>NC_141695.1:103738278-109015778 GCF_964263255.1 Lissotriton vulgaris | reverse complement strand
TAGAGTGAGGGCAATAGATAGATAGAGTGAGGGCGATAGACAGACAGAGTGAGGGTGATAGATAGACAGAGTGAGGGCGATAGATAGAGTGAGAGCAATAGATAGATAGAGTGAGGGTGATAGATAGATTGAGTGAGGGCGATAAGTAGAGTGAGGTCGATGGATAGATAGATAGATAGAGTGAGGGCGATAGATAGATAGAGTGAGGGGCGATAGATACATAGAATGAGGGCGATAGATAGAGTGAGGGCAATAGATAGATAGATAGATAGATAGATAGATAGATAGATAGATAGATAGATAGATAGATAGATAGATAGATAGATAGATAGATAGAGTGAGGACAATAGATAGACAGAGTGAGGGGTGATAGATAGATAAAGTGAGGGCGATAGACAGATAGAGTGAGGGTGAAAGATAGATAGAGAGTGAGGCGATAGAAAGAAAAAAATTACTACATCCAGGCAGCTCTTATTAATGCCAGATCAATGTGTAAACACAAAGAAGAAATAGCTGAATTAATTAGTACCAACAACTTGGATCTGCTGTTCATTACGGAAACCTGGACTAACCCTTCATCAGATCCAGATTTAGTAATAGCAGTTCCAGAAGGTTATAGTATCCTGAGACAGGACAGGGCTCATAAAATAGGTGGAGGAATAGCTATAATACATCGTCACAATCTGGCAGCCACTATAAGTCAAGTCCCTACCTCTACCTGTGAGGCCATGCTCTTTTCAATTGCATTGGGACCATCACAACGCTTTAAAGGTATTCTGTTGTATCGGCCACCGGGCGGTAAAGCCCCATTTTTAGTTTTTATTACCGATATAATGGAATCCCTAGCGACAGACAATACCACCACCATACTGGGTGATTTTAATTTTCCTCTAGAGGACCTGGCTGATAGAGACACAACTACTCTTCTTTCAGATTTACAATCCTAGGGTCTTACACAACGGGTTCTTAAAAGTACCCACGATGCAGGTCATACGTTGGACGGATTGTTTACAAATGTGGGAAATGTAAAATCAAAAATGTACTACCCCTGACTTGGTCAGACCACCATGTAATCATATTTGAAATCCCCATAGATGGTCCACCCCCTGTTCAAAGGGTGACAAATACTAACGACATGATTAAATCATGGAAGGAGATTAATAACCAACAGTTTACCAATCTTCTAATTACATCAAAATACGACAGGCTAGATGACCCTAATTTAGCTGCAGAAGCATATACCCATTGGTTAACCAATGCTATCAATGAGACCGTTCCTACTAAATCCTTAACAAATAATCGAAGGACTCCATCTGCTCCATGGTTTACTAGTGCCCTTAGAGAGCAACGACAGATATGTAGGAACTGGGAAAGGCAGTGGAGAAAAGCATATTTGCCAGAAAGGAAGGCAATATATAAAAAAGACCTTGTGGTTTATAAACAGATGATTATGAAAGAAAAGAGTGTTTATTACTCAGTTCAAATAGAACAAGTTAAAAATTCTAATAGGCAACTTTATCTAGTTGTTAACAAGTTGTCTAAACTACCTTTGCAAACAACACCTCCGCCTACCCAACATTTCTGCAATCATTTGGCTGATCATTTCTATGGGAAAGTTAACGATATATATACCAACTTTTCATCCCATACTAACAAACGTTTCTTGGTCCCTCTCACTAATGAACCCAAGCCTATATTCAAGACCTTTCAAAAGGTTGAAATGTACCAAGTCAAGGAAATTATGGCTTTAGTAAAGTCTGGATCAGTTAAGGACCCATGCCCCCCAGCTAATCTCGTTCCTGTGGCAAATATTGTAGCTGCTTCTCTTACTGAAATATTTAATTCAATGTTTCTCACTGGTATTTATCCCGCCATCTGGAAAAACACCTTATTAAAACCCCTCCTAAAAAAATCTTATTTAGATCCGGAGGATTTAAAAAAAATTACAGACCTATCGCTAGCTTGCCCTTTGCAGCTAAGGTGGTAGAAAAACTGATGAATACTCAAATCTCCCAGTATATTGAACAACATTCTTTACTGGACGACACCCAATTTGGCTTTCGCCAAGGGCATAGTACAGAAACAGCTCTGATCAAGGCCACAGACGAAATAAGAACAATTCTGGATCAGGGTGGGTCAGCTGTTTTGATCTTGCTGGACCTATTAGCGGCCTTTGACACGGTCGATCATAACATCTTGATCGACCGTGTCAATTCCATGGGCATCCAGGATAAAGCAGGAGATCTGCTACTTTCCTTTCTTTCCGATCGCTCCCAAATGGTAACGTTGGGCAACTATCACTCTGCCCAAATGACTCTACCATGTGGTGTCCCGCAATGCTCATCCCTGAGTCCATTGCTATTTAATATCTATGTGATAGACCTAGCAAGAATCATCAAGCTACATGGGATGAGCCTAACATCCTATGCTGACGATACCCAATTGGTGTTAGCGATAAAAAATATTGGCGAGAAAGTAGCAGCCAACTTCCAACTAGGTATGCTTGCCATCAGTAAATGGATGGCAGAAAACTGCCTTAAGCTTAACTCCGATAAAACGGAGGTTATGATTTTTGGCAAACTCCATCCGATCTGGTCCAGCTCCTGGTGGCCTGCTGACTTAGGCTCTCCTCCTAATCCAGTTGCTAAGGTGAAACATCTTGAAGTTATTCTGGACGAAAAGCTTACGCTTGCTGCTCATGCAAATACAATTGCATCTGCTTCCTTTTATAAAATTAAAACCATCAAAAAGATCTTACCTTACTTACCTCCCTGTTCAGACAGAACATTGATCACTGCCTTTGTAATGTCCTCATTGGACTATTGCAATGGGTTGTTTATGAACACCTAACAGAAAGTGATTTGAAGGTTGCAATCGATGCAGAATGCAGCTGTCAGAATGCTATCAGCCACACCCAAATTCATGCCTATCGCCCATGTAATAAAAAGTTACCATTGGCTTACTGTGAAGAACAGAATACAGTTTAAGGCCTTGTGCATTGCTTATAAAGCAACCCGCAATCAAGGACCTCGCTTTCTTATAAATGCCTTTTCATTTCATGTCCCCAATAGACCACTACGGTCCGCTAATGCCTTCCTGATGTCCGTGCCTAGAACCAGAACGGTTTCCTGGGGTGACAGGCGTTTTGTGGTGTCTACCGCAAAACTATGGAACTCATTGGATTTGGAGATACGATCGTCCCAATCCTTGATGATTTTTCGCAGAAAAATCAAAACATGGTTATTTAATCAATAGCTCCCCGTCGTACGCCCTCTAGAGTCCTAGTTACTGTTACTAGCGCCGAGACGCCCTCGGGCATTTGTGCGCTTTATAAGTTTCATAAATAAATAGATAGATAGATAGATAGATAGATAGATAGATAGATAGATAGATAGATAGATAGATAGATAGATAGATAGATAGATAGATAGATAGATAGATAGATAGATAGATAGATAGATAGATAGATAGATAGATAGATAGATAGATAGATAGAATGAGGACAATAGATAGACTGAGTGAGGGGCGGTAGATAGATAGAGTGAGGGGCGATAGATACATAGAATGTGGGCGATAGATAGAGTGAGGGCAATAGATAGATAGATAGATAGATAGATAGATAGATAGATAGATAGATAGATAGATAGATAGATAGATAGATAGATAGATAGATAGATAGATAGAGTGAGGACAATAGATAGACAGAGTGAGGGGTGATAGATAGATAGAGTGAGGGCGATAGATAGACTGAGGGTGATAGATAGATAGAGTGAGGGTGATAGATAGATAAAGTGAGGGCGATAGATAGATAGAGTGAGAGTGAGGGTGAAAGATAGATAGAGAGTGAAGGCGATAGAAAGAAAAAAACTACTACATCCAGGCAGCTTTTATTAATGCCAGATCAATGTGTAAACACAAAGAAGAAATAGCTGAATTAATTAGTACCAACAACTTGGATATGCTGTTCATTACGGAAACCTGGACTAACCCTTCATCAGATCCAGATTTAGTAATAGCAGTTCCAGAAGGTTATAGTATCCTGAGACAGGACAGGGCTCTTAAAATAGGTGGAGGAATAGCTATAATATATCGTCACAATGTGGCAGCCACTATAAGTCAAGTCCCTACCTCTACCTGTGAGGCCATGCTCTTTTCAATTGCATTGGGACCATCAGAACGCTTTAAAGGTATTCTGTTGTATCGGCCACCGGGCGGTAAAGCCCCATTTTTTGTTTTTATTACCGATATAATGGAATCCCTAGTGACAGACAATACCACCACCATACTGGGTGATTTTAATTTTCCTCTAGAGGACCTGGCTGATAGAGACACAACTACTCTTCTTTCAGATTTACAATCCTAGGGTCTTACACAACGGGTTCTTAAAAGTACCCACGATGCAGGTCATACATTGGACGGATTGTTTACAAATGTGGGAAATGTAAAATCAAAAATGTACTACCCCTGACTTGGTCAGACCACCATGTAATCATATTTGAAATCCCCATAGATGGTCCACCCCCTGTTCAAAGGGTGACAAATACTAACGACATGATTAAATCATGGAAGGAGATTGATAACCAACAGTTTACCAATCTTCTAATTACATCAAAATACGACAGGCTAGATGACCCAAATTTAGTTGCAGAAGCATATACCCATTGGTTAACCAATGCTATCAATGAGACCATTCCTACTAAATCCTTAACAAATAATCGAAGGACTCCATCTGCTCCATGGTTTACTAGTGCCCTTAGAGAGCAACGACAGATATGTAGGAACCGGGTAAGGCAGTGGAGAAAAGCATATTTGCCAGAAAGGAAGGCAATACATAAAAAAGAACTTGTGGTATATAAACAGATGATTATTAAAGAAAAGAGTGTCTATTACTCAGTTCAAATAAAACAAGTTAAAAATTCTAATAGGCAACTTTATCTAGTTGTTAACAAGTTGTCTAAACTACCTTTGCAAACAACACCTCCGCCTACCCAAGATTTCTGCAATCATTTGGCTGATCATTTCTATGGGAAAGTTAACGATATATATACCAACTTTTCATCCCATACTAACAAACGTTTCTTGGTCCCTCTCACTAATGAACCCAAGCCTATATTCAAGACCTTTCAAAAGGTTGAAATGTACCAAGTCAAGGAAATTATGGCTTTAGTAAAGTCTGGATCAGTTAAGGACCCATGCCCCCCAGCTAATCTCGTTCCTGTGGCAAATATTGTAGCTGCTTCTCTTACTGAAATATTTAATTCAATGTTTCTCACTGGTATTTATCCCGCCATGTGGAAAAACACCTTATTGAAACCCCTTCTAAAAAAATATTATTTAGATCCGGAGGATGTTAAAAATTAGAGACCTATCGCTAGCTTGCCCTTTGCAGCTAAGGTGATTGAAAAACTGATGAATACTCAAATCTCCCAGTATATTGAACATCATTCTTTACTGGACGACACCCAAATTGGCTTTCGCCAAGGGCATAGTACAGAAACAGCTCTGATCAAGGCCACAGACGAAATAAGAACAATTCTGGATCAGGGTGGGTCAGCTGTTTTGATCTTGCTGGACCTTTTACCGGCCTTTGACACGGTCCATCATAACATCTTGATCGACCGTGTCAATTCCATGGGCATCAAGGATAAAGCAGGATATCTGCTACTTTCCTTTCTTTCCGATCGCTCCCAAATAGTAACATTGGGCAACTATCACTCTGCCCAAATGACTCTACCATGTGGTGTCCCGCAATGCTCATCCCTGAGTCCATTGCTATTTAATATCTATGTGATGGACCTAGCAAGAATCATCAAGCTACATGGGATGAGCCTAACATCCTATGCTGACGATACCCAATTGGTGTTAGCGATAAAAAACATTGGCGAGAAAGTAGCAGCCAACTTCCAACTAGGTATGCTTGCCATCAGTAAATGGATGGCAGAAAACTGCCTTAAGCTTAACTCCGATAAAACGGAGGTTATGATTTTTGGCAAACTCCATCCAATCTGGTCCAGCTCCTGGTGGCCTGCTGACTTAGGCTCCCCTCCTAATCCAGTTGCTTAGGTGAAATATCTTGAAGTTATTCTGGACGAAAAGCTTAGGCTTACTGCTCATGCAAATACCATTGCATCTGCTTCCTTTTATAAAATTAAAACCATCAAAAAGATCTTACCTTACTTACCTCCCTGTTCAGGCAGAACATTGATCACTGCCTTTGTAATGTCCTCATTGGACTATTGCAATGGGTTGTTTATGAACACCCAACAGAAAGTGATTCGTAAGTTGCAATCGATGCAGAATGCAGCTGCCAGAATGCTATCAGCCACACCCAAACTCATGCCTATCGCCCATGTAATAAAAAGTTACCATTGGCTTACTGTGAAGAACAGAATAAAGTTTAAGGCCTTGTGCATTGCTTATAAAGCAACCCGCAATCAAGGGCCTTGCTTTCTTATAAATGCCTTTTCATTTCATGTCCCCAATAGAGCACTACGGTCCGCTAATGCCTTCCTGATGTCCGTGCCTAGAACCAGAACGGTTTCCTGGGGTGACAGGCGTTTTGTGGTGTCTACCGCAAAACTATGGAACTCATTGGATTTGGAGATACGATCGTCCCAATCCTTGATGATTTTTTGCAGAAAAATCAAAACATGGTTATTTAATCAATAGCTCCCCGTCGTACGCCCTCTAGAGTCTTAGTTACTGTTACTAGCGCCGAGACGCCCTCGGGCATTTGTGCGCTTTATAAGTTTCATAAATAGATAGATAGATAGATAGATAGATAGATAGATAGATAGATAGATAGATAGATAGATAGATAGATAGATAGATAGATAGATAGATAGATAGAGTGAGGGTGATAGATAGATAGAGTGATGGGCGATAGATAGAGTGAGGGCAATACATAGATAGAGTAAGGGCGATAGATAGAGTGAGGGTGATAGATAGATAGATAGATAGATAGATAGATAGATAGATAGATAGATAGATAGATAGATAGATAGATAGATAGATAGATAGATAGAGTGAGGGCGATATATAGATAGAGTGAGGGCGATAGAAGATAGATAGATGGATAGAGTGAGGGCGATAGATAGACAGATAGAGTGAGGCCGTTAGATAGATAGAGTGAGGGTGATAGATAGAGTGAGGGCGACAGATAGAGTGAGGGCGACATATAGAGTGAGGGAGCCAGATAGAGTGAGGGCAACAGATAGAGTGAGGGTGACAGATAGATAGAGTGAGGGCGATAGATAGATAGAGTGAGGCCAATAGATAGATAGAGTGAGGGCGATAGATAGATAGAGTGAGGTGACCTTATGGTGGTGGTAGTAGATGTGATGGTGGTGGACATGGTGTTGGTGGATGTGGTGGTGGTGGCCGTGGTGGTGGTGGACGTGGTGGTGGTGGACGTGGTAGTGGTGGATGCAGTGGTGGTGGATGTAGTGGTGGATATGGTGGTAGTGGACTTGGTGGTGGACTTGGTGGTGGATTTGGTGCTTGGTGATGGACGTGGTGGTGGACATGGTGGTGGACGTGGTGGTGGTGGTGGAGGTAGACGTGGTGGTGGTGGACGTGGTAGTGGTCTCGTGGTGGGCGTAGTGGTAGCCGTGGTGGTGGACATGGTGTTGGTGGTGGACATGGTGGTGGTGAATGTGGTGGACATGGTGGTTGTGGACGTGGTGGGTGATGTGGTGGTGGTGGTTGTGGACGTGGTAAAGGTGGGTGTGGTGGTGGTGGTGGACGTGGTGGTGGTGGACATGGTGTTGGTGAACGTAGTGGTGGTGGATGCGGTGGTGGTGGATGTGGTGGGTGTGGCCGTGGTGGTGGTGGACATGGTGGACGTGGTGGTTGTGGACATGGTGTTGATAGATGTGGTTGTGGTGGTGTATGTTGTGGTGGTGGTGGTGGGTGTGGTAGTATGGAAGGCTGAATACGAGAGGCAGTGAGAGAAAAAAAAGGAGACAGACAAGGGAGAGAGAAGCAAAGTGGAGAGTAGAGAGGGAGAGAGCGGCAGATAGGGAAGTTGTGGAAAGCAGGGGGTGGCGTAGAGGGAATGCGGAGATGAATAGGGGTGGATACAGTAAATGCGAGAGAGTCAAGATGAGAGGAAAGTGGACAGGGTGGGGAGAGGTGGCATGGTCGTGGAAGGGAGACGGCAAAGCAAAGGAGGGGCGAGAGAAGAAAGGTGTATAAGAGAGGAGGCTAGTCGGAAACTAGGGAAAGAGATCTGCTCTGCTCTGCTATATCAGTCTTAAGCTATATCATCTGATCTCTCAACCTCGCCCCCCACCTTTGAACTCTCTTTCATTTGTCAAAGAGACCCACAGTTCTTTTTTTAGAGCAACTTCAAAAATACACCAAGCCTTGGCCCACTTTGTTGGGTTAAATGAAAGTAAAGCGCCAAGACTGCACAGTCGAAACAGTCGTGCCGCAGTGGTGACGTGTCCTGGTGAACTGAGCCTGTGCCCCATTTGACTGAAACGTGTGATTCTAGGCAAGCTACTTCTTTTAAGTAACCACATCTGTCTATTTTTGCGCACGCCTAGAAGATTTTTAGGGAACTTTGCTTAAATTTGTCTAATGACCAGGTTTGTTCTAGTCTTTCTCTGACAGAGCTACAGTCTCAGAGTGGCGTCCAGTTGCCAAACTGTGCACCGAAAGAAACGAAAAACCCTATCTGGATCACTTGTTTGCTACTTAGATAAACTGTGTAATTCTGGTTAAATCCATTTAGCTCTATATCCCTTGATTCCATTATCTGACAACAATATGTACAATGGGAAAAAGCGCAAATCAGCCAGATTTAAATACTATGAAACAAAGTTGTTTGAACGTTACTGCTGTTCTATTTTGTGATTGAAAGTCGGAATAAATCCCCTCAGTCGAAAATATCATTTAAAGCTGCACTTACGACGTATCATCGTAATCTTAAGGCAGCGAGATGTTTGTTCATTGTGAACCAGATTGAGAGTTCAAATAACTCATCAAAAGCACTATTTGACATTGTCAAAGATTTTGTGACCCCTGTCGCATGCAAGCAAGCACCTATAGAGTCTCAAGACCTATGTGAATAATTAGCTAGGTTTTTTCATGAGAAAATTGAAATTATCTATGCCAAGTTTTCTGCAAGTGTTCATATTCCTCCCAACTTAGGCAGCTCATTTACACGGACTGATTGCTCCCTGGCAAGCTTTAGGCAGATCTCACTAGCAGAGACTCAAAAAGCTTTAGAGACCGGTAAATGGGGCTCCCCTGTGGATCCCTGTCCACCAAAAGTCACGTCACTCCTGTCCCACATTTTGGCTCCCACTATTCAAAAAATCTTTAACCTATCAATTTTAGAAGGTGTGATTTGAGTCCCCTGGAAGGAAGCACGTGTTCGCCCCATTCTAAAAAAGCTTGCCGCTAACCTGCAAGAGCTGGGCAATTATCGTTCCATCTCTTTGCTTCCTCTATTGGGCAAAATGCTGGAAAGCATTATTAATCAGAAATTGAACAGTTACCTCGAATCTAATTGCATTTTAGACCCCTCACAATCCGGGTTTCGTCTGGGTTTCAGTACAGAAACAGCTCTTTTGGCGGTTACTGACTCCCTGAGGATGACAGTGGATGCTGGAGGATCAGCAATCCTGATCCTTCTTGACCTTTCCGCGGCCTTTGAACCATCTCACATGCCAGGCTCGCGGAGAGGTTAAGATCCATTGGTGTTCAGGGAATGGCTCTTAAATGGCTGCTGAACTTCCTGATTGACAGTTCCCAAAGTGTTATCATGGGCTCCTATCAGTCGAGGAAAATTCTATTGGATAAGGGTTACCCAGGGCTCCTACCTTAGCCCTACCCTTTTTAACATCTATATGGCACCTTTGGCTAAGCTAGTAGAAGCCCTGGGGTTCAAAACTATTTTGTATGCAGACGACACCCAGCTGCTGTTTAATATCGTCTCAAACCGGGAGGCAGACAGACTCAGCTTTACCACTGGAATCATGTAAATTTCTAACTGGATGACGAGCAACTGCTTCCAGTTGAATCCGGGTAAGACGGAAGTCATGCTTCTTGGGAAGGCTGCGGCAGTCTGGTCCAAGGATTGGTGGCCTATCCAGCTGGGCTCCCCTTCTATACCAAAACAACGTGTCAACAATCTTGGTATTAAGATGAATTATTCACTTTCTATTAGCCGCCGTTCAGGGGCCTGCTACTATAGGCTAAGACTTCTGTGGAAAATCTTTCCTGTTATCCCTATGGAGTACCGCAGAACACTGACTCAAGCTATGGTCATCAGCCGCTTGGATTACTGCAATGCCCTTCTAGCAGAAGTTGGGATAACATCCTTAAATAAACTACAGGTGATCCAAAACACGGCGGCCAGGCTGGTGCTGAATATGCCGGCAGGCTCCTCTTCGCTGCCACTGCTGAGAAACCTACATTGGCTGCTTATTAAGCAAAGATCTTTCTTCAAAGTTTGTTGTCTGACCTTTAATGCCCTCCAGGGGCAGGGACCAAGATACTTGCAGAACAAACTGGCCGTCCACTGAGGTCGAGCTCGCTGCAGTTACTGTATGTACCCTGTATCAGGCTCTGTAGGTCAGGGGGCATGGCTTTTTCCTACCTGGCCCTCAAATACTGGAATAGCCTGCCAATATCTCTACAAGAGATTCCATCATATCAAATATTCAGGAAACATCTAAGGGCTTATCTGTACTAAGTGGTTCCCTACTCCTCAGCTGCTCCTTTCCTTGGGTTTTCTGAGTAAGCGCCGAGATGCCCCGCGGTGATTCGAGCGCTCTACAAGAAGGCCTAACATAACATAACATAACATAACATAACATAACATAACATAACATAACATAACATAACATAACATAACATAACGAAAGCTTATCTGGCAGTTTGGGGGGAAACAAATCTTGCACTAATGGGTGAAGATAAACGAGAGAATGAGAGAGAGTGACGGTAGCATGTTTGATGCTACAAATAGGGATTAAGGCAAGTACTGGGAAAGCACAATAGGGGGCAAACTTTTCCACGTTTATACAGGGAAAAAAAATCTGCATACATTTTGTGGGCTGTGCAGCTGAATTCCTTTGATGTGCGCAAGACGAGGACAGAATATGCTTTGACAAGGAAAAAGTTAGCACTTATATAACCAGCAGTCGCTGAATACAGCAGCGCGCCCTGCACTGGTACAAGGAATAAAGTGATGATTAAAGCGCTCGAGCTCCGAAGAGTTCACTGCAAAGCCGGGGCTGCAGGGGTGTCTCGCCGCTCTCCCTCTCAAGGCCCCCGGGCAAATCGTTTTCAGAGCACTTTGCTGAAGTAAAGCTGCCTCTTTAGAAGCTCGAGCCACCGCACACAGTGCGCTCTTTTACTGTTTTCTTACAAAAGGCACAATATGCGATGCCATTGGTGAAAACAAGATATACAGCCATCTGAGCCTAGCAGGCACGGTGTTACACCAAAACAGAAATCCTGCTCACACGGAAGGCAGGGAAGGGGCAACGTCACGAAAGAGGGGTCGGGGAGTGAAGTGGGGGCTGTGGGAGGATGCATAGGCTGGGGTGGTGGAAAGGAGTGAGAGTGAGTGGGAGCGAAGCTTTGGCACCATGCAAGGGAGGGAGGGGGGGGGCTCAGGTTCGAAAGGGGTGAGGACATAATTGGAGGTTGGGGAGAGCAGGGCGCACACCCCGAAGGGGTGAGGCGGCAAAGGAATACAGGACATGGAGTAGTGTGGGTCACAGATCTTCAAATGGTGGCCAAATAGGAAGAGAGGAGAAGCCATCCTAAAGATGGGTGGGGAAATGTGAACAGGGGTAAATATTCTAAAGGGGGAGATGGTAAGGGACTAAGGACATAGGGTGGAGAAGGGGCAGTGTTCGTGGGTGCATGGCCCTCTCCTCAGGAGGGCTGTGTAGGGGAATCGCGCAGTGCGGCGAGACAGCGTCAACCTCCAGGGGCAAATAGGAAACGGAGGAGATCTGATGGAAGATCAACTGAACATTGCCAATAGGGAGCAGTGAGAGACAAGATAGAAAGGGAGGAGCCACAGGGGGGCTTAAAAAAAGCTGAGCAGGACAGGTCAGGGTGGGGGGTGGAGTAAATTAACCTGTGGCAATACAGAGAGCAAGGGAAAGGGATGAGTGCTGAAAGCAAAAGAAAAAAAGAGCCACGAATGTGAAAGTGATCGGACGGAGGCAGAGGGGAAAGCACTGGAAATAACTGTTGCGTGTTTATCTAGGTTCCTGATCGATACTGTGACCTTATGCCCCTATTCGGCTATAAATCCATTTATTCCCTATATTGGCATAACCGTTCAAGTGCGATATTCAGAAAGTCATCTCTGGCCTCACACGAACAGAGCCACATTCCAGCATAGTTCTCTGCCACTTCCTTTGCGACCAATTAGTGCAATGACAGAGCAGAAGTCACTATCTGATATTCCTAGATTAACACTCCGAGTTCTTCAACAAGATAAAAACTCAGCAAACCTGGAAATCCCCGCTTGCTGTGTTTTGATTAGTAATAGAACTCTAATGAGCAACTGATAGCTATCACTTCCTAGTGACATCTTTAATTGACGTCTTATGTCCAGCAAACTTGCGTCAAACCCGGCACCTGTCAGGTATAAATATTACCAACGTTGCCTTAAGCAATAGCTCGTTGCCTGTTGTTAGCTGTCTGCAAGACCCCGTGTTGGTGAAGCTAGCACCCTGTCGCTGCAGCCTGCTGTCCCCTTGGTGGTGAAGCTACTGATACCATTATCGCTGCTAAAGCGCGAACTATGGTGCGGTACGCTTAGGAGCTGAACAGCCGTCCCTCTGCGAAGAGCCCAGCAGATTCCAGCTGCCGTGGACGCTGTCCCCCGCCTCCTCCTCCCGACGCGCTGAGAAGAGAGCCGCTGCCTTTCTCCTGCAGAGAAATCCATCTCCAGCGTTTCCGGTCTGCCCTCGCGGGTGACTGGGATATTGAGTGCCCCCTGAAGGAAATACCAGACTTCCATCATTCTATTCAGAGGTATGGTGTTGACTAAACCCTTAGACGAGAATTCTTGAAGCAAACCTTGGCAAAACCAACTTAACTTAAAGCTACTTACTTACTCCCCTTCCACGTGTTAGGCTTAGGTCAGGCACACTGGGGTAGGCGTAGTTAGAAGCACCAGTTGAGTATTTTAGCCTAATGTATATATGAATGTATATATGTTTTATTACTTTTAAACCATTGTATGGCTAAGAAACCATATCAATGCTTTTACAGTATTATTTCGCAATCCTTATCTTACTGTACGTACTTTTTATAATAACAAGTCTTGCAATTGTGGCAATACATTTCTCTTGTACGAGAAGAAAGACTGTTCAATAAATGTTAACCCTTTATTGACAAACGCCCGTCTCTCTATTCTCTACATATCGTGAAAGTAAACTGCACTAATCCGACTGAGTGAAATACCTGTCTATTGTTTCACACGACCCTAGAGATCGACTCTTGATCTGAGGAGCAAAGTTGTCATGTTGCACGGTTGTTGGAAAGCTGAATCCCTTCTTGTCTGTGCCAAGGAAGCTGATCACTTCCTATGCAGAGAAGAAAGTTTCCAGTGACCTCTGAGCTAGTTGGTAACACACCCAATTAAGTTTAGCATAGTCAGTGGAGGCCTGGAATATCCGCAGTTCCACGTCGATACTACTGTTTATGTTATTCCAATGCGCAGGGCCTAGTGGGAAACTAGGAACTACACTACATGGCGCCCAACGTTTGGTAAGGCGATAAACTAACGCAAGACGTTGGAGTAACTCAGTCGTGCATATTTCACACAGACCCCTTTCTCCCGTAAATACTCCAATAGACGTCTGGAGTGGGTGAAAGGTTAAAATCCGCCCGACCTTAGTAGGAAGAGATTCCTATGTAAAGCTCTGGGTTATTCAACGTTGAAGGATACAGTGTTCCAAAATATTGTGCACCTAATATTTGTCTCCTTGGAGACCAACTCTGCAAACCTTGCATTTATACAATGCCAGGAGAAAACGGAACCACTGGGGCCGCAGTAGATGCGACTCAGCAAGGTCCCGAATACACAGACCCGGATGCTATTATCATCCCGGTCCAATTAAGAAAATCTATAACGTTAAAACTTATAGAGAACGGACTGACACCTCAAGGTGGTACAGTAATTTTCGTGATAGAGGCTCACGAATATCGGCAGACAGAGGTATTCTATTCATGGATAAACTTTCCAGCGGCAAACGCTACAACAAAAGAGTTTCACTATTACAAAATAGAGAAACCTCCGGAAGAGTACGCTCCTTTCGAGGAGATTGAAATTCCACTTAAATTTCAAGAGCACCTGCTCTGGTTTAATGGCGCCCTAAAACACAATGATCACATTACCAGGCTCGGTCCACTAGGTAGACCAGGAGCAACGTGGCCGGTCCTAGCCAGCTACACACCACATCCTGACATTGTAAAAATGTCAAGAGAAGAGCTGTTAGTACAGCTAAAAACATTAATAAAAATACATAGGCAATTAGTCCACTATGTAATGCGGACTGCTACAGTCCAGCCAGCTGTTAATGTACCACAGCTGACCCCTCATCAGGGGAACATTAATAAAATTACACCACAGAACATACAGTCATGTCTTGGTAAAACACCCGTTAAACGGGAACAAATTCCTTTCTGGTTAGCACAGAAAATCACTCAAATAGAGGCAGTATTTACTGATACTACCCCTATAGAGAAACACAGAATCTTGACCATCTGCCTTCCTATGGGAATCGCACCACACGTAGAGGACTGCGACACTTGGGGTACAGTCTTTGCTTCCATTTACACAAAAACACACGGTGTTCCGTCTATGGCGGTAATACCAGAAGTGCTAAAACAGATTCAAAATGAACGGTCCAGAGCCCGCTTTAAATCTAGGTATGAAATTACTGAAAGACTTCAAGCAGGTCTCGGCTATAATATTAGCCAACATAAAAGGAGAAGCAGCATCTGTGGCGATCCGCCAGAAGTTGAGGGAAACAGATATAAAAGATCCTGTTGAGCTTGCAAAAATCATAGAAAAATGCTATGAAGAATTAGGTAGAGACAGCTTGGGTGGGAAACCGGTAAAGCCCCAACTGCTCGAAAATCCTGAAAAATTATTTATTAAAAATAATTCAAACACTCCTAAAAAGAGCTGGGATGGAAATAAACAGTCCAGTCCCAAGGAAAAAGTTTTCCAGTCCAGAGGAAGGTCTCCTCGACGGAGGGAAAGAACTCCGACTCGAGAACACCAGTCTCCCCAGAGGGAGCCCTCTGAGAAAAGATATAACCTTAGAATAGGGATAATCTGAAAAAACCTGATAGATATCAAAGTATTGATACACGTCCCTCTCGATCTTTTCCACAGAATTCGGAAAGAAGAGGACGGTCAGACCCAGGAGAGCACACCAAGTCCAAAGACAAGGAACCTGCTCAGAGTAAAATATCTCAATTTCAGAAAAAGAAGGTAGCCAGTATTAGAGTAATCAACCATGCCGAGAATACTGAGGACACAGTTGAAAAACGGGGAGTGGGCATTGACAATGTTGGACAGTGCAGCAGAAATCAGTATAGCGCGCAAGATCTTGATGAGTCATCTGGAGACAGTGGACACGAATGAATACATTCAGGTTGAAACTGCCGACACCAGACTTAGCGAGCCCCATAAAATATACGAAATAACATTGCGTATAGAGGGTGATAAGACTAGGAAAATAAGGGGTCTATTTTGGGATAAGCTCTCAAAAGGCTACGATATTCTGTTAGCTGAAAAAGATTGGCCCCCGGAGTTTGTCAGGGAGTGCCCTCGTGGCGAAGAAGTGATTATGCCTGCCTTCTCGAATCACATTCCGATTCACAAAAAATATACATATGCAAGGAAATGGGCAGTAGCCCAGGCACCTGCATTGTATAAAAATCATGTAGGATGGGATGAGGATTCTCCTCCTCACAAAATCCAATTAAAAAGTGAACCAACTGCCCAACGGCAGTATCCCATCAAGCAAGAAGCTAAAAAACAGGTCAGGGAGATCTTAGATCAACTTGAGTACCAGGGGGTGATTGAAACATGCACCTCTCAAATGAACAATCCTTTGTTTCCTGTCTCCAAGCCAGACAATTCATATCGTCTAGTTTTGGACTACAGACATCTTAATACATGTTGCAAAACTTTTGCAGTACAAAACTCGCATAGTGCAGCCCTAATGAATAACATAGTTAGGAAAAAATATAAAACGACATTAGACATATCTAATGGTTTCTTTTGTCAAAACATTGCACCATAAAGCAGATATTTGACCGCTTTCTCTGCATTTGGGTCGCAGAAAAATTCTGTCGACTCCCACAGGGGTTCAAGAACAGCCCAGGACTATTCTCAGCTAGGGTAACAGAGTTACTACAAATCTATGATGATGAGGCATTATCTTACGCAGATGATATCTATCTCACAGACGACGACTTGGATACTCACTTGAAAAGAGTGAACACCATAATACTTGGGTTCGCAGCAGAGGGTTACAAATTCAACTTTAAAAAGTCTCGAATTGCCCATCTGACAGTACTATTCTTAGGGTACGAATTATCAAGTGAAGGGAAAAGCCTAGCGGACAACTTCTTAGAGAAGTGCGCTGTACTCCAAGCTCCAAAAACGCTGAAGAATTTACAATACATTCTATTTTTTCTCAATTTTGGAAGAACTTACATCCTAAATTACGCAGAGAGGGTTAAACCTCTCTACGAACTAATTAAACCTGATTTTAAACAAATCAATTGGACTCAAAAACACACAGAAATTTTGAGATCACTGCAAACAGACATGTTAGCAAAAACTAAATTAGATACACGTGACAACACACGTGATCTTGTAATCCGAGTCATCCCAGGAAGATGCGGATTCACGTACCTAACCTCTAATGAGGGAGAAAAGGTACCAATAGCTTACAAATCACATTTGTACACAAAGGCTGAGATAAAATTCAGTTCAACTGAGAAAATTTTAACTGCGGTTCAGACTGCTGTAGCGAAAGAAAGGCCCCTAGCACAAGGTAAACGAATAATAATCGTAACACCTATACCGGCTTTAGAAGCGGTAACTAAAGCAAGCATTCCTAATGCTAAAGCTTTGCATCCGAGATGGATTCAGTGGGTTAATTCTCTTGCTGCAACAGACGTAGTTTACGAATTTGATCCTAACTTAAAAACACAGGAATTTTTACAATATGAATATGAATGTCCTCTGCCAATTGAAATCCTGCCTCTCGAAGAATACGGAAGTATTATATATACTGACGGATCAGCACAACCCGCAGTTGGGGGTAAGCAAGCTTACAGTGCTGCGTGCGCGATTGTAAAAGGTCGCTGGCACAAAGGAAAATTCAGACCACTGGTCACTAAAACACAATCTCTAGGAGATTGCTCGGCTCAACGAGCTGAATTAGTAGCATTTAAGATGGCGCTAGAAAATACGGATCGCGAATTCCCCACACTAATAGTGTGCGATTCTTTTTATTGCGTACAATCTTATAATGAATACTTGCAGAATTGGGTGGAAAATGGTTTCAAAGATGCAAAAGGTGGCACAATAAAGCATAAAATGCTTTGGGAACAGGTAGTTCTTTTACAGAAAGAACTACAAAAGACTCACGTGATACATACACTGAGTCATCAACGTGATGGCGTTCACGTTGCAGGGAATTCATTGGCTGATGAAGCCGCGAAGGCAGCTGTGCAAACGGCTTCCGTAGCTGCGATAACTCGGTCACAAACAAAAATAGACAGCGATATTCTACAAGCTGTCAGTGCGTCAGTAAAAAATGATAAGAAAACACTCCCAAAAGGCTTTCCTGAAAAGTACTTGTACTTAACAGATACGAATAATATTCCTTTTGCTCGAATCCCTGGAGTGGGGGATAGAGTAATTCCAAACAGGGAACACAGGTTGGGACTAATCAAAGCGGCACACGAAGGGCTTGCCTCTGCACACGCTGGCGTTTCCGCAACAATATCACTATTAAAACAAAGATATTTGTGGCCTCGCTTGAGAATACAAACTAAAAAGTATGTATTAGAATGCAACATATGCCAAAGGATAAAAGTATCAACAGTAAAACGACCAGCGCAGACACCCCTTCTTATCTCGGATAAACCATTTGCATGTGTTTACCTGGACCACTGTGGTTCCCTACAAAGGGACGGCAACTATAGATATAGCATGGTAGCAGTGGATTCCTGTACGAGGTTCATATGGATGTGGCCCCAGCGCTCGACTGACGCTAGAACGGTTATAAAAGATTTGCGAGTCTTTATCGGCACATACGCAATTACCACGTTCCATTCTGATCAGGGTCCTGCTTTTAGCTCTCGAGTTTATAAGGAGGCCATGGCCAGCATGGGAATTGGGTTGCGGTATTCTTGTCCGTCGCACCCCGAAGGGAATAGTGTGGTAGCAAGAAAAAAACGTGACATAAAGCAATCTATAACAGCGAAGGTATTAGGTTCAGGCGCTGGGTGGGTCAAACATTTAATAAGTGTCCAGACTAGTCTTAATAACATGCCAAGAAATTCTCTAAAAGGTTTCAGCCCATACGAACTATTGTTCGGAATTAGAATGCGTATTCAGGACCTCGATAGTCAGATGTCAGTGGTACAAGAAAAAACAACAGACTTTGATGTAAAGGATCGTTTGGCTGTTTTACAGGAACTGAACGAAACAAGGAAATCCTTAAGCAACATAAAGTTAAAGCAACAGCCAAATACCACTGACGAGGCACCACCAGCAACAGCCCCAGCAAGGCCTGTCTGGATTCCAAAGAACAACAACGACCGCAACACCAGCACCCTGCTCGACAACCTCGCCAACTTGGGACTCAAGCAACTGGTGTCCACCCCCACCCACCTCGCAGGACACACTCTCGACGCAGTCTTCTCTTCCAGCACAGACATCGACTTCAGCCACGCCACAGAGCTCCAATGGACGGACCACAGCTGCGTCCACTTCACCTTCAAGAGAACGACGACCCACCACCACCAACAACAGGCCGCCCGCAGAAGCTGGAACAAGATCACAGCAGACCAGCTCGCCACCTCCCTGAGCCAGCACCCTCCTGCCAGCTCAGCGAACCCCAGCCAGGCCGCCGACAACCTCACAAAGTGGATCAGCAACTGCGCGGACGAACTCGCCCCACTGAGGACCCCGCCTAGCAGACCCGGCAGCAAGAAGGCGCCATGGTTCACCGACGAACTCAAGAGCTCCAAGAAGAACTGCCGAGCCCTCGAGAAAGTCTGGAGAAAGGAACCGACACCGGACAACAGGACCTCCTTCAAACTTGCCACCCGGAAACACCACCAGCTGATCCGCGCCGCCAAGAAAACAGCATTCAAGGACCGGTTGGACAACAACGCACACAACTGCAAAGAACTCTTCAACATCGTGAAAGAGCTCTCCAACCCCAGCGCAGGAAACAACGACATCACCCCATCGCAAGACCTCTGCAACTCCCTCGCTTCATACTTCCACAACAAGATCGCGGACATACACAACAGCTTCTACAACCAACCAACGCACACCATGACCGACCAACCACCCCCCACCACCACCCTCCACGCCTGGACCCCGATCAGCACCGAAGACACCATCCGCACGATGAACTCCATCCACTCCGGATCACCGACCGACCCCTGCCCTCACCACGTCTTCAACAAGGCCGACGCTGTCATCGCACCCCACCTGCGAGACATCATCAACACATCCTTCGACACCACCATCTTCCCTGAGAGCTGGAAACACGCCGAACTCAGCGCTCTACTCAAGAAACCAACAGCGGACCCCACCGACCTCAAGAACTACCGCCCCATCTCGCTCCTCCCGTTTCCAGCCAAAGTCATCGAGAAGACCGTCAACAAGCAGATGGCCGCCTTCCTCGAGACGATTGGATCCCTCGACCCCTCACAGTCCGGCTTCCATGCCAATCACAGCACCGAGACCGCCCTCATCGCCGCCACCGATGACATCCGAGCCCTGATGGACAATGGAGAAACAGCGGCCCTCATCCTCCTAGACCTCTCCGCGGCATTCGACACGGTCTGCCACCGCACCCTAGTACGGCGCCTCAGCAACATCGGAATCCAGGACAAGGCACTGGAATGGATCATCTCCTTCCTCAACGGAAGAACACAGAGAGTCCGCCTACCACCGTTCAAGTCAGAGGCCTCCGAAGTCATCTGCGGCGTCCCTCAAGGATCATCTGTGAGCCCCACCCTCTTCAACGTCTACATGAGCCCCCTCGCGGCCATCGTACGCAAACACAACCTCAGCATAATCTCCTACGCCGACGACACCCAGCTGATCCTCTCCCTGACCAACGACCCCACCGCCGCCAGAGCCAACCTGCACGAAGGGATGAAAGAGGTAGCCGAGTGGATGACGACCAGCCGCCTGAAACTGAACTCGGACAAGACGGAGGTCCTCATCCTGGGCCCCTCACCCTCCGCCTGGGACGACTCCTGGTGGCCTCCCGCCCTGGGCACCGCACCCAAACCGACAGACCATGCACGCAACCTGGGCTTCATCCTGGACTCCTCCCTCTCCATGACCAGGCAAGTCAACAACGTCTCCTCGGCGTGCTTCAACATCCTACGCATGCTACGGAAGATCTTCTGGTGGATCCCCACCGAGACCAGGAAGACCGTCACCCAGGCCCTCGTCACCAGCCGACTGGACTACGGCAACGCCCTCTACGCCGGTACCACCGCCAAGCTCCAGAAGAGACTCCAGCGGATCCAGAACGCCTCAGCCAGACTCATCCTTGACATCCCACGAACCAGCCACATCTCCGGACATCTGAGAGACCTTCACTGGCTCCCCGTCAACAAAAGAATCACCTTCCGCCTCCTCACCCACGCACACAAAGCCCTACACGACCAAGGCCCGAGCTACCTCAACAGCCTTATCAACTTCTACGCTCCCAAACGCCACCTCCGATCAGCCAACCACGCCCTCGCCACCGTCCCCCGCATCCGAAGAGCGACTACAGGAGGAAGGTCCTTCTCCTACCTGGCCGCCAAGACCTGGAACTCCCTCCCGACCGACCTGCGCCTGACCCAAGACCACCTCTCCTTCAGGAAGAAGCTGAAGACCTGGCTGTTCGAGCAGTAGCGGCACCTCCCCCCCCCCCCCCCCCCCAGCGCCTTGAGACCCTACGGGTATGTAGCGCGCTTTATAAGTGTCACTGATTGATTGATTGAAAGATTGGGGATCTAGTCAGAGAAAAGATCGCGGTTAAGAAGGAATTTGGGCCTTCTTACAGAAAAGCAGTACCTGTCTTGGCAGTCACCGGAACAAGATCAGTAGTACTACCGCCCCTTGCTGGTAAAAAGGAGAACAGAGTTGTGTCTATCGATCTGGTAAAACCACAAGCATGTGGCCTATAATCAACAGTAGGCCCAGTGGACTCCCAAGAAACAACAGAATACCCAAACTTGCAACAATCCAAGAGGTTCAAACTGAAAGACTAATCATATTCGATCAGCCTGCAGTGCACAGAGGAGGACTATGCAATAATGCCATGGAACTCGTGCCTCTTGAGACACAGATTGAAACAGTTTGTCAAGAAACAACACCAGTCTACACTAATGTGGCATCAGAAAATGCTACGGAGAGACAGATTGAAAGAACAATCCCATCAATTGACAGAACTGCCTCTGGTTATTTCATCAACTTCGACAACTTCTCTGAAGATCAAAACGACCCCGAAGTGATGCCAGAAACAAAAAAGTATTCTAAAGAAAATACAACAGGACTCCTTCAACAAATCAAAGAACTATATCTGGATTCACCGTTTGAGCATTGGATTATCTCAGGGGTATTCATACTCCTACTATGCCTAATTTTAGTTTTAATTTTAGGAAAGTTTATTACAATTGAATGGACACAGCAAGTCAGAACATCAACCTAGTCCTGAAACCACACAGATCATCCCACGTGAAGAAAAGAGTACTGTCAACAGTAAATGTCACAGCAATTCCAATACCTGGTGGGGTAGTATGGGAGAAAACAGACTATGAGATATATGGTCCGGTCGAAATCCTGAAGTATCCTCATCAACAGAAGGTTTCCTTAAGTGACTTTGTAAAACCTAGTACATTCTCTGATGATTGGGACTTTAACAGTATTAATGACATGATGTCTGATTTAGTAATGTCAGCTAGATTCACAGATCATGATTATTTACAAGGTTCATCTAGTTATGAGCAGTTATTCTGTTACACACACTATGGTGATCATTACTTGCATAAATCTGCACAGCCTAGAAATGTTTTTATGTATAATCAATGGGAACATTGTGCTACACCACCTAAAAGCAGTTCTAAAGCATTTTTTGAGAAATTCAAATACTTCTCAGGGTTTAACACCAGTGATGCAGAAACGTTTAATTACAAACTGTTAGATAAAACAGGAATGAAAACAATGCTGACAAATTCTAAATTGATACATTCAGAAGCATTTTATGACAAAATGATGACATTTGGTTTTGATTATTGGAAAAATAACATTGAAACGAAAACAATTTGGGGTACAAAAGATTGGCAGGTGCAAGGCATAGAAGCACTATTTAGAACCTGCATGATACCAGAATAAATGTTGTTTTTAAATGACACAATACACCAAACATCTTGTCTTGGCCTAGCTAAGATCAAAGACCTTAAAACACCGTCTATTCCAAAGCCAATACCTGAAAATGCAACTGCAGATATTGAGTTAGACGTGTCACAAATTCTACATTTCAACAGAACACATCCTGATTGGAAAAAGTGGTTAATCTGGCCTACTGACACAAACAGCTGTCAAGATAGATTCCTGAATAAAACACAGGGGTTAAAGTTGACCTGATTAGACTCGAGATACTCCCAGAGACAACATCCAGGGATAATAACAACATACAGTGTAGGGAAACTCTGCCTTAAATGGCTAACATCATCCACACTGGCTGAAATTAAGCAACACTTGTCTTTACTAAAAGATGGTGCTGATTTGCGCGATTTCATTCTTGGACCACGCAAACAGCGTCAAAAGCGTTTCATAGCGACCAGTATCTATGCTGCGTACAACGAGGCTTGGAAAGTCAAACAAATTGAAACTGCTGAAAAAATACGAGAAATTGATCGTATTAATTTGGAGAAATCACTTTCTGTAGTAGACAATGGGTTAATGACTCTGTCTTCCAGAATATATTCGTTGGACAATATTGTATCCTCTGCCTTTGATGTGATAGACAGAGACTTGCTAATGTTACAACATGGCCAGTCGCAATTACGCTCTATTGTAGAATTAGGCTGGACGCTGCAAAATCTTCGTTCAGGCTATGTGCCTTGGCGTTTAATCAACACAACGTCATTATTTTCCATTTTTAACCTTACTGATAAACAGATCAGTTTGGCACAGAAAGGAGCAGACTATACAATCCTGAGCATCGAAAAACTCGAGAGATTACCATTGACAATGTCAGAGAGTCCTGTCATTAAATGGATAATACACGGAATTATCACTATTCCGATAACAACTTTCCGATTTAAAAAGTGCCTTGAGTACATACCTGCTGGCCAGTATGAACAATTGGGTAAAGGATATGTAAAATCTGAATGGAAATTACCATACACACATTCTTGCTATAGTGACAGCGACAAAAATGTATTTCTTAGTGGTGACAACTGTAAACATTCACTAAGCGGTATACTTTTGTGTCAGGGTATTAATTTACAGGGAGCATGTGATGGAAATTCTAACAACCTTTCATGCCACCAGCTAGTCACACCTGCAACTCAGATAGAGCCCTTCTTTATGCAACTCGCAAATGGGAGTTACATTCTTAGAACGGATCACAGATGTTGTGGCCTAGTGCCAGGGAAAAGTTATCTAGTAAGCGTAACATCCATGGTCAAATCCTGTATGCAAGCATTGTTCCCGAGTGGGCCTGCAGACACAGTGACTCCCATCTGGCCTCGTCTGAATCTCTATTCTATACGAATTGATACTTTAAGCAAAATGAAATCTGTACTTTTACAGACAACAGTGCCTATAACGTCATCAAAAGAGACGTATGATCTTCTAGTTGCAAGGACAGCTACCGAAGTTCATGAACTTTTATCAACAAATTGCCCCGTGCATTTCGTACTAATGCTCAGCCAACTCCTTAACATGTCTAGTGCCACAAGCATCCCAGGCATATTTAAGACAGTCTTTACGGGACTGCTAACACCTTTTCAGGCAATTTTGGGAATCGTTCCTAATTTTGTACACTCTGTTTTTGGCGGCATACCATTATTTTTGGGACTCGTCGCAGGGATTTTATTTTTGACCCTCCTGCTTCGTTATGGCAAGCCGAAACTCAGACATAGCTCCCATGGGAATGGAAGAGACAATCCTAGCAATGCGCTACCGGGACAGGATAACTAACGTCCTCGGATTGGCCAGGCTGAGAGATCTAAACATGACCTGGTTCCTTTCATTCAGACCTATATGGCAGAACTGTATCTTACCGGTACTAAGATGTATGCTATGCGGAGATGAATGCGTGTTGGACATCTGTCTTTCACTTCCATCAGCAGTACCAATGGACGTCGATACTTTGCTCAGTCCAATAACGGCTCACGCATTGTGTTGTCCCCAGCGGCTACCAATCCTGATGACAGCATTCGTTGAGACTCCTGTACTACGACTAGGTGGTAACAGTGGAGCGAGTGACAAAAGCAGCATCACCCAGGTACGACCTTCTGTGAGCATTGCTGAACCCGACTATGATGACAGCAATCATTCTCACACCTGCCAAGTTACAGCACTATCGAATTTGGTTGAACTGTCACCTGATTTTGTAGACCAATTCTTTAAGAGCCTGTCTGATACGATGTTCTCACCCGTACAGAAACAATAACTTTTGAGAAGCTTTCCGACTCAAAGCGTTCCCATGAACTCTGAATTCGGCCTTCAGTTTTGATCAACAAAAACTGCAAAAAGCTTTGGAACTCTATTTCCCCGTTCAAGCATTAATTCTTTTGAATTGGACAATTTTTTTAATATTCACCCTTTTTTTGGCACAAACAATTCTTTGCTTAAGGTAAAAACTATTCTTAGAGAACAGAAGCTTCAAACTTCTATTTCTAAACACATCTAGAGACATAACAACATTACATCAGCCTCTAGCACATGTTATTGCAATGCATTTATATGTGATGATTTATCTCGCCCTTCTTCTGTCAGAGATACTTAATGTGTAATTCTTTTTGCATAATCGTTCATTGATTTCATATGCAATAATTTTAGAATGATTTCTATGCTTCAAAGACGTACAGTACCTAAATTTTCACGTATGACAATATACGCCTATTTCGAATGCATTTATGTATTTTGGGGTGGGCAATGTTACACATGCATCTAATTGCTCTAGTTTTAGTAATTTGATGGACATGAAAACGTGGAGTGGGTGTTGCGTGTTTATCTAGGTTCCTGATCAATACTGTGACCTTATGCCCCTATTCGGCTATAAATCCATTTATTCCCTATATTGGCATAACCGTTCAAGTGCGATATTCAGAAAGTCATCTCTGGCCTCACACGAACAGAGCCACATTCCAGCATAGTTCTCTGCCACTTCCTTTGCGACCAATTAGTGCAATGACAGAGCAGAAGTCACTATCTGATATTCCTAGATTAACACTCCGAGTTCTTCAACAAGATAAAAACTCAGCAAACCTGGAAATCCCCGCTTGCTGTGTTTTGATTAGTAATAGAACTCTAAAGAGCAACTGATAGCTATCACTTCCTAGTGACATCTTTAATTGACGTCTTATGTCCAGCAAACTTGCATCAAACCCGGCACCTGTCAGGTATAAATATTACCAACGTTGCCTTAAGCAATAGCTCGTTGCCTGTTGTTAGCTGTCTGCAAGACCCCGTGTTGGTGAAGCTAGCACCCTGTCGCTGCAGCCTGCTATCCCCTTGGTGGTGAAGCTACTGATACCATTATCGCTGCTAAAGCGCGAACTATGGTGCGGTACGCTTAGGAGCTGAACAGCCGTCCCTCTGCGAAGAGCCCAGCAGATTCCAGCTGCCGAGGACGCTGTCCCCCGCCTCCTCCTCCCGACGCGCTGAGAAGAGAGCCGCTGCCTTTCTCCTGCAGAGAAATCCAGCTCCAGCGTTTCCGGTCTGCCCTCGCGGGTGACTGGGATATTGAGTGCCCCCTGAAGGAAATACCAGACTTCCATCATTCTATTCAGAGGTATGGTGTTGACTAAACCCTTAGACGAGAATTCTTGAAGCAAACCTTGGCAAAACCAACTTAACTTAAAGCTACTTACTTACTCCCCTTCCACGTGTTAGGCTTAGGTCAGGCACACTGGGGTAGGTGTAGTTAGAAGCACCAGTTGAGTATTTTAGCCTAATGTATATATGAATGTATATATGTTTTATTACTTTTAAACCATTGTATGGCTAAGAAACCATATCAATGCTTTTACAGTATTATTTCGCAATCCTTATCTTACTGTACGTACTTTTTATAATAACAAGTCTTGCAATTGTGGCAATACATTTCTCTTGTACGAGAAGAAAGACTGTTCAATAAATGTTAACCCTTTATTGACAAACGCCCGTCTCTCTATTCTATACATATCGTGAAAGTAAACTGCACTAATCTGACTGAGTGAAATACCTGTCTATTGTTTCACACGACCCTAGAGATCGACTCTTGATCTGAGGAGCAAAGTTGTCATGTTGCACGGTTGTTGGAAAGCTGAATCCCTTCTTGTCTGTGCCAAGGAAGCTAATCACTTCCTATGCAGAGAAGAAAGTTTCCAGTGACCTCTGAGCTAGTTGGTAACACACCCAATTAAGTTTAGCATAGTCAGTGGAGGCCTGGAATATCCGCAGTTCCACGTCGATACTACTGTTTATGTTATTCCAATGCGCAGGGCCTAGTGGGAAACTAGGAACTACACTACATAACAAGCTCTCGGCATTGCTGTATCGGGGGCGCGCATTCCTTTGAAGTCTGATGCGGGGGCAGGGGGGCAGGGGGGCAGGGGAGCGGATTCCTTTGAAATCTGATGCCGAGGCTCAGACAAATGGTATGGTGTGCGGTGTGGCTGGCGATTTGCACGCGCCTGGCTCACAAGAACTGTACCCAATCCGCAGCAGTTTGGGTAGACTTTTGAAAGCCTTACCATAATCTCGACAACCATATAGTTGAGACCTAAAAAGGGTGGAGAGACAGAATATCGAATCATAAATATCGATTTACACAAATATCGATTTAAAAATATTGTGGTCAAGACAATCGAATATAGGTAAGTAATTCCGGTGTTAAAAATTTTTAAGTGTAAAATATTGTTTGCAAAATTATAGTTGTTAATATTGATTTTTTATTGTTATGTATTTTAGTATATATTTTATATGTATGTGATGTATTTTTTTGTATAAGATTTGTTTGTATCTTTAATATGTGTTACATTTTTAATAGTTATTACTTTTTTTTATTTGATTTTTGCGTTTTTAGTTTTGTAGCTGGTTGTGAGTTTATAGGGGAATTGGGTGGGAAGTAATTTAATTATAGAAAATTTAATATTTTTAGTTGTTATTAATATTTTTTATTTGAATTTTAGTTCTGTAGTTGGTTGTGGGTTTATAGGAGAATAGGGTGAGAATGAATTTAATTATAATACATTTATTGAATATTTTTTATTTAATATTATTTGTTTAGTTGAGATGTAGTGTTAAATGGGTAGAGTAATTTATTAATAATTAATTAATAATTGGTTGTTAGTTAATTTTAATTAGTCAATTTGTAATTAATTATGGTAATTTTGTAATTAATTTTTGGTGTGTGTTGTGGTGTTTATATCTGTAAAGGATGAAAAGTAATTTATTTTCAATTGATGAATTAATAGCTAGTTGTTAATTAATTTTAATGAATTAATTAGTAATTAATTATGATGATTGAGTAATTAATTTTAGGTGTGTGTTGTTTATCGCAGTAAATGGTGGTAAGTATTTTGTGTTAAATAAATTATGATATAGTTGTTAATTAAAGTTCATTATTTTATATTTATTTTGTGTTATTGTTTATTTTTTGTGTGTTGTCTTTTTACTTTTAATTTTTACCCCTTCACTATCAAACACTTTTCTCTAGTGGGAACAGTAATTTTTACACCTCCGCTCTCCAACACTTTCTCTACTGTTGCACTCTTTGGAGTGGGAATAGTAATTTTTACCCCTCCGCTAGCCAACACTTTCCCTACGGTTGCTATCACTGGAGTGGAAATAGTAAATGCACTTATTCTGCTATCCAGCCCTTTCCCTACTGTTGCATTTATTGTATTGGGAAATGTAAGTTTACATTTTTTTTGTTGTTTAATGTATTAATTTATTATAGAATGTTTTTTATTTGAAATTATTGAAATGTATATATATTATTTTTGTATCATTATAAATTTGAAACATTAAATAGAGATAATACTTATTTTTATGTTTGTTTATATTTTTTAATTACTTTTATTTGATATATTTAGTTAAAATGTATATTCAGGGGGGAGGAGCTTCGCGGGCAAGCAAGATGGCCGCGTAAGCTCGGAGCTCCGGAGACCCTCCGATCCTCCACATAAATCCTGATGAGAATCCTGATCCACGATAGTGGAATATTGTGGGTGAACGGTTGCTGAGGCGGGACTCGTTGTCCGATTCAAAATCCGACACTCCTAGGTGGAGTTACACCGTGTAGAAGATTCGTGCCAGGGACCTGCTACTGCCCGTGCGGTGGTTGACGACGGCGACATTGTCGCACGGAAGCGGTGTGGTGTGTGAGTGACTACTCCGCTGGCCCAACGAAGCACGCGGAGTTGCGGAGTGGGACGGTGCTGATCAGCAACGGTGATCGCGGCGCCCGATAGTCGCATCGAAGAGCCGGTGTGGCCCTGGTGTGTGATCCATTGTGCTGGTCCCCAAAACCATCATGGCGGGCAGAAGCGAGTCGGACAAGGCGAGGGTCCGTGGGAGTAGGAAAACTACGTATACCCAATCGAACAATATGGATCGCTATCCCAGCAGAAGAGCTCGCCGGGTGCAGCTGCCCGGCCTAAGGACTCAAATCGGGACGAGTCGCCAGACACGTCGGACCCGACACTCCGTGACGTCATGGGAGACATTGCGGGCATCAAAACGGAGATGCATAAACAACATGAGGTCCTGACGCATAAAGTCGACACCCTGGTGATTGAGGTCAACTTGATTAGAGCCGATCTGGGCAAGACCAACGATAGGGTCAAATCATTGGACATTAAAACCGCGAGCCTCACAACTGATGTATCGGACCTACAAACAGAGGTCCGAGACTTGAGATCGGCCAACGATCTTTTCGCGAGACGGCTGGATTATTTTGGAGGACGTGGCAGGCGACAGAACGTCCGAATCATCGGCGTACCAGAAGGGGCAGAGGACTCAGCCACCGATCTTTTCGTGGAAGACCTGATACAAACTCATCTGGCCCCTGTGGGCCTCAGCCGTTTCTTCTCAGTGGAACAAGCTCATAGACTGCCAGGGGGACGCCCGAAAGTGGGTGCCCCGCCGAGGCCCATTATAGCACGGCTGTTTAACTTCAGGGATCGGGATGCTATCCTGCAGGCTTCAAGAAGAAACGGGCAGCTCAAGTTCCAAAATGCGGACATAAACTTCTATCCGGACTTTACTCGGTCGGTACAGCGGCGGCGACAAAGCTTCACGGGGGTGAAGAGGTGACTCAGAGAACTGGGGATGAAGTACTCGATGATGTTCCCCGCGAAACTGAGCATTGAACATGATGGCCGTGCCATATTCTTTGATTTGCCTGAAGTGGTGAGCGAGTGGTTGGACACTTTGCCGCAGAGACATGATGAACGCGAGGATCACTCGGAGGGCGCCTCGGGAGGCCCTGAGCAAAAGGAGTATAGTCTATCTTCGGAACATTGTCGGACAATGGGACTGCTGGTGACAACCGGTATCAGATTCTTGCACTTTATAATGAATATCCTTCACTTGGTTATGGAGGGTGGCGGGGGGGACTGCGTGATCTCCATTCTCCTCTAGGGTCTTTCTGTAGCGTAGTTTTCTGGGGCGACAGGCACACTGCTAGTTGGGGGGGCTACTTAGTCTGATGCAGGGGTACAGGGTGGGGGGTGGTTTGGTTGTTGGTTGTATGTTTTTTCCTTTTTTCCCTTTTTCTTCTCCAAGGCAATGTAAAAACTGTAATTCTTCTGGTTCTGTAACTATGATGCCTGCCGGGACTGGCGAAGGCTCACAATTCGACGATGGGGGGTAGGCACCTAAAAGTATTGTGTTGGAATGTCAATGGGCTGGGGGATCGCATAAAGAGAGGTGTAGTTTTGCAACTGTTTAAAAGATGTATGCCCGACGTTATTTTGCTGCAAGAGACACACTTGGTGGGGAACACGTGCCAAGCGCTTAACAGGAAGGGTTTCAAGATGGTGGCGCACTCGGGGTTCTCTTCGGGATCCCGGGGGGCGGGGATTATGGAGCGCGCGTCTCTCCCATTTGAGATTGACTCTAGTGTTGCCGATGAGAGGGGGCGGTACGTTGCCGTCTCAGGGAGATGGGAGTGACGGTCCCTGGTTCTGGTTTCGGTTTATGTTCCTCCTGGGTTGCAAAACAACACGTTTCAGGACATTGGGGGCGCCATTTTGGGTCTCCCTGAGGGTCTGCTTATTATAGGAGGGGATTTCAACGCAGTTTGTTCGGGGACCCTAGACAGACATCCATCCAGAGAGCTCCTAGGTTCGCAATCCTGGCTTCCCGACTTCCTGGACACTATGGGACTTATTGACTGCTGGCGGCTCATGCACCCTACCCAGAGTCAATACTCATTCCACTCAGGGGCACACGGAAGCCTCTCCAGAATCGATTATGTTCTGGCTCTAGCGGCCCACGCGTCGGCAGTCTCTGAGGCCCGACTACTGGCGAGGGGCATCTCAGACCATTCTCTGGTCTGGGTGTCCTTTGACTTCGACATCGTGGCGACTGAGAGGGTGGTATCAGTTAATCCGTGGTACTTCCGCAACCCCAAGACACGTGGACTCATGGCTAAGGCTATTGAGCTTTATTTCTCTGAAAACTCGGGGTCAGTCACATCGGCTATCTCCCTATGGGAGGCCCTTAAGACGGTCTTGAGGGGTGAGGCGCCCTTATCGCTGAGGTTCGGAGACGCAGGGATGCGGATGTGGTGTGGATTGAATCTGAAATTGAAGATCTGGACTCTCAATTGGAAGTCGACCCGACACCGGACCTACTCCATGTTCTCTCACTTAAACAGTCAGAGTATCGAGCTACTGTTACCGATGCTGCCAAGGTCATGGGTAGAGAGCAACAGGGTAGGATCTATGATGTCGGGGACAAGGCGGGCAAACTCATCGCTTGGCTGGATAAAGAAGAGAGAGCCAGCCGTGTGGTCCCGGAGGTGCTGGGGGAGGACGGCGTGACTGTTACCAACCCGAGTGCCATAGTCATGGCATTTGCAGACTATTTCAAGACCGTTTACACCTCGGTCTCCGACATGTCCGAGACTGACTCTGAGGAGCTCTTGGCTGAAGCGGAGCTCCCGCGCCTGTCGGAAGCGGAGCGGGACGACATGGATAGGGATATTACCGCCGATGAGATTGCCCTCGCAATACGTTCCCTGAGATCTGGCAAAGCGCCCGGCCCCAATGGTTTACCAGTGGAGCTTTACAAGATTAAGCCTGATGCCATCTCCCTGCCCCTGCGGAACATGTTCCTGGAGGCGCGGGAGACGGGCATGCTTCCCTTGCACCAGAGACTAGCCACCATTGTGGTCATCCATAAGGAAGAGAAGCCCAGAGACCTGTGTCGATCGTATCGTCCCATCTCTCTGTTGAATGCTGAACCCAAGATTCTGGCTAAACTGCTTGCCAACCGTTTGGTTGGAGCGATTAGCGTCTTGGTTCACCCGGACCAGTCGGGCTTTATTCCACACCGCAACACTGCCCTCAACCTCAGGAGACTACATGGGGCCCTCGCGAGGGTCCACACGCTCAGTGAGCCTGCCGTCTTGGCGTCTTTGGATGCTACGATGGCGTTTGACTCCCTCGAGTGGAACTATCTGTGGGCAGTGTTGGCGAAGTTCGGATTTGGTCCGGAATTCATAGGATGGGTCAAGCTCCTGTACGCTAGCCCGCTTGCCAATGTAACGGTTAATGGTCATGTATCTGCGTCCTTTGCTCTCCGCAGAGGCACCAGGCAGGGTTGCCCCCTGTCGCCCCTGTTGTTTGCATTGGCGCTTGAACCGCTGGCGGCGTGGCTGCGACTCCACCCAGATATAAACGGAATATGCTGGTCCCCTGGATTCGAGGACCGTGTGTCGCTGTATGCAGACGACATCTTGCTGTATCTCACCTCTCCTTGTAAGTCACTCATCGCGGTGTGTGATGTGCTTCGTCTTTTTGGTCGGTACTCTGGCCTGGTTATTAATTGGTCGAAGTCACACCTATACGTGCTGAGAGGTGGGACACCTCGGCTTCCAAGGGAATGCAACATACAGGTCACGCGGCAGGGATTCAAATACTTGGGGATCTATATTTCAACGGATCCCAAGGTACGCTACACGAATAACTTGCTCCCCCCTCTCGCACGTCTCCGACGTGACGTAGAGGGATAGCGGAAGCTCCCACTTTCCCTGCCCGGGTGTGCGGCACTGTTTAAAATGATGTCCCTGCCCAGATTCCTGTATGCTCTTCAAAATACCCAGGATACGGTCCCATCCAGTTACTTTAGGGAAGTCGAGGGTTTGCAGCGGGCCCTTCTCTGGGACGGTAGACCACGCATCACTATTACGAAGCTTACGCTCCCATGGTATGACGGAGGCACAACGTTTCCTGACATCCGGAGATATTATTGGGCTTCTCAGCTAGCGGCCCTTAATCACGGCCTCTACGGTCCAGCAGTAAGCCCAGGTTATGCCATGGATCGGTGGCTCCTGGACGACGGGAAGTATCATAGAGCGCTATACTCGAGATCTCTGGATGGTAGGATGTCGGGGCCGACGAAGACAGCTGTACATATATGGCGGGCAATCACAAAGGCACAGGGGTGGAAGGGTATGCTTACGATGGCAACTCCTCTCTTTGAATCTGAAATACTGGGCAAATTATGGCACACGAAGGGATTCGACAGGTGGGACATGATAGGCATATCCAAGATGGAAGATATGATTGTGAAAGGGGAGATTAAGTCCTTTACTCTTTTACAGACAGAGTTCCAGTTGGGTTAAACGGAATATTTCCGGTACGCCCAACTGCGTCATGCCATTCTGACAGTGATGCCGGAGGGCGAGAGGATCCCTGAGTCTTCCCCATTGGAGGACAGGGTGCTGGATGGTCATATGCCGGACAGTGCCATTTCCTTAACCCCTTCGCTGCGGCGGCTATTCCGCTGCAGCGCTAAGGGGGTGGGGCACCCGTGAAGCGGCTCCACACTAGTGACGGAACCGCTCCGTCACGGCTCGCGGGCGAGCTGTGCTTGTGACAGAACGGTTCCGTCACGAACCCGCCCGCCCATCAAAGCGTCAGCGCAGGCGCAAAATCAGCGCCGCGCAGGCACGGCGAGTGGGCCGTGACGGAACCGTTCCGTCACAAGCACAGCTCACCCGTGGCTTGTGACGGAGCGGTTCCGTCACAAGCATGGGATGGGTTAATATACAAAAAACTCATCAATGTCCGTACGGACCTCCTCCTTGGGGTGAGAGACCAGTGGGTGCGTGATGGGATTGAGCTGGATGATGAAGACTGGCAATATGCAGTGTCCTCCCCCAAGGAGGTGGCGATCCCGGCCAGGTTGCGGCTGGTTCAATTAAAGATTCTCCATAGAGTGTACGTGACGGGTCCCAGGCTGATACACATGGGTCATTCAGTGGACGGCCTCTGCAGGCGTGGCTGTGGTGCATTGGCCACCTTCATGCATATTATCTGGGAGTGCCAGGTGGTCGCCTCCTACTGGAGGCGTATACATATGATCATGAGTGAGGTGACTGGGGTAGACGTGATGGCAGAGGCCCGGCGCTGCCTCCTGAATGTGTGGGGTCCTACTGATTATAATAGTGCACAAACACAATGGGTCACCTTGGGGAACATGGTCGCGAAAAGAGATATTGCTCAGATGTGGGGTGCTGTTACAGCCCCAAAGGTGGTACAGTGGAAGGCCAACATGGATTGGTGCATGTTCCGAGAAAAGACGGTGTACATGGCCAGGGGTAAACCCAAAAAGTGGCAAAAGATATAGGGGCCTGGAACGAGTACAGGGGTGATATTTGCCTGCCGCCTGACACCGCCCCCCTGGAGGAACGAATGTCCCCGTAGCCTATGGCTCCAACATACGTTCTATTAGCTGATGTCTGCTGTATCCTCCCCCCCTCCATGGTCTTGCAATTGGTGCTGTTCACATTGTTTTTATGTTATTGGGCCTAGCTTTTTCTATGATCGGGCTCTGTTACACAAATGTTTAATTGCCTTGTTTCCTAGCACTAGTTTGGTGCTTTTCCCTTTTTCATCTTAGTTATTTTTCAAAAAAGTTTTTTAAAAAAAACCTTTATACGATTTGGTAATATGCTCATTGTACACCAGCCGATTGACCGATAATATGCTGCCTAGCCTCCGGGATGTAAGGCTAAATAGCTGTGTGCACTGATTTGAAAATAAAGGTTTTCCAAAAATTAAAAAAAAAAAATGTATATTCAATATAATTTCTTTTTTTTAAAATAGGATTCATATTCAATATATTTACTATACATTATTTTATTTTATATATGTTTTCAAATCAATATTTTTTACATCTATTTTTTTACCTCGATATTTTTGATTCAATATATTTGTACCTACCTCTTATGGTATTGGAGTCGATATTTTTTTCGATATTTTAAAAATCGATGTTTGTTACATCGATATTCTATCCGTGAACCATTTCCAAGAAAGGTATGGACAGTTCCCCCATTTGCAGCACACTCAAGGCTAACACTACCCCGGCACTGAGACCAGGCCTCCCAGCCACTGGTTCGCAGCCTCCTACCTGTGCCAGCCCTGCCAGGTGCAAAACCACGCCAACTTCGGGGTCTGCAGGGCCCGTCTGTTACCCCAGCGAGGGACTGATCTGTAGAGTACAGTTGTTTAATGTATTAATTTATCATAGAATGTTTTTTTAATTTGAAATTATTGGAATGTATATATATTATTTTTGTACCATTATAAAGTTTAAACATTAAATATAGATGATACTTATTTTTATGTCTGGGTCTGCAGGGCCCGAGTACAGGCACTGGCAACACAGAGCCTTGGCTCCTATCTGCTGCCATCATTGGAGCTACGAGCACTATCAAACACCCGAGAAATGCAGATAAAAGTCAGAAATGGCGGAGAAGCAGTGGGCCCTGGTGCGAGGAACCTACGGCACCAATAAATGGGCCATTGGAGATCAATCAAGCAGCTGACATTGTGGAAGTAGTAGTAGCTCATGTCGTAGCACACTGCATCAGTAGGTGGAGCAATCATATTAGTATGAGTGGTATCAGATATAACAGTTTTAGTAGTATCAGCACTAGAATTAACTAAACCATCAGTAAGAGCAGTAGTATAAGTAAATATTGCAGCTGTATTATCGGTAGTAGAAGTAGCAGTAATGCAACTAGTAATAGCACAGGTGGCAGTGATAGCATTAGTAGAGGTGGAGGGAGTGGAATATAAGGAGTAGCAATATTACTAGTGTACTAACAGTATGAGTAGTAGCATTTGTAGTGGCAGTAGTCCTAGTAGTAGTAGTAGTAGTAGTAGCAAATGTAGAACCAAGCCATAGTGAAGTTGTAGTAGTAATAGTGTTAGTTAAGTCTCAAATTTTGCTTCTGAACTTTATGATATAACCTCTTCAGTTTCCAGCGATGTGTTAGATGAAATAAGAGATGGCCACTCACCTGCAAAAGAGATTGATAGGATGAGGATAACAACGACCAACACAACGATAATTGCACGCCGCTCGATTATGGTAGTCTTTCTAGACAGGTACTCCAGTGTAGGACCTAAATCAAACCACAAAGATGTTTATAATGAGTGACGTTTAAGTGCAAAATGTGCCCAACACAAATGGTATTTAGACAAAATATTGAGTTTGTAATATCAACTGACACAATTATCGAGTTGTAAATATTGTGACACAGAAATATAGACAGCAAGAGTATTGTGGACAAGAATATCAATTTTAAGGTAAGTATTATTGATTTTTAAAATATAGAAGTCATTAATATCATTTGAAGAAATATAGTTGTTTAAAATATCAATTTTTTGATTGGTGTATATATTTTAGTATATATTTTAAATGTATGTGATTTTTTTGTAGCAGTATTATTTATGTTTTTGAATATATGCGTTACATTTTTACGCCACACGCGAGCTACTTTTCTCTCTTTTGAGCCCGGACTGAATAAAGATAGCTCATATATGCCACACACACGAGCCCCCGGTTTATTTAATTGGCCATTGTTCCACACAATGAGGCTAGCGCTCCATGCGCCAAAACACAGTTCTTGGCATCTAGATATGCCGCGAGCTCGTGCACCCCATATTGTGCAATACACGCTGCCTTTGAACTAATCAACCTAGGGGGTAAGCGGCCTGGACAGCACCACTCCTCAGTCCACGCACAGATTAATCAGCCTTGGCATCTCCCACTGCTCTATTCAAGGTTAATCCCGGCATGACTCTGCTATCGCAATGAAGCCCCGCAAGACTCCGCCACCGTAAGGAAGCCCCAAGCCCTAGCTCTCCCTAGATAGATGCTGTTAGCTGTACGTCAGGGTCCTAACTCTAGCCCAACTCATGCCCCCAACCCTCCCACCCACAGCACCCATTCCCAATTGTGCGTTGTACTAAATTCCCAATCCCTCCTCCACAGATACGATTGCCCACTGTGCCGCGTTGATTCAGGCTGAGACTCGCCGTTCTGAAGCACAAGTGAATACCCGAATCTCACTACATATCCCTAGGTGCAATTGACTTTTCACTTTCAGCCTCTCTGATACACAGTCTCTATTACCCTTTTCAGACTGTCAACACCATTCACACACGTGTCTTGAGAAAGACCCGCTGCGACCACCAACCGGGGCGCATAAGGGTCGAAACGTCGACGCATGTCATAGGTCCAGAACCACCAGGATCCTTATAGTAACACTGGGAATCCTTAGTTGCAAATCAGCGTCTGGTCATTGAAAAACTTGTATACATTTGTATATAGGAAATCCCTTCTCACTGTATATTTTCTCACTCATTGAGCACTTGTCACCTAATGTCACTTTAACTGCACCTATTTTTGATGGACTTATCATGCATTAAATGTTATAATTGAATGAAACAATTCTGACAAAATATGAATGAATTCTGATATAAATTGCATGAAACAATTTCTTGATCTCACGACCTTTTATTATTTGAGCATTCATTTCTCAAATTAGGTGTGTACCAGAGACCACCAAATTTTGATTGCAATAATAAGCAGTGTCAAAGCAATGTGTCTTACCCAACAGAACCATTCTTTTGTTTAGCCATTCAACTGCCCAGGTTCTGAGGGACACAGAGTTACCCCTTTTCTTTAATTACATTTTTTGTAGTTATTCATTTTATATTAATTACATTTTGCGTTATTTCGTTCCGGAGCGGGTAGTTTGTTTGTAGGGTAATATGGTGGGAAGTAATTTAATAATAATAATAGATAATATATTTTGATAATTGATTAATTACATTTTTTTGGGTGTAGGTATTGGGTTTATAGATGTAAAAGGTGAGAAGTAATTTATTTTAATTAATTAATAGTTGGTAATTAATATTATTGAATTGATAATTAAATAGGGAAATTGTGTAATTTATTTTAGGTGTGTGTTGTGGGGTTTATAGGAGTGAAGGGTGGGACGTAATTTATTTTGAAATAATTAATAATCAGTTGAGAATTATTGTTAATTAATTACTAAATAGTTATAAATTCATGTTAATTAATTGATAATTAATTATGTTAATTGATTAATTACCTTTTTATGCAAGGATTTGGGTGTATAGGACTTAACGGTGGGAAGGTAATTAATTTTTATGAATGCTAATTTGTTTTTTAATTAATAATATTTGTTGAATTCATGATGTCAATTGTGTAAATATTTTAGATTTTAGATGTAGGTTGTGAGTTTTGTGGTTTCATAGGGTAGGAAGTAAATAAACTAAATATATTTAATCATTAATGTTTTGTTTAATAAATAATTTCTAAATAAATATATTTCTTTGCATGAAAATAATTTTTTGATTTTATCTAATATAATATGTTTAGGTATTTGTGATATGTATTTAACATTATAATATGTTTTTATTTTTGAACTTTTTTATATTAAATATATTTTTATTTTTATTTGCAACATATTTATGCATTGTTTTATTTACATTGTTTGTGCAATATTTTTAGTTTGTTGATGATATTTTGCTTGTTTTTAACTTTGAACTGGAGTGGGAGTTGTGATTTTTACCCTCTGCAATCCAACATGTTCCCTATTGTTGTACTGACTGAAGTGGGAATAGTCAATTTAATCCCTCCGCTATCTAACACTTTCCATACTGTTGCATTCACTGGAGTGGGAATAGTAATTTTTACCCCTACGCTAGTCAACACTTTCCCTACTGCTGCACTCACTGGAGTAGGAATAGTAAATTGTATCCCTCTGCAATCCAACACTTTCCCTACTGTTGCACTTGCTGGAGTGTGAATAGTAATTTTTACACATCTGCTATTCAACACTTTCCCTAATGTTGCACTCATTGGAGTGGGAATAGTACATTTTACCCCTCTTTTCTTTAACAGTTTCCCTAGTGTTGTTTTGGCTGGAATTGGTACAGTAAATATTAACTAAGTGCAGTCTATCACTTTTAGCACTTCTGCTTTTTTGTAGGGAGATTTGTAAATTGTATTTTTATCAATTTTTTTATATCACATGTGTTGCGCTAAGTCGTAGTAGAACAATTTTTACATATTTACTTTAATAGTTTGCATAGTTTTGTTTAAATTGTATTGGGAATAGTATGAGTACTAAATGTTATAATTTATTTTTTATTGCTATAATTAACACTATTATGTTTTGTTTATTTTAAAATTATATTATTTTTAATTATTAATATTTGTATTTGAAAAATAATGTTTACTAATTTTAAAGATTTTTAAAATATTTCTTGTTTTAATTTAATTAGAATGGTTTGTTTTTTATAGAGTTTATGTTGTAGGTCTATGTATATATATTCAAAAGATCCTGATTTGAATGAAAAGGAGGCGGCACACCAATTCTGTCCACAAGTGGTTTATTTGTGCAAAACAACGTGTTTCGGCAAGGTGGCCTTTGTCAAGTTATACATACATTATTTGTTGTATTGTTATATAATTTTAAATTATAAAATACATTAACATTATTCGTTTAATACCTGTTTTAAAGTAAATATATATTAATTATTGTATATGTGTGTTTAACTTTTTTAAATTAGGTTTATTTGTTATATTTGTTAAGATGTATATTAAATCTAACTTATTTTAACTAATATTACTATTTAATATTTTTAATATGTTTTATTTTTTTTATATATATATATATATATATATATATATATATATATATATATATATATATATATATATATATATATATATATATATATATATATATATATATATACATATATATATATATATCAAGTCGAAAAAAGGTTGCCCAATGTGGAAACGCCACACAACTGAGGGTTAGAGGCCTTTAATACAGGAACTACAGGTAGGTAACAGCTACAGTTCACACACCAGCAAATTTCAGCCCAACGTGTTTCAAGCACTCCTGTGCTCTTGGTCACGGGCAGTGAAGGCAGTAACACTCAGGTGTTAATAGATCGCCCTATTAAGCTTCACAAGTCCCTCCCTTGTGGGCGTATGCCGAAGGCATGCTGGTACTTGGTGTCCCATTCATTCTAATTCACAGTGGATGCTGGTGTTTGCCAAATTAAATCACAAAAAGTGTTCCCCAGTGGATCGGATGTGTGCTGCCTCTCTCACCATCTGATATTCGAAGTTCCTGTACCAGCCCCTCAGTCCAACGGTGCTCTGCTTTTGAACACCAAGTCTGCACGATGACGACAGGGCGTTTCCGCGACCCGGGCAGGGCTGCAATAATCAAGTCGAAAAAAGGTTGCCCAATGTGGAAACGCCACACAACTGAGGGTTAGAGGCCTTTAATACAGGAACTACAGGTAGGTAACAGCTACAGTTCACACACCAGCAAATTTCAGCCCAACGCGTTTCAAGCACTCCTGTGCTCTTAGTCACGGGCAGTGAAGGCAGTAACACTCTGCTGTTAATGGAACGCCCTGATAAGCTTCACATGTCCCGCCCTAGTGGGCGTATGCCGAAGGCATGCTGGTACTTGGTGTCCCATTCATTCTAATTCACAGTGGATGCTGGTGTTTGCCAAATTAAATCACAAAAAGTGTTCCCCAGTGGATCGGATGTGTGCTGCCTCTCTCACCATCTGATATTCGAAGTTCCTGTACCGGCCCCTCAGTCCAACGGTGCTCTGCTTTTGAACACCAAGTCCGCACGATTACGACAGGGCGTTTCCGCGACCCGGGCAGGGCCGCAATAATCAAGTTGAAAAAAGGTTGCCCAATGTGGAAACGCCACATAACTGAGGGTTAGAGGCCTTTAATACAGGAACTACAGGTAGGTAACAGCTACAGTTCACACACCAGCAAATTTCAGCCCAACGCGTTTCAAGCACTCCTTTGCTCTTGGTCACGGGCAGTGAAGGCAATAACACTCAGCTGTTAATGGAACGCCCTGATAAGCTTCACAAGTCCCGCCCTATAAAACACTATGTTTTGTGCAACTATATTAATGACACCGATATTTTTTTTGGATATTTTTTTGTACTTAGTATTATAAATATAGGATGTTCATATTTTTTACATTAATATTTATGACACAATATTTTGGTTAGGGGATATTTTAGGTGTGTATATTCTGTCAGAGAACCAATACAAATATTAGGTAAACATAACAGCTATAGTTTCTGCGATTCTTTGTGCTTTTGGGGGATGTGTGTACGTGTGTATGTGTATATATGTACTAGTAGCTGATGACTATAGGGATAAGATGTGGAAACAATAGTACCAGACATTCAATATGTCTTTCACAGTAAAGGAACATTTAACACACATTAAGGATGTTCAGAAAATTAGCTATGAAGAGAAGAATTTGTTTCCAGCTTTTGAGATCTGAAAAGCTATTCAGCACTAAGCCCTAATTTGTACCACTAGACATCTTTGCTTTTCAGTGTGACGCTCTCGTAAATTCCGTTATGGATGTTTATATGGTTCCTGAAGCAAAGACTAGGGACATAATAGTCACTGTGTCAAGAAAAGGAACATGGTTCATTGAAGAACACTAAAGTAATTAGCACATGAAAATGTTTTTCCCCCCTCCTTTTAACCTTACCCTCTTGCAATGAATTTGCCAAAAACTGTTCGTATCCACTGATGTCTCCGCATGTTAAACGTATGGAAAATGTTGTGTTGATTCTTCTAATGATGGAGCAGTTATGAGTAAATTAACACTTTTTGCCCCCCCCACCCCGTTTTATCTCTAACCCTCTTGAGAATCAGTACGAATTAAGAAATAACAAGAGTAAGCTATACATGCTAAGCATTTGCCAAATAAAAGTACTAGGAAAATCAAAAATAAATCTTCCCAGTTGCCAACATATTTCTATCATGTATTTGTAGCAAGCACACCCACTTTTTCAAATGTTATATTTGCAAACACTACTCAACTGATTTATACCAAACCAATCAAAGGCACCTCCTTTAGTGAAATTCTACTGTTGTGCCAAATTTGGTGTAGTTTTGTTCAAATATTTATCTGTAGTGGAGAGCAAATATTCCTATGGGAGTACAAATAGGTTGTCACTTTTTTGGCTATCACTTGACATATCTGTACAAAACTTGCCATGTTGGATTCAGATAAACTTTTTAAAATATGTTTTTTTCAAAGAAAAATCACCTTATAACTGCATACAGGCTGTCGGTAGTGTGAAATATAAATACATATGTTACGGGCGTACGCATATTTATTTAACACCAGACACAGGTATGTAAAACTCTTATTTCAGAAGAAACCATGCAATATGGAAAATATTTCAGGTTCCCAAACCACTCTCTATAGATGTACTAATGTATGAGGGGAATAATAACATGGTTGGATTAAAAAAAATAGTGTGACATGAATATCATGTCAAAAATACTGTGACTACCAAAATATATATATATCTATGGTAAGAATATATATCTGTGGTATATAATACCATTAAAAAAAATATTGTTGTATTAATATCATTAACTTAATATATTTGCTATACTTGTTTCATTAATTTAAAATATATTAGTTTGTATATTCATTTAAATGCTAGTATTTTTAGTACAATTTGTTATTATTATTTTTAAACATAGTTTGTAATTTTAAATGTGCTAATGTTTTATTTCATTGGTCATTTGTGATGTAGTAGTGGGTTGTTGGCTTTCTAAGAGAATCGGTTAGGGAGTGACTTAAACTATAATTATTTAATTGTAATATTATTTTATTTGCATTGCTAATTATATATGCAATTGATTATTATTAGATCAAATGTTTAATTTTTTATTTTATGTTATTAATTTATATTTTAGTAGCAGGTTGTTGGGTTTGTTGGTGGTTATAACTTGAAGTTACGGAAAATATATATTTTTTAGATTAATTGTGCAGCTTAATTATTTTTTATAATAATTAAATATGTATATTTTGAATTGCTTGACTTTTATTTATATGTATTTTAGTTTATTTGTATTTTTAGAATGTTATTTGTTTAATTTAAGTAATATTTTTATTTTAATATTTTGTATCTAATTTGTGGGGGGGGCTGTTTATGGATGTAAGAAGGAAAGTAAATATAATTTTAATTATTTTTTAAGGACTTTTTGTAATTGTTTTTTTAAAAAGTGAGGGCCATAGTATCAAGAAAGGGCGATACATTATCGACAGGAAACTGTTGCGAAAGCGGCAATAATGGGCTTGATAATATGCCCTTGTGAATTCCCATAGAAGCCCAGGTTAACAGCCCATTATCGCCGCTTTAGCTGCTGTTTCCTAACGATAAAAGGGGCGATAATGTATCACCTTTTCTTGATAATATGGCCCTATATTTTTTAGCATTTTTAAAGTCTATATTGTATGCATTGTTATATAAAATGTTATTTAACCCATTTGTTGCGCGCATCGGCCAACGGTCGTTGCGATCACTACCTCCGTAGTGCTCCGCACGTTTGTTGGCCGATGCAGCCTCACCCACGCAAGGAAACACTCGCACCGCAGCGGATTTTACACCGCGGTTAATGGGTTAAACCTCTATGGTTTTTAGAAATGTCGATGTTCTGTATGAAATAATTATGAGTTTTAATGGTTTATGTAATTCTTATGAAGTTAAACACTTTACTGTTGCATGCATTGGAATAGGATGGTGAAAGTAACCCCTCCAAATCCTAACACATTTCCTACTGTTGCTTAGACAGTGGGAATAGGAAATATAAGCCCTTCGAAATAAGCAGTTTCCCTACTGCTGCTTAAACTGGAGTGGGAATAGTGACTGTAACCTCTGTAAAGTCAAGCACGTTCCTTACTGTTGCTTAGAATTGAGTGGGAAAAGTAAAATTAACGCCACCAAAGACCAATATGTTTTCTGCTATTTCTCCGTCTGGAGTGGGAAAATTAAATCTAGTCTCTCCTTAGGCCATCGCTTTTCCTACTGTTGGTTAGATTGGATCGAGAATAATACATTGTACCCCTCCAAAGTCCAAGAATTTCCCTACATCTGCCTAGACTTAAGTAGGAAATAGTAAATCTGACCCCTCTGAAGATCAACAGTTTCCCTACTGTTGCATACAATGGAGTGAGAATAGTAAAACTAACCCCCTCCATAGTCCAAATTGTTTCCGACTGTTGCTTAGACTAGACTGGGAATAATGAAACTAGTCCCTCTGTAGGCCGTCACTTTCCCTACTGTTGGTTAGACTGAACTGATCTAAATCTAACCCGCCAAAAGTCAAACAAATTTCTTTGAGGTTGCTTAGACTGAAGTGGGAATAGTAAATCTGAGCCCTCCGAAGTCCAAAACCCTTCCCTCCTGTTGGTTTTAGTGGTTTTATATTTTTTAATATCGTTGTTATAATTTACATTTGTAATATTTTTTGTATGCTGTTTTTTGCAACTTTTTAATTTGTTTGTTTATATGTATTGTTACTTTAATTCATAACTTCTTAGATATACTTTTTTTATTTATATTTTGTTTCCAATAATATTATTTTTGTAAATTGTTAAGATGTTGGTATAATACTTGTATATTATTTGTAGATTCATTGCACAGTATAAGAAAAAACTGTTGTTATGTTGATTTTAATATTTAAATTAGCCTATTTTTTTAAATTATATTTTTAATAATTTTCCATTTATTTTACTAATACTATTTGAAAGGAAATATATTTAGAAAATTGTTTATTTATTGTTGTCATGTTTTTCAATATGAATGTGTGTGTATATACTTGAAATATATATGTATATATATAGATACATATATATATATATATATCCTAAACAATCTTCAGAACCTCCTTGGCGGCGAAATGAAGAAATGGACCCAACAGTTTTCAGGTTAGGCAAATGATTTTATTTCCAACCTCTCAGCGATGACGCGTTTCAAGCATCAAGTGCTCTTGATCACACAAGGAGCACCGCGCCAGCTTTACCTTTTAAAGATTTTTCTTTTGCAAACACCCTCCTTCTGTGGGTCACATGGTCACCACCATAGACATTGAGGAAATACTCACATAAATTTCTTTTTAAAGCATTCAAACATTTTATATATGTGTTATAAATAGAACTGAAATTAAATGTCAGAATTATTCTTAAACTGTATAAATACATTATTATCACATGAACATATTATCCAATAATCCATGTAAAAATATGTGCAAATAGCAAAACAGTAAAAAAAATATTTTTTGAAGATTTTTGATTGCATATAATGGTGCATAACTTAAATGCCATGATCCATGTACTTCAATTTGTACAAAGTGATGGGTGCCATAAATATCTATAATCATTCATAAATATCTATTTACATTATAAACACCTAAAAAAATATATATAATAAAATACTATTAAATTCAACTCTCAAACAGCACCTTTTCATTGATTGATCATGTTATATAATTGAACTACTTTTGCACCATGTTTGCTAATAATCATTATATTTCAGTTGGTATATATCTTATTCTATCAATGCTTATTTGATTTGATTAAATCCTCTTACTCATTATTTTGGTTATTAGTGACACGTGCTATATTAGTGTGTAAAAAACACCCTATGTTACCCCATAATGTGCATCATAACTTGATTTTTTCTTACCCTCTTGATAAGACAGCCTTATGATACAATAAAACCCACAAAAAATAATGTTATAACTCCACCTAATATATGTATAAAAATGTGTATTTACATAAATTTACAAGTGATACCTTAAAAAATATTAGTGCGTGTATACACACTTATGGACTTATCGGGAAGTTTTTAATTCTGAATTTTATCATTACTTTACGAAAATAAATCAAGTTTTAAAGCTTCTCATTGTACGCACATTAATTTGGAAGTCAATGCCATCATTCGTTATCAGAAATAGGTCAAATAGCATAGCGGAAGCACATGGCATTAACAGAGGTGTCACAATTCATAAAAAATTGTGCAGATCTTCTGTTGTATTTAATCCATTTGGATATTTACTGTCCAATTCAACTATATACCTTGTTTCCTTTCTCCTAAGCAATTTATCCCTGTTGCCTCCTCTTCTTAGAGGAGCCACTGCATCTATCACAAAATATGATAGGCAAGCTAAATCATTACTGTGTGTGGATTTAAAATGTCGTGCAACCGGGTAAGCGCTATCATTATTAACGATTGCTCTGAGATGCTGTAATATCCTGACATGCACCTGCAGCCTAGTGCTTCCCACGTAACGCAAGCCGCAGGTGCATGTCAGGACATGAACAGCAAACTCAGTCCGACAATTAAAATTACCCTTGATTGCGATTTGCTCATTGGAGAAAGGGGTATTAAAATGAGTTGTGTTTGTTCCGAATTTACACGCTTGACAGGTAGAACATTTAAAAAAAACATTTTTTATTGTTAACCAGGTGCTGCCACTACCTAATTCTGGGTTGGCTTTCACTAATTTGCTGCGCATACTCATATATATATATATATAAATTAATGCTTAAAACTATTTATTTTGCATTACATTATATGTAAATATTAACTATTTTAAAAATATGACTTTATAGTTAGTATCCTTACCTGTTTCTGTTTCATATTCTCTTCCACAACATTTTTGGCACAAATTCTGGATGTTACCATTAAAAGTGTAGAGACACAATATTATTGTAAACAATATTTTTGAATCAATATTTGTGTCTCTTAATATCTTTGTCTGCAATATTGTGACAGACAACCGGGATCCAGGAAAGGAAATGGAATATAACAAGTGTCTGACCCCAGGACAGTGGTAAAGAGGCCCCGCAGGCACTGGAAATTCAAGTAACATAGTAGGGAGAAATGTAGAAAACTGCATGGTCCACAAATCAAAACATGATCGGGAATGCGCTATCAACCATTTCTAAGGGTTAGTCGGTGACCCCTCAGATGAAGAACGCCTCATTTCAATCCTGGGTGTTGAGAAACTGATGCATTCTGTGAGTTGAAGGTCTAGTAACTTTGGGGTGGCTCAGTGAGCTGAAAGGTGCTGCTACAACATGCAGCAATCTCCCTACAAAGGTCCAACTCATCATTCTGACTTCTGAGGTTGGTAAATTGAGTACATTTAATTAGGGTAATAGTAATGTATGCAGGGCCGGCAGTAAGACTGGTGCAGCCGCACTGGGTCCTGACCTGTGGAGGGGGGCGCCGACCATAAGAAGGATGCTGTATTTACCCATATTTATGATTGGAGAGATGAAGGGCACTTTTGCCCGGTGGTAGTGAGAGAATCCAACTTGGTGGTGGTCATGGTGTGTGGGGCGCCAAGTAAGATTGTCGCACCGGCCGCCACCAGCGCAAAAGCCGGCCCTGAATATATACTTCCGTAGTGCCCAGAAATGGTAGAGGCGTGGTATGAAGCGCATCATAAATGAACAAGTTATTATTATTCACGTGAAATTGAAGGAAGTTCCAGAATACAATGGAAAAATGACTAAAATATAAGCTCTCTGATTAATGGAATCACCCTGACTACCAGGTGTTAGCAGACCAGACGGAGAGATGATGAGAAAACGCTCCGAACTAAAAAGAAAAACCCTGAATAAATGATATCTGGCCCAGATAATCTGGGTCCTTTAAACCTTCACCTCAAAATGTTCTCTTAAAGCTAGATGCCAGACAGCGGAGACTCCTCTGAGATGCACTTGAAGGCGCGTGCATTGTGCCGGGCGAGCTGCGGGAAGAAGAAGGGCCGCACTGACCTAGCATTGCACTATTTGTCCCTCCGCTGGAAAGGCTGCCGTGTTCCGCAGACACAAGGGCTATGGCGCCCGCTCCACCGGCTGGAATCCTTTGTATAAGAGCCGCCCCTGCCCCCACCTCTCCGGCGACATTGCACACCACAAAGTGATGATCCATGATTTTCACTGATAGCCCCTCCAGCTGAGCTCAGCGGCCCCAATCTCCTGTAAAAGTTTACTCGGCGGATTCTAGCGCCCAGAGGGTGGCCCCGGTCCGCGCGCGACGAGTGCTGGTGCTTGTTGATGCGAGGCAGGTTTGTATCCTAAGGTGGGGGATTCCGTAGTCATAGCATCTAGGGTGACTTGTTCGTGTTCCGCACTCCTCGAGCACTTTCACTTTCACTGTCCGATAACCTGCTCGGAAGCATTCCAGGTGGCAGAGGCTTGCCAGGGGCTGATGGGTCCCATTGAACTCGTCCTCTTGACCCGTAGCATACATCTGATCTCATGTCCAAAGGGGGGGGGGGGGAGACTAGGCTATTGGAACCCGCGAGTTAATCCATTAAACGCAATTAAATGCTTCTCCCACACGAGAACAGCTCCAGGGCAAAGATTTTTGGATCTTTAGGTAAAAGAATGTATTTTCCTTTGGGCTCTCCCTTTCAATCAACCTTGGTACTGCATCCCATGGCATTAGTGTTGCACTGGGTCTGGCTGACTCTGCCAATGCTTACTTGTCAACATTCTGTCGCCAAAGACTCAAGATTTCTTTCAGAATTTAAAAATAACAATTCATATATTGCTATGCTATTTGGTGTTGGGCGTCAACCTTTTGGCTTTGTCAGTGCTTGTTTTGTCACACTTTTCACAGTTTTTTATTGGTAGAAGCTGCATGGCCCTATCCACCTAAAAAACACAGCTATAAGCAAAAACGTTAAAAAAAAAACGTTCATTTTCTTTTAACAAAAAAGCGGACATTGAGACACACAGTGGTATATTCCATATTAGCATATATCCGTGGCAATCAAGCATATAAAAATGAGCAATACATAATTGGAAACAAGACTCCATAAAGCATGATTCAGCAACAGGTTTGATCAGTGACACGAGGGGCAACAAAAAGGATGGGAGGCCTAGGTGATGATATCTTGGCTGGTGGGGCATGAGGAGGACCCAGCAGGAGGTGAGGGAGAAGTTGATTCCTCGGGGTCTGGATCTAAAGAAAGTAAATAAGTGTGGAGTGGTTGCCAGATGTCCTTAGGCCTGCGGTGGGGGACTGTAGAGTATTGTTTACCTCACTGGTCGGGTCACAATAAGTGATGCTCTGCAGCCAGTTCTTGGTGGTAGGGCGTACCCCACTGCTCAAGTGAAGTGCAGAACTGCAAGTAGGGGGAAGGGTTCAAGAGTGATCAAAATCATGCAGGAGAGGATTGCGAATACCTCAGCTCAGAAAGTGGCTATAGGTGGAAAGGTCCATGTCAAGTGCAGGAATTCTGCCTCTGGAAATGTGCATTTAGGACACAGGGATGACCTTGATGGGGCTAGTTTGGCCAAACCAGTGGGGGTTGTGTAATATCTATGTGAGAGACAAAAATGATGTAGCTTATATCAATGAATGGGGGAGATTAACTTTACTCTAATAAAAGAGAAAGGGACCCCGCAACCAAAGGGATGGGGTGCCACAGTAGACTATTAGTCAAGCAAATATTCCCTTTGGAACACCTTATTCTTATGACAAACGTTCAAAAGACAATTAGACAAAAATATACACTAACAAAATACTGTACTAGTGAGGCAAATTGCAAACACAAACGAAATTATGAAAAATACTGGACAATTTATTTATTACACAATACAATGTTAAAAAATAATGATTCAACAATAATTTAAAAAGACGGGAATAGACATTAGAATTAAGGAAACATCAGATTCCTATTCATAAAAAGGAGGTATGGACAGAAAATTAAATTCAGCAAAACGTCAGAATTATTTTCCAGTCAATTTGAAACACAATCCTCCTTTCTGTTATGCGACGCGTTTCGGTGGATCATGTAGTCAAACCACCTTCATCAGGACTACATGAAATGTCGTCCCAAAATTTCTCATGAACTAGATACTAGGCAAAACGTATCCGGGTAAGTACCTCCTATGCCTTTAAAAACGTCTCTCGTTCAGCGAGATAAAAAGCTTCTTCACACCGGCAATCTTGCTCGGTGCTTAATGCCACAGTATAGTAAATGTACCGGAACAATCTCAACGGCACTACAGCTAAGCGCCGATGTGGATATAGGATTAAAATCTATATTTTAATATAAGATCTTCACTGACACACGGTGACGAGAGAAACTTTACAGGACTGCATATTCCCAGTCAAATATGTTATCGGCGGTATACTGATATGACCGGTAGGTTCCTTCATAGATTTACTTTGGATACCACCAGAATTATCGTAGTATCAGCGTCCCGTGTGTCAACCACCTCCAGCTCACTGGCTTGAAAACTCCGATACGTTTTGCCGAGTATCTAGTTCATGAGAAATTTTGGCATAACAGAAAGGAGGATTGTGTTTCAAATTGACTTGAAAATAATTCTGACGTTTTGCTGAATTTAATTTTCTGTCCATACCTCCTTTTTATGAATAGGAATCTATTGTTTCCTTACTTCTAATGTCTATTCCCGTCTTTCTAAATTATTGTTGAATCATTATTTTTTAACATTGTATTGTGTAACAAATAAATTGTCCAGTATTTTTCATAATTTCGTTTGTGTTTGCAATTTGCCTCACTAGTACAGTATTTTGTTAGTGTATATTTTTGTCTAATTGTCTTTTGAACGTTTGTCATAAGAATAAGGTGTTCCAAAGGGAATATTTGCTTGACTAGGAGATTAACTTTACCCCTTCGATACTTATGACGAGCAGAGCTCATCACAACTGCAGCAGAACGCCCACGCAAGGCTAATTCACCACCTGCGCGGGTGTTCCATGGGAGTGGGCAGAGTCGTGATGAGCTCAGCTCGTCATGAGCACAGCTCCACTGTGCAGCATGACGAGGTGGGCGGTGCCGCGCGTGCCCCCGCACCGCGGGGGAATTAGCCCTGCCTGTAAGGGGTTAATCCATGCACAACAGGTAAACCAGTCTCGGTCAGTTATGGGTTTGGCTAGATCTGTCTCCCATTGCTGTCGTACCCTGCTGTCATGGTCACTTCTAAGGGCCTTGCAGATGCTGTAAAGTTTGGTCACCATATGGGTCCCCTCGTAGTCTGTAATTAAAAGTGCAAGGAAAGGAAAATTGTCAGGGGCAAGTGGATAAGAGGGAACACAGGAGCATAGGGGTCTATTAGGATGATGGGCGGACTTTGTCCGTCATCCTAGCGGGGATTGGGACCGGCCGCCATAAGGGCGGGGGTCCCGTGGGGGGCATTAGGATGTGCCCGCCACAGTGGTGGGAACATCCTGCATTACTAGCATTGTGGCGGGCGGTGCTCTCAGCATCGCCCGCCACAATGCTAGAAATGCATTTCAGCGTTTGCATAAACAAAGCGGCAGGCACCGCGCGGTGCTTGCCGCTTTGTTTATGCAAATGTGGGGGGGTACCACAGGTACCCCCCATGTGCAGCCCCCACCCCACCTTCACTCTGGGGGCCCGCATGGGGCCCCCAGAGTGAAGACCGCATGCCTTTCCGTGGCGGCATTGTCGCCACGGAAAGGCATGACTGACAGCCCATACTAATATGGCTGGCGGTGTCTATGAGACACCGCCACCATATTAAACATTTTCCACCCCGGCCGCAAGGCGACCGGGGCGGAAAAGCGGCGGACCGTCTATCCGTCCGCCGCGGACCCCCACGCCATACTAATATGGCGGGGGGAATTCGGGAATGGATGTCGGGCGGATTGCCTCTACCAGGCCGGCGGTGGCTACCGCCAGCCTGGCGGAGGCAATCCACCCGACATCGTAATGGGCCCCATAGTGTTCAATGCAGTTGTCTGAACACAAACTTATCCATGTACGTGGCAGCAGTGAATCTTGGGTCCGCCGAATTGATTAGAGACCATCTGGAAATACACTACTGATTGTATGGAGATTGTGTTTTGCTAATGTACGTTGTAACAGTTTTTCTAATGTCAAAGGCAGCCATGTGTTTTGCAAAAGGGGAAGTTCAGGAGACTATAGGAAGTTACAGCCCAGAACCGCAGTAAGTTTCTGCCAAACTCAGCATGTTGTAGATAAAGTATGGATATCTGAAGCGTCCAGTTTGTGACTTGAGGTAACAGACCTGCTACAGGGGTTGGGTCTGCTAAGTTTCTTTCGGGCTTAGCATGGGGTTAATGAGCAATCGGATGGTACCAGTAGTATGCAAGTTGGGCTTGGGCCACAAGGAAGCATGTCTGAAAATCAGGGATTGCAAATCCATAACGATCATATAGGAGGATAGGGGAATCCCATGCAATCTGGGCCTAGATTAGCTTCAGAAGGAGACTATGTACTGTAGCAAAAAAAAAATGTGTCTTGAATAAGAATATTTAGAAAAAATACAGAAATCAGGGGAGGATAACCATTTTAATGATGGCAAGATGGCCCGCCATCAAAAGAGGGTGCCGGATCCAGCGCTCAACTTGGACTGTAAGTCCAAGGCAGGGCCATAGTTAAGGTAGATCACTTGTTCATTGTCTTTATGTAAAATAATAACTAAATATTTAGTGGAGTCGGAGCACCATTAAGTGGGTATTCACCTGAAAAAGGCCCAGTGACAGACATGAGGGGGAAAAGCTCAAATATCGCCCAGTTAACATGCAGACCGGCGATGCCACCAAACCGAATAATTTCTCACACCGGAGGGCATAGGTTGACTGAGGGATGCAGAACAAATAATAGCGTACATCGAAATAAAGGGAGATTCTGCTGTAAACTATAGGCAACAGCGCATGTAGTGTTCATGAAGGTGGTGGACTAAAGGGTCCATGGCTATAATAAACAGCAGGGGTGAAAGAGGGCACCCCTGTCTGGTGCCTCGTGATATGGCCAAGGGCTCAGAGAGGAAGCCATTTACCCTTACATGAGCTGTAGGGTTCGAATATAAGAGAGACAAAAGGGTGCTAAATCCTTCTAAGCAGCTCCCTACATGCAGCAGCAATGCAGGCCACCACAGGAGGTGGGGAGCCGGCAGGGACTGCAGGTTCCTTGAGGCTCCCCCCGCAGTTTCATTGCACACCGGGTGACCTTGGGGCACCCAGAAGAGATGGTTGGCCCACAAAGATGGGGTCCTGGGGTCAAAATCGGCAGGTGACCCCCTCCCACATTTGTATATGCCCAGGCCCTGGGGAATGGGGTCCCCAAGGCCAAAATCGGCCCAGTGAGGGGGCCATGCCAACCCCCTCCCCCACTCTCTTGCAGCCAAGCCTGTGGGAAATGGGGTCCCTGGGGCCACAATAGGCCCAGAGAAGGGGCCCCCTCCCCTATTAAAATTAAATACATTAAAAGGCTGGGCCCCAGAGGATGGGAACCCCAGGGCTGAAAGTGGCCCTGGGAGGTTGGCCATGTGGTCCCCTGCCACCATATGTTTATGCAGGGCCCCTTGTGATGGGTTCCCAAGGGCTGAAATCAGCCAAGGGAGGGGGCTGCACAGCTCCTTGCCCCAATAAATGCCACAGAGACACTCAGACATTCACTGACCCACTCACAGACCAACTCAAAGACTCATGCACCCACTCACAAATCCACTCCGAGGCAAACACACCCATGCACAGACCAATGAGGCATTCATATACTTACTCACAGATCCACTTAGACACTCACACACCCACTCACACCCCTAAACAGAGACTTATGCACTCACTTGCAGACCCATTCAGACACTCATGCACCCACTCACAGACACACTTAGACACTCATGGACCCACTCACAGACCCATTGAGAGACTCACGCACCATCTTACAGACCCCCTTAGAATGACACACCCACTCATTGACCCAGTCAGAGACTCACACACTCACTCATGGACCCACTCACAGACTCATGCACTCCCTCACTGACCCACTCAGAATGTCAGGTATTTACTCACAGACCCACTCACACACCCACTCACTGAATCACTCAGACTCAGGCACCCACTTACAGACCCACTCAGGCACTCATGCACTCACTCACTGACTCACACAATCACACACTGACACATAGACCCACTCAGACTTGCAGCCACTCATAAACCCAATCAGATACTCACACACCCACTGACAGACCCATTGAGACACTCACACATTCATTCACACACCCACTGAGACACTTATGCACACACTCACTCTCAAAGGTCATAGGTTACACTTAGGAAATGCAATAAAAAAAGCACAGAAAATCACTGAAAAGGCCAAAGCTTAAAGGGACATTATAGTTAGGAAACAGAATTAACAAAAACCTTAGGAGTTCACAAAAAAAAACAAAAGGTTACAGGGATGTTATAGTTGGGAAATAGAATAAAAAAAACCTTAGAAATTTACAGAAGAAACCAAAGGTTACAAGGATGTTATAGTTCGGCTCAGATTTCACTTGTAAAAAACCTTTGAAATTGAGCAATTATAGTTACCAGAGCTAACTATAAATTATGCCCCTGTAATGCACTGCTTATGACCTCACATATTACATCACTCATGACATGGTCAGTGACATCACTGATAACATCACCCACAGAACCACTCACACACCCACTCAACCATACAACCTCACATACATCCACTCACACACCCACAACCATTCACAGACTGATACAAGTACTCACACAACAACTCACTCATCCAAGGATCACTCACTCACACACCCACTCACTCACTTACTCATACAGCCATTCACACAAACACTCACTCATCTATGCAGCTACTCATAGACCCAGTCACTCACCCATACAGCCACTCACACAGCCACACACTCACCCATACAGCTACTCACACTCCCACTTATTTACCTATACAGCCATTCACACACCGACTCACTCACCCATGCAACCTCTCAACAAAGCTCCTCACTCACCCATACAAGCACACACTCATTCACAGACCCATACAAGCACTTACATACCCATTTACTCATCCATACAATCACTCCCACATCATCTCACTCGGTAATACAGCCATTCACACAGACACTCACTCCCCAACACAGCCACTCACACACAAACTCACTTAACTAGACATGCAGTAACAGCCACTCACTCACCCATACAACCATTTACACACCCAGTCACTCACTCATATAGCAATTCTGATACCCACTCACTTGCCCACACAGTAATTTACACACTGACTCATCCACCCATCCAGATGCTCATATGGCGACTCACTTGCGCAAATATATTACATACTGACGGTTGCAGTATTTCCATTGGAAAAGCATTTTTTGACATACCTAAATCTTTGGCGCGTTTGACAAATCTCCATGAACTTTTCCCAAAAGTGTGCCACTCTGATTATAGATGTGCATGGGAAGTTTTGGGGTGATCCGTTAAGTGGGGGCCGAAAAAAAGGGGAGGGGGTCAAAAAAGTGTGTTTCCTATGTTAGTTCCCATTGAGTCTTTAGACAGCCCGAACTGCTGGACGAAAGATATCTTTAGTCCACAGATTGTGTTTTTTGTTATTTGGTATAAATCAATTCAGTAGTTTGGGAGATATTAAAGGAAATCCAAATGTGTATACCTGGGTGGCCTGATCGGCTGCCAATACTTCAACCAGGAAATGTTGGCAGCCATCTTGGGACCAATATACATGATACCACCCCATTGAAATGCATTGTAGTAAATGGCAGGTTTTGGTAGTCTCAAAATGGAGAATGTATAAGGGTGATAACAGGTTTTAGTTACAATATAAATCAGTTAATGCTAAGGTGATTTTGCCCTGTGAAAAAGCCTTCTGCTGGGATTTCACGAATCATGTTTGAGGGAAAGCAGTTTTCTCATGATTTCCCTTGAGTGGTTATGGAAGGTGCTATAGAAGCTAAAATGAGAGCATTTTCAATATAAATTCACTCTATCTTTTTCAGCCTTATGAGATTGAAGTCTGACATTCTCAGTAAATATGTACTTTCAAGAGGAGCAGCCTGTCAGTTGATTTCCATGGGTTGTACTGCAGCCTACCAGGGTGTTCTAAAGAACAACTAGAGTGTTAGCTGTCTTACTTATGACAAAAGTGTGGCCCACCTGAAACTATCTTGATTGAATCAAACTGGTAAAACTTAATATATTCAATTTAGAAAGTAACAAAATGAGGGAGTTCTTTTTGTCATATAATATTATGGTTTGTGATGTAGAAAGAAAATATTAGGAGATGTTTTAAGAAGAAATATCTTACTCTTCTATTTTATTAACACATTTTGACATGTAAACTGAAACATGGACTTTCAACACCAGCAGTAGACTGCCAGTAAATGAGAAGGAAGGCTGGCGTTTTGGTTTTCAGCACTCTTTGGATAATGGTCTGGGAGCGTATTAGACCCTAAGAACATTGGCACTTTCCACTTTTTATTTTTGTTTCCTATCATTCATTTATTGTTCCTTTTTGTTGTGTGTTTTTTTCTTTCGCTGTCATTTCTATCTAAAGGTTTCTTTTTCGACATCTTCTTGACACTAATATGTATAACCAAGAGGCGTTTTGAATGCATCACATAGGCAATGCAATGTATTTATAACCAGGCACGGCCCGTGTCGGGCGTTATGCTGGGGCGGCGATGTCAGGCAGGGGAGGGTCAGGGTGGGGGGTTGTAAAATGCGGGATATGGACCATTAGAGGTAAGTACCAAAAAAAACTTATTAAAAAACATTTTTGTTGCCCACCCTGCATCACATATGGCGAAGCAGCGTGGGCTGCGAAATTCGTTTTTTTTTTCGGTACTTACCTCTAACGGTCCATGTCCCGCATTTTACAACCCCCCACCCTAACCCTCCCCTGCCTGACGTCACCACCCCAGTATAACGCCCCGCACTGGCCGTGCCTGTTTATAACATTTGATAAATCATGAGTAGATTCCTTGTACATGCGGAATGTTTGACTACAAAATGTGTTTTAGTTAATTTAAGATCTATGCCCCCGAAGAAGGGACTCGAGCCCGAAATGCATTGGGCATGAACGATATGTGGATGTGTTCTGTGTAACATGATAATAACAAAGTCTGTTTTGTGCAATGAACTATAAACAATGTTATCATACATGTAACATTATTTGTGTAAGAAAATTGTTTTCAAGAAAAACGTTTAATACATGGTTGATATTTACAAGTAAATGGGTTTGTTACGAGGTAAATATAGAGTTTAAAGGTACGCTCCAGTTGCAATAGGTTACAGTGCACAGTGGTCAAGTTGAATGACTTGATTTCAGGTGGTTTGTGTTGATAAGCATGGTATAGGCAGCATGCACAGCACTGTAGCACGCTAAATGAAATAGTGAATTTTTGTGATTACACTAAGTCAAATTTAGGAGTGCTTCTCTCGTTACACCTTAAATGGACAGGAGGCAGTCATCTGAGCATGCTAGGCAGGTAAGAGGGGCAGTGGCAGCTCAACAGAACACTCAGAGTAGATAGAATGGGCAGTGGCATGCCATAGAACAAGGTGAGCTAAAAGGAGTGAGCAGGGGCAAGCATGAAGACCATGGAAGGAGTGGGATCGAGGGTAGGGGCAGCAAGCCAAGCACAGAAGCTAAGCAGGATGGCAATGATGGGGCATAGATTTTAGCAATGGAGGGCAGGACCTCCCCCACATGCATTTCAATGTGCATTTGACTTAATGTTAAAAATAGTTAGAAATGCACTTAAAAAACAAAGGTTACAGGGATATTCGAGTTAGGAAATATAATTTTACAAAAACATAGAAATTCACTAAAAAACAAAGGTTACAGGGACATTATAGTTAGGTTCAGATTTTACATGCACCAAACTATAGATATGCAACTGTTATAGTTAAAGTTTTTTCAAGTAAGTATAACTCAAGCCCTAAGGTAACTATAACTCACACCCTCACCATGCACTGCTAATTACCCTAGAAACCACAATACTGATGACATCTTCTATGATATCATTGTATAATTTGCAGTAAAATTATTGATGAGAAAAGTGTGCATGACGAGGGCATGAGCTATAGTTACTTGAAATAACCCTAACTATAACAGCTGAATTTCTACGATTTTGTGCCTGTAAAATCTGAACCTAACTATAAGGTCCCTATAACCTTTGTTTTTTTAGTGTGTCCTGTTCTATCTTATCCCAAGGGAGGAGATGAATGAATTCATGTATTCGCGCTCCCTATGACGCGCTGGCAGGACCCTTTCAGAGAAGCGGCCACGGCGACATGGAAAAGCAAACCTGATGTTAACTGTAGTAGCGGACTTATTGCCTGGCCCTCCACCACACCGAGACGCTGTCATTGGATTGCGCCTGGAGAGACTATCTTAAAGGTGGATGAAAGTATGGGGCACGTAATGAAGATTTTTAAAGAAATGTGAAGCACGTCACGTTTCCCACCCGCTGCGCAGAGAAGTCACTGCAGCGGCATTATGGGACTGGTAGTCCCCTGTTATTCGCTGAGGATTTCGTAAGTGCAGTGAGCCAACCACCACTGGGTAAGGCGGAGCTAACCAATCAAAAGGAGTGGTAAAGATCTTGTTGGGACTTTAAGCATTTGAAGAAGGCGTATTGCCGAAACCGGTCATGCTTGCCTGAAAATAAAAGTTTGACAAACGATGCCCTGCTGTGTCCTGTTCTATCTTATCCGAAGGGAGGAGATGAATGAATTCATGTATTCGCGTTCCCTCTGACGCGCTGGCAGGACCCTTTCAGAGAAGCGGCCATGGTGACATGGGAGAGCAAACCTGATGTTAACCGTAGTAGCGGACTTATTGCCTGGCCCTCCACCACACTGAGACGCTGTCATTGGATTGCGCCTGGAGAGACTATCTTAAAGGTGGATGAAAGTATTGGGCACGTAACAAAGATTTTTAAAGAAATGTGAAGCACGTCAAGTTTCCCACCCGCTGCGCAGAGAAGTCACTGCAGCGGCATTATGGTACTGGTAGTCCCCTGTTATTCGCTGAGGATTTCATAAGTGCAGTGAGCCAACCACCATTGGGTAAGGCGGAGCGAACCAATCAAAAGGAGTGGGAAAGATGTGGTCGGGACTTTAAGCATTTGAAGAAGGCATATTGCCGAAACCGGTCATGCTTGCCTGAAAATAAAAGTTTGACAAACGATGCCCGCTGTGTCCTGTTCTATCTTATCCGAAGGGAGGAGATGAATGAATTAATATATATATATTCACTGAAAAAACCATAGGTTTCAAACCAGTTATAGTTACCTGGAAATTTTACTGACATAAAACCATTGAAATTCCACATTATAGTTAGTTGGACTCACTATAACTTGCGCGCCTGCAATGCACTGCTGATGACGTCACATATTACATCACTCATCACATGGTCAGTGACATCACTCATGACATCACTGATGACACCATCCAGTGAATGTGTGTGTTTCTGAAAAATAAATATGTTTTATATATGTATATGTAAAGGTCGATGGAAGAATAAATGTTTAAATAAGTGTCTAAATGGATGTTTAAAAAAAAAATATTGGTTAACTAGCTTATTAAGTGTATCTTAGTAAATACATATATTAGCGAGTAATGTTTATATATTTAAATATATGTATCAGTGTTTCACTTTGTGCATAAGTGGCTGCATGGGTTGGTGAGTAGCTACATGTGTGTGTATATGGGTTATTAGATGTTTTTTTAGTATCTTTATAATTGTCTGTTTATTTGGTGGGGGTGTTACTTAGCACATAGATGCATCAATGACTGACTCACTGTTTGTATGTGTTTTGTAGACAGCATGTGTGCCGGATTGTATGGGTGCATAAGTGTGTATATGTAAGTGTATTTATCAGTAACTACATATGTTTTAATCTAGTATATGTGAGTATTGATGTATATAAGTGAGTATATGTGAGAGTGAGAGATTGAAAGAGTTCTTGTTTTAATAAGTATGTGTTTCTATAAGTGATTGTTTAAGAGAGTAAGTATGTGTAAGTTTCCTTAGAAGTAAGGCGGTAGTGTGTGTATAGCTGTATATGCAAAAAAATGGATGTTCAATAGTTTATTTGCATGTGTGAGTATGTGTGTGAGCAACTTTTGGAAGACTGTTGATGTGTTAACGGATGTAAAGGTATCTCACTACATATGATAAGTGAGTATATGTATGAATGACTATATAGAACTGTTGGGGAATGAGTGGATGTGTATATAAATGGTGGAATTACTGAATTGGTGGTTGTAACTGGTGTAGGTATCTCCACTTTTTTGTAAATGTTAGTTTCTTTTTTGAATATGTGTTTCAAGGGTTACATTACACTGAAAGGAGGTCTATCACTCTGTCACAAGGATGGAGTCATCAGTGATGTCAGGAGTGATGTCACTGACCATGTCATGAGTGATGTAATATGTGACGTCATCAGCAATGCATTGCAGGCGCGCAAGTTATAGTGAGTCCAACTAACTATAACGTAGAATTTCAATGGTATTATGTCAGTAAAATTTCCAGGTAACTATAACTGGTGTGAAACCTATGGTTTTTTCAGTGAATTTCATAGGTTTTTTAAATGCTAATTCCTAACTATAAGTCTCACTTTATAAGTAAGACTGTTAACGCTCTAGTTGTTCTTTAGAACACTCTGGTACATTCTATCATTGGGCTATAGTTGGGCTACATATGGCTGATATTTGGGCTACATTTGTTTTTTTTGTCTCTGGTGGCCATCTTTGGGCTACATTGGGCTACATTGGGCTACATTGGGCTACATTTGGGCTACATTTGGGCTCTAACATATATATAGCCCAATGTAGCACAATGTATATTTTTTTCAAAGTTAATTTTCGTAAACACCACTTGAGTATAGCAAAGGCACATCGGGCTACCAGTCCCTACAATTTTTCCCATTTTTTTTTTATTTATTTTTAATTTTTTTTGCCTCGGAGTGCTCCCGGTGCGCGCCCCGGAGAGCGTACTCGTTTGAAGCGACCCGGTGCGCGAACCGGGAAGCGTCCTGTTAGCGCCAATGTCGCGAACGAAAACATGATTGTGACGTAACGCGTAGCGGCGTCCGCGTGATACGCATGGCGTAAACACACCCGGAAGCATTCTACGCGCTTACGCGAGGCGCCCCGGGGCGCGTAGCGTAAGCGCGTCGGGTCATGTGACCTGAAAATAACACTTTTGATTGGTTCACAACAGTTTTGTATTCCAAATGATGAATGACCCCACCTTTTTTCCTCATTTTCACTTTGTTGTTTGAGTGAAGAAGACCTGCATTCTGTGAGAAATGGCTTCACCAGTAGCAGCTGCAGGTGCATCTGCACCACCACCACCTCCACCACCACCACAAGGACCACCACAAGACCACATTGGTGGTCATGAAGAGGAGGAGGATGAAGAGGAGCAGGAGGAGAGGCAATATCTGCCTGAGGACAATCCCCCATACAGACCCAAGGAACATTTTATTTGGGAGTTTTTCAAGATGCCAAGGGGTGCCAAAAAAGTAAATGCAGCAAAGGTGACTTGCCTCATCTGTGACCAAGAACTGTCAAGAGGGAACCCAAACAAGAAATATTCGTTTGGGAACCACACTATGATAAGGCATATGCAGAGGAAGCACCAAACAATTATTCAAGAGCAGAAGTCAAGGAACTGACCAAGAACCCTCCCCATCCTTCTACTTCAAGCACCTCCAACCAACCCACTCCATCGGGTGCAGAGGCTAGGGAGATGGTACCTAATGTCCAAACCAAGTTTTCAAAATGTAAATTTGTTTGCATATATTGCAACAAAACAATATCATATGGTGAGCAGAGCATCACTTTACTTAATCGTGCTGCAGACAATCATCACTGCAGCAAGCAACTTTAATTTTTTTCTATTTTTTTGCTCCAGTTGAGCTGTTTGCAATTCTCTGTCTTTTGTTTCACTCCAGAAAAACTACAAAAAAAATATAAAATTGTTCATAAAATCCCCAAAAAAAAATGTTCCCAAAAAAATATATAAAACAACAAAAAGAAAAAAAACAGTTCTTTTCAGAACTACCTCCAATTTATATGAAAATGCTACATTTTTTAAAAACTGTCTTTCTTTTTTCCCCCATGGTACGCTCCCCGGTCCGCTCCCCGGTGCGCGTACCGGGCGCTCCCCCCCCGCGAAAATCGAAAAAAAAAAGAATAATGTTATGCCCCGCGGGGCCCTCTTATGACCCCCACATCAAACCTAGGGGGTCAGGGGGGTCTACCCCTGCCCCCTTATGGTCATTTCCCCCTTTGTTTTTGCCACCTCTTGTGTCTCGATCCTACCGAGACACAAGATGGCGGCCGCTCTGGACTGTTTGGAATGTTTACAGACACCGGAGCGCGTACCGGGGCGCTGCCATAGATATATATATTTTTTTAACCTAAATTACTCAAAATCCACTGGAGAACATATCTTGAGACATAGCAAAGGCACATCGGGCTACCAGTCCCTACAATTTTGCCAAGTTTGGTGGAAATCCATTCAGCCGTTCGGGCTAAAAGTGAGGTCGACCGCCCTATGGAAATTAACATGGGGAAAACACGTTTTGGGACCCCCCTTTTATCTCGGCCCCCGCTTCACAAATACCCCCCCCCACATTTTCAGGGAAGGAGCGAAGCGCCGCAAGGCCATTTTGAGGAAATTTTCAAGCAGATTCGTCAACCGGCACCAAAGTTATTCCAAATAGAATTTTGAGATTTAACATTGAAAAAAAGCCTAACTATAACTACCTACTGGCAACCTCCAGTAGGTAATATATATATATATATATATATATATATATATATATATATATATATATATATATATATATATATATATATATATATATATATATATATATTTTTTTTAAAATCAAATATAGGATTATCCAAAGCTTTTTTCGAAATGAACATCCGGCACTCCAGGTAGAGTTCCGGAAACACTCGGGCTTTATTTATAACGTGATAACAGCATCTACGCGTTTCAGCAGACTCTTGCTACCTTGTTCACGATGTTTAAAGCACCTTTCTTTTTTCTTTTTCAAATTAAAATACACAGTGAGTGACACGGCCGGATTAAACATGGGATTGGAAGCTGGGGCTAGATGTCTGTAAAAATAGCCCAGGGGGAGCAAAGTCGCGTTGAATTCCCAGGGTGAGGGTAGTGGTGCGTTAGCGAAGGTTTTTTGAGCCCATTGTGGGGACCTAAAATTTATGACTATGCAGTCTCCCTATAACTTTTTTCTCAGTGGACCCACCCACCCGACTCTTTGTGTTTGAATGATCTCCCTCGCTCCTTCCATTGGAAAATTACAATTAGTCGATAGCCAGTGGAGGATCCTATTGTTGAGAGTAGTGTGATTTTCCTCTTGGACGTTCTTTAGTTTAGGCACGTTGACCAAAATCAACACATATGCCCCGCATTCAGGAGGGAGATTGATGCGGGTAGGCATCTTCTTGGTATTGTTTGCTATGTTAGATTCGGGTTGAACTGTGGGGCGATTTTGGGGATTATTCTTGGGTTGATGGGTTGGGGCCCTTTTACTTTTATCAGTGTTAGGGTCCGTCCTTGCCACACTGGCTGTTTTAGTTGTATTTAGATTAGGAGCGTGTTTGGGTAGGGGTTGATTTTTACTTGTACTAGGTGCGGGCGTGGTTGGAGTTGGTTTATTATGGCCCACTATTTTTGAATTGGTATTAGTGTTGGGGCCACTGTTTTTAGCCTTAATAGAACCTAGTGTCCCGACATCAGCTTTATTAGTTAAAATCTGCCATGTGCCCAATTTTGATACGCGATCATCCAACACTTTCAACGTTTTATCCAGATTTAGGATTTGTTGATTAATTGGACCTAGGAGGGTGGACAATAATGTCTTCATCCTCCCCCAAAATGCCTCATTCCCTGATGCTGCAGTGACTTCTGTGGGCAGGGTTTTGCTGCCATGATTTCGTCTTTCCCCTTGTTCCTTTCCTGTTCTGCGGGGGCAGGAGCCCTCCGGTTGCGCTTGCGCCTTCCTTTAGTTCTATATGTTTTTGGTGATGACTCAGTGTCTAGGTGCTTCAGGTTTCTTTTGGCTTTTTGGCCCCGGGTTTGCACAGGAATGCTATCGCTTTTGTCCCCCTCTGTAATTGATATGTCGGAATCCATGTGTGAGTCGTTACCATCTAAACGTAGGTGATCGTTTACCAATAGTGCACAGGAATCTTGACTGATATTCATGTCAGGCCTGAGCAGGGTGGGAGTTGATGATAACCTGCTACCTGGGGTGAATTGTGCCAATGGGGCCGTATCCACAATTATGCAGTTCTCATTAGAGTCTATGCCTGGAAGTCCTGCATAGGAAGCAACAAGTAAAGAGTCCACTGAATTATCATGGTTCAACAGAAGGGGGGACAGGCTTGATGGGAGTGAGAAGCGCCTTTCTGTATTCTGAATGGCAGTCGCAACAACATCAATTGTTTTCTGGAGCATTTTATCATGGCAGTCAATGTTGGCCGCAGGGTGGTAGTGGTTGATGGGTGAGCCAATTTAAGCGAGTCTTTTGGCCTAATTACTGCCGGTGTCTTTTTCACCATAGTTCAAAGCTGTTATTTAGACAATATAGTATGCTTTATCACTGACCTGAAGTGGGTCCCGATGATAATAAGAAGGGACTGCCAAGGGGGGTGGCCCTGCCCATCCTCCTCCCGCCCTGGACGGCCACAGACGGCCTGCCCTCTGCCCGGGCTCAGCCCGGCGTCGCCCGCGCGCGTCCAGCGGGACGGGATGCGTTCCGCTCTTTGTTGGCGCCTCCGGGCGCTGTGTCTGACGTCCCAGGTGCGCCTCTGCCACTGGGGCACCTGGGAGTTGAGGTCTTCGCTGGCCGTTTCCCTCACGGCGTGCTGGAGCGAAGATGGGAGCTAGCTGCTGGTCAAGCCGTTCCCGTCACGGCGGTTAGTGTACTGCTTTGCCCCCACAGAGCACTCGGCGCTCCGCTCTTTGTTGGCGCCTCCGGGCGCTGTGTCTGATGTCCCAGGTGCGCCTCTGCCACTAGGGCACCTGGGAGTTGTGGTCTTTGCTGGCCGTTTCCCTCACGGCGTGCTGGAGCGAAGATGGGAGCTGGCTGCAGGTCAAGCCGTTCCCGTCACGGCGGTTAGTGTACTGCTTTGCCCCCATTATTTATGTTATTTTTATTTATTTTATTTTATTACCCTTTACACCCTAAAAACTGATTTCACCCTGCTCCCTTTATATACCCCTGCACCCCATAATCATAACCCACCCTTACTCCTTAAAATACCCCAACAGCCTTAAACTCTAACCCATCTTAACCCTATAAATATACCCTGTACCCCAAAATCCAAACCTATCCCTAAACCCTAAAAATACCCCTGTACCACAAAACCCAAATCTAGCCCTGAACCCTATAAATACCCCTGTACCTCAAAACCCAAACCTACCCCTGAACCCTACAAATACCCCTGTACCCCAAAACCCAAACCTAGCCCTGAACCCTAAAAGTAACCCTGTACCCCAAAACCCAAACCTACCCCTGAACCCCAAAATACCCCTGTACCCCAAAACCCAAACCTACCCCTGAACCCTAAAAATACCCCTGTACCCCAAAACACAAACCTAGCCCTGAAACCTAAAAATAACCCTGTACCCCAAAACCCAAACCTACCCCTGAACCCTAAAATACCCCTGCACCCCAAAACCCAAACCTAGCCCTGAACCCTAAAAATACCCCTGTACCCCAAAACCCAAACCTAGCCCTGAACCCTTAAAATACCCCTGTACCCCAAAACCCAAACCTACCCCTGAACCCTAAAAATACCCTTATACCCCAAAACCCAAACCTAGCCCTGAACCCTAAAAATACCCCTGTACCCCAAAACCCATACCTATCCCTAAATCCTAAAACTACCCCTGTACCCCATTACCCAAAACTATATCTAAACCCTTAAAACACCCAAACACCCCAAAACATATACCTCAGTACCCCAAAACATATACCCCTATACCCATACTTACCTTATCCAAACATTTAAAAAAAACATGCTTTTACCATTCATGCATTTGCAACGAATTTTGTTGTAAATGTATGCGTGGTAAAAGCATATAAAATGTAATGCCATGCGTTATAATGGCATTGCGGAGTCCTGGTACTTTCCTAATGAAAGTATGCGGAGTGATGGTATGTGGAAAGAAAGTTGCGGAATAATGGGTGTTTACCCTCCCCCGGTAAGAACATTGGTGGCACGGCGGCCCACATCTCCAGCAACATACTCATATTTTTTCACCACCATTTTGAAAAATGCACAGGTCTCTCCCATTGATGGCCAGCACCGACATACACTTTTAGACACATCTCCCGCCACTAGTTCTAGAATTGCGAACTTTAGAGCTGGGAAGCTACGTTCAAATCTTGGCATCAACTCAATATCCTATGATTCCAGACAAATCGCTTTGTCACCCCGTGCCTACCACAAATGAATGTGTTCTTCAGTAATGTAAATTATGCTCATGCCATGTTGTCGAGTTCGCGCTATATAATATTGCAAGAAAAAATAGGTAGGGAAACTCAAGTTCACACACTACTGAACGCGCACTCTTAAGTGCATCAGCAGTGCACTGTGAATCGGTGCGTTTCACAGGCCTGTCACAGATAAGAAATGCTATCAAAACGAAATCCTACAAAAGAATATAATACTGGCCGGCAGCAATTCTGAACCGGACAACGTCGGGACGGGCTGCTAGTATATATATATATGTAAATCCCCAGATAATTAGATTCACAAACTCATTCACAGACCGAAACAGCCACTCATACACCCACTGGCAGATCCATACAGTCACTCAGACATCCACCCACACATGGATACAGTCACACCATCACTCGAATGACACATGCTAGAAATAGTATCAATCATCAGTAGTACAGAAAGAATAGTAATTTAACTTGTGCTGTAGCTTAGTATCTATCTTTAAGTCTCAGAAACATTCACAAAACACTTACACTCATTGGGCGAAATCATCAGTAATGTAATTTGTGATGTTATTAGCAATGTCATGACTGATGTCAATGATCATGTCATGAGTGATGTAATATGTGAGGTCATAAGAAGTGCATTGTGGGTCGTAAGTAATAGTTAGCTCAGGTAATTATATCTTCTGAATTTCACTGATTTTGTAGGAGTGAAATCTAAATCTAACTATAACATCTCAGTAACCCAGTAACCTTTGGATGTTTGTGTAAATTATATATATATTTATTGATATGTAACTTGATATATAATAGCTAGTCTTTTATTCTAATCATGAGTGAGATCTATCAACAAAGCTTCAAGTGCTCTCCACGCTAATCAAAAGGTCAGTCGTATGTCATTTTATCTCCCTAATACATCACATTCATGCAATATACCACAGTGTTTTATAGTGTGACATGTGAAATGTGTGTGCTATTTTATATTACCATGTGACGATATGAGAAGTTGTTCTAATTCATTGCCAAAGATACATTGTTGGTACAATGGTTAAATGTTCATATTGCAGGTAGATGGTGGGGGTCCAATGACGCACTATGCGGGCTAATGCCCACATGCATCAAACTGAATTGCATTCGCAAACGGTGCGAATTGCAAAATTCGGCCGTTTGCGAATGCAATTCATTGTTTTGGGATGGATTAACCTTTTTGGCTTTTTCTTAAATGCAATGCATCATCTTAAAAAATTTGCGAATTCGCAGATTAGAAGTGTTAAATTAGCATGAAGTCAACCTTCATGGTAATTTTAGAAAAGTGTCAAAAATGCACAAAGTGCATTTGTGACACTTTCATTTTACACTCACACATGCCCTTGGGCATGTATGTGTGAAAAATGGACTGTATGTTACATTTCAGGGGTGCAGGGGGGGTCCTTTGGACCCCCCCCTGCACCCTAGGAATTGCATTCTCATTTTGCGATTCCTTAATTGCGAATCGCAAAATGAGAATGCCTTCCCATTGATTCCTATGGGCCTCTAGGCCCATAGGAATCAATGTAAAGGGATTCCGTATTTGCGATTCGCAAATTTGGGAATCGCAAATAAGGAAAAATAAGAAATCGCAAAAATAAATGTGAATTTTTAATGCATAGGTATTTGTGATTTCTAAATTGCGATTCCTTAATTTTCGCAATTTAGGAATCGCAAATACCAACAATGATGCATGTGGGAGTTAGAGTGTATAATATTGCACTTTGCGCTATGCATTTGGACTACTTGTATCTTTTTAGGTTTGGAAGCAAAGGATCTTGTCAATGTCTATGATTGTGATAAAGTATAAACGTTTTTAGAAAAATGGTGCTCACCGGATTGAGGAAAGCTGCTGTGTCCGCTGAAACATGTCTCTCTGTGTTACCGGGTCAGAGGAGGCCCTAAGCATCAGACAGCGAGTGTGCTGTTCAGTAGACATGACACGCCTGATATATTGCTTTCACATATAGACAGATTCTGCTTTTCATGTCCATTTTTCAGAAAAAAAGTACTAGGAATATATACTCCCTCTGTTTTATGAGCTACTATTCATGATACACCCATCTGCTTATGTATTCTGCAGCATTACCTTCTCTCCTCTCTCATCCAAGATCCAGAATTCTTTTCCTTGCCTCTGCCCCACCAATTTCTCTGGAGCGTCATTTTGTATTCAGAATCCTACCACCTGATTCCATATCAGTACTTCCTCAGACATACTAGCCTACATGCATTACCTACTTCACACCTCTTATGGCACCACCATCTCTTTTTTGGCACAGCATGGGGCAAGCAGCTTGTCTCCTGAAACATCCCATCCCTCAGCATTCCTGCTTAAAACCATCAGGTGCCTAGACCCGCCTTTCCTTAGGTCACTTCAGAGTCAGGCATGTTTCTCTGTTCTGCACCTGCTGCATCACTGTCACTTCAACAAAGGCTGTAGTGATGGACCGTCACCACAGTGCGAAGCAGCGGATTGTTTTGTTATTTTTTGTTGTGTTGTTAGCAACATTGGTACTTTCCTTCCCTTTGGCCACGTTTGTTCTACAGACAGACCAAGAATGTCGTCTTCACTTAGAGACATTTCCTGGATACAGAATCGGACAAAAAATAGCAACAAAAAAAATCCCCATTAGAGAATCACATAGTTAAAAAAGTGGTTCAAATTTGCAAATAGGGGACGTTTTGAACTTGTAAAGACAAATTTATAGATGTTTTGTAAAATTTTGAAGAGGAAATGGTTTTGTGCTTGCTGCAGCTAGAGTTTGTGGGAAATCAATACTAAAAACAGACCATGAAACAGGCCCACAATCCCCAAAAGAAGGGGCCCACACACCGCACTATTAGACCCTACATGGCTCTTCTTAAAAACAGGCGAGATGTAAGGACGGACCATCTCCTCGGCTGGTCCTCGGGTGCACCTTGGACAAGAGTTGCATCTTACCGGTGCAGGAACACGGAAGAGCACTGTGATCAGCTGCGGCATATTTCATGCTGTTCAATAAAAGTGGCACCACCACAAGTTGTCGTGGTAAAACACCAGCGCTGCACGTGGAAATGTTCTTTATATTTTTTACAAAACGTCATCCATGCCAATCACCCAATGGAAAATAAAGGGAGAACTAAGGGGCATATTATCAAGCAGGGCGTTAACATTTTCGCAGTTTTAGCGGCAGAAAGCTGCTGCTAAAGCGACGATAAGAGCTTGATAATATGCCCTGGAGAATACCCATAGAAGCCCAGGTTGACACTCGTACATGGGCTTCTATGGGAATTCACAAGGACATATTATCAAGCTCATTATCGCCGCTTTAGCAGCAGTTTTCTGCTGCTAAAACGGCGATCATTTTTAACGCCCTGCTTGATAATATACCCATGATTGTTTAAAAATCTCTTGTTAAAGGAGGAATAATTTACACCCAAATAACAGCGCCTGCTTTGCCCTGCTGAATGAGGAATTCCTCCACCTGTTGCTGACCCAAGCTGGCTGCACACACCTGGCTGCAATCACCATACACACGACAAACCTTTAAAGCTCATTGGCCTTGATTCATGATGATTTATTTTGTAAATCGGTGCGAGTTATTCTTGTTTACTCCAAAAGTTCCATGAGTCAGTCGCACCCACTCGCGGAGAGGCTTGTGAACCGGAAATCTACTCATCAAAATGTACAATAAGGTGAGCAGTTATTGTCAAGCAGTATCATACTGGGTGTTCATGACCTGGGCGGCTGGCCCTGCGGTGCAGATAAAAGAAAAGATCAGGATGAATATGTAGATGAGGCGAGTTGGACACACAATACCCCTAATATTCCCAACAACTTCCTCAGAGGTTTACAGGCCTCCTACATCATTCTTCTTTTCCTCTGCCATCTTTTTATCTAAAGCACAAACAAATGCCCAATCCAGTCCCATAACTGCTACCTCCACTTAGATCCTCTATAGACAAACATCTGAACCTGTATTACACCAGTAGGGAAAACAAGTAAAAAATGCTTCACATTTTCTACAGCTTCAAAATATTGTCTTCTTTGTTGAGCATCACGCTGCAGGCCTTATAGGTGTGTAAGAGAGACTACACCCATGACTTTGCCGGATATGAAGCTCCCTGGACCCCACACTGGAAGTGGGCTAACTAGAAGAATGCGTGTGGGGGAAACAATTGACATGATTCTCCCTTGGCTTAACACCGCTCTCACTCACCCCCATCGAAAAGAGGGGGGATGGGAGGTTTGCTAGCATAGAAATGTATTGCTAAGCTGTAGTCTGCCTGTCAACTATATGTAACACTGCGTGAGGCGCGGGCAGCCACATTTTTTGAACCTCATTAGGGTTCGGAGTGAGCCTACATCTAATTTACTTACCACCCCAGCACATACAGCAACATCATTATCTTTGCCCTACTCCAACTAACACCTTGAATGGCCATCACCTATACAGTGCACCACCACGCACTTCATGCATCAACACCTAAATTACACAATCACCTTGTGGTACGCATTCACCCCCACCTACACTATATAGCACCAATTATGCCATAAAATACCACCAACACCGTACACTTAAATAGGCACAAACAGCCTCAACTCCACCCTACACCCCTCCCTACATTCTATACCATCAGCTCTGCCCACACCTACACCCTAGGTCACAATCTGTATCCTACACCATCTCCTGCACCTGCCCCTACAACCTAGGGTATCTTCATACAATACCACTAGATGCATCACTACTACCCACATCCTGCGATATAAACCACTGCCTATATGCTAAACCACAAACACCACTTTCTCTACCAGGATCTTTCACTTCTTACAGTATCTAGATGTGACTAGTGTGACATCTAATATACCCTACAAAATCAGTATTTCCACTGCTGCACAGCTTGGAGGGTAGAGTCTTAGCAGGGCCATTGGATTGTACCTAGTATCTGCCTCCCTGTTTCACAAAAATCCATTTTTTATAACACCCACAAAACCACCCATTCACCACAGCACACTGTTTCCTCTAGTTTATTCTACTAGGCTGTTTGCGCCCCTTACTGGAGAAGACAGTGTTGCTTGCTCAGCACTTGCACTAATGTTCTTGTAGTTTTATTTGTGGTAATCCATTTTACCACCGAAGACTATGTGTGTCCCTATTGATACCACCAGTAGGCAGCAGTGCTTACTCCCACTCTTTTACATCATGAACGTGTTGCTTCCTTCCTTTGCCTTCTTCAGGTTACACCTGCCCCACTCCTCTCACCATCAAACACTACCTGTAACAGCAACACCATCACCTGCTCACTGTAGTACCTAGAACATATTCCAGCACCTACACATGGTATCAGCAGCTACAGTCTTCTCTACCTTTTACAGTCTACACCATCAGCTGGAATCTAAATCATACAGCCAGACCCCCATGAACAACAGCACCTTAGAGCAACACCATCTCAACCCGCAACCTACTTTACAGAGACCACCCCATGACAACCCTACATCATGTCCCCTACATCCTTACCCATATACTAATCCATCTACTCTATCAACTACGTTCTGATCCAACCATGTGCCACACAGCCCTACTTAATTCTACATTCCATCCTACACAACCTTTCACACTGTACGTCAACCCCAATAAAAACTACACCTTCTCCTACACACACATCCTACATTACCAACATCAGCATCTGCACTCCATACCACCATAAACACCAACTCCTAACATCATTAAATGCATATTTCACTATCTACACCCCAAACATGTTGCATTCAACACAGTGGCAGACAGTAATTTTAGCAGGGAGGGGACAGACGGGACACTTACTCACACATACGCACTCCCTCACACCAATGCATTCACACATGCACACATGAGCACACACATCCAGTCACAACACTCACTATCAAAAATTCATACCTACATGCACACACACACCAAACATTAATAAAAAATTACACAGTTCTGCAGCACTGCCTTGGAGGTCCCAAGTGGGTTGGGACTGCTGCCTACCCTCATTGGTAGCAATCCCTACTCCTCCCAAAGTGGGATGAGATCAGTGAGAGTTGGTGACCCCACCCCACTCTGTGACAAGGTGTAACTGATGGACACTTGGCCCTGGACTCTTCAGGCTTAGAAGTGAAGTACCCAAATCTGAGGCAATCAGTGACGCTCCCCCTTATCAAGAGAGAGAGGGCCTTGGGGATCTTTGCTGATCTGAGGTGGTCATGCCCACAGGAGCTATGACATTCCAGCAAAGTTAAGCTCAGACAGCCAGGAGCCTGTGCATTTAGTGCATGTACAGCTCTTTGCTGACTGACCTGAAATTAAGAGTGTCACGCTGACCTTTGCTCAGTCTGACAGACACTCTTCTTGATGGGCAAAAGGTGAAGGGGCATTGACCCTAGCCCCTATGGACGGCTCATGGCTGTTCCAACATCTACACAACCACTTACACCCATGACTAAGCATGGGCGAATTTTGCGAATTCGCAGTCCGCGAATTTGCAGATTTGCGAATTCGCAATCGGCAAAATTCGCGAATTCGCGCGAATTTGCAGATTTTTTTATTTTTGCGAGTTCGTGGGTGTTCGCGGGGCACTTTGCCTGTTCGCGAGTGTTCGCGAGGCGCTTTGCGTTTTCGCAGGGTTTTTTTTTTGCTGGTTAATCACTGAAACCCTCTCGTTTTTTATGCCCATCTGCCCTCTGTACCACTCGTTTCTGTGCCCTTCTGCCCTCTGCCCCACTCATTTTTTGTCCCCTTCTGCCCTCTGTCCCACGTTTGTGCCCTTCTGCCCTCAGCCCCACTTAGAATGGCGCCGGCAAGCTGCCAGCGCCATTCTAAAATTGCTGCAAATAGCTTCAACAGGAAGCACTAATAAATAAAGTAAAGCAGGTGCTCGAGTTGAAGGTCAAATTAAGTTACACAATCATTAATCACCACAAGTTTGGGGTGATTAATGATTGTGTAACTGAATTTGAGCAGCACCTGCTTTACTTTATCTATTAGAGCTTCCAGTTGAAGCTGACTTTTGTAACTATTTTAGAATGGCTCTGGCAGCTTGCCGGCGCCATTCTGAAAGAGTTACAAAAGTCAGCTTGAACTTTTGACCCAATCCGTTCTGCTCGTTGATTTTGCGGGAAATTCGCGGATCTCGCGGATTGCGAATTTACCGAAAATCTGCGAAATCCGTGAGCGGAACAGATTTTCCGCCCATGCTTACCCATGACACACCTTTCTTCATTCCCTTCATTGCGCCAGGCAGCTCTTGTCAATCACAGCAGAAAATACACAGGGCATTACCCCCTGCCATTCTTTATATTGTTTTGTCCCAGTGGGTTCTTCCCAACTTCATACCAGCACATTGTGTTTCTTTATTTTCATACTCCCATGCTACCAGCTACACCCCAAAACACACCAATAGCAACCTATAACCTACATCATATTCTACACCCTACACACCACAAACAACCTGCACCACTTACATTCTATGCTGCTGTCAGCACCCTATACCACAAACAAAATAATCACTCGAACCATACTCTTCAACCTCATACAACCTGCAAACTATACACCATATAAACTATATTCCAATCCTGCACATAAATCACAAACACCTCCATCTACAACTTTCAGTCAGATCACCATATATATCTATCTATATATATAAAAACGAAAGTATGTCTGTCTGTCTGTCTGTTTGTCCTTTATGCATTACTACACCATTCATCCGATCGCCATGAAACTTTGGGAAGTTGTTGAGTACACTCCCGCAAAGGTTTCTGTCAAATAATTTTTTTAAAAATCGGCCCCCCAGGGCCCTCATCATCTTTTGAATACTGAAATAGACAGCGAATTTGCGAGCATCGACAGTTATGACCCACAAACGAAAATCGATTGGTCAATATACATCAGAAGCACGAAAGAATAAGGCATTACGAGCTTCAGATACAGATGAGCAACGGGAAGCAAGATTACAAGCTGTTCGAATACAAACTGCTCTAACACGTAATTCTCAAACAAACGAGCAACGAGAATCAAGATTGGAAGCCGATCGAGAACGCACTGCTCAAGCCCGTTCTTCTCAAACGAACAAGCAACGAGAATCAAGATTGGAAACAGATCGATTACTCACTGCTCAAGCCCGCTTGAATGAAACTGGAGAGCAACGAGACTCAAGATTGGAAAACGACCAATTACGCACTGCTCAAGCCCGCTCAAATGAATTAGCAGAGCAACCAGAATCAAGATTGGAAGCAAATCGAGGACGCACTTCTCAAGCAACACTTAGAAATGTTTTCAAAAATAAAATGAATACGTATCAATAACAATGACACAATGTAAACTTAATGTTATCATAACAAGTTTCCTTGAATTTCCTTTCTTCTGAGATCGCAGCAACGCGCGACGGGTAAGCTAGTTGGACAATAAACTGCCTTATACTCAGTACCCCTGCCACAACTCAATTATATTACACCATCTAAAGTCTAGAAAAGCACGTACACAATATACCACCTTCTACATCTTGCAGCACAAATTGCACTTATATTACCACCTACAGTCTGCCCATTCTGCAGACTACATTCAACAAACACACTTCAGAACACCATCTATACTCTACCAAACAGATTAACACTACATCACTACACCACCACCAAAATGTATATCCCCACTTGTACTATTCAACCTCAACTATAGCCTACACCCTACTCTACCTCTACTCTCACAACCAGCACCTACCCTCTAAGTTAATCCTCCACCAGCAGCTACATCCTACACAACAATCTTCACATATTCTTTTCCACACATTACCATCTACAAAATGCACCATACACCCCTGGGTATAGCTGGAACGCCACCACTAACAACCCTGCCACATCACCTACACCTCCAGCATCTCAACCATCACTTAGAGCAATGCACAACCTCTGTACTAGCCCTGCCCATCTATTCTCAATCCTGTACATTACTTAAGTTCTACAGTACCACATGCATCTAACACCTGAAACCACTTGTACCACTCACATCACCAGTTACATTCAGTATCACAGCTTCCTTCTTCCTTTGTTCTACATAACCTAAAACAACACTACCCACGCATTCTCTTCAACTTATATCAACACGTCCACACTAAACCTCCACGCCTAAATACCTATTCTCTGCACTGTCACAGGACAGCAACGACTGCTATGTTACGCTACTGGGAGCGTGGATGATGGCTCAGGGAGATGGACAGTCTCCACTGACAAATGAGGTGATCTGAAGATGAGGATTTCAAATCCCTGCAAGACCAACAGGGATAGATTGAGTAACACAAATTGACTAATAGTAACTCCTGTTGGATGGAGTGAAACTTGAATCATAGTACAACCATGTATGTGTGCCTTGCAAAGAAGATTTCTAGAGGAGCAGAGAAGGCTGACAATTTTGGTTTAGGTAAAGTTTAGAGGAAAGATCCACAGATGAGAAGAAGATGTCCTTGTTATCCTGATAATTGGGTCAACTAGGGGCTGGGGCGTAAATCCAAGACAGCGAGGTTTTGGCCTGTCCTGCCAAACAAGTCAAGAGTAAGTGAACAGATAGGAGCATTCCTCGAGGAAGAAAATCTGAGAGTCATCAAGATTAAAAAAAAGAAAAGCCTTTGGCATCATCGAACAAAAATGAATAAAAAGACAATATAGGCATAGTTTACATAACTCTTTTTTAACGGCCCATAAAGTGCTTCAAATCCAGAGAGGCCAGAGGGATCATAACTTTGCTAAATCCCTGTCAAGAGAAAGATGGGATTAGGAAAACATAGACGTCTAGAGAGATTATTATATGTAAGACTGCTAAGGCAAAACAGCATTAGCAAGAAATCTAAAGGCAAGAATGTCTACGCGAAAACCAAAAGCTTCTGCAACATAACATCAGGGCAATCAGTAAGATATGATCATACACTGAGCCCAGTTCGCATTTGTTTACTCTATGCAAGCTCCTGGCAGCAAAAGTGGCTTTGTTTAGCCTGCTTCTGCTGCTCCCCTTGCTACATGTGCTTCCTGGAGGGAAGCATGATGGAGATACAGTGCTCACACACCACTCCTCAATTCTGTTCTCCGACAGCAGTTTCTAGACTGCCTCCTTTCTAACCACAACCAGTTCCCTCTCTGCCCCAATTCTACGTCTCCCTGTAGGTATGCTGGAGCCAAGACCTTTGCTTTGAACATATACAGAGAGTGTACATACTTGTCGTGCTCATACAAATAAGAGTTTCTTTCTTACGCAGCTTGTACAGATCCCATTAGGCAGGGCTTTAAGTGGGCCGGGTCTGTCTGGGTCTGAGCACCGGCAGTTATTTTCAGGGGGCCTCGAAACGGGTCTCTAGCGGACTCTAGTTTCGGGCCTCACAGAGATAGTCTGTTTTCTTTTTTTTTCTTGCACCAAATTTATTTTTCTTTAGCTGGAATTGCCAGGCTAGATCCTGAGGCCGCTGACCTTTGTGCACGCTGTAGATCAGGCGCGCGGTACAAAAGGGGGTGGTAATGGACGGAGCATCTGAACCAACACCCATTGGACTGAAAAGGCATCAGACCCCCCCTCCCCCCGCTTTGTATGTGGCAGCCGGGGCAGAGACAGCTTCCTGGGCACACACACAACTGCGCCTGAGTACTTCACAGGTTAAAGACCATATATATGTCAACGAGGCTTTGTTGTTTTCCACTCCTCCTTGTACAGAGTTTGAATTCTCATGCGCACTTATTTTCTCATGGTTTTTATTCTGTCTCAAATAGACGGAACTCTCTTGGGTGAAGGAGGAGTAATGAATCAAATGTTTGCCTTCACCTTAAGCTGTAAACAGTTTTCTCTGCTACTCTCGCAGTATAAATTGTTCAGAACCCTTCTCTGGCATATTTCATTATTTTTCTCCCTCTTTTCATTCTTTTACTAAGCAAGGTTTGGGTTCCTTTTCACCTCTTTGATTCTTTTATTTTACTTTCTTTTCTTTGATTTATTTCCTCTTCTTCGATTAATTTTCTGTCCAGTTTTTTCTATCACCTTTGAACGACTTTCTCTCCAGTTTTTGTTTGTTCTTTCTATTCTATTTTTTTTACTTTTCTCTTATTTTTATCTTCCGTTGTTATCACCTTAGATTCTTTTCCTATTCATTTATTTCTCTGCCCTTAGAATTGGTTGTTATCCAAGTCTTTTTCTTTCCTTTGATTCTCTTTTAGCCCTTAGATTTGTTTAGTTTCCTTTGCTTCTCGATGTTTCTACGCCTGTTTTCTTACCTACAGTTCTTTCACTCCCTTGATTCTTTATCGCACTTATTAACACCCTCAATTGATATTTTTGCGGGGTTTATGTTTCTTTAAACACTACTATTGTCGTGTTTTAGAAAAATGGCGTAGCATGCTATCCCTTTGTGTTACCAGCCAACACTTTATCTTTTTTTTTATACACCAGACAGCCAGCTCTAGGGAAAATCTGAAGTGTTGAAGATGGGAAATTTTATTTTATTTATTATTTATTTGTTGAATTTGTAGGGCGCGGCAACTACCCAAAAAGGGTTTCCCGGCGCCGGAGTAGATCAAAGATTGTATAGCAGCTTATAAGATTACTGGTTACAGAGCCAGTCTTCTGTGATTTGCGGAATTGGGCATATACCGTTTTGTTCCGGATAGCTGTGGGAAGGGAATCCCAGAGTGAGGGACCAAGGTATGCAAATGATCTACCGCCCATCCGAGGTAGTCTGATTCTGGGCACAGAGAATTTCCCATGAGTGGATGAGCGAAGGCAACGGAGAGGCACATAGGAGCACACCAGAGACTGCAGATACTGAGGGGTGGTGCCTTTTTTGATTTTGAACATGTAGCTCAGGGCTTTGAACTTAATTTTGTTCTCCACCTTAAACAAATGCAGGCCCCGCAGGTGACTTGAGGCTGAGGTAGCTCTAGGAACCCGGCAAAGGAGTCTTGCAGCAGAGTTCTGAGCCATCTGCAGCCTACGAGTCACCTCTTTGTAGGATCCTAGGTAGAGAACGTTGCCATAGTCCAGTCTTGAGGTGATTAGTGCCTGGACTACTGTTCTCTGAGTAGGCTCAGGCAGCATCCAGATGATCTTTTTTAGCCACTTCAGGATGGTAACGCAAGTGGCGGTTACCTTGAATGCCTGATGATGCATAGTAAGCGAGTCATTGATGAAGACATCTAAATTGCGGACTTGACAGGGGGGCCAAGGAAGTGCTCCCATCTCACGGGCCAATGTTGTGGGCCCCAGAGATCTTTGTTTTTACCAAGTATCAAGACCTCGGTTTTCTCTCCGTTGAGCTTAAGGTAATTTGTCTGCATCCATGGTGCAATTTTACCCAAGCCCAGCTAGAGGAGGGATGGCCCAGCCGTGCTCTCCATAGAGAGCGAGAAAATCTGGGAGTCGTCCACGTAAGAGAACAGAGACAACCCTGCATCTTCTGCAACATCTTCTAGAGGTCTAAAGTATAAATTAAAAAAGTAAAGGGCTAAGAATGGAGCCCTGAGGTACCCCATAGGGTGACGGATGGATGCCAGAGCTAGCTGTTGGGGAAAAAATTTGGAAAGTTCTATTGGCAAGAAAATAATTAAGCCAATTTAAGGCTGAGCAGAAGATGCCTAACAAGCTTAACATTTTTGCTAGCATGGTGTGAGATACTGTGTCGAATGCAGCACTCAGGTCTAGCAAATTTAGGGCAACCGTGTCTCCAGCGTCTAGATGACAACGCAACCTTGCCGTTACCCCTAGTAGAGTTGTTTCTGTAGAGAAACCAGCTCTGAAAACGATTGGGATGGGTGGAGGTAGTTTTTGGTTTCAACAAAATTAGAGAGCTGAGAGTGGATATGTTTCTCCAAGATTTTTGAGAAAGCCAGCATCAGAGAAATAGGCTGATAGTAGGAAGGTAAATCGGGGTCAGCGTTGACCTTTTTCAAGAGAGGGATCACCATGGCGTGCTTCCAGTCAGGTGGAACTGTGGCTTCCTATAGGGAGGCATTTAAAAGGTCCATAATAACAAGCAGAGATGGCGGCTCAAGCTGCTTGAGCACAGAAATAGGCATAGGGTCCCTGGGTGATCCTGATTTGACGCTGTCTAGGAGTCCTTTGAAGGAGGCTAAGTTAAGTAGGGGTCATGTGTCCAGGTTGTTTGAGGGAGTGCAAAGCACCCTGTCCTGGTCAGGGTGGGTATTATCTGCTGTGGTTGGGGCAGATGCTGGTTGGAAGGAATTAGCAGGTTGCAATGGAGGGGGGTTGTCACACCGCAAACTCACTATTTCAGAGTATATTTTCTCGACTTTCTGGACAAAGAAGGAAGCCAGATCCTCGCATTGTCGTTTATTTAGTGGGGGCCTAGATTGGGTAGCAGAACCCACGAGCTCCTTAACCATACCAAAAAGTGGTTTGGAGCAGTTCAGAGCATCAGAGATGGTTGTAGAGACATACTCAGCACGGGCTGATTTGCAGAGATTATGATATACTTTTTTGGCCTTTTTATAAATTGTTTTGGATCCGGGAGCATAGTTCATTCTCCACCTACTTTCCATCGCTTTACATTTGGCCTCCTCTGTTTTTAGAGTGTCCGTAAACCAGGGCGCTGGGGGCGATGATTATTGACCCTTTTTTGGGAAAGAGGAAGACAGGTGTCAATGGCATTGAGAAGCCATTTTTCCACGGTGTCAGAGAGCGTATTCACCTTTTGTTTAGAGATTGGCATGTTAGAGCACAAAATATTGTTTAAAGCAGCTGTTGGACTTGGCCCTTTTGGCAGGTTGACCCCTAAACTTTTTGCTTTAATTTTTGACCTGGTGTGAGTTGTTTTTGGCTTCTACGCACTTTAACACTGTGTCCCAGTGTAAAGTGCGTGTTCAGTCTGAGTGCGTGTGGTGAGATTGGCCTGCCCTCCCATAGGAATGCGAGGGCGATATGTGTGTCCATGGTAGTTCCTGATGGGTGGGGAGTGCAGGGGCGAGTTCGGTATGTGCAAACTCGTGAGATTAAATGCTGTGCGAAGGTGTGCGCAGATTTAATGTGTCTGGTGTGGAAGTGCCACTTCTAGAAGTTGGCATGTCTGTGTAGTAAATGTGAATTGACTGTCTGGCTTGTGATTGGCTGGAGCTGGCTGGTGTGCCTGGCTCCAGGAGTCAGGATGGGTCTGCCCTGGTGGTGAATGGAGAGATCTGCATGTTGATGGGAGGGAGGAGTACACCTGGGACCTGAATAGAGCTGGGCCTTCCCTCCACAATGCTGGCTCTGCCCCTGTGGTGCGACTGATGTCCCTGGCCTGTCCTGTGAAATGGGAGAGGGGCTGAGCACAACAAAGTGCTCCAGAACCAGCTGCATCTGGTTATCCCCTTACCCTGTACCCTCCAGACAAAGGAAATATGTGTATAAAAAGGGGCTGTGACCCCATGCAAGTTATTCTCTCTCTGGATCCTATCTTGAGGGGGGCGTACTGCTGCTGGGTGCCAGGAGGTACCCCCACTGGGAACTGCCTCCCTGCCTGGAGGGCCCTGTGAGCTGGCCCCTGGGCACAGCCTTCCCCCCCTGCCTTCCTTCCTAAAAGACTTTCCTGGGATTTCTTGATTACAGCGCCTAGGAGCGCTTTTATTTTTTTGATTTATAGCGCTTGGGTGTCCCCAGGACCAAGGATGTTTGCTATATCATTCCTTTGTTGCCTCTACCCAGTGTTGGCCCTTGAAGACTCTGGGGGCTCGGCGCAGGGGAAGCGCTTTCTAAACCAGAGGGAATCTGTCAGCGCTGCTCTGCTCTCTGTTCAGCTTGCAGGTGAGAGACGGGCGGAGCGCTGCTCACCTTCCCTGATTCCCGGCAGAGGAGAGCATGTAGCCGGATCCCCCCTTTTCTTCATTTTGGGTCCGAGTGCCCACCCCGCTCATTTGCTGTGCCTAGAAAACCCTAGCGGGTGCCCACCACACCAGGGACCTTGTTGCCGAGCGTTTTGAACCCTTAGCGGGTGCTCACCCCGCCAGGGACTGTGTGGTGAAACGGGAGCCTACCCCGTATGGTGCCGCTCACCTGCCGCTTTATTAGCTAAATTTCGGGTGCCTACCCCGCCTTGATTATTGGAGTGACGAGCGGGTGCACACCCTGCATTGCCACTGGAGGAGAAAGTTGTCGGGCCGCTTCCCAAGCAAACCCGGAAGCCAGGCAGCCTTGCCGGTTGTGGGCAGAGCTACCCGGCTGGCTGTCTAATTGCAGCTCGGCTGGCAATGGAGCCTTATTGCAGGTGGGGCTCCTGTGTCCCCGAGGAGAGCCCCGCATGCTGCCGGAGTATGCTCGAGGAGTCTCCCCGAAGCAGAGTCAGAGCGTGTAAAACACCGGCGGGAACCTACCCCATCGTGAGGAGTATTGCCAAGTGGAGACGAGGCCGCTGACAGTCCTGGTGAGTGGGGTGGCTTGTCAAGTTAAGGCGGAGGGGGCCCGAGGCGTATTGCCAGTGCCTGCCCCCGCCGTGGCTGAAGAGGAAGAGCCCGTGGTTAGGGCTCCTTGGTTTCTGGATCTTAGAGAGGGTTGCCCCTGTTGGTGGTACGAGCGTCCCCACTTGGCAGCGGGTCGCTCCAACAGTGACGGCAGTCTTTGCTAAAGAGCCCATAGGGGGCTCTATCCTGGCCATAATTGTCGCCATGGACCCAGAGGGGCCCATGCTCTGTGATTAGGCTGCATCGTGGTGGCCCACCCCACGCCGCATTACTTAATTACCAAGCCCCGTGGCTCCAACATGGGAAGCATTTGTTGTATTTGGAGCCCACAAGGCTCCCAGGGGCATTGGTGTGTTCAGAGCCTACGAGGCTCCAACGTATTGCGCATTTTGAGAATTAGAGCCTGCAAGGCTCCCACGTTGTTTTGGGGGCACTGTTGTTTATTTAGGAGTCCCAAAGGAGAGCCAGGAGGCACACTGATGCCAGGCTCAGCTTTCCCAGCTGCCCAGCAGTTAGTGGGCAGCTGCCACGTTTCGGCCCTAAACTCTTGCGCCCTCTTCTTTTGGCTGCGTGCGCACCCAGCCCTGACTTGTGGGACAAAGGGCGTTTGAGCCCCATTGAAGGCCAGTTGGCCTGGGGTCAGTACCTGATGTGACTCTGGCGCAAGGGGACGGTATACTGTGTTTTTGATGATGATTATCTCATTCTTAATGTGATTTATGCATAATGTGCACTGCCTTTATGCTTGTCTAGTTACACCTCTAACTGTGGTTTTATGCGTAGGAGGTTGTTTTGCCTAGTATAGGTTATACTAGTGAGTTTATGTTTCCCTGCGTGTCCCTGCGTGATCTATGCCTATGGTGATTAGTATTGTGTAGTGTGTACCTGCCCTTTACCGGTGGTTCCTGGTTGTGTTCTACAATTGTTCGTTTGTGCTACAGTTATTCTAAGTGCTATTTCTACTAAGTGCTATTTCTACTAAGTTCTAAGTCTGACGGTGGCCCATGTGGCCCTGTTCTGTGTATATAATACCCTGTAAATACTGCCCAGTGCCAGTTGGCACAGTGTATCTGTGTGATTATGATCTAATGTGTTTATGGTAATACAAAGGCTATTATTTTGATATATAACCTTGTGTGGAGTTCCTTTTTGTGGTGTGCCTAGTGTGTTGCTGCTGTGTGTGTGTTGCACAAACACTTTACACATTGCCTCCAGGATAAGCCTTACTGCTCGTGTCACGCTACCAAGGGGGTGAGCAGGGGTTATCTTGGCGTGTAACTCCCTTGCCCTGACTAGAGTAGTGGTTTCTGCCTGGCTTTGGCGCAAGCCTTAGCCAACCAGAAATCCCATTTCTAACAGCAGCCATGTCTAGTTTTTCCAGCCTCTAGTTAAAGTGGTTAAGGTAGGAGTAGTAGACAGAGTTATCAGGGGGCACCAGACGGAACCTGGTGATGAAATGGTCAGACCAGCATAGGGGGAGCGCTGGGGAGCAGTGAATGCTAGATAGGCTGGAGAAAATAAGATCCAGTAAGCGGCCCTCCTCGTGCGTGGGACCAGAATTGTGTAGGTTAATGTTAATGGAAAGAAGAACGAAATGGCAAGGCAAAATCCACACTTTGCTCTTCGCAGACAACACTTTCAAAAACAGAGCAGGTGCAAAGAAATAACAAAAAGAATGCCTTTTGATTTCCAAGAACAATACTCTGCCATCAGGCACCTAAACACACTAGATTAATTATTCATACAATTGGCACAGCATGCAGTCAGGTTAGCTCCTTAGCAGGATAACAACGAATGCTGCTTAGATATAGGAGTCGTTACCATGACTTACTGTGATATCATTGGCAGAAAGAGTGGCCCATGAGATCAGAAAAAAATCCCCTTGCATTCCATGGTCGCTACTGCATGACGGTGGAAGATTATAGTTCCGAACATATTTTAGTAATTACCTTTCCTCTCTTTTAAAACGTAAGAACACCTCGGAAATGCCCCAGACTCTGCACTGCTCCACAGGCAGGTCAGTCAGTCTAATAGACATGCAGATGTTGTACTCGTCAGTTTCTTCAATCTGGGAGATTTCACTGTTTGACTGAAAACATAATGATTTTGAGGAGTTATGCTGGTTGGTATAAATGAAACTGATTCCCATTTCTGGTGTGTGCCTTCTTTCTGCGACATGCTTCCCCCAACCATCTGGAGGACACTTAAAGTGAAGACATGTTTAAAGTCAGGGATGTGGCCAGAGTAAAATGTACTAGTCATTTATGTCAAATGAATGCATAAAGTTCTTTTTAGGGAAAAGTTAGAGGGCACACAGATCAGTAAGAACAGGGCTTTAAGTGGACCGGGTCTGAGGACTGGCCATACATATCTTTATTTAGACCACGCCCCTACTTGGATAGGCCACGCCCCGTTAAGAGATTTTCCCCGCCCCTTTTAGAGCATCCCTAGTTTTTTCCCCCACTTAAAACCCTGCCATTAGGGTTTCCTTGTCCGTTTACGTCATCACAAGGGTGATCTTTAGTCCCTCTTCTATTTCTATGCCATTGCTCTTGTGTACTCTCCACCACTGTGCAGCAGCAGAAGCAAGGCTGAGTTGACCGTGCTAGTCCTTGTGTTGTCGTTTTTAAATGGTGCATCATTAAGAACTACAACAGCACCCCTTACAAGATTGATCACACTTAGAAGCAAGGTCTCAAAAATTGTTCGTTTTCATTTGTTTGCAGTATTTTGTTTCACTAATTCTATGCTCCCTTTCGTTATATATTCAGGCTTGCTTTGTCGAACCCTTCTGGCCAGTGGGAAATTATCACCATTCCTTCCTACAATTTATTAATCGGTTATTTCAATATCATATTCTCCATCATAAATTCTGCACTCCTGCTAATGAGGTTTATCAACAAAAAAACTGTCTAAAAAGATAATCAATTTTGCAGTAAACTGAAAACAAATCTGTATGTAAACTGATATTTTATTACGTGATGTGCACTTACTAGGATCCTAGCTAAGCTTCAAAACCTTTCTCCAGCCGCTTAATGTCACATTTATTTTATGGTGACATCTAGAACGGCGGTGGGGTGGGTGGGTGCAGATGGGGTAGGAGAGGGTTGCAAACACCCTTTTTCAATGGGAAGCAGCCATGCAGAGCAGTGTTGTATGGCACAATCCATCATGATATGTGTCTCACTACGAGGCATTTTAGGATTTATGACATCGGACCATGAAAATGAACAACAAAATGTATGGATTGCTGTTCAAACAATAAGGTACGATCAAAAGAGAACTGTCGTGGGCGTTCACTAGAAATGATACTAGATAGCATCAATACAACTGGCCCATGGTCTGATGTCACTCCAGGATATACTTGGATTGCAGCTTGATTCAACATCAATATAGAAACAAAGAAATAGTCTAATCGAACCAATGTGCGATGTGGAAAAGAAAAGTAAGTATCCCCAGGTGACCCGCTTCTTAGAACCGACCAAGCATCTACCAATCCATGGGCTCCCAGAAGTAGCTGTAGTGCTTTGAATACTTTTGGTTTCCTGCCTGTATATCTCACCTTCTCATTATTTAGCACATTAGGTGCTAAGTTTATATTGAAATCACCGCACATAATCAGTGGTGTGGGCCAAGCTGCCAATTCAACATTTAAAAAATTAAGAGTTTCTGCTTCGTCTAGGTTTGCTCCATATACAACACACACAGTAACTTTAATGTTACCCACCACACATTCTGCTATTGCCGAGCAACCCAGCCTATCAGATTGCGCCCTCCCTGTGGTAGCTATATGAGTCTTGGCAAGAATTGCGACCCCTCTGGCCGCTCCTGAATATTTAGTACAAGCTATTAAATTGAGCCCCAGTTCTTTAACAGATGTCTCCTAGACCAAGCCACATGGGTCTCTTGTAGGCCTATGATGTCACATTGCAAAGCCCGTATCTCTTGTGTAACTCTGCGTCTTTTCTCCAGTGAATTCAACCCCCTGACATTCAATGTGCCAACCCTTAGACCCCTACCTGCCATTTCGCCACTTCAGATTTTGCATCTTTGCTCCAAATAAATTTCACCAATTGCTCCCCTACATCACCAAAATACAGGTTTCTTCTCAACCCTAACTCATGTGTTATTTTATTTTTTCTCCCCAATTCCCCAATCCCCCACTTAACCCCTCCCCACCAGAACCCACCCTCCCACCCTCACCACCACCCTTCACGAGGCTTAAGGACCATGTCCTCTGTGATGTAGAAATGCCTTCACTGCGTGTCATGACTCCCCTTTTCCCCCCATTTTTTTTCCCTTTTTTTTCTCTCCTCTCCTCTCCCCTTTCCCTCCCAAACTCATAATCAGCAGCTTTACTTCAGGCTGATTATATCCACCTTAGGATGTCCTCCATAAATAGCTATTCCAGAGCTAGCAAAAATCTACAACACATCATAAATGAGTATATTTCTCTCATACACATATAGTCAGAGGTCGCTGACCTCTATCTAATCATTCCATTATGTTTATAATATTCTTTGTAGTATTCAGTAGTGTTCAGGCCCTTAAACCCAGGGCGCCAATTGCCTACTTGATATACCAATTTCCAATGCTAACTCCTAAATCGATTTTTTTTTTTACCTAAAATAAAAAAGGGAAAAAAAATGTTTTTAAGTAAGGGAGGACAAAACTCCTAATGTGCTATAGCCTATAGTTTAGGAGAAAAACAACACAACATTATACCTCCTACACCCCTGACCACCCATATTCACCCTCCTAAATCAGATTCCCTCTCACAATTGCGATGTGTCCTTTATAGTCTATTTCAGAGAGTTCACTAGTTGAGATTAAGTTTTCGCTTGTTTATTCATTTGATTCAAGTATACCTGAGCCTCACACCCAGAAGTAAAGTATCTTGTTTGATCTCTGAAAATAGTCTTCAATTTGGCTGGGTTGAGTAAAAAACATTGAGCGCCTTTTGCCTGGAATGATGCAATTAACTTCCGCATCTGCCATCTCTTATTCACGGTTGTTGGGCAAATGTCTGGACGAACAAAAAACTCACACCCAGCCGCCTTCCTCCTTTTCACTGGACGCGCAAGATCATACAAAGCCTCTCTCAGAAGAAAGTTATTTAAGCAGATCAAGATGGCCCTTGGGTATGCTTTCTGTCCGTTGTCACGCCGACGATTCACAAAAGGAAACCTATGTGCACGTACAATTTCAGTTTCAAAATTCCAGGATTTCAATTCCGGAAAGGCCTCACTGAACATCTGTATAATGAACCTACGGGGATCCAATCCCTCTTTACCTTCCGGAATGCCCAAAACGCGTAGATTATTGCGCCTAGCGCGATTCTCAAGGTCAGTAAGTTTCCAGTCTATGTCGGAGTTTGATTTTTGTAGTATTTCAATAGCCGACTGCTGTTTTCCCAGGCTATCTTCCGTTGAGGAGACTCGTTGTTCCACCTCCGTCACCCCGGTGGTTACCTCAGTGCACGTTTTCACTAGGCGCCTTACTGTATTCTGCAGCTTTTTCACCGCTCCTTGAGTCCGCAGCCCTTCAGCCCTAGTCTCATTCCGATGAGCCATTACACTTTTGTATATCAGACCTAAGGTGACTGCATCTTCATTTATCTCCTCTTCCTCCAAGTTAAACTGGGCACATGGGGTGCCTTGATTCTGGCTTTCATTTCCTGCCACTTCTGGCATCTTCCTGACTGTCTCTCATGTTGCACCATGTTCATAGCCATCCTGTTCTTCCTCATCTGGCGTTGTCCCCCAATCTCCAAGGTTGCTTAGGCTGTCCTCATTATTTCCTTCATTCTCCTTGTCGGATGGAGAGGTCAGATCCGACATTGAATAAAATTTTCCGTCCGAGCCTGCATATTCTGACCCATTGCCACCCTCAGCCTCCAGATTGATAGCTAGCCCTGTAATGTTATCCGCGCCATCTTAACTATTAACTATTTCTATTTCAGTTTCCTCTGTTGATTCGTGCTGGGAAATTACAAGTGGACCATTATCAGGCAGCGGAGTTTGCTGCGGATCGTTCTGGAGTCCAGCCATCATTTGATCATTAGGAGGTTCCACATTAGATGCGTCTACTTTGGATTTGTTATTTTTTTTATTGAAAATTGCCGGGACAACTCGCTGTCTCACTGCCCCGTCTTGTGGACCTTTACTTGAGAGTGTTGTGGCATTTTTCTGGGACGGTTGAACACTGGGGGTTGTCAATATGGGTGATGCATCTTGTCACACACTAGTTATCCCCTTCGAATGTACAACATTAGGTGCTGACCCCAAAGTTCCATCTCCATTAGAGCACTGTAATGGATCATCAGCGATATTCCCTGCTGCATTCCCCTCAGTTGGAGTATTCATGGGGGCTGAACTAGCCGCCGCACCGTGATTCCTCGTGCCACCTCTACCCTTCGCCATTATATATATATTTGCCAAAATGGGCAGACGCAAATATAACTGCAGGGGCTCTTTCCCCAAACCTCGAAGCAGTTAGACGTTTTCACCACTTGGGGCTCTTTTCCCAAATCCTCAAACAGTTAAGCATTTTCACCACTTGTAAATTTCAGTGGAATCTTATGCTTAAAGCGTATATAGCAGATATGCAACAGCACTAATTACTTTTTACCCCCTCCAGCGTAGCTCACCGTGGTCTGTAAGACCATGAACCTCTCCTCGTGACTACCAAGTCGCTACTGCCGGCAATATTCCAAGATGGGTAGAACTCTCCATCAAACAGTGTCAAACAATGTCCAGTCTTCGCGTGAGCCAAGCTTTTCACTCGACTCTAGCACAGCTGCAGCGTGTTTGCGTGTTTGGCGGTTACCGGCCGAACCCTCCAGCTCACTCCGAGGGCCGCCTACTCAGCAGCTCCAGCCGCCTCTCCGTTTTTTTCCGACAGCCCCGTAGTCCATGCTCCATGGGTCAGAAACCACTCGTTTACAACACCGAGTTCTCCGCAACGAAGGAAGAGAACAATATCGGCATCTTTGATACGCTGCCACCAACGCCGCCGTCCATCAGGTAAGAGGTGCAAAAAAAAGACTTTAGTGCGGGGGGATTACTGGGGAGTCATGCGGAGCGCAGCTTCACAGCACTTCACCGGCCACAGCAGCGGCCGCCATCTTATTGTTTGAACAACTCTTTATTGAACACATGAAGGAGTGGATTGCATCTTTTTTTAACATTAATTGGGGAAGTAGTAATGTAGGGTGTGTGTGGTATTGTTTTAAGGCTGCTTTTCGTGGGGAAGTATTGAGTTGGGGTTTGTATAATCAAAAAAAACAAGCGGTAGAAATAAAGGCATTGTATCAAGAGCTGATCACGGCCGAAGAGGCGCTTATGGTAGGGATACAGGCAGGGATTAATATTGATGCAGAGATTAATGAAGTAGCGCGTCTGAAGGCAAGAATAAATCTGAGGTGGTCTCAGGAAGCAGCTAAAAATGTTTTCGCTAAAAGACAAAGTCATTATGAATATGGCGAGGCAAGTGGAAGATGCCTCGCCCAAAGATTAAGAGCAAAAGCTGCAGCCCAGCGGATCGATGAGATACTAGATTATAAAGGTGACCCTGTTAAGGATGAACAGGGCATTCTGGAGATATTTAGGCAGTTCTATGAGCTACTTTATCAGGGGGATGAGTATAATGATGGTAACTCTGCATCTTTGATTAGCCAACATTGTCTGAAAGACCTTTCGGAAGAGGATAGGGTAATGTTAGATGCGCCTATCACTCTGGAGGAATTAGAATCAGCGGTAAACGGACTGGCACTAGGCAAGGCTGCTGGCCCAGATAAATTACCCGTCGAAATATATAAAATGTTCTTCGCGCTCCTAAAAAAGGACCTCCTAGCAACGATGCTTGCAGCACAGAAAGGCTCTGCCCCTAAAACTTGGCAAGAAGCGACTATAGTGGTATTTCATAAAAAGGGCAAGCCACTTAATCTAACGGGATCATATCGCCCTATATCGCTCCTAAATGTAGACGATAAAATTTACTCAAAGATTTTAGCGAATAGGCTTTCTGGGGTTATTTCGGGTCTGGTTTCAAAAATACAGCATGGGTTTATTCCTCAACGTAGTACTACTAATCATGTTAGGAGAGTGATAACACTACTTGATTATGCTAAGGTAACCAGGGAACCCTTTTGTTTAATTTTATTGGACGCTGAGAAGGCTTTCGACCATGTGGCTTGGTCTTTTCTGTGGGATAACTTGAAGAGTCGAGGTTTCGGCCCTGAATTTATCAAATCAGTACAGGTTTTGTATCAGCAACCGGTAGCCCGGATCAGCACCATGGGCCTGGAATCGGCGGTAGTGCAAATAGGTAGGGGGACCAGACAGGGGTGCCACTGTTCCCCCTTACTATTTGCACTATACATTGAGCCTTTTTTAAGAATGCTGGATTCTAATGTTAATATTACTCCGCTAAAGGTACACATATATCAGGTTAAGGTGCTAGCATATGCTGACGACGTGGCAGTGGCCACGTCTAAACCTAACATGGCAATGCAGGCTATAGAGCATTTGGCCCTAGAATTTGGTAAATCATTAGCTTACAAATTAAATTCAGCAAAAACCCAGCTACTTAGTATGAATATACCAAGCTACACTGATCCTAGACTATGTCAGGAGGTGGTATATCTGGGAGTCACGTTGCGAGCTTGTACAACTTCTTTAGTTAAAGGTAATTGGGACCAGCTCTTAGTCAGTGTTCGGAAAAAAGTAGATCAGGCAGAATGTTTACATCTCTCATTAGTAGATCGTTGTAACCTATTAAAAATGCTGATTCTGCCTCAAATTTTATATTTTTTCCGATGTATACCCCTAGAAGTCCCTAAGACCAGCTTGGTACAACTGCAGACACTATGTATGAGTTTTATGTGGTCTGGAGGGAAGGCTAGAAGGGCTAGGCGTTTCATGATTCTGCCTAGAAATGTGGGGGGTTGGTCGGTTCCGGATTTCACACTTTATTATTATGCGTGTATGTTGCGAAGAATGGGAATTCTATTAACCGGCGAAAATCCAGCAAGACCTGCAGAGTGTCCATCGATCTATCAAATGTTGCTGGAGGTAAAAGTCAAAAACTGTTTATTTAAGTATTTAGAACAAAGCTACTACAAACGCACCCGTTTTAAGACAATGACAGCTGCATATAAGGTCTGGCATAGAGTTAGGAGGCTACTGGGCCTTGGGAAAATAACGTGGTACACTCCATTTTCATCGTCGTTTTTTCTACCTTTAGACCTGTGGGATAGAATTGTACTCAATTGGAGGGAGAAAGGCATTAGAGTGGTGGGGGATTTGTATGATGCTAGTTATTGTAAATCTTTTGAACAATTACGAGAACAATATTCTCTCCCTAGAGACCATTTCGCAAAATACCTACAGATTCGTAACTATTTAATGGGTTTCAAGCCTACCACAAACAGCTGAGAGCGTTCCTTAGCGCCGGCTGCAACGATTCCTTGGACGCCATTCCGGCGAGATATTTGGCCATGCCCACCTTTCAGGCCACGCCCCCCGTAGGCAGCATATATAAGCGCCGAAACCGAGCGCCGCATCAGATTTGCCAAGGACTCCGCAGGCACACGCCGGGAGCATTTTAAGACAGAATTTTAAAACCATTGTGATATTTTGTGTAATAACCTATCTGTGTAAATTTCAAGCCTACCACAAACAGCTAAGAGCGTTCCTTAGCGCCGGCTGCAATGATTCCTTGGACGCCATTCCGGCGAGATCTTTGGCCACGCCCACCTTTCAGGCCACGCCCCCCGTAGGCAGCATATATAAGCGCCGAAACCGAGCGCCGCATCAGATTTGCCCAGGACTCCGCAGGCACACGCCGGGAGCATTTTAAGACAGAATTTTAAAACCATTGTGATATTTTGTGTAATAACCTATCTGTGTAAATTTCAAGCCTACCACAAACAGCTGAGAGCGTTCCTTAGCGCCGGCTGCAACGATTCCTTGGACGCCATTCCGGTGAGATCTTTGGCCACGCCCACCTTTCAGGCCACGCCCCCCGTAGGCAGCATATATAAGCGCCGAAACCGAGCGCCGCATCAGATTTGCCCAGGACTCCGCAGGCACACGCCGGGAGCATTTTAAAACAGGATTTTAAAACCATTGTGATATTTTGTGTAATAACCTATCTGTGTAAATTTCAAGCCTACCACAAACAGCTGAGAGCGTTCCTTAGCGCCGGCTGCAACGATTCCTTGGACGCCATTCCGGTGAGATCTTTGGCCACGCCCACCTTTCAGGCCACGCCCCCCGTAGGCAGCATATATAAGCGCCGAAACCGAGCGCTGCATCAGATTTGCCCAGGACTCCGCAGGCACACGCCGGGAGCATTTTAAAACAGGATTTTAAAACCATTGTGATATTTTGTGTAATAACCTATCTGTGTAAATTTCAAGCCTACCACAAACAGCTGGGAGCGTTCCTTAGCGCCGGCTGCAACGAATCCTTGGACGCCATTCCGGCGAGATCTTTGGCCACGCCCACCTTTCAGGCCACGCCCCCCGTAGGCAGCATATATAAGCGCCGAAACCGAGCGCCGCATCAGATTTGCCCAGGACTCCGCAGGCACACGCCGGGAGCATTTTAAGACAGAATTTTAAAACCATTGTGATATTTTGTGTAATAACCTATCTGTGTAAATTTCAAGCCTACCACAAACAGCTGAGAGCGTTCCTTAGCGCTGGCTGCAACGATTCCTTGAACGCCATTCCGGCGAGATCTTTGGCCACGCCCACCTTTCAGGCCACACCCCCCTAATCCGCCTATATCATGTGCTGCCATCGGAAGCGCAGCAGACGAGCGCAGCGGGAGCGCCGTTTGCGCGCCGAAGGCGCGCCCAAGGCAAGCCCGTCTGCGCCCGTCCGAGCCAGGACAGAGCCCAGGGCCAGACCCCCTGCTCAAAAAGATAAAGAGACCGATCGTAGGAAATACACATCACAAGAGATCCTAACATTAAGATGCATCGCAACATGCCCACCAATAGATCTACAGAAAGAAAGTAAGCGATGTCCTTGCTGCCCTCTTAACTGTGAATTTGCCACAATAAATAACACAAACAAAACTTTAATAGATAACAATATAGAGAGTACTAAAAGACGCATCATTAAGGCAGGGCTAATAAATGCCAGATCAATGGTAAAACACAGCACCCACATCGCCTATTTGATTGAAAATCGAGAAGTCGATGTACTATTTGTAACTGAAACATGGGCGGATGAGGCGTCTGACGCCGACCTCTCATTGGCAATACCCGAAAAATACTCATTATATAGAGTAGACAGAAAAATGAAACGGGGAGGAGGACTAGCGATTATAGCTAAAGAAAGCCTCAGGATCAAGAGCTCTGAAAAAGGTAGTCACCCTGACTGTGAAACCATGACATTTCAAATCATGATTACCAACAATTACACTTTCAATGGATTACTAATTTATAGACCACCAAATGCAAAAAGACCGCTCATTGAATCATTAAGCCCTTTCCTGGAATCTTGTGTAATGAACCCAGACTATTCAATATTGGGAGACTTCAACCTACATTTGGAGAAAACCACAGACCCCAAGATTAACACCTTTAAAGATGCAATGGCTAATTTCGATCTAGACCAAAAAGTCCATCTAGACACACATGTAGCAGGACACACACTTGATGGTATTTATACATCTTGCCAAAAATTAACAAAGGTAGAAGTCCACCCGATTGCGTGGACAGATCACAAATTGGTATCTTTCCAACTAGAGATTATAGAGGACCTGGGAAAACCAATTGAAAATCCCAAGAGAGTCACTTATCCTGATTGGTCAAAAGTGGACCCCCAAATATTAGTAGAGGCACTGAATTCCTCATTTCCAACTCTAGATAGTGACAGCAATATAGCCTGCACGCAATTTAACGGCTGGCTAAAAACAGCAATTCAGAGCTCTGTACCACAGAAAAGAGGGACCTTCAAAAGGAAGTCACCTTCGCAACCCTGGTACTCAGACGCTTTAAAAACACAAAAACAGACCTGCAGAAGAGCAGAGAAAAAGTGGAGAATGCAATATGACCCCAAATTAAAGATAGATTACAAAAATGAACTGGCCACCTACAAAAATATGACAATCGCAGAAAAAAGCAAATTCTTTGTACACAAAATAAACGAATCCAAGAACTCGAGTAAAGATCTGTTTGCAGTAGTCAAAAAACTTGCTAAAATCGAAAATAATAATCCCGAGGACATATCATCTGACTTCTGCAACACTCTAGGCCATTTCTTCGTAAGTAAAGTGTCTTCAGTATATGAACTATTCAAAAACAATCAGACAGACCATATAACTCAAAACCCCACCAATAACACAAAATTAAATAACCAATCCAGTTGTACACCTTCCTTTCACTGGTCCCTACCTACAGTGGAACAAATTAGTAAAGAAATAATGACAACCAACTCGGGCAGCCCCTTAGACCCTTGTCCACCGAAGGTGATGCAAAAATGTTCAGAACAAATAGGACCAGCACTACAAAAATTGTTTGAAGTAATTCTGAACACCAACATATTTCCAAATGATTGGAAAACCATTTCGATCAGGCCACTCCTGAAAAAACCCAATTTGGACAGTGAAGTCCCTAGCAACTATAGACCTATAGCTAGGATCCCTTTCGCCGCAAAAGTACTGGAGAAATTGCTGAACAAACAGTTCTCACGGTACCTGCTGGACAACAATTGGCTTGACCATTCCCAATTCTGATTCCGCGAAGGGCACGGAACAGAGACAGTCCTCCTTACGGCTGCTGAAGAACTTAGAAGAATACTAGACAATGGGGAAAAGGCTGCCTTGGTGCTATTAGATCTCTCGGCGGCCTTCGACACGGTCAGCCACGAGATACTAATAAAACGCATTAGAGAAGCCAGAGCAAGCGACCACGCATGCAATCTCATCGCATCTTACCTAAAGGACAGAAAATTCACAGTGGAACTAGGAGAAGCAAAATCAGACTCCTTCAAGGTACCATGCGGTGTCCCACAGGGCTCTTCATTAAGCCCAACACTTTTTAACTTATACATGGCCCCCCTTGCTGAAGTAATAAGGGAAAATGGCTTTACGCCAATTTCCTACGCAGACGATACACAAATCGTCATCTCCATAGGCAATGACAACAAAGTAACAGCCAAAAAATTCCAACTATGCATGCTAAAAGTTAGTCAATGGATGCAACAAAATTGCCTCAAACTCAACGGAGAGAAGAGTGAGGTAATGATTCTGGGAGGTAATGCAGACATCTGGTCCCCAGACTGGTGGTCTCCTGAACTGGGAATAAGACCGGAACCCTCAGAGAAGGTTAAAAATTTAGGATTCATGATAGACACCAAATTAGCATACGAAGCCCAAGTAAACAAGCTAGCCTCGTCTTTTTGGCTGATATTAAAAATGATAAGAAAGATACTCCCATATCTGCCCCAAGACACACGTAAAACGGTAGTGACAGCTCTTGCACTGTCTCGATTGGACTACGGAAACGCATTATATGCGGGAGCCAGAGTAAAAATCATGGAAAAAATGCAGCGACTTCAGAATGCAGCAGCACGACTAATACTGGAAATTCCAAAGTTTCAGCCCATTAGCCATAAATTAGAGTCACTCCATTGGCTACCAGTGGCCAAAAGAGTCAAGTTTAAATCACTATGCTTGACCTACAAGGCACTGCAGGGCAAAGGACCTCACTTCCTGAAAACACACCTGAAACATTTCGAACCTTCTAGGCTACTCAGATCTGGACAACAAAAACTGATAGCGATACCCAAGTTTAAACGATCAAACTGGGGAGGAAGAAGTTTCCTTGTTCACGCAGCGCGGACATGGAATCTACTGCCACTAGATATAAAAAACAGCCCAACATTGGAGATATTTAGAAAGAAAATCAAAACCTGGCTATTCGCTGCATAAACTGCGCTAACTTCAGACCTGCACAGGAAAATGGACAAATCATAGCGCCAAGACGCCTCCGGGCATTCGTGCGCTTTAGAAATTGATAAATCAAATCAAATCAAAATGTTTGGGAGGTAACTTTAAACCGAATTCTCTGATTGAAGACATTATGAAAGGGGTAAGGATTGGAGTATTATATAAACATTTGTTAGACACTAAAGAAAATGATCTAGAGCAACAGAATAGTAAATGGTGTGCTAAACTAGGCAGACAGGACATTCAAATAGAAACTTCATTAGTTATGGCCAAAGATTTATTCTTGTCTGCAAATTTAGTGGCTCAACATTTCAAATCAATCTATAATCTATACTATACCGCAGATAAGGTGTCCAAATGGTCGGGAGATGCAATAGGTAAATGCTTTCAGTGTGGGTTCACCTCAGCGGATGATGTTCATATCTTTTGTACATGCACTGTGTTAGCTCCCTTGTTGTCTCAGATAGAAAAATGTGTCTCGGCAATAGTGGGTAGTCAGATACAATTATCAGCAACTTCATTGGACAGACCACAGCTGCATTCACTTTATCTACAATAAGACCACAATCCACAACCATCCTCAACCCACCCTGCGAAGAAATTGGAACAAAATCACCACCGAAAAGATCTCCTCATCGCTTCTTCTAAACCCTCCTGTCCACTACTCAAACCCCGATCAAGCAGCCATGAACCTCGCTCAATGGCTATCCAACAGCGCCGACATCCTAGCACCGTTGAAAAAACGTCAAATCAAACTAGGCAACAAAAACGCCTCCTGGTTCAACGATGATGTTAAGAAATCGAAGAAACTCTGTCGCTCCCTCGAGAAGACCTGGAAAAAAGACCCAAACACCAGCACCAGGGACGCCTTCAAAAACGCCACCCGCATACACCACCAACTAATCCGGTCTGCCAAGAAAGCCGCATTCAAAGACCGACTAGACAACAACGCCCACAACAGCAAGGAATTATTCAACATCGTCAAAGAATTTACCAACCCATCAGCCAACTCCAACGACATCACCCTCTCCCAAGCCCTCTGCGACTCCCTAGCTTCCTTCTTCCACAACAAAATCGCAGACATCCACAACAGCTTCGACAACCGACCCGGAGACCAACCCACCCAACCTTCTGCAGGACCTTCACCCCCCTTGAACATCCTTAACGACTGGAACCCAATCTCCACTGAGTACACCATCCGCCTGATGAACTCCATCCACTCAGGATCCCCAACTGACCCATGCCCTCACCACATCTTCAACAAAGCAGACTCCATCATAGCACCACACCTCCGAGATGTCATCAACTGCTCCCTCAACTCCGCCACCTTCCCGGAAAGCTGGAAACACGCAGAACTCAGCGCCCTTCTGAAAAAACCCACAGCTGACCCCACCGAGCTCAAAAACTACTGCTCCATCTCGCTTCTTCCATTCCCGGCCAAAGTCATCGAGAAAGCTGTCAACAACCAACTCGCCGCCTTCCTCGAAACCAACAAATCCCTCAACTGATCCTCTCACTCACCAAAGACCCTAACACCGCCAAAACCAACTTACACGAAGGAATGAAAGAAGTAGCCGAGTGGATGAAGCACAGCCGTCTGAAACTGAACTCAGACAAAACAGAAGTCCTCATCTTAGGCACCTCCCCCTCCGCCTGGGATGACTCTTGGTGGCCAGAAGCCCTTGGAAAAGCACCCATCCCGACAGACCACGCACGGAACCTGGGCGTCATCCTGGACTCCTCACTCTCGATGACCAGACAAGTCAACGCCGTTTCATCATCTTGCTTCAACATTCTTCGCATGCTCAAAAAAACATTTCGCTGGATCCCCACCGAAACTCGTAAAACGGTCACCCACGCACTGGTCACGAGCCGCCTGGACTACGGAAACACCCTATACGCCGGTACCACCGCAAAACTGCAGAAAAAACTCCAACGCATCCAGAACGCTTCAGCCAGGCTCATACTAGACATCCCACGTAAAGAACACATCTCTGGTCACCTGGAAAACCTCCACTGGCTCCCCGTAAATAAGAGGATTACTTTCCGCCTCCTAACCCACGCACACAAAGCACTTTACGAACTTGGACCCGAATGCCTCAACACACGACTGTCCTTCTACACCCCCTCCCGTCAGCTATGATCCTCCAACCAAGCCCTTGACACTGTACCTCGCATCAACAAAACTACCATGGGAGGTAGATCCTTCTCCTTCCTGGCAGCTAAAACTTGGAACTCTCTTCCCACTCACCTTCGCCTTACTCAGAACCACCTAGCATTCAGAAAGCAACCTAAAACTTGGATATTCGACAAGTAATTCCCCCACAATTCCTCAAGCGCCTTGAGATCCTATGGGTATGTAGCGCGCTATATAAATCTCTTGACTTGACTTGACTAGTGAGTACTAGCATCCCGAAGAAACATGTTAAACTTATCTTTTTAGTAACCGCAGTGTACAGGTTATGTATTGTATCTGCATGGTTGCAACAAGAACTGCCTGCTTTTGAAGCCTAGGGGTCTCGCTTTTTTTCGATACACAATATGGAGCATAGTCTCTATGCCTTAAAGAGCTCCCGCAGAAAGAAGCTCGGGGAACAGATTTGGGGGTTAGTTACAAATTATCTGGAGATGTAAATGGGGGGATTTATCTAGATTATGTATAATTTCTTGTTGGATGTAATTAAGATTGCCTCCCTGAAAAGTATACTTAGTAACAGGTTCTTTTTCCTATTTCTGTTCTCCTTTACAATTCTGTTTATTTACATTTTTGTATTGTATGCTTCAAAATGCCAAGAGCTGGAGATGTACTTGTTCGACAAAATTGTCTTCCTTTTTGCTGTTTTTCCTTTTGTGTTTCTGTACCAACCAACTCATGTGTTTCTGCATAAATAAATAAAAAAAATGTATGGATTTCTTGTAAATAATGTTTGCAATCCAGAAAAAGCAGGCAGTGTGAGAATACTGATGGAAACATACATTGCTATAAAAAAAGAAACAAAACATTTTCATACCAAGGAATGAGTCAATCATTCCGCATTCCATGAAACCTGTTTTCACTTTCCCTGTCCACTCTCGATCCAGCTATCATGGATATTAATTCCATTTGGGTGAAATTCTCACCTCACTGATTCCTGAGAACAGCAATTAACAGATGAAAGGTGATCAGTTAAAATGTGCAATTAATTTCTGGTAGCACTGGGTACAAATATGGAGATGGCAGGTAGGTTATCAGCTATGGTTCAAGTTTAATTTATTTGCATAGTTTATTAAAACCATTGCAATACAAAAGAAATTCAATTAAAATCAGCACTGAACATATACAAACTCCTTACTTCACATTTATTGTATTTATAAGTCCTTTTTAAAAACGTGCTCTACTTAAACAAGTAAAGCAACAAAGTTTGTATTCACTTTTTCCAGCTAAAATTGTTTTCAGCTAAATATGCTGACAACTCCTTATGCAAAAACCACAGTTGATGGACAGAATGCAGAACAATGTCATACATTCACCCCAGTGCAGAGATCTGGGCCTAAATCCATCGTTTTTTTGCACTCCACACCACCCCAGTTCAGACATGGCCATATGCAAATCCGTCTGACCCTGTGCCTCATGGAAACAGTCCAGCCCGAACTGCCAAGCCATGCCTTCCCTGGACCAGAAACAAGCTTCCGAGGACTGGTTTCTGGCATTCCAGCCTTCTTCAGCCCGGCTTGCTTGAATCCAATGGTGTGGAGAGCATGGAACTCACGTCTGAGCATACTCATCCCATGCAAAAACCACAGTTGATGGACAGAATGCAGAACAATGTCATACATTCACCCCAGTACAGAGATCTAGGCCTAAATCCATTGTTTTTTTGCACTCCACACCACCCCAGTTCAGACATGGTTATATGCAAATCAGTCTGACCCTGTGCCGTATTAGAGAACAGTCCAGCCCGAACTGCCAAGCCATGCCTTCCCTGGACCGGAAACAAGCTTCCGAGGACCGGTCTCTGGCATTCCAGCCTTCTTCAGCCCGGCTTGCTTGAATCCAGTGGTGTGGAGAGCATGGGACTCACGTCTGAGAATACCCATCCCACTTGGGGTGACAAATGCAAAAACCACAGTAGATGGACAGAATGCAGAACAATGTCAAACATTCACCCCAGTACAGAGATCTGGGCCTAAATCCATCGTTTTTTTTGCACTCCACACCACCCCAGTTCAGACATGGCCATATGCAAATCAGTCTGACCCTGTGCCTCATGGGAACAGTCCAGCCCGAACTGTCAAGCCATGCCGTCCCTGGACCGGAAACAAGCTTCCGAGGACCGGTTTCTGGCATTCCAGCCTTCTTCAGCCCGGCTTGCTTGAATCCAGTGGTGTGGAGAGCATGGGACTCACGTCTGAGCATACCCATCCCACTCGGGGTGACAGATGTAAAAACCACAGTTGATGGACAGAATGCAGAACAATGTCATACATTCACCCCAGTACAGAGATCTGGGCCTAAATCCATCGTTTTATTGCACTCCACACCACCCCAGTTCAGACATGGCCATATGCAAATCAGTCTGACCCTGTGCCTCATGGGAACAGTCCAGCCCGAACTGCCAAGCCATGCCTTCCCTGGACCGGAAACAAGCTTCCGAGGACCGGTTTCTGGCATTCAAGCCCCATCACCACCCCCTTTTGTACCAACAACTCCTTATGGCATAACCTCAATGTCTTTACAATCCAGCCAATCAGTTTTAATTCACTAGAGGGATACTTAGTACATACTTCTTTTCCCTGGTTATGCCACACTTTAGTTGGGAGCAGTTTGACTCTAGAGAATAAGGTGCAGTTGTAAAAGTGACCACGGTGAGTATAGAGGAGCTCTTCACACCTCTTCGCGGGTTTGCTTATCTTTCATACAACTAGGTTCTTTATAACTTCATATCGGGCATTTTCTGTTCGCATATCCTCAGATACTTTACTAGAAGACAATTCAATTGTGGATCGTTAGATGCAAAGCTTGCCAGTGCTGCTTTCTTCCTGGTACGAACCCCTCGTAGGTTAAATTGTCGTTTCAGAAGTTGCTTCCGTTCTTTTGAAAGTTCTTTACAAGAGCATAATATATGCAACAGATCTTCTGATGCTAATCTGCATAAGCCACACGTAGAGCCCGCTTTCTCCTTTAACCATGGTGGTAAATGCTGTGTACAGGGTGGCAGACCAAGTCTATATTTCATATAGCTGATTTTTATAGTTTATCAGCTATCAGATGAGGGACGGTTGAGGGAATGTATACAAATTCTGGCTGATCCAATCCAAATGGATCATGCCCAAAAATTGTGGATACCTACTCATCTAGGATGCACAGTGCGTGCACCAGCAGTTGCGGCTGGATGCAGAAGTGTATGACTGAGCCCCCTCACAGATGAAATATCTGAGTGACTGGAAGGTTGAGTACCTATCATTTTTTAGGGGCATGCAATAGCATGCTCAAGGTGAATAGCCAACAGCCACGTTCAACATTCAATTTTGACTTTTAAGTGGCTAGGCCACAAAGCTTATGTTAGTGCCTCCTGTTTATGTACACAAACAAGTGCATTAATGTTATCCCTGTATATTAACACTCTATTGCCTCACTAATTGGATAGGAAGGTTTATAGGGGCTGAGCCCCTGCCTCCAGCATGTTGATGAGAATGTATGATGTTACAACACAAACTATTACAACGCATACCTTTACAACACAACTTTCATTACAACGCATGCCATTAAAACGCAAGCCATAACAGCACACGTACCATTATGTGTATGTATTTCAACGAAAATTACTATTCCAACACCACCGGGTGCTTACCTCGGATAAGGTGCTGGTCATTGAGAGATATGTGTTGTACAGGAACTTGCGTTGTATTGAGTGCGTTGCAATGCTTGCATTGTAATTGATGTTTCCCAGTTGATGATGGCTGGCCCAATGGTTGCCCATTGGCTCTGAAAAGGTCTTTTATTGGCTTTGAATACATCTGTTAAGCTACGTGTATTTGTATAGCATGCTAATCACTTGTAAGTGTAATCAGACACTTTGCAGATGAAAAAAATCAGTTGCCTCCGTAAAGTGATTATTCAAAAAGCTGAGTTTTCAGCTTGGGGGCGGCATAGGAGAAAGCATAGCTTCGAGTGTTGCTTTGTGGATGCGGGGTAGATGTGCTCAAAATAGTCCCGCTGAATGGAGGTGCCTGGAAAGTCAGTGAAAGTGTATGCGGCTTTTGAGGTAGGCAGGGCCACTGTCTCATGGGGGGCCTCCAGCCAGTGTGCTCTCTGAGCCAGCATCTATGGATGTCAGGTATGACACCCCACAATGCTGTTAAAGTGTACAGAAGCTCTCACTATGTATGTACCTGACCCGGTTCTGGGCAGGAGAAAATCAGTTCATAACTGGGGGATATCTTCAGGCTTATTGGATACTTTTATCAAACTGTATTTTAAGCATTTGGGACAAACCATAAATTAAATATCCAAGAAAGCAAAGTGCATGGAAGAAGGCTGACATACAACTGATGGACCCTGCTTTACAAAGCATAGCATTATTGGCACATTACTTGGTTTAAGATACTTATTTTGACTGCCAGCTCACTTTGACCACAAACATTTATGGGCGATATAAAAATTATTGCGTGATCTCAACCACTGGGTGTGAAGCATCCATGTGTGGATTTACACATCTTACCAACTACAAACTTCATGGCTGGGTCATGCACAAAAATATTGTTTTTAGCATTTCACCATAATATAAAGGCTGAAGATACCAGTTTTAGGTTTGAAATAGAAAGGTGCCCAAGTATGGTAAGAAGGCCAGAAAAACATTAACGTAGATGGAATCCAAAGAGCTCCTATTTTTTTCCGCCCCAAGAGGATTCCAATCCACAGATTAAGTGGGTCAAATGAATGATGAGTTTTTATATTTGGGATCCAATGCAAATTGTGTAATGTCAGTCAGTCAAAGCAACGTTTATTTAGGTCTTTAAACAACATAAAAACCTATCACTCTATGTAAATATTCTAAAATCATTCCACATTCATCAATAGATGCCTTTACAATAGTCCGATTTCCATATGCTCCCTTTCAAATTGACACAATACTCAATATACAAGTCAAAACATGCCTGTATATAAACTTAAATATTTTAAAAGCAATAAGATTCCTATTCTAAAATTGATTTCTAAAAGATATATACCAAGTAAAACTTATCTAAAATCCATTTCCATCATAGCTTCCATCAGAACTTACAACTATCCATTTACAATTCCATGAAAAACCTTTTTGGTCCTTCATATACTTCACAATGGCTATTGCAATTTCAAGGTTTGGCATATCTGTAAGAACTTCGAAAGCTTGTGCACGCAAATCGGTACCATATTTTAAAAAGATGGGGCGTAAAAACTTTTAGGGAGTTGTCTTGACAGGGTTTTTGGCTCTATTTAGCAGTAGTATAGACTTTAATCTTGCTCACATCTAGGATACGTATTCCTAGCTTGTGTTGGCCCTTTTAAGCCCTTTTTTCCGGACCTAGAAGAAGATAGCTGCTTAATATGATGATAGATCCCTTATTCTTGACTCTAATCTGTCTATTGCCTATTGGCTTTGACATTCTTGCTTATAGTAGAGGTTGGATCCTGTGGTCCTGACTTTATATTAAACATTGGTATGGTTTATGTAGGTACTCTGACAGAGCTAAGGGTTATTTCATCCTTCTTAGGCCTATAAGGCTCAGAACTAGAGAGACTCCATCTTGATGGAGCTTAGAGGCTTGCAGAGTAAAGGTAAAGTTTATAGTTAAAGCTGTTGTTCGCTTGGAGAGAACCGGCTCAGGCTGGCCCTTATCGAAGGAATGTATTTTTCTCCACTCCGAAGACACAACTTCAGGCTGGCCAGCTGGGAACGTGTCCTTGGTACGGGGAGGTACAAGAATTTGGTGGGCGGCAGGTTACTGGCCGTAACTTTCCATGAAAGGACAAGCTTCCATATTAGCGAGCTACAGGAGAGGAGGAGAGTTCAGTCCAGCTTGTGTGCAGCTCAGCTTGGAGGTCAGTTCAGCTTGGAGTCAGAGCAGAGTGGTTCTTGCAGAGGAGAGAACAGGATGTCTGCTGGAGCTGCAGAATAGAGTGCAGTTCTGGAATGGAGAAAGAAGGCAGATGATTGCTGAAGATGAAGAGAGAGAGAGCAGTGCAGAGAGCATCAAAGAAGGCTGTCAGCTGGAGCAATTGAACCAGAGGCGTGGTGATGTGGTGACGGAGGGAGAGACAGAGAGAGCCCTGATCCCACCAGAGTCAGAGAGAAATCTTCCTTCTAATAGGTGAGGTAGTCTGAACTAATCCCCTTCACAATTACACCTTAATCTTGTTCTTATTCCCTAGACTTTAGGTTGTCTAATCTTTTCCCTTTCAGCGTTGTGTTGAAAGTTCCTGTTACCCCGCAGATAAATTGTATGTCTAATCCTTTTCTTTCAGCGGTGTGTTAAAGTTACTGCTAGTTATAGAGATCACATAGATTTATATATGTGTATTGCATCATTGTCAAAATAAAAGTGACCCCATTTAATAAGTGAACTAGTGTGCATGAGTTTTTTTATGATAAAGCTAGCCTGTCTTCTAACCAGTTGCTGTTGAGCCACTGACGGATCAGAAGGGAGTAGGAGCGCTTAAATCAGGGAATAACTCAATCACATAGTGTGTATATCCTTTGTCCCCATACAGTGGAGGTAACCCCATTTCCTAGTCAGGTATTACTGTTTGAACAGATGTTACCCCTGATCAGGTAAGTAATAGTGAATAATTAGGGAGATAGGAGACCTGCAACTAAGGGATAAAGTTTATACTCCATCCCATAATCCTGTAAACAGTGTCTTCTGTTCCAGAGCATAGGTAACCTTTTTCCTTCTAGTCAGATGTTACAGCCAGAACAGATGCTGCCCCTGATCCGGTAAGTCTGAATAAATAGGGAGAACAAGGAGCCCTTGAGCTAGGGAATTGTTGACACTAAGTAATTCGGTCATCCCATAATATTATTGTAGTAGCAAACCCTTAGTGAATAGGGAGAGAGACTTCCCAACATATAGAGAGAAAACTGAAGGTATTCATAGGAAAGTGGTCGTCATTGGTAAGTGGCGTTAATGAGAACGCTGGGGGGGATACCAGCGTGGAGGCCTGCCGGATTGCGGGCCGTGTGTAAATGAGAGCGTTGGGGAGGAGACCAGCGTGGAGGTCTGCCAGATTGCGGACCGTGTGTAAATGAGAGCACTGGGGCTGCAGACTCATGTGTGTAGACACGCCGGATTGTGTGTCATATCTGCCCCAGGGTAGATTAGTCTGGGTCTGAGTGGCCGTGAGACTAGCTGATATGAATAGGATATGGTAGAAAACCTATGCATGTTTATTGCTATTTCCCCATCCTTAGGTACGAAATGTACATATATGTATCCATACCCATTGTAAATACGTTCTAAGGAGAGAGGTGATTACGTTCTGGCTGGGTTAGAGGGGCCCCTAGGGGCTGATCCCATCTAAGCGGAAAATCCGGTCATTACATCTGGCGTAGTCAACTGTTTACGAATACTGTGTGTCCTGGCCATGTGCTTGGAGAGGTTCCCATGTGTTGTGAGGGAGTGCCCTGATCGCCAGTTCCATCTGGTGTAGTCGTCCGTTTACGAATCCTGTGTAACCTGGCCATGTGCTTGGAGAGGTTCCCATGTGTTGTGAGGGAGTGCCCTGAGCGCCAGTTCCATCTGGTCTAGTTTTGCAGTTTATGTAGCCTGTGTGACCTATGGGCTTGAACAGTTGCAGTGTGAGGAGATTGCAGTACATCATGGCATTTGACTTACGCAGGGTGGAAGAAATGGTTTTCATTTTGGTGTTTGAACTGTCAGGGTTGAAGGATGACATTACATGAGGGAGCCAGTAACATCTTTGTGATGGTCCAATTGTACAAATGTGTGTGAAAAATGCTTTTAAATTGCCCTTTAAATTGCTTGCTGCGTCTGCTTATGCTGTGCAATGTGAAATGTGTTCAATGTAATATGACTTTTTTTCTTGTAAATATGGCTTGTGAATAGCGCCATGTAATTGTGGCTTGTGAGGAGCATGTTCTCATTTTGACTTGCTGTGTTCCTTGTGAATCGCGCCTTGGTTGTATTACTTGTGAAGAGCTTGTCTTGTAAATATGGCTTGTGAATAGCGCCATGTGGTCATGGCTTGGACAGGGCATGTTATCATTACGTTAGGCAGGAGAGAGCTGGATCTCTTTCGGGTGCTTGGGGATAACGTTTTGAAGATGTGCGTACATGTTATGTGAAAACGTGGAGAGATACTATCTTGAATTTCCCTTGTACTACGGTCATTGGGAAATGATTTTGTTTGAGCTGCCAAAGGGTTAATATCTTGAATTGAGATGGCAGTATTTATTTTAACATGCTGTTTAACATGCATGGTTATTTGAGCTGACTATAAAAGTCAGTGAGTGTTTGATGGTTGATGATTTGATTTGACTTTTCTTGGTTTCTGGGTCTGCCTATGTGCTTTGTCAGCTTCTTGATGGAAAGGTAACATCTTGTGCTGAGCGTAGGGCTCTGTTCATTTGACATTCTTTTTGAATTGCGTCTACGAATTTGTGTGGGTTTGCCTTGGAGCTGATGTTTCATGTGTCTGACTCTTAGAGGTCGGTAAGTTATAAATCAACCAGTCGGATTGAGATAAGGGTTTGCACGGAGAAGAGCAGTGTTCTTTTAAATGTGCTACTTAATATGCATCCACAGACGTGTGGAGAATTATTTTTGAATGCATGATTTAAAATGAGTAAATGAATAAATAGATGGCCCAGTTAGAGTGCACGCTACGGGCTGTTTTCATTAATTATTTCTTTGAGGGTTTTCCAACTAGACCGGTGATTTAGAATGATCACAGATTGTGAGTAGTTATTCTTGCCCAACAGTGCACAGTAACATGTGCTTTTAATTAGTGACAGTAAATGTATAGAGGGGTCCCCGTGAGAAGGAATTATTTATACACAACCAATAAAAATTTCAAGGAGACTAAGATAGTATTCAAAAGGAAAAAGATGTTGTCATTTATTCAACAACACAAGATAACAATTTTAAAGCAATGTTTGCAATCATTGAAAAGTGAAACGAGAAATCGAAAAATTGAAAAGGCCCCAAGAAGGGGAAGAGGGAAGGGAGTGTGCTCAAAGGCTGTGTGAAAGATTATAAAGATAGTACACAGACTTAAACATATTGTACATATATCCCAAAATCAACAAGGAAATAAAAATTATTCCAAAAAACCAAAACGGCCTACATCAATTAAGGCAAGCATTGGGCAAGTAGTTCAAAAGAAGGGCATTCCACGGTCACATGTATAAATCAATCAAATACAGGGAATGTGCCGGATGTCCCAAAGTGAGGAGGTGTCGACGTTTCGACCCCTGTTTGTAGGATAAATTCAGTCCTTTGCCGGGGTCTTCATCAGGACCGTTGTAGTGGGGGAAGGGACGAGGGGGGCCGTCCTATCTGAAGTGAAATGAAACACACTCCGTAAAATTCAACTGACAGAGCTGCCGGTTTTGAATAATTAGACAGCTGGGCAAGTCTCAGTCTATGTTACCCGACTTGCTGTAATATTGCAGGCAGGATTAAGCGCTGGGCTGATTCAGTTAGCTTTATGGGGTCCGTACAATACTTTACGAACTGGAGAGCTGAGTGCTGAAGGACCGGTCGACTCCGTGTCGTCACAATCAGGTCTCGGAATTCAGGACGCGAGGCAGCAGAGCTTCTTGCTGCAGTCGTGACTCCTGGCGGCTGACAGAGGTTGGAGTCATGACTGCAGCAAGAAGCTCTGCTGCCTCGCGTCCTGAATTCCGAGACCTGATTGTGACGACACGGAGTCGACCGGTCCTTCAGCACTCAGCTCTCCAGTTCGTAAAGTATTGTACGGACCCCATAAAGCTAACTGAATCAGCCCAGCGCTTAATCCTGCCTGCAATATTACAGCAAGTCGGGTAAAATAGACTGAGACTTGCCCAGCTGTCTAATTATTCAAAACCGGCAGCTCTGTCAGTTGAATTTTACGGAGTGTGTTTCATTTCACTTCAGATAGGACGGCCCCCCTCGTCCCTTCCCCCACTACAACGGTCCTGATGAAGACCCCGGCAAAGGACTGAATTTATCCTACAAACAGGGGTCGAAACGTCGACACCTCCTCACTTTGGGACATCCGGCACATTCCCTGTATTTGATTGATTTATACATGTGACCGTGGAATGCCCTTCTTTTGAACTACTTGCCCAATGCTTGCCTTAATTGATGTAGGCCGTTTTGGTTTTTTGGAATAATTTTTATTTCCTTGTTGATTTTGGGATATATGTACAATATGTTTAAGTCTGTGTACTATCTTTATAATCTTTCACACAGCCTTTGAGCACACTCCCTTCCCTCTTCCCCTTCTTGGGGCCTTTTCAATTTTTCGATTTCTCGTTTCACTTTTCAATGATTGCAAACATTGCTTTAAAATTGTTATCTTGTGTTGTTGAATAAATGACAACATCTTTTCCTTTTGAATACTATCTTAGTCTCCTTGAAATTTTTATTGGTTGTGTATAAATAATTCCTTCTCACGGGGACCCCTCTATACATTTACTACTTAACGCCCAGGTCCCCGCGATTGCATGGGTTCTACCCCCCCCCATTATAATAATTTAATTAGTGACAGGCAACCGTGTGCTTTTAAAACAAATGTGTTCTCATTATTATTTTTCCCTGATGCAAGCTGAACCTTTTTTCAAATGTAGTTGTTTTAATATGCAGCAGACCAGCATATGTAAGTTAACCCACTCAGTTGGAAAATAAATGGCTGTTTGATAATATATGAATTTGGCCCTTTTACTAGGTTGAATTGAAAGGCTTGCACGATAAATTATGCTGCTATGCAAAATTACATGTTGCCCCTGGTTGGAAAAAATCAATGATGAAATGTGTTTGCATTTTATGTTGTTTTAATATTATTTCCCTTTCAACAGCTAACAGTATATATTGTGTTTTCGTTTTTTATTTTTTGGATGCTAGTGTGTATAGTTAGGGTGGAGCAGGATATATTGTTCTATTTTGACTAAAAATGATAACTATGACACACTACCATCTTAATGCATTGCTATGTGTCCCTTACATTAGTTTAATTTGCATTTAGTTACAAGGCTCGCCTATGTACTTTGACAAGCTGTTGATAGAAAGGTAATACCTAGCACGGTAAAAGCAGTGTTCATTAAACATGCTGCCTGATATATATATATGTGCAGAGAAATATTAAACCCAACAGTCCATGATAATTCGTTTTTTCAAATACAAAATGCATAGTCTTGTGTGCAGAAGCAAATTGCCCCTTTTTGTGTGTTGATCTGCATGCTAAATAAATGCCCATGTTTCAAATGTCTTGCTTTCTAGCTGAATTAGTTAGACAAAAGTGTTTTTTAGAAAGTGGAGCTTTTAAGTAGCAGTACACTGTACCAGAATTATTTTAAATTGCTTGCATATGACTGTGTTACAGATTACTTTGCTTTTTACCACATTTGAATTTGCTTTCGTTAGTTAGAGAATGTGGCCTGGGAACAGCTTACAAAGAATGTGTTTTTTTTTTACCTTGGAAGTTAGCCTGGCTCACACCAGCTGTTTTGTAAAGGGGGGCTTTTCCCCTCTAGAGGCTCCGAACACTGCCTGTCTTGTTATGATTGGCTAACATCCAATTTAGTTCCGCGGACGGAATGTTTATGTAAGGGGGGGTCAACTCGCTCTTCCTTGCTGTCGGCGCAGACAGCTTCATTGCCTGCTGATAAGGGATCCTTGTACATGCAGAGTAGTTGGCAGACTCTTGGCCCTTGGAGTTAGTTAGATACAGTAGGCCTGGGTGGGCTTCCCTGATTAGAGACTAGAGATGCTTGGATCGAGTGCTTGGCAGCGCCTTCCTCTTGCAATGAGATCAGCACTTGGCAGTGATTCAAATTACTTCACACTGTAGCCTGGCTTCTGCGTATTTTTTGGAGCAGATTCAAAGCTCTGAGCATGAACATCTTTCTGAAGGGAGGGGCTGTCTCACAGAGGATTAGGGTATTACTAGGCCCTTCTGGCTGTGTATGTAAAAATTAGATTTTGCCCAAACAAATTTAAAAGTATATGATTTTAATTATTTCTTGACTTTAGAAGAATGTTTTTAATTAATTACGTTTTTTTTTTTTCGACAATGAAAAGCACTTGGGGTGCTTTTTAAATGGAAAATTTTATCTTGCTAGATTAATGATACTTGTTTTCTTGTCCTAGGTTGCTGGGTTGTGGTGTTCGGTGTGTGCTTCGGCCCACCCCCCTCCCACTCCCTTTTTTTTGTTTTTCACTTTTTTATGTTAGTTTATTATTTTTGGAAGATGGAACCAGACCAGACCAGACCGGATTGGTGGTGGATCAACGGTGGAGGACGTGTTTCTTTGGTACCGGATGAAGATGCAGGGTGGTGACCTACACTGATATCCCAATATTGACTACCTTGAACCCCAAATTTCCCCTGTGCTGAACATTGACTGAGCTCGTCATGAGCATGGAAGGGGTTGACTGTACTCTATGTTGGCTGCCTCAGCGGTCAGGTTCAAACCCCATACAAATAACATTGGATATATTTTTGACAAAACCAATAGTACAATTTTTTATTTCTAGAAGAACACATCATGATATGGTTTCCCACAAGGGGAATATGTTATGTAATTCCTTGGCCTGCATTATTCCCATGTTTTTCTTTGCAATCACTACGAACAGGCCCCACTTTTAAACAAAAAAAAAAAATGTTTTCATGGTTTTGATGTTTATGTAGTACTATCTTTGCTTTTTAGGATGCAGTCACCTATTATAATTTTCCTGTTTTCTGCAGAACAAGTTTTTGCCAATGAAAGATCGATGCAGATACAATTTAATTTTTATGATATTGTGTCTTTTAGATATGCGCCACATTTAGATATATTTCTATGCATAGTGCTACACCAGCTATCTTGTAGGAATGGGGTTGTCTTTATTTTCCTGTTATTACACTTTCACTTTGATTGATCCAAGGGTGGTTACCCTAGACTTTAGGTTGTCCTGGGAAGTGTGTCTGGTAGTATGATTATGTCCTATATTAATGTTTGCCCAGACCTTGAGAACAATTTGTCATGTTTATTTCTCAGATTTCACCAAATGTTTCCTTAAGTTGACCAATGTCAGTAGGCCTCATTTAGGCCCATTGTTATTTTTATTCCCCAAACAAGCCCCTACACCAATAGATTTTATGAGTTATCATTAGCTTAAGTTGACCAAAGTAGGTAGGCCTCATTTAGGCCCATTGTTATTCGTATTCCACAAACAAGCCCCTACACCAATAGATTTTATGAGTTATCATTAGCTTAAGTTGTCCATAGTAGGTAGGCCTCATTTAGGTCCTTTGTTGTTTTATCATTAGAAGTTGAGGCACATTTAGTTCTTACGTTGTCCGAAGTAGGTAGGCCCCATTTAGGCCCCTTGCTGTTTTCATTCAACTATTAAGTCCCTACATCACTAGACTTCATCAGTTATCACTAGAAGTTGAGGCACATTTAGTTTGAGGATGCTTTGGTTAGTTTTTGTTATTATCAGATCCAATCTCAGATATGTTTCAGCATTCAAGTCAAGGGTGCTTTGATTTGTTTTTAGTTAGTTGTTAGATTTGTATTCCCTACATTAAGTTTCAGGTGGAATTTCTTTAAGTTGTTATTCATTTTAGAGAGTTTTTTGGTTTTTGATTTGTTGATAGATTGTGTTGATGTTTGTTTATATGGATGTTGTTGTTGTTAGATGTTCGCAAAATAAAGTCTAAGGGTGGAATGTCTTGACAGGGTTTTTGGCTCTATTTAGCAGTAGTATAGACTTTAATCTTGCTCACATCTAGGATACGTATTCCTAGCTTGTGTTGGCCCTTTTAAGCCCTTTTTTCCAGACCTAGAAGAGGATAGCTGCTTAATATGATGATAGATCCCTTATTCTTGACTCTAATCTGTCTCTTGCCTATTGGCTTTGACATTCTTGCTTATAGTAGAGGTTGGATCCTGTGGTCCTGACTTTATATTAAACATTGGTATGGTTTATGTAGGTACTCTGACAGAGCTAAGGGTTATTTCATCCTTCTTAGGCCTATAAGGCTCAGAACTAGAGAGACTCCATCTTGATGGAGCTGAGAGGCTTGCAGAGTAAAGGTAAAGTTTATAGTTAAAGCTGTTGTTCGCTTGGAGAGAACCGGCTCAGGCTGGCCCTTATCGAAGGAATGTATTTTTCTCCACTCCGAAGACACAACTTCAGGCTGGCCAGCTGGGAACGTGTCCTTGGTACGGGGAGGTACAAGAATTTGGTGGGAGGCAGGTTACTGGCCGTAACTTTCCATGAAAGGACAAGCTTCCATATTAGCGAGCTACAGGAGAGGAGGAGTGTTCAGTCCAGCTTGTGTGCAGCTCAGCTTGGAGGTCAGTTCAGCTTGGAGTCAGAGCAGAGTGGTTCTTGCAGAGGAGAGAACAGGATGTCTGCTGGAGCTGCAGAATAGAGTGCAGTTCTGGAATGGAGAAAGAAGGCAGATGATTGCTGAAGATGAAGAGAGAGAGAGCAGTGCAGAGAACATCAAAGAAGGCTGTCAGCTGGAGCAATTGAACCAGAGGCGTGGTGATGTGGTGACGGAGGGAGAGACAGAGAGAGCCCTGATCCCACCAGAGTCAGAGAGAAATCTTCCTTCTAATAGGTGAGGTAGTCTGAACTAATCCCCTTCACAATTACACCTTAATCTTGTTCTTATTCCCTAGACTTTAGGTTGTCTAATCTTTTCCCTTTCAGCGTTGTGTTGAAATTTCCTGTTACCCCGCAGATAAATTGTATGTCTAATCCTTTTCTTTCAGCGGTGTGTTAATGTTACTGCTAGTTATAGAGATCCCATAGATTTATATATGTGTATTGCATCATTGTCAAAATAAAAGTGACCCCATTTAATTAGTGAACTAGTGTGCATGAGTTTTTTATGATAAAGCTAGCCTGTCTTCTAACCAGTTGCTGTTGAGCCACTGACGGATCAGAAGGGAGTAGGAGCGCTTAAATCAGGGAATAACTCAATCACATAGTGTGTATATCCTTTGTCCCCATACAGTGGAGGTAACCCCATTTCCTAGTCAGGTATTACTGTTTGAACAGATGTTACCCCTGATCAGGTAAGTAATAGTGAATAATTAGGGAGATAGGAGACCTGCAACTAAGGGATAAAGTTTATACTCCATCCCATAATCCTGTAAACAGCGTCTTCTGTTCCAGAGCATAGGTAACCTTTTTCCTTCTAGTCAGATGTTACAGCCAGAACAGATGCTGCCCCTGATCCGGTAAGTCTGAATAAATAGGGAGAACAAGGAGCCCTTGAGCTAGGGAATTGTTGACACTAAGTAATTCGATCATCCCATAATAATATTGTAGTAGCGAACCCTTAGTGAATAGGGAGAGAGACTTCCCAACATATAGAGAGAAAACTGAAGGTATTCATAGGAAAGTGGTCGTCATTGGTAAGTGGCGTTAATGAGAACGCTGGGGGGGATACCAGCGTGGAGGCCTGCCGGATTGCGGGCCGTGTGTAAATGAGAGCGTTGGGGAGGAGACCAGCGTGGAGGTCTGCCAGATTGCGGACCGTGTGTAAATGAGAGCACTGGGGCTGCAGACCCATGTGTGTAGACACGCCGGATTGTGTGTCATATCTGCCCCAGGGTAGATTAGTCTGGGTCTGAGTGGCCGTGAGACTAGCTGATATGAATAGGATATGGTAGAAAACCTATGCATGTTTATTGCTATTTCCCCATCCTTAGGTACGAAATGTACATATATGTATCCATACCCACTGTAAATACGTTCTAAGGAGGGAGGTGATTACGTTCTGGCTGGGTTAGAGGGGCCCCTAGGGGCTGATCCCATCTAAGCGGAAAATCCGGTCATTACAGCAGTCCAAAAAGATGTGTAAATTATCGTATTTTGTGCCCAACCTAACCTACATGTGCATTTACCATTGGGTTCCATCTTTTCTGTTTTTACACTCCCATTAGTCATACCAGGATTAATGCAGATTCTCAATCTTAGTACTTCTGATCTAAGCCATTGATTAGGTAATGGATACAGATAGGGGTACCAGATTTCTTTCACCCATCTTTTTAACATAAATTTTACTGACTGTTTCTTTCTCAGATACTCCATGTCTTCCATCCTAGACAATTCCTTCCCTAGAGTTCTGGGTTCACTCTTTGTTACTTCTATTTGTAGAGTCTGCTGATCAATTCTCACTTTTAGATGTTCACAGACCAAATAAAAAAAGTAATCCAACCTATTTGGCCCATTTTAGGTCGCTATGCTGAGTCTCATTCATAGGCCATTATGACACTTTCATGGCCTCTTCTGTACCCAATAATTTCCAAAATCCTAGTAGGGCCAATTGCACCTGTACATTCCACGATGTCATACCCATCTCTAATCTAATTGCCTATATCTTAGATGAGCCTGGTAATGACATTAGGTATTTTATGCATTTCCCTTCATCAATATCCCATCTGCTTTTGCCATATAAGCAGAGGACCTCTGTTCCATATTGTAGTTAGGGGGGAAACAACCTTTACAACACAGTCATTACAACGCACTACATTTACAACGCAGTCATTATATCGCAACATCCTTTACAACGCATGTTAGTATAATGCAGCCATTACATTGTATGTCACTACAACCCATGACACTATAACGCATGTCACTACAATGCAGGTATTACATTGTATGTCACAAAGCATAGTATCCCTACACTATCCAACATTTACCCTACTGTTGCACCCCCTGGAGTTAGAATAGTCATGTTTACCCATACACTATCCAACACTTACCCTTCTGTGGCACCCTCTGAAGTTAGAATAGTAATTTTTACCCCTACAGTATCCAACGCTTACCTTACATGCAATGCAATGGGATGCGTTGTAATGGTATGCTTTGTAAAGGTATAATGTGAGGTAATGGAATGCGTTGTAAATGTAGTTTTAAAAAATTTGTTGTAATGGCATGCAATGTAAATGTATGCGTTGTAAAGGATGTTGCGATGTAAAAACTGCATTGTAAAGGCATGCGTTGTAAATGTATGCGTTGTAACGTCATACATTTGATGGGGGGTATCATAACGTTGTAGGTCTTTATCAGTGATCTGTGGGACATATCCCCAAAAATGGGATTGCATTTTTTTCAGCCCACACACTGATCTGGTCCTCTAGATGTGTGTACCACTTTAACCCCTTCGATGCTGATGACGAGCTCAGCTCGTCATCAGCTACGGCGCTCGTATGCTGATGACGAGCTGAGCTCGTGATGTAAACCGGGTTTTTTAAAAATCCAGCGCACAGCGGGAAAACCGCTAGCGCGCAAGGGGTTAAAGACTTGTCAATCCAGACACCAAGATATTTATACTCGTTCACAATTTCCAGTTTAGTTGGGCCCAGATACCAATTGAACCTCTGGTCTCTCTTCCCACGGCACATAATGTTGATTTTATCCATATTTACAGTTAGATGCTTTGCCGCACAATATTTGCTAAAGGCACATAACTTCCTCCCACCGGGCCCAGTTCTGACTGTGTAACTGTAGGAAAGTAGTGGATCACTGAAATATTATCGAGGGACAGAATATCGACTTGCAAAAATATCGTTGACAAAATATCGACAGACAGAATATCGAGTTTGTATCTACAAACAGGTAAGTACAAAAATATCGAGTACAAAATATCGTTTACAAAAATATAGTTTTAAAAAAAATCGACTTTATTAAAAACAGTGTTAAATTAAATTAATATTAAAATTTAATTACTAAAATATACTTAAAAATACTTAAATTAACTTATAATAATTAAATAATAAATGAAATTAATAAAAATAAATGTTTACAATCATATTTGTTAAAACATATATATATAGTAACATAATATAATTAAATAATATACTATAATATTACCGTACGATAGCAGAAGTGTAAAAAATACTATTCCCACTCCAAAAAGTGCAAGCGTAGGGAAAGCATTGGATAGCGTAGGGGTTAAAATTACTATTCCCACTCCAGTGGGTGCAACAGTAGGGAAAGCGTTGGATAGCGTAGGGGTTAAAATTACTATTCCCACTCCAGTGAGTGCAAGAGTAGGGAAAGGGTTGGATAGCGTAGGGGTTAAAATTACTATTCCCACTCCAGTGGGTGCAACAGTAGGGAAAGCGTTGGATAGAGTAGGGGTTAAAATTACTATTCCCACTCCAGTGAGTGCAACAGTAGGGAAAGGGTTGGATAGCGTAGGGGTTTAAATTACTATTCCCACTCCAGTGAGTGCAACAGTAGGGAAAGCATTGGATATCGTAGGGGTTAAAATTACTATTCCCACTCCAAAGAGTGCAACAGTAGGGAAAGCGTTGGATAGCGTAGGGGTAAAAATTACTATTCCCACTCCAGTGGGTGCAACAGTAGGGAAAGCTTTGGATAGCATAGGGGTTAAAATTACTATTCCCACTCCAAAGAGGGCAACAGTAGGGAAAGCGTTGGATAGCGTAGGGGTAAAAATTACTATTCCCACTCCAGTGGGTGCAACAGTAGGGAAAGCGTTGGATAGCGTAAGGGTTAAAATTACTATTCCCACTCCAGTGGGTGCAACAGTAGGGAAAGCGTTGGATAGCATAGGGGTTAAAATTACTATTCCCACTCCAAAGAGTGCAACAGTAGGGAAAACGTTGGATAGCGTAGGGTTTAAAATTACTATTCCCACTCCAGTGGGTGCAACAGTAGGGAAAGTGTTGGATAGCGTAGGGGTTAAAATTACTATTCCCACTCCAGTGGGTGCAACAGTAGGGAAAACGTTGGATAGCGTAGGGGTTAAAATTACTATTCCCACTCCAGAGAATACAACATTAGGGAAAGTAAATACTTCATAAATAATTAAAAAATATATAAATGAATATCTATTCAGATTCAAAGATTCAAGATTCAAAAATACTTTATTCGGTTAAAAGACAAAATAACCATAAAAGTAGCATGTAAGGTGCAATTTACAAGAGGTAGAGTAAGTATTTTTCCTTTAAAATCACAAAAGAGAAAAACAACAAAATTAAATCCATATCAGCAGTATTAAGTTCATATATACAATAAAAGTGATCAATCCATTTGCATTGATTTACGACATTTAAAAACCATTTTTAAAAATTCTGCAATTGAGGCGACCATGAAAACAGTATCCATTTTCTGGCACTCTGTAAACGCTAGGCGGCATCTGTAAACATTTAGATCTTTAAGGATAGGGATGATAAGTTTTTTTCGGGGAAGGGTATAAAATTTACAAAAAAATAAAATATGTATATCCGATTGTTGGGAAACATCATCGCATGGACATAAACATAAATCCTTCAACCAACAATTCATCACGGGGAATGATAATGTCCTGAAAACTATATTCAATCTAAATCGGGTCAAAAGGTACCGTTCATGATTGGACATATACAGTGAAAGATATGGCTGCAAATTCTCTCCACGTATAATATCCTGGTGGGCAGAAACAGTCTTTTTTCTCGCCTCCTCTATGTTTCTCTTTTCCTTGAGGTGGGTCATACACAAATTTTTCAAATCTCTTCTGGATATGTATTCCATTGATTGTGGATCCTCAAAGTATTGGGGGCAACTTATTTTTTCAAGAAAGTCTCTGACATAGCCTATCCATTTGTAATCCCTGATGTTGTCCAATACCATGATGTCCTTTAGAATGGCCCGATTGACAACACATTCTTCATTTGTCCAGACCCTATGCCAAAGAAGAACTGGCTGAATTCTGATAGTGTCAGTGACATAAGATATTCCCAATTCAGCATGGCATATCATTGTTGCAGTACTTTGGGGTACAGACAGGATGTGACATAAAAACTTATTTTCCAGGATTTGGATTGAAGTGATGTTTGAATAACCCCATAATCCTGCCCCGTAGATGGCTACAGATATACAGGTCGCATTATAAACAGTTAAAATCTCTTTTATAGGTTTTTTACCTAATTTTTTCATAAAACATTTTAGGGCCATAATGGTCTTAGAGAATAAAAGAGCTCTAGCATGAATTGCTGTGGTCCATGAGCCACTTTCATGGAACAATATCCCCAGATAAGGGAAGGTGGGGGTCCTTTCTAAGGGATTGGAGTTTACAAAGATTTGCTTCGCATGCTTGTTTGTTCTGGACCCACAGTACATAGATAAAGTTTTAGAACAGTTGATTTTCAAATCTAAGTCAAGCATGAAAGTGTTAAAGGCTGTAACCAAACTTTGTAAAGCCATTGGGGTGCGCGCCATTAGGACAGCATCGTCAGCGTACATCAGTGCAGGGACAGGCCTACCTCTCACCATAGGCATGTCCCTGCCCTCCTGCACGAGATGCTTCTCCATTCCATTTATATACAGCAAAAATAGAAAGGGGGCTAAGACGCACCCTTGGCGCACACCCCGACCGATCCCAAATTGTCTACTGCATTCACCATTTTTCCCAAATCTGACACTAGCAGTGGCCCCAGAATACAGCTCTCTCAGAAAACATATAATGGCATTGTCTACCCCCAAGTCAGCCATAATTGACCATAACTTAATGTGTGACACACAGTCAAAAGCTGATGATAGATCAACAAATGTGAGGTATAGACGTTGTTTTTTGACCTTTATATACTTCTGTTGCAAGGTGAAGAGATTCAAACCTTGCTCTATGGTCCCTAGACCCTTTTGGAACCCAAATTGAAAGTCACTTAACACCCCATTTTCATCGGCCCAGCTTTGCAGTTTAGCTAAAATCACTCTTCCCAGGATTTTTATAGAAGAGTCCAATAAGGAGATTGGCCTATAGCATGTACAACTTAGCCTGTCCCCTTTCTTAAATATTGGGACTATTGTTGATGTAAACCAGGTAGGTATTGGGCTATTTGCCAAAACGGCATTAAAGAGCTGAACTAACAGTGGCCCCCATAATTCGATGTTAGCCTTATAGAGGTCGGCTGGTATACCGTCTGGTCCTGCTGCTTTGCCCCCCTTAGTCGCCTTTAGGCTTGCTGTAACTTCAGGAAGGGTTACAGTCAGGGTTCTAGATGTGTCTAAATTTAGCAACCCCATCTCCTGGCCTGTTTCAGAGGTTAGATCCACAGCCATATAGAGGGAGGAAAAATGGGCCACCCACTCATCTTCTGCGATGGCAATTTCCATGCGTGCTTTTTGTTCATATAAGAGGGGGGTGTTAATAACCCTCCAAAAAGCAGCCGGGTCCTTCGATTTTGATGCATCGCATAGGTTATCCCATGCCTCCCTTTTTATCGAGGTCTTCCTGTCCCTCAATGCTAGGTTATAGTCCTTCCTTGCAATTCTAATTTGGTTTACGTCCTTTGGTCTATTATGGATTGCATATCTAAGCTTTGTTAAGGCTCTAGTGCACTTCCTATCAAACCATTTCCTATTGAATTTTAGGGAGTTTTTCCTGTTAACCCACAGTGCTTCCTTAATTTTACTAGAAATAATGCTAAAATGGGTTATTATTTCACATTTCTCTGCGTATTCATCTAAACAGATGGAAAAGCTACTCATGCAGTTAGTCAATATTTTATGCAGGAAATCATCTGGGACCAATCTGCTCCATTTAAGGTTGTAACCATTTTGAGCACCCACCCTCACGTCCTGGGCCATTTGGTTCTGACATTCTCTAATATCAGCTACGGCAAATAGGTTTTCCATTTTTAATACCTGTGGCAGATGATCACTCAATGGTAGATCCATGATGTTTGCTCTAATCAATCTGTTCGCAGAGCTAAGTGTGCATAAGCTAAAATCAATAATGTTTGAAGCACCCCGCCCGACAAAGGTTGGGACAAACGTCGTTGTGTGGTGTGCTAATTCGTTTACAAAGCCAAGATTAAAGTTAAAAATCATTTCATTCAATGAGTCGCCTAATAGGGTGTGTTCAAAATGCGTCAAATTGACGTCTTGTTCCAGCATTAAACCACAAATACCCTTTTGACCCTTTTTGCAGAGACTACAATTAAAATCACCCCCCCATAATAACATAACTTCAGCCCTCTTACTCTTGTCAAATTCATCTTGCATTTCTAGGGCCAGTGTATCAAGTACATCCTTAATCATGCTATCTGAACAGTTATTATAGAAATTAAAAAGAACCATCTTTGGACCCTTCCTTGTATATATCACAATTTTTTGGTAGTAGCTGGATCCAGGAGAAAAAACAATTTTATCATATACTAAAAGATTGGATATGTATACAATCAACCCCCCCTTGGGTCTTCCGTATACTCCACCCACCGCAGGGGTAAAATACGTCTTATAGCCATTAAGGTGTATCGGCGTGGTGGCCCAAGTTTCTTGGAGGGCTAGTATTCCCACGTCGGTAATGGCCTCATCCCAGCTTGGATTTGTAATCTTTTGTTTTAACCCAGCCACGTTCCAAAATAATACCGTACAAGAATCTTTATCTACAGGATACATATCTACAGTATCCCCTAATCTGTTGGCCTGGCTCCCTTGTATGTGCTCATTTCCCCCCTGTATTTCTGAGGTTTCCTCATACCCCAGACAGCTTGTAGAATCCAGGTCTACGGGATTAATAGATAGCTGGTCATCTTCCTTACTCTTGGGGAGTCAGTCCACTGCTTCCAAGCAGTCAAACCGATTATGACATGGGAAAAACGGGGGAATTTGCACATTGCCTATCCATCCTGGATCATAGCCCTGTGGATGAAAGTAAGGAGGCCTACCTTTGTGTTTCACAGTGTTCCAGCCATCATTATGCCTCCCATTCCACAGTGTATTTTGGTAGTTATTATCAGAGAACTGGCCAGTATTACCACCATGGCGTCGATTTTCCCTGGTCCAACTCCACCTATTATCCGGTTGTTCACCCTCCGGGTAGAAATAGGATAGTGGCCTAGCCACAACAGACAGACCGTAATTTCTTGGGGGCCTTGATGTAATAAATTCTGCGGTGCGGGGATTCTCAAATGTTATTACCACGCAGTCACCTTGTGTCCTTTTTTTATTATTATTGTACCCCACCCAAGGAGCCCTTTCAACCATAAGGATATTGCTTTTGAAAGCCGGGGGGAGAGGGTAGTTATCATTTAGCCAATGTATGGTTTTATTTACTAGTCCCCCATTATTTTCATATGATTTATCAGCAGGTTGGGGGACTCCAGTAAGGACCACAACATATGTTGAGGCTTCTGGTGGTAAATGTATATTTCTACGTGTCTCCCTCTTTTCTTCATTAACTTTATCCTTAGGAATTTGCGTGGGTGGCGCTGCTTGGTCAATTACGGTAGGATTCTTAGGTGTTGGTACAACTTTTGGAGGTGGGTTAGTGGTGGGTTTTGGGGGTGGATTAGAGGTAGTTTTTAAAGATAGATTGGTATGGCCATCGCTTTTAGCGGTTGTGGGTGGTCTATTCGTAGTTGGTTTCTTTTCAGGAATTTTATTGTTCACATTAAAGCTAGGGGCACTGATATCTTTATGGATATTAGTCAATATTGTTTCCAGACATCGTAGCCTAACCTCAATAGGTTCTAAGAGAATTTTTAGCATTGCAAAGATGTTATTATTAACCATGCTTAGGCTACTGCTGTCCTCGTTCCCTCCAGCTTGATTATCAACTACCCCACTTAGTTCTAAAATCCCTTCCAAGCTGCTATCCAAGATAGTTTCATCTGGCAAACTTAATGTTATGCCCACACTTACCCGGGGGCCACCCGAGGCACCATTAATATTAGTGTGAGCGTCTGGATTTGTGCATACATTTAATAGGGTGGGATCCGGCTGGATTGGGTCATGAGTCTTACCAGTCTGGGCTTTTCTCCCTTTGCGAGTAGTGGTTTTAATCGGCTTTTGTTTACTACTCTTTAGTTTAGGGATTGCCCCCTCCTTCCTCCCCCTTTCTATTATGGTACTATCTGTGGTTTCATTTACTGTTGCCACCGGGCCATTTTCCAGTAACAAGGAGAGATTTGGGGTTGCCTCCAGGCCTTCCTGTGAGGCAGGTAAGTCGCTACCCTGGTCTTTGTGAACCATTACGAGTGACTTTGGGACAGATACGTTATTAGGTGTACAAGCTTGTGCAATGTGACCCAATGAGGAGCGCTTTGCCATGGCTAGGTCTTGGGACACCCTTCTGTCCATCAGTATGATCCCTTCATCAATAAGGGCATGCGTGCGCACTATAAAATCATCTAGGGTGCCTGTTAGTTTCTTTACCCCAGCTGCAGCCATACTTCTAGTCTCTGGGTGATTCATGGCAGGTCCAGTATATGGCACGCTATGCAGATGTATATAGCTTATAATCAATTACCCCGTGCAGCAGGGGTTCAATTATGTGTGGCAGCCAACTTACAGCTTTGCAGTCTTGGTGTCCTTAGGCTGGTCGCAACCGAGCAGGGTGTCTGGCACAGGCCAGGCTCCTCGGGCCTCTGAGGGCCTAAGAGGGCCTGCCCTTTGCCCGGGCTTCGCCCCGGGCGTCCCGCTCGCGTCCCGCGACGCGGGTCTCCTTGCGCCTTTAGCCCCTTCGCGCCCTGTCTGCGCGTCACTCTACGCGCCGCCGCAAGTCCTGCCGGGAGTTGTGGTCCCGGAGCGGCGACGCGGAGTAATGTGGGCAGGTGACTCTTGGCGGTGGCGGCTTCTCCCTCCGTTCGGCGAGTATCAGGTAAGTGGTGCTGTTAGGTTGCGGTCTCCCCCGCTCTGCCGGTCTCCTTGCGCCTTTAGCCCCTTCGCGCCCTGTCTGCGCGTCACTCTACGCGCCGCCGCAAGTCCTGCCGGGAGTTGTGGTCCCGGAGCGGCGACGCGGAGTAATGTGGGCAGGTGACTCTTGGTGGTGGCGGCTTCTCCCTCCGTTCGGCGAGTATCAGGTAAGTGGTGCTGTTAGGTTGCGGTCTCCCCCGCTCTGCCGGTCTCCTTGCGCCTTTAGCCCCTTCGCGCCCTGTCTGCGCGTCACTCTACGCGCCGCCGCAAGTCCTGCCGGGAGTTGTGGTCCCGGAGCGGCGACGCGGAGTAATGTGGGCAGGTGACTCTTGGCGGTGGCGGCTTCTCCCTCCGTTCGGCGAGTATCAGGTAAGTGGTGCTGTTAGGTTGCGGTCTCCCCCGCTCTGCCGGTCTCCTTGCGCCTTTAGCCCCTTCGCGCCCTGTCTGCGCGTCACTCTACGCGCCGCCGCAAGTCCTGCCGGGAGTTGTGGTCCCGGAGCGGCGACGCGGAGTAATGTGGGCAGGTGACTCTTGGCGGTGGCGGCTTCTCCCTCCGTTCGGCGAGTATCAGGTAAGTGGTGCTGTTAGGTTGCGGTCTCCCCCGCTCTGCCGGTCTCCTTGCACCTTTAGCCCCTTCGCGCCCTGTCTGCGCGTCACTCTACGCGCCGCCGCAAGTCCTGCCGGGAGTTGTGGTCCCGGAGCGGCGACGCGGAGTAATGTGGGCAGGTGACTCTTGGCGGTGGCGGCTTCTCCCTCCGTTCGGCGAGTATCAGGTAAGTGGTGCTGTTAGGTTGCGGTCTCCCCCGCTCTGCCGGTCTCCTTGCGCCTTTAGCCCCTTCGCGCCCTGTCTGCGCGTCACTCTACGCGCCGCCGCAAGTCCTGCCGGGAGTTGTGGTCCCGGAGCGGCGACGCGGAGTAATGTGGGCAGGTGACTCTTGGCGGTGGCGGCTTCTCCCTCCGTTCGGCGAGTATCAGGTAAGTGGTGCTGTTAGGTTGCGGTCTCCTGAAGAGTAAGATCCAGACCACTCTACGCGCCGCCGCAAGTCCTGCCGGGAGTTGTGGTCCCGGAGCGGCGACGCGGAGTAATGTGGGCAGGTGACTCTTGGCGGTGGCGGCTTCTCCCTCCGTTCGGCGAGTATCAGGTAAGTGGTGCTGTTAGGTTGCGGTCTCCCCCGCTCTGCCGGTCTCCTTGCGCCTTTAGCCCCTTCGCGCCCTGTCTGCGCGTCACTCTACGCGCCGCCGCAAGTCCTGCCGGGAGTTGTGGTCCCGGAGCGGCGACGCGGAGTAATGTGGGCAGGTGACTCTTGGCGGTGGCGGCTTCTCCCTCCGTTCGGCGAGTATCAGGTAAGTGGTGCTGTTAGGTTGGTAATTTATATCAATTAAAATGACTAATTAACAATAATTATTTCAATTGATCACCTATTAATACTAATTAATAAAAATATTTACAATTAATTATTTAATAATGAAAAAGTATTTAACAATTAGTTGAAATTAAATAAATATAAATAAATGTAATTAATTAATTAATTATAATTTAATCACTTCCCACCCAATTCCCCTATAAACTCACAACCCGCTACAGAAAATAAATTAGTAAAATTTACATAATTACCAATTAATCAATTAATTAAAATTAATTACAATTAAAATGTAATTAATTAACTATTATAAATTAATTAACAATTAATTTAAATTTACTATCAATAAATACATTTAAATATTTAATTAATTATATTTAAAATACTTCCCACCCTATTCCCCTATAAACCCACAACCCGCTACAGAATTAAATTACGCAATAATTATAAAAACAATAATCATTAATAATAATTAATTATAACATAAATAGACACTTTTCACACATATTATACCATAAAAATACACTATAAAAAAAAGATATTATTAAAAAATCGATATTTTTTACTATCTATATTATATACTTCGATATTTTAACTTACTATATTTTTAACAGACGATATTATATCACTTACCTTAAAAACAATATTTTGGTCATCTATATTCTGTCCTGTCGATATTTTGTCCAGTCTATATTTAAAACTCGATATTATGTCCAGTGGATATTTTGGAGTCGATATTATGTCTGTGCACCGGAAAGTAGTGTCTGCTTCCTATGGTTATTCCCACTTTTTTCTTGATGTTACACAGTTTTGACTAGTCTGACTGGGATCCTGCTAATCAGGACCCCACTCTATCTGCTTTCTCCTTAAAATGTTATTCATGTACTTTGGTACACTCCAGATTGGATACTGGGGTACCCTTGTCAGTCCCGAGTATATGGTACACATGTACCCAGGGCATAGGTACCCCAGAGTCCTCCCATGGGCACAAACATGTATTATAGCACCAATGAGAAGACATGCAAAATGGAACTACAGGCCTGCCATTGTAGCCTGTGTAAGATGGTGCATGTACCACTTACAATAGAAATAGGTTTACTATATCTATAGGTCACTACACTTAAAACCTATAAGTCACCCCTATAGCAGCAGGCCTTAACAATCCTGAAGGCAGGGTGCTGGATTTTACGTGAGAGGGTGCCCTTACATAAGCCCCTCTGCAGCCTTCGCAGACCATTCTCTTGGATTGTCTGTGACGCAGCCAGACATATAGGTAGAGGTGCATTAGAACCTCGTGGTAAATGCTGTCTCGAAAACAGCTGAAACAAAACATGGTATCAAACACCTTGGAGAACATCTAATTGGGGCGACCTTTGTCCCCAAAACCAATGGCACTGCCAGTACTGCATTTGCAATTTTTCTCTTTCCTGTTTGTATTTTTCACTTGTTTTTTCAATTCGTTATCCACTCTACAAGAGTGAAAGAGTGGATAACGAATTGAAAAAACAAGTAAAAAATACAAACAGGACAGAGAAAAATTGCAAATGCAGTACTGGCAGTGCCATTGGTTTTGGGGCCAAAGGTCGTCTCAATTAGATGTTGTGAAGTTTTAAACATGCAGTTTGGGCTAAGTACGTCATCAATGAAAATGCACGCAACGATGACCTTAAAGGTATAATAAGGAAAACGTGGGGAAAAAAAATGGTGTGCAATCCATCCCAAATATGATTTATTTATTTATTTATTTATATTCTTCTATCGCGCCTGAATCAGCCCCGAAGGGGTATCTCCGCGCATAGCTTCTGTAGGAAATAAGAAACATACTAGGGCATGACAGTGTAGGAGAGCTGGAGGGAATTAGTCTTGGGTGAAAAGATATGTTTTTAATTTCTTTCTAAAAGAGAGGAGATTAGGAATTTGTCTCAGCTGAGAAGGCAGAGAGTTCCATAGCATGGGGCCTTTGAGTGAAGGGGCCCGTCCTCCCTGTCTAGCTCTCGTCACTCTGGGCACCTGCATCAACATGGTGTTGCTGGAGCGCAAGGCACGTCCAGGAGAATAAGGGACAAATATGTCTTTTAGGTATTTGGGGCCAGACCCATAAATACACTTATGCATTATTCAGCATAATTTAAAGTTGACGCGCTGTCTCACCGGGAGCCAGTGAAGAAGAGAGAGGAGTGGGCGTGAGGGAGTTCGGGGAAGGGCATTCAAGATGAGTCTTGCTGCAGTATTCTGCACCACCTGCAATCTGCACAGTTGTTCTTGATTGGCAGAGATGAGTAGTCCATTACAGTAATCTATCCGTCCGATGACCAGTGCCTGTACCAACGTCTTCCTGTGGATGTCGGGCAGGAAGGGGAAAATGCGTCGTAGAAGTCCGATTACTCGGAAACAAGTACCTGTGACTTGATTGACATGATCTTTTAGTATCAATGCTTGGTCTAGGCGCACTCCCAAATTTTTGATGGTCTGTTTTGGCATGGGGACAGGTCCTAGCTCAAGTGGCCACCAGTCAGGGGACCAAAGCAGGGTGGCCGCTCCAAACAACATGACTTCGGTTTTGGTCACATTGCATTGGAGAAAGTTCTGGGCCATCCAACCTGCCACAGCTCTCATACCATTTTGAAAGGATTGCATGACTGCAGGTGTGATGGTTTGGAAGGGAAACAACAACTGGGATGTTTATCAAACACCTTGGAATCATATCTCCACACTGGTAACCGATGATTCCACTCCTCAGAAGCAAGCTTCGTCGGTCCCTGGTTTTCCCGGTACCAGCCTTCTTGACCCGGACATCGCAAAATAGATGCTGCCGACCAGAGACACATATATGCCTTCCTGCTGCTGAGCCTACATCGAGCAGAGGAAGGCAGCACAATAGGCATCCTGTCGCTGGGAGGTGTGACCACCTCCCAGACAGAATTTAGTGTATTGGAGCTATCTCGGGGAACTGCCCAAGTGCCTGAAAGTCTGCACAAAGGGGCACACCTGGTGTCCTTGTGCATAGTCCAGCTCAAACCAGTTCTGGGAGCCATGGGTTTTAATCTAATTCTGCTGTGATTCCGGTCTCTGTTGGTGTCAATCTGGGCCCCTTGGAAGTGTGTTAGACCTCGAAACACTATACATACTCCCTCGTGGTTTATCTATCTATTATGTTAGAGACTTAGGGCCCGATGTAGGTGGCCCATTACCGGTCGGTAAACCTGAAATTCTGTAAATTTCAGGGTTACCGACTGGTTTGGAACCTTTTCTGATGTAGGGGATGATTCGGCAAATACCGAATCGGTATTTACCGATTCGAATCGTTATTTACAGATTCAGTATCTACTGAATCGGTAAATGGCATGTCGGAAGCACTTTTAAGAGTTCTTATGTGCTGTAAGGATTCGTTATTTACCACCAACTATTACTTGGTGGTAAATAACGAATTTTCAAAACACAAAATTTACAGAGGGTCAAAGGGGTGATAATTTAACGACCTGTCAGCTCATGCCCCAGCACTTAAGGTAAACCACACAAAAAAAAAAAGACCAGGTCCAAATTGATGTGTTTTCCTGATTGGTGCGAGAGGATCACACGGATACGTGTGTGGGGAAGTGTGTTGCGTCACAAAGGGCTAAAAAAGTCCCATCAGACCGCCCTCGTGGCGGCATATCATCATGTGGGGAAAGGGGCAACAGCTCCGTGTACCGCCCGTGCCATCAGAAGATGGTACGGAATTGGAAAACGGTACATATAGCCACAATTGTGCGCAACCTACAATATAAAAAATGCAGTGCTTAAAGAAAAAGTGCTTAGTTAAAAATGACTACCTAGACTGAAAACATTTTTCTTTAAGGATAAGTGTAGGTGTCAAGATTAAAACCCGCGCATGGTAGTCAGAATGTGAGACTACATTATAGCGCTGTGCAGTATTGGTCGACTAGTTTCAGCTAGATGGAGTGTTTCTCCAGCTTTCTTCAGGACCTTATAAGTTAGTTAGCTACTGCAATACAGTGTGAAAAAGTATACAAAAGTGCAAACACATTAGTTTCACGCAACAGCGTACAATGTACTTTGGGAAGACAAATCTCCCAAAAACTTAGAACCTCAATATCCAGTATGGGCAGGAAAGGAATCTTCTTCCCAGCTTTATGTGGGTGAAGACCTCACCTCGCCCGGCAACCGCTCGGGAAATTGAGGCCCCGCTCTATCCGTCGGTGCCCGTCGCTCTCAGTCGAGCGGAAGGGGAGGCCAAATGGCATGTAGGAAGCACTTTTAAGAGTTCTTATGTGCTGTAAGGATTCGTTATTTACCACCAACTATTACTTGGTGGTAAATAACGAATACCTTTGAAAATGCAAATCTGTGCATTTTCAACAGTGCCATTTGGCAGACATACATGCCCTTAGGGCATGTATGTGTGCCACATAAGCACACAAGCACTTTTCAGGGGTGCAACCGGGTATCAATGTAACACCCTGCCACCCTTGAATGTTTCCCTATTTTACAGAATCGGTATTTACCGATTTGGTAATTCACATTCATTCCTATGGGCCTCCAGGCCCATAGAAATGAATAGGAATTACCAAATCGGTAAATACCGATTCGGTAAATACGGAATCATACCGATTCAGTGATACTTACCGATTTTTTTATCTACATTGCATTTCCCGATTCTAAAATACCGAATCGGTAAAATTCAGTATTTTAGAATCGGTAAATTTTCATTACCTACATCTAGCCCTTAATCTCTCCTGGGCTACATAATACACTGAATCACAACAGTGACACTTAACATTTTAATTCTCATTTCTTTTATTATTTCGTTTCTTCATATACTTTATAAAATCTCATTTTTACTTTCTTTTTTCATTCTGTGTTTTTTATATACAAAAAGACTAATTATACAAATATGTACATCACAAAAACAAAAACTTTTCTATAATAACATCAAATATACATAATAAATATTCACATATATTTATTTCTTATTTATTTTATTTCAATATATATAGCGCATTATTACCCGGGGGTATCTAAGCGCTTGTACCAGGCAAACAGACAACTCCATAGAACAGACAGCACCCTTACAACTCTCCCCAGGCTTCTCGAAACAGTATTGTTTTTAGCATCCGATGGAAAGGCATGGCTTGGCAGTTCGGGCTGGACTGTTCCCATGAGGCACAGGGTCAGACTGATTTGCATATAGCCATGTCTGAACTGGGGTGGCAGAGTGGGCTAAAGAACGCTGATGGATAAAACCCAGATCTTTTGACTGGGTGTGAGTGTTTGATTGGTTCAGATGCTACGTCCATCACCACCCCCTTTTGTACCGCTTTGGCCGCCATAAGTGTGGCAGGGTATGCTCAGACGTGAGTCCCTTGCTCACTTTGCCATTGGATTCAAGCAAGCCGGGTTGAAGATGGCTGTAATGCCAGAAACCGGTCCTCGGAAGCTTGTTTCCAGTCCAGGGAAGGCATGGCTTGGCAGTTCGGGCTGGACTGTTCCTATGAGGCACAGGGTCAGACTGATTTGCATATAGCCATGTCTGAACTTGGGTGGCAGAGTGGGTAAAGAACGGTGATGGATCAAACCCAGATCTTTTTACTGGGTGTGAGTGTTTGATTGGTTCAGATGCTCCGTCCATCACCACCCCCTTTTGTACCGCTTTGGCCGCCATAAGTGTGGCAGTGTATGCTCAGACGTGATTCCCTTGCTCACTTTGCCACTGGATTCAAGCAAGCCGGGCTGAAGACGGCTAGAATGCCAGAAACCAGTCCTCGGAAGCTTGATTCCGGTCCATGGAAGGCATGGCTTGGCAGTTTGGACTGGACTGTTCCCATGAGGCACAGGGTCAGACTGATTTGCATATAGCCATGTCTGAACTGGGGTGGCAGAGTGGGCTAAAGAACGGTGATGGATCAAACCCAGATCTTTTGACTGGGTGTGAGTGTTTGATTGGTTCAGATGCTCCGTCCATCATCACCCCCTTTTGTACCGCTTTGGCCGCCATAAGTGTGGCAGGGTATGCTCAGACGTGAGTCCCTTGCTCACTTTGCCACTGGATTCAAGCAAGCCGGGCTTAAGACGGCTGGAATGCCAGAAACCGGTCCTCGGAAGCTTGTTTCCGGTCCAGGGAAGGCATGGCTTGGCAGTTCGGGCTGGACTGTTCCCATGAGGCACAGGGTCAGACTGATTCGCATATAGCCATGTCTGAACTGGGGTGGCAGAGTGGGCTAAAGAACGGTGATGGATCAAACCCAGATTTTTTGACTGGGTGTGAGTGTTTGATTGGTTCAGATGCTCCGTCCATCACCACCTCCTTTTGTACCGCTCTCCTAATTACAGCGGTAAATGAGGCAGATTCTTCCATAGCCACATTTAGTGATGGTGATTGGATACCAGTGTCAGCTGATGCCAAGAGGCTATTGGAGTCCTGGAGGTCTGAAAAAAAGTTTTTGTTGTCGCAAAGGATGATAGTGTTTGGCATCATCACCAGCACAATCAAAACATTTGTGGAGGTGACTCGGGGTCAGAATGAGTTTATACACAGGGTTGATGTAAAGGGTGACATATGGGGCTGTAGTATCATGAGAGTTATTGGAATCGAGGCTGAAGCCAGGGTTGACCTCAGTGTCCAGGTAGAGTGACAGTCGGTATTGGGGACAGATCAACCAGCGGTAGACTGAATTAAAGCCACTTCAGACCTGTAGTCCCTGAAGGCACACTAGAGGGATCCGGAAGGGTACTAAATATGTAGGTCACAGCCTCCCTGAATTCCCTAATTTTTTTGTGGTGTGGAGCTAGGGAAGTTGAGGTGGAGGAGGATTGGAATCAGTTGCTGGGATGGAGACCAGGTTTGCAGTATACAGGGCGTAGCAGGACAACAAATGCTAGGAGTGGTGGGACAAAGGGGAGCCATGTTTGTGCTTCGTATGCCTTTTGGATTTCTTTGACTCACCTGAAGACTTTGATTCCAGTAATGATCGATCACTGGTTTGACCCCACTAGCAGGAGCGCATTTGCGCCTTATACTTTGAGTGGGACTAGGCGTTCTTCAACTTCCGTTGATGCTCCGCAACCTACAGTGTGGTCTTGTGGAGTCAGAACGGCTTTGGATTTATTTTGGCTCACTTGTCACACAACCCTGAATAATGCTTGGAGGCCAGATACGAGAGACTGACCTTGTGAGCGTCCATCACCGACATATGATTGTGGCAGTCCTTAACGGTTTGAACCCAGTCGTCTTTGGAGGCACATTTCCTTGCACACTAGAAAAATGCTTGGAAGAAAACTCTGTCAAGTCTGGCTGGCTCAAGGGATCTGTGTCAGAAGGCAAGGAAAAAAAACTGACGTTGGCACATGGACCTAGCAACTATATATAGAGGCCTAGACGTCCCATCCAGGGCAGGACGGACCTGACGCAGAGCTGCACAACACTACATACCTACATGTGAGGTAGTTGCTAAAATCCTTCCGTATCTAGTCCGGCACCTGGGGAGATTCACAAGGTGAGAAGTCTGTGGTTAAAAGTATCCATCAGAATAATAGTACTCACTGTTTTGAAGAGCACCTCATGAAATATTACAGTACTTCGTGGTTTGCCACCGTAGAAAAGTTGCATTATTTCTTTACAGAAAGTAATTTATATGCCAGTCTGAAAACATTGTGCCAATTGAAACTTAATACCCAGCAGAATAATGTATAAGTCCAATCCCACTAAAGCAGTAACTGACATCCTGTTCTACTACCCTACCAAAACAATTCCAAATTATGCATCTCGGAGGAGCAAATTGCTCAGCCAGAAAGACTAAATTATGGAGCAAGAAATGGCAAATTATGAGGCACATCATTTTGTAGCAGTTTTGCTTCCCTAGTCTGTCATTTTTATGCATAATCACAGTCTGGCTAAGGGCTTCTCCCTCAAGTGTAGCAGTTTAAAATCTAACTATAGCAAGCAGCAACTGATAATTAACCACATAGGGGCCGATTCACAGAACTAACTTAAGACAAAATCCTAAACTTACTACTTTTGGTATTCACAGAAGGCATTTAGTAGTAGTAAAGTTGGGATTTTGTCCTAAGTTTGACTTAAGACAAACTTAAGACAGACTTAGGACAGACTTAGGACAGACTTAGGACAGGCTTAAGACAAACTTAAGACAAACTCCTGACTTTACTAATACTAAATGCCTTCTGTGAATACCAAAAGTAGTAAGTTTAGGATTTTGGCTTAAGTTAGATCTGTGAATCGGGCCCTTTATCTTTGCAAATGGTCTGCAACTGTGTGACAAAAGTTGTTGCACTGTTTTTAGGAAACTTTTATCCATTTAAGCAGAAAATGTAATTGCTAAAATCTGCAAATCATGAAGCAATTTATGTGCAAACTAAGGGAAATCCAAACTACGCAGAAAACGCAGCAGCCGTAGAATAGCATTATTCTAATAACGCAGATCATATGCCATTATGAGTTTACCAGGTTTAGCGACTGAGCCAGGAGAGCTAACATACTACTAATATGACTGTGATAGAAAATCAGCAATTCAATTTATGCCATGGCATTGCTTGTCTTCTTATGGCAGGGTATATATATATATGTATATGCCACAATTATTGTAGGTCTTGAAAAGTATGCCCGGGGTGGTGGTAGTGATGAGAGTAGTATGCTTTATTTCTAAGACTGCTAGCATAACTATTCAAATAAGCTATGATCCTGATTTATGTCGAATTCTACGCGCCTATTTCAATTTGCCCAAATGAGTAAATGTAGACGTTGCTAGAATCTCTATTTTATAATCAAATACATATTCTATTACAAGAGTAAGGTTTTCCCCAGTAATGCATACCTTTAAATGCCAGTAACACTAACACCCAATTAGGTACTTATATGTCTAACTGAGCAGTGTTGGCAGAGGGCTGCTATCTGACCTGGACACTATGCTTCAGCTCTTGTTCCTTTCTTTTACAAATGCTTGTAGTACAATTGGTTCAATGGAAGCAAGTAATGTCTTCTTCCAAATCCCATTAGGATGTCAAATTAAAGCCTATGACTGCAAATGGCGTGCTGAAGACACGGACGTATGTGGCTTGTTGAAGAAGGTATCAGGCTGTGGTATCCTCCTCACATTCTTAAAAAACATACCATTATTTAGGACCTGTCATCTGCCTTGGACTATGTTGGGGCCTCTTGCTATCTTATGCATTCTCCCCACAGTCCTAGGGCTAGATGTAGGTAGGAAAGATTTACCGATTTTAAATTACCGAATTTTACCGATTCGGTAATTTAAAATCGGTAAATCTATGGGTCCGACATGTAGGTATTCCAGATGTGCTGGAATACCGAATCGGATGAATTCGGTATTTACCGATTCGGTAAATACAGAATCGGTAATGCCCATTCATTCCTATGGGCTTTGAAGCCCATATGAATGAATGGGCATTACCGATTCGGTATTTACCGAATCGGTAAATACCGATTCACACAAGGGTGCAGGGGGTGTCACTTTGACACCCTCTGGCACCCCCAAAACAGGCACGGGTGCCATGTGGCAGGCAGACCTGCCCTAAGGGCAGGTCTGCCTGTCACATGGCATAGGTGTGCATGCACACATGTGCTTGCACACCGGAATCGGTATTTTACCATCAAATTGGATTTTATAGTAAAATACTGATTCGTTAAGGCTCCTGGGACTCTGAAGAGTCCCAGCTACATATGGGTGGCTCCGAATCGGTAAATTTACCGATTACTTATTTTACTGAATCAGTAAAATTACCGAATCTGTAATTTTACCGATTCGGTAAAATAATGCCCCCTACATACCATTCGCCTATTTACCGATCGGTAACGGTTGAAAATACCGATTTTCGGCCGTTACCGACCGACCTACATCGGGCCCCTAATGTTCCCTGCTGCTCAGCCAGCGGGTGAGGTCATTGGATGGATGGAATGTTGAGTGTTTGTGCTTGCATGAGTGGACAGTTGGATTGGGAAGGGCTGAGCAACAGGATGCTGCTCCTGGTGGGGCTTTACATGATTTACCTGTAACCTGTTTTAAACCTAATAAACCTACTTCTTTTTTAACTGACAAGACTACATTCTTGATTGAAACAGACTACCTTTCACTGTGCTAAGAAGCATGATGCTTCTGTTGACATCATTGGGCTCATCCATCACAGACACCTGACTTTATTACCCCACAGAGGTATATACTCTCACATCCACAAGACACCAAATCACATGATTCGTTTCTTTGCACTTCTTTTGTGTGTGCCTGTGCACCAGGCTGGTGGCAAAAGGTATCTGTTAAAGCTCTACTCTGGGGAACAGAGCAGGAACCTCTCTACAATGGAGGCATCCAAATAGGTTTGCAGAGACAGAAAGCAGAATTTGCCAAGTGGAACCCAACTATTCATACCCTGGGAATTCATTTCAACAATCCTTTTCTTCTTTTGTGTTATTTCAATTCTTTTGAAACAAAACCACAACTCCAAGAATGCAGTGATTTGGTTTAACAAACAAGAAATGGCGGCAATGTGTTCCCATAACAGGGACGCACCTGACACCCCAAAGTCTGAAGGACTGACTGCGCAAATTGGTCAGTGGTTGAAGATGATGGTTTATGCATCAAGTCCAAAAGATAAGGCTTGGTGATGAGGATACATAATTGTATGATTTTGGCACCTCAAGATATGGTGATTTATGGATAAATAATAAGTCTGTGTGGGTTGTTTTACTAAGTTGTGCTAATCGTCGCTAGAGGCAGTTTGTTTGTACAGCACAACAATAAAATAACTACTATTCATACAAATAACATAGGGGGAGAGATAGGCATCCAATAATGCGGACCAATGGTTCTAAAACGTTTTAGTGCCACAACCCATTTTTCAGAACAAACTTTCATGTCCCACCTATATTTATTGGACATGATAGTTGCTGATGCATGATTGCCAGTTGCCACCTTTGAAGTTAACAGCCTCAGTACTTCTCCCATAGATTTGCACCTAATCAACACAGCTGCCGTTAATGGCCTGTAGAAACTGAAGCTCAAACAGCGCCGATAGACCGCGTGAGACTACTGGTATTTTCAAATAGCGTCCTTGGATTATGCCAGTCAAGATTCACCTACCAGCATACTTCCAACTGTATGGTCCATGAGTCAAACAATGAGGACATGAGCTCCAGCTTCAAGGGGTAACTGGCATCAGCTTCCCCGTCCAGATACCTAGGATAGAACAAAAGCTCAGGGTTCAGGAGCATTGCGGACCAGATTAAAAGTTTAGCTTGGATCTCTGTTATGACCTACTATGGTCGACCCTGAGTCAACGCGAGATGTACGAAGGAACGAAGAGGAGGGAAGGAGCTATCGGAGGCAACAGCGCACGAGCTGCGGATCGCGAACCTGGAGCGACTTGAAGCGACTGAGAGAACCCTGAGAAAGGCCAGGATGCCAGAGCGGAGAGCGGCTGGGAGCAGGTGAGCCGGTTCTGCTTGCTTTGTGTAATTCAGGCTCCCAATATCCCGCCATAAACGGCTTTACGGAAGCGTATACTGAAGCGTCCCCCTCATCTTTCCTCTTCTTCCCTAACTTCCGGCAGCAGGCTGAGCACGCTGAGGACTGCAGTAGAGAGCAGTCAAGGCAGTCGGTGGCACAAGAGTTTAACCGAGGCCTGGCTTGAGGACACTTGGACACCGAATTCGAGAGCTCTAAAGTAGTCTGCATATACTTTGCGTGGGTGGCGGAGGCGGACTTCACTTCTCAGCAGCCTTGTGGACACACATTCCATCCTTCACCAGATGTACCAGGAGGTGCTTTAAAACATTTTTTTTTAAAGAGTTTATTCACATAATCAAGTCATACACAGCTTCTATGCGCCTACAACCCGGAGGCCGGCAGCGTAAAACAATCATAAGGCACTTCCAATACACAGCTGCATCGCCGACAACCCAGTGGCCCGGCAGCGATTCAAAGTGAACAGTGACTGATTTCAAACAGAGCACAATGAAGACAACATAACAATTATCCACTTAGAATGTAATATGGAGAGCAGCCAGAGTGCCTTCTGCGCACTATCCTATTAATCTAATAAACAATTCCCTTAAACCCCCCCCCAATCCCCGTCTGCCTGCAAATACCCGACTCTTGATGAATAGTAAAGCATCGGCATAGCTGGTGTCTTCCCAAGGACAGTTGGAATATGTATTTTATAATATAGTGTACGGTTTCGGGTGTGAGCGTGTGAGACACACCTATTAATTGTCCTGCAACCACCGACCCGCATCTCACGAAGTACTACTAATTGCATGAGTCAGTCAGACCCCTCTTGAACGTGATCCACACCCCCGGCTTCCAACTACGTGACGTATGGGCCCCAAATATCTGAAGTACGGGAACGGGCAGGCAACTGCTCCCAGTACTGTGTCAGTTGATCCTTGCAATAGGTGACCGAGTGCAGCCAACCCTTCACCGAAGGCGGACTAGGTCTCTTCCAGTGAACCGCCACCTGGCGCTTGGCCAACAGTAATAGCATTGCCAGCAATTTACGATTAACCTTCGGTATGTCGAAGACATGACTCAACAATAAAACCAATGAGTGGTATTCGAGTATCAGTGATGTCCCCAATGTGTCTAATTACCTCCGTCCAATATAATGTCAATGGACTACAGGGCCATGCTAAATGCAAAAAGGTGGCATCGCGGTGCCCGCATCGCCAGCAGTTCGTGTCCGTCATCAACCCGATGCGGTGCATCTGTACTGGTGTGCGGTAAACCCTATAAAGAAAATTAAAATGAACCAGTCTAAGTCTGTAATTCGGAGATAAGTACTCCAGTTGTGTACAGCAGTACGTCCACTGCTGGTCCGTGATTGGTGTGCCAGTGTCAGTTTCCCACTCCATGCGGAAGCTGAACGATGCAATGGGGGATGTCCTTTGTGTGTCAGTATAGATGCGTGTGATGAGTTTCTTGGGGGACGGGTTGGATAGGATATTTTCAAGTGCAGCAAGAGTCTGCGGTTCCTGGGGGAATCCTGTGCACCTTGCCCTACAGGCCAACCTAAGCTGATAAAACAGTAACGTGTCTGCTGCTGTAGGTGTCTGCTCTTTGCACATATCCTGTAGTGACAAGAATGTAGACTCCGAATATAAATCACCGCCCACAACCAGCCCATGCGTCGCCACTCGTTTGGCAGTAGCCTTGTCTGTAAGTGGGGTCAGCAGCGGGTTTCCCTCCAGTGGCATAGATGGGGCATACAACTCTGTCATCCCTGCCCGGTTCGCTATTTTACGCCATGCCCATCTGGTCACCTCAACCGTATCTATCTCCTGCTCAGGACGTTTGTATGTTTGATACACCAACACATTCAGTGGGACAGGTGACGCCCGGTTACTTTCTACCTCCACATGAAGTTGAAACGGGGTAGGGTGTTGCCAAAAATGCAAATACTGCGCCTGAGCGATGTATGCAGACAATTCAAAGTCAGGGGCAGCCAGACCTCCCTGTCTAAAAGGCAGCGTTAATAGGTTCCAGGCTACACGCGGTTGTCTGCCAGCCCACGCCAATTCAACTCAACCGTCTGAAAAAATGCACTGTGAGTGGCATTGGCACATTAACAAACAAATATAGCAATTTGGGAAGGATGACCATTTTAATGATGGCTATGCGCCCTAGCTGTGACAAGGGGAGCTTTTTCAATCTCTGTATCTTAATATCTATCCAGTCCATAACTCTTCCAAAATTAGCTAGCCACAGGTCCTGTAGGTTCCGGCTAATAACTATACCTAGATATTTGGTTTCAGATTCCACCCAGCCAAGTGGGTATTCAGTCGTAAAAGGTACCGTCCCATCTGTGAGCGTTAATATAGTAGATTTGGTCCAATTTATTTGAATCCCGGTCAAACCCCCATATCTAATCAGTTCCCTCATTATAACGTCAAAATTGTCCTTGGGGATGGTCACATAAATCGTCATGTCATCAGCATACATAGAGATCAATACACCTCTAGATTGGAATCCTATACTTCTATGGGTATGATGTTGGCGGAGCCTTGCCGCCAATGGCTCGGTCGCGATGGCGAAAAGCAATGGCAACAACGGGCATCCCTGTCGTGTGCCACGAGTAACGCTAAAAGAATCTGACACCTGCCCATTGACGCGTACCCTTGCCACCGGGTTGGTGTATAAAATCTGAATCTGCTGGATAAAAACCGGGCTCAACCCAGCCGAGTCAGCAGCGTAAAGAGAAATTTCCATTCCAATGAATCAAAGGTCTTGGTAGCATCCGATAAGGCAGCCACTGCCTGCACATGGGGAGCCAGGTAATGTAAAACCACAAAGAGCGTCCACAGATTGTGTGATGTCAACCTCCCCGGTATAAAGCCGGACTGATCCGGAAGCGCTATCTGTGGAAGCATTGGCTGCAACCTGTTTGCCAATAATTTCACCTAAATCTTAGCATCTAAATGAAAGAGTGACAAGGGCCTATAGGACTCAGGAGAAGAAGGGTCCTTGTCGGACTTTAGCAAAGTAATGAACATTGCTTCTCTCAAGGTCGGTGGTGGCACACCCGAATCCACCGCTTCCTGGTATACATGGAGCAAGCGATGGGCCAGTATATCGGCGTATTCCTTGTAGAAAGCAGCTGTCAGGCCATCAGCTCCAGGGGCCTTGCCAGCCGGCATACTACCAATTACCTGCTGTTTATCCTCTACCGTTATCGGCAAGTTCATATATGCTCGCGCACCATCATTAAACTAAGCTAGAGCTACTGTATCAAGATAATCTATTATGTCTACTTCTGATGGGCGTACGCAAGAGGTATACAGGGTCTGATAGTATTGAGTCATGGTAGCTAAAATGTCACGCGGCGCCCTGGCCATCTCACCGGTATCTGTCTGCAATTCGGTTATGTACTCAGCACATCTAGGGGCACGCAGTAGTCCCGCCAGCGTCTTGCCAGCCCTGTCGCCCTCCCCATAACGTCGAGCCTGAGCATACTTATGTAGATACTTCGTTTCCCTCTCCGCCTCAATTTGAAAGTCTGTCAATGTCGCTCTTATTTTCGCCGTGGTGGCCGAAGACGGACTGTTCTGGAAGTCGCGCTCCAAATCTCCTATCTCTCGTTCTAATCTGGCTAGCGTGTTTTGTATATCCCTCAGTACTCCTGTCTTTAACGCTATACAGTTACCCCTGACCACCACCTTAAAGGCCTCCCAGAGAGTTCCAGGGGAGTCGACTGAGCCCTCATTCAACGTGAAATAATCTTCTATCTGCTCTCTAAGCTTCTCTCGAAAGACCTAGTCCAACAGTGCAAAGGATGGGAAACGCCATGCAAAGGGCTGAACATACTGCTCTGGGACACGCAGTGATAATACCGTGGGTGCGTTGTCAGAGAGTGTACGGGGGTAATGTGTGGCATCGTTCACCCTAGTGTGGATATCTTTGGATACAAGCCAGTAGTCTATCCTGGACCATGAGCTTCTATGATGTGTGACTCAGGTACCCTCCCTGACCGTTGGGTGTAATGCCTTCCTTGAATCTACCAGGTGATGGTCTTGGATAATATCAGAGAGTAGCTGAGGGGCCCTGGGATGATGAGTTCGGGACACTCCCTCTCTATCTAATGCAGGGGATAACACTACATTAAAAATCTCCTCCCCATAAGAGCGCCACAGGATTAAGCGCTAGTAGTCTATGACTGAGGGCTTGGAAAAACGCTGGACAGTCGGTGTTTGGGGCATAGACATTAACAATCACCGTGGGGGTGTCATAAAGTGTACCTAGTATGATGACAAACCTGCCCTCACTATCCGTAATTACCTGGTGCGTCTTCCACTGCAGACCCCTACTTATAAGTATGGCAAACCCTCTAGAGTAGGTCGATTATCCCGACACTTGTATCTCACCCCCATCTATTATGTTTAAGTGTACAAGTCGCAGTCAGGGGTAGATGCGTTTCCTGAAGTAAGCAGATATCAACATTATGCCTCAGTAAATAGGATTGGACCAGTCTCACCTTTTGGCGATCATTAAGACCTCGAATATTCCAGGACATACATTTTAAGGATGTCATTCTAGAATCTTGTGGAACAGTATTCAGGGTTTATCTCATTTTCATTGCCAAACCACCTTCCATCTGAACCCTGGGATCCGCGACCCCTACAATGATACATAGGTACGCCAGCTACAGACACGATCAGGCGGTACATAGCAGAACAGGCATAGGGAACAGAAACTACACCCCCTCCCCCATCTCCCACACCAACCCCCAATCAGGTTGAGTTTTACCCTCCCACAACTCTCCAAACTGTAAACAAAAGGTCCACAGTAGTGACCTAGTGGGAAGCTTCCCAATGGGGTACATGAGTTAGCAGGCCAAACACCCCCGCGCTTTTGGCAGGGTGGCCGGGTATATAGCGCTCACGTCCTAACTCCCAAATGTGCCTCTGTAAACATAAATCGCTAATCTTACGTCTACTTCAATATCGAACGTTAAAAGAAAAAAAGGGGGGAGGAAGATGGCCCCGACATTTGCAAATTTTGCAGTACCCCACCCTCCCCAATATAAAACCGCACAATATTCACATCAAGCATACAGTACTTATCTACGTGTCACGATCTTCAGATTCTAGCGGTCAATCATTATCACTGAGATTATTGTCAGCACTCCGTTGTTCAGCCTCATCTTGTCGTTCATGTTCTTTCACCAATTGCTTGGCATATGCAAGTGCTGCTTTTGCGTCAGTGAAAAAGGTAGGCTTGCCCCGCCCTTGCACCCTCAGTTTGGCCGGGTATATCACGGAGCATTTGGTGCGATCTGTTGGAAAATCTTTTTGGCAGGAATTAATTCTCTACGCGCGGCCTGAACCTGAAGCGTGAAATCCGGATAAAGTGCCAGATGATTCCCGTCGTATTGAATCTCCCCTCTCTCTCTCTTGCTAATTGTAATATGGTGTCACGGTCCCTGTAGTTCAGGATGCGAGCAAGTACCGGGCGGGGCGGGGCACCCGGACGAGGTCACGGCCCCAGCGTGCAGTGCGCTCTTTCGACCAAGAACATGGCCGACAGCTGCTGACCAAGCAGATCCGACAACATCTTCTCAATATATTTCTCCATATTGGGAATATTCGTAGATTCATCAATTCCAGTAATGCGTACGTTATTGCGTCTCAACCTAGCTTCCAAATCCTCGTTCTTTTGTTGGATTGCGTATAGGGCTCCATCCATGCTTCTCAACTTTTTATCCATCTCCGTCTGGCCTTCCTCTGTTTCGGTCACTCTGGTTTCGAGTACGCCCAGTTTGTCCATCCCTCGAGTTATGCCGTCCATTCTAGCTGCCAGGGTGTCCATTTTGGCATCTATAGCCTGCAGGCTAGATGTAAGATCCTTAAACATATCTCGAATATCCTCAGGTGGCGGCAGGGGCATAGCAGAGTCCACCGATGGGCCCTGCGAGCTGTCTTCAACCTTAGCAGGTTTTGTGTTCTTTTTTTCAAAGTTAAGCCGAGGCTGTCGCGTATCCGGTTTACCCATCCTTGCCTCCGCACCCCCACTGGCACACAGCTGGCGCACAAAACACCCTCCAGCCGCACGCAGTCACCGCGACCCTGAGCCACAAAAGTGGAAGTGCTCTGTGGCAGCATAGCAATATGTCTCTTGTAGCCCAAGCAAATACAGCTCTGCTCCTGCTTTTACGCTGCACTGCGTCTCAATGGTCTCGTGGGCCTGCCTCACCCCCTTGCAGGCTGAAATACAGCGATATGCGTCGGTAGTAGATTGGGAGCGGGACAAGCAACCGCTACACCCCCACTACAGATCTTACTTCGGCCGAATATTGGCCAGGTGCTTAAAGTGTCACAGCTGTATGTGTGAGGCTGTGCAGTTCCCAGCACCGTTGTGGTGTTATAGAGTCAGTGCAGGTCAGGCCTCAATGCGCCGCCGTCTGCGTGACCCGGGCCAGGGGCAGCAATCCGCGCACCCTCTAACAAGCCGTGTCAAGCGACCAAGACACCCCCGTTCCAAGCCGCCTCGTATCTTCTAGGCAGAGGCCAAGGCCGCAGCTTCTCCGCCACTAGCCCTCATACATCAACAGGGCAGCCAAGCGGGACGATCCTTCCAGCGCCATAGTCAGTCCACAGGCCTTTAAACCAAAATGGCGGCTCCGTCCATCACCACCCCCTTTTGTACCGATTTTGGCCACCATAAGTGTGGCAGGGTATGCTGAGACGTGAGTCCCTTGCTCACTTTGCCACTGGATTCAAGCAAGCCGGGCTGAAGACGGCTGGAATGCCAGAAACCGGTCCTCGGAAGCTTGTTTCCGGTCCAGGGAAGACATGGCTAGGCAGTTCAGGCTGGACTGTTCCCATGAGGCACAGGGTCAGACTGATTTGCATATAGCCATGTCTGAACTGGGGTGGAGGAGTGGGCTAAAGAACGGTGATGGATTAAACCCAGATCTTTTGAATGGGTGTGAGTGTTTGATTGATTCAGATGCTCCGTCCATCACCACCCCCTTGTGTACAGCTTTTGGCTGCCATAAGTGTGGCAGGGTATGCTGAGACGTGAGTCCCTTGCTCACTTTGCCACTGGATTCAAGCAAGCCGGGCTGAAGACGGCTGGAATGCCAGAAACCGGTCCTCGGAAGCTTGTTTACGGTCCAGGGAAGACATGGCTTGGCAGTTCGGGCTGGACTGTTCCCATGAGGCACAGGGTCAGACTGATTTGCATATAGCCATGTCTGAACTGGGGTGGAAGAGTGGGCTAAAGAACGGTGATGGATTAAACCCAGATCTTTTAACTGGGTGTGAGTGTTTGATTGATTCATATGCTCCGTCCATCACCACCCCCTTTTGTACCGCTTTTGGCCGCCATAAGTGTGGCAGGGTATGCTCAGACGTGAGTCTCTTGCTCACTTTGCAAATGGATTCAAGCAAGCCGGGCTGAAGACGGCTGGAATGCCAGAAACCGGTCCTCGGAAGCTTGTTTCCGGTCCAGGGAAGACATGGCTTGGCAGTTCGGGCTGGACTGTTCCCATGAGGCACTGGGTCAGACTGATTTGCCTATAGCCATGTCTGAACTGGGGTGACTGGGTGTGAGTGTTTGATTGAATCAGATGCTCCGTCCATCCCCACCCCTTTTTGTACTGCTTTTCTGACCGCAGCGATCGGATTTTAGACGTAACGCACGCGTCGGACGGTTTTTGTTAGCTCGCTTCCGCCGCGGTCGGTCTTTTTTGGCGGTTGATCCTAATTTGACCGCCGGTTTATCCGCGGTCCATGTGGGCGGTTGTTTTCTGCTACCATGGAGGTCGGGTGATTTTCTGCCCGCTATCCTAATGGGCCCCTAAGTTTGAAGGTAAACCTTCTTACTGGGTCGATCCTGGTTCCTGTATCCTACGCGTGCTCCATTGAGGTCGGCCTTAAATTGCGCCTAGGTCCCCGGTCCAGCGCAGCCATATGACCCCAGTTGGTGCTTACCGCTTTTCGTTCTATTTTTATTAAAAACCTTTAAAATTGATATTTGCAGGTTACCTTACTGGATTTGTATCATTTTGGTACTTATTTGTTCATTAAATTATTCTTACCTTTAATAAAATTAGTGGGATTTTATTGTGTTGCGTTTTCGACCGTATAACTGTTTTGGTAACAAGAATTATGACACTATTACTTTTAGTGGACTACCATCTAACCCAACTAATAATGCACTTTATCATAAGCACATTTTCTCTTCAAGATTTCCCTAGCTCGAACTGCCAAGCCATGTCTTCCCTGGACTGGAAACAAGCTCCCGAGGACCGGTTTCAGGCATTCCAGCCGTCTTCAGCCCGGCTTGCTTCGAATCCAGTGGCAAAGTGAGCAAGGGACTCACGTCTGAGCATACCCTGCCACACTTATAGGGGCCAAAAGCGGTACAAAAGGGGGTCCGAAAAGCAGCGGAAAAGCTACACCCCACCACAAGCATAGCGGAAACACCACACGGAAAATTAGGATTTCCCCGATGGTACCGAGGTACGAACCGCTGTTTCCGACCGCCGCGGTTGCACACTGCATTGAATAAGAGAGAGAGCGGAAGAGCTGTAGCATAGCTACCGCCGCAGCCGGTACATAAAAAACATGGCGGACTAAGCCAAAACACTGCAACAATGCCTACCTGAGCACAAATCAAAGTAGCCATGCCCCGCAAATATACAAAACACATACCAATGTAAAAAAATGTAAAAAAAAAAAAATCCCCTCAGGACAACACCCACAATACACCTCACATCAACATGGCGAACATGACTGGCAGTGGCCCTCCCATCCCACAAAACAACATTCATACCATGGGAGGAGAAGGTGCTTGCCATACTGCATCCTGAGAGTCTCACAGGAGTAGCCGGGGGAACGGAGGCTGGTAAGTACAAACAAATGCAAACCAACACACTGATAAGTACTTCCTTGCACAACCCAAATACCATTGCACTGTTTAGCCTCACCTAACAGGAAGCCAGCCATCTTCACTGTGAGGCCTGTTTGGGGGAGGCCTGCACTACCAATCCCAGCATGTCCCTCTTTCACACTCCAGCAGCATGGAGGCCTCCCCCACCCTGGAGCATGTGTCAGCCATTGCACTGTTCATCAAGCAGACTTACAAGTAGGTAGCCATCTTGAATTGGAGGACTGCTTGGGGTGGGAGCTCTGTATCACTACTCCCAGCATGTTCCCTGTCCCACACTCCAGCAGCATGGAGGTCCCCCCCACCCAGGAGCATGTGTCAGCCATTGCACTGTTCATCAAGCAGACTTGCAGATAGGTAGCCATCTCATATTGGAGGACTGCTTTGGGGTGGGAGCCCTTTATCACTACTCCCAGCATGCCCCCTGTCCCACACTCCAGCAGCATGGAGGCCACCTCCACCCAGGAGCATGTGTCAGCCATTGCACTGTTAATCAAGCAGATTTACAGGTAGGTAGCCATCTTGTATTGGAGGACTATTTGGTGGTGGGAGGCCTGTATCACTACTCCCAGCATGCCCCCTGTCCCACATCTGAGCAGAATAGAGACCGCCCCACCCAGGATCATGTGTCAGCCATTGCACTGTTCATCAAACAGACTCACAGGTAGGTAGCCATCCTCACAGCTCTAGCTGTTTCTGTTTGGGAGACCTGCAACACTACACACAGCACCAATTGCATGCAATGCATTGACACAGGACATGTATAAGTTCACGATGTTGGCATGCACCATGTAATGACAGCCAGTATTGCCTGTAACAAGAATACAAAAGTTGTCTCAATTGATTAGTGTACAGACAGAAGATGACATGCAGCTAACAGAATCCCTACACATCGCCCAACACTGACCATTTGCCATCTAATCCACAGGTGATGAAGATCTTGCTGCTGCGGACAAAATCAACCAGCAGAGCCAGTCTCCACCCCGGTACATGGACTCTCAGATGTAGACTCCCAGGACAGTTTAGACGATAAGCTCCAGGCCGGCCCATCTGGTGTGCCAAGGCACAACCGGGCCCAGGACCCCATCCTCCCCACCACGTCTGCTGCACCAACAACTGCACAGCAGACCCCTGCAGTCACAACCTGTGCCTCCACCGCTGCCACCTCGGCCACCACCACTACCATCACCATCACCACCAGCACCCTCCCTGTCTAAGGGGACGACCAGGACACACCACCAACTGTGGAGGGCAGGGAGAGTGTGCGAGGACCCACCATGGCGAGGCAACCGGTCCGTGGCAGCAAGGCAGGTGGGAGGGCCAGGGTCCCCCCCAGACATCAGGATGTTGGCACACCATCCCTGGACCACTTCACCAGAGTCATCGGTGCATATGAACAGGTCCAGGGACAAAGTGGCCGGTCGGACAAACTTTTAAGTGAGCTCATCCTGCTGATGAGGTCCATCGACAGATGGATAGGTCAAATGGTGGACCTCATGGCCCAGCAACTAGCGTTGCAGAGGGACAGGCCTGTGTCCCAACCAACACCTCCACCCCCTCCTGCTGTACCGCAGGATGACAGTGCACCATCCTCCCCTACACCAAGAGAGAGGGAGAGTCCTCTGACGCCGCTGGCCAGTCAGCAGGCCCCCCACCACCAAAAAGATCAAGGGGGCTCCAAAGAAGAGCCTGGGAGTCTCCGGAGGCAAAGCACCTGCCACACGCCAGTCACGGAGCCAGCCCTGATGGCAACCCTCTTCCCCACTGCATTGATTGTTTGGACTGTCTTTCCCCACATTTCCTTGGCAATGGCACTTGTCTTTTGGACTGCGTCACCACGTCCATGTGGTGTCTACTCTTGCATCTCATCTACCATGACTGTCAACTCACTGCTTATTTCCCACCTTCATGTAAATATTCCCACCCAAATCACATGTCCACTTTCCGAATAAAATACCTGACGCAGTATCGTTTTTAGTGCAATATTTACAGTGTTAACAATGTCCATGATGTGTCCAAATGATGTACAGTATGTAGGGCAGGATTATTCTGAAGCACCTAGGGATACACAACAGAACAACAGTCACCGGTGTCATTGTGGCATCATCGACAGAACACTACACAAAACATTCACAAGAGACTACTGGCATACAAGACAATGGGCTGCAGGTGTGAGTATACATCCCCATTTGGAACGTCAATGTCACATCTCTCACACACAGGTGACTGAACGTGTGTCTGTCTCTACGATCCGCAGATAGCCCTGCACAACACTAACCACCACAACAGATAATGTACAAGTTGAAGATCTGTACACACCTTGAAGTGAAGTAGTGGTTGATGAGCGGTTGATGAGCTGTTGACGAATGTCAACTCCTTCTTCCTATCCACTATCCTCATCACTGGACTCAGGTCCATGGGCAGGGGAGGGCCTTGGTTCCTGTCCATCATCCTGGAGCAGGGGAATCCTCTTGTGAATGGCCAAATTGTGCAGCATACAGCATGCCACAACGATCTTGCAGACCTTCCCAGGCGAGTATGCCAGTGCTCCTCCAGTCCGGTCAAGGCAGCGGAATCTTGACTTGAGTAGCCCAAAAGTCCGCTCAATGACAAGTTGGGTCCTGCCATGGGCCTCATTGTACCTGACGTCAGCCGGGGTCCTGGAATTTTGCACTGGACTCAGCAGCCATGGTCGACTGGGATATGCTGAGTCACCTAGGCTGAGTGCAGCAGGTCACAAACACACCTCACGCCATATCACAGGGCATACTTACCCACAATGCAAGCACGATCGGGATGCAGGTTAGCCATCATCCGGGTCACCATGCTGTTCCTCATGACATAGTAATCATAGGCAGAGCCGGGGAATTTTGCACAAACATGCGAAATTGTCATGTCCGCAAGGCACACCACCTGCACATTTATAGAATGATAATGTTTCCGATCCCTAAAAATATGCTCAGTGGCCTGTGGTGCCACCAGACCTACATGAGTGCAATCGATGGCACCTACAACATGTGGTATGTGCCCAAGGGTATAGAAGTCACCCTTCACTCCTGACAATTCAGCACCTCTGGGAAAATGTATGTATTGATCTTCTTTATATAACATCATGGCTGCAAGTACATCCCTCAGCACCATGCTGAACATGGGTTGCGACATCCCTGCAGCAGCGGCCACGGTCTCCTGGAACGAACCAGTAGCAAAAAAGTGGAGGGCTGCCATCACCTTAAATGTGGGCGTGAAGGCAGTTGGGTAGTGGCGACGAGGCTGCAGGTGGGGCTCCAACTGATCACAAAGGGTATTGAGGCTCGCCCTGTCGAGGCGGAATTTTCAGATTATCGCCACATCCTCCATGTCCCCCAGCACTGTCAGGTGGTGTATGAGATTTGTCCTCCTCCTATGTGAGATGTACATGGAAACATGTCAATCACAACCATCAAGTAGTTGACGCAGCACATACTGTGAATCATGTTACGCAAAACATTATAAATTCCATGTGAGATGCGTGACACACAAGGTTACATGTGTATAAATTGGGGACACACCAATCCATTTACCTAAAACATGTCCCACAGACATAACAGAATATCAACTTCCGGGGGCAGAGTCAGCACCAGACGGAGAATATCCTCACACACGCGGCTCGGGCATAATTGGTACCCAGGCACCCCGAGGACGATTAATATCCAAACAACTAAGGAATTCAATTTATTTCAACCAAGTGTTAAGAATTCTGACACTCTTGAGAACTACACAAATGGTGTGAGTACTTTATATGTTTTGTATGTCCTGACGAATTCTCTACAGACCCGGCTAGGCCCAAGGAGCAGAAACATATTGACCGCTTTGTAATAGATATCAGGTGATCCAGTAACTCGATTACCACAATATCGCAAATTATTTTAAATAACACTACCTCTCCTTTTATATTAAAAATATTTGTGTGGAGAGCTACTGTTTTTTATAAAAAGAAACCTTTCTTTTCACTTTTTTTGCACCTTCCATCTGGGAGAGTCTTTCAATTTCTTGACACTGCTACCCAGACCAGAGGTTGCCTCGGGATGAGGCTGGCATAAAGCACAATATTGAACTCCCGATGACTATTCCATAACGCTGATAAGGGGTGGACAACAGATATACACCGCATTGAATATCAAAGCAATTATGAGGGTCCTTCAACTATGACCAATGGTTATGAAGCTACAAGTGTCCATTCTTCCTTTTGATAAATCTGGTACATGGAAACATGTCAATCACAACCATCAAGAAGTTGACCCAGCACATACTGTGAATCATGTTACGCAAAACATTATAAATTCCATGTGAGAGCGTGACACACAAGGTTACATGTGTATAAATTTGGGACACACCAATCCATTTACCTAAAACATGTCCCACAGACATAACAGAATATCAATGTAAAAAGCACAGTTCCTGAACTGGACATTCCACATGTGCACGACTCATCCAGGAACATCCACAAAAGTGTGTGAAATGACCATGAATCCCTCACACACATCTGTTTTACCTGTCACACCTCAATGCATCATGTGAAGCTGGCACACATCAAGAGCACAATGATCACAGTAGATGTTAAACTTGTGTGCATGGGCTGATATGGTAGCACATGTATGGAACAACACCATACAGTGAGACAAGCCTTGCCAAGGTCAGCACAGACCCACAGCACAATGCTTGGTTACACATAATTAAGACCAGCATAACACTGTCAGCCATCTTCAACCATCAAATGCATCAGTGACAATGCAGGAACACAGAGCAATGTGCGTCACACATAGCGTGCAACCACCTGTGCCTGATACCAAGAGATGCAATTGTGTGTACAATGATGTGCCATTAAACCTGTTGCTGCTGTGTACTGATGCAGAGTTCACCGTTCAAATTACCATTGCATGCGACCAAATTTACGGAAACTACAGCATGTCCGCTGCGGTGTGACGCCAGCACCACTCCCGTCCACAAGTGTGGTAGCCATTGGCATGGTTTGCTGGCGGTGGGCAACCGCCATATGTGTGGAGCTGCATGCCCACCGCCAGTAACCCATGCCAATGTCTACCGCACTTGGGGTCGGGTGGTGTTGGCGTCACACTGCCGCGGACAGTCGGTAGCAACTGCCATATGTGTGGCGCTGCATGCCCACTGCCAGCAACCCATGCCAATGTCTACCGCACTTGGGGACAGGGATGGTGCTGGGGTCACACCGCCGTGGACAGACAGTAGCAACCCCCATATGTGTGGCGCTGCATGCCCACCGCCAGCAACCCATGCCAATGTCTACCGCACTTGGGGACGGGGGTAGTGCGGGCGTCACACTGTCGCAGACAGGCGGTAGCTAGATGCCAGCACCACCCCCGTCCACAAGTGCGGTAGACATTGGCATGGGTTGCTGGCAGTAGGCATGCTGCGCCACACATATGGCGGTTGCTACCGCCTGTCTGCGGCGGTGCATCACCGCCATGGGGCATAGCCCACAGTCAATGGGAGCGACAATTGCGGTGGCATGATGCAGGTTTGAAAATTGAGGAAGGCGTGCTCCGCCACCGCGGAGCCGGTCATTGGATGGGTTTGAAAGATGCACCATGGCGGTAGCGCACCCCGGGCCCCATTGGTGCATCACCGCCATGGGGCATAGCCTACAGCCAATGGGAGCGACGATTGCAGTGGCATGATGCAGGTTTGAAGATCGCGGAAGGCGTGCTCCGCCACCACGGAGCCGGTCATTGGATGGGTTTGAAAGATGCACCATGGCGGTAGCGCACCCCGGGCCCCATTGGTGCATCACCGCCATGGGGCATAGCCTACAGCCAATGGGAGTGACAATTGCGGTGGCATGATGCAGGTTTGAAAATCGCGGAAGGCGTGCTCCGCCACCGCGGAGCCGGTCATTGGATGGGTTGAATGAGGCAGACCTGGACAACCAATAATTGCAGCTTGGCACCTAACAAACGAGCCCATGGAGCTGTACATCTGTGGGAGTGAGCCCAACATTTCCACTGCTCACAGAGCATACTGCCTGGGACCCTCTCCTGCTGCTGCCTGAATTTCCTGCTGCCTGGGACGCTCTCCTGCTGCTGCCTGAAGTGCCTGCTTCCTGGGACACTCTCCTGCTTGGGACCCTCTCCTGCTGCTGCCTGGGACCCTCTCCTGCTGCTGCCGGGGACCCTCTCCTGCTGCTGTCTGGGACCCTCTCCTGCTGCTGCCTGATGTGCCTGCTGCCTGGGACCCTCTCCTGCTGCTGCCTGGGACCCTCTCCTGCTGCTGCCTGAAGTGCCTGCTGCCTGGGACCCTCTCCTGCTACTGCCTGAAGTGCCTGCTGCCTAGGACCCTCTCCTGCTGCTGCCTGGGACCCTCTCCTGCCTCAAGTGCCTGCCGCCTGGGACTCAACACTCACTCCAACCACAGGTGTTACATGTCCACAGGGATGGCAAGAACAGAGAAGATCCGTGCAAGCCCATTCACAAGCGAGGAGCTGGAGGTGCTAGTGGACGAGGTGCTGGCACAGTACCCGAGGCTGTATAGTGGCCCCGATGTAGTGGTAAGTTATCATTGAGGGTGCTGTTGGGCAGGGGGGGGGGTGTCATACATGCATGGGACTGGTGATGTGTCCTACCCACAGAGGGCTTTCATTGCAGTCATCCTGCATGTGTGTGTGTTTGGCATGTAGCCTGTACGCCCTAATGGTTGCATGCTATGATGACTATTTAGCCCATGCTGAGTGCCCTTGTGAGGTGTTCCCCAAGTTTGGGTAGATGTGGGTTTCCAATTGGTCGAGACTCTGCGTAATGCTACTGTAGTGATAGCTGTTGGTACATGACACTGTGTAACTGGTCACTTACCCTACTTTTCTCCCATTCCTGCATATCAAGGTACATCAGCGTAAGGCCGTGTGGAGGGCCATTGCAGCCAAGGTACGGGCCCTGGGGGTATCCAACAGACGACGCACCCACTGCCACAAGAGGTGGGACGACATCAGCCGGCTGGCAAAAAACATGGCCAAGATCACCTTGGGGCTGCTACCACGCACTGGGCGTCTGGCACAGCGAAACTTAACACCACTGATGTACCGCATATTGGCAGTGACTAATCCAGAGTTGGATGCACGTCTGAAGGAGCATAGGCAGCAAGGCAGGGGTGAGTATTTGAGGAGGGTGACTTTGCCTGGGAGTGAATGCATGTGTACGGAGCCAGTTGCAGCGGTGAGCCATTTAATGTTTGCAGTGTGGTGCACTGATGTGTCATGTGAGTGGCTGCAGGGATGTGTGCTAGTATCAGGCATTGTGCCTAACAGCTCATGAAAAGGTTGATCATCCATGCTGTGCTTTATCATAGCCAGGTGTGTTGGGATACACATGGTCATTTTGCATTGTGATGGTGTGTGAAATGTATTAGGGGGTTAACAGAAGGGTCCAGTATCTGAGTGGGAGTTCATGTACTACTTTTCATGCACCATGATTGTTGAGGGTCAGACGTCTGACTACAAGGTGCCCCTGATTAGTTCATGTTGATTAGTATGGCCTACTTGGCATTGTGGACTGCCATGTCCTAATATGTGTGTGTGTTCTCCCATCATGTTCCCTGGAGGCATGTCAATGTCACTGAGTTTTGGGGCATGATAGTTGTGGGCATGTGAAGTTGTGTGGGGTACACTTCATCCAACAGCAAGGTGTTGTGCTGTGTGGCCTGAACATGGCTCAGTCATGGCAGGTAGTCAATGTTGCAGGCACTGTTGTAATGGATGTAGTGTGTTGCTGCACTGTTTATGCAGGGTGTGGTGTTCAGCATGTTGATTTGTGCATCCCCTGTATGCATGGTTTAATTGGCTTGGTCCTGATGATGTCATTTATACAACCCTGCATCTGTCTCACATGCAGAATCGCCAGTGGGCACAGAGGAACCGTAGCCGGAAACCAGTGGAGCGGAGAGTAGCACTACAGCAGCACCGGAGGCCAGTGACACAGAGCTCACCAGCGCATCTGAAGGGGACAGGAGCATGCAGGAGGAATCCGTGGCAGAGACACAGAGTTCTTCATCATCTGATGCGAGTGGTGATGCATCCATTGTGTCAGGCACAGGGGATAGGGAGTCTGATACATCATCTGCCACTCAACGGCCAGTCCCGAGCCTCCCATCTACTTCCTCTGTGCTGGCTGTGTCAGTAAGAGGGGACATGTTACATTCTGCACCTGTTCTCCCTGCTGTTATCAATGCTGAGTGTGTTGAGCTCCTGCGCCAGCTTTGTGTGTGCCAGACCGCCCTGTAAAATGCCTTCAGCGACCATGACAAAAAATGGGGCAGGTGGTTGCCTACATGGAGGGCATACACTCTGACGTGGGTGGGCTCCACCGTACAGTCCAGAGTTTGTCAGCCGCAGTGACGTCTGCCCTTCAACAGGCACATCCTCACATTCCTGCTCAGGTCCCCAGTCAGTGGCCACATCAAAGGACAGTGACCACGGTTCACATGCATCACAGAAACGATACAGCACAAGGAACACAAAGCAGACGCAAGCCAAGCGGTCCCGCCCACAGATACCATCCCCTCAGAAGAGCAGAGCCAGCCCAGAATGCATAGACAAGAGCCCGTCAGGGAAGAGCAAGGCAGAAAAAGTAATGAGGCAGACATCCGCCTCACAAACCTCTGAAGCATATCCAGCAAAGGACTCTCCTGTCCCTAAAACTTCACTTAGAGCTAGGCGTGCAGAGTCTGTGTCCACTGAGGAGGTGTTGCATAGCAAGGGTACACCTAGGAAGGGCACAGGCCCAGTTACCCCCACCACATCAACTCCAATTCCAAGCCCAGTGAAGCAGGTGGAGGAGGGCACTGTAGGTGCCACCCCAGGCAGAGGAGGGCACTGTACGTGGCACACCTAGCAGACAAGCAAAGGAGGGCACTGTAAGTGAGACACCTAGCAGACAAGCAAAAGAGGGCACTGTAAGTGGGACACCTAGCAGACAAGCAAAGGAGGGCACTGTAAGTGGGACACCTAGCAGACAAGCAAAGGAGGACACTGTAAGTGGGACACCTAGCAGACAAGCAAAGGAGGGCACTGTAAATGGGACACCTAGCAGACAAGCAAAAGAGGACACTGTAAGTGGAACACCTGGCAAACAGGGTAAGGTGGTCCAGAGGCGTAGCCAGAAAAAGCGTCCTGCAGTATCCAGCACATCACCAGAGGGAGTGCCAGTGTCTGAACCAGATGCAGGCCAGTCGGTGTGTGTACCTGTTGTGTCATCACCTGTTCTCATTAACCCCAAGACCGAGAAGCCATTTCGTATTCCCACAAAGTGGAAGGGCACCCCTCCAACCTCTCCCACCTACACAGTGTTCCAGGTCTGCATGACTCCACTTCCACGTGCCACTATACCACCTGGTCCAAACAGCCCTCCAGCGTGCCAGACGACTGATAGCCCTACATCACCTGTTTCTCTGTCTCCCCAGTCAGGTGTTCCTGCTGAGCCCGAAACACAGCCAGCTCCAAGTCAACCTGACAGCCAGATGTGAGTGGCAGTCCCCCTCATACACCTGTCCTGACCATCGTTTGCCACCTGGTTGTGCTGCTGGCCATGGAAGGGTACAGTCATACACACTCACTGTGCAGCTTCTCATGACCTGCCTCTGCACTTGTCCATGCCCACTGGCCTTGTCGTTCACTGCTGTTCTGGCCTTGTTGCCTGTGCAGCCTCTCATGTACTTGCTGGGCCACCTGCCCTGGACACTGACCCTGTTGCTCTGCTGTGTTTTGAGTCTCCCCTGTGCAGCCTCTCATGTACTTGCTGGGCCACCTGCCCTGGACACTGACCCTGTTGCTCTGCTGTGTTGTACTCTCACCTGTGCCATGGGCACTGACCCTGTTGCTCTGCTGTGTTGGAGTCTCCTCTGTGCAGCCTCTCATGTACTTGCAGGGCCACCTGCCCTGGACACTGACCCTGTTGCTCTGCTGTGTTGTACTCTCACCTGTGCCATGGACACTGACCCTGTTGCTCTGCTGTGTTGATGTCTCCGCTGTGCAACCTCTCATGTACTTGCTGGATCACCTGCCCTAGACACTGACCCTGCTGCTATGCTGTCTTGTACTCTCACCTGTGCCATGGACACTGACCCTGTTGCTCTGCTGTGTTGTACTCTCACCTGTGCCATGGACACTGATCCTGTTGCTTTGCTGTGTTGGAGTCTTCCCTGTGCAGCCTCTCATGTACTTGGTGGGCCACCTGCCCTGGACACTGACCCTGTTGCTCTGCTGTGTTGGAGTCTCCCCTGTGCAGCCTCTCGTGTACTTGCTGGGCCACCTGCCTTGGACACTGACCCTGTTGCTCGGCTGTGTTGTACTCTCACCTGTGCTATGGAAACTGGCCTTCCTGTTTGTACTTTGCCTGTGCCGGATATTTTGCTTTTGATCTGCTTTTTGTACCTTGATGTTGTGGACAGTTGTTATACTTTCACATCTGTGCAATATGTGAATAAATACAGTTACTCCTGTTGTGTCTTTTGTCGGTGTCCTTGCTGATTACAGTTCTTTTTGTGTGTGCATTTAGTTGACTAGGCCCCATGCTCTATGTCTCACTTCGACATTGTGAAGCTTTTTGTCTGCATCACATTTATTGACAGAGGTGACAGGGCCTGTGATGGCTCTTTAAGCTGGCATGCTGTTATGTTTTGAGTGGTTTTATGTTGTCGGCTACGCGGGTGCCATGTCAGTTTGGGGTACACTGCCAGCACATGGTGTGATGCTGTGCACAGGTTAGCATGCTGGCTGCGTACTGTCATGTTGTATGTGGGTTATTCCTGTATATATGCCCAGCTAAATATGTGTATTGACATCCTGTTTTGGCCCGTAGTCCAGGCCCCCTGGCATACATGAGATGTGTGCTCTTGGGTGGTGAGGAGTTGTGCAGTGTGAAGGGTGTGATTTTGTATTTGTTGTGTATGTGTGTGTGCCCCTAGATTGTGATAGACACATGTGTCAGCCAGGAGTTGTGTGCCTGGTGTTTTGATTGTCCTGCCCTGTGTAAATGATTTGATGCTTTTGTGTGAGTTGTCTGATGTGCACTGTGCAGTGTGTTGGTGTGTCCATGCAGTTCTGTGTGACTCCTCCTTGTTGTATTTGTCACTTATGTGTGTGCAAAGTATGTGACTTGCACATCAGTGTTGTGTTTGTTTGATCATCAATGTGTGTTGTGTGTGTTTGTGTGGACTGTGTGACCCTGCTAGTCCTCACTGACATTGTATGTGACTTTCTCTAGCACTGCAGGTACATGATGCCATCCCCTATGTGTGCCACTTGTGCGCAGACATTGTGGGTCTGCATTCACTCTATTTGTGGATTGGATACACCTCACATGTCTGATACTGACATGCAAATCAGTAGATTTTGATGTCAGCTGTCTCCTTTATTTCCATGTGAATGTGCCCCCACATCCCTTCATTTGTGAGACTGTGCCTTGTGGTGGAGTTTTTGGGCCAAGTGTGCTATTCCACTCTGGACATTTCTCCATTGTTTTATGTGTGATGTTCTTGTGGTATTCATCTGTGTTGCTTGTCCTTGTGCAAATGAGCTGTGTGTGCTGCCCAGGGCTCAGGTATTGCTGGGTGTGCTGTTGTATCCCAGAGTGGTGCATCCTGTTGTTGTTTTGTTGGGTGTCTGTGTGTTGGCTGTGGTGTAGCTTCACTTCCTGGGTGTGCTGTTGTTTTTGTGCTGTGCTGCTTTGTGGTGTGTGTTGTGGTTGTTCCAGTCATGTCTGTGTGTATCTGTTGTGCTTGTTGTGCACACACTGCCTGTTGTGCATACAGTGTTGTGTGTCTGTGTGCTTGGCATTGCCTGATGTGCATCCCTTGATGTCCTGTGGTGTTCGTGTATAAGTTTTGTGCAGGCATCTGTTCAGGCTACCCTGTGTGTGTGTTCGGTTTGTGGTTACACCCAGGTTGTGTGTATGTGCTGGGAAGTATTGTCAGCCTTGTGTGTGTGTGGCACTGTTGTAGTGTGTTCCTGGTCAGCTACTCCTGCAGTGGCTGTCTCCCTGGTTGTCTGGTGTGGTGCATGGTGTGTATTGTGCTTGCTTGTACCTGTGCTTGTTGCTGTGCATGGGGATGTACAGGATGGGCACATGGCATGTGACTTGATGGTGTGTGTTGATGTGTAGTCGGGGGTGGTGCGTCCCTGTGGTGTCAGTGCCCTGCCCATGCCTTGGACTGGCTCTGCCTTCTGCATTGTGCGCATGTGTTGACCGCGGCGGTGACGTGACCGGAAGCGAGACGTTGCTGCTAGTTTGCGGTCGATGTGTGTCACAGATACAGAGGGGTGACTTGTTGGCAGGTGGGTGATATAGGGGAGCCCTTGTGGATGTGTTGTGACCCCCAGCAGGATGTCTGTGGTGGACTTGGACCCTGTGTCGGGCCGTGTGTTGTGTGTTGTATTAGTGTATTTGCATACCTGCTGCGTCGTCTGCGGCGGCCCTGCTGATGGTAGTGCAGTAGCAGGTACATCACCGGGTGCATGTGGAGGGCTGGGTCTATTGTGTTCATGGCCGGGTCTCGGCGATCGTGCTCCGCTATAGACTTTCCGTCGTGTCTGGTTGAGCGGTGTCTCTGCTGCGTTGCGTCTTCCTGTTTGGGCCATCCTAATTTGTGGAGCGGTGCGGACGTCATTCCGCAAGGCGGTGAGTCTCGATTGGCTCCCACCGCCGCGGTGGCGGGTGCACTTTCATGGCGGTAAGCGTCGCTCCGTGGCGGATGGGAAATGACCTATGTTTTACTATACTAATATGGCAGATGTGTGTTCCGCTGTTCCCGGGCAGGAAAAGGTGTTTTTCCGCCCCGCCAGCACCGCGGTGGTACCACTGCCCGACATCATAATGGACCCCTTAGTCTCTTAAATGGAAGTAAAAAATCCTCAACACGAAAACTCCAAGCAGGAGAAATTAAAATGTAAGCCTATGTTGTTTTTCCTCATTGGCTGAATAGTTTTGATGCTTTCACAAGGTGAAGATTTCTGCATTCAGACTTAGCTGCTATTTTGGAGCTCGGATTACCCAGGCAGGACAAGGCTGCAATCTGCGGCTGAACAAGGCTCCACAATGCTGAATACTCATCCTGCTGAAACTGATTTGCTGCTGTGGAAATGCTCTGACCGGGAACAACCTGAATCTTTGGTAAAGCGTTAATACACCATCAAGGGCCAGTATGTCCTGGTCATCGGAGTCCTTTGAAGTTACAAAGATTCTAAGTCCTAGGTTTTTCAGTATTTTAGGTGAAGTACAAATTGACACAGCCAGGGGTTCCAGGAGTTCCTGAAATGCCCTTGGTGTTAACAACTCACTCTAGCGGAAGCAACCAGCAGGGCCTATGGGAGGTACAGTTGTAACTAGTCAGCTGGTCTCTTCAAGAACAGGGGCTTCTTGCAGCGTTTTCTAGCACTACATCTTAGCAGAAGGTCAGCCGACTGACCCTTGGGAGTGCACTTCTTTGTCCTGAGTACAACTGGGAGGAGGTCCAACCCTTCAGTTCCCATCATAGGTCTCTACTTCCACATGTAGTGTTCTGAAGAAAGTTTCCATGGGCACCAAATTTATACTGGGCACTAGCATGTGGGGGAGGGTGATACTCCTGGTCTCTCCCTAATCAAATGGGAAAAGTTACCAGGGGGTAAACCTAGACACATATGCAGCAGTTTGGCTGCCTTACAGCAAACAATCCCACTCCCACACTGCACCTCTCTGACTAAATCAAATGTCAGAGCCCTTTTGCTCCTGTTAATTGCCAGTGTAACCACCCAAAAGTTTAGTGATGATAATAAGCAGCCCTCTCCACTTTGGTCACACTAAACCAGTTCTGAGGCTGCCACCCTCCCATGGGAATTGGTATCTGCCTGACTTGCTGAACAAAAGAAGAGGCTGGCCCAGGTGTTAGCTACATCTGCCTATGGCAAGCAAGTACTCTTCGAAGTTAATTAAAGTACCTGGTCCCAGCCCACAGCCCATCTTGTCAAGGGGACACCAAAACATCCCTGGTGGCTTTGTCTCAGCTACGGGAGCAAGTTCACACCTCAACAAGGAGGCGATTCAACTCCTGCGTGACATTTGGAGCTCATAGAAATAGGTCTCAAAAGGTTTTAAACAAGGAAAAAGTAACTTTTGCAAAAACACTTTTTTTTAATAGTTATTACAAAATCGATTTTACCAATAAATTGGATTTGAAATCAGTAATAAAAAAGTGTTTAAACTAAATTTCTGTTTCAAAATGAAATTAACATTATTAGAAGTAATAATGTAAACCATTGCTTTCCTGTGGAACAGCCAGCCTAGACTACTATGAAAATAGTTTTATTTCTTATTTTTTTGTTTACTATAGGGACATTTGTAACATTAAATGTTGACATGTTTTACCTTTAAATATCATGCATGCTGCCTCACAGATTGTAAGGCCTACTTAGGGGTGACATATTTAAATTTAAAGGCCAGTTTTGACCTGTCATTAGGGTTTATTTTGACAAGTTGAACTGCAGTTTTATAACTGTAACTACCAGGGTTAGTGGGAGTCCTGAAGCCATGTTTTACAGGGACACTATAGTGGTGGCACATTAGGTGTTGCAGTTTACTAGTGACATTTAACCTGCTGGCCCTGGGTACACTTTGTACCACATACTAGAGACCTATAAATAAGGTAAATATGGCAATAATCAGTTTATCAATTCAACTTGTTTTAGAGGGCAGAACACATGCACTGGGCCTGGATGGCACAGTCTAGTGCACAGAGTCAAAATACTAGCAGCATAATTGCACAAAGAACGGGGGTGACCGTGCAAAAAGGGGCCTTTTCCTACACTGCTCCTCTAACACATCTTTGTTTACTGTAGTTCTGTACTTTCGAACAGCGACTGTGACATTTATGGAAGGGGACCATGAAGATGGTCTTTAACAGATAAAGACTGATTGGAGCTCAGTACTTTAGAGGACATTTGAATCAGTTTTCCCAGCATACTAAAGCCTTCTGACCCCTCCCGCTTGTTTTAGTAGCTTTCTGCGAAGTAAGGTAAGAGAGAGCAGCAGACTGGGATGTATGATGTTACAACGCATGCTTTTACCACGCAAGTATTACAACGAAAACCTTTACAACGCATTACACTTGGGGGTGCTGGATAGTGAATAGTTTAATTTAATATTCCAACTCCAGTCCCCGGGGACACTAGGGAAGTTGTTGGATAGTAAATTAAAACTATTCCTTATCCTAGAGCGCCCCCCAGTGTAATGCTTTGCAATGCTTTTCGTTGTAATACATGCGTTGTAACAGCACTGCGTGGTAAAAGTTGTGTTGTAAAGGTTGCATACCAGCAGACTGTCACCCCCTTTTTCCCCCTTTTTACCTCTTGCTCTCTCTTCAGTTTCTTACACTTGCGCTGGAGCCGTGACAGTAGTTTCCACCTTGAAGTCGGTGCTTCTCTGGCAGCAGGAGGTGAACTGGCAAGCACAAAAGGTAGTTGCTAGGGATGTCAAAATTGACTTTGTTAATGGGAATTAAACATAGGACTACAAAGGATACCTTGGGAGTGCTTGGCCACCAAAGCAGTCAGTCACAGATCGCGGAGTCACTAAATGCTGGGGAAAGTGGGTCCTTAGACGGAGCTCGCTTCGCAGTAGCAGCATGCGACCAGGAACAGGAGAACTGCCAAGGTTGCTGAAAATCAGTGGTGTGATAGCAGCTAAAGGGAAGCGGGTAAGCACCAGAGGTAGATGCCAAACATTGCTCTTCTAATGGCAATAAAATGCAGTGTTAGAGGAGCCACCTTGGCCATCCAAGTCACAGTCAGACCAGTCAAAACCTGGGGAAAGCAGGCTCTTATGAAGTGGTGGCTCTTCAGAAGCAGCCCAGCAACAGGATAAGCAGATCTGCTGTGCTTCTTGGAAATCAGTGGCTTAATGGAAACTGTAGGAATGCGGCTGCTAAGGATGCCAACTTTTGCCCCCGAGGTAATCGATGAATTAATACTACACTTATGAAATGCAAAGTCCACCATCCAATGCATTTCTGGGACAATAAACAATACTAATGCTGATACAAAACAACAGAAATAAGAGACCAGACTGAAGCAGAATAAAATGGTGTTAAGAGCTTTGCTGAAATACCTTGCTCCAAAATACCTTTCAAGCTCATAAAAAGGGTGTTGCATGAGTGCGGTTCAAGTATTATTAGTGATCTGTTTCCTATTCTAGATTCATAAAATCTTCAAATGACAAATATCAAAATACTTTTCATTTAAAGATTTACTTTAGGCCTATAATATGAAAAATACGTTGCCAGAAGCTGGACTTCCATATCATAAAAAAAGAATGCATCTGACAATGTCTTGAATTCAGTATGTTGTTCAGTTGATATCCAATGCAAGCTTCTACATTATCAGAGATAGAGACCCCTTTCCTGAGTCTAAAAATAACTTTTACTGTACAGTTTAGAATCTTTTACAATTGCTTCAGGGCCAAATCTGTTTTTTTTAGGCAGAAGAAAATACAGTCATCAGTTTTTGGATGAGTACAAGGTGATGATCATCAGTTTATGTAGATCTTTTGGAAGGAACTCAAGTATTTTTCAGACTCTTTAATTGGTAAAAACAGGAGGAAGTGAGTGTATTTATCTTATCATATGGTTCATGGATAATGCAGAGTCCAAGTAAATCTTTAGGGATGTCACCTTTTTAGGAGAGGGTGGCTGACCAAGTTCGATTGGCCAGAGATCAATGACCCAGCTTTTTGGGTATGAATTGACCAATAGAAGCTCAGCTTTTTAAGATATCAATTTAAGGAAATGTTGAGACATCTAAGTCTGAATAGCTAGCAGGCACTGTGACACCAGCTTTACCAGGCCTGTAGAGCCTTGCTCAAGCTAAATTATTACTTGTGGGCCATCTTCATAGGAATGCAGGAGATGTGGCCTATTGGCTAGAGCTATTCACTTTGAAACTGAGGAACCAGGCTCAAATCCCATTCTTGGCTCGCCATCCGGTGATTCTGGGCAAATCACTTAACCTCTCCATGCCTAAACAGAAACAAATTGGGTAACATCTGGATCTCATGTAAAATCACTGGTTCTCACGTAAAGTACTTTAATGCACTTAGGCCAAAGTAGAGATCTATAAAACTGAAAAAATAAGTAAAAAGAATGCTACAGTGATGGGCTCTAATCAGGTGTTAGAGTGGAAATGCGAACATTGAAAAAAATAGGTGACATGGCAAAGCGCTTTGGCACCCAACATGCAAAGATTTCTTCTTGCGAATGGGACTGACTCCCAAAATGACAAACAGCTCATCGAGTGAATTCTTGAAGGATTCAATAAGATGTGTGCGGTGATGGCAATATATTTCCCTTGATAGAAATGTACCAACACATTTTTGGCAGCAGATACTGTATCACATAAGCCTATGCAGGATAGGTATAACAGATTAAGCTCAATGGGATAGACCAGGTCTCTCTCCAAATGTCAAAGGTTTAGAATGTCAATATTAATGACCTGGCTCTGTGCTATGTGCATTCAAAAAGGCATACATGAAGAGCAAGTGATGTGTCACCAACAGCCCCTGCATACACCTGAAACTGAATTCTCACACTCAACAAGAGCTTCGTATCAAGTTTTTAAAGTGCTCTTTCGGCAGATCGATGACTTGTTGCACAGTATTCCTAATTGAATTTAAGAGAAGAAGATTAAAGATGAAATATCCTGGAGGTGGAGCTCCCAATTTCAGCTGGCTTATTTTACACAAATCCAAGGTCTTTGAGAAGCACAGTGCATGTTCCAAGCTTTTTTGGAGTTCAGGTAGACGCAGTCCAGGTCTGGGCCGTCACTTTGGACGAGGTTACTGGAGAAATAAACAGAGGTGAACTGTTTATTACTGGTATGCAAGTAAGTTTAATTAATGTAGAGGTTCACAGAACAATACGTACAGTACAATTTTTTTAAATTGATCACATTACCTACATTTGCAAATGAAAAAGCTAATTACAGTTTTGTGCACCTATTGGAGAATCGATTGAGAACTCGATAAACAGGTTTCCCAGGACACTCAATAGATATAGCCCTAATAATCCTTACTGTTTATGTTATGTTGATTTGTATAGTGCATAAATCATCCATGAGGGTATCTAGTCGCTTGTGTAGGTGTGTGGCCCCAAGGTGCTTATACGTACAGCCAGGTCTTCAGCTTCTTGTGGAACGCAAGAGGTGAAGAAGAGGCTCTGATGAGTTGACAGAGGTTGCTCCATGTCTTGGATGCGATGTACGAACATGAGCTACCTCCAGTTTTTCTTTTGCGGATGCAGGGAGTGTGTGCAAGTGAGAGTGAGGCAGAGCATAGGGTTGGAAAAAGTGTATGCATTCGGGTCCTGTGTTGTGTTGAGCTTTCTATGTGTGCTTGTGAATGGGGAGCAAGTGAAGCTTCCTGAAGTGTGGTGGGATATGGGTACAGAGTGGGAGTTAACTAGGACTCATGTGGTGGTCTAGAGTCTGTGTAGGTAATATTTAGAGATTAGGGCATGGAACTGTTGCTCTAGTCCGGCCTGGTGGTGATGAGTGCTTGTGTAAGAGTCTGTCTGGTGTTTTGAAGCACCCATTTGAAGATCTTTTGCAGCATCCATAAGATGTGGAAGCATGATTTGAGCTGTCATGTTGAGCTTGTCATCTAGAATGATCCCTGGATTTCCTGTGTGGCATGCTGGTGTGGGTGTTGGGCCTAGCTCCGATGGCCACCAAGTGGTATCCTAGAGGGAGCTCTGGTTGCTGAAGACCAGTACTTCATCTCGTCAGAGTTTAGCTTTAGGTAGTTAGCTCACATCCATTCTTCTACCATGGTCATGCCGTTGGTGAAGTTGTTTTTTTTAGTGGTTGTCTTGTCCGTCAGTGAGAGGATGAGTTGGGTGTCAAAGGCATAGGAGATGATAGTGATGTCTTGTGACCAAATAATGTTGGTAAGTTGTATCATGTATATGTTTCAAAAGAGTGGGGCTGAGTGACGATCCATGTGGGACTCCGCAAATCTATTTCTTCAGTTTCTGATATATTTTTCAAAAGGGTGGGGCTGAGAGACGATCTGTGTGGGGCTCCGCATATCTATTTCTTCAGTCTCTGATGTAAAGGGTGGCATCCTGACTGACCCTTTGGGTTCTTCCCATGAGAAAGGAACAGATCCATTTTAGAGCAGACCCTTGTCTACCAAACTTGTAGAGTCTTGTAATGAGGTTGCTGTGGGAGACAGTCTCCAAACCATAGGGAGGTTGTGCAGGATGATGGCCGCTCTTTCTCCTTGGTCCAAGATGACTCGAATGTCATCGCTAGCTGCAATTAGTGCTGTGGTTCTTTCTTAATCCTTATTGACTGTTGCCTAGAAGCCGCTGATGTTCTAGGTTGGTAGTGAGTTGCTTGTTGATGGGCTTCTCAATCACTTTGTCTGGATAGAGGAGCATAGCGATGAGTCAGAAGTTGTTCAGTTGATTCAGGTCGGCTGTGGGCTTCTTGAGGAAGAAATTGATTTCTGCAAGTTTCCATTCATCCAGGAAAGTGGAAGAGATAATTGAGGTTGTTTGCTAGTCACCTGCACAGTTGACAACTCAGAGAGTGGGCAATTACACGTTCTGGGTTCAAGAGTTATTTGCAAAAATGTGGGCGCCTACTTTAAACTGTTGTGTGGTTCCTAGGATGACCTAAACTGAGGCTTGGTGTGCAGACAAACTCTGGACACCCCCACAGGATGTGTCAGCCATTAGACCAGCTAGCTCCATGTTGCCCCTTCTATACCCCTGTACTCTACAATGGTGTGTGTAGTTTCTGGCAACCACCGAACATGACAAACCTGATGCCTCAGGTATCGTGGAAAACAATATGGTATCCTTTGCTCAGTCACTCCTGCTTGCTTTTTCTCAGAATATAAATCAATCAATCAGTACACATAGAATTAGGATTGGATTATTTATTGGTCAAGCATCAGTCTAGTGTGAAACACATTAGCTGCAACAATCAAAAGACAGGAGCAGACAAATGTGATCGCTAACACCAATATAGTAAATACATTTCTACCATAGTGCTAATAAGATAAGTAAAAAAATTATATAAAACAATAGCATTGGCGTACTCCTACTATGCGTAGCTGTTCTAAACGTACCCAGCCTAGATCTTTAGGTGAGGCATGTGTATGTAAGTGTTAGAATAGAGCCTAATGGAGCAGGGAATTCCCTGGTGAAGTTCTAACCCCTCTCCTGATGGTTCTAAATGAATGGTTCCGTCTCTGCGTCGAGGATGGCACCCCACAAGGGATGTCAGGTCTCTCTGCTTGTCGAGTGATCAGCCTGCAGAGTCTTGGTCCAGCCTGGAATGAATTCTCCTCTGTCTTTCTATGGGGGAGTGTGGGTCTTTTACACTAGAGAGGTCACTCCGGGGTTGTTCTAGAATCAATATGTTTTGAAAACATTCAAAATCCCTTGCTAATCCTTTTCTAAACAAAACACTCATTCTCAGCTGGCTGTTGGCATGGATGAAAAAAGTGGTGACCCTTATACAGAATAAATCTGCTGTGCCTGAGGTCATGTTTATGTACGTCATGTTCAAAGATTAAGATATGGTACCAAGAGCGTGTTGTCGAAGAGACAGAAGTAAGCTACTAGGTAAAAGGTCACCTGTATATAACTGTTTTGTTGTGTGGATGGGACCTAATGTATGCAATTGCTATGTACATGATTGGACCATCCTAAAGGACATGACTAAACCTGTTTTCAAGGGCAGGGGAACCCATAGGTATACAAGGGACCATGGGTAAGGAATGTTTATCAAGGAACAAGAGGTCCCTAGGTTTAAGAATGCATATAATACACATAGAAAATGAATATGTTCTATGTCAAAAACTCACAAGAAATAATATCTGAATATTTATTCAATCACATAATAGAAAAGAATGAAATAAAAGTGGGTAACAAAAAACAACATACACAGGAAAAATTACAAGGGAAGAACTGTAAAAACTCAGACATTTAAAGGGAAGTGACAATTAACAATGTTACAAAGACCATGCCACGATTTTTGGTACCAAAGATATTATATATTTAGGAATCAATAATGTGTGATAGTCATGAAACTATGTGTAGACGATATTTCGATCCCATTACACGATATACGGATCATCATCAGGACTTAGATTATGCCTAAGAGTATTTATTGTCATTAACACGGGAGAGAATGAACGAGCATTCTTCGCTTTTCAGTCTTTTTTAGATGCTAAAGCATGACACTGAACCTTGGTTTATTCCCATGCTATTGGCTGCTTGATATATCATTCCACCTTCCAGGAATACTTCCATTCGACTATTCTGCATCTTTGGCCAAGGAGTTGTAAAAGAGCGCAAGCAGAGTCTTGATGGTAATTCTGGTGACCCTCTTCCTACATGCTATTCTAAAGGCACTGAAAACTCTAATGACTAAAACAACGAAGTATTGATTGACTTAGTAAAGTGTGCAATTCTATTCTGGCAGAAAATAATTGCAATGGAAGTTAATTCTCCCCCGTGTCAATGACAATAGACACTCTCAGGCATAATCTAAGTCCTGATGATGATCCCTATATCGTGTAATGGGATTGAAACGTCATCGACACACAGTACCATGACTCCATGACTATTACACATTATTGATTCCTAAATATAATAGCATTGGTACCAAAAGTTGAGACAGCACCTTACTGTCTGGGACCAGGTGGGAAGTTAATTGGGTAAAAGTGGACCAGCAATGTCTTTAGAAACAATAGCAACGGATGGGGTCTGCTTTGGGAGTAATAAAACACCATGAAATCATGCACTTACACTTCATTTCTATAGGGTGATCCATCCACCCACCGCCATTCTTCGTGCCCTGTCGCCCTGACCTTCTTCAGTCCAATCCAGTAATCCCGACTAGAGTCTTTAAATCGAAAGCTGGTTTCCTGCAAAGAAAGTAAAAAGAATTGTGATGTTTTTGGCACATAAATAACTAAACTTTTTGACAAATGAGGAATATGTGCAAGACATGTTTGCAATCCATTCCAACTGACTGCAAAGCCTAATGCAGAGAATGGCATCACCTCCTATGGAGTGGCCCATCCAGATGAGGCATGCCCGCCCAAGTAAGGTTAGGGACTTTCAATGGTGCTGGACTCAACTGACTAATGCAAAAAGAACTATTGATGGACAGAATGCAGAACGATTTCATACATTCACCCCAGTACAGAGATCTGGGCCTAAATCCATAGTTTAGGAGGGGGGTGGGCGCACACTGCCTCACACTCCAGCACTCAGTTTGCCCCGATGCATCATAATAAATGCAGTGCATGATAACACTTTCATCGGTGTCAGGCTTCAGTTTTTCACCCTTGTTGGTGCAGCCAGTGCTGTGTATCTCTAGACACGTGTTTCAGGATACTTGTTCTTCTTCAGTAGAGAGCAACACTTTTTTAGGGGGTGCTGGAGATGCTGCCCAAAATCTTCTCAGGTCTCAGTACCACTCGCTGGGCATGGGTGCATCAACCAGAGCTCGTCAGCTCGTTAGCTCAAGTGAGCCTTATTAAATAGGAGGGGGGTGGGCACACACTGGCTCAAACTCCAGCATCAGTTTGTCCCGAAGCATCATAATAAATGCAGTGCATGGTAACACTTTCTTCGGTGTCAGGCTTCAGTTTTTCATCCTGGACACCAAAGAAAGTGGTATTATGCATTGCATTTATTATGATGCATCGGGGTAAACTGAGTGCTGGAGTTTGAGGCAGTGTGCGCCCACCCCCCTCCTATCTAAATCCATAGTTTGTTTGCTCACCATGCCATTCCAGTTTGGACCCAGCCATATTCAAATCAGTCATGACCTTGTGCCCAATAGGAACAGTCCAGCCCGAACTGCCAGGCCAGGTCATTCCTGGACTGGAAACAAGCATCCTAGGACCGGTTTCGGGGTTTCACCCCTCTTCAGCCAGGACAGCTTGATTCCAGTGGCATGGAGAGCACGGGACTCACGTCTAAGCATACCCGTTCCACTTGGGGTAAACTGAGTGCTGGAGTTTGAGGCAGTGTGCGCCCACCCCCCCTCCTATCTAAATCCATAGTTTGTTTGCTCACTATGCCATTCCAGTTTGGACCCAGACATATGCAAATCAGTCTTGACCCTGTGCCCAATGGGAACAGTCCAGCCCAAACTGCCAGGCCAGGTCCTCCTTGGACTGGAAAAAAGCCTCCTAGGACCGGTTTCGGGGTTTTACCGCTCTTCAGCCAAGATAGTTTGATTCCAGTGGCATGGAGAGCCTGGCATCTTCTCTGCATTACATGGTATCAGGTTCTCAGGGCACATATCCCAGTTGCCAGTCAGGGACAGTTACTCTCAGACGTGAGTCCCGTGCTCTCCATGCCACTGGAATCAAGCTGTCCTGGCTGAAGAGGGGTGAAACCCCGAAACCGGTCCTAGGATGCTTGTTTCCAGTCCAGGAATGACCTGGCCTGGCAGTTCGGGCTGGCCTGTTCCCATTGGGCACAAGGTCATGACTGATTTGAATATGGCTGGGTCCAAACTGGAATGGCATGGTGAGCAAACAAACTATGGATTTAGATAGGAGGGGGGTGGGCGCACACTGCCTCAAACTCCAGCACTCAGTTTACCCCGATGCATCATAATAAATGCAATGCATAATACCACTTTCTTCGGTGTCCAGGATGAAAAACTGAAGCCTGACACCGAAGAAAGTGTTACCATGCACTGCATTTATTATGATGCTTCGGGACAAACTGATGCTGGAGTTTGAGGCAGTGTGCGCCCACCCCCCTCCTATCTAAACCCATAGTTTGTTTGCTCACTATGCCAATCCAGTTTGGACCCAGACATAGGCAAATCAGTCTTGACCCTGTGCCCAATGGGAACAGTCCAGCCCAAACTGCCAGGCCAGGTCCTCCTTGGACTGGAAACAAGCCTCCTAGGACCGGTTTCGGGGTTTTACCGCTCTTCAGCCAAGATAGTTTGATTCCAGTGGCATGGAGAGCATGGCATCTTCTCTGCATTACATGGTATCAGGTTCTCAGGGCACATATCCCAGTTGCCAGTCAGGGACAGTTACTCTCAGTGGGTTTCAGTGTTTTTGAAATTCAGTACGAAGGGAGAGGTGGTCCACACCACAAAATCACTCTATGTTTTGGAGATGTTTTGTGCATGCATATGCTATATGTGATATATACACAATCCATTTTTTCTATAAAATAGTTACAAAACAGTTTTAGGTAATGTAAAATAAAGCTGGATGATACAGTTATAGCTTTATTCTGTGCTAAGAGCAGTGATATGCTAGGTGGTGAAGTGCGGACATTAATCACTACATATTTAGCAACTCTGTTCTCTGTAGTCAATCCATAAATGTGATGTGTTCTTCTCCCATAATATATCTTAGTCTGTAGATTTTGTCTGTTGTTACTATCAGCAGTGTCAGGTCAAGAGAGGTATCTACCATTTTCATGCACCTTTTTCAGGCATCCTGTCCATGACCAGAACCCCAGGGCCAGTCGCTTTGACTTCCATTCGTAAACCGCTTGGGACGCTTTTACATAATATTCTACTCAGTACGTGTCTGAAAAATAGTGTCACAGTTAGCTTTACATCACATATATTCAAATAATTCTTATTTACTAAACTTTGATAATGTACCTTAAAATCAGTCTTTAGGTCTTTGCTATAACAGTATAGAAGGTTGGACCACAGCATTCTTGAAATCTCATTTCTGTCCTTTACGAAGAAACTATTTGCAAACTAATGTGGCCTAATCTCAAAAAATGGTCTTCTCCACAGTACAGAGAACTAGCACATGCTCATATGCTACCAGCAAATACTGAAAGATTATGGGATCAGTACATTTTTTTTAATTTCAAAACAAAAACATGATTTCAAGCCCAATGTCTATGAACAGAGACTGTGTTCAGTTGAATCTGTTGGAATGATCGTCATTCATTTGGACATGAGTACCTTTATCCCACAATTGGCCATATTTGGAAGGAAGCGAGCATCAGAACACACCCATGAGTGTTGTCAGAGATGAAGGGCCAGGAAATGAGTACCACACAACACTGCTCTGTCAAGGTTCATAATGGACTGTTCTTCTGATTCCAAAGATGTCTGAGGGTTGTTGCAGTCCTTTAGTTTTATTTGATTTCAGTAGAACTTACTGCAGCTGTGTTCAGAGGCTAGGACCGGATGTTGAGGGAACTTTGAAGTCCCTGAGGCTCATATCAGGAGGCCATCAGACTAGCCTTTGGAGTCACTCTGGGCTTCAAGTTGAAGTTGCAGGTCCAGTTCCTCTTCCCCAGGCAAACGATCAGGAGGCAGCAGGTCAACACAGCAGGCCAGCAGTTCATTCAGGTCAGCCATCCACCAGAGTGGCAGTCCTTGTAGCAGCATGGCAGTCCTTCTTCCTGGCAGAGTATCCTCAGGTCCAAAAGTTTACTGAAGAGTTGGTGTCTGAGGTCCAGTATTTATACACATTTGTGATTTTGAAGTAGGGAGAAGATTTTAGAAGCATGCCTATCAAGTCATTTACGCACAAGAAGGGGTGGAGAGACTCAAATACACATATAACACCACAAAACAGAAAACAATACATCTGTTTTGAAAAACTGCCCTCACTCACACACCAAAGTGTGTGACAGGCTTCATCATCAGGTCTGCTTACAAAACGCCCTGGTGTAGCCACACTCAGGATGGAGCATAAGGGACGAGGTAAAAATAAAAGACCATAAGACACAATACAAAAACAAACCCAACATATATACAGTGATTGATAAGTGAGTGTCACCCTGTGACTGGTACTAGTGATACGACAAAGTGCAGTTAATAGGGAAGTGCTTGAAAACTGGTTTGAGGATACCATTTGAACCTTTATTCGTGGGTTCCACAACCAGGATTAAAAAGAAATAGAATGGGTAGTGTTTAAAGGAGAAGATTTAAGTTCTCAAAACACCCCTCCTGGTACTGCTTGTGCCAACTTGTTTCGACCGACTTACTGCGCCACAAAAGGTCACCCCGGTCTTCTTCAGGACGTATGTCGTTCCCAGTCCTGATAATGGCCAAACCGCAGTTCGGTCAAAGTGCCAAAATAAACTGATCACACAAGATTTCAACTAAATCATCACTTGTGGAGGAGATTCCCAACAACACGGTAAACAAATACGAGTTTATTATAATTATAAGCTCGAAAAGGCGCCCAGCAGAGCGGTGTCCCAAGAACACAACTGTTCTGGAGGGATAACCTCACAGCGCAGTCCGGAAACAGGCAGTTTTTCTGTTTTGTGGTGTTATATTTGTATTTGATTCTCTCCACCCCTTCTTGTGTGTATACGTTGCTTAGGGGGTTCGGGTGGTGGAGTTGTATATACAGTTGACCCTCTCCCCTTCTTTGTGGATAGTGATGCCTATCAAGTCCCCAGGCATCACGATGCCCCTTGTCCTGGCTCAAGACTAACTGCAGGGGTATGCAGCGCTTTGTCTGGAGGTGGGACACAGTGTATTCAAGAGAAAGCGGGTTTCTGCCCAGCTCCACCCTCCCATCCTACCAGTGATCACCTTTTCAGGTACAACTTAGCTCCCTATTGAGTGTGGCAGTCTAGGAGGAATACACAAAAGCCTAGCTGTCAGCTACACTCACTCATGTGACCAGAGACAGACTAAAAATGGCTAAAGCTTTTAGAAAGTTTCCATTTTCAAAAGTGTAATATAAAATCCAACATCACCACAAGTTAGGATTTTAAATTAAGATTCCAGAGACTTCAAACTTCTACTGGATGGATACTCTCATTTCAAAATGACCCTTATAAAATGTAATAAGGTACCTTCAATTTTATCTTATGGGAGAGGTAGGCCTTGCAGTAGTGAAAAACAAATTTAGGAGTTCTTTTCAATACCAGGCCATGTAACACTTAAAAGCACATGTACTACTTTTTAAATACATTGCACCCAGATATCTGAGATTCCCATGGCCTTCCAAAGGGGTGGCATATGTATTAAAAAAGAAGGTTTGAGCCAAGCAAAATGTTTACTTTGCCAGGTCAAAATGGTAGTTTAAAAACTGCACACGCTGCAGCAATGATTGTGCCACCAGCTCAAGTTGTCCTTTAAACATGTCTCAGGCTTGTTATAGCAGGGCAACTTAAGCAGATGGCACAATCAGTGCTGCAGACCCACTAGCAGTATTTCATTTACATTTAAATTTACATTTTACAGGCCCTAGGCACATGTAGTGCCACTTTACTAAGAACTTACAAGTAAATTAAATACACTAATTGGGGATAGGCCAATGTTAATATGTTTTAAGCAGGGAGCACACGCACTTTAACACTGGTTAGCAGTGGTGAAGTGCATAGAGTTCTAAAGCCAATAAAAAAAGAATACAGAAAACAATATGAGGAGGAAGGTAAATAGTTTGGGGGCTGACCCTGCAGAAAGGGCCAAATCGAATAGAACAAAGGAGTCCTGTTCATTGCTAAAATCCTGGTCCTATTGACTTTTTCTACAATCACAAATAGATAGCATGTATGCATGCCAGTATGTATTGTTATAGTGGAAACCCAGTCAAAAGGCAGCAGAGCACTGTACAGAAAAGGTTCAAAGACCAGTATACAGCCAATATGTGATACAGTCACGAATAACTGGTTTGTGGACGATTAACAGATGTGATGTAATGTTCTTGGAAGAGATGAATCGCCAACTCTTTTTTAAATTTGGACCGGGGTTGGTGCAGTCCTGATGCATACAGGGATACTATTCCAGATCATGGGTGAACATATAAAAAAAAGGCCTGGTACCCTGTGTCGTTTTTACACTTTTTAGTCTGCAGCCTGATAGTGTCCTGGCTGTGGGTGTGCCGAGAGCCTTCACTGATGGTGAGCTTGTCTGTAATATATGCAAAAGTGCTGGTCGTGATTGCTATGTAAATGATGCAGCTGGTTTCGAAGACGATGCAGGCCGGCAAGACCTTCAAATGGAACTCCATCACGATGTCACTGGTTTGACCATATTTCTAGTGGCCTTCAATGAGATGTGGTGCAGTGTGTAGAATGCCCTTAAGGAATGGCAGTGTGAAGTATGGAGGCCATGGAGTTTGGTGGAAGTGGAGTACACAAAACCACTATCAAGATGCAACACTATAAGGTTTGAACAGCAGTTATCAAGTCGCTTAATGTAAAAGTATGTTTCCCATAATTTGGAAGAGTGAGTTGATCCAGGCCTTCTTTGCTTTTTTGGCAATGCCTTCCTGGACGGTGAGGTTAGTGTCCAGAATGCATCCAAGTGACTTGGCAATCAATGACAAGTTGGGGTTCGAAGCCATCAAGAGTCATGTCATAGAGCCAGCTTTGTACTATTTCTTTTTTGTTGTTCTTGATAAGTAACAGGAAGTCTTCAGGAAGTCACTGGACATCCAGCTCTGGACGATGTGCAGGCAGTGTGTGAGGAGTTGGGTGTCTGAAACAAAGAAGACTTTCAAGTAGAATTGTGTATGGTCCCACCCCCACCCCATGCATTTGCATGCCTTTTTAAGGTCTGTCAGCAGCTGGGCTCACCAGCACTAACGCTTTATGCTACCTTCTAATATTGTGTCTGGTCACTCTACAAGGCATGAAGCTGCACTGATCTGGGAACTGTATAAAGTAACGTAGCAAGAAAGTTGGCAATTAATTTCGCCACTATGATTATGAGTGAGAAATGATGTGCAGAGTTCTGGTGGTATGAATAGTTAGAGACTTATCGTAATCATTTGTAAATCTAATGTCAGTTCACCGGTTGCCAGAGCCTTATCAAGTATTGCCCTAAGTGGTAAAATAGATCACGGATCATGCTCAAATACTTCCACTGGGAATCCAAGGTGTATTTCCACTTAAACATACCATAAGCTGTGTACTTGCAAAGCGCATCTCACACAAGGGTGTCTTGGCACTGAATAACAGATGTTTATTGTTACCCAACTCAATGGCACTCATTTTATCAACATCAGAAGAGCGAAAGGCTGAGTGGACCCAGCGGAATTTGGACCTGTGACCATGAGATCGAACACAGGCCCCTACAGGGGACGCATTAGAGGCCTTAAGCCACCAAAACCAGCCTTTACAGCACTCAGAGAGGCTCAGACATATTTTTTGTTTTGTCATTTGTGAACCATCTCTTTGGGAGGTGGAATATAAATTCAGCTAATGCGCTTTGGTCAGAGCTATCCTTTTTAGTGCATAAATACTGGCAGTTTGATGACGCCTCATATATATTCCCTATTGTCTTGCTGAATGCTTTGGATGGAATCGACGTTGAGAAAGCCAATGCAATTTTTTGTTTGCTTTATTGTCCAATTGGTTGACCCTACTTGGAAATGCTAGCAAATGCTGTTGTTGCCTATCAATACCTGCAGTAATTTAGGGAAGTGTTGTTCTATATTTCTGATAATCTGTGGTTCTAGAAAGACTGCATGAGCAAAATCTAAATCAAATACATTTGCGTCCAACTGGGACATCTCTTCTTGGTGACGTCTGGAGTAACCAGTGATATAGCTGTTGAGTCTGCCCCGCATGTGCCCTTTAAATGCTTTCCACAGCTTATCTTGTGAGAATATGAAGCCTTATTTTAGCGCTAGTTCTTTAGTGACATATGTCATTAGATCTCTGTTTCTCAACAACCATGGGCTTAGGTGCCAGTTACAATAACCTGCCCAATGCTAGTGTTATTGGTGAATGGTCTGAGAGCCCAGGGGCCATAATTTATATTACAGTTAATTCTCCTAGTTTTACTTTGGGTACAAGACAGTAATCTGATCTAGAAAAGAACTTGTGTAATCAAGAATATTAAGCATAACTTCCATGGTATGGGTGAACACAGTGTAATACCAGTGCTTAATTTGAGCCAGTGGCTCTGGTACTCTGTACCCGCACTTTATTGTCAACACCAGCGCTTGTGACAGTCTGCCACAAGGTGGCACTGGCTGGGTAATATAGAGATGACCACACCACAGTCAATTATTAATTAAAAATGCATTAAAAATGACTATTACTTGCTGTCAAAGCCATTCTTTTAGCTTCGGGGACCTCTTGTAGTCTGAATTGTCACACTTCTAGGAATGTGATGGTTAGGTGTTGTGTTGTTACTATCATTGGCAGCATGGCAGTGGCAATGTATGGTGCAAGCTGCAATGGCCTTCTGACAAGAGCGCTGGCATTTTATTGCAAATTTAGCACTGCATATGTCAGTTAAATTCGGGCGCTTTGGGAATTTGGCTGGGTGTTTTGCGCTTTTCTGGTGCAAGCCCTAGTCCCTGATTTGTCCATCTCTCAGTTAACTACCCCATTAAATCTCCCCCAATAATCTGGAAGGAGGACTTATGTAACCTTATGCACCCTAGGATGGCCGAGTAAGTGAGGATGAGGTTCGACATTAACAACAGATGCTGGTCTTCTATTAAGCATTCCTGCAATAGCAATATATCTACCCCATCATCTCGTCATGTATTGGGAATGGTAGCCGATCTTTCAACATAATTACTACCCCACATGAACCCCTGGTAAATCCTGCATGTACCTTTGTAAATAAAGCCTAGCATTCCAGAAAGGAACATTTGGTGCTTCTCAAATAGGTGTCTTGCAGGAGAAAGCCGTCTGCGTTATAATGCTTTGCTGACCAAGGTATTGTATTGTGCTTAAATTTATTGAACAACACATTTACATTTTTGGTTGCAATCCGTATGAAGCTCTGAAAAGTTTCATGTTTTTTTTTAATGATGAGGTTGCCTACTTGTCAAGTGCATTCTACTTTTCTCTGTAACTAGTTATGCTGTGCCTGCTGAACTTTAGCGTTTAAAATATTTTATTGAATTTTATATTAAGAAACAACAACATAAAAAATAGCACAGAACTAGGCACTTATACAGGATCAATAACAATAGTGATAATAGAATAAAAGTAACTATATACAAAAAACATCTACTATATATAGGAAATAAAAACTAACTAAAAAAGGAAGAATACAAATGATCATAAATGTGAAAACTGGGAACAGAGATAATGATAATAACCAGAAATTCCTTATAAACATATGAATAAATAGATCAGTAAAAGGAATTAATTAGAAATGGACAGCTATGTAATTATCAATTGATTTCCGAAATATATGATATGCAGAACTATTAAGAATAACACCAGATAAAGAGAGATTAGCACCTCTTGTAGTAAAAACTATCCATGACCACCATGTATAGAATTATAATGATGAATGGTCTTTCCAACTAGCAGTAATAGATTTTATGGCTGCTGATATATCAAAAATCAAAATGTTTGTATTATAGAACAAGCTTATTCATAGAAAGTGCCACAGATTTAAAAATCAATATAATATACGAAATTGGTTCAAACAAAATGAATATACTTTTGATGATACCCCAGACATCCCTCCAAAATTGAAAGACAACATTACATTCATAAAGCATATGTTTAATGAACCTGTATGCAATTTACAATGCCATAAATTAGGAGAGGGTAAAATCTTAGCTTGAAATAACTTTAAAGGAGTCCATAAACAATTAAAAAGAATATAAGAATTAGTTTTTTTTTTTTAAGCCAGTCAAAATTTCTTTCTTTATTTGGCTTATTTAAAAACCATACAAAGAGATGAACAATAAAATACATTTCATACGACATTTATCATAATACACATGATACAGAAATCTAGCAACAATTTTAAGATTTATAATAAACAGTTAAAAAGCGTGTTTGACATTAATAACTAATCTTGGCAGACAGCTTTCGCCCTTGAGGCGGCTACCAGGAATTTAGCAACGCAAAAAGTAATGTGGGGGTTAGGTAGTAGTTGTAAGAAGAGCAAAGCCGGTCTCACCTGGGTGAAGCCGGCCTTCTTGAGAATTGGCAACAAGAATTTTTTCCTAGGCTCTAAATATAAACCACAAAACATAACAAAATGCATTGTATCTTGCACTGAGAACTGGTCACAGCTACAGGGCGGGGCTAGTTCTGGTTTCTGCCAGTTATTAAAAGAGCCTAAATAATAATGCAGCAAATTAAATCTAAATTTGGTTAAAAGAAACCTGTGGAAAGGGAGTGTAACAAAACCGAGATATGGCGCAAGTGATGGTGAGCTAAGCAGCAGGCAATGTTCCCTCACTGCCGGCTTAGCTAGTTTGCTCTCTTCACGGCACATCTCCTTCCTTCCCATAAAAGACTTTTTAACAAAGTCGAGATCTTGGATCCTAATGATCTCCGGGGAGGTAAAAAGCTCTGGGCGGCCTAAATCAGCAAAAGCCTTGGCCAAATAGGCCAGCCAAGGAATTTTGTTAGATTTATCGAGGGACAGGACATCAGTCAGGATCTTGTGGTTTAATGGGAGTTCTTCGTTCATCCATATTTTTAACCAAAGGATCAAAGGGGCCATGCTCAACTTATCAGAGAGAAACTGAAGGCCAACTTCTTTATGTATGGAATACGTTGGGGTGGACTGGGGTACAGAGAGCAGGGCTCTGATGAATCCATTCTCTGCTCTCTGTATTGGTTCCACATTTGCATATCCCCACAGTGCAGAGCCATATAGTGCGATGGCCACAGATTTGCTATTATAGATTTTTAAGATGGCTTCCATAGGCCTGGCCCCTAGCCTACCAGCAAAACTCAAGATTGCTGAGGATGATCGTGTGACGGCCAGTCTCTTAGCTCTAACCTGTGGACCCCAGGTCCCTTTCTGGTCGAACAATATGCCTAGATAAGGAAATGTGGGTACCCTAGAGACCAGGTCCCCCCTACAAGTGAAAGTTTTGTTTCTCTTCCTGCGACACTCTACACCCACCACCATTGTGTGTGACTTGGCTACGTTAATTTTAAGATCTAATTGGACCATAAACGTACCAAAGGCATTCAATAAGCGCTGGAGGCCAACTCCCGTACGGGCGATCAGCACGGCATCATCCGCGTATAGGAGTGCCGGGATCTTTGTTGCTCCTACACGCGGGACGTTGGCTTCCTGCCCCCCTAGGTGCGCACCCAGGCCATTGATGTAGATGGTAAAGAGTAAGGGGGCCAAAATGCAGCCCTGCCGCACACCCCTTAAAGATCTAAAGAGAGCAGTACACCTGCCCTCGTTAGTCACACGTACACTCGAGAAGAGTTCTTAGTGCAGGGAGGCCATAAAGGTGACCAATGCCTCATCTATGCCTATCTCCAAAAGAATGGACCACAACTTAGTCCTATTGACCAAGTCAAATGCCGAGGAGAGGTCCATCAATGCAAGATACAAAGACCCCTCCTTGGCTATAGTATATTTGGAAATTAGCAGATGTAAGTTAATGCACTGTTCAATAGTCCCCTTTTTTTCCCTAAATCCATATTGGATTTCAGGCAATCCACCACAGCCATCAACATTCTCCCTCAGCCTAGATAGAAGAACTCTGCCTAAAATTTTTACTGAGGAATCCAGAAGGGATATAGGCCTATAACAACCTGGATCATCCCGCTGGCCTTTTTTAAAAATGGGGACAATGGTAGAAATGTTCCATGAGGCAGGTACAAGGTTATCATTCACTGCGTTAAACACATTTGCCAAGACTTCAGCCCACAGTTTCGGGGAATACATAAAAAAGTCGGCAGGCACCAGGCCCGGACTGGTAAATTCGGGCACCGGGCAATCCCCCGGTAGGCTGGATGGGGTGGGGGCCGGTTTTGCGACAGGGGGCCGGTTTTGTGGCTGCCGCCTGCCGCCGGGGCCGATTTTCAGTCCGAGTTGTATTGAGTGAGTGTGGCTGGTGATGAGTGACGTGAGTCAGAGAGTCACCGCAAGCAGCCTGCAGGCTGCAGCCAGGAAACCAAGCAAAGCAATTTAATCGAGCAACACACATTGACATAGATTGACTGGCCCGACGCCGTGCAGTGTGTGCACACTGTGCAACCTAACCTAACGTTTCAGGAGGCAGAGCAGCCTGTGCGCAGTGCGCACTGTCTCCTCCTTCGCCCTGTAGACTGCGCGCCTCTCTAGGTCCGGGCCGAATGCAGGCGGCCGATGTCGTTTCCCCACAGCGCAGATTGGGCCCTAAAATAAGTGTGTGTGACTAGAAGCATCATGAGATGAGTGACGAGGAGCAGAGGCATTGATTTGACCACCGCCGGATGTACTTGTGGGCCGCCATAATTTAATGTTATTCCTAGGCTTAGGCTAGCCCGCTGCCCGCCGACGTAGACCCCTGTCTGCCACCAACACAGCAGGTGAGTTTCTCCGAGTTCGGCACCAATTGATTCCCCTGATTGATGATGATCATGGGGGGTGGTCAAGCAGTTATGCTGCCTATAGTGACTTGAGACTTCTTGAGCAGGGCGCCGGGCGGAGGGTGGAGGGAGGCAGTTCGGAACGAAGTGGTCTACCTCTGGTCACTGAGGACGTCTTCTACTAGATGTGGGCTCGTAGAAGACCTCTGTGGGGCCGTCTTTTGAGCTGTCGGGAGGGGAGGCCTGCAAAGATGAATTTCAGCTGCCACGGGCCGGGGGTCAAGACCTGTGTCCAATATTTTGCTGGAGCACCCAACGGCGCAAAAAGCAAAGCAAACACACTTGGATAATTTTCGCTGACATTTGGGTGGATGGGACAGTCTTAACAATAATAGTGCTTAGAGAAGGGAATTACCTTACTGAAAACCGTGATATTCAACAGCTCACTGTGTCAGGCTTTTGGTCACGGTGACAAGGGTGTTGCTCAGGGTGAAGGGACTGGTTTAGGCTAAAATGCAGACTAAGGCCTCAGACATTAGAGTAACGGATAGGTTACAGATGTACTTCACTTGTAATGTGAAAGTTTATACATTGCCCCCTGTATGTAAAGAACCACTGTGATGGCAATAGCAATATTGCCTAAATGTAAAACAAAACACAAACCCATCCCAAAATCCACATTGTCCAGTTAGGCACAGCAACTTTTTCAGAAGAGCAAACGAATTTCTCTGACGCATAAAGCACTATTACAATGCAAGCATTAACAGTGCCAAGCATTGAACCGTATATTGGTAATGATACCAGAATTCATATTGCCTCAAGATGAGGTTCTCACTCTCTTTCCTCTCCTTTCTTTTATTTACTCCCCTGTGAAATGGATCCAAAAAAGAAAATCACTTTTTCTGGAAATCAATGTCGTATTTTTCTGTCATTTTATTCCAAAGTGCAATATCGGGAATAAAAGTTTAACAATATGACAAATAAATAACTAAATAAAGTAAGAAAGAGTGGTAGCAAACTGACCTGATTGATTTTATTCACACCCAAACACATTAGTGCCACTTTTACAGAGTTTGCCAGTGAAGCGCTATTTTTGTAGTTTTGGCTTTGTTTTCCCTGGGCTTGGAACTAGTGCACCAATCCTGGAGGTACTGCAATGTGAGGATTGAAAAATAAAATTTGTACTGCTGCTGCTCTGCGTCCAGGGATGTTGTCTTTTTTACCACACTGCTTCCGTTTTGTAAGGATATAAGCAATGGCCATTGAAATGGGTCCAATCAGGGCCCTGTAGTCATATCTTTAACTTTTCAGGCAAAAGCACTCACTGATTTCTGAACAGTGAGTGTAAAAGCGTTAAGGTAGCCATGTTGTTCCTGCTTACATTTCACATGGTTTGCAAAATTTAGCATTCCTTATGATTGGTTGCTTTTTCCAGGATGCTGTCATTTTTTTTTGTAGGCCACATATTGCTCTTGCCTAGTGCGTAATTTAAATTGAGCCGCATCCAGGTGTTTATAGCGGGCAACAATTGGGTTGTAGTTGAAGCCAGTCAGAGTTTTTTTCAGTGGGGCAGTATGGTGTTCAGTGGGGGAGAGGATGTGGCACTATGGCCAGAGCTGCTGAATTTGGAAATGGGGAACCAGGTTCAGCCTTAATAACCAGTCCGCCAGACCACTCTCCTGAGAGAGCACTATCTCATGCTGGACCTTAGAACGCTTCGCAAGACATTAGAAGCCTAGGTGTCATAGCACCAGCAGGTGGACCCTAGCATGACAAGTGTAGGTTAACCTTCAAGGCTTGTCCACCACTATCCATACTGAAGTTCACCTCCAGTCTTGCGGGTAGGCCTATGAAGCAGCACACCCTAGAACAACAGTGACGCTGTCACTGAGATCACAGGTCCCTTGAGAAGGGCCAGCTCTAGGGCGGTGCAACCGGTGTGACCGCACCAGGTGCTGACTTTAGGTGGAGGCATAATTTTTGCAAGTATATTATGGTTTTAAAAGCGCTTGCTGCCTCCTTCCTGGTCTCCAGCAATTTTCAGTAACAATAAAAATGTCATGATGACTCTGGTGAATAATGTTCTTCCTAGAGAGAGATCGGAATTTTGTCTAATGGAAGATTTGACTCATGGAAAGGTAGCTCAGAGGATTAATGTACCTGCTGCAAAGAACATATACCATGCAGATCACAAAGTGCACATAATGTAAATAGGCCAGTGGGCTACTGCTTTTGTCAGAGAGATCCTTTTGTTACTTGCAGTTTACAAGTTAAAATCCTAACATAGAACAGTGAGTCATTCACTGTCATCTACTCCGCAGCAACACAAGTCACATTTTTGTTAACTTTTGATACGTTTGAGCTACAAACAATTTATTAGTTTAAATGGTCAGATCATGCAGCAGATCTTGCATTATGATGCAAATGTGGCAGAGCCATTATTATTTAGAAAACATTTGCAAACTAGGATATTTAGCCATTCATGTGGAAAAGGAAAAAGTGCTGATGACAGAATCTCCATGACTCGGAGACAAATGGCTTGTGCTTCCACATTTTATCGTATTTGGGGACATTCTGTGATTAGAAGCCTATCCCACTTTGTGAATACATTTTACTGTCAATAACTCATTATAACCTTAAATAATCATGGTTGATAAAACTGGGCAGTGAAACCAAACAAATACTAAAAATTGGGAGGTTTGCGCATTCTGGCCACACCTCTGGCTCCACCCACTGATCCAATCCTTGGGTTATTCCCGTCCTCTGATTCTCCGCCCACAGTTCCCCTACTTTTTTTTTACCACACTTCGACCACTGATATATAAAGTACCATACCTATGACATTATAAATTACAATAAACTGTTGACTAGCAGGTAGCCCACTGTACAACCTGATTAATGAGTCATTATCATACTGTTGTTAACAGGCACAGGCTCTCTGTCTGCAGAGGCACGGCTGGGTGCTCACTGTCTACAGAGATTTGGGTGGTAGTAAATATGTCAGAAGCTTAAGCAAGCCCAGGAAAAAAGGAGCGCACAGTAGGATGCTCACACATCGGGACACCATGGAGTCTGCATGCTGGCATCTGATTGAGCCCAGTTTTCTGCTGAGCTCGGCTGCCAAGCTATCCCTCAGTGCCAGGGATCCAGGAGCTATATTTGGTACAAAGATGGCTACATTCAGAAGTATAGTCAAGGGGAAATTCTGTACTACATTATTGAGCATATACTGCGGTACCGTAATTACATGTTATTCAGTACGTTGATACCCGTTTTGTTATAATACAATAAGATCTATATTATCTAGTTCAACTATTCCCTTATTCTGCAGTGAAAGAATATTGCATTATGTGGAACAACGATGGCGCTTTGGTGTAGAGAGGGTAGAATTATAAGTAAATTAGTGCTATGTTTTGTAGTGAAATGATGGAAATCTCTCTCTTTCTCTCTCTCTCCTTCTCTCCTTCACTCTCTCTCTCTCTCTCTCTCTCTAAATCCTTTACTCTCCTCTTTCTCTCTCGCGCCCCTTCTCTTTTACCCTCTTTCTCTCTCCCTCCCAATCTTTCTTTCTCTCGCCCCCATCTCTCCCTTTCTCTCTCTCCCTCTCTTGCTCCTTCTCTCTCTATCTCTATCCCCTCTCTCGCTTCCTCATGCGCTCTCTATTTATCCCTCTCAATCTCTCTCTCTATACCTATCCTCTCTCGCTCTCCCCCTCTCTATCCCCATATCTCTCTCGCTTCCTCTGTCACTCTATCCTTTTCTCTATATCCTTTTCTCTCTCTCCCTCTTTCTATACTTCCCTCTCTCTCTTTTCTATCCCTGTATTTCTCTCCCTCTCTCTCTCTCCCTCTCTCTCTCCCTCTCCCCCTCCCTGTCTCTCTCTCCCCCTCTCTCGATCTCTCCTCTCTCTCTCTCCCGCTCTATCTTCCCCTCCCCCCTCTCTCCCGGTCTCTCTGTCATTCTCTTCCTCTTTTTCTCCCTTTCTCTTCTGTCTTTCTCTCTCTCTCTCCCCCTTCCTTTCCTCCTCTCTCCTCCCCACGTAAAAACATAGCCAGACCTATTGCCACAGTCAGTGCTTGTTCACGCTCCCAGTGTTTCTATATAATATTATTAGTCAATTAATGTATTATGCAGATGTCTTCATTTGTTTTTCATGAGTGTTCAGACCTCTTGGCGGATCCGCTTGGAGGTTGGGCTAAAGGGGGCAGGGAGCCTTGTCACTATTCAGAACACCTGGACCTGGAACACCTGATCTTGCACAAACTGCTTAAATTCAGAGGAATAATTATAATTATCATTAAGAGATACACTGCATGGGTGTGATGTTTCCATAGCTTCTGGCCTCTGTGCCCTAGGTGCTAGTTATCAGATGCTTATGTGTGACATTTTCACAGTTTCTGCCCTCAGTGCCTAGGTGCTTATGAGTGACATTTCCCTAGTTTCTGGTCTCGTTGGCCTGTGTGACATCACATCTCAGTGCTTAATATGTGACAATGTGAGTGACAATTTATTGAAAATACAAAAAAGAATATCAGAATGTAGTTTTTATGATGTAAAGTTATGACGTTGAAACAGTCTTGAAAAAAAGAAGCCTAAAACGCATAGCACTTTTTGTTGAAAAGACAAGAGTGGCCTGAAGGGTGTTGTGATCATCACTTTACGGCCCCTTAAAGAGTCCTGGGCAGCATTGTATGCAATTTCACACTCTTTGACACCTACCCAAGGAGTCCGTAGGTTGTGATTTCACCCTGGCTATACTGTGCGATCTCTGAGCATGTCCTAGGGAGTAGTCTCTTGACTCTCTTCTTCATTTGCCATCCTATTCTGTTTCACACCATGTTGAATATGTAATGAAAAATGTGCTTTAAAATTCCCTATTTTGATCTGTCGTTTTCCAAAATTTTCTAGCAGGGAGAACCCCCCCCAAACCACCCTAGTAGGGATCAGCCTCGCTCGCTGCGCTCGTTCGCTACGCGCCGGACGGGGGCTGGTCTGGCAAAATTTGCCAGGGCTGCTTTCAGTTCCCAGTCCGGCCCTGGCAGGCACACCGTCAGGGCCAGGTGCCTTGTGCTTTGTGGTGGACATAATAGCTTTCTCCACCTCATCTCGGTTAAAGATAATGGGACAGGTAGCTGGTCTTGTCAACAGGGCGTCTTTAGTTACGTCAGCAATGTCCCCATAAACATTTTTAAAGTGAGATAACCACTTTTCGTCAGGAATAACGCAGTCCATGATATCATTGTTATCATCTGAGAAAAAGGGCTGTTTAATAATCTCCCAGAATATTTTACTGTCCTTCAGGACTGCCGCCGAAAGGAGGCCCTCCCATGCTTCTTGTTTAATGGTATCCTTTCGTTTTTTTATTGCTAATTTGTAAATTTTCCTGAGTCTGGTGATCTCATCTTTTGCCCTGGGGGTACTTTTTAGGGCTATCAGTAGTGATCTGTGTGATTTTGAACATGCTGAATCGAACCAGCGCTTATTTCCTGGAATTACATTTTTAGTTTTTACCAAGAGGTCATGTGACACCTGCACACATATGGTCTCAAAGGCCTCTACAATTTCTTGACCCTGTGCACATGGATTTTTACAAACCTCGATCTGCCCCTTAATCTTTGAGAAATTTTCAGCGTAGAATTTTTCCGGCACCACCTTTGCCCATTTCATACGTCTTCCTTGGCCAGTGGTCCTCAGGGGGTGGGCGATTACTTTCAATGGGGATGGTCCTATATTACCTCCCCAAGCCACTTCTAACTCAACCGGGTTATGATCACTAAAGTGTGATTGTGTGGTACGATAGACATTGACCCGGCTAAGAGTGCCTAAGGATACAAATATATAGTCAATAATAGTACCATGAGGGATACCAGTGAAGGTTGGCTGTCTAATGCCACCCTCTGGTTCGTAGAGGTCAAAGTTGGCGAGAAGATCCTCCAGCTCCTCCCCCTCGGTGGAGTGTTCAAAGTGAGGTCCCTCAGGCCCATCGTCCCCATCAGAGCTACTTCTCCTGCAATTTAGATTGCATGGGTGGATATTAAAATCGCCTAATAAAATATAATCTGTATCAAGCGTATTATTCTGGCTGACCAAATTTAAAATACTATCCAAATCGGTAATATTACGGCCTCTGTGATCACTGTTCCCTGAGTTATAAAAATTTATAAAGATAGTCCTACTAGTCTTTTTGATCACTCCTGGTCCTTGGAGTCCACCGCTCAAACTCGCAGCCCTGCCGGTCAGTTAGAAGCAAGGTCCTTTGCAGTACTTTGAATGTCCGCAGCAAACCGCGAAGCGGGTCCGGCGAGGAGGGGCGGCTGCAGCAGACTATATCGGCGTTCTTAAGGCTTTCCTGTCCGCTAGTCCTTGCAGGGTGTAGGCGTCGTTCAGCGTTCAGCGGTTGTGGCAATTCCATAATAAGAATTAGTTTGATACAAGGACACAGGAAGCCATTTAACCAGATGTTCTTCCAAATACCTTGCTACAAGGATAATTCTTTATTCCAAAAGTTAGAAATCACATTGATATTGTTTCCTCGGAAATTATTCATCTTTTTATAAATTAGGGATTCAGCATGAGATGAAGTAGTCACTGCTTGAAGATAATCTTCTAAATCAGGAGTATTAATTGAGGGAATATTCTTAGAAAAAGAATCCAGAATAGAATTACATAAAAGCTCATATTTAGAAAGATTAGAAGGAGGAAAACCGAATTTTTGTTTCGAATTCTTCAAATGAGAAAAAGGCATTATTATGATATATGTCTTTAAAAATGAAAATACATGCTTCTATCTAAGCCCTCCAAAATTATACGGTTCTAGAAAATTTTACCTGTGGATTACACCAACGATATATTTAAGGTATGGGAGAAAGTCGTTTAAAATAGCGAATCAAAATCATGCAATATCAATTTAGTGGATTTTAAAATACATTTATTAAGTAATGTTGAAGTATTAGACATAGTTAATAAAGCAGGTAGAGGAAATGGTGCTATTAACCCTTTTTCTATAAGACACCATGTAGGTGATCTAGTAAGGTGGGAATGAGTAAACCAAAGAGAACTTAGCTTCAATATAAATGCTTTGTTATAATTTTAAAAAATCAGGTAACTCCAAACATCCATTAAATTTTGTGATTTTCAATTTATTATGAAAAATACAGAGTTTTATTGTTCCAAATAAATTTAGAAAGAACGTCATCAATATTTTTATAAAATGACAAAGGGAATTCAGTCAGTAACATAGCAAGGAGATAAAATATTTTAGGATCAATTACCATTTTTTGAATCAATTTCACCCACCATGAGAGATATAAAGAAGACCATTTGGACAATTTTTCTTGGATATAATTTATAATGTTGTCACAGTTTTTTGCAATCGATTTTTTGATATAAAGGGAAAAGAAGATACCAAGATATTTCAATTTCTACTTTTGCCAAATTATAGGGCTGATTACAATGGCGGAGGGACCACCACCGACATCCTGTGGGTGGGGTCCCACCACCATCGTAATGCTGTTATTCACCTGTCATATTACGATGGTGGGCAGAAAGACCGACTGCCGCGGTCCAGACGGGAGGATTCAATCAGACTGCCGTTTGGACTGCCTGCGTGTCCCTTAATTGCGGCGTTGCCTGCTAGGCACCGCCGCAGGGATTATGATATTGCTTCCTGTCGGTTGTTCCGTGGAAGTAAACCCACTGCGAAATGACTGGCGGAAACTGATTTAGGGACCTGTAACCCCGGGGCCTGGTCCATGGGTCCTCGTGGGCACCTATGGTGCCCCCTAGATATCCCCACACCATGTGGCAGGCACCGCATGGTGCCTACCACGTAGTGCAGGGATATTTTTCTAGTCTTTGTTTTGTACTGCTGCAGGAGCTACAGACTACAGCACCCGATGCAGTACAACCCAAAAACTGGTCCTAGGATGCTTGTTTCAGGTCCAGGGAGAATCTGCCTTGGCAGTTTGGGCTCGACTGTTCCCATGAAGGCTGATTTGCATATGGCTAGGTCAAAACTGGGGTGGCATGGTGAGCAAAAGAATAGTGGATTTAACCCAGATCTCTTGACTGGGTGTGAATGTTTTGATTTGTTTTGCATTCCATCCATCAATTGTGTGTCTTTTGCTTCCTCGCCCTAAGTGTGCCGGGTATGCCCAGACCTGGTTCCCAGGCTCACTGTGCCACTGGAATCACGCTATCCTGGCTGATGAGAGGTGAAACCCTGAAACCGGTCCTAGGATGCATTTTCCAGTCCATGGAGGACCTGGCTTGGCAGTTTGGGCTGGACTATTCCCATGAGGCACAGGGTCAAGACTGATTTGCATATGGCCAGGTCAAAACTGAGGTGGCATTGTGAGAAAAACAATGATCTGGCTCTACCCCAGATCTCTTTGACTGGGGGTGAATGTTTTGATTTGTTCTGCATTCCGTCCATCAATTGTGCGTCTTTTGCAGTACAAAACATAGGCAATGTGACTGCAGTGGTGGCGATCACATCGTAAATCTCCCCGTGGGACCACAGCCTTGTAGCCGACTGCTCCCAAAACAGATATGATGATTGAAGTCCGTCCACCATCGTAATCAGCCGCTATATCTTGAATGGATAACATATCAGAAGTACAATAAACATTTAAAGGAAAAAATTCTGATTTGTTATTTAACTTATATCCAGAAATCTAAGAATATAACAAAATTGTTTCAAATAAAGGAGGAAGGGATGATTCAGGATTACTAATAAACAAAATTGCATCATGTGCATAAGGAAATGTTTTTATAATAACATCATTAACATTAATATCAGCAATTTCTATACAATTGCTATTAGCAGCGAGTAAAGATTCAATAACAAGAAGAAAACGTAAAGGTGATAGATGACAACCTTGTTGTGTACCCCTGAAAAGATAAAAATGATTAGAAATATGACCATTATTAAAAGTCAAGCAGAAGGCGTAGACTAAAGAGCAGATATTGTGCAAACAAATGAATCACCAAAGTTAAACGCAGCTAATGTATGAAAAAAAAATTGCCAATGAACTTTATCAAAAGCTTTTTCAGCCTCTAATGCCCACACTCTAGAAGGTACAGGGAAAATGTGGCCTTGCTTAATAGCATGTAATACCACTCTCGTATTATTTGTAGAATATCTAAGTTTCATCAAACCAGATTGATCAGGATTTATAAGAGAATCAAGCACAAAAGTCAACCTAGTCGCAAGTATTTTCGCATAAAGTTTACAATCCTGATTTATTAGGGAAATCAGATGATAATTTGAAACAATAGTAGGGTCTATGTAAGGTGTAGGAAGAACTACAATTAATGCTTCAGTAAACGATCCAGAAGTTGTTCCTAAAGAGGTAAAATAGGTAAAAGCTGAAGCAAGTGAGGTATGAGATGGGAAGCAAAATCTTTATAAAACTTAGCTGAGATTACATTAGGTCCAGGATATTTATTAAGTTTAAGGGATTTGATAGCCAAAACAATCTCTTCTAAAGTAATTGGTGAATCTAAATCATCTTTGGATGATTGTGATATTTTCTGTAAAGGACAATTCTGTAAGAAAAAACTATCAATCAATGAAAAGTCTACAGAAGGAGGCTTATTATATGAAGTTGTATACTAATTTAAAAATTAATTAACTATATTTTTGTGGGATAAGGCAATATTACCATTAAGATACAAAAAATGGACAGTGGACAAGCCAAATACAGCACCAATCTCATGTAGACCGAGGATATTAATACTTGGGGAGTAAGTTTCGTGTGCCACTTCAAAAAAGATGCCCTCTGTCCAAGGGCACCACTCGCTACCGCGAGTAAAATACAGTTTAACAAAGAGTTTTTTGTTTGGCACCACTCAAACCAAATTCAATCAACTCAAATGTCTTGGAGTCTCTATTGTAATATGACGTCTTGGTATTTTGCTCAGTTTGCTTTTATTTTCTTTGTTCAGTATATCAAAAAGAACCATCAGCCTGATGGTTCTTTTTGATATACTGAAGGGAGGGCTGAATGAAACTAGACACTGCCTGGGGAACACAAGGTGTCCCATGCATAGCCGATACAAACCGGTGCTGGGGCACTCCCGCCCCAGCTCTGGCGCGAAACTGGACAAAGGGAAAGGGGTGTAACTACCCCCTTCCTGGGTCCAACCCATAGGAGGGACCTAGCAGGTAATCCAGCCCCTTGATTTGGAATAAAGGTAGGAGCTGTGTCCATAGACTTTAGATAATCCGGACTGAAACTTTGAAACAGAACTCTGGACCCTTCGACATCCTACTCGACGCAGAAGACTGAAGAATCTCCCTTGTGGTCAAGGAGTGACCACCCTGCACAAGCAGGCACCATCAAGCGCTCAACGGTTTGCTTTATCGTTGCTCCTGCTGGAGCTCGAACGACAGAGCCTGACAAGAACTGGACTTCCAGACATCCAACAGCCCAATCCACAGCCACAGCAAAGCTGAGACCCGTGGAGGCGACGTGAGATGTGGGACCGGCCATCTTGGAAAGCCAGCGAAGTGCTTTCTGTGCAGCTCCTGAGGCACCCTCGAAGCTGTGCATTGGGGATTGAGAATCCCCAGCCCCGAGCAGCTTTTGCAGCGAAGATCACCTCTCCACACACACCAAGTGTTGCGTGGGGCCCTTTTGCATTTTCCTGCTCGACGCGTCTGTCCGGTCACTTGCCCGTTGGCTAGTGGCCTCTGTGATGATGAACCTTCGAATTTTCAAAGCTGGTCTGGTTGCTCCAGACTGGCCCTTGCTCCCCTAAAAAGGAGCAGCCCATCAGACCTTGCTGGTCTGATCCAGAAGCCATCTTCGATTCCTATGTGGGTTGCATTTGCCAAGGCCTGTTGACTCTGAATCGAGAACCGACACCGCCAACAGCGAGAGCCTTTGTGGGACAGTCCTTGTCCACCACCTGGTTGTCGTCGACACCTCCTGGTCCATGTTGTAGCGGAGACAAGCTTCACGACATCACCTGATCGCACCCCGACATCGCCTGGTTCCTTCCTGGTCATTAACTAGTGACCCAGACTCTGTCTTCTCTGCTTTCAGGTACTCTACATCTTCGATCCACCCTTGGATCCAACTGGACTCTTCTCTCCTGGTCGCCTGCAGCATCTTTTCTCCAAGGCTCCATAGAACTCCAGGAAGAAACCCGACGCACTTTGACACCTATGCACCCGCTTCCTGTGGGTGAGGTAACGCGAGTACTGTGGTGCTCCTGTAGTGATTTACACCCCTAGTGTCCTAGTTTTAAGTGGTTAAGTTCTAGTCCAGTCGGAAGGCTTCCAAATCTGCACATTTCTAACTTTACGCACCCATTGACTTCTATAGGTGCACACGTGTGCATTTAGACACTTCACCCGCATCCTGTGGGCCTCCTGTTCCCTAACTGCTGTTAGTCCAGTATAGCCCCAGCGATTCCCAAGGCCCTAGGCCTTACCATTGTTCGGGACGTGGTTCTTATACCACTATTTTAGTATATGGTTTTACGGGCCACCAGGGCCTATCCATATTTGTGCAACTTTTGTATGCTATATTAAGTTTCTTGTTATACGCTTGTGCTCCTGTGCTCATAAAGAGTTAAGGGGATTTATTTAGAAATAAATATATATATATATATATATTTTGAATATATAACCTGTGTGGTGTCCTTTCATTTGGAATTAAAAGGTTTGCATATGGTAAAACAGCTGGCTTCACATGCCCTCTTGAGTTAAGCCGAAGACTGCTTTTGTCCATGCTACCACTAGGATAGCTGGTCTATAAGGTTGACTTTACAACCATCACCATAAGGGTTGTTTGGACTGGTGCAAGGTGCTCACTAGAATAGTGAACATCATATACCAGGCCACCTTCTCACAATCTGGACTGAGTAGAAAGGTATGGGTGAATTAAAATACAGCTGAAATAAGTGAATGGTCAGAAATATCTATAATATGTAATAATGAAGTCAAAATTGAGTGAATTAATTGCCAGGATACTAATAAATAATCGAGTCGTGATTAAGAATTATGAGGATTTGGAAAAAATGTAAGACATTTTTCAGTTGGGTAGTGCAACTGCCAAATATCAACCAGCTTAGTTGTTATAAAAAAGGACTTTAAGGTAAAAGAAAAACTCTAGACTGGCGATATCTTGACTGTGAAGATCTATCAAATAAAGGATCACATATTAAATGTAAATCTCCCCCGATAATTTGTGGAACTTTACCTAATTTGAGCACCTCTGTCGTAAAGAGGGATCAAAATTTGGGATCATCATTTGTTGGCCCATAAAAATTAAATAAATTAAGGGATTATCCAGCTGAGTTTTTAACAATAATGTAATGACCTACTGTACCTGATAGTTTGCTCAGTATTTGAAAATGTAATCGTTTTGCCAAAAGAATAGCCACACCATTTTTCTTATTAACTGCAGGTGAAGAAACCACAGTTCTAACCCACTTTTTCTGCATACACGCTAAAATCTTATCAATAGGTGTCTCCTGTAAAAAAAAATATCAGTTTTATGGCTTGCTAAATAATGTAAAATATTTACACGTTTATTAGGATGTCTTAAACCTTTAACATTCAAAGAAACAATTATCTTTTCAATGTTTATATTGGCCATATTGTAGGAGGAAAATAAAGAGAAAATAACAAAAATGAATATAAAATACCAAAATACCAAAAGTTTCCATGGACAATGGGGATTGTAGGTCTAAAAAGGCAAATAGCTCTTCCGGTCATTCAAAGGTCTTAGAGACACCGTCTTTCCAAAATCTCATTGTAGAAGGATCGAAGAGACCGTATTTGAAACAAGAGGAACGTAGTCATGGTCTCAACTCAGCAAATTCTTTACAGAGTTTAACAGTTTCCTTAGCAAAGTCTTGATGGATATAGATATTATTTCCATTTACCATTAAAGACGGAATTTCTCTAGCTGCCTTTCTGATCATCACCAAATGGTTACGGTGCAGAACTTTAAATATCATTTCTGATAGTTTATCCTGACAATGGTTATGGTGATAAGGAATCCTATGTGCCTTGTCAACTTAAACTTTTCAAGAAAATTTCAACTGTAACAGTCCAGGCAGCAATTTTTCAAAATATTACCTACAATCATTTCCCTCTACGTCTTCTAGCAAGTTAAAAATACGTAAATTGTATTGACAATTACAGTATTCTAAATCCAACAGCAATTTACTCATTTGTTGAATCTTTGCTGCCATAGGTGTGAGGCTATCAATTTTGGCTTTATTATCTTGAATTTTAATTCAGTTATCAGAAACTTTCATAGAAAGTCTAGCCATGTCGTTTCGGATATTTATAATTTCTGACGCACTAGAATCAGTATTTCAATCTGCAGCCTGCAATTCTTCCAACAAAGTAGATAAAGAAGGTTCATTAGAAGCAACAATTTTAGATTTTACAGGTGGAGGAGAAATAGTTTGCTTATGCTTGTTATTTCCAGTAAAAATATGTTTTCCTTCCATTTTGCTGAAATTTTGTTGAATATATGAAAGTTAATAGGCGCAGCAGCTAAAACCAAACTGTAGGAGTGGTTTTAGGACTCAGCTTCGCCATTTCCTGAGGTAAACTCTGCCTACCTGACAGGAACAGACTGATTTGCATATGGCCATGTCTGAACTGGGGTGGCAGAGTGGGCTAAAGATCGGTGATGGATTAAACCCAGATCAGTTGACTGGGGGTGAGTGCTTGTATTGTCAAAGCTCTGTCCATCATTTCCTTTGGTTTTTCTTTGTTCACCATAAGTTGGCAGGGTATGCTCAGACGTGAGTCCCTTGCTCACTTTGCCACTGGATTCAAAGAAGCCGGGCTGAAGACGGCTAAAATGCCAGAAACTGGTCCTCAGTAGCGTTTTCCGGTCCAGGGAAGGCATGGCTTGGCAGTTCGGGCTGGACTGTTCCCATGAGGCACAGTGTCAGACTGATTTGCATATGGCCATGTCTGAACTGGCAGAGTGGGCTAAAGAACGGTGATGGATTAAACCCAGATCGGTTGACTGGCGGGGAGTGCTTGTATTGTCAACGCTCCTTTCATCATTTCCTTTGGTTTTTTATTGTTCGCCATAAGTTGGCAGGGTATGCTCAGACGTGAGTCCCTTGCTCACTTTGCCACTGGATTCAAACAAGCGGGGCTGAAGACGGCTGAAATGCCAGAAACTGGTCCTCGGTAGCTTGTTTCCGGTCCAGGGAAGGCATGGCGTGGCAGTTCGGGCTGTACTGTTCTAATGAGGCACAGTGTCAGACTGATTTGCATATGGCCATGTCTGAACTGGGGTGGCAGAGTGGGCTAAAGAACAGTGATGGATTAAACCCAGATCAGTTGACTGGGGGTGAGTGCTTGTATTGTCAATGCTCCGTCCATCATTTCCTTTGGTTTTACCCGACAGGAACAGCAGCAGAGCATTAGGATAGCAACGGAGAAGAAAAAAGCACTAAACCTGCTCACTTACTTCCATAAACATACCAAAGGGAAGCACTGAGATCTGCAAGCTGAATTCTGGCTAGGGAGTAAGTAAGTAAAATGCCCAAATTGTGTAAATCACTCGTCTTTATAGTTGGCTAATCAGAGCATCGGCAGCCATCTTGATGAGTGTGCTCACACAAAACCCATGCCTGCTGAACTTTAACTCTAACACGCTTCCCTCCATCCCCATCTCAACCTAAAGTTTTAGAACTTGAAGCATCTGTCAAGTGATGCATGTGGCGAGCCTGGCAACATGACTGAACCCCAAACAAAGCCAAGCATTAACAATGTCCTCTCCCACCCCCAACACAACTTACTTACACCCTTGTATTAGTATTTCTTTTCGGTATGAAGAGTAAACCTCTATCCTATAGGTTTGTTTGTGTGCCAAAGAGTCTACTGACTTGAATTCTCATATCTAAAGATACAGGGGCATATTATCAAGACAATTATCGCCACTTTAGCGGTCATTTTTGGCCAAAAAGCAGTGATAATTCTATCGCAGTATTAACAAGGACACGCTAACAGAGTTTAGTGCTAGTTTCCTTGTGTTAGCACCCGTTTGAATAATGCATTGCATCTCATCGCTAATGAGATGCAAAGTAGGCATTCCTCACATTCATTATATGGGAAAACATCACTAACGCAGCTTCGCGCTATTTGCAACGATGCCCCATACCCGTGTAGCAGACAATAGTAATCGTGCTAAGACCCCATTAAAGCTGGATTCTTATGTCAGATACATTTTTGACTGAGCTATATTACCCTATGGGAGGTGGATTGTCAGGCTAAGTCCACCATGGCTTATTATCAAGGAATTCTCTAGCGCTGAAATGTTATCACTGGATTACCAGCGATATTCCAGCATTTCGCCACTATCGCTTGAATTTTTATCGCCTTGGAGATAGCCGTTGATAATAACGCACGATCTCAGCGATAAAATCCAGCGATAACCGGCGGTAACTAAAATCAGGCTAAGCGCGCTTCGCGATATCTATCGCAGTCAGTTGATAATATGCCCCACATTTCCAAGCCCTTCCCCTCCCCACTTGATTTAGGTCTCTAGCTTCCTAATACCAGTCTGATCGTCAGCCTTGGTGTTTACATCCTTTAAGTATGGCCTGGCTGGTTCTGTCCACCTTCTATATTCTCCTCTGGGGAGTGTGATTCACAGTTAGAATGCAAGTTAGTTGCAGCACCACCACTTCTTCTTCTACATCTGCTTTGAATTTCCCTCCTATATGCTTTGGGGGCAGGTTTTGAGTGTCTGATGGCTCTTCGTTGGTCAAGCTGGCCTTCTTTCTAATCCTTCTTCCCTGTTTCCCTGAAAGAAGGCGCTGTGGCATGTCAAAGCAGAAGGCTTTCAATTTCACGAGGACTCTAAGCTTTGCTGCATACAGGAGTAGGGATTCTAAGTTCAAGTCTACCAGTTTCTGTTTGACTACCACAAAATACATTTATTGTTGTTGGACCAATTTGGTATAGTCTGGTAAGAACAAAAGTTTGTAACATTCATGTATAAGGGGTTCTTGTCTCTGTTCCTAACTTTGTAATTTAGTATACAGGTTTAGGAGGGTAGAGTGGGATGTGGTGACTTCTGCATCAGTGTTCAATGGGCCAGCCTAGAGTGAATCAAATTATGAGATCTGAATTGGGCACCCAGGATTTGAACCATTTTTTGAGGAATCTTTCATATGAGGTTCAATCTACGACTTCTGGAAACTCTAGAAGGCATAATTAGTCTTGCCGCACTAGATCCTCCACATCTTCAACTCTTTCATAAAGGGTTTTGTTTGTCACAGAGAGCTTACCCACTTCTGACTTTAGGTAGTGGATTTAAGTCCTCTGTTTCAAATATGCACCTTTTAGCCTCTGACTCGATCCACTTCATTCCTTAGGTCTTGTTGTTTAAGGACCAGAACTGAACTCACCTCACGATGCAGGTCTCTGGTATTTGTCTAGTGAGATCTATCCCCTGCTGGATTGCCGCTGTAGCTGCAATCTGTGTGGTGGAGTCTTTTGTGTCTAGCAACCTGTCACACTTCCCAGCATGGCTTTAGTCATTGGAGTTGGGAGGCATGACCATCTTATCTAGTCTAGGCTGCTGGGAACACTGGTTTGGTTTGTCTCATCCCTTCCGACCTCACTGCTTCTTTAGAACTGCCATTCTGCCCCAACTGTGCAGGGAGACATTTGCCACCCCTTAACTACTCAGGAGAATGTCTGTGTCGATATCTATAAAGAGCCAATGCATGCCACAGAAGATGCTCTGGTGTCAGTGACCATCCACCAGGCGTCAAACTAATGCTCAGATCTTAGACGGTCTATTCACTCAGCTAGGCATGCATGAGTTCTGAGATATCAATCTTGGGGCTTCTCGTTTGGTGCTTCTGGTGTTATAGGTTCTGAGGAGGCTGTGCCATGCACACCTGCTGAGCCCATATGGCTGTGATCAAGTGTTAATACAGAATGTGGTGCTATATAGCGCTTTTGTCTTCCACAATTTATCTCACATGTTTCTCTGAACATCTATTTGTTTGGCTTGTTTTGGAGCCAACACCATTTACAGCACCTACAGGGATGTCAGCCAAATGAGCCTCTTCCTGCCTGCAGGGTATTCTTGTCCTTTTATGGAAGAAGGGGTTCCTCATTGTCATGATGCGGGGATGGCTCCTGAGTGCACCATGTGGCTATGATGCTGCATCCAGGACTCTGATTAGTATGCGCACAACAGGACTTTCCCTCCTCCCCAAATTCCTTCCCTTACCGCCCGCTACGCCCAATAACTCTCGGAATCAGGACATGTGGTCTTCGGCGGAGCCTTTTATTCACATCAATCCAAGTGAATTCACACTTTATCTGCATCAACTTGTCAACGGCAGTAAGGAAATTAGGTACGACATTGCACTTCAACATTTATTTCGTCCATACACTAGAACAACCTGGCCATACATTTCGAACTTACACTTTAACTTTTAACTTAGCCATACATAAGAACTTGGCTGTACATTTGAACTTGGCCGCCTAGACTACCAATATCGTAATCGGCTGCGCACATTGCGACGGCAGGCCCCAACGCGATACAGCCAACAGTTACATTACATGACATCCTGAGCACCGCATACCGCACCGGGCCACCGGGGTACCTGAACTCAGGCATCTTCCCCACAATCCACAACTGGGCATCGCACATTGCTCCAGCAGGCCCCAACGCGCTGCAGCCAACAGTTACATTACCTGACATCCAGGGCACTGCATACCACAGTGGCCAACGGGGCACCTTGAACACAGGCATCCTCCCCAAGATTATGCTCAGTCCAGACGGGATGTGTTAGGGCATTATAGTCCAGGACTAATGGCAGACCAGTCCCTCCTCCCCACCTACCCACTGTACTTGTGGAATCTACCCCTTCCAGGGGTCCATCAAATGGCTGCATCTCCATTGTTGTGCATCACCTTTTGTTTTAAACTGTCAGCGCTCCGCCTCATGATGCCTGGCCTTCTGCGGGGTGGGTGGGTGGTCGACGACGCTAATGTAGCCAGGCTGTGGTCCGAGGAGACAAAGAGAACAAAACCCCTAAAGCACAGCCTTAAATACCTCTGTTAAGTTTCACTTCAGCTAAGTTTTGTTTTTTTCCAAACTGCCAGGCCTTCATTAAACAGCCAGCCCCACCTCCTTCTCTGATCCACAGAGGCGGCTAGCCCCGCGGCGCAACTAAGGGTGCCCCTCCCCTAGTCACGGAGGCGCCTGTTCAGTCCTGCCAGACTCCTCTTACTTTCTGATCTAATATAGACATGCAGGCAGTGCGTCAAGGTCTGCCATACCAGGCTCTCAGTTAACCTGGGTCCTCAGGCGCCCCTCCTCCTCCTCCAAGTGGTGTGTTTTCTGTGCTGCTCCCCCCTCTGGGCACAAGATCTGAAATGCATGGCTGCCTGCTCCTTTTAGGATGGACGCTGCTGGCCTCATCAGGCTGCTGCACTTCTCAAATCAAGGCTGTGCCTCCGTTCTCTTCTCTATGCAGAGCCTTCTTTCGCCTATTTGCCAGACAGGACTCGGGCCTTGCCAATCATCTTGGTCAACCTCTATACTTCTTCTTGCACTACTACTGTGCAGAGAGAGGCAGACCTCCCTGGGTAATTTCTTCACAATACTATTGGTTACTGTGGCAGGATTCTGCTGGAGAACAGAGCACTAGATTTGTGTGTTCACCTTGTGGGGCTTACTAGCCACGTTGCCCCCTTCAAAAACAGGCGTGAGGTAATGTCAGCCGATTTTTCTCTCATTTATCACCTCGTCAATAGAGTCCATCAAACAACAGGACAAGAGATTTCTGGAGAACATTTTCCAGAAAAGAACAGTAAAGTCTGCTGCAGACACAGTGTTAGGTCACGTTACATTACTTTCAGTGTATTTATGAACACACATGGAAAGGCTGCTTGGCACTCCTGAGACAAGACAAAAGATGCTCAGGTTGCAAAATACAACATAAAATCTATTGAAGCCTAACATGGAACATGACATTGCAAATGTTTAAGCAAGATGAGAACTAAAAGACACTAACTACATCCAAGCAAAATACATTGCTTATTTCCTAAAGTGACAACTTTTTAGCAGCTTACTAAATTTCGTCAGGCACAAGTCTGCAAGAAGTTCCAGAGGATGTCTTAAGTCAGAATTCTTGTTTTTGGTACCAGAAGCAATTACTGGTGGGCAGTACATAGACTACGGCCTTGCGAACAATTGTGATAGCCTTACACATAGTCTCAAGCTTGATGACAAAAACCAATGCAAAGATATCAATACCTGCATAATACGTCCACCTTCTGCATTAACTGCGCACAGTGTAGGTATGTGGCAGTGGCAGCGAGGTATAGCACTTTACCATAATTAAGCGTTAACTGAATTAGCGCATGGACTATGGCCATACACTATTTTGAATGATTAAATGTCAGAATTAGCAGCAGGATTTTCATGTATAGCTCTCCACTAATACATTTCCAGTCCTGGATCTCCAGATACAGGTCAAAAACAAAGTGAATACTAGATTGTGAATGGACTTTGGCAGAACAAGGGGGGGAACCCCAAGCACGATGCCAAACAACCTTTTCACACACCTGTGGGATGCCATTTAAAACAAGCATTGGTAATGCATCGGTTTTGCCTATGTAACGAATAAAGAGGTGATTTCATCAACCATCGTCTGGGAGAAGGAAAAAACTCCCCAACAGATAACACAGGAGTGAAAAGGATGTGGCCCAGCTGCTGACTCAACAGCTGAGGATCCCGGATCGAGTCTCGGCTGCGCCGCGCAACATCCTGTAATTATATGCAAATCATGTAATCTCTCCGGGTGATAAACTGTAATATAAATATGCTGCAAGAGTAAAAGGCAAAACTTTACGAAAATATAGTTTCACCAAAGCGTATGTTAACAGTATTTTGGCAGGAAACTGATAAGAGAAGGAGACAAGGAACAAGCATTTGTAAATGCAGGAACATTTACTGCCGCCAATAGAAATGGAGGTAAGTGGCAAGCACCGGAACCAATGAGAAGCCAGGCAAGAGAGGAGGCTGTATGTAAATCCCTTTTAAGCTTATATTAAAAACAATAGATTTCTTAACCCCTTCGATGCTGATGACGAGCTCAGCTCATCATCAGCCACGGGTGACGTGTGCGGATGACGAGCTGAGCTCGTCATGTTTCGCGGTTATTTGAAAACAGCCGCACAGCGCAAAAATAACTGCAGCAGCGATGCGGTTAAACACAGCGCAAGCGCTGTGCAGGCTAATCCTTAAAAGCAGTTTGATTTTTTTTTAGGATTAAGTTCTAAAACAATTTGAGCCCTTCCCCATTTCATGAGGGTTAAGGTGTTGGAAAGAAGTTTGTTTTGAGAAGCATTAGATCGCCCGAGGGCCGCACCATACTGCCCACCTCCACCCACCAAAAAGAAGATGTTTGATTAGTAGTTAGATGCATAGATTGAAAATATAGGGCAGAATATCCCATCAACACTTGGGGCCGACACCAAAGTTAACTTTCTTGTACTACACAACCCTGTCCTCACCATGCACAGTGTTGTCATCAATGATGTCATTTCAGATGTTGCAGTGATGGTATTAATGATTTGATACAAGATGTCATGAGTGATGTAATATGTGAGGTAATTAGCAGTGCATTAAAAAGGCACAAGTTATAGTTATCTTAGGGCACAAGTTATAGTTACTTGAGATAACGAACTGGTGAATTTCAGTGTTTTTGTTACTTTATAACTGTATGTCTTCATTGACATTTTCACTGAACTATAACGTTAATTTAACCATTGCTTTCTTTGTGAATGTCTAGGTTTTTTAAACTTAAGTAATATTTTATTTCTATACATGTAACGTATGGCAAGATGGCTGCCAAATAAAAGCCCTCCAGAAAGATCCCGGGTTGGGTAAACCAAATTGGTAAGTATCCCTGCATTAACCCTGCAATCCGCCATGCACCATCCTGGCCCTCACTACGAGTCTCCATTGTAACTTGACTGGGAATTCGTTTTTGTAGGCATTGCTCACCTGCTGGATCTTTTGATTCCCCAGCGACTACCCTACAATCTCTACTCTCGAACCGGCTGCTGGGTTCTCTGCTCCGGTGTTAGCTGCAGTCAAGGTGGAGGTCGTGTACTTCGATGGAGGGACCAGCCCGTCTCCCCTGAAGCATTTGTCCTGCGGCTTTGAGCTCGTATGCCTGGGATCCAGTGAGTGCCTGCTTTCACCCCAGCCTAGTCGACCACCTGCAGCTCAGCATAGGGGTGGCTCTGAAAACTCTAAAAAGATTAAACCCTGGGAGAAGACCTGCTTCCAACCACCTGCTGCTACGATCTTCGCCAGATGCAGTCGGGGGACTCCTCTAGCGACCTCTGTCAGAGGTCGCAGCTCGGTGCTCACAATCCCTGCCGGGTCTAGCCGAGGGGCGGGTTGAGCTCCTCTTATGAGGCTGATGCCTGCTTGTTCCCGACTCCGGACCCTCACCGTTGGCTTCTTTATTGGTGTCTCATAGACACCTCATTAGAGGCCCCTACACGCTACTCGCCGCTGCCTGTTTGCTACTGGTTCGGAGCCTGGGTTTCCCTCTACAAAGCAGCTCATTGACCACTTCTCTTTGAGGCCGCCACCATGACTCAAAGACCACTGCATTGGATGCTGCGTCCTGTTGCCCGCGTTCCCTGCCTGATCCAGCCCTGTGGCCTACTGCTTGTTGCACTCATGATTCGGGAGCCTCGTTCTCTACGGATTGTCTTTATGGAGGCTTGTGGACCCTGAACCATGCCTCTTCGCGCAGACCCCCCCTCTGGGGAGCCGCCGAGTGCACGCTGGTTGGGTCCGCACTCATTGCAGCAGGTACTTATTATTTTAACCTGTCACTGGAATGTGCAAGGAGACGTGCATGACAGGCTGGCACTCCGCAGCCGTACCGAGGCCTGGTCCTCAACCGGGCCTTATTTCTGAGTGCGTCTGCGGCTCCATATTCTCTGTTTGTTTTCCCATTATCACAAAATGGCCTCCCTGCAGCTCCGTCTCCATCGTTTGTTCTCATGAACCAAAATTGCAATCCCTGGGGTTTGGCCCCCTGTCCCTCCTCATGGAATGCCAGTTACTAGAATGAATATAGGCCTAAGCTACCTGTCCTCAGAAACAAAAATAGGACTTTTTATTGACACCCTTGCAACACTGCGGCCATCTATAAACGTCCTCAGGCTCAGGAAAGTGGGCTCTAAACTAATCTGCAGTCCTTTTTCCTTGCATCTTTGTATCATTTGCCAATCCTATTTGATTACCCTACACATCGAAGGGAAGTCATATTACTCCCTTCAACAAAGGAGAGGTTTTATTAGAATTACAGCCACACTACTCCTCTATTTAGCCTGATTAGTCCACCCCAAGATCATCCCTGCCTTTGGATAGCCCGACCAGAACTCTAGGTAATAAATACCAAGGGGGGAAGAGGGGTGGACGGAGAGCTTGAGCAAATCAAACACTCGCCCCCAGTCAACTGATCTGGGTTTAATCAATCATCATTCTTTAGCTCTCTCCACCACCCCAGGTCAGACATGGCCATATACAAATTAGTCTGACCCTGTGGCTCATGGAACTGCCAAGCCATGTCTTCCCTGGACCGTACACAAGCATCCTGGGACCGGTTTAGGGTTCATAACCCTCATCAGACAGGATATCTTGAATCCAGTGGCAGAGTGAGCAAGGAACCCACGTCTGGGCATACCCTGCCAACTCAGGGTGAACAAAGCGATACAAAATGGGATGATGGATGGAGCGCTTGAGCAAATCAAACACTCACCCCCAGTCAACTGATCTGCGTTTAATCTATCATCATTCTTTAGCTCACTCCACCACCCCAGCTCAGACATGGCCATATGCAAATCAGTCTGACCCTGTGCCTCATGGGAACAGTCCAGCCCGAACTGCCAAGCCATGTCTTCCCAGGACCGGAAACAAGCATCCTAGGACTCTAGGTAAGCCACTAGGTAAGTGGACAGCACCACTTAGTCTGCGTACCCTGCATTCTCTCACACTACCTCCTCCATATAGGCAAATCAGGGAGAAAAGCGGTTAGAATCACTCTTTCAATCAACCAAAAATCATTCACCTTGCTTTACCTGCTTTTCTTCTTTCTCACCAGTATGGCAGGTTCCTGCCTGAATGCAGCAGGAGGCAACTCCTACACTACCACATACCGCACCCAATCATCCAAGACACCTTAAAATCCTTCAGGAGCAATCTTCTTAGAAGACACCCTGAGACTCTGATCTCTGGCCTGTACTTTAACTTGGAAAAGGACATCATTGTTTTTTTTCAAGTTGTCTTTATTGATTTTGCAACATAATACAAAACAAAGGCACAGTGTGCCAACTTGTAGCCAGTCATAGCCCATACATAACACATATTACAGGTGTAAGCATATTAATCCTGTTTCTAGTACACATTTCAATTTCGCACAGTAATGTCACTTTATCCCAGATGTCAGGGCATGTTCCAAAGACAAAACAACATATAGCGGCAGGGGTATATAAAAAAAGAAACCAACTTAGGTAGTACATTGCATATCCCCAAACAGACCGCTTTTTGCACATACAAAGCCAAAAGGAGAGCCATCAATTGGACACATTAACCATCTCATCACATCGTCCCATATGAATAGAAAGAGCAGTTTTATAAAACCCCCCGGCCCCTCATTTTGACCCTCATCTTGCACTTCCTGGTCTGTAGTCGACCTTGTCCATTCCAAGAAAGGTTCCCATATATCAGTCGGGCAGGATACGGAAAACATCTGCTCCCAAAAGAGTTTTAATTGAGTATGCCCATAGGTTACATCCGTTAACCAATTTTTGAAGTCTGGGACCCGTTTGCTACCCCAACGGATAGCAACCTGCCTGCGAGCACAGAGCAGTAAAAGGGTATGTAACCTACGCCTCTTGGGCACCGTGTCACGCACATACCCCAAAATACCCAGCAACGGGGATGGTGGATCGTCTCTACCAATTATCTGATTCACTGCGCGAAATATCTCACCCCAGAATAATTACAAGTGCGGGCATTCCCAAGCCACATGAAGAAAGGTAGCCTGTTCGTACCCACATCTCCAACACCTGCCATCTTCCCTCAATCGCATGCGGTGCAGACTGACCGGAGTCCGGTAATATCTGTGCAAGAACTTGAATTGAATCAATCTCAAGCGATAGTTTGGGGACAAATCAGACAATTGACCACAACAATACCCCCACTGTTCTTCTGTCTTCTGCGGGTTCAATTCACTATTCCATAACTCCATGGACTTGGGTTTCAGGACTGGATGAGCGGACTGCATTACTTTGTATAGTCCTGTGACCAACTTCTTAGACAACTGTGTTTTAAGAACATTTTACAGTGCTAACATTGTCAGGGGGCTTCAGGGAATCCCTCATACATCACGCGACACGCTGTGTGTATCTGGTGGTATAAAAACTTTTCAGCAAACGGCACTATACCTTCTTCTGTATATAGAGGGGGAGGCCTGAAAGTACCCTTCGAGTAAAGATCAGCAAAAGTATACAGTTTCAGAGCATCAATAAGGGCCTTACCAACACCTCTCTCCATGTACGGTAACATAGGGTTATATTCCCATAACATTGATGGCGCATATAGCGTCGTAATACCTGCCCATTTCTGCAGTTCACGCCATACCCAGCACAGCGTTCCAGCAGTATCAACATCTTCCCTCGGCCCCCTTGCAGTGCGATACAATGCAACAGCCAGTGGTACTGGAGCCACCGCATCCCTCTCAACCGCAACATGGGGCTGAAACAGGGTCTCATGTAGCCGTAAATGAAGAAACTGAGCTTGCACGCATAGGGCATATAGTTGCATATCAGGAGCCCCCAATCCGCCTTGTTTTAGGGGAAGGGTCAGAAGGTCCCAGGACACCCTGGCCTGTCCACCTGCCCAAACCAAAGTCAGCAGTTGCGAGCGCAAGAGCCCAAAAAATGCTTGGTAAGAGGTATCAGCATGTTCACAAATAAATAAAGAAATTTAGGAAAGATGACCATCTTCGTCAGCTCCACCCTACCTGCCACAGACAGAGGTAGCTTAGACCAAATAGCAACCTTCCCTTAAAGCCACGAGTAAGCCCTCCCAAAGTTCAGGGTCCAAATGTCCTGTAGGTTCCGACTCAGCCACACTCCCAAATATTTAACTTCAGTGGCCTCCCACCGCAGGGGGAACTCAGAGCAAACCTCCCTCGTACTATCGGTAAGTGGGAAGATCACTGATTTCTTCCAGTTGATAGATATACCCACAAATCCCCCAAATCTTATAAACTCACGCAGCACTGGGGCAAGATTCACCTCCGGGTTTAGAATGTAAAGGTTTACATCGTCAGCATATAGTGATATCAAGAAGCTACGCGTGCTAAATCCTATGCCTCTGGCGGTATGGTGCGGTTGTATCCTTCTGCTAGTGGTTCCATAGCTATGGCAAAAAATAACAGCGACAACAGACATCCCTGCCTCCTTCCCCTCGATATATTGCAAGAGTCTGATACCATGCCATTCAACCAAATACGGGCCCTAGGAGCCTCATATAACAGCTTGATTTGCTTTATAAATAAAGGGCTGAACCCCATGCATTGCACTACTAAGAATAACACACTTTTTTGGGGTTATGATCGAACTATTGCCTCCACTGCGACTCCAAACACTTGCAGCATCAAGTGCGCCACGCCGACAGCAAATTTATGTGTCACTTCAGCCACTGGCGCAAATCGGCAGTTAAGGGCATCACAGGTGGCATCCAGGCCCAACTCGCACACCATCCACACCTTGCAATCCAAATTGGCGACGTAACACCCTCTCCAACGGGTTAATGGCAAAAAGTATCACTGCCAGACTCCCATCAATCGATTCAGGTCCCTTTGCAGGAGTTCACCACTGCCATTGATGTCCATGAGGGTCAATATATTTCTCCTTCCGCAGCGCATTCCGGTATCATTTCACAGCCCTAGCATTATCTGAGCCTCAGACATGAATAACAGGTCTACGTACAGCGCACTCATGCTTCATATGCCAGCGTTGCTCCTGCATCTATGAGCCGTCTACCTCCGGATGAACGTGCTGCAGGGCGCCGCCATTTTGACAAACTACCAGCCTCTGTAAATTGTCGCTTGACGCTCTCTTCTCGTTTTCTCCGCAGGCCACCACTCGTATCTCAGTTGTGCGCTTCTTGCATGACCCTCTCTCCTGTCCTCCCGATGGTTTTCCATGTCCGCAGCAGGCCAGTGAGCTCACGGCCTCTAGCCGCACTCACCTCCCCGGGCTCGATTTTGGAGACAATCCGGCGGCTGCCTGCATCGGCTCTCGCGTCTCCTCTCGGTCCCGCAGTGTTTTGCTCAAGACCTCAGCAAATCAGCACCGCTGCCTCTCGTTTTGCGCCCAGTTCGTGTAAGGGCCTCTCCACCACCGGCTTTAGCTTTTAGCACCCGTCCACCAACGTTTGAAGCAGGATAAATGTAGGATTCTTCCCCTGGCCGGCGGAGCTCGCTTAGAAAGCGCCATCTCCCAGCCCGGCTAGCCACGCCCCCGGAAAAGGACATCATTGTTAATGACCTTATATTCTACAACAGAAAACCAACACTAAAGCAGGCAATCATAATAAATCTACTTAATGTTCTTGAAAACAGAAACATTCGTAGGGCGCCAAACTCACGATCGCTCCCTCCCAAAACCTAAGTGCTGACATTAACATTACAATTTATAAAAATGGTACCGTTCTGATCCAAGCTCCAAATGAGGATCTAAAAAAATTCGATGACCTCTTCCCCACCCTCAAAGAACAGGAGCATGCCTCCAATCCCTCAACGCACCCCATTCGACAGCTGTCTCAATCTAACCCACATCACAGCAAGCACTGGTCAGTACAGCACAAAGTATGTATTAAGCCCCTTAACACGCTCTCCTACAGATTGGACTGTCACTAATCTTCTCAACGCGATGGCCTAACAGCACAGTAATCAGGTCAACATATCCCCTAAATCTTATAGAATTCCACCCAATATCCTCTACTTCTCAATAAGACAACTCCTGCAGACCCATCATCAAATTCCCGCATCTAGGCCACTTCCATAGTGGCAAGCACATAAGCCACCCAGAGCTCACCGATTACCCCCACCAAAGGGCCCTTGAGCCACACTGCTGAGCAACACTAGCCCTTTGTACACCTCTCCACTCGGAAATCCAACCACAGGGAGGTCAAAATCGTCTACCAGGTTCCCAAAGTATACTAGCAAACCAAGTCCTGATCCACAGGTCCCCTCACCGCTAGCACAACCTTCTCTAGCGGATCATTGAAGATCTGAACCTTAGAACAGCCAACATAGCTCAGAGCATCCATAACGCTATTTTCGAAACCTTACTGAACACACGCTCTTGAAAATCAAGCTCACTCCAAAAACAGTTCTCTACCCACCCACCAAGCCTTTCCTACAACCCCTGTCGCTGGCCAATAGACTATCGCCCTCGAAAACAACTTAACTACCTAACGAAGGACGAAATCCTAGCTCTCCCCTTATCTTACAATACAACTCCTGAAGCTTGGAAGATGAAAAAAAAAATCCATACGGTTTCAATCAACACTAATAGCATATCAACACTCAGAAACAGAAGAGTAAACAGCAACAAATTAACGCAAGTACCCTTATCCACCCCAATTCACAACACAACCCTAGGGAACTTAGACCGGTCACTCTCTAGCCTACTAATTAATTGCCTGTCAGCAGTGAAGCATGCCTCTGACATCGCCACACTCATCCTGAGCCTAGAAACCGAAGTAGAAATCTTAACTGAATCATGGCTGAATAAAGCATCAACACATTATTTGGACTTATTGGTCCCTACAAACTACAACATCGTAAGGCATGACAGGCAAATAAAAAATGGGGAGGTATTGCTTGCATCTACCAATCCGACCTCTCAGTTACCAAACTTCATTTGGATCCCCTGGACTCCTGCAAATATCTCGCACTCTCCATAAGCAACATCTCTAACCAATTGTGAAAACTGCACAATTGATTAGAGGTGAATGACACATTCATCGACCACCTCATGGAAATTATTAGAGCAAATGTCTCCCCCTATTCCAATGATATACTCCTCAGAGACTTTAATCTTCACTGGAATAACCTTAATTACCTTCAGGCCAACGCCCTTCAAGACTGCCTACCCGACCAGTCACTTACTCAAGCCTGCACTTTACCAACTCACACGAAAGGTTCCACGCTGGATTGGATCATCTCTAAGGCAAAGGCGGTCAGGCTAAACTTAAGGGCTCCCTGCAAATGGTCAAACCACAAGGTTATTACCTTCCTAATACCGGGTGTACATAAGAAAAGATCAGCGTAACTAGTGAAACATAAACTTTGGTTTAGGGCCACAAAAAGCATAGACCTTGAGAAGCTGACAGCACTCTGCAAAAAGGATCCCCCGTCTCCCCCAAAGTTACCAAATGTCATCGAACTTACTGAGCACTACAACTCAATAATTTCTGACATAAATGACTCTCTAGCCCCATTAAAACAAAAAAGATCTCCGGTTATATACAAAAATCCCTGGTTCAATGGGTCCCTTAATAATGAAAGGAGAATTCTTCACCTAACAGAAAGAAATTAAAAACACCCAACTCCCACCTAAAACGTCTTTTAAAGACCAGAAATGCTTACAACAAGATCATCCTCAAATCAAAAAAAGAATTCTTTAGATCGGAACTGGAGAATGCTAAGTACAGACCTCGTAAGCTCTTTGAAATGGTAAAACAGCAATCAAATACACTGGCAAAAAGCTCTAACAAAGCAACAAAAGCTCTAATAACCTGTAATGCGGTCGCCTCCTTTGTTACAGCCAAAATTAACTCTTTGGGAAACAAGCTGAATTCTGCCGCCAGCGTCAGTTCTCCTCCGGAGACCCCTTTCTCTACACATTCCCACCAGGCAGTACCCAAAAACCAAGCGCCCTGGTCCACTTTCAAGCTATATGATGACCACTCCATCTCCAAAATCCTATCCTCCATAAAACCGAACAACCACTTCAAATTGACCCGCTCCCCTCCAATTGCTTGGCAGCAGCCAACCAATTTATTCTACCCATTTGGACTACAATAATCAACGTTTCCCTAATGCAAGGCTCTAATCTGGACTTTCTAAAAGCTGGTGAAGTCATCCCTATCTTAAAAAAAACACATTGAATCCAGCTGAAATGGATAGTGTCAGACCAATATCCAATATTCCTCTTCTAGTGAAAGTATTTGAGAAATGTGTGCAAAATCAACTGAGCCAACACATTGCCAAATTCAACGACAAATGCCAACCCTGTGTAAAGTCAGATCACAGCACTGAAAGTACTATTCTCCATATTGCAGATGACACCCTTCAAGCTCTTGACCAAGGAAAAACGTGTCTCGAGGACCTATCATCGGCATTTGACACAGTCAACCATGAGAAACTAATAGAACGGCTCGAAAATAGGATGGGAGTAGGGGCAACTTTTCTCGAATGGTTTGGATCATTCCATCAGAACCGCTCCCATAGATTCTTAGTCAACTGTAATCTATCCTCTCCTTCACCGATAACGACTGGAGTCCACCACGGTTCAACTCTCTCTCCAACTCTCTTCAACCTCTAGCTTGAACCGTTAGCTGACATACTGTATATGGTCAACATCTCTTTCCACATGTATGCTGATAACATCAAGATCTCATCCCTAGAGAAGATCAAATCAATAAATGAGGTCCTATAACTGACTGTACAAAGGTTCATCGACAACCAGCTCAAACTAATTGCGCAAAAAACAGAAATCCTCCTAAAAGTACCACTGACACACTGAAATGGACAAAGATAATCACTGTTCTGAACTGCACAATGACCATAGTGGACTACGCCAAATCACTTGGAATCACACCAGACAACAACCTGAATATGGAAGCATTGGAGAGGAGTTGGCCTAACGGCTAGGGCAGTCGACCTCTAATCTGGGGTACTGGGTTCGAGTATCGGCAATGACGCTGAACATCCTGTGATTCTGGGCAAATCACTTAATCTCCCTGCCCCAAAGAAAAAAATTAATGTATCCTCATGTAATGCATCTGGTGCTGTGTAAAGCGCTCTGATACTAGTTTCGGGTCAAGTTTGCGTTACATAAAACTCTGTTAAAATAAAACAAAAAATTTAAAAGCCCACATCAACTCTTCACCTGAGCTACCTGAGGAAACTAAAACCACTCCTAGATACATCAGATCTAAAAATGGCAGTACAGGCATAAATTATCTCTAGGATCGAAAATGGATGCTCAATCCTCTTTGGCCTACCCAAGATCTCAACGCCCCCCCCTAAAAGCTTGTCTCAACGAAACTACTAAACTATTAAAAGGCTCAAAAAAATTGACCAGATCTCTCCTCACCTGAAGGCACTGAACTGGCTTCCTTTTGAAGCCAGAATCCAACCCAAATTGCCCTGTATCACACACAAAGGGCTCGATTCCGATCCGGTAAAATGCGCTCTGAATCGTCATACGGAGCAATCTTCCCCGTACGAATCGTACCCGTACACGTCCCCGTACGTACGACAAAGTACGATTCGTACCAGGAGCTAAAGATCGCTACGGTTCGCGGCTGGTTTTTACGACCCAGCAAGTACGATTCGTTTCGGGTACGCACCGTACGACCCTTTTTTTTACGGGAGCTGGAAACAGCCGTAATCGCATAGTTCGCGCCGAAACAAGTACGGAACGCCCCCCCCCCCCCCCCCCCCGGGGACGCCGCATACCCCCCATGATCGCCGGGGTACGTCACGTACCCCTGCGATCATGGGGGGTACGCGCCGTACACCCAGCGTACATGGGGTACGCACCGTACCCCATGTACGGTGGGTGTACGGCGCGTACCCCCCATGATCGCAGGGGTACATCACGTACCCCTGCGATCATGGGGGGTACGCGCCGTACGGTGTGTATGTGATTGTGCGCTTTTCCGTACGAATCGCCCTTACCTGACGCGGACCGTACGAATAGTGTCCTGATCACCCGGTCCAGATCGTACTCGCCGGGTCGTACGGTGTGTTTACGAGTCGTACGGAAACGGCTACGAATACGAATCGTACGGGGGATTTTTTTTCCCGGATCGGAATCGAGCCCAAAGTGTTACACTCGAATTCTCCTGCATATCTTTCCCAGAAAACCGGGGTATCTGGAGAAGTCAGGAACTCCCGGTCTGCCAGAGACTTTGAGCTAAAGCCACCCCTTTTCCAAAAGAAAAAAAAACATACAACCAAGCTATCTTTGGGTCCGCACCTAGAATCTGGAACTTGTTGTATTGTAGCATACTTGTATAGCGCAACCTGTCACCACCAAGGGCATCCTGGCGCTTTGACCCATAGTCCAGCGGAAAACAGTGGCTCAACCTATCCTAGGAAAGAGATGGGTTTGTTGCCACCTAACATCAGAAGAATACCCTCTTTGTCAAGATTCAAAAAGGAAGCTAAAACTTTCCTAATGGGCAAATTCCTCCCATACACTCTCTCAGTACACAAACAGCCCAGCAGCCTAGCTTAGCAATATGTTTTTGCTCCTTACTTGAACTCCACCAGTGTAAACCGATCTAGCTATCTGTGCCTTAACCCTGCGTTCTGGCATCATGTTCGATTGCTCATCATTGTGCATCTTTCGTTTTTTTACCTTCACTTGTCCTATCTCCCGCTAAGTTACCCTTTTCGCCCATTTCTACTTCTGTAAATAGCTAATTATCTCTGCAAAGTATTATCATGATCGCCAGTTCCGAATATTGTACATGATCTGTCATTCCCCATGTTTATACACGTTCGTTTATCCCTACCTAAGTAATTGCCTATAAGATCGCCTATAACAAATTTTGTATACAACTTGTTATCCCTGTAAAGTGCTCTGATACCCCAACCGGCCACGTTTGCGCTCTTTAAAACACCAAATAAATAAATAAATAAAAATACATAAAGCTAAACCCACACGGGCAGCCACTCCGACTGCGCACCGCCTTCGGCCATGCACAGCAGGGAGTTGCCAGCAGGGAATGGCCACTGTTCATCGCTTCCCTTCTCCTCCACCCACTCCCCCCTTTTCCTCCCCCTACCCAACCCCCTATATATACACACAGAAGATTTATAATCGTTATCCAGAAATCACCAATAATTTAAATTAAATGCATATTTCAAATACATACAATTGATGGTTTATTAGTATTAATCACTTAAAAACATATTCCGTAAAGTACATGTCAGTGACACTTTCTTTTTCATAGCTTTTATTATTACGTAGTGTGGGTGAAAATTGTCTTTCTTTCAAAAAATTATATCTCAAAAAATGCAATCAGAAAGACAACAATAGGAGGACCGTATATCTTTTTTATATATCGTCTGGCCACATAAAACGCAACAATAGAACAAGCCCAAAGACGGTGCTGTAGTTCCACCTGTAGAACAAAAGCTCCAGTCTCAGAATTGCTTTACAAAATAAAGTGCATTCTCCAGGGGTAATTTTTTTAATGACCAAGGAGACTTACTTTTTCTGTTTCTAATGTTGCTTTGAGACTTCATAGGGGGGCTTCAGAGAGAGTCCCAGGGATCCAGAGGCCAGCTGGCTCACTGCATGCAGCCCCATTTCTAGAGCTGCACTGGAGCGACATTCTTTTTTTATTTAATTTGGGGCACCCCAGACGATTAATCTTGTGGAGGGCTGTGTTGGGGTGGGAAGGAGCTCCCAGGACCGTGTGGCCCCACTAGCTCTTGCTCATGTAGAGACCAGCATTATCATTTTTTTTCAAGTGGCGTGCCCAGTGCCCTCTATGGGGCACGCCACAGCTGCTCCCTTGTTTGTTGGAGTTTATGAGAGGAGGCTCAGGGCATCTGCAGCCCCGTTGGCTTCCCACTTGCAGTCATCACAGTTGCAGCGGATGCTGGCATTGCTCCCACATGCAGGAGCAGTTTTGATTTGCTCAAGACCTGGCAAGAGCAATTCAGTATTTCCCTACCCAAAACCATGTGTAGGGAATAGTTTTCTTTTCTCACCAGGTGAGAGCAGTTTTGTGCTCCCGCCCAGTCATAGAACATTACTCTTGGGACTGAGTCCTGAGTCCTCAGATGGCTGTAGCCACATCGTTGTTGATGTGGTAACAGCCAATGAGATCTCAGCTAGGCTTGGGTGGTAAATTCCGTTCTGCCTGGGAATTTGGGTAATTTTGCGTTCCGCGGAGAACATGAAATTGCCCAAATTTCAGCGTTCCGCGACTTTCCAAAATGTTTTCCTTGTTCGCGTTCTCATATGCGTGTTTGAAAGATATTTCCCCCCGAGCAGGCAAACAGCGATTGAGAACAGTAGAAAAGCATCGCCAACAAGCAATTCCGCGTATTCGCGGAATTTCTGCGTGTTCGGAGATTTTTACCGTTTCGCGGAGATTTGCGTAACGCAATTACGCAAATTCCACCCACCCCTAATCTCAGCATGAGATCTGTAGGATCCACAGGTCCACTGCAGCCTGATACTTGCAAAGTTTTTGAGCATGGATTTTACAAAAACGTATGACAGATATACACCAAATAATAAAAAACACTTTTTCGGGAACAAGATCTAAATTTCTGCCAAATTTGGTGGAAATGGGGTCAATGGTTTTGGCTGTAGCAGTGTCTAAAGTTCCTATGGAAAAACAAATGGGGAAAATGCATTTTGGAACGCCCTCTTTTCTTGGCTCCGACTTGACGGATCACTCTGAAACTTTCCATGCACAAACAAGTCAAAAAGCAGCACTTGTTTGGAGTCTTTAACAAAAAATCGTCAAATGGTGACAAAGTTATTAACAACACAGAAAAAGGCATTTCCTATGGACTATGAACCATAACTACCCAGTACAGACTACCACTGGGTAATACTTGCCTTACCAATAATTACCATGCATAGAAAAGCAATGAAGACTTACCTGTGTGATAAAGACACTACATGGTGAAGGCAGTGTTGTAAAGATTCTTCCCCTTGGAAACTATTCTTGTATCCAAAGAATTGTTGAATAGGGCAACTAATCCGCATTAAGTGTAAAGACCAAGCATTTTCATGAAACATGCCAGGCAGAAATCATTTGGGAAACCAGATGGAGTATTATTCTAGGATGCCGACAATAGTTGAAAATATGTTATTTGCTTAAAGCATTCAATAGTGTTGGAGCAAGGCTTCAATTATATCTTTTGCAGTATATAAAGGACTGAGGAGATATTTTCTCGCTCTGTGCATGTTCGCTAGTAATGAACTGTCTGATCTAAAAACCTGTTATGTTCTCACATACTTGGGGGATGGCATCAAGATGTATAGATGCTTGATTTAGGTGTTAGACATTCAGCAATGAAGTGGGTTAATTCTTTGGTTAGACTTAGTGAGTTTAGAATACACTGAATAACAATGGGTCTTGGCTTCTCTGATCTTCTGTTTACAGGTAGCATCTAATTTAGTGTAGAGATTATTTCCCTTAGACAATTACCCCCTTCTCAATATTCTCTTTGCCTCGCAGACCTCAAGCTTTAGTGTTTCAAGTTTACAGTACCCAAACGTTAAACTTCTGCCTGCTGTCTCGATGTTTTCACGAGCAGCCTAGAACAAGAGGATTATTTTGCTTTAGTCAGTCTTTTCTACATGTTGGCTTGAATATAAAATCAAATGTATTCAGTCTGTTGAATTTTTTGGCTGACCATTTGTTAAAATTGGTGTTTGCATTTTCCTGGTGGTTATGGGGACAAGGAGGCTTTTATCCCATTTTCAGGTACAGGCAGTCACAGTCTTTCCTCCATTATGTGCCACTTCTCCCACTTTGAGCTTTCCCGCCTAAAGACAACAGCTTAACCAGGACCTCGTCCAGCCTCTGTCTGACATTGTGGGGCCCACCTCAGTAACAGCCTGCTGCCTCACCACATTAAAGAGTTTTGACTTCCATTTCAGAGACTAAGGCCCCCATTAGGATGACGGGCAGACTTTGTCCGCCCGTCATCCTACCGGTGGATGGGAGCACCCGCCATAAGGGCGGGGGTCCCGTTGTACATATTAGGATGCGCCCACCACAGTGGCGGGCGCTTCCCACATTTTTAGCATTGCGGTGGGCGGTGCTGAAAGAACCACCCGCCGCAATGCTAAAAATGCACGTTGTGCATTTCAATGCACAACATGACAGGCACCGCAAGGTGCCTGTCATGCTGTGCATTGAATTGCAGGGGGGTACCATTAGTACCCTCCATGTGCACCCCCCAGCCCTTGGACTCCCTGGGGGCCCGCAACGGGCCCCCACAGGGGGACACCCCACATGCCTTTCCGTAGCTGCATTTCCGCCACAGAAAGGCATTCACAAATGCCTATCATAATATGGCTGGCGGTGTCTAATAGACACCGCAACCATATAAACCCTTTTCCGCCCGCAAGGCGACCGGGGCGGAAAAGCGGTGGACGGTCTTTCCGCCCGCCGTGGTACCCCCGCCATGCTAATATGGCGGGGGCTCATTCAGGGTAGGATGGCAGGCAGATCGCCCCCGCCAGGCCGGCGGTGGCTACTGCCAGCCTGGCGGGGGCAATCCGCCCGCCATCCTATTGGGCCCCTAAGTGAGAAGGTAAAACTTCCAGTAGCCAGATCCCCTCCCCACTCGCCACCCCGCTCCCGCCTCCCAGCTGCTGCTCCCTCCCACTGACAACATAAGGGAAGACCCGTGTAAGGAAGAACTGTGACCGACCTGACCTGGTCAGCATCCGGTCGCTCCACCCGCTCCTTGGCTCACTGGTATCATATCGTCATTGCTTGCATTATTATCTGCGCCCGATCTCTGTGCCATTGCTTGTATTAATATCTGTGCCAGATTGTGCCCCCGATCTTGTCCTGCATTGTTTTGTTTTCGCCGTGGTGCCATTTTGTTGTGCCTTGTAGCCCGATCCCCTCCCCACTCGCCACCCCGCTCCCGACTCGCAGCTGCTCCTCCCTCCCACTGACAACATAAGGGAAGACCCGTGTAAGAAAGAACTGTGACCGACCTGACCTGGTCAGCATCCGGTCGCTCCACCCGCTCCTTGGCTCACTGGTATCGTATTGTCATTGCTTGCATTATTATCTACGCCCGATCTCTGTGCCATTGCTTGTATTAATATCTGTGCCAGATTGTGCCCCCGATCTCGTCCTGCATTGTTTTGTTTTCGCTGTGGTGCCATTTTGTTGTGCCTTGTAGCCCAATCCCCTCCCCACTCCGCTCCCGCATCCCAGCTGCTCCTCCCTCGCTCCGCCCCCCTCCACTCTCCACTTATGGCAGAGTGGCAAACGCGCAGCGTTCACACGCAGCGGGCGCGCCCTATGCGCGCCCCGAAGGCGCGCCTAAGGTAAGCCCGTCTATGCCCGTCCTCGCCTGGACTGCGCCCAGCGACAGACCCCCTGGCCCCCGCAGAGGCCATCCCACCCGCCGAACATACAACGCCGCCACCCTCACTGCACTAAACACCGGCCGACTCCCCGACTGCCACCGAGCCGCCCCAGGACGCACCCATGGACCCTTCACCTGCCAATCCTGCAAGTTCTGCTGCACCAGTACCTACACTACAACCACAAATGCCAAACAGAGCTCCAACAACAACCACCTGAAGTGCATCCTGCTCAACACCCGCTCGGTCCACAGACACGCCATTGAACTATGGAACCTACTTAACACCACATCTCCGGGTGTCGCCTTTCTCAGGGAAACCTGGATACATGCCTCATCAGCACCCGACATCGCCATAGCCATCCCGGACGGCTACAAGATCATCCGAAGGGACCGTATCAACCAAACAGGAGATGACATCGCGATCGTCCACAAGAAAACCATCCGCATCTCGATCAGCTCCGACGACACCCTCACAGCCGCCGAACACCTTCACTTCCAGATACACACCGACCCCAAGACCACTCTCAGAGGCACCCTCATTTACAGACCCCCCAGGACCTTGCACACAATTCAGCGAAAACATCCCTGACTTTATTAGCCCACAGGCCCTCCCCTCCGATGACTACATTCTCTTGGGGACCTTAACTTCCACCTGGAGAATAACAACAACAACAACACCTCCACCCTGCTGGACAACCTCTCCAATATCGGACTCAAACAACTGGTGAATACCCCCACCCACTACGCCGGACACACGCTCGACGCAATCTTCTCCTCCAGCAAGAAAATCTCCTTCAATCACACCACAGGACTCCACTGGACGGACCACAGCTGCGTCCACTTCAGCTTCAGTAAGACCACCACCCACCACCACCCGCAACAGGTTCCCTTCAGAAACTGGAACAAAATTACCACCAACCACCTAACCACATCACTGAACCAAAACCCTCCCGCCAGATCAACAGATCCAAATCAAGCAGCCATCAATCTCGCACAGTGGATTACCCACTGCGCTTATGAACTAGCACCTTTGAAAAACCATCCCAACAAGCCAAGGAGCAAAAACGCCTCCTGGTTCAACGACGACCTCAAAAACTCCAAAAAGAACTGCCGCACCCTCGAGAAAACCTGGCGAAGAAACCCAACCACAGACAACATGACCGCCCTCAAGAACGCCACCCGCAAACACCACCAGCTGATCCGCACCACCAAGAAATCAGCATTCAAGGATCGATTAGACAACAACGCCCACAACAGCAAGGAACTCTTCAACATCGTCGAAGAGCTCATCAATCCCAACGCCGGCAACAACGACATCACCCCCTCTCTGTGACTCTCTAGCCTCATTCTTCCACAACAAAATCGCAGACATACATAACAGCTTTGGCGACCAACCCACTCCTCCCACCACTGACCTGAAGCCCCCCACCACCACCCTTCGTGCCTGGACCCCGATCAGCACCGACGACACCATCCGCATGATGAACTCCATCCACTCCGGATCGCCAACCGACCCTTGCCCCCATCACATCTTCAACAAGGCCGACTCCGTCATCGCACCCCAACTTCGGGATATCATCAACTGCTCCTTCAACACAGCTACCTTCCCGGAAAGCTGGAAGCATGCCGAACTCAGCGCCTTCCTGAAGAAACCTACAGCAGACCCCACCGAACTCAAGAACTATCGCCCCATCTCGCTCCTCCCATTCCCCGCCAAAGTCATAGAGAATACCGTCAACAGTCAACTCGCCGCCTTCCTTGAATCTAACAGTTCCCTCGACCCCTCACAGTCCCGCTTGCAAGTCAACCACAGCACCGAAACCGCCCTCATCCCAGCCACAGACGACATCCGAACACTGCTCGACAACGGGGAAACAGCGGCCCTCATCCTCCTGGACCTCTCCGCAGAGTTCGACACGGTCTGCCACCGCACCCGTGTACATCACCTCAGGAAAGTCGGGATACAAGATAAGGCATTGGATTGGATCATCTCGTTCCTCGCCGGAAGAACCCAGAGAGTCCGCCTCCCCCTTTCAGATCAGAGGCCACCGAAGTCATCTGCGGCATACCACAAGGATCATCGCTCAGTCCCACCCTCTTCAACGTCTACATGAGCCCCCTCTCATCCATCGCACGCCAACACAACCTAAACATCATCTCCTACGCTGACGACACTCAGCTGATCCTCTCCCTCACCAAAGACCCAACCACCGCCAAAACCAACTTACACGAAGGGATGAAAGACGTAGCAGGGTGGATGAAGTACAGCTGCTTAAAACTGAACTCAGACAAGACGGAAGTTCCCATCCTAGGATCATCGCCCTCTGCTTGGGACGACTCATGGTGGCCCCCGGCCCTAGGCAGCGCACCCAAACCAACGGACCATGCCCGCAACTTGGGATTCATCCTAGACTCCTCCCTCTCGATGACCAGACAAGTCAACGCCGTCTCCTCATCATGTTTTAACATCCTACGCATGCTCCGAAAGATCTTTCGATGGATCCTCACCGAAACAAGGAAGACAGTCACCCAAGCCCTTGTCACCATCCGACTGAACTACGGAAACACCCTCTATGCCGGAACCTCAGCCAAATTACAGAAACGCTTCAACGCATTCAGAACGCCTCCGCGCGACTCATCCTGGACATACCTCGACACAACCACATATCCGAACACCTGAGAGACTTGCACTGGCTCCCCGTCAACAAGAGAATTACGTTCCGTCTCCTCACCCACGCACACAAGGCCCTCCACGACCTAGAACCCAGATACCTCAACAATCGCCTGACTTTTTACACCCCCACCCACCAACTACGATCGTCCAACCAAGCCCTCGCCACGATTCCACGCATCCGAAGAGCCACCATGGAAGAAAGATCCTTAACCTACCTGGCGGCCAAGTCCTGGAACTCCCTCCCCACCCACCTCCATCTTACCCAGGACCACCTCTCCTTCAGAAAGCAACTCAAGACCTGACTGTTCGATCAGTAACAAACCCCTCTCCCTTAAGCGCCTTGAGACCCTCTGGGTGAGCAGCGCGCTATACAAATTTCTGATTGGATTGGATTGGTGATGTTTCCTGTGTTGTGTAATCCTTTTAGTATGTTTTGGGACTACATAAATACTTTACACATGGCCTCCAAGTTAAAGTTGTCTGCCTAGGATAATCGCTACCAGTGGGTTGAGCAAAGCTTTATTTAGTGACCCAGTGGTTCACCCTGAAAAGGACTGAGCTCATTACTTAAGTTGGGTACACACGAGAAACTCTGTATTTTCCTTGCAATGCCCTTAGACAGTGTTTACCTTGCATATGCCTTTACCACACATATATAAAGGCAAGTAGGTTAATTTATTAGTTTTTTAATCTTTAAAACATAATATAGTATAAATATTATTAAGAAAAAGGGGGTGGGGAGGTCGGGGCTTACAACCCACCCAAAATGAAACTATCACACAATTAAATACTATGGTATAAGTTTTAATACAAGGAAAAAGGTGGGCTGGGCGGGCTTACCCTCCAAAACAATGGCACTTTGTATAATTGCAAGATTGTTTTAACCCCTTCGATGCTTATGACGGAACGGTTCCGTCATCAGCGTCGGTTGGGCTGTGCGGATGACGGAACCGTTCCGTCATGACCACACCCGCTTTTCGAAACTTCAGCACAGCGCGAAAATTCGCACCGCGCTGAAGAGGTTAACTTTTAACATGTTATTAAAGTTGGGAGTAGTTTACTGCTTTGGTAATAATACATTTTACTTATCTAGTGGTATTTTTTTTAAATATTAATATTAAACTTATAAAATGTTTTATTTAGAAGCGGGTGTGAGAGTTACAGGAGATGGGGAGTGTGTTAATTATAGGGTATGTATATTTTAGAAATAATACTCTGGTATATTTATTTAAAGATGCCTACATTTTTAAATGATTAATAATATAATTATAGTTAAATAAATTCTAACTTTCTGTAATTTATACTTGAAGTAGGTTAGGATGAGTTTTTCTAATTGCACTACTAAAAGGAGTTATTTCAACCATCAATGGCTTTATTAGTCTTTACAACTGTCTCTAAACAGGTCGAGTTACAGTTCCACCGTTCTATTGGAAAACATGATTTTCCTTCTGCAATCTGATCTGTTTACATTGCCAATCCAGTTTTCTTCCTAATAATTCAGAAATTGTACCATTTTTTTCTTCTTTTTGGGTAAAACAGATTGTATAATTTGATGTTCAGAATTAATCTACTAATTAAGGCAGTACAAAGCACAATGCTGTTTTTGAAGCCTGAATTGTAATTTGCGACTAGACATACGTTCTTCTGATATGGAATTTTTTTGACATGTAGGTTGAAAAACAAAATGCATGGAAAAGATGTACATTGTAAGGGTCTGCGTTCTAAAGCCAGGCATTTTAAAGGTAATTTCGTGTTGCCTAAACATTTGCTTGGGAAAGGAACACATGGTAAAATATGCACTGTAATATCATACATCCAGTACTCACTGCCCTAGAGTAATAGCTCAGTTGTTGTACATATCTCGAAAGAAGAAATACAATTTAACCAAAATGTAATGATAATTATTCCATTTGCTTTAGGCACTCCATAAACTGAATTGCCCCTAAGGTTCTGACGACAGTCTTTATTATAACATGAGTCAATATTACTCTTTGTAAGGATCTCAAAACAAAGAACAAAGACAGGATTCAGTTCCATGACATCAGGATCATGCGATTAATGCAGGGGAAGACTAGTAAATTGTGCTATTTTGTCCACCTTAGAAACTGGCAACGATTTAGGACCTTCATAGAGTATTTCCGTATGTCATTCAGCTATTAAATCAAATCTCTCCTACTGCCCCTAAAGCCATCCCAATAGTTGGGCAGCTGAAACAGTCTTTAGTCATATGGATACTCCATTCAGGAGGTATTCAATTTTAACAGCTTTCTACGGCTGAAGAATAGGCCTAGATGCAGCATTGTAACATTTTGCGATTTCTTAATTGCGAAAATTAAGGAATCGCAATTAAGAAATCGCAAAATGCTATGCATCAAAAAAATCGCAAATTATTTTGCGATTCAGTATTTTTCCTTAATTGCGATTCACAATTTGCGAATCGCAATTAAGGAAAACCCTTCCCATTGATTCCGATGGGCCAAAAGGCCCATTGGAATCAATGGGAAGGCATTCACATTTTGCGAATTTCAAATTGCGATTCGCAAAATGTGAATGCAATTTCAAGGGTGCAGGGGGGGTTCAAAGAACCCCTCCCTGCACCCCTGAAATTGAACTGTAAGTGCAATTTACACACACACATGACCCAAGGACATGTGTGTGTGTAAATAAAAACTTTCAAATATGCAACTAGTGCATGTTTTAAAGTTTTCGGTAAATTAGCATGAAGTTCAACTTCATGCTAATTTACCCCTTCCAAATTGCGAATTCGCAATTCCAAAGTAATCATGCATTGCATTTAAGAAATCGCAAAATTGGGATTTCTTAATTGCAATCGCAATTTAAGAAATCGCAATAAAATTGCGATTTCTTAAATTGCGAAAATAGCAAAATGCTTCATGTATCCCAAAAACGTGATTTGCATTCGCAAACGGCCGAATTTTGCGATTCGCACCATTTGCGAATGCAAAAACCCTTGATGCATCTGGCCCTATATATTTATAGGATAATTTGTTATTGTAGTGGGTCTTCGTTATAAAGCTGCTCTTTGTGTACACAAAGTATATCATAATGCTGAAAGAACATATAATGAGATGACATGGCCAGAAAACCAACTGTGATGAGCGCCCGTTTCAAGGTCATTCTTCGTAGGCTTTATCATCACACACAGAAAACTGCACTCTCTTTAATACAGATTCACATTTGAACTTTTCATTATGCAAAACATTGTGACTCCCCCCCCCCCCCCATTTATAAACCTGACAAATGTGTTTATTGTTTAGGTTACATTTTGCACTCTTACCAGCACTACTGGATCTTTTAAGATGGCGAGTGAAGAGCTTTTGGAAGAACAAAAGTCCTGACTTGATTTCCAGTCAGTTGTGTTCTTGGAGAAGTAGTAACATTTCCCTGTACTCCAGATCCAGCCATCTTCAGGACATGGAGGCATAGTTGTTGCTGCATGAGAGAGAAGGTGAATGATTTGTAACTTGTCTGTGCCTAAGTGTGAATGAACACTTCCTGTTGCTCGCATCTCCGAGCAAACAAGGAGGTAGGAGCCATTTTCATTATTCTGACTTTCCTGGCTTACTGTGAAGGAGAATCAGGAGTTTAAGATAAGCATTGCATACAACTATTCGTACAAGTTCAAAGAACAATTGTGACTTCTAGAGAAGCATGGACATTTTTTTTTCAAGGAACGTAATATCCCAAAACGAGAACCCACCAGGGCCTGAATTGGGGGTTGAAAGGACAGGGTACTCTCAATTCCACCAGTGCCTGAATTTGGGGTTTAAAAACAGTGCACACAATTTTGGTTCCTGGGTTTTTTACCGAGTTTTGTTGCCCTACCCAGGCGGGGATGGCAGGGGGCATTAGGGTTGGGGGGTGGGGGGGGGGAGAGGTTTGACATCTTAAGGCCACCAAGTTGTCCAAACCTCAGGTGAGGAGTCACCAAAAACACCTCTCAGGGTTACATTATTATTTAACATTCTTCTTTTTAGCGGTATAAAACTGCCACGCGTACAGGGTTTGCAAAGATGCCAGCTCCACTCCTTGCCTTTAACCCAAGGCAGGTCACCAGCAGGGTCTTTGATATCGGAGCCGGGATGGAGGTCGGGTGGTGGGGTGGAGAAGGATGCACATTTCACCTAACTGCCAGCCAAGAGAACACTCACCCTGGATATGCTCTTAGGAGCAGTGTTATGAGAAATGTTTTGGGAGCTGGTGTGTGGCAAGCATCACAGTCACATTAAGTGCTGTGAGGAGTGTTTTGGGAGCTGGTGTGTGGCAAGCATCACAGTCACATTAACCATTGTTCTCAGGGGAGCTTTGGTGTGAAGGGAACTGAAGCCAGGCGGGGGAGTGGTGGGTGGCGATGTCTCATGCAAATGGAACGGGCACCTCAAACATGAATAAAAGCAATGCTCTTTCACTGCTGTGAATGGACACTGGCCATCCATGCACTACACAAGGGATTCATATGGCTAACAGTAAATAAAAAACCAGCAAGTCAGCAAAGAGAAATGAGTTCAAGTACCTGGATATGTATGTTATTATTCTATTTGTTCATCACATATGCTCTGAAAAACACTTTAAGATGGGGTTACTGGACCTATCAATCAAATGATACAGTAATTATAGATTACCCTTGGCAGACATGTCAAGAGATTTGTGCCTGAGTGCTCTGTCTGTTTGTGGCTCTGCTCTCAACACCCCAAACTCTGAATACGTCACTAGTCCAAAAAGACATGACATCCTACCTTCTTGACATACGTACCTGTGTCTTACACTTCCAACACTTCTCCAAAGAGCTCATATCAGGATTAAATCATGGTATTAGGATTAAAAGCACAACTCACACACCTTAGATCTTTCAAATTGTGTGTGATGATAATGATAATGCAAGAGTCATTAGTCAAATAATTGTAACTATTGAACATGGAATTCAAAATAAACTTTTATACATTACCCAAAGCTCTACCTATTTAAAAAGTATTATCTTTACATCTACCAAGCACCATACTTCAGAATTTAAAATGTATTTCTCCTACACAGATGACCACTTTTGACTGCCACCAGCAAAGCGACTTCATTGATCCAAGCACTTTTGTCACTGTTCTACGGAGTCAGTCGGGGACTAAAAAGGTCCCTCCCTCTCTCACTCACAAGACACTCCGCTCCCCCTTTGTTAAATAAAAAGTACAAATAATACCCATATACATCATAACTCTTCAATAATTTGTCTTGGTGCTCGAATTAATTGCCTGGATCTTGGCAAGTGAGGCTGCAGAGATACAGGAGAAGTGTCCATGACTGGCACTGGTGACAAGGACACTGGTGCAGTTGTTGGACTCTCCGGATTCAAAGTGGAGAAGTCTCACTTCTGACATCTGGAGCTGGCAAAGGTCAAGGCAGGGGTATGAAATGAGAAGAATCTGGCGTAATGGACTTTCCAGGTGTCCTTCGCTGGTCACAGCCCTCGGTAGGTCAGCATCAAAAGGAACATCAGACTTACATTTCCGTCTCTGCCTGACAATGCCTTGGTCCCCTATATTAAGCACAGTGCTCCTAGCACAGCAGCGTCTACACGCAAAGGTCATAATTTTCCATTTGTGAGACGGATCAGTAGTGTGAATTTGTCAATGTTAATAGATCTTTCAACGGTCCATTGTGGCAACTTGGTTCCTATGGTTCTCCCAAATATTAAGGTGGCAGGACTTTCACCCTTGGTAGAATGGGGACATGAAGCGTAGACTGAAGAACTGATTTGAGATCAAGCTTGAGGGTGTGCATGAACGTCTTGACAACAGCATTGGCCTGTGGCCAGAGAGGTGTGCTTTTCTGATGCTTGACGTTGAGATGAATGAGGAATTCTTTAAATTCTCAACTACTAAAAGGCAGGCCATTGTCAGATTTCAAAATGAAGAAAATCCCATGTTGCAAAAATACTTTATCATCTTTCAATGACTGTTGTGAAACGTTGACGACATTCTTTACAAGGAGAAAGAAGGAGTATTCATCAACAATGACTAGGAGATGATGACCATTGTCAAGGGGTCCAAGGATATCAATTTTAATCTTCTCCCATGCATGCTTTGGGAGATCAGACATGCTTAATGGATGAGGGGTAGTTTTGAATGCAAGCAGTTGCACAAATAACAGGCCCTTAATTCCTTTTCATCTCTTCATCAAGACGAGGGAACCACACTTGGCCCCACAGAGATAGTTTATTAGCAAAAATGTCACAATGTCCCTCAAGTGCAAGATCAATGATTTGTTGTCTCAGACTCTCAGACATAACAATTTGTGATCCATATAAAAGAATGCCTTCTGGAGTAACTGAAAGTTCTGCCTGAACATTTCTGAATTTCTGCTATTTTAGGTCATTATGAAGAGGTTGAGCATGCTTTCTCCAAGACTGATTGGTAATCATGTCTTTTAGGATTTGCAGATCTCCAACAGTTCTCGTGGCAGCAATGATTGATTTGTTCTAATGACTGGGAGCAAGTGCACTGTGTTTTGATATGTAGCTAACATAGGCATTAGCCGCTTTAAAAGTGGTGCCATGACATAATATTGGTATACGTATAAAGTAGTGCGCATGATTTTTATTTTTTCCTGGACAATGCACAATTGTATAATCATACTCATGCAGTTGTAAACCCAAACTCTCAACTTGAGGGGGCATCATGGTTTTCATATTGCCAAAAATGGTGAGCGTTGCTTGGTGGTCAGTGACGACAGTAAAATGCTTCCCATACAGGAAAATATGAAAATGTTCACAAGCCCAAACCACATCGAGGCTTTCTTTTCAGGTTATGAATAGGCTCGTCCAGCCGTTGACAAACTCCTGCCAGCGTTAGCCACAATGTGTCTTAGGGCATTGGGATGCCCCAGGTGCTGGGCAATTATGGTACTCAACTCCACTGGGCTTGCATCAACAACAAACTCTGTCTGCAATTTCAGATCAAAGTATGCCATTTTAGTGGCATTCTCAATTGCAAACTTAATTTTCTTGGAGCTTTGGTCACAGTCATATGGCCATCAAAATGGAACATTCTGTTTTGTGAAGTCTTTCAATGGGGCACTCACAGTGGCAAAGTCATGTATTTACCTTGAACAATAACTGGCCATACCAAGGAAGAATCGCAGCATATTAACATCCTGTGGAGGAGAAGTGGATGACAAGGCCACCGATTTGTGGTAGATATTAAACAGGCGCCCCAGTGGATTTCTCCTCTTGTACCCCTGCGTTTGCAGAGGTACAAGAGGAGCAGGGAGGCCGCTACACTAAAAGAAGAGCCTGGCAATTGATTAAATCGGTTCTCGGAAATATGAGTTCGAAGGTTACTGCGCCTTTTAAATAAAGCATCTATACTGACGGTGAAAGTATCAAAGTATCCAGCCACGCGCTGTGTTCCTGGGCTAGTCCCAATCCACTGGGGTGCCTGTTTAAGATCTACCACAAATCGGTGGCTCCCTTGACCTCAAGAAAATATACACATACTCCAAGGACGGTGTAGTATTTATATGTGCCCAACTATCCAGTGGACTTGCACCCATTGATAAGAAGGTGACCTTAAAGATTCGGAAAGATACCTCAAATTGAACACTGAGGCTTCTATACCTTTCCATTGATAGAACTTTGTCCTGATGAAGGTGCTATCACAAAACCGAAACGCTGCGTCGACAACTTTGTATTTTTAAATAATTTTTATGTGAATTGACACAATTTTTAACTGTTTCTATTGGCACTATGAATGTATCATTTTATATTGAATAAATTGTACAGTTGTTCAAATACCATTTTAAATTGTTTTGATGTTTTTGCTTATTGCGATTTATTAGATATGTGGTTATGATTTTAATGGGTTTATGAATTCATACTGTGTATACTTTTTTCAAGCCTAGCCAGGATAGGGATCTTTTTTCATTTCCATTTATTGCTCCTTGTCCCGAATTGGATTTATAAGGAGACCTCCCTGCTTTTTGTTAATTCCAATTTCTTTTTCATGGTTGGTTGATAGCTTTATTTCGATATGCAGATATATCTTAAAAGCATTACATACATGTATAAAACTGCAGATCATCAATTTAAAAATGCATTCAAGGATTAAAACAGTAAAAAATGCCAATGAAACATACAATAAATTAATTAAAAGTGAATTAAATTGAAATAGGCAGTCTTTTGGAGCAAATCAACCATGCCCATTTTAATAATTTTGAGACACCACAGACTATAGGGGGGGGAAGTGTCAGTTAGTAAGATACATAACGCCACCATATGCTGGCGTGTCCCTAACAGTCTGAATACAGGTTTGAGCCAACACCTCCTTGGTCGGGAATAATCAGGGCACTCGAAAAGAATATGTGCCACCGTCTCGGACCTTGTGGAACAAAGGGCACAAAAAGGCGATAACTCCACAGGCATTTTCCATCTGGAGAGAAGATCCCCTATCGGAAGAGTGCCCACTCTAAACTTAAAGTAAAGAGCCCTATCAATTGGCATGGTAATCAAATCCAGATAGGGTTCGTAGGCCACCACGTCCTTGATTCTCAGAAAGGCTGCGGTGGAATTGCAGTGATGGGGATTACCGATAAGTTGAGAGAAAACCCATTCCCAGTACAGTTTTTTCAGGATAGCTTTAGGTGGAGCAGATTTTGTAGCCCAAGAAGCCCCCAGACCCAGTTCCCCAAGAGGTTTTTGACATCCCTTAACCACTGGATCTTGTGCCAGCCCCCATTCCCATAACCTCAGACAGCCCATCGGCATATGATTTCAATTCTGGGACCCTCCATAAGCGGGCCCATAAAAGCAGCGGCCGGAGGCGAGCCTGGTCCTTGATCGATTTGCAGCCCACATCCAAGAGCACCGGAACTGTGGGGATGCTCAAGGGGAGAGCCAGTAGGTCTTTCAAAAATTTGCTCTCCGATTTGGATAGAGCCTCCAGGTTGCAAAGGCCCCATAGCTCCGCCCCGTATAGCGCTGCAGTGACTTCTCTTGCTTTGTAGATGTCAATTGCAGGTGCCACGGACTGTTTTGATGAGGCGCGATACTCCCTTAACAGCGCACTCCCCACCGTATGGGGTGTCCAGCTCATAACATCGCTCATACGTATTCCCAAATAGTCAAACTCAGAGACTTTCTCGAGAGGGACAGAGTTCAGGACTGGAGCGCGTCCTAGCTTCCGTGGTGGGTGCATGATCAGGTATTTTGTCTTTTCCACATTGATCACCAAACCCCTTGCCGAACAAAATTCCTGAAAACGATTCAGAAGCTTCTGGAGACCCTGGGGAGTCTTGGCGATGAGGAGGGTGTCGTCTGCAAACAGCAGGGTAGGGATCCGTAAGCCCCCCAGGGAGGGTGCGTCTGCTGGTTCTTGAAGCAGGTGCTCTACCATACCATTTACATACAAGGAAAATAGTGTGGGAGCTAGCACACATCCCTGTCGGACGCCCCTGCAGACCGGGATCCTATCAGTCTTTTCCCCATTCTGGCCCCAACGCACCTGGGCATAGTTATCTGTGTGGAGTTTAATCAGGAGCGACAGAATGTAAGGGGGCAGCCCAAGACCCTGCAGAACCCTCCGGAGTTCCTCCCTAGGAACCAGGTCAAAGGCAGTCTTCAAGTCAATGAAGGCCAGATAAAGACTGCCTTTGCTAAGCACCCCCACCGGTATACACCCGCTACAACGCATCTTTTACTCCGCACTACCATTACAACGCGACTTTTACAACGCATACCATTACAACGCATTGCGCTGGGGGGCGCTCTAGGATAGGGAATAAGTATAATTTACTATCCAACACCTTCCCTAGGGTCCACGGGGACTGGAGTTAGAATAGTAAATTATACTTACCATTATCCAGCACCTCAAAGCGCTATGCGTTGTAATGGTATGCGTTGTAATGGTCGCGTTGTAACGGTAGGTAGTTGCAATAGTATGCATTGTAACATGGTACATCCCCACCACCTTCCAATGCAGTAGCATCAGTCTGAAGACCTGTTCAATGGCCCCCGTTCCTGAGTGGAATCCCGCCTGAAAGTCAGACAGGATATGGTTTTCGTCCACCCAGTGGAGAATCCTCCCCAGAATCGCCTTCCCCGCCACCTTTTGTGTTGAGTCAATCAGGCTTATCGGCCTATAGTTCCCCGGATTGTCCCGACAACCCTTTTTAAATATGGGAACAACCTCTGCCCCTTTCCAAGATTCAGGAACAGGTCCTCCCTCCAAGATGGCATTCAGAAGGGCGGTTACCAATTTGCCCCATTCGGTCGGGTAGCCCCGGAGTAGGTCCCCTGGAAGGCCATCAGGACCGGCTGCCTTCAAGGGTACCAAGGACTTGATTACATTTACGACCTCCCGTGGAGTGAAGGGGTCGGGAATGCTGACCTCTGCCGAGAGGGCAGGGGAAAATGGCTCATTGAGGGACCCTTCTACCGGTGAGTATAAGGCCCTGAAGTGGTTAAACCAGGTCTGGGCCGGGATAGTGCAAGTCCTCAACGTGTCATCAGGTCTGTTCCTGGATCCCACCAAATTCCAAAAGCCCCTAGCATCCTTTCCTTGACTAGCAACCAGAAGGTCCGCCCAAAACTTTTCCGCCCACTCCTTTTTTTGCTATTTTTAGGGATTGGGTGTAGATCTTCCTAGCCGACCTGATCCTAGTTTGGGACTTTAATTATACTGCTTCCACCAGTGCTTTCTTACTTGCCCCACATTTATGGGTATACCAGCCCTGTCTATTCAATGGGTGGGCCCGTGTCTTAGCCCGAGTATGTCTAGTTGGAACAATAAACAAGTTGCTTATGGCCGTGGTCAAGTCGCAAAAGGTCCCAAACACCTCCTCAGGCCCTCCCAATTTCTTTTTCAACAGCCTCTTGTAAAAAAAAGCAATTTGGCAATGTTGATGAGCAACAGGACGGAGGTTGCACTTTCATTGTCTAAAGTCTTCATAGTCCATGAAACAAGGATGGAAACTGATTCATCTCATGATAGGAATTGATGTAGTTTACAGAAATCAGACCCATGTAAACATGTACTTGAAGAAGTGCCTGGAAGGACGTGAATTGTTGCTTGTTCTTTCTAGTTAATTTATGCTCACATTTGCTATAAATGAACCTTGACTTTGCAGGGGTGTCGAAGCAGCCCACGTATACACTTTGGTTTTTGACTGGGTTAAACGTGTCATTGGGGACAGTTTACTGTACTTTTACCCTGGCATAAGGTTTATCGACACTACACTGTCTTTGATAACATTTATGGAGAAAACTGTTGTGATTGATGTCTCTTCCATCATTATGTTTGAATGAGCTCAACTTTACTTTTGTTTGACTGTTATAAGGATTAGTGACTTTAAGCTTCCTTATATTTTGGTAGATTTGATTTATTGATCTACATCAGGACTTTGTGAGAGTATCTTCTTTTACAGTGCGTTGTTGGCAGTTGCTCTTGCTAGTGCTATTCCTGCAGCTGGTCCAGCTGGACAAGCGCCAGATCCCTAGGTGCTCCTGCGTATGTAGAATCAGATGCCACAAAGCCAGACTGAACTGGGCTGCACTTCACTCCTTTTCTCCGCTCTATCCCTTCTCTTAGGTGCAGCCTGCCTCGGCAGTGTGATGTGTGAAGGGATAGTGACAGCAGGCCTGATTAATGTAGGGTGAGTAGTAAAAACTGGGGAGTGGATGGCAAGTGGGAGCTGCCAGCCGACCCGCAAGCCACTCCTAGACCTGGCTGGGCCACTTCCACGTGGAGCCCAGGCTCACACTCTGCAAGGGAGCACTAGCCCATCACGCTCAGCTCAATTGAGTCACCTATGCTCACCTCTTTTCATGTTCACTTTAGCCTTTTTGGCCTCTGGGTCTTCGCTGCGGAGAAACGGATCCTCGGATCCCCGCATCCTGAGGCAGGCACTTGGATGTCCCAGCAGCTTTGCTGTTTGGCTGACTCTCTACTCGCCACTGCCACACTCATTGCACTTGCTCCCTCTGCTCTGGAAGTAAAACAAGGTTCTTTGATACAGGTACTCTTTGACAATGCAGTGCAGCAAATGCGAAGAAATACAGAGTGCCCCAGTCAAGAGATTCTGTTTCAAGTTTCTGGTCCAGGAAGGACCCGGCTTGGAAGCTCCAATAAAATAATTTGATTTAAGTGCCGTGGCAGGGCCGCTTGTGTTTGCTGGTGATCTGCAGACTGTCATTGTAAAAGAGTTTACAATGACCAATAAATACAATGCGGATGACAAAGTGAATAAAGGAGCATTACAAAAGAGGAAAGAGAGGGCCACCCGATTACCATAGAGAGCAGCATCTATTCACTTTCAGCATGATTTTGGGACAGAGTGTAAATTAATTTTGCAGTTTTACTCAGTAAATCTAGATCGAAAAAAACTACTTATTTTTCTTTGGAACCATTACCTTGTGGCCTGTTCCCTTGGTTTCAACTGACTTTTTACACTCCGCTCCAATTCGTTTTTGGCTGTTCTGGCCTTTATTTTAGTGACCTGTCTGCTAACTCTTTCTTTCGCTGTAGCAGCCAGGAGTACTCGTTCCAAACTGAGTGTCCCTTTCAGCATTGGTCGTCCGAAGGAATCAGTGAGACAACCATCAATTACTCTGAAACGCATGAACTTTTCATCATTTAACTTGTTGAACATGCAATGTTGGTTGAGTGAATCAACTCTTTCTACAAACTCATACATTGTTTCACTAGCTCTCTGCCTTTTCTGACAAAAAATGTAACTGTTGTAGTTGACATTTGGCACTGGATTGAACTTAGTTTAGCAACTCTTCGATTTGCCGCTACATTACTTCGCCACTGTGTGGTATTTTCTTTACCATTTTTTATTCCTTCACCTGCTAAATTCTTCAGATATTTACATGATCTTTTTGTTATTTACTTCTTCCAGAGCATCAATAAAATGATCAAATATTTCAATCCAGACAGTCAATCTTGTGCTAACATTTAGTTTCTTGTGGTTGTATCAAATGGAAGTGGTGGTGTCAGGAATGCAGCCATAGCCAGTTATGGCCCTTACTAACGAGAGCATATGTTGTGCACCTGGACTTTCACCATTTGTGCCATGTATAGGTCCTACCAACATGCTTGATGGAGGGTCGTTATGGTCAATCTGAACTTGTATAGATTCTTTCCATGCTGCCATTGAAGCCTTTTACTTCTTAAAGACTTTTGAGTCACGTGAGACACACTTGGCACCTTCTGTGGTATCCTCTTCAGGGATCAACAGCTCCGTATTCGCAAACCCTGGACTTCTACTTGGGTTGCTTTGCTCAAATACTGTAGTATGATGACTCTCTTTACTCAGGTTCTGGTAAGCTGATTGTATTCTCTATATCTGGTTATCGGCAGCTCTAATGTTTTTCTGCATTTATATCCTTCTACTCTCAGCATTCTCTTGCAGCTGGCTGTCTCTGCTCTTTGCAGGTGGCGGTGAGCAAACCGGACAACTCCCCTTAGACGTACAGCTACACGCAAAATCAGATCGCGATGCAAGACACTGATCCCTGTGTGGAAAATTAGGAAAAGTGATGTACATAAGCAGTGTTCATTTGCCCTTTCCCATTCCCTTCCCTGTACGTTAACCACACCACTCCGCCAGTAAAAGCCCGTGCCCACATATACCTGATAGCCATTTTAGGCACCATGGCCTTTTTGCCCGCTCATCGGAATCCCCGGCTTCCCCCCTGCGAGTATTTGAACCCCCCCCCCTCTCACATGTATAGATCATGAAACCCTCTCCCTCCGCGCGACCCTGCTACGAAAAGCAACCCTCCTGCTTGACCCACGCAAAGTCCCCCATTCCTTCTTGAAGAAGCATCCCTTGCCTCAGCTGACATAACCCCCCCCCCAGCTGTATCTGACTGCCCCCGTTCTCTCATGTGCGGGTCATAAGACCTCTCTCTCTGTGCGACTCTGTCCCTGTGCGCACCCTGGCTCTCCCCTCCTCCCTCGCATGGACAAGTCATAAACCTCCCTCTTCTGCAAGGCCCTGTCCTTGGGAGTCACGGCCGCACCTGACCAGCACCTCCTTTCCTTTCATGAATAACCCCTCTGTTAGTAAACCCTCCCTCCGCGATGGACTGTCCACACATGTCCGAGGCCAACGCCTAAGCCAGAAGATACTGTTTATTGCCCCTTATTGTATGGAGTCACTCCTCTTCAAAGAACCCACTATTGATCCTGGCTTCCCCACTCCTTGGGATACGATCAGGCGCACATATCCTAATAATCAGCGGAACACTCAGCTGCGTCATTGCCCCTTCTCTTATCAGCAGTTCAAGGGTCTCTATTGTAAACATATGTGGGGTAGGATTGACACGAGGATTATGGGGATGTCTTTTCTTTGTGTCACAATGTCCTGATTGTAATGCCAAGTGTTTTGTAAAGTATAAAAGACGATGTCTCAGCTCACTTGTTAGAGCACCTCCCGAAAGACACTGTGTTTCGTGTCCGAAATGACAGGCTCTCCTCATGAGTAATAAATCCTGTTCTTGTGATTCCTGCCTCCAGCGCTCGTCTCTTTATTTGATAACTATTCAGAATGGGAACTAAGAGGCGTCTTGCGCCGGCAGCCCGGGCATCGATAGTAATATGGGCTCACTTTCAACAATTGGCGTCCCAACGCGGGGTCCATCAGTGACATAAGGTCCAGTAAGAGAGATCCAGACGAAGAAGTGAACATCTAAATGATCGGAGTATACCTGCCTTGAGAGGGCCCTCGTCCGGCTGCCGATCGAATGAACTTCACCGATTCTGAACGGACCTCTCTCGAGTGACCTACTGTCCTGACTGGAATCCCACAGGAATGCTACATGGAGTAAGAGAACGATCGGGCGCTGGAGGAGGAAGATAAAGAACTATCCATATGGTCCGGTCCGGGTAAGATTAAGTAGGGCGTTTTACGCCTGATTGGTAGGATGGTTTTATCCATCTGATTGTTTGATTGATTGTATTGGAATCGGTATTTGAATACTGATATTGTTTGGTTATTGGTTCATTTAGCTTTGGTTGCTACTTGAAATATTGGTTCTCTTCTTGAGAACGAGACATTCTCTGTTTGCAAACAGCGGCGAATAGGAACGTTCGTCTCTCTTTGCAGATAGAGAAGGGTAGGTAATGCAGACCTTTGTCCCCGTTGTAATCCGTCATGCCTACTTTTCTCCCCACTGATTGTTTGAAATTGATTAAATAATCGATTGTTGCTCTTTGAGATCTTCCCTGTCCACAAACAGAGACGAATAGAAATATTCTGTCTCCCTTTGCAGATAGCGAAGGGCAGGTAATGCAGACGTTTGTCCCCGTTGTAATCCGTCATGCCTGTTTTTCTCCCCACTGATTGATTGATTGACTGGACATTGTTGTCCAAGGAATTGTTTGTTTGAGGTATTTTCTGTTTGCAAACAACGTGGAATAGAAATATTCTGTCTAGTCTTTGCAGATAGAGAAGGGTAGGTGATGCAGACTTTTGTCCCCGTTGTAATCCGTCAGTCCTACCCACTCCCCACTGATTGACTATTATTTGGGGGGTAGCTCACCTGGTCCGTCCAGGAGACTACCCTAATGGAGGACACATGCCCCCACTTGTTGGCCATTTATTGGAAGTAACCCATCTGGTCCGTCCAGGAGGCTACCCTAGTAAGTGGAGGTACATCATTTGGTCCGTCCAGGATGATACCCTAACGAAGGATATGTCTTCCCCTCTGATTGATAATCTAGTTCCACCCGGACCATTTATTGGAGGTAACTCACCTGGTCCGTCCAGGAGTACCCCTAATGGAAGGACATATAAAAATGAAGTGATCACCGTACCCTACTAACAGAAAACTTTAGCTCGAAACACGCTAAGGAAAAGAAGGAAAAATAAAAAGAAATCGGGCTAAGTCAGTAACCCCCTGATGAGCTCCCGACTTCACTGAAAATAAGAAACATTAGGAATAGTTTGTAATGAGAAATATAAAACGGCGAAAGGTTTGACAGCAAGACAGCCACGAGGTAGCTAGGCTCCATTGCCTATTCCTGCTCCAAACATGTCTGCCTCATTGCCCACCACGCCCAAATAACGGTCACATGAAATAGGAACAAACCAATAGGTACCTACCCCCATTCCGGAAGCTCCCGAAGTGCAACAGGTCCGCGGTTACGCCCATCCGGAAGGCGAGGCCTCGATGCGTGCAGGGCTCGGCTGGCATCAGTCGGAAGGGGAGGCTGTAGGGTGGACGGCCCGAGGAATCGTGGAGGTCTCTCCCTTTCCCCTCTTCTGCTGCCCTGCAGGCCACAGGGGGGGGGGAGCTGTCTTGCCTCGGCCACCGACCACCCTCCACCCCCTCTCTTGCCTGATCTGGCCATCGACGAGGACCGGAGCCAAGGCGAGGTCGGACAACCCTGAGAGTTGCAGGTAGTCCCGCCACATGACCACGCCTGAGAGTTTCAGGTAGTTCCGCCACATGTCAAAAAAGGGGGGGTATGTCTTGCCTCAGCCACCGACCCCCCCCCATCTTCAATAGCTGGCACGGCCAATACCGAAGCGCTGGAGCCGAAGAACGGCGCGGGGTCGCTGGAAGGGGGAGGCGTCGTGAACGACCCTCCCCCACCTCCCTCCAGGTGGAGGCTTCCAGCAACACCCCAACGCTCTTGCTTAAAGAGGGTCCACATCGAAAAGCGGTCTTTTGCCCGGGACGGGCACACGCCCCATGCCTTCTCTCCTCAACTTTGAAGATTCTATGAGAGCCGGGGGGCCCCCCGACCCCTCCGCATGGGCGCCCCCGTCCCCCTCACTGGGAGCCGCGACATCGGCGCACTCCTGCCGGCGCCAGCCTCAGTTTGGAAATGGCTAAAATACAGCCAAGGTACAGACTCGTTCAGTTCCGGTGGAACACCAGAATGACCCGGTAGGAAAAATTGTTGCCGCCCTCCCCACTCTTTGACTGATGGTCCATATTGTTAGAAACTTTTGAACTACCAACGGAAGGTTCTGGTCCTACTACGAGTCAGTGGAGGCAATCTGACTATACTGGGACTTGCCTGACCTCGCCCAAAATGGCGCCGACACAAAATGAGACTTTTTAAATAAACCTTGTTGCACCCTGATTGCTCAGCTTTGATGCCCCGGGATATGTATGCAGTTTTTGGACAATGAAAGTAGATAAGAAGGATATTGAGTATGTGCTTGTAAAAGAAAGCGATATAAGATGAACATTGATTATGTGTTGGGATGATGAACTGATTTAGAGTGGGTACTAATTATGTGTTGACAGCTATGAATCGGTATGAAATAGGCACGGAGTGAGCATTTAAACAATGAATTGATATACATTAGATATTGAGCAAATAGTAGAATAATGAGATGATATTATTGAACGCTTGACACGCATTATACTTGCCGCTTAAGAAAGTTCGATATGATTTTCATTGCACTGCTGCACTTTATGAAACAAATGGCCCCGACTTCGCTCCTCTTATGCCCAGTTCCAGTCTGCTCCGTAGCCGGCCCACTGGGTTGTAGGCCCGTATTTGTGCGCCAACCTTTTTCATTAAAATTTCTTGAACACGCAAAAATTATCGTAGCGTTTGTATTTATGAATGTTATCGAAATGTATGGCTACTGTCACCGACATAAAAAACGTACAGTATGACTAAGGTTGAAGGTTAAAGGGGCCCGGTACTTAGCCACTACATTCTGCGTCACAGACAGCCGGAAAAGTGTTTCAGACGCCCTTAAAACGATGCCGAAGAAATGCCACTTGACCACCACCCTTGCACATGACCTAAAAAGCCACGATCAGGTGATTCATGTAGATACGCAGACCATCAACGATTATCTATCTAACACTGCTGGTCCCTCTGGGTTTAAACGCCGAGATGGTAGAGAATGCACCCCGTGGAGATAGGTCGAGTATGTGGTAGGTAACAACATTTTCGGATCTATGCCCGATGGTGTGTTTTGAATGCTGCCCCCACCCCCTTCTTCTCCTCCTTTCTGCAGGTCGCATCGGAACGTCGGCTGAAGAATGGAAGAGCGATGATCGAACGACCGACGATAAAGGAAGGAGGGGCTTTGAGCATAGTACTTATGCTAGACTTAGATATGACTGTTCCTCCATTAGAGCATAGCGACTGGGAGAATGGACTGACATGGAAACTCGACGGGTACTGTATGACGGAAATTGACTCGAAATTAGCACGTTAGAACGACTGGGAGGATGGACTGACATAGAAACTTGACGGGTACTGTATGACGGAAATTGACTCGAAATTAACACACAAGATAACGCGATTATGACGTTTAATTAGATAGGGAAAGGACTAGGAAAAGTCCTGAGGTAAGGGTACCCAGGCAGCACCCGTCTGGGAAGGTAGGAATGTTGTTGATGTTCGAAATGTACCACCTCCTTCTCACACTCTTATAGATATAACCAAGCTGTCTGACTGTTCTCCTGATCAATACCCTCTGTTGCCTCAGCCTGGAGAACTTCCAACCAAAAGACGAAACTCAAAAGTGGTTTAAGATCCACTTATGGGCAATAGCCCGACCAGGTTAATTTCTGACCGGCTGACCAAGGTGTAAGTATTGGCAATTGGGAGCGCTCTCAAAAATAGCAAACGAGAAGAAAAGGAGGAAAGGTAAAAAGAGCTCAGCCCATGGATAAATAGGATATTAAAAATGCGCAGCATACGCAAGGAGATTTTTTCTTTTTGGCCAATAACTGTTCTATGTCTTGTCATGACTTTCTTTGTATGTAATATATGTACTGTCTTCCTTCGTCTGAAGTTTTGTGCGTATGTACTGTATGAGTTTATGCCTCCCCTCTGTTCGTGTCTCCGTGCTACCTAACCCCTGCTGTTCTGTGTTGTGAGCACACTAAATGACCCATTTTCGTACACGTCTCTCTCTCTCCTTCTCCCCCTCTATCTATCTGCCTATCTCTCTCTCTCTCTCTCTCTTTCTCTCTCTCTTTCTCTCTCTCTCTCTACATGTCATACGTGTACTGAATGGCCCGTTTAGGTTGCGGACGACTCTCACTCCCTGCGAGAGTCCCCCTGTTCCATCTTCCTTTTTGTGATAAAAATTGTGCCCCGCTGGCACCAGTCTGATTGGATACTCTTTGAACACAAAGGTGTTCAGCGAAATTGACAGAAAATAAAATGATTGTGATTTGCCATATTACTACCTCTCCTTTCTACAAAATGAATGAACTCGAATTGGCTAAGAAAGAAAGGACAGGTGAGACGACTAAGACCCCCCCTAATCTGGCCCTCTTAAAAGGGGAACTATATGTCAATGGCACCCTATTTTTTGTTGTTGTTAGAAACAAGCGCCAATGTCTAGATTGACCCCCAATGCCCAGATTGCCCCACCCCCTTTGCACCCAAGCGCGAATGCCCGAAGCATCCCCGTCCCACTTGATTGACCCCAGCTGCTGTCCCCGATATATACATAGTGACCATGAGTAACTGTCGTCCCCCAGGAAAACGTTGTTTTTACACTGACCCCCGACGATAGCGCCCCCACCCCAGTTTTGAAAGGGATAGCCAGCTTTGGAGGGAAATGTTAGACTGTTAAGGCCCGGGTTTGAAAGACAAATCTCCGCTGGAGGTTCCGGAAGGATGAATGTAACGAAATGCGCAGTTGATAGGAGTCTAATTTCTATCTATTTTTATGTCATGAATAGACGATGAATAAGCTTGGCATGAGCTCAGTAGGAATGCCGACATATGCACTGCTTGATAATAAACTTCTGACTGTGACCGATGAACTATTTGCCCAAGTGCGTAGGATTGAAGGAGGAATTCACATGCATAAATGTCTTCTCCTGCCAGTTCTCTAAAGCTTGTTTTGTACCTATTCAAAGATATACGATCACTGGAGGAGGAGGGTCGGACGTGACACACAGCCTGGCCGCCGATCATGGGATACACGCGACCTCGACCAAAGGTGGAGCCACAGCACAACGGGAATACGGGACGAGGCAGCACTCTCCAATGTGGTAAAACGAAAGGATGAAAGGCTGTCCTGAAGCCCTTTGTCCACCTACCCATGCGTGCCTGAAGTCTCCGTTCTCCTTTTCAAGCCCGATTGATGGGCCTGCTTGCTTGTTAACCTTTGCTCCCTTGGTCCCTTTGGTGTGTCCCAGGAAAATCTGCCCCCACTCCGCCCTCTCACTCCCATCGACTATCGAAACCACACACCCTCTTTTCCACATGACTTCTTGTCGAAAGGAAGAACAGCATCCAGGTGGAAATGGGGTACGCCGCAGGAATATGGGTGCCGAGCATAAGGCGCCACTAAAAGGATTGGTTAGGGAACAGGACTGTGGTCTAACAGCAGAGGACTGACCGCACCCTGCAACGCGTAAGGATGGATCCGAGCTGGACCTATAGCTCCACCGCCGGTGCTCAACAGCGCCAACAAAAGGACACGGACTAGAGCCTACCAGTGATGGCTCACTGCTAAAAAGACACTGTGACGAAGAGATCTTATTTGAACTGGACTCCACCCTCGACTATTTGATAAAATATTCATCGGTCAAATTTTTGAGAAAGTCAGAAGCATTTATGCTATGTAGTGCGTTTAAATGTTAGGAACTTAACAAAATGCAATTTCCTATGTGCCACATTCTGCCAATCACATCAACTGTCCATGAAAATATGCCATATGTTAGTATTGACAGATGCTAATTCTTCAACAGCACCTGTTTATATGTACACCCCCCACCAATTAGGAAAATGAACTCTGTCATGTAAAAAGCGGCGACTGTGGAAAATTAGGAAAAGTGATGTACATAAGCAGTGTTCATTTGCCCTTTCCCATTCCCTTCCCTGTACGTTAACCACACCACTCCGCCAGTAAAAGCCCGTGCCCACATATACCTGATAGCCATTTTAGGCACCATGGCCTTTTTGCCCGCTCATCGGAATCCCCGGCTTCCCCCCTGCGCGTATTTGAACCCCCCCCCCCTCACATGTATAGATCATGAAACCCTCTCCCTCCGCGCGACCCTGCTACGAAAAGCAACCCTCCTGCTTGACCCACGCAAAGTCCCCCATTCCTTCTTGAAGAAGCATCCCTTGCCTCAGCTGACATAACCCCCCCCCAGCTGTATCTGACTGCCCCCGTTCTCTCATGTGCGGGTCATAAGACCTCTCTCTCTGTGCGACTCTGTCCCTGTGCGCACCCTGGCTCTCCCATCCTCCCTCGCATGGACAAGTCATAAGCCTCCCTCTTCTGCAAGGCCCTGTCCTTGGGAGTCACGGCCGCACCTGACCAGCACCTCCTTTCCTTTCATGAATAACCCCTCTGTTAGTAAACCCTCCCTCCGCGATGGACTGTCCACACATGTCCGAGGCCAACGCCTAAGCCAGAAGATTTATTTATTTATTTTTTATTTTTTTTTATTTTTAGAGTTTTCTATAGCGCGAACTTGAACCGATAAGGTTATCAGAGCGCTTTACATAGCACCAGTTCCGTTACATGTTGTCACAGCAGTTTACATAGAATCAGTTACGTTGCACATTTCAGGATCTTGAACCGTTTAGGTTATCAGAGCGCTTTACATAAGACAGTATTCGATGTCCAGTGCCCTCCTCCGCCGTGTAGCGGGGGACCTCATCCAGCCCTCCGAAAGTCGTCGAGCTGTCGGGACTAGGCTCCTGGAATTTCAGCTGACTTAGGATTACACGCGTTACAAAAGGTGCAAATAGAAAAGAAAAAAAATTGCAAATGTACAAGAGATAGAATCACAAGAGGAGGAGATACAAATGGATATACTCTAGGCCTATCCTGGTCAGAGGCAATAAGGGAGACAGTAGGAAAGTCAAAAGGACAGTGAGAGGTCACTAAAATGGTGGAAGAAAAACGTTAGCAGAAGAGGCACGTCATATAGAGATAATGGCGGGGAGCGCGAAGGTCCGAGTCCGAAGGTTCAGAAAGAGGGCTGGCATAGCCAGCAGGTCCAGGGGGGGACAGGCAGTCCGCAGCAAAGTCGCAGCCTCATAGTTCAAGAGGAGCTGGGCAGGGGAGTTCAATCCGGAGACCAGAGGAGGGTCAGGGGAGAAAGACCCCCGGCGCCCTGGCAGAGATGGAAGGCAGCAAAGTTAGAAGCAAAGGTTTCCCCTGGCATGCGTTCGTGTCCCTGGAGCCTGTGTCCGCCGGTCATCGGAAGAGTGTCCCCAAGGGCGCCATCTTGGAGTCAGGCACCGTTTGCGCGAAGCAGCGTGGTCAGTGAGGGGGGGTGGGGAGGGGCACATTTCTGACCTCGGGCCCAGGCCCGTCTGTTGCGGGCGGAAACAGCGAACAGCCAGCGATCCTACCTCCCGGGATGTTGTCGTCGGGTGGCAGATCGCAGAGGCAGATGCAGGCGAGGGTCACCGCCAAGGGATCCATGAAGAGGGCTCACCCCCGCAGGCAAGAGCCACAGAGAGAGCCTGCGGAGTCGCCCCAGGGAGAGGCAGCAAGCGCTGGGGCCAGATAGTCCAGCAAAGCAAGCAAAGGCGCCGAACGTTAGCTGGGAGTCACATCGGGCCGCCATTTTAGGGTCAGGCAGGCGGGGGAAGGCAGATTCTAGCCGTGGCCACCCCCGGTGTTTTGCCGCTACAGAGGCCCCCGGAGACTATCTTCAGATAGTGGCAGCCCCTGCGTTCCTCAGATTTCGCCCGTCAGCCCGTCAGCGTACCTCTCATAGATAGTTGAGGTCCTCGGCGCTCCGGCCGCCATTTTGCCCGCGGCCGTCCTCTACTCGCGTCTCCTCCAGATCTAGCTACCGCGGCGCCAGGGGCGATCGGAGCAGCCCCGCAGGTGTCCTGCACCTTCCGATTCCTGTGGGTGCCGAAAGCAGCCCCCGGGCCACTGGGGAACCGCCAATCCAGGCTCCCGAGCAGCGCCGGAGCCGGGAGCCGAGATGGAACACGACCGCCCGGCTCGGCTCCGCCCCTTGCTATATAGATACTGTTTATTGCCCCTTATTGTATGGAGTCACTCCTCTTCAAAGAACCCACTATTGATCCTGGCTTCCCCACTCCTTGGGATACAATCAGGCGCACATATCCTAATAATCAGCGGAACACTCAGCTGCGTCATTGCCCCTTCTCTTATCGGCAGTTCAAGGGTCTCTATTGTAAACATATGTGGGGTAGGATTGACACGAGGATTATGGGGATGTCTTTTCTTTGTGTCACAATGTCCTGATTGTAATGCCAAGTGTTTTGTAAAGTATAAAAGACGATGTCTCAGCTCACTTGTTAGAGCACCTCCCGAAAGACACTGTGTTTCGTGTCCGAAATGACAGGCTCTCCTCATGAGTAATAAATCCTGTTCTTGTGATTCCTGCCTCCAGCGCTCGTCTCTTTATTTGATAACTATTCAGAATGGGAACTAAGAGGCGTCTTGCGCCGGCAGCCCGGGCATCGATAGTAATATGGGCTCACTTTCAACACCTGAACGCAATGAAACAAGACGAGATACTGCTTTTGGCAACATCTTAAATTGGTTAAAATTTACTCATCTTCAGATCTTGAATAACAATCAGGTCATCTTCACCAGTTCGATACAAACGGAGCAATTAAGAAACACGAAGTACAGAAAAGGAATAGCCACTTCCACCACAGCATGAGTATCCGTCCCATGCTCTTAAAACAGAACTTTATGACCATCGTGAGTCTAAGCCGGTCAGTACGCAAATAAGTTATGGATCGATCTCTCCCTGAAGTAAATTAGAGAGACTCAAGAACCCCCTGTTTTTAGCACAGAGTACATATATTTTGTTTGTTGTTTAGTGTTTTTCTTTTGGCCTGAAGAAGGTGAACCAATTATTACTAATCACCGAAACGTACGTAGGCCATACGCAGCTGAGACCCCTATACAGAAAGTCACTATATATATAAAAAGAGAAAGAAGAAGAGAATCGCAGAGAATGAAGTATGTATAAACTTAAAAAGTGAAAAAAAATTGAGCATTTGACTTTGCAAAGCCTATAGGGGATGCTCAGCAGTATTTTTGTATGTCTATTGATTTATGTTTCACATGTCAGTTTAGTTTGTTATAGGTTGGGTAGCGAGTGAAGTAGTATGTATGATGAAATGAATGGTATGAACTTATGGTGATCTTATGGGGTTCTTTACTTTGAAAAGTTCCTTGTCAAACTATGTATTACATAGATTGGTCTATATAAAGTGTTGATAAAATCTTTTTATACAAATAAATGAATATGTATTAAATATGAGAAAAACAGAACAAATGAAAAATAATAAAAAATAAAAAATAACATGTTTAAATAAACGAATAGTCTTTTTTATATATACTGCATCCTCTGTGAAACATGTTGTGATTTAATCACTGGATAAAATCATATAGGTCTGACTAGAGGTACTTTAGCGTTTCGTGCTGCTCTTTGCACTTCCGTAACTGGTTGTCACCGCCTTTAGCGCTTCTTTGCTTTAGAAATGTTTTCCGCTTTCTACTGCTTCCTTACATTTGGCGATCACTGCCTTTGGCATGTCTCTGTACCTGAATATCGCTGCCTTTAGTGTTGTCATACTGTATGAAAGACAGCTCTGTGATACGCTGTGGTGCAGTTTCTCTTGCCTCGACTTTTACCACCAAATTTCATGCAGATGGCAAACAAACTTTCGTAGGCCTTGCACTGTCTGGAGTTGCGCTTTGACTCCACATACGCCAACCGTCAATTTTCACTTTGAATAAGGCAAACCTGGGACATGAGAAGTTTACTGGACAACGGCAAGCTCTCAGTGTGTGCACTTGTTTCTTTGGGTTGAGGGGATTACCTAATCCATCCCCCATCTCGTTGCCAGTTGTAGCATCCACTCCAGCCCGGGTACATGTACAGGATCAAGCCACACATGGAGCACATCTTTATTCCTCAGCGTGTAAGCATTTACGGAGCATTCTACAGGATGAATTCTATCCCCACACCCAAGCACTCACATCTCTGCTCTAAGGAGTCCGACAGGGATCAAAGGGTCCTGTCATATCTAACTCATAAGACACTACAGCAGGCTTCTCCGATGAGTAGCTTGTGAGCTACTGGTAGCTCTCCGGCTACCTGTAAGTAGTTCCTCTGTGTGCTGTCCAGCCTAATAAATTTGAAGCTTTTGCTTGGTTGAATTAATATTGGAATATCAAAATCGAGAATAAACGAACATGTGTGTATTTCCAGAACTCATAAGCTGTCGTTTGGTGAAAAATGGTTGACTTTCTAAAATATATTTAAAGCTCAAATTTTTGTGATAAATGATATGGTGCTGGAGAGACTTATTACCAACTTTATTACTTTGGTGCTAGAGGCATTGCAGCTATGGCTGTTATGTATTTTCCATGTAAGGCATTCCAAATTGACAAAGCCCTGACAACCCTGCCTGCTGCACTGACATGATTACTACTGGATACCTTGCATTTTCTTTTGGTGGTCAATAACGTAATCTTGTCTGATCACTTGTGGTCTCTATTACAGCATTAATATTAGTAGCTCAGGATGAATTACATTGAACATCAGTAGCTCCTATTACAGAAAACGTTGGAGACCCCTGCACTACAGCATGCCAGGTGAAAGCACAAATGAAAGAGGAGGAGCTCTTAGCGGGATGGAAAAGACAGGTAATGCCTCAATGCTTTGACTAATATAACCATAAACAAGCAAAAATGAAAATCAAACGTGCTTAAAACAAAAAAAAGAAAGAAATTGAAAGAAAAACAAAACGGAAAAGAAATACATAAACCTACATCAATCAAAAGAAAAAATGTAAACATCTGCCATACCCTGTGGGCGAGTCCCAAAATAAGACAGACAGCCATTGGGCCAAAGTCTTTTTTCTGCTTACCAAACAAGACAAAGGCTGGAAATGGCTGTCCCAAATCCCTTTCCTTTATGTCTAGATCTATGCATGTGTGTTGTGCATTAGTTCTTGAGTGTTGTAGGCAATGTACAGTAGTTAGAGGAGGATTTGAATGCAGCTAGAGCTCTGACAAAATATCTAAAAAGGGAGCAACAGAATTGAGGGAATTTGTATATAACAGAAGAAAAGCAGGAACGCCAGAGGGTGCTTTAGGGAAATAATTGTTAGGAGTGGGTACATCACTTCCAGCATGCTAATTGGTAGACTGTAGAAGATAACTGGGCAGCAGTGAAATGGATCAAGTGAATGGCAAAAAGGATTAGCATTAGCTTATGCTATACAAATATATTTAGCATGATATCAAATGTGCTCGTGCTTATGATGTGCCATGTCATCCGATATGGAAAGTTGGTGGAAATGACAATGTCACCAGTGGTAATAAATGTACTTCCAGCTTAAATGTTATCACTCATAGAGAAGTGTGGCTCACCAGTTAGAGGAGGCAGACCCTGATGCAGAGATCAGACCCGGGACCAGGGTTCAATCCCCGACGCGGCAGGGTCTTGAGCTCAAAATGTCCACGGACTCGATAATTCTCGCCACGGTGCCTACTCAAATCGTGGGTTCACACTCTGCAACTCTGGGCAATAGCTTGCTTAATTTCCACTACGACCCACCGCAATGGGATGCCTGGTCTTCACCTAGGGGATGCCCAGTAGGGGTAATCTCGCAGGGAAAGACCAGGACAGGTTCCCAAAGCAAGCGCCTTGAGACCTTACGGTAATAAGGTGCTATATAAGAGCGTATGATTTACGATTATGATTTACTCATATTAATGCAGTGAAGTGTTTTCTACTGATGGGCATATTCTACCCCTTTTGAATGGGATTTATAATTTAGCTAGCAATATTTGCCATTGATCACTGACAGTACTTCCTTCTTTTACTGGAACAAAGTAGCAAGGAGTCTATCCACTCAACGCAAGAACAGCCCTCCTCAACTATGCTGGTATGCTATGTATACAACAACGATAAGATAAGGCTGCGGAAAAAGAAAGAAAGAGTACTTTACCATATATCGTTCCTAGAACTGATGCAATTATAGATAATGAAACAGAAATCAGCACCAAACTTGCAGCTAACCACAGAGGAACCTTCTTTACACGCAGTGCTGGAAAAAAACAAAGAGATATTGATATGTTGATTGAAGTACCAATGCGGTTCCGAAATGAATGTTTTACACAGCATTTGTTTCACAAGCATAATCATAAATAGCGACAGGTGAATTTTAAATTGTGCAGATTTAACAGAATGTCTGCTGGGCAGTACAGCTTCGGTTAGAATACAGCATGAAAAAGACTATCTGACCACAAAAAAAAAGGGAGGCATCATTGAGGGAAGCCGTGGTACTATGAAGGGGGAGGACTGTAAGTGCACAGGCGTGTTAACCAGGGAGCTGGGCCTCAACAAATCTGAAGACTTGGCTAGCGTTGAAGGATGTCTGGGAATCTCAGTTTAGTGGGGGAGTAACCCACAGTAGGGGTGAACTGCTTCTGAGCAGTGTCAGCACCTCTCCTCCACTGCTTGACTTCCCTCTTTTCAAACAACGATAACTTCAAAGAAAAATTATACAGAGTTGCAAGTGCTATACCACAAGTCATAACCCAGAATATGTAATGTACTACAAAACGTAAAAAGAGCAGATTAAAAAAACAAAAGTGTCTCTCCAAACCTTAAGTCCCACTAGTCCAGTTGCCACTGGGCTAGCTATAGGGGGTAGTGGCTGGCCAGGGTATCAGTCCACCCTGATTCCCTCAGATGACACTGATAGGGATGCAGCCCTGTACCTTGGAATCCATGGTCACAGTCTAGATCTCAAACAGCAGGGCACCCACAGGAATGGTCTTACTTGCTACAAGAGCAGAACAAGCAAGTAAAAAGCTTGAGACTATTCAAGTCCTGGGGTAGGGACCGAGGTTTCAAATGGTAGGTTTTTCAACAGGTCATTTGCCCCACAGCACAGGGGCAGCAGCGTCAGGCTCTCACAGAACAGGAGAGGGGTCAGGGATGAAGCAGTCTCCCCTCATGACAGTGTGGATTTCCCCTTTCTCCCTTCATGTTGATGTGCAGCAGGTTTCCATATTTTGTACAGCTTTCTGCAATCTTCTTGTGGCTTAAAGTGCCAACCATCCCCACAAGCCGCACAGAAGGCTCATTCATTTTCCAGGATGCCGCCTGATGAGCTGAAACTGGCCTTCTTCCGTTACACTAGCAAATTCATCTCATGGGCTATCTGTCACCTTATTTATCAAGTAGGGCCTGAGGAAGATACTTCAGAGTCTTGTGAAGGGTGGAGAGATCCTTTCAAAAAATGAAAGGCGAGGGGATACACACTCCCAATGAAATAATCGAATTCAAAAATAGTATCCTCTCAGTTTATGAAAGAGGTGATGGTGTAAAAAAGGAAATACACCATATCGTTCTGCCTCACTCAAAGGTGGGAAGAGGAGAAACATCTTTTTTATTTATATCTCTCACCCACTCTAGTTGTGTCATGCTTCATCCTCGGGTTCACCCTCACTCCTAAAAGTCAGGGTGGGCTCAACCGTATTCCAGGGAGCACTTAGAAGACAATTAGTTATGTTGTTTTAGGGTATTTAACATTTAAGATAAAAAGCCCTCGCTCACCCCCAAGTATCCCTTTATTAGTGGGGAGTTAAGAAATTATGGGAAGGGGCAATAAGGATATTGAGGTCCCATGACCCTATTATAACAACACCAACATGTTTCTGCCCTATTCTACTGGCCGATTCGTCCCAGGGCATTCATCAGGGTGGTACCAGAGAGAAATCCTCAGCAACTGTGATTGTTGTCAAAGCGAATGTGTGGTGCCAAAGAATTTTTGTGGCAAACATATTAACATAAATTGTAAAAGTACTTGCTGTGTTTGTGGTTTTTCCTGAAGGGTGAAAAAACAACAGGGACAATAACATGATTAATATCTTGCTTCACTCGGTCATTCTTGGACACATTCACTCCCCTCATAATATATGCACTAATTATAATCTTTATTGCGTGATTTAAGAATAAACCATTGCAAGTACAAAACATTTAAAAGGTTCAAGATTGCATTTAGAATGTTAAATTCATTGAAAGTCAGTATGTATAGATGATAACAAATGCGACTTCCATTTTAAAAAGTCATATTCATAAAAAGCCAGCAACAGCAAGTAAAATTTGTCAGCATTATTCCAATGGGGGATCGCAAACTCTGGGCAGCTCAGTAAGTTTTTTTGCTGCGCGCTCCATGAATCTTACTAGGGCACAATTTAATTTAGTGTTCCTAGGGTCGAAACAGGCCAAAACTGCTGCTCTGCAGCTTCTAATCATGTTTCTATTCCAATGATGCTTAAGTAGGACCCGTCTTTCTGTCAATAGTAGAGGGCACAGGCATATGATGTGTATAATGTCTTCTTTGTGGGTCCCACAAAGTCGGCACTGAACTTTTCCATGTTCTCTTTTCCATTTTGTCCAATGAGTCCACAGGTTAATAACTCCCAATCTCAGTTTTAAAAAACTTAGTTTCGTCCGAGCACTGAACGATATAGTAAGGTACGGCTGTGGAATTAGCAAGGCATAGGATTGAAGGGTCATCCACCCATGACTTCTTTTTGCAAGGCTGGCTTTGTCTTCCACTATTGATAATTGTTTGGTGCTGATTTTCGCTAGCCTTTTGAATTCCATCTGACTAGCGTGCAAGTTCCAGAGGTCATTTAGGCACAGGGTTTTAAAGCCGTTTGACCAGTATTCATGTCCTGCTCGCCATGAGTTGTTATCAATGCTGGCCCACAAATGGTATCCTAAACTTCCCTCCTTTGATAACCTCAATTTGTGACAGCACACGAGGAAAGACATGGCTCTGGCCAATCGTTGTTTGCAGATGCCAAGTTCCAACCTAATTTGTGCCAGTGATGTATGGTTTGGTAATTTGAACACAGACCTGTAGATCTTGGTAATTATTTTGTCTAGATGGTCACTGTCCAATCCTTTTAATGCTTCGCTTCCGTAAGTTAAGGTAGGAATGATTTTTGCCTGAGCCACCTGTAGTGTGGGTGCAAGAGTAGGGCCTTGTAGTTTCTTTTGAATTAGTCCGATAGCAAAAGCGAGTGCCGTACCCTTCCTTTTTTGCTCTTCTAGGTGGGATTTGTATTTTCCATTGTTGTTGAAAGTGACTCCAAGATACCTTTGGCAATTTGATTCGACAATGCTTTCATTGTTCAAAGCCCAAGACAGTTTCTTAACTTTCCTTGAGTGCACCGCTAAAATTTTTGTCTTCCTGTTGTTGATGCAGAGCTCATTGTCGTTAGAGTAGTCGGAAGTAGCATCCAGAAGTCTTTGCATTCCGATCTTTGTTTTACTTAACAGTACCACGTCATCAGCATATAATAGATTTGTCAGCGGCAAGCCAGATAATTTGGGAGCGTGGGAGTTGACCTTATTAAGAGCTTCAGGGAGGTCAGCTAAGAATAGATTAAAAAGAGTCGGGCCAAGACACAACCCTGTTTGAGGCCTTTTTCCGTCGCAATCGGGCGAGACAATCTTGAGCCGTCCCCGATCTTAATTCTAACCCATGTGTCCTGGTGTAGGAGTTGTATGGCTCTTAGGAGGGCCTCTGGAATGTTAAGTCGGGACAACTTCTGCCAGAGTTTGCTTCTGTTGACATTGTCAAAAGCCGCTTGGTAGTCAATAAACCCCATATAAAGTGAACAAGAGCAGAATTTCGCTTGGTCAATTAAGCATGAAAGGGTCATGAGATTGACTGAGGTACCGGTGTTTATTGTGAAACCTGTTTGATTCGGAGGAATTATAGAGTTTTCATCAGCCCATGCCCTAAGTGAGTTGAGCAGCACTCCCGCAAAATACTTTGCTTCGTTGTCAATGAGTGCGATGAGACGGTAATTCCTTGGGGATTTTTTGTCCCCGCCTTTGAAGATTGGTGCAAGGATGGATCCACGCCAGGAGGGCGGTATGGTGTTGTTTTGCAGACATGTGTTAAAAAGGGGGCTTAGTTTCGCAGCCCAGAAAGTTGCGTCTTCCTTGAACAGAGCTTGAGGAATTCCACCTGGACCAGGCGCGCCATCCTTGTGGCCCTTTTTTATTATTTTTTCAATTTCGATCTTCTGGACTGTCACAAAATTGACACAGCTTTGGGTCGAATTACGTTCTTTTGTTGGTGTCATTTTGTGACCTAGCTTCTTTAGGGAGTTTGAAGTGTTCAGGAGAGGTTCCGGGACAATCTCTGTTTGTGTTAATGTGTCCATGGGAGGGGGATTTGGATGGTTAATAAGCAGTTCCTGGTCATTAAAGTGGGAAAAGAGAAATTCAACCCACTCTATTTCAAGAATGCTCGAAGAAGCAACTTTGGATGTACGCCCAGATGCACTATTGATTGTGCGCCAAAACCTGGCAGAGTTGTTTGTTTTAATGTCATGCTGCAGTTTGACCCAAAACAGGTTCCATTATTGACTTGTGCGTAGTTCACGTTTTGCTTTCTTGAGGTGATTGCGGGCCTCTCTCAATTTTATTATTTTAATGGGATCCATTGGATCAGTTTTTAAAGCCCGCCATAAGCGATTCATCAATCTTGTTGCTGATAGTATCTCAGAATTCGAGCGCGGCGTATACTTTTGATCAGTTTGACTTGTGTGTTTTGTTGGTTTTGCGAATCTCTCAGTAAGTTCGGTAGCAAATGTTGACCAGTTGGCACATATGTTGTCCGGGCATGTTTGGCGCTCAATTATTTGTTTAGCCTCTGCTGATATGAGTTGAAGATTCTTAAAGGAGCATTTGATGCGTTTGAGGTTGATTGTAAGGCTCTCAGATGGCAAGTCCTTTACCTTTTTGTGTTGTGTAAGGCAAGTCCTCAGAATAATTTCTTGCGGGCAGTGATCACTTTCTGTTCTGTTTCCAAGACAGTATCCTGCTACTTGATGGAGCAATGAAATGCTGACGAAGGTATAGTCAATTAATGAAGTGCCTTTTTTCGATAGATAGGAGAATCGAGGTGGCTTGTCAGCAGGATAACGCCCATTTAAGGCTCTTAGGCCCAGATTTTCAAGGTTACCTTGTAGAGAACTTCCATGTGGATCGTCCTTGTGCCAACCAGGCTTGGCTTGCGGTGGGATCACCCAGATGCTATCGTGTGATTTGGTGACCTCATTTTTTTGAAGGACTGACATTAACCACATGTTAAAGTCACCAGTGAGTAGGATTTCTGAGTTTAGAAAACCTGTTTGCACTCTTACTACTGATGCTGTTACTTCGTCTACAAAGGATTTCCTGGATGCTGTGTTTGGGCGGACGTAGGCATTCATGAAGATTAACCTCCAATTTTGGCCATTGTTCAAAGTAAGAGAGATTCCCACACATTGGAGGCGATTTGATGAGCCCGGCAGGTCCCAGGAGGTGACTGCATTTTTTGTTGATATATAGACTGCAAGACCGCCACTCCCTCTTCCTGGACGATTCAGTTTATGCGCTGGAATTTGGTGTGTTTTAAAGCCTTCTAGGTGCTGCGGTGCCATAAGCCATGTCTCTTGTAGTAAGAGTATGTCGAAACCCCGAAAGTAGGAAATGGTAGCGTTGTCCTCGAGTTTGCTCGTAAGGCCATTTATATTCCATGAACAGATTTTTAAAGGAATCTTTTCGTGGCAGTCCACCCTGCTGGGATGTCAACGTAAAAGGCGGGTTGTATTCAGGGCCCCGGCCAGCCATGACCATGAACCCACCTCGTCCTGATTCCTATTTATTGTGATCCTGTCTTCTTTTGATTTCCTCATTGGGTGGACAGAAGTTGGGAGTTTTGTTGCATGCACCCCTGAGGACGGAGTAAACTGTACCCCTCCCTACACTTCTATGTTCAACACCACAGCTTCCCTGTAGAACGTGTGGATAGCCCTCTTCCCTGCCCGGTTGTATTAGTATTCCCCATTGCTTGAAGGTGTCGATTGCCCCTAGAATTTTGTTCATTGCCTCTGCGGTTCTCCAAGTGATCTTTGTGGATTCGTTTAATTGGCCTTGACATGGTGCAATGAATTCTACAGATATTATGTCTTGAGTGGTAATTTCGTCTGACAAACCTGACGCTTGTATCAGCTTTAAGATGTTACCCCGATTTAGGATGTCATGGCTGCCTTTAGACTTGTATTCTGGATAGAAGAGGGTAGAGAGGTTGTCCCCACTCCGCACTGTGCTATTTGGCCTGGGCATTGCCTCGGTTTTGTCCAAGATTGGCAATTGCGCAATTTTTATCAAAGGACCCGTAAAAGGGATCTCGTTGCGCACAGAATTGGGCCTTTCATTGTTTACATGACCGAAGTTCCAGTTTTCACTTGCTGGGAGTGCGCCCTGTTGGTAGTTGACACGATTTACTGTATCTTCCTGCTTTAAAATGGGGCCTCCAGGTGGCCTTGTCGCGAGACTCGGAGTATGATTCACATCTGTTTCATTCTGCTTGATGTGTGTGTTAGGGGGAGCCGAGTTGGTAGTGGTTTTTTGTTCTTTTGCTTCAATGAGCAGGCATTGTCCCGGAGGGACCGTTGGTGGTTTCTTTACTGTTGGCGAGCTGGAAATTAGGCTCTTCCTTTTGTCACCTTCCTGGTTAATTGGTTGTGCTTCCGTTGTTATTCCTGGGTCAGTGGGATTTCCTTGCTCATCGTCTCCAGAGACACCAGGACGTCTAAGGCTGTTGAACATCGGGTAGAGGTTTAGGACTTGTTTGCTCCTTCTCATTTTATTTCGTCCTTTCCGCTTCCTCTGTCTTTTGACTTTTCCCGCAGGGTTTTCCTCTTCTTGCTCAATTGGGGAGAGAGGGGTGGAACTAACTCTGCTAGTGACCTGGGGAGATTGCTTTCCTCTCGTGCCGCCACCTTGCACCGTATTCTCTTCAGGTCGTGGGAAGTTGACAGCTTCTTCCTCTCTTAGCCTTGAATTAAAAACTGTTTTGGATTGACGAGCTTCGCTTGGATTACCTGAATCTGTATCACTGCCATTCCCAGAGATAGGTGTGGTTTTTGCTATTTCTTTTAAGTCTGCTACAAGCTTTTCCATTATACCTGGAAGCGAACAAAGTTTCTCCACTATTGGTGAGCAATCGCATCCTTGCTGCGGGCGATCTACAGTTTCCTGGGCCCGTCTAATCAGGCTGTTTAGATTTGAGATCCTTTCGTCGATTTTGGCAACATATACAGCGAGTGTATTTAGAAGGCTGATTTGAATGTCCATTTTATCAGCCTGGTAGAACATTGCATCTGCTGACTTTTGAAGGATATCAAGGGCGGTAGCCCATGCTTTTTCTTGTGAGGGGACCTCGCTTTTGTCCTGCCTTGGAGTTACTGGTGGCTTAGGAGGGCCAGGATTTAAGCTCCCATATGAATTCAACATTTTTGCCCATTCCGTCATAATATATGTATTTCTTCAATTATATTACCACAATGATTTTGTGATTGCATATTTACACACATGTAAAAAAAAAAAAAAAAACATAACTAATTATCTTCTAAGTGCTTCCTGGAATACTGTTGAGCCCACCCTGACCTTTAGGAGTCGGGGTGAACCCGATGATGAAGCATGTCACTATTAGAGTGAGTGAGGGTTATAAATAAAAAAAGAGTCTTCTCCTCTTCCCACCTCTGAGCAACAATCTGTCACCTTCTCAAGTCCAAACTCTGTTCCTGGGCCTGAGAAGAAGAATCAAACTCTCTTGGATTCAACTCTTAGATCTCTGCTTCCTCGACAACCCCTGGTTAGAAAGGTAGATCAGCTTGAACAAACAACAGGCCAATGAGGCCCAACTTTTATTCTTCTCTGACTGACAGACTGATCCCAGCAAGGGTGCAGCCACTACTCTTAGTCTACCACAAAATGGATACAGAGGGCAGTAGCAGATCTTTGTTAAAAAGGGGTGCACTAGGCATGCCGCCTCCACCCCAAAGCCAAGCTTCATCCATATAAATAGGGAGACCCTCAATGGACAAAAGTGATTGTTATGTTCACAGCGGTAAAGAATCAGAAAACCTACCGCAACTTTCCAGAAGATCAACATAGGGCACTGAAGCCAATTAGAGTGCTTTATGTAGGGTTAGCTATGAACATTGTTGCTTTATCAGGAAGTGGGATATATAAGGAAGGTTAGTGAATGATTTTAGCATAAGACGTTTGTGGAGAGAGAAAGTCAGAGAGAGCGAGACAGAGAGATATTTATGGTAAACCATTGTTTGATTGTAGCAAACAAGAAAAGTGAATAACAGAGAAGAAAGCAGAAAGAGCAGAGTTCTGGCATGTCAGAGAATTAATAAAGCTAGATCATTGCTTGATAGTAGCAAACAAGGAAAGGGAATATAACAGATTAAAGTTTGAGAAAACAGAAAGAGGAGAGTTTTGGCATGTGAGAGAGTGAATAAAGGTAACAGAGTTCAGGGAGATGAGATAGTGAAGAAGAGGAAATAATACAGGTAGATCAAAAATGGAGAAGAAGAGAAAAAAGAGGGTACAGTAGGCAAATAGAGTACAGGCTTTGGAGAGACTACAAGAAGGGTGTAAAGTCAAGGAAGGAAGCAGTGAAGTGAGAGCTACTGGCAACCACTAGGGCTGCATTCCAGTTCATCATTTTTAGCCCAATAGCCTAAAAAAAAATCTGATACATTCATGTCTTCGGAAAGGAGAGAATGAGGTTGTTTCACTGCAGACAGTGTGGAAGGTTCCAACCATCGTTGACCAAATTTTCATTGTGTGTCTTCTGCATGGCTCATTGTTGTTTTCCCTATTTTAGCCAAACTTTCTTTTGCACACGTTACTATATAAACATGCTTGCTTTTGTGCCACATTGTATTTTCACACAGGATCTGCATACGTTGTTGTGTTCTGCTCTTCTCGTGGAATTTAGTCTGAGCACCATAGACGAGATCAAACAACAATCCCCCTTGTTATTCTCTGGTCAGCCACTAGCACCTAGATATAACGAGAAAGCAGCTGCTGTTTGTGAGCACAAGTCTTGTCATATACCTAAGGACGGGAGTTAAAAAAACACACACTGAGCGAAGGTCCTGAGACAAGATTACTGCATCAGCTGAGATGTAGAATATCCATCTGTGTGTGCTAAGGTATGCGGTCCGCCACTCATCCCAGAGATCTCCGAAATATAATCATTTAGGGCCATATGTATCATAGTTCCGTTTTGCGAATTCCAAATAGCGAATTTTAAGGAATCGCTATTTGGAATTCGCAAAACGGTATGTATGTAGGTAATCTAGGAATTTTAGCGATTCCTTACTATTCCATATTTGCGAATTCGCAAATTGTGAATTCGCAAATAAGGAATACTTCCCATTCATTTCTATGGGCCAGGAGGCCCATAGGAATGAAGGGGAAATTTGCTAATCGCAATTTGCTAATCGCAAATTGTGCGAATTTTCAAGGGTGCAGGGGGTGTCTCAAGAACACCCTGCTGCACCCCTGAAAATGACATGTGTGCGCATATGGCGCACATACATGCCCTAAGGGGGCACATGCCACAATGAAAAATGCCAATTTGTGCTTATTGAAAAGGAATCGCAATTTACCACCAACTTTTAGTTGGTGGTAAATTGCGATTCCTTAAACCAAATTCGCAAGAGAAAAAAGCTTCTTACATAGCAATTAAGGAATCGCAAAATTGCGATTCCTTAAATGCTATGGCAAAATAAGGAATCGCAAAATTTTGCAATTCCTTATTTTGCTACTTTTTCATACATTGCAAATGTGCAAAAATGGCCGTTTCCGATTCGCGAAGGCCGAAATTCGGTGAATTTCGGCCTTTGCGAATCGAAAATAGCTTCATAAATATGGCCCTTAGCTTCACAAGCAAAGGGGGGTGGGCTAGGCTGATCTGTCTTATAATAGGGCAGTGCTTTTTATGGTATATGGTTGCATAACCATGCTAATGATATTTTTGGAAAGCATTTGTTTTCTAATTGCGGTGCAAATACTGCAAATTAGAGCACAGTAGTTTAAATAAATATTATAAACTTCCTACATGCCTCTTATTTATCCTATTGTAGACAAGTACGAGTGAAAGAGCAAAAGGGTGTGTCCTGTTACCGCGATCCCTTCGAGGATTGGGAGTGTTGTGTTTTGGGGTATCAATTCATTTGTTTCTCTGGAAAGGTCCGGCGGGCAAGTGAGACACGGCAGCTAGACTGACTCGGGCTCATAGATACTGAGGTAGTATGGCGACTTACTCCCTATATGCTGATGTTCTATGGTTCCAAGCTTAGTTCTATGCCTGAGCAGAACCCCTGCAACAACAGAGAACAGATATTTGTAAATCAACCTTGGTCCTGCTGAAATAGAAACAAGGTAACCCAAAGTGGCAAGTCAGATCCTGGTTAATGGGAATGCCAGCAACCCTAGCCCGGTTTCAGCCTGGTGAGGCCTCATCAGTGAGGGATAGCTAATTACTGTGGAACAGTAAGCACGAAACACAGAATACTCTGTGAACTTGACACAGAGCATTGACTGATAACGCACCGCCAAACTCATGGCCAGGCCGCCCACTAGATTATGAATTAAACTTGTGTATGGTGGGCTTTTTATGGCATTTCCAGTGTGGTGCATTTAAAAACAGGCACTGCAATGGGAACAGCAAAAGCAGTTCCTTCATGGCATAGACTTGAAAGTCACTGGTGTGCATCCACAGAGGGGGGGGCAATGTTGAGTCCCCCTGTGTGCATACACAGGGCGTAAAGCACAAGGAGGCCCTCTTTGCCAGGGTTTTCATTGAGGAGGTGCCGCCATGAAAACTTTGGTGGAGACGAAAGTCGTAATATGCTAGGGGGTACCACTGTGGTCCCGCCAAGCATATTCTTGCCCCTGGAACGCCGCGCTACCTCCAGGGAACGGTGGGTCCCTAGCAGCGGTCCAACCCTCTGAGTTGTAATAAGGCATAGGGGAGACCGCCACTGCTGCACCCCTGTGAGTCTGGTAGTCCGTGGACCGCCAGACTCGTAAATTACCCCAATGTGAACTTTACTTTTTACCAATATTGCAATGCATGAATCTGAAAACAATGCAAAGATGCCCTCTGCCTGGCTGTATGATATGATCTGCATAATAGTGTGGTGAAATCCTGAGGCACGGTTATGATTATTTCAGGACATGCAATGACACCCGGGCCAGGTTGTGAGTGGACACTACCACAAAATGACACTGTATGTACCTACACAAAAAGGGGAATGTGATACTGGCACCATTCTGCACCACTAATCAAGCCAGGGTCTTAGATATTATTAGTTCAACCACTGCGCTAACACTGGAGCCCAGAAATTTCAGGGGCCCTCTGCACCCCAATTTCTATTGCCCATATTTCCTAAACCAGGGGTCTCCAAACCGGTCCTGGAGGGCTGGATCCATGCCACAATTTTAAAATTACTACATGTATGACAATGGGGATATCCAAAAAATCTGGCATGGATCCGGCGCTCCAGGACCGGTTTGGAGACCCCTGCCCTAAACTGTGTTTGTAGGGGGAAGCTTTCCTCTACATGTACTGGGGTCAATTTGGCATTCTTGCTAATTTATTGGGTGCCAGCTTTTGTGTAGCTAATATCATTCCAACATTGGGTGTGATGTAGAGATTAAAACTCGGCCAATGTGGAAAGTACCCATCGTTCCAAGCCCTGTCCTGAGCATGCAGACGCTTCACCTACATTTGCACTAGAATGTCTGTATTTTTACGCTCCCTCCTTGCCGGGCCACTGCAAGGTATCTGCAAATACACTCTGCACTGTGGTAGTGAGGGCACTGCTAATAAATACATTAGAAGTTTTTACTCTGCACATTGCAACTATATCGATGGCAGCTCACAATATGAAGCATGATGAAGCAAAGGAATGGAGAGCCATAGTCTAGGCCCACGCCATCATCATCAGACTTCAATTCCCAGTGCTTAATTTGAGACGGTGCTTGCAGGTGGTGACCATGGGACATCATGAGAGCAAAAGAAAAATTGCGTAAATTTGTAAGAAGGGAAAGACTGGAAAACAGAGACAAAGGGATAAAGTAGGAGTGAAAAGAACTTACAGAAGTGAGATGGCAGGGAGTGTCTGGTGGTAGATGAATCAAATGTCAAACCCATTCGGCAGCGCCGCTAACAAGATTCTGAGATGAAACTTTCCGCCCCAGCATTTTTTTTTTTTTACAAATTAACTACTCACCCACCCTTGTAAAGACTGCTGATCAGGTTTAACGTTACCTTCTAAAAACCCGGGCGCCTTATTCGTACCCGGGCCGAACTCCTCGCTGCCTCCATGCTGCGCAGCCGGTGCAATTTCGACTGTTTCCGTGGCAGCACCCTGCCCAGCGGCGGTGGGCGGCGGCTTTTCCTGCTCTGTGATCTGAAACAACCACGAAGCCGACGCACGGACCCCCTTACAACGTCCCGGGGTTCTTCTAGGGCTCGCGTTTTGGCGCTGCTCTGCTCCTTGGACGCTCGCGGGCGCATCCGAAAGAAGCCGCTCCGCCTCGCCACCATCGCGCAATGAACCACTCCACGCATCAGTTTTGCGTAAAAGGCCATTTATTAGGACAGGCATGACAGATTACAAAACATAACATTATCAACTTATCAAACTTTAACAATCCCCCCAACATTCTGCCTTTCAACCGTCATCCACTAACGTGCTCCACCATCCATTCCCAAATCACACCACAACCTCTTTGCATCCCATTCACTTCCCCTTTCCACTTCCCGACTCCTCGGTCATTTCTGTCCATCGCACTCCCGTCTACCACTCTCTCCCATCCTGCGCCTGTAACCCCCTCCCTGTAAGGGTGATTCTGCCCGTCATGGACTCCCCACCCCTCCCGGTTCCCGGAACGTCTCCCCCCTGCCATCCTGTCCTAAACTGGCACGTTGCCCAACACGGCAACCAGAACAACACCGCACCCAAAAAACCCTTATTCTTGTAGGGTGGGCGGGTGGCAAAACCTAACTTCTCCCTGAGGCACCGGGGACAGGAAAGGAAGTTGTTCGTTTCCTGTCCCCCCCCTAAGTAGCCTCCTATCTAACCCCTCCCACCCCTGACCTAACCCCCTACCTCACTTCCGCCCGCCGTGTCCTCGCGCGAATACCCCGGGGGAAGACTAGTCTGTCGACCTGCATTCCCCCGGGGGCCGCATTAGCTGCGAACCAGGAAGCGGGGACGGTTCTGGCTCTCTTCCGAAACCCTTGGTGCTGGAAGCCGGCACTTGTCTGTTCACAGTCTCCTTCTCCGAGGAAGGGGTCGTCCGCAGCTTGGTGTCCGTGCATCGTGGAGAAACATGGGCGAGTTCCCTACTCTCCGGATCCCGTTAGACAGCTGCAGCAGAAGGAAACGCATAAGAAGTGCTATCCACAAGGTGTCACTCTGAGCAAGGAGGGGCTGGGGGACTGTGACGCAGCCAGGAAAAGAGCGAATCGGCTGGGCCAGCGTAACCCAAGAACACTTCTGATTACTCTGTGGCTACAGTGGGTATGTTTTGTCATCTGGGGGAAAGAAATCCAAACCCAGATGTTATTTTAGATAGTGTTACATAGCGTGAATCCTACCCATCGGGATAAGAGCTCTTCACATGGCATAGACTACAAAACATGTTTTTTTTCATCATAGTGAGATTCACTGGACAGAGTCGAGGCCGGGATTTGAACCCGATTCCCTATGTAGATGGTTGGTAGCTGTGGCTGTGAGGCCACCTCGCATCCTGTAGAAGCTTGGCTCGTTTTGGGCTCAAGGTTCCAAGGGGATCTCGAGCACAGCCAGACCCACCTACCTCCAGCGTCTGATTGGTAATGAGGGCACTCGGGCAATGCCCGAGGGGCCGGTGTCAGAGCACCAGCAGTGGGCTGCTTTTTTGAGCAGCCTGGGCGCCGATTTGGGCGCTGGTAGTGCCCAGTGCGACAATGTTAGTTGGCACCCCCCTGTGACCACCTCCAATATGGATTCTCTCACTAGCACCCTTTAGCAGTGACCAAGTCTCCATCACCACTCTCTCTCTCTCTGATGCTTGGAATTAGTTGTATAGCGCCACTCATACCCGTAAAGGACGTCAGAGCACTTTGCATCACACCCACATTACACAGAGACAATCAATCATACGTCTGTAAATCAGCTTATAAAAAACATTAGATAAGCCAAAGGATTAAAATTGTAGGGGTCACATGTCATCCATACTGGTAGGCCCTAAAGTTTAGGAGTGCTTGGTGTGGAGAAGCAGAAGTCCAAAAATAAAAAAACAGCATAGTTGGGAGTTTTGTTTAATAATAAGAATCAATCTACCCAAATTAACCCCTTTTTGCAACATTTATCTTTGCTCTAATGCATACTTTGCAGTGTGTATGCAGTTCTATGATGAAAGTTAATACCTCACTATTCTATATTAAGACTTTGTTATAAATTACAAATAACAAAAAGATGTCTCTTTTAAAAGCAGTGACCTGCTGAACTATTTACATTATATGCACTCTGTAATCTACATGGTACAGATTATTTGCAGCAGGCATATTAACCCTCTGCACTTCCTTCACATAAGTCAAAACATCAACTATACAAAACTCCAATCTCTCTCCAGGAAGAACATTGATCACAGGATTAAATTTGACATTTTTGTGAGGCCAGGTAATTGCCGGAGGAAAGGAACGCATCAGCAGGTGCTTTAAAAATAGAATAAACTTCCAAACACGGAGCCCTCAGGAAGCCAGCACCCAGTGCGGTGGCACCGGTCGCACCGCCCTAGAGCCTACCGTGCTTGTAGTTTTGCACCTATGAGACGTAATAACTGAAATGTAGGTTCCTGAACTACAAATTGTAAAACCAGGACTGAATAAGTGTAAATATGTGCTTACAAGGCAGAAGGGAAGGTGGCAGAGAGAGAGGCACAATGATCCATAAAAAAGAGCCCTTTATACAATAAGAAGCTAAGACTAAAACATACATTGCCTTTTTAGGTTTTGCTTGCATTGTGAAATGTATTCTTTTTAATAGAAATAAGACTGATTTGCATATGTCTGGGTCCAAACTGGAATGGCATGGTGAGCAAAAACAATGGATTTAGGCCCAGATCTCTGTACTGGGGTGAATGTATGACATTGATTTGCATTCTGTCAATCAATTGTTCTTTTTGCATTTCCTACCCCGAGTGGGACGCGTATGCCCAGACGTGAGTCCTGTGCTCTCCATGCCACTGGAGTCAAGCTATCCTGGCTGATAAGGGCTGAAAGCCCGAAACCGGTCCAAGGATACTTGTTTCCAGTCCAGGGAGGACCTGGCATGGCAGTTCGGGCTGGACTGCTCCCATTGGACACAGGGTCAAGACTGATTTGCATATGGCTGGGTCTAAACTGGAATGGCATGGTGAGCAAAAAAAACTATGGATTTAGGCCGGATCTCTGTACTGGGGTAAATGTATGACATTGATTTGCATTCTGTCAATCAATTGTTCTTTTTGCACTTCCTACCCCGAGTGGGACGCGTATGCCCAGACGTGAGTCCTGTGCTCTCCATACCACTGGAGTCAAGCTATCCTGGCTGATGAGGGCAGAAAGCCCGAAACCGGTCCCAGGATCCTTGTTTCCAGTCCAGGGAGGACCTGGCCTGGAAGTTCGGGCTGGACTGTTCCCATTGGACACAGGGTCAAGACTGATTTGCATATGGCTGGGTCTAAACTGGAATGGCATGGTGAGCAAAAAAAACTATGGATTTAGGCCGGATCTCTGTACTGGGGTGAATGTATGACATTGATTTGCATTCTGTCAATCAATTGTTCTTTTTGCATTTCCTACCCCGAGTTGGACGCGTATGCCCAGACGTGAGTCCTGTGCTCTCCATACCACTGGAGTCAAGCTATCCTGGCTGATGAGGGCAGAAAGCCCGAAACCGGTCCCAGGATCCTTGTTTCCAGTCCAGGGAGGACCTGGCCTGGAAGTTCGGGCTGGACTGTTCCCATTGGACACAGGGTCAAGACTGATTTGCATATGGCTGGGTCCAAACTGGAATGGCATGGTGAGCAAAAAAACGATGGATTTAGGCCCAGGTCTCTGTATTGGGATGAATGTATGACATTGTTCTGCATTCTGTCCATCAATTGTTCTTTTTGCAACTATTTACATTATATGCACTCTGTAATCTACATGGTACTGGTTCTTTGCAGCAGGCATATTAACCCTCTGCTTTTCCTTCACATAGGTCAAAACATCAACTATACTTTGTTGTTGTATAAGCTTTATTCGAGATAATTCTCATAAAAGCACATTATAAAATTTAAAACAATTACAGAATAAGACATAACAATTACAGATATAAATTCATTAAACATTCTGTGCAGCTCATACAATATTAGCACAATAAAATCATTTGTAACAAATAATTTTACATAAATCGTAGTTAAAAGGGAAACCTGATTACCTAATTCCCCCAGAGATCGTCGCCTGATTGCCCAAGCCCAGCCCAGGTATTTGGCTACCCCTATGACTATCGAATCCTGGGTTGTTGTACACAAGATTCTTAAAGCCACTGCGCTGTCGCGTGTCCCCAGGTTTTTGCATACAGGCGTAAGCCATTTTCTCCTCGGTAATGAGTATGCTTGATATACAAATAGGAGATGGCCTACACTCTCCACGGCATTTTCACAGGCTGGACATAACTTATTGGTCGATCTATGCCAACCTGCTGTCAGTTTCTTTAGGGGGATAGATCCGGATCTTAACTGAAAGACGAGCTTCCTATCCATTGGTACCGTAATAGTATCTCAATAGTTTTCTAGGATAGGAAAGATTTTTGTCTCCAGGTAGCGACCAGCCATAGAGTCGGCCCTGGCGTCTTTCAGCAGATTACCACCCACCCAATCCCAATATTGTGATTTGAGGGCTTCTTTGCTTGGGAAGTTTTCTCCCACAGGGTTATTCCAGAGATTGGAAAGCCCTAAGTTAGTCAGCATGGCCTTCAGGTTTTTAAGCCATTTTATCTTGTGGAAGATATCTTCCTTAATTATCCAAAGAAAACCCTCCGCGTATTGTCTGATTTCTGGAGTCGTCCAAAGACGTCTCCAATAGAGGACAGGGCGCAATTGAGCTCTGTCGGTAATTGGGCGCCTACCCAACTCCAGAAACAATGGGATTAAGGGGGTGCTCTGTGGAAGTCCTGTGATCCCTCTCAGGAACTTGTTCTCAGATGTCTGTAAAGCCACAAGATTGTCCCAAGCCCATAACTCGCCGCCATATAATGTGGCACCCAAGACCTTCGCATCATACACTATAAGTGCGGGTTTAATCGGTTTTGTCTTGGATTTGCGGTGTTCCCCCCTCAAAGCACCTGAGAGCTGTTGGTGTTTTAAGACCACTTTTTCCAAATGGTGCGACCAGCCAACGCCCTCTGCAATCTGTACTCCCAGATACGTGAACTCTTTAACAGTATCTAACCTGCTGTTGTTTAAGGTTACCTTGGGATATATTCTGCGACGTGGGGAAAAGGCCATCAATTTTGTTTTTCCCACGTTCACTTCAAGCCCATGCTCTGTGCAAAAAACATCAAAAATGTTTAGTGCACGTTGCAGCCCTGCAGGGGTCTTAGACAAGATAAGGGTGTCGTCAGCGAACATCAGGATCGGGACCCATCAACTATACAAAACTCCAATCTCTCTCCAGGAAGAACATTAATAACAGGAGTTAACTTGACATTTATATGAGGCCTGTTAATTTCCGGAGAAAAAGAACGCAGTCGCAGGTGCTTTAAAAATATAATAAACTTGAAAATACGGCGCCCGTCAGGAAGCCAGCACCTGATGCGGTGGCACCGGTCACACCGCCCTCGAGCCGGCCCTGCTTGTAGTTTTGCACCTATGAGACGTAATAACTGAAATTTAGGTTCCTGAACGCAAATTATAAAACCAGGATTGAATAAGTGTAAATATGTGCTTACAAGGCAGAAGGGAAGTTGGCAGAGAGAGAGGCACAATGATCCATAAAAAAAGAGCCCTTTATACAATAAGAAGCTAAGACTAAAACATACATGGCCTTTTTAGGTTTCGCTTGCATTGTGATTGTGAAGAGTATTGTTTTTAATAGAAACTTAAAAGGGGCTTACATCCTGCTGCCTCTTTCTTTGCTTTTCTTTGGTTCCTGTGTGTACCTAGGTAGGTATCAAGGTCATAGTTGGTCAATGTAATGGGTTTAAATTAGGTGCAGGAAGAATTGGCGCTCTGGCATGTGCATACATGAGTCAAAAAAACACAGTGTATTGAGGCTACAGTGCAGACAGGTCAAGGGAAACAAACCCAAAGGAAAAAAACAACCCCTGCCAAAGTGTGGGTCGAACCCATAAAACCAAAAGTGTTCAAAGTCCTGTGCACACGTATATAGTGTAATGAGGGTCAATAGATGAACCAAACGTATTAGTCACTGTTCATATTCTCAGAAATGATGGAGGTCGACATCCATTGTTTCATATAAATAGCGATATAATTCAACTTGATCAGTACAACAAGAAATTAAATCAGCCGACACGTGTTTCATTACACCATGTCTAGATGTGACTCTTCAAGGCTGTTGGTTAGTTGAGAAGGGATCGGGTAGTTCGCAGGACCGGTGAGAATTCTAAACCGGTCGCGGTTCGGTGTGGGCAAGGTGATAATGAAGTAGCCTGGAGGACGGGTATGTCCAAAATGGAGATCTGGGCTCCAGTGGCGGCGTGTAAGTCTGGCGTCTCGTGTTCTGGGTAGGTCATAGTTCTTGACCTGTACCTACGCAGAAGGAGCACAAACAACAGATTGTTGTTTAAGTTAACCCCTCACCCACCTACCTAGTTGGTGGCATGCTTCATCATCGGGGCCCAGCTGGATTACCGAGTGCAATCCAGCTGTGCTTCCACGCCTGAACTACAGCGGAGCGGGTTGTCGAGTAGAGTGGAAAGTGCACAGTGCTATGTGAAGTGAAATTATGTGCTAAAAATATCTCTAGGAAGTACCCTTATGAATGTTTTAATGGAAGGGTCCTAGGATATGGGGAAAACATTGTTGGGATACACTTGAGGTTTTAAAATGAACCTCTGTATCTCTTTAAAAAATGCAGGTCTACTAGTTTCAACCTTCAGAAAAGTTCAAGAGGCTTTCGTCAGGACCAACTGAAAGTGCGTGACCAAAGAAAAAGGGGGGCCACTGTGGTGTGAATATCAGCACACTAAAGTGTGCTGTGAATGTGGTGGGATATTTTTACTTACAGATCCTATGCAGCCAGTGCCTGTGAAGGAAAAAAGTACATAGTACAACTACATTCTCACATTTTCAATTTGTACACAGGTATACTATGCATGTCTTACTTAAATGGCGCTCCTCTGTGCGTGGAATAGTGGAGACTGGTTGGGAGAATGCATCATGCATGTGATTTGGTGAGTGCATGTATGATGGATATCTAAAAATAACCAAGCATGGCTACAATGTGCCCCAGTAGTGTCTAATTAACTGCAAGACTACCATACTGGCATTTGAAGTATATTTAAACAAGCATTTGCAATGCAATAGGTCTCGCATTAGAAAAGTTTGAGCTATTGGTATTGTAAATGACAAATTTTGTATTTATGTGTTGGTTTTGAAAATAGCGAACTTAATAGCTTTGTCATTTACAATGCTAATAGGTATAGCTTTCGCAAATGTGACACCTATCGCATTTGTAATGCAATATGTGTTTTATTTACGTGACTTACATGTATTGATATTACAAATAAATGGCTTTTATTTATTTTTTAATAATTAATACTTAAATAAAAGTTATTGTAATTTATAATGGCAATAGCTTAAAGTTTTGTAAATAACTTTTGTGAAGATTATGTTCAGTGTATTTTATTATGATGAAAATCCAAGAATAGATGTGAAATATTAACATCTTTTTTGTGACATTTATAATAAAGCTTTAAACATTGAGAGAACATATTTGAACTGGTTGTTGTTGAATGGTTGCACAGATTGATGCTGTGGTGGCGCTGAGTGATGTTGTGGTGCCCCTGAGTGATGCTGTGGTGGTGCTGAGTGATGTTGTGGTGATGTGATATATAGAGTGAGGGCGATAGATAGATAGAGAAAGGGCGATAGAGTGGGGGCGATGGATAGAGTGGGGGCGATGGATAAATAGAGTGAGGGTGATAGATAGATAGATAGATAGATAGATAGATAGATAGATAGATAGATAGATAGATAGATAGATAGATAGATAGATAGATAGATAGATAGATAGATGGATAGATTGATAGAGTGAGGGCGATAGATAGATATAATTATGTGGCACTGAGTGGTATTGTGTGGAGTGTGTGTGTTGCATTCAGTAGAGTGTAATTATGGGGCGTGTAATTATGTAGCACTGAGTGGTATTTGGAGTGTATGTTGCATTGAGTGCAGTGTAATTATGTGGCGTGTAATTATGTGGCACTGAGTTGCATTTGGAGTGTATGTTGCATTGAGTGCAGTGTAATTATGTGGCGTGTAACTATGTGGCACTGAGTGGTATTTGGAGTGCATTGTTGCATCGAGTGCAGTGTAATTATATGGCGTGTAATGATGTGGCACTGAGTGATATTTGGAGTGTATGTTGCATTGCGTGCCGTGTAATTATGTGGCACTGAGTGGTATTTGGAGTGTATGTTGCATTGAGTGCAGTGTAATTATGTGGCACTGAGTGGTATTTGGAGTGTATGTAGCACTGAGTGCAGTGTAATTATGTGGCGTGTAATTATGTGGCACTGAGTTGTATTTGGAGTGTATGTTGCATTGAGTGCAGTGTAATTATGTGGCGTGTAACTGTGTGGCACTGAGTGGTATTTGGAGTGTATTGTTGCATTGAGGGCAGCGTAATTATGCTGCGTGTAATTATGTGGCACTGAGTGATATTTGGAGTGTATGTTGCATTGCGTGCAGTGTAATTATGTGGCGTGTAATTATGTGGCACTGAGTGGTATTTGGAGTGTATGTTGCATTGAGTGCAGTGTAATTATGTGGCGTGTAATTATGTGGCACTGAGTGGTATTTGCAGTGTATGTTGCATTGAGTGCAGTGTAATTATGTAACATAATTATGTGGCACTGAGTGGTATTGTGTGGAGTGTGTGTTGCATTGAGTACAGTGTAATTATGTGGCTTGTAATTATATGGCAGTGAGTGGTATTTGGAGTGTATGTTGCATTGAGTGTAGTGTAATTATGTGGCATTGAGTGGTATTTGGAGTGTATGTTGCATTGAGAGCAGTGTAATTATGTGGCCTGTAATTATGTGGCACTGAGTGGTATTGGGAGTGTATGTTGCATTAAGTGCAGTGTAATTATGTAACATATAATTATGTGGCACTGAGTGGTATTGTGTGGAGTGTGTTTCATTGAGTACAGTGTAATTATGTGGCTTGTAATTATATGGCACTAAGTGGTTTTTGGAGTGTATGTTGCATTGAGTGCAGTGTAATTATGTGGCATTGAGTGGTATTTGGAGTGTATGTTGCATTGAGAGCAGTGTAATTATGTGGCGTGTAATTATGTGGCACTGAGTGGTATTTGAAGTGTATGTTGCATTGAGTGCAGTGTAATTATGTAGCATGTAATTATGTGGCACTAAGTGGTATTTGGAGTGTATGTTGCATTGAGTGCAGTGTAATTATGTGGCGCGTAATTATATGGCACTGAGTGGTATTTGGAGTGTAGGTTGCGTGAGCGCAGTAATTATGTAGCATATAATTATGTGGCACTGAGTGGTATTATGAGAAGTGTATGTTGTATTCAGTAAAGTAATTGTGTGGCGTGTAATTATGTGGCACTGAGTGGTATTGTTTGGAGTGTATGTTGCATTGTAATTATGTAGCATATAATTATGTCGCATTGAGTGGTATTGTGTGGAGTGTGTGCTGCATTCAGTAGAGTGTAATTATGTGGTGTGTAATGATGTGGTATTTGGAGTGTATGTTGCGTTGAGCGCAGTGTAATTATGTAGCATATAATTACGTGGCACTGAGTGGTATTGTGTGAGTGTATGTTGTATTCAGTAGAGTGTAATTGTGTGGCATATAATTATGTGGCACTGAGTGTGCACCTCTTGGCCTGCCCACTTGCCCAGACGTCAGTGGTGAACGGGGCTGCCCTCTAGTGTACAGTCATCGGTGCTCACCTCTGTGCCATCCTCTGGCTCCTAAAGGCCGGCTCTCGGGTGCGCTCCTTGGCCCCGGTGCACCCTGATGTCTCTGGAGGCCCAGCACGGTGGGCGAGAGGGAGAGCACCGGAATGAAGATCTGCCATACCTCGGGCTCTGCGCTGGCGCCGGGGTCCCTGTGGACCCCCCTCTCTTCGCTGGTTCCACCTGCCAGAGTCAGAAGGCTCGCCATCTTGCTCTGCTTTCGCTCAGGATTGTAGGATTGTGACCCCCAAGCCCTCTCAGCTTCTTAGAGTTTGTCTCTTGGGGGAGAATGGGAGAGGAGACTCGATGGGGGGGCGGGGTTGCTCCCCAGATTCTATAGATATGCTAATGTGATCATCTTCCCCAGCTGTGTTGGTGCCAAGGCGGGAAGAAGCTTGGCTGTCTCCTGTGACCCCTGCCAGGAGAGCAGCTGAAATGCAGCGCTTTGTTATGGAACAAGATCCCCCGGTGCAATGCCTTCCAAGCAGTGGCGTAACAAAACTCGAGGGGGCCCCCCTGCAAAGCACATGGAGGGCCCCCCCCCCCGCGGCGCAGCCCACCATGCCTCCCCCCGGCGGCGCGGCCCACCATGTACCACTTTGCCCCACCACGCAGAAATCTGGCATATTTTGCTTTGAAACCTCCAACATTTAAATGAAATGACTCTATATTGTCTTTCTGTAAGTTCTAGTGAGAAAGTGGGAAACACTCTCAACATACACGCTATGCCATTTGCAACAATCCTGTCAAAAGCAGATAATTTAACTGAACAACAATAATTTAACAAGAAGGCATTAACTGAATGGACGGCTGCAAGGTTTGTGTGTCTTCTGATGGCATGTTTCTTTTTGACTTAAGCTTAGTATGGGCCTTCACTGTGTGTATTTCTTTACCCATTGCAAACATCTAAATCCATTCTGAAGGATTCTATAAATCCGTGCGGTTTGATACAGCCTTTGATATTTAATGGCGATGATAAAACAAGCACTGCAAAGCCAATAGGTCTGGCCTTGGCAAGCTTGTGATGTTTTTTAAACTCATGCAAACGGCATTAAAAGATCCAAAGCAATAAAATGTAACAGTGCTAAGGTCTAAAAGTGGTGTGCATATGTCGGCAAAAAATAAGTAAACAAGCATTGGCATAGCCAATAGGTCTAGCCTTTGGGACCTTATAAGTATTTAGTTATGCAGCACAATATCCTTACTGCAACAACATTAACTGTTGCATGGCTAAACACTTATAAGGTCCCAAAGGCGAGACATATTAGCTATGCCAATGCTTGTTGTAGAGTGTTTTAGATTCTTAGTTGTAGACAGTCACTGCTTGGGAACATGCGAGGCACCCCTTAAGAGTGGTGATGGTGTTCAAAACACCCCCACACACAGCCCTCATGATCTCTTGCAGCCGCCTCTGTGGCTGATGGTGTACTCCTGTGGTTGCAGTTCTCTGACAACCACATTTTGTGCTCTTTTGCACCTTCGTATATAGCTCTCACAGAGGGTATTCACTTACTATCCCTAAACACCCCCAACATATTAGGGCAGTCTTCTCTCGGAGATCTACAGGCTTCGTTGTGACCCTTGGATACCAACAGACATCTTCAGCTACTGTGCTGCCTCTTCTATGAGGCTCATAAAGCACACCCTGATCTCCATGAAAGTGGACATTACGTGTGCTGTTTGCCTCTCTGAGACTCGGTGTCTAAACTTCGGAATCCTGAACACACACACACACACACACTCTATGTTCTCTAAGGCACCCTTCTGTATGGGACCCGCTGGGTGAAATTTAAATCCCATATTACCAAAACCCATTCTCTGTATCCTTTAAAGACTTAACAAGTCAATTCACCTTTGAACCCTGAACTCCTACACATATACACCTTCCTTCTTTGTAAACACCCATATAACGTAGACATCCAAATTACGCCTCTAAACAGCCACCGTCCTCCTCACAGAGACACATACTTTCCCCATGACATCTGTATCCCATTCCCTTCCACAGAGAGCCACTTTCTTTCGTTAGACACCCACTGTGTACCCTGCACGTCCTCCTGAATGCAAGCGTTCAACCTCCCACCTTACCCGCACAGACATCCAACGCTGTGCCAGTGCCACTCCCTGACCATCTCCCCACAGAAAGAGCTAAACGGATCTCGACAAGATTAGTGACACGCTGTATGTAAGGGCGCAGATGCGGCACTGTGTGAAAAGCCTGCGCCCAGCTGAATACACTGAATCCGCCAGTAATAGGAAGCCCGTCAGGGTTGTACCTAATCCTCGCAGATAAGATGTTCCTTCCAGAATTATCGGCCAGCAATCTTCAGGGTATCAGTCTGAAAATCAAGTTTACTTTCAGACTGGTTTGATTCTCCATCCATAAACGAGGAAATATCTGAAGAATCTTTACTCATTCCCACTCCCTTCAGAGCACGCTTCGGAAACTGTCAATATTCTCCCCAGCCTATTACCAACCCCTGGTCCTTTCACCTTTGGAATGATGATACCTTTCAGTTCACACACACACACCCACCCCCTGCCTTCCAACTGCTTCCCTCCTCCACAATTTACCTCACGAACAAACGTTCTAAGTTCTCCTCCTCTTATGGGCCGCTAGAGCTTAAGTCCAAAGGTGCGCTTTACAATATTTTTTCATTAAAAAAACATGATATCCCAAAACACATAGCAGCTGTTTTCGTCCAAGTTGGACTGGTAGGGTGACAGCACTTCTGTCATTTATATATAGCGCCCTGCTGCAGATGCTACCAGAGCGGCGAGAGGCACGGCACTGCACATGTATCTGTGGAAATTAGCAAAGAATGCTGGTTTGTGTGGCATACATGTGTAGGTGCTGCTGGTGCAGGTTGGGTGATCACCGGGTCGGGTGGTGTGCCAGTTGTGTTCAGGACTGGTTGTGTTGTGCCTTGTAGAGGGTTCGTAGCAGCAAGGCACGGCAGAAAGAAAATGCAGAAATAACGTCGAAATTGCGGTTGAAATAATGCTGCTTGTGCTCTTAAATTAAAAGCTCAAGTTAATCCCCAGTCCGAAATGTGGATCTCGAAGTACCAGGTGATGTCCAGTGAAACCCCACAGCGTTGATGGTTTACCACAGGACTTAGGAAGAATTCTGCACTTTAGTTTAAAGGAGTGGGCGGGTCCTGTTTACTTCAGTCTTCGTCGTTACCAAATGCTTCTTTTTCGTCATGGAATTATTTTAAACCACCACACAACCTCCCTACCTGCACAGACATCCAACGCCGCGCCAGTGTCACTCACCATCTCCCTCCCCCCAGCCTATTGCAATTATCAATACCAACCCCTGGTCCTTTGGAATGATAGTGAATGATACCTTCCAGAGTTCACACACCCACCACCCGGCCCCTGCCTTCCAATCCAACTACTGCTGCTCCCCTCCACATTTTACCTCACGAATCGAGTAACAAACGTTCTCCTCTCTTATGGGCCGCGGCCCGCCGCCCGCTACCACACCTCACAGACGCCCATATATATGCCCCGTTCGCCACCTATGCCATTGAATTAATTGCCCATTCAAAGTTCTTCTACCAGTCCGGAGCTCTACTACACACCATCCTGATGGCATGCGCCACACCCAGCCCAGAGCGCAAGGCTAGCCAGCTGCCAGGCAGGACACAGGACAGGGCAGGGGCCGAGCAATTTAAATCAGGATTATAAGGCCCCGCAGGTCAGTGTCACGGTCAGGACGGTGACGGCAGGGACAAACTTACTTCGGACAGTCTGTCTGAGCGATGGGCGGCGGGGCGGGCCTGGCTGGCTTTTGTCTTCCAATTCCAAGTTCTTCTAAATTGATCTCTTCTCTTCTAAGTTGTCTTGACTATGGGCGGCTGCTTGGCCTGGCTCCTTGGGGTGGGCGGGCTATGCGCGCCCCTGGCCCCTGATGCCACACCTTGTGTTTGCGCCACCGGCGATTGCGCATGTGCTGTGCCGAGTGCCAACAAATGTAATGAGGGCATCATTGGTCACCTCACCAGCCAGCCAGTCCTGCACCAGCCCCCCCACCCCCACCCCACGTGCATATGCGGCGGAATTGAAAGTGAAAGAATTAAAGTCAGGACTGGACAGGACGGACTGGGAGTAAACAAGTGTGTGCGCGCATCCACAGTCTGTCTGTCCGTCCCGCCGCCTGTTTCATCCATCGATTCGGCACCATTTATACATTTTATTTGCATCAGAGTTCAAATAGTGCCCGGGGTGCCGCGCCACACTGCCACCACTCTGGCCCTGCCTGCATCAGACAGACGGCCGGGCCCCTGCCAGGCTCCACCCACCCCATTTCGGAAATTCGGACTTAAGTCTTGACTTGACTCTCGGGCGGGGTCCCAGCGGGGGGCCCCGTCCCGCCCGCCCCGCACCAACCATTTCGATTTTCGGACTAGAAGTCAGAGTAGACTCGGCCCGCCCGCGCACAATTCCACAAAACATTTAATTTGAAAATTCGAAGTTTCGAACTAGAGAAGAACTGCTGCCTCACACTAGTCAATCACTCACTACTGACTCCCAGGGCAGGGCGGGCCCCCGGCCGTCCCGCGCCTGCACCATTTAAAAGATGAAAGACAGACTGAGACTCTCTAAGCGAGAGCCTACCTCGCTGTACTGTGGACGGGAGACGCTGTGCCCGCCTCCCTGCTCGGGGCCGCATAGCCATTGGCGGCCGCCGAGGCAGGAAGACAGGCAAACACGGAGGAGACGTGGGCGGGGCCTGATTGAGCTCTCCGCTTCCCCCTGCCTGGGGGAAACTTTAGCTGTCGTTGCCGGTCTCCCATGCGGTGGAGGGAGACCGGAGTTGCTGCAGAAAGCCCCGGGTCCCTGGAGGGGGCCCGGGTGAAGGGGAAGCCGGTGGAGCTGCGCGGGGCTCCTGTATGATGGTGCGAGCCCCGCGCTACATGAGGAGATGCCGCCGCAGAAGCCCCTAAGAACAGGAGCTCCAGAGCAGACCGGCAGCCTACCGGTAAGTGGGGCCGGTGTTGTGGTAGCAGAGGGGGGCGTCGGGGCACATTGCCGGTGGCCGCGCCCCCGTGTGCTTTCCCTCCCTGCGGGTGCCCGTGTTTAAGACAGTGTGCACGGCGCCGTGCTGGACGTGCGCGTTCGCGCACCCAAATCCACACGAAAAGCTCGTAACACCCTCCTGTCCCTAATTCCCCCGAGACGGGCAGCTATACGTCTCTAGCTGGACGCATCCTTCGGATGCTAACTCCAGCGAGACCTAAAAAGGGCAGGGTGTGTGAATTGTGCAGTGATAGATTGTCTTTATTTTATCAAATGTATTCACGTTGTGACCCATCAAATGTGTTCGCGTTATGGTGATTGTTAAAATTAAGTATCTTGTGGTTGCACATTATATATCCAGAGAACACAATTAACATCGAGAGACACACTGGACATACTAACTGACAACAGAAAAGCGGCCTCACTTTGACTCTGTTAGCAAATTGCCTCATGGCTCCGCTCTTACAATGTTACACCCATTTCTGACCCTAGAAAAAGAATACAAGCCGAGTGAATGTGCATATTGGAATCGCCGTCTCCTGCGGGAGGCTTGTGCATGCTTTTACTTACGTTTGTCTTGGGCTATAAACCATTGTCACCTACGTTGTAGACCGGATCCCACCGTTTGTGGGATGCGGAGGGTCTGAATGATACAAGTAGGAAGTTGCGGTCACGTGGAAACGTGGTTGCAAGGCATGCCCGTTTCCGGGACTAGAAGGCTAACCTCTCTCTCTCAGTGGCCTAGTGGGAGGATACACATGCGCATTGTCATGTATGGAGATGAATGTTACTGCTGAGCCTGTGGACGCGGTTGCGCCTATATGATAGGGTAACGCTCAGGTCAATTTCTTGGGGGCATATTAAAACTAAATGATGACAAGGGGGTAGGTGTTGAAGGAGTATTTATTTCTGAGCACCACCTACGGGGTATCTTGGTATCAAATCCTCGTGTCTAACATAGCAACAGGTGCTACTAGACTGATTATGTCTGGGCACCACGGGGTATCTTGAGCATATTAGAGCATTGTATCTGAAGGAGAAACAGTTGCTTCTAGAGGGGTTATGTCTGGGCACCACCTCCAGAGTTTCTTAAAAGAGGTGTATTGTGCACTGATGTTTATGTGTATACTGGTAAATTCCGGTGTACTAGAGTGGTTATGTCTGGGCACCGCGGGGTATCTTGAGCATATCAAAGTATTGTATCTGCAAGGGAAAATGGTGCTTCTCGAGTGGTTATGTCTGGGCACCCACCCCAGAGTTTCTTTAAAGAGGTGTATTGTGCACTGCTGTTTTTGTGCATACTGGTAAGATCAAGCGTATATCAAAAAAACGGGGGTCCTTAGCTAGATCTAACTACTAAGTAGCATGGTATAATGCAGTGGAGGCGTGTGAAATAAGGTGACTATTTTTGTAGTATACTGTTCCATGGCACATTATCATTTAGCCCTTCGGTGTGTGTTGAGAGTCTGTATATCCAATGTTGCTCCTTTTCAAACAATAAATCTTGTATGTTTCCTGTTTGTGCGTCTAGTTGTTCAATGACCACCCAGGTCATGTCATTGGTGGTGTGTCCTCCAGTTAGGAAATGGTCTGTCAGTTTAGTGGTGTTACGCTTACAGCGGATGTTGCTCCGATGTTCACGTATTCTGGTCTACATTTTACGGTTGGTCATACCCACGTACCTCAGTTGACATGGGCAAGTGATTAGATAGACCACATTTTCAGAATTGCAATTGGTGTGTCTTCTGACATTCCATATTTTCCCCTGTTCCAGGTGTAGCGTTTTAGTAGTTTTGGTTAAATGGCATATGCTACAATTGCCACATGGAAAGTGGCCAGTGACATTTGGTAGCCCCCAGGCATTCAGCACTGTGTTATTCATAGGAGTCTGCTTTTTGGGGAGTGTTGATACCAGACTGTCTCGTAAGTTTGGTGACCTTCTATAGGAGAATAGTGTTTTTTTCTATTGTAGTTTGCCAGAAGTTACAATTTTCCAATTGCTCCGGATCAATTTGGCGACTTTGTTTGAAATAGAGTTGTATGTGGTCACACAGGTTAAAGGGAGCGTGGATTCTGTTTGCTCTCTACTTTCTAGTAGGCTTTCCCAGTTCTGATTTCTAGCTATTTTTTGGGCTACTTTGATGATATGGTTGGGATAACCTCTATTCCTCAATTTTGATGTGAGTGATCTGGCTGTGATTTAAAAACCTTGACTTCAGTGCAATTGCGTCTCAGCCTAAGGTATTGCCCATACGGTAAGTTTTCCCTCAATGGTCTAGGATGAAAGCTTTCGAAGCGTAGAAGGTATGATTTTTGCTCTCGGTTTGAAATGAGTCTTTGTGCTCAGGCCGCCACTTTGTGCCTCTATGTCCAAGTCTTAAGAAGGTGTTGCTTTGTCGACTTGTAGCGTGCATGAATTTTAGGTTGGGATCTAGGGTCTATTTTCAGTGTTTGTCCATATTAGGAAGACGTCATCTATGTATCTCTTGTAGAATGTTATATCATTAGAAAATGGAGACTGAGGGTTCAGAATGTGTAGTCCTTAAAAAATGGACACATAAAGTCCGGCCACACTCGGCGCGAACGTGCTGCTCAGCGAAGTTCCATATTGTTGTAGAAAGAGAGTGTCTTCATATTAGAAAAAATTGTCTTTTAATGCTAGTTCAGCACATTCTAGGACGAATGACTTTGGTGTCCTATGGTTCCATTCAGTATTGTCAAGTGAGGTGCGAAGGACCTCAAGTGTGTCGTCTTCTGGTAGGCTGGTGTACAAGCCTTCGATATCCATGCTCACCAGGATTGATGTTATAGGGTTGAAATGAAGGTTGTTTATGTGGTTTAGCAAATCTTTTGTATCTTTCAAGTAGGCAGTCCACTTACATTTCCTCCATTTCTGTTGGCTGTCGCATATTTTCCTTCATCTACCATTGCTTGTTCCTCATATGCATCTCTTAAGCCTCAAAGTTAATTTTTGATTTTGCTTGTTCAGTGGCACAGACCATGGCTGCGAGAAAGTGTCTCTTTTGCATGGTAAGTCCTTCGCTTTTCACCTGGTTTAGTTGTGGTTTCAGATGTAGTGCACAGGGTCCCTGCCAACCAGGTGCCCTGTGCCCGTGCTCCTTCCATAAAACAAACTCCCAATTGATACTTCTTTCCCTGTAAGTCCCTAGTAACTGGTACACTGGGCACCTAGGGCATGAGAGCTGAAGAGTGTCCCTTGGACACCCCTCACTGGGACAATGGCACTGCCCTTGCAGCCTCTATGCCCCTGGAAGGGAGAAGACAACAAAGTTAACACTGCCTGGCAGCATAGGTAAGCTCACAGCCTAAAGCAGGGTGTACTATACTACAGGTGAGGGCATATCTGCATGAGCAGATATGCCCCTAAAATATTGGGCTCCTTTTTAAAAAAAAATGTAAGTGCCAGTGAAGCCATAGAGGGTACATGGTCTGAGAACTCGACAACTTAAGTTCCACAGCAGCATGATGGCTTCACTGAATACAGGAGTGTTTGGTACCAAATTATTCCTTTTAATAAACCCACACTGATGCCAGTGTGGGATTTATTGCACCATGTACCCATAGGGCACCTCAGAGGTGCCCCTGAATACTTAACAACCCTGATGTGGTCTCTGACCAGCTGTAGGCAGCCAGAGTCCACCAGACATGTTTCAGGACCCCTGAGAGAGAGCCACTGTTCGCTGGGACCAGAAACAATGCACTTACTGGGCAGAGGTGACATGCCTTCTCCTCCAGGATGGGCCAATGCTCAAAGAGGGAAGCTTCAAAGACCTGCTGCCTTTGTAAGGCAATCCCCAGCATCTGCTGCTAGCAGCAGAAGGCAGCCCCTGGTTTACTTCCCCACTTTGGGCGGGAAAAGCAGTGGGGACATTAAAAAAGATAGGAGGTGTGCCCACCTCTGCCAACCCCACCAATGAGGTGGGGGAAGCGAGGTGAAGCACACTTTTCAGTCCCCGTCATCTTGAGGATGGTGGGACCCCTCCAATCAGGGCTAGGTCTATGCCCCCTCCCACAGGAGGGTGGCATTATAGAGGTTGTAGTCACCCCAGGTAAGGTGCCCATTGGTCCTACCTGCTACTCCCATAAAATGCCTCCTAAATTTAGTATTTTGGTGGCATCCTCAGACCTGGACCCCAGATCTGCGATGACCTAAGAAGCAAGAAGACACCCTGCAGCAGAGGCCAGAAGACAATAACTGCCTTGGCCCCAGTCCTACCAGCCTGTCTCCCACTTCAACGAAACCTGCGACCTGTTTTGCTGCGCAACCTCCAAAACCCGTTGGAGGACTGTTGCCTTAAATAAAGATTCCAATCTCCCAAGGAAAACGGGCATGTCCAAGAAGAACCAGGATCTAAGAACTGCCCAGGGAGGACCGACCCTAGTCAACCCAACTCCCTTCTGCACAAGAGCTACAAGAACTGCCGCAGTTGAGGACCGGCACTGGTGTTGACGTGACACTGCTACCGAAGAACTCCAAAAGACCGCTGTGGTAGAGGACTGACACTTGGGTCAACGAGACTCTGCCCTTCCCACAGAACGCCCTGCAACTGGGCAACCTCAACAACTTTGAGGGATATTCTTGGACCCATGACCCAAGTGGGCCACAGCTCCTGGCTCAAAAGAATGTACCCTCCTGCTACTGGCCCTGCTGGTCGCCTCCTGCATCACTGACCTAACTCAATCTCTTCAAGACGATCCGACGATGGTGTACCCCATTCGAACTACAGCCTTTGACCGCCAGCAACCGCAATGGTAACTGTGCTGGCCGCCTGCTGAAACCTATCCCGTTCATTGCCCCCAGCAACCGTGTGAACAAAGATCATTGCCGGCATCGACTGCCCCAGTGAAGTTAATGAAATCCGCCCCATGTGGTACCCTAGTCCCCCACAACCGAACCTGCACTCTGTGTGGGTCTGAAAACACAAGGACAGGAACCGTAAGTTGTATATTCACTTGATACACCCCTCAATTGATTCCTTCCACAGGAATCTTGAACTATTCGAATATCACACTGTCTACTTTTGCATGTGAAAAGTAACTTTACTTGAAACGTACGTACCTTATTACAAAGTCTTGGTCTTAACACAAGAAAACACAAACAATGTATAATTTCATAAAATTGGTCTATATCTTCTTTCTAGGTTCTGTGTCTTTTATTGATCATGTATGTGCAATAAATGTCTTACACTTCTTTGTGTTGGGTCTAGGGCTGCTCACCTACACTGCCACTAATAAAACTCTTTGCGTTTTGCAATGAGCCCTGTACATTTTTTCCAAACGCCTGGACTCTGTGCATGGTTATACCGTCTAGTGATAATATCATATGCAGAGTCAGTTTCCTACAATGGCTTTTACGTCCGCTACAGGTAAGATGCCTTTTGCAGTTTAGCACTACTTTTTCTACTGTTAGCATTGCAATTGTGCCTAACATCGGAACCAGGTATTCTTTCAAACATGCTGTTTGTGTAAATGGATGAACAGATGGGTTGTGGAGTACAAGCAGGCCCTTACTGCTCATTAAAGCATATTAGGGTTTTCGTTTGTAAATTGCATTGATGCTTTGTTGTAGTGTAAAGTGATCACCACTTGTGTGTTCTTGCTAATTAGCTATTGTTTAGCGCTTTTTAGTAATTACGGAGGAAACCAATACATTAACAATGCTTATTTGAAAGGGATGTAGCTCAAAATCCATTTTTCATTGTAGGGGTGCATTCTATTCACACATGTAGACTGCATCCGCATATACTCTTTTGTCATGTTAACTTAAGTGTTAGGATCTTTTAAGGTGATAACAAGAATGTGATGTGTTTAGGCTAAAATGTAGAATACGTGAAGAAGTGACATGGAAAATGAATGTAACTAGCAGAAAATATTAACTGAAATGCTCATGTTCTACAACAGAGAATCATTTTACCATTGAATGTGCTTATTAATCGTGTCATTTTATATGTATGTGAAAATAATAACTGTAAATGACTCAATTTCTTTATAACTTCATGATGTTCATGTTCCATTTCTCTAATGTTAGCTGAATTATGTAGGCCTGAAATGCATTTTCCCTGGAAGCTCTCGCATTAGAATTATTAATTACGTTTCATGTGCACGGTGGGTTTTATTCCTTCTCATGCTTATGTTGCAGGTGGAAAAAGCATCCTTGTTAGCTAGAATAATGTCTTTGTTTTAGGAGTTAGGCAAGGAGAGAAGGGGACACATTGAACATTGATTCTGATATGGAGAACTGTTGTACTTTCTCACTGGCAAGAGCCTGGGACTCAAGGTCATTTTGCCACCACTCTGGGGCACATCTGTCCAGTGGAAAATTACCAATGAGGATGTAGCCTGGCCAGATGGCGTGACCCGGAGAGGATCTTGGGAAGTCACCTGTAATATTGATATATGGTAATTAGGGAAAGAGCCCCAACACTTCTTCTCTCCCTCAAGAGAGAACGCAACTTAGAATGAGCTCTGTCTTAGTAGCTTCATGCTGCTTGACCTAACTGATGTGGGGAGACTTCTGTGGAATACTCCACATGCTGATACCTTAACCGACCATGCCCAAAATAAGTTTAACTAGGGATGCCATGCTAACGTTAGTGTAGTGATAGAGTGTATTTTTTTCCCCATTAAATCTTCCATACAGGAGAACTTGGACTCTTGAGCTCTGCTCTTTTGAATCCTGATTCTTGAATGAATTATCTTGTGCACGTTGCACCACCTTCATTTCATTTGTAGTTTTGGCTTTGTATTCATCCCAATGTATTTCTACACCCTCGTCTTGAAGTGTCAGTACGTTTAGTTGTTTTTGGCTTTGTAATAAATTAACTAACTCCATTTAGTAGTGTGTGATTCTTAAGGGTCCTAGCGAATCGAAATTGGAATGATTGACTCGCTAATGATTGCTCTCCCCCCACGCTCTCATGCTGAGAAAAAGTACCATGGACATGAGGTTCTAGAGCAGTCTAGAACTTGTGGATCCAGCTCCATCAGTTGGTAGCAGAGTAGCATGGTTCTAACATGAAGCGGGGGAAGCAACAAAATCTAGAAAAGAGACCTAGAACCCTATAGCCCCAAAATAGAGCCAAATGATCGAGAGCAGAGAGCGACGGACTTTGGCAGAGACCAACGGAGTTTGATGGTGCGGTGTGAACAGCGGTGAATGGAGGAGGGATTATCAACAGGAATGCGTCTTGTGATAGATTGCAAGAGTAATGTGATTGTGCGATGTCTGGCAGAGTTGGTGTGAGAGTTGAGTGTATGTGGTTTTGGGCTGGCCATGGTTCAAGGATTGACATTTGAGTTTCAGGTCCCTAAGTGGCCTAAGATCCAGGGATATATTTAATGGTGTGGAAGACACCGAGGTATTGTGATTATCTGACTACAGATTTGAGGAGTTGTCATGATTAGTCATGGCAGTTCCACCTAAGACGGGGAACTTTGTATGAATGGAACGTATGTGAATCATGTGGTAAAACTTGTGTACGGGGGAGGACAGACACTTGTGTTGACGCGACTCTGCCCTTCCCACAGAACACCCTGCAACTCGGCGACCTGAACAACCTCAAGGGATATTCTCTGCCCCATGACCAAAGTGGCCCAAAATGTATCTAAATATCAGTAGGCAAGTTCTTGAATACAGCAGGTCTGATGTTGGGATGTACTGAAGTTCCAAGTTGTTTTCTGGCTTCAACTGGGGAAGAGATGTCTTGCTTCTCAGGATACATTCAGGTGACCAGCTCAGGTTGATGGTCCCCATGAGTGAATGTTCTTGGATGATTGAATTCTATTGATCTTGTAGAAGGCAGATACATACGGAGTTGTGATTGTGTGAATGAACGTGGACGGAGAAGTTGTGAAGGAGGGTGAACCGCTGCGAGGAGTAAAGGTGATGTCAAAGCGTGCAGCGCTGCGTGGGATAGGTTGGTTGGTGTAACACAGCAATGGGATTAGTTGGTAGTCATCGGGAAGTTGTGATTAGGCAAAATCTTGTCCATCGAGGGGAAACTTTGGTCTAATCATGCAATGCTTTAAGGTCTTGCTAGATTTGTACAGGGGACATCATGGAGTTGTTACTCAAGTGGGTAAGGAAGCACTAACTGAGGATACTCCAGCATACTATATGGCAACAAAAGTAGGACTCCATACTATATTTTGCCTTCAAGTTTGACATACGTTCACTGAAAATGAAGGGTATTTCACATTACCACACTATGGTTCATTTCAATTGGAGTGTTGTATTAGTTGAGAGGAGTAATGTCTGCGCCTTTGCCTAGACCGACACAGTTTGAGGTATTAGATGTATGGATGCGAGCGGCACATGCTAAGAACAGGGAGAGATTCCAAGGAAAGATGAAGAAAGGATATCAGGATGCATGGTGGGATACACAACTTAAGAGATGGAGGGTAGACACCATAAAGGAAGAGAGGTTGTATCCGATGTTTGTGAGAGAGGGGAATTCTCAGGATAGGAATGGAGGAGAAAGTGGAAATGATGGGAGTGACATTGACGACAGCTTGCTGGATAGATTATCGGAGCGTCCTCCACCTTACAACCCACATTCAGAGGAGGTAAGGTGAGAACTAGCGAATACAGGGACTATGGTAAGAGTGTCAACATCCCAGATAGGCTCTAGTGGAGGGATAGTGGGAAGGATCTCAACTGGAGTAGAAGTGACAGGAATATCCATTTTGGGAGGTGCAAGTGGAGTCTACGCTACTTCACTGTTACCGAAAGCGTCTATGGTACCGGTCACCTTTAGACCTGTTGTCTGGGTGTACAATCTGAACTGAGTGGGAAGCCCTAATCAGCAACAGTCAGGTTTGGAGGAGAGAATCGGTTTAGGAGGGAGCTTGACCATGTACAGGTATGGTCCGTCCTTAGTGCCTGTGGAATCTAGTACCCCTTCGCCTTCAAGAATACGCATTGGTTCTAGTACCATATGATCCGTACCCTTGGCATTTAGAACTCAGATATGAGGATGTGGGAAGCTCCAGTGAGGGGACCAATGGGCGTGACACCAGAAGCAAATAGAAGGTAGGGAACCTGCGGAAACCAACACGTCCTAGATACTACCGATTTAAAAAGTTGGCTGAGGGACCATAATAACAACAAGGTAGGACAGAACAGCACATTGAGTCAGAGCATGATAAAGGCTGCAGTTAAGACAATGCTGTTGGATGTGGTGAGGATAAAAGCTGAGGTGGACAAAGTCATTAGTGGGAACTTTCCTTTGGAGAGGATAGAGACCAGACAAGTTATTGTTTGTAGCAAAGGATATCACCCGCAAGGTGAGATGAGCACACAAGAAATTATCGGAATTGGCTCAGAAATATGACGTTAGCCTGTATAGAACAAAGATGTTACAGGGAAACCACAGGTTGAACTACTGTGACTAGGAATTGGAAGAGAAGAGAGTAACAGGCCTGAAAAAACACATTTGACAGTTGATAATAGGGATACGTGCTTGTAGAATGCTTGACAAATGGGAGGAAACGTGGTGAGAGAAGAAGAGCGTTACAAAGGTGATGGGAGAATGGCCATGGGGAGGTGAGACTTATCCATTGCGAAAGGTGCCTAATGGAGGGTATGTGCATGCTTCTTGGAGTAGGAGTGATGTATCTGCATTCACTAATGATTTTCCTAGATTGAGGGAGAAGTCTGCCAGATGGCACAAGCAAGTCGATCGCTTTGTCATTTGTCAAGATTTTGAAGGTGTTGTGGATTGATCTGAATACACTGTTTGAAATTATGGTTCCTAGTAAATTATGGACTGCTTACAAAATTGCCATTGAATGGCCTGTTGCAGAGCCAGTGAGGGAACCTGTAACACATGGTCCTTTACCCTTTATGAAAAAGTACGAACAAATGATTACATGGTTGCAGTAGAAAATAGTCCCACAAGACATTGATTAGGTTAAGATACAACGGACAACCCAGGAGCCCAAAGAGTCAGTACATGCCTATTATGAAAGGCTTTTGCAGGCTTTTGTGCAATACAGTGGGTTAGACACGCTCGCCCCCAAAGACATGGGGCAATTTGTTTCCAAATTTGTGATGGGATTGAGACTGTAGTTTAGCCTCATGATCCAGCAACATTTGATCTGCTGACAAAATAAATCAGTGGATGAAATTCTACGGTATGCCAGCTATTGCTGTGATGAGATGGATTCCAAGCATAGGAGGATAAAGGACAAATTGATGCTGGTTCAAATGCTGAATGCGCAGAGAGTAGATCAGGTGCAGACAAATTGAGGAGCAATGGGTGGAAATCAGGGGAATGCCCAAGGGAATACCCAAGGGGTCCAGAATGCTCCGAGTATGGCTGGACAGGGAAGAGAGAAGGGAGTCCCAGTAGACCCCAAAATAGGAATAGACATTGCCACGCTGAAGAAAATGACCGCTTGCCATTTGTGCTGCAAAATCGGGCATTGGAAGCGCAAGTGTCGATTAAATATGCCAGATGTAGTAAACACTGTGACAAGGCCAAGGTCTTACAACGGGGGAGTCCAAATCAATTAGTGCAAGTGCCACACCCTCTGAGAATTCCATAGAGTAATCGAGTGTACCACCAGAAGCCCTTCATTGAAGCGTTAGATGGACTCGATCAGGACCTGTCACAATGACGGTGCCTGAGGGGGAAGGAGGACTGTACCTTCGGAGAGTCTTAGATTTGAGAGATACTGTCTCTCCTGTTGTGGGGGACTGCACAGGGAAGAAATAGGACTGATTCAAGGAATTGTGCTAGTCCGCATACAAATTAAGCCAAATGCAGAATTTCCAAGAACACCTCAGTACAACCTGATCCCGGAAACATTGGCAGGGAAAACACCTGTGATAGATTGCATGGGGTATATTGTGGGAGATCATAGGAAGTCTGTACAATTTACCTTTCATGCGATTGCGGATGCCTAGCAGAAAATATTGCATAGTTCAGGATCTTAGGAAAATAAACACCATTGTGATTCCATGTTGTCCTGTGGAACCAAATCCACCTGTGATCCTATTTCAGACCCCTTGTGAAGCTGTTTGGTTTTCTTTGATTGATTTGTGCCAAGCATTCTCATACATCCCATTGCATGAGGAAAGCCAATTCTTATTTGCTTTCCGCCTGGAGAACTGTGTCTTAACTCTGTGTCGTATCCCTCAAGGGTATACTGAAAGTCAATCTTTCTTTAATCAAGTTTTGAAAAACAACCATGAGAGCTTGATTTTGGTAAGGTAACTTTTGGGTCATCGCATTGAGAAAGCCAAGAGAAAAGTGTCACTGGAGCAAATAGAGGCGATCATGAAAATGAATCCCCCTACCACACAAAAGGAAGTCAAGATGTTCTTGGGAATGGTTGGCTACTGCCGACAATGGATCCCACATTTCTCCTTGAAGGCAAACCCTTACAGGTGCTGAATCACAAGGATGTGTGTGATCTGGCACTTTGGGATAACTATTGAGTGAGTAACTTCTTAGAGCGGAAAGTGCCTTTGTCGCACACAAGTGATCTTAGTGATGAACACTGCTGTGAAGTGTGGAGGTCTGCTGAACTGGATACATGCCTCGCATTCCTGCCAAGACTGAGGGCCCTCTGAAGTAACAGCTCCTCTCCCAGGAGTTGACCTGGCATATGCTGTCCACTATTCTAGTGGACAACTTGCACCAGTCCAAACAACCCTTATTTATGGTGGGTTTGAAGACAACCTTTATAGAAAGCTATCCTAGTGGAAGCTGTGGAGAGCAGCCTTCAGGCTAAGTCTTGAAGGAATGTAAAGCAGCTTGTTTTACCAGTCTATATTCTCGTGAATGCTCAAATAAAAGGAGAACCACACCAGGTATATATATAAAATATATGTATTTATTCTAAACATATCCCTCTAGTACGTACATTCAGTAAACTTAATTAGCACACAGTAAATTAGCACAATATACGTTTAGCCCTAGGGACGTACCAAACCATACATTAAGAAAGCGGTATAAGAACAGCGACTCACATAGAGACAAGGCCTAGAGCCTGTAGAACCGCTGGAGCCACCAGGAACCACCCAAAGTAGTGACACAGGGGACCCACGGGGTACGTGTGCACCATCAACTTCTATGGGGAAATGCGCGGTTGGAATTTTAAAGATAAAGGACAATTAGAAGAGGACTTAGAGTCAATACCCATGGGAGCACCGGAGTTCTTGAGTTACCTCACCCAGGGAAGCCAGGTGTATAGGTGTCTTTTGGTGTCGGGTTTTGACGTCGTTTTCAATGGCGATCTGCTGCAAAGTGCTGCTGGCGCCCAAGTGGAAAGTGTCCAGAGGGATGCAAGCCTAGATCAAGGATAAGAAGAAACCTGAAAGCAGGGGGGACAGAGTTTGAGTCACTTGCCAGTGACCAGGAAGACGATAGGCAAGGCCCACCGATGTCGGGTGCTTGCAGGTGAAGAAGGTGAAGCTTGAATCTTCAGCCACGAGGACCAGGAGGCGTTGAGGACAACCAGGTGCTGGATTCGAGCTGTCCCACAAAGGATATCAAGTGCTGCGGTGTTGGTTTCCGGAATGGACCCAACAAGCCTTGGCAACAGCAACCCCAGTGAAGTTAATTAAATCCGCCCCATGTGGGCCCCCTAGTCCTCCACAAACGAACCTGCACTCCATGTGGGTCTGACCACACAAGGACAGAAATTGTAAGTTGTATACTTGCTTGATACACCACTCAATTGATTCCTTCCACAGGAATCTTGAACTTTTCGAATATCACACTGTCTACTTTTGCATGTGAAAAGTAGCTTTACTTGAAACGTTCGTACGTACCTTGTTACATGAAGTATGTAGAGTGCTGTGGTGTCGGTTTCCGGATTGGACCCAACAAGCCTTAGCAACAGCAACCCACGCAGAAAGCAGAGATTGGCTTCATTGCAGACCAGCAAGGTCTGAGGGACTCACAACTCAGTGGGGAGTCAGGGCACCTCTAGAGCAACCAGGGAAGCCCAAAGGAAAGTAGAGTTACCTTTGTGGGGACCCACCAGCCGAAGAACCAGGGATCGCAAAGGGGCCTCAAGCAGAAATGCTAGAAGCAGGCTTATGAAACACTCATGGAGTGTAGGCCCACAATCTTTGATGAAGATGGTGCTTGGGGCTTGGACTATAAGTAGCCCAATGCACAACTTTGGGAAAGCTCAGGAAGTTGATGCACTAGCAAATGTGCACAGTGTCCAGAGCTCTGGTCCCACGTCACTCGTGAGGGCTGCGGGTCTCAGCTTTGCTGGGATCTCTTGTCGGCCTCTGAGAAGTCTGGAGGTCCATGTCCTGAGTCCCAAATACTTCGGAGTCCGGCGGGAGCTTCGGAAATGCCGACCAGCAACATGCTTGTTTGGTGCCTGATTGAGCAGGGGAGTCACTCCTTGACCGCAAGGGAGATTCTTCAGTCTTCTAGTCGTTAGTAGTGTGTCGAAGTTCCAGGATTCAGCTTCAGAGTTTCGTCCAGGTATAATCTACAGTCTTGTTGCCAGGGGTCCCTTACTTATACTCGAGAAAGTGGTTGGGCATACTCTGCAGACCCACCTACGGGAGGGTCTGGGGAGAGGGGTGGTTCCATCCCTTTCTGTTTGTCCAGTTTCGCACCAGAGCAGGGGCTAAGCGCCCCGTCAACCGGTTTGAACTGGGGTATGCACAGGGACACCAAGTGTGCCCCCAGTGCTGTCCAAAAACACTCTCTGAGTGCCCCTACCCAGCCCCAATGCACTGAAGCCTCTCTGGGAGGTGGTTACACCTCTCTGTGACAGCAAACCTATTATCTAGGCCTCCCCAGCCGGAGTTTCATCCAGCAGCAGGAGGTCAGGCCTGTGTCTGTGGCATCCATTTTGTGATGCCAGGGCTCATTTAAACTATTACCGGTTAGACCAGTGTCTACATGTCTCTCCCTCTAGATGGGTGCAATTCTACCCCCGCCGCCAGCACTGGCGGGGGGTGGGGGGTAGGATTCCAAAGTGTTTGACACCAAACACGACATGTTTCCATGGGATCACTGACAAAATATAGAATACACAAATATAGAATACTAAAAATACTGAAGTAAAAATATAGAAAGCAAAAATATCGAAGTCCCATCTACAAACAGGTAAGTAAAAATCTTGAATCCAAAATATCGAAAAAAATATATATAGTTAGTCAAAATATTTAATTTTTTTAAATGTCTTAAAAGTAATTTAAAATGAATGAAATAATACCTATAATTAACTAAAACATACTTAAAAATACTTAAATAACGTTAAAAGTATTAAATAATTAATTTAAGTTAAAAAACATAAGCATACAATTAAATTTTTTAACACATATATATATATATATATATATATATTTACATACTATTAATTAATAATATACAATATTTTTACTGTAGGATAGTGGGAGGGTAAAATTTACTATTACCACTCCAGCAACTGCAACAGTAGGGTAAACGTTGGATAGCGTAGGGGTAAATATTACTATTCCCACTCCAGTGAGTGCAACAGTAGGGAAAGCGTTGGATAGCGTAGGGGTAAAAATTACTATTCCCCCTCTAGAGAGTGCAACAGTAGGGAAAGCGTTGGATAGCGTAGGGGTAGAAATTACTATTCCCACTCCAGAGAGTGCAAAAGTAGGGAAAGCGTTGGATAGCAAGGGGTAAAAATTAATATTCCCACTCCAGTGACGGAAACAGTATTTAAAGTAAATACTTCATAAATTAAATATTAATACCAATAAAAAATTAAAGGTAATTACCAATTTAATATAATATAATAATTAATCAATTAAAATTTCAAATAAAAATGTATTAATAAAATTCATGACCTAACAATTCAAATTAAAAATTAATTAACAATTAATTCTAAATAAATAAATTAAAATATTTAATTAATTACAATTCAATTACTTCCCACCCAATTCCCCTAAAAACCCACAACCCGCTAAAGGAAATACATTTATGAAATTAACATAATTATCAATTAATCAATTAATAAAAATTAATTACCAATTAAACATTTTTTAACCATTAATTCAAGATAAATACCAATAAATAAATTAAAATATTTAATTAATTATAACTAAATTACTTCCCACCCTAATCCCCTATAAACCCACAACCCGCTGCGGAAAATAAATTACGCAAAAATTAAATAACATAAAATTCATTACTTAAAATAAATTATAAAATAAATATGCACTTTTCACACATATACTAACATACAAAACACTTTAAAAAAATCGATATTATTAAAAATTATATATATATATATATATATATATATATATATAATACCTATATTGTATACTTCGATATTTTGACTTTCAATATTTATGAAAATGGATATTAAATTACTCACCTTAAATTCGATATTTTTGTTGACCATTGTGAAGCAAGATGGCGGACTGAAGCCGCCGCATTGAGGACGTCTCTACTGGACCTCCCTGACCTCCGCAAGATGGAATAGAGCAGAGCGAAGAAGAGACACTCGGAACACAGCGAGCGGAGCGAAGTAATAAAGCAGTGACTCCGTGGGACTTTTTACCTTTTTTTCTTGGACGGTCCATCTGGCATTTGCTGCGGATAGTTGCTCTTTTTTTTTTTCCTCACTCACTGCCCGCTCCTTTGCTGAACGGAACGGCTGACTTAGCTGGATTGACCGGGGAAGGGCGGAGTTGGCTGCTGAGTGACTGAAGGCGTTACTGCCTGCTCCCTTACCTGCCTCTTGCCGGAACAGAACGGGATCAGTGGTGAAAGGATTATTCCTCAGCCGATAAACGCCGGGTGCTGCCGGCGCCTACGCTCACTTGCTGCATAACGCACTTGCTGCATAACGGCAGACTTGGAGAAGGAAGAATCGGCAGAGGGGACGGGGGGAGTTGGCAACTGAAACCAACGCTGCCAAATTCAGCAGCAGCAGCTGAGAATGATGAAAACGAGGGTGGAGGCGGAGTAAGCGGAGTAAGCGGAGTAAGCGGAGTAATCATCGAGGAGCACCACTTTTCTCTCTGAGGGGTGAGGAGAAGGAAAAGTGAAGCAACTTTCAGAGGAAAAGCAGAGGTTTGGCAGGTAAACAGCGGATATCTGAAATAGAGCTGCAAGGAGGCAGAGGTGGCAGAGGTGGTATTAACTTGCTGAAGTCATTGTAAAGATCTGTACTTATACTCTTTTCAACTGAGAGACAAAGCAAACGTGAAATACGACAGTAGAACAGACGAAAGTGGCGAGAACAAGGAGTAAAAAAAAACTGGAGAGCAGCGCTACAATGGCCCCTAAAAACGCACCCAAGAACCCTCTTAGGCAGAATAAACTACACAAGGAGAGCACTGAAGGCAAAGAGACTGCAGAGCCAGCTATAATAACAAGAGAGGCAGTAACAATATCGCAAGCAGCGGTAGTAGTAACTGTGAAAACCCCAATAGCAGCTGCCAAATTAATTACCGGATCTTCCATCAACGCACAAGGCAAGCAAAGCGGTAAGCAAATGCCCATCTGTCTACCAGTAACTATGGGTCCCAGAGGGGACGAACTAGTAGTAAATGCAACTAAAAATGCGACAGGGAAAAGCGAAAGTGCCATTAACAAAGTGCCAGTTAACTTTACGGCTCTTTTCAGCTCTGGGGGACATAAGAAATAAACACAAAAAGCTCTAACACTAATAAAGACACTAATGTACGCCCCTCAGCTCCCACAGCCATGACTACTACAGCCACTACAGCTGAAGCTAATTTAGCCCTGCCAGGTGCTGATCCTGGGGGTCTTATTCAAAAGCCCGCAGAGAGATATCAAGCTAATGAGGGGTCAAGTAAGGCGGCACAGACCCAGGATATGGATAATAATATGAGGAAAACTAATGTGATTGATGAAGACACTGAAGACGTAGTTTCTAATTTAACAGGTCAATCAAACAATCAAAACTTAGGCTCCACAAACACAGATATAATAAATGAGACTATTGTAAATGCAGGAAATACCCTATTTGGACCCTTATCTAGAAAAGGGGAGGACTCCGCTAAAATTGATGTCTCAGGAGCTTCTGGTGTGGAGTATAATGAGGATGAATATGAGGATATAGTTACCGAGGAAGGGGTTGAGGATGAACATGAGGATGATTCTGTTACAATCACGAATGGCAAGGCTAACGGTCTACTTAAAAGGAGAGGGAAGGCAAAAGTTAAGACTAAAAAGGGCAGAAGCTTGAACTTCAACTCTATGTCATCGACATTAGCATTTGCAAGCGCTAGGGAAAAACTCTTGAAAGATCAGAGCCCATTACGTAAGTGGATACAAGCTAAAGGTGGTGTTAAAACTTTAGCAATGCGTCTCTCCGGTAACTGCCCCATGGAGGGTATGAGCATTAATAAGATTTCTTCAGACTCTTTAACAACAGGTGTGCCAAGAGTTGTAGATGATGGATCTGTCTTAGTTGCAATAGAAGGTGAGACAGCAGACTCACCATCTTTTCTACCCTCTGTCAGTGCTGATTCAACCCAAACTACCTCTTCGATACCATGTCCATCTGCGATACATACTCAGCCCCAAAATTCATATTAAGCATCTGTAACAGCTCCTGCTACTGCGGGTACTTCTTTGGATCTGATTTTGCAGACTCTTTTGGAGCACCGCCAAGAGGTACTGCACAACTTCTCTCAACTAAGAGAAGATAATTGCAAAATGCAGAATTGTCTGCAGAAGGTCACAGGTCGATTACCAAATGTCACAGAGGAGATACTCGAAATCCAACAGAGGATTGTTACGGTTGAAGAAACTTTGGCTACCACGGTTGTTTCTTCGGAGTGCCAGGACAAAGACATTGTAATGCTTAAAAATAAAGTCGAAGACTCGGAAAATCGTCAAAGGTGCCATAATCTGCGCTTTTTTGTAATTCCCGAGGGATTAGAAAGGACCGACCCTCGGGCATACATGGTCAAGATACTACACAGAGCTTTCCAAGACCTCTCTGATTGGGATTGGGATTCCCAAGTACAGAGAGCTCACAGATTGCCCATGTTTGCTAAAAACAAAGATAGCAGATTTCCAAGGCCCATCCTGATCTATCTGGGGGACTTTTTATTGAGACAAGCAATTTCCATCAAGGTTAGACCTAACACTCCAGTGACGGTAGACAATGTTACGTTTTTCACGAAGTCCGATTCGAGCAAGGCCACAATGGACAAGCGATGGGAACTGAGAAAATTGATAGACCCTTTAAAATCGAAGGGGGCGGTGGTCTATTTACAAGAACCTGCTAGGCTCAAAATTATAAAGTCAGGCCATACCCGCATATTTAATGATCTCAAGGAAGCCGAACAATTTCTCGCATCATTAGCTGGCGATCGCTAAAAATACCAGAAGTATAGCACTTTACTATTTAAAGAGACTTGATTGGTTATTTTGCTTCTCTTCTTTCTTCTCTCTTTTTGCAGGTTGATACTATTATATGACTTTTCCTTTTTTTTTTTTTTTCGCTCTCTACTCTGATAATACAATACTTAAGTATGTATGACTGAATGCGGAGGGGTAGGATCCTTGGAGGGTCCACACTGTCTCGCTGCCCAACCAGCGGCAGCAGAAGATAGGGTTAGGCTTCCGGGTAGGTACAGGGTGGGGGGAGGGATTTAGGTCTAGACCTGGGGGAGGTTGTGGGAGGGGAGGGGGGTTAACTAAAAAGAGTATCTCAGGCAGGTACGAGGTTTGCTACAAATTTATAATTTCAGAATGGGTATATCTGTCATCAGAAGCGGTTATTCAAAACATTTCTGAATTAAGAAATGTGCCAAGTTAACTGCCTTGTATGGAACGTATCCGGGCTTAATAATAGGAGAAAAAGGCAGCTTGTATTTGAAGAGTTAAGGATGTATAACCCTCACTTGGCACTGCTAAATGAAACACATATAAGACACCGAGATAGGAAAATGCTGGTGCAAGGGGGGTATGAGCTAATTACTAGTACATCTCTGAACGTCTCGATACGTGGGGTAGCTATACTAAAGAAAAAAACATTCAAGGTTGAGGTTAATAGGGTAGCATCTGACAAAGTGGGTAGATGGGTCATCGCTCAAGTCACGTTATCAGCTCTCACATACACCATATGTGCCATATATGGGTCTAATCATGATGATGCGGCAGTCTTTGATCGTTTAAATATAGAACTACTAGGGTGGGAGGGAGAGATATTAATCATGGGGGATTTCAACTGTGTTATAAACTACGCAATAGATATGACCAAGAGTACCCACTCACAGCGAATGTGTAAGACTAGGGCATCCATTTTAGAGCTGGCCCGTATACACAAATTAAAAGATGTCTGGAGACAACTACATCCAACACTGGCGGGATACACTTACCATTCTAAACCTCATAAAATGTATTCCCGTATAGATATGGCCTGGGCAACGAGCCAAATCACTAATGGCTGTAAAATGGAGATTTGCCCAAAGGTAACGTCGGATCATAACCCCATAATGGTAATTTTTAAGGTACTTTCTTCAAAGAAAGAACCCAGGCTATTTTCTTTTCCCAGACACCTCTTATCTGATAACACGTTCATTCCTTTACTGAAAGCTCATATAAAGGAATTTTTAGGGTTTAATATTGACTCGACTAAAATCTCTCTAGTTTGGGACTGTTGCAAGGCCCGTATTAGAGGATTTGCACAGCAATATATTATTCAGCAGAATTTTAATCAGAAAACAGAGACTCAATGCTTAATTTTAGGAATTAGAGGGCTAGAAGAACACCTGGCCGAGATTGCTAGAAAAGAAAGTGCAGGAGCCCCTAAAAATTTAAACAAGGACAGACTCGAACTTAAAATAACTACACTGCGCTGCGAGACTAAAAAATTCTTAAGAGATAAAGTTACTGCTAAACTACACAAATATAAAATTACACAGTATGAGAGCGGTGACAGAATAGGAAAGATACTTGCCTATAAAATAGCCGATGAACGAGCCACCTCTCTAATTAAGAGTATAAAAGGAACAGAAGGTACTATTTATACTCAACCGGATAAGATACTGCGCAATTCGCTGATTACTACACTAAGCTGTATACCCCTGAGAGTGTGCCCTCAACTGATCTGGTGGAGAATTATATCAGAAACAATTGGCAATCGGAGAATGACTCGATAGGTATTGAAGAGTTAGAAAAAGACTACACTGAGGAAGAATTAAAATTAGCCATCTTCTCCCTCCCATGTGGAAAGGCTGCCGGAGATGACTCCCTCCCTATTGAAATGTATAAATTATGCTGGGAAGAACTCGTACCTGTACTTTGTTTAGTTATTAATCAGATTGTTACAGAAGATGGGGCTCCGTCATCTTGGAATACTGCCAAAATAATATTTTTCTTAAAAAAGAATAAAACTCCTACGGAATGCGGATCATACCGCCCAATCTCCTTGATTAATGCTGATGCCAAGGTGTTTGCCAAATTACTAGCCTTGAGACTGTCCCCTATTATGCCGAGATTGGTTAGCAAACATCAGCATGGTTTAGTAACAGGTAGAGATACGACGCAGCATGTAAATACGGCCATCACAGTGCTTGACATGGCCGCAGTTAACTCCACCCCACTCGGTATTATACTACTTGACGCTGAAAAAGCTTTTGACCGAGTGGGGTGGGATTACCTGTGGTCAGTTTTGAAAGCAATGGGGTTTAAAAGCAAGTTCATTACAAAGATAAAAGCACTCTACTACTTACCTAACGCACGAATTGGATACGATTGCCTACTTTCTTCCAAATTTCCCATAAGAAGAGGAACTCGGCAGGGCTGCCCTTTATCACCCCTTTTATTTGCTATTTCTATGGAACCTTTTATTAACGCTATACAGCTTCAAGTTATGATAAAACCATTTACATTTGGTGCAAACTCTCTCAAAATAACAGCATACGCCGATGATCTGGCAGTCTATACAAGCAATGTGACTGAATCAATGTTGGGTATAGTTAAAGAGGCAGAAATGTTTGGAAAAGTGTTGGGGTATAAGCTAAACCTAGACAAAACCCAAATTATAGCTAACTATAAACCGTCAATACCGGTGATGGGAATATGCTATGCTGCTACTTACCTAGGCATTAAGCTAACTTCTAACATAAGGGAAATTATTTTACTGAATTACGATGCTTTATTAAAAGAAACGGAGGCCCTCCTTAAAAAATGGCATAAGGTACCTTTAAATCTTATCGGAAGAATTAACCTTATTAAAATGAACATTCTGCCAAAATTTTTATACTTATTTAGATGTATACCGTTGAAAATAAACACAGTCTTTTTCAGAAAATTAGATGGCATATTGGGCAGTTTCATATGGGGTTATAAAAAGAACCGAAGAGCACTCTCCTCTCTAATACTCCCATTCATAAAAGGAGGGCTTAATTTCCCAGATTTCCGAATATATTATTTTGCATCATTTATGGGGCGGCTACAGAGCTTGTTTAATTCCAGCAACCCATACTTTTTCCATCAATTTAAGTTGGAGCCAGATTGCTTGCAGTTTTTGCCTAGAAGTAATGACCCAAACTACTTCAAAAGAGTGAGGTTCAAGACCGCAAAGGACATGATTAACATTTGGAGGATACTTATGAATCAGAATAAGCTATCATTTTATCATCCTCTTTTAAGCCTATGGAACAATCCAGGCTTACCTAGCATTTTTTTTGATTCTGGGTGTAAAATATGGGCGAGTCAAGGTATATTGAAACTTGGGGATCTTTACGGCTCCTCAGGCTTTTTGGAGTTCAAAACACTAAGGTTATTATATAAACTACCAGACCACACTTATTTTAAATATGTACAAATTCGTGACTTTCATGTGAGAAAATTTAAACTGAAAGAGATTTTGGATTCGGATTTCTGGCAATGCTTGTACAAGGGAGAGGAAAACCAAAAAGTAACTATTAGTGAGGGATATAAGTGCCTTACTGAAAATAAACAAGATGAGTGTCCAAAAATAGCAGAGAAATGGGCCTTATGCTTTCCCATGGGTATCAATGTATGTGAGCGGGTGTTGCACTCTAAATAGTCAGTTTCTATATAGTTATACGATATGTGTGCTGTGCTGGATTAGTGCCTGCACACTGACGTCATAATTTGTATGTTGCCTAGCGTCAGAAGGCCGCCAGGACTCCAACACGCACATATGCAAGTGCGTGTTGGAGTCCTGGTGGCCTTTTGGCGCCAGGCCAAATACAAATTATTCCCATGGGTATCACCTCGAATGAAATATCATCCTCTTCAAAGAAAAAAGAAAATTGATACGTTAGTCCACTCTTCAAGTTTAAAACTGCAAACATACAAAACAATATGTCAACTTTATAACACTCCACTACAAATAAGCAAATGGTCCCCGAATAATGCCTTTAACGATCGAACCAAATGCCCAAAATGCCAACTACAGGCTGCTGATCTAGAACACATGTTGGTCCTTTATCCTGCGCTAGTTCCGTTCTGGGACAGTATAGGAAAGATACTGAGATTGAAATTGTTAATTGATGCACCTATAACATCTGAAATGATTCTGTTAGGTATACAGCCCAATCCTACACCCTTTCAAGATCTAATTTTTATAGTGCTGGCATGTGCAAGGCTAGTCCTGGCTAGAGCTTGGATAGCTGATCAAGCACCTAATGCGAATGAATGGTGGTGTTTGGTTAAAGAGATACATCATATGGAGTTATCTCTAGCTAGAAAAAGAGGAGTGAAAGCAATGATTAATGTAAAGAGAATATGGGGAGGCATGTTTAATACATCCGAAACTAACTAACTTGATTTGTAGCTGTGTTTAAACTCTAATTTTGTATTTATTTGTGTACATCCTTCCAGTATTGTTGTTATTTGCCCCTCTGGGTACTGTTTATTATTTACAAGTTTTGGTAAACTGCTTGTTGTAATATTTTTTTTTTTAAGACATTGGAAGTTATGTACAACAAAATTTTGAATATTCTGTTTAAATCTGCCTGTGACACCCACAAATAAAAAGGTTAAAAAAAAAAGATATTTTTGTTGACTATATTCTGTCCATTCGATATTTTGTCCATTTTATATTTTCACTTCAATATTAGTGCTATTCTATATTTTTGATTCGATATTTTGTCTGTATACCATTTCCATGCAGCCATTCCAAAGTTAGCATTTACCGCAAGGTTATAGTGCACTTAAATGTATATGGTCTGGTTGCATCACAGAACAGCTTCAGAGAATAGATGCTGAAAGCTGCAGAGGGGTCATGCTCATGCATGGACACCCTCTCACACAACTTCAAGCACACTGCCTTAAGGATTGATAAGGTCTGCCATAGGAGTGACGGATAGGTTTATATGTGTCAGTGTTTAGAGGTAGATATAGGTAACCTGTATCTTAGTAAGGGGTGCTTGCACCACCTTACCCAGGTTAAACTAGCAGTCCTGTGGTGCCATTTGGGAAGGCTTCCGAGGGGTGGAACAATACATGCTACAGCCCCAGGTAGGCCTCTGGGGTACCTATACCCTTAGTACCCAAGGTACCATATACTAGGGACTCACAAGGGTACCCCAGTAACCAATCTGGAGTGTACCTAAAGTACATGCAATCATTTTAGAGTGGAGACAGCTAGGATGGGTTCCTGGATAGCAGGACCCCAGCCAGACTAAAGTCGAGAAACAGTGAAACACCAGCAAAAAGTAGGGGTACCCATAATAAGCAGATCCTACTCTCCTAGAGTCGCAAGATCACCTGAGAGCACAAGCCAAGCTGTGTGGGTTCCTGAAGGGGCTGGATACTCACCAAGTCGAGCTGAGGGGGTTCAAGCTACACAAAGCCCAGGTGTAGATTCTGATGGAGATGGTAACGTTGTGAGTGGCATAGAGTCTGACTCACCTAAAGATACTGGTGTGGAAAGTTGTTATGTGCTGCCAAGGACAAGAGAGGTCGCAAATGAATCATGGCCAGTGAGTCAGAGAAGGCAAAACCTGAGACTTGCATCTGAGAAGGATCTAGCTTCAATAAAAATCATCTGAATCCGATCAAAGTGAGCCAGAACATTTCAAGGGAGAGTGAGGAGATCGAGGAGGGCAAGAGTGCTGTGCCAGAGGTAAGTCTCTCCTGAGTGGACTTAACTAGCTACAAATGGTGGAGAGAGTGAGGTTTGGGATGTCGATTCTGATGAGCAAGTTCAGAGTTCCTGGAATAGAAGCTAATGCTGTTTTGTCATTGACTGTACCATATCCACAGAGGCTGAGTGGCTTCAGTTTTGATCTTTGAAGACCTGGAATTCCTGAGTTTCGGAAATCAGCCACCACCTCAGGAGATTGCTGCATTCCGAGTTTGACTGCTACAATGAGTGATTGATGAAATTGGCTCTCAACCTCATCAGAGGGGGGAACTGATATAGCGTAAAATAAATTTTTCATTGTAGGGGTGCATTATAACCACACTTGTAGACTGCATGTGCATGTAATCTTTTATTGTGTTTACTTAAGTATTATGATCTTGTAACGTGATGTCATGAATGTGATGTGTTTAGGCCAAAATGTAGAATACTTGAAGAAGTAACGTGGAAAATGAATTTAAGTAGCAGAAAATATTAACTGAAACGTTTTTTTTGCGCAACTGACAATCATTTTACGATTGAGCGTGCTTAATAATCGGGTCATTTGATATGTAGATAAAATTATTAACTGTATATGACTCAATTTCTATATAATGTCATAAAATTCATGACCCATTTCTCTTATATTAGCTGAATTTTGTATACCTGAAATGCATCTTCCCTGGAAGCTCTCGCATTAGAATTAATCATTGAATTTCATGTGCACATTGGGTTTTATTTTTTCTCATGCTTAGGTTGCAGGTGGAAAAAGCATCCTTGTTAGTTAGAATAATGTCTTCGTTTTAGGAGTTAGGCAAGGAGAGAAGGGGATATATTGAACATTGATACTGATATGGAGAACTGTTAAACTTTCTCACCGGTGAGAGCCTGGGAATCAAAGTCATCTCACTACCGCTCGGAAGCATCGCTGTCCAGTGGAAAATTACATATGAGGATGTGGTCTGACCAGATGGGGTGACCCGAAGAGGATGCTGGGAAGTTACCTGTAATATTGATGTATGGTAACTAGGGAAAGAGCCCCAACACTTCTTCGCCTCAAGAGAGGGAGCATATTAGAACATGCTCTGTGTTAGCAGCTTCATGCTGCTTGACCCAACTGATGTGGGGAAACTTATGAGGAAGACTCCACACCCGACACTTTAACCAATCCTGCCCTGCAACATGCTTAACTAGGGATGTGGAGATTCGGCTCCACCAAAAGTTTTTATGGCATCAAAGTTTTACCAAATTCTGCTGTAATTCAAATGAAAATAGTGCAAACATGTTTCCATTAAATAACCTCTCTCCTTTTTAAAAGTTTATATTGAAGCTAAAGAGAACTCTCGTGAGCTTGGGCATCACGTAAGGGTCTTCTTAGATGCTGATTTTCCCATATGCATCCTGCTGTGCTGCTTCATTGATACATTGCAGCACAGCAGGGGAGTCTATAAAACAGCTTGAAAACAATTTCTGTCCCTCTCTACCAAGATGTATGAGGGGAGGGACAGAGGATATGGCCCTGCTAATCGTGGATGTGGGGCACATGCTCAGGGGACATTTATCTTGTTTGCACTGTAGTGGAGCTCCCAGTGATCCCCATGTCGTACAGTAACATAGCTGCCAAGGCTTCACATTGTTTATGTGTGACATTTCCATGGTTTCACTGTACGTATGAGTGACATTGTACAACAAATGCGTGACACTTCGAGTGACACATATCATTATCTGTGCAGTACAATTTGAAAATAATGACGTGCATAGTAACAATTATTTCACAGTTGCAGTCTGGGACCTAGTAGCACTATAAATACCAAGTCACTATTCCCAACTACATCAAACAGGATGCAATTCAGTTTTTTTTAATTAAACCACGTGAGGTAAGGTTTCACAAAGTAAAAGAGCATTTTCCACTTATACTATTTCATGAAACTGTACTTTTTTGCTCATTTTATGGTAGTTTACCAACTGCTGTGTGTGATGCAACTGTTTTTAAAAAAGCACTTTCATATTTACTGTGACTTCAGTCCGAGTCCTTAGACATTATAAATACAGAAGTCAGTAACAACTCTTTCCACCCTCGACTCAACCAGGATTCAGTTCCTTTACTTCCTGGTTTTGCATACACATAGTGGTTTCATAAACTACTGTCGTTCCAGTAAAAGAAAGCACTTCCTGATAATTACTTTAACTTCAGTTTATTGTTAAAATTATGTGTACAGTTTGCCTTTTTTTATTTTTGTTTATTTTTATAAACAGTTACCTGAAGGTAAAGACCACCAGGCAAACCTATTCTTATGTGCCCTGTTCATTATGGTGCTTATGGTCTCTTGCTGTTGGAACGGGTTCTAAGAGGCCAGCTTCCTGCCTGGCTGCCTCTGTGGTTGCTGCTGCTGGCGCATTGTCACTGCTGAGGCAGGCTCTGTCTGGCCTTTCTCTCACCGCCCGCATATTCACAAGTGATTCGTGGCTGCAGGCAGTGTCACTTGGAGTGCTGGCCAGGGCAGACAGGGGTGGCTTTAATATCTTGCAAGAGAGGCTGCTGAGAAGGCATGGGGACCTGAGATGAGTTTGAGCTATTGACATTGCAAATAGCATTTTTTTTTTACTTATGTGTTATGGGCGTATGTATGTAGTGTGTTGTGGAATTATGTGGGTTGGAATGAATTTGTTCTGTAATTGTGTGGCATAGAATTATGTGGTGCGGAGTAGTTTTGTATATTGGAATTATGTGGCATGGTGTGTTGTGGAATTATGTGGATAGTAATTATGTGCTATTGAGTGTATCAAAATTATGTGGAGTGGGATTGTATGTTTTAGAGTGTAATTATGTGGAATTCTATTTTGTGTTGTGGGGTCAGCTGGAGTGGGGGTGATGTTGCCGGCCTCCAATGGGTCAAGAATAGTGAGCAGCAAGGCCACTGCTACTTGTTTAGTCAAAGTCGACACTGACAAACAACACTGGTTCGGTTTGCTCGTAACTGTTAACTTAATGCCCTGCTGTGTCATGGAGGTTGTTGGCAGTCCACAGCCATATTCCTCCCACTGGTGATCGGCCGTTTTGGGACTACACCTCCTTGAGAGCATTTCAAAGAGCATATGAGTTCTTGGCTATACAGATGCGTATGGGCTCGCTTCAGCCTAATCAGCCACTCTAAACCTTTTGTCAAAATTACTTTCTATTTTGCTGTTTTTTGTAGTGCAAACTGGGAGAGAGTGCAGTGAAGCACATTCCATAGGGTAAAATTCAGTGTTTTTCTTTATGTAAGGGGAGACAGGATTAGAACCGTATTCCACAGTTCCAAAGTCGGCAGCTCTGGCCGTTCGGTCACATATTTACTATTCCCCTTTGTTTTTCTCTGTGCTTGGAACACCAGAATATAATGTATTTCTTATCTGTATTTAGCACCAACTGAGAAGTCACCCAATATTTAGTGTAGCCTTTGGGGGTATTTAGCTATATTTGTGCAGTTAGATCCCTGAAGTTTGCTCTGTTGCCTAGTTTGCAACCAGGTTGTGAATTTTGTGGAAGCAACAACATCTGCTGCAGAAAGTGCAGCATCACAGGGACGCCCTTTGCAGTTCATTTCAGTGCTCACATATGAGCAGCTGTTTGCAGCTGTTAGCGAATTGTATCCCTCTGACTTCTCCCTTTCTGTAAGCTTTTCTGTCTATTCACTGTGCCTATATTCAGAGCCCAGGTTCGTGTGTGAGTAGCTTACCCAGTTCATGGTTTTTCTTTGCAATCTGAGTTTAAATTTCTGATTTTATAATGGGATGGTCAGGACTACAAACCCAGAATGCAAAGAAATGACCGGATATAACGCGTGAATAAACATCGGAAGGGGAAGCTTGAGCTCTGTCTGTCACACTCTTCTGCATGCACTCCACTTTCTCTCTCTCCAACCTGTTCAGTTAGTTTTCTCTGCCCTTGTCCTTCTGTTGCCTTGGCTCTCTTCCTCTTTCTCTTTTTTCATTCACTCTCGCCTTTAATATTTACTCTCAAGTGCAACCGTAGTCAGTGGTGTAAGCAGAGAAACAGCCAGGCAGGATGATCTGTAGAAGTGGCTATGTTGTCTTTGGTCCACAAGAGGGGAGAACAGACCAGTAATCTCACACTATCCATACCTGGTACCAACGTGTGTAATGGCAGCACTGTGGTCATAAGGCTTTTCTGTTAGACCCTCACAGTAAAGAAGCTTGTTCTGTGCCCTGTCACAGAAGGAATGGAAGGGAGACGACGGTGTCATTTTATTCTATTTAAAGGGCATTCTGGAGAATAATGTAGCAATATATACCAAAACCCCACCTGAGGTCTTACAACAAAGCAACATGCAGAACGCCTATTTTTGGTGATGCGTAATTTGGGAAAGATAACTACTATTTTAGTGTACACCAGATGGCCTCTTTAAGATAGAATACAGTGTAAGCAGGGGACCTTAATACTAACCTCTGATAGAAGTGTGGTGGCATGGTTATGGCACTTCACCACGGATGTATGACGTTAAAACGCATGCTATTACAACGCATGCCTTTACGAAGCAAGTTTTACAACGCAAGTCGTTACAACGACTTGCGTTGGGGGCCGCTGGATAGTGAATAGTTTAATTTACTATTCCAACTCCAGTCCCCGTGGATAGTAGGGAAGGTGTTTGAAACTATTCCCTATCCTAGAGCGCCCCCCAGCGCAAGACGTTGTAAAAGTTGCGTTGTGATGGTTGCGTCGTAAAGGTACTTCGTTGTAAAAGTTGCGTTGTAAAGGATGTTCCCCTTCACTACACACCGGGGGCCTGTTTTTGAATGGTGGGAGGAAGTGGAGGTACAAGTGAAGGAAGATCATTTAAACACTGAGAAAATATGTGTTTGTGAAATTGCTAACCAATGAGTATTCTTTAACAAATTCCTTAGGGCAATTTTACTGTAGAAATATTGTTCCGCACCATTTGTGCCTTTGATGGAAATACCCAAAACCTCTAGGGGTGGTAATCCTTACTAAGTAGACTATTAATTTATGGATGATAACCTGAGTGCCCCTCAAGAAATGCCCGTGTTTTTGTCTGAATTCTATTAAACGTTTGCTGTAAAATTCACCCACTAGCTCCACTTTAGCAAAAAAAAAAAACAGAAAACATTATTGGGAGAAATCTGCCTTCTCAAGCACCTTACGAAGAGTCAGGCTCACTCACTTGGCAATATCAATTCAGAATGTGGTGCAAAGTGTGGGGTACTTATTTTTTATGGCTAGTCTCTTGGAGTGGTATGTATTGGATTTTAATGATGTGATGTGCTGTTGAGGGATAGCTTCCATGGTGCATAAACGCCTATAAATAATACTATTAAAGTTTCGAAATACACGATGTACATGGTGAAACAAGAATGCACTTGGTAAGGATATGCTCTCACCACCTTAATAAAGCAAAGGACTCTGTTGTGTGTCTTTTTTTGTAGAACTTTGTAGAGCATGCTAATTATTTAGCAAATCACATAGTGCCATTAGAAAGATAGTTCACAATATCAGCTCGGGACTTAAAAAACATGGAGGCGGTCAGCTAAGCCATCACTTGACCCGCATTCACAAGAACAGTCTGCATGTAGTGACAGGGGGCTCTAGGTGGTAGATCTTAGGTCTCTGATGGGTTGGCACAATGTCATCACTTTTATACCACCAAGTGGTACGTGGCTCCGTGGTGTTTTATAAATGAAACACGGGGCCTTGTAATCCATGCTTTGTTTGACTAGATGCTTATTGAGGGACACTAGACGGAGAGTGATTTGGTTGTACATAGTTCAGACATGGCTATATGCAAATCAGTCTGACCCTGTGCCTCATGGGAACAGTCCAGCCCGAACTGCCAAGCCATGTCTTCCCTGGACCGGAAACAAGCTTCCGAGGACCGGTTTCTGGCATTCCAGCCGTCTTCAGCCCGGCTTGCTTGAATCCAGTGGCAAAGTGAGCAAGGGACTCACGTCTGAGCATACCCTGCCACACCTATGGCGGCCAAAAGTGGTACAAAAGGGGGTGGTGATGGACGGAGCATCTGAATCAATCAAACACTCACACCCAGTCAAAAGACCTGGGTTTAATCCATCACGTTCTTTAGCCCACTCTGCCACCCCAGTTCAGACATGGCTGTATGCAAAGCAGTCTGACCCTTTGCCTCATGGGAACAGTCCAGCCCGAACTGCCAAGCCATGTCTTCCCTGGACCGGAAACAAGCTTCCGAGAACCGGTTTCTGGCATTCCAGCCGTCTTCAGCCCGGCTTGCTTGAATCCAGTGGCAAAGTGAGCAAGGGACTCACGTCTGAGCATACCCTGTCACTCTTATGGAGGCCAAAAGCGGTACAAAAGGGGGTGGTGATGGACGGAGCATCTGAATCAATCAAACACTCACACCCAGTCAAAAGATCTGGGTTTAATCCATCACCGTTCTTTAGCCCACTCTGCCACCCCAGTTCAGACATGGCTATATGCAAATCAGTCTGACCCTGTGCCTCACTGAGCAGTCCCCGGGGCGCGACCTTTAAACCAGACAAAGTATTCACGAATAAGATGGCGTCCTACTTCCAGAATAAGGTCCAATCCGTGTACAATGATCTATCCAGAGCGGCAGACAGTGCACAGGTCGAGCTGAGCTGGCGCAATGGCATCTGTAATGCACAAAGTGATGTTTCAATGTTCTCCCCATTGGATGAGAACGTGCTGGCTGATCTAATACTGGCCACTAAGTCAGGCTCTCCACTGGACCCCTGTCCACCTTTCGTTCTCCACTTGGCACCGTCAGAGATTAGCGGCTTACAACTGCCGGTACTGAATCAGGTTTTGAACTCTGGAATCTTTCCTCTAGTCTGGAAAAAGGCCTGTATCCGGCCGTTGCTCAAGAAGTCCAAGTTAGACCCCTCTGATGAGAAGAACTATCGCCCCATCTCCTGCCTGCCGCTGCCAGCCAAGCTAGTGGAGAAAGCCATGAATAGGGAGCTATCGTCCTATCTTGAGACATGGCATATTCTTGATAGAACCCAGCATGGCTTCCGTGCGAACCATTCTACGGAAACTGCTCTACTGATGGCAGCTGAGGAGATTCGGAAGGGGATGGATGAGGGAGGCAGGGTCACATTGGTTCTGCTGGATCTTACAGTGGCCTTTGACACCGTAAACAATGAGGTGCTTATCCAACGGCTGCAGGATATTGGTGTCAAAGGCCTAGCGTTAGATCTCCTCTCCTCCTTCCTGTCTGACAGGGAACAAGTCATCTTTTGGAACGGACATCAGTCAGACAAATTTTCCCTTCCGGGAGGAGTTCCCCAGGGCTCGGCGTTATCGCCCACCCTGTTTAACATATATATCTCCCCCCTGGCCAGGAGAATAAAGAATCTGGGTTTCAAGCTGGTGTCATATGCTGATGACACTCAGCTGATCATTACCGTGTCCCACTCCGTGGATTCCATGGCTGTTGACTTCGCCGGCTGTATGTCCGAAGTCATGCAATGGATGAACTTGAACTTTCTAAAATTGAACACTGAAAAGACGGAAGTCCTTGAGTTCGGACAGAAAGAGTCTATCTGGAACCATAACTGGTGGCCTACATCTGCAGGAGCCTGTCTGGTCCCAGTGGCGAAAGCAAGGAACCTGGGGTTCATCTTCGATAAAGATCTGTCATGGAAGCCCGAGGTGAATCAGGTGGTTTCTGCCTGTTTTTATATGCTTAAGGGGCTGAGAAAGATCCTGCAAGGGTGTGACCTAGTTCTAGGACACCCCCGCGCCGCACGGCCACCAGCTGCTGCGTGTGCTTCCCCGCATTTGTGCCTCGTTGCCCGGCTGCCGCCGCGTGGCCATGCCCCCTCCTTCGAGCGGCGTGGTCCGCTTCTCTCCCTGTGCCCCTGCTGTCTTACTGCTTAGAATTGTTTGTATAGTTGTGTTGTTTACTTCTGTATCTCGTGTATCTCGTGTTTTTGCTGCCTGCGTCTAGCCTTCGCCTTCCCTCCCCGCTCCCCGCTTCCCGCCACCGCCGCTAACCCCGCCCCTTTTTTTCCTTCTGTACCCTCCCCGCTCCCGCCTCCCAGCTGCTCCGCCCCCCGCGCACTTGGCCATATATGGCGACCGTGCGACGCAGGTGAGTGTGACCTAGTTCTAGGACACCCCCCCCCCGCCGTACGGCCACCAGCTGCTGCGTGTGCTTCGCCGCATTTGTGCCTCGTTGCCCGGCTGCCGCTGCGTGGCCACGCCCCCTCCTTCGAGCGGCGTGGTCCACTTCTCTCCCTGTGCCCCTGCTGTCTTACTGCTTAGAATTGTTTGTATAGTTGTGTTGTTTACTTCTGTATCTCGTGTTTTTGCTGCCTGCGTCTAGCCTTCGCCTTCCCTCCCCGCTCCCCGCTTCCCGCCACCGCTGCTAACCCCGCCCCTTTTTTCCTTCTGTACCCTCCCCGCTCCCGCCTCCCAGCTGCTCCGCCCCCGCGCACTTCGCCACATATGGCGACCGTGCGAACGCGCAGCGGGCGCGCCGATTGTGCGCCGAAGGCGCGCCAAAGGTAAGCCCGTCTGCGCCCATCCGCGACCGGACCGCGACCGGACAGTGCCCAGCGCCAGGACCCCTGGCCCACGAGGACCTCGATCCACCCGCCTGACGTACACCGCCGTCCAACCTCAGCGCACTCAACGCCGGTCAACCCCCAGGATGCTACCAAGCTACACCACAACGCACCCACGGACCCTTCAGCTGCCACGCCTGCAAGTTCACCTGCATCCGGACCTGCCTCGCACCAGCACCCGCCAAGTCGAACACCAGCAGCACCCACCTCAAGTGCATCCTGCTCAACACCCCCTCCGTCCACAGACACGCCATCGAACTCTGGAACCTCCTCGACACCACAGCTCCAGACGTTGCCTTCCTCACGGAGACCCGGATGAACGCCTCTTCAGCTCCCGACATCGCCATCGCCATCCCAGAGGGCTACAAGATCACCCGGAGGGATCGCACCGCCAACCAGATGGGAGGAGGCATCGCCATCATCCACAGGAACACCATCCGTCTCACGACCAGCACCGACAACACCCTGACCACCGCCGAACACCTGCATTTCCAGATCCACACCGACCCGAAGACCACCCTCAGAGGCACCCTGATCTGCCGACCTCCGGGACCACGCACCCAATTCAGCGAGGACATCGCCGACTTCGTCAGCCCGCATGCCCTCCCCTCCGCTGACTACATCCTCCTGGGGGACCTCAACTTCCACCTGGAGAACAACAACGACCGCAACACCAGCACCCTGCTCGACAACCTCGCCAATCTTGGACTCAAGCAGCTGGTGTCCACCCCCACCCACCTCGCCGGACACACACTCGATGCAGTCTTCTCATTCAGCACAGACATCGACTTCAGCCACGCCACAGAGCTTCAATGGACGGACCACAGCTGCGTCCACTTCACCTTCAAAAGAACGACGACCCACCACCACCAGCAACAGGCTGCCCGCAGAAGCTGGAACAAGATCACAGCCGACCAGCTCGCCACCTCCCTGAGCCAGCACCCTCCTGCCAGCTCAGCGAAACCCAGCCAGGCCGCCGACAACCTCACGAAGTGGATCAGCAACTGCGCGGACGAGCTTGCCCCGCTGAGGACCCCGCCCAGCAGACCCGGCAGCAAGAAAGCCCCATGGTTCACCGACGAACTCAAGAGCTCCAAGAAGAACTGCCGAGCCCTCGAGAAAGTCTGGAGAAGGGAACCAACACCGGACAACATGACCACCTTCAAGCTTGCCACCCGGAAGCACCACCAGCTGATCCGCGCCGCCAAGAAAACTGCATTCAAGGACCGGCTAGACAACAACGCACCCAACTGCAAGGAACTCTTCAACATCGTGAAAGAGCTATCCAACCCCAGCGCAGGAAACAACGACATCACCCCATCGCAAGACCTCTGCAACTCCCTCGCCTCATACTTCCACAACAAGATCGCGGACATACACAACAGCTTCAACAACCAACCAACGCACACCACGACCGAACAACCACCCCCCACCACCACCCTCCACGCCTGGACTCCAATCAGCACCGAAGACACCATCCGCACGATGAACTCCATCCACTCCGGATCTCCGACCGACCCCTGCCCTCACCACGTCTTCAACAAGGCCGACGCTGTCATCGCACCCCACCTGCGAGACATCATCAACACATCCTTCGACACCGCCACCTTCCCTGAGAGCTGGAAGCACGCCGAACTCAGCGCTCTACTCAAGAAACCCACTTCGGACCCCACCGAACTCAAGAATTACCCCCCCCATCTCGCTCCTCCCGTTTCCAGCCAAAGTCATTGAGAAGACCGTCAACAAGCAGCTGGCCGCCTTCCTTGAGACGAATGGATCCCTCGACCCCTCACAGTCTGGCTTCCGAGCCAACCACAGCACCGAGACCGCCCTCATCGCCGCCACCGATGACATCCGAGCCCTGATGGATAACGGAGAAACAGCGGCCCTCATCCTCCTAGACCTCTCCGCGGCATTTGACACTGTCTGCCACCGCACCCTAGTACAGCGCCTCAGCAACGTCGGAATCCAGGAGAAGGCTCTGGAATGGATCATCTCCTTCCTCGACGGAAGAACACAGAGAGTCCGCCTACCACCGTACAAGTCAGAGGCCACCGAAGTCATCTGCGTCCCTCAAGGATCCTCGCTGAGCCCCACCCTCTTCAACGTCTACATGAGCCCCCTCGCGGCCATCGCACGCCAACACAACCTCAGCATAATCTCCTACGCCGACGACACCCAGCTGATCCTCTCCCTGACCAACGACCCCGCCGCCGCCAGAGCCAACCTGCACGAAGGGATGAAAGAGGTAGCCGAGTGGATGACGACCAGCCGCCTGAAACTGAACTCAGACAAGACGGAGGTCCTCATCCTGGGCTCTTCACCCTCCGCCTGGGACGACTCCTGGTGGCCTCCCGCCCTGGGCACCGCACCCAAACCGACAGACCACGCACGCAACCTGGGCTTCATCCTGGACTCCTCCCTCTCCATGACCAGGCAAGTCAACAACGTCTCCTCGGCGTGCTTCAACATCCTACGCATGCTACGGAAGATCTTCTGGTGGATCCCCCACCGAAACCAGGAAGACCGTCACCCAGGCCCTCGTCACTAGTCGACTGGACTACGGCAACGCCCTCTAGCCGGTACCACCGCCAAGCTCCAGAAGAGACTCCAGCGGATCCAGAACGCCTCAGCCAGACTCATCCTCGACATCCCACGAACCAGCCACATCTCCGGACATCTGAGAGACCTGCATTGGCTCCCCGTCAACAAAAGAATCACCTTCCACATCCTCACCCACGCACACAAAGCCCTACACGACCAAGGCCCGAGCTACCTCAACAACCGAATCAACTTCTACGCTCCCAACCGCCACCTCCGATCAGCCAACCACACCCTCGCCGCCGTCCCCCGCATCCGAAGAGCGACTACAGGAGGAAGGTCCTTCTCCTACCTGGCCGCCAAGACCTGGAACTCCCTCCCGACCGACCTGCGCCTGACCCAAGACCACCTCTCCTTCAGGAAGAAGCTGAAGACCTGGCTGTTCGAGCAGTAGCGGCACCCCCCTCCCCCCGGCGCCTTGAGACCCTACGGGTAAGTAGTGCGCTCTATAAATGTCTTTGATTGATTGATTGATTGCCGTTTATTCCTTACCATCTCAAGAAAACGGTTATAATCGCCACTATCTTTTCCAGATTAGACTATGGAAACGCCCTCTATCTAGGAGCAGGGTGTGCTCAACTGGCCAAGATGCAGTCAATTCAGAATGCAGCAGCCAGGATGCTCCTCCATCTGCCTAAATATCATTTCACCTCACAGGCCATCAGGCAGCTACACTGGCTCCCTGTTCAGAGGCGGATAGACTTCAAAGCGCTTTGTTTGGTGCACAAAGCCTTGGCGGGTGTGGGGGCCTCAGATCTTCAACACCTATTCAAGAGGTACCTGCCAACCCGACCCTTGAGGTCTGCCTCGCAAGGGCTGGCTATGGTCTCTAAGATCAAAAGACAACGCTGGGGTGGGAAGGGCTTCTCCCATTTGGCCTTGAGGCTCTGGAACTCCTTACCTCAGCAGCTAAGACAAATTTCCAACCACAGAAGGTACAGGAAGGAAGTCAAGACTTGGCTTTTTACCCGATAGGACAGTGGTCAGCGCAAATCTCAGTTACCCTGCACAGCGCCAAGACGCCTCAGCATTAGTGCGCTTTAGAAATACCATCACTCACTCACTCAAGAAAACATATAAACTCTAAGGAGGCTCCCTGGGCCTCAAACCACAGAAGTCTTTAAAGGTGCGAGGCCCCAGGGCTGTGAGCAGACGCGGGGCCCTGGGCAGATGCTTCGACCACCAGGTTGTTGCAAGGTCTGTGGGCTCGGGCTGTATCGGGTCCCGACTTGTGTTGTGAAGGGTCTGTGTCTGCAGCATTTATTCAGTGCCAGCCAGTCATCCCGTTGAGTTGGAGCCGAGCTGGTGGCTATGGCCACCAGGTTATGGTAATGTTTTTTCAGAGGGCTTGTGGAGGGGCAAAAGAGCAACATATGTTCAAAGGTCCATAGCTGCCAAGGTTTCATAGTGCTACGTGTGACATTTTCATAATTTCAGCAATGAAGATGAGGGAAACATATACATTTCAGAAACTACACCCATTTGAGCAACAAGAAACTCTAAAAAGTAATTGAAGTAAAGTGCACTGACAGCAGGCAGCTGAAAGCAGGGCAGAGTCAAACTGTGAGAGTGCACAGTTCTCAGACTCAGTACACTACAGGCCCAGGGGGCAGGTAGCTCAGAATGATTGAAGCATTCATTTCATTTATTAATAACAGCCATAGCAAGTTAGCTGAATTACTTATAGACAGATGCCTCAGCCAGCCTTTGCCCACTCTGGGTCCCCTAGATCCTCCATGCTGCCAGCATCAATCAATCAGATCACGATGCAGAGCATCAGTGGGGACTCAAGGACCTTTGTGTCACAAGTGGGACCAGGCCAGATGGATGTGAGGTCCTAACATTAACATCTCTTCTCGCCATCACCTGACTGGCAGAAAAGCTCCAGGGACTGAGCAAGGTTTGGGTTAAGGGGCACACAGTCCCACATAGGTTGTAGCTGGCAGCCAGAGCTCTGTAGTGTTATATTACAAAAAAGTCTAACACATAGCACTGGGCAGGGCTGTACATATTAGTTTACACTGATAATTTTGGAGCAGCCAAAGTGAAGCCAAGAGCATTTATTTCCTTATGATGTAAATTGCTGGGAGGGGGCAGTGAGTGAGGGTCCCCCCACCTGCAACACTTGTAAATTCTTATGTATGGGTACCCTATTGTGCATACTACCCTGTTAGAGGACCTCTTAGTTTGGTCAAGGAAGGCTGTGAGGCAACTTGCAGTAAAAAGTCCCAGGAAGTATTTAGCAACATGCTGGCCTTCAGGGACCAAACTGCCAGCTTCAGGAAACTCGCTCAGGTGAACCTAGAAGCAAGTTAGGAGGAGATGAAATTCTGGTATGACCAGAATGCCACACTGGTACAGTTTCAGCCTGTCCAGAAAGTGCGGGTCATGGCCTCAGTGGAACCTTGTGCCTTGCAAGACAAGTGGACTGGGCCGTTTGAGGTGGTGGAGTGCAAAAGTGATGTCACCTACCTGGTGAGTTTGCAAACCCCCAGGAACCCTTTGAGGATCCTCCATGTGAATCATCTCAATCCTCACTTTGAGAGGTCCACGGTGAGCATGCAGTTGGCAACAGATGATGGGGTGAAAGAGGAGACTGAAACTCTCCCTGGCCTCCTGTCTACCACGGAGCACGATGTGTCAGTGGAAGGTGTCTCCCTTACACTGACCCCAGAGCAGCAGGGTGACTGTCATCAGTTGTTGGGACAGTTTGCCACACTGTTCTCTCTGACCCCAGATGTTACTCACTGGGGTACCCATGACGTGGACACTGATGACAGCTCTCCAGTAAAACACAAGATTTAAAGGTTGACTGTCTGGGCCAGGGCCATCATCGGAGAGGAGGTCTCTACGATGATGGCATTAGGGGTGAAAGAGCCCTCCAACAGCCATTGGCCCAGCCCAGTGGTCTTGATCCCAAAGGCTACTGCATCAGGTTCCACTACATAACTGCAGTTTTGTGTGGACTACCGTGAGCTCAATGATGTCACCAGGACTGACGCACACCCCATCTCCAGAGCTGATGAGCACATTGATCCGTTTGGAGCTGCCAAAATCCTCAGCACGTTTGATTTGACGTCTGGGTACTGGCAGATTGCCTTCGCCGACGGGGCCAAGGAGAGGTGAGCATTCTCAACCCCATAGGGGCATTACCAATTCCAGGTGATGCCCTTTGGATTGAAAAATGCCCCTACCACCTTTCAGAGGTTGGTCACCAAGGTGTTTGCTGGACTGGAGGATTTCAGTGCCATCTACGTGGATGGCATCGCAGTGTTCAGTTCCAGGTGGGAGGATAACTTGCAGCACCTCTGTAAAGTGTTGAAGGCTCTGCAGAAGGCAGGCCTCATGGTCAAGGCCAGTAAGTTCCAGCTTGGGCAGGGCACTGTGGTGTACTTGGGACACCAGGTAGGAAGCGGCCATGTGGCGCCCCTACAGCCCAAGATTGACACCATACTGTCTTGGGAGCCCCCCCAAGACCCAGAAAGAGATAACTGGTTACTACAGGACATTTGTTAAGGGTAATGGCACTATTGTTGGGCAACAATGGTGCCAATACCCTTGACAGAGCTGACTTCCATGAAGCAGCCCAAGAAGGTGATCTGGACTGAGTCCTGCCAGAAAGCTTTTGATGCCCTGAAGGCAGCCATGTGCACGCCGCCCTTGCTCAAGGCACCCGTCTTCTCCAAGGAATTCATAGTGCAGAATGACGCTTCAGAGCATGGTGTGGAAGCGGTGCTCTCACAACTGAACAAAAAAGGCCTAGACCAGCCTGTAGTCTTCCTTAGTAGGAGACTACTCCCTATAGAACAGAGGTGGAGTGCCATAGAAAGAGAAACTTTGGCTGTCACTGAAGAAGCTAAGACCCTACCTGTGTGGGACTCACTTCCCAGTTCAGACAGACCAAAGGCCCCTCAGATGGCTGATACAAATGAGGGGTGAGAACCCAAAACTGTTGAGGTGGGCGATCTCCCTACAGGAAATGGACCTCATGGTAGAACACCACCTTGGCACAGAAAGCGCCGATCCTGATGGTCTGTCCAGGTACTTCCACCTTAGTAAAGGGAAATCCCAGGTAGTCGGGTAGTTCTCCCTACTTTCAGCTGGAGGGGACATGTGCTTGACCTGGCATCTTTTGGCATGTTTCCCCTGTCTTTTTGCTTTCTGTTTTTGCTGGTTTAGTGTCTCTGTGCACTTTCTCAGTGATATTCAGTGTTAAAGTACAAGTGCTCCTATTGTAAATTGTTACTATGGATTGGTGTTTCCATGAATGGCATATTTGAGTTACTGGTGAGCCCCTAGTAAAGTGCACTGAGTATGCCAGGGCCTGTAAATCAAATACTACTAATGGGCCTACAGCACCAATTGTGCCACCCTCATGAGTAGCCCTGAAAAAGTATCTCAGACCTGCCATTGCAGGGTCTGCCCGCAGTTTGTAACTGCTATGTCGACCTGACAAGTGCCCCCACTTCTCAGGCCCTAACCTTCCCTTTTCTTACATATACGCAGTGCTTAATTTGTAAAATATTAAGTGCAGGTGCCCAAATTATTTAAGGAGGCCACACCCACACACACTGGCTCAACCAACTCACTCCACTGGTTCCACCCACTTCCTCCATTGGCTCCACCCACCCACATCCAGAACTAGTATTGCTGAACGTGCCATAACAAGGGTTAGAACCAAAATCTCCAGGATGAAAGGTCAAGAAATGTGCCATGTGCATGGCTGTAAGGATGTACGGCATGACAGTCTATACCCTGTACTGTGCATCTGTGGGTGAGTGTCATTGATGCACAGATGGGCCAAGCTATGGCACAGCAAGATCCTGAGGAGGTTCCTCTCACCCACAGGGATGTAAATCTGAAAACACCACACATCCACCCAGAGAGGTGGAACACTGAGATGTACACACTCATGACATCTCACCTCCACATCCCTGGCCCACAGGAAGCACATCAAGGCCCCATTAGCTCCTGAATACACAGGCTGTCAGGATATGACTTGCAGAATCATTGCAGGTGCCCAGCAGTGATTAGAGAGCTCCTGTCTGGAGTCCAGTGTTGGCAGCGAGTGGACCAGGTTAAACTCTGAATTTGAAGCCCCGCTGTTTCTTTCTGATGATGCTTATTCTGGAATGTCACCTACTCACACCTTGCTGCAACCTGACCCTCCAAAATAGAAGCATCAATCAATGCAATGCACTATCAGGACGCAGGCTTGCAGTCGCAATTTCCGATCATAACGTAATGTCTCACAACCCATGCTCCCTAAATACAGCAGCAGTTCCGGCCCCACCACAGAGAACAAGACGTGATTCTTTGTGATATTATATATAACATTTATACCATCTGTGATTTTTAGGTGAGCCGCACCAATACTTTATAGACAAAAGTTGCAGTTGAGCTCTATTTGCAATTGCTACTCGTATTTAATTTCCTGCTTAATAAGGTCCTCTAAGTTGTTCATCGCCATGCAATGTCCAGTTTTGTTTAGCATTACTCCATATGGATATAAACAAAACATTCCAGTCTCCTCTAACCATTTCAACCTTCAAATAGGGTAAACTGTGAGACAAAGGGGTGAGGAATGTTCAAGGCAACAGCAAACCAAGCCTCTCCCTTACAGCCTCATGAGAAATTCTCAGGTTAAGCAGCTACAAATTACTTCAAACAGAAACAGCGCTAATTCATCCCTTTGCCCAACGATGAAGTGGCGAGGCAACCAGAAGTTAGCTATGGGTGCGCTAGTGTGAATTACGTGAAAGGGCCACAAAGTATGTGTTAAAAATGTGCGGGCGAGAGTGATAGTGGTATTTTTTTATTGGGCCAAAACACAAGTAATATAGTGTGCATTGTTTACATTCTGCTGTTTAAATTAGTTTCAAGCTCAAAGAACAATGTTTCAATGTGAAACTACCCCTTGTTTTTGGAAAAAGTCATTCTCATTTTAACTCTATCAGTCGCCGAGCACCGGAGGCTGGTTCTCCAAGCAGCTTGCCTGAAGAGGGTAGTATTTATTTGATGTTGCCTTGTGTTGGCGGGGAAGCAGTGCAGGTGGAAACATGACACAGTTTGGGCCTTTGAGATGAATACAAAATTTAAAATATCTTTGAGTGTTCATGCACAAGTGAAGTACCGGAAATTATTTACAAGCCCCCAATTATAGTTACTTCCAGTTTGCAGGGGCACTGAGAACAGGATTCAAAGCGCTTGCAGATTCAGTAGAGACCAAGTCGTCTGGTCTCGCCACTCCCTCCTCTAGCCTTGTTTCGATCTCACAGGCGTCAGAAAAGGGCACAAATGCAGCAGCTCTCTCACTTTCCTGCGTCAGGATTCCCCCTGCGTGTTGCTGATCATAAGGAAGTGGGAACGGCAGCTTTTTCAGATGGGAGACATGTATCCAATGCTTTCTCCCATCCACTTTAACCGCTGTCCGGGTAGCAAGGAGGATCTGCCGGGGCTCGGACCACCTTGGAGCCAGGCTGGTGTCTCGCTCAAACTTCTTCACCAATACCCACTGGCCGGGTTGTAGCCGATGTCCGGGTCCCTCTGGCAGTGGCTGCAATACGGAGGCTACCTGCTGATGAACAGAACGAAGGTCTTTAGTCAAAGCATAGAGGTAATCGATCAACATTGGATATTCAATATCAGAAAAGGATCGTGGGCGTGGTACCCCCCATACATTGGCCGGCCTACCAAAGACAATTTCATACGGAGAAAGGCCAGATCGGGAATGTGGAGTAACACGTAGTGACATAAGGGCTAAAGGCAAGGTGTCAGGCCATTTCAACCCTGTGCTTTCCTGTATTTTGGCCATTTTTAGCTTGAGAATACCGTTATATTTCTCCACGAGCCCTGCGGATTGTGGGTGCCGGGCTGCGTGTAACTTTTGCTTAATCTGCAGACCCTACAGATATGCTTGACGAGGGCCCCCTGGAAGTGCCCCCCGTTATCCGACCAGAACAAGCGGAGCAAACCGAAGCGGGCCACAAACTATTTGAGAAGGGCTTTAGCTGTGGCCATGGCAGTATTTTCTTTAGTGGGGTAGGCCTCAACCCATTTGCTAAAAGCACAAACCACTACCAAAACATATTTCAAATTGTTGACACGCTCCATATGGATATAATCCATTTGGAGTACTTCAAATGGCAGGGTCGGGGTGCAAAATTCCCACTCAGGACATTCTCCCCCTTCCCCGGATTGTGCTGTAGACAAACCATGCAGTATTGGACCAACCGGACAGCCGTCCTTTGGATGTTAGGGTTGTTCCAAACTGGGTCCAGAAGCCCACAGATACCTTTTGCTCCTATATGTGCAGGGCCATGTGCCATAGTCACAACTGCCTGTACCAGAGCATTGGGCAGTAGCCATCTTTGCTTCTCTGTCAAATCAACCCAACAATTATTCTCATCCAATCTTCCTACCTCCTTTTCCCATCTCTCTAATTCTGCGGGTGTAGCTTCTTTCTGTAACACTCGCACACTCTCCATAGTGTTATCGAACAGTTCAGATTCCTCCATCTTGCGGAAGAATTCACAAACATCGTTGACATTGGGGACTGGGCTGTCTGCTTGGCCACCTGGTCTGCGAAGGCATTTCCCTCCCCCACCTCGTCCACTATTGCTTTGTGCGCACTGCATTTGACGATGGCTAGTTTCTTTGGTAAAGTGAGGGCGTCTAGCAGCCGCAAAACCAGGGGACCGTTCTGTATCTTTTGACCATGGGAAGTAAGAAAACCCCGCTCCCTCCACAGCCGCCCAAAGCTATGGGCCACGCCAAAGGCGTACTGGCTGTCTGTGTATATGTTGACTTCAAGTCCTTCACTCAGCTCACAGGCTCGCAATAAAGCCATCAGTTCAGCAGCTTGGGCTGACCGGTGAGGGACTCGGAATGTTTCGACCACTGTCTTCAAAGTCGTAATTGCATATGCAGCTGTTGTTGTTCCATCTGCTAGTTTAAAACAGGACCCATCTACATATAACTCCCCTTGGGGTTCAGCCAGAGGAGTGTCTGTGAGATCAATCCTGCCCTTAGTCTCTTCTTCAGTGCGATAAATGCAATCATGTATGTCATCATTAAGTTCACTCATAGGGAGTGGTAACAACGTGGCAGGGTTCAATGTTGCACATCGGGTGATCGTAATATGTGGTGCAAATAATGTTAGCTCATATCCGGTGAGACGTGCACCTGTGAGATGCTGTGTTTTCGTTTTGTTTAGCAATGTGTCCACGGCATGCGGCACCATCACTGTCAAATTAGAATTTAGGACGAGTCCTTCTGACTGTCGGATGGCCACTGCAACAGCTGCTGTGGCCCTCAGGCAGCTTGGAAGTGCTCTTGCGACATTATCCAATGTAGCTGACAGATACGCGCAGGGTCTTTGCTTACCACCAAAGTCCTGCGTTAACACTGAAAGCGAGCAACCGTCGACCTCATGCACATATAGTACAAAAGGTTTACGGTAGTCAGGAGTGCCCAAGACAGGAGCGGAACATAAAGCAGTTTTCAAAGAATCAAAAGAGTGCTGACATTCATCCGTCCAGGGGAGGGGTTCATGCACGTCCTTAGTAGTCAGATGCAACAAGGGTTTAGCAAGAAGTGAAAAATTAGGTATCCATTGGCGACAGTAAGAGGTTATGCCAAGAAAAGCGCGAACTTCGCGTTGCGTGCAAGGAACAGACATTTTAGCAATAGTAGTAATTCGTTCAGGTGTTAGTCATCTACCCTCCTTCGATAGTAGATGACCAAGGTAGGTCACCTCCTGTCGACAGTATTGGAATTTGGACAATGATACCTTATTTCCCTTTGCAGCTAAATGGTGCAGTAGTTTAACGGTCCAGTTTTGCAACCTTCTTCTGTGTCCAAGGCAATCCGTAAGTCATCCACGTATTGCAAAAGGACGTTGCCCTCCGGCAAGTCCAGGTCATCCAACAGAGCCTTAAGGGCTTGACTATATATGCTCGGGCTTTCAGTATAGCCTTGAGGTGCGCAACAGAAGCGGAAACTGCGCCCAGATAACGAGAATCCGAAAATCTGTCTGCTATCAGGATGAATAGGGATACTGAAGAAAGCATTCTTCAGATCAATGACCGGAAAGTATTTTGCAGTCGGTGGAATCATGGTAAGGATCGTGGTGATGTCTGTTACCACGGGATACTGTGGTACCACAATTTTGTTGACGGCTCTAAGGTCGATCACAAAACGATAAGCAGCACCCTGACCCTTTTCACCAGAATCAGAACTTCTTTTCAAAATCGGAAGAATTGGGCTGTTACAAACGTTAGCAGCTGTTTCCTCCACAACTCCCTTGTCGATCAAATCTTGAATAATCGACAACAAAGCCCGTTCCCCTGCGGGTGCTATTTTATACTGCGGGATGCGCTGCATTTTTGCACCCTGCTTCAGCGTGATGTGAACCGGGGGAATATCCAACTTACCCACATCAGCATCCCCCGTCGCCCAAAGTGTGGCTGGGATGCCATCGAACTCTGGGGGAAGGGGTTCATTTTTAGCAAAGCACTGTTTCATGTGGGCAGTGCTGGGTTGGATTGTCAAATAAACCCCATCAGCAGAACAGTGTATTGTCACGTTTAATCTTTTCAACATGTCTAAACCCAGTAAGTTCTCTCCACAATGTGAAGTCAGCAAAAGAGGGGTGTCAATAGTGGCGGGACCGATCGAGAAGGGGAGAGGTCTGGAGATGGGACTGACAACTGGAACTCCCGAGAATCCCACTGAGACATTATTTTGCCCGGACAGAGCCGCCCCTGGAACCAAATTTCGAGCAACAGAACTATTCATTGCTCCCGTGTCAATTAGGAAATTCTCAGAAGTCCCCATAACTTCCCCTTTTACATAGGGTCCCTTTTGATTGACCGGGATTGACACTTGGCCCCTACTCTGTCCCTGGCTGTCCTATGCTTGTACACAGGTATCCTGGTCTTCATATTCATAATCGTCGTGATAGTACTGCTTGCTCTGATTGGTATCGAAATGATTACATTCAGACTTGCCTGATCGTTCGTCTCTGCGCATATCATTCCGGTTGGGGCCTCCTTGTCCACGTCCTCGCCCTCGGACTGCTCCGTTCTGGGCAAGCAACAACGGACACTGTGCTTTCCAATGCCCCTCCTCCTTACAATAGGAGCACTGATTCAAACCCACAGTCGGAGCCCTGCCTGTGCCTCGGCCTGCACCCGCCCCTCTGGACATGGGTCCTCTAGCTCCTCTTCCCCCTCCTTGCCCTCGGACTACCTGCCGTAGCAATACTCGCGTTTTAAGGTCCTTGGCCTTCTTGTCCACCTTCTCTTTACATTCATTTTCCCTATGTTCATAATATTGAGCCATGCTTAAAATTACGGAAGGGGTTGAGGTAGTCCAGGTACTTTCTGCTGCTTGTAAACGCGCAGATATTTCCGGGGCCAAATTGGTGACGAATCTATTCACCAACAGCCTAATTCCACCTTCCGTAGCCAGATCCTGACCGCTAAAATCAATAAAGACTCCTTCAAACCTAGTGAAGAAGTCGGACACACTTTCGTCTTTCTTTTGTCGGCACGCAGTCAGTTTATCCCAATCAACCTTCCTCGGAGGTATCAAAGTATGCATAAAGGCGATAATCCTTGCAGGCAAGAACGTTATTTCATTCCTAGTCTTATCTCCCGGTTTACGATCTCGGTCCCACCCTCGTAACTCGTCCCATGTCCCGCCCAGTTCAGCATGATCAGAGTCATGCACCTGCCACCATATATCAACGGGCACAAGCAGTCCAAAGAATAGCTCGACATCTGCCAGTGTCATTACGGCAGAGGCCGCAGCTTCAGTCAACTCTTTGTAATAGGGGGTCGGGTTCTTTCTTGGGTCGGGCAGTTGGGATTTCAGGGAAAGGACCTCGGTCCTCTTCCATGGAGTATACACCCATTGCTCCTGGAATCGGGCATCTATCCGTGCTCGGGTGACTTGTTGTTGAGCATCGCGCTGTTCGGGGACTTCGGGATGATAAATAGGGTGGACCTCGCGCATAGGATGCTGCGAAGCCCACTGAGGCAGGGGGTTCTCCGAGGTCCATTGAGGACTCTTTAAGAACAATCTGCCTGGATACTGGACTAGAGTGACTACGTTTTTATACACTTCTTGCGGGGTCAAATTAAATTTATAGGCCCAGTCCCGAATCTCGTACAAAATCTGCGGAGCGCTGCCATTATGGAAGCTGGCCTCCTACGACCAAATGAGGGAATTAGACATTTGGTAAATCACATGTTGCTGCATTATAGGCTCTAAATCCTTCACTGTACTCCATATGTCTTCTACCGTATAAACGTCACTCCTTATCCATTTCACAGCCTGATCCGCTAAGACTTCCTTCTCGCCATATGCTATAGATGATCTAGTGAATAGAGTTTTTCTATCCAACCCACCTGCTGCCCCCTTCGGGGTCTGTTCCACCACACTTGGTGTAGTGGTGGCTGAATGAGAGACCCCTACGGGACTCGGGAGGCTCAATTGTACGCGGGGGGTGGATAGGGACTGCCTAGGGTCAAAGACAAGGGTAGCCAGATCCCCCGGAGAGGGAGAAAGGATGCCAGCATCATGTGTAGGGGCTACAGAGGCACGGTCCTCCGGCGCGGATGCTTGGGGTGCAGTCGCTGTTTGGACAGGGACCGCGGGATATATGCGCTGCATGGCATACGGGGGAGGAGGCCTTTTGTCTAACAGGTCCTCAATCTCATCTTAAGCTTCATTTCGGGTTACATCGCTTTTATCCACTTGTACCGAAATCGCCTGTTTTCCTTTTCAATATTCTTTTCTGTTTTATTTTTGTCGTGGGCAATAGCTTTCTGTGTAAGCGTTTGCCCTTGTTGTATTTTAAGCAATTTCTCTGATCTAATACATCTTCTCTTGGCCTCTTTCTGCCACTGGTTAAGAGTGTCAAACATGGCCTTGCGGCTGCGTTTGATAAAGAGGCGCTCTTGTAAATACTGAATCTTTTTCTCATCAAAAGATCCAGTTTTCGGCCACTGTAGTTCTATATTATTCTTAGTGTACTTATGCCACAAGGAGTTAAAGAGAAGAGGGCCAATACCGTGTTTGCAATACATATCAAGGCTGGGTGTTCCCTCTGGAGGGGCAGGTTGACTTTCATCCAGTCTCGGGCCCCCTCGGTGGAAACAGCCAAAGCACAACGTGCTGAAGCACGGCATTTTTCTTTGTTGTTCTATCCCTAGTGAGCTGAAAAGGAATCAAGCGTTATTAATTAAAGAACAACAATCTTCAATTTTGCCAATCACAGTTCTCTCAGACACATGGCCATGTTCCCATTCAGAATCATCCTTACGTTGCAAACGAACCACTGAACACAACACACCAACGATACAGAAACCGCACAAACAATGAACGAGAAATGCAAAGAAAAAGGTGGAGCCCGTCGACTCCCACCTTGGAGAACGCTATATGCAAATATCCAAAGCTGCAAAGAACTCACAGTCTTGTCCTTAGACTGCCTGGAGATAGTTTTACACAGACCAGCCTACAGGCCATCCAACAGTATTCATGGTTCACCTCCCGGACTATACTAGCTAAGCCCGCTTTTTCAAGTGCCGCCCCAGATCTGTCCGAGTGCTACCCAATCTCAACCATCGGCATTCCCGAGAACAGTCCGGCCGAGCGAGAACCGCAGTTCCCCAAAGGCGTATAATTTTTATCTCCAGTATTTCTACACAAAGCAAACAAGAAGCATCTGCACGTGCAATCTCACCATTGCCCCGTCAGACCCCCTATTCAGAGTTTCTCCGTGACCACAGGCCACCAAATGCTAAGTACCAAATCCAGATCTGTAGACGTAATCCAACACAGAACAGGACAAAATGCTTACCTGGTGCACACAGGTCTGTTTGCACGTTCTTCACTGCCAACTCTCGGTAGGGCCAATGTGGCCGGTTTTCGGGTCACACCCGAAGGACTCCGGCGTGGGGCCACTAGCAGCTGAGATACTCGCGACCGGGAGGGCAGAGCAAAACCCCAAATCTTCGTTGGTCTATTCTGCAATTACCCCCCGATCTAGAGCACCCCTTTCAATGTCCCGATTGATCTCTGAAATACAGAGGGAGGACCCCAACGCGGAGTCCCGGCGGAGTTGCCAACTGAAGTACCGGAAATTATTTACAAGCCCCCAATTATAGTTACTTCCATAAACATTCCCATTCCCATTACCAATAATCAATCAGTTGGCAGTGTAGAAGGTCCAAGCATTTATTAGAACAAACAAACTCTGCCAGAGGAGCTCCTTGCGACCTAACCCCACGAGGTCCGCAAAGAAGACTGCTGGCACACTGTCAGAACATCATATATATACAGTTGCATTGGCGAAATCATGGCCCAACATGGAAAAATACAAGCTTGTACAGGTTGGTGCAGAAAGGGAAAGACCATGAAAGGCACACAAAGAACACTTGGTTCAGCTCATCTCAGTTTAGCAAGGTCGAATGGGTGACTCCCTTCTGCCGGCTCCGACACAGCCCACCCCGCTCCCTCATGGAATGTGCTTATCGGGCCTTCCTCTGCTACCTACAACCTTGACAGGCCTAACGAGCTGAAGCAGCGATTCTGCAACAACAGTTGGGTTATTTCTCAGGAGAACGCTGACCGGGGAAAAGGAATGAGTGCGGTCTGTTAATGTACGGCTTTCAGCGAGGCCACAAAATGGCGCCGGTCAGGCTAAGAAAGTGTAAAATACGGGGACTGGTGCAAGATGGAGTTCTATAATACGACAGATGGTTTTATGCTAATGTTTACGTACATATAAGGTAACATTTAGGTACATCATGCTAACTATAAAATATCGATTATGCACATGGTATACATGAAAATAATTGCCAGTTCCTCACAAGGACTGTCTGATAATCATTCAACTGTTTGATTTACATCTAAGGTTACTACAAGAATGGAGATGCTAGAGCCAAGGTTCCTACTGTAGAAAATAGAAACCTTCTCAGGGGTCCCACTGATACTTGGCCCTTTTAAACCAACACAGAAGAACTTGGCACAGAAGCTGAAATATAAAAGTAACATCTTTATTAACCTCAAATGAGGGAGACTACGTCACATAGAAGCCTTAGCAAATGAATGAGGCAGTTTGAGGAGTACAGAAAAGTCAGCATAAGACCAAGGGGCAGTCCTGGCTCATGTAAGAATGCAAAATGACTAATATGGACATGCAAGATCTGCTTGCTCAACAAAGTGTGAGGAGAGTTGCTTCTCCATACAGCAGCAAAAATAGCCTGACAGTTCTACAGGATGAGCAGGTGCATTCCACTAGCTAGGCTCTTCTGAGCATGTGCTACGGTGGAAGATGATAAATATAGTTAGTTTCTAGGCAGATTACAGGAGCAGTCAACACTGAGGGAGGACAGAGCACATGGCAAGCATGTGGCAGCACATGGCAAACAAAATGGCTGCCAGAAATACAAAATGGCTTTCAGCTCATGCTAACAAATCCGTCCAATATTTGACACTACAGAAGACCAATTTGTGCTAGAAACACGAACATAGATAACCTGCAGGAAGTTCTGTCCATGCATGTGTCACTGGGTTCTGCCTAAAACGTTTACTGCAGCTTCAGGAAAGTGCGGTACCCTGCCCTTTTTCATTTACAGATTCTGCACAAAGAAAAACATGTTGGTTTACATACACAGGAAAGCACTGGCACTGAATATTTACTCTGGTAACCCATAAATTGGGAGGTCAGGTGTGGCAGAGGAAAGGGGCCTTGGAGTCATGAGGTACTGACCTTAAAAAAGCAGAGTTGAGAGTTAACTTATACATTTATTTGCTGCAAAGAAATTGGTGAAGAGGACACACAATAGTAAATCAGTTCCAGATTACTTAACGATTTGTTGGAGTACTATCAACTACTGTCTTACCTGTGACCTGCAGCTTCCGTGGCACTGACTCCATTAGATCGCTGGCAAATAATGTGGGGGCATAATAACAAGAACCTCGTTAAAATTATCGCACTTTTAGCAGCAGGAAACTGCTGCTAAAACGGCGATAATGGGCCAGCTAATATGCATTATAGAATTCCAATAGAAGTCCAGGTTAGATGTCCTGTACATCTAACCTGGGCTTCTATTGGAATTCCATAACGCATATTAGCAAGCCCAATTTCACCGTTTTAGCTGTAGTTTCCTGCCGCTAAAACAGCGATAATTTTAACGAGGTTCTTGCTAATATGCCCCGTGGTTTGGTGAGCCCCCTGCGCCCTGGCCCAGCTCAAGAGCATCAGCATGCAATGCAAGTCAAAAGGAACAATTAATGGCCTGCTTCGGCTGGCGCGCACGCGAGTTGTTAACAGAAAGCAGCTATGCACTTTTTAATTACTTTGGAGATATTGCATTAAGTTTATTGCCAAGACCGGACTTGCCAGGTCCCAGCCTGCCTTGCCCGCAGCTCACCCATTAGCCCACAGCTCACCCATCAGACCGCCCTCAACCGTAATAATAAACGAATGTTAAAGAAAATGCTCCTTGAAAGGCAGGCGTGCACTACTGACATCATTAATGTGATGCAGTCATCATGCCTGGACCTGGGTAGGCCATCAATTGAAGACATACCAGACAAGAAAGGAATCCAACCGGAGGGATGGGTACACAGGACAGGTAGCTACATTTCTTTGGAATGATTATTTGGATCATCTCACTGGGGAGAAATTCAATAGCCCCGTCCCTGTTAAAAAAGTGCAGGTGCTAAGCACCTGAAAGGTCCTGCACAAATTAAGCACTGCATATACGTTACCTCTAAGGTAGACCCAAGGTATCCCTGTGGGCAGGGTGCTGTGTCTATTAAAGGGAGGACAAGTACTGGTGTGTGTGGCATGTCCTGGTAGTGAATTACCCTGCATTTCAGTTTTCACTAATGCAATGCTATTCTATCTGCCCCATAGGAAAGAATGGGAGTTTTACTTATAACCTCTTAGAAACATAACTTCCCATTGGGACACGATCGGGAAATGGAGTTTAGTATACCTAGACTCTGAATGTAAAAATGCATCATTTAGTATAGATGATTTTTATGTTCTGTGTTTGAAAATACAACTTTTGGAAAGTAGGTATTTATTTGCTTAAACATCCTGTGTGCCTCTGCTGGGTTTGTGGATTGACTGTCCGGCTTTACAGTGACTTGTGAATTCACTTCAGACAGCCCCTGGGGGGTTGAGGTGTATCCTGCCTTTCCTGGATGAGTCAGGGCTGGGCTGAATAGGCCTAGGCTGCATTTAGAGCCGTCGCCACCGAAACTGCTTGTGTCATTACCCGTGGGCACCGCACTCCGCCCAGCCTTGCTTCACTTTGCCATCCTGGTCTCACCGACACCATCGCTGGTGCTGACTGCGACATTCGTGGTCGCATTGTGGCTGGTGGCACTGCTCGTTAGTTTCATGATGCACAGCTTCGTCCCACACAGCAGTCTGGGCCGACCTATGTCAGCTCCCGCTAACCGGCTCTGTCGCGTGCACCGCAACCTGCCAGCATCGCATCGACCACCACAATGCGCTGCACCGTACGCCTTGGTTTCCCGGACGCCGTCTGGACGATCATCACCAATCCACTGCCTGCACTGCATCATGAGGGCACCGCACCTTGCACCTATTCGAATTTGCAATGCAAACATGACAGTTGCCACAACCGGCTTACACTAGCGTGCCAGCTGCAACGAGAAATGTACTGTTCACGCGTCTGTCCACGATTTTGCTGCCCCGTACTGATGTGGTCGGCGGGAACTGTTAGACTCTGTTGTTTTTGGCATCGCAGTAGCCCTGGACGTAGCTACCGACTCGTAGGAACTGTGTTTTTGAGATATTTCTGCAATTTTAAGGATATCTTGCGAAGTATATATTTCTAAGTACATCAATGTTGGATACTTATCATTTTGGTCTTGTTTTGGATATATAAAAATATTGGATAGTTTTTTAACTGGTGTGGTGTCCTTTTGTAGTGTTTTCAATGTATTACTGTTGCTTAGGTGCAAATGCTTTACACACTGCCTCTGAGATAAGCTTGACTGCTCGTGCCAAGCTACCTGCGGGGTGAGCAGGGGTTATTTTAGGAGTGAAGCTCCATTACCCTGACTAGGAAGAAGGATCCCTAATTGGGCAAAGGTACTTACCTCTGCCAACTAGAGACCCCAATCTCTAGCAGTTAGTGTCCCTACCAATCCATATATATATATGACGCTTAAACATCAAACACAAGAGATTCTCGTTTAATGAGAGAGTGTCCCAAGCATTAGAATCAACGGTTTACAAATTTTGCGAATGTGAGCTTGCACTAAGTTATGTCTAGACCTATTCCTGGTTGTACCATAATAGACAAACTATTCCTTAAGCTGACACTTGGTCCAGGACTTTCATGGGACAGAAAATGCAGAGCCTGTCTTGGCTTGCCCTCTCTAGGGCCTTATCCTGACACAAATGTTGTTTTAACGGACCTAGGTGATGGGAGCCATTTCCTTACTTCCTGTGAGCAAGCAATCTCTCACTTTCTGTGCTAAGCAAGTAGTGCTGAAGTGTAGGGGCATCATTTAAATATGTGTATTCCATCTGAATGCTCTGTGACCTGATAGACAAATTTTCATAACCCATAACTTACATTGTTTCAAGGGAACAAACTCTCTCAAGCAGCAAGCAAAGTTACTTCCTCATGTTGTGAATTGCGCAGTGGGTGAGGGACCTGCAACATTTGTAAAAACTTTACGCATCAGTTTACACTGATAATTTTAGAACATCCAAAATGAAGGCAAGGGCATTCATTTCCTCATGTTGTGAATTGCCCGAAGGAGGGACCTGCCACATTTAACACATGTAAATGCTTTCTGTATGAGATATATTGATAATTTTAGAGAGGCCAGGGTGAAGGCATTCGGAGCACGCGCTGATGCAGCAGGATGAGTACTCTCTGATCTGTGACAGCACAAACTGGGCCCAGGCCCGAGGGGGCAGCAGGGCCCATGTGTAGCAGTTGGACGAACCTGCACAAGCTGTGCACACCACCGCAGCATTTTAATACAATATGTGCAGTTTGGGTCAGTGCAGACCTCGTATAAGTGGTGTGTCATTTCACGAGCCACACAGAGTAGCGACCCTCAAAGCTAGCCTGACTGAGCAGCTCCCGACAGCCTGCCAACACCAGTCTGACTCTGCATGCCCATTAGTCGGCACAGCATCCTAACATGGGTCTGATAGAAGAGTTACCCCTGTGACCAGAAAGGTAGGGACCTATTTATGAAAAGTAGTGCAGCACGTCACCTTGATGTGCTGCACTGTGGGACAGGGAAAGGGGAGGAATGAACCATATTTAAAGTCATACAGTGCGTTCCTGTCCTTTCTCCTGCACTGGCTTCCTTTTGGCTGGCTAGCGCCAACACAGTCACCCTTGCACCATGGTGAAAGTGAGTTTGCATTTCATGCAGGATTGTTTTTGTGCAGGAAGGGGCACCTTCCTGCATAAAACCAAACCTAGGAGGCATATTCCTCTATCTAAGGGCCTCATTAGGATCGCGGACGGACTTGCGTCCGTCCGCGACCCCAGAGCAGGAGGGAACCTCCGCATGGCATGCGGAGTTCCCTCCTGTGCAATTAGGATGTGACCGCCACCCTGGCGGTCACATCTTCTATTTTTAACATTGCGGTGGGTGCGGCTTCAAGCTACACCCGCGGCAATGTTAAAAATGTAGGTGTTGCATTTGTATGCAGAAAGAGGCAGGCACCGCGCGGTGCCTGCCGCTTTCCGCATACAAATGCAGGGGGGTACCATAGGTACCCCCCATGTGCACCCCCCACCCCCCTTCACCTAGGGGGCCCGCAACGGGCCCCCGCAGTGAATTTACACATGCTTTTCCACGGCGGAAAAGCCGCCGCGGAAAAGCATGCTTGACATCCCATCCTAATCTGGCTGACGGTGTCTGAGAGACACGTCACCATATTAGAGCTTTTCCGCCGCGGTTGTAAGTCAACCGCGGCGGAAAAGCTGCGGACGGAAACCAGGACCCACCAGCCATCGTAATGTGGCGGTGGGTCTTTGGTGGGTCCGCTGCGGATTTTCCACATTCTCCGGGCCGGCGGTGGCTTCCACCGGCCCAGAGGGTGCGGAAAATCCGCAATCCTAATAACCCCCTAAGTGTGCAGCAGAATACAGCACACATAAAAGAGGAAGAAACTAGGAGAAAGAGAGATATTTCTCCTCGTTATGCCTCCCCCTGGGAAGGTTTAGGATTTAGGTGCATACCCAGGCTTAGAAGTGCTTGTAAATCTTGGAATGTGTCAAAAACTATGGGAGTTGCATGAGAACAGTGATTTGCGCTGCGTTGCTTCACTTCAAATCTTTTGGAGCCACTCAGAGCCAAGCAAAGTGGCTTTCAGTGCCTTCAAAAATCTGTGTTAAAGTTTACATCGCTTAAGCACCATGTTGTTTGCTGCAAGAGTGACGCAAACAGCCTCATAAATAGGCCCCTAAGTGTATACCTTAGGGGTCTGCAGCAAGTAAAAGACTGCTACTGCATATGTGCACCCTATTGAACTTTCTTCTGATCTCGCTTCTTGTCTCCAAGTTCCTCCCTTTTGCATTCCTCGTCGGTTTTGTGCCCACTAAGCCGTCTTTGCTGGTAGTCAGAAGACATCTTCCGGACTGCTTCGCATTTTGATGTCACCCTCTTTATTTTCTGGTTTTCGGTACCCTGAATGAATTGTTTCCTGGTGTTTTTAAGCTTTTTAGGTCTCGTCCTATGCAACACACATGCGTTGCATAGGAGAGAGACCTTAAGCCATTGATGCGCCTTTTCAGGCCAAACCGTGCACGCGTTCCATTGCCTTCAATGGCAACGCGTGCACGTCTGGCTGTTCCCTGGCGGGAGCGAGCGGGGACAACATATGTTTGTAATTACCTTGCAAACATATGGTGCCCACAAGGGAAACATGCGCAGGCCCCCTCCTGTCTCCCCTCTCCCTGCTGCCTCCTCCTTTAACTCGACTCGCGCACAAAATGAGGATGGGTGTATAACACGATGTGTGACCGGCAGGCATTAATATTTCCTTACAGCAACGCAGAAACACAATTGAGTCTGGTCTCCCTGCTAGCACGTTTGAGCATCTAAGCCTCTAAAAGTTCAGCAGACACCAGGCTTTCACACTAACACAGAGAAACAACGTAAATTCCATCTTAAAGGTACACCACTGACTCCCTCTAGGGGGCAGAGCCAAATATTACACTGCAGTCTAATTTCAAAAGCGACCGACAATCCCACTGTCTCATGCCTTCTCTAAGAGTCGCGGGGTCTCCATTTGGATTGAAACATGAACGTGCACCCCAATCGGGATTTGAAGGCATGCAAACATTACAGCAGCTGGTGTATTTTGGACTTGCAGGAGTTTCTCCACTAATTCCAACATGGCGTATTTTGGTTTCATGCACAAAATAAAACAATATTAAATGAAGATTTAATGAATGAAAACAACATTACTTGTTTTCACACCTTGTAACAGAGAAACTTGGTGGCAGATTTATGTTGGACTTGCGCCACGTTTGCGTCACGCAACAGCGGCGTAAACGTGGCGCATTCCTGCAACCTATTTACAACGTGACGCATCTAGGCAGATGCGTAACCTTGTAAAGCCCTGCGTCACATGTGGGCGTTCCAGCGCAGGGTGGGCGTTCCGGGGTAGTTGCGCCTCGCAAAAGGGGCTGAGTGAAATCTACAAGATTTCACTCAGTCACTTTTAGGCCAATGCTGCGTCAAAACCCTGCGCCTGCTTGAAGCAGGCGTAAGGCTTGATGCAGCATTGGACAGATAGGGCAACCCTGAGCCTTGCTGGAGTTGCGTCACGCTTGCGACGCAACTCCAGCAATGCGTGGCCTTTACGGCACAGATGCGTGACGCATCTGTGCCGTTTTTGCCCCATGGTGCGCCGCATTGTAAATGCGGCACACCATGGGTGGCGGAGCTGCGGCGCACAATAACTGGCGCATCCCTGGGGATGCGCCATTTATTGTAAATCTGCCCCTTGAAAACCTTGACGCTCCAAGTCCCAGGCATGGAAGTCAGAATAATGTGTAATACCACTTGGCGATATTGGTATTTTCTGGAAGCCTATCTCCCTTGATAAAATACAGTCACAAAAATTAGGGGTGAATAGAGGATGTGGTTAGCCATTCTGACTGGCAGTCCAAAGTTCCACATAGAACAGGCGCTATTTCAAGCCTCCTCTGTCTCAGCCCCTTAATGTAAAATGACACAGCTCCGCAAACCTACCCTTCCGACCTTCAGAACACACGATATTTAGAAAATGACGACTCCTCTCACCGTTTAAAGCTATCATCCACTAGACGACCGCCCATTCCCACAGATGAGTTACAGCTCTCCTCACTCCCTCCTTACCATTTTTCGATCGTGCACCGCTTCATTTTAAGCACACAGTTTTGGATTCTATAATCTTTTTTTTAAACCAGGGTGGGTGCTCTCGCTCTCTCCTGACCTTTTCTTGCTCTCTATAAAGCTCCCTCCCAGCCCAGTCTGCTCTAGATACAACAATTTAATAAATAAAATCTCACCGCGACCAAGAACGTGAATCTATGAATGATAGATAAACCGAGAGCAGCTGTTTAACAGGTCAGAAACACTCCTTTAATGCAGGCCTTCCCACGAAGTCTCTCACAGAATTCAAACCAAAAGGGCAGGCTTCTGACATGTACTGTAGACTAGCTGCATCACTGTTTGCAGAAGGCCCACACCTTATTCACAATCTTGAATCCACCCCCAATACGGCAGTCCACATGAATTGCTGTATTCACATCAGGTGTGCAGCACCCATTGGGCTGAGTGGGTTTTAGCCCTCCTCTCCCCCGGTCAGCATCCGTCAGGATGCTCTTATGCAAGTTGTTCAAACCATCTGATTCACATATGGGTTTATGGGATCCACCCAAGGTTGGAGATTGTGTGACTCTTGTAAATCAAGAGCTTCTCTTATTATAGAAGCCTCAGTGACACACAGAGGAGTGGAGATGCAGCAACCCTAGGAAATCCGTTATCTGTTGGGTCCATGGAGGAGCCGCAGGTGCCGTCTCCGGAAAATCAAGACATCGCTTTTACCTGGGTGTATGAGGCCTATATAAAAGGAAAATGTGGCCACCATAGGAAATTCATTGGTTGGCATCACTCGTTCGTGGGCCTTAGGGGCCCATTAGGGAACACAAGAGGCTACATCCCTGTCTTTTGGTGAGAACAGATTGATAAATATTCTTGTTTTGTTAAAGCCACTAAAGATGGAAAGTCCATGCTATACAAAAAGTCCCTTACATGGCTAAAATTGTGCTGCCCTGCCCTCATTGTTTTTCCTGTTACGGTCTCTGTGTTTTTTTTTTTCCCCTAGTGAGGCCAACAATCTGTCAAGGTCACGGGTGCACCTCTATGTTGCATAGATTTAGACCACATAGCATTGCTCTAAAGTTGGGAAATCACTCTTGGTCTGGGCTTTGGCGGATTGGTAGTAGTAACAGCATGATTATTACTAAAGGCACAGGCCTTCAGTTAGGGAGAGGGTCTGCTCCATATCAACATTTTAGTAAATGCCCCTTAAGCATTTATTTACATATTAGGATGTGTGGAAGAGAATGTGCACCTGAGAGGAACTGTGATTCAGGGTTAGGGTCTCCCTGGCTACCGCCTTCCTACCAGACTATGGACAGAGTAAGAAACAAGAATCCAGTTGGAAGCCTTTCAGGGAGAAGAACAGGTCTGTTGCTGAAGGGGTTTGTTGGACTACATCCTACAGAAGAGCCTGGCCGGAAATATCTGAACAGCCTAGCTGCGTGAGGACCTGGCTGTGCCACTTCAGGACACAACGTCACCAAGATACTGTACAGGGAAAATGCCTATATCATCTGCGTCGCCTAGAGGAAAACCAGGGCCTGTCTCTATTTGGCTCTTGGAGTTTTGAAAACACCCCGATACCATCTCCATCCCGGGAAAGGTCAGAAAGATACCGAAGTGAACCCACTCTGATACTTTTACCCTTACGGGGATATTGATCTACCGCCCCCCCGGACCAGCCAGCGCTTTCCAAGAGTCGCTGGTGGCAAATATCACTGCGCTGGCCTTACAACCAGCAAACTTCAGTGTTTTAGGGGACCTTAACCTTCATCTTGAATGTCGAGAATCTCCCGCCATACTGAGGTTTCTGGGAGACATGGAGGCGTGCCAGCTCAACCAGCTGGTCGAGGGGCCTTCACACATGGCAGGCCATTTATTGGGCCCGGTGTTCACGAACATCCAGGAAGCCTCTGTCTCCACTCTGAGTTGGACGGATCATTTCCCGGTTTTCATCTCAATTCAGATACCAGTTAGAAGCAGGGAAAAGCCCCCACCTCTGCTGCGAAGACGCCCCTGGAACAAACTCGACAACATAGAGTTTGCAGCCAGACTCCAGACTTCGTGCCCTATTTGGCCGAGCAATCTAGATAAGGCTGATATAGCCTATAGAGAGTGGATAGAGGAATCACTGAATCATTTAATTCCTATGAAATGCATCAGGCCTAGACGGGGCCAAACTCATCCATGGTATTCCGAGGCTCTTACAATAAAGAAAAAACAATGCAAACAACTGGAGCGCTTATGGAGGAGGTCTTACGACCACCTAGCTAAAACCAATTTCAGAGTAGCTACTAAAGCATACCATAAACTTATAAAACGATCAAAAGCTGAATATTACACAAATCTGATCAACTCCAGTACTAACCGCTCCAAAACCATTTTTTCCCTAGTAAAGGATCTGACCAAAACTCCGGAGGGTCCTGGTAATCTCATTGTATCTGATACACAATGTGAAGAGCTGGCCTGTTTCTTTGTAGACAAAGTCAAAGGGATCTATAAATCCCTAATGTCAGAGGGACCCATTGTACATCCCAATTTGGAGGGTCCTGCTGACATGCTTTGTGCACTACAATACCTACCACTTATCGAGCAAACGGAGATGGACTCCCTGATAAAAAAAATAAAGTCAGGCTCCCCGGAAGATCCTGTTAAGCCAGAACTGTTCAGACTATTCCAGGATCCCATTCTGCGGGAAGGACTGAAGTTAATTAACAACGCACTTCAGTCGACCATCATTCCTTCATCCTGGAAACATGCTAAAGTGGTTCCCCTGTTAAAAAAACCTTCATTAGACTCCACCAGACCGGACAGCTATAGACCCATCTCCTTGCTTCCCTACCTTTCCAAGGTGATGGAGGCCCATGTAAACTACATTCTAACTACATATTTGGAGTCGAATGGAGTTTTGGATGAATCTCAGAATGGATTTCGTGCTAGGCATAGCACAGAGTCTGCTCTGTTAGCCGTTACAGAACATCTGAGGGAGGGGCAGGACCAGGGCATGACATCGGCCCTGGTTCTACTGGATTTGAGTGCGGCCTTTGATACGGTCTCCCACAAGATCCTGCTTGCAAGACTGTGGGAGATCGGAATTAGGGAGAGCGCCTTGGAATGGTTCGCGTCGTTTCTATCTGACCGCTCCTTCCAAGTGCATGCCCCGCCGTACTCATCCAGCATACATCCCCTGGAGTGTGGAGTCCCGCAGGGCTCCGCGCTCAGCCCCACACTGTTTAATGTGTACGTCCGCCCCTTGGCCATGTTGGCTCGAGATCGGAACATCAAATTACAATATTATGCGGACGATACACAACTCATTTTCACCTTTTCCAAAGACATAGGGGCTGACCAAGCGAAGTTCCAGGAAGATATCTTAGCCATATCAAACTGGCTATCACAGAACTATCTCCAGCTTAACTCTGCTAAAACGGAGATACTTCTGGTAGGGAAAGATACTCAGAAATGGGATGAACACTGGTGGCCGCCAACTTTGGGCCGTCCTCCCGCTCCCAAAGAGGTTGTCAAAAATCTGGGCGTGATGTTAGACAATTCACTCTCCATGGAAGTCCACGCTAAGAGAGTGGCAGGCAACTGTTATGGTCGCCTACGCTCTCTGAGACCTATTCTTGGCTTCTTTGAGCCTTGTGTCCGTCAGATTATAATCCAGGCTTTAGTCTTATCCCATCTAGACTACTGCAATGTTTTGATGCTGGGTTCTAATCAGGCAGTGATACATAGGTTGCAGAGAGCTCAGAATGCTGCAGCTCGCATTCTGTTTGGGCTGCCAAAAAGATGCCATATTTCGCCTATTCTTCACCGGCTACACTGGTTGCCGATTAAACAACGTATCCAGTTTAAGAGCCTATGTCTCACCCATAAAATCCTGTATGGCACTGGTCCAAAAACCCTGCAGGGACTCTGCTCCTTCTATGTCCCTACGTGTGCCCTTAGATCGGCTGATCTATCTTTGGCACGCATGACCAAGATCCATAGATGCAGAGCAGGCGGTCGCGCTTTTAGGTATCTGGCGCCGAAACTGTGGAACTCGATCCCACTTACGGTTCGGGCCACTTCTAACCACTTTCTGTTTCGCAAACAAATTAAAACTTGGCTGTTTTCCTCCATTTAATCTTGCTGTTGTGTTGTCTGGTATCCAGGTCTGTCCGCAGCGCTGGGACGCCCCATTGCTGGGGTAGCCATGCGCTATACAAGCAGATTTAACATAACATAACACATGGAGTCCATAACTGCGTACTGCATCTAAATCGGTTGAATACATATACTGATTTCAACTTCAAGTCACGGAGGTCTGACTGCATCTGAGACCATGCCCCAATGGGGTCCTGGGGGGGGGGGGGGGGGGGGGGGCGACCGAAGGGAGGCCTTCCCCGCCCGGGGGAATTTGGGGCCGGGGAAAGGGGGGGAAGGGGGTTGAGATGGCACCGCCCGGGGACAGGTTTAGCTTTTGGTAGCTTTTGGGCTGGGGGGCGGGGCTTGGTTGGGCTTCCTTTGGGCTGGGCTGTGGTTTCCGCCCCGCCACGCGGCAGAGACACCATTTTAAGTGAGGTGTCTCGGCCGCCGGGCGGGGGGTGGGGTTGGACAATTTTTGGCCACGCGGCAGAGACACCATTTTAAGTGAGGTGTCTCGGCCGCCGGGCGGGGTTGGGGTTGGACAATTTTTATGGACAAAACTTCATGTCTCCATTGTTGCTAGCGGCACGAGCGGATGGCCTGCAGAGGAATGGTCTTCGCGATGGTGTGTGTACGATGGGACATTGCAGGCTTTACGAAGGGACATTACAGGCTTGAAGGAGAATTTCACGGCGCGGGACACATCGCGGCCTGCAGAGGAATGGCCTTCACGATTGTGTGTGTGAGATGGGACATTGCAGGCTTTACGATGGGACAGTTCAGGCTTGAAACGAGGATTTCCCGGCGCGGGACACATCGCTGGACGTAGGAAGAGCTCGGGAGAGCAGCATGCGGCTCCACGCGACCGAGCGGATGGGCCTGTTCTGGCTAGTGCGGGCGGTCAGGCTCCCACGTGGGACTAGGTGAGTCCCTTCTGCCCCTACCCGAAGGGTCCATACGGCCACCGGGGTGCTACTTTGGGGCAGGGGGGGAATAAAGAATCTTCTGTGTGATTGTTTGCGGTTTGCAAATGTGGATTATGGTTATTCAGATATTGTTGCGGTTCAAAAATGTGGATTATTGTTCTTCAGATACTTTTAATGATGTTCTTATTGGCGGGTGTACATGTTTGGGAGTGTACGCTGGGGGTATGGACTTTTTGTGGTGTTAGGGTGGAGGAATGGGCGTTACGGTGCCGGTGGCGTTCTCAGTGCGATGTGTTGCCGGTTAGAGGGGCCTGCCTGCTCCTCACAATCGGGGAGCGGTGGTTCGTGGCCTCAGCGGCTCCCGGAGCGGGAACATGGATCGGCGGGGGCGCGGGGGAGGTTTCCATCCCTGAAAGTGGGTGGGGGAGGGTTCCGGGCAGGTGCGTTACTACGGCGCAGGTCGTATTAGGGCTGCGCATGGGGAGCACGTAGGTTGCAGGGCGTGCAGGGCAGTGCCGCCGGGCTGTCAGCCCGCCCTGTGGGTGCAGGGGTTTGGCGGCCACTTGCCAGGGGCGGGAGAGCGGCGCTACGCTGACACGTGCGCAGTTCGCGCCTTTCCTCACGGGCACGGCCTGGCGTGCGCCACGGCCCGGCAGGACTGCCCGCGATCATGGCGGTGCATCGCCTGTGAGGCGGTTGAGGCGTAGGTTACATGACCTCTCCGCATATTGATGCACAAATTACATTGCTAGAGCATTTTGTTAGAGATGAGAGTTAGAAACACTGATATTGTTTCTCTGCTTGACATTTGTGAGGTGCGTTAAAACCAGAACCCTTTATCAAATTAAAGGAAACATCTAACAACTATGTGGTACTACAGCAAAAGAGCCGACTGTCAAAACATACAAATCGCAGCGATCTCACAAATTTGAGCAAATGAAAGGATCAAGTCGATACCTAGCCTCAGAATTAAAGAAAATGTGCACAAAGCTGCTTCTGAATAGGCAAAATAATTTCTACCGGCTTCTTACATGCTTTGTTCGCGTGACTAGAACACGTGAGTCTTTCCTATTATTGTCGCACAAATCGACGATAAATTTGAGAAAACTGTAATTTTAACACATTTTAACAAATCTACAGAGTGTTAGCGAGTACCAAACTATGAGGTAGGGATAGGTCAGGGAGTCTGCGTATTACGTGGAGTGGTCTAAAGTAGTGTTTTCAGATCAGTTGTAACCCGTTGAAGGCAGCTTTGAAATTGTTGGAAGGCTTGCATCTTCTTGGCATTGATTAAAAGAAAGCAGTTAGGTGAAGCCCATGCAATGTGTCACGGACAGATAGAGTGACCGGCAACTGAAATGTGTACACGGTCTGTGGTTATCGGCCCTGCATCCCTTTGTAGTTGTCATCAGTTGCAGTTTTGCGTGAGCTCCACACACTGGTGGATTTGCTCAGCTCCCAGGGTTGAATTTAGAGCGTTCCATAGTTTCTATACCGAAGGTACTGCTGCCTGCTCTTTGCCCCTTTTGTCCTGGCTGTCTGAGTCGTTACGTGCTGCCACCACATCCTGGTGAGTACGTATTAATAGTGAGAAACAGTTTCTCAGATACCTCGGACCCCTACTTCATACAGCCATGCATATGATGCAACGGCCCTTTGTTTAAATACAGTACTCCACCGGAAGCTAATGCACTGCTTTTACTGTGGGTTTCAGTATGTCCGTCTTCAGGGCTTAGTTAGTGAAAGGGAAAGGACATGTATCGGAAATTCTGTTTGCATTCCTTAAATAGGGAATATCAGGTAATCGCAGTCTTTGTGATTTCCTACAATTGCAAACACAAAGCCTTTCGTACATGTTGAAAGGCTAATTTTAATTTGCAAACAGGCGCAATTACTGGCCACAGCATTTGGGAATGCCAAGTTGTTTGATACATGTGGAGCAAAGTGACTGTGCCCACACATTTGCTCAGATGCCAGCGACTGCCACTATCAGATGTCAGGGGGTCGAATAGCAAGACTGCATAGTTCTGTTTTCACTTCATCCCTCTGTCATCCACTACCGGACACGCCTTGCACCTTTAATTTTACTCCTGCAGGCTCTTTTCATACCTGCATTACTTCTTGGTCACTGTTTTACAGTTTTTCTCCTCCTCTCTGTCCCCCTTTTGTGTTTTTTGAGTTCGGCCTAGTGCAGCGCACAAGCGCCGCATGGGAAATGACCTTGTGGAATTGATCTGTACTTTTTAAAAAAACTTGTGTGAAATATGAAAGTACTTTGAGTGGTGGATACGTTAGTGAGTTATTTGGATTCAAGGGGACAGCGGTAGATAGTAGCGGGACGAAAGGTTGCATTTATGTAGCGCAAGTACAGTCGGTTTTAGCACGAGTGCCATCAAAGGCCTCATTGAAAGGCAACTCTTGGTAAATTTGGTGCTACACGGTTTTCTAGAGAGCTAGGCGGAGTTGCACTTTGCGCCTCCGTTTCAGTCAAATGTATTAAATCTGGGCCCAGGTTACTGGTCTTGCATTTTGTGTTAGAATCCCAAGCTCTAAATTATATACATACTTTTCTTTAAAGTTTACATATTGCTCATCTTTTCTATGCAAATGGGCATTGCGGAGTACCACGCTGATATCTTCTGTAGGACCATTTTATTAGTATGAACGACGGAGGCAAGTGCATAAAATTTGTAAAAGTGACAATTTTCACAGTTGAAGTCCTAGAGTGAACAACATTACAAAAGATCTGCACATGCACTTGGGAATACGGCACACAAAATTAACGTTTCAATGGGCCGCGGGCATTTCAAGTCGCGCGTGGGTAAGAGGTACGTACTTCCAATTTATTGGTAGGAGACAAGGGGGCAAGCTCTTAAAATTTATTAAAGTGACAATTTTCGCAGTTGAAGTCCTAGTGTGCAACACCTTACAAGATATCTGCAAATGCACTTGTGAATACGGCAAACAAAATTAACGTTTCGATGGGCCGCAGGCGTTTCAAGCGCGCCGGGGTGAGAGGTACGTTCTTTGCAGTGGGCTTTTTCCTGGCGGACAGGCTCTGGGGGTGACGCACTGTGTGGAGGACTTCTTTCTGGGCGCCAGAGAGGTAGCACGGTCCCATGTCGGTGTGGACATTCTCCGTAGTGAGCTCGACTACATGGTCAGGGAACACGCCCGCCGGAGGACAGGGGGGGTCCCAACGCGCGGCGGGGTCTGACGCCGAACGGTGCCGCTGCCATGTCGGGGGCTGCGGGGTATGGTAGGTGACGGGGAGGGGGGTTGGGGGCACTGCGGCAGGGGTATCTTCCTGGCGGACGAGCGCAGGTGTGGGACACGCATCCGGAGGGCTTCTCTCTGGTGGGACGGCCGGCTTCGGCGGACTGCCTGCAGGCGCTGGGCGGCTTCTCAGGCCTGGTGTTGACAGGGGGGGCCCTGGGCGCCAGAGAGGGGGCACGGCCCCGTTTTAGTGCGGCATACCTGTAGGGAGCTCGGTTCCGCGGCCAGGAAGCACGCCCCGGGGGGGGGAGGGGGGTGACATCGACTGAGGGCATGGCCCTATACAGTTAGTGACGGAGGGCATGGCCCTATGCATGGGTGACGGAGGGCATGGCCCTATGCATTGGCGACGGAGGGCATGGCCCTATACATTGGTGACGGAGGGCATGGCCCTATACATTGGTGACGGAGGGCATGGCCCTATACATTGGTGTCGGAGGGCATGGCCCTATACCTTGGTGACGGAGGGCATGGCCCTGTACGTCGGTGACGGAGGGCATGGCACTATACGTTGGTGACAGAGGGCATGGCCCTATACCTGGTGACGGAGGGCTTGGCCCTATACATTGGTGACGGAGGGCATGGCCCTATACATTGGTGACGGAGGGCATGGCCCTATACCTGGTGACGGAGGGCATGGCCCTATACATTGGTGACGGAGGGCATGGCCCTATACATTGGTGACGGAGGGCATGGCCTTATACCTGGTGGCGGAGGGCATGGCCCTATACGTGGGGACGGAGAGCATGACACTATACTTTGGGACGGAGGGCATGGCCCTGTGGTTAAGGGGGAGGACCGGCCAGCGGTTCGAAGGCATGGACCGGACCGCACGGGGCTTGAGGGGGGTCCGCGGCACGCCATATAGTTAGGGGGTGGTCCTGCCGACTGGGTCATGCGGCACGTCCCGGGTTAAGGGAGGGGGAGTCCTAGGGGGGGTCGAGGACCGTTAGCACGTCCCTCGAGTGGCGGTTCTTCCTAATATATGGGGGAAGAGCAGGAGAACTGTTTGGATTATCGGGGGTAGGTCAAGCACAATAAAGTATTTAGCCAGGTGGAGAGGCAAATTGACGTTATGCTAATTGTTACCGTTTGTGGATTGTGGGATCAGTTAGGGGAGGGGGTGGGGGTGAGGCAGGAAATTACATATTCATGAGGTTTAGATTGTGCGGCGCAGGCCAAGGATGTTATTGTGTAGAATGCACCTGCTTCCAATAAAGCGGCCTTTATCACACTTACATTGAGTCCCGGGTCGGTGCTTTCTTCCCCCCCCCCCCCTTTCGCCAATGGGCCCCAAGTACTGTGGGCATTCTCCGCCATGAGCCCCCTCGCGGCCATCGCACGCCAACACAACCTCAACATCATCTCTTACGCGGACGACACTCAACTGATCCTCTCCCTCACCAATGACCCCAGCACCGCCAAAACTAACCTACACGAAGGAATGAAAGAAGTTGCCGAATGGATGAAACAAAGCCGTCTGAAACTGAACTCGGACAAAACAGAAGTCCTCATCTTAGGTACATCCCCCTCTGCTTGGGACGACTCCTGGTGGCCAGAAGCCCTCGGAAAAGCACCCATCCCGACAGACCACGCACGAAACCTAGGCGTCATCCTGGATTCTTCACTCTCAATGAACAGACAAGTCAGCGCCGTTTCCTCTTCTTGCTTCAACATTCTTCGCATGCTCAGGAAAACATTTCGCTGGATCCCCTCCGAAACGAGGAAAACAGTCACCCACGCTCTGGTCACGAGCCGACTGGACTACGGAAACACCCTCTACGCAGGTACTACCGCCAAACTCCAGAAGAAGCTCCAACGAATCCAAAACGCCTCAGCCAGGCTCATATTAGACATCCCACGCAACGAACACATCTCCGGTCACCTTAAAGACCTCCACTGGCTACCCGTCAATAAGAGGATCACTTTCCGTCTGCTTACCCACGCACACAAATCACTCTACGACATCGGACCAGATTGCCTCAACTCACGACTGTCCTTCTACACCCCCCCCCGCCTACTACGTTCTTCCAGCCAAGCCCTCGCCACTGTACCACGCATCAACAAGACCACCATGGGAGGCAGATCCTTTTCTTACCTGGCTGCCAAAACATGGAACTCACTCCCCGCGTACCTTCGCCTTACCCAGAACCACCTAGCATTCAGAAAGCAACTTAAAACATGGATATTTGACAAGTAACCCTCCTCTCCTTCCTAAGCGCCTTGAAACCCTCCGGGTATGTAGTGCGCTATACAAATTCCATGACTTGACTTGACTTGACTGTGAATCCATGACACGTCACTTCAAAGAGACAGAGCTGCAAATGTGCCAGCCCCAACATAAAACCCACGCTAATGCACTCATATATTTTTGCTTAAGGTGGGTGCTAAGGAGCCCAATGATTACTCTGAGAGAAGACTTGCTTGAGCATATTATGCTTGTATATGGATAGGCTTTGACAATTTGTCTCCTTCCATGGTCAAAAGAACAAGCAAATAACTGAGGGGAATGATCTTTTGTCCAGGATGCCATAGTAGTGCTGTGATGAGATTTGGAGAACAGTTTTTAAATTGTTTTTGTTGGAAATGCACTGTGAATCGGACGGACTCCAGTTTTTCAAAATGTATGCTTGAATGCAAAGCATTGCTAGAGAAACAAAATTGAGAATGGTGATGTTCAGGCAAATTCCTACAGCTGTAGTGAGCAGGATGCTGGCGTGCTTTTTAAACACTTGTGGTGATGAAGATGCAGTTCAGCTGCATTCTTACTCGATCATGCGAGTGCAACATCACTACATTTACACATTGGATATATAAACAAATCAGGTTCAATAGTGCTTGTTGGTTTCTGAAAAGAAGAAGCAAGAGCATGTCAAACAAATGTATACAGGAATCACTGAATAACTTTCCGTTACTAAATCCAGACAAAGTGGAACCGAAACCCAGCTGTGCTGGATCACCACTGGATTATTCAGAGAAGACAAAATGAGTGATTTTAAAGCAAAAGGACAAGGATGTCCTCTGTGTGAACATTTACATATGTGAGGGACTTCAAACTCGAGCCATCAAACACAATGAATATCACCACCTCCCACAGCACACAACTATATATTGCAAGACCAGATGTCCTGGATTTGAAGCTTTCAGTACTTGATGACATTTGGCAATGTTCAGTCTGCACCACCTTCTAATTGCACTGTACCTGTTGAAGGCATGCTGCATGGCACAGGGGTCGTGCAACTTTTGAGCGTGCATCAAGGCCTCTGAATAGTCAAAGAAATGGTAGATAATTACAGCTAAGATGTAGACAAGGACAGGCGAAAACAATGAACAAACATTGGCATAGCCAATAGGTCTCGCCTTTGGGACATTATAAGTGTTTAGCCATGCGACAGTTGATATTGCACCAAGGATATTGTGCTGCACAATTAAATACTTATAAGGTCCCAAAGGAGAGACCTATTGGCTATGTCAATGCTTGTTATAATTGGGGGTGATTGGTCTTGTTTGGCAGCTGTGTCATTGTAAACACACTGCTGCACATACACTCAGAACTGCCTCATGCTTGCATATGGGTTGGTTGCTAGGTACATGTGTAGGACTGCTGCATAGTCTCCGGTAAAATGGCTTAGCGAGCTGAACACTTCAGTAAGTTTAGCAAATTATTTTCCTAGCACTTCATATAACAAGTCACTGATACACAATTTAAAGGAATTTACTTCACAGAACAAAACACTGAAAGTTTGATTAGGCTTTGCTGGCATTTGAAAAGAATTCCTGACGATCACAGTAGGTGTCAAGCGTTTATCTCACTGCGCCATCGTGCTTACTTAGTGACTTAAACACTAAGTACTGGTAACACAATTGAGAACCATTAAACTTGCTAGTAATGACACACAGCCCCTAATATTTACAGCCCCTAGAAAAGAGAAGTGCATGCTTTTATGCAGGTACTATAATTCTTCACATGTCCATGAGACATGAGTGCAGCGTGGAATGTTTCCTTAGTACGAGATTTTGAAGTTCTCCTTTGGCAGGGATGTCATAAATGATATATTTTTGTTCGGTCGGTCACAATAAAACAGATGGTGGTGCATATAAACCCAATGTTGTATCATGTGTACACTTGGTGTTTTACACATTCTGGGCCTGATTATGAGTCGGGTGGGACACAATTCCAATGTAGTGTTCCGCTTTGCCCGATCACGAGTGGCTGGTGTGCGGGAAAACGGAACTGATTTAACTAAACAACAATTCCAGCCAGTAAACTCTCAGTTTTCCAGCCCCAGCCTGACCTATTTTTCAATTAAGCAAAAGGGGGTGGTGATGGACAGAGTTTCTGAATTAAGCAGAATACTCTCACCCAGTCAACAGATCAGGGCTTGATCCAACACCGTTTTTTAGCTCACTGCACCATCCCAGCTCAGAACCTGGCTATATGCAAATTAGTCTGTCCCTGGCCCAGTGCATCATGGGAACAGGGCAGACCAAACTACCAAGCCAATTCTTTCACTGGGAAGGAAACAAGCTTCCGGTGACCAGTTTCTGGCATTACAGCCGTCTTCGGCCCGGCTTGCTTGAATCCTGATGGTGCAATGAGCAAGGGACTCACGTCTGAGTATACCCTTCCACGCTTATGGTGGACAAAACAATTAAGCAAAAGGGGGTGGTGATGGACAGAGTTTCTGAATTAAGCAGAATACTCTCACCCAGTCAACAGATCAGGGCTTAATCCAACACCGTTTTTTAGCTCACTGCACCATCCCAGCTCAGAACCTGGCTATATGCAAATTAGTCTGTCCCTGGCCCAGTGCATCATGGGAACAGGGCAGACCAAACTACCGAGCCAATTCTTTCACTGGGAAGGAAACAAGCTTCAGGGGACCGGTTTCTGGCATTACAGCCGTCTTCGGCCCGGATTGCTTGAATCCTGATGGTGCAATGAGCAAGGGACTCACGTCTGAGTATACCCTTCCACGCTTATGGTGGACAAAACAATTAAGCAAAAGGGGGTGGTGATGGACAGAGTTTCTGAATTAAGCAGAATACTCTCACCCAGTCAACAGATCAGGGCTTGATCCAGCACCGTTTTTTAGCTCACTGCACCATCCCAGCTCAGAACCTGGCTATATGCAAATTAGTCTGTCCCTGGCCCAGTGCATCATGGGAACAGGGCAGACCAAACTACCAAGCCAATTCTTTCACTGGGAAGGAAACAAGCTTCCGGGGACCGGTTTCTGGCATTACAGCCGTCTTCGGCCCGGCTTGCTTGAATCCTGATGGTGCAATGAGCAAGGGACTCACGTCTGAGTATACCCTTCCACGCTTATGGTGGACAAAACAATTAAGCAAAAGGGGGTGGTGATGGACAGTTTCTGAATTAAGCAGAATACTCTCACCCAGTCAACAGATCAGGGCTTTGATCCAACACCGTTTTTTAGCTCACTGCACCATCCCAGCTCAGAACCTGGCTATATGCAAATTAGTCTGTCCCTGGCCCAGTGCATCATGGGAACAGGGCAGACCAAACTACCAAGCCAATTCTTTCACTGGGAAGGAAACAAGCTTCCGGGGACCAGTTTCTGGCATTACAGCCGTCTTCGGCCCGGCTTACTTGAATCCTGATGGTGCAATGAGCAAGGGACTCACGTCTGAGTATACCCTTCCACGCTTATGGTGGACAAAACAATTAAGCAAAAGGGGGTGGTGATGGACAGAGTTTCTGAATTAAGCAGAATACTCTCACCCAGTCAACAGATCAGGGCTTGATCCAACACCGTTTTTTAGCTCACTGCACCATCCCAGCTCAGAACCTGGCTATATGCAAATTAGTCTGTCCCTGGCCCAGTGCATCATGGAAACAGGGCAGACCAAACTACCAAGCCAATTCTTTCACTGGGAAGGAAACAAGCTTCCGGGGACCGGTTTCTGGCATTACAGCCGTCTTCGGCCCGGCTTGCTTGAATCCTGATGGTGCAATGAGCAAGGGACTCACGTCTGAGTATACCCTTCCACGCTTATGGTGGACAAAACAATTAAGCAAAAGGGGGTGGTGATGGACAGAGTTTCTGAATTAAGCAGAATACTCTCACCCAGACAACAGATCAGGGCTTGATCCAACACCGTTTTTTAGCTCACTGCACACGTTAGTGACCTATTTTTCAGGCCCTGCCTGACACTCAATAATGCCAATCGTATCTCCTTCCCCCCTGCCAGGCATCAGCCCCCCTTACCTCTCCCACCCTCCCATGTCTTTCCCTCACCCTCAGCTCACATTTACCACCTACAACAAGCTAAGTGGTAAATGTGAGCACTAAGCCTACTGGAATGGGAAGTACGTGAAGAATTCTGCCTGGTCTGCAGAGTTATTCCACATTCTATGGGGATTATCTGCACTTCTCAGCATCGCTGTAATGCAATAAAATGTTTTTATTGTGTTGCGTAAATCTTATTTCCACACCTAAGGACCTGAAGCCTATAGATGTAAGAGAGACAGACTTATGTTTATGTTTGCTTACCATTTAAAGAGAGAGAGAGAGAGAGCTGCAGGGAGGGAGGTTAGAGTGATAGAGACAGTTGATGAATGATGGCTCAAAGGCTGAAATAATTATTGAGAGGGAGGGGACAGTGATTCAGCAATCAAATTCCAGGACGGCGGGTTTGCGGGCAGCCAAGTGAAGAGAGGATAAGGGGAAGGTTTTCTTCTTTTGGGGATTAGGCAGCCATGGGGTGGGACCGGGACAGGAAGGAGGAGAATAACATGGGGTGAGAGAGGGCACCTGGGGAGATGGGTGGGGAGGAGGCTGGTTGTCGGGGCAGTGCCAATATGCCAACTCGAATCGGGGGGAGGAGAAAATCCCTGGATATTGGGAGCCGGCAGGAGGTAGCCAAGCCACTGGGCTCCCAATTGTGTACCGGCTCTTTCAGGAAAAACCCACCCAGGGAGGGGTGGGTAACACTGGAAGGGGACAGAAGGGAGCAAGGGGGTCCTGTTGGGACTTTAGTAAAGAACTGTGCACACTCAAATTCTGCAGATTTCGCCATGAGTGCTCGAAGTGCGGGGGCAGACATGCACTGGTTAACTGCTTTGGGTTGGGGGGTTTCCAACAAGGGGGACAACAGTGACAGCAGTGGGGTAGCAACGCCGGGGGACAGCAGCAAAATTTTACGGGAGCGCCGGGGCTAAGGGATTTCAGGGTTCTGGGCCGAAGGGCTCATACACTAGTTAAGGCGTACAAGTTGGAGGCAGCCTTATAGGTTTATGACAATCAGAAGGCTGCAGAAGTGTTGAGGGATGGGTACACAGTGGGTTTTCGTTTAAGATAGGACCAAGACATAGCCGTTGCACAAAGATCTTGAAGTCAGCAAAATAGCATATGTAAATAGTGCAAGAAAAGCTAGATGAAGAGGTGAGGGAAGGGAGAAGTGGGGGCCCTTACAAGGAATAGCCCCTAAACAATTTGATTGTGTCACCAATTGGGGGTGGTGCCCAAGAAAGAACCTGTAAAATTCCAGATTATTCAGCATTTATCATGGCCAGAAGGGTGCTCGGTGAATGATTTAATTGGTGAAAAGTAAGCCACTGTTTTTTACTTGTCAGTTGATGTGGCCATGTCACTGGTAGGGACAGCGGGCGCAACAGAGAAAATGGCAAAATGTGACATAAAATCAGCTTTCCGTTTGGTTCCAGTCCATCCAGACGATTGTGATCTTCTGGGTATCCATTTCAATGGGAGATGGTACATGGACAAGGCATAACCGATAGCTGCTCTATGTCCTACACATTGCTTGAGTGTTTTAGCAACTTTCTGCAGTGGTTGTTTTCCAAAAGAACAGGGCACACGTTAGTGACCGATTGCTTGGATGATTTTTTCTTTGTGAGCACCTCCGGCTCCACGGAGTGCCAGGTGGCCCTGGAAAACTTCAAAGAGCTGACGGAGTATCTGGGTGCTGTTGGCACCTGAAAAGATGATAGGCCCTAGCACGGCACTGTCTTTTCCAGGAATTGAAATTGACTCCAAAAATAATGCAGGCGCGTTTGCCAGAAGATAAGAAGGAAAAAATGTTAGACTTTCTCAACGTCATGCTGTCTCAGGGAAAAGTGACAGTCAAAGAGATACATTACCTGCTGGGACATCTCAATTTTGGTTGCAGGGCAGTGAGAGCAGGGAGCACTTTTGGCAAGAGATTTTGAAGGGCATTGGCGGGACACAGGTTGCCTGATCATCTTGTGCGACTCTCTGCAGTTGTAAAAGATGTTTTGAGAATGTCGCAAGTTTTTCTGCAGTCTTTTAATGGAATTTTGCTTGCAAGGGAAAATGATCTAGTATGGGATGTGCAAATATTCTCAGATGTGGCAGGCAGTAAACGATTTGGCCTTTTTTTGGCAAAGGAAGTGGTGTGGCAAGTGGTGGCCTGCAGAATGGAGTGAAGGGGGTAGGAGCATTGTATTTCTGCAGTTCTTTTCCCTTAGTTGTGGCAGTAGAATTGGGGGGTTGATAGCACTTGCATAAGAAGGTACCTTTCAGGGTTGACAACATGGCGGTTGTAGAGATTGTGAACCGCCAGTCAGCAAGGGAGGAACAGGTGTTGAATTTGTTGAGAGTGCTTGTCTTGGGTTGTTTGCACCATGACATAGCGTTCAGAGCACTGCACGTCCCAGGTGTGGACAATGACATAGCGGATGCTTTGTCTTGTTCACAGTGGGGGAGATTCCATGGGCTAACCAAGGATGCCAACAGGACCCCGACGCCCATGCCGCAGCAGTTGTGGTAGGTTGGCAACAGAGAATGCTACAACTGGTGGTAGGGTCACTGGCAAAGTCTACTAGGATAGCCTTTAATCTAGCGTGGAAAGAGTTTTTGCTTTCAGGCGCCCAACAGCGAGAGGAAGACGTCATTCAGTTTATTCTGGTTATGATTGGGAAAGGCTTATCCAGGGTTTCGATTGCAGTATAGTTAGCGGGAATCGCATTCATGGGTAAACTAGTATGGGGCTACATGCCATCGTCTTGTGAATTGGGAACAAGAATTTTGGAAGGGTGGGCCAGGGAGCGAGGCCAGTTGAAACCAGTTAGGAAAGCTCTGTTTTGCCAGCTGCTAGGCTGAGTGATACAGATATTGCCAAAAATCTACACAGATGGTTTTGAGGGTAAACATCGTTTACAACGCGGTGTTTACACCTAGTGCCTTTACAACAATGCCATTACAATGCAAGTCGTTACTACGACTTGTGCTGGATGGCGCTGTTGGACAAGGAATGTTGTAATTTTATATTCCAACACCTTCCCTACTGTTAAGTGGACTGGTGTTGGAATATAAAATTATAATATTCCAAAATCCGCCCCCTCCAACGCAAGTCGTTGTAACAACTTGCGCTGTAATGCCCGTGATGTCAAGTACCGCGATCTAAAAGATCGCGTTGTACTGACATACATCCGGTTTTGAGACATGCCTGTTTTCCACATTGATGGTGTGGATGTTTTTTGGAGCATTTAGGGTGTCAGAGTTGCAGGGGGATAAGAAAGGTGGAGAGATTGGTTGGGAAGACGTGGTCTCACGTAATGCAGGGATACATATCTGGTTAAAGAAGTCTAAGACTGATCAGAGGTGTGTGGGAAAATGGGTGTCGTTACAGGCCCCATTGCCTATGCTTACTTGTCCGTGCAGGTGGGGAGGCACATTGGCGGGTGGCATCCAAAGGTATTGGGGTCAGTTTTCGAGCATTCAACCGGGAAAAGAGTCACAGCCTTTCAGCCGCTGGGGGTGCTGAGGAAGACTTTAAAGAAATAGGCATTGACGGTGCAGGCTTTGGCACACACTCTTTCCTTATCGGGGCAGCATCTGAGGCAAGCAATAGGGGTGGAGGCAAGGAGATATCATGCGACTGGGGAGGTGGTCCTCTGAGTGTTATAGGCGCTACCTGCGCAGTAATGATAAGGGAGTTGCGGTGGTTATTAACAATGCATAAGATTCTCACAGTTTTTCTCGTTTCAGGTTCGGTGGCTGTCCCCCTCTCAGTGGAGATGTCAATCTGGGTAGTGGGACACTCCTTCATGAAATGGGCTCAATATCAAACACGGAAGAGTTATTTCGGACAGAATTTAGGTTTTAATGAAAAGTTGTTTAAAATGTCATGTCATGGAAACGTCTTGGTGGGAGCTGATTCTGTGTCTTAATAGATTAATGGTTGAGGGTAGGTGCCCAGACATTTTGGTCTTACACCTGAGTGATACCGATTTGTGTAAGGAGAAAGGCACAGAGCTGGTGAGAAGTATGAAGAAGGACTTATCACTGATCAAACAACAGTGGGCAGGATGTTTTGTGGTGTAGACTGAGTTTATTCCCCTCCGGTATTGGCATGGGGCCATTAACCCAGGAGCGGTAGACAGGGCCAGGAGGAAAATTAACACAGAGATGTCTCGGTTTTGTATGGAGTTGGGCTTTGGTAAGATTTTACACAGCGATATTCATTTTGACATGGTGGAGTATTTCAGAGGGGACGTAGTTCACCTCTCAAGGCTGGGCATGGACCTTTTATCCACAACTAGGAGCCACGGGGTGAGAGAGAACAGGTCATCCATTCACAAATTTCAACACAAAAAAGGACCTGTTCTGTCAACTGTCTGGACTACTATGGACGCTGAACCCTGACAAAATTGCCGCAAATCAATACAGGCATGAAAACAGGTTGGTTTTAATTGACCAGACACACAGCAAGGAATAAAATAGCATGCTAGTGGGTCTAGCTCATTTATAGACGAGGTGCACCGGGTCTCCAACATCAAATCTCGGTACTCCTTATAGGGTCACACATATTACACTTTTTCCTCACTACCTATTTGATTTATAAGTTGGCAGGTGCTAATGATGAGAACCTGAGGATACAGGCGAGTACCATTCTGTTAACTCCCATGGTGTTACTCCCGTGAGGCACTGCCAACTTTTCCTCATTTTTTTTCACCTTTAGGTCCTCTTCACACCTGCGGGAGGGTCATACTAGCAGATACAGCAACACACATTAGGTTTTAAATTAGTGATTGAGGTCACTTTATGGCAGATGGGAGATACTGATTCACTGCCACGTCACATAAAATTGTGTGATTGTGAAAATATATGTTGGACGTCCATAGTAGTCCAGACAGCTGACAGAACAGGTCCTTTTTTGTGGGCATGGACCTTTATCTTTTGAAGATTAGGGAGGTGTAGTCCGGACCCTAAATGTCCAGAGTCATTCAGGAAAGTAAGAGGCCTATGAGAACGGAGGGGGAGGCATAAAAAAGGGTCAAGGCAGTAGTTGGCCTTCCCCCCTTTTTCCTGGGTGGCAGGGTTTGGAAATGTTGGCCAGGGTTGGCAGAGGTTTTGGTTATGTATTGGAGGTTTGTGAGCAGGGGCAGGGGCAGGGGCAGGGGCAGGGAAAGGGCAGGCAGTTAGTCTAACTTTCAGAGTAGACGTTTGGTAGTTACAGTTGTAGGTAGGCAGGTAGGGAATGGGGGTTCATTGGAGGGAAAAAATGTTAACTGCAATACTGTGTAATGGTGTTGTTATGTTAATGCCAGGGTGGGGGAATGTTTGAGGGGATCATAGGAGCAGGCGGGGATCATGTACATTTATTCAATGTATAGCAAGGTTTTCATTTCGTAAGGCAGTTGCCAGTTGGTTATTTTGTAATATCCCCCTGTTTCAATAAAGCAGCCTTTTGCACACACAAAATGGGTCTCGGTTTGGCTTGCCCCCCTCCCTCCCAAGGGAGGCTTGGGGGGGGGGGGGCAGCCGAGCGAAGTGAGGTCTGCCCCCCCAGGCAGATTGAATGGGGCAGGGCTGGCCAGGGAAGGCCATTTTGTAGGTTTTGGGCTTTATGTGTATAGCCCAACCATAGCCCAAATAACCCAACATTATATATTTCCTTGAGGGGTACTGCCAGCCACAATTGTAGGTTTTGGTGATGTGGTGGCTGGTAGCGGGGTAGTGCAGATAGTATATGTTTCCCCACCTTCCCATCTCTCTTTTTAAAAACATTATCTGGGTGAGGTCCTTGTTTTTTTTCCTGTTTTCAGGCCAGGTTTTTGGAGGCAGATGCATAAGGGATCTTATGTATGTGTCGCTTGGAACAGGTGCTTGCGGGGTTTTGAAAAGTCGGCAAGGGTTGGCAGAGGATTTTGGTTTAGTATTGGGAGTTTGTGAGCAGAGGCAGGGAAAGGGTAGGCCGGAAGTTTAAGTTTCAAGGTAGACGTTTGTTAGTTACAGTTGCAGGAAGGCCGGTAGGGAATGTGAGTTCATTGGAGGGAAAAGTTTTAACTGCAGTACTGTGTAATGGTGTTGTTATATTAATGCCAGGGTGGGGGAATGTTTGAGGGGATCTTATAGGCGGTGGGATCAGGGGTCAGTTATTCGATGCATAGCCAGGTTTTAGTTTTGTAATGCAGTTGCCAGTTGGTTATTTTGTAATATGTACCTGTTTCAATAAAGCGGCCTTTTTCACACACAAAATGGATCTCGGTTTGGCTTGCCCCCCTCCCTCCGAATATACACTTTTACTGCAGACAAAAAAAAAGCAATTCATGTGAAAAGTAAAAGAGAAACTCTCTCACTGCTGGAACAAGGATCCGTTCAGCCTTCCTTTGCTGTCAGGATTCCAGTGACATGCAGTAACCCTGCCTTGAGGGTTACTAGAGTTCATGGAGACTTGGTAAAAACACAATGTGGTGAAATATTAGTTTAATTTCTTGCACAGTTAATCCAACTGAAAAGTAAACACTTCCACTTGAGTAAATAACAAATTGTTGTGCTACACATTATGTGGCAAAGTGGAGAAATTCATCACTGTGTTAAAGTGGCCCCTGCCTCAAATTCAGGAATAGAAACTGGTTTTGAAGTTCTTCTGGAGGACTCAAAGGGTATATATATAAAGATTTTGTGCGTTTGTGTCACTAACGTTTTTTTTTTTTTACTTTCCAGCACAAAACTATTTTTGCACTGGAAATTTACTTTAAAGTAGCCCAAAGTAGCTCTTAGTGGGGTCCACTCTAAGCCCCCTGCTTTTTAATATATATATGACCCCCCTCATTTATCTTGCGGAACAGCTAGGAGCCAAAATTATGGCTTATGCAGATGATACTCAGCTTCTGTTTACCTGGCCCAAAAACAACTCGGACACGTCGAGGGTCCAATTCTGTTTATCATCGGTTTTCCGCTGGCTGGCGTGTGCCCAGCTCAAATGCAATGAGAGCAAATCGGAAATCTTGCTGTATGGCTCCTTTCCAGATAACTTTAGTGACTCCCTCTGGCCCACCGATCTCCCATGTCCCAAATCCATTGGTGGACCTGCAAAAAATTTAGGAGTCTGGTTTAATAACAATCTCAGATTTGAGGACCACCTAAAAAAACTCACTGGAATCTGCTTTTCCACCCTCAAAACCCTGCGCAGATTTCTCCCTCTGCTCCCGAGAGAGGCCAAGGAGACGGTCATTCGCGCTCTCATATTATCCAGATTGGATTATGCGAATGCCCTCTACTGCGGACTCCCAGCCTATTTGATCCACCGCCTCCAGGTTATTCAAAATGCCGCGGTTAGGCTGCTGTTCAACATACCCAGAAGATCTAGCGTCCGCCAACCTCTCAGTGATCTTCACTGGCTCCCAGTTGCTCAAAGGATCTTATTTAAGATCCTCGTGCTAGCATACCGAGCACTTCATCAAACGGGTCCAGCTTATCTGAGAAAAAAATTTTCCCTTCATGTTCCCAATCGCCCTCTTAGATCAAGCAACCTCCACCAAATGACTGTGCCAAAGTTTAAATATAGCAGGCTCGGCGGCCAATCCATCTCTGTCAGAGCAGCGAGAGCTTGGAACACCCTTCCGCTTCATTTGAGAACATCCCCATCCATCATGGCGTTCAGGAAAGGCCTAAAAACCCACCTTTTTAACATCACTGCCTAATGGATGTCTCTCTAAATCCGCATGCAATACGATCTGTCTCCCCATTCTCTCGCGCCAGGATACTATACTTTTTAGTAACAGAGCGCGCTACAAAAGCCTCTATAATTAATTAATAGTATTACTTAGTGCCAAGAGGGCATTTCATAGTTTTTGATGCAAAATCATATCTACTTAAAGAGAGGTTTTGTATAATAAAAATAAAACCCTTTTTGTAACAGGTGCTATGAAGGAGAAATATTTCTCTGCACCATACAGCACACATAAAAAGTAGGAAAAGGTTTAAAGTTAGTTTAAGCATAGTAGTTTGTACGAAAAGGGTTTCCTTCCAGTACAAAACCTATGCTAGACTCATGCAGACACCTGTGCCAGAGGTGTGTTTGTGATGCTTGGCAGCCTGATTGTGCTTCGGCGCTAGGATGCAGGGAGGAGAGTGACATTTCTCTGTAGATATAGTGCTGTTCTACTCCCTCCACCTCACGCAACCCAGCACAACATTTGTGATGCTGCAGAGTAAAGTGGTGGGGGTAAGCCACAGCCCTTTTGATGGGTATTTATATTACTCTTTCATGTAGTTTCCTAGACACCAGTGAATGCAATGCCAGAGTTGGGAATGGGGAGGAAACACCTCCTTATTTAATGTGGGTGAAAGAAAAGTAGTTTCACTGTGGGAAAAATTAATTATGTCATGAAGAATGTAATTTGTGCACAAACATCACATTTACAGATGTAGAGTTTTTCTACATGCTCGAATTTCTGCATGCAAGTATCAAGATTCTGTCTGTATCTTTCGAAAGTACTAAATTTGCTCTAACTTTAGGAAAAGTTCAACAGGAGCAAATTACCAAACCAAGCAACTGTTACTGAGACTGTCAATGTTCAGCAGGGAAAAACAAAACCTGCAAAATAAAAAATGCAACTGAAAGATGAAGTAAGATACTGACCCGAATAAACAATCCCAGTGGGGGCGCTGGATCAAATTGGTCAAGGTAGCTGTACTTCAACTATGTTCTGCCATAACCTCCCTCAATTGGATATAATTATTTGGCATGCTGGCTCATAATAACTTGAGCTGCATACCCTCAAGATCCCAGGAGCACGCAGACTGCATTGATGCCTTTTGGGAAGGACATGACTGTCTGAAGACCGCCTGGCCCAGATTGAAGACCTGCGGCCTACATGGTTTGCAGCATGATGTGGTGGGCCTTTGACTCAGCTTCTTCCCCACTGCACTCTGGTCTCCTTGGGGCCTCAAGGTTCTCCCCTTGTCAGGGTGCAAATGCTGACCTCTCAGGTGGTGGAGGGTTCTGATGAGAAGCTTTGAGTGCCCACAAAGGGCTTGATCAGGGTGATGGATGCCGTGCACTTTCTGTCCTGGCCAAGCTTGCCCTTCTAGCCCTTCCTCCACAGCTGCCTGCTGTGGTGCCTCCACCATCAGAGGCTGCCACTCATGAGCTCCTCCTGATCTCCACTGGCTTGCAGATTCGGGTGCACTGCAGACCCAGCAAGAACAGCACTAATGGATCTTCTAACTGTGGACATTTAATTTAAATGATTTGCAGGCCCTTGCATGGGCGCATTTTGCAGTACATTGACCGAGCAATCGTTAAGCATCCGATTGACTCCTGCCAACCTCGACTAGAACTCCCTGCTGCCCACTTGGCTCCCCTGCTATCAGTATCCCCACCTCAGACTGGGGATGGCGTGGCCGCTCTATCCTACTGTGGGATCCTGAGGCAAGCAGCTGCAACAATGTAGATGTATGCTCACTTTGATCAGGAGGCGACACCTGGTAAACATGATCACTGAAACAACTGGCTGTGGGCCCACTATTCTATATCACCCTATCATGAACAGAATGCTATCAAATAATAACCTGAGTTCTGGATCGATACAGCTTGAATAGCACTATCTTCCTGATATGGGGCATGGAACATTAGGGGACTCAACCACCCTAATAAAGGCAGAGAGATACTGCCATATGTGAGACAGCACAAAGCAGACATAGGCCCTAATTATGATACTGGTTGGACCAGCATCCGACCAGCATCCTGTCAGAATGGAACCAACCAACAAACAATCGGCAGTTCCATCCAACGATTTTGGATGCGACCACCCAGGAGGTGGTTGTAAAAATCCATTTACCTAATGCGGCTTGTGCAGCAGCAGGAAAGGTTTGCTGCAAAATCCACATTAGGAAAATTGATGTTTTCAAAAAAACATGCACTTTGTGGCAGGCACCACAGGTACCACCCCCCTAGCCCTCTTAGCTGAGGTTGCAGAGGGGCAGGAGCCCTACTAGGGGTCCCAAAAGTCTGTTTCCATCTGCCTTTCTATGACAGTTGGACCGCCATAGAAAGGCAGACCGAAAGGGACATTGAAATCTCTATGGCGGTACCTGAGAAGGCACCCCCCTTATTGTAGGGATTATATTACGACATGCTGCCTCCGACCAGGGCTGATGTCGGTCGGATCACAACTGACAACTGTCTCTAGTGATTCGACCAACATCGTAATGAGGCCCAAAGTGTTTTGCAGGAAACACATCTGAAGCAAAACACTGAAACACATTTTGCAAAGGGTCTTCCCCTCTTCTGCTCTAATGATATGATACAGATTCATAAAATGCACTAAAACCCGCTGGTGCCAAAGCGCTGGAGTGAGGGAAACTGGTCAACAGGAGCAGAGCAGCCACGAAATCAAGGAGTCTATGATGAAAAAAGCCAGGTATTCAGATGTTTTTTGAAAGACATGAGGGAATCTGCTTTAGAGATGTGAGTAGCAGGGTGTTCCACAGTTTGGCAGCGGCGACCGAGAAGGAATGCCATTCCCATCTAGCTTTCCAAAATCTGGGAATCCTCACTTTTTCAGTGAGAAGATCTGAGAGGCCCACTGGGACTGTATCAGTGAAAGAGTGCACTCAGTTGGCTAGGGCTTTTCAGGTGCAGAGCGAATAATACTGTACACAGAACCTTGAAGGTGATTTGTTTCCTAACTGGAAGCCTGTGAAGGGAGCAATTCCCATCTCTGACCGAGAGCCTTTTGAGAAAGTTAAGGATAAGGTGAGCAGCCGCAATCTGCACAACGTGAAGTTTATTCGGGGAAGAACTGTTGATGTTAAGGTACAGTGCGTTACAGTAATCTAGCCATGAGGTGACAATGGTAATCATGACTGATTGGTGCAGTTCCGATGGGATGTAAGGAAAGATCTTTTTCAAAGTCCGTATAAAATGAAAACAAGCCCTAGTCGTACAACTAACCTGTGTGTCAAAAATCAGGGTATTATAAAAAGATGACACCAAGATTTGTAGCAGGTTTGACTGGAGTGGGGAGAGGTCCATAGGTTTCCGATCACCAGATGTTGGACCAAATAGAGTCTAAAATGCTGAACAGTACCACCTCAGTCTTGTCTGCATTAAGCTTCATAAAATTGTCTTTCATCCAGCTACTGATGCTAGACATACACTGGTTGAACTTCTCCACCACTGAAGACACGTTGTTTTAAATAGATACGAAAATGTGAGTATCGTCTGTGTACAATAGCACTTGAAACCCAAATGAACACACCAATTCAGCCAGAGGGGCTACATGCAGATTAACCGCTTCCGTGTGGCGCCGATTCCACCCCTGTGCTGGACATTCCAGAACAGGGTGTGGTCGTGACGGAACCATTCCGTCATCAGCACAGCTCAGCCGTGACTGATGACGGAATGGTTCCGTCACAAGCATCGAACGGGTTAAAGAGTGTTGGGCTCAAATTGAGCTCTGAGGCTCCCCACAGGAAAGGCTGAACACCTTCGCTTTGAACCCATTACAGCTGACAATTTACACCCTATTGGATAAAAAAAAGAATGAAGCCTCTGGGTAATCCCATTGACAGCAGCTTGCTGCAGATATTGAACCATCTATACAAGCAAGACAGTAACACATGCTGCAGATAGACCAAGCATTACCAAGATAGCCACCCTGCCCTGTTCTACCTGGCAAGGAATACTGTCTGCCGCTACCATAAGGGCAGTCTCAGTGCTATGGCCAGTCTGAAATCCCTTTTGAGAAAGGTCAAGGATACCATGGGTAGCAATATATTTGACCAGTACTTGATTGATCAACTTTTCTAGGATCTTAGGAGGGGCCGGCACCAGAGAGATGATGTGGAGATTTTTCATAATGTCAGGATCCGCATTAGGTTTCTAGAGAAGTGGAGTGAAAACAGCTTCCTTCTAGGCAGTGGGGATGATACCAGAATGAAGTGTGATATTAAATACCATCTGCAGAAAATTGGTGATAAGGTCTGCAGCTAGTTGTAGTGTTCTGGGCATAGAGGGATCAGAAGTGGATCCTGATTTTAAGTTCAGCAATAATTCCTTAGTGTGATGGATAGAAAAAGGGGAAAATGTTGAGAGGAGATTTTCTGAGGGGCAGGAGGGGGGATTGTCGAGAAGGGGATCATTTACCACAGGCAGATTGAAGTCCAAGAAAATGTTAAGAATTGTATCCCAAAAGTACAGTGCTACTTTGTTACAAAATTCTTGAGAGGAACTGAGTGATGGCTGATTAGGTGGATCAGACAGCTCCTTCACTACCTTAAACAGCTGCTTAGTAGAATTATTAGCAGAACTAATTATCTCTGTAAAGAACAACACTTTAGCCCACACAATTGCCTATTTATAACCCAAAGGAAAAGCTTTGTGCTTCTTTTTTTTTCTTAAGGCATGGGGACGCCTTCCATTTCCACTCTTATCTGCAGTATTCCTGCCTGCTGTAGAACCTAAGAGTCTTAAGTTCAATGGAGAATCAAGGAGCTGGGGCTTACATCTGGTTGCAGTCTTGACTTTGAAGGGAGCTACAGTGTATAAAGCTGCATTAACCCAAGCTAGGAAGCCTTCCACAGTGTAAGCAAAAGAGCTGCCATATATGGCTATGGAGGTTTTAAGGGCCTGTTCCAGGCCTTCAGAGGTGAGCTTGCTTACATTCTAGCAAGATATGTGTTTAAGGGGCAGAGCTCTTACCTAATGGGGAATGGGGGGAAAGGGACGTTAACCCCTTGACCGCGGCTCGAATTTCGCCGCATTGCGGGTGACTTATGGCGTGGGCGTGGTTCGGACGGCCCCCGGCCATCCTCCGCACACGGCCACCGTGACGTCGGATGTCCAGTGGCCGTCTGACACACGCAAGGGGTTAAAAAGACTTTGCCGATGATCTACCCGACTAAGGGTAGATCATCGGCATATCATCATAGATAAGCCAAGATAAGCCAAGTAACAAGTAATTGATAAAATATTTAAGGACAAGATCATACTGAGAGATACTGGAGCATTTTACACTCAGTGAGTGCACAGTTCATACCTACTTCACTCTTTGTGAAGCCCTCATGGCTATATTCAGGGCCTTTCAATCTCCAAACATCCGTGCATACTGCGCTCAGTCTTAAACACTCTCTGAGAACTAGACATGGGAATGGAAGGTATTGGCTTGGAGGCATTTGGGGCTTGAGTTGCATTGACTGAATGTCTCCTTGTGTAAAGCGCTCCAATACCTTTAGGTCGAGTTCTCACTATCTAAAAACGGCAACAGCAGGACGAGTCAAAAGCATCTGGCCTCTGGATCATTTGTTTTGCTGGGTTGAAGGCCAATACCGCAACGAGAGGGAGGTGCAACACAGAGGGAAGTAGCAAATAGATGGTCCAAGGGAGCAGACGACAGAGCCAGTTACAAAACATGCTCTGTGTAGAATGGCTTAACAAAAAGAAGGAAATAGCTCAGAAAATCGCAAACAGTGTAATGACACAAGTACTTGGGCCATGCTCTAGGGGAGGGTCGTATGCAAAAGAGGGAATTGCCGATGGCAGAGCTAACCAGCAGGAAGCAAGCAATTGAGAGTGACTTTGATTCCCACCAATGGAAATAGTGGGTGTCACGTAAGCCCACTAAGAGTAAACAACAAGTCTTTAAGAGATTGCGCATGCGATGTCTAGTCAAGACCTAAAAATTACAAAATATTTAAGTGAAACTATAACGAAATGTGCGGCAATAAGCTGCATAATTTGTGTCTTCTTGCCACACAATTTAGTCAACATTGCTGCATAATTTAGACCCCCTCCTAGAATTCCATTCTTCCTGCCTTATCCCCAGCAAGATTGTCGCATAGGCCACTTTACAAAATCCTCCCACTTTGCAGCCAAAGGAAGGAAAGTAAACAACATCTCCACTTAAAAGAGAAGATAGCAACTTTGCAGAACACATAGCCTGACATTGACCCTGTCGTGGGACAGCAGCCAATGTAGCAAGATAAAAACAATGCGTTAATGCATATATAGTGCTCAACTACCTTCTGAACTCATCCACCTCTAAACTATGGCAGCAGCTTTTTGGGGGGGCAAAGATTAATTTGTGCTGGCCCGGCCCTCTAATGGCCCGCCCTCCGTGGCTAGAGCAATCGTTTAAACTTGGCGGCTGCAGTCTGCTATCCTGTCCATGCTTCCTGCAGATGAACAGCAATGTTGTGTGTTAATACGTGTATTGAATAGGTGATTAGAGTACATTTGGTTGTGTCATCAAAATGGAGTTGAGTCCTTGCAAGGTCTGGAGGGACCTGGTCCCAAGATAATTTGAAAATAAACAAAAAATGACACTATCAGCCTTTTCAGCTAAAAGATAAGAGTTTTGTTTTCAAATAATTGTTTTCACACATTTTACAAGTGTGTATAGGGTGCTATATATCAGTCACAATAAACACGTTCAGCACAGAATTATGTAAGCCAGTTAATGTATTGCATAGCTAGTGACAAAGAAGATTAAAATGAGTTACTGCCACCGAAAGTGAGGGCGCTCATCTTGTGTCTAGATGTGAAAACAAGTATGTGATTGAAAAATAATTCAAAGTTAAGCTGAAACACTAGTCTCTAAATGTTGGGTAGACACAGAGGGGCCAGTCTGTAATGTTGGGGTGGACAAACAGACCGATCATTGTAGTTTGTGGGTAGGTCCCAGATTGTGTACTTTATGAAGCTTGATATTACCAATGACAACTAAATCATTTCTTTATTACAGGGAGCTGGGCGGATCATAAGTAGGACTCCCGGTTTTCCGTTTTTACGGATTTTTACAGATACAGACAGAAAATAATGTGTTTTCTGTCCGCATTTATTTTTAAAAGTGGATAAATATAGAAAATTTGGCTTATAATAAGGGAGTCTGTGCTGTCTTTTATTGAATTATAGGCCAACAGCTGAGCTGATGGACAGCAAGGGAAATAAAAAAAAAACAGAATGCAATTTCATTAAATAATACATTTGCGTATAATGATAATGTTTACCGGTGGATGTTTTGTTATATATTATTTTGCAGCCGAAATAGCTAAAATGGACAGATAGCAAAGCATGAGTGCGCGTCAGTCAGTTAAATAAATATTGAAATGTACAGTTTTCAACTTCATTTATCCGCAAAAAACAAAATAAATATGGATAAATACAGATAAAATGGGCAAAAAATAAATATGGCTAAATACAGATGGAAATGCTAAAAAAAGAAATACCATAAAACCGGGAACCCTAATCATAAGTCGCCTGTAATATATATATATAGTGTTCTACAGGGCTAATGCTCTATAACGGGGAGGTGATTCACCTGGTGGTACTAAGTGTTATCAAAAAGACAACAAGAAGGATGCTGGAGACGTTCATGACGTCACTCAGTACCCCTCCTCCCCATTATTCACTGCTACCCATCTATGTTATGTGACAGACCGAGAAGTGCAGGCGATTACTTGAAAACACATCCAGACTTGTATACTTGTGAAATGCAAAACAAACATGTGAGTTGAGAAGCAAGGGGGAAAAACGCGTTGCCAGGGACTGGGTGGCTGGGATTTCCAGACAGTAAGCCTGATTTACCAGAAAGCAAAACTGGTTTGTTCCTCTTATTGTTGGGAAGTCACGTGTCGATGACTTAAGGCCCGTTCTGCACACCCCTCCCAGTTTCGCTTTCCATAAAAATAAGGGCTGTCTCTGTGGCAGGGAACGGCCATCTTCTTCTTGGCGTCCCAGGTGTGGAGGTGGGCAGAAAGCGCGCGCAGAAAGCTCATTTCTCACTCCGGAGACATGTCGGGCCGGGTTACCCTCCCCCTCTGGCCAGAGACTCGTGGTCTCTCCCGCCAGGGTCAGGAGTGAGCTGCATGATGGATCTTTGAGTTTCAAAAAAGATACACTATCCAGTCTCCTGGCCCGTGGGACTGAGGTGCAGGTAGGGGGCCCGGCCCGGCAATGGAGGCAGCTGGGGAGGAGGAACCCCTTAATACAGGATACAATCGGAACGGTCAACCGGAGGCAGATGGCGCTCCCCAAGAAGCCGCCTACGAGACAGGTGAGTGCCTCTCACTCTTACACTGAGGATCGCTCGTCCCTCCTATCTTTGAAAGGGGGGGGGGGGGGCTTATTCAGAAAGGCATCTTCGGGTACGCTAAACCTACTCCTGTAGTATTCAGTGACGTGCTCACCTCACATGTTTGTGAATCAGCTGCGAAATGTCCAGCTCCCTACTAGTAAAGAACAACTTTCTGTTTCGACCAATGCGCACATTTACACCCTCAGTTTGGATGTTTTTGATAGCATTAAAAGAGCTTGTAAGAGCGTGTTCAGTGTTCCACATGTGTGTGTGTGTTTTATGTACTCCAGAATGCCTCTGTGAATAGGTTCCTGTGTGTTTCATACGGGGCTTTGCAAAGTGCTGCGACCACTGCAGTTTGCACCGGCATCGCCCCTGCGAAAACAGCTACTAACCATCTCTCTCGCCTGCTAGTGCGACAGTTCCGATTCCAGGGCGCTAAAGGAATGGTTGGGGAGCCAGATTTTAGTAATCTTTAATGTGTATTGTATTTATAAGCACCCGTTGTTATGCTCATCTTTAAATTAGATGAGCCGCACCACTATGTGGCAGATTGTCTTAAGTGTAGTGTTGACAATTAAATGCCGGTGCCCAGCCCAGCACCTGAATCCAAATAAGTGGCGGCGGGGAGCACCGGAAATCACTGGCTCAGATTTAGCACTGGCTGCAACACCTCAAGGTAGCTGCAAGGGTTTACTTCCAATGTTTGACAATGTGCAACAGCACACTACCGTGGGCATGCAGGGAGCTGCAGCCGCGGTCGGTAGTAGTAGGAGGGGAGGGGCAGGGTGAGGGGTAGTAAACTATAGATTACGGAGGTTTACAGGTAAGTAAACATATAAATAAATGAAATTAATTTTGTTGCGTGCACTGCATCCCCAAATGCGATGCAGTGCGCGCAACACACTTCGTTTTATTTATTTATATGTTTGCTGACCTGTAAACCTCCGTAATCCATAGTTTACTACCCAGCCCCTCCCCTCCCCACGTCACCGCCCGGCAGGTTACTCCTACTCTACCCGTAATCGTTTACATTATTGCTACTTTGCTCTGTGCTATAAGAAAAGTCACACTTTGAGTGTTCACTTTCAACATGGCACGGGTTACTTTTGTACAGCTTCCCCCACCCCCTATCGGATGACACGTGGACTGCTGGTGCCCCTGCCTCATCTCTCATCTGTGTCTTCAAATGTAAGTTGTGTTGCGCCACGATTCTGGCACTTTATGCTTCTAGCACTTGTCAGTGATTGTTGCAGTGCAGTAATGGCAGAGGCGCAACTAGAGCCAAATTTCGGGGGTGGGGGGGGCTAAGAAAAAATTTAGGGGGGGGCTGAACTTTTAATCAGTAGGCAGAGTGGAGCTGCAGGGGCTCTTAGAAGGGGTGAAACAACTGCAAGGCCTAATAAACATTCAAATGGTCTTTTAAAGACCTGTGAAACGTTCGGGTGCGGCTCTGTGTGTGCCCGGGATTGTCTCATCCTGGGCTGCCACACACGACGGGGGGGGGGGGGCTGAAGCCTGGTGAGTCCAATGGGTGTTGCGCGCCTGAGTAATGGTGCAGGGACTCGAGGATGCAGCGGGCCAGTAGGGGTGTGTATTTGTATGTGAGGGGAATCTGTCTGCTCTAGAGTCTTAATCACCTCCTGCAGCGGGGTTGGCAGATCCGTGCTTCACTCCCTATGGCAGGTTCGGTGACGTATCGGGGTGAAGGTGGGGTTGCATAGTAGATAAGTCATGCTGCTCCGCTCAGTTTGGTAATGTTTCCAGTGTAAGAGGGTTACCAATTGCTATTCCGAGGGGATTACTTTGCGCATGCGTGAATTCAGTGTGCATGTTCTAAGTTCACATGATTAGATGCTTAAAGCCACCATACTTTTCTAAAGAATTCCATTTTAAGCTTCCAAAATGAGAACTATTGTTTACTTTTAGCATGCATCTAATGTCAATTAAGTAATAATTGAGGGGAGGGCGCATGGGGGGGATCAAGGAAAAGGGCGGTGCCATAGGGGCTGAGGACTAGTAGACACCAGTAAGCCGCCTCCCCTCTACCACTGCCCAAAACTGACACATGCCACAAAGTATATTTCTACGGACCACGTTAAACAGTGACCATGTTTCAGCAAAGCAAAACATCATACGCATTGTCCAGCAGAATCCGCAACATCTATAGTACCATCATGGCAAAGGTTCCCCCCCTTAGCATGCATCCCGCAAATAAATACACACCACACAAGTTTAGACTTGGGAAAAACTGCTGCAGGTTTATTACATACAACGTTATGTAATCTGGTGGGTTAGCTTACGGGCGATCCAAGGGCAGGGAGCATTCTCGCCACCTTCCCGCCTGATGAGCCAAGAAGCACCGTGGCAAACCACCTTTGTACTGCCCTTCTGCTGATCCCCTTCCCGGATCACGTGACCATTGGTCCCTTATGGTGGAGAAGTGTGGCTCACCGGTTAGAGGAGGCAGACCCGGACGCAGAGGTCAGACCTGGGACCAGGGTTCAATCCCCGACGCGGCAGGGTCTTGAGCTCAAAATGTCCACAGACTCGATAATTCTTGCCTCAGTGCCTACTCGAATCATGGGTTCACACTCTGCAACTCTGGGCAATAGCTTGCTTAATCTCCACTACGGCCCCACCGCGATGGGATGCCTGGCTTTCACCTTGGGGATGCCCAGTAGGGGTTATCTCGCAGGGAAAAGCCAGGACGGGTTCCCAAAGCAAGCGCCTTGAGACCTTACGGTGAAAGGCGCTATATAAGAACTTATGATTTACCATTTATACTCACGCCCCTTTCAAGGCGGAGTGTAGCTAGGCAAGCCCCTGGTTGCTCAGGCCCACAACCGCCCAAAGGACTCACGGGGCGCCAACTTAGATTCCAGGAACCTCCCAAGAGGCTCCTGGGATTAGGCTCTGGCACCCCTATGTGCCACGCAGAGGTACCCTTCTGTACCCATTTGCTTCCAGATCACCCTGTAACTCCGCCTGCAAGAAAAAATACAACATTATAATGTTCTTGCCATGCCTCCTTTCAACAACACGCTGGGTAAGCGATAGGGTGGGAGACAGCGTGTCCAGCTCCCAGGCGTCCGCGGGGTGTCCGGTGCAGCAAGAGGCCGAAAACATGGTGAAGGGAACTTATGTACCCCTTACCCTGCCCGGTGCACCGGACATGACGCGGCACGCCTGCGACCCTGGAGGGGACTCCTCCCCAGGCCAACCCCCCTCGAAGAGGGGATGGGGTTGGGGGGAGGAAGCCCAATGCCACTAGAGGGCCGCCCTCCTGAGTGGCCCCCTGGGGTGTCCTCGGGCAGCTGCAAATTGAGCGGTTTCGCTCTAAAACCTGAGCAAAACAAGAATCTATGGTTTACATTTTTAAACCTAAAAAGCCTTGCATTGAGATGCAGTGGTTTCAAACAGTTGTTATAGTAGCATTCTGTATGGGCATTGCCCCTTTAAATGCCCTGCAACAGCCAAGAAACCACATCCATCAGACATGTTCAACGATCAGTCAAATATTACCGTGTTACTGTATTGTCAAAGCAATGCATTTGATCTGCTTTTGAGAGTAAGGATGTTTGAAGGGTGACTGATAAGCATCCTCAAGGTTAATAGCAAACAAGTCCGTTTTGAAATAAACCTTCCAATATAATATTCATTAGAAAACACATTTTGAACTCATGTGCTATTATATTCGTGGTGCATATTACAATTCGGGCTCCTGGTTTCATTGTATTTTTTTGGAGGGACTTTTTTGTCAGTATTTATCCATATTTCTTTTTGAAAATTTTATCTGTATTTATTTTGGGTGTTGTGACTAAAATGTAGCTGAAACTCGGATATTTCAACATTTAGTTAACCAATAAATTTGCACTCATGCTTGAATTCCTGAGAGGTTTCAATGATATAAACACTCGCAGATAATAAACCAATGCACTTGTATGAAAATATAAATATTTTAGCATCAACCTTGTGCATAGCTGCTGCTCTTTTGAGCCATTTCACTAGAATACCCTTCTTTTTTAACCCTCTTGCATGCCAATCCCCTTAGCTATTTGCTTGGCAGCCATGACTGACTGCATTTAGAGTTACTCAAAACACAACCCAATTTCAATTTTTATCCACAGTTAAAAATAAACCCAGACAGGAAAATAAATAGTTTCTGTCTGTATTTATCTGTAAACACTAAAAACAGGGAAGCCTTTTTTTTAAATTGTATTTATTGGTTTTACAACATCCAAGACATGTCAACCTTCAAAAACGAATGCTAACAAATAGCCATTTCCTGCACACGCACAGTATACATTACATATCCTCACAATACATTACAAATCTCGTACCTTGTCAATGTCCATGTCTCAATGTACAGTTGACAGGTTGGGTGTGCAGATGATGTCATTTCAGCAAACATCTTCAGGAGACATATGTACACAGTTAATACCTCTTGTCTTAGCAGGTTAGGCTGGTGTTTACAACATACATATAATGACGTATAAATGATTATTGCAATACATCAAGGGTACAGCACCCAACTTCGCACTCATCAGTAATACATGTCCACAAGTCATAGTTCGTCAACGCAAAAAATCTAAACTTGTACAGGGGCCTCCGTGTTTGATCGCGTCCATTCCAAGAATGACTCCCATATTTCCCGTGGACGGGAAGCGGAAGGCATCTGTTCCCAGAATAGTTTCAATTGAGTGCGCCCATATATCACATCCAATAGCCAGTCTGCAAATTTCGGGACCCTCTTCCTGCCCCAACGGATGGCCACCTGTCTACGAGCATAAAGCAGCAAGAGTGCATGTAGTTTTCTCCTCTTTGGCACTGTTTCATGTACACATCCTAGTATCCACAATAGCGGGGATGGTGAATCAGCCCTGCCGACAATCTTATTGACAACATCAAACACCTCTTCTCAGAATACACACAACTTCGGGCATTCCCAAGCTACTTGTAAGAACGTCGCCTGCGCATACCCACACCTCTAGCATCTATCGTCTTCTCTCAATTGCATGCGATGCAGGCTAATCGGCGTCCTGTAGTATCTGTGTATATATTTAAAGTGAATCCGCCTCAGGCGATAGTTGGGTGACAGCTCAGCCAATTGGCCACGGCAGTATTCCCACTGGTCCTCTGTAATCTGTGGATTTAATTCTCCATTCCAGAGTTCCATTGATTTGGGCTTCAGAATCGGATATGTGGTTTGCATAGCGGTGTATAAACTTGTCACCAATTTTCGAGCTGAGGGCGTTTTTGAGAACATTTTCAAGCGCCAACAGCGTCGGGGGGCCTCGGGGAAATTCTTGCAAAGTGCCCGGCATGTAGCGCGCAGTTTATGATATAAGAATTTCTCAGCAAAGGGTATATCTTGCTCGTCTCCCTCAGGCAGGGGAGGCCTAAATTTGTTGTCCGGGTAAAGATCAGCAAAGGTGTTGGAACTGGCCCTTCTTGCAGGGTCATCCCCAAACTTTTTGCTTCTTCCTCCCTTATTTTTCCTGACCTGTGGCTGTTGGCAATAGGACTCTGCGCACTCTACCACTGCTGATCAGTGCTAAAGTGCATATGCTCTCTGTGTAAATTGTTATTGTGATTGGATCTACATGATTGGCATATTTGTATCACCATGAAGTCCCTAGTAAAGTGCACTGGGTGTGCCAGAGCTGGTGATGACAAATGCTACTAGTGGGCCTGCAGTACTGATTGTGCCACCCACATGAGTAGCCCTAAAATGGTGTCTCAGGCCTGCCACCGCAGTGCCTGTGTGCAGTCTGTGAACTGCCATGTCCTCCTGGTCAGTGTCCCCACTGACCAGGCCTAATCCTTCCCTTTTTGTGCACATTGGTCACCCCTATGGAAGGCCCAAGGTACCCCCCTGGGCAGGGTGCAGTGTATGTGAAAGGTAGAGCATGTACTGGTGCAGGTGACATGCTCTGGTAGTGAATTACAGCCATTTTTATTTTTCACTATTGTAAGGCTAGTTTGCTCCATAGGCTAACATGGGGGATGCTGGCTACAGTGGCTACCAGCATTTCTTCCCATAGGAACAAGATAGGACATAAGAGTCTAGTATCACTGAACTCGGAATTTAATAGTATCCCTGAACTCAGAATTTAATAACACATCTTTTAGGAAAGGTTGTTTTTAAATCCTGTGTTTGAGAACAGCATTTTTAGAAAGTTGCTGTTCTCTTGTCTGACCCTTCTGGGTGCCTTGGCCTGGTTGTGTATTGACTGTCTGGTTTGAGAGTGACAGGAACTGGGGATTCCCCAGGAGGCTGGCTGAGTCAGCCCTAGGCTGAATGACTGCATTTGCAACTTGAGTGGTGGCAGGAGATAGCACCTGGGCCTGAATAGGGCTGTGCCTCCCTTCCACAATGCTGGCTCCACCTCCTGCTGGGCGGCTGACAACCCTGCCCCTCACTCTGAAAGGAAAGGAGAAGCCAGGAAAACAAAGTGCTCAAGAAACACCCAGAACTGTTTCAGACCGGGCTCAGGGCCCACTTGCACAAAGAGAACAAAGACTTTTAGGGGTATAAGTACAGGACCCCTGACAACAGAAAATTAGATCATCCTGGAATCAAGAAGGAATCAATCAATCAATCAATCAAAAAGATTTATTCGATTTTAGGTTTAAAATCATAAAAGCATACAAACAAATAATACAATACATTTTAAAAAACATTTAAAAAAAAATAGAACTCATAATGGCTTTAAATGCACAGTTAAAAAGGTTAGGCATGCTTTACACAGCCTTTAGGCGATGTTGTAGGTAACAGTGTTCTGAAAGATTTAGTAATTACAATACAAAAAGCTGTTGTACGATGGTTTGGGACAATTAAAAGCCACTGAAAAACTACTGCCATTACTTAAATGGGTTCCTCTACCCACTGGGTTGTTGTCAGTGCCCCGCGGGCAAGGGGAAAGTATGTAGGACATGTTGGGGTAAAAGTCATGCAGATTCCAGGTAGAAATAAGTCCATCGCCATTTTGGGACTGTCATGTCTGCATGTATGGCACAATGTGTCTGCTCCTAAATCGTATCAGGATCAAATCCCCCAAGATGTCTTTTTTAAGGGGTCCAAGCCATCCCACCCTCCGGACACTTATTATTCGGCCATCAAGATGGTAGGGCAAAGGTCTGTTTTTAGATAGCCAGAACTTGACCTTGTTCATAAGTTCATGTTGTCCCTCAGCTTTGCCTTTTGTTAGTTCAGGGACTCCCGAGAGAACAATGACAAAAGGCGCTGCTTCCGGAGGTAAGTGTATATGGGTGGTGCGCACATGTTTAGGTGGAGTGTGACGTACTGTTGTCAATTTCGGGGGGGCTTTGGGTTTGATAGGCAACAAGGGGGTGGGACTTGGCGGTTGAGTAGGCACCACTTCATAAGGGGTGATCAAATTAGGTAGGTTTGAGAGAGCGGTCGTCGGCGGGCATTGAGTTGTTACAACGTGGGTTGAGGATTTCTGGAGAGATTCAATAGAGTTCTCCAACCCCGTCAGCTTCTCCCCCAGCGTAGTAATTTTGTCCACCAAGGGGAGTATTAAAGATTTGAACAAATGCTCGATCATAGTCAGAAGGGCCTGATGAGAAGATGGTGATAAGTCGTCCAGGTTAACAACAGGTAACGAATTGAAGGACGGATTAATTAAAGATGGTATTGGACTTGGGGAAGGTTTATCAAGTTTTTGTGTTTCAGGAAGACTCCCGTTGTCTTTGTCCCCATCGATCTTCCTTTTGGCAGGTATAACCCTGGGAGGTATTTTATGGGTATCAGGTAAGGATTTCAGCTCCCTTGTACATGGTGATAAGCTGCAGCATTTTAACATGGGGGAGAGTGCTGCTGGAACGTACTTAGCCTTACACAGACTGTTTAAGTCATCCAGCCCTGGATAACTCGAAGGAGAGTGTGCAAAGATATCATCCGGAATTTCATCGGACATATCCCCTGTTTTGGGCTTAGGCATGATTATAGAAAGTACAAGTCAATATTTTACCTCACAACAGACAAAGGGGGTGGCCCGTCCCCCTCGGTCCGATGAGGGCCGTAGAGGGCACGCCCTTTGCCCGGCGTCCCGGTCGCGTCCCGCCGAGCGGAGCTCTCCCTTAAGGCGCCTCCTGGCGCTTCCCTGTTGCGCGTGGAGCCTCTGCCAAGGATCAAGCTGGAAGACTGAAGAAAGAAGACTGCCCTGATGTGCTGCCAGGGCTGACCTGCAGTTGCTTTGTTGCCAAGGAGAGGGGAAGGACTTTGCTTTGTGCTGTGTCTCCTTGCTTGAAGGAATCTCCAAGGGTCAGAAGAAGAGCTGGCTCCCTGTTCTGAAGTCCCAGGAACAAAAGGACTTCACCCCCAGCTTCCCCTGAGCTCTACTGAGAGAGTTCTGTCCTTCCTGGAGTGCGTGGCCCATGTGTGGTGCCTCTGGAAGTTGTACCTCTGTTGGGAAGCTGGAAACCAAGATTTGAGAGACTTTGCTACAGAAAAGTTATCGCGTCGCTCGCGGCGGAGCGCATCCCCGACAGTGTGAGGAAATTCCTGCCGCTACGAAGGCCGAGATCGTCGCAGCGCCTGTTGCCGCTGCCAGAGCCTTTGCATCCTTCGTTTGCGGGACGCACTAGACCGGTGCGGGAAGACTAACATCGCTGCAAGTGTCATCGCAGAGCCTGTCGTCGCTGGGTGATCACGCCGCACCGCTGCTTGCGGACCGCATCACGTCGCTGCGAGTGTCATCGCCGAAGCCATCGCATCAAGGAGCTGCGAGAGAGAAGATCACCACTGGTTCGCGCATCGTCGCCCCGGAGATCGTCGCAACTCCAAAGATCGTCGCATCGTGCCTTTGCGAGAACAAACTTCCTACGGAACCTGTGCACCGGAATCGAGACAAGTGGCCTTCCTCCCTATACAGACCGGATTCGTCGCAACACGCCCACTGCTGCAGCGGGGCTGTCGCAAACGCCTCCCCAGGGTCTCAGGAGCAACGCATCGCTTGTTTTCCACTGCACCAGCTTCTGCTTTTGGAACTTTGTCGCAACTAAAGGTACTGTGTCTGAAACGTGACGCAACTGTGAACTTTTCACGCAACTGTGGATTATTTTTATCGCAACCTTAAGAACTCTTTTGAAACCATATTCTTGAACTGTGTATGTTGGATTTTTGTCGTTTTGGTCTTGTGTAGTTTAGATTAAATACCTTTTTTATTTTTCTAAACTGTTGTGGAGTCAGTTTGTGGTGTTTTCACTGTGTTACTGTTAGTGTTGGTACAAATACTTTACACATTGCCTTCTGATTAGCCTTGACTGCTCATGCCAAGCTACCTAGAGGGTGAGCAGGGGCTATCTCAGAGGGTTTTCTCCTTACCCTGACTAGAAGCAAGGGTCCCTATTTGGACTGTGGTACCTACCTCTGCCAACTAGAGACTCCCATTTCTAACAAACGGTCTTCAGCTTCATACGCTCAGCCAAGGCCTTTCCAACGCCTCCCTCCATGCATGGCATCCTGGGATTATTTTCTAACAACATGGATGGTGCATAGCGTATCAATAGCCCCGCCCTCTTCTGCAATTCACGCCATGCCTACCTCACCATTTCAGCAGTGTCAATGTCTTCTCTCGGACGTTTCGCTTTGTGATACAGAGCGACGGATAGTGGCACCGGGGCCATAGCGTCTCTTTCAACCGCAACGTGTGGCTGGAATGGAGTCTCATGTACCCAGTAGTGGAGGAATTGAGCCTGCGCGCATAGGGCATAAAGCTTTATATCCGGGGCACCCAGTCCCCCCTGCCACAAAGGAAGGTTCAAGAGATCCCACGACACTCTGGCCTGCCCTTTTGCCCACACCAGGGATAGCAGTTGCGAGCGTAGGAGTCCATAGAAATGCCGGGTAAGAGGAATGGGCACATTCACAAATAAAGAAATTTAGGCAGGATGGCCATCTTCGCCAGTGCCACCTTGCCTGCCACTGATAGCGGCAATTTGGACCAGAGAGCGACTTTTCCCTCCAACCATGTAGAAGCTCTTCCGAAATTTAAGTTCCAGATGTCTTGGAGGTTCCTACTCAGCCACACACCCAGATATTTTACTTCTGCTGCCTCCCACCATAGTGGGAACTCCGAGGAGATCTCCCTTGTTCCGTCCGTCAGCAAAAACAGGGAAGCCTTAATTACAACAGAGATGTACAGTACTAAGAGCCAAATTCGCAAATTAATCAGAGTGCTGGTGCACAATGTTCTACAATCTTATCACATGCATAACTCCATTCGTGTAGCACAAATAAAGGGGAAGCTGAACAATGTATCTCTGTGTGAAAAAACACAAGAGACACCCTACTCACATAGAACCAGGGTACATTTAATTTAAACAAAAAAACAGTTGTTCCTGCGGACACTTAATGATTAATATCACAATATAATTCTTAGCACAATCGCAGTTAACTAGGAGTCTATCAATGTCATACACAATCAACTTTGACAGTTTCCTAGTTTAATAGTAGGGACTGGGATTGGTTAGTTTCAAATTGTCGACGACGTTTCGACCCAGCTACCAATGTGGGGTCTCATCAGGACCTATCAATGTAGGGGCACCTGTGGATGACTGACAGAGAGTGAGGGAGAACACATGTGGGAGTAATGGGTGGTTAAGGATACTCGCATATCAAATGATCTCAAATTCTTGAAAAGAAAGTGCAAAATACTGGAACACAAGTGGTGATAATCCAGAGCAGACACAGTTAGACAGTTACATAATTTAGAACTGAGATCTTATAATAATGCCATCAATAATGCAAAAAAGTAATACTTTGCAAAATGGGTGAATGACAACAGTAGTTCACCGAAATACCTATTTAAAATAGTCAAAGAGCTCTGTAGTCATCTCAGCTTGTTTCAAGTGCTGGTACCCTCTCCTGAGAAATGTGAAGCCATCAGTGAATTCTTTGTTGATAAAATGTCGACTATCTATTCCTCTTTTGGAGATCAGCATCCTCCAGATGACACAAACTGGGATATCTTAGATCTAGATTCTGATGCCCAGGCCCATCTCACATTTTAGAAATTTTACGGAAGAGGAGGTAGCAAAAGCAATGGCCGGAGTCAAATCTGGGTCCCCACTAGACACTTGCCCTCATTTTTATTTTCTCCCTGATTGCACCTACTATCTGCTCTTATGTTACACAAATATTCAATCAATCACTTGATTCTGCAACATTTCCTGAAGACTGGAAAAAAGCCACTGTAATTCCTCTCTTAAAAAAACCTGGAACTGATGTTCAAAATCCAGCAAATTACCATCCTATATCCCAGCTTCCATACTTATCTAAAGTAATGGAGAAGCTCATAAACAAACAAGATTACCTAGAGATGAATGAGCTATTGGATGTCACTCAAACCAGCTTTAGAGCCACCAATAGCACCGAAACCACCCTTTTGGCAGTGCTAGATAACATCAGGTCCTTGGTGGACCAAGGAAGAGCCGCCGCATTAATCCTGCTGGATCTGTTGGTGGATTTTGACACCGTCTCGCATCATTTCCTGTTAAAATGTCTGCCGGGTAATGGCAGCCAATCCAAAGTTTTTCAGTGGCTTTGCTCCTTTTTGAGTAACCAAACCCAGACCGTACTACTGGGCACCTTCTTCTCAAACCCAAAAACTATGAAGTTCAGAGTACCATATGGAGCCTCTCGAGCCCTACCCTTTTTAATGATTGTGTCTTCACTAGCTAAAATCAGCGCAAAATGGGGCATCAGCATCTGCTCCTATGAAGATGATACTCAATTGATGATTGCCCTTGATGGACAAGAAGACACTAGCACTAGACTTACAAGCTGTCTTTCAGAAATGGCAGTTTGGATGTCCGATCACTGTCTGAAATTAAACGCGGACAAATCGGAGATCCTACTTTTTGGAGGAGCAAATCTAGTGTGGAACGCAACCTGGTGGCCGGCATCAATCGGTCTTGCCCCTGCACCCAAACAAGTTGCAAAATAATTGGGCATTCTCGTTGATAGTGCCCTCTCTATGCAAGATCATATACGTGTTCTATGTGGGAAAAGTTTTGCAACAATAAAATTGTTAAGAAGCCTTTTTCAGTGGATCCCCCTAGAATGTAGGAGAACCATTGTCTAGGCCTTGCTCATAAGCAGGCTGGATTCTGGGAATGCTCTATTGGTTGGCATGGCAGACTACTTACTTTCACAACTACAGCTGGTTCAGAATGCGACAGCCAAACTGGTATGCAGCAAGAGCAAGTACAGCTCAGCATCGGAATGTCTGCGGTCATTACACTGGCTTCCAATGAGATAGAGAGCCAATTTCAAACTGCTGAGCCATACCTATAAGGTCTTACACCATCAGGGCCCCAACATCCTCCAAGATAGCATCAAATTCTATGCTCCTCAGAGGAACCTCAGATCACGATTCCAGGCACAGGCACAGATTGAACGGTTCGGGAAGTCCAGAGTGGGTGGCCGCTCTTTTACCCACCTTGCGGCCACATTATGGAATACATTTCCGCTTGATCTCCGGCTCACTAACAGCTACTTAGCATTTAGGAAAAAAATGAAAACGTATTTGTTCCCTAAAGTCTGATATGTCACTAGCTACCCCCTTGAAGAACCCCTCACTTGTGTTCTGCTCTCCTTTAGGGCCGCGATATCCTTTGGATGAATGCTTGCGCTTTATAAATAAATAAATAGAAACATCGGACCCAGGCGGGCACCTTTGGAGGGGCGGGTACTGGCAGTCACAGATATTTGAGATGGTCACAAAAGGAATCCTACATCCAAGAAGGGTGTCACATGAATGGAAAAGGTCCAAAGATAAAGAGTGGCCTTGAAATACTCAGGGAAACGTCAATCCATTTCTGTAGAGATTCCAGTACTCATGAAGTCAATGTAGAAATCCAGACTCCATCTGTAGCGGAAAAATTCCCGGCTTGGATTCACTGGAGAACTCCTCTCGTCTGTCTCTGCTTGTTAAATGGCAAGACCCCACATTGGTAGCTGGGTCGAAACGTCATAGACAATTTGAAAACAAACCAATCCCAGTCGCTGCTATTAATCTAGGAAACCTCTACATTGATTGTGTACCATTGAATGGCAGTTTTCTGTAACAACATTGAAACCTTGTTTTTATGTCACAAAAGTCACAATTGATACTCATAGGTTTCACCCTTTTTTCACTTGGGACACTTAACATTGATAAATTTATAACAAATGTGTGAATTTTCATATATAAAACAGCTTGTTTCTCTATGCCTCCTGTGTTACATGTTCTTCTTTCCCTGACATTGATAGACTCCTAGTTAACTGCGATTGTGCTAAGAATTATATTGTGATAATAATCATTAAGTGTCTACAGGAACCACTGTTTTTAGTTTGAACAATTAATCTCTATCGTTAAGAATATGGCATCTAGGTTATGGTGAATATACTGGCATTATCCTGGTGTCCCGACTTCATTTGATGCGCCATGTCGTAGTTGCCTTGGGCACAGTGCTTTATAAAAAAAGAGGTGCAGGTACTCGTCAAAAGGAGTGGTGGGTGGAATTGGGGCGGGGATACGGGTGGTGCTAAGGGCGGGACGCGATGACAGATTTTTATCTGTTCCAAACTTTGTATGCACAAAATCTGCATACATTAAACATGTATCTGTACATGAGTGTTAAAGCTGGCACCCTTGGCCATGTTTCCCCCTACCGCTTTTGTCTTCAGACCTCCTGTTTATGCTGGATTTAGGACACTGTGCTCTTTACTACTGCTAACCAGTGCTATATTGCTTGTGCTGTTTCACTAAAACATGGTAACATTGGTTTATACCTAATTGGCATATTTAATTTTACTTGCAAGTCCCTGGTAAGGTGTGCCCAGGGCCTGTAAATTAAAAGCTACTAGTGGGTCTCCAGCACTGGTTCTGCCACCCACTTCAATACCGCTTTAAACATGTCTCAGGCCGGTCCTTGCAGAGCCTGTGTGTTCAGTTTAAACTGCCATTTCGACCTGGCAAAATAAACCTTTTGCAAGCCCAACCCTTCCTTTTTTTATGTCTTGCCTGGCGATGCAGCGCGAAAGTGCTGACGCCAGTGAGATCTGTCGTCGCTGACTTGGCTCTCAAGGGAGACAGGAGATGGGCACGCGCAGGCTGCAGGCCGGACTGGAAATGTGGATGCGTGCGTTAACATGTGCTAGCATCCACTGTGACTGTGAGCCGTTGCCGTTCATTAACTTTCACTTTCATTGTTAAACATGTACAGCTGGCACCCCTCCCTGCAAGCTGCATGCAATTGTACGTTAAAGTTAAGCTCGCACTGCGGCTAGAGAGTAATCACAGACTGGTGAGGCGCTTTGCTTCAGTGCACTTTGTCGTAGCAGCGTGGCGCTCGCAGGCACGGCAGTGCCGTCACTCACTCGCCTTGGTCGGCTCCCGGTAGCTCTTCTCGGGCAGGCAGGCTCCCCGGGCGTGCAGGGGCTGCTTTTTTGTTGCTTTGGCGGCCCCCTCCCAGGGCCTCGCATCACTCCTCAAGCACAGCAGAAAGACCACAGGCGCCACCACTGGGCACGAGCCGCAGGCCACGACGATGTGCGCGCTCACGGCGTGCCTGCAACACCCGCATGGTGCTCTTTCACTTTCACTTGTTTGTATATTGGTGTTACAGGTGCTTCACGCACCTAGAGTAGACAAGAGAAACGCGCTGCTGCTGGGGGCGGATCAGGATGCAGACAGTCCGCTTCCTGCTCCTGTAGTCTCTGATGAGCGATTTCCCGATTAGATTTTTTGTTATATCTTTGCTGGAGCCCTTAAATGTTCAAAATGTTTTGTCAACACATTTTCGGTTTCTCTGGACAATTTTCTCTCATAGACAGAGGGAGTCCCGTCATGTGATGGTCTATTGCATCAGTTCTGCGTCTGGAAACTTTTTGCAAACTTGCATATATTTTTTTTCCCTCTTGTCGGGCGATCTTGTACTTTGTGTAACGTGGTGTTAGATTTCAATTTCTCCCTAATCGCCTGATCCTAAAGCTCAGTTTGTCAGCCTGCAATTTTTTGTCACTTCCCACTGAGCTACTTTAACTTACTCCATAAACGGCAGCAACAACTCCTGATCCAACAACTAGCTTGCTGGATAATACTACAAGCATGTCAATATATAACAGATTCACGCTGAAAACCAACATAGATTACTTCAGTGTCTTCCAGCAATACATTGTTCATCACTTGGAAACAGGCTCTATAAGCGTTGACGGAAGTACAGTTATGCCATTGCAACCAAAGGAATGAGGCAATTAGGATCAAAAAGACACTCTGTGACATTTTGCCTTTGACCTGAAGTCCCAATGGAATCTCTAAGCAGAGGAACAACAACAAAAAGCAGATCTTGCTGAGTACATGACATTTTTAGGACCAAGAACAGGACACAAACGAATCTTGAGAATAATAAGATGAAGCTACAAAGACTTCAATACTGGTAAATCAATGGAAGCCAAAACCACTGTCTGCCACTGACATACAAGTGGGGTGCAACACAAGGTTCTTGAGCTCTTCAGATCATACACAATTCACCAAGCACACTGTATTCTTCTTACAAATCCTCCAAAGGTCTTAGGGCTGAGCCTGATAACCTAGTTACAGATGTCTCATGGTCCTCACTATTAAAGGCCGGTGGTGACATCACAGTAAAACTCGTTTTTAAACAAATTATGAGATACAGTAGTGAAAAACACCCCTTTAAAAAAAGTACAGGTAGAACAGGCATTTGCAATGCAATAGGTCTCACATTTACGTGAGTTTGAGCTATTGGCTTTGCAAATGATGCCTTTTTATTTTTGATTCCGATTTTAAAACATAAATAAAAGGCATTGTCATTTACAACGCCAATAACTTAAACTTGCGTAAATGCGAGACCTATTGCATTGCAAATGCTTGTTAATACATGTAAGTCACCCTTAGGGTAGGCCATGGAGAGCTCAGAGGGTAGGGTTCAATGTATTTAAAAAGTAGGACATGTACTTTTAAGGTTTACATATCCTGGTGGTGAAAAACTCTTAAATTTGTTTTTCACCACTGCAAGGCCTAGTTCTCATCAGAGAACATTGAAGTTGCCTTATTACACTTTTTAGAAATGTAATTTCCAACTGGTTAGAGATGACCAGTTCATGTTTGGTGTTTCTGGAATCACAATTCAAAATCTTAACTTCTGGTGAAGTAGGATTTCGAATTGCAATTCTGAAAATGGAACTTTTAGAAAGTGGTCATCTTCTTGCCTTAGCCATTTGGTGCATGCAGCCTGTCTCTGTATCACATGACTGGGAGTAGCTGACAGTTGGACTTTGTGTATTCCTCCCAGACAGCCACACACAATGGAAGCTTATGTGTGACTGGATGGGCCATTACTGGCAGGACAGGACCGAGAAGCAAGGCCCAGCCCGACTTACACTTGAATAATCTGTGTCCTGTCTCCACACAAAGGGCTGAATACCTCATATAGGTAGTCTGGAGCCAGAGCCCGGTAGGCAGGTCAACTGCACTTCAAGGGCATGCCTCTAGAATCTTCTCCACACTTCAAAAACACAACTGTGTATAAAAGAAGAACTATAGGCACTAACCTTTCTGGACCTGTGGATACTCTGTCAGGAAAGACTGATGTGCTGCTACAAGTACTGCCAGACTAGTGCTTTAATAGAACTGCTGCCCTGCTTGCCTAGGGAAGAAGAACTGGACTGGCAACTTCATCTTGAACCTAGGACCCGATAGTGACTGAGCAGGCTAGTCTGCTGGCCAACTGCTCTGAGCCTTGGGGACATACAAGTTTCCCCAAAAATCTCATAGACCCAGCTGCTGTGAGTTCCTGACCCCCAAGTAGTGCCTCTGGGGTCCTAGACCCTCAGTGTGGTTCACATGCTCTTAAAATCAAGCTTTTGGGCTGTTAGCGACAGGCCATGGGCCCGTTTGCATCGATATTCAGCATGAGCCGCTGCCAGCCTGTCTCTTTGCACCCAAGCATTGATGTGCTCCTGGGGAACCGCTAAAGTGAAGCACCTGCCCGCGATACCCGGCTTGCTCTCGTGATGCACTCCATGTTCCCTATGACCCACTCCAACGCGAACGGGACTCGGCACACAACTTGAGAAGATGAAAGTATAGTGGGACTATATGCGAGCCACCTTTCAATGTGGTCAGCCTGAACTTTTGACTTTGACCCTGTCCAGCATGACCAGATAGCCGCAGTTAGCACTTTGCTTTTAGGCACGATGTTACAGTTTATTCTTTAAAAATTCATAACTCTGGTTGTAATGATTGGATTTTTGTCATTTTCATCTTGTTTTATTAATTAATATTGCTCTATTTTTCTAACCAGGTGTGGGGTACTTTTCATGTGGTGTTTCCATTGTTTTAATGTTTAAAAAATACTTTACACATTGCCTCCAAGTTTAGCCTGACTGCTCTGTGTCAAGCTACCAGGAGGTAAGCACAGGTTAATATGGGGTTTGCTTGTACCTTAACCTGACAAGGATTGTGGTTGCTGCTTGACCAGTGCTCACCTCCTAGTCCAATTTCTCACACTGAATTAGTACTGTATCTATTGGTATACATTTTACTAATAATTGATTACTACTCAAAGAAATCCATATTTAGCAACCTCACAATATCCAAAGACTGAGAGCAAAAACAGCATTCTAAAAATATACCCTGTAATTTGCATGCAGCTCCCTGCTGTGGGGTCATAACTCACTACGCTAAATGAAAATGTTTTAACTTCTGAACTGCATGTTACACAAGGATATCTGCAACAAAAACAGTAATCCACTAGCTACATGAAAAAACAAATCTGTGACTTGCAGTTTGCATGCTATGCTTAACAGCAAATACATTGACCCACTCTGCAATTTTATAGTGAGTTGAAACTGTGACTAAAATGCAAACAGATCTTTCCAGTAAGTGTGTCAACTACCAAAGTTAATAAAGCACCACTATACCCTAGAACTTGCTGGATATACAAAGATCTATGCAGCAAATTATATTTCTCAGTGCACCCTGTTGTGACAAATCAAATAAGGCAGAAGAGAGTTACTATAATATTTTGTCTTACTGTGAAATTCTATAGGGCAGAGTAAAAGAAACATGGTGTTGGTCTCATGAGTGCTCAGTTGTAAAATATATTTGTCGCCGCTAAGCATCATTTGTTCACAAAGGTGATATTCTCTTACAGAAATTGACATCACAAAATTTCACCAATTCCCCATAAGTCTCTTCAGTGTCTTTAGTGAGGAAATAAAAAAACACTTTCTGCACCCAGGCTCCGAAGTTTCTGATGTGCCACTGCAAACATCTCATTTGTAATCTTCATTGCCAAGGCAGCAGGAGTAAATACTTCATAAAGACTGTGGGGCCGAATTACAAAGGTAAAGTTCAGAGCAAAAGTATAACTTTACTACTTTTCATTATTCGCAAAGAGATTTGCGAATAATATCTTTATGACTGTGGCGGTTCCATATTTGGAAGTGGGTTCTCCACAAGGGGTGGAGGGTCTGCACATGTGGCAGGGGAGGTGTAATATCAAACACCAGCAGAAAAATAATGCCACCTGCAACCCCTGCCCAACAAACCACATAAAAGCAGCACACCTCGAAGGCTCTGGTTTTTATCACACCCACACTTCACATGTCTGCTCTGTGCCTTGCCAATAGCCTGCTAAATGTGAGAAGGAAAGAAGAACCACATTGAGGAGGAGAACAATATGATTGTAACATTTGTTGCGAGGAACTACAAAAACTGCATGGTGTACCTCCATACCTCAGCAGTGCAACACAGAAGGCATCCCTGTGGCAGCAGTTGGCTACATCAGTCAGTGCATTGGAAGAGGATGTCCTGACTGTCACAGACAAAAAGTGGCAGGATGAGAGGAAGTGGGTTAAGGAGAAGTACAGCAGGATATATGTGGCCATAGCTCTCTCTGGGGACAAACTGGACCCTGTCTCCGTCTCACCCCACCTTAGAAGGACATCCTCTGCACCATGCACCCCCCCTGAAAAATGGGGAGTCTGTGAATGATGACCTAAATGTGGTGCCTGGTAATATGTGATGATGTAAACAATGACTTAATTTGATAAATGTTTACTATAAACTGCAAATGTGACCATGGAAGTCACTTCAAGTTGTGCAACTATTCATGATGATTTAGACGCTCATCTTTCTTATTTTGTCTGTCGCACTACAAGTACCAGAATCCTATGTGATGGAAATGTTAACTTCCAGTTTGTATTCACAAACCGTGATCTATAACTGCTGGCGATTACATTTTACACTTGTATATGGCACACAAAAATATGCATGAATTAGTAACCATCACAATAGGCTTGTAAATGCTATTGAGTAAATATGTGAAAAGTTGTACATACTCATCATTTGTTGGTTTTGTCTTTCTATTTTTATTTATTACCACATACAGATAGAGTCTATCCACCCACCGGAGCAGTGGTCATTGCACTTGTAGAGGTGCAACATCATGAGACAGATCAACCAATGCAACCGGCACAAACTGGTACGTGAGTATTGCCAGAAGAGGTCACATTTGCTACAATGTGATCAGACAACTCATTGATATTTTACATTGAATCCATGAACAGTCTCACACACGTGAACTGAACTAGGATATGATGTTCATAACATGTGTCAACCATAATGTAAACTAAATACAATCATTCCATTTTAGACCCTGTGATGTTGGCCAAAAGCCAGAGAATTTCCTCATTTGTAGAAGAAGGAAAGAAAGCTGGAAGGATAAAATCTTGTGCTTGTTGGAAGACTAAAGACTTCTTTGATTATTAAAAAAAAAGAAAAGGGTCCGGTCATAGGGCGCATTTATTTTGAAATAGCGCAGAAAAAAGTGATGTCAAATTAAAATGACAATATCTTCTGCTGGAGGTAATGGCTAATAGAAAAAACACAGTAAGTGTTAAAACTCTAGAGAGACAGAGGGAACTGGTTCAAAGGGAGGGGCTTGCAAGGCAGTCAAAATGACAGGCAAATTCCAAGGAGAAACTGGAGAATGGATAACCTGTCTCATTGAATAAAACTCCAGAGCAAGCGAGAAGCTAAGGAATTCAAGTGAATCAGTAATGGCCCTTGAATAGCTTTAACTGCTGCCCACTGACTACATAAAGTGAATACAGACAAACCCAAAAGAAAAACATCTCTAACTAGCTCTAATATAAGCCCCCACGCCCACGGAGCCAAAAGAAATCCTCTAAAAGAACACCAGATTGAAAGGTTCTTACAATGCCTTTCCTTAATCTTGAGGGTGCTTTGCTTTCTGGAAATGCATATTGAAAGGGCAGTTTTTGAAGGACATCCCAAAGCTTCTAGCCTCCTCCTTTTGTTCTCCAAATCTCCAGGTACAGTTATTTGAGAGACTCCCATGGGAGAAAAGGTAACCTGAGTGGTGATGGGTTCAATGGAAAGTTCCACAGAGAGGATACGATGAGAGATTGCTCAACAATGGAAACAAAGGCCGATGGGTGCAGGCTGAGAAGACCAACAACACATCCACATCTGCATGCTCCTTCCTGAACTTTACTAGAAATTTGCTGGTGCGACCAAAGGGAAGAAATGTGAAGAGAAGATACACAGGCCAACTGAAGCTCATCACATCCACCTTCCATATCTGGTCACATGGAAGGAAAGAGCAGTATTTGTGAAGAAGAGCATCCTGTGGAAAGGAGAAAAGGTTCAGCCATGAAGCCCTGAATCTCAGAACAATCTCCTGAAAAACCTGGGTTACTCAATTTATCTACACACCCACTCTCCAACCCTTGAAAATATTTCTGTCAAAGCTAAAAGATTCTATTCAGTCCAGGGACAATCTGATCTGCCAGTAGAGCAAAAAGAAGGGACCAGGCCTCTCCCGAATAATACAGATTGTCCCTTGTCTGCTGATTGCCCTTGATCAAAGGAGACAATGCAAAGAGGACTGCTGCTAGCTGTTTTCAATTTGAAGAAATTATTAACTTCACTGCTGTCCAAAGTCCCTGAGTTGACAGCCTCGCTCCAACCCCAGGAACTTGCGTCCGTTGTTATGGTCCGAGAAAGGGGACGGTCCTAGAAAGAGGACGGTCCCAAATAACTCCCTTATTGAGGTTTGATGGATTGAGCCACCACTATAGCTTCTAGGCAATAGGTATTGAATCTGGGACCGGGATGTCGTAGCTTTGAGAACTTGGATTCCAGCATGAAAGACTAAGTGAAACAGGTGTCTTTGAGCCCGAGGAACAAGACAGAGCAGCCATGTCCTACTGGACTCTCAACTATTCTCTTGCTGGCACATTCTGAATTGCAAGAGACTTCTCAGGTGACTCATTAACCTCTGTTGCTTTGTGTTGAACAGGGCATCAATGAATTGGACTTCTTGAGACCGAGTATATGGGATTTAGTTGATTGAGAATGAACCCATGATCCTCCAGGCACTTGGAAACCACTCGTATGCTTCCTAACCCTTAGGAAAAGAGGAGGCAGTAATTAACTATTCATCCTAGTCTGGGTATGTCAACAACCCCCAAAGTATGTAGGATTCCCACCGGAGGAACACCCTTGGAGTATGTATATATATATGTATGTATGTATGTATAATATATATAGGAATATATTTGAGGAAGTCGATGAAAAGAGTTGCGAAATTGAGCATGGACGCAAGAAAGGAGTCTGCGAAAGTCAGGGGTAATATCTTTTGCGAACTCGCCATCTTAAACTTCTGTTGTGGTATGATGAGGTTGACAGGGCCTGATTCACAGAACTAACTTAAGACAAAATCCTAAACTTACTACTTTTGGTATTCACCAGGCATTTAGTAGTAGTAAAGTTGGGATTTTGTCTTAAGTTTGACTTAGGACAGACTTAAGACAGACTTAAGTTAGGATTTTGTCTTAAGTCAAACTTGAGACAAAATCCTAACTTTATTACTACCAAATGCCTTCTGTGAATACCAAAAGTAGTAAGTTTAGCAGTTTGCTGAAACGCGTCTGACTGGCGTTTCCAGAACATTTGGAACTCTGCATGCCTTGTGCTCCCTGCTATATTGGATTAAATCCTGGTGTTGCCCTAGCATATGTCGGCCTCATTCTTATTCTGGAGTGGGCATTGGTTCTGTATATTTTGCCGGGATGCAGGCACCGGCTACCGGCATGCCCTTTCGGTCTGGTGTGACACGCCAGCCAGCACCCTTTGGATGTTCCGTATGAAAATACAGTGTGTCACCCCCCCAAGCAGCTCAAAAAAGCACTTTGCTCAGATTGTAGTGTAGTTCCTAGTTTCCCACTAGGCCCTGCGCATTGGAATAACATAAACAGTAGTATCGACGTGGAACTGGCTATATTCCAGGCCTCCACTGACTATGCTAAACTTAATTGGGTTGTGTTACCAACTAGCTCAGAGGTCACTGGAAACTTTCTTCTCTGCATAGGAAGTGATCAGCTTCCTTGGCACAGACAAGAAGGGATTCAGTTTTCCAACAACCGTGCAACATGACAACTTTGCTCCTCAGATCAAGAGTCGATCTCTAGGGTCGTGTGAAACAATAGACATAGATTTCACTCAGTCAGTCTAGTGCAGTTTACTTTCACAATATGTAGAGAATAGAGAGACGGGCGTGTATCAATAAAGGTTAACATTTATTGAACAGTCTTTCTTCTCGTACAAGAGAAATGTATTGCCACAATTACAATAACTGTTATTATAAAAAGTACGTACAGTAAGATAAGAATTGCGAAATAGAACTGTAAAAGCATTGATATGGTTTCTTAGCCATACAATGGTTTAAAAGTAATAAAACATTTATACAGTCATATATACATTAGGCTAACATACTCAACTGGTGCTTCTAACTAAGCCTACCCCGGTGTGCCTGACCTAAGCCTAACACGTGAGAAGGGGGAGTAAGTAAGTAGCTTAAGTTAAGTTGGTTTTGCCAAGGTTTGTTTCAAGAATTCTCTTCTAAGGGTTTAGTCAACACCATACCTCTGAATAGAATGATGGAGGATTGGTATCTCCTTCAGGGGTCTCTCTCGATATCCCAGTCACCCGCGAGGGTAAACCGGAAGCGCCGGGACTGGATTTCTCTGCACGAGAAAGGCAGCGGCTTCTCTCAGCGCGTCGGGAGGAAGGAGGGGTGACAGCGTCCGCGGGCAGCTGGGCTGGATGTCTTCGCAGAGGACGGCTGCACGGCTCCTCAAGCGTACTGAACCACAGTTCGCGCTGTAGCGGCGATAATGGTAATCAGTAGCTTCACCACCACAGGATAGCAGGCTGCAGCGACAGAGTGCTAGTTGTTACCAACACGGGGTCATGCAGGCAGCTGGCATCAGCAACAGGCAACGCTCATTGCTTAAGGCAACGTTGGTAATATTTATACCTGACAGGTGCCGGGTTTGACGCAAGTTTGCTGGACATAAGACGTCAATTAAAGATGTCACTAGGAAGTGGCAGCTATCAGTTGCTCATTAGAGTTCTATTACTAATCAAAACATAGCAAGCGGGGATTTCCAGGTTTGCTAAGTTTTTATCTTGTTGAAGAACTCGGAGTGTTATCTAGGAATATCAGATAGTGACTGCTGCTCTGTCATTGCACTAATTGGTCGCAAAGGAAGTAGCAGAGAGTCATGCTGGAATGTGGCTCTGTGGCTCTGCTCGTGTGAGGCCAGAGATGACTTTTCAGAAAATCGCACTTGAACGGTTATGCCAATATAGGGAATAAAGGGCTTTATAGCCGAATAGGGGCATAAGGTCACAGTATCGATCAGGAACCTAGATAAGCACATGACACCCACTCCACGAATTCATGTCCATCAAAATTACTAAAACTAAGCAATTAGATGCATGTGTAACATTGTGTAACATAGCCCACCCCAAAATACATAAATGCATTCGAAATAGGCGTACTTGTAATACATGGAATTTAGGTACTGTACGTAGTTTTAAAGCATAGTAATCATTCAAAAGGTATTGCATATAAAATCAATGAACGATTATGCAAAAAGAATTACACATGAAGTATCTCTGACAGAAGAAATGCGAGATAAATCATCACATAAAAATGCATTGTAATAACATGTGTGCTAGAGGCTGGTGTAATGTTGTTATGTCTCTAGATGTGTTTAGAAATAGAAGTGTGAAGCTTCTGTTCTCTAAGAATAGTTTTTACGTTAAGCAAAGAATTGTTCGTGCCAAAAAGAAGAAAAAAGGTCAATATTTAAAAATTGTCCAATTCAAAGAAAAATCAGTTTACCAAAGCTCCTGGCAGTTTTTTGTTGATCAAAACTGAAGGCCGAATCCAGAGTTCATGGGAACGCTGTGTGTCGGAAAGCTTCTCAAAAGTTATTGTTTCTCTATGGGTGAGAACATCGTATCAGACAGGCTCGCAAAGAATTGGTCTACAAAATCAGGTGATAGTTCAACCAAATTAGATAGCGCTGTAACTTGGCAGGTGTGAGAATGATTGCTGTCATCGAAGTCGGGACCAGCAATGCTCACAGCACGTTGTACCTGGATGATGTTGCTTTTGTCACTCGCTCCACTGTTACCACTTGGCTGTAGTACAGGAGTCTCCACGAATGCTGTCATCAGGATTGGTAGCCGCTGGGGACAACACAATGCGTGAGCCGTTATTGGACTTAGCAAAGTATCGACGTCCATTGGTACTGCTGATGGAAGTGAAAGACAGATGTCCAACACGCATTCCTCGCCGCAAAGCATACACCTTAGCACAGGTAAAATGCAATTTTGCCATATCGGTCTGAATGAAAGGAACCAGGTCATGTTTAGATCTCTCAGCCTGGCCAATCCAAGGACGTTAGTTATCCTGTCCCGGTAGCGCATTGCTAGGATTGTCTCTTCCATTCCCATGGGAGCTATGTCTGAGCCGAGGCTTGCCATAACGAAGCAGGAGGGTCAAAAATAGAATCCCTTCGATGAGTCCCAAAAATAGTGGAATACCACCAAAGATGGAGTGCACAAAATTAGGAAAGATTCCCAAAATTGCCTGGAAGGGTGTTAGCAGTCCCGTAAAGACTGTCTTAAATATTCCCGGGATGCTTGTAGCACTAGACATGTTAAGGAGTTGGCTAAACATTTCTACGAAATGCACGGGGCAATTTGTTGATAAAAGGTCATGGACCTCAGTAGCCGTCCTTGCGACTAGAAGATCATACGTCTCTTTAGATGACGTTATAGGCACTGTTGTCTGTAAAAGCACAGATTTCATTTTGCTTAATGTATCAATTCGTATAGAATAGAGATTCAGACGAGGCCAGATGGGAGTCACTATGTCTGGAGGCCCGCTCGGGAACAATGCTTGCATACAGCATTTGACCATGGACGTTACTTCTACTAGATAACTTAGTCCGGGCGCGAGGCCACAGCACCTGTGATCCGTTCTTAGAATGTAACTCCCGTTTGCGAGTTGCATAAAGAAGGGCTCTATCTGAGTTGCAGGTGTGACTAGCTGGTGGCATGAAAGGTTGTTTGAATTTCCATCACATGCTCCGTGTAAATTAATACCCTGACACAAAAGTATACCGCTTAGTGAATGTTTACAGTTCTCACCACTAAGAAATACATTTTTGTCGCTGTCACTGTAGCAAGAATGAGTATATGGTAATTTCCATTTGGATTTTAAGTATCCTTTACCCAATTGTTCATATTGGCCAGCAGGTATGTACTCAAGGCATTTATGAAATCGGAAAGTCGTTATCGGAATTGTGATAATCCCGTGTATTATCCATTCAATGACAGGACTCTCTGACATTGTCAATGGTAATCGCTCGAGTTTCTCGATGCTCAAGATTGTATAGTCTGCTCCTTTCTGTGCCAAACTGATCTGTTTATCAGTAAGGTTAAAAATGGAAAATAATGACGTTGTGTTTATCAAACGCCAAGGCACATAGCCTGAACGAAGATTTTGCAGCGTCCAGCCTAGTTCTATAATAGCGATACAGAAAGGGGGGTGGTGATGAACAGAGTGTCTGAATTGAGCAGACCACTCTTACCCAGTCCAAAGATCAGGGCTTGATCCATCACCGTTATTTATCTCACTGCCCCATCCCAGCTCAGAACCTGGCTATATGCAAATTAGTCTGTCCCTGGCCCAGTGCATCATGGGAACAGGGCAGACCAAACTACCAAGCCAATTCTTCACCAGAAAGGAGACAAGCTACCGGGGACCGGTTTCTGGCATTTCAGCCTCTTCGGCCCGGCTTGCTTGAATCCTGATGGAGCAGTGAGAAAGGGACTCATGTCTGAGTATACCCTGCCACACCTATAGTGGCCAAAAACGATACAGAAAGGGGGGTGGTGATGAACAGAGTGTCTGAATTGAGCAGACCACTCTTACCCAGTCCAAAGATCAGGGCTTGATCCATCACCGTTATTTATCTCACTGCCCCATCCCAGCTCAGAACCTGGCTATATGCAAATTAGTCTGTCCCTGGCCCAGTGCATCATGGGAACAGGGCAGACCAAACTACCAAGCCAATTCTTCACCAGAAAGGAGACAAGCTACCGGGGACCGGTTTCTGGCATTTCAGCCTCTTCGGCCCGGCTTGCTTGAATCCTGATGGAGCAGTGAGAAAGGGACTCATGTCTGAGTATACCCTGCCACACCTATAGTGGCCAAAAACGATACAGAAAGGGGGGTGGTGATGAACAGAGTGTCTGAATTGAGCAGACCACTCTTACCCAGTCCAAAGATCAGGGCTTGATCCATCACCGTTATTTATCTCACTGCCCCATCCCAGCTCAGAACCTGGCTATATGCAAATTAGTCTGTCCCTGGCCCAGTGCATCATGGGAACAGGGCAGACCAAACTACCAAGCCAATTCTTCACCAGAAAGGAGACAAGCTACCGGGGACCGGTTTCTGGCATTTCAGCCTCTTCGGCCCGGCTTGCTTGAATCCTGATGGAGCAGTGAGAAAGGGACTCATGTCTGAGTATACCCTGCCACACCTATAGTGGCCAAAAACGATACAGAAAGGGGGGTGGTGATGAACAGAGTGTCTGAATTGAGCAGACCACTCTTACCCAGTCCAAAGATCAGGGCTTGATCCATCACCGTTATTTATCTCACTGCCCCATCCCAGCTCAGAACCTGGCTATATGCAAATTAGTCTGTCCCTGGCCCAGTGCATCATGGGAACAGGGCAGACCAAACTACCAAGCCAATTCTTCACCAGAAAGGAGACAAGCTACCGGGGACCGGTTTCTGGCATTTCAGCCTCTTCGGCCCGGCTTGCTTGAATCCTGATGGAGCAGTGAGAAAGGGACTCATGTCTGAGTATACCCTGCCACACCTATAGTGGCCAAAAACGATACAGAAAGGGGGGTGGTGATGAACAGAGTGTCTGAATTGAGCAGACCACTCTTACCCAGTCCAAAGATCAGGGCTTGATCCATCACCGTTATTTATCTCACTGCCCCATCCCAGCTCAGAACCTGGCTATATGCAAATTAGTCTGTCCCTGGCCCAGTGCATCATGGGAACAGGGCAGACCAAACTACCAAGCCAATTCTTCACCAGAAAGGAGACAAGCTACCGGGGACCGGTTTCTGGCATTTCAGCCTCTTCGGCCCGGCTTGCTTGAATCCTGATGGAGCAGTGAGAAAGGGACTCATGTCTGAGTATACCCTGCCACACCTATAGTGGCCAAAAACGATACAGAAAGGGGGGTGGTGATGAACAGAGTGTCTGAATTGAGCAGACCACTCTTACCCAGTCCAAAGATCAGGGCTTGATCCATCACCGTTATTTATCTCACTGCCCCATCCCAGCTCAGAACCTGGCTATATGCAAATTAGTCTGTCCCTGGCCCAGTGCATCATGGGAACAGGGCAGACCAAACTACCAAGCCAATTCTTCACCAGAAAGGAGACAAGCTACCGGGGACCGGTTTCTGGCATTTCAGCCTCTTCGGCCCGGCTTGCTTGAATCCTGATGGAGCAGTGAGAAAGGGACTCATGTCTGAGTATACCCTGCCACACCTATAGTGGCCAAAAACGATACAGAAAGGGGGGTGGTGATGAACAGAGTGTCTGAATTGAGCAGACCACTCTTACCCAGTCCAAAGATCAGGGCTTGATCCATCACCGTTATTTATCTCACTGCCCCATCCCAGCTCAGAACCTGGCTATATGCAAATTAGTCTGTCCCTGGCCCAGTGCATCATGGGAACAGAGCAGACCAAACTACCAAGCCAATTCTTCACCAGAAAGGAGACAAGCTACCGGGGACCGGTTTCTGGCATTTCAGCCTCTTCGGCCCGGCTTGCTTGAATCCTGATGGAGCAGTGAGAAAGGGACTCATGTCTGAGTATACCCTGCCACACCTATAGTGGCCAAAAACGATACAGAAAGGGGGGTGGTGATGAACAGAGTGTCTGAATTGAGCAGACCACTCTTACCCAGTCCAAAGATCAGGGCTTGATCCATCACCGTTATTTATCTCACTGCCCCATCCCAGCTCAGAACCTGGCTATATGCAAATTAGTCTGTCCCTGGCCCAGTGCATCATGGGAACAGGGCAGACCAAACTACCAAGCCAATTCTTCACCAGAAAGGAGACAAGCTACCGGGGACCGGTTTCTGGCATTTCAGCCTCTTCGGCCCGGCTTGCTTGAATCCTGATGGAGCAGTGAGAAAGGGACTCATGTCTGAGTATACCCTGCCACACCTATAGTGGCCAAAAACGATACAGAAAGGGGGGTGGTGATGAACAGAGTGTCTGAATTGAGCAGACCACTCTTACCCAGTCCAAAGATCAGGGCTTGATCCATCACCGTTATTTATCTCACTGCCCCATCCCAGCTCAGAACCTGGCTATATGCAAATTAGTCTGTCCCTGGCCCAGTGCATCATGGGAACAGGGCAGACCAAACTACCAAGCCAATTCTTCACCAGAAAGGAGACAAGCTACCGGGGACCGGTTTCTGGCATTTCAGCCTCTTCGGCCCGGCTTGCTTGAATCCTGATGGAGCAGTGAGAAAGGGACTCATGTCTGAGTATACCCTGCCACACCTATAGTGGCCAAAAACGATACAGAAAGGGGGGTGGTGATGAACAGAGTGTCTGAATTGAGCAGACCACTCTTACCCAGTCCAAAGATCAGGGCTTGATCCATCACCGTTATTTATCTCACTGCCCCATCCCAGCTCAGAACCTGGCTATATGCAAATTAGTCTGTCCCTGGCCCAGTGCATCATGGGAACAGGGCAGACCAAACTACCAAGCCAATTCTTCACCAGAAAGGAGACAAGCTACCGGGGACCGGTTTCTGGCATTTCAGCCTCTTCGGCCCGGCTTGCTTGAATCCTGATGGAGCAGTGAGAAAGGGACTCATGTCTGAGTATACCCTGCCACACCTATAGTGGTCCCTCACCACCCCTTGTTGTAAATATTTTTGTCCACCCTAAGCGTGGAAGGGTATACTCAGATGTGAGTCCCTTGCTCATTGCACCATCAGGATTCAAGCAAGCCGGGCCGAAGAGGCTGAAATGCCAGAAACCGGTCCCCGGTAGCTTGTTTCCTTCCCAGTGTAAGAATTGGCTTATGTAGTTTGGTTTGCCCTGTTCCCATCATGCACTGGGACAGGAACAGACTAATTTGCATACAGCCAGGTTCTGAAACTGGGATGGTGCAGTGAGCCAAAAAACGGTGTTGGATCTAGCCCTGATCTCTTGACTGGGTGAGAGTATTCTGTTTAATTCAGAGACTCTGTCCCTCACCACCCCTTGTTGTAAATATTTTTGTCCACCCTAAGCGTGGAAGGGTATACTCAGATGTGAGTCCCTTGCTCATTGCACCATCAGGATTCAAGCAAGCCGGGCCGAAGAGGCTGAAATGCCAGAAACCGGTCCCCGGTAGCTTGTTTCCTTCCCAGTGTAAGAATTGGCTTATGTAGTTTGGTTTGCCCTGTTCCCATCATGCACTGGGACAGGAACAGACTAATTTGCATACAGCCAGGTTCTGAAACTGGGATGGTGCAGTGAGCTAAAAAACGGTGTTGGATCTAGCCCTGATCTCTTGACTGGGTGAGAGTATTCTGTTTAATTCAGAGACTCTGTCCCTCACCACCCCTTGTTGTAAATATTTTTGTCCACCCTAAGCGTGGAAGGGTATACTCAGATGTGAGTCCCTTGCTCATTGCACCATCAGGATTCAAGCAAGCCGGGCCGAAGAGGCTGAAATGCCAGAAACCGGTCCCCGGTAGCTTGTTTCCTTCCCAGTGTAAGAATTGGCTTATGTAGTTTGGTTTGCCCTGTTCCCATCATGCACTGGGACAGGAACAGACTAATTTGCATACAGCCAGGTTCTGAAACTGGGATGGTGCAGTGAGCTAAAAAACGGTGTTGGATCTAGCCCTGATCTCTTGACTGGGTGAGAGTATTCTGTTTAATTCAGAGACTCTGTCCCTCACCACCCCTTGTTGTAAATATTTTTGTCCACCCTAAGCGTGGAAGGGTATACTCAGATGTGAGTCCCTTGCTCATTGCACCATCAGGATTCAAGCAAGCCGGGCCGAAGAGGCTGAAATGCCAGAAACCGGTCCCCGGTAGCTTGTTTCCTTCCCAGTGTAAGAATTGGCTTATGTAGTTTGGTTTGCCCTGTTCCCATCATGCACTGGGACAGGAACAGACTAATTTGCATACAGCCAGGTTCTGAAACTGGGATGGTGCAGTGAGCTAAAAAACGGTGTTGGATCTAGCCCTGATCTCTTGACTGGGTGAGAGTATTCTGTTTAATTCAGAGACTCTGTCCCTCACCACCCCTTGTTGTAAATATTTTTGTCCACCCTAAGCGTGGAAGGGTATACTCAGATGTGAGTCCCTTGCTCATTGCACCATCAGGATTCAAGCAAGCCGGGCCGAAGAGGCTGAAATGCCAGAAACCGGTCCCCGGTAGCTTGTTTCCTTCCCAGTGTAAGAATTGGCTTATGTAGTTTGGTTTGCCCTGTTCCCATCATGCACTGGGACAGGAACAGACTAATTTGCATACAGCCAGGTTCTGAAACTGGGATGGTGCAGTGAGCTAAAAAACGGTGTTGGATCTAGCCCTGATCTCTTGACTGGGTAAGAGTATTCTGTTTAATTCAGAGACTCTGTCCCTCACCACCCCTTGTTGTAAATATTTTTGTCCACCCTAAGCGTGGAAGGGTATACTCAGATGTGAGTCCCTTGCTCATTGCACCATCAGGATTCAAGCAAGCCGGGCCGAAGAGGCTGAAATGCCAGAAACCGGTCCCCGGTAGCTTGTTTCCTTCCCAGTGTAAGAATTGGCTTATGTAGTTTGGTTTGCCCTGTTCCCATCATGCACTGGGACAGGAACAGACTAATTTGCATACAGCCAGGTTCTGAAACTGGGATGGTGCAGTGAGCTAAAAAAACGGTGTTGGATCTAGCCCTGATCTCTTGACTGGGTGAGAGTATTCTGTTTAATTCAGAGACTCTGTCCCTCACCACCCCTTGTTGTAAATATATAGTTCTATAATAGAGCGTAATTGAGACTGGCCATGTTGTAACATTAGCAAATCTCTGTCTATCACATCAAAGGCAGATGATACAATATTGTCCAAAGAATATATTCTGGAAGACAGTCATTAACCCATTGTCTACCACAGAAAGTGTTTTTTCCAAATTAATACGATCAATTTCTCGTATTTTTTCAGCAGTTTCAATTTGTTTTACTTTCCAAGCCTCGTTGTATGAAGCATAGATGCTGGTCGCTATGAAACGCTTTTGACGCTGTTTGCGTGGTCCAAGAATGAAATCGCGCAAATCAGCACCATCTTTTAATAAAGACAAGTGTTGCTTAATTTCAGCCAGTGTGGATGATGTTAGCCATTCAAGGCAGAGCTTCCCTACACTGTATGTTGTTATTATTCCTGGATGTTGTCTCTGGGAATATCTTGAGTCTAATCTGGTCATTTTTAAACCCTATGTTTTATTCAGGAATCTATCTTGACAGCTATTTGTGTCTGTAGGCCAGATTAACCACTTTTCCCAATCAGGATGTGTTCTGTTGAAATGTAAAATGTGTGACACGTCTAACTCATTATCTGCAGTTGCATTCTCAGCTATTGGCTTTGGTATAGACGGTGTTTTCATTTCTTTGATCTTAGCTAGGCCAAGACAAGAAGTTTGGTGTACAGTGTCATTTAAAAATAACATTTGTTCTGGTATCATGCAGGTTCTAAATAGTGCTTCAATGCCTTGCACCTGCCAATCTTTTGTACCCCAAATCGTTTTCGTTTCAATATTATTTTTCCAATAATCAAAACCAAATGTCATCATTTTATCATAAAATGCTTCTGAATATATCAATTTAGAATTTGTCAGCATTGTTTTCATTCCTGTTTTATCTAACAGTTTATAATAAAACGTTTCTGCATCACTGGTGTTAAACCCTGAAAAATATTTGAATTTCTCTAAAAATGCTCTAGAACTGCTTTTAGGTGGTGTAGAACAATGTTCCCATTGATTATACATAAAAACATTTCTAGGCTGTGCAGATTTATGCAAATAGTGATCACCATAGTGGGTATAACAGAATAACTGCTCATAACTAGATGAACCTTGTAAATAATCATGATCTGTGAATCTAGCTGACATTACTAAATCAGACATCATGTCATTAATACTGTTAAAGTCCCAATCATCAGAGAATGTACTAGGTGTAACAAAGTCACTTAAGGAAACCTTTAGTTGATGAGGATACTTCAGGATTTCGACCGGACCATAGATCTCATAGTCTGTTTTTTCCCATACTACCCCACCAGGTATTGGAATTGCTGTGACATTTACTGTTGACAGTTCTCTTTTCTTCACGTGGGATGATCTGTGTGGTTTCAGGACTAGGTTGATGTTCTGACTTGCTGTGTCCATTCAATTGTAATGAACTTCCCTAAAATTAAAACTAAAATTAGGCATAGTAGGAGTATGAATACCCCTGAGATAATCCAATGCTCAATCAACGGTGAATCCAGATATAGTTCTTTGATTTGTTGAAGGAGTCCTGTTGTATTTTCTTTAGAATACTTTTTTGTTTCTGGCATCACTTCGGGGTCGTTTAAATCTTCAGAGAAGTTGTCGAAGTTGATGAAATAACCAGAGGCAGTTCTGTCAATTCTTTCAATCTGTCTTTCGGTAGCACTTTCTGATGCCACATCATATTAGACTGGTGTTGTTTCTTGACGAACTGTTTCAATTTGTGTTTCAAGAGGCACGAGTTCCATGGCTGTATTGCATAGTCCTTCATTGTGCACTGCAGGCTGATCGAATGTGATGAGTCTTTCAGTTTGAACCTCTTGGATTGTTGCAAGTTTGGGTATTCTGTTGTTTCTTGGGAGTCCACTGGGCCTACTGTTGATTATAGGCCACATGCTTGTGGTTTTACCAGATCGATAGACACGACTCTGTTCTCCTTTTTACCAGCAAGGGGCGGTAGCACAACTGATCTTGTTCCGGTGACTGCTAAGACAGGTACTGCTTTTCTGTAAGAAGGCCCAAATTCCTTCTTAACCGCGATCTTTTCTCTGACTAGATCCCCAATCTTTGGAATCCAGACAGGCCTTGCTGGGGCTGTTGCGGGTGGTGCCTCGTCAGTGGTATTTGGCTGTTGCTTTAACTTTATGTTGCTTAATGATTTTCTTGTTTCATTCAGTTCCTGTAAAACAGCCAAACGGTCTTTTACTTCAAACTGCTTTGTTTCTTTTTGTACCACTGACATCTGACTATCGAGGTCCTGAACGTTCATTCTAATTCCGAACAATAGTTCGTATGGGCTGAAACCTTTTAGAGAATTTCTTGGCATGTTGTTAAGACTAGTCTGGACACTTATTAAATGTTTGACCCACCCAGCGCCTGAACCTAATACCTTCGCTGTTATAGATTGCTTTATATCCCGGTTTTTTCTTTCTACCACACTTATGCGACGGACAAGAATACCGCAACCCAATTCCCATGCTGGCCATGGTCTCCTCATAAGCTCGAGAGCTAAAAGCAGGAACCTGGTCAGAATGGAACGTGGTAATTGCGTATGTGCCGATATGGACTCGCTAATCTTTTTATAACTGTTCTAGGCGTCAGCCGAGTGCTGGAGGACTCATTTTCTAAGTGTATTTCGTCTTAAACGTTGTACACTGGGACGCGCTTCTCTTCTTTTATTGCGCAGATAGACCGCCTTATGCTGTCTAGAAGGGATCCTGAAACTACCCTGGCCTGTTCATTACTGCGATCTCTGTTGCAGTCTTCACAATTTTGAGCAAAACATTGAATATCTATACTCATTCCTGGCCACCAGTACTCTGATTGCAATTTTTTCAGAGAGGCTTTGATTGTTTGGTGTTTCAGACCCAACCCCATGTGTGCTTCCAGTAGGAGGAAGCCTCTCCTGCTCCTGTTTGGAATTACTCTATCCCCCACTCCAGGGATTCGAGCAAAAGGAACGGAGTTTGCATCGATTATGTATGCATAATTGAGTGGATAGTTTACGGGTAGTGCTGCACAGTCGCCTTTTACGGTCGTTCTTACTGCCAGCATGGTTTCCCCGTCTATATACTTATCTGTACGCTTTTTTGTGGCTACGGAAGCCGGGTTAGTTGCTTCCGCGGTGGCTGTATTAGCCAATGAATTCCCTGCAACGTGAACGCCATCACGTCGAAGACTCTGTGCGTGAATCACGTGAGTCTTTTGTAGTTCTTTGTGTAAAAGAGCTACCTCGTTCCAGAGCTTTTTATGCTTTATTGTGGCACCTGTGTCATCTTTGTAGTCGTTTTCGATCCAACTCTGCAGTTTATTGTTGTAAGAATTGACGCAAAAATGAGAATCGCACACTATAAGTGTGGGGAATTCGCGTTCTGCATTTTCGAGCGCCATCTTTAAAGATCTGATTTCAGTTCTCTGAACCGAACAGTACTTTACTGATTCAGTTTTTGTTACTTTCGGTCTGAATTTACCGCACAGCCAACGACCTTTAATAATCGCACATGCTGCATTGTAGGATTTACTCTCTACATTAAAATGCTGTACAAAGCTATCTGTATAGATTATACATGCGTATTGTGGGAGAGGCAGGATTTCGATTGGCAGAGGATATTCTTCTTCATATTCTAAATCATTCAGTTCTTCGTATTGCGGGGCGAAATAGTATTTCACGTCTCCCGCTCCTAGAGAATCTATACACTGTATCCATTTCGGATCCAGTGACACTGTAGGCAGGTTTACTGGGCTGAATAGCGCCTCGAAGGCGGATTCCGCTGTGAGGATATTAATCCGTTTGCCGTGTGCTAGTTCTCGTTCATTTGCTAGTGCGATTTGCACTGCATTCACAGTTCTTTCTGTGCGACTGAATGTTTTTTCTGCTTGTGTGTACAAGTGAGACTTAATTGAAATTGGTACCTTTTCTCCCTCATTAGAGGTAAGATACGTGAATCCGCATCTTCCTGGGATGACTCGGATTACAAGATCACGTGTGTTGTCACGTGTGTCTAATTTTGTTTTTGCTAACATGTCTGTTTGCAGTGATCTCAAAATTTCAGTGTGTTTTTGAGTCCAATTGATTTGTTTTAAATCAGGTTTAATTAGTTCGTAGAGAGGTTTAACCCTCTCTGCGTAATTTAGAATGTAAGTTCTTCCGAAATTCAGAAAACCTAGTATTGATTGTAAATTCTTCAGCGTTTTTGGAGCTTGGAGTACAGCGCACTTCTCTAAGAAGTTGTCCGCTAGGCTTTTCCCTTCACTTGATAATTCGTACCCTAAAAATAGTACTGTCAGATGGGCAATTCGGGACTTTTTAAAGTTGAATTTGTAACCCTCTGCTGCGAACCCAAGTATGATGGTGTTCACTCTTTTCAAGTGAGTATCCAAGTCGTCGTCTGTGAGATAAATATCATCTACGTAAGATAATGCTTCATCATCATAGATTTGTAGTAACTCTGTTACCCTGGCTGAGAATAGTCCTGGGCTGTTCTTGAACCCCTGTGGGAGTCGACAGAATTTTTTCTGCGACCCAAATGCGGAGAAAGCGGTCAAGTATCTGCTTTCTGGTGCAATGTTTTGACAAAAGAAACCATTAGAAATGTCTAATGTCGTTTTGTATTTTTTCCTAACTATGTTATTCATTAGGGCTGCACTATGCGAGTTCTGTACTGCAAAAGTTTTGCAACATGTATTAAGATGTCTGTAGTCCAAAACTAGACGATATGAATTGTCTGGCTTGGAGACAGGAAACAAAGGATTGTTCATTTGAGAGGTGCATGTTTCAATCACCCCCTGGTACTCAAGTTGATCTAAGATCTCCCTGACCTGTTTTTTAGCTTCTTGCTTTATGGGATACTGCCGTTGGGCAGTTGGTTCACTTTTTAGTTGGATTTTGTGAGGAGGAGAGTCCTCATCCCATCCTACATGATTTTTATACAATGCAGGTGCCTGGGCTACTGCCCATTTCCTTGCATATGTGTATTTTTTATGAATCGGAATGTGATTCGAGAAGGCGGGCATAATCACTTCTTCGCCACGAGGGCACTCCCTGACAAACTCTGGGGGCCAATCTTTTTCAGCTAACAGAATATCATAGCCTTTTGAGAGCTTATCCCAAAATAGACCCTTAATTTTCCTAGTCTTATCACCCTCCATACGCAATGTTATTTCGTATATTTTATGGGGCTCGCTAAGTCTGGCGTCGGCAGTTTCAACCTGAATGTATTCATTCGTGTCCACTGTCTCCAGATGACTCATCAAGTTCTTGCGCGCTATACTGATCTCTGCTGCACTGTCCAACATTGTCAATGCCCACTCCCCGTTTTTCAACTGTGTCCTCAGTATTCTCGGCATGGTTGATTACTCTAATACTGGCTACCTTCTTTTTCTGAAATTGAGATTTCTTATTTTGAGCAGGTTCCTTGTCTTTGGACTTGGAGCGCTCTCCTGGGTCTGACCGTCCTCTTCTTTCCGAATTCTGTGGAAGAGATCGAGAGGGACGTGTATCAGTACTTTGATATCTATCAGGTTTTTTTATATTATCCCTATTTCTAAGGTTATATCTTTTCTCAGAGGGCTCCCGTTGGGGAGACTGGCGTTCTCGAGTCGGAGTTCTTTCCCTCCGTCGAGGAGACCTTCCTCTGGACTGGAAAACTTTTTCCTTGGGAGTGGATTGTTTATTTCCATCCCAGCTCTTTTTAGGAGTGTTTAAATTATTTTTAATAAATAATTTTTCAGGATTTTCGAGCAGTTGGGGTTTAACTGGTTTTCCACCCAAGCTGTCTCTACCTAGTTCTTCATAGCATTTTTCTATGATTTTTGCTAGCTCAACAGGATCTTTTATATCTGTTTCCCTCAACTTCTGGCGAATCGCCACAGATGCTGCTTCTCCCTTTACGTTGGCTAATAATATAGCCGTGACCTGCTTGAAGTCTTTCAGTAATTTCATACCTAGATTTAAAGCGGGCTCTGGACCGAATTCATTTTGAATCTGTTTTAGCACGTCTGGTATTACCGCCATAGACGGAACACCGTGTGTTTTTGTGTAAATGGAAGCAAAGACTGTACCCCAAGTGTCGCAGTCCTCCACGTGTGGTGCGATTCCCATAGGAAGGCAGATGGTCAAGATTCTGTGTTTCTCAATAGGGGTAGTATCAGGAAATACTGCCTCTATTTGAGTGATTTTCTGGGCTAACCAGAAAGGAATTTGTTCCCGTTTTACGGGTGTTTTACCAAGACATGACTGTATGTTCTGTGGTGTAATTTTATTTGTGTTCCCCTGATGAGGGGTCAGCTGGTGTGAATTAACAGCTGGCTGGACTGTTGCAGTCCGTATTACATATTGGACTAATTGCCTATGTATTTTTATTAATGTGTTTAGCTGTGCTAACAGCTCTTCCTTAGACATTTTTGCAATGTCAGGATGTGGTGTGTAGCTGGCTAGAACCGGCCACGTGGCTCCTGGTCTACCTAGTGGACCGAGCCTAGTTATGTGATCATTATGTTTTAGGGCGCCATTAAACCAGAGCAGGTGCTCTTGAAATTTAAGTGGGATTTCAATCTCCTCGAAAGGAGCGTACTCTCCCGGAGGTTCCTCTATTTTGTAATAGTGAAACTCTTGTGTTATAGCGTTTACCGCTGGAAAGTTTATCCATGAATAGAATACCTCTGTCTGCCGATACTCGTGAGCCTCTATCACGAAAATTACTGTACCACCTTGAGGTGGCAGTCCGTTTTCTATAAGTTTTAAAGTTATAGATCTTCTTAACTGGACCGGGATGATGATAGCACCCGGGTCTGTGTATTCGGGACCTTGCTGAGTCGCATCTGTTGCGGCCTCATTGGTTCCGTTATTTTCTCCTGGCATTGTAAAAATGCGAGGTTTGCAGAGTAGGTCTCCAAGGAGACAAAGATTAGATGCACAATATTTTGGAACACTGTATCCTTCAACGTTGAATAAACCGGAGCTTTACATAGGAATCTCTTCCTACTAAGGTCGGGCGGATTTTAACCTTTCACCCACTCCAGACGTCTATTGGAGTATTTACGGGTGAAAGGGGTGTGAAATATGCACGACTGAGTTACTCTACAAGTCTTACGTTAGTTTATCGCCTTACCAAACGTTGGGCGCCATGTAGTGTAGTTCCTAGTTTCCCACTAGGCCCTGCGCATTGGAATAACATAAACAGTAGTATCGACGTGGAACTGGCTATATTCCAGGCCTCCACTGACTATGCTAAACTTAATTGGGTTGTGTTACCAACTAGCTCAGAGGTCACTGGAAACTTTCTTCTCTGCATAGGAAGTGATCAGCTTCCTTGGCACAGACAAGAAGGGATTCAGTTTTCCAACAACCGTGCAACATGACAACTTTGCTCCTCAGATCAAGAGTCGATCTCTAGGGTCGTGTGAAACAATAGACATAGATTTCACTCAGTCAGTCTAGTGCAGTTTACTTTCACAATATGTAGAGAATAGAGAGACGGGCGTGTATCAATAAAGGTTAACATTTATTGAACAGTCTTTCTTCTCGTACAAGAGAAATGTATTGCCACAATTACAATAACTGTTATTATAAAAAGTACGTACAGTAAGATAAGAATTGCGAAATAGAACTGTAAAAGCATTGATATGGTTTCTTAGCCATACAATGGTTTAAAAGTAATAAAACATTTATACAGTCATATATACATTAGGCTAACATACTCAACTGGTGCTTCTAACTAAGCCTACCCCGGTGTGCCTGACCTAAGCCTAACACGTGAGAAGGGGGAGTAAGTAAGTAGCTTAAGTTAAGTTGGTTTTGCCAAGGTTTGTTTCAAGAATTCTCTTCTAAGGGTTTAGTCAACACCATACCTCTGAATAGAATGATGGAGGATTGGTATCTCCTTCAGGGGTCTCTCTCGATATCCCAGTCACCCGCGAGGGTAAACCGGAAGCGCCGGGACTGGATTTCTCTGCACGAGAAAGGCAGCGGCTTCTCTCAGCGCGTCGGGAGGAAGGAGGGGTGACAGCGTCCGCGGGCAGCTGGGCTGGATGTCTTCGCAGAGGACGGCTGCACGGCTCCTCAAGCGTACTGAACCACAGTTCGCGCTGTAGCGGCGATAATGGTAATCAGTAGCTTCACCACCACAGGATAGCAGGCTGCAGCGACAGAGTGCTAGTTGTTACCAACACGGGGTCATGCAGGCAGCTGGCATCAGCAACAGGCAACGCTCATTGCTTAAGGCAACGTTGGTAATATTTATACCTGACAGGTGCCGGGTTTGACGCAAGTTTGCTGGACATAAGACGTCAATTAAAGATGTCACTAGGAAGTGGCAGCTATCAGTTGCTCATTAGAGTTCTATTACTAATCAAAACATAGCAAGCGGGGATTTCCAGGTTTGCTAAGTTTTTATCTTGTTGAAGAACTCGGAGTGTTATCTAGGAATATCAGATAGTGACTGCTGCTCTGTCATTGCACTAATTGGTCGCAAAGGAAGTAGCAGAGAGTCATGCTGGAATGTGGCTCTGTGGCTCTGCTCGTGTGAGGCCAGAGATGACTTTTCAGAAAATCGCACTTGAACGGTTATGCCAATATAGGGAATAAAGGGCTTTATAGCCGAATAGGGGCATAAGGTCACAGTATCGATCAGGAACCTAGATAAGCACATGACAAGATGTGCCGCACATGGGGAGAGAGGATGCAGTATCTTACTGCAGGGGCAACACCAGGTTCCAAGGATTACATCATCGAAGTTGGGACCGGAGAACTAAAGGTCTAGGAGGCACACCACTTGGTGTTCGTCAGCCCCTCACTGTATGGGTTGACACATGGACCAGCATGCCTCTGGCCCTAATTGAAAGTGAGGAGGCACTAGAGCTGCTAGCGGAGGCGGGACAAAACAACAAGCCAATGATGGCGCGATAGGACGCTTAACAGTTCCCCAATCTAGAGACTCTGCGTGGAAACTCATACCGGCACTGAAGAAAGCAGTTTGCTGAAACGCGTCTGCCTGGCGTTTCCAGAACATTTGGAACTCTGCATGCCTTGTGCTCCCTGTTATATTGGAATAAATCCTGGTGTTGCCCTAGCATATGTCAGGCTCATTCTTATTCTGGAGTGGGCATTGTTTCTGTATATTTTGCCGGTATGCAGGCACCGGCTACCGGCATGCCCTCTCGGTCTGGTGTAACACGCCAGCCAGCACCCTTTGTATGTTCCGTATGAAAATACAGCGTGTCACCCCCCCAAGCGGCTCAAAAAAGCACTTTGCTCAGATGCGCCGCACATGGGGAGAGAGGATGCAGTATCTTACTGCAGGGGCAACACCGGGTTCCAAGGATTACATCATCGAAGTTGGGACCGGAGAACTAAAGGTCTAGGAGGCACACCACTGGGTGTTCGTCAGCCCCTCACTGTACGGGTTGACGCATGGACTTCATGGACCAGCATGCCTCTGGGCCTAATTGAAAGTGAGGAGGCACTACAGCTGCTAGCGGAGGCGGGACAAAACAACGAGCCAATGATAGCGCGATAGGACGCTTAACAGTTCCCCAATCTAGAGACTCTGCGTGGAAACTCAGACCAGCACTGAAGAAAGCAGTTTGCTGAAACGCATCTGCCTGGCGTTTCCAGAACATTTGGAACTCTGCATGCCTTGTGCTCCCTGTTATATTGGATTAAATCCTGGCGTTGCCCTAGCATATGTCGGGCTCATTCTTATTCTGAAGTGGGCATTGGTTCTGTGTATATGTGTGTATGTGTATATATATATATATATATATATATATTACCTACTGGCTATCGCCAGTAGGTATATATAGTTAGGATAAATTCCCTATGGGATTTCTGAAAATTCTATGCCTAATAACTTTGGCGTTTGTGGACGGAATTGGCTGAAATTTTCAGGAAAATGGCACATTTTGTTTCTGAGCAGCCCCTGAAAATTTGGTGGGGTTTCGTCAAGGGGGGGCTGAGAAAAAAGGGGGGTCCCAAAACGCGTTTTTCCCATTCATTTTTCCATAGGGCGGTTGGACTCACTTTTAGCTCGAACGGCTGAATGGATTTGCACGAAACTTGGCAAAATTGTAGGGACTGTTAGCCCGATGTGCCTTTGCTAGGTCTCAATATATGTGCTCCAGTAGTTTTTGAGAAATTAACGTTCAAACCAAGATATATATCTGTAACAGCGCTCCGGGCAGCGATCCGGTCCGCTTACTTTTCGCGAAACGGAACTTTGCGCGCAGAAAGCTGATTGGCTCTCCGGTGTCTGTCAACATTCTAAACAGTCCGGAGCGGCCGCCATCTTATCTCTCGGTAGGATCGAGAGAGAAGAGGTGAAAAACGAAGGGGGAATTTATTGAAAGGGTGCAAGGTATACCCCTCTTGACCCCCTAGGATTGTTGTTGGGGTTATTAAAGGGTCCCGTGGGGAAAATAAAAAAAAAATTATTTTTCACGGTAGAAGCGCTTCTCGGGCCGCGAACTGGGCCGCAAACTGGTAGCGAAACGGGAATTCGCCATTTTGTGCTTCGTTTTAATTGTTTAGAGTCAAAAATTATCGCCGCACATCGGCCACAATGCATGAATATCGTTGAAAAGTCAGCGATATTCATGCATTATCGAGCGAATGCTCTTAGCCATGTTATCCACCTTCCATTGGATAACAGAAAGCTGATTGGCTCTCTGGTGTCTGTCAACATTCTAAACAGTCCGGAGCGGTCGCCATCTTGTCTCTCGGTAGGATCGAGAGAGAAGAAGAGGTGAAAAACGAAGGGGGAATTTATTGAAAGGGGGCAAGGTATACCCCTCTTGACCCCCTAGGAATGTTGTTGAGGTTATTAAAGGGTCCCGTGGGGAAAATAAAAAAAAAATTATTTTTCACGGTAGAAGCGCTTCTCGGGCCGCGAACTGGGCCGCACACTGGTAGCGAAACGGGAATTCGCCATTTTGTGCTTCGTTTTAATTGTTTAGAGTCAAAAATTATCGCCGCACATCGGCCACAATGCATGAATATCGTTGAAAAGTCAGCGATATTCATGCATTATCGAGCGAATGCTCTTAGCCATGTTATCCACCTTCCATTGGATAACAGAAAGCTGATTGGCTCTCTGGTGTCTGTCAACATTCTAAACAGTCCGGAGCGGTCGCCATCTTGTCTCTCGGTAGGATCGAGAGAGAAGAAGAGGTGAAAAACGAAGGGGGAATTTATTGAAAGGGGGCAAGGTATACCCCTCTTGACCCCCTAGGAATGTTGTTGAGGTTATTAAAGGGTCCCGTGGGGAAAATAAAAAAAAAATTATTTTTCACGGTAGAAGCGCTTCTCGGGCCGCGAACTGGGCCGCAAACTGGTAGCGAAACGGGAATTCGCCATTTTGTGCTTCGTTTTAATTGTTTAGAGTCAAAAATTATCGCCGCACATCGGCCACAATGCATGAATATCGCTGAAAAGTCAGCGATATTCATGCATTATCCAGCAAATGCTCTTAGCCATGTTATCCACCTTCCATTGGATAACATGGCTAAAAACCGCTCTGTGCGTGGTTTTTTTTTTTTTTTTTTTTTTTGCTGCGTGACGTTTGTTAACGTTCGATTCGATGGAAATCAGGAAGTGTTGAACACCATTTTGTCACTGCGAGTAAATATTTTGTTATAAATGAATCCTTATTGATAAACATTGTCTGCGCCATCTTGCGTTTTTGTCCAATGCCACAATTTTGTCGTGCACGGCAGCTATTTTAGATGCCTTGACCAGACCCACTCTCTGCACGCCGTCGATTCTCAGCATGGCTCCCCACCCTCGCACGCATCTCCCCCACGCAATGGTCACCCCCGCTCTCTCTCTCTCATGCATGGGCCATATACTTCCCCAATCTGCGCTGCTCTTCTCTGAGAATCACACCCTGTGCCCGTTCGACACCTCCCTTTCACCCTATTCACTACCGCACCCTCTGACACTTCTCTTCCTCTGTGTCCGATTGTCCAGGCCGGACCTAGGCTATCACCTAGCCCTGCGGATGTAGTGTATGGCTCCAGCTGTAGAGTATCCAGACATGCCAACCCTCCCGATTCAGGTGTGAGACTACTGATTTCAGTGCTAGTCTTTCGCTTCTCGATTCCTGCAAGGAAAAATGCGGGGGCATATTACCAACAACTAGCGGTAATTTTTGTCTCTAACTTGTTTAGAGAAGAGGCGAATTTTATCGCACATAAACCTTGCTATTAGCAAGGTTTATCGCAAATGCGATAAAAAACGGCCGCAATGCATGAATATCGCTGAGAAGTCAGCGATATTCATGCATTAGACAGCAAATGCTCTTAGCCATGTTATCCACTTCCCATTGAACAAGCGCATGGTCTTTTAAAGATTTGAAGTACTCGGGGCGGGGGGGGGGGCACTGGCACAATTTGCAGGCCAGGCAGTGTTCAACACGTGCATCACCCTTTCTCTGCCTGCTATTGCGCTCCATGTTTCGGAAAGGTAAGAAAATGAACGTGCATTTGAGTTTGAAATGTCCGATCTTGTAGCAGTACACTTGCAAAGCCCACACATGACAATAACCCGATTCAAGGCCCCATTCACCCGATTTTTTAAAAAAATATAGTACTCCAAGACAGTTACATTTTAAAACTTTATTAATATTTAAATATAACGAACGCAACAAAAACTGTAAATATATTTAACCATTTTTTTAAATTAACCAGAACTATAACGATAACAACAACAACAACAATAATATAACTTTTATGTATAAATTACGCAAACATTTAGCTAATCTGCTAAAGGGGGGAGTCGCCATTTCTTTACAATAATCAATAATGAAAAATCCACATCAATAGGGTTGCCCGTTTTGTCGATGCAGCACTATAGTGCAATATACACAGCACCTGGGGTGTCAAGAGTGAACAGGTCTTTCTTTGTTCCTTAAGATGTTATCTCCGAGAATGCTGATGCATTGGTGTCTGTACACTTCTTTGTCAATTCTGTCAAGATGATAACTGCTTTATAAACAGACGATATCTTTGTTTCGTCATTAGTGTTAAGTGTGTCTGAAACTACAGTGCCCTTCTGGTTTTTTTTCTTCAGGCTCTACAGAGTTTTGTGTGTTGTTCTTTTGAGCGACAATTATTCCAGAGGTTTCAGGTTCACTTGTTTTGTTCTGCAGTGAGTTAACAGCTTTAGAGAGTTCATGTTTATTTGCTATGTGCTGCTGTTCGTGAACTGCTTCAGAGACGTCAGCCTCATTTTTTATGTTTCAGTAGATCCTGGACCTGCCCGGCCGCGCCCAAAATGGCGCCGGTGTAAATGGGACTCGTAACTGCTTGTTCTGTACTGGTTGCCCAACCTTGATATCACGAGATACATATGCAGTTTTGAAGCACATGGCGGAGGCTTGTCTGCTGTAGTGGGGCGCCCCTTTATCGTTTCAGTCGCCATTCCGCCCGCTTTTGCTACACTGTGCCTCATCCGCCATTCAGCTGTTTACCGCCCGCTCTTACGGCTACAGCGTCTCGCTCACCATGTAGTTGAGTTGCTCCCATTCTTGCGGTGCAGCGGTAGGCGGCTTCCACAGGACTCTTAAAATGGCGGCCGGCTCTTCGGATTTGGGCCTGGTCCAGTAAAATGGCCCTGGGACACCTTGGAACTCGGTCGCTTGTCTGCCAGGGCTTGGGTTCCATTCTCGAAAGCGTCCCCTCAGCCTTGAAGATTGTACAAAAGTCTTGGGGGCCCTCGACTCCCGCAGGCTTCCGGTGGAGAGCGGCTGCCATGATTGCTTGCGGAATGGCCACGACGGAGCTACGAGATGGTGGTGCTCTCATGGTGACGCCAGCTTCAGTCTGAAACATCCAGAAACAAGGTGGGGCTTTTATCGTTTGGGGAAAAAAAATGTTTTAATCCAATGAAAAGTGTTATTTTTAGGTCACATGACCTAGTCTTACATAATTAGGAAAAGAAAAGTAAAATGAACCAATGAAAAGTTTTATTAACAAGTCACATGACCTGTTATGCTTACGTTACGCGCTGCGCGGCGCGCTCTGGATCGTTTCCGGGAAGCTGCGCCTTGCGCACCGGAGCACATCCGGGTGCGCTAACGCGTCGCGTCATATGACGCATTACGCGACAATGCAGGTGCAGAATATAGTCAAAATGTCTCCACCAACCAGCGGTCGGAATTCCACCGCTTTCAGCAGTCCAAAAAGTTCGGTCAAATCTTAAGAGCGGGAGCACCTCAACTACATGGTGAGCGAGACGTTGTAGTCGCAAGAGCGAGCGGTAAAGAGCTGAATGGCGGAAGAGGCACAGAGTACCAAAAGCGGGCGGAATGGCAACTAAAACGGTAAAGGGGCGCCCTGCGACAGCGTGTCTTCAGGTGAAACGGATTGTGGGACAAGGTCCAGAATGAAAGATTCTTCAAAAGGGAAAAAATTCCGCCGGACCCCGGGAGCCGGCCACCTATGCCGGGGGCGATCTCAGGCCTCACCAGGGCAACACGACTTGGGGAGGGGGCAGGAGCCAAGCGCCCCCTCTCAGTCCGCGCCATCTCACCGCCCCTCGGGAGCCTCCGTCAAGCGGTTTAGGGAGGCACCGTATCACATTGTTTTCCAATGCAGTCAGGTCCACAAATGGACCCCACTACTTTGAATAGTGAAGCTGCAGCAGGTGCAAATAAGGTTTAAACAGTGTTACAAGAACTGCTTAGAACTCTGAAGTATGGCACTCAATAACCAGGACTTATGCCATTTATTTAAGGCAGTGACATGGAAGCAACTCTGGGACAAAAAGCATGAACGAACATTCACGTATGAAAATCTTATTTGGAGAAGGGGTAGAATCCAAACGCCCCCTGCCAGTTCGCGCCACTACACTGTATGTGGAAAATCTGAAGACATCATTCTACAAACTCTCAACGCTTGTTATCAGTGCATGACTTTCATGCTCGATCGATTGAGCTAGCCGGATCGGGCAATAAAAAGTATAAAATAGTTATGTAAATAGTTATTTAATAAAATGTTTTATTCTGTTTCTTTGGTGGTGTGTTGTGTATATTTATAATATTTGCATAGGGTTTGCCGTTATTTTTGGCGGTGTGGGTGGCGGAGTCGAGCTGTTTTGCAGCCCTCATGGTGTGGAGCTCAATTCATTTCACTATTTTCGTATTTCTCATGAAGGGTTATTCCTAATGTTTGTATTTTACCGAGGTTAAAAAGAGATCGAATTAGTGGTCTACTGATTTTGCTCGATTACTTTTATTTTTTTACACGATTTTTCACTATCTGCAAAGACTAAACAGAGTATTGCGACTTTGTGCTTGTTTGTAAATAGAGAATGATCCAAAGAGAACCAATTGTAAAACAGTAAATGCTTGGATAATAATCAATCAAATGGAGAGACAAGCAGGTACGACGGATTACAACAGGGGTAAAGGTCTGCGTTAACTACCGTTCACTATCTGCAAAGAGAGAGTACTACTAAGAGAAAAGAGGGGAGTGGGGGGGGGGCAGCGTTCAAAGCACATCAGCGTGCATAAACACGAAAACGTTTTTACCTATCACGTACTTGACATTTGACAGCTTTTGATGTTTGCTATTAAAAAACCATTGAAATTCACAGAAAAAACCATAGGTTATACTCGATATATAGTTAGGAATTTGCATTTACAAAACCTTGAATATTCAATGAAAAAACCATTGGTTTTAGGCCATATATAGTTAGGGATTTGCATTTACAAAACCTTATTTTACTCGCATAAAACCATTGAAATTCCATATATAGTTATAAGCGCTAACTATATATCGCGCACCCGCAATCCACTGCTGATGATGTCACATATTACATCATTCATGACATGGTTAGTGACATCACTGATGACATCACTGATGACATCTCAAATGACATCACTGATGACATCACTGATAACATCTCATTTGACATGACTGATCACATCACTGATGATATCATTCATGTGATAATACCATGAACCTCTTCAGACTCTAATATAACCTTAGATACAATCAGTGTAAACAGACAGTCACTCATCCATGGAGTTACTCACACACCTAGTCAGTTATGCCAAAAATCAATCACACCTCCATTTTCTCAACTATACAGTTATACACACCTTACTTATTCAAACATATACTAACACATATTTACTTTACTCTCTTATACAATCTCTGATACATGTTCACAATGATCCATACAGCCACTCACACATTCACTAGCTCTTATGCACAGTTATTTATAGATGTCAACTCTCACATGTACTGTGTTTTACATATGTACTTAATTTGACATGTAGCACTGAGATATCCATTCACTCACTAATACACTCATGCACAGTCAACCGCCCATACAGCTGTTTCCACATGCAGTTTTGAATCTATACATATAGTGAATCAACTACTCACACATCTATGTACAGAGTCACACACCTTCCAGCACCCATACACACACACTCAGTTTCCCATACAAATACTTGGGCAACCAATCAACCCATACAGTTACTCATATAGCTACTGATCAACATATGCAGCAGTTTGTAGAACAACAGATATAATGATGCACAAATTAAAACAGTTTAGTCACTAACCCATGCACTCAGTGAGACACATTTAATCACTCACTCAGTCAGTCATGCACCTAGTAAATCCTTCATCCAGACACTTATATATCCACACATTCATCAATATGTAAAATATATTTTAACTTTACAGAAACATACAGTCACTGGATGTTGTAATCAGTGATGTCATCAGTGATGTCATTTGAGATGTCATCAGTGATGTCATCAGTGATGTCACTAACCATGTCATGAATGATGTAATATGTGACATCATCAGCAGTGGATTGCGGGTGCGCGATATATAGTTAGCGCTTATAACTATATATGGAATTTCAATGGTTTTATGCGAGTAAAATAAGGTTTTGTAAATGCAAATCCCTAACTATATATGGCCTAAAACCAATGGTTTTTTCATTGAATATTCAAGGTTTTGTAAATGCAAATTCCTAACTATATATCGAGTATAACCTATGGTTTTTTCTGTGAATATATATATATATATATATATATATATATGAATATATTTGAGGAAGTCGATGAAAAGAGTTGCGAAATTGAGCATGGACGCAAGAAAGGAGTCAGCGAAAATCGGGGGTAATATCTTTTGCGAACTCACCATCTTAAACTTCTGTTGTGGTATGAGGAGGTGGACAGGGCCTGATTCACAGAACTAACTTAAGACAAAATCCTAAACTTACTACTTTTGGTATTCACCAGGTATTTAGCAGTAGTAAAGTTGGGATTTTGTCTTAAGTTTGACTTAGGACAGACTTAAGACAGACTTAAGTTAGGATTTTGTCTTAAGTCAAACTTGAGACAAAATCCTAACTTTATTACTACCAAATGCCTTCTGTGAATACCAAAAGTAGTAAGTTTAGGATTTTATCTTAAGTTAGTTCTGTGAATCGGCCCCACAGTCTTTAGATCCAACTCAGCATGACATGCTTCTAAACTAAAAACAGAAAAAACACCAGAGTCAATTCTCTTCCTCTGTGACCAGAACTGTGGCTCCATTTTGTAATATGTTGTGAATCACTTTTTTTTTTTTTAGGCCTTGGAATTTCTGAGAATTGCAAGTGATTGGGGTAGAGACTATCCGGTGGAAGGGAGGAAAATTCGATTCAGTAACCGTTTTCTCACCAACTGGAGGACCCATGCATTGGAGCATCCATCTCCCAAACCGAGAGATACTAATTAGCGCTCTAGCCCTCATTACAGTACTTTCCTATTTTGTTTGCGCATTCACCAACAGCGCTCCGCTCGCTCTGCTCCTCCCCCCGCCTCCATTTTGGTTGTTTGTTGTCGTCCTCGTGTGCACGACCCACCTCCCAGCTGAGCCGCCCTCGCCCCTCCCCCTCCACCATCCATATATGACAGTAGTTCCCGCGCGCAGCGTTTACGCGCAGCGACCGCGCCCAATCCGCGCCGAAGGTGCGCCAAAGGTAAGCCCGTCTACGCCCGTCTGCGCCTGGACCGCGCCCAGCGCCAGACCCCCTGCCCCTCGCGCCCCCCAGCCCCCCGCATTACCTATGATGCCGCCTCCCTCCTAGCACTTGACCCCGGTCGCGCCCCCACCTGCGTCCAAGCCGCTCCCGGACACACCCATGGACCTTTCTCCTGCTACTCCTGCAGATTCAGCGGCACCGACAACATCTCCGCCTCGACCACACCACAGAATCCCGATCCCAACCACCTACAATGCATCCTTCTCAACACTCGTTCGGTGCACAGGCACGCCATTGACCTATGGAACCTACTAGACACCTTCTCTCCAGACGTCGCCTTCCTTACGGAAACATGGATGAATGCCTCCTCCGCACCAGACATTACCATTGCCATCCCTAAAGACTATAAGACAGTGGTCTTCAATCTGTGGGGCGCGACCCCCAGGGGGGCCGTGGAGGCATGGGAAGGGGGTCGCGCTCTTCATTTTATAAAAGAAAACTTCCCAGACGGTTATTTCCGGGACTCTCCTGTGCTGAGGAATCTTAGTCAGCTAAAGACACCTTTCTAATAGTGTGTTGCTGGCCTGTGAAAGAAATGCAAATGTGTGCAACGAGTTAATCTGCAAATGTAAAGGATTTGCAGATTAACTCGTTGTGAACATTTGCATTTCTTTCAGGCCAGCAGCACACTGTCAGAAAGGTGTGTTCAGCTGCCTGCCTGGATTTGATTTCTCGGAGAGTACAGTTGCATTCAACTGATCAGCTCACTTCACGTTTTTGAGCTATGTATTGAATGTGAGAAAAGGGATTTAAAAAAAAATAGCACTTGAAATGCGATCGGAAGAGACATTAGAACGGGACAATATTGGGGTGCAGAGTGCTTAGAAGTGCTTAGAATTTAAATAGAGAAGGGAGTGGGCTTATTTAAGCATCGTTTATTTAAGAGAAAAAAAAAAGATTTTGTCACAACCCTGGTGTGAGTATCCTGGGAAGGGCAGCAGTGGGGCGAGGGCATCTTCAGGCATATAAAACAGAAACAACTCGGACAGCATTCTTTATAAAGGGGGAAAAACGGCCCATTGCCTGCGTTAGGAACAGCTTGTGCCCTCTCAGCCTTTACCATTTGAAATCATTTTATGGGTTATTGTTAAAAGGGGAAAGTAATGCAACTTGTGAGGGGCTTATCCTGTAGGGGGGGGGCTTCTGAAACAATTGCTTTTTTAAATGCCCCCCCACACATGCCAGCACACAAAAGAAGGGGTTGGGGGGTCAGTTTAGATAAGAAATGACGTTACTGCTATCCACTATCTCGGGGTGGATGGTATGCACCATGTCAAACTAGCGCTGAACAGTGCCTGAGTTAAAAAATATGTCCTTCTAGCTAGGATTCTGTGTATATCTCTGTGGGGGTTGTGGTCATGAGAACTGTATCTAAAGTCAGAAAACTAGAGGGGCACAGGGCGGCTCTTCACCCATGTTTACTCGGAGGAGCAACAATGATGGGGTGAAGTAATGAGCAAATTAACAGAAATGAAAGAAAAAACACATTGTAAAACTCCAGCATATGACCTTGCTTGGAGATCGGGATAGGAGCACCCTAGGAAGCAGAAACCCTGGTTATGTAAATGTAGTGTATTTTGTAAAGTGCACAGCTGCCCCAACGGGGCGTCCCGGCGCTGTATAACGCTGTGGAACCCTTCCTGGCTCTCCCTGTGAGATGCCCCTCCTGGGCACCCCCAAGGTGAAGCCAGGCATCCCAGTGTTGTAGGGGCCGTTGTGGAGATTAAGCAAGCTATTGCCCAGAGTTGCAGCGTGGGACCCATGATTAGAGTAGGCACCGAGGCGAGAATTATCGAGTCCACGGAACCTGCCGCTTCGGGACTTGAACCCTGGTCCCGGGCCTGATCTTTGCTTCAGAGTCTGCCTCTCTAACCAGTGAGCCACACTTCTCCACGAGCAAAGGTTGTCAGTGGTTTTATGGTGGGGAGTGAGTGGGAAGAAGCACAAATGTTAATGAAAGAGTAAAATGGGGAGGGTGTCAAAACTGACTATGTAAAGCATTGCTACAAATTAAGCAAACAAGTGATGTTCTTACTTACAGCACCACGTGCCCAAAATGTGTACATATTTAGATACAAATACACACAAATACGCCATTTAAAACAAACTACCTATTTCCTCCCGAACTGAAGGTGCGGCATCACAAATACTTTTTTGAGGGGGCGGGGGTCTATCAGGGCAATCCAGTTTGATTCTCACGAGGAGATGTGCGTTTTCCAATGAGTGTGTATTGAAGGAGGGGTGGGGGCAGCCATCCATCCACGGCCCCCACCGCCAAACACACCTTTAAGCATAACAAGGCGAAGGCATAGCACTGCAGATGTGACTCGGTGCATGGAACACAGTTCATGGGCTAAAAAGGGATGTTGTACTAAAAAGCAGCAACAGGTGTTGCCGCTCTGTAGAAGGCCCTCTGTAAAACTGTACCGGTTACCTTTTTGTTGCTTATTGCTATATTTAGGTGTTAAACTGGTACTATTGCGGTGCAACCACAGAATTACTGTTTCTCTGTAGAACATTTATAGTTGTCAATGATAAGGAATACTAGGTTCTACAAATTTTTGTCAAGAGGGGGTCCTTATGCCTACAATATTTTGATGGGGGGGTCCCGGCATCAAAAAGTTTGAAGACCACTGCTATAAGATCACCCGCAAAGACCGTACCAGCCACACAGGAGGAGGAATCGCTATCGTCCATAAGAAATCAATCCGCATCTCAACCAGCTCTGACGCCAACCTCGCCAACTCCGAACACCTTCATTTCCAGATCCACATCGACCCCAAGACCACACTCAGAGGCACCCTCCTCTACAGACCACCAGGACCCCGCGCAAAATTCAGTGAAGACATCGCGGACTTCGTCACTCCACACGCGCTCCCCTCCAAAGACTACATCCTTCTGGGAGACCTCAACTTTCACCTTGAAAAGATCAACGACCGCAACACCGCCACCCTCTTAGACAACCTCGCCAACCTCGGACTTAAACAACTAGTCACTTCCCCCACCCACATCGCAGGTCACACACTCGACCCCATCTTCACATCCAGCAATCATGTCTCCTTCAGCCACACTACGGATCTCCTATGGACCGACCACAGCTGCGTTCACTTCACCTACAACAAGCCGAAACCCATCAACCACTCTCAACCTATCCTGCAAAGAAACTGGAAGAAAATCACCTCGGACCAAATCTCCGCATCGCTCCTTCGAAACTCCCCAGCCCTCTCTTCTAACGCCAACAAAGCCACCGCCAACTTCACCCTATGGTTATCCAACACCGCCGACACCTTAGCTCCACTGAAAAAAACGTCAAAGCAAACCTGGCAGCAAGAAGGCCTCATGGTTCAACGACGATCTCAAGAAATCCAAGAAACTCTGCCGCTCCCTCGAAAAGGCCTGGAAAAAAGACCCAACCACCAGCACCAAGGACGCCTTCAAAAGCGCCACCCGCACTCACCACCAACTGATCCGAAAAGCCAAGAAAACAGCATTCAAGGATCGACTTGACAACAACGCCCACAACAGCAAGGAACTTTTCAACATCGTCAAGGAATTTTCCAATCCCTCAGCCAACTCCAACGACATCACCCCCTCTCAAACCCTCTGCGACTCCCTAGCCTCTTTTTTCCACAACAAGATTGCAGACATCCACAACAGCTTTGACAACCAACCCGGAAACCAACCCACCCTACCATCTGCCGACCCTCTTCCCCCCGCGAACACCCTTAACGCTTGGAACCCAATCTCCACTGAAGACACCATCCGCCTGATGAACTCCATCCACTCAGGATCCCCCACAGACCCATGCCCTCACCACATCTTCAACAAAGCAGACTCCGTCATAGCACCACACCTCCGAGACGTCATCAACTGCTCCTTCAACTCCGCCACCTTCCCTGAAGACTGGAAACACGCTGAACTCACCGCCCTTCTGAAAAAACCAACAGCAGACCCCACCGAACTCAAAAATTACCGCCCCATCTCGCTTCTTCCATTCCCGGCCAAAGTCATTGAGAAAGCCGTCAACAACCAGCTTGCCGCCTTCCTCGAAGCCAACAAATCCCTCGACCCCCTCACATTCTGGCTTCCGAGCAAAACACAGCACTGAGACCGCCCTCATCGCAGCAACAGACGACATTCGAACTCTACTGGACAATGGAGACACAGTCCCCTCATCCTCCTCGACCTCTCGGCAGCATTCGATACAGTCTGCCACAGCACCCTTCTACAACGCCTCAATAACATCGGAATTCAAGGAAAAGCACTTGAATGGATCACCTCGTTCCTCACCGGAAGAACCCAGAGAGTCCGCCTTCCTCCATTCAAGTCCGAGGCCTCTGAAGTCATTTGCGGCGTACCCCAAGGATCCTCACTCAGTCCCACCCTCTTCAACGTATACATGAGCCCCCTCGCGGCCATCGCACGCCAACACAACCTCAACATCATCTCTTACGCAGACGACACCCAACTGATCCTCTCTCTCACCAATGACCCCAGCACCGCCAAAACTAACCTACACGAAGGAATGAAAGAAGTCGCTGAATGGATGAAACAAAGCCGTCTGAAACTGAACTCAGACAAAACAGAAGTCCTCATCTTAGGTACATCCCCCTCTGCATGGGACGACTCTTGGTGGCCGGAAGCCCTTGGAAAAGCACCCATCCCGACAGACCACGCACGGAACCTTGGCGTCATCCTGGATTCTTCACTCTCAATGAACAGACAAGTCAGCGCCGTATCCTCTTCCTGCTTCAACATTCTTCGCATGCTCAGAAAAACATTTCGCTGGATCCCCTCCGAAACAAGGAAAACAGTCACCCACGCTCTGGTCACGAGCCGAATGGACTACGGAAACACCCTCTACGCAGGCACCACCGCTAAACTCCAGAAGAAACTCCAACAAATCCAAAACGCCTCAGCCAGGCTCATATTAGACATCCCACGCAACGAACACATCTCTGGTCACCTTAAAAACCTCCACTGGCTACCCGTCAATAAGAGGATCACTTTCCGTCTGCTTACCCACGCACACAAATCACTCTACGACATCGGACCAGATTGCCTCAACTCTCGACTGTCCTTCTACACCCCCTCCCGCCAACTACGTTCTTCCGGCCAAGCCCTCGCCACGGTACCTCGCATTAACAAGACCACCATGGGAGGCAGATCCTTTTCATACCTGGCTGCTAAGACATGGAACTCACTCCCCACTTACCTTCGCCTCACCCAGAACCACCTAGCGTTCAGAAAGCAGCTTAAAACGTGGATATTTGACAAATAATCCCCCTCCCCTCTTAAGCGCCTTGAAACCCTCTGGGTATGTAGTGCGCTATACAAATTTTATGACTTGACTTGACTTGACTCTTTGCATCTTTCAGCCTTCAGATAGCCTTGCCTTAGGATTAGTCGAGGTGGATGGAAAAATGTGAGGGTTGTTACTGGGACTTATCATTTGAGGGAGTGCCACGTCCTCTCCCACAAACAATTGGATTAGTCTCATAGCTTGTTTCAATCAAAAACCTCTATCTCTAACTAGAAGTTTGATCAAGGTAAGAAGTTTATGAACTACAACTGATTTCTTCAGAAATTCCTCAAGCTGAGGACCAAGGAGCTTTGATCCATTAAATGGCAGGTAAAACAAGAGAGCTTTATGACAACTGTCCACTCTCCACAAACGCATCCAAATATGTCCCCTAGCCAATATGATAGAAACAGAATGTGTACCTGCTACAGATAACGAATCAAAGGTAATGTTGGAAAGCAAACAAACTTGTTGTTCCATTATTGACAATTCACATAGACTCTTTGATGCAGCTCCACTGACAAAGCGTGGAAGTCATGAAGCAGGGACTGGACGTTGTATGTGGCTAAAGCACATGCCCCGTATGTGAAATTTGAGATGAATCTGCTCCTAGAAGTTCTAAAGGGGATATTTACTTGAAAGAAATCTTGGGAAACCACATTCTTCAGTTCAGCTGTTTTCATTGATAACACACCTCTGATAGCCTTATATGTGTGGGAGGTTCCTCTGGCTGTTTTCTCCTAGTCTAGGACTTAAAGTCTTCCAGCTGCGCTACAGAAGCAGGGACCGCAAGGTTGTCCTTTAAGTGGATCAAGACCTCATTCGACTCTGACCTCCTAATCTACCTCCCCCCTCCTCTCTTCATCCTCTGAACCATAAGAGTCTGGGTTGGCATGATGGGAAACCCTGAGAACCTTAGCGGGAGGGTAGCCTTTCTTCGCAGCAAAGGCACTCTCCACTGCCTTATTAATCATAGTCTGGTTGAGATCCATATATAGTCCTCATTCTCTTAGCTAAGCTCAGCAACCTTCTTTTGCTTTGCAATTTTCTTTCCTTCCATTACACCTCACCTACCCACTCTTTAAGGTCACACGAGGACATTCTAGCCTTTAGACTAGCCTTTAAGACCTGGCTTTTCAGAGAAGCCTACCCTCAGACGTTCTAAGTGGTCCTTCTGTTGTTGTGTTATGCTCTGGAAACTTCCTACAGCGCCATGAAGCCTACGGGCGTACGCGCGCTTTATAAGCTAAATTTAACATAACATAACATAACCTACCCAAACAGTAATGGGAGGGAAAGCAAGGGCTTAATATGGCCGGAATCGTCTGCCCGCACATCCACATAAATTGTGACGCGTTAGTTTGAACAATTAACAAGAGATCTTTGCCAATTGTTTAGGATACAAGTGGAGAAATCTTGCGCTTCGGAAAGAAACTTAGAAGCCCGAAGACTGCATGCATGCAGGGACAAAGCTGAGGCTACCTCCCAATCCGCAAGAGAGGTAGCCTGCTTAACACAAATGCTCTTGGCCGAGCACGACAATTACGGAAACTAAAAGTGGTGTCGGCGCTAGTGAAGGCCAGTAAGGTACATAAACCAGAAAAACACCAACATGCAGAAAACCAGAAGCATTAAATGAAGAAAACACTTCCATTTGCTTTTGGGTGATCAGTGAAGACCTAGAATTAAAACCAGGAAGATCCTGCGACTCAACGCCACCTAAATAGGACATGTGGCAGTCATTTCCTCTGGAGGGCATCTTGGGTGGGAAATATTCCATTTTTATTTGTATGGGTGAATTCTGTGGATGAGACACAAAGAGCTCTGTTAGGACTGTGACAAGGAAGACCGAGAAGGAAGTTAATGTCTGTACAGCAATAGTAAAAGTATTGGCAAACCCTATATCAGCAGCGACGTACGAGGTTTGTTGTAATCAAACGAGCTTGGCAGTGAGAGCCTGATTGGCTTACCAAAGTCTGTGTGCCATTTAATTTTGTGTGCCTGAGTTTGAGCTGGCCACTAAGTGGTGCTGCATCCTTCACCTGGTGCAGCATATTCACTTTGCTCATCCAAGAGTAAGAAGTCTATATTTTAGGACAGGGGTTTCCAAAAGGTAGATTACAGAAGTGCAGTCCTGCACAGTATGTATTCCAAAGGGTTTAGCCACATTGAACAGCACAGTACTTCATATCTCTGGACCACTAGAGTGACAACCAGCCTAATCAATGGCATCGCCACACAATTGCACACAAACACACAGTTTGACAGCCTGTCGGACATGCAGCAAGACTACCTGTTCCACTGTAAGTTTTGCAAAGTCACATGGAGATTTGCATCTTTGCAAAGTTCACTCAATCAGTCATTCAGTGTGTGTGAAAAAGATTAGATATTCGTGCAGTGAAAAGGCATATTTCTAAGAAAAAAGTTAGCTTTTTGAGTAAAGTGACATGTTGATATTTGTAAACCAAATCATTGAAAATCAAAAACATTTTTAAACCTGGTCTTTAAATGATAATTGATGGTGTGTTTGGGAGATTTATTGCTGTTGTTGTTATTTCATTAGTCATGTGGTCCCATTTTATACTAATAGTTTTCCTGACATTGCTGTTGATCTCCCTGTCTAATTCTTTGGGGCAGTCTGAGTTCTTTCACAATATAAAATATTACTTTTCGTCCTGCTAAAATATTGTATCTAGAATATCGACTACCACAATATTATGGTGGAAGTACGGTGCGTATATTTATGTTCTTAACTCCACATCTATTTATAATAAATATGTCTATCTGTTACATATCTCTTAAAGGTAAATAGACATGGCTCCCAAATTTTGGCTTATGGTACTCTGTCACTCAATATTGTGACATGCATCTGGGCGGTGGTATTGTGAGTATATCTCATGTATTCAAAAATACGACAATGATCAAAGTCGTTAGTAGTTTATGACTATTTTCATCTATCAGAAGTATCTCTCATTACCCCAGCTCCCCTCCCTCCCTCCCTCACTCGCTTTGATTCATTACAGTAGTAGGCAGTATTGCCTCCATAAATACTACTCCCCCAAATTTTGCATAAGGCCCCTCCATCCCACTACTTCTTTGTTTGTATTTTTTTTTTTTAATGTTGTCTCACAGACCACCATACCTCCTGGCAGGATCTTAGATACATTGTTTAAACCTTTCTCGAGTCTGTGGTTATTTTATATAGGAAATGTTATTATAACTACCTATTTTCTTGCTAACTCCCTTGATCCCTTAGGACTCTAGGTACCGATGACAAGGATTGGTAAGTCAAGGTATAGGTTAAGGTCCTAAGAGTAAAAGGGAATTATATCCTGATTTAGCAAAGTGTGTAAGTTTATGGGCCCAGGTGAGTATGGTAAATGAGCAGGTGACTGAGCCCCGCGCTCTATCACTCACAGACCACCATACCTCCTGGCAGGATCAGTGCCATGTTGGTGTTTTTTCTTCATTTTAGGATTCTTCTCCTGTTGTATTCTGTGGGGCAGCATGACGCTGGAACAAGCTGCAGGAAAACACCAGTGGCCATATTATGAAAGTGCCCCCAGGGGCGCAACGGGCATTTGTGCCCGCTTTGTGTATCCCCGGAACATTTTGGTATTACAGAATGGGCCGCAGGCTCTGGTACATTCCCTGCTGTACTACCACCAGCTCTGGCGCACTTAAAGCACCAGCGCTATCTTCAGAGGGCGTTCCCTCATTTGAATGGGGGGTGTGCCCCATGCAAATGAGGGAATCCCTTCACCTCTGCACCTGTGCCGTATTACAGATGCAGGCGCAGAGGCAAAGAAGCTCTTAGGAGGTGCACCACCTGACACCAGCCATCCGGATGGCAGAAAGAGGGTCCTATGGACCCCCCAGAGATTCCCTTGCAGGCGGGTGCAGTCACTCACTGCAGCTGCCTGCAAGAGAATCTACCAATCCCCTGTAAGAGTGCAGGTGGGCGCCACCTGCACTGGGAAAACGGAGCGGCATCCAGGCAGCTGCTCCGTTTTTGACAGGAATTCACTGCCCTGGGGGCAGCACATTCATGGTAATATGGAGCATTTACCTTGTTTGCGCGGGGTGCAACATTTATAGGGTGCGCCCGGCGCAAACAATGAAAATGTGCCTTTAGTGTAATACGGCACATGGAGTTTAGCGAGTTGCAAGCAAGGAGCTTCACGCGGGGGAGACTAGGCTGGTGGCAAGTCGGCTCCTGTGTGGGTGGAGCTGCTGATTTGGGTCAGAGTTGACACCCATTCTGAATCTAGTAAAGCTTGCTGAGAACGGCTGGGCTACTCTCTTTATATTAGATGCCTGCATCAAGGTAGGGGCTAGCTGGAGGTAATTTAGCCTATATTTATCTGACTAGACTTATTTGGGGTTATATCGCATTGGCTACTTTATGCCTCTTTTTGATTAGTGTTGCACAGGACAAAGAGTGAATTTATTGGTTGCCTTTTAATCTCTCCAGCAACTACATATGTTCTCTTGGAGTGTCTCTGTTATTGGTGCGTCACCATGGAAGGAAAGAGACAGGCGAAGCATGGTCTTTCTACCTCTTCGGAGGATGAAGGCCAGACTCCAACACCGAGACCAAGATATCATTCTCCTCAACCTTTGGCTCCTCCTCTGATGACTACTGAGGAGGTTCAAAGAATAATTGAGGATGCAGTTTCAAGTGTCATGTCTAGAAGTGCAAGAGAGAGACAGTCCACATCTAAGAAAGTTAAATCTCCTTTACAGCAGTCTTCATCTGACCAATCTGAGTTAACCATCTCAACAACGTCTTCAGGAAAATGTTTGAAGGGAAGAAATAGCCGAGATAAGGGTTCATGTGTGGGAGAACTTGGTGTTTTCTCCTTTTCAGGACAAGGGGGATAGTGCAGATTTATTTCCTCAATATGTTCAGCCTCCCTCTCCTGCGATGCCTTTTCACATCAAAATTAAGTGCTTGCTTTGTTCTGAGTGGAAGGATTTTGGCATGGTGTCTATTCCTAGATTTCTTCAGAATTTTTTTACGGTGGAACAATCTGAGGATTCTTTTCCCCACTCAGTTAAGGTCAATCCCATGCTACACTTCTTGGCAAAATCTCTTAAGATCCAGGGGATTGTGCCCCACCAGATGCAAGAGATGAGGGTTGATTTGGTCTTGCGGAAGGTTTTGTCAGCTAAAAATGTGGCATTAAAAATGCTTACTATGCTTATATTACACAATCCATGGTCTGAGACTTTGATAAGTTGTCGCAGTGGCGTACCTAGCACTTTTGACGCACGGGTGGTCCTGCAGTTTTCCGCCCAATGACAGCCGGTGTGTGCCGGTAAGAGCAAGGGGGTGTGTGCACAAGTGAAGTAAAGGGGCAAAGTGACACAACGCTGCATTAAAAAAAGGTGCAGCCTGAGGCGCCGAGATGTACCGCTCCCCCCAACCCCCGGCATAGCTATGGCACTGAGCTGTCGGAAGCCATCCAGAAGTTTGCAGACGATGCTGACGTGTTGGTGGCTTTGAAGGTGCAGCCGAAAATATTGACAGACATTCCTCTGATGTGATCAAAATGACATCCATGACTACAGGGGCAGTGGTGTCAGTGCACAGGAATTTGTGGATGTGTGAATGGAAAACTGACGTGACAGAGAAGATTGCCACCCTAACATTTCCTTTTGTTGGCAAGATGTTGTTTTGTTCTCAGCTAGATAACAAGATGGCAAAAGCTTTAATAGATCGTAAGAGTGTGCTGCCCTTTAAGGGGAAATCTATGTGTCTCCTCATAAGAAGTCCTGGTCTGTTTCAGCTGGATCATCTCCTATGAGGGAGTAAAAGTCCTGGTGTCAGAAATGAAGAGAAAGTACCAGCCAAGGAAGTCCTGTTCGAAAAGAGAATTTTCCCAAGCAGCTGGTGTCCAAGGATAAGAAGTCACCCTGAGAACAATGAAGCCCTAGTGGGATTGAGAATTTAGTTGTTTCTTCCAGTGTTGGAAAGTACAATATCTCACGTGTGGGTGCTAGACCGCTTCAGATATGGTTCTACAATAGTTTGTAGAATTTCCATCTGATTGTGATCCCAATGCCAAAAGATCCCATAAAGTGGTTTTCTCTTCTGGATTGCATTCAAACATTGAGCAACAGACCAGCCATAATCCCTGTACCTGAAGAGAAGGACAGGAAGTGTATTCAGTTTTTTTCTAGTCCGAAAGGTTTTAGGTGCTTTCAGAATTGTTCTAAACCTCAAGTGAGTAACTTCATGTATAACATCTATCCACTCTGTATGGTTATCAGATGATTATCTGCACATTTCTATCAAAAACTCATCAACGGTTGGTCCGATTTTCTGTAGACAATCAGCACTTTCAAGTCAGTTTTCTACCCTCTGGTTTAAAATCCTAACCAAGGGTATTCATGAATGTGCTCGCTCCTTTGGCTGTGGTTTTACATCAATAGGTAGTACCCGTACATCCTAATCTGAATGATTCGCTTGTGCAGGACGCATCAAGAGATCTGGTTGCCTGTCAGATGGCAAAAGTCCTCGGAGTGTTGCGAGAGTATGGTTTTCTAGTGAATCGGGGAAGTCAAACGAATCCAGTTCAAATGTAAATGTAAATGCCAGCTTTGTAAAGCGCACATCTACCTCCAACTGAGGTGTCCTGGCACTGGGGGCCTTCAGGAAGATTAAGCAAGCTATTGCCCAGAGTCATATGGTGCTGGGCTAACCTGCCACTGGAGCCGGGGATCGATCCGTGAACTCTGTGGTCCGTAGTCTGGTACCCTGGCCGCTGCGCCACACCTCTTCCACCTCTTCACAAGACATCTGCTTAATAGGAGCAAGATGTCATTCTGCCTTGGGCATTTCATCTGTTCCAATAACAAGGATTAAAAAAATGATTTTCCATGTTCAGCATTTGGCATCACTAAGAGCTCCAATACTGGAATTCTGGATGAAGGTACAGGGCGATTTGGCGATCACTGTATTTTTGTGCCCTGGGCAAGGTTTTATTTGCAACAACCGATGAAGTTTATCTTGCTGCACTGGACGACTCCTCAGGATCTGTACAAACCGATTTAAATGACACAGGAAATGGTACTGGGGCCTGTTTGATGGATGGTCAGCAGCAATCTGTGCAAGGGCACGCCTCTTTCTCCTCCGCCTCCTCCTCCACCCACGATGATCACCGCAGGCACAATCGGTCAGGTTGGGGAGGATGTTTTGGTCCTCAACAAAACAGAGGCTCCTGGTCTCTAGCCCAACATCAGAGATTTTCAAACTGTATGGAGTACGAGCCAACAGACGTGGAGGATGAAGTCTCGTGCATTGGACAGAATATTGGAAAAGATATTCAAGTTAGTTCAACTATCTGTCCTCTGCCTGACAGTCATTTACTTTCAGGGAACCGACAATATGCAGGCAGATTTCTTGAGTCTGGAGATTCCCTTATAACTCCATTTAACTCTTCACCCACCCATATCCAGCCAGTTGTGGACAAACGGGGGATGCAGAATCTGGATTTGTTTTCTTCTGAGAGCAATGCAAAAGTTCATAGATTTTGTTCCAGGAGGGCGGAGAGCAAAGCAGGGCAGTAGATGTTCTATCATGCAGGTGGCCTACAGGACTTCTTGATTCCTTTTCCCCAATCTGATCATTTCTGGTGTGATTGAGGAGAAAAAGACCCCGGGTTGTGAGGATTTCTCCGGCATGGCCCTACTCCAATTGGTTTCCTCTGCTGAGGAGTCTGATGGTAACCGATGAGTGGAGAATCTTTATCAACCCATCTCCTCTCCTATTTCCAGTGTAGTTCTAAGTCTCTCTTAGGAAGTTAAATGTGACTGCTTGGAGGTTGGAAAGGGGGAGGTTAAGTAGAACGTGAATTTTAGATGATTTGGCTAATACGCTGCAGCCTTCTCACTGAAGATCTGCCCTTGGATCCTATGCTAGTCATTAGAGATCCTTTAGCAGGTGGTGCAGCACTAAGGAATTGTATGCCTCACTGGCAAATCTGGATCACATTTTGCAGGTTCCCAGAGATGGTGCTTCAATGGGGTTAACCTGACTGCTCCAGTGGCCAGCAATATCTGAATTAAGAAGTTCTTGAGGGAACCTTTCAGATAATGAAGGGCTGGTACATTGCCTCTTTAAATGTTTGGATAATACATTTCCGCCAACTCCAAGGAGTTTTCCAGCATAGGACTTAGAGCTTGTGCTCATATCATTATCTGACTCTCCTTTCAAGCTGCTAGAAGTGTATGTTTAGATATTAGTGAAAGGGTGTCTTAGATTATTTACATAGAGTAGCTTTTATTAGACAGTGTGGATCTATGTTTGTCAGTTTTGTACCTATGAAAAGAGGAGATAAACCGTCTATGGTAACTCTTAGCTGCTGGATAATAACTTTGATGGCTTTGGCATATGGGGCAATAGGAGAGTATCCTCTGATATGGATTCAGGGATGTCCCACTCAAAGCATGTCTACTTCGGCAGCTGAATTGCAGAGAGCCTCTATCCTTGAAATTTTCAGGGTGGGGGGTTAGATGATGCAGTGTTTGAGCAATCCAGATCGGGGGCTGAAAGCAAGCAGTTGCAGCTTGTAACTACCGAAAAGAGCCTTACAGATGCCCCAGAGGAGAAGGCTGAAGGTATGCCTTTTTCACATATTACTGAGACTGTGCTGGAAGAGGACGAGGTGGTGGCTACCCCGGATACCATCATTTTGAGCGAATTAAACCCTGACTGTGCCCTTCTAATTCATTCTTCCGATAATCTGAATGGCGTTCAAAGTAGGGATCAGATGCAAGTAGGGGGGGCTGCTAATAGAAACAGTCAAGCTATAGACTCCCTCTCTGAGGTCGGTTTAACCGGTTTAACACATCACGAGGCTGAAAAAGACCCAAGTGATTTCTTCTCGTTCTCGGAGAGAGGTGAATGGTCAGACGACGATGCTTCCTTTACTACTGATGAGTCCTAGTGATCAAACGGATGCGCCGAGCTCTAAAGTCAAAACTACCCTTAAAAAGAGATCCAAACGACATGAACCAAAAGACCTTGCCTGGGATTATACGGTCAATCCACTTATTACCCCTCTTGAAACTTTGTCTAATGATCAGCTGTGGCAAAAAAATCATACGGATGCACCAGCATCCTCCGCAGTGGACACTATTTTACAGGCCATCTCTATACATCGGGATGAAACACACCAGGATGCTCGAAAGAACCAAGCTGCAATGTGCAAGATGCAGGGGGTAGTGCGCAAACTAGCTAAAACATGCAGCTCTTTCGGAGATCGGCTCATGGAAGTAGAGACTCGAATGGTGTCTAATGAATCAGAAATGGCCACTCAGCAAAAGCTCGTGGACTCGCATGAAGCTTAGCTAACAGACATCAAATGGAAGTTGGAAGCGTTTGAGAACTGCCAACGAAGAAGCAACCTGCGAGTTCTAGGGATCCCGGAGGGGGCAGAAGGGGGGGATGCCCGCTCTTATGTTGTTGGCCTCCTTCGCGACTCTCTCCCCGAACTTACTGGGTGGAATTGGGCAGCTGAAGTCCAGAGAGCCCATCGAGTTCCTCTTACTATAAATCATCCACAAAAACCTGGGGGTATCCTCGGGCCATATTGGTCTATTTTGGAAAGTTTTTGCTGCGCGAAGCGGTTTTCGAAAAAGCCAGACCCGAGCCAACAGAAGCAGAAATGAGGTCTCGTAATTTGTTCGCCCAGATTTCTGTCACACTACCGTTGAGAGGCGCTGGAGGCTCCGCCAATTAATTAAGCCCTTCCAGGACCAAAAGGCCCAAGCTTACCTCAATAATCCCGCCCGGCTAAAAGATCTGGGAAGGGCAGACTAAGTTTTACGTATCAGAAATCAAAGCCAAAGAATATTTGGATGAAATATCAGCTGAGGACTGAGTAGCTTAAGCATTGTCAGTATCCATAGTATCTATAGTATTTGAACCATGAGTATTGATTGTCCTAGGTCTAATTCAGTATCATCTTAGATGGTACATAGAATGCAACTTAAAGGCGCCTAGTCTATCTGCTATAATGGGTACATGATGTATGATGTATGTTGGGTGGAGGTACGATATAGTACACTATAACATAAAAAAAATGTATGAAGTATAGATCGGGGGGGATGGTTATTCTTTTGCAAAATTCTCTTTTTTTGTATTTCTTTCTTAGCTATGAGCTTGGTAGGTGTTAGATTAGACACAATATAGGAGCTCCAGTCACACATTGCACGTCCATCACTACGGACTCTTACAGAGTCTGTTTGTCTCACTTGGGTGGGGGGGCATGGGGGATGGCGGGTCGAGGGGGGGTGGAGGGTCGAGGGGGGACGGTGATAATCAACAAAAAAGTCAGCCCCAATTCTAAATTCACAGCAATACTACAGACAGCAATAGCAACAGCAATAGAAAGATTTAGTATTCAAAAAGGAAATTTCGATTTGTTATGTTTAGTAAGCTTTTCTAAAGTGGTAGAAGGATTCATGAAATCTTGCACTAAACAGCGATGGGGAAGATAGTAATTTGCTCCTGGAACGTGGCAGGCCTGAATGATAAAACTTAGCGGGCCCGCTTTAGTGAATTAATCAGATAGGGCTCTTTTGAAATAGTCTGTTTGCAAGAAACCCACCTTCCATGGGAAAAAAGAGAGCTATTAAAAATCTTTGGCTATAACTTACTTGCCACCACATCCCAAACATCGAACATTCGAGGGGTAGCGATTATTGCCAAAACATACCTAGGTGAACCTAATCGCAAATTAGTAGATTCCCATGGGAGGTGGGCCATTGTAACTGGCATTACCATCTGCTCGATCTATGGCTCAAATAAAGATGAACTGGCAATTTTTGAAAATCTAGAGCTTGAGAAAGCTTCTTGGCCAAAATCACTAATACTATGCGGGGACTTAAATATCTCACTGGGGTCAACATGTAGTAACCCTGCTCAAGGTAATTACGTAGGTCTTAAGCTCAAGGTATTCAAAGCCTTTAATCAATTGAGACATAGTCATGATTTGATAGATATCTGGGATACAAAGAATCATAGTGATCCCGGATATACCTACTTTTCGTATCCACATAACAGATATGTGAGGATAGATTATTTTTTTGTATCACATGATTTGGCAACTAAAGCGGAAATTAAAAAGCTCCTAAAAATCTTGTCAGACCACAATCCATTAGTTTAAAAAATTAGATATAACTAATTTTATCAGGCCATTTACTAAATGGACGTTTGATAGGAACATTTTGGCGGATGAAGGCTATGTAATCTTTATCAAAAAGTGGGCAGCAGGATTCTCTGACATAAACGGATACAGTGCCTCTAGAGGGGCTGTGTGGGATTGTTTTAAGGCAGCCCTCAGGGGTGAGACTATCAGCTATGTGGCTCGATTTAAGAAACAACGAGCAGCCAGGAATTTACAATTAACACGCGATTTGATTAAAGCTGAAGAGGAACATGTTCTAACAGTAACTCAGTGTATTGACGGGGTACACATCCTTCATCGAATAGTTATCCTCAAAACTGAAATAAATAGTTGGTTGACTAAGCGCTCAGCCGCGATTTTTCAGGTACACCGAAATAACTTATATGAAAACGGCGAGAGAGTTGGTAAACAGCTGGCGCTTCGTACCCGACAGAAGGTCTCATATGACTCAATACCCTGTATAAATATAAATGACATTGAATATACTGATCCCGATCAAATAGTTGAAGGGTCCCGGCAGTATTATCATGGTCTGTACTCTGATGATAGTCTTCATAGCAATGCAGAAGTCAGAAACGCTGTGATCAAATTTATTGGTAATGCAGGTCTAATAAGAACTTTAGATGATTCAACTAAAACAGATCTCGAGAAAAAAATCCGCATTACCGAGATACAGCTAGCCCTTTCGGGCCTGGCTTCAGGGAAGGCTGCTGGCCCTGATAAAATTCCTCTGGAAATTTATAAAATATTAGGTACCGTGATACAGCCCCTCTTACTTGACCTTTTTACCGGCATACAACTAATGGGTAAAACTCCAGATTCCTGGGCTGAAACGGATATAATTATCTTCCATAAAAAAAATAAACCTGTTGAGAAACCATCTTCGTACCGACCTATTTCCCTGATTAACTCAGACTCTAAATTTTATGCAAAAATTTTAGCCAATCGGCTCGGGGGTGGTTGAGCATCTGGTCTCCCCCTGGCAACACAGCTTCGTCCCGGGTAAGGGCACAACGGATCATATTCGAAGAGCCGTTGCGCTCGTCGACTTCGTGTCTAATGGGGGGGCAGATGTCAATGATTCTCCTCGATGCCGAGAAGGCTTCTGATCGTGGGAGTTTTTGTGGAGTATTCTCTCTCTAAATCATTTTGGGTCTAATTTAATCAATTCTATTAAAGCTATGTACTATTACCTGAGGGCAAGATTACAGATAATGGGAGTAGTGTATAGTGATACCTTCCCTTCAAGCTGGCAGGAAATTTGACAGGTCTGGCAGGAAACCCTGGCCTTAAATTTGACAGGTCTAGTCTTAAATTTGACAGGCCTAGTCTTAAACTTCTGTCTGGAAATTTGACAGCTCTGGCGGGAAACCCTGGCCTTAAATTTGACAGGGCCTGGGCGCAGAATGTTGGTCTTAAACAGGCCTGGTTTTAAAAGCGGTGACAGATATTCCCATGAAGTAACAGGTATGGCTGCAAAACATGAGGTAATTGTGTATATGTTTAAAAGTGCATAGGAAAGTGTGTGCATGTATTCTGGAAATGTCTGTGCCTGTTTAAAACTGGGGGTTGCAGACAGCTGCAGGCTGAACAGCTGCGGGGCAGTCCTGAGTCCCCAGCCCAGGGTGTGGGAGGTGTTTTTTATGTTTGGAAAAAAAAGGGGAGCTTTAATTGTAGTTGGTGGGAAAGCCAAAGTATGTTTTAAAAAGCACAAACCATGTTCACTTTTCCCATGAAGGCTTGGGCGTGTTATAAAATAATAAACAACAGCAACCCCTGAGCTTTGAGATGTTGAAAAAGACAGATGTCGTGTAGAGGCAAAGCTGCCCATGAGAACCTGAAACAGGGTGCCAGCTGTTAGGATGTAATTCACACTCACCCAAAGCCCCTGGTCCCAAACTTGACAGCTCTGGCAGAAAAGATGACAGGCTAGTCCCAAACTTGATAGCTCTGGCTGGAAAGATGACAGGCTAGTCCCAAACTTGACATGCTGGCTGGAAAGATGACATGTGATGGGTTTAGTGCTGGGACAAGAGCCTGTTCCCGGGGGTCCCTACTTCCCAGGAGCAGGACCAAACAGCTTTAACATATGAGGCCCATTATAAAAGTGTCCAGAAGATTTAGATATGTTTGCGATGGCCACCCTAGCACTGGTGATAACCCTACTGTTCCCAAGATAGGCCATGAGTTTAAGTAACAGATGTATACAGCATAAACTGTACAAGGATAGAAAAGGTTCCCTTTAAGGAACACTGCCCAAACACCCATTGAAAAAAACCATTGGGAGCGACTTGCGTGGATTGTTCTGCTGCAGCTTGAGGACTCCTGCACCAACAACCCATTCAAAAACCTCTGAGAGTGACTGCCCTGGATTGCTTTGTGCCACCTTGTGGGTTCCTACACCAGCATCTATTCAAAACCCTTGGGGAGCGACATGCGTGGATTCTTTTGGAGGCAGAGCCAACCCTTGGAACTTAAGGCAAGAATGGACCTGAGCAACTTATCCCAGATTGACACCGCCTGTGACAGTTTAAGGAAGGTAAATAAAGCATGGCGCAAGGATGTATGTTTATGTGGTATTTAAAGTATACAAAACTGTAGTTTTGAAAATGCTAAATAGTACAATGTAGAATGGTTTGTAAACAGCTCATCTTTAAGGCGCTGCGACATGTTTAATGTGAATAATGGTGACAATGAAGTTTTTTTTAAAAAAGACGTGAATTGTAATGTAAATGTATTTAAAGTGAATAAAGGCTTTGTTGATGCAGTGAGTTTAAAGCTATGTGTGTAGGCATTTAATGTTCGTAGAGGCGGTGTTGTTGGGCTGGCGCAGAGTTTGCAGGGTCTGTATTTAAGGGGTATAATGTTGTAGGCCTTAGGAGGGTACCTGCAGAGGGAAACGTGTATTTTACAACACATACGAACATTTTACCATGCTGTTATACATTTAGTGTCAATAATGTTAGAGGCTTTGAGGCGTTTGTACTGCAGCTGTTACAGAGGGTCTTTAAATAATATAAAAGGCATTCATATGAAAATAAATAATGCATTGTTGTACTCACCAAGCCGTTGTTATTTTCGTGTCAGAAGCATGGGTCTGTATCCATGGTGGAGATCCTGTAGGGGTTGAGAGTTGGAGGGGGCCATGGGGGGCTCGGTGTCCCTGAGTGCTTCATTAAAAAAAAAAAAAAAAGCCCTGTGTCCAGTTGTCGAGGGGAGGCTCCTGGTGGGGCGCCATAGTCCTTTGGGGGTGTTGGGGAATGAGGCCCTTTTAAAATAAGCCCTGAGCCCGCGTGTACAAGGCGCTGCTCGGGGGTGTTGTGGGGCTGGCTCTGTGTGTTCCTGGGCCTCCGTGGCCCGAGTGCCAGAGTTTTGCCGCTTTTTCTTTTTCTAAAATGCCCCCGAGCCGCTTGCAGCTGGCACTGCTCGGGGGTGTTGTGGGGCTGGCTCTGTGTGTCCCGGGCCCGAGTGCTGAGTTTGCAGCTTTTTTTCCTAAAATGCCCCCGAGCCCACTTGCGGCTGGCGCTGCTCGGGGGTGCGAGGGTCCTGGTGTCCTGGGGCTCCGGGCCCGAATGCCGCTTTGTGTTGCATTTTTTTTTAAATGCCCCCGAGCCCGTTTGCACAAGGCGCTGCTCGGGGGTGCGAGGGTCCTGGGGCTCCGGGCCCCGAGTGCCGAATTTGTAGCTTTTTCTTTTTCTAAAATGCCCCCGAGCCCGCTTGCAGCTGGCGCTGCTCGGGGGTGTTGTGGGGCTGGCTCTGTGTGTCCCGGGCCCCGAGTGCTGAGTTTGCAGCTTTTTTTTCTAAAATGCCCCCGAGCTCGCTTGAGGCTGGCGCTGCTCGGGGGTGCGAGGGTCCTGGTGTCCTGGGGCTCCGGGCCCCGAATGCCGCTTTGTGTTGCATTTTTTTTTTTAAATGCCCCCGAGCCCGTTTGCACAAGGCGCTGCTCGGGGGTGCGAGGGTCCTGGGGCTCTGGGCCCCGAGTGCCGAGTTTGCAGCTTTTTCTTTTTCTAAAATGCCCCCGAGCCCGCTTGCAGCTGGCGCTGCTCGGGGGTGTTGTGGGGTTGGCTCTGTGTGTCCCGGTGCCTCCGTGGGCCGAGTTTTGCTGCTTTTTCTTTCTAAAATGCCCCGAACCCGCTTGCAGATGGCGCTGCTCGGGGGTGTTGTGAGGCTGTCTCCGGGGTTGTGCTGGTCCTCTGCAGGGTCCTGGGGCCTTTCCAAACAGCCCACGTGGATCCCTCGGGTCAGCGGCGGCATGGCGGCTGAGTGCTTTGCCGGGACTGCTGTGCAAGGCCTGCACCAACTCATCACTGATGGGGCGGGCCTTGCACAGCAGTCTTGTGTAAGTTACATTTATTTATGTGCTTTTATATAGCGCGGACTTTACCCGAAGGTGTCAGAGCGCTTCACAAAAGGAACAGAAAAATTACAAATGAACAAAATTACAAAAGCAGACGATAAGTTACATGAGGTAAAAGTGACAATTGTGAGCAAACAAAATACATGAGGTAGCAAAACAGTGTGTTACAAGAGAAAAGTGACCTGTAGCAAGTTACAAAAGGGTACAATACACAGGTACAAGGATAATACTGCAAAAAATGGGCAAAAGTGACATTTGTGATCAAACAAAATACATGAGGTAGCAAACGGAGCAGACGTTAAGATACATAAGAAAAAAGTGACATGTGTGCAGGGTGCAAGAGAAAACCAAGTACAATTAGTAGCATAATACTGCAATGTAAGGTGTGTGTGTGTGTTGTGGTGTGTGTGTGTGTGTGTGTGTTAGTGTGTTAGTGTGTGTGTGTGTGTGCGTGTGTGTGTGTGTGTTTGTGTGTGTGTTAGTGTGTTGATGTTAGTATCCTTGTGGGGACTTGTTTGTAAATGCCCCAGGACCCTGCAGAGGACCAGCACGACCCCGGAGATAGCCTCACAACAACCCCGAGCAGCGCCATCTGCAAGCGGGTTCGGGGGCATTTTAGAAAGAAAAAGCGGCAAAACTCGGGCCACGGAGGCCCCGGTACACACAGAGCCAGCCCCACAACACCCCCGAGCAGCGCCAGCTGCAAGCGGGCTCGGGGGAATTTTAGAAAAATGCAACACAGAGTGGCATTCGGGGCCCGGAGCCCCAGGACACCAGGACCCTCGCACCCCCGAGCAGCGCCTGCCACAAGCGGGCTCGGGGGCATTTTAGAAAAAAAAGCTGCAAACTCGGCACTCGGGGCCCGGGACACACAGAGCCAGCCCCACAACACCCCGAGCAGCGCCAGCTGCAAGCGGGCTCGGGGGCATTTTAGAAAAAGAAAAAGCGGCAAAACTCGGGCACTCGGGCCACGGAGGCCCAGGGACACACAGAGCCAGCCCCACAACACCCCCGAGCAGCGCCTTGTACACGCGGACTCAGGGCTTATTTTAAAAGGGCCTCATACCCCAACACCCCCAAAGGACTATGGCGCCCCACCAGGAGCCTCCCCTCGGCAACTGGACACAGGGCGTATTTTTTTTTTAAAATGAAGCACTCAGGGACACCGAGCCCCCCATGGCCCCCTCCAACTCTCAACCCCTACAGGATCTCCACCATGGATACAGACCCATGCTTCTGACACGAAAATAACAACGGCTTGGTGAGTACAACAATGCATTATTTATTTTCATATGTATGCCTTTTATATTATTTAAAGACCCTCTGTAACAGCTGCAGTACAAACGCCTCAAAGCCTTTAACATTATTGACACTAAATGTATAACAGCATTGTAAAATGTTTCTATGTGTTGTAAAATACACGTTTCCCTCTGCAGGTGCCCTCCTAAGGCCTACAACATTATACCCCTTAAATACAGACCCTGCAAACTCTGTGCCAGCCCAACAACACCGCCTCTATTAACATTAAATGCCTACACACATAGCTTTAAACTCACTGCATCAACAAAGCCTTTATTCACTTTAAATACATTTACATTACAATTCACGTCTTTTTAAAAAAAAAAACTTCATTGTCACCATTATTCACATTAAACATGTTGCAGCGCCTTAAAGATGAGCTGTTTACAAACCATTCTACATAGTACTATTTAGCATTTTCAAAACTACAGTTTTGTATACTTTAAATACCACATAAACAGACATCCTTGCGCCATGCTTTATTTACCTTCCTTAAACTGTCCCAGGCGGCGTCAATCTGGGATAAGTTGCTCAGGTCCATTCTTGCCTTAAGTTCCAAGGGTTGGCTCTGCCTCCAAAAGAATCCACGCATGTCGCTCCCCAAGGGTTTTGAATAGATGCTGGTGTAGGAACCCACAAGGTGGCACAACGCAATCCAGGCCAGTCACTCCCAGAGGTTTTTGAATGGGTTGTTGGTGCAGGAGTCCTCAAGCTGCAGCAGAACAATCCACGCAAGTCGCCCCCAATGGTTTTTTTCAATGGGTGTTTGGGCAGTGTTCCTTAAAGGGAACCTTTTCTATCCTTGTACAGTTTATGCTGTATACATCTGTTACTTAAACTCATGGCCTATCTTGGGAACAGTAGGGTTATCACCAGTGCTAGGGTGGCCATCGCAAACATATCTAAATCTTCTGGACACTTTTATAATGGGCCTCATATGTTAAAGCTGTTTGGTCCTGCTCCTTGGAAGTAGGGACCCCCGGGAACAGGCTCTTGTCCCAGCACTAAACCCATCACATGTCATCTTTCCAGCCAGCATGTCAAGTTTGGGACTAGCCTGTCATCTTTCCAGCCAGAGCTATCAAGTTTGGGACTAGCCTGTCATCTTTCTTGCCAGAGCTGTCAAGTTTGGGACCAGGGGCTTTGGGGTGTGTGAATTACATCCTAACAGCTGGCACCCTGTTTCAGGTTCTCATGGGCAGCTTTGCCTCTACACGACATCTGTCTTTTTCAACATCTCAAAGCTCAGGGGTTGCTGTGGTTTATTATTTTATAACACACCCAAGCCTTCCTGGGAAAAGTGAACATGTTTTTGTGCTTTTTAAAACATACTATGGGTTTCCCACCAACTACAATTAAAGTTCCCCTTTTTTTTCAAACATAAAAAACACCTCCCACACCCTGGGCTGGGGACTCAGGACTGCCCCGCAGCTGTTCAGCCTGCAGCTGTCTGCAACCCCCAGTTTTAAACATGCACAGACATTTCCAGCCTACATGCACACACTTTCCTATGCACTTTTAAACATATACACAATTACCTCATGTTTTGCAGCCATACCTGTTACTTCTTGGGAATATCTGTCACCGCTTTTAAAACCAGGCCTGTTTAAGACCAACATTCTGCGCCCAGGCCCTGTCAAATTTAAGGCCAGGGTTTCCCGCCAGAGCTGTCAAATTTCCAGACAGAAGTTTAAGACTAGGCCTGTCAAATTTAAGACTAGACCAAATTTTAAACATGCACAGACATTTCCAGCCTACATGCACACACTTTCCTATGCACTTTTAAACATATTCACAATTACCTCATGTTTTGCAGCCATACCTGTTACTTCTTGGGAATATCTGTCACCGCTTTTAAAACCAGGCCTGTTTACAACCAACATTCTGCGCCCAGGTCCTGTCAAATTTAAGGCCAGGGTTTCCCGCCAGAGCTGTCAAATTTCCAGACAGAAGTTTAAGACTAGGCCTGTCAAATTTAAGACTAGACCTGTCAAATTTAAGGCCAGGGTTTCCTGCCAGACCTGTCAAATTTCCTGCCAGCTTGAAGGGAAGGTATCACTATACACTATTAATGGGGAAAGAATCTAGTCCCATTAATATATCTAGGGGAACAAGACAAGGTTGCCCCTGCTCCCCTATTCTTTTTGCCCTTTATATTAATCCACTGATCAATAGATTATTACAAAATCAGGAAATCAAACCCATATCCATATGCAACTTTGATACAAAAGTTCTAGCCTATGCCGATGATGTGGCGGCTTTAACACCAAATCCCGCGGAGGCAATTCCACAAATTGATATAATAACTCATCAATTTGGTTTATTTTCAGGATTCTCGCTTAACAAAGAAAAAACAATTATCATTTGCACTGATAATACAATATATAACGACCCCGTAGAGTAGATAAGGCTACCTACTTAGGGATATGTTTAACATCTAAAATAGAGGTGATTAACAGCTTGAATTATGATCCCTTAATTAAAAACATAGAGAAGGACCTCAAGAGAATTAATAGTTTGCATTTATCTATCATCGGTAGGGGAAATTTGTAAAAATGAACATACTTCCAAAACTCCTTTATTTATTCCGTGCAATACCTTTAGCAGTAGAAGACAACACTCTTAAAATTATAGACTCACTATTATCATATTTTATGTGGCAATACGGGAAAATTAGAAGATCTATCAAGTATCTTCCGCTACCACAGCATAGAGGGGGTTTAGCCCTCCCTAATATCACGCTGTATCACTGGGCTGCCTTTCTACAACAAATGGCTCCCTTGCTTTGTACCTCGGCTTCAGACACGGAAACTCCACCGCTAGAAGTGCCTTCTATATGCGAACTTTTATTAGGGAAGAAACATCAAGGTCTTTAATTAAAACAACTAGAGCCAAGCTATTTCGAAAAACAAAATTTAAGATAATCAATAGTTCTTGGATAGTATGGTGCAAAATCTCATAGTTTCTGACAATCCCGAAATATAATAGATATACTCCCTTATGGGATTCCTCGCTACTACCCCTGTTAGTAAACGATGATATGGCTAAAGAATGGGAAATAGCAGGTATAAGAATAATCTGGGATTTTAGCTGAAGTGAAGTAGACTATAAATTTTCTACTATCCAAAATAAATATGATATTCCCGGCAGTCATCATTTTAAATTCATGCAGGTTAAATCAATCCTGAAGTCCAAAACTCCAAAGATTTTATTAGAAAGAATACCACTTTTTGACATTCTGGCTACCAAATCAGTCAAAATAGGGAAAATATATGACCCGCTCCTAAATAATCTAAAGGATGATTTAGAGCACACAGAATCATCCTGGGCTGTCAGACTCACTAATTCTAATGTAGATATCGATAAGAGCTTATTATTGGCATCCAAGATACTTATGTCCTCGAATTTAAAAGCTCACCTATATAAAACTATATTTAATTTATACTTTACCCCTGCTAAGTTGTTGTTATGGGGAAAAAGACCGGATGATCATTGCCCAAGATGCGGGCTTGGTCCCGCCAACTTAATCCATATGTTTTATGAATGACATAAATTAACTCCCGTTAAAAAACGAGTTGGGTAAATATTAGGAAGAGGTATTCGGACTTCAGCTACCGGTTTCATCCACGTTATTTATGTTAGGTTGTGATAGTACATTGGGATTGAGTAAGCTCCAGGAATCATGCCTCTTCAATGGAACAGCGGTGTATAGAATTCTACTAGCGGCCAGTTGGAAGGATATGGCTCCTCCATCCTTTCAAATGTGGCTGGCCAGGTTTCTGTCAATATATAACCAAGAAACGGCTGTATACTCAACTAGGGGGAGGCGTTCTAGATTACGGGGTCAGAAAATTTGGCAACCAGTTGAAAAATGGATGCAAGGATTAAGGATGGATCCTAACTAGTTGGATTCTCGATGTCTTGGCATTCATTTATTTAATCCAAGCTATGTATATATGTAAATATGGAATATTTCATTGCTGCAAATTTTCTTTATCTTTTCTCCATCCAAAGTCTAACACTGCTGCTTTTACTGTTCATTGATTATTGATTCCGCCTGTATAAATCCAATGTTATCTTTGTTTTAGTGTATCTTCTATTTTCCTTTTCTTCCTCCCTCTTTCTCTAAACAAACACTTCATATTGCTGCTACAATCTCAATGTATTTCTCTGCTGCTAACATATATGCTATGTATACATTATTTGCTGTGAATTTATTTGGTGCTGTACAATAAACAAATTTAAAAAAAAAAAAGAAATTTTCAGGGTGGTAACCTGGGCTTCACTTTTGACATTGGTTAATCACTATCGCATAGACTATATGAGCTCTTTGGATGATGTGTTTGGTTCTAGGGTGCTAAATTCTATGATGAATTAAAGACAATGATACAATGATAATTCTTTATGTTGCTATTTTTTGTTTTTGAATAAATGCTTGGGGTGGTGCGCGTAGTCCTCCGGTTGTCTGGTTGTTTTTAATTGCATGTTAAATCTCATACTGAAATGAATTGCAGTGCGGGGGATGCTGTGCTAATGTATCCATCACTTACCTGGTACTTGCATTACTCTGAGTCCTACTTCCGTGCTTCAATACATAGGTCCCTTCCACCCTCTTGATTTGTCTCAGGATAACTGCAGCTTTGCTTGGGTAGTGTTGTGTTGTGGTGATTTAACTTAGGTTTGTGTGATGTGTCCTTGTTGTTTATGTGAGGTCTGAGGCACTGTACAGTAATGTCCTGATTAAATTATGAGGTCAGCATGTTCTAATGTGGAATCTCGGGGTTGATGAGGTATATGTGGTCTGTTGGGAGCGGGCTGCGGGCGCGCCGCTGGTGCACCGAAGGCGCGTCAAAGGCAAGCATGTCTGCGCCCGTCTGCGACCCGTCCGCAACCAGCACCAGGAACCCTGGACCTCCACCCCGCCAACGCTACGACCCAGCAGCACTCCACGCACTCAACCCAGGCTGCAACAACAACTGCAAGCTAGCATCACCAGCCGACACCCATGGACCCTTCAGCTGTCACCGCTGCCGGCACACCTGCAGCACCGCCAAGAACACGGATCCAGCACAACCCGCCCACAAGAACACAACCGAACCGAAGACCCTGCAATGCATCCTCCTCAACGTCCGATCCCTCCACAAACACGCAACAGAAATCTGGGACCTCCTCGACAGCACCACCCCAGACGTAGCATTCTTCACCGAAACCTGGACCAACACCAACTCGGGACCGGACATCGCCAACGCCATCCCCCAAGGATACAAGATCTCCAGGAAGGACCGCCCCATCCACCCAGGAGGAGGAATCGCCATCGTCCACAAATCCAGCCTCCGCCTGAGCACACTCCCTGACGAGTCCACAGAACTGATGGAACACCTTCACTTCAAGATACTGGCCAGCCCCACCGCCGCCCTCCGAGGAACCCTCATCTACCGACCCCCTGGACCCCGCGGACCCTTCGCCAACTCCATCACGGACATTATCTCCCCGCAGGCCATCGCATCCACCAACTACACCCTGCTGGGAGACCTCAACTTCCACCTCGACAATCAACTGGACCCCAACACCACATCCCTCCTGGACAACCTCCACAACATTGGACTCTGCCAGATCGTGACCGAGCCCACGCACTCAGCAGGACACACCCTCGACCCCCTCTTCACTACAGGAAACTCCATCACCTTCAGCCACACCACCAAACTCCCATGGACCGACCATCGTTGCGTCCACTTCACCTTCAGAACACCCACCATCCACAGACACCAGCACCTGCTTCCACAAAGAAACTGGACCAAAATCACCAATGACCAGCTCACCTCCTCACTCAACAACTCCACCCCAACCATCGCGGAAAACGACGACCCCAACACCGCAGCCCGAACCCTGCATAGATGGATCTCGGACAGCACCAACACCATAGCCCCCATCAAGAAAAACAATACCCGTGCCAAGAAAGCCAGATGGTTTACCACCGAACTTCGAGAGTCCAGGCGCACATGCCGCCGCCTTGAAAAGGCCTGGAGAAACACCAAATCCACAGAAGCCCACAACAACTTCAGAGCCGCCACCAACGCTCACCATCAACTCATCAGAGAAACGAGGAAAAAAGCGATTGAAGACAGAATCTCCACCCACGCACACAACAGCAAGGAACTCTTCAGCATTATCAAGGAGTTCGCCCAACCCACCAGCGAGTCTACCGACATCCCTCCCTCACAAGACCTCTGCGACAAACTCAGCATCTTTTTCCACCACAAGATCAAGAGCATCTACGACAACTTCGACGAAGACAACCTACACACTGAACCCTCACCAATCACCCCCGACACCCGGAAACCAGCGATTGATGACTGGACAGCCCTCACCACGAAGACACACTGAAGACAATGAAGTCAATCCACTCAGGGGCCCCCACGTACCCCTGCCCCCACCACATCTTCAACAGAGCCGCCAACACCATCGCACCCATGCTCCGCCAAACCATCAACCGCTCCCTGGCGACCGCCTCGTTCCCCGACGACTGGAAACACGCCGAGGTCAACCCCCTCCAAAAGAAACCCTCAGCGGACCCCACCGACCTCAAAAACTATAGACCCATCTCCCTGCTCCCGTTCCCAGCAAAAGTCATCAAGAAAGCCATGAACACAACATCCTCGACTCCTCCCAATCCGGCTTCAGAAAAAACCACAGTACGGAAACCGCCCTCCTCGCTGCAACAGACGACATCCGCACCTTACTGGACAAAGGAGAAACAGTAGCCCTCATCCTCCTCGACCTATCAGCGGCGTTCTACACAGTCTTCCACCGCACCCTAATACGCAGACTCTACGATGCAGGAATCCAGGACAAGGCCCTCGACTGGATCTGCTCCTTCCTCTCCGGCAGGACGCAGCGGGTCAGACTCCCCCCCCCTTTCCTCTCGGACCCCACACCGATCACCTGCGGAGTCCCCCAGGGCTCCTCCCTCAGCCCGACGCTCTTCAACGTCTACATGGCTCCACTTGCCCCCATCGTCAGAACCTACGGACTCAACATCGTGTCATATGCAGACAACACCCAGCTCATCCTCTCCCTATCCAACGAGCCCAACACCGCCCGCCAGACGCAACTTTCGAGAAGGCATGGAAGCCGTCGCCAAATGGATGAAAAACAGCTGCCTTCAACTAAACACCAACAAAACAGAAGTACTCATCATGGGCCCAAACCCCGACGCCTGGAGCGACACCTGGTGGCCCACCGCCCTCGGACACCCGCCAACCCCCACAGACCACGCACGCAACCTGGGAATCATCCTGGACTCCAAGCTCAAAATGGACCGCCAGATCAACTCTGTCTCATCTTCCTGCTTCCACACCCTCCGCCTCCTTCGTAAGACCTTCAAATGGATCCCCCTCGAACACCGAAAGACAGTCACTCACGCCCTGGTCACCAGCAGACTCGACTACGGCAACGCACTCTACGCCGAAAAAACCAAAAACCTCATCCGCAAGCTACAGAACATCCAGAACGCCGCCGCAAGACTAGTCCTCAACCTGCCAAAACACTGCCACATCTCCCAGCACCTGCGCACACTCCACTGGCTCCCCGTCGAGGCGAGAATCACCTTTAAAATGCTCACCCACGCACTCAAGGCCCTCCATGGCACCGGACTAGCATACCTGAACAGCCGACTCAAATTCCACGCACCCCAAAGGACCCTACGATCAGCCCAGCTTTCCTACGCCGTGGTCCCCCGCACCAGAAAGACCAGATCGGGAGGCCGCTCCTTCTCCTTCCTCGCGGCCAAAGCATGGAACGCCCTTCCGCTCCACCTCAGACAGACAACATCGCTCCCCATCTTCGCAAGAAACCTCAAAACCTGGCTCTTCGACAGACCCCCTCCTTGATGGAATGGAACCTGCACCCCTCCCACGCCCCCCCCACCCCTAGCGCCTTGAGACCCTTACGGGTGAGTAGTTGCGCTTTAACAAACTCCTGATTGATTAACAAACTCCTGATTGGAAGCGGTAGGCTTTGAGAGCATATTCAATTTCTAGCCCAGATACCTTGTTAGGGTTTTAACTGAATAAAAAATTACTCCTACGAGGCAGTCGCCTATAGAAGCATCTTTACAGGTTGGGCTTGGTTACTGAACAGGAGGAGTAGTGGGAGGGAGGAGTTTTATGCACAATTTGGGGGTATTGTATCTACGGAGGCAATCCTGCTGCATACTGTAGTGAATTGATGCTAGGGTGTAGGACTTTGAGTAATGCAATTCCCAGGTAAGCCATCGAAACATTATGGAAAAGGTTGGAGACCCCTGTTTTAGTCTGTTCCCGATGAAGTATTCCTCCTTGATATTTTCATGGCATGCTCTACAAAATTCAGTAGTGCCCTCTTGCTGTGTAGGAGGCACAGACTTACTGTTAAACCTCACTGTGTATTTCATTGCACACTGCAGCATAACCTTCTTTATTCTTTAGGTTGCTGTGATTTCAGGACCCAAAACTGCAGACGACGCAAATTCCTGATTGTCCTGGTGATTGTACTGGTGATCATTGTAACTGCTGCCCTGACATGGACCATTGCAGGTGAGGTTACAACTCTTGTTTACATACCAGAGCTCGAACCTCCACTCACTGCTATTGTAAACAGAAGACCCCTTGAGAGCACTATGGTTGTGCACAGGTGTCCTCCCTGCTGAACAAACACTTTTGTGAGTAGTTGCAATCCTCAGTATTAGGGTTGCTACCCAGATGTTTTTTGTCACTGGCCTGGCCAATACTTTTAGAAAGGGCAGTCAGATGTCATACAAAAGAATGTACTAGAAGCAGCAATTCTTTTAAACTGTGATATCAGCAAATGGTAGCAGTCCTTAGATGTGGCAGATACAGCAGTCAGGAATGTGCTGAGCTCCAGCATGTTGCTGTTATTCCCAGGAAAGAAAATGTGGTTCCAGATTCCATTCACCAGCAAATGTGAAGTTCAATCATGAAAGGAGAACCAGTATTGTAATACATCTAAGATGCTTTTATTATAAGGGAGAAACTCCAGCCACAGCTGGACATGGGAATCCAAATCTGTACTGTTTCTCATTTAACGTCAAACATTCTTAATGGAACAAACCATAACATAATAATACAGGTAAAACATTGAACGGACCAAGGAGGTTTAGAAAGGAAACATAAGTATACCACAACTGCACTCAATGTCTGCCTTATTATAGTTCTACCGAAACTATACATCTGGAGACATCCAGGCCGACACTCCAGATGCATAGTACAAGATTAAATCTGACCTCTCCATTTTTCCCCCCACTTAATGCACAGAACAGGGTAAGCACTGCTCCGAACTGACTCTCTAATTGTGTCTGCGCAATCATTATCAATTATACTCTGGGCCACAAAAATTATGCAACTGTGCACTTCATGTTGAAGGCGAGACTCTTTCAGAAACTGCACACTCACTTTGTCCCATAGCTTGAGCCAGTCCCACACCTCTTCCGCCCAGTCAAAAAAGTAGCTCTTTCCCTGAGATATTACCTTTAGGTGAGCTGGGAAGAGCTGCATATATTGCAAAAACAGTGCTCTAAATTTCTGTCACCATGAATGATTTCCATTGAGTTTGCTTTTTTCCTGGATTAAAGCAAGAAGGTGCAATGTTATGATGTCAGGCGTGCCTCTGTTCTGCCACCTTCAGGATACAATCGCTGTCTCTGCAATTCATAACCCAGGTAATTAAAACCCTCGGAGGTGCCCCAAGCAGTGGTCTCACCGTCAATTCCCTATGTGCACTTTCAACCCAGAAAATGTCCGACAATCCCAGAGGTTTCAGGAGCCCGTATATCCTCGCCTACAAGAAGTTCTCTGTGCTTAGTCCCTCAGCAGACTCTGGGAAACCAGTAGAACAAAGGTTATTGTGGCAGGAGTGGTTTTCAGCACCATCCCGCTGTCTTCCAAGATTTTTGACATAGTGGTCATTTTCACTATTTGTTCCTTCTGTACCTTCAGGTAAGTAATAAAGCCCTCAACCGTGTCAATGTATTCCACCACCTTTTAAAGTCAGTATGCAAGAGATTCACCTTCACAGAGACAGGTTCTATCTTGGCCTCCAGAGTGCTACATGACCCATGAATTGTTACCAGGATTTTACCCTAGGTATTCATTTTTGCCTGTTCATTACATTCTAAGCGTCACCATGTTTCATTAAGCTCTAGGAGAGGGAATCCGGGGTTGTGTACTGTGAAATAGTGTTGTTCCACTGGGCCTTCACATGCTTATCATTAAACATATCTTCTCTCGTCATGGGGCAGACCTCCAAAGGCAAACTGCAGATGCCTGTTGAAAGGACCCAGTAGGATGGGCCACCAGCCCAGCAGCAGTCCCAGTCTTAACCTACTGCCCCCTCAGTAACCCACAACATCCTCGTTTACAATCCGAGTGTAGCATAACATGAGGGAAATTCCTCAATCTTCTCCTCAATGTCTCAGTGGGGTGCTGCAGGGTCCTTTCCCCACATCTCGCTGTGCTCAGCCTGATAGTTAATGTCGCTGGTACAAGCCAGTGCAACTCACAGTCCGCTGAAGGTTCATCAGCCCACAGTCACCTGGGTCCACCTAACCCGCCAGACCCTATGCTCTGGGCAGCACAAGCAGTCACACTAGTAAATATGGGAGGGATTGGCGGCCATGAATACCCAGAAGCAAGAGTTGGGTGCACAGACTCAGAGAAGAGGGCCACTTCTTTCCCCAGACTACAGGAGAACCAATCCAGAGCCCCTGACTCTCAGGCAGCCTCCACCATGGGTCCAAGGCAGGGCTGCTGGAATCTACTGGTGACACAGTAGAGTCCAGCAGCCCTCCCCTGGACCAATGCCATCCACTCTATTTAGCCAAGGGGGAGTAGAGCACACCACATCAATCTGAGGTAGCCACATGGGGTCAGTAGCCTCCTAAGGTGAGGCTACTAACAATCTGTCCCTGGTGAACCTCCAAACAAAACTAGGCCCTTGAACGAGTGTGACCTCCTTCTTGCCGAAGCCTTTTTCTGAGTCCTGGGAGTGTTCACACTGCCTGGCAGGAGGTACAAAACCTGTCTTAGCAGCAGCTGGGGCGGGAAAACCTGAGCCTGCCAGCCAAAGCACTTTTTAATTGGGCATGGCCCCTGGAATTACGCAATTGTGCTTCTGCGTCGATTTTCACATAATTATAGATTGGATGCATTTGTTACATCATTCATCGTCTGCTGCTTAATCTACAGATTTTAGCCAAAGAAACATTTTGTTTCTAGCTCAAACGGGTCAAAAGTTACTAAAAATGCAGCAGAACGTGTTACAGCACAGTAGAATGCCTTTTGCAAAGGTTGACTGGTCACCTTTCTGTTGCTTATTGCTATATTTGGGCACTAAACCGGTACTAATGAAGTGCTCCCAATGCCCAGACAGTGTTTACAAGTGTAAAAAGTACAAAATAATGATTTAATACTATAGAACAATGTGGGGCATGACTGCACATAATTTGCCATTTGTTGCCACCTAATTTACTCCACCCTGCTGCATAATTCGGCCCTCTCCTGCCCCATAAATCCAGTGGTCCAACAGATAGGGTATCCAGGTGGGTAGCCACTAGGTAACCACCTGGTTGCATGTCAGCCATCCCTTGACACCAGATTCATGTCGGGGGAGAGAAGGTATGTTGTTTGACACCAAACTCAACATATTTAGGTGGTACAATAATGGAGCTAGCAACCCAGGTGGCGGTGCAAGTCCCATGTTATGCTATGGACTGCCTATCAATTATAGTGCACATTAAAGGTAAAGCCACTATAGAGACATAAGCTTGCACTTACATGCCTATACTCTAAATGTACTGTACCCTGCCTCTGGGCTCAAGAAACCTTCCCTAGGGGTGACTGACCTATACCGAGAACACTGGTGTGACTTTGTCACACAAGGTGAGGACAAAGTCGAGACGGAGCAGTGAGCACTGTTCCTGCAGTCTGCAATGGCAGGCCTGCTGTCATCTGTTTACCTGGGTCACTCAGGGTGGCACAACCAGTGCTGCAGGCCCTGAGTTTCCCTTTACCACCCAGACCCTGTGTACCACAGTACCACTTACCAGGAATTTACAAGGGGCGTATGGTCTCTGCCAATTGGGGATGCTAATTACACGTCACATTTAGGGTTAATCACAAAATGTGAGGGCGTGGCTAGTAACTACTTGTGGAACTGCATTTCCGCTATTTGAGCATTGTGCTAGCACTGACCGTATGCAGCAAACATTCCTCTCAAATCTAAGACTGGAACTTATACCCACTGTAACATAAACAGCAAAAATAAATTAACTGTACTTGTACTTACTAGTAATTAAAATCGCCTATCAACAGTAGGGTGAGATCACAAAGGTTTTTTTTTGTAATTAAGAAATTCATTGAAATCTGTAATTTTGACTCATTATTATGAACCAGTGTGGCAAATAACCATATGGGAAACGAGCACAAATTATTTAAAAAGCAAATGCGTGTTTGCAAATGTATATGCTTAGACCATTCTCCTCTGCACTATGCTGGTCATTTGAAGCATTTCCTTCTGACTTGAGCTCAACCTCTATTAACAACAAGAGGAAATGCAGCTTCATGAAAAAATTCTATGCTTCTGAAGTTAATTTGTGAGGGACACCTAACGATGACTAGTGGAACTGAAGCGTCATGGAAGAATTTCAATTCTTTTGCACTGCACTTGTGAGTGATGCCTAGTAAGGACCAGTGAAACTGCAGCTTCATATAATAATTTCAATGATTTGTACCTGACTCAATAGGGACGCCTTATAATGTCAAGTGGAACTACGGCTTTGTTTAAGAATTTGAAAACTTTTACATTTGAATAGAAAGGGGCACCTATTAGCGACTTGTTGAACGGCAGTCTCATGATATAATGTCAATACTTTTGCATTCAACTTTTGAGGGACACCTAATGACTAGTGGAACTGTGGTCTTGGGTAAGAATTTCAGTGATTTTGCATTTGACTGGGGGTTGACGGAGTTCACAGAGTTGTACTCCGTGGGATTCCCCATTGTTAAAAAAAAACAACTCTGTGAAATTCTGCAGAGTTTTGCTATGCTCGCCTGAAGCTGAAAGATGGCTGTGCTTTCCAAACTACATCAATTAAAGTCTGCAGAATAGAGGCATGCACAAGACGAGGGCGCTGTACAGCTGCAACAGTATGTATTTCCCTCAGAACTCCAATCGGTTATATATCCAGTCAGGCTCCCCCACCTCAAACCGCTGCCATACTCCCATACCGTTCCACTCCTTGGGCCCCTCACCCCTGAGACCGTAGTCTTCATTCTCACTCCCTCTCTGCAGTGTACAGCTTGCGTGGTACCTGAACAGGCCGCCATGAGTGGATCAGTCAGCTCGCCTGCCAGGAAAATGTTCCTGTATGGAACCGGAAGGACGTAATGGTAGTTTATGTTAGTACTAGGTCGCGTCAGTTAGGTCATAAACAGTAAAGCCACCAGTGTCGAGGTGGTAATGGTAGGTTGAGTGGTAAACTCTGCCCACTTTGGGCCAGTGGAGTGTTTTTTGCTAACCTCTGCGCTCTAGCGGAGTGTGGAGTTGGCAAAGGTCTGAGAGTTCCGTGGGCAGAGCGGCGTTTGCCGCCCAGCCTTACATTTGACTTGTGAGGGACACCTAGTAATGACTAGTGGAGCTGCAGCTTGTGTAAAAAATTTCAATTCTTTTGCATTTGACTCTTGAGGGACACCTAGTGACGCGTAGTCAAGCTGCATCTTCTTGAAAGAATATCAGTGCCTTTGCAATTGACTTTGTTGGACACCTAGTAACAACTAGTGGAACAGGGGCTTCAAGTAACCATTTTAATAATTTTGCTTTTTTAATAAGAACTTCAGTGCTTTTGCATTTGACTTCTGAGAGATGTCTAGTAATGACTAGTGGACCAGACCCTTCACAAAAGCATTTCAATGCTTTTCCATATGACTTAGTAGGGACACTTAGATCCCTAGTACGAGTCTGGCAGTTCACGGACAGCCAGACTCATGGGGGCGCAGTAGCCTCCCCACCTCCTTATTACGAGATGGCCAGTGGGACTACCACAGCCGCAGGGAACCGCCATTCCCTGGTGGAGTTGCGGTGGTGTAGAGACATCCATATGCTTGGCGGTACTGTCGCGGTCCCACCAATCATATTAGGAGTTTCCTCTCCACCTGGGTTTTCATCGCGGTTCCTCCACCATGAAAATCTTGGCGGAGAAGAAACAAAAGGAGCTCTACTTTTCAGTCCATGCTGTGCAGTAACTATTTTTGGCGTTCCGTTGTGGTGCCCTCTTTTAGAGGCACAACAGTGGGAACGCTGAACTGCCTTCGCACAGGTTTGGCAGTACGGCGGTGGGGCAGAACTGGCACCAAACCTCTAAGCTCATAATCAAGCCCTTAGTAATGACTAGTGGAATACCTGCAAACAAAGCAAACACAAGGAGATGATGGACGGAGCGCTGAATCGTTTCAGACCCTACCCTACCCTCCCCCCTCCCCCATTCACAGATCTGGGTTGAATCCATCATATTCTTTAGCTCACTTCACCACCCCAGTTCAGACCCAGCCATATGCAAATCAGTCTTTAACCTTTTCCTTATGGAATTACTGCTTCAAGTAAGAATTTATTGGCTTATGCATTTGACTCAAGAGCAGAGGTATTATAACTTTTTGATGATAAGACCTGGGTGTCAAAATGTTTTAGGCATAAGGACCCCATCTTGACAAATTTCTAGAACCTGGTTCTCCTCAGCATCGACAACCATAAATGCCCCCAATTCCCCCAGCAAATAATTTTTACGGTGGGGAAATAAGATTAAACAGTGTTTAGCAAACCAAAGGTCAGTGAGCGTGGGGTCGTGATCAAAGGTGTAGCTAAAAACAAAGGGCCTCCATTATGAGGAATTGGCACAGGACAGTGCCGCAATTCTCCTTACTGCGCTGCCCTATGCCAATGTGAAAGGGCAGGAATGCACCATATTTATGAAATATGGTGCATTCCTGTCCTTTCCCCTTGCATTAGCGCACAAATCGCAGCCAGTCAAAAACGAAGGCGGGATTGTTTATGTGCAGGAAGGGGCACCTTCCTTCACAAAAAGAATCCCCAGAGGTGTTTTCCTCTTTCTATGTGAGCTGCAGAAAGAGGAAAACATTTCTCTTCTTCACACCTCCTGTAGTACATTATGAAACCTCCCTTAGTTAGTGCATTGCAGAGGTCTGTGTGTAACCGGAAAGCCACAGAATGAACTCTTGGTTGGTGCAGTGGAGAATAGTGACTTGTGTATTTTTAGTGCTACGAGGTCACCACCTGCGACAGAAAGCACTGTGAATATGTAAGTCAAGATGTTATACTTGCATTGCATTACACACAGTATAAGATAGACTGATTCAAAATGTTTAAATAGTTTTACAATGAAACGGTGCTTCCAAAATGTAGATTTTAGTAATACCAGGGTGTATTTAATGCAATTTTAGTTTTACATTACAGTCCCTTCGACACCTCCTTAGGGGTACTAAGGTCTATGTAAATACAGTTCCGAATAAAAGCAAGCACTTCACAGCCTAGTTTTAACTCTTTGCACTACCACTCAAGAAAGCCACATCTTTATCATCACAAAGCTGGAGTAATTCACTGGGTCCCAAGCACCCTTTCCACTTACAGATTAACTAATAGGGCATATTAGCATTTTTTTTCAGGCGACCTGGCACCCTGACACTAAAGCTTTTCACTGCACAGGAGACACAGGTGAAGCATTTTAAAAATCGAAACTAGCCATCCCAGGTTGGCTGTCTTTTGGAGACACATTCCGAGGGCTTTTTTATTTTGTTTAATAGGTGAGGGGGTGCTAGGCCCCCTCCCCGAGTCACATCTGACCCTAGGGACACCATCCCCTGGGGTCTCTTTTTTTTGTTAGTGGGTGCACACAACCCCCTCCACAAGCCACTTTGAGCCCCTGGGACACCATACCCTAGGGCCTTTGTTTTTTTACTAAGGGAAGGGGGAACACACAACCACCCTCACTGCGCCACCAAGGGTCCAGTTGACATCATCATCATCGTCAAAATATTAGATGAGATGTGCAGGTACCATGGGACATTCATGAGTAATTTTCCTGTAATATTTATAGCACTTGTTGAGACTGGTGCCAGGATGGCATTTGAGGGGATCCCGACTCTCAAGCTCTCAGGTGTCCTCATGTCATGCATGAGTAGCTCTTACACTCTGGTAGTGAGGTGCTGAATATATAGGGCATGATAATGAATGGGCTGGTACAATGTGATCCCTGCACAAACATCTATGCCCACAGGTGTGGCAATTATAAGTAGTGTGATATTCACCACACCACTAAATATTGGCTGTGACAAAACCCTTTTTATTCCCACCACCATTACATTTCTGCAGTTCACCCTGCTGGAATTTTATCGGTAAAAGATTTCAGGGCATGCAGAATGTTTTAGTGGAGAGTATCAAAGTTGGCATATTAAGCTACATTGCCAAAGGAAATCTCCAACTAGGCGGATCATTGTCACACCTGATAAATTATGAACACTTCGGTGTCGTATTTCATTGAGGTTTCATAATGATTGCATTCGACATCAGGCCACTTAAGATCCAGCTCATTACGGGATGAATAGGAATTCAAGTACCAGAGTGTAAATAAAACCAGCATTAGCAATGCCAACATTGGTTTAGTCACATCTGAAAGCCTTCTTTAGTGATTAAGAAGTGAGTGTGTGTGTGAATGGGTGAATGTGAGAAGAAGTCAATGAATCAGTGAGTAGTGGAGGGCATGGATAAATGAGGGAGGGAACCTGCACCTGGCATGAAATGTTGAATGAGTGAGTGTATGGATAAGTGAGTAATGTGAGGACGGGTTAGGGCAGTTTCCTCCTACATAAAGATCAGCAGCATCCTGGCCCTGTCCATTCAAGCACATACATATCAATCTGCCAATTCCTCCAATAGCTCATTTGTCAATCTTTCACTCATACACTCACACAATCACCCATTCATTCATCCATCAATCCATCTATTCGCTCACACTAATCCTTCCATACACTTGCGCATCCATCCAGGCTTTACCAGGTCCATGTATTCATTCACTCATCCATTCTCTTACTCCCCCCTGGGATGGTATGTGGCCTTACTGAGTGGGCAGCCTCTGCTGCTCTTGTAGGCTGTACCATTAAGTTGTGGGCTCATCATCTGAAATTACTAAAACCCAATACCACTTACTTCACAGTGAAGGAGATAATGTGGTTAAGATTACCTACACCGTTCCCTACTCCAGCTTGATTATAATGGAAGATCCCAAAGAATCTAAATACTCAGCAAGGCGTTCTCTGCATGCTTGACAAAGTGCATGTGCAAAAGAAGTTGTGCCACAAACCCATGCACACCAACTCTAACACTAGAATGTTATGTTATATGCTGTTTTATACCGCACTCAATTACTACCGGAGTATCCTGGCGCGAATAGACCGCTGGGGAACCCGTCCTGGCTTTCCCTGTGAGATGATCCCTACTGGGTATCTCCAAGGTGAAACCAGGCATCCCCGGTGTATGTGGGGGGCCGTTGTGGAGATGAGGCAAGCTAATGCCCAGAGTTGCCGAGTGTGATCCCTGGTTAGAGTAGGCACCGAGATGAGAATTATCAAGTCCGCTGACCCTGTTCCACAACCCTGCTGCGTCGGGAATTGAACCCTGGTCCCGGGCCGTCCTCTGCTCCCAGGTCTGCCGCCTCTAGCCAGTGAGCCACACCACTCCACAATGTACCTCAGAATGTACCTCATACACCACTGTGATACAGCCTAGAGGGACCAAAGCAGTAAAGGCCACTCTTTCCATGAGTCTATAGAACATTGGAGTTCACTACAGGTCAAAACACCTGATTCTATCAGAGTAGTGAATATTTCCTTCACATAAGAGCAATAACTAATCTAGGGTTGTTATAAATATCAAGTGCACTTACCCAACAACACATCATCAAGACTCAATCTGTAGACAGAGCAGTTGTACTGATTTGAGAGTTTGTCCTTCTTGGATGTAAGCAGCTGAGAGTATGTAATGCATGGGTACTTGCAAAAATATTCCCAGGGTCCAAAATGTTGCTCTGTGATGTGACAAAGGGCTGCATTGATATCAGTAGTGGCATTCAGGCAGGGGGTGTTTGCCTGTAAGGTGGGTAAAGGGGAAGTGAATTACATACATCTAGTGGCTGAATTGCACAATGAGAATTCAGAAAACCTAGGATTAACTTGGCCTGGGCGTGAAATTCTGCTCCAGTCGCCAAGTTTTTCCCACTCCGTGCTCTGCGTAGTTTTGATCAAATCTGCTCCATTCCATGAAGTGGATTTTTTTCCTTACTCACTAAGTTGACGTGCCCAAGCAATGAAAATCGTACTACAGACCACCTCCCCGTGTGATTTCTCAAAGCGAGCAGCCGCGGATGGCTGCTACCGCTCACATTGAGAACCTTCCATGCGCATTGAGGAAGCTGCTTCTCCAGTAGAACATCTACTCAAGCAGTCGAAAGAAGCCTCTTTTGCTGTGCAGGGTGCCATTCACACTGATTTTCCAGCACGGGACAAACACCCAGTGCTAAAATTCAGCATGAACGGTGTGACCTAATGCACTCAGCCGCTTTTGGAACTCCGCGTAGCGCAGCAGAATTAATTTGGTCACTTTGTGGAGTAAACTCTGTAAACTCCACCCAGGCCTAGGATTAACCCCGGTTTCCTCACTTTACTAAATTGTGTGACCCTCTGCATTTCTTTTATTACACTTTATGTCCTTTTTCTTCATTATTTATCATATGTAAGATGATTTTGAAATATTAGACTGTAGTATGGGTACTATGCAAATCTTTTGCTGTTTTGGATTTAATAAAGTATAGTGTTGTTCATGTATATTAAGAACCCAGGCCATTCAAAGAATGCACATAACAACTGACTTGCCACTGTCATTGTTGTCAAAGGTGTGGGGGGGGGGACATTTATGTTTCTAAATTCAGAAATACTTCTCTAACAGCCTGATTCATGAAGCACAATTGCGCTCGCAATAGCTGCGAAAATGCTATTGCGGGCGCAATTTCCAAAATCGGTATTCACCACGAAAATAGCGAAATCGCAAACACAGATTTGCGAAATCGCTAAAAGATTCGCAGAATCCCGGCAGTAGACCATTAGCGATTCGGAATTAGCGATAAACCACGGATTCTGCGAAAATAATAGAGATGTCGCAATACAATCGCAATCGGCATTCATGAAAAATCGCTATTAGCGAAAAACCCCAAAATCGCTGTTTGCGAGGCGCAATTTAAGGACAACCCAAAGCAGGTGGTAACCATCAAAGCCATTGATTTTTTTTTTCGAAAAACCGTTGGCCAATCAGGAACTGGTGCAGGCCTGACCAAACACACTTAAGGAGATGCAGCATCAGCATACGGAGTGTCAGAATGCCAGGACTGTACATGGTGGTCAGGCGGCGAAGGCTACAGCGAGTCAAGTCAAGTCAAGTCAGAAAATTTGTATAGCGCACTACATACCCAGAGGGTTTCAAGGCGCTTAGGAAGGGGAGGAGGATTATTTGTCAAATATCCACGTTTTAAGCTGCTTTCTGAACGCTAGGTGATTCTGGGTGAGTCGAAGGTAAGCGGGGAGTGAGTTCCAAGTTTTGGCAGCCAGGTATGAAAAGGATCTGCCTCCCATGGTGGTCTTGTTGATGCGAGGTACAGTGGCGAAGGCTTGGCTGGAAGAGCGAAGTTGGCGGGAGGGGGTGTAGAAGGACAGTCGAGAGTTGAGGCAATCTGGTCCGATGTCGTAGAGTGATTTGTGTGCGTGGGTAAGCAGTCGGAAAGTGATCCTCTTATTGACGGGTAGCCAGTGGAGGTCTTTAAGGTGACCAGAAATGTGTTCGTTGCGTGGGATGTCTAGTATGAGCCTGGCTGAGGCGTTTTGGATTCGTTGTAGTTTCTTCTGGAGTTTAGCGGTGGTGCCTGCGTAGAGGGTGTTTCCGTAGTCCAGTCGGCTCGTGACTAGAGCGTGGGTGACTGTTTTCCTTGTTTCGGAGGGGATCCAGCGAAATGTTTTTCTGAGCATGCGAAGAATGTTAAAGCAGGAAGAGGATACGGCGTTGACTTGTCTGTTCATGGAGAGTGAAGAATCCAGGATGACGCCAAGGTTCCGTGCGTGGTCTGTCGGGATGGGTGCTTTTCCGAGGGCTTCCGGCCACCAGGAGTCGTCCCATGCGGAGGGGGATGTACCTAAGATGAGGACTTCTGTTTTGTCTGAATTCAGTTTCAGACGGCTTTGTTTCATCCATTCGGCGACTTCTTTCATTCCTTCGTGTAGGTTAGTTTTGGCGGTGCTGGGGTCCTTGGTGAGAGAAAGGATCAGTTGAGTGTCGCCCGCGTAAGAGATGATGTTGAGGTTGTGTTGGCGGGCGATGGTCGCGAGGGGGCTCATGTATACGTTGAAGAGGGTGGGACTGAGTGAGGATCCTTGAGGTACGCCGCAAATGATTTCAGAGGCCTCGGACTTGAATGGTGGGAGGCGGACTCTCTGGGTTCTTCCGGTGAGGAACGAGGTGATCCATTCCAGTGCTTTTCCTTGGATTCCGATGTTTCTGAGGCGTTGTAAAAGGGTGCTGTGGCAGACTGTGTCGAAGGCTGCAGAGAGGTCGAGGAGGATGAGGGCGACTGTGTCTCCATTGTCCAGTAGAGTTCGAATGTCGTCTGTTGCTGCGATGAGGGCGGTCTCAGTGCTGTGTTTTGCTCGGAAGCCAGATTGTGAGGGGTCGAGGGATTTGTTGGCTTCGAGGAAGGCGGCGAGCTGGTTGTTGACGGCTTTCTCGATGACTTTGGCCGGGAATGGAAGAAGCGAGATGGGGCGGTAGTTTTTGAGTTCGGTGGGGTCTGCTGTTGGTTTTTTCAGAAGGGCGGTGAGTTCAGCGTGTTTCCAGTCTTCTGGGAAGGTAGCGGAGTTGAAGGAGCAGTTGATGATGTCTCGGAGGTGCGGGGCTATGACGGAGTCTGCTTTGTTGAAGATGTGGTGAGGGCATGGGTCTGTGGGGGATCCAGAGTGGATGGAATTCATCAGGCGGATGGTGTCCTCAGTGGAGATTGGGTTCCAGGCGTTAAGGGTGTTTACGGGGGGAAGATGGTCAGCAGATGGTCGGGTGGGTTGGCTTCCGGGTTGGTTGTCAAAGCTGTTGTGGATGTCAGCAATCTTGTTGTGGAAAAAAGAGGCTAGGGAGTCACAGAGGGTTTGAGAGGGGGTGATGTCGTTGGAGTTGGCCGAGGGGTTGGAAAATTCCTTGACGATGTTGAAAAGTTCCTTGCTGTTGTGGGCGTTGTTGTCAAGTCGATCCTTGAATGCTGTTTTCTTGGCTTTTCGGATCAGTTGGTGGTGAGTACGGGTGGCGCTTTTGAAGGCGTCCTTGTTGCTGGTGGATGGGTCTTTTTTCCAGGCCTTTTCAAGGGAGCGGCACAGTTTCTTGGACTTCTTGAGATCATCGTTGAACCATGAGGCCTTCTTGTTGCCAAGTTTGTGTTGACGTTTTTTCAGTGGTGCTAAGGTGTCGGCGGTGTTGGATAACCAAAGGGTGAGGTTGGAGGCGGCTTCGTTGGCGTTAGAAGAGAGGGCTGGGGAGGTTCGAAGGAGCGATGTGGAGATCTGATCCGTGGTGATTTTGTTCCAGTTTCTTTGTAGAGTTGGTTGGAGGTGGATGATGGGTTTCGGCTTGTTGTAGGTGAAGTGAACGCAGCTGTGGTCAGTCCAGATGAGATCCGTAGTGTGGCTGAAGGAGACATGGTTGCTGGAGGTGAAGATGGGGTCGAGTGTGTGACCTGCGATGTGGGTGGGGGAAGTGACCAGTTGTTTAAGTCCGAGGTTGGCGAGGTTGTCTAAGAGGGTGGCGGTGTTGCGGTCGTTGATCTTTTCAAGGTGGAAGTTGAGGTCTCCCAGAAGGATGTAGTCTTTGGAGGGGAGCGCGTGTGGAGTGATGAAGTCCGTGATGTCTTCACTGAATTTAGCGCGGGGTCCTGGTGGTCTGTAGAGGAGGGTGCCTCTGAGAGTTGTCTTGGGGTCGATGTGGATCTGGAAGTGAAGGTGTTCGGAGTTAGCGAGGTTGGCGTCGGAGCTGGTAGAGATGCTCCGCCAGCGGGTCACCCTGCTGGGCCAAACCAGAGAGCAAATATACGCAAAGTACCGCCTGAATGGGGCAATGATCATCAAGCTAATTCAGGACCTTGACCCCCTGATGCAGCACCCAACAAGGCGGACAAATGCCGTGCCAACACATGTCCAGGTATTGTGTAGCCTGCACCTCCTGGCCTCCGGGAGCTTCCAGGGGATAGTTGCGGCTGCTGGGGGGATATCCCAGCCCACCATGTCCCGCTGCCTAGGGAGTTTCCTTGACGCAATGCTGACCCAGCTACACCACTATCCGAACCCGGTGCGAGGGGTAGGCATAGCACGCCACGGCACAGGCACTTTGAACCTAAACTCTTTGGTTTCACGCCTGATGCTAGGTCCGCCGGGTACTGTTGACACCTATTGACCCTAACCACTAGGGAGGAGCAGTGTCAGACAGGTAGTACCACCCAAGTGTTTTGTTTAAACTGATACTTATTAGATCATGTTTAGTAGATAGTAGTTCCCTAATAGGTCCTGAAGAATCGCAGTCAACGAACTATATGCGAGAAACATGTCGACCACACCTTTTGCACTTATAGCTCCGGTTTACCCTGGGAAACAATAGTTCCCACGAGTACCGGCTATCCCTGATTTTATTTGTGGCAGAGGACCACCAGAATAAAATTGTTTCCGGTACCTCGCGCCACATTTTACCCTCACCCACACTTTCTACTCTTTCCTGGCCCCTTACCCACACTTCACCATAAGGCAGTTGGATAAATGATCTCTGATAAAGAGCCCCTCTTTGAGGTGAGCCCGTTGGGCATTGCACCGCCTGCCCGACGAGGAGCAGTGCCTATGATGAAGCATGACACTCGCAAGGGTGTGTGAGGCCATTATATCAAACGCATTGGATACCCAGGGGTGGTTGTCCAATTGAACACCAACCCCTCCCCTAGTGACCTACACCTCCCCCTTCCCCCCCCCTTTTCTTTTAGGAACAGCCTCGTCATCACTTTGTTGTCTGACCCAGCTACACCACCACATCAAATTTCCCACCAGCCAACAGGATTTGGATGAGACCAAGCATCAATTTTACAATGTTGCGCATTTCCCACATGTGATTGGATGCATTGACTGTACCCACATCCACATCTGCCCACCAGCTGCAACCGAGTACATGTACCGCAATTGCAAGTCCTACCACTCCCTCAACATCCAGATGGTCTGCAATGCTAAGACATACATCACGGACATAGTGGCACAGTACCCGGGGAGTACACATGACTCATTCATATTCCGGCACTGCGGCCTCCACACACGACTGGCCAGGGGAGACTTTGGGGAAGGACACCTACTTGGTAAGTAAACTTTGCCTGCAATGTCACACTGCGATGAAGTCGATGCGCTGCACAGGCACTCACCCTCTGCTCCTCTCATTCAGGTGACAGTGGCTACGCCCTCTGTGAATACCTCCTCACCCCATACCTCAACCCTGCTACACCACAGCAACGGCGTTACAATGTAGCACACATACGCACAAGGAATTGCATTGAGAGAACATTTCGGCTACTGAAGAGCAGATTCCGCATACTGCACAAGACTGGTGGGGCCATGTACTACAGTCCTGTTGTGTGCTGCCACATTGTGGCTGTGTGTGCAATACTACACAACATTGCTACCAAGCGCCGGAAACCTGTAGACATCTCTGGCAGTGAGTCGGAAGGGGACGACCGGCCCCCTGCACATGTGCGTCATGCACGCGGGGAGAACCCAGCTGAAGGACACAGACGCCGCAACCACATCACAATGAACAGTTTCTAGTGCACCCACTCCCCTCACCCAACAATTCACAATTGCATGCAAATGGAAATAATGACAGGAGGCCGATGTATGATGCCAAAATAAATATTATTGTTGAATTCACAATAATAATGTTAAGTTTCAATCCTTTCTATGTCAACAGTATTGCGCCATACTGCAGTGAACAAAACACAGGACATGCTTGTATCGTCAGCATGTCCCAACAAATGTACATGAAAGTCAAGTGCGCCTCCGGCGCGCAGCACTCAATCGCCTCTCCGGCTCTTCCTCTGCCACGCACGTGACCCTGCAGTGGGCCTGGTGCTGCGGCGTAACACGGCAACCTGTGAGGCAGACAGGCTGCTGACACTTGAGGTGCCCTCGCTGGTATCGTCCCCCCCCCTCATTGCCTGCCCCAGTAGGATGGAGTGCCAGGACGGCAGTGGTGACCTACTCCAACACCCGGGCCACATCCTCACAGCATTGGATCAACTGCTGCTGCTGCGCCAGGGACCGTCGCGAGAGCTGGGAGGTGGCATTCCCTATAACATAGTTAGAGCGGGTGTAGGCCGACAGCCGCGTAAGTAGCTGCCGGTGGCGCCGGCGGGCGGTGTTACGCTGCGATATGAGCGCAGCAGTGTTGGCCTCCATGGCTGCCGTCATGCGGTCCATCCTGTCGGCCACATTGGCCACATTGCGGCCATTGTTATGGAACTGCATTTGTATCGCCCCTTGCCGTCTTGCCTGCAGTTGGTGTATGCGTTGCATACGGCGCTCTATACTCAAGCCTGGCACGCGCACATCCATCCCCCTCCTGCCGCTGCGTGCATTGTTCTGCTGGTGAGCCCTGCCATGCCTGCTCTGCTGGCTGGCCACAGTTGGTGTGCGCACTGTGACTGCAGTAGCTGCACCAGATGTAGAGGGTGCAGCTGGTGGTGGAGTTGAGGTAGTCAGAGGTGCTGCGCCTGATGGTGGTGCGCAGATGGTCTTGCACTGCCAGTGGGGATTGGTGCTGCGCCTGATGGTGGTGGCGCAGATGGTCTTGCACTGCCAGTGGGGGTAGGTGCTGCGCCTGATGGTGGTGGCGCAGATGGTCTTGCACTGCCAGTGGGGATAGGTGCTGCGCCTGTTGGTGCAGGATGTGTCGCTGTTGGCAGCTCCTCGGCTTCCTCTGGTTGCTCATCAATGAGCAGCCTGTCGCTATCGCTGCTGTTGTCAGCGCCACCTGTGAGGGGAAGTGGACTTCATTAGTTGCATGTATCTGTCACACGTGCAGTTGCTACATGCATGCTGGATGGCATTCGCTGACTGGCTGTGGCATTGCGTACTTTGGGACATGTCTGGCTGCATTGGGGTACTTGTACATTGTGGGCAGACTGCATGTCCCACAATGCTTTTGGGCATTACCTAATGTGCATGGATGGCATGACTTTGGAAGATTATGGGAGGCTAAGGGGTCATGGCCATTGATAGGGGACAGGGTCGCAGTCGCATGCCACTTACCTTGGCTCTCTTGGGTGGGGCGGGATGAGTCCAGAGTGGTGACCCCAATGCACGCCTCTGGCTCTAGAGTGTCCTTCACGCGGTCCTCCATGGGGGTGTTGGGAGGGACAGTAGGTTCTCCGCCTCCAGTAGCCAGGGTCTCGCCCAGCCTCTCTGCCACCCTCTCCTTGGCACGACCTCGGAGGTTGTACCACCTGTTCTTAAGCTCCTCCAGCGACTTGTGTGCCACGCCCAAAGAGTTGACTTTAGCCGATATTCCAAGCCAGATTCGGCGTTTCTCCGCCTCAGGCACCCTCCTGGAGTCTTTTCCAAAAAGTTTAGGGTGGTTGTCAACCACCGCATCTTGCGCCCGGAGTCGCTGGGCCCTGGTACAGCCTCCTCAGCCATTGCTGCAGTCAGATGAGTTGAGGATTTGCAAGTTTGCAGGTGTCCTGGCAGGAGCTCAGTAAGATGCAGCCTCGAGATCAGCCTCACTGTTATGAATGGGGGTGGGTACTGGCTGCTTCCTGGTTGTGATGTCATCACTGTGCTCAAAATGCGACTTCCCGTTTTTCCGATCTCGCGATTTTGCGAGATCGCATTTAGCGATCTCGCAATTTGCGATATCGCAATTAGCGATATCGCAATTCCGACACGGATGATGACGGAAATAGCGATTATTCTGCGATTTTACAAAATCGCTGACACTTTTTGCGGCCGCGTGCAAATCGCTTTTTTTTCCTCTGTAATTTTGATGAATGCCGATCTGCGATTTCTAAATTGCGATTCGCTGTGAATCGCAATTTAAAAATCGCAGAATTCGGATTTCATGAATCAGGCTGAATGCACTGACATAATCTGAAGTTCTAAGGTGAAGTGGTTCTGCATGTTAATGAAATGGACTTTTTAAATTCTGAAGAGAATTTATCATATTTTTACACTTTTGCTGCAAGATGTCTTGAAAAATAAATGTGTTCCTAAAGTTAGGTGGTGCAGGATTCCTAGTTACTTCCTTTTCTGACATCAATTAGCCTTTAACTAAAAGTCCGCCTCTTTATTTAACATCTTTTTAATGCTTAATGCTGAGTCGAGTAGTCCAGGGTGCTTTTGACCAGGGGGGGGCGCATATAAAGGTCAGGAGGCTGCAATGGTATAAGGTTTTTGCTCTTGTGCCAGATTTCCGCCATTCAGTTGCCACATGTCACCCTCTCTTTAGCAGCGATAACTGTAGGTCTAATGTGCTTAGCATAAAATATATATTTGTATTTTGAATGATAGAAATGTTACTATTTTATTAGTTAAATATGGACGGACGACCGACTGCAAAGATGACAAACTGTCAATGACGCCCCCTTGTGGTGACGGCTGGATCTGGTACCGGAACAAGTGTTACTATTTCTCCGAAACAGAAGGAAACTGGACCACAGCCAACGAGTCTTGCGATTCAACTCATTCTGTGCTGGCTGTGTTTGATGATCAGCAGGAACTGGTAAGAGCTTTGAAAATGCAGTGGTCATCCTGTCTCTAGTGACCCTGTCTTTTACCTGTGATATAAGTGCACAGTGTTACTGCTGACAAACATCGCCCCACTGTTCTCTCAGCAGTGAAAACATGGTAAATAAAATGATAATAAAACCGCTTATTAACATTTTATTTTATTCGCTGAGCCAAGTTGAGAGTGGGGTGGGGCCGGGCCATACTAATGGACAGCAGTAGCCGGGAGGAGGAGTGGTAGGCACTGTTGCAAGTGCACGTGTCAGTTTGGCCGGCCACCCTAAGACGGCCAAACTGACATGCCCCTTAGATCCCTCCACCCGAGATGAGCTGCACAGTTGGGTGGAGAACAGACACAGGCTCGTAGGGCCTGACTGAGTGTCAATCACCAGACTGCTCAGACCTATCCCGGAGCTTGTCTCATACTGGGTCTTACCAGCAGGAGAGCAGCATCTGGATTGGTGTAGGGAGTCTGGGAGCCTGTGCATGGAGTGCTGGGAGATGAGTGGAGCAGACGAACAGAAGAGTACAGAAGCGGCAGCCGCGAAGTAAGTGCTAGTTTTTTTCTCCTGCCCCACAGCCCCTATGTTGCCCCCTTCACTTTTATTTAACAGCAGCCGCCACTTAAAAAGGGATAATGCGAGGAATAGGAAACTGTCAAGATGTCATGCTCTCTAGTCATATTTAGGTTCATCTCTTTATTAAAAGAATTTAATCATAACTTTCAACCTTGCTGGCGGTTAAATCCACATGTTCATGTAAAGAACAGCAGCATCATTCACAATAGTACTTACTAAGCAGGTTTTTCTAAACACCATAGATAATTTGTACTTATGTTACCCCATTTTAAAAGTACACATTGTTTGCTGTGTAACGCTGGTCGAGAGTCACTATGCATTACTATGTCTGGAAATGCTCTTAGGAAAACTTGACATATTATCATTTGGTGTGGACTATAGCTGACTCACTATCAATCATATTTAACCCTAGGCAAAGCACTACACTACGCTTGCGTAGTTTGCGAGGTTTCCGCTACTTCACACCAGGCGAATTGCACATCACACGGTGCAAACATGCATAGTGTAGTGCAGCGGACATTTTTTGCTTGCTCACGGTCCTCAACGTCAAGTTGGCGACCGCGAGCATGGAAAATAAACCTCCCGGTGAGATTCTCAACGTGGGGAGGTCAGGTTTCTCATTGCGAGCGGTCACGTATGCTCGCGACCGCTCACAATGAGAAACTACCAGTCCGCGTTGAGAAAGCTGCAGCTTGAGTCAAAATCTACTTGAGTGGCAGAAAACTACAGCTTGCACTGTGCAAGAGGCCGTTTTCCATGATTGCACAGTGCCGGATGCTTGTCCGCACTGTGCAATCATTGAAAATGGCATCTTGGACAGTGCGCACAGGGTACTACGCAGCTCCTGTAGTGCTACGCGTAGCTCACGTAGTGCGAAGTGCACTTCGCGTAGCTACGCGCAGCTCTACTTCGCGAACTACGCCCAGGGTTATATTGTGAACTAAAGGCCCATAGTCATGGGCGTGGCTTAACTAATAATTTTTGGGTGGTGGCGGGGTGATGAGTCTGAGATTTCCCAACAAACAGCGCAGTTATCCAACCAAAAAGGACATGTGTTGGAACGGACATAGATTGAGTTGGGCCTAGTTAGGGAATTTCATTTAGAAACTTAATTAATATTCTTGTTAGCGTTAATATATGGAACCACCGACAAGCAACATTGCGTTGCATGCCCCTAAGAAATAACATGCTACAAAGTCCAGTTGAATAATAAATACTAGACAATTACTACTACTACCGCTAGACAATTCAGGACACCAAGTGCATGACTTAGTGACAATGCAATGCCACACTGACATGACATACACTAGTATGTATGCACACAAGGCATGCATTGTACCACTGCAGTACTATGTTGTGAGCTTGGCATGTGTCATTGAATTGTGCACATTTTTTCAGCTGAGTTCTTTAAAGCAGTCTAGTTAAAAAATGCCCAGTGCAAGTTCTCAGGCCAAACAACTTAGTAGGGCATTTATGGGATACTGATAAGTACTACATTAAACCTGAAAATATGCAGTAAGCACAAATAGCATTTTGCCTGTGATGCCTTTTACCCTACCATCACCTGTGAAGAAGCTAGATATTCAGCTAGGCTTTCAGTACTATCTGATTGTCACCATGGTTGTATTTGCGGCCTGGATAGTGGACACTTCTCTTGCTGGAACTCAATCTGTTGATGGGCAGCCCACGTCCAAATTCCCACTTTGATGGTAGAACAGTCAATTAATTCGATTAAAGATCTTTACTGTGTTTGAGATAACACCATAAAATGTAAATAGCAGTTCACAAACCACAAAGGAAGGGCCCATGTCATATCAGTGTTACATCTGACATCCAGAGTACAAAATATGACATGGTGCATTGAGAATATAATAAAACTTTTAGGCAAAATATCTCAATATAAAATACAAAATGTAAAGTGCAGAATGTCAGCTAAGGTAGCAAATTGCAAACAGGAAAAACAATACAAACAGGTTGTCACATGGCTCCTAACATGCTCCTGTGCTCATCCACCATAACTAAACAACAGCATAGACTAGCAGTTGCAAAACGTGGAGCCAGTCAGTTCATTATAAAGTGCAAATGCGATTTAGTGAGTTTAGATCGGACCGCTAGAGGATTGCAAAGTGCCTGTGCAGTGTAGTGCGTTGATCTAGTGGTGATTAAAGCCAGTAGTAAGTTGCCAGGTTGAGGAAAGCCCTGTTATGCCACAAAGCTCTATAAAGCAAAAACCTCTATCTAGGGTCCGTTATGTTTATATAAAGAAATATGCAACCTATCTAGACATCACTCAGACCATCACTGCAGCACTATCGGTCTTGAGTCCCGGGGCCTTCCGAAGAACAGAAAATATGGCTAGTCTACCAAGTTATTGCTCCACAATGGACACTATACCCACAGTGGAAGTAGATAAAGGTTTGGACCAGCAGGATGTCATGTAAAAATTTCAGAAGAGGGGTTAATATGAGTTATTAAGATGTTTCCTAAGGCTTTCCATATAAAGGAGGCAACATTATAACAAATTAAAGGGTCCTCTACAGGCGTAGCCAGGACAGGTAAGAGTGGGTGTGCAGGGGCAGGGCGAGGAGGAAGTCAACATAAGACAGAATAGGGAAAATAAAATGAATAAAACCACTTAACTTGTGCTCGCTGCATTGCCGGGTTGGTGATGCGGGAAGCGCAAGGTAAGTGGTTTTATTTATTTTATTTTCTCTATCCCATCGTATGTCGACTTCCCACCCCACTACCCCGCCTCACCGCTCTTACCTTTACCAGCCGTGCCTGGTCCTCTCAAGAACATAGGTAGGAACATCATCTTTATAATCCCTAATACTCATAGTTGAGAACAAAGTTTTTTTAAAGGGAGATTCCTGATTTCAGTATATAAGCAGCAGAAAAGGATAAAATGCATTGTTGTTTGGGTGGAAATTCCAGCACATGGACGTCTAACAGCTGCCTCATGCCATGGTTTCATTTTTGGGAAGAAGGCCAAAACATGGACTATACCCAATCTTTGTAGTATCAAGACAAACCAATGTTGGGTATTAGATGTAAATGTTAAGTACCCCAGGAGGCCCTCAACTTGTGCCACAGCAAGGTATCTGATCACTGACGGTTTAACACTGTCATTGGCACATCTAGCATCAGACATTTTTTGTGTGCAATTAAAGTTTTAATTCTCTTTTACTATAGGATGTTATGCTATCAGGTTGATTCGATGATAGAGGTCCGTTCAATTGGGTTACCTGTCTGGAGATATACGAGAGCCACGGGATTCTCGTTGAGTTAGCTAAGCTTAGACAATCCCTTATAATAGTTTTGTTGAACTTGGTCTCTTCTTTACTCAAAATAGAATGCCAGTTCAACATAAGGACACAGTGAAATAGCGCTGATCGGGATTAGGTTTTCCACTGCAACCAGTACATCTATAAACAACAATGTTGTGCAGGAAGGACAATGAGAACCACCTTAGCACCAGCCCTTGTCTACCAACAGTAGCCTGGGTGGGCAGGCAGAAGGAACAGGCTTAGTCGCGGCCCAAGTGGGGAAAAGGGATGGCCGAGGAATACTAGACTCCTCAAAAGTAGCAGTCCAGGCTAGGGTGCAGGATGAACTTTCAGAAGCGAAATGAGGAATAATAATTTTACAAATGTTGTTTGGTGGAAGCATCAGGAAAAACGTATTGAATACCTAACACCATGTAAAGAAACAAAAAACTTCAATTATTCTGTAGGGCTATTTATCATTGCCACAGTTTGCCTAAAAAGACTCAAGCTTTTAATCAGCACTTCACAGATCTTCTAGCACTTTCAAAAAGTGCCAAGCAAGACTGACCCTCCCTGGAAGTGTTGCAAAACCACTCTCCCAAGACAATATTCTGATCTTGGTGTTAAAAGGAGCAATTTTCTACATGATTGTTTAAAAACCTACTGGTGATAGGTATTCCTAAAATGCAACATCCAGTGATCTATTTTATTATTTTTTTTATTTTTTTCATTCATTAATTAGGCGCACAAATCATCCCCATATCATATACCTTGGCGTCTTACTAAGTGTAATATAACTTGCTTCCTTTTCTGTCCCTTTAAAGTAGATGCTCAATCATATATTGGAACTGAGAATCTTCTTGGAGTTGCAATAAACAGAATATTGCAATCTCAGGCTGTATTAGAGGCCAGGATAACTGATGTAGGCTTCTATAGTAGACTGCTTACTCCAATACTACATTTTATGGATTCAAGCCGCACTATTACAAATATCAGATTTTCAGTTCATGTTTTGCTATCAAATACTATCTTTTCATTTTGGCAAAATCTCCTCAATTCACCTAAACAATAGCTTCTCATTTTCATGAAAAACATTTTATTTGTTCTGAATATGAACTTCTCAGCTCTTTCAAACACAGAAATACCATCACTGAGATGTCAACCAAGTTGCTCTGCTCTTATAGAAACAACTTAGGAGCCACTGTTAAAAATGCCATAATTGTTGAGTGATAGCTCAGCATCTACATTATTTCTGTCCCACCTGTACAAGGTTCACGGGGCCCTTCTTACTGCGGTCCACCATTTTCATGAATATCAAACATTTGTTTGAACAGTGAATCCAAAATAGTTTCTTTAAGAGCTGAGCAACTTGGTTGTCATCTCAGGGATGGGCCAAGAGCAACAGAGCCTCCAGGCCTGTACTATTGATGAACAAGCACCCACGTTTTTGTGACTTTACCATTGGTTTGTTGGGATACTTTATCATCCCAGCGTCATGTTCCAGACCTAAAAATGGTCAACCTCTGCAAGTAGGCTGGCCACTTGCTTTGGAAGGCCATGTGCATGACACATAGAACTAAGAATTACATCATGTATATTATACCAGTTGGAATTCAAGGTCAGTGGCTTGAAAGTGGACGCAAGGGAAGGTTTTTAAAAAAACATTTCGCTGAATCCGTGGTCATAATCCAAAACAATTTTGTCTTTGAGTCTGTTTCTGGATAGATCCAGTAGCTTCCAAGGCTAGGAGAAACTGCGCCCACCAGAAGGTAAATGGATATATTTATTCAGGGCTCACACTAGGCTACTAGTGAGGGACTTTGTACACTTCTGAAGTTATGAGTTTCTTCTAATAACAAGAACGTCTACAACTAATGCATAACTCCTCATAGTGCACCTAACCCAATGCACCTTGGGTAGCTTACACACACAATCCATACACCAACCCAACCCAATTTTTACTGAAACCTGATATCTTCCCCCTTGTGTAGACCTTGCATGACTGTTGTGTAGGGAGCACAGCATACTGTGACTCCAGATCAGGCTGCATGCTTTTGGCAGTCCACATTAATGTGTTCAACTTGAATACACAGGAAAAGCGCAGTGAACCAATGCATTTCTGATGCCGTCAGTTGCCGATATAGCTGCAAAAGGGCTCCCCTGCCACACCTGACAAATCTAGCCATCCATGGATATCTCACAGCAGAACATTGAATTTTGGTGCTTGTAGTTTAAATTTCAACAATATAGCTATATATATGGGTTAAGGATTTCATCATCAATCATGCTGTTGGCTAAGAATATAGGATTAACTTAGGTGTCAACATGACACAGTGCAATTGATAATTATTCTAGTTAAGGTTAATGGACACTGTTTGGAAATTTTGATTTTGAACCAGACCATAGGTAACCAGTTTAAAGAAGGGATCTTCTACTGGTTAATGAAAAATGAATGAATAAACCAATGAACAGCCATAACTAACTAATCATCCACACTGATAGTGTAATGAAATAGAGTATCTTTCATGGTTAACAGGTAACATATTTTTAAACCACTCCGCCATCCAAGTAGAATAGTATTAGTACAAAATAATTCCAAAAACAGTAATTTTCAACCACAAAGTTAGAGTCTCTTTACAACCTCTGCAAAGCCCAGCTACATCATTGGCTGCTTTGCCAGTGATCATAATACAAATATAAGAGCAATTGCACACTGCCGTCAAATATGGCTGTCATGTGCAACACCGTAAGTTAGGGCTTACTTTTTAGCTATTGTTTTAATTTTATACTTTTAATGGTAAAAGTGGAATTACATGTCCCAGGGCATATGGGGCCTGATTTGCCAACTGCATTTAGTAGCATGTTGCGTATTGGTACCGAAGTAGTATGTTGAGTAGTAGTACTACAAAATGCAATACCCAAACCTTTGCCTGCCACAGACCTTAGCCTCTGCTGCACCTATATGTTGTAGTAGTCCATATAAGAGAGAGCAGGCAGCAAAGTGAAAATGGAGAAAATCTACTACTAATGCAGGGGATTTAAGACAATGTAAGTAAGAGTTTAGGGAGGGACATGCTAATACAAACACCCCCCCCACCCATACAGGAGTAAGGACACTGGTATTCAAACGTGCATTGGCAAAAGTAATAGGTCTCACCTACGCGAGCTATTGGCTTTGTCCTTGCTTTTACAAATGTTGCACAGTAGCATAGCTGCTGTACAGCATGGCTAAAAGTTAGGAAACAAAGTGCTATGACATGGCCAGCACTGGCCGCATCATAGTGCTTCTTATTGTTGTGGGAGATGGGGGGGGTTCAACCAACAAGTACAGCTGGTTAAGGGCAGGAGGTATCCAGCAACATGACGTGCAGCTAAAAGAAGGTAGGAAGGGGCATGCAACATGATGGACAATGGGAGGAGGGCAGAAGGAGGCAAGCAATTTGACAGATAGCTGGAGGAGGGAAGGAGGGTTGGGCAAGCAACATGATAGACAGTTGTAGGATGGCAGGAGGGGGCCAACAACATGAAGGAACATGAAGGAAAGTGCTGGGTGGGCAGAAAAAGGATGAGATAAGCCAAGCAATGTGAAGGACAGGGGAGTGCTTCCACAACAAGAAAAAGGTTTCTCTGAAAGTGTGAGCAGAGGAAGGGCAAAAGCACTTGGGCCATGCTCCAGGGGACAGCCAAGCACAAGAAGAGTAAGTACAGCTGGCCTAAGTGTAGCAAATAAATGAGAGTGATGATGAAGCCAAAAGTAGTCAGCAGTGTGTGGGCTTTAAGCTCACTCTAAGATAACAACATTTTTAGCAAACAACGGCATATGCACTGTCTTCGGCGAGACCCAAAAACTACATAACTTGAATGTACTATAACTAAAATGATTAAAACAAGGTCAGCAGTTTCCTAGAGTTAGTCAAGAACATGGCCAACTACTGGTACTACAACACACTCCAATAGAAAATAATGGTGCAGGGAAATCAAAGCACACCCCTTCGCCTGTAAAATAAATTACATTTATTTCATTTAATCTATCTCTATCTATCTATCTATCTATCTATCTATCTATCTATCTATCTATCTATCTATCTATCTATCTATCTATCTATCTATCTCTCTCTTTACCCTTTCAGTGCCTTTCTGTGAAAAGACAAATTAAAGATGTTCACACTAGCCCAGGTGTTGTCTGCCCTGAGACTCGGTGGTGGAGTTGGAACTGCAGGATGGTTATTGCCGCATTCTTGTCCTGCAGGCCTACAGGCACTGCAGTGGTTCATGGTGAAGCAGGAGCATTTTCAGTTTGCAGTGCTTTCCTTTCACTCTTCCAGTGCCCCTAGGGTGTTCACAAAAGTGATTCTGGTGGCCGCAGCACATCTTCAGAGGTCCGGACATCAGTCTTAGACCTATTTCGACGACTGGCTGTTGAAAGCGGGCTTGCCCCAGGCAGTCATCAGCCAGCTCCAAGTGACGGCGAACCTCCTAATATCGTTGGGTTCACTATCATAGTTCCATTATGGATACTGTACAATTTTATGCCTTTCTCAGGGGGTGAAGCCTCTATGGCATTCAAGCTATGTTGTATCCTCGGTCCCATATTTCAGTACCGATGACTTTGAGGCACCTGGGGTTGTTCTGAGCCGGCCGGCCAAACATTTATGCACACTTACAGTGTGTGCCCACTACTCCTCCCCCTGCTCTGAGAGCATTGCAGCCCCCCCCCACCCTGCAAAGCTGCTGCAGCAGGAACAAATGAAATAATAATAATTACGTTGAGTTAGTATTATTTTATTTTTCCTTTATTTCACTGGTAAAAAGCAGTGGGATGACTCTCCTCTGCCTTAGCCGAAGAGCCACCATTGTTCAGCGGGGGCAATAACTTCCTCACTTTAGAAATACTATTCTTTCATAATAGGAGTCTAGATTTGAAATTGTCTATTGCTGTAAAGGTGACAGTCTTCCTTGCCATTCTAATTACAGTCTAAACAATGTGCCTGTTAATGAAATGGAAAGTATTGTGAAGTGATTGTGAGAAAGTGGACAAAGGTCAGGACAACAACAAGGGGTTTCTTTTCGGAACCTTAAATACCATCACAAGTCAAGGATCGACTTTATTTTAATAACTCAAAGACTGGTTGATTACTTTCCCTCTCATCTTTCAGACCATTCTGTGGTTAAATTGGTGTTAGGTCTCCGTATTAAGAAACCCCCGAGTACGTGGTCCTTTGATCGCTCTCTCCTTACCAATGATGAGGATATCTCATATCTTAAGTCGGAGACTCAGAACTTCTTTCTATTAAACAATGGTTCTGCCTTAAATAGAATTATCTGGGACTCGTTTAAGGCTACCTTGAGAGGGCTTATTACAGCTAAAATTGCCTATCGTAGGAGGAATTATAATGAAAAGATTTCTTCCATTGAAGCAGAAATGGCTCGTGTTCAACACAATATTGATATTAACAGTACAGCTTCAGGGTCTATTCTAGACCCTCTTCACAATCAACTGCTGATTCTAAAAGGAAGCCTGGCTTCGATTTTAAATCTGAGGGTTCAACAAAGATGGGAAGCCAGTAAGTTGGCGCATTTCGAATATAGTGAAGGCGCTGGTAAATTACTGGCTTGGAAGACCAAAGTGGATCAGGTCTGGAATAACATAGCATCTATAAAAGTAGGAAACAACAACTTTACTTCAGATGATGAAATTAGGAGGGCTTTTAGGGAATTCTTCCAAGATATATATCAAGAGGATAAGGTAATCACGGCTGAGGCTATTAAGAGCTGGTTGAGTAACATCACTTTACCCTCTTTTTCTTTTGAACAATCACAACATTTGGATAATCCCATCACAGAGGATGAGGTGAGATCTGCCATTAGGAAGGGTAAGAAGGGGAAGGCGTCCGGACCGGATGGGCTGCCAGCTGAGTTATATAAACTCATGGAGTCAGAAATCATTCCCTTCCTCACCATTTTGTTTAATCAAATCCTTTTAGAAGGAATGCCCCCTCCAACATCATGGGATAATGCCTCTATCACCCTTATTATAAAACCAGGTAAACCTAAGGAAGCCTGTGGCTCGTATAGGCCGATTTCTATTTTGAATGTGGACTATAAAATCTTCACCACAGTTCTATCCACTAGATTAGCCTCTATCGCGCCCTCTGTCCTTCATTCGGAACAAAAGGGGTTCCTGAAAGGGAGACCACTTTATGAATTAACCTATGATTTGATCGGTGCTATAGATATGGCAACAACCTCCCATTGGCCGCCCTTACGCTGGACGCAACCAAGGCTTTCTACAGGGTTAATTGGGTGTACCTGTCGGAAGCCTTAGCCAAGTTTGGTGTCGGGGAAAGGTTCCGTAGGGTGATAGGCCTGTTATACAGCAATCCATCTGCGTGCCTTCTCGTTAATGGTGACCTTTCGAGACCTTTTTTCATCTCTAGGGGAACCCAACAGGGATGCCCACTCTCTCCCTTGCTTTTTGATTTTTACATTGAGCCCTTTGCGCAACATCTAAGGGAGGAGGTCACCATCAAACCTTTTTACTATCAAGGTTGGATGAGGAAGGTAGCATTATACGCCGACGACGTGCTTATCGTAACATCAGAGGTCACCACTGCTCTTCCGGCTATTTTGAAATTGGCCCACGCCTTTGGACAAGTATCAGGATATGAGATTAATGCAGCCAAGACTGAAATGCTTGTATGGAATGATGAGAACTCTGTAACAGAACTGCAAGCAGGCATTTCAATGCGATACCTAGGCTTGACGATAGTCAAGGACATTAATAAACTTGTCCAAGTCAACCTATCTACAGTTGTTAAAGATTGTTGTAAGCTTCTCCAATCATGGTCGCATTTGCCCCTTTCATTATTAGGTAGAGCCAATCTCATCAAAATGTCTATCCTTCCTAAAATTTCTTTTTTATTTAATACCATTCCTTTATACTTTGATCAAACTACTTTAGCCAAGTTCCAATCTAATATCTCATCCTTTATCTGGAATAACCATCTTCCACGGATCGCTTGGAAAAATCTAAAACGGCGACGTGATAAGGGTGGCTTGGTGGCTCCAGACCTAAAAATATATGCTTGGGCCTTTCAATTATCCCATTCACGAATGTTGTTGAAGTGTCCCTCAGTCTCGGGGGTGGGTCCTATGTTTGCAGCTATGTTGGATGGGGAAAGAATTAATCGTTCAGGTTTTCTTTTTAAGTTTGGCAATCCTAAGTTTTAAAAAAAAATTAAACTGAAGACTCTACAAGGTCTTGACAGAACTTGGGCTGAAATATGTAAGACAATAAGGACCCCCTGATAAGAATCAAATTCCTGGGTCAGGGCAATTAATATATGTATACAAAAATACCCAGGCAAAATATCAATACTTGCAGGCACATGAAAAGTGGCATCTGCCACATATGAAAAAATAATAATAGTCAAAACCTGTTTTTACACATGGAATACATTTTAATTCCTCATACAAAACATAATATTGGATAAAATCGATATAAATGTTACGGACACATGATAAAATATTTCAGCATTATAGCATATGCATAATTTCCTATATACAACATTAGTTACATATAAAAGCTGTTGGATGGTTTCCTGTCTACGCGATTCGACACTAGGGTGTGTCTTCCTCAGGACTGTACCATCATAATGCTGCGAAAAAAATGATTTAAAAAGATATTTTTACAATTTTGTATTGCAGTGTAAAAACAGGTCATATTTCATGATTACATGTGCTAGTCTGTGGATATTGCTAATGATGTTACCGCCTAAAATAAACAGAAACAATAGCTTTTGACAACTCAGGTATAAACATATTTCATAAACAGCAACAGTGCATGAATGTTTGATAGGCATGTTATTCATTTTACTGATTCTCTATTTATCTCACAGTGTAATACATCTCTTCTTTTGTATATATCTCATCAACTTTACATTAAACATGCATAAGTTTAGTTGCTACTTTCTTTGGATACAATGTTTTCCATCATCCCAAGTGTAATCATAACCTTACATATCCTAGTGGTAGCTAATAGGGAAAGAGACAATAAAGAGAATTTGAGACAGAAAGGAGAAAAAGGTATCAGTTAGGTTGTTTATAAGCAATGTAATGCTACATGCCTATATTGCTAGTGAAGACTTGCATCTATCTTTTTATTTATAATATTTTACTATTCATGTTAACAGACTACATCAGAGGAATATATACTCGTCTATTTTTCACTATTTACTTAAGGGAATGCTACTTGCTATGAATGGAACAGTTCCTTAAATGCTTGAGCATTCTTTATTATAATAAGACAGATTCTATAGGTAGCAAAAGTCTATTCGATTTAGCCATTGATGACCTCTTATCCTTATATTTGGCACCAATATCAAAGATTACGATGCCCAATCTGAAGAAATGAAGCAGAAATTTCTTGCACGTGGCTACCCGCACCGATTGGTACGCGAAGCATACAAGCGAGCTCGATATTTTGATCGAGATGCGTTACTGAACTCAAATACTGCTGAGCTTACGGGAAACTGTTCCATTCATAGCAAGTAGCATTCCCTTAAGTAAATAATGAAAAATAGACGAGTAAAATAGGAACCATGTGTCGCATTCCGTCTTTTAAGCAATAATGTGGTTGGCCCCTTAATTATCCAGAGAACATTGATTAACAACAAACATAAATGCCAAATATAAGGATAAGAGGTCATCAATGGCTAAATCGAATAGACTTTTGCTACCTATAGAATCTGTCTTATTATAATAAAGAATGCTCAAGCATATAAGGAACTGTTATGTATTCACAGAAAAACTCCTTTTTTCGTTTTTAATACATAGATGTGCTTCGATCTATCCACTCTGTATATTTTCATCAACTTATAAAAACGGAAGATATAAACAAGAGTCATCAGTTTTCAGTGGGCGGCAGTTACTATAATGGTGAGCAACAAAGACCAAGATATAGTACATATAGGGGCCACCAATCGTGTTTCCCATAAAAGGCTGTAACGGAAATGTCAATGCCCATTATATATTCCTCTGATGTAGTCTGTTAACATGAATAGTAAAATATTATAAATAAAATGATAGATGCAAGTCTTCACTAGCAATATAGGCATGTAGCATTACATTGCTTATAAACAACCTAACTGATACCTTTTTCTCCTTTCTGTCTCAAATTCTCTTTATTGTCTCTTTCCCTATTAGCTACCACTAGGATATGTAAGGTTATGATTACACTTGGGATGATGCAAAACATTGTATCCAAAGAAAGTAGCAACTAAACTTATGCATGTTTAATGTAAAGTTGATGAGATATATACAAAAGAAGAGATGTATTACACTGTGATATAAATAGAGAATCAGTAAAATGAATAACATGCCTATCAAATATTCATGCACTGTTGCAATGAATAACATGCCTATCAAACATTCATGCACTGTTGCTGGTTATGAAATATGTTTATACCTGAGTTGTCAAAAGCTATTGTTTCTGTTTATTTTAGGCGGTAACATCATTAGCAATATCCACAGACTAGCACATGTAATCATGAAATATGACCTGTTTTTACACTGCAATACAAAATTGTAAAAACATCTTTTTAAATCATTTTTTTCGCAGCATTATGATGGTACAGTCCTGAGGAAGACACACCCTAGTGTCGAAACGCGTAGACAGGAAACCATCCAACAGCCATTATATGTAACTAATGTTGTATATAGGAAATTATGCATATGCTATAATGCTGAAATATTTTATCATGTGTCTGTAACATTTATATCGATTTTATCCAATATCATGTTTTGTATGAGGAATTAAAATGTATTCCATGTGTAAAAACAGGTTTTGACTATTATTATTTTTTCATATGTGGCAGATGCCACTTTTCATGTGCCAGCAAGTATTGATATTTTGCCTGGGTATTTTTGTATACATAGAACTTGGGCTGAAGTCATGAAATCCATAAAATTAAATTACTTTTGTGAAAAAACTCCGCTGTGGGGGTTGGCTGAAAATCCTGCCTGGCCTGAAGACACTCTAGCTATCCCTTTGAGAGAGGCAGGCCTGGAAGTTTGGAGTGACCTCTTTTACGAGGGGGATTTACTCTCGTGGGAACATCTGCAAGCTAAGGTTGGCCCCAATCTTTCACGATTTAAATACTTACAGATTCATATTTGGACTGTAGCCTATAAAACCTCTCCCGCTAACAGGAATAAATTAAAACTTGGAGGGCATAGCCAATTTGTCTCTGATTTAGTAATCTGTGGCCCAGCTAAAAAAGAAGTATATAAATGGTATAATTTCATTCTGGAGGAGTCGGATGGAGACTTTGTTCTGCCGGAGTCATTATGGGGCTCTGTTTTGATGGACCAGAATTTACAAGATCTTTGGATGACTTCTTTTGAACTTTTGTGGAACATTGTTAAGCTGTCCTGGCTTCGCAGAAATCATATCTTTACCCTGCATAGGGCATACTATTCCCCTCTTAGGTTATCTAAATTTGCAGGAGGAGAGTCAGTGTCTTGTGCTAAATGCGGGTTGATTGCTGCATCAGATACACATATGTTTTTTGAATGCCCACTGTTAACCACATTTTGGGAGGATATTATTAATTCCCTCACAGAATCATTGGGAAGACTTGTCATCATAGATCTGCCCGTAGTAGTATTTGGGGTTTTAGAAGGTGTACAAAATCCAGCCAGATGTCTAGTCTTTTATGCTATCCTGCTTCAAGAAGGGAGATCTGCAGGAAATGGAAAGACTCTTCACCTCTTACATTTAGAGATTGGCAATCTTCAGTCTTGCAGACCTCATGTACGGATATGGTCAGATCTGGTAATCACAGTAAAAGGGCGTTCTGGTATCTACTTTCTTGGCTTCATTGATTCATCCGGGGTTTTTTTTTGGGGGGGTTGTTTTTTTCCCCGGGTCCAATGATTGATCTCCTACGGTGCTTCTATATCTTGTACCTGTGGAACAGCCGTTATCCGGTTCATGCCCAGCCCCACTTGGCTGCTAAACTACCCCAAGGTTTGCCGCAGATTGGTAAATCACGGACTCTGTGCCTTCCTGGAATGCAGTTGACAGCTGAGGGATAAATGGCCACCACAAGATTCGTGTCCCTTCCAGTTTTCTAGATAAACTGAGACAGCTGCTCACTGTAAATTCCTTTTGGTACTTTGTCTACATGGTGGTTATGAGGACAAAAAAAAAAAAAGAAGAGAAAGTGGATTATTATTTAGGGTGGGTGGTCGACACCTCGAGGAATACCACTAACTTGTTAGAATATACTCCAAAAGTCACTACATTAACCAGGGCTCAACCACGTGTAACTATGGCACAGAGCAGGCAGATTTAATTTATAGCAATCTGTAGAGTATTTATGCAGTACTAAAACACTAATAAAGGCAAAGCACCAAACAATAAAAATCTCAAAATGAATTAGAAAAATAGAGCACCTTTTTTTTTTAAGTTGAAGTTTATTAAAGAACAAAAGAACAGAACATAAAATGAAGAAACAGATAAAATAATAAGCCATCAGATTATACAGCAATAAAGAAAATTATGATATTACAAAGTATATATGAATATATAAGAAATGCAATCAAAATTGTGTACATAGAGAAAGCAACGTAAGCATTGCAATATTGAAAAAGTATGCAATATGTTCAAAACAATAATATAGAACGTTCAATAAGAGATATTAAGAAAAGGCAATGGGAGAATCAAGGTGGTTTTCGTACTTCAACAGATCAAGCATTGGAGGTAGTGACTGAGGGAGCAGATGAGGAAAAATAATTTACCAAAGGAAGCCAAAGGAGATCCCTTTTCATTGCTAGGGAGATGGGGGAAACATAATTAGTATCAAGTTGATGATGAAAGCAAACCGCGTTCCACCAAGCACGAAATGTAACGTTAGTAGCTTGTTTCCAATTAGAGGTAATAAGGTGAAAAACAATAGCTATCAAAAGATCTATGAGCATGTAGTGTTGATGGGATTGGGGAAAAGTAGGAGAGAGAGAACCTAGAAAAATGTGAGTAAGTGATAAGGGGACTTGAAACTGAAAAATCTTTTGGATTTGGAGCCAAACCAGTTTCCAAAATTGGAGTATGGGAGGACAATCAAATAACATATGTTTCAAATCTGCAGAGGGACAAGGACATGACCAGCAAGTAGAGGGAACGTCTGAGGAGAAAGTTGACAAACTTAATGGGGTAAACAAAATTTGATTATGAATTAAATAAAGGGTTTGGTGGTATTAGCAGCTCTAGAGGTTTTATGGATTTTAGACCAAATCTTATCCCAAAATGGGACCGGCCATTCTTGTGAAAGGTCTTGTTCCCAGGCTAGTTCAGTCTTAGTCTTGGATCTGTCTACGGAGAGATGAAAAGATTTATAAAGAAATGATGCGGGGGGAGAGGAATCTAATGAAGAGGATATAGATTGATGGCGGATAGGGATGTCATTAGAATTTGGTAGGGACTGAAGGTATTGAGTAAGAATGGGAAGTAGTAAATTATATTGTGAACAAGAACTGGAAGGTAGAGAAAATTGAGACTGGAGATCCGAAAAGGAAAGAGGATGGTTGTGAGAGAGGAGTTGAGAAATCCATCGCAGGCCTTGGGAATGCCAAGTTTTCCAGAAAAAGGAGCGATTAAGAAGCTTGAGTTGTTTATTATACCAAATAGGTTGAAAATGTGTCGAAGAAAGAGAAGGATACGAAGAGGACAAGAAAGGGAGAAGGAGCTTACGGGAATGAGAAATAATAGGATTACGGAGACAAGTCAAAATAGATGTAAAAGATAAGATTTAACGGAAATCAAAGGGAAAAATAAAAAAGGATTCTATTTTCAGCCAAAGAGGAGGATAAAAGGGAAGATCGGTTGAGAGCCAACGAGATGCCTGTTTCAAGGAAAAAGCACAATGGTAAGCTCTAAAATCAGGGAAGCGGACTCCAGCATGGGCTTTGTCCTTCCTTAAGGAAGCAAGAGCAATACGAGAACGTTTACCGTTCCATAAGAATTTTAGTAAAATAGCATTGATTTTCTTAAAATAATAATCGGGAATATGAATATGAATCATGGAAATGGTATATAGTATAAGGGGTGATAACATCATTTTTATAGAGCTCAGGCACCCCCTCCAGGATAAAAAGAGAGGGTTCCATCGGGTAATGGCAGCATCCAATTTCTTAGATATACAATCAAAATGTATTATAAGAGTGTCAGACAAGAGGGGAGCAAACCAAACACCTAAGTATTTAATCTTGGATAGTTGCCACGAAAAACCAGAGTGGGCAAAGAGGTGTTTTTGACAGAGAGGGTTTAGAGGCAGAATTTCACATTTGTCGGCGTTAAGACGAAAACCAGACACAGCGGAAAAGGAAGAGACTTTTTGAAGAAAGGAAGGAAGAGAAGATAGCGGGTCCGAACAATAGAAAAGAATATCATCGGCATAAACCGAGAGTTTAACTTGTTGGGAACCAAAATGGAGACCAGAAATGGTATTGTCCTGTCGAATCTTGGTAATAAAAGGTTCCAGAGCCAAGACAAATAATAGAGGAGACAATGGACAGCCTTGTCGAACACCTCTTTGGAGATCTAAATAATCTGAAACTGTACCGTTAATTAAGATCGACGCTTGAGGACCAGAATACAGTAAGGAGATAATAGAAATGAATTTGGGTGGGATCCTGCCCATTTAAGAGCTTGAAACATGAAATCCCAACTAATCCTGTCAAAAGCTTTCTCAGCGTCTAAAGAAGTAGCAGCTAGAGGGAGGTCTAGAGAGGATGCCTTACTGAGAATGTCGAAAAAGACTTGAGAGTTGTCCGAAGGGAGACGTCCCTTAACGAAACCGGATTGTTCAGGTCCAATTAAGTCAGGTAAAAAAGGATCCATTCTAAGAGCCAAAATCTTGGCCAGAATTTTGTAATCCGTGTTTACCAGGGAAATGGGTCGGTAGTTCTTACATAAAGAGTGATCCTTATCGTCCTTAGGAATTAAACATATTAAAGCTTGTTGAAACGTACCATACGACAAGCCTGTATCAAAAAAAGATTGAAATAAAAGTAAAAGTTTTGGTAAAAGAAGGGAAGCGAAATGGCTATAGAATTCAATAGTGAATCTGTCAGGACCAGGGGCTTTTCCTTGACGTAATTTTGAGACAGCATGGGAGAGTTCCGCAAGCGAGATATCATGTTCCAAAGCCCCAAAATCCACATGGTCAGAAGGAGGTGGAGGGATAGATTGAAAATAGGAAAGAAGATCAGCTGAAGTAGGGATGGATTCCAGAGTATAGAGGATTTTGTAAAATTTGACAAATTCATTTAGAATATCTTTGTCCTTGAATAAAGAGTCACCAGAAGAAGTCCGGATTGTCTCAATTTTCATACGTTCTTTCCGTATTTTCAAGTACTTGGCGAGCAATTTCCCCATTTTATTCTGACCGCCGTAGTAACGTGAATTACATTTTAATAAAAGATTGGAGGCAGCGTCTGTGGTAAATTTATTGAATGAAATGTTGGCTTCAATGAGATCTTTGAGAGAGGATTCAGTATTAGAGGAATGATAAGTGAGTTCGAGTTGTTTGATTTTAGTAAGAAGTTGAGCAGATTTAGCTTCTATGAGTTTTTTCTTTTGTGACACAAAGTTTATGATAAAACCTCTAGAAGCTGCTTTAAAGGAATCCCACACCATAACATAGGGGGTATCGGGAGTTTGATTTAGTAGAAAAAATTCTGTGGCAAAAGTAGTAAATTGAGTAAAAAAAATGGGGTCAAGAAGTAAACAATTATTGAATCTCCATCTGCCGGAATGAGGGAAAAAGGGGATGAGATCAATATCAACAAGAACAGGAGCATGATCTGAAATTAAAATGGCACCAATGTCAGAGTGTATGGCATGTTGAGCTAAAGATTTGCTGAGAAAATTATAATCAATGCGGGATTGTGAATGATGGGAAGGAGAATAAAAACTGTCTTCTCTAAGGTCGGGATTACATAATCTCCAGATATCTACTAATGCATTATGATGGACAGCATTGGTGAATTGGGAATGCATTCTAGACAGCGAAAATTTTACCTTTGAGTATCCGTCGAGGATAGGGTCATAAATTTGATTGCAGTCACCACCTAAAATAATATGCTCATCAGTAAGTGTAGCCAACTTATCAGAAATGGAAGGCCAAAAGGATTTGTCAACGCCAGTGGGAGCAAAAACATTGAATATAACAAGAGGAATTTTATCTATAAGTAATTTAACAATGACCCAACGGCAATTAGCATCGCATTCATGAGAAACTGTAGAAATATTTAACTTTTTATGAAACAAAATCACAACTCCGTTTTTCTTACCCGTAGCAGGAGAAAGAAATACATGTCCCACCCAACAGCGTTTGAGTTTCAAAGCTTCTGACTCTGAGAAATGGGATTCTTGAAGGAGGGCAACATCAGTTTTAAGTCTGGCGAGATTATTTAAACCTTTAACATTCCAAGTAGTAACCCGGAAGGTGAATCAAAGAAAAAGTATATAAAGTAGTATGCTTACTTAGCACTGAAAAGAGAAAGTGTAAAGATCAATGCAAGAATAAAGAAAAAGAAGCCAGGGAGTAAAGTGAGAGAAGGAAGACGAAAGAAAAAAGAGAGGTAGAAGAAAAGCAAAGATGAGGATAAAGGAGTGAAGGAGGAAGAATTGTTGATGAAATAAATAAAGAATAGAAAAAGATAAAGAACAAGAAGACAGTACAGGTCCAAGACAGACGACTGAAAAACATACTTACGAGAACAAACAAGAAACGAGGGTGACGGCGCCAAAAGACGACGGCGACAACAACGAGAGCGGACATCAGACCTCCGCCGTAATAATTCCAAAAATTCACAAAAACAATGTGACACATCGGGAAAGGAAAGGGGAGATGACATCTGTAAAAAAGAGAGAAAATGCATAATATAAACAGAGGAAACATGGAATCAGGACATTTCTGAACAAGGGGTAATTATAAAGAGTAAAAAAAAAATAATAACAACAATCAGAACAGGAACAACAAGAAAGAAGCAAGAACAACAAGACCAAACTGTTATAGGGTCCAATGTAAAATAAAATAAGAAAAGAATAAAATGCCTCATGAGGAAGGACCCCAAGAAAAGAAACATAATTAAACACAGATGAAGCAGTAAATGAGAAAACAATGTGACAAGAAAACACAACTATAGGACTAACTCTACGAAGAACCATTTAAACATTTATAGAACCAATCAAACAATTCCAGACGTTTCCATAACATCAGCTCCATGATGACGAAGGAATTCTTGCAGGGCCACTGGATCTTCGTGGTAGTCTTGTCCTTATAGGTAACCTTGAAGAGACAAGGGTGAAGCAGGCCATATCTGGCATTAAGAGCCCGTAACTGAGGACGCATATCCAAAAACTTTTTCTGGCGGTCAGCTGTTGTTTTAGCTACATCTTGTGAAAGAAATAGTCTATGACCTTCCCACATAATTTGCTTTTTAGCTTTAGCCGCTGATAAAACCTGTAGAAGATCAGTGTACTGTAGAAACAGCATGATGACACCTCGGGGTTTGCCGGATATTTTGGGACCAAGTCTGTGGGCTCTTTGAATGTTGATAGTAGATGAGGCAGGTAAGTCCAGAATCTTTGGGAGAAAAGATTGAAAGAAAGTAGTAGGGTTTGTCCCTTCTGAAAGTTCCGGAAGACCATAAAAGCGAAGGTTGTTCCTACGGTTACGATTTTCCAAATCTTCTGTTTGACGTTTGAGTTGAAGTATATCAGCTTCCATAGAAGGGATGCGTGAACAAGAGGTTTGAAGAGATTACGTTGACTGTTCTACAATCAGAACTCGAGAATCTAATGAAGACCATTTGTCATGTAAAGCCTGCAATGTTTTGGTGGTCACTTCCATGAAAGGCTTAAGTGCACGTATTTCCTCTAGAATGAGATCCATAGAGGATGAGACTGAGGCAGAGTTCGGAGAAGGGGGATCCTTCTTTAGGCGTTTAGTAGAGACAGCTGTTGTTGGAAGTTTGCTTGTATTTTGCATTTTGGAAGATGTATTAGGATGCAAATCTGATCTTAAAGTGGGATTCTCGTCCATATCCTGTATTGTGGAGTCAGAGTCCGAATGGACAGTTGATTTGAGCCGCAGAGAGCTCAAGGTTGCGCAATTTGCCCATACAGAAGCAAGAGATATTATGAAATGAAGCTCAAATTAGTTATGTTGTGCTAAGCGCCACAAAAATTATGTCAATGAACTTCAGTGGCTCAAACTGAGGAGAAACATGAAAAAGCCAGTCAAAATTGTGGCAAGTCCAGGACAGAGAGCATGTTGAGGAAGTTAAATGCGCGCAAAGCAGTAAAGCAGCATTAAAAATGGTACATAGCCCAAAAATAGAGAATGAAAGTCATGAAAAGCAGAAACAAGAGGGTTTTTGAGGAGAAAAAAGTTTCATAAAACAGCGCATTCATAAGGAGGAATCGCGCGAAAAACGGAGAAACAAAAACAAAATGGCGGCCAAAATCGGCAAAACCGAGTCGCACCAAATTTAAAGGTGACAAGGTATCCAAATGCGGCAAAAGTCAGAGCGCTTTGCTCACCTCATGTTGGGACATCAAAAGGTGTTTTTTTGCGCTCGATGCGCAATTCCATCTGATAATAATGGACAAAATACACTGTAATAAGAGTTCCATGCACTTGGCGCATGACAGGATGCCAAAACATAAATTTACCAATAAGAAGCAATACTATGAATGAGTAAACCATACAGCATGCTTAATTTGGTATTATAGCCAAGAGAGCCATTTTAAAGAGATCATTTTGGGGCACATTCATGTAACATTGCAGGCTCTGAGAGAGGCACTAAGAAATACGTATGATTTCACATACACTGACTGGCTACACAGAAGCAAGATTGCTGAAATGTCTTTCTAAAGCATATTAGTAGCAGCACATGGAATTAAGGTCCAAATTCACTTTCCTGTGTAGCTTCTAATATTGAACATAAAAAGTCAGTAAGCTAAATCCAGTAAATGAAAGAAGCATTACTCTTTCTGAAGACACAGCGCAGTGAAAACATTTCCCTCAGCATGCAAACTGCTTTAAAGAAATAATTTCCAATATGTGAGTCAGTAAGTAATATGATTCACGGAGGAGGTGTCGAAATGAGGCCATAAATCACTGCAGAAATGTATCTTTAAGCATCTGTGCTGCCAGTGAAGGTGCCATACGTGAAAGGAAAACAGCTCCCTCAGCGCGTGAGCAACAATTAGGCAGCTGGTACAAATACCTCAGCTGAGAGCAAAAGGGTCACAACAGGTCAGAGCTTGCCAGAAAAGAGACGAAAACACTTCTATCTAGAGGTGCTCACATTCCGACCTCGATTTCTGCAGTTTCGTCGACCTCCGAAGCTCAAATGAAGCCAGAAAATCACTCGGAGAACCCCGTCATCTCCAGCGAGTCACAGGAGTGCCGCCATCTTCCTCGGGCGCTAGCCACGCCTCCCAAAATAGAGTACATTTTAATAGGAAACATTACACACACAAAAATCCAATGAAAGCAACCAAAGATAGGATTTTTAAAAAGTACTAAGTAAAAATAGTGCCGAAAAGTTTTTGTAAGCAGAAGACTGGACAGGACGGGTTTCCAGGCCGGCCTTCATATAGGGCGAGAAAGATAAGCCAAGCAGGTTCATCTCAGTCAAAGTCTTTTCCTTCCGACGTAGGCCTAGATTCAATAAGATTTTGTGTCGTTTGTGTGGTGCATCCCAAAACAAAATCCATGTTGGCCTTTATTAAGCCATGCCAAGTCAATAGTTTAGTAAATACAAAGTAACGAAAGGCAGCACAAAGACCTTACTTGCATCACCTTGTATCGTGTAGGCGTTAATTGAACAGAGTATCCACACAAGTATTTTACTGCAAACAAAGATTTACAAAGACTTTTCATCCTGGGTTTGTGTCAAAATGGGGCCCCTACCCAACATGGGTGGAACAAGGAAAAATATCTTGTTTTCTCCTTGTTACTTCCTATTTCCAAGTGTGCCACATTCTGCTGTAGACATAGAAAGAGAAACATTCATCTAAGGATTGTTTAGGTACAGCAAATTATCTCTTCTTGCACGAAAACAGTAATGCAGACACATGGTGCAAGGCTACATGTGTTAGAGCTAGACAGCACATAGTGCGCCATCGCTATGAGGGAGAAGAAGTGGGCCATGACTTAGTGAATATGGCGCATTTCTGCTCTCTCCCTTTCATGCAATGCACCACATCAAGGAAACTTGCTGCGTTTCATTGATGGAAAGGTTTGTAAATCTGGCCCCTTAGTCTTTTTTATAGAGTTCAAAATCCTTCCTCAGGCAAGTCGAAGCTTTATCTGATGAAGTTGCATCAAAATAAGATACCTTTGCGATGAGGTCCTGCTAATGCTCCAGAGGTCTTGGAGGTCCAGAAAATATCTAAGCCCCAACTTACCAGTGTTTCAGGAGCAGCTACTCTGGGCATTTCTAGGGTGCCATGACCTTAGGGACAGCACTTACGGTCTAGGATTCACTTCAACAGAGGCCACCAGTAGGGTCCAGTACAGTTCCTATTGGTGCCGGTCAATTGGTCACTTCAGGTAAAGGCCTATTGCAGCTTGTTGTGTTCCTATAGCCAAACACGAGGTTAGCCAGGTGACCCTTGAAGTCTACTTATTTGTCCTGGGTAAACGAAGGAGCCGGTCCTGTCCTGCAGGGCTCCCTTCTCAGGTTACAGCACGCGGGCTCCATTCTTCTTTAGATCATCTGCAGATAATAATAATAAAAATAATAATACTGAAGCCTATAAAGCGCAACAGCTACCTCAAGCAGAGGTGTCCCGGCGCTGTAGTAGCAGAAATAGCGCGCAGCTAGGCCAAGCACTTAAAATCCAAGCCTAGATAGCACTGAAGAGCCACATCTTCAAGGCCTTTCTGAAACTGGTCTCTGATGTGGCCTGGCGAAGGTTTCCCGGAAGGGCATTCCACATTAGGGCCGTTCTAACTGCGAGTGCTCTGCCACCCAGCCGTGCCTTCTCAAAGCGGGGCTGCAGAGCAGATTCTGAGAATTTGACCTTAAAGAACGATTTTGTTTGTAGCGGCAAAGTCTTTGTTTAAGATATTGAGGGCAGTTCCCGTTCAAGGCCCGGTAGGCCATGGTCATGGCCTTGAATTCAATTCTTTTGGCAACTGAGAGCCAATGGAGCTCACGTAAATGCGGGTAGACATGGTTCCGAAACGGGATGCATCTGACCAATCTCGCAGCCGGATTCTGTATCATCTGAAGGCATCGGATGGAGTATTTGGGCAGGCCGAGGTATAAGCAATTTGCGTAGTCAAGCCCGGATGTCACTGTAGCATGGACCACGGCTTTATCGGCAGTATTCTGGTAAGAAATGTAAAATTTCCAGGGGTTTCTTAGTTTGCTGAAGCAGGTAGCGGAGACCTGTTGGATTTGGGCTGAGAAAGCGAGATCAGGCTCCTACCTCACCCCTAAATTCGGATTTCAGATCAAGTAATTTTTATGAGGAGGGTTGAAAGGGGTGCTCTTTGCCCTAGCCAGTGAGCGGAGGTGACTCCTGGCTTCCCCCTAACCAATAGGGTAAAAGTTCCCAGGGGTGATGATAACAATTTTTTCAGCATTTCCTTTTTGTCCTACTGCCAACTATTCTATAGTGCACCTTACTCCCAAAATCCAAAATGTGGGAACCCTTACTCCATTGTGCAGAACCCTTGTGTTCACCCAGAGGTGCGGCCAAGGAAATTAGTAGTCAAATTGCCTGTGTCCATTCCAAACAGGTTCTGGGATCAACTCCCCCCCCCCCCCCCCTCTGGTTTTAAAACCAGCCTGGCTGGTGTGGGCCTCAGGCACAAATATTTCTCCCTCCCAGGTCTCTTTTTACACTGAAGTCTGAAAGGAAAGGCTTTACCTCAGTCCCTTTCAAGTCCGTGAAGTTCCTGGAACCTCCTAAACTGTTCTTCCAAGTCTGATAGACATCACATGCTCACACCCTGCCCATCCTGTCACCAGGCCTAACCCTTTGTTCTGCTTTGAGAGCAGTTTTCACACCTCATTAAGGTCAAGCACTAACTAGGCAGGTCCTGGCAGTCTAATACACATTAGCCTCCAGGAGCTTCAGGCAGGGAAAAGATATTGTTCAAATAGTTACTTTTCTTAATTATTTATTAAAAATCGAACTTCACCAATCAATTGGATTTTCATGAAATATGAAAAACAGTCTTTGAAGGACTATTCTAGACGTTTCCTGCTTACATTTATAATCCCTAATTTGACATTTTCTAGGATCCAGCTACAGCCCTGTCAGTAAAAATTGTGTTTGGGGCTAGTCGCTGGAGTAGCATGCCAACTTTAACTTTGCACAAGTACCACTTCTTAAGCATGAGGCACCCTAACTTGTGGGAAGCAAGGTGTTCTTGGGGGTGACTTATTAATATGTTCCCACCTATCAAAAAAGATAATTTTGACAGGTTTCAATAAGGTTTTTAGGTTGCTGCAGTCAGGCTACACATGGCAGGCCTGCAGCCAGGTTTTACAGGCCAACCCTGTGTATGACACAATAGGTCTTGCAGTCCACAGGTGGCATTTAACTGCCGGGCCCTGAGCGTGTTTTCCTGACCCGATACTAGATACCTATAGGCCACTTAAATATGTCAGTCAAGGAATAAGCTAATTTAACCATGTTTAAAAGTGGAGCACAAGCACTTTACACATGTTTTGCTGGGGTATAGAGCATGGAGTTCTAAGGCTAAATCGTGGGTGCCCATGCAGAAAGGGCAGATTTGTTACAGTGAAACTCCAAGGTGCATCGCTCCCTTGGTTGAACACTGAATTGTAGTCACTTATAGCAACCTCATTAATTCTTCTGGGATCGCCACTGATGCAAGAGAGGTAGTCCAGATCATCATGTGAATGTATGGAAGATTGCAATGTTGTAAAATAATTATTAGAGCTCATTACCCTTTTCATCTGAACAAAGCAAGAGTAGGCTCAATACGCATAAGTGACTATTTATCAATGAGCCAACCGTTTGTAAACATTTTAAGGTGTTGCCTGTTATATTTACTTATTTAAAACCTCAGCCGGTAATGTTGAGGATTATATTTATGTTTCAAAACCTTCTTCATCTTTGTGGTACTTTGTGCGGAATATGTCCTAATATTTGAGCATAAAAGTATTTTTCTCTTTAATGTTTTTAGTCCTTTGCAATTGCCCACAAAGGGACAGCTGATAGATGGATTGGACTGTACAAGGTCCAAAGCAACATGTGGCAATGGTCAAATGGCAGTCCTTTCAGTCACTGGTAAGTGTGATGTTTATGTTTCCTATAGTACATCATAGCACATGCTCTTTAAGCCCATACTAGGAGAAATGATGTCTTATTGCTATTAATGCTCCATTTTTGAAGGGTTATGTATTGCAGGAATGGTAACAGTATTTCAAACTACCAGAACAACGTACCTGAATTAAATTGTGGAAATTGTAAAACGTGTGTTTTAAATATAACTGCCCAAGCCGATACCTGTCATCACCTGCAGTGTTGTCACAATAATTATATTTATGTATTCAGTGGACTTTACATCTCATGCATTCAAATGTCCCCAAGCATTATTAATTAAGAATATAGGTACATGCCCAGTGCTTAATTGGTAAAAGAGTAGTGCTGGAGCCCAAGGTTTTTCGGTGAAATCAGTGCCCACACTGCCATATGTAGTTGTTGGTGAATGCCAAAGCCGTTTAACCCTAATTCCATCTAATGCCTCTTGTATACACCATTGGCATTAGTGAAAGTTGGGGTTCAAAGCTGTCGTCATGGTTCATGAGTCAGGTTTGTACTGTATTGTCTGTTGTCCTTGGCAAATTACAAACATTCTGGCTTAGTTCAGTTGAGCTTTAGCTAGGCATTGAACATCCAGGTTTGTATCATATATGTGCAGTGTTTGGGGGTTTGGATGCCCCTGTTTGTCTCTCCCCCCTCTTTTCCTCTTTTATTTTCTACCCTGCTCTGTCTGGGTCACAGTCTGATGATACAGAATATGTGGCGGTCCCAAAATGTGAGTGTCGGTGGGCCAGGCCTGTAATCACCAGCACAAATTAAGACCTGTGAATAATTCAGTTTCAGAAATTATATATCTGATCATATGCTTCATGAGCCTGCTTCGTATTCTCAGAGATTTCCGCTCGCAATAATTTCGAGGCCAGAAGGAAACATTTTTTTAGCTCCCCATTTTCGTACATGGCTTGATTAAAAATGAATTTATGTTTGCATGTGTGTTTCAATTGTGATTGTTATACATGCCTGAAACCTCAAACACATACATTGTTATAAACCTGTTTGCCTAGGCTAGACTGGAATTTCAAAATGAACAGCACGGATTAGCCACAAAAATGCCATGTAATTCACTTTAAAATCTGCTAATCTAAAATCTGCTAAAAGAAGCTGGTAGAAACAAAATCAACCTAATGAAATGTTTTTGTCAAAGTGATACTGTCCTTCCTTTTATTTGATGCACATGCCAAAGTGTGCAGTATTCAGAGGATTCTTTAGTTAAGTCTTGGCATCAAACAGCTTTAGCTTTGACTAGGCAGACCTGTTTCTAATAAATTTAGGGTAGGCTTTTCATCAGCCCCTCGCTTCCGTGCATATGCATAGATTGCTCTGTTGCCTTACTCAGTAGTCTGCTCTTTATTCAAATGCTGTCCTGCTTATTCCTGTGTTTAGCCCACCCAGGAACTTTTCATCCTCACAGTATTTCGACTGAATGAGCTGTAAAACTCCACTACAAACATGCAGGGCTCTTACTTTAGTTTTCTGTACTCTAAGGGAGTGCATGATTTCCGTTTCCCCTATTACTGTCTTCTTGCTACCTGCCTTGCTGCTTTTTTTTACCCGTTTTGCCTCTCTCTGCCCCCTCCTGCACTGTTACACCTACCATTTAGGTCTCTCCCTCTGCTCAGTGGCAGCTCCTTATTAGAGGCACACTTTTGTAGTCTCACTAGTCACTTTATTCAATTATTTTACAGTTCAGCTCAATCATTTATTATCTTATTCTGCGATCAAGAGTACAGTGTGATAACAGGCATTGTGTGACAACGGGCCCTGTGCTTCTGTCTTCAGTTGCAGTCCATTTCCCAGTGGATTTTAAACACGTGTTTTATAAACACGTGTTAGATATACCTCTCCTGCAGATACCCTTCCATTTCAGTAGAACAAAATTGTGGACAATTCATTTGCTTCTTTTTTTTTCTCCACACCTGTGTACGATTCAGACACCTCCTTCAGCTGTTGCTCTAGCATGTGCAGCAATGGGATAGGTCGGCCCTTTGTACAGTCCTCCTTGCTGACTTTATGTGTGAAGAGCTTGAAAGGAAGTAGCATCTCTGTCAGGCATTTAATTAGGCCCCATTGGTCCATCTGAAAGGTCATGCCTTTCACAGTAGCATCCCCTCTTTGCATGACATAGCGATTGATTGGTCTATATTGATCAAACAGATGATCAAGCATGTAATAAGTTGCGTTCCAATGTGTTGGCACCTGAGTGCTTTGACTGGAATTCTGGGCTCGCGTAGAATGATCCTCAGCTGCTTCTGGGCTTTAAAAGAATGGTTGAATTGTGTGCATATTCTTCTGCAGGTGGTCAGTAAGTTGACTCAGTCTTCTTTTTCAGAAAGTCTTGAACAATGATGTTAATGAAGTGCGCCAAACACAGGACCCTGAAATAGCCACCGCCTTAACTATATTACTGCGATTGTCCGTGGCAACAAAACCAATGTAAACCCCTCTTAGGTGCAGCCATTCAAAGAACTTGCTGTTAAACTCTTCCTAAATGTATAAAGCAGTATGAGATTTCTCCATGGTGAACATGTCTACAGTTGCATGTTTACGAGAAGCATTAACAATCTCAGCATTGTCAACACCTGCTGCAGATATCTTTTCTCTAACCCCCACAAAAGAGGTCCAGTGTGTGGTGATGCACATGTAATCAGTGACTTCGCAACTGGTCCACATGTCTGTTGTCAGGTGGGTATTGTGAACAGCACTCTGCTCCAAAGCTTGTCCAAGCAATTCATGCACGTCTTGATGTTGTTCTGGAACAACAACTATGGCAAAATAGCACCGGCTGGCAACCTTCCATGTTGGGCAGATGGCTGTAACAAATTACAGAAAACCCACCCCTTCCACAAAAGAAAAAAGGAGAAGGCCCAGCAGTAACATTTTTATCAGCTTCGCATTGTGCCAACATGCCATTGGGTAGTTGCGTTCGTACTGCCCCTCCGATCTAAGCAAGCTGAGAATGGTGGGCTGGATTTTTTTCCTTAATGGTGCCGCTGATTCAGGTGACTACATGAACACAGATGTTGTTAGGCTCAACGCTGCAGTTTTTTTCATTGCGGTTCATCAGTTGCCTTGGTGCCTCAGACGGACTCTTACTCTTGTGCCACTGAGATGTTGCTGAGGCTGATGAGGATGTGGGCAGTACCAATGGCACTGGGACAGGGCTTCTTTGTGTACCAGAGAAAATGTCTCCCTCTTGTTTATCTTCCACCATTATCGGATCTTCTTCTACTCCTTCATCCCCACCAACCTTGGGTGCCATTTTTTGGCTGCTAAGGTGCACCTTCCAATTAGATTGAGTGTTTTTTTTTGTGATGGGTTGCTTGGCCTCAGGTACCATAGTTTGACCCAAGCTTACCCGACTAACACAATATTTACAAATGGAGCATATAGCAATGTTCTCCTCCTTACTGCTAACCGAAAAGAAGTTCCAAACTGGGGAGCTCAACTTTCTCATGCTGCTGGAGCCAGAGGTGCCACTTGCAATACCAGATGAACTGGAGGATGTGCGTGGAATTTGACTCTGTGCAGTACTACTACCTAATTCTACTGTGTTAGTGGTTGTGCTGGATGTAGGTCGCGGCCGGAGGTACGTGTTACCTGTGTTGGTGGTATCCGTGCCACATCCCTCACAGCAATTTGCGATGTAAATGTAAATGTATTTCGACTTATATAGCGCACGTATCACCCGAAGGCATCAAGGCGCTTGCCTTGGGAACCCGTCCAGGCTTTTTCCCTGTGAGATAACCCCTATAGGCATCCCACAGCGGGTGGGCCGCCGTAGTGGAGATTAAGCAAGCTATTGCCCAGAGTTGCAGCGTGTGACCCCATGATTAGAGTAGGCACCGAGGCGAGAATTATCGAGTCTGTGGACATTATTGGGCTCAGGACCCTGCCGCACCGGGAATTGAACCCTGGTCCCGGGCCAGAACTCTGCATCAGGGTCTGCCACTCTAATCAGTGAGCCACACTCCTCCACTAATGTTAGTCTCCACTGAGGCGGGACTAATGTCCATGATGACTTACTCGTCATCATCCTCCTCTTGTACATCTATTCCATAACTCTAAGGCTTTCTGGAACCTTCCTTTTCCCTAGCCTTATCTCGTGGTATGTCTCACTCTCAGACTGAGCTGGTGGCTTCCAAGTGGCATTTAGATCATCAAAAGGGGGCTTGAAGAAGTTGATGGACTAACCCTCCTTCTCCTTGCTGGGGATCTGGAAGACAATGGATCTTCTGAAAGAGCAGCTTGCTCTTCTTCTTCCTCTGCAGGAAGCTCAATTTCCTGAACTGCCCCTACTTCGGGAGAAACAACTACTATTGTGGGCTGTTGTTGTGGCTTTTTTTGCGGCTGTTGTTGCAGCTATTATTGCCCAGTTATCTGCTGAGTTTCCTCCTGCGTTGATTGGGTACTACTTTGCGATAATGATGAGTCAATTTCAATATCACTGCTCGTTGGCGTTTTCGCGAATAGACTGGCTACCTCTGCGACACTCATGGGCTTGGGCTTATGTTGGTGGGGTGGGCTCACTCATGCGGAGGTGCTGCTCCCAGCTTGATTACCAGACACTGCTGCTGCAGGCACAATTTTTGGTTTCCCAAAAAAGATATTGGTCGACACACCAGAAGTGGTAAGTGGCACTTCCTTCCTCTCACTGGCAACTTTCCTGGTACTGGAGCACCTGGTACCTTTCTTTGGGGCCATCTTTTTTTACAGATGTCAGCAGCAAGCTGTGGCACAAGTTGAAGAGATGTCAGTGCTGTGTTCACACATCATGTGACGTTGTGTGCAGCAGGACTTCTGTCTGGCAGTACAATGGGTGATGATGCCTCCTCCTCTTTTGTGCACCTAAATGCAAAGAAGCAAGAAGAATATCAGTGAAACGTGGCATTTATGTTGGGGGTTAAATTTACTACTAGTACAAACTTACAAATATAATAACTTAGTGTGTGGTCACACTTTTTAGTGTTATTATTAATATTATTACATTTTATTAACTTGTTTATTCAAAAAATATAACTGTGTAACTATTTGTGAGACTTTGACAACAAGGGCTTTCATGATGTACTGTGTACAATCAGGAAGGATAGAAAAGAAGAAAAACAAAAATACAAATGTAATGGAACCTGCTTGTCATGAATGTGTGCATCACGTGGGATGGATGCAGCATTCAGGAAGCTGCAGCTGCCAATGGGGATGGAAGCAGTAAGCAAACAGGAACAAAGGAAAGTCATGCAGGCTAATATGGCAAAAGCGATACAGAAAAGGGGGTGGTGATGAACAGAGTGTCTGAATTAAGCAGACCACTCTTACCCAGTCCAAAGATCAGGGCTTGATCCATCACCGTTATTTATCTCACTGCCCCATCCCAGCTCAGAACCTGGCTATATGCAAATCAGTCTGTCCCTGGCCCAGTGCATCATGGGAACAGGGCAGACCAAACTACCAAGCCAATTCTTCACCAGAAAGGAGACAAGCTATGGCAAAAGCAGCACACTACTAAACTACCAACATGAAATCACCACCAGCCCCATGGTCACTCACTGTCACAACAAGCAGGAGGACTGGAAAACAATTAACTAAAGCAGGCCTATATGGCCAGGCAAAGGAGGCATGCTAAACAACACAGCTTTAATGCAAAAATGCAAAAACGAAAATCCATAGGACTAAAAAAGCTTAGAAAGTTACACAACAACCACAACACACACATTCAACAAAGGCATTTATTTAACACACCAAAAATGTGAAATACCCCCAAAAACACATTTTTCAATTCAATCCTATGCCATCCATGCCCAAAATTATGTTTAAATTCAATAGACACCACAGAAACAGTTGTTTCATGCCCCCATGAGTAGCTCTGGGCCTACTGGCAGATAGGCCTATTGGCAGACTAGGCCACATGCAGGACTATGGCAAAAGTACACTGCCTGGGTCCACAAAATGGCCGCCAGCCACATGGCCAAGCAGCCCTCAACAACAAGAAAGGGAAGACAGACACTGCAGGCCTATGGCAAAAGCACACTGCTTGGCTCCACAAAATGGCCACCAGCCACATGGCCAGGCATCCCACAACAACAAGTAGGGGAAGACCAACAATGCAGGCCTATGGCATTAGCACACTGCCTTTCTTCACAAAATGGTTGCCAGCCACATGGCCAGGCCACAACAACAAGAAGCCTAGGCCAAGAGGAACAAAGGAAAAACATGCAGCCCTATATAGCAAAAGCAGCACACTACTAAACTACTATCACTTATAGTCACAACAAGCAGGAGGCCCGGAAAACAATGAACTCAAGCAGGCCTATAATAGCCAGGCAAAGGAGGCATGCTAAACAATACCTCTTTAATGCAAAAAATATGCAAAAAGGAAAATCCACAGGGCTAAACAAGGTTTGCAAGCTACACAACAACCACACCACTCACACATCCAAAAAAGACATTTATTTAACACACACCAAAAAAGTGAAATACCACCCAAAACACATTTTGCAATTCAATTCAATGCAATCTATGCCCTACATGATGTTTAAATTCAACAGACACCACAGAAACAGTTGTTTCATGCACCCATGAGTAGCTCTAGGCCTACTGGCTACCCACTATATATTTTTTTTAAATGATGAAAAGTACAACAAATTGTAGTTGCAATGCCCCAATCAAACAATAAACACCAATTCTCCAACTTACTTGTAAAATCTCAAATCCAAAAGTCCTCTATTCCAATGATATATGTGATGCAGCAGACACAAAGAGTGATCCTTCAAGCTCCAAATCCAAATGAAAAGTGAACAGGACATGGACAAAGCACTGAGAGGAGCCTGCTGGACAAGAACAGGAAGTTGGAGACTCTGGGGCACTTCCTTCCCCTTAAAAAAAGTAAAAAAAGAAATGGGCTCCTTGCACAAAAAAGTACAGCCAAATGTCAATCGGAGGAGCTTTTTTCATCCAAATCATCATTTTTTAGACGATTTTATGCTGCTCGAGAGATAATCTTCTCCAGATTGCAAATTCTGCGTGTTCGGTAACGTGATCTTCACGGAACTTCTGCAGAAGTCAGATGGCGCATCCGAATGATGTGTTTGCGATCACACACTCTCATGCGTTCGCGCGGCCAGCTACCAAAATCTTGTGGCGCACGCGAACGGATAGGAAATCTCGTCAGTGACCCCAGGGATCCCGGTAAGCCGCTACCGTGCTTCTACATGAAACACAGAGTTGCCAAAATCTGCAATCTTCGCGAGGGGAGCGGATTTTAACACCCAGGGTTATTAACTCTATGACAAACACTGGGTCAGTCTAAACTGCAGTAATAGAGGGGCCTAATTTGAGATCTATACAGGGAGAAGAAGGAAGAGGCAGTGCTATGATTGGAGATGTTTTGTCTCTGCAGGAAGGTGGTGGCAAATCCAACATACGGCCCTCTTCTCTAGAGGTAGGCAAACATACAAACAAATGTAACCATATGGATAAAGAGATCCTTTTAAATGCTAATGATGACTCTGATGTCATTCTATACACCCCAGGCACTGATTCTGATACTCAAGATCAGGCTGATTCCACTTGGTTTCGTTCCTCGAAATGCCAGTTAAAGAAAATTTCAAAGCCATCATTGGAAAAAGGTTACAATGCATCCCTTTCCACAATACTGGAATTCTCTGGGAAACCAACATGGCTTGTTCACTCATTGTCAAGACATTGGTCTGCTTCCCCCATGTGAAGTAATATATTGAACACAAGATACAATACCGCTGGGTAAACCAATTAGAAACAAAGTGAAATCTGAATGCATTTGACCTCTCAATGGAAAGAAGGAGCTTACAACTCCTACCTTTGATCTAAAGTTACTAACTTTTTTCTCTAGGTATAACAAGGACCCTAACAAGGCATTGACAGAGCATGGTCCTCCTATCAAGACAAACCTTTGATGCTATAGGCCCAGTGCCCAACATTTATGAGATGGCGGAACAAGCCAGGGAAAATGTAACTCTCAATAATCCCAGTCACCCCTCGAACTGGATACAATGAGTTATCTGCTTTCTAGACAATGCTAACTCTGCTATATCCCTGGAGTTTCATAAAGGTTTGAAGATGAAAATAGGTGCCAAACTAATGGAATAAGCTGCTATGGAAATGGGACCCCAGGTTAGTTGTCTTTTATTTGGTGATTCTTTCAAGGAAATTTCTAGATACGTTAAGTTCACTAAGTTCTATTAAAAATTGCAAATGGTTTTTGGACTGTGTGTTTTCAACAGTACTGCCAGAAGAGGGTGCCGTTTGGCTGGTCGCTTTCACAGCAACAGGTCCCAATATCCAGAAAATCCAGGTCACACAGAATAATATCACCAAAGTCCAACATCCTGCTCATAGATTGTGAGTCAGGAGAGGCCGCTTTAGAAGGCAATCCAGATATACCAAGGAGAATGGTAAGCATACAACTGGTTCCCATTGCTCTGGGGGTACGATGCATTTCAAAGTGTTATCATGGTTGGTAAAAACTAACCAGGGATCCTTGGATATTACAAGCTATCCCAAGATAGAATTTTTCAACACTCTATATCAGGTTTCTCTTCCACACACGATTCAGTTTTCACATGGCAATTCCTTCCTCTTAGATCGAGAGGTTTGGGAGTTATAACTCAAACACATTATCAAAACAGGAAAAGGAACCTGCCCTGTAGTTTAAACGGTCGGCCTGCAGTAGGTCCGAAAGATTACATATCTCTCTGAACCCTACGGGCCCGATTCACAGAATGAATTTAAGACTCAATCCTAAACTTACTACTATTTTGGTATTCACAGAATGCACTTACTACTTTTGGCATTCACAGAATGAACTTACTACTTTTGGTATTCACAGAAGTTAGGATTTTGTCTTAAGTTTGTCTTAAGACAGACTTAAGACTGACTTAAGACAGACTTAAGACAAAATCCTAACTTCTGTGAATACCAAAAGTAGTAAGTTCATTCTGTGAATGCCAAAATTAGTAAGTACATTCTGTGAATACCAAAATAGTAGTAAGTTTAGGATTGAGTCTTAAGTTCATTCTGTGAATCAGGCCCTACAAGTATATCTCATAAATACATCACAACATATATTTTATCAAAGCAGTTTATTATAAATTATTACGATTCATTTTTTTCATTTTCATTTAGTATTTCATAGGTATAAACAAACATGTTTAAAGATAACAAATATAAATATACAACAAAAGGTTGAGTAGGAGGGTTATTTCCTAAACACAGCCCATATTCCCACAATTCATATCACCAGCACACACACACAATCATTCACAGTCATTCACACTTCGCTTCACAGTTGCCACATTTGTATATGATGGATATGGGACAGATGGGATAGAGTCCCAAAAGATTCAGTGGGTTCCAAGGGTGGAACAAACGCCGACGCGCGTTTCGGTGTATAGCCCAGCGCGGGCTACACCTTCATCAGGGCGGAGGTGAAGTGGAGGGAAACGAGGGCTACAGGTGAAAGATGTTCTCTGTAAGGATGATATATTTAAAATAACATGTGTTTAGAGAATATCCGAAGAGGGGTTCAGAGTTGCAAAATTTCAAACAACAACATATCAAGAATGGATACAAAAAACATAGCAATGACATCCAGGGGTTCCAGTGATCGGTATGGCCAAAACACACATTACAACATAACATTTACATAAGAAATTCACATATTCAGGATAAAACGTGACCAATTTTTATGTTCTAGACATGAAGTTATTTGACTGTTAATGGGATAATTGAATTGGGAGAACAATTACCTAATATGGCTCGGTCAACCAAGGTTTTTTCAACAAATGAACTACTTGAGCCTTTTTCCATGCAAGAGGAGGAAGACTGAGGTTACAGAACTCCTATATGATGGGACATAGATAATGTTGATGCTTTTGTCAGGTATACAACAGTGGGTGGAGAAGCACTGTCACCAGCACGGGCCTTAACCAAGTTTATTTCCTCATTCTTTCTGTGCTACGAATTCTATGCCTGACTCACAGCATCTCTGGGTTACTCTGCTTGCAGCTACACCGTTCCACTGCTGAGCATGCAACCCCACTTCCCATTCACCTCCTCTTCATCCTGTGTTCTGTGTAAAATTACAATAGCTTGATACCCCTGAAGCATTATCTTCTCAATGGAGAGCTGGGACAGCTGTGAGCAGTGCTAGGCATGGCGACTCCATTATGGAATAGGTGATGCGAATACTCATCCCTATTAAGCATTTACTACAAAACCCCAGCAATCAGGCGGCAAAACTGTTGGATGGTCATAGGCATAGAGAGCCAATCGAAGTGGACACTGACGTCAGAGAGTCAATATAGAAAGATCTGTCGATTTCTGTTTAATGCTTGGAAGGGTTGGGGATGGCTGGCACCCTTACCCTGTAAGGGCTGGACTATTGTTTGCACATGTCAGAGTTGCAGGTCCACAAATTAGAGACATTAAGGTTTCATTTGGCATATCCTGGCCTGCTCTTTAGTACAGTGCTGGTTCCCTGTATGCATAGCAGCCCAGCTCTGTCTACAGTGGATCTGTGTACATATTCCATCTGCCAAGGGATTGCAGACTGACAGCCTTTCTCTCCCACACCTGCCCTCATCCACTGCTTTTCCTGCATCATAGGTGTGTATTTATCTTGGTGCCTCATCTGAGCCCACTTCCCTTTTAGGTCTCAGCTTCAGACAGGCAGACCTGTTGTAGCAGTACATAACATACATTTAAAGTGGGCTTTTGATCAGCCCCTTGCTCTTGTTTGGATGTCTTTGTCTAATCCTGGAGCCTGGTCTTGATTCTTTTGTGTTTGTCCTGCCCAAGAAAATATCAGTGGTCTCATGGTATTTTGATTGGATCAGTTAGATTACCTGTCATAAGTGCAGGTGAAGGCCCACAAAATAAAATACACTGAGAATTTTCCAAAGGGGGTTGGGCCGTTCTTGTACCTGAATGGAAGCAATATATGGCCTTATCTGGTTGCCTACAGGGCTTTGGGCCTCCAATTCTTTTGGGTAGATTTCCACCATTACCTTATCGGGGAGCACCTTTCTCTGCCCGGATATACAAGTCAAGGCTGTCATAGAGAATTAAAATCATTTAAGCCACATTAATTGAGAATAGCAATAAAGTCGTGAATGCTGCTGAAATCTGCCACACCTGACCTAAAATCATGCAGGTTTGTATACTCTGCTTGCAAAGCTATCCCTCGATCTCTGTTCGCATTCTACTTCTAAGGGTTGCTGCTGCACTCTTCTGTGCCAAGTCTGCAGCAGACTCCCAAAGCATTCACAGAACACCTAAGCTCAACAGTTATGGATAAAATCAAAACCAACATCTTTTGCCCAACCATGCACTTGAGTAGTTGAAGAGCAATTCGAACCCTCGACATGAGGTGGGAAAGCAAATTAGAAAGGCCACAATACAACACATTCATGTGAATAGTTGTGCCACTGAATATGCCCTTATTTCTCTGTCTTTGATATTTGTTTTTTTTATTCGTTTTTTAAATTTGTTTCTCTGGTCATAGATTGAGCATCAGTTTGATCAATCAATCAATCAATCAATGACATTTATAGAGCGCACTACATACCCGTAGGGTCTCAAGGCGCTGGGGGTGGGGGGGGGGTGCCGCTACTGCTCGAACAGCCAGGTCTTCAGCTTCTTCCTGAAGGAGAGGTGGTCTTGGGTCAGGCGCAGGTCGGTCGGGAGGGAGTTCCAGGTCTTGGTGGCCAGGTAGGAGAAGGACCTTCCTCCTGTAGTCGCTCTTCGGATGCGGGGGACGGCGGCGAGGGCGTGGTTGGCTGATCGGAGGTGGCGTTTGGGAGCGTAGAAGTTGATTCGGCTGTTGAGGTAGCTCGGGCCGTGGTCGTGTAGGGCTTTGTGTGCGTGGGTGAGGAGGCGGAAGGTGATTCTTTTGTTGACGGGGAGCCAGTGAAGGTCTCTCAGATGTCCGGAGATGTGGCTGGTTCGTGGGATGTCGAGGATGAGTCTGGCTGATGCGTTCTGGATCCGCTGGAGTCTCTTCTGGAGCTTGGCGGTGGTACCGGCGTAGAGGGCGTTGCCGTAGTCCAGTCGGCTAGTGACGAGGGCCTGGGTGACGGTCTTCCTGGTCTCGGTGGGGATCCACCAGAAGATCTTCCGTAGCATGCGTAGGATGTTGAAGCACGCCGAGGAGACGTTGTTGACTTGCCTGGTCATGGAGAGGGAGGAGTCCAGGATGAAGTCCAGGTTGCGTGCATGGTCTGTCGGTTTGGGAGCGGTGCCCAGGGCGGGAGGCCACCAGGAGTCGTCCCAGGCGGAGGGTGAAGAGCCCAGGATGAGGACCTCCGTCTTGTCCGAGTTCAGTTTCAGGCGGCTGGTCGTCATCCACTCGGCTACCTCTTTCATCCCTTCGTGCAGGTTGGCTCTGGTGGCGGCGGGGTCGTTGGTCAGGGAGAGGATCAGCTGGGTGTCGTCGGCGTAGGAGATTATGTTGAGGTTGTGTTGGCGTGCGATGGCCGCGAGGGGGCTCATGTAGACGTTAAAGAGGGTGGGGCTCAGTGAGGATCCTTGAGGGACGCCGCAGATGACTTCGGTGGCCTCTGACTTGTACGGTGGTAGGCGGACTCTCTGTGTTCTTCCGTCGAGGAAGGAGATGATCCATTCCAGCGCCTTGTCCAGGATTCCGACGTTGCTGAGGCGCTGTACTAGGGTGCGGTGGCAGACAGTGTTGAATGCCGCGGAGAGGTCTAGGAGGATGAGGGCCGCTGTTTCTCCGTTGTCCATCAGGGTTCGGATGTCATCGGTGGCGGCGATGAGGGCGGTCTCGGTGCTGTGATTGGCTCGGAAGCCGGACTGTGAGGGGTCGAGGGATCCATTCGTCTCGAGGAAGGCGGCCATCTGCTTGTTGACGGTCTTCTCGATGACTTTGGCTGGAAACGGGAGGAGCGAGATGGGGCGGTAATTCTTGAGTTCGGTAGGGTCCGCTGTGGGTTTCTTGAGTAGAGCGCTGAGTTCGGCGTGCTTCCAGCTCTCAGGGAAGGTGGCGGTGTCGAAGGATGTGTTGATGATGTCTCGCAGGTGGGGTGCGATGACAGCGTCGGCCTTGTTGAAGACGTGGTGAGGGCAGGGGTCGGTCGGTGATCCGGAGTGGATGGAGTTCATCGTGCGGATGGTGTCTTCGGTGCTGATCGGGGTCCAGGTGTGGAGGGTGGTGGTGGGGGGTGGTTGTTCGGTCTTGGTGTGCGTTGGTTGGTTGTTGAAGCTGTTGTGTATGTCCGCGATCTTGTTGTGGAAGTATGAAGCGAGGGAGTTGCAGAGGTCTTGCGATGGGGTGATGTCGTTGTTTCCTGCGCTGGGGTTGGATAGCTCTTTCACGATGTTGAAGAGTTCCTTGCAGTTGTTGTCCAGCCGGTCCTTGAATGCAGTTTTCTTGGCGGCGCGGATCAGCTGGTGGTGCTTCCGGGTGGCCAGCTTGAAGGTGGTCCTGTTGTCCGGTGTAGGTTCCCTTCTCCAGACTTTCTCGAGGGCTCGGCAGTTCTTCTTGGAGCTCTTGAGTTCGTCGGTGAACCACGGGGTTTTCTTGCTGCCGGGTCTGCTGGGCGGGGTCCTCAGCGGGGCGAGCTCGTCCGCGCAGATGCTGATCCACTTCGTGAGGTTGTCGGCGGCCTGGCTGGGGTTTGCTGAGCTGGCAGGAGGGTGCTGGCTCAGGGAGGTGGCGAGCTGGTCTGCTGTGATCTTGTTCCAGCTTCTGCGGGCGGCCTGTTGCTGGTGGTGGTGGGTCGTTGTTCTCTTGAAGGTGAAGTGGATGCAGCTGTGGTCCGTCCATTGAAGCTCTGTGGCGTGGCTGAAGTCGATGTCTGTGCAGGAAGAGAAGACTGCGTCAAGTGTGTGTCCGGCGAGGTGGGTGGGGGTGGACACCAGCTGCTTGAGTCCAAGATTGGCGAGGTTGTCGAGCACGGTGCTGGTGTTGCGGTCGTTGTTGTTCTCCAGGTGGAAGTTGAGGTCCCCCAGGAGGATGTAGTCAGCGGAGGGGAGGGCATGCGGGCTGACGAAGTCGGCGATGTCCTCGCTGAATTGGGTGCGTAGTCCCGGAGGTCGGTAGATCAGGGTGCCTCTGAGGGTGGTGTTCGGGTCGGTGTGGATCTGGAAATGCAGGTGTTCGGCGGTGGTCAGGGTGTTGTCGGTGCTGGTCGTGAGACGGATGGTGTTCCTGTGGATGATGGCGATGCCTCCTCCCATCTGGTTGGCGGTGCGGTCCCTCCGGTCCCTTTGATCGCTTCCTTGGTCCAGTAATTTCTTTCTCATTACCCAATTTGTAAAGTGACCTGAAAATGGTTCACTGTTTTAGGGCCTGGTGTTTAGTTTGGGCTGGTACTGCACCACAAGGTGGCAGCCCTGCAGCAGAAAGGCATGGTGGAGTTATTGCAAGGCAGGAAACTGGGCTGGCATGCTACCCTCAGTACTTCCTGGTTTCAAGAAGCGCAGCAGTCTTTGTCCGACCCTGCACCTTAGTTTCCCAACTTTTACCTTTACAAGGAAAAGTTCAAGATGCTATACATGACTCAGGTCCTTTCTAGTGCCAGAAGCAGAAGACTGGCTGCGTCTTTTGACTTAAGAGATGCATATTTTCCCATATCGATTCTGCAGTTGAACAGATGGTACCTGCATTCGTGGAAGGGTTTACTCACTACCAGTTCCTGTACCTGCCGTTCAGACTAACATAGGCACCCCAACATAAAGGTGGTGGTTTGGTGGAACTCACCTTGCATCAATGAAGGTTTCATTCTTTCATTTAAGTCTGTAGAGTGGGTTAATCTGTTACTCATCACCTGCCCTGGCCGAGGCCTTAGCAACTCGGACGCTGCCTTTGAACAGGAAGTAATTGTTTATTATATGGAAAGGACACTTTTTTGCATGTTCACTCCCTAATGTTTTGACTGACGCTGCTGTTGTATGGACTTTTTGAACACCTAGGCAGTGCTGTCCAGCACCCTGTGGATGTGCTCTGCTCCCTAAAAAATATAGAATTGTCTTATCCTTGACTGGCATATTTAATTCACCTATAAGTCATTACTACATGGTACTCTGCATTCCCAGTGCCTGTGAGGTAAATATTACCGCAGCACTTATTGTTATACCACTAAAGGGACAAGTGAAGATGTGACTCTAGACTGAAGCTCCTGAACCCGGGCTTTCGAAAGAGTAGTGCACCTGCTGTAACATGTGGAGTGAAACCTCAAGGGTTGGACTTGTTCCCAACTGAACCCAGTACAGAAGAGTGGACTCCAATTTCTAGGTGGCTAACCATCTGTTAAGCTCCAGAAACTCGAAAGCTGCAGGAAAGTTAAGAATCAGCTGAGCCTAGCTACCCAGTTCTAACTGGATTTGCCCTGTACCCTGCTAGTGTCTTCTGGGAGAGTGAGTCCTAACCCCTAAGTGGTACCCAAAATGTCCTGGACCCTTGGATGGTGGTAGAGTACACTCCTCCAACCACAAAGATACAAAAACTTGACCCTAAGTACTTGGTTCCAACTTTTCTTTAAAATGAACCAAAGTCTCATACCGAGAAGCAACTGAAGCCTCAACCACCATTGACGAATCGCCAGTCTGATTCCTCTAGCTGGATATCCCATACAGAGTTCCCCGTATTGACAACAACAGTCCTTTGCCTTCTTGCGAATGGACGACACCAAGGCCAATATGGAAATTGCATTAGAAGGCCACAAGACCTGTCTGGATACAGGCTTCAGACTTCGCCCGGGTGGAGCTCTTCGCATCGACAAAAACTGCCCTGTGCTTGCCAACAATGCAAAATTCTGACCGGGTAATAGGATCTCCTAACTAAGTCAGAAGATAAACTTTCTACCAGACATAACCTGGGCCATGTATCCGACGCGTGATTCATCGCAGTCAGCTTTACTTTTTGACTCTAACCCAATGTAGTGTGACCACATACCCGTGGTTGGTGCTTTGCACTTTTTGGAGCTAGAAACATCTAAAGCTTTGATAAATCATGCCTCCATTTCCCTACTCCTGATTTTTGTCATTTTGGGGTCTATTTGCTCATTACATTTAACTCTTTTAAAAGAAATATAAATTAGAGTGGGAGTTTTATTGTGTTGTGTCTTCTACTTTGTAACAGTGTTGGTTCTGATAAATGTTTCACTTATTTGTCTTAAGTTAACCCTGTCATTTCTGTGCTACAACTACCAATGGTTGGCTCAGGTGTACATTTTTAAGATCTAACTGCACCTAGTGATGATTATATCCATTATTCCTTGACGAGGACTACCTTCCACTTCAAATAATCATTGCCTCACATTAGTTAAAAGAAGTCACCAAGCATTACTATCAGACTCCTACGTCATCATCCCATGTTACACCCTCATGACGTGGGAAGTGTTCATGTGAAGATTTTTCTGCATGACTATGTATATGTATTTGTATGTTGCAGGCATGTCAAATGGAGCATGTAACTAATATTTGTTTCTTTTTCCTACAGGTTTAAAATCGGAGGGGGTTCCAAGTGCGCCTACCTCAACACTGAAGAAGCCAGCAGTGCCAGGTGCAGTTCCAGTAGACACTGGATTTGTACCAAAGAGACACTTATTCATTAGAGCACCTATTTGCGGTTACTTTGTCAAATCTAACACATATGTTGGCAATTGTGTGATATGTCCTAAGGAAACAGCATGACAACCTTCTATGCTGAAGCTTGGTATCTTCAGGAGTATTGCCCACAGCAGTTACACTGCACTGATGAGACCCAATAAGGTCGAAATATGTGTGCTCTTTTCACTTCCAAATGTATGTATGTTAGCCAGAGTGCTAAATATTCTACCCTCACTGAGTGCTGTTGATACTCCTCATGTTTATGATGCCACTTGGGGGGGGGGGAAAGGGAGAGTAAATCTGACACCTCTTTTATGTAATGATATATTGAAGCAGGCCACATTAAATGTCATTTTTTAATCAATTGTTTACAGTCTTCTCTATAAACAATGCAAGCAAGTGTTTAAAATGAGCACCCCAGTGATGGAGGCTCAGACAGGTAAAGGGCCTTCCCACAAGAGCACTTCACACTGGGAGGAGGATTACTAAAACAACCATGAGAATATGCCTTCACTAGGGGACCATTCTACAGAGGCTGCAGCATTGGCGGCCGGCATGACTCGCAGGTGGGGGGGTGGTGAGGGGATGGGGATAGGGTGGTGCGGGAGGTTGCACAATGGAAAATATATATACATACACTTACCTTGACGCTGGTTCCAGTGTCTCTGCTCCTGCTCTCCTCATGGGGCAGGAAGAACAACCAGGCTTTCCTGACCAATAACAACGCCACAGTGCAGCATTGCGATTGGTTTTGAGCCTCCTGGAACGACGCTCAACCAGGGAATGGGGGCCTGGGCATGTTCTGCACTCAATCTGTAATGCAGCCTGCATTGGGAACAGGGAAAGTGTGCATGACTGTTTTGGGTTGCCCGAGAGGGCTGACCAAACAGTCATTGCGCACTTAGGAGTGGTCAAACCCCTCCTACCCTACCCTGATCTGAGAGAAGAGCCCACCCACCCACCCTCAAAGGGAGCATGAAATGATACTAAAAAGTAAACCATCGGGAGAGAATGTATAAATCCTTGTGCATGTGCTGTAGTTGCAAACTAATATATATATATATATATATATATGGTTTATGTACCGTGCCCGGTAAGTGATGAGGGAAGTGTGTGATAAAAGATAAAATGAAAGCCATGTGAAAAAATGTGATGATCGTCCGTATTCAAACCAAGAAACAGCCAATCGCGCACGAGCTATTCCAGTGTGGTTAATTTTAACATGGTATTTTAACATACACGGAGTGCGACGGTGCCGATGTGGAAAGCGAAACTCTAATGTGCAACTGTGAAGTTTAAAAAAATGAAACATGGCTCACTTTAAAATGTTTTATGTCCACTTAAATTGGATAAGATAAAGCTTCATGGCGTTCTTATTCTCCGACTGCAAAAAACATACAGTGACGTAAGCGGGAGTTACTGCGAATATAATCAGTGAAACTGACAGGTAAGAGAATCGCCGAAATATACCGGCACCGCCGCACTCGGTGTATGTAAAATACCATGTTAAAATTCACCGCACTAGTATAGCTTGTGCATGATTGGATTGAATACGGACAATCTGCACATTTTTTCACATGGATTTCATTTGATCTTTTATCACATACTTGCCACATCACTTACCGAGCACTGTACATAAACCATATATTTTAGTTCGCACCCACAGCACATGCACAAGGATTTATATATTCTCTCCCAATGGTTTACCTGCATGATTTGAATTGATGAGCTAGATAAAAAAAAAATTCTGTCAATACATATAGGGTATGATTACATTGACCATACCTTTCCTCCCAAATTACAAATATTACGCCCCTGACGAAGGGCAATCACCAAAAAATGCATTGGGCTGATGTAAAACATGATGAATGGAAAATTACATTTATAATGATGGAATTATGAATGACAAAATGAATAGAAAAACAAATTGAAGAAAAATAATAAATTGAATTGAAGAAAATTTTATTGAGAAACTTTATTGACCATAGTTCTACAAGATTAACATTGTTCTTGAGTGCAAGTGGAAGACGTCCCGCCACCCAGAGGGCCGCACTTTTTCACTTTAATCCCATAAGAGACCATGGAAAACATATACCCCATTGGCAATGGAAAGTGCTGGAAATCTGTACCTCCAGCTCCCAAAATTACATCTAGATTCAATATTTTTTTATCATAATCACTACCACCGAGGGGTTCCAACAGACAGATCCTAGCAATGAGCTGAATAGGAGCAACATGGAAAGGAGATTGCTTAAGGATAGAAAAGGAGAGTTACACTCCAGGCCTTGTTTGAATGATCTCATAAATCAGGACTGGCCTCCTGCGGCTTTTACTTCACTAACATTCATCGCTGACTCTTGCTGGTAGGTCCTTCCTCCACTTTCTCAGTAAGCGGATACCTTGTCTCACTCAGAAGTAGGACAAGGTATCCGCTTACTTTCCCTCGAAGATAAGAGTACTCCAAAGCATATATCAGAACCAGCTGAGCCAATTGCTTTGCTGAATCCTACTGCGATAAGGGGACCATCAGGTAATATTTTAACCGATACGTGTCTGTGATATACTTGAAGGATCAACAGTAAGAGCATTGTCTCGCCAAGGCTCCAGCCACGCCAGTTTCTAACCTCAAGTATTTTTCAGAATTTCTTGATTTATTCTTTAACCACTTGTTGTCTATAGAAGAATCCCCAAAAACTGAATTTCTTATTTTTTAGGCAGAGCCAAAGGATGCCAAGAAAAAGCAAGAGATGATGGAGCTGATGGTCACATCGAAACCAGTTAGATCAATGAGCAGGTTAAGATGGACAGTCCACTATTGTACACCATAAACCCACTCACAAAATGTCCTCAAATATTGTTGGACCCCCTGAAAGAGGTGCAGAGCACAAGACAAATGATCTTTCAAATGATCCATCTATACTGGCAAAGTATGTTGCAGCAGAGCAGCACAAACTCAAACAAAAGTTAGGAGACTCAGTTTGCTGAAGAGAATTCCCCTGACTGATAAAGTGGAATAGGAGGCCAAAGAGAAACTAGATGCAAAAATCCAGGAGGATTCAATTCACCCATCTTTATCAGCAGTGGAAGCAATGGAGAAAAGCTGGGATTAGAATTATCAGGTGCATATTTATAAAGGTTTTGCAACACCCTTGTGCCACTCAAGGAAGAACAACACAAAACTTAAGTCAGATTTATCAAGCCACACAAGGCCTCCTTGTGTGGCCCTTCATGGTTTGATAAATACAGAGTAGCGCAAAGCAGCGCACATCGCTGCGTTGCTTTTCTCTACCCTAGGGAGGTGTTACCACACATCTACTCATGGATTTTAGCACATTCCCAAATTTTATCAACAATGGTAAACCTGAGAATGTGTCAAGTAGGGGTGGGCAGGACTCGGAGTTTAAATGTTTAGATTTCCACAAAGTTACATGAAGATTCTGCTATTTTCCAAGGAGTTTTGCAAACAGCTGGGATCAGCACGTCTCGCTGTTCTTTTAGAACTCGGGAGCTTGTTCCTCACTGCAAAATCAGCAAGAACTGCGCTACACATGCGCCAGACGGCGTTGCTTCTTTTCTGATTCTCGAGCAGATTTTCTACTCGAGCAGAGGCTTTCTCACCGTGAATGGTCCTGACTGCCCCTGCGTTGAGAAAATATCACCAAGTGCCATCCATGCACCCGAAAATCACGCTAGGAAAAGCCAAATCTCGCTCACACTCACCAACATTCCATTGGAGAAAAAACTCCACGTAGAGTGGGCAAAACTCTCTGAATTCCAGCTGTGGAGCGGAATTTATCACCCACCTGTAGTAACGAGGAGAAATATGTTTATTTCTCCTTGTTTTTTTCTATTTGATTGTGTGCTGTATTCTGCAGCACACATAGAAAGAGGAAAATGCGTCAGGGGATTGCTTTGTGCAGGAAGGGATCCCTTCCTTCAGAAAAACAACCCTGCTTACAATGCAGGCACCCTTGCATCATGGTGCTGGGTGACTGCATTGGCGCTAGGCCGCACATTGCACACCACAGATGGGAAATGGCAGGAAAGGGCAGTATATTAAGTACAGTGTATTTCTGCCCTTTCCCTCTCACACAGCGCATCAAGGTGACTACATGTATATTTGTTAAATATGCTCCTGAATGAGGCCCAGAAAAGAAAACATTATTTCTTAATTGGTGAGCAGACATAGGTGGTTAACACACGCAGTCCAATTACTATGAATTTACTGTGAGTGATAGTCAAGTAGTGAGACTCACTCATAGTAAAAGCCCAAAAAACAGGTAGTCAAAATCCTGGTGGACTAAATGTGCAGAACTTAATCAATAAAGCCACAGATCCTAAAATGCTTTGTTTTTCCACTTCCAAATCCTTACTCTTTGTCCACACTTCATTATTATTATTATTATTATTATTATTATGTTTCTTATATAGCGCCAGAATCGACCCCCGAAGGGGTATCTCCGCGCTTGCCTTGGGAACCCGTCCTGGCTTTTCCCTGTGAGATAGCCCCTACAGGGCATCCCCAAGGTGAAAGCCAGGCATCCCGCCGCGGGGGCCGTTGTGGAGATTAAGCAAGCTTAATGCCCAGAGTTGCAGAGTGTGAACCCATGATTAGGTCAGGCAACGAAGCGAGAATTATCGAGTCCATGGACATTTGAGCTCAAGACCCTGCCGCGTCGGGAATTGAACCCTGGTCCCGGGTCTGACCTCTGCTTCAGGGTCTGCCTGCTCTAACCAGTGAGCCACACTTCTCCACCTAACCAGTGAGCCACACTTCTCCACATTCACTTTTATGTACTGTGTGTGACCTGTTTTTCCTCCATTTTTTCACCTGAACACCTGTATATCTGTATTTTCTGCTTGAAAAATGCTAATTAGGCAAAAGGAATAATAAACTGCCTGTGTGCCATATTGTTTTGACTGATCTACGTCGTTTCTGTCTGTTTATTTCAAGAATAAACACCCAAAATGATACTTACAAAAAAACTTTCATTGGTGCAGAAAGTGTTCTCTCCCCCAATGAGGGCCACTGGTTGATTTCTCATGACTCTCTTGGGCGGTTAAATCGCTGTGGTGGCTGTCAACAATAATGTTATGTTATAGTTAATTTGTAAAGCGCTCGTACACCAGTTTGGTTTCTTTACGCTGCTTGGAAAGGTGATGGCTGGTGAATTAAATAAATGATGGGGCACTCACTATACATTCTGCTGGCCGCCGGGCCCTAAGTCCAGGGCTCCTCTCTCTGCGCTGATCCTAGGGGTGATGAGGAACACGAACGAAAGGGAAGGACTTCCTTCCACATGCAGCGTCAATCCAAACAATCCTGGAGCTGCTCTCATGCTGTTTTCATGTAGGGCGCTATACCCTGGAACCGGTCCCAGGATGCTTGTCTCCGGTCCAGGGAGGACCTGGCTTGGCAGTTTGATTTGGACTGTTCCCATGAGGCACAGGGTCAAGACTGATTGGCATATGGCTGGCTCCAAACTGGGGTGGCGTAGTGGGTAAAAGAATGATAGATTTAACCCAGATCTCTTGACTGGTGGAGAATGTTTGATTCATTCAGCATTCCGTCCATTTGTTGCAGATACACTTTTCACCCTAAGTGGGAGGGGTATGCCCAGACGTGGATCCCTTGCTCACTGTGCCACTGGATTCAAGCTAGCCTGGCTGATGAAGGTTGACATACCCTGAAACCAGTCCCAGGATGTCTGTCTTCGGTCCAGAGAGGATTTGGCTTGGCAGTTCAGTCTGAACTGTTCCCAGGAGGCAAAGGGTCAATAGCGATCTGCATATGGCTAGGTCCATACTGGAGTGGCCCTTAGTGGGCAAAAGAACAATGGATTTAACCCCAATCTCTTAACTGGTGGAGAATGTTTAATTCATTCAGCATTCCGTCCATCATTTGTAGCAGTTACACTTTTCACCCTAAGTGGGATGGGTATACCCAGACGTGGTTCCCTTGCTCACTGTGCCACTGGATTCAAGCTAGCCTGGCTGATGAAGGGTGACATACCCTGGAACCAGTCCAAGGATGCTTGGCTTCGGTCCTGGGAGGACCTGGCTTGGCAGTTCGGTCTGGACCGTTCCCGTGAGGCACAGGGTCAAGATTGATTTGCATATGGCTGGGTCCAAACTGGGGTGGCGTAGTGGGCAAAAGAACAATGAATTTGACCCAGATCTCTTGACTGGTGGAGAATGTCTGATTCATTCAGCATTCCGTCCATCATTTGTTGCAGTTACACTTTTCACCATTGGTTGGATGTGTATGCCCAGACGTGAGTCACTTGCTCACTGTGCCACTGGATTCAAGCTAGCCTGGCTGATGAAGGGTGACATACCATGAAACCAGTCCCAGGATGCCTATATCCGGTCCAGAGACGACTTGGCTAGGCAGTTCGGTCTGAACTGTCAGTCAGTCATATTAGCTTTATCACACAATTTGTCATAAAAGCAGATGTACAAAACTTAAGAAGACACATGACCGTTAATTAGTAGCACATAAAAATAGATTGCACAAAAAAATATAAAATCAGTTAAAACATTTAAGAAAATAAAAGCTGTGGGCATTTAAAACGTTGGGCACATCTTGGTAATGGTTAAATACATTGCAATTTGTTTGCTACTTATTGTACAAAAACAAAATTCATTAATGTCGACCTTTGCCATTCCACGATATTCTTATAAGCCACTGTTATCTGAATCAGATGGACCATGGAAACAAAAAATGTCAAACAAGAATTTAAAGGCATTTGGGAATCAGCCTTTGACCTAGTGGACTGGAAAATCATGATCAGGCACTAAGGGCCTCATTTATGAGAAGTGACACATTGCTGCATGAAAGCAGCGATGCGTCACTTCTCAGTGCGCCCTTCTTGCGACATGACACGATGGATGCGTCGTATTCACTGTATGACGCACCATGTCGCAAGGAGTTAGAGATATGTTAGTAATTCTGACATATCTGTAGGCGCAAAAGTGACGCATTGCTGGAGTGTGTCACAAAAGTGACGTAACTCCAGTAATGTTACTTTCACATGGGGCAAGCACCATGTGAAAGAGCCTGAATTAGTCTTACGCCTGCTGTGAGGCAGGTGTAAGATATTGAGGCAATGGCATCCCAGAAGTGGTGCACTGAAATCTCATAGATTTCAATGCGCCACTTCTACTAGGCTTTTAGTGGGGGAACTCCCACCCTGCATACATTATACCTGATGCAGGTGTAATGTAGCACAGGGGTTTAAAAAGTGATGCATCTACCTAGATGCGTCACTTTGTAAATAGGGCGCAACATGGTGCATTGTTTATGCCGCCCCTGCGTCACTGAAAGTGACGCACCGGCGGCGTAAAAGTGACACTGGGTCTCATAAGGCCCTAAGTAAGTCAAGCTTTGGGCCAAGGTTCATAGCGATGAATCTGTCTAAAAAACCTACTTCCAGAATAACTTTAAACAGGGGTCTGTTGGGTTTCCTTACTTTTAGGAGGGGCATTCATTAGGGATGCTCACTATTCCACTTCTTGTTTGCTCTCACTATCAACGCAATGGCCAGGCAAATCTGGGAAGACATGGAAATCCAGTGTATAAAATTTGGCCAGGACACGCACAAGGCTATGTTGGTTGCAGATGACATCCTTCTGATGCTCTCTAGCTCCAAAACCTCCTTTTTTTGCCTTGAGATCTCCTGACTGAAGACAAGTTAGTTTTGTGCTTAACTGTGATTATATCTAAGTCTGAAATATTGAACCTGAAACTCCCCTAGCATGACATAGGAACATCTGAGAGACTGCACTCAGCTCCCATGGACCCCAACTTCAATTAGATATTTTTGAGTAATGGTCACCCCTGACACGAGCGACATGTATAAGGCCAATTTCCCAAATACTGACTACATTAAACAGGGATTTGTTAAGATTCATATCTCCTAGCCGGGTAGAGTCAACACCATTAAAATGGCACTGCTTGCAAAGTTCTATACCTTTATAAACCCTGCAGATAATTCTCGCTCAGACCTTCTTCAATGTTTTCAGACGAGCTGTGACGAAATATATCTGTGGACGTCAGGCACGAGACACTTTCAGGGTACTATGTCAACCCTTATATAGCGGAGGGTTGGCTTTACCCGACGTGAAAATGTATTACAGTCTAGACTAGAGTGTTAGACCTGATATCATTGGCTTGAGTCTATCCTCCATTTTTTCTGTTTGCCTCCACTGTTTTACGATGTTTTGCTGGTATATGCTTTGGGCGCTGTGCCACTGCTGATCAGTGCCACAGCGCAAGTGCTCCCTGTGTTAAATTGATGTATCTATTGTATCCATGTTTGGCTTATTTGGTTTACTGTCAGTCCCTAGTCTAGTGCACCAGGAGTGCCGGGGCTTGTAAATACAAATGCCGCTCGTGGGCTTGCAGCACGTGTTGTGCCACCCACAAGAGCGGCCTCATAAAAGAATGTCTCCGGGTCGGTCATTGCGAGACCCACGTGCAGCCTAGTGCTGTCACGTGGGCTGCACAAGTATACCTACTTGCCAGCCCCTCAAACCTCCCTTGACTTCATGTTAGTCACCCCTATGGTAGGCCCACGGGCAGGGTGCATTGTAAGTATAAGGTAGGACACGCCTGACCAAGTTGGCCTGTCCTAATAGTGAATTACCGCCATCTTCGTTCTTCACTATTGCGAGGTAGCCTGCTCTCCATTAGTTAGAAAGGGCCGCCGGGATTATTAATGCTATGATCCTAGCTGGCTCGGGGAGCATGGTGCAATGTCGAGTTTGGTATCCCTGAACTCGGGGTTTAATTACGCATCCGTTGGTGTGGATGGTTTTTGGACTCTGGGTTTGAAAATAGCACTTTTAGAAAGTGTCTATTTTCTTGTCTAACCATTTCTGGTTTCTGCTGGTTTTGTGTGTGCGTGACAGGAGCTGGGTGGCTCCAGAGGTCTGAATGAGTCAGTGTGGGATGAGTGGGACATTTGCGTTGAGAGTAGGGGGAGAGTAGTTGCTGATAGCCTGCCCTGCCGGATACAATGCTGGCTCCACCTCCTGCCAAGTGGCTGATGGCTCTGTGCCTGCCATGGACGATCCTAGCCCCACCTCCTGCCAGGAGGCCGATAGCTCTGCTCCTGCCAGTGTCAATGCTGGCTCCACCTCCTGCTGGGCGTCTGAGGACCCAGCCCAGCGCAATGAATAGGCCAGGTGCTTCTGCCTGGCTCCACGCACAAGAGACCCAGGATGTTGGGAAATTCCTCTGCATGGACAAAGGGATCAAAGCCAAAAAGGGGTATAAGAGAAGGACCCCTGAACCAAGAAATTAGATCACTTCTGACAAGGAACCCTGTAACCAAGGACAAGAGGCCTGCTGATCTAAGGACTTGCCTACCCCTTCTGCCAGTGTGCTGTTTGCTGGGGGGAATCCTGCAGTGCTTCTTTATTTTTGCCAAGGAACCAGGAGAGAGGAACTGTGTGTGTACTCTCACGCTTGCTAAGAAAATCTCCAAGGACTGGAAGAGTGCCAGTCTCCTGCTGAAGTCACAAGGCTAAAGGACTTCATCTGCTTAAAGTGCTATTTGCTGGAACCTGTGAATCCGGCACCTCTGAAAGAGCCAGCAATCTCGACGCCGACGGACGCCGCCGAATCCAGCTCGACATCGTGAGTGACGGCTCAAGTGTCCCGCTTCCTCGACGCCGGCCGCCGGCCCGATCGACGCCAGCAGCAACGCCAGTGAGTAGGGAGTTCGGCTCCAGCTCCAAGGGACCTCGAGTCTGCACCGCTGCTGATCACATCGCCCTCGTGCCCTCTCGACGCCGTGAGCGCTGCTCACTCTTTGCAACAGCAGCATCATCGACGACGACGCCTGCTGAGGCCTGATCGACACCGGAGACTCGACGCCGCTGATCATCGTGTGCTTCATTTTCCTAGGTACTGTGTTGTTGGGGGTCCGTGTGACTCCGGGCTCGACGTAGCGCTCCTTGCGGTCGACGCCGAACCTTTGGATTAACTTTGCCTCGACGTCGTGTAGCCCCCGTGTGGGTTACCTTGTTGCTAAGAACTGTGTTTCCAAGAAGAAGATTTGCTTTGATACGAAAGACTTTGTGCTAAAGAAGAAACTACCTTTGAACTATTATTTTTCCCTTCACAGAGTATTTATCCAGATTGTGTATATTTTTGTTGTTATTTGTTCTTGTGCTAAGCCTTATATAAAAATACTTACTTGTATAATACTACTGTGTCGTGTCCATTTGTAGTGTATTCACTTTATTACTGTATGTAGTCATAAATGCTTAACACACAGCCTCTGAGATAAGTCTGTCTGCTCTGCCAAGCTACCAAGGGGGTGAGCAGGGGTTATCGAAGGGTGTGATCCCCTTGCCCTGACTAGAAAAGGTGTGTCCCTATTTGTCAGAAGTGTATACCTCTGCCAACTAGAGACAGCCAGTTCTAACATTGGATGCAGCGGTGAGGATTTGAACCTTGCATTTATGACCCATGTGCAGTGATTAGTGTGCGCTACATAGTGAAAGCAGACCATAGCGCAGTCACAATCTGATTGGGAAGGATCCTATTTTTGGTTCTCCGCTTTTCTGAAGCTTGATTTTTGAACACTGCCAGTTTTGACCATGAGTGACAACGGAGTCACTACCCCTGTTGTTGTTGTTGTGGAGGAATTCGACAGAGCGAAGATAAACGACTACGGCTTGAAGGAACTGAAGTCCTTTTGCAAGCAGTTGAAAGTGCCTACCAAAGGCATCTCACGAAAAGAGGAATATCTCAAAGCATTGCAGGCCTGGTTGGAGGCCAGAGATCCCACTGATCCGGTGGTGTTACCGCCAGGGGAAGAGGAGGCGCCAGCGAATGAGCCTGAGTCCTCTCCCGGAAGCAGTGTTTCCTCCAAAGGTCTTTCCCCTGAAGAACGAGAAGAAAGGGTGAAGGAGCATGCATACAACATGGAAATGGCAAGGCTAAAAATAAATGAGCAGTTGGAGTTAGAAAATGCAAGAGGTAGGAGAGAAGCTGATTTGGAGACCAAAAGGTTAGATTTTGAAAGAGAGAAGTTAGCTTTGGAGCGTGATACCAAGTTGAGGGAGTTGGACATCCAAGCTAAGAAGTTAGAATCGAATCCCTCTGGTGGCAGCATCCCATCTGGGCCTGCAGAAAGTAGGTTTTATTTTCCCAAAGATGTGATAAAAGATTATCATAGGAACGAAGATATTGGTCAGTGGTTTAAAGCATATGAGTTAGCATTGTTGGCCCACCAGGACCCTGAGAAGAATTGGGGAGCGGGGTTGTGGGGTCGCTTTGTGAATGAGGGGAGAGATACCCTGTTAGACATGCCTGTTGAGGATAGGATGTCGTATGCTCATATGAAGGATGCTTTAACGTTGCGGTATGGCCTAACCCCCGAGAAGTACAGACAAGCTTTTAGAGAATGTAAGAAGTTGCCTGGTACGACGTGGGTTGAATATGTGTCTTATTTTTGCAGAGCCATGGATGGTTGGGTAAAGGGCAGCAAAGTGGAAAGTTATGAAGCTCTTTATGATTTGTTTGCTTGGGAGCATTTGTCTAATACATGTTTTCCAGAGCTGCGCCAGCACCTTATTGATAGCAAGATATCTAACCCTAGAAAACTTGCTGAGGAGGCGGACCGCTGGGTCAGTACCAGGGTCCACAAGGGTCCAGTGGGAGACTCAGCCAAAGGTGGGCAGGGTCCCCAGCAGAAGAGTGGGGGGGACAAGGGTAAACAGAAGGAGTCCCAGGAAGGGCCCCAAAGTAATCCCCAAGGGAACCAAGGGAAAGGTTCCCAGCGTCCCCCTGAGAAAAAGCCAGGGGCCCCGACGGGTAAACTTGTTCAAAGGGGCCCCCTAACCTGCTACAGTTGTGGGCAGGTGGGACACCGGTATTATGACCCCCAGTGTCCCAAGAAGGATTTGAATGCACCGCCGCGTGCACCCCCCGTCAGTTGGCGAGTGTAGCCCTGGGAGGGGAGGAGATGGTTGTCCCTGGTGGGAGGGGTCCCGCAGAAATGTCCCTGGTCTCGCTAGGAGACATGCAAATGGTCCCTCCACCCCCTCTGCCTAGTAACATTAGTAAATATAGGCAGTGGGTGACCATTAATGGCCATAGAGTGGAAGCTCTCAGAGACACCGGAGCGAGTGTGACAGCTGTCAAGTGTCACTTGGTGTCCAGAGAGCAGGTGGTTCCCCACGCATTCTACCCTGTGATAGCTGCTGACAACTCCCAGAAAGAGTGTGAGGTAGCTCAGGTTTCCTTTGAATGGGGGGGAGTTTCAGGTACTCTTCAGGTTGCTGTGAGGCCCGCCATGCCTGTCGATTGTCTCCTGGGCAATGATTTAGAAGACTCCCCTTGGGCTAAGGTGGAGAGGGAGACGCACTTGAAAATGTTGGGTGTGCCAGAGTGGGTGTGTGCAACCACTCGATCGATGACAGCGAGTAAGGGTGTTGATGGGGTCCCAGAGCCTGAAAGTACGGCCCAGGACCCAGCTGTGAAGAGAAGAGGCAGGAGGCGCGGGAAACCGGCCCCCATAGTTCCCGTGGTCCAGGAGGAGGTAGACCCTGAGGGGGATGCCCTGGAGCCCACAGGGGAACAAATTGCCGAACTGGGAGACCTGCCCGAGCTGACCCATTGGCAGCAGGATGGTGGTCCCTCCAGGAAGGAATTCTGTGCCGAACAGAAGGTGTGCCCTTCTCTTGTGGGCATGAGGCAGCAGGCCTTAGCCCAATCCTCAGGTGATCAGTCAGGGTCACATTTTGTGTACTGGGAGAACAACCTCCTGTATAGCGAGCCTAAGGCTGCTGAGCCTGGGTCAGCCCATGTGCTGGTGGTACCCCAGCGCTTTAGAGCCTTCCTACTGGGTTTGGCTCATGACGTTCCGTTAGCTGGACATCTGGGGCAGGACAAGACCTATGCCAGGCTTGTCACCCATTTTTATTGGCCTCAGATGGGAAGGGATGTAGACATCCATTGCAAGACTTGTCACACTTGCCAGGCAAGTGGGAAAAGCGGAAGGAAGCAGAATGTAAATGTAAATGTATTGGCATTTATATAGCGCACTACTTACCCGTAGGGTCCCAAGGCGCTTCGACCGCTGCGAAACCCTTCCTGGCTTCCCTGAGAGATGGTCCCTTAATGGGTATCTCCAGGGTGAGACCAGGCATCCCCGGCGGTCTGGTGGGGCCGTTAGTGAAGATGAGGCAAGCTAATGCCCAGAGTTGCCGAGTGTGATCGCTGATCAGAGTGGGCACCGAGGCGAGAGAATTATCGAGTCCGCTGACCCTGGTCCAGAAACCTGCCGCGCCGGGAATCGAACCCTGGTCCCGGGCCGTCCTCTGCTCTCGGGTCTGCCGCCTCTAACCAGTGAGCCACACTACTTCACTCCAACCTTTTCCGGTGGTCAGTACCCCCTTTGACCGGGTGGGTATTGACATTGTTGGGCCCCTGGACCCCAAGACAGCCCTGGGCAACAGGTTCATCCTGGTCTTGGTGGACCATGCCACACGGTACCCGGAAGCCATCCCTCTCTCAACAGTGACGGCCCCGTGGTGGGACGGGCACTGATGGGTGTTTTCTCCCGGATGGGGTTCCCCAGAGAGGTGGTGTCAGACTGGGGCACCAACTTCATTTCGAACTATATGAAGTCTCTGTGGAAGGAGTGTGGGGTAACCTACAAGTTCACCACTCCTTACCACCCTCAAGGAAATGGGCTGGTTGAGAGATTCAACCGGACCCTTAAAGGCATGATCATGGGTCTTGAAGAACCAATGAGGCGGAAATGGGACGTCCTCTTACCATGCCTGTTGTTTGCTTACCGAGAGGTGCCGCAGAAGTCTCTAGGGTTCAGCCCCTTTGAGCTTTTGTACGGTCACCCGGTAAGAGGGCCTTTCAGTCTGGTCAAGGAAGGCTGGGAGCAATCTCCCAGGAAACCTCCCCAGGATGTATACAGTTACATGCTGGCCTTTCGGAACCAGACTCGGCGCTTCAGAGAACTTGCTCAGGCAAATCTGGAGGCCAGCCAGGAGGAGATGAAGCGTTGGTACGACCGGAATGCCACTCTGGTAGAGCTTCAGCCTGGTCAAGAAGTGTGGGTCATGTCCCCTGTGGAACCTTGTGCGCTCAAGGACAGGTGGACTGGACCGTTTAAGGTTGTGGAGAAGAAGAGCGATGTCACCTACTTGGTGGACTTGAAATCTCCCAGGAACCCCTTGCGGGTCCTGCATGTCAACCGTTTGAACCCCACTTAGAAAGGTCCAAAGTGGGCATGCTCCTAGCTACAGATGCTGGAATGGAGGAGGAGAGTGAGCCTCTTCCTGACCTCCTGTGTGCTAAAGAGCAAGACGGGTCAGTGGATGGTGTGGTCCTCTCTGACACACTGACCCTTGAGCAGAAACAGGATTGTCGCCACCTGTTGGGACAATTCCCGGATCTGTTTTCCTTGGTTCCGGGTGTAACTCATTGGTGTGTCCATGACGTTGACACCAGAGACAGCCCTCCTGTGAAGCACAAGGCTTACAGGGTGACTGACAAGGTTCGAGCATACATTAAGGAGGAGGTCTCCAAAATGTTTGCGTTAGGGGTGGTTGAGTTCTCTAGCAGTCCTTGGGCCAGCCCAGTGGTCTTGGTCCCGAAGGCTGCAGCGCCTGGTGCTTCGCCGGAACTTCGGTTCTGTGTGGATTACCGAGGACTCAATTCAGTCACGAAGACTGACGTGCACCCCATCCCCAGAGCTGATGAGCTCATAGATCGGTTGGGGGCGGCCCGCTAACTTAGTACGTTTGATCTAACGTCTGGGTACTGGCAGATCGCCTTGACTGATGGGGCAAAGGAGAGGTCCGCATTCTGCCCACCAGATGGGCTATACCAGTTCCGGGTGATGCCCTTTGGGATGAAGAATGCCCCTGCCACCTTTCAGAGGTTGGTCTGCCAGGTCTTGGCTGGACTGGAGGATTTCAGTGCCGCCTACCTGGACGACATCGCAGTGTTCATCGCCAGCTGGGAGGAACACTTGCGCCACCTCCAGGAAGTGTTGTTGGCTCTGCGCAGAGCAGGCCTCACAATCAAAGCCAGTAAGTGTCAGATTGGGCAGGGTTCGGTGGTGTACTTGGGGCACCAAGTAGGGAGCGGCAAAGTTGCCCCCCTGCAACCCAAGATTGATACCATCCTGGCTTGGGCACCGCCCAAAACCCAAACTCAGGTGAGAGCCTTCTTAGGACTCACGGGTTATTACAGGAGGTTTGTCAAGGATTACGGTAACATTGTGCACCCCTTGACTTCGCTGACTTCCAGGAAGCAGCCACGGAACGTGATCTGGACTGATGCCTGTCAAACGGCCTTCGACACCCTGAAAACTGCAATGTGCACAGCACCTATACTCCAGGCACCCGACTTCTCGAAAGAGAAGTCCAGTGCCTGGACGCTTCAGAGCATGGCGTGGGGGCTGTTCTAGCTCAGGTGAATGAAGAGGGCCGAGACTTGCCTGTAGCCTTCATCAGTAGGAGGTTACTTCCCAGGGAAAAGAGGTGGAGTGCGATAGAGAGAGAAGCATTTGCTGTGGTCTGGGCGCTGAAGAAGCTAAGACCCTACCTGTTTGGGACTCACTTCCGGGTTCAGACAGACCACAGGCCCCTCAGATGGTTGATGCAGATAAGGGATGAGAATCCGAAACTGTTGAGGTGGTCCATTTCCCTACAGGGGATGGACTTTACAGTGGAACACCGCCCTGGTACAGATCACGCCAATGCTGATGGTCTGTGAAGATTTTTCTGCCTTAGTGATGAGGACTCCCTAGGTCAAGGGTAGTTCTCCCCACATTTCAGCTGGAGGGGTCACGTGTTAGACCTGACATCATTGGCTTGAGTCTATCCTCCATTTTTTCTGTTTGCCTCCACAGTTTTACGATGTTTTGCTGGTATATGCTTTGGGCGCTGTGCCACTGCTGATCAGTGCCACAGCGCAAGTGCTCCCTATGTTAAATTGATGTATCTATTGTATCCATGTTTGGCTTATTTGGTTTACTGTCAGTCCCTAGTCTAGTGCACCAGGAGTGCTGGGGCTTGTAAATACAAATGCCGCTCGTGGGCTTGCAGCACGTGTTGTGGCACCCACAAGAGCGGCCTCGTAAAAGAATGTCTCCGGGTCGGTCATTGCGAGACCCACGTGCAGCCTAGTGCTGTCACGCGGGCTGCACAAGCATACCTACTTGCCAGCCCCTCAAACCTTCCCTTGACTTCATGTTAGTCACCCCTATGGTAGGCCCACGGGCAGGGTGCATTGTAAGTATAAGGTAGGACACGCCTGACCAAGTTGGCCTGTCCTAATAGTGAATTACCGCCATCTTCGTTCTTCACTATTGCGAGGTAGCCTGCTCTCCATTAGTTAGAATGGGCCGCCAGGATTATTAATGCTATGATCCTAGCTGGCTCGGGGAGCATGGTGTAATGTCGAGTTTGGTATCCCTGAACTCGGGGTTTAATTACGCATCCGTTGGTGTGGATGGTTTTTGGACTCTGGGTTTAAATAGCACTTTTAGAAAGTGTCTATTTTCTTGTCTAACCATTTCTGGTTTCTGCTGGTCTTGTGTGTGTGTGACAGGAGCTGGGTGGCTCCAGAGGTCTGAATGAGTCAGTGTGGGATGAGTGGGACATTTGCATTGAGAGTAGGGGGAGAGTAGTTGCTGATAGCCTGCCCTGCCTGATACAATGCTGGCTCCACCTCCTGCCAAGCGGCTGATGGCTCTGTGCCTGCCATGGACGATCCTAGCCCCACCTCCTGCCAGGAGGCCGATAGCTCTGCTCCTGTCAGTGTCAATGCTGGCTCCACCTCCTGCTGGGCGTCTGAGGACCCAGCCCTGCGCAATGAATAGGCCAGGTGCTTCTGCCTGGCTCCACCCACAACAGACCCAGGATGTTGGGAAATTCCCCTGCATGGACAAAGGGATCAAAGCCGAAAAGGGGTATAAGAGAAGGACCCCTGAACCAAGAAATTAGATCACTTCTGACAAGGAACCCTGTAACCAAGGACAAGAGGCCTGCTGATCTAAGGACTTGCCTACCCCTTCTGCCAGTGTGCTGTTTGCTGGGGGGAATCCTGCAGTGCTTCTTTATTTTTGCCAAGGAACCAGGAGAGAGGAACTGTGTGTGTACTCTCACGCTTGCTAAGAAAATCTCCAAGGACTGGAAGAGTGCCAGTCTCCTGCTGAAGTCACAGGGCTAAAGGACCTCATCTGCTTAAAGTGCTATTTGCTGGAACCTGTGAATCCGGCACCTCTGAAAGAGCCAGCAATCTCGACGCCAACGGACGTCGCCGAATCCAGCTCGACACCGTGAGTGACGGCTCAATTGTCCCGCTTCCTCGACGCTGGCCGCCGGGCCCGATCGACGCCAGCAGCAACGCCAGTGAGTAGTGAGTTCGGCTCCAGCTCCAAGGGACCTCGTGTCTGCACCGCTGCTGATCACATCGCCCTCGTGCCCTCTCGACGCCGTGAGCGCTGCTCACTCTTTGCAACTAGATAGATAAGCTAAATGTCCAGGTAGGAATCATTCAAAACAACCACTTTAAGTTTATCAGTGTCACCTGAGTGATCACACAAATCAATGGAGTGACCCAAGGGTTTATATCAAAAATATATTCACTTTATTTTTGATTATGCAATTTAGATTTTTTCTATACACGGAAAAAGTATCAAAACTGGCAACAAACAGACTAACATAACATGTAAACTAAATGCTAGTCTACATACACCTACAGCATAGTGTGTGGCTACGTACTCTAAACCACAACAAAGTAAATATATACACATAGAAATTCACAAATCAATTTGCACAGTGAATTATACAGTGTATTGCATGTCAGGTGTTAAGCGTTGACGTTTCGGTCCATGCTGGTCAAGTTGATCCGTCGGACCATCTTCAGGACAAAGACGTTGCACAGCAATGTCTAGTATAAACACAACAATAACAATAATAAACCCTGAGGCACACGGAGACCAATATCCAGCTTGGCACAGACCAACACAAAAAACCAACAAAGTGAAGCCAAATTGCAAGTTGACTACTAACAAAATCACACCAACTAGAACATTCAACCCATGCAACCAGTGAGCATGCGGGTTCAGCACTACATGAGGTGGTATATCTCTGTGACTAATATTCCACATCTCGCCAATGAGTGTAATCTCAAGTGAAAACACACCAGGTGAAACAATGAATGAAAGGGGGTGTCTATAACTGTAAACTAAATCCCGAGGTCTGGGTAATACTCACGAGAAATAAAACGCCATACAGGTCGTTCTGTATATGAATTAAAAACAACATATAACATAAAGCATTAATCCCAACAGCATCATCGACGACGACGCCTGCTGAGGCCTGATCGACACCGAAGACCCGACGCCGGATTGCTCGACGCCACTGATCATCGTGTGCTTCATTTTCCAAGGTACTGTGTTGTTGGGGGTCCATGTGACTCCGGGCTCGACGTAGCGCTCCTCACGGTCGATGCCGAACCTTTGGATTAACTTTGCCTCGACGTCGTGTAGCCCCCGTGTGGGTTACCTTGTTGCTAAGAACTGTGTTTCCAAGAAGAAGATTTGCTTTGATACGAAAGACTTTGTGCTAAAGAAGAAACTACCTCTGAACTATTATTTTTCCCTTCCCAGAGTATTTATCCAGATTGTGTATATTTTTGTCGTTATTTGGTCTTGTGCTAAGCCTTATATAAAAAGACTTATTTTTATAATACTACTGTGTCGTGTCCATTTGTAGTGTATTCACTTTATTACTGTATGTGGTCATAAATGCTTAACACACAGCCTCTGAGATAAGTCTGTCTGCTCTGCCAAGCTACCAAGGGGGTGAGTAGGGGTTATCGAAGGGTGTGATCCCATTGCCCTGACTAGTAAAGGTGTGTCCCTATTTGTCAGAAGTGTATACCTCTGCCAACTAGAGACAGCCGGTTCTAACATAGAGCATCAATTGAGGGTCAGTTCAGAGGATCAATAGGGATAGGGTAGTAATGGGCTCATTGTGGTAACTCATATCTGAAGCAAGGGGAGATCGTTCTGCAAATTCATACATCAGTTCACCAAAATCCACAACACTGCAGGTTTACGTCAAGATACATGGGTTGTCACATTTCACCACTTAACCCTCTACATATATGCCTATACATTTCAACCAATCATTCTCAACCGGAGACTTTGGGTGCCTGTTGAGATTGGCCAGATGGACACTGCCTCAGGATATTGGACTTATTCCGCAGAGGTGTGATCAAACCCTTTGAAGAATGAAAAAAAGACTTCCATATAGCTGAAAGGGAAAGATTTCACTACACATAGTTGCACCAGTGGGTTTTACATCCTGTCTGGAAAGAAGCAACTTCCAGAGATGTAACTCTCTTTAGAAAGAAATCACATAACAGGCTAAAGGATCAAAGGGCATAATCTTACAATTCTGTGTACTTTTGATGGAGGTGGCCCCACCCACCCACAAATCATATACACTTTAGTGGTAAAGTCAAACTAATGTTACACTAACAGACACACAGTGGTATACTGTTTAGAAAGATTTACCTGATAGTGTACATAGTATGTTGGGGAGCGAACCACACTATAAATAGCTTTTGGATCAGTATCTCTACCCAGTTAAATTACAGAGGCTCTTCCAAATGTAGAACCTTAGTCCTGGAAAGGATGTGATGCAATAGGAGGTACAAAACATGTGGTGGGAATGCCCTCATATATCTGCATTTTAGAAAGAGATCCTGAAAGCTCTTTGGTGTATTTTGGGCTACCCCATCCAACAGGGTATGCCCAATGTTCGACTGGATGTGAGGCCACACCCAAAGATGCAAGTCTAGAGCAGGCAGGGTGGTCTTGTGGAACATTTAGAGGCAGACGAAATAACAAAAGTGTCCTTTTGGAAAGAGTCTGATCCTCCTATGTCATGTTGTGGCACATGCACTGATGGAATATTTTGGCTTAGGAGAACCTTGCTAAAAATGTGATGGATAAGAAATTTGATGTTGAAACTGTATGGAGTCTAAAACTCACTTCCCTCTCTGAAGGGGCTCCCTCTAAACGTGCCTGCCTACTGGCTTAAGGCACTGGCCCTTTTAGTGTAAATGCTAAGGGGGAACGGATATCCTGGTTAGAATGGTACATTGATTTTAGACTAATTGTTGAGACTAGTTAGACTTGGCAAGGCATTGAGGGGACTTTAAATTGTGTATTTCACCCCCTAAGAGAGGCAGGCTCTGATCTACAGTGAGTTGAGTTTTCATTCTTTCTGAATTTTCTTTTAGTTTTTTACTATAACATAGTATTCCATAGGGCAAATCAGGGACATGCGGTGGGCCTCATATAGATTATAGGATGGTGTTTGAAGACGATCTTGTTACGATGTATCTATGCTTCTATCCATGGGTAATGTGATGTTAAGTATATTGTGAAAACTCAATGCAACTTATAGTAAAATAAAATATCGCTAATACAATCAAAAAAAGTTTGCATTTTCTTTATTTCAATTTAACGTAATCAGTTTTTTTTCCTGAGTGTTGGAAATAACACTAAAGTCATCTGAGTTATGTTTAATCTTAGCAACTGTACCTTAGTAACCTAGTTGTTGTACGACATGTTCACTGGATTCTGGATTGTAGAATCCAGGGAACATAGACAGAGATGAGCAGTTACTGAGGGAAGAAGGACCTCTGTGCCCAGGTGTTGTATACTACCAATAAACATCTTTAAACCTGCATGAAGCCTCTTGCTAACTTTAATAGTGGCGACAATTATGGGATGCTTTTGTTGAGGCTTTTCACCAAGGAAAAAAAAAAAAAAACTACAAAGAAGAATTCTTTTTGACTGAACAACCCCTGACCTGTCGCAACTTTCACCTCTTTTTCATCTGTAGTTGAATGTCTACACAAAATACTGAGGTAAAATTTGATCATTCTATGACTTTTACTTGTGCGACCATTAATTGTGTGTAATTACATGCATGAAATACTCGAGTGTTGGTATTCGATGTGCCAAACGGTGGAGAACTAATTTGAAGTTCGACGTAGTTGTTATATGCCCAGTTACTGAAAAGTGTTTTGAGGCTCATATTATGTAAATCGCACTGTACTGTATAAATATTTATATTCGGATTGTGAGAAGCCCAGGATCTGCAATTAAATTAAAACCTCTGTGCAAAATGCGGAACATTTTAAGTATGCGATATTGATGCAGTGATGGCTTATTTAATGGAAGAGTAAAACGTTGCTGGATATAAAACGGAATAGCTAAACGTTGCTCCTTGTTATTCTTTGAAAATAAATAACCATCACAAGATTCCTGGAATTGTGTGGCGTCAAGCCATCGTTATTGCGTTGTCTGCGTTGAAGACGAACTGCACCTTGGGAGTGCATACGTCATTCCGCTTACGTGCAAACACGCTAGCGCAGCACGTGTGAGCCATCTCCATCTTAATAGATACCAGGATGCAGTGTATTAAGGTACTGTAATCATTGTTAATTCAAAATTTGCAAAAATACGTGACAAGAATTTTCAATTCTATTAAGGACAAGGAGGCGAGGATTATGCTATTCTCATTTCTTTAATAGAAATGCCCAGCAGCCAATAAAACAAATAAAAAACTACAATACCTATGAACACTTGGTCAACAACCATAGAGTCTGCCGTATATAAGGCCATGTAGACAATACCACTTTCTTTGGTGAGAAAAATTGGTCATGAAAACTGGAAACATCATAGAAAGTCAATTAAGGAAAACACCATCTCCAAACCAGGACGGCCAAGAAAAGTCCATAACACCAACGACAGGAGCAGACAGGAACCGCAATCCTCAGTAGAGCAGGCAGGAAAATCCAGGCCAAAACGAGGAGTCGTCACTTGGGATCAGATCCTGAAAAGAGACATAGAGCCGTAATACACATTCCGTGCAATCTGATCATAAAGAAGAAGGGTGGGTAGAAAAACAAGGCAATTGCATCCTTACAGCATCAAGGCATTATTGAACATGAGTACAGAAACAATAATGTATACAATAATGGGTGGGATAATCCTCGCCTTCTTGACCTTAATAGAATTGAAAATTCTTGTCATGTATGTTTGCAAATTTTGAATTCTATTTCAGGACAGGAGGCTCCGATTATGCTTGTTTAAAGCTGATCCACCACAACAGAAGCAACATGATCAATAGGCATAAAGTAAAAAGTCTTAACAACAAAATAAGAAGACCAATCCGCGGCCTTCATAATATCACACAAAGTGACACCCATCGAGAAAGCTTTAGAAGCCATCGCCCCTCCAGCAGAGTGTGCCCCAAACAAAGACACATCAATGCCAGCTTCCGACATGAGACAACGTATCCACCGAGCCAAAGTAGCCGGGGTAACGGGGCGAAAAGGCTTTTGCAAAGCAATCAACAACTGACCTTGCATATCAGAACGAAGAGAAGAAGTACTTACTTCGTAATCCTTGAGACAGCGAACCACACAAAGGTTGGGATGAGCGGGGAAAGACGGGTAATACATAGTATTAGTCTTGGTACGCCGAGAGAGGCGAAACGTGACTCCGTCAGGAGTAAAACTGCGTCCGGCCAGGTCCAAAGCACGGACATCAGACACCCGCTTGCAGGAAATTAGACACAACCACACAGTGAGTTTAGCTGACAGCTGTTTGCGGGTTAGCAAAGTATTGACCGGCCAGGCCTCAAGAAAACGTAACACAACCGACACGTCCCAGAGAGAAACGTACTTAGGACGTGGAGGATTCGCTAGGCGGATACCTTTGAGCTATTTAGCAACCAAAGGATGTTTGCCCGCCAGTTTACCATCCACATGGAGGTGGCCCGCAGAGATAGCAGAACGGAAATTGTTCACCGTACGGTATGCCAAACCAGATGAAGCAAGCGGGGCCAAACCAACGCTTCCAAGAGCCCTTGTAGCGTTTGTGGGTACCAGGGGACCAGGCGTCACTGATGAATCTGGAAGCGTCCCCAGAAAGGCCTGGGACTGACCAGCGTTCCCCGAAATCTGCCACGCTAGGAGAAGGAGAGAGCCGGACAGAATCAGGGGATGTGGATTCAGAAGAGGATCTAGCAGGAGATTCCACTTCTTGGGAAGAAGGATCGGCACCCCACAAGCCATCTCCAGGAGAACCGGGATCCACGCTTGGGCTCTCCACAGAGGAGCAATCAGGATCAGCTCCGCTTTGTAGCGCTTCGTGTAAGCCAGAACCCTGGGGATCATCATGAATGGGGGAAAGGCATAACACAGCGTCGCTGGCCACGGCTGGAGAAAGGCATCCGTGGCTAGCGCTTCTGGATCCGGCCTCCAACTGAAGAACAGCAGGAGCTGGGTGTTGAGACGGGAAGCAAAGAGGTCTAGATGACACTGACCCCAAGTCTGGAAAAGGCGACAGAACACACGGGGATGGAGCCTCCAGTCGCTGAAGTCTCGCAGGTGTCTCGAGTTCCAATCCGCAACAAGATTGTTGCGGCCGGGGAGATATTCTGCAATAACAGTGATCTTCTGTTGCGGACAATAGTGGCAAAAATCCTTGGCAATCTCCGCCAGTAACCTCGACCGAGTGCCCCCCAGCTTGTTGATATAACGGACTGCTGAAACGTTGTCCATGCGGAGAAGTATACAGCAGTTGGATTGAAGGGGAGAGAGGCAACGAATCGCAAAGGAGCCCGCTAGAAGCTCTAGGCAGTTGATGTGGAGGGAGAGCTCCTGGGGAGACCACCGACCCCCCCATCGAGACCGGACCGCACCGGGCTCCCCAGCCCCACCGGCTGGCATCCGATTTGATCACAACCTCCGGCAAGGACCCGAACAGGGCTCGACCATTCCAGGCGTCCATATGATCCAGCCACCATCGCATCTCCGACCTCGCCTCCTCCAAAAGAGGAATTTGATCCGAATAACGGAGGCCGTTTTGGAGATGGCAAATTTTCAGGCGCTGCAAGGCCCTGTAATGCAAAGGGGCCGGGAAGATCGCCTGAAGGGAAGAAGCCAACAGACTTACAACTCGTGCTAACGACCTCAACGACACAGTCGGTCTTGCAATAACTGAAGTCAATTCTCTCTTTATATACGGAATCTTCTGAGTGGGCAAAAGAAGTTGACACGTAAGAGAGTTGACTCGGAAACCTAAGAAATCTGTCACCTGAGTCGGGTCCAACACAGACTTCTGAACATTTACCAGAAAGCCCAGGGATTGCAAGAGGTCTATTGACCATTCCAGATGAGACATCAGGTGGAGCGGACAATCCGCCAGAAGGAGGATGTCGTCCAAGTAAATAATCAAACGAACACCCAGACTGCGAAGAGATTCCACGACCGGCCTCAACAGCTTCGTGAAGCACCAAGGTGCCGACTAGAGGCCGAATGGGAGAACCTGATACTCGTACCAAGTCCCCTGCCAGTGGAACTGAAGGAATCAGCGATGTGGACGATAGATTGGAATGGACAAATAAGCGTCCTTGTGTCAGGAACCTACGATTTGTCCGGACCCCTCGTGTTGCCGCCACTTGTATTCCTGCTCGGCATAAGAGGGCTCGAATAGTGCTGAAACCCAAGCGGTTAAATGTGTGGTTCCCCTGGCCATTATAATAAGATATTTGCAATTGTAAATAACATTTGTACAGTACTTGTCCAGTTATTGATTGTTCTGTGACGGACTGAGTCGCTCTGTGTTCTAGGAGCAATCGGCATTCTAGTTAACCTGTGGGGAGCGCGAACTCCGTACTGCGCACTTCAACACGATAATCTGTTGAGGAATCAGCCGGTTTTCAGCTTCGCGTCAATAATTCATGACGGGAGCTTTAAAACCCACCGGTAATGCTTCGCATTCTCCCCGTTTAGCTTAGAGAATATTTCATGTAGTTGGAGAGAAATTCCCACAAGCAGCAGTGAAGTTCCCGTCTCCTGGAGAAAGTCGAGTTCAAGGCGGCTGAAGATTCAAGGCAGTTACGACATTGGCAAAGGCGATATCGTCTTTCCTTTTCAGTAAACTTTCCCTTCACAGGACCTCAGAGACAGTTGAGCAGCAGCAGTGGCAACAATTGGAAGCTGACAGTAAGACAGTTATACAGCGAACTGAAGCAGCGTACTTTGGTCCTTGTTCCCTTCCTTGCGCTTTCCCTTTCTTTCCCTTCTCCCTTTGAACCTTCCCCTGTACCTTTTTGCACGCTCTGAAGGAGTTATTTGGCTTGAAGCTGCGAGGAGAACTGTCCTAACAATTTACACTGCATATACAGAAACCCCAGTAAAGCAGGAGTAAGAGGCATTCCAGGTAAATGGCTATAAGGACATTTGATATTTTGAAGGAGTATTTCTAAAGCGCAGCGTTCGCTCCGGAGGGAGCATCATGGCGCTGAGAATCCGGAAACCCGGTCTTTTAGGTGCGAAAAAAGGTTAAATGGCAGCTCTGGTCAAGTCATCGGGGAGGTTAAAAATCCAAGTTTTAAGAAGTTTTCTGAAGGGCTTCTCTAGGGTCTGTAGTCTCAAGTATTTGGGCATGCTGTTCCAAGCTTTGATGGCCAGGTAGCTTAAAGTTTTTCCACCTTTTAACTTCAGGTTATACCTGGCGGTGGACATGAGATTGTCTTGGGCAGAACGAAGAGAGCGACCCGGATGGTAGTGTGGGAAACGTCTGGTTAAGTTTTTAGGGCCGGTGTTGTAAAACGCCCGGAAGGCTACAGTAAGTATTTTGAAGAGTATTCTTTTATGGAGGGGTAGCCAATGCAGGGTTTTTAGGGCTGCAGAGATTGAGGATCTACGGGGTAATTTTAGAACCAGGCGAGCGGCCGTGTGAAGGACGCTTTGGAGTTTGGTCAGAGTGGATTTTTTAGTCCCGGCCAGGAGGCCGTTACAGTAGTCGACGCGTGAGATTATGAGGGCCACTGTTACAGTTTTCCTGGCCTCGAGGGGGAGAAAGTCGAAGAACTTTCTAAGAGATTTAATAATCCCAAAGCATCTGCCGGCAACATTTCTGGTGTGTTGATCGAATGATAGATCTGAATCAAATAATACGCCAAGGTTTCTAGCTGTTGTGACGGTCTGGGGGGGGCAACAGAGTTATCCGGCCACCAAAGGGCTGGGCAGAAGGAGGTGTTCTTTCCGATGGGGAGGATCTCTGTTTTGCTAGAATTCAAGTCAAAAAAAGGCTTTATTTCGACATAAAAAATATCTTAAAAAGCATACATACATGATGAATTCAATTTTTAAACATTACTAGATAAAAAGCATAAAAAACCCCTTACGTACTAGGAATCAACATTTTTTCCTACAATTTCTAGAGGGGGAATTATTTAAATTAGCTAAAAGAGTTAGGCCGAAAACAGACGATAAGTTTAAAATCATGATTAAACAATTTGCCTAAGTCTTTTTGACCGAATCCGCCATGCCCACCCTAGGTATTTCGAGGTGGCGCATGCAAAAAATGTACGAGTGTCTGTAAGTAATAACCTTAGTGCCACGTTACAATGTCTGGTGCCCAAGGTGAGACACATTGGTTTAATCCATTTCATACGAGGAACCTTGTAGGCAGGGCACTCGAATAACAAATGGGGGACAGACTCACGACGCTGAGGGCAGAAGGGGCACCATGGAGCAGTCTGATATGGAATTTTCCAGTGGCATGTGAGCTCCATTACAGGGAGAAGACCTACTCTAAATTTAAAATACAGGGATCTTTCCCATGGGGCAGAGATAATGTCCAGATACAGTTCTCTGATGGGAACATCTTTAAACTCCACGAAGTTTCTAGTCGACTTACAGGTCGTTGAAGAAGAGTTTCTTTTGTTTGCCACCCATGACCAGTAGAGTTGTTTTAACGTAGATTTGGGCGGGGCTGACTGTTGGTGCCATGCTTCTTCCAGCCCCAGGTTGGCAAGTAGGGCCTTGATGTCCCTTAGCCATTTTATTTTTGCCCAACCTGTGGATTTGATTATCTCCCGAAGGCCATCCGCATAACTTGAGAGCTAAGGCACTCTCCAGATGCGGGCCCACAGTAGCAAGGGGCGTAACTTTGCTTGCTCTTCAATCGCCCGACAACCCATGTCCAGTTGCAATGGTAGGATGGGGACAGATGGACCGAGAGACATTAGACTTCTCAGGAAGGTGTTCTCGGCTCGAGTTAGCTCTTTCATATTTGACATCCCCCAGAGCTCTGCCCCATAGAGTGCTGCACTTACTCCTCTGGCCGAGTAAATGTCCATTACTGCCGCTATTGGTTTTGTGGAGGCTGCTCTCTGCTCTTTCAGCAGGGCCCCAGTCACTCTTTTCAAGCTCAACAACATTTTGGTCAAGTGACAGTCCCATTTCATGGAGTCCACCAGCCGAATGCCCAGATAGTCGAACATCTTGGTTCTTTCCAGCGCAACGGACCCCAATGTTGGCGGGGGCCGAGTTTTTGTGGAGGGTTCAAAATGAGATACTTTGTTTTGTCTGTATTAATACAGAGACCTCTCTGCTTGCAGAACTCTTCAAAACCAGAGAGAAGCTGCTGGAGGCCCATTGGGGATTTTGACAAAAGTAAAGTATCGTCAGCAAAGAGCAGGGTGGGGATTAGGCGACCTGCCAAACGGGGCGCATCTGCTGGTATCTGTGTCAGGAAGTCCACCACCCCATTTACATAGAGGGAGAATAGGATTGGGGCAAGTACGCAACCTTGCCGCACACCTCTAATCACCTCTATTCTTGAGGTCTTTTGACCATTTGGCCCCCAGCGTATTTGGGCATAGTTATTTTCATGGAACCTCATGATCAGGTGGAGCAAGTAGGGTGGCATACCAAGGTCGCACAGTACCTTCCATAGGTTGTTTCTGGGCACCAAATCGAAAGCCGTCCGGAGGTCGATGAAGGCCATGTATAAGGTACCCTTCCCAATCGTGACGACCTTCCAATGGATCATGAGCAGCCTTAACGATTGTTCTATTGTTCCTGTGCCAGCTCTGAACCCAGCCTGGAAGTCCGAAAGTATCTTGTTTTCATCTGCCCACTGCTGAACTCTAGATAAGAGGACCTTGCCCGCTACTTTTTGAGAACAATCTATCAGGCTGATCGGCCTGTAATTAGCTGGGTCGTCTCTTGAGCCTTTCTAGTGCAGGGGGACCACCTCGGCGGCCATCCAAGAAGTAGGGAGGGGGGCCCCTGCCATAGCGGCATTCAATAATGATGCAATTAGCATACCCCATTCGTCTGTGTCCATGCGAAGAAGGTCGCCAGGAAGGCCGTCAGGACCAGCTGCTTTGCGAGGGACCAGAGATTTTATAGCAATTTCAGCTTCTTTCCTGGTGAATAGACTTTCCTCATAGCTCCCATCACCTCGAAGGATCTGTGGTAGTGGGAAGACCATCGCTTCTACTGCAGGTGCTGTGTACAGTTTTGAGAAGTGTGAATACCACACATCTTCGGTTATGTTGCATGTGATGACAGTGTCTAGAGGTCTATTTTTCTTTCGCAACAAGTCCCAAAAACCTTTAGCGTTTTTTTCTACGCTGGCAACACGAAGTTCCTGCCAAAAGGCATCTTCCCAATCTCTCCTTGCTGCCTTTAGCACAGATTTGTAGGACTTGCGTTTGGTAGCTATTAATGTTGCATCACCGCTCTTTACTGCCAGAATTAGGGCTCTCTTTCCAGCACGGCACTCCGACGAGTACCAGCATGATTTGCCCTGACGCTTGTCAAGGTTTTTGTTTCCCTTGGGATTTAGTTTGACCATGAACAAGTCCCCAATCGACGTCGAAACCTCGCTGAACATGGCTGAAATCTTGTGCGGGCTGGGAGGGTGACTTTCCAGAAGTTCACAAGCTGCAGCAGTAACGGCTCTGATGCAGGATAGTTTTTCTTCATCAATAGCCACTTTGTCCCACTTTAAGCGTCTGAGGCAATTCGAGGGGACCACCCCCCCCCGATGACCTTAGCTCGGATGCGTCATGAGCTCCACAAGATGAGCCGCTGTCCCTCCACCAGTATGTTAAGGATAGTGAGAGTGCATTGTGGTCACTATCCAAGGAAGGTAGAACTATCATGTCCTTCATGTGGGCCCACAAAGGAAAGTTTAAAAGGATGTAATCTATCCTAGATGAGTGACCCACCCTATTGTACGTGTGTGCCCCCGCTAGGTCTGACCGTGTTCTCCCGTTGGCTGCTCTCAAGCCGTACTCTAGTGTGAGGGAATTCAATTGGACGATTCTAGGAGTCCATCTTTTAACAATTGGAAGATCGAGGGACGGGACGCCTCTCCTTGAATCTTCGTCGTACATGTCCAAGGATTCGTCGGACAACAGGGGCTCAAATGTGCAATTAAAGTCCCCCATAACCAAAATTAGGGAGTCTCCACGGCACTCCCCTAATGCTGCCTCCAGAGCCATGAGGGTTGGTGACGAAGCCCTCCCTGAAGCCCCACGTGTGTAAATGTTGAAGATCTCCAGCTTTTCTGCTTTCCTTGGGAATTTAATTGTGAGCCACATCAGGTCTGGGGATTTTTGGGGGTGGTGGTGTACTCCCCATCCTAAGGATATATCGACCCAGACTAGGAGACCTCCAAAAGGGCGCCCTCTTCCCGATGCTGGGATACCTGCCGGAACAGAGAAGGTGGCATAACCTACTCTATGCCTTGGTTCCACACACCACGTTTCTTGGAATGCGCAAACTGCATGGGGCTCAGTGAGCGCCACCCAGTCCGGAGCATCCAACTTGTTATTTAAGCCTGCCACATTCCAGCTGATAGCTTTCAGGGTAGGATGAGTAGGAGACTCAATATATCCAGCTTCCCCACCCGGTGCCCCCGAGATTTGTACCCCGTCCACGGACTCAGTGAACTCAGTCCGACAACCTAAGAAAGAGGGGATGGGGGAGTTAGGCGCGAGATGGGGCGCAGGGGTGTTAACTGATGACGGGGAGACCCCCCCAGCTATGCATGGTGCGATAACCTTAGGTGGGGGGACGTTTATTACCGCTTTATCACCAAGTCACCAACCCCATCCCTGGGATGGGGCCGCTTGGGTCGGTGTCAATGCCCTTGCTCTAGCATCCAAGGTTGGGTAATGCGGGTACCATGCACCTCTACCCCCATCCGGCAAAAACTTATTGTGCCCAGATGACGGGGGGGGGGACGATAAAAGTACCCCAAGTCCCTAGTTTGGATGTCACAGAAGTTGTGATGCGACTGCTGGCTGCAGATCATACCTGCTGCTCTAGGATCGCTGAAGTTGATCAGCACGCAGTCCCCAGTTAAATCCTTACGTCTGTTGCCAATCCACCCCACACGACGAACAAAGGCTATTCTGCCATCAATGTGCCCTGGGAGGGGTCTATTTGCTTTAAGCCAGGAGAGGGTCTTGTGCTTAAGATCGGAATACAACTCACAAGAACCCTCTTCAAGCTCCGGAACCCCCGTTAGAATTACCACAAACGGTTTACAACCAGGGGGGAGGCTAGCATTAGGTGTGTGCCTTTTCGCCCTGTCTGTTGGTGTTTTAGCTGGGGATTTAGCTAAGGGTTTAGCTAGGGATTTAGGCGCAGCCTGACTGCCAGGGGTGGAAAGGGATGGAGTTATATTTCCATTCGACGTGGTTGGCAAATTTCCTACTGCTTCAGAGGAGGACGCTATTGGCTCGGGATTTGGAGCAAAGTTGACCTTAGGGGCCTTAAGCGCATGGGTATTGGGTTTTTTCTTTTGGCAGCCCGAGCTGGGCCCAAGAGTAGGGGTTTGTGGGTCAGGGCTGATTCCAGTGTTAGATTGATGTGACTGAGTGGCCTCCCCCGGTGCAGGCGCTTTTTTACGAGACATTGGTTCAGAGGAAACTGAGGTGACAGCACCACTCCTTAACCCTCCATTGTCTTCGCCCTGTGCCTTGGAGTGGAATTTGACCAGTGATTTCACAGCGTAAAAATTGTCCAACATTGATTGCTCAAGGGTGGCTAGTTTACGTGTGAGACTATCAATCTTATCTACAAGGGGCATCACCACAGACCTGATTATGCTCTCGACATCTAAAGGTGGGGTGGCAATGTCAGTATGCACAACCTGGGGGACTGTGGTGGTACCTAGAGGAGCTGACGAACCTGATGTGCCCTCGGACACAGTAACTCTAGTATGGATGGTAGGGGTTTTTGGGTGTAGAACAAGGTTTGTGGTGGAACCCCCTTTGGTCGCATTGTGTCTGCTTACTTTGCTGTGCGGCTTTTGGGAACCCCCCCTGCGAGGACTAACAGGACGCTTTCTCTTCCTGTGTGCAACTAGTCCTGGAGCTGATTTCCCTGATGGAGTAGTTTCAGGAGCCGCTGCTAGGGATGTGCTAGCTTCGAGAGATACGGCTGTGAGGGGAAGATTTGGGGCTTCGTTGGGCATCGCAGAGGGGCTAAGGGCTTTATTGATCTCAGGATCAAGTTCATAATTTTGTGCCCCCAGCGAAGGATCAGTTGGATCGGAAGAGTTTGGGTGTATTGAATCATGAGCAATGCCTGGTGCAGTGGTAGTTACCCTTTCTAGGCTTGCCCTAATCCGACTCACTCTCTCGTCAATGTCCGGGGAGTCAATTACCACCAAGGGTGTGGTAGGTACGTTTACAGGGCTGGGGGCTAGGGCAAGGGCGCCCAGAGAAGAACGCTTGTGTGATAGGCCCCTGGAGTCCCGGGATAATCTTCGTTCAGCTAGAATTATCTCCTTTTTCACAATGGAGACAGCCCGAGTTATAAATTGGTCCATTGTGCCTATGACTACGTCTCCCGCAGCTTTCCTAGATTTGCTTGCTCTGGTGCCTGTGGCCATGCTCTTGTGGTTCACGTGCACGCTTAGCAGAACCAAGAGATGTGGCCCGGCCCGGCCTCTTCTGGCCCCTGATGGCCAAAGATGATCCCGCCCTTGTCCCGGGCTTCTCCCGCGATGCTCCCGCGTGCTCCCGCATGACGGGGAAGAGGCGTTCCTTTATGGAAGCGTGAAGTGAGGGGTGGGAGGGGCAACAGGTCAGCAGGTGTGCCGGAACGCAGGGGCTCCTGGTTAGTTGAGTCCCTGCAGCGGCAGCGCTGATGGATCGAGCGTGTCCCTGCTCCCTCGAGTCTCTCCTGCAGACTGTGAGCAAACGTGCTCCCAACAGCCTCACAAGCCCAAAACAGCGACGCGGCACCCGCGGAGCGTGTGCGGCTAGTTGTAGCAGAGGGCAGCTACACCAATGTCGACAGCGGTCACAGGAAAACGCCGGTGAGCCCTTGGCGTGTGAGTGTCCCCTAGATGCTAGAATTGCATCGGAGGTGATTGACGTCCATCCATTGGAAGACTGCAGTTAAGCAGTTTTTAAGATTGAGCTCAGCTTTGTTTGAATTGTCCTCTAGGGGTACGATCAACTGACTATCGTCGGCATATGAGGTGACAGGTATGCCGAATGATTCAATCAAGGTAAGAAGAGGGATGAGGTAAACATTAAAAAGAAGGGGACTGAGGATGGACCCTTGAGGAACTCCAGAGGAGACCTTTTTGTCCTTAGATTGAAAAGGGCCTAGGGCGACAGTTTGGGACCTGTCGCTGAGGAATGATCTTATCCATGAGAGGGCTGAGTCTGAAATCCCTATGTCCATCAATCTGTTGAGCAAGATAAAGTGAGATATGGTATCGAACGCTGCTGTGAGGTCGAGAAGTATAAGAATGGCTTTCTTCCTCTGGTCTTGCAGCGTTTTGATTGTGTCAGTCAGTTCGATCAAAGCTGTTTCAGTTGAATGTTTGGGACGGAAACCGGACTGTTGAGGGTGGAGTATATTATGGGTTTCCAGGTAGGTTTTGAGTTCTTTATAGACTAACAGTTCAGTTATTTTTCCCAAAGCAGGGAGAAGGGTGATAGGGCGAAGATTGGTCAGGTCCACTAGGGATTTGTTAGCCTTCTTCATGAGTGGTTTGACAACACCCTTTTTCCATATGCAGGGGACAGACCCGGAACTGAGTGACGAGTTGACTATGTCATTGATGGTGGGGTTCACTACATCTATGATTTGGTGGAGAATCATGGGGGGACAGGGATCGGACGGGGAACCGGATTTGCAGGAAAGAATAGCTTCTCTGGTCTGAGCCAGAGTGACAGGGGTGAAATTTTTAAGACTACCAACTGGTGATTCAAGTTGGTCAGGGCTGGAAGGCCCTTGAGGGGTTGGAGAAGGGGGGAAATTCCTTTGGATGGAGGCGATTTTTTCATCGAAGTAATCTGAGATCTTATCGCAGAGATCTTGGGATGGGGGATTTCGGGTTGAAGGGCTTTGGGCTGTGTAAAAGTTTTAACTATAGAGAACAAGGTTTTTTGTTTCTGACTAGCTTCTTTGATGGCTTTTACGTAATAGATTCTCTTGGCTGCTTTAATGTTAGAGAGGTAGATTTTCCTCTGTTGAGTATAGGCAAGACGGTCGTCATTGTCGTAAGTACGACGCCATTTACGCTCAGCTTTCCTGCAGAGTAAGTGAGTGGTTGCTAAGTCAGGGGTAAACCAAGGGGTATTTTTAGTTTTCTTATGAGTTCTGCCGCGGCGATTGGTGGGGATACGGTTTTTAATTTCTTGTGCGATCCAGTTGTGGAAGAGATCTGCATCTCTTTCAATGTTGCCTGATAGAGTGGGGAGTTGGGATTGGGGAATGGGATTAAGGGTGAGGTTTTCCCGGACAGTTTTCCAGTTGACCGAGTAGTCGCGATGGGGATTAGTTTTTTTTATAATTTGAGAGTGACTATTAGTGATGTGGAAAGGGACCAGGCTATGATCTGTCCATATCTGTGGGAGGGGTGGCAGGGTTATGAGAGAGGGAAGATTAGTGCAGACACCATCAAGGGTGTGTCCTAGAGAGTGGGTAGGCAAAGTGACACTTTGTTGGAAATTGAAGATTTCAAGTGTCTGTAAGAAACTGTTAGTTTGTGAGTCAGATGTAGACTCAAGGTGCAGATTGAAGACTCCTAAAAGAGTAAAATGTGGATAACGAAGAAGGAAATGTCCCTGGGCGTCGCTAAGGGAGTCAAGAAATTTAGAAGCGTTACCGGGAGGGCGATAAATCAAGCCACCTGAGAAAGAAAGGGAATGGCCAAGTTTGATGGAAAAACCCATACCTTCTGTGTCAGTTAGGGGGTCTAAACTGAATGTATGGCAATTGAAGGTGCTTTTCAGGATGATTGCAACGCCTCCGCCTCTTCTTTTTACTCTATCCTGTCTATGAAAGGAATAACCCTGGGGGAGGGCAATAGCTATATCTGGGTTGCTGTCCTCTGTGAGCCAGGTTTCTGTAATCAAAAGACAGTCCAGATCGGAGTCAGTGATAAGATCGTGAATATCTTGGCTGTGTTTACACATAGACCTAGCGTTGATCAAAGCGCCTTTAAAAGGGGGCAGGGAATCTTTAGGGAGGGGAAGGAAAGGGGATGAATGGGCTGGGAGGATTGTGAGTGGCCAGCGGCAGTGGATGCAGCCAGCCGGGCCGGATACCTTGGATAGGTCGAGATTACCCGGGCAGTCATGGATACCTCGTAAAAGATGGAGATCGCTAGAGAGGTATCTGATACGTGGGGCATTTAGGGCAGGGGTTCCTGCGTCTGTCGCGGTCTTGGCGCGGACGGGCGCAGACGGGCTTGCCTTAGGTGCGCCTTCGGCGCGCAAACGGCGCTCCCGCTGCGCTCGTCCGCTGGGCTTCCTGCCTAGGCACATGTTATAGGAAATGAGAAGAAAGGGGCGTGGCCTCAAGGGGCGTGGCTAGCGAGCACGCCTGCGATGGCGGACGCTCAAACAACAATCAATTACCACAGCAGCGATCGGTCGGCTGCGTGGTATGAGGTCTTTCAGTGGGTCAGGTAGGCTTTTAGGAGTTTGTAATATCAACTATTAAAAGCAAATAACACAGTATAAACAATTTTAAAATTAGTAGAGGTGTACCGCCAGAACCCGGCTTCCGCCTCAGGTCTGGGAATCTGGATTCCGAAAAGGCTTGCGAAACGGCGCCTTATCACAGGGCGGGGGGCGTGGCCTCAAGGGGGCGTGGCTAGCGAGCACGCCTGCGATGGCGGCCGCTCAAACAACAAACAATTACCACAGCAGCGATCGATAGGCTGCGTGGTATGAGGTCTCTCAGCGGGTCAGGTAGGCTTTTAGGAGTTTGTAATATCAACTATTAAAAGCAAATAGCAAATAACACAGTATAAACAATTTTAAAATTAGTAGAGGTGTACCGCCAGAACCCGGCTTCCGCCTCAGGTCTGGGAATCTGGATGAGGTTACTAGAACTGCTAAATATGAACCTTGTTTAATGAGAGTCTCCTTTACTTTGTAGTCAGGAAGCCTCCACAGAATACTATCTCACACAGAAGAGAAGCATAGCCTAGAGAATCACTGGTAGGATAAAACGTATGTATTTCTCATAGAGTAATTACTGTAGAGGTAGGTTGTTGTGGTTTATTCTCTTCCTCTTCTGTACATTAGGCATCATCAATTTGGCGAACAGCAGACCCAAAAGGCAGTCAGAAGCCAGAACAGGGGCCAGAGGTTTTCGGGGTGTCTCTTCTCTCTCTCCACTTCCCCTTTTGCTGGTGTACTTGCTCTTGTAGTGGAGACACTGGTGGGAGGACGATTGGGACTTGCAGCAATACTACCTCTGCGAAGTGTTCAGGAGCCTTCTGAAACCTTGAGGTTCAGACGGACCATCCAGCCCCTCTCACGCAAAATATCCATCAACAGATGGATCCCCTCCATCTTCAAGTGGCGGTAGACCACTCCCCCGTTGAACTCCTTGAGATTGAGAACTAATCTGGAGCCCCGTCCCTTCTTCTCCACCAGGAAAACCATGCTGACGAACCCGTGCGGATGATGCATGGTCGGAACAATCGCCCCTTTCAAGAGAAGTGACTTTAGCTCCTCGAAAATGAACTCTTGATCCCTTTGGGAGAAACAAAGAGGAGAGGGAGGGCGAGACTGACTTTGAGGTTGGTAAAACTCTATTCTGTACCCTTGGACCGTTTCCAGCACCCAAGCATCGTTGGAGATCAATTGCCAATTGTTCAGGAAAAAACGTATCCTGCCCCCCAGAACCACACTGCAAGCAGGAATTAGGCTCACCTGAAGTTGCGGAATCCTGATATCCGCCAGAGTATCCACCAGGACGTCCTTTCCGGTACTGTCCTCGCCCTTTCTTGGAGGGGTAGAAGTTGGACTTTTGGGAATAGTTGGAATCCTGATTCCCTCCTCTGTGGGACTGATACCCTCTCTGATTGGGTTGTTGGGAACCTCGGCCGGACGAACGTCCCCTACTTCGTCCGGCCCTGTTGAAAACTGGACGGAAAGACCGGCGAAGCGAGGCCTGAGCCTTATCCAGGCCACTGAAGGTACTGACAAACTGAGTTAGCTCTTTTAAAAATGGTTGACCAAAAAGTAGGCCCTGAGCTGCAGGGCCAGACTCAGAAGTGGAAAGCTCTGCCAGTTTGGGATCGAGCTTGAGAAGGATTGAACGACGCCTCTCACTGGAAAGGGCGCAATTGCCCACTCGATAAGCTCATCAGGGTCCACCATTGCAGATGATTGTTAGGCCATGAAGCCAAGATCCAAAATCTTGGTGAGCGGGCCCAGCAGATCCAGGACCTTATCCTGGCATGAACGCCATGAACGGTCAAGACCTTTTTTCGGATCCTTAGCAAATTTACGAAGGTAAGTTACCATGGTGGGATCCACCTCTGGTGTGTCAGCTAGATTGTCTGCCAGATCCGGTCTAGGGCACTCAGAACGGAGGCGAGCACAGACCTCCTTCTCAAAAGGTTGGCGGATGTTGTCTTGTACATACGCAGCCACCGCCGGGGAGGGGAGCCAAGCGGTCGAATTGGGATGGACAATGTCAGAGGGCTCAAAGGTGAGAAGGGGCGGATGGGTGGGGGGCATCCACAAAATGCTCCTTGCACTTCTTCTTTTTCGGAGGAGGTGACACATGGTCAGATGACGATGAGAAAGCTGGTCATCATCGTCAGCGTTAGTCGCTGCAGGCTTGGACTTGGCAGCGCAAAGGGACTTAGCCAACCTCTGAAAATCTGAGGCGTGAGGATTACCTGGGGAAGACATGGATTTTCGTGATGCAGGGACCCAACCCTGCTGTTAAGTATACTGAGCCAAGTGTCTCTTCAGAGGAGTAATAGCGCAAACAAGCGCTTTATTCATAGACTGTTGTACACCCCTATCAAGGTCTTCCACCAAGTCCTGCTCAAGAGACTAAGGGGCCTCCTCATCATAATCATCTTCGTAGTAATAATCACTCATCGTACACTAACAGTGTAATTCAATGCCCAGAAGATGTCAAAATTCCACTTGCCAAAGGAAAATTCCGGGGGGGTGACCAAAACCCCACAGCAAACCAAGGAAAAATGATGCAGTAAACTGCCACAAAATCAATTAGCGAGTGGAGGGAGGGCTTGCCATACAGAAAAAAAGGCACTCTAGGCAAAGCCCATGCAGTATTGTACAGCCGGCAGCCTTTAGTAGCAACCGGCGTCAGCAGGGGTTAATTCCTAGGCTGTGGGCGGCAACAGTCTCAAAGGGCATCTCTCAAAAGCTCCGGTTCAGTCAGAAGACCTCGGAGCGCCGAAAATAGCTACTGCGCATGCGCGGACACCGGCTGCCTCGGAATAGCGAGGAGAGCTCGTGCTGCAAGCGCGAGACCACCAGCACCCCAGACTCCCACTCCACGAATGTGGGACACGGGCACACAAGCGCCCGGACACCAAGGGAGGTGATACACGCTCCCAGCCGCGCCGCGCCATAACTGGAGAAAGAACGGTTTTTGAAAGCGGCACACGCACACAGCAACGCGGCACAAAGCGCGAGCACAGCGCTTATCAAATTATCAACAAATACAGAGCAAACTGCATAAGGTCAGAGAAAAATGCACTTAACTGGCTGCGGAGCAGCAAAGAAAGAGGAAGTGGTATTGTCTACATGGCCTTATATACGGCAGACTCTATGGTTGTTGCCCAAGTGCTCATGGGTATTGTGATTTTTAATTTGTTTTATTGGCTGCTGGGCATTTCTATTAAAGAAATGAGAATAGCATAATCAGAGCCTCCTGTCCTGAAAAAGAATTTGCCTAAAACAACAACAAAACTAACCGGAACAGAGGAGAAAGACTACACTAAAGTTCTAAATCTGCTACTGACTCCGTTTTTAAAAATTTTTAATAGGTAAAGGCAACATATATTCAACCTTGACAATGGTGACTACATTTCTTATTTTAATTTATTGTGTTATAATCAATAGACAATGGTGACTACTTTTATTGTGTTAATTATTTGTATTTGAATTTTAACATTTTACTAGTATGTTATAATTATATGCACAATTTACAGCCTTCACATTATTAATGTAATTCATGTGATAAAAGTCATTGATGTATTGAGATACAATCATTTAGACATAATTAACAGAAAATGGATTCTATATCGTCTGTAGTGCCTCCACCTAAATGTTTACAAGAGCCTGGTCTTCCTATTATGATATGGGAAGATTGATGTGAATCTTTTGAAACTTACCTTGAGGCTATAGGTGGAGAAACCTTCTTATCATCTAGAAAACGTGCACTATTAAAACACAATTTAGGTGTGGAAGGTAGAAAAGTTTTAAAAACCCTACCTAAACCTGTATGTGTTGTTTCCACTATTTTAGTAGCAGCTGTTGATAGATGTGCGCGCAATTGCATTGCATGTATGTGAAGTGATAAGTCACACAAATCTCAGGAAACATCAATTTCACCTGCTATTTTTCCTTCTAAACTGTGGGAAAAAGTTGCAATCAACATATGTTGTCCTTTTTGTGTTACGGGTATCGACAACAAATATGCCATTGTTTTAATGGATTATTTCACTAAATGGCCAGAAGTTGCATTTGTGAAGGATATCAAAGCTGTCAATGTAATTGAGTTCTGTGAAGAAGTGTTTCGCAGGGAAGGTTATCCAAATTCCATTTTAACCAACAATGGACCAAAATCTATTGCTGATGAATTTGCTAAATACTTAGATGATGTATGTGTTAAACATCTGACCACAGCTGTTTATAATCCTAGAGAGAATGGCCTTGTGGAAAGGTTTAACCGAGTGCTAAGGAATGTGTACAGTTAGGTAATGCAAATGGTGATGATTGCAAAAATCCTATAAAGGAGATGTTATGGTGGTATCGTAATACACCTCAAACAGTTACGGGTGAATCCCCTTTCAGTCTTCTTAAAGGCCGGGTAGCCAGTTCTAAGGTGAAACCTGCATGGATGTGCAATACTGACTTTAAAAAAATAAATAGGGGAGACATTTTGAGTAGAGTACATGATTATCAAAGCAAGTATGTACACAGACAGACATAATGACAGAATTAAGAGAGGTACGAGGGAGTTTATTATTGGAGAATGGGTACGAACACACTTATATGGGAATCAACTAACAAGTTTTTCAAAATGGTCCAAACCTAAACAGATCACCAAGGTTGAAGGTAACAGTGTGTGGTTGAATGATGGAAAGCGGGAATATGAGGACTATGACTAAATGTAATGAGTTGGAATGTGATGTTGGTTCAAAGGAGCAGGGGTTTGTACCTTTTCATACCAAATCATCCAAGGCACAAGAAGGTAAATTGTTGAAACGTGATAGGACCAAACCTATTTGGATGAAGGATTATGTTTGTATTTAGATACATGTTTACTGAAAAATATAACGTTTATTTTTCTTAGAATATAATTGTTAGATTTTTTTTATCTTTATTTTTGTTGTAGAAAGGAAGATATGTTGTATCTTAGCAACTGTACCTTAGTAACCTAGGGCCAGATGTAGGTAAATGCTATTTACAGATTCTCAAATACCGAAATTGACTGCTTCGGTATTTAAGAATAGGCAAATAGTATGTAGGTAATTTTTCGGTAAATTTTACCGAATCGGTTAATCTGTATTTCCCATTCATTCCTAAGGGCCTCCAGGCCTATAGGAATGAATGTGAATTATTGAATCGGTAGTTGGTGGTAAATAACAAATCCTTAACTGAGGAATGCACTCACTTGAGTGCCCTCTAGATTACGGATTCGGTAATTTACCGAATCGGTATGTTAAGAATTCGGTAATTTACTGATTCCTTAAGTTACCGATTCGGTAAAATACCGAATCCTTCAAAAATGCCACCTACATTCCAACTGCCAAATACCGGTCGGTAACGGCCGAAATTACCGAATTTCGGCCGTTACCGACCGGTATTTGGTGACCTACATCCGGCCCCTAGTTGTTGTAAGACATGTTCACTGTACTATGGATTGTAGAATCCAGGGAACATAGACAAAGATGAGCAGTTACTGAGGGAAGAAGGACCTCTGTGCCCAGAGGTTGTATACTACCAATAAACATCTTTAAACCTGCATGAAGCCTCTTGCGAACTTTAATAAGCTATTTCCTCTAAACTTGTAATGGGTTTTGTTTGATATACAATGGAATCAAATTCGGCGTTAGCATATTTCTGAAAGAACGAACTGCATGCACTCTCTTCCCTGCTGGAGCCTGGCTGTTCCTGTACAGCATAGTCTGTCATTGTACAAATGTGTTATTCACTCGTCCCATTCTTTCTCTCATTGTGTCCCCATACAGTAACCCATCATACTTTATGTCGCTTTCCCTCTAAACAGAAGGAGAAATAACACTACAAAGTGTATGTTTTAATAATGTGCGCTTTTTAGCTGGGATTGAAATCGCATAGCACAGGGAGCAAATATCCCTCACCTACCAATAAAACGTGACCTCATGTAACAGGCCATGCAGTTAATTAAACAAGCATTTGCAATGCAATCAGTCTCGCCTTTGGGACCTTATATGTATTTAGCCAGGGTGTTGAAACATCTACTGTTCTTTGACATGGAGGGAAAGAAAGCAGCAAACTGCTTGACACGCCAGGTATGGGAACATATGTAAAGACATATTGCCTTCAGCGGGAAATGGTATAGTCCAAAGCTCTGTGTATAATATAAAACCAGGGCCTTCGGTGGTCATATGACTGAAAATAAAAGATTTGAAAAAAATATTATTGTCTACGTGTGCTCGTGGAAGACCATTTCTGTGGACTGGAATCTAGAGAATGCTAAAGTGATTCTGGTATTTTACTGACCTCTGCTATCGTTTTCTATCAAAAAAGTTAAATAGAGGCAGTTGCCAGAAAAATAAAAAAAGAGAAGGTACTTCAGCAGCGAGCAATTCTGGTATTTTACTGACCTCTACTTGTCATTTTCGATCATGACAGTTAAATAGAGGCAGTTGAACAAGTAGAAAGCAATTCTGGTATTTTACTGACCTCTACTGGTCGTTTTCTATTAAGACAGTTAAATAGAGGCAGTTAAACAGAAAAAAAGTCCCTACGCGGAAGAAGACAAGTCCTAGGGCTGATCTCTAGACTCCACAAAGTACATACAAAAATATGTATATACTAAAGTATATACAAGAGGTCCTGAATGCTCGACCTATAAACAGAAAATTTCACCAGTTTCTCAGCTTATCACGTCTTCACATGGCCTTGCAATGAGAGCACAACAGAAGGACCATCTCTGGTAGCCTCTTTCAGAAGTGCCCTTTCTAAATGAGATAGGAAAATGGCCTCAAGAAACAGAATAGGGGCCACACTCTGCTCGCTTTGATTAGCATTCAAAATAGCCTATTAAAAGCTACCAAAGTGAAATGATCAGATGTACAAATTGAGTGTTGAGACAGTAGCGGCTGGCATCTACGGGGAGATGGTGAGTGGGCGCATGTGCAAAACTAAAACCTTCCCGGGTGAATGCAACGTCGTCCACTCCGGACCTCCACAGGAACTGCAAGCTGGAGCCTGGAACTCCCTTGACCAATAAGGGTGCTGCTCTCATGCTGTAAGAGCAGCGCCCTGATTGGAGAGTGCAGCCTCACTCGGCTGTCCACAGCGACCTGGAGGCCTGCACTGGCTCTAACTCAGCTGTCTTAAGACAGCTGGTTTAGATATGTTTAAAGTGTACATATGTGGCTTGTCATAGAGGAAGGTCGGACAAAAAGGCATGCAAACTTTGAACATAAGCACACAGACAGCCCATCCTCCTCCCTGCTTCTGTCACTCAGCAGTTACCCTGCCCTCATCCTGATTATTGACTCAGGATGGGAATGAGAAATAAAATGGTAATGGGTTTTGGGGGCATTTTAAGTAGGGGACACTCCTCTGCTCCAACGGTGGAGCGGCCCCTGTGTTGATACTCATGGTCAGATTTACTATTCACTTATGTTGTCTTTGCTTCACGCAAGTTGACGAAAGGCAATGCAAGTATTGAAGTGGCATCTACAACGCCAACCAAATTGAGATTTGCAAGGCTTTGAGTCACTTTTCGTTTGCAGAGTAACACAATGCAGCTTCTTGCTTTACCCTGCGACAGATTGCAAACAAGATTTACTAAGCCTTTGTGCTGTCCTTGCGTTACACAGGGTGACACAGGCAAATCAAAGGCTTAAGTAAGATTTACAAATTCAAGCAAGAGGCTATTATCACATCCTTGTGTGAATGTATCATGCATAGGAAGAGAAATTGCCTCTTAGGATTATTTTTGTGCAGGAAGGTATCACTTCTCGCACAACAACAATCCTACCTGCAATGCAGGCATCCATGCACCGTGGTGCACATCTCCCTGCATTTCCACGAGGCAGCCTCAAGTGCCTCAAGTGCGTCAGCACCAGAGGGAGCTGAAATCTTAGTGAAAATGTCACTGTTCAGTTCTTTACTGTTCACGCAACCCAGTGCAGCAACTTTGCATGCAGGCCAGGGTTGGCTGAACTTTTACTAAACATGCCCCTACATGGGTAGAGCATTGCTATGCCCATGAATCCTCCCATGCATTTCCACATAGATCAAGATTTACTAAAGAATTTTCTTCCATGGTGAGGCGGGCATTTTGCAGTTTTCACTGCCCCTTACCACCAGGCATCCAACATCCATGCATACACATTAATGTACCCACTTTTACACATACATATATGGATATGTAACACCCAAAGACACACAGAAACCCTCATACACAAATATACAAACAGATACAAAGACCTTTGCACACACACAATCCCACGCACACACATACACACACTTCATCTCATACTTTCAAGAACCATATTTAACCACAACACCTACATTCACACACACATGCCTAACACATATACCCACCACTACTCAAGCACACAATAAAAGATCTGCGCACACATTAACACACACACATACATCTATGCCCATATGTTTATTTGATAGATCTTGTTATCAGAGAAAAATAATATTAAGTAAACAGTATTCTATCATATCTATTAGCATTTCAGAATGCAATAGATATGATATTAATCGAACTCTGTGATAGTGCATACAAGCAGCTAAGCCTAATGTATGTGGGATACTACTGTAAAGAATTTCAACATTAAGGATGATAAGTGAAACCTCTCTCGCTAAATCACAGCTGAAATCCATGATACAAAATCCCTAAGGTCAATTACTTCTCTTTGATAACAAGATCTATAGTCAGTGTAATCAAATCATGAACTGAGAGGTACAGCAATAGGGACCTGATTTGACTCCAGCTTTGCTAAATTGTCTGTAGGTTGTTGAAGGAGCATGTCTTCAAGGGATGGATGAGATTGTGAGTGTTATTTTGTGGATTAGATTATTAGATGATGTGTTTCTCATATGGAAATGTTGTGATGCAAAACAAATTATTAAAAAATTGAATATCAAAGAGATGAATCTTAACTTTACCAGACCATACATAGTACTCAGATTGCATTGTTAGACACCACTATCTTTGTAGATGGAGGCAAATTATCCAGTATTCTTTCAAAAAACCCACTGCTGCCAAAACTCTACTGCAAATCTCTACTGCATGCTGAGAGCAGCCACTTCATAGTCTCCTATTAGGAGATGATTTGAGGGCTAGGTCAAACTGCAGTACTGAATAGGGCAATCTTCCGGAGCAACATATTATGTCACAGAGGTTCAAGGAACATGGTTACCTTGCAGAAGCACTCAATATTGCTGTGCGAGTCAACATAGTAAAAAGGGATGATCTTTTAACCACTACCTAGTCAGAGATACCAAAAAAAGTTCAAGAAGTTAAACAGATCATAAGTAAACACTGGGCATTAGTCCAAACTGGTCATTTTCTGCACCTGTTATTACAGACTGACCTTGAGTATTGTTTAAGAGAAGTAGCTTCCTAAGAGACTAATTCACCCCCAATCTGATCTCATGTCAATTGTTTCCTTATGCTGTCAGACAATTAGGCCAGCGTTCACAATCCATTAGGAAGTTGTATTTAATTCCTTCTGATTCATGATTACACCCACATGTGCAGGATAATTTTTGTAAGTCATGGAGTGGAAAAATATGTAATATCTGAACTTTAAGATGATTGATTCCAATCATGTATTGTTCCTCGTACTGGATTAGGAGCAAGTTACACTCTGGACAAAACACTTGACTAAACTGTTGCACTTCTGTTTTATGTTTTATTGTGGTGAGTGTCCTAAGTTTTTTTTGATTATTAATTGATTGTAATGATTTTTACAATGCAATAGAATAAAAGATTAAGATTAAGGACAGGAATGCACTGTATAATGTTAAAAATGGCACATTCATGCCCTTTCCCTTTCGTGAAGTTCACCGCAGCAAGGTGGCTTGCTGTGCTGTGTGAAAGTTTGATAAATGTGCCCTTTTGTTTTAATTTTGTCACATAGGTAAAATGGTAATATGTGTGCTCTGAAAATGTGCCTCTCATTCTTTTGACATGTAGACTGGTATTTACTTTTCTTTCTCTGCCCAGAAAGTGACAGGAATTTGTAATGTGAACTATGTGGCAATCTTTCAGACTTTGAATGGGGAGAGGAGTTGGCCTAACGGCTAGGGCGCTCGACCTCGGACCTGGGGATCTGGGTTCGAGTCTGGGTAACGACGCCAAACCTCCTGTGATTCTGGGCAAATCACTTAATCTCCCCATGCCCTAAATGAATGTGTGTCCTCATGTAACGTAACTGGTGATATGTAAAGCGCTCAGATACCTAGTTCGGGTCTAGTTCGTGCTATATAAAACTCTGCAAAAAAAAAAAAAAGAATTGACTGGTGGTAGGATATTAGACTTTTAGGGCTAGATGTATCAACGCTTTTAGCGATCACAACTGGGCCGATCCGGCTCGTTTGCAATCGCAAAAAGGCATTTTAAAATATGTCAAACATTTGTAATTCGCAATATGGGTAAACACAATTATTTGCGATTACCTAATTTGCGAATGCAATTCTTGTAACTTTCGCAAATTGGCATTAATGAATCGCAAATCACCACCAACTTCCAGTTGGCGTTAATTTGAAAATCCTTAAAAAAATGCACTTTTCTGCAATTTTCTAAGTGCCATGTGGCGCACATGTATGTAAGGGCATGTATGTGCTTTCTCTCTGTTACCTTTTTTCTTTCTTTCCTTTCTTCTTCCTTCTTTTCTTTATCTCTTGCCTTTTTTCTTTCCTTCTTTCTTGCTTTTGTTCCTTCTTTTTTGCTTTCATACATTCTTTCTTGCTTTAATTGCTACTTTTTTATTTATATCTTTCTTTTATACTTTCCTCCTTTCTCTGTGAACTTTTTTCTTTCCTTTGTTCTTTCTCACTATCTTTTCTCTCCTTTTTTTTCTTTGTTTGTTTGTTTGTTTGTTTCTTTTTCTCTCTTTTTTCTTTCCTGCTGCCATTCCTTCTTTCCATCTTTAATGCTTCCATTCTATTCTTCTATCTTTCTTTAGTCCCTTACTTTTTTCAGTCTGTTTGTTATCCTTCTTTCTTTCCTGCCCTTTTGTTCTCCATGTTTCTTGCTTTCTTTCTATCCTCCTTTCTTTCCTTCTTTCAGTCTATCTTTTATATTTCTTTCTTTCTTGTCTTCCTTCTTTCTTTCTTTTTTCCTTCTTTCTTTCCATTTTCTTGCCTTCCTGCTTTTCTTCTTTCTTTCTTGCCTTTGTGCTTTCCTTATTTTATTTCCATTTTTGGATCGTTTCTTCCTTTTTTGACTTCTTTCTTTTCTTCTTACTTTCTTTTTCTGTCTTTTTTACCTTACTTCATTTTTTCCTTCTTTTGTTCTTTCTGAAAGGCAAGAGGGTGGCAGCAAGTGGCACAACAATTGGCTGTTTTAGGTCTTTGTTAGCCATGACCTTTTGAGTTTACTAAAATGATGTGTATGATATAGTTACACTTCTTCCATATGCCTGTGGTTGTGTCATTCACATTTTTCTCCAACCCACTTGAGCATGCATCAAGGGGCAACACTTCACCACACTTCATTATAAGTTATAGCATGCTGCCATTTTACAAAAAGCACATCAACACACAAAGTAGTTCACTTCAGTGCCAGGGAGTACTATAGTAATGAGCATTTTTTAGACCCAAAAATGATTTTGTCTGTAGACAATGTTTTCTATTTTTTTATTTTAGATTGCCTTCTGGCAGCTTCCAAAACAATACCTTTTTGCAAAAGCCATGACAAAACGAAACATGAATTGCCAATATGCTGGCGCAAGCGGCCATCTCTATTGACATTGCCAGTGCTTGTTTTCATGTAGATGACGACCGATCGCAGGACGTCGTCTGCTACATGAAAAGAGAAGAGTTTTGACTGTATTACAAGAGGCAATGCCCCCAGTGCTAAAAGCAGCTGAGCCGGTACAGGTAAGAGCGGTGGGCCGTAGAACAGGGTGACAGGGGATTTCGGCAGACGATGACCAGTTCAGATTAATTATTTATTTCATTTTCCCTGGTCATAGCCTGTCGAAATTCACCCTCACGCAGCCCCACCTCCCCTCCACCCCACCACTCTTGCCTGTACTGGCAGCAACAGGCATAGAGGTGATCTACTGAGATTTTTCTGAAATGAAGGGCTTAAACCTAAATTATCATCCAGCCTGCTTAAGCATTATGTCTTGAAGATTAAGTGAGTGTCACATAGAAATACAGAATTGTCAGAATGTCCGATTCCATTCAAGTACAAATGAAAAATTGAACTTGGTTGACTCCTCTGAAGGATTATAATTAACATCATTAGAAAATACAGCTTTATCATCTACTTTTGCTATACGCGTTATAGCCTTCGGCCTAACCATGGGCTAGTTGTGATTTGTGACTCTGGAAACATTTTCACAGTGAGGGTGCTGCCATCAGTGTTATGTCACTAAAGTAATAGTTATTATGAAAAATTGTGAACAATTCAAATGTCATACAAAGAACAAGTGCAGCAAATTAGCCACGCCCATTGAGCAGGAGAGTAGTAAAGGTGTGGTATGTAACTGGTGGTGAATTTTGGAGTAGCGCACTGCCATTAGCAGGCAGCATATTTTCCATTGAAATGGTCACAATAATTTGCCCAAACGTAGTTTTACTAAAAAAACTATAAAGCACACAACTAATAATGTGTTGAAATGTTCAGTGAATATTTACCATTTGCACATCATCAACCCAAGTGTATGGATTTATTTTGATCCTATTAAAGAAACTATTTCCATCACACTTAAGAATTACAAAAGACTGTGCTTCATTTATGCTTTCCTAACAGCTGCTATATTTTCAAATATTTAACCACGTACAATTTTGCTATATGTTACTAAGGGCCAGATGTATCAAGATTCCATTTTGTGAGTCGATAATAGCAAATTTTACAGATTCGCTATTATTGACACGCAAAATGCAATGTATGTAGATTTCTGCAAAAATGTTGCGAATCCTACATATTCCTTAATAGATAATCGCAAATTGCAATTTGCTATTAAGGAATGCCTTCACATTCATTCCTATGTAGGTACTCGCAAATTGCAAATGCATTTTTAAGGGTGATAGGGGTGCCATAAGGCCACCCTGATGCATCCCCGAAAAAGGTAAGTGTGCATATGTGGCGCACATACATGCCCTAAGGGAGAAAGAAAGAAGGAAGGAAAAAAGAAAGGAAGAATTAAAGAAAGAGAGGAAGAAAAAAAGAAAGGCAGTCATAACAAAAGTGTTACAAATGCTGCAAATTAAACATGATAAAGGCTGGTTTTCTTCCTGGGCAAAGTTTATTAAAGAACCATTGGTGAAATAGATGACATTTAGTCCAGAATGAAAGGATTCCCAAAAAATTGTCCACTTATGAATTCAAATGCATAATATTAAAGCCTTTGATGACTTAATACGGAGCAGTTCAAATGGAAGCTGCCAGTAAAAAAGGACACTCCAAAAGGAATGTACAGCAGGATTTGTGGGAGACAGAGACTGATACCAAGTGGAATGTGGCCTGTGCTCACATCTTGTAAAGTCTCCTCCTGTCATATCAGACTCTAAACACAAAGGCAGCATCAAAGTAACAAATTTTAAAAAAAACATTGACACACAAAGGAACTAACCTGTGTGCGGATGTGCTCCCTATGAAACAGCAAAATGCAGTCGCTCAACGTAAGTAAAGTTATCCAGTGCCTGAAGCACACTGACCACCACTGTATTCTGTAGTCCGTGGAAGCAAAATGTGAATGACACACAAAGAAACTAGTGGCTGAAGAGCTGTCTGAAAGCACCTTTAAATACGTATATTGTATATAAATCTTTTTCAAATCAAAAGGTCTTGGCTAACAGAAGACCTAAAAAGAGTCTTGACTATACAAAACACAATGCCTAGCATGTACAGAGGTGATACATGTTTTTTTAAACAAGGTTTGTGTTGTAACTTAATTACCCCAATGGTACGTCCCATCCACCCCTTCCCCTCTGACCCAGTTGGTATGTCCTGCCCTGAAGCTTGTGATGGAATGTTGGGACACTCTCCAGCGAGGAGAGTGGATGGTTAATAAATGGACTTGTTTACCTGGTGTCTTGCCTTTAGACCCCTTTTATAATCCTAACACTGGCGACGGGACTGCGCAGGGGGCAGAAGTTAACCATCTCCCCTTTGAGTGCTCTCTCCACAAACTCACACAAGAGGAAGAAGAAGAACTTGTGTGGGAAAAAAAGGAAAAGGGAATGAACTTTAAAGAAAAAGGTCAGCGAAGCTTCGGAAAGGATGCAGTATGACTGGAGTATAAGTTTTCAATTTAAGCAGTTGGAGTGAATAAGAAGATAAAGATTAAGAGGTGAGAGCCAGTCTGCCCTCTTAGGCATCCTTCAAGACACTGTGTGCGTTGTTCCCCAGCTGTCACCGTGCACTGGGAGCGTAATAAGAGACTGACGGATTACAGAGCTGAAGGGCGCTCTAGCATCGTGGCTGTTGTCCTCGTGTTGCAAGTGTTGAGGGGTTGGCGGCTTCGCATTTCCTTGCGTTCTGTGTGGAAAAGTCAGAAAGCTTACCTGATTGTGGCCAGTGTCTGACTGGGCTGGCGTCGGAGCCAGGTTCCCCTTTGAAGCGCTGCACAGTCCTGTTGTCCCTGAGTGCCTGTGATACCGGTACGTGGGAGTAACTCTCTCCAAGGCTGCGCGACGATAAGGGGAGGAAAAAAAAAATAAAGGCTGGTGTAGTTTTCAAAAGGCCGCCGTGCAAGGAGCCTGGCAGCCGGGATCGGCATCGCAGCTGAGTGTCAGGAGTGGAGAACCTGACTGGAAAAGTGTTATATCGTCTGGGGCAACGTCGGAGCCTGGTTCCCCAGCGTAGCGCCGTGCTGTCCTGTTTCCTCCGAGTGCCTGTGTCACCAGTTCATGTGAGAAACACCCTGACGGCCACGAGGCGTTGTACAGATGAAGAAAGGCTGGTGTAGTCTCCAGAGGTCCGCGTTGTAGGGAGCCGGTAGCCGGATCGTCTTTGCATCAAAGTTTGTCAGGAGCGGGAGACTGAGGAGATTTAGATTCCTGTCAGCGCGTCTGAATCAACAGGAAGCCGGGAACATAGGACGTTCCCCGGCGCACCAGCAGCTAAGGGCCGGCAGTGGAGAAAACATTAACTCTTTCCTTCCAGCGTTCACTGCCTGCTGCCTTGCACAGCTGCTTGTGAGTTATTTGAAAGTGTAATCAGTCATGTGGCACCGACACAGTCGATGTTCATGCGGCAGTGAGAGTCTCGCACAGGTCGGGTGAACCAGGGAGACTATTAGAAGCTACACTTTTTACTAGCTGAGACTTATTTTATAGGAATCGTGTAACTTTCAAAAGTGTTCTCCCTTAAGAAAACAATATTACAGTCCTATGCTGGTGGTGTTATCTAGGTTGTAATTTTCCTTTAGGAAATTTTGCTAAGAGTTACTTTTTTTAGGCTCCTTGTGTAAATTTAACAGTCCTGGTGGAGGTGTTTATTTAGGAATATATTTCCCTTTTGTTAGAGGTCAAACATGCCGGCAGCAAGCATGAGCCAACCCCCACCCTTCTTGAATGATATAGGGGAGCCAGAAATCAGCTGGAAAGAGTGGATGAAACTCTTTGAATCGTATTTAATAGCTATTGGTGGGGAAAAATATAAGTCTGAAAGGAAAAAACACATTTTATTACACAATCTGGGAAGGCAAGGTCGAAAGGTCTATGAGTCACTACCTATGTTAAATCAGGAGGAAACAGATGAAACAGGAGTGGATGTGTATGAGCAAACTATGGCAAATTTAGAGGAACATTTTGTGGACAAGGTGAATGTAGTGTTGGAACGTCATAAGTTTTTCAAAAGGAGCCAAGGGAAGCAGGAGTCTGTACAACATTTCATTGCTGCATTGTGGGGTTTAACACAACTGTGTGAGTTTGGTAACTTAACTGATTCTGTTATAAGAGATCAGCTCGTCAGGTGTACCAATAACCCACGCATACAAGAGAAGTTACTAGCTAGGAACCCTGGTTTAAGAGAAGCCATCGAAATAGCCAAGTCGGTAGAACACACAGCTAGGTGTATTAAGGAGATGAAACCTAATGGGGAGGAAGTAGCCTCAGTAAAAGATGAAGAGGATGGTAACGAAATATGTAAGATAAGGTCAAAAGACAATTACAGTGTGAGAGGAGAAACTAAGGAAAAGGGACCCAAGTGCTACAGGTGCGGCAGCAATAACCATTTTGCAACCTTTTACCAGTGCCCTGCCAGGTTCGTCACGTGTAAAAGGTGTAATAGGAGAGGGCATTTTGCGAGAGTATGCAGAGATGGAGAACAACATACTAGATACGATGGTAAGAATGCGGAGAAGAGCTCAGGAAGGGAGGTAAAGTGCATAGAACAAAGATGCGAGAAGATAATTTTACAGGTGAAAGATATAGATTGATCTGTAAATGCTATTTACCCCAAATGTGATGTTTACCCTGATGGCCAATGCGTTGAAATGTATGCCGATTCATGCTCTCCTTACACCTTGCTGAACAAAGATGATTTTGTGTCCATGGAAAAATGTAGTGTGGAACAGTTGAAAATGCCTGACATTTCTCCCACAGGGTATAATAAGGGGAAAATACCATTGGTGGGCATGAAAAATGTTCAACTACGGTTTAAGGACAGGCAAACCTTTAGTCCAGTGTATGTAGTGGAATCAGGATCCAATCTGCTGGGTTGGGTTCACCAAAAAGAGCTGGGAATCATCCTAGATCCCAATAGTATTGAACAAGTGTTGCTCACTGACAGGTCCCGGGAAAGTAGAAACATTTGTGAGGAATTTGGTCAACTATTCAGAGACGAGCTTGGTTGCTTGCACATGTTCCAACACAGAATTAAGTTGAAATATAATGCTAGACCAGTTGTACATAAACTACGCCCTGTACCCCTCAAATTGAAAGTACCCCTTGAAGAAGAACTGCGCAAACTTTGTGAGTTAGATATAATACAACCTGTAACCTGCACAGAGTGGTTGGCTCCGATTGTTATCGCAGCCAAAGCCAATGGGGAGGGTATCCGCCTCTGTGTGGATTTGCGCAGCCTCAATGACAATATATGGGTGGAAAGACATCTCTTGCCCATAATTAATGAAATGCTGAGTACCATGGGTCCAGCTAAGTACTTCAGCGTAATCGACCATCAAATTGAACTTCATCCAGAATCAAGGCCTCTCACGGCGTTCATCACCCCGGTGGGAGCATACATGTTTAAACGGATGCCGGATGCCGTTTCGCCTGGCGTCGGCAGCAGCTATTTTCCAGAAGGCGATGCAGAAGATACTGGAAGGTGTGGGGAACACCATGTGTTTCCAGGACGACATCCTAGTATATCCTAGTATATGGTCAAACTGAGGAGGAACATGATAGCGTTGTGAGACAGGTGTTCAGAAGGCTTATGGAGGCAGGCCTGACTGTTAAGAAGGAAAAATGCAAAATAAAAGTTAAAGAAGTCGAGTATCTAGGCCACAAGATTACAGAAGGAGGATTCAGACCAAAGGGCAGCTTGATCCAAGCGGTGAAGGAAGCACCCAGCCCTAAGAACAAGGAAGAACTAAGGTCCTTCTTAGGGCTTTTAGAGTACGTGGACAATTTTGCTGCCAAGTGTGAGCCCATGAGGGAACTCATGAAGAAGAACAAGGAGTTCCTATGGAACAAGGAACATGATGATGCAGTAAAATCACTAAAAGAGGAATTGATAACCTCCCCAGCGTTGGGAACCTTTGATGCATCTAGGAAAACTATTCTAGCCACAGATGCTTCTAACAAGGGTCTGGGTGCAACCCTGATACAAAAAGATGGTAAAGAGGAGAAAATCATTGCGTTTGCCTCCCGGAGTCTCACAAACCCAGAACGGAACTACTCCGTAATCGAAAGGGAGGCCCTGGCCTGCTTTTGGGCTGTCAGACATTTCAAGTTTTTCTTGTGGGGTTTGAGGTTCTCCATCCGGACTGACCATAAGCCCCTCACCTTCATCTTTTCCGTGAAAGGTTTAGAGAATTGTACTCCTCGCATCAGCAGATGGATCTTGGGCCTGGAGCACTATAACTTCAATGTGGAGTTCGTGCCTGGAAAGGAGAATAAGATCGCCAACTTCCTATCAAGGTCACCGCTACCGGACGTGGGGGAAAAGGAAGAAGCCCTTGACAGTCCAATACTAATGATGGAGACGCCTGCTATCACGGAAGAAGAGTGGGAGAAAGAAACAAAAGAAGACAAGGAAATAAAGACACTGAAAGAATACATAGAGAAAGGATGGCCGAGCAAGAAGAGTGAACTTGTGGCTAGCATAGAAGAGTACTGGGAAGTGAGAAATGAATTAAGCCTTATAAAAGACAGGATCTATCGTAATCATAGAGTGGTTCCTCCCAAAGGCCTTAGGAAAAAGGTAATCGACTTGGCACCTGAAGGCCACCTAGGGCCCAGCCTTACTAAAGCGAGAGTCAGATCCAGTTTCTGGTTCCCCAAGATGGATGCCATGACTGAGCAAGTTGTGAAGGATTTTGGGGCGTGTGCTAAAAGCGACAAGTCAAAGACAGTACATAAGGCACCATTGTCTCCTGTGGAAGTTCCAACCAAACCATGGAGCAAGCTGGCCATGGACATTATCGGACCCATGCAAGAACTAGGAGAAAGTAGGAGATTCATGCTGGTATTGATCGATTACACAACCCATTGGATCGAGCAGAAGTTTGTCCACTCTGTCACCACGAGGACGGTGGTCGAGTTCTTGAACGGCGTATTCGTTGAGGAAGGTATTCCAGGGGCCTTGGTTATAGATAATGCGTGCATTCCTCAAGGGTTTGAACATTAAACATAAAACCACAGCTTTATACTGCCCGAAAGCCAATGGTCTGGTTGAGCGGGCAAACAGAATCATCAAGGAGCATATCCAATTGGCAGCAACTAATGGGCATGATATTGAAGAGTCCCTTAGAAGGTGTCTGTGGGCCTACCACACCTCCCCTAATAGGGTCACGGGCATCTCACCCTTTGTAGCACTGCGAGAACGAGAACCCTGCACCAAGTTAAATCCTAGTTGGCTTAGTGGGGGTGAGCCCAGAGTAGTGGACAGGGAAGCAGGTGGTGAGAAAGTCCAAATTCACCAAGACAAATACAAGCAGTGGTATGACACTAAACATGGGGTGAAGGATTCCAAATGGGAAGTAGGTGACAAGGTACTAGTCAAGAAGAACCTCAAAATGGGAATCACCCAAAGTAAATATTACATGCCTTGTAAAATTGTCAAAGTACTTAAGAATGTGGTTCAACTTGAGAATGGCCAATGGTGGAGTTTTGACAAGATTAGTAAATGTGCTTGAGCATGTTTTGTGTTTGGTTCATTTCCCTGAATGATGCTATGTTACAATTTTATCCCACTGTGGTGGGTTCCAGTTTTTACTCTGTGTCACCCTATGAAAGGGAGATGTGTTGTAACTTAATTCCCCTAATGGTACGTCCCATCCACCCCTTCCCCTCTGACCCAGTTGGTATGTCCTGCCCTGAAGCTTGTGATGGAATGTTGGGACACTCTCCAGTGAGGAGAGTGGATGGTTAATAAATGGACTTGTTTACCTGGTGTCTTGCCTTTAGACCCCTTTTATAATTCTAACAGTTTGATAAAGCGCTGTGTCCCAAGCAGACAGAAAAGGAGTGCAGGGTATTGTGTGTTTCCTGCCTGCATGCATGTGTGCCTTCGTATGTGTAGATGTGTGCATGTCTGTTTGCATTTTTGCATGCACATGGGTGTACGAAGGGTAAAGAGTAAATTATTTTGGCAGACCCTAACTTTGCTGCCTTTACATTCGAGGCTCTAGTGTTCTAACCAGGGTAGAATTTGCATATCATGCAATCAGGAAGTGCCCAATGGGCTGCCTTGTCATGTCAGTATGTGGGCCTGTATTTTAGCAGTATGATCCTGTTTGATGGCTTGATAGGCTGGGTTTTACTGTTGATTTTCCTCATATTACCACAAGCATTACGAGCAGCAAACCAAAATGCATGTCTTTACAAGTAGAAATTTTACATGATGTGCAAAAGTGGGCCACTTTTTTAGCTACCTGGTTCACTACCAGGGGGTCAATTTTATTTTGGTGCCCAGGCCTATTTTTTATCCCAGTCCAAAACTGATTCTAAATCCTGGTGTTGGTCACTATTCTGTGAAAAGAGTGAGGGATGCATCAAACTAGACTCTTACCAACACTCAACATTGGTTCCACCTTTTCCCAGCTCCTCCTGAAAGTACAATTTTATTTCAATATTTTATTGGGAAGAATTGTGGGAAAACAAAAGAAAGCAGAATGAAGTAAACAAATAACCAAAAATTATTAATTTCACATCTTTAGCTATACATGTTTAACAAGTCAAGACCAAGTAAGGAGGAAAGACGTTGAAATAGAATATCAGTTACAAGTCGCAAAGCAAACTACGGTCTTTTCCCCATTTGTTGACTGAATCTTGATAAGGAATGTTTCTGAATACAGTACATAGGAGCAGGTTCCATGAGGGTTATACACACCCTAGCTGGATGCACAAAGTCCACTGTGTGTTTGCGTAAAGCAGCTCAGGCCCACTGTGCTTCTTTCTGACAGATCCAATTCAGCTTGTTGATGCAGCTCTCAGATTCAATTGGACTCCTTTTCATCACACCACAGCTCTCGCCATCACCTGATCCTGCCACGGGGAACCTGACAATTAAGAGGTAGATAGAATTAAGCACTCATCTTGGGCAATCTCTGTATGTGAGTTGACTTTTTCTGTTCATTTTTAATTAATTCCAAACAGCCTTAAGCTTAGGCTACTAACTAGGTCTGGGCAGAATCTCTATTCCATGGAAGTAATTACTTATGACCACATAATTACAAGTAATTTGGGTGGAAACATCCAACTGCAAGAACCTTTAGTGAATGGAAGATATTTGTGTTCTACAATGAGAAACTGCAGGCAGAAGATTCCGCCACGAGTATGGATACTCTGCCACGACTGCGGAGCCTCTGCTATGACTGCAGAGGTTCTTTGTAATTCGGGCCCCTAGTGTTCTTTGGAGAGTGTGGGATCAAATCCATAAGGTTACTACTGAGTCCAGGGATCAATGCTTAAGTTGAGCTGGTGGTTGCAGGGGGAGTCCATCAGCCCTAACTTTTGTGCACCTGCACTTACGTTTCCTCAACAAATATTGTTCAAGAGATCCAAAACACAAAAGGAGTAAAAATGAGGAAAATAAATATGGAAAAGCAGTTACAAAGGGAGAATGCAAGAAGAAAATGAACCTGCAAGTTTAATAAAGAAGCAGGGAGTGTCTAGTGGTGGATGACAGAGGCATGAGGTAGAATCAAGACTACGCAACCTTGGTATTTGGCACCACAACCTTTGATAGAACCAGGCACTGGCATCTCAGAAAAACTTTGGGCCTTCAGACGTATTGTTTCAGGAATTAAATGCTGCCAGAGAGAGAGTGTATGAGAAACCAGGGGCCTGGCATAGTTCAACATGTTTGGAAGTCTCTATAAACCAATGAAAGGAGCAAATGAGAAGCTGAGGGAAAGTTGAAGGGTGACAAAAGCTGTGAAGCCATAAGCATGGAGATGGATATATATTAGAGTGGGTCATCCATGAGCAGGTGTGTGATATTGAGTGTGGAGACTGCATGTAGGTTGTGGAGGACCAAGAAGAAAAGCTGGCTTGTGGGATTGCATCTACTACAATGTCTCAATTCTGGCAAGGTAAGGAGCCATATCCTGATGGCTCCTGGAGGGATCTCTTAATCCAGGCAATCTTCATGCAGCTGGGTATTGTTCCGTTATCTCCCTTCTGCAGACTTTCTTCCTTCTCTACCATATAGTACTCTCTCTTCCATCAGAGTGATGTTGATTCCTAGCCCTGGCTATGGTGGGAATCAGCATCAAACAGTCTTCTTTCTGGAAAATATCTCTCTGGACTGATGCACAGAAGTGTCTTCTGAGTCCAGTTGAAGTGCAATCACTGTGATAAAGGGGGCAGCATTTATCCTACCTTCAGAGTGACACAAGGAAATCAGGGTTAACAATGCCCAAGGTACATTAAAATATAACATCCTTCGCTAATCTAGAGAGAATGAATCTTTCCTGATTTCTCCTGTTTCTTCTGGCTTTTTCAGAGCAGAAGAAAGTTGCTGATACTAAATGACTGAGCGGAGGCGAGATGCATCTCCATTCCCTCTTCCAAGACCTTCTGATTTCATATCAATGCCCATCATTGCTCAGCGGGCAAGGAGAGCTCAGATTCTTTTAGTTGGCAGAAATGAGTATAGCAGACTGTAGATGTATATTGTTCTGGATCACCAAGACATCTACACGCTCTCTAGAGCTGCACATGCGACAGCAGCATGATGGCTGTTACATTACTCTGCCCTGCGTAGGCCTTCCAAGGGTGGAGCGTGGGTGTTCCCAAACATCCACTCATGGATTTTCCCACATTCCCAGGTTTACAAACAAGGTGGAATGAGGAGCAATCTTTATTTCCCCTCATTAATTTACTCTTTCTAAGTGTGCTTTATATTGTAGCACACTTAGAGAGAGAAAATAATCTCAGAGGATTGTTTTTGAGGAGGAATTTGTGTCTTCCTGCACAAAACCATTCCTGTTGCAACGCAGGCACCTATTGCACCATGGTGCAATGGTGCCTGCGTTGGTGCTAGGCATAAAGATTTTGTGCCAGTACAGGCAGAGTAGGAAAATACCATAGGCCTTATTTATGAAGCCGTGCGTCACTTTTACGCCACCTGTGCGTCACTTTTTGTGATGAACCAGCAGCGTAAAAAATGTGCCTTGTTGCACCATATTTACAAAGTGACGCATATAGGTAGATACGTCACTTTGTAAACCCCTGCGCCACATTATACCTGCACCAGTTATAATGTATGCAGGGGGCGTTCTGACGCAAGAAAGGGTAATAGAAGTGACACCGTGAAATCTATAAGATTTCACTGCACCACTTCTAGGACACAAATGCATCAATATCTTACGCTTGCCTCACAGCAGGCGTAAGACTGTTGCAGGCTGTTTCACATAGGGCTTACCCCATGTCACTTTTGCACAATACAGATACGTCAGAAATACTGATGTATCTGTAACTCCTTGCGACATGATGCGTCATACAGTAAATATGATGCATCAATCACCTTGCAAGGAGGGCGCACGCATGCTTTTACGCAGTGATGCGTCACTTCTCATAAATGAGGCCCCATATTTTGATAGATATGGTCTATTTCTGTCCTCTCACCTTTATGCAGCAAAGCAAGTTGTCTTGCTTTGGTGCTTGAAAGAATGATAAATCTGGCCCTTTTCTCTCCACATCTCCTCTACCTATATAACACACATACAGCATCTTTTTCTTTTTCAACACCCCCTTTTTCACTCTATTTTGAATGCACTTTCTTGCATAGGCTTTAATTCACCGTCCTCAAACACACAACTCACCCACTCACCTAGAAGCATTGCATTTTCTTTTACTTTTGCCTTGTCAAAATGTTGACAACTCAGTACCTCCTTCACACATTTGTGCAGAATCACAATTGCAACTGAAATATATGGCCATTGCTCTTCGCTCGGTAAAGAGGCCAATGTTTGGATGACAATGAATTCTTAATAACCTTTTGACCCACTGACAAGCACTGTGAGAAACATGCGCTGTCTTCGTTCTCAACTCCAGAGCCCTTAATCCTTGCCAGTTACCAATCAATCAATCAATCAATCAATCAATCAGTCATTTGTTAAGCGCACTACATACCTGTGAGGGTCCCAAGGCACTTGGGGGGGAGGTGGGGGCCGCTACTGATCGAACAGCCAGGTCTTTAGTGTCCTCCTGAAGGTCAGCAGGACTTGGGTCTGTCGTAGGCGCAGTGGGAGGGTGTTCCATGTCTTGGCGGCGAGGTGGGAGAAGGATCTCCCGCCAGTGGTTGTCTTCGGATGCGCGGGACGGTGGCGAGTGAAAGGTCGGCGGAGCATAGCTGGCGGTTGGGGATGTAGAAGGAGAGCCGCCTGTTGAGGTAGGCTGGGCCGGTCTTGTGGAGTACCTTGTGTGCGTGGATGAGGAGCTTAAAGGATATCCTCTTGTTGACGGGGAGCCAGTGCAGGTTTCTCAGGTGGGGGGTGATGTGGCTGTGTCAAGGTACATCGAGGATCAGTCGTGCCGAGGCATTTTGGATGTGTTGTAGTCGATTGATGAGCTTGGTCGGGGCTCCCGCGTAGAGGGCGTTTCCGTAGCTGAGTCTGCTGCTGACGAGGGCCTGGCTGACTGCCTTTATTGTATCTGTCGGGATCCATCTGTAGATCTTGCGGAGCATGCGGAGGGTGTTGAAGCAGGAGGAGGAGATGCGTTGACTTGCTTGGTCATTGAGAGCGTTGAGTAAAGGATGATTCCCAGGTTGCGTGCGTGGTCAGTGGGGGTCAGGGCTGCCCCAGTGCTGTTGGCCACCAGGAGTCGTCCCAGGCTGACGGGTTGGAGCCGAGGATGAGGACCTCCGTCTTGTCCGAGTTCAGCTTCAGATGGCTGATCTTCATCCAGTCGGCGACGGCCTTCATTCCTTCATGGAGGTTGGCTTTGATGGGGTGGTTGGTGAGGGAGAGGATCAGTTGAGTGTCGTCGGCGTAGGAAATTAGGTTGAGGTCATGCTGTAGGGCTACAGGGCCGGTCCTAGGCATGGGCGGTATGGGCAGCTGCCCAGGGCCTCGCGCTCAGGGGGCCCGCTGCCGGCCCTCGTGCAGGCAGTAAGGCACTTAGAGGGGCCTCACATCTTCCCTTTCGCCCGGGGCCTCAGAAGGCCTCAGAAGGCCGAGGACCGGCTCTGTAGGGCTACATGTGCAAGCGGGGCCATTATATGCACCTAGAAATGACTCGGTTCAAACCATGCACTAAATGATAGTTACATGCTACACAAAAAATGACAGAAACACAAAATTCTGTAAATAGCTTACACTCTTAGGGAATGCAATATTAAGTAAAACGTTAAATAGAAACAGAAACGAAGTCACTGACGCGGTTTATCTGAATGCATTTTACATTCTATGTTGAAATATTGATTGTTGTTTTTTTGCCATTACAGTTAAGGTCATGAACATAGGGCCCAAGTGGGACCCCCCATTTCAGTGTCTGTTATGGTCAAGCCTAAGTCAGTGCGCATGCACTGCTCTGCAAGTCTTGGTGTAGTGAGTATGATTTGATTTGATTTATCGATTTATATAGCGCAACGTATGCCCGAAGGTGTCTTGGCGCTAGATTTGGCCGGACATATGTGTAGACGGGTAGAATCATATTTCCATGGGATTCCAACAGGTCAATTGGAAAATAGCCATGGTATCAGTAGTCTTCTGAAGGATATAAGTGACATACTGTTTTTGATCGATAATGGCAGGATATTACAATTTTTCGCGGTTCCCAAAAGGAAACTTCTACCTCCCCATCAAACCTGCTTATACTTGGGAATTTTTTTGCAGTTTTGACTGAGAAGATCTTAGGTTTCTGGATGACATGTACCATTTCAAGTGTGATCTCAGATACAGTGGTCCTGTGCCCTGGAGCGCTTTGAATGCAATACATTGTGATTTAAATGTAATTCTTTTTTCCACTGAGAGCTAGTGGATGGGTCTTAGTCGATGTGAGACTGATTCATATTTAAGTATGTACTATATTAATCTGGCTGCGGCATTCTGTAGTCATTGTAGTTTTTGTAAATATTGTAAATATTGGGCATGTATCCCCACATAGAGGGCATTACCATAATCCAGTCTGGACAGCGCTAAGGTGGTTACAAGTGTCTTTAAGGCATCACTGGGCATCTTTAAAATACCCCAGAAAGTTGCGGAGAGCTTGTTAATTTGGCTATCAAATGTCAGTCTATCATCAAAGATCACGCCTAGATTTTTTACCTTGAAGACTGGCGTCGGACAATCGCCCAGTTTAGCCGGCCCCCATCTCGACAACCAGACGGGAGGGTTGGGGCCTAGTAACAAGATTTCAGTTTTCTCACCGTTCAATTTCAAACAATTGGTCTGCATCCAGGTGTTTACCTGAGACATACAGTTGTTAAAGCGATCGGCTGTATCATACTCATTGTTTGCTATTGACACGACCACCTGGGTGTCATCAGCATAGGAGACCATGGAAAAGCCAAACTGCCTAATCATCGAGGCCAAGGGGGTCACGTAAATATTAAATAGTGCAGGGCTCAAAGACGAGCCCTGGGGCACACCGCATGGCAATTTAAAAGATTTAGAACTAGAGCCACCCAGTTCTACTGAGAAGGATCTATCTATTAGATAGCATGACAGTAGAGTTATGGCGGATTCCTGCATACCCAGCTCCTCTAGTCTGTCCTTTAATATTGTGTGGTTGACAGTGTCAAAGGCCGCCGATAGATCTAACAAAATCAAGGCGGCCTGCCCTCCTGAATCCAGTGATCTTCTGAGTTCCTCTGTCATCATAATCAGAGCAGTCGCAGTTCCGTGACCCTCTCTGAAGCCATATTGGGAGTGGTCTAGGAGGTTTCTTGAGGAAATAATGGAGGTGAGCTGAGTATTAAGCAGTTTCTCCAATACTTTAGACAAAATGTTATTCTGGAGATTGGCCGGTAGTTACTAGGGTCCTCTGGGTCCAGGAGAGGTTTCTTTAGAAGAGGTAGTACTGAGGCTACCTTCGATGCATCGGGAAAATGACCTGACTGTATTATCTCCGTGAATAATAAATCAAGTTGTTCATTGAGTATTACAGGGAACATGTGGAAGATTTTGGGAGGACAGGGGTCCTGATTTAGTTGCCTCTACTACTTGGACAATCTGGTCCCACGAGGGAGAGGAGATGGAGAAACTAGTTTGTGGCGTGCGGAGATCTGGCCCTGGCTTTAGTAACTTTGCAGAGGGAAGATTACTATTTAAGAAGGTTTTGTATACTGTCTCTACCTTATTTATGAAAAACTGACCCAAGGTATTTCAGAATTCCGGACAGTAGTTCTTTGGCCGGAAAATTGGTTAGTATTTTCTTACTGTAGAGAACAATTCCCTACTGGAATTCTTGGCCTCCAAGATTTTTGATGTAAAGTATTTTCTTTTTTCCTCAATGATCAACCTCTTGTATTCTGCCAATGATTGTGCATATTTTATTTTAATAGCTTGGAAGAGAAGTGCTGCCCACTCTCGCCCATATTTTTCATTGGCTTGTGTCTTTGTTCTTTGTAAATGCTGCCTTCTGATTCACTAATTGGCTTGTTAGTCTCTCCTTAGTACGGCTTTGTCTTGATTTATAACCTCTCATGGCTATTGGCGCCTTTACTTCAGCTGTTACACGGTATGTCTTTTTAAATCTCTAAGCACTACTTTCTTTAATGTGTTTTTATTACTGCAGTCATGACATTCTGTCATTCAACGTGAGTTTGAGCTATTGGCTTTGTAAATGACAATGCCTTATATTTATGTTTTGGGTTTTAAAATATAAATAAAAGGCATTTACAATACTAAAAGCTTAAACTCTTGCAAATGGGAGACATATTGCATTACAGATGCTTGTTTTAATTACTACCACGTCTAAGAGCCATGAGGACCTGACCCCCTTAAAATACTGTGAAGCTAGGCTCCTTAGGGAATATTTACAAGGGCATTGTGCCACCGGAGATTCACTTTTCATGATGGTCTGGTGCCGCAATGCTCTTAACCAGCTGTACATTGTGGTGCTAAGTCACTATTCATTGCTTAAGGGCGCCTTGTAAATATTTTACCCTTTGACGCAGTTTTTTGCATTAAAGGGGTGAGCAAAGGGTGTTTTTATAATCACTCCCATGCAACACCCATTGCTTTTTGACACTGCCCCAGATTTATAAGAAAGGGTAAATTGCAATTCTAAAACGTTTACTGATTATAGAATCAGGATTTTATTAAAGACAGGGAGGCTAGTATTATGCATTAAACTTTTATTTCCCACTTCTGAGCAGCACCATTAAAAGCTCATGAAATCTTTAAACATCACAATCAAAAAAGAATCTTCAAGTCCATAAATAACATGTGACCACCATTTTCCTCCTCTTTTCTTTTGCCTCTTCCAGCTTTTCTACTCATCAAATACTTGAATAAACCATAATTAATTCTCTACAACAAAACATATTGACAAATATAGCTAGCATAAAAATCTTCTAAATGCTTGTAACCAACAAACAAATCTTAAACATTATAGAATTATACCACACCCAAGGCAAGGGTGGGATGGATAATGCTAGCCTCTTTGTCTTTAATAAAATCCCAATTCTATAATCAGTAAACCTTTTAGTATCACAATTTTATAGCAAGACAGGAGGCTAGCATTATGCATGTTCAAAGCTTTTCTAAAACACATTTAGAAACATGTTCAACTGATTTAAAATAGAATCTCCTGATCGTAGAAGCAGAAGATGAGTCTGCTGGTTTCATAATATCCTCTAATCTTCCACCTAACATACTCACATTACTTGCCATAGCTCCATGAGCAGAATGCGCAGTGAATTTAGACACATCAACATCAGCTTCCTTCATGGAACATTTAACTCATCTAGCAATCTTCGCACTAGAATCAGCCTTGCATGGTTCCATATAAGAGTTCAAACCCTGATCTACTCCAGCTCCCCTTTTCTCCCCTTTTCTCCAATATTCTGCTTTAATACTCCTTTAAACAACAAATCAAACATAAACCAGGATATTCATCAGAAACCGGATAAAATACAGACCTAGACATAGTCTTAGTTCTTCTACATAACTCAAAAAGAACACCATTGGGTTGATAAAACCTATGTAAAATCTCCAAAGCCTTGACATCTGAAACTCTCTTGAAAGAAATAAGGCACAATAAAGTAGCTAACTTCCAGGATAACTCCCTAGAATCCAAGAACTTATTACTAGGCCAACCCACAAACAACTTCAAAACAAAGTCAACATCCCATAAAGACTTATACTTAGATTGCGGAGGTCTTTCATTCCGAATCCCTTTTATAACCCCGATGGAGCAAGATTTCACACGTACAAAAATGTGCTTGTATTCAACCCTCTCGAAATAACATATAATATATTAATCAACATGGTTTGTGCATTAATATTTGCATTACATGACATATTTAGTCAGCTGTGGAAGCTTGCATATGTGCTTTTACTAACAGTAACCCTAGTGTCTTAATATGACGAAAACGCAGGAACTTTACTGCGCATGCATCCGCCACATCTACGTGGTGTGACGTACCTTTGCTTTTGGTGGAAACTTCTTGCTTCTGCGCACTAGTGCCAAAAATATCTGCTTCAAACCTCACATGCTAATGCTTATGCTGCTGCTTGTACTAACCTTGCTCGTTCTGCTTGACTATTAATGCAAAAGTTAAAATACAGTATTGGTGTTAGAGTAGAGATAAGTGGTATACAGTGCATTAATTTATTTTTGTATTCTAATATGTTTCTCTTTGACTTTGTTAATAGCTCGTATTTGGACCTGCGGGGTAACCTGATACACCATTTTGAGCACATGTGCCGGGAGAACTGAAAGACCTCGAGCTGTGGCATTGAAACAGTGCCAAGAACTGTCTTACCCGCGATGCGCCTGGGAACCGCAACCCATGACCTGGGAAAAGGAAGACAACTTGCACATTTGTTCAACATTGTATGCTAAAATGAAATGATATTGGTGGGCGGAATAAAGTCATGGGAAAATAAATTGTGGGTGGAAACTTGATCAATATAAGTCAATTGAAATGACCTCATCCTAGTATGGGGTGATTACCTCTCCTTGTTTTTCTGAGCAATCACTGAAGGGTAACACATAGATTTGCAACATTTAGGGGCAGTATATTGCCCTAGAAATGGCATAACTAAGGTAGACTTAGATATAGAAATTGTCCGAGTTGTCCGAATAGCTGACCTGTCACTGACCCAACGCACACTATAGGAGATCAGGCGCAGGGGTGCTGGCGGAACACTCTGTCAGAAAATCCGAGGTGTTTGTGGGGAAATTATTGATTACCCGATCGGGGTACTTTGAATTGGCTTACTGAGAGAGAGGGGTGTGATGCTGGCATTGCACTTGGCGGAGGTCACCTGTCCTGAACTGCACCTGGCTTGTCCTGTTGGCACCTGATTAGTCAGGAGCCTTGTCTTTTGCCCCAGCCCGTGACCAGGATTGGTCCTTGCACCATTCTAGGTAAATATAATCCATGTGGTATGTCCTTGTGCTATTTCCCTTTCTCACCCTTCCCAGGTACCAATGTTTAAAGCTGTTACTGTGATTTCTTGCAAACTGTATATCTTATTAATCATATTTTTACTCATAAAATGTATGGTCTCTGTAACTTTGATGAAGACTCACTTAAACTTGCATAGATAAAGCATTTAAAACTTTCCCCGAGTCTGTGGGTATTACAAGAAAGGTAACATTGCTTAAATACAGCTTATTTATTCTAACACCCTATTCGATCAATAGGACTTTTAGCAAAGGTGACATGGATTGGCAAGTTATGGTTTAACCGGTATAAGTCCTAAAGGACTCAAAGTACTGATACGCGATTAATAGTAGTAAAGGCAGGACTGCTAGTTCAAAGTGTGAATGTTTATGGGCTCAGCTGAGTATGGTGAAATTGAGCTAGTGGTCCCGCGCGCTATCAACCCTACAAACTAATGGACTCCTCCCAATGGGCACACCATGACTTAAAGAATGGCCCACAGCAATTGCTGTCCTATAACAGTTAACAGTCCTACATGACATACCCTTCTCAAACAAACCAGACAGAGAATTAGCTACCTGAACGTCAATTGCTTCCAAAGGATCCAAACCCCTTTCCATGCACCAATGAAGCCAAACCTTCCGAGACCCGCTATATCTCTTTCTCGTCCCTGGTGCCCAGGACTCAAACAATAATTCTGCAGCCGTTCAAGAAAGATCCGCGAATGCTTTAGAACCCCTGATATCTTCCAAACTAGAAGGTTGAGAGAACCCGACTCCACCAAGGGGTGTTCCTCTCCTTCCACATTCATTAAAAGACCTCTGAAAGCCCAAATCAAAAGTGTTTCTGTCACTGCTGACTACAAACTTGACTCTTCCAAAAAGGAGTTACAAACACTATTTCACATCTCTGCTTCCTCATCTGAACCAGAAGTCTCTGAATCATAGAGTACAGGGGAAAGGAATAACCCCTCACCCCTCTCTAATCCTGCAGGAACGCATCCACTGCCAGGACCCCAGGACCCAACTGGATGGTTAACCTTGAAATATATCCACTTCCAGAGGACCCATTCTATCCATCAATTGCACAAAAACCTCCTCTCTCAGCTTCCAATTGCTGTAATCTATCATATTCCTTGAGTTTCAATCTGCCAGCACATTCTTGACACCCAGTAAATATCTGCCTTCAAACCAATTTTGTGCTTGAGACAAAAACTCCTATTTTTTTCGCTAATTCCACCAGCTCCTTTGTCCGAGTTCCCCCCAGTCTGTTTATGTAATCCACAGCAGACACATTGCCCATCCTGAGCACCACCGACTTGCCTACCAAACCTCTCTTGAAACTCTTCATGGCAAACAAGCCTGCTCTCATCTCCAGACAATTTATATGACTTTCTTTCTCCCACGAGGACCACACACCCTCTGTTTCTTACCCCAGACCAAATGCACTCCAACCAAGATTGCTCGCATCTGTCTCTAAAACATAATCTGGGGTAACACCACAAATTGCCTGGCCATTCCACGCATCCATGTTCTCTCTCCACCAAATCAATTTCTCCCTTGCTTCCAAAATATTATCCACCATGTCTCCATACCACAAACCTTTTAACAGCCCTGACTTTTTCAAACGCGGTAAGGCTCTGTAATGTAGTGGTCCCGGAAAAATAGCCTGAATTAACGAATACAGTAGACCAATCACCCGTGCCAAGTCTCTCAAAGATACTCTTTCCCTGTTTATATCTTTCTGAATTTCTTGCTTTATCTTCACAATTGACATGCCACTGTGTCCACCACAAGCCCAGAAACTCCACCTTCCTCACAGGTTCCAAAACTGATTTCTCTAAATTTATTAGAAAACCTAAACTTTCCAAAGGGCCCATAACGAATAACAAATGCACCCTTAAAATCACAAGATCTTGATTGATAATCAAAATATCCCCCAGAAAAATGATAATTCTTATACCTCTATCCCTGAAGTAACCTACCACTGACCTCATAACCTTGGTGAAACACCAAGGGGCAGAGGTAAGATCAAATGGGAGGCTCTGAAACTGAAATAACTGACCCGTCAACCTGAACTGTAGGTATTTATAACTTTCATCAACTATTGGAATAGTGAAATACCTATCCTTCAGATCCATTTTCACCATCCAATATCCTTCCTGAAGAACATCTCTTAAAAAGGGAATAGCTTTCATCGTGTAATGACGATAAGACACAAACTGATTTAAATTCCTTAGATTTATTACCGGTCTCCATCCTTTGTCCTTATTTTCTACAAGGAATAGAGGCCCACATGCATCAAGCACTTTTTCATTCGCAAACGGTGCGATTCCTTAAAATCGGCCGTTTGCGAATGCAAAAGTGCTTTTTGGGATGCATGAAGCAATTTTAGAATTCGTAACATGTTTGCGAATTCTAAAATTGCGGGTGCTTTTAAGAAGTCGCAGATGTGCGATTTCTTAAAAGCAATGCATCATTATTTGAAAAAGTGAAAATTCGCAAATAGGGTGCCAAATTTACCGAGTGGTTGAACCACTCGGTAAATTTGGAAAAAGTGTTTAAAATGTTGAAAATGCTTTTTTTTCAACATTCATGTTACGGACACACATGTCCTTAGGACATGTGTGTGTGCAACATGATGCGAAAAATACATTTCAGGGGTGCATGGGGGGGTCCTTTGGACCCCCCCCTGCACCCATGAAATTTTCTAAGTGCCACTCGCAATTTGCATTGACTCCTATGGGCCTTTTGGCCCATAGGAATCAATGGGAATTGCGAAAATTAACTTAAGAATTCGGTATTTCTTTGGGATTCGGTAAAAATTGCGATTTTTACCGAATCACAAAGAAATACCGAAAAAAATGATGCATAGCATTTTGCACTTCTTAATTTGCGATTCCTTATTTTTCGCAAATTAAGAAATGCAAAATGACACAATGATGCATGTGGGCCAGAGTACTTACAAAACCTTTCTCTTCCTCCCTCACTCGCATAATTGCATCCTTCTCTATCATCATATGGACCTCGCTCTCTACTATTAATATTAACTCTTCTTTAAAAACAAGCTTGTGTGGTTCTTTTACCTGAATAGGGACTGAATCGAAATCTATTTAAAATCCTCCTATAGTCTCTAGAACCCAAGCATCCTTGTTTACCTCCCTCCATTATTCCTCAAAATACTTCCATCTTCCTACTACACTTTTCAGGATAGAATGATTACCAGTCCTCATACTCACCCTGGTTCTGATTTTGGCTCTGGAATTGCCCTCTTCCTCTGATTCCACAAGCCCGGCTTCTTCCCCTTTGCGGGAAGAAATTGTAACTTCCTTGTCCTCTCACCTAACCACTTTCATAACTCTGGTATTGGGCTCCGAAATTAGCTTGGCCGGTAGCTTGCCCTCTTCTACCGGCCCGACCATAAAAACCACCATTGCTGAAGGGGAGACAGCCTTTATAACGAACATATAACTCCAACACCTTCGCTATTGTTGCACACATTGGAGTTGGAATAGAAAAGTAATCTATTCCAACTTCCAGCGCCCCCCCGACAGAAAGTCGGAGTACATGTTTGCGTTGCAACGGCATGCGATGTAATGGCATGTGTTGTAACGTCACCTATTCTTGCTGAAAACCCTGCGCATTAAATAATGTGCCTTGTCAAGGCTAGTGAAAGTATGCACATACTTTGTTAAGGATTTCACCATTCTGTCTCTGTTAGACCTGTCTGACTTTTTGCGTAGTCCCTCCAATTTATTATTTATTTTGTCCCCTTTTTGCCCCTCATACCTTTATTAATTTTTGTGTCAACTAGCTTTTTCAAGGTGTTGGTCAAGGGGATAGGTGTTCTTTCACCCTCATAGTTTTTCACCTCAGGCCTAGAGGCCTTTCCTGACAGGAATTTCTTTGGAGTCACAAAATGGTGGCTAACAACTGTCCCAACTGTCATACCCAGAACCTGTCCCATAGGATAGTGTAGGGCATTCCAGAACCTTCTGGTCCCTTCTGGACCTCTGAGGGTCAGCCTATAAAAGGCGGAATGCTGGACAGCCATTTTGTCTTACCAGAGAGAGTCAGCTGGAGGACAGGCTGTAGCAGAAGGTGGGGGTAGGATAGTCAAAGGGTTGACCTATTGATTCACCACCCTTCCTCCCTTGGGTTACTTGACTTGTCCCCGCTACATGGGATTCCTGGAGACCCTGGGCACCTGACCAACCTCTAGTCTGGAAGATAGGGGTTTGAGTAGGAGAAGGAGACTGCGGCGCTGTGGAGCGCAGTCCTCTGCCCAGTTGTAGAGACTTTGGAAGAGTGTCCCTCATCCCCTATCACCAGCCTCCGTCCAGTACTGAGAGATAATAGGTCCTTGATAGGGATAAGAAATGGGAGCTTATGTGTGAGGAGATCTAGCGCTATTTCCCATCTCCTTGGGTGTTAGAGAAGGCTAATGCCCTTGTGACCCTGAGGACCCTTACTGGACGTGCAGTCGGCAAAACCCCTGTTTCCCTCGTGAATTGGAGACAGGAGAGGGGTGCCAGTTTTCTTGTGGCAACGCCGTTTAAGCCGTGTGCAGGACCCCGGGGGCTCCAGTCGCGTTGTTGTGGAGGCGCCACTGTTGTGAGGAAAGGTGGGGGCTAGACACTGAAGAAAGGCGCCATCGCGCATGCCCCAAGTAAAGGCAGTTGTCCCTGGAAGGAGGGGCCTGGAAGTGAGCAGGCCCGTGGAAGAGCCACTGCTAGCGCCAGGCGGTCGGGGCAGACTCCCGTCTTGTGCCGCTAGTCTACCGCACATGCGCGGTTGCACCGCTGTGGGAGAGACGTCCCGGACCGGCGGAAGGAAGAACGTCAAGGAAGCGGGCGGGAAGCAGGTACTGGCGCTTCACCACTCCTGGAACCCCTTTCCCTGCTTAAGCTTTAACACGGAGGAGCGGTATTGAGCAGGAGAGAAGGGGCGGGGCCCGTCACGAGTGCCTGTAAAGTTTGGTGCTTTTCCCCACGCCAGGCAGAATCACCGGCCCATGAGAAGGGGGCCCAACACCAAAGAAGTAAGGAGGTTGAGAGTGGGACGTGGGAGGCCATAGAGTCTCCTTCAAAGGAACTCAGACTACCAACTGGCTACATGAGGATTGGGTTGGTCCTAGGGAAGGCGATCCAGCTGAATAAAGGAAACTATTAAGTCATAATCTTTAAAGCAGGATGTTCCTCTTTGGTGACTGAATTACTTGATACCAATTTTCCCCCCTTACTTTTGTCAACTCTGGTGAGGAGCTTATTTGGAGCCACTAAAGTGAGGAAGGCTCACCAAATCTTCTGGTGGAAAGGGGGTAAAAGAGTAAATCTTTTCTAGAGAAGTGCAGACACTGCTTCTTTTGAACTACTGTAATGTGATTATTCTGACAACTTTGAGGAAGTTACCAAACTCAAGACTAAATGTAATGTGCTGTTAAGTGGAAAAACTGTTTAATGATATGAGTTAGCAATTTTAAAAGTAATATAATTATTTTCAGGTCAAACTGAAATGTACTAAGCCGTGATTTCTAAAGACAAGAGAGCAAATATTATTTTTATAAACAAGCTCGTATTTTTCCAAACATTGGTGTAGTGTCCTATTTGAGTGAAATTGCGTTGATTTACTGTTGGTTGGTTTGCAACCTTTAGACATGTGCCTCTAGTAATTGTGTCTTACTCTAGGCCAGGCTACCCTAGGTGACCTGACATACTTAGGTTCCAACAAGTTGGTGTCTAGCGGTGGGATCCTGACTGTGGTTGCAGCTACTCAGTAGTAACTGAACGTAATTCACTAGCCTACACCAGGAGTTTTCTCCTAGCGGCCCTCCTAATTTTACTTTTGTTTTTCCAAATTTGTTCCTGGTGGTGGGGTGGAGGTAGCTTTAGGTTGCCCTTGCAACTCTAATTTCCTTGTGGGTATAACTTGATATTGCCTATTTCAAAATGGAGTTTGCACTAGAAAATCTAGACACCTATTCTGTGGCTCAGCTGAAAGATTTCTGCCAGCAAATGGGGGTATTTTTTAAGCATGGTGCCAGGAAGGGGGAACTCCAGACCAGTCTAAGGGCTTGGGTGGAGGCACACAAAGAAGGAAAGGAGGAGGATGAAGGGGCAGACCGGGACACGGTTGTGGAGATAGAAGGATTATTCCACCTAGAGGGGGAAAACCTACTCCCAGGACCAGTGTCCTACTCCAGGAAGGGCAGTAGTGTCTCCGGGGGAAGCTTGACCGAAGCCGAGCTCACTGACAGGAGGGAAAAAAGGCAATTAAGATTGGAGTTGGCTAAGCTAGAGCGGGAGAAGGAAGAGAGGAGGATGGCTCATGAGTTCAGGTTGAAAGAGTTGGAACTCCAGGCCCTGCAACGGGGGTCCTCTCCTGTAATGAATGGTGGCAGCGAATCCAAGGAAACAGCCAGGGAGTCCAGACCCTATTTGCCAAAAGACCTAATTGCTAGTTTTAGTCAGGGAGATGACATAGCCAAATGGTTGGCTGCCTATGAGGTCTCCTTAAGAGCCCATGGGGTGCAGGAGAAGCACTGGGGGGGTGGTTTGTATAAGTACATGCCTCCTACTGGTCGGGACACCTTGTTGGCCCTGGAACCAGAGGAGCAAACCAACTACCCCACCATGAAGATAGCATTGGTAAGGAAGTTTGGGCTTACCCCAGAAAGGTACCGTCAGAAGTTCAGGGGGAGCCACAAGTTAAGCACCCAGAACTGGGTGGACTTCCTTGATTACGCAAGAAAGGCATTAGAGGGCTGGGTCAAGGGCAGTGAGGTGAAGGATTATGAGGGGTTGTATGATCTATTTTTTAAAAAAAGAGCACCTCCTCGAGAAATGTTTTCCCGAGCTGCGCCAACACCTGGTGGACAGCAAGCTGACCAATCCCCGGAAGCTTGCAGAGGAGGCGGACATCTGGGCAAATACCGGGTGTCCTCAAAGGGGACTGGAGGGGATTCCCAAAAGGCCGGACAGGGCGCCCCCCAGAAGAAGGAGGGGGGAGATAAAAAGAGGGAGTTCTCTAAAGGTCCCCAAAATAATTTCCAAGGAAAGGGAACAGGTTTCACCCCTAAGGCAAACCCGCCCAGAAACCCTAATCCTGGCCAAAGCCAGCAGGCAAGGGTTCTCCACTGCTTTGAGTGTGGTGGTGTTGGACATTATAAGGGAGATGTCAGATGCCCAAAGAGACCACCCCCTCCCACCGGAGGAAAGCCACCGGGAGTAGCTAGTGTAGCGCTCGGGGAGGAGTTGCCCTTAGATAAGGGGGGTGAGTGGGCGGGTGTCACCTTAGTGTCCCTGGGGGAACGGGAGATGGTTCCTAAGATCCAGGTGCCCCCAAATACTGTTAAGTATGGGCAATGGATCACCATCAATGGCCAAAGAGGGGAGGCTCTGAGAGATACAGGAGCCAGTATGACTATGGTGAGAAGTCGACTGGTGTCTCCAGAGCAGGTGATTCCCAATGGACTCCACCCCGCCGCGATGGCTGACGGCAGAATGGGCCACTATCCAGTGGCTGAGGTTCCCTTTGAGTGGGAAGGGGTTGCAAGGTCACTTCGAGTTGCTGTAAGCCCTGCCGTGCAAGTTGATTGTCTGCTGGGGAATGATATGGAGCACAACGCTTGGAGAGAGGTGGAATACCGGACGCACACTGCGATGCTGGGTACACCTGACTGGGCCTGTGTGAGCACACGGTCTGCGACTGCCCGGAGAGGGAGTTCGCCTGGGTTTGAGCCTGGAACAATGGCCCAACCCGCTGCCAAAAAGGGACAGACCCGAAGACAGGAAGAGCCTGCTTCGGCTTCCACCCCGCATGTGACAGATCGGCCACCTGCGGTGGTGGACCAGGAGTCCGTGGAGGAGGAAGTAGACTCTCTGGAGGATTTACCCATCCCTGCTGAGTGGCATGTGGAGGGAGGACCTACCAGAGAGGAATTCTGTAAGGGGCAGAGGGAGTGCCCCACCCTTGAGGGACTGAGGCGACAGGCTGAAGCCCAGGCAGCAGGTGATGTTACGGGGCACTACCACATTTACTGGGAGAATGGACTCCTCTACAGTGAACCCAAGGTACCCTTACCTGGCTCATCAAGGGCCTTGGTAGTCCCGCAACAATACCGAGCCTTTCTGCTGGAATTGGCTCATGCTATACCCTTGGCAGGACACTTAGGTCAGGACAAGACCTTTGCTCGGCTTGTCCTCCACTTTTACTGGCCTCAGATGAAAGTGGCGTCCAACACTTACTGTCGGACATGTGTATCCTGCCAGGCCAGTGGGAAAACAGGAGTGAAGCTAAAGGCTCCCCTGGAACCACTTCCAGTCGTTAGCACCCCCTTTGAAAGGGTGGGCATCGACATTGTAGGGCCTTTAGATCCACCAACAACAGCTGGTCACAGGTTCATCCTGGTTCTGGCGGATCATGCCACACGGTACCCAGAGGCAATTCCTCTGAGGACAGTCACTGCACCTGTGGTGGCTAGAGCCCTAATGGGGATCTTTACCCGAGTGGGTTTCCTCAAAGAAGTTGTGTCTAACAGGGGGACCAACTTTATGTCAGCTTACATGCGGGCAATGTGGAAGGAGTGTGGAGTGACCTACCGGTTCACCACTCCTTATCACCCCCAGTCGAATGGACTGGTTGAGAGGTTCAACAAAACCTTGAAGGGCATGATCAGAAGTCTGCCCGAAAGCCTGCAGAGGAAATGGGACGCCCTCCTACCCTGTTTGCTATTCTCTTACAGGGAAGTGCCACAGAAGGGAGTGGGCTTCAGCCCCTTTGAACTTCTGTATGGGCACCCTGTACGCGGTCCTCTCAGCCTGGTGAAGGATGGTTGGGAGAAGTCTCCCAGGAAACCCCCCCAGGATGTGGTGAGCTACATGCTGGCCTTCAGGAGCCAAATGGCGAAGTTGTGGAAGCAAGCTTCTGACAACTTGGAGGCCAGCCAGGCAGTCATGAAAGAGTGGTATGACCACAATGCTCACCAGGTGGAATTGGAGCCTGGCCAGAAAGTGTGGGTGATGGAGCCTGGAGAGCTTAGTGCCCTCCAGGATCGCTGGACAGACCCCTTTGAGGTGTTGGAGAAGAAGGGTAAGGCCACATACCTGGTGGACCTTAAGACCCCACGACAGCCCCTACGGGTGCTTCATGCCAACCGACTCAAACCCCACCATGAGAGGCCCGAGGTCATTTTAATGATGGTGACTGATGGGGAAGAGGAAGCGGAAAGCGAACCTCTCCCAGACTTGTTCTCGTCTCAAGAGAAGGATGGGTCAGTGGAGGGAGTGATTCTCTCTCCCACTCTAACTCCTGAACAGCGGGAGGACTGCCGCCAGATACTGGAGCAGTACTCTACGTTGTTCTCCCTTGTCCCGGGAAGGACTCACCTGTGTACCCATGATGTTGACACAGGGGACAGCCCACCAGTGAAGTCGAAGACCTATCGGCTGTCTGACAAGGTGAAGGCTAGCATCCATGGAGAGGTTGCCAAGATGCTAGAGCTGGGAGTTATAGAACCTTCCAACAGCCCTTGGTCCAGTCCGGTGGTGCTAGTGCCAAAAGCCGCTCCACCAGGCACCACGCCAGAACTGAGGTTCTGTGTGGATTACCGGGGACTGAACTCAGTTACAAAGACTGATGTTCATCCGATCCCTAGGGCGGATGAATTAATTGACCGGCTAGGAGCTGCCCAATACCCAAGTACCTTTGACCTCACTTCAGAGTACTGGCAGATCTCCTTGACAGATGGAGCAAAGGAAAGGTCAGCCTTCTCCACGCCTGAGGGACACTTCCAATTTTGTGTAATGCCCGTTGGGCTCAAAAATGCCCCTGCCACATTTCAGCGGCTGGTGAACCAGGTCCTCTCTGGAATGGAGAGTTTCTCTGCTGCTTACCTAAATGACATTGCTGTCTTCAGTAGCAGTTGGGAGGACCATTTGCAACATTTGCAAGCAGTTCTCCTGGGCCTGAAACAAGCTGGACTGACAATCAATGCCAGCAAATGCCAGATTGGGCAGGGGTCGGTTGTGTACCTTGGACACTTGGTGGGTAGGGGGACAGTGCAGCCCCTGCAGGCAAAGATTGGGGCAATCATGGCCTGGGAATCCCACAAGACACAGACTGAGGTCCGAGCTTTCCTGGGCCTCACAGGCTACTACTGTCGCTTTGTGAAGGGGTATGGCACTATTGTAGCGCCCCTCACAGAGCTCACCTCTAAGAAACAACCTCGACGGGTAGTTTGGACGAATGCTTGTCAGCAAGCTTTTGAGAAACTGAAGCAGGCAATGTGTGCGGCACCGGTCCTGAGGGCCCCAGACTTCTCCAAGGAGTTCATTGTCCAGACAGATGCATCAGAACATGGCATTGGGGCAGTGTTATCGCAACTGGATGAAGAGGGCCTGGATCAGCCTGTAGTCTTCTTATCCAGGAGACTGCTTCCCCGGGAACAGAAGTGGAGTGCAATTGAGAGGGAAGCTTTTGCGGAGGTGTGGGCTCTGAAGAAGCTGCGGCCATACCTGTTTGGCTCGCACTTCCTGGTTCAGACTGACCACCGACCCCTTCGTTGGCTGATGCAAATGAAGGGGGAGAATCCCAAGCTGTTGAGGTGGTCCATCTCCCTACAGGGAATGGACTTCCGGGTGGAACATCGGCCTGGAGTGGACCACGCCAATGCAGACGGTCTCTCCAGGTATTTCCGCCTTAGTGATGAGGACTCCCAAGGAGTTGGGTAGTTCTCCCCACTTTCAGCTGGGGTGGACGCGTGTTAGACCTGTCTGACTTTTTGCGTAGTCCTTCCAATTTATTATTTATTTTGTCCCCTTTTTGCCCCTCATACCTTTATTAATTTTTGTGTCCACTAGCTTTTTCAAGGTGTTGGTCAAGGGGATAGGTGTTCTTTCACCCTCATAGTTTTTCACCTCAGGCCTAGAGGCCTTTCCTGACAGGAATTTCTTTGGAGTCTCAAAATGGTGGCTACCAACTGTCCCAACTGTCATACCCAGAACCTGTCCCATAGGATAGAGTAGGGCATTCCAGAACCTTCTGGTCCCTTCTGGACCTCTGAGGGTCAGCCTATAAAAGGCGGAATGCTGGACAGCCATTTTGTCTTACCAGAGAGAGTCAGCTGGAGGACAGGCTGTAGCAGAAGGTGGGGGTAGGATAGTCAAAGGGTTGACCTATTGATTCACCACCCTTCCTCCCTTGGGTTACTTGACTTGTCCCCGCTACATGGGATTCCCGGAGACCCTGGGCACCTGACCAACCTCTAGTCTGGAAGATAGGGGTGTGAGTAGGTGAAGGAGACTGCGGCGCTGTGGAGCGCAGTCCTCTGCCCAGTTGTAGAGACTTTGGAAGAGTGTCCCTCATCCCCTATCACCAGCCTCCGTCCAGTACTGATAGATAATAGGTCCTTGATAGGGATAAGAAATGGGAGCTTATGTGTGAGGAGATCTAGCGCTATTTCCCATCTCCTTGGGTGTTAGAGAAGGCTAATGCCCTTGTGACCCTGAGGGCCCTTACTGGACGTGCAGTCGGCAAAACCCCCGTTTCCCTCGTGAATTGGAGAAAGGAGAGGGGTGCCGGTTTTCTTGTGGCAACGCCGTTTCAGCCGTGTGCAGGACCCCGGGGGCTCCGGTCGCGTTGTTGTGGAGGCGCCACTGTTGTGAGGAAAGGTGGGGGCTAGACACTGAAGATAGGCGCCATCGCGCATGCCCCAAGTAAAGGCAGTTGTCCCTGGAAGGAGGGGCCTGGAAGTGAGCAGGCCCGTGGAAGAGCCACTGCTAGCGTCAGGCGGTCGGGGCAGACTCCCGTCTTGTGCCGCTAGTCTCCCGCACATGCGCGGTTGCACCGCTGTGGGAGAGACGTCCCGGACCGGCGGAAGGAAGAACGTCGAGGAAGCGGGCGGGAAGCAGGTACTGGCGCTTCACCGCTCCTGGAACCCCTTTCCCTGCTTAAGCTCTAACACGGAGGAGCGGTATTGAGCAGGAGAGAAGGGGCGGGGCCGGTCACGAGTGCCTGTAAAGTTTGGCGCTTTTCCCCACGCCAGGCAAAATCACCGGCCCATGAGAAGGGGGCCCAACACCAAAGAAGTAAGGAGGTTGAGAGTGGGACGTGGGAGGCCATAGAGTCTCCTTCAAAGGAACTCAGACTACCAACTGGCTACATGAGGATTGGGTTGGTCCTAGGGAAGGCGATCCAGCTGCATAAAGGAAACTATTAAGTCATAATCTTTAAAGCAGGATGTTCCTCTTTGGTGACTGAATTACTTGATACCAATTTTCCCCCCTTACTTTTGTCAACTCTGGTGAGGAGCTTATTTGGAGCCACTAAAGTGAGGAAGGCTCACCAAATCTTCTGGTGGAAAGGGGGTAAAAGAGTAAATCTTTTCTAGAGAAGTGCAGACACTTCTTCTTTTGAACTACTGTAATGTGATTATTCTGACAACTTTGAGGAAGTTACTAAACTTAAGACTAAATGTAATGTGCTGTTAAGTGGAAAAACTGTTTAATGATATGAGTTAGCAATTTTAAAAGTAATATAATTATTTTCAGGTTAAATTGAAATGTACTAAGCCGTGATTTCTAAAGACAAGAGAGCAAATATTATTTTTATAAACAAGCTCGTATTTTTCCAAACATTGGTGTAGTGTCCTTTTTGAGTGAAATTGCGTTGATTTACTGTTGGGTGGTTTGCAACCTTTACACATGTGCCTCTAGTAATTGTGTCTTACTCTAGGCCAGGCTACCCTAGGTGACCGACATACTTAGGTTCCAACAGTCTCCAATTAGTAGCCTGCGCGCCGCGTCACTTGACTCTCTATTGGCTAAGTCACCCAACTTAGGGTTAATCCTCATCAGGATAGTCTTCCTTCTTTCAGATAGTATGCCAGCGTTAGCATTGTCTAAAAAGCATACTGCCCCTGGCACCAACCACGCAATAATGCACGATCAAGATGTAAATTCTTTAGGCAAGCCTCCTTAATGGCATCAGGTATTTTTGCCAACGGCCCTAACATGTCACGCACCTTATCTTGACACTGTTTTAACAACCTGTCCAAGCCCTTCCTTGGATCCTTTCCCATTTTAAAAAGGTAGGTTATTAGCTCTGGGTCAATATTAGGAGCCATAGTTACTTTCTCCTCAATGTTTGGCCTTCTGCTCGCATTATGTTTCTCTCCTCCTTCTCCAGAGATTTTCTCAATCAAGCCTTTATATAGTCTGCCACATGCTCAGGAGGCCACCAGTCTCTTTTCCTCTAGAGTGTCTAATGTCTTTCGGACTAAACAAAAGCTCACTGAAATGATCTACCACAGAACCCTCAACATTCTCTCTTCCAGTATCCTCAAACTCCTCACCTAAACCATCCTTACACTCAAGATCCAAAACACACTCATCTAATTCATCATCACTTATGTCTAATGCATCACCTGATTCTCTCCCTCACTTCCCAGTGTACAACTGGCTTTCCTCTGTATCACGTCCGATCCCTCTCCAATTTGAGCCTCTTTTATCTATTTATTAATAATATCCCTAATTAACTTCTCTTGTTCCTCATAACTATTTTCCATTTCAATATTCTTAAAATGAAATTCCTTTCACTCAAAAATGTGTAAAAACACCCTTTCTTAATTTTGAATACACTCGTTTAGACTTCTTTCCTTAAAAAATTCCTCAAAATACTACTGTTATGCTCCTCTCTGCTCTAAATGCTGTTTCCCCAGACATGAAGCATAAACAAAGCTTTGTTTTCATGGAAACGTGCTATGCAGAGCAACAAGCCTTAGAAAAAAAAGCTTCTGTTCGAGTAAATCTCTATTCCCTTCCGAAAGCTGCCTCAGCGTCGGCCAATGGGAGTGCTTGCCTCACACACGTGCGCACGTCCCGAAGCTTGCTCTCCCAAAGCCACAACGACACCGGGAAGGCTCGAGACTGCTCGCGCTACCGCTCCTAAAATAGTATGAGTCCATGGTAAGCGCGAGCGGGTTATTTTAAAAACAAACTCAATCCAATTAACATAACAACTGCTATACGCGTGCGCTCGTGTTATCCCAAGAAAGAATGCAAATACTCAATTTATTGCAATATCTCTCAAAACAACAAGAAAACTATTCCCCAAAAAGATACTCACTAAAATAAATATTATCATATTTACATCCCCTTAATAAAAAAAAATGATTCCTCACAAATCTCTTAGATAAACATTCATACCTACTCAAACATACACCCTGAAATTGTGTTTTCACGACAAACTTCTTTCACAATCAAACTTAAGAAATACTCATATACAATATAAGCTCACAATAAATAGACCAATATAAAAAGACCAATACTTAATTGCGCAGAAGCAGCAAACAAAAGAGGAGGAATATGGTGGTCACATGCTATTTATGAACTTGAAGATTCTTTTTTGATTGTGATGTTTAAAAATTCCATGAGCTTTTAATGGTGTTGCTCAGAAGTGGGAAATAAAAGTTTAATGCATAATGCTAGCCTCCTGTCTTAACATAAAATCTGAGGCAGCGTCAAAAGGGAGGCTTTAGGATGGTGCAACAAGGAGAAATACTTTATTTCTCCTCATTTTTTGCTCTCTCTATGTGTGCTGCATTCTGTGAGCAAATCGCCATTAAAGATTGTTTATCCCTTCCTGCACATAAACAATCATCCCTGCAATGCAAGGGTTCCTGCACTGGGGCTAGGCAGATTTTTCAGTGCTGGCGCAAGGGAAAACACAGGGGTGCTCTCTATTTTTGTAAATAATTTGCAACCCTGCATTTTTTTAAATGATGCAGTGCGGCACAGATTAATTGTTTGCAGAGCTGCTCTGTGTCATCTCTTTGTTCCTATGCCCCCTTGTGTTAGCAATGAGCGCTTGCAAGAGATTTCAAGGGAGACATTAGGAGGTGCAGTTCAAAGCTGGATGCACTGGGCATAGGAAGAGGACATGGGGAAGTATCAAGTGAGCAACCGGGAACAAGCCTAATAAAGTCAGGTCCTGGGGCAACATGAGAAGACGCCAAACACGCTGGATTTCTAAGAGCACTCAAGGCAGAATAGAAGAAGCAGGGCAGGAGCAGAGAAGCTGAAAAAAATCAAATTAAATTAAATAGAAAGCAAGGCATTAACAACTAGAGAAGTGTGGCTCACTGGTTAGAGGAGGTAGACCCTGAAGCAGAGGTCAGACCCGGGACCAGGGTTCAATTCCCGACGCGGCAGGGTCTTGAGCCCAATTATCCACGGACTCGATAATTCTCGTTTCGGTGCCTACTCGAATCATGGGTTCACACTCTGCAGCTCTGGGCATTAGCTTGCTTAATCTCCACTATGGCCCCCCTGCGGCGGGATGCCTGGCTTTCACCTTGGGGATGCCCAGTACGGGTATCTCACAGGGAAAAAAGCCTGGACGGGTTCCCAAGGCAAGCACCGAGATGCCCCTGGGTAGTCGAGCGCTATATAACAACGCATAATAATAATAATAATAACTATGTGTGTATGTGGACTACTTTACTGTAGTCTAATTCCACAAAAGGGCATTGGCTGAGGCCTACCTTCATGGACAACCTTCTAAGTCAATGGCAGGAAAGGCTTTCACAAAAGCCCCTTTCGTTGTGATATGAATTGTGCGTTGGCAATAGGCTCTCATCAGCTGTCTGTAGAGAAGATCTATAAACATCCAGAATAACACTTCTATGAGGACACTAAATATGAACAAGAAATATAAAGTGATAAACTTACAGCAGTTCATTTAAAATGGACCCATTTACCCATGTCCAGGTTTGTCCCGGAGCTGTCTTGAAAAGGCCAATCCAGACATAGTTCGTTAAATTGGAACTTATTAATGAACCAAGGAACATCTGCAGAAAATAAAGACAGTGTAAGTGTTTAAAATAGATGTTAATATCGAATAAAAAATGAAGAAAAAACTCTTGTAGATTTCTGAAACATTGTTTACCTACAATAGTTAGGGCTATTTTAGGGCAAGATATGGTTGTGGTCATAGGCACAATAAAAGTCAGCTGATGTTGCTTAATTACTACTGCGACAGATGTAAAAGGCAGGGCCGATTTCGACCAAGAACCTCTAAGTATTTGCCCGGCGTTAATCGCCTCTCATACCATTCAAGATTATCACTCAAAGAGGCAGGCGCTGGAGACTGGAAGGCAGGAAACAGAAGTTTTATTCCGACGGAGCAGAACACGTCAACTCAGACAACAGGGTATGTTCTTGAGGTGCTCTAACCGCATCTCTGAGGCCTGACCTCTTATACACAAGTTTATGGTTTTATTGCATGAAACATATCTTTGTCAACACTTTGATGTACGGAAAGACATCCTCGAAATCCCCGCTTCAAGCCCGTTCCCACACACATTTACAGTAGAAGTCCCCACCCCGGTCACAACAGGTGATGATTGTCACGCAGCTGGGCATTCTGCCGATTCCCGGAATGCATGTGGTTGATCGGATCTCATGGGGTGGGGCTTTGATCAGTTGCGGATCCTTTGATGGGGAAGCTTCCTACTGTATGGGGGCAATAAACAGCATCCGCAGGGCCAGGTGGCGGCCTGGGAACGAGCAGGACAATCGGGCACAGAGGAAAGGGGGTTTTATCAAAAGGGATACAGGATCATGAAAGGGATGGAGGGAGGTGTTGAGCTGGGAACGGGATGGGGTCCGAGGCAGGGTTGCGCCGAAGAGGGGTTTTTATGGCCCGAGCATGTGAGAGCGGGGGCTGTCAGCATGCGGGGGGATGCTTGTGAGGTTTAGGAGAGAGAGAGAGAGTGAGAGACGCGCTGGCTATCGGCCGTGGGCAGAGAGGCCATGGCATTCAAAATGGCTGCCATTTACGCGCACGAATGAGCCTAAAAAGGGACAAGATGGCGCCGATAATGTTGATGTCGCAAGCTAGATTTTAACAGTCCTCCCTTTTCAACATATCTAGCCAGCTTGTTTAGTCGATATCTATCTTCATCAGATTCCTAACCTCAACATTGTACAATGCTCTCATGCGTTCTTTTTCGAAGTCCAGAGTCTTAGGGCAGATACAATTTGCACATAGTGAACACAGAGGCGGCAGGCATTGGATTCCTAGGCAGAACCCACATAACACAACAACAGGTATCAGTATAATTGTAAATAACCTCCACCCCCAGTTCTTTACAGTACTCCAGAGCCATCCACCAAGCGACCATTCTTCTTGTTCCTGGTGAACGTCTGAGGAAAGTCTGTGGAGATGTTCGATGGCTTTGTACACTGAGGGTGAATTGTCCGGTATATAGGTGCAGCAGCTGGACCCAATGATACGGCAAGCTCCTCCACGATCCGCTAGAAACACATCTAGAACAAGGCGGTTCTGGAGAGCCACCAGGCGGACCGCTTGAAGCTCGGCTGTATTGTTCGTAAGGATGCCAGCTGTAATGTTCATCATTGTTTCAACTGCCTGGGTCAAATGTCGGATGGCACGGCTGTTCGCCATCGGGCCCCAGAGTGGAACAAGTCCCTTCATTGCATCGAGGAACTGTGCTCCGGTGGAGTCGGCTTGTTCAATGTCCTTGGCTCATTTTTGTCTGTGATGATTCGCTGGAGCTACATAGGTCGGAGGAAGGACGAAGGCGATATAACAGGTGCCCCCCCAGCCTTTGGGGAGCCAGGTGTAAGCCTTTGTACCACAAACAAAGTACATGTTCGGAGAGGAGACAAAAGAGGGTGGATCAATGGAGTCTAAAGTTCTGATGATGCGGCAAGCGCTGCGGCCTACCAGCTGTGTCCCAAGCCCTTCGATGCACATAAGGCCTGTGACGTTGATGACGGATAGGGCCACAGTCAGGGTGGCAGCCGTTCATTTCCGGAGGTAGGAGAAGGTGGGTCTGGTCGGATTGTTAAACACCTGCATTTCAATCCGTTCTTTGACGGGGATGTCCATGTGGATAGAATCGTGGGAGGTCTGTGGGCAGAAGTGTGCAGCAGTTTTCGTCGTTTTGTTCTGCCAGACCTCATAAAAGAAATGTGTCATAGTTCTGCTGGAGGTGGTATTATCCCTATAGCTTTCTTGCAAGAGGATCAGCCAAGCAAGGCAGGAGCCATGAATTGAGAAGGGTGAAGGGATGAAGGGTATGGAATGTCCAGTGGCGTGGGGTAGCAACCCACAGATCCAGCAGTTGGTGGCATTGGTAGCAAGATTGTGCTGGTGCAGCAGTTGCATGAAGGAGTTGTTCCAAAACTCCTTTCGCCTTTCTCGGAGTTGGGGTGAAAGAGAAATCAGATAATGCTCTTTCATTGTGGTAGGCTGTGCAGTGGTCAGGAATGTCTCATGAGCTGGTGCGCTCTCTTCCACAATCCAGAGGGTGGTCATGAGGAGGAGGCAAAAGAGAAGGGCGATAAAAAGTGCAATAGTCTTTGAACTGTGGATTTTGTCAGTCTTTGGGTTTTTGTAGCGAATCTGCGGATGTCCGGTTGCTTCCATCATCTTCTTATCGGGCGCTTCCATCATCTTCTTATCGGGCGCTTCCATCATCTTCAAGGGGGCTCAGTAGCGGGCAGAACCACAAACTTCGTCTGGCTTTCTCTCCTGACAGCCTTAGTAATGTTAGGCCACCGCTCTGAGAATTATGACTTAGTCTGCTTAGCCGAAGCTCCCTCCTTTCGTCGCAGGTTATACCCTTCTCTGGACGGCACAGTGGGATCTGGAAATTTTGCTAATTCAAGTGTCTCTGTATCAGGATAGCAGTTCAGAGATGGTCGGTCTTTGCTCAGGAGCTCTTCTTGGGTGGCCACGTCTTCGGTCACCGACAGAGTCGAGGAGATCTTCTTACAGTGGTGTGCATGCACCCAGTTGCGCTTCCCCTCCACTTGAAGAGCTGTTCGGGTGGTGATTAAGACTTGCCAGGGGCCCGTCCACCGGGGTTCCAGACTCTTTGCACGCTGGAAGTTCCAATCAGTACGAAATCCCCAGGCTGGATGGTGTGCCCGGGACCCCTGGAAGCATCGGGGATGGCATAACAGACAGTGTTTTAGTCAAGTGGAGAAGTGTCGCTCAATGGTTAGAGCGGCAGACCCTGATGCAGAGGTCTAGCCCGGGACCAGGGTTCAATTACCCGCTTCGGCGGGTCTTGGGCTCAAAATTCCACGGACCTGATAATTCTCGCCTCGGTGCCTATTCTAATCATAGAGTCCCACTCTGCAACTCTGGGCAATAGCTTGCTCAATCTCCACAACGGCCCCCACAACGCTAAGGATGCCTGGCCTTCACCCTGGGGGTGCCCAGGAGTGGACGCCTCACAGGGAAAGCCAGGACGGGTTCCACAGCGGTATTCGTACAAGCGCCTTGAGACCCTTGCGGGTGAGTAGTGCGCTATACAAGTATCAATTTACAATTATCAATTTACAACTGGTACAAGTAAACAGACATTAGGACGTCCGGGACGTCATGAATGGATGTCGGTTTTGGTGCAGACCAGATGTTCATGGGCCGGCCGAATACGACCTCGTAAGGTGTCAAGTGGTGTTTGGTGGGGGTGAAACGCATTGAGAGCAATGCCAGTGGGAGAGCGTCTGGCCATTTCAGTCCTGTGGTAGCCACTATCTTGGCTAGTTTGAGTTTCAATGTGGCGTTATGTCGTTCAACTAGTCCAGCAGATTGGGGGTGGAAGACTGCGTGGAACTTTTGTTTTACACCCAACCCCTTCAAGATGAGTTGGATGACTTTGGCTACGAAGTGGGGGCCATTGTCGCTCCACAAAATTCGACAAAGGCCGTAACGAGGGAAGAATTCTTTCAGTAGTAGTTTTGCAGTGGCAATGGCAGTGTTGTCACGGGTTGGATAGGCTGCCACCCATTTGCTAAATGCGCACACCACAACAAGTACATACTTCAAGCCTTGGCATCTTTCTAGCTGGATGTAGTCCATCTGCAAGACTTCAAACGGATGATTGGGAACCCCAAACCCTCCCCGGGGTACTACAGTTCCTTTCCCAGGGTTGTGTTGCAGGCATATCAGACATTGTTGGACCAGACGTTTGGCGGAGTCTGCGATCTTGTCATTGTGCCAAACTTTGGAGACAAGCTCGGTCATAGGGGCTGATCCTATGTGTGCAGGGGAGTGTGCCATGGTCAGTATGGGGATCAGGTATGAATCGGGTAGCAACCATTTGTTCGTGTCTTTTGTTCGCCAGCAGCCTTCATCGTCTTTCAATCCCACCCGTGCCCATTCAGTCAATTTGTGTTGCGAGCTGGCCATTTGGATGTCTCTAATAGTTTCCCTAGCGTCCGTCCATTTTCCTGCTTGTGACCTGGTCACGTACATACGCGTCGTTGTCCTAATTTCAGCTGTGGTTCGGGCAGTGATGTCGGCCAGTGCATTTCCCTGCCCAATGATGTCTGTCACCCTTTTGTGTGCCTGGCATTTGATTACTGCAAGTTGTTTGGGAAGCAGGACTGCTTCAGTCAGAGCAGAGACTAGATCTCCGTGTAAGATGGGGGTGCTGTGTGAGGTCAAGAATTCCCTCTCCTTCCAAAGGAGCCCAAAATGGTGAACCACCCCGAAGGCGTACTGGCTGTCGGTGTAAATGTTTGCGGTGGTTCCTGCTGCCAGGATACATGCCCGTGTGAGGGCAATCAGTTCTGCTGCCTGTGCAGATCGTTGTGTGATGCGTGCGGTTTCTACTATAGTTCGGGCTGTGGTAACGGCATAAGCAGCTGAGGTGGTGCCATCGGGGAGTTTGATGCAAGAACCGTCCACCCACAGCTCTCCGTCAGGGTCAGGGAAAGCTGTGTCTCTGAGGTCGACCCTACTCCTAGTCTGTTCGTCCATGAGGGTCACGCAGTCATGTACAGGGGACACATTGGGATCGTTCTCTGGCAGGGGTAACAAAGTCGCTGGGTTCAGTGTGGTGCATCTTTTCAGGGTGATGTGGGGTGCAAGCAGAGTCAATTCGTATCCAGTCAGTCGTGCACTCATCAGGTGTTGCGTCTTAGTCTGGTTCAGGAGGGTGTCAACCGCATGGGGTACTAATACCGTGAGGGGGTTCGATAGTACAATCCCCTCACTTTGTCGGATAGAGATAGCAGCGGCAGCTACAGCTCGAAGGCAGGCAGGCAAAGCTCTTGCTACGGGGTCAAGAGAGGCAGAGAAGTAAGCGCATGGTCGTTGCTTTGGGCCAATGGACTGGGTTAAGACAGACAAAGCGCATCCCTCCCTTTCGTGAGTGTAGAGGGAGAAAGGCTTCGCGTAGTCAGGGGTTTCTAGGACAGGGGCCGAGCAGAGGGCATCTCCTAGTTCTATGAAGGAGGATTGGCATTCAGGGGTCCAAGGGAGTGGGAAAGGGACATCTTTAGCTAGCAGAGAGAGCAGCGGTTTCACAATGAGGCTGACATTCGGTAACCATTGTCAGCAGAAGGAAGTGAGGCCTAGTAGGGAGCATACTTGTTTCTGGGTCTTAGGGACAGGGGTCTCTAGAATGGTTTGGATTCGGTCGGGAGTGAGTTTCCTTCCGTCTTTGGACAAGAGGTGGCCTAAGTAAGTGACCTGGGGCTGGCAGAATTGCAACTTCTTTTTGGAGACCTTGTGGCCATTTTCCGCAAGGAAGTGCAGGAGTTGGATGGTGGCTGTGACTGCAAGTGGAGTGGTATCGGCCGCCAAAAGGATATCATCGACGTACTGTATCAACACCACTCCATCGGGTAACTGGACTGCATCCAGTTGCCTTTTGAGGGCCTGGCTGTAGATGCTAAGGCTTTCAGTGTAGCCTTGGGGTGCTCGACAGAATCTATACGAGCGGGCTTTTAGGGTGAAGCCGAAGAGGTATCGGCTGTCTGGGTGGATGGGAATGGAGAAGAAAGCGTTCTTTAGATCAATGACAGTAAAGGTGGTGGCAGTGGAAGGAATCAGGGTCAGAATAGTGGGGATGTCAGAGACTACGGGGTACTGAGGTACAACTACTTTGTTGACCTCCCGTAGGTCGATGATGAAGCGGTACGCTTTCTCAACTCCCTCTCCTTGCTTCTTTATGATGGGTAGGATAGGGCTGTTGCAAACATTGCTAACTACTTCCTCTACCACTCCTGCATCTATCAGGGACTGAATAATCTTTACCAATGCCTTCTCGCCCTCGGGCGATATCCGATATTGTGGAAGTTTTGGGAGTATTGCGTCCTGTCGAACAGTTATGTGCACTGGGTCAATCATCATGCGTCCTACGTCCGAGTCAGTCTTGGCCCACAGATACGGAGGCAGAGTGTCAAGTAGGGATGAGTCAGCGTCAGAAATGGAAAACATGCGTCGGGAAGGACAAAGTCTGAGCAGAGCCGGGTTATCGTACAGAAAGACCCGAACTCCATCTTGCGAGCACCTAATAGTAGCTCGGAAATGTTTCAGCAAGTCAAGTCCAATAATGGCATCAGGGGTGTTGGATGAAAGTAAAAACGTCGTGTCAGTGATGTTATTTTCTAGATCAAAGGAGATCGGTGTGGACAAGGGGTTAGTGGAGGGCGTTCCATCGAAACCAATCAATGTTACAAGTGAGCCAGACAAGGGTGCCCTTGGAATCAGTCGTTTAGATAACGCACTAAGTGTCGCGCCAGTGTCTACCAGAAATGGAGACTTCGTACCCAGGACCTTAGCAGTGACAGAAAGACCTTGCTGGTCAACATAGAGCTCGACTGGATCCCTCCCTTGCCCTAGGCAGTCCTAAGCGAAGTTGTAGGTGTCGTCACAGTCAGACTGTTGGTACTGGTTCTGTCGGGGACGGTCAAATGTGTTCGGCCTGCCTGATCTGTCGTTAGTCGTGTCATTCGTGGACCCTCGTCCCTGTCCTCTATTTCTTGGTCCACCCGCTACGTCTTTGGGGTCCCTATTCTTATTCATCTCCAACAGAACCGGACACTGGGATTTCCAATGGCAGAATCCCTTGCAAAATGCGCACTAGTCCTCACTAATATCTTTACGTCCAACATAGGGTGCAGGAGTACGATCTTTGGGGGGTTTGGTTCCTAGGGGCATTCGTCTGGTAATTTCCCTTGTACTGCTCTCGTCCTATAGTCACCCCTTGCAACTGTGCAATCATCACCCTCTCCTTCAAGTCCTTTTTCTTTTTCTCAGTCGCCCTATCATTTTCGTTTTTCTGATGCTCATAATATTGGGCCATCTGGAGGATAGCCGCGGGTTTGGAGGCTGCCCAACTACTCTCGCTGGCCTGCAGTTTCTGAGAGACTTCTTGTGTCAGACCTTTGACATAATTCTGAACAAACAGAGGGTGTCCGGTTGCAGTGGTCATGTCCTGGCCGCTGTAATCGGAGAACACCGTTTCAAACCGGGAGAAGTATTCTGATACGTCTTCCTGAGGTTTCTGACGACAGGCCGTTACTATCGACCAGTCTACTTTCTTTTCTGGGATCAGGGTTTTCAGTTTCTGCACAATTTTGTCTGGGAGTTCTAAAATGGATTTCAAAGGCTTCTGTCCAGGCTCTTGTTGTCTATCTATGCCATCGAGTTGTGACCAGGTATGTCCGAACAGCTCAAGGTGGTCGACTTTCCGGATTTGCTTCCACACATCAGCGGGCAGACATAACCCGAAAAACAAGTCGATGTCAGCTAGGGTCATAATCGTTGAACCTAAGGCTGTACCTAGTTCAGTATAGAAGGCAGTGGGGTTTTTACGTAAATCGGGCAGAGATTTTCGGAACGTCAGAATATCTTGCCGATCCCATGGTTGGTAGACCCAGTTATACACTACCCTCCCTCTCGCATCTTGGTGGTTAACGTCATCGTGTGTTCCCTGACCTCGTGGGGGGACCCAGTAGGGAGCAGCCTCTCTTATTGGCATCATGGCGCCAGCTTGCTCTACTCGTGGTTCGGTCGCTACAGAAGTCGTAGGTTTAGCTTCCAATCCTTGTTCAGTGAGGTGGCGGAAAACCTCAAGCGTACGCACAAGGAGGTCCGTCACGTCACACTCACCTCATCCCCGATATCGACCTTTCGGTACAGAGTCGTTAGGCTCTCGGACCTTTGTCTCGATATCGGTCCTCATATGCATTTAGGGCATGATAACATAATCGTACAACAAAGTGTCGTCTGTGGCTCCCAGCATATGAGTTGAACATATCCATGATGTGCTCCTCACTCTCCTTCCGTTCTACTAGTGTCCTTACCACCTTGTCAATCCCTGCTCGCTCATCTTTGCTCAACCTGTTCGTTCTCGTGGAATCTGTCTTTCGGGCCTCAGGGTCATCTAACATTGTTGCTTGTGCTGTATCTAGTACAAGGGGTTCGGCCGGTGCGGAGGCCATGGGGACCGAGGCCCTGGTACTACTCTCGCCTGTGCTTGGGGGCGGCGGGTGCTGCGCTAAAGGTTGGGAAGGGGCATAGGGAGGGGGCATGTAGATGATCGGAGGACCTAATAAAAGATCATCGTTGGCTCGCTGTTTCAAGGGTAATTCAAGGTAGAGCTTAGAGGGTGTTCTAACAGGACACTGACTCGATGTTTCGGACTCTTGTTTCCGTTTGGCTTCCTCTCTCTCCTTTATCTCTTCTTCTAATTTTATAGCAGCTAGGTGAGCTGCTTTCCGTAGCTCTTTCTCCAATCTAATCTCGTTTCTCTTTTTACGTTGTTCTGTTTCTTTATGCCACACGCCGAGACTATCAAGCATAGTGGGCGTTGTCTTATTGTTACAAAGGGCTGTTTCTAGCACGCTTATTTTATCTTCATCGAAGGATCCTATCAGTGGCCACTGACTTTTCTGATCCTTTTTCGTATATTTATGCCATAGTTTGCTATAGGCTATAGCAGTTAATCCATGCTTCATGAACATGTCCTTATTAGGGGTGCCTTCCAGTGGAGCTGGATGGTTCATCTCTAATTAGCGGTCCGGGCTGAACCAACTACCAATCAGTGGGGAGAAGATAGGCATGACAGATTACAACGGGGGACGAAGGTCCGCACTACCTATCCTTCACTACTTGCAAAGACTAGACAGAATATTTCTATTCTACGTTATTTGTAAACAGAGAATACCACAAAGAACCAATTTCGAACAGTCAATGTTCGGACAATCAAACAATCAGTGGGGAGAAAGAATAGGCACGACGGATTACAACGGGGACAAAAGTCTGCGTTACCTACCCCTCACTATCTGCAAAGGAAGAGAGAATATTTCTATTCTTCCTCGTTTGTAGACAGAGAATCTCCAAAAAGAACCAACAATCGAAGAGTAATACTAGTATTTTCCAAACAATCAAACAATCATTTCGCAATTTGTCGTGTTACACGACCTTACCCGGACCGCATGGACAGTTTCTCGTCTTCCGAATCCAGCGCCTGATCGTCCTCTGTTCACCGTAACTGTCGCGGCACTCCTGATGGTTCCCAGTCAGGACCGTAGATCACTCGAGAGAGGTCTGTTCGGAACCGGTGAAGTTCGGATGATCGGCTGTCAGACGAGGGTCTATCGGACAGGAGCTCTCCCGATCATTGCAGTCGTTCACTCTGTCGTCAGGACCTGTCCCACTGGAACCACGTGTCACTTATGGGCCCTACGTTGGGGGCGCCAATTGTAAAAGGCAGGGCCGATTTCGACCAAGAGCCTCTAAGTATTTGCCCGGCGTTAATCGCCTCCATACCATTCAAGATTATCACTCAAAGAGGCAGGCGCTGGAGACTGGAAGGCAGGAAACAGAAGTTTTATTCCGACGGAGCAGAAGACGTCAACTCAGACAACAGGGTATCTTCTCGAGGTGCTCTAACCGCATCTCTGAGGCCTGGCCTCTTATACACAAGTTTATGGTTTTATTGCATGAAACATATCTTTGTCAACACTTTGATGTACGGAAAGACATCCTCGGAATCCCCGCTTCAAGCCCGTTCCCACACACATTTACAGTAGAAGTCCCCACCCCGGTAACAACAGGTGATGATTGTCACGCAGCTGGGCATTCCGCCAATTCCCGGAATGCATGTGGCTGATCGGATCTCATGGGGTGGGGGCTTTGATCAGTTGCGGATCCTTTGATGGGGAAGCTTCCTACTGTATGGGGGCAATAAACAGCATCCGCAGGGCCAGGTGGCGGCCTGGGAACGAGCAGGACAATCGGGCACAGAGGAAAGGGGGTTTTATCAAAAGGGGTACGGGATCATGAAAGGGATGGAGGGAGGTGTTGAGCTGGGAACGGGATGGGGGTCCGAGGCAGGGTTGCGCCGAAGAGGGGTTTTTATGGCCCGAGCATGTGAGAGCGGGGGCTGTCAGCGTGCGGGGGGATGCTTGTGAGGTTTAGGAGAGAGAGAGAGAGTGAGAGACGCGCTGGCTATCGGCCGTGGGCAGAGAGGCCATGGCATTCAAAATGGCTGCCATTTACGCGCACGAATGAGCCTAAAAAGGGACAAGATGGCGCCGATAATATTGATGTCCCAAGCTAGATTTTAACATAGACTTTATTCTTAGGTGTCCCGGTCTAGTTTCTGTGGGAGGTTTAACATCCTGTGATTTATAGTAATTTACTCAATTTCTTCTGCCTAAACAGTACACATATGCAGCTTGTAACCACTATAAATATCTTTACAGCTATGCCGATGTCTTGGCTAATATATCAAAGCAGTTTTAAATACAAAGCCTACAAGTATTCTTCCTCCATAGCCCACATCTGACTCCACACTGGCTCCGGGTTTATACAAAAGGTGTGAGAGCGTTAACATCTGCTAAGGTGCTAAATGTTGCCTTGCGGTTTAAAGTCACACAATTGAGCTGTTTAACCACCTGCAGCAAATGTTTTCCCCGCTTTCAACTCTAAACTGGCTTTGTTTTGAAACTGACAACAGACGTTCTTTGGGATTTTTTTTTAAAAAGAAAAATCTGCGAGCTTCTTCTTTATAAATTGCAAATGGACTGTCTGACCGCAACGTGTATAAACCATTTGCTCAATATTAATAAGGTTGTGCTTGTTTCTTCGTTTTAAAATAAAAAAAGGTAGTGCTTTGGACAGATCATGGGCGGTATAGGCGCGGCCGGTAGTAGGTGTAACTGCACGGCGGTGACGTGGGGAGAATGAGGGGCAGGGTGGGGGGTAGTAATGTATGTATTACGGAGTTTAACAGGTAAGTAACCATATAAATAAATAAAACGAATTTCGTTGCGTGCACTGCATCACCAAATGCCATGCAGTGCACGCAACGAAATTCGTTTTATTTATTTATATGTTTACTTTCCTGTTAAAGTCAGTCATCCATACATTACTACCCCCCACCCTGCCCCTCCCCTCCACACGTCACCGCCCTGCAGTTACACCTACTACCGGCCGCGGCCGGTATAGTGGTATGCAGCAGGGTACAAATTAAATATTGCAAAAAACACAGTTGATGGACAGAATGCAGAACAATGTCTTACATTCACCCCAGTACAAAGATCTGGGCCTAAATCCATCGTTTTTTTGCACTCCACACCACCCTAGGTCAGACAATGGCTATATGCAAATCAGCCTTGACCCTGTGCCTCATGGGAACAGTCCAGCCCGAACTACCAAGCCATGTCTTTCCTAGACCGGAATCAAGCATCCAAGGACCGGTATCACATCAATAGAGATGCCTGCAATGGTGTCTCTCCTTCTACCCCCAGAGTCCGAAGCCCTCTGTTTGTATCTCACTCACCCAGTTAACACACATACATTGCATTCTTGGTGAAAATATTATTAGTGTCTGTGTGTGATAATATTGTGTTTCATAACTTTTATAGATGCCCCATGTGTATGCAATTAAATATGTGTGAAGGAGCGTATACACACACTATGTCTCGTTGATAAAAAAAAAAAACACTGTGATCCTGTAAGTTACTTCTGCAGATTATTAGTAAGGTGATGTTATAACATCTTTCGGACCAGAGTTATTATACCCCTTAATGTACTGCAAATAATATCACTGTTGGATGAGGGTTGTGGCGCTCACGTGAAATGTACAGCTCCAACTCTCTCAAGTAAAATTACTTTGAAATTTGTGTGAAAATTATATACTTGTTTTATTTACTACATTTTTAGGTCGAGCCAGAGTGCAAGCGCTGCTCTGGCGTTCTGTTGTTGGTAGAGTACGGAGGAGAAGCCCTGCCCATATTTTTCATTGGCTTGTGTCTTTGTCCTTGGTAAATGCTGCCGTTTGACTCCTTAATAGGCTTGTTTGACCCTCCTTAGTACGGCCATGTCATCATTTGTATCCACCAATGGCTACTGACCCCTTTACTTGGTTGTTACACCGTGCATGTACTTTTTTTTCTTTATTGAGCTTCTTCTACATTTGGCACAGTGACGTGCTTCACTTACATTCACCGCGCCCTGCCCGCTTTCGCTTTTGAAGCAGCTGGGACAATGGCAACTGTTTGTTTGCAATGCCATAACTCTCACATTTAACTGTGTGACCAAGAGTATTGTAAATATTTTTTAAACTAGTGCAGCTAGCCTAACTTGTCTTATCTTCCTTCAACCCCTGCCCTTCCAAGATGCCGAAGAAGGGAGAAGGAGATGCCTCGGGAGCTGAGCGCAGCCCTCTCACCCCTGCTATACTTCCTTTTCAGACAAACCGGGCCATTGAGGAACCAGAAAGGACACCTGCCCTCTGGGTCACGGTGAGTACCTCTTTTATGTAGACCCTGTCTGGGGCCCTCTTTTAGGCCGGTTCAGGCCGGGCAGGATTTGCACGGGTAGTCAAGGGCCTCACTTAGTGATATTTCAGAACAAGTCTTTCAGTAAATGATGTGACGTAATTGTGATTTGAACTGGCACTTACTAGGAAGTTGTTTAGAAGTAAGAATTATTGTGGTGTGCCGAATGCTTTGAGCATGAGTGATAGGCTTGAGTTGGTAACAGATTAGTGCGAGAAGTTAGCTATTTAGTTCCCAATATTACGGTAATGCTTCCCACTCTTGCACATTTTGCTGCCAAACCAGCAACCTCTTTTACCTGTCATGCACCCTGCCTTCAATGCAGAAGTTAAGAGTTTCGGCAACTCATATAACAAGCATTGGCCACGCAGCTGTGAAATTGACACAGCAGCGCTGCTATAAAAATGATTGCGATCACGATCAACATTGCGGCTGCGCGCGTGCAAACGCTCATGAACGCAAGCGCTAGGCCACCAAAAGCCTGTGGCAGCACTTAGAAAACCCACACACTAAATTTCTCGCAGAGCAGCACATGCGCTGGCTTAGCGAGACCTAATAAAAACGATATGCTCAGGTTAAGGTGTACTGCTAAATTAGAACATTCCTTGGATTTTGACTGAGCTCTTTTAGTTGAAGACAGTTTTAAGTTAAAGTACAAATCAAAGTGCTCTGACATAAATAATGTATATGCACAAACTCCAAATGCAAACTGGATCAGATCCCTAGAGTAGATATGAACTGCCACGCCTGCACAGTACACAGCTATGCAAGCCACACTGCCAGTCAGACTATTCTTTCGAAAAAGTGAAGGAGCTAAAATGAAGTGCATGAACATGAAGGGACAGAATTACTATACTATCAATCAAAAGCACCTCCATCACTTAAGGCACTTGAAATTGAATTATCAAGAAAAAATGATCATGTTTTTCCCTCAGCTCAAAGCACTCACCTATACTGAATTGCAAATAATGCACCGGATGTGAAATTAACTAAACTACATCAGGTGTCAAGGAGGTTAGATTGACATCTGGCAAACCTTAATTCCTGAAGAAAAAAAAATGAGGTGCCTTCGTAAATTGGTCTCTCCCAGTTGACATACAGTGACTACCATCTTGAATGGTGTGCTGTATGTAAAGAGCACATAATGTTCCAAGCAACCAACATAAGTACAAAATCCAAGTATCCAAAGTTTCTTCTTCCTTGTTTCTTTATTTCGTTATATTCTTCACATATCAACAACCTACTCTCCCCCGAAATGATTCCTTATAACTGGCAACGCCACACCAAGGAAAAAGACTGAGATCATTTGTTTTTAAAGATAGGTCTTGAGTGTCCACAACTAGTTTTGAGTCGCTATCACCAAGAAAAGCCCTGATGAAATCCGAGGTGTATATTCACCCTTCTGAATAAACACGTGCCGGCTACTGACGGTTGTTGAGATGTGAAGAATATAACGAAATAAAGAACCAAGGAAGAAGAAACCTTGGATACTTGGATTTTGTACTTATGTAGGTTGCTCGGGACATTAAGTGTATTATAAATCGCTGGGGATTCCCAGATGCTTTAAGAGTGTGGGTGGCTGTTCTTTCCCTTTGAGCACCATTTTGAATTGTGTTTACCTACTTTGGGAAGACTTTAAGGTTTGCGCTAGTACCAGCCCCAGCCACATTGCGTACAGTGCATACCTGTATGTAAAGAGCAAGGCGTTTCCACCCAACATATCAGCAGTAACTTAGAGTTTGGATATATATACAGAGTTAGAAACCTATCAGCCTTTCAACACCCACAATATCAGTGGATCAACTTTCCAGACTAACCCAGGAAACCACTTGAAATTTGATACCTTGCTCTCTAGATTTAACTGTATTCTTTCTCAAATATGAAGGCCTATGGTTCATTGAATATTTAATAACCTACTAGCCGTACCCAGTTCTGGATAACTAATGCCTTATAACATCTTCTTGTTCTATTTAACTAATTTGTTATGACCGCCTCATGAACCTCTGTCTCTGAAGCCTTACCAGTTCTTCCTCATCCTGTATTACCACCAGGCGGGAGTGCCTAGAGGAACAGTCCTTATGGCTCTCGCTCCAGGTTTTCAGCTGTTTTGATAAGTAATAGCATTTTCCTTGGTGCAACAGCCATTTTGCAGGATATATTGTGGGATCCAATCCTCCTAAAAAGAAAAATGGAAGTAAAAGAATGTGTGGGGATTTAGACTATAAGTTGCAATGGATAAACTGGGTAACGTGCTTTTCAGAAACAAATGTTTGAAGTGGACAGGGTAAACAGCTTACAATATTGCAATGTAGTTTCTAATAAGATAAATCCCTGGTATTTCAAAAGTAGTTGGGATAAGTGTCTATGTTGTCAACTTAATATTTTATTTCCTTCTAAGTAATGGATAATTGAAAGATTGAGCCGTTCTAAAAAGGGGAAGCCCAAAGAATTATTTAGTGGTTCACAAACAGTGGATAGAAAATCAATATATCTGCTAGCCAATTTATTTATGATGAATCCATCTTTTCACCATCATTTCAAGGAAATTTATTTAATTTCATTAGTTTTAAATATTCAATGTACATTTTGAAATTTATGAAGTATTGATATTTAATGTATAAGCCACAGAAGGTTATTCACTGTATGAATTTTGTATGAATACTTAAAACCAGCAAAATAAAATTAATTTCCTTGAAATATTATAGGGTTAACAATAATTAAACAATTGATTAATTAATTGTAAATAAATCGCCTGGCAGGTTCTTGAGTATATAATTGAAAGATTGAGCCAGCCAACCCGTGTTTCACCCCCTAAGCGGCACCAAGGCCTATGGCTATTTCAAGGCAAATAGAAAGACAGGTCATTGTTTCTCGTGTTGTACTCAAATAATTATGGTGGTGGAATCAGTGTAATTGTTATGTCTGTACTGCTTTGTAGGTCAAGTAAAGCGAAGTTTCAGATTTAGAGTCCAAATCTAATATTACCCAGTGGTCTCTGGTGCATCCAATGTGGAGGTGAGAACCCCTCTGTTTTAAGTTACACCAGCTGTGCAAGTATGCATATCCCTGTAGCATGATTGCAACGCGGTAGTAGCCTGCTAATAAATAGTGGTCAAGGGAAGTTAGAAATTGCTGCGGTCCAAATTTCCAAATTGATAGCTAACGTGTAGTGTGGTCCATCTATTTGGAGGGATGTACCATGTTATAACGCATACCGTTACAACTACCTACTATTACAACGCGACCATTACAACGCATACCATTACAACGCATAGCGCTTTGAGGTGCTGGATAGTGGTAAGTATAATTTACTATTCTAACTCCAGTCCCCGTGGACACTAGGGAAGGTGTTGGATAGTAAATTATACTTATTCCCTATCCTAGAGCGCCCCCCAGCGCAATGCGTTGTAATGGTATGCGTTGTAAAAGATGCGTTGTAATAGTAGGTAGTTGTAAAAGATGCGTTGTAACGGGTGTATACCATTTGGAGCAATAAAAACCTTTCTATAAATTTTGTGGCTACTTCAAAGATGTGTTATTTTTTTATGCCAAGCCCAATCTTGCTACCTTAGAAGATTTGCTTTGCCCCAAAAACCATGGGTTCCTGTGCTATAATGCCCAGGCACCACCCTTGTAACTGCTCCTTGATGCAAAGCACCGCAAAGCACCGTGAAGCACGACTAAGTGCAATTTGTGCCAAGAAAGGGGAACCTCTCCAGTGCAAAGTATCTTCTGTGCAGGAAAGTAACTACCCTTACAAGACTTTGCATGTTGAGCATCACTTTGTATGAATTTGGATGTTGCACACCTGCTCCTTAATACAATCTGAGAGCTGAAATGATCAGAAATCACCCCACTGCTTACTGGGTATTGGTTGTTAATGTTAATCAAACATTTCTAATAGAGCACTTGTTTAGATACAACCTAGGACAATGGTGATTAGAAGACATAACCTCACAAACTGATCTGTGGTTCCTTGAGTGTTTAAAAACATATGTGACTCAGCTAGCTGAAATATGCTTTGGATAATAATTCTGAGAAGGATAATTTTTCATCCTGGAAAACAAGTGAAAGAGCCCTTAAATGTAGCACTGACTGAGAAGACCTCTTGACATCTATTTACTTTTAGATCTAGCTTAGAGACAACTTTAGTTATATGACAGGCCACTTGAAAATAACACAAAATGTAACATAAAACAATAGTCATACAAATGGGCCATAGCCGTGGCTTTGTTGACATGGAACTCACATTCTGAATTTGTCATTGTCAGTAATTGACTTTGTTGCCACTGTCAGCTTTAGACCAGCCCACTAGATAGCCATATGGTAATGAAGATGTTAGTCAATGTGAATGGCAGAATTTTACTGATTTAGATATGATTCCACTGGGGCTCCCTCTCGAACGGGCACACACCTGATTTGCTCATCAAAACTCATATTGGCAAAAGTAAAGGAGGCCTGACTGTCATTCATAACAACATACATATAACAACAATTGAAAATCCTACCATGTAAAATTGAGAATCCTTAATGATAAGATGTCACCCAGCTCTGACTATAACTAATTCCATCCTCTTAATTTATAGACAATGGCAAATTTAATGACATCTTACTTGATAAAGCAACTAACACCCATCTTGAACACCCAAACCTATACATTTATTTATTTATTTATTTATTTTAGTAGTTTTGTATAGCGCTAGCTGGACCAAAGGGTATCAGAGCGCTTCACAACATATACAATAATGAACAGACATGAGATCCAAGAAAGTGGGGGAATATGTGAGTTAGGGCATATAGGGAGTAGGATCTTTTACTCAACCATACATAATCTGGAATCAAAAAGTTTATACACACAAGGATTTCTTGAGCTGCGACCGTGTTGTCAGACTCGAATTTTAGTAAAGATGGAGTGTCATTTGGGGGACTGTCCAGGGTCCATCAGTTTCCTCGAGTGCGGTCGAGGAAGAGGTCTTTGAGTAGGCTCTTAAATTTTGGAAGCAAGGGGATTGTTCTGATGTGGGGTGGGATGGTGTTCCAGATTTCAGGTGCGTTTCCAGCAAACGATTGGGCTGTGGTTCTGTGCTTGCAAGTTTTTGGCGGTTTGAGCAGTGGAGAGCTGGAGCTCCTGAGGTTTCTCAACTGACCTGCCCTTTTGAGTTTGGCGGCCAGATATTCTGGTTTACCTGAATGCAGGGCTTTGTGCGTGAGGCAGGCTGTTCTAAAGCTGGATCACAGCTCCATTGGGAGCCATTTGAGCTCTCTGAGAGCTGGAGAGATGTGCTAGAATTTCTTAATTACGGTGACCATCTTTGCTGCTGCGTTGAGTGTAGTCCTCAAGGGGGCAAGGTGGGTTTTTGCTGTCCCCATCAAGGTAGCGATCCCATAGTCTATTCTGGAAAGGACTAATGCTTGGGTGGCTTGTTGAAGGTCCTTGGGTGGGAGGAAGGGTTTTATTTTGTATAGTAATTTTAGGTTGAGAAAGGCACTTTTCGTGGATCTTGTGATGTGTTTCTTCATGTCAAGTTTTGGGTCTAGGGTGATCCATAGAGATTTCACCGAGTCTGCCAAGGAGAGGTTACCATTGAGGGCATCAATGGCTTTGAGCCATTCTTCCATTTGAGGGTTAAAATCTTTGTTGGAAATGAGTAGTATTTCTGTTTTTTCTAGGTTCAGTTTCAAGTGATTGGTTGTGAGCCAGTGTTGGACCTCCTTGGGTGTGTTGTTTAGTCTCTGGATGTCATCAATTGAGGTGGTTTACAGATATATCTGTGTGTCATCAGCATATAGATGAACACACATATCAATGACAACACCTCAAAGACACCAAACCCAACAACAAACACTTGTACAGATTATATATCACAACTAGACATCTACTCAATACTCACTTGAAAGTGCTTCAATAAACATGCAGCCAAAAATCATACACACCTTCTACAACTAGTTCTCCACTGCAAAAGACAAAGGTATAGGAACAAACACCACATCCAGGGTTGACCACAAAAAACACAACTTGGGTTAATGACTACATCAAAAGAATGGAAAAACTACTCTGAATAACACAATACAAATGGAGAAAGTTACACAATGAAAGCACCTACAAAAGGGTCATCAGAACCCCAAAAGACACCTCTACTCCTCATGCATAACTGTAGCAGACTGCTCTCCTAATGAATTCCACAAAATTCCAATATAATTCCTCAATCCCCAGTGCTGAAACTCAGAAACACCACAATCCCTTTTTTGTAACAAAATGTTCAATGAACTGCTCTAAACAGTTCAAAAGACAGAAAATTGCCTTGAGGGGAAAACCACAATAATCATCCGTCAAAGCAAACTTTCCATACCTTATAACAAAAACATTTCTCCAATATTATTATTGTAGGCAGACTGTTAGACTTAACCCCAAATCTGCAGGATTATTCCCAAACTCTTTGCCTTCACCCTCCTATTTTCGGAATTAACCCAATTTTGTTGCTCTTTTGGGACTCTGCGCACTATACCACTGCTGACCAGTTCTAAAGTGCTTGTGCTCTCACCCTTCAGCATTGAAAATTGACTTACAGCCAATCGACACATTTATCCCTAGTAAAATGTCATGTAGCATTGTTTGATGATGTCAGCAAGGAGTTTGAGATGTACTTTGAAATAATTCATAGGATGGCCCGTTTAAGAGTGGAGTAAGGTTGGGGGGCTGTGACCAGTGACATGACCGCCTAACTTGAGCGGCCGGAAGCAGATCTTGAGCAAAATCCTGTTCTTCCAACCGCCACTTGCTGAACACAAGCAATGTGCCCTGGTCTACAAAGCTAACTGGCATTTTTTGTCATTGTCTGTACCCGTTAGACACTTGAGGAGCAGGAGGGGGAGCTTACATATGGTGATGAGACGTGGCTCTCGAAGATGGCAGCTGTGAAACTCCAGCCGAAGAGAACCATCTCACGTTGAGTGAGGAGGACAGGCTTTGGTCCCCCTGTTACCCTGCAGGACCTGCCAAAGTCTGAAGACCTGCTGAGCACCCATTTGAAGGCCAAAGTAGTGGCAGGAGGGTGGCTGGTGGTGGTGAGGAGGCCCAGCCGTAGCCCGTCCGCAATGATAGGGGCAGTGCATGGGAGTAGATGGACGGAGTAGACTGTGTCCTCCAGTGGTAAGCAGAAATGAGATCTGAGTGGGCGGCCCCTGTGCGACTTCAGGCAAGGCATTTGGTGGCCCTGGAAGAACTCGGGGGAGGAGGGGTCAACCACATCTACTGTAATACACGAAGGACCAAACTCCCCCATGCCAGCACACAGCACCTCAGAGCAGGGCCCAACAAGACCCGTCCTGCTTTGAGCTAGGGAGAGGAGCTTGGAGTGCTCCTCCCCACGCCAAGAGGGGTAGAGGACTGAGGATTGGCCGGGTGGGGGTCTGAGAGACATGGGAGCTGGCTCCCCTGCCTGCCCTGAGACCACCTGGTTGCATTGCCAGGCCTGCGGTGCTCACACCGGTGAGATGACGAGGTGTGGAGTCCACCCCCCACAACAGGCTATACCCTAGGACCAGGCCCAGGGGAGTTACCCTCTGTCGGACGAGAAGGAGAGGGCCCGGCTTCCCCGTTGCCTCCGGGGGGGGGGGGAGGGCTGGAGACAACGAACAGACCTGGACTCGGTGGTAGAGAGACCGAGTTCGCTCCCGGTGGAGCACAGCAATCCTCAGAAGTCCATGAGTGGATGAAGGGAGCTACTCGCGGAGGAACCGAAGCAGGCAAATCAGGTCCCCCGGGGCTACGGGGGCAAAGAAGAGTTGAGCGAGTTCAACCCTGGTTTGGTGGTATTGGAGTGGGGCAGTCCCGATCCCAGAGCAATAAACTCACAATGAAGCCCTATGTGGTCAAACGTTTAAACAAATTGTTAATATTGACATGAAGATTTGATTTGAAGACAACAGCATTTCAGATGTTAATACTCCCCACGTGACTAAAAGTAATCAGTTAACTTCATTGCATGAGTAGAATTGAGCCTTTCTATGTTTTACCTAAAGTGGGACTAATAGTCAATTGGCTGGCAAAGGTATCAAAGGGAGCTGCATAGGTATTAAAATCAGGCTGAGAAGGAGGAGACACTGACTTTGGATTTTGAACTTTGGAGGGGATAACAGGCAGAGTGAACTCATAGGGCAGAATATCAACCTGTATTCAGAAGAAATAAAAGGCTTGGTGTTAGTAGATGTACATTTAGCTGGAGATTAAAAAAAAATAGTTGCCCTGTTACATGGGGGAGAGACTAGAACTGATTTATCTGAGTGAGGTTTATTGTAGGCGCTAATTACCACCTATTTTTTTTCTAGACTGGCCATTGTGGAATTTATTTTGCCTACTGTGAAGTTCCTTTTTAAAAAAAATATTTTTATTATACAGAATGCGTATATCTACAGGACTACATAGCATTTAAACTTATCATGGAAAACCATAGGAACAACCCAACACAGAAAAGAGAAAAGAAACATAGGGGATCTCATAGGTTGAAAAGGGAAAAGAGAATAACAAAAAATAATAACAGTACTGCAAAAAAATATTTACAACAACCGTGGGCCACAATAGCAATGAGACCAAATGAAACCAAATTGATACACATGATTTACACAGATCTAACATTTCAGTTGTTCTCCCATTGAACGAATGGAGCCCAAATTCCTATTGACCTCTCCCGACTCCTTTTGCCCCCACGCATAAACACTGCAGATTCCAAATTATACAATGCCAAAATCCTGGCCCTCCAATTCATAAACATGGGGGCGTCTGAACTAATCCATTCTGAAGTAATACATAAACGCATTAAAGACATTATCATAGAAATTAAAGCAGAATAGTAGCTCGACCTTATTTCAACAGTGTTAGATTCACAGCCTAATATTACTAGCTTGGGGGATAGGACAACAAGAATTTTAAGGCAAGTATTGATAAATGTTTGAACTTCTTGAATGAATAAATCAAGTTTGGGACAGATAAAAAACATATGTATGTCATTAGCAGCACGTAAGCCACACCTCGGGCAGCTGTGGCCCCCATTCCCCCCCTCTTAGAGATTTTGGCTGGGGTATAGTTAAGGTCAAATAAAGCCATATATGATTGAGACTGTAGGCTCCCTGAGGTCAAAAGCGTGTTGGATAGCTCCAATACCTGCGTAATATCGGTACCTAATACCCTAATTTATTATCCCATTTGGTGTTTTGAAGAATTAAGTCATCCGGTAAACCTAGAAGAAGGTTTTGATAAATCAGCCCAATTTTTGATTTCTTCAAAATCAGTTCCATAAGTGCATTTTTGGCAAAAATAGTTAAATTACTAAATAACATTCTCTCTAGATAGCTAAGAATCTGCAAATATTAAAAACATTCTTGCGAGTCTAGAGCAAACTTCTCCTTGAGAAAAAGAAAGGAGGCTAAGCTCTCCTGCTGAGCTTGATCTCCCAGAATTATAATGCCATGAGTCCTCCACCAGATTGTAATTTGATCTTGAAAGATAGATGGTGACAGTCTAGCTGCAGCAAGGGGTGTGTAATAATTAATATTGGATATTGACCATTTCCACCGCACCTTCCTCCAGACCGAATGCATAGCCATAATCACTTTGAATTTGGTTTTCTTATAGTAGCTGGGTTCGAGGACTGACATAATATGCCAATTACTTCTTCTCCGAGGCCAATTGCAAAAATCGAGGGGAAGCAACATGTTGGGAGTACAGCCCTAGCCCCAAAGAGTGGGACACATAGATGTTGAAGCAAGGCTGCCCAATTATAGAGCATTAGATTGGGAACTGACCACCCACCCATGTCCAGCGGTAAGTACATCCATTTCGATGACCTTCGTGGCTGACAATAGCTCCATAGGAATCTATTACAGCATCTCTCTACCTTAGCCATACTAGTCTGAGCAAATTCTATTGGGATAGTCCTAAAGATATACAGGAACTTTGGTAAGATTAACATCTTTAGGACATTCCTTCTACCGAACAATGATAAATGCAAGTTGTCCAGTCTGTGTAGTGTAGTGCTAACTGTATCTATGATAGGTAAGATGTTAATTTCTGGCAATTTGTCCACTGCTGCTGTAATTCTTATACCTAGGTACATTGCGCTTGAAACTACTGGTGCATCAGATGGACCCATTGTAGTAGATCGTACTACTTGGGTTTTTTGGGTATTTAGTTTGTACCCGGAGCACCGGCCAAATTGGCCTGCAAGAATCTTTATTGCTGTAAAAGAGGTAGCCACATCGCTTGTTAATACAATAATATCATTGGCATAAGCCAATGCTTTAAACTCAAAGGTGTTGGCCCTTAGTGGGGATACAGAGAGAGCAGACTCAATTTTGCATAAAAATAGGTCAATATATAAAGCAAAAAGAAGGGGTTAGCATGGGCAACCCTGCCTAGTGCCCCAGCTAATGCGAAAAGATCTTGAGGCCGAGCCGGAGATACATATAGTTGCCTGTGGCTTGTTATAGAGTGCCTGCACCGCTTGAATAAAACCAGAGCCAAACCCCTTCCATTGCAGGACTCTCCACAAGAACCCCCAAGCAACCCTGTCAAACGCCTTTTCGGCGTCCCAAAAAAATTGCGCCAAGGGGTGGACCCGTAGCTTGAGCCCGGTCAAAGAGTGCAATGACACGACGGACATGATCCGCCGTATCTCTGCCCAGAATAAATCCATGCTGGCGGATGGAAACCGGTGAGGAGATAACTAAGGCTAATCTGATTGCTATAATCTTAGTGAAAATCTTGTTGTCCGTATTGATCAACGAGATCGGACGGAATGAGGCGGGATCAAGCTCAGGCTTGTTCTTTTTTTAAAAAAGAATGATGTTTGTATGACGCCAAGAGTCCGGTATTAAGCCAAGCTGAGCTTCCCTAAGAATCGTTAAAGATCCTCCCGGATCTCCAACGGGAATGTGCTATAGAACTCGATAGGGATAGAGTCCTGACCAGCTGCTTTACCCTTAGCCAAAGTATTTAGCGCCAGCTCGACTTCCTCCCAGTCTGTAGGTGCAGCTAGAGTTAGATTCTGATCCTCTGATATTTTTGTAGTATTAAGCTCATGTACAAACGTGGCGAACTCCTCATTCATATTCTGGTCCCTAACTGTCTCTGTATATAATGTGGAATAGAATTCTGAGAAAACCTTCAAGCTGCCCTGAGCATCCTGAATCGAGTCAATACGATTAGCGTGAAGTAGTGTGGCTCACTGGTTAGAGGCGGCAGACCCGAGAGCAGAGGACGGCCCGGAACCAGGGTTCGATTCCCGGCGCGGCAGGTTTCTGGACCAGGGTCAGCGGACTCGATAATTCTCTCGCCTCGGTGCCCACTCTGATCAGCGATCACTCTGGGCATTAGCTTGCCTCATCTTCACTAACGGCCCCACCAGACCGCCGGGGATGCCTGGTCTCACCCTGGAGATACCCATTAAGGGACCATCTCTCAGGGAAGCCAGGAAGGGTTTCGCAGCGGTCGGAGCGCCTTGGGACCCTACGGGTAAGTAGTGCGCTATATAAATGCCTATACATTTACATTTACATTTACATGGATCGCTGTTGGAGATGTTTGGCAAGGACCCTCCCTGCTTTTTGCCCAAATTCAAACATGGTGGAGCGAAACTGTATATATTTGGCTGCTAAGTCTATACCAAAAAATTCCAGAAAGGAGGCTTTGATGCACGCCACGTGCTGTTGGATATGACATGTGAAACTCACATAAATATGAGAGGGACCCCTAGTAAGACCAAGGGAATCGAGGTACTATACCAAACACAAAGAGATAATTCCCTTGATTTAGATTTATCCTATGTATCACTTTTTCTGAAACCTCGGGCTCGAGTAGTGAGGAAGGTCACGAACCAATACAGGGAAATAGGACGGGCCCCAGTTATGATCGAGAACCCGTTTTTTTTAGGGAGGCGCCAAAATCGGGGCTAGAGGGTGTACAGGGGGTTCAACAAGCAGGGTGCAGTGCGGAACCATCAACCTCAAGAGGAGGGGCAGGAATATCTGGCCACCAGAAAGAAACAATATTGGAGGTAATAGAGTTCCCTATAATAAATCTATCACAGAACATACTCAATAAAGATGTGGAAGAAATTTAAAAAAAAAGGATTTTGTTTTGCCCCAACAAACGAATATAGTGCATTTGAGATGGAGATGGATTCAAAAAGATTCTTCAGAAAAATACCCCTTAATAGATTCTTTGAGGACAGAAATTATATCCCTGCACCAAACGTGACAGACTTTAAACCAATCTCCACCTTTACACCCAACATAACACAAGTAGACGAAAATGTAGAAATCTTTGAACGTGTGGTGGAGATTGAGATTAAAAACATGAAAAAAACAGTACAAAATAAGTTTAACAACAATATTTCTAAAGAACAGAGGCAGGCACTTGTAGGACTACTAAACAATATCCTTCTCACAATTAAACCGGCTGACAAGGGTGGGGGAGTAGTGATATTCGATACCTCCAAATATTAAAGTAATATGAGGGAACTTTTAAATGTGAAAGAGCACTATAGACCAGTGAAAACCAAAGAAATAAATCAACTAAAAAGAGAGGTTGAACTACTTCTAAATAAAGGAAAAGAAGAAGGTATGATTTGTGAAAATGAATACAAGTTTATGTTAAATGTACACCCACTAACACCTGCAATATACGGATTGCCAAAAATCCATAAAAACGTGAATGAGCCACCGATGCGACCTATTGTCAGCAGCATTGGCTCTATATTAGAACCACTCAGCAAGTACGTGGATTACTTCTTAAAACCCATGGTTAGAAAACAATGCTCCTTTTTAAAAGACACAGCACATGCCATCTCGGGTTTCGAGGGACATGCTTTTGACAGGATGACCCAGGTTCTGGTCACCCTGGACATAGAAGCACTTTATACTAATATCCCGCAAGATAATACCATAGAAGTCATAGCTGCACTTCTAGAAGGAGAAGACCTTGAAGGAGGTAACAAAGATTTTATAATGTCTTGTATCGAGCTAGTTTTTTAACGGAATATTTTTCTGTTCAAGGATGAACTGTATATTCAAATTAAGGGGACCAGCATGGGGGCCTCTTGTGCCCCCAGGCTGGCATATCTCTATGTAGGTGAATTCTAGAAGCAACATATCTTCAACGAATTGGCTCCATTTTATGAAAATGTAGAGTGTTGGCATTGGTTCATAGATGATATTATATTCATCTGGAACTGTGCCACCTCAGAATTGAATGAATTTTTAGAATGGATTAACCTAGGGGACCCCAACCTTAAATTTACAGCCAAGTTTAGCAAGGAAAAGGTCGAATTTTTAGACATCACCATCAAAAGCAATGAGGGCAAGTTGGAGGTTGAGTTATATACAAAGCCAACGGACAAAAACTCCCTCCTACTGTACACTAGCAATCATCTGCGATTCCAAAAGGATAATATCCCCTTCGGGGAGTTCCTAAGACTGCGGAGAAACTGTACGAGACTCACAGATTTTTACCATCATGCAAATATTATGAAAAGCAAACTTAAAGCCAGGGGATACTCAAATAAATTGATTAAAAACTCGATGAAGCGAGCTAGATTTTATGACAGAGAAAGCCTTTTAGACTAAAATAAAAAGAGAGAAAACAAGTCTTTAGGAAGACTGGTATTCGTGACGCAATACTCACATGTCAGCAACCAAATCAAAAACATCGTGCACCGCAATTGGAAAATCTTAAATCATGGTAATGAAATCCAATTGCAAAAACCCCTGTTTTCCTTTAGGAGGAACAAAACAATCGGCAATTCTTTAGTGAAAACCTATAGAGGTATAGAGAATAAACAAAATACCATAAATGGAGACTCTGCCAAAGGCAATTACAAATGTGGAACATGTTCCATTTGTCCACATTGCCTAGAGGAAATAACGTTCGCAGGGAAAAAAACTAGTGGCCTCTACACTTAACAATTGCAGAAGTAAAAATATAGTGTATTTAATCATATGTCCCTGTGGTTTGGGGTACGTTGGGGAAACTGGTCGAGAGTTGTGTACACGTATTCTAGAACACAAATCGTCAATCAGGACGAGTAAACTCAATGCCCCACTTACTGAGCATTACAATAAGGAAAAACACAATTGTGAGGATTTGAGTTGGTACATTCTGGAAAAAATAACCCTTGATAGACGAGGCGGTGAAATTGACCACAAAAGGAAAAAAAGAGAGCAGTGGTTTATTTGTCACTTAAACACAGTTGAAAAGGGCCTAAATTCAGGGGAGGACTGGGTGAAAATTATACAGATGTGATGGGCCAGATAATACTTCCTGCAGACGAGGCATGAAGAATACGAGGATACTTGCAATGTTGATCCATCTACATTGTAAGCACATGGTGCTAATAAAGATAGTCAACTATAATAATTAGCAAGAGGGGAGGATTTTCCTCCAGGAGGCCGATTTGTGTAACACGGGATAGTCTTAGAATAAACATCTGTAAAACTAATAGACGGCCGGACGACCTCTCCAGTGTTGTCAACTAGTGTTTTGTTTCCAATAGCAACAAGATCAATAAAGTTGCATTGAAAACAAAACCGATGAGGTCACCTACAGCCTTGCATCAGGCTGTGGGAAACACAAGTAAGAACGTAGAACGAACCAATCGGATTATTCGTATTAATTTGGTACATACACTTGGCCCCCACGTGGGCAAGCGGATCCAATGAACAGACTCGATGAGTCATGAGCCTGTCATTGACGTCTGCGAAGCGCACCATGTGACCAGACAGCCCTATGAGAATCGAGAATATATAAACCTCAAGTCTAAGCTAGGTTTATGATATCGGGATTTTCCGTGACATAACGCTGACTGGCAGGAACTTTGGAGTCAATACTAAGGTATGTAAGGATCGCCCCGGGAGGGATAGGGTAGAGAGTGAGAAAGTGGCGTTTTAATGCGCGTTACTGACGTAATCCTCTCTCCTACTAGACGAATACTCCAGTCCTAAGCCACGTACAGAGAGGGTCACGAAGGATCATTAGGAATGATATCAAAATCGAATCCTGCAAACACAGGTACTTAAAGGAAAGTGGGAGAGGAAAGTTCAACAGGAGGTCACCTAATAAAATTAGCAAACTTGACATGAGGCCTTTTTGCTTATTTTAAAATAGCACGGAGGTTCTAACGAACAGATCGTACCCGGTAGAGCATAGAAAAATAACACGCTACTCCGACAGGACCATCTTGATACCAGCATATATCTGAGAGCTGGATCAAAAGGTAAATTGAATAGCGTGGGCGTCACTATACTAGTAAGACCAATACCCTTCATAAAAGCTCGAGCAGATTAACGGAAGGGCATTGATGTTATGTTCCCATACAGGGTGACACCTGAGATAGGTAACTCTCGAGGGAGAGTTTTTAAACGAGCACCAGGAGGAGAACCATCGTTTATGAGAGACAATTCAATATGTTATCCTCAAGGGTCTATTAATTTGGTGAGAAAGGTGAGCTGAAACATAAAAAACCACACTAGTGATCTCTGAAGAAAATTGAGACACTATTAGAAACCCAGATGTCTCTTCCAGTTACATAGGATATGGGGTTGATAGAGAGAGCCCGTGGTTAAAAGAAAGAAATGTTAAACTTGAGATACAACGCCCAATCCATTAGTGTGAGATAAAGAGAGCTGGGATAAGTGGGAGTAATAATACTTAGATCCAGGAAGTATAATGAATGGTTCTCAATGTAGCAAGACAATAAACTAATTCATGTATTTATATTTGCTTGTAGGAACAATTTTTGAGAGTTTGAGAGACAACAATGTACCATTAATTGTCTTGAAAAAGGCGGCATTCATTTAGGATTAACCGCCGAAACGCGTTGACGCAGAAGAGCACAATTGAATAAAAGCCAAAAGGAGGGTGCAAATATTAAGTAAACATATTGACCTCTGGTGATTAATATCAATGTGCAAATAGGTTAGACAAGGTTAGGTCTTTTTTATTTATGTTGTCTCACTGTTTGGATTATGCAGGTCATTATCAATGTATAATGATATGTGAAATAGGTTTTTATATGAAGGTTAAACAAACTTTTTTATGATTTTATTGTATGTATAAAAGTGTTACTACGAATGAATTGGATGTATTGACAAAACAGTTGTTTCTCTTCTGTACATGATTTATGGTGAATATAAAGCCATAATCTTTTTAATGATCAAGCCAATTTGGCAGTTAAATAAAAGACATATGTGTTTTTGAATTTAGTGTTATTCAGTTTTTTAAAAGCGACACTTATTAATTCATGTGTTTCTACTGTATTTTGAATGTATTGCAGTGTGTCTTAGTAGCTTGTAATCCACATAGGATATATCTAAATCAAAGGAATTATCTCTTTGTGGTTGGATATGAGATGTGTCCTGACCTGCCTTAATGGTACTAGTAAGCAAAACCTCTGCGCGACGTAGTTCATCGATCCGAGTATTAATTTGTTCACTGAATTGTTTCTGGCGGGAGAAAGAAAAGCTCTTAGTTTCCCCTCGAATCGCTGCTTTAAGTGTATGCCAAACTATACTGTTGGAAGCCGACCCTCTATTGATATTCAAAAATTCAAAAAGCCAAGATTGCATATGGCTCAAGTAAGATTCTTCTAATAATAGCTTCCTCTCGAAGGTCCAAGGTCTAGGAACCTTCGTGATAGTAGAAAGGGTACAGTTAATAGTCAGCGGATTGTGGTTGGATATTATACGAGCTGAGATGGAGATTGAGGTTGAATCTGCGAGCTGATCTGACAGAAAAAAATAGTCCAATCGCACCATTTTATTATGAGGAGCTGAAAAGTAAGTACAACCATCTAGATCCCTATGATGATGATACCACAGATCTGTCATTGCATGCTCCTGAACTAAAGCCTGAAGGGTCTTAAACACTTTAGGTTTCTTGTCTAAGTATTTTTGTCCCCCTGATAAGTCAAAATCAGCTTGCAAACTGATATTTCAAGTCGCCACAGAGACAGACGAGGTGGGGCCACAAAGCCAGTTCTATAAGAGAAGAGAGTTCTCCCAGATACTTTAAGGCCCAGAGGGGGAGACAAACCAAGCGAAAAAGAGACAAAGCCTCTGTAGGGACCTATATTTCTTTTAGCATTGAATATATCCAAACAGTTTTTGAGAAAGATGCCAAAGAAAAAACTTTAAAGTATTATTCAAACATGAGAAATTTATTTGACTATTTTTTTTATTTTCAACATTTTCAACATTTTTCAAAAAACGCTTGTGCAAAAGTACATTTCATTATCATTGTGAAGAACACATTCTTACATACAAATTTTAGTAGTAGTAATCCTATCATTCAAAAAATGCCCTCTAATAGCAATTTATGCTAATGATCATGCAACACAGACTCCTACATCAATCATACATTTTCTCGAAGGTAAAAAATACAATTCTAACAAACTAGACACATGGACAATATGGTACATAACATTAGACTAACACAAATAGTAGCTCTAAGGTGTACTTAATATGGTACGTATAGGAACCTAGATGGTATGGTTCTACTGGTTGTGATAGAATTAACCAGATCGTATCCAGGACAGTAGATGGTAGGCCGACGTACGTTTCGGTGAGTGTCACCTTCCTAAGGGGCCAAAGACAACGGACATACAAATAACTAGTATACTGTATTAAAAAATATGAGGGCATGGTACAAGGTTCTATGATATGGACAATCTAGGCGTATCATAGATGAAAAACTGGCTGGTTTCTTTGAGGCATTTGCTCAGTATCCAAAGTGCGCTCCTATTAGTTATCTTAGTTTTTGAGCCACCTGGGGGACTTCTGTATCACAACGGTTATAGCTGTTCGTAATGCGCGTTGATTTTGTAAAGGGTACATAGATCGTTTGATGCAAAAGCGCCTAAATCTGATTTCTAACGTTCCAGTGACGTGATCGACGCCTCCAGGGATACAGCTCAACGCGGGGAGTAATTCAAATGCATGTATTTACAGCCTCTTTTGTTTAGAGTACTGTTGCCACAACCGGGGGTTCTGGAGGGTAATCCCTGCATGAAAGCCAGTTCTACATTTAAGTAGTGTAAAACTTCTGAGTCATCCAGACTGAAGTTATATATAGTGCAGATAGTCAGAAGTGACCCAATAATCGAAAGTTCAGCAATAGCCCAACGGCCGCCATTATCTTGAAGTATTCTCACACACGTGCATACCCCACGCATAGCCAAGATTTCAAACCCCCTTATCATTGAGGTCTGTCAAACCCAGGAATTTTAAGATACTCTTGATTATGCCAAGGTAAGTGCATCTCTTGCAGACACAGTAACTCTAAGTTCAAAGCATGGACAACCCTTGAAAACAAGGCCCTCTTTTTGCCATTGTTCAAACCACAGACGTATAACGAGGCTATACGTAGTTCACCAATGCCATTTAATCTTTTCAACAATAAAAACCACATAGCCAAAGACTTCCATATGGTATCCTGATACAATCTACATTTTTCAAGCAGTTTTTCTTTATTTTTTATACACCCCCCACCCAAAACTAAACCCAAAACCCCACCCAAAAAAACCCACAACCCACCCTGAAACCCCCCTACCCACTGACCCAAACCCCCCCACCCTCCACACAAGTCCTAATGATGGGGAGGCTGGTGAGTGCCAGAGCCCCCCCCCCCTCTTGGAAATCCTGCCGGTCATCTACACAGGGGGGAAACCCAAGGAGGTAGAAAACTTCAGAAGGAAAAACAAAGAAACCCGGAACCATTGACCCCCTCAAGGGGGCATGCCCCCCTAAAATTGTATGGAGTAGAGAAGAGGAAAAACAGATAAAGAAGAAGAGAGAACATAATGTGCAGACTTTAATGCTTACTACATTGAATCCAGAAAGACCTTAGCTTGTATCTCGGACTCAAAGAATTTTGTTTGGCCTTGATACATAACTTTAAGTTTGGACGGGAAGAGCAGAAACACCTGCATCCCTTTAGTTTGAAATGGAGCAATTAACTGCCGGAGCTGCCGCCTCCGTTCCATTGTAGCAGGGCAAAAATCTGGCCGGACAAAAAACTGGCACCCATTCCCTGATCTCTATCTATCAGGTCTCGCTAAGTCATATAGCTTCTCTCTGGCCAAAAAATGTTGCAACCATATTAGGATAGCGCGAGGTCTATTAGGCATTTGTCCAGAGTGTTGTTTAAGTTTAAACAGAAATCGCTGGGCCCGTTGAATTTCTTGCTGCCAATCCCAGTCCTTCACTGGGAATGCTTCCATAAATAGTTCGATCACAAAGTGGCGGATATCCGACCCCTCGATGCCTTCCAGAACCCTCAAAATCCTTAAGTAGTTCCTCCGGGATCGGTTTTCCATGTCCACAAGCTTCCACTGGACATCATCCCTATGAGATTATATTGACTCCAAAGCAGACTTCTAAGTAGCCATATCATCCTCCAGGGTGGAGATACGGGTTTCTGCTTCGGCTACCTTAGATGCCATATCTGCACAGGTTTTAATAACCCTCCGGAGCGAATTCTGGACCCTACGGCAAGCCTCTTGCGTGTGGGCACTTTCCTGACGTGTCTGCTCGCGATGGGCCATTATCTTTTTGTAAATTATTGCAAGCGTCATTTCGCCCAGAGGTGCTCCCTGGTTAGGATCCAAAGCATTAGTAGCTGACTCTAAGGGACAGACCGGCACCACTGGTTGTGCTGTGTAGGAATAGTCCCAAGCTAGAGAGCCAATCACTTGATCAGAGTCTTGATCAGGCTCCGGAGGAATTTTCCGCACTGTAGACAGAGCCCTTGTTAAGGCTGCGGAATTCAAAACCTCGTTTGTACGCCAGTCGCCCATAACACTCTCTTCATCGTCCGTCCCATTACTTTCCAAACCATTCTCATCCACCGAAGAGCCAGTGTTCTCCGATAGAGAAAAAAAATTGTCATAATCTGTATCGCCATCAGAGTTTTTTACAACTGGTGTGGGAGAATCTTGAAAACCCTCTGCCTGTGACAGGGTGCTTAGTACCGAGAACAGGGGTGCCACAGGAAGAGATGCTGTTCTATGCTTATTAGACGTCTTTGCTGGATGGACTACATCTCCCAGAAGGCTATTGGGCTGTATAGTTGTATCAGTTACAGACTCAATTTCAATCAGAGTACCAGAGTTATTAATATTTGACACCCCCATGTCAGGTTGAATTGTTTTTATACTGCTTGCCGAGCTTCCACTGATAGCATTAGACGATCCCTCGGCAGCTGATACTTTAGCTTCACCATCCATCTTGCATATTGCAAGGGTAGGGACTTTTGAAGAAGTTGCAGCGGTGGCTCAACGAGTCTTCGCTAGATCAAGACTGTGAGGGGTCTGAGGTGTGGCTCACTGGTTAGAGTCGGCAGACCTGTAAGCAGAGAACGGCCAGGGACCAGGGTTCAATTCCCGACGCGGCAGGGTTTTGGACCAGGGGTCAACGGACTCGATAATTCCTGCCTCAGTGCCAACTATAACCGGGAACACACTCGGTAACTCTGGGTTTTTAAGCTTGCTCTACAACGGCCCCCCACAGACACCGGGGATGCCTGGTTTCACCCTGGAGATACCCAGAAAGGGACCATCTCACAGGGAAAACCAGGACGGGTTCCCCAGCGGTCTGCAGCGCCAGGACACTCGGTTAGAGTAACAGTGCGCTTTACAAGAATCCCACATTTACATTTACATTTTTACTAATAACAGCCCGCGGATGAAACATTGCCGGTACTGGGGCAGTTTTACTGTTCTTTGCAGCTTTACCGACGGGTTCTCTAGATGTCCCTTCTTTGTACTCTCGAGTAAAGGTGCAGCCTGTATAGACAGAGGCTGAGGGGCCAGGGAGCCCGATTTCGCCGGAAGCCACGGCTGATTTTTGAGTTGTCCCTTCGGCGGTATTGTGGCGTTCTGGGTACCGGGAGAACGGGACCGACACACCCACCATATCAGTCCGGAGCCGCAGGTGAGCAGACGCCACGAAGCGCAGATCCGACGAGCAGGGCAGAATCGACAGCTCCCAATCAGCCGGAGCATCCCGCTAGGCAGAGACAAAGGTAAGCACAGGGAGTTCTTCTATTAAAAGGCCCGCGTGAACATCCTCTACTCCTCTAAGTGCAGGGCTGTCAGTGCGGCAGGCATCCAGGCGGGGAGAAGCGCTGTAGCCAGCTGTGAAGTTCCAGGACTATTTTTTAAGAAACTGGCAATTAAGTTGATATTTTATCTTGTTTAATCCTAGAGTGATTGCAGGTATTTTTCCAGTAGGGCTGCGATCAGTTTTTTTGCCACAGGTGTGTTGGCCCCTTTCTTCAGCCTCATAGTTTCATCGCAATATCTTATTTCGCACCTTGATCTTCCAGTGAGTATTTAAGAAGAAGTACTTAAGAATAAAGCATGGATAAGTCTGGAGTAGATTTCCTTAAAAAATAGGTGTATGACCTCCCCCTATAGCTCTGAAATCACTGTTATCACTGATTTCACTGGTCTAGTTCAAACGGGGTGGATGAATCCAATTTTAAGGGCTAGCGAAGTGATAAGTTAAAATGTATTGAATTTGCAATCCACAAAAAAAATCAATTGAGTAGAGAAAGAGAATAGCTGTCTCATAATTTACCCCCTCCTAGCCACCAAAGGACCTCACCTTTGCTCGTCAAGTAGCATAACAACACCCACCCCGGATGCCACCAAAGTGATTCACTGACCTCACAGCCTTGTTCTGTATTTTCTCACCACCCACCTTTTCCTTCTTTCTTGGTCTGGCATCCATAGAAAAACAGGAGAACAGTCTAAGCTGAGAACACACTGTGTCGTGTTAACACATCTCCTCAGTGAGGATGGTCCTCACAAGGACTTAGAGAATAGCAAGTCCATTGAACCCCACAAAGTGTTGGTTCATCTCTACTCCCAGCAAGCGGGTCAGTCTGCAGGTTCTCAGTTCCAGGGGCACACCCTCTGCATCCTCTGGAAACCTTGGCAGCCTCATTGAGCACAACACGCAGCACAGGTGAGCGAGGTGCAGTGCAGCATAGCGAGGGGGAGAGCATTAGCACATATGTCTCATATTCAAGTAGGTATAGAATATGAGTTTTGTACATTACTGAAAGAGACAACCGAATTTCCCTCAATATCCTATAAAGAAAGTGCTTTTCTGAATCCATAAACCCCAATGGAGATGTTTTTACTAGCAGAGCAAATGCCATAAGGATCCCAAAGGAATAATATAAGGTTTAATCTAGAATTTACTTTTAAGATTGAACAAATATGGGGACAAATCAAACATATAATTGTTTCTGAGGTTAATAAATGTGATTGCATGATCTCGAGGAAGCACCTGTAATGAAAACATTGAATATGCCTCTTTATCCATGCAGATCTAATTAGGAGTTTCAGAGTCAAGTGTGGTCACATTGTATTTGACATTGAACAATATCTATGATGTGTGATGATGCATGAGATCTGGGAATCCAAAGTCACCTTCGTCCGTCCGCCATCCTAATGAGGCCCATAATTTGCTCTTACATGCAACAAGTTCTCTTTGAGGTTATATTGTTTTAGTTCAATGCAAATACATTTCCAATATTTCGGTCGCTTTATTCACAGGTATTGTGTTTTCTTTCCTTCCTAAAGAAATTGAAGATGTTCGTAATCTGTTTTGTGAATCATTTTTGATATTGACAAATCACTTGATTTGGACCAATCGCTAAACATCCTAAAATGGAACCAAAGTATGTACATGGGTGTCACAGAGCTCAAATGAAGACTCCCTTGTGGAAATTGGTATTAGCATTCCATCTGCATATCATAGCATGTTGAATTAATATACAAAATCTCCTTTAATTTCGGGGTGAGCCCTCAAGCCATTTGCTAATGGGCAAGTGATAGGTTCAAGAAATGCAGGATAGGGGGCAAACTTGTTTAAATTATTTTCCAGAGTCATATTGGTTAAGGACAATCTATTGTTGTTAATGCAAACTGTAGAAACCTTTTACATGATAATATGTTATCACCTTATCCTGGTGTGTCTGAACTTCAACCTATCCTTAGGATTAAAGATCTCAGCAAGAGGTTAGGGTTCATTGAGATGATAACAAAAACTGCAGTTTTGGGTTTCTTGGTTCATAGGCAAGTCCTCGGATGCATAAATCTCTTAATAAACTGAGCTGCGCCAATCTGAATGCTAATGGGTAAACTCAACACCTTGTATTAAAGAATGTGGAAATGTAATCTGATTTAGTACTTGTAACTTTTCTTACTCTCCAGTCTAGAATAGAATTATCTCACAACACCACACTAAATATGTAAACCTAAATTACTAGTGGTCATGCTTAAATATTTCAGTGCAGATTTACAAGCCCCTTGCAACACTTTTACACCTTTGTGCATCACTTTTTGTCGCGCATTGGCGGCGTAACCAATGCATCAGGTTGTGGACAAATTGTGACACCACTAGTGAAATGAGTTACCTTCTAAAGCCCTGTGCCACATTATACCTGTGTCAGGTATAATGTATGCAGGGTGGGCATTCCTACGCAGGAATTCCCTGTAGAAGCAACGTAGTGAAATGTATAAGATTTCACTGCACCACTTCTAGGAGGCCACTGCTTCAAAACCATATGCCTGCTTGGAGCAGGCGTAAGGAGTGACACCGTGTATTAAGTATAGGCCTCCCCAAGCATTGCTGGAGTTGTATTGTAAATATGCGTGCATCCTTGATGGCGCAAGGATATCGCAGGCTGGCGCAGGGAAACGGATGTATCTCTACAGATGCCTCGGTTTCTTGAAAATCTGCCCCACAGATTTGCAAGTATATCAATCAATATTGACCCTGAAGAGTTTATAGCCACGCTTGCAGTAGGAGCTAACACCTTGATGCTGAAGTGCACTTATACTTTAAAGTGACATGGAAGTACTGTGCAAATATTGTACATTATTGGAAACATTGACAAATATTTTAAAAAAATACATTTGTGAAAATATAAAGCAGAATTTACCTGCTGAGCTTTTGAAATTACATTCAACTCCATGTCTTCTGTTTTTGAAGAGTGCTGCAATGAAGGAGTTGGTTTAGAACAAATTGAAACTATTACAGATAAACAACTGCAGAGAGGCGTTCTTGGGTAAGATGAAATAAGCCACCTATTATAACCATACACAACACTGGTCACTGATTTAAAGTATGTAAAGCCAGACTGATTTATTTAACTTAACATTTTCATTCATTTGGTTCTGCCCTCTCTGGCACTGTCCTTTTCAAACATACAGGCACCTGCTCACAGGATGGCTGAGGGAGCTTAATCCTCCCCAGTTACAAAATGGGGTGTTCTGGAGGTCATGAGCGTGAATCCTGGCTGTGCAGACTCAGGGCCCGATCCCGATGAAGTTAGGAAGGCCTCCTAGTGGCATTTGCTCTGCCCGAATTGGATCGGGGACCTGTCTTTCTGACCGCATCAAAGTATGATGCGAGTTAGGAATTAGGAATATACAATTCTTAAACCAACGGCATTTGGAATGACCGATCCGAACGGAGCAGAATCAAATGTCTCTATGGGCCGCATTTCCGAAAGACTGAGTATGATGCTGGATTTGGACAGCCTTTCCGAGTCGTGCCGTCCGACTCGAATCAGCAGTCGGAATCAGACTTAGGAGGCTTGTAGCGGGATCCCCTGCACCCGGAGTCTTTCCAGTCGGGCCCGTGGGGGTACCCATGGGTCCCCCTTACCATCCAAGCACAGTGTTGGAGGCACAAGGGGGTGCCCACCACAGGGTGCCCGGTTTTCTCCAGCCACCTCTTTCTTCAATGGGAGCCTATGCATTTGGTCAGAACATAGGCTCCAACTGAAGTCAATGGCAGTCCGACCAAATCATATCTGGATGCATCCGGATGCATCGTAATTGGTCGGTCGGACTCTCCCGAACCGAGTCGGTCAGAACCCATTCCCAAACCAATTTTGTTGGGACGATTTTCAAACCGCATCAGAATCGGGCCCTCAGTCTTGAATCCTTCCAGTGCCAGTCATTCTAATAATACCAAATAATTGCTGTAGTGTGCACCTGCAGTAATTGGCACTATGTAAAACAAATTATTTTCTTGCCTAATTAAATAATATTATAATCTCAGCTCTAGTTAGGAACTGTTGCTAACACGTAAGGAACACAGCTTCAGGAGGAGAGGGAAGGGAAAGCACAGAGAGTAGTGGGGGTCGATGGCAGGAGGCTTTGTATTGTTTTTTTTAAATTTTGGACTACAAGGAGAAGCCTTGTTATGTATGGCTCCCCATTACTCTTCTGCCCCTGCATACCAGTTTAAAACAAGGTCAGGTGATTATTGGGGCCATACTTAACATCAAATCATGAGTACGTAAAAAGTGAATTACAGGGAATGGCAGTTATCAGTGACACTAATGACAATTCCATCTTTGCCCTCATCGTCTATTTGCTGTCACTCAGAACCCCTTGGTAAAAAAACATCCCCGTAATTCACTCTTAACCATATGTAATTCTATATGTCATTTTTTTAAATCATAGTGGAAAAGATTTCCAAGGGATAGAACCCTGGGTGCTTTGTCTACACGTCCAGAATATCTTATAGGACCTCTCTGTATAGAAAACGTTTGTGTATTTGATACAAATGCAACTGGCACACTGTGGTTTTCAATGAACGAATGATATATGATTTACTTGTCAGCAACATGTTCAAGATGCCCATGACTGAACTAATATATACTCAGTAGCAACAAGAGAGGGAGGATTAGACATTGGTGCTTGTCCTTTTCCCCAAATACATATGTAAGAACAACGAGGACAAGACCTCAAGCAGGTACAGGTCAGGGATGTTACCCTTGTTCCTGATCAATAGGCATTACCAACAAAATGTTGTTGTTAAGAAACCCCTCACCATCTACCTAGTAGATGGCATGCTTCATCATCGGGGCCCAGCAGGATCACCGAGTGCGATCCAGCTGTGCTGCAACGCCTGTCTACAGCGGAGCGGGATTTCGTGTAGAAAGTGAAACGTGCTATGTGAAGTGAATTAAGTGTTAAAAATGCCTATAGGAAATACCCTTTTTAAAAGTTTTAATGAAAGGGTCCTATGGCATGAGTAAAAACATAGGTGGGGTATACTTGAGGTGAAAATGTCCCTCTATATCCCTGTAAGGAAAGTGTAGGTCTACTAGTTTCAGCCTTCTACGGTAGTCGTGAGGCTTTCTTCAGGACCATCGGTGTGCGTGGACAAAAAGCTTATAATGACCACGGCGATGTGTAGCATTGCATCCAAACCTGATGTACGGAGGGGGACCCAAAAGTAATATATAAGCATAAAAGCATTGCACTTGTTGATGAGCCAAAATGAGAGTGAACTCTTCAGTTTTACACCACAGTGTATCGTTTATGGCACATCTCTGCCCTATTGGACACTTGTCCCTGCTGAAGTATAACTGCAGTATTACTCTATAATCTATCACTCATTTAGCATTTATATAGTGCAACACAGTCACCCCTAGGGGTATCTTGGCACTGAAAGTGCAATTTCTCCATCAGAAAGCCCGGTCTTGAGTTTCTTTCTGAAGTCCACCAGGGAGGGTGCAGTCTGGAGCTGGAGAGGCAGATCATTTAAGGTCTTGGTGGTGATGTAGCAGAAGGAGTGGCTCATGCAGAGGCTGTGACAAATTCAGGGGGTGTTTGCGAGGGTAAGAGGTGAGGTGTGTTGGTGTTTTGTGGGAAGATCGTTGATGTAGGACAGTTCTTGAGCATGTACAGCTTTGTAGGTGTGTGGGAGGATCTTGAATCAATCAATCAGTGAACTTGTAAAGCACGCTACTTACCCGTAAGGGTCCCAAGGTGCTGAGGGGGGGTGGTGCTGCTACTGCTCGAAGAGCCAGGTCTTGAGGAGCCTTCTGAAGGTGAGAAGGTTGTGGGTCTGCCGCAGATGGGTGTTCCAGGTCTTGGCGGTGAGGAAGGAGAAGGATCTGCCGCAGGAGGTTGTTTGTTGGATGCACGGGACGGCGGCAAGGGCGAGGCTGGCGGGGCAGAGCTGGTGTCATGCCTGCCGAACCCGTACTGACGTGGTTGGCAATGACATGGTTGGCAAAAGCTCCGCTACTCACGGAAGAGCGCATGCGCAAGGACTAGCGCATGCGTGAGCAGATATTTAGTCCTTCCTTGTTCTTGTTAGGACGCTTTGCGTTCGTTGCGGGATTTTGTGTATTGCTTCCGGGGTTGTTGGCGTCCGGACCGCGTCGGGAATCGTTTGCTGGACTCAAGACGTCTTCCCGATTGCTTCATTCGAGTTCAGAGCTAAGTGCTTAGGGTGCTTGGGATTTACAGTATTTGTGAGGAAGTTTACGTTCAGTGCAGGTTGCACTGAAAAGACTGTTTATTTTGGAGCTTTGTTAAACGGAGAGGTATCCGTGTTAGTTATACCGGCAGGGGTGATTTTTGACATTGATAGGAGTGACTCACGAAAGGGTTTCAGCGCTCCAGGACGTTGTTTTTGTATGTTGTTCATAGACACAAAACAGGTACTCCTGATTCCTTAAGGGGGCTTCTAAATATATGGAAAGTTCTACAGTGAAATTACAATATCTCTATTGTGTTTAGGGAATCATTATTAGAGGACCAGCGGACTTCTTGTGGAGTAACAGGGAGACATTCTTCTTAAAGCACACTACAGAATTGGTACATTTGTATGCCTTATTCATTATAGACAGTCCCAATTAGTGAAGGCACTACGATCTAATATCTATTCCTTATCTATAGGAGTGTTCCTTTTACTGCATCTTATTATCGACTTCTTCTGTGAAGATAACAGAATCCAGTCACGTCTAGGTAGATTCCTTACACACAGTATCCAGGTAACCCATATAGATGTTAAATGAGATACACATAAGAATAGTTACTTAGACGTTTCCATTAATCAGTCCTTTTACTTACAGGAGAAGATATTGAAGACTATAGAGGGGGTTTTCCTGTTCTCTACGCATCCTGGATTCCTGATTCCTGTGTCTCCCCGCCTTTCCTTGTTTTGTTTCCCTGCTTTCCCGGCATTGGCATCATCTCTGTCCACCAGTGTATATATATATTGGTGTAGAGTGAACCGGTGTAGGGGAGTTGTGGATAAGCTTCATCTCCGTGGTGTTTCCGAGGCAACCAACATCAGGACACGACAGAACGCAAAGCCATTCTAACTACATTGCCGCCCAAACACCATGGAAGTGACGCTCACTGATTTAGCCAATATGATGGGAAACCTCCAGTTAGAAACCCAGGCATTGGCAACTAGACTGGATAGAATGGACAGGGACGGAGCCGGAGCAGCTTCTGGCCCACAGGCACAAGTTATACAAGTGGTTACTCCCGCTCCCCCATTACCTCTTGCTCCCCCTGAACGTTTTTCCGGCGATCCTGCACGCTGTGCAGCTTTCATTAGTCAATGTCAATTACACTTTATGTGTAAACCCACTTGTTTCCCTACAGATCAATCCAAAGTAGCTTTCATGATCTCATATTTGGGGGGCTCAGCTTCCAATTGGGCAATCCCCTTAATAGAACGAGATGATCCTTTATTGTTGGATTACGACAGATTCAAAGGAGACCTACGAAAATTATTTGACAAACATACTTTCACCCATGCGGCGGATACAGAGCTGCTTCACTTGAAACAGGGGAATAGAGAATTGTCAGCTTATATAGCAACTTTCAATCGTCTAGTAGTAGAAGCTGGTTGGCCACAGGACAAACGTAGTGCTTTATTTTATAAAGGGCTACGTGATGAGTTAAAAGATGCTTTGGCACATGTGGTAGATCCCCCAGATACTTGCCCGGAATTGATAGATCTAGTGGTGAAATTAGACCACAGATTAGGGGAACGTAGAAAGGATAAAACAAAGTATGAATATAGCAAGACCTTCTATAGAGAAAGAAAGACAGAACCAGAAGCTAGTGGGGTGCAGGCATCAGAAGGAGTAGAACCAATGCAAATAGGGAGCGTGAAGGGTCCAATTAGTGAAGCAGAAAGACAAAGGAGACGAGATCATAAATTATGTCTGTACTGTGGTAAGGCAGGCCACTTTCTCCGTGATTGCCCTATTAAACCAAAACAGGGTAGGAGGTCGGAAAACTAGAAGACCCGAGGCCGAAAGAGACTGAGGCATCGGGTCATTCCGGATCTATAGTCTCCTCAAACAATCATATGCAGAGTCACTTCTTTGTGCCTTCTTTATTGCAGTGGCAACATTCTCAACAACAAATACCCATAATGATTGACTCCTGAGCCTCCGGTAATTTTATGGATCTAGAGTAGGCTCAACAACATGACATTCCTATAACACAAAAGGATAGCATAGAAGAGGTGTGTACCATTGACGGGAGCACTCTCAAATCAGGGCCCATAACGCAATCTTCTGAACACATCCTAGTGACATTAGTTGGGGTACATACAGAAAGCATGTTCTTTGATTTGATTTTGTCACCACAATTTCCTGTGGTTTTGGGCTTACCATGGTTAAGAGCTCACAACCCTGCGATAAACTGGCAAAAGGGTGTTATTGAGTTTGATTCCGAGTTATGTAAAGAACATATCAGACCTTCGGAATTACACACTGAAACGGGGGTAGGAGATGAAGACCACTCCCGAGTATACGAATCAGATGAGACTACTAAGAGTTGTACCGCTATCTCCAGTACAGAATTACCAGTTGACGAACCAGACACTTCTTTACCAGAGGTTTACCTTCCTTTTTCATCTATATTCGATGCCAAGGAGGCTATTAGTTTACCCCCCCATCGGGTATATGACTGCAGGATTGATTTGCAAGCGGGAGCACGTATACCCACTAGCAGAGTGTACGCGTTAACCGAGAAGGAGAATGTATATCTGAGAGAATATCTCGACACGATGTTGGAACTGGGTTTCATAAGGGTATCCCGATCCCCTGCATCGTCAGCTCTTTTTTTTATACCGAAGAGGGAAGGGGGTCTGCGGTGTTGTATTGACTATCGTTCCCTCAATTCAGTCACCATTAAAAATCGCTATCCACTTCCTCTCATTGCCTCGTTGTTGGATCAAGTGAAGACGGCTAAATTCTTTACGAAGTTGGATCTACGAGGGGCCTAACACCTCGTAAGAGTAAGGGATGGAGATGAATGGAAGACGGCGTTTTGCACAAAATTCGGGTTATTCGAATATTTAGTCATGCCATTTGGCCTATGCAATGCCCCCTCTGCATTCCAGTTTTTTATTAATGACATTTTGCGAGACATATTGGATCAATACGTTATAGCCTACATTGATGATTTGCTGATTTATTCTGGTACATTACAAGAACATATTCACCATGTTCAATCCGTTTTACAAAGATTGAGGGACAATAATCTGTTCTGCAAGATGGATAAATGCTTTTTCCATAGGTCACGAGTAGCCTTTCTGGGATATATCATCTCTGCTCAGGGATTGGAAATGGATCCACACAAAGTGCGTGCCGTAATGCAATGGACCGCTCCCACTTCCGTTAAGGAAGTACAACAATTCATTGGCTTTGCCAATTTCTATAGACGCTTCATTTACCGTTTTTCTGATATAGTGACACCCATTACCAGGCTCCTAAAAAAGGGAATCCCTTTCATTTGGACGGTTGAAGCTGATACGGCATTTCAGGAACTAAAGAAAGCCTTCACTAGCGCTCCTGTTTTGAGACATCCTGATCAGAGTAGTCCCTTTGTAGTAGAGGTGGATGCTTCACAAGTCGCTGTGGGAGGGGTGTTGTCACAAGTCCATCCTGAAACAGGGGAATTACATCCCGTCGCATTCTACTCACACAAACTAACACCACCTGAAGTGAATTATGCGATAGGGTGGAGAGAATTGCTGGCAATAAAGAAGGTACTAGAGGAATGGAGATCCTATCTCCTAGGAACTAAATACACGGTGACTATCATCACTGACCATAGAAATCTCCAATACCTTAAGACAACCAAAGCCCTCTCTATGAGACAACTACGATGGACCCAGTTTTTTAATGGGTATGATTTTGAAATTCACTTTCGAGCTGGGCGAAAGAATGGGAAAGCAGATGCCCTGTCAAGGTTAGGGTTCGATCCATTACCTTCAGGAGAGGATCCACCTTCCATTCTAGATACCAAGAAAATCATAGGTGTAGTAAGCACGGAAGAGAGGTTTCTTAAGGAGATACAGGAGGCACAGCAAACCCCCCAAGCTCAGGAGTATCTGAAGAGTCAGGAAACCGTTTGGAAGGATGGTTTAGGATATGTGATGGGTGGTCTATATATACCAACTGTGCCATTGAGACACAATATTTTACAATGGTGTCATACACAGGGATTGGCGGGTCATCCAGGATGCAAGAGAACAGTGGAAATGGTGAAACGGTATTGTTGGTGGCCCAGTATGTCGCAAGATATACAAGATTTTGTGAAGACCTGTCATGTCTGTGCACAAGGTAAATCCTCTCACATCAAACCAGTAGGATTGTTAAATCCCATCCCGACTCCTCCAGGTCCATGGCATACGGTATCTATGGATTTCATAGTCGAATTACCTCGCACAAGTGCAGGGAACACTACAGTATTAGTTGTAGTAGATCATTTCACTAAAACTGCCCATTTCATTCCCTTAACTGGTTTGCCTACTTCATTGAAACTAGCTCAAATATTCTTAAGGCAGGTAGTTCGTTTGCATGGCATGCCTTTTGTTTTGATCACGGATAGGGGCACCCAATTTGTCTCAAGATTTTGGAGACAATTATGTGGGCTATTACAAGTGGAAGTACGTTTGTCATCCAGCCATCACCCCCAAACAGATGGACAAACGGAGAGAGTGAACCAGAGTTTAGAACAGCTGATTAGATGTCAATGTCTTCAGTCTACAAAGGAGTGGGATGAAGTCATCTGGTTAGCGGAACTAGCATATAACAACAGTCATCACTTCTCCACTTTGTTTACTCCTATTTATGGTTCACATGGGTTCCATCCTCGAGTATTACCTATACCCCTTTCCGTTACATGTAACCATCCCTCCGTATCTGCTTTAGTACAACATTTGCAAATGGTACACAATGCTGTTATGGAGAATTTGGATAAAGCCAAGACTCAATACAAGAAGGGGGCGGATGCACATAGAACACCAGAACCTGTATATGCAGAGGGTGATAAAGTGTGGCTGTCTTCTAAATACATTGCCTTGAAAGGGGCTTGTAAATTTCAACCCAAATTCATTGGCCCTTTCGCAATCTCTAAAATCATTAATCCAGTAGCCATGAAGCTTGATCTCCCTGTGTCCATGAGAATTCATCCCGTATTCCATGTCTCGCTCCTTAAGCCTGTCACACCTGGTACACGTTTGCCCGTGGGTACCCCACCTGTTGTGGTGGACTCTGAAGATGAATATGAAGTAGAGAGTATTGTGGACGCCCGGAGAAGTAGGGGTAGGTTACAATATCTGATACATTGGAAAGGATATGGAATTGAAGAACGCAGTTGGGAGCCTGCAAGTCAAGTGCATGCCCCTAGACTGATACGTTTGTTTCATCGACGCCATCCTAATAAACCCAAACCTGTTGGGGGTGTTTTGGGAGGGGCGTACTGTCATGCCTGCCGAACCCGTACTGACGTGGTTGGCAATGACATGGTTGGCAAAAGCTCCGCTACTCACGGAAGAGCGCATGCGCAAGGACTAGCGCATGCGTGAGCAGACTATTTAGTCCTTCCTTGTTCTTGTTAGGACGCTTTGCGTTCGTTGCGGGATTTGTGTATTGCTTCCGGGGTTGTTGGCGTCCGGACCGCGTCGGGAATCGTTTGCTGGACTCAAGACGTCTTCCCGATTGCTTCATTCGAGTTCAGAGCTAAGTGCTTAGGGTGCTTGGGATTTACAGTATTTGTGAGGAAGTTTACGTTCAGTGCAGGTTGCACTGAAAAGACTGTTTATTTTGGAGCTTTGTTAAACGGAGAGGTATCCGTGTTAGTTATACCGGCAGGGGTGATTTTTGACATTGATAGGAGTGACTCACGAAAGGGTTTCAGCGCTCCAGGACGTTGTTTTTGTATGTTGTTCATAGACACAAAACAGGTACTCCTGATTCCTTAAGGGGGCTTCTAAATATATGGAAAGTTCTACAGTGAAATTACAATATCTCTATTGTGTTTAGGGAATCATTATTAGAGGACCAGCGGACTTCTTGTGGAGTAACAGGGAGACATTCTTCTTAAAGCACACTACAGAATTGGTACATTTGTATGCCTTATTCATTATAGACAGTCCCAATTAGTGAAGGCACTACGATCTAATATCTATTCCTTATCTATAGGAGTGTTCCTTTTACTGCATCTTATTATCGACTTCTTCTGTGAAGATAACAGAATCCAGTCACGTCTAGGTAGATTCCTTACACACAGTATCCAGGTAACCCATATAGATGTTAAATGAGATACACATAAGAATAGTTACTTAGACGTTTCCATTAATCAGTCCTTTTACTTACAGGAGAAGATACTGAAGACTATAGAGGGGGTTTTCCTGTTCTCTAAGCATCCTGGATTCCTGATTCCTGTGTCTCCCCGCCTTTCCTTGTTTTGTTTCCCTGCTTTCCCGGCATTGGCATCATCTCTGTCCACCAGTGTATATATATATTGGTGTAGAGTGAACCGGTGTAGGGGAGTTGTGGATAAGCTTCATCTCCGTGGTGTTTCCGAGGCAACCAACATCAGGACACGACAGCTGGCGGGCGGGGGTGTTAAAGTTGAGTGTGTTGTTCAGGTAGGCTGGTCCGGTGTTGTGAAGTGCTTTGTGTGCGTGGGTGAGGAGCTTGAAGGTGATCTTCTGGCTGACGGGGAGCCAATGCAGGTCTCCTAGGTGGGAGGTGATGTGGGTGCGGCGGGGGACATTGAGGATCAGTCGGGCGGAGGCGTTTTGGATGCATTGTAGTCGTTGTAGGTGTTTGGCCGGGATTCCTGCGTAGAGTGCGTTGCCGTAGTCCAGCCTGCTGCTGACGAGGGCTTGGGTCACTGTTCTTCTTGTTTCGGTCAGGATCCACTTGTAGATCCTGCGAAGCAGGCAGAGGGTGTTGTAGCAGGAGGAGGCATCTCTTCTGGATGGGGAGCCAGTGGAGGTTTCTGAGGTAGGGGTGATGTGGCTCTATTTGGGGAGGTGAAGAATTAGTCTGGCTGCAGTGTTCTGTATGGTCTGAGTCTTCTGGCTAGTTGGGAGAAATTTCTGGCGTAGAGAGTGTTGCCGTGGTCGAGGTGGCTGGTGATGAGGTCCTGAATGAAGCCATTTCTGTTGTTGTTTGGGATCCATCTGAAGATTCTGCAGAGCATGCAGAAGGTGTGGAAGCAGGATGAGGCGACTGCATTAAAGTGTCATTTCATGGTCAGTTGGCTGTCAAGGATGAAGCCATGGTTGTGTGCATGGTCTGTTGGTGTGAGTGTTGGTCCGAGTTCGGCTGCCAATCAGCTGTCGTCATAGATGATCTTCCAGAATATCAGTACTTCTGTTTTGTCAGACTTGAGTGGGAGGCAGGTGTCTCTGAACCATTTTGCTTAATTTGTCATGACATTGCAGCTGTTTCTTTTGGCGCTGGAGGTGTCCTCAGTGAGTGAGAGGTTGGCTGAGTGCCATCTTCATAGCAGATTATGTTGATGTATGATGTTTTTCTATTGCACTGGTTCGGCCTACAGTGCACTTATTAATATCCAGGCATGCCTTCAGTATTGCTTGGAATGCTCTGCCCATTTCCTATGGAGTCATTAAAATACAGTATCATGAATTATGCTCATGCAAATAGCTCATCCTTCTTTCAGGTTGACAACCCCAGGCTGGTGTAATGCCATTTTGAATAAAAGAAGGGCAGAGGGACAAGAAAACAACTCAAAAGACATGTTAAAGGTACGAGGGCACAGGCAATGTTAGAGACACTATGGTTTAGGCAGAAGTAGATGTACCTGGATATGTGTAAGTGCTAAGGTACTATGTTAAAGGTAGGAGAAGAGATACCATGAAATACACAGGCATAGAGGTATTATGATGAACATTTGGGCTCCGGGTATACAGAGACCTCTCTGAGAGTGTCCACAGCGGCAAAGGGAGAAACTATCAGTAGAGGATTCTGAGTGGTTCCACTTACACTGGGATCAAGGTACCGGTGCTCACGGTGGAACTTTTAATTATGCCCCCTAGGCGGAACCAATAACCGTCTGTATGTACCGTGGTGCCCGAGCAACCTTGGCCGATGCCCGGTGGAGCTGTCCTATGCAGGTATAGAGGAGATTGGCTCAGGTTCACCCCTTGGCCATACCCTACCCAGCCGGACACCGGACATTGTTTTCTTCGTCTCCCTGTTGTGTTTTATTTCCCTCTCCCATCTCCTCCCTCCATGTTTCTTTGTCTGCCTCCCCATATCCAGCCTGACTTTTCTGTGTCCCCTGAAGTATTTTCCCCTTTTTCGTTTTGTTTGTTGTTTTTCTTTTCTAATGTTAGGCTGTGCTTTTGTATGCACCGCGGTGCCGAGCAAGCTTAACCATTGCACAGTGGAGCTGTCCCATGCAGCTATAAAGGAGTTTGGCTCTGGTTCAACCCTCGACTACGGACATTGTTTTCCTTATCTTCCCGTTGTGTCTCTCTCCCCCCCTCCCCTCCTCCACCCCACGATTCTTTGTCTTCCTCCCCTTCCAGCCGGACTTTTCTGTGTCTACTGAAGTTTTTTCCCCCGTGCTGTTTTTTTCTTCCTAATGTTATGCTATGCTTTTGTTACTCATGTAACTATGTTATAGTTTCCCTTTCCATGTTATGCGACGCTCCAGCAACTGATGTAACTATGTAACATTGTTCTGAAACCAATGTCCCACCTCATGTAAAGAGCTCTGATACTACTTGGTCTGGCCAGTGCTATATAAAACTATTTAAATAAAAAAAATATGCAGCCGATTTGCACAGTGCAGATCTTTGGTGAAAAATCAAGTACACGCTGAACTCAAGCGGGCGGACCTTTAGTCCCAAACTCAGCGTGACTCAACAAATCAATTACATTAAATATAGTGAAGCACAATAGGTCCCACAACGGTGACAGAGAGTGGTAGATTCGCAAACCATAAAGGGTTATTTGTGGATTCATAAAGTTGAAAACTGAAATAATTCAAATTATTTGAAAATCAGAAACATTACACGAACGCATTTGTCAATACAATTCAAAGCCAATGAAACAGCAATTACAAAGACAAACTATTCAAAATCTTCGTAGAGCAAATCAAAGGCGGCTCAGCTTCCCTTGAAAGGAAGTTCCCTAGTTTGCTGAATTAGAGAAGTCAAGAAGGTTGGGGAGAAGGTGTCAGCAAGCAAACGTTCTAAAGGCAGAGTCAAATAAAGGGTCAGACAGAAAAGTGAAAATGAAATGCTCAGAAGTTTGACTCTTTCGGAAGAAAGCATCTTCTCTGGGGAAAGGCGAAAGGACATATCATTTGTAACTCAGCATAATTTGCATCATGTCCTCTATGTTAAACTTCACTTCCTATGATTCCCACGAAGAGAAGCAATCAAGATCGAACATTTTGTGATAACTAAGTTTCGGTGTTCCTCCCAGCTACTACAAAATGGACTCTCTGCTGCAAAACCTCCAAGTTTATGTCTTTTAGTGGGATGATGCATTTCGGTCAGAAAGTTCCTACTTGCAGGTTTGGGGTTCACATTTCAGCACTCTAATCAACATACACAGATAAGCATTTATACAGAAATCAAAACAATTTGATGCATTTTAATTAACGTTGACTGGTGCAGCTTGGCTACTGAAACGACAAAGAGGAAAAATACAACACAGAAAGAAAAGCAGGCTAATTACATGACCCGTCTAAATTGAGGCCTGCACTAACTTTGTTCAACTTAATGTGGCCATTACACACTGTATACATTTGAGTTTTGCAGATTAATGTGTATGTGTGCGCAAAAGCATTTAATATCGAAAAAGCACCACCACAGAGAGAAAAGAGATACCATGATATAGGTAGATTAGGAAGTACTAGAGCATAATCTGCACTTGAGATTCTGGGTTGTAAGTAAGGATGGTGGTACCAGACTGTAAGCAGGACAGAGGCACTAGAAATAAATGGCCAGAGGTGATAGGATGTAGTTAGACGGGGATCAGCCAGTGTGAGTTTGTAATTGCTGGCCTAGGGAGCCAGAAGCACAGCCTGCTAGCGGTGTTGGTGTTTTAGTTATTTTATGCCGCGCCACAATTGTCTCCATAGGAGCTATAATTTTAGTGTGGTGATAGGGACAACAACATTAAAATGCGTTACTCTTTCTCCTGATGCGTGGTACTTGGCAGATGAGCTTGAGGATGCCCATACCATGGGGAGCACAGCACAGAATAGTAAAGAATAGTAAAGAGAGACTAGGGCTTTTGAGATGGTCACTCACCGAGGGCCCAGCCAAGAAGGAGGTCATGGGGCCTGGGGTGTGACCTGACAGCCACAACTAAATGCTGAACGTGCAGCCTGAGAACAGGTGAGTGCTCAGTGTGGACCCCAAGTTTCAAGGACATTGGGCTTATTTACTTCATGCACTAACTTAGATCGAAGGCATTTTCTTCCATCCTCCCCCCCACCCACCATCCAAGTCCATTATCCACAACTGCAACTAAACCTAGATAAATGATGGTGGTATTGGCTATTTCCTCCCGTATCTGAGTATTGTGCATTGATGCAGATAGCCTGTTCTGCATCATAGTTTGGAAACAAAGTGGAGAATTATCTGTTAAATTTGGAGACCTTGCTGCAAATCCACTGCTTTGGAGTGAGAGTGAACAGCAGACCGGGCCCATTCTCAACCCAATACTAATCTTTCTTGCCACAAATGAAATGTGAATAGTCAATTTGATGTCAACATTTTTGTAACTACATGCCAGTGGAAAGAAAGTGTTCAAAGGGTGCTGCTTAACATTGCAAAGTCTATATATATATATATGAGAAACATCAGGTTTATGGCGGTCAGTGGGGTTGTAGTAATTTCCAAGGCCTTCGAGTGACTGAGGGGAGGTACCAGTACTTTTTGGCAGTCTGAGCCCTTGATAGAGCAGATAAGGCAAGTATGTTTTTGCTGACAGGAACTCCTATCGAAGACATGTTCCCCAGGATATCAGCAGGCAAGTGCTGCATATCATGCAGAAAGAGAGATTAATAGTTTGGGGATATTTCTAGAGGAACAGCAAGTGGGAGTTGTTTTCATTCATAGTGCAGCAGCTCCACTCCAGGACAGGTGCAGTACAGTTTGTTTTTTTATACCTCTCCCATCCACAGCCATGTAGTATCCCACCAACAGCCAAAGACTCAGGGTAGACATAGGTGGTAACCATCAGGGGGATAGATGCAACATTACCAGACTGTGTTAGTGCAGATGAAGCACTACTTAAACCGCAGAACGGAAATAGTGAAGAAAGCATATAAGCTTTTGCTATATTAGAGGACAGCCTTGACTTTCAATTTTAAGTTTAACTTATCACCAGAGGTGGGAGGGTTTAGAGGTAACACCATTGGGTCACACACATAGCTATCTCATAGGGGTTTTCCTGTTTTCTGAGATGTTATAGCCCATGGATAACAGACCTAAGGTGAAGGCAATAAGCATTTTCAATTGGGTTTCAGGACATTTTTATCCATCTTATTCTGTAACATTGTTTGGTTCCAGGTTGCTGGCTCATTCTGGGTGATCGGTGCAGTGGAAATGTTAGTCAATCCCTAAAGCTTTACAAATCTCTAGTTGTAAATGAAACTAAGTGTGTTTCTTGGTCACTCAAGAGGTAACTCAGCATTCTGAAACATGGAATGAAATCCCTAATTATGAACTCTGCAATTGCGTGTAACCCCGCTGAGAACATATAGACATACACTAATATATGCAAACATGAAGCACACCAAGGCACATTGATAAAGTACACCTGGAGGTGGATAAGGAGGACATAAGGGGAAGGGGAGGAGTGGGGGTGGACTTGATCCCATTCCAACAGTTAAGGGCCTGGCAGGTGGCACTGGAGTGGCAATAATTTTGGACCATAGAAGAAATGAAGGCTTGCGTGAGTCATGACATCAACATGGTCAGCTCGAACTACCCTTGAACAAATTTTGGATGAAGTCCAACTGTATTTACCATATTTGTTTGCTTTGCATGCATTTTCCTGAATTATTTGTAATTTGTTAAAATTGCACGGAATATAATGTCTGGGTAGAGGACAACAGGAATCTAAACTGGTTGGATTGGTAGGAATGGGAGAAGTCCATTGACAAAGATTGAGTGTATGCAAATCCATGGCTTAGAGCAAGTGGGCTCTAGAAATAGTGTGTAGTCTTGAATTACCGACCCATTAAGGATTAATCTGTGACAGAAAGAGGCCCTTTGATCTAGCTGCCTTGGCTCCTCTGCTAGCTACTCTAGGTCCACAACCAAAGGTCAGCAAACAGTAAGCGATCTTTAGTGTGAGCGTAGAATACTTTTCCATACCAACCTCCATGCAATCAATATGAAGTTTAACTGAGGAAGCCCTTACCCTGCTTCCCATTTTCTTCCCACACTCTACATGGGACAGTGGCGTAAGGAAACTTGAGGGCCCCCCCCTGCAAACTACATGGAGGGCCTCCCAACCCCTCATTCTCCGTGCCAGTCTAGAGCTCTCAGGCCAGCGACCCACCATACTGCATGGGATGCGGGCGATTGTTATGCCATTGTCACCAATACAGCCGTTATAAGTAACACTGGATGGTGGAGTCAAAGGTTGGGCTTAGTCTGCCAGCAGGCTGCCATAAGTGGTGGTCTATTCATTACAGGGTCCCTGCCATCAGTACGCCGGGGAAGTTGACCCAATTTCAGGTGGGTTTCCTGATGCAGACTCCTGTCATGATATACAACATCACTCATCGTTCAGTTTTGACAAAAGTGCATCCACTGCTCCTTCTCGTTTCCATTTTAAAACATTAGACAAAGCGACAATGCAATATTTCAAAAGCAGATGTAAATACAAAGAGCACATTTTGATAATACATTTTTATTAGTAGACAATAGCAATCTTAAGAGTCATTGCATAGCTTCATACGGGAAATATCCTTTACAATGCAACTTTTACCACGCAGTGCTTTTACATCGCAACTTTTACAACGCAAACCATTACAACGCATTGCGCTGGGGGGCGCTCTAGGATAGGGAATAGATTTAATTTACTATCCAACACCTTTCCTACTATCCACGGGGACTGGAGTTGGAATATTAAATTAAACTATTCACTATCCAGCACCCCTCAACACTATGCGTTGTAAAGGCATGTCAGTCAGTCTGTCAGTCAGTCTGTCAGTCAGTCAGTCAGTCTGTCAGTCAGTCTCTCTCTCTTTCTGTCAGTCAGTCAGTCTCTCACAGTCAGTCAGTCTCTCTCTCTCTGTCAGTTTCTCAGCCTGTCAGTCTCTCCGTCAGTCAGTATTTAGTCTCTGAGTCAGTCAGTCTCTACTCTCGCTCCACTCTATCTATCTCTCTCTCAACTCTGTCCACTCTATCTCCACTGTCTCTCTCTCTCCACTGCCTCTTCCTCCACTGTCTCTCTCTCCACTGTCTCTCTCTCCACTGTGTCTCTCTCACTGTCTCTCCACTCTCTCCACTCTCTCCACTCTCTCTCCACTCTCTCTCTCTCCACTGTCTCTCCGCTGTCTCTCACTCTCTCTGCTCTCTCTCCACTCTCTCTCTCTCTGCTCTCTCTCTCCACTCTCTCTACTCTCCCTTCTCTCTCTACTCTCTTTCCACTCTCTCTACACTATCTACTCTCTCTCCACTCTCTCTATCTCCACTCTATCTCTCCTCTCTCTCTCTCCACTTTCTTTCTCTCCACTCTCTCTCCACTCTATCTCTCCACTCTCTCCCTCTCTCCACTCTCTCCACTCTCTCCACTCTCTCCACTCCCTCTACTCTCTCCACTCCCTCTACTCTCTCCACTCTCTCCACTCTCCCTCTCTCCACTCTCTCTCTCAACTCTCTCTCTCCACTCTCTCTCTTTCATCTCTCTCTCTCTCCACTGTCTCTCTCACTCTACTGTCTCTCTCTCCACTGTCTCTCCAATGTCTCTCACTCTCTCTACTCTCTCTCCACTGTCTCCCTCCACTCTATCCCCACTCTCTGTCTCCCTTCTCTGTCTCTACTTTCCCTTCTCTCTCTCTACTTTCTCTGTCTGCACTCTCTCTGCTCTCTACCTCCACCATCTCTCTCTCCACTCTCTCTCCACTCTCTCTCCTCTCTCTCCACTCTCTCTCCACTCTCTCTACTCTCTCTCCACACTCTCTCTCCCCACTCTCTCTCTCTCTCCACTCTCTTTCTCTCCTCTCTCTCTCTCTCTGTATCTCTCCACTCTCTCTGCACTCTCTCTGCACTCTCTCTCTTCACTCTCTCTCTCATCACTCTCTCTCTCCCCACTCTCTCTCTCTCTCTCTCTCCGCTCTCTCTCTCTCCACTCTCTCTCTCTCTCTGTATCTCTCCACTCTCACTCCACTCTCATTCTCCACTCTCTCTCTACTCTCTCTCTCTCCAGTCTCTCGCTACTCTCTCTTTACTCTTTCTCTCCACTCTCCACTCTCTCTCCACTCTCGCTCTCTCTCCACTCTCTCTGTTTCCAGGGGGGTGCACATTTTTAACTTCATCACCATCCCCCTTGCACTCTTCTCACACTCCCCCTTGCACCCTTCTCACCCTCCCCTTGCACCCTTCTTCCCCTCCGCCTTGCACCCTTTTTTACCTTGCAACCATCTGCCCTCTACCTTGCACCCTTCTCCCCTCCTCCTTCCACCCTTCTCCCCTCTGCCTTGCACACTTCTCCTCTGTACCTTGCACCCTTCTCCCCTCTGCCTTGCACACTTCTCCCCTCTGCCTTGCACACTTCTCCCCTCTTCCTTGCACCCTTCTCCTCACTTCCTTGCACCCTTCTCCCCTCTGCCCTGCACCCTTCTCCCCTCCGCCTTTCAACCTTCTCCCCTCCGCCTTGCACCCTTCTCCCCTCTACCTTGCACCCTTCTCCCCTCTGCCTTGCACCCTTCTCCCCTCCACCTTGTATCCTTCTCCCCTCTACCTTGCACTCTTCTCCCCTCTGCCTTTAACACTTCTCCACTCTGCCTTGCACCCTTCTCTCCTCTGCCTTGCACCCTTCTCCACTCCGCCTTGCAGCCTTCTCCCCTCCGCCTTGCACCCTTCTCCCCTCCGCCTTGCACCCATCTCCTCTCTGCCTTGCACCCTTCTCCTCTCCAACTTTCAGCCTTCTCCCCTCTGCCTTGCACCCTTCGTCCTCCCCGTTACACATGTCTCCCCTCTGTCTTGAACCCTTCTCCTCTCTACCTTGCACCCATCTCCTCTCTGACTTGCACCCTTCTCCCTTCCGCCTTGCACCCTTCTCTCCCATGCACCCATCTCCTCCCTGCCTTGCACCCTTCTCCTCTCTACCTTGCACCCTTCCCCCCTCCGCCTTGCATACTTCTCCCCTTTGCCTTGCACCCTTCCCCTTTGCACCCTTCTCCCCTCTGTCTCAATCCCTTCTCCTCTCTACCTTGCACCCATCTCCTCTCTGCCTTGCACCCTTCTCCCTTTCACGTTGCACCCTTTTCTATCTTGCACCCATCTCCCCTCTGCCTTGCACTCTTCTCCCCTCTGCCTTGCACCTTTCTCCCCTCTGCCTTGCACCCTTCTCCTCTCTGCCTTGCAGCCTTCTCTTCCTTGCACCCATCTCCTCTCTGCCTTGCACCCTTCTCTTCCTTGCACCCATCTCCTCTCTGCCTTGCACCCATCTCCTCACTACCTTGCACCGTTCTCCCCTTTGCTTTGCACCCTTCTCGCACCCCTTGTACCCCCCCCCCACCCCACCCTCCCTGCGGACGCCCACATGGTGCCTTCTAACAAGAGTGCTTACCTGAGGGCACCATTTTGCTGCCTCATTCCTTCTCATATGAGCTTTGCCCTGGAGAATGCTCTCTCCGGGGGCCCCCACTCCCACCCTTGTCAGGGTCCTGAGCAGTGCTATGTGCTGCCTCCTGCTCTCTGGGACCCCACTCCAGCCTTGTCAGTGTCCTGAGCAGTGCTCTGTGCTGCCTCCTGCTCTCTGGGGCCCACCCCACCATTGTCAGGGTCCCAGCAGTGCTCTATGCTGCCTCCTGCTCTCTGGGCCCCCCACCCCACCCTTGTCAGGGTCCTTAGCAGTGCTCTGTGCTGCCTCCTGCTCTCTGGGGCCCCCACTCCACCCTTTTCAGGGTCCCAGCAGTGCTCTGTGCTGCCTCCTGCTGTCTCTGGGCCCCCATCCCCACCCTTGTCAGGATCCCAGCAGTGTTCTATGCTGCCTCCTGCTCTCTGGGGCCCTCTACCCCACCCTTCTCAGGGTCCCAGCAGTGCTCTATGCTGCCTCCTGCTGTCTCTGGACCACTACTCCCACCCTTGTCAGTGTCCCAGCAGTGCTCTGTGCTGCCTCCTGCTGTCTCTGGGCCCCCATCCCCACCCTTCTCAGGGTCCCAGCAGTGCTCTATGCTGCCTCCTGCTGTCTCTGGACCACTACTCCCACCCTTGTCAGTGTCCCAGCAGTGCTCTATGCTGCCTCCTGCTGTCTCTGGGCCCCCATCCCCACCCTTGGAGGGTCCCAGCAGTGCTCTATGCTTCCTCCTGCTGTCTCTGGGCCCCCACCCCACCCTTGTCAGGGTCCTGAGCAGTGCTCTATACTGCCTCCTGGCCTCTTGGCCCTCCCCCCACCCTTTTCAGGGTCCCAGCAGTGCTCTATGCTGCCTCCTGCTCTCTGGGGCCCCCACCCCAACCATATCAGGGTCCTCAGCAGTGCTCTGTGCTGCCTCCTGCTCTCTGGGGCCCCCACCCCACCCGTCTCAGGGTCCCAGCAGTGCTCTATGCTGCCTCCTGCTCTCTGGGGCCCACACCCCACCCTTGTTAGGGTCCCAGCAGTGCTCTGTGCTGCCTCCTGCTGTCTCTGGGCCCCCACCACCACCCTTGTCAGGGTTCCAGCAGTGCTCTATGCTGCCCCCTGCTCTCTGGGGCCCCCACCCCACCCTTGTCAGGGTCCCAGCAGTGCTCTATGCTGCCTCCTGCTCTCTGGGGCCCCTACCCCACCCTTGTCAGGGTCCCGAGCAGTGCTCTGTGCTGCTTCCTGCTGTCTCTGGGGCCCCATCCCACCCTTGTCAGAGTCCTCAGCAGTGCTCGGTGCTGCCTCCTGCTCTCTGGGGCTCCCACCCCACCCTTGTCAGGGTCCCAGCAGATCTCTATGCTGCCTCCTGCACTCTGGGGCCCCACCTCCACCCTTGTCAGGGTCCCAGCAGTGATATGTGCTGCCTCCTGCTGTCTCTGGGCCCCCACCACCAACCTTGTAAGGGTCCCAGCAGTGCTCTGTGCTGCCTCCTACTCTATGGGGCCCCCACCCCACCCTTGTCAGGGTCCCAGCAGTGCTCTGTGCTGCCCCCTGCTCTCTAGGGCCCCCACCCCACATTTGTCAGGGTCCTGAGCAGTGCTCTGTGCTGCCTCCTGCACTCTGGGGCCCCCACCCCACCCTTGTCAGGGTCCCAGCAGTTCTCTATGCTGCCCCCTGCTCTCTAGGGCCCCCACCCCACATTTGTCAGGGTCCTGAGCAGTGCTCTGTGCTGCCTCCTGCACTCTGGGGCCCCCACCCCACATTTGTCAGGGTCCTGAGCAGCGCTCGGTGCTGCCTCCTGCTCTCTGGGGCCCCCACCCCACCCTTGTCAGGGTCCCAGCAGTTCTCTATGGTGCCCCCTGCTCTCTAGGGCCCCCACCCACATTTGTCAGGGTCCTGAGCAGTGCTCTCTGCTGCCTCCTGCACTCTGGGGCCCCCACCCCACCCTTGTCAAGGTCCCAGCAGTGCTCTGTGCTGCCTCCTGCTCTCTGAGGCCCCCACCCCACCCTTGTCAGGGTCCCAGAAGTGCTCTGTGCCGCCTCCCGCTCTCTGGGCCCCCCACCCCACCCTTGTCAGGGTCCTAGCAGTGCTCTGTGCTGCCTCCTGCTCTCTGGGGCCCCCACCCCACCCTTGTCAGGGTCCTAGCAGTGCTCTGTGCTGCCCCCTGCTCTCTGGGGCCCGACCCTTGTCAGGGTACCAGCAGTGCTTTGTGCTGCATCCTGCTCTCTGGGGCCCCCACCCCACCCTTGTCAGGGTCCCAGCAGTGCTCTATGCTGCCCCCTGCTCTCTGGGGCTCCCACCCCAACCTTGTCAGGGTCCTGAGCAGTGCTCTGTGCTGCCTCCTGCTCTCTGGGGCTCCACCTCCACCCTTGTCAGGGTCTCAGCAATGCTCTGTGCCGCCTCCTGCTCTCTGGGGCCCCACCCCCACCCTTGTCAGGGTCCCAGCAGTGCTCTATGCTGCCTCCTGCTCTCTGGGTCCCCCACGCTCATCCCCTTTCCGGGCCTGCCACCTCTGACTGAAGAAAAACAATGTATGTTAATACTTTGTTTCTCTACAGTCAGAGGGAGGGAGCGAGTGGCTCAGAGCTAAGCAAGCCTCTCTCCCATCTCTCACCAAAGAGCTGAGGGGGGGGGGGAGTTTGCGGGGCCCCCTTCATTTTCTGAAGAGAGTCGGCCCCCCTGCACCGCGGGGGCTGCAGGGGCGTTTGTTACGCCCCTGCCATGGGATGATTTGCAGGCACAAGTCATGCAGAAACTTTTCCAGTTTGCTGTGTCTATTAATGAAAGAGCAGTGATAGGGTAAGAGGGTTAAACATAGCAACCCCCACTGAAAGGGACTCCTGACCGTATTATGTACTAACTGCAAGCGCAGTGATTGCATGTGTAAATATCTGACATAGTGGGTAGGTTCTCTAAAAAGGAATGGAAGAATAAATTTCCTGAACACAGGGCCTTCGATAGAGAGAGGTTAGAGAACTTTGCCAAAAAAGCTGAAGGACCCCTAGAAACAAAATAGAGGTTGAACAGTAGCCACACAATTTACAGTGGCATGAAGAGGGCAACAAATTCAAAGATTAAACCCTGATCCATAGTATGCAAAATACTCAAGAGAAACAGGAATACCAAATAAATCATCTTATGGTCAGAATTAAGAACTACTGCTCTTCCTCATCCCTATTTATTTTTCTATATCACTGAACCACGAGTGAAAGAGAAAAAGGAAAATGAGGAGGATGTTTTATTGAATGTTTTTCCCTTGAAGGCTAATGGGCAGGAGGTGCAGCCATAGTGATGAATATACGATGTTACATCAAGGTATGTACACCGCGATACCTTTACAACAAAGGCATTACAATCCAAGCCGTTACCACGACTTGCCCTGGAGGGCGTTGGACTTAGGAATAGTAGGATTTACTATTCCAACCGCAGCCTACGTTACCGTAGGAAAGGTGTTGGAATAGTAAATCATACTATTCCTTATCTTAGAGCGCCATCAAGTGCAAGTCATTGTAATGACATGCATTGTAATACCCACGTTGTAAAGGGATTGCGGTGTAAACACTGCTTTGCAACCAATGTTTCCCATACTGACACCTGAAATTGGAGCAGTGCCAGCAGGACCACCCGCACATAAAGCACAAGATGGTAACACACAAGTGAGTGCTAGGATTAAACTGACTGATAGCAATGCACCTGGTTGAGGAACGCAGTTATCTTAACAGGAAACAGACTCCACTACTGTGGAGTGATGTAGTCAAAGAGTGGGTCCAATCCCAGTTGGGCGTAGAGAGATCACTGGTGGCACTGCTCCACCGATATTCAAAAAAGTCTAAGAAAAACAGTAGTCCATCTGGCCAGAAGATGCTTCCTATCCACTCACTCTAGCGGAACACAACATGAATACCCCACTCACCCATGCCTTACTCCCTTCTTTCAGGGAAATTCTACTCCTCCACCAGGGGTAGAGTGACTGTTCATGTCATTTGGACCCCATTGCCCCTCTGATTAAATGAGTATCAATAATAGTTCCCCAACATTAAAGAAAATTCTATGTAGTTTCACAAAGAATATCAAAATATAAAGATAAAATTGGGCCGATGAGGAGTGTTCCAGGTGAAAACAGGTTGAACTTAGATTTTTAACTGCAAACAAATTAAAGCCTATCAACCAACAGTACCTCTTGATAGGCTTAAGGGAGGTACTTGGGCATTGTTTAACTGACTAGATGGCTCAGGATGCTGTAAGTGATGCCTTTGTGCAGGTATTGTTACTGATGGTGAGGACTCAGTTGATGACAGTAGCGGTCGGTCGTGAAAGTGCTACCAGGCGGTGACAGGCGGAGGGGGGAAGGTGGGGGCCAGGGTGGGGGGTAGTAAACTATAGATTAGGCCCGCTTACGGATAAGTTAACATTAAAATAAATAAAACAAATTTTGTTGTGAACACTGCATTGCCAAATGCGATGCAGTGCGTGCAACAAAATTAGTTTTATTTATTTTAATGTTTACTTACCTGTAGGTGAGCCTAATCCATAGTTTACTACCCCCCACCCTGCCCATCCCCCTTCCCATGTCACCGCCCGGCAGCACTCTCACGACCGACCGCTACTGGTTGATGATGATGTGTATTGCATGGCAAACTCAGAATCTAGCAGAGATAGTTAAGGTCATAAACCACTGTGTGGCATCACAAGAAAGAAGGAAAGAGAATGTTGAATCTAAACTAATTGCTTTTTTTCCCCATTTTACAGAGTTTTACATAGCGCAAACTTGACCCATATCGGGTATCAGAGTGATTTACATAGCATCAGTTCCATTACATGAGGACACATTCGTTTTTTTAGGCCCGGGGAGATTAAGGGCCCGATGTAGGTAAACGCGATTTTCCGATTTCAAAATACCGAGGCGGGCCGAATCGGTATTCTGAAATCGGAAAACGAGATGTAGGAAAAAAATACCGAATGAAAACCGATTCGGTCGGCATCGGTAATGAGATTCGGTACGTTCCGATTCAGCTCGGTCCGAATCGGAAATTACCGAATCGGCCAACAACGAATCGGAAAACACCGATTCGGCTACCACCGAATCGGATATTTCCGATTCGGCGAATACCGATTCGGTAAAAGCCGATTCGGTAAAAACCGAATCGGCAATCATAGACCCATGGCGAAAAAGCCCATAGGAATGCATTGCATGAACCGATTCGGCTTTTACCGATTCGGATAATACCGAATCGGATTTTACCGAATCGGATTTTACCGAATCGGTAAAAGCCGACTCGGCTATAGGCGATTCAGCCAATGAGGTGGCTCCCCCTCCCCCACCCAAACAGGGAGTGGCAACCCTGGCAGGTGCAGACAATTAAGAAGTTTCTAGAAGTTTCTGGAAAGCCTGCCTGAGCCCAACACACAGTTAGCAGCAGTGGGAGAAGGAGGTTGCAGACTGAACAGCACAAAATGGCAGATCAGGCAGGAAGCCAGAAGTCCTCCCAAAAGAGGAAGCCCAAATTCACCACCACAGAACTTCAGGTGCTGGTTGAGGAGGTGGTGAGGGTGCACCGCCAGCTCTTTGGCAAGCTGTCCCTCAACGTGCCAGACAGCACCAAGAGGAGATTGTGGGCCGACATCGCCCAGAAGGTCAATGCTGCTGGAGTCACCCCCAGGTCCATTGAGGAACTTAAGAAAAGGTTTTACGACCTCCGCAGCCTCACGAAGAGGAAGCTGGCCGACCTCCAAAGGCAGGCTGGACACACCGGAGGAGGCAAGAACCCGGCGCCACCCCTCACCGAGCTGGAGGAAATTGTCTCCAGCACCATCGAGAGGGCGAGCATCGTAGGGATCGGGACCCTGGACAGCACTGCGATGGCCACAGCTACAGGTAAGAAGCATGCGCATCATGACACACCCTACCAGACACCTCCCCATTAGACACAATGCATAGGCAAACACCAGCACTGTACTGTCACCAACATACAAGAGACAAGCATCATGGTACATGTAGTCAGCAGAAGTTAGCCAAATATGTCAGTGCAGAATCACAAGACAGGAAACAGTGTGACACGGTGTAAGGAGATGCAAGGACATGTGGAATGCCATAATTGTACTGACTGTAATACATCGGCACTCAGTTTACAAATGCTTCTTTGTACCTAGGGGCACCATCAGGCAGCACCACTGTGGCAGCAGAGGGAGCTTCGACATCAAATACTGCAGTGGCAGGGCCGAGCACCAGCCAGCCTGGCCAGGAGGAGGAGGATGAGGATGAGGAAGGAGACACCCCAGGGCTTGGAATGGAGGGAGTCCTGGTGATTGATTTCCAGGCAGTGCACTCCCCAGTACTGGCCAGCTCACCCCCCTTGCAATTTTCACCTGAAAACTCCCCTACAAGGCAGACCATTCCGCCGACAACAGCTCCTGCCACAACCTGTCGTGGGAGCAGGGGCTCCGGGACCGGCCAGCACCACACCCCCACTAGTGGCACCCCTGCCCACTCAGCAGGCCGGAGGCAGCAGTGCCAGACGCCGTGCCACCACCACCACCACTGCTGCACCAGCACGGGAGGGCAGTGTGTTCCTGGGCCTGGAGGGCCAGATGGTAAAAATCCAGCGCCAACAGGCCAAATCCACCATGGCCTGCCAACGCCAGCTCCTGCAGCACAACCTGCAAATGGGGGAGTTGGTGAAGGGTTTCCAGGCTGTTGTGGACAGCAACAAGGAGGTGGCAGCAGGGTTGGGCAGGCTGACCACTGCCATCACCCACTCCTCTGCCAGGCAGGAGGAGCATGAGGTTGCGCGCAGGAGGGATGCCCGGGTGCTCAACCGGGCCATGGCCCGCCTTGCAGCGGCGACCGCACAGCTGTGCCATCGCAGCTCAAATCAGGAATCGGCGCTCAGTCAGCATACAGCTGAGCTGACTAGGGGGATGGCCAGGATCACCACGGCCATGGAGGCCATGTTAATATCAAACGCCGCCTCCAATCCTGCCCTGGACCTGGGTGATGCTGGAGACAGCAGCAGCCGCAGCAGCCCGGCCAACGCTGCATCAGAGCCAAGGAGGAGCACCAGGCGATCCGCTGATGCTGCTGGCCATTCGGAGGGGGCCGAGGGACACCCCAGTGGGTCTGGAAAGCGGGCCAAAAAATAGGCTGGCAAGGGGGTATGAGCAAACCAGAACCCTGGACTTTATTTGAGTTAACAATCTCCATTATTTGATGCACATCAGTGCTGTAACTGTGGTGCATCATTATTAAAACTTTTTTTTTCCAAGCAACATTTAGCTGTCTTTGCATCTGTACTCGGTCAGAAATAGTTCTCAGTGATCTCCTCACGTCTGTATCTGCCATCACATGGCGTACACACCCCAGCTGGCTGTGTCAGTGGCACAGCTTTGTCGTCGTCATAGTCCTCGTAGTCAGACAACTCCACCTCAGTGCCCTTCTTGACCGCAAGGTTGTGTAACATTGCACATACAGCTATGATCTTGCAGCAGGTGATGGGGGTATACTGCCTTGCACCTCCACTCTTGTGCAGGCATCTGAATCTACTTTTCCAGATGCCAAAGGTCCGTTCAACAACATTCCTGGTGCGTATGTGGGCCCGGTTATACCTCCTTTGCCTGGGTGTGGAGGGGTTGAGGTAGGGGGTGAGTATGAATGAGCGGAGGGCATATGCACTGTCGCCTGGAAGAGAAAGGGGTCACATTAGACACATGCATACATGTATTACACCTACCTACTATGTGTTATGGGGGTCTGATGATGTGGCTCACCTAGGAGGTATCCTTCTCCAAAATCGCCAGCCATCAGCCGTGCATATATGCCGCTCTGTTGGAATATATATGAGTCATGGGTACTTCCAGGAAATTTTGCTACCAGGTCTGTGATGGTGCACTTGGCATTGGAGATCACCTGCACGTTGATGGTGTGTGTAGATTTCCGATTGCGGTATATGTATTCGGTGTCCGCTGGTGGGCAAATCGGAATATGCGTGCCATCTATGCAACCGATGACTTGGGGAAAGTGTGCCATCTGGTAGAAGTCCGCTTTGGTTTGTAGCAGTTCTGTGTGGGTTGCAGGGAATGAGATGTATTGGTCCATCCTGTCTATCATGGCGTCAAGGAATATGTGGAAGAACCTTGACAGGCTGCTCTGGCTCACCCCTCCTGCTGCTGCTACTCCACTTTGATAGCTGCCAGACGCTACCAGGTGTAGGCTGCATAGCACCTGGACGTGCGCAGGGATGGCGTGTGCCCTTGGGGTGTGGTGGTCCAAGTATGGCTTAAGGTCCCTGATGAGCTCAAGTATGGTGTCAGAGTCCAGCCTGTATCTCTGTAGGATCTCAGCCTCAGTGAGCATGAACAGGGTTATCCTCTGTCTGTAGACCTGTTCATTTCTTAGCCATTCCCTCTGTCCTTCCTGCTGTAGCCGTAGCCGCCTCGCAATGACATAGAAAGCTGCCATCCTGCAAGTTGCAATGCATTTTGGGACTGTTTATATGGGTTGGAGTTGGTTACCACCTGATTGCAATCCATGGTAAATACCGAGTGAATTCTACCGATTTTGAGCCGATTTCGGTGTTTCTGTGCCTCCCTACATCTCCCCAACTGTCGGAATCGGGGAATTTCCCGATCGGAGATTCATACGAATCGGCATGTTTTCCGATTCGGATCATGTCCGAATCGGTATTTTTTCCGATTCGGTACATGGACCGAATCGGTGATTTTCCGATTCGGTGTCACTAACGAATCGGTAGTAGGACCGAATCGGTGATTTTCCGAATCGGTGTCACTAACGATTCGGTAGTAGGACCGAATCGGTGATTTTCCGAATCGGTGTCACTAACGAATCGGTAGTAGGACCGAATCGGTGATTTTCCGAATCGGTGTCACTAACGAATCGGTAGTAGGACCGAATCGGTCTTTGTAACCGAATCGGTGTTTTTCCGATTCGTTACATATCCGATTTTCGGTATGTACGTATCGGATTCTTTCCCATTCGGTACACATTCCGAATCGGTTTTCTATCCGAATCGTTCTGTTTTTGGTTCCCTACATCTCGATGGCTGTTTACCGATCGGTAAGGGCCAAAAATCGGTATTTTCGGCCGATACCGATCGGTAAAGCCCTACCTACATCGGGCCCTAAGTGATTTGCCCAGAATCACAGGATGTTCAGCATCATTGCCAAGACTCTAACCCAGTTCTCCAGATTCGAGGTCGACCGCCCTAGCCATTAAGACAACTCCCAGTTCTCCCCGATTTTGAAACTTTGAAACATGCAGTAAAATGTGAAGGGGAGAGGGAGGAAAAAACAGGGGAGCATGGTAAGAAAGTGTGGGAAGGAGAAACATGAGTGTGGAGTGGAAGCCCTGTGTGTAGGAGGGTCAGTGGTCAACTAGGGCATTGGAAAAGAGAGTACCTTAACTCTGCTTCAAATGTACCCAGCCTTGTTGAGCCACCCTAATGTATCCAAATTAAGCAAAGTTCTTATCCTCCAATCCAGGTCCAGAGTTTTCATCAGTAACATGGATATCCTGATTACTGTGGTTCAGAACGGTCCTTACGTTGAATGTGTGATAAATGAGATCATAAAAACTATACCTAGCTCATTGATACTGGTGCATGGTGCACTTCTTTGAAATCCTCTGAACTCCCCTTATTTCCTTTCTTGGCCTTATCAATAGATGCAATCAGAAGCATGTTCCTTACACCATCTTCACCTCTGTCTCCATCGCCCTCACCCTCATCCTCATTATTGATAAACAAACATTCTTTCTATTATGCAAACCTAACTGCACTGATTTCTGTACACCAGAGGGTGCCTACCGCAGCACTGTGAAGACAAGGTGCTGGCAGTGCTTAGTGAAAACTCAAATTGTCAATCTAATATAAATAATGCTGTATTGTTTTCAGACAACTGATTTACCTTCTAAGGTAGGGTCAGCAGTGTGGTTCACAGTGGCCAATGATGTTGGATTCATTTTGTCCATGGGGCCTATGCAACCCACAGAAGAAATTGCCTTAGACCCCTCAGTACACTCTTACACCACACCTGAAAAGGAGGCATGGATATATCCTGTTACTGCAGACATTAAAAAACAGGGGTTTTTGGCATTGGTTGTTAGAAGGTGCAATACTCCAATTCTTCCTACAAATAAAGCAGGAAAGGTCAATGTGTACCGGTTTGTCCCCGATATCAATATGTTCAATAATGTGGTTAACCATAGCTTTCCTGTGGTCCCAACACTGCTACCATCCTTTCTTGTATACCCACTCACACCCAATGGTTTGCATTGTGGATCTTTGCTCACTCTTCTTCTCGAGCCCAAAACATGAAGAGAGCCATTTCCAATGCAATGAGATGCCAGCAATTGGTGACAGAACTTTGCATAATGGAGGTAGCAGGAAAGATTTTAGTTGAAGATGTAAGGGCATATGGTGTCATGCAGCTTTATAATCCTGTGGTAACACCTTCATTTATATACATTGCTGAATCACTTTCATATCAATGACTGAAGATTTTGAAATGATGGTTCCAGTCATAAATAAAAATGTATTTTTTTCAATTGGTGGATGAATGTGTTTTCTTTGAAGAAAACAATAGCAACAAATGTCAGCTCCCTGGGCTGGGGGCTGTGATGGAGAAGTTTCAATCCAGCCCCAATGGAATACCCAGAGAGCCAGAAATCTTTTGACGGTAGAGAATTAATGGCAGTTTTCAGGGCTTTAACTTTCTTTCACCCACAAACCCAAAACCATCACATGCTTAGTAGATTGGACAACATGGTACCTGTCACCTACATCATTCATCAAGTGGGATCGAGGTCACGTTCCAGAAATCTTTAGTAACCTAGTTGATAGAATGAGAGGAAACTCACTTGTTATCCCTGATGGTGCCTATGTCTAGGACAAGGAGAATGTTCAAGTAGACTGCTTTTGCCGAGTTTTCAGAACCACCCATTCTTAATCTCTGACTCCTTTAGTTTTGTAGGACATATGCCTGATGTTTTGCACTTTGTATCTAGTTTTATTTCCATCCCTAGAAAATAAGAAAGTCCCCAGACTTTTCTGGGCGGATCATGTGCAGGAAGTATGTGGGTGGAGGATTCACTGACAGTAGAGTGGACCCAATATCTTCTGTATACTTTTCCTCCCCTTCTTCTGTGCCCAAAAGTACTGTAGAGAGCTAAGAGGGTAATGATAATGATAGTCTCATTTTGTCCAAGGAGGTTGAGGTTTCCTCTGCTCCAGAGGTTGTCAATTTGTCAACAATGGAGAATTCCCACAAATTTCTCCCCTCTGAAAAGAGGGCTTTGAGACCATTTCTCCTTTCAGTCCTAAAGTTGAAAGGCAAGCATTAGAAAATAATTGCCTTTCTCTAGAGCAGAAACTATAGAAAATGCCTAAAAACCTTCACCATTAAAATTCTAGTAGACAGTAGGTTTAATTTCAAGTGTAAGTATCATTAAACTGTTCCATTAAAATATAAGCTGTTTCAGTTCTGGAAATTTTAGGTTATGGTTTTTATGAAAATATCTATATTCCACATGCAGATTCCAGTGTGAGGCACTAAAAGCTTACAGGAATGCTTGTGATAGCATTAGAATATTAGACATTTTAGGGAAACATTACAAAAATAGTTTATCTTGCTTGTACCATGTTTTGTTTTTTAACTCCGACCTGGGACTTAGTTTTGGTTCTTAAAGCTTCACAGTACCATCCTTATGAGCCCATAGACTCACTTTACTGAAAGTGTTTTTTTTAGTTGTAATCACTTCTGCCATAAACTGCTGGACATGGGAGCATTCCTTTCTCATCTACCATTTCTATCCATTAGGTAGGATGGAATTATTTTAAGAATTGGCCTTACTTTTTTGCCAAAAGTAGTAGCAGTGTCAATTTAAGTCAGACAATTGCCTTGCTGTTTTTCCAAACTCCTTATATTTAGGAGGAAGAGTATTACAATTAAATTGAATTCCACAAGGAATTAGGCTTCATATTTGGCTGTATTCAGGGATACTTATAGCAGTGATATTTAGAGCAGTACTTGGTCTTCAGTGAACACATTCATCTACCATTAGAGACTGACTGGAAGAGAAATAGAAGAAATACTTTTGATGTTGAGGTCTGAGTTCTGAAGCTATGTGGGATGCTAATTACTGTGATTAATGGGGTGTTCATATTGTTTGGTTTGTGATATCAGTTCTTCTCTTGGCTTATTAACCCCTTCCACGCTGATGACGAGCTGGGCTCGTCATGGCGTAGCCTCCTCGCACGCTGATGACGAGCCCAGCTCGTCACGTAACATGCGTTTTAGAAAATCTCAGCGAGCGAGCGGAATTCCGCTAGCGCGCATGAGGTTAAAGGTCTTTTTTATTACTTTGTTATTCCTCAAATGTTACAATTGATACAAGAACAATGGATGTACCGGTAATGCCTCAATTACTTATCATAAGACTAACTATCCCTTGTCCTATTTGTGATCATACCAGTCATTACTTCTCATCCTTCTGTCCTGGAAATAACTGACCTCCAACATACTGTCTGGTATTTCACAAGGATGCTGGAAATCAAGACCCATTTTTGGATCCTGGTTGGGACAGGAGGGGCTGAATTGTGAAGCATGCCTCCAATTTAATAACTGATATGAGGACAACTAGGAATAAGAGTAATGAAAATTACTGTAAGTAATCAGAGCGGTATGCAAAAAATGGCAGGAACAGGCTAACCCATACAAACCATTTGCTGAAGGGGACCAGCACAAAGGGCGGATTAGGATGGCCGTGAGACTGACACCAACAGCCTGTCAGTGGTGGTCTCACAGTCATCCTAAGCAAGTTGCCTGCCCGCCACATTAGTATGGCAGGGGGTTTGTTGGCGGTCGCATCCGACAGGCTCCTTGCGCCCGACGGTGCAGCGGAGAGGGTTGTAGACCCTAGCAAGCACCACCGTAGGGATTATAATGTCCCTTTCTGCCCGCCTTATCGTGGTAGTTAACCTACCTTGAAAAGGCAGTCTGAAAGGGAATTTGGAGGCCCGTAGCATGAACCCCTTTCCCACTGGCCCTCCGTGGTGGACACTGGGGATATCTCTGCACCATGTGGCAGGCACCGCACCAGTGCCTGCCACGTTGTGCAGAAATATGTGCAGTGTCCCTATTTTGCATTGCGGGGGGTGCTGCAGCCAGCAGCACCCACCGCAATACAAAATATAGGTATTGCGACTGCCGTGGTGGGTGGTTCATATTGTAATGCCTATGTTGGGACCTCTGCTAGCCTGTCGGGTGGTCCCGATTACCCATAGGGTGGAGAGTGGATGTAGGTCGCACACCATCCTAATCAGTTCTAAGCAAGAACCCAGTTACTCTCTGACAGTAAGCAACGTATACTACTATTAATAGTGCTGATTATGAAAATTGTAAAATATTTAGAGGCACATTCAGGAACATGAATAAGACCAAGACCACATTGATACAGCTGGAGAGTACAAGGACCATAGACCATTGTTAACTAACATAGATGTCTTTATTGCCCCTTCATCAACCCATTAACACCTACAGAAACAAACATTGAAGATTTTGCTACAAGCCTTGAAAAATCTCTAAACTATCAGGCTGGATAGGGCAAAACATGATACACAAGTCTGCACCCTCCATTTCTGAACCGCTAAACTAACAACAGACTTGAATTACTCCATCAAGAAGAGCAAAACTTTTATCAACACATTTTTCAGGAGTAAAAGACTGTTTTCACCAACTACTCTCCTGGAAGTGCCTCTTAATGTTTTTTTTACAATGTTCATAGTCAGCACTACCAATATGACTTTTGGAAAATTGCCAATAAGTTTGGATGATTATGTGTTATTCATCTAAAACTATTCTACACCCAAGAACTATACTTCAACTGTAATTCAGAACTGTGGGAGTCAGGCCTTATGCACACTTAGGTCCTTTATTGAGTATGGCAGTTCTCCTTTTGGCCCACCACACCAGCAGGAGGACCGCCAAGCCCCATGTGCGCCAACCGGATTATGAGTGTAATCCATGGTGGGAGGGTGGTGCTGTGGTGGTCTCATGGCAGTGGTCTGTTAGGCTCATAGGAGAGTCTTAACAGCATACCGCCGCTGCGACAATGCCTGCAGCACATTTCCCCATGGTGTGGCATGCACCAGGTCATACATGCTATACTCTGCTGGAATGGGGGTGCAAATCCAGGGGGGCACAACATATGCCACCCTGCATGCACCGCTATGTCCTGAAGTGGCAGGGGGCCCTAAACTTCAATGTCCTCCACCTTTTTCATGGCAGGCACATTGCCATATAAAATGTGTGGTGGAAATGAAACTTGTAACATGCTTGGCGGTACCTCGGGCCACTGCCAGCCTATTCCTGAGCATTTCCAGACCACCAATTCAGCGGGATCCTTGACCACCACACTGGCAGTCTAACTGGCAGTGTGACTACGAGTGTGGTGGTGGTCAGACCGCTGCTACAATTACGGCGGTTCTCTGGACCGCCAACTTGTAATGAGGCCCTTAGAGTAATAGAAAAACTTTGAATAATAACATTAAAATAATTGAGGTAAAATAGGTAGAAATGATATAAAGAGCTCTGTAAGCATTACATCAAAGCAAAACAAAACCCACTGTTGTAATATGCAGTTAAAGAATTTACAGAACTGTGCTAAAGCAGAATGCCAATTTACCATGCGAGCCGTTGAAATCTCTGCCACCACTGCACCTTGAGGTAATGTTCTGCTTTTCATTGTCTAATAGAAACACTAATAGAAAGGAGAAACAAAGCAAATAAATATAGGGCACATTAAAGAAAATAGCAATATGGATAAATGGAAGCACATTTCAGCTGTAGATCTCATATCCAAACACTTCGGTCGGACCACAGAATATTTTTGAAGGGGGTGATTTCATGAAATTGTTGGTATGTTAAGGCAGTGCTAGCTCCAAACACCTTTTAGGGCCTTATTATGAAAAAAGTATTCTGAAGATAATGATGTATAACAACAACTTTGTGCATATTAGCTATATTGCATTTTGTTGTGGTGGTGATATATTCCATTGTTTTTGTGCTGTTTTGTTTTTGTGCTATGTCATTGGAATGAGATGTGTTGTTGTGGTGCATTTTGTTTTCACTGTGTTTTGCCATGATATGTTTTAATGGTGTTATGTTGCTTTGAGTATGCTATTATGTTATGTTCTTTAGTTTACTTTACATGTATCATCAAATGCTGCTATATTTCCAGCCAAAAGCAATACATACCTTTAAATTCATGCAACAAGCAACCATTTATCAGTGTCTAAGATGGTAAAATAGGGCAACTCCATTTCTTCGACTACTTAAAACAACAGTCACCGCAATACTAGGGACATTTACTACTACTTAAAAATAGGTGAATACTGTGAGTAATTCAATTTGGCTGTGTCAATTGATATTGTGTAAATTCAGCTTAGGTGTAACTACATTTGTGAATGGTGCCCTGCATACCTAGAATCAGGATATTTTACAGTTTCCCATCCCACTGACATCAAGTTGGATCCAACCAATATTATATTCCAAATTCAAACTCTTCCATTTACAAGTCGTTTCTGTCACCTTAAGTGACATAAACAATAGTGATGTCAGAACAGTAATGAAAGGCCACTACAGGCCTCCATTGTGTATTGCAACTTTATGAAATGGTGAGAAAAACATTAAATAATTTAAATGTAAGACTACCACAATACAAACCCAACTGGAAATGTAATTGAATCACACCCAATACAGGTAGAGATAGAAAGAGAGAAAGAGATTCTTACCTTTATATGTGAGAAAATGTTATTTTATTGCAATGGATCTTTCATAGGTTATCATGCTTTGAACATACACCAAAAGATCAGCGAGAAAAAACGCACCTCCATCAAAAGCTATGAGGATTTATGATGAATTCAAAGATGTTCTTTAATGTAGCCATGACGTTTGAAATGTGTATCCACATCTAAGCAGTAATGCATTATTCTGAACGTGCTCTAACTTTAATGTTAAAGCCTTACAGATGTCTTCTGGAGACATGTTGCTCAGTTATAAGGTAATGCTAGATAGGTATCTGCTGCCTTTGTTACATTGTCACAAAATACCTTGATAAACAAGTAAGGCAATGCAAAATTGTTTGCTTAGAAATGGATAAAGATCTTGTCATGATCCGCGAAACAAACAGCCGGACACCGCGCTCCTCGCGCATCGGGAAAGCTGAGAAACTACGTTTCCCGTCAGGCTATGGGGCAGTTACGTGATGGACGCACGGTGCATGCGCACCACGTAATCAAAAGGAGACCCGGCAGACAGGGCATTGCCGATAATTCCTTATCCTGCCCGGAGGACGGTTTGTTTCCAGAAAGTATCGGTAAGAACGCAGATCTGTCCCGCGAATTCCTGTTTTCAGCTGCACACTGTGTCGGAACAGTGTGAACCATGCTGGTGGCGTGGAGCCTTGTTGTAGTTCCGATTTCCTCTCGGCTGAGGGGGAAGTATCGGCGCTATTTCGATACTTGTTACACACTGTGCTAAGAGCATCAGAACCACGCTGGCAAAGTGGCATCTTGTTGGAATAGGATTTTGTCCTCTCGGCTGAGGGGGAAAGAAGTGAACCTTTTGTGTGCAAGTACCTTGATTCATATCCAGGGAACCGAGGCTCGAACCTCAGTGAAACATTCTACTTTGTGATTGTGGTGCTACGCGGTTCAGGGTGTGCTATTTAACACCCACATTTCAAAGACACGCCTTAATGTGAAACGGAACAGAGAACCCTTTCCGTTTCTGCTGCTATATTATTTGCTGTTCTTCCACAACATTTGTTTATCATTTCTTCCAACCCAGGAGACACAAGATGGGTACTTATTCAGAGGGATTAAGCTCACCCATTGCTTTTTACATGTTTTAGGTAGGTGTGTTAGTCCTCCCTTTGCATAGCGTAAACCTCATAGGTTAGGGGATTCATGAGGTGTTGCTCTGTTTGATTATTTCATAGCTGGGTAGAGTGCCTGGTACCTCCTCACGTCGTGCCTTCTCAAGAGACAGACAATTGTATTTTCTTTTACAGGTACGAGTGTTGTATTGTAAAGTCCTTCTGTATGCTAAGGGGTCAGATAGAGAAGTGGGTGGATTAGACTCGCAAAACCAGGAGGGTCCTCTAAACGAGTTGTTCTTTGTCGTTACAGATCTCCCTCCCTGCTGTCCCCTTCCTTTCCCTCCCCGGTTGGAATCCCTTTGTAGTCTGTGTTATCTGATTCATACTCTGAGGTCGTTCAGAGGGGAGGTTATAGGCATAGCAACACAGCCCCGAAGAGGCCAGAAAGCAGAGCCTGACAGATCTACTCTTGAATTCCTTTAGACACTTTTTTTTATGAATACAATATCTGTATAATGAGCTGACAGCAACTGTAAACCACAAGAGACACAGATGAAAAATCCTAGAATTCAGGTAAGTACACAAAGCCCTACTTATGAAAAAGCTTATGCTGAAAAACTATAATAGATAAAAATGGACCCAGAAAGCAAAAATATATGATGCAAACTACAGGAACATTGTACAGCCTAAAGTAGAAACCCTGAAAACACTAACAGAGCTTGAAGTTCAATGGAACTGGTCAGACAGTAGTTAGGACGATAAATGACTACCAACCAACAATTGAGACAACTCTGTGCTAGCATGCTCTTACTTCCACATATCCCACAGAACCAGATGTAAAGGACAGGCATTCTCGTACATTGTTCCTAAAGCGAGGAATGAACTCCCACTACAGAGCCTAGTCTTGAGTTGCTCACGAAGCTGAATACCTGGCTCTTCTAATGACCCCTCCCAAAATGTTATTTGGCTAAACCCCTTTTCAGCACCAGGCTACCCTTCTAGCGCTCTACAAATACACATAACTTAACATAAGATAATACAACATAACACAATGTAACATAATATAACATATGAACTGGTCTAAACCCCACAAACCAACTATCCCTCTGCACCAAGAAAATGCACATCAGAATCCAAATCTGCAGCGATGATAGGGGGTCTGCTGGATGGACAAACGGTGCTGATAGGTAGCATATACGCCCCAAATGTAGAGCAGGCCACCTTCTGGGACCGTCTCACGGGAACACTATCCCAACACACACTTCTCCCATGGATCCTAGGCGGGGACTGCAACAGCATCTTGGATACTAGTCTAGATAGGTCCCGCCCCCCGCCAGCACATTCACCAATCTATAAACAGACAGACCTCTTTAAAAGGTGGGTGGAACACTGGTCACTTGTAGATGTGTGGAGGGCGCGCCATGCTGACACCAGGCTTTACTCCTTCCGCTCGGTTCCTCATGACTTATGCGTCCGTCTGGACCGCTTCTTATGCTCCACGATCATACTCCCCAAAGTACGGCACACAGATTATCTGGGTAGGGTCCTTTCGGACCATGACGCACATATCCTGACCATTACATGGAAACCGCCTCACCCCCCTATACCCACATGGAAACTGCCACGTGAGTGCCTCACGGATCAGGTGTTCAAACAAGAACATGAAGACCATATTCGTGATCACTTTACATTGAACAGGGGAACAGCTTCCTCGAGATCACTGGAATGGGATGCGCATAAGTGAGTAGCGAGAGGGCACTGCATACAGATGGTAGTAGGAGTGCACAAAATACTTGAGGGAGCGCTACACACCGCAGAACAGACTCTAGCCACTCTCACCAAAAAAGAGGACACGGGGGAGGCCACCATTGAGCAACAGGCCGAGGCAAAGACGGCCTATGCTGCGACCCTGAGGGACCTCCGTAAGTATAACTTCCGGTTATATGCCGCCAGGATGCACCGTGAGGGCAACAGGGGAGGAACACTCTTGGCGTGGCTGGCCAAACAAGACCTGGAAATAAAACCGATTACCGAAATTAGGGATTAGGTGGGCAGACTCCGACAGTCGCAATCTGATATACTAACAGTTTTTCACACCTATTACGCCTCAGTTTATCGCTCATCGTGCCAGGAGGATCCACACGCGGTTGACGCATTCATACACCCACTGACACTGCTGCAGATCCCATCAGCGGATCAAAAACAGCTAGATAACAAGGTGACGGCTGCAGAGGTCAAGCAAGCGATTGGAGAGTTGGCCCGTAACAAAGCCCCGGGTGTGGACGGCTTTCCTCTTGAATATTATAGTGCATTCTCGGTACAATTTGTCCCACATATGGTTACCATGTAGAACGAGTCCCTTGACAGGGGTGAGCTGCCAGGATCCTTGAGGGAGTCGGTGATAGTTACATTCCTGAAGCCACATAGAGACCCCACTGCCCCCTCTTCTTACAGACCCATTACACTGCTTAATGCGGACTGCAAGGTATTGGGCAAAATACTGGCTGATAGAGTGGCTCAAATATTGCCCCGGCTGGTCCACCCAGATCAGTGCGGTTTTGTGCCGCTGCGCAACACGTCGCAGAACATACGCCGATTATTCCATATACAGGACACCACGGGAGGCTGCTTGCCTAATATTAGACCTTGAAAAGGCGTTTGACACCCTGCTGTGGCCCTATTTATTCGCAGTCCTCCAGAAACTCAACATGGGACCGAGACTACTTTCATACATTAGACTCCTCTATACCAACCTTACCACCCGAGTCAGACTGGGCAAATACATCTCCCCGGGGTTTGCAGTGGAACAAGGGACCAGACAGGGGTGCCTGCTGTCTCCCCTACTTTTTGCCCTGGCGGTGGAGCCCCTGGCGATACGCTTGAGACTAGAGGGTGTGACCTGGGGAATCCCGCTTGCAGACACAACACACTGTGTCTCGTTGTACGCAGATGACCTCCTCATATACATTCACGACGCCACCCGAGACTTAACGAGTATCTGGGAAACGCTGGGAGATTTCACAAAGGCCTCAGGTCTCAAGGTGAATTGGGACAAATCCACTCTCTACCCGCTAAGTCCCCATTTAGCCCCATTCGAGGTACGGATTGGATCACAATCACTTGCATGGAATGGAGACGCCCCTAGATATCTGGGAGTATGCCTGTACCATACCCCGGAAGACCTGTATGAAGGGAACCACCGTAAGACGTTAGCGGGGCTTAGAACCGCAGTGGGGTTTTGGAAAACATTACCCCTTGCTCCAATAGGACGAGTGGCCATCGCGAAAATGATCATGGTCCCCCGCCTGCTATTTCCTTTCACTAATCTCCCGGTGATCCCGCCACGCTCCTTTTTCAAAGAATTAGATCGCCTTCTCACAGAGTTGATCTGGGGAGGCGGCAGACACAGAGTAGCATTAACAACACTCTATCTGCCCACGACAGAGGGAGGTCTGGGTGCCCCGGCCTTTGAGGCATACTTTTTGGCAGCACAATTACAGTGGCTCTCGTATTGGACGGTGGGGCGGCACATGGGGGAATCGGTCACTGCGGAGGGCCCCACGCCATCGCCAGCACTGCATAGACTGTTGCTTCCTGGAACCTAACCGGTACGCTCCCGGCCGCGCCTGGTTTTCATAGCTCGCACCTGCATGATGAGAGTGCACCGTCTGTCGAAGGACACGCCCCTCTATTCCCCCCTACTGCCACTAGTGGGTTTCCCCAGAGGGGACGCATACTACACGGAGGGCTCCCTATGCACCTGGACTGAACTAGCGGTTACAGAAATGGAGTCCATGTTTGAAGACAGGCACCATAAGACATTTGCTTAAATGATGGAGCAGTACGACCTCCCACCCGGGCAGTTCCTGCTTCATAGACAGCTTGTAGACAGCAGTAGGCGGTTTTGGAATCCCGACTTAGAGGAGCCCCCAGCACATCCAGTGATTCATACTATCTTATACATGGGGGTGGGTTGTCATCTAGTCACTTGGCTCTACAAAGCGGTAGGTACACTGGTCCTCCCGACATTACAGCCGCTACTCCAGAAATGGGAGACAGACATAGGAAGGGTGGTACACGACAAGGAATGGGACACTGCCTTAGAATACCCAAGAAGGTCTCCAGAAATGCACGATTTCAAAATATACAATTTAATATCCTTCACAGGGCGTACCTCACACCACATCGTCTTCAACAATTCTACCCTGACACGAAATTTACATGCCCCCGCTGCCGCGCTCCTGCGGCGGACTTTAGACACATGTTCTGGGACTGCCCCACCATACAAGGGTACTCGGATAGAGTGCACCGAACACTGAGGGACACGAACCAGGTCACAAATATGACGACATGGGAGGCTTGTGCTCTGGGGATATTCCGCAGGAAAAAAACTGAGAAGATACAATACCGTTTTTATGTCCCTAGCAATCCTGTTGGCGAAAAGGGGGATAGCCATGCACTGGAGATCCCCAACGGGCCCACCAGAGGCAGCCTGGATAGGCGCAGTAAAAAAGTGGGGGAAGGCAGAGGAAGAAACACTTTGGGAGGAAGAACTGAAAGGGACCCGCAAACGCCCTATTTCCTTAGAATGGGCGCAGTTGCTACACACATTCACATACGAGACTGACCCCCCCGAGCCCCCACCTGATGGACAACCCCAAACTCAGCCATCCTCTCCGGCCCCACTCACTGCGAGACACATCTGAGGGCCACCAGACACCCAGGAGCATGCCTGTTCGGGAGCTGACCCTAGACTACCCCCTAGTTCACACCACGTTCGTAACAGTATTTGTGTAGCTACTCCCATCCTCATGCGTTCGGGCGCAGCACCTATGCCCCGTCGAGCTCCTACACCTATCCAAACAACAGAAATCTGACATAACCTTAGTCAGAACCCCCCCCGACACCCCACTTCCCCTGTTGCTGATTCCCCACAGTTGAGAATTGTTGAATAATAGACCGGCAGACAGCCTGGGCGTAGTTATATACTGAACACACACATAGCATTGATAGTTCCAAAGAGAAGCTGGGATACACCTGCATCACTGGCCCCACCTAGCATGCCTGTAGTGATACCTCACACCCGACTGAGAGTTACTATCGGAAAAGGACCGACGATGCGGTAAGAAATACATGCATCACCGTTTACTGGCGGGTGACACACTGACACCTCTCCGATACATCATGATGTCTCTATGATGAGTCACATACTGGGCACACAAGGCTTTGACACATGGAAAGAGAAAACCTGTGGTCATGAGACATGCAATTTTACCTATCTGATGTAAGACTGTGGTAATGTATTGCGATTATTGTCTGTTCCTCTTTTTGTTATGTGATGATTCAAACCCAATAAACAAATTTAAACAAAAAAAGAATCCAAATCTGCAGGTAATCGGAAAAAAATTAACATGCAAAATGAAATCGATAAGGGCTACGCACTTGCACTAGTGAGTAAGGTCCAGTACACTTTTGAGTCATTTTATCCTTAGGGCTATTCACGAAAATCCAAGTATAGAGTTTATCGAAAGTGATTTATGTGCCTCCACCCCCGAAACAGGGAGAAAGCCAAATATGTAAGGTACCACTGCCAGGATGAAACAGAAATAGGTTCCCCACCACACAAGGCCAGCCAATAGTAATGCAACTTAAAATAAACTCCAACAAGAAATAGTGTTACATTAAATTGAAAAAGTTAAAATGATTACAATAGAAATGAGTATAATTTAAAGTTAAGATCTTTCAAAACATGAAATGTCGTTATTGTTATATTATAAAATATTTTCACAGCCTTTTTTAATTGATATTGTATCATTATATTTTGCTAAAATGGAATTAGACTGCATTTTATTAAGTCTATTCATTAATTTTAATAATTGAATATAAAAACACTTTACTAATTTATAAAGTGTAATGAACTTTTTACATTGCCCCTTTATTTTATCATTGGGAGATAATGAAAAATTTAAAAAATAGTGTTTGTTTTAAAATATTAAGGTACAACAATTATTTATATCTGTTCTAAATGTATGTTTTTTTTCTCTCACTCTCCTTTCCTCACCCTCAAATCTCTTTCCTCACTGTCATTATCCCTTTCCTTCACTCCTATTTTCTAATTCCCTCTCTCCATTTGATTTACTTTCTTTTGTTTATTCCTTGCCTCTCATTGTCTCCCTCTTTCTCTCTCCCGCACCCTTGCTCTCTTACACAACACTACTAGCAAGACCCCCCCCCCTCTCACTGTAGTAATCATTTGACTGAATTGCAAGGATTTCTGTTATGTGTCTAAGGTCACAGTGTGAGTCAGTATTCATTTCAGAAGATTCTGGCAGAATAATTCACTTTTCTCTTTCTGCCTGTGGCATTTCACCCTCTTTCAGTACCATTTTTTCTCTGTATGTATTATCTCCCTCTCAGTTTGTTTCATCTCCCCTCTGCATGTAACATTTCTTTCTCTGTTTGCAGCATTTCTTTCTTGCTGTACCATGTTATCACTTTGTGTGCATTATCTCTGTGTTTGTGTGCACCATTTGTCTCTCTGTGTGAACCATATTACCCTGTCTCAGTTTAATCTGCCCTCTGTCTTCAGCAACTCTCTCCTCTGTCTGCAGCCCTGCACAATGTATTGTTTTTGGTTGTAATGTTGGGAAAAAAATATTTCAGTAAATTTAGAATATATTTGAAAACTAACTAAGGAGTGTTAATTGAAATGTAGTTGTCATAAACATTGAATGTTTTTAGTCAGTTAAAAGTTTTAGGATGGGAAATGTGTTTTGGTAAAATGTATGGTTTTATATTTTTGAGAGCTATTTGTTTTAACTGTTTCTTGTGTTCCCTCTGTTGTGGTTTTCTTTACTGTCCCCTAATGTTCCCCTTTATTTTTATACTTCCTCCTCTGCTTTCTTAATAATACTCTCTGTTTTATTAGACCTCCTCTTAGCAATACCCCACTTAATATAGATAGAGTGCTGTATACACTCTTGGGCAGATATACAAGCATATTGGGCCTCTTTCTTCTTGCATTGTGTCTCATGTTTGGATGGAATGCTGGCAAAAAACTAATGGTGCATATTGGAAATGCATTTTGGAAATGAGTTAGGTTTCTTCATTGTAATGTAGTGCTCATATACATGGGCGGTGTTCTGTCTCTTAAACGATTTACTGTAGTATATGTGTTTTGGTAAAATGTATGGTTTTAACATTTTTGACTGAGTGTCTGTGTAAATTAAAGAATTATATTTGCACCTTTTTCGATAATGTCACATGTATCTCCTCACAGTTTGCATCTCTGCTTACAGGGTACTCTTTATTTTGATATTGTGTCTAATGTTTTGATTTAATTCTGGTATAGAAATAGTGCTTTAAATTGAAAATGTATTTTCTGTCTGCACTATCTCTCTCCCTCTGCCTGCACCCACTGCCTGCAACCTCTCATGTGCATCTTTAAAGGCCTATTATGATATGGCTGCTGGTGTGTATTGGACAGCGCTATCATGTTAAATCTTTTCCTTCTCTGCCTGAAGTCTCGCACCCTCTGCGTGTACCCTTTTATCTCTGTCTTCACTATCTCCCCCTCTGTGTACGAAAATTAGCCTCTGCATGTAACATTTCTCTCACTGTTTCCAGCATTTCTTCTCTGTTGTACCATTTTGTCTTCTGTGTGTACCATGTCTGTGTCTGCTTGCACTATCTGTGTCTCTATTTGAACCATCTCACCCTCTCTCTGCAACATCTTTTCTCTGACTGCACCATTTGTTCCTCTGCCTGCAGCCCTGCACCATCTATACTCTGTCTGTACCAGTTTAGTCTGTGCCTGCATTATCTCATTTTTTGTCTGCACAAACCCTCTCTCTCTGCCTGCACCCTCTGCCTGCACCCTCTCATGTGCATCTGCAGAGGCCTTTTATGATATGGCTGCTAGTGTGTATTAGACCATGTTAAATCTTTTCCTTCTCTGCCTGTAGTCTCGCACCCTCTGCGTTTACCATTTTATCTCTGTCTTCACTATCTCCCCCTCTGTGTGCTCCAATTAGCCTCTGCGTGTAACATTTGTCTCACTGTTTCCAGCATTTCTTCTCTGTTGTACCATTTTATCCTCTGTGTGTACCATGTCGGTGTCTGCTTGCACTGTCTGTGTCTCTGCTTGAACCACCTCACCCTCTCTCTGTACCATGTTTTCTCTGACTGCACCATCTGTCCCTCTGCCTGCAGCCCTGCACCATCTATCCTCTGCCTGTACCAGTTTACTCTCTGCCTGCATTATCTAATTTTCTGTCTGCACCACCCCTCTCCCTCTGCCTGCACCCTCTGCCTGCACCCTCTCATGTGCATCTGCAGAGGCCTATTATGATATTGCTGCTGGTGTGTATTAGACAGCGCTACCATGTTAATTATTTTCCTTCTCTGCCTATAGTCTCGCACCCTCCTCGTGTACCATTCTACCTCTGTCTTCACTATCTCCCCCTCTGTGTGCTCCAATTAGCCTCTGCATGTAACATTTCTCTCACTGTTTCCAGCATTTCTTCTCTGTTGTACCATTTTATCCTCTGTGTGTACCATGTCTGTGTCTGCTTGCACTATCTGTGTCTCTGCTTGAACCATCTCACCCTCTCTCTGCAACATCTTTTCTCCGACTGTACCATTTGTCCCTCTGCCTGCAGCACTTCACCATCTATCCTCTGTCTGTACCAGCTTAGTCTCTGCCTGCATTATCTCATTTTCTGTCTGCACCAACCCTCTCCCTCTGCCTGCATCCTCTCATGTGCATCTGCAGAGGCATATTATGATATGGCTGCTGGTGTGTATTATAAGAGCGCTACCATGTTAAATCTTTTCCTTCTCTGCCTGTAGTCTCGCACCCTCTGCGTGTACCATTTTATCTCTGTCTTCACTATCTCCCCTCTGTGTGCTCCAATTAGCTTCTGTATGTAACATTTCTCTCACTGTTTCCAGCATTTCTTCTCTGTTGTACCATTTTATCTTCTGTGTGTACCATGTCTGTGTTTGCTTGCACTATCTGTGTCTTTGCTTGAACCATCTCACCCTCTCTCTGCACCATTTTTTCTCTGACTGCACCATCTGACCCTCTGCCTGCAGCCAAGCACCATCTATTCTCTGTCTGTACCAGTTTAGTCTCTGCCTGCATTTTCTCATTTTCTGTCTGCACCAACCCTCCCCCTCTGCCTGCACCCTCTCATGTGCATCTGCAGAGGCCTATTATGATATTGCTGCTGGTGTGTATTAGACAGCGCTACCATGTTAAATATTTTCCTTCTCTGCCTATAGTCTTGCACCCTCCTCATGTACCATTCTACCTCTGTCTTCACTATCTCCCCCTTTGTGTGCTCCAATAAGCCTCTGCATGTAACATTTCTCTCACCGTTTCCAGCATTTCCTCTCTGTTGTACCATTTTATCCTCTGTGTGTACCATGTCTGTGTCTGCTTGCACTATCTGTGTCTCTGCTTGAACCATCTCAACCTCTCTCTGCAACATCTTTTCTCCGACTGTACCATTTGTCCCTCTGCCTGCAGCACTTCACCATCTATCCTCTGTCTGTACCAGCTTAGTCTCTGCCTGCATTATCTCATTTTCTGTCTGCACCAAACCTCTCCCTCTGCCTGCACCCTCTGCCTGCTCTCTCTCATGTGCATCTGCAGAGGCCTATTATGATATGGCTGCTGGTGTGTATTAGACAGCAGTACCATGTTAAATCTTTTCCTTCTCTGCCTGTAGACTCGCAACCTCTGCGCGTACCATTTTATCTCTGTCTTCACTATCTCATCCTCTGTGTGCTCCAATTAGCCTCTGCATGTAACATTTCTCTCACTGTTTCCAGCATTTCTTCTCTGTTGTACCATTTTATCCTCTGTTTCTACCATGTCTGTTTCTGCTTGTACTATCTGTGTTTCTGCTTGAACTATCTCACCCTTTCTCAGCACCACCTTTTCTCTGACTGCACCATCTGTCTCTCTGCCTGCAGCCCTGCACCATCTATCCTCTGCCTGTACCAGTTTAGTCTTTGCCTGCATTATCTCATTTTCTGTCTGCACCAACCCTGTCCCTCTGTCTGCACTCTCTCATGTGCATCTGCAGAGGCCTATTATGAAATGGCTGCTGGTGTGTATTAGACAGAAGTACCATGTTAAATCTTTTCCTTCTCTGCCTATAGTCTCGCACCCTCTGCGTGTACCATTCTATCTCTGTCTTCACTATCCCCCCCTCTGTGTGCTCCAATTAGCCTCTGCATGTAACATTTCTTCTACCGTTTCCATCATTTCCTCTCTGTTGTACCATTTTATCCTCTGTGTGTACCATGTCTGTGTCTGCTTGCACTATTTGTGTTTCTGCTTGAACTATCTCACCCTTTCTCTGCACCACCTTTTCATTGACTGCGCCATCTGTCCCTTTGCCCGCAGTCCTGCGCCATCTATCCTCCGCCTGTACCAGTTTAGTCTGCATTATCTGATTTTATGTCTGCACCATCCCTCTCCCTCTGCTTGCACCTTCTGTCTGCACCCTTTCATGTTCATCTGCAGAGGCCTATTATGATATGGCTGCTGGAATGTATTAGACAGTGCTCCCATGTTAAATCTTTTTGTTCTCCGCCTGTAGTCTCGCACCCTCTGTGTGTACCATTTTATCTCTGTCTTCACTATCTCGCCCTCTGTGTGCTCCAATTAGCCTCTGCATGTAACATTTCTCTCACTGTTTCCAGCATTTCTTCTCTGTTGTACCATTTTATCCTCTGTGTGTACCATGTCGGTGTCTGCTTGTACTATCTGTGTTTCTGCTTGAACTATCTGACCCTTTCTCTGCACCACCTTTTCTCTGACTGCACCATCTGTCTCTCTGCCTGCAGCCCTGCACCATCTATCCTGTGCCTGTACCAGTTTCGTCTCTTCCACCATTATCTAATATTCTGTCTGCGCCAACCATCTCCCTTTGCCTGCACCCTCTGTCTGCACCCTCTCATGTACAACTGCAGAGGCCTATTATGATATGGCTGCTGGTGTGTATTATGCAGCAGTACCATGTTAAATCTTTTCCTTCTCTGCCTGTAGTCTCGCACCCTCTGCGTGTACCATTTTATCTCTGTCTTCACTATCTCCCCCTCTGTGTGCTCCAATTAGCCTCTGCATGTATCATTTCTCTCACTGTTTCCAGCATTTCTTCTCTGTTGTGTGTACCATGTCTGTGTCTGCTTGCACTATTTGTGTTTCTGCTTGAACTATCTCACCCTTTCTCTGCACCACCGTTTCTTTGACTGCGCCATCTGTCCCTTTGCCTGCAGTCCTGCGCCATCTATCCTCAGCCTGTACCAGTTTAGTCTTTGTCTGCATTATCTCATTTTATGTCTACACCATCCCTCTCCCTCTGCTTGCACCTTCTGTCTGCACCCTTTCATGTTCATCTACAGAGGCCGATTATGATATGGCTGCTGGTATGTATTAGACAGTGCTCCCATGTTAAATCTTTTCGTTCTCTGCCTGTAGTCTTGCACCCTCTGTGTGTACCATTTTATCTCTGTCTTCACTATCTCCCCCACTGTGTTCTCCAATTAGCCTCTGCATGTAACATTTCTCTCACTGTTTCCAGCATTTCATCTCTGTTGTACCATTTTATCCTCTGTGTGTACCATGTCGATGTCTGCTTGCACTATCTGTGTCTCTGCTTGAACCATGTCTCCCTCTCTCTGCACCATGTATTCTCTGACTGCACCATCTGTCTCTCTGCCTGCAGCCCTGCACCATCTATCCTCTGCCTGTACCAGTTTACTCTCTGCCTGCATTATCTCATTTTCTATCTGCACCAACCCTCTCCTTCTGCCTGCACCCTCAGCCTGCACTCTCTCATGTGCATCTGCAGAGGCCTATTATGATATGGCTACTGGTGTGTATTATACAGCAGTACCATGTTAAATCTTTTTCTTCTCTGCCTGAAGTCTCGCACCCTCTGATTGTACCCTTTTATCTCTGTCTTCACTATCTCCCCCTCTGTGTGCTCCAATTAGCCTCTGCATGTAACATTTCTCTCACTGTTTCCAGCATTTCTTCTCTGTTGTACCATTTTATCCTCTGTTTCTACCATGTCTGTTTCTGCTTGTACTATCTGTGTTTCTGCTTGAACTATCTCACCCTTTCTCAGCACCACCTTTTCTCTGACTGCACCATCTGTCTCTCTGCCTGCAGCCCTGCACCATCTATCCTCTGCCTGTACCAGTTTAGTCTTTGCCTGCATTATCTCATTTTCTGTCTGCACCAACCCTGTCCCTCTGCCTGCACCCTCTGCCTGCTCTCTCTCATGTGCATCTGCAGAGGCCTATTATGATATGGCTGCTGGTGTGTATTAGACAGCAGTACCATGTTAAATCTTTTCCTTCTCTGCCTGTAGACTCGCAACCTCTGCGCGTACCATTTTATCTCTGTCTTCACTATCTCATCCTCTGTGTGCTCCAATTAGCCTCTGCATGTAACATTTCTCTCACTGTTTCCAGCATTTCTTCTCTGTTGTACCATTTTATCCTCTGTTTCTACCATGTCTGTTTCTGCTTGTACTATCTGTGTTTCTGCTTGAACTATCTCACCCTTTCTCAGCACCACCTTTTCTCTGACTGCACCATCTGTCTCTCTGCCTGCAGCCCTGCACCATCTATCCTCTGCCTGTACCAGTTTAGTCTTTGCCTGCATTATCTCATTGTCTGTCTGCACCAACCCTGTCCCTCTGTCTGCACTCTCTCATGTGCATCTGCAGAGGCCTATTATGAAATGGCTGCTGGTGTGTATTAGACAGAAGTACCATGTTAAATCTTTTCCTTCTCTGCCTATAGTCTCGCACCCTCTGCGTGTACCATTCTATCTCTGTCTTCACTATCCCCCCCTCTGTGTGCTCCAATTAGCCTCTGCATGTAACATTTCTTCTACCGTTTCCATCATTTCCTCTCTGTTGTACCATTTTATCCTCTGTGTGTACCATGTCTGTGTCTGCTTGCACTATTTGTGTTTCTGCTTGAACTATCTCACCCTTTCTCTGCACCACCTTTTCATTGACTGCGCCATCTGTCCCTTTGCCCGCAGTCCTGCGCCATCTATCCTCCGCCTGTACCAGTTTAGTCTGCATTATCTGATTTTATGTCTGCACCATCCCTCTCCCTCTGCTTGCACCTTCTGTCTGCACCCTTTCATGTTCATCTGCAGAGGCCTATTATGATATGGCTGCTGGAATGTATTAGACAGTGCTCCCATGTTAAATCTTTTTGTTCTCCGCCTGTAGTCTCGCACCCTCTGTGTGTACCATTTTATCTCTGTCTTCACTATCTCGCCCTCTGTGTGCTCCAATTAGCCTCTGCATGTAACATTTCTCTCACTGTTTCCAGCATTTCTTCTCTGTTGTACCATTTTATCCTCTGTGTGTACCATGTCTGTTTCTGCTTGTACTATCTGTGTTTCTGCTTGAACTATCTCACCCTTTCTTAGCACCACCTTTTCTCTGACTGCACCATCTGTCTCTCTGCCTGCAGCCCTGCACCATCTATCCTCTGCCTGTACCAGTTTAGTCTTTGCCTGCATTATCTCATTTTCTGTCTGCACCAACCCTGTCCCTCTGTCTGCACTCTCTCATGTGCATCTGCAGAGGCCTATTATGAAATGGCTGCTGGTGTGTATTAGACAGAAGTACCATGTTAAATCTTTTCCTTCTCTGCCTATAGTCTTGCACCCTCTGCGTGTACCATTCTATCTCTGTCTTCACTATCCCCCCCTCTGTGTGCTCCAATTAGCCTCTGCATGTAACATTTCTTCTACCGTTTCCATCATTTCCTCTCTGTTGTACCATTTTATCCTCTGTGTGTACCATGTCTGTGTCTGCTTGCACTATTTGTGTTTCTGCTTGAACTATCTCACCCTTTCTCTGCACCACCTTTTCATTGACTGCGCCATCTGTTCCTTTGCCCGCAGTCCTGCGCCATCTATCCTCCGCCTGTACCAGTTTAGTCTGCATTATCTGATTTTATGTCTGCACCATCCCTCTCCCTCTGCTTGCACCTTCTGTCTGCACCCTTTCATGTTCATCTGCAGAGGCCTATTATGATATGGCTGCTGGAATGTATTAGACAGTGCTCCCATGTTAAATCTTTTTGTTCTCCGCCTGTAGTCTCGCACCCTCTGTGTGTACCATTTTATCTCTGTCTTCACTATCTCGCCCTCTGTGTGCTCCAATTAGCCTCTGCATGTAACATTTCTCTCACTGTTTCCAGCATTTCTTCTCTGTTGTACCATTTTATCCTCTGTGTGTACCATGTCGGTGTCTGCTTGTACTATCTGTGTTTCTGCTTGAACTATCTGACCCTTTCTCTGCACCACCTTTTCTCTGACTGCACCATCTGTCTCTCTGCCTGCAGCCCTGCACCATCTATCCTGTGCCTGTACCAGTTTCGTCTCTTCCACCATTATCTAATATTCTGTCTGCACCAACCATCTCCCTCTGCCTGCACCCTCTGTCAGCACCCTCTCATGTACAACTGCAGAGGCCTATTATGATATGGCTGCTGGTGTGTATTATGCAGCAGTACCATGTTAAATCTTTTCCTTCTCTGCCTGTAGTCTCGCACCCTCTGCGTGTACCATTTTATCTCTGTCTTCACTATCTCCCCCTCTGTGTGCTCCAATTAGCCTCTGCATGTATCATTTCTCTCACTGTTTCCAGCATTTCTTCTCTGTTGTGTGTACCATGTCTGTGTCTGCTTGCACTATTTGTGTTTCTGCTTGAACTATCTCACCCTTTCTCTGCACCACCGTTTCTTTGACTGTGCCATCTGTCCCTTTGCCTGCAGTCCTGCGCCATCTATCCTCAGCCTGTACCAGTTTAGTCTTTGTCTGCATTATCTCATTTTATGTCTACACCATCCCTCTCCCTCTGCTTGCACCTTCTGTCTGCACCCTTTCATGTTCATCTACAGAGGCCGATTATGATATGGCTGCTGGTATGTATTAGACAGTGCTCCCATGTTAAATCTTTTCGTTCTCTGCCTGTAGTCTTGCACCCTCTGTGTGTACCATTTTATCTCTGTCTTCACTATCTCCCCCACTGTGTTCTCCAATTAGCCTCTGCATGTAACATTTCTCTCACTGTTTCCAGCATTTCATCTCTGTTGTACCATTTTATCCTCTGTGTGTACCATGTCGATGTCTGCTTGCACTATCTGTGTCTCTGCTTGAACCATGTCTCCCTCTCTCTGCACCATGTATTCTCTGACTGCACCATCTGTCTCTCTGCCTGCAGCCCTGCACCATCTATCCTCTGCCTGTACCAGTTTACTCTCTGCCTGCATTATCTCATTTTCTATCTGCACCAACCCTCTCCTTCTGCCTGCACCCTCAGCCTGCACTCTCTCATGTGCATCTGCAGAGGCCTATTATGATATGGCTACTGGTGTGTATTATACAGCAGTACCATGTTAAATCTTTTTCTTCTCTGCCTGAAGTCTCGCACCCTCTGATTGTACCCTTTTATCTCTGTCTTCACTATCTCCCCCTCTGTGTGCTCCAATTAGCCTCTGCATGTAACATTTCTCTCACTGTTTCCAGCATTTCTTCTCTGTTGTACCATTTTATCCTCTGTTTCTACCATGTCTGTTTCTGCTTGTACTATCTGTGTTTCTGCTTGAACTATCTCACCCTTTCTCAGCACCACCTTTTCTCTGACTGCACCATCTGTCTCTCTGCCTGCAGCCCTGCACCATCTATCCTCTGCCTGTACCAGTTTAGTCTTTGCCTGCATTATCTCATTTTCTGTCTGCACCAACCCTGTCCCTCTGCCTGCACCCTCTGCCTGCTCTCTCTCATGTGCATCTGCAGAGGCCTATTATGATATGGCTGCTGGTGTGTATTAGACAGCAGTACCATGTTAAATCTTTTCCTTCTCTGCCTGTAGACTCGCAACCTCTGCGCGTACCATTTTATCTCTGTCTTCACTATCTCATCCTCTGTGTGCTCCAATTAGCCTCTGCATGTAACATTTCTCTCACTGTTTCCAGCATTTCTTCTCTGTTGTACCATTTTATCCTCTGTTTCTACCATGTCTGTTTCTGCTTGCACTATTTGTGTTTCTGCTTGAACTATCTCACCCTTTCTCTGCACCACCTTTTCATTGACTGCGCCATCTGTCCCTTTGCCCGCAGTCCTGCGCCATCTATCCTCCGCCTGTACCAGTTTAGTCTGCATTATCTGATTTTATGTCTGCACCATCCCTCTCCCTCTGCTTGCACCTTCTGTCTGCACCCTTTCATGTTCATCTGCAGAGGCCTATTATGATATGGCTGCTGGAATGTATTAGACAGTGCTCCCATGTTAAATCTTTTTGTTCTCCGCCTGTAGTCTCGCACCCTCTGTGTGTACCATTTTATCTCTGTCTTCACTATCTCGCCCTCTGTGTGCTCCAATTAGCCTCTGCATGTAACATTTCTCTCACTGTTTCCAGCATTTCTTCTCTGTTGTACCATTTTATCCTCTGTGTGTACCATGTCTGTTTCTGCTTGTACTATCTGTGTTTCTGCTTGAACTATCTCACCCTTTCTTAGCACCACCTTTTCTCTGACTGCACCATCTGTCTCTCTGCCTGCAGCCCTGCACCATCTATCCTCTGCCTGTACCAGTTTAGTCTTTGCCTGCATTATCTCATTTTCTGTCTGCACCAACCCTGTCCCTCTGTCTGCACTCTCTCATGTGCATCTGCAGAGGCCTATTATGAAATGGCTGCTGGTGTGTATTAGACAGAAGTACCATGTTAAATCTTTTCCTTCTCTGCCTATAGTCTTGCACCCTCTGCGTGTACCATTCTATCTCTGTCTTCACTATCCCCCCCTCTGTGTGCTCCAATTAGCCTCTGCATGTAACATTTCTTCTACCGTTTCCATCATTTCCTCTCTGTTGTACCATTTTATCCTCTGTGTGTACCATGTCTGTGTCTGCTTGCACTATTTGTGTTTCTGCTTGAACTATCTCACCCTTTCTCTGCACCACCTTTTCATTGACTGCGCCATCTGTTCCTTTGCCCGCAGTCCTGCGCCATCTATCCTCCGCCTGTACCAGTTTAGTCTGCATTATCTGATTTTATGTCTGCACCATCCCTCTCCCTCTGCTTGCACCTTCTGTCTGCACCCTTTCATGTTCATCTGCAGAGGCCTATTATGATATGGCTGCTGGAATGTATTAGACAGTGCTCCCATGTTAAATCTTTTTGTTCTCCGCCTGTAGTCTCGCACCCTCTGTGTGTACCATTTTATCTCTGTCTTCACTATCTCGCCCTCTGTGTGCTCCAATTAGCCTCTGCATGTAACATTTCTCTCACTGTTTCCAGCATTTCTTCTCTGTTGTACCATTTTATCCTCTGTGTGTACCATGTCGGTGTCTTCTTGTACTATCTGTGTTTCTGCTTGAACTATCTGACCCTTTCTCTGCACCACCTTTTCTCTGACTGCACCATCTGTCTCTCTGCCTGCAGCCCTGCACCATCTATCCTGTGCCTGTACCAGTTTCGTCTCTTCCACCATTATCTAATATTCTGTCTGCACCAACCATCTCCCTCTGCCTGCACCCTCTGTCAGCACCCTCTCATGTACAACTGCAGAGGCCTATTATGATATGGCTGCTGGTGTGTATTATGCAGCAGTACCATGTTAAATCTTTTCCTTCTCTGCCTGTAGTCTCGCACCCTCTGCGTGTACCATTTTATCTCTGTCTTCACTATCTCCCCCTCTGTGTGCTCCAATTAGCCTCTGCATGTATCATTTCTCTCACTGTTTCCAGCATTTCTTCTCTGTTGTGTGTACCATGTCTGTGTCTGCTTGCACTATTTGTGTTTCTGCTTGAACTATCTCACCCTTTCTCTGCACCACCGTTTCTTTGACTGTGCCATCTGTCCCTTTGCCTGCAGTCCTGCGCCATCTATCCTCAGCCTGTACCAGTTTAGTCTTTGTCTGCATTATCTCATTTTATGTCTACACCATCCCTCGCCCTCTGCTTGCACCTTCTGTCTGCACCCTTTCATGTTCATCTACAGAGGCCGATTATGATATGGCTGCTGGTATGTATTAGACAGTGCTCCCATGTTAAATCTTTTCGTTCTCTGCCTGTAGTCTTGCACCCTCTGTGTGTACCATTTTATCTCTGTCTTCACTATCTCCCCCACTGTGTTCTCCAATTAGCCTCTGCATGTAACATTTCTCTCACTGTTTCCAGCATTTCATCTCTGTTGTACCATTTTATCCTCTGTGTGTACCATGTCGATGTCTGCTTGCACTATCTGTGTCTCTGCTTGAACCATGTCTCCCTCTCTCTGCACCATGTATTCTCTGACTGCACCATCTGTCTCTCTGCCTGCAGCCCTGCACCATCTATCCTCTGCCTGTACCAGTTTACTCTCTGCCTGCATTATCTCATTTTCTATCTGCACCAATCCTCTCCTTCTGCCTGCACCCTTAGCCTGCACTCTCTCATGTGCATCTGCAGAGGCCTATTATGATATGGCTACTGGTGTGTATTATACAGCAGTACCATGTTAAATCTTTTCCTTCTCTGCCTGAAGTCTCGCACCCTCTGATTGTACCCTTTTATCTCTATCTTCACTATCTCCCCCTCTGTGTGCTCCAATTAGCCTCTGCATGTAACATTTCTCTCACTGTTTCCAGCATTTCTTCTCTGTTGTACCATTTTGTCCTCTGTGTGTACCATGTCTGTGTCTGCTTGCACTATCTGTGTCTCTGTTTGAACCATCTCACCCTCTCTCTGCAACATCTTTTCTCTGACTGCACCATTTGTTCCTCTGCCTGCAGCCCTGCACCATCTATCCTCTGTCTGTACCAGTTTAGTCTCTGCCTGCATTATCTAATTTTTTGTCTGCACAAACCCTCTCTCTCTGCCTGCACCCTCTGCCTGCACCCTCTCTTGTGCATCTGCAGAGGCCTTTTATGATATGGATAATAGTGTGTACTAGACAGCGCTACCATGTTAAATATTTTCCTTCTCTGCCTATAGTCTCGCACCCTCTGCGTGTACCATTCTATCTCTGTCTTCACTATCTCCCCCTCTGTGTGTTCCAATAAGCCTCTGCATGTAACATTTCTCTCACCGTTTCCAGCATGTCCTCTCTGTTGTACCATTTTATCCTCTGTGTGTACCATGTCTGTGTCTGCTTGCACTATCTGTGTCTCTGCTTGAACCATCTCACCCCCTCTCTGCAACATCATTTCTCCGACTGCACCATCTGTCCCTCTGCCTGCAGCCCTTCACCATCTATCCTCTGTCTGTACCAGTTTAGTCTCTGCCTGCATTATCTCATTTTCTGTCTGCACCAACCCTCTCCCTCTGCCTGCACCCTCTCATGTGCATCTGCAGAGGCATATTATGATATGGCTGCTGGTGTGTATTAGACAGCAGTACCATGTTAAATCATTTCCTTCTCTGCCTGCAGACTCGCAACATCTGCGTGTACCATTCTATCTCTGTCTTCACTATCTCCTCCTCTGTGTTCTCCAATTAGCCTCTGCATGTACCATTTCTCTAACTGTTTCCAGCATTTCTTCTCTGTTGTACCATTTTATCCTCTGTGTGTACCATGTCTGTGTCTGCTTGCACTATTTGTGTTTCTGCTTGAACTATCTCACCCTTTCTCTGCACCACCTTTTCATTGACTGCGCCATCTGTCCCTTTGCCTGCAGTCCTGCGCCATCTATCCTCCGCCTGTACCATTTTAATCTGCATTATCTCATTTTATGTCTGCACCATCCATCTCCCTCTGCTTGCACCTTCTGTCTGCACCCTTTCATGTTCATCTGCAGAGGCCTATTATGATATGGCTGCTGGTATGTATTAGACAGAGCTCCCATGTTAAATCTTTTCGTTCTCTGCCTGTAGTCTCGCACCCTCTGTGTGTACCATTTTATCTCTGTCTTCACTATCTCCCCCACTGTGTTCTCCAATTAGCCTCTGCATTTAACATTTCTCTCACTGTTTCCAGCATTTCATCTCTGTTGTACCATTTTATCCTCTGTGTGTACCATGTCGATGTCTGCTTGCACTATCTGTGTGTGGTAAAATTAATTACCTATGCATAATTTATACGGTAAAATCAATAAGAATAACTCAGATAAATAAGAGGCAAAATCCGGGATATTGAGGTTAACTCAAAAGGGTTTTATTCCTTAAAAAGGAATTGGGTTATTGGCTCGAGCCAAGGTGGCATACCATTCCGTCACCACATAGGTTCGGGAAGGGGCAGACAGACAACATTTTATTTACAGAAGTTCATATATATAGTCAATGCATTACAATAAACGAATATGTAGTAGGCGTAACAGCTGGAAGAAGAGAGATAAAATATGAATACGTCATAGAAAAGGCATTGCAATAGGCGTGCATAAAGGCGTGTACTAGAGACGTCATTCATCATGAGATCACAAATAGGTGGATCCATAGGAGAATCTTGCAATGTCAGCAGAAATACATGGCAGAGATGCGCGCGCAGCAGCTTGACGTGTGTCTGACGTGTAACTGGAGGGTGAAGGGGACTTGACATTTAACACTACAAGTGTAGACATAAGTCTGGGATGTCAGATCAACCTAATCCCAAATCGTATCTGATATCGTATGTTTAAGGAACTGTAGTATCTGGAAGGGAAAAGGTCTCTCGGGCGGAGGCTACCCTATACTGGTTGTGAGTGCGTGTATATGTGTCTACGTGTCGGCATGCGGGGTGAGGGGGCATGGGCCTACCATGGCAACTGAGTCTATGAATTACTTGCACGGAGACAGAAAGACCGGGCCCATTGCTCCTGCAGCTGGGAGGATGTTTACTTGAACTACGAGACAGGAATGTATTTTCGAGGAGTGGAGCAGATTATTCGAAGGTTGAATGCAGTCTTGGCAGGCAGTTGGCTGAGCTATGCGCCGGAGCCGCGCAAGGAGTAAGGCAGGGGTCACTGGTACAGAGGCAGCCTGGGTTGAGGCCCTCAGAGTCGGAAGGCAGGAAGAGGCTCGATGGCAGAATCAGGGCCTACTTCGCCAGAGCTGAAAAACGTGTAAAGTGTACCACAAAAAGACGGTGGTATGGCATATATAGGAACTGAATATTCAATCCGTTCATGGCGGATCTGAAAGAGGACACGTTAAAGATGGACGCAAATGTATTTGCGTCTTCATAGCTGGCACAGGAGGGAAATCACATGCACTGCAAGCTAGTACATGGAGACGGTGGGGTACGCGCTGGGGAACACTACTCGATCAGAAATTATATTTCCTCATTCCCTCCTTGTTCCCCACGGACCCTTCATGATACATCGATTCTCATCAATTGATCAATCTGTTCACTTAACATCATTTGCTCTTCTTTCTTCTTTTCGCGTTTTGAATGGGAACTTGGATGTGGAATGCATGAAGTGGCACACAGGCCGCAAATCGCCGGTCCACATTGGAGACACAGGCAACAACTGAGTACTATGAGAAGGCCAATACCTAGGAGGGATAGGATCTTCCACCCCAGGCAGATAACGTTGTCCAGAACCAACCGGACCAAGTCCAGGTGCCTGGAGTCTGATGTATCAAACTTGCAATTTTATGGAGACGTGTAATAGCTTTGTACACGGTTGGCGCGTTATTTGGAATGAAAACACAGCATCTTGACCCGATGACCTTACAAGCTCCACCCCTATCTGCCAAGATGACGTCAATAACGAGACGATTTTGAAGAACAACAACCCGCATGTCGGACTGCTCCTCCGTTAAGTTACCTAGAGCTGAAGTGGTCTCAAGCACCACTGCTTCGAGAGTTCTGGTTAATCTACGGATCAGTTTACTATTAGAAACAGTACCTAGGTAGGGGAAGAAACCTTTATTAAAATCTGTATATTGTTCCCATGTTGTTTCAGTATAATCGACAAGCGGGAGATCTCTTCGGAGTCTATGCTTAACCAGATTAGTGTTTCTATGGTAGTCAGGAGGGGCTAGAAAAACAGGCGGCAGAAGGAATGCAATGTAACAAGTACCGTCCCAATCTAGAGGTAAACGGACATATGCAGTATGGCCACAAACAAAATAGGAATGACGTAAAGCCCTAAACGTGGATCTACCATGATCACTGAAATCGACCACAGTAGTACATTTACTATGACCTAAGTGTACGGAACCATTCTTGCGAACACATAGTTCACCAGTAACTGGCAATACTGCCATAGCAGGTAGAACAGGAGCAGCTTCGGATTCGACAGATAAAATCATGAATGTAACTGTGTAATTACCTAATCCATATACTTAATTTTCTAGATCAGTTCCAGTATCTACGGGGAGTCCCTCCTTGTCAGGGTAGCATACTTTAAGCAAGACTAAGTTCAGGTTTCCCCAAACCCAGTTACCTTCGTAAATAGCAGCATCAGAAACTAGGGAATTGAGCATTTTAAACCATGCACCACATGTGCCATTGTGAGTGAACGGGTACGGAAAAAGGGGCAGAACTCCCTTGTTTTCTTGGTAGGGAGGGAGTCGACCACATATCCAACAGTTTGTAGCATTGGTAGTCTGATGGGAGTGATGTAACATACTAATGAAAGTGTTATTGCGCAGCGCAAGTCTGTAGGACAATTCATGTGGGGGTAATTCACTAAAGGAATGTTCGTCAGTAACATTATAAGCAGATTGTGCAAGCTTGAATATAGGATAATATATGTGCAATAAAACACTAGCAGTAATAATCAGAAGACTTAAAAAAAACATAATAAGTAGTGTCACTATACAGCGACTGCGAAGTGATTTACAATATGCATTCTTCTTATGTTGTCTTTGTCTATCTCTCTCTCTATCTCGATCTAGGGGATACATGTCAGAAACTAATTTAACCGATTCACCTAGGGGAGGACTTAAACAATTAAACTGTCTGACTTGCTAGATCGTAATTTCAATCTGTATTCCTCAGAAGCGGTTTTCTCAACCAAAGGGAGTTTTGAGTCAGTTTGTGTAGGAGGGCAGGGCTTAGAGTCCAAGTCCGAAGGAAGTCCGTAAAATTTCTTAACGTGGCTGGAATGCAGCCATCCCTTCCTGCCCTCTATCTTCACAGCTGTCCTCGTTGTGAGCAGAACCAATTTCGGGGTTTGCCAGCGGGGCTCCAATGGGCTTTTCCGATCAAAGTTGCGGATGAATACGTAGTCACCCGGGACCACCTCGTGGGGCTTCACCTCGGTGTTGTCGGGAAAGGCTGCAGCTACCTGTGAACGACAAGATTGTAGTGCAGACATCAAGGAGGCAAGGTAATCTGTCAGCATAAGACAATCAACATCAGTTATTTTTCGTGGAATAGGCGTCCCCCACATATTCGGTGGTCTACCAAAAACCACTTCGTACGGGGATAGCCCAGATCGGGAATGGACCACCATCCTCATATAGAAGAGGGCGACCGGCAAGGCAACTATCCAGTCCACACCCTTCTCTCTACAGATCTTGGAAAGTCGGATTTTTAAAGTCTGATTATGGCGCTCCACGAGACCTGCTGCCTCAGGATGCCGGACACAATGGAACTATCACCGATAGCCTAACAGAAGTGTAATGTGTTTCACGAGCTCGGATGAGAATGGCTGGCCATTATCTGAGTACACGATACGGGGCAAACCATACCGTGGGAAGTATTCACGAACCAGCTGCTTGGCAGTGGTCGGAGCAGTGTAATCGGGAACTGGGTATGCTTCTATCCATCGGGAAAGAGCACATACGACTACGAGGACATACTTGAATCCTCGACAGCGTTCCATCTGGATATAATCCATCTGGAGTATTTCAAAAGGGTGTTCGGGAGGCTGAAATCCACCTTGTTCTACGGGGATGCTTTTACCTGGATTGAACTGACCACAAATCATGCAAGTACGCACTTTCTGTTTGGCTGCTGCCCGTAAGTTTTTATTGGACCATATGTGTTGAATACTGTCTAGCATTGCTTTCTCTCCTAGGTGTGCGGGACTATGTATCGTGTTAATGATGACTTGTACCATAGAGTCGGGGAGAAACCATGTAGCTTTTCCCTTCGTCATCCAACCCTGGTCTGTTTGGATCCCTCCTAGTTTAGTCCATTCCTTAATTTCATCTGGTGTTGCATGTGTCTGTATGTCAATCACATCATGTGCGGGATCCCTGACTGTCATGCAGTGTGATGGTACAACTATTTGTGTCTGGTCAGTTACATGAGTTCGGTTCTGAGCAGTTTGCTTTGCTGTTCGGTCTGCCAGGTCGTTACCCTGGGAGATGATATCAGTAACCTTTGTATGTGCCTTACATTTCATGATAGAGATTGCAGTGGGTAGATGTATTGCATCTAACAGAGCTTGAATGAGGGGACCGTGTTGGATGTTGGCACCGTGAGAAGTTAAGTAACCTCTCTCTCGCCAGAGGACTCCAAAGTCGTGAACGACTCCGAATGCATAACGTGAATCAGTATATATGTTGACTTTCTTATTTCTGGCTTGAATACATGCTTGTGTCAGAGCGATAAGCTCTGCTGCTTGAGCTGACAAAGTGTCAATACAATTGGTTTCAACGATTTCCGTGTCTGTCGTGACAGCGTAGGCTGCCACTAATTCACCTGTCCTTGTTCTCATACAGGAACCATCCACATAAAGTGTCAGGTCTGGATCTGGTAACGGAACATCTGTCAAGTCTTGTCTGGGTTTTGTTGTGATAGTAATAACTTCAATACAATCATGTGCCAATGGATCTACTCCATTTAGTGGCAATAACGTGGCAGGATTTAATGTGCTGCAGCGTCTGATTTCGATGTGTGGTTGAAACAACGTCAGTTCGTAACCTGTCAATCTTGCTATGGTCAGGTGTTGGGTCTGAGTCCGATTTAAAAGGACTTCCACAGCATGTGGAACCTGTACTGTCAATGGATGTCCTAACACAATGGAATCACTCTGTCTGATTGCTAAAGCTGTTGCTGCAACTGATTTCAAACACGCCGGAAGGGCCTGGGCTACTGGATCTAATGTGCTAGAAAAGTAAGCACAAGGCTTGTGTGAACCTGCTTGTTCCTGAGTGAGGACTGACAAGGCAGTACCCTCACGTTCTGTGACAAAAAGTGTAAAAGGCTTACTGTAACATGGTGTTGCTAAAACAGGTGCTTGACATAAGGTTTTCTTCAAGTCTTCAAAAGCTTGTGTATGTTCCTGAGTCCAAGGGAGGACAGTCGAAGTCGCTGCCTCCTGTGTCGTTAACTGAATGAGTGGTTTAGCTAGAAATGCATATTGGGGAATCCATTGTCTGCAGTATGAAGTTAGGCCTATGAAAGCCCGTACTTCCTTTTGTGTTCTGGGTGGTGCCATATTTACAATTAACTGAATGCAATCAGGTGTGAGCTGCCTCCCCACTTTGGACAGCAAGTGACCCAGGTACACGACTTGCTGAACACAGAATTGTAGCTTCGAAGGAGACACCTTGTGTCCCTTGTCGGCCAGGAAGTTCAAAACAGTCAGTGAAGCATTTTCACATTCGGGTTCGCTTCGAGCGGTGATCAGCAGATCATCGACATATTGAAGCAGGGCAGTGTGAACTGGCATGTGGATACTGTCGAGTTGCTTTTTCAATGCTTGACTATAGATGCTGGGGCTTTCTGTGAATCCTTGAGGTGCGCGGGCAAATTTGAAAGATCGTCCATTTAAACTGAATCCGAACAAATATTGGCTTTCCGGATCAATAGGGACACTGAAGAAAGCGTTCTTGAGGTCAATTACAGTGAAGAACGTCGCTTCTGAATCAATAGCTGTCAGCAATGAAGAGATATCTGGGACCACGGGGTACTGTGGTACAATACATTTATTCAATTCGCGCAGATCAATAACCAATCGATAAACTGGTGGGGCATTTGGGTCAGTACGTTTAAGAACAGGAATGATAGGAGAATTACACACATTGGAGTCAGTTTCCACAACCACTCCTTGTGCGATCAGCTCGTCAATGATTCTCAGTAAAGCCACTACAGCATCTGGAGGTAACTTGTATTGTCGAATTCGTGGTAATACCACTCCTGTCTTGAGTGTGACTCGATATGGGGTAATGTGCATGCAACCTACATCAGTGGGGCCCTGCGCCCACAAGTGTGCAGGGACGTTCTGTAGCCGGGGATCCATATCTCTCAATACATAATGGCCTTTGAAATCCCGCAAAAACAATCGTACTCCTTCTGGAGAACAACATATAATAGCTCCTAGAGCTTTCAATGTTTTTATGCCTAACAGGTTTTCTGGACATGATTTCGTGAGCAATAAATCTGTAGTCCGTGTCAAAGGACCTACTGCAAGAGGGAGGGGTTGTGATACTTCATTAATAATGGGTTTTCCTGAAAATCCAAGGGACACATTCTGTGAGCCTGAGAGGGGTGCCCCTGGTACTTCGTTGTGGCTTATCGTAGTTCTGCTTGCCCCTGTATCAATGAGAAACTTTCTGTCTTTTCCTAATACTTGACTATGTACATAAGGACCATTTTGATCTACAGGAACCTCAATAAGAGGCAAGCGGAATTCCCTCTCCAGGCTGTTTCATGTGTATCGCTGGTAATCAGGGTAATCGTTCTGTGCATACTGGTACATCTGCTGCGTTGTGTTTTGTGTTGCGGTAATGGGCTGTTGTTGTGGTATCGCTACGGTCTGTGTGGAGGCTGGCATGGGTGCAATATGTTGTATATTCTGGGGTACTTGTGGTAAAGTCTGATCTTGTCTAGGAGGACGCGGTCTCTCTTTGGTCTTACCCGTGGCGATATTATGTTTCAGAACTGCACAATCATTTATATAATGACCTGGCTGTTTACAATAATTACATACACCCTTTACAGGAACTGTCGAATTACTGGGTTGGGTCGCACCCTTTTTCTGACCGTCGGCGGGAACCGACTGAGCAACTAACATTTTCATTTTTGTATCTTTCATACGTCTCTGTTCATGTTCTTGTTCTTCTCTAAGTCTATTCTGGTGGTACTGTAACATTTGTAACATTTGTGAAGGAGTATTAGCTTGCCAAGTGCTTTCTACTTTCAGTACTCTATTCTTAACCTGGGGCAAAGAATTCTCGACTAATTTCGTTACAAAAAGATGTGGATATGACTCGCTACTTGCTTTCAGACCACTGTTAATACCAAAACATTTCTCAAATCGTGTATAGAAATCACTAGTGTCTTCATCAGGTTTCTGTTTGCATGCTGAAATTGCACCCCAGTCTTCCTTTTTCGTACTCAATAAACGTGGCAACACTTGTACTAATAAACCTGGTAACGCTTTAACTTTGTCTCCAAGCCCTAGGCCTGGCACTCGGGTATCTTCTTCATTTTGTAATCCAGCCCAATCAATCTTTGCCTCTCCCACCTCCCACTCTTTTTCTTTGAGTTTCTCGTATATGCCTGGAGGTAGTAATACTTTCAGTATTTTCATAAGATCGGGATAAGTGTAATCGCCCATTAATAACATATCTTTTATTTCGCGGTGAAACCCTGCGGGATCTTTATCGTGACTGGGTACTAGTTTCTTCATTTCCAATAATTCAATTTTAGTTACAGGTGTATACACGAACACACGTCTAAGCGTGCTGTCTGCGTTCTGTACGGGGTGCACTTCTCGCAACGGATTCTGTCTATCCATATAATACATGGTTTTTTCGTTCCATAACGGGTGCTGAATTGATCTGCGGACATAAGAATGTACTATACTTGTGGCGATGTTCTAGAATTACTTTAATTAGATCGGTACCTAGACCTTTCCATCTGTTCGTGACCAGTTCTATTAATATGTCAGGCAGAGGGCCTGGATCAGAATGTTGGCTTTTATACAATAAGAGCAGATGTTGTATCATGTACATACCAGCTAAACGCTGTTCACTCGGTGTCAAGTTCAAGAACGTATGTGCTAACGCATCATCACCATATTTCTCAGAGCTGTCAGCCCATTGCACGGCTGACCTGGCTAATTCTTGTTCATCCATAGAATCGAGTACATGGTACCCCATTCGTTCTTGAAGTATTCTATCAGTGGCTTGGAGTAAGTGTTCGGGGGTTCTCGTATTACACATGGCTTCCTGATATATCCTTTTACTTTCTGGGCGTACTGGGCGCATCGAATTATTATATGGTCTTCCTTTACCTACATAAGCTATCATTTCTCTGGCCGGCAACTGTGTGTGTTCTGGTGTCTCGGCTTCCTCCTCTGCCTCCTCCTCCGAGGACTCATGTTTGTCTGAATCTACTTCCGGTGTGGGCTGTCTTTTCTCATGCATCTTATTTATTGCAGTTCTGATTCTTCGATACATATTATCTACACAGGCCTCTTTGTCATGCTGTCCATCTGCTATATTCTGACCCCATCTGTGGAGTGCTTTTACGTCTTCCGGGTTCATACCCGGCCTATCCACTTCTCTAATTAAGCAGTTTATAAGAAACCGCAATATCTTGGCTTTAGTATCCACTTTCTGATAGGCCATGGCCTCCTTAATACTTTCAGGCCCTACTCCTGTCTGGACATACCTATATATTCGATCTAGGTGTTCTGTCATTCCAGGTAGTGTCATTAGGAAGTTCGTGACTCGCCGTAAATGTACTGATGCGAGTAACATTCTCTCGTCATTCTTTTTACCAGGTACAGGATCATATCTACAGTCTGCAAGGCGATCTCCATAAATTGTAATATCTGTTCTAGGTGTACGCTGTTGTGCTATTTCTCTAAAGGTCATGCGGTGGGTGGGTGGCGGGGTCTGGAAACCTATCGCTCCTCCGGACGCGCCTCCTGAGGCGCCGGCTCCGAAGGGGTTTGTCGGGTTTGTATCGAGGGAAGTAGGAGGTGGAGGGATCGGGGGAGGAGTAACTTGTCGGGGAGGAAGTGCATAATCGTCCTGACCGTTAGGCGCAGGCACTCGTGGCAATACAGTATTAACATATGTGGGAGCTGCATCGTCTAGATAGGAAGAAAGAAAAATGTCCTTTGCTGTCTTCTGGTGTTTTTTAGTCGGAAGCAATGGGGGTGGTAGGTCGTTCGGTACTTCCGGAGAGGCCTTAGGCAAGCCCTTAGACAAGATGGGGAACATGCCATTCATGAGTGTATTTCGCTGTCTGTCTACTTGTTCTAATTTTACTCTGATACCTTCCTCAACTAATGCGTTTTCTCGGGTCTTGTCAGACTCCTCCTTACTCTTTTCTTCTAGTCTGTGTGCTTTTTCTGTGCGCCTATGCGATTCTTTACGCCATAACTCGATGGCATCCTTCTGTGACTGTCTGGCTTTCTTTTTCCATAAAGCTTCTTCTACTCTCATGATGCAATCTGCATCCCATGTCCCAGCAGCGGGCCATCTCTGATTCTCCGACAGTTCTTTAGTGTAGTCCACCCATAAGTCGAGAAATAAAACGGCATCTAGGCCGTGCTTATGGTACATAAAGTACCCTGGAGTGTCCCTAGGTGGAATGGGAACAGCTTCTTCTAGAACCCCTTTACGGGTTTTTATTTGTCTTAGTTTGGAGAACAACGGCATTCTGTAATCTGGCTACTTGGTTCTTACTCAGATATGAACACACTGAACATGAACACGTTTAAGCACAATGGATGATCGAACATTCACTCATACCACGACATTTGAATGACACATCAAAAACATTTCAAGAACGAACCACATTAATTACAATGAAAACCTACCAACCACGGGAAACAGGATGTACCGCTAAACAGTACAGATACACCTTATACAGATGCAAACTAGATATACTGCCAAACAGTACAGATACACTGCTAAACAGTGCAGACCAGGCTCGTGTACCCGAACCCGTCTTGACCGGCACAAGCTAATGCACACGTCAGGATGCGTCCCTAGCAACGGTACTCACCAGGAAGCACGGAAACAGAAGGCCTCGGAAACCCTGGGCTGGACTGGGCTCGGACTGGATTCGGACTCGACTCGTGACACAGATACTTCGGAACTTCGGAACCTGGTGGGCCTCCGTATACCTCGGATCTTGCTCTCTCAGCTAGGCTCAGGTCGGGATCCTCCGCACTCCTCACCGCCTCGTCTGGGTGTCGATCGCAGCCTCAGTCACCTCCGTTGGCCTGAGGGAGATACAGGAAATCCTGCGGGTACGCGTAGTTGTCCGTCCGGCTGTGGCAGGGGGCTAGGCCTGCAACGCACCTCCGGCGCGTGGGGTGGGGGAGGGGTCCCTGTTCGGGCGCCAGAACTGTGGTAAAATTAATTACCTATGCATAATTTATACGGTAAAATCAATAAGAATAACTCAGATAAATAAGAGGCAAAATCCGGGATATTGAGGTTAACTCAAAAGGGTTTTATTCCTTAAAAAGGAATTGGGTTATTGGCTCGAGCCAAGGTGGCATACCATTCCGTCACCACATAGGTTCGGGAAGGGGCAGACAGACAACATTTTATTTACAGAAGTTCATATATATAGTCAATGCATTACAATAAACGAATATGTAGTAGGCGTAACAGCTGGAAGAAGAGAGATAAAATATGAATACGTCATAGAAAAGGCGTTGCAATAGGCGTGCATAAAGGCGTGTACTAGAGACGTCATTCATCATGAGATCACAAATAGGTGGATCCATAGGAGAATCTTGCAATGTCAGCAGAAATACATGGCAGAGATGCGCGCGCAGCAGCTTGACGTGTGTCTGACGTGTAACTGGAGGGTGAAGGGGACTTGACATTTAACACTACAAGTGTAGACGTAAGTCTGGGATGTCAGATCAACCTAATCCCAAATCGTATCTGATATCGTATGTTTAAGGAACTGTAGTATCTGGAAGGGAAAAGGTCTCTCGGGCGGAGGCTACCCTATACTGGTTGTGAGTGCGTGTATATGTGTCTACGTGTCGGCATGCGGGGTGAGGGGGCATGGGCCTACCATGGCAACGGAGTCTATGAATTACTTGCACGGAGACAGAAAGACCGGGCCCATTGCTCCTGCAGCTGGGAGGATGTTTACTTGAACTACGAGACAGGAATGTATTTTCGAGGAGTGGAGCAGATTATTCGAAGGTTGAATGTAGTCTTGGCAGGCAGTTGGCTGAGCTATGCGCCGGAGCCGCGCAAGGAGTAAGGCAGGGGTCACTGGTACAGAGGCAGCCTGGGTTGAGGCCCTCAGAGTCGGAAGGCAGGAAGAGGCTCGATGGCAGAATCAGGGCCTACTTCGCCAGAGCTGAAAAACGTGTAAAGTGTACCACAAAAAGACGGTGGTATGGCATATATAGGAACTGAATATTCAATCCGTTCATGGCGGATCTGAAAGAGGACACGTTAAAGATGGACGCAAATGTATTTGCGTCTTCATAGCTGGCACAGGAGGGAAATCACATGCACTGCAAGCTAGTACATGGAGACGGTGGGGTACGCGCTGGGGAACACTACTCGATCAGAAATTATATTTCCTCATGTGTCTCTGCTTGAACCACCTCTCCCTCTCTCTGCACCATGTATTCTCTGACTGCACCATCTGTCCCTTTGCCTGCAGCCCTGCACCATCTATCCTCTACCTGTACCAGTTTACTCTCTGCCTGCATTATCTCATTTTCTGTCTGCACCAACCCTCTCCTTCTGCCTGCACCCTCAGCCTGCACTCTCTCATGTGCATCTGCAGAGGCCTATTATGATATGGCTACTGGTGTGTATTATACAGCAGTACCATGTTAAATCTTTTCCTTCTCTGCCTGAAGTCTCGCACCCTCTGCTTGTACCCTTTTATCTCTGTCCTCACTATCTCCCCCTCTGTGTGCTCCAATTAGCCTCTGCATGTAACATTTATCTCACTGTTTCCAGCATTTCTTCTCTGTTGTACCATTTTGTCCTCTGTGTGTACCATGTCTGTGTCTGCTTGCACTAGCTGTGTCTCTGCTTGAACCATCTCACCCTCTCTCTGCAACATCTTTTCTGTGACTGCACCGTTTGTTCCTCTGCCTGCAGCCCAGCACCATCTATCCTCTGTCTGTACCAGTTTAGAGTCTGCCTGCATTATCTCATTTTTTGTCTGCACAAACCCTCTCTCTCTGCCTGCACCCTCTGCCTGCACCCTCTCATGTGCATCTGCAGAGGTCTTTTATGATATGGCTGCTAGTGTGTATTAGACAGCGCTACCATGTTAAATATTTTCCTTCTCTGCCTGTAGTCTCACACCCTCTGCATGTACCATTCTATCTCTGTCTTCACTGTATCCCCCTTTGTGTGCTCCAATAAGCCTCTGCATGTAACATTTCTCTCACCGTTTCCAGCATTTCCTCTCTGTTGTACCATGTTATCCTCTGTGTGTACCATGTCTGTGTCTGCTTGCACTATCTGTGTCTCTGCTTGAACCATCTCACCCTCTCTCGGCAACATCTTTTCTCCGACTGTACCATTTGTCCCTCTGCCTGCAGCCCTTCACCATCTATCCTCTGTCTGTACCAGTTTAGTCTCTGCCTGCATTATCTCATTTTCTGTCTGCACCAACCCTCTCCCTCTGCCTGCACCCTCTCATGTGCATCTGCAGAGGCATATTATGATATGGCTGCTGGTGTGTATTAGACAGCAGTACCATGTTAAATCATTTCCTTCTCTGCCTGCAGACTCGCAACATCTGCGTGTACCATTTTATCTCTGTCTTCACTATCTCCTCCTCTGTGTTCTCCAATTAGCCTCTGCATGTACCATTTCTCTCACTGTTTCCAGCATTTCTTCTCTGTTGTACCATTTTATCCTCTGTGTGTACCATTTCTGTGTCTGCTTGCACTATTTGTGTTTCTGCTTGAACTATCTGACCTTTTCTCTGCACCACCTTTTCTCTGACTGCACCATCTGTCTCTCTGCCTGCAGCCCTGCACCATCTATTCTCTGCCTGTACCAGTTTCGTCTCTTCCACCATTATCTAATATTCTGTCTGCACCAACCATCTCCCTCTGCCTGCAACCTCTGTCTGCACCCTCTCATATACAACTGCAGAGGCCTATTATGATGTGGCTGCTGGTGTGTATTAGACAGCGCTACCATGTTAAATCTTTTCCTTCTCTGCCTATAGTCTCGCACCCTCCGCGTGTACCATTCTATCTCTGTCTTCACTATCTCCCCCTCTGTGTGTTCCAATTAGCCTCTGCATGTATTATTTCTCTCACCATTTCCAGCATTTCCTCTCTGTTGTACCATTTTATCCTCTGTGTGTACCATGTCTGTGTCTGCTTTCACTATCTGTGTCTCTGCTTGAACCATCTCACCCTCTCTCTGCACCATGTTTTCTCTGACTGCACCATCTGTCCTTCTGCCTGCAGCCCTGCACCAACTATACTCTGTCTGTACCAGTTTAGTCTCTGCCTTTATTGTTTAATTTTCTGTCTGCACCAACCCTCTCCCTCTGCCTGAACCCTCTCATGTGCATCTGCAGAAGCCTATTATGATATGGCTGCTGGTGTGTATTAGACAGCAGTACCATGTTAAATCATTTCCATCTCTGCCTGCAGACTCGCAACATCTGCGTGTACCATTTTATCTCTGTCTTCACTATCTCCTCCTCTGTGTTCTCCAATTAGCCTCTGCATGTACCATTTCTCTCACTGTTTCCAGCATTTCTTCTCTGTTGTACCATTGTATCCTCTGTGTGTACCATGTCTGTGTCTGCTTGCACTATCTTTGTCTCTGCTTGAACCATCTCACCCTCTCTCTGCGCCATCTTTTCTCTGACTGCACCATCTGTCCCTCTGCCTGTAAACCCGCACCATCTATCCGCTGTCTGTACCAGTTTAGCCTCTGCCTGCATTATCTCATTTTCTGTCTGCACCAACCCTCTCCCTCTGCCTTCAACCTCTACTGCACCCTATCATGTGCATCTGCAGAGGCCTATTATGATATGGCTGCTGGTGTGTATTAGACAGCAGTACCATGTTAGATATTTTCCTTCTCTGCCTGTAGTCTCGCACCCTCTGAGTGTACCATTTTATCTCTGTCTTCACTATCTCCCCCTCTGTGTGCTCCAATTAGCTTCTGCATGTAACATTTCTCTCACTGTTTCCAGCATTTCTTCTCTGTTGTACCATTATATCCTCTGTGTTTACCATGTCTGTGTCGGCTTGCACTATCTGTGTTTCTGCTTGAACTATCTCACCCTTTCTCTGCACCACCTTTTCTTTGACTGCAGCATCTGTCCCTCTTCCTGCAGTCCTGCGTCATCTATCCTCCGCCTGTACCAGTTTAGTCTCTGTCTGCATTATCTCATTTTCTGTCTGCACCATCCCTCTCCCTCTGCTTGAACCTTCTGCCTGCACCCTCTCATGTGCATCTGCAGAGGCCTAGTATGATATGGCTGCTGGTGTGTATTAGACAACGCTACTATGTTAAATCTTTTCCTTCTCTGCCTATAGTCTTGCACCCTCTGCGTGTACCATTTTATCTCTGTCTTCAATATCTCCCCCTCTTTGTGTGCTACAATTAGCCTCTGCATGTAATATTTCTCTCACTGTTTCCAGCATTTCTTCTCTGTTGTACCATTTTATCCTCTGTGTGTATCACGTCTGTGTCTGCTTGCAATATCTGTGTCTCTGCTTGAACCATCTTACCCTCTTTCTGCACCATCTTTTCGCTGACTGCACCATATGTCTCTGCATGCAGCCCTGCACCATCTATCCTCTGCCTGTACTAGTTTAGTCTCTGCCTGCATTATCTCATTTTCTGTATACACCATCCCTCTCCCTCTGCCTGCAACCTCTGCCTGCACCCTCTATTTTGCATCTGCAGAGGCCTATTATGTTATGGCTGCTGGTGTGTATTAGACAGCAGTACCATGTTAAATATTTTCCTTCTCTGCCTGTAGTTTTGCACCCTCCGCGTGTACCATTTTATCTCTGTCTTCACTAACTCCCCCTCTGTGTGCTCCAATTAGCCTCTGCATGTAACATTTCTCTCTCTGTTTCCAGCATTTCTTCTCTGTTGTACCATTTTGTCCTCTGTGTTTACCATGTCTGTGTCTGCTTGCACTATCTGTGTCTCTGCTTGAACCATCTCACCCTCTCTCTGCACCATCTTTTCTCTGACTGCACCATCTGTCCCACTGCCTGCAGCCCTGCACCATCTATCCTCTGCCTGTACCACTTTAGTCTCTGTCTGCATTATCTCATTTTCTGTCTGCACCATCCCTCTGCCTGCACCCTCTCCTGTGCATCTGCAGAGGCCTATTATGATATGGCTGCTGATGTGTATTAGACCAAGGAACACAAGGGTGGCTGGGCCCAATGGGAAAGAGGGTAGGCAGGGCCTCACAATATGAAAATAGAAAGTTTGCCTATGCCTCCAAACTTACTTAAAGTACATACTAGTTCATGTACGAGTAAACCACAACTAGTTAGTTTACAAAAAACAATTTATGTTTTACAATTTGGTACTCAGTTTGCAAAAGAAGAATTCACAACAAACAGAACAAAGATCACTATCAACCTCATGTCAGAGCCATATAAAAACTTCAAAACAATTAATACGAATGTGCAATGAACCCAAAACATGTGGTGAACAATTAGAAAAACGGTGACTTGTTGACATATACACACATCACATTAAATACATGGACCAAGAAACTTTTTGCATTTGTGAAACAGGGGCTCTTACAAACATTTAGGAACCCGGGGAGAAAAATGGAAAACAGCGTTTACAGTATTTGAACTCCCAAAACCTGAACAGGAACTAATCAATTAAATATCAGGAATAGTCCGTTTCTACAACAAATGACAATGGCCATTGTCATTTGTTGTAGAAACGGACTATTCCTGATATTTAATTGATTAGTTCCTGTTCAGGTTTTGGGAGTTCAAATACTGTAAACGCTGTTTTCCATTTTTCTCCCCGGGTTCCTAAATGTTTGTAAGAGCCCCTGTTTCACAAATGCAAAAAGTTTCTTGGTCCATGTATTTAATGTGATGTGTGTATATGTCAACAAGTCACCGTTTTTCTAATTGTTCACCACATGTTTTGGGTTCATTGCACATTCGTATTAATTGTTTTGAAGTTTTTATATGGCTCTGACATGAGGTTGATAGTGATCTTTGTTCTGTTTGTTGTGAATTCTTCTTTTGCAAACTGAGTACCAAATTGTAAAACATAAATTGTTTTTTGTAACCTAACTAGTTGTGGTTTACTCGTACATGAACTAGTATGTACTTTAAGTAAGTTTGGATGTGTATTAGACAGCGCTACCATGTTACATTTTTCCCCTCTCTGCCTTTAGTCTCGCACCCTCTGCCTGTACCATTTGGTCTCTGTTTGTACTTTCTCTCCCTCTGTGTGCTAAATCACCTAAATCATGAGGTGAGTCATGATTTAGGTGATGTAGTTGTAGAAAGTCCTATGCAGTATGTGTGTCAGGCCTCTTAATTTTCAAATTGTGTTTATGCTGTGCAATTTAGATGCTGGGTGTGCTGTTGAAATGCAAAAGCAACTGTCTCTGTAGCATGTAGTAATCATTTCAGTGAATTTTCATTTGTACATTCTCAGTTCCATCTTGACTCTCCACACTGCTTGAACTTAACTTCATTGCCTAAACCCTGAAACCCCATTCCTAGAAAAATATTCTAAACTCTTGCAACACAACTGCAGTGCTGTAAACCCTGAAATAATACTCCCAGCAAGACTCCCTTTGATTGTAGTAATCATTTTACTGAATTGCAAGGGATAGTGTTATGTGTCTAAGATCACAGTGTGAGTCAGTTTTCATTTCAGAAGAATGTGGCAGAATAATTTGCTTAGTTGATGTGTTTAAAAATATGGGAATACATGTACTTATGAAGTTGATAAAGGTAGTTTTTTATTATCTCTTAGTGAAAATGATATAATTAAGTGTTTATATTTTTTGCAAGGACCAGCAACATTGTACTATATATAATGGATCAAAATCAGGACAACTTTCAAGTCAATTTTGAAATTTACAACGAAGTCATAGAGGACTTAAATGTACCTTTTGAAGACAACATTTATAAACAAGACAATGGAGAAGGAGATTTAAGCAGTGATTTTTCTTGATTAAAGTTTGGACAATGACTTGATAGAAGCAGTAGATGACATTGAGTTTCAAGTTGCAAATTTTGAAGTTGAGGACAATGCAAACGATATTACAGATGAAATCATGCTGGATGTTTTATTACAGTATGAAATGTTTGAAGAATACATTTATGATTTACAATTACAAATGATTTGAGAGAGTCTTTTTGCACTATTGTAATAATTTGGTTAGTTAATGTGTTTAGAAATATGGGAATACATGTTCTGATTAAGTGAGTCAGGCTTTAGGATATGTAGTGCTAGAAACTGCTATGTAGTACATCTGTCAGGCCTCTTATTTGCAAATAGTCTCCATGCTGTGTACTGAAGATCCTGGCTGTACTGTAGAAATGCCATACCAACTCATTTTGTAACATGTAGTAATCAATTTAGTGAAATTCAAGGCATATTTCTATCTTTTTTCATTTAGAATGCAAGTCAGTGTTTCTTTTTTTAAAGATTGTGTCAGAATCACTTGCTTGGTGTATGTGTTTTAAGACATGGGAATGCATGTACTCATGGAGTGAGTTAGACTTTAGGACATCCAGTGTTTTTTACTCGTAGCCCTTGCTTGATACCATACACTGCCTACACACAACTGTATTGCTCTAAAGTCAGAAATATCAATCCCACCACGACCCCCTACACTGGCTAAACACCACTGCACTGTTCTGAACCCAGAAACACCATTCTCAGCAAATTCCTCTATAATGTTGAAACACCACTGCACTGCCATAAACTCAGAAACAGCACTCACTGCATGATTTCCTACTCTGCTCAGACACTGTTGCTGTACCTTAAACCTACTTATGAAGTGAACTAGTGTTTACATCATATAGTTGTTCTAATTGCTATGTAGTATGTTAGTAGTGGTCTATAACATGTGTTTTTCTTCAGAATAGATTGTTATTATCTACAGAAAGAAAAACCAACATGCCTACAAAGAATGACAGAAGAAAAAAATAGAAACAGGCTTACTTTTTCAAGAAAACACAATTACAAGATATATCTAAAGAACATTGTACAGAGAACAATAAGAATGCTCCTGGTAATATAACAAAGGATTTTATAAGGAAATGGACCCAAAGTAAAAAAAAAGTGTGGATAATGTGGAAAAGATAAAACAATTATCTGAAGTACAAAAAAAGCAGATAAAAAAGAAAATTGTTGGAAAAGTATGTGGCGATAAAATCAGTTTGTTCAAATTCGCAAGAGATTGTTTTATAACAGAGTTGTATTAAATTTATTAAAAAATGTAAAGAATTGTAAAAGGAAAACGGCTTTTTATAAGAAAAAAAGAATTGAAAGTATTTTTGATCAGGCTTTTGAATTGAAAAATAAGTTGTTTATTTTAGTAATCAGTAGAATTCGTACACTAGACAAGGCAATCAATCTTTTGAAAGCGAAAAGTAAGTGGAAAAGACTAATTAATAGAACTAATTTTTGTAATGTTTTTTTTCTGGAGAATGGAAGCATAGTTCAAGTTGTGAGCATTTTTTTAATGAAGAGACTTACTTTCAGACTAATGATTTGTTGCATGCAGTTGACACCAGTGGTCGAGCATATGAGGTGAAGGACGGATGTCCGATTGAAAAAGAGAAAATTGTCCCAAGAATTGCAGAAGAGATGTTAGCTGATGAAGTTTTAGGGAGATGTCCTAAGGCTCCAGTGTACACTTGGAATTGTAGTAGTATTTGTAGTGTACAACAGGATTCAATTGATTTTTTTCGCAATTTCGTACGTATGTATACTAGGAAAAGTCTTAAACAAAAGATTAAAATGTTGCAATAATTAGACCCTTGCAGACTGAGAGAAAAAACGGGTTTACGAGGGCATTCTCTGGCTTGTCTTTCTAGAAAAGTATGCCAGAGTGTTTTTCACCATTTTAGGATGTTGGCAGTGCATCATACTGAATTGAGGAAATTAGTGAAAAGGTTTGTATTATGCAAAAAGTCCAGCCCTTAAGCTAAAACAGTTAAACAGTGCTCTTTTACATGGATCTGTATTAGATGTAAAGAACATTTGTGAAGAAATTGAGGTTAGTTACTTTTGTGAAAAATAGGACAGTGGAGAAACTGATACACTAATAGAAGGAAATGTGGAAGAAAATGTACAGAATTTTAGTACAGAAATCTTTGACCAACGATTGACAAGGTTTAACGTCATTTCAGGTGAAAGGCCAAACCTTTCTTGTGTGTGTTGTCGACGAACTCATTATAAGAATCAGACTAGGTTAGTTGATTTATATGTAAAAAGTGAAAAGGAAAATAATAATGAGTGGAAGGATTTTGCAACTTATTTGTTGGTAGTGAATTGTTTAGATTTGGGGTCTGATCAACGTATTTGTAAATATTGTTATAATAAAGTAAATGAAAAAAAAATGCCTGCTAGAGCTGTACATAATAATCTTGAGTTGGTAAAATTCCTTCTGAACTGATGGATTTAAATACCTATGAGTCTATTTTGATTCAATGTGTGCGTCCATTTCAGGCTATTGTTCGTATGGAGCCTAAGACAGGGAAATTGAATCCTTCAGATTTACAGAGAGGATTAAAGGGAAGATTTGTATATTTGCCTCTTGATTTAAAGAAGAATATTGAAACAATTGGTGTTGAAAATGTGGAAAAGGAACCTCTATTTACTCTAGTTAATTGCGTACCTACGAAGAGTAAGAAAATCTGGCAAGAATTAGTGGATGTTAGGAAAGTGAAAAAAGGCAACGTTCTATTTGGTAAAAACAATCAATACTACAAAAATGTATATGTAGGAGAAGAGGAAATAACTGTAGAAGAGGACAGTGATTTGTAAGCTGGACAAATTGAAAAAGTGGATGTGTCCAGAAGTGAACACATTTATGAACTTTATAGTGTTCATCCACTGCATTCCAAAGAAGTAATGGGTATTGCTATTGAGTTATTCCAAATGAAAGAAGCAAAAAGAAGTCCCATTAGTGTATGGGAAGAAAGCTTGGAAGCTTGTTGTTTTCCTCAGTTATTTCCAACAGGTCAAGGTGGACGATATGATGACCGACCTGTGCAGATTCCTGCATCTGAATACCGGACATCAAGATTATATGAAGAAGATCCAAGGTTTCGCCAATGTATTCCATATTTGTTTCATCTTCTGTCTGAGAGTGACTTGTCTGGACTTTCTTATGCAGTGAACCATATACTAAAAAGTGGAATACATCTGCAAAATGTTTCGGCTAGGGACTTCATGGATAAAGTCCAACAGAAAGACAATGTTTTGGAATCTCAGCTAATTAATCTCATGGCATGTCAGTGTGGTACTAACGAGTATTGGTACTGTTGTCATGGGGATTTGAAATGTATGCTAAGAAACTTAGGAACCCCTACATGGTTCCTTACTCTAAGCTGTGCTGAGTATGCTTGGGAAGATTTCCTTCAATTTCTTTGAGAGGCAAATGCAAACATAGAAAATATAGAATACAAGACACCTGCAGAACTGTGCTCTTTGGGTCCAGTTAATGTATACAGGTATTTCAATCATAGATTTGAAGCTATGATGTCTTTTATCACAAAAAAAATCCTCCTCTTGGAGAGGTTCTGGATTTCTTTTGGAGAAAGGAGTATCAAGCAAGAGGTGCTCCTCACATACATATGCTGCTATGGATCAAAGATGCCCCCAAATTTTGAATAGATTCGGATGACACAGTGATGAGTTTTATTGAACAGTATTCTATATGTGCTGTTCCTAAAAGTACAGAACAAAAAAATTTAAAACATCAAGTCTTACGGTTTCAAACCTATCGTTGTGGAAAATACTGTTGTCAAAAGTACAAATCAAAGGACAAGTTCTACACAACATGTTGTTTTGGATTTCCACGACCAGTAATGTCAAAAGGAAGAGTGAACAATTTTATGTCATCTTTGCGACATACTGTCACAGGAAAATCGCCGAAAAATACCTTCAACTTAAGAAGAAATGAAGAGTCAAAATACATAAATGACTATAAACCAGTCATTTTGTCCATGTGGAATGCTAACATGGATATTCCATATGTTGCAGACAACTCCATTGCTGTGGCTCGATATATAACATCTTACATTACGAAATCTGAGAAGACAGAACTAAAGCAAATGTAGGAGGAAACTTCTCATGAAAAGAGCTTAAGTAAGAAATTGTACAGCTACAGTTTGAAGATGTTGTCTCATCGAGAAATTGGAGCATATGAATGTTCAGATCGCTTATCATCTGCAAGTCTATATGCCAAATCGAGAACAATCATTTGGGTGAGTTTAGGTCTTGCAAGAACACAAAACCGATTTTTTGAAATCTGTACAAGAAATTGAGTATTTAGCAGAGAAAGAACCAAACAGTACAGATATTTTGAAGACAAATATGTTGGATACATACTATCCAAATAGAAGTAATCATCTTGAAAATGTTTGTCTCTATGAAGTACTGTAAAGCTATACTTTTAAGAGGAATATTACAGAAGATATCAGTAAAGGTGTTTATGCTGTGATTGGATCTGAAGGATGCCTGGTGAAACAAAGAAAAGGACATTTGATTAATCATCGAAAACTGAGTTGCGAAACTCCTGACAAAAGGAAATTTTACTATGTAGCTCTTTTGCAACTCTCTAAGCCATGGCGTACAGAAGAGGAACTACTTGGAGATTTTCTCAGTTATGAAGATTCATTCAACGCAACCAAAAATATTATAGAATGTCCTGTTTTTACTAATTATCTACAAATGTTGAACGAGGAAATACAGCAAGAAGCTACAATTGCAGCAGAGATTGCTAGAGACAGTTCTCAAGACAGTCAACGTTCTGCTTCATTGAGTCAGGAACCACTGGGAGGACCAAGTATCCAAAATGAAGCAGCTACTGCCATGGATGAGGTGGAAAGAGCAATGGAACAAGCTCAGGAGGATGTAATAAACTTAGAAGAAATGGAAAAACTACTAAATGTTGAGCAAAAACAAATATATGATGAAGTGACAAAGCAGATTGAGCATGGTTTATGTCATGAGAAAAAAGAGTGCTCATGTACATCATTTAAACCTGTCCGACTGTACGTGAGTGGGGAAGCAGGAACTGGAAAAAGTTTTCTAATGAAAGGAATTGCAACTTATCTACAGAAAAGAACTGAGTCGTCACTCTCTTGTGTTGTTATCGCTACAAATGGGTTGGCAGAACATAACATTAAAGGGATTACTTTACATCGTTTATTGATGCTGCCAGTAGAGCACGAAAATAAATTAGAATACCACAAGCTATCTGGAGAAGGTTGTTGTGAAGTTTCCAGAGTCCTGAAAAAAATGAAACTTCTCATTATTGATGAGGTAAGCATGGTATCAAATTTAATGCTTGCTTTTGTGCATTTAAGAATGCAACAAATTCTTAAAACAGAGTATGATGTGTTATTTGGAAGCAAACACGTTATCTTTTTTGGAGATCTACTACAGCTAACTCCTGTGAAAGGACAACCAGTGTTTAAAACCGTTACACATGAAGATACCAGAAAGTGCCTGGGATGCATTGGAAATATTAATATATGGTTATATTTCAAATATACAGAACTCATTCAAAATATGCGACAGGCAAAGGATGCTGACTATAAAAGTCTTCTTCAAGATAGAAGAATTGGAAAAGTGAGTGAACATGTGCAAAGAAGCTTTACATGTACAATTACTATCAAATTTGTTTTCAAATGAAAATGTTGGTGCAGAGAATATATATAGAAAAATTGCAGAAAATAAATCAGTGATATGCTTGATGCCAACTCTGCAAGCATGTTCAATCTTCAATGAAAAAATTTTTAAGTTAGAAAATCAAGAAATTATAAAACTGGAAGCTATTGATAGAATAGAGCAAGAAGGAGCTACTATTATTTTGTCAGAAAAGTAGAAGGCAAAATTGGATTCTTTAGACAAATCAATATCTAAAATGGCTGGTTTAGAAAAGAATCTATATGCATGTTTAAATTGTCGGATAATTTTACGACGTAATTTACATGTGGAAAGAGGTTTAGTAAATGGAGCAATGGGTCATGTTGTTGATTTTGTGAATTACCCAAACAGAGATGACATAGAATTTTTGATAATCAAATTCAATGAAATTGAAGAAGTACAACAATCGAGTCGTTGTTTGACTCGATTTTTGCTTGTAAAAGATTTATATGTCCGTCGAAAACAGTTTTTTCTCTTTGTTTGGCATATGCAGTGACTATTCATAAATCCCAAGGTTTAAGTGTAGATAGTGCTTTTGGTGAATAGTGGAAGTACTGTGTTCAAGGAGGGTATGGCATATGTTGCTTTATCTCGAGTCATAACTTTATCTGGATTATACTTGATTGATTTTGATGATACAAAGATTAGTGCAGATCTAAATTGTGTGAAAGAGTATAATAGGTTAAGAAGAGAATATGCTCCAAATTTACCTCAATATCCTTTATTTGAAAAGCTTGTGGTAGGTTGAAAAAGAAGATATGAGAAAAATTGTAGCGAGTTTGTAGAGAAAAGAAAAAAACTAGATGAACCAGTAATTGTAAGCAAAAAGTAAAAGGATAGTATTGAAGAGGTTGTTTGAATTCAGTTTGAAAATAGTTCTGGTGTCAACTGATATGCTAATGTAGCGGTCAATGTTGGTTTATTTCTTCAAACTTTACAACAACAGATTGTTGAAAATCGAGATCAAAGATTTTGTTGTTTGTTGAATTCTGTCTTTGAGAAATGTAGCGGTGATAAAACAAAAATAGAAAGTGTTTAGACATATGTTCTGGTCTAAATCAATTTTCACAGAATATTCAGCAAGATTGTCAGGAATATCTTATGTATATGCTTCTTTTATTGCTAGATGAAGGTATAGATATTAAAAATATTTTTGGCGTTTCTTATAAATGGCAACATGACTGTGACAATTGTTCGTTTTTAAGTAGTACTGAAATAGACACTGAAAGATTAATATATTTGACGTTACCAGACTGCAAATCAGTGACTTTTAATAATCTAGTTAGAGAAGCAAATCAAAACATAGTCTGTACCCAATGTAACTCACAAATGTTATCAACATTATTTATACAAAGATATGGACAGTATGTAATTGTAATGCTCCAACAATGCAGACCTGATGGAATAAAATTGACAACTTTAATTAAAAGGTTTGTAGCTTTTCAATGATCAATTTCAGGAAGAACCTTTGTAACTGTAGCAATTATTTTCCATGATGGTCCTTCTACAACATCAGGACATTACACAGCTTATTTAAAATGTCCAAAAGGCTGGACTCATTGTAATGATACTCAATTGACTTTTAAAAAATGTTTGCCTTTTGACTTACCAAATTCTTACCTAGTGTTTTTACAACCCAAATTTTAGGGAAAATAATTGGCCTAGCAAGATTAGTGCTGTTAAAAAAGGTTAGTCTGCTGTTGAGAATTACTTTGTAAGTGAGGGTGATCAAGATGAAAAAAAACTTGTCATAGAGGTAGTGTAAGTGTATCACAAGTGAGTGATATGAGTATTAGAGGAAATGTTGATCATGAGTGAGGCAGAGGTGTTTTAGATTTTTTGTAGTTGTTGGAGATGTTGGTGACATTTTTTATTCCTTTGTAGAGGTTTATTTTAATGGTACACAGCTCCTTGGTAAGAAAAAGGATGAGCAGAGTGTGATCGGCATACCAGATGATGTTGAGGTTCTTATAGCATGCTAGTTGTTTAAGGTTCTATGTTCATGATAAATAGCATCGGTGGAGGTATAACCATTGATAGATGGTCCAAAAGATGTTGGTGCTTTTGGTTCAGAAGGTTGGGAAATGGACGCTCAAGAGTACTATTAAGTAACTTCCAAACTAAAGATTTAACACATACTATTTGGCCATGAGGAATGATATGTGAAACAAAAAATGACTATTTCAGGTAAATGTTGTTAGCATATGTTTGTACATTACTTTATTTAGAGTGTATAAGAAAAAAGTAATAATGTTTTGTTACTTTGTGATTGTTGGTGACATTCCTTACTTACATAAAAAATTGCTGTTCGAAAAAGACATTTAAGAAATGTTTTTTCTAATTGTTACATTCTTAATGAAAATGTTGAATGGGTTTTTAAAACACAATCTTTTTGATTGTGTTTTTTTTTTGCCCGCTGTCATATGATGAGTAGTATTGAACTCACTGTTTTAGTGAAATTCAATATATTCTGAGAACAGCAAAATAAAATATATAACATATTGTACAAATTATTTTGTATTTTGTATTGTGAAATCTACATTATAACTCAATTGTTTCTTCTCTTCCACAGATATTATATTTATAAGGTAAGTACAACAAACAAAAAATACTTTTTCATCATTTTCTTTCTTCTCTTTCTCTCTACCCTTTCTTCACTCTCTCTCTTACTCCTTTACCTTTCATTCACCTTTACACTCCTTCTCTCACAATCAGTACTCTTCCTTCACCCTTACTCATCTTGTCCAACTTCCTCTTTTCCCTGTCTGTCCCTCACTTGTCTTTCCTATTTTCCTCCATCACTACCCTTGTCTTGCTGTATCGATCAGTCTCTTCTAACTGCCCCCTTACTCTCTTTCCTTCACATCATCCCTCAGTGACCTTCCCTCACTCCACTTCTTTCACTTCCTCACTCCCTTTCGCTCACTCCCCTTTCCTCCATCCATCTCTAAGTCTCTTCCTCTGTGTCAGTCACTATAAATGATTTACTCCTTCACAGTCCGTCACTCTCCCTCTGTTTGTCTCTTTTACTGTCTCCCTCTCTCTCCACGAGTCTTCCATTTCTTTTCTCTCTCTTTCCATAAATCCTTCTCTCTCACTTACTTCTTTTTCCTTTCTCTTAATATGTTTCTTTTTCCATCACTCCCCTTCCTTCACCCTTATATCCCTTCCCTCACTGTCACTGCCCTTCATTCAATCTGAGTCCTCTTCCTCCACTTCATGTTCTCTTCTCTCTGCATCACTCTCATTCCATTTCTCCTGCACCCATTCCCGCACTCTCCCTCACACTCTTTTGCACACTCCATCCATCAATCCCCTTCCCTTATTCCCCTTTCCTCAATCCCTTTTGTTCGCTCTCATTCCTTTAGTCTCCCGCTCCTTTCACTCCATTTCTCTCTCCCTCTCTCCCTCTGCTTCACTAAATCTAATCACTTCATTTCCTGTCAGTCACTTGCTTTTCCTCTCTTTCTCTCTCACTCTCTCCCTCTGTGTTTCTCCCTCACCCTTCCTTTCTTTCCCTTTCTTTTTTTTTTCACTTCTACTTTTTTTTGTATTATGAAATATATATTATAACTCAATTGTTTCTTGTCTTCCACAGATACTATATGTATACAAAAATATTCTATTAAGTTGTCATTATTTATAAGGTAAGTATAACAAACAGAAAATACTTTTTCTTCACTCTCTTACTTCTCTTTCTCTCTTTCCTATTCTTTAATCTCTCTCTTACTCACCTTCCTCTTCTCATCTTACTCTCCTTTTCTCATTCTCATTACTGCCCTTCATTCACTTTTACAGTCTTTCTGTCACTATCAGTACTCTCTCTTCACCCTCACTCACCTTGCCCAACTCCCTCTTTCCCCTGTCTGTCTCTCACTTCTCTTTCCTATCTTCCTACATCACTACCCTTGTGTTGCTGTATCGCTTAGTCTCTTCTCACTCCCCCTTACTCTCTTTCCATTACATCATCCATCACTCACCTTCACTCACTCCACTGCTCTCACTCCCTCACTCCCTTTCGCTCAGTTCCCTTCCTGTATTCCCTCCCTCACTCCCCTTTCCTCCATCTGTCTCTAAATCTCTTCCTCTGTCTCAGTCACTATAACTGATTTACTCCTTCACATTGCCTCACTCTCCTTCTGTTTGTCTCTTTCACAGTCTCCCTCTCTCTTCACTACTCTTCATTTTATTTTCTCTCTCTTTCTGTAAATATGCTTCTTTTTCAATCACTCCCTTTCCCTCAATCTTATATCCCTTCCCTCACTGTCACTGCCCTTCATTCAATCTGAGTCCTCTTCCACCACTTCATGTTCTCCTCACTGTGTATCAGTCCCATTCCCTTTCTCTTGCTTCCATTCCCTCACTCACCCTCACTCTCTTTCACTTACTCCATCCGACAATACCCTTCCCTTATTCCCTTTCCTCATTCCCTTTTGCTAACTCTCATTCCTTTAGTCTCTCAATCCCCTTCACTCCTTTTCTCTCTCCCTCTGTCTCACTCAGTCTAGCCACTTCAATCCCTGTCACTCACTTGCTCTCCCTCTCTTTATCTCTCACTCTTTCCCTCTCTCTGTGACCTGACCTGACATGGTCAGAGCCGGTCGCTCCACCCGCTCCGCTTGCTGCCGCCGCTGCCAGTATTGTATCTGCCTCATTGTTGTGCCCCTGATCTCGTTCTCCTGTGTTGTGCCAGTAATTGTTTTTATTGTCAACTGTTGTGCCCCTGATCTCGCTCTCCACTGTTGTGCTGTTATTGTTTTTTATCATCCACTGTTGTGCCCCTGATTGTATCTGTGACTCTACGGCTGTCTTTCTCACGCTGCTCCACCCCGCTCCCCTCTCCCTGCCGCTGCTCCCCTGTGGCCCCACCCCCATTCCCTGCAGCATCACCGCACCGCTCCCCTCCCCACTCGCCACACCGCTCCCGCCTCCCCGCTGCTCCTCCCTCCCACTGGATACAAAAGGTTGTGTCCGCGAGGCGGGGAGCTGTGACCTGACCTGACCTGGTCAGAGCCGGTCGCTCCACCCGCTCCGCTTGCCGCTGCCGCCGCCAGTATTGTATCTGCCTCATTGTTGTGCCCCTGATCTCGCTCTCCTTTGTTGTGCCAGTAATTGCTTTTATCGTCAACTGTTGTGCCCCTGATCTCGCTCTCCACTGTTGTGCTGTTATTGTTTTTATCGTCCACTGTTGTGCCCCTGATCTCGCTCTCCACTGTTGTGCTGTTATTGTTTTTTATCGTCCACTGTTGTGCCCCTGATTGTTTCTGTGACTCTACCGCCGTCTTTCTCCCACTGCTCCACCACGCTCCCTGCCGCTGCTCCCCCGCGGCCCCACCCCCGTTCTCTCCAGCATCACTGCACTGCTCCCCTCCCCACTCGCCATCTCGCTCCCGCCTCCCAGCTGCTCCTCCCTCGCTCCACCCCCCCTACTCTCCATTTATGGCAGAGTCCGCACGTACGCGCAGCGGGTGCACCGCCTACGCCCGTCCACGCCTGGACCGTGCCCAGTGCCAGACCCCCTGGCCCCCCCGCAGATGCCAGCCCACCCGCCGGATTTACGACGCCACCTCCCTCAACGCACTCAGCACCGGCCGGATCCCAGGTTGCTACCGAGCCACCCCAAGACGCACCCATGGACCCTTCACCTGCCAATCCTGCAAGTTCTCCTGCATCCGGACCTGCACCGCACCCGCCAAGGCGAGCACCAGCAGAAACCACCTGAAGTGCATCCTGCTCAACACCCGCTCCGTCCACAGACACGCCGTGGAACTATGGAACCTGCTCAACACCACATCTCCAGATGTGGCCTTCCTCACGGAAACTTGGATGAACGCCTCCTCAGCGCCCGACATCGCCATCGCCATCCCGGACAGATATAAGATCACCCGGAGGGACCGCGTCAACCAGACAGGAGGAGGCATCGCCATCGTCTACAAGAACACCATCCGCATCACGACCAACTCCGACGACACCCTCACAGTCGCTGAACATCTTCACTTCCAGATTCAAACCGACCCCAAGACCACACTCAGAGGCACCCTCATCTACAGACCCCCAGGACCCCGCACACAATTCAGTGAAGACATCGCAGACTTCATCAGCCCACACGACCTCCCCTCCGCTGACTACATCCTCCTGGGAGACCTCAAGCAGCCAACAACCTCACACAGTGGATCACCAACTGCGCTGATGACCTCGCACCTCTGAAAAGCCATCCCAGCAAGCCCGCCAACAAGAAAGGCTCCTGGTTCAACGACGACCTCAAGAACTCCAAGAAGAACTTCGTACCCTCGAGAAAGCCTGGCAAAAAACCCAGACTACAGACAACATGACCAGCCTCAAGCACGCCACCCACAAACACCACTAGCTGATCCACACCACCAAGAAGACAGCGTTCAAGGAATGACTAGACAACAACGCACACAACAGCAAGGAACTCTTCAGCACCGTCAGAGAGCTCTCCAACCCCAGCGCCGGAAACAACGACATCACTCCCTCACATGACCTCAGCGACTCACTCGCCTTGTTCTTCCACAGCAAGATCGCAGACATACACAACAGCTTCGGCGCACAGACCACGCACCCAACCACCGAACAACTGCCCCCCCACCACCACTCTCCGCGCCTGGACCCCGGTCAGCACTGAAGACACTATCCACACGATGAACACCATCCACTCCGGATCACCAACCGACCCATGCCCCCACCACTTCTTCAACAAGGCCGACTCCGTCATCGCACCCCAACTCCGGGACATCATCAACTGCTCCTTCAACACCGCCACCTTCCCAGAGAGCTGGTAGCATGCCAAACTCAGCGCTCTCCTGAAGAAACCATCAGCAGACCCCACCGACCTCTGAACTACCGCCCCATCTCGATCCTCCTGTTTCCTGCCAAAGTCATCGAGAAGACCGTCAACAGACAGCTTGCCGCCTTCCTCGAGACAAACGGATCCCTCGAACACTCGCAGTCCGGCTTCCGAGCCAACCACAGCACCGAGACGGCCCTCATCGCAGCCACTGACGACATCCGAGCCCTGCTCGACAACAGGGAAACAGCGGCCCTCATCCTCCTGGACCTCTCCACAGCGTTCGATACGGTCTGCCACCGCACCCTAGTCCAGCGCCTCAGCAAAATCGGAATCCAAGGGAAGGCACTGGAGTGGATCATCTATTTCCTCGCCGGAAGAACCCAGAGAGTCCGCCTCCCCCCATTCAGATCCGAGGCCACTGAAGTCATCTGCGGAGTACCACAAGGATCATCACTCAGCCCCACCCTCTTCAATGTCTACATGAGCCCCCTCACAGCCATCGCACGCCAACACAACCTCAACATTATCTCCTACGCCAACGACACCCAGCTGATCCTCTCCCTCACCAACGACCCAGCCACTGCCAGAACCAACCTACACGAAGGGATGAAAGACGTAGCCAAGTGGATGATGAACAGCCGCCTGAAACTGAACTCAGACAAGACGGAAGTCCTCATCCTTGGATCTTCACCCTCTGCCTGGGACGACTCCTGGTGGCCCCCTGCCCTGGGCAGCGCACCCAAACCAACGGACCATGCATGCAACCTGGGCTTCATCCCTCTCGATGACCAGGCAAGTCAACACTGTCTCATCATCATGCTTCAACATCCTACACATGCTGCGAAAGATCTTCCGATGGATCCCCACCGAAACCAGGAAGACGGTCCCCCAGGCACTCGTCACCAGCCGACTGGACTACGGAAAAACCCTCTACACCGGAACCACAGCCAAGCTGCAGAAGAGACTCCAACGCATCCAGAACGCCTCCGCTCGACTCATCCTGGACATCCCCCGACACAGCCACATCTCCGGACACCTGAGAGACCTGCACTGGCTCCCCATCAGCAAGAGACTCACGTTTCGACTCCTCCCCCACGCACACAAGGCCATCCACGACCTGGGCCCCAGGTACCTCAACAAACGCCTGACCTTCTACACTCCCACCCGCCAGCTACAATCGACCAGCCACGCCCTCGCCGCTGTTCTACGCATTCGAAGAGCAACCATGGGAGGAAGATCCTTCTCCTACCTCCCTCCCTATCCACCTCCATCTTACCCAAGACCACCTCTCCTTCAGGAAGCAACTCAAGACCTGGCTGTTCGAGCAGTAGCGGACCACCCTCCCCCAAGTGCCTTGATTCCCTCCAGGTGAGTAGTGCGCTATACAAATTTCTTGATTGATTGATTCTCTCTCTCCCTCACACTTCCTTTCTTTGCTTTTCTGTTTCTTTCACTTCTACTTTCTTTTGTATTGTGAATTATATATTATAACTCAATGTTTCCTTGTCTTCCACAGATACTATATTTATAATAAAAAGTACTAATAACTTGTCATTATTTATAAGCTAAGTATGACAAACAAAACATACCTTTTCATCACTCTATTATTTCTCTATCTCTCATTCCCTTTCTTCACTCTCTCTTTTACTCACCTTCTTTTTCTTCATCTTACTCCCCTTCCCTCATTCTCCTTACTCCCCTTCATTCACCTTTACACTCCTTCTCTCACCATCAGTACTCTGCCTTCACCCTCACTCACCTTGTCCAACTCCCTCTTCCCCGCTCTGTCCCTCACTTCTCTTTCCTATCTTCCTCCATCACTACCCTTGTCTTGCTGTGTTGCTCAGTCTCTTCTCACTCTCCCCTTACTCTCTTTCCTTCACATCATCCCTCACTCTCTTTGACTCACTCCACTTCTCTCATTCCACCTCACTCTCTTTCTCTCACACCATCCGTCAGTCCTCTTCCTTTATTCCTCTTTCCTCATTCACTTTTGCTAACTCCCATTCCTTTAGTCCCACACTCCCCTTCACTCCATTTCTCTCTACCTCTCTCCCTCTATCTCACTCAGTCTAACCCCCTTACTCCCTCTCAGTCACTTGCTCTCTCACTCTCTGCTCTTTTTCTTCCTCACCCTTCCTGTCTTTCTCTTTCTGTTTCCTTCACTCCTACTTTATCGCTTGGTCCCCTTTCCTCTCTCTTAATATCCTTTCTTCTCTCTCATTCCCCTTTCATCACCCTTAGACACATTCTCTCACTGTTACTGCCTTTCACTCACCCTTAGTACTTTTCACTGACTGCCATTTGTTTACTCCCTCACTCACTTTTTTTCATCCATGTTTCTCTCCCTGTCTCTCTCTGTCTCATTCATTCTAACTGCCTCACTCCTTCTCAGTTCCTTGCTCTCCTTTGCTCTCATTCTGTCCCTCTCTCTCCCTTACCCTTAAACTCCTTTCCTCTCTCTTTATATCATACCTTCTCTCTTCCTTACTCATTTTCCCTCTCTCTAAAATTCGTTCCTTCTTTCTCATTCATCTTCTCTCACCCTTATACTCCTTCCGTAACTGTCACTGCCGTTCACTCACCGTCACTCCCCCCTCTACACTTCCTCCTGTCTGTATTTTTCACCCTTTCACATTCCCATTCGCTTTTCCTCACTCCCCGTTGCTCTCTTTCTCACACTCCATTCCTTACTCCACTTCTCTCACTTCCCTTTACTAACTCCCTCCATCCCCTCACCTGACTTCTCTGTCCCTCACTCCCCATCTCTCACTTTCCCTTACTCCCCTTTTGTCATCCTCATACCCCTTCTCTCACCTTCACTCCACTTCTCTTACATTCACTCCCTTTATTCGGCTCTACTTCTCCCTTTCCATCTCTTACTTCCCTTCCTTGTCTCTGTTCCATGCTCCCCTTCTCTTACTCTTCCCCCCTCACTTTCCTTTCCTTACTGCCCTTTCTTTACTCTTTCTCTCCACTTACCTCACTTTCCTACCCTTAGTCCCCTTGTTTCAGTCACTCTTTGACTCCCCTTTCCTCACTCAACGTACTACCCTTTCCTCACTCATTCCATCAGTCCCTTCCTCCCCTTCAGTCAGTCATTTCAGTCATACATTTATACTCTACACATTAATTCAAAAAAAGTATGACACAGTATATAAGAGATATAGCTCTTCGTGGAGAAGTGAAGTGAGTTCTGAAAAGAACAGTTTTTTTTGTTTTGTATTTTATTGTAGGAACAAAAAAAAATTAATTGTAAAAAATTATTGGCGGGAGAGAATTTCATTGCACATGTTGCAACGGAGGTGGACCTTGGTGAGAAGTGGCCTGATATTAATAGATGACGTAGAGGAGATGCTCATCCAGTTGAAGTGCTGGGGACAGCAGGTGGTAGTTGTGTCGCCAGGGCTCTTGTAGAAGCCTGTGCATATTGGTGAGGATGCACATTCCTCACATGCCGCAACATGGTGTGTATGCTGAAAGAGTACTTTTTCAGAGGGTTTCCCCTCATCGGCACACTGCCACATATGGTGCAGGATACTTTTGGGACATTCACCTTTTTCTGCCCCTCAGGAAAAGTGAAAAACTTCCATATGAAAGATTCCTTTGATTTCTTTGCAGGTGGCTGTTGTTGCTCCACATCTGAGTCAGAAGAGGAGGAATCATGTGGCTGCTGTCTCTCTGCCATCTTTTCAAAAAAAATCCTGGAATAAACTACAAAGCTGTAACAAAGCAGCAAAGGTCCTTCTCCCAAGAAAAAGAAAGAGATAGTGAGGGAAGTGGGTGGTGTTTTTGAAGGTTCTGGAACAGAAACTTCTATAAACCCATCAAAAGTGTTGTTTTCAAATCACATGACTCTACGTTCGCATACGGGTGTGCGCACAGGTGCGCGACCGTCGCATATAACTGACGATTATCTGATTTTCGTAAAAGCTTAAAAACGTGAAAAGGAGGAAGGGAAGAGACTCCATGACACCCCTGGCCCACTCATGAGGTCCCTGAAGGACCCCAAAGGGCCCAAAAAAACATTATTTTTTTTTAAAACGTGAGGGCCCCGAACGGTGCGCGCATGTTGGAATTTTTTTTTAAAGAAAAGGTATTGACAAATTTGATATTTTGATTGAAGATGTAGACTATACAATTCAACCTTATACAAATCATAAAAACTAGCTGTGCCGTTGCATATTATAGGATACAGCCAATGTATTACAATATACAAGGGCAGTTTGTTGAAAAATAAATATATAAAAAATAAAAAAAATTGTAACAGAAATTGTCATCAGTGATGTCATCAGTGATGTCACTGACCATGTCATGAATGATGTAATATGTGACATCATCAGCAGTGGATTACGGGCGCGCAAGTTATAGTGACTACAACGAACTATAACGGGGGAATTTCAATGGTTTTGTATGAGTAAAATGTACAGCTAGCTATAACTTTCTAATGTTTTTTAAATGCTAATTCCTAACTATAACGTGTGTCAAACCTATGGTTTTTTCAGTGAATATATATATATATTTATGCTACAGGTGTATGTATATGTATATATCAACTGAAAAAACCATAGGTTACAGGCACGTTATAGTTAGAAATTTGCATTTGAAAAACCATAGAAATTCACTGAAAAAACCATAGGTTTCAGGGGCGTTATAGTTAGTTGGACATTTCAGTTGTACAAAACCATAGAAATTCCCTCATTATAATTAGTTCAGCTAAGCATACCTCGCGCCCCTGCTATTCACTGCTGATGACATCACATATTAGATCACTCATGACATGGTCAGTGACATCACTCATGACATCACAGATTACATCTCAAATTACATCACTGATGACATCATCCAGTGAATGTGTGTTTTTGTGAAATTTAAATATTTTATATGTTCGTATATGTCGAGGTCGATGGAAGAATAGGTGGGTATATAAGTGTCTAAATGGATGATTTTGTTTGTGTGAAACTGATTGTATAACTGACAGATTAAGTGTATCTTAGTGAATACATGCATTAATGAGTAATCTTTAAATATGTAAATATCTGTATCAGTCTCTCACTTTGTGTATAAGTGGCAGTATGGGTTGGTGAGTAGCTACAAGAGAGTCTATATGGGTTATTAGTTGTTTTTGAGTATCAGTATGAGTGTCTGTGTGGTTCGTTGGGTGTATTACTTTGTACATAGATGCATGAATGAGTGAGTCACTGTTTGTATGTGTTGAAGACAGAATGTGTGCAGGACTGTGTGGGGGGATGAGTGTGTGTATAGGTGTGCTGGTGAGTGCATGACTGTCTCAGTAGTGTCTTTATGAGTAACTACATAAGTTGTAAACTAGTATATGTGAGTAATGGTGTATGTAAGTGAGTATATGTGAGAGTGAGAGATTGGAAGAGTACCTGTAAAAATGAGTATGTATTTCTATAAGTGATGGTTTAAGAGAGTAAGTATGTGTAAGTTTCAATAGAAGTAACTGTGGTGGAGTGTGAATAACTGTATACACAAGTAAATGGATGTTTGATACCTTCTTTGAATGTGTGACTGTGTGTGTGAGTAACTCTATGGGTGAGTGGCTGTGTGTAAACGTATGTATAGGTGTATGAGTACATATGAGGAGTGAGTGCATGTCTGAGTGACTGTATAGGACTTTTGGTGAACGAGTAGATTGGTGTGTAGGTCTTGGAATTAGTGAATGGGTATGTTGTAACTGGTATCGGTGTGCCCATTGTTTTGAAAATGGTATTTTGTATTTTAGAATGTGTGTATTAAGGGTTATATTAGTGTGAGAGGAGGTCTGCCACTCTATCACCTGGATGATGTCATCAGTGATGTCATCAGTGATGTAATTTGAGATGTCATCAGTGATGTCATGAGTAATGTCACTGACCATGTCATGAGTGATGTAATATGTGATGTCATCAGCAGTGCATTGCGGGTGTGCAAGTTATAGTTAGCTGAACTAACTATAACAGGAACATTTCTATGGTTTTGTATGAGTGAAATGTCCAACTAGCTATAAAGCCCCTGAAACATATGTTTTTTTTCAGTGAATTTCTAAGGTTTTTTAAATGCTAATTTCTAAGTATAACGTGCCTGAAACCTAAGGTTTTTTCAGTGAAATGCAGAAAGAAGCCACAGAAGTCCAGAAAGATTAAGAAAAGTGCAGGAAGAAGCAAGACATGTGCAGAAATGACCAACAAAAAAGCAGAAAGAGGCCTTGTTGCAAAATCATCCTGTGCTCACAACTTTCTCAGACGAGTCCTGGTGGTAACTGACTCTGGCTAACCAGACCTAGAGCCAGTGCTATTGTAAAATACACTTATAATACAGTGAAAACACCTACATACACTTGGGAACACTATGCGTTGGGGTACCACTATGATTAGCATGACCTTCTTTGTAAGGCCCTAGTACATAATTTGGAATTTGGAATTTGGATTGGTATTTGTAAAGCGCGAGCGTTCGCTCCGGAAGGAGCATCATGGCGCTATAGATCCTGATTCCAGTCAAGGGGAGAAGTAAGGGAAACTAGATGGCGGCTTTAGACCAATCGTCAGAAAGCGTGAAGATCCAGGTTTTGAGCAGCTTCCGGAATGGTTTCTCAGATGTTTGTAGCCTGAGGAGCCTTGGCATACTATTCCAGGCTTTAATGGCTAAGTTGCTTAAGGTTTTGCCGCCTTTGGATTTAAGGTTGATTTTAGACAAGGACATGAGGTTGTCTTGTGAAGATCTTAGAGATCGGCAAGGAGTGTAATGGGGGAAACGTTTGATTAAATATGAAGGGCCAGTTTTGTTGAAGGCTCGAAAAGCTACAATGAGAATTTTAAAAAGAATTCTCTTGTGTAGGGGGAGCCAGTGCAGAGCCCGGAGGGCTGCGGAGATGGAGGATTTTCGTGGAAGTTTCAGGACAAGCCGTGCGGCAGTGTGCAAGACACTTTGCAGTTTGGCGAGGGTCGATTTTTTGGTCCCTGCCATGAGTCCATTGCAGTAGTCAACCCGGGACAGAATGAGGGCTACTGCTACCGTTTTCCTCGCTTCGAGCGGGAGGAAGTCAAAGAATTTCCTTAGTGATCTTATTATGCCGAAGCATTTACCTGCCGTGTTTGAAGCGTGGAGGTCAAAAGATAGCTCGGAGTCGAAAAGGACACCGAGGTTCCTAGCTGATGAGACAGTTTGGGGAGGGGCGGCAGAGTTTTCCGGCCACCACAGGGCTGGGCAGAAGGATGCATTTTTTCCGATGGGGAGGATCTCGGTTTTGTTCGAGTTGCAGCGCAAGTGATTGATGTCCATCCACTGGAAGACTGCTGTAAGGCAGTGTTTCAGGTTGAGCTCGGCCGAGTCGGTGTTATCATCAAGGGGGATGATCAGCTGAGTATCGTCGGCATAAGAAGTGACCGTTATGCCGAACGATTCTATGAGGGTAAGGAGAGGGATAAGATAGATATTGAAGAGGAGAGGACTCAGGATTGAACCCTGGGGGACGCCGCAGAACACCTTTTTTTCCTTGGATTGATAGGGGCCAAGTGAGACGGTCTGGAACCTGTCACTGAGGAAAGAACTGATCCAAGATAGGGCAATGTTGGAAATGCCGATATCTGAAAGTCTCTTGATCAGGATAGAATGTGAAATAGTGTCGAAAGCTGCCGTGAGGTCGAGAAGGATCAGGATAGCCTTCTTCCTCTGATCTTGAAGGGATTTGATTGTATCGGTCAGCTCGATCAGGGCCGTCTCAGTGGAGTGTTTCGGCCGGAACCCGGATTGTTGGGGGTGAAGTAGATTATTTGAGTCCAGAAAGGTTTTAAGTTCCTTGTGAACCAGTTGTTCCGTTATTTTGCCTAGTGCAGGTAGGAGGGTGATCGGACGAAGGTTGGTCAGGTCGGTGGGGGGTTTATTTGCCTTTTTTAAGAGCGGCTTGACCACCCCTTGTTTCCAAGAGCGTGGTACTGAGCCGGTTGAGAGGGATTGATTGATTATGGTGTTGAAGGCTGGGTTAATTTCGTCAATAATGAGGTGGAGAATCCTAGGTGGACAGGGGTCAGAGGGAGAACCAGATTTGCAAGCCAGGATTGCGTCTCTTGTCTGGGACGGGGTAACCGGAGTAAAATTTTTGAAACTGTTACTGGGCTGGTTGGGGTGGTCAAGGTCCCCTGGTAATGGAGCTAGGGATGGGGGAGGGAAGTTTTTGTGGATGAGGGTGATTTTGTCATCAAAGTAGTCCGAAATTTTGTCACAGAGTTCTTGGGATGGGGGGATTTCCGATTGAAGAGCTTTGGGATTAGTGAAGGATTTAACTATCGAAAAAAGGGTTTTTTGCTTTTGACTAGCATTGTTAATGGCATTGACGTAATAGATTTTTTTTGCTGTTTTGATAGCTGTAAGATAGGTTTTCCTTTGTTGGAGGTAGTTACTGCGGTCACTAATGTCGTAGGTACGACGCCATTTCCTCTCAGCTTTTCTGCAAAGGAGATGGGCGGTGGTAAGGTCGGGTGTGTACCAAGGGGCCGTGAGTTTAACTGTTTTCGTGGCCTTGTCCCGTTTGTTGGGGGGACAGCGAGTCGAGAGTTCGTGAGTGAGCCAGTTATTGAGGCCTGTAGCATCTCTATCTATATCGCCAGAGGGAGAAGGGGCATTAAGTGGGGAAAAGGGGTGGAGAGTGAGATTTTTCTGAACAGCATTCCAGTTGATGGAACGGGCGGACTGCCGAAGACGTTTATTTCCAGTGGGGATGACGCCACGAGAGATGTGAAAGGGGATTAGACAATGATCTGTCCAGATTTGGGGGATAGGGGAAAGGGAGGAGAGGGACGGGAGGTTAGAACAGATACCGTCCAAGGTGTGACCTAGGGAGTGTGTGGGAAGCTTGACGCTTTGTTGCAGGTTAAAGACGTCCAGCGACTGTAGAAAATTTCTGGAGAGCGGGTCTGCTGAGGCTTCAAGATGTATATTAAAATCTCCAAGTAGGGTGAAATGAGGATAGCGAAGGAGAAAGCTACCAAGTGCGTCGTCTAGCGAATCTAGGAATTTCGTAGCATTTCCGGGAGGACGATAGATAAGACCGCCGGTAAAGGAGAGCGTTTTGCTAAGGTTTATGCAGAATCCTAAACCTTCTATGTCAGTGAGGGGATCGAGGCTGAAGGTGTGGCAGCTAAAGATATTCCTGACTATAACTGCAACCCCACCTCCTCTACCCTTCTGTCTATCTTGTCTGTGAAAGGCAAAGCCCGGAGGGAGGGCGGTGGCAATGTCAGGGTTGCTGTCATCAGTGAGCCAGGTCTCGGTGATCATTAGGCAGTCCAGGTCGTGATCAATGATGAGATCATGGATGTCTTGGCTGTGCTTACACATTGACCTGGCATTTATTAAGGCCCCTGTGAAGAAAGGTCGTGAGATATTGGGGGGGGTTGACCGTTCTGCTTCTAGGTTGAGGGTCCAGTGGCAGTTCATGCAGGACGAGGGGGCTAATATTGTAGCTAAGTCGAATTTGCAGGGGCAGTCGGGCTTACTTCGGAGTTGGTGGAGGTCGCTAGAGGTGTACTTGAAGATTGTAGGAGTTTGGGCAAGGGGTCTGGCGCCTGGCGCGGTCTTAGCGCGGACGGGCGCAGACGGGCTTGCCTTAGGCGCGCCTTCGGCGCGCAAACGGCGCTCCCGCTGCGCTCGTCCGCTGCGCTTCCTATGCTGGCACATTTCTAGGGGAAATGGGCGTGGCCTCTAGTGGGCGTGGTCGGCGAGCGCGCCAGGTGCAATGGCGGCCGCTTTTGAAATGATTAGCGCGACAGCGTCAACAGCGCTGTAAAGTACAAGTGAAGGTTTTTTCAGAACGTGCCTGGTGGTTTTAAAAGCAGTGAATACAGAAGGTAAAGTGACACTAAATAGTTAAAAGTTGTAGCAGACAGGGTCTGATTCGTACCTCCAGCTCCCGGCTTCCGCCACATAATGGGGTAGGGGCATTAAAACTACCTCTTAAAATAGGCTATGGGGTGCGTTTGCACAGTGGATAAGGAAGGGGGGCCTGAGGTGACGTGTGCAAACATGCCCTGTGGCCGTTTTAAGTTGGCAGATTAAGTCCCCTTGAATCCTGACATCCCTTGGGGTCCAACTAGTCAACCATGGACCTCCAGTAAGTGCCACAGAGCTGCGTTACAGAGAGGTGTAAAAAGGGGCATGAGCTAGATCACCTGTCTGCAACGCAGCGCAGTGACGTTTTGGAAATACCTGGTGGGCTAGTTGGCCACCAGAGGCCCTCAGTATTGAAAGGGAATTCATTCCCCAACTTCAAACATGCCACAGGGCGTGTTTGCACACATGGCACCTCAGGCCCGCCCCCTCATTTCAACACTGTGCAAACATGCCCCGTGGCGGGTTTTAAGTTGGGGTATTATGTCCCCTTGAATCCTGAGGGCCCCTTGGGGCCAAGAAGCCTACGAGGTACCTCCAGTAAGCGCCACAAAGCTACGTTTCAGAGAAGTGTAAAGTGGGGTGTGGCCAGGACCACCTCTCTGCAACGTAGTGCAGTGGAACTTACTGAAAGCACCTTGTGGGCTAGTTGAACCCAGGAGCCCTCAGGATTGAAAGGGAATTAATTTCCCAACTTTTAATGCCCCACAGGGCGTTTGCACACATGTTACCTCAGGCCCGCCCCCTCCCTTCACCAATGTGTAAACACGCCATGTGGCTCATTTTAAGTTGGGGAATTAAGTCCCCTTGAATACTGAGGGTCCCTGGGGTCCAACTAGCCCATCAGGTACAGCCAGTAAGCACCACAGAGCTGCATTGCAGAGAAGTGTAAAATGGGGCGTGGCCTGGACCAACTCTCTTCAAGATTGAAGGGGAATTCATTCCCCAACTTAAAATGTGCCACAGGGTGTGTTTGCACACATTTCACATCAGACCTCGCCCCCTTCCTTCACCACTGTGCAAACAAGCAAGTGGCACGTTTTAAGTTAAATCCTGAGGGTCCCTGGGGTCCCACTAGCCCACCAAGTACCTCCAGTAATCGCCACAGTGCTGTGCTGCAGAGAGGTGTAAAAAGGGATGTGGCCTGGACCACCTATCTGCAACTCAGGCCTCTGGTACTTTTTTGAGGCTCCTGATGGGGTAGTTGGCCCCAGGGGCCCTCAGCATTAAAGGGGAATTAATTCCCCAAATTAAAACGCGCCACAGGATGTGTTTGCACACATGTTACCCCAGGCCCCGCCCACTCCCTTCTCCACTGTGCAAACGCGCCCTGTGGTGCTTTTTCAGTTGGGGGATTAGGCCCCCTTGAATCCTGAGGGTCCCCTGGGTCCACCTAGCCCACCAGGTACCTCCAGTAAGTGCCAAAGAGCTGTGTTGCAGATAGGTGTAGCAAGCATTTGCAATGCAATAGGTCTCGTATTAGGAAAGTTTGAGCTATTGGTATTGTAAATAACAAATTTTTTATTTATGTGTTGGTTTTGAAAATAGCATAATTAATAGCTTTGTTATTTACAATGCCAATAGTTATAACTTTCGCAAATGTGACACCTATTGCATTTGTAATGCAATATGTGTTGTATTTACGAGACTTAGATGTATTGATATTACAAATACAATGGCTTTTAATTTGTTTAAATAATTAATACTTAACTAAAAGTTTTTGTAATTTATAATTGCAATAGCTTAAAGTTTTGTAAATAACTTTTGTGAAGATTATGTTCAGTGTATTTTATTGTGACGAAAACCTTATGAACAGAAGTGAAATATTAACATATTTTTGTGACATTTGTAATAAAGCTTGAAACATTGATAGAATATATTTGAACCAGTTGTTGTTGAATGGTTGCACAGATTGATGCTGGGGTGGCACTGAGTGATGTTGTGGTGGGTACGAGTAATGCTGTGGCGTTCAGTGATGCTGTGGTAGCGCATAGTGATGGTGTGGTGCCCCTGAGTGATGCTGTGGTGGTGCTAAGTGATGCTGTGGTGATGTGATAGATAGATAGAGTGAGTGCGATAGATAGATAGAGTGAGTGTGATAGATAGAGTGAGGGTGATAGATAGATAAATAGATAGATAGATAGATAGATAGATAGATAGATAGATAGATAGATAGATAGATAGATAGATAGATAGATAGATAGATAGATAGATAGATAGATAGATAGATAGATAGATAGAGGGCGATAGATAGAGTGAGGGCGATAGATAGACAGATAGATAGACAAATAGATAGATAAGATAGATAGAGTGAGGGCGATAGATAGAGTGAGGCTGATGGATAGATCGAGTGAGGGCGATAGATAGATAGAGTAAGGGCAATAGATAGAGTGAGGGCGATAGATAGAGTGAGGGCGATAGATAGAGTGAGGGTGATAGATCAATAGATTGATAGAGTGAGGGGCGATAGATAGATAGAGTGAGGGCAATAGATAAAGTGAGGGCAATAGATAGATAGATTGATTGATAGAGTGAGGGGCGAAATCACATCAGACTCTCCCTCTGTGCCCCCATCTCCATGCACAGCCTCATCGGGCTGGACTGTTCGGATTAGGCACATGGCCAGACTGATTTGCATATGGCCATGTCTGAACTGGGGTGGCTGAGTGGGCTAAAGAATGGTGATGGATTAAACCCAGAACAGTTGACTGAGGGTGAGTGTTTGATTTGCTCAAACGCTCCGTCCATCATCCCCTTTTGTATCGCTTTGTTCGCCCTAAGTGTGGCAGGGTATGCTCAGACATGAGTCCCTTGCTCACTTGGCCACTGAATTCAAGATAGCCTGGCTGATGAGGATTATGAATCCGAAACCAGTCCAAGGTTGCTTGTTTCCGGTCCAGGGAAGACAGGGCTTGGCAGTTCGGGCTGGACTGTTCTCATGAGGCACAGGCGGTACAAAAGGGGGTGGATCTTTTGACTGGGTGTGAGTGTTTGATTGATTCAGATGCTCCGTCCATCACCACCCCCTTTTGTACCGCCCATGAGGCACAGGGTCAGACTGATTTGCATATGGCCATGTCTGAACTGGGGTGACTGAGTGGGCTAAAGTATGGTGATGGATTAAACCCAGATCAGTTGACTGGTGGTGCGTGTTTGATTTGCTCAAACGCTCTGTCCCTTTTTATTGTATATAGTCTAAATACAATAAAAATAGGTACAATTACTAAAGTACAAATGACTCATAGGGCATGGAATAGAAAAAGGTACAGTTTCTAAAGTGCAGATAACTCATAGCAGCATCGATAATTATTGAATAGCTTTCAATGATCTCGTTCTGATGTTCCAAGCCCAGCTCAGGAATTTGGCCAAACAACATGCATACAGTGCTCGCGCATCAGATCCTAAAATGCGTAGGCTGGGCATATGAACATGATGTGTGCTATTGATTCTAGATTTGCCTCACAGTTCGGGCAGGTGGCTGGTGTCTGATAGGGGGACTTCCATCGGGCTGTCATGTAGCGAGTGGGAAGCGAGCCAACCCTGAATGCAAAGAACAAAGCTCGGTCATAGAGTTGTTGGATGACATCTAGGTATTGTTCCTAGCAAGTGAAACTTTTATGTTGCATGACCTCCTCAGATAACCTGCCAGATTTGAGATCAAGAAGGCCCCTAGTGTGAACCCAGGACCAATAGGCTCTCTTGAGTTCTGCTTTTGGTGGAGCAGTTCTGTTTGTACACGCTTCTTTGACACCAAGGTCATACAGCAGCGTTTTCAAATGCCTTAACCATTTGATCCTGTGCCATCCATTCATGCTCATTAATTCATTAAGCCCTGCTGCATACCCCGCCAATTCTGGGGTCCGCCATAGGTGGGCCCACAACAGTAGGGGTCGCAGTCTGGCCAAGTCTCTCAATGCATGGCATCCAAGGTCCTGCAGCAAGGGTCTAGCGGGGGTCCTTGGGGGTAACCTCTTTTAAGAATTTATTTTCAGATTTCGTGATTTGAACGAAATTGGAAAACCCCCAGAGTTCAGCACCATAAAGGGCTGAACTCACTCCTCTGGCCTTATATATATCAATTGCAGGAGTAATGGGCCTACTTGTTGAGGTACGTTGCTCTCTAAGGATTGCCCCCATTACCCTCTTGTGATTCAGGAGCATTTTTTGTATGTGGCTATTCCAAAGCATAGTGTCAGAGATGTGGGTGCCCAAGTAATCATACGTGATGACCCTCTCTAGTGTCATTGTTATTCTGCATTGGACCTATATCCCTAAATATGATAACCATGCCACACATGTTAACCTGGATGAATATGCCCTTGCCGAAACAAGAGCTGCTGTCCCCTGCAATCCAGATATAGTTGCCAACCGATTGGTTTATGTGGAAAACAATGATCATAACTTTTTTGAGCTGCTAAGGTAGTGGAGGGGGTGGCTAATATGAGTGCCAATGCACATAAGTGAATAATGAATCAATTGGTGAATCAACAGACTTACTTGAAAGAACAGCTCTGTCTTTTGTTTTAGCTGCTGAGGATGGAGTCTATGCTATAATTAGGGCATGGTGCTGCACGTATATCTCTGATCTTCTATAGACATCCCCATATCGGCTGAAGATATAGAGGAAGTGGTTAAAGACTTGCATTCAGCTGATGACGGGTTTGAGTGGTGGTACCTCTGGTTATGGTTGGGAAGTGTAACCGGTGATGTCCAACCTTTAAGCCAGCTGCTACATCAGTTGTTCGTTAAAGTCTCTTTCTCCATAGCAGCTTTACATTTTTTACTTGTCATTTTTTCTTGCACACCATATTTACTTTGACTCCTTATTTTCATATGGCTGAGATACCCGCCACCCCCTCTCAACACAATCCCCAAAAGGAAGGGAAACCGGAAACAGTTCTTGAAGTTTTTGGATGTGGGGAGGGAGTGACCCTCCCCCGGCCGTATTTATTAAAACAAAAAATTAAAACATTAAACGTTTCATTTTATGTACAATTTCATTATCACATTGCGATGTTTGGCTCACCTTAACATATTCTCTAATACAGAGTTTCTCCTAGCCGAACTAGCATCCAACAAAAACATTCTCTAGAAAAACTGAAATTGTACATCCTAACGTTTAAGGGCCAACGGCAAGGTCATAACCGGTGTCAAGATCCCTAACCAGACTTACCCCTCCCACTTGTGAGGGGCGACAGCACAGAGGCTTACCTCAAGTGCAACTACTAACAATTTCCCTTGACTTGACGGGGGCACTTAAGACTCGACGCCATTTAAAGGTCGTTCGAAGACTTGTGTGTGGTATCTAGAAGGTATCGTGGACCTCCCCCCATCCCACACAACTTACCGCATCTGCCGTCGCAGATGACCCTGGCCCCGGGAAATTCCCCAGGAGGGGGCTGTAACCCCTCCTCCAACGGAAGGGGCCTTGACCGCCTTTCCTTTACTTCCGGCGACCCGCCCTTAGACGGGACCGCCTCCCCACTGAGGGGCCAATGGCCACCTCTCCCGAGCGCTCCCATCCGTGTTGGGTGACGCCCACTCATAGGGATCTACCAATTAGTGCTCACCGATCATGACCTTACCGCCTACCAAAAATAAATACGACAATTTTTATTCAAACCTACAAAAAAAACATTGGTCGCTACGACCGAAGGAACATGCTAAAAAATACAACACTACACCAAATCATTTTAATCGAAACAAACTACACAATATTCACCATACTTTATTATGATCAACAACAAACTGATACTTTCACAGCCTGTAAACGGAATGGAAAAACAAACTTATAAATTCACTTTATTGCACAACAACTTGCTGTCCTCAGGGGCTGGTGGGTGGGTCAAAATTGGCTCTTCGTTCTGTCCCGAGCTCACGTGTAGCGAGGAGGTGCAGCTTCGGAGCACAAGAACAAGAGGACGTCTTCTGGTCTTGCGTCTCTTTTTATCCGTCTTCGGGGCGGGCGAGAACCCGCCCCTGCCCGCCCCTAGGGCGGGGCTGGCTACGTCGGTGTCTAGGCCAGCCCACTCTAGGGCGGGAAAAAGCGCGCCCCGGCTACGCCGCTTCGGGCATACCAGCCGAGACACGCCTCCCGCCCAAAAATGGCTTCCCGGGGGGATCGAGGCACTCCACCATACGTTCGGGGGGACCGAGTGGTCGCCCCTTTCCATATGGCTGAGATACCCGCCACCCCCTCTCAACACAATCCCCAAAAGGAAGGGAAACCGGAAACAGTTCTTGAAGTTTTTGGATGTGGGGAGGGAGTGACCCTCCCCCGGCCGTATTTATTAAAACAAAAAATTAAAACATTAAACGTTTCATTTTATGTACAATTTCATTATCACATTGCGATGTTTGGCTCACCTTAACATATTCTCTAATACAGAGTTTCTCCTAGCCGAACTAGCATCCAACAAAAACATTCTCTAGAAAAACTGAAATTGTACATCCTAACGTTTAAGGGCCAACGGCAAGGTCATAACCGGTGTCAAGATCCCTAACCAGACTTACCCCTCCCACTTGTGAGGGGCGACAGCACAGAGGCTTACCTCAAGTGCAACTACTAACAATTTCCCTTGACTTGACGGGGGCACTTAAGACTCGACGCCATTTAAAGGTCGTTCGAAGACTTGTGTGTGGTATCTAGAAGGTATCGTGGACCTCCCCCCATCCCACACAACTTACCGCATCTGCCGTCGCAGATGACCCTGGCCCCGGGAAATTCCCCAGGAGGGGGCTGTAACCCCTCCTCCAACGGAAGGGGCCTTGACCGCCTTTCCTTTACTTCCGGCGACCCGCCCTTAGACGGGACCGCCTCCCCACTGAGGGGCCAATGGCCACCTCTCCCGAGCGCTCCCATCCGTGTTGGGTGACGCCCACTCATAGGGATCTACCAATTAGTGCTCACCGATCATGACCTTACCGCCACAGGTCCGGATAGTTGACCGGCTATCCGGACCCCCCACAAAACTCCTACCTAAAGGTCATGTCTTAATGATTTTAACCAGGCTAAGAAGTCTCCTATGAGTAACTCATTCCCCACCCTCGACAAATGCACACCATCCCCCAGATACATACTGTCATCATTAATACAACTATGCGAGATCGAATGCAATGTCTTGGAACGGAACAACCTACTCACTTTGTTATTCAGTTTTCTAACAGAATGATTTAAAGCAGGGATCGAGATAGCCCCCCGCCATACTTTTCGTGGGATCATATGAGACCACGCAATTATGCACCCCGGAACTCTCCTTGCTAACCAACTTACCGTGGAAAGCATAGTCTCCAGGAGAAGTCGTCTACCGGTAGTGACCAAATCATTACCCCCTAAATGCACTATGACTATGGACGGCGGTGACCTCATCCGCTCTAACAAACCCTCAAAAAATGCCTGAAACTGGTCAATACAGAGACCGCCCCTTCCGTAGAAGGACACTCTGTACCCGTATTCCCCAGGTACGTGAACCATGTCACCTGCTTTGAATACGTCCGCGGCCCGTCTCACGTATGAGTGGCCCACGACCCACACCTCCTTCCTTACAGCCGGTGATGTGCAACCGCTGGCCTGGTGTTGGGTCGACTGCACAGTCCGCCCTGCCTCGTAGGCTTGCGCAACTGAAAACAAACAAAGACAAGAGGCGTGAGTACATGATTACAGCTTCACAACATGTGCAATCGCACGTACCTCTTATAACAATTGGAGGACCAACGCCCCACACGTTTTACTTGTTCTACATTAAGACCCCTGGCTGTAGCTTCAGTGGCAGCCCCTATCCGAAAGGAATGGGTCCCAAATTCGCCCGGGTCCAAGCCCGTTGCGGCAATGGCCATTGCAAGCACCCGCTGAAACTGAAACCTCGTCAGTGGGGTGGCGTCTGCATGCCTCAACAATGTCCCCCCCCATGATGCCACCCTTCGTGCTAGGTAGTCTTCTAAGCACTGTACCGGACACATGGAGGATCCGGGGGTCCGGCGAATGATCGTGCAGTCCCCCCTCCCGTCTTGGTCGGACTTGGACCTGAGAAAGGAGACAATCATCGCATCGCCCCTGATCCGGACATGTTCCCTGCACAAGCCCCCCGACACATCCTGTTTGTTCCTTGCAACCAGCTCACTAACTCTCATAGCCCCGTGAAATGCCAGCGTAAATGCAGTCCGGAACAAACAGGTCTCGAAAGGGGACGAGCACGTGTTAGGGAGTGAGGCCAGTAACTGGGCCAACCTATCCAGACCTATCGGTCGTCTTACGTCTACTCTGCGACCCTCTAGGCGTTGCCACCCACGCAGCGCTTTCTGTACCGTAAAAGACGCTGTCGGGTCCTGGATGCCATGGGCCTTGGCAACAAAGGAAATGGCGGCACGATGCCTTTTGGCCGTAGCCACCGATTTCCCAGCCCTAAGTAAAGACATCAGAAAAAGTACTACGCACTCTTCCTGCCCCCACAGTCCCCCTCTCTCTTCCCCCAAAAAGGCTAAATAGGCCTGAAACGCCCCTTCATATGCCTTCCTTGTCCTGGGTGCTAGACTCTCTCCCACGAGGTGACGAAGTTCGGGGCACCGAGAGACCAGAGAGCTTCGGGGAAGGGTGCCGGCTCTGGGTCCGCTGAAGGAAGGAAACCCGAGAAAGCCTGCATGTGAAAACGAGACAGTGCATCAGCAGCCTGATTCATCACCCCTGGGACATGTTTTGCTCTGAATATCACGTTCAGTTGCATACACAGTAAGACAATTTCTTTGAGCAGCCTCAAAATCAATTTACAACGGGCTGCCTGACTATTGATGCATTCTACCACGGTCATATTGTCGGACCAGAACACGACAGAATGATCTCTGAACCCGTCTGGCCATGTACTCAGGGCCACCAGAATGGGAAATAGTTCAAGGAAAGCTATATTACCCGTCAGCCCCTTCTCGTGCCACCATAGGGGCCACTTTTGTGCAGACCATTTTGTGCCGAAGATGGCGCCAAAACCTATACTTCCTGCTGAATCTGTCCATAGCCCAAGCTCTTCGGAGGACACGGCTGGCTTGTTCCAGACGACTCGGCCATTGAAGTCCGCCAAAAATGCTAACCAAATCCGCATGTCCTGGCCGATAATCTCGTGCGATGATGCCCTTCTCTTAAGCCAACCATTGATTGGGCAATCGAGCGGGAAAACGGGCGAGCCATTGGGATCACCCTCAAGGCAAAGTTCAACTTTCCCACTAATTGTTGCAACTGGTGCAGTGTAACCTTAGGTGCATTTAAACATACTTGGAGGGCTGTCCTGAATTTCAACACTTTGCCAGCTGGTAAACGGAAACACCCCTCCCTTGAGTCCAACTCGATCCCCAAAAACTCGAGGCAAGTCGTGGGACCCATAGTCTTACCCGTTGCCAATGGCACACCAAAATGACCCATCAACACACAGAATTCATCTAAGGCCTGGGCACATTCGGGACTTCCGGCGGAGCCCAGGAACAAAAAGTCGTCAAGGTAGTGCATTACATTTCGAAAACCCGTTTTCTTAGTAAACACCCATTGCAGGAAAGTACTGAATTGCTCAAAATAAGCACATGATATAGAGCAACCCATTGGCATACACCTATCCATGTAAAATGACCCCTGGAACCCGAATCCCAAAAGACGCTGATCGTCTGGGTGTACCGGGAGCAACCGGAACGCTGACTCGATATCAGATTTCGCCATCAACGTCCCGGGCCCCAGGCGATTCAAGATGGCTACTGCCTCATCAAACGATGCGTATCGCACCGAACAAACTTCCGGATCAATTGCGTTGTTCACCGAAAGACCATGTGGAGCAGACAGATTATGGATCAAACGGAACTCACCTGGGTCCCTCTTGGGGACCACCCCTAACGGAGAACAAACAAAATTCGGTACCGGGGGTACACTAAACGGGCCGGCAACCCGTCCCCGGCTAACCTCTTTCTGAATTTTCTCATGCACTACAGATGTATGTTGCAACACGGAAAGTTGATTTTTGCACATCCCTACCCCCTGAAAGTCCCCCACCGGGATGCGGAAACCATGTGAAAAACCGTTCCGCAGCACCCCGGCAGAAGTACGATCCGGGTATTCGCTGAGCCAGGGAATCATTGCCAAGGTATCAATCGGGGTTGGTAACGGCGCCCCTCGGCCAAGCTTAGACCTGTTTGGCGCCCCCCTTACCCCCATTCTCACCCGTTCTGGCTCTGCACGATGACTCAGGATGGGACGACCCACACGTACTACATTCGTGTTTGAATTTACACAATCCCGGAGGCCTGGTACATTTCCCTTTGTTAAAATTAAAACAGAAACCCTTTCTCCCTGTATTGCCTGCGGGCCTTGACTGGTCGTCGGTGCTCGTACTTGGACGAAAGGGCGTCCCCACATTTTGGCGGGAGTAATCAATAACATTGCTCCCAACCAATGGCATTCTTAACATTCCCGATTCTTTCATTTTATCCCATGTTATAGAATCGTAACAATCCCAAGTCAAACTCTTGTTATGCTCCTTCTCTTTCCTGAACAGGTTGTCATAACAAAACCAATGGTTACCTTGATACGATGTCGAGTACCCCATAATTCGTGATTGATAAACGGGAAACTCAGGAAGCAACTCGGGCCTACGACCCCCCAAAATCGATGTGAAAATACCCCACGCATTGCCCCAGTTGCCAATATTCTCATTCACCTTAAAGGCGGCCATTTTTGCGCGCCAAACACTCGGATGCATTAAGTCCTTCTGACTTTTAACATGCTCCATATCATAATGGTCAACAAGCAAGGAGAAAATATTCACATACTCCCCAGACCAGATCTTTTCCTTTATAGCCAAAGGCACATGTTGTCCCAGTCTCTCTCTACGAGAGGGTGCTGACTCGTCCCTTGCAATCGGCAATGGCCGCTTACCTGAACCGGACGCGACTTCTGCCGCTTGCGGCTTGTCTTTAGCCGCCTCCCTTTTCTCACGAAGTCCTTTTATCAGCGCCTGTGCCTCGGCAGCCGCGGCGCCATCACTACTATCCCCCAACCATGCTGCTAGCTGTGCTGCCAGCTCGGGGGGCATGTCTCCCTTGGGTGTCGGGGTGACGACAACAGGGATTGGATTCCCCTCGATCGGTACTGGGGTCGGCGCCTCGAGCGGGGCAGAGGGAACCGGGACGTCTCCACCGGCTGGAACCCTTCTCGGCCTCTTAGGTCTCCCTCCAGCCGGCGCAGGGCCCGTACCCTCCTCCCCGTCCCGTTCTGCCAACCGTTTCTTTATGTCGGACACTTCTTTGCAAAGGGCCCGCACCATCTGGTCGGTCGTCATTCTCTTCGCGCCTTTCTTGGGCATCTCCCCGAGGAAGTATCTAGAAGACAAGAAAAAGGATCAAAACGCTCAAAATTGGCTCTTCGTTCTGTCCCGAGCTCACGTGTAGCGAGGAGGTGCAGCTTCGGAGCACAAGAACAAGAGGACGTCTTCTGGTCTTGCGTCTCTTTTTATCCGTCTTCGGGGCGGGCGAGAACCCGCCCCTGCCCGCCCCTAGGGCGGGGCTGGCTACGTCGGTGTCTAGGCCAGCCCACTCTAGGGCGGGAAAAAGCGCGCCCCGGCTACGCCGCTTCGGGCATACCAGCCGAGACACGCCTCCCGCCCAAAAATGGCTTCCCGGGGGGATCGAGGCACTCCACCATACGTTCGGGGGGACCGAGTGGTCGCCCCTTTCCAGACTTTACCCTTTAATGGACCTTGCCTGCAGTCAGTCAGTACCTTCAAATGGGTGAGACTTTTTCCCCAGTCCGCAATGTTTTTCACCTATGCTGTTATGATAATTAAGTCTAATGTATCAGACCCTTTGTTGATAATTTAGTGCAGTGGGGCCAGGTTGGTGGGGGGGGAATTCCACGGATGATGACAAGGGGAAATTAACTAAATAATTAATTTTCCCTTGTCATCGTCTGTCGAAATCCCCCCTTATCCAGCTACACCGCCCACCGCTCTTACCTGCACAGGCCGCAGCTGATCTCCACTTCCAGTGGTTGACTGGCCAGCTACACTCCATAGTTAACCTCTCTGTCATGATTCCTATGTTCCTTCTCAGGAGGCCCCCTACCTCAGGGAAAGATTTCAACACTATACACCTCAACGTACCTTGAGGTCATCTGCTTACCTTCTGACCTCTACTCCTAAGGTCTTGCTGTCCCGGATAGGGGGAAGATCCTTTCAAGTGGTGGCCTCTCATTTGTGGAACAGTCTACCTCTTTTTCTTTGACAGTCACAGGACCTCTTCACCTTTAGGAGGAAAATAAAGACCTGGCTTTTCCAACTTTAGGTTCCGACTGGATTTCTGCATTGGGTGTTTACTCTGTTAGCTGTTATGTGGTTTATCTCTTCAGCGCTGGGACACGCCTGGGAGTATCCCCGCGCTTTATAAATACCACATAACATAACATAACATAGCATAACATGTAAGTTAAACTCTCTGTAATGATTCCTACGTTTCTTCTCTGGAGCCACTGTACTCGTCTGGCTCAATTATTGATTTCCTGAGGCATTCTGGATGCTTCTGATAGCTTTCTATGATTCTCTTTCAATGAAGATCACATACTCCTCATGGGATAGTGATGTTGAAAAGAGGCCAAAGGGCAAAATAAATGAACTAATGCTACCTGTAATTGTTATTGAACAGAAGTGCGGTTTGTGTGTGTCATGCTTCCACTGTTTTCTATATGCATTTGTTCCACTCTGTCGCCCCATAGTGCTATGACTGGAGCCCTGAGCACTTACGCCTTATTAATATATCTTATTGCAATTTTTAATGTCATAAATCCCATGATTTCCTGGATAAAGAATTATTTTGATCCGTAATATTTCTTCAAGAAATTGTCTTTTTTTCTTTTGTTTCATTTTGCTGCATGATGCAAATTATTCCACCTAATTGATTGTATTAGCTTTTCAAAATCATACAACGTGTAGCAATGTTATGTATTTTCAGGATGTTTTGATAGCTCAGTTACTCTGTACTCAGTAGTTTGACATGGAACCATTGAATGCCTTTATTCAGGGTAGATTTTACTTGCGGGAAGGTTCAGCATTTCAATTATCAAGCACCACTTTTATTAAAAAATTCAGAGAACGCAACTCAGCTTGTGGAGTGTACTTTATAATTTCCAAACACAGTGTGAGTCTGTTTCACTAAATGATTATAAACATCTAGGTACATCAGGCTGTGGCTCTGTGCTAAACAGTTCAGTCACTAAACCAAGCCTGACACCTCTAGAATAGACACTGGTTTCCTGTCACACACTCATGATACACGTAGATGCAGAGGATCTGGCTCCTGGTGTGAGCTGGACAGCTTCACCCGTTGGCAGAGATGGTGAGATGGAGCATTTTATGCTGTTTTTGGGAATACAATGACCCTACTTGAAGAGAGGATGGCTCTACTGGTGGAGAAGTGTGGCTCAGGGGTTAGAGATGGCAGACCCGGAAGCTGAGATCGGCCCTGGACCAAGGTTCAATACCCCGCCTTGGCGGGTCTTGGGCTCAAAAATTCCACGGACTCGATAATTCTCGCTCTGGTGCCTTCTCAACTCACGGGTTCACACTCTGCGACTCTGGGCAATAGCTTGCTTAATCTCCACAACGGACCCACGCGGCGGGATGCCTGGCTTTCACCTTGTGGATACCCCGCCGGGGTTATCTCACAGGGGAATACCAGGACGGGTTCCCTAAGCAAGCGCCGGGAAACCCTTTGTGGGTAGCTGTGCGCTATATAAGCTCAAATACATTTACATTTACATTTACTGCTGGCGAAGGAGAACCTTATCCTCGGGCAATCCTCTTTCCACCTCTGACTTACCATGGCAGGACTCTAGTTGATATATGTTTGGTTTCTTAGTTAGGGTTTTATTTGCTTTAGAACAATGTTGTTGCTTTGTTATACTTGCTTTTATTGCAGGTGTGTTTAATGCTGAGAGGTGCCACTCCCTGTTAAAACGTCAGGCTCAAGGCTGCGAGTGTCAAAGGCCACGTGGGGTCATCACCTGTGACATCATGATGGGGTAGAGCAAAGTATCTGCTGTCACATCTGCTTCCCAGTCACATTAGATCAGTGCTATGATACTGACAATGAAATCCTCCAATGCAAAAGAAATAATGACACAAGTGCTGAGAAATTGGATTATATTGTTATTGACCAGAGACAGACGAAATCATAGATAAAATGCAAAAACTCATCATCGACGTTTTTGCATTACTGGAGAAAAGCAAACAGCCAAATGTAGTCCTTAATTCACACACACAGATACAAAATGTTAATTTGTTCATTTTATCTACTGGGTAGGTAGATTGAAAATCAGTGAGTAGGGTTATATGTTTATATTTGACAGAAGCACAAAGATATTTTACTCAAACTAGCTAAGATGCAATTTAATGAGAAAAAATCAAAAGGAATCTAAGGTTCAGCACAGGCAGTAGAGCTGCACATAATGAATATATCTCCACCCAGAGGTCAAACCATCAATGTACAAGGAGGGCAGTGGCTCCTAGGGAGTGGGCCATGAGGGGCTCTCTGCACCACAATTAAGAATGTATGTTATTCCCCAAAAGGGAAAAAGTGGGCCATTGTTGATACTTGCTTTGGGGCCTTGAGGCGCCCTTGCTATGCCACCGAATCATTGAAGGGATGAATACTGCAACATGTTAATAAAATAAAGGGCACTTCTTCCAGCAGTTTGCTCATTGGACCTCAATGAGAGAAATGTGCATATCAGGAAAATGTAATCTGCACCATTTGGTTCATTTGTTTTACTTTTTTTGTCAAACAATATGTGTGGCCAGTGCATCTTTGTTGATTTTTCAGTATAAATGCAGGGGCGCACCTTGTCCGAACATAAATTATAGACAGTTCCAGTACCTTTCCGTCAGGGTTTAAATCATTTTCATCTAACATGAATTAATCAAACAGTTATTTTGTTTTCCAAAACGGTGTCAAGGCAGTGGGTCAAATTTGCCCAAAAATGGTTTGTTTCCTTCAGTTGTGTCAGTGACCCCTCTAAAACATGCTTGGCATGGTTCAGTCTGAACTGCTTTAGTTCACAGCTCTGCAACACTTATTTCTACTTATTGGGCCATTTTTGCAAACGTGCATTCTATCACAAAAGTAAATTTGTACCCAAATTTAAATCTGTGACACATGCGAGGAATTCACAAAGTGATGTCTGGCAGTGATGAGCCGTTTTAGGGGTCAGAGATCTCTACAGTCGAAAATTCCACTCAAAGGGGAGGTGGGAGTGGTTCGCTTTGGAAGGATGTGGAACATGGAAATCCTCTTCTTCCCCTTTCTAACTTGCAAAGAGAAGGAGATTTACTATTTCTCACCTAAGGAGAACCTCGCAGGGCAGGAACGTGTTCTTTGTGGGACTGTCTCATGGCATTTAGAAGAACAAATATCAATAAATGTCCGCTTCTGGAGCGGTTTTCCAAGCTCCATGCATACACCTCTAAATTAAAGAAGGTTGTAAATGTACACTTGCAGGTACGTGTACATCTGCAAGTGAGTCCATACAACTTCAATGCCTTTTAGACTCCACATTTGACTCTTGTTTTGATTATTGTTTAGGGTACTGGTTATTATTCCTGTATATGATTACTGTACATACTCGCCTTATCTCTCTATGCTCCATCGCATAGCCCATTCCTATTCGTGCAATCAGGTTTATGTTGAGCCGTTATGTTTGTACTATTTGATCCAATGCCTATTAGAGTCCCCATGTTAGACTCATGTTTTGATTTGTTACCTTTGCCTCAAATTGTAAAGCGCTCTGATATCCTTCCGGATCAAGTTTGCGCTATATAAAACTTTATTAATAAATAAATGAACTTTGTTCGCAAATTGGGTCCAAAGTGTGTAAGATTTAAATTTGAAAATGTGTAATATGATGACTCTTGACAGAATGAAAACCAAAGAGAGGGTCACAATCACTTACAGACTCACACGCTTGGTTGGTATTTAGACAGAATATCGTGGACCAAAATATTGTGTCAAGAATATTGAGGATAAAATTATCGTAAAGGTAAGTTTCTTTAGCTAAGCAATGTTTTACTATACTTAGCTCCACATATACGTACCATGACTACATAATCTTCAAGGTGCGTAGATGTGAAGTTAAGAAAGGTACATCTATTCTTACCTATTTGCACTTACCTTCTCAGTATTTTCGTCCTCGATATTTATGACACGGTCTTTTGCCCACATGATATTTCTGTTTTCGATATTCTGTCAGTGATCCCGTTTGGTTAAAAATATGTGGTGGAAATTGAATTATTAAGCAAGGCATTTAGTGCCCTATCACATTTTCAGATCCGGTAAGGTCTTTGGGAAAAATGTTAGATTTCAGAGTAGCAGCAACAATTATTCATAGAATGGGATTGACTGATGTCCTGTGGACAGCAGAGCACATTTTCAACTGCAACCAGCGAATGCAATTCTTCCATTTACACATGTTTTCAGACATAGATCCTTTCAGCATAGGTGCTCTAGGGATATTTAACATGTGGAATTACCTTATGTTCTGTACAAAACATATATTGTTGCTGTAGTGTCACAAAGTGGCCTGAGTAGTGTCTTTGCATCATTTCTGCTTGGAGCACATATGAACTGATGCCGCAGTAAACCTTAATAGTGAGGGAGTGCACAGCAATGGCTAAAGCACTGTCGCGTGCAGCAGCCAGTAGATCATTGCTGCTCAGCACCTGAAGTTAGCTGGAGGTGCATTGTACATTAGTGCATCTGTGACATCCATTAAGTGGTCAGAACATAGCCTTGGCTCACTGAATCGAGAGGCCGGGATTACTGCTAAGTAGCAATGACAGCCAGTGTCCCTGGCCAAATACGGGCACTAGTTAAAATTCTGGCATGGAGTTGTAGATAATTGCAACCCTACAGAAAACCCAATTTTATGGCAAAGAATATTCATTGAGGAGCAGGATGACTACCTTCTAGATAAGGGTGTGTTTTGAGTTAGGATATAGGAAAATGGAACTCATAAATTGATCCTTCTCATATTTCTCAGTTGTAGGGAAAGCACTATTACCTAAAGAATAGAAAATCAATGTTGAGGCGTGGCCCCTAAGAAGAAGTATGTGTGGTTCAAACTAGCGTGTACTAATGGAATTGGACTGCACATCGATGTAGGTATCTGTGCCAGACTCACATCGGTATGTTCCAATTTCGGTCACAATCTTAGTGCCCCGGGAAGTTTTCAGCTCTACTGGTACTGAGATAGTGACCTCTTTGCACATAAAATTCACAGTTACTTTTGTGCGTGGCGGAGCCTTCACTGGCATGCTCAACTCGGACTTCTTCCTTGTGGTGAATGACTCAGACTCTCCTTTCTTCACTGTGAAGGTGTTGGACACCTCTGACGAAATATTGACTATTCCCAACAAAGTAAAGGAGGCACCCACCTTGATTGATGTCTCATTGCTGAATTCAAAGCTATGGGAGACATATTTCTCAAACTCCTTGGTAGAAGTAGCTGTGAACAGCTGTTCAAGGTCTGTGTTGTTTGTGTAAAAATACTGATCTATCTGAATGTTTCTTTCACTTTCAGTCTTTTGTTTGTCCCACAGAATTGTGGCTGTCACTGAGGCTTTCCCAGGAGGCAGAGGATACACATGGGAGACAGTATCATTGTAACCAATATCAATGTAATTAGCCAAATGTTCACCAGCCCTGGCTAGAAAAGACCACCCACCTCTATTTGGATGCTGGTACAGAAACCATGCTCCACTCTGGACTATGTGGGAGGATATCTGATCATTCATGTCTCCAAATGTTAGATTAGCCTCTTGAGTCAGAACCATCGATTTACCCCTGAAATTGGCATGTTGGTACACTGTGATCTTTGGATTGGTCAGGTCTTCAGTGATTAACATAAGAGAAGAACCATTGTTATTCATTTCAGTCCATGAATGTTCTCCCTCCTCTAGGGCAATGCACCAGCCCTTAAAGTTGGGATGTTCGTACATTATCCATGGCTGCCCCACCACCTTCGCAGATGAGATGCAGTCTTCAAAGTTCTCGCTCCCCAGATTTGGCACATCTGCAGTAAATGTCTTATGCAATCCCTGGAAGTTGGCATACTGATAGACAGTGATTGTGTTCATGGTTGACAGCTACGGTTGTTCCAAACTGTTTCCTGTATTTGACCCTGCAATATAAAACAGCAGGAACTCAGTGGAGGAGCCTCGTGCAGGGTTATGACAATCAAAAAAGAACAGACATGTACTGGGGAATTCCAATTCAAATCTCCAAATGTGGTCAGTAAAAAAACCAGATCATGCATTACTACAAACATTAGATGCACTCGGAGACGGGGCATTGAATGGGCTTTCCCAAGGAGACATCCCAATGACCGCAACAAGAAAATCGAGTAAAACAGATTCAGTACTAGATTATCAATTTGTATCACTTAAACTATTCCATATGATTCTGTCCTATAATATAATTGCAAGGTATGACAGTGATCATTCCGCACAGGCCATCAATATAATAGATTATAATGCAAAGTGTTGGACTTATAAATCCAAAATCAAAAATCAGTTGGAATAAACTGTCAACAACTAGATATGAGATCTGGAAATGGACTGGCTCAACACTTGCACCATGACACAAGAAGAACTTAAAGCCATGCTAAAAACAACAAACAAAGTCAAAGTCCGAAGAATCAAATCTGGTATTCAATTACCTTTGGACAACAGAGAAGGGCCCTGGACAAGGAAATGAAACCCATCAATTCCCAATTAGGTCACAAGGCACAAGAAATAAAAAACTCAGAGGCCTGCGTAATTCTTCAAAAAAGCGATTTGGGAAGCAAAAAGGGCAAAAACCGACGAAAATTGGATAGACATAGTTCAAGAATGTAAATAAATACAGAATCTTTATGGACACTAATACATCAATTCGACAGAAACTCTATGTGGACAGTTGGCAACAAAGTAACTAAAAAATAATCAAAAACATACATAAGTGTCCTACATGACACACAAGATGCACAGGCACCAAACAGCACAAATACCATATGTGAAACATCGCTCACCTTTACCCAAAGTAAAATTACCGGAATGAGTGGGAAAAGTAGAGGTAACAGTGTGTGCCCAGCCCATATGGCCTCCTTGGAGCCATATATAAAGAAGATTAAGAGTTTTGGAGCTGTCACTTTCATAGCTTGTGTAGCTTCTGTCTAGCGACAGATGTAATCCCTGAAACATGGAGTGGATCTATCTTTGAACCAAAATAAAAGAAAGTCCCTTAGTTTTCCCAAGATAGCTACTGCATGTTTGGTCTTATGGACACAGATTCGAAAATATTTGCAGGCCTCATATTGAATGATCTAGAACAGTGGTCTGAAAGGAAAAGGCTTATCCCAGTTAACCAGACAGGGTTAGGACCAAAATCCAGTACTGCGGACAACTTGGTAGCGCTCTCAATGATCATGGATGAATGTGTATCAAAGAAACAACTTCTATACACATGCTTTGTGGATTTCTCCAAAGGTTTTGATCACATCAACCAAAATTTACTATGGGAAAAGCTGATTAACTGGGATATCCCTACAAAATTATTGTACGCAATTCAGCTCTTACACACAAACAATTTTGCCAAGGTTGACCTTGGACAAAACTAAGGGCTAACAGACAAATTCCTAATAGAAAGAGGCCTGAAGCAAGGCTGCATTCTGACGCCATTTCTTTTTAACATTTTTCTGGCAGATATAAGCACCTATTTAGACTCAGCCAATTCCCACTCTCCAAGTCTGGTGGATACAAAGTGACCTCATTACAATACGCTGATGATTTAGCCCTGCTGAACTTAACTGGGATTGGACTCCAAAGGTTACTTCAAGTCAAGTCAAGTCAAAACCACTTTATTCGATTAAAATCATAAAAGTATACTAAAACAATGTTAGGTACATAATTAAAAACAGGATAAAAAGTCAAGTTAATACAATTAGATTCATGAAAAAAGTTAAAAAAAACAATTTTCTCTCCATTTTCTCCCCCTATTAAGAGGAAAACTATTGCACAAATCCCTTTCCATACAGAACCCCTCCAAAACTAATTCATATACAAAATACAGTTTAAAAAAGGATGTTTTACAACATTAAAAGTCCAATCTTGTTCTCCTGATTCTTACAGCAGCTGTCAAAAAACTAGCAATACAATACATAATGACAGGGGTTTCCAACATTAACAAAAATAACAGTGCAGGTTTATACTGAGTAAAACTCATCTCTTTCAGCAGAGGTTTGACATAACACTTCGGGGGTTCACTATACCAAGGGCAAAAAAATAGAAAATACGCAGTATCCTGAACAGACTTGTCATCGCATTTACATGGGGTAGAATCCTTTAACTTACACCAATTTTTCATATCCCATAAGACCGTATGAATTTGATTGAAACGAAATTTTGTCAGTAACCATCTTTGGAAAAAGTTTGTTACCACTGACAAATAAGGCGCCATTTCATGAGTGGTGGTTATCATTACATGACTCCTCACTGAGAGTTTGCCCAATTCCTCCGCCTCTCGCTCCGCGTCACAGAGCTTGATGAAATTGGTTTTCACCCATACTAGATCTTCTTTGCATAGGGATTCTGGACTTCCAAAAATCTCAGGGCGTCCTAGCTTTTTAGCCACATTCTCTACATATGACAACCACTGAATATCCCTCACATGATCTAGTTTCATACAGTCTTTGATGAGTTTATGGTTCAGACTAAGGTTCTGGTTTAGCCAAAGTTTTATCCATAGCACAATGGGTGCTAATTTTAGCATATCAGTGATAAATCCCACCCCTAATTCAAGGTGTAAGACACTATTTGCTGGGGCAAACCAAGCAATGATTTATTTGTGTGTATCCCCAAATAGCTGCCCCATAACGTGCTATAGCAACTAATTTGGCTTTATAAATGGCCAGGATAGCCTCTGTAGCTTTCCCCCCTAGTCTTTTTGCGAGTCTCAAGACTGCAGAAGCAGAGCTTCTGACTGCATTTGCCTTGGAGGTTAGCTGCGGTACCCATGTTCCCCTTTGGTCAAACACTACACCTAAATAAGTAAAAACCTTTACTCTGGAAATGACTTCACTGCCACAAAAAAACGTTTTTTCTTTGCTTTTAGAACAACCCACTGACATTGTATGCGATTTGGCACTATTAATGACCAAGTCCAGATAAAGGATCCAAAAGAATCAAGGAGTTTTTGTAGGGCAATCGGGGTCCTGGCTATCAGGACCGCATCATCGGCATAGAGGAGCACCGGAATTGGCCTCCCCCCCCATGCACGGAATGTCCTGAGTTACAGTTGTTAGATTGGCCTCCAACGAAATCACGTCCAGCGTGAACAGCATGGGGGACAAAATACCGCCCTGGCGTACCCCTCGTCGGGACCTAAAGCTTGCTGTACACTTCCCGTCAGTAGTCATCCTAATGGAGGCATTTAGATCTTTATGAAGCTTCGCCAAGAAGTGTACCAAAGAGGAATCAAGGCCCATATTCAGTAGCATAGTCCACAGCTTCGATCTATTAACTAGATCAAAAGCTGTGGATAAGTCCAAAAAGCCTAGGAATATGGATCCCCTTTTTGCCCTCGTGTACTTTGCTATTATCAGGTGAAGGTTGAGACATTGGTCTTCTGTGCTCCTCCCCGCTCTGAAGCCATATTGTGCATCCGTCAGGATATTATTCCTGGTAGCCCAAGAAGTTATTCTGGCTATTACGACTTTTCCTAGGATCTTAACAGAGGAGTCCAATAATGATATAGCATCTTGGATCTCCCCTCTCGTCTTTTTTAAACACGGGGATTATGGTAGCTCTAGACCAAGATTTCGGGAATCCCACAACAGTCGAAGCATTAAAAACTTTGGATAAAATATCTGCCCAGTATAATGAGTCAGCCTTAAACAAATCCGAAGGAACCCCGTCAGGACCGGGTGCCTTTTGGCCTGCGCTACTCTCGATTGCTTCAATGACTTCAATTATGTTGAAATTTACTGGGGCTGGCGGAAATTCAGATGCAGGAAGCTCAAAGAGCTCCTGCTCCATATTACTTCCATAAATTTTTTCGAAATGATTAAGCCAGTCATCCTCAGGGATATTAAGTTCCAGTTCCTCGTTTTGATCACGAGCAAACAGTGGGGTATTTATTATTGACCAGAACTTCGAGCTATTTTTTAAGGTAGCTTTATTCATAAGCTCAAACCAAGCTTCCCTTTTTAAAGCATGTTTACGTGCTTGGGTTGCCCTGGAATAATCTTTTCTCAGCTGCCGCAATAAGGGTAAATCCCTCGGGTGGGTATAAAGTGCTTTATTTAGGCGGTTGTGGGCTTTACTGCAGGTATTGTCAAACCAGCCTAATGCCTGTCTGTTTTTTTCTCCCTGACCTTTGGATGTTAGATTCTGAGATATTATATGGCAGATGCCTTCAAAAGAGGTTAAAACCTCCTCGCCTTTTGAGAGGGGATTAACACAGATGTTCAATTGTTCAATTGTTCTGTACCTCAGTGGTTATGGTGAGAAAAAAATCATCCGGTACTACCTGTCCCTACTTGAGCCTCCTCCCCTGATCTTTAGTCTTAACTGGTAAAACAACCTGGGATGTAGCAGTGAAACTCAAGAGGGAGAAGCCATTTACTAGCTCCATCCCCACGGGGTTATGATCGCTCCCAGGCATCGGTACAGCATTATAAAAAATCACGAATTTAAGAAGACCTAATGATAGGAATATATAATCAATTATTGAATCACAATCCCTTCCAGTATACGTAGCTACCCTAGTATTTTTGTCAAAAAATTCTGCCTCATATAAATCATTGGTAGCTAGTAGATTTTCCATAACCATCCCCTTCTGATTATGTTCAAAATGCGGGGGGGAAATACTGTCAGGGGCATCTGAATCGATAAGGTCACAATTTACACATAAATTTAAAATCACCCAACAATATAAAATGACAGTAAGTGGTTTGCTTTTCTTTATAAGTAGTTAAAAAGTCTGTTAGCCACACTAAATGTTCGTTTAGAGGGTAGCCATTCGGTGAATTATAACAATTCGCAAAGAGTATTTTTTTACCATCAACCAAAGTTACCTCTATAACTAGACAGTTATGGGAGTCGCAGTCAACTTTTATAATTTTACCCTTTACATTCACCGAGACCAACATCAGCAGGCCCCCTCTGTTCCTTCCAGCAGGAGATGGTAATGCCGGGACAAAGAAAGAAGTAAATCCATCCAGCCAAAAGTCACAATCCATGTCCCACGTCTCCTGCATAACAATAATATCATATGATTTTACAAAGTTCAGCCAGTTGGGATCTTCTCACTTGGACCGTAAGCCGGCAATATTCCAGCTTAATAATCTGATCTTATCCCTTTTATCAGGGGTACCCAACTCTAGTTTGCGTCCAATATTATCTGAAGAAGGTACAAGAGCCATAGGGGCATGGTCCACTGCAGCAACATCTTCCATACCCTCTCCATCCCCCGTCAATCGCACAATTCAAGACCCGACAAAGCGTCAAATCTATTGTGCGTTGTAATATTGGGACCAAACCTAAAGAGGTTCTCCCTGGCTAAGGGTAGCTTATGGAAGGCCAAAAGGTGTAAAAGGGCTTCTGCCTAAGCTAGGGGTGGGGTGTCCTGGAAGATGATTATAGAAATATCCCAAAGGGCGCACGCCGATACTGCTACTATCGGTGGCCATCGAGGCTGCCCTTAATAGAACTGTGGCGACATGTTGAGGGAATCTAAAATTTACCACCACGCAATCCCCAGTACAGGTTTTGCGTGTGGGACCAATCTAGTTTACCCTCCTGACTGTGATTATTTCTCCAGCAAAATTTGAAGGGAAACCACAATTTAGGTTCAGCCATGATACAACTTTATTTTTAAGGGAGTCATGTGACTCCTCAAATGGCTCAGCCAAAGATGAATTATGTGGGGGCACATTTGCTAAAACAATTACATAGGGGGCACAGCCTGGCGGAAGATCAATAAAATTACTTCTCCTCCTAGGGGTAGCATTTGGCTTTGTAACCGGCCCAGGTTTGTAGTGTACTCCTGCACTGATAGATGGAGGTATAGGTAGAGCAGAAGGACCAGGAGGATCTTGGGTAGCTCTAGATGCTTGACATATGGCATGTACATTTTTATCACTCTTGGCTATCCCTTTCCTGCCAGTCTCCATGGAATCTATATTAGGTGTGGGAATTGCTAACAGATTGATTATTTTCTGCCTTTCTTTTCTGTGCAAGCCTTCCCGCCCTCTTGCCTTGCTGCCACTGCGGTATCTTAGCGCTGACTATTTGATTCACTGGCTTATCTTTCATCTGGCATTTTACTCTCCCGTGATAAAGCGCCCATTCCACCGCGTAGCGCTCCGCATTTGCGTAGCTGATAGCTGTTTAGTGCAGACACTATCTCAGGCGTATTGTGCTATTACTGCTGTTGCCCATCTGAGGATTTTTAATATTAATCGCTACCTGTGTGCATAGCGCCGACGCTGTAACTGATCGCATTTGTTTTGGTGCATCTACTCTGCCCTCGCATAGCGCCGTGTTGTTGTTTAGGAACCCTCCATTTTGTTGTGCCTGCAGCCCGTCCCTCCCCCTTCGCTAACGCCTCCCAGCTCACCCTCCCACGCTCCGCCCCCTCCACCTTCCATTTATGGCCAATGCCCCCACGCGCAGCGTCCACGCGCTACGGCCTCGCCGAAGGTGCGCCAAAGGTAAGCCCGTCTACGCCCGTCCGCGCCTGGACCGCGCCCAGCGCCAGACCCCCTGCCCCTCACGCTGCCCAGCCCCCCCGCATTACCAACGATGCCGCCGCCCTCCTAGCCCTTAACCCCGGTCGCGCCCCCAACTGCGTTCAAGCCGCTCCTGGACGCACCCATGGACCTTTCTCATGCTACTCCTGCAAATTCAGCGGCACCGACAACATCTCCGCTACAACCACACATCAGACTCCTGACCCCAACCACTTACAATGCATCCTTCTCAACACCCGATCGGTCCACAGGCACGCCATTGACCTATGGAATCTACTAGACACCATTTCTCCGGACATCGCCTTCCTTACAGAAACATGGATGAACGCTTCCTCCGCACCAGACATCACCATTGCCATCCCTGAAGACTATAAGATCACTCGCAAAGACCGCACCACCCACACAGGAGGAGGAATCGCTATCGTCCATAAGAAATCCATCCGCATCTCAACCAGCTCTGACGCCAACCTCGCCAACTCCGAACACCTTCACTTCCAGATCCACATCGACCCCAAAACCACACTCCGAGGCACTCTCCTCTACAGACCACCAGGACCCCGCGCAAAATTCAGTGAAGACATCACGGACTTCATCACTCCACACGCGCTCCCCTCCAAAGAATACATCCTTCTGGGTGACCTCAACTTTCACCTTGAAAATATCAACGACCGCAACACCGCCACCCTCGTGGACAACCTCGCCAACCTCGGACTTAAACAACTAGTCACCTCCCCCACCCACATCGCAGGTCACACACTCGACCCCATCTTCACATCCAGCAATCATGTCTCCTTCGGCCACACCACGGACCTCCTCTGGACTGACCACAGCTGCGTTCACTTCACCTACAACAAACCAAAACCCAACATCCACCTCCAACCTACCCTGCAAAGAAACTGGAACAAAATCACCACGGACCAAATCTCCGCATCGCTCCTTCGAAACACCCCAGCCCTCTCTTCTAACGCCAACGAAGCCGCCGCTAACCTCACCCTATGGTTATCCAACACCGCCGACACCTTAGCACCCCTGAAAAAACGGCAAAGCAAACCTGGCAGCAAGAAGGCCTCATGGTTCAACGATGATCTCAAAAAGTCCAAGAAACTTGCCGCTCCCTTGAAAAGGCCTGGAAAAAAGACCCAACCACCAGCACCAAGGTCGCCTTCAAAAACGCCACCCGCACTCACCACCAACTGATCCGAAAAGCCAAGAAAACAGCATTCAAGGATCGACTTGACAACAACGCCCACAACAGCAAGGAACTTTTCAACATCGTCAAGGAATTTTCCAATCCCTCGGCCAACTCCAATGACATCATCCCCTCTCAAACCCTCTGCGACTCCCTAGCATCATTTTTCCACAACAAGATTGCAGACATCCACAACAGCTTTGACAACCAACCCGGAAATCAACCCACCCTACCATTTGCTGATCATCTTCCCCCCGTGAACATTTTCAACGACTGGAATCCAATCTCCACTGAGGACACCATCCGCCTGATGAATTCAATCCACTCAGGATCCCCCACAGACCCATGCCCTCACCACATCTTCAACAAAGCAGACTCCGTCATAGCTCCGCACCTCGGAGACGTCATCAACTGCTCCTTCAACTCCGCCACCTTCCCGGAAGACTGGAAACACGCTGAACTCACCGCCCTTCTGAAAAAACCAACGGCGGACCCCACCGAACTCAAAAATTACCGCCCCATCTCGCTTCTCCCATTCCCGGCCAAAGTCATCGTAAAAGCTGTCAACAACCAGCTCGCCACCTTCCTCGAAGCCAACAAATCCCTCGACCCCTCACAATCTGGCTTCCGAGCAAAACACAGCACTGAGACCGCCCTCATCGCAGCAACAGACGACATTCGAACGCTACTAGACAATGGAGACACAGTCGCCCTCATCCTCCTCGACCTCTCCGCAGCCTTTGACACAGTCTGCCACAGCACCCTCCTACAACGCCTCTATAACATCGGAATCCAAGGAAAAGCACTTGAATGGATCACCTCGTTCCTCACCGGAAGAACCCAGAGAGTCCGCCTTCCTCCATTCAAGTCCGAGGCCTCTGAAGTCATCTACGGCGTACCACAAGGATCCTCACTCAGTCCCACCCTCTTCAACGTATACATGAGCCCCCTCGCGGCCATCGCACGCCAACACAACCTCAACATCATCTCTTACGCGGACGACACTCAACTGATCCTCTCTCTCACCAATGACCCCAGCACCGCCAAAACTAACCTACACGAAGGAATAAAAGAAGTTGCCGACTGGATGAAACAAAGCCGTCTGAAACTGAACTCAGACAAAACAGAAATCCTCATCTTAGGTACATCCCCCTCTGCATGGGACGACTCCTGGTGGCCGGAAGCCCTCGGAAAAGCACCCATCCCGACAGACCACGCACGGAACCTAGGCGTCATCCTGGATTCGTCACTCTCAATGAACAGACAAGTCAGCGCCGTATCCTCTTCCTGCTTCAACATTCTTCGCATGCTCAGAAAAACATTTCGCTGGATCCCCTCCGATACTAGGAAAACAGTCACCCACGCTCTGGTCACGAGCCGACTGGACTACGGAAACACCCTCTACGCGGGTACTACCGCAAAACTCCAGAAGAAACTCCAACGAATCCAAAACGCCTCAGCCAGGCTCATATTAGACCTCCCATGCAACGAACCCATCTCTGGTCACCTTAAAGACCTCTACTGGCTACCCATCAATAAGAGGATCACTTTCCGACTGCTTACACACGCACACAAATCACTCTACGACATCGGACCAGACTGCCTCAACTCACGACTATCCTTCTACACCCCCTCCCGCCAACTACGTTCTTCCAACCAAGCCCTCGCCATTGTACCTCGCATCAACAAGACCACCATGGGAGGCAGATCCTTTTCATACCTGGCTGCTAAAACATGGAACTCACTCCCCGCTTACCTTCGCCTTACCCAGAACCACCTAGCGTTCAGAAAGCAACTTAAAACGTGGATATTTGACAAGTAATCATCCTCCCCTTCCTAAGCGCCTTGAAACCCTCTGGGTATGTAGTGCGCTATACAAATCCTATGACTTGACTTGACTTGACTTTCTAAATGGCCTAGTGTGGATTTGGACAGGGGCTACCTCCTCCTCCTCCTCCTCCGACTCCGAGGTAGATTTGTCAAGTACTTCAATATCCGGGGCCTGATGGATCAGTGCTGCTACTGCAGTGATTGCCACGGGTACATTATCTGTAATAGTGGCGGTGTCCGGTAAAACCTCTGGTGGAAAAGGGCTCTCCTGGGCTTGGTCATGATCTGAGGAATTACCTCTACCCAAGGAAGCCCTTCTGTCATTATTGATCTTGTTGACCATTTTTACCAGGAAATTGTCAATAGAACCCGCCCCCACAATAGCCTTGTCTTTCATGGGCCCCGGCATGTGTACAGGGCCAAGTGTGTAATATACACAGACCAGTTCAAAACCTTACGGAGGTAAGGTCGGTTCAATAGCACCACAGTTCCTATTAGGCCATACACTATTACGCTCTCTTTACCTTGTGATAGCGTTACGGAACTCCAGATGAGTTGAGCAGGGTCTCTGGCCCTGCCCTGCTTCCTCCTGCCTCAGACGGCCACAGACGGCCCGCCCTCTGCCTGGGCTCTGGACCTCCACAAGCTCCTCAAGCAATTCCCCAGTGGTGGGTGCCCCGCTCCTCTGCAAAAGCCTCCACTTCTTATGCGCCTCCGGGCGCTGTGGGCTGACGCTGCACCCGGCGTCCCCGGGAAGAAGCAGGGGGCGCTGGGAAGTGTAGTTTTCAATCCGGCGGCGGCGGCGAAGGAAAGCGCAGATGGAGTTTGCGGATCCCGTGCCTCTGGACCTCCACAAGCTCCTCAAGCAATGCCCCAGTGGTAGGTGCCCCCAAAGGTTACTTAATCACCTAGATATCTACTGCACTGAAAACAAAGGGGCATATTATCAAGAATGTCGTTACAATCATTGCCACTTTAGTGGCAAGAAACTGCTGCTAAAGCGGCGATAAGGGGCTTGATAATAGGCCCTTGTGAATTCCCATAGAAACCCATGTTCTGGTGTTAACCAGGGCTTCTATGGGAATTCACAAGGGCATATTATCAAGCCCATTATTGCTGCTTTTGCGGCAGATTTCGGCCGCTAAAGCGACGATGATTATAACGTCGTTCTTGATATTATGCCCCTAAATGACTATTAATTTTACAAAATCAGCAGGAAAATCAACAAGAAGGGGAGCTGGTCGCTAGGTGGGAAGACAATTCTCCGAGGTACTTTGCATAAATATCTCAGCATTTTGCAGAAGATCGATTAAAACATTAACTCTACCAGAATACATTGAAACCAAACATCTCTTCCCTAATCTCAGCTTTCCAACAACTATATCGAAAATGACAAAGCCCAACATTTCAGCCACTACTTGCAGCAATAAAAACTAGGGGCCCGATGTAGGTAAATCCCATTTACCGAATTTGAAATACCGAATTGTACCGATTCGGTATTTCAAAATCGGTAAATGGGATGTAGGTCCCAACATCTGGAATCGTTACCGATTCCTTACAAATTCGGTATTTACCGATTCGGTAAATACCGAATCGGTATTTGCTATTGAATCCTATGGGCCTTTGAAGCCCATAGGATTAAAGTCAAATACTGAATCGGTATTTACCGAATCGGTAAATACCGAATTTGGCTAGGGTGCAGGGGGTGTCACTTTGACACCCTCTAGCACCCCCAAAACGGGCATGTGTGCAATGTGGCACACAGACATGCCCTAAGGGCACGTCTGTCTGTCACATGGCACATGTGTACATGCACAGATGTGCATGTACACAGGAATCAGTATTTTACCATGGATTTGTATTCCATGGTAAAATACCGATTCTGTAAGCCATGTGCTGATGGAACATTGGCTACCTACATTGCATTTTCGGTAATTTTACCGAATCGTTATCATTACCGAATCGGTATTACCGATTCGGTAATGATAACGATTCGGTAAAATTACCGAAAATGTGCCCCTACATCTCGATAGCCCTTTACCGATCGGAAACGGCTGAAAATCGGTATTTTCGGCCGATTCCGATCGGTAAAGGGCTACCTACATAGGGCCCTAAGGGCCTTATTTATGAAGGCTTTGCGCCGCCGGTGCGTCACGTTTAACATGGGAAAAAGTGAAGCACTGGTGGCGCAAGTCTTTCATAAATGAGGCCCTAAGTTTATTCCAACTCTTTCCAATGGTACCGTAGTCTTGATTGGAAAAGTCAGGACATTTTTTAACTCCGGAAAAAACATGCTCTTCCGGCTCTTGTTTCATCTTCCCTGGAGCTCTATGTGTCATGAATAAGGGCTTCTGGCGAAACCACACTCCGAAATCAAAAATGAAACACAATCGAATTCAGATACTTGGGCTCAGGCTCTTGAGACAGCATTGAAGAACCTGAAAGTAAAGGAGCTACGGAATGTGGCACTACCTCATTACTCCTTTACAAAAGTAATTACCAAACAAATAAGGATGTGGTCATGGTACAAAGATAAAGAAGAACTCAGTAAAAGAAGACACGCCTAAAGACCCTTAGGAATGAATGGGGACGTATTCCTTATTTGCAATTAGCAATTAGCTAATCGCAAATAAGGAATCGGTGGGAATCGCAAATTCAATTGTGATTCCTACATGAATCCCGTTTTGCGAGTCCTTAATAGCGAATCCTTAAAATTCGCTATTAAGGACTCGCAATTCCTTACCTTGATGAATCTGGCCGTATATCCCTAAATGGCAACTGAAACCACAGGATACCAAGTGCAGACTATGTCAAGGACATGAGAAAACTCGAACTCATATTTTATCAATCTGTCCCAAAATATTAGCTAAATGCAAAATTTTACTCAAAAGACCTTTTAATTTACATGGCATCAGAACTTGTCAACACGCCTTGCTCTGTTGCATAAAAGGGGAGACTCCTCAAATAATAGCAGCTTTTATCAAAACAAATCTTAAAGTGTATCATCTATTGATAGCAAACAGATTGATGAAAATTATGTAATCTATTAACTATTTAAAAGTGTTGTCTGAACTTTTAGATGTACTTTGATGTTAATGCTATTACAAATGCACTTAAGAAGACTGTACAGAATCATTCCAGTGGACAAACTAAGAGAGAGAAATAGGAGGTGCACTGTGTTATTTAATTACTTTTTAGACTCAGGGTGACTTTGCATGAACATGCATGCACTTTAAAATAGACAAAGACAGGAAAACGAATGGTCTTTAAACAAACCGATAAAGCTATTACATTTGAGCAGATTGTAATGACTATTCCAACACACAAGTATCTGCTTTTTATATGTTTTAGCCATGGTATTTTTAACAAAAAATTGCTCAAAATGTAAACTAATGCCAAAAAGAAGTTGCTTACATTTAATACATTTGTAATTTTGTTTTCTATTGGTCTAGCTGTGTAAAATATTATGGCTTAAATTAACTGAAATAAATGATTTTGACTTTGACTACGAAAAGGACAGATTCGTTATTTATAAAATTGGATTGCGATGCTGCCCGGTGGCAGAGGGCTAGCGCGCGATAGCTGGAGAGCTGCTGTGTCATTTTACCCTTCGTCCTGCTGATTGCGAGCAGCGGCATTTATTTTATCTTTGGCCATTATTATTGTGACTCCTAACTAACCTGACTTCAAAGTTAATAGGTTACTTACCCTGCTTTCTCTTTACAGAGGCTATGCGGCCGGCTGAGGGCTGATTGTTGGGGCGGGCTTTCAGCGGCCGCGGGCGCCATCTTGGGTTGGGTTGGCCGGCACATTGGATCTTTGGCACACCCCCCTCGTTACTCCTCTATTTAGGAGCAAGCATTCCCTTCTCCCAGCGATTGCGACGCTGCCCGGTGGCAGAGGGCTAGCGCTCGATAGCTGGAGAGCTGCTGTGTCATTTTACCCTTCGTCCTGCTGATTGCGAGCAGCGGCGTTTATTTTATCTTTGGCCATTATTATTGTGACTCCTAACTAACCTGACTTCAAAGTTAATAGGTTACTTACCCTGCTTTCTCTTTACAGAGGCTACGCGGCCGGCTGAGGGCTGATTGTTGGGGCGGGATTTCAGCGGGCGCCATCTTGGGTTGGGTTGGCCGGCGCATTGGATCTTTGCCACACCCCCCTCGTTACTCCTCTATTTAAATGTCCACTATGTGTCAGCGCAGCGGACGAGCGCAGCGGGTGCGTCGTAGGCGCGCCGGATTTGCACCTGAGTTTAGCCCGTCTGCGCCCATCCGTGGCCGGCCGGGCCAAGGGGCAGGGGATGCTAGTCATTTTATTTCATACTCAGCTAGGCAACTCTCGGATTTTAATTCACCTTGCCATGTACCCTCATTATCCACCATGGGGAAGCTAACTGCTTTTGGTATCCTTCGCACATCCCCCTTCCCTCATGGCCCCCGCACTCCTCCGATAGTTCCACCAGAGAACCACACTTCCATTCGGGTGTTATATCTAAATACCCGCTCTATGGTGAGACACCAGACAGATATTTTTATCTTGTTGACACAGGAAAAACCTGACTTACTTTTGCTGATCGAGTCCTGGCTTACGGAGGATTCCCTTCCCGACATCCTGGCTGCCCTCCCTCCAGATTATTTTATCCTCCACGCTGACCGGCCCCCTGGTCACCCTGGAGGTGGCGTGGCAGCTATCATCTCAAAACGACTCCATCTTATTTCTTCATCCTCTTCTGCATTATCACAAGTAGAGAATCTGATCATTAGTCTGGGAACGGAAGCCGGGGCTTTCTCTTTCGCTCTGCTATATCGCCCTCCACGTTCTATGCCGGACTTCTCCGAGAATTTATGCGAACAGGTGACTGCTCTTTTGACCTCACATCCTAGCTTTGCCCTTTTCGGGGATTTTATTTACTGGTTTAATGATGCCAATGCAGGTGCACATGCCACGGCACTATCTGAGACCCTGACAAGTCTGAACATGACTCAACATATTTCTTCACCTACTCACATCAAGGGGCACATATTAGATCATGTTTGGACTACAAATCTTACCCTTTCTCAGCCTTCTATATTTCCATGCGCGTGGTCGGACCACCATATTATTGACACTACCATCACTCTCAGTGGGCGGACTAAGCCCCCCCTGATGGCAGGCGGTTCCTCACGCAAATGGAACATCTACGATTCAAAGGGATTTTTAGCAACCCTGGCCACCACTCGCCCTATTATCGGCACCCATGATGATGTTAATAGGATGGACACTGATATCGGTAGCTGGTTAAAAGGGGCCAGTGATCAATTTGCCCCATTAATGAAGTTCCCCTGCACCAGACATCCTAACGCCAACAGGTGGTTCTCTGACAACCTCAAGCAACTAAAACTTGAGGTCCCCCAATTGGAACGCACATGGAGACGGGATTACTCTAAGTCATCTAGACGGAGATACGTGGCAGCCCGCAGAGAATACAAATGAGCTATTCTCTCAGCTAAATCGGAGCATATCTCCGACAGAATCTTCTCTGCTACCAATAAATCTCGAGAAGTGTTCAAGATTATGAACGAGCTGACCACTGACGATAGGACCCTCCCAGCCCAAACTCCGACTAAGGAGACCTGTGATGCCCTCAATCTCTTCTTCATTGAGAAGATCATCAAAATAAAAGACTCTATCATTCCTATCCCACAGTCACCATTCCCTGATGTTTCCCCTGATAATCTTCTATCCCTCACTCAGCTCCCTATCATAGATCCTCCCGCCTTAGCGGAATTAGCTACTCGTGTAAGATCTGGCTCACCGAATGACCATTGCCCTCCTTCAGTACTGCGGGACATTTGTCTTAAGCTACCAGAATGCATATTACCATTCCTGAATGCATCCCTCATCTCTGGCGCAGTCCCTAGCTCCTTCAAGGAAGCAATCCTCGTGCCGCTCTTGAAAAAACCAGGGGCGGACCCTGCCGAACTTTCTAACTACCGACCAATATCCCTGCTGCCCTATTTGTCAAAACTTCTCGAAGCCCATGTCACCCGGTGCTTTTCCAACTTTATCGAGAGCTCTTCCTTCCTTGAGCCTAATCAGGCCGGCTTCAGGCCAGCCCATTCCACGGAAGCTGTTATCCTGGCAGTTATGGATACTTTGAGAGGGAATGCAGATGCAAAAAGACCACAAGCCCTTGTGCTTCTGGACCTGTCGGCCGCGTTCGACACGGTGGATCATGACATTCTTCTCTACCGTGTCGGACAGGCTGGCATTCAGGCAGGGCTCAGCTCTTAAGTGGGTCGAGTCATTCCTCACAGACAGGTCACAAGCGGTACGTTTGGGTCCCTTCACTGCGCCGAAGTCTCCTACCACTTGCGGAGTCCCCCAAGGCTCCTCACTTTCCCCTTTATTATTTAACCTATACCTTCGTCCTTTAATTTGTTTGCTCCATAATTGGGATGTCACAGTCTTCAATTATGCGGATGATTTGCAGCTCGTCTTTCCACTTGATTCTCCACAGGCGGTCAACAATTTTCATGCCGTTATGACCCATATCCAACAATGGATGAATCAAAACCAATTAAAGCTCAACCCTGGAAAGACTGAGCTGCTTCTTCCTGGTTCGAGTGCTGCATACTGGGGCCCGCAGTTCTGGCCCCTCGATCTTGGTCCCCCCCCCACACCAGTCAAGGCAGTTAAGAGCTTGGGGGTGACGATCGACGCGGAGCTGTCACTTAAAGCTCAAGTGGGTGCCACGGTCTCTTTGTGCATGTTCCAACTCCAAAAGATCCGGAAGATCAGGCACCTACTTCCACATGCAGCTCTGTGTCAGGTTGTCATGTCCCTTGTTCTCTCTCGCCTCGACTTTTCTAACTCTCTTTATCACGCACTCCCCCGATTTCTTTTGTGCCGTCTCCAGGTCGTGCAGAATCAGGCGGCCAGTCTTATCTTTAAGATCCCTAGGTGGCAATCTGCGAAGCCCTTGCTCCGCAAGCTCCATTGGCTTCCAGTTGAGGAGAGGGCTGCCTTTAAGACGGGCTGCATGGTTTTCAAATCTCTTCACTGCCCCTGCCCCGCTTTTTTTAACTCCCTTATCACTCTGTATCGACCTGCACGTTCCCTCCGTTCAGTTCACCATCACCTACTTGTCACTCCCAAATTCAAAACCAATAAATTCGGGGGCCGTCGTTTTTCTCTTCTTGCCCCTAAATTCTGTAACCCCCTTCCCCAGGCCATTAAATCCAGTGGTTCCCTTTTTCAGTTTAGGAAACTTCTCAACACTTTCCTGTTCACTCTCTCTGGGTAATCTCTCTTTGTCACTCTACACATGCTCTGTCAGCAAGCGCCAGGAAACCTTCGGGTGTCAGTGCGCTCAAAAAGTGCCATTTAACATAACATAACATATAAAAAGGAGTCAGTTAGGGTGCATTTACAAATGTTTACTTTTTAAAAAAAACATGTACGATAGGCTGCTGATAGGTCAGCTTGAGAAGGTGCTCTAACCCTTTAACAACGTGTATTGTCAATGCCTATTGCTTTTTTTAGGAGAGGGCCAAAAGAGGAAGCTTGAACTCCTTAGCAGATTGCTGCACATTAAAGCTTCATATATGTTAGATGGCCGGGGGAGAGGTCACCTTGCTTTTGATGTGTGCATTAATTAGCACATGGTGTGCACCTCTGTCGATCAGTAGGATCATGGGAACGAAGCCTGCAATAGGATTGGTTTGAGGGTGATCCGGGCTCTAAACATGTTAACTGAGTTGGGGACAGGTAACAGTGAAGTAGTAGACTGCAGAAGAAATAGGGGCATATTACCAAGCAATAGCGATAATTATCGCTATTGCTTTAGTTAGAGACAAAAATTTACCGCTGAGCTGCGGAGATTTTTATCGCAGATAAACCTAGGTATTACCAAGGTTTATCGCAAATGCAATAAAAAACGGCTGCAATGCATGAATAGCGCTGAAAAGTCAGCGATATTCATGCATTACCGAGCTAATGCTCTTAGCCATATTAGCCACCTCCCATTGGATAACATGGCTAAGAACTGCTTAGGGCAGGTGTTAGCTTTTGGAGATATTTGCGCTTAGCGCGACTATCTCCAAAAGTTGGTAATAGGAGATAGCGGTGTTAGCGACTGTTTCCAGTCGCTAACATCTTGGCACGCCCACTTTGCATGTCATTAGTGATAAATATCACTGACATGCAAAGTGGGGCCCAAGATGGTCGCTATCTCCAACTAGCTGTCGCTGTTGTAAAGCCAAAAAAGCCAAAAAAGCGGAGATAAACCCCCTTGATAATATGTCCCATAATTCTAACTGTGTTTATTCTTTAGTTAAAAATATACTACAATAGAATATTTAAATGTAATATAAGACACTGTAGGGTAATAGTTCCCAAGTGACCACACACCTAACTGCAGTGAGAAAACAAAACTGTGAGCTGATAATAACTGAATAGTGATGCCCCTGTTCCTAAGTTTAGACACCGTAGTTAGTGCTCCTTTGCAGATTAATGTTTATGGATGCTTTAGATCAGGGAGGTGTGATGGGAAAAGGCACATAGAAATATAATGTAAGACAAATGAAAAATGTATAAATATATTGTGGTTGGAAGATAAAATGCAAAAGTCTTGGTAACACAAAGAAGTTTAGTTATGTGAGAAATAAAATTAGAAATAAGAAAGTGATTACAAATAACCACAAATGTTTATTAATGTAAAAACATCTTATAATGCCATGTTGCCTTCATGCTAGCTGTACCAGAAAAGCTGCTTACAATGCACGGATACCTTTTTCAAATAAACAAATGGTCTGGGTTGGTGTGAGCCTTTTAATTGCATTTCTCCTGAAAGCAGACACCCACAGTGCAATAAAGATAAAAGTCGCATGAGAATAAAGATTGCTATCTTTATTACAGTGACATGTGCGGAATAGAGATTAGATAAGGACTTGAAGAGTTTCAACTAGAGAAAGCAATTATTTACTGTGCTTATTTTAAACATACCATATGTAGTGTTGAAAAATGCATTATTTGCTTGAATCCCGATTTTATTCACTTGTTCCCCCTATAGATCCCACATTGCTATAATGGCCTATACCACAGAAGCAGTGGTGGCTGGTATTTGAAGGCGGTGGGGAGACAGGTCAGGGGGCGGGGGGAGGAGGGAATGAAATAATAAAAAAAGACACACTTCAGGGCCTGAACACTGCCGTCGCCACTGCCTCCTCTCGCTCCTCTTCCCGCTTCCAGGGCAGAAAGCTGGATGCACCCAGCTCCCAACCTCCTGCTAGCCAATCACAACTTGTGGTTGGTCTGAGCACTGTGAATCAGCGCTCAGCCAGAAAATGGGAGTCTGGGCATAATCTCCATGCATGCTGTAATGCAGCTTGCATGGAGAACATGCAAATTGCGCATGAATGTTTGGCCAGGCACAAAGGGCCGGCCAAATTTTCATGCACACTTTAGGGAGTGCAAACCACTCCTTCCCTCCTCTGCTCTGTCAGCATAGCAGCTGCGACCCACCCCGTCCTGCCCGAAAAGCTGCTGCAACAAGGACAAAATAAAATATTAATAACTTAGAGTTATTATCGTTTTATTTTTCCTTTAGTGACACTGCTTAAACGCTGCACAAAAGTTGCCAAAACGATGTAACTGCAAAATGCTATGTCACTTTTTTTGCAGCATTATCCTCCCCAAAAATATTTTCATTGACTAATAACATGCGCCGATACAAATGTATTGGGCCGCAATGCTAGTGGCATATCACAGGCCCAGGGGCCCCACTCAGAACAGTACTCTAACATGAGAGCTCCCGATTCAGTCCGAGGGGGGCCCTCCACGTACCTTGCAGGGCGGCCCCCTCAAGTTTCGTTACACTGGTGCACATTGAATTCACACAACATCTACATGGGTGGAAGCAGCAGAGCTACCATTAATTGTGAATTTTTCTTCTGTCCATATCACTAATGTGAAGTGCTTGGGGCTTTGCTTTAACAGCCTGTGTTAATCAGACTAATCATATTAAAAAAAAAGCTTTGCTATGGGGTGTTACTGGTGTTTAACAAAAGCACACTTTGAGTCCTTACAGCCGTCCATTTACAAACAAAAGCAGACTGCAAAATGTAAACACAGCATCTGTAAGTCTTAGCCATTCCCAAAACAAACAAAAAAACACTTGTGTGCATTACATTTACAACAAAGTTTCCCTGTAAATGTGTGAAGGCAGCCTTCTTTAATAAGCCACCACAGAAAGAAAGAAGCATTTGCTATGAAATAGGTCTCGCATTTGTAAGAGTTAGCTCTATTGGCATTAAAAATGACAACATGTTTTATCTATATGTTTTGGTTTGGAGTACAGTGGATGTATGAACAGAGATGTAGCTGCAGCACTGTCCAGAGGACTACGTATGGGGATTTACCATTGGGAACAGAGACAGAGCTGCAGCATAGCCTAGATGACTTAGAATGGAGGAGTTACAATGGAACTAGAGAAGCACCTGCAGCATTGTCTAAGGGACTAAAAATGAGGAATCACCACTGAGACAGGAACACAGCTGCAGTACTGCCTAGAGGACTTAGATTAGGGAAGTTAATGACAGTACACGAGAAGCAGCTAGCAGCACTGCCTAGGGGACTTAGAATAAGGAATAACCCCTGTGACCAGAGAAGCAGCTGCCATTCCGCCTAGAGAACTTAGAATGGAGGAGTTACTGACGGGACTAGAGAAGCATCTAGCAGCACAGCCTAGATGGCTTAGAATGAGGAATTACCACTGTGACCAGAGAGATAGCTGATGCACTGCCTAGAGGACTTAAAATGGGGGAATTACAGATGAGACCAGAGAAGCAGCAAGCAGCACTATTTGGAAGACTTAAAACGAGGAATTGTCACTGTGGCCAGAGAGATAGCTGCAGCACCGCTTAGAAGACTTAGAATGGAGGAGATACTGACAGTATCGGAGAAGCAGCTAGCAGCACTGTCTAGGGTACTAAGAATGAGGAATTACCAATGGGACCAATGAAGCAGCTGCAGCACTGTCTAGAAAATATAGAAAGAGGAATTACCGATGTGACTGTCATGTGGCCCATAGGGATATTTTTGTCATGCATGAGCACGTTGCATCCTGCCTGCTGCTTTGTTCATGTTACTACATGTTTTTATTTTTTGAAATATTTTCTATGGCTGCTTTGACATGAGAACTCATCTCCGTGTTCACTCTCTGCATTTTTCTGGGATTTTGACTGAACATTATGTGTGAGGTCGAACCTTGCCCCCTGGTATTTTGTTCAGGCCAGACTGCAGCCCTTAGACAAAACATGCCAATGCAGCTGTTGTTTGGGGTACACAGACAAAATATCGATTTTTAAATATCGATATACAAAAATATCGAAGTTTAAATATCGATGGGACAAAATATCGAAGGTAAGTAATATCGACAGTCTTAATATCGATATTGGTATGATATCAGTAATATCGAAGTTGTAAATATCGATGTCAATAATATCGAAATTAATAACTTCGATGTTACTAATATCAATTTTTAAATAAATTTAGTGTATATTATATTGTATTTATTATGTTTTATTATTTATTTTTAATGTAATTTAATTAAATATTGTCTTTTACTACTGTAGCGGGTTGTGGTTTTATAGGGGAATAGGGTGGGAAGTAATTTAATTATGTTAAATTAATTATTAATTAGTAGGAATTATTAATTAATTAATTGAGAAATAATTTTTAATTACTTTTAATTAATTGATTACTTGATAAATATGTTCTGTAGCGGGTTATGGGTTTATAGGGGAATAGGGTGGGAAGTAATTTAATAATAATTAATTAATTGATATATGTTTGTACATATTTTAATTAATAAATAATTGGTAATTAATTTCTATTAATTCGTTAATTAATTAATATCATTTTTTACATACTTATAATTATTAATTAGTTGGTAATTAATTAATAATAATTATTTAATTACATTAATTATAGTAATTTTTTTATATATAATTTATTGTTATTCTTAATTAATTAATTGGGAAAAATAATATTAATTATTAAATTAAATTAATTACAGCAAATGTGCTAATATATTTACTTTATTGTTATTGTTAATTAATAATTAATTGGTAAATAAATAATATTAATTAATTTTGGGTAAAGGAGTATTTTTAGGGTTCAGGGTCAGTTTTCAGTTTTTGGGTAAAGGGGTATTTTTAGGGTTCAGGGTCAGTTTTCAGTTTTTGGGTAAAGGGGTATTTTTAGGGTTCTGGGTCAGTTTTCAGTTCATGGGTAAAGGGGTATTTTTAGGGTTCAGGGTCAGTTTTCAGTTTTTGGGTAAAGGGGTATTTTTAGGGTTTAGGGTCAGTTTTCAGTTTTTGGGTAAAGGGGTATTTTTAGGGTTCAGGGTCAGTTTTCAGTTTTTGGGTAAAGGGGTATTTTTAGGGATAAGGGTCAGTTTTCAGTTTTTGGGTAAAGGGGTATTTTTAGGTTTCAGGGTCAGTTTGGGGTTTTTGGGGTACAGGGATATTTTTAGGGTTCAGGGTCAGTTTTGGGTTTTTGGGGTACAGGCGTACAGGGTAAAAACCAAAAAATATTACATTAAATCAAATAAATTACATGACAAAAATTAAAATTACATTAAATTATTACGTTTTTTATTTATTTTAAATGTATATGTATTAGTTTTAATTTTGTTTTAATATTTTTATTTAATAGTTGTAAAATTATATGTATTTTAAAATTATTTTTACATTATTATTAATACATTTAAAAAAACGATATTTTTGATTCCGATATTTTTGTACTACGATATTATTTTTTCGATATTTTTGTACTTACCTTAATGAAGATAGGATTCCGATATTTTTGCTGTCGATATTTTTGCTCCGATATTTTTGCATTTCGATATTCTGTCTGTCGATATTATGTCAGACATTCGTTGTTTGGTTAACGTACTTTGGTTTTTAGTGGGATTCAGGAATAGGTAACACACACTTGGAGAGGGAGAGAAGAGCAAGGCAGCGCCTATGATGTAGATCTACTATCTATAGGCTAAGGTATGGGGTCTGCTGACAAAGCCCAGAGATATTTTAATATATCACAATACTACTTCTTAGCAAGGGGAGGGTGGTTACACTCCATTGTCTTTCCATGATGACATCTCCCATCATTATTTATAGACTAGCTGCTATGCTGATTGTATTTGTACTATGCATTTTCCTGCTTGTTGTTGCATGTATACTGCATGTTAGGGCACGTTAGTTAAAATAAATATTTTAAACTGTTTCATGTCTCTGTCAGATTTTATTGAGCAAAACGGTGTGTCTTGTTACGACGATTCCTGAGGGAACTGGGAATGTTGTGTTCTGGGGTGTTTAATCATTTGTTTCTCTGTGAGTGAGTAGGAAAGCAAGTAACACACTATAGCTAGTCGGTCCTGGGTCTCTGGGTACTAAGGTGGTACTAAGGTGGTAGGAAGACTCAGTCTCTATACACCAAGGTCCTAAAATACTGCGTATAGTTCTGTGTTTGGGCAAAAAACCTGCAACATGGCATCACCAATTGTGGCAGGGAAGATCGTTTATGGGTAGGCTGTGGGGTTTTAGGTTTAAACCTATAATAACTGATAAAACCCCACTGAAAGATAAATAGCCCTCACCGGTGAAAACATATAAACACTGAAGAAACACCTTCACAACCACAAACTAAATGCCATTCAAAGAAAGGAAAAAGAGAGTGAAAGAGTCATTTTTTTCTTCCTGAAGGTGTCAATACAATGTAACTTTGTCATACAAGCTAGCAGTAAGGAAGACTGGCTAACATTATTCTGCTTGAGTTTTGTTCTTTAGGGATGCCACTAAAATATTGTTTCTTCTTCCTTTTAATTTTTTCGGTTTTGTGGCCTATGGTCTAAAGATGCAGGGTTTAGTTTCATGTTTTAGGTCTAGTTTCATTATTTTATAAACTGCAGAGAATCAGAAAATATCAAACTCATATTTGATATTTTGGCTTTATTTGATTCTTTCACTGATAGGTAAAATGGCTGGTTTCATAAAAATCTAGTGGGTCAGTATTGATAGGTGAATTGCCAACACCTCTGGCTTTAAACATTGAATGCAAGGTATAGTGACATGTATATATATCACCAAGCATATGGGATAGTGGTGAAAACATGAAACCAGACTTTTGGAAAGTATTTAACTCAGTGTCACTTGTAATGCTCTGCCATAAAGGTTCTTTCCAAGTTCAACAAAGATTGAGTGATATTTTTTGTATTTGCAGTGATTCAGCTACATATATAAAAAAAGTTGTGTGGTGACCTGTCAAAATTGATACACGAGCTGAAGTGATTCCCTGTAGGAGATCCTTGCCACTTGTTAGATGGTATGCTGACAGCATCTTTACCATCTTCAGAGTTAATGTGGGATGCTATTGACTTTTTAGTCCATTCTGGTGCACTGTTTTCTTATGCACAGGAACTAAAAATCAAATATTTATCAGTTCGTGCTTTATGTGGCATCAAAGAAAGAGTAATCCCAACTGTGTCCTTTAGCTGATGGTTCTCAGCCCAAGGGGTTATGAATGTTAAGAGGGCCTTTTCACAGAAGATTACATGGGAAGGAAAGAGCAAGCGCACATGATCCAAAGACTCACTGAAGAAGTATTGTATGGTGTACTACAATAAGATTAATTTGCAAAAATCTATTTGGACCTCATATACACTATAAGTTCACTGTCTATATACCATGTTCTTTCAGTGCAGAAAGCAAGCAATAATAAAAGCAAAACGTTCCATAAACACCGGAAAAACACTTTTTCTGTTGTTTTTAGTGGCGCGAAAATGTGTAACCACTGACAACAACTGTTTTTTAAGATATTGAAAACACTGAAAAAAAACACCAGAATTTACCAAAAATAGAAACTGAAAACAGGAAAACCTATTTATGGGCATTATACATCCTCCTTGGTACACACACACAGTCTCTTGGCGATTGCACCGCTCAATTGACGGAGCTACGTGATTTGGTTTTGGCTCTTCAATTTGCTGAACCAGATATTTCTACACTTATCGGGCCCGATTCCAATCTCACTATTAAAGTCCTCCGTATGACTCTGATCCATAGGGCTTTATTAGCAAATCATGCTCATGGAGTCCGGACAAGCTTGTATGATGCATCCATATGCTTACGGACTCAATTTGCTATGATTCCCATATATCTCTATGGAAGCCTGTCTAATGGATGCATACACAGGCTCCATAGCAAAAAGGGGTGGGTAGGGAAAAGCATACACCCTGTGGTGGGCACCCCATGTTGCCTGCCGCACTGCATGCTTGGATCGGGGGGACCATGCGCACCACCAATGACAGATTTGTAGGGCTCCAGGTGAAGAGGGGTCTGCAATGGCCCCCCGAAGTATGATTCCGACAGCCGTTGCGTCTTGCTGAGACCAAGGCAATGCAGCTGTCCGAATCGTGCATCATACTTGCTCGCTAAGAATCCAACTCATTGTGTGGCATGATTCGTCTACGAATGAGTCGTACCTACAGGATTGGGTTGGGAAAAGATTTGGTCGACGCGATGCGATCTTCGCATTGTACTTAGTAGTCCAGACCTGTGTACAATTCAGTCAGAAAAAAGGGCTACAATTTGGATCAGGAAAAGCCAAATCCGATTCGGAGGCCTTCTGAACGAAATCAGAATCAGGCCCTTATAGTGTGCGATTCGTTTTACTTTGTACAATCCTTCATTGACAACTTGTTCTTTGCACACAAAATGTTTTTTGTGTTTCTAAAGGTAGCACAATTAAGCATGAACACTTTGGGTTCGAGTGGCCGCTCTTAAGGTTCTTTTGCCACTAAAACATGTTATCTATACTTTTAGCCATCAATGCGTGGGAGCACACGATGTCAATAATTTGCTGGTTGATGAGGCAGCCAAATCTGCAGTAGCCACGTGTTCAGTAGCAGCAGTCACTAGGTCTGCGACTAAAATTGATGATGATATTTTGCAAACTATAGCTGCGACGAAGGAGGGAACAGAGTTTCCCCAAGGTTTACCTTCCCTTTATTCATATCCCGTCCATTGGGGATTGGCTGATTCCCAAGGGGGACCGCAGACTTTCTTTGATCATTGCCGCTCATGAAGGCATGGCTTCTACGCATGACAGACTAACTACAACATTTTCTCTTTTACAGCAACGTTTTTGGTGGTGTGGTTGATATCAGCAAGTATGTAAATATGTACTTTCGTGTGAGATTCGTCAACAAATTAAGCCTTCTACTGTTGCTCGTCCACCCCACACTCAATTTTACATTTCAAATCAACCCTTTGGTTGTATTTATCTTGATCACTGTGGTCCATTGACATCTGACACGGCTTTTAAACATTTCTTGGTTGCAGTGGATTCGTGCACTAGATTCCTTTGGGTTTAGTTGCAATGCACTACTGATGCTCAAACTATCATTAAGGATTTGCATGTCTTTGCCGGGATGTTTGCCTGTGGCATCTTCCATTCTGACCAAGGTCCTGCGTTTGCCTCTAAGTCTTACCAGGATGCTATGAAGTCTCTGTAGGTGCGGTTGCAATTTTTGTCTCCATATCGGCCTGAGGGCAGTTCTGTTGTGGAGTGGATGAACCATGACATAAAACAATCTTTGACAGCTAGAGTCTTAGGTACTGACAGGGGTTGGAAGACTCATCTCTTTGGAGTCCGACGTGCACTAAATATTCTTTGGGTGGGCGGACCCAATACATAATGCTCTGTGGCATTAAAATGTTTGTGCCAGGCCTTGATGGTCTGGATGTTGTGGCGGCTGCCAGAACCTTTGATGTAGATAACCATTGTGCTATGTTACAGGATCTACATAAAAGCTTGTGATTCACAAGTGAAAGTACATTTGCCCTCTTCCACGGATCCAGCAGTGTTAATTCCGGTTTCTGGCTGGATTTCTAACGTTGGAGATCTGGCTCCAGAGAAGTTGGAGAACAAAAAATGATTTGGTCCATCATACCGTGCACCAGTTAGAGTCCCTGGTTTGAAAGGCACTGCACTGTCATCCTGGCTCCATTACCTGGTCGTAAGGAGAATTGTTACATTTAAATCAACCATGTCAGGCTACACCATATGGCTGATACTGAATAGTATGTTCCAAGCATTCCAGGCTGAGATCTTTCATTGAATCTGATGGCTTCTGTTTCTAAGACTACTCCCCAACTAATGGAGGGGAGATGGAAACTTCAATTGATTTATTGACTGTTTTACCTTCTACTTCCACCACTGCTGATATTGAGTATGCTGCTCCTCCAGTTGAGGTTATAATTGACATTCCTGAGAGTACCATACCTGAAACCTCAAATGTGGCACAGCCCCTTTTCTTTCATTTGAGGTCAAGTGGTTATTATATGGACTGTAATAGCTTTAGACCTGACACATCTTCCTCGTCATCATCTGTGGCAGAGCCCCCTACACGTACCAGTCTTTTCATCTCTTTGTTCAAAAAGACTTACTTGGTCTTACTGGACATATATCTGGATGGTGCTTACAACGATATTCCCCATCATGTGGATAGGGTTTGTGACCTTGTTTTTGCTACTCATTATTAGACATTATTTACCTGAACGCTCTGCCGTGAACTTTGTTGACCGAGTTCTGGCCCCTCATACGTCATCCCATAAAATGAAAAGAGACCAATCCATTGTCAATATATTAGCGTTCTCTGTTGCTGATGGCATTGTTTGGGAGAAAGTATCATACGATATCCATTGCCCGACCGAAAGTGTATACACTCCATATGTTTTCTGCGTTACCTTAGGAGATGTGACTTTGCCTGGTATACACTCTGATGACTGGGAAGTTCATGCCATTCGTTCATTGTTCTCTGATTTAAAATATTATGCTGCTTTTGACATTGAAGATTTGTATTGGAATTCCGCAGAATATACAGATTTATTATGTAATCAACATTATGGCCATCATTTGTTACACAAGACCACCATTGAAAGACCCGGTTTTTATTATATCCAGTGGGAGCATTGCCCAACACCTTTACAGGGATGTCTAAAGACCCAACACAGTAAATGTATGTATTTTTTCTGGTTCCAATATTTCAGACCCAAATCCTATTTTTATAAACTAAAGATGTTGTCCCAAACTAAATGTATGTTGATACACAATAAATTAGTTTACTCCATGTCTTTCATCAATCAATCAATCATTGACACTTATAAAGCGCGCTACATACCCGTAGGGTCACAAGGCGCTGGGGGGGGGGGGGGGTGCCGCTACTGCTCGAACAGCCAGGTCTTCAGCTTCTTCCTGAAGGAGAGGTGGTCTTGGGTCAGGCGCAGGTCGGTCGGGAGGGAGTTCCAGGTCTTGGTGGCCAGGTAGGAGAAGGACCTTCCTCCTGTAGTCGCTCTTCGGATGCGGGGGACGGCGGCGAGGGCGTGGTTGGCTGATCAGAGGTGGCGTTTGGGAGCGTAGAAGTTGACTCGGCTGTTGAGGTAGCTCGGGCCTTGGTCGTGTAGGGCTTTGTGTGCGTGGGTGAGGAGGCGGAAGGTGATTCTTTTGTTGACGGGGAGCCAGTGAAGGTCTTTCAGATGTCCGGAGATGTGACTGGTTCGTGGGATGTCGAGGATGAGTCTGGCTGAGGCGTTCTGGATCCGCTGGAGTCTCTTCTGGAGCTTGGCGGTGGTACCGGCGTAGAGGGCGTTGCCGTAGTCCAGTCGGCTGGTGACGAGGGCCTGGGTGACGGTCTTCCTGGTCTCGGTGGGGATCCACCAGAAGATCTTCCGTAGCATGCGTAGGATGTTGAAGCACGCCGAGGAGACGTTGTTGACTTGCCTGGTCATGGAGAGGGAGGAGTCCAGGATGACGCCCAGGTTTCGTGCATGGTCAGTCGGTTTGGGTGCGGTGCCCAGGGCGGGGGGCCACCAGGAGTCGTCCCAGGCAGAGGGCGAGGAGCCCAGGATGAGGACCTCTGTCTTGTCCGAGTTCAGTTTCAGGCGGCTGGTCGTCATCCACTCGGCTACCTCTTTCATCCCTTCGTGCAGGTTGGCTCTGGCGGCGGCGGGGTCGTTGGTCAGGGAGAGGATCAGCTGGGTGTCGTCGGCGTAGGAGATTATGCTGAGGTTGTGTTTGCGTACGATGGCCGCGAGGGAGCTCATGTAGACGTTGAAGAGGGTGGGGCTCAGAGATGATCCTTGAGGGACGCCGCAGATGACTTCGGAGGCCTCTGACTTGTACGGTGGTAGGCGGACTCTCTGTGTTCTTCCGTCGAGGAAGGAGATGATCCATTCCAGCGCCTTGTCCTGGATGCCGATGTTGCTGAGGCGCCGTAATAGGGTGCGGTGGCAGACCGTGTCGAATGCCGCGGAGAGGTCTAGGAGGATGAGGGCCGCTGTTTCTCCATTGTCCATCAGGGCTCGGATGTCATCGGTGGCGGCGATGAGGGCGGTCTCGGTGCTGTGGTTGGCTCTGAAGCCGGACTGTGAGGGGTCGAGGGATCCGTTCGTCTCGAGGAAGGCGGCCATCTGCTTGTTGACGGTCTTCTCGATGACTTTGGCTGGAAACGGGAGGAGCGAGATGGGGCGGTAATTCTTGAGTTCGGTGGGGTCCGCTGTGGGTTTCTTGAGAAGAGCGCTGAGTTCGGCGTGCTTCCAGCTCTCGGGGAAGGTGGCGGTGTCGAAGGATGTGTTGATGATGTCTCGCAGGTGGGGTGCGATGACAGCGTCGGCCTTGTTGAAGACGTGGTGAGGGAAGGGGTCGGTCGGTGAGCCGGAGTGGATGGAGTTCATCGTGCGGATGGTGTCTTCGGTGCTGATCGGGGTCCAGGCGTGGAGGGTGGTGGTGGGGGGTGGTTGTTCGGTCATAGTGTGCGTTGGTTGGTTGTTGAAGCTGTTGTGTATGTCGGCGATCTTGTTGTGGAAGTATGAAGCGAGGGAGTTGCAGAGGTCTTGCGATGGGGTGATGTCGTTGTTTCCTGCGCTGGGGTTGGAAAGCTCTTTCACGATGTTGAAGAGTTCCTTGCAGTTGTGTGCGTTGTTGTCCAACCGGTCCTTGAAAGCTGTTTTCTTGGCGGCGCGGATCAGCTGGTGGTGTTTCCGGGTGGCAAGTTTGAAGGAGGTCCTGTTGTCCGGTGTCGGTTCCCTTCTCCAGACTTTCTCGAGGGCTCGGCAGTTCTTCTTGGAGCTCTTGAGTTCCTCAGTGGGGCGAGTTCGTCCGCGCAGTTGTTGATCCACTTCGTGAGGTTGTCTGCGGCCTGGCTGGGGTTCGCTGAGCTGGCAGGAGGGTGCTGGCTCAGGGAGGTGGCGAGCTGGTCTGCTGTGATCTTGTTCCAGCATCTGCGGGCGGCCTGTTTCTGGTGGTGGTGGGACGTCGTTCTCTTGAAGGTGAAGTGGACGCAGCTGTGGTCCGTCCATTGAAGCTCTGTGGCGTGGCTGAAGTTGATGTCTGTGCTGGAAGAGAAGACTGCGTCGAGTGTGTGTCCGGCGAGGTGGGTGGGGGTGGACACCAGTTGCTTGAGTCCCAGGTTGGCGAGGTTGTCGAGCAGGGTGATGGTGTTGCGGTCGTTGTTGTTCTCCAGATGGAAGTTGAGGTCTCCCAGGAGGATGTAGTCGGCGGAAGGGAGGGCATGCGGGCTGACGAAGTCGGCGATGTCCTCGCTGAATTGTGTGCGTGGTCCAGGGGGTCGGTAGATCAGGGTGCCTCTGAGGGTGGTGTTCGGGTTGGTGTGGATCTGGAAATGCAGGTGTTCGGCGCTGGTCAGGGTGTTGTCGGTGCTGGTCGTGAGACGGATGGTGCTCCTGTGGATGATGGCGATGCCTCCTCCCATCTGGTTGGCGTTTCGGTCCCTCCGGACGATCTTGTAGCCCTCTGGGATAGCGATGGCGATGTCGGGAGCTGAAGAGGCGTTCATCCAGGTCTCCGTGAGGAAGGCAACGTCAGGGGCTGTGGCGTCTAGGAGGTTCCAGAGTTCGATGGCGTGTCTGTGGACGGAGCGGGTGTTGAGCAGGATGCACTTGAGGTGGGTGCTGCTGGTGTTCGTCTTGGCGGGTGCTGGTGCGAGGCTGGTCCGGATGCAGGAGAACTTGCAGGCGTGGCAGCTGAAAGGTCCGTGGGTACCTCGTGGAGCGGCTAGGTGGCATTCTGGGAGTCGGCCGGTGTTGAGTGCGGTGAGGGTGCGGCGGAGTACGTCAGGCGGGTCGGTCGGGCTCTTCGGGGGCCAGGGGTCCTGGCGCTGGGCGCGGTCCGGTCGCGGACGGGCGCAGACGGGCTTACCTTTGGCGCGCCTTCGGCGCACAATCCGCGCGCCCGCTGCGCGTGACCGCTGCGCGTGACCGCTGCGCGTTCGCACGGTCGCCATTTAAGGCGAAGTGCGCGGGTGGGCGGAGCAGCTGGGAGGCGGGAGCGGGGAGGGTACAGAAGAAAAAGGGGCGGGGCTAATGGCGGTGGCGGGAAGCGGGAGCGGGGAGGGAGAGCGGAGGGCGGCGAGGTAGGCGGGCAAGCAGGAAGGAGACAGGCACAATGGGGGTCAAAAACACGAAGAGTAATTGGAACAGAAAAAACAGGCTATAATACAGGTCAAAACACGGAGAGAAAACGGCACAGAAAAAACAAGCAACAATTCAGGTCAAAACGGGGAAAAAACAGTAGGAAAACGATCTTGGCCACAGAAAGAAAACAAGCACAAATTTTAGACAAAAACGGGCTAAAACCAAAGGGGAGCGCTCAAGGCGGCAGCGAGGTCGGCGCTGAGGCAGAGGCAGGCACTGGGGGCACACGCAGCAGCACACGCATGAATGATTTGTCTGTGAAAGCTTATGAGTATTAGAAGGATACTACTAATTTAACATCCATTTGGGTTACTAAAGATTGGCAAGTGTGGGGCAATACATAATTTCATCATGCATGTCTTATACCGTCTCAAATCTTATTTTTAAATGACACAGTACAACAGACTACTTGTTTCTGTTTAGCGACGGCCAAAAATCTAAACATTCTCTTTAAGTCCATTACTGGCTCCATATGATACATGGCAAACACACACCAACCACAACAATGGAAGACTTGGCTGTCATGTTTCAAAATGGCACACTTAACTCTTTTGATGTTGACCACTTTGGCTGGTTACTGTGGCCAAAAAGCTTCAATTCATGCCAATTGCGTTTTCCGAATACCACAAAAGGGTTTACACAAAGTAGACCTGGTCCTTGTTTCCCACATTCCCATACAGTTATCACATATTCAGTGGGTAAATTGTGTCGGAAATGGTTGGTACTTTTCACACTGTCGTCTGTTAAACAACACCTTTCTCTTTTGTCGGGTGACATCGATCTGGCTGATTTTCTTTTAGGTTCGAAATCCCCTTGAGCAAAACTTTTTATTTATTCAGCATATAATGAATAAATAGCCAAATTGACAAAGCTAATTTGGAAAAAGTTCTTGCAGTAGTCGATAAGAGTATTAATACACTCTCTTCTTGTGTATATACATTTTGGATAAAATTGTATCATCCGTCATTGACATTGTTCAGTATGAAGTTTCTGTTTTGTATCGTGGTTAAAATCAGTTACGTTCTGTAATGCTTGGAACTTGCAAGCACTAAAAAATGGAAAAGTGCCATGGGATTATTTGAATGCTTCTGCTCTGTTTTTGCTGTTTAATTTAACTGATAAACAGAAATTACTGTCCATGAAAGACGCAACATACACATTGTTCCATATTGAACAATTGGAACAGTTACAATTTTCTGTAGCAGAGACTGATTCGACTGTATGATTAAGAAATGGGGTTATTTCACTTCCTATCTCAAGGTTTCAGTTCACGGCATGCATGAAACTTTATCCCGTTGGTAATATATGAGCCCCTTGGCAATAACTATAGTCATAAATTATGGTTGTTACCGTTCATCTACAGATGTGAGCACGTGGATAAGGAAGTTTTCCTTACAGGGAAGGATTTTCCCTAGTCCATAAACAAGTTGAGGTTTGCGGAGCCAGTAACATTTCGGCCCCTAATCTGGCTTGTTTTCTAAAAGGTACCCTTCTCCCAGCTATTATTTCTGCTCTAACTTTGCTTTCTTTTAGTTATCTTGTTCTAAATACCCACGATTGCTGAGACTTATGGGCAGGCATACAGTATATAGTAACAGTTTCCCAACGTGTAACATGTTGCAGCAACGTCCTGTTTCCGACCCCACATGGGATTGTAATAGTTTGCTTTTGCCTCCCATCCCAACTTTGAAAACAGATTTTAATAAGCTAAGCAGACTCAAAGTGCTATTGTTTAAATAAGAAGTGACTCTCACACCAGCTGGAGAGGCCTTTGAATTGCAGGTGGCAAGAACCGCAAGTGAGATACAATTACAGCTTAACCTAAATGTCTTACTCCATTTTGGAGAATTAATACACAAAATATTTAATGCGTTTGATACAGAGAGCCTTGCCCACTTTTTTAAACTCATGGGATCCGGCCCTGTTTCTTCCTTTCAAACTATTTTCAGAGTAATACCGGCCTTTATCCATTCTATTTTTTCCAGCGCCTTTGGAGGGTTTCCCCTGGTGATCTTTTGATTTGTGGCATGTTTGTTCTCTTATTATTTCCTCGCAATGGATGCTCGATCTGTGAAGCTGCCAAACCCTGTCCAGTTGCTAACTGTACCGTGATCGAATGTGCCAGCTTTTTTGGTTCTATGCCAAGTGATGTCTTTTGCCATCGACTATTGGCAGACCTTCCGTTATGCCTACTTCACCTGCGTGTGAACCTGTATTCCACTGCCTCCAGTGCCCTTTTCAATGGGCCCTGAATGTCTGCCTCTCCAATACCACACACACTGCCCTGGATTACGATCTGTTATTGGGTCAGCTGTAGGCCCATGACCAGGAATGTGCCATGAGTAAGCGTTTGGTGTGCGATCCTCTTCTTGTACCAACACTAGACTTGAGTACCTGTGCTCGTGCGCAGCACCTCATAGATCGGACTTTCATGGAAGTTAACGCTAGTTGTCCTGGCATGCTCCTAACACACATCTGCAACTAAACCCAAAGGAATCTAGTGCTCCTAACACACCTAACACAAATAGGTAACACATACTTGAAGAGGGACCTTTATAGAGAGAAGGGATAGACAGCACCCATGAAGTAGATCTACCATCTATAGGCTAAGGTATGGGGTTTGCTGGTAATGTCCAGAGATCTTCCAATATATAATAATACTACTTCTTAGCAAGGAGAGGGAAGTTACGCTCCTTTGTCTTTCCGTGATGACATCTCCCTTCATGAATTATGGACTAGCTGCTATGCTGACAGTATTGTACTATGAATTTTCCTACTTGTTGTGGCATGTATACTGCATGTTAGGGCACGTTAGATAAAATACATTTTTTAAACTCTTTGGTGTCTCGGTCAGATCTTATTGTGGACAAGTACAGGAGTATTCTTGAAGCCCCGGGACATACGCTGACACAACAGACCCGCCACTATCTTACCTGGGCCATGATCTTTTGCTCCTACTCCCACCACCAGCCCCCCCTGCCACCACAGCCTTCATCATCTTTGCGTGGCCGCTGTGCGGGGGAGACTACAACTCCCAGGGGGGCATAGCGGCAGGAAGCCGCTCCACCGGACATACGCGCCTGGAGGCGCTTTAAAGCTGAGACCCTTTGCGGCAGAGCGGGTGTATTCTTGAAGCCCCGGGACCTACGCTGACACAGCAGACCCGCCACTATCTTACCTGGGCCACGATCTTTTGCTCTGCTCCCGCCACCAGTCTCCCCCCGCCGCCACAGCCTTCATCATCTTTGCGGTGCCGCTGTGCGGGGGAGACTACAACTTCCAGGGGGGCATAGCGGCAGGAAGCCGCTCCACCGGACGTACGCGCCTGGAGGTGCTTTAAAGCTGAGACCCTTTCCCGCGTCGCGGGACGTGCGCGGGACTGCGCCGGGCTAAGCCCGGGCAAAGGGCGGGCCCTCTTAGGCCCTCAGAGGCCAAAGGAGGCCGGGCTGGGCCACATCCATTGGTTCTCTCATTGTGGACAACATCTCTATCAGGCCGATAAGTAATAGCCCTTGCTGTCTTTACAAGGTATTCTAATCTGATGTTATTACTAGAATAGCCATTCTCGGTATTGTTATTTCCATTTGACTTGTGTTTGTACGTTGTAAAACACTGCAAATAGTAGGGGCAACAGGTATTAGTCATGCCTAAAGGGCTAATAACGAGTAGGAAATCATTGGCAGGTGGGAGTTTTATAGGCACCATAGACCAATTCCTGACGAAGGCTGCCAATAAGTTAGACCGCGAGATTGCAGCGGCTGAACAACGCATGTCGTTAGAATTACTTGCCAATAAACGATCGTCCTTAGGCTCCCTACAATTAGTAACCTCGCCCCCCATACTACCTAAAGCTAACATCACAATTGACAATCCATGGATCCCCTTACTCCTACAGGACAGCTTAGCTCTAACGCTATCCCTACAGGGGGAAACTATTGTCACAATAAATCTTGACCAATCTCTTAACTCCCCAAGGAAGGAGTACCCCCCCTTGCCAACACCTGTGAACAAAGCTGGGCCCAACCACCAAATGCAGGTCATTCGATCACACTCCGAACAGGGGGCTACTTTAAAGAGAAAGAGGGGTGGGGACCTTCTCGTAGGTAGGCGTGCAAAAATATCTGGATCATGCACAGGCCCCAGTAAGAAGCAAGCCACGAGCGGTACACACCCCGGCCTAAAAAAATCATTCTTCGGGGGCACTTTAACTGAAGGGGTAGTGGAGAGTATGGAACAACTCATAAAATCTCTATTGTTACCACTCATAGAGAGAGTTAAGAGGCTGGACGATCAAATGACTCATTTTCTGGAAACCACTCACTCAAATGAAGAGGCTTTAAAGCAAATCATTCCACAGAATACTTTAAACGCACCTCATGGTCACCCACTGGTAGCAACTAATCCCCATGGGGTACGCCCTTTATTACCATCAAGGGTTGCTCCGGCTGCTGCTAGTATTGAGCAGCCCCGAAAGTTAACCAGAGAGGCAGGATTAGCTGGATCTTCGAACATGCCTAACAGTAACAACATAGCAGCGAGGAAGGCACCCCCACCACACTCGGGTTCAAACAATAGTGGGCACTACATACATCTACCCCCGGCAGGAGCCCATCATGTCATGATCCTGACCGGGGTCCCAGTGTTGGGGGAAGGTAGGAAAGAAGCCCACACAAATCTCAAAAATAAAGTCATACATTGTCTGAGTACCAACAGACCTCTGCCCCCAAATATCAATGGGGATATAGTCTCTGACAGGAGACGAGGTTGGGTGGGTTCTCAACCTAAGGACATTGAGGGGGATGTCATAATAATCAACTTCAGGGACCACAGAGTTGTCACCCATATTACTGACTGGTTTCCGGTGAGAGGCGAAGGCGGCATATTACCCCGCGATTTGAGCTACTTCTATCCTAAAGCTTTATTGACCCAGTCAAATTCCATGCCAATACCGGAAGCACGTGACACTCCACAATGCTTTAACTGTTATACCCGCATCCTAAAATCTAGACCTGCTATCTCTAAGATACCTTCACTTTTTCCATCTCTACGAATAGACAGGCCTCCATTTCCCCATTCTAGTAGTCATCCACATGATTTTAATTAATTTGTATAACAATGTGCCTACTGACAATTTAGAAAGAGTTACATACAAATTGATGTACAGTGTTACCTCCCAAAAGGAACGGATAGGTGGGGAGATTTTCCTGGCCTGGGTGGGTGATTTTAATTGTAATGTCTGTCAGAATGGCCCGAAGGGCATTTGCGGCCTCGGGAACCTTACTGACGACAATCCGAGCCACTTCACCCACTCTAAGCCGGGTGATATATTGAACAATCTGCTGTTTTATTTTAACCTGTCATACATTAATGAGCTATGCTCCCCACCCATACAGTTCCAGCCAACCTATCACGGGAGGGGTGCAACTCCATAATAGACTTCACCCTCTTTTCCAAAACACACGCCCATTTAGTAACATCATCGGAAACTTTAGATAACATCTACCGTGATCATTACCCAATCTCATTTTCTATAATAAAGGCCGAGCAAGAGCGGTCCCGGAGGGACAACAGTATCTCATATCAACAACCGATTACCCTTGCCTGCAACAACGGTTATACCCTCAAATGGGATAAGGTTGACCCTGCGGGACTACTAGTAAATTTAATCTCGACAATGAGGGAAGAAATTTATACCTGCTTGTCTCCCACTGAAGAGCCATCTAAAATCCTGGGCTCTTTTTTAAAGATACAAGCAACTTTAAAACAGCTACTGACCAGACAGTATCGCTCAGACTCAAACCGCCCTAATGGCTGGTTCGATAATAACTGCACTACCGCATTAAAAACCCTAAAAAAGGTACTCCATGCTTCACCTAGATCTCCGTGGGAGATCCAACAAGCAAGACACTCTTATCGTCTAGCAATTAAAAACAGGGAAAAATTACTGAAGCAAGAGGCATGGCAGGCTCTGATTACTGCCTCTAAAAATAGGGATTCAGCCGCCTTCTGGTAGGCGGTTAACGCCCCATTTTTTCGGAATAATAACACGGCGGCGATAGATATTGCCATTAACGGGGAAACCTGGGTTACTCGTTTTCAACATCTTTATGATAATGTAATTTTTACTGACCCTGTAACTTCCCCATTTCTCACTATGTCTGACGAAAAAGGAAGCTCTTGCCTGGGAGCTTTCCCACTGGGCATTTCCTTTACCTGCGACGAGGTTATCGTGGTATTAAGGGAGAGCCCTTCAGACAAGGCGCCTGGCCCGGACGGAATACCAATTGATGTTTTTAAAACTGAAATCCATCTCTGGGCCCCTCTTTTAACCAACGTCATGAATAGTGCTAACTCTTTTGGGCTTATACCAATCGGGACAGAGGCTAGAGTGGTCCCTATCTTTAAAAGGGGGGACAGACACGATCCAACCTGCTACCGGCCCATTTCACTCCTTGATGCCTTAATGAAGGTAGCAGGTCGTATAATTCTAACACGAATTCAACTTTGGGCTGAGGAAGGCAACATTATATCTAACCTCCAGTACAGTTTCCGTACCGGTATGGGAACAATTGATCAGAGTTTAAATTTGTACCTTTTAATATCTAAGTATACTCAGGCCAGGAAAGGGAATCTTTTTATTACCTTTATCGACCTGAGTTCTGCTTTCAATTGTGTGGACCAAAACCTACTATGGTCCACACTATCTGACCTGGGCATTGATGAATCAATACTCAACTTCATCAAGGAATTATATAGAGGCGCCGGGGCCAGGGTGAGCTTTAGTCAACGAGGTGAGTGTTCGTCAAAATTTTCCATCAAGAGGGGTGTGAGACAGTGGTGCATTTTAGCACCCATACTCTTCACCCTATACATAAACTCTATTGGCGCCCATCTCAAGGCTTACAGTATGATTACCCCTCATTTCAGGGCCAGCCTGTCCCCATACTTCTATATGCCGACAACGCTGCCATCATGTCGCAAACCAGGTTAGGTCTGCAGAGGGAAGTCTCAAAATTCACAAATTATATGAAAGATAAGGGACTAAAAGTCAATATCACTAAAACATACACCATGGCTTGTGGGCACAGTACCAAGAAAGCCCCCTGCCCTATATTCCTTGAGAGTAGGAGGATAGAGACAACGGATCAATTCCCCTATCTCGGAATATCATTTGATAGGAAATGCACTTGGCACACTGCAGTAAAAACCAGAAAATTAGCTTTCTCTAGGGCGTTTGGAGCATTGCATAATTTTGCAGCAAAATTTGGGGGCAGACCCGGTAAGGAACTGATCTCAATATACAAGGCCAAATGTATATCCACGGCCATTTATGGATCAGGTATCTGGGGTATTGAAAATACAACATCAATTCAACTAATTGAAAATCAATACCTCAGATATTTGCTGGGGGTTCCCAAATCTTCAGCAAGTTATCTTACCCACATTGAATTGGGTCTACCCTTCATTTCAGATGCCATAAAGATTGCGCTTATTTTATTATGGCATAAGGTGTGGGTCACCCCAAGACAGCTCTTAATTGTAAATTCATCTCTGACTGCCTTACTCTTGATGGTGTTAGGAATATTAAAAGGTTGTCTTATGTGGAATCTTTGATGACCAAGATTGGCTATCCTGAGTATTTTACGAGACCGTCCAGCATGGAAGTGATTGCCAGGAAATCATTGAAAAAACTGGCTATGGATCATCTAGTTAATAAAAGATGGGCCATAGAAAAACTTAAAAACTCAGTCTTGGCCTTTCAGCAAATCACCAATAAGCCAGGGCCCCAACTGTACCTTGTAAGCGATTTAAACTGCTATTCGAGATTGTTAATATCACGTTTGAGGTTTGGAACTTTTTTCGTATAATCACCTTTCCAACCTGTAATAACTGGTCGAGGGAAATGCCCACCTGCCCTTGTGATGATTCATCTCCCCAATCCAATATACACTGTATTTTATTTTGTAAATTTGATGCGGTTCCGAGGAAGATTATCCTGAATCCAATCCTCAAAGCATGGGGCCACCGCTCATGCCGAATAGCTTTTGTTAGACTGCAACAGTTAGAAAATGACATTGTGGCACACGCTATATCCAGCTTTTTGAAATTACTGGTCAAGTTTAGGAACTCAATGTAAAAAAACTTTTTGTACATATCTGTATTTTAGAATTTTAACTGGAATTCTTTTGATTGTAATAACACTGTTTTTTAATGTCTTGAATGCACTTGGTACTTTCTGATTGTATGTTCTTAATAACCTGTATGCTTTTATGAATTCATCTTGAATATCGAATAAAGCTTTTTTGAATTTGAATTTGAATTTGAAGTACAGGAGTGCGAGAGAAAGGGTGTGTCTTGCTACCGCGATTCATGGGTACCAAGGTGGTAAGAAGACTGATTCTCCATACATCAAGGCCCTATAATCCTGCGGATAGTTCTGTGTTTGCACAGAATCCCTGCAACTAGACCAGATAAGCAGGTAGTAGCACAGTTTAGAGGATTAAGAATGAGGAATTACTGACAGGACCAGAGAAGCAGCTAGCCGCACAGCCTAGGGGACTAAGAATGACACATTTTGCACCGAAGGCCTTGTACAACCTTAAAACAAAGCCATCGTACTTTGCTGCTCTTCCACAGTTTTTGGGAAAATAAACAACCCTATGTGAAGCTAGGCCACTTTACGAATGATGCTTCTGCTGCCAAAGGTTCCAAATAGACTGGGGTGCAATTCTTGCTGAAAATAGGGATGACCTGTTCTGACTGATGCAGCTAGCACATATCATACATCTACACAAAACGTATGCAGCAAAGTAAATGCAGCATACTGCAAAGTGTACTGTATGTTCTGACCCAGTCCTGCCTTTTTCTAATGCAAAGATGGCCTTTGATCCTGATCAGAAGCATAAACATGGAGATTAGATCCATAGACATCAATTATCTTTAGATAGTAACAGTAGTTTATCATTTCAGTGACAAACTATGTCTAATTTAAGCCAATTTGCTGTTTAAGATGAGAGAATTCAGAAAAAAAAATATAAATGCCTATGTCAGTTAAAAAAGAAAAATGAGAAGCATAGTCAAAACTGTAATAGATACGGTCTTAGTACATACGTGTCTAAAAACATGGCTGAACAGTATTGTAACGTATATGCTGCACATAAAAAAATTATTGGTAAAAATGGTATGCCTGTTTGTGTACTATACAACAATGACAATTGATGGACAGAATGTTGACCAATGTCATACATTCACCCCAGTACAGGGATCTTGGCCAAAATCCATCATTTTTTTGCTCCCTATGCTATTCCAGTTTGGACCCAGCCATATGCAACTCAGTCTTGACCCTGCACCCACTGGGAACAGTTCAGCTCGAACCGCCAAGCCAGGTCCTTCCTGGACTAGGAACAAGCATCCTAGGACCGGTTTCGGGGTTTCAGCACTCATTAACAATGCTAACTTGACTTTAGGTGCATGGAGAGCACAGGGGACACATCTGGGCATACCTGTCCCACTCGGGGTGGCAAATGCAAAAAGAGCACTTGATGGACAGAATGCTGAACATGTCATACATTCACCCGAGTACCGAAATCTAGGCCTAAATCCATCGTTTTTTTGCTCCCCATGCCCTTCTTGTTTAGACCAATCCATATGCGTGAACTATAAATATTATCTGGGATTTTCTGGTTTTAACACTACCATCCATACAGGTAGAAACCCTTAATCTGCGATATTAAAGTATGCACAAAACAACAGCATTGGTAATGCTAAAGTCTACATGGGAACCAACACTTTTTACTTTCAAAATTAATTTCAACACAAAGCTGCTTAAAGAACCAGCAGTGATTCTGAAGGTAAAGAGTTTTCAAAGAAATCGTGTCTTCTGTCTATGCGCTCCTACTCCCAACCCCTTTCCACAATCTAGCAAACTGCATCTTCCATGCCTAAAAGGCTCTCAAATAAAAGTAAATTAATAAAAACCCTCAAATACTTACAGGACTCCATCAAGTGAACACGTCTGCGGCTTTAACAATATCAGCAAATTATTTTTTTCTTCTGCGCACTCACACTTTTTGATTAAATACATGTCCCAGTTTTCAATACAGTGGGAAGTGCTTCAACGACAATGTATTACATGCTCACATTCCAGTAGAAACACTCAGTGCTCACTGCTGCTAATTAGTTATCGATGCTCTGCTTGCATTGCCTGCAAAATTACTTGTGCCTGATTGTGCCGGTATCACTACCCAGATCATAGCGTTATTCTGGTTGTGCCCCAATCTCGTCCTGTTTCGCTTTTTGTTTATGCTGCCATTTTGTTGTTGTGACTCCAAGCCCGTCTCTCCACCTCGCTCCCGCCTCCCAGCTGCTCCTCCCTCGCTCCGCCCCCCTCCACTATCCACTTATGTCAGATGCACCTACGCGCAGTGGTCACGCGCAGCGGTCGCGCCCTATGTGCGCCGAAGGTACGCCAAAGGTAAGCCCGTCTATTGTATTGTGGCATACTTATATAGCGCAACCTGTCACCACCAAGGGCATCCTGGCGCTTCCGCGCCTGGACCGCGCCAGCGCCAGACCCCCTGGTCCCCGCAAAATCCACTCCACCCGCATAATGTACGACGCCGCTACCCTCTCAGCACTTAACCCCGGCCGACTCCCAAACTGCTATCAAGCCGCCCCAAGACTCACCCATGGACCCTTCACCTGCCACTCCTGCAAGTTCGACTGCATCAAGACACACACCAAATCCACATACTCCAAACAGAGCTCCAACACTAACCTATGCAAACAAAAAGAGGAGTATCCCCTACGTCGTGTTTTTTGAAGAAAACAGCCGGAGGGTGAGTTGTTTGGCAAAAAAAGGAAGGAGTCAACCTTTTTGTTTAGAAACCCCTCACTCACCACCTAGTGGTGACTTGCTTCATCATCGGGGTCCACCCCGGCGACCTAGCGTCACCAGGATGTGCTTCGACACCTGATTACAGTGGAGCAGGTTGTGACTGTATGTGCAAAAAAGTGTTAAAAATTGTCCTGGTTTAACTTAAAATCAAAATTTTTATTTTAAAGTAATCAGAACAATGTTAAAAATTATTGGCGAGATACAGGTAGGTGAGTTACGGCCCAGGTATCTCTATATGTGTCTGTGTGGTTTGGTCGACATGTTTCTACCATCAGGGCAGTAGCCCGGTATTCTTCAGGACCAAAAACAGGTGGACGGGAGGTGTGTGCCCCCTAAAAGGCACACCCTATCCTGATCCCCTGTATACCAACTGGAAAAATGACCAGTGGTAGATGAGCTCATTCAAAATAATGAGAGCTGCCTGGTTACAAAAAGGAAAAAGAGACCTGTAGGGAAAAGCAGAAGAGTACTGGTTTCAGTTAATTTATAAATACTTTCCTGTTACGTTGTGAAGTGTCTCTGTGATATAATGAAGATAGAATATCATGAAGGCAATAAATACATATTGCATGACAAACACGCGCACTTATTGATAAGAGTGTGTGCTCGGATAATACTTCCTTGTTAGCTACACGTATTGAACACGATACTTTTTCCACTCGGAGGGCACTTCCCCCTTGGCATGAATATTTATATCACAGAGACACTTCACAACGTAACAGGAAAGTATTTATAAATTAACTGAAACCAGTACTCTTCTGCTTTTCCCTACAGGTCTCTTTTTCCTTTTTGTAACCAGGCAGCTCTCATTATTTTGAATGAGCTCATCTACCACTGGTCATTTTTCCAGTTGGTATACAGGGGATCAGGATAGGGTGTGCCTTTTAGGGGGCACACACCTCCCGTCCACCTGTTTTTGGTCCTGAAGAATACCGGGCTACTGCCCTGATGGTAGAAACATGTCGACCAAACCACACAGACACATATAGAGATACCTGGGCCGTAACTCACCTACCTGTATCTCGCCAATAATTTTTAACATTGTTCTGATTACTTTAAAATAAAAATGTTGATTTTAAGTTAAACCAGGACAATTTTTAACACTTTTTTGCACATACAGTCACAACCTGCTCCACTGTAATCAGGTGTCGAAGCACATCCTGGTGACGCTAGGTCGCCGGGGTGGACCCCGATGATGAAGCAAGTCACCACTAGGTGGTGAGTGAGGGGTTTCTAAACAAAAAGGTTGACTCCTTCCTCTTTTTGCCAAACAACTCACCCTCCGGCTGTTTTCTTCAAAAAACACGACGTAGGGGATACTCCTCTTTTTGTTTGCATAAGTAATCCTATCAGGGGAATAGGAGGTATCTCTGTTCACTTCCAAGTGACAATATCCCTTGCTCTCTCCTTTGATCTCAAACTCCAACACTAACCACCTGAAGTGCATCCTGCTCAACACCCGCTCGGTCCACAGACACGCCATTGACCTTTGGAAACTACTCGACACCACATCGCCGGACGTCGCCTTTCTTACAGAAATCTGGATGAACGCCTCATCAGCACCCAACATCGCCATAGCCATCCCGGACGGCTACAAGATCATCCGAAAGGACTGCATCAACCAAACTGGAGGAGGCATCGCCATCGTCCATAAGAACACCATCCGCATCACGACCAGTTCCGAAGACAACCTCGCAACCGCCGAACACCTTCACTTCCAGATCCACACCGACCCCAAGACCACACTCAGAGGTACCCTCATCTACAGGCCACCAGGACCCCGCACACAATTCAGCGAAGACATCACTGACTTCGTCAGCCCACATGCCCTCCCCTCCGAGGACTATATTCTACTGGGAGACCTCAACTTCCACCTGGAAAAGAACAACGACAACAACACCACCACCCTTCTGGACAACCTCACCAATCTCGGACTCAAACAACTTGTTAACACCCCCACCCACTATGCCGGGCACACGCTCGACCCAATCTTCACCTCCAGCAAGCACATCTCCTTCAATCACACCACAGTTCTCCATTGGACAGACCACAGCTGTGTTCACTTCAACTACAAAAAGACTACGACCCACAACCACCCACAACCAATTCCCCGCAGAAACTGGAACAAAATTACCACCGACCAACTCTTCACATCGCTTAACCAAAACCCTCCTGCAAAATCATCAGACCCAAACCTTGCAGCCACCAACCTCACACAATGGATCAACCACAGCGCTGACGAATTAGCACCCTTGAAAAAACATCAAATCAAGCAAGGTAGCAAAAAAGCCCCCTGGTTCAACGACCTTAAGAAATCCAAGAAGTTCTGTCGCACCCTCGAGAAAGCCTGGAGAAAATACCCAACCACTGACAACCTTGCCACCTTCAAGAACGCCACCCGCAAACACCACCAACTGATCCGATCCACCAAGAAATCAGCATTCAAGGATCGACTCGACAACAACGCCCACAACAGCAAGGAACTATTCAACATCGTCAAAGAATTTACCAACCCCACCGCCGGCACCAACGACATCACCCCCTCCCAAGACCTCTGCGACTACCTAGCCTCATTTTCCCACAACAAAATCGCTGACATACACAACAGCTTTGAAAACCAGTCCGGAGACCATTCCACCCCACCCACCTCCGAACTAAAACGCCCCTCCAACAACCTTTGCGCCTGGAACCCAATCACCACTGAAGACACCATCCGCCTGATGAACTCCATCCACTTAGGATCGCCAACCGACCCATGTCCCCACCACATTTTCAACAAAGCAGACTCCATTATCGCACCCCATCTCCGAGACGTCATCAACTGCTCCCTCAAATCCGCTACCTTCCCGGAAAGCTGGAAACATGCCGAACTCAGCGCCCTTCTGAAGAAACCCACAGCAGACCCCACTGAACTTAAGAACTACCGCCCCATCTCGCCCCTCCCATTCCCTGCCAAAGTCATCGAGAAAGCCGTCAACAGTCAGCTCGCCGCCTTCCTCGAATCCAACAAATCCCTCGACCCTTCACAGTCCGGCTTCCGAGCAAAACACAGCACCGACACCGCCCTCATTCCAGCAACAGACGACATTCGAACACTACTGGACAACGGAGAAACAGCTGCCCTCATCCTACTTGACATCTCCGCAGCCTTCGACACAGTCTGTCATAGCACCCTTATACAATGCCTCAGCAACGTCAGAATTCAAGGAAAAGCACTGGAATGGATCATTTCGTTCCTCACCAGAAGAACCCAGAGAGTCTGCCTCCCCCCTTTTAGATCACAGGCCACCGAAGTCATCTGTGGCGTACCACAAAGATCATCACTCAGTCCCACCCTCTTCAACGTACACATGAGTCCCCTCGCATCCATCGCGCGCCAACACAACCTCAACATCATCTCCTACGCAGACGACACCCAGCTGATCCTCTCCCTCACCAAAGACCCAAACACCGCCAAAACCAACCTACACGAAGGGATGAAAAAAGTAGCCGAGTGGATGAAGAACAGCCGCTTAAAACTGAACTCGGACAAAATGGAAGTCCTCATCTTAGGTTCATCCCCCTCCGCCTGGGATGACTCATGGTGGCCACCGGCCTTGGGAAACGCACCCATACCTATGGACCACGCACGTAACCTAGGCTTCATCCTGGACTCCACACTCTCGATGACCAGACAAGTCAACGCCGTCTCATCATCATGCTTCAACGTCCTACATATGCTCAAAAAAATCTTCTGTTGGATCCCCACCGAAACTAGAAAGACGGTCACCCACGCACTGGTCACAAGCCGACTGGACTACGGAAACACCCTTTACGCCGGAACCACAGCCAAACTACAGAAAAAACTCCAACGCATCCAAAACGCTCAGCCAGACTCATACTAGACATCCCCCGCCAAGCTCACATTTCCGGTCACCTGAAAGACCTCCACTGGCTCCCCGTCAACAAGAGAATAACGTTCCGTCTCCTCACCCACGCATACAAAGCCCTCTACGAACTAGGACTCGAATGCCTCAACTCGCGCCTGTCCTTTTACACCCCCACCCGCCAACTACGATCATCCAATCAAGCCCTCGCCGCAATCCCACGCATCCATAGATCCACCATGGGGGGAAGATCCTTCTCCTACTTAGCGGGCAAAACCTGGAATTCTCTCCCCATCCACCTCCGCCTCACACAGAACCACCTCTCCTTCAGAAAACAACTAAAAACTTGGATATTGGATAAGTAAGTACCCCCCTCCCTCAAGCGCCTTGAGACCCTCTGGGTGAGTAGTGCGCTATACAAATGTTAAACTTGAACTTGAACCCACTCACCTCTTGACAACCTTTAGACAATAAAAGCACACACCACAACACCACTGACCCGTAGAACGAAACACCTAGCAAACAAGTTTTTTTGTTTTATTATATTTGTCTTTTTTAAATAAATGTGTAGGTTAAGGTGGTGTCTTTGTTATACTTCAAACATCCATGGTAGGTGCCAATATTTTGTCCTCTTTCAAAGTGCAAACAGAACATCATTAGAATGTGGACTTATAAAACATATCACATAATAAAAAAGTGGACCTCCAGTAATTGATGTACCACCCAGAATCTACAGGAGGCCCCCCGCCAGCTGTATGTATTTTAACATTGTTGTCAAGTTATCTGTTTTCATTCACTTGCTTGCATTGTAGGTATAATTCTTTTCCTGTGAGAAATGGTATGTACTTCTGCATATCACAAATTGTTCTATAACTGTAAGTCGGAATACCCTGTGAGCAGTGTATTTGTACACCCCTGTAACCATCTATCCCCCTCAATGCAAAATAGTTTTACCTACATATCCTGTTTTACTTTCTGACAAATACATGGAAAGAGTATATTAAATATATATAAATTAAAAGAATGTGCTTAGAACTTCTGAAACAAAAAAAATCAGTCTTTGCTGATTAAAAATGCGAACAGCCACACTGCTTACGCTCGAGCCATCATTCTGTAGTGAAATCTTGTAAACGGCGGCAAGTTGAAAGGTGACTAGTGTGGACCTTCCATCGGAGGCACAGGGAAAGCCCCTCGAAGGGTGTAGGATAAAGAGATGCTTTCAGGGCTGGTCCAAGTGTGAGCTCCTGCAGTGCTTAATTTGTGTAAACAAATAAATAAATAAAATGAAAGTTCCAGGGCCCCGACAAGAGGCCAGTGCACCTTACACCCACTTCCCCCATCATCAACAACACCTCAGCACTTGTGCAGCACCACCTCATGACCTGCGCAGCATCACTGAAGCACCAACTCATCACCAGCACAGCATCACCACCTCATAAATACAGCACCACCACCTCTGCAATAGCGCAGCACCATCTCGGCACCAGCACTGCATCACTCAGCACCAGTGAAGCACCACCTAACCATAAGCACAGCGCCATCTCCTCATCAGTGCACCACCAGTGCAGCACCAGAGCATCAATCCCTCAGCACCAATGTAGCAAACGCACTAGCACAGCACCACCTCAGCATTAGCGCACCTCCTCCTCACTGCCAGTGCAGAAACACCTCAGCACCAGAGCAGCACCACAATGCATCACTGCAGCACCAAATCAGCACCAGCGAAGCACCACCGCCTAAGCACCACCTGAGCATCACCACAGCACCTTCTGAGCATCTACACAGCACCACCTCAGCATCAGCACAGCATCTTTAGCATCAGCGTTAATGCTCTATCACCAATGCACTACCATCTCAGCAGCAACTCAACACTAGCGCAGCACCACTTCAGCACCAGCACAGCGCCACATCAGCAGCACTCAGCCCCCTTCAGGACCAGTATAACACCAAATTAGCATCAACATAGCACCATCTCCGCATCATACACTCCACACCGTGCCACATAATTTCAACCATGCAAAAACAACAGGTGATGGACCGAATGTGGATCAATGTCACACACTCACCCCAGTCCAAAGATCTGGGCCCAAATCCATCGTTTTTTTGCACTCCACACCACCCTGGGTTAGACAATGGCGATATGCAAATCAGCTCTGACCCTGTGCCCCATGGGAACAGTCCAGTCCGAACTACAAAAGCCATGTCCTTCCCAGAACGGAATCAAGCATCCGAGGACCGGACCGGTTTCGAGGTAACACCTCTCATCAGCCCGGCTAGCTTGACTCCAGTGGTGTGGAGTGCCTGGGACCCACGTCTGGGCATCCCCAGCGCACTTAGGGCGGAATATGCAAAAACAACAGGTGATGGACCGAATGTGGATCAATGTCACACACAGAGACGTGGGTCCCAGGCACACCTGTTGTGTTTGCACATAATATCAACCAGCATAATTTTACCCAGCACCACACAGTTCCATAACACAAAAATCAACTTAACAACTTAACACATTTCCATTTCACACTACATAATTCAACAAGAAACCATATAATAAAAAGCAACAACATAATTACCTAATGCACCACATACATGCAATCCACACAACATATTTCCCCATCACACCACAAAACTCAACAGCACACAACATAATTAGACTCCGCTACATAACACTCCACAACACAAAATACCATACAAATGTAGGTACTTAATAAATAAAAGGCCTGTTTTCACTCGTGCTCAAAATCAAAGGGTACAGGGAGAAGCTGTGAGACCAGAGAACCTTCCCATGTCTGTTTACAGAAAGTCAGAGCACTGAAAAGATAATAAAATGGAAGCAGCTATGACGCTGAGCAGGAAACCGAGAAAACAACAGACCCCAAAGAACATGTATACGCCCAAGGCATAATGATACAGTACTTAGGGCCAGATGTAGGTAAATCTCATTTACCGATTCACAAATACCGAATTTTACCGATTCGGTATTTATGAATCTGTAAATGAGATGTAGGTAAAAATTCGGTATTTTTTTTACCGAATCGGTAAGATTCGGTATTTACCGATTCCGTAAATACCAAATCGGTATTTGCCATTGAATCCTATGGGCCTTGAAGCCCATAGGATTCAATAGCAAATACTGATTCGGTATTTACCGAATCTGTAAAAATACTGAATTGCTAAGGGGGACAGGGTGTCACTTTGACACCCTGTTGCACCCCTGTAACTGGCTTTTGCGCCATGTGGCGCACAGATGTGCATGTACACAAGAATTCGTAATTTACCATGCAATTGTATTGCATGGTAAATACCGAATTTTAAAGGCCCTGTAGCACTGTTAGAAGTGCTACCTACATCACAAAATACATTTTCGATATTTTTACTGAATGGTAAATTTATTGAATTGGTAAAATTTACAGAATCGGTAAATTTACCGATTCTGTAATTTTACTGATTCGGTAAAATTACCGATTCGGTAAAATTACCGAAAATGTACGTTTTTTTAGCCCCTACATCTCCATAGCCCTTTACCGGTCGGAAACGGTCGGAAATCGGTATTTTCGGCCTTTTCCGACCGGTAAAGGGCTACCTACATCTGGCCCTCAGTCCCGCCTGCCTAGGAGGAATGAAAGAGAATAGGAAGGGACAAAGAGGCAGGACTGACCACTAGCAAGCAAGCAAGGATTTTTAAGGGACACAAAATTAAACAGATGGATAGGAGGGGGATGGGTTTAACCCCCACAAGTTACAACAGGTCTTGAATGCTCGACCTAAAAAAGTAGTGTGCACAACTCCACATTAGTTAAAGAACGCGGAAAACCACATATATCAGTTGATGCCGAGGTTGCCTTTGAAATATTTCGCGGGAAATATTTGGATGCGTACGGACGTCGGCGGTAATCGCCAGCTTTCACAGGATTGATTTTCCCGCGAAATATTTCAAAGGCAACCTCAGCATCAACTCTGTTGAATGACCTTACGGGTGATGCTGCACACATTTGAATAAACCAGCACCATTGCGTGCTATAGGCGTTCACATTGCCTAACCTGTCTGGAAGGTTGAGTTATTTCGACCTACGAGCTGTTCTTTGATGCCACTCGATAACATTGTCATTAATTTCCTCTTTTCAAAGCTTGAAGAAGAAGCAAGCTTCCCAGATACAGACCCACGGTGACACCAAGGTCGCCCCCTTCCCTCTTTTTAATTCGTGGAAACTGCTTGGTATCCTAAGCCCCCGTGTGGGTCGACAACAGAAAATCTCACCAATCGGCTGATTGGTAGATAAGTTATATAGTATTGCCCTCCCCACCTTGCCCTCTCTGTCCTGATGAAGACCCCGTTAAAGGACCTAACTTAGCCTACGGCCAGGGGTCGAAACGTCGACGGCTTTTCTTTTTAACACAGACCTCCGGCACCTGTCCTTTAAATAGCCCTAATACCTCATGTGTGATCGTTGAAGGTCTCCTTTGTATTATATATACATTGAATGCCCTAATTTTTCAGGCGTTTGTATCAAATTTGTTTTGATTCATGTGTTTATCAATTCTGATTGTATTCATTGTGATTACGTGTACTCTTTTTGACTTTACCCTGCCCTGAGCACACCCCCTCCTTCACTTTCCTCCCCTCTCCTCCCCCGACTTTGGGGCTTTCTGAAATGATTTATGAATGTATTGTTAAGTGTTTGATACTGGGTATTAAAAAATAAATATCAATACCTTCATTTGTTTGTTTTGATTATTGCCTATAGAGCTGATAAAAGTAAAAATAAGTTCTACTTGTTGTGATATATCTTCGAGTGTGATCTCTTCCAGTGATGTTACGTGCAATGTCACGTGTCGTAACATCATGCGATGTGATGGCATGGGTCATGGTTTCACTTGCATACTGCCTAACCTGGCTAGTCCCACTTCTTTTTTCAGGACTTGTGCCCTGGTGACCCCTGAGGAAGTTTCCACTTCTTGACGAAAGCAGGACGGAAAAGCAGGGGCAGCTGGTTATAACCGAGTCACTAGGCTGTAACGGATGTTTTCTCACTGTTTTGGAGAAATCAGTATATTGCTAAAAGGTCGAGAAAGCCTGTGTATATAGACGCGCTTGTTTTAAAGTACTCATAGACAGTTCACAAATAATGCTTGAAGTCCTTGCATTTATTATTGGACTGATAGTTGTAGTCCCTGAGTTTTAAAGTTGAAATGGAAGAAATGTTATGTGTAGAAAAGAAGGTCCTGCAGCAGAAAACAGTGTCACTAAAAGACAAAAGTGTGCAAGCTGTGATGTTTAGTTGACCTGGTCTGGCCAAGGACATGGTGGCAATGGAGAGACCTGGGAACTGGCAGCGCAGATTCATAGCTTCACCTAACACAGCACTTCCATCATCTGCACCTTAAAGGTCCAGGCTCAGGGATAGAGCTGGAACATGAGGTGGAGCCCAGAACATGTGCTTGAGCCTAGAACATGAGGTGGAGCCTAGAACATGTGCTTGAACCTAGAACATGAGGTGGAGCCCAGAACATGTGCTTGAGCCTAGAACATGAGGTGGAGCCCAGAACATGTGCTTGAGCCTAGAACATGAGGTGGAGCCCAGAACATGTGCTTGAGCCTAGAACATGCTGTAAAGTCAGGTTGCACTTTATCCAGTGCCATCTGGTTACAGTAACGCGACGCATCCAACAGGGGTGATGGCTAGAGCATTATAGTGTCAGATCAGTACAAGATCCTGTTCTCATGGTTAGTTTGCTAATATTATAAAGCAAAGCTATGCAGGTAGTAGGCAGCCCACACATGCAACACCAAGCAGAAATCCAGGCCACAGGCACATAAAACAAATAACCGTACTGTGGCAAAGCACTCCAAACAAATGTATCTGTGGTCATTGCTGCAGTACACCGACCTCCTCTTACTCAAGGTCTGTCAGATCCCACAGTACTATCACACATGTCTTCCAAACATTGACCCTCTTGTAAGAATTAGGTACTCAAAAAGGTAACCAAGACTCTTTATCCCCATCCTTCTAGGAGCATGAGATTTCTAATAAGAAACTTTTGTTGGAAAACCTTCAAACTTACCTGTCCACACAGTGGTTTCCCAACAACTTAGGAGGCTTGTGAAGGACGCCTTCTGGCTGTTAAGAACTCTTGCAGCAGACAGGGAACTGTTCTCACTGGACCTACAAGGAGAAGCAAACAGAGCACACCTGTGTGAAACACAGTCAACATGGCATCTTAGTGCAGCTTACTGAGGTGGATTGAGCACCACCAACAGTCTCTCACCAGCAGCATCAGGACCTGCTCACAGGTGTGGATTATTTCTAAGTGGCGAGTAAAATATCTCTTGCATTGAGGCCAGTGTAACTGACCATAGGTGCTCGAGAAAGCACTGTGAAGCATTCATTTGGGAAACATTTAGCAAAAATTTGACATTATACATGTGTTGTGTCCTTCAAAAGCTGCTGTCTAACATCAAGACTTGGAGCCCACCCGTGTGTCTTGTACACGTCCCTATGTCCGAGCACTAATGCGTAGGCAAATACAAGGGTGAGGTGTACTCAAGAGTCAGTTGAGAGCCAGTGGATGAAAGAGTCAGTCACCTCCAACGTGTGCAGTGCGACAAGAGGCGACAAACCCTGGTGAGCTCAGGCACTGGGTGCAGTCACACACAAAGTGAAACAGATGAATCCCATAAAGAAGCAAGCAAACCACAACCCCAGGGGTGAGCTAAAGACGGGGAGTGATGAGGCCATGGTTGACATAAAGATGCTGAGGCTCGCGCTGCATGTCACCTCATGCACTCCATCAGTGCATCAGCCTCATTCTTTGAATAAAGCTGCCTTCCGCTGCTCTTTCCAGGTGTCAGCTGCAGTGAAAGGCTGACAGCAGGGGTGGATCAGAGCAGAAGGTTATGACTGTCACCGACTGTCATTCTAAAACTCAAGTGAAGTAGTGTGGCTCACTGGTTAGAGGCGGCAGACCCGAGAGCAGAGGACGGCCCGGGACCAGGGTTCGATTCCCGGCGCGGCAGGTTTCTGGACCAGGGTCAGCGGACTCGATAATTCTCTCGCCTCGGTGCCCACTCTGATCAGCGATCAAACTCGGCAACTCTGGGCATTAGCTTGCCTCATCTTCACTAACGGCCCCACCAGACCGCCGGGGATGCCTGGTCTCACCCTGGAGATACCCATTAAGGGACCATCTCTCAGGAAGCCAGGAAGGGTTTCGCAGCGGTCGAAGCGCCTTGGGACCCTCCGGGTAAGTAGTGCGCTATATAAATGCCTATACATTTACATGTACATGTGAGTAACACTTTTTTAAAGAGATATACGACATGCTTAGTCAAAGACGATACTTCTGGCTTCAATGTGCTACTTCAAGGGACCTGCATTTGTCCATGACTGTGTGTGTTTATGTAGCAGGTTAAAAGCAGACCTACTGACTTTGGCATCATACTCAGGCCATACAAATTATGAAAGGCCATACTAAATTAAATGCAGTATTTGTCAGTGCTGGCTTCTCAGAGATTTTGACAAGTTTGTGTGCTCCTGTTTTGGTGAAATGTGAACTGCCTAGTTGCTCCACTGCTGATGAAACTATAAGCATTGTATCACAAATCTAAATTAATTAAAGAGCTTAACATACTGTAAAGTAATTGTTTACAATACCCTAAGGCCCAGATTCATCAAGCTAAAATCCGCTCGCAAAGGGGCACATTCTCAGAATCTGCCCCTTTGCGACCAGTATTTTTGCATTGGGGATGCATCATCCCAAATGCAAAAATCGCAATTAAAGAAATCGCAAACTTGCGATTACTTAAATTGCTATTGCATTTAAGGAATCTCAAATTGAGATTCCTTAAATGCAATGCATTAAAGTTAAAAAAAATTGCGATTTCGCTAATAGGGGGTGCAAATTACCATGAAGTTGAACTTCATGGTAATTTGCAAAAACTTTGAAAAATGCACTTAAGAATTAGGTACTCAAGAAGGTAACCAGGACTCTTTATCCCCATCCTTCTAGGAGCATGAGATTTCTAATAAGAAACTTTTGTTGGAAAACCTTCAAACTTACCTGTCCACACAGTGGTTTCCCAAGAACTTAGGGGGCTTGTGAATGACGCCTTCTGGCTCTTAAGAACTCTTGCAGCAGACAGGGAACTGTTCTCACTGGACCTACAAGGAGAAGCAAACAGAGCACACCTGTGTGAAGCACAGTCAACATGGCATCTTAGTGCAGCTTACTGAGGTGGATTGAGCACCACCAACAGTCTCTCAGCAGCAGCATCAGGACCTGCTCACAGGTGTGGATTATGTCTAAGTGGCGAGTAAAATATCTCTTGCGTTGAGGTCAGTGTAACTGACCATAGGTGCTCCAGAAAGCACTGGGAAGCATTCGTTGGGGGAACATTCTGCAAAAATGTGACATTATACATTTGTTGTGTCCTACAAAAGCTGCAGTCTAACATCAAGACAGTGTGTCTTGTACCAGCCCCTATGTCCGAGCACTAATGCGTAGGCAAATACAAGGGTGAGGTGTACTCAAGAGTCAGTTGAGATCCAGTGGATGAAAGAGTCAGTCACCTCCAACGTGTGCAGTGCGACAAGAGGCGACAACCCCTCGTGTGCTCAGGCACTGGGTGCAGTCACACAAAAGTTAAACTGATGAATCCCATAAAGAAGCAAGCAAACCACAACCCCAGGGGTGAGCTAAAGATGGGGAGTGATGAGGCCATGATTGACATAAAGATGCTGAGGCTCGCGCTGCATGTCACCTCATGCACTCCATCAGTGCATCAGCCTCATTCTTTGAATAAAGCTGCCTTCTGCTGCTCTTTCCAGGTGTCAGCTGCAGTGAAAGGCTGACAGCAGGGGTGGATCAGAGCAGAAGGTTAGGACTGTCACCGACTGTCATTCTAAAACTCAAGTTCTCATGTGAGTAACACTTTTTTAAAGAGATATACGACATGCTTAGTCAAAGACGATACTTCTGGCTTCAATGTGCTACTTCAAGAGACCTGCATTTGTCCATGACTGTGTGTGTTTACGTAGCAGATTAAAAGCAGACCTACTGACTTTGGCATCATACTCAGGCCATACACATTATGAAAGGGCATACTAAATTAAATGCAGTATTTGCCAGTGCTGGCTTCTCAGAGATGTTGACAAGTTTGTGTGCTCCTGTTTTTTTTAAAATGTGGACTGCCCAGTAGCTCCACTGCTGATGAAACTATAAGCATTATATCAAAAATTTAAATTAATTAAAGAGCGTAACATACTGTAAAGTAATGTTTTACAATACCCAGAGTCTCCTATGGTCATCCTTAAATGCACATTTTGTGATACAATGTAGAAAGAGACCTGCTTCCAGTTTATGGCCTCTTCATCAACTGTAAATCCAGCTTTAAATAATTGGAGGGCCACAGAATCGAGGCTTCTAAGCATTAGGGAAGCGCTTCTCAGCTCGGCATGCCCTTGACCTTACTCCTTCAGGGCCTCTCAGTGGCATTCGGTACCACTGATCATCAATCCCTCAGTTAGCATCAATGGAACTGCAATATCATAGTATTCCTCCTTCCCCCTAAGCCACACTCCAGATCTGCGGTAACCACCCACGGAGTCCCCCCAGGTTCACTTCTATCACCCATCCTGTTCCACATTTGCATGAACCCTCTCATTAGGATCCGTGACTCCTAAACTGTAGAATATTGTATTGTATTGTAATTTCATTTATATAGTGCTTACTACCCCGAACAACGCTTGCTAGCGCTTTTTTGGCGAGTAGCACAGTACTCCGGAACTCATAAAGGATTAGTGGTGAAATATGAAAGTAATAAGAGTGCTGGATAGGTTAGTCAGTTATTTGGATTGAGAAGGATAGTGAAGCGATAGAAGAGGGAAAAAGCTTTGCATTTGGCGGTCGGGTTGAGAGTCGTCACACATGTACTCTCAAAACTGCAGCTTTGGACTGAACCCCGACATGTATTTGAAGAAAGCAGATAAACACCAGCCAGCTGATATACCACCAGCAGAATAACTTCACAATAAACAGCTGCAAGCCAAATACAAGTTAAAAACATCTGGGTGGCACCTGTACACATATGTAGACAAACAAACACAGAAGCCACAAGACACTTGGCCACGTGCAATGTCACCAGATAAATTTAGCATTCCAATAACATAGCTTGATTGACATGAGAGGATGCTGGGAATGCCGGTAAAGGTGTCTTGGACTGTTAGTAGGACCCTGTTACCAGGGACTTGAGATAAATGCCCAAGGACCCTCTTTTGAGGCAGTGATTGTTCCGTTGGGGACTTCTCAGGCCTTTAGCTTCCTGTTGAGCTGTTACACATCGCATGTAAGTGCTTGGAAACACATATGTGTGTTACTGCACGACATGCGTTGTGCATCAGTCCCCTGTGTCATCCAGGGTTGCTAGGCCCATTAATATGTCTTGCTGTTTCACAAACGTCCACATGCTCATATTGGGCCCGATTCACAGAGCTAACTTAAGACAAAATCCTAAACTTACTACTTTTGGTATTCACAGAAGTTAGGATTTTGTCTTAAGTTTGTCTTAAGTCTGTCTTAAGACAAACTTAAGACAAAATCCTAACTTCTGTGAACACCAAAAGTAGTAAGTTTAGGATTTTGTCTTAAGTTAGCTCTGTGAATCGGGCCCTGTGTTTTTTCCCCAAAGCTCCAATAGGCCTGCACCCTGTCCCCGTAGCTTAAATTATTCCCAGTGGTTCTGCTTGCAGGGGGAGGTGTGTGGGCAAATGTGTGCGTTTGTTTGAGTTTATATATAGCGCCGTGATATGTGTGTGTCCATGTGTTTGTGCTCTTAATAATGTATGTGCCTCTGTGATCAGTGCATGTTTTTGCATGTGTGTGCATCGTTGTGTAAGGTGTGAATATGATTTCGGGTAAATATGAGTTGTTGGTTTTTATCTGTTCAAAGTGTATGTGTCTGATGTGTATGGATGTGCTGTCTGTAAAGTGTGTGAGTGTGCGTGTGTGTGTAAGAGTGTCGACGCGCGCACAGAGGCTGCGAATCACGAAAGCAATGACAATTGGAATCCATTTCACTCCAACTTCCCCCGTAAACATCTCCCTCTGATAAAGAATATCACAGAGAAGAAAACTGCAGTCAGACATGCGCAGTACTCACCAGGAGACGACTGCGTCTTGCACCTCACATGTTTCTGTGAGGCACCCGACTTATATACGACTGGTTCAAGCCCCCTCCGTGCCCCCCCCCCCACCCCAGTTCCCGGGAAATGCACTCCCTCTGCGTCATTCCACTCGTTGCATGATTAGCAGTTCTCTAGAACTACTTGAAAACGTATGTATTTACTTGGAAAACACAAAGTGGCACCCGCAGTGCACACTTTCAGACATTTCAACTTTTGTTGAATGCAGGTGGTTAAATCTATGTATGTATGTATGTATGTATGTATGTATGTATGTATGTATGTATGTATATATGCATGCATGTCTGTATGTATGCATGCATGAATGCATGTACGTGTTAGTATTTCTAAAGCGAGAACCTAGCAGGCTTGCAACTGAGCACTGTGGAGGGGACACGCGCCCGAGGTGATGCATAGGGGAGTTTGAAATCAATATTAGGTGGAACGTTTAAGCTGGGAAGACACATAGAGGCGGATTCACAATAGGGCAGATGTGCGACACTGGCCAAAATGCAGCAGATGTTTGTGCCACACTATTTAGACTTCTCTCAAATGGGGAGGCCGGGACATACAGTGGTTTTAGGTGGATGCAACACAGAGGCAAAGCGTAGCCAGTAAGGTTAGGGTGGTTTGAACCTGAGATTTCCCATCGAGCACTGGGGTTATCCCAAATAAAAAGGACCACGTGACGGTGGTAATGGAGAGGGTTAGGGGCATTTATTTCCAGTTATTTGGCGAAGCAAAGCCATTCCGTAGGCCTCAGTGTGACAGTGTGAACAGTGTTATTCACTTGACTCCAGTTTGCTTTCTCAGTAATGTAGGGCAGAGATGCCTGGGAGGCAGGGGAGCAGGCTAACACAAGCCCTCTACTGATACCAGCAGGCCAGGCTTAGGATGCGCAGCAAGGCTAAGCCTTTTAGTAGCCCAGGTCCAGCAGCTGACCACGCTTTTGCGACTTTGATGCCATTATAGGTGTGTTTGGAGGTGTTAGCTTGCATCTAAGTTTCTCACCAAGGGTTTTCAGGTTGATGAAAGGATATCACTTGTCAGTGTAACTTAAAAAAACTTTTACTAATTCAGAAGTAAAGATTTGTATGGCTTTGATCACTATTTAATCTGTAATGTTGAAGCAGTTTTGTCTAAAGGCACTACTGAATTAATCAGCAATCTAAGCATATAGGGGCTAGAATGTGATTGCCCCTTCGTGGGGTGTTAGAATTCGAGACCCGGAAAAGAGATTCCAACCTCTCGCATTCTAAGGTATAGAGCAGAATAGAACCTAGAGGGACTTTTGGCAAATCTTGGCAAAATGTAAATGTAAATGTATAGGCATTTATATAGCGCACTACTTACCCGTAGGGTCCCAAGGCGCTTCGACCGCTGCAAATCCCTTCCTGGCTTCCCTGAGAGATGGTCCCTTAATGGGTATCTCCAGGGTGAGACCAGGCATCCCCGGCAGTCTGGTGGGGCCGTTAGTGAAGATGAGGCAAGCTAATGCCCAGAGTTGCCGAGTGTGATCGCTGATCAGAGTGGGCACCGAGGCGAGAGAATTATCGAGTCCGCTGACCCTGGTCCAGAAACCTGCCGCGCCGGGAATCGAACCCTGGTCCCGGGCCATCCTCTGCTCTCGGGTCTGCCGCCTCTAACCAGTGAGCCACACTACTTCACTACTTCAAAACTAACTATAGCTAAACTAGACTATAGAAAAATGGCACCTACTTCATACCTCATACTACACTTATGTTAGGTACACTGGGGGTAGAAATAGCTAGAAGCACCAGACGAGTATTCACTTTTTAGCCTGTGTTATTTATGTCATTGCTACAAACTATGCTATTGCAGTATTATTTTATCTTACTGCTAACGCTGTACATATTCTTTTTCGCATTCTGTCTTAGGATTGTAGCAGTTCAGATCTCTTGCATGAGAAATAAGACTGTTCAATAAACTCTTTTTATTGAAACGCCCGAATATCTATTTCTGTGTGACTCTGCAGAAACGAAACATGCATGATTGACTAAGTGAAACTATTATCTATTGTTTCCACGATTCTGAGATGTGTTCCAATTCTAAAGGGAAACAAAGATGTCATGTTTATGCAGTTGCCAAAAACGAATCCCTTCTTGTTCATTCCAGAGGCTTCTATTGACCCCTGAGCTGCCACAAACAAGTAATTAAGGGGCACATGCATCAACCTATTTAGGAAGTGCAAACGGTGCGAATCGGTAAATTCGGCCGTTTGCACTTCCTAAATACGTTTTTGGGATGCATGAAACAATTTTTCAAAATTCGCTTTTTTTTGCATTCCCTAAAAATGCGAATGCATTTAAGGAATCACATTTGTGCGATTCCTTAAATGCAATACATCATTTTTTTAAAAAAATGCGAATTTTGAAATAGGGAGTGCAAATTAACACGAGGTTGACCATCATGTTAATTTGCGAAATTGTTTCAAAAAGCGCAAAAATGCATTTTGAAAAGTGTCATGTTACAGACACACATGTCCTTAGGACATGTGTGTGTGTGAAACATGCACTTTAAAATACATTTCAGGGGTGCAGGGGGGGGTCCTTTGGACCCCCCTCTGCACCCTTGCAATGCATCAACAAATTGCGATTTCCTAAAAAAAGAAATGCAAAACGGCATTGATTCCTATGGGCCTGTAGGCCCAAAGGAATAAATGTAATGCCATTATTTGCGAATCGCAAATTCCGAAATTTAAGAAATCCTAAAAAAAATTTAGGATTTCTTGATGCATAGGATTTTGCAATTCCTAAATAGCGATTCCTTAATTTTCGCTACTTAGGAAATGCAAAATCCTAGATTGATGCATGTGCCCCTAAGTTTAATGTACTCGATAGAGGCATACTGACCTCAGTCCTATGCCACAACTATAGTGTATTTTATTCCAATGTGCAGAGCCTATCAGGGACATAAGAACTACACTACAGCACTTGATGAGGTAACTTGAAGGGAGATAGCAAAAGAAAGGTGTTGAACTTGGCGCAGTCTGCAGGGTCATTCGCAATCATTTTACCTTAACCCTCTTATTTGCTTAAGCAGTTTTTGCTGGCCTTTCGGTCTCTCTGCACGTTACTGCTAATCTGTTCTAAAGTGCTTGTGCCCTCTCCTTTAAACATGGTAAAATTGGCTTACACCTATTTGACACATTTCATTTACTTGTAAGTGTGTGATCAATCCTGCCCAACGGAGCAGTTTTGCTCATGATATGAGCAAGAAATAAGCGTTCACACTACGTATGTAGCGCTAGGGCACGTTCTATACATATTGCGTATCATGTACATGTTTACTTTATGTCCCCTACAGTCTCTGCACCCCGAGCACCTTACCATCAGATATATTGTACTCCATACTCTCGACTCCACGCATTGCGCTTCAAGTACTATGAGTATATATGTAGGTTTTAATGCGCCTAGCATGTGATCTCAGCCCCCCAAGGGATAAGCAAGTATCATGTTCATTTTCATTTTGAACCTGGAGGCACTGCACGAGCGCTTTCACTATGGCTACGATCTGTTGTGTTTAACAAAAACCTCAGAAGGGGCATTAGCCCACCCACACTGCCCATTGGTTAAAAGCATAATCACTCTCCTTTGTTGCCTTCTAATTCGAGAGAAGTCGAGATACGTCACTTCCGGTGGCTTGTGTGGAACACAATCGGGCTAAATTTTTCCTAGTTGTGCAGTAAAATATTGGTTTGTGCAGGTTAGAAAATTTGGGGCAATTTTATAAATTACTTTGTGCTATTTTTAGTGTATTGGGCTAGATATTTGTTGGTGAAAGGATCAGTCTTTTATCTGTTCTAACCAATATGTCTGCACTGACTGTCAATCAATCAATCAATCAATCACAGGCATTTATATAGCGCACTACTTACCCGGAGGGTCTCAAGGTGCTAGGGGCGGGGGGGGGATAGTGCTGCTACTGCTCGAATAGCCAGGTCTTGAGCTTCTTTCTGAAGGAGAGGTGGTCATGGGTCAGGCGCAGGTCGGTCGGTAGGGAGTTCCAGGTCTTGGCGGCCAGGTAGGAGAAGGACCTGCCTCCTGTTGTCGTTCTTCGGATGCGGGGGACGGCGGCGAGGGCGTGGCTGGCTGATCGGAGATGTCGCTTGGGAGTGTAGAAGTTGATGCGGTTGTTGAGGTAGCTAGGGCCTTGATCGTGTAGGGCTTTGTGTGCGTGGGTGAGGAGGCGGAAGGTGATTCTTTTGTTGACGGGGAGCCAATGCAGGTCTCTCAGATGTCCGGAGATGTGGCTGTGTCGTGGGATGTCGAGGATGAGTCTGGCTGAGGCATTCTGGATCCGCTGGAGTCTCTTCTGGAGCTTGGCGGTGGTTCCGGCGTAGAGGGCGTTGCCGTAGTCCAGTCGGCTGGTGACGAGGGCCTGAGTGACCGTCTTCCTGGTCTCGGTGGGGATCCACCGGAAGATCTTCCGTAGCATGCGCAGGATGTTGAAGCATGACGAGGAGACGGCGTTGACTTGTCTGGTCATGGTGAGGGAGGAGTCCAAGATGAAGCCCAGGTTGCGTGCGTGGTCTGTCGGTTTGGGTGCGCTGCCCAGGGCGGGGTGCCACCAGGAGTCGTCCCAGGCGGAGGGCGAGGAACCCAGGATGAGGACTTCCGTCTTGTCTGAGTTCAGTTTCAGGCGGCTGGTCGTCATCCACTCGGCTACGTCTTTCATCCCTTCGTGAAGGTTGGCTCTGGCGGCGGCGGGGTCGTTGGTCAGGGAGAGGATCAGCTGGGTGTCATCAGCGTAGGAGATGATGTTGAGGTTGTGTTGGCGTGTGATGGCCGGCAAGGGGGCTCATGTAGACGTTGAAGAGGGTGGGGCTCAGCGAGGATCCTTGAGGGACGCCGCAGATGACTTCGGTGGCCTCTGACTTGTACGGTGGTAGACGGACTCTCTGTGTTCTTCCGTCGAGGAAGGAGATGATCCATTCCAGTGCCTTCTCCTGGATTCCGACATTGCTGAGGCGCTGCACAAGGGTGCAGTGGCAGACAGTGTCGAATGCCACGGAGAGGTCTAGGAGGATGAGGGCCGCTGTTTCTCCGTTGTCCATCAGGGCTTGGATGTCATCGGTGGCAGCGATGAGGGCGGTCTCGGTGCTGTGGTTGGCTCGGAAGCCAGACTGTGAGGGGTCGAGGGATCCATTCGTCTCGAGGAAGGCGGCCAGCTGCTTGTTGACGGTCTTCTCGATGACTTTGGCTGGGAACGGGAGGAGCGAGATGGGGCGGTAATTCTTGAGTTCGGTGGGGTCCGCTGTAGGTTTCATGAGTAGGGCGCTGAGTTTGGCATGCTTCCAGCTCTCCGGGAAGGTGGCGGTGTCGAAGGAGGTGTTGATGATGTCCCGCAGGTGGGGTGCGATGACCGCGTCGGCCTTGTTGAAGACGTGGTGAGGGCAGGGGTCGGTCGGAGATCCGGAGTGGATGGAGTTCATCATGCGGATGGTGTCTGCGGTGCTGATTGGAGTCCAGGAGCGGAGGGTGGTGGTGGGGGGCGGTGGTTCGGTTGTGGCGTGCGTCGGTTGAGTGCTGAAGCTGTTGTGTATGTCTGCGATCTTGTTGTGGAAGTAGGAGGCGAGGGAGTTGCAGAGGTCTTGCGATGGGGTGATGTCGTTGTTTCCGGCGTTGGGGTTGGAGAGCTCTTTGACGATGTTGAAGAGTTCCTTGCAATTGTGTGCGTTGTTGTCCAGCCGGTCCTTTAATGCAGTTTTCTTAGTGGCGCGGATCAGTTGGTGGTGCTTCCGGGTGGCAAGCTTGAGGGCGGTCATGTTGTCCGGTGTTGGTTCCCTTCTCCAGGCTTTCTCGAGGGCTCGGCAGTTCTTCTTGGAGCTCTTGAGTTCGTCGGTGAACCATGGGGCCTTCTTGCTGCCAGGTCTGCTAGGCGGGGTCCTCAGTGGGGGCGAGTTCGTCCGCGCAGTTGTTGATCCACTTCGTGAGGTGAGCTCAGACCTGCCCTATACAACATATGAAAGTATTTCATGAATGAAGCAAAGTTATAAAGGAAAAATAATGTTATGAACAGTCTGTTGTTAACTGTCATGGCGGAAATGTTGGCTCACAGTTGAGGGTATGTAATTCCTAATTTCTGTTAAAGGGGAAAGTGCAATGAACAGAGGACACTTGAACATTATTGTGATTGACTCAAATCCTGCATGAATAATTGCATTTAAAATACCTTAATATTGATGCTCTTTATTTGCTGAGTTTCCACCACTCTGTAGTATAATGGATGTATAGAGTATGGGGATTGTAGACATTTTGTAAGAAACTGTTCCATACAATTTCTTCAAATAAATTGCACCTTAGTGTATTTTTCCCTTATTCAGGGGAAGATTTACTAAGATTTTACGCAGTGTTTCCGACAGAAAAGTGATGCAAATCGGCGCAAAATCTTTTTTTCTGATTTAATTTCCACTGCTAACTTTGTTTAGTACTGGAAATAACATGAATGTAATGCAAATCAGCACATAGCGCTGCTTTGTATTACTTAGCGCCAAGGGGGCGTACTATGAGTGGAGCATGGGCATTCCCATGCAACCACCAAGGTTTCTGACGCTATCCCCAATTTACTAAATAAAGGAGACAGAGTTTAGCACCAGAAAACGGTGCCCTTTTGAAGTAGGCTCGAGGAAGGAGAAATGCTTTCAATTCTCCTTCCTTTTCCGACTTTGTACATGTGCTGCACTGTACAGCACACGTACAAAGTGGGAAAAGGACTTAAGTCAGTCTATGTATAGTATTTTGTGCTGGAAAAAAAATTCATAAGAGTCCAAGTTGAACAATACAGCATTAAGTGGTTAAGAAGTCACACAAGTGTATATATACAAATATATATCTCTTTGGTGTGGATTTTGCTGATTGTGTAAAGGAAAGTGATATAATAGACCGTCTGGTTCTACGCGGTCATACACAGACGCCTCCTCCAATCTGGATGACGTGCTTTGTGGAACATTGCTTCCAGGTTGCCTGGGAGCACTACAGTCCGACAAAGGAACTTAAGCGTCTGACCCCCCAGAACCCACCATTCGTCAAGTACCCTGTGAAGTTCAGTGAAAACCTAGTCGGAGAACTCGGAAGACACAGATTGATCCAGGTTGGACGTTAGGGTATTCTGGGGTGGAGGAGTGTGCGCTACGATCGAGGTGAGCCTGATTATACGGCGTGATGCTTTAACACAATACTTAACTTCGTTAACTGCAAAATGTCAGCTGACATGGTGCGGGAAAGAGGGGCGGCCACGATGGTGATGTTTTCAGACACTACTTTGGCCACCCGCAGAGCCAGATCAAATAAAAGCACAAGTACAACTGAAATGAACTTGGTAAAAAACAAATATATAATATTAGAAAAAAAAGATGTGTTTGCAACAAAGCAAATGGTGGGACTCAAGATCTCTCCAAAGGTACATTGATGTTGAAAGAATTCCCAGAGGTCTTAGGATCTTAACTGCCCCGACACATGAGGATACAAACCCGGATCTTATACGTGAAAACGCAGAGTGCAATCTTGAATCCTCACGAAAACTTATACTGATTTTGATAAAATATGCGGACATTGACCGGGCACGCTTACTTAAAGAAATAGATGAATTGAATGAAGAACTGGATATATTAGGGGAGACGGATGAAATCCTTAAACTACGTAAGGAAAGGACAATGAGACTTAAAAAAGAGGAAGAGAAAACCAAAGAACGGAAAGCCAATACATTTTTAAAAGATAAGAATGACTACGAGTTAGGGAAAATCTTTACATTTGCCCAAAAATATGACGTGTTTCGTGTCTTCAAGCTCGAGGACCCATCAGGTGCGTCCAATGTCATACCAAATCCAACATCCAGAAAAGTGGGTGCATCCAATGGGACAACGTATTTGCATCTCAGTTCCGCAGGCAGGGGCAAGTGAGTCAGAATTACAAAGTACAGGCGAAGGCAGAGGCGCAAAGCAAGAAAGCACCGCCAACAACAACAAAAAAAGAGGTTGGGCTTATTGGAAGAAGACATAAATCAGTCAGCAGCAACCAATAAAACAGTAATCAACTTAACCTTTATGGAATTACCACCTGAGGAATTGTCCTTACAATGATTTCAACAACGCATCCACCAGGATGGATGTTTACAAAGGGGTCATTAAACTTAAACTGAAAAAATATCATATACTGTAGGGTGACAACACCCAAATTCAACAAAAGGGAATGGATGAAGATTTGAGAATATGATCTAATCTAACACAATCAGATCTTTCATTTTTCCATGAACTTGAGGAACTCTGGGATGGAGAAGCTAGTCAACATCCTGTGACAAGTACATTCACAGACAAAACAACTAGCCGTGGAAATATGAGGGTTAGGACCCCTTTCAAACCTATATCCACCTTCAACCCAATTGCTCCATGTGACCCCATAGATGTGTTCCACGAAACTGTTACGTAGTGTATTACAAAAACTCAACAAATCAGTACTTATGACTCAAAGAAGATACAATAGACATGACCAACAATATTTTAGCCATGAATAGGGATGACTGGTAATTAAAACAAATTGTATGAATCCGTCCTCCGTTTGCCAGACCAGTCAATTGACTGGTTTGGCAAATGGAGGACGGATTCATACAGCGTTCCTTAAATAAAATACTGGCAAAGTAAAGTGTAGTCTCTGTGTACCTACTACATATATATAAAGAAGCGGAAGGACACGAGGGTTGAAGTTTTAATTACCTGTCTTCCCTATTCATGGTGCAACACAGGTTCTGATGATGGTCTCGAAGAATAACAGTTTGTGAGACCGAAACGTCGAGGCATTGACCCTTTTTTATTGTATACAATTACCAATGAAAGTGTTTGAACTGCATGTATACTGATAATTAATGTATATATGGCTAAAGTGTTTACAGTGCCCATATACTTTTTTGTAAAAAGTGTCAGAAACTACTGCATATGTTAGAAACAAGGAGGCAGTAGATATTGATTTGCCGTACATGATTCGACGGATGGATTTTTGCCTACGCTATGTTATAAAGATATTTCTATATGTGCCTAGATCAATTCTATGATAAAAAAATACTGGTTTTGATAACATTTCTTGAGTCTTATGGAATTATTTTCACTGATGTGACAAGTTTGAAATTCTAAAAAAACTTTAAATAAGTTCTCAAGGATCACTTATGTTGTGTTATTGACATATGTTCGTGACACGGGTGATTTTATCAGAAAAATCAAAAATGTGATGTGGCAGGAAGACTATCTGTTAATAGCACTAGATGTCTCTGCTCTATATACCAGTATCCAACACCAAGATGGTATCAATGGCGTAAAACATTACTTGGCACAACGTCCCTTACATGATCAGGAACATAGTGAGATGCTTGTCTCTTTGATTGAATTTTGTTTGAACCACAATATCTTTATGTTCAACAATTTGTTATACCAACAAACCAGTGGTGTACCGATGGGAGCCAGCTTCTTCCCCAGCCACGCATGTTTGCACATTGGCTGGTGGGAGGAGCTGGTTCTCAATACTGAATACCATCAAACAGTCAAGAGCCATGTAGTCAAATGGCTCCGTTATATTGACGACCTCCTGATAGTGTGGCAAGATACGAAGGAGCAGGCACAGAATTTCATTACACAAATTAACTGCAATTCCTAAAACCTAGAATTTACTGCTACTATCAGTGAGTCAACTGTTAACTTCCTAGACACCCAAGTCCATATCTACAACAATTATATAGAGACACGACTATACAGAAAGGAGACAGCAGGTAATTCCACCTTATATGCACACAGCTCTCATCCAAAACATCTGATCAACAGCATACCATATGGCGAGATGCTTCACCTTAGACGGATATGCAGTAATGAGATTGATCTAAAAAGAGTGGGCTCTTTTTAGATCAATCTCATTACTGCAGGTCTAGATTTCTTGAGCGAGGCTATGGTCCCAACATTATCCTGCAGGCCATCTCCAAATCTATGAGCATGTCTAGGGAGGAACTCCTCATAGACAAACAAATACAGACAGTTTCCAAACCTTGTGCAATCAGCCCCATCACCAATGAATTTAGCATGATTATGGGGTATGGTCAACATCATAAAGCCATTCAAAAAATCTTGCAAACTAGATGACCTCTTGTACTCAATGACCCTGTGATTGGACCCCTGCTAATTCATATTTTATCAAAATCAGTATACAGTAAAGTGCCTTCTATGAGAGACAGGCTAGTCAAGACCAACCCTAAGAATATTGACAACACAACTTGGTTACAGACACACAAGGGATTTTATAAATGCATGATATGCAGAGCATGTATCCATGGTAAACATACCAGTGCATACTCCATGCCGTTTTGTGATAGGCAATAGACAATTCGAAAACTTTTAACTTGCAAAACAAAATATGCTGGCTCTGTGCTCATGTGCCCATGTGGCCTTAAGTACATCGGCAGCGCTAAATTACAGGTTCACAAACAGGTCCATCAACATCTTTGTGCAATCACCAACCAAGACAACACAAATCCAGTAGCTTGGCATTTTAGAGAATTCCATCAATCTGATAACAAAAATGTGAGCTACTTTGTGATTGACACCATACCACCCAGTAGACGTAGAGGCGATAGAGAACGCAAATTGAGAAAATTGGGTACTCCGTACATATTACAACTCGATACCAAGTTTCCAGGTGGTCTTAATGTCCCGGAGGATCTTTACACATGTCTGTAATCTGTAACCGTAGTATCTGTGATTTTAACTTGCTGTGATAGGTTATACACAATTTGATCTCCATATTAAGATGTGAGATCAACCCACGATGCATATTAACCTATTATTCTGTCGTTCTAGCATAAATTTTATCAGGGAAATCTTTATATGCGAAGTACATATTTATCTGTATATATTACCTACTGGCGGTCTCCAGTAGGTAGACATAGTTAGTACCTAGTTTCTATTGGAAATCCGCAACATTCTAGCACGACCATCCAACCATAATGGGAACATCAGTGCCAATACTTTTATACGCTGACGACGCTGCCATCATGTCTCGGACTAAGGCCGGCCAACAGAGGGCTGTTGTTAAATTCACCAATTTCATGAGAGATAGAGGGCTAAAAGGTAACACCACGAAAACATATACTATGTCGTGCAGCCCCGGGACAAGAAGGGCACCCTGTCCTATTTTTCTCGATGGTAAAAGGATCGAGACCACAGAGAGATTTTCCTACCTAGGAATAAACTTTGATAGGAAGGGTAGCTGGCATCCATCATTAACTGCTAGACAACTAGCCTTTTCTCGGGCATAGGTGCTCTGACCAACTTTGCAGCTAAACTAGGTGGAAGACCGTGTTTCTACAGCTACATACGGCTCAGGCCTCTGGGGGATTGAAAACGCACAACAGATACAACATTGCGAAAATCAGTACATTCGTTACTTATTAGGGGCCCCGAAATCAACAGCCACTTATATTGCACACATTGAAGTGGGCCTACCATATATCTTAGACATCATAAAAACCTCTCCTATACTACTGTGGCATAAGGTATGGGTTACTCCTGAGACATCACTAAATAGAGATTTAATTACCGATTGCCTTAAACTCGATGGCGTAGCTAATATTAAAGTGGCTCTCCTATGTAAAAAATATGTTGACCGAGATTGGGCATCCAGAATTTTTTACGAGGCCCTTAAGCTTGGAAGACGTGTTCAGACGGTCACTAAAAAAGATGGGTTTGGACCATTTAGCTAACAAGAGGTGGTGCTTGGAAAAAACTAAAAGTACAGTTGTTGGATACCAGCAAATTACGGATGTATGACGTTACAACGCATACTTTTACATCGCATGCCTTTACAACGCGGTATTTACAACCAATACCATTACAACGCATAGTGCTTTGGGGAGCTGGATAGTGAATAGTTTAATTTACTATTCCAACTCCAGTCCCCGCGGACACTAGGGAAGGTGTTGGACAGTAAATTAAACTTATTCCCTATCCTAGAGCGCCCCCCAGCGCAATGCGTTGTAATGGTTTGCGTTGTAAAAGTTGCATCGTAAAGGCACTGCGTGGTAAAAGCTGCATTGTAAAGGATGTTTCCCGCAAATTACCATCTGTGAAGGGCCCCAACAGTATCTTTTATCAGAGCCAAGCTGCTACGCTCGCACGTTACTGACCCGTTTTAGGCTGGGCACCTTTTTCCGCTTGATCACTTTCCCAGACTGTAACAACTGGTCAAGGGAAAATTTAATATGCCCATGTGATGACACTTCTTTCCAATCAAATATCCATTGTTTACTGTTCTGTAAATTCTATCAGGCACCAAGGGGGGTTTTCTTGAAACCTATTTTAAGGGCTTACGGCATCCGTACCTGTAGACCAGCATTTATTAACACCTTGGCTGCTAAGGCAATTTTCAGCCTGTGCTGGAAATTGCAATTATCCTTTATTCATGACGAGCTGGGCTCGTCATCAGCACACGACCACTGTGCACCATGACGAGCCCAGCTCGTCATCAGCATCAAAAGGGTTAAGTTGCAACAGTTAGAAAATGATTCTGTCACCCACGCAGTATCCAGTTTTTTAAAACTCATAATTGGGTTCCGGAATTCAATGTAATTTTGATACAAACTAACCCCATTTTAAATTTCCTTTTTACTTCCTGGAATACTAGGTTTTTTAAATTTCATATGAACATATATATTTGATTAAATTACCTTTGACATGATAAATACCGTGTAATAGGCTTTTAAAACTGGTGAATGTTATAAATGTCTAATTTATATTTAATGTTTATGGCACTTTATAATGTATGCTTTTATGATTTTGCTTTTAGGAGGGTTCACCGCGTCTTTCTACCATCCGGTCTGTTTTTAGCACCCGAACAACTTCATAGTCTCCCTCCAGTAATTTGCAAGAGTCTGACGCGTTTCGGGGCTGAACGCCCCTTCCTCATGGACAAAACACAAATGCACGCCTTTCCTCACCTTGGTGATTCAAATGCAGTTTATTTGAATTGTGTACGCCCTAAGTGGACGTGGTTAACAAAATAGTGTCCCCCAGGAATGCTGGTTACTGAAGTCTTGCAAGGTGGGTTAATGTCCCTTAAGTAGTTATACTTAAGAAGTAGTATTTTTGATTTTCCGAACAAAAAGCAACAAAAACGTCATTCAGGCATGCCGCGTAAGCGCCCCCGTAAGCGCCTACGTTCGCGCCGCGTAAGCGCCCCCGGAAGCGCTCCGGTGCGCGCAGCGTAAGCGCGTCAGGTCATGTGACCTTAAAATAACTCTTTTCATTGGTTGTTAACAGTTTTCTTTTACAACTAATGAAAACCCCACCCTTTTCCTTCACTTCTTCATTCACTTTAGTGACAGCAAGACCTGTTTTTTTCTGTCCTACCATTTTGTGGAAAGAATGGCTGCCAGAGCACGCAGCAGCAGTGAGGAGTCAGATGGTTTCATTGATGAAGAGCCTCCTCAGCCCACGGTCAAGGAACATGTTATTTGGAAGTTTTTTTCACTACCTGAAGGGTTAGAAAAGGTGAATGCTCCCAAAGTTGAATGTAAAATCTGCCAAACTGTCCTTTCCCGAGGAGACCCCAGAAGGAAGTACAGTTTTGGAAATTCAACCATGATTCGCCACGTTCAATGCAGGCATCCTCAGAACTATGCCCGGGAGAGTGTCCGAGACCTGGCACGTAATCCCCCAAGGGATGGTGCCTCTACATCAACAGTAGGAGCCACAACATCAGGGAGAGGACGTGCAGCGGAATTAGAGATGATTCCAAACATTCAACCTGTTTTAAATGATATTACTATAAAATGCAGGCAATGCGATGAATTAGGTTTGCTATGGGGAGCAGAGCATCAACCTCATTACGCGCAAGAGGCAAGAACACCGCTGCCCTCCGCAGCCCTAAATGTTTCCCCTTTGTTTTGCTCCTGTTGAGAAGTTTTGCATTCCCTGTTTTTGTTGAGAAAAAAACGAAAAAAGGAGAAGAAAAACAGTTCTTTTTAGAACTACCTCTAATTCTCAAAAAAGAGCTGTATTCCTAACAAATTCAAAAGGAGTAACTGAAGTGGAGTGCAGTGAGAGAGGAAAGGAAAATGAGTGAGAAAGCAAAGAAAGGGACGAGAGGGGAAGGGAAGTGAAGGAGGGGGACTGAAAGAAGGTGAGTATGGGAGGTGAGTGAGGAGAAGGAGAGTGAACAAGGGGAATGAGGATAAGTGAAGAAAATGTAGTAAAGGAACGGGGGTGTTGAAGGGTAAGAAAAGAACAGTGATGTTGAGGAAAGAGTGGAGATACAGACTGGATAAAGGCAAGTGAGTGTGAGACAAGGGGAGTAAGGGAGCGAAGAGACAGAGAAAGTGAAAGAAAAAGTGAGAGTAGAGGACTAGTGAGGGAGGAAAGAAACATAAGTGAGGGAGTGTGGCTGTGTAATAGGAAGTGAGCGTGATAGAAGAGGAGTGACAAACTAAGGGGTTAGAGAGAATGAGGCTAACAGAGAGAGAATGAGGGAACGGGAGTATAGAAGTAAGAGGACAAAGGGAGTAAGAGAAGGAGTTAGTGAAGTGGAGTAAGTAGAGTAAGGGAAGAGAAAAGAGTGAAGGAGCAAAAGAAGGAAAGAGACAGGAAGGAAAATAAAGAAGAAGGTTTGAAAGAAGGTGAGTGTGGGAGTATGGCTGAAGTTATAGGGAGGGAGTGTGATAGAAGAGGTGTAAGAGACTAAGGGGACAGAGAGAATGAGACTAACAGAGAGAGAATCAGGGAAAGGGAGTGTAGAAGTAAGAGGACAGAGGGAGGAAGAGAAGGAGTTAATGAAGTGGAGTAAGAAGAGTAAGGGAAGGGAAAAGAGTGAAGGAGCGAAAGAAGGAAAGAGACAGGAAGGAAAATAAAGGAGAAGGTTTGAAAGAAGATGAGTGTGGGAGTATGGCTGTGTTATAGGGAGTGAGCGTGATAGAAGAGGAGTGAGAGACTAAAGGGGCGGAGAGAATAAGGCTAACAAAGAGAGAATGAGGGAAGGAAAGTGTAGAACTAACAGGACAGAGGGAGTAAGAGAAGGAGTTAGTGAAGCGGAGTAAAGAGAGTAAGGGAATGGAACAGTGTGAAGGAGCGAAAGAAGGGAAGAGACAGGAAGGAAAGTAAAGGAGAAGGTCTGAAAGAAGGTGAGTGTTGGATTGTAGCTGAGTTATAGGGAGTAAGTGTGACAGAAGAGGTGTGAGAGACTAAGGGAATGGAGAGAATGAGGCTAACAGAGAGAGAATGAGGGAAGAGGAGTGTAGAACTAACAGGACAGAGGGAGTAAGAGAAGGAGTTAGCAAAGTGAAGTAAGGAGAGGGAAAAGAGTAAAAGAGCGAAACAAGGGAAGAGAGAGGAAGGAAAAAAAAGAGAAGGTCTGTAAGCGGGTGACTGTGGGAGTATTGCTGTGGTATAGGGAGTGAGCGTGATAGAAGAGGAGTGAGAGACTAAAGGGACGGAGAGAATGAGGGTAACAGAAAGAGAATGAGGGAAGGGAGTGTAGAAGTAAGAGGACAGAGGGAGTAAGAGAAGGAGTTAGTGAAGTGGAGTAAAGAGAGTAAGGGAATGGAAAAGTGTGAAGGAGCGAAAGAAGGGAAGAGACAGGAAGGAAAGTAAAAGAGAAGGTCTGAAAGAAGGTGAGTGTTGGATTTTAGCTGAGTTATAGGGAGTAAGTGTGACAGAAGAGGTGTGAGAGACTAAGGGAATGGAGAGAATGAGGCTAACAGAGAGAGAATGATGGAAGAGGAGTGTAGAACTAACAGGACAGAGGGAGTAAGAGAAGGAGTTAGTAAAGTGGAGTAAGGAGAAGGAAAAGAGTGAAAGAGCGAAACAAGGGAAGAGAGAGGAAGGGAAAAAAAGAGAAGGTCTGTAAGCGGGTGATTGTGGGAGTATTGCTGTGGTATAGGGAGTGAGCGTGATAGAAGAGGAGTGAGAGACTAAAGGGATGGAGAGAATGAGGGTAACAGAAAGAGAATGAGGGAAGGGGAGTGTAGAAGTAAGAGGATAGAGGGAGTAAGAGAAGGAGTTAGTGAATTGGAGTAATGAGAGTAAGGGAAGGGAAAAGAGTAAAGGAGTGAAGTAAGAGAAGAGAGAGTAAGGAAAGTAAAGGATAAGGTCTGAAAGAAGGTGAGTGTGGGCGTATGGCTGAGTTATAGGGAGTGAGCGTGACAGAAGAGGAGTGAGAGACTAAGGGGACGGAGAGAATGAGGCTAACAAAGAGAGAATGTGTGACTGGGAGTGTCGAACTATCAGGACAGAGGGAGTAAGAGAAGGAGTTAATGAAGTGAAGTAAGCAGAGTAGGGGAAGGGAAAAGAGTGAAGGAGCAAAAGAAGGGAAGAGAGAGGAAGGAAAGTAAAGGAGAAGGTCTGAAAGAAGGTGAGTGTGGGAGTACGGCTGAGTTATAGGCAGTGAGCGTGACAGAAGAGGAGTGAGAGACTAAGGGGACGGAGAGAATGAGGCTAACAAAGAGAGATTGAGGGAAGGGGAGTGTAGAAGTAAGAGGACAGAGGAAGAAAGAGAAGGAGTTAGTGAAGTGGAGTAAGGAGAGTAAGGGAAGGGAAAAGAGTAAAGGAGTGAAGTAAGAGAAGAGAGAGGAAAGAAAGTAAAGGAGAAGGTCTGAAAGAAGGTGTGTGTGAGAGAGGAGTGAGGAAAAGGGGAGTAAACGTGGGGATTCTGAATAAGTGAGGCAAGCGCAATAAGGGAACAGAGGTGTAGGAGCATCAGAGAAGAGTAGTAAGGTTAAGGAAAAGAGTATAGGGTAAGTACATTTTGTACATCAAACTTACCTTATAAGTAATGTAAACTTAATTACATATTTTCATTAAAATTTATATCTGTGAAAGATAAAAAAATAAGTTAGAATATTTATAATATATATTTTACAATACAAGACACAAAGTAGGAGATTAAAAGTCATAAAAGGTTAGTAAGAGATAAAGTAGAAGTGAAGGACTCAGAAAGAAAAACAAAGGAATGGTGAAGGTTAGAGAGAGTTAAAGAGAAATAGAGCAAATTACTAAAAGGATAATGACATGGATACATTCAGTGACATTGAACAAGAGCAGGAGAGAGAAATACACTGAAGGTGAGTAAGATCCTAAAGGAATATGCATTAGGAAAACTAAAGGCAGAAAGGGGAGTAAAGAAAGGGGAGTGAGTGACAGTGAAGCAGGAGTGAATAACGGTGGATTAATGACAATGAGGCATGAAAGGTGAGTGAGGATGAATGTAGGGTTGTAAGACAGTGAGGAGACAATGGGAGTGAAGGTAACAGAGAGGGGGTGAGGGAAGACAAGTGAGAATATGAGAGAACAGAGGTGAGCCAGAGAAAGAGTGACTAAACAGCAGTAAGGTGAGTGAAGGAAGGAGAATGACTGAGGGAGCAAAGGAAGGAAAGAAAGGGAAGAAAACTGAAAAAAACTGGGAAAAGGTGAGTGTGTGATGAGAGAAAGAAGAAGGCTAGTTAAAGATGATGAATAAGGATAACTGTAGGAACTGAAGTAAGGGAACAAGGGTGAGGGAGGGTGAGTGAAGGAGAGTGAGGTTGATGTAAAAGGGAAAATAAAAAGAGGATAAAAGCAAGTGAGCTTGAGACAAAGAAAGTGAACGAGTGAGAACATAACGGTATTGCAGGAAAGAGTGGCAGAAAGGAACTGAGTACGAGAGCAAAGAAAGATAAATAAGGGAGTATTGGTGAGTTTTAGGGAGTAAGCATGACGGAAGAGGAGGGAGAAAGTGAGAGGATCGACAGACTGAAGATAAGAGACATGGAGTGATGGAAAGAGAGTGAGGATGTGAGAGGACAGAGGAAGTGAGGGAAGGAGTGAGTGAAGTGTAATAAGGTGAGTGAGAGAAGAGGAATTATTGAGGGAACAAAGAAAGGAAACAAGGGGAAGGGGAGTGAAGTAGAGTGACTGACAGCTGGAAAGTAGTGGATGGGGAGAGGGAAAGGGCCGTGAAGGAGTGGAGAATGAGGATAAGTGAGGAAAGTGGAATAAGGGAAGGGAGGTGAGGGAGAGTGAAAAAAGGCCAGTAAGGTTGAGTTAAGAGAAGTGATAGAGGGTGGAAATAGGTAAGTGAGAATAACAGAATGGAGACATAATTTATATTTAATAATAAAAAATACAAAATAATTTCAACAACATGTTACATGGTTTATTTTTGCTGTTCTCAGAATATATTGAATTTCACTTAAAACAGTGACTTCAATAGTACTCATCATATAACAGCGGGCAAAAAAACACAATCAAAATAATTGTGTTTAGAAACCCCATACAAACTTTTCTTAAATAATGTAAAATTTTGAAAAAACATATCTAAACTCACTTTTGATCCATCTACTTTTCCACGAGGCCAAATAGTATATGGAAAGTCCTTTTCTTTGGAAATTAGTCAAGAGTCTTCTTAATCACTCATTTACCCGAGTTTCTGAAAGAAAAGCTCCAAAATCTTTTACATTATGAAACAATAGTTTTATTTCTACCTCTAGCTTACTTTTTACTAATATTTTCTATAGTACTCACAGCACATACTATGTGAAATACATATACTACCTCTATCAGAACTACATGTTTTTTATTATCTTCATCACTGTCACTTTGAAAGTAATTTTGAACAGCAAACAAAATTTTAATAACTGCTGTAATCTTCATAGGCCAATTACCCTTCCCTAAGATTTCGGCTGTAAGAACACTAGATAAGAATTTTGTAAGTCAGAAGGCAAACGTTGTTTGAAAGTCAATTGAGTATCATTACAGTGAATCCATCTTTTATGACACTTTAAATAAGCTGTGTAATGTGCTGATGTTGTTGAAGGACCATCATAGTAAATCATTGCTGCAGTTGTAAAGGTTCTTCCTGAAATTGATAATTGAGAAGCCACACATTTTTTTATTAAAGTTTTCAATTTAGTTCCATCAGGTCTACATCGTTGGAACATTAAAAGTACATACTGTCCATATCTTTGTATGAATAATGTTGATAGCATTGCAGATTTACATTGAGTACAGACCATGCTTTGATTTGCTTGTCTAACTAGATTATTAAATGACACTGATTTGCAGTCTGGTAAAGTCAAATATATAAATCTTTCAGTGTTTGTTGTAGTACTACTTGAAAAGGAGCAATTGTCGCAGTCATGCTGCCATTTATAAGAAAGGCCAAAAAGATTTTCTACATCTACACCTTCATCTTGTAAAACAACCAGCATATGCATTAGAAATTCCTGACAATCTTGCTGAATATTCTGTGAAAATTGTTTTTGACCAGACCATTTGTCTAAAACATTTCGAATTTCAGAAACACTTTGTATTTTTGTTCTATCACTGCTACATTTGTCAAACACAGAATTTAATAAAGAACAAAATGTTTGATCACGATTTTCAGCAATCTGTTCTTATACAGTTTGGAGAAAAAAACAATGTTAACCACTACATTAGCAAACCAGTTTACACCAGAACTGTTTTCAAACTGAAATCCAACAACATCTTTACCTGAATCCTTTTCCTTTCTGCTTACAATTACTGGTTCAACTACTTTTTTTCTTTTTGCTACAACTTCACTACAATTTTTATCATTTCTTCTTTTTCGGCCTACCACACGCTTTTCAAATAGAGGATATTGTGGTAAATTTGGAGCATACTCTCTTCTTAACCTATTATATTCTTTTACACAATTTAGATCTGCATTTATCTTTGTCTCATCAAAATCAATCAAGTACAATCCAGATAAAGTTCTGACTCGAGATAAAGCAACATATGCCATACCCTCCTTGAACACAGAACTTCCAATATTCACCAAAGCAGTATCCACACTTAAACCTTGAGATGTATGAATAGTCACTGCATATGCCAAAGAAACAGGAAACTGTTTTCGGCGGACATATAAATCTTTCACAAGCAAAAATCGAGCAGAACAACTGATTTGTTGTACTTCTTCAATACCATCAAATTTAATTTTTATACGTTCAATTCCATCTCTATTTCGGTAATTCACAATATCAACAACATGACCCATTGCTCCATTTACTAAACCTCTTTCCACATGTAAATTACGTCATAAAATTATAGGACAATTTAAAGATGCATACAGAGTCTTTTCTAATCCAGCAGTTTTAGATATTGTCTTCTCTAAAGAATCCAATTTTGATTTCAACTTTTCAGACAAAACAATAGTTGCTCCTTCATGTTCTATTTTATCAATAGCTTCCAGTTTCACAATCTCTTGATTTTCCAACTTTAACATTTTGTTGTTGAAGATTGAACATTCTTTTAGAGTTGGCATCAAGCATATAACAGATTTGTTTTCAGGAATTTTCATAAAAATATTCTCTGGGAGAATGTTTTCTTTTGGAAACAAATTTGAAATTAATCGTCCATGTAAAGCTTCTTTGCCATGCTCAGTTAGTTTTCCAATTCTTACCTCCTATAGAATATTTTTATAATCTTCATCCTTTGCCTGTCGCCTATTTTGAAGCAGTTCTGCATATTTGAAATGTAACCATATGTTAACATTTCCAATGCTTCCTAGGCACTTCCTGGTATCTTCATGCGTAAGCATTTTAAACACTGGCTGTCCTTTCACTGGAGTTAGTTGCAATAGATCTCCACAAACGATGATGTCTTTGCCTCCAAATAACACATCATACTCTGTTTTAAGAATTTCTTGCATTCTTATCTGCACAAAAGCAAGCATTACATTTGATACCATGCCTACTTCATCAATGATAAGAAGTTTCATTTTCTTTAGGACTCTTGGAACTTCATATCAAGCTTCTCCAGATAGCTTGTGGTATTGTAATTTGTTATCATGCTCCACTGGCAGCATCAAAAAGCGATGTAAAGTAATCCCTTTAATGTTGTGTGCTGCCATACCAGCAGTAACAACACAAGAGAGCGATGACTCTGTTGTTTTCTGCAAATATGTTGCAATCGCTTTAATCAGGAAACTTTTTCCAGTTCCTGCTTCTCTACTCACATACAGTCGGACAGGTATAAATGATGTACATGAGCACTCTTTTTTGTCATGAGATAAACCATGCTCAATGTGTTCTCTGACTTCGTCATATATTTGTCTCTGCTCAACGTTTAGTTCTTTTTCCAAATCTTCTAAGTGAACTCCATCCTCCTGAGCTTGTTCCATGGCTCTTTCAACTTCATCCATGGCAGTGGCAGCTTAATTTTGTATAATTGGTCCTCCTGGTGGATCCTGACTCAATGAAGCAGAACTCTGACTATCTTGAGAACTGTCTCTAGCAATCTCTGCTGCAATTGTAGCTTCTTGCTGTATTTCATCGTTCAACATTTGCAGATAATTTGAAAAAACAGAACATTCTATGGTATCCTTGGTTGCATTGAACGAATCTTCATAAGTAAGAAAATCTCCAAGTAGTTCCTCTTCTGTACGCCAAGGCTTAAAGAGTTGCAAAAGAGCTAAGTAATAAAATTCTCTTTTGCCTGGAGATTCACAACTCAATTTTTGATGATTAATCAAATGGCCTTTTCTTTGTTTCACTAGACAGCCTTCACAACCAATTACTGCATATGCACCTTTATTGATGTCTTCTGTGACATTGTTTTTAAAAGTATATGTTTTCAGAACTTCATAGACACAAACGTTCTCAAGGTGAGTACTTTTATTTGGATAATATGTATCTAACATGTTTGTCTTCAAAATATCTGTACTATCTGGTTCTTTCTCCGACAAATACTCTATTTCTTGTTCAAAACTCGGTTTCGTGTTGCAGCAAGACCTAGACTCACCCAAATGATGGTTCTAGATTTGCCATATAGCCTTGCTGATGATAACCGATCAGAACATTCATTTGCTCCAATTACTCGATGCGACAACATCTTCAGACTGTAACTGTATAATTTCTTGCTTAGACTCTTTTCATGTGAAATTTCCCGCCCCCTGCGGACCCGCCCACCACCAGCCCATTCGCCGCCCAGCTGACACACCCTCCCAGGCTCCTTACTTAAGGGGCACACGGGGGAGACACAGGAGTGACCACTGCGCCTTCCAAGAGGCCTGGTTACCCCTCCTGCCTCCCACGCCTGCCGCTGTCTCCTGCCTGCCTCCTGCCTGCTGAAAGCGCGACCCAGCCGCCGCTGGGCCGCCCGGATCACCCCCCTGCTGCCATGCTCAGAGTGCCCGCCGCCCAGGGTTCCCACCGCTGCCCCCTGCGGACCCGCCCACCACCAGCCCATTCGCCGCCCAGCTGACACGCCCTCCCAGGCTCCTTACTTATGACGCCCCCAGAGCGACCGCACAGCAGACGCTCGCAGCGGGAGCACCGACTGAGCGCCGAAGGTGCGCCAAAGGTAAGCCCGTCTGCGCCCGTCCGCGCCTGGACCGCGCCCAGTGCCAGGACCCCTGCCCCCCGCCATCACCAGCCCACCCGCCGGACCTACAACACCACCGAACTCAACGCCCTCAACGCCGGCCGGAACCCGGGCTGTTACCGAGCCAACCCAAGACGCACCCACGGACCCTTCTGCTGCAACGCCTGCAAGTTCACCTGCATCCGGACCTGCACCACTCCAGCAGTGCTCAAGACCTCGACGTGCAACAGCAGCAACTACCTGAAGTGCTTCCTGCTCAACACCCGCTCCGTCCACAGACACGCCGTCAAGCTCTGGAACCTGCTCGACACAACGTCACCAGATGTCGCCTTCCTCACGGAAACCTGGATGAACGCCTCTTCAGCGCCCAACATAGCCATCGCCATCCCAGACGGCTACAAGATCATCCGGAGGGACCGCATCAACCACACCGGGGGAGGCATCGCCATCGTCCACAGGAACACCATTCGCATCACGACCAACACCGATGACACCCTCGCTACCGCCGAGCACCTACACTTTCAGGTCCACATCAACCCCAAGACCACCCTCAGAAGCACCCGGGACAACGCACACAATTCAGCGAAGACATCGCCGACTTCATCAGCCCGCACGCCCTCTGCTCCGCTGACTACATCCTCCTCGAGGACCTCAGCTTCCACATGGAGAACAAAAACGACCGCAACACCACCACCCTGCTGGACAACCTCGCCAACCTGGGACTCAAGCAACTGGTGACCACCCTCACCCACTTCGCCGGACACACACTCGACCCCGTCTTCTCATCCAGCAAGGACATCGCCTTTAGCCACGCCACTGGACTCCACTGGACGGACCACAGCTGCGTCCACTTCAGCTTCGCAAGGACCACGATCCACCACCACCAGCAACAGGCGGCACGCAGGAGCTGGAACAAGATCACAGCCGACCAGCTCGCGTCCTCCCTGAGCATGAACCCTCCTACCAGCACAACAAACCCTAGCCAGGCGGCCACCAACCTCACGAAGTGGATCAGCGACTGCGCAGACGAGCTCGCCCCCTGAGGACCCCGCCCGCAAGACCCGGTAGCAAGAAAGCCCCATGGTTCACTGACGAACTCAAGAGCTCCAAGAAGAACTGCCGGGCCCTCGAGAGAACCTGGCGCAGAGACCCAACACCGGACAACATGACTGCCCTCAAGCTCGCCACCCGAAAACACCACCTACTCATCAGCGCCACCAAGAAAACTGCATTCAAGGAACTTCTTTAAAAGAATCATTATTCAACTTTAAAAATGCTTTGAAAGATGTAAAACAGTGTCAGTCACTCTCAACAGATTTTCTTAAGCAGAATCTCTGAACAATGCTTCTTTCACTGGAGCCTGAGAATAATGGCACATATTCTTACTCATTTCAGACCCATATTCTTGTACATAACCAATCAAAATTGTTCCCACACAAATTCAAAACCAAACTGCACATTTTAATTGGTTGTACATTTCAAGACTATGAAACTCACATAACATTTACTCATCCCCCCAGTGCTCATTCACCCTGTAACCATGGTAACTCCCTCCTAACCCAGCACACAGTTCACAAGTTCATCATACTATGTTGCAAAATAATACAGCAAGGGTGTTTGACCTCTCAATGTACTAGCTAATCAAGTGCAATGTTTCTTTAAATGACTATTTCTCAACCATTGAAATGACTTCTTTAAAAAAAAAAGCATGCACCCTAATTTTCAGTGGTGAATTTTAAGAAAGCACCAATCAGTTCTTGTTTTTCAACTGCACTGAATGTCAACCACTTTTTTTCATAATTCCTACTTTCAAACTGCCATTTCATTCCACAACTCATCTGACTAGAAGCACATCTACCTTCAAGATGCCAAAAGTCTGGTTTGGGGGTCATAGCTATGACTTCTGGAGTGAAAAATGTGCAAGTAACCGAGGGATTTACAACCTTGATTTACCAAATGTGGACATTTGTGGATTGGACAGAGAGGATTAAGAAGTCACCAATTGATACCATTGGTAAAGTCCTTTATGCATTTACCACAGCCTGACCTCATAATTGTGCACTGTGGTGGAAATGACTTGGGCACTTTGACTGGGGTAGGTCGGGAAATGCTTTTAAAGGACAACTTTGGACAATTGATGTCACTTTTTCCAAAAACTGCCTTGGTATTTTCTAACATATGCCAAAGGCAAAAATGGAACTGGTCCAACCAATTTTGTCCACAGATTGAGAAAGCAAGGAAACATGTAAATAAATCTGTTTCTGCTTTCCTCAGAGACTATGGTATGGGTTCCATTTACCACAACAACTTGCGTTACAACATGCAAGGCATCTACAGGAGAGATGGTGTTCATTTTACAGATGAGGGGAATAGAGTCTTCCTCTTGAATCTGAGACTCTGCATTGGTACCTACTTGTAGGTACAAAAAACACCCATATAACACAACAGCTCTTTTCAGAGCTAACTTACCTCTAAACACTCTACATTATTTTTTACTCAATTTTTTTACACTGTTTTTCCCCGTGGTGCCCTCAGGGTGCACGTACCGGAGAGCGTACCCGGGAACGCACCCATCGCTTACCTCACAAATTTTTTTTTTTAAATTGTTTTTTGGCCCTTCAGGGTCCTTCTAAGCCTATTGCATGGGGAAAACACATTTGAAAGTATTGAAATTTAGAACCAATCAAAATATTACTTTAGTTTGGAATTTGTGTGTGTTGAAGTTTGATTGGTTATGTATATAACTTAAATGAGAGGAAAACACGGCCATTTGTGATACCCCAGTCTGAGGTACTTTTGACAGAAAATTTGGGTGCTCAACTGCTGGACTTAGAATAACACAGTACTAACTCTTCTACTTTTAAAAAGGTGAGTTGTTAATTTGTAAGAGGAACTATGTTGTACACTTTAAGATAATTTGGAAAATGTTTTCTATTAGTTTTTTTGCAGTACTTCTGGAAAGGGGCGACCATTCGGTCCCCCCGAACGTATGGCGGAGTACCACGATCCCCCCGGGAAGCCATCTTGGGCGGGAGGCGAGTCTCGGCTGGTATGCCCGTAGCGGCGTAGCCAGGGCGCGCCTTTTTCCCGCCCTAGAGTGGGCTGGCCTAGACACTGACGGCCACGCCCTTGGGGCAGGCAGGGGCGGGTTTACGCCCGCCCTGAAGACGGATAAAAGGAGCAACAAGCCAAGAAAGCATCCTCTTGTTCCTGTGCTCTGAAGCTGCACCTCCTCGCTGCACGTGAGCTCGAGACGGAACGAAGAGCCCATTTTTGAGCGTGGTAATCTTTCTTTTTGTCTTACAGATACTCTGTCTGAGAATGCCCAAGAAAGTCGGAAAGCGAGTCAGTACCGATCAGATGCTCCGCATGCTCATGAAAGAAGTAACCGATCTGAAGAAGCAGATGGCAGCTAAGGACGGGGAAGGGGGACCGAAACAACCTTTGTCGGGAGCAGCCCCCGGAGGGAGAGGCAAGAGGTCCAGAAGGGGGACAGCTGGGGGGGAAACCCCGGTTCCCGATATCCCACTTGAAGAGCCAACTCCAGTGCCGAAGGAGGGGAATCCGATTCCCGTGGTGGTCACTCCCGTATCCGGGGAGGATATGCCTCCCGAGTTGGCAGCACAATTGGCAGCGTGGTTGGGGAAAGATAGCGAGGGCGCCACGGCTGACGACGCCCGGGTGTTAATGAGACAACTGCGTGAAACTAGGGAGGCGGTGAAGGCACCATCGTCAGTTACCCCGCTGTCTCCGGCGGCAGAAAAAGCAACAGGCCCAGGTCCGGCGGCAGATGCAGCTTCTGGTTCAGGTAAGCGGCCATTGCCGATTGCGAGGGAGGGGTCTGCACCTTCATGAAGGGAGAAGGTGGGTCAGCATGTTCCTCTGGCAATTAAGGAAAAGATGTGGGCGGATGAGTATGTAAACATTTTTTCTTTGCTTACCGACCATTATGGGATGGAGCATGTTAAGAGCCAGAAGGAGCTCATGCATCCGAGTGTTTGGCGCGCAAAAATGGCCGCCTTTAAGGTCGACGAAAACATTGGCACTTGGGGCAGGGCATGGGGAATCTTTACCTCCATCATGGGCGAACGTAGGCCCGAGTTGCTGGCCGAATTGCCTATTTATCAGTCACGGATCATGGAGTATTACGTATCATATGGGGGCAATCAGTGGTTCTGCTACGATAATATTTTTAGAAAGGCGAAGGAGCACGACAAAAACTTGACTTGGGATTGTTACGACTCCGTGTCATGGTCAAAAATGGAGAGTACAGGAATGTTAAAAGTACCATTGGTAGGAAGTAGCGGGGGTGAATCCTCCCGCCAATACGCTGGGACACCCTTTCGGTCGGGTGCAGGTAACGACTATCACTCAAAGGCGAATGGCAATGCAGGAAAAAGGGGGATTTGTTGGAATTTCAACAGGGGTAAATGTACGAGACCCCACACGAATGTGGAGGGTGTGGGCAGCCATCCCATCCTGAGTCCATGTGCAGAGCCAAAACGGGTGATAACGGTGGTAGGGGAAGCGCCAAACAGGTCTGAAATAGTCCGAGGGGCGCCTTTACCTACTCCGATTGATACCATGGCAATGATTCCTTGGCTCAACGAATACCCGGATCATGCTTCCGCTGGGGTGTTGCGGAACGGGTTTTCATATGGTTTCCGCATCCCAGTGGGGGATTTTCAGGGTGTAGCAAAGTGTAAGAACCAACTGTCGGTCTTGCAACATACGACCGTGGTACAGGAAAAGATTGGGAAGGAGGTTACTCGAGGTCGAGTCGCCGGTCCATTTGATGTGCCACCGATGCCTAACTTTGTTTGTTCCCCTTTAGGGGTGGTCCCCAAGAAGGACCCGGGGGAGTTTCGGCTGATACATAATTTGTCAGCCCCACGTGGTCTTTCCGTGAATGAGGCGATAGACCCGGAAGTGTGTTCGTTGCGGTACGCATCTTTCGATGAGGCCGTCGCCATGTTGAATCGCCTAGGGCCCGGTGCGCTGATGGCAAAGTCAGATATTGAGTCAGCGTTCCGGTTGCTCCCGGTACATCCAGACGATCAGCGTCTCCTTGGTTTCATGTTTCAGGGTCACTATTACATGGATAGATGTATGCCAATGGGATGCTCTATATCTTGTGCCTATTTTGAAAAGTTCAGTTGTTTTCTGCAATGGGTCTTCACAAAGAGGACGGGTTTTCAACATGTTATGCATTATCTCGATGACTTTTTGTTCCTGGGGGCAGCCGGGGATCCAGAATGTGGACAGGCTTTGAAGGAATTTTGTGTCTTAATGAAGCATTTTGGTGTGCCATTGGCACCAGGTAAGACTGTGGGTCCCTCGACGTGCCTCGAGTTTCTGGGGATCGAGCTCGACTCAGAGGAAGGTTGTTTTCGATTACCGAGAGAAAAAGTGTTAAGATTCAGGGCGTCCCTGGAAACGTGTATTGGTGAGTCTAAGGTCAAACTGCATCAATTACAACAATTGATGGGCCAGCTGAATTTTGCTCTGAGAGTAATGCCGATGGCCCGCCCCTTTTCCCGCTCGATCGCTCAAGCCATGGTCGGCCTGAAGGAGGGTCATCATCGCACGAGGCTGTCGGCAGAGGTTCGCCAGGACATGCGCATTTGGTTGGCATTTCTGGCGGATTTCAATGGTCGAATTGTCTGGAACAAACCAGCGGTATCCTCCGAGGAGCTGGGGCTGTGGACAGATTCGGCTGGGAGCATTGGTTTTGGTGCCATATTCGGCACACAATGGTCGGCTCAAAAATGGCCGTCATGGTGGCATGAGTCTGGGCTGACAAGTAACATTGCCTTTTTGGAACTTTTTCCCATTCTGGTGGCCCTAAAAACTTGGCCCGAGGGATTCAGGGATCACTCTGTGGTTTTCTGGTCTGATAACATGACCGTGGTTGAGTGTATCAATAGCCAGGCAGCACGATGCAAATGGATTCTGAGATTGCTCAAAGAAATTGTGTTATTGTGTATGCAGTTGAATGTGCTATTTAAGGCGAGACATGTGCCGGGGGTAATGAACCAAGCGGCTGATGCGCTTTCTCGTTTTCGTATGCAGGCCTTCTGGGGTTATCTGCCCACAGCGGACCCGGTGGCGGCACCCTTTCCCGAAGCTCTTTGGTCTCTCGGTGCCCCGAGCTACAAAACCTCGTGGGAGAGAGTTTAGCACCCAGGACGAGGAAGGCGTATGAAGGGGCGTTCCGTTCCTATTGGGCCTTTTTGGGGGTTGCTAGGGGGGAGCTTTGGGGCCAGGAGGAGTCAGTAGTAAAATTTTTGCTGTCTTTACATCAGGCAGGCAAATCAGTGGCTACGGCCCAGAGGCATCGGGTCGCCATTTCCTTTATGGCAAGGGCTCATGGGATCCAGGACCCGACTGCGTCTTTCGTTGTGCAAAAAGCGCTACGTGGGTGGCAACGCCTTGAGGGTCGCAGAGTAGATGAAAGGCGCCCGATAGGTCTGGATAGGTTGGCCCTGTTATTTTCTGTACTTCCTGCAACGTGTTCATCCCAGTATGAAACAGTGTTATTCCGAGCCGCTTTTGTGCTAGCATTCCATGGGGCTATGCGGGTAAGCGAACTAGTGGCGAAGAACAAGCAGGATGCCATGGGGGGACTGTGCCGAGAGCACGTTCAGGTCAGGGGGGAGACAATGACTGTCTCGTTTGTTAGGTCCAAGACCGATCAGGGTGCGATTGGAGACTGCATAATCATACAAAGGATTCCCGGGTCTCCCATGTGCCCTGTGGTGTGCGTAGAGGAATATTTAGCACAAAGGGTGGCATCATGGGGGGGGACCTTGTTGAGACACGCTGACGCCACCCCACTGACGAGGTTTCAGTTTCAGCGGGTGCTTGCGATGTCGATTTCGGCCGCGGGCTTGAACCCCGGCGAGTTTGGGACCCATTCCTTTCGGATAGGGGCTGCTACAGAGGCTACAGCCAGGGGTCTGAGTGTTGAACAAGTAAAACGTGTGGGGCGTTGGTCCTCGAACTGTTATAAGAGGTATGTGCGGTTGCACATGTTGTGAAGCTGTAATGATGTACTCACGCTTCTTGTTTTTGTTTGGTTTTCAGTTGCGCGAGCCTACGAGGCGGGGCGGACTGTGCAGTCGACCCGACACCGGGGGGCCAGCGGTCAGACATCACCGGCTGTGAAAAAGGAGGTGTGGGTCGTGGGCCACTCATACGTGAGGCGTGCGGCGGACGTATTCAAAGCAGGTGACATGATTCACGTGGCTGGGGAATACGGGTACAGTGTGTCCTTCTACGGAAAGGGCGGGCTCTGTATTGACCAGTTTCAATCATTTTTCGAGGGTTTGCTAGGGCGGACGAGGTCACCGCCGTCTGTAGTCATAGTACATCTTGGGGGCAACGATTTGGTGACCACTGGTAGACGACTTCTTCTTGAGGGGATGCTTTCCACTGTAAGTTGGTTAGCGAGAAGAGTTCCAGGGTGCACAATTGCATGGTCCCATATGATTCCACGGAAAGTGTGGCGGGGGGCTATTTCTGTTTCTGCTCTGAATCATTCAGTAAGGAAAATTAATAATAAAATGAGTAGATTGTTCCATTCAAGTACACTTCATTCTGTGTTGCATGGTTGTATTAAAGGGGACAGTATGTATTTGGGGGATGGTGTTCATTTGTCCCGGATGGGGAACGAGTTACTCATAGGAGACCTGATAGCTTGGCTAAAGACTTTATGACATGACCTTTAGGCAGGAGCGCTGTGGGGGGTCCGGATAGCCGGTCAACTATCCGGCCTGTGGCGGTAAGGTCATGATCGGTGAGCAGTAATTGGAAGATCCCTATGGGTGGGCGTCACCCATTACGGATGGGAGCGCTCGAGGGAGGTGGCCATTGGCCCCTCAACGGGGAGGCGGTCCCTTCTAAGGATGGGCCGCCGAAAAGAAAGGAAAGGCGGTCAAGGCCCCTTCCTGGGTAGGAGGGGCTACAGCCCCCTCCTGGGGAATTTCCCGGGGCCAGGACATCTGCGACGGCAGATGTGGTAAGTTGTGTGGGGTGTGGGAGGGGGTTTACGCTACCTTCTAGACACCTCACACGAGTCCTCGGACGACCTTTAAATGGCGTCGAGTTTATTGGGGCCCCCGTCAAGTCAAGGGAAATTGGTAGATGCACGTGAGGTACACCTCTGTGCGGTCGCCCCTCACAAGTGAGGGGGATATTTCTGGTTTAGGGATCTGACACCGGTTACGACCTTGCCGTTGGCCCTTAAACGTTAGGATGTACAATTTCAAGTTAAATGTTTTGTAGGATGTTAGTTCGGCTAGGTGAACCTTTGTATTAGAGAATATGTTAAGGTTAGCCAAACATCGCAGTGTGGAAATGAAATTGTACATAATATGAAACTGTTATTTTAAAGTTTTAATTTTGTTTCATATTTTAATAAATACGGCCGGGAGGGTCACTCCCTCCCGTCTTCCAAAAGTTCAGAACCGTTTCCGGTTTCCCATTCCTTGGGGATTGTGTTGAGAGGGGGTGGCGGGTATCTCAGCCATATGGAAAGGGGCGACCATTCGGTCCCCCCGAACGTATGGCGGAGTACCACGATCCCCCCGGGAAGCCATCTTGGGCGGGAGGCGAGTCTCGGCTGGTATGCCCGTAGCGGCGTAGCCGGGGCACGCCTTTTTCCCGCCCTGGAGTGGGCTGGCCTAGACACTGACGCGGCAGGCCACGCCCTTGGGGCAGGCAGGGGCGGGTTTACGCCCGCCCTGAAGACGGATAAAAGGAGCAACAAGCCAAGAAAGCATCCTCTTGTTCCTGTGCTCTGAAGCTGCACCTCCTCGCTGCACGTGAGCTCGAGACGGAACGAAGAGCCAATTTTTGACCCACCCACCAGCCCCTGAGGACAGCAAGTGGTTTTGAATAAAGTTTGATGTGGTAACTCTATTTCTTGCAGGTTGTGATGATTATCGTGATAACTTTGAATATGCAATAAAGAATGGTCAATTTGTAGTATGTTTTGCAAATAAAGTGATTCTGCACTAGTGTTGATCAGTAATCATGCTTTTAATAAATTGTAAGTATTTCTGTCATTTAGTAATTTAGTCATTTAGTAATTTAGTTAGAATTGTCGTATTTATTTTGGTCGGGCGGTAAGGTCATGATCGGTGAGCAGTAATTGGAAGATCCCTATGGGTGGGCGTCACCCATTACGGATGGGAGCGCTCGAGGGAGGTGGCCATTGGCCCCTCAACGGGGAGGCGGTCCCTTCTAAGGATGGGCCGCCGAAAAGAAAGGAAAGGCGGTCAAGGCCCCTTTCTGGGTAGGAGGGGCTACAGCCCCCTCCTGGGGAATTTCCCGGGGCCAGGACATCTGCGACGGCAGATGTGGTAAGTTGTGTGGGGTGTGGGAGGGGGTTTACGCTACCTTCTAGACACCTCACACGAGTCCTCGGACGACCTTTAAATGGCGTCGAGTTTATTGGGGCCCCCGTCAAGTCAAGGGAAATTGGTAGATGCACGTGAGGTACACCTCTGTGCGGTCGCCCCTCACAAGTGAGGGGGATATTTCTGGTTTAGGGATCTAACACCGGTTACGACCTTGCCGTTGGCCCTTAAACGTTAGGATGTACAATTTCAAGTTAAATGTTTTGTAGGATGTTAGTTCGGCTAGGTGAACCTTTGTATTAGAGAATATGTTAAGGTTAGCCAAACATCGCAGTGTGGAAATGAAATTGTACATAATATGAAACTGTTATTTTAATGTTTTAATTTTGTTTCATATTTTAATAAATACGGCCGGGAGGGTCACTCCCTCCCGTCTTCCAAAAGTTCAGAACCGTTTCCGGTTTCCCATTCCTTGGGGATTGTGTTGAGAGGGGGTGGCGGGTATCTCAGCCATATGTTATAATTATTGTTTAAGATTGGCTTCATCACATGCAGTGCTTTATATTTCTAGTTACTGTCTGATACTATACACTGCCCAATTAATTTTAAATAACTAAATACTTGATTAAGCTACTTTTATGTTATGTATTACTAAAAACAATAATTGAAAGTGATTACTTTTTTCTGCAATTTACAGCAAGAAATTTGAAATCAAAATGAATCCAAATGAGGAGACCAAGAAAATTTCATTTGAAATTTCAACGATATTTATTGAAATTCAAAATGACACGGCTAATTTTTGGGATGAATCTCTTGATGAAGAATTAATCAAATGTTTGGATAAAATAGAATCATCATGGCACACTTAAATTCTTCATAGACCCATCAAAGAACTTATAGTACGTGAAAGAGACTAAACCTAGGCTTATTTTTTATTAATATGAAAATTTTTATTAAATGGAGCCGAATGTGTTTTTAAACTTTTGTGCATGACCAAATGTACACACCTTGATATTTTTTTAAAAAATATAAAAGGTTTTATAGTTTAACAATTATATGCTTGAATCGAGCTCAAAATATATATAAAATCAGGTGGTGTTTCGATTTACTCCTTTTCACGTTTTGTAACTTCGCTGAATTAGACCGCTACTTCCAAATGACGTACGTGACCAGATACTGTCACCGCGTACACGTCCTGAGACGGGCATATGAAGTCATGTGACTTGAAAACAACAATTCCAATTGGTTCTTAGTAGTTTCTATTCTGCTATTTACGCGGAACACTCCACCCACTTCCCTGGAGAAAAAGTTTATTGCAAAACTGTTAAAGCCTCCTCTAATCAAACATTCGACATCGTTAACACAACAGTGTAGTAAATAAAACTAAATCCACTCCGTCCCTTAATTACAAGGGACACATTACTGTGTGAAAACAACTTTTGTTTTCACGTGATAATGTGAAATACTGAGCCTGTTACAGGATTTTCTATCACATATGTGTTCCCATTGATGTTGAAGCACTAACACCGTGGAAAATACCATCGATAGCGGTGATATTTTTAACGCCGAGCACCGGCGATTTTTATCGCTTAGAGGCCTTGCTAATATGAAGGTTTATCTCCTAAGTCTCTGATTCTCAAACTGTGCAATGCGGCTCCCCTGTGTGCCGTAATGAGGTGCTAGGGGCACCGCGCACACTCTAGTGTGACTAACCATCCATAAATTCCACGGACATCTCTACCCTGTTATCTGCAATTGTAAGCATCAAAAGGAGCTGCGCTGCGCCCCTCTGAGAGGCCTCACTCCCACTACTGCAGCGGCTTGGCAGTCCTCAAGATGCACAGGAACAGCCCATCCAATCCATTGAAGTTCTGTGTCGGTCTCAATGAAAATAAGCACTGAAGAATATTCAAGTATGTAGTACTCCTCCTGCTACAGCATACAAAATGCATTCTGTTACATATAAAAAAGTGAAACACCCACGCTACAATCATATAGAACACTTCCTCTAAAGAAACCTATGAATAACTTAAAAACATGAGTTTAACCTTTTTTTACTCTCTCATCATTGTTAAAGATAAGTATTTACAATACTATATTAAACAATGCCATGGTTGCTGCTTTTTTATTTAAAGAATCTTGCAATCATTCACAAATCCAATACTCATGGCTTCTTTTTCGTGACAAAAATCTTGCAATATTACATATCTACATAGAATAACAGAAAAAACATAACACTACAAAGGCCGAACACTCTACTAAACGTAGATTTGTAACCTATAGGGCAGATTTATGTTAACTACTTCATACCCAGATATGCACCAGTTAATGTGCACCACAGTATACGGGGAACATCACTTACAACGCATTTATTACAACGCACTACCATTACAACGCAACCATTACAACGCAAACCATTACAACGCATTGCGCTGGGGGGCGCTCTAGGATAGGGAATATATTTAATTTACTATCCAACACCTTCCCTACTATCCACGGGGACTGGAGTTGGAATAGTAAATTAAATAAATCACTATCCAGTGCTTAAAAGCACTATGCGTTGTAGTGGTATACGATGTAAAAACCACGTTGTAACAGCAGGCGTTGTAATAGCCTGCGTTGTAACGACACCAATCCCAGTATACTAGTGCTCCGTCACCCATAGTGTGACACATTTAAAATGTGGTGCACCATGGTACAAAATCAGCATACATGCGTAACACATCTGTGCTGAAAAAGTAATACATTGCTAGAGTTGCATCGCAAGTGTGATGCATCTCCAGCAATGCTCACCAGTGCACTATATTCACAATGCTGCATCAATACCTACGCCTGCTTCAAGCACATGCACAGTTTTGAAACAGCATGGGCCTGAAAGTCACTGAGTGAAATCTCATGGATTACAGTCAGCCACTTTCAAGACGCATTCCTTCAGAAGAACACTTCCTTATGGTGCAGGGCTTTAGAATATGACATATCTCCTAGATCATAACGTTGTAAATATGGTACATTATTTCCACTGTCATTGTATTAAATAAAGTGACGAATTTGTGGCACAAAGAGACGCAACGTCAACATAAAGCTGGCACAATGTGTTTTAAAGTAGCCTTTAAATTACAACCAACACTCTCTTTGAAGAGACCCCTCAGGTTTTTTTAACACCTGTTAAATCCTTCCATGCTCATGACAGACCCGCTCCGTCACGAGCATCGCCTGAGCTGTCCTCAGGACGGACCAGTTTTGTCATGGGCTTGCCGCTGTGCTTGCGCAGCACTAATATTGCGCCTCCATGACACGTTCTATTGACTAAGCGGAGCCATGACAGAACCACTGTATCATGAACACATCTCAACCGTGGCTCGTGAAGGAGTAGCTCTATCATGAGCATACAAGAACCACTCAGCCCCCCGGCCCCCTAATCCTGAGGCAGAATTGCCACTGCAACAAAGGACTTAAACTCCTGCAAAGAACACCATGTAACATTTAATATCATTTTCCACCAATGTTTTCATATATCAGTGTTGCTGAACTCACTCAGTGAAATGTCGCTCATTTCATTAAATCACTTTTAAAGCATGCCTTATAACAATGCACCCAATCCTATGTGGAAGTGCTTATATTAAACATGACATTGCTTTTTAACCAGGATAGACAAAGAAATGACACAGTGATGTAAAAGTTTCTTTATTTTATATACTTACCTAGAAAATAGTAAAAAAGTAAAGTACATTTATTTTAAAAACGTAGTACCTGTGGAAGAAAAGTAAAAATAAGATGTTAAAGTACATTTCATAAAAGAAAAAAAAGTAGGAGTCAATAAGAGAGAGGCAGAGAAAACTCTTGGATATTATTAGTTGTACTTACCTTATAAACATAATATCTGTGGAGGAGAGTAAAAAAAATCTATTATAATACATATTTCTAAATGCAATGTAACAAAATAACTCAAATAACATATTAAATGGTTTATTTTTGCTGTCCTCAGAATACATTGATTTTCAATATGAACAGTGATTTCAATATTAATCATCATATAACAGCGGGGAAAAAAAAACACAATCAAAAAGATTGTGTTTAAAAAACCCATACAAAATCTCCATACATATTATAAATACCTGAAAAAAACATGTCTTGAATGTTTTTCTCAAATTCGCAATTTCTTGAGTAAGCACACTACATCTTCCACAGTTACAAACTAATTAAACTATACGACCTATTTTTCAATATATCGCAACAAAGCCCCGTGCAAGTATCTTCTATAAAAAATCTATCTAAAGGACACATTTTCTTCTCTCATACCTTTCCGCGTGGCCAAATTGTATAAGTTAACTCATTATCTTTTAAATACCTCTCCCAAAAACTTGCGTCCATATAAGTTCTAAAATAATTATCTACAGTACTCATTTTCTTCTCTCATATTTTTCCACGTGGCCAAATACTATGAGTTAATTCGTTTTTTTCTGAAATTTCTTAATCTTAGTCTTATCTATTCTTTTCTGAACCTTTACAGTTAAAATTTGTAACATGTTTTATACCATCAAACATTAAGTAAATTTGTACCTGATGTTATCATTATGACAAACACAAATTTCATTTATAGATTTGTACACCCTCAGTCACATGATATTTGTAAACAAGAAAGTTTCATATCTTTACAGTATTCATCTTCCTACAGCAAGTCATTCTACTGAAATTTGGGTTCCGAAAATAGCAGATAGGAGTTAGTTAAGGCAAAAGGCAAACGTTTCTTAAAAGTCAATTGGCTATCATTGCAAAGTGTCCAGCCACTTGCACACTTCAAATAAGCTGTATAATGTCCTGATGATGTGGAAGGCCCTTCATGAAAAATAATGGCTACAGTTACAAATGTTCTTCTAGAAATAGATACTTGAGAAGCCACAACATTTTTAATTAAAGTTGACAATTTACTCCCATCAGCTCTGCATCGTTGAAACATTAAAATTACATATTGTCCATATCTATGGATAAATAAAGTTGATAACATTTCAGACTAACATTGAGAACAGACCATGTTCTGATGCGCATCTTTAACTAGTTTATTAAAAGACACTATTTTACAGTCTGGTAATGTTAAATATATAAATCTTTCACTGTGTATATCAGTACTACTTGAAAATGAGCAATTATCACCCTTATGTTCCCATTTATAAGAAAGGCCAAAAAGACAATCAATATCTACACCTTCATCTTCCAAAACTGTAAACATATACATGATAAATTCCTGACAATCTTGCTGAATATTCTGAGAAAATTGATTTACTCCTGCACATATGTCTAAAACATTCCTTAGTTCTGAAACACTTGCTACTTCACTATCACCACTACTACATTTTTCAAATATAGAATTTGAGGAATAGCAAAATGTTTGCTCCTGATTTTCTACAATCTGTTCCTTAACATTTTTCAGAAAGAAAACAACATTAACTACTACATTTGCATAGCAGTTGACACCAGACCTGTTTTCAAACTTAAATCCAACAATCTCTTCAATACTAACAGTTTTCTTACGCCTACCAACAACAGCACATCTTTTTTTCGTCGTTTCTCGACTACTTCAGCACATTTCACCTCATTTTTCCTTTTCTGACCAACCATACGCCTTTCAATTAAAGGATATTGAGGTAAACTTGGAGCATATTCTCTTCTTAACTTATTATACTCCTTCACACAATTTAAATCTGCACTAATCTTTGTCTCATCATAATCAATTAGATAAAGTTCACATAAAGTTCTAACTCGCGATAAAGCAACATACGCCATACCCTCTTTGAATACAGTGCCTCCAATATTTACCAAATCACAATCTACACTTAAACCTTGAGATTTGTGAATAGTCACTGCATATGCCAAACAAATTGGAAATTGCTTCCGACGGACATATAAGTCTTTCACAAGCAAAAAATGAGTTGAACAGCAGCTAATTTGTTGAACTTCCTCAATTCCATCACATTTTATTCTTAAAAATTCAATCTCATCTCTATTTGTATAATTGACAAAACCAACAACATTACCCATTGCTCCATTTACCAATCCTCTTTCTACATGTAAATTTCTCCTTAAAATTATCCCACAATTTAAACATACATACAGATTTTTCTCTAAACCAGCAGTTTTAGATATAGTTTTTTGAAGAGAATCCAATTTTAACTTCAACTTTTCAGACAAAACAATAGTACTACCTTCATGCTCTATTCTATCTTTAGCTTCCAGTTTCTTAATTTCTTGATTTTCTAAATTCAACATTTTCTCATTAAAAACTGAACATTCTTTCGGAGTTGGCATCAAGCATATCACCGACTTATCTGCTACGTCTTTACTATATATTTTCTCAGGTACATTATCTTCATTAGGAAACAGCTTGGAAAGTAATCGTGTTCGTAGAGTGTGTTTCGCATTTTCAGTTAGTTTTCCAATCCTTATATGTTGAAGAATATTTCCATATTTAGTATCCTTTGCCTGTCGCATATTTTCAATCAGTCCAGTATATTTCAAATGTGACCATATATCAACATTTCCAATACTGCCCAGGCACTTTCTGGTCTCCTCATGCGTAACAGTTTCAAATACAGGTTGTCCTTTCACAGGAGTTAGCTGCAGTGGATCTCCAAAAACTATGACATGTTTACCTCCAAATAACACATCATACTCTGTCTTAAGTATCTGTTGCATTCTTAAATGCACAAAAGCAAGCATTAAATTGGATACCATGCTTACTTCATCAATAATAAGAAGTTTCATTTTTTTAAGGACTATAGAAACTTCAAAACAAGCTTCTCCAGATAGCTTGTGATATTGTAATTTATTTTCATGTTCAACTGGCAGCATCAGTAAACGATGTAAAGTAATACCTTTAATATTATGTGCTGCCAATCCAGTTGGAGCAGTAACAACACACGACAGTGTTGACTGAGTTCTTTGCTGTAAATATGTAGTAATTCCTTTAATTTGGAAACTTTTACCAGTCCCAGCTTCTCAACTTACATATAGTCGAATAGGTTCAAATGACATACATGAGCAATCTTTTCTCTCATGACGAAAGCCATGCTCAATATGCTCTGTCACTTCATCATATATCTGTCTTTGCTCAACATTAAACTGCTTCTTTAATTCTTCTAAGTTGATTACTTCCTCTTGACCTTGCTGCATTGCTCTTTCCACCTCATCCATGGCGGTGGCTGCTTCATTTTGGATAATTGGTTGTCCCAGTGAATCTTGACTTAATGAAGCCGAACTTTGACTACCTTGTGAACTATCTCTAGCAATCTCCGCTGCAATTGTCGCTTCTTGCTCTATTTCATCATTCAACATTTGGAGATAATTACTAAAAACAGGACATTCAATACTACTTTTAGATGCGTTGAATGAATCTTCATAACTATCAAAGTCTCCAAGTATTTCCTCTTCTCTACGCCATGGTTTAAAGAGTTGCAAAAGAGCAAAATAGTAAAATTCTCTTTTGTCAGGTGTATCGCAACTCAGTTTCCGATGATTAATCAAGTGTCCTTTTTTTTGTTTCACCAGACATCCTTCATGTCCAATTACAGCGTGTACACCTTTATCAATGTTCTCTGTAACATTCCTTTATAAAAGTGTAGTTTTGAAGTATTTCATACAGACAAATGTTTTCAAGCAGAGTACTTCTATTTGGATAGTATGTATCCAACATATTTGTTTTCAGAATGTCTGTACTGTTTGGTTCTTTCTGGGCTAAATATTCAATTTCTTGCCCAGGATTCAGAACACGGCCCAAACTCACCCAGAGAATAGTCCTTGATTTAGCATAAAGACTTACTGATGATAATCGGTCACAACATTCATTTGCTCCAATTTCTCGATGAGACAACATCTTCAAACTGTACGTATACAATTTCTTGCTTAGGCTCTTTTCATGAGAAATGTCTTCCCACATCTCCTTCAGTTCCATCTTTTCAGATTTCGTGATGTAAGACGTTACATATCGAGCCATAGCAATAGAATTGTCTGCAACATATTGTATGTCCATGTTAGCATTCCACATGGATAAAATGACTGGGTTATAGTCATTTATATATTTGTATTTTTCACCTCTACTTAAATTGTACGTATTTTTAGGTGACCTTCTTCTGATTATGTCGCAAACATGACATCAAATTGTTGACTCTTCCTTTTGAAAGTACCGGTCGTGCAAATCCAAAACAACATTTGGTGTAGAATTTGCTCTTTGATTTGAATTTTCGCCGACAATATTTTCCACAATGATGACTTTGAAAACGTAACACTTTTCCTCTTAAGTCCTTATCAGTTGTACTATTAGGTATGTCACAAGTGGCATACTGTTCAATAAAAGACAGTACAGTCTCATCTGAGTCTGTTCCAAATTTAGGAGCATCTTTGATCCATAACACCATATGAATATGAGGAGCACCTCTTGCTTGATATTCTTTTCTCCAAAAGAAATCCAGTACTTCACCAAGAGGCGGATTTTTCTTGTTTGTAATGAAAGACATCATAGCTTCAAATCTATAATTAAAATATCTGCAAACATTAACTGGATCTAATGAACACAGTTCTCCAGGTGTCTTGTAGTTTATGTTTTCTATGTTTGCATTCGCCTCCCGAAGAAATTCAAGTAAATCTTCCCAAGCATACTCTGCACAGCTTAGAGTTAAAAACCATGTTGGTGCTCCTAAGTTTCTAAGCATGCACTTCAAATCTCCATGACGACGGTACCAATACTCATTAGTACCACGCTGACAAGCCATTAAATTAATTAGGTGTGAATCCAAAACACTATCTTTCTGTTGCACTTTATCCATAAATTCCTTTGCTGAAATATTTTGCAGATGAACTCCACTTTTTAAGATATGGTTTACTGCATAAGACAGACCAGATAAGTCACTCTCAAACAGAAGATGAAACAAATATGGAATGCATTGGCGAAACCTCGGATCTTCTGCCTATAACCTTGTTGTCCGGTATTCAGATGCAGGAATCTGCATAGGTCGATCATCATATCGTGTACCTTCACCTGTAAGGAATAACTGTGGAAAACAACGACCTTCCAAACTTTCTTACCACACACTAATAGGATTTCCTTTTGCCTTTTTCATCTGAAATAATTCAATAGCATTCCCTATTGCTTCTTTGGAATGCAGTGGATGAACACTGTAATGTTCAGAAATTTCTTCACTTCTGGATATGTCAACTTTTTCAATTTGTCCACTAGACAAATCACTGTCCTCTTCTTCACTTACATCTTCTTGTTCTACGTATACATCTTTATAGTACTTATTGTTTTGGACTAAATACAACATTGTCTTTTTGACTTTTCTAACATCCACTAAATCTTGCCAGATTTTCTTACTCTTTGTAGGTACACCATTAACTAGAATAACTAGAGGTTCCTCTTCTACATTTTCAACACCAATTGGTTCCATATTTTTTTTAAATCAAGTGGCAAATATACAATTCTACCCCTTTAATCCTCTTTGTAAATCTGAAGGATTTAATTTACCAGTCTTAGGCTCCATACGAACAATAGCCTGAAAAGGATGTACACATTGAATCAGAATAGTCTCATAAGTATTTAAATCCATCAATTCTGATGGAATATTTATCAGCTCTAGATTATTATGAACAGCTCTAGCAGGCATTTTATTTTCATCTAGTTTATTATAACAATATTTACAAATACGTTGCTCAAAACCCAAATCAAAATAGTTTTCCACCAACAAATAAGTTGCAAAATCTTTCCATTGACCATTACTTTCATCTTCACTTTTTAAATATAAATCAACTAACCTAGTTTGACTTTTGTAATAAATGCGTCGACAACAAACACAAGAAAAATGTGGTTTTTCACCTGCAATTACCTTAAACTTTATGATATCCTGTTCAAAATTTTCTATATTAACATGTCCAACATTTTCTAACACATTTCCTTCTATAATTATATCAGTTTCTGCATTGTTTTCCTCTGGACCAAAATAACTTACCTCAATTTCTGCACAAATCTTCTTAACATCTAATTCACATCCATCCAAAAGAGCACTATTTAACTGTTTAAGTTTAAGTGCTGGACTTTTTGCATAATACAACTTTCTCACTAATTTTCTCATTTTAGTATGATGCACTGCTAACATCTTGAAGTGATGAAACTCACTCTGGCATATTTTTTTAGAAAGACAAGCCAGGGAATGACCTTGCAGACCTATTTTTTCTTGCACTCTGCAATGATCTGATTCTTGCAACATTACAATTTTTTTTTTAGACTTTCTTTAGTGTACTTACGTAAGGAATTGCGAAAGAAATCAATTGAATCCTGTCGTACACTACAAATGCTACTACAATTCCAACTGTAAACAGGAACATTAGGACGTCCCTCTAAAGCTTCTCCAGCCATCACCTCTTCTGCATTTCTAACCACAATTTTCTCTTTCTCAATTACACAACCATCCTTCACCTCATATGCTCGACCACTGGTGTCAACTGCATGCAACAGATCGTTACTTTGAAAGTAACTCTCTTCATTAAAAAATGGCTCAGAAGTTGAAGTATGCATCCACTTCCCAGAAAACACTTTACAAAAATTACTCCTATTTATGTGTCTCTTCCATTTACTTTTACCTTTTAAAACTTGTATTGCCTTATTTAGAGTATTTATTCTATTAAGTACTAAAATACATAATTTTCTTTTTGTCTCAAACGCACGCTCAACAATACCCTCTATATATTGTTTCTTCTTAAGAAAAGCAGATCTTCTTTTAGAAACTTTCTCCTTTTGAAATAAATTTGAAACTACTCTGTTGTAAAACATACGCTTCCTGATTTGGCTAAATTGATTCGTCCGGGTTTTACTGTACACTTTTTCCTGTCTCCTGATTCCAGAAATATTTTTATCTTTGGTTCCATGTCTCCTTCTCGATACTGATATCCTTTTATCCTTCTGGACTTCAATACTAAAATTTTTCCTTCCCAAAATTGCTTTCAAAAACTTTTTGGTTTGCTTACCAGGAGCACTCTTCTTTTTATCCGTCCTTTCTTCGTTTGATATTTGTTGAATTCCTTTCTTCTTCAATTTGTAAGTCCGTTTATAGAGCTTTCTTTTTTCAGTTCTGGTCGGTATCTTAATTTAAAATTTTGATGAAATTGTCAATCTGTAAAACACAAACATAACAAATATTATAGTCCACTACTACCATATGCCGTACAAATTAAAACCACAGATTCATTTTCTAAGTAGAATAAAGAAAATACCAGAAAGTCTCTGAACAGAGTAGGAAATCCTGTAGTGAATGTTGGTTCTAAATTTAACACACTCCATATCTGTTTTAACATTATAGACAGTTTTTAATTCTAATTTTTAAAGCATACAAACAGTACACTTTTTTCAAGAACTATCGGTCATCGTAGATGTTTTAATCTTTTTTTACTACAATCTCTTTTACACTTCATGAGAACATGTCTTATCACTCTCATGAAGCAGATCATCGACGAATAGGATAAGAAAACTGTCTTCACGAATGCTTTACTATCAAATTTTTTTTTTATTTATTCAAAAGTTCATAATTTACTAGAACTTCCAGCATTAGATCACCAGGGACTTCTTCAAGTCCAAAGTCCTCATCTCCTTCTACCATCTCTAAGTAAGCTTAGTCTAAAGACATGTCCATAAAATCATCATTTTCATCTATTTCCTCTTCAAACACCGCGTCTAAAATTTCCTCCATCACTTCGTTAATGATTTCAAAATTAATTTGTTTCTCTTCTGAGGAATTCTCCATAACTAGACTCAGTTTATTCTTCTGTATCCTTTTAAAATGGAAAGGGGCGACCACTCGGTCCCCCCGAACGTATGGTAGGGTGCCCGGATCCCCCCGGGAAACCATTTTGGGCGGGGGGCGTGTCTCGGCTGGTATGCCCGAAGCGGCGTAGCCGGGGCGCGCCTTTTCCCACCCAAGAAGGGGTTGTCCTAGACACCTACACTGTTGGTCACGCCCCGTAGACGTACCAGAGGAGGGTACACGCCCTCCCGAAGAGGAATAAAAGGAGCAACAATCCAAAGAAGCATCCTCTTGTTCCTGTGCTTGGAAGCTGCACCCTCTCGTTGCACGTGAGCCCTAGACGGAACAAGGAGCAATTTTGAGAACTTGTAATTTTTGTGTTTCTCTTCCAGGAGCCTTCTCTCCCAGCGTCTTCGGACCTCTGGATCCAGGACCTCGTCGAGCAGCTAAGCAGCAAGGGTCGAGTATCTGACAACGATGCCTGGCAAGAAGGTCGGAAAGAAGGCAGGGACGGAGCAGATGCTCCGCATGCTGGTGAAAGACATGGCGAACATGAAAAAGCAAATGGCGGCAATGAATAATACGGGCAGACCGAAGAAGGTCATCAGACCAGCATTGACGGGAGTAGTCCCCGCAGGGAGAGGTAAAAGGGCCAGGAATAGGGCGGCAGGGGGGGAGTCCCCAGTTCCCGAGTCACCCCCGGTAAGCCCGGTTAGTCCAGTCGAGGCCCCGGTACCGATCCCGGATGCAGGCCAACCGATTCCGGTAGTAGTTACGCCCACCAGCGAGGAGGAAATGCCTCCTGAGTTGGCCGCCCAGTTGGCCGCATGGCTTGGAAAGAATACCGAGGGTGCAGCGGCGCCCGGAGACACGGCCAAAGAGGCTAGGTTACTAATGAAGCAGTTGCGGCAATCGCGAGATGCTGCGAAGGCGAATGTCCCTCTTGTCCCCTCACAGATTCCCTCGGAAGAACCAGCGGCTGGCGGTGGAAAATCAGCAGGACCAGCTATGGAGTCTGGTAAGCAGCCATTGCCAGTGGCAAATGGGGGGTCTTTGCCCTCAAGAAGGGAGAAAGTAGTTCAGCATATTCCTCTGGCCACGAAAGAGATGATTTGGGCTGATAAATATGTAAATATGTTTTCGCTCCTAACTGACCATCACAAGATTGAGTATGTCAAGGCTCAGAAGGAGTTGTTGCATCCGAGTGTGTGGCGCACAAAAATGGCGGGCTTCAGGGTGGATGAGACGATATCTAATTGGGCCAAGGCCTTTGGGATGTTTACTGCTATTATGGGTGAACGTAAGCCAGAGATTATGACTGAATTAGCCTGTTATCAGACACGTATAATGGATTTCTATGAAACATATGAGGGCGACCAATGGAGGGGTTATGATAGTAAGTTTCGTAAGGCCAAGGAGCACGACTCCGTCTCTTGGCAGAAGCAGCTCTTGCCGGGCACAACGAAGTCGTCCTCGCTTGGCGAGTATGGGTCGGCGCCTTCCCGCCATCAATCGGCGGCGCCCTTTCGAACAAACCCCGCAGGTGATCACCAACCCAGGAGTGGTGGGAATGGGGGTAGAAAAGGGGTTTGCTGGAATTTTAACAGAGGCAAGTGCACGAGGCCACATGGGACATGTAAGTTCAGGCATGAGTGTGCAGGTTGCGGACATTCTTCACACCCGGAGAGTTCGTGCAGAGCCAAGAATGGGGATACCGGGGGTAGAGGAGGTACCAAACAGGTCTAATATCGGCCAAGGGGTACCACTACCTACCCCCGTAGATATCATGGCAATGATCCCCTGGCTAAACGAATACCCTGATCATTTCTCCGCTGGGGTGTTACGGGACGACTTCTCGTATGGTTTCCACATCCCGGCGGGGGATTTTCGGGGGGACTCACTGTGCAGAAATCAACTGTCCGTTCAGCAGCACCCGATGGTGGTAGAAAGCAAGATTGCGAAGGAAGTTGACCGGGGCCGGGTCGCCGGCCCATATAGGCACCCGCCTGTTCCTAATTTCATTTGTTCACCGTTGGGAGTAGTCCCCAAGAAGGACCCAGGTGAGTTTAGGTTAATTCATAACTTGTCGGCTCCTAGGGGTCTTTCGGTAAACGATGCGATTGATCCAGGAGTCTGTTCGGTGCGGTACGCATCCTTTGATGAGGCCGTCGCCATGTTGAATCGCTTGGGGCCCGGAGCGCTGATGGCTAAATCGGATATTGAGTCAGCATTCCGGTTGCTCCCGGTACATCCTCAGGATCAGCGTCAGTTAGGTTTTGTGTTTCAAGGGCGCTATTACATGGATAGATGTATGCCTATGGGTTGCTCCATCTCTTGTGCTTATTTTGAGAAATTCAGCTGTTGTCTGCAATGGGCGTTCACCAGAGCTACGGGCTATACGCAGGTTATGCACTACCTAGAGGATTTTTTGTTCTTGGGGCCAGCCGGGGACACGGAATGTGCACAGGCTTTACTGGAATTTTGCAATCTCATCAAACGATTTGGCGTGCCATTGGCACCGGGGAAAACTGTGGGGCCATCTACTTCACTCGAGTTTCTTGGAATTGAGCTCGATTCAGTGGAGGGATGCTTCCGTTTGCCCAGGGACAAAGTGATGAAATTTAGGGCCTCGCTAGAATTGTGCATTAGCAAAGAGAAGGTAACTCTCCATCTGTTGCAGCAAGCGGTGGGCCAGCTTAACTTTGCCCTCAGAGTGATACCAATGGCCCGCCCCTTTTCCTGCTCTATTGCGCAAGCCATGGTCGGTCTCAAAGAAGGACACCACCGCACAAGACTGTCTGCAGAGGTTCGCCAGGATATGCGCATATGGTTGGCATTTCTGGCGGATTTCAACGGTCGAGTGGTATGGAGCAAACCACCAGCATCCTCGGACGAGCTGGGTTTGTGGACCGACTCGGCAGGGAGCGTGGGATTTGGCGCCATCTTTGGTAATCGATGGTCGGCGCAAACATGGCCGACGTGGTGGCACACCAGTGGGCTAACAGGTAACATTGGGTTTCTTGAATTGTTCCCCATTTTGGTGGCCCTGAAGGCATGGCCGGACAATTTCCGTGATCGCTCTGTGGTATTTTGGTCTGATAACATGACCGTGGTTGAATGCATAAATAACCAGGCAGCACGCTGCAAGTTGATTCTGAGATTGTTAAAGGAAATTGTACTACTGTGCATGAGGCTGAACGTTCAGTTTAGGGCAAGGCATGTGCCGGGTGTACTGAACCAGGCGGCTGATGCACTCTCTCGTTCCCACATGCAGGCCTTCAGTGGTTATCTACCTTCTGCGGATCTAGTGGCGGCACCATTTCCTAAAGCTCTCTGGTCACTCGGTGCCCCGGATTACAGGACCTCGTGGGAGCCAGCTTAGCCCCCAGGACATGGAAGGCGTACGAAGGAGCGTTTCGTTCCTATTGTGCATTTTTGGGTCCAGCAGGAGGGGATAAGTGGGGACAGGAGGAGTATGTTCTGAAGTTTATAGTAGCACTCCACAAGGCAGGCCGATCAGCAGCGCCGGCCAATAGGCACCGGGCCGCCATTGCATTCATGGAGCAGGCTTACGGCATCAAGGACCCTACATCGTCCTCTTTGGTTAAGAAGGCACTACGAGGGTGGCAACGCCTCGAGGGTCATAGAGTAGACGAGAGGCGTCCGATTGGGTTAGAAAGATTGTCCCTGTTGATGTCAGTGCTCCCCGCGACATGTTCCTCCCAGTCCGAAGCAGTGCTGTTCCGGGCCGCTTTCGCATTAGCATTCCATGGGGCTATGCGGGTGAGCGAGCTGGTGGCAAGAAATAAGAAGGATGTGGGGGGACGTCTATGTCGGGAACACGTTCAGATCAAGGGTGATTCAATGGTAATCACAATAACCAGGTCTAAAACCGACCAGGGTGCGATGGGGGACAGTATTGTGGTCCAGCGCATGCGAGGGTCTCCCATGTGCCCGGTGCAGTGCGTTGAGGAATACCTGGCGCAAAGGGCGGTAGCATGGGAGGGAAGCTTGCTGAGACACACCGACGCCACCCCACTGACAAGGTTTCAGTTTCAGCGGGTGTTAACTTTGGCAATCGCGGCAGCGGGCTTGGACCCGAGCGATTTTGGGACCCATTCCTTCAGGATAGGGGCTGCTACAGAAGCTACAGCCAGGGGTCAAAGTGTGGAAATGGTGAAACAATTGGGACGATGGTCCTCGAACTGTTATAAAAGGTATGTGCGGTTGCACATGTTGTGAAGCTAATGTCATGCACTCACGCTTCTTGTCTTTTGTTTGGTTTACAGTTTCCCGAGCTTGCGAGGCGGGGCGGACTGTGCAGTCGACCCGACACCTGGGAACCAGCGGTCAAAGATCACCGGCTGAGGAAAGAGTGGTGTGGGTCGTGGGCCACTCATACGTGAGGCGTGCCGCGGACGTATTCAAAGCAGGTGACATGATTCACGGAGCTGGGGAATACGGGTACAGGGTGACCTTCCATGAAAGGGGCGGGCTCTGTATTGACCGGTTTCAGTGTTTTGTCGAGGAACTGTTAGGGCGGACAAGGTCACCGCCGTCTATAATCATAGTGCATCTGGGGGACAATGACTTGGTGGCGCTCGGTCGGCGAGTTCTCCTCGAGCGGGTTCTATCCACTGTTAGCTGGTTGGCAAAGAGGATTCCGGGGTGCACGATAGCATGGTCACACATTATTCCAAGGAAGGTGTGGCGGGGGGCCCTCTCTGTGTCAGCTTTGAATCATTCAGTAAAGAAAGTCAATAACAAGCTGGGTAGATTGTTTCGTTCAAGACAGTTGCACTGTATTCCGCATGGATGTATCCGAGGGGATAACATGTATCTCGAAGATGGGATTCATTTGTCCCGGGAGGGTAATGTCTTACTCATAGGAGACTTCATAGCATGGTTAAGGGGTTTGTATAGTCATGACCTTTAGTAGGAGTGTGGGGGGTCCGGATAGCCGGTCAACTATCCGGCCTGTGGTGGTAAGGTCATGATCGGTGAGCAGTAATTTCAAGATCCCTAGAGGGGGCGCCACCCATTATGGATGGGAGCGCCCGGGGGGAGGCGGCCATTGGCCCCTCACACGGGGAGGCGGCACCCACTAAGTATGGGGTCGCCGAAGGGAAGGCGGTCATAGGCCCCTCCCAGGGGAGGAGGCGGCTCGATGCCCCTCCTAGGAATTTCCCGGGGCCAGGATATCCGCGACGGCGGATGTGGTGAACAGTGTGGGGTGGGAGGGGGGTCCACGCTACCTTCTAGACACCTCACACGAGTCCTCGGATGACCATTAAGATGGCGTCGAGTTAAATAAGGGGCCCCCGCTAAGACAAGGGAAATTGGAAGTTGGCACAGAGGTACAGTCCTCTGTGCGACCGCCCCTCACACCGTGAGAGGGGAGTTCTGGTAGTAGGGATCTGACACCGATTACGACCTTGCCGTTGGCACGTAATGTTAGGATGTACAATTTTTATTTAGAAAGTATGCATTTGCAGGATGTTTAGACTCGGCTAGGAGAACTTTTGTATTAGAGATTTGTTAAGGTTAGCCAATAAACGTGACTGCAGTGAAATGTATAAATGAAAAATTGTACATGATATGAAACTGTTATTTTAATTTTTTAATTTTGTTTCATATTTTTAATAAATGCGGCCGGGAGGGTAACTCCCTCCCGCCTTCCAAAAGTTCAGAACTGCGTCCGTCTTCCCATCCTTGGGGATTGTGTTGGGAGGGGGTGATAGGCATCCCGGCCATATGGAAAGGGGCGACCACTCGGTCCCCCCGAACGTATGGTAGGGTGCCCGGATCCCCCCGGGAAACCATTTTGGGTGGGGGTCGTGTCTCGGCTGGTATGCCCGAAGCGGCGTAGCCGGGGCGCGCCTTTTCCCGCCCAAGAAGGGGTTGTCCTAGACACCTACACCGTTGGTCACGCCCCGTAGGCGTACCAGAGGAGGGTACACGCCCTCCCGAAGAGGAATAAAAGGAGCACCAATCTAAAGAAGCATCCTCTTGTTCCTGTGCTTGGAAGCTGCACCCTCTCGTTGCACGTGAGCCCTAGACGGAACAAGGAGCAATTTTGACCCACCCACCAGCCCCTTATGGCAACGTTAGTAATGTAATAAAGTTGATTTTCTTTGATAGTATCTTTTTTCCAGGGTTTTTAGTGTGTAATAAAGATGTCAATGTTTGAACTGCAATAAAGTGATTTGCTTAGTAACAATTTTTCTCATCCAGTTGAGCGGAGTATCACATTCTAATTAAATGTGTGGCATGTGTAGATAAGTGGATGAATAGTACAATGTTCAGTTTAACCGCTTTATCGCTCTCTTCATTAGGTTCAAAAACGTCGTATTTATTTTGGTCGGGCGGTAAGGTCATGATCGGTGAGCAGTAATTTCAAGATCTCTAGAGGGGGCGCCACCCATTATGGATGGGAGCGCCCGGGGGGAGGCGGCCATTGGCCCCTCACACGGGGAGGCGGCACCCACTAAGTATGGGGTCGCCAAAGGGAAGGCGGTCATAGGCCCCCCCCAGGGGAGGAGGCGGCTCGATGCCCCTCCTAGGAATTTCCCGGGGCCAGGATATCCGCGACGGCGGATGTGGTGAACAGTGTGGGGTGGGAGGGGGGTCCACGCTACCTTCTAGACACCTCACACGAGTCCTCAGACGACCATTAAGATGGCGTCGAGTTAAATAAGGGGCCCCCGCTAGGACAAGGGAAATTGGAAGTTGGCACAGAGGTACAGTCCTCTGTGCGACCGCCCCTCACACCGTGAGGGGGGAGTTCTGGTAGTAGGGATCTGACACCGGTTACGACCTTGCCGTTGGCCCGTAATGTTAGGATGTTCAATTTTGATTTAGAAAGTATGCATTTGCAGGATGTTTAGACTCGGCTAGGAGAACCTTTGTATTAGAGATTTGTTAAGGTTAGCCAATAAACGTGACTGCAGTGAAATGTATAAATGAAAAATTGTACATGATATGAAACTGTTATTTTAATGTTTTAATTTTGTTTCATATTTTTAATAAATACGGCCGGGAGGGTAACTCCCTCCCGCCTTGCAAAAGTTCAGAACTGCGTCCGTCTTCCCATCCTTGGGGATTGTGTTGGGAGGGGGTGATAGGCATCCCGGCCATAAAATGTAGAGACTAAATTATATCTTTTTTCATAAATGTATAATTTAAAAGTACCTTTACTAATTTTTAAACTACATATATTTTTATAATTTCTAACTTATTAACTCTATATTTTTTAAGATACCACGTTCCTCTTGTTTTGAAAAGAAACACTGATCTTTTTTTCAATTAAATAATTACTGTTCTTAAAAGACATTTTACTATAAAATTTCTTTTTAGATTTTGTAGATATCACAAATATTAATTAACTGTACAATTAATTTTTAGAGACCCATTTTTTGAGTTCACCAGTACAAAGTGCTATATAAACTATATGCACTCTGAAGAGAAGGCTCACACTATACAAACCATAGCATTCACTTAACAGATTACTACTTCCCACAGAGACAGTTCCTTTTATGTTTCAACAGCATACTCACCATGTAAATGTCATAGCATATACAAAATGTCATACTAACCATGAAGAACCACTTCATAGGAAAGATCTGCATTGATATGTAAAACAGTGCCTATACATAGTATAATCACAGATATACAGGAAAGATGCCCAGCACACCTAGAACCATATCATAATACCTCTCTGTAAATAAAGGAGAAAGACTGCCAAACATAATGCAACAAGATTTCAAAAATAATGAGCACTTCACAAGAATAAAGTAATGGAACCCTGAAAGAATTATACTCCAATGATCCGTAAATCTGAACTCCTTCCAAAACAACACATGCACCAAGCCCATTAAAAAATAATTTCAACTGTCAGTGGAGAACATCTCAAAATACATATCTAGTATAAGCAGATACAACCCATGTGAAAAATTCAAGATAAAATCATGTTCCAAAATGAAATTTTACAAACATTTTAAAAAATCTTCTTTATTATTTTCATGAGCACCCACAAAAATTGCCTATGCAAAAATACCAACTCACCTGAAAAAAAGAATATAATTCCTCAAATTGTATAATTCAGAAGGCAGGTTGTTGCTTTTCAGCACCAAACACTATAAAAAAGGAAATAATAAAATGTAATTAACTAATTACAGACTTATTTCTTACACAACATACAGCCATTATAGCAAAGAACAAGCATAACAGATAAATTCCCCCAAATCCTATATCATTAAAATAAGATACAAAATGTCTAATTTATGAAAGCGTTGCGCCACAGATATGTCACTTTTTCCCATGTTAAAACTGATGCACCAGCGACACTAGGCCTTCATAACTAAAAGCCCATGTGACAGAAAACAAGTGCATAGACAGAAAATACAGGGCCGGCCTTAGGCATATGCAAGTAGTACACCTGCACAGGACCACCAAACGCCAGGGGCCACCATGTTAATATATATCCTTAATATAATAATCCTCTGAGGATGGATACATATTTGCGTGGCGGCCCATGCCAGAAATTTGGTGTCCTCTGGCTCTGTTCCACTTCCAAACACCCTGACCCCCCCTCTTCACTGAACTCCGTACTCCACCCCGCCCAGGCCCCCTGTTACGAAGCCCCCTACCTACGCTCCCTGCCCAGGGCCACCATGAGCCTAGAGCCGCCCATTGAAAATTTATAAGACACAGCAATAGTAAAAGTCAAAGAATAGGCAACAGGCTGAAAAACTAAACAGTAGATAAAGAAACATATTTTTTAGATAACCCCATTGAAAAACATGTAGTGATTTTTTTAATCTACCATGCATCTGGCCCTCCAGGACCGCTTCGGAAACTCCTGCTTTAAACCTTTACATTTCATTTTTAAACCATACACACGTTTTTTTCAAAGCTGCATATTAAACGCCTAAACACTTTTCCCTTTTTAGAATCCGAAGCCACAACTGCAACATGACTAATGCACAAATTAACTAGTGTACCTTTTCTGTTTTTTTGCTCTTTATATTCTATAAATTTCTTCACATAAATGGATAGCAGCGGCTCACTACCTCCTACAGTCATAAAACTAAATCGCTCCCTTTCACTTACAAATGCCTTTGAGACGGCAAAAAAAGTCGGGCAGATTTACAATCCCTTTACGCCACTTTGCCATCACTGTTAAGTGAAGCAAAAGTGCCACACGGACCATGTTAATCTACCCCTAAATGTTTATACAAATAACTTTACTCAAATTTGTATTTAGTCTTCCACATGCAAACACTTTCAATTAAATTTTTTATTTAATTACAATTCCTGTAATGTTGCATACCTTTTCAAAAATACATCAGTGCCTGTTATTATGACGATTTTTTTTCATTCTTCATCAGTGATATTTTTTTTTACATATAATGAAAATCACTATGACTTTTTAAACGGCAAAGCTAACGCGGTAAAAATAACTCTGCATTTGCTTCCCTTTAAGAATAGTTTATCTACCCCACGCATGCGAACCTTGATGTTTCCATCTGGCAGCGAATACCGACCTTGAATCACAAGACATGAACAACGGCCTTATTGTCACAAATATAAGTTAGCGTATCATCTGTTCGCACACATATCTTTCACTTAGCTAATATTCACAGACAACAGCATTCATAAAAAAAAGTGATCTTCCTTTACAATTTGCTGAAATAACTCCCTTACTTTTTAACGCATCCTCCACTTCAAGACAGGCTATTTTTTTTATAACTACTAAGCAATGGTTTAGTGACTACTCTGCTAGAAATTATATCAAGTCATTCTGCTACTCTTCACTCCATAGTCGGCGTCCTATTTTTGTGGACTTCCTGTTGAACTGGCAGTGCTGCGACGTTTGTGTTACCATCTTGTTTATTTCAAAATGGATGTCCCTCCTGTCTTGGCAAACGAGCCGGAACACTTAGAACTATTTCGCCAGAGGATGCTTGACTACTACGGCACCTTAGCACTCTCGACTTTGAATACTTCATATCGATTATCATTTCGATATTTCTATTTCACCTGTGTACAGCCTGTATTTCATTGCCTGAGCTGTGATTTCATGTGGGCCCTGGACTTATGTCTCTGCAACTTGGTACCTCCTGAAGTGAATTACAATCATTTCATGAATCCGTTAATGGATCATGAACAGCTTTGTTGCAACGGAGGGATTATGGCCTTTGCAGCGATACAAGGAGTTCTGGGTCATTGGAATATATTCGCAGCGGCGCAAGATTTCCTGACAGAGAGCTACATCGAAAACCCACCGAGCTGTCCTCTGATGGTAATAGAGGCTCCGATAATAACAGATCATGAATGCTGCTTTCCTCTTTTCAATTGGATGGCTGACATGTTTTCAGATGATTTCCTGTTAGAAGCAGTTGCTGCCTACTTTGCCTACACAATGGTAGGATAACTCTTATGCAAGCCATTCACGTCCACATTTCGTTTTGCCTCCCTATCTTCTTCACGTTCTTTTGGATATTTTCTTAACAAGAACAGACCTGTTGGCTTTACTAACAGTGGACATTATGATTTCGTGCTGGTTAAATTTTGGTCTTTTATGTGGACTAAATTCTTTTCTTCAGCTACTCGATTTTGAACTTTATTTTTTATTAAACTCTAATCTCAACAATTCTATTGCATATCTTATCTTATGTTATTTCAAACGTACTAGAAGCAAAACTCGCTAATATATGCTACATGTGCCCTGATTAATGTGTAAATATAGAATGAGTTTTTTTATAACTGTAAACGCCATTTCGCCTTTGAACTGCTTATTTCCGCCTCACACACCTCTGCTCCTTTAATTTTCCATAAAATTAAATATTTTTTAATACATAAGAGAAAAATATATTCTTTCAATAATATTTCCATTGTTTTTCGTGCTGTATTTCAAATGCAATACTGAAACCTTCAAAAGATATCTCAATACAGTAGTTCTTCTCAACACTGATTTGCGAACGATCCAACAGATTACATACATGCACCTCTCGCCATTTTGTCGCTTTTGGCGCGTTTTTTTTCCCTTACACAGTAGCATAACACAAACTTGATAGTGCTTCGCATGTAGAGAGCTGATTGATAAAGAGATGATGTGTAACCACTAGCATTTTCATATATCGTTCCTAAACTGAAAGGCCAGAGACCTTCTTCCATTTATTAAAATATAATATACTTCCTCATAAGAGTGTACAATTAATTTTGCGAAACCATATTCATTTTTCATTAACTATACCGTTTGTATTCTATGTACTAGTGACTATACCGATTACTTTGTTTTTTGCAATGTCTGTACTCATATTAGATAAGGGACTTGCCTTGAAAACAGTGCATTTCTGAATAAACATTTCAAATATACACGTTCTCTCTTTTAATCCATAATCTCAACTGAAATGATTGTATACTAAAACAGTATTCTTGTGTTCCACGTAACTTCAGCTGTACTAACTTAATGTTTTCTTTTGTCGACCTGACTTACTGATACTAGAACCCGCAGGCCTATAACGGCCCGTGAACTCTTTCTTAGTAGGTCGCGCACCGTACAGACAGTTGTACCTCTGTTAAAAAATAATTTATTACTGTTACCAGGCACTGCCGCAGTTCCGCTTGACTCAGAGTTAATCACTACTCCCCCGGTTCTACAGGCCAGACGCTATGTCGTATTTCACTCCTTATCACGCTTTCATCTCCACAATAACAAACACTTCTCCGCCAGCCACCAGAGAACAGAGTGCAGATGCAGAGCCACTAAGTAGTGAAATACGACATATCCTCTGCTCTATGAAAGCAACCAAGCGGTAATTGTGAAAGAAAACATTCACTAGCGCTTCAAAAAAGCAATGGAATTATATAAATATTTTTTAGAAAACGTTCCAACTATTTTGATGGGACTATCTGTGTGTACCTCCACAGCAAAGTTCCTCAGCCCGGACTGAAGGCAGACACAGACAGACACACACACAATAAGATAACACAAGGCAACGGAGACGGAAAACAGAAGGGAGATGAAGATGCAGTCAAACAGCAGGAGTGAGAGAGATATTTTTATACTCCGTTTGGTACCTCAATTTACGAACACATTTACTGCACAAATCTGTGTACAACCTCATGGTCAAAACTTTTCATTTTATTTTACTCGACCACCTCCCCTTCTCACCCCACCAGTGCAAGCCGCAGCCACAAACCACAGTGTAATTTTGTCGTCTGTCATTAAGTTTAAGAATTCATTATGCATTACCACTTTTTCAAGACGGTATCACATGTAATGTACCAACTTTTCATTTTATTTCACTCAACCACCTGCCCCTCTCACCCTACCCCACCAATGCATGCCGCGTCCAAAAACCGCACTATAATTTTGTCGTCTAACAGAAACTTTGTGAATACCTTAATCATTACCACTTTGGCCCCCTCCCCCCTCCCTCTCACCCCACCCCCACCAGTGCAGGCCACGCCCACAAACCACACTGTAATTTTGTCGTCTGACTGAATCTTTAGGAATTCATTAAGCATTACCACTTTTTTTCAAGACGGTATCACATGTAATGTACCAACTTTTCATTTTATTTCACACGACCACCTGCCCCTCTCACCCTACGCCCACCAATGCAGGCCACGGCCAGAAACCGCACTATAATTTTGTCGTCTAACAGAAACTTTGTGAATACCTTAATCATTACCACTTTGGCCCCCTCTCACCTCCCTCTACCCCACCCCCACCAGTGCAGGCCACGGCCACAAACCACACTGTAATTTTGTCGTCTGACAGAAACTTTGAGAATTCATTAAGCATTACCACTTTTTCAAGACGGTATCACATGTAATATACCAACTTTTCATTTTATTTCACTCAACCACCTGCCCCTCTCACCCTACCCCCTCCAATGCAGGCCGCGTCCAGAAACCGCCCTGTAATTTTGTCGTCTGACAGAAAGTTTACGAATTCATTAACCATTAGCATTTTTTGACGACGGTATCACATGTAATTTACCATTTCTCTCTCTATCTGCATTATCTGTCTCTCTGCTAATATCATTTTTTCACTTCATGAACAACTTCTCTCATTATATATAAAGGCTTCAAAATCTCACAAATAATTACTCTCTATATTAAACATATTGTATACCTCATATTTCACATTTAAATGAAAAAATTAGTTTTAGAAATACAACACATTATGACAGCCAAAAATTAGTTTACTTTCAGACTACTAGGAAAATCAATCAATGTTTGTGACTAAACCATATTTTACGGTACATGACAAAACAAACTGTTACAGACTTACCTTTACCAATGCTTTGTACGATGTACAACAGTGACAGTCGCAAAACAGATATTCGTTTGACGGAACTCTCAATTAAGCTTCTATCACTGCAACCAAAATTCAATGGCACAGATATCCAGTCAATACAGACTCATATAACTCTCTTCAGCCAATCATATTTCGTCCCGCAAAATTTTTTGAAATCAAATTTCCATTTCAATTGGTTGTCCCTCACAATATTTTTAATGTCACATAAAAGTCACCCATCACCCACTGCCATCTCTGGCTGTTTCCATGGTAACACCTCATTCTGCACCTGGCTGAAGGCACAGGTCAAAAGTTCATATCTCAACATTCTACAGCAAACCAAGAAGACTGTTTTCCCTCCAGAAACACCTGCCTATCCACAGCTCTGTTACATGTCATTTTTTTCACACCCAATAGTACTTTTCGTTTAACATAAACATTAACATGCAACGTAGTCTTCAATCTTGAGGTATTACAATCAACCAATCATTTTTATTTTTTCAACCACACCCAGCCTCATCCTTTTTTTATCCTGACTTTCAGCTTCTAACTACCATTCCACTTCCAGAACCCATTGGAGTACGACGGCATATCCCTTGAAAATGAAGGGTTGGCTTTTAGAACACAGCTGTATTCACTGGAGTGGAAAATATGCAGCAAGCAGACGAATTTCCAACCTTGATTTAGCAAATGTGCAGATGACGTGGATTGGCCAAAGAGGATTGAAATGTCACCAATTGATTCCATTGGTGAAAACTTTTATGCATCTCCCAGAACCAGACCTTATAATTGTGCACTGTGGTGGGAACGATCTAGGCACATTGACTGGGGTAGGTCTGGAAATGCTTCTAAAAGACAATTGATGATACTTTTTCCTCGAACTGCCTTGGTATATTCCAATATATGCCAAAGACAGAAATGGAATTGGTCCAATCAACATTGTGCACAAATTGAGAAAGCAAGGAGACATGTAAATAAATCTGTTTCTGCTTTCTTCAGAGATTATAGCATGGGTTCTATTTACCACAATAACTTGCGTTACCACATGCAAGACGTCTATAGGAGAGACGGTGTTCATTTCACGGATGAGGGAAACAGAATCTTCCTCTGCAACATCAGGCTCTGCATCGGTACTTACTTATAAATGCAAAAAAAACTAAATTAACACAAGGGCTCTTTTCAGAGCCACCTTATATCTAAGCACTTAAACTTCTGATTTATCTCCATTTTCACACTCTTGTAAATAGGTGTGCGCGACCAGGTGCGCGCACCCCGCAACTAAAAAAAAAATATATATATATATATTTTCGCGTTTAAGGGCCTTACTGCACACCCTGAGAAAACCTACGCCGCAAGACAATCTCTACCTTCTCCCCTTTAAAGTTAAAGTTAAAGTTAAAGTTCGCGATACTTATATAGCGCACGGCTACCCCTAACGGGGTGTCCCGGCGCTTTTGCATTGGGAACCCGTCCTGGCTTTTCCCTGTGAGATAGCCCCTACAGGGCATCCCCAAGGTGAAAGCCAGGCATCCCGCCGCGGGGGGCCGTTGTGGAGATTAAGCAAGCTAATGCCCAGAGTTGCAGAGTGAGAACCCATGACTAGAACAGGCACCGAAGCGAGAATTATCGAGTCCGTGGACATTTGAGCTCAAGACCCTGCCGCGACGGGAATTGAACCCTGGTCCCGGGTCTGACCTCAGCTCCTGGGTCTGCCTGCTCTACACCGTGAGCCACACTTCTCCTTTCCATGTTCCAATGCTTTGAAATGAACAATATATTTACTCGCAGTGACAAAATGGCGGTCAACACTTCCTGATTTCCTTCGAATCGAACGTTAACAGACGTCACGCAGCAAAAAAAAATTTGACTGCACGCACCCGTGCGCGCGTATAGATATATAATTGACTTTAACTTTAATTTTGCCAGCAACTACTGAACGGATTTACACCATTCCAAAAAAAGCGTAATCTGCGAACCGGACTCTACAGTTTTGCCAAATTTCTTATAAATCCATTCAGCCGTTCAACCTGTAGCCGTGTCTAAACGTCCTATGGAAAATAACATGGAGAAAACACGTTTTGGGACCCCCCTTTTATCTCAGCCCCCACTTGACCAATCCCCCCCAAACTTTTAGGGAAGGAGCGCAGCAGACCGAGCCATTTTCCTTGATAAATTCGCAAAGATTTATCCACCAGGGCCAAGTTATTCCAAATAGAATGTTGAGGATTTCCTATGGAAACTAGGTCCTAACTATAACTACCTACTGGCGACCGCCAGTAGGTGATATATATATTCACTGAAAAACCATACGTTTCACACACGTTATAGTTAGGAATTAGCATTTAAAAAACCTTGCAAATTCATTGAAAAAAACAGAGGTTTCACACCAGTTCACTCATGACATCCCTGATGACGTCACTGATGACATGAACCTTGCGGTAGAGTGGCAGACCTCCTCTCAACCTATTATTACCTTTGATACACACATTCAAAATTAGGAACTAAAAGTTTCAAAAAAATTGAGATACCAATACCAGTTAGAACAACTTATTTATTAATTCCAGCATCTACATAGACATTCAGCGGTAGTTGTATATAGTCACTCATACATGTACTCATTCATCATATGTACTCATACACGTATACATTCTGTTACGCACCTACACTTATACATAGGGTTATTCACACACATACTCACACATGAAAATAAAATCAAACATCCATTTACTTGCATATACAGGTCTACACACTCCACTACACTTATTTCTACAGAAACGTACACATACTTACTCTATTAAACAATCAGGTATAGAAACACATACCTATTTATACAGGACCCTTTTTGAAAAGATACAGAGAGGCAGATTTACGTTTCCTGGATCATCCCTGGAAATCAGCAGGGATGCGCCAGGAAAGATGCATGACGCAAGTTTACCCTTGCGCCACCACAGATGCACCACATTTAAAATGCGGTGCATCAGGGCGCAAGAATAAACAGATGCATGTTGCATCTGCCGGCTTAAAGTCAGCTCAATGCTGGAGGTGTGTCGCGGGTACGACGCAACACCTGCACTGTTCCAACCTAGCCTATCCTCAACATGGTGCCTCAGGCCTTATGCCTGCTTCAAGCAGACGCAAGGTTTTGACGCAGCAGCGTCGGAAAAGTGTAGATTTCTCTCAGGCACTTTTCCAAGGCGTTCCTGCAACGGAATACCCCCCGTGCCGGAACGCCCATATGAAACATGACGCATCTCCCTAGATGTGTCACGTTGTAAATAGGGCGCAAAGTGGAGCATGGTTTACCCCTTCGCTGCATCACAGAAGTGATGCAACGGTGGCACAAATGCGGTGCATGGGGCTCATAAATCTGCCCCAGAGTCAATAAATCAATCAGGAGTTTGTTAAAGCGCAACTTCTCACCCGTAAGGGTCTCAAGGCGCTAGAGGTGGGGGGGGGTGCAGGTTCCATTGCATCAAGGAGGGGGTCTGTCGAACAGCCAGGTTTTGAGGTTTCTTGTGAAGATGGGGAGCGATGTTGTCTGTCTGAGGTGGAGCGGAAGGGCGTTCCATGCTTTGGCCGCGAGGAAGGAGAAGGAGCGGCCTCCCGATCTGGTCTTTCTGGTGCGGGGGACCACGGCGTAGGAGAGCTGGGCTGATCGTAGGGTCCTTTGGGGAGCGTGGAATTTGAGCCGGCTGTTCAGGTATGCTGGTCCGGTGCCGTGGAGGGCCTTGTATGAGCATCTTAAAGGTGATTCTTGCCTCGACGGGGAGCCAGTGGAGTGTGCGCAGGTTCTGGGAGATGTGGCAGTGTTTTGGCAGGTTGAGGACCAGTCTTGCGGCGGCGTTCTAGATGTTCTGTAGCTTGCGGATGAGGTTTTTGATTATTCCGGCGTAGAGTGCGTTGCCGTAGTCGAGTCTGCTGGTGACCAGGCCGTGAGTGACTGTCTTTCGGTGTTCGAGGGGGATCCATTTGAAGGTCTTACGAAGGAGGCGGAGGCTTTGGAAGCAGGAAGATGAGACAGAGTTGATCTGGCGGTCCATTTTTGAGCTCGGAGTCCAGGATGATTCCCAGGTTGCGTGCGTGGTCTGTGGGGGTTGGCGGGTTTCCTAGGGCGGTGGGCCACCAGGTGTCGCTCCAGGCGTCGGGGTTTGGGCCCATGATGAGTACTTCTGTTTTGTTGGTGTTTAGTTGTAGGCAGCTGTTTTTCATCCATTGGTGACGGCTTCCATGCCTTCTCGAAAGTTGCGTCTGGCGGTGTTGGGCTTGTTGGATAGGGAGAGGATGAGCTGGGTGCCGTCTGCGTATGACACAATGTTGAGTCCGTAGGTTCTGACGATGGGGGCAAGTGGAGCCATGTAGACGTTGAAGAGCATCGGGCTGAGGGAGGAGCCCTGGGGGACTCTGCAGGTGGTAGGTGTGGGGTCTGAGAGGAAAGGGGGGAGTCTGACCCATTGCGTCCTGCCGGAGAAGAAGGAGCAGATCCAGTCGAGGGGCTTGTCCTGGATTCCTGCGCCGTAGAGTCTGCGTATTAGGGTGCGGTGGGAGACTGTGTTGAACGCCGCTGATAGGTCTAGGAGGATGAGGGCTACTGTTTCTCCTTTGTCCAGTAGGGTGCGGATGTCGTCTGTTGCAGCGAGGAGGGCGGTTTCCGTACTGTAGTTTTTCTGAAGCCGGATTGGGAGGAGTTGAGGATGTTGTGTTCTTCAATGAATGTGGCGAGTTGGCTGTTGATGGCTTTCTCGATGACTTTCGCTAGGAAAGGGAGCAGGGAGATGGGCCTGTAGTTTTTGAGGTCGGTGGGGTCCGCTGAGGGTTTCTTTATGAGGGGGTTGACTTCGGCGTGTTTCCAGTAGTCGGGGAACGAGGCGGTTGCCAGGGAGCGGTTGATGGTGCGGCGGAACATGGGTGCGATGGTGTCGGCAGCTCTGTTGAAGATGTGGTGGGGGCAGGGGTCCGTGGGGGCCCCTGAGTGGATTGACTTCATTGTCTTCAGTGTGTCTTCGGTGGTGAGGGCAGTCCAGTCATCAATCGCTGGTTTCCGGGTGTCGGGGGTGGTTGGTGAGGGTTCAGTGTGTTGGTTGTCTTCGTCAAAGTTGTCGTAATATGCTCTTGATTTTGTGGTGGAAATAGGTGCTGAGTTTGTCGCAGAGGTCTTGTGAGGGAGGGATGTTGGTAGACTCGCTGGTGGGTTGGGCGAACTCCTTGATGATGCTGAAGAGTTCCTTGCTGTTGTGTGCGTGGGTGGAGATTCTGTCTTCAATCGCTTTTTTCCTCGTTTCTCTGATGAGTTGATGGTGGGCGTTGGTGGCGGCTCTGAAGTTGTTGTGGGCTTCTGTGGATTTGGTGTTTCTCCAGGCCTTTTCGAGGCGGCGGCATGTGCGCCTGGACTCTCGAACTTTGGTGGCAAACCATCTGGCTTTCTTGGCACGGGTATTGTTGTTTTTCTTGAGGGGGGCTATGGTGTTGGTGCTGTCCGAGATCCATCTAAGTAGGGTTCGGGCTGCAGTGTTGGGGTCGTTGTTTTCCGCGATGGTTGGGGTGGAGTTGTTGATTGAGGAGGTGAGCTGGTCGTCAGTGATTTTGGTCCAGTTTCTTTGTGAAAGCAGGTGCTGGTGTCTGTGGATGGTGGGTGTTCTGAAGGTGAAGTGGACGCAACGATGGTAGGTCCATGGGAGTTTGGTGGTGTGGCTGAAGGTGAAGGAGTTTCCTGTAGTGAAGAGGGGGTCGAGGGTGTGTCCTGCTGAGTGTGTGGGCTCGGTCATGATCTGGCAGAGTCCAATGTTGTGGAGGTTGTCCAGGAGACATGTGGTGTTGGGGTCCAGTTGTTTGTCGAGGTGGTGAGTTAAGGTCTCCCAGCAGGGTGTAGTTGGTGGATGCGATGGCCTGCAGGGAGATAATGTCCGTGATGGAGTTGGCGAAGGGTCCGCGGGGTCCAGTGGGTCGGTAGATGAGGGTTCCTCGGAGGGCAGCGGTGGGGCTGGCCAGTATCTTGAAGTGAAGGTGTTCCATCAGTTCTGTGGACTCGTCAGGGAGTATGCTCAGGCGGAGGCTGGATTTGTGGAATATGGCGATTCCTCATCCTGAGTGGGTGGGGCGGTCCCGAGGTGGCGTTGGTACAGATTTCGGTGAAGAATGCTACGTCCGGGGATGGTGCTGTCAAGGAGGTCCCAGATTTCTGTGGCATGTTTGTGGAGGGAACGGACGTTGAGGAGGATGCATTGCAGGGCCTTCGGTTTGGTTGTGTTCTTGTGGGTGTGTTGTGCTGGATCCGTGTTCTTGGCGGTGCTGCAGGTGTGCCGGCAGCGGTGACAGATGAAGGGTCCATGGGTGTCGGCTGGTGATGCTAGCTTGCAGTTGTTGTTGCAGCCTGGGTTAAGCGCGTGGAGTGCTGCTGGGTCGTAGCGTTGGCGGGGCGGAGGTCCAGGGTTCCTGGTGCTGGTCGCGGACGGGCGCAGACGTGCTTGCCTTTGACGCGCCTTCGGTGCACCCATTAAGTAGGGGTCGGGGAGGGCTGGACAGCTGGGAGACGGGAGCGGGGAGAGGAGCTGTTTTGGGGCAGTCGGGCAGGGGGGGAGGGGCCGCTGGGGGCAGCAGCAGCTGGGAAAGGTAAAGGGAGGAAAGAAGGGATAAAGAAAAAAGGGAAAATAAGCAGAAATAAGGCACAAAAGAGCAGAGATTCAGAAAAGGGCAGAAAGGTGAAAGATGGAAAGGTAGAAAAACAAGTTAAAACGAGTGAAGGAGCAGAAGGAGAGAAAGGGAAAATGGGCAGCAATAAGGCACAAGAGAGCAGAGATGCAGAAAGGTGAAAGATAGAAGGGGTAGAAAAACGAGTGAAGGAGCAGAGTGAGAGAAAGGAGACAGAGGTCCACTGGACCACCAGGGATGAGGCGCAGGGAAACCTGCGGGTGGAGGAGGGCCTTGATCACTAACACTCAAGAGTGCAGGGGCAGGGGCACCTCACTTAATGGTGGAGCTGCGAGGGTGGGAGAGCAATTTCACTGACAATTAGTCAGTGGTCTTGTGGTTTGTGAACAGTCTACCAAGCCAACTGGAAATTTGACCCACTCTTGAAAAGGCCTGGGACTGTTTACGAACAATCTGCCAGGCCAACTGGTAATTTGGTCTTCTCTTAAAAAAGCCTGAGGTTAGAGCCTGTCTTCTTGTCTTGGTGCAGTCTTTGGACTGTCTTGTTCTGACGCAGTCTCCAGGCTGATTTGTGATTTGATTGTTGAGTTTGGGTGCTGTGAGGTTTGTGGACCGATGTCGGTGGTGGTGCTTGTGAAATGGTTGTTTGAGTGAGTAGCGACTGTGCTCTGTGTGTTTGGAGGTAAAGATGCCTTGCCTCAACAAGCTGTGTTGCGTGTTTTTTTTTGTTTGACACGGTCTGAGGACCATCTTTGGTAAAAGTACTTTCAATTCCTTTGCCAGGCAAAATGATGAGTGTGGCCCATTCTTGAAAATGTCTGGAATGAGCTTAATTTTGTCTCTTGTTGTCAATGTGCTCTGCAGAAACCCATTGTAGGAGGTTAGCTGGGGCCTCCTGGCGACACTTTAAATTTTGAAGAAAAAAATAAATAAATAAAAATCTGGTGTGATCAGAAATACTAGCAAGAATGTACATTTATTTTGACATAGGATGAATTCAACACGAGAAAAATGTAAGGAAGGGATGAGCATTTAATTTGAAAACAGTGTTGTGACAATTCAAGGTAATGTGAATTCATGCTGAACAGGCATGCATTCTAAAAGTGCAGAGAAGAGGTGAAATACACGCTCTACTTAGCTTTGAGATAAGAACGGAATGTGTTCAGTCTCTCCATGAAAGGCGGGGTGCAGTTTTGGAGAGGGAGAAGTGTGTCAGTATCTAAACCTTTCCAGCATCAGACACGAACAACATTCTGACAATTGGCACGTAGGGATTCAGTGCAATGCTCAGAAGGTAACTTATGATTTCAACCACTCCAGGCAGTGAGTCTTTAGCTGAATAAATAGGATTTTCAAAGTCGAAAAACATAGCTTGCGAAATCAGTATGTAACAGGTTTGCTTTGGCCTTCGGTGAGATAAGGAAGAAATTCTTAAGGAGGGGGCTCAGTGTGCAGGGAGACTAAAAGGAGCAGACAAGGGAAGAGAGACGCTGGGGAGAGAGTAAAGACAGATTAGCAATTCCTAAGGTGAGGTATTGATGCCCAGCTCCTGACACAGACAGGCAGAGATGCACAGTGCGGAGCCAGCCTTTCCTAAAGGGCTGGGAGCCAGCAAGGAATGTTAATTGGGTGCAGATTGATGGAACAGCACAGGAGCTAAAATAATTGGTTGATGAGTTTTGTGAAAGTGTGTATCTGTTATGTTTATAACACGCACAGCTACTCAAGAGAGTCCCGGCGCAGACGCCACATGGTAAGGAGCTATCAGCAAATTCGATGAACAACATAATTTTTAGCCATTTCCTAAACATTTTTGGGTCCTGTGTGTTGCGCAGGCCGTACGGAAGTGCTTTCCAAACTTATGCTACCTTAAAGGATAAAGAGCTGCCCCCATTCTAGTAAGACGGAAGCGGAGGATCACTGCCAGATACTGCAGGGCTGAAAGTAGTTTTTTTTGTGGTGCGTAGAAGCTAAAATGTTTCATGAGAAAAAACGGTCCAGACCGATTCAGGGCAGCATGGGTCAGAGTAATAGCTTTGAATTTAACTAGTTGTACCACAGGGAGCCAGTGCAGATGATGTAAATGTTGTTTTATGCTTGACCTTCTTGCGGTATTGACCAGAGCTCTGGCCGCAGCATTTTGTATTACTTGCAATTTTTCCAATTGATATCCTGGCAAGCCAATATACAGTGCGTTTAGCATATTCAATACGTGTGAGAATCAGGGCACGAGTGACCATTTCTTTAGCTGCCCTCGGGAGCAGGGGTGGGAACTTCCTCAGGGATTTAAGTGTGTCAACGCACTGTCCTGCTAATTTCCTTATCGGAGTAGAGAGGTGGAGATCTTCACTAAACCAAATCCCCAGATCTTTGACTGGTTGACCCACAGATTTGGTTAAGGGGTAGTCTGACGGCCACAGTTTCTCCCTAAACTGTGGTAGGAAGGACATGTACAAAAGAATCTCTGACATGTCCTCATTTCACTTAAGCTGAGCACCTGCAAGCCATTTAAAGACGGCAGTAAGGCAGTCTTTGACCCAAGCCGGGTCGATATCATTTTCCCTCCAAGTAAGGAGGAGCTGGGTATCATCCAAATAAGGAAAACCAAAGCGGATGGTGGACGGAGCATTGACAATACAAGCACTCACCCCCAGTTAACTGATCTGGGTGTAATCCATACATCAGAGGGGTGACATTTATGTTGAAAAGAAGCGGGCTAAAGCTGGAAATCTGCGGCACTCCAGTCGTGACCTTTTTAGGGGCCGAGGAGACCGGAGGCAGCCAGACTTGCTGTGATCTATCCTCTAGAAATGATTTGAGCCAGTTCCACGCTAGACCAGAAACCCCAATGTTCAAGAAATGGGCTAGGAGTTCTAAATGAGGCACTGTATCAAAGGCGGCAGAGAGGTCAAATAAAATCAGAGCCGCTCTGCCACCCACATCCAAACATTCCCTAATTGCTTCATACATTCAACTAGGGCCATCCCTGTACTGTATGTGGCCCTGAACACGGATTGGGCGGGATGGAACAAGCCAGAAGATTCAACAAAATGGGCGAGCTGTTTATAGCCTGCTTTCTTGCACACTTTTGCCACCGCCGGGAGAAGGGAGATATGGTGGTAGCTGGCAGGAATAGAGGGGTCCAGGAATGGCTTTTTCAATAGAGGTAGCAGTTTGGCCTGCTTCCACTTTAGTGGAACGCTGGCGGTCTGGAGAGACATATTGATGAGGGTGTTGGCCTCAGGGTTAACAACCTCGGTGACAGCAGCTAACAACCTGGCCAAACAAGGGTCTGCCGGAGAGCCTGAATTCATTGATTTGAGGATAGTCATTGAGTCATGTGGAGCAAAAGGAGAGAATACCATCAAATACGGGGATAGGGATGATTTGACTATCGAAATATGCGGGAGAGAGAACCCCGCCTGACCAGGGGGACTCGTCCTGAAATTGGCCTGGATCGCCTGGATCTTATCAATAAAGAAAATAGATATTTTCTCACAACATGTATCCGATGCGGGAAGAGTGATAAGTTCTGCACCCGGAGTAAAAAAGCTTTGTACAATTTGAAATATTTCTTTGGTATTATTTTTAGACAGGGCTATGCCCTCAGCATAATGACACATTTTAGCCTGGCTAATGGAGGCATAGTATACTTTCTGAGCCTTCCTTAATTCTATTTTAGGAAGGGGACAATAAGCCAATCTCCAGCATCGTTCCAATTTTTTACAATGCTGTCTCAATTAAATTCTGGTATCAGAGCTCGATGCACGAGATCTGGTGCCCCCTGTTTGTGTTCATTGAGGTGATTCATTGAGAAAATACAGTGGACGCTCCTACATAAGATGCTTTTGTCTTGAACATGACCCTTAAAATACCCTTAGGTCGAAACACCATTGACGCTTGTAACGTGGCCTAAATATGAGAGGACACAATTGTTGTATTTCGTATCTCTGTACCTAATGTTTTGTTGTGTTTTTTCTCTGCCATCGTTTGTTCAGTTTACACCTGTCATTGCCCCTAATTTTTACATTGTTTGTGCAACTGTATGAGCGCCAATATTAATGTGTTTATGACTCTTTGCCTAATTTACATTAAATATTAGCTTTTGATATAATTATTGTTTCATGGTTAATGTGACATTTAGTTAGCACTGGTGTTCTCTTTTCTTTTTATTTTCTATATATATAAAAATTTTGTTCTGGCTCATGAACCACTGTTTGGAATAGAACCTCCCAGATCCATGGGAAGGGTGGGACACGTGTCTGCTACGTCCAGACTCAAGGCCAAACGGTCAATTTTGTGAGATACTCTGCCTTGGTGATGCCCACTAAAAGAGTGGGGCATCTGAATGGTCAACGAAAAAAGCATCAGGAAATGATCCGGCCACGCGACTTGATGGGGCTCTTTAACACAATGGGAAAATTAGAACAGACCGATCTAAGATGTGCCCACCACGGTGCGAAGGGGAAGTAATCCATCAGGTGAGCTGGGCAAGGTTCAGTGAGTCACAGAACTCCCTAGTGTCACTCGCTTCCACGAAATCCAGATGGATATTAAAGTCCCCTAAGAGTAGACAATTAGAGAATCGTACGGCCATGGGGAACGATAAACTCATCTAGGGCTTTCAAAAAAGCTCCTGTGGGACCGGGGGGCCTATAAACCAGTGTGTCATTCAGCATAAAGTGATTCGAGATAATAATGGAGAAGTCAAGAGCCTCTCCTTCCCCAATTCCTAAAGTAGCACCATGGAGGAAAGTCTACGAGTCCATAAACACCACCGCAATGCCACCGCCTCTTCCTGATTTTCGCTGGTCATCCGCAACACTATGGGATAGAATGTCCTGGAGCCAGTGGCATGAGATTCTCTGTGGCTCACTTGGTTATTGAATTAATGTTCTCTGATCAGATTAGTGTGCACATACAGTAAATATTGCTTTGTTTTCAGGGAAAGCTGATAGATGGTATTCTGAAGGATGAGAGGTACTATAGTGCTGGACAAGGAGTGTAGTAGAAAGAGTTTGTGGAAGAAATATGGTGTTGCAGGTTTGCTCAGAAAAACTGCTTGCGGTAAACGAAAAGTGTGTTAAAATGTGTATGTACAGATTAGAGTAGCCCAGTGGGAGACAGCCTAGCTTGGTTTCCAGAAATGTCAATTTGCAAATATCCCTCTGATTTTATTTTAATTCGGCTTTTCTTTTCTTTCTGCTGTTTCTATTCCCGCTGTGATGTTCAGGCTGTTCTGGTTGTTGCTATCAGAGGAAAGATGAGTGCGTTAAGATGTTATTTAGCTTTTAAAGGACAGCATTTGTGTTTTAAAAGAGGAATTTGATTGTTTATTTGCAGATTTGTTTTTTTATTGTGTTTTTGCAATAGCGACTTGGTTGTAGATATTGGGAAGTAATTGGTCTATATTGTTTCTTTTTGTTATGTATTTAACGTAGTACAGTGGTATGTGTGTAATGGTGGATGTTTCAGACACATTAGTAAATGTTCGCTCTCTCTTGCTGCGATTATTGGTCCTTTGTTTTGCGGATGTGCCATCCACTTTATGGGCAACAGTTGTATGCAGAGTTGAGATTCCTACAGATTTCACAAGCTTTGTTATGCATGAGGCAGGATTTGGTTGAAAACGCTATTCGTGAATAGACAACTAGTAAATAGTAATATTCCCAATTATTCAGATTGTGTCTACAATTTTGTGACTGCTTGGTGTGAAGTTCATGAAAATGTGGTTTTCCTACATCCTGCAGTTCTAGCCATTGCTATGCTTCTACTTATGGTTCTTTCTGCTGCTCAATATTTTTCTATCACTGATCTAAAATACATTCTTTGGTGGTACTATTTATTGCAATATTACGTCTTTGTCCGAATTTCTCATTGACAGGTAGGAGTCATAGGCTCCGCTGCTCTTCTTAGGACTATGCAAAAAGACAGAGCATCTATAAAAAGTTTTAAAATGCAAGGGGCCTTATTTATGAAGGACTTGCGCCGCCGATGCGTCACTTTTTCCCATGTTAAAAGTGACGCACCGGCGGCGCAAGTCCTTCATAAATAAGGCCGAAGGTAGTTACTAGCTCATCGTTTTGGACACAGTAATGTTGTAGGGGCAGTACAGCTGCATGGTGTTAGAAATGGAATCCTTGGCGTGGTTTTACCTAACTTTTTACCTCTACCTCCTATGTTTTTGATGCTGTGCTGGATTTCGTTTTTGCTGGTTCAGATGCTTTAGGCATTTAGTCACTGCTGATCAGTGTCACAGTGCAAGTGCTTTCTGTGTAAATGGATACTGTGTTTGGTCCTCCCTGATTGGCATATTTGTTTTACTGGTAGATCCCTAGTGAACTGCACTGATTGTGCCAGGGCTGGAAAATAAATAGCTACTAGTAGGCTTGCAACCTTGATTGTGCCATCCACATGAGTGGCCCGGAAAAGCCATCTCAGGCCTGCCACCGCAGTGCCTGAGTGCAGTTGGGCCACAGGAAACGCATATGGTGGGCCCAGGCTCCTCTTCAGGTAGGGCGGTGTGTGTGTTAGGAACTGGAGAAGTTAGTGGAGAAGTGTGGCTCACTGGTTAGAAGCGGCAGTCCCTGATGCAGAGGTCTGGCCCGGGACCAGGGTTCAATTCCCGACGCGGCAGGGTCTTGGGCTCTATGTCCGCGGACTCGATAAGTCTCTCCTCGGTGCCTACTCCAATCATGGGTCCCACTCTGCAACTCTGGGCAATAGCTTGCTTAATCTTCACAACGGCCCCAATAGCGCTGGGATGCCTGGCTTCACCTTGGGGGTGCCCAGTAGGGAGCATCTCACAGGGAAACCAAGGAAGGGTTCCACAGCGGTATAAAGCCCAGGATGCCCCGAGATGGGGCCGCAGTGCGCTTTACAAGTATACCATCATTTACATTTACATTTGGATATATGCTGCTGTGTGCTGGTGTGTGTTGTGTGTCTTGGTGGTGAAAGCTAACATTTTCCCTTTTCACTATTGAAGGGCTGCCCTGCTGATCGGACAGAATGGGGAATTTTTGTAACATTTATCGAAAATATCCTTCATAGGGATAAGATAAATAATAGGAATGAGCTCAGAATCTGATAATACATCTTTAAGTAAGTGTGGTTTTTAAGGTCTTTGTTTGAACACAGCACTTTTAGGATGCAGATATTTCCTTGTCCAACATTTCTGTGCGTTTCTGTCTTCTTGTGGATTGATTGTCTGGTTTCACTTTGAGAGAGGAAGATAATGTGCATGTGGTGTGGTGTCTTTTATTGTGTCTTCACTGTGTTACTGTAAGTATTGATACAAATACTTTACACTGCATTTTAGATAAGTCTGTCTGCTCATGACAAGCTAGAAAAGGGGTAAGTATTGTCGACAGGAGGCCACCTTCTTAGGTCACCTACTGTCGAAGGGGATAGGAGATTAGCTCCTTGGGTAAATTACACATTAATGAGGTGTATGGGGTGCATGAGCCTGATCACTGAATGCCCAACTCTTGAAACTGCATTTTTCTTCCTTCTGAATGCCTAACACTTGAAACTGTGTTTGGCTCCTGTGCTTGGTACATATATTGCTGTATGCTGTTTTGTCTTGTAAGTACATAAGACAGCTTTTTGTGCGCTTTCTTTCTTTTGAGCCCGCCCGAGCTGTTTCCATAAGACAATCGGTCAGACTTGCTTTAGGCACCCATTTCACAGGATGCTGTGAGAATGCCCTTGAAAAAACAGGGACACAGCACCTCACCATAAAATAACACTGTTCACAAAAAGAAAAATTTCATGATTAAAATGTACCAAAGGAAATGATGGACGGAGCGTTGACAATACAAGCATTCACCCCTAGTCAACTGATCTGGGTTTAATTCATCACCATTCTTTAGCCCACTCTGCCACCCCAGTTCAGACATGGCCATATGCAAATCAGTCTGACCCTGTGCCTCATGGGAACAGTCCAGCCCGAACTGCCAAGCCATGCCTTCCCTGGACCGGAAACAAGCTACCGAGGACCGGTTTCTGGCATTTCAGCCGTCTTCAGCCCGGCTTGCTTGAATCCAATGGCAAAGTGAGCAAGGGACTCACGTCTGAGCATATCCTGCCAACTTATGGCGAACAAAGAAAAACCAAAGGAAATGATGGATGGAGCGTTGACAATACAAGCACTCACCCCCAGTCAACTGATCTGGGTTTAATCCATTACCATTCTTAAGCCCACTCTGCCACCCCAGTTCAGACATGGCAATATGAAAATCAGTCTGACCCTGTGCCTCATGGGAACAGTCCAGCCCGAACTGGCAAGCCATGCCTTCCCTGGACCGGAAACAAGCTACCGAGGACCGGTTTCTGGCATTTCAGCCGTCTTCAGCCAGCTTGCTTGAATCCAGTCGCAAAGTGAGCAAGGGAATCACGACTCAGCACGCCCTGCCAACATATGGCGAACAAAGAAAAACCAAAGGAAATGATGGACGGAGCGTTGACAATACAAGCACTCATCCCCAGTCAACTGATCTGGGTTTAATCCATCACCATTCTTTAGCCCACTCTGCCACCCCAGTTCAGACATGGCCATATGCAAATCAGTCTGACCCTGTGCCTCATGGACCTGGCTTGGCAGTTCGGGCTGGACTGTACCCATGGGGCACAGGGTCAAGATTGATTTGCATATGGCTTGGTTCAAACTGGAATGGCATAGTGAGCAAAAAAACGATGGATTTAGGCCCAGATCTCTGTACTGGGGTGAATGTATGACATTGTTCATTCTGTCCATCACCTGTTGTTTTTGCATTTGTCACCACGAGTGGGACGGGTATGCTCAGACGTGAGTCCCGTGCTCTCCATGCCACTGGAATCAAGCAATCCAGGCTAGTGAGGGCTGAAAGCCCAAAACCGGTCCATGGATGCTTGATTCCAGTCCAGGGAGGACCTGGTTTGACAGTTCGGGCTGGACTGTACCCATGGGGCACAGGGTCAAGACTGATTTGCATATGGCTGGGTTCAAACTGGAATGCCATGGTGAGCAAAAAAACTATGGATTTAGGCCCAGATCTCTATACTGGGGTGAATGTATGACATTGTTCTGCATTCTATCCATCACCTGTTGTTTTTGCATTTGTCACCCCGAGTGGGACGGGTATGCTCAGACGTGAGTCTGTGCTCTCCATGCAACTGGAATCAAGCTATCCAGGCTGATGAGGGCTGAAAGCCCGAAACCGGTCCTTGGATGCTTGCTTCCAGTCCAGGGAGGACCTGGCTTGGCAGTTCGGGCTGGACTGTAGCCATGGGGCACAGGGTCAAGACTGATTTGCATATGGCTGGGTTCAAACTGGAATGGCATGGTGAGCAAAAAAACGATGGATTAGGCCCAGATCTCTGTACTGGGGTGAATGTATGACATTGTTCTGCATTCTGTCCATCACCTGTTGTTTTTGCATTTGTCACCACGAGCGGGACGGGTATGCTCAGACGTGAGTCCCGTGCTCTCCATGCCACTGGAATCAAGCTATCCAGGCTGGTGAGGGCTGAAAGCCCGAAACCGGTCCATGGATGCTTGTTTCCAGTCCAGGGAGGACCTGGCTTGACAGTTCGGGCTGGACTGTACCCATGGGGCACAGGGTCAAGACTGATTTGCATATGGCTGGGTTCAAACTGGAATGCCATGGTGAGCAAAAAACTATGGATTTAGGCCCAGATCTCTATACTGGGGTGAATGTATGACATTGTTCTGCATTATTTCCATCACCTGTTGTTTTTGCATTTGTCAACCCGAGTGGGACGGGTATGCTCAGACGTGAGTCCCGTGCTCTCCATGCCACTGGAATCAAGCTATCCAGGCTGATGAGGGCTGAAAGCCCAAAACCGGTCCTTGGATGCTTGTTTCCAGTCCAGGGAGGACCTGGCTTGGCAGTTCGGGCTGGACTGTACCCATGGGGCACAGGGTCAAGACTGATTTGAATATGGCTTGGTTTAAACTGGAATGACATGGTGAGCAAAAAAATGATGGATTTAGGCCCAGATCTCTGTACTGGGGTGAATGTATGACATTTTTCTGCATTCCGTCCATCACCTGTTGTTTTTGCATTTGTCACCACGAGTGGGACGGGTATGCTCAGACGTGAGTCCCATGCTCTCCATGCCACTGGAATCAAGCTATCCAGGCTGGTGAGGGATGAAAGCCCAAAACCGGTCCTTGGATGCTTGTTTCCAGTCCAGGGAGGACCAGGCTTGGCAGTTTGGGCTGGACTGTACCCATGGGGCACAGGGTCAAGACTGATTTGCATGTGGCTGGGTTCAAACATGAATGGCATGGTGTGCAAAAAAACTATGGATTTAGGCCCAGATCTCTGTACTGGGGTGAATGTATGACATTGTTCTGCATTCTTTCCATCGCCTGTTGTTTTTGCATTTGTCACCCCGAGTGGGACGGGTATGCTCAGACGTGAGTCCCGTGCTCTCCATGAAACTGGAATCAAGCTATCCAGGCTGGTGAGGGATAAAAGCCCGAAACCGGTCCTTGGATGCTTGTGTCCAGTCCAGGGAGGACCTGTCTTGGCAGTTCGGGCTGGACTGTACCCATGGGGCACAGGGTCAAGACTGATTTGCATATGGCTGGGTTCAAACTGGAATGGCATGGTGAGCGAAAAAACAATAGATTTAGGCCCAGATCTCTGTACTGGGGTGAATGTATGACATTGTTCTGCATTCTATCCATCACCTGTTGTTTTTGCATTTGTCACCCCGAGTGGGACGGGTATGCTCAGACGTGAGTCCCATGCTCTCCATGCCACTGGAATCAAGCTATCCAGGCTGATGAGGGCTGAAAGCCCGAAACCGGTCCTTGGATGCTTGTTTCCAGTCCAGGGAGGACCTGGCTTGGCAGTTCGGGATGGACTGTAGCCATGGGGCACAGGGTCAATACTGATTTGCATATGGCTGGGTTCCAACTGGAATGGCATGGTGAGCAAAAAAATGATGGATTTAGGCCCAGCTCTCTGTACTTGGGTGAATGTATGACATTTTTCTGCATTCTGTCCATCACCTGTTGTTTTTGCATTTGTCACCCCGAGTGGGACGGGTATGCTCAGACGTGAGTCCCGTGCTCTCCATGCCACTGGAATCAATCTATCCAGGCTGATGAGGGCTGAAAGCCCAAAACCGGTCCTTGGATGCTTGTTTCCAGTCCAGGGAGGACCTGGCTTGGCAGTTCATGCTGGACTGTACCCATGGGGCACAGGGTCAAGACTGATTTGCATATGGCTGGGTTCAAACTGGAATGGCATAGTGAGCAAAAAAACGATGGATTTAGGCCCAGATCTCTGTACTGGGGTGAATGTATGACATTGTTCTGCATTCTGTCCATCACCTGTTGTTTTTGCATTTGTCACCCCGAGTGGGACGGGTATGCTCAGACGTGAGTCCCGTGCTCTCCATGCCACTGGAATCAAGCTATCCAGGCTGATGAGGGCTGAAAGCCCAAAACCGGTCCTTGGATGCTTGTTTCCAGTCCAGGGAGGACCTGGCTTGGCAGTTCGGGCTGGAATGTACCCATGGGGCACAGGGTCAAGACTGATTTGCATATGGCTGGGTTCAAACTGGAATGGCATGGTGAGCAAAAAAACAATGAATTTAGGCCCAGATCTCTGTACTGGGGTGAATGTATGACATAGTTCTGCATTCTGTCCATCACCTGTTGTTTTTGTATTTGTCACCCCGAGTGAGATGGGTATGCTCAGACGTGAGTCCCGTGCTCTCCATGCCACTGGAATCAAGCTATCCAGGCTGACGAGGGCATAAAGCCCAAAACCGGTCATTAGATGCTTTTTTCCAGTCCCTGGAGGACCTGGCTTGGCAGTTCGGGCTGGACTGTACCCATAGGGCACATGGTCAAGACTGATTTGCATATGGCTGGGTTCAAACTGGAATGGCATGGTGAGCAAAAATATGATGGATTTAGGCCCAGATCTCTGTACTGGGGTGAATGTATGACATTGTTCTGCATTCTGTCCATCACCTGTTGTTTTTGCATTTGTCACCCCGAGTGGGACGGGTATGCTCAGACGTGAGTCCTGTGCTCTCCATGCCACTCGAATCAAGCTATCCAGGCTGATGAGGGCTGCAAGCCCAAAACCGGTACTTGGATGCTTGTTTACCGTCCAGGGAGTACCTGGCTTGGCAGTTCGGGCTGGACTGTACCCATGGAGCACAGGGTCCAGACTGATTTGCATATGACTGGGTTCAAACTGGAATGGCATGGTGAGCAAAAAAACAATGGATTTAGTCCCAGATCTCTGTACTGGGGTGAATGTATGACATTGTTCTGCATTATGTCCATCACCTCTTGTTTTTGCATTTCTCACCCCGAGTGGGACGGGTATGCTCAGACGTGAGCCCCGTGCTCTCCATGCCACTGGAATCAAGCTATTCAGGCTGATGAGGGCTGAAAGCCCAAAACCGGTCCTTGGATGCTTGTTTCCAGTCCAGGGAGGACCTGGCTTCGCAGTTCGGGCTGGAATGTACCCATGGGGCACAGGGTCAAGACTGATTTGCATATGGCTGGAGTCAAACTGGAATGGCATGGTGAGCAAATAAACAATGGATTTAGACCCAGATCTCTGTACTGGGGTGAATGTATGACATTGTTCTGCATTCTGTCCATCACCTGTTGTTTTTGCATTTGTCACCCCGAGTGGGACGGGTATGCTCAGACGTGAGTCCTGTGCTCTCCATGCCACTGGAATCAAGCTATCCAGGCTGATAAGGGCTGAAAGCCCGAAACCGGTCCTTGGATACTTGTTTCCAGCCCAGGGAGGACCTGGCTTGGCAGTTCGGGCTGGACTGTACCCATGGGGTCAAGACGGATTTGCATATGGCTGGGTTCAAACTGGAATGCCATGGTGAGCAAAAAAACGATGGATTTAAGCTCAGATCTCTGTACTGGGGTGACTGTATGACATTGTTCTGCATTCTGTCCATCACCTGTTGATTTTGCATGATTAAAATGTGTCACCTTGAGGAAAGCCATGTTACTGCCCCTCCCTTCCTTTAATTGATGCAATTGGAATTGAGATGGAGATGAAAGGACGGGTAGACTAGCCTGAGGTTCCCTTCTCTGATCCTTAAGGGAAACTATATGTCAGTGGCTTTCGTTTGAGTACCCAGGTGGCACCAGCATTATTGCTCATGGTACCGTAACACTACATATAGTTGAAGAGACATCACAAATACTTTATTAGTTAGCCTGAGTAACTGGGTTGTAACATATGATGTGGGAAAGAATAATGCGCTGGTAGAAAATTATTACAATTAAATAAAATAATGTTTGTATTAGGCCCTGTTGGGTAGGTACTGAAGTCAAGATGTCTAACCTGCAAGTAAGGCCTATAATCAAGATGAGATATTGCCCAGCCCATGTACTGTATGGTGCACATGATGCACAATACTAGGAAGGGTACCTGTATGCCCCCGGTAATTTCACACCACACATATTCTTTTTTGCTTGTGCAGCAATGCAGAAAACTTCAACTAAGTTAAAGAGAGCTAGGAGTCCAACACATAAATCCAGGTCATCCATTTGTTTTCGGTAGGCCACTACTGAAAACACCGCTACACCACAATTTTTCTAACAACCCATAACAATTTTGAATTGTTCCTAAAATGCCAACGATTTCTATCAGGTGAAAAATTTCATAAAAAGTGATTTATTTCCATTGCATGTCACGTTTCTTAATAGTGGCTAACTGTTTAAAGAGCACATAGCTCTACAGAAGCTTGTTTGGAACAACAAGTTTTGCTGGAGAACTCATGTACTTCCTATATTGCGCTTCATTTGTCAGTTATTTAAATAATAAGAACCACTGTTAATTTAGCAATTTCAAGTTTTCCTGCCACAACTATAAAATGAGAGCATGGTCACAAATGCAATATTGATGTTGGTCTCCTTGGAAAAATAATTCTAAAGGTGTCTGAAGACCTGCACAGTAGTGAAGATTTACAAAGTTGAAGCTGTGTTGTGATCTCTATGACTTATTGAACACAAGCTTGCTGAGACAAGAAACACAAGCAAGCCATTGCTTTGAAATTCCTTTTTTTGTGGTTCTTCAGATGAATAATATAGGAATAGACAGATGCAATGGCAATGATTCAAAGTATGTCCGGATTTGTCCTTCAGAGCTTAGTAAATGACTTAAGGCTTACCTCGCTACTTGGGATTGTGAGAGAAAACAATTAATTGTATAAATTTTGCCCTTGCCAGTTAATTAAAACTCTGCATTCTACCCACTAATAGGTCTGGGACGCTCTGTAGTCTCATAGAGGGCCCGGGCGTGATGCTCAGCCTAGCTGCTTATTATGGATCATCGATATGAATATGACTGGGGCGGAGCTGCGGAGTAACGAAGTGCTGGACGAGGCAGTACCACCGAAAACAGAATGAGAGATGGGCTATCCAGGAGCCCCAGCTTGTTGGTCTACTTGTGACCGAGTCCCAGTCCTTTGAGCCCCAGCCTGTGGGGTTTACCTGCGTTAAGTCTCTGCCCCTTGGTTCCTCTTGAATCTGACCCCCCTCCTTCCTTTGATCCCTCTGTGCAAGGTACAATATACGGCCACCTGAAGGACAGTGCACCAGAGGGAAAGTGGATGAATAGGGATGGACTTCACTAATGAAGAATAGGGAGATAGGTAGGGATGGACTTCATGGATGAAGAATAGTGTGCTGGTACTCTGTCTAAGGTGCCAGCAACAGGGTAAGGGAGACTGGTGCACTGCCCTGGACACTGGACAGGATTAGTTGAGGGTGTCCTTAAAGGAGGGAGGGTGCCCTATCCTGCGTGCAGAGGATTTTCCCAGAAAGAGCTAGACGAGTAGCTCCACCGCGGGTGCTCAACAGCACCAACGCCAGGTGAACAATAGGAGCCTACCAGTGATGGCTCTCTGAAAGACACTGCAAAGAAGTGTTTTGCCCATCCTGTTCCCTGTTACCAATTCCATTGTGTTACATTGCTCTCCCAATCACCATGTATCCATTTGGGCACCCAATTGATGAGGAAAATAGCATTTGCACCTCCCTGTCCAGAGCGGGTTCAGCACATAGAAAGTACAAGTTGCATCCTAGTTGTTATTGTGCTAATAATAGTGTTAGGAAGATCCTACTCTCTGAACGAGAAGTATCCTGTGCACTCTCAAGTTCATGCAGCACCAGCTTCTCTTGTGAACATGTTTGTTACTTTGGTTCCTCGCACAGGGGAGCACAGGAGGACATAAAATGATGAAAGAAGTGTCTAGATTGGTGTACTTTTGATTCTGTTCTCCAGTCCCAGATATGACATTTATTGATTTCTGCACTACAAATGAATGTGTACATTATGCACCTAGTAGCAAGGGGGTGTGGGGGCTTCCCACACTGATCCTGAAGGTGCTACTAAGAGGTGATTACCTCAGTATTTTCAGCAAAAGTACATATACGGGTTCAACACTCCAAATGGTTCAATGAAAATTTCTTTAATCCAAATTAAAGTCATATACATTCATATTCATATAGACTGAATGGCAAGATTCAATTCATTGTGCGTCGCAGACGAATTTAGAAACCAGAATCCCTATGCATTTCGGGACCAACGTCCCTTCATCAGGGAATAAGGTGTATCTGTGAAGGAAATATACATTTGTTTAAAAAGAGGACCCTTCCCATTGGTTAGATGAAAGCATAAACCTACTAAATGTGTAACGAGATCATAAAAGTCGAGTGAAGTATGAATCTGGAAAAGACACACCCATATAAAGTAATGAACTGAAATTCCACCAAAGTGATCATTGATTTTTTTTAAACTAGATATATGTGTGAAAATTCGCGAAAAGGGCATTGGAATCGTGAACAACCGAGGTAACACCGAAGGCAAGCTCAAGGAACCAAAAAGAACACTGTGCCTTATTAGTGGGCAAGTAAATCAGAGAGACAGTCGAATTTCATGCGTAAACCGCATCCCGTGTGCATACCAACCAAGTAATTAGAGAAACAAATCAAATGTACACAAAAGAAACCTTACCGGATAAGTATTTGGCATTCTGTAACTGTTACGGGCTCACAGGCAAGCAGTGTCGGAGTGTGAGAGAAACAAACATAAATAACGGACCAAATTAGTCCTGTGATGTAAACAAACAACTGTGCACGGTGACGGATGCATGTGAAATGTGTTCACAGGTGAAATATACGACCAATAATAAAGGTGATAAAAATAAAAACAGGCTCGAGAATTACACGCACAAATGCAGTGAAAACGTATAAGGGTACCCGGAACTGTTGTGGGTAGAAAACATGCTGTAGTCAAACTAGTGTCGGCCATGTTAGGTGGGGAAGAGTCATAATGGAACGAACAGTTGTCAGGTACATAAATCATAATACGGCTGGTCATAAGGCTGCTAGTAATAAACAAAAGAACAATATTCAATATTGAAAATTATACCTCTTTAGACATGTGGCGAGAAAATTGAACTTGAAACCACATAAAAAAAATGTCATGTGAAAAAACGATGTTGTATGGACAATGTACAATAGAAAAAACAAGGGAAATAAAACTCTTAGGGTAGGAAAAAGGTTGAGTGTCAAAAGAAACGAGAATATGAGGTGAAATAATATAAACCGGAGAGCTCAAGACAACTGATCATAAGTGAAACACAGAAAAGACATGTAGGTTGAGCAAAAAAGGCATGTAAGATAAACCAAAAGTAATGAGCAGATTTTTAGAGGAAGCAACTATATTCAATCCTTTCGTTGAGTCCTTTTGGTTGGCAGGATCCCAACGACTTGATCCAGAAGAGTTCGCGTTGCAATAATCTCTTGCGATTGTCCACGCCCGGTCTCATTGGGACAACCTCTAGTACAAGGAACCTTAGTTGACTTATGTTGTGCTGAGCAGATGTAAAGTGGGCAGCAATAGAAGATTTAAAATTCTTATTTCTTATAGTACTCCTATGTTCTGTTAAATTAGTTTTGATTTTCCTTTCAGTCTTTCCCACATAGGGTAAGCCACACGGGCATTTCAGTAGATACACCAAGTTCATGGAGTCGCATGTCGCGTTCGGTTTGAGTTTGATTGGTTTACCAGATGAAGGATGGTTCAAGAAGTTGCCTTTGATTATATTATTGCAGTGACTGCAATTATGGCATGGTTTAGTGCCTGAAAAGACAATATCAGGTGGTTTGGGTTTGCATTCCAACATGTTTTTTAGATTGTTTGCTCTTTGGTAGGCGAACAAAGGAGTGCAGTTGAAAATACATTGAAAATCCGGTTCAAGTTGTATCATTTGCCAGTTGCGTAGGATAATGTTTTTGATCATTGGGCTTCTTGAAGAATATTTAGACACACATACTGGTCTCTCAGTTTTGTGTGAGTCTAACTTGGGGGTTAGCAGGTCTGTTCTGTCAATGTGTGTGATACGTTCACAAGCAGCCTTCAACATGGCCTCAGGATATTTCCTCTCCCTGTATTTTTGTAAAATCTGTTCTTCAGTATGAGAATAATCTTCGGGTTCAGAGCAGATTCTTTTGACCCTAAGTAGCTGGGAAAAGGGTAAATGTCTTTTTAGAGGAGCGGGATGACAGCTGGGATACAACAAGGCATTATTCCTGTCTGTGGATTTCACGAACAGGGAAGTTTTTAACCTGGTATTTTCCAAGGTAACTGAAATGTCCAAAAAGGAGAGGCATGTCTTGTCGGCATTGTGGGTGAAGCGAATATGATCATCAATTTGGTTGATGTATGTCATAAACTGAGTAATTTCTTCAGAAGAACCAGCCAAATTAAGAAGATGTCATCGATGTATCTCCAGTATGTTACAATTTTGGAGCGCCACTGAACTTTTTCCAGAATGTTGTCAATTTACAATCGATGCATAAACAAATTCGCGTAGCTGGGGGCTGCACGATTGCCCATTGAAGTGTCCACTAATTGCAAGTAAAACTCGTTGTTCCAACAGAAATAAATGTGATACAGCATAAATTGCATGAGTTCCAGTAATAGTACTTTTAGATCGTCATTCATTGAATTCAAAAGTAGAAAGGATTCCAACGCTTCAATGCCCCTATTGTCCGGTATTGAAGTGTACAAAGCACTTACATCAATGGTGACGAAGGCGTATTGGATGTTTGGGTCTAGTGTCACTTTATTCAGTCGGTTTAAAAAATCAGTTGAATCTCGTATGTATGTAGACATGCCTCCCACGATGGGCTGGAGGTACATGTCAACGAACTTCCCTGTGGGTTTATGAATAGAGTTTTTTGTGGATACAATAGGTCTGAAGGGTGGTTGATGTAGATTTTTGTGGATTTTCGACAGCATGTGTATGCTGGGGCATTTCGGGTGAGGATGAATCAAGTATTTCAAATCTTTTTGGGTGATAGTTCCCATATTCATGGCTTTTTCCAGAATTGTTCTTAAAATCTAAGAGAAAGCTTCAGTGGGGTCCAGGGCTAATTTCATGTAAAGATCCTTGTCATGTACATGGGTGGTTACACTTGTCTGGTAGAACTCCAAATCCAAAACAACTAGGGCTCCCCCTTTATCAGCTTTACAACAGGTGATTTTGTTATTGTTGGTAATTTCCCTGAGAGTTCTGTAATTTGATTTAGGAGTAATCCAGTTTGAATCGCATTAAAATAGGTGTGCCACACCATCTTCAATTGGTTTCTACATTATGCACCTGTCATGATAGTTAATATGACAGTTAGTTTTTGTATCCAGGAGCAGGGGAGATTAGGGTGGGTGAGAACATATGACTTCATTCACAGACCGAACATGGCAATAGGCCCATCTTGAATTCTGTATCATAATATTCACTTCACCTGTGGATCACAAGTTCATACTTAGCATTTGAGGGGATGGTTGGCAAATGGTGCCCTTCTTTTCTTTTTCCCCCACTGTATTTGTTGCCACATCCACGTATTGCATTTTCATCAGGTACAATGTTAAAATATGTTAATCGAAAAATAGGCCCTTGTAGGCACTATCTCTTAACTTGTTATGTCTATCGAGTAGGTACATTGACTCCTAAGAAAGAGATATCCATGCATTATGGTATACCTGTGCTGCTTTGTTTCCCCTTGAAATTTGAGTGACTAGGTACTTTCTTTCTCCCCCTTAGAATTGTAAAGACCCTACCGGATGAGGCTGTGGGGCCATGGGTGGAGCAGTGTCAATTGCTGGATGCTGGCACCCACTCTGTAGTGTTCCAATCCCGTAAATCGTTGGGTGGACCAATGAGGCAGGCATGATGCGGCCTCAAGCTACAAACGCTCCTTGATGTCCATTGTATCTCGTGATTGGGGCTCCATGGATGCCTCCCTGCTGCCTTCTAGTGTTCTCTGGGGCTCTGTCCCCTCAATTGTGTATTCCTATGCTCTTAGTAGGACCCTTTTTGTCTGAATGGTGCTGCCAGCCTTTCCATATCCATCCACAACAAAGGTAAAAGAGGACATTCTTATCTGGTACTCCTTTAAACTGATCAAGTGTCCGATAAGCCCTGACCTGTCCTTACCTTAATAGAGGATGGGTATATAGTAGCCCAATCCACTTTAACATGTTGGTCATAAATCCCTTTAGCTTCATTATCCTGTATAAGCGTTCCCAATCTACTTAAATATAGACCTTTTCAAGGTGCATGGAGTTGGTTCCAACAGAGCCTCCAACGGTGGATCGCTAAATATTTGTAACCTCCTTCTAATGTTAGAGAAGGTGTTGCTATGTGGTGAGAGTCCAAGTTGATTTGGGTGAATTAGGTACAGCAACATCTTTGCTAATATATTTGAAAACACCTTCACATGTATCTTACCGTCCAGGTGAGTAAGGGCAATGGGCAGTGTGCTGTTACTTCTAAATAGTCTTTGCCTTGTGTCAACAGTGCCGCCATGATTGCCCCCTTTGTAGTTGGCGGTAGACATCTGATTCCTTGGCAGTCATGTACATCTCCAATTGTTATAGGGCAAGCATATCTTGAAACAATAAGTATAATTTTGTTTGCAGATCATCACAACTGGCGTTTGATCACTGTCCAGATTCTTCATTGCAAACTTAATTGCAGTTCCATTTACTGGTGTTTCAAAATCCTTCATCTGTGATAGTGTGAGTTTTCTTAGCCTGGTCAAATTGACATAGTTCTATGAGGCTTGTGTGGATACAACTACCTCTAGTAATACATCTACCTTTAATAAGGATATTTGGACAAAATATTGTGTCAATGATATATAGTGTTGGCAAAATATAGTGTCAAGAATTTCAAGGACCAATCTATTTGGATGGTAAGCAAAGTTTTATTATACCTAATTTCACATATATGTACCTTGATGATTTATATATCTTCAAGATAAGTAGATGTGGAATTAAGCATGGCAAATCAATACTTACCTATTTGCACTCACTTTCCTGATATTTCTGATTGTTTCTATATGATATTCTGTCCACCCAATATTTTTTAAATTGATATTCTATCAGACAACCTATACTAGTCTCAATAATTTGGGTCTACAAGTGACTCGCTTCAACTTTCATGTTTATTAGTATAATTATGAGGTAACATATTCTATCTTTCTTTATCATCCATGACAGGAGGCATCATGCACTGTCAATCGCACTGTGGTTTTTGCTTTGTAAATATTACTTTTCCCACTCCAGGGAGCACAACAGTAGGGAAAGTGTTGGATAGCGTAGGGGTAAAAATTACTATTCCCACTCCAGAGAGTGCAACAGTGGAGAAATCGTTGGATAGCTGGATGGTAAAAATTACTATTCCCACTTCAGTGAGTGCGACAGTAGGGAAAGCATTAGATAGCGTAGAAGTTAAATATAACATACTTATAAATATTTGTTTTATATTTTAAATAACTCTACATCATTTACAAATACCCATTAATAATTATTAGACCTAATTACCATTGAATAATTAATTAACAATACATTAACAATACATACCAATAAATAATTATTAATAAATATTAGTTACCAAATAATACATATTGAATAATAAAATATTGTTCATAACAAAAACATATTAATTATTACAAATTAATTGACAATTAAAAAATATTAAACAATACAATTAGTTTTTATACCAAAACATACTTTTTAGGAAACATTAATTAACAATTAATAAAAAATAATTTCTATTTAATAGCAATTAATTACCAATTAAAACATTAATTGCCAATTAAACAAATGAATTACCAATTAAAAAATGAATTACCAACTAATAAACTTTATTGGCAATTAAAAAAATTAATTAACAATTAAAAAAATGAATTACCAATGTCATACATTATTTACCAATGATATAAGTTAATGACCAATTTAAAATAATTTATTGCCAATTATTAATTAATTAAAAATAAATTGATTATCAATAACAATGAATAAAAATAAATCATTACTTAATTACAATTAAATTACTTCCCACCCAATTCCCCTATAAACCCACAACCCGCTACAGAACTTAAACGCAAAAATTAATTAAAATTAATTTCTAATTTCTAAAAATTAACAATTAATTTAGTATAATTAAATTACTTCCCACCCATTCCCCTATAAACCCACAACCCACTCCGGTACTAAAACATAAAATTGACTTAAAAATTAACATTTTTAATATATAAAAAGTAGTACACATATAATGTAAAACAAGTTAAATACTTAACAAAAACATATAACACATACATAATAAATACATAACAAAATACTTAACAATAATGCAAATATCGATATTAGTAACATCAAGATTAGTAACATCGATATATTTGATATTGATATTACTAACTTTGATAAAACTTACATCGATATAATAAATTCGATATTACTTACCTTAGGGTCGATAGTCTGTCCAAGGATATTCTTAACCTCGATATTCTGTACTTTTAATATTTCCAACTGGATATTTCTGTAGGTTGATATTTACAACTCAATATTTAGACTGTGCACCTTAGCACACAGCTGTTGGTTTTGCACTGGCACAGGAGTGAGCATAGGGGTGGCACATATTCCTGTAAATATGGTGCACCGCTGCATTTTTTCAATAAAGCATCTTGGTGCAACAGAATTGTTTGTGGTGAATTGTTTGTAAATATACCACACGGTCATATGGTGTTCATCACTTGTATTCACCGCCACACACGGTCAGATTTAGTTTATGAGAAGAGTGCAGGTGGTCCCTACCATGGCCGCTAAAACCTCAGACTCTTCATGCCAGGTTAGCTGCGTGAAATGTAGGGTAATCTAGTCTACTATGGACGGAGCTCTTGAAATGTCCCATATGTGTCGATACTTCTCATGACCCACATATCCCCTACTCCTCAGGTGGGTTGTTTGTACTCTGAGAAACCCATTCCATTGTGTGCATTTCCAGGTTAGGTTAATGTGCAAGGGCCCAGGTGAGACAGAGAGGAATATATCCTAAACATATGGTGCAGAGCAGTACTACAAACCATCTTAGTGCTAGGACACTTCTTGGAGTAGGGTGCGCTATACAAATGATGTTTCATTCATTCATTCATCTTGCTGCACCAAGCTGTGTCTTTTGAAAGTGCAAGGATGCGCTGTGTTTACAACAATCCAACACATCCCTGTGCTTTCCTTTGTGCTGGTGCATAATAGACTGGCTAGTCTCATCGCAGGTACCCTTGCACCATGGGCCAAGGGTCCCTGCTTTGGGATTTGTCTGCTCTCTGTGCGCCAGCACACGCAATAAGGACAGGAATTCGCCTTGTCTTGTAAAATGGTGCACTCCTGCCCTTTTTGTTTTACCTAGGGCAACACAGCCAGAAGGCTTAAGGTGCTGCCCTATGGCAAAATGTTTACAAAATCCATGAATGTTTTTATGTAACCATAGATGAGCCAGCATACTACCCAGTGGCAGCTGGTGAAATTTGAAAGTGGTGAGGCGTAAAAGTGACGCCTGAGTGAACCACAGCCAGGGAGTGCAGAGAGAAAGCCCGAGAATCTCCCAGGAGAAATCTTTTTAAAAGATTGGGCAAATGGTGCATTTTCAAGCACATTTGAGAAAGCAAGAAGGTTAATAAAGCAATTCTGAAAGTGTAGTTAGTGCATTGCACTTCCCCATTCTGGAACTGACCCCAAGGCAATGGATTAATATGCCTACTGCAAAGAACATATAGCATGCACATCAAAACATCACAAAAAGGTCATATAATGTAAATAGTTCAGTGGATTACTGCTTTTGTTAGAGTCATGCTTTTGTTACTTGCACTTTAAGAGTTACACGCCTAAGTTAGTGGATAGAGCTGGTAACTGTCATCAGAGAGCTGCATAAAAATTTCAAGGCAGAGGTTAGAGCGTTATGATTTTTTCCTCCAGTCATTCTAGAAATTAATTCTTATTTGTATTGTCAACACAACCATGGTGTTACAACTGGTGTTAAATTATATGTTTATGCTGCTCCGGACCAAACAGTCAGTCAAAAACTATGCTGCCTACCATTATGGATGACATGTGACACCTGCACCATGTAGTCCACGTTTGTTTTTTGTAACATTCCCTATGCAATGATTTACACACGTATGCCATTGTCTCTGAATAATGAGTGTGTGTGTGAGATGTAAATGGCTCTGAAATCCAACACTACACAGCACTATAAAACAAAAGAAATACATGTTGGAGAATGGCTATGGGGAGATGAGGGAGGAGGCTATGTAGGAGCATAGTAGATGCATAGAGACAGGAGAGTCCCAGATGGATTCACTTTACAATGATTGCATGTAAAGATGAAGCTTCTCTTAGCTCACTGTAATTCATTTTATGCTTTGTATAATGATGATGACGCATAACACAATTACACGCTGTGCCATCCCTGGATTGGAATTTGTTACCAGGTGTGTTTTCTAGTTTTAGTTATACCTAGGCTGTGGGGTTTTAGGTTTAAACCTATAATAACTGATAAAACCCCACTGAAAGAAAAATAGCCCTCACCGGTGAAAACATATAAACACTGAAAAAACACCTGGACAACCACAAACTAAATGCCATTCAAAGAAAGGAAAAAGAGAGTGAAAGTCGTTTTCTTTCTTCCTGAAGGGGTCAATATAAAGTAACTTTGTTATACAAGCTAGCAGTAAGAAGGACTGGCTAACATTAGTCTGCTTGAGTTTTGTTCTTTAGGGATGCCAGTAAAATATTGTTTCTTCTTCCTTTTACTTTTTTCAGTTTTGTGGCCTTTGGTCTAAAGATGCAGGGTTTAATTTCATGATTTAGGTCTAGTTTAATTATTTTATAAACTATATAGAATCAGGAAATATCAAACTCATGTGTGATATTTTGGCTGCATTTGATTCTTTCAATAAAAAAAGATCCCTGTACCATGGACGTTGGTTCCCTTTACCTGGTTTCTGATTAACACATTGTTTTGGATTGCTTTTTGTCAGGACACACTTTTTTATTTATTTACTGATTGGGTTGCATGAATTCCTTGCATCCCAGTTGCCTCATAGGTTAATTATTTAACCCGAGGCAAGCTCGAAAAGGGCTGAAGCATCCATTGGAGAGCCACAGCAGATTACAGAGCATAGAAGCCTACTTTTGAGATTCTACTGACGCAGGTATGGATAATCTAGGTCATACATCCAGGAAGTCATAGCAGAGAGCACGAGTAAACCCGGAAGTGGAAACTTCAGTGGCGTGTTTACAATGGGAGCCCCTGAGGGGATTAAGCACAAGTCCGGTCCCAGCTCCAATCTGATGCCATCCAATGCTCTGTGCTAGACCTTGGATTCAATGGCAATCTCAAAGGATGAAGAATGAGCCCATACATGGGGGTGTAAGCTACGATATAGGGGCCCCCACCCCGTCAATGGCAGCTCAATATTTAATAACAAATGCCAATACAATACACCTTCATCGTAATGAGCTACTCTACCTCTGTGATAAAATCTTACAAAATATTCCCCGAATAAGAGATGCTCTTTTTGTTTAAACATTTGCTCAATCGCGGGTGCCGCGATTGCTGCAAAAGTGAAGAAATAGCTTTTTTTCTATTTCTTTACTTTTGTAGCAATCGCGACACACACAGAAAAGCCATCTATTTCTTCACTTTTGCAGCAATTGCGCACCAAAGTAAAGCGCAGGTGGCCAGGGTGCCCAGAGCAACACAGGTCCTACTGAATGGGGCCTCCGTGATGTTTGATATTTTCACTCATGTTGCATGTCTTCAGTCTTTTCCATATTCATGAGCACACATTTCATATCATATATTAATTCTGCATTGAAGCATGTCTGTAGATCATTCAGTATCTCTTGTTGAGGCCTCAAAATGCTTTCTAAGTTGTCGACCAGGTAGGACCCTTCTAGTGCATAACGAGGAAGGGTGGTGGTTGCTGTGCCATCTCAAGTGTAGGGTTTTCATGTTGTGAAAGCCCAGAGTGTGTTGTCCAAACTTGCTGCACCCCTGTGTAACAGCACTGTATGCATGAGACGGCATGCAAGAGGGTGTGTGTGAGAGACAGCTTTGCACGCAGGGTGCACAAACCAGCAAAATTGAGGTCATCTGTGTCACATGTCAGGAGAGTTAATGGTTTTGTTGTGATGTGAACACTGCTGGCTTAAGCGATTACAATTGTTATTCTGGGGTGAGTTCTAAGGCTAGCATGGCAGAGATGAGGGAAGCTGTTCTTCAAGGGGCTTCATTTTTGAGAGTTTTGGTTAAAAATGACTTGCTTTCTTGATAATTTTTTGCTGTATTCTAATTGCAGTATTCAATTTTTGAATGGAACAAGCGTGCGCGCCTTGTGCTTGTTAAACATAGAAAAGAAAGACAAGCAACAGCCATGTTTAACAGGCCGCATGCCTTGCGCTGCAAGTGGAAAAAAAAAGGAGGGACGAGTGGTGAGCGATGTGCGCGCACCATAAGGAGAGAGGAAAGCCAGATGACGCCACTGCTCCTCATTGTGCACGTAACTGCATGCTCTATGATACCCAAAAAGCAGTGGTTGGGCTTTTTAAAGCCCACTCACTAAATGTCTCTCCAAAGCAGCGCATGCGCTAGCTCAGGAAAAATCTAAAAAATACTGTGGGGTCACATGTTTCGATACATGCTCCTTTACTATGGTTCTACAATGGAAGGCGAGACATATACATTGCAGCACCACAAATTGGTTCAGCTCAAGGGGATTCCTGGTTGAAATAGATGTTACCAATATATATTGTTTGCACACATGTACAGGCAGTAATCGTTTAATGCCTCTGCAATTTCAGAATTTTATTGCCTCGCCAGTTTGAGACAGTTGCCTGACTTTTGGATAAATGGTTGCAAGAGAAAAGAGCTGCTTGGACTGAGAATAGTCCTTCAACCCACTTATAAACATCTCTGGATTGTAAGCTAAAGGATGCTTATTCACTTTACCACCTCAATGACATGACTGAATACTCAGCATGCACTGCATTCTTACACCAACCAAAGCATTGACTACTCACCCTGTACCCATCAAATGACTTATGAAACAAATGTGCATGGTATCTACATCCTATGGCGGTCAAATTGTGTGTAAAAGTATTAGAAATTAAGACATGCTACTCCTATGATGGATTGTTCACAAGTGGCAGTTGTTGCTGAATGACACGCTGCAAATTGTGCACTGATCCATTGATGGATATTGAAAATAAAGTGATGCCAAGTACAGCATTATCATTGGGATACCTTAGAAATATGGACTCACAAGCCACCCTCATACATGTTTACTTAAGGGGTTTCTACCAAAAAGGGGAATTTCTGATGAAGGCTGAATATCATAGTTCTCTTGCCTTTTCTCTCTGGAGATCCAGAGTATCCATACCATCAAAAGTGAAAATTGTATTGTAAAACTTCATTGTACAATGAACTTTGTAATATTTTGTCCATTCTCCACTAGCATTTGAAAATGCCAATATTCACCCCAAAAATATTTTTATTTATAAGTTACTAAGATTTCTTTACTGAAAAAACTTTGGGGCATATTATCATGGGTGGCGATAGTGAATTTTTGCCGCTATAGAGGCCGTTTTTGGCCGCTAAGCAGCAATAATTCTATCGCCCTATCAGCAAGATGTCACTAACAGCACTCAGCGACAGCTTTTAGGTGATAGTGAGCGGACAGGGGCCCGATCTGCATGTTAGTGATATTTATCGCTAATATGCAAAGTGGGCGTACCCAAACTGTTAGCGACTGAAAACAGTCGCTAACATCGCTATCGCCTATTAGCAAGGCAGGCGTAGCGATGGATATATTCGCGCTAGGCGCAAATATCTCCAGATACTAACACCTGCCCAGACCAGTTCTTAGCAGTACAAAAGGGGGTGATGATGGACGGAGCATCTAAACCAATCACACACTCACACCCAGTAAAAAGATCTGGGTTTAATCTAACACCGTTCTTTAGCCCACTCTGCCACCCCAGTTCAGACATGGCCATATGCAAATCAGTCTGACCCTGTGCCTCATGGGAACAGTCCAGCCCGAACTGCCTAGCCATGCCTTCCCTGGACCAGAAACAAGCTTCCTAGGACCGGTTTCTGGCATTCCAGCCGTCTTCAGCCAGGCTTGCTTGAATCCAGTGGCAAAGTGAGCAAGGGGCTCACTTCTGAGCATAACCTGCCAACTTATGGCGAACAAAGCGGTACAAAAGGGGGCGGTGATGGACGGAGCATCTGAACCAATCAAACACTCACACCCAGTCAAAAGATCTGGGTTTAATCCATCACTGTTCTTTAACCCACTCTGCCACCCCAGTTCAGACATGACCATAAGCAAATCAGTCAGACCCTGTGCCTCATGGGAAAAGTCCAGCCCGACCCGCCAAGACATGCCTTCCCTGGACCGGAAACAAGCTTCATGGGACCGGTTTCTTTTTGTTCCAGCCGTCTTCAGCCAGGCTTGCTTGAATTCAGTGGCAAAGTGAGCAAGGGACTCATGTGTGAGCATACCCTTCCAACTTATGGCAAACAAAGCGGTACAAAAGGGGGTGGTGATGGACGGAGCATCTGAACCAATCCAACACTCACACCCAGTCAAAAGATCTGGGTTTAATCCATCACCGTCTTTAGCTCACTCGGCCACCCCAGTTCAGACATGGCCATGTTATCCAATGGGAGGTGGATAACATGGCTAAGAGCATTTTGTCGCTAATGCGTGAATATCGCTGTATTCTCAGAGATATTCACGCATTTCGCCGCTATCGCCGGAAAATGTATCGCTTTGGAGATAAACGTTGCTAATAGCACGTTATCTAAGCGATAAATTCCGGCGATGCTCAGCGATAAAAAAAATCATCGCTACGCCTTTTTAGCGATAAATATCGCTACTTGTTGGTAATATGCCCCTGTATTTCTTAATTTTGTTTCCTATCCCTTTTTACCACTCCTATTCATAGTCTTACATTTTCTGTGTATTTTCATTGACATTTTGATATTTCATCTTACCATGGTCTTAGATTATTGGTCTTGGAGTTCCGTTGATTGAGAAAGTATGCTGCATAGTTTAACATATTACATTTTTCAATGTTTGCCTAAAAATTAAAATGTATTGACTAGTGAATTAAAATGTTACATGGCCTGAAGTATGATTTCGATAGTTTTCCAAAAACGCAAACACAAAATTTTCAGAAATTATTAAAATTGAATGTTTTTTATGAGTGAATCAGTGGACTTGTGAGTGTTGATAAAAACAAAGCAAGCCTTATACACATTTTAAAACGGAGACTAGGTAAAATGTTCTTAAAAGGTGGTATTCTGGCAATGCGAATTGCAAGGAACATTACATCTCAGGAACATTGTGAACCCAGGATAATGAGAGCTAGAAGAAAACAGCATCAAGTAGAGTAGATTATAAAGTGTGATTTGTCATTTTTAAAATCTCTTTCTGTGCAGAACATGTTGTACTTTGTTGAGGAGTAACTAATAGATAAGGATCTTTGATTTTAACCGGATAGTGACCTTCACCCTTGACGCAAGATAACCATGGTGGAATAGCTGTAAATTCAGGAGAGCTGTCAAGCCTTCAGGCATATCATTTTGAGTGGTTATTAAATGGTAGATGTATTAAAAACCATAACATTATATTATCAACACAGATCTCTATCTTTCTGAATTCATAAACATGGAATGATGCTCGTTGTTAAGAATGCATCTCTGTTAGTTTATGATAATTATGCTTCTTTCATGAGCTATATCAGGGGTACTCATAGTACGGCCTGCGGGCCGGTGGCGGCCCGGCAAGCCTCCTTGGGCGGCCCACGGACATTGCAGACACCTGTGTTTAAAATTAAATACATTAAATAGTGTTTGCAAATACAGCCGCAGCAGCACGGACTCAGACTCTGCTCTGTGGGGGCTCGGGGGATTCCAGTGATTGTCAGAGGGGAGCTGCGGGGGGCCTAAGAGGTGAAATTCAACAAAGCCTAATTAAAATGTAAATGGTCTTTTAAAGACCCATGAAGTACTTGGTGCGGCTGTGTGCGTGCAGCCGGGGAAGCTATCTCAGCCCGGGCTGAGGGCTGACACACACACAGGTGAGAGGACAGAGAGGGAGGAGGGAGGGAGACACAGAGGGAGGGAGGGGGACACAGAGGGAGGGAGTGTGACACAGAGGCAGGGAGAAGGGAGTCACGGAGAGAGGGCACGAGGGAGACACAGAGGGTGGAGGGAAACAGAGAGTGGGAGACAGGGAGGGAGACACAGAGGGAGGGAGGGAAACAGAGAGTGGGAGACAGGGAGGGATACACAGCGGGAGGGAGGGAGACACAGAGGGAGGGATGGAAACAGAGAGCGGGATACAGGGAGGGAGATACAGAGGGAGGGAGGGAAACAGAGAGTGGGAGACAGGGAGGGAGACACAGCGGAAGGGAGGGAAACAGAGAGTGGGAGACAGGGAGGGAGACACAAAGGGAGGGAGACACAGAGAGAGGAAGGGAGACACAGAGAGATGGAGGGAGACAGGGAGGGAGGAGGGAGACACAGTGGGAGGGAGGGAAACAGAGAGTGGGCGACAGGGAGGGAGACACAGTGGGAGGGAAGGAAACAGAGAGTGGGAGACAGGGAGGGAGACACAGAGGGAGGGAGGGGTACACAGAGGGAGACACAGAGGGAGGGAAGGAGGGAGACACAGGGAGGGAAACAGAGAGAGGGAGACACAGAGGGAGAGTGGGAGACTGGGAGGGAGACACAGAGGGAGAGTGGGAGACTGGAAGGGAGACACAGAGGGAGAGGGAGACACAAAGGGAGACATAGATGGTGAGGGAGACTGGGATGGAGACACAGAGGGAGAGTGGGAGACTGGGAGGGAGACACAGAGGGAGAGTATGAGACAGGGACGTAGACACAGAGGGAGGGAGGGAAACAGAGTGGGAGACTGGGAGGGAGACACAGAGGGAGGGAGGGAGACACGGAGGGAGGAAGACACAAAAGGAGGGAGCGAGACACAGAGGGAGGGAGGGAAACAGAGAGTGGGAGACAGGGAGGGAGACACAGCGGAAGGGAGGGAGAAACAGAGGGAGGGATGGAAACAGAGAGCGGGAGACAGGGAGGGAGACACAGAGGGAGGGAGGGAAACAGAGAGTGGGAGACAGGGAGGGAGACACAAAGGGAGGGAGACACAGAGAGAGGGAGGGAGACACAGAGAGATGGAGGGAGACAGGGAGGGAGGAGGGAGACACAGAGGGAGGGAGGGAAACAGAGAGTGGGCGAAAGGGAGGGAGACACAGTGGGAGGGAAGGAAACAGAGAGTGGGAGACAGGGAGGGAGACACAGAGGGAGGGAGGGGGACACAGAGGGAGACACAGAGGGAGGGAAGGAGGGAGACACAGGGAGGGAAACAGAGAGAGGGAGACACAGAGGGAGAGTGGGAGACTGGGAGGGAGACACAGAGGGAGAGTGGGAGACTGGAAGGGAGACACAGAGGGAGAGGGAGACACAAAGGGAGACATAGATGGTGAGGGAGACTGGGAGGGAGACACAGAGGGAGAGTGGGAGACACAGAGGGAGACACAGAGGGAGAGTATGAGACAGGGACGGAGACACAGAGGGAGGGAGGAAAACGGAGTGGGAGACTGGGAGGGAGCACAGAGGGAGGGAGGGAGACACGGAGGGAGGAAGACACAAAAGTAGGGAGCGAGACACAGAGGGTGGGAGGGAAACAGAGAGTGGGAGACAGGGAGGGAGAGTGAGAGACAGGGAGGGAGAGTGGGAGACAGCGAGGGAGACACAGAGGGAGAGTGGGAGACAGGGAGGGAGACACAGAGGGAGAATGGGAGACTGGGAGGGAGATGCAGAGGGAGTGTTGGAGACTGGGAGGGAGACTCAGAGGGAGAGTGGGAGACAGGGAGGGGGAGTCAAGACAAGTCATTTCAGGATATTTGCATTGCAAACATATCACGTCCAAAGAGTCTCATGGCGCATGCAGACAGTTCTGACAAAAAAAGTAAACAGCTGAAATTAACAAAAAAGCCAGGTCTTAAGCTTCTTTAGGAACCAAGTGTGTTCAGAGGTTGTGCGCAAACTAAGAGGCATTTTATTCCAGAAAGATGGTGCCAAGAAGGAAAAAGCGCGGCCTCTATTCCGGTCAGTTTGAATTCTTAATGGGGTCAGTAGTGACTCAGTGCTTGATCTCAGCTGTCTCCTTGGCATGTACCATGTGAGTTTCTGGGTCCAGTATTTTGGGCTCCTTCCATACATATGTTGGTGTACCATACATAGCGTTTTAAACATAATCCGTTTTTTTACAGGAAGCGAGTGTAGGGTTTTTAGACACGGCGCAGAGGGGGATCTTCGGGGTAAATCCAAAACAAGGCGTGCTGCCGTATTCTGCAAGACCTGTAGCTTCCTGAGGTGGCACTCATTTGTGGCAAGCAATAGTGAATTGCCATAATCAAGCCTGTTTATAATGAGGCCCTGTACCAAGGGCTTAAGGGCTACAGCTGGTAACCACTTGAAAACCCTGCGTAAGCCGCGCATGATGCAAAAGCAGGTACCAACAATATGGTTCACTTGAGCTTTCACGGAGAGTTAATTATCCATGTGTAGGCCTAAATTTCGGACCGATTCCTTCGGGGCTGGGCAATCGCCCAGTTGTGCAGGCCACCAGACCTGGGTCCAATGTTCAATGGCTTTACCGAACAACATGACCTCTGACTTGCTGCCGTTCAGCTGCAGATGATTTTGGCCCATCCAGTTTTTTACCTCCATCAAACAGTTCTTAAAACGGTATTTGGTCTCATTAACGTCGGGGCCAAGAGTGGCCAAAATTTGAGTATTGTCGGCATAGGATAAAACATCGAAGCCAAACGCTCTGATTACTTTGGCCGGGGAAACCATATAAATATTAAAATGCGTGGGGCTCAGAATAGAGCCCTGCGGCACCCCCCTTTTGACGGACCGAGTGCTGGCCAGGATTTTGCCTATTTGTACTGTGGTCGTCCGGTTGGATAGGTAGCTCTTGAACCATTCTAATACCTGCCCTTTGACACCAATCTCCCATAGTCTCTGAATCAGAATACGATGGGAGATGGTGTCAAAGGCTGCAGACAAATCCAAGAGGACAAGGATGGAAGATTGATGTTTGTCCAGAGCAATTCTTATGTTGTCTGCGACCTCGACCAGTGCTGTCTCCGTACTGTGAGCAGCACGGAAGCCCGACTGCGAAGGGTCAAGTAGGTCATTAGATTCAAGATATTTTACCAACTGTCCATTGACCGATGCTTCCAGTATTTTCCCAAAATACGGGAGCAGGGAGATGGGTCGATAGTTTACAAGAATGTTAGCATCAGCTCCGGTTTTTTTTAATGTCGGCCTTTCTCTTGCCGCCTTCCAGATGTCTAGGACATCTGCTTCAAGCAGAGATTTATTAAGGACGCTCGGGAGGCAATCCACCAGAGCCGGAGCAAGTAGGTTAAATAGTTTTGGGGGTAGTTGGTCATTCGGGGAGCCTGATTTGATCTTTTGCCCTACTATAATGGTCTTATCCTTGTCAAACATTTTGAAAGTTGTCCATCTAGAGGGAGACTTGTCAGTGATGGAATCATGATCTTGATTCTATGTAAGCTGGGCGTCTGGACTGAATGATTTGCATATGGTTGTAATTTTATCCTCCAAAAATTTGGAGAGATCTTCAATCCATTCTACAGTATCAGGAGTAGATAATGGATTTTTTGAGGAAGTGAATTCTTTTAAAATATGATGAAGCTCGTTTGACGAGTTTTCAGCTTTAATTATACGCTCTGCTAAGTACACCCTCTTAGCTGATCTTATTTCCCTCATGTAGTTGGTATGTAGAGTTTGATAGGCCTTTCGATCGATAGCGTCCTTACTTTTTCGCCATTTTTTTTCAGCGGTTCTTGTAATGGCTTTAGTTTCTTTTAGCTGTTCCGTAAACCAGGGTGATGGCTTCTCCCTGCACTTGACCATACGTAGAGGGGCGATATTATCCAGTCCCTTACCAATCGCTGACTCTAGGTGTATTGCTGCTAAATTAACATTTCCCGTCAAGTCTATGGGGTTTTTCTGAAATGTATTCGTAAAAGAGACAAGAGTAATCTTTTTCAGGGTTCTACACATTTTTAAATTGACCTTACTGGACGAACCCGACACACATCCATTTATTGTGAATTTCACTAGGAAATGGTTGGTCCACAGTAGTGGAATAGGGGTGTCTGTCCATACATTGGAGGAGTTGGTAAATAGGAGGTCCAATGTCTTCCCAGCACAGTGAGTTGGGCCCAAGGGTGCTCATGGTGGAAATTAGCTTTTCTGTTTCAGCGTCTGACTGGTCATCTACTTGGTAGTTAAAATCACCCAATAACAGAAACTTGTCCGCCGTCAGTACATGGGGGGGCAATGGTTTGTAGTAGAATGTTAGGAAACTCTCCTTTAGTCCCAGGAGGTCGATAGAGCAGAGCCCCTTTCCAGACTTCCTTAAGGGGGCCACTCATTTTAAAGACAATAATTTCTGTCTGATCAATGACCTCACTTTCTATCACGCAAATATTCATAGTCTCTTTTGCTGCAATCAGTAGTCCCCCCCCTCTAGCGTCCCTCCTATCTGACCTGACTATTTTATATTGTTGACTGTTTTATATTGTTGAGGGAAAGCTACATGGAGGTCTGGGGTGGCATGCTCATGCAGCCAGGTCTCTGATATGAAGCATAGGTCTGGAGTTTCAGCATCAAGGAGACTCCATATCTCAAGTGCGTGCCTGGGAATTGATCTGGCATTGAAATAAATCACTGTCAGTTTCCTCTGGGCTGTAGTGATTGGATTGGAGTCGGCCCTAATGGACCGCCTGTCCACGATCAAGTTTGTACTGAGACAGCACGAGGTCGCCTGTATGGCTGCTCGTAGTGCCTCCGACACCGGGGCACAAGGTATATTCAAATCTAAAAGCTCTTTCCTGGCATACATGAAGAGTGGTGTATTGGAAGTAGTCATTTTCTCGCGGAAAAGAGTATGCAGGACAAAGACATCCACCAAGGCGATAGTGGTATGGCGGCTGGCGGCGTTCTGGTGCGGACGGGCGCAGACAGGCTTGCCTTTGGCTTTCCTCCCAGTTATGTAGCTGTAGGGTGCCGGAAACTAGAGCGCTACAGTGTCTTCCGAGTGTCCCACCGGAAGTGAGTATTTGCCTGCAATGACCCTCAGTTCAAACGGCACAGGCCGTGACGGACCGGGATCTTAGGCAATCAAGAAAGGATAGCAAATCCTGACACAGTGAAAGAGTACTTCAAATTTAGTGACACATTTTAAAAAAGGTGAGCTTTGCGGCGCAAATCAGAAAGAACGATAATTAAAACAGAAGTTTAATTTCTTATTTTTAAAAAAACGGGTGCACAATTACGCTGAGCACACAGTTGTGGTAATAAGTGCCAAAAACAGCGTTACCCTCCAAGTCAGGGTGCCGCTGTGGGAGACAGGGAGGGAGACACAGAGGGAGAGTGAGAGACAGGGAGGGAGACACAGAGGGAGGGAGGGAGACACAGAGGAAGGGAGAGAAACAGAGAGTGGGAGACAGGGAGGGAGACACAGAGGGAGAGTGGGAGACAGGGAGGGAGAAGACACAGAGAGAGGGAGGCAGACACAGAGGGAGGGAAAAAACAGAGAGTGGGAGACTGGGAGGGAGACACGGAGGGAGAGTGGAAGACAGGGAGGGTGACACCAAGAGAGAGTGGGAGACAGGTAGGGAGACACAGAGAGAGGGAGGGAGAAACAGAGGGAGGGAGGGAAACAGAGAGTGGGAGACAGGGAGGGAGAAACAGTGGGAGGGATGGAGGGAGACACAGAGGGAGAGTGGGAGACAGGGAGGGAGACACAGAGGTAGAGTGGGAGACTGGGAGGGACACACAGAGGGAGAGGGACACTCGGAGGGGGACACAGAGGGAGAGGGAGACTGGGAGGGAGACACAGAGGGAGAGTGGGAGACTGGGAGGGAGACACAGAGGGAGAGTGGGAGACAGGGAGGGAGACACAGAGGGAGGGAGGGAAACAGAGTGGGAGACTGGGAGGGAGACACAAAGGGAGGGAGGGAGACACAGAGGGAGGGAGACACAGAGGGAGGGAGGGAGAAACAGAGGGAGGGAGGGAAACAGAGAGTGGGAGACAGGGAGGGAGACACAGAGGGAGAGTGGGAGACAGGGAGGGAGACACGGAGGGAGAGTGGGAGACAGGGAGGGAGACACAGGGGAGAGTGGGAGACAGGGAGGGAGACACAGAGGGAGAATGGGAGACTGGGAGGGAGACACAGAGGGAGAGTGGGAGACACAGAGGGAGAGTGGGAGACAGGGAGGGAGACACAGAGGGAGACACAGAGGGAGTGTGGGAGACTGGGAGGGAGAAACAGAGGGAGAAGGGGAGACAGGGAGGGAGACACAGAGGGAGTGTGGGAGACAGGGAGGGAGACACAGAGGGAGAATGGGAGACAGGGAGGGAGATACACCAGGAGGGAGGGAGACACAGAGGGAGGGAGGGAGACACAGAGGAAGGGAGAGAAAGAGAGAGTGGGAGACAGGGAAGGGAGACACAGAGGGAGAGTGGGAGACAGGGAGGGAGAAGACACAGAGAGAGGAAGGGAGACACAGAGGGAGGGAAAAAACAGAGAGTGGGAGAATGGGAGGGAGACACGGAGGGAGAGTGGAAGACAGGGAGGGAGACACCAAGAGAGAGTGGGAGACAGGTAGGGAGACACAGAGAGAGGGAGGGAGACACAGAGGGAGGGAGGGAAACAGAGAGTGGGAGACAGGGAGGGAGACACAGAGGAAGGGAGACACGGAGGGAGAGTGGGAGACAGGGAGGGAGACACAGAGGTAGAGTGGGAGACTGGGAGGGAGACACAGAGGGAGAGGGAGACTCAGAGGGGGACACAGAGGGAGAGGGAGGCACAGAGGGAGACACAGAGGGAGAGTGGGAGACTGGGAGGGAGACACAGAGGGAGAGTGGGAGACAGGGAGGGAGACACAGTGAGGTAATATGAATTTTCATGGTCAATTATGTCCCCTATCGTAGACCCCAACGGCTCCATGTACGTGCTTCAAGTACATGTATGTTCCCTCCACTTCCAGCTATGAAGACGCAAATACATTTGCGTCCAACGTTAACATGTCCTCTTTCAGATCCACCATGAATGGGTCAGATATTCCATTCCTAAGTGTGCCTTGCCAACGTCTTTATACGGTGCACTTTCATGTTCTCTAGCTCTGGCGAGTTAGGCCCTGATTTCTGCCATCGAGCCTTTTCCTGCCTCTGTCTCTGAAAGCCGCAGCCTGCTGCTTCCTGACCCTTGACTTACTCCCTGCGCGGCGAGCGGTGCCTAGCTCGGCCTGCCTTGCCTGCCTAGACTGTATTCAATCTTCAAGTTATCTGCTCCGCTCCTCGAAAATACATTCCTGTCTAGTAGTTTAGGAAAACATCCTTCCCAGCTGCAGAGCAAAGGGTCCGGCCTCCCTGTCTCCATGCAAGTAATTCATGGCTCCCGTTACCATGGTAGGCCCATGGCCCCTTGCCCTACACGTAGACACGTAGTCGCATATGCACGCATTAGCATTCAGTATAGAATAGCCTCTGCCCGAGAGACCTTTCCTTCTAGATAATACAGTTCCTTAAACACAAGATATAGATATGATTTGGGTTTAGGTTGTTCTGACACCCCAGACTTCTGTCTCCTCATGTAGGGCTAAACGTCAAGTCCCCTTCACCCTCCAGTTACACGTCAATTACACGTCATACTGCTGCGCGCGCATCTCTGCCATGTATTTCTGCTGACACTGCAGGATTCTTCTAGGGATCCACCCATCTGTGTTATGTTTCCAGTGACGTTGTCTAGCACACACCTTCGTGTACGCCCTTGTGCACGCCTTCTGTTACGAACACATGTTCTTATCTCGTTTCTCTCAGCTGTTACGCCTTCTGCATCAATCTCTATTGTAAATGCATTGACTATATATATGATACTCTGTTAATAAATCATTGTGCATGTCCTATCCGTTCCCTTGAACATGCTACCTGGTTCGAACCAATAACCAATTCCTTTTTAAGGAATAAAACCCCTTTTAAAACCTCAACTACCACGGATTCTGTCTCTTATTTTTGACTGAGTTATTCTTATTGAACTTTACCGCATAAATTCCGCATAGGTAATTAAAATTTACCACATAATTGGCGCCCGAATAGGGACCCCTCCCCCACCCCACGCGCCGGAGGTGCGTTGCAGGCCCGGTCCCCTGCCACAGCCGTGAAGGACAACTACGCGTACCCGCAGGATTTCCTGTATCTCCCTCAGGCCAACGGAGGTGACTGAGGCTGCGGTCGACACCCAGACGAGGCGGTGAGGAGTGCAGAGGATCCCGACCAGAGCCTAGCTGAGAGAGCAGAGTCCGAGGTATTTGGAGGCCCACCAGTTCCGAAGTTCCGAAGTACCTGCATCACGAATCGAGTCGAGTCCAGGGTCCAGTCCAGTATCGAGTTTCCGAGGCCTTCTGTTCCGTGCTTCCCGGTGAGTACCGTTGCTGGGGACGCATCTAGACGAGTGCATTAATTTGTGCCCGGTCAAGACGGGGTTGGGTACACAGCCACGGTCTGCCTTGTTTAGTAGTGTATCTGTACTGTTTAGCAGTATATCAAGTATGGAGGTAGCTAGTTTCATTTTAATTATTGTTGTTCGTTTTCAAAATGTTTAAATGTGTTTTAAATGTCGTGGTATGAGTGATTGTTCGATCTATATTACTGTGTTCATTGTATTAGTTGTGTTCAAATCCAAGTAAGTATCAAGTACCAAGTAGTACGGCTGAGACATGCCCCTATTCTCTAAACTGAGACAGATAGGAACTAGAAAAGGGATACTAGAGGAAGCTGTTCCCATTCCACCCAGGGACACTCCAGGGTACTTTATGTACCACAAGCACGGCTTAGACGCTGTATTATATCTCGATTTGTGGGTGGATTACACCAAAGATTTAGCAGAGAATCAGAGATGGCCCGCTGCAGGGACATGGGATGCCGAGTGCATCATGAGAGTAGAAGAAGCATTATGGAAAAAGAAAGCCAGACAGTCACAGAAAGATGCCATTGAATTATGGCGTAAAGAATCGCATAGACGCACAGAAAAAGCACTCAGAAAAGCAGAGAAAAGTAGAGAGGATTCAGACAAAGCCCGAGAAAATGTATTAGTTGAAGAGGGGATACGAGTAAAAACAGAACAAGTAGACCGACAACGAAACGCTCTTATGAATGGTATGTATCCTCTCCTGGCCGAGGGTTTACCTAAGGCCACTCCGGAAATACCGAAGAATCTGCCACCTCCATTGGTCCCGACTAAAGTACGTCACAAGGCCACAAAAGACATATTCCTTTCTTCCTATTTAGACGATGTAGCCCCCGAATATGCTAATGTTCCGCCACCACGCACACCACCTGCTGATGGCACTCCACCCCGAGATAACCTACCGCCACCTCCGCAACATCAAACTCCTCCTCCCGTTCCACATCCCACGCCGATTCCTCCACCCCTTCCGGCACCTATTCTCCCTACTATTAATCCACTTAATCCTTTTGGACCTGGCACTTCGGGGGGGGGCAGTAGGAGGTTTTCAAACACCGCCACAAGCACACCGATTGACTTATAGGGATCTAGCACAACAACGTACACCTCAAACAGCGAGTTACGACATACTTAAAGAGCCTCTTACAGATTGTAGATATGATCCAGTACCCGGTAAAGACGACAGAATGATGCTATCATCAGTGCGTCTACGACGAGTTACAAACTATCTAATGTTACTACCTGGAATGATTGATCATCTAGACAGAATATATCATTTTGTCCAAACGGGGGAAGGTCCTGAAAGTATTGGCGAGGCCATGGCATACCAGAAAGTTGACACTCAAAAAATGATATTACGTTTCTTTATAAACTGCTTGATAAGAGAACAAGATAGGCCTGGTGTAGACCAGGAAGACATGAAAGCACTGACCAAATGGGGTCAGAATATAGCAGACGGAAAACATGATAAACAGAATAGTATAGAAAATATGTATCGAAGGATACGAAAGGCAGTAGAACAAATACATGAAAGAAGACAGCCCGAAAGAGAAATAGATACAGACAAGACTGAGTCCTCGGGGGAGGAGGACCAACCAGAAACGACAACAGGAACATTGCAATTACCAACTAGAGAAACGATAGCATATGTAGGTAAGGGAAGACCTTTTAATAATTCAATGCGTCCGGTACGCCCAGAAAGTAAGAGACTTTTTCAAGCAGCCATGTCAAATCCGAAGACCCCTGAACACTTATTTCAGGCTAACGATAAAATACTTCAAGAACGAATGGGGTACCATGTACTCAATTCCATGGATGAACAAGAATTAGCCAGGTCAGCAGTACAATGGGCTGACAGTTCTGATAAATATAATGATGACGCATTAGCACAAACATTTTTAAATCTTTCCCCTGATGAACAGAAATTAGCCGGAATATACATGATTCAGCATCTCCTTATATTGTATAAAAGCCAACATTCTGATCCAGGCCCCCTACCTGATATTTTAATAGAGCTACTCATGAATAGATGGAGAGGTCTAGGTACCGACCTAATTAAAATAATTCTAGAGCATCGGCACAGATACACTACTTTTCTGAATACACAGTTTGTTCCAGCTCCACCTCCAGAAAGAAAAATGTATTACATGGACGAACAGAATCCCTTGCGGGAAGTACATCCAATCAAGAATGATGATAATACCTTTAGACGTGTGTTTGTGTACACACCCATAACTAAAATGGAACTGTTAGAAATGAAGAAATTAGTGCCTAGTCATGACAAAGATCCAGCAGGTTTCCACCGTGAAATAAAAGACGTGTTACTCATGGGTGATTATACCTATCCCGACATCATGAAAATATTGAAAGTATTATTGCCTGCCGGTATTTACGAGAAACTTAAGGAAAAAGAATGGGAGGTGGGAGAGGCAAAGATTGATTGGGCTGCATTAGAGAACGAGGAAAATACAAGAACCCCAGGCCTAGGGCTCGGGGAGAAAACTAAAGCATTACCAGGATTGTTAGTACAAGTATTGCCACGTTTGTTAGCAACGAAAAAGGAGGACTGGGATGCAATCTCAGCCTGTAAACAGAAACCCGATGAAGACACTAGTGATTTTTATTCCCGATTTGAGAAATGTTTTGTTATTAATAGTGGCCTGAAACCAAGTAGCGAGTCATATCCACATCTTTTTGTATCTAAATTGGTCGAAAATTCCTTGCCCCAAGTTAAGAATCGTGTTCTGAAAGTCGAGAGCACATGGCAAGCTAACACGCCTTCACAAATGTTACAGATGTTACAGTATCACCAGAATAGAATTAGAGAAGAACATGATCACGAACAAAGACGTATGAAAGACACGAAAATGAAAATGTTAGTTGCGCAGTCAGTTCCAGCTGACGGTCAGAAAAAGGGTATGACACAGTCTAATAATTCAGCAGCTCCTGTTAAAGGGATATGCAACTATTGTAAACAGCCAGGTCACTATGTAAACGATTGTGCAGTTTTGAAACATAATATATCTACAGGTAAAAGTAAAGAAAGGCCGCGTCCTCCTAGACAGGACCAGGCCCAACAACAAGTACCACAGAATATCCAGCCTATGCAAGTTTCACAACAGACAGTACAGACTTTAGCCGTACCACAGCCCATTGCCGCAACACAACATGCAACACAACAGATGTACCAGTATGCGCAAACAGATTATCCCGATTACCAGCGATACACATGAAACAGCCTAGAGAGGGAAGTTGGCTTGCCTATTATTGAGGTTCCTGTAGATCAAGAGGGTCCTTACATACATAGCCAAGCGTTAGGAAAAGATAGAAAGTTTTTGATTGATACAGGGGCAAGCAGGACAACTATAAGTCATGACGAGGTTCCAGGGGCACCCCTCTCAGGCGCACAGAATGTTTCCCTTGGATTTTCAGGCAAACCTATTGTAAATGAAGTATCACAACCAGTGCCACTTTTAGTTGGTCCATTGTCTCGCACTACAGACTTGTTGTTAACGAAATCATGTCCAGAAAACTTGTTAGGTATCAAGACACTGAAAGCTCTAGGAGCTGTGATATGTTGCTCTCCGGAAGGAGTGAGACTGTTTCTACGTGACTTTAAGGGTCACTATGTGTTGAGAGATATTGATCCCAGACTACAGAACGTTCCTGCACATTTATGGGCACAAGGCCCCACTGATGTAGGTTGTATGCACATTACACCATATCGAGTCACACTCAGACCAGGAGTAGTCTTACCACGAATCCGACAATACAAGTTACCACCAGATGCTGTAGCGGCTTTACTGAAAATCATTGACGAGCTCATTGCACAAGGAGTGGTTGTAGAAACCGACTCGAATTTATGTAACTCCCCCATCATTCCAATTCTTAAACGTACTGATCCAAATGCACCCCCAGTTTATCGATTAGTTATCGATCTGCGCGAATTGAATAAATGCATCGTACCACAGTATCCTGTGGTCCCAGATATCTCGTCTCTATTGACTGCCATTGATTCCGAAGCCACGTTCTTTACTGTAATTGATCTAAAGAACGCCTTTTTCAGCGTCCCCATTGATTCGGAAAGCCAATACCTTTTCGGATTCTGTCTAAATGGACGAAGTTTCAAATTTGCACGCGCACCTCAAGGATTCACAGAAAGCCCCAGCATCTATAGTCAAGCACTGAAAAGACAACTAGACAGTATACACATGCCTGACAACACTGCTCTGTTACAGTATGTCGATGATCTACTGATCACCGCCCGCAGCGAACCTGAATGTGAGCAAGCGTCACTGACGGTTTTGCATTTCCTGGCTGACAAGGGACACAAGGTGTCCCCTTCGAAGCTACAATTCTGTGTTCAGCAAGTTGTTTACCTTGGGCACTTGCTGACCAAAGGGGGGAGACAGCTAACACCTGACCGCATCCAGTTAATTGTAAACATGTCACAACCCAAGACACAAAAGGAGGTACGAGCCTTTATAGGCCTTACTTCTTACTGTAGACAATGGATCCCTCAGTATGCATTTCTAGCGAAACCACTCATACAGTTGACAACCCAGGAGGCAGCGACATCGACTGTCCTCCCTTGGACTCAGGAACACACACAAGCTTTTGAGGACTTAAAGAAAGCCTTATGTCAAGAACCAGTTTTAGCGACACCATGTTATAGCAAGCCTTTTACACTTTTTGTCACAGAACGTGAAGGTACTGCATTGTCAGTACTCACTCAGGATCAAGCAGGTTCATACAAACCGTGTGCTTATTTTTCTAGTACATTGGATCCAGTAGCCCAGGCTCTGCCTGCGTGCTTGAAATCAGTAGCAGCAACAGCTCTAGCAATCAGACAAAGTGATTCCATAGTGTTAGGACATCAATTGACAGTACAAGTTCCACACTCCGTGGAAGTTCTTTTAAACCGAACACAGACCCAGCACTTGACTATAGCAAGACTGACAGGTTATGAATTGACATTATTTCAGCCACACATAGAAATCAGACGCTGCAACACATTGAACCCTGCTACACTTTTGCCATTAAGTGAGACAGACCCATTGGCGCATGATTGTATTGAGGTCATTACCATTACGACGAAACCCAGACAAGACTTGACAGACACCGCATTACCAGATCCAGATCTGACACTTTATGTGGATGGTTCATGCATGAGAACAAGTACAGGGGACTTAGTGGCAGCCTACGCAGTCACGACAGAAACTGAAGTCATAGAAACAAATTGTATTGACACCTTGTCAGCTAAAGCAGCAGAGCTCATTGCTCTGACCCAAGCCTGCATTCAAGCAAAGAACAAGAGAGTTATAAATTGTAAATTGTAAATTGTTGTGTCTTGTAAAGCGCACTGCTACCCGGAGGCCTCGTAGCGCTATAGACCGCTGGGGAACCCGTCCTGGCTTTCCCTGTGAGATAGTCCCTCCTGGGGGTCTCCAAGGTGAAACCAGGCATCCCCGGCGTTTGTGTGGGGCCGTTGTGGAGATGAGGCAAGCTAATGCCCAGAGTTGCCGAGTGTGCTCCCTGGTCGGAGTAGGCACCGATGCGAGAATTATCAGTCCGCTGATCCTGGTCCAAGACCCTGCCGCGTCGGGAATCGAACCCTGGTCCCGGGCCGTTCTCTGCACTCGGGTCTGCCGCCTCTAACCAGTGAGCCACACCTCTCCACTTCTGCCGCCTCTAACCAGTGAGCCACACCTCTTCACTAGTATAACATATACACAGATTCACGTTATGCATTCGGAGTCGTACACGACTTTGGTGTCCTGTGGCGAGAGAGAGGTTTTTTGACCTCTCACTGAGCCAAAATTCAGCACGGTCCCCTCATTCAAACTCTGTTAGATGCAATACATTTGCCTACAGCAATATCTATCATGAAGTGCAAGGCACATACGAAAGTCACAGATTCAATTTCCCAGGGTAACGACCTAGCAGACCGCACAGCCAAGCATACAGCTCAGACTCAGACTCACACAACTGACTCGACAAAGACAATAGTTCAGACACCGGCACATTGCATGACAGTTAAGGATCCCGCCCTAGATGTAATTGATATACAGACACATGCTACACCAGACGAAATAAAGAAATGGACTGAACTAGGAGGGGTCCAGACAGATCAAGGATGGATGACGAAGGGAAAATCTACATGGTTTCTCCCCGACTCTATGGTCCAAGTAATTATTAACACAGTACACAGTCCTGCACATTTAGGAGAAAAAGCCATGTTAGATAGTATTCAAAACATCTGGTTCAATAAACATTTACGAGCAGCAGCCAAACAGAAAGTGCGTACTTGCATGATTTGTTGTCAGTTCAACCCAGGTAAAAGCATTCCCGTAGAGCAAGGAGGATTTCATCCTCCCGATCACCCTTTTGAAGTCCTCCAGATGGATTATATCCAGATGGAACGTTGTCGAGGATTCAAATATGTCCTCGTAGTTGTATGTGCACTTTCCCGTTGGACAGAAGCATATCCAGTCCCAGATTACACTGCTCCGACCACTGCCAAGCAGCTGGTTCGTGAATTCTTCCCCAGATATGGTTTGCCCCGCATCGTATACTCCGATAACGGTCAGCCATTCTCGTCCGAGCTGATGAAGCAGGTATCTCTCCTGCTCGGCTACCAGTGGAAGTTCCATTGTGTCCGACATCCCGAGGCAGCAGGCCTCGTGGAACGCCATAATCAGACTCTGAAAATTCGTCTTGCCAAGATTTGTAGAGAGAAAGGAGTCGACTGGATAGTAGCTTTGCCAGTCGCACTCTTCTATATGAGAATGGTCGCACACTCCAGAACAGGGCTATCCCCGTACGAGGTGGTCTTTGGTAGGCCACCGAATATGTGGGGGACGCCTTTGCCGAGAAAAATTACCGATGTCGATTGTAATATGCTGACAGATTACCTTGCCTCCTTGATGTCTGCACTCCAATCATGTCGTTCACAGGTTGCTGCAGCCTTTCCCGACAACACCGAAGTGAAGCCCCATGAAGTGGTTCCGGGGGACCTCGTCTACATTAGGAACTTCGACAGGAGAAGTCCGCTGGAGCCCCGCTGGCAAGCCCCAAGACTAGTACTTCTTACCACAAGGACAGCAATCAAGGTCGAGGGCCGCAAGGGCTGGCTCCACTCGAGCCACATAAAAAAAGTTTCATGGACTGCCTCCAGATTTGAACGCTCAGCCCGGCCCTCCTCCACAGACTGACTCAAAACTCCCCTTGGTCGAGAAAACTTCTTCTCAGAACTACAAATTAAAATTGAGGTCTAGCAAGTCAGACAGTTTAATTGTTTAAGTCCTCCCCTAGGTGAATCGGTTAGACGAGTTTCTGACATGTATCCCCTAGACCCCAACAGAGAGAGAGATAGACAGAAACAGCTCAAGAAATGTGAATATTGTAAATCTCTTCGCAGCCATTGCATTGTGACATTATTGATTATGTTTTTTCTGAGTCTTATGATTATTGCTGCAAGTGTACTGTTGCATGTATACTACCCTATTTTCAAACGTGCACATTCTTCTTCAAATGACACTGTCGAGCACTCTTTCAGTGAACTGCCCCCGCTCGAACTATCTTATCGACTTGCGCTGCGCAACAACACATTCATTAGTATGTTACATCATTCCCATCAGACCAGCAATGCTACCAATTGTTGGATATGTGGCCGACTCCCTCCCTATCAGAAATACAAGGGAGTTCTGCCTCTTTTTCCGTACCCGTTCACACATAATGGTTCATGTGGTGCATGGTTTAGTTTAATTAATTCCTTAGATTCTGATTCCGTAGTTTACCAGGGCAACTGGGTATGGGGAAATCTGAACACAGTTCTGCATAGAGTATGTTTCCCTGACAAGGAGGGTCATCCCAAAAGAACAGGAACTGATCTAGAAAACGAAGTATATGGATTAGGTAATTTTACACTTAACCTTATGATTCTGAATGTTGAATCCGAATCCGAACCAGTCTTGCCTGCAATGTCCGTATTACCAGTCAAAGGTGAATTATGTGTCAGAAAGAATGGTTCAGTACATCTGGGTCATAGTAAATGTACTACTGTGATCGCATTCAGTGATAAGGGCAAGTCTACATTTAAAGCTTCACGTCATTCTTACTTCGTTTGTGGTCATACCGCATATATACGTTTACCTCTAGATTGGGATGGCACCTGTTACATTGCATTCCTTCTGCCACCCGTTTTCCTAGCCCCTCCTGATTATCATAGGGACATCCATCTAGTACACAATAGACCACAGAGAGATCTCCCGATTGTCGACTATACTGAAACGGCATGGGAGCAGTATACAGATTTCAATAAAGGTTTCTTTCCCTACTTAGGTGCTGTCTTTAATAGTAAACTGATACGAAAATTAACTAGAACCCTTGAAGCAGTAGTGAATGAAACTACTTCCGCCCTAGGTAACTTAACAGAGGAGCAGTCTGCTATGCGGATTGTTGTTCTTCAAAATCGTCTCGTCCTTGACGTCATCCTGGCCGATAGGGGCGGAGCCTGTAGAGTCATCGGATCGAGCTGCTGTGTTTTCATTCCAGAAAACGCGCCATCAGTATATAGAGCCATTACTCGTCTTCACAAGATTGCAAGTCAGATACATCAGGATCCAGGCACCTGGACTTGGTCCGGTTGGTTCTGGAGCGTGTTATCAGCCTGGGGATGGAAGATCCTATCTTTCCTAGGTATTGCCCTTCTCATAGTATTCAGTTGTTGCCTATGTTTGCAATGTGGGCCAGCGATTTGCGGCTTGTGCGCCACATCATGTATTCCTCATTCGAGTCCTCATTCAAAACGCCGTAAGAAGAAAGAAGAGCAAATGATGTTACATGAACAGATTGATAGATTAATGAGGATTGATATATCATGAAGGGTCCGTAGGGGACAAGGAGGGAATGAGGTAATATGAATTTTCATGGTCAATAATGTCCCCTATCGTAGACCCCAACGGCTCCATGTACGTGCTTCAAGTACATGTATGTTCCCTCCACTTCCAGCTATGAAGACGCAAATACATTTGCGTCCAACGTTAACATGTCCTCTTTCAGATCCACCATGAATGGGTCAGATATTCCGTTCCTAAGTGTGCCTTGCCAACGTCTTTATATGGTGCACTTTCATGTTCTCTAGCTCTGGCGAGTTAGGCCCTGATTTCTGCCATCGAGCCTTTTCCTGCCTTCTGTCTCTGAAAGCCGCAGCCTGCTGCTTCCTGACCCTTGACTTACTCCCTGCGCGGCGAGCGGTGCCTAGCTCGGCCTGCCTTGCCTGCCAAGACTGTATTCAACCTTCAAGTTATCTGCTCCGCTCCTCGAAAATACATTCCTGTCTAGTAGTTTAGGAAAACATCCTTCCCAGCTGCAGAGCAAAGGGTCCGGCCTCCCTGTCTCCATGCAAGTAATTCATGGCTCCCGTTACCATGGTAGGCCCATGGCCCCTTGCCTTACACGTAGACACGTAGTCGCATATGCACGCATTAGCAGTCAGTATAGAATAGCCTCTGCCCGAGAGACCTTTCCTTCTAGATAATACAGTTCCTTAAACACAAGATATAGATATGATTTGGGTTTAGGTTGTTCTGACACCCCAGACTTCTGTCTCCTCATGTAGGGCTAAACGTCAAGTCCCCTTCACCCTCCAGTTACACGTCAATTACACGTCATACTGCTGCGCGCGCATCTCTGCCATGTATTTCTGCTGACACTGCAGGATTCTTCTAGGGATCCACCCATCTGTGTTATGTTTCCAGTGACGTTGTCTAGCACACACCTTCGTGTACGCCCTTGTGCACGCCTTCTGTTACGAACACATGTTCTTATCTCGTTTCTCTCAGCTGTTACGCCTTCTGCATCAATCTCTATTGTAAATGCATTGACTATATATATGATACTCTGTTAATAAATCATTGTGCATGTCCTATCCGTTCCCTTGAACATGCTACCTGGTTCGAACCAATAACCAATTCCTTTTTAAGGAATAAAACCCCTTTTAAAACCTCAACTACCACGGATTCTGTCTCTTATTTTTGACTGAGTTATTCTTATTGAACTTTACCGCATAAATTCCGCATAGGTAATTAAAATTTACCACAACAGAGGGAGGGAGGGAAACAGAGTGGGAGACTGGGAGGGAGACACAGAGGGAGGGAGGGAGACACAGAGGGAGGGAGACACAGAGGGAGGGAGGGAAAAACAGAGGGAAGGAGGGAAACAGAGAGTGGGTGACAGGGAGGGAGACACGGAGGGAGAGTGGGAGACAGGGAGGGAGACACAGGGGAGAGTGGGAGACAGGGAGGGAGACACAGAGGGAGAATGGGAGACTGGGAGGGAGACACAGAGGGAGAGTGGGAGACTGGGAGGGAGACACAGAGGGAGAGTGGGAGACAGGGAGGGAGACACAGAGGGAGACACAGAGGGAGTGTGGGAGACTGGGAGGGAGAAACAAAGGGAGAAGGGGAGACAGGGAGGGAGACACAGAGGGAGTGTGGGAGACAGGGAGGGAGACACAGAGGGAGAATGGGAGACAGGGAGGGAGATACACTGGGAGGGAGGGAGACACAGAGGGAGGGAGGGCGACACAGAGGAAGGGAGGGAGACACAGAGGGAGGGAGAGAGAGGGAGGGAGACACAGAGGGAGAGGGAGGGAGGGAGAGAGAGAGTGAGGGAGAGATAGGAGGGTGAGAAGGAGGGAGAGAGAGAAAGATGTGTGTATGCTGGGTCTGGTGGCTCAGTGGACAAAGGTGTCTGCTGCAGGGACCTGTGTTTAACCTCATTGTCACAATTTTTGTTTGCTTTAGCCCTGCCCCCTCCCCCTCTGACCCCGCCCCCAACGGTGTGGCCCTCAGCCACAAACCACACTGTAAATTTAGCCCCCGAGAGAGAGTTTGAGAGTACCCATGAGCTATATTATTGATGTGAAAAAAAACAGAAAACATTGCTCACCCCTATTTATGGTTGGCACAATTTTCTCATATTTGAAATCCAGAAGAATAATTAAGGGCACCAGAAAATGTTGGAATGCAGGGTCTCTACATCAAGACGAGCGAGAGAACCAGGCTAACTGTTTGAGCATTAGTACTTCTTAGCTTTTCACTGGTGCATACTCTATTTGCTTGGATATCGCAAATAGGAAGATTTTTGTTTTGCAGACGTGAACATTTGAGTGCATGAATGAAAAGTTGTCCCACCCAGCCTCTCTACCCAGAACAATAAATACATCAGTTGCAAAATGAAACTGGAAAAAACTAAAAAAGGTAGATCTCTTAAGAGTAATGTAATGCAAATACGATTGTCTGGGGTACAGCTACACTGTCATATAGAAAAATATTCCCAGGGATACCAACTCCCCTTGCTATTTTACTACGGAAGAAGAGCACCCTTGGCATAAAGTAAGTCTCACACCTAGGGGCCTCATTTATGAGAAATGCTCTATTACTTACCGGTAATCTTCATTACTCCGGGTCCCTTTGTCCTCGTCCCATTCATTACAAAGTGGAGATGACCATCTCCCGACAGATAAAAAAGAGAGGAATGCTGGGACACTAATACTGCTCCTCCCCCGGGAGTACATAAGCAGTACTTACCCAGCAGCCCTCCTGTACTAACAAGCCCAGACAGGAAGGCCAGCCGTCCGGGAGGGAGGGAGGGGTGTATGAATGGGACGAGGACAACGGGACCCGGAGTAATGAAGATTACCAGTAAGTAATAAAACATTACCCCCAGGTCCCTTATGCCCTCGTCCCATTCATTACAAAGTAGAGAAATACCGAAGCAGAAATCCGGCCTTCTGCACACACAAGCACACCCAGGAAACCACAACAAAAGCAGCAACCAAAGGGTGCACCGAGAAGGAGGAAAGGAAGACCGCAGGAAACAACCGGCCCGCAACCCAGCACAGGACAGCAGGGAAAGCACCGGAGACAAAGAAAAAGGCCAGGGCTCCAAAAGGAAAAGGAGGCCGCCAACCCGAGAAACCGGAAACCGGGACCGGGACCAAGAAACAAAGGACCCGCAAAACAACCCACCAGAGAAGGCCAGCAGAGAAGCCCACAGGACCCGGCAGACTCACAAGGAAACCAAGACATCTCAGAAGACAGCCAAAGAAAGGAACGGCCAACAGAGCGCAGGCACAAGCAACCAGACCAAAAAGGAAGGAGAAAGCACTGGTCAGAAAACCAGCAAACCCCCCAAAACCAAAGGACTCGACCTCAAGAGACCGGAGGTGGAAACCCGACCGAGGAGGCCCAGGAAGCAACAAAAACACAGGAGCCAAACAGGATTGAGAAACAGTCCCGAAAGACAGGGAGGGGGAAAGAACCCAAAAAAATGCCAACAAGACCAAAACAGACCCAAGAAACCAGGATGGACACAGAGACAACGGCCACAACCCAAGAAACACCCCAACCCCAAACGGAGGGAACACAAGGCCGGAGGGGAGCACAGAGCAACCGGGAAACCCCAGCAGATGCCCAACGAGCAGAGAGGGCAGCACAAAGAAGGCGCCCACATGGCACAGGGCTGCCCAGGAACCCCACACTCAGGCCAGACAAGCAGCAAGGGCAGGAGCAGTGGAAAAGAAAAGAGCAAAAAAACAGGGCAACAACGCCAACAGAACCAGGAAGCCAGGACCAGAGCCAAGCAACTCAATGACACAGGCGGAACAGCAGGCCCAAGCAAACCACAGAGGAAGCCCACACAGCGTCCAGGGAGCAGAGCACCCAGACAACAAACACAAGGCCCGAACTCAGCAACACCAGAGAGGAGCCAAGCAAACTACACAGAAGGCCAAAGCGGAAGCAGAAGGAGAAAGCAGAATACCAAGCAGCAGGAAACCACAGACAACCCACAGCCAGGAGGAAGGGACCTGCACCACAGAACCGCACCCCAACCAGAGAGGGAGGGGGACGGGGCACCCAAACAGCCCCACACCGGGAACAAAACCCGGGGAAGCAAGGGAGGAAGAAGGGAGCCAGGACCCCAGAACCAGGAAAGAAACAAGAGACGTCCGGCAACAAACTCCCAGAGCAGGCCGAAAGGCCAACACAGCCCGAAAACCCAGGAGGCAGAACCAGAAAGAAGGCCGCAGAGCCAGAGCCACAGAACCCCACACAGGCCGACAACACCGGGGAAACAAGCCTGAGAAGAAAACCAACAGCAGGAGAAGCCCCAGAAGGAACCACCAGGAAGCGACCACAACTGCAGAACACCACGCCAGGACTCAAAGAGACCAGCAAGGAAGCCGAGCACAAAAGGGAGCTCAACATGCAGGAGCGGCAAGCCCCAGCCGAAACCTCAGACCGGCACCCACCAAGGGAACCAGACGAGACCAGAACATCCCAGGGAGCAAACACCCCAAACAGCAGACGGACCAGGAAGCCAACAGCACCCAGCAGCCCCAGAAGGCCAGGCAGGGACCGACCAGTCCCGACCAAGCACAACACAGAGCAGACAGCGGAGCACGGGGACAGCACACCCAACCGGACAACAGGAGGCACGACAGGAACCGGCAGCAGCCAGATGGCCCCAGCCAGGAAAAAAACAGGCAGGCACCACAGCAGAAATAGGAGGGGTGGACAGGAAACACCAGAAGGAAGCCAAAGGCCAGCCCAGGGGGAGCCAGTGCAGAAGCAGCCAGGACAAGCACACAGAAAGGCCCCCAGACTACACCAGAAGCCCCAGGCCGGAGCAAAGGGAAGCCCACACCAACAGGAAGACCCAGGCAGGCACCAAGCTGGGAACAGACGAGAACAGGTGCAGACAGGGCTGAAGTAGAACAGAACAGCCGCACCCAAGGCAGCACAAGTCACCCAAGCGCAGGCAGAGGGGACAGAGCACCCCAAAGAGCCCCCGGCAGACACTGGCAAGCACCCACGAGAGGAACCAGGCGCAACCCAAGGGATAGGAGGAACAGGACCAGGAACCAGGAGCCCCAAATGGCGACCAACCACACAGAAGCCAGGAAGCGAAGAACCAGGACACCCAAGCAGAGCAGAGGCCACAAAAGCCATCCCGCAGAGTAGGCAGGGCCACAGAGGGAGAACAGCACGGCAGGCTAACCGGAACCAGGGGAGCCCACAGGACCCCACCCCTGCAGTGGCCCGAGGAGCAGGAACACGGACACACCATTAGGCGGGGCAGGGAGCCCGAAGCAGAGGGGGAACAGAATGCACCCTCAACAGGCCATCGCCGAAGAAGAGTGGATTGCCATGCGTCAGAGAGCAAGGCTCAAGCAAGCACGCAGGAAAAGCCCAACAACACAGGGAACCCCAAGAGCAAGTAATGGTAAAGCCAGCAAAAAAAAAGAACCAGCCCCCACAGAGGTAACCGGAACCTACGCCAACCCGAGGCAAGCCACATACAGAGAGAGCGAACGCCCACAGAGCCGGGGCAACCCCAGAAGAAGAGAACCAAAGGGAGCAGACCCTCGGAACGCCCACCATTCGAGAACAGCAAGATCTGGGGCGGGCCGGCGGCAAGGCTGTAGACCAGGAACAAGCTATACAGGAGGCAAGCAGTGTGAACTCCAGGGACAGCAGCAGGACACCCCAAAAAACAATCGGGGACGTAGCACAGCGCTGAACGCAATACCGCAACAAACCCCGGCACCCCCAGTAGGCACCGACCCAGGGACAAGACACACGCCAGAAGGTATGCCCGTCATCACCCCAGGACCGGCACCAGCAGGCGAAAAGAGGACCCACCAACACCGGACATCAGGATAGCAGTGGCCGGACTCGAACCCACGGTCCATTAGCGCCAGCGACACCAGAGGCACAAGAAGGACCATGGAGCCCAGTGCCTCGCAGCACCTAGAAGAAAAAAAGAGGGTCGAAAACAGTCAGAGCGGGGGCCAACAACACAACAAGGACCCCACCGCAAATGTGACAAAAACACATACACATGCAGCAAAGGAGCAAGACACCAAAGCGCTCCATGCCACATAAGCACGCCATATAAGCACGCCAAAAAGCGGAAGGCATCCCAGGTTCGCAAAACCCCGAAAACCCTCCCCCCCGGCCGAGCACAAAAAGCCCAGGGCATATACAAACGCTGCACAGGCCACCGGAGAACTGCCTTCGTGACAAAACAGCATCTGTCAGAAAAAAAGGACGAGCCAGGCAAAGGCGGGGGCATATGAGGAGACCAGAAGGCTCAGCTACACTGAAGGACAAGCTCACTGGAGTCTGGCGCCTTGAACCACCCGGCCCGCCAAGGACACCAAACCGAGCAAACAGAAACTTTTTGCAGCACACGCACAAACCCTCTGTTTTCTTCTTTTATATCCACAGAACAGTTCAAAACACTAGCACCTCAAAATCGAACCTGACACAATCTCAGGCTAAAAACCCAGAACGACCACTGCAGACAGCTCCATCACACAGAGACTGGAACGGCGGAGAAACAGCACACATGTCGAGCTACCCCTAGATATTCACTGACAGGAAAAATGCAAGGCGGGGCAATGTGCAATCAACAGAGGGTAGGGAACGGGAACAAAGGGACATCCCACACACAGCGCCCACAACTTCAATTGGACGGGAGCATACACAGCCCTCGGACACACCCCTACGCAGGCAGCCACGCTCCTTAAGCTGTGCAAATCGAAAGAAAATGGGCAGGTGACACCCACAGGCCAACAGCAGCACCTAAACAGCCCTCCAAGTGTGCAAGTCAGAATAAAAAAGATCCCGAAATTGGGACTCACCCGGGGCGAGTGCCAACCCCAGGAATAAGGCCCCCACTCCACCGCCGTTCCAGAATCCAGCAGGAGTCCATCCAGCAAGGCACGGCTCCTCCGCCAGGCTCGAGAAGCCGAGCCCGTGACGTGGAAGCAACCGGGAACTCCAGCACCAGCCACAAAGGGCCGGGAGGGGCATGCTGCACACAGCAAAGCTGGGAACTCCTCAATTCCAACACCGGCTCCAAATAGAGTATGACTCCCAGCAGGTCCGGCAGGCCAGGAGGCAGTCCAGGGAACCCCGCGCCCTCACATGGGAATGGGACGAGGACATAAGGGACCTGGGGGTAATGATGCATCGCTTCGTGAAAGCAGCGATGCGTCACTTCTCAGTGGGCACTCCTTGCGACATGCCTGATGCGTCATATTTAATGTATGACGCATCATGTCGCAAGGAGTTACAGATTTCTGATGTGCAAAATTGACACATTGCTGGAGTGTGTCACAAAAGTGACGCAACTCCAGCAATGTGTCCTTTCACATGGGGCAAGCCCCATGTGAAAGGGCCTGCTCCAGTCCTACGCTTGCTGTGAGGCAGGCGCAAGATTTTTACGCAACGGCGTCCTAGAAGTGACGCAGTGAAATCTCATAGATTTCACTGCGTCACTTCTAGTAGGATTTTTGCGGGGGAATGCCCCCCTCTGCATACATTACACCTGACTCAGATATAATGTAGCGCAGGCGTTTACAAAGTGACGCATTTGCTTTGATGCATCACTTTGTAAATAGTACGCAACAGGAGGCATGTTTTACGCCGCCGATGCGTCACAAAAAGTGATGCATCAGAAGCGTAAAACTGACGCAAGGCCTCATAAATGAGGTTCCTAGATTCTATCTTTGTGTGCTTCTCTCTAATCCAGAAATCTGTGACAATAACATTGCTACAGTCTCCAATCTTTTTTTATGTGACTGACCCACATCCACCCCCATTAAAAATTAACAAACCTCCTCTTTACCCTAATGAAGGAGCATGTAAAGGTAGACAGCATAAGTACCAACTCTGACTGCCTCCTTTGGAGCTAACGTCTAGAAGAGCTGAAAAACATTAATGACACCTATACCAGGCAGAGGTTACACAGTACAACAGATATGGTAGCATCTCACTGAAGATTAGCTATTCAGAGCTCTTGATTTCCTGTCCATATCAACTAAGTCAAGAAGTCACACATTCTGAGTGCCCTAGCAATCTCCATTCAGGCGCCAATAGGGGTTGCCATGCGAATGGAGATTATAAGTAGGGCACACATGACACGCTTTTTGCCACCACAAATTTTGCCTAGTGCAACGTGGCAATATTTGTGGGGGAAATACTTATAAATTCCAAGTTTCAAGGCTTGCAATGGAGAGCACATGCAAATCACAACAGTATCGCTTGTTGTAAGGTGCGAAGCTCAGAATGTAAGGGGTACTATTTGCACACATTAAGCAATGCGCACTGTGGCATATGTATTTTCCGAGTACTGTATTATATCCAAAACACCAGGTCACCCAGGTATAGCTATTTAGTGCCTAAAGCACATGCAAAAAGCAAAAAATGTGAGGTAATATGAGAAAGAAAAGTTGTCAATTGATATTCACATGAAAAAGCATCTTGAAGTGAATGGCCCCAGGCTGCTTTCTCCTTCGAATTCCTATGCAGTTAAAGAATTATTTGTCGGCTGTTAAGAATGTACGAAGTTTAACCATTTGCATGTAAAAAAAACTAGAACAATTTCTATAAACGTGTCACGTCTCACTGGGGATGCAGGAAATATGTTTAAGGTGAGAGTTTCTGTTGTTTCACATGAAAGACAGTTCCTTGTTATTTACATACTTTCTTCCTACACACGCTGTTCTTCTCACTACCAGCCTTCTAGACCTGTTCTCTTGAGCATCTTGTTAACTTTTCAGTTATGACGGTTCTCATCTGACACATTTCTCATTAACTCCGTGCCAGATCACCTGGAAACCTGGGGGCATAATATCAAGACAGGCGATAAAAAGACGATGATGGGCTTGATAATATGCTCTATGGAACTCCAATTGAAACCCATGTTAAATATGAAGGATATCTAACATGGGCTTCAATTACAATTCCATAGAGCATATTATCAAGCCCATTATCGCCGTTGTAGCGGCAGTTTTTTTACGCTAAAACTGCGATAATTTTATCGCCTGTCTTGATAATATGCCTCCTGGTAATTACTGCTGGTGATGGGGGTGGCGGGGGCAGAATGTTGCATTTACGAGTCTATCACAAACTTTTTCCCTGCAAAAGAGAGCTGGGGGGACACACCATCTCATAAAAGGTTTTTATACAGAAAATACCAGTCAGAATTTGTTTTTCTATTTTCTGCTGTGAAAATGTGTTGAAAAAAAGTCAGAAACTACTTTTAAAGGACCTGTGTTTTTTCTTTGCGATGAAAGTTCATAGCATTAGTTTATTTCTCACTTTTGCCTCGTGGATCATTAGCAAGGGGGGAAAAGTCCTCGCCAAGGGCCCTGCCAAGCAAAATGGAGTTCCTGCCAAACGGCGTGTCTGGCAAGATCAGTTCATTAAACTGTTAACTTCTTGGGTAGAAACTCTTTAAGGCAACAGTGTTGGGACACGGCTGCAGAACTGTGGTGGCTTAATTTTTTCGGACAAATCACGAATCTGTTAAGTGAGCCGATGACAGATTTCTAGGCAGCCCTGAAGCAATTTTTACACCACACCTCAGCCCAAGACCACATGCAGGAAGGCGTCCATTAATGCGACACAGCGCACATGGCCAGGGCTCATGAAAAAGGGTTGAAAAACACCAATACCTTTGGTCGACGGGTTTATGCACTTGGAAAAGTTAGTATAGGTTCCTCTGCGGCTTTTGTGTCGTAATTTCAGCATCTTGAAGGTGTTAGAAAAAATCCAATTGATGAGGTGATGGAGGTTCCACTTTTAGATAAAAAAATAAGGTATTTTCCGACCACACTGCCACACTGGCTTGATTTAATTTTTTATTTCAAGTTCTACAAATATGTTGTTTTAACACCTACTTGAGATTCCAGCAAAGAAACATCACAGGGTATCGCTCTTAGGTTTATATTTTCAGCAGCTTAACTGTGGTGCGATGCATCTCTCATAACAACAAGCACAAGCCGCGCACCGCCCGCGGCAGAAGGGGGAGGGGGAGAGGAGGGGGGCCTGCGCGATTCCATCGCGGGAGTGAGGGGCAAAGCACAATAATTGCTGCCATATGGCACCAGGTGCTCGCTCCCGTGAGGGAATCGCCAGATGTGTATGCGTTGCCATTGGTAGCAATGCTACGTGTGCACGTTTTTGCAGGGAAAGCTGTGCTGATGACTTAAGGTCCCTTTCCTATCCAGCACATGCGCACTGCGTAGGCGAGAGCTAAAATCCCATAAAAACAGCAGCATCATCCGACCTGTGTAATGTAGCTGGAGTTCGTGCAGGCAATGGGCTCTTGTAAAGCGCAGAATATGCTGTTACATTGTACATTGTATTTTATTATTTATTTCTCAGAACTAGAATCATGAACCTGCGTTTACTTCTCTGGTTCCATGTTCTAGATTCTGTACTTGACAGTTTTGATCTAGCTTTTCAACCTGACGGTTGCGCTGTGCCTTCCTTCAATTAAACCTTTTAATTTTCCTACAAGTTTCCTGGACATCTTATGTTACAAATTTGCGACGATTTTGGAACTCGACTTCTGCAGCATTACCAATGGCACAGGTGCGAAGGAGTTCCTCATCTAATTCCGGATCCGTTTTCGGCTATGACGACTCTGTGAGCCTTTTCCTTACTTCTTCCTATGCAGAACCGTTCTTCTCGGATTTCTCCACCTTGTTCTGCAAGGAACTTTTGCATTTTTGGTCTCTTTTCTCAACCTACGCTGATAATGGCTTTCTTGCAACGGTATACAGTTCCTTGGTGACGTTCCACGGTATCCTGGTCCTGGTTACGCTTCAATCAAGCCGCTTAGGTATGTCTGATATGTCATTGACATTCCGGGTGGAAGTTGGGCTTGTTTTCTATATGTGCCCAACGTAACGTAGCGTCTTACGTCATCGATATACGCTATCTTAATTTCCTGGAGTCCGGCTGCTCTTAACCTCTCAGTGAGGTAATTTGGGTGACATTCGAGGTATTTTTATTTTCTTTTATTTATGTTTCAGAATTTTGTTTCTGGATGCTTTTTGTTTCTTTTGTTCACGTGCAATTTGTCGATGTGCACGACATTGACTGGATGATAAGCACTTTGTCGATGTGCACGACATTGACTGAGTAATAAGCACCATCCTAGGCTCATTTGAATATATTTTTTGTGCATATATAAACGGTATTTCTTTGACTAGTGCACATATTTTGACTTTTTTAGTGCACGTTTTATCGACATTTTACAGGCCTGTATAGGAAATACCTTGTATTTTTCTAATACATGTTTTGCAACTAATGCATGTTTTGGTTGCAACATTTGACATATATTATTAACTTTTCACCCATTGTCATTTTGTGTTAAAGTACTTTTTTTTTCTTTTCGTTTGCTTTTACTTTTCAACATTAAGAAATGCAGTTTGATCCTCCAAACACATTTTTACCAAGCAAGGGTGAGCCTCTCATTCCATGGGCAATATGGAAAGAGGAGTTTATTACCTATGTAAAGGCTATTGATGGTGAAAGATTGTCAGCGGAGAGGAAGAAGAATATATTTCTTCATTGCTTGGGTTCTGAAGGACAGAATGTATATAGAACCCTTCCTCCAAAGAGATCTGGAGGTGATCATAATGTATATGATGAAGCTTTTTTGCGCATTGAAAACAGATTCAAACCTAATACCAGTGTTGCTTGAAATAGGTAATATGGTATACTAGAGCCCAAGAAGATAATGAGAGTTTTGATGATTTTCTTACGGCTCTTCGTGCCTTATACTTTCACTGTAACTTTGGTTTAACAACTGACGAGATGATTAGAGATCTAATCATTGTTTATGTTAGAAATAAAAAAGTCCAGGAACAACTCTGGATTTTAGGTGATCCGAATTTAGAAAAAGCCATTAGTACTGCTAAAGCCTTAGAACAGTCAGAGAAATGGATGAAAACCCTTGAATGTAAAACTTCTAGTTCTGCTTCTGCTTCCAATTCAGTTAGTTATGTGACTACTAGTGCTATAGATGTGGGTACTGTTAACAATATTACTCCCAATAATTCATCTTCCACTAACAATTCGAAGTTCAACCCCAATGTGAGAGGTCACTCCAATTCTAAAAGTTATTATTTCTATAGGTGTGGCAACCCAGGTCACATTGCTTCTTTTTCAAGATGTCCTGCCATTGGGAAAGAATGCACCAAATGTGGAAGTGTAGGGCATTTCTCTAAGATGTGTAAGGATACTAATGCTAAAATAAATTTTTCTCCTGGAGCATCATCTGGTTACTCAAAAGGTAAAGTTTCCACCATCTCTCACAATACGCCTTCTTATGAAGATATACAATCCAAAATTGAATCTGGTATTGTGGTATCTATTCACAACTCTTATGATGCTATACTATCTGAAAACTTAGGTCCACCGAATTGTATTGTGTGTATTTAAGGAAAGAACCTTGAACACATGACGGACTTAGGTTTACCGTGGACCATTATTACAAGACAATATTGTGTTGAAATCTTTTGGAATTTAATTGATCACAAGAATGTATGTGAACCTGACATTATCGCACAGAACTTTGATGAGTCTTATATTGATTTTATTGGCTTTAAATAAGTTTTAATTGAATTCAAAGGAAGTAATGCATGGATCAAATTATGTGTGGCCTTCAAGGGTGTGAATGTATTGGGTTGGAGAGATCAAGCCAAACTTGGGATCCAGTTAAAACCCAGAGATAAAGATCCTGTTTCTGTCATTGTGGTTACAAATGTTAAAAAAATATGTGGAAGAGAATGTTCCTTTTTGTCAACGATATTCAGAAAATTCAGTGTACTGAAGTTGAAATTAATAATGTGGTCACTACTGAAGATCAGGAAAAGAAATTGACTTTAATGTTTCCTCAAGTTTTTCTGAAAAACTTGGTAGACTTAAGGGTGTCACACACAAAATTAAAGTCAAAGAAAATTCTACCCCGATCAAACAGAAACTTAGAGGGGTTCCAATTAGCGTTAGAGCTGAACTTAAATCATTACTTGATGAATAGGTTCAAGGCGGTATTATAGAAGAGATTGAATCTCCAGAGTGGGTTTCGCCCATTGTTTGGCACAAAAATCTGATAAAAGTATTAGATTATGTGTTGATATGAGAGCTTTAAATGCTAATTTGATCACTGATTGTCATCTGCTACCAAATATCAACGAGGTGGTGTGCATGTTAGATGGTGCGAGCATATTTTCAACTCTTGATCTCCGCTCTGCGTATCACCAGATTGAATTAGCTGAAGATTCAAAGCATGTCACCACATTTATTACTCCACATGGCCCATTTCAGTTCAAGGGGATGCCTTTTGGTCTGGCATCATCCACCTCTGTCTTTCAGAGAGCAATGTACCATATTTTCAAAGATGTCTGTATGTTCATCAAATGCTTTTAAGATGATATTCTTAGTTTTTCCAAAAATAAGAATGATCATTTTATTCATCTCAAGGAAGTTTGTAACAGGTTGGGTGAGAGTGGACTAACTCTTAGGTCCAAGAAGTGCAAGCTGTTGTGTAAGTCTGTAGAGTATTTAGGCCATACTCTTTCTGCTGAAGGTGTGATACCTAAAAAGTCGTTAGTTGAAGCTATTTTGAATGCACCATCACCAGACAACAGAGAGAAAATTCTTTCTTTCGTAGGTTTATGCGCATATTATAGCAAGTTTATCCAGAATTTTGCAACTAAAATGGAATCTCTAAGAGAATTAACTAGGAAATCTTCTGAATTTTTATGGTCTGACAGGCAAGAAGCAGCTTTCAAAAAAATTAAAGATGAAATTGTAAATACTCCACTTTGAAGTCATTCTCTCTTAACAAGAAATGCATTATTACGGTGGATGCCAGCTGTTATGGTCTAAGAGCTGTTTTGAGTCAAACCTCAGGGAAGGTGGAATGGTGTGTTGCTTTTGCGTCTAGGACACAATCTGCTACTGAAAGGAAGTATGCGGTTATAGAGAGAATTGCTAGCTTGTATTTGGGCTGCAGAACATTTTCGGAATTATATATGGGGAAACAGATTCATTCTCAGAACAGATCACAAGCCTTTGATTGGAATTCTATCTCCTGGTGGTGGATGGAATTCTACTGCTCATATAGCACGGTTATCTTCCAAACTGCAAGAATATGATTTTGAAGTATTGTATGTTCCAGTATTGTTACTGCCGATTTTCTTTCCAGGCTGCCTTGTTCCAATCAGGATTCGAGCTCAAAGGAACAAGAGATAGAAATTGTATCTTCTGGGAAAGATTTTGTTTCTAATGAGTTTAATGGGTTGTCTGAATCTGAATGGATGTCAGAGATGGAGAAAGATTGGGTGTCTCAATTTATTTTTGATTGTTTGAAGAATGGTTGGCCCAAGGACAAATCCACCATAGCAGATTTTGCCCCTTTTTGTCAAGTATCGACTGAGATTGAAGCAATTGGTAGGTTACTATTTAAGGGTGGAAAGAAAATTCCTCCTGTTTCATTACAAGGGAAAATCCTTAATTTTGCACACCAAGCACACTTATGTATGTCCTCTATGAAACGCCTCATTAGAGCAAATTTCTGGTGGCCTGGACTTGACAGAATGGTAGAAAAAAAGGTTAGAGACTGTTCTGAATGTATAAGCAGTGATAAGATGCTTAAAGTTTTTTCGGCTCCCCTCAATCCAGTTTCCTGGCCAGAAAATCCCTGGCAAAAGGTAGCTTTTGACATTTCTGGTCCATTTCATCATCTTCCTTACAATGCCCGTTTTGCTTTAGTGCTGATAGATTACCATTCTAAATGGCCAGAGGTCAAATTTGTTGCGACTGCGAGTACTACCACCCTAGTCATCATTTCTTTCCTTAAAGAGTTTTTTGCATGAGAAGGTTCACCAGAAACTTTAGTTACGGACAATGGAGTTCAACTCATTTCTCAAGAAATGAAGAATGTCCTTGGTTCATGTGGTATTAAACATCTTACTACCTCTCTTTAAGAACCAACAGAAAATGGTCAAGTTCCCGCTTCTCAAAGGCAGGGAACACATTACTGGTATATGTTCTTGGTGGGATAAGAAAATCAACAAGGACGTTGGTCAAGTAGATATCAGGCAAGTTGCTAAACATGTGGAAACTAAACAAAATAAAATGAAAGTTTTATTTGATCATAACATGAAGGTGAAAACTCCTAGTTTTGAAGTGGGTGAGTTAGTGAGAATAAAAAAAAAACAGGTTTTTCATCCAAAGGCTCTTCCAGGTTTGGTAATCCTATCGAAATTGTAAAGGTATATAAAAATTCAGTTATCACGCATGATGGAAGAGTCTGGAATATAAGGAAATTTGCCAAGTGTAAATTTATAGATTCACACAATATTCACAATGACAATATTCAACAAAGTTCACATTCTTCTCAATCCATTGCTCATAGAGCTTAGAGTAATTCCAGACCTGTTGTATTACCCTGTAGATTTATGTCATAACTTTATTTTTTTTATTTTTTTTCTCCTCCTCCTTTTCTCTTTTCTCTTTTTCCCTATCTTTATTGTTTTCCTGTGGGAATTAGATGTGTTACATTGTACATTGTATTTTATTATTTATTTCTTAGAACTGGAATCATGTACCTGTGTGTACATCTCTGGTTCTATGTTCTAGATTCCGTACTTGACAGTTTTGATCTAGCTTTCCAACCTGACGTTGCGCTGTGCCTTCCTTCAATTAAATCTTTTAATTTTCCTACAAGTTTCCTGGACTTCTTATGTTACATATGTGCCATAATAAACCTGCAAAAAACACATACACAAATGCACACAGAGTAACAAGAAAATCAATTAATAATTAAGGAAGCTCGATTGTTTAAATAAATACTAAAAGCACTCTACTTTAAAACACTAACACATAATTCCACTGTTACACATCCACATGCAAATTTGATTACTCGGTCATGAGAATAGCATTTTTTGGCGTCACTCATCTGGTCAACTGATTGCTGGTGCATCTACCCTCACACTCGCGATATAATCTCATCAGATTTTCACTGTATGGACCAATGCCCTGAAGCTTATTCCCGTCTAGTGCTTTTCACAGAGTCTTATGTAGGCAGTAAACCAGCTGCGTCACGCCAATCTAATTCTCCCTGATGCTGTCTCTGGCCAAGACAGCCTCCAGCTGAAGTGCTGTATGAGTCAGAGCATGGGCAGGAACAATAAATAGCAGACACAAATGCAGGCCTGCAGAAAACATGGACCTTCAAGTCATTGTACCTGTAGCAGACCGCTGTAGGCACACTTAGCCTATAAATTTTCACTTTTTTGTAAATACACTATTTTTTATTAAAACAAGACGTGAGTAAGGTGGGGAAGTTGTGCCCCCGTCCTGAAGAAGGAGCCTGTCTCGAAACATGTCGACAACACACACCAGAGGTCCTGTTCCTTAATTCAACAGGTTCCACCTCACACTGCACTTCTTTTAATAGTACCAGCCAGAGTTCAGAATAAAAAAATTTCTTAAACACTCATGTGCCAGGTACTTTTTAACCTTTCACCACATCCCACCACTCACTTATGACAACATACCCCACACACCGCACACCACACATAGTCATTCCTACAAGTGCTCCCTCGTAGTCGCAGGTCGCAGCACGCCGCATCCCGATAGAGGGGTGCGAGGACCCCGATGATGAAGCATGACACCAAGGGGCCTTTTGGTGTGTGAGGGGTATTTTACTGAACACTGAGTGCTTCAACATTTGTTGATCACTCCTCCCCCTTCCATCTTTTGAGTTGGATTCTTTATGTTTATTTAAGTATCATTGTGGAGCAAGAATCCAACCCTTCGCTCTACCTCCCTCTTGTGTTTTTTGACATGGCAGAGGGGAGTAGCCATAACAGTGGGCAAGTCACTTCTTTCCTGCCCTCGGGCAGGACCGACTACTCGCCGCCCCCAACCAGGCACAGAGGCAATTCTGCTTTCTTCGCAATGCAAGAAGGCAGAATTATAAATGGTAGTTTTTACCGTTTATGTTTCTGCCTTCTCCACTGAGCAACGCCCCCACGCCCCAATGGGGGAGCCACCACTGATACTACTCTTTGCCATGCAGACAGAGCCACAGAGTGCGGTGACATAGCTGCCTGTACGGCAAAACATGACCTAGTTACCCACATTTCCCCTTGTTGCAACTTACCCTGCTGCTGTTGGAATTTGTCATAGCCGGCAATGTCCTGTCCCACAGCTCCTACCACTGATTCAAAGGGACTCTGCCACCTGCTCCTCCAAGGGGTTCTGCTGCTCCTGGGAGGCTGGACTACCATCTCTAGGGGATATAATTTCTATGAAGTGCGGAGCGCAGCACAGTGCTAGCCTTGTTGGCTAAATGCCATACACTGCCACTTCAGAAATACAGGTCTGCAGCATATTTACAAGAATACTGTGCAGCCCCACCTTTCACCCTGCACTGGCACTGAGTACAGCTGCATAGCACCAACGCTCAGACGTTTGCACCATTGTGTGTCTCTTCCTGCATATAAACAATCACTATTGGTGTTTTGTAACTTATATGTGTGACACAGATTGCTGCACACAGAGAAGTTGCAATGCGTATATTTTTTTAATGATTGTTTAAGTGCAGGAAGGAACACTTTCCTGCACATAAACAAATATTGTTTTTTTGCTGTTTCTGTGTGTTTTATAGAACACAGCTCACATAGAAACAGCAAAATCGAAGAGAAATTAAGCATTTCTCCTTATTTCGCCAGAGTAAAGGCAGGTTTTGCATGGTCTTCAGTTTGGTGCCCCCCCCCCCCGTAAATATGGGGCATTATCAAAATCAATGGGTGTTGCAGTACAATGCCCACCACAGCATCCATTGCCCTCCCATTTCAAGCTAAGTATAACTTGAAAGGGTGCATTTGATGAAAGGCAGTGTTAAGCATGTTAAGTGGCTTAACGCTGTCTTGTAAATAAGGTCTAGCCAGTATCACCACCACAGCATCACTAAAGGTTATGTTCTGGTGGCAATAGGGGCTTGTAAAATGACCCCCAGTCTGCAAAATGCTGCCTTAAGATTGGTTGCCAGTTTCTCCTTTATCCTGCATTTGCAATCTTATCAGCACTTTTCCCAGTCACTCACTGTTCACTTGACTTCAGGTATACTGTTCACCTTGTCCACAATGGTCTGCCATATGACTTTTGTCCTCCCAATCACAACTTGAAGCTCACTAAGAGCTAGTGTTGGTGCTCCATCACCTCCATGATCAAGATCTCATTCTCCTCCTCACTAAACTTGCACTTCTTCTTCCCTTGAGACTCTGGCTAGTCTTCCCAGCTGGTACAGTGGTTGGTAGGGTTGTTGTCTTGGGCTGTACTCACTTCTGTCTGCTCCATTGCTGTTTTCAGGTAAGTTTTATTTTTTTCACATAGCAGTGCTTTGAAATTTTCTTTTCCCGCTAGGCACACAGAAGTGAAGCTCAAACAGCTAGCATCTATTTTCTAGATGATAATCGATCAAATGGCACTTTTGCAGCATTAGCGTCAATTTCCTTACGACACATTTTTATGGTGCCCGCTTCTTCCTAACGCTATGGTGCGCCATATTGTATATACGAAGCACATATTGAGTTGCAATCTGTCATACCGCAGTGGTAATTATTTGGGGGCGCACCACTGCTGCAAAAAGATGGTGCATCAGTTTTTACAAATATACCTCATTCTGTATAAACATACTGAATTAGCGGCAAAACAATATTTGTATTCTCTTCATTTGTTTGCATTTTTAATACAATATTTTGCCTGTGTGCACTACTGTATGTGGTCTACATCAGAGAAGGTTCATACTTCAGCGTACTGCCACTATTCCCATCATTCACCATTCACAGTTCATACTAAAGCTGCAGAACACTCCTCTCTAAGGCAGCTCAGCTCAAGGGACCTCTATTGTGTGTCTCGAATCCCTCATCCTCAATATGGTCTGATATACACTGGCTGTAACATTTTTATAGCAAATAGAGCACAGGAGCACATTAAGCACACTAAATGAGCAATCACCACCAGCTATTTGGAGATAAATTATTGTGACTCCTCAGTAATCCAATATCCACAATAACCAAACATGAGTACAGTAGCATTCTTTGTGCTTCGTACTTTTATTTTTCTTCTTCTTCACACTGTAGTAGATGTTCTCAATACATTCTGTAATCACTCTGGTAACTCCAGTATCCAACTATTAGGAGATGTTTTACGTCTGTTTAAATGTAGTTCACATGTTCCTTCAGAGGGTCCACTAACAATTTAAGGAAGACCTTAGGGGAAACACAAGTCAGGACCTGCAGAGAGGCCGTGATAAAATGCCTTATTGGGTCTTTGATCCATCTTTTCTGCAAAATGATCAAATTCCTGACATTTGCAGCTCAAGAGCTCAAAAAAAAGGCGACTACAAAACTGGGACTGGAACTGGGACACATGGACATATTGAAGCCGGACACAGATCTTTCTTAATGCTCCTTGCAGCCTCCCCTCTTCCCTCTTCCTCTTTATTCTAAGTCCAAAAGGCTGTTGTTCTTCCCACAGCTGGGGTGGGTGGTCCCCATGATCCCCTAAAACTGCAGATGCCTTTAAAGCATGATCCCGGGGAATCAAGTCTAAACAATATTGTGCCTCCCCATGGCGTTATTACCAACACAGTCGAGGTGTTAGTGCACAACTCTTCTCCAAGGGAAAGCCTAAATGTCTCTCCTGGTTTGTCTCTTCCTGTGGTTGCTTCTGGAAATGACTTTACTCTCCGTGATATAGACATGGAGCTCTATAAAAGACAGTGGAGAAGTGTGGCTCACTGGTTAGAGGAGGCAGACCTGGAAGCAGAGGTCAGCCCGGGACCAGGGTTCAATTCCCCGCTCGGCGGGGTCTTGAGTCCTAAAATGTCCATGGACTCGACAATTCTCGCTCCGGTGCCTACGCTATTCATGGGTTCACACTCTGCGACTCTGGGCAATAGCTTGCTTAATCTCCACAACGGCCCCTTGCGGTGGGATGCCTGGCTTTCACCTTGCGGATACCCTGCTGGGGTTATCTCACAGGGGAATACCAGGACGGGTTCCCCAAGCAAGCGCTTAGAAACCGCTTCGTGATTTGCGCTATATAAATTCCTGTACATTTACATACCTATCATGATTACAACAAGGTTCTAAATCAAGTAAACATTTCAAATGTATTAGCACCTTTAGGGCTTTAACTATACAGCAGCACCCCCTCTAATAAATCTGATTTTTCTATGTCACATGCAAACATTTCCACGAGTCTTGTTTTTAACACTACTGAGACTCACCCTAGCCTGTCTATTAGGCTTGATAAACCAATCTCCGATTCTCTAACGTCATTAGAACATCTGCTCTCCTCTATCTTACTATTATTGGAAAAATTTGTTGGAGGCTCGTATTGTATGCTAGAAACTGTAACCCAAATACTTAAGGTATTATTAAATAGTAAGCAGGGGGTCATTTCTAGCTTACCTCACGAGTCATCCCCTGTAGATGTGAAAGTAAGGAAAGATAAGAGGCCAGAGAATAAGCCTGAGAGTGATATTCAAGTTCTAGATTCAGCTCAAATTGAACAAGATGAAAATCAACTTTTTAGTGATGGAAAGAAACTATCTGATGTACCGGGGAATACCCCGGTAGGTATATTAAAATCTGCTGCAGCGAATTGTATTTCTGAACCTGACCATGAAATAGAAATTATGACAGAGTCTAAAAAAAGGTTGGATAAGGAATTTTTCCCCATATTTAAACCTCAGATTAATGAAGAGAAAGCGGATGTTTCAGATTCACGGAATGAAGGGAAAAAAGGAAATACAGGTATACACAAAAAGTTTAGAGGGAAAAAGAGAAAACTAGTTAGTAGATTTGCAAAAAAAAGACAGAAAAACATTAATTTTAACGAAAACATTGATATTTCCATAGGAAAAAACCTCTCCCAAGAACCTTTGCTTAATTCATCTCAAGCTATAATTGAGCAAAATAAATTAGACCAAGAACCTGTGACTACTGTACCAAGGGGGTCTTCTAATAGTATTCGATCTATTGTAAAAATAATTCCCCTAATACCCTGCTCTCAGCCCTTAACCCCTTAGTTAAGCCTTTTTCAGATATGACTGGAAGTGAAGGGGCTTCTAAGTGGTTAAATGATGTTCGTGCTAAGGGGAGTATAGATTCTTTCCAGTCAAAAACTGTTCCCGAAAATAAAGTATAGACACCCTCCACCTAGACTTTATACCGTTATTTGATGCAGATATCACACTAAATAGATCTTCGCTCCTCAATTGTTTTCGGGAGATCGAAAGTCTGAAACTTATTCAAACTAATGATATAGATGTAGTCTCCATTTTGAAATTAGAGGTTGGGAAGATAGCAAGGGTTAGATTATATTCTAAACTTGTTGTAAATCACATTTTACAATGGTCTGAAGGTTTACAAAGCAGGGGGATTGATATAATTCCTTTTTTTGTGGAACCTTGTAATGGGAGACTTGTTAACATGCCTCTATTCCCCGTTGCAGCTTTAGGTAGTATAGATAGGTCCCCTAAAACTGATGAATTGAAAATTTGTATTTCAAAAAATATGACATACAAAAACTCTCTCCCTTACCAATTGAATTCGGCAGAAGATAGTCTCAAATGGGATTGGTTGCCCGGTGTCCTGTCAAGTAAATCCATGCTCAATCCCAATCCTCATTCCTATCTTTAACACTGATTTAAAAATAACATCGTGGAATACGGCTGGAATAAAGAATAGTCCCGAAAAATTAGTATACCTGCATTCATTAGAAGCTGATGTGATCTGTCTCCAGGAGACCTGGTGTGACGCGAAATTCTTTGCCGGTAAGGACTATTGCTTTTTGGATGGGAGGAGAGGCCATGCTAAGGGTGGAGTGGCCTGTATGCTCTCCAATAAGATAAAATGGAACTTTGCCCATTATTTAGATCCCAGTAATTTTTTCCAGGCAATAACACTATCTAACCTTGTTAACAGCAATTAACGAAAATTAATTGTATTGATAAATGCTTATATACCTCCAGATGCAAGTTTTAATGTAGGTTTAAAAAAGGTCTTTTCACATATAAAGAATCTACTTGATTCTGAACCCCCTCCCCATATAATTTTGTTAGGTGATTTCAATTGTAAAATCTCAAACTGTAGTTTAGAACTATCCAGGAACAAGCACAAGGGGGATTCCTTACAGATACCTCAAGCCCTTCTCCCAGGTAATATTAAGACCAATAAGAGAGGGAAAATATTACTGGAGGAATTGACAGAGGTTGATAGTATTATAGTTAATGGAAGGCTTCCCTCGGATACTCCGGCAAATTTTACTCACAAATCCAACAATAGTGAGTCTATTCTTGATTATGTGGTAGTGGGAAGTCCCACCTTTTTTCTCCTGAAATATTTGTCGATCACCAATACAGCACTTAACGACCATAAGGTACTTTCCATTACCGTAAATTTAAATCCACCTCTGATGGATTTGTGGCATATAAATAGCGAATTGGTGAGTTTTGGAGACAATTCTGGGAGATGTTACTGGAATTCTAGGGCTATTAAGGGCCTGGCGAATATTCTAGAGGCCGCCGTGGAGAATTTGGTTCATTGGAATGGCTCTGAATTAATGTGGATTGCTGATTTTGTAAATCAGGTAACTTCTATTGCAAAAAAACCTTATCCCACAGGAAATCCTAAAATAATTCCTAACTGTCTCCGGTACCTTAATATTGCAATAAACAAATTAGTAAGGGAACAGTACCTCACTAATACCCCCGAAAGATACCACAGAATAGTCCTCTTAAGAAGAAGGAGGAGTAGAGTGAAGGCTAAAATGAAAAGAGAGAATGAGGATATCTTATGGATTAAACTACGGGAAGCGGCACATAAGGGTCAAGTTAGAATATTTTGGTCATTAATTGGGGAGGGTTGTGGAGTAAGGTCTAGACCACGGCCAATTCCCAATGAAGAGCAAACTTGGGTTGGGTATATTGAGAGTTTATATGCTAGCAATGGATCGGTGTCTGATTATGTTAGAACATATACGGATAGCTCCCCAAATGGTCCACTGACCGAAAAGGACATTGAATTGGCCATTAAGGGCTTGCGCTCTTCCGGAGCAATGGGTCCGGATGAGCTTCCCATTTCGGTCATAAAACAAAACAGTGAGATATGGAGCAAAATTTTCTTCCCAGTTTTTAACTTTTGTTTTTCTCGTAAAACCGTTCTCCACTCATGGAGGGGGAGCATATTGGTCCTCCTACATAAGAAGGGAGACCGTGATACTCCACACAACTATCGCCAAATTGTCCTTTTGGACGCCATAGGCAAAGTCTTTACAAAATGCCTGCTTAAGTCGATCAATGATTGGGTGTCCGATGGTGAAATCTTGCCCCTTGAGCAGACTGGGTGTAGGCAAAGGCATGGTACTATGGACAACTTGACAGCACTGCAAAATATAACCGAAAAATATATCAAGGTCCGAGGAGGGTCAGTCTATGGAGCCTTCATAGACTTCTCCACAGCATTTGACAAAGTTGATCGATCTTTGCTGTGGAGGAAACTATCTGACCTGGGCATGCCGTCTATTCTTGTGGAGTTAGTCCGAGCATTGCACACTGACACTTGGTGTAGAGTCTTACTAGGCGGGGAAAGGGGACTTTCTCGAATAATAACTACAGCCAATGGGTTAAAACAAGGCTGTTTATTGGCCCGTTTTATTATTTTACCTTTATATAGCTGATGTCCCTAATGTTTTGTCCCTAAGTAAAGGAATTGCTCCTGTTCTGGGGGGTACACCGATTGTATGCTTGCTGTATGCAGACAATATTTTAATTCTGGATTTAACACCAAAAGTATTAAATAATTGTCTACAGGTACTTCATGATTATGCGGAGACACACCATTTGAAGATAAATGTCTCAAAAAGTAAAGTAATGTGCATGACGGGAAGGAAAAAGTTGAAATATGCGAGCTTTCATTGGACTGTAGGTGGACATAGATTGAAAGTAGTAAAATCTTATGTCTTCCTTAGAAAAATTATTGTTAGTAATCTAAGTGAAAAGGCTCACATACAAACAACACCCGGAAAGCAATTACCCAGGGAAAAAGACTTCTTTCCCTCTACAAGGCTACAGGTAGAAGACACTTCGCTATTTTGCTAGAGGTTTTTCGTGCTAAAATCCAGCCTTTTTACTCTATGGTATTGAATTACTTGATATAAAAAACTGGGGCTTCTTAAACACTATGGAAGGCAACATTTTGCTCTGTTTAACCACGGTTAATACAGCATGCTCGATGGCCGCTTTTAGGCTGGAATTCGGCCTACGTAGTAGTTGGGTTCAGGGCCTAGCTGGGATAGTGTGCTGGGTCTCTAGCCTTGCTGGGGGTGAACCGGGTTCTCTAAGACACCTTATCCAAACTGATTTGTTAGGAACTTTTAAAGAACACTCTTTGATTGTAAATAATTTTAGAACGGCAGTTGATCGCTTGCAACTTGATGAATCAACTCTTTTTTCCTTATCTGCATATCAGCTGAAGTCCACCTTGAAGTTGGCTTCCTGGAAATTAAGTTTTAAGATGGATAAGGAAGCACGTATCCTGAAGAAAGGTGTCTCTTTGACCATCGATACCTGCCTAATGAGAAAAGCCCAATCATATGTCACCTGGAATCTCCCACATAGAGTACGGCGATTCTTGTTTTTACTTAGGCAGGACTTACTTCCTTAGAATAACCTATTGTCCAGATGGTACGGCTCATCAGCTATGTGCAATTTCTGTAATAATTCAACTCAGGATATCATCCATGTGCTTTTTGTGTGCCCGGCCCTACTCCCACATAGGCGTAAGTGGCTGAGACCAATTTGTCTTCAATTAAGCATTTTCTCTGCCACTTCTTTTCTAGACGCTATCTACAATCCCCCCAATGAAATGTTGTGTTATAAAATTTTTAACTTCTTCAAAAGCTTTTTAGTAATATATTAGATGGTATGATATGTGTACTCCTCTTTATATTTTAACCATGATTGTAAGTAAATGCATTTGTCTTGTTAACATTTGTTATGTGGATCTCATTTGAGTTCCGAAATCATAAATAAATAAATAATAAAAAAAAATACCACTGAGTACCCCTGGGCATAATGGATGAAAGCATGGCAGACTGGGTGCAGACCTATGGCACAACAAAGCACACTGCCTGGCTTCAAAATGGCCCCTAGGCCCCCACCCATATGGACAGGCCCCAAAACCACCCAAAAAGTCGAAAAACACACAAGCATCACCACAATCCAATGCCATATATGCCCTCCATGATGTTTACATTAAAGAGACCCCACAGAAAGACTCAGTCAATGCACCACTGAGTACCCCTTGGCAAAAGGCCCCAACAACTGCCAAAAAATCGAAAAACACACAAAAATCACCACAATCCAATGCCATCCATGCCCTCCATGATGTTTACATTAAAGTGAGCCCACAGAAAGACTCAGTCCATGCATCACTGAGTACCCCTGGGCAAAAGGCCCCAACAGCAGCCAAAAAATCAAAAAACACACAAAAATCACCACAATCCAATGCAATCCATGCCCTTCATGATGTTTACATTAAAGAGACCCCAGAGAAAGACGCAGTCCATGCACAACTGAGTACCCCTGGGCAAAAGGCCCCAACAACAGACAAAAAATCGAAAAACACATAAAAATCACCACAATCCAATGCCATCCATGCCCTAAATCATGTTGAAATCCAACAAAACAGTTGTATCATGCACCCATAACTAACCCTGGTCCTACTGTTCTGTAAAAGTTCCAAAATTGTAGTTGCAGCAACTGTAATGCCCCAAACAAACTTACTGGTGAAATTTACAATCAAAAAGTGATCCAAATAAAGTAAAAAAGGCCTCTAATCCAAATATCCAGCAGCATCCACAAAAAGTAATCCCCCCCCACCCCCCCAAAATGGACTCCTTGCAAAAAAAGTGCAGGCAAATGTCAACCTGAGGAGTTATTCTGATAAAAATCATCATTTTCAGAAGGTTTATGCTGCCTGCTGGTGGATTTCTTGTGCAGAATTGCAAATTTAGCAATTTTGCAAACGTGAGATTGTTGCTGCCCGCTGAATCTATGTGTTCGCAATTGTTAACTCCCGCGATGCGTGATCACGGGCCTTTATGACGTACTCGTGTTGACAAACTCTCGCTGTGCAAGGTGGCAAACTCCAGCGGGATCCGCCATCAAGATCCCAAATGGCGCAGCACATGCAAACATGGAGAAAAACAACTCTTCAAACGCTGAATGACGGTAAGTGAATGCTGCGCGCTGCAATATTGTATCACCAAGCAAAAAAATCCACTGCGTGCGAATTTTGCGAATTTTGGCAAATTCGCGAGAATTTGTGGATCGCGAATTTGCCGAAAATCCTCAAATTCCACGAGCGGAACGGATTTTACGCCCATACTTAGTAAAAACTCGAATAGACGTCTGGAGTGGGTGAAAGGATAAAATATCCGCCGAAACTCAGTAGGACAAAAATCCTATGTATTAATTTTTGGTTTGTTCAACGTTGAAGTATACAGTGTTTGAAAAATATTGTGCACCTTATCGTTGTTTCCTTGAAACTTGCTCTGCAAACTATCAGTCAACGAAATGACAGATAGTGAAGAAGAGAGAGAGAAAGAGCTGCAGCAGCAGCACAAGTAGTTTTAGACCTTACAGGGTCTCAAGAAGACGACCTGGATGCTATAAACATCCCAGTGAATGTAAGGAAAATAATAACTTTAAAACTCATAGCAAATGGCCATTCACCGAGAGGTGGGAAGGTAATATTTGTTATAGAGGCACATGAATATCGGCAGACAGAGGTATTCTATTCATGGATTCAGTTTCCTGTATTAAATGCAGTAACACATGAGTTCCACTACTATAACGAAGAGGCACGTCCAGTAGAATACATTCCTTTTGAGGATGTTGAAATTCCATTAACATACCAAGAGCATCAGCTCTGGTTTAAAGGTGCCCTACAACATCAAAATCACATTACCAGGCTCGGTCTAATAGGTAGACCAGGAGCAACATGGCTGGTACTAGCCAGCTATATACCACATCCTGACATTGAACCAATGACAGGTCCAGAACTGTTAGTTCAGCTAAAACAGTTAATCAAAATACAAAGACAATTGGTTTATTTTTTTTTTATAAATATTTTTTATTAACAACCCAACAAGCGAGGATAGAATAAAACAAAACAAATCAGGATGGGAATAGTTAACGACAGTGTGGCAGGATGAATAAATAAACAATTACTTCAAAATACCGAAAAGCAGGAGAGTAAAAATAGCAATGAAACAGTAAAACAATCATATTAAATTCGAGTATTACGGGAGATTTATCCCTTAAATGTTGAAGATAGAAATACAAGTTTAATGCTTTACATTTTAACTGAAATTGCCCAAGATTTTTTCACATTTCTTTAAAGACCTGACACCTCTAAGTATAGCCAGAGCCGACTCCATAGAATGGATTTCGTTGACCAGTGTCCACCACTTCATGATATGAGGGGGCAGTGGGGAGATCCAGGCAAGGGTGATGGTTAATTTGGCACATGATAGTAATATAGTGACTATGGCCTGCTGAGGGAGAGTGACAGAGTGTACATCTAACAGTACTGTTAAAGCCGAAAGAGAAAGTGGCCTAACCAATTTCAATTTCCAAACATTATCCATAGCAGACCAAAACTCTGTTAAAACCGGGCAAGAAAATAACATATGCATTTAGGACACTTGGTACGATCACTGAAAGAAACATTTGTGGACCACTTAGAAATCATTTCAGGATTGTGATATAACATACAAGTGGTTTTGAATTGCTGTAATCTTAGACTCGAAGACTGAACGAGATTATTAAGATTGGAGAGGGAAAAAACAATCTGATTTAAAATTATGTTAAGTCCCAACTTAGAGCTCCATTTCTCGGCTAATTTAGAGCAGTCACTGATCTTATAAGTATTATGGCATCTATATCCTTCACTTACTAAAGATTTGGTCTTCAGTGAGTAAAAGCAATTCCAGATGTCGGATTTAAAACGTTCAAATATTTTTATCTTGCTTACCAGAAAGTCGTGAATTTGAATATACTTAAATCTCATTTGTTCGGTCAGTTTGTATAAATATTTAGGTGCCTCGAAGTCTAAGAAACAGTGAGAACCATAAAGATCCCCCAGTGTTGTGATGCCATGAGCAGACCATATATTTGCCAAACCATCGTTAAAAATCCCAGGAAAGCCCAGGTTTCCCCATAACCACAATTTAGAATGAAAAAAGGAAGTTTTACAAAATGTCAAGATATTGAACCAAATCTTAGCAGAATCTCTTGCAGTCTTAAATTTAACCCTTTTGTAGTAGTTAGGGTCATTAAGTCTCAACAGAAACATTTTGGAGTCTGAGTTTAACATGATGATATGAAAATAAAATTCAGCATCTGAATTAATCAAAGAACGTAAACAGCCAAGAAAGGTAGCCCAATAAGATAATTTGAAATCCGGGACATTAAGTCCCCCGCTATCTAAAGAACCCTTGAGTAACATCAAAGATCTACGCACCTTCCTGTATCCCCAGATAAAGCTGCTAAATATCCCATCAAGTTTTTTTGAAAAAGAGTTAGCAAGTGCTAGTGGTATGGAGTGAAATAAATAAAGAAATTTAAGAAGCACTTTCATTCTAATCAGAATAGTTCTGCTTATAATATTTAAAGGAAGTTTATGACATTTTTTTAAAGACAAAGCTGTTGATTTTAATAGGGCATCATAGTTTATTGTGATAACCTCACTAATTTTGGTTGATATTTTAACCCCTAGATAGGTGGCAACCCTACAGATTCCGGAGACAACAGCCGATGGTTTGTAGTTAACTACTATTTGTGTTTTATTTATATTAACTTATATCCTGAAATGGCTCCGAATCTGCTAGCCTCTGCCGTAATCCCCTCAAGTGCCTCTACGACATTGGTAGAATAAATAGCGATGTCATCCACATATTTGGTAATTTTCAGAGAGTGCGGGCCAGATCTGAACAGTGTTATTCAGGGCTGGAGCTGGAGAGCGTAAAGAAAGGGTTCCATCCACAGAGCAAACAGCAGGGGTGATAAAGGACACCTCTGCCGGGTGCCCCGGGAGATGGCAAAATTAGAAGAGGTCAGCCCAATACTCGCTCTAGGATTATCATATAGGGCTCGTATCCAACTGACAAATTGGCCCCTGAAACCAATTGGCCCCTGAAACCAATAAAGGTCATAACAGACCAGAGATAGTCCCACCCTACTCGGTCTAAAGCCTTCTCAGCATCCAATAAAATCATACCGAGTGGGGTGGACTCTGTCTAAGCTATGTCAAAAGCAGTTATGGCCGTGTTAATATGGTAGAGTCCCTTCCCATTACGGATCCATGTTGTTGTAAATTTACTATTTTGGGAATAAACGGAGCCAATCAGGTAGCTAAAATTTTTGCAAAAACTTTGGCATCTGTGTTTATAAGGACTGGCCACCTAAATTTGTCAGGGAGTGTCCTCATGGCGAAGACATCATTATGCCAGCCTTCTCAAATTATATTCCAATTCATAAAAAATACACATCTGCCAGAAAATGGGCAGTAGCCCAGGCTCCTGCAATATATAAAAATCATGTAGGGAAGTGATGAGGACTCTCTTCTCCATAAGATCCAGTTGGAAACCCAACCAACAATGCAAAGACAATATCCTGTTAAACAGAAAGCTAAAAAACTGCCAGGGAGATTTTAAACCAACATGAATACCAAGGGGTGATTGAAACATGCACCTCGTCCATGAACATTCCTCTTTTTCCTGTCTCCAAACCAAACAATACATATCGTCTAGTTTTGGACTACAGACATTTAAACTCTTGCTGTAAAACTTTTGCAGTACAAAATGCACCCAGTACAGCACTATTGAATAACATTGTGCGTAAAAAATATAAAACCACATTAGATATTTCTAACCTTTTTTTCTGTCAAAACATTGCACCTGAAAGCAGGTTTTTATAAGTGAGATGGGTCTGTAAGACCCACACTCATCTGCCGGTTTGCCCTTTTTAAAAACAAAAACATGTTGGCAATGTACCAGGAGCGTGGAGCCTTCCCACTTTCAACGATCGTATGCCTCACAATCCGCAGACAGCTCTGGACCAGCCACAGCCCCCTGGTCTGCCAAGGATGAGAGACTGAAGCAGCCGGGAGCCGTTGTGAGACGCCGTGAGACAAGCCGTGAGACAAGCGAGCCCAAGTCCGTAACTCATGTCAGTTCTTTTGGCTTTTTTTTGTTTATATTATTTACTCCAAGGCGCAAGGAAAAAAGCCATCTTCTTGCTTGCAAAGTAACCGTCGAATAGGGTAGGTTGGTAGGAGCCTCTAGCTAGGCTGCTGCTCCACAGCATCCTCACTCCTCCATCTTGGACCTCTGCCTAGTGCAGGTATAGACAATTGGTTCAATATGTCATGCGGAATTTAACAGTCCAATAAGGATTCTACAGCATACCACTCACCAGGGGAACACAAACAAAATTACACCACAGACTATACAATTAGTCATTGGTAAATTACCGGCAAAAAGGGAACAAATTCTGTTCTGGTTAGCTCAAAAAATTACTCAAATTGAGGCAGTATTTCCAGATACAACACCTAATGAGAAACACAGAATTCTAACAATCTGCTTACCAATGGGGATTGCACCACATGTGGAGGACTGCGACACTTCAATCTACACAAAAACACTTGGTGTTCCGTCTATGGCGGTAATACCAGACGTTCTGAAACAATTTCAAAATGAATGTGGACCAGAACCGGCCTCTAATCTTGGTATGAAATTACTAAAGGATTTCAAACAGGTCTTGGCTATATTACTAGCTAATATTAAGGGTTTAGCAGCATCCGTGGCGATCCGACAAAAATTGGAAGAACTTGACATTACTTAGCAACCATTTGAACTTGCAAGAATTATTGAAAAATCCTATGAAGAACCAGGTAGAGATAGTTTGGGTGGGAAACCAGTAAAACCCCAACTAACAGAAAATCCTGAAAAGGCCTTTATTAAAATAATGTCACTACTCCTAAAAAGAAGTGGGAAAACACTAACCAAACATTTACTAAAGAGAAGAGTTCTCAGTCCAGATGAAGGTCTTCTTAACAGTAGCCCTCTGAAAAGAGTTATAACCTCAGGAACAGGGATAATTTGAGAAAACCCGATAGATATCAAGATACTGATACACGTTCCTCTCGTACCTTTCAGACTTCCTCGCAGAAATCTGAAAGAAGAGGACGATCAGAACACAAGGAAGAATGTGTGAAGTCCAAAGACGAGCAGCACGTTCCAAAAAATACGAAAACTCAATTCACAAAGAAGAAGGTAGCAAGTCTAAAAATCAGACATGCTGAGGATCTAGAGAACACAACTCAAGAACTGGGAGTGTGCCAAGACAAGGCTAGACAGTGTAGCAAAAGTCACCATAGCTCGCAAGATCCTGAAGGATCATCTGTAGACAGTGGACTTGAATGAATGCATTCAAGTTGAAACTGCCCACACCAGGGGTAGTGTACCCCACAAGTTATATGAAGTAACACTCCAAAATGGAGGGGGACATATCTAGGAAAATAAAAGCACTCTTTTGGGAGAAGATCTCCAAGGGTTATGACATTATTCTAGCTGAAAAGGACTGGCCACCTAAATTTGTCAGGGAGTGCCCTCATGGCGAAGACATCATTATGCCAGTCTTCTCAAATCATATTCCAATTCATAAAAAATACACATATGCCAGAAAATGGGCAGTAGCCCAGGCTCCTGCAATATATAAAAATCATGTAGGGAAGTGATGAGGACTCTCTTCTCCATAAGATCCAGTTGGAAACCCAACCAACAATGCAAAGACAATATCCTGTTAAACAGAAAGCTAAAAAACTGTCAGGGAGATTTTAAACCAACATGAATACCAAGGGGTGATTGAAACATGCACCTCGTCCATGAACATTCCTCTTTTTCCTGTCTCCAAACTAGACAATACATATCGTCTAGTTTTGGACTACAGACATTTAAACTCTTGCTGTAAAACTTTTGCAGTACAAAATGCACCCAGTACAGCACTAATGAATAACATTGTGCGTAAAAAATATAAAACCACATTAGATATTTCTAACCTTTTTTTCTGTCAAAACATTGCACCTGAAAGCAGGTTTTTGACCGCTTTCTCAATATAGGGGACACAACAACATTTTTGCCATCTCCCTTAGGGATTCAAGAATAGCCCAGGGTTATTTTCAGCCAAAGTAACAGAGTTACTACAAACCTATAATGATGAGGCATTATCTTATGTCGATGACATCTATCTTACAGACAATGACTTGGACAGGCACTTGAACAGAGTAAACACCAGTATACTTGGACTCGCCTCAGAAGGTTTCAAACCAGCTAACTGGACTCAAAAACACACTGAAATTTTACGTTTAGTACAAACAGATATGTTAGCAACATCACACTTTCAGACAAGCGTAAACGTACGCAACCTTGTGATCCGAATCATTCTAGGAAGATGCAGATTTACATTCCTAACTTTTAATGAAGGTGAAAAAGTTCTGATAGCTTATAAATCACACTTGTACACACAAGCTGAAATAAAATTCACTTCAACAGAAAAGATTCAGACAGCGGTTCAAACTGCAGTAGCAAAAGAGAGAGACATCGCACAGGGAAAACGCTTAATGGTCATTACATCTGTACCAGCCCTAGAGGCATTAACGAAAGCAAGCATTCCAAATGCAAAAGCATTACATCCAAGATGGATACAATGGGTTAATTCTCTTGCTACAACAGACGTTGAATACGTTTTTGACCCTTACTTGAAAACACAAGAATTTATACAATATGAACAAGAATGTCCTCTGCCTATAGAGATTCTGCCTCTAGAACATTACGGATGTATAGTTAATACAGACGGCTCAGCACAGCCCGTGATTGGCGGGAAACCAGCCTATAGTGCTTCGTGTGCAATTGTTAAAGGTCGCTATCGCGATGGAAAATTCAGACTAATGGTCACACAAACTCAATCTCTCAGGGACAGTTTAGCTCAGCGAGCGGAACTACAGGCTTTCAAGATGGCGCTTGAAAATAAGAATCACGAATTCCCTACACTCATAGTGTGCGATTGGTATTACTGCGTTCAATCTTACAATGAATATTTGCAGAACTGGGGTCAAAATGGTTTCAAAGATGCAAAGGGTGGCACAATGAAGCATAAGTTGCTTTGGGAACGAATAGTTATATTACAGAAAGAACTACAAAAGACTCACGTGATCCATACACTGAGTCATCAGCGTGATGGTGTTCACGTTGCAGGGAATTCATTGGCTGATGAAGCCGCAAAGGCAGCTGTGCAAACGGCTTCCGTAGCTACAATCACTCGTTCAAAAACAAGAACAGATGGTGACACAATGCTTGCTGTCAATGCCACGAGCAAGATCAGCGCTGCAGCGTTACCTCAAAACTATCCACTCAAATATAAATACATAATTGATGCAAACTCTGTTCCTTTTGCTCGAATCCCTGGAGTGGGGGAGAGAGTGGGTCCCCCTTGATCTTTTATAATTGGATTTCCATGTTTTTCGCTTGGTAAGTTCTATATTATATGTTACTTCTTCCTTTAATTGTTATTCTTTCTGTGTTTATTTGTGCGAGGGTCCCAGATGTATAGGGCCTATACATCTGGGACCCTCGCACAAAGAAACAAGTGGGATTCTCAGATGTATTGATGTCTTCTGTTGTATTTTATTGTATTTCGTCACTGGTATGAGTATGTGTAGAACTAGAATGAATGATGTAGATTGAGTGATAGAGAGACTGACAGCACTGTGTAGCTTTTATGTGGGGTTCAAAATAAATTTATCACTGTAAATATTGCTTATCTAGTACTGAATCAAAAATACTTTTTTGCTCTATGTTAAAAAATACTAAAAAAATGTAAAAAAATATCTTTTCAATCCTAAATTATGAAAATGAAAATAAATGAAAAACTAAAGAATAATATGTCTATGTGAATATCTTCTATCATTGTTGCATCTCTGTGAAATGTTCAGGTACTCAAGTACATTCCATCTTGAGCAAAATGCGGTAGTGGAAAGAACAAAACGGGACATAAAACAATTTATAACAGCTAGGGTATTAGGCTCGGGTGACGGGTGGATCAAACATCTGATAAATGTCCAACATAGTCTTAACAATCTGCCAAGAAATTCTCTGGGTGGGATCACTCCTTATGAAATGCTCATCCAGGATTTTGATCGTCACACTTCAGTGGTGGAACAAAAACCATTTGATATCAAAGACCGTTTGGCTTTTTTGCAGGACTTAAATGAAACAAGAAAGAGTCTGAGCAACACACAAGAAAAGACAACGACCACTAAAGATAAACCACCTGTCCCAGCAAGACCTATCTGAATTCCACAGATTGGGGATCTAGTCAGAGAAAAGATCGCTAATAAGAAGGAATTTGGGCCTTCTTACACGAAACCAGTTTCTGTACTAGCAATCCTCGGATCAAGAACAGTGTTACTGCCGCCCCTTGCTGAAAGAAAGGAAAACAGGTCCGCATCCATCAACCTTGTTAAACCACATCATGTGGTCGATAATAAGTAGTAGGCCCAGTGGACTCCAAAGATGTAGCAGACGACCACATCTGGCTACAATCCAAGAAGTTCAAACTGAGAGACTCATCATCTTTGATAAGCCTGCAGTAAGAAAAGAAGGACTATGCACCAAAGCCATGGAACTTGTACCTCTTGAAACCCAAATAACCGTTCGTCAAGATTATCCTGTCTGCAATGATATAGCCTCAGACTATACTAATATGACAAAGGAAGAAGCAGCTCCTGCACTTTTGTACAATCCGGATGCAATACCAACAAGTGACAGAACTCCTCTGGCTGTTTCATCAACTTTGATACATTTTATGACGATCCCAGTGAGCCTGAAACTACACCAGTAAATAAAACCTTCAAAGAAAAAATAACAGAACACTTTCATCTACTTGAAAAACCTTACCTGGTTTCACCATGGGTTGAATTTTGGATTGTGTTAGGTGTACTTTTTCTCAAAATTTGGCTCATTCTTGTTTTAAGTTTGGGAAAACTGATAGATGGAAAATATAGTAAAATGGACACAGCAAGTAAGAATATCAACTTGCTTCTGAAGCCACACAAATCATCTCATCGTGAACAAAGACACCTGTCGTCAGTGAACATCACAGCCGTTCCTATACCTGGTTGTATAGCATGGGACAAAACTGATTATGACATTTATGGCCCGGTGGAACTGTTAAAGATTCCACACCAATTTAAGGTTTCTTTGAGTGACTTTGTTTCATCCAGCACATTTTCTGATGATTGGGACTTTGAAACTGTTAATACCATGATGCCAGACTTAGAAATGTCAGCAAAATCCATACAACATGAATATTTAGAAGGTTCATGAGATTATGAACAACTATATTGTTTTAATCATTATGGCCATCATTATTTGCATAAATCTGCAAATTCTAGAAATGTTTTTACTCATAATCAATGGGAACATTGTGCAAAGTCACCAATAGGTAGCTCAAAAACATTCTATGAAAAGATTCCATACTTCTCAGGTTTTAATGTCACATATCCAAAAACGTTTTATTTAAAAAATATGAATAAGACAGGAATGAAAAATATGTTGACTAATACAAAACAAATTTATTCTGCAAAATGTTATGCTCAGCTGTCTACATTAGGTTTTGAGTTTTGGAAAGACAACATTGAGACCAAAACTGTCTGGGGCACAAAAGACTGGCAGGTGCAAGGTTTAGAAGCCCTGTTCAGAGCCTGCATTATGCCAGAACAAATAATGTTTTTAAATGACACTGTTCAACAAACATCTTGCCTTGGCATTGACAAGATAAAAGACTTAAACAAACCATCTATACCTAAACCTATACCTGATAGTGATACCTCTACAGAAGAGGAGGTAGACGTACACTACATTTTAAAACAGAACAGAACTAATCATGATTGGAGAAAATGGTTAATCTGGCCGACAGACACTAATAACTGTCAAGATAGATTCCTGAACAAAACACAAGTGTTCACAGTGAATAGGCCAGATCCGAGCTATTCCCAGAGACAACATCCAGGGATAATAACAACTTATAGTGTAGGAAAACTGTGCCTAGATTGGCTACAGCAATCCACACTTCCGGAAATTAAGCAACACTTCACTTTACTTAAAGATGGCGTTGATTTAGGAGACTTTTTACTAGGACCTCGCAAACGACGTCATAAATGTTTCATATACACCGGTATATATGCTGCTTACAATGAAGCTTGGAAAATAACACAAATGGAAACTGCAGAAAGAATACGAGAAATTAATCGTATTAATTTAGAGAAAACACTCACTGTAGTGGCCAATGGGTTAACAACTCTGTCCTCCAGAATTTATTCTTTGGACAGCATTGTATCCTCCGCCATAGTTATAATTGAAAACGACTTGCTCATGTTACAACATGGACAGTCCCAATTACGTTCTATATTGCTGCTAGGCTGGACGTTACAAAACCTTAGTTCAGGCTACGTGCCATGGCGTCTAATCAAAACCTCGTCATTGTTTTCTAGATTTAACCTTACCGATAAACAAATCTCTTTGGCACAGAGGGGAGTAGACTATATTGTGCTAAGCATAGAAAAACTGGATAGATTACCATTAACTGTTTCTGAGAAACCAGTCATTGAATGGATAATACATACCAGCAGGCATATATTAAAGGTTGGGTAAAGATTACATGAAGTCAACCTGAGATTTACCATACACACACACGTGTTGAAGTGGGGGAAAGGAAGTATTTCTTAGTGGAAAAAATTGCAAACACGCACTAAGAGGTACACTTCTGTGTCAAGGTATTAAGTTACACAGGGCCTGCGATGGTTCCTCGACTAACATCTCTTGCCACCTGCAGGGTTCCCCAGCGGCAGTGAAAGATCCAGTTTTTAGGCAGCTTTCCAATGGGAGCTACTTGATGTTGAATGATCACAGCTGTTGTGGAATGATGCCAGGAAGAGCCTATCTCGTTAGTGTGCCAGCCAGGGTCACTTGTTGTATGCAAGTATTGTTTCCTAAAAGCAAGACAAACGGAGAGTCGCCTCTATGGCCTTCACTGAACATCTCTTTTATACAAATTGATACTTTAAGCAGAATGAAAGCCATTCTTTTATGAAAAACTGCCACTGACCTCGTCCAAAGAGATGTATGAACTGCAAGTTGCAGGGACTTCTGCAGAGATGCATGCCTTATTATCAACAAACTGTCCCATACATTTCTCAGAAATGCTAAATCGTATCTTAAACATGTCTGATACCAGTTGTATTGTACATGTATTTAAGGCAGTTTTTTCAGGACTGTTAGCACCCTTTGAAGCAGTCCTAGGCATTTTTCCAAACTTTGCGCTCTCTGTGTTCAGTGGTCAGCCTCTCATCTTGGGACTCATAGCAGGAATCTTATTTTTGTTTCTTCAGCTTCGATATGGCAAGTCCACTCAACAGCGATACTCAGAAAACAATGGAGGATGCTCTCCTTGCCATGCAGTATCGTGAGAAAATTTCACAGAGTCTTGGCTTGGCTTATTTAAGAGATCTGAATACCACCTGGTTCCTTTCATTCAGACCAATCTGGCAAGATTGCATCTTACCTGTACTACGATGCCTGCTTTGCGGAGAAGAATGGGTGTTGGACGTTTGTCTTACACTTCCATCAGCACTTCCTACGGATGTTGATTGTTTGCTTGGTTCGGTAACGGCTCATGCATTGTGTTGCCCCCATTGGATAATAATCCTGATGACTGCATTCGTTGAGGTCTCTCTGGCAATTCCAGCTGGGGATGAGATACGAGGAGCAACATGCACACAGGTACCATCTACTGCGAACGTTACTAAAGCGGGTGACGCTTCTCATCTGTGTACAATTGACCTACTAAATGATGAAGTCCAACTTTCACCTACCGTGGTAGACAATTTCTTTGCCAGCTTAGATGATATAATGTTTTCTCCTGACAACAAGGATAATTATTATTATTTTTTTTTCAATATTTTTATTAAACAAAGGAAAACAAAGACATACATAAAATAACTCCCAGGTGAATGCCTTCAGTTTCAACGCACGGGTTAAACTGCACATTACAGAATTAAATACCCAACAGTTAATACTAGGGTCTACCGGATTCTTGCACTGCCAAATCAAGGCCTGACATGGGCGGGTCACAAAATTCCCCCGATGGCTATTCCACACCCCCCAAATTTTACCCCACTTCCGCAGGCAACCCTGGGCCACATACACTGACTTTTCTCTGAACATACACCAATCAAGATCTTCCGCCTATTTGGTGATTCAGGTGGCTGGCTGGCACCCCAGAGTTAAGCAATATTGCGTTTGGCCACCATATAAGTTAACGTAACCCACTGCTTCTGATAAACACTTAGATAGGATGGCTCCCAAACATTCAACAGACATCTCCGGGTTTCTGGCCACCTCCACCCCCAGTACCTCTCCCAACTCGTCATGGATCTTAGCCGAAAATGTTTGTATCACATCACAATGCCAGAGGGTATGCATCAAGGTACCCACTGCTCCACACTCCCTCCTACAAACTCCACTCTCAGCATGCCCAATTCGTACCAGGCGTGATGAGTTCAGGCCTCAGCCAGGCCCTCAAGTGTGAAAGGTTCGCTCTTCTGTACGCAGTAAGTCCTTAGACTATATAAAAAATTGGCACGGAAACTGGAAATACGAAGACAAAGTTTAATAAACCTTTAAAGGTTGTACTACAGCCCACACAACACCCTTCAGTATTGTACAAGGTAGCACAAAGAACTCGGACATGCGGTCCCCTTTCATACACAAAGAAGGGGCTCATAAGTGGGCGGTTACAGCTCAAAAGTATGATTTACAACTGTATAAGTACATTTCTTGAACATGATCAATACATGGATGGAGTTAATGATTCATGAAACCCCCCGAATACACATTCCAATCCCCTCTAAGCAGAAACAGATGTTACACGTACTGAGCATGCACTAGATAGGCTGGAACTATTTATAGCTTGTTGCTGGGCAAACTCCAGGGGTGACGGTCAGTGAGGTAGGGCTTGCCTCGTGGCGAGCACATGGCACAATGTAGCCTACAAGATGGAGGCCAGAAAACAAAATGGAGTCTGGCCGTAAATATGAGGAATACAGGAACTATACTGAAGACACAACAATATGTCTTCAGCGAATGCTTAACATTTATCCCTGTTTTATTTACAACAGACGACCCTTTCAGCATTTGCTGAAGATATTCGGTTTCTTTGGATAATCTAGATACTCATCGTTTATATCGATGCTCATCATGTCCGCTATCTCTCTAGTTATGGTTTTCTTATGGGCAGCATCCGCAACAGCTTGTTTATTGGGCACACAAAATGAAATGCATAACGAACAGATCATAGGGCTACATTGAATACAAACACAACAGGTGAAAAATATGGCAACAACTATACAGAGCCCAGTAAGAACCTTCCAACCCCATGTAGAGATTAGTGTCCAAAACCACCCGGAAAACGTCCAAGACCCATTTTCTTGATGTATATCTGCTGCAATTTTATGCAACTTATTGATAGCTTTGTACACAGAAGGAGTGTGATCAGGTATAAAGACACAACAACTACTTCCGATAATTCTGCAAGCTCCACCTCTATCTGCTAACATTACATCAAGGACCATCCTATTCTGTAATGCTACAACCCTAGTAATCTGTAGCTCTTCAGTAAGGTTCCCTAGAGCTGCTGCAGTTTGATTTGTAACAGCCTCCACTACTTGCGTTAATCGTCGTATCTTTCTGCTGTTCAGAGCCTGGTCCCACAAAGAAGAACAATCCTAAATTGAAATCTATATACTGTTGCAGACTAGTGTCTGTCTGATCTACATCATCTACGGATAAAGCTCGCTTAAATCTATTCACAGTTACATTGTTCAACAATTTCAAATCCTTATGATAAGATGCTGGTGCTAGAAATACAGGTGGCAGTAGAAATGATACGTAACATACTCCAGACCATCCGGCGGGTAATCGATAATAACCCGTATTCCCACATACAAAATAAGTGTTATGTGAAGCAAGGAAAGTACTGTTATTCAAACCGTCAATATTCAAAACAACAATGCAATCAATGACACCTAAAGGAATATGGCCTACACTTTGTACACATAGATCAGCTTGTGCTTGGGCCACAGAGATTACAAATTGTTCCTGTCCAACAGTGTCTCTGGTGTTCATGAAGATATACGGAGTTGATGCATTGTCCGGTTTATATTCTTCCCACTCCCATATAGTTCCGTTGGCTTGTGGATAGCCGTCTTTATCTTGATGGCATTCTTTATTCAGTTTGAAAATCAATCGTCCTACAGTAGGTTTTCTTGTAGCAAAAAGCAAAGTATACCATGCTCTACAAGAGCCATTATGTGAAAAGGGAAGTGGTATGAATGGTGTTCCCCCTTTCTTCTGGTGCGCTGGCATCATCCCACATATCCAACAGTCTGTGGCATTTGTAGCAACGTGGGTATGATGCAACATCTGTATAAAAGTGTTATTCAGATAAGACTGTCGATGCTTCAATTCTTGATAAGGGAGTGTATAAAAGAAATGCTCATCGGGAACTGGAGTAGAAACAACATACAGTTCCCGGGCAGGAGCTTTCTCCTCAACAAACCACATGACTGTAGCGATGACTGCTATAATGAAAATGAACCCTACAGAACCAAAAACTTTCTTCTTGTCCATCTTGAACAAAGTCACAGTATCTTCCTGTTTCTAAAGTGTTGTCAGAACTCTTACCCCTAGGCAGCCGTTGTTTTCTTCACCATCGGGCCAAGACGGGTGTCACTACTCTAATGCATGGCTGATCCCCCCCCCCTTGCCTCATCGGCTCTCCGTTTCACAAACCTAGGGACCGTTCTGACAACTTCTCACTCAATTATAGATTCTTTTCTTGGTCATAGATCGTATCTACTCGATGCAGGCGTTGTCTGGTCCGGGAAGAACTCCTCCGAATCATCAGGTCCCACAGCACGGCCTTTCTCTGTAGTCAGGATGTCTTGATGGTCAGTTAGTACAGCAGGCTCCACCAGGTCAGGTTGCACCTTCCGGCAATGGATCGAGTGGATCCAATTTTTCCGATTCGTTACTCGCACTGCTGTTCTCGTGGCTAGAAGAACTTGCTCAGGGCCACACCATCTCGGTTCCAGACTGTTCGACCTCTCAAAAGACTTCACGAGAACGAAATCACCAGGCCGGAGATTATGAACTTCTCCTGTGGACCGATCAGGGAGTGCTTCTCGAACCTGTTGGTGAATAGAAACCAAGCTATCAGTTAATTGTGCCAAATAGTCATTCATTAAAACCCAAGGTACATCATACTCTGAACTCGGTTTGGGCACCCCCCATATATTCATGGGGCGCCCAAAGACAATCTCATAAGGTGTCAAGCCTGTCCGAGAGTGTGGTACGGATCTGATAGACAACAACGCCAAAGGCAAAGCATCTGGCCAAGTCAGAGAAGTAGACGCCTGTATTTTTGTAATTTTTAATTTCAAAGTTCCGTTATACTTCTCCACCAGTCCTGCTGATTGCGGGTGGAATACTGCGTGGAACTTTTGCACAATGCCCAACCCCTTCAGGACATACTTAATAACGTCCGCCACAAAATGGGGCCCGTTATCACTCCACAGCAATCTACAAACACCGAATCGAGGAAAGAATTCCTTCAAAAGCACCTTAGCAGTAGTCATTGCAGTATTGTCCTTAGTAGGGTATGCTTCAATCCATTTACTGAATGCACAAACCACAACCAGGACGTACTTCAGATTATTTGTTTTGGAAGATTGGGGCCCCTGCCTAAAAGGATAAACCCTAGCAAGGTCTAGTACTTTTTTTGTAAAGAGTTGGTCGGGTTATGTACACTTTTACTTTTTGAGTAAACTAGACGTTGTATTTAGATAAATCAATATTCTACCACATAGTTCCTGTTAAACATTTTTATTTATATTTCATCTTTCTGTATTTTTTTCTTTTTTTCCTCTTATTTCTTTTCTATTAATTATACATATATTAACACCTTTTTGTTTTTTGTGTACAAATACTTTTTACATATAATACATGACAGTTATTTGACATTGGACAATCATTAAAATATTAGAAACAACACAGAATATATTCCCTTCAACGTGTTTCGGCCGTTCGCCTTCCTCAGGAATTCTGCATTTTCTTTTTTTATCAACAGTAGCTTAGCGTACCGGACGTAGGTGTCAACTGTCTGAATCAAATTATATATCTCAGGAGCGTAATTGAAAGCCGTTTTTTTGCTTCCTAGTTTGTAGCGTGGCTGCCAGGGGTCTTTTCTACCGAAGTTCGGGGCTATTGCTTTTCCCATCATAAAATTTTGGACATCATATCGGTACCGCTTCTGCAAACGCGGCTCAACTCCGAGTATTTTTGTTGTCCTCAAGCTTATCAAGGCGTGGTCGGTTTAAGGAGACTGGATGCAGTCGTTTTATGCCTCTCGCCTTCTAATCTTTGGCTCCACTTCATCAGAAAGAAAACTAACAAAATACAGTCTTTCTCTATCCTCCCATGTCTCAAGCTCTGTTAATACATCAATTAAAGACACAGTGTCTTTGGTGACCCGATAAGCAATCTTACGAAGATCAGTCATACGATCGGCCGATAACATGGACCGCATATCCCTCTTCTGATCGGGCGGTCTAGAATCTGAATCTCCTCCATTCGGGGCGGACAGACCAGCGTAGGGCGGTGGTGAATGATCTAATAACGAAAAATCGTCATCCGATTTATTAAGAACAGGATAGAGTGGCTGGCGAACGGAATACTGGCAAGATATTTGCAACCGCCGTTCTTTCTCCTGCTTTTCTTCTAACTCCTTAGCTTCACGCTTTTTCAACTCTTGTGCTTTCTCACACTCACTCTTTCGGTGCTCTTTCTCAATCAATGCTTGCTCACGCTCTTGCACCTCTTTCACCCACATACGTATACATTCAAACATATCTTGTCACACTCTCCGCTTACACATACACTGTTCTACATACTCAATTTTCCTCAAATCAAACGATCCATACATAGGCCATCGCAACTCAGGATCCTTCTTGGTGTATTTCCTCCACAACGTGCTGTACATTATAGGGGAAAGACCACATTTTACATACATATCCCTATTCGGCGTCCCCTCCGGGGGAGCCGGCTGTGATTCTTCAAGTACCAACCGGCATTTCCAAAACAGCAGTACCACTTACAAAGTGCGCTAAAAACGGGCATGTCTCAAAAAATAATGCAGAATGTGCAATATTACAATAGAATGGCACTTAAAACGTTGCGCCGTTCAAATTCATAGGTCAGGAGAAATTTCACCACATTGCCCGCCTATATGGGTTGCAACTCATATATCACATTCATAGACACAATCAATAATGACTAGTCAATTTCAAATTTAAACAAATTAGTCGGGGCAAGCGTATCCTAAACCTGCCTTGCCAATCAAGACTATCAAAGGGCAAGTATCGTACAACAATTCTTACCAGTCAAGAGCGTCCAGGTTCCAACTGCCAAGTTCTGAATTCGCCCAAACGGCCACTACGCGGCAAACCGACAGAAGAGGTCTCAGTCGAGGACCAGCGCCACCAAGACGGTCAGATCGGAAGGGAAGAAAGAATACCTCGGGATGCCAGGATTAAAGGCGCCGCTGGCAGTGATCACGTCCCCGGCAAGGTTCCAATCCTTTGTCACGACCAGTCCTTCGAGCATCCGAGTCGCCGATGAGCCCCACGTGACGGGCGCCAATTGATGAGTTCAGGCCCCAGCCAGGCCCTCAAGTGCGAAAGGTTCGCTCTTCTGTGCGCAATAAGTCCTTAGACTATATAAGAAATTGGCACGGAAACTGGAAATACAAAGACAAAGTTTAATAAACTTTTAAAGGTGGTACTACAGCCCACACAATAACCTTCAGTATTGTACAAGGTAGCACAAAGAACTCGGACACGCGGTCCCCTTTTATACACAACGAAGGGGCTCATAAGTGGGCGGGTACAGCTCAAAAGTATGATTTACAACTGTATAAGGACATTTCTTGAACATGATCAATACATGGGTGGAGTTAACGGTTCATGAAACCCCCGAATGCACATTCCAATCCCCTCTAAGCAGAAACAGATGTTACACGTACTGAGCATGCACTAGATAGGCTGGAACTATTTATAGCTTGTTGCTGGGCAAACTCCAGGGGTGACGGTCAGTGAGGTAGGACTTGCCTCGTGGGGAGCACATGGCACAATGTAGCCTACTAGATGGAGGCCAGAAAACAAAATGGAGTCTGGCCGTAAATATGAGGAATACAGGAACTATACTGAAGACACAACAATATGTCTTCAGCGAATGCTTAACATTTATCGCTGTTTTATTTACAACAGGCGTGGCCCTGTAATTTAGCATCTATGCAGGATCTTCAGCTGCACCAATCGGAGCCGCATCTGGATAGCAACTACCTTGGGGGAGGACACTGCCTCCACCCAGTCCTCATCGTCAAGCCCATCTGCACTCCACTGAGCTCTAACCTTGAGCAATGAATTCTCGGAATAATTAACCAATTTTTGACATATCAGTGAAATGGTTTTCTCTGGAATATGCCCATCCAGCACACAGTCCTCAAGAGGGGACGCCTCCTGGAGATCTGTGCCTTTAGGGACATGAGTGGTAAGAACATGCCTCACCTGTAGGTATCAGAAGTATTCATTTTGGTGTAAACTATATTGCTCCACAAGGGACTCAAACGTATGCACCAAGCCTTTTCCCCACACATCCTTTATCCTGGTAATTCCAATGAGATCCCATCTATCGAAGCCTTTGGTCTTCCACATACTGCCCAATTTCTCAGAATTAAATAAAGGGTGACCAGTATGAGTTTACCCTCCCACCCGAGACTTTTGTTGGCTGTGCGCCACACATGTATCACATGTGCAGTCGGACCAGTCAACGGAAATCTTCCAGGTCTAGAATACAAAGCTCTATCAATCATCCCTCCGGGGGCTTGACCCCGGTCCATGGCGTAATCCGGGTCTCCTGGAAGTCCATGCACTATATGGGTTACCACGGCCAACTCCGAGGCCCAGTAGTACTTACGCAAATCTGGAAGTCCGATCCCACCATCATACCACGGGAGAGTCAATTTGTCAAAAGTAATACGGGTGCTGCCGTCTCAGAGGAGCCTCCTCTGGAGGGCCTCTATTTCCTTAAAATACGTGGCTGGCACTGGGTCCATCGAATTCTGTAAAGCATACAGAAACCGGGATAGCGCCATCATCTTGAAGAGAGCAGCTCTCCCGAGCAGAGAGAGAGGAAGGCACTTCCAGTGTTCCACATCTTTCCTACACCTGCTCAATGGAGCAGCTATGTTACTATCATATCTCAGCTTTGAATCAAGTGTGATATATATGCCCAGGTACCGAAATCCCGTCGTCTCAATCTGCACAGGACACGACTGTGGGATTGCCGGCGGTTCACCCACCACCACAAACAGCACAGTTAATGACCAATCCAGAGTACCTGCTAATGATGGCGAGCACATCCAAGAAAGTCCGGAAGGACTCCTTGGGGCAAATGAGGTAGAGTAACACGTCATCAGCATACAACAAAATCTTATCCTCCCCACCGGGAGTCCACCGCAAACCCCGGATCGACCTATCCCATCTCACCCATGCAGCCAATGGCTCCATCGCAAGTGCAAAGAGTAGCGGGGACAGTGGGCACGCCTGTTTGGTGCCCCTCGCCAACTGAAAGTCAAAGGACTTGCAATTGTTAACAATCACTCAAGCCAGGGGCTTCGTGTACCACAGGCACACCCAGCTGACAAATTTGCTTCTAAAGCCCAGCTTCGCCAACACAGCAAATAGATACCACCACTCCACTCTATCAAAGGCTATCGAAGCATCCAGGGAGACTAACACCGTGGGCTAATGTATTTTCGAGGCCCCCCCGGCGCAGATTCAGTGCCTTATTACGGCGTGGCATAAACCTGGATTGGTCCGGATGAATCAAAGACGTGATCACCTTGACCAACCTGGTAGCTAGGAGTTTCGCCAATATTTTGGGCTCTGCATTAAGGATCGATATGGGCCTATAGGAGGAGCACTGGGTCTTGAGTTTGCCCGCTTTATGAAGGACCACTATGTTTTCTACACGTTGATCATAGGGAAGCTCACCGCTCTCTCTACTCTCCATAAACATGGCACGAATATAAGGAGCTAGTTTATTTGCGTTTAGCTTGTATAATTCAATAGGTATCCCGTTTGGGCCAGTCGCCTGATTTTATCTGCCTAGTCGCTTGGGCCACCTCGTCATCTGTCAGTGCGGAATCAAGGTAGCTCCTGTCCTCCTCCGACAAAAAAGGCATAATGATATCCCTAATAATTTCACTGGAGGATAATTTTTTAATTTAGCACACAGTGTTCTATCAACTATGAATTCGACCTTCATTTTTTCCTATTGCTCAAAACATACTGTCTACATTGGGAACTCTATTTGTTAACAGATTTGTTTTGATTTTGTTTTTCTCTCCACCAAAAATAAAACTTGCACTTTTTGGCACAAAGTAATCTGCTTAAAGTAGAACTATTCTTAGAGAACAAGAATTCTATGAATACTTCCTAGAAACAATATTTGACCTTGTCTTCGAAAACAATTCAGTATACTTATTTTGCTATGGGATGGTCTTGACCTTTCTTCTGTAACCAAGAGCCATTTCATAATTGTACATTTCATTATTCATTAGCCAGCATTTGATGTTTTCATGCAATATACTTCGTACTTTGTATGCAAAACACTATTCTGTAATGCTTACAGTTCAGATGCTCATTTTCCGTGTGCAACCATTTCGAATGTATTTTGTGTATTTTGGATGGGATTGTACACATGCTTAAGATATGTTTTATGCTTAATATTGTCAGTAATGTTGAACATATTAAAGTGGAGTGGGTGTTGTGGAGCATTTTATGACCCTAGTGTAAATTTCCTGATTCATGCCCATATATAGGTATAAATCACCCTATCCTTCTCAGGCATATTTAGACTTAGCCAGTGCAGTCCAAATATGGCATGGCTACTTCCACTAGTTCCGAAAAGCATCAACAACTTCTTGGAAAAACCCGCCTTGAGCAGTTTTGAACTTCCCCCTGCTTGAATAATGATTTATCCAAGAAGAGTTTTCAAAGAACTCGAGTCTTTGATGACGTTATTATGTCCAACCTTACGTCAAACTCGGCACCTTTAATTTATAAATATGCCCACACTAGCCTCAGCAAACACACAGTGGTTTGGAGCAGTTCAACTATCTACTTGCCCAAAGCAGCTCGTTACAGCAAGTGCCGAAGGAAGCCGACCCTCCAGCAGACGCACTGCGAGAGACGCTGTCTTTTCTCCTGCCGAGAAATCCAGCTCCAGTGTTTCCAAGCTACCCTTGCGGGTTACTTGGAAATCGAGTCCTGAGACAACGAGATACCAGACCTCCTTAATTCTAAAAACAAGGTACGGAGCTCATTAGACCCTATGAGAAATCTTGGATAGATTCTTTGCAAAGAATACTAAAACTTATGCTACACCTCAATTACTTCTTCCCTTGTACTAGACCTAGGTTTGGTTCACCGGGGTAGGTGTATTTTAGAAGCACCCGTTGAGTACTTTTAGTCTTTATTTATTAATGTATGTATTCTATGTATTTTATGGCTTAGAAACCATACCATGCTTTTACAGTATTATTTTATAATACTCTTGTACTGTACGCATAATACTTTGCAACCAGTAACGCGATTGTAGCAGTTCATTTCTTTTGCATGAGAAAGAAGACTGTTCAATAAAATAACTTTTATTGAAAATGCCTGTCTCTCTATTTTTCTGCACCTCTGGTGAAACGAAGCATGCACGATTGACTGAGTGGAATAGCTATCTATTGTTTCCACGACTCTAGAGATATGCTTTATCTTGGGAAACAAAGTTGTCATGTTTATGCAGTTATCAGAAACTAATCCCTTCTTATTTATTCAAGTAAGTTTCTAGTGACCTCTAAGCTAGCTGGCACTCACAATTAAGACTAATATATTCAATAGAGACCCACTCGACCTAAGTCCTACGTCAATTCTACAGTATATATTATTCAAATGCGCAGAGCCTATTCGAAATATAGGAAATACACTACAGCTCAACCATCCCATTTGTCTCAGGGTGATGGAGCGCCCACTTTTTTCTAGGAACTCTTATATTTCTTTGGAGCAGAGTTGCACGCCATTGTCAGTTAATAAGGAACTGGGTTAACCCTTCCCTGAGAAACACTTCTTGTAAGAAGTCAATTACGATTCTAGTTGTGATTTCCGACACAAGTTTTATCTCCGGCCGCCTTAAATACAAATCTACGAGCACCAGGATGTAAGGTGTCCAATGTTCACCTGTTAGTGGGTCCACTATATCTAACGCCACATCCACCCATGGACCTACAGGGAGTTCCCTGCACTGCATTGGAGGTGTGTGGTGTTTTAGAATCTTGTCACTGGGGGAGCACAGTATGTAGTCTCTTACTTCCCTCTAAATCTCAATGACCATGCTGGTTTTGGTTATCCCCAAGTGCCCTTCGTGTGCTAGGTTGACTAGGTGGTTTCTTAAGGTCTCAGGTGGAACCAATCTTGTGCCCGTGAACAGACTGTCGTCGGTGACTTATAATTAATTCCTAACCATCCAAAACGGTCTTAGTGTCTCATTTTGTTTGTCTCTGTCTTTCCAACCTCCCTTTGTTTTCACGCACACTTCTCTTAGTAGTACATCTTTTTTTAGAGTCTCTTTCCAGTTTTCTTCTTCAATGGCTCCTTGTATAACAATACACACATTTTCCATCTGCATCTCCTTCTCATCCTCAATTTCCTCCTCTGTGCCGATAAGATCTTTGTTTGACTCCTTCACCAGGCGTGAAAGACAGTCGGCTGCTAGGTTTCTCCCCCCGGCATATATTCAACATCGAACGTGTACTCTTGGAGGTTCACCACCCAATGTCTTGAACTGCTTGAAATGGAGTCCAGTCCTTTCCTTCTGAATACTTCGACCAGAGGCTTGTGATCTATCCCCAAGTGAAACCTTGTTCCCCACACAAAGTCTCTGAATTTGCCCCTGGCCCAATATGCCGCCAGTGCTTCCTTCTCGATCACTGAGTAGTTTACCTCTGCCTTGCGGAGCAATCTTGACAAAAACGGTATAGTCTCCTTGTCTTTTTCGCCTATCTGCGTGAGGCCTGTTCCCAGTCCTTTCGAACTTTCGTCGGTGCTCAGCACAGTCTTCCTCCTTGGTATAAAAGGTTTGATACTCAGAGCTTCTACAGTGCCCTTTTTGTGTCTTCAAATTCCTTCTGACACTCCTCGCTCCCAATCGAAGACTGCTCCTTTCTTAAGTAGGTTGCGTATGGGAAATGAGCGTCCAGCAATGTTTTGTACGAACTTGCTAAAAAACTCTGACTTCCCCTAGAATGATATTATCTCCTCTGTGTTCTTAGGTGGAGAGCGGTTCATGATAGTGTTTTCTAGCTCTGACTTCGGACGAATTCCCTCTGCTGTTATTTTATGACCCAGGAAATCTATTTTGGCAGAGCCAATCTTGCATTTCTCTTTCTTTACGGTCAGTCCCTGTTCTTTGAATCTCTCCAGTACTTTTCTTAACCTACATCCATGTTGTGCCTCATTCTCCGCGAAAATCAGCACGTCATCCTGGTAGCACATTACCCCAGAAATGCCTTTGAGCAAGTTACTCATTATCCTTTGGCGCACTGCTGCGGCAGAGACCAGCCCGAACAGCATCTTCTTAAATTTGAACGCGGTGAGTTCTTGGGAGTCAAAGTTGAGCCTAACCTGGTGATAGGCTGAGGCCAGGTCTAGTGTGGTAAATATCTTCGCTCCCTCCAGCGTGCACATCATTTGTGAGATATTTGGAAGAGGGAACTTGTCCACAATGACTTCCTTGTTCAGCGCCCTGAGATCAATGCATAGCCGAACAGACCCCTCTGTCTTCTTGGTTGCGACTATTGGTGCCAACCACTCTGTGGCTTCAATTGGTTCTATCACCTTCAATCTGCATAATCTCTCCAATTCTTCCTTCACCGCTTCCTGTATAGCAAATGGGAGGTTTCTGACCTTGGATGCAATGTTCTTGGCATTCTCCTTGAGCTTAGTTTTATGGGAATAGTTTCTTAGGCAACCCAGGTCCTCAGCAAAGACCTCTTTGAACTCCTTCTCTATCCCCACTCTTGCTCTCCCCACTTCCTGTACTAGTATCTGGGGATCCTTGTTGGGATTAAGATATATGCCAATTCCTTTTGTGCTTGCCACTCCAGAATGTCATCCCGTTTTCTAGATACGTTCTTACGTAGACCTTTGTAGCCGTTACTCCCGCTTTGTAGAAAACAGTACCCCAAAAGTAACCTTTCATACCTATGGGCTGCCCCCCATACCCTACTGGTCTTACATCCATTTTCTTGAGACTAATTTTGTTCTTAGACACTCTCTCAAATTCTGCTGCAGATATTCTTGTGATCTTTGAACAAGAATCAAACTTTGCTTCCATTCCAGTTCCTTCCACAGTTATCTCATCCTTGGGACTGCAAACTGACTCTCCCTGTACTTGCAGCAACATTTTCATCACAAACCCGCATGGAGCTTTCCCAACCCTTTTTTTTATAATTCCTAATACTTCTGCAACATTGTCTGAAATGTCCTCTCTTACCACACTTATTGCACAATGACTTCAGGGCAGGCCAATTCTTATAACTCGCCATGTGACCTTGCTTGCCACAATGGTAACAGTTTCCTTTAGAACTCCAACTCCCTCTCGCCTCCATCTGCTCTTTTTTTTGTTCTTTGACTGCGAGTATCTTCTCCCCTTCTACTGACACTTCATTCACTTTGACTATACTCTCACCATCTTGCTTTATTTCATTTACAAACTGCATCATGTGTTCTACATGTTTCACTACTATGAGCACCTCCCCCAAGAGTGGGACATCTTTTAGCCATAGCTTCTCCCTTATGCGTTCAATCTTGCATGTTAAAACAAACTGGTCACAGATTCTCTCTTTACAAGCTCCCGCAAACTTGCACGTAGCTGCTAGTTTACGCAAATCAGAGACAAACTCTTCAATCGTCTCACCTTCTTTCTGCCCTCTCTTACCAAAATGATAACGCTCCAATAGTGCCTATCTTCGGTAGGTAATGTATATCTAGTTTTTTCAGGCTTATCTCAAATTCATTCAACCCCCTTCCATCATTCACAATAAAATCTGGAAGATGCTCCAACACCTCTTGTCCTTCTGCACCTAGGTAATGCATTAAAAGGGCAACTTTCCTTTCAAGCCCTAAGTTTGCTCCACACACCACCAAATAGTTTTGGAAGACATTATTCCATTTGTTCCATTTGAGGGTGGGTTCCCCAGGGGTTGGCAAAAAAAATAGGGAAGGGGTTACATTCTGCATGGCTTTTCTAAAGTCCGGATGGGTGTGAAGGCTATAGGACAACTGCTAGTGAATGGCACATACAACAAAACCCACCCTAGTTTTCAAAAAAAATTTTAATAGCATTTTCACTTTCCTAGACATACGTTGAGAAGAGGGATGGTGGCAAACAACAGTATATGATGTTCCAAGCGCAGCTTCTCCCTTGTCCCCAGTAGGTGGCGCAGCACTATGGTATCTACTCTGGAAAAGCAAAGGCTCTATAACGTTCTGTGTTAGTGAGTTCCCCTTTCTCTTTTCCTCAGGTGAGTCCACTCGAGCCTGTGGAAGAGACCCTGGCCTTCGAGTCTAAAATGGCCTAAAACCAAAGCCTAAAGCTGTGATGTGCTCAGAGGCCACAGGGCTTATACATGTCATAACTTGCTCTGTCCCAATACTGCCCGTCTTCTGATCGCCCAAGATTCAAAGTCACACCCTGCGATGACACTAACAGACTCTGATTACCCTGTTGGACTGGCCAGTATTTTCTTCCCTATGCCTCGTCTGTGCTCTCCCTGCTGCGCTATAGACAATTTCCTGACTGGACTGCCACTGCTTGGATGAGTGCATCGCTTCTCCTCCACTCGTACTATCAGTCCTCGTACCGGAATGCTCAGAGACTCCTCACACCGCTGCTAACACCACCGATAAACATGCGCCTCAACTTCCAATAAGCTTCACAGCCCCACCGCTCGTCACCATGATAGTCTGTTATTTTTATCTCTGCACAACCTTCCGAGATAGAACCGCATTCCCTCCACCATCCCACTCCGCCTCGCCCAGCGTCGTACCTCAGAGTCTTTCACACGCCAAAATGCTCCTCACACCTCTCTCCTTTACCAATGCCGCTCCCTGAACTGGCAGTGGCTGATCCATTCAGTGTGATGCAACAGCGATCAATCACCCAAAGGGAGGTAAATCCCACGAATTCCTGCCCGAGATCTTCTCTCAGCACGCTGTGACGAGTGTGCCTCTCGAAGTCTCCGGTTCACTCTCACCCGATGCGAAGCTTGTTCCTATCTTCCTGTAATTCCTTCAGCTCGCAGTTTGACGACAGGGTTTTCTTTCACCAATTCAGCGTGTTGGGGTCTTAATTCCGCTATACATCCCGTCCTCATCGGCAGTGAAAAGTCGGTCATAAATCAGGGCACGGGAGACCAGGTATAGCTTGAGCAAGAGTATTTTAATCTCTTGAAGTTACCAGGAACAAGACCCCAGCCGCAGCTGGCAGCTGTCAGATCGTAATCTCTCACAGGGCGCTCTGCTTCGAACGTTAACCCCTGTGGCATTCTAAATGATGTCACAGTGGTGTTAACCAAAGAGTCAGCCTAACAGGGGGTGGGGAAGCGGGTAAAGGTTCTCCCGAGGACGGAAGATACCAAAACCTGGCTGTCATCGGCCCAAATAAAGGAGTAATCAGAGAACGTGCATTGAGTTCTATCAGGCCTATAGATGATTTTAACTCGCATTTGTGCTAATCTTCTTTCTTACCGACTGGAACACACTCACTTCTCCAGTCCTCCTTTGGTGATTATAAAAAGAATTCCTGTAAAGTGCCTCTTGCGGGCCCCATTACCATGCCAGCCCAAGAAGGAGCAAGCCCAAATATGAAGCATGCCACCTTTGGGTGGGCGAGGGCACTTGCTCCTATAAGCACACGCTCTTTGTGATTACTACCAGACCCCTTCGAAGAGTATGACTAGTCAGCGCAGAACAGTATTCTCATATTTACACTGTAGTCAGGGACAGACACAAGGAAAGGTCTCACCTAGAAACATTCTTACCTCTCATAACAGAAACTGCAGCCCCGCCCTTCACCCTTCACCCCTACCATCACCAAATGGCAATGCTCAGGAAGACTAAGTAGTGTCTGGATCCCCCCACTTACAGGAATGCCAACAATATACATCCATTGGTCAGGAAAACAGTAACATAGTCCTGACCCTCCATGTTGTACTGATGCAGGCAAGGGGAATGCTTAATCGACCCAACTCACCTCCATTACTCAGGCTCACTCTCATGTATAGCATACCAATATGCATGTGTTACATGTGCTACATGTGTACATGCGAATATCAGCATAAGGGTCTGAACAAACATATAACAGTTGATCTTACACAAGTGGGTCAGCAGGCCTCCATTTACACAGGTAATAGGATAAGCTATGTTATAGTGCCTTCACTGCTGTATGTGCAAACTCAGTGTCAAGCCAGTAATCTACTGCCATAATGACAGCATGTTTGGAGACAGATCCAGGACCTCACATAGCTAGGGACAGGCCACTGCACACATGCTACATTAGCATAAGACCGGGGTCAAAAGAAAAGATATACGTGCAGTCAGGAACTCAAGTAAAGGGTACATGGGAGTTTTTGCTGAATACGTCTTTGTATTATACAAACCAAAGAACATCAACCATTTTTACTGGTACTTGTTTCTGCGGTTTATTTCTTTACTTTTGTTATTTCTTCCAGAGAAAGATTCAAGGCTGTTTTCTGTTCCACGAGCTGAGCGAGCTGATAAGAGACCATAAGGGAGGGGAACAAGTTTTGTTAACTTAAGATGCGGGAAGTGAGACAATAATAATAACAAGCATTGGCAATGTCAATCGGTCTCGCCTTGGGACCTTATAAGTATTTAGCTATGCACCATATAATTCATAGGACCACCTGCACTCACTTTACAGTTAAAGCCCATTGCCATGTAGTGTGATGCCAAAAGCAAACTCCGATATGGATTTTTTTTGCTGATGTTTCCTGTGGTAAATAATGACTTCAGGATTCACACGATCCACAGAAACACTATATATTAGGGCACACATTACTTTTAAGTAATTATTTTAAAAACATGTAATTTACAATAACACACTGACTACGTAGAAAAAAGAACCACAATTTATACTCAGTCATGCTGCAAGCCATAGACTATGGGTGATTTCCAAACCCAGCATTATTAATGTAATTAACGCATGAAAAAAACTAGAATGCTTTGTTATGTTAAAAGGATTTGTTAAGCGCATACACACAGATGGTTTCATGGCCATCAGATGAGGATCAAGGCAGTGGACGGGAATAACGCTTAATCAGTATATGCTTGAATGAACAGCAGGATCTTTAGATGTTTTCTGAACTGTCAGAGACCTTATCTCAGCCGGGAGAGAATTCCAAAATTGTGGGGCAAGGACTGAGAACCTTAGTCCGCCATACTTCTTCCGTTTGGCTGATGGAATTTCCAATAAGTTCAAGTGGGAAGATCTAAGGTCTCGAGAGGGAAAGTAATGGTGTAGACGAGCCAAGATGAAAGCTGGACCATTACAATGTAGTGCTTTAAAGATGGTGCAACCCATCTTAAACGTGCAGCGCTTAATCACTGTGAGCAAGTGAAGGTTTTCATTAGTGGGCTAACATGGTGCCATTTAGGCTGATGAAAAATCAGCCTGGTTCTGAACTAGTTGGATGTGCACCAATTGGTATGCCGGAATGCCAACACACAGTGAATTAGCTTAATTCAGGCGAGTGATCACTAAGGATAATGTGACCAAAATCTTAGCTTCCCAGCTCAAGAATCTACTGATCTTCTTTATTCTATGGAGCTGAAAGAAGCTGGCAGAGACAACTGAGCTTGGCGTTCATGGACAAATCATTACTGATAATGATCACCAAGCTTTTAGAGGAGGTGGCTGGCACAGGGGGTTTGCCCAATTTAAGGGGCCGAAGCTGGAATGCCATTGGTTTGCCTACCTACCCGTAAGAATCAGCTCAGTTTTCTCCGGGTTCAGCTTCAACTGGTTGTTGTTCATCCAGTCGGTTATGAAGACCATCGTGTCTTGAACATTGGACTCTGATGAAGCAGATGAGTTGATATTAAACACCAGTTGGAGATCATCTGCATAGTTAAAAAATCCAAAATACCTTTCCTAAATGCATGAATTAAAGGAAGAAGGTAGAGATTAAAAAGAAGCGGGGAAAGAGAGGAGCCCTGAGGAACCCCACAGGTAATTTCTCTTTTATTGGATGTAAAATTAACGAGGCGCACCGCTTGGGACAGATTACTCAGAAAGGAGGATAGCCACTTTAGGGCCAGACCCTGAATTCCGACATTGCTGACACGGTCGATCAGGATACCTTGATCGACCGTGTAAAAAGCTGAAGAGAGATACAAGAGAATCAGGGCCTGGGTAGTAACCATATCCGCCCCTCCTCTGACCATATCCATGACATTAAGAATTACGGACTTGGTCGAGTGTGCGGGTCGGAATCCAGCTTGGTGGGAATCTAAAACCTGAAAATACTTGACGAAGGAGCTAAAGCAGTTAGCTACATGAGCCTCTAAAACTTTTCCCAGATAGGGCAGCAAAGAAATAGGACGGTAATTACTGAGAGTCGACAGATCGGCACCCGTTTTTTTCAAGATTAGGATAATTTCTGCCCGTTTAAAAGAATCCAGGACAATACAAAGCGAGATGTATGAATAATGCATTCCGAAACATGGTTAACCCCTTAACTGCTGGGCTTACCAAGTGCTGAGCCCTTTTTTGGCTATTTGGAGTAGTTCGTGCTTAGGCAGCTATAACTTTTTGACCACATTAGGTATCCACACCAAATTTGCGTCCTATTCTTTCAACATCATGGGAATTATTAAGGCATTCAGGGTTTGTGGATTCCTCTGGAGGCGTCCCAGAAATGAGCCAAAATATAGCTAAATGTTGTTGTTTTTTTTAGGAAAAAAAGTGCTGCAAATAAAAGCGCCTAGTTTTTTCCATGCACATATTATCAGCAGAGGGTTAGTGGGGTATAAATCACCATTTCCCCACTTTTAGGGACTGACAGACTTTTGTCAGAAAAACAACATTTTTTACAAAGTTTTTCATTTTACTTGGATATAGCCTATTTTTGCTATTTTTGTGGTTTCTTCCAGTTAATGGTAGAAGTAGGTATGAAAGCAATAATGGATCATGGAAAGCTATACATTTTGAAAAAGTAGACATAATTCTGAATTCAGCAAGGGGTCATTTATGTACATCATTCTAGATTTCTTTATAGAAACTAACAGTTGAATATAGGTACCATTTTTATTGGGAGACCTGGGGGAAAGCTGGGTGGTAGGAAATGTGTGGATCCACGTGGGTTCCAAAACTTTCTCACACAGAAATTTGAGAAAAAAGAGATTTTTTTTAGCTAAATTTGAAGTTTGCAGAGGATTCTGGGTACAAAAATTTTGACGGACCCACGCAAGCCTTAACTCGCTGGACTCCCCTGCTTGTCTAGTTTTCAGAAAGGTATGGGTTTGGTAGGTTTCCCTAGATGGCCGCCGAGCCCAGGGGCAAAAACCCAGGTAACCCCCCTAGCAAAACCAGGTAATTTTTTGATAGGCAATTTTGATGTCACCTTCATATGTTTTGGGCCCTTGCCTGTGGCAGGCACTTGGGCCACCCACAAGAGTGAGGCATCATCTTTATCGGGATACCTGGGGGAACGCTGGGTGGTAGGAAATTGGTGTCATCCTGGTGATCCCACAACATTTCCACACAAAAATGTGTTGAAAAAGTGTTTTTTCAGCTAAATTTGCGCTTTGCAAGGGAATGCTTCTACCTTTGAAGCTAAGGCAAACATGCCAGAAACTTTCAAAAGCTTTCTAAATCAAACATCATAAACTATGAAGAACAGTTGAATGTGAAACATGGATACTCCGTGACAACATGGCATATGTCCTGCCCACCAGTAGGTGCAGCGAGGGGACTATATTGCACTTGTCAATTGGCGAACAGCACAACTACCACGTTCTCAAAGCAGATAAAGGTGTTGAGAAGTCCACTATTTCCTGAAGTAGAGGAACACATTCTGCAGCTGCTTGCGTAGTGAAGGAGTGGCCCACAGACACTCACGCCAATTAAAAGGTTTACCTATTGGCAGCTCCACCTCAGTCAATTTCACAGTATTTTGCTTTAGTGTGACACAACATAAAGCAAGTAGGAAAACAGAAGGCAGATTACTTGGGCACTGGGGCCAGTAAAGTCTGCTGCCTCTTTCCCTGCATCAAGCACACTTTACAATGACAACATGGTCACTCCTTTTTAGGTGTTGCAGGAATTTAATCCGCAAAGTGTTGCTCCTGCGGCCTTGCCACGTCCTCCAGAACACATGAAGTGGAGGCCGCTGCTTCTGTAGCAGTGAGACTTTCCATCACAGACAACTGAAAATCAAGGAAAGACACGAGTCTTCCTGTGGTGGTCTAACGATAAACAACATACGCATTGTATGTTGCCATCTGGTTCAGGGTAGTAAACAGTTTCTTATACCAATTGCAAGTTTTATGACTCGCATTGAATGGCTGAAGAACCTGGTCGTTCTTGTCCACTCCGCCCATGTACTTGCTGTAATCAAGTCCACAGGTGGGCTTTTGGAATTCAGCCATCTGACCCCAAACCATGACAGGGGAAGTGCTCTCAGCATGAAATGTAGTGAGCACGTACACCTCACGCCTATCTGAGAACTTGACTGCGGGCAGTTCCTTGGAAGGAAACGCAGTGCTCTCGGATTTCTGGAGCTTCTTGCAAACAAGCTCTTGCAGGAATCCTTTGCTGCGACAACAAATTGTACCGCAAGCCACTGTGCCACATTTGTGGAGCTCACTGAAAAGCTCTACTCCTTTATGGAAATTGAGCACATAAAGTTTATAACCTTGGTGAAAAAGTGGCTGGGCAAGCTCCCCTATGATCTTACCTGTGACACCTATTATGGGAGGACAACCTACAGGGTTAAGAGTTATGTCCTTCCCTGTATGCACTCCCAAGCTGTACACATAGCCAGTTGAGCTCTCACACAGCATGTACAGCTTGATTCTGTAGTGAGCGCGTTTGCTCATAATGTACTGCCTAAACAGCAGCCGCCCTATATATTATTATTATTATTATGTTTCTTATATAGCGCCTGAATCGACCCCGGAAGGGGTATCTCCGCGCTTGCCTTGGGAACCCGTCCTGGCTTTTCCCTGTGAGATAGACCCTACAGGGGCATCCCCAAGGTGAAAGCCAGGCCTCCCTCCACGGGACAAGATAAAGGATTCATCAAAGGCTATATTCTTCCAGGAGTATAAACCTCTGGAAACCTGGCAGACAAATGTTACATAACAGGCTGAATTTTAACAACCTGTCATGGTCTGGATGGTCCCGGGGCAGCAGAATGGTCATTGACATGCAGCATGCCCTGCAATATCAAAAAAACGATCTCTGCTCATGTATGGTGCTTAGATGGGGGTTAACCAAACTGTGCGAGTAGACCAGTAGGATAGCAAGGTTGGTTTATGCACTACGCCATTTTAAGAGTGAGGCCCAAAAATATCTTCAACTCCCCTAGAGAAGTGGGCATCCACCTCCGTGCCCTAAAATGAGGCCCATGAGTGCCTCTGCCTAAATGCTCCCTCAGAAATTGTTTGGCACACAAATTTGTTTGCTGCACAATTTCGTAAAGGAAGTCAACACTCAAAAAGAGTTCGATGTAGTCAATTGGCAAACAATATGAAATATCAACTTAACATCCAGCATCACCAGTGAAAGTCGGAATTTGGGGCTGAATTAAATTGGGAGGCTGCCAACACTGTACTCCATCTGTGCTTGCGGACACATGTGCCTGCTCTCTGGGTTGCTCTAACCTGCTACTGGTGTCCTGCTGCACAGACTGTGCTGGCAAAGGGGTGTCGTCTCCTTCAGAACCGCTGGAAGATGAGTTGTCAGATGGATCTGCGCCGACTGAAAAATCACTCCCAGATCCTGCTCTATTCTCCTCTCCCTCAGATGCTGTCTCAGTTTCTGCTGTCTCAGTATCTGCTGTCTCAGTCTCTGATCTTGCCTCAGAGCTGGACTGAAGAACCAAACTTAAGGCCTGGGCTGCATTCATCCATTTTTGCTAGTGCCTAAAACTATCCTTTTAAACAGTATCCTACATAGAAGGCAGATGGGTTGTTGATTTCAAAGTGTAGGTGGGTGTGTGAAGTGTTTAACAGTCAATAATTTCAAAGTCACTTTACCTTTCCTTTACGAAATTCGTACGCTCTCTAAAAAGACTAAGAAAAAGAGAAAAGAAACACTGTATTACTTTACCTTGCCACATACCCATCATGGCAGCCTTTTGGTGCTGATGAAAGCCAGTGGCGCCAAGATGCCTAAGGGTGAACGTGTGCTTTACAATTGCACACTATGACCTCCTTTGATTCCCTCATTACCATCCTTGCAAACGTGCCCCTCATCTCTCCATAGCCCCTCTCTCACATACATTTCTTCTTTTTCAAAGTGTTTCTACTGCGTAGCTTTACAAATCCACTTAGCTATCAAGGTAATACAGATCTGTTCTCTCCAGCCTGCGCTTTATGGCGTCAAAACTGCCACTAGACAAAAGTGAGATATCTCTAGCAGGACAATTTTTTGTACTCTGCAGCAGTACCACACTTTACTGCTTTTCATGTAAATTCAAAGAGACTCGTAATAGTTCTTTCACAGTCACATATTTTCAGCACCTAGAAATCTCTCTGTAAATATATATATATGTATCAAATAAATAATTCTGAATGTCAGCGCGCTCAATACCTGGTGTAGGCAGAAACGGGTTTACTCGATATTTACATTCAGAAACACAAAGGATGACGCACTCCAGAGACAGGTTTCAGACTTGCTTTATTTTCACCATCACTAGCACCAGTTGTGGTGAAATTAAAGCAACTCTGAAACCAATCTCTGGAGTGCAGCATACTTTGTGTTTCTAAATGAGTTTCAGAGGAAAGGCGTTTTTTGTTTGATGAATCTTTGCGAAATGTTCAAAACTAGTGGCCCGCTCCGAACAGATCCTGCCTGGAAAGTTTCAGGACCGAGAAAAAAAAAAGGTTCCTAAAACGTGTTTTCCCCATGGTTTTTTCCATGGGAAACTTTAGACACAACTACAGCCCGAACTGCTGAATGGAAGTACACCAAATTTGGCAAAACTGTAGTACTGGAAAAATATCCTAAGGGCCACACTTACCGATAGCCCAGCCACTATTACCAAATAACCAGTCAGTTTGCTGTGAAGAAAAGGCAATTGTTTATTAGCAACTAAATATGGGCGAATTTTGCAAATCTGGCGTTCGCGAATTCGCGTATTTGCGAACTCGCAATCCGCAAAATCCGCGAATTCTCGTGAATTTGCAGATTTTTTTTTGTGTTCGCAAGGGTTATTGCCAGTTCACAAGGGTTTTGTACCAGTTCGCAATTGTGAACTTACTTGTCGGCTCGCAACGGTCGAGACTATGTTGTTTCTACGTCTGGTTCATCATCACAGGTTCACAGCACCCTCTGATCACCACTGCCACCCTGTTTCACCCATGCCACCCTCTGGTACATCAATGCCACCCTCTGGTTCATCACTGTAGATTATGGGGGGGGAAAGCAAGCACATCTGCCCTGCTTCAACTGACATGAATTAATTTGGGGTTGATTTATTAATGTGTCACTGCTTTAAAATTCCAGTCTGGCACCTGCTTTCTTATCTGTAATTTGATTTCTGTTGCAGTGCAATTTTTTTTTCCAGGACCTTTGTGGCCTACTTGTAGCTATTCTATGAGCCTTCTGTGAGGGTCAGAGCAGGGGCATAGAATTGTTGCAACTAGCAACTGAACTCTGGAGGGGCCCCAGTCAGGAAGCACTACAGGAAATGGTTACTAATGATGATTTTGAACTTTTGCACCTGCTGAGTGCTTTCAGTTCTGCAAAACTCGTTTTTCTGCAATTCCGCGGGATTCGCGGGGCGCGAACTTGCGCAAGATCGAATTCGGAAGCTGCGAATTCATGCGAATATGCGATTTGTTTTTTTGCGGCGTGTTAATTCGCAAGGTTTTGTGCGTTTTAGCGAGCCGCTAGTAGCGCAACAGTGCGAAGTTACCCTCAGGGTCGTTCACTGGCGCGGCCATCTTGTTTGCATGACGTATTTCCGTTTCCGGGCACGATGTGTAATCTCGCAAGGTGTGCGGCTCGCTAGTACAATTTCGCGTGTGATCGCGAGGAAAATCTCGCGCAAACTTACCCATGCGGTCGTGAATGGGGGCAGCCATCTTGTTTCTCATTCATTGCTATGGTTCTGGGCATGCTTTTTGTATCCTCTCTGAATCTCTGCCATCCTTTGCTTGTTTGAAGTTTTTTTTAATCTATTTTACTTATCATCTATCCCTCTATTTTTCTAGCTCTATATTTTTGTGTTTTCTGCTACTTTTGGTTAATTTTAAACTACTTTTTTAAACTCTTTTCTTTTCGTCTGCCCTATTCTATTTCTTCTTTATTATTTAGCTTCCTTTCTGCCCAGACCATGGTAAAGGGAGCCGGGAAGCATCCCGAGAAGGGGAAGGGTCCCGCACCCCGTGCCCGGCTCCCGTGCTGGCGTTTGAGGGGGGAGCAGGTCGCACCCCGGGAGATCTTCAGCGTGAGGAGGTGGCCACACTAATTTTTTATGTTCAGCGCCACCTCCCCAGGACCATCATGGCAGGCGGCAAGATCGCTAGCGGGTACGGGATCCAGGAGCGCCGGAAGCGGTGGGAGAAGGTGTGCCGGGCCATGTACCAACACTCTCGGGTCCGGCGCACCTACAACCAGGCCACCCACCATTGGACGGATGTCCTGGACTGGGAACGCGATCTGCTAGACCTGCTCGGCCTTGAGATTCCCGTGCTTGGTGAGTAGTAGTAGCTATTTCTTTACTACTCTGTTTTCTCCTGCTCTGTGTGTTATTATATTGCAAATTTGTGTTTTTTAGCAAGAGCATTAATGCTGCTGAGTACATTGTAGGTAAATTATATTTCAAAATCTTCTGTGCATTTCAGGTGCAGTGCTCTCTTTCTTAGTAGCGTTGCTACTATGCTTATTTGTTTTCGATTTTGTGTTCATTTCATTGGCCTGTGAAATTATGTATGAGTGTAATTTAAAGAACTGCGTAATGCTAGACACTAAGGGTCAGATTTTTAATTACCGGCGCATCCCTGCAAAGTAGCAGGGATGCGCCAGTAATTGTGCGCCACGCCACCACCACCCATGGTGGGCCGTATTTACAATGTGGCGCACCATGGGCCCAAAACGTCACCAAAGCGTTACTCATCTGTGCCGTAAAGGCGGCGCATTGCTGGAGTTGCGTCGCAATGATGGCGCAGCTCCAGCAATGCTCTGGGGTGGCCTATCTCCCCAATGCTGCGTCAAGCTGTACGTCTGCTTCAAGCAGGCGCAGGGTTTGAGTCACGCATCATTGTCCTCAAAGTGACTGATTGAAATCTTGTAGATTTCCCTCAGCCACTTTTAGGATGCGTTCCTGCGCAGGAACGCCCTCCCTTGCACCGGAACACCCCCTGATGGCGCAGGGCTTTACAACGTGATTCATCTCCCATATGCGTCACGTTGTTAATATACGCCGCACCATGGCGCCTCTTTTGTTCTGCCGCTGTGTCACAAAAGTCACGCAACAATGGAGCGAAAGAGCTGCAAGGGGCTTCTAAATCAGCCCCTACTGACTCAAGTCCAGTTCTTCCTTTGTACACATGGCGATGAGAAGAAATAGTGGTGGTGGATTGATAGTTTGAGAATTTTAATGACTGGTTAATGTAGTAGGAACATTTTTAGTGTTGTCGCTGATCTGCAATCACGATGGACTTTGTCTGTCACTTTGCGTGCTGCGGACTGCTGCCTGCCAGTCCTAGCCAAACCTTTTTAGTATTTTGTTTAGTGAGTTACATAAGAACTTTCCAAGTCGACGGTCCGCAAATCAAGCAATACTAATAACGTAGTAGACTACATGAGATCGGTCAATATATCCCGTGGAATAGTTGTCTATTTGCTATTTCGCCAAAATATTTTGTTATTGTTCTTTTGAAATGTTTGATTTGGTTGACAAATATCATCCATGTTTTCTGGTCTTTCTTTCTTTCATGTTGTACATCAGCTCTCCCGAGGGGCAAGAGGACAGAGGAGGAGGTGGCTGCTGCTGCTGCTGCTCCTGAACAGGATCGGTCAGGCGAGGGCTCCTTTGCTGGCCCCGGTAAGTTTTAATTTTAATATAGAGTACCTATTTTTTCCTAGCGTTCCTCATTCGATTTTTTTCTAAATCGTCTTTGATCTTCTTGTAGACTGTATCTAAATTCTTATCCTGCCTCGACTATGACTCCCTGTGGTATTACTAGATTATTCTTATTAGTCTGTCTGTGTAGCTAACTAAGATTGCACATTTGGCAATTCCATTGGACTCCCATTCTAGTCAGCAATAGTTCTATGGACTGAGTGCAGTCCTCTAGGATTGTCCATAATGTCTTTTCAAATCTTCTAAATATTTACGCTTTGACAATTGCCAACAATAAAAAGGTGAATGACTACCAAGAAAGAATATGATACTACTTTACTTTTGGTTTGGATAGGAGGACAATCCATTCTACTACTGTTGCAGGGACAAATCTGCACAAACAGAACTATGGACACTAAATAATGCATTGCTTAGCTTATCAATTATAATAGGCGCTGTTAGACTTTCCACATACCTCAGTGATAACAGACTTTGTAGTTGAACCCCCAATCTCCTTACTGACTAGATAGTGTGGCAGAGTCATTTAGCTACCAAAGTCACCGATGATTGATCCCCAATGATGATTATCCAACGCAGGACAAGAGTACGGAGTCAGAGTCAAGAAGTGTCAGAGGCACGGACTCATGCTTGCAAAAATTGCAAAACCTTTAGCTCAGCCACTCTAGTCTGGAGGACCAAAAACCACAGAGTCTATTTAAGTTTAAAAGCTTTATTAAAAGTAAACACATTTATTAAAATCAAGTTTGTCATAAAACTAAACGTTTAACTGAAAATGGAAAAGTGCTTAGTGCTGACGATTAATAAACACATTTCTTGTGGTTGAGCCAAGCTCTCACCTGGTTTGAACTTGATCTTGCTCGTGTTCTTAGAAGTCAAGCTTCTGTCTGTTAGGAGAAAAGGTGGTGCATGTTAAAAATAAAAAGCAAGCATTCATCAGTTGTGCCAAAAAGTGCAGCAAGACAACAGCCTTCCCTGGAAAAAGGGACATTTTTACTTTAGAGCAGACAGTCATAAAATATTACATTGTTTTCTGTTTTTTTCACATTTCTTTATTCCTAGACCAAATATTATATAGTAGTGAGTGGTGTATTCTAACATTCTTAAATGTAATTTGTAGGTGGAACATCTGGTGGTGGGGCCTGCATGGAGGTGGTGGTGCTGGATGAGGAGAACACTTCTGGGGAGGAGGCAATGCAAGTGCAGGACAACACCAATCTGCCTGTGAGGGTTCACACGGTGGTGGCGGGCAGAGGTAAGCTATATATTCCTTACTTATTGAGATTGAAGACTGCAGAGTGTGCTTTCTGCACGGGTGTATTATAAATCAACCAGGTAGTAGCCTCCTCTAAATGTACTTCGACTTAGCTGTGAAGTTTTTGGCGAGAAGAATCCCAATCAGATCTGAGATGAACTTGATGGATGGGATGAACAAAATGCGAAAGAAGGGTGTAAGTAAGTGTGGAAGGACGAGAAATTTAATGATGACTGGCAAAGAAGAATGATATGTGTTTGCTTGGTCCCCGAGGTGGCTGGGAAGGAAAGAATATGGTATGGTGCATGGCTGGGTGAATGATGAAGCAAGGATGGGTGGAAGGAGAACAGCCTGGGTGGGTGAAACAGAAACTGTGTGTGTGCATATACTTTGAATGGATGGATGTCTGGATCATGGTACTATCTGACTCTTAGATAGCATATGTGTATCTAGAGAGAGTAGACGGTCACTGGATGAACTAAGTGTTACTTTGAAGAGCATGTAACACCGCACCCGCACGTCTGTTCCAGTGTAGGAAAGGCAAGGAAAAGAAGTTGTAATTTTGTCCAAATACTACCATGAATAGTAGCAGTAGTTTGTATTGCAACTGCAAGCACAGCATATATCCGGTTATTACGGTGGACACTCCCTACCTCTCTTAATAAGTTTAGTTTAGTAGTAGTACGTCATTCATGTGTGGGAGTGTCACTGTTCACTCAATAAAAAGCAAAGCACCTAAAGTCATCCCATATGTAATCAAATACATCCCATGTGAAGTGATAGATAATCAGATTATTTAGCTTTTTCATTTTCCTTTTCTAGTACTCATTTGCACTGTAGGGTGAAAGTTAAATTAATTAAGCAGTAGCCCTTTTAACAGAGTATTCTCAATGCCACCCGTAATAGAAAAGTAAGAGCTTCACCACCTGCATGTACTGGACCGGTACAGTAACGCAAGTCTGTCTCACTCATCATGGTGTGCGTCTGTTTTTCTCGGGTGCAAGTTCACTCTACTGGCATTATGCCGGCTTGCATAAGATAACGTACCAATTTTCCTAAACAAGAGAGAAGAAGAAGAATAAGACTGGTATACTGTCATAGTCGACTTTAATGGAAGGCCATAGTGCTCATAGAATTTGTTCCTTAAACTCCCACTAATGTTAGAGCAAGGATGAAGAAGTGGGAGGTTAGATAGATACTGGCCTCAATAGTTATGTATTGTGCTTTCAAGTTGCTAGTTGTACTGTGACACAACTTTCTGCTCAATCATTTTGTGTTAATCTTAAGGAGTATTGGTTACAGACTATGTCTTTCTTTCTTCATATAGTTGCTCCTTCCAAATCAAAAAAAACAACAAGGAAGGAGCTGGCTCGAAAGGCCCGGCAAAGGAGGCAGGATGCCACTGTCGCCGAATATCAGCGGCTGGTGGCCCTGGAGGAGGAGGACACGCAGTCTACTGGTATATCCACTGGGACAGCTGTATCCTCCTCCGTGCCCCCACGGGCTGCCAGCCAGTGCATTGCTCCAGTGGTACGGAGCCGGGCTACCAAAGCCAACCGCCACCGCCGAGCAGCAAAGACAGCAGCTGCCCCCCACAGGAGTTGCAAGGCACGCCAGTCCGCTTATGCCTCAGAGTGTCCTACCTGGAGCAGGAGGTCCTAACATATAAGACCTTGGTGGAGGGCCTCCGCTCCGACCTTGCCACCCTCCGCAAGGAGTATGATGCCCTGGCCGCTAAAGTGAACAGCATCCTGCCGTAGTGTCCCTTGCCCCTTTTTTAGAGACTTTTGGGGGGTGGGAATTGGGAGTTGGGTTGTTTTTGGGACTTTTGAAGGACAATCGTTGGGGTTAGGGAGGGTCTTGCGGGAGATTATTTTGTTAGGGCTACACAAATATACTTTTTAAAACTATCTGAGCATACCTGTTTTTTACTGCTTTTGAGTCTGGTGGGTGGGGGTTTAACAGTAAGTTTGTTTTCCTGAAACTTAAGTCTGTGTCATTTACTTCCTTTAAGTGTAAATGGCTAAATGTTTTCAACACATAGGGGCTCATTAGGATAAATTAAATTAAATTAAATCAGGATACGAAATACGGGCCAAAATCCGTCCTCGGCGGTAGAACACGGTCCGCCGCACAACCACGCCCAACCACGCGGCGGACGTAACCTATCCAGAGACTCCGCCATACGGACTGACGTCTAGGACCGTCCTCCAAATCAAGATGGCGGAAAATATACATAAAAGCGCTGCAGAAAAACAACCTGCCTGAACACTGCGGATGCCCCACAGCGACATACCCACCACGAGCCGCTTGCCGACATGGACCCTGCACTACACGCTTACCCGATACTCTTCGCGATCCACTACGCCCTAGTCTTGGCCCACCATCGAGGACGACGCAGGTAGGCTACAAACCATTCGCTGTCTGGAGAGGAGCACCTGCAAGGTCCGTGACGTAGGGAGGGGGGAGTGACATGTTCCGGAATCGACATATTCTTGTGTACGGCAACGCCTCCAAGGGTCGTGACCCAGGTAGGGGGGAGTGACATGTATCTGAACCCACCGCCCTCAAGTAAATACAAATCCACACCAGTATCACACACGCAAGAATGACTCCGACAACCCACGACACATGATTGACAATTTTATTTACGCATAATCGGAGTAACATCAAAGTCTAGGATCGAGCATGGGCAGTGTGGACACCAGAGCAGGTACATCAGAGGCAGTACATCAGTATGAGAATAGCAACAGGGCAGTGTGGACACCAGAGCAGGTACATCAGAGGCAGTACATGAGTATGAGAATAGCAACAGGGCAGTGTGGACACCAGAGCAGGTACATCAGAGGCAGTACATGAGAGGGGCTAGGTGCATCAACAGTCCATGGCATCGAACAGCTACATCAGAGGCAGCACATGAGAGGGGCTAGGTGCACAAACAGTGCATGGCAAGGCACAGGTCCATCAGAGGCAGTACATCAGAGGGCATACATCAGTATGAGAATAGCAACAGGGCAGTGTGGACACCAGAGCAAGTACATCAGATGCAGTACATCAGTATGAGAATAGCAACAGGGCAGTGTGGACACCAGAGCAGGTACATCAGAGGCAGTACATCAGTATGAGAATAGCAACAGTGCAGTGTGGACACCAGAGCAGGTACATCAGATGCAGTACATCAGTGTGAGAATAGCAACAGGGCAGTGTGGACACCAGAGCAGGTGCATCAGAGGCAGTACATGAGAGGGGCTAGGTGCATCAACAGTCCATGGCATCGAACAGCTACATCAGAGGCAGCACATGAGAGGGGCTAGGTGCACAAACAGTGCATGGCAAGGCACAGGTCCATCAGAGGCAGTACATCAGAGGGCATACATCAGTATGAGAATGGCAACAGGGCAGTGTGAACACCAGAGCAGGTACATCAGATGCAGTACATCAGTATGAGAATAGCAACAGGGCAGTGTGGACACCAGAGCAGGTACTTCAGATGCAGTACATCAGTATGAGAATAGCAACAGGGCAGTGTGGACACCAGAGCAGGTACATCAGAGGCAGTACATCAGTATGAGAATAGCAACAGGGCAGTGTGGACACCAGAGCAGGTACATCAGATGCAGTACATCAGTATGAGAATAGCAACAGGGCAGTGTGGACACCAGAGCAGGTACATCAGAGGCAGTACATCAGTATGAGAATAGCAACAGGGCAGTGTGGACACCAGAGCAGGTACATCAGAGGCAGTACATCAGTATGAGAATAGCAACAGGGCAGTGTGGACACCAGAGCAGGTACATCAGAGGCAGTACATCAGTATGAGAATAGCAACAGGGCAGTGTGGACACCAGAGCAGGTACATCAGATGCAGTACATCAGTATGAGAATAGCAACAGGGCAGTGTGGACACCAGAGCAGGTACATCAGAGACAGTACATGAGAGGGGCTAGGTGCATCAACAGTCCATGGCATCGAACAGCTACATCAGAGGCAGCACATGAGAGGGGCTAGGTGCACAAACAGTGCATGGCAAGGCACAGGTCCATCAGAGGCAGTACATCAGAGGGCATACATCAGTATGAGAATAGCAACAGGGCAGTGTGGACATCAAAGCAGGTACATCAGAGGCAGTACATGAGAGGGGCTAGGTGCATCAACTGTCCATGGCATCGAACAGCTACATCAGAGGCAGCACATGAGAGGGGCTAGGTGCACAAACAGTGCATGGCAAGGCACAGGTCCATCAGAGGCAGTAAATCAGAGGGCATACATCAGTATGAGAATAGCAACAGGGCAGTGTGGACACCAGAGCAGGTACATCAGAGGCAGTACATGAGAGGGGCTAGGTGCATCAACAGTCCATGGCATCAAACAGCTACATCAGAGGCAGCACATGAGAGGGGCTAGGTGCACAAACAGTGCATGGCAAGGCACAGGCCCATCAGAGGGAGTACATCAGAGGGCATACATCAGTATGAGAATAGCAACAGGGCAGTGTGGACACCAGAGCAGGTACATCAGATGCAGTACATCAGTATGAGAATAGCAACAGGGCAGTGTGGACACCAGAGCAGGTACATCAGATGCAGTACATCAGTATGAGAATAGCAACAGGGCAGTGTGGAAACCAGAGCAGGTACATCAGAGGCAGTACATCAGTATGAGAATAGCAACAGGGCAGTGTGGACACCAGAGCAGGTACATCAGAGGCAGTACATGAGAGGGGCTAGGTGCATCAACAGTCCATGGCATCGAACAGCTACATCAGAGGCAGCACATGAGAGGGGCTAGGTGCACAGACAGTGCATGGCAAGGCACAGGTCCATCAGAGGCAGTACATCAGAGGGCATACATCAGTATGAGAATAGCAACAGGGCAGTGTGGACACCAGAGCAGGTACATCAGATGCAGTACATCAGTATGAGAATAGTAACAGGGCAGTGTGGACACCAGAGCAGGTACATCAGAGGCAGTACATCAGTATGAGAATAGCAACAGGGCAGTGTGGACACCAGAGCAGGTACATCAGAGGCAGTACATGAGAGGGGCTAGGTGCATCAACAGTCCATGGCATCGAACAGCTACATCAGAGGCAGCACATGAGAGGGGCTAGGTGCACAAACAGTGCATGGCAAGGCACAGGTCCATCAGAGGCAGTACATCAGAGGGCATACATCAGTATGAGAATAGCAACAGGGCAGTGTGGACACCAGAGCAGGTACATCAGAGGCAGTACATGAGAGGGGCTAGGTGCATCAACAGTCCATGGCATCGAACAGCTACATCAGAGGCAGCACATGAGAGGGGCTAGGTGCACAAACAGTGCATGGCAAGGCACAGGTCCATCAGAGGCAGTACATCAGAGGGCACACAACAGCAACTTACATCACACTATCAGGTGGATTGCGTGAAGTACCCGCATCGGACAGACTGCCAGCACCAGAAACCGGAGTGTGACACACAGCCACAGATGTAGTGACTGACACGTGAGCCACAGACCCAGATACACTGCCAGCACCTGATACATGAGTGTGAGACACAGCCACAGCCCGAGTGACTGACACATGGCCCATAGACCCAGATACACTGCCAGCACCTGATACAGGAGTGTGAGACACAGCCACAGCCCGAGTGACTGACACATGGCCCATAGACCCAGATACACTGCCAGCACCTGATACAGGAGTGTGAGACACAGCCACAGCCCGAGTGACTGACACATGGCCCATAGACCCAGATACACTGCCAGCACCTGATACAGGAGTGTGAGACACAGCCACAGCCCGAGTGACTGACACATGGCCCATAGACCCAGATACACTGCCAGCACCTGATACAGGAGTGTGAGACACAGCCACAGCCCGAGTGACTGACACATGGCCCATAGACCCAGATACACTGCCAGCACCTGATACAGGAGTGTGAGACACAGCCACAGCCCGAGTGACTGACACATGGCCCATAGACCCAGATACACTGCCAGCACCTGATACAGGAGTGTGAGACACAGCCACAGACCGATTGAATGACATATGGCCCATAGACCCAGATACACTGCCACAGGAGTGTGAGACACAGCCACAGCCCGAGTGACTGACACATGGCCCATAGACCCAGATACACTGCCAGCACCTGATACAGGAGTGTGAGACACAGCCACAGCCCGAGTGACTGACACATGGCCCATAGACCCAGATACACTGCCAGCACCTGATACAGGAGTGTGAGACACAGCCACAGACCGATTGAATGACACATGGCCCATAGACCCAGATACACTGCCAGCACCTGATACAGGATAGGTCTCGACTGATACACTGCCACTAACAGACACATGCGAGTCAACTGCACCAGCGCCACTGGGACCACTGAAATGATGAGCCACAGGGCTGTATGGTCCAGGAGGCAGGGTGGCTCTGGGAGCGGGGGATAGTTGCAATTGTCCGACATCGGATTGTGCATGTGTCAATGCTGTGTGTCTACGTTTCTTGTGGACATGTGCCTGCACCCTGGACAGGACAGGACTGACAAGTGGGCCGGACTGAGAATAAATTTCACTCACCATGGGAGGTGCATCTGCTGGGGGGGGAATGCTCTCCGGGGACGTGCTGGAGCCTGCTTGTCGTTTGCTGTGTGGCTGCCTTGTGGCCTCTGCAACATGTGTCATGGGGGATGCTACTACAGGGTCCACCTGCATCCGTCCCTGACGGGACCTGATGGGAGTGGAGGTAAGTGGTAACTCAACTGCGGAGACATCTGTATTCCGTTTCCCAGAAAACAGCAGCCTCAGTGCATCAATGGGTGATGTATGCCTGACCCTGACAGCGCCACTGTCCATGGGAGATGCCTTGGGCCTTGGATGTTCCATTTCCGTAGGAGTACTGTTGTCTGCAGACTTTCCCTGTTCCCTGGATGGTGCCCTGTTCCAGGCAGCAGACTTGTCGTCTGTGGTGTACATATCCCCAGGACACACCTTCTACCCGTGTGTGTCCCTGCCCCTGGGAGTGTCCGTGCTCTTCTTAGGTGCGTTTGTCTTGTGACTGTCCTTGTCCCTGCCCTTGGGAGTGGCTCCTTCTTTCCTACTTTCCCTGCCCTTGGGAGTGGCTCCTTCCTTTCTAGTCTCCCTGCCCTTGGGAGTGGCTCCTTCCTTCCTAGTTTCCCTGGCCTTGGGAGTGGCTCCTTCCTTCCTAGTTTCCCTGCCCTTGGGAGTGGCTCCTTCCTGCCTAGTCTCCCTGCCCTTGGGAGTGGCTCCTTCCTGCCTAGTCTCCCTGCCTTTGGGAGTGGCTCCTTCCTTCCTAGTTTCCCTGCCCTTGGGAGTGGCTCTTTCCTGCCTAGTCTCCCTGCCCTTGGGAGTGGCTCCTTCCTGCCCAGTCTCCCTGCCCTTGGGAGTGGCTCCTTCCTGCCTCCTTCCTGCCTAGTCTCCCTGCCCTTGAGAGTGGCTCCTTCCTTCCTAGTTTCCCTGCCCTTGGGAGTGGCTCCTTCCTTTCTAGTTTCCCTGCCCTTGGGAGTGGCTCCTTCCTTCCTAGTCTCCCTGGCACTGGGAGTATGCGAGCCCTCAAGAGATTTATTTGTCTTCTCAATGTCCTCGTCCAAGGTAGTCTCAATGGAAGTGGGAGTGAGGCTTGCCTTGGTAGTACCTTGTGTGTGGGATGGCTGGGCAGCATGTGTAGCCATTACACCCAACCCCTCTTTTGCTTCACGTGTGTGTACTCCACTATATCTGACGTTGTCCTTGTGAACAGATTTAGCTGACCTAGGGGATGGGGTCTGAGGCCTCCGTGCCTTGACGTGCTGGCTGACGCTGCTTCTAGTGCAATAACCTGTATTAGAGTCCTGGTCAGAATATTCACTCCCCCGTGAGACATCCAGTGTTGTAGATGGTGGAACAGAAGTACCACCCAGTCCATGCGACTGTACAATGGCAGACGACACACTGTTAGCCAATGACTGCAGTGTCCTGTGTACACCAGCCAGATCACCATGCATACCTTCCATGAATGCCACCACCTGCCCCAACTTCCTATCATGGTCTTGGAAAGCATTTATCATATTGGTCTGCCCCACACACAGCTGTCGCAGCAGATCAACAGCCTCTGCACAAAGTGCATTTTGGCTCACCGAGGCTGGGGCAGCGGTGCCGACACCGAAGGCCACTCTGCTCCCCCTACTCCAGCGTGCACGAACAGTACATGGTGCAGTTGGCAGCAGGGTGGGCCCTGTGTGCTGTGTCCCGACCGAAGGTGTTGATTGCCCACTCCCAGTCTGTGACAACAGTGCTGACTCACCAACACTGTCGGAAGATGATGACGATGTTGTCTCCACATGCGAATCCTACGGGACGGTCCTGTCCCCCTCTCCGGCGCTGGCCCCTTCGGTGTCAGTCTGCGTGTGCGCAACGTCTGATCCGGATGCATTGCCTTCTATCATCTCTGCCGTCTGTGGCTGAGTGCCCTCTGCCAAAGCTGAAATGCACAGGAAATTGGTGTAAGTCATGGGCACACTCACGTACAGTTCTGCTACGGAATCCCTAAAGCCACTGATGACAATGTCCATTGATCCCCCAACCTGCACACGGCCCACCCCAACCAGTCATCCTCACAGGAATTAAGTGGAGTTGGCCGTAATACATGTACAGCATGCACACTGGGCATGAGGAACTACATCTGCACACAAGTGTTGCCAAGGGGTGACTGAGCACTACAGCATGTGCATGAAAACTGAACTGCTTAGCGGGTGGCGTCTCAACATGCCGCATCGGGAAGTGAAATTTTACTGCGCCAATGTCACCAACATGCCATTGGAACGAGCCACACGATCGACGGAAGTCCCTAATGTGTGTGGGCAACAATACATGCATTGCACTCACAAGCAACATACACTGACAGTATGCTTACCGTCACGTTGCTGTTCATCCACACGCAACCGCTCGGACAGGTCAGGATGCGTCACAGCTATGATACGGTGCATGAGAGGGGTCATTGAGCGTCGGGCCAGACGTGCCGTCCTTGGAATCATCCCTAGTGTCACTTCCGCGACATTCTTGCTCAGTCTGGAAATGTCGTCCCAGCGTTTGTGGCAGTGTGTATGTTGTCTATTGGACACCCCCGCTGCTCGTACATCACGTGCAATGCTCCTCCACACGTCCTTGCGAAGGTGCAGCTTGACCTACCATGATGGGAGACAAAAGGGTGCAAGTCAGTGGCCAGTCACACAGATAGGGGCAACACATTTCTCTCTGCAGCCATGCACATTTCGAATCTTTTGTTGGTCACACATCACACCGCCAAGTTTCCAGAGCCCAGGTGTCATAGGACACCTCATGCACAACAACTTATCCCCCACTGCACTTACCACCTGTCCGGGTGCGCCGCACAGGCGTCCGTAGTTGCGGAGCACACCGTCCACGAGGACATCAAGCTCCGCGGCGGTGAAGGGACGAGACCGGATCTCTTTGACTCTCGACATGCCAAGGTCACGGAGTATGGCACTAGAGCGGCAGTCGGTGGTCAGCTCCGCAGCAGCAGGTGGAGGTGATGGTCACAGGCAGCAGTCGGTGGTCAGCTCCGCAGCAGCAGGTGGAGGTGATGGTCACAGGCAGCAGTCGGTGGTCAGCTCCGCAGCAGCAGGTGGAGGTGATGGTCACAGGCAGCAGTCGGTGGTCAGCTCCGCAGCAGCAGGTGGAGGTGATGGTCACAGGCAGCAGTCGGTGGTCATCGTAGAATGTATGCTTTTGCACATCACACATATATAGGGCCCTGTGGCCATGTCAGTGGCATACGGCGCCAGCCATTGGTCAGCCGTGGAAGCGTGTTTGGAATTGGGCCAATGATTGGCCCTGGTGTTGCGATGAACAGCATACGGTACTTACTATTGGGCACACGTGGCCCATGTCCACACCTCCCATTGGCTGCACGTGCACAGACCGTCACGCTCACACACCGGCAAGTGCATGTGCTAGACACCGGGACGGATGCATCATTTGCAACAAAGTTCTAACAGTGGCACGTATTCGGCGGGGGAGGTGCAGGCCAAAACATCCATAAGCTGATGTCAATGCACATGGCAGTTCATGACCCCCCTTACAGTGACATTGCATCAGCCAGCCTACACCGGCCGGCCCAGCCCTGCCCATGACCGCAGTGCCGGCCATGCCAACTACCGCCGTTTCAGGCCCCGTCCACTACCGCCGTGAGGACCGCCGTGCCGGCCATGCCAACTACCGCCGTTTCAGGCACGGCGGTAGTGGAGGGGGCCTGAAACGGCGGTAGTTGGCACGGCCGGCACGGCGGTCATGGGCAGGGCCTGGCACGGCGGTAGTGGACGGGGCCTGCAACGGCGGTAGTTGGCATGGCCGGCACGGCAGTCATGGGCAGGGCCTGGCACGGCGGTAGTGGAGGGGGCCGGAAAACGGCGGTAGTTGGCATGGCCGGCACGGCGGTCATGGGCAGGGCCTGGCACGGCGGTAGTGGAGGGGGCCTGAAACAGCGGTAGTTGGCATGGCCGGCACGGCGGTCATGGGCAGGGCCTGGCACGCCGGTAGTGGACGGGCCTTGAAACGGCGGTAGTTGGCATGGCCGGCACGGCGGTCATGGGCAGGGCTGGGCCGGCCGGTGTAGGCTGGCTGATGCAATGGCACTGTAAGGGGGGTCATGAAATGCCATGTGCATGGACATCAGCTTATGGATATGTTGGCCTGCACCTCCCCCGCCGAATACGTGCCCCGCCATGGTGGCGCCACTGTTTGAACTTAGTTGCAAATGATGCATCTGTCCCGGTGTCTACCACATGCACTTGCCGGTGTGTGAGCGTGATGGTCTGTGCACATGCAGACAATGGGAATGTTGAACGCGGGACGCATATGGCCAGACGTAAACAGCGGAAGCAGTGCACCGCCATGGCGGGGTCAATGATTGCATGTCAGCTGACGATGCACCTTGTTTCATTGTCTGCAGCTGCATGATGACGGTTGTGTGCATGATTGCATGACTCCACAGTTCATGCTCTATCCCATGTGTGTCCATACCATGCCCATCAGTGTGCCACAAATGTCCATCACATGTGCATGTTGACATCGGTTATTTCCATACACAAGTTTATCGTACCTCACATCTACACAGTAGATACCGGATGTATTGCCACATTGTGATTCAGTTGTCAGTGACTCGTATATGTGTGATATTGACTATGGTGGGGGTTCACTTGTGTTCAGTGCATGCGTGTGGCCTATTGGGTCACCATGCATGTGATGTCCGTTTGGTCACCATTATTGGTGTTGCCATTGGTGCATCAAGAAATGGTGTGTGTATATTTTCGTTTGTGTGCATGCACTTGCATGTGTGTATGTCATGTTGCGCATACACATGTGGGTCATGTCACATGTCTTGTTGGCAGTAATGTTGAGGTGAGACAAAGTGCATTGCACATGTTGCAACACATCATGTAGCTAGTGGATGCACATTGTTGCTACCTCAATCCATGTTGTTGTGACAATCAGAGATGTCACACATATGCTAATTGAACACTGCCTATTACATGTTGGATAGAGTGCGATGACATGTGAGTGAGTTGCACAGACATGCGTTGTATGTGAATTGACTTCCATTCCATTTACTCCCACACAGGAGGGCTCAAAATGTCCATCGCCCATACACAGTGCTGGAGGATATGGTGGACGAGGAGGTGATCAGGAAATTCAGGCTTGATCGACGTCGATTGCTGGAGCTTGTGAACCAATTGTCTCCTCACCTGCAGCCGCGAAGAACCTATCCAGGTTCCATTTCACCCACCCAAAAGGTGATGGCGGCACTCCATTTTTTTGCAACAGACACATTTCAGTACACTGTTGGACATGCCGGGGGAATGTCACAGGCCATGTTCAGCACAGTACTTCGGGATGTACTGACAGCCATGATGCTGTACAAGAATGACTACATACATTTTCCACAGGCGGCAGAGTTGGCAGCGGTCAAAGCAGACTTCTATGCACTGGGTCGCATACCACACGTTGTGAGTTCCATTGATGGCACGCATATTGCGATCATTCCACCACGGGCACGTGAGCAGGTGTTTAGGAATCGGAAGCACTTCCATTCCCTAAACGTGCAGGTGGTGTGCCAGGCCGACAACATAATCTCACATGTGTGTGCAAGATTTCCTGGCTCTGCACATGACGCCCACATCATGCGGAGCAGCATTGTCCCCCAACTGATGGCAAATCTGCGTCTGGCACAAGCGTGGCTTGTTGGTGAGTATGCTGTGGTGACAGGAGTGATATCTGTGTGGCTTGGTGTGCCCACATGTTCAGGTAGTGATGTTTCTCTCTCTCTCTAATTTCCACAAACACAGGCGACTCAGCTTACCCAAACAGGCCTTGGCTTCTGAGTCCAATACGCAATCCCACTACAGCAGGAGAAATGCGATACAATGATGCCCATGGAAGGACACGTCGAGTGGTGGAACGAACATTTGGCCTGCTTAAGTCTAGGTTTCGGTGCCTGGATAAGACTGAGGGGCCCTGCCTTACTCACCAGGCAAAGTATGCAAGATTGTGGTTGCCTGCTGCATGCTCCACAACCTGGCTGTGAGCAATAACATTGAACTGCTCTTGGACCCAGATGAACAGCAAGTTCCTCGCCCTCCCGAACCACCCATGTTGACTGATGAGGATAGTGGTGAGGAGGAAGGTGTGGACCAGAGGCGCCAGCTCATTGATCGCTACTTCCCTTGATTGTGAGTGTGCCCCTCTTGTGCTGCTTGTGTATGCCCTGTGTAGGTTTGCTGCTCTTGTGTCATTGTGTTGGGCATCATCTATGTGTTTTGTTATGTGATGTATGCATGTGTGTGTGTCTCTTCATTTATGAGTACATGCACGTCTCCATGATGTGTGTAGTCTCATCTATTCCTGTTGTGATGTGGGTGGTTTGTTGAAAGTTGCACTGCAGTGTGTTGGGATGAGTTTGATGGTGTTTCCTAACGTGTCTTTGCGGTTTCTATGTTTCCCTAAGTCACTCCCTTGCGGCATGATTCTGTACCAGTTGGATCCCTGAACCTGGTTACGTCTGTTTCTGATGCAATCATGTGAATAAACATGGAGGCAACACATCATTGAGTGAGTAAGTGTTATTTATTTACAGATTGTGCATAGGTGTAGGTGCATATTAACAAATGAGTGAAGGGGTGGGCAAGTGAGAGTCAAAGGTTATGGCAGATGAGATGTCCGTGCATACACCACATAGGGTGGTGTCTGCCTAGTGCAGCCGGCCTGTGCCAGGTGGGACCGGATAGTTGGCAGGGTGAATGGCAGGCTCAGGTACTCAAAAGAGTCATTGACGGCTCCTCTTGGAGCGTGTGGCAGGAGCTTCGACACTGCTCTAGCCCACTTCCAGCCTCGGGCGGCCCCTCCATCTTTGTGTCGGGATGGAGTCAGCTGGGGGCACTGGCTGATCAGGTACCACATCCGCCGCCAGTGGCGCAGGTGTTGGTGGCGGTGGCGTGGTTTGAGGGGGTGTGGGGAGGGTGGTGTTGGCGGATATCCTTGTGCTAAAAATGTCCACGAGTTGGCCAAGCCGCCTCTCGATGGCCCCCAACATCGCTGTGTTGTCAACAAAGTCCTGGTGGGCCCGGTCTGCCTGTGCCTGGCCACGTAGATAGTTTTCCTTCACCCTGGCTAGTGCTTCTAGACACTGTTGCACGGCATTGGGTGTAGTTGTTTCATCATGCCTTCTTTGTGCTGTGTTCCTGCCTGCAGGATCTGGCCTTGCATCTGTGGTTTGCCTCACACTCTCCCTGCGTGGCTGGGATGGCGCTGGCCCAGCGTTGGGCAGTGGGTTGGGCAGGGTGGCAGGGGCAGATGTGGTGGTAGTAGCGGTGGTGGAGGTGGTGCTGGAGGTAGCTGTGCAGGTCACAGTAGCCGGTGTTGTGGTAATGCCAGAGGCCGTAGAAGTTGTTGGTGCCGGTGTGACCTGGGAGCCAGATGTCCCTGGCTGCCTGCTTGAGCCGGCACCATCCTCAGCCCCGGAGGTGGCTGGCCAATCGTCCCCTGAAACTTCTGAGTGTGGGGAGGCTGGAGGCCTGGTGTTTATTGCAGCTGTCAGATTAGGATCCCCTGCAAAACAAAAATGTGAGGATGAGTCATGTGGCCATTACGTGTACATTTATTTATATTTGACATTCAGTCGGCACTGGCACACCCCCCACCCACCACCACCACCCTCTCTATGGACATGGGGCCCTTTTGGGAGTTGACGTTCCGTCCCCTCACACACCCCACCCACCACCACCACCCTCTCTATGGACATGGGGGCCTGTTGGGAGTTGAAGTTCCGTCCCCTCACACACCCCACCCACCACCACCACCCTCTCTATGGACATGGGGGCCTGTTGGGAGTTGTAGTTCCGTCCCCTCACACACCCCACCCACCACATCCACCCTCTCTATGGACATGGGGGCCAGTTGGGAGTTGTAGTTCCGTCCCCTCACACACCCCACCCACCACCACCACCCTCTCTACGGACATGGGGGCCTGTTGAGAGTTGGTCTAGTGACCTGTAGCACACCCCACCCAACACCACCACCCTCTCTATGGACATGGGGCCTGTTGGGAGTTGTAGTTCCGTCCCCTCACACACCCCACCCACCACCACCACCCTCTCTATGGACATGGGGGCCTGTTGGGAGTTGTAGTTCCGTCCCCTCACACACCCCACCCACCACCACCACCCTCTCTATGGACATGGGGGCCTGTTGGGAGTTGAAGTTCCGTCCCTTCACACACCCCACCCACCACCCTCTCTATGGACATGGGGGCCTGTTGGGGGTTGTAGTTCCGTCCCCTCACACACCCCACCCACCACCACCACCCTCTCTATGGACATGGGGGCCTGTTGGGAGTTGGTCTAGTGACCTGTAGCACACCCCACCCAACACCACCACCCTCTCTATGGACATGGGGGCCTGTTGGGAGTTGTAGTTCCGTCCCCTCACACACCCCACCCACCACCACCACCCTCTCTATGGACATGGGGGCCTGTTGGGAGTTGCAGTTCCGTCCCCTCACACACCCCACCCACCACCACCACCCTCTCTATGGACATGGGGGCCTGTTGGGAGTTGGTCTAGTGACCTGTAGCACACCCAACCCAACACCACCACCCTCTCTATGGACATGGGGGCCTGTTGGGAGTTGAAGTTCCGTCCCCTCACACAGCCCACCTAACACCACCACCCTCCCTATGGACATGGGGGCCTGTAGGAGTGGTTTAGACGTTGGTGAGTATGTGGACTGCATGCATGGGTTGGGGTCTGGGAGATATGTCTTCAGAGTTGTGTGAGGCACACCGTGTTGTTGTGTTTGTGGTGCTTGGTTGGTACTTACCAGCCTCTTCTCCCTCATCAAGTCCATCAAGGGTCTCAGGGTGCAGGATGGTCAGCACCTTCTCCTCTCACTCGGTGTACGGTAGGGGCTCCGGGGGGGGTTCCACCGCCTGTGTGGTTGGCCCAGAGAAAGTTCTTGGCTCTGATGGATTTCACCCGGGTCTTGAGGTCGTGCCACCGCCTCTGAATTTCCTGCTTCGTCCTCGGGACGGTCCCGGAGGCATTGACCCTGGTGACGATCCGGTCCCACATGCTGTTCTTCCTAGCTATGCTGGTCTGCTGCACTAGGGCCCCAAATAAGTGGAGTTCGACACGAATAATCTCATCGAGTCGGTGAATTTAGGGTTTTTCTTGGGTGCCATGGTGCTCGGGGTGTGTGTTTGTGTGAATTAGGAGGTGCTGGTGTGTGGTGTTTAGGGATGGTGTGGTGGGTCTTTGTGTACAGGGTGTGTTTGGGTGTGGGTTAAGAGTATGATATCTGTTTTATGCTGTTGGCTAAGTGGTGTCTCCTGCTAGCAGCTATGCTGTGATGCAGAGGATTTCTGGAGTGGGTGGGAGTTAATTTATAGTCTGTGTGTTGGCCCTGTGTGAATGTTGATTGGCAGTCAGGTGATAGGTGGGTGTGTTGGCAGGTGTGGTTTATGCGGTTCTTGGGGGTGGGTCATTGTGTCTTGTGTTTGGTTTAGATGTGTCAGGTGGGTGGTCGTTCATTTTCCAGTGTTTGGTGTTAAATTCTGTCGCAATGTATGGATTTGGTTTGACTGTAGGGATGTTGTTCGTGTTGGACTTCCGCTGTGGTGCACGGTTTCTCGTAGCATTGGTACCGCCGCGGACGTGGATCGCGGTGGCTACCGGGGTACTTGCGGAGTTATCCTAATTGCAGACACGGACACTACGCAGGTATCGCGGGGGAGGTTGTTGTTATCCTGGTCATGTGCGTACGCGGCGGTCGGTGTTATTTTGGTTCCGTCCGCCTGCCGCGGCCTCAGGTGTACTTCGACCGCCGCGGACGGAGATTGTCGTGCTCCGTCCGCCGCGATCGGCGTTTCTATCAGATTTGATCATAATCGCTATTGCGGTTTTTCCGCGGACAGGTCCGGAGTATCTTGCCACCTTCCTCGGCAAACGGAACACGTTTCCGTCCGCGATCCTAATCGACCCCTCAGTGCCTCTCACAGAGTAAGTGAATTCAAGAGTCCTAGGACTTTAGTAGTACTACCGTCAATCTCTCGTCTCTCCTAATACTCCATTATACTATCTCCCACCAAACGCTTATCTTACCTGTAATTTGTGTTTGAAAGTAGGGCTAGGCCCAGGGCTGGCTCCACAGGAAATGACGATTAAGGTTGGCAATCCTGGGCGGATGAAATGTCCTCATTGCGGTGGTACTAGTGGTGTAACAAAGTGGCAGTTGCATGCCTATGGAAAAAAAGAAAATGAAACCTGCTTTGTCCTTACTGGAGAAAAACAAGGGTGGTTGGGCCCCGTGGGAAAGAGGGTAGGTAGGACCGCAGTATAATGTAAAACGGGGAGTTTTTACCTAAACCTCTGGGAATTAATTGAAACAATGAATGTTGTTTGACGGATAAACATAACTTTATTCGTTTACCCCGACAATGAATTTTGTCTTTTGTTTTTTTCGATTATCACAATTTTTTTATCTTTTTATACACAGAACAAGGTCGCCATCAACTTCACGTATGGCCATATATGGTTTGAAAAACAAGTTTGTAAATATTTACAATGAAAAGATGCAACAGTAAACATGTGAATACATATAAATCAAAAAGTGCTCGTAATCATAACATAAACATGGACAATTAGATCATGAAATTTTGAGAAATCACAATTATACTTTGAAGAATCACAATTGTCAGTATATAGCCTGAGGGGTTAGAATCTTTTCAAATTTAAACCCCAAACACTGAGACTGAATAAATCAGTACAATTCAGAGAGAAATGCCCATTTTGTGCATCAATCGCTTTGGCGTGAATATCAAACACGAGAGAAATGCTGACGCGTTTCGAATCCTGTTAAGAGATTTGCAGGATTCTCATCAGGGCGGTATAATTCTAGTCCATGGACACTGTTTGCAAAAAAAGGGGAAAGATTGTTTTAATCAAATGGGGTCCTCAAGCCAATTTGCTATTAAAAATGTTCAATTCACTAAGAGCGGCATACCTTGTATAATTCTTGCCCAAGGCTGCACTTGGTTAGTGAGAACGTCTGTGCCGTGGAATTGAACTGCAACAGAGTGAAGATTGGGTCAAACGACATTCTTAAGGAAGCAAGGATTGCTTGCCTGAATTGGTATGCGGGGAGAGAAAGGGCATTTACCTTTGCTCTTCGTGATCCGGCGGCTGGTCTGCCTGTATCCGGATAATTACTTTCTGTGTTGACCGTGTTACATCTCTGGTGGAGTTAAGTTTAACAAAAGATGAGATTAGTAATGTTGCGCTACTTTGTTACGACTATGTGTACAGGGGCTTAAGAGACTTACTATTCTGTGTGTCAGCCGGCGCGGAAATTCTTCGCTCCGGAGTTCTGTTTTCTTTCTGTGTGGATAAGAAGGGAAATTGATTCACTGGGCTGATCCCTTTTGTAGAAACTAGGGTGAAGAAAGGCATATTTAACCGCCGAGGCTTACCGATGATTTTCACTGTGTCGCTGCTCTCACTCGCACTGCTCCACGGCCCACTGTGAATGTAGGTGTCCGCGGCTGTGCCTGGGGTGAATACATCATTCAAGTGAATCGTGGTTAGCCAATCGGAGCCGTGTGGGCCGCGATTGTGTAGTGGTGTCTTCTGGGATATGTTGTCCCATTGGGAAAGCCCGTGATTCGCCCTGTTAATTTCGCTTAGACAGTTTAAACCCTTGTTAACACTGTCAAATTTTAGGATAACGTATGCCTCTTTGCGCAGTAACATGGTGTCAACATTAAACTGATGTTTAGAATCTATCCAGGCTAATATCGTCCATTTGAAATCGCTTTCACTGTGGTTATTATTCATAAAATGTTCGACCATTGGCGTGGACATCACTCTTTTCTTTATGCGCGAGCGATGTTGGGTTATTCTCACATTGCTTGGTTGGCTTGTCTTGCCAATGTACACTCTGTCGCACGGACAAACCACAGCATAGACAACATTTTTCGTTTTACAATTTGTAAATGCTTGGTGTTTCCATTGTACTCCATTGTGGTTGAACATACTGCCTTCAAGTGTGGTTGAACATGATACACAATTTCCACATTTGTGGTGCCCACATATCGGTTTCAGATTCCACTGTGCTATCAAATCACTTTTTTGTTGCGGAATATGACTGTCTGCTTTTATCAGCTGTTGCCCTATGCTTGTGTTCTTACGCATGGCAAAGATTGGTTTTGCTAGGGGGTACTCTAGTGTTTCTAGTAAGTGCCAGTTTTTTAAAATAATACGTTTGAAGTGATTTGTGTGTTGACTAAAGGTAGTTACACACACCAATTTGTCTAATTCACTTTTCTCTTTGACCTGGAGTAAAGACTCTCTCGGGATGAATCTGGCTCTATTTTTGGAGTGTTTTAATAGCTTTTTGGGGTACCCTCGTTTCGCCATTTCACTGCAGAATGTTGTTGCATGTGACTCAAAATCAGATACGTTGGTACAATTTCGTCTGATCCTTAGCAACTGTCCGTACGGTAAGTTCTCTTTCAAGCTTTGTGGATGTGAGCTTGTATAGTGGAGAATTGTGTTTCTATCGGTTTCTTTCTTATGTAGGGTGGTTATCAACTTTGCTTCACTAGTGCTTACTGTGACGTCAAGGAAGGTCATTTTTTGTTGACTGGATTTCAGCGTGAATTTCATGTCTGGATGCTGTGAATTTAGCCATACATGGAATTGATCGAGTTCCGTCTGGCTCCCCTGCCACAGGAGCCAGACGTCGTCGATGTATCTCAGCCATTGATTGATGTGACATGAGAAGGGATTGTCATTAAATATGAATTTGTCCTCATATTGTGCCATGTACAGAACGGCCAGCTCCGGCGCATAAGGACAGCCCATGGCTGTCCCTTTGATTTGGATGAAAAAATCATTTTCAAACTTAAAATAATTGCTTCGTAAGGTAATTTCTGCCAATGACACAATGAATGAAGTAGGTACCCTATGAGGTCTGTCTCGCTGTTCTAGATACAACTCAATCACCTCAAGTGCCTCATCTTGGGAGATTTGAGTGTCCTTACTGGAGCATTACAACAGTACGATAGAGAATATAGCAGGTGACAGTACACTAGAACAGTGCCACAATGTAGCCTAACAAATGGTAAAGTATTGAAAGTATAACTAGTACTTGCGTTGAATTTCTTTGACATTGGCTACTACTACAAGAAATAGTACTGAAGCGGAGTAAGTCTAGAATATATCCTCGGAGTCCTTCACCAGTCTGTTGCTATGACCTTATCCTCCCCAGGAAGTGTGTGGAATTATTGCTGTCATTTAGTCACACATCAATCAAAACCACACAGCCCGGGGGAAGAGGGTTAGGGTTTGTAAAATGGATGGGAATGGGGGTTTCTTTTTGGGTAAATTTTGTTGAGAGAAGAAAAAAAAAGCAAAGCATGGACAAACAATAATTGAAGATAAAGAAATCTTTGGGTACAAAGCTAACCATAAATCTTTTAAGTGACATAAAGGAAGTGCATGCACTACTACATGCATGGTTACTGAAAAGTAAGTAGTGCTTTCGACAACCGTGAATGACAGAATGCGACAGTACAGGGCTGCAGCGTTTTCACTTGCCTATCTCTGCACTCAGAGAAACACTTCTTACATTAAATTAGGTTTAAAAAATAGCCAAAGTAAAACCTATATAATGGCTGTAGGGATCAATTTAGAAGCAGAGAGAGATCCAAGAAATGCAGTGTCACTCTCATAGAAGTTCACAGCAATACCATTACTTAAAAAATAATTTGAAAACAATGGATACTGTATCTGTATGTTGTTGTAGTTGTCCTGTTGAATTTGGTAAGTAAGTTGCACTCATCAAACCATTCCTCATATTAGCGGTACTCCTCCATTCCAGCTAACGCTTCTTTTGAAGGATAAATAAGTATGGGCAAATTAATTTAGCGGGTCTTTCCCCTCAAGCTAGGTGTACGGTAAACTGTGTTTTAGAACAAAATTAGACCTTCCCAGCAGTGCTCCCACCCAGACCCTTACTAAAGTCAGTCGCAAAAATGTAGAAGACCCCCAATCAGATCTCAAAAAATGAGGCCTGGTAGAAAACTGGTGACAAAACGTACTTTGAAAGTAAAAGTAGGCTCAAATACCCCCTTACCCACCGTGGATTGTATTCAAACCACTTGCAAGCAAGCAAAAGTATCCATACGCAGCATCGCTCCAAGACTCGCAAACCCCCCCACAAACAGCCCCTCACCCAAACACATGCAATACAAATACTGCTAACCCTAACGAGCCCTAAGTTAAGAATAGTGGCAAAAGCTTTCTTTAACTATGCCGAATCCCCCCTTTTCCCACCATGGATTTTCTTCAAATCACTTGCAACCAAAATTACACATTCCCACGAGTGCTCTAAGACCCCAGAACTCAGTTGCAAAAATCTAGAATACCCCGAAACACATGCAATCCTGCTGCTAGGGCAAACCCTAACGAACCCTAAGTTACAAAAAGTGCCAAAAGGCTTTTCCGCATGGATTTTCTCCAAACCAGTTTTATCCGGTATTAGACCTTCCCAGCAATGCCCCAAGACCCGCCAACCCTCCCGCAAAAAAGCACAACACTCCCAAACAGTTAAAAAGGAAAATCTCATACTTACAATATTTATCGGCCTTCGGTCCAAACGCGCTGTGCAGCTAGGTCATAACTCCCGTTTTCAACCACGGATTTCCTGAAAAGCAAATGCAATCAAAATTAGACTGTCCCAGCAGTGCTCCCAGACCCCAAAACCCACCCACAAACACCCGGAACCCCCCCAAAGAGCACCTCAAAGGCAAGCAAGTCAGCAAAAACGCAAAAAAAAATGTTGCCTCCGATTTGGTCCAAACCACTTTTATCCGGTATTAGAGCTTCCCAGCAATGACCCCAGAGCCGTCAATCCAGGACAAAACTAGTAGAAGACCCCCAAACAGCCAAAAAGCAAAAGTACAAAAATGGGGACTTAGTCATTTTCATGGCAATTTCCAAAATCACTCCGCGCGCGCTCTGTAGCTAGGCCCTAACTCCCCTCTGCCACCATGGATTTGCTTCAAACCTCTTGCAATCAAAAGTATCAATAGCCAGCAGTGCTCCCAGACACCGAAACCCACCCACAAACACCAGGAAGCCCCCCAAACAGGCCCCCGAAAACGCCACATTGAGCGAAATGTCAGAAATAGCAAAACATTTTTCATCATGGATTTTGTCCAAGCCACTTCTATCCGGTATTAGACCTTCCCAGCAATGCCCCAAGACCCGCCAACCCACCCGCAAAAAAGCACAACACCCCCAAAGAGCCAAAAAGGAAAATCTCATACTTACAATATTTATCGGCATTCGGTCCAAACACGCTGTGCAGCTAAGTCATAACTCCTGTTTACCACCACGGATTTCCTGAAAAGCAAATGCAATCAAAATTAGACTGTCCCATCAGTGCTCCCAGACCCCAAAACCCACCCACAAACACCCGGAACCCCCCCCAAAGAGCACCTCAAAGGCAAGCGAGTCAGCAAAAACGCAAAAAATAATTTTGCCTCCGATTTGGTCCAAACCACTTTTATCCGGTATTAGAGCTTTCCAGCAATGCCCCAAGACCCGCCAAATCACCCGCACAAAAGTAGAACACCCCCACAAGTGCAGAGTCTTTCTTTATTGGGCGTAATCCAGCCCTCAGCTTTGAGGGAAATAGGAGTCTGGAGGAGAAGGTTCTTGTGAACTTGTGAACCAGAGGAATGCAGACTGCGGCACCTTCAAATCAATAAGCAAACAAGTGAAGACAGTTCTGCTGATGTGCTTGTTTTTGTGATTAGGTGATTAAAGTTTTAATTATATTAACTGTGCAAAACAAAGAAAGACAGACACACAGGAATAAAAGTGAATAAGGACGAAAAAGAAAGTTATTGATTCATTGGCTCATTTTCAGGGCTCGGTGTCAGGGAATAAGAATTCGTCCTCATACTCTGTGAATTCAGGCAGGAGTAGGTCAGTGTCACCTAACAGAGAAGAAATTCCCTCATCTAAGTTGCTGTCCTCCTCGTCTTCATCCGGCGTGTGTTCTGGTACTTTGTAATCTGGTATTATGAAGTGCTGATTCATCTTGATCATTGTTAACCTCTCCACATTTCTGGGAGTGGCGGCTCCGTTTGGAAGTTACAATGCCACCAGCAGCACTTAAAACACGTTCAGAAGACACGCTTGCGAGTGGGCAAGACAAGTAGTTTATAGCCAGGTTGGAGAGCTGTGCCCACAATTCTTTTTTCCCATGCCAATACGCCAATGGGTCAGCATTAACATAGACCTCTGTTGAGTCATTCAGATAGTCCTGCACCATCGACTCAAGGTTCTCCAAGGTTCCTCCACTTTGCTTACTTTTTGCTGGGGCCTTTTGAGAACCAAACCCAAGCAGAGTTAGCCAATCCTCTTCTTTACCCAATGTTACTGTTGTGTCTGGTGCAGATGATCCAGTTGCCTGTGTCTTTAACGGCTGAGAGGTCACTTGTGCCACAGCCACATGTGCAGAAGTGGATTCTTTTGACTGGGGATGGCCTGCTGATGCTGATGCACTGCGTATTCCTTCAACTTGCTGCCGTTCTCTTTCAAACCTCATGGCTGACAAGGCTAGCCAATGTTTGTACTTTGTAACATCTTCATCATCAAAACGAAAGAATGCTCGGCCTGCCAGCGCCTTTTTGTAGCGTGGATCCAGAATAGTAGCACAAATGTAATGCTGTTCTGAGTGGATCATTTTAAGACGTTCATCGCCAAGTAGGCGCTCAAATAATTTCTCCGCCAAAACAAAAGCGTTTTGCTTTTTTTATCTTTTTGAAAAATAGAAGACACCACCTTCAGTTGGTGCGCCAGCATGCGCAACAATGGGATAGCTTTCCCCAAATTACAGTCCTCCTTGCTGACTGCATGCGTGAAGACCTCAAAAGGACGAAGCATGTCTGTCAGGCTTTTAACTAGGTTCCATTGCGCCGCATCTAGTCTCAGGTCCTTCTGAGCTGTACCCAGTGTTAAGAAATAGTGATTGAGTACCGTATACTGCTCATCAGATGCTCAAGCATGTAGAAGGTTGAGTTCCAACGTGTTGGCACCTCCTGGATGAGTGCTTTCACTGGCATTCGACGTTCATGTAGCAGGCTCCTCAAATGCTTCCGGGCCTTAAAAGAATGGCTGAAATGGTTGCACATTCTTCGACAGGTGGCCACTAACTCGCACCCTGGACTGTCTTCATCACTCAAGAACTTTTTAACAACCAGGTTTATACAGTGCGCCAAACACGGCATTCTGAAATAGTGACCCAGATCCATGGCCTTAACTACATTGGCGCAATTATCTGTGGAAACATAACCAATCTGGCGTTTTTTGGGGGACAGCCAGTGAAAGACCTTTGTGTTAAACTCATTCAAAATGTTTTCTGCTGAATGACGTTTCTCCAAGCCAAACATGGCTAATGTTGCATGTTTCCGAGCAGCTTTAAAAACTTGGTCCGGGTCAACATCTGCGTTTAGCTTTGCTTTAACCCCTGAAAAAGAGACCCAGTGTGCAGTGATGCACATGTAATCAGCACCTGCGCCACTGGTCCACATGTCTGTTGTCAGATGTATAGTGTGAACAGCACTCTTCTGTAAAGCTGCCCCAATCACCTCCAGCACATCTTCATGTAGTGTTGGAACCACAACTCTGGCAAAATAGAACCGGCTAGGAACCTTCCATTTAGGGCAGAGCGCTGCCACTAATTCTAGAAAACCAACCCCTTCTACAAAAGAAAAAGGGAGAAGGTCCAGAGCTAGCATTTTAGCCAGCTTAGTGTTATACAGACGTGTCAGTGGGTGGTTGCAATCATATGGCGCGTCTGAAAACAACATGGTTCTAATGTTGGCCTGGACCATGCATTTACGGGATGATGATGACTTCTTCGACCCAGTTACGCTCGCTGATGAACTTTTTCGCATTGGTGTCTCACTCTCTCCCACACTCTTAGTGTGGCTCACAGGGGGTGTGCTGCTGACAGGGGTACTGGGTGTAAGTGAAGTGTTTGACACGTCTTCTTCCTCCTCGTCATCATCAGATGAAACATCAACATTTTCTTGACTTGCAATTCGGGCTTCCTTGATCTCCTTTAGGTGCGCAAATCATTGGACAGCGTGCTGTCTCTTAAGATGACCTCTCTGGCCTCCGGTACCATAGTTGGTACCAAACTTACCACGACTAACTGCAACCTTACAAATGCTACAAATGGCGAAGTTTTCCTTTTTTGGGCAAACAATAAAGAAGTCACAAACTGCGGACTTGAAATGTCTGTGGGGGCCGGAAGAGGCGGAGATACTGGTGGTGGTCATGCTGCTAATGCCAGATGAAGTGGAGTATGTGGATTGCCGAACTTTACTACATTGTGCACTTTCACCACCACTAATTGAGGTCGAGGTGGATGGAGATACCTTCTGGCGAGGAAGACATATGGAAGCGGTAGGTGTTGGTGTACTAGTTGACTCCAATGATTGTGGTGTTTCCATTGCCTCCTCGTCGACAACATCATCATCACGCTCAGCAGCTTCTCGGGCTAGGGTCAAAATGTCTGTTTGCTGCATGCCAGCTAAGGCTGGAGTGAAGCCTATGATGACTGCGTCGTCGTGGTGAGATTCTTCATCAGCAGGAGTATCCGCCACTTCTTGTTGAGCCTCATTACACTCCATAACTATGTGACTTTCGACGACCTTCCTTTTACGCTGAACTACCTTTGTCAGATCATGGTCTGCCTCACTCTCAGATGGCAGTGGTGGTTCCCAAGTTTGATCCGTATCATCAGAAGGAGGTGGGCTTAAAGAAGATGCAGACACCACCCTTGATCTTTCCCTTGCTAGGGATGTGGAAGACAATGAATGATCATCAGGAGGAGTGGCTTCCTCAAATGATACCTTGTCTTGATTGTCGATTTCCTGATGTGCCCCTACTTCGGGAGGAACAACTATTGTGGGCACTTGTGACCCTCCATGCACCTCTGCTTGCTCATCTCCTTGCGCTGCCTCTCCTTCCACTTGTACTTGGGCTTGTACTTGCACATGTGGTTGTTGTTGCGGCTGTGGTTGTTCAACACTCGTCAGATGAGTTACAACAACCTGTGTTGATTGAGGGACATTGCTGCTACTTTCTTGCGATGAGCCAACATCACTGGTCGATGGTGATTGAACAACTAGACTAAGTGCCTCTGCAGCACTCAAGGGCTTGGACTTAAGTTGGCGTGGTGGTGGTGGCACTGAGCCCAATGGAGCGGGGGTGCTGCTCCCAGCTTGGTCCCCAGCAGATCCACTGCTGCTGCAGGCCTACTTTTTTTTTTACTCCTAAAAATGTGGCGGGCGGCACATCAGTCTCCTTGGTAACTTGCTTCTACTGCTCCTTACTGGCAACTTTCTTTTTTTTTTTTTTTTTTATAAAAAATTTTATTTGAGCAGATTCGAAGGATAGATAAGCAAAAAAATAACAAAAAAGGAAATATACAACAAATTTATACATAAAAGTTCAAAGGTTCGAAGTAACAAAAATTCGACAGATTTGTTAAGAGGATAAGTAATACAAACATTATAAAATTCATTTCAATTTCATTTCATAAAAGCTATTAGGTGTTTTAAAAAAAAAAAGGCGTTATTGGGGCAAAACTCTCTAAAGTAAATACTTTTATAGAATGTTTTTCAGTTAGACAAGTAGTTAGTTCCTTTGCATCTCATACCAGACGGCGATTGGAGCCCAAATTTGTTCACCATGTAATCTCGATTTTTTACTTCTAGTTCTATAAATTGCTGTCTCCTGTTTATAAATCCCTAGTAGTCTATTCAGCCATCCCTGAAAGGTAGGGGCATCAGAATCTTTCCATCTTGCTGCTAGAATAATTCTATAGACAGCCGTGCCCATATAAATATCAACAGTTTCTTTATTACTATGACCTAGGGAATCGTCATAACCTAGAATAAAAAAGGTTGTTGATGTTTTTATCTCATGTCCGAAAATTTCAGCCCAATATTTCACCATACCTTTTTTAATCTCGTCAAGTTTTGGGCATTCCGAGAACATGTGAATAAGATTGGCTGGTCCTAATGTACATCTAGGACATTGATCATGTGCCCTTTTTCCCCAAGTGAACAATTTAGAAGTTAAATATTGTTTTGTAGGTTTGAGCTTTTAAATTGGAGGCCAGCAAAACCTTAGATGATAAATATAGAGACATATCTATGTTGATATTCGCATTGTTCAATTTGTTGGCCCAGCTTGTTTCGGTATATTCAAGGTCATCAGGATGATTTCTTATAAATAACTCGTATATATTGCATATTCTGGTTGTTTGTTTGCCTATGAGATCCAAAAGTGGTATGGATTTTAAATCTATATTTAACATCAACTGTCTGAGGGATGTGGAGATTTGTATGAATTTTAAATAATCTGTAGGGGGGATTAGATATTTAACTCGGAGTTCTTCAAATGTAGTTCTTCATTCTCTACCGAGGAAATCACCAACAGTTACAAGACCTAGATTCTCCCAGTGCCTAGAGATATTATCATTTAGATAGTGTGGTATTACTGAGCTATACCATAAGGGTGTGTATTTGGTGTATTTTGGTATTGTCAGAGCTTTGGTAGTTCTTTTCCAAGTTGTTAAGGCGTCTAAGAGAATCTTAAATTTTGTCTTTTTAAAGTAAGATGGTTCCACTTGTCTTAGCAGCAGGCCCCTGGCTTTGCTACCCAACATTAGTTCCTAGATTGATGGTATAATCTTATCTCGGTTGATATCCCTAAGACTTCTGGGTGAGAGCAGGATGGTCATTTGTTGTAAAAGGGTTGCCCATAAATAGTATGTTAGCTTTGGGATTGCTAGACCACCTCTAGATAAAGGCAATGATAACTTAGGTAGCGCTCTCCTTATTTTCCCATAGTTCCAGATAAACCTAGATATTGCAGATTCTAGCGTTTTGATTGCCTCTCTGCTAGCTAAAAGAGGAATTGCTCGGAACAGATATAAGATCTTTGGAAATACAGTCATTTTAATGTAATTTCCTCTGCCGATTCTAGAAAGATGTAGATTATTTACTCTAAGTAGCTCAGTTTTGATTTTTTTAATTAGTGGGTCATAATTTAACTGGTTGATTTCATTGATTTTTGGCAAAATATTCACCCCTAGGTATTTTGCGTTGTTGACTCTGTATTGGCTAGTAAAAGGCGTGTTCTCAGTGCATATATCCATCGTTTTGTCTCAATTTAGGGAGTATCCTGAATATAGGCCAAAGGATCGAGCGATTTCATCTATTTCTGCTATAGCCTCTGTGGGGTTTGTTGTTACTACCGCAACGTCATCGGCATAAGCGAGTACTTTAGTACTATATATACCTACTTTGATTGGTTCAATTAAAGACGAGGTTATAAGTTTAAGAATTAGTGGGTTAATATATAATGCAAAAAGTAGTGGAGAGCACGGGCAAACCTGCTGCGTGCCTCTCTGGATATTAATGCTTTCAGATTCACATCCGCCTACCATAACTCTTGCCTTAGGGTCCACATAAAGAGCTTTAATGGATTTTATAAAGACCGGGCCGATGTTACTGATAGCTAGTATTTCCCAGAGGAACTGCCAAGAGACCCGGTCAAAGGCCTTCTCAGCGTCTAATATAACCATCGACATCTGACCTCCCTCTACTCCCATGATATCAAAGAGGGAGATAACTCTACAAGTGTGGTCTGTCGTACTCTTGCCAGGTATAAAGTTGTGCTGCCAGGGGGAGACCAGATGTTCGTTGATTCTACTTAGGCGGTTGGCAAAGATCTTGCTGTAAGTCTTTGAATCTGAATTAATGAGTGATATTGGCCGATATGAGGTTGTTTGTTCCGGTGGTTTGTCTTTTTTTGGGAAAATGGCTATATTAGTTTGCTTCCATGACTCGGGGGGTTTACCATGCCATTGTATCCCGAGAAAAAGATCATGCAGGAACGGAATGATTATATTACCAAGTATTTTGTAGAGGTCTAATGGAATTTTGTCTGGCCCTGCTGCTTTTCCTGCAGCTAGTTCTGCTAAAGCTAGTTCTACTTCCGTTCTGGAAATTTCTTTTTCAAGATTTTTTTTGTAGCTTCATCTATAGTTTTACCCAAATTTGTCTCTCCAAGCCAGTTATTTAAAAACTCCTTAGTATCAGATGTTGGCTGCATGTCTTCATTCTGGTATAATTTCTGATAGTAATCTTGAAATGATGCTGCTATATCCTCTTGTGTGGTATATTTCTGTCCCCCATACTTCATTACGAGATTGTACCTGGCGAGTTCTAAGAGCCAGATGTTTCCCTACATTTTCTCCAGTTTCGTAGGTTTTATTGCGATTTGCTTGGAGAATTTCAGCTGCTTTTTGTGTGAGGTCACTATTAATCTCGGCTTTGAGCACTAAGATCTTACAAAGGGTATCTTCCGCATGAATCCTGTGATATATCTGGTTGGCATGTAGGTGTTCTAAATTTATCAGCTTGTTTGTTAGTTGTGTAGATAGCCTTTCTCGTTCTATTTTACGACTAGCTACAAATGTAATAGTTTCTCCCCTTAGTGCTGCTTTATAGCTATCCCATACGATCAGCCTCGATGCACTATATTGATTAGTATCAAAAAACTCTTTAGTCCATTGCCTGATATGCATTATATATTCCTGGTTAACGAGAAGTTTACGATCAAATGACCACTGGGAGTACACTTTCTTATATCTGGGAACCTCAAATGTTATAAACAGTGCATTATGATCTGATATCGTCTTGGGGGCCTTTGAGATGACAGCATTTAGAGCAATATCAACAGTCGACAATATATAATCTATACGTACATATTTATTATGAGGATATGAAAAATATGTATATCCAGGGTCACCTTCGTTTTTCAGAGTCCATATGTCTCCTAAATTATGACTAACAATCAGCTGTTGTACTGCCCTAAATATTTTAGGTTTGCGTCCTGTGTACGCATAGTGATATTGTCTATTCTGTGTACAGCCCATAGTTAAATTAAAATCCCCGCATAATATTAGCGTGCCTGCCCAAGATGCCAGTTCTAGTTCAAGCTCAATATACAGAGTAGGATCATCAAGGTTTGGACCATAAATCGAGCAGATGGTAATACCTATATCAAGTTGGACAATGGCCCATCTGCCATGGGGATCAGCTTTTTTGCGCATTGGTTTACCCAGTTTTACTCTTGCGAGAATTATAACTCCCCTAGTCTTAGAGGTCTGTGTAGTTGAAACCAGAATATTAAACCCAGGAATTTTTATTTGGTCTATTTCTCCTATTGGAATATGGGTTTCCTATAGACATATGATGTCCCATGAGCTTTGATATATTAATTGATACAGTTGAGCCCTCTTCCCTCTGTCATTAAGTCCTGATACATTCCAACATCCTAAATTTAACTTCCCCATAATATTGTTTTGTGTTTTAGACGATATTCAAAATTCATATGTTGATTTTTGCTATTTACCAACATGCCATTAGTATCCTTTAACCTGCTCATTTTACATTGCATTTTCTTGCTAGAGGAGCTACGGGGAACTTTTTTTGGGGACATCTTCTTTAGAGGTCAGAACAGCAGGCCGCAGTTGCACGAGTTGCAGAGTTGTCTGTGGCCAGACGTGACATCGCGTGACTTTATGCTGCACACACACACACCGCTGCAGGACTTCTTCCTGACACTGGTGGTTCTCTTGAGTCTTGTGCACCTAAAAGCAATGGAAGACAGAGGAACATCAGTTCAGTTATACACCCCAAAAACTCGAAAACCACATAAAAATCAGCTAAATCCCATGCCCTCCATGATGTTTAAATTCAAGACACCCCACGAAAAGACTAGGCCCATGCACCACTCACTACCCCTGGTCAAAAGGCAACAACAACAGCCCAAAAATCGAAAAACAGAAAAATCAGAACAATCCCATGCCATCCATGCCCTCCATGATGTTTAAATTCAAGACACCCCACAGAAAGACTTGGCCCAAGCACCACTCACTACCCCTGGTCAAAAGGCCACAACAACAGCCCAAAAATCGAAAAACACAGAAAAATCAGCACAATCCCATGCCATCCATGCCCTCCATGTTGTTTAAATTCAAGACACCCCACAGAAAGACTAGGCCCATCCACCACTCACTACCCCTGGGCATAATGGTTGAAAACTAGGCAAAATGGTTGCAGGCCTAAGAACATTCAAAATGGCCCCTTGCCTCCCAGCACATGGCCAGGGCTTGCCTGTACCAGCACTCAAAATGGCCCCCACCCACATGGCCTGTCCCCATGAACACCCCAAAAAATCAAAAAACACAGAAAAATCAGCACAATCCAATGCCATCCATGCCCTCCCTGATGTTTAAATTCAAGACACCCCACAGAAAGACTAGGCCCATGCACCACTCACTACCCCTGGTCAAAAGGCCACAACAACAGCCCAAAAATCGAAAAACACAGAAAATTCTGCACAATCCCATGCCATCCATGCCCTCCATGATGTTTAAATTCAAGACACCCCACAGAAAGACTAGGCCCATGCACCACTCACTACCCCTGGGCATAATGGTTGAAAGCTAGGCAAAATGGTTGCAGGCCTCAGAACACTGCCTGCATTCAAAATGCCCCCTTGCCTCCCAGCACATGGCCAGGGCCTGTCTGTACCAGCACTCAAAATTACCCCCACCCACATGGCCTGTCCCCACAAACACCCCCAAAAATCGAAAAACACAGAAAAATCAGCACAATCCCATGCCATCCATGCCCTCCATGATGTTTAAATTCAAGACACCCCACAGAAAGACTAGGCCCATGCACCACTCACTACCCCTGTTCAAAAGGCCACAACAGCCCTAAAATAAAAAAACACAGAAAAATCAGCACAATCCCATGCCATCCATGCCCTCCATGATGTTTAAATTCAAGACATCCCACAGAAAGACTAGGCCCATGCACCACTCACTACCCCTGGTCAAAAGGCCACAACAACAGCCCAAAAATCGAAAAACACAGAAAAATCAGCACAATCCCATGCCATCCATGCCCTCCATGATGTTTCAATTCAAGACACCCCACAGAAAGACTAGGCCCATGCACTACTCACTACCCCTGGTCAAAAGGCCCCAACAGCCCAAAAATCGAAAATTTAAAAATTGTAGTTTCAGCAACTGTAAGGCCCCAAACAAACTTACTTGTGAAATTTCGAATCCAAAAGTGATCCAAAGAAAGTCAAAAAGCCCTCAAATCCAAATATCCAGCAGCATCCACAAAAAGTAATCTTTCCAGGTCAAGAATCCGAATGAAAGTGACCAGCACATGAAGAAAGCACTGGAAGGAGCCTGCTGGACAGGAACAGGAAGTTGGAGACTGTGGGGCACTTCCTTCCTCCCAGCCCCACCCCAAAATGGACTCCTTGCAAAAAAAAGTGCAGGCAAATGTCAACCTGAGGAGTTATTCTGATAAAAATCATCATTTTCAGAAGGTTTATGCTGCTTGCTGGTGGATTTCTTGTGCAGAATTTCAAATTCTGCATTTCGCGAGTGCGAGATTGTTGCTGCCCGCCGCATCTACGTGTTCGCAATTGCGAACTCTCGCGATGCGTGCTGTGCAAGGTGGCAAGCCGCGATTACGTAATCGCGGTCGCCAAACTCCTGCGGGATTCCGCAGCAAGATCCAAAATGGCGCAGCACTCGCAAAATATCGAGAAAAACAACTCGGCAAACGCTGAATGGCGGTAAGTGAACGCCGCACGCCGCAAAATTGTATCACCAAGAAAAAAAATTCTGCTGCGTGCGAATTTGCGGATTTTCGGTAAATCCGCGAGAGTTCGCGGATTGCGAATTTACCGAAAATCCGCAAAATCCGCGAGCTGAACGGATTTTCCGCCCATGCTTATTAGCAACAAGGCTCTGCGCAGAGGAGCCCCCTCGTCCACACCCAATCAGTGCGCCGAGAAGACTGACGATTTACACATGAGACAAATGCTTTATACCTTAGTTACATTACACGAAATAACCATATTTGGAAACCTACCAATAGGTCCGAGATCTCAAGGAAGAAATATATATGGCACACAAAGCCTGCTCTGGCATCTGTTTCTGCTATTATGGGAAGGTCAGAAAGGGTAGCTCCCTTTTGTCTCGGCACATGGGAGTAACAGCCCGGCGCCGGCAAGAATGTGTTTATCACCTTTAAAGCCAGATGCGACTTTGGGCCTTAGAGCAAAGAGAACATCATAGATTCAGCTGTCTTGCAACTCAACTAATTGGGGCTTGCTCGGAAAAAGGAAAACCACACGTGATCACTACCCAGGCCAGAGTCGACAAATACAAAATGGCGTTAGTATGGTTTCTCTAACTACTGTGCAACTTAACCTATATGAAAGATACAAAAGCTACTCTCCATAACTAACATCAAATGATACATAAACTATGAATATACGTATATGCAGCTACATCATGCTAACAATTATTATGTTAGCAATTCCGGTAAAAGGAATTCTGTTCCACAAAACTATAGCCCTTGGTTCAGAAAGAGACCTTTCTTTTAAATGGTGTAAATCTGTTCAGTAGTTTCTGAGATATTCAAAACATAAAAAGATTTGATATCTGGGTGGAGCCTAACCCCCGCCCCCAGCATGAGCTTGGCTCTAATTAGGCTGCCAACACTTGAAACCAGGAAGTGTTGGCAACCATCTTGTGCTTGGACCGAGGGAGAAAGAAAAGGTGAGTAAAAAGACAAAAAAAACACTAAAAGGGGGCAGGGTAAAAACGCCCTGACCCCCCCAGGCCTACTCAAGGGTCCCATAGGGACCCCCAGGTCCACAAAATGCATTTCTTTTTATTTTCGGGCGGGTCACGCTGGTGCATAAATCCGTCAGAAATGTATTTTAAAACTAAGCGTGATCTCCTGTCCCCTGTAGCACCGATTTGCAGCGGAACCACTGAGTTGCCTGGTCACGTCACTGAATAATAATTCACCCTCACAAACCTACATGAAGGTATTTGTATGATCCACGAGCTGAGAGGTTCCTTTCCCACACTCGCAAAACATTCAAAGGCAAATCACTCCTACAAATTGTTCAGTGGAGAAATAGAATATGTTCCGTAAGAGAGTGACGGCGGCGCAGGTTTCCTCCCCTTCTGTCGTACGGATGGGAGCTGCCCTAGGTGGAGTAGTTCTCAGACGAGCAGCTCTTTACTTTGTTTAAAAATTAAATGTCTTTCTCTTTTTAAACTGGGAAGGGACACCAGCTCTGCTTGGGCACTGTGCATTGAGTGTTGTTACTTACCCCTTCCTTTCCGGGGAGGGGGATCAACCGGTGACCCCCACCCTCTTTCCCACCTCAGTCTCCTGCAGGTTGCACCCTGTTCCCGGCCGGGCTGTGGCTTACAAGCCGCCTCCTACTCGGTAGTCCTGAAGATACAGTTGATGTGTCCCCCACTACCCACAGCAGCAGAGCCGCATCCTGTGGGGTGTTGGTGTCCCAGGACCTGCTCTTGAATGAAGGTAGGACTTCCCCTAAAGCCCAATCGGCAGGCTCCTGGGCAACTCAGCAACCCCAAAATGCATTACATCACCCTGGCTGAAGTCTGCAATCTCCATGAGAGAAAATGGGGTGAGGGGTGGGTGCAAGCTTAAGATCTGAAATTCAGCACACGTTATCTGTCCCTTCGCCGCAGGGAGATTGGCTGTCATGCACACACTTATTCTGTATCCACAGTAGTCCTCTGTGAGCGTTGAGGAGCACTCCCATCCCTGGTCATAAAGGACTGGTAACTAGAACAAACTGTTGTAGTTTGGGTCCCACTTTTATACACAACATTTCAATGGGTTTTCTGGATTCACTGTCTTAAACTGTAGAACAGGTTTGTGGGGTCCTTATTTAAATTCTCCTCCTCACAGCTCTCCAGGCGCTGCAACTGTCTACAACCTGAAAACCCAAATCATAGAAGAGGCACAAAAAGGTGTGAGGCTACTGTACCTGGCTGTCATCAGCCCTTCTAAAGGAGTAATCGGAGAGCCTGAATTGAGTGAGTTACTGCCTCATTAACCACAAGGGGAGTGTTTGCTCTCTTTTTGTTTTGGTTGGATCATCGCACCATCCACAGGAATGAGAATACTTTAAGACATTTTAGGATTCCCCCTTTTAAGAAAATTAGGTATGAAACCACAAAGGTCCTGAATAAATGCCACTTGATCGCACCAAGACATATTTAGGCATGAAACATGTTGACCAGTGTTTAAGATTGTTGTGCTTCCACTTAATCGTGTGCCATCTAGTATACCTTTCTATCTGAGAGTCTTGGATCATTGTGTTCAGTAGGTTTCTCCCACTGTTTTTAATTAATCACATACATGGATTCCTAATAAATGGATAGTTCTCTCAGCTCTATAGTTGATTTTAACTCACATTTGTTCCAATCTTCTCTTTTACCGACTGGAACACACTCACGTCTTCAGTCCTCCTTTGGTGATTATAAAAAGATCTCCTGTAAAGTGCCCTCTTGAGGGGCCCATTGCAGTGCCAGCCCAAGAAGGAGCAAGCCCAAAGACGAAGCATGCCACCAGTGGGTGGGCGAGAGCACTTGCTCCTAGGAGCACACGCTCTCTGTGATAACTAGCAACCGCTTCGAAGAGTCTGAGTAGTCAGCACAGAACAGTATACTCCTATTTACACTGTAGTCAGGGACAGACACAAGGAAAGGTCTCACCTAGAAACATTCTCACCTCTCACAACAGAAACTACAGTCAGTCATAAGCTTTTATTCGATATGCAAGATATCTTATAAGCACATTTATAATACAATCAATATAATGTACAAAAAAATCATTGCCACAAGAAGTCAGTATAAAATATTAAAAGAGATAAAAGGACATAAAAAACTGTTAATAGATTAACTAAAAAGAGAATTAAACAGCTACTGACAATCTCTTACATCGAATAAGCCAAAACTGCTTTAAAAATTTAGCTTTTCAGCACACAATAGGGGGGGGAAGTGTCCGTGCTTAGGATACGCAAGGCTACTAAATAACGACGAGTGCCCATATTTCGGCAGAGTGGTTTCAGCCAGAGACTCCTAGGCCTTGCGTAATCCGGGCATTCAAATAAGACATGCGCAATGGACTCAACCTTACTCGGGCAACATGCACAGTTAGGAGAAGTACGGGCCGCTAGTGACCATTTCGATACCAGAGCACCTAGCGGGAGGGAACCAACTCTAAATTTAAAATAAAGAGCTTGGTCAAAGGGGAGAGTGATCAAGTCCAGGTAGGGTTCAAAGGCCACAGTGTCTTTAATTTGTAGAAAGGCGGCCGTGGACCTGCAGTGGTTGGAGTTTGTAATTAGACGCTCCGCAGTCCATTTCCAATAAAGCGCCTTGACAACTTCTTTTGGAGGGGCTGAACGAGATGACCAGCAATCTCCTAGGCCGATATTCTCCAAAAGCTTTTTGGTGTCGCTTAACCATCTTATCTTAGACCAACCCCCCTGACTCATTATATCTCCCAGGGCATCAGCATAGGATTTTAATTCTTCGCTCCTCCAAATCCGTGTCCACAACAGGAGCGGGCGAAGCTGGGCCTGGTCTTTGATGTTTTTACATCCTGTGTCCATCTACACTGGTACTGATGGTGTGCTCAGTGGAACAGAGATGAAAGATTTTAAAAGCTTGCTCTCCGCTGTCACTAGGGCATCCAATCGGCAGTGGCCCCACAGTTCTGCCCCATACAAGGCTGATGTCGCTACTTTGGCCTTGTAGATGTCGAGTACTGGGGTAAGTGATCTCCTAGTTGAGGCCCTGTATTCCCTCATGAGAGCTCCTCCTACTCTCCTATGATTAAGAACCATTTTATCAATATGGTTTGCCCAAGTCATCCTATCCGTAATCCAGATACCAAGGTAGTCAAATTCGGCTACTTTCTCTAGGGGGATAGAATTAAGTGTAGGTGGGCGGCCCAATTTTTTAGGTGGATTTACAACTAAGTATTTTGTTTTGTCCACATTTATTATTAACCCTTTTGCAGCACAGAACTCCTGGAATCGTGTTAATAATTTCTGCAGGCCTTGTGGGGTCTTCGAGATCAGGAGCGTGTCATCCGCAAAAAGCAGGGTTGGGATGCGGACACCTCCAAGACAGGGGGCGTCGGCTGGTTCTTGTTGAAGATGTTTTACCACCCCATTCAGATATAGTGAGAATAGGGTGGGCGCCAAGACGCAGCCCTGTCTTACGCCCCTGGACACTGGTATCTTCTCAGTGAGCTCTCCGTTTTTACCCCAACGGACCTGTGCAAAGGTGTGGGCATGAAGGCTTATGAGAAGGGACAAGATGTAAGGTGGTAATCCCAACTCATGAAGCACCCTCCAAAGCTCTTCCGGGGGACTAGGTCAAAGGCAGTCTTCAAGTCTATAAAGGCTAAGTAAAGACTACCCTTGCCTAGTTCCACCACCTTCCACCCCAAAAGGGACAGCCTAAACACCTGCTCTATTGTCCCCATACCAGCCGGAAACCTGCCTGGAAGTCTGATAGGATTTTATTCTCCTCCACCCAATGGAGAATCCTACCAAGGATAGCTTTACCAGCTATCTTTTGGATGGAGTCTATCAGACTTATGGGGCGATAATTCCCCGGGGTCTCCCTACACCCTTTTTTGTAAATCGGGACCACCACCGCCCCTTTCCAGGATTCTGGCACTACTCCTCCCCTCATAATATCATTTAGGAGAGCTGCTATGATCCTTCCCCATTCCGCTGGGTAAGCCCTCATGAGGTCACCCGGAAGGCCGTCCGGGCCCGGTGCCTTGCGCGGTGCTACCCAGCCTATAACCCCCTCGAGCTCTAAGGGAGTGAAGAGGTCATAGGCATGAGGTTCAATTGGTAGTGTGAGGTCCCTACCCACGGACAGTTCCCCATCTGGAGGGAGGTATAGGGACCCAAAGTGTTTTACCCAGCTTTGAGGCGGGATGTTGCAGGGTCTCATGGCTGCGTCGGATTTACTCCGTTTACTTATGAGATTCCAAAAGGCCCCTGAATCCCTGATTTTGCTAGCCTGTAGTAGGTCTTCCCAATATTTATCTTCCCACTCCCTTTTAGCCAAATTAAGGGACTTTTTATAGGCCTTCCTTGCTTCCTGGATCATACTTTGGGATTTGGATTTAATCGCCTCAACTAACTTTGCCTTGTGGCCCCTACATGCTTGGGTGTACCAACCATCAACTGATTTTTTAGTTCCTTTATTGCCCGACTTTTTAGGATACAGGGTAAACACGTTGGTTAAGGCTTCAATCAGGGAGACAAAAAACCCACTCGCTTTACCCCCCTCTTCTAGGGAGGTTCCGAGGGATGTTACCGCATGGTTTAGATGGGATTGAATTTCCCCAACCTTTGCCTCGGATAAAACCAGTTTCGCCCATTTTATTCTTCTACCACATGGGGAGACTTCCGATTCATCTGGTGGTACGGGTGCCAGGTTAATGTCGGCCCTCCTTAAGGGTTGCCACCACTGTTCCATTTTTAGGGAGAGTGAGTTGTGATCACTTTCTGTCAAAGGGACCACCTGCATGTCCCTTACATAAGACCATAAGCACACATCTATTAGAATATAATCCAGCCTAGAGGTGTGCCCTGGTCTATTGTAGGTGTGGGCACCCCCCCTATCCGAGGAAGTCCTCCCATTAGCTGCCCTTAGGTTAAATTCAAGACTCAGGGAGTATATCTGGAGCGCCACCTCTGTCCACCTTTTAATCGGTGGGATGTCCAGTACCGGGATCCCCCGCCTAACATCCTCCTCATCTTGGTCGAGGGAAACGTCCGAGCCCAAGGGTTCGAACGTGCAGTTCATATCACCTGCAACCAAAGTGCGTGACTTATATGGGGTGTTGTTTAGCAGGGTCTCAAGGAGAGCTATTACTGGAGACTTTCTCCCACCCTTTGTACCCCGGGCATACACATTATAGACGTTTAAAACAATTCTTCCCCTTTGGTCTATACGGGTGATATTTTGTATGTCCGGGGAACCTGTGCGAAAGTCCACTACTCTGCAGTTTAGAGAAGCCACGACCCAGATGAGAAGGCCGCCCCAAGGTCGCCCTCTCCCAGATTCCGAGACTCGCGCAGGGGAGGTGGAGTTCTGGACTTTTTGGTTCCGTCCAGAGGTGTCAGGGAACAACACCCAAAGACCCCGGAGTTCCACCTGCCTTGGTGCGCAAATGAACAGAAACACGGGCTTCTCGATGGTGGCGTCAAAGACCAAAGGTTTATTACTGCAGGGACACAGAAGTCACAGAAACCACACATGGGCAGATTCTAGGAGCCTGTTCAATTTGCACAAAGAGGGTTGCTCCTTATATACTAAATTTTGGCCTTCAGGCGAATTCTTCACATGTTGGTACATTCCCAAAACCTTTGTGTCTAAAACAATAAATATTTGGCGTTACACAGGAACCGTCGATAAAATCTGATACCAAACATCTACGAAGAGGGGTTCCCACTAGTTCATCACAATCCCTTGTCAATATTGCATTCAAGAGCCGGACCGCCTCATCGTAAATTTCGTTACCTCCCCCTAATAAAGATTCAGAAAGAAAGGAACGGAGCCAGGTGTGGAAGATAGGAAAGCGGGATAAGAGATGTTTGTAGGTTGTAAATGGGCAAGGCTACCGGCTTCGGCCGCCTAATCGTGATCAGGACAATGGACACGAAGACCAGTTTAGCAGGACTGGCCTCGGGCAGAGGAGGCAGCCTTTGTCGAGTCATGCAACTACAGCGTGATCTGGTTTAAGGTGCACGTGTCATGAAAGAGGTGAATCTCCGGCTAAGGCTACGTGTCCTTAATCGAAATGAAGTGATCAGAGGTTATTGCGTATGTGAGGGCAAGAAACACAAAATGGCTGCCATGATCTAAGATGGATGCCGTGGGTAGATCAGAAATGTGTTCATAACAGGAGTGCTCTTGCTCGTAGCATAGCGAAAACACCAGGATATGCTAAATGGATCATTTGCGGTTAGCTGATACCAATATTATGTATTTCCGACAATATTGAAAACACGGGTTCAAATCGTCACGGAACCTCAGACCCTCCTTTTGCCCTTACATAGGCAATTACTCAGTCTATGTCAGAATCTAATTCTATGCTCATCAGGTCAGTGACATGTTGTTGTATTATCATCCTTTCTCGTGCCTTTTCTCCAAACGCAGGTGGTTTCCTAAAACAAGTTGCAGCACAGAGACTACACAGAGCAGGACCACACTGGATAATCAGGCAGCATGAGAAGAGGAATACTAAGATGACACCAATGACCATTAGAACCTTCCATCCCCACGCTGAGATCAGAGTCCAAAACCACTCCATGAAGGACCAGTTTCCCTTGTCTACGTGAATAGAGTCGGAAATCTTGTGTAGCTTAGAGATCGCCTCGTAGACTGTTGGAGCATTATTAGGAATAAAGACACAGCAGCTCGATTGGATCATTCTGCATACCCCACCTCGATCTGCAAGTATAACGTCTAGAACCATACGGTTCTGCAACGTCATGAGTCTATCCGCCTGAAGCTCAGCTGTCAAATTGCTAAGGGCACCAGCAGTTTCGGTAATAGTAGATTCAACTACCCGTGTTAGCTGACGTATGTTTCTACTATTGGCCATAGGCCCCCAGAACGGAAGGAAACCTTTGAAGAAGTCTCCTGCTTCCTGACCAGCGGTATCTTCCTTGCTGAAGACACCTCTCGCTACTCTGGTCTTGTGGTAATCAGATGAAGCAGTGTATGTTGGAGGCAACAATCGAGCAATATAGCACGATCCTGAAAAGTCGGCAGGTAACCATGTATAAGCTCTGTCTCGACAAATGAAGTAGGTACCCCTAGCAGTAAGAAAGGCAGGGGAAGAGTTAGCCGGAAACACGTAAGTCTCTACGCACTCACTCCTCCCTAGCTGAGCTCTCGGATTTCTCCCATTACCTTGCAAACAGACCTGAACTCGGTGAGGTACGACCCAGATTGGAGTTGAGCTTTTACGCTTGCTTTCTCCCAAACTAAGGCGATACTCTGAAGAATTCCAACTCAAATATACTCGCAATTCGTCTCTAGGGTATGATGGAGTATTATTGACGTCCTTGATCATGTCAATAATTCCCTGGACTAAAGCTTTGTTGGCAGAGTTATATTTAGTGGAACGTGGTGGACGTGGAGGATAGGTTTCAAGGGCATAAGCAAAGATGGTTTGAAGGGCCTGAAATGATCCATTGTAGCTGAAAGGCAAAACTAGATAGGGAATACCTTTATCCATAGTGTGGGGTATCAAACCACACACCCAGCAGTCTGTAGTGTTAACTACCAGTTGGTGTTGGTGCAAGAGCTGTACAAAAGTGTTGTTAATGAATTCTGAGCGTCGAGCTTGCTCATGTTCAGGAAACGAATGAAAAGAGTGTATAGAGGAAACAGTAGAAGTAACAGGATCAAGGGGAGGTACTGTAGTTACTGGCACAAAAATCAAACTCATACCGAAGACGATTCCACCCACCAACGTTATCAAGACAATCAAAAATGTAACGGCACATTGTATTAAAAAGCATTTGCTGTGAAGAATTCTGTAAAGTCTGTTTCTGCGAACATAGATCACATTTTCTCGTTGCAGCGCAGGAAGCTCCATCTTCTACAATCCGCTCGCGACCACTGATGATGTGTACGTAGATGAAAATGCCTCTATCAGCCCTGGGAGTTCCCAGAACCAACAGAAAGATCGACCTCGTGTCAGACCCCCGCAGATTCAACTTGGCACACAGCCACGACCCTACGGCTACCCAGACGGCAAGGCAATTTTGAAAACAATAAAACAATAGCAAACTTCCTGGCTGAAGGCAAAAGTTCAAAATTTCAAAATATCACAATGGGCAGTTGCCTGCTTTATTTGTCCACATTACGAGGTCGTAGATTGTATCTTTGCTTTGCAGGTACTGTTTGATCGGCAAATAGTGTATCACTGGTAGCTGTTGCAGTGTTCAAGTTCGCAGATGACAGAGTTTTTTCTGATGCAGGGGACAAATGCTCAGAGTTCAAAGGAGTCTTTTCAGGAGGAGAGTCAGAGTTTGGAGTGTCAGTGATCAATTCGGCATCGCTGAAAGGGATGAACTTTGGCATGCGTTCAGATTCGGAGGCACCAATTCCCTTCTTCACCCAGTCGTCGTAAGGAAGTGGCAAAGGAACACGCTTGACGTGAGATGCGTGCACCCAATGCTTGCGACCAGCTACACGAACTGCGGTTCTTGTCACAAGCAGGACCTGGAAGGGGCCGATGTATCTGGGCTGAAGGTTCTTCGTCCTCGCGAAATTTCTGACCACAACGTGGTCGCCGGGTTTCAGCTGATGCCCTGGACTCTCCGGAGGCTTTGGCAATGCATCGAAAACCTGTTGGTGAATAAGACTCAATTTAGCAGTCAAGTCGTAAAGGTAGTCTATCAACATAGGGTATTCTAGAGAACAAAACTCCTTAGGCCTCGGCACACCCCAAATATTTGCCGGGCGGCCAAAAACGATTTCGTAGGGGCTAAGCCCCACTCTAGAATGTACAGTTGCTCTCGTTGATAACAAAGCCAAAGGAAGTGCGTCTGGCCAGGGTAAACCTGTGGATGCTTGTATTTTAGCTACTTTTAGTTTGAGGGTGCTATTGTAACCCTCCACTAAACCAGCAGACTGGGGATGGTTCGCACTGTGGAACTTCTGTTTCAGACCTAGGCCGGCACACACACTCTGCATAACTTTCCCTATAAACTCACTTCCGTTATCTGACCATACAATCCGTGGCATACCGAATCTAGGGAAATATTCTTTGAGAAGAATTTTGGCAGTTGATAGGGCAGTATTGTCCTTTAGTGGGTATGCTTCAATCCACCTGGAGAAAGCACAGACCACTACCAGGACATATTTCAAATTATTACAGCGATCCATGTGAATGAAGTCTAACTGAATCACTTCAAAGGGGCAGGAAGGAGGAGCGAAGTGACCAGCAGGAGTTGGAGTTCCCTTGCCAGGATTATGCATCAGGCACACCATACAATTTCTCACCACTCTCTCTGCACACTTACTGATCCCATCATTCTTCCAGACTGGAGCCAACATCTTACAGATTCCTTTAGAACTTATATGCGCTACTCCGTGCGCCATCGTCACCACTGCAAGCACATACGCATCAGGCAACATCCAACGCTGTTGTTCTGTCAAATCAATCCAACACCCATTCGAATCCAACTTGCCCGTACTTTCTCTCCATACATGTTTTTCCTCCTCAGTTGCCTCTTTCTGAATCTCTTTCACACTTTCCATTGTATCCTCACACATTCCAGACTCAGCAATCCATCTTGCAGACATAGCAACATACATTCTGCTCATCATGTCTCTAGCTGTTTGCTTAGCGGTTTCATCAGCAAAAGCATTCCCACGACCAACGTCATCCGTGATTGCTTTATGAGCACTGCACTTTACAATCGCAACTTCAGTCGGCAAGGTTAGAGATTCTAACAAGTCGTTAACTAGCTGACCATGTTGAATCTTAGTCCCATGGGACGTAATGAAACCTCTTTCTCTCCACAAACGGCCAAAACTATGGGCCACGCCAAATGCGTACTGACTATCTGTAAAAACATTCACTCTCTTTCCCTTAGCTAAAATACACGCTCTTGGTAGAGCTATTAATTCTGCAGCTTGGGCAGAATTCTGACTCACTCTGGCAGTCTCCACAATCGTCTTCAAAGTCGTTACTGCGTAAGCAGCAGTCACATCACCATTCTCCAATTTAAAACATGACCCGTCCACATACAGCGTGCCATCTGGATCTGATAATGGAGTATCCTTTAAGTCAATACGTCCTTTTGTCTCTTCCTCCGTTCTAAAACAGCAATCATGTGGCTCGGAATCACTCGACTCTTGATTAGCCGGCAACAGCGTTGCTGGATTCAATACATTACATCTTTTGATCTGAATATGACTCGCTAGTAATGTCAGCTCGTAACCAGATAGTCTCGCACTGGTAAGGTGTTGTGTCTTGGTTCGGTTCATGAGTGTGTCCACTGCATGAGGAACCATGACCACTAGCATGTTATTCATCACCAAACCAGCAGATTGTCGAATGGAAGCCGCAGCTGCCGCTGTAGCTCTCAAACAACTAGGCAACGCTCTAGCTACCGGATCTAATGTTGATCAAAAATACGCACAAGGGCGTTGTTTATCACCAAACTTCTGTGTCAGAACACTCAACGCGCAACCTTCTCTCTCGTGAACGTAGAGCGTGAATGGCTTACTGTAATCAGGTGTACCCAATACAGGAGCTGAACACAATGCTTTTCGTAATTCAGTAAAACTCTCTTGACATTCATCAGACCATGGCACCGGACTCGGAACACCTTTCCCAGTCAAAGCTACCAACGGTTTTGCTAAAAGAGAAAAATTTGGGATCCACTGCCTACAGTAAGAGGTAATACCTAGAAAGGCACGTACTTCTCTCTGTGTGCGAGGAACACTCATCTGCGTAATTGCTTTTATTCTCTCTGGGGTCAACTTCCTTCCCTCCTTTGACAAGAGATGACCTAGGTAGGTCACTTCTTGGCAACAGTATTGCATTTTCGAAGGTGATACCTTGTGATTTAAATTAGACAATTGATGTAATAAGGAGATCGTAGCTGTTTTGCAAGTTTCCTTGTCATCGGCAGCCACTAAAAGATCATCTACATACTGTACTAGAGCAGAACTTGGAGGAAGGACAAAGGAATCTAACTGGCTTTTTAATGCTTGACTGTAAATAGATGGGCTCTCACAATAGCCTTGTGGAGCGCGTTTAAATCTGAAACTTCGACCTCCTAGACAGAAACCAAAAATATCCCTGCTTTCTTCAGCTATCGGAATGCTGAAAAAGGCATTTTTCAAGTCGATAACTGAAAACCAGGTGGCTGTAGCAGGAATCAATGTTAACAAGGCGGTGATGTCTGGAACCACAGGAAACTGCGGGACCACAATCTTATTAACTTCTCTGAGGTCGATAACAAACCTATACACTGAAGGCTTTGTAGGATCAGTTCGTTTCAAAATCGGTAATACAGGACTGTTACAAACATTTCCTCTAGTTTCTTCAATCACACCTTTCTTAATCAAATCTTGCACAATCAATAAAAGTGCACGCTCACCTTCACTAGATATTTTGTATTGAGGAATTCTTGGAAATTTTACATTTGCTTTCAAAGTTACTACATATGGTGGTATTTCTAAGAGGCCTACATCATTAGGACCAGTCGCCCAAAGAGAATCAGGGAGTGAACGCAGCTCTGGCGGGAGTGCATCCATTGATAAGTACATCGGAGAGGTGATTATTTTACCCAACGTAAGCTGTACTCCTTCCGGAGAACAGTACAATGTCGCATATAGTTGTTTTAACAAATCTAAACCAAGCAGATTTTCATTACAACCTGTCGTCAAAATCAGGGGTGCTTTCAAGTGACACGGTCCAACAGAAATAGACAAAGGACCAGATATGGGGTTGTAAACAGGGGCGCCTGAAAAACCTACAGAAACATTTGTTGAGCCGGACAAAGGTGCGCCAGGGAGTTTCGCATGAATGATAGAACTTTTTGCGGCACCAGTATCCAACAGAAACGGTTCGACTACACCTGATGTTGCTACTGCGACATAAGGCCCACTCTGATCCACTGGAACTGATACTACTCCCTCTCTCTGTCCATGGCTGTCCTAGTACCCATTTTGCTGAAATCCCTCATCCACTTCACAATAGTCTTCAACAAGATATTGTTGAGATCTCTTTTGCTGAGTCGACTGGCCATTTCGTTGATCAAAGTGATTGGAAGGACGATCATTCGTTTGTGGAGGCATAGCACCTCGCCCTCGACCTCTAGAATTCTGCACAAAACCACCACGACCTCTCTGAACTGCTGCGGCTGCATTATTTTGCGCTAAGATCGGACATTCATTCTTGTAGTGACCCTCTTTCTTACAGTACGCACACTGGTTCCACTGATATTGAGGCCTAGGTGAACTATAATCTGTCCTTTGATACGAGCCCTGTTGCGTATTAGTCTGATTCATGCGAGGCGGATACGCCTGTTGCAAAAGAACTTTAGTTTTTAAATCTTTCGTTTTCTTGTCTGATTTCTCTTTTTCCTCTTTATCCCTATTTTCATAATACTGTGCAGTTGCAAGTATTTGCGCAGTTGTAGAAACAGCCCACGCACTCTCTGAATCCTTTAATTTATTGCATAATTCAGGTAACAAATTATGCACAAATTTATCAACAAACAGTCTCTGTCCTCCTTCTGTGCTCATATCCTGACCACTATGATCTACAAAAGTCTCTTCGAACCTGGTGAAAAAGTCGGAGACACTTTCGTCTTTCTTCTGCCTGCATGCTGATAACTTGTCCCAATTAACACGCAATGCGGGCATCAGAGTCTTCATTAAGTCAATTATTCTACCTGGAAGATTAGCAATTAGGGGTTCGGGTTTTGCACCACCTATTTGCTGACCATCCGCTGCAGTGATAGCTGCCCAATCACCACCTAAGGCAACTTGATGATCCTCTCTACGAATTTTAGCCCAAATTGGTTGCGGAACTACATTGCCAAATAACATATCGATGTCCGCTAAGTTCATTATACAAGCCTCAACTGTCTGTGTTAATTCCTTATAGTACCCAGCAGGATTCTTACGCGGATCTGGCAAGGCCTGCTTCACTGCTAGCACTTCGGCTCGCTTCCACGGAATGTGTATCCACACTCTTTGGAATTGCGCCGGAGCGGCTGCAATACCTCGAACATTATCAGCTTGCACAGCTTCGCGCCAAATTGGAGGAACCTCCCTCATTGGATATTGGCGACCTAATTTTGTCTTACTTTTCTCTAAATCTCTCGGTGAACGAAGTGATGGATCATTCCTATAGCTTAAAATCAGTTCCATCGCTTCTTCTATGTTTTCACCTACAATCATTCCTGCAGCAAACTCTTTCTGAACCTTAATTAAGTCTTCTAGATTTGATTCAACATCATCTTCTTCTATCTCCTCACGTAACAGCGAGCACATCTCATCAAAGACATACCGTTGTGTTGGTTCCTTCCACTGCATAAATGTGTCTAACACATCTCTCGTACTATATCTCCTACACTTCGTAATCCATCTGAGAGCCATGGAATCTAAAATTCCCCGTTCCTCAGTACTTGGAAGCTGACTACGTCTCTGAACAGAGTCAGAAGTAGGAGTCTTGATTAAAGTTTTATAGAGAGGGGACAGAATATTGGAAACAGAATCAGTGATTCTTCGACGAACAGAAAGTGGAGTCAACACACTCGCAGACGTAGAGAACACAGTAGAGGTAGGAACAGATAGCGGGGCAGTAGGAGTATCGAGGAAGATAGTTTGTGGAACAGTAGGTGTAATCGAGACAGATACAGGTATAGAAGTCGGCAATCCAGGAAGAGGAGGAGCCGTAGGAACATTCACATTAACCACGGGAGGTACAGGAACTTGATTCTGAGGGGCAGGAGCAGGAATACCAGGTTGTCCAGCAACCGGCAATTGAACATTCGGTACAAGTGGAGCCGTAGCACCTTGTGCATACGGTGGAGGTGACCGTAACAGATAAGACAGCAGAGGATCGTTTTCGGAATCCTCTAGTATCTTAGCCGTTTTCGATGGCAAGGCAGGATAGCACTTGTCAATCGCTAAATTATGCTCTCTAATGGCCACCTCTATGGCCTTCTCACACTCGTTATCTTGCAACTGCTTAGTTGCTTGCTCTAGAGTTAACTCTTCTTGCTCTCTCTGCTCTTTCTTTAACCTTTTCATCTCTCTCTGTTTGGATTTTTTTCGCCAGTAACGGAAAGAATCAAACATTGCCGGCCGGGCTTTCTTCCTAAACAATTTCGCTTCTAAATTGTCAAGAATTTCGGGTTCAAAACTACCATGCAGTGGCCAACTAAGGACACCATCTTTCTCAGTGTATCGGACCCACACCTCATTATAAGATATAGGACCCACACCATGTTTACAGTACAAGTCATATAGGGGAGTCCCAATCGGAGGAACCAGACATGAGTCCTCCAATCGTGAGTCACTGTTACAACCAAAACAAGACAACATACAGTTTCTCCGACTTACCATTTTTCAGACCGGAACACAAAACAAACAAAACAAGAAACAGATATGTGCACCTGAACCAAGAACTTAGGCCTACCAAAACGAACTGATGTATCGATACCCAAACTAAACCAAATAGATTATCGTAACCAGAACAACCAGTGATAATCTTACGAAACCAAACCAAACCAAGAACCAAAAAGGATTTTAACAACCCTCACGAAGTAACCAGCTAGCAACCACTAAATACTTAACTGAGGCACTGAAGACGTCACCAAGGAGAAACCCGTCACGTTTCGCTGTACTAAGGACTGCACCTCGGGTCCAAGACAGGGCGACGGTCAAGGCAACGGCCCACTGCAGCCGTCCTGAACGGGAACCCTCGTGGAAGAGAACTTCGGGCCACTTTTGCGATATGCCGGGATCGATGAAGTGGGGCGCCTCCCTCAGGAATCTTCACACGAAGCTTCTCGAACTCTTCAGGCTTTTGGACCGGTACCGAATGACGTCCCCCCACGTTGGGCGCCAATTGGAGTTCTGGACTTTTTGGTTCCGTCCAGAGGTGTCAGGGAACAACACCCAAAGACCCCGGAGTTCCACCTGCCTTGGTGCGCAAATGAACAGAAACACGGGCTTCTCGATGGTGGCGTCAAAGACCAAAGGTTTATTACTGCAGGGACACAGAAGTCACAGAAACCACACATGGGCAGATTCTAGGAGCCTGTTCAATTTGTACAAAGAGGGTTGCTCCTTATATACTAAATTTTGGCCTTCAGGCGAATTCTTCACATGTTGGTACATTCCCAAAACCTTTGTGTCTAAAACAATAAATATTTGGCGTTACACAGGAACCGTCGATAAAATCTGATACCAAACATCTACGAAGAGGGGTTCCCACTAGTTCATCACAATCCCTTGTCAATATTGCATTCAAGAGCCGGACCGCCTCATCGTAAATTTCGTTACCTCCCCCTAATAAAGATTCAGAAAGAAAGGAACGGAGCCAGGTGTGGAAGATAGGAAAGCGGGATAAGAGATGTTTGTAGGTTGTAAATGGGCAAGGCTACCGGCTTCGGCCGCCTAATCGTGATCAGGACAATGGACACGAAGACCAGTTTAGCAGGACTGGCCTCGGGCAGAGGAGGCAGCCTTTGTCGAGTCATGCAACTACAGCGTGATCTGGTTTAAGGTGCACGTGTCATGAAAGAGGTGAATCTCCGGCTAAGGCTACGTGTCCTTAATCGAAATGAAGTGATCAGAGGTTATTGCGTATGTGAGGGCAAGAAACACAAAATGGCTGCCATGATCTAAGATGGATGCCGTGGGTAGATCAGAAATGTGTTCATAACAGGAGTGCTCTTGCTCGTAGCATAGGGAAAACACCAGGATATGCTAAATGGATCATTTGCGGTTCGCTGATACCAATATTATGTATTTCCGACAATATTGAAAACACGGGTTCAAATCGTCACGGAACCTCAGAGGAATAGGAGGAAAATCCCACCCTATGGACCGGCACCAAGCTCCATGTTTCCTGGAAGAGGCACAAGGAGTGCTCATCAACCCATGCAGTAAAATCCGGAAGAGCCAGTTTTCCTGCAATCCCTGCGACATTCCAGCTGAAAACCTTAAAGACTAGGTCCGTCACAGCTGGAGGGTCGCTGGGCGACTGAATGCCCCTATCTATAGAACTCCTCCTCAATATCCGAGGAGAACAGGGATCTTGTGGAATGGCTATAGTGTCTCCCAACCCACTTGCAAGGTTTGTTTGGGTGGGTGGTGCTCCGACTGGGTCTTCTCTGCTCACTGTTTCCAGTCAGTAGGGGCCTATTGCCCACATTTGGTTCTCCCTATTGCCCCCTACAACCCCAGCCCAGTTTTGGCCAAAATTGGGGGAACTTACACTTCCTCCATTTGGGCTAACAAGGTGCCTAGGGTAAAAATACGAAAGATCTACCAGTTTAACCCCCGGGGCCCTCATATTTTTGATAGGAGTACAAATGGATGGTACTACTCTGGGGTCTTGGAAGTTTATGATTACACAATCCCCCTCCTGCATTTTTTTCCCTTGCCCTACCCATCCCACTCTACGGACACTTAGGATAATGCCGTCCACACCCAGGGGGATTGGCTTGTTTGCCTTCAGCCAGTGGATACACTTGTTCTTGAGTGATTGATGGTTTTCCAACTGGCCTTCCTTTAGGGGGGGCACATTAACCATGACAGCAACAAAAGGTTGACAGTCTGGTGGGAGGTTGATCGGGGGGATCCGTCGTGCTGGATTACTGGGGGCCGGTGGGGAGGTAGATGGGGCAGAATGTTGGGTTACAGGCCTAGTGGCTTTCCCTGTCGTTAAGCCGCTAGATTTGCTACTCCCCTCTGATTTTTGTTGGACTTCCTTTTTACCACTAATTATATGTTGCTGCTTTTGTGGAAGAGGCTTGGGCTTATTTTTATCAGGCTCTATATGTGTTGATGGTCCCTTGTGACTTGGGCCTGCTTTGGGATGGGGAGGAGATTTAGGAGTTGGAATTACTGGACTATTAAGAACAGCTTTGTTTTGAGATATTAGGGGCTTAGGGCCTCTCTGAGCTGGTTGTTCATTCCCCTTTGCACCCAAATCCTTATTTTCAGTCACTCTAGTTGTTTGTTTAATTGTTGTTTTGAGTGAGTGAAACCCGTCCAGGGTTGACTGCTCTAGTTTGTCAATCCTCTCCCCTAAACCCTTGACTTGTGCTAGTAATGGTTTCAAGAGGGTATATACCTTCTCCAGAATATTTTCAACTGTTACTAAGTCAGGTGGCTTTGAGACCTTGGCTGGGTGTGACCCCTTGGAGAGATCAGAACATCCCCTTCTATGTCGGTTTCGTTCAGCATAGGGGCACCCCTTGTAGATCTCGTACTAGAAACAGGAGACTTCCTTACTCTTTGGTAAAGGGCGGCCTGTCTCACTAGCCTACCCTTTTTGCGTTTACGCGGCTTTTTACCTAAGGGCAGAATCTCCTGCCTAATATCAGGAGTTTCGGTGTTAGGTGAAGCGCCAACTAACTTCCCATCTGATATTACTGTGGGGGGTGCAAGCGATTTCGGGGACTCAGGATCTCTGGTGACATCACTTGTGGGAATAGGTGGTAATGATGTGGACAAGTTACTAGGGCCACCGTCTTCCACTGTAACTATAGGTAGAAGAGCGGCCAGATTTTCCAGCCTATCTATATTTTGCTCTATTCCAATCAACTGGGGGGGGTCTGAGGGAACGTTGACCACACTAGGAGGGGTACCTGTTTGAGCCCGGACGATGGCTGGTGTGAGCGACTGGGCGACTGCCCCCAAGGATGAGCGTCTTGAGGGGAGGTAAACTTCAGATAGACGCCGCTCAGACATAGCGATCTCCTTTTCAATCACCGCCGCTACCCTGGTGATAAAACGGTCCATTGTTCCTATGACAGGACTCGCGGCATTTGATCCTCTTTCAACTTCGCTCCTGAGAGGCTTTCCTGAACGGGTAGACATGGTTTGAGCAACAGAACTGGGACAGGCACCGGGCATATGTCCTCACGGCTGGTAGGAAAGAAAGGGACGTGGCCCAGCCCAGCCTCTGACAGCCCCTGACTGCCACAGACTGCCCGCCCTTTGCTCGGGCTTCGCTCGGCGTCCCGCTCGCATCCTGCTGAGCGTCAGGCTGCTTGCTAAGTAGTGGGCTTTGCAGGCGGGGGCGTGTCTGAAGGTGGGCGCGTCCGCTCACAGGCCTGGGGAAGCAGGGACTCCTGGTCTTCTGAGTCCCTGCTTAGTGCCGGCTTGTTTGTCCTTCCTGGCGCCTCCCAGACACAGCGCGCAGCCTTCACCTTTCCCTCGAGCAAGCCGCGAAGCGGCACCCGCGGAGCGGGTGCGGCGAGGAGCAGCAGCAAGGAGCACAGCCCAGCAGCAGGTCAGTGTAGAGAGCGCGGGTCCAGCAACAACCCTCAACAGCTTTCAGGTGGGTCCCAGCAAAAGGATCACACACACGCCTTTTACTCCTGGTCAGGGGAGGCGTGTCTGAAGGTGGGCGCGTCCGCTCACAGGCCTGGGGAAGCAGGGACTCCTGGTCTTCTGAGTCCCTGCTTAGTGCCGGCTTGTTTGTCCTTCCTGGCACCTCCCAGACACAGCGCGCAGCCTTCACCTTTCCCTCGAGCAAGCCGCGAAGCGGCACCCGCCGGGGCGGGTGCGGCGTGGAGCAGCGGCAAGGAGCACAGCCCAGCAGCAGGTCAGTGTAGAGAGCGCGGGTCCAGCAACAACCCTCAACAGCTTTCAGGTGGGTCCCAGCAAAAGGATCACACACACGCCTTTTACTCCTGGTCAGGGGGGCGTGTCTGAAGGTGGGCGCGTCCGCTCACAGGCCTGGGGAAGCAGGGACTCCTGGTCTTCTGAGTCCCTGCTTAGTGCCGGCTTGTTTGTCCTTCCTGGCGCCTCCCAGACACAGCGCGCAGCCTTCGCCTTTCCCTCTAGCAAGCCGCGAAGCGGCACCCGCGGAGCGGGTGCGGCGAGGAGCAGCGGCAAGGAGCACAGCCCAGCAGCAGGTCAGTGTAGAGAGCGCGGGTCCAGCAACAACCCTCAACAGCTTTCAGGTGGGTCCCAGCAAAAGGATCACACACACGCCTTTTACTCCTGGTCAGGGGGGGCGTGTCTGAAGGTGGGCGTGTCCGCTCACAGGCCTGGGGAAGCAGGGACTCCTGGTCTTCTGAGTCCCTGCTTAGTGCCGGCTTGTTTGTCCTTCATGGCGCCTCCCAGACACAGCGCGCAGCCTTCACCTTTCCCTCGAGCAAGCCGCGAAGTGGCACCCGCGGAGCGGGTGCGGCGAGGAGCAGCGGCAAGGAGCACAGCCCAGCAGCAGGTCAGTGTAGAGAGCGCGGGTCCAGCAACAACCCTCAACAGCTTTCAGAAACTACAGCCCCGCCCTTCACCCTTCAGCCCTACCATCACCAAATGGCAATGCTCAGGAAGACTAAGTAGTGTCTGGATCCCCCCACTTACAGGAATGCCAACAATATACATCCATTGGCCAGGAAAACAGTAACACAGTCCTGACCCTCCATGTTGTACTGATGCAGGCAAGGGGAATGCTTAATCGACCTAACTCACCTCCATTACTCAGGCTCACTCTCATGTATAGCATACCAATATGCATGTGTTACACATGCTACATGTGTACATGCAAATTTCAGCGAAAGGGTCTGGACAAACATATAACAGTTGATCTTACACAAGTGGGTCATCAGTCCTCCATTTACACAGGTAATATGGTCTGAGCACACTGCTGATCATTTCTAAGCTATGTTATGGAGCCTTCACTGCTGTATGTGCAAACCCAGTGTCAAGCCAATAATCTACCGCCATAATGACAGCAAGTTTGGAGACCCCAGGAGTTTAAGGACAGATCCAGGACCTCACATAGCCAGGGACAGGTCACTGCACACATGCTACATTAACATAGGACCATGGTCAAAATTAAAGATATAAATGCAGTCAGGAACTCAAGTAAAGGGTACATGGGAGATTTTGCTGAATACGTCTTTGTATTATACAAACCAAAGAACATCAACCATTTTTACTGGTACTTGTGTCTGCGGTTTATTTCTTTACTTTAATTTTATTTTTTCCAGAGAAAGATTCAAGGCTGATTTCCGTTCCAGGAGCTGCGCGAGCTGATAACAGAACATAAGGGAGGGGAACAAGTTTTGTTAACTTAAGATGCTGGAAGTGAGACGATAATAATAACAAGCATTGGCAATACCATTCGGTCTCGCCTTTGGGACCTTATACGTATTTAGCTATGCACCATATTATTCATGGGACCACCTGCACCCATTTTACAGTTAAAGCCCATTGCCATGTAGTGTGATGCCAAAAGCAAACTCTGTTATGGAATTTTTAAGCTTATGTTTAATGCGATAAGTAATGACTTCAGGATTTACACGATCCACAGAAACACTATGGGGCATATTACCAAGCAATAGCGAAATTTTCGCTATTGCTTGGTTAGCGTAAAAAAATTATCGCCAAGCTGCGGCGATTTTTATCACAGATAAATCTTGGTATTACCAAGGTTTATCGCAAATGCGATAAAAATCGGCCGCAATGCATGAATATCGCTGAAAAGTCAGCGATATTCATGCCTTAGCGAGCTAATGCTCTTAGCCATGTTATCCACCTCCCATTGGATAACATGGCTAAGAACTGCTCAGGGCTGTTAGCTTTTGGAGATATTCGCGCTTAGTGCGAATATCTCCAAAAGTTGGTAATAGGAGATAGCGATGTTAGCGACTGGAAACAGTCGCTAACATCTTGGCACGCCCACTTTGCATGTCATTAGTGATAAATATCACTGACATGCAAAGTGGGGCCCAAGATGGTCGCTATCTCCTACTAGCTGTCGCTAACTGGTGTTAGCGACAGCTAGGTAATAGGGAGATAATTTTATCTCCGCTTTCTTGGCTTTTAAAGCAAAAAAAGCGGAGATAAACCCCCTTGATAATATGCCCCTATATATTAATGCACACATTACATCTAAGTAATTATTTAAAAAACATGTCATATACAATAATACACTGACTGCGTAGAAAAATGAACCACAATTTTTACTCAGACATACTGTGAGCCATAGACTAGGGGTGATTTCCAAACCCAACATTATTAATATAATTAAGGCGTGAATTAAACCTGAATGCTTTGGATGGACTCTGTGCCAATGTATGGATAATGCACGCCAAAACATGGTACAGTTGCTAAGGGAGCCGAGCAAGCTGGCTGGAGCACAGGGCTCTTTGAAGGAGAACTGAGAATGAAGAGTGTGTCTTGTGAAATGTAACTGGTGCTCAAGTAAACCCCTTGGGTTGAGAGTGCACTAGAAGCTCATAAGAGCACCTTACTGCAGAGTGCCCAGCCCGGCCCTGATGGACGGTGATAAGCCCCGAAGCCCCTGACACCTCCCGGCACCCCGGCAGCCAGGCCTTTTCTCTGCAGAACGCCTTCTCCGGGTGGCCGGTGCAGATAAAACAGTTCGTTATCAGCCGCCCTCTCCCACACCTTGACGTCACACAATGACAAATCCTTCCGAGAATGTCTGTCCCCTGCCCTCGCTGCTTTTATAAAACTGCACGAGAAGTGCGGCAGAGGTAGTGCCTAGAGGTAGCAAAAAACATGAATGCGTCGGACGGACTCTGATGTGCCAATGTATGCATAATGCACGCCATAACATGGTTAACCCTTAAACTGCTGGACCTTCCACCAGCCCCCCCCCCCCCCCCCCCCCCCCTGTGCTGAGCCCTTCTTTGGCTATTTGGGGTACTTCACACTTAGGCTCCTGTAACTTTTGACCACAGAAGGTATCCACGCCAAATTTGCGTCCTTTTCTTTCAACATCATGGGAATTCTTAAGGTATCTAGGGCCTCATTTATGAGAAATGACGCATCGCTGTGTGAAAGCAGCGATGCGTCAATTCTTAGTGCGCACTCCTTGCGTCATGATTGATGCATCATATTTATAGTATGATGCATCATGGTGCAAGGAGTTACAGATACGTCAGTATTTCTGATGTATCTGTAGGCGCAAAAGTGATGCATTGCTGTAGTGTGTCACCAAAGTGACGCAATTCCAGCAATGCGTCCTTTCACATGGGCAAGTCCCATGTTGTTAGTGCCTGCGTCAGTCTTACGCCTTTCTTGAAGCAGGCGTCAGATTTTGACGCATTAGCGGCCAAGAAATGGCACAGTGAAATCTTATAGATTTCACTGCGTCACTTCCATGACCCTTTCTTGCGTCAATACGCCCCCCCCTTTCATACATTTATACCTGGCGCAGGTATAATGTGGCGCAGGGGTTTACAAAGTGACGCATCTACCTAGATGCGTCACTTTGTAAATATGGCGCAAGAAGGCACATTTTTTACACCACTGGTGCGTCACAAAAAGTGACGCACGGGCGGCGTAAAAGTGACGCAAAGCCTCATAAATGATACCGCCAGTGTTTTTGGATTCCCCAGGAGGGGAAATAAGCTAAATTTAGTTTTGGGGGGGGGGGAATGTAAAAAAGTACTGCAAAAGAAAGTGCTAGGTTGTTTTCTGCAAATGGTATCAACAAAGATTTTGTGAGGCTTAAATCACAATTTTCCTGACTTTTAGGAACTGACAGACTTTTGTCAGAAAACCAACATTCTTTACACAGTTTTGGCATTTTACTTGGATATAACCTATTTTTGCTATTTCTTGTGCTTTCAACCTTCTTCCAGTTAGTGGTAGAAATGGGTCTGAAAGCAGTAATCGATCCTGGAGAGCTATACATTTATGAAAAGTAGACAAAATTCTGAATTCAGCAAGGGTCATTTGTGTAGATCCTTCAAGGCTTCTTCATAGAAACTAACAGTTGTATATAGGAAAAATTGAAAAATAGTTGAAAAAACAGCCATTTGTGCCAACGTTTTCACCTGTAACTTCTTCCAATTATGACAGCTGTTTGAAAGCAATATACTGTTACATTTGTGCGCCTTACCGGCTGTGGGGATATATAGAACTTGTAGAATCACCAAGAACCCGATGAACCCAGAACCAATAACTGAGCAGCATCTTGCAATGGTTTTTCATAGTGTACTGTGTATATAGCAAATAATTTGGGAAAACATATACATGGAAAAATCGGTATGACAGACACCTATGTATTTCTGAAATTGGAGCATAATATATAGTAGATATTTGCACATTTCCGAAATTGGGAGTACCCATACTAGCATGAGAATGATAGGTCATTTTTCAAAACTACTTCTTTTTTACACATTGTCTTTCATTTGAAAGGCTGAAATTCATCGAAAGTCCATAGGTAATAACAGTTGCTCTACAATTCTGTCTTACCCGAATTCTTCCGATAAATATGGTACCTCTCTTGTTTGGGTAGGTGTAGTGTAAGCAACAGGAAACGGCTCAAAACGCAACATGGACACAATTTATTTTCATGATGAAACGGACCCTTTTATTGCACAGTGCCTAGCTATAGATATTGAACCCTGGCTCTGAGGCACCTACGAAAACCTAGCTACCCTATACATTTTTGAAAACTAGACACCCAGGGCAATCTAGGAGGGGGTGACTGTACTGGCTCTCACCAGGTTCTGGTACCGAGAAATCCTTGCAAACCTTGTCAAAAAAAAAAAATTGCTCACATTTCAGTTGTGGAAAGTTCTACAAAGTTCCTCACACCCCGCGTTCCATATAGTATTCTGAAAAAATGGTACCTCACTTGTGTGGGTAGGGCTAGTGCCCATGACAGGAAAAGGCCCAAAATGCAATATGGACACACCACATTTTCACAGTGAAATCTGACCCCTTTTTTGCAAAGTTCCTAGCTGTAGATTTTGAACCGTAGATCGCCCAGCACCTAGGGAAACCTAGAAAACCTATACATTTTTGAAAACAAGACACCCAGAGGAATCCAGGATGCTGTGAATTGACTGGCTGTCTCTCACTACAAACAGGTCATCAGAGGAGTTGACTGCTCCTTCTGCAGAATCCAGGCCAATAGTCGCCTCGATCTATCCCCCTCAGCATGGAGTCACTGGCGGTACCTGCAAACTGAGTACTTGTCCAGTCTTTCCCATATGTCTCTAATTTGCACACGCAACACTCTCTCTCAGTCTCTGATGTCCGGGGCGGCCAGACTCCCAGCCTGAACCTCCGCCAGGATGCTCTCCTCCTTGCCCAGTTCCCATTGCAGTTGGCGACATACCCCAAACGTCAATCTCATACTCACTCCCCGCATCACTGCCTTTAACGCCTCCCACTCTGTGGCTCTGCTAGTTGTCCCCCTCCAATTGGAAGGCATGTATTCTGTCTGCGAAAGGGCTTCCCTCCGCATCTGGTCACTAAGGGGTCAGTGGTAGTTTCAATCGTCCCAGTCCCCGAATGGGGGCACGGCACAGCACCACACATCTAACGGGCCCATGATCCGACATGAAGCAAGCCAAATGATTTACCTCTGCCTCCAGTAAGGCAGGTACTCCTGTCACAAACACTCTGCCCAACCTACTATATGTGTCATGTGTGGGTGAAAAACAGTGTATGGGTCCGGTGCCCCTCATGCCAGACACCCTGTTAATCCAGATCCTGCATGATTTCCCAGAGCTTTTGCATCATCTGTGGTTTAGTTCTATTTTCTATGGGGTGTCTATCTAAGTGAGGATCTAACAAACAATTAAAGTCCCCCAAACATAATAGTGACTGGTTTATAAAAACATAGGGTCATTTAGAGCGCATGTGTTTAAAATAGTGATGTTGCAGCCATCCAACATACCCCGTAGCGACCATTCACATCTGCTTCCATGTATGCAAAAAGTGGAAGTCGTCTCAGGGGTCACCCACACAATTGTGCCTCTGGCATATGTAGAGAAGGAGGAATTAAACATTTGGCCACCCCCTGGGTCATCCATGGACATTGTATGTGCAACTGTGCAAACGTTAATGCCCTCCCATGTTCATGCCAGGACGTGTACATCTTCCCAAATTGCCCAACAGAGGCCATAAATCCCCCCCATATAACAAGCTACCTTGACCCACACCCCAGAAAACTAGACCACCATTGCTGTATGCGTGATTCATGCAGCAAGATCCCTATTATGTCTGGGTGTCAGTCAAAGTCATTCTCCAACAGGAACCCACCAGACCAATCATATCGTACATTCACACAACTTACTCCCTCACCTCCAGACTTCAGGCATTCGCTGCCTCACCAGACGATCCCCCACTTGCAATTCAGGCACTCACAGTGTATATAAAGGGTAGGGCAGTTCTGCAGAGTGTTCGGCCATATCAGCCCTCAGGCCCCCTCAGGCACTGCTTCCACCTCCAGCAAAGTCTCCGGGACAACCTCGGCCATGGGGCCCAATGACCACAAATGCCCCTCCAAGTTCAGTGTCATAGATGCATCCGACGACTCTGGGTTCCCGGCCTCCACCGTTCCCAGCTGAATGGTGCCTTCCTTGCCCACAGTGACTCTTGGTTCCATTTGTGGATCTGTGTCCTGGGGCTCAGCCGATCATTCTTTTCGCTGTGCCCCTTTCCCTGATCGGGTGCCCCACTGACGTTTCTGGCCACGTCGTTCATGTGGAGGAAGTGTATCCCCCCAAATTTCCAGCCACTCCCACGCTTCCTCCAGGGATTCAAAGAAGTGAACATTGCCTTGGGCCAACACTTTCAGTTTTGCTTGATATAGTAACATATATTGAAGTTGGAGAACTTTCGCTTGACCCCAACGGAAAGTTTTCCACTAGTCCTGCACCTGCTTTGTGTAGTCCGGGTATATAGTAATTTTATGATTCTCATAGGTAAGGTCACACAGTGCCCTAGCAGCACGAACAAAAAAGGTAATGGTAATTCAGCACTTTAGCTATGATTGGCTGTGGGGTGGGCTGAACCAGGGACCTGTGCGCCCTCTCAATGATGTTCTGCAGACCCCTCCTCCAATTGCTCCGGAAATCCCAGGATTCTAATGTTCTACCCTGGGCACACCCTTCCGCATCCTCAGCCTGGTGCGCCAGGGCCCCCCGCTTCGCCCAGCGGGGCTTGTCCCTGCCGTGCCCCTTTGTGGCTCTGGGCTGTTAGTATCAATGAAGCGACTGTGTCACCATTCGTTCTAGTAGCCCCCGGCTTCCAGAGTGTTGCCACCTTTCCACGCAGGTCCACAATGTCTCCTTTTGCCATGGTCTCTTTGTTCACCACCTTTTGCAGGCCTGCCCACAGAAAGGTTATGTTAACAGATGCTGCCTCAAGTTGATTCTCCAGGGCTTTCCTGGACCCCTGAATGGCATGTCTTACACCCCGAGGATGAGCCAGTCCTACACATGGGGGCATGCCCAGCCCGGGGATCACAGGTCTCAGATCCTCCTCCAAAGGCCCAGCTTTGCTCCAGTAGGGCTGCATACTCCGATGCTCTGATTCTGCCAGTCGCGGCTCACCAATTTGGGCTCTAACAGTACTCTGGGCTGCTGGCAGCAGGCAGCCAGTGCCCAAAGCTGCAGGCCACAGTCACCATTCCTTGCCAACTCAGATGTGGGCTGTATTCTGACCGGGCCGCGATAATAGGAGGAAGGTCCCAGCTCCCAGAATCTCCCACTCCAGGCCAGTCCTGGTGCACACAGGCACCCTCTCTGTGGGAGCAGGGGGCAGCTTTTACTTTTTCTGACTGGTTCCGGTCCGGGCAGGCTGTCGCGCCCAACGCCCTTAGAATTAACCGGAATTCCACTTGAGGCAGCCTAACCCTGGTTCCTCGCAGGTCTCATCTCATGAGGGCCCAGCTTTGCTCCAGCAGGACCATGTGCCCGGATGCACAGGTTCTCCGCTGGTTGTGGCTCCACGAGTCAGGCCCTCGCAGGTCACTGGGCCACCGGCACCAGACAGCCACAGCTCAATGCCGCAAGGCCACAGTCAGTGCACCTCTCTGACTTGGTCATGAGGCCACAGTCTGACCCGGCTGTATTAATAGCAGGTGGGGTCCGGCTCAAGGACCACGAAGCAGGCCTAAGCCCGACCCTCTCCAACCAGGTCATAAGTGTTGAGGGTCCTCTTCACGGAGGAAGCCATGCTCCCCGGCAGCGTTCCGAGGCAGAACTGTAGTTTACTTGGAGGCACCTCACCACTGCCGCATCCACCCTGGCATCCACCCTGGTCACTTTCTTGCTCGGGCAGCCGTCTGACCCATCAGTACACTCCTGCAGGCAAATTCTCTCAGTGGGCTTGCAGTCAGCCACCAGCTTGGCACATGAGTTGGCCTCCTGTCTTCCTGCTTTGTGACGGTCTCATCCCGCCCAGGTTGGGGCCCCAGATCTTACTTGTCTTCCGGCAACTCCCAGGATGATTGATGGCTGATTGCAGGATCATAACCACAGGATGTTGCAGGATTACTGGGCAGGCACGCTGGGAGCTGGAAGGCTCAGGTCTTGTTGGCCATAATGCATGGCCACACCCCGAGAAACAGTTTTATTAACATGTTTCCTGGCTTTGTCAATCTGTGGACAGAATTGATTTGACTACTTAGTGGAGTGGTGTGGCTCACTGGTTAGGGGCGGCATATCCGGAAGCAGAGGTCGGCCCGGGACCAGGGTTTGATTCCCGACGCGGCAGGGTCTTGGGCCATGGTCAGCGGACTCGATAATTCTCGCCTCGGTGCCTACTCCAACCATGGGTCCCACTCAGCAACTCTGGGCAATAGCTTGCTTAATCTCTACTAACGGCCCCATCAGCGCCGGGGATGCTTGTCTTCACCTTGGAGATGCCCAGGAGGGACCATCTCACAGGGAAAGCCAGGATGGGTTCCCCAGCGGTATACAGCGCCGGGACGCCCCTTTGCTGGGGCAGCTGTGCGCTTTACAAGTATACGACATTTAACATACTTCCATTTCTGTCTTTGGCATATATTAGAGTACACGTAGACAGTGTGAGGGAAAAGCAACATCAGTTCTGCAAAGGTTTCATTCATTACAATTTCCAGCCCTACCCCAGTCAATGTACATAGGTCATTGCCTCCACAGTGCACAATCATGAGGTAAGGAGCTTGGGAATCCACAATGGATTTAACCAAAGCCAGCAACTGATGAAACTTTAACCCTCTCTGGCCAAACCAGGTAATCTGCACATTTGGCAAACCTAAGTCCCTCTCAATACCTGTCTTTTTGCAGCCTCCTTAACCCAATGGATATAGCTGTGGCCAACATTCCATACTCTAAGAATTTTGAAGTTAAGGAGCAATAGTAGTCAGGAGATGGCTGGAGCTGAATGAGGTAGTTTTCCAAAAGAAAAGCAGTTAAAATTGAAGTGTTTTCTTTTTTTTCAATATATATTTGATTGGATGCTGGCAGAATGTAAGTGAATAAAATTAGGTAGTGTGTTGGATGCATTAGGAAGAAGTCCTATTATTAGCTGTTGTTTAAAAAAAGAAATATAACACAGATATGGATATGCTTTTGAATCGGTTGAGTGAACCACACCTGCTGTATCTCTTTTGTTATGTTATGTTAGGTTAAATTTAATTTCTATAGCGCACGGCTACTCCGTTGGAGTGTCCCGGCGCTTTATATTGGCAGCTCATATGAAGAAAACATAACAAAGATAAAAACATTTATTAACAGCGAAGGAAACATATTAAAGAGTAAAAAGCAAGTTTTTAAGGCCCTTCCTGAAAGACAGCAGATTAGAGGTACCGCGTAAGGCCAATGGCAGAGTGTTCCAGAGCTGTGGTGCCCTCAGTCTAAAGAAACGCCCTTCAACCTGGGCCCTCCTAACTCGGGGGACCGCCGCAAGAAACAAAGATTCAGATCGCATAGATCGAGCCGGGCGGTAAAAGACAAGCCTACGCTGAAGATATTTTGCTCCCGAGCCAAAGAGCGCCTTATGAGCCAGGGTCAAAGCCTTAAAAATTATCCGCTTCCGGATAGGCAGCCAATGAAGCGACTGCAAAAGGCCAGACACTCTGGCTCGCCTGTGGAGGCCACAAATGGCGCGTGCAGCAGAGTTCTGCACCACCTGAAGCCGCTGTACAAGATATTCCGGAAGACCCAGATAAAGGACGTTGGCATAGTCCAATCTGGAGCCAATTAAGGTTTGCACGGTAATCTTCCTGTGCTCTTCTGTGAGCAGAGGAAGGAATTTCCGGAGCATCTTGAGAATGCCGAAACATGTGCCCGTAAGACCGAGGATCTGAGATTTCAGCTGTCAGACCATTATCGATCTTAATGCCCAGGTTTTTTGCCAACTAGGACGCCTGTGCTGGGGGGAACATATCTATCGGCCACCATACCTGCCAGTCAGGATCTGAGGTGCAACCAAAAAACAGCATCTCCGACTTGTCAGAGTTGCATTTGAGGCTGTTCTGCTGAAACCAATTAAAAACAGCCCCAAGACACTCCTGAATGCTATCTCCGTCGAAATCCTCACCTTTCCTACACGTAAGGAGGAGCTGGGTATCGTCAGCATAAGAGACGATCTGGGCCCCAAAAGACTCCACCAGTGCCGCCAAAGGGGTCATAAAGATGTTAAAAAGAGTCGGGCTCCACACAGAACCCTGCGGAACTCCGGCTCCCAAAGCCGGCATCTCAGCGGAGCTAGGGGAGGCCCAGACCGTTTGTTGACGGCCAGCTAAGAAAGATGTAAAGCAGCTGAACACCTCAGACCGATGTTATAAAGTCTGGCGAGGAGCCCCTTATGGGGGACGGTGTCGAAGGCCGCCGACAAATCAAGCACGACAAGCATAGCTTTACCTCCCGAATCCAGAGCCTCCTTGATGGCCTCAGACACCTCCAAAAGCGCCTTCTTGGTGCTTAAATTGGGGCAGAAGCCAAATTGAGAGGAGTGTAACAAGTCATTGGTTTCCAAAAAGACAGAGAGCACGCTATGCACGTGCTTCTCCGTAATTTTGGCCAATGCCGGAAGGAGAGAGATAGGCCTATAATTGCCCAACACTTCGGGGTCTAAGCCAGGCTTTTTAAGGAGGGGCATCACCATTGCCCGCTTCCAAGTCTGCGGGACCAACCCCTCCCTCAGAGAGAGGTTCAAAAGTGAGTTAACCATCGGGTTTACAACAACCGCCATCTTCGCCAGGAATTTGGCCGGGCAGGGGTCTAACAGCGAACCCGATTTAAGGTTGGCTAAAAGTGCCAATGACGCAGAAGTAGAGATAGGCGGAAAAAAAGCCAAGACAGAATCCAGGGTGGGCGATGGAACTAACCCATCCCCACTGCTGGGGCACACTTCAACCAACCTCTCAGGAAAGGAGTGCTGAATCAATTTAATCTTGTCCGTAAAAAACTTTGCAAGATCACCAACCCATGACTCAGAGGGAGCGGTTTGAGAAAGATTAGATCTAGGGACCGTGAACTTTTGGAAGTAGCATGATCCTTTTAGAATGTCCTGTGAACTTGTGAGCTACTGGTTTAACTGGATTGCTAGATACACTCAGCTAAAAGTGTATTGGGGAAAGGGTGTTACAGAGACAATATTTTTTTTTAAGTTGAGGAATTATGACACAATTTAAGTAATAATAAACTTTCATTTCCGATTGAGGAATATGTAATAGACTGTTGTGCAGTATTGGAATTTATTAAACTGAAGCTAAACATAGGTTTGGACTCTCGTTTTCTTTGCGATTTCTCTGCGATGATCGTGAAAACATTGCAAACATGTGTAGACAGGACTCTCTTTTTGAAAGAGAGGGGAAGGGTTAACAAATGCTAAACATTCACAACTGGAGATAGAGTAGCCTAAAATGAAAGACATAATCTGATTTGCTACATTTCTCATGATCATAGAGTAGAAAGTTCAAGATTTTGCCATTTTATAGTTGTTTTGTATGAGAGCCGTGTACTAGTATTGTGCTTAGTTTTTACAAATCTTAAAAGTGTCAAAACCATCCAGAAAGGAGGCGTGGCTTGGCACCCGCGGGATATGGCAGCAGACGAGTGAAGCTCGGCGGTGCATCCAGGAGACCGATTCTACACGAAGCCTCTCCTTGTGCCGACGATGTGAACGGACGTCGGAAGGTGCCAGGACCATGTTAAAATGCCTGTCAACACTTTTGGTGGACTTTAGATGCTTCATTTCACCGCAGTGAATGTTTCACTGCTCCATTTCAATCGCGCCCGCCATTTTGGAAAGTTATCTCACAGCAGTCCCAAAATAAAGTGCGCACTGACAGAGCTGTCATGCTACTCCATCTACAGGATATTCATATTCATATTTAGAGAATGTCTTTTGTGCAGCATGTTTCATCTGTAGCGCTTGGCTAATCTGATTAAGCCCACTCTCTATGCTTTTAATGCAATCTATGAAGCAGTCATTTTAGGTGCCTTGTTACCCTTAATAAATCTTCTTTAATTTATTTCATGGCATCACCAGGCTCCATATTCATAGTGCGCTTCGCCCCTTACATACCATGGAGAGGGACATTTTTTTATTTTCCATTTTTATTTCTGTCAATTGGGAACTTTATGTGTAATACTGCATTTCACTAATCATTCTTTGCTTCTGCACCAATGAGGCAAGCTGCATGACGGCCATCTTAATTTCATCCCTGAAAACGTTCACTGTGCACTTTTCTTGGACCTTATATCACACCGCTAAAGGTGGCATTTTGGGCGATCTGTGACAAATGTTCTCAACTACAAGGGACGTACATGATTCAGCTCTACAGTTTTCTTCATAATTTGTTACATCAAATCCTTTTCCCATGGCTTTTCCTTCCTTGACGTGATTCTTATTGCAAAATGCCTTTTCCAAATTGAATAGAATAGAACAGAATAGAAGCCATTTATAAAGCGCCTGGTTACTCAAAAACAGAGTGTCCCCGCGCTGAAAACCGCAAAGGAGCCTAGAGGAATGAACACAGGAGAAAACGGAACAGGGGCAAAGGGGAGAGAGGGGGATCAGATGCGGGGGAAGAGGAAAGTTTTCAATTTTCCTCGAAATCTCATTTCAGAAGGTTCCATCCGTATCCTGATGGGGACTTCATTCCAGCCCTTGGCAGCCAGGTATCTGAACGAGGAGCCGCCCATCTTGGCTCTAGTAATCTTAGGGATTTTGAACATCATCGTACCAGAAGATCTAAGATTCCGGGTAGGGCGATGCATACCAAAAAAGAGTGCGTGGTATAGTATTTATGGGCAGAACAAAGTCATTGCATTTTTATAAAGAATTCAAGGATTTTTTCTGAATTTTCTAAATCAGAAGACTTTCTAATATCATCTATGCAACATTCAGACACAACAATGGAATCCTCTGAAATTGCTTTAGGAAAATCTAACAACAAATGATTGAAAAAAGACCCTCCCTCGCCTCATAAACAAATGTTGCTTATTGTTGGAGGAAATAAGAGCGCTCCGTCCTTTTATGGAAGAGACCAATACCTAACTTCAAGTCTTGACAGACAACTGGTCACAGCTTGAAGCAAGGGTTTCTTCAGTTGAGCATAGTGTTACTTCTATAAAAGAAACATGTGCCAATGTCTCGCACCTTCATGCTCAAGTTTCCACGCTCCAAAAACAGGTTGAGGACTTGGAAAATCGCAATAGACAGAACAACTTATGTATCTAGGGAGTGGGAGAAGGGCTCGAATGATCTGAATCGCTCACTCTCTTCAAATCATTCCTCCCCAAGATCCTTCACATACCAGAGGGTACAGTACTAAACATCCAACAAGCGCATCGGCTAGGATGTTTGCCTTCTCATACATCATCTTCCCAAAGGCCAAGGGGAGTCATCTTGTACTTCTTAGAATATACAGATTTATTGAAGGTACTGGCAGCAGTTAAGTCTTCTCCAAAGATTACTTGGTCAGGTTCCTCTCTATTTTTTGCTCAAGATTACGCTAAAGCCACTGCTAACCGACGCAAAGCCTTTCTAAATATGAGAGCCAGATATGGCCTTTCCCACCCTTGTTTATTCAAAGTTACATATAACAACAGAACAACCACATATGAGGATCCGCTGCGCTTGCACAGTTTCATCAACTCATATAAAATGTCTACCATGGAATCATCTGGACCTTCGTCTTTATTTAATGGTTGAACTTAGATGTTGCTTGCTTCTATGATGCTGACTGAACTTTTTGTTCTCATTATCATAATTCTTCTTTGTTTTCAGAACTAGTCTATAAATTAGTAAAACTTTTAGCATATTCTGCTCATAGAATATGAATGTATACTATTGTGAATTGTTTTTTGTTAATATTGTTCACTATTGTTGTTACTGTTCGTTCCAGTTCACTATCCTAATTTTTTGTCATCTTTTTCATCTCCACAGGATCCTTGTTCGTGTCTCATGAAGTTTTCCTGGTTCCCCGTTTAGCCGACCTTGGATGTGTCACCCTTCCCATGTGGTTCTACCCCCCTCTGTCTCTATGTGTTCTCTTCCTATGTAGGTATGTCACCCTCTCACATTTCCATTTCACATCAATTATTAATCTTCTTTTTCTTTTTTCTTCTAACTTTTCCTCTCTTTCTCTTCCTAGGTGTCGTTAATCTTCATTCTATGTTTGATTTTACTAATCTCAATCTCATATGCTCTAGGTCTGCATCAATTACTGGTGTTGTTAGTTTCCAGCCCCAATTGCTCATTATCTCCATCATTTTTGCATCTGCTTGCTTGCCTTTTACATTCGAATCAGAGCACTTGCCATGTGTCCTCATATGTACTAGCCTCTTATTTTCAATATTTCCTTTCCTTTTACTACTTTTATTGCTTCCTTCTCTCCTTTTTCCAGTCATGATTATTATTTGTAGGATTTTATGTATTCCTCATATCGCTCTCATTGATGTGCCTGTTTCAGATTATCACTGTTCATTTCTGTTAGCATTCGATCCACATAACTCATTATGCCGTTCAAGTTAATTTCATGGAATGTTAAAGTACTTAATTCTCCCATAAAAAGGCAAATAATGCTGTCTTATGTGGCTAAATTAAATGCAGATATATTTTCTTGCAAGAGACACATCTCACGGACTATGAGTCATTAAAACTAAAAAAGATTGGGTGGGAGAAATATTCTATTCCAGTGGCGATGATAAACGTAATGGTGTTACGATGTGTCGTAGGTCTCTTCAGTTTAAATGAATTTCACAGGATTCAGGCGTGTGATTGATTCTCTGTGCCCCAACTGCCATCTTTTTTAGTATCTTGTTGTTGGTTAGCCTCCCCTCCCTGGATATTCACCCCGCCTCCCGCCTCCCAGCTGCTCCACCCTCACCCCTCCCCCCCACTATCTATATATGACTGATGTACTTCTGTGCAGCGTTCACGCGCAGCGGTCGCGCCCCATGCGCGCCGAAGGTGCGCCAAAGGTAAGCCCGTCTATGCCCGTCCGCGCCTGGACCGCCCCCAGCGCCTGTCCCCCAGGTCCCCGCCGCACCCAGCCCTCTAGAATCACATATGATGCCGCAACTCTCCTCACCCTCAACCCCGGACGTGCACCACAATGCTGCAATGCCACCGCAGGACGTACTCACGGCCCATTCGCCTGCCTCTCCTGCAAGTTCAACTGCTTCAGGACCCTCACCAAATCCCCTTCCTCCATACACAGCTCTGACTCTAACCGCATGAAGTGCATCCTGCTTAACACCCACTGGGTCCACAGACACGCCATGGAACTCTGGGACCTACTCGACACTGCATCACCGGACATCGCCTTCCTTACAGAAACATGGATGAACATATCATCAGCACCCGACATCGCCATAGCCATACTGGACGCTTACAAGATTACCCGTAAAGACTGAGGAAAATGAAATTTTACATGGCCAATGTGTCCCCTGTATGTACCCCAACGTTTAGTGTATGTGCATGTCTCCCATGCATTTTTCCCTCTATGACCTGCAATAATAATGCCTCTGCATTTACGTCCCATGTTAGGATGTCAGTTACCAAGTCTTCCATGAAAGAAACTTTAATTTCGCATTGAGGCCTATGTTGCCCATGTGTTTGCATTGTGCACGTTTAAAATCGAGATGAACCCATTTTGTGGCTCAGCCTGAGCCAGTCTCCGAATTAGGGTTTTCATGCATTCAGACACTCTGAGGGCTGCAGCTACGTATCCCTGACCTCTCGCATACTTCTGGCCAAGCCGAGAGGGGCCCAGCCCGGGGTGCCAAGACAGTATTTTGCACACAGTTATCTGCTTGCTCTACAGAATCACATTCCTGCCTGGTGAAGAAGGTAAACAGAACCCGTCTGCAGAGATAGGGCCTAGCCTCTCTGTCTCCGTTTAAGTGATTTACAGAGCTTGCATCCCTAGAAAGCCCAAGGCCCCAACGCAATGAACGAAGAAATATATGCCCACTCTAGCTCTTAGTGATGAGCGACCTTTGCTTCAGATAATACATCCCCGGACCTAAGATATCAGATAATACCAGACGTGCTGGTCGTCCTGACACTGAAGGCCTCCCTTCTAGACCGAAGGTCAGCTCCCCCCCAGCTTCCCCCAGTTACACGTCAATTGCACGTCATGACCAAGTTGCGCACACAAGTAGGGCGAAGTTCAAGCTGGCCATGCACCCCCTTCAGGTATGTTATGTTATGTTATGTTATGTTATGTTAAATTGCATTTTTATAGCGCTCGGCTACTCGGAAAGAGTGTCCCGGCGCTTTCCACAGGCAACTTACAGTGTTTGATCAACATAACAGATAAAAACAGACCCCGATAGAGAAGAAAAAAAAAGAAAACCACCTAAACAGAGAGGTTAAAAAGCCACGTCTTCAAATTCTTCCTAAAATGAAGCAGGTTGGGGGTACTACGCAGTGCCAAAGGGAGCGAATTCCACAACTGGGAGGCCTTGAAGCTGAAAGAGCGCCCCCCAGTACGTGCCTTCCTCACGCGTGGAACCACAGCAGTGAAGAGGGATTCTGAACGCAGTGAGCGAGCCGGGCGGTAGAAGACTAGTCTTTTTTTCAAATATCCAGCGCCTGAGCCAAAAAGAGCCTTGTGCATCAGGGTCATAGATTTGAAGACAATCCGCTTCCGAATTGGCAGCCAGTGGAGCGACTGCAGTAACACAGAAGCCCGTGCTCGTCTGTGCAGACCGAAGATTGCCCGGGCTGCCGAGTTCTGTGCCACCTGCAGACGCTGGACTAAGTAATCCGGAAGGCCTAGAAAAAGGGCATTGGCATAATCAAGCCTAGATCCGATGAGCGCCTGCACCGTAATCCGTCTGTGGGTATCCACCCACCTATGACTATCTCCTATGACTCTTCAAGTGAACGCCCACATGTACTCCCTCTTGCACGCCCACATTTTCGTATCTCTCTTTCTCTTGCTCTGCCTGGAGCGCTCCTCCTCTATCTATGCAATTGAATGTATAAATATTGTATTCTGTGAATAAAGTTTAGAAGACCCTTCCTGAACCTTAGTGGTGATGGAACCGATTCTCCCCTAACTCGAGTTATTGAAATAAAGCCCCTTTTGAATCGGACACCACGGACTCTGCCTCTCATTTAATGCATGACCTTTTGTTTAACTATAGAAATTATGACAGGGTAATACTTTATTTACCACATAAATCTGGCGCCCGAATAGGGACAAATCCCCTTCCCCACGCGCCAGAGATGTAGGTCCAGCCCTTGCCCCCTTCTACAGCCGTGACGGACTTCAAAGTGTACACGCCAGTGGGACTTCCCGCTTACTCCCTCAGGCCCGCGGAGGAGGACGGACTGCGACCAGGCATCCACACGAGGCAGTGAGGATCGCGGATCATCCCAACCAGAGCCCAAGCCGTGAGAGAGCAAGGTCCGAGGTCTCCAGAGGTCCACCTGTCCGCGCATGTGCAGTATCAAGTCTCCGAGGCCTTCAAGTTCTGCTTCCCGGTGAGTACCACTATGGGGAACGCATAAAGTTCAAGACGGGTTCACTTTTGTGGACACGGTAAAGACGTGTTTCGTTCACACGAACACGGTAAAGACGTGTCTCACTTTTGTGAACACGGTAAAGACGTGTCTCGTTTACGAGACCGGTATGGTTGTGCTGTATTCCAGTGCATAAAGTTAACTGTTTTCAAGTACATGTTTTTCAAGTCCATGTATCAGTTAAAATGTATCTGTTTTAGTGTTGTAGTGTGAATGATTGTTTCAGTCAGACTATTTTTTTTGTGTATTGTGTTTTCATTAAGTTGGTTGGTAAAGTTGAAACCAACTTTTCAACATGCCACTGTTTTCGAAATTACGTCAGATAGGGACCAGAAAAGGGATACTAGAAGAGCCAGTTAACATCCCGCCTAGAGACACACCTGGTCATTATATGTATAATAAGCACGGGCTAGATGCCGTATTGTATTTAGACTTATGGGCAGATTACACCAAGGATTTAGAGGAGAAGTACAGATGGCCTGCCTCAGGAGCGTGGGATTCTGAATGCATTATGAGAGTAGAGGAAGCGCTATGGAAAAAGAAAGCACGACCCTCACAGAAAGATGCTATTGAGTTATGGCGCAAAGAATCACATAGGAGATCAGAGAAAGAATTCCACCAAGCAGAGAGAACTAAACAAGCAGCGGAAAAAGCCAAAGAAAAAGAACTGCGGGAGGAGGGGGAACGGGTCAAGGCAGAACAGGCTGATAGAGAAAGAAATGCCGTCGTTGCCGGTATTTATCCCGTCCTCTCAGAAGAACTAGCTAGAGTGACCCCCTCAGGAACCCCCCGTAGGTCGCATACGCCACCACCTGTACCCTTTAGAGTACGTAGAACAAAGCCGATTTCCCTCCGCCCCCACCAGCGGATCAGCTCCAACAGCTCCGCCAGGTCGTGAAAGACTTTTTGTGTAAAGGAGTTAGGTCCTTGAAATGTGGGAATGGCTAGACCTTATATATACGTTTCTTTTAGAAAATGCCGCCCCACTTCGTTTTGTTTGCTCTTAATTATAAGCAACACATCAAACTTAATTTTGATATGTTAGGTATATTTATTTTTACCTTTTCTTTAAATTCTCTTTTTTGAAAAAATCGTTGGTTCTATGTCAGAAAAACAACACAACAAGAGTGACAATGTGAGGCTATGGGAATTGACACTGAAACATTGTTTGGTGTTTTCTTTTCCTTACACACATGCAGATAGAAGTGACAAGGCCCTGAGGAGAACCCATAACTGCTGTATGGAGTTCGAAATGCGTCGGCAGAACGGAGATAAAATTTAGAAATACTAATAATCACTGACTCACAGAATTAATGTTTTGTGATATCTCCTGTTGATTGTGACTTTGTCTACTACTGTTCTTTGCATTATAAATCACTGATGGTTAATAAGGCGAGGAACTGATACTTGCCTTTTGGAACAGTCTAAAATAGATATATATAAGTCATGTTGTGTTTAGTGAATGTATTGTATATATTGACGTAATAATGCTTTTTGGTAAATGTTCTGTATAAGTTGATGTACATATGTGTTATATTTGTTGTGTTGTTTCTCTGACATAGAACCAACGATTTTTTCAAAAAAGAGAATTTAAAGAAAAGGTAAAAATAAATATACCTAACATATCAAAATTAAGATTGATGTGTTGCTTATAATTAAGAGCAAACAAAACGAAGTGGGGCGGCATTTTCTAAAAGAAAGGTCGTGGAAGACGACATAGGGCCCGGGGCCGTAGGGGGAGGGCCAACGCCACAAACGCCATCGACGCCATATAAGTTTACTGTAGATGTAGCAATCCCTCACTGTATATACGATCCAGAACCAAGAAAGGGTCAAATGCTCGTGATTTCACTAAGATTAAGACAAGTCGTCGACTATTTGGTCACACTACCTGACATGAAAGAACACCTAGATAAAGTATACCGTTTCATTGGAACGGGGGAGGGACCCGAGTGTATAGTACAAGCCATGCAACACAGAAGGGTGGGGGTTAAGAACTATATCCTCCATTTTATGATTAACTGCCTGATCAGGGAACAAGACCAAGGAGACGGGGATGTAAAATCAGGTCTGATCGAATGGAGTGATAACATAGATGCCGGTCGGCATGATAAACAGGGAAAAGACAGATAACATGATGAAGAAAATACGAAAGGAAATAATAGCAATACACAGAGAAGAGTCTGACGAGAAGTTTGAGTCATCAACGGAAGAGTTAGAAGTGGAAAACGAGGCGAAGGACAAAATGAATTATGTAGGTAAAGCACAACAGTTTGACAGGCCCAAGTGCCTCGACTACCGTAAACAAGGCCAGGCTATAAAAGAAAGATATTCCCTTGAAAATCAATTCCAAGCTACTGAAAAAGCCTTGAAGAGACGGATAGAGAGCGAGCGATCTCACACCCCACACGAAATGGAGTTGGCCCGGTTAGCCAGTGGGTGTCCAATTCTAATATATATAGCAATGATATAGTGGCCCAAACTTTCTTGAGCCTTCCGCCGAACGAACAGCGTTTGGCTGGTATTTACATGGTCCAACATTTAATAACGTTGTATGAGAGTCAATATTCCGATCCCGGTCACTTGTATAAACATAACATAACATAACATGAGTATTTGTAAAGCGCACGTTCACCACTACGGGCCTCTTGGCGCTGAAATAACAGATGTTTGTTGTTACCCAACTCAATGGTACTCATTTTATCGACCCCAAATGGATGAAAGGCTGAGTGGACCCGCCGGGATTTGAACCTGTGACCATGAGGTCGAACACAGGCTCCTGCAGTAGACGCATTAGTCCACTGAGCCACGACATCATCCTAGACAGATGGACAGGCCTGGGTACTGATTTAATTATTGTCATTCTGGATCAACGTGTCACGCCGTCAATGGTATTACCACTAACCTCTGAAAGATGTCAGCAGGAACGATGGATGGAAGACTAGACTCCTTCCTCTCCAGAACGCTCAATACACAGTGTAGGGGTAACACAACTATGCATAAATGCCTCCCGGGGAAAAAGGGGATTAAAACAAGACCTGAGATTCCGAAGGGCTTCCTAAGAATGTCTGGATGCCGTCCACCCACTCTCTCACCAGTTCTATGACCATCAGGGTTGCTCTGCAGGTAAAGAAAGAACAAGAACCAACAATTAGAAACCCCGTACTGCACAGGAATCACTGTAACTATTAATCTCTAAAAGATAGGTACTAACGGTTGAGTGGAACTGGAACGCTGTAAAAGCCCTCAGGAAGTTAATAAAAGAAACAGTACTTCATCGGGTATAACCAAGCCTTTTCAGGAGCAGCCTGGCAACAGGTGGTCAAGGTTTTCAGATGAAGACAAAATCAGCAAGGAAGGTGCAAAATAAGAAAAAACAAAATCAGCAAGGGTTTCTTCGTTTAGCGCGCACCGGTACCGGTACGCCTGGATGCACCAAAGTTATTCCCCAGAAAGAGTATAGTGATGGAGACGACAACGCGCTCCTAGCGGGTCTCACAAACGCCACTCGCTAGAGCGAGGCCACACGTCTTACAAATGCGGGGACTCGCTAAATGTATCACGAACACAAATTTAACTGGCTCGAGAAAATGCTGGAAAGCAGAATCCGATCTGCTCAAGACGCTCAAAGTACCTGGATCTCCGCTCCGGCTAAACAGGCTAGGCTCCGTTCAAACCACTCGTAAGGTCCTGATTGACAAGCCCCGAGCCGTTACCTCCGAAGGCTTTTGTACATACAATGCTTCCGTTTCCGTGTCTGATGGGTCTCTGGGGAATGTAGTCCCGCAATCGCCAGGCTCCCTCTAGTGGCAAGATGCGGTAACCACATCTTCTGACTACCGCTATCCGCCCCTTCCAGACCCTGTCTCCCATGGTGATCGCTACACAACGACATAAGTACTTGAATTCTCTGACCACATGCATGCTTCCCGCCCCACACCACGACAGAAAGCCCCTATACATAGACAGACAGAACCCCCTACGAGAGGTACATCCCGTCAAAGATACAAACAATGTGCTTCAACGGGTGTATGTTTACACCCCCTTGACGAAATTAGAAATACTAGAAATGAAAAAGATGTTGCCCTGCCATGATAAAGACCCGGGGGGGTTTCACCGTGAATTAAAAGACATTCTCCGCATCGGAGATTATACGTACGCTGACATCCTGAAACTATTGAAAGTACTGTTGCCTGCAGGTATTTATGAAAAGCTTAAGGAAAAAGACTGGGAGGTGGGAGAGAAAAAGTTAAGTTGGACAGAATTGGAAACAGAGGATAAAGCCAGGCTCCCGGGGGTTGGTCTTGGTGACAAAGCTAAAGAACTACCTGAACTCCTAATACAGGTTTTGCCGAGACTATTGATTACTAAAAAGGGAGACTGGGATGCTATTTCAGCCTGTAAACAAAAACCAGATGAGGACACAAGCGATTTCTATTCTAGATTCGAGAAATGCTTTACTATTAATGGTGGCCTTAAGCCCGGTAGCGAATCATATCCACATCTTTTCGTGAGCAAATTAGTAGAGAATTCCTTACCCCAGATCAAGAATATAGTACTGAAGGTTGAGAGTACTTGGCAAGCAAACAGCCCTTCGCAAATGTTGCAGATGCTACAATATCACCAGAATAGGATTAGAGAAGAGCAGGATCAGGAAAAGAGACGCTTAAAAGAGACAAAAATGAAGGTGCTGGTTGCCCAAACGGTACCGGCAAATATGAACAAAAATGGCACGATACCTGTCAAGGAGAACTGTAATTATTCCAAACAACCAGGTCACTATGTAAAGGAATGTGCTGTCCTGAAACACAATATAGCTACAGGCAGAACTAAAGAATGACCACACCCTCCTAGTCAAAATAGCACCCCTCAGAACACACAACAGACAGTAGCGAATTTTCCACCCCCACCACCGCCTGTTCATGCCACACAACAAATGTATCAGTACACGCAGTCAGACTATCCAGAATACCAAGCATTCTCATGAAACAGCCTTGAGAGGGAAAATGGCTTGCCCCTTATTGAGGTTCCTGTAGATCAAGAGGGTCCCTATGTACATAGTCGTGTATTGGGACAAGACAGAAAATTTCTAATTGACACAGGGGCGAGCAGAACTACCATCAGCCATGACGAGGTTCCAGGGGCACCCCTCTCAGGCTCACAGAATGTTTCCCTGGGATTTTCAGGAAAACCTATTGTTAATGAAGTCTCGAAACGAGTCTCCCTCGGGGTTGGTCCATTGTCACGTACCACAGACCTGCTACTTACTAAATCATGTCCAGAAAACTTACTTGGTATAAAGACATTGAAAGAACTAGGAGCAGTTATTTGTTGTTCTCCGGTAGGAGTGCGATTGTTCTTACGTGATTTTAAAGCACATTATGTGTTGACAGATTTTGACCACAGACTCCAGAATGTACCACAGCACCTATGGGCACAAGGTCCGACTGAAGTAGGTTACATGAACATAACACCACACCGTGTCACTCTCAAAGCAGGAGTAGTGCTACCACGCATCCGACAATACAAGTTACCACCTGATGCCGAAGTAGCCTTATTGAAAATTATTGACGAACTCATTGCACATGGGGTGGTGGTGGAAACTGACTCGAATGTATGTAACTCACCTGTCATTCCTATCCTTAAACGATCAGACCTTAATGCACCACTAGGTTACAGACTAGTTGTTGACCTTCGAGAATTGAATAAATGTGTAGTACCGCAATACCCAGTGGTCCCAGACATTTCTTCCTTACTGACTGCTATTGATTCTGAGGCAACGTTCTTTACAGTAATTGACTTGAAGAATGCATTTTTCAGCGTTCCAATTCATCCTGACAGTCAGTATCTTTTCGGATTTAGTCTAAAAGGACGCAGCTTTAAATTTACGAGAGCACCACAAGGTTTTACAGAAAGTCCTAGCATTTACAGTCAGGCTTTGAAAAGACAGCTGGATAGTATTAATATGCCTACCCACACATCACTGATTCAGTACGTTGACGACATCCTGATTACAGCACGATCAGAAACAGACTGTGAACATGCATCACTGACGGTTTTACACTTTCTGGCAGACAAGGGGCACAAAGTGTCCCCTTCAAAGTTGCAATTCTGTGCACAGCAAGTGGTGTACCTTGGACACTTGCTGTCCAAGAGTGGTAGACAGCTGACACAAGAACGTATTCAGTTAATTGCTAACCTTTCACAGCCCAAGACACAAAAGGAAGTACGGGCCTTCATTGGCCTCACTTCATACTGTAGGCAGTGGATTCCCCAGTATGCCTATCTAGCCAAACCACTCATACAGTTGACAACACAGGAGGCAGCGTCTTCGACTGTCCTCCCTTGGACACAAGAACACACCTTGGCATTTGAAGAATTAAAAAGAGCCTTATGTCAAGCGCCAGTTTTACCGACTCCTTGCTACAGCAACCCCTTTATGCTTTTCGTAACTGAACGAGATGGAACAGCATTATCAGTCCTCACACAAGATCAAGCAGGAAAACACAAGCCTTGTGCTTATTTTTCTAGTACACTGGACCCAGTGGCCCAGGCTCTGCCTGCGTGCCTGAAATCAGTTGCAGCAACAGCCCTAGCCATAAGACAAAGTGATTCGAAAGTGCTGGGACACCCCCTGACAGTACAGGTACTGCATGCAGTGGAAGTTCTCTTGAACAGGACACAGACACAACACTTGACTGTAGCGAGACTGACAGAATATGAACTGACGTTATTTCAACCACACATAGAGATCAGACGATGTAACATTCTGAACCCTGCTACACTTTTGCCCTCAAGTACAGTAGACACCGCACCACATGACTGTGTAGAAGTAATGAATACAGTGACGAAACCAAGACAAGACCTGACAGATATTGCTCTGCCAGACCCTGACCTGACACTCTATGTAGATGGATCATGCATGAGAACGAGCACGGGAGAGTTAGTGGCAGCATATGCCGTGACCACTGCTATTGAAGTCATAGAGACACAAAGAATAGACAGACTGTCAGCGCAAGCAGCAGAGCTCATCGCTCTGACACAAGCCTGCATAAGAGCTAAGCACTTTAAAGTTTACATTTATACTGATTCACAGTATGCTTTTGGCGTAGTTCATGACTTCGGAGTTCTCTGGAGGGAGAGAGGTTTCTTGACCTCTCATGGGGCCAAAATTCAGCACGGCCCGCTTATTAAAGCCCTGTTAGAAGCAATACATTTACCTGCAGTCATAGCCATCCTGAAATGTAAAGCACACACCAAAGCTACAGACACCATTTCCCAGGGTAATGACCTGGCAGACCGAACTGCTAAACTTACAGCCCAGACGCCAACAGACACGACAAAGACAGAGGTACCATTACTGACAAAGAGTATGAGAGTCAGGGATCCTTCTCAAGATGTACTCGACATACAGACACATGCCACTTCAGATGAAATAAAGAAATGGACTGAACAAGGAGGGGTCCAGACTGACCAAGGTTGGATGACTAAGGGCAAAGCAACATGGTTTCTCCCTGATTCCATGGTACAAGTGATCATAAACACAGCACATAGTCCAGCACACTTGGGAGAGAAGGCAATGATAGCCAGCTTACAGAATATCTGGTTTAACAAGCACCTGCGTGCAGCAGCGAACCAGAAAGTGAGAACGTGCATGATCTGTTGTCAGTTCAATCCAGGTAAAGGCATTCCGGTGGAACAAGGCGGATTTCATCCTCCTGACCACCCTTTTGAGGTCCTCCAGATGGATTATATCCAAATGGACAGATGTAAAGGTTACAAGTATGTCTTGGTAGTTGTGTGTGCATTATCTAGATGGACAGAAGCGTATCAAGTCCCAGATTATACTGCTGTGACAACCGCCAGGCAATTGGTGCAAGAATTCTTCCCTAGATACGGATTGCCCCGTGTCGTGTACTCAGACAATGGTCAGCCTTTTTCTTCGGAATTAATGAAATAAGTGTCACTTCTGTTAGGATACAACTGGAAGTTCCATTGTTTGCGACACCCTGAAGCAGCAGGCCTTGTAGAAAGGCATAATCAGACAATTAAGACGAAACTAGCAAAGATCTGTGCAGACAAAGGCGTGGATTGGATGGTAGCCTTGCCGGTTGCCCTCTTTTACATGCGTATGGTAGCTCATTCCAGAACAGGCCTATCACCATATGAAGTGGTTTTCGGTAGACCGCCGAACATGTGGGGTACGCCTATGCCTAAGAAAATAACTGATGTTGACAGTAACATGCTGACAGATTACCTGGCTTCCTTGATGTCTGCTCTACTCTCTTGTCGTTCACAGGTTGCCGCCGCCTTCCCTGACAACACCCAGGTCAAGGAGCACGCCATAGTCCCTGGTGATTTTGTGTTCGTCCGGAATTTTGATCGATCAAGCCCCCTTGAGCCGCGTTGGAAGACACCGAAATTAGTGTTACTCACCACGAGGACAGCCATCAAAGTCGAAGGAAGAAAAGGTTGGCTCCATGCCCATCACTGCAAAAAGTACTTTGGAGATTCTGGAACTTTGGTAAAGAACAATGACATTACAGACTTTGAGCCCCCTTTGCTAGAAAAGACTCCACAGCAAGAATACAGGTCCAAGTTACGATCTAGAAAGTCAGACAGCATTTAATTGTTTAAGTCCACTAGGTGGTGAATCGGTTAGGCAAGTTTCTGACATGTATAGGATCGCGGACCAGAATAGTAAAAAGAGCAAAATGAAAGAAAAATACTGCAAGATATTACGCAGTAGATGTATAGTAACTCTGATTTTTCTGTCTCGTCTGTGCATCACTATAATCTGTATCAGCTTCATTCTACATGTTTTCTTTCCTCCTATTGCCTCACGTATACACTCTTCCTTTAATGCAACCATAGAGCATACATTTAGTGATCTGCCACCCCATGAACTGTCCTATCGACTAGCCCTGCGCAACAATACTTTTATTCGGATGTTGCACCATTCCCATCAGACCAGCAATGCGACAGATTGCTGGGTATGTGGCCGACTCCCACCTTATCAGAAAACGAAGGGAGTTCTGCCCCTAGTTCCTTTTCCGTTCTCCTACAATGGTTCGTGCGGAGCATGGTTTGCCTTAATGACATCGATAGACAGAAAGTCCACAGTTTACCAGGGCGACTGGATATGGGGAAACTTGAATAAAGTAATGAATGAAGCATGTTTTCCAGACGAAGACGGACTCCCCCAAAGGAAGGGGACCGATCTCGAAAATGAAGAATATGAGCAAGGAAATGCTTCCCTCAGCTTTATAATGTTAAATGTTCAGCCCATGCAAAATACAGGTCCACCGTTTATTTCAGTCCTACCAGTAAAAGGCGATTTGTGCGTTAGAAAGAAAGGATCAGTACATATGGGACACAGTGAATGTAATACTGTAGTAGAGTTTACTGATAAAGGAAAGTCTTCTTTCAAAGCATCTCGCCATACCTATTTCATTTGCGGTCAGACAGCCTATGTACATCTGCCCTTAGATTGGGGTGGAACATGCTATATATCGTTCCTGCTGCCCCCCCTCTTTCTAGCCCCATCCAATTATCATCGAGATTCACGACTAGAGCATGTTAGACACAGGAGAGAGACCGATTCCTCCGAGATTGATCAGACTGAGACAGCCTGGGAGCAACATACAGATTTCAATAGAGGATTCTTTTTCTTCATAGGTCCCGTCCAAAACAGTAAACTCATACGCAGGTTAAAAAGAACTCTAGAAGCAGTTGTGAATGAGACTGCATCTGCTCTGGCGAACTTGACCCAGGAGCAGTCTGCTATGCGACTTGTTGTTCTTCAGAACCGTCTTGTTCTTGACGTCATCCTGGCAGATAGGGGCGGGGCCTGTAGAGTGATCGGCTCCAGTTGCTGCGTTTTCATTCCAAATAACGCGCCATCTGTGTAAGCAGCAATAACAAGGCTCCACAAGATAGCTCATGATATACCTCAAGACCCAGGCACATGGACTTGGTCCAGTTGGCTCTCAGCATGGGGATGGAAAGTGTTGTCATTCCTAGGAATGATACTGCTTATGATATTCGGCTGCTGTCTCTGTTTGCAGTGTGGCCCGGGGGGATTTGCGGCCTGTGTGCCACTGCCTGTGTTCCACATCCGCGTATACAAAGGATAAAAGATGAACAAATGATGCTGTATGATCAAATATACGGTCTCATGAAAATAGATGTGTCCTGAAGGGTACAGTAGGGGACAAGGAGGGAATGAGGAAAATGAAATTTTACATGGCCAATGTGTCCCCTGTATGTACCCCAACGTTTAGTGTATGTGCATGTGTCCCATGCATTTTTCCCTCTATGACCTGCAATAATAATGCCTCTGCATTTACGTCCCATATTAGGATGTCAGTTACCAAGTCTTCCATGAAAGAAACGTTAATTTCGCATTGAGGCCTATGTTGCCCATGTGTTTGCATTGTGCACGTTTAAAATCGAGATGAACCCATTTTGTGGCTCAGCCTGAGCCAGTCTCGGAATTAGGGTTTTCATGCATTCAGACACTCTGAGGGCTGCAGCTACGTATCCCTGACCTCTCGCATACTTCTGGCCAAGCCGAGAGGGGCCCAGCCCGGGGTGCAAAGACAGTATTTTGCACACAGTTATCTGCTTGCTCTACAGAATCACATTCCTGCCTGGTGAAGAAGGTAAACAGAACCCGTCTGCAGAGATAGGGCCTAGCCTCTCTGTCTCCGTTTAAGTGATTTACAGAGCTCACATCCCTAGAAAGCCCAAGGCCCCCACACAATGAACGAAGAAATATATGCCCACACTAGCTCTTAGTGATGAGTGACCTTTGCTTCAGATAATACATCCCCGGACCTAAGATATCAGATAATACCAGACGTGCTGGTCGTCCTGACACTGAAGGCCTCCCTACTAGACCGAAGGTCAGCTCCCCCCCAGCTTCCCCCAGTTACACGTCAATTGCACGTCATGACCAAGTTGTGCACACAAGTAGGGCGAAGTTCAAGCTGGCCATGCACCCCCTTCAGGTATCCACCCACCTATGACTATCTCCTATGACTCTTCAAGTGAACGCCCACATGCACTCCCTCTTGCACGCCCACATTTTCTTATCTCTCTTTCTCTTGCTCTGCCTGGAGCGCTCCTCCTCTATCTATGCAATTGAATGTATAAATATTGTACTCTGTGAATAAAGTTTAGAAGACCCTTCCTGAACCTTAGTGGTGATGGAACCGATTCTCCCCTAACTCGAGTTATTGAAATAAAGCCCCTTTTGAATCGGACACCACAGACTCTGCCTCTCATTTAATGCATGACCTTTTGTTCAACTATAGAAAATATGACAGGGTAATACTTTATTTACCACAAGACCGCACCAATCAAACAGGAGGAGGCATCGCCATCATTCATAAGAACACCATCAAAATCACGACCAGCTCCGACGATAATCTTGCAATCGCCGAACATCTCCACTTTCAGATTCACACCGACCCTAGGACCACACTTAGAGGCACCCTCATCTACAGACCTCCAGGTACCCACACTCAATTCAGTGATGACATCACGGACTTTGTCCGCCCATATGCCCTCGCCTCTGAAAACTACATCCTTTTAGGAGATTTCAACTACCACCTTGAAAACAAACACGACAGCAACACCACCACCCTTCTGGACAACTTGGCCAATCTTGGACTCAAACAACTTGTTGACACCCCCACCCACGTAGCCGGACACACGCTCGACCCCATATTCACCTCCAGCAAGCACATCTCCTTCGATCGCACCACAGCTCTCCACTGGACGGACCACAGCTGTGTTCACTTCAGCTACAAAACCACCCTGACCCTCAACTGCCCACAACCTATTCCTCGAAGAAACTGGAAACAAATTTACCTCCCCTCACTTCACTCAACCAAAACCCTCCTACCCTCTCATCGGACCCAAACAAAGCGGCCACCAATCTCAAGCAATGGATCGCCCTCTGTGCTGACGAATTAGCACCCTTGAGAAAGCACCAGATCAAAACAGCCAGCAAAAAGGCTCCCTGGTTCAATGATGACCTTAAAAAATCCAAGAAGCTATGCCGTGCCCTGGAGAAAACATGGACAAAAAACTCAACCACCGACAACATGTCTACCCTCAAAGCAGCCACCCGCAAACACCACCAACTGATTCGATCCGCATTCAAGGATCGTCTCGACAACAACAATCACAACAGCAAGGAACTTTTCAACATCGTCAAAGAATTCACCAACCCCACCGCTGCATCTAACGACATCACTCCCTCCCAAGACCTCTGCGATGCGTTATCCTCCTTCTTCTACAACAAAATTGCCGACATTCACAACAGCTTCGAGAACACTCCCAGCGTTCAACCCTCCCCACCCCACTCAGATCCTACTCCACCAACTAACAACCTTAGCGCCTGGAACCCAATCACCACTGAAGACACCATCCGCCTAATGAACTCCATCCACTCTGGCTCGCCAACCGACCCCTGCCCCCACCGCATCTTCAACAAAGCGGACTCCATCATCGCACCCCATCTCCGAGATGTCATCAACTGCTCGTTCAACTCTGCCACCTTTCCAGAAAGCTGGAAACACACCGAACTCAGCGCCCTTCTGAAGAAACCGACAGCAGACCCCTCGGAACTCAAAAACTACCGACCCATATCCCTCCTCCCATTCCCGGCCAAAGTGATCGAGAAAGCTATCAACAACCAGCTCGCCGCCTTCCTTGAATCCAACAACTCCCTCGATCCATCTCAATCCGGGTTTCGAGCCAAACACAGCACCAAAACCGCCCTCATTGCAGCGACTGACGACATCCGAACACTACTGGACAACTTGAAACAGTGGCCCTCATTCTACTCGACCTCTGCGCCGCTTTCGACACAGTCTGCCACAGCACCCTCATACAACGCCCGAGCAGCATCGGCATACAAGGAAAAGCCTTGGAATGGATCACCTCATTCCTCGCTGGGAGAACTCAAAGAGTCCGACTTCCCCCATTCAACTCAGAGGCCACGGAAGTCATCTGTGGCATACCACAAGGATCTTCACTCAGTCCCACCCTCTTCAACGTTTACATGAGTCCACTCGCCTCCATCGCGCGTCATCACAACCTTAACATCATCTCCTACGCCGACGACACCCAGCTTATCCTTTCCCTCACCAAAGACCCTAACTCCGCCAAGAACAATCTCCACGAAGGCATGAAAGAAGTAGCCGAATGGATGAAACATAGGCGCCTAAAACTCAACTCAGACAAAACGGAGGTGCTCATCCTAGGATCTTCCCCCTCTGCCTGGGACGACTCTTGGTGGCCTTCCGCCCTGGGAACAGCACCCACACCCACAGACCATGCATGTAACCTTGGCTTTATCCTAGACTCATCTCTCTCGATGTCCAGACAAGTCAACGTAGTCTCATCCTCCTGCTTCAACGTACTTCGCATCCTCAAAAAGATCTTCCGTTGGATCCCCCTCGAGACAAGAAAAACTGTCACCCAAGCACTGGTCACGAGTCGGCTGGATTATGGTAACACACTATACGCCGGAATCACAGCAAAATTACAAACACTGGACACCTAAAAGACCTCCACTGGCTTCCCGTCAACAAAAGAATTACATTCCGCCTTCTCACCCACGCACACAAGGCCCTTTAAAATCTAGGACCGAATGCCTCAACACTCGACTGTCCTTCGACAAACCCACCCGACAACTAAGATCGTCCAATCAAGCCCTCGCCGCTGTCCCGCGCATCCGAAAATCCACCATGGGTGGCAGATCCTTCTCCTTCCTTGCTGCCAAGACCTGGAACTCACTCCCCACTCACCTCTGACTTACTCAAAGCCACATCTCCTTCAGAAAAGAACTTAAAACCTAGCTATTCAACAAATAATGAACCCCTTCCCCAAGCGCCTAGAGACCCTCTGGGTGAGCAGTGCGCTATTCAAATGCCCGAACTTGAACTTGAACTTGTACAGATGGTCATTGGCTTAATGTTAAATTGATGCTAAAGGATATTCCAGTCTCTTTTTTTAATGTTTATACAGGCGGTGACATCTCCTTCTGGCTTTCAGTGGCCAAGCAGATTACTCTCCACATGGAAGATAATTTTATAATGGCTGGTGACTGTAACCAGGTTTTTGAACCCTTTATCAATCGTAATTCCAAGGTACCATACATCCCGACCACACCACACAAATCTTTCATACACATGATTACGTAGCACAAACTCCTTGATGCTTGGATATTATGCAATCCAACAATAAGAGAGTATACCTTTTATTCTCTGGCGCATCACTCTCAATCAAGACTTGATTACTTTTTTGTATAACATAACATCTTGCAAGCACTTCTAAGTGCGGAAATAGGACCTATATTATTGTCAGATCATGTTCCCATATCCATTAATTTAGACATTTTACCCAAAACCAATGCTCCAAAAAGATGGCATTTTAATAACTCTCTCCTTTTAGACCCAGAGTTTTTTTCCTCATTTTATGATGAATACTTCCTCCTAAATCAAACTGAATCCCTACCATTCTCAATCATTTGGGATGCCGTTAAAGCTTCATCAAGGGATTTTATTATAACTTATGTAACAAAAAAACGTAGTATTGCTCGCAAACGCACACATTCTTTATTCCAAGAGATTGGAGTATTCTTTTTACACATCGAACTCAATGGATGTCCTCAATGCCCTTATACAAGCAAAGTAACAGTGCAACAAGCAATTCACGGGTAATGCTTCGTTAAATCTTTTGAAATCCATCGCAAAATTGTACAGAGGTAGAAATAAGGCAGGCAAACTTTTAGCCTATTATTTAAAAACTAAACATGACTAAATAAATATTGATTCTATTCACGATGACAGCTCTAATTTAAAGTATAAAGATATGGAAATTCTAAATAAATTTGCTTTATTCTACAAAAATCTGTAATCTTCGGAAACAGATCCTACAGACCATACACTTTCACAAGTCTTATCAACCATACAACATTCTCAAAAGCTATCTGCTCATGATCTATCATTTCTGGAAACTATGTTAACACAACAAGAACTTTTAAACGCACTACAACACTTGAAAAAAGACAAAGCTCCAGCACTGGATGGATTCACTGTTGAATTCTTTCTCCATTTCTCCAATTTACTATTGCCTAAAGTACACCTTCTAATTGATTCCTTTTAATTTTCCGGAAAATCTGGTGGTTCTTTTTCAGATGCTCACATTTGTTTAATACCCAAAGAAGGAAAAGATATGAAATATTGTAAACATTTTAGACGCATCTCGCTTGTCAATATAGATTACAAAATGTTTTCCAACGCATTAGCCGTTCGCTTAGATCCCTACCTTCCAATAATATTGGGTAAGGAACAATTCGGCTTTGTGAAAGGACGAGTTGTACAAGACAATACCAGACTCTATTTTAATATCCTATCTAGAGCCTGGCGAGGAATGCACATGCGCAGACTCCCGCGCATGCACAGTTTCAAGAAGAAGCTGCGATAGAGCAGGAAGATGCCCCCACGATAAGGTAAGTGTTTTTAAATCTTATTGTAGGCTTTTAAATTGTTTAATATTGCGGGCCGGATGCGGGCCGGAGGCGTGCGGGCGGCGTGCGGGTGCCTCATAACGAAAATTTGCGAAGAGGCACAGAAATTAGTTCAATTTTCATGCCTCCCTGTAAAAGTCCCTTACGTGACTTCCGCCCACCCCTAATGCATGTGCACACTGAGTAACAGAGCAACATAAGCTCCCAAAGAGCCATGTATCTAATTATCTATCAACTATGATATCTAGACTTGACTCACACATAGCTCAGTAGAAGAGGATAAATACACAAAAACAGGTAGTTTCATACTGACAGGACATAATAATGAGTCATAGAAATAGTCACAACAGCTTTGTATCTAAAGGCAATAGAGGTACTTTCACCGTCAGCTAGGAACTACTCAGGCACTAATCCAAACACCCATCCACTATGCAGGCACTACCCATGCACTCATCCAAACACCCACTTACAACCCATGCACTCATCGAAATACTGAGGCACAACCCATGCAATTATCCAAACACTCAAGCACTACTCATCCACTCATCTAATTACAAAGGGGGTACCACTGCAGTGAACCTATCACCTATTCAGTGCCTATGCACTCATTTAATTACTGATGCAATGCTCTTGTACTAATAAAATCACGCCAGCAGTACACTTGCTTTTATTCAATCACTCAAGCTTTATCAATGGACTCATGCAATCACTCAGACACTACTCATGCACTCATCTAAACAGCCAGACACTACTGATGCACTCATTCAATTATCCAGGCACTACCCATGAACGTATCTAAACGCCCAAGCACTACCTGGTAACTCAACCAAAACACATGTGCAGCAGCCATGTACTCATCCAATCACTGAAGCACTACTCAAACACTCATCCAATCTGCCAGATGCTATATATGCACTTAAACAATCATGTATGCACTATCCATGTACTCTATAAATCACCTATAAACTCTGCATGCACTCCTGCAATCATCAAAGCACTTGTAATGCACTAATTTAATCATCCAACCACTATCTATGCATGTATTGAACTATTGAGGAATTAGTCATGCACTTATGTAATCATTCAGGCACTACTCATGCACACTTCCAAACACCCAGATAGTAGTGATATACTCATGCAAACATGCAGACAGTAACTATGCAGATATGGAAAAACCCATGGTGTTCTCACATACTCAGAGAGGTACCACCTGTATCCTCATGGAATTTAGTCAGAAGGTTGCACTATGTGAAAATTCCTGCTTTGTTTTTAGGAGAAATGAATAGAGCATTTTGCAGGGTGCTGTGGCAGAGGTAGAAACGGTTTGTGATGATGTGTAGTTTTGTTTCTTTAGGCTAGAGCAGGAATCCAAGAAAAATGAAGAGTTGATAACAGGAGGAGTTGCAGGACAGGACTCAGGTATTATAGTTGATAGCTTTGAAGAAGAGATTATGAAATTTAACACTGTGCTTGGAAAAAGTATGTTTGTATATGTTTTTGACACACTCACTACAAGATTGAAACACAGACTGTTGACTATGTAGAAAGTGAAAAAGAAGATAATGATAACTCGAAAAAGTTTGATGAACTTATTTGTAGATGAACGCTCTGACGTGTCCACACAGCAAGGTATATGTAAATTCAGTTACAAGAAATGAGTTGATAATAAAAAGCCTGCTAGAATTGTGCATAGCAAGTTAGTACTGGTTGCCATTCCAAAACCATTCCAAAACCACTTCAAGGTTTAAATGTATATGAGTGAATTATTATCCAAAGTATAATTCCATTTTAGGATATAGTCTGGATGGAGCCAAATACAGGCAAGGTACCACCAACAGAGCTGCAGAAAGGTCTAAAAGATAGAGTAGTGCGCTGGATTACTAGTGTTTTCACAAAATGTTCAGCAGGATGCCCAATAATTTTAAATTGTAATGCTATAACTATTAGAGGAAGAGGATGTGAATATCATTGTATTATTTGGATCAAGTTATAAATGGAACCATAATTGTGAACATTGTGATTCCACCTCTACCACTGAAATTAATTTGGAACGATTCCTCTACTTGACGTTGCCAGATTATAAACCTGGGGCCTTTAAAAATGTTACCAAAAACGCTCATAAGGATATTACCTGTCCAAACTACAGATTAGAATGTAGGTGTACTTTGTTACTACTAATGTATGGGAAATATGTCATAGTCATGCTACAACGATGCAGAGTGGATGGTACTAAATTAGAAACTGAAATTACAAACTTTGTAGCTGGACTAATTTCCATTTCATAAAGAAGCCCGTCGATCAGCAGGAACTGCACTATAATCCCTTAAATACGAAGTTTCCACCGTTGGGATTATGATGTTGGTTTCCGACATCCAATCCATGTCTCCCTTTCTGACATGGATTGGAAGTTAGAAACAGACTTTGTGGGCCCCTAGTAGGGCCCCCTTCCCCGTGGCCCTCCGAATTTGGGCCTGGGGACCCTCAGCATCCCTGCACCCAGTGCAAGGAGGTGTACAAACTTTCATTTTTCAATGGGAGCTTGTGCTGGGGGCGGTTTCAGCCCGCCGAACAAGCTCCTACTGAAAAATGGAAGTTTGAAACCGCACCATGTGCGCTCACAAACTAATAGGAAAGGTAGCAAAACACTTTAGTACTGGTGACATTTCACTGCATCTTCTCTCCACTTAAGTTGGAACTTTGCTGTCAGAAGCAGGGGCTGGATGTCTGGAGACTGATGATCCCTCTCCATTTTAAGTTGCTCCTTCTGGTATATTTACAAGTGGTACAACATGCGTGTTGTAGCAAATTAATATTTTTTTGCTCTGTCCTGAGATAATATCTTCTCACATATGCTGCACCTCACCAATTTAGTGGTGGTCTTCGATTTACGAGATGTAATACTGAAAAATTCTGAAGATATGCTTTGCTTTTTAATGCTGGTTCTTCATCAGAAGTCACTTCATGTGCAGATGAGTCCTCCTAGTGTTCAACAACATCAGCCAGCTGTAGGTCATCTTCTTGTTCTTTTGATTACATTTTATTTTTGCAGAAATAGCCAAAAAATGTGTATAACCAGCACACTTTTCAAAATCATTTTGGGTGTGACCGGGTAGCTTGATGTGTGTTTTGTAGTTATGTGCTATTTGCGCGTAACATTGTGGAAAGTTATTTTTTGAAAGTGTTGTTTTTAACAAATGCATTTTTTAAATAAAGTTAAACGAGCATTCGTCAAGCGGGGGCCGAGATAAAAGGGGGGTCCCAAAACACGTTTTCCCCATGTTAATTTGCATAGGGCGGTCAACCTCACTTTTAGCCCGAACGGCTGAATGGATTTCCACCAAACTTGGCAAAATTGTAGGGACTGGTTGCCCGATGTGCCTTTGCTATGTCTCAAGATATGTGCTCCAGTGGATTTTGAGTAATTTAGGTTCAAAAAAATATATATATCTATAAGCGCGCCCCGGTACGCGCACCGGGGAGCGCACCGGGAGCGCACCGGGCGCGCCACGCGACTTACGCACCGAAAGCTGATTGGCTCTCGGGTGTCTGTAAACATTCTAAACAGTCTGGAGCGGCCGCCATCTTGTGTCTCGGTAGGATCGAGACATGAGAGGTGGCCAAAACAAAGGGGGAAATTATCATAAGGGGGCAGAGTAGACCCTCCCTGACCCCTTAGGGTTGATGTGGGGGCTTTAAAAGGGCCCCGTGGGGCCTAATATTTTTTTTTTTTAAATCGATTTTTGCGGGAGAAGCGCCCAGTACGCGCACCGGGGAGCGGTCCGGGAAGCATACTATGGGGAAAAAAGAATGACAGACTTTCAAAAATTGTATGTTTATTAATTGTTCTTTTTGTTGTTTTTTTTTTATTTAAGTACCAACATGTTGGTACCAATGCAGAGTCTATAATTTAATATACACCGTTTCCTTTGTAGATATCTTGCATGTTGTTACAGAAGTTATTGTCGTATATGGAATTCATAGCATAGTCTGTCAGGAAAGCAGAAATAACATGGAGGCAGGAGATGATAAAGAGATCTTAAATACGCATTGGAGATAATATAGTGGGAGAAAGGAAGTAACTATGAGCAAACTTACTATGTAACACAAAAAAGTTGCACAGTATACTACAAGTCTCACTTTATATTTTAAACATTTTTGATCTACTTGATGAATTACATATAAAAATGAATAATGGCTCAAACAATTTTTGATATAAATGTATTCTTCTGATTCTTTTTCATAATTTAATAAAACTTCTAATAATATATTGTCTGGAATGTCCTCATTTGTATTCTGTGATTCCATTGATTCCATACACTGAACTAATTCATGGTCCAGAGACTCATCCATAAAATCAAAGTCATCATTTTCAGCAATTGTTTCTTCTGTGTTGTTGTCCAAAACAATTTCAAAAGAAATATCCTGTTCTCCTTCCATTTTGTTGCTGTAAATTGCCTAAAAAAAATATATCAGTAGAGTTAGGGCACTGTTGTGTTTAAGTTCAGACAGGCAGTTTAGATTTTTTAATAGTGAAGCTATCTTTGGGTAGTGTATGGTATTAGGCTGGAATTAGAAATATATAAAAGTGTATGTGATAAAGCCTAAGTATATTTATAATAATATAAGGGAAGCCTAACTCAATCCATAACTATAACAGAGAAGTCTATCTCAATCTAATTCTATTACAGTGGGATAGTATATAAGTAACAGAATATTTTTTCTCAAATTAACTGAAAGTTCACAACATACTTCACTTTTCCAAATAACAACTTACCTTTAAGAAAGCAGTTGAAGTTGTCAGTGTAATTTCTTTTCAAATGTACTTCAGGAAGTAGTAGTCAAAATGGCTGTGTCTCCTTCTCTTTTTTTATATATATTCATGTACATAACCAATCAAATGTCAGGAAATAATCGTAGAAAATGTAAGAAACTTTTTAATTGGTTGTCAATTCTAACACTTCATATGTGTTTTGGTCATGTAATTAACCTCAGAATATTTAGACAGGTCTGCAGCCTAAATGTCTCAATGGAATTTCACCAAATTTGGGCAAATGGTAGGTACTGCTATGTAGTAGGGTCTATTCTATATTTGATGAAAGTGTCTCCAGTCGTTTCTCTGTAAATTACTTTCCCACCTTTTTTTATGGAGCGCTTACCGGTGCGCGCTCCGGTACGCGCACCGGCAGCGTTACGGGAGTCCTCCATTTTGTGTTTCGGTACAATCGAGACAGAAGATGGAGGACAAACAACGTTGGGAATGGGTAGAAGGGGGCACAGTAGACACTTTTTGACCCTCTATGTTTTCTGAGGGGGGCTTAGGACGCTCATATAGGCAAAAAAAAATTAAAAAATTTGAATAATTTCGCATGGGAGCGCCCGGTACGCACACCGGTAAGCGTACCGGGGAGCGTACTTTGGTGAAAAATAGTGAAAAAAGTTAGAAAAAGATAAACGTTTTGAATGATCAGAGGAAGGGTAGCTCTGAAAAGAGCTTTTGGGTTCTGTGGCTGATTTAGGTACCTACAGGTAGGTTCCAATGCACAGTCTTAAATTCAGGAGGAATATTCTATTCCCCTCATCTGAGAAGTGCACACCATTTCCTCTGTAGATGTCTTGCATGTTGTAATGCAAGTTATTATTGTATATTGAACCCATTCCACAGTCTCTCATGTAAGCAGAAACAGATTTAATCACATGTTTCCGTGCTTTCTCAAATTGTGGACAAAATTGGTTGGACCAGTTCCATTTCTGTCTTTGGCGTATATTGGAATATACCAAGGCAGTTTGTGGGAAAAGTGTCATCAATTGATCAAAGGTGTCCTTTAAAAGCATTTCCAGACCAACCCCAGTCATAGTGCCCAAATCATTTCCACCACAGTGCACTATTAAGAGGTCAGGGTTTGGCAGATGTAAAAAGGTTTTCACCAATTCTATCAATTGATGACATCTCAATCCTCTCTGGCCAATCCACTTAATTTCCACATTTGATAAATCAAGGTTGTGATAATTTCTGCTTGCTGCATACCTTTGAGCCCAGTGGATGTAGCTATGTCCTATAATCCATACAGAGTACATGATGTGAGAAGGTTCTGGTGCAGTCAGATGAAGTGTGGGAATGAAATGGCAGTTGGAACAGTAGGAGTTTACAAAAAAATAAGTGTGGAGTTTCCCTGCTGTTGAATCACAAGCAATGATTGGTGGATTCAGTTAGTTAAAAACAGAAAGTTAGGGTGCATGGTTGTGTTGTGTGTTAGAAGCAATTTGAATGGTTAAGAAAAAGTCACTAAAAGCAATAATGCCTTGGATAAGCTGGTGTATTGAGAGGTCAAACATCCTTGCTGACTTAATTTGCAAAATTGTAGAATAAACTTTTGAACCTGAGAGTTCAGTTAGGAGGGAGTTGCTATGGTAACAGATAGAAAGGTCTGAGAGGAGGAAGGGTGTTGGTTTGAAAATAGTGAGGGAAGACTTTTGATTGGTTGAAATAAGGCATATGTGTGTAAAGTTAGAGATTTTCTATGCCAGTCTTGGTTTCAGTGTATTGAGTGCACACCTTTTGCTCTGCTAAAGAAAAATTGGTGTGTGTGTCTGACACTGTTCTTAATCTCCCAAAGCATTTGTAAAGGTAAGTAATGATTTATTTAATTTAGATAGAGACTTGTTTGCTCTATGGAGAATATTTGGAAGCAGATAGGTATGTTTCAGTAGTGAAATTGTATGCTTGTACATAGGTCCTGTGTTGTGTTTCTAAAATGTTATTCAAAAAACGATTTTGGGTGCAAATCAATGGTATTTTCATTTGGCCCTTATTTATGATTGCCTTGTGCAGCCGGTGTATCACCTTTAACATGGGAAATAAGTGACGCTCTTGTGGCGCAAGGCTTTCATAAATAAGGCCCTGATTTTTTTTGTTGTTGGTTTGTGTTTTTGCTTTTTGTTAATACTAGCTATGAACATTAGCAAAATAGAGGATTTGTATTTTGGGAAACAGTGAGGTTTCTAAAGTGATATTGAGTGGTTGTACATAGGTTCTGCGCAGTTTTTCTAAAATGTTAATCAAAAAACGATTTTGTGTGCAAATGACTGGTATTTTCATTTGGCCCTTATTTATGATTGCCTTGTGCAGCCAGTGCATCACTTTAAACATGGGAAATAAGTGACGCTCTTGTGGCGCAAGGCCTTCATAAATAAGTCCCTGAGTTTGTTGGCTGTTGATTTGTTTTTTGCTTTTTGATAATACTTATTATGAACATTTGCAAGATAGTGGTTTTGTATTTTGGGAAACAGTGAGGTTTCAAAAGTGATATTGAGTGGTTGTACATAGGTTCTGCGCAGTGTTTCTAAAATGTTATTCAAAAACCGATTTTGGGTGCAAATCAATGGTATTTTCATTTGGCCCTTATTTATGATTGCCTTGTGCAGCCGGTGCATCACTTTAAACATGGGAAATAAGTGACGCTCTTGTGGCGAAAGGCCTTCATAAATAAGGCCCTGAGTTTGTTTGCTGTTGGTTTGTTTTTTGCTTTTTGATAATGCTTGCTATGAACATTTGCAAGATAGAGGATTTGCATTTTGGGAAACAGTGAGGTTTCAAAAGTGATATTGAGTGGTTGTACATAGGTTCTGCGCAGTTTTTCTAAAATGTTATTCAAAAAACGATAAGAAAAAATTATTTATTTTAGTAATCAAAAGAATTAGAATACTTAAAAGGCAATAGATGTTTTCAAATCGAACAATAGATGGAAAAAAATTATTAATCGGACTAATTTTTGTGAAGTATTTTCTGGATAATGGATGCAAAGTTCAAGTTCTGAGCCATTTTTTAATGAGGAGAGTTACTTTCAGGAAAATGATTTGGTGCATGCAGTTGACACCAGTGGTCGAGCATATGAGGTGAAAGACGGTTGTCCGATGGAAAAAGAAAAACTTATGTCTAGAGATGCAGAAGAGGTGTTAGGTGATGAAGTTTTAGGGAGAAGTACTAAGCGTCCTGTGTACACATGGAAATGCAGTTGTATTTGTAGTGTGCGACAGGATTCAATCGATTTGCTTCGAAATTTCTTACGTACATATAGTAAGAAAAGTCTAAAACAAAAAATGAAGATCTTGCAAGAGTTAGATCCTTGCAGAGTGAGAGAAAGCACAGGTTTGCATGGGCATTCACTGGCTTGTCTTTCTAGAAAAGTATGTCAGAGTGTTTTTCATCATTTTAGGATGTTAGCAGTGCATCATAATAAGGTGAGGAAATTAGTGAGAAGGTTGTATCATGCAAAAAGTCCAGTAATTAAGCTTAAACAGGTAAACAGTGCTCTTTTGCATGGATCTGAAGTGGATGTGAAGACTATTTGTGAAGAAATTGAGTTTTGTTATTTTGGGAACAAAGAGGACAGTGTAGAAATGAATATAGTATTGGATGGTAATGTGGAAGACAATGTACAGATTTCAAGTACATAAAAGTTTGATGAGGAAATTACCAAGTTTAAGGTGAAATCAAGTGAAAGGCCTAATTTAACTTGTGTGTGTTGTCGACGGACTCATTATAAGATTCAGACTAGGTTAGTTGATTTATTTGCAAAATGTGAATTGGAAAATAATAGTGAATGGCAGGATTTTGTAAGTTATTTGTTGGTGGAGAATTCTTTTGATTTGAGTTTTGATCAGTGTATTTGTAATTATTGTTTGAAAAATTAAATGAAAATAGAATGCCTGCTAGAGCTGCTCATAATAATCATCAGTTGATAGATATTCCTTCTGAATTGATGGATTTAAATACTTATGAATCAATTTTGATTCAATGTGTCCATTCTTTTCAAGCTATTGTTCGCATGGAGCCTAAGATAGGGAAATTACCTCCTACAGGTTTACAAAGAGGATTAAAGGGAAGAGTTGTTTATTTGCCTCTAGATATCAAGAAAAATATTGATACAATTGGTGTAGATAGAGTAGAAGAGGATCCTCTGGTTATTCTAGTTAAAGGGGTTCTGACAAAGAGTAGGAAAATCTGGCAAGATTTAGTGGATGTTAGGAAAGTCAAAAAGGCAACGTTGTATTTGGTCAAAAACAATGAGTACTATAAAGATGTAAGTGTTGGAGCAGAGGAAACAGCTACAGAAGAAGACAGTGATTGTTCAGTTGGCCAAATTGAAAAAGTTGATGTGTCTAGAAGTGAAGAAATATATGAACATTATACTGTTCATCCTTTGCATTCCAAAGTAGTAATGGGGAATGCAATTGACTTGTTTCAAATGAAAGCCGCAAAAAGAAGTCCCATTAGTGTATGGGAAGAAAGTTTGAAAGCTCGTTGTTTTCCACAGTTATTTCCAACAGGTTGTGGTGGACGATATGACGATCGACCAGTTCAAATTCCTGCAGCTGAATACCGGACTTTAAGATTATATGCTGAAGATCCAAGGTTTCGGCAATGCATTCCGTATTTGTTTCATCTACTGTATGAAAGTGATTTGTTTGGGCTTTCTTATGCAGTTAATCATATATTGAAAAGTGGAGCTCATCTGCAAAATGTTTCAGCAAGGGACTTTATGGAGAAAGTCAATGTGCAAGACAGTATTTTGGAATCTCAGCTAATCAATCTCATGGCATGTCAGCGTGGAACAAATGAGTATTGGTTCCGTCGTCATGGGGAATTGAAATGTATGCTAAGAAACTTAGGAACTCCTACATGGTTCCTTACTCTTAGCTGTGCTGAGTATGTATGGGACGACTTATTTCAATTTCTACGAGAAGCAAATGGAAACATACAAAATATAGAATTGAAAACACCTGGAGAACTGTGTTCTTTGTATCCACTGAATGTTTGCAGATATTTTAATCATAGATTTGAAGCTATGATGTCTTTTATTACCAACAAAAAAAATCCTACCCTTGGAGAGGTTTTGGATTTCTTTTGGAGGAAGGAATATCAAGCGAGAGGTGCTCCTCATATACATATGCTGTTATGGATTAAAGATGCTCCCAAATTTGGATTAGATTCGGATGAAACAGTGATGAGTTTCATTGAACAGTATTCAACATGTGCTGTTCCAAAAACTACTGAAGAAAACAGTTTAAGGCAACAAGTTTTACGTTTTTAATCTCATCGTTGTGGAAAGTACTGTCGTCGAAAATTTAAAAACAAGGAAAAGTACTACACGAAATGTCGTTTTGCGTTTCCACGACCAGTGATTTCTAAGGGAAGAGTAAATAATTTGATGTCATCTCTACGACATACTGTGACGAGGAAATCTCCCAAAAATACATATAATTTAAAAAGAAATAAAGAATCCAAGTACATCAACGACTACAACCCAGTGATTTTGTCCATGTGGAATGCTAACATGGATATTCAGTTTGTTGCTGACAACTCTATTGCTGTGGCTCGATATGTGACATCTTACATCACAAGAAAAGAAAAGACAGAACTGAAGGAAATGTGGGAGGATATTTCACATAAAAAGAGTCTAAGCAAGAAATTATTCAGTTTCAGTCTGAAGATGTCGCATCGAGAAATTGGAGCATATGAATGTTCTGATCGGTTATCATCAGCAAGTCTCTATGCCAAATCAAGAACAATCATTTGGGTGAGTCTAGGTCTTGCTGCAACACGAAACCGAGTTTTGAAATCTGTACAAGAAATTGAATATTTGGCAGAGAAAGAACCAAACAGTACAGATATTTTGAAGACAAATATGTTGGATACATACTATCCAAATAGAAGTACTCACCTTGAGAACACTTGTTTATATGAAGTTCTGCAAAACTACAGTTATAAGAGAAACATCATAGAAGATATCAATAATGGAAAATATGCTGTCATTGGGTATGAAGGATGTCTAGTGAAGCAGAGAAAAGGCCATTCAATTAATCATCAAAAAATGAGTTGTGAAGCTCCAGACAAAAGAGAATTTTACTATTTAGCTATTTTGCAACTCTTTAAGCCATGGCGTACAGAAGAGGAACTACTTGGAGATTTTCTGTGTTATGAAGACTCTTTTAATGCAAGTAAGGATACCATAGAATGTCCTGTTTTTCCAAATTATCTGCAAATGTTGAACGAAGAAATAGAGCAAGAAACCACAATTGCTGAAGAGATTGCTAGAGACAGTTCTCAAGACAGTCAGAGTTCTACTTCATTGAGCCAGGATCCACTAGGAGGACCAATTATCCAAAATGAAGCTGCAACTGCCATAGATGAGGTGGAAAGAGCTATGGAACAAGCTCAAGAGGATGGAGTTAACTTAGAAGATTTGGTAAAGCAACTAAACGTTGAGCAGAAAAAGATATATGATGAAGTCACAGAACAGATTGAACATGGATTCAGACATGAGAAAAAAGAGTTCTCATGTACATCATTTGAGCCTGTCCGACTGTACGTAAGTGGAGAAGCGGGGACAGGAAAAAGTTTTCTGATTAAGGCCATTTCAAGTTATCTGCAGAAAAGAACTGTTTCACCGCTGTCTTGTGTTGTAACTGCTCCAACTGGTCTAGCAGCAAATAACAGGGATTACTCTACATCGTTTATTGATGCTGCCAGTTGAGCATGATAATAAATTGCATTACAACAAGTTATCTGGAGATGCGTGTTCTGAAGTTGAAGAAAATGAAACATCTTATCATTGATGAAGTAAGCATGGTCTCAAATCTAATGCATGCTTTTGTGCATTTGAGAATGCAAGAAATTCTTAGAACAGAGTATGATGTGTTATTTGGAGGAAAACACATTATTGTTTTTGGAGATCTATTGCAGTTGACTCCAGTAAAAGGACAACCAGTGTTTAAAATGCTCACGCATGAAGATACCAGGAAGTCCCTTGGAAGCATTGGAAACGTTAATATATAGTTAAATTTTAAATATGCTGAACTGCTTCAAAATATGCGACAGGCAAAGGATGAAGATTATTAAAATATTCTACAAGATGTAAGAATTGGAAAAGTAAGTGAGCTTGGGAAAGAAGCTTTACATTCTCGATTAATTTCAAATTTGTATCCAAATGAAAATATTCTTCCAGAGAATATTTTTAAAAAAATGACTGAGAAGAAATCTGGGATAGGTTTGATGCCAACTCTGCAAAAATCTTCCATCTTCAACAACAAAATGTTAGAGTTAGAAAATGAAGAGATTGTGAAACTGGAAGCAGTAGATAAAATAGAGCATATGGGTGGAACAATTGTTTTGTCTGAAAATTTGAAAACCAAATTGGATTCATTAGAGAAAAGTATTTCTAAAACAGCTGGTTTTGAAAAGACTCTGAATGTGTGTTTAAATTTTCGTATCATTTTGAGAAGGAATTTAAATGTTGAAAGAGGTCTGGTAAATGGAGCAATGGGTTATGTCGTTGATTTTGTGAATTATAGAAATAGAGATGGAATTGAATTTTTAAAAATAAAATTTGATGGTATTCAGCAAGAACAACAAATCAGTCGTTGTTCTGCTAGATTTTTACTTGTAAAAGACTTATATGATCGCCGAAAACAGTTTCCTGTTTGTTTGGCATATGCAGTAACAATTCATAAATCTCAAGGTTTAAGTGTAGATAATGCTTTAGTGAACATTGGAAGATCTGTGTTTAAAGAGGGTATGGCATATGTGGCATTATCCCGAGTCAGAACTTTATCAGGATTGTACTTGATTGAGTGTGATGAGACAAAAATTGGTGCAGATCTAGATTGTGTTAAAGAATACAATAGGTTAAGAAGAGAGTATGCTCCACATTTGCCTCAATATCCTCTGTTTGAAAAACGTGTGGTAGGCCGAAAAAGAAGAAATGAGGATAATTGCAGTGAGGTAGTAGCAAAAAGACAAAAAGTAGATGAAACTGTAATTCAAAACAGAAAGAAAAAGGATTGTGATGAAAATGTTGTTGGATTTCAGTTTCAAAATAGTTCTGGTGCCAACTGCTATGCTAATGTAGTGGTTAATGTTGTTTTTTTTCTTCAAACTTTACAAGAACAGATTGTTGAAAATCGGGATCAAAGATTGTGTGGTTTATTGAATTCTGTGTTTGAGAAATGTAGCAGTGATAGAGCAAAAATAGAAAGTGTAACAGAAATTCGAAATATTTTAGATATGTGTTCTGGTCAAGATACATTTTCACAGAACATTCAGCAGGATTGTCAGGGATTTTTAATGTATATGTTTGCTGTTTTGGAAGATGAATGTGTAGATGTAGATAATATTTTCAGCCTTTCTTATCAATGGCAGCATGAGTGCCCCAATTGTAGTTCATCAAGTAATACTAGAATAGACACTGAAAGATTTATATATTTGACTTTACCAGACTGTAAATCAGTGTCATTTAAAAATCTAGTTAAAGCAGCAGATCATAATATGGTGTGTACCCAATGTAACTATCCAATGCTATCCACATTATTTATACAAAGTTATGGTCAGTATATAAGTTTAGTTTTCCAACGATGTAGACCTGAACTTCTATCAAAAATGTTGTGGCTTCTCAGTTATCAATTTCAGGAAGAACCTTTACAACTGAAGCTATTATTTATCATGACGGTCCTTCGACAACTTCAGGACATTATACATGCTACTTAAAATGTGAAAAAGGATGGAGTTACTGCAATGATTCTCATTTGACTTATAAACAACGTTTGCCTTATGACTCTACAAATTCTTACCTAGTGTTTTTAAAACCAAAGTTTTAGTAAAGGGAATTGGCCTTTGAAGACGGGAATAGATAAAAAAAAGTTAGTTAGTTAGTTAGTTAATCTAATGTTTTAAATTATTTATCTCATATAGGTACTGTAAGTGGATCTCAAAGTAAAAAAAACTCATATATCAGACACAATTTGGCCGTAAGGAAAGTGTAAGGTATGATGTTCTTAGATTTTTTTTCATAGGAAGTCGATGAAATGAAAGTTATAGAGAACAGCAGACTTTTTTTCCACCAAAAGGACCTTCACTATCTTCTATTTGGCCTCACGGAAAAGTAAGTGAATTAAAGATTAGTGTACTTATATGAGTTATAAGTTTTTATGTTTTTTTTAAACACAATCTTTTAGATTGTGTTTTTTTTTTCCCGCTGTTATATGATGAAGAGTTTGAACTCACTAATTTAAGTGAAATTCAATATATTCTGAGAACAGCAAAAAAAATGATGTAATATGTTGTATAAGTTATTCTATAGTTTGCATTGTGTAATTTATATTGTATTCCCATTGTCTCACACTCATTTTCCTTTTTCCACCCTTATTTAGCTCTCTTTACTCACTTACACTGCCTTTTTTTCACTTTGTTTCATCACTGTTCCTTTACTCCACTTCATTCACAACTCCTCAATCCAATTTCAACTGTCTGCATTTCCTCTCTCCCTTCCACCACTTTTCATCTTTCTCACATTCTCTCAGTACAACTGCTTTAGTTCTCTTCCCCTCTATTTCCTTCTTTTGCTCCTTTACTCTTTTTGCAATCTTCACTCATTGTACTGCAGTTCACCCAGTCCTTCTCTTTGTCTTTCTGTGTACTTACTTCCTCACTCCTTTTTCCTCTATCATTCTATATTAACCTCAATCCTTTCATCCCTTCACTCTGTGACTCCCCTTCACTCACTCTCAGTCATGAGTGATGTAATATGTGATGTCATCAGCAGTGCATTACACGCGCAAGTTATAGTGAGTCCAACTAACTATAACGTGGGAATTTCAATGGTTTTATGTCAGTAAAATTTCCAGGTAACTATAACTGGTGTGAAACCTATGGTTTTTTCAGTGAATTTAATAGGTTTTTTAAATGCTAATTCCTAACTATAACTGGTGTGAAACCTATGTTTTTTTCAGTTAATATATATATATGTATCTTTTTTCTACTTTGTCAAAAACACGCAGTATTCGCTGTATGTCTCCGGCAAGCACAACGTTGTTGCGAAAACCAAAAATATCTTGATATAAGATGATTTAATGCACTTAAGAAAAAAATTGGTGACAAAAGCAACAACAAGTGGTACAGCATGCAGATGTATCGTTCAATATCTAACTATAGAAAAAAAACACAGGGACGATATAGTATGAAATAGAATTAAAAAAACCTTAAAAAATTCATTGAAAAAACCAAAGGTTACAGGGACGTTTTAGTTAGTAAATAGAATTTTTCAAACCTTAGAAATTCATTGAACAAACCAAAGGTTACAGGGACGTTATAGTTAGGCTTATATTTCACTCATATAAAACCAGAGAAATTCAGCAGTTATAGTTAGCTGAGCTAACTATAACTCACGCCGCCGCAATACACTGCTCATGACCTCACATATTACATCACTCATGACATGGTCAGTTATATCACTGATGACATCAATGATGACATCCCAAATGACATCCCAAATGACACCACTGATGGCATCTGAATTGACATCACTGATGACATCATCCACTGATTGTGAGTGCATTCTAAAAGAGTTAAACACATATACCATGGTACCTTGCTCCGGAAGTGGTGTACAGAACAGTGACTGGGTATATAAGATACTGTATAGATTAGATAGTGGGTTTGGGAGCTTTTGTAAAGGTGAGCAAGTGGTTGTGTCAGTGCATGTATGAGAAAGTGAGTGGCTGTGTGAGTATCTATATAGTTGACTGAGTTGGTGTATCAGTAGTTGTAAATTGTGAATGAGAGGGTGAATGAGTGGCTGAATGGATGTTTGAGCAGACTCACAAGTATCTCTATGGGCAAGTGACAGGCATGAGCTGCTGTCTCAGTGCGTCAGTGGGTGTGTACATGGGTGAATGGGTGAGTGAGTGGGTTTATGAGTTGATGTATGTGTGAGCGAATGGGTGTTTGAGTGGTTGTATGGATGAGTAAGTAAGTGTGAGAGATGTTGTATGGAAAAGTATGTGGCTCTCTCAATCACTGTATAGTTGAGTGAGTATATATATTAGTATATGTATAAGTAACTAAGTGGTTGTGTGAGTAAGTATATGGGTGAGTTGCTGGCTGTGTAAGTGAATGTATGGGGGAGTGAGTAGGTGTGTAAGTGTGTCTATGTTTCTATAGCTGGATCTGTGACTGGCTGTATTGATAAGTGAGTAGATGCATGAGTGGCTATATATGTGAGTTAGAGGGTTCAGGTAGTGGCTCTATGGGTGAGTTGATGTGTTACTGGCTGTATGGATGAGTGATGAGATGTGTTTGAATGGGTTCTGTGAATGTGTTTCTTAATGATTGTGTGGCAGTGCGTATATCACATGTTTTTTGGGGTTGTATGTGGGTTTGTCAGTATTTTACTGGAGAGGTGTGGTGCAGCGGCCAGGCCAGCTGACTTCGGAGCACTGGGCTCATGGTTCGATTCCCGGCTTGGGCGGCAGCTCAGCTCAGCACCATAGCTCCCTTAATTTCCACGATGGTCCCCAGCGCCTTGAGACACTTAGGGTTGAGTAGTTTGCACTTTACAAAGACCGGATATACGATTTATATATATTTTTTTCTGGATAATGTCATCAGTGATGTCATTTCATAATTCATCCGTGATGTCATTTTAGATGTTATCAGTGATGTCATCATTGATGCCACTGACCATGTCGACAAGTGATGTAATATGTGAGGTCATAAGAAGTGCATTGCAGGGGCGCAAGTTATAGTTAGCTCAGCTCTATGCTGAATTTCTATGGTTTTCTATTTTTTACCTAGTGGCATCACCACTAGGTAGTTATACCTAGATCTGCTTTCCATTGCAATAGCGCTTTTAGGTTTGCTAATAACTGTGGCCCTGTTTGAAGAATCCTCAATACACTTTACCAAAAAATATGATTCATCCAACTCAGCTCCTTCTTGGACAGTTTTTGGGTGATTCATCAAGCAGTTGCTGAGAAGTCCCAAAATACAAAATTCTCATGCCTTTTACCTAGACCTCTTCAGAAAAGGCTAGAGCAAAAACTGCTGAATGGAGGTGTGGTCTGCCAAATAAACTGTATAATCCTTCCCAGACAAATGGTACTGCAAACTAAATCCCTAATGAGTGGGAAGTAGTTGGAAGGGAAGAACCATTGACTGTATCTGAGCCTAACAGCAGGATTGGCTCCCCCATGTGGTATCACTGAGAACTCCCATCATGGACAGTAGGCCAGGACATTATAGAGAGACTGGCCCTGTAATCCAAGTGGGCACTGCTATTGGGTCAAAAAGTGTGTAGTTGTATCAATGGGGTGTGAGCCCTGGTCAAATAATAGCCACATTCCCTGGCAGGATGAACCACTTAAAAACAATTGTGCTTAATCCTGGGTAGATTTGCTCAAAAAGCTGTCAGGCTTAACTTAAGGGCAATTTATATATGCAGCACACCAACAGTAATAACATGAAAACACAATATATGAAACATCCTACACCAATTTAGAAAAATGGAGTACTTTTTAATAAATTATTTAACACCAAAAGACAAAAATCCAATCAGTACAACCAAAGTTATGAAGTTATAAATATTTAAGTGAAAAAAAGTGCCAGGATACTCCGGCAGTAATGGAGCGCGCTATAAAACAGCATAATAATAATAATAATAATAAAAGCACAAATCATCACTCGCTGCTATCTGGTCATTCTAGACTGGGTGAAAGTCACAAGGTCAGGCCAACCATGCTGGAGTGAGGATCAGATACCTGAAAAGTCCTTCTTAAAAACCTACCTCCTGAGTCCAGTGTAGAGTTCCGCTCACAGTGGAAGGGGTCATGTGTGGCAGGGATAGCTTTGTAGTTGTCTGCCAAAGTAGCATGATGGGCTGGCTGTGGTGTCACAGACGGTTGTTTCTGTAGTGCAGGAATCCTGTCAGCATTGCGGATTATGGCGGACGCAGCTTTGGGGGTGGTGCTTCCTGAGAGTGGTCGATACTGTAACATGAAGAATTGGTTTGCCGGATCTTAATGTTTTTAAGCAAAGCAATCTTGCAGAGTGCATAGCAGGCAGGTCCTTGAGAGTCCATCTGCAATTCCAGAAGTGAACAGAAGAGTGGGTCTTAGGGCCATATTTTTAAACCTGGTGTCTTCTTTGAAGTTCTAGAGGTTTCTCTATGAATTGCTTGAAATTTCTTGACTCACCTGCCCTGACTCTAAGCTGGTTGCAGGAACAATGTAGCAATGACGAGCCAGTTGTATGAAGGCAGAGCACAAGCTCATTGTGTGAAGGCAGAGCACAAAATATTCAGTTGTAAGTGGGCTGTGCGCTCTGCTTCTCCCCATCATGTTAGAAGATGGCCCACTCAGGCACACCCAATCCCTCTATTGTGTCCTCGGAGAGATTCACAATATCTAACTGCCAGTTACACCCAGTCGTGTGACTTAAGACAGGCTACAGGCACTGAAAGGCTATGGGCAGAAAATGCCAACTTTCTAAAAGTGGCATTTTCAAGAGTGTTATCCGATTTTACCATGAAAGAGGATTATTTGCTACATTTTCATAGATACCAAACATTAAATGTGTACCAGGTCTCAATCAAAAGTAATCACTTATTACATGTAAAAGGGAAACCTAGTGTTATTCAATGGGAAAGGTAAACTAATTTAGGAGTGTTTTTACTACCAGAATGTGTAAAACTTAAAATTTCATGTCCAAACTTTTCATTACAATGCACCTTGCCCAATGGGCTACTTATTGCCAACCATAGTGGTGACATATTTGCAAGAAATAGGGATTTTAGGGCTGGGCAAGAGAGCTATATTGCAAGTCAAATTGGCAATTTAAAACTGTATTCAGGCTGCAATGGCAGGCCTGGGACACATTTTAAGGGTTAATTGAGATGGTGGTACAATAAGTGTTATGGTATGTTACCCTACAGGGGACTCATAAGTAAACTAAATATTCCAATGAGATGAAAGCCAATTCTACCAATTACTTTAGCACTGGTTAGCAGTGGTAAAGTGCAGAGTCCTAAAGCAATAAAGTACATTTACGTTAATAAGCCAAAGTGCTGGCTGGACATTGATGTTTGAACTGTTGTTATTTGATATCTGTTGAATTCTGAATCTTAATCACCACACCACCTCTTTGAGTAAGACTTCGTCCACCGCCCATTCTTCATTGTGTGTCAAGTGCTAAGTTTGTGTACTTCCTGCTCATTTTCCATGGTAAGGTTAAGTCCTGTGATAATGGACATTTAGCCCTGCTCTGAGAACCACTCCATCTAAAATAAACAAATAGAGCACATTAAGCACACTTGTGCCCGCTATCAGGAGCATGCACATTTCATCACAGAGCTTCCTCCCCCATAAATATCTATAACCATTTCAAAAGCATTGATAGCGTAGGGCGCTGGGCAGCTGCCCAGGGAGACATTTATGGCACTCAGGTTCAGTTTCTAAGAAGTGTGGGGCAGTCCAACTTGTAAACAGCTGTGCACACGAGTCAGCGCCATGCTGGGACACACCCTCTGCAATTAAACAACATTGTCTGACAACCCAAACTAATTCATCTGTTTTGTCATTAAAACTGTACTGCGCATCAACTGTGATTTAGGATGAAATAAACTCATTTTCATTCTTGTTTTCTGTCTTCATTGAGGCCAGCTGAAAATTATTTTAAATTGATTGTAGGAAAATGGGTGCCGACCTACTTTTTTTTTTTTTAAGTTTGATTTTATTGAAGATATGAAAAGGGGGAAAAAGGGGTACAAATGAAGAAACAGAAAAATGTATATGGCAATAAGATACAACTTAAGGATACAACATGAGTAAATGTAAAGTACATGAAAGAAAATAAACAAATTCTCAAAATGTCATAAAAAGAGCAAATATAATGAGCATGAAAATAGCATGAACAGAGTAAATGAGCATAAGGTAAATGTAGTGTAAGATAACATTGTAAAATATAACATCAGAAGGAAAGGGCATTAGGATATTCATGGGGGTTTGCGAACTTCAGCTGCAACACGGATTAAAGGGGGATGTACTGGAGCGAAGGAGGAGAGATAGGTTACCAAAGGTAGCCAGACAAGATCCCACTTAATTGCCAGGGAGACAGGGGTAGCATAACTAGTGTCAAGTCGATGATGAAAACAGACTGCATTCCACCATGAGCGATAGGAAACGGGTGCCGACCCACTTAACTCCCCAGGATTTTGCTTTTGAACTACTCAGCTATTGGACAGAATTTTGCTCACTGTAAACTCTGAAATTAAATTGAGAGTGCTAGCCGTCATTGTCTACCTTTGAAAACAAGGACTGCTGTTGTGCAACTGGGGTAAGAGGCCGTGAATATGTACACACAAAATGTGTCCACATGAGTTCAGACTGAGCAAGTGAGACTCATGCCTTACCCAGCCTCATATTTGTGCAGAGGTTGTCTGTTGCAGAAGAGACAGTTGCTGATCCGGTGTAGGCCTTATAATGTGAGTGGACATTAATAGTGTAAATCTGTGGTACTTAACTGTGTTGCCTCCATGGTTTCTTGCAATATAACCTTCCCCATCATGATGCGTTACATCCTTGGGCCACCCTACTCTCTTGATACATCTCTGCCTAAAGATTGAGATTAGTCAAGTACAAGTTCTTCCCTGATTAAAAGAAATAATGTTGCTCTATCTGTGTCTCTATCCTTCAGATCCATCAAATCCATCTTCTAGAATGGATGTAGGCCAGATGTGTGAAGGGCGCATCTGGTCTCATAACTCTCAGCTGTGCACCAGGAAGAAACCCTCACATGTATTTTCCCACCCCATGCTGGTGTGTGTGCTGCCATTCACTGAAAAATCATCTCATTTTTAATAAACATAAGGAAATCTTGGATCACTGACCTCCAAAATGACTTATGTTAGGATCCGCTAGATACCCGTCACACAGGCGTGTGTGCCTTATCATTCTGTGCTTACCATGAACCATCAGCAGCTACTCCAATGCCCAAGAAAGCCCTAGAATGTGGTTGGAAAATTGGCCATTGGGCTGTCATCACCTGCTGGCACTCTTCAAGATAGTCATACGGAAATATGCTTTAGACTCTGGGTCTGCATTTGAGGCCAAATACAACGAAGGTAGAATTCACAGTGACTGAAAACGATCTCCAGAGTTGCAGCTTCAGGTTTTCACTGTGGATCACAATGGACCAATAATGTGTGTGTTCACTTGTCCCATTGCAGAATGGAACACAGTATGCACACTGAATGTAAGACAGAGTCACTCTCTGGTCACTGGTACCCTCTTGGTAAGCTAGCCACTTTACATGTTTTAAAATATCAATACATAGGAAGGATTCCACCTTTTGTCAATAGTGGGGACACGTTTTGTTTTTATCTGTTAGTTCCCAATTACTGCACTGCCCATCATGGAGGCAGAAAATGGCAGCCACACTGATATCAGTCCCTGGACAGTTCCTAACATGCTACCCATTTTGTTGTTGTTGTGCCTCGGAGCCCCACCCTTCTTCAAGCGCCTTGAGACCCTCTGGGTATGTAGCGCGCTATATAAATCATTTGACTTGACTTGACTACACCTCGCCCCGCCTCCCAGCTGATCCTCCCTCCAACTGACTGCATAGACCTGCTCCCGCCCTCGGAAGCGCTGTGACCGTCCTGACGCTCTCAGTAGCGGTTGCTCCCCAAGCTCCCTGCTCTACTCTTGGTATCATTTGGGCTGCGCTCCTTGCTCTCATCTGACAATTTCACATCTGCTAGCTGCTGTGCATAATAGCGCTATATTGAGATAAGCTTTGCCGGATTCTAGAAACAATTATAGCTGTAGCGCTCGCTGTGTTGGTCTGATTTAAAAGTGATAAGCTTTGCCGAATTATAGAAATAATTATAGCTGTAGCGCTCGCTGTGTTGCACTGATTTAAAAGTGCACTGCTTGTGTTGTACATAGATTTTCTTGTATCGCTTTATCGCCAGATTGTCTAAGCTGCTTTATTTGGCTTTGCGCCCCAGCCTCTCTCTAGTTTCATTTTTGCTGCTACCATTTTGTTGTTGTTTTGCCTCGGAGCCCGTCCTCTACACCTCGCCCCGGCCTCCCAGCTGATCCTCCCTCACCCCTCCCTCCTCCACTTCTCCTCTTATGACAGATGCATTTGCGTGCAGCGTTCACGCGCAGCGGTCGCGCCCCATGCACGCCGAAGGTGCGCCAAAGGTAAGCCCGTCTACGCCTGTTCGCGCCTGGACCGCGCCCAGCGCCAGACCCCTGCTCAACGCCTAACCCGCTCTACCCGTATAACGTATATCGCCGCTACCCTCTTTGCCCTTAACCCCGGACGCACACCACTATGCTGCGAAGCTGCCCCAGGACGCACCCACGGACCCTTCGCCTGCCACTCCTGCAAGTTCGCCTGCATCAAGACCCACACCAAATCCTCCTCCTCCAAACACAGCTCCGACTCTAACCACCTGAAGTGCACCCTGCTGAACACCCGCTCGATCCACAGACACGCCACTGAACTCTGAGACCTACTCGACACTGCATCGCCGGACGTCGCCTTCCTTACAGAAACCTGGATGAACGCATCATCAGCGCCCGACATCGCCATAGCCATCCCGGACGCTTACAAGATCATCCGAAAAGACCGCACCAACCAAACAGGAGGAGGCATCGCCATCGTCCGTAAGAACACCATCCTAATCACGACCAGCTCCGACGATACCCTCGCTACCGCCGAACACCTCCACTTCCAGGTCCACACCGACCCCAGGAACACACTTAGAGGCACCCTCATCTATAGACCACCAGGAACCCGAACACAATTCAGCGAAGACATCACTGACTTCATCAGCCCACATGCCCTCAATTCTGAGAACTACATTCTACTGGGCGACATCAACTTCCACCTAGAAAAGAAAAACGACAACCACACCACCACCCTTCTAGACAACCTAGCCAATCTCGGACTCAAACAACTTGTTGACACCCCCACCCACGTAGCCGGACATACGCTCGACTCTATCTTCACATCCAGCAAACACATCTCCTTCGATCACACCACAGCTCTCCATTGGACGGACCACAGCAGTGTTCACTTCAGCTACAAAAAAAACACGACCCACAACCCCCCACAACCTATTCCTCGACGAAACTGGAATAAAATCACCATCGATCAACTCCTCACATCGCTCAGCCAAAACCCTCCCGCTCTATCATCGGACCTAAACCAAGCTGCCACCAAACTCACACAATGGATCACTCACAGCCAGTGGCGGCTGGTGGATTTTGAAAGTGGTTGGTCGAAAAATGTTGTACCCCCAATACAATAGGCGAGCGAGCGAAGCGAGCGAGCCCAAAATGTAAAAGGAAGAAAATTTAGAAAAAAATGGATTAAAATGGTGGATTTTACACCACATATTTACTGCAAATTGTTGAAAAAAGGGGATCCAAATATAGCATTTTGAAGCACAAGTGTGAAGAAAACATTAGAATCAAATAAAAAATTTGCCCAATCCTCAAACTGGTCTGCTTGTGAAATGACCCCCAAGCCAAGCACATATAAGCAACGGAAACAGGCCCTCTAAGTGTTTCCCACCTGTAACATCTCTGAACCAACTATGTTTTCATTTTATATAATAATGAAAATGCTGCAGTTTGTTCTTATTTATCTTATGCAACTTACAACCATTGACAATAGGAACCATTGACATCCCATAACATTGCCAATCACAGAGTAAAAACTACTCTGAGCACCCTAACAAACTGCACTGTGTATCACACTCATTACTAATGTTGTGTATCAAAGAGTACACACACCACACGGTCCATCACACATCACTATTCAGCAGATACTTTAGCTACCAATGCACGTCACAACACAAACAGTAGCCATTTTATTGTACTTTGTATCATATAATTTCCAAAAAAAAATGTTCACTATAGACTACACATCACACCGAGCATCACACAATAAAAGCAAACTGCGTCACACTACAGAGTCAGTCCTGTATATAAAACAGCACCAATACCACGGTGCATCACAACACACAAACATCAGTGTGCATCACAAAGCACTCTCATCCATCACAATTACTAACAACATTTGGACTCACAGCACGACCAGCACTGTAAAAAACACAGCACAAATGGCACCGAACATTAAAACTTTGCTCATAACAAAAAAGACAACATTGTATGGCACAAGATACAAAGATCAGTGTGCACCACATACACCTGTGTATCGCACTGTTCGCACAGGAGAAAAGACACTGTTGAACACACAGCATAGGCAGACCTATATATAAAACAGCCCTACCTCGTGGCGCACTTCCGGCTATCTTTAAAAACAAAATTTATGGCCTTTAGAATGGGTGACCATTTCTCAAAAGACTTGATCCCGTCATGGAAGGACACACACCAGGGACCAAGATGTAGACTATGTGATTACCACACGGAAACCTTGTGCCACCTCCTGTGTACATGTGAGTCCTCCAAAGACAAGAGAAAAACTTTACTGAAACCTATTTTTAATATGCTACAGATCCATACCTGCAGGCAAGCTGTTACCAGCTGGATGGGAGCAGGTTCAAACATCCTAATATGCCGCGGGGTAAAGTTCATGAACTCTGTAGAGACCCAGCTTCAAAAAGCAGAAATAGACTAAAGGCAGGGTCTGGAATAAAGTGTCTAATTAAGGAATGAGAAAACATATTTTAAGTAAATGAATTTTTATCTTTTGCTATTTTAATTGAAATTTTGTATATGTATGCTTTATGGTTGTGATAAACCAAATAAAGTAAAATTTTGACTGACTGACTATATATAAAACAGCAGACATACCAATGTGCGTCACAGTCCACAAAAATCAGTGAGCATCACAAAGCACTGGCAGTGCAGTCTATTACATTTCCAAACAGCATTCAGAATCATAGCAATGTGCAGCTCATTCGCACACAGTACTGAGCATAAACTACAACGCTCATAGCAAGAGACAACATTGTGCATCACAACGCACAAGCAGTACTCCACACAACAAACCAATGAGCATCGCACCGGCGAAAACACTTTGTGTGGCACACAGCACAGGCCGCTCTCAAGCCTTTCTTACTGCCTGCATCCTGAGGTCTCAGCCTCAAGACTGTAAATCTAGCAGGTGATTAATTCTATCCCCTCAAGAAGCTAGCAATTAGCCCTTGCAACCAGTAAAAAAAATATTATTTCGAAACCTTATATATGGCAGTCATCTTTCTATTAAATATCATGCTGCATAGCTAAGCACATGTTAAACACACTTACTTTTAACTCATTTTCATACATAACGTCTCTTGCACAATTTATATGCTAAATAGGGTGTCGGCTCCGTTCGTGTTCAGGTTCTAACACATAAAGCTAGCCCCTGGTTTCGGCTACCCCTGTGAATGTTCAGGCTTGCCCACCTCTATGGAAGCCAATCACTGAAATGCACAAGAAAACTGAAGACTTGCCGCCTGATTCATCAAGCTGAATTGCGCTCGCAAAGGGCCAGATTCTGAGAATCTGGCCCTTTGCGAGTGCGATTTTTGTATTTGGGATTCATCATCCCAAATGCAAAAATCGCTATTACCGAAATCGCATATTTGCGAGGAATTGGATTTAAGGAATCTCTAATAGAGATTCCTTAATTGCAATTCATCAACCAATTAGAAATTGCGAAATCGCAACATTTGGTCGCAATTTACCACCAAGTCTGACTTTAGTGCATTTTTTTCTTTTGCATGTTACACACACACATTTCCTTTGGACATGTGTGTGCGCAACACCTGTTCAAATGTGCATTTAAGGGGTGTCCTTTGGACACCCCTGGCACCCTTCAAATCGCTATCTTATTTGCGATTAGCAAATTGCTAATCGCAAATAAGGAATACTCCCCATTCATTCCTATGGGCCTTTTGGCCTATAGGAATGAATGGGGAGTTATTCCTTATTTGCGATTAGCAATTTGCTAATCGCAAATAAGGAATGTGTAGGAATCGCATTTTATTTTGCGGTTCCTACATGAATACCGTTTTGCGAGTCTCTAATAGCGATTCCTTATGAATCTCTACTAGAGACTCGCAAAACGGTTCTTTGATGAATCAGGCTGTTGATGAGCTACTCACGTCGAGACGAGAATGAAGCTTGGCTGCGACAAAATTCGAATTAGGCTTTTGACACTTTCTGAACACTGACCGAGTTTGATAAACCAGAAACCGCTGAGCTGCCCGCCTTCCCCACTTGACCAAACTGTGTGATGCTAGGCAAATATTTTATTTACCAAGCCCCACTGTTCTTCATTATCACAAATGAGTGCACCACAAAATACACATGTTCAGGATATGCTCTGTACAAACACATCTTATGTTTGATTTCACAGAATACAATGTCGCTTAAGGTATCGTAAAAAACTAGGCCACATATATGGTGTGCAACAACTTACTAATAGCATTGTCGTTAGGTTGGGGACACAGGAATGTTTCTAAATTCATATTTTGTAAAATTATTTTTAAAAGACAGCAGGCATTCATACTCTCTCATACAGACGTTACAACCATCAGCACAAGGCAGCAACTTGTTATTGTGTTGTAAGGCAGCCAACAGCGGGAGTGAATCTGCTGTGTTAATCACTGCGAGTCACATAGCAGTGTAACCTGCGCAGCAGTCTATAAGAGGGAAGGGAGCTTGCCGTGCAGAGCATTGGTGGACTTACTGGGATGAATGGAAAGGGGCGACCACTCGGTCCCCCCGAACGTATGGCGGAGTGCCTCGATCCCCCCGGGAAGCCATTTTTGGACGGGAGGCGCGTCTCGGCTGGTATGCCCGAAGCGGCGTAGCCGGGGCGCGCCTGTTCCCGCCCTAGAGTGGGCTGGCCTAGACACTGACGCAGCCAGCCACGCCCTCGGGACGGGCAGGGGCGGGTTTACGCCCGCCCTGAAGACGGATAAAAGGAGACGCAAGGCCAGAAGACGTCCTCTTGTTCTTGTGCTCCGAAGCTGCACCTCCTCGCTACACGTGAGCTCGGGACAGAACAAAGAGCCAATTTTGAGCGTTTTGATCTTTTTCTTTGTCTTCCAGATACTTCGTCGAAGAAGATGCCCAGGAAAGGCGAAAAGAGAATGACGACTGACCAGATGGTTCGGGCACTCTTTAAAGATATGTCCGACATAAAGAAACGGTTGGCGGAGCGAGATGGGGAGGAGGGTTCGGGCCCTTCGCCGGCTGGAGGGAGACCTAAGAGGCCGAGAAAGGTTCCAGCCGGTGGGGACGTCCCGGTTCCCTCTGCCCCTCTCGAGGCGCCGACCCCAGTACCGATAGAGGGGAATCCAATCCCGGGGGTCGTCTCCCCGACATCCAAGGAAGACATGCCCCCCGAGCTGGCAGCACAGCTAGCAGCGTGGTTGGGGGATAGTGGTGATGGCGCCACGGCTGCCGAGGCACAGGCGCTGATAAAAGGGCTTCGTGAGAAGAAAGAGGCAGCTAGAGTGGCGGGGATAGACAAGCCGCAAGCGGCAGAAGCTGCGTCCGGTGCAGGTAAGCGGCCATTGCCGATTGCAAGGGACGAGTCAGCACCCTCTCGTAGAGAGAGATTGGGACAACATGTGCCGTTAGCTATAAAAGAAAAGATCTGGGCGGGAGAGTACGTGAATATTTTTTCCCTGCTTGTTGATCATTATGATGTGGAGCATGTGAAAAGTCAGAAGGACTTGATGCATCCGAGTGTTTGGCGCGCAAAAATGGCCGCCTTTAAGGTTAATGAGAACATTGGCAACTGGGGCAATGCATGGGGTATTTTCACATCGATTTTGGGGGAACGTAGGCCCGAGTTGCTCCCTGAGTTTCCCGTTTACCAATCACGAATTATGGGTTACTCGACAACGTATCAAGGTAACCATTGGTTTTGTTATGACAATCTGTTCAGAAAGGAAAAGGAACATAACAAGAGTTTGACTTGGGATTGTTACGATTCGTTAACTTGGGACAAAATGAAAGAATCAGGAATGTTAAGAATGCCATTGGTCGGGAGCAATGTTGTTGATTACTCCCGCCAAAATGTGGGGACGCCCTTTCGACCAAGTACGAGCACCGACGACCAGTCAAGGCCCGCAGGCAATACAGGGAAAAAGGGTTTCTGTTTTAATTTCAACAAGGGGAAATGTACCAGGCCTCCGGGATCGTGTAAGTTCAAACATGAGTGTAGTACGTGTGGGTCGTCCCATCCTGAGTCATCGTGCAGAGCCAGAACGGGTGAGAATGGGGGTAAGGGGGGCGCCAAACAGGTCTAAGCTAGGCCGAGGGGCGCCTTTACCAACCCCGATTGATACCTTGGCAATGATTCCCTGGCTCAGCGAATACCCGGATCGTACTTCTGCCGGGGTGCTACGGAACGGTTTTACACATGGTTTCCGCATCCCGGTAGGGGACTTTCAGGGTGTAGGGACGTGCAAAAATCAACTTTCCGTTTTACAACATACATCGGTAGTGCAAGAGAAAATTCAGAAAGAGGTTAGCCGGGGACGGGTCGCCGGCCCGTTTAGTGAACCTCCGGTACCAGGTTTCGTTTGTTCTCCGTTAGGGGTGGTCCCCAAGAAGGACCCGGGTGAGTTCCGTTTGATCCATAATCTGTCTGCTCCACGAGGTCTTTCGGTGAACGACGCAATTGATCCAGAAGTTTGTTCGGTGCGATACGCATCTTTTGATGAGGCAGTAGCCATCTTGAATCGCCTGGGGCACGGGACGTTGATGGCGAAATCTGATATCGAGTCAGCGTTCCGGTTGCTCCCGGTACACCCAGACGATCAGCGTCTTTTGGGATTCGGGTTCCAGGGGTCATTTTACACGGATAGGTGTATGCCAATGGGTTGCTCTATTTCATGTGCTTACTTTGAGCAATTCAGTACTTTCCTGCAGTGGGTGTTCACTGAGACAGCGGGTTTCCGAAATGTAATGCATTACCTTTGACGACTTTCTGTTCCTTGGCCCCGCCGGTAGTCCCGAATGTGCCCAGGCTTTAGACGAATTCTGTGTGTTAATGGGTCATCTCGGCGTGCCGTTGGCACCGGGTAAAACTATGGGTCCCACGACTTGCCTCGAGTTTCTGGGGATCGAGTTGGACTCAAGGGAGGGGTGCTTCCGTTTACCAGCTAGCAAGGTGTCGAAATTCAGGGCAGCCCTCCAAGTATGTTTAACTGCATCCAAGGTTACTCTGCATCAGTTGCAACAGTTAGTGGGAAAGTTGAACTTTGCCTTGAGAGTGATACCAATGGCTCGCCCCTTTTCCCGCTCAATTGCCCAAGCGATGGTTGGCCTGAAGGAGGGTCATCATCGCACAAGGTTATCGACTGAGGTCCGCCAGGACATGCGGATTTGGTTAGCATTCTTGGCGGACTTCAATGGCCGAGTTGTCTGGAACAAGCCAGTCATGTCCTCCGATGAGCTTGGGCTATGGACAGATTCAGCAGGAAGCGTAGGTTTTGGCGCCATCTTCGGCACAAAATGGTCGGCACAGAAGTGGCCCCTATGGTGGCACGAGAAGGGGCTGACAAGTAACATCGCTTTCCTCGAATTATTTCCCATTCTGGTGGCCCTGAGAACCTGGCCAGAAGGGTTCAGAGATCATTCTGTTGTGTTCTGGTCCGACAATATGACCGTGGTAGAATGCATCAATAGTCAGGCAGCCCGTTGTAAATTGATTTTGAGGCTGCTCAAAGAAATTGTCTTACTGTGTATGCAACTGAACGTGGTATTCAGAGCAAAACATGTCCCTGGGGTGATGAATCAGGCCGCTGATGCACTGTCTCGTTTTCACATGCAGGCTTTCTCGGGTTTCCTTCCTTCAGCGGACCCGGAGCCGGCACCCTTCCCCGAAGCTCTCTGGTCTCTCGGTGCCCCGAACTTCGTCACCTCGTGGGAGAGAGTCTAGCACCCAGGACAAGGAAGGCATATGAAGGGGCGTTCCAGGCCTATTTAGCCTTTTTGGGGGCAGAGAGAGGGGGACTTTGGGGGCAGGAGGAGTTGGTAGTACTTTTCCTGATGTCCTTACGTAGGGCTGGGAAATCGGTGGCCACGGTCCAAAGGCATCGTGCCGCCATTTCCTTTGTTGCCAGGGCCCATGGCATCCTGGACCCGACAGCGTCTTTTACGGTACAGAAAGCGCTGCGAGGGTGGCAACGTCTGGAGGGTCGCAGAGTAGACGTAAGACGACCGATAGGTCTAGACAGGTTGTCCCAGTTGCTGACCACACTCCCTAACACATGCTCGTCCCCGTTCGAGACCTGTTTGTTCCGGACTGCATTTATGCTGGCATTTCACGGGGCTATGAGAGTTAGTGAGCTAGTTGCAAGGAACAAACGGGATGTGACGGGGGGCTTGTGCAGGGAGCAGGTTCAGATCAGGGGTGATGCGATGATTGTCTCCTTTCTCAGGTCCAAGACTGACCAAGATGGGAGGGGGGACTGCACGATCATTCGCAGGATCCCCGAGTCATCCATGTGTCCGGTTCAGTGCTTAGAAGATTACCTAGCACGAAGGGTGGCATCATGGGGGGGGACATTGTTGAGGCATGTAGACGCCACCCCGCTGACGAGGTTTCAGTTTCAGCGGGTGCTTGCAATGGCCATTGCCGCAGCGGGCTTGGACCCGGGTGAATTTGGGACCCATTCCTTTCGTATAGGGGCTGCCACAGAAGCTACAGCCAGGGGTCTTAATGTAGAACAAGTGAAACGGGTGGGGCGTTGGTCCTCCAATTGTTATAAGAGGTATGTGCGATTGCACATGTTGTGAAGCTGTAATCATGTACTCACGCTTCTTGTCTTTTGTTTGTTTTCAGTTGCGCAAGCCTACGCGGCAGGGCGGACTGTGCAGTTGACCCAACACCAGGCCAGCGGTCACACATCACCGGCTGAGAGAAAGGAGGTGTGGGTTGTAGGCCACTCATACGTGAGACGGGCCGCAGACGTATTCAAAGCAGGTGATATGATTCACGTACCTGGGGAATACGGGTACAGAGTGTCCTTCTACGGAAGGGGCGGTCTCTGTATTGACCAGTTTCAGGCATTTTTTGAGGGTTTGTTAGAGCGGATGAGGTCACCGCCGTCCATAGTCATAGTACATTTGGGGGGCAATGATCTAGTCACCACCGGTAGACGACTTCTCTTGGAGGCTATGCTTTCCACGGTAAGTTGGTTAGCAAGGAGAGTTCCGGGGTGTACAATTGCGTGGTCTCATATGATCCCACGAAAAGTGTGGCGGGGGGCTATCTCGATCCCTGCTTTGAATCATTCCGTTAAAAAATTGAATAACAAAGTGAGTCGGTTGTTCCGTTCCAAGACATTGCATTCGATCTCGCATAGTTGTATTAATGATGACAGTATGTATTTGGGGGATGGTGTGCATTTGTCGAGGGTGGGCAATGAGTTACTCATAGGTGACTTCCTAGCTTGGTTAAAATCGTTAAAACATGACCTTTAGGTAGGAGTTCGGTGGGGGGTCCGGATAGCCGGTCAACTATCCGGACCTGTGGCGGTAAGGTCATGATCGGTGAGCACTAATTGGTAGATCCCTATGAGTGGGCGTCACCCAACACGGATGGGAGCGCTCGGGGGAGGTGGCCATTGGCCCCTCAATGGGGAGGCGGTCCCGTCTAAGGGCGGGTCGCCGGAAGTTAAGGAAAGGCGGTCAAGGCCCCTTCCTGTGTAGGAGGGGTTACAGCCCCCTCCTGAGGAATTTCCCGGGGCCAGGGTCATCTGCGACGGCAGATGCGGTAAGTTGTGTGGGGTGGGGGGAGGTCCACGATACCTTCTAGATACCACACACAAGTATTCGAACGACCTTTAAATGGCGTCGAGTCTTAAGTGCCCCCGACAAGTCAAGGGAAATTGTTAGTAGTTGCACTTGAGGTAAGCCTCTGTGCTGTCGCCCTTCCCAAGTGGGAGGGGTAAGTCTGGTTAGGGATCTTGACACCGGTTATGACCTTGCCGTTGGCCCTTAAACGTTAGGATGTACAATTTCAGTGTTTATAGAGAATGTTTCTGTAGGATGCTAGTTCGGCTAGGAGAACCTCTGTATTAGAGAATATGTTAAGATTAGCCAAACATCGCAAATGTGATAATGAAATTGTACATAATATGAAACGTTTAATGTTTAATTTTTTGTTTTAATAAATACGGCCGCGGGAGGGTCACTCCCTCCCACATCCAAAAACTTTGAAGAACTGTTTCCGGTTTCCCTTCTTTTGGGGATCGTGTTGAGAGGGGGTGGCGGGTATCTCAGCCATATGGAAAGGGGCGACCACTCGGTCCCCCCGAACGTATGGCGGAGTGCCTCGATCCCCCCGGGAAGCCATTTTTGGACGGGAGGCGCGTCTCGGCTGGTATGCCCGAAGCGGCGTAGCCGGGGCGCGCCTGTTCCCGCCCTAGAGTGGGCTGGCCTAGACACTGACGCAGCCAGCCACGCCCTCGGGACGGGCAGGGGCGGGTTTACGCCCGCCCTGAAGACGGATAAAAGGAGACGCAAGGCCAGAAGACGTCCTCTTGTTCTTGTGCTCCGAAGCTGCACCTCCTCGCTACACGTGAGCTCGGGACAGAACAAAGAGCCAATTTTGACCCACCCACCAGCCCCTGAGGACAGCAAGTTGTTGTGCAATAAAGTGGATTTTCTAAGTATGTTCTTCCTTTTTCGTTTACAGGTTGTGAAAGTATCAGTTTTGTTGTTTTTCATAATAAAGTATGGTGAATATCATTTAGGTTGTTACGATTAAAAGGACTTGATGTAGTGTTGCTTTTTGAGCATGCTCTTTCGGTCGTAGCGACCAATGTTTTCATAAGTTCGAATTGTCGTATTTATTTTTTGGTAGGCGGTAAGGTCATGATCGGTGAGCACTAATTGGTAGATCCCTATGAGTGGGCGTCACCCAACACGGATGGGAGCGCTCGGGGGAGGTGGCCATTGGCCCCTCAATGGGGAGGCGGTCCCGTCTAAGGGCGGGTCGCCGGAAGTTAAGGAAAGGCGGTCAAGGCCCCTTCCTGTGTAGGAGGGGTTACAGCCCCCTCCTGAGGAATTTCCCGGGGCCAGGGTCATCTGCGACGGCAGATGCGGTAAGTTGTGTGGGGTGGGGGGAGGTCCACGATACCTTCTAGATACCACACACAAGTATTCGAACGACCTTTAAATGGCGTCGAGTCTTAAGTGCCCCCGACAAGTCAAGGGAAATTGTTAGTAGTTGCACTTGAGGTAAGCCTCTGTGCTGTCGCCCTTCCCAAGTGGGAGGGGTAAGTCTGGTTAGGGATCTTGACACCGGTTATGACCTTGCCGTTGGCCCTTAAACGTTAGGATGTACAATTTCAGTGTTTATAGAGAATGTTTCTGTAGGATGCTAGTTCGGCTAGGAGAACCTCTGTATTAGAGAATATGTTAAGATTAGCCAAACATCGCAAATGTGATAATGAAATTGTACATAATATGAAACGTTTAATGTTTAATTTTTTGTTTTAATAAATACGGCCGCGGGAGGGTCACTCCCTCCCACATCCAAAAACTTTGAAGAACTGTTTCCGGTTTCCCTTCTTTTGGGGATCGTGTTGAGAGGGGGTGGCGGGTATCTCAGCCATATCGCTATAATACGGACAGCATAACAGCAGTGCAGATGTAAATATTCCCCCTGACCCCTAAGCCAAGAGTTTGAAAAATAATGGAGCCGGCACATGGGCAGAAGGGAAAACACTCATCAGCAGCGCATGACTGTGTCATCCTGTCCAGTGATTAAAGTAGACCAGCACCTCGTGGTGTTCAGTAGAAGTGCATTTTCAGTCACTGACTTACATGAAATTGTCATCCAAGGTATCAAGAAGTCAGATGTAACTACGAGTGGCATGTCAACGACTAAGACTGACACTTTCACACAATCAAAATCAAGCAAGGGAGACGAGGGAACCTACAAATATCAGCAATTACACTAATTTGAGCAACGAGAAACTCTAAAAAGATCTTAAAACTGCTGCAAAGCGTGAGAAATAGAAGGGCACTTAGGTTAGAATGTGCAAGGCGCTCTGCTCTTAAACGCCTTCCTCCGCCCTATCATGGCTCTCTCCATAGCTGCCAAGTTTTCAGTTTGCTTAAGTGAGGCATTTCCAGGATTTCAATGTACTTAAAAGTGACATTCGACAGTCAAATCTTTGACACTTTGAGTGACCCTTATCCACTACTGTATGCATACAATCAGTGACTTCCATTGTTAAAGTGCTTTCTCAGTCGCAGAAGGGGATATCATAGCACCATAAATAGACAAGTCACCATGCCCTGTTGAGCCAAACAGGATTCAATTCTATTTCTCTTTATTTAAACACAGACGGACATCTGCAGACAGACTGAAATAACCAACTGAGGTTTCACAATGTACAATAGTATTTTCCAATGATTCCTTGAGCTTGCATTTGGACTACAACAAGCCCACACGTGGCTGGAGAGCAGATGAGGCTTAACATTCTGCCTGCAATCTGCCCTTCACACACGTGAATAGTGGTGCGGGGGTGGGGGGGGGGGTGCTCAGGTGGGCTGACGTACAGGACTGGCAATTGGCGGGCCCACTGTGGCCGCGAGACTCTGTCTCTCACTGCAATCATGATTCTCTCTAGCACTGATAACCATCAGCTGCTGCTGCACACACGCTGGCTGTGGTGCCGGCGTAGTTTACCATGACTATCTGCTATTGCCCAGGCAGCAAGGTCGCAAGGGGGCCGGTGGGGTCGGGTCCATCGTGGGATCACATACTGCGTGGCAGCCTGTGGTGCGAGCGCGACCTGCGCTTCCATAATTACACATTGCACAACAATCAGTGCAGCCAATAAGAGAACTGCGAGGCACCCGCCCGCTCGTACCGCATGAGGCAGGAGCCAGACCCGCTTACACATTAGGTCATCCACAACGCAAATTCGGCAGTGTCCATTAAGCGATAAGTAGTCACGGCCAGAGGGGGTCGGGGTGGGCTGTTAATTTAATTAAAAAGAAGAAAAAAACTTACTTCGCGGCAGGCACTGAACACAAGGTATGTGTGGCGCAGTCGGGTCTACTGCGACAACGTCACCTTGCAGTGAATGCGTGCCTCTCAGCCAATCCAGGGGCTGCTCCAGCAGCGCCAGGATTGGCTTGGCAGGGACTGTCACCGCCCATAGTTGACCGGGGGCTGCGGCTACTGACCAGTAGCAACCCGGTCCCTCGCCCTCGTCTCCTAATGTGCAGAGTACTTCAGGCTACTTGTGCGCATGTTCGGGCTGGTCATTTTTCTGACCAGCCCAAACCCGAACATGCGCACTAATGCTGCTGGGCCTGCTGCACTATCAGCGCTTGTCAATCACAACAAACCATGCAGTGATGCCCCACCCCCTTCAGCTTCCTGACCGCCTCGGGCTTGGCCCGGCGACCGGCCGGCCCGATTTCGAGTCAGGACTATTAGTGAAGTGTAGGAAGAATGTGGCCATGCTGTGACCATGTGTCATTAGTAGGGCAACGCCGCAACGCCCCCAATGGACCCACAGCCCCTGCTCACAGCGCTGACGAATTAGCGCACTTGAAAAACCACCAGACCAATCAGGGTAGCAAAAAAGCCCCCTGGTTTAACGATGACCTTAAGAAATCCAAGAAGCTACGCCGTACCCTCGAGAAAACATGGAGAAAAAACCCAACCACTGACAACCTGACCACCTTCAAGGCCGCCACCCGCAAACACCACCAACTGATCCGATCCACCAAGAAATCAGCATTCAAGGATCGACTCGACAACAACGCCCACAACAGCAAGGAACTATTCAACATCGTCAAAGAATTTACCAACCCCACCGCAGGCTCAAACGACATTACTCCCTCCCAAGAACTCTGCGATTCGTTATCATCATCCTTCCACAACAAAATCGCTGACATACATAACAGCTTCGAGAACCTATCCAAACAACAGTCCACTCCACCCACCCCCGAACCTAAACCGCACTCTAACAACCTTAGCACCTGGAACCCAATCACCACAGAAGACACCATCCGCCTAATGAACTCCATCCATTCAGGATCGCCAACCAACCCTTGTCCCCACCACATCTTCAACAGAGCAGACTCCATCATTGCACCCCATCTCCGTGATGTCATCAACTGCTCCTTCAACTCCGCTACCTTCCCAGAAAGCTGGAAACACGCCAAACTCAGCACCCTTCTGAGGAAACCCACAGCAGACCCCTCTTAACTTAAGAACTACCGCCCCATTTCCCTCCTCCCAATCCCTGCCAAAGTCATTGAGAAAGCCGTCAATAGCCAGCTCGCCGCCTTCCTTGAATCCAACAATTCCCTCAACACCTCACAGTCCGGCTTCCGAGCCAAACACAGCACCGAAACTGCCCTCATTGCAGTGACAGATGACATCCAAATGCTACTGGACAACGGAGAAACAATTGCCCTCATCCTACTTGACCTCTCCGCCGCCTTCGACACAGTCTGTCATAGCACCCTCAAACAAAGCCTCAGCAATGTCGGCATACAAGGAAAAGCTTTGGACTGGATCATCTCGTTCCTCGCCGGGAGAACCCAGAGAGTCCGCCTCCCCCCATTGAAATCAGAGGCCACCGAAGTCATCTGCGGAGTACCACAAGGATCATCACTCAGTTCCACCCTCTTCAATGTTTACATGAGTCCCTTAGCATCCATCGCGCGACAACACAACCTCAACATCATCTCCTACGCTGACGACACCCAGCCGATCCTTTCCCTCACCAAAGACCCTAACACCGCCAAAACCAATCTTCACGAAGGCATGAAAGAAGTAGCCGAATGGAAGAAAAACAGCCGCCTAAAACTAAACTCAGACAAAACGGAAGTCCTCATCCTAGGATCATCCCCCTCTGCCTGGGATGACTCATGGTGGCCACCGGCCCTGGGCACAGCACCCATACCTACAGACCACGCACGTAACCTGGGCTTCATCCTAGACTCCTCCCTCTCGATGACCAGACAAGTCAACGCCGTCTCATCCTCATGCTTCAACGTACTTCGCATGCTCAAAAAAATCTTCAGTTGGATCCCTCCGAAACAAGAAAGACTGTCACCCACAAACTGGTCACTAGCCGACTGGACTATGGAAACACCCTCTATGCCGGAACCACAGCCAAATTACAGGTAAAATACTGCAATACATGCTAGACACCCAGGCACAAGAGCAAACGTTACGTAGGCAATGGTGGCACTTGTGCAAGTGCAAAGGCAAACAACACGTGAGAAATAGCAACAGTGTGTTATAAGAGAGAAGTGGCGTGGCAGGTACCAAAGAATACCAAACACAGGTGGTAGGCATTGATACAAAACTGAAAAATAAGACAAGTTTGGTGGTTAAGGCTCAAATTGGGATCAATGGTCAATTAATAAGATGCACATGTTCTCATATTCTATAGTTGAAAATAAATATAGACTTAGTCAGTTCTATATTAGTGAAGACATGCCCAGCTGGACAGAGGTCTTCAAAGTTTATACTTAATTAAGAATTTATAACACAACGTAATACCTTCAACAATTCACGTGCGTGGGGCACAAGCCTGTACCCAACCACAACAATACATAAACACAGACAACACATGAAAGGGCTTGCAAATTTTTCTGTATGATTGGAATTCTACAGAAACTGCTGCTCTTGCCTTGCAAGCCCTTTCATGTGTTGTCTGTGTTTATGTATTGTTGTGGTTGGGTACAGGCTTGTGCCCCACGCACATGAATTGTTGAAGGTATTACGTTGTGTTATAAATTCTTAATTAAGTATAAACTTTGAAGACCTCTGTCCGGCTGGGCATGTCTTCACTAATATAGAACTGACTGAGTCTACATTTATTTTCAACTATCCTCTGTCTCCTTGCTTAGGACCATTGTTGTGTTTGTATAATAAGCTCCCCAGGGTCCCTCGCTGATACTATTGGGGTCCCATGTTGTTTGTAAAAGAAGACATGTTCTCATATTCTACATAAGGTGGCCAACCTTCCTACAATAGTAGGATGACTTGTCAATGAAGTTAAAAAGTCAGCGAGAAACAAATTATCGGATAAAATCCTCCATGCTCCAGCTCTGATGATAATTTTAGAGATTGTTCCCTGTTATCAAAGATGGCATGAAAAAGGTTGCAAAAAGCTCATAATATGGCTTAAAAATCAGCTGCTGCTGCGGTTACAGCATTAAACCCAAAGGATCGTTATTTTTTAACAACGCCAATAAGTGCGCTGTTCAGGATTCTGCCCAAGATGGCTTGGAACCTCATATTAGCTTATCTGGCTTAGTGAGACGCTCGAGATGTGTGGTACAAGCATCTGTTAATAGTAGTAAAGAAGAAGCATGATATAGTAGGGCCTAATACGGAAAAGGGGTCTAGATATGATAGTAAATCGCAGGAAACTCTGGCCCCATCTCATGATCAGGTAATTCGCCCTCAAAATTGTCTAAGTGTGGTGGAAATATTTGAGCCCATTGTCACTCAGACCCCATCAAACGTATTTACAAATATTTCCTTAACTAAAGATAGTAAATCAGTTCCGTCAACGCTTTTGGGCAGCAGACAGGCTAACAGTCTAATTAATCTGTGCACAAAGCTGGTACTACATCCTCTACATGAATCCTGGGGAATCCATGATAGCCTAAATTGGGGCTTTATTTTGGAAATAATATCAACGATTCCGGATTTAGCTGGTATTAAAACCTCTTTTCTGGTGTTGGTCCAGTTTAAACAGGTCCAACCATTCACTTCTTGTGAGTCCACTATTAGAACTTGAACCACCAATGAAATTGTGAATACAATCTTAGCGTCAAGTTGGTATTTTCAGGATTGTGGTATTAAGATTGAGAACTGGATCTTTTTGGATTACCCACCAGATACTAGAGGCAAAAAGCCAAACCCAGTACTTAGAGGGGCGACAGGTCCATCAGCTACCCAATCTTGCAGTCCAGGCTTATTGATTACCAATTTGCAGTAAGGGAGCCAAACCTGCGAGTGGTTGCCAAAAAATTAAGGGCGGATAGAATATTGGTCCTGGTTACCAGCTACCCTTGCAAATGTACATAGCAGAGATGGGAATTGAAAGCTTTTAGACACAGATGTTAATGCTTTTCAACTACGAATATGCTCTTGGAATGACCATGGGTTGACTTATTTATTGTCTGACCCAGAAACAATATCATTTTAAAATACTTTTACAATTTTACTACTACAAGAAACATGGAGCGATCAAATGACCCCTTTGCTTGGATTTAACGAGCATAGTCTCCAGGCAGTACGAACAAATAAAATGGGCTGTGCTAAGTAAGTGTGGGCTCTCATGTAATGGTGGAAGTGGTTGATCTTGAACTGGACTGGTTACAGTGTCTATTGCTATACAACTCCAATTTTAGTCTAATCATAATCAATGTATATTTAAGCGCTAAAAAATAAAACTATCCAACTGTATGTACTACGAGATATCCTAAGGTCATTAATAATCAAGCCCTCTGAAGCTGGTCTTTTAGTCTCTGGCGATTTTAATTTTCATTTGCTTTCATTTCACTTAGTAAAAGGTGAGATTAAGTGAACTGCAAAAGAATGCTGTGATATAATGTCCAAGGCGGGGCTACGTTTGTTAAAAGAAAAATCTAGGCTCACCTGTCATTTAAAAACAATTCAAATCAAGGATCAATACTAGTTTATATGTTTATTTGAGATAATTTAAGAATGTAAATCTCTGACTATGCAGTAATAACCCGGTTTGAAATCCTCAGATAGTGGCTTCGACCCATTAGTGTAGTGTAATCCCAGATATAAAGAACCTTTCAATGTGGTCCACTTGTCATACAATATGAAGAGGTTAGTTTAGTTTAGTTTAGTTAGCAATATTCAAGAAAGCAAATTTAGGCTACATGAGTTCGAAGTTATAATTGACCTCGAGATTGACCCAGTTTGTTCACCCTGGGGTTTGAAAGGGATGACTCTGATGTTTTTAGTGGCAATATCCATTTCGCTTACTGCAAGATTATCAATAGGAGGTGTAGTAAGACAATTCCTTTCATCAATTAAATAATGATGTGCTTCTAGGGCTACAAGGGAATCCTGGGTGTCATTTCTGAGACAATCAATATTAGAGGTGTTCATGAGATACTAGTTTTCCTATGCTTATGTTGCCCCTCTTTTGTGGTTAGTATCTCCTGTTGGTTGAACTACGGTAGGAGGGGATTGAGTGTGAGCCTTATACAAGAATCAGATGGGGGATTCCATCGTAGTTCTAGTGCAAGTAGCCCATCCACTAGTTTCTTGTCCCTAAAGGTAACACCAATATGATACCACAGTTCGCTGTCAATGCTAAACCGTTTAACATTGCATATGTCCTCCCTAATAATGGATTTGCAACCTTTTCTGACTCAGATCAATCTGTAACCTTATTCACCAGTGACTCATAACTTTCCTGGTGTGAACTTTGGTTTGTGGGAGTATTAATCAAAAAGAGGTCAGAGGGTTTGCCACATCTAGCATCAGTGATTACCTTATTGGGTACGCTTTCCTTAGTTATTACAAAGGGGCTATGGTTCGCAACTACAAAGTTAGGGTCTGCATACAGCTGCTGACACCAGGGGATTTATTTTGGCCTAAATGGGATAGGAGCCACCTCTCTGTGGTGTACCCCATTGTTTCGCTGTACTTATGGTTTCCCACAAAGGGTGTATAAGGCCCTGTAGATGTTAAATATTGTCCAAATGCCCTATTGCCACTTTGGTTAGATCAAGGTATGGTTCATACAACTGAGGACCAACTAGTGCTAGGAGTAGGTGACCCGGCAGTTTTTCAATCGTTGTCAAATTACAGGAATTATGGTTAGCACAGTTAGTCTATTCTCGGATTAGATTATCAGTCATCGTTTTAAGCATCGGAGGGAGACCATATCCGGGCCTATGCTCGATAGATTAATTCTGTGTGACTAGGTCAGTAAGGGTGTCTAGTTTAGCAGTTAATAGTCTGTTCATCTTTTTACATAGTCTCCCTTAATGAATTAATTTAGTTCCTTAATGTTACTAATTGATCATTTGTAGCCACAGGTCTTCACAGTGACGTGATCTCCAAGTAATTGAAGGGAGCTATTCTCCATAGTCCCGAAACTTCCTAGCACGGTGTAAATATTTTAGCATTCCAAACTTCCAATTATACGCTCCTCATTCCCCGTTGGCTGTACTGCTGTTAACATGAGCGGGGGGGGGGGGGGGGACAGAAATCGGTGGTGAGCCCATTAGAGGACTTCCCTTGTTGAATTGAGCCTTTGGACTTTGGTTGGGGGCAAGCAGGTCCTCCACCTCCTCGATACATTTGTCAATTTCAGCAAAGTTGCAATTATTGGCAGCATGTCTTGGATTTCTTTTTGGGTTACAAGCTCCCTGGGTTTTGTCAGAAGCCTTTCTTATTCCTATAGCTTGAACAGGCTTAAGTTCCTAATACGAAGCCACGCCGTGGCCAGTGCAGTGAAAAAAAGGGGAAACTTGGTAAGAAGAGTAGGGTACAGCACACCGAGTTAACAAACATTTCTCACAGTTTAAAGCCAAGGGGGGCAGCCCTACTGTAAAGATGACGCTGAGACAGGAACTGCAGTTAGGATGTTTATTCAGGAGAGAAGAGAGCCGTCCAGCATGAAGGACAGGAAGGGCAGCTGCAACTGCCAAACAGGGAACACAGGAGGAGAATGCACAGTACCAGAAGAACCCACTGGTGACATAGTGGAGTTCCAACAAGTATTGCGTAATACAGATCACCACACACCTCCCCCCTTTCTGAAAAGAAAAACAAGAAAAAAAAAACTACAATGAATGGTAAATCATACATAGTCACGAAATCTGTTGGGTTTAACAATCAACCTAGAGCTTTTCCTTAAACCATCGTCAACTTGGATATTGGGGGTAGGAACAGTTGCACGAGAAGCACGAGAGGGATCTCTGGCAACCCGGGAGGTGCTCCACCAATTTCCATTTGACAATTTGACAGCATTTTTGCGAACTTCTACAACTTGTTGGGAATCAAGGAACTTTGAGAGACCTTTTTTAACAGTGACAGGGTTCTTAATCTTGACCCAGTCACCAGCATGAATACTATGAAAAGACTTCTTAACATGCTCCATGTCACAAGGCAGAGAACTGGAAGATTTCTTGTTGGCACAATCCCATGCCAGTTCCAAGTCACAACCTTTGTGGAGACTTTTGACCATCCAAAAGGGAAAAGCTTGGGAAGAAGCTTTCCTTCCTCTCATCAACTCAAAGGGAGAGAAGCCTGTAGCAACATGAGGGGAAATTCTATAAGACCATACAAGATCTTTTACAGCTTGGAAAATGCAGCTATTGGAATTGAAGGCGGCCTGCACACATTCAACAATAACTCTATTGAACCTCTCGGTTTTGCCATTGCTCTGAGGGTGATACAATGGAGTTCTAGTGTGTTTGATGCAACAGTTGTTCAAAAAGGCACTCATTTCCATGGAAATAAATTGAACCCCATTGTCGGTAAGGATTTCTTCTGGGCAACCCTCCCTCAGAAAAATTTTAGTCAGGCAATCAATAACACTCTTTGAATTGGGGATATTGATAGGTTCAACCTCAACCCACCTGGAGAGATGATCGACGAGGACCAAGAAATACTTGGAAGTGTTGGGAAGGACATGGAATGGGCCCAGAAAGTCCAGGCCAATTTTTTGCCAAGCTCTGCTGGGTGGGGGAACAACAGAATCACAAACACCTTCCAAAACAAGGACTTTGTCGCTGGAGTTACAGCGTGTGCAAAGTTTGACAGCATCTACAATTTGATTATCCATTCTTGGCCACCAGAAATTTGACCTGACATTTCTTTTGGTGATAGTGGCACCCAGATGACCAGAATGAGCATCGGCAATAATTTTATCTCGGTAAACAGAGGGAGGAATGAATTTATTGCCCCTAACAATTTTGCCACTTTCCAAGGAAAGTTCGGAATTGATTTTCCAATAAATTTGAAGCTCAGGGGAAAGAGATTTTTCCTTGGGCCAACCTTTCTGTATGAAAGAGACAACATCCTTAAGTACAGTATCATTCTCAACAGCATTAACCCAATCATTCTCAGCAAAGGAAATGGAAGTTTGTGAAAGTTGGCCACAAAGCACTCTTCAATTTCTGTTTCCCACTCATTTTCGTTAGGTTCTTGTATGGGTAACCTGGAAAGACAGTCAGCACGTTTGTTTTTGCCCCCAGGAATGTAAACAACTTTGAAGTTGTATTCCAAAAGTTTAGTGGAGAGTCTAGCCAACCGTGCGGTTGTGCGCTTGACATTTCTGCCGGAAAGAATGTCGACAAGAGGTCGGTGGTCGGTTTGAAGAACAAATGGTCTGCCCCATAAGTAAGATTTAAACTTTTCAACACTCCATGCGCAAGCCAGCAGTTCTTTTTCAATAACAGAATATTTGCGCTCGACAGGACGAAGAGTCCTGGAGGCAAACCCCACGGTAAATTCTTTGCCAAAGGCTAGTTGAGAAAGGACAGCTCCTAGGCCATATTCACAGGCGTCAACAGTGACAAAGGTTTCTCTGTTGCCATTGAAGGGCTGAAGAGCAGGAGCCTTGGTGATGTGTTCTTTGATGAGCTGGAAACCTTTCTCACACTCATCAGACCAGCTGAAGATGGCACCTTTTTTGAGTAAAAGTCTAAAACACTCAGTGGTCTTGGCGTAGTCTCTCATGAATTTGGAGTAGAACTCACAGAGACCGAGGAAGGACAGAAGCTGCTCTTTATTAGAGGGGGCAGGAGCGTCAATGATACTCTTGACAAGACCTGGCCTGGGCTTAATACCACATTCCGAGATGGTATGGCCAAGGTATTCTACTTCTCTAGTTTTGAACACACATTTACTCTTTTGTAGGGTAACGCCTCTTTTTTCCAAGATGTTGAAAACTTGGTCAATGACTAGATTATGTTCGTGTTCAGTTGGGGTGAAGATGAGGATGTCATCCTGAAAGACGACAACATTAGAGAGTTCCTCAAACATTTCAGACATAATGCGCTGAAAAACAGCGGCGGCAGACGCCAACCCAAAAGGGAGGCGACGAAACTGAAAAACCCCATCAGGAGTTACAAAAGCGGTGAGATGTCGAGAGAGTGGGTGTAACTCAATCTGGTGGTAAGCCGCCTTTAAATCAAGTTTGGAGAACCAAGTAGATGAGCCTACTTTAGCTATCAGATCCTCAATGCGAGGGAGGGGAAAACCATCGACCCAGATAGCTTCATTGAGACTGCGTAAGTCCACACACATCCTGAGATCGCCAGACCTTTTTCTGGCAAGAACAATGGGAGAAAGCCATAAGGTGGATTCTACCTTTTCAATGATTTCTTGCTCGCAAAGCGACTTAAGGTGTTTGGACAAATCTTCTCTGATACTGAGGGGAACATTCCTCAGCTTGTGTTTGATTGGGGAAACTCCATCTTTGACCTTGATAAAGTGTTGGAAGTTGGTGATCTTGCCTAAGCGATCTTCAAAAATTTTTCCATATTTGTGCTCCCAAAATTCACTATTGAAAATGTTGCAGATGGGGGAAGATGCAGGAGAAGAAAGATTGCACCCTTCAATGAATACAGGATTGGGTAGGCCAGGTTTAATGGTGACGCCAAATTCTGCCTGATGTATAAGCCCAAGAACATTGATACCACGTTTGGCAACATAGACCTTCCCTTTAATGGACTTGCCAAAAATGGAAATTTCAGCTAAGAAATAACCTAAAAGGTTGATTTTGCTTCCTTCAAAGGCCACAGAAAGGACATCTGGAGGAAGTAGACACTTATTTTGCCAAAAATGAGAATACTTATCATAGGAAACAATGGTGATGCGAGCACCAGTGTCTACCAGTAGTAAGATATGGTGACTGTCAATGGTGGCATCAACTTCAGGATCAGGGACGAGAAAGGTACGGCTGATGGTGTCATTATCTTTTACTACAACAACATATTCCTGATTGGTCACATCACATTCAGAATGTTCAGTAGAGAACTCAAGGGGATTGGAGTTTTGGAAGGAATCATTTTCACACATGACGCTGCGTACATTACCTCTTCGTCCTCTCATGCAGACCCTAGAAAAATGACCATTCTTCCCACATTGGGTGCATTGTTGATTGGCAGCAGGACAATTTTTAAAGTTGGAAGCATGATAAGAAGAACCACATCTATAACAAAAAGTACTTTGATTAAATTGCCTATTGGGAGTGAAAGGTCTTCTAAAACTGGTGTTTCCCATTCTTTTGAAATAGCCACGAGAGTCGCGAGGAGTTGAAATGGGGGACTTGATGGGAAAGGGCACCTTGGTGGAAACAGCACTAGAAATGGAGGTATTGGAAAGAGAAACTTCCAATTGTTTTGAATCTTCTAAAGATGTTTCGATACTTTTGGCTATATCGATAGCTTTGTCAAGGGATCTTTGCAGGACAAAAGTTTCCCTTGGATTTGTTTGCAGGAGCAACGAGCAACAAGCTGGTCTCTGATAAGCTGAGAAGTGAAATTGTCAAATTCGCATTTAGATGCAAGAATTTTTAAAGCAGTAACAAAAGTATCAATGCTTTCTTCGGGTTTCTGAGCTCTAGTGAAGAATTTATAACGGTGTACAACCATATTTTTAGTTTTAACAAAATACTTGTCTAACTTAGCTATGGCTATTTCAAATTCATCGGGAGTTTCGCCAGTAGGTGGAACATATACTGGTAGATGGTCAAAAACATTTTGCCCCTCAACGCCAAGATGATAGTACATTAGACTTTTTTTCCTTTCTGCACGGTATCTAAGACCATCAATTGCTCCTAAATAGGCCATAAAGGATCTCAACCAAAGTTTCCATTCTAGGGGAGGATCTCCAGGAGTCTGAAGAAAAGGGGCAGGAGGAGATACATTTTGCATTGCGAGATCTTCTATTTTTCCTTTAGGTTGACAGAATGAAATACAAAAGGGGAACAATAAAGTAACAGAAGGGAGAAAAAGGAAAAAAGAAGAAAAAAAAAAATGTTGTTGTAAATATGGTAGTTCAGATGCGTGCAGAAGCTGTGCACGTCAGCGTGTAGATAAAATACGTGCAGTAGCTGTGCACGTCAGCGTGTAGATGAAATACGTGCGGTAGCTGTGCACGTCAGCGTGTAGATGAAATACGTGCGGTAGCTGTGCACGTCAGCGTGTAGATAAAATACGTGCGGTAGCTGTGCACGTCAGCGTGTAGATAAAATGCGTGCAGTAGCTGTGCACATCAGCGTGTAGGTAAAATGCCTGCAGCAGCTGTGTGCATCCGCGTGTGGATAATAAATGTTTCGGTGTGCACGTCAGCGTGAGAAAGTAGGTTGATTTCCTTGTAAAATGTTTAAGCTGTGTGCTTGAGTAGCGCACGTTAGCGTAGAAAAGTAATCAAAGCTGTGCACATCAGCGTGTAAAGAGCTGTGTGCGTCGGTTGTGCGAAGAGATAAAGATGATGCAGATAAGGATAAAACGCGAAGCTCTTATGACGTTGCTGGCATAAAAAGCGTCTTGCTGGTTTCTAGGGAAACAATGACGTTTTGCCTTGCGTGCTGGCGCTGAACAACGTGCAGATCTGGTTGCTGGGGAAACCAAGTGTGCGCTGACAAGGGGCGTCTCGCAGGTCGCGTGCTAGCGCTGAATGGACGGAAAGTTCTACAACGTCATCATTCAGTGGCGGAGCTTGAGGGTGAAAGAACAAGCAGCGAGGACGAACGCAGTGTCGAGCAGAAACACAGACAGCACTTGGAGGTGGTCGCACAGCACTTGGAGGTGGTCGGAACAGGAGTCGGAAGGCACAGGCACAGAGGCAGACAACGGAGGTAACAGGGAAAAGTCACACGTGGTGCTGGGAGGCGTGTTGATGGTACGAGGCAGTAGAACAGAGCATAAGGAAGTGCGCAAGGCAGGTTTGATTGGAGCGCAGAACGAGGCGAAAAGTAGAAGTGGCTGCGACGGCTCTCTGGGATGGCGGGTGAGAATAATATGGGAGAAAGTACTCACAGTAAAGTAGATTGTAGATGTAGCAAAAGTTCATAGGTTCAAACCGTTTTGTTTGAAGATGATCTGTGAGTGGATCCAATAGCTGAGGAACAGCTGACCATCCTCGTCGTCAGTGTAAAGATGACGCTGAGACAGGAACTGCAGTTAGGATGTTTATTCAGGAGAGAAGAGAGCCGTCCAGCATGAAGGACAGGAAGGGCAGCTGCAACTGCCAAACAGGGAACACAGGAGGAGAATGCACAGTACCAGAAGAACCCACTGGTGACATAGTGGAGTTCCAACAAGTATTGCGTAATACAGATCACCACACCTACCCTGCCTCCTCCTGGCGCTGCGAGATGACAGCAGCACTTAAGAGCCCGAGTATGCAGCCTCTCCATCCTGGGAGTGATGACCTGCGAGGATTAGAGTCCCCCAGCAAACACACGGACCAGCAGAACAGCAGCAGTGGCGGTAAATGCATCCCGCACTGCAGGTTAACAGCAGCGCTTAAGCGCGAGAGTATTTAGCCCCTCCCTCCTGGGAGTGATGACTTGTGGGGCTTAGAGTCCCCAAGTGACTACATAGACCAGCAGAACCGCAACAGCCGCGGAACAGCGTCCCACACCACGGGATGACAACAGCGATTAAGAGCGCGAGTATGTAGCCCCTCCCTGCTGGGTGTGATGACTCGTGGAGCTGTGAGTCCACCAGCGAGTCAACGGACCAGCAGCGGCAGCGGTAAAGAGAGTCCCCACAGTTTCACACAAAAAAACAGCAAAAACAAGGAGAAATATTGCATTTCTCCTCACAGCGCCATGTTAGGACCAGGTTTTCCCTGGTCTTATTTTTGGTGCTGGCCCATATGTACGCCACCCTTGTATGTTCGTCAAAATCAATTGGTGTTGTGGTGGAACATCCTCCGCAATACCCATTGCCCACATCTTTTACGCTAAGTATTGTGTGAAAGGGGCCTTATTTACATGACAGCGTTGAGCCACTTTAAGTGGCTTAACACTGCATTGTAAATAGAGTGAAGCCCATATTGCCACTATAATGCCCAAAAACATGATGCTATGGTGGCGATAGGGGCTTGTAAATATGCCCCATAGTTTTGTGTCTGCTGCACCCTGTAAAAGAAATGGTGCGTGTGTGGCCTGCTGTTCCTGACCCTGGGAAGGCACTTTCATTCCTTGAATTCTTTCATTTTTGTGCATCACAGTTGTCTTTCACTTTGTCATCTGTTTGGTCAGTGCTGTTCATTGTCATCATGCTCAACATCCTGGCTTCAACAGCAAGTCCACCATATCCTCCAAAGCTGAGATGAGTTTTTGGGTGGATGACCTGGAGAACAACCTATCAAACACAGTCCTCCCTTGAAACTGACAGGTGAGCATTTCCACAAACGTATTATCACTGCCATTGGACAAAGCAATGATTAGAAAGTGGCCCCTGATGCTCTATGTAGGAGAAGTGGCATGAAGTATAAAGCTAAGAAGCGTTTTATTTTGGATAAAATGACTGCATAGGAAAAACTAATAGGTTGGGTGTGATGACGTAGGAATTTGACATTCTTAGCATTCACCTTAATTTGTATATTAGCTGCTGAGTTGTTTTTAATGGCAATAACCATTCTAACAGATGTGATTTGTTGAGAAATTGTGTATAATAAATGATGACGAAGCATGTTTCCTGAATTCCAGGTATGGGGCAGGTTTGTCTGATAACTACCTGCAGAAAACAAATTCTCTTATGTGTTTGACTAAATCCTCACACTAGCCGTTCTGTAGAGTATAACTCATAGGAAGAAAGGAGTGAGAGATATCTGGCAGGACTCCTGTTCGCTGAGAGGGTGTATTTCTTTCTGGGACTAAGGGACCAAGCAGGTGTGACCCTGTAATAGGGGTGTGAAAACGACATGGTGCCTAATGAGGAGCACTGCCCCTTGGGGCCTGGGATCTTCAAAGAGGTTCCAGGAGCAATCAAACTGGGGACTTCCACAGGAACTTCATGAGCTTCAACATTGTTAGAGAGTGTGGGGAGGTTTGTTGGGCCCTTAACAGTTACAAAGGATCTGTTCACGTCATTTTAGACAATGACAGGAGAATAAGAGACGACAGAGAAGAAGTTTATATATTTTTCCCGAAAACATACAGCACCATCACTAATACTTGCATCACATTCTTTGTCATCATCACCGCTACCAGCATTGCAACCACTAGCAGTACAAAGCTTTATTTCGATATAGAAATATCTTAAAAACACATAACAATAAAAATACAATTCATGTTCTTAATAAAAACACTTAATAAATAGTTAAAAAGACGAGTTAAAACAGTATTAAACCATTTGCAGCTTTGAGTTAAATGAAAGAAGAAAAACAAGGGATTGCCTAAGAAAGGATTCATCACATAGCTTTAAATCTGATCACCCACGCCCAACTTTGTAATTTGTAATTTGTAATTTGTGGTGGTATTTGTAGAGCGCAACGGTCGCTCCGAAAGGAGCATCTTGGCGCTGATTTCTTGGTAGGCAATCAATTACATAGTAAGGATTAAAATTAGATGGCGGCCATGGTGTAATCATCTGGAAGATTGAAGATCCAGGTCTTTAGTAGCTTCCTGAACTGGATTTCTTGGGTTTGGGACCTAAGATTTTTGGGCATAGAGTTCCAGGCTTTAGAGGCCAGATAGTTTAAGGTTTTGCCACCTTTGGTTTTGAGATTAAACCTAGCTAGCATTATTTGATTGACATTGAAGGATCGCAGGGTTCTGGTAGCGTTATAGTGGGGAAAACGCCTGATGAGATATTTAGGGCCAGCTAAGAAATTTGGCTACCCCACACGCCAGTTCTGTATTAGGGTTAGATTGTAAAATTCTTAGTGCTGGGGCATAGCCTCTCATCTCAAGTAGGCGACAGACAGGTTTTAGCCATTTGGATCTAGGCTTATTGTAGGCACTGCAGGCAAAAAAAACATGTGGGATAATTTCCAGTTCAGTGCTGCAGTGCGGGCAGGTGGCAAGCGTCTGATGGAGGGGTGTCCATTTAGAGGTGCGTTCACGGACTGGTAGGGTTCCCATTCTAAACTGAACATATTAGGCCCTATCTTTGGGTTTTCTAATAAAGTCCATGTAGGGTTCAAGCAAGGGTACGGTCTTATGCAGTCGAAACTCATCAGTGAGTCTGCCCAAGTTATCCGCTCTAGATTCTTGGGCGTCGACCCACCGCCAGTAAGCCCGCTTGACTTCCAGTTTAGATAATGAAGCACCGGACTCCCACGCCACCCATAGGCCAATGGCCGTCAGTAGTTCCTTCATTTTAGAATGCCAGACTATTTTGTGTGGCCCCTGCAAGCTCATGACTTCTTTAAGGCTGTCTGCGTAGCTCTCTAGCTCTGGTGTGCGCCACAGGCGAGCCCAATAAAGAAGCGGACGCAGAATTATAAGATCTTTAATAGATCTGCGTCCAAGGTCGTATTGAATGGGCTTGCTAGGGGTACTCCTGGGGATGGACAATAGCTCCTTATAAAATTTGTTTTCGGCCATTACAAGGGGGTCAACGTTATCAAAACCCCAGAGCTCTGCCCCATACAGTGCACTGCCTACTGCTTTTGCAGAATAGATCTCTAAAGCAGGAGCTATGGGTCTTGATACTGAGGATCTGTGCTCCCTGCTAATGGCGCCCACAACCCGTTTATGGTTTAAAGCCATTTTTTCAATGTGGGGGTTCCACTTGAGTTGGTCGGATATCCTAATCCCAAGATAGTCGAAAGTTTTAACCCGCTATAGTGGCTCTTCGTTAAGAGTGAGCATACGATTGGCTTTTCTACTGGGATTAAAATAGAGCCAAGCCCCTTAAGTTACAGAAAACACTGAACCGATCCAGCAATTTTTGAAGCCCCATGGGCGTTTTAGAGACTAGTAGCGTATCATTGGCAAAGAGCATGGCAGGGACTTTCACACCGGCCAAACTAGGGACATCAGAATCAATGTCAGATAAAAAAAAACACCCCATTAACAAATAAGGAAAAGAGGGTCGGCGCCAGAACACATCCTTGGCGGACGCCTCTGTGCACCGGGATTTTTTCTGTTATCTGCTCCTTCGTGCCCCACCGAATGTGTGCGTAAGTTCCATCATGCATGCGGGCCAACAAGTGCAGAATAGGCAGAGGGAACCCCATCTCATGGAGAACCGCCCCCAGGCGCCCTCGGGGGACCAGGTCCAATGCGGTCTTCAGGTCGATGAAGGCCAAGTACAGACCATCCTTGCTAATCGAGACTGTCTTCCAATGGAGTAGTAACAGCTTGAAAGCCTGATCTACGGTGCTTGTACAGGCCCTGAAGCCCACCTGGAAGGGGGAGATAATATTGTTCTCCTCTGCCCAGGAGAGGATTCTTTCAAGAAGGACTCTGCCAACCACCTTCGGACCAACATCAATCAAGCTGATCGGACGATAGTTGGGAGGGTCACCTCTTGGCCCATTTTTATAAATAGGGATCTCTTCTGCTCCTCTCCATGAGTTTGGGACTGGAGACCCAAGGAGGAGGGCGTTAGTCAGAAAGGAGAAGAATTTGGCCCATTGCTTAGGGCTGGCATGGAATAGATCAGCAGGAATGCCATCCTGGCCCGGTGCCTTGCCTTGGACAATTTTACTGATTGCAGACTCTACCTCCCTGTGCCCTATAGGATCAATAGGTGGGGGTGCGTTGTGTTGGGGTAATATGCATTCTGCTGTCGCTTTGATGTTCACGGGGACCCCTACCCCTGCGTACAGTTTCCTAAAGTGATCAAACCATTCTCTGTCCGTGATTTGGTTAGGTAATAAATCTGTTCCATCATCATTATTTTTTCTTACTAGAGCCCAGAATCATTCCCTGTTCCTATTCTGACTGGCCAGTTTTAGCTCTTCCCAATGGGAATCATCCCAAGCCCTCTTTGCCACTGATAGTGCACGCCAGTACACGGCTCGGGCTAGGCGAACCTCAGTTGGATCTCGGGTTTTGATGGCGCAGATCAGTTTAGACTTAGCCCCTCTACATTCATGGTTATACCACCTGGCTGTGGGCTTCCTACGCTTCAGCTGGCTTGCCCTACATCCATCAAGGAAGAGAGCGGCCATCCTGTATATTGTCTCCTCGTAGACCGTGTTGGCCTGGGCTGAGCCGGGATCCTCAGAACAGAGTGTAGAAAGCTTCTCCGTCATATCTCTTACGATTTCTCCCAAGGCGTTTGTCTTTTGCTCATTGATGGCAAATTTATGCCATTTGATGAACCTTTTGCAATTCAAGGGTACTATTTCTCTAGTCGCCATTGTTGATCTATTACTAGACAGGGAGTTCCCCACAGTTATCAGGTTGCACTGGCTAAGGGATAGAGGGTTATGGTCGCTATGGATAGCTGCCATATCTGCTACATATATCCACAGTCTCTTATCTACCAGAATGTAGTCTATTCTACTGGGGCAACTAACCCTATTGTAAGTACACGCACCGGAGAAGTCAGACGGCGTGCGCCCATTCACTGCTACCAGAGCATGGTCCAACACTAAGGCATTCATTTGGATAATGACAGGTGTCCACTTTTTAATCAGCACCATCGTCAATTGCGGGATTCCCCATCTCGCATCTTCCTCCAGTAAATCTACCGCGCCTTCGGCAGCCAACGGCTCAAATGTGCAGTTGAAGTCACCAGCAAAATAACGGCAGAGTATCTGGGGAGCAGTTACAGAGTGACTCTGCAAGTAGGGCTATGGTTGGAGATTTACCTTCCCCTGGTATACCTCTAGCATAGATGTTAAAAACTTCCAGGATCACTGGGGCTTAGGGAACCCGAATCGTTAGCCTCATCATGTCATGGGAGATGTTAGGGGAGTAGGAGATCTTACAGTTTAGGGAAATTTTGACCCAGACAAGTAAGCCACCAGACGGGCGACCCCTTCTAGAAGAAGTTGCTGGGACATGGAAAGTGGACTAGCCAGGCTTGTTCACTGGTTCCAAGCACCATGTTTCTTGGAAGATGCACAGGTCATGCCTTCCTAATAGTTCGTTCCAATCGGGAAGAGCTATTTTGTTCCCAAGACCTGCAACATTCCAAGAATCAACGCTCAAATCTCTAGTCTTACCATTGATGTATAGTGTGACTGGTTCAATCCCATGAACATCGGTGGAGATTGGAATGTTGAGGCCAGCGGAAACTATAAGCTCCTCAGGCCCAGCATTACCAATATCCAGCGGTGTAAAATAGTCCACCTCGGTTAGTCTCTCACATAAGGTACGATCGGTGCCCTGGGCCTTGTGGTTGTCATCCCTGATTACCAAAGGGGAGAGCATTGGGAGTGGGTTGCCACAGTCTACATTTGCCCTATCAGGACTGCTGGTTTGGTTTTCTGCACTCTCAGTTGGAACTATAGAAGGGCGACACAATCCTGGAGATTCCATGAGTCAATCAACAGCCTCCAGTGCGCTGTACCGATTGCAACAGGAAATGGGGGGTTGGGTAAACTGGGGGCCATACCATTCATCGCTATACTGACTACCGCCATGGTTAGGCCACCCTCCTCTGCGCTGTATCAAATTCTATCCCTCTACTCCCCCGCCACCTGGGATGAAGCAGTTCAAGTCCCTACGCACCTCATACCTCCTCCCTCTCCCGGTATGGTTGGTATCCCTCAGCCAATTCCAGCTGTTATCCAGCTGCTCCCCGGGCATGTAAAAATGGGACAGTGGTCTGGCCACAATCGCAGTGCCATTGTTTCCTGGTTTCCCCTTTCAAATGTGCTCTACAGTACGAGGATCCTCAAAAGTCACTACAACACAATCTCCCTGCAAGACTTTCCTATTGGGGCCCACTCAGGGGGCTCTCTCAACCGTCAAGATGTTACTGCGGGTGTTGGGTGGTAGTGGGTGGATGTTTGCTAGCCAGTGGCATACCTTATTTTTAAGCGCCCAGAAAGGTTCTAAAGATGTCGGGCCAGTTCCGGTACGCCTGTCAAAATGATTACAAAGCGACAGGCTTCTGGTGGTAAATTGATATTTGGACGCTTCTGGCTCAGGATGGGATGTGTCCGATTTTGGAGTGGGGGCAGCGTGACTGTTTATCTTAGTTTGATTAGTGGGCTCAGCTAATACGTGGGACCGGGCATCCCCTTTGTTGGACTCAGGATTGGGGCAGGTCGGCAGTGGAGTCTTAGGTATGTTATTTTTTGCTACTGGTGGGCGTTTGTTGACTTATTGGGGATTACTAGCTGGCGCAGTTGCATTGGTTGCCCTATTAGCACGGTGTGATACCTGGGGTCTTAGGTCCTTTTGAAATTCCTGGAGCAATTTTTCTATTCCAAGAAGCCTAGCTTCTAGGGTAGCAAGTAGGGTTTTAATGACATTGGTCAGGGCGTGGGTTAGGGGCTCATCCCTTCCAGCTGTACCTCCTAGTCTATCAGCTCCTGATCTATCAGCTATAGGGCTATCTTCAAGGATAACAACCATGGTGTTATCCAGGATGGTGTCATCGAGTATGCTCAAAGGTAAGTGTAGGGCCTCATTTCGAGGCTCTTCAATACCTGTGTTGTTCCCATTGGGTACTCCATTGGGTTCCCTCACCTCTACGATGCTGTCTCTCTCACTATTGGGAATGCCAGTGCTTCCGAGTTTTGTTCCACTGGCTTTCTTGGTGTTGGGGATAGTGGGCTTGGGTTGCCTACATTTAGGGATAGCCCCCTCCCGCTTCCCCCTCTTACGAATAGTTGAGTTATCGTTTTTGGGGTCAGCCAAAGTGGCTGTTGGAGTAGAGTCAGGTTGAGTTTGGGACAGGGACTGAGCATCAGGAGGTGTAAGGTCTAGTGCTACTGCTGTAATCAAAATCCTGCCTCTCAGGGGTACCAATGATATGTAGTCCATAAAGCAGTAAGAGACTGACATAGAACACAATATCACCAAGGAAGAAATATGTTTTCACACCTAAACCTATTTAGGTATCCCTTCTAAGGGAAGCCGGCTCATTTACTTCACATCACATTATGGTACCTTTCACAAAAGCAACACATTTTAACATGTGAGCTTAACCAAAGACAGCAGGCATGCCAAAAATAGTGCAGAGTATACACTACTATCAAAGGTGGAGGAAATATCCTCACATTACCTGCCTATATGAGTTGCAACACATACATATCAAATCAAATCATATCAAATCATATTCATATCATATTCTTCAAAGGTCAAACACAATCCAAAGTAGACAAGTCTATCTCAAATTCAAATATGCCAACAAAGGCATCCAAACTTAGAACAGGCGCCGCAAAATTACTTTTACCAAACATAAGCTGTCCAAATTCTAACTGCCAAGTCTTATCTAACAGTCTATCTTTTTATGTTACATTTTAATACTCACACCAAAAGTGTTCTCAGCCAGGGGTGACATCCTAGGGAGGATCAAAGATCAGGAAGGACAGAAAACACACCGAGCTGCAGACACAAGGAATCACCAGAGGCGCGCCGTGCACAGCATACCTCCTTTGCAGAAACCAGTCCCATGCTGCTCAGTAGTCCTCTGCCTCCTGGCAAGTTGATCACTCCTCCAGATTGTCACCTCTCTGATGAGTCCCTTCATCATGGTCGCCAACTGCTGTAATCAAAATCCTGCCTCTCAGGGGTACCAATGATATGTAGTCCATAAAGCAGTAAGAGACTGACACAGAACTCTGAAATATCAAAGGACAATTTATTACACTTATATGAGGTGAGGCTGCATCGCCCAAAAGCCATGGCAAATGAATGAGACAGTCTGAGGAATTCAGAAGGCTGACGCCTTATATACATTTCAGACTTACACAGTAAGCATACATGAAAGGGGCAGTCTTGGCTCCTGTGAGCACACAAAGAATACCAAATATGGACATATAGTTTCTCTTTGTTGAACCAAGTGGGAGGAGCTAACAGTTTCAGAACGTAGTGAACACATTCCTATGTAAAACGAATCAGTAACAGCTGCAATTTTAGGAGGTCATAGTATGAGTATTAAGCTTTATGAATATCTAAAAACGATTTTAAAAAACACATATTTTTTTTTCAAATAATTTTTCTATTATTAATAATTTCTTTTTTATTTATTTTTTCTAAACCCAATCTGAATTGACTTAAATCCACATTTAAAAACCAAACTGCATCTTTTGCCTATCAGTTTAGATGCAGTTATGTATGAGCCTATGCGCAAAAGCCTAACTTAGAACAAGACAGATTTTCGCGCCAGAATTTAAAAAAAAAGAGGACATTTGAGCAACAACCCAAGAATATAGTTTGAAAAAGTATTAAAAGAAAGGAAAACCGCAAGTAAAATGTTTTCCTGTGATACAAAATAATGAACCTTACTTTTGTAACCCTCCAAAACCCTTATTCTGAATTGCTAAATTCAGAGCGTAGGCTAGCCTTCTGGCTGAATAAACATTCCAATGTCATTTATGGCCCTTAAAAAAAACAACAACTGCCATTCTCAAGGCAGGAAGGGGCCTGCACAAATCTGAAACTCAGAACTATCAATCTTACTGAAGCAGACATTGCCAGAAAAACGTGTGCCACAAGATGCATTTAGACGTAGCAAAAATTCACTTTTAGATGAAGTTTTAGCTTTTTACATGTATTGAAAATGCATGTAAGTAAAAAACTACAAATTCGTTTTCCCTACAGAACACACAATTTAATTTTGAGGCCTTTCATGGTACTAGTGAATGCAAATTTGAACTTTATCTATTTTAAGCATTTAACATTTTGCACATATGTGCCTTTGCTTAGTCTATAAATTAAAAAGCAACATATAGCGATTTTAGCAGGTAACATGGCAAATTACTGCATTCTTATTTAATTTTCACCTAATATCAATGAATCTAACATTTTTCTCAACAGACTGAAAACATCAAGAAATCCACAACCACGCATTGAGCTCATTTCACACAGAAACAGAAACATTTCAAACATGCAGGACACACAATACAGCGCCTAAAGCATGTGTTTCATAAATTCACGCCAACGCTATTCACAAACAGAAGTTACACTAACAGGAACAAAAACCCCACATTTAAACACACATTGAACCCACAGATCAATACATAGGACTGAAACAAAAAACAAGCCACAAATGGAACTTAAACCAAACCAATTGTAAATGCTAGTTGTACGTCATATTTACAAGGAACGTTTGGCAATGATGTTTCAATTCACAAGTTTTGACTGGCAGAGCACCAAAAATCGCTCTGCATTCCCCATTCATAGAAATGCACAGAACAAAGGATCCTTACATGTATTATGGCCATATTTTAATTCCCTGGGGATACAATATCACCAAGGAAGAAATATGTTTTCACACCTAAACCTATTTAGGTATCCCTTCTAAGGGAAGCCGGCTCATTTACTTCACATCACATTATGGTACCTTTCACAAAAGCAACACATTTTAACATGTGAGCTTAACCAAAGACAGCAGGCATGCCAAAAATAGTGCAGAGTATACACTACTATCAAAGGTGGAGGAAATATCCTCACATTACCTGCCTATATGAGTTGCAACACATACATATCAAATCAAATCATATCAAATCATATTCATATCATATTCTTCAAAGGTCAAACACAATCCAAAGTAGACAAGTCTATCTCAAATTCAAATATGCCAACAAAGGCATCCAAACTTAGAACAGGCGCCGCAAAATTACTTTTACCAAACATAAGCTGTCCAAATTCTAACTGCCAAGTCTTATCTAACAGTCTATCTTTTTATGTTACATTTTAATACTCACACCAAAAGTGTTCTCAGCCAGGGGTGACATCCTAGGGAGGATCAAAGATCAGGAAGGACAGAAAACACACCGAGCTGCAGACACAAGGAATCACCAGAGGCGCGCCGTGCACAGCATACCTCCTTTGCAGAAACCAGTCCCATGCTGCTCAGTAGTCCTCTGCCTCCTGGCAAGTTGATCACTCCTCCAGATTGTCACCTCTCTGATGAGTCCCTTCATCATGGTCGCCAACTGCTGTAATCAAAATCCTGCCTCTCAGGGGTACCAATGATATGTAGTCCATAAAGCAGTAAGAGACTGACACAGAACTCTGAAATATCAAAGGACAATTTATTACACTTATATGAGGTGAGGCTGCATCGCCCAAAAGCCATGGCAAATGAATGAGACAGTCTGAGGAATTCAGAAGGCTGACGCCTTATATACATTTCAGACTTATACAGTAAGCATACATGAAAGGGGCAGTCTTGGCTCCTGTGAGCACACAAAGAATACCAAATATGGACATATAGTTTCTCTTTGTTGAACCAAGTGGGAGGAGCTAACAGTTTCAGAACGTAGTGAACACATTCCTATGTAAAACGAATCAGTAACAGCTGCAGACTCTACCAGGCATTTCTGAGCATGCGTGGAAGTGGAGGAGGCTAAATATATCCTGTTACTAGGCAGACTTCAGGCGCAGCTAAAAGGAAGGTAGGACAAAGCACAAAGTGAGCACATGGCAGCACATAGTAGCCAAGATGGCCTCCAGAATACTAAAATGGCTTCTAAAAAGCGGATAAGATAACTTCTAAACATTAGATGGCTTCTGCTAACGCTAACCCATTATGCTAATTTACAACACTGCTGCTGCTGTCTGGCTGTTAGTAACATTATGAAGCTCAGCATGGATCAGTACAGAGTTAGTGTTGCTTATAGAGGTATTGGGGGTACGCACAGAACCGATATGGCCCAGGGATGACCTTTTAACTGCTACTAGTTCTTGGGAAACCCTTCTTTCCATCAATACGATTCCTTGGTCTATTAAAGAGTTAGTGCGGACGATAAAATCGTCAAAAATTCCAGTCAGTTTTTTCCTAGCGCCCGCCGCAGCCATGCTTCTAGTTTCCCGGCATTCCATAGGCTATACCAAATACTGAAAGCGGTAGATCTAAGAACGGGAAAAGGAAAGAAGTCCCACTTTCAGTACCCAACAACGTTTGTAATTAGCACCAATAGGGGCCCAAGCAGAAACCACCATAGGAGGATAGATGTAACCAGTGGGGGCTTACAGTTCTGGTGGATTAGAGTCGCTTTTCGGCCAGGGGCTATGGCCCAGTCCAGTCTCTTCAGGCCTCTGAGGGCCTCAGAGGGCCCACCTTTTGCCCCAGCTTAGCCCGGCGCGGGCCTGCACGCGTCCCGCGTCGCGGGAGCCCTATCGATGTTGAAATATGCGTCCTGGCGCCAAAACGAGTGGTGGGCGTGGTCGCCCCCCAGGGATCGCTGGGGGTTGTGGTCTCCCCTCTCGGGGGCCGTGCACCGATGGAAACGTGCAGCGGCGGCGGAGGAGACCAGCTGGGTGTCCCAGGCGGCAGCGTGTGTCCAGCGTGTGTCCCCAGGTAAGCAGGCAAAAATTCAAACAGAGAAAAATGTTCTACTGGCAAAGGGCGCCCGCTCCTCTGCAGCCCTATCGATGTTTAAATGCGCCTCCTGGCGCCAAAACGAGTGGTGAGCGTGGGCGCCCGCAGGGATTGCTGGGGGATGTGGTCTCTCCTCTTGGCGGCCGCGCACCGATGGAAACGTGCAGCGGCGGTGGAGGAGACCAGCTGGGTGTCCCAGGCGGCAGCGTGTGTCCCCAGATAAGCAGGCAAAAATTCAAACAGGGAAAAATGTTCTACTGGCAAAGGGCGAAACCACTATTATCACCACCACTTCTAGCACAACTATCACCATCACCACCACTATCCTCATCTCCACTACTACATCACTACCACTATTTATGTCACTTTTACCACCATCACCAACATTACAATTAATGCCACCAACATTGTTCCTGCATTTCTGGCCTAAACACAGACCATTTCTAAATGGGTTGAGCCAATCTGATTGGTAACCCTATAACCAATCAAAATTGGTCCCTGCAAAAAAAGCCATTCTGATTGAGTCCATCGCAGCAAAACACACATTCTGAAATGTTTGCAATCTGTAGAGGTACAAGCAGCCCATACATGAGTGTTTTAGTTGTCTGTCACAGACAGCATAGCAGGTAGGTATTTATCCTATAGTTGGAGAGGGGGATTAGGTATGCTCCTTGGCAGTTTGTCTTGCCTCTTTCATTTGAGTGCTCCAGATTTTGTGGCTTTGCTTTCCATTTTTTTCTTCATCCCCCTTCCACCTCCCTCCCGAAGCATTAGGGTTTCAGATTTTTTTTGATTTATTGAGTCTATCCTGCTGATGTCATGGAAGTATTATTTCCTTTTCTGTAGTTGCATGGTATTTAACTTTGAGCTCTGAGTTCCTAACTGCACCTCCTCTCGATTGTGCAGAGGCAGTTCTCCCATACTTGGATTGCTCAGGATTTTCTTGACTGGCTTTGTTTCCCATCATCCCGACTCATCCGGTTCCCTGAAATCGCTACCCTTCTTCAATCTTTCTCCCACCCCTACCAGTTCTCACCCACCCCTTTCAGGCTCTGCTCACCACCCACTGATGCTAGTATTGGCTTTGCTAATGTTTGCATAATTATGTTGTAATTATTTGCAAAGACAATGTTGATGGGTGGTCAACATTGAATGTCCTCCTGCATGCTTCCAAAATGCAATTGAACAGCCATTTTGGAGCAGTATCTTGTCTAAACTTTTGGTTATATAGTGCTAATAAGGCTGTCATGTTGCATCTAAGTGCAATAAGTTAGTCATCTTGGAAAGAAAAAACTACTATAGCTAATCCGGACATATGCCTCTATTAGTTTTGCCAGTACCTACACTAAAATAGTCCAGGCATATCACAAACACAGGAATAGCAGTGACAAACCATTGGCAAAAAGAGACCAGCAGACATACACAAGGCTTGTTTATGTTGAGGGATAACATTCACCTTTTCAGAAATTGGATCAATAAATATGTGGGGTATACCCTTTCCAATCAGGTTACATCAAAACACAGTTCAAATAGAATACTGTCTCATGCCCTCGTAGTAATGAAACAAGCAGAAAACAAAAATATGTTGGGTGGAATTCATGAATTATTCTTAGTCACTGATAATTATTATGGGGCTCAACCCAGTCCATTATTGTTTGCCCATTACTGCTCCAGATAGAGATCAGTCATATGCAATCAACCCATGTCTAGAGAGATAAGTATGTGCTACCGCCTCGTGGTGCTGACTTACAACGTCTCCTGAACAAGGAAGAACTCCATTGGATTCTGAAGACTAAAAGCCTTCACAGTGGTCTTAATAGGATGAGGAACTGGACCACATTGATTTAATTGTTATAACGTGTTCGCAGACCACACTTTAGGAGCAGGATTCAGTATTGGGTCTCATTGATCTTACTGTGATAGTATGTCCTAACACCTGGGGCCTTATTTATGAAGGCCCTGCGCCACCGGTGCGTCACTTTTTCCCATGTTAAAAGTGACGCACCTGCGGTGCAAGGCCTTCATAAATAAGGCCCCTGGTTTCTATTCACAATTGCTATTGTGTATTTAAACAATGTATTGTCCTCATGTATTAGGGCTTGCTCTGTAATAATGGTTTTAAGTTACACTGTCCTGGGCTACATGCCATTTTAATGTCCTTTTTCACATTTCCCCCTCATTACATGCACCTCCTAGCAATGGCCGATTTTCTCACCACACTAACCTTGCTGTCAATGGCCGGTATCTTCACCTTGCAATCTCATTGGATAACCCCTCACCACATGACACGGAATGGCCCCAATTCCGTCATCGCCGCAGCTTGCATTAATGATCATGAGGGTTCCTACCACTTATAAAGACCCCCATTGAGGACCTGTACTCCTATTAAAATTGGTAAGCTGATTCCACCGGTTTTCACTTTTTTAATGTCTAGTTTCATGTGCCTCGCGGGCCTGGTAATTCTTAACTGAATTGCAGAATTGCCCGTTATTCTGACACCATATTAACGGATACCGGATAAACTAAGGCTTCCCCCCCCCCCTTCTATGCACCTCTTAGCAATGGCCGATCTTCTTACCGAACTAACCTTGCTGTCAATGGTCGGTATTTTCTGCCTGTAATCTCATTGGTTAATCCCTTACTACGTGACCCGGAATGGCTTCATTTCCGGCATTGCAGCGGCGCGCTTCACTGATCGTGAGGTTTCCCACGACTTACAAGGACCCCCATTGAGGACATGTATCCCTACTATAATTGGTAAGCGATTTCTACTTGTTTTCGCCTTTATATTGTCTAGCTTCATGTGCCTTGTGCGCTTAGCAATTCTTATTTAAATTACAGAATTGCCCGTTATTTGGACACCGCAGCAGCGGTTACCGGGTAAGCTAATGTCCTTCTGAGCACATTTGCAGATATCTAACCCCGCACTTCTTGCCCTAACCTTCGGTCTTAATTTTCTCATAGAAGTGGGTATTGTGAAATCACATTGCGCACCACTGAGCCTACTCCAGCGTTCCCGGGTAAGCTTAGTACAGTTCGAGCATCTGCATGGTGTAGGTTCACCTTATAACTCTTCGCACTTCACCGGATAGGTCGCCTTATCACTTCCCGACCCGGTTCAAAAGATTTAATAATATCTTGCGCCTACGTTATAACTGTCATTTCTTGTTATACCCCTATGATTGCATGCTCGGTCGGCTATTTGCTGACTACACCGCTAGCGCTATTTATAAACTCTTTCTCCACCTCCTCTTGTTAATTTCTAAATTCTGCATGGATAGCCAAAATAGGTTAATTGCCTTTTTCGGGGCTTTTACTCTTTTGAGTCATGTGCACGACTCGTTATGATTTGCACCACTGTGGTCCAACAGGGCACAATTGTTTACTAGCAATGAATGGTTGTCATTCCATATATGTTTTTAATTTGTCGTTTGCTTTCCCTCCCCTTTTTTATTCTTTCCCCTAATTGTGTATTCTAGCAATATAACCCCACAGCGTGGGCATTCTGTATATATGTATTAAGGCAATCTTTTGTTATCCTGAGGATGAACCTTGTATTGTAATTGGGTTAGAAACGTTGTCGACCTTAATACACTGAATGCATATTTATCTTGTGATTTATCATTTGCATATGTGTATATTTTGGATTGTCTGTGTATGACTTATGATATTCAGACTGCCATAATTTGCCTAAAAATTCTCCTGTTTGTCTTCCCCTGAGTGTGTTAGTTGGGCACCGGCTGGTGTCCTACTTGTATCACACCTAACTTTTATGTACTTTATGCATTGGAAATTAAACTGTCCGGCTGGACATTTGATATAGAACTATTCAGTCTATATTTATTGGAATTCATTGTTGTTTTTTGGTCTAGGGACATTGTCTCTGTTAATTTATAACCACCCAAGGTCCCTAGCTTACTGCACCTTTGGGTACCCTTGATTCATATATATAATACTAAGTTGAAGCAGTGGCAAACAATTGTAAGGCTAAATGAAAAACACAATCCCATTGCCTAGACAAATTAGAAAAAAATCAAGCAGAAAGACACCAAAATGACAAATACCAGATAAGAAGAGATAGATAGGTGATTTTTCCTAGTTTTTAAGCAAAATGTGCAAAGGAAACTGAAAGGCCCAATTGAATGACACATTTTGAAGTTGACCTGGACAAAGGTAAGATTTTAGGCCATATGCAATGGATTGGAGGTTGTGCAAGTCAAGTTGGTCACCACGTCAAGGTTTTTACCTTGGGGCTGAACATTTTCCCAAGCTCAAAGTCCTTGAGTGTGGCAAGGCAGAATACTGAAGCTGAACGCAGTCCCTGAAAATGAATATGTAATTGAGGAGTTACTGCCGATGCCTTAAATTTTGGCATTGGAAGCTCCAAGTGGGACAAAACTGGATTTTATAGCTGCCAAGGTTCTTTTACCACAAGAATAGATATGCAACATTGGACAGTCCAGAAATGTTCTGAGGAGCTGGTGATGAGCTACACTTATCCAGTGATTAGAGAATTTCCCACTCCAATTCTGGCAAATTTCACACTCAATCCCAGCTTCTTTTTGCAGCAATTCTTCTCTCATGTATGTTATATTATCTTATGTTAACGATTTTATAGAACTCCTGCTTACTCCATTCGGATTGTCCCACGCTGAAGATTAGTGCACCACTAAGACTTGAAACTAAAAAGAGAGATCTAACCTACACTAGCCTGAAAAGCCACGTATTTAGCTTTTGCTAGAAGGCTGTTTCTGAGCATTTCGGTCTCAGATCAAGAGGGAGAGTATTCAACTGATTAGGGGCCAAAAAACTGAAAGAATGACCATCCAATGTGCTTTTTTCACTCTGGGAATTATTGTGAGTACTGCTTCAGAAGATGTAATACTTCTGGAAGGGTGATAGTGCTTAACCAGAGAGTGCAGAAAATGGGGGGCTTTGTCCTTCAACATTTTGTGGCAAAAGCATAAAGCTTCAAAAGCCACCCTCTTCATCGTCAGAGACCAGTGAACCCTGGCAAGTGCTTGCATTTAATAGCAGGTGTACAGTATCACTCTGCACCCTTTGAAGCTTTCTCAATCTTTCTATGATGGTACCTAAATATAGTACATTACACAATAATTGAGACATTAAGTGATCAAGGACTGGACCACTGTTTTCCTTGTGGCTTCTGGGAGTAAATGTAGACCAAAGCCATTCAAGCAGACGGCTATTGGATACAGTATCAAATGCTACACTTAGGTCCAACATAATCAAAGCTGTGGTGTTACCCTCATCGGCAATGGGTCCAAGAGACTCAGAAACTAACAACAGTGCAGATTCAGTACAAAGAAATTGAGGTAACAGGGTAAACAGGCGCACTGCAAAAGTTTTGGCTTAGGTTAAATTTATACAAATCACAACAGGTGCTCAAAAGTAAGGTAGGGAAGGTCACCTCACTCCCCCAGATGTGGGGGCCATAAAAGGGACCAGCGGGACAAAAAAAAAAAATTTTCGATTTGCGCGGGGGTAGCGCCCGGTACACGCACCGGGGAGCGAACCGGGGAGCGTACCATGGGGAAAAAAGAATGACAGATTTTTTAAAAAATGTAGTATTTTTTTATAAATTGGAGGTAGTTCTAAAAAGAACTGTTTTTTTTTATTCTTTTTGTTGTTTTATATTTTTTTATTCTTTTTTTGGAACATTTTGTACTTTTTTGGCTTTTATGAACAATTTTATATTTTTTGGGAGTTTTTATGGAGACAAACAAAAAACAGGGAATTGTAAACAGCTCAACTGGAGCAAAAACAATCAGGAAAGAAGTTAGTTTTTTTTGGGCAATTGTGGTTGTCACCAGCACGGTAGATGAGTTTAATGCTTTGCTCACCATAGGTAATTGTTTTTCCACAAAATATACAAACGATTTTGTATTGTCCAAACTGGGTTTGGATGTTTGGGACCATCTCCCTTGTCTCTGGACCCGATGGAGTGGGTTGCTTACTTTGGGAGGTGCTGGGAGAAGATTGGGGAGGGTTTCTGGTCAGTTCTCTGACCTCTGCCACAGCATAGTTGTTAGGGTGCCGGCATTGCATGTGGCGAATCATGGTGGTATTGCCAAAAGAGTACTTTTTGTTAGGGTTCCCCCTGGAAAGTACCGTGCCAAAGTTTAGACAAGTAACCTTTGGCGCATTTACTTTCTTGAGGTCCTTTGGGATTGAAAACAACTCCCAGATAATGTGCTCCTTTGGCTTGTATGGGGTAGTATCTTTAGGCAGGAACCTCCTCCTCTCCTCCTCCTTCTCCTCCTCCTCCTCTTCTTCATCTCCACCACTGTGGTCCTTGTGATGGTCCTTGTGGTGGTGGTGGTGGTGGTGGTTGAGATGCTCCTGCTTCTGCTGCTACTGTAGCCATTTTTCAGTACAAATAGGTACAAACAGGTCTTCCTCAATCAAAGTACAAAGTGAGAATGAGGAAAATAGGTGGGGGCTTTCATCATTTGGAAAACAAAACTGTCCTGAACCAATGAAAAGTGTTATTTTCAGGTCATATGACTCGGGCTTTCATCATTTGGAAACCAAAACTGTTCTGAACCAATAAAAAGTGTTATTTTCAGGTCACATGACCTGATGCGCTTACGCCCCGGGGCGATTACGTAGCGCGTTCGTATGCGCATGGGTGCGCTCACGCCGTGTGTATCACGCGGCTACGCGATACGTCACAAAGATGTTTTTGTTCACGGCAATATCGCTAACGGGACGCTCACCGGTACGCGCACCGGGGCACGCCGCAAGACTGCGCTGACCGGCGCGCTCACTGGTACGCGCACCGGGAGCGCCCCAAGGAAAAAAAAATGAAGAATATACATATAAAAAATAGTATTACATAAATATACAATATAGGATTCATTATAAAAAATATTATATTTGATAGCAATAGAAATTTGAGATCAAAAAACCTTTGAAATTCACTGAAAAAAATATAGGTTTGAGGCCCTATATATAGTTAGGAATTATCATTTAAAAAACCTATGAAATTCACTGAAAAAAACATAGGTTTCACACCAGTTATAGTTAGGAATTAGCATTTAAAAAACCTATGAAATTCACTGAAAAAACCATAGGTTTCACACCAGTTATAGTTAGGAATTAGCATTTAGAAAACCTATTACATTCACTGAAAAAACCATAAGTTTCACACCAGTTATAGTTAGCTGGAAATTTTACTGACATAAAACCATTGAAATTCCCATGTTATAGTTAGTTGAACTCACTATAACTTGCGCGCCTGCAATGCACAGCTGATGACGTCACATATTACATCACTCTTGACATGGTCAGTGACATCACTCATGATATCACTGATGACACCATCCTTGTGACAGAGTGACAGACCTCCTTTCAGTGTAATGTAACCCTTGAAACACATATTCAAAAATAGAAACTAACATTTTCAAAAAAAATGGAGATACCCATACCAGTTACAACAACCAATTCAGTGATTCCACCATCTATATACACATCCACTCATTCACCAACAGTTCTATATAGTCACTCATACATATACACACTCATCATATGTAGTGATACACCTATACATCCTGTTACACACCAACAGTCATCCAAAAGTTACTCACACACATACTCACACATGCAAATAAACTATTGACATCCATTTATTTGCATATACAGCTATACACACACTACCACCTCACTTCTAAGGAAACTTACACATACTTACTCTCATAAACAATCACTTATAGAAATAATAATAATAATACTGAGTTTTATAAAGCGCGCAGCTACCTCCGTAGGAAGTGTCCCGGCGCTGGCATGGGCAGTGAGAATCATAACGCAAGAGAGATGAAATTTATTGCGTGAAAAGCCATGTTTTCAGTAGGCTTCTGAAACAAGGTTCGGAGGGTGCTTGTTGGATTTCCTGTGGCAAGGTGTTCCAAAGTTCCATACTTATTTAAACAAGAACTCTTACAATCTCTTACTCTCACATATACTTATTTATATACATCAATACTCACATATACTAGATTAAAACATATGTCATTACTAATAAAGACACTAGTGAGACAGTCATTCACTCACTAACACACACATATACACACTCATCCACCCTTACAATCCTACACATATGCTGTCTTCAAAACACATACAGTGAGTCAGTCACCAACCCATTCAGCCACTTATACACAAAGTGAAACACTGATATATATATTTAAATATTTAAAAATTACTCGCTAATATATGTATTCACTAAGATACACTTAACAAGCCAGTTAACCAATCAATTTTTTTTTTTAAAAAGCATCCATTTACACACTTATTTAACCATTTATTCTTCCATCGACCTTTGCAAATACATATATAAAACATATTTATTTTTCAGAAAGACACACATTCACTGGATGTGTCATCAGTGATGTCATGAGTGATGTCACTGACCATGTAGTGAGTGATATAATATTTGATGTCATCAGCAGTGCATTGCATGCGCACAAGTTATAGTGAGTCCAACTAACTATAACGTGAGAATTTCAATGGTTTTATGTCAGTAAAATTTCCAGCTAACTATAACTGGTGTGAAACCTATGGTTTTTTCAGTGAATGTAATAGGTTTTTTAAATGCTAATTCCTAACTATAACTGGTGTGAAACCTATGGTTTTTTTCAGTGAATTTCATAGGTTTTTTAAATGCTACTTCCTAACTATAACTGATGTGAAACCTATGGTTTTTTCAGTGAATTTCATAGGTTTTTTAAATGATAATTCCTAACTATACATAGGGCCTCAAACCTATGTTTTTTTCAGTGAATTTCAAAGGTTTTTTAATCTCAAATTTCTATTGCTGTCAAATATAATATTTTTTATAATGAATCCTATATTGTATATTTATGTAATACTATTTTTATATGTATATTCTTTATTTTTTTTTCCTTGGGGCGCTCCCGGTGTGCGCGTACCGGTGAGCGTCCCGTTAGCGCTATTGCCGCGAACGAAAACATCTTTGTGACGTATCGCGTAGCCGCATCCGCGTGATACGCACGGCGTGAGCGCACCCAGAAGCACCCACGCGCATACAAACGCGCTACGTAAGCGCCCCGGGGCGCGCTCCGGGTCGCGTAGCGTAAGCGCGTCAGGTCATGTGACCTGAAAATAACACTTTTCATTGGTTCAGAACAGTTTTGGTTTCCAAATGCTGAAAGCCCGAGTCATATGACCTGAAAATAACACTTTTCATTGGTTCAGGACAGTTTTGTTTTCCAAATGATGAAAGCCCCCACCTATTTTCCTCATTCTCACTTTGTACTTTGAGTGAGGAAGACCTGTTTGTACCTATTTGTACTGAAAAATGGCTACAGTAGCAGCAGCAGCAGGAGCATCTCAACCACCACCACCACCACAAGGACCACCACAACACCACAGTGGTGGAGATGAAGAAGAGGAGGAGGAGGAGAAGGAGGAGGAGAGGAGGAAGTTCAAGCCTAAAGATACTACCCCATATAAGCCAAAGGAGCACATTATCTGGGAGTTTTTTTCAATCCCAAAGGACCTCAAGAAAGTAAATGCGCCAAAGGTTACTTGTTTAATCTGTGGCACGGTACTTTACAGGGGGAACCCTAACAAAAAGTACTCTTTTAGCAATAACACCATGATTCGCCACATGCAACGCAGGCACCCTAACAACTATGCTGCGGCAGAGGTCATAGAACTGACCAGAAACCCTCCCCAATCTTCTCCCAGCACCTCCCAAAGTAAGCAACCCACTCATCGGGTCCAGAGACAAGGGAGATGGTCCCAAACATCCAAACCCAGTTTGGACAATACAAAATCGTTTGTATATTTTGTGGAAAAACAATTACCTATGGTAGGCAAAGCATTAAACTCATCAACCGTGCTGGTGACAACCACAACTGCCCAAAAAAAACTTACGTTTTTCCTGATTGTTTTTGCTCCAGTTGAGCCGTTTACAATTCCCTGTTTTTTGTTTGTCCCCATAAAAACTCCCAAAAATATATAAAATTCTTCATAAAAGTCAAAAAAGTACAATATGTTCCAAAAAACAATAAAAAAATATAAAACAACAAAAAGTATAAAAACAACAGTTCTTTTTAGAACTACCTCCAATTTATAAAAAAATGCTACATTTTTTTAAAAATCTGTCATTCTTTTTTCCCCATGGTACGCTCCCCGTTTCGCTCCCCGGTGCGCGTACCGGGCGCTCCCCCCGCGCTAATCGAAAAAAAAAAATGTTTTTGCCCCGCGGGGACCTTTTTATGGCCCCCACATCAAACCTAGGGGGTCAGGGGGGGTCTACCCTGCCCCCTTTTGGTCATTGCCCCCTTTGATTTTGCCACCACTTGTGTCTTGATCCTACCGAGACACAATATGGCGGCTGCTCCGGACTGTTTGGAATGTTGACAGACACCCGAGAGCCAATCAGCTTTCCGCTCGCGAACTCGCGTAGCGTGCTGGAGCGCGTCCCGTGCGCGTACCGGGGCACGTTTATAGATATATATATTTTTTTGAACCTAAATTACTCAAAATCCACTGGAGCACATATCTTGAGACATAGCAAAGGCACATCGGGCTACCGGTCCCTACAATTTTGCCAAGCTTGGTGGAAATCCATTCAGCCGTTCGGGCTAAAAGTGAGTCCAACCGCCGTATGAAAATTAACATGGGGAAAACACGTTTTGGGACCCCCCCAACTTTCAGGGAAGGAGCGGAGCCCTGTGAGGCAAATTTCATGCAATTTTCAGGCAGATTCCTCAATCGACGCCAAAGTTATTCCCAATAGAAGGTTGCGGTTTCCCTATAGGAAATAATCCTAACTATAACTACCTACTGGCGACCGCCAGTAGGTAATATATATATACCTAGTCAGTCATGCAAAGAATCAATCACACCTCCATTTCCTCAACTATACCGTTATACAAACTTTACTTATTCAAACATATACTAACACATATTTACTCTCTTATACAATCCCTGATACAAGTTCACAATGATCCATACAGCCACTCACACATTCACTGGCTCTTATGCAGTTATTTATATATGTCAACTCTCACATGTACTGTGTTTTACATATGTACTTACTTTGACATGTAGCACTGAGATATCCATTCACTCACCAATACACTCATGCACACAGTCAACCGCCCATACAGCTGTTTTTACATGCACTTTTGAAACCATACATCTAGTGAATCAACTGCTCACACATCTATGGTCATACACCTCCCAGCCACCCACACACACACTCAGTCTCCCATACAAATACTTGGGCAACCAATCAATAACCCATATAGTTACTCATATAGCTACTTATCAACACATGCAACAGTTTACAGAACAACAGACATAATGATGCACAAATTAAGACAGTTTAGTCACTAATCCATGCACTCAGTGAGACACATTTAATCACTCACTCATACAGTCAGTCATGCACCTACTAAATCCTTCATCCAGACACTTATACATCCACTCATTCTTCAATATGTAAGACAACTGATGTTGTCATCAGTGATGTCATCAGTGATGTCATTTGAGATGTCATCAGTGATGTCATCAGTGATGTCACTGACCATGTCATGAATGATGTAATATGTGACATCATCAGCAGTGGATTGCGGGTGCGCGATATATAGTTAGTGCAACTAACTATATATGGAATTTCAATGGTTTTGTGCAAATAAAATAAGGTTTTTTAAATGCTAATCCCTAACTATATATGGTTTATAACCTATGGTTTTTTCATTGAATTTTCAAGGTTTTGTAAATGCAAATTCCTTACTATATATGGTCTATAACCTATGTTTTTTTCTGTGAATTTCATTGGTTTTTTAAAAGCTAATATCTATAGCTGTAAAATATATTCTTCATTAAGTGACGTATCACGTAGCCCGTGAGACGCCTCATGATGCATCGCATAACCGTGATGTATCGTCTCTGCAGCGCAAACCAAACCCAAAACGTAAGCGCACCAGAACACGCTTAAAGATATATATATATTTTTTTAACCTTAATTAGACAAAATCCACACGTGCACATATCACAAACGTTCAAAAAACACAATATGTCGGACTCCCGTTACGCTGCCGGTTAGCTGCCCGGTTAACGTACCAGGAAGCACCTTTACCGCGAAAAATCGCAATTTTTTTTTTCTTTTGCCCCGCAGGGAACTTTAATAGCCCCCTCATCAATCCTAGGGGTTCAGGAGGGGTCTGCCTTACCCCTTTCATTCATTTACACCTTTTTTTTTCCACCTCTTGTCTCTCGATCCCACAGAGAGACAAGATGGCGGCCGCTCCAGACTGTTTACAATGATAACAGCCAATCAGCTTCTCCTCAGACTCCCGTTACACTGCCGGTTAGCTTCCCGGTTAGCTGCCCGGTTAGCTGCCCGGTTCGCGTACCAAGACGCGTCTCTACGGCGAAAAAATCGGATTTTTTTTTTTTTGGCCCCGCGTGGCTTTATAATATCCCCCTCATCAATCCTAGGGGGTCAGAAGGGGTCTACCTTGCCCTCTTCCTTCATTTCCCCCTTTGTTTTGGCCTCCTCTTGTCTCTCAATCCTACCGAGAGACAAGATGGCGGCCGCTCCGGACTGTTTACAATGTTGACAGCCAACCAGCTACTCCTCAGACTCCCGTTACACTGCCGGTTAGCTTCCCGGATAGCTGCCCGGTTAGCTGCCCGGTTCGCGTACCAAGACGCGTCTCTACGGCGAAAAAAATCGGAATTTTTTTTTTTTTTTTTTTGGGCCCGCGTGGCTCTATAATATCCCCTCATCAATCCTAGGGGGTCAGAAGGGGTCTACCTTGCCCCCTTTCCTTCATTTCCCCGTTTGTTTTGGCCTCCTCTTGTCTCTCGATCCTACCGAGAGACAAGATGGCGGCCGCTCCGGACTGTTTAGAATGTTGACAGACACTGGAGGGCCAATCAGCTTCACATCGCAAAGTTCCGATACGCGAAAAGTTCGCTAACCGGATCGCTGCCCGGAGCGCTGTTACAGATATATATCTTGATTTAAACGTTAATTTCTCAAAATCCACTGAAGCACATATATTGAGACCTAGCAAAGGCACATCGGGCTAACAGTCCCTACAATTTTGCCAAGTTTCGTGGAAATCCATATAGCCGTTCGGGCTAAAAGTGAGTCCAACCGCCCTATGGAAATTAACATGGGAAAAACGCGTTTTGGGACCCCCCTTTTTTCTCGGCCCCCCCTTGACGAACCCCCCCCAAATTTCCAGGAGCTGCTCAGAAACAAAATGTGCCATTTTCCTGAAAATTTCAGCCGATTCCGTCCACAAACGCCAAAGTTATTAGACATAGAATTTTCAGAAATCCCATAGGGAAAAAATCCTAACTATATATACCTACTGGCGACCGCCAGTAGGTAATATATATATATCTACATATCTATATATATATATATATCGGCGCTTCTCCTCCACTCTTCCCCACGGCTCACTCACAGGCGGGTGCGGATTAGCAGTAGTGGACAACCGCTCAACATAAGGCTCCAATTCTTTAATATACACAAGAATTACCGCACTCACAGGGGGGACGTTGCAAACTTTCTTTTAATTTAGTTGAACTAAATTAAAAACTTCTAACATGCAAAGACAATGGCAGCGGTAACATACGGAGCAGGTGTCTGGGGCATGCCGCATAGCGACCAACTCCAAATATTGTAAGACAGTTTTGTTAAATCTTCTTTTTCTAATTATATTTTACACCTTCAAATAGGATTACCATATATCACGGGTACTCAAAGTACGGCCCGCGAGCTGCCAGTGGCCCGGCAAGCCTTCCTTGGTGGCCCGCAGACCTTACAGACATCGTACCTGTGTTCTTTTTTAATTTTTTTAAATGTCAGCAAACATCGCCCGTACTGCTCTGAGAGGGCGGGTGATTCCAGCCTCAATCAGAGGGGAGCAGCAGGGGCGCTAAGAAGAGGTGAACAAAGCCTCATTAACATCTAAATGGTCTTTTAAAGACCTATGAAGTACTGTGGTGCGGCTGTGTATGTGCCCAGGAAGCTGTGTCAGCCCGAGCTGACACACACACACAGGGGTGGGGAGGAGAACAGCAGGTGTGGTGATAGAGGACAGCAGGGACTGAGAGCCCAGTGGGGTGGGAGGGCAGCATGGAGTGAGAGCCCAGGTGAGGTGGGAGGGCAGCAGGGCAGCAGGGCAGCAGGGAGTAAGAGCCCGGGTGAGGTGGGAGTGCAGGAAAACAGACAGAGGGAGGCAGACAGACAGAGGGAGGGAGACAGAGGGAGGGAGACAGATAGAGGGAGGGAGACAGATAGAGGGAGGGAGACAGTGGGAGGGAGACAGAGGGATAGAGATAGAGGTAGGAAGGGAGATAGAGGGAGGGAGGGAGATAGATGGAGGGAGGGAGAGGAAGACAGAGGGAGACAGACAGAGGGAGGGAGACAGAAGGAGGGAGACAGACAGAGGGAGGGAGACAGATAGAGGGAAAGAGACAGAGGGAGGGAGATAGAGAGAGGGAGATAGAGAGAGGGAGGCAGAGAGAGGGAAACAGAGAGAGGGAGACAGAGACAGATAGAGAGCGGGTGACAGAGGTAGGGAGATAGGGAGAGGGAGATAGAGAGAGGGAGAAAGAGAGAGGGAGACAGAGAGAGGGAGACAGAAAGAGGGAGACAGAGAGAGGGAAACAGAGAGAGGGAGACAGAGAGGGAGAGGGGGACAGACAGAGGGAGACAGAGAAAGGGAGACAGAGAGGGAGACAGACAGAGGGAGAGAGAGAGGGAGAAAGGAACAGCGAAAGAGGGAGACAGAGAGAGGGAGACAGAGGGTGACAGATGGAGGGAGACAGACAGACGGAGGGAGACAGAGGGCGGGAGACAGACAGAGGGAGGGAAACAGATAGAGGGAGAGAGACAGAGGGAGGGAGATAGAGAGAGGGAGGCAGAGAGAGGGAAACAGAGAGAGAGAGACAGAGACAGATAGAGGGCGGGCGACAGAGGTAGGGAGATAGGGAGATAGAGAGAGGGAGAAAGAGAGAGGGAGACAGAGGGAGGGAGACAGAAAGAGGATACAGAGAGAGGGAGACAGAGAGAGGGAGACAGAGAGGGAGAGGGGGACAGACAGAGGGAGAAAGAGCAAGGGAGACAGAGAGAGAGGGAGACAGGAACAGAGACAGAGGGAGACAGAGAGTGGGAGACAGAGGGTGACAGATGGAGGGAGACAGACAGAGGGAGGGAGACAGACAGACAGAGGGAGGAAGACAGAGGCAGGAGATAAAGGGAGGGAGGGAGATAGAGTAAGGGAGACAGAAAAAGAGGGAGACAGAGGGAGACAGACAGAGGGAGACAGAGAGTGAGACAGACAGAGAGAGAGAGTGAGACAGAGAGAGGGAGACAGAGGGAGGGAGAGAGAGGGAGACAGAGGGTGACAGACAGAGGGAGGGACGCAGACAGAGGGGGGAGACAGACAGAGGGAGGGAGACAGACAGACAGAGGGAGGGAGACAGAGGGAGGGAGACTGAGGGAGGGAGACAGACAGAGGGAGATGGACAGAGGTAGACGGACAGAGGGAGACAGGCAAAGAGAGAAGGACAGAGGGAGACAGACAGAGGGAGACGTACAGAGGGAGACAGAGAGGGAAGGAAAGAGAGGGAGGGAGACAGAGAGAGAAAGAGAGGGAGACAGGGAGAGAGAGGGAACCAGAGTGAGTGAGACAGAGGGACAGAGGGAGACAAAGAGAGAGGGAAGGAGGGAACGAGAGAGAGGGATGACAGAGGGTGACAGACAGAGGGAGGGAGAGAGACAGAGGGGGGGAGACAGACAGAGGGAGACAGACAGACAGAGGGAGGGAGATAGACAGACAGAGGGACGGAGACAGAGGGAGGGAGACAGAGGGAAGGAGACAGAGGGAGGGAGACGGACAGAGGGAGATGGACAGAGGGAGACGGACAGAGGCAGACGGACGGAGAGAGACAGACAGAGGGAGACGGACAGAGGGAAATGGACGGAGAGACAGAGAGGGAAGGAAAGAGAGGGAGGGAGACAGAGAGAGAAAGAGAGGGAGACAAAGAGAGAGAGGGAGACAGAGTGAGTGAGACAGAGGTAGACAAAGAGAGAGGGAAGGAGGGAACGAGAGAGAGAGAGAGATAGAGAGAGGGAGGAAGACAGAGAGGGAGGGAGGGAGACAGAGTGAGGGAGGGAGAGATAGAGAGATAGAGAGAGAGAGAGAGAGAGAGAGAGAGAGAGAGAGAGAGAGAGAGAGAGAGAGAGAGAGAGAGAGAAGAGAGAGATGTGTGTATGCTGGGTCTGTTAGCTCAGTGGACGAAGGCGTCGGCTGCAGGGGCCTGTGTTCAACCTCATGGTCACAGTTTTTTTTCTTTAGCACCCCCCTCCAACTGACCCTGCCTCCACTGATGCAGCCCTCGGCCACAAACCACACTCTAAATTTGGCCCCTGAGATAAAGTGTGTGAGTACCCATGCCATATATGTTAGACACTATAGATTGGCACCTATTCTTTTATGGTTCTCCATATGGCATAGGACCACAGTCCATCTAACACAACATATAATTAAAGACTGCCTGGAGCTGGATCACTATAAAAAGATTGGATGGCTTAGATATGTAAAGGCAGTACAAACAAAAATTAATTGAGGCATACATGCAGAGGGCTATCCTGGTTCGTAGAGAAAAGGATATTCGAGAAAAGACGTCTCTCACCTATAATCTTATCCGCTCTAGATTAGAGGAAGGACACTCCTACCTAGGTCACACCCCAATAGAGCAGCATAGATACATCCTACTGCAATTTCAACTGAACCTCATCCTTTTGATGTTAGGTTATCCAGAGAGGAAATGTAAACATTCGGACCGGTTCACATGCCCCTGCGATAACCAATCGCCCCAATCGGACCTCCACTTAGTACTGCTCTGCAAGATGTATCAGGAAGAAAGAGAAGCCTTCATACTCCCAATTATGAGGCGTAACAATTTTAACCAATGTAGGTTGGCACTGTATTTTTTAAAGTCACTTCCTGAACCTTTTATCTGTTTTTTCAGTAGCCACCTTTTTGTAGGTCTGTATGAGAAAGAGAAAGGTGTGAGGCTGCTAGATGGTCTAAATGTTGCAGCAAGACCTAAAGGTACATGTATTAACTGGTCCTGGTGTAAGAGACATTTAAAGCTCGTTAAGATTTTAAATGATTTTATAAGTTTTCATATACTGTTTGTATCTGTCCATTTTGTGGGGTGTTTGATGAAATTGTGCTTTTATGATCTGTTTTTAAAGAGACCGAATACAGATGAATTGGATTGGACTACGTAGCCCACTTTGGATAGCCATAACAAGCTAAAACCAAGCATGGATAAATATAAATTCCTCATACAATCTCCCAGCATGAAATGCATTCTTACAACTAAACAAACAATTTTCCTTGCTGATAACAACATCAACCCTCAATGGTGACCAGGTTAACCCACTAGGCTTCACTCTTAAAAGAGCTCTCAGACTAAACTATGAAAACTAGACCAGGCCAGACCACAATGCACCAGTTTAGATTAGCGAGCAAAATAAAAGTTCCCATTTTGAACACAGAGCACAAGAAGACAATATAGGCTCAGGAACGCCTTCAGTAAAGGCAATGCCCTACCTCTACTTATCTGAATGGGCATGCCTCTCCTCTTTAAAAAGATCACGGGGCATATTTACGAGTTCTAGCGCATCTCAGCATATCAGCAGAGATGCGCCAGAACAAATGCGTCACGCAAAACTACCCTTGCGTCACAGCAGATGCGCCGCATTTATAATGCGGCGTGCCGTGGCGCAAGGGTAGGCAGATGCATGACGCATCTCGTGACGTAAGGCGGTGCATCGATGGAGTCGCGTCGCAACCGCGACACAACTGAAGCAATGCTCAGGGACGCCCAATACTTAACATGCTGCGTCAGTCCTTACGCTTGCTTCAATCAGGAGTAAGGAATTGACGTAGCATCGTCGCGGAAGTGCCTGCATGAAATCTTATAGATTTCACGCAGCACTTTTGCGAGGCACACAGGTGCCGGAACGCCCACCCTGCGGCTTTATAACGTGATGCATCTCCCTAGATGCGTCACGTTGTAAATGCCTCATAGGGATGCGCCACGTTTACGCCGCTGTTGCGTCACGCAAGGTGGCATAAACATGGCGCAAGTGGCTTGTAAATCTGCCCCCACATAACCAATGCCTCTCAAAAAGACCTAAATACTGCAGCCCCATCATACTTAATACATGTATCGACTTGTCATGGGTACAGTGACAGTTCACATTCTGACTCTTCGATTTCCATCACTTGTCTTTTCAGACTCTATCATTTCTATTCTTTGCTTGGTCCAGACTATATTTCTGTCATAAGAGCTGCTTAGAAGTCTTTGTATTATGTCCAATGTTCTAGGGTGATATGATTTGAAAGTTTATAGTCCTAAAAATATAAAATCATTATGATAATCAAGCTGACACATTGTTAAGGCTCATTGATGCTTTCATTTCTGAAAGCTTGGATATAATTTCAAAATATGAACTGGGATAAGATATAATTGGTGTTCTGATACTATAAAAAGCAATTTATCAGACTATAGGCAGAGAGTGACTTTGCTCTAAATCTTTGGAGCAAGTGGTCATGCTTGTTTCAGCAGGAGCCTCAGCTGGAGGTGACAGCGGGAAGAAGTGGCCTTTGGCCAGTCGCTCTTAATGTTCCAGCCTCAAACAAACTGTGATAGAAAATAGCCAACTTGTTATTTTATAATGAAAACACAGGTAGGATGTGTGATCCAGAACCTAACATAGCGTGAGAGCATTAGGTTAATAAGAACTCAAAAACAATGCTTGAGTTTTTCTAGCTGTTTTTCTGATCATTAGATGCTTTACTACATTTTTTTCATGTATATGTGTGATTACCATTCACATTTTATGCACTAGGTTAGGATTTTAAAATAGACTGTTTTAAACTACAAGTCCTATTTCTTGGTGCTATTTTAAGTGTGATGTTTATTAATGAAAGAGAAACTGGAGTTCCACTGTCTCACTTCAGTCATCTCATGGGACTGGCCAATACCAGGAAACACTTTCTATGTTGTATTGCTCAGTGGGTTGAGTATGGGCGGCAGTCTGAATGGATTTTGAATTTGTATTGCCACATATACTATGTACTTGTGCCATGGGGTTAGAAATCTGACCTCCGGCTGCTCTAGGGGGATAGAGTGGCGGGGACTCAGAAATATATCAAAGTCAGACATACAGATAGGTACTGTTTACAAACTAGTTGCTACCTTAAGTCAAATCTGTCAATATTGCCCATGACTATAAGAAGCACTGATGGGGTCAGAAATTGATTCAATATGGTCTTAAAGCATCCTGGGCATGGCTCAAGTGATCCAGGAACCAAAGGAATGAAAATAAGCTGTTTAAAATTGAAAGCAAACATATTTCACTATAGATGGACATCGCCAGAGCTTCTAAAACAGCCAAATAAACAGCACTTGATGAATGTGGTCATAGGTACTAGTCAGTTGTTACTAATTTCTCAATCTTGGAATTTTACAGCTGATTCACAAAGAAAATCCCTCTCCAATAGAATTATACTTTGGATCAGTTTGACGCTGAATATACTTCTGGTTCTTGCTGCTGTTGGATTTGGTATTTGGGGTAAGTGCTGATTATGCTTCAGAGCATATAAACATAGCTTCCAAATATGTGCTTTCTGGCAAACCCTTATTTGTTACTTAACTGATAAAAATAGACCCACTATACTACACCACACCGCACCACACTACACCAGTGCAGGTACCAAAAATGTTTTTGCCCTTTCAACTACTTTGTCATCACTTTCCATTTATTTTACCAAAGTGACTGGGAAGGTAAGGGCTAAGGAAGGTGTATCTCAGATTCTCCTGCTATGGAAGCACTGCTAGTCAGCTGTTTCAATCCACCTGCTTAGCTAGCTACTAGATCAGCAAATGTTATACTTTACTACTCTCCTAGTACATATATTGCTGTCATTATATACCTTTTAATTGGCCCAAAAGATTCCAAGTTCTGTGACCGAGATGTGATTGAAAAGTGTGCCACAGAATTTTTGGCACATTTTCGATAGATAAAGGCCAATATTATTTTAATAGAAATAATTTTGTCTGAAATGGTGTTTGCAATTCCTCATCTGTGAAAGCACTTTCGATGCTTCTGAAAATCTTAATTTCCACCTTCGTTAGCCAGTCTGTACCACTTCATTTTAATGAAAAGACTGTGGTTGTCTAGATGCAGGAGCTTTAGCTCTTCTATCAACATTCTGGCCATTAGCAGTAAGAGTCCCATGGGCCTAATGCCACTGTGACGGCTTGTGCAAAGTGGTGAGTCACACTGTTTACAAGAGGCACTCCTCGGCAATGTATCCTTCATGGATTCAAATGACAAAAATACATTTTTTTTTAACTTATGGAGCCATTGTGTCAATTGATCTATGGCACTTTAGGTTCATTTCCAAGCACGTCTGTTTCAGAAAGACCTAAATAAATTGGCAATAGGGCATTCAGCATTTTAGCTGTGCCTCAAAATTTGACTAAGATGTCAAGAGCTTAAAACAGTTAAACTACAGTAAGTTGTTTAATTTATGGAACTCTTTCCTTCAAAAGAGATATCTGTTAGGATGATCTGACTTCCTTACACTGGTCAATCATCAGGCCATTTTAAAGACAGAGGCCTAGAAAGGATGCCAGTTTGAGGTGGCAGTGATACTGCGGTGTCCAATGGAAAAAGAGGTCCACATTCGTAATGATCCGGTGCCTAGATATGCAGTGGGGAATGATATTGACAACCAGTTCTCTGCCTATAAGCTAGCACTAAGGATGCACAGGGTCTCAAAGGAGTATCAGGGGTTTTTCTCTGGAAACAGTGGGGAGGGACATCATGATCACCCTAGAGATAGGAGACCAGATTTTCAATTTATTTATTATGTTTTGGCTCTCAAAGAGGGCCACATAAAATACAGAGTACAATTACAGAAAAAAGATTAAAGAAATCACAAGACAAAATGCATCGATTGACAACAGACAAGAATAATCAACACCAAACACCTCCATATCTCAATAATAAATAGCTAAAAAACCTTTAAAAAAATAAAAATATAGAAGCAAAACATTTCATTTGGGGGAGAATATAAAGCCTGCAGGAAGATATTTACATTAGAAATATCGAATTGGAGACATATTGGCTTTAGCCATTTCAACCGCAATGAGCGCAATGCAGGGCATATCAACAAAGCATGCGTTCGATCCTGTACACTCATATTACAAAGATTACACATCGGAGAGGATCCATAACATTTAGGTAAGAGTAAATTTAGAGGCAATAAATCATGTCTTAGGAGGAACCATAGTCTTCGGACTCCATGTGGAATATTCCATGTAGCATACGGTTGGGCAAGCTTCATAGAGTAAGAATTAAGAAGATCACCACCCCCCTTTTCTTGTAATACATTTTTATCCAATTTAAAACTGAATTCCCACGATGCCTGTTTCAGCAAGGTTTTTAGCTGAGCCGGGGAGTGTATGAATAAAACACTTTCATCCAGCTCTAGAAGAGACACAGCTCTTCTAAAATTCATTACTATTTGTTAGAATTCTTTAAAGTTGCCCAACAATTCTCCTTTAAGAAGAGCTCTCAACGATCCCGGTTCTGCTCTGGCCAAACATGCTACCCATCTTACCAAAGCGCATAGTCCCTGAACCCAGGTGCTCCTAAGGCCAAAATCGAGCCTACATGCGGCCAGGGAGCAACCGGTGTTGAGGGTGGATAGGGATCTTAATAGTTTTCCTTCAACTGTGTGGCAGAAACCCCAATGCTTCAGCTCTACAAGTTCTATACCATATAAGAGCGTAGCAGGGATCTTTGCCCTAAACACCTCAAGTAGACAGGAAAAATGTCTTTTACCAGTGGCGAGATAGAGCAAATTCAAACCTTTGCCATGTGCAAGGGTTTTACTTGAACTATGTTCGATATGAGGCTTCTCACTCAAATTGGCCGCAATTATTTTACCCAAAAAAGTATAGGATTTGACTACCTCTAATTTCTGGCCACCTATAGCCCATCCAAAATTTTCAGATCTGCACTTCTTTTTCCCTGCTATGCACATGATTTTACTTTTGGATGTATTAATCTTCATAAAATGGGACTCAGCAAATGAATGTAGAGCCTGCAGACGATTAGCCAAACCCTTAGGTGTTAAATCCAGGACGAGGATATCGTCTGCGTACATCAAACAAGAGATAGGAAACCCCCCCACCACCGGAGCAATGCCCGCGCAAGCAGACAGGGAAGCGGAGAGATCTGCAGTATACAGGGAAAACAATAATGGGGCCGAGAGACAACCTTGTTTAAGGCCGTTCACAGATGGAATTAATTGCGAGAGACCCCTTTCTCCACCTTGGAGCACACGACACCAGGTATCCGTGTGAAGAGCACGTACAAGATCCAATAAATAAGATGGTAAACCTAATGCTGCTAATTTCCTCCACAGCGTACGACGATCTACTTTGTCGAACACTGTGGAGAAATCAATAAATGCAGCAAACACCACCCCCCCTCGAACATGTATGTATTTGTCTGAGATCACCTGTAGGGCGGTGAGATTATCTAATGTACCGTGCCCCCTGCGGAAACCAGTTTGTTCTAGTGGAAGGATGTTATTATCTTCGACCCATTCGTTAAGTAATGTTAAAATACATTTTGCAAACACTTTTCCGATAGAGTCAAGGAGAGCTATCAGACGTTAATTCATAGGGTTGTCCCTAGCTCCCTTCTTAAAAATTGGGACCAATATACTTCCCCTCCAAGAAGCAGGCACCATTTTAGTGACAAAACATGATCTGAACAATGGATAGAGTATCTTACTCAAAAGATAAGGCTCCAGCTTCAAAACCGTCATAGGTAACTCATCAGGTCCCATTGCTCCAGAGGAGCGCATGTTCTTTATGGCCATTTCTATAGTTTTCTCTGATGGAAATTCAATAGGACCGTCCACTGTTTGAACAGGCCCACTATCCTCCGCCAATATGTCATTCCCAGCATATAGCTTCAAGATAAAAGAGGACCATACCTCTTCAGAGATGGGGATGGGAAGAGGGCTAGTTCTGACACCACATCCCTTACCAACTATAGACCAAAATTCTCTAGCCTTACCATACACAACGGCTTCCCTTAATCTTATCCACACAGAGTCTTCATTCTCTTTTTTAAGTTTCAATTTCAGTCTAGTTCTCCTTCTTTTTAGCATCGATATTTTGTTTGCTAGTACACCAGATCTACATAGGAATTGCTCCCACACTAATTTATTTATTTCCTTGTTCAGGACGAGCACTACAGTAGGGTATACTAACTTTTTCCTAGGAAAACTAGACTTTTTTGCGACCAAGGTAATCTTCCTCATAAATTTTTCAAAGTGCATAATTTCAGAACCCCGCCAATCATTTAATTCTAATATGATTTTGCAGAGAATATCCTGCAAACCATTGATGGCAGTTGGATTCCAGAAACATCTACCCGAGGATCTATGGAAATTAACACATTTGTTATTAAAGGACCAGGACTCAGGGGGGGGGAGGTTTTAAAGAAATACTTATACTGATCATACTATGGTCACTCAGAACTGTTGGGCATACCATTAGATCCTGGACAAGCGGAAGAATACCATAATCAGAGGTCACATAATCAAGTATTGAGTCACTAAAAGAGGACCTATGGGTAAATTTCGCGGGAGTATCAGAGAGGAATCTCCCATTTAAAATAAGCCCCTCAACTACCGACAGTTCTTCCAAGAGAATCTTCACTCTTTTGTTTGTTTTTATATTATCTGGGAAGATAGATTGTGGAATAAGATAAGCCTCTTCTTTAGCTTTATTTCTAAATAAATTTAAGCTAGAATTAGAGATTTTACAGTTCAAATCTCCAACAAGTATTACTTCGGATGGGGGATATACCTCTTTAATCTGTCTAATATATCGAAACACTTGCTTCAATAAAATATTAAAACTCTCTTCGGGAGGAATATAAGCATTAATAATTACAACAGAAAACTTATTTGCGGAGCTAGGGAGATTAGCTATTGTTATGGCTTGGAAGAGATTACTAGAGTCAATATAGTGAGAAAATCTCCACTGCAGTTTGTTAGACAAAAAACAAGCAACTTTCCCTTTAGCGTGCCCTTACTTGGAGGGGGATGCCGGAGCCTCCAGCACATAGTAGTCCTTCCCTGCACAAATGTTATTGATACACCATGTTTCCTGGATGCAGATCACGTTTGCCTCTAGAGAGAGTAAGAACTCTAATTTCTCAGGACTACTATAAATCCCGGCTGCATTCCAAGAAATAATTTTCAAATTACTGTTAAAGATGTTGAAATAATTTGGGATTATCTGTGATTTTATTAGATAGAGCACTAGGCAGCCAATTCCACCGTTGATTATCCTCTAATGGGAAAGAATTCTGAATTAGTGGGGGAGGCAATACCTGGGAAACCGAACGTTTGCTCTTTAAAACCCAAATCTTTACATCATTAAAGGGAGGAGATGCCCCATCTTGTCCATCAGGCCTTTGAGCCAAGCCATAGGATGGTTTACCTTTCCTAGAGGGAAGATAGGTAAGACGTCAATTCCTCTGCATTGAAAGTTCTCAGCTTGTTGTAATATAAGATTTACAATAATTTTAGAATGGAATTTGACCCTTATGCGTGACACACTATCTCCACCTAACAGGGTAACTAACTCAATGTCACTTGATTGTATAAGGTAAAGACTTTCCAAGTCTTTGAAACAATTGAGTAACCAGGACCTGTTTAAGGGCAGGTCAACATCAAATAGTGGCAAAAAATCCAAAACCAAAGTGTCTGCATAAGTCATTGATACTTTTGTCGGGAGGGGGAGGTGAGGACGTACAACAACCTCATCAGGGAGCGAATAGGAAGAAGCCAGGGGGTTGAGAGTCCCTGATTCAGCCGGGATAGGTCTTATCACCTCTGCCACTGGGGGGGGGGGGGCGATCAACCCATCTCCGCCGTTCGGGAGCAAGTCCTCTAGAGACGTAGGAGGAATGTTAAATATTACCTTTACTCCACAATCGGAGGAGAGGGTATCAGCATCCGGACTTGCGGACACAGAATTAGACTCACTTACATTAACATCGTTACCAGTTAAAGCAATTGGATCTTGAAAAATTATTCGCCTCTGTCTTTTCTTCCTGTATTTGTGCACAGGTTTCCTTTTTTACCTTTATTATTTCTAGGTTTACCATTTTTTCCCTCTTTCTCTTTCTCATCATCATGTTGGCCATTTTTATCTGGTACAAAAATTGGAAATGACCGAGCATTAGGTACAGAGACTTGTAGAGCTGGTAAATTATTGTCTTGCTCTCCCTCAGCAATTTGAACATGGTGCTTAATATCACTATCAAATTCAGAGTGCACAAGACAGGTCCTCACAGCGGTCCCTACCTGGGAGGAGTCACTCGCAATCAAATAGGGATCCGTTTTATCTACCACTCTTGCCGGTCCCACATGCGAAACTGTATCCGAGCCTTCAATTTCATTATTTGGTGAAATCTTATCCAATGGTTTTTCCCACAGTTTAAAAAGCTGGCATTGACCCTTCAGTAGGGGATTATTGACTGATTTATTTCTTAAGGAGTTGGATTTTGTTTTGGCGCATGTCCTTCCCCCCAATATTCTTCCAGAGTGAAGTTTCTTAGTCATCATCCCCAACAATTAAACAAATTAAGTAGTTCAAAGCTTAAGCTCCACAAAGAGTATAATTATGAACGTGAATTAGTCCAAAAAATGAATGAATCAATGGAGGGAAATCTGGTGATTACTTTCCAGTCAAAGTCAAAGGAGCAGGCTGTCGGTTTTTATACCTCTTGAGAAGGCGCTTCACCTCCAATCGCAGCAAAATATTAAGATGAAAATGTTAATAACGCGGCCCAGCCCAGCCTACCTCAGTCACCGAGGGCCCGCCCTTTGCCCGGGCTTCGCCCTGGGCGTCCCGCGTGCTCCCGCGACGCGGGGGTGACGCTGGCGCGATGTGGTGGGCATCTCCCGCCGCACAGCCTGGCGGGAGATGTGGTTCTGGGCCCCCCTCCGCTCGGCGGCCGCTGCTTGATCACAATTGCGGCGGCGGGAGGGGGACGTGAACAGGCAGGCACCCGGTTTCTCTGCGGTCTTGCTGGGGGCAAGGTAGCTGGCTTGTGGGACTCCCGGAGGTCCTAGGGTCCATTAATCAATATCCTCAGCGTCACCTGCTCTACCGTGGTGACGCTGGTCTTATGCGCCGCCTGGCGCGATATGGTGGGCGTCTCCCGCCGCACAGCCTGGCGGGAGATGTGGTTCCGGGCCCCCCTCCGCTCGGCGGCCGCTGCTTGATCACAATTGTGGCGGCGGGAGGGGGACGCGAACAGGCAGGCACCCGGTTTCTCTGCGGTCTTGCTGGGGGCAAGGTAAGCTGGCTTGTGGGACTCCCGGAGGTCCTAGGGTCCAGTAATCAATATCCTCAGCGTCACCCGCTCCACCGGGGTGATGCTGGTCTTATGCGCCGCCTGGCGCGATGTGGTGGGCGTCTCCCGCCGCACAGCCTGGCGGGAGATGTGGTTCTGGGCCCCCCTCCGCTCGGCGGCCGCTGCTTGAGATAGGAGACCATATGAATTATGCCCTCATGTAAGCCATACTTTTTGCCATGTTTGGACTCACCCCAGTGCAATTTAAGGACAGTCGGAAACTGCCAAACCAGCTGCGAGTGGATTTCCTTGATTACTGCAGTAAGGTACTGAATTTTTGGGTGAGGGGCAGCACAGTGAATGATTTTACCGGGCTGTACAATCTTGTTTTGAGAGAGCACATGCTCAGTATCTGTTTTACAGAGCTGCTCCAGCACCTGGTTGACAGCAATCTCAGTGACCCCTGAGAGCTTGCAAATAAGGTAAAACTCTGGGTGGGCTCCGGTGTCCAAGAAGTTGTCTGGGATGGATCACCAAAAGGGTGGACAGGGTCCCCACCAGAAGAAAGAGGGTAGACACTAAAATAATAAAACAAGTTCTACAAAGGCCCCAAAACAGTTCCCTAGAGCAGGATTTCCTATCCCTGATAACAAGTCCTCAGGGAAGTTTATCCCCAAATGCTTTAAGTGCCATAGGTATGTGCACTTCAAGGGTGATGCCTAGTGTTCCAAGAGGACACCGCCTCCAGTGGTGGGCAGACACCCGGACTGGATAGCATAGTGCTTGGGGAGTAGGCCACTCCAATTAGTATGGGGAAAGTGCAGAGGTTACACTAGTGTCCCTGGGTGACAGAGAGATGGTGCCAAAAGTCCACATACCTTGCAATTCTGATAAGTAAAGGCAGTGTGTCACCATCAATAAGTAGCAAGTGGAGGCTCTGAGAGAAACAGGAGACAGTATGACTGCCATACGGTGTCATCTGGTGTCCTCATAGCACATAATCCCTAATGTACTCCACAAGGTTATAGTAGCTGACAACGATGAGAGTCACTATCCAATTGCTTTGGTTCCCTTTCAATGCGTGGGTCTCAGGGCTCGAGAGTAGCTGTGGATCCAGCCATGCCTGAGTATTGTCTGCTCATTAATGACCTGGAGCACACTGTCTGGAAACAGGTGGAGTTCCGGTATCACCTGGAGATGCTACGGTAGCCTGAGTGGGTGTGCTGGACGACACGGTCCGTGGCCGCCAGAGAGGGAAGTTAAGAGTGCTGGAACCTGGAAAATGACCCAGGTACCTCCCAAAATGTGTAAGGGAAAAGGGCACAGGAAATGTGCTCCTGAGACTCCTGTGGTATGGGAGGTGGCTGTGTCTGAGAGCGCTGCCCCAGAGCCTACAGGGAATGGTAACATGCCACCCTGGGAGGCCTGCTTGAGCTGGACAGTTGACAGATGGAAGAAGAGCCCAACAGGGAGGAGTTATGCAGAGCACAGAAGGAGAATAATAAATTGGAGGTCCTATGGCATAGGCTAAGTCCCAATAAGCTGGCAACATCTCTGGTGATCGCCTAATTAACTGGGAGAATGATCTTCTATTTAGTGAGGCTAAGGTTCCTGAGCCTGGTTCAACCCATGTATTGCTGGACCCCCAGTGATGCAGGGCCTTCCTACTTGAACTGGCACATGATGTACTCCTTGCAGATCATCCGGGGCAAGACAAGTCCTTTGGCAGGCTTGTCACCCATTTTTATTATTCCCGGTTGAAGTTGATCTCAGATGCATTATGCAGGTCATGTTCCACCTACCAGGCTAGTGGAAAGGCTGGAGGGATGCAAAACGCTCCCCTGGTCCCCCTTTCCATTATTGGCATTCCTTTACAAAAGGGTGGGCATTGGCATTGTTGGGCTGCTGGACCCCAAGACAGACCTAGGCAACAGGTGCATCCTGGGCTTTGTAGACCATGCCACACGGCACTCAGATGCTGTGCCCCAGAGAACAGTAGCTGGGCCTGGAGTGATGGGGATATTTACTGAGTTGTTTTCTCCAGCTGACTAAAGTACCAACGTCATGTGCACGTACATGATGGCAATGTTTAAAAAAAACCACCGCAATGGAGCGCACACCGCTAGCCCCTCCTCCGGATCGCCCCTCGGGATTCTGGTACTTGTAGTTCAGTAGTGGATCACCCAGGTGGGTGCAAGTCGGTACTTGTTGGACTGATGAATCTCTAGACCCGATACATGTCCCGGGTTTTTGGGTATCGCCCGAGACATGGCTCGGGTTTCGGGATAACTTCCCTCATCAGTAGAGAAAATGGTTTAGGGGTGGAGGAGAAGGCCGCCAAACAACAGTCAATGGCCTCGATGCCCGAACCGGCACGCAGGGCAGCATCCAGGAGCCCGTCGGCTCAAAGCTCAAGGGAGCCAATTAGTAAAAACCACCGCAATGGAGCGCACACCGCTAGCTCCTCCTCCGGATCGCCCCTCGGGATTCTGGTACTTGTAGTTCAGTAGTGGATCACCCAGGTGGGTGCAAGTCGGTACTTGTTGGACTGATGAATCTCTAGACCCGATACATGTCCCGGGTTTTTGGGTATCGCCCGAGACATGGCTCGGGTTTCGGGATAACTTCCCTCATCAGTAGAGAAAATGGTTTAGGGGTGGAGGAGAAGGCCGCCAAACAACAGTCAATGGCCTCGATGCCCGAACCGGCACGCAGGGCAGCATCCAGGAGCCCGTCGGCTCAAAGCTCAAGGGAGCCAATTAGTAAAAACCACCGCAATGGAGCGCACACCACTAGCCCCTCCTCCGGATCGCCCCTCGGGATTCTGGTACTTGTAGTTCAGTAGTGGATCACCCAGGTGGGTGCAAGTCGGTACTTGTTGGACTGATGAATCTCTAGACCCGATACATGTCCCGGGTTTTTGGGTATCGCCCGAGACATGGCTCGGGTTTCGGGAAAACTTCCCTCATCAGTAGAGAAAATGGTTTAGGGGTGGAGGAGAAGGCCGCCAAACAACAGTCAATGGCCTCGATGCCCGAACCGGCACGCAGGGCAGCATCCAGGAGCCCGTCGGCTCAAAGCTCAAGGGAGCCAATTAGTAAAAACCACCGCAATGGAGCGCACACCGCTAGCCCCTCCTCCGGATCGCCCCTCGGGATTCTGGTACTTGTAGTTCAGTAGTGGATCACCCAGGTGGGTGCAAGTCGGTACTTGTTGGACTGATGAATCTCTAGACCCGATACATGTCCCGGGTTTTTGGGTATCGCCCGAGACATGGCTCGGGTTTCGGGATAACTTCCCTCATCAGTAGAGAAAATGGTTTAGGGGTGGAGGAGAAGGCCGCCAAACAACAGTCAATGGCCTCGATGCCCGAACCGGCACGCAGGGCAGCATCCAGGAGCCCGTCGGCTCAAAGCTCAAGGGAGCCAATTAGTAAAAACCACCGCAATGGAGCGCACACCGCTAGCCCCTCCTCCGGATCGCCCCTCGGGATTCTGGTACTTGTAGTTCAGTAGTGGATCACCCAGGTGGGTGCAAGTCGGTACTTGTTGGACTGATGAATCTCTAGACCCGATACATGTCCCGGGTTTTTGGGTATCGCCCGAGACATGGCTCGGGTTTCGGGATAACTTCCCTCATCAGTAGAGAAAATGGTTTAGGGGTGGAGGAGAAGGCCGCCAAACAACAGTCAATGGCCTCGATGCCCGAACCGGCACGCAGGGCAGCATCCAGGAGCCCGTCGGCTCAAAGCTCAAGGGAGCCAATTAGTAAAAACCACCGCAATGGAGCGCAAACCGCTAGCCCCTCCTCCGGATCGCCCCTCGGGATTCTGGTACTTGTAGTTCAGTAGTGGATCACCCAGGTGGGTGCAAGTCGGTACTTGTTGGACTGATGAATCTCTAGACCCGATACATGTCCCGGGTTTTTGGGTATCGCCCGAGACATGGCTCGGGTTTCGGGATAACTTCCCTCATCAGTAGAGAAAATGGTTTAGGGGTGGAGGAGAAGGCCGCCAAACAACAGTCAATGGCCTCGATGCCCGAACCGGCACGCAGGGCAGCATCCAGGAGCCCGTCGGCTCAAAGCTCAAGGGAGCCAATTAGTAAAAACCACCGCAATGGAGCGCACACCGCTAGCCCCTCCTCCGGATCGCCCCTCGGGATTCTGGTACTTGTAGTTCAGTAGTGGATCACCCAGGTGGGTGCAAGTCGGTACTTGTTGGACTGATGAATCTCTAGACCCGATACATGTCCCGGGTTTTTGGGTATCGCCCGAGACATGGCTCGGGTTTCGGGATAACTTCCCTCATCAGTAGAGAAAATGGTTTAGGGGTGGAGGAGAAGGCCGCCAAACAACAGTCAATGGCCTCGATGCCCGAACCGGCACGCAGGGCAGCATCCAGGAGCCCGTCGGCTCAAAGCTCAAGGGAGCCAATTAGTAAAAACCACCGCAATGGAGCGCACACCGCTAGCCCCTCCTCCGGATCGCCCCTCGGGATTCTGGTACTTGTAGTTCAGTAGTGGATCACCCAGGTGGGTGCAAGTCGGTACTTGTTGGACTGATGAATCTCTAGACCCGATACATGTCCCGGGTTTTTGGGTATCGCCCGAGACATGGCTCGGGTTTCGGGATAACTTCCCTCATCAGTAGAGAAAATGGTTTAGGGGTGGAGGAGAAGGCCGCCAAACAACAGTCAATGGCCTCGATGCCCGAACCGGCACGCAGGGCAGCATCCAGGAGCCCGTCGGCTCAAAGCTCAAGGGAGCCAATTAGTAAAAACCACCGCAATGGAGCGCACACCGCTAGCCCCTCCTCCGGATCGCCCCTCGGGATTCTGGTACTTGTAGTTCAGTAGTGGATCACCCAGGTGGGTGCAAGTCGGTACTTGTTGGACTGATGAATCTCTAGACCCGATACATGTCCCGGGTTTTTGGGTATCGCCCGAGACATGGCTCGGGTTTCGGGATAACTTCCCTCATCAGTAGAGAAAATGGTTTAGGGGTGGAGGAGAAGGCCGCCAAACAACAGTCAATGGCCTCGATGCCCGAACCGGCACGCAGGGCAGCATCCAGGAGCCCGTCGGCTCAAAGCTCAAGGGAGCCAATTAGTAAAAACCACCGCAATGGAGCGCACACCGCTAGCCCCTCCTCCGGATCGCCCCTCGGGATTCTGGTACTTGTAGTTCAGTAGTGGATCACCCAGGTGGGTGCAAGTCGGTACTTGTTGGACTGATGAATCTCTAGACCCGATACATGTCCCGGGTTTTTGGGTATCGCCCGAGACATGGCTCGGGTTTCGGGATAACTTCCCTCATCAGTAGAGAAAATGGTTTAGGGGTGGAGGAGAAGGCCGCCAAACAACAGTCAATGGCCTCGATGCCCGAACCGGCACGCAGGGCAGCATCCAGGAGCCCGTCGGCTCAAAGCTCAAGGGAGCCAATTAGTAAAAACCACCGCAATGGAGCGCACACCGCTAGCCCCTCCTCCGGATCGCCCCTCGGGATTCTGGTACTTGTAGTTCAGTAGTGGATCACCCAGGTGGGTGCAAGTCGGTACTTGTTGGACTGATGAATCTCTAGACCCGATACATGTCCCGGGTTTTTGGGTATCGCCCGAGACATGGCTCGGGTTTCGGGATAACTTCCCTCATCAGTAGAGAAAATGGTTTAGGGGTGGAGGAGAAGGCCGCCAAACAACAGTCAATGGCCTCGATGCCCGAACCGGCACGCAGGGCAGCATCCAGGAGCCCGTCGGCTCAAAGCTCAAGGGAGCCAATTAGTAAAAACCACCGCAATGGAGCGCACACCGCTAGCCCCTCCTCCGGATCGCCCCTCGGGATTCTGGTACTTGTAGTTCAGTAGTGGATCACCCAGGTGGGTGCAAGTCGGTACTTGTTGGACTGATGAATCTCTAGACCCGATACATGTCCCGGGTTTTTGGGTATCGCCCGAGACATGGCTCGGGTTTCGGGATAACTTCCCTCATCAGTAGAGAAAATGGTTTAGGGGTGGAGGAGAAGGCCGCCAAACAACAGTCAATGGCCTCGATGCCCGAACCGGCACGCAGGGCAGCATCCAGGAGCCCGTCGGCTCAAAGCTCAAGGGAGCCAATTAGTAAAAACCACCGCAATGGAGCGCACACCGCTAGCCCCTCCTCCGGATCGCCCCTCGGGATTCTGGTACTTGTAGTTCAGTAGTGGATCACCCAGGTGGGTGCAAGTCGGTACTTGTTGGACTGATGAATCTCTAGACCCGATACATGTCCCGGGTTTTTGGGTATCGCCCGAGACATGGCTCGGGTTTCGGGATAACTTCCCTCATCAGTAGAGAAAATGGTTTAGGGGTGGAGGAGAAGGCCGCCAAACAACAGTCAATGGCCTCGATGCCCGAACCGGCACGCAGGGCAGCATCCAGGAGCCCGTCGGCTCAAAGCTCAAGGGAGCCAATTAGTAAAAACCACCGCAATGGTGCGCACACCGCTAGCCCCTCCTCCGGATCGCCCCTCGGGATTCTGGTACTTGTAGTTCAGTAGTGGATCACCCAGGTGGGTGCAAGTCGGTACTTGTTGGACTGATGAATCTCTAGACCCGATACATGTCCCGGGTTTTTGGGTATCGCCCGAGACATGGCTCGGGTTTCGGGATAACTTCCCTCATCAGTAGAGAAAATGGTTTAGGGGTGGAGGAGAAGGCCGCCAAACAACAGTCAATGGCCTCGATGCCCGAACCGGCACGCAGGGCAGCATCCAGGAGCCCGTCGGCTCAAAGCTCAAGGGAGCCAATTAGTAAAAACCACCGCAATGGAGCGCACACCGCTAGCCCCTCCTCCGGATCGCCCCTCGGGATTCTGGTACTTGTAGTTCAGTAGTGGATCACCCAGGTGGGTGCAAGTCGGTACTTGTTGGACTGATGAATCTCTAGACCCGATACATGTCCCGGGTTTTTGGGTATCGCCCGAGACATGGCTCGGGTTTCGGGATAACTTCCCTCATCAGTAGAGAAAATGGTTTAGGGGTGGAGGAGAAGGCCGCCAAACAACAGTCAATGGCCTCGATGCCCGAACCGGCACGCAGGGCAGCATCCAGGAGCCCGTCGGCTCAAAGCTCAAGGGAGCCAATTAGTAAAAACCACCGCAATGGAGCGCACACCGCTAGCCCCTCCTCCGGATCGCCCCTCGGGATTCTGGTACTTGTAGTTCAGTAGTGGATCACCCAGGTGGGTGCAAGTCGGTACTTGTTGGACTGATGAATCTCTAGACCCGATACATGTCCCGGGTTTTTGGGTATCGCCCGAGACATGGCTCGGGTTTCGGGATAACTTCCCTCATCAGTAGAGAAAATGGTTTAGGGGTGGAGGAGAAGGCCGCCAAACAACAGTCAATGGCCTCGATGCCCGAACCGGCACGCAGGGCAGCATCCAGGAGCCCGTCGGCTCAAAGCTCAAGGGAGCCAATTAGTAAAAAAACCACCGCAATGGAGCGCACACCGCTAGCCCCTCCTCCGGATCGCCCCTCGGGATTCTGGTACTTGTAGTTCAGTAGTGGATCACCCAGGTGGGTGCAAGTCGGTACTTGTTGGACTGATGAATCTCTAGACCCGATACATGTCCCGGGTTTTTGGGTATCGCCCGAGACATGGCTCGGGTTTCGGGATAACTTCCCTCATCAGTAGAGAAAATGGTTTAGGGGTGGAGGAGAAGGCCGCCAAACAACAGTCAATGGCCTCGATGCCCGAACCGGCACGCAGGGCAGCATCCAGGAGCCCGTCGGCTCAAAGCTCAAGGGAGCCAATTAGTAAAAACCACCGCAATGGAGCGCACACCGCTAGCCCCTCCTCCGGATCGCCCCTCGGGATTCTGGTAATGTTTATTTATTTATTTTTGCGATTTGTAAAGCGCGACTTATACCCGTAGGTGTCTTGGCGCTTGGACGGGTGTGGGGTGGCTCACAATTTCTCCAAACCCTATCATCCCCAAACCAATGGGCTTGTTGAAAGATTCAATAAGACCCTTAAAGCCTTGATTATGGGTCTATCAGAGCCTTGAAGCAGAATTGGGATGTCCCCTTTTTGTGCCTGTTTGCTTACAGAAAGGGTACCACAGTAGGCGGATGGAATCAGTTCCTTTCAAGTTCTGTACAGTCACCCTGTTAAAGGGCCTTTCAGCCTGGTAAAGGAGGGTTTGGAATGACCTTCCAAGAAAGCCCTCAGGATGTGGTCAGCTATATGCTGGCTCCCTGCAACAAGATGAAGCTCTTCAGGTGGAAGTCCAAGATAATCTTAAAGCTAGCTAGAAGGTTAGGGAGCTATGGTATGGCCAGAATGCTACTCCGGTCGAACTTAAACCTGACCAGAAAGTGTGTATGATGAAGCCTGTGGAGACCCAGGCCCCCCAAGGCTGATGTTCCGAACCCTATGAGGTGAAGTAGTGCAAGGGGAAGGTCGCCCACCTGGTAGATATCAAGACAGTCAGTAACATTTTAGGGGTCCTGCATGTCATTCGCCTCAAACATCACTGTGAGAGGTCTGAAATCACCATGCTCTTGGTGATGAAAATGGAGTGGGATAGGATAGTTAATTTCTCCCACCCTCCTTTCTTCCAAAGAGCAGGATTGGTCAGTCGAGGGTGTCCGTCTCTCCCATACCTTGCCCATCGTGCAATAGAGGGACTGTTCCCAATTGTTGGGGGAGTTTGTCTCTCTCCCCCCTAAACCCAGGGCTCACTACATGGTGTACTTGTGATATTGACCCTGGGGTTATTATACCTGCGAAGAACAAGATCTACAGGCTATCTGATAAGCTTAGAGCCAGCATAAAGGAGGAAGTCTCCAAAATGATGGAGCTAGGGTAATTGAGCCATCAAGCAGCCCTTGGTCTTGCCAAATGCTGCTAGTCCCCAAAGCTGCCCCTCCAAGTACTGCGCCAAAACGTTGATACTGCGTAAACTACTGGGACTCAATTCAGTAACTAAGAATAATGAGCACCCCATCTCCCTAGATGATGATCTCATTGATTGGTTGGGAGCTGCTAAGTTCCTCAGTGCATTCGATTTAATATCTGGATATTTGCAGATTGCCTTAATTAAGGCGGCTAAAAAGAGGTTGGCATTCTCTACCCAAGAGGGCCATTTTCAGTTTCAGGTGATGCCCTTCAGAATGAATAATGCCCCTGCCACCTTCCAGAGGATGGTCAAACAAGTCATGACTGGGTTGGAGAACATCAGTCTTGCCTATCTAGACAACATTGTCATCTTCAGTTCCAGCTGGGAGCACCACCAGTGCCACCTCAGGGAAGTACTTCAGGCTCTGAAGAGGGCAAGTCTGACTAGCAAGGCCAGTAAGTGCCAGATAGTGCAGGGTTCTGAGGTCTACTTAGGGTACCAAATTGGAAGGAAAAATGTGCAACCCTTCCACGATAAATTCAAACCATTCCGGCTTGGGAACCCCCAAGAGCCAGACAAGGGTGAGAGCCTTCTGTGGCCTCTCCGGGTACAACAGGTGATTTGTCAAGGGGTATGGCACAATTGTTGTTCCCATGACAGAGCTGAGTTGAAAGTAGCAGCTAAGACTTGTGATCTGGATGGAGTCGTACTAGATAGCTTTTGATACCCTGAAGAAGGCCATGTTCTCCCACAAATTCATCAGCAGACTGATGGCTTAGAGAATGGCATAGGGCTATGCTCTCACAGCTAAATGAAGATCTACGAGTAGCCTTCATCAGCAGGAGTTTACTACCCAGGGAACAGAGGTGGAGTGCAATAGGGAGGGATGTATTTGCAGTGTTGTGGGCACTGTAGAAGTTGAGACTATACCTGATTGGGACTCACTTCCAGGTTCAGACAGACTACAGACCCCTCAGATGGATAATACAAATGAGGGGGGAGAATACCAAACTGTTGCGGTGGTCTATTTGCTTTCAGGTAATGGGCTTTATCACTCCAATGCTGATGACCTCTTCAGGTTCTTCCACCTTATCGACAATAAATCACATGAGGGTGGGTAGTTCCCTCTGCTTTCTGCTGGGGGGGACCCATGTTGGACTTTATACCCTAGAAATGGTTTTCACCAACTTTTTGTCTTTACTCCTACTGTTTAGTTGACTTTGTTTCTTCTGCTTTCAGGACTCTGTGCACCTTACTGCTGCTAACCAGTGCTAAAGTGCTTGCATTCTTTTCCCTAAACATGGTGAAATTGGCTTACACCCAATTAGCTCATTTCATTTATTTTTAAGTCCCTAGTCAAGTGGTATTACGTATTCCCAAGGCCTGTAAACTGAATGTTACTAGTAGGCATGCAGCACTCAATCAATCAATCAGGTGTTTGTTAAGCGCGACTACTCACCCGTAAGGGTCTCAAGGCACTGAGGAGGTCGCAGGTTCCAGTTCATCAAAAAGCTGATCTGTCGAAGAGGCAGGTTTTGAGGTTTCTTGCGAAGATGGAGAGCAATGTTGTCTGTCTGTCGTGGAGCGGAAGGATGTTCCAGGCTCTGGCCGCGTGGAAGGAGAAGGTGCAGCCTCCCTGTCTGGTCTTTCCGGTGTGGGGAACCACTGCATAGGAGAGCTGAACTGATCATAGGGTCCTTTGGGGTGCGTGGAATTTGAGTCGGCTGTTCAGGTATGCTGGTCCAGTGTCGGGGAGGGCCTTGCGAGCGTGGGTTAACATCTTGAAGGTGACTCTAGCTTCGATGAGTAGCCAGTGGAGTGTGCACAGGTGCTGGGTGATGTGGCAGTGTCTTAGCAGGTTGAGGACCAGTCTTGCAGCAGCATTTTGGATGCTCTGTAGCTTGTGGTGAGGTTTTTGTTTATTCCGGAAAGTGTTAGATTGTCAGGAGGTTATATTTAATATTGCCTCTCCAAATGTAACCACACTAGGGAAAATGTTGGGCTTTAGGTGGGTCGCATTTACAATTCCCATTCCAAACATAACCATATTGGAGAAAACATTGGGCTTTCAAGGGTTCAGATATACTGCCCCACCTCCAAACTAATAAGCTGCATTGTGGAAAGTGTTGGATTTTTGAGGAGGGAGGGGCAGATTAAATATTTCCACTCCAACATTAGCCAAATAGGGCAAAGCTCTGTACTTTGGGGTTTCTAATTTGGCATTCACATTGCAAATTCTACCACACTGGGGAAAGTGTTGGACTTTGGAGGAGCCAATTTAGTAGCACCACTCCAAACTTAACCATATTGGAAAGTGTTGTACTTTGGAGGGGTCAATTTTATATTAAAAATAAAAACACAACCACATTAGTGAAATATGTTAGATTAGGAAGATTACCAAAATAAATATTTAGACTTGTTCAAAAAGTATATATCGTAGAACTTTGAAATAATCATTTTATAATAAAAACCAAACAAATCAGAAATATTTGAAATACATTTGTAAAACACAGATTACAACACCATTAATAGGAACTAGAATTGAAGCTAAATTAATGTAATTGTTTTAATAAATGTAATAATTAAAATAAAACATGTAATTTGAATATCAATACAAGTTTTGGGGGAAAACGATGCTCTTAAAAATATATTTATTCAATATTTAACTCACTACATCCAAAATTTTAAGAATCTTAAATTAACAAATGCAAAAAATAAAAAATCCCAAAACGTGAGAAATTCCAACATTTATCTAAAAAACCAAAAAAAAAAAAAAATTGTTTTACTCACTGAGTAAAAATAAATTCAATTTTAAATATATGTTTCTTAAAAACAATCTTTTTTAATGAACTCACCACAAAATGTTATCACAAAAAATGTTCAAAAACATTTTTCAAATGTTGCTCTCCTCCCTGTTCCCCCATAAACCCAACATCAAGCTCCTATAATTATATTTAAAAAATGACAAATCTTTTTTCCTCAAAATAACAATAATGAAAAGACACATAAAAATATCCATTACAGCGATAATAAAGAACTATATTTTTACAATGATATTAAAATATAGAGCTACAGAAAACTCAATCCTTATCTCACAGGAGCTCTGTGATGCCCTTACTGACCACTTCACAACAGGTTAGCAACCATCTACAGAAACTTCAAACCCCAACCCCCGACCTCTTCACCAGCCAGTCAACCACATCCACCCACTTACCATATGGGAGGAACTCAGCACACCAAGATCAACCATCCTGATGAGTGCCATTCACTCAGGAGCGCCCACCGACCCATGCCCCCATCAGCTCTTCATCCTCAGAAGCAAAAAGATCAGCCACCAGCTCACCACAATCCTCAATGCCTCCATAATTACAGCCACCTTTCCCAATGCATGGAAACACACAGAGGTTAGACCATTTCTCAAGAAACCTTTGGTAGACGTCAGCAAGCTCCAGAGCTACTGTCCCATCTCCTTTACCCATTCACCACCAAAGTCTTGAAGAAGGCCCTCAACTGCCAACTCACCAATCATCTGGAAAGAAACTCATCCCAATCGTGTTTCAGAGCCAACCACAGCACTGAGACAGCCCTGATCACCACTACAGATGACATCCGAGTCCTACTCGACTGATGAGAATCAGCCATCCTCATTCTCCTGGACATCTCCACAGCTTTCAACACCATCTCCTACCACACACTCGATCGAATATGCCTAATTGAAATTACAGCTGGATGGCATCCTTCCTCATGAGATGGACCTAGAGAGTTTGCCTCCTCCTTTCAGCTTGCAACATGAGCACAACTTCTGCAGAGTACCCTAGGACTCATCCCTCAGCCCAACCCTCTTCAGTGTCTATATGACACCACTCTCAGACATCATCATATCCCACAACATCATCATCTCCTATGCCAACAACACACAGCTCATCCTCTCACTCTCAGTTGACCCCACCTTGACAAAGACCAATTTCCAGAACTGTATGAAGAACGTGGCAACATGGATGAAAGATAACTGCCTGAAACTCAATACTGACAAAGCAGAGGGTCTAATCTTTGACAGAGCTAAAACCTATCCTCAAGCTGAAAGACCATGCTTGCTACCTCAGCATCATCCTAGACAACAAACTCTCCAAAAAACATCAGGTCAACGCTGCCTCCTCAGTCTGTTTCCACATGATCTGCATGCTTCACAAAATCTTCAGATGGATTCCCAACAGCACAAGGAAAACTGTGACGCAGGCTCTCAATTACCAGCCAGCTTGACTACGGCAGCACACTCTATGACGGCGCCACCACCGAACTCATGCAAAGACTCCAGACAATCCAGAGTGCAGCAGCCAGACTGATCCTAAACTTGCCCAAGAGTATATATGTCACCCAGCACCCAAAATACCTCCAATGGCTCCGCGTCCATAAGAGATGCCATTTCAAGCTCCTGACCCACACCTACAAAGCGCTCCACAAGTTAAGACCAGCATACAGGAACCACCGCCTAATCTTCACCTAACCTACCAGAAACCTCCACTCTGCACACCTCACCCTCACTCAGACAGCATGCATCCACCACAGCCGCTCCATACGAAGCTCCTTCTCCCACCTTGCTGCCATACCCTGGAACACCCTCCACCTCCAAACTGTACCCTTGCTGACCCACTTCAGGAAGGAACTGAAGACCTGTTTTTTTGACTGATATCTGCAGCACAGCACCTGGTTGCCCCCAGGGTGATTAGAAACACCATAAATATAGCTCTTAATTGATTGATTGATCGAGTATTTAAAAACATCTTACCTACGATAGTCTGCATCACAATTTTTTTGATATCATAATATTTGAGACACAAAATTAATGTCTCATGATATTTGGGACATTATATTCTGTTCAGTGCACCTCCCTGTGTTTTATCTTTAGGGAATCCAATTTTGCAATGTGATCCCCATCAAACCAGCATCAGCATGCTACTCATTATAATTTGCAGCAGTATGGTACATCTAGGGCTCCTTCTGCCTCCAGGAACTTTAGTTTGTGTAATGTTAAGAAGTGCCTACCAGATCAGATCTACCAATTGTGAATATAGTTTCCTACATAACAATCTTAGAGCCATATGTGCAAAGAATGGAGTCTGTAAAGGTCGTCGCAAATTGCGCACCAACTTTTACCAAATCCATTCTGTTTTCTCTAAATGACCTATGCAGAAGTTCATAAAAACCTGATTTTATTTTTGGTTGTAATTTGACCTACCTCATTATTAATAAAGTAGGCAAAAGTCCAGAGCACACAACAGCATAAATAGACTGGTTTGTCTAATTGTAATGATCGTAGGGATAGACTGGATCAAGTGCATAGTTTTCAAGGGTTTTTATTTACCACAGTGTTCCCGACTTGGGAATCACTGCGCACATAAATCAAGCCGACACGTGTTTCGTCACAACATATGGCTGTGATTCTTCAGGGCTGATATCAATGATCAGGAGCGTTGTCGGTGAACCAGTGATAATTCCAACCCGGTCCTAATCAGGTGGTATTAGAGTTTGGGAAGAGCGGCACCAATCGGAAACGCCGGTGCCGGTCCCTAAGTTACCGAACTTGTTGTATCTACAAGCTACGGAGGCACAATGGCCTGTTGTGTGCTCTGGACTTTTGCCTAAATTCCCATAATAAGGAGGTCTCCGTCCTCCCTATATTACAGAGGTTAAGGTTTTCCTCTGGCCAAGAGGCACCAACCAAAATATTTCCTTTCTTAAATCTCTTGACTATGACCATACCGTAACAAGTTGTGCGCCATTCTTCTGAACACTAAAAAAACCTTTTCGCAGAAATCTTATTATTAATAATGTGGTAGGTTGTAAATTACAACTCATTATGAATTCATACCATCACAGGGACTTTGGCTTTCTGATGTCAGCAGACCACCATGTCAGTGATTGCTTTTAAATAATCACTAATTTTTTTGTAAAAATAAAGTGCAGCCTGTTTCCTTGAAAGAAAACAAAAATGCATTTTAAAAATGTGTTTTACGTTTAAAAACGTTTAGGGTAGGTAGTGGTCTATTCCATTGGACCACTGCCTACTCTTAAAAAATATTTTGTCAATATTCACATAGGTGATTGGGCCCAAGAGTACCCCTTTCCGTCTGCTGATGCCTTACCTCTACCTTTAATCAACCGTAAAATATAAATGCTTTTGACTGGACTTCGGAAAACCAACTTTGTTCATTTTCCTCCAGAATTGCACCCTAAAAATGTATTTTTCACTGCCCTTGACAGAAGTAAATCTTCATTTTTCAGGATGGGTAACTATCCTCAAACGTTTTGTGAATACCAACATAGCTCCCTCCATTAACCAGTCATTTGTCTGACCCCACCACTAAACCGTTAAAGTCATCCTTTATGCCCTGATCACCCCCAATATTTGAATGATGGAGGTGGTAACTGAACCTGACTGCCCTGGGCCCGGTTAACCAGGTCCAGTTCCAGTGCTAGGATGAAAAAGGTGTGTGGTAACTAGGTGTAATTACAATTGACACTAACAACCTACCTGTAATCCCCTAGTGCGCTATACAAGAGCCTATGACTATGACTAGTATATTGTAGGGCATGTAGGTTTAGTGGCCCAGCAGTTTTGAGGCACTTAAGGGCGCACTGCTGTGTTGCCTGCTGTCAGTTTAAAAGTTAGCTCTGCTTTGCAACCTGTTTTTAAATTGAAATTAATACAAATTAGACTTTGGATTTAAAGGTACTTCCAAAGTATAAAAATCCTTCACTTGTACATATAAAACACCCTTAAGAGCTACCCTAGGTGCCCCCAGAGTAGTGTGCCATGTAAACATAAGCAGGGAAATCTTGTAAGATGTTTTAAATGCCCTGGTGAGGGACAAACACACACATTCGTTTTACCACATTCAGCCTTTTTAGCTTCATAGGCTAGCATGGGAATATTTTAATACAGTGTAATTATTGATAGGAGTGAGCTAAAATAATATTTTAAGGACTGTAAAGATTAATAATGATAAATCCAACAACTTGCCACTGTTCAATTTCTGATATCAAATACAGAAAATACATTATAGAACTTTCTTTACTGTGAGCCAAAATCCAGCCTTCTAGCAGCCTCTCCTGATTGGCCAGTCTGTTTTGATGAGGTGATCAATGGCCTGTATAGAGAGAGAGGTTCACATGTCTAGAGGGGGGCTGGGTATTCAAACTGAGCTTCAAAGAGAACAGGGCAGTAGGAATGCAAGCCAGACCTACCCCCAAGACCTGTACACAGCCACATGAGACCCACAGGAATGGAATTTGCAGAAGGTTTGAAAGGGGAAATGTTACTGGAAATGGTTGTATGACGGAACAACGCAGTGAAATATCTGCATGCCTTTACCATGCATTTTTTTACCCCACATTATTTGGGAATGCTTATACTTTTACAATGTATGCCTTTACCACACATTGTTTGTATATATTTATATATATAATCAATGTAGTTGTGGGGGGTGACCCCCCACACCCACAAAGTTACCTTAAATGCATGGTAAAGGTATGCATTGTAAAAGCATACACGTTCTAAAAACATGTGTGGTATAAAATGTGTAGTAAATGTACAACGTGGTAAAAACCATGTGGAAAGGCTGTTTCCTGCTATGAACCACCCCATTAGGTTGGCTTATCCAGATCTTCACTTTGTGACGAATGATTCTCCACGTTGAATTTGAAAGTGAGGTGCCTTGTGAGACAAGAATATGCCACACTTTGGAGGAAGCTGTCATGATTTTAGGTGATACCCTGCACCCATTGGACAGGGGTGCCGCCCTACTTGTCGCCCCAGCACATTGAATAAGTATGTGAAATCTTCTGCTTGAAACTACAAGAAAAACAAGGACTGCCCTGCTGGAACCCTAGTCTGCACTAAGAGGACTGCACTCTGAGTGACTGAGCCTGCTGCAGAAAAGATACAGGAGAAACGCCGGTAAACCCAGTTGAGACCTGGGTGGATTAAGTAGGACAATCTACAATGTCTCAACAGGATACATTCGAACAGGCAGTTTATAAGGAATAGTAAATTGGAAAGGCAAGGAAAAAGGGAGACAAACACAGATGTACTTTGAATACTTATAGCAGTCTGTATTCGTAAATATCATATACATCAATAGATATGTCAGCTCTATTGTCAATACATGTGGGTGTAACCCATATAAATAGTGTGCACATACGTGCTCGTGCAAGAAGTGGTTTGCGCTAGTGACACATGAAGAAGGATGAAAAAACAGCTAAATAAATGGCACATAAAATATGAATTAACATCCAAGAAAGAATGTTTACAAAACAATATTTTAACAGGATGCCAAAAAACGACTACAATCTTTTTAAGCAACAATCATTGGTCGACGGCGTTTCTACCCATAATAACTTTCGGTCGTCATCAGGAGCGGATTAAAATTTGTCTTGAAGAGTGCTGTACTTGGCAGAAATCACGATTTGGGTGGTCAAAAGGGAGGGGATCAGGTGTTAGCCAACATTTCCTTGGTTGCATGACGTGGTCGCAAGAATGAGGCGAGGTAACGGGTTGCATAGTAGATGTATTAGGTCGGCAATCCAATACAGATGAAGTTGCAATTAATTACCGCAAGCGGGGGTCCAATTGATCAGATGATTTTTGGGTACTGCGGACCACTCAACAACAGACTGACGCTGGCCCCCAAAAATCATCCACATCCACCACTGACATCGGTACCCTAGACTGAACGGATTTAACAGGACTTTCGTCTATTTCTCCAGCAGTCTACCAATTGAATTGGACCCCGCTTGTGGTCACAAATTACAACCTCTTCCCGATCAGCTTTTGTTGTTGCTGACTCTCATATGTATAATATAAGAGAAAAGGGAATGGCCCAACTATCCAAGGGACAGGGTACCAACAAATATCAAAAGAAAAATATCCCTTGGGTTCATTCAATATCTCAATGCCAATCATTCGTTCACACTGCACTCTCTAGTCATTAATAGTACCATGAAAAAATACAATGGTTATCAATACAAACTCCCTTCAATCATGAAAAAACCTGAAATTTCTATTATCACAATGTGTAAATGTATTTAAATCATGTCTCAATTAAAAACATTAAAAACATAAGCACATAAAAAGAGTATAAACAATATACAAAAAGGGAGAGAGACTGACAAACCCGGGAGGTTAAACCTAACACATCGGAATGTTAATTCATGGGAATATTTACATAAAAGTCAGAATTACATGAATCCGTTCTGACAAATCGTTCCGTGAATTTAACTTGAAAGAATGGCGTTGACGCGTTTCGGTGTGTTGCTCTATATGCACCTCCTTTATCAAGACTAGTGTTTCGTTATTTCTCTTTCTCAACCAACATTTTGATTAAAATTGATCTAAGTAAAACCCAAGAAATAAAAACAATATTACACATTGGTTATTAGACAATTTTCAGGCTCTATCCTTCATTCCATTCCATTATATTACTAAAACACCTTCCGGCTATATCCTTCATTTCATTCCATTGCATTACATCCCATCTTTAATAATCTATTATTTACCCCCAAAATGAACAAATGACAATTTGGGAACTCGGATTCAATAAAACGGATTTGCAACCCATTAAATCTTACTACATAATACACTGTGTTCTTCATCCTGCTAATCATTAACCAGATTTACCACCCACTAACATATTGTTCAATATGCATTCTAGTGGTTGTTTTCATAACCATTGTAACCCCATTCATCCAAAACATTCATTCTAGACCTTAGTGATGTTATCCACACTCTGTCCACACATGCACTCACATACCTTAAAATTTGAATAGTGCCGAGTATTGGTCACTACGCAGAGGATTTTAAAATGATTTCTTGTAAACTAACGACCATCTATAAAGCAATAACAGGTTTGCATTAAACCACAATCTCAGTCTAGTTGGTCTCCTAATTCAAAAATCTAATGTTGCATTTATCTGCATAAGGCTAACACGGACTGACCCACTTTCAGGGCACTATTGTGATGTCCTTGACATAAACTGATGAGTTCCTGTGTCTTATTCTCCTGTTTGGATGTGCAGGTGTTAAATCTATAAACAGCTAGACACAAAAATATAAATACCAATGTAAACATCAGCTTCTTACAATTTCGGTTGGTTCATACATCAAGTAAAGGTCATTTATGTACCTGGAATTAATCTCCAAATACGTGTTCTGATGATCCACGTTTGCTGTACAATGCTCTATAGCAGTTCTTTATACACTAAAATCCACTCAATAGGGTGGTTGCTTCTTATAAAATCAAAGTCCCGGGGTATGGCCAAGATGGCGGCAAGAGCCGACGTGTAAATTTGCTGCTCCCGCCGACGGCCTTATTATAGCATCGGTTCCGGCGCACCGGAGTCCTCCTTGCGGATCCGTGAGTGTCTGGGACAGTAGAAAGAGAGGAGCGGGGCCCGAGATCGTGCCGGGAGGAGAGACTCGCACCCACCCGGCTGCCTGGCGCTCGTGAGCTGTGGAGTGCCCATCCCCCACTGAGCCTGCAGCGAGGCCTTCCCCGAGCCGGTGAGAGGGGCCGTGCGGCGGAGCCCGGGTGCGGTGAACACGGGACTGCGGCTGGAGCTCCTTGGATGAAGCCGGTGTTCTATAATCCGCTGCTCCCATGATTGAGCGCCCCCCCTGTCATTTTGTGCATGCGCACAACCTTTACGCATGCGCAGTTCCATTTTCATGACGTGTGCACTACGTAGCCATAATTGGCTGCCTCCCGCTTTTCTGCACAGTTTGTCGCAGATCAATCAGAACTCTGTATGAAAGTCCATCCAATCAGCGGTTCCTAATATTTTGTATCAAAATTATGTATCCATTTTTCGAATGATGTGCTGTATATAATAGCGTGACGTTCCAGAAAATTTCCTTTTACCGCAGCTCCTCGGTGAGTACACTATTTGCACCTTTACATATTTACTTTACTTCTTCCAGCGTGTTTGCTTGATCGAACGTTGTGAGGTTGGCGTGATCGAACGTTACTTGGGCTGTGGCCGATGCTGGCTTGATTGATTTTTTAACCATATTTTTCCGATCTTGACCCGTTTAATCGTATGCTCTCTTAAAGAGCCGTTTAACGGACGTTTTAGTTTCCGCGTCTTCCCTGACGTTTTAGTTTCCGCGTGTTCCCTGGGATCTGGCATATTTTTCCGATCTTGACCCGTTTAATCGTATGCTCTCTTAAAGAGCCGTTTAACGGAGACGCAGTGGGGGAGGGGGTGCGGCTCAACCACGGTCGCGTTAATGGGTTTTGCGCATTCAATCGCTTGCCATGTGCGTGGCCCAGGGTGGCTATGTTGGATTTTTCAACTGAACTGTCTGCAAGTAATGTACACCCGTCCATCGCTCGCCTTCAGGTTGGCGACATCGAACGTTACTTCAAGGCCCTTCATGGGCGTGGCCGATGCTGGCTAGATTGATCTTTGTCTTGCCACGTTTCTAAAAGCAATGTTTCCCTCCACATTGTATAGCACATGTTCCTTCTCATTACAAAGCAATGCTCCGAGTCCTTGAGCAATGTCCAATCCCTTGTGTTTCCTAACATGTGATGTAACCGTTTTGTATTTTTCCATCCTGTAGGCAATGTACATTTCCACGTGCTTGTTACTGGCACCCAATAATGTGTTTTTATTTCCAATGTGGTTAACATTTTGAAAATGGTGGTCAACCCGATCCCAATATTCGCCTGTGTTGGGAGGGTATGCAAACATTCCCTGGGGGCTGAGCTTTCAACATTAGGCAGAGCGGGGCTCCAGGGCCACTTGGCAGGGGTTGCAAGCCCTAAATGGTCAATCTGTGCTCTCTTAAAGAGCCGTTTAACGGACGTTTTACTTTCCGCGTGCGCCCGGGATCTGTCTACACACGGGCTTGCACAGCTACACACGACGCGGTGGGGGAGGGGGTGCGGCTCAACCACGGTCGCGTTAATGGGTTTTGCGCATTCCATCGCCTGCCATGTGCGTGGCCCAGGGTGGCTATGTTGGATTTTTCAACTGAACTGTCTGCAAGTAATGTACACCCGTCCATCGCTCGCCTTCAGGTTGGCGACATCGAACGTTACTTCAAGGCCCTTCATGGGCGTGGCCGATGCTGGCTAGATTGATCTTTGTCTTGCCACGTTTATAAAAGCAATGTTTCCCTCCACATTGTATAGCACATGTTCCTTCTCATTACAAAGCAATGCTCCGAGTCCTTGAGCAATGTCCAATCCCTTGTGTTTCCTAACATGTGATGTAACCGTTTTGTATTTTTCCATCCTGTAGGCAATGTACATTTCCACGTGCTTGTTACTGGCACCCAATAATGTGTTTTTATTTCCAATGTGGTTAACATTTTGAAAATGGTGGTCAACCCGATCCCAATATTCGCCTGTGTTGGGAGGGTATGCAAACATTCCCTGGGGGCTGAGCTTTCAACATTAGGCAGAGCGGGGCTCCAGGGCCACACGTGCTTGTTACTGGCACCCAATAATGTGTTTTTATTTCCAATGTGGTTAACATTTTGAAAATGGTGGTCAACCCGATCCCAATATTCGCCTGTGTTGGGGGGTATGCAAACATTCCCTGGGGGCTGAGCTTTCAACATTAGGCAGAGCGGGGCTCCAGGGCCACTTGGCAGGGGTTGCAAGCCCTAAATGGTCAATCTGTGCTCTCTTAAAGAGCCGTTTAACGGACGTTTTACTTTCCGCGTGTGCCCGGGATCTGTCTACGCACGGGCTTGCACAGCTACACACGACGAGGGGGAGGGGGAGGGGGTGCGGCTCAACCACGGTCGCGTTAATGGGTTTTGCTCATTCCATCGCCTGCCATGTGCGTGGCCCAGGGTGGCTATGTTGGATTTTTCAACTGAACTGTCTGCAAGTAATGTACACCCGTCCATCGCTCGCCTTCAGGTTGGCGACATCGAACGTTACTTCAAGGCCCTTCATGGGCGTGGCCGATGCTGGCTAGATTGATCTTTGTCTTGCCACGTTTATAAAAGCAATGTTTCCCTCCACATTGTATAGCACATGTTCCTTCTCATTACAAAGCAATGCTCCGAGTCCTTGAGCAATGTCCAATCCCTTGTGTTTCCTAACATGTGATGTAACCGTTTTGTATTTTTCCATCCTGTAGGCAATGTACATTTCCACGTGCTTGTTACTGGCACCCAATAATGTGTTTTTATTTCCAATGTGGTTAACATTTTGAAAATGGTGGTCAACCCGATCCCAATATTCGCCTGTGTTGGGAGGGTATGCAAACATTCCCTGGGGGCTGAGCTTTCAACATTAGGCAGAGCGGGGCTCCAGGGCCACACGTGCTTGTTACTGGCACCCAATAATGTGTTTTTATTTCCAATTTGGTTAACATTTTGAAAATGGTGGTCAACTCGATCCCAATATTCGCCTGTGTTGGGGGGTATGCAAACATTCCCTGGGGGCTGAGCTTTCAACATTAGGCAGAGCGGGGCTCCAGGGCCACTTGGCAGGGGTTGCAAGCCCTAAATGGTCAATCTGTGCTCTCTTAAAGAGCCGTTTAACGGACGTTTTACTTTCTGCGTGTGCCCGGGATCTGTCTACGCACGGGCTTGCACAGCTACACACGACGCGGTGGGGGAGGGGGTGCGGCTCAACCACGGTCGCGTTAATGGGTTTTGCGCATTCCATCGCCTGCCATGTGCGTGGCCCAGGGTGGCTATGTTGGATTTTTCAACTGAACTGTCTGCAAGTAATGTACACCCGTCCATCGCTCGCCTTCAGGTTGGCGACATCGAACGTTACTTCAAGGCCCTTCATGGGCGTGGCCGATGCTGGCTAGATTGATCTTTGTCTTGCCACGTTTATAAAAGCAATGTTTCCCTCCACATTGTATAGCACATGTTCCTTCTCATTACAAAGCAATGCTCCGAGTCCTTGAGCAATGTCCAATCCCTTGTGTTTCCTAACATGTGATGTAACCGTTTTGTATTTTTCCATCCTGTAGGCAATGTACATTTCCACGTGCTTGTTACTGGCACCCAATAATGTGTTTTTATTTCCAATGTGGTTAGAAAGCAATGCTCCGAGTCCTTGATCAATGTGCAATCCCTCGTGTTTCCTCTTATTTCTCATTGTTACTTTGCATTTAATGGTAATGCTTTCATTCTTGTTCCACCACGTTTCTTGTATTTTAGTGTGTAGCCTACCTTCTTTTCACCATCACCTAAATGTCCATTGCAACCAACCGATTCTTGAATGTAATTTTGGTGTTATGTTTTTTCCTTTCTCTCTTAAAATTTGGTGAAACCCTTGGTGTATTAAATTTGTTGGTGAGCATGACACCATTATTGTACAAATTGTTCTTAATAGTTTTAATAATTTTTTCCCCCACTACTTTTCGTAGGTCGCACTCTCACCTCTGCGTCTGAGGGCCATTGTTTCCTTCGCTTCTGTGACACTCCACTGTGTAGTCCAACCCTGCATTCCTTTAACTTCTACTGTCTCCTGCTACTCACCTCAGCCTTCTTTAAAGTTGGTGAATATTTTTTGCCCTTCCGTTTACAAAGTTCATGAAACCTCAATGTTTGTTTAAGTGATTTTGATGCATGAGTACTTCACAAACACCATCATTTTCCAGCGTGTGCAGATTAAATGTTCATTGTAACGAATCATCATTTTTCAAAACTTTCTCCAACTTTGCCTAGGTCGCAGTCACAGCCCTGCTTAGTCTTCAGTCCAAGTCTTGCTTCGGGTCTCTTCCACTTCAGTCTGTAGTCCATCCCTTGTTTATTTCCAGACTTGACTGTGTACTGCAACCCACTATTGCGTTTCTTATGCTTGGTGAGTGTTGTTGTCACTGCCCTGTGAGCATGCAATTCCAACCCATAGTTTTAACAAGTCTTCAGAGCCTTGATTTTCAAAGTATTCTTAGGCGTTACACTGATTGTCATGACAGGTTGAATCAAGTGTGTTCATGTACTTTTTTGCCCGTCGTGTCCTGAAGTCATGATTTCTAAATTTTTTATCAAGTTTTTGGGAGCCATCATTTTCAGAGTACGTTCTTGCTTCTCCCTGAACGTCATTACGCCAGCAAAGTTACTCACTACTCCAGAAGTATGTAGTCTTTCCAATGCTAGTCTTGTCCATAGAGGTTTCCTGAAAGTGAACAATGTTCTCCCCATTAAAATTAATATATAATTAGTTATTTGAGGATTCCTTGTATGTGTCACCTAATTTTGGCCCTGCGAAGTACATAGATTCTCATTATATGTTTAATGTTTTAGAAATTCCTTTTGAGTAATTGCGGATGACCTCAATAGATGTACGTTATTTTCATCTCTAACTCATTTTAGTATATTGTGTTTTATTGCAATGTCAGGTTCCAGTTCTGAATATGCCATGTTTCCCTTCTTGATGATTGTTTCTAAGCCTTAGTATTGTTGTGATCAAGTAAATGTATGACATTTATATCTTTTGTTCCTATCTAATTTTCCCAATTTGCTTGTATTTTATTTCTATCAATACTTTAGTCTCAGTGGGAATATAAATGGATCCCTGCAAGTTCAATTACCTTGTGGCTTATTTGAGTCGTAATGAGTATCCCGTTGGCTTGACCAAAATGGAGAAGAAAACATTGCGCCGAATGTCCAGAAACTACACAGTCCAAGGTATTATTTTTTACTTGCTAATCTTATTTTGCCATGTGTTGTCTGCATGTTTTGCATCGACTCTCGATGTCTTTTAGTGTTATTTTGATTTGGCTATTTTGGGGAAATTTTTCCTCTTTTTTGTTGATAGATGGACATTTGTTCTATACATTTAAAGATGGGAAGAGGAAAGTTGTTGTTGGTGTTGAAGCTGCTCGAAAAATATTTCATGAATTTCATTCGTCGACGTTTGGAGGGCATTCCGGGATTAATAAAACGCAGAGAAGCATAGGAGCCCGTTTTTTTTGGCCCGATATGACTATTCATATTAAAGACTGGGTGAGTCATAATGTCGTTTGCCTTGGTGATGGTAAACCATTCACATGGTTCTGTAGTCATTGAAATGTATGTTTTGTTACTTGTATTTGGTTACATTTTTGATTTTGTGTACAATCACCCATTCTTTTCATTAGGGTTTTGCAATTGTCTTTGCAGATTAAACATTGTGATGCTTGTCAAAAGGAACAGCCATCTCTCAAGAAGTGCCCAGAGTTACAACCAATTAAAGTATGTTTTAAATTGTCATACATTTTCTTGAAGGCCTGTCAGCCGATTCTTTCTTCTCGAAGTTCCGTATTCTATAGTTCTTGCATTGTGTTTATTTATAGGTTGGTCGTGCTTGGGAGCTAATAGGCGTGGATTTGATGGGACCCTTACCTACAACTGCTGCAGGCTACAGATATATTTTCACTGCAACCGATTACTTTTCCAAGTGGGTAGAGGCATTTCCTTTAAAACAGAAGAATGCATCTGAGGTATCTGCGAGATTTGTGGAATTGTTTCTCCGCCATGGTTGTCCGAAAAAGATCCTCTATGATCAAGGGCGGGAGTTTTTGAACGCAGTGAGTGAACTACCTTTTGCTGCCGTTGTTATGTTTTAATATTCTTTCTTTTTCCTCTTTTGAAAAGTATAATCAATCTTTCTTTAATCATTCATCTTTGTACGTTGTATTTCATTTCTTTTGCCGATTGTACTTTTGGTTTTTTTTTAGGTGAACAATAAATTATTTGAGTTGTTAAACATCAAACGTGCTGTTAGTTCAGCCTATCATCCTCAGACAAATGGCTTAGATGAGCGTACAAATGCTAACATTAAAAGGTAAGGTGTGTTATTGTGATTAGTGCATAAGTTAATGTCATGTTTCTTTTTGGCTCATTTTTCAATGTTTTATCGATTGTTTTTCTTAAACACATATGTAAGTTAAAATCAATGTTCGTTAATAATCCGTTCTTTCGAAAAGTTACATTCTACCTCTTTTTTACCTTCTACAGCGCTTTGGCAAAGTATGTGAATGAGCATCAGACTGATTGGGATCTTTATTTAGACCATGTTTTGTTTGCTTTACGCTCGAAGCCGCATTCTACCACAAAATTTTCCCCGTTTCTACTCTACATGGGCCGTGAAGCAACATTCCCATGTGAGCTGGGTAATAAACTGGTATGAGACTTTCAATACATTACTTAAGATTAGTCTTTTTAAAATGTTATGTGCCCTATATTCTCCATGTACTTTTCTATTATTTCGTTGACATACCAATTCAGGATTAGTTAAGTCTTATTACATATTTTTCTTTAAAGACTTATCCGAGTTTTCAAGAAGTAACAAAAAAATGTTGCTTTTTATGTTTCCTTTATTAGCTGCAGTTTGTAAAACCATCGCAAAGCGATTATCCCGTAATTCTTGCAGAAATGAAAAATAGAGCAGCAGAGTTGCATGAGCAGGCGAAGCAGAATATAGCGCTTGGCCAGGAAAGGCAAAAAATGCAATATAAAAAAGACTTTGCAAGAGATATAATCCATACAGCTTCAAGGAAGGAGAGTTTGTGCTTTTGCAAAATAGTAGGCGAAACACGAGAAAAGGCGGTTCTTTGGAGACTAGATTCTCAGGACCCTACTCTGTTGCAGAAATTAAAGGGAAGCGTGTAAAGCTAATAAATGATCGAAACAAATTATTAAGTAGAACATGTAATTTGGACATGTTAAGGCCGTACAATGCTAGCGATCCAGGTAATTTCTGGTTTATTACCTTTTTATCCATGACATGTTCATGTTACCTCCGCAGCCTCTTTCCTTCTTTCTATAATTGTTTTCAACTTTGTTGTTCTCCACATGAACCTTTCAAAAGCCCACTCCTCGATGTTCCTGAGCAATTGTTATTTTTGTTATTTGGCCAGGATATATTTTATGGTACTTTCTCGGTTGATCTAACTTGTTAATAAATTACATTTTTATACATGTTTTTGCAGGCAAAAGAAATAGTGATACTTTGTCTTCTGTGGCACCTTCATGTGCTACACCTCTTCCACTGTCACCATCACGTCTTCCCGAATTTCAAATGTCATCGTCACCAAGTCACCTTTCATCATCTCCAGCACGGTTCGCCTTGTCTCCGGCACGGGTCGCCCCATCTCCAGCAGCCCTCGCACCAAGTGCAGGCCACATGTTACTCTCAACAGCTCAGGTTGAAGTTTCCCCATCACGGCTTATATCCCCCCCATTTTCTGACTCTGTGCTCAAGAAAAAAGTTTCCGATGTGTGTGCCTTGTCTCCGGCACGGGTCGCCCCATCTCCAGCAGGCCTCGCACCAAGTGCAGGTCACATGTCACTCTCAACAGCTCAGGTTGAAGTTTCCCCATCACGGCTTCTATCCCCTCCATTTTCTGACTCTGTGCTCAAGAAAAAAGTTTCCGATGTGTGTGCCTTGTCTCCCTCACGGGTTGCCCCATCTCAAGCAGGCCTTGCACCAAGTGCAGGCCACATGTTAATCTCAACAGCTCAGGTCGAAGTTTCCCCATCACGGCTGATTTCCCCCCCATTTTCTGACTCTGTGCTCAAGAAAAAAGTTTCCGATGTGTTGAAGAAACCTCATACTGGAAGGCTGGAAGCAGTAGTTTCAAATTTTAAATTATATGATTCTTCGTTTGGCACCTTGAAAGACAAAGAATGGATATGTGATGAGGTAGGTGTACTTGCAATTCTATTTTATTGTACATATTGTTACGTTTTAATGCTTTTCATGTTGGTCCTAGGAGTAACGCACAGATTCTCCCTTCTTGTAATACTTTTCCAGGTAATCGATGCTTATCTGTCCATAATCTGTTTGATCCGACCAAAGGTATTTAACTTTTGAATGATAAGTCATAGGTCTACTTTTCATTGTTAATACCCATGAAATTTCACTTTATGATGTATATTTCATTCCCTAATACTTAGTTTGTTATATTTAGTGTTTATTGATGTCTGCCACAGTGGCTTCCTGTGTATTCAGTGGCAATTATCCTTCATCTTCTTGCCGGGTAAATATTGTTATTTTCCTCAATGTTATTATTTGATTTATCTTGGTTTTTGTGGTGGTCCAATCGTTTCTGAATTCTAATGTACTTCAAACTTTCTTAATATTGCTTCATGTTAGCTATTGCAAGTCTCCATTTTTGGGGTTGCCCTTTTGGGGGTAATCTTTGTTAAAATTTCATTCAATTGTCAACCGCATGATCTGTTATGGTTACTTGCTTTACTTTGTTTGTTGTATCTGACTTCCATCATTTTTCCTTTTTGTTTGCCATCGCATAGCTTCCTATTTTTGAAAATGAGACTATCCTCTGTCCAACCAATACCGGAATGCATTGGATACTATTGGTGAGTGTCAACTTTCATTAGTTATATACATGAATTTCACATGTAAGTTTTCTCACCCTTCATGTTTGTTACCAAAATATTATTCCTTAGCTTGCAGTTTCTGTCCACATGTTTCGATGATGCAAATGTATGTTAAAATGGAATGTATCCAATATTGATTGTCAATCTTATCCTTTCCGTTGCAGATAGTGAAACCTTTGGCCAAACGTTTATTACTATACGACTCATTGGTCAGCGATGCTGTCAAGTACCAGAAGTGTTTAACTAATTGGAGGTACCACTCTACTTTCAATCTATCTAAAATGTCTGTAATCTGTAAAACTGTGTACTTTTTAGACTGCAGATATATGGATAGTCGATGTGTACGTTGTGTTCATTTCCTTTATGTTAGTTTCCTTTTCTGGAGGGACAAATATGAAACATAACTGTCCCTATGTTTCTTAAGGGCTATCCTACAGGCAATCGGTTCTCAAGACAATGAGCATTGGCAGTTAGTGGTAGAAAGTAACGTCAAGCAACAGGACAGCTACAATTGTGGTGTTTTTTGCATGCTGGTAATTTCTCTATATTATTGTAATTTTCTGTTACATTCGTGGTTTGTTTACTGATGACCAGTGTAAGGTGGGTGGTTTGTGGGAGCCTACGTTTTGGCCTTAAGAACATTAACTCGAAAGTAAACTGTGATCTTTGCAGATTTTGTAAAAAATAAAATATACAACCTTGTTCTTAACAAAGATAATGTTCTCTACATTTGGTTAGTAGTGTAACTTTATACTTTTTTATGGTCTTCTTAGTTTGCTGAATTCTACGTGGCTGGTTTCCCCGTTCCACAGCAAGACATAATCAATGACTCTTTTCTATCGGAATACAGATTGTTCATAGCAATGAAGCTCATGAATTTTTCAGGTTAGAGTGTATTTTATTGCCACATTTGTTATCACAATTTAAGTCCTTCACTGTACATTTTTGTAGTTATTAGTGGTTCTTCCAATTTTTCATTAAAGCTCAAATCGATAGCTGCTTATATTTTCCATTGGTAAATTTATTCTCGTTTATGTTAAAAACGTAATCTGAAAATCTTTACACTTTCTCCAGGTGATGCTAAAATTGCCTTCATGTTTGTTTCTCTTTACAAATTTAGATTCCGTCCAAGATGTCTGTGGTGAATGTAATTGTACGTCTTCAAGTCTTCAATCTCAGAGTAGTGTCCTTTGCCACGATTGCTTTAGGTGGATACATCTTCGGTGCATAAAAAATGACCCCTCTGTATTGCATCCTTCTCAAGGCTTCCTTTGTAGCAAATGTTTGTAAGAAAGTCTGCTATTAATGTTATTTATCAACTATTTGCAAGTCGGCTGTACATCACCATGTTCTGTAAACTCATGTTCTTTCATATTATCACGGGTAAGAAAGTGGCCTCTTTTCTCAAAGTTTTTGGCCATATGTTATCGTTTCATTTTAAAGCCATGATTGCGAAATGCAGACAATGTATAACATTGTAATTGCTATTACGAATTTAAAAAAAAGTCCGGTTGGAATCCAAAATCCAAACGTTAAAAACAGCCCTTATTGAGAGAATGAACTGTAGCCATGTATTTGTCAACTAACCTATGTCTATCACTCATATGGAGCTTGCCTTATCTGCCTGCGGGCCTGTTGATGGCAGCGTGCTGACCTGAATTCCCAGAAACCCACCATGCCCTCCCGGCAACATGTACCGACAGTTAATAATTACAATTTTAAGGTGCCGGTCTCTGTATGGTCGGCATACTAGTACAATTGAAAAGGTAGTCATTTTCTGTTTTCAATGTGTAATGCATTTCCTCAACGTTTTTAATGTCTCTCCACTTGGCTCCTCCTTAAAACACACCTGTACAAGTCCCACTACTGGGTTAATGCAAACTTTGCCCTTTTAATATTTGTTTAAAATCCACACATCGACCACACTGCTCCCTAAATATAAATTCTATGCTTTGTAGTTTTGGGTTGTACTCCTCACATAGCTCTAAGAAATTACAAAAGTCTAATGCACCTGTGCAAGACAATAATATTTTTAGCTGGGTGAAATACTAAAGTATGTTGTTAACGGAAATTAAAACACATATTGTGCTTTGCCTTACTCCCTGATCAGTCACTGAACTTACATTTCAGAAACCACTCCTGGTCGGCCGTTTGTAAACCGTTCTCGGGAACATTCTACATGTTTTTGGGGCAACGACACCCCGCCAGCTAAATATCATAAAAATGTCTTTAAACCCCATTATTAATAAGATTGTTTGGTAGGCATCCTTCGATGGAAATGTTAAGCTCGAAATATTGGAATTCATTCGTTGTTTTAATATTCTGTTAAGGCAGAACCGAAATGTGCTATAAGGTCAGATGTGTTGTACCTACAAAAATAACTTCCAAAATAGAGTATCGTCTATAAAGCCACAAAATCTGAAGGTAACGTTTGGGAAGATCTAGAAATGCGGGTCATTAAAATGTAATTGATAACATGACAATGACATTTAAGAAATCAAATCTTAGCCCCATTAACAGGTGTTAAATGCGAGCAAACGTCCATAGAGTAGACAAATGGCATCTTATTGTTGTTCAGAATTGTAGTGCATATACAAGAATCCAATTTTACTACAATTTCTTTAAAAGCGAAATAGGGTTAATGATACCGTTGGTACCAGCAAATAATGTGTGTAACTGCTAAGACATTACACATCAACAGTTTATTGTGGAGCCTTGCATGTTTGGTTTACAAACAAACTGAACATTTGTCTATAGACCTTTTTGATTTGTCCCTGTACTTTTATATTCTGTTTTCCAAAGTACGGGCCCCTTCGTTGCCTGTAATTTTATCTTCTGCTTTCCCGAGTCCAGTCCCTTATAAGTTCCTGTAACACTCGATAGATAACCACATGGTATCTTTTTTTGGAGTGTTTTTATAGTTACAGGCCCATTTTGTACCTGTACTTTCATTGTTCTAATTTCAAACTTATTTTCTAGTTTCCAAATTACAGGCCCCTCAATCCCGATACTTTGAGTAGGCCAGTACCATTATGATCTTTGATTTCCTGGGCTTTGACCATTATGTCAGTCATACCACTTAGTGTACTATTTCCTGCTTGTAAGCCTGATTGATTAAGGTATGATGAGATCGAACTGATAAATGTGTTTAGTCTAGTCATGTGACCGCTTATTGCTTGGTGTAGATGACTGTCTTTTTGTGTACCTTGTAGAGCACCAGCTGTTTGTTGTTATTTTTTGGTTTCCTATACTATCGAGTCCACTTTTCTAGAGTTGCTTATTTCTGGAACTTTCATTCCAATACCATCTTTATCAATTCCCTCAAAATCTGTCCAATGTCTGTGTAATTTTTAACAACCTTATCCATAACTGTGAGGGGGGTTCGACCGCTATGCTAACGAGGTGCTCTACCTCTACACTGACTGCTTCGAAAGCTGGCTCTCTTCTTGACCCTGTCGGGAGTCTATGTATTTAATGTGCTTCATCCAATTCCAGAAGTACTGTGTCTTCAGCTCGTGCCTGGGCCTTGTCTGTGGTGACACCTTTGTTGGCCGCCCATTCCTTGGTCTTTACGTGTGTATTATATCTATTCTTTTAACTCAAACTCCAGATCCTTTTCTGAACAGTGCGTCGGTTTCAATCAGGCAATGTGTCACTGTCTCCTTTGTGGATTAGTATAATGTTATCCCGAGACGTGTGAGGGGGGTTCGACCGCTATGCTAACGAGGTGTTCTATCTCTACACTGACTGATAAACAGGCTGGCTATCTTCTTGACCCTGGCGGGAGTCTATTTATTTAATGTGTTTCATCCAATTCCATAAGTGCTTTATCTTCAGCTCGGGCCTGGGCCTTGTCTGTGGGGACACCTTTGTTGGCCACCCATTCCTTGGTCTTGAAGTCACTGCCACTCAGCACCCCTGCCGGGTGTGGCAGACCGGGATGAGACAGATCCCGGGCACACACAGAGCCGCACTGAACGTCTAACAGGTCTTCACTATAGTATTTGACTTTTAGTTAGGCCTTTTCCCCTTTTAAGAGGCCCTGCCTGGTCTTTACGTGTGTATTTTCTCTACTTATTGAATTCAAACTCCAGATCCTTTTCTGAACTGTGTGTCTGTTTAAATCATGCAATGTGTCGCTGTCTCCTTTGTGGATTAGTATAATGTTATCCGGAGACGTGTGAGGGGGGGGGTTCGACCGCTATGCTAACGAGGTGCTCTACCTAATACACTGACTGCTTCGAAAGCTGGCTCTCTTCTTGACCCTGGCGGGAGTCTATTTATTTAATGTGCTTCATCCAAATCCAGAACTGCTGTGTCTTCAGCTCGTGCATGGGCCTTGTCAGGTTGGGAGACCTTTGTTGGCCGCCCATTCCTTGGTCTTTAAGGGTGTATTTTATCTATTCTTTCATTTCGAACTCCAGATCCTTTTCTGCACACTGGTTGTGTTTAAATCAGGCATTGTGGCACTGTCTCCTTTGTGGATTTGTATAATGTTATCCAGAGACGTGTGAGGGGGGTTCGACCACTATGCTAACGAGGTGCTCTACCTCTACATTGACTGCTTCGAAAGCTGGCTCTCTTCTTGACCCTGGCGGGAGTCTATTTATTTAATGTGCTTCATCCTATTCCAGAAGTGCTGTGTCTTCAACTTGGGCCTGGGCCTTGTCAGTTTGGGACACCTTTGTTGGCCGCCCATTCCTTGGTCTTAAAGGGTGTATTTTATCTATTCTTTTAATTCAAATTGAAGATCCTTTTCTGAACACTGGTTGTGTTTAAATCCGGCAATGTGTCACTGTCTCCTTTGTGGATTTGTATAATGTTATCCAGAGACGTGTGACGGGGGGTTCGACCGCTATGCTAACGAGGTGCTCTACCTCTACATTGACTGCTTCGAAAGCTGGCTCTCTTCTTGACCCTGGCGGGAGTCTATTTATTTAATGTGCTTCATCCTATTCCAGAAGTGCTGTGTCTTCAACTTTGTCCTGGGCCTTGTCAGTTTGGGACACCTTTGTTGGCCACCCATTCCTTGGTCTTAAAGGGTGTATTTTATCTATTCTTTTAATTCAAATTGAAGATCCTTTTCTGAACACTGGTTGTGTTTAAATCCGGCAATGTGTCACTGTCTCCTTTGTGGATTTGTATAATGTTATCCAGAGACGTGTGATGGGGGTTCGACCGCTATGCTAACGAGGTGCTCTACCTCTACATTGACTGCTTCGAAAGCTGGCTCTCTTCTTGACCCTGGCGGGAGTCTATTTATTTAATGTGCTTCATCCAATTCCATAATTGCTGTATCTTCAGGTCGGGCCTGGGCCTTGTCTGTGGGGACACCTTTGGTGGCCGCTCATTCCTTGGTCTTTAAGGGTGTATTTGGTCTACTTTTTCATTTCGAATTCAAGATCCTTTTCTGAACAGTGGGTCTGTTTAAATCCGGCAATGTGTCACTGTCTCCTTTGTGGATTTGTATAATGTTATCCAGAGACGTGTGACGGGGGGTTCGACCGCTATGCTAACGAGGTGCTCTACCTCTACACTGACTGCTTCGAAAGCTGGCTCTCTTCTTGACCCTGGCGGGAGTCTATTTATTTAATGTGCTTCATCCTATTCCAGAAGTGCTGTGTCTTCAACTTGGGCCTGGGCCGTGTCAGTTTGGGACACCTTTGTTGGCCGCCCATTCCTTGGTCTTAAAGGGTGTATTTTATCTATTCTTTTAATTCAAATTGAAGATCCTTTTCTGAACACTGGTTGTGTTTAAATCCGGCAATGTGTCACTGTCTCCTTTGTGGATTTGTATAATGTTATCCAGAGACGTGTGACGGGGGGTTCGACCGCTATGCTAACGAGGTGCTCTACCTCTACATTGACTGCTTCGAAAGCTGGCTCTCTTCTTGACCCTGGCGGGAGTCTATTTATTTAATGTGCTTCATCCTATTCCAGAAGTGCTGTGTCTTCAACTTTGTCCTGGGCCTTGTCAGTTTGGGACACCTTTGTTGGCCACCCATTCCTTGGTCTTAAAGGGTGTATTTTATCTATTCTTTTAATTCAAATTGAAGATCCTTTTCTGAACACTGGTTGTGTTTAAATCCGGCAATGTGTCACTGTCTCCTTTGTGGATTTGTATAATGTTATCCAGAGACGTGTGAGGGGGGTTCGACCGCTATGCTAACGAGGTGCTCTACCTCTACATTGACTGCTTCTAAAGCTGGCTCTCTTCTTGACCCTGGCGGGAGTCTATTTATTTAATGTGCTTCATCCAATTCCATAATTGCTGTATCTTCAGGTCGGGCCTGGGCCTTGTCTGTGGGGACACCTTTGGTGGCCGCTCATTCCTTGGTCTTTAAGGGTGTATTTGGTCTACTTTTTCATTTCGAATTCAAGATCCTTTTCTGAACAGTGGGTCTGTTTAAATCCGGCAATGTGTCACTGTCTCCTTTGTGGATTTGTATAATGTTATCCAGAGACGTGTGACGGGGGGTTCGACCGCTATGCTAACGAGGTGCTCTACCTCTACACTGACTGCTTCGAAAGCTGGCTCTCTTCTTGACCCTGGCGGGAGTCTATTTATTTAATGTGCTTCATCCTATTCCAGAAGTGCTGTGTCTTCAACTTGGGCCTGGGCCGTGTCAGTTTGGGACACCTTTGTTGGCCGCCCATTCCTTGGTCTTAAAGGGTGTATTTTATCTATTCTTTTAATTCAAATTGAAGATCCTTTTCTGAACACTGGTTGTGTTTAAATCCGGCAATGTGTCACTGTCTCCTTTGTGGATTTGTATAATGTTATCCAGAGACGTGTGACGGGGGGTTCGACCGCTATGCTAACGAGGTGCTCTACCTCTACATTGACTGCTTCGAAAGCTGGCTCTCTTCTTGACCCTGGCGGGAGTCTATTTATTTAATGTGCTTCATCCTATTCCAGAAGTGCTGTGTCTTCAACTTTGTCCTGGGCCTTGTCAGTTTGGGACACCTTTGTTGGCCACCCATTCCTTGGTCTTAAAGGGTGTATTTTATCTATTCTTTTAATTCAAATTGAAGATCCTTTTCTGAACACTGGTTGTGTTTAAATCCGGCAATGTGTCACTGTCTCCTTTGTGGATTTGTATAATGTTATCCAGAGACGTGTGAGGGGGGTTCGACCGCTATGCTAACGAGGTGCTCTACCTCTACATTGACTGCTTCGAAAGCTGGCTCTCTTCTTGACCCTGGCGGGAGTCTATTTATTTAATGTGCTTCATCCAATTCCATAATTGCTGTATCTTCAGGTCGGGCCTGGGCCTTGTCTGTGGGGACACCTTTGGTGGCCGCTCATTCCTTGGTCTTTAAGGGTGTATTTGGTCTACTTTTTCATTTCGAATTCAAGATCCTTTTCTGAACAGTGGGTCTGTTTAAATCCGGCAATGTGTCACTGTCTCCTTTGTGGATTTGTATAATGTTATCCAGAGACGTGTGACGGGGGGTTCGACCGCTATGCTAACGAGGTGCTCTACCTCTACACTGACTGCTTCGAAAGCTGGCTCTCTTCTTGACCCTGGCGGGAGTCTATTTATTTAATGTGCTTCATCCAAATCCAGAACTGCTTTATCTTCAGCTCGGGCCTGCGCCTGGTCTGTGGGGACACCTTTGTTGGCCGCCCATTCCTTAGTCTTTACGTGTGTATTATATCTATTCTTTTAACTCAAACTCCAGATCCTTTTCTGAACAGTGGGTCTGTTTAAATCAGGCAATGTGTCACTGTCTCCTTTGTGGATTTGTATAATGTTATCCAGAGACGTGTCAGGGGGGTTCAACCGCTATGCTAACGAGGTGCTCTACCTCTACACTGACTGCTTCGAAAGCTGGCTCTCTTCTTGACCCTGGCGGGAGTCTATTTATTTAATGTGCTTCATCCTATTCCAGAACTGCTTTATCTTCAGCTCGGGCCTGGGCCTGGTCTGTGGGGACACCTTTGTTGGCCGCCCATTCCTTGGTCTTTAAGGGTGTATTTTATCTATTCTTTCATTTCTAACTGAAGATCCTTTTCTGAACAGTGGGTCTGTTTAAATCAGGCAATGTGTCACTGTCTCCTTTGTGGATTTGTATAATGTTATCCAGAGACGTGTGACGGGGGGTTCGACCGCTATGCTAACGAGGTGCTCTACCTCTACACTGACTGTTTACCATGCTGGGTGTCTTCTTGACCCTGGCGGGAGTCTATTTATTTAATGTGCTTCATCCAAATCCAGAACTGCTTTATCTTCAGCTCGGGCCTGGGCCTTGTCTGTGGTGACACCTTTGTTGGCCGCCCATTCCTTGGTCTTTAAGGGTGTATTTGGTCTATTTTTTCAATTCAAAATCAAGATCCTTTTCTGAACACTGGTTGTGTTTAAATCAGGCAATGTGTCACTGTCTCCTTTGTGGATTTGTATAATGTTATCCAGAGACGTGTGACGGGGGGGTTCGACCGCTATGCTAACGAGGTGCTCTACCTCTACACTGACTGTTTACCATGCTGGGTGTCTTCTTGACCCTGGCGGGAGTCTATTTATTTAATGTGCTTCATCCAAATCCAGAACTGCTTTATCTTCAGCTCGGGCCTGGGCCTTGTCTGTGGTGACACCTTTGTTGGCCGCCCATTCCTTGGTCTTTAAGGGTGTATTTGGTATATTTTTTCAATTCAAAATCAAGATCCTTTTCTGAACACTGGTTGTGTTTAAATCAGGCAATGTGCCACTGTCTCCTTTGTGGATTTGTATAATGTTATCCAGAGACGTGTGACGGGGGGGTTCGACCGCTATGCTAACGAGGTGCTCTACCTCTACACTGACTGTTTACCATGCTGGGTGTCTTCTTGACCCTGGCGGGAGTCTATTTATTTAATGTGCTTCATCCAAATCCAGAACTGCTTTATCTTCAGCTCGGGCCTGGGCCTGGTCTGTGGGGACACCTTTGTTGGCCGCCCATTCCTTGGTCTTTATGGGTGTATTTTATCTATTCGTTCATTTCTAACTGAAGATCCTTTTCTGAACAGTGGGTCTGTTTAAATCAGGCAATGTGTCACTGTCTCCTTTGTGGATTTGTATAATGTTATCCAGAGACGTGTGACGGGGGGTTCGACCGCTATGCTAACGAGGTGCTCTACCTCTACACTGACTGTTTACCATGCTGGGTGTCTTCTTGACCCTGGCGGGAGTCTATTTATTTAATGTGCTTCATCCAATTCCAGAAGTACTGTGTCTTCAGCTCGTGCCTGGGCCTTGTCTGTGGTGACACCTTTGTTGGCCGCCCATTCCTTGGTCTTTACGTGTGTATTATATCTATTCTTTTAACTCAAACTCCAGATCCTTTTCTGAACAGTGCGTCGGTTTCAATCAGGCAATGTGTCACTGTCTCCTTTGTGGATTAGTATAATGTTATCCCGAGACGTGTGAGGGGGGTTCGACCGCTATGCTAACGAGGTGTTCTATCTCTACACTGACTGATAAACATGCTGGCTATCTTCTTGACCCTGGCGGGAGTCTATTTATTTAATGTGCTTCATCCAATTCCATAAGTGCTTTATCTTCAGCTCGGGCCTGGGCCTTGTCTGTGGGGACACCTTTGTTGGCCGCCCATTCCTTGGTCTTGAAGTCGACGCCACTCAGCACCCCTGCCGGGTGTGGCAGACCGGGATGAGACAGATCCCAGGCACACACAGAGCCGCACTGAACGTCTAACAGGTCTTCACTATAGTATTTGACTTTTAGTTAGGCCTTTTCCCCTTTTAAGAGGCCCTGCCTGGTCTTTACGTGTGTATTTTCTCTACTTATTGAATTCAAACTCCAGATCCTTTTCTGAACTGTGTGTCTGTTTAAATCATGCAATGTGTCACTGTCTCCTTTGTGGATTAGTATAATGTTATCCGGAGACGTGTGAGGGGGGTGGTTCGACCGCTATGCTAACGAGGTGCTCTACCTAATACACTGACTGCTTCGAAAGCTGGCTCTCTTCTTGACCCTGGCGGGAGTCTATTTATTTAATGTGCTTCATCCAAATCCAGAACTGCTGTGTCTTCAGCTCGTACCTGGGCCTTGTCAGGTTGGGAGACCTTTGTTGGCCGCCCATTCCTTGGTCTTTAAGGGTGTATTTTATCTATTCTTTCATTTCGAACTCCAGATCCTTTTCTGCACACTGGTTGTGTTTAAATCAGGCATTGTGGCACTGTCTCCTTTGTGGATTTGTATAATGTTATCCAGAGACGTGTGAGGGGGGTTCGACCACTATGCTAACGAGGTGCTCTACCTCTACATTGACTGCTTCGAAAGCTGGCTCTCTTCTTGACCCTGGCGGGAGTCTATTTATTTAATGTGCTTCATCCTATTCCAGAAGTGCTGTGTCTTCAACTTGGGCCTGGGCCTTGTCAGTTTGGGACACCTTTGTTGGCCGCCCATTCCTTGGTCTTAAAGGGTGTATTTTATCTATTCTTTTAATTCAAATTGAAGATCCTTTTCTGAACACTGGTTGTGTTTAAATCCGGCAATGTGTCACTGTCTCCTTTGTGGATTTGTATAATGTTATCCAGAGACGTGTGACGGGGGGTTCGACCGCTATGCTAACGAGGTGCTCTACCTCTACATTGACTGCTTCGAAAGCTGGCTCTCTTCTTGACCCTGGCGGGAGTCTATTTATTTAATGTGCTTCATCCTATTCCAGAAGTGCTGTGTCTTCAACTTTGTCCTGGGCCTTGTCAGTTTGGGACACCTTTGTTGGCCACCCATTCCTTGGTCTTAAAGGGTGTATTTTATCTATTCTTTTAATTCAAATTGAAGATCCTTTTCTGAACACTGGTTGTGTTTAAATCCGGCAATGTGTCACTGTCTCCTTTGTGGATTTGTATAATGTTATCCAGAGACGTGTGAGGGGGGTTCGACCGCTATGCTAACGAGGTGCTCTACCTCTACATTGACTGCTTCGAAAGCTGGCTCTCTTCTTGACCCTGGCGGGAGTCTATTTATTTAATGTGCTTCATCCAATTCCATAATTGCTGTATCTTCAGGTCGGGCCTGGGCCTCGTCTGTGGGGACACCTTTGGTGGCCGCTCATTCCTTGGTCTTTAAGGGTGTATTTGGTCTACTTTTTCATTTCGAATTCAAGATCCTTTTCTGAACAGTGGGTCTGTTTAAATCCGGCAATGTGTCACTGTCTCCTTTGTGGATTTGTATAATGTTATCCAGAGACGTGTGACGGGGGGTTCGACCGCTATGCTAACGAGGTGCTCTACCTCTACACTGACTGCTTCGAAAGCTGGCTCTCTTCTTGACCCTGGCGGGAGTCTATTTATTTAATGTGCTTCATCCAAATCCAGAACTGCTTTATCTTCAGCTCGGGCCTGCGCCTGGTCTGTGGGGACACCTTTGTTGGCCGCCCATTCCTTGGTCTTTACGTGTGTATTATATCTATTCTTTTAACTCAAACTCCAGATCCTTTTCTGAACAGTGGGTCTGTTTAAATCAGGCAATGTGTCACTGTCTCCTTTGTGGATTTGTATAATGTTATCCAGAGACGTGTCAGGGGGGTTCGACCGCTATGCTAACGAGGTGCTCTACCTCTACACTGACTGCTTCGAAAGCTGGCTCTCTTCTTGACCCTGGCGGGAGTCTATTTATTTAATGTGCTTCATCCTATTCCAGAACTGCTTTATCTTCAGCTCGGGCCTGGGCCTGGTCTGTGGGGACACCTTTGTTGGCCGCCCATTCCTTGGTCTTTAAGGGTGTATTTTATCTATTCTTTCATTTCTAACTGAAGATCCTTTTCTGAACAGTGGGTCTGTTTAAATCAGGCAATGTGTCACTGTCTCCTTTGTGGATTTGTATAATGTTATCCAGAGACGTGTGATGGGGGGTTCGACCGCTATGCTAACGAGGTGCTCTACCTCTACACTGACTGTTTACCATGCTGGGTGTCTTCTTGACCCTGGCGGGAGTCTATTTATTTAATGTGCTTCATCCAAATCCAGAACTGCTTTATCTTCAGCTCGGGCCTGGGCCTTGTCTGTGGTGACACCTTTGTTGGCCGCCCATTCCTTGGTCTTTAAGGGTGTATTTGGTCTATTTTTTCAATTCAAAATCAAGATCCTTTTCTGAACACTGGTTGTGTTTAAATCAGGCAATGTGTCACTGTCTCCTTTGTGGATTTGTATAATGTTATCCAGAGACGTGTGACGGGGGGGTTCGACCGCTATGCTAACGAGGTGCTCTACCTCTACACTGACTGTTTACCATGCTGGGTGTCTTCTTGACCCTGGCGGGAGTCTATTTATTTAATGTGCTTCATCCAAATCCAGAACTGCTTTATCTTCAGCTCGGGCCTGGGCCTGGTCTGTGGGGACACCTTTGTTGGCCGCCCATTCCTTGGTCTTTATGGGTGTATTTTATCTATTCGTTCATTTCTAACTGAAGATCCTTTTCTGAACATTGGGTCTGTTTAAATCAGGCAATGTGTCACTGTCTCCTTTGTGGATTTGTATAATGTTATCCAGAGACGTGTGACGGGGGGTTCGACCGCTATGCTAACGAGGTGCTCTACCTCTACACTGACTGTTTACCATGCTGGGTGTCTTCTTGACCCTGGCGGGAGTCTATTTATTTAATGTGCTTCATCCAATTCCAGAAGTACTGTGTCTTCAGCTCGTGCCTGGGCCTTGTCTGTGGTGACACCTTTGTTGGCCGCCCATTCCTTGGTCTTAAAGGGTGTATTTTATCTATTCTTTTAGTTCGAACTCCAGATCCTTTTCTGAACAGTAGGTCTGTTTAAATCAGGCAATGTGTCACTGTCTCCTTTGTGGATTTGTATAATGTTATCCAGAGACGTGTGACGGGGGGTTCGACCGCTATGTTAACGAGGTGCTCTACCTCTACACTGACTGTTTACCATGCTGGGTGTCTTCTTGACCCTGGCGGGAGTCTATTTATTTAATGTGCTTCATCCAATTCCAGAAGTACTGTGTCTTCAGCTCGTGCCTGGGCCTTGTCTGTGGTGACACCTTTGTTGGCCGCCCATTCCTTGGTCTTAAAGGGTGTATTTTATCTATTCTTTTAGTTCGAACTCCAGATCCTTTTCTGAACAGTAGGTCTGTTTAAATCAGGCAATGTGTCACTGTCTCCTTTGTGGATTTGTATAATGTTATCCAGAGACGTGTGACGGGGGGTTCGACCGCAATGCTAACGAGGTGCTCTACCTCTACACTGACTGTTTACCATGATGGGTGTCTTCTTGACCCTGGCGGGAGTCTATTTATTTAATGTGCTTCATCCAATTCCACAAGTACTGTGTCTTCAGCTCGTGCCTGGGCCTTGTCTGTGGTGACACCTTTGTTGGCCGCCCATTCCTTGGTCTTAAAGGGTGTATTTTATCTATTCTTTTAGTTCGAACTCCAGATCCTTTTCTGAACAGTAGGTCTGTTTAAATCAGGCAATGTGTCACTGTCTCCTTTGTGGATTTGTATAATGTTATCCAGAGACGTGTGACGGGGGGTTCGACCGCTATGCTAACGAGGTGCTCTACCTCTACACTGACTGTTTACCATGCTGGGTGTCTTCTTGACCCTGGCGGGAGTCTATTTATTTAATGTGCTTCATCCTATTCCAGAAGTGCTGTGTCTTCAACTTTGTCCTGGGCCTTGTCAGTTTGGGACACCTTTGTTGGCCGCCCATTCCTTGGTCTTAAAGGGTGTATTTTATCTATTCTTTTAATTCAAATTGAAGATCCTTTTCTGAACACTGGTTGTGTTTAAATCCGGCAATGTGTCACTGTCTCCTTTGTGGATTTGTATAATGTTATCCAGAGACGTGTGAGGGGGGTTCGACCGCTATGCTAACGAGGTGCTCTACCTCTACATTGACTGCTTCGAAAGCTGGCTCTCTTCTTGACCCTGGCGGGAGTCTATTTATTTAATGTGCTTCATCCAATTCCATAATTGCTGTATCTTCAGGTCGGGCCTGGGCCTTGTCTGTGGGGACACCTTTGGTGGCCGCTCATTCCTTGGTCTTTAAGGGTGTATTTGGTCTACTTTTTCATTTCGAATTCAAGATCCTTTTCTGAACAGTGGGTCTGTTTAAATCCGGCAATGTGTCACTGTCTCCTTTGTGGATTTGTATAATGTTATCCAGAGACGTGTGACGGGGGGTTCGACCGCTATGCTAACGAGGTGCTCTACCTCTACACTGACTGCTTCGAAAGCTGGCTCTCTTCTTGACCCTGGCGGGAGTCTATTTATTTAATGTGCTTCATCCAAATCCAGAACTGCTGTGTCTTCAGCTCGTGCCTGGGCCTTGTCAGGTTGGGAGACCTTTGTTGGCCGCCCATTCCTTGGTCTTTAAGGGTGTATTTTATCTATTCTTTCATTTCGAACTCCAGATCCTTTTCTGCACACTGGTTGTGTTTAAATCAGGCATTGTGGCACTGTCTCCTTTGTGGATTTGTATAATGTTATCCAGAGACGTGTGAGGGGGGTTCGACCACTATGCTAACGAGGTGCTCTACCTCTACATTGACTGCTTCGAAAGCTGGCTCTCTTCTTGACCCTGGCGGGAGTCTATTTATTTAATGTGCTTCATCCTATTCCAGAAGTGCTGTGTCTTCAACTTGGGCCTGGGCCTTGTCAGTTTGGGACACCTTTGTTGGCCGCCCATTCCTTGGTCTTAAAGGGTGTATTTTATCTATTCTTTTAATTCAAATTGAAGATCCTTTTCTGAACACTGGTTGTGTTTAAATCCGGCAATGTGTCACTGTCTCCTTTGTGGATTTGTATAATGTTATCCAGAGACGTGTGACGGGGGGTTCGACCGCTATGCTAACGAGGTGCTCTACCTCTACATTGACTGCTTCGAAAGCTGGCTCTCTTCTTGACCCTGGCGGGAGTCTATTTATTTAATGTGCTTCATCCTATTCCAGAAGTGCTGTGTCTTCAACTTTGTCCTGGGCCTTGTCAGTTTGGGACACCTTTGTTGGCCGCCCATTCCTTGGTCTTAAAGGGTGTATTTTATCTATTCTTTTAATTCAAATTGAAGATCCTTTTCTGAACACTGGTTGTGTTTAAATCCGGCAATGTGTCACTGTCTCCTTTGTGGATTTGTATAATGTTATCCAGAGACGTGTGAGGGGGGTTCGACCGCTATGCTAACGAGGTGCTCTACCTCTACATTGACTGCTTCGAAAGCTGGCTCTCTTCTTGACCCTGGCGGGAGTCTATTTATTTAATGTGCTTCATCCAATTCCATAATTGCTGTATCTTCAGGTCGGGCCTGGGCCTTGTCTGTGGGGACACCTTTGGTGGCCGCTCATTCCTTGGTCTTTAAGGGTGTATTTGGTCTACTTTTTCATTTCGAATTCAAGATCCTTTTCTGAACAGTGGGTCTGTTTAAATCCGGCAATGTGTCACTGTCTCCTTTGTGGATTTGTATAATGTTATCCAGAGACGTGTGACGGGGGGTTCGACCGCTATGCTAACGAGGTGCTCTACCTCTACACTGACTGCTTCGAAAGCTGGCTCTCTTCTTGACCCTGGCGGGAGTCTATTTATTTAATGTGCTTCATCCAAATCCAGAACTGCTTTATCTTCAGCTCGTGCCTGGGCCTTGTCTGTGGTGACACCTTTGTTGGCCGCCCATTCCTTGGTCTTAAAAGGTGTATTTTATCTATTCTTTTAGTTCGAACTCCAGATCCTTTTCTGAACAGTAGGTCTGTTTAAATCAGGCAATGTGTCACTGTCTCCTTTGTGGATTTGTATAATGTTATCCAGAGACGTGTGACGGGGGGTTCGACCGCTATGCTAACGAGGTGCTCTACCTCTACACTGACTGTTTACCATGCTGGGTGTCTTCTTGACCCTGGCGGGAGTCTATTTATTTAATGTGCTTCATCCAATTCCAGAAGTACTGTGTCTTCAGCTCGTGCCTGGGCCTTGTCTGTGGTGACACCTTTGTTGGCCGCCCATTCCTTGGTCTTAAAGGGTGTATTTTATCTATTCTTTTAGTTCGAACTCCAGATCCTTTTCTGAACAGTAGGTCTGTTTAAATCAGGCAATGTGTCACTGTCTCCTTTGTGGATTTGTATAATGTTATCCAGAGACGTGTGACGGGGGGTTCGACCGCTATGCTAACGAGGTGCTCTACCTCTACACTGACTGTTTACCATGCTGGGTGTCTTCTTGACCCTGGCGGGAGTCTATTTATTTAATGTGCTTCATCCAATTCCAGAAGTACTGTGTCTTCAGCTCGTGCCTGGGCCTTGTCTGTGGTGACACCTTTGTTGGCCACCCATTCCTTGGTCTTAAAGGGTGTATTTTATCTATTCTTTTAGTTCGAACTCCAGATCCTTTTCTGAACAGTAGGTCTGTTTAAATCAGGCAATGTGTCACTGTCTCCTTTGTGGATTTGTATAATGTTATCCAGAGACGTGTGACGGGGGGTTCGACCGCTATGCTAACGAGGTGCTCTACCTCTACACTGACTGTTTACCATGCTGGGTGTCTTCTTGACCCTGGCGGGAGTCTATTTATTTAATGTGCTTCATCCAATTCCACAAGTACTGTGTCTTCAGCTCGTGCCTGGGCCTTGTCTGTGGTGACACCTTTGTTGGCCGCCCATTCCTTGGTCTTAAAGGGTGTATTTTATCTATTCTTTTAGTTCGAACTCCAGATCCTTTTCTGAAAAGTAGGTCTGTTTAAATCAGGCAATGTGTCACTGTCTCCTTTGTGGATTTGTATAATGTTATCCAGAGACGTGTGACGGGGGGTTCGACCGCTATGCTAACGAGGTGCTCTACCTCTACACTGACTGTTTACCATGCTGGGTGTCTTCTTGACCCTGGCGGGAGTCTATTTATTTAATGTGCTTCATCCTATTCCAGAAGTGCTGTGTCTTCAACTTTGTCCTGGGCCTTGTCAGTTTGGGACACCTTTGTTGGCCGCCCATTCCTTGGTCTTAAAGGGTGTATTTTATCTATTCTTTTAATTCAAATTGAAGATCCTTTTCTGAACACTGGTTGTGTTTAAATCCGGCAATGTGTCACTGTCTCCTTTGTGGATTTGTATAATGTTATCCAGAGACGTGTGAGGGGGGTTCGACCGCTATGCTAACGAGGTGCTCTACCTCTACATTGACTGCTTCGAAAGCTGGCTCTCTTCTTGACCCTGGCGGGAGTCTATTTATTTAATGTGCTTCATCCAATTCCATAATTGCTGTATCTTCAGGTCGGGCCTGGGCCTTGTCTGTGGGGACACCTTTGGTGGCCGCTCATTCCTTGGTCTTTAAGGGTGTATTTGGTCTACTTTTTCATTTCGAATTCAAGATCCTTTTCTGAACAGTGGGTCTGTTTAAATCCGGCAATGTGTCACTGTCTCCTTTGTGGATTTGTATAATGTTATCCAGAGACGTGTGACGGGGGGTTCGACCGCTATGCTAACGAGGTGCTCTACCTCTACACTGACTGCTTCGAAAGCTGGCTCTCTTCTTGACCCTGGCGGGAGTCTATTTATTTAATGTGCTTCATCCAATTCCATAATTGCTGTATCTTCAGGTCGGGCCTGGGCCTTGTCTGTGGGGACACCTTTGTTGGCCGCCCATTCCTTGGTCTTTACGTGTGTATTATATCTATTCTTTTAACTCAAACTCCAGATCCTTTTCTGAACAGTGGGTCTGTTTAAATCAGGCAATGTGTCACTGTCTCCTTTGTGGATTTGTATAATGTTATCCAGAGACGTGTCAGGGGGGTTCGACCGCTATGCTAATGAGGTGCTCTACCTCTACACTGACTGCTTCGAAAGCTGGCTCTCTTCTTGACCCTGGCGGGAGTCTATTTATTTAATGTGCTTCATCCTATTCCAGAACTGCTTTATCTTCAGCTCGGGCCTGGGCCTGGTCTGTGGGGACACCTTTGTTGGCCGCCCATTCCTTGGTCTTTAAGGGTGTATTTTATCTATTCTTTCATTTCTAACTAAAGATCCTTTTCTGAACAGTGGGTCTGTTTAAATCAGGCAATGTGTCACTGTCTCCTTTGTGGATTTGTATAATGTTATCCAGAGACGTGTGACGGGGGGTTCGACCGCTATGCTAACAAGGTGCTCTACCTCTACACTGACTGTTTACCATGCTGGGTGTCTTCTTGACCCTGGCGGGAGTCTATTTATTTAATGTGCTTCATCCAAATCCAGAACTGCTTTATCTTCAGCTCGGGCCTGGGCCTTGTCTGTGGTGACACCTTTGTTGGCCGCCCATTCCTTGGTCTTTAAGGGTGTATTTGGTCTATTTTTTCAATTCAAAATCAAGATCCTTTTCTGAACACTGGTTGTGTTTAAATCAGGCAATGTGTCACTGTCTCCTTTGTGGATTTGTATAATGTTATCCAGAGACGTGTGACGGGGGGGTTCGACCGCTATGCTAACGAGGTGCTCTACCTCTACACTGACTGTTTACCATGCTGGGTGTCTTCTTGACCCTGGCGGGAGTCTATTTATTTAATGTGCTTCATCCAAATCCAGAACTGCTTTATCTTCAGCTCGGGCCTGGGCCTGGTCTGTGGGGACACCTTTGTTGGCCGCCCATTCCTTGGTCTTTATGGGTGTATTTTATCTATTCGTTCATTTCTAACTGAAGATCCTTTTCTAAACAGTGGGTCTGTTTAAATCAGGCAATGTGTCACTGTCTCCTTTGTGGATTTGTATAATGTTATCCAGAGACGTGTGACGGGGGGTTCGACCGCTATGCTAACGAGGTGCTCTACCTCTACACTGACTGTTTACCATGCTGGGTGTCTTCTTGACCCTGGCGGGAGTCTATTTATTTAATGTGCTTCATCCAATTCCAGAAGTACTGTGTCTTCAGCTCGTGCCTGGGCCTTGTCTGTGGTGACACCTTTGTTGGCCGCCCATTCCTTGGTCTTAAAGGGTGTATTTTATCTATTCTTTTAGTTCGAACTCCAGATCCTTTTCTGAACAGTAGGTCTGTTTAAATCAGGCAATGTGTCACTGTCTCCTTTGTGGATTTGTATAATGTTATCCAGAGACGTGTGACGGGGGGTTCGACCGCTATGCTAACGAGGTGCTCTACCTCTACACTGACTGTTTACCATGCTGGGTGTCTTCTTGACCCTGGCGGGAGTCTATTTATTTAATGTGCTTCATCCAATTCCACAAGTACTGTGTCTTCAGCTCGTGCCTGGGCCTTGTCTGTGGTGACACCTTTGTTGGCCGCCCATTCCTTGGTCTTAAAGGGTGTATTTTATCTATTCTTTTAGTTCGAACTCCAGATCCTTTTCTGAACAGTAGGTCTGTTTAAATCAGGCAATGTGTCACTGTCTCCTTTGTGGATTTGTATAATGTTATCCAGAGACGTGTGACGGGGGGTTCGACCGCTATGCTAACGAGGTGCTCTACCTCTACACTGACTGTTTACCATGCTGGGTGTCTTCTTGACCCTGGCGGGAGTCTATTTATTTAATGTGCTTCATCCAATTCCAGAAGTACTGTGTCTTCAGCTCGTGCCTGGGCCTTGTCTGTGGTGACACCTTTGTTGGCCGCCCATTCCTTGGTCTTAAAGGGTGTATTTTATCTATTCTTTTAGTTCGAACTCCAGATCCTTTTCTGAACAGTAGGTCTGTTTAAATCAGGCAATGTGTCACTGTCTCCTTTGTGGATTTGTATAATGTTATCCAGAGACGTGTGACGGGGGGTTCGACCGCTATGCTAACGAGGTGCTCTACCTCTACACTGACTGTTTACCATGCTGGGTGTCTTCTTGACCCTGGCGGGAGTCTATTTATTTAATGTGCTTCATCCAATTCCACAAGTACTGTGTCTTCAGCTCGTGCCTGGGCCTTGTCTGTGGTGACACCTTTGTTGGCCGCCCATTCCTTGGTCTTAAAGGGTGTATTTTATCTATTCTTTTAGTTCGAACTCCAGATCCTTTTCTGAACAGTAGGTCTGTTTAAATCAGGCAATGTGTCACTGTCTCCTTTGTGGATTTGTATAATGTTATCCAGAGACGTGTGACGGGGGGTTCGACCGCTATGCTAACGAGGTGCTCTACCTCTACACTGACTGCTTCGAAAGCTGGCTCTCTTCTTGACCCTGGCGGGAGTCTATTTATTTAATGTGCTTCATCCAAATCCAGAACTGCTTTATCTTCAGCTCGGGCCTGGGCCTGGTCTGTGGGGACACCTTTGTTGGCCGCCCATTCCTTGGTCTTTATGGGTGTATTTTATCTATTCGTTCATTTCTAACTGAAGATCCTTTTCTGAACAGTGGGTCTGTTTAAATCAGGCAATGTGTCACTGTCTCCTTTGTGGATTTGTATAATGTTATCCAGAGACGTGTGACGGGGGGTTCGACCGCTATGCTAACGAGGTGCTCTACCTCTACACTGACTGTTTACCATGCTGGGTGTCTTCTTGACCCTGGCGGGAGTCTATTTATTTAATGTGCTTCATCCAATTCCACAAGTACTGTGTCTTCAGCTCGTGCCTGGGCCTTGTCTGTGGTGACACCTTTGTTGGCCGCCCATTCCTTGGTCTTAAAGGGTGTATTTTATCTATTCTTTTAGTTCGAACTCCAGATCCTTTTCTGAACAGTAGGTCTGTTTAAATCAGGCAATGTGTCACTGTCTCCTTTGTGGATTTGTATAATGTTATCCAGAGACGTGTGACGGGGGGTTCGACCGCTATGCTAACGAGGTGCTCTACCTCTACACTGACTGTTTACCATGCTGGGTGTCTTCTTGACCCTGGCGGGAGTCTATTTATTTAATGTGCTTCATCCAAATCCAGAACTGCTTTATCTTCAGCTCGGGCCTGGGCCTGGTCTGTGGGGACACCTTTGTTGGCCGCCCATTCCTTGGTCTTTATGGGTGTATTTTATCTATTCTTTCAGTTCAATCAACATCCTTTTCTGAACAGTGGGTCTGTTTAAATCAGGCAATGTGTCACTGTCTCCTTTGTGGATTTGTATAATGTTATCCAGAGACGTGTGACGGGGGGTTCGACCGCTATGCTAACGAGGTGCTCTACCTCTACACTGACTGTTTACCATGCTGGGTGTCTTCTTGACCCTGGCGGGAGTCTATTTATTTAATGTGCTTCATCCAATTCCACAAGTACTGTGTCTTCAGCTCGTGCCTGGGCCTTGTCTGTGGTGACACCTTTGTTGGCCGCCCATTCCTTGGTCTTAAAGGGTGTATTTTATCTATTCTTTTAATTCGAACTCCAGATCCTTTTCTGAACAGTAGGTCTGTTTAAATCAGGCAATGTGTCACTGTCTCCTTTGTGGATTTGTATAATGTTATCCAGAGACGTGTGACGGGGGGTTCGACCGCTATGCTAATGAGGTGCTCTACCTCTACACTGACTGTTTACCATGCTGGGTGTCTTCTTGACCCTGGCGGGAGTCTATTTATTTAATGTGCTTCATCCAATTCCAGAAGTACTGTGTCTTCAGCTCGTGCCTGGGCCTTGTCTGTGGTGACACCTTTGTTGGCCGCCCATTCCTTGGTCTTAAAGGGTGTATTTTATCTATTCTTTTAGTTCGAACTCCAGATCCTTTTCTGAACAGTAGGTCTGTTTAAATCAGGCAATGTGTCACTGTCTCCTTTGTGGATTTGTATAATGTTATCCAGAGACGTGTGACGGGGGGTTCGACCGCTATGCTAACGAGGTGCTCTACCTCTACACTGACTGTTTACCATGCTGGGTGTCTTCTTGACCCTGGCGGGAGTCTATTTATTTAATGTGCTTCATCCAATTCCACAAGTACTGTGTCTTCAGCTCGTGCCTGGGCCTTGTCTGTGGTGACACCTTTGTTGGCCGCCCATTCCTTGGTCTTAAAGGGTGTATTTTATCTATTCTTTTAATTCGAACTCCAGATCCTTTTCTGAACAGTAGGTCTGTTTAAATCAGGCAATGTGTCACTGTCTCCTTTGTGGATTTGTATAATGTTATCCAGAGACGTGTGACGGGGGGTTCGACCGCTATGCTAACGAGGTGCTCTACCTCTACACTGACTGTTTACCATGCTGGGTGTCTTCTTGACCCTGGCGGGAGTCTATTTATTTAATGTGCTTCATCCAATTCCAGAAGTACTGTGTCTTCAGCTCGTGCCTGGGCCTTGTCTGTGGTGACACCTTTGTTGGCCGCCCATTCCTTGGTCTTAAAGGGTGTATTTTATCTATTCTTTTAGTTCGAACTCCAGATCCTTTTCTGAACAGTAGGTCTGTTTAAATCAGGCAATGTGTCACTGTCTCCTTTGTGGATTTGTATAATGTTATCCAGAGACGTGTGACGGGGGGTTCGACCGCTATGCTAACGAGGTGCTCTACCTCTACACTGACTGTTTACCATGCTGGGTGTCTTCTTGACCCTGGCGGGAGTCTATTTATTTAATGTGCTTCATCCAATTCCACAAGTACTGTGTCTTAAGCTCGTGCCTGGGCCTTGTCTGTGGTGACACCTTTGTTCGCCGCCCATTCCTTGGTCTTAAAGGGTGTATTTTATCTATTCTTTTAATTCGAACTCCAGATCCTTTTCTGAACAGTAGGTCTGTTTAAATCAGGCAATGTGTCACTGTCTCCTTTGTGGATTTGTATAATGTTATCCAGAGACGTGTGACGGGGGGTTCGACCGCTATGCTAACGAGGTGCTCTACCTCTACACTGACTGTTTACCATGCTGGGTGTCTTCTTGACCCTGGCGGGAGTCTATTTATTTAATGTGCTTCATCCTATTCCAGAAGTGCTGTGTCTTCAGCTCGTGCCTGGGCCTTGTCTGTGGTGACACCTTTGTTGGCCGCCCATTCCTTGGTCTTAAAGGGTGTATTTTATCTATTCTTTTAGTTCGAACTCCAGATCCTTTTCTGAACAGTAGGTCTGTTTAAATCAGGCAATGTGTTACTGTCTCCTTTGTGGATTTGTATAATGTTATCCAGAGACGTGTGACGGGGGGTTCGACCGCTATGCTAACGAGGTGCTCTACCTCTACACTGACTGTTTACCATGCTGGGTGTCTTCTTGACCCTGGCGGGAGTCTATTTATTTAATGTGCTTCATCCAATTCCACAAGTACTGTGTCTTCAGCTCGTGCCTGGGCCTGGTCTGTGGGGACACCTTTGTTGGCCGCCCATTCCTTGGTCTTTATGGGTGTATTTTATCTATTCTTTCATTTCTAACTGAAGATCCTTTTCTGAACAGTGGGTCTGTTTAAATCAGGCAATGTGTCACTGTCTCTTTTGTGGATTTGTATAATGTTATCCAGAGATGTGTCAGGGGGGTTCGACCGCTATGCTAACGAGGTGCTCTACCTCTACACTGACTGCTTCGAAAGCTGGCTCTCTTCTTGACCCTGGCGGGAGTCTATTTATTTAATGTGCTTCATCCAATTCCAGAAGTGCTGTGTCTTCAACTTGGGCCTGGGCCTTGTCAGTTTGGGAGACCTTTGTTGGCCGCTCATTCCTTGGTCTTTACGGGTGTATTTTGTCTACTTTTCAATTCAAATTCAAGATCCTTTTCTGAACACTGGCTGTGTTTAAATCAGGCAATGTCTAACTGTCTCCTTTGTGGATTTGTATAATGTTATCCTGAGACATGCACCTCTGGTCAGGGGCCAGTGACAAGCCGCCAAGAGTCAGACTTCGTTTGTGGCTTTCTACAATCAGAAGACGCTTCAACATCATTGTGTGTCAAGACCATCACGCTCGACGGGATGTTCAATTGCCCTGCCTGTCACCCTTTTTGGGCCTTTGCGACCGTGCCCGGCTGTTTTTGTGGATGTCCCAGTGTCCGCATTACGTCCTGCATAATTCTTCATTTTGACAGGCTGGGAAATTATTAACCTTGTTTTACTCCACCTTTTTTTTTCTTCACCTTGAATGATATAGATGGCTGGTTAACCACTTTTTGCTCAGAGATTCTTGTTGTGTTTTGTAATGAGGCGTTTTTTCCATGCCTGTGGAGGTGGTTTCATCCTCTGCTTCTCAGTGTAAGCTGAATTGCTGAACGCTACATCACTAAAAATTGTCAACGGGATCACGCTACACGGGCTGTCCGTCCACGTGCGTCCCTTTCCCCTGTGTGCCCTTTTAGCCGAGGCAGCAATGCTGTAAAAAAAAATTTTTTTAACAGCCGATGTACTTTTGCAAAATCAATACTAGTTCAACCTAAACAACCTGTTATTTCCACAAAACTCATCGTTCAGAAGAAACTCGAACAGCAGCTTTGGCCCACTGGTGCTTACATTCCCGTTTGAAATTTTTGGGGCTGGGAGGAAGACTTTCTTCTTTCTTAGAGTAGAGATTTTGTGGTTTGCTCACTTTGTTGCCTTGCTGATATGTTCATGCACGTTTCGGAGTAGCATTTCAATTGACTTGTCAATTCTGATAGTCTTAGTACTTTCTGTGCTGTGTCTCTTTTCCAACCTTTGGACTTGGAACATTCACCTGGGTTAAATTAAAGTTGGATTTTAGTGAAGAATCGGACAATCTGATGAGCTTGTCATTTACAGGGTTGTATAGAGTGAAGTTGGATTGAGTCCTCTTTAGAGTTGATTAGGTGGAGGCAAGAGCGTTTCACGTGGGTCGGGCTGTTGCATATTTGGATGATGTGTTTGGCATTGTGGAATTTTTTCCTGGAAATTTTACACCGCGTCATTGCGATCGTTCCAGTGGAGGTTGAACTCGCCAAGTAATATTTGGATGATCTGCTATACGTAATTGGTTGAGATCAAAGCCATGATTGGTTTGGAAAATGTAATGTTGGCCCTGGCTTTTTGGTAAATGCTGTGAAGAGAGCATAACAATGTGAAGGTAAATGTATTCCCAAGCGGCATGGGCCAGCTATTTAGCCACATGTTACAGTGTCCACATTCAGTACCTTCCTGCTGTTCGTTCACCTTGACATTCCTTCTAGGGCATAAAAATAGATGTTGATTTGTTCTATACTTTGAAAGATACGAAGAGGGAAGTTGTTGTTGGTGTTGAAACTGTCTCAAAAATCTTTCATTGTGGAACTCTGCTTGGCCATTCCGCTATCAGGAAAGGCCACAAGCATTGCCTCCCATTTTTTTGGGCCCGATATCTCAACTCATATTAAAGAACACAAGATTTCATATACTTAATAATGTGTCACGTCATAAGGTGCTGTTGCGCAAGTCGCTGTCTACTTGGAAGTTCCCACACTTGTGGGCCTGTACTTTTAATGTTCAATTTTCTAAATACAGGCCGCCACTTGCAAAGTACATGTCCATTCAAGTACAGATGAAGCGGTCTCAAAGATTACGATCAGTTTAAAAGACCAGAGGCCATCCACACACACATTTAAAGGTGCATTGACTTCCATCTTTTACATTTAAAGTACAGGCCCCTTCTTGCCCTGTACTTTTGTAGTCTGTTTGCCCTTCCGGGCCTGTACTTTTCTTGCTAAATTGTTCCAATTTAAAAGTACATGCCCCTTCTGGGCCTGTACTGTGATTGCCTGTTTCGCAAAAAACAGGCCACTCCTGGGTCTGTACTTAAATTCTTCAAGTTTCAAATTTCATTCCCTAAATTACACTCCATAGAATTTGTCTGCTTACCAAAGTACAGGCCCACAATGGGGCTGCACTTCTACTGTTCCGGTGTGTCCCGTTCCCCTTCCCCGGACCCTTTTTTAAAATCCTGGGCGGGGGCCAGCTGTTTCTTTGGAGTTGCAACTGTCCGCCTTCTTTCATTGCACCTTTTTCTCGAATCACCTTTAGCTTCTTCCGGAAAGGGGCATCAAGCCTTGCTGTAGTCTTCCATTTTGTCAAAGTGTAGACGAAGGAGTTCATAGTCTTCAATCCACGAGGCTGAGTGGCTGGTCGACAACTGGTGTAACGTTCGGCCCCCTGTAACTCTGTCCCAACTTGTGGGCGTTGTTTGTTTCTTTTTTGGACCGCTGGTTTATTGGTGTTGGTCAATGCCTTCTGGTGCGCCATCTAGGCCACCACCTCATTGTTGTTCTGCTGTATCTTGCTGAAAGACTCGCTGTTCTTTCGCAAATTAGTACAGTCAGTAAAGACGCTTGGACACCATTGTGTGTCAACTGGATCAGTGTTGGTGGTAGCTCCGTCGGGGTGTGCCCCGTTCCCTCACCAGGAACCCTTCAGGGGCGTCTGTGCTTGGTGACAGCATGTTTGCATATTTTGCTCCATGCACAAAAAGTACTTTCATTGCCTCGATGGAAAACTTCAGCCCCCTTCTGGGTCGGTTGCGTTATTGTTCAATTTTCAAAGTACAGGGCCCTTCTTTATCTTCTTCCGCTGTTCCATTGTGTTTAAACAAGGCAATGTGTAACTTTGTTCTTCTTTGTGGATTGGTATAATGTTATCCAGAGACATGTCGATCGCCTTCATGGCTGCGCACTCGTCATCGTAGTGTGACACTTTGCAAATGTTCTTAATCTTCCTCCCGTGCCCGAGCCTTGTCGGCGGGCAAACTTTTATTGGCTTTTGATGGCTTGGTCTTAACGGGTGTTATTTGATGGCCCACACATGCTTTACAGCTTCTTCTATAGCCTTCATGTCCAGACCTCTAAGTGGTATTTCTTGGTAAATGTATGTTTACATTTTCAAACATTCTCAAACATTATAAGTGGGAAGTTCCACTATATTAACGAGTGGCTCTACCTGTACAACAAGTATTTCAAACGCTGTCTGTCATTACTATCTGTGGTACTCAGTGTCTATCATAAATCCAATCATGTTACATGTTCCCCTTCCTCTTCCTCTTGAGCAAGACATTGGTCAAAAGTGCTTTCTCTTCGCCACGTGCCTCAGCCTCAGCCTTGCCGGGGGGACACCTTTATTGGCCGTTGAACGCTTGGTCTTTGAAAGGTGTCATTTGGTGCACCACACAAGATCGAACGTTGTGAGGTTGGCGTGCACCACACATGCTTTTCAGCAACACCCATTGAAGTCACCGGGCTTCCGCACCTCTGTCGTGTGTGGCAGACTGGGATGAGACAGATCCCGGGCACACACAGAGCCGCTACAGAACTTTTAAAAGGTTTTCCAAAGAGAATTTGACTGTTAATTAGGCCTTGCGCCCCTTTTAAGAGCGCCTGCAGCCCCACTCGGCCGAATAATTAAAGGCTCGAAAATCCCCCCCCCCCATACCCCACCCCCTCACCCCCGGAATTTATCGTAGTCACGCAACGAAGTTTGGCTCTACTTGCACCTCTGGTCAGGGGCCAGTGACAAGCCGCCAAGAGTCAGTCAGTCAGTCAGTGTTCGTCTATGTCTTGCTACAATCAAAAGACGCTTCAACATCGTTGTGTGTCAACACCATTACGTTCAACGGGATGTTCCATTCCCCTGCCTGTCACCCTTTAGGGCCGTGGGTGGCTCTATTTGTGGCTGTCCCAGGGTCCGCATCGCGCGCAGCATATTTCTTAATTTTTCCAGGCTGGGAAATTATTAACCTTCTTGAAGTCCACCTTTCTTTTTCTTCACCTTGAATGATACAGATGCCTGGTTAACCACGGTTTGTTCAGAGATTCTTGTGGTGTTTTCTAATGAGGCGTGCTCTCCATGCCACTGGTGGTGGCTTCTTCCACTGCTTATGAGTGTAAGCCGAACTGTAGAACGCCACATCACTATTACTTGTCTACGGGATCACGCTCCACTGGATGCCCGTCGACGTTTGTCCCTTTCCCCCGTGTGCCCTATTAACTGTAGGCACAGGCAACAATGCTGTAAAAAACTAAATTTTTTACTGGCAATTTCATTTATCTAAAAATTTAGAAAACGTTTTCTGCATATTACAGGCCCCCACTACTACTAGTGCCACATAAACAACCAGTTCTTTGCAGAAAACTCAAAGCTTTCATCATTCACAAGAAACTTAATAGCAGCTTTGGCCCTCTGGTCTTCACGACTACCCTTGATTGGGCAATAGCTCGGAATAATTATACAAGGTCTTGAATCTTGTTTACAATTTAAAATCAAGCTAATATAAACGCAACTGACATTAACTACTCTTGCAGTCTTAAAGATTGTGGACTCCATGGTCTGAGCTAGATGTGATAGCTGTGCGAAGTGTGTACCTCCTTCATTCTGATAGTACTACATTGCTGTCATGTTATCTGTCTGCGTGAACACCGTCTTGTTGCACCAATGTCATTTCAAGGCTTTCAAGGGTAGGAACACTGCCATAAGTTCTCGCATGTTCATGTCCATTTTCTTCTCTGGTGCTGTCCATAGGCCCTGCACTGTGTACTGATGTAGAAAGGCTCTGGTAAGTTGAATGAAAGATGTGAATATGTGGACTTGTAATGTAAGGCTGCTACTCCCGTTGCCCCGTTGTGCAGCATAATGAAAACCTATTGGTCCAACCAGTGTACATGTTGTCCATACAGTGGATGTTAAATGGGTGGTGTGGAGAAGCGTTTTAGGGTGTAGCCATACTGGATATGGTTTCAAAAACACTTGTATATTGCCCTGTTTAGCCTGCCTAGTAGTATCTGGTAGTCGTCACCAGACCGGTGTCTTCAATGGGTGTTGTGCGTGATCGAACTTTACTTAAACTTCATATAAGTAATGTTTTAACCCTCATTTCATAGCACATGCTGCGTGCGATTTGAAAGTAATGCTCCCAGTCCTTCCACAATGTACAATCCCTTGTGTTTCTTAATATTGGATGCATATTTTTTTCTGAACTTTGATGCAATGTACATTTCCACGCATTTGTTTCTGTGACATCCACTGATGTGTTTTCTCTATTCTTCCACTTCAGCAAGACACTGCTCAAAAGTGCTTTTTCTTCGCCACGTGCCTGGGCCTGGTCGGCTTGGACAACTTTATTGCCCGTTGATTTCTTGGTCTTTAAGGGTCGAGTTAATGCTTTTGCAAAATCTTATGCGAAACCCAAGATAAGGCGGCTCTTTGTAGACTTGATTTTCAATCCCTTACTATTCCGCAGAAATTAAAAGGAAGCGTCTAAAGCTAAGGAATGACAAGAACCAAGTATTACGTAGAACATTCAATGTAGACATGTTAAGGACGTACAATGCTAGCTATCCAGGTCATTTCTGGTTTGTTACCTTTTTATCCATGACATGTTCATGTTACCTCCGCAGCCTCCCCCATTCTCTCTATAATTATTTTGAACTTAGTTGTTCTCCACATACACCTTTGAAAAGCAGAGTCCTTGATGCCACTGTGCAATTGTTATGTTTGTTATTTCCTCTGGTTTTATTTTATGTTACTGTCTTGGTTGATCTAAGTAGTTAATAACGTACATTTTAAAAGATGTACTTGTCAGGCTAAATAACTAGTGCTACTTGCTCTTCTGTGCTCCCATCATGTCCTGCACCTCTTCCACTGTCACCATCACGTCTTTCCCTAATTTTATTGTCTGTCTTCGTAAGTACAGGCCACTTCTGGGGCTCTTACGTTCTTGTTCAATTTTAAAAGGACAGGCCCCTTCAAGTACAGCTGAGGCGGTCACAAACTTGAATATCCGTTTAGGCAAGAGGAGGCCAACGGTCTCCATCCCCAGAATACAACACCGACATCACAAAAAAACAGTGTCTACAAAACGTTACAAATGTAATACCGGCACAGAGATCATGTGTTCGAATCATGATGTACAAAGCCCTTCTTGGAATGGACTTTCATTGTAAACTTTTCAAAGCCAAGCGCCATAAGGTGCCTGTACATTAATTGACTGTTTGCAAAAGTACATGCACAGACGGGGACTGTAGTTTTACTGTCGAGGTGGGCCCAATCTCCCTGGCCGTGAGCCATTTTTGTCCTCCATGACGATGTTGCTATTTTGTTGTCTGTACGCTTAGCCGCTTTCTTGGCTTCAAGGTCTTTGTAAACGTTTATTCACGTCCAACACATACAGCCTTTGACATGGCTACCTTCTTGTTGGGTGTAGTGGATATTAACTACACACAATCACCGCACAGGGAAACGTTCCAGAACCAACTGTCTGTGGTGATGGATTGGAAGGAAGTTTTGCAGTCTCCCCCCGTATTTTCACCTTGAATGATGGAGATGCCTGGGTAACCACGGAGGTTTCATTGCTTAGAAGAAAATCGTATACCAGCTGTTCCCCTCTGGTCTTCAATGCAATCCTTAATTTGCAAATTGCTCTGAAGCATTATACCTTTCAACTGGCAAGCCTCACATCACAGCAGGGGAACTGTGGTGGCTGCATGTTGAGGATCGTCTTTGTAAAACTAAACCTGCTAGCATCTGTATTACAGGGCACGCACTCCCGTCCACCGCTATTTCCTTTTGGAAATGTAACAAAAGATTGGCCTTGGACCTTGGAAGTGACTGGTTTCATTATTTTTATAAGAACCGCTCAGCCTGTACTTGGTAGGTTGTTCACTTACTACCTTTACATGTGGTAGCAGTTTCTCAGGCTCCCACTGCGTTATCCGACCCCCATTCCGTGTAGTGGACTGAAAAGCCAAAAACCCAATGGCCTGAAAAAACAAAGCTGGATTGAAGCGTTTGAACTTTAATCCTCATGGCCTTCCGGTTGGGGAGAGAGCCACTTATTGAAAACGTGTGGACACCTTCTATGTCCACCGATTGCTTGGTCTTGGCGGCAGACTTTTGGTCCCCTTTGCACATAAGTATCTGAAAGAACCAAGTTAGTGTTAGATTCCTTACCTTAGAATATCCCCAGGCGTCAGTCTGGATCCGGAAACTTTTGCGTAGCAGTACCCCTGTGCGTCGGTAGGCGTCATCTGCAGGCGTCCCCTGCGGCTCCGCGTCCGTCGTTGGCGTCGTGCGCCGTGATGACGTCGCTGGAGTATATAGACGCCGCCTCCGCGCGCTGACGTCAGTTCTTCTTTTTTCCACGCCAGTGGACGCAGATCTGAAGAGCAGTACTCCGGTCTTTGACCAAGTTTTTTCGAATTGTTATCACTTTGTGCCTGTTAGGATGCCTGGGTTCAAGCACTGTGATGACTGTGAGCGCACGATGTCGGTCACAGACCATCACCGCCTCTGTCTCCGGTGTCTGGGCCCCGACCACGACGTGGACTCCTGCGTCGACTGCCGGGCCCTCACCAACAAGGCTAGACGGGAGCGGTCCCGCAAGCTACTGGAGCTCCGGGTGTCGGCCCCACGTCGGGACCGGGAGCGGTCCCGATCCGGCCGGAGGTCGAGAGAGCGTTCGAGGGAGCGGTCGAGAAGCCGCGCCGAGCGTTCCGGAAGTCGACACCACTCGTCATCCTCTTCAGGTAAGAAGCACAAGAAGTCGGGGCGTCGTCATCGTACCCCCGACTCCCCCCGACGCTCGCGCGATGCGGCCGGGGGTTCGGGTGACCCCAACCCCGCGGCTCCGCGAGAGTCGCCGGCGCGGCCTGCCCCATAACCTCAGGTCCCTGGGCACGGTTCGACGCCTGTGGAGATAGAGGCGTTCCTCATGGCCATGAGGGCCCTATCTCCTCCGGCGGGTTCCACGGCGCCTGCGGGCCCAGTGAACCCGTCCGGGGGCCCAAGTGGTTCAGCTGACCCTACCTCGACGCCGTCGGATGCTCCGACTCCGGCGCCGCCTCCGCGCACGACCACTTCGGACAGGTGTGTGCTGCAAATTGTCCGAAGGGGCTACTCCCTCCCCTTCGAGACCTCTTCTCCAGCCATGCCACCACCTGGCAGGTTCTGTGAACGCCAGGGCGGACGAACTCAGCCGTCGGTGCTCGATGGATCACGAATGGCGTCTGAACTCGGACGTGGCGCAAGGCATCTTTCTGCAATGGGGAGAGCCTTGGTTAGATCTATTCGCCACAGAAGAGAACGCGCAATGTCATCAGTTCTGCTTGGAGATTGAGCGGCGGCAGTTGAGGCCATTTGACTTGCCTCCTGAAGTCTGTGATGTTATTCTGGCAGCCAGGCGTCCCTCCACTAAGTCGGTATACGCCTGTCGGTGGAACACATTTGTGGCATGGTGCACAGCAAAGGCTGTGGATCCTCTCTCTGCCCCTCTTTCGGAGGTTCTTATGTTTCTTCTTTCTATTGCCCAGCAGGGCTCTGCTCTGGGCACCATCAAGGGCTACCTTTCTGCCCTTTCAGCCTTTTTGAGGCTTCCTGATCAGCCTTCTTTGTTCAAATCCCTGATTGTAACTCGATTCTTGAAAGGCATCACTCACGTGTTTCCACCTGTTCCGTTTGTGATGCCTCAGTGGGATTTGAACCTGGTTCTGACCTTTCTGATGTGTGCTCCCTTTGAGCCCCTTCATTCTTGTCCTCTCCGTCTCCTGACTTTAAAGACGGCTTTCCTGGTTGCCATCACCTCTGCCAGGAGAGTGAGTGAGCTCCAGGCTCTTTCTGTCCAACCTCCTTTCCTGTCCATTCATCCTGATAAGGTGGTTCTGAGGACTAGACCTTCTTTCCTGCCCAAGGTTGTTTCGGCCTTTCACATCGGGCAGTCCATCACCCTCCCTTCCTTCTTCCCGCCTCCGCATCCTTCAAAGGATGAAGAGCGGCTCCATCGTCTGGACCCAAAACGTGCGCTTTCATTTTACATGGATCGCACACGCCAGTTCCGGGTGGATGACCAACTGTTTGTTGGCTACGTGGGTGCGAAGAAGGGACGGGCGGTCTGTAAACGAACCATCTCTCGATGGGTCGTCCTCTGCATCAAAGCGTGCTACTCTTTGGCTCGGAAGGAGCCTCCTGTTGGGCTGAGGGCCCATTCCACTCGGGCCACGGCGGCTACCACTGCCCTGGGCCGGGGAGTCCCCTTGCAGGACATTTGCCAAGCGGCTACGTGGGCCTCGCTGCACACCTTTGCGAGGCACTACTGCCTGGACAGTCAAGTCCGGAGGGATGGCTTCTTTGGCCGTTCTGTCCTCCAGGACTTTCTGGTGTAGGAATGTATTGGTTCGCAGACCCACCACCGGGGTTGGTATTGCTGGGGTATGTATTCTAAGGTAAGGAATCTAACACTAACGTGTTTCTTTGAGATGAACAAGTTACTTACCTTCGGTAACGATATATCTGTAAGAAACATTAGTTAGTGTTAGATTCCTTACCGGACCCACCCATCCTCCCCGTTCTGCGAACTGATACATAGGGTTAAGGACATCCCTTTCAGGGCCCTAGTTTTACATGGCACCAGTGTTGGTTCTATCATGGCTCTGCGTATCCTGGCGCGGAAAAGCTGTGTGCAAAGAACTGACGTCAGCGCGCGGAGGCGGCGTCTATATACTCCAGCGACGTCATCACGGCGCACGACGCCGACGACGGACGCGGAGCCGCAGGGGACGCCTGCAGACGACGCCTACCGACGCGCAGGGGTACTGCTACGCAAAAGTTTCCGGATCCAGACTGACGCCTGGGGATATTCTAAGGTAAGGAATCTAACACTAACTAATGTTTCTTACAGATATATCGTTACCGAAGGTAAGTAACTTGTTCAAGTGTGCCAAAGTGGTGCTTCTTGCCCCCGTGCCTGAGCTTTGTCGGCGGGGACACCTTTTTGTCCGTTGATTGTTTGGTCCTGCTGTTATGAGATTCACCACCGGGACGTACATCAGTGTAATGACTGGGGAATCCAAGCATCCTTGCCATAGAATAATACGATTTAATGTCAAGAAGTACAGCTTCATTGGCCGCTGATTGCTTGATCTTGGCGGCAGACTTTTGGTCCCCTTTGCGCATAAATCTGTGTGCCAGAGTGGTGCTTCTTCCCCCCATGCCTGAGCTTTGTCGGCGGGGACACCTTTTTGACCGTTGATTGTTTGGTCCTGCTGTTAAGAGATTCACCACCGGGACGTACATCTGTGTAATGAGCTGGGAATCCAAGCATCCTTGCCATAGAATAATACGATTTAAATGTCAAAAAATACAGCTTCATTGGCCGCAGATTGCTTGGTCTTGGCGGCAGACTTTTGGTCCCCTTTGCGCATAAATCTGTGTGCCAGAGTGGTGCTTCTTCCCCCCATGCCTGAGCTTTGTCGGCGGGGACACCTTTTTGACCGTTGATTGTTTGGTCCTGCTGTTAAGAGATTCACCACCGGGACGTACATCCGTGTAATGAGCTGGGAATCCAAGCATCCTTGCCATAGAATAATACGATTTAAATGTCAAAAAATACAGCTTCATTGGCCGCAGATTGCTTGGTCTTGGCGGCAGACTTTTGGTCCCCTTTGCGCATAAGTCAGTGTGCCAAAGTGGTGCTTCTTCCCACCGTGCCTGAGCTTTGTCGGCGGGGACACCTTTTTGACCGTTGATTGTTTGGTCCTGCTGTTAGGAGATTCACCACCGGGACGTACATCCGTGTAATGAGCTGGGAATCCAAGCATCCTTGCCATAGAATATTACGATTTAAATGTCAAAAAATACAGCTTCATTGGCCGCAGATTGCTTGGTCTTGGCGGCAGACTTTTGGTCCCCTTTGCGCATAAATCTGTGTGCCAGAGTGGTGCTTCTTCCCCCCATGCCTGAGCTTTGTCGGCGGGGACACCTTTTTGACCGTTGATTGTTTGGTCCTGCTGTTAAGAGATTCACCACCGGGACGTACATCCGTGTAATGAGCTGGGAATCCAAGCATCCTTGCCATAGAATAATACGATTTAAATGTCAAAAAATACAGCTTCATTGGCCGCAGATTGCTTGGTCTTGGCGGCAGACTTTTGGTCCCCTTTGCGCATAAGTCAGTGTGCCAAAGTGGTGCTTCTTCCCACCGTGCCTGAGCTTTGTCGGCGGGGACACCTTTTTGACCGTTGATTGTTTGGTCCTGCTGTTAGGAGATTCACCACCGGGACGTACATCCGTGTAATGAGCTGGGAATCCAAGCATCCTTGCCATAGAATAATACGATTTAAATGTCAAAAAATACACCTTCATTGGCCGCAGATTGCTTGGTCTTGGCGGCAGACTTTTGGTCCCCTTAGCGCATAAGTCAGTGTGCCAAAGTGGTGCTTCTTCCCACCTTGCCTGAGCTTTGTCGGCGGGGACACCTTTTTGTCCGTTGATTGTTTGGTCCTGCTGTTATGAGATTCACCACCGGGACGTACATCAGTGTAATGACTGGGGAATCCAAGCATCCTTGCCATAGAATAATACGATTTAATGTCAAGAAGTACAGCTTCATTGGCCGCTGATTGCTTGGTCTTGGCGGCAGACTTTTGGTCCCCTTTGCGCATAAATCTGTGTGCCAGAGTGGTGCTTCTTCCCCCCATGCCTGAGCTTTGTCGGCGGGGACACCTTTTTGTCCGTTGATTGTTTGGTCCTGCTGTTATGAGATTCACCACCGGGACGTACATCAGTGTAATGAGTGGGGAAGCCAAGCATCCTTGCCATAGAATAATAAGATTTAAATGTCAAGAAGTACACCTTCATTGGGCGCAGATTGCTTGGTCTTGGCGGCAGACTTTTGGTCCCCTTTGCGCATAAGTCAGTGTGCCAAAGTGGTGCTTCTTCCCCCCGTGCCTGAGCTTTGTCGGCGGGGACACCTTTTTGTCCGTTGATTTCTTTGTCCTGCTGTTAGGAGATTCACCACCGGGACGTACATCCGTGTAATGAGCTGGGAATCCAAGCATCCTTGCCATAGAATAATACGATTTAAATGTCAAAAAATACCGCTTCATTGGCCGCTGATTGCTTGGTCTTGGCGGCAGACTTTTGGTCCCCTTTGCGCATAAGTCTGTGTGCCAGAGTGGTGCTTCTTCCCCCCCATGCCTGAGCTTTGTCGGCGGGGACACCTTTTTGTCCGTTGATTGTTTGGTCCTGCTGTTATGAGATTCACCACCGGGACGTACATCAGTGTAATGAGTGGGGAAGCCAAGCATCCTTGCCATAGAATAATAAGATTTAAATGTCAAGAAGTACACCTTCATTGGGCGCAGATTGCTTGGTCTTGGCGGCAGACTTTTGGTCCCCTTTGCGCATAAGTCAGTGTGCCAGAGTGGTGCTTCTTCCCCCCCATGCCTGAGCTTTGTCGGCGGGGACACCTTTTTGTCCGTTGATTGTTTGGTCCTGCTGTTAGGAGATTCACCACCGGGACGTACATCGGTGTAATGAGCGGGAAATCCAAGCATCCTTGCCATAGAATAATACGATTTAAATGTCAAAAAATACAGCTTCATTGGCCGCAGATTGCTTGGTCTTGGCGGCAGACTTTTGGTCCCCTTAGCGCATAAGTCAGTGTGCCAAAGTGGTGCTTCTTCCCACCGTGCCTGAGCTTTGTCGGCGGGGACACCTTTTTGACCGTTGATTGTTTGGTCCTGCTGTTAAGAGATTCACCACCGGGACGTACATCCGTGTAATGAGCTGGGAATCCAAGCATCCTTGCCATAGAATAATACGATTTAAATGTCAAAAAATACAGCTTCATTGGCCGCAGATTGCTTGGTCTTGGCGGCAGACTTTTGGTCCCCTTAGCGCATAAGTCAGTGTGCCAAAGTGGTGCTTCTTCCCACCGTGCCTGAGCTTTGTCGGCGGGGACACCTTTTTGACCGTTCATTGTTTGGTCCTGCTGTTAAGAGATTCACCACCGGGACGTACATCTGTGTAATGACCTGGGAATCCAAGCATCCTTGCCATAGAATAATACGATTTAAATGTCAAGAGGTACAGCTTCATTGGGCGCAGATTGCTTGGTCTTGGCGGCAGACTTTTGGTCCCCTTAGCGCATAAGTCAGTGTGCCAAAGTGGTGCTTCTTCCCACCGTGCCTGAGCTTTGTCGGCGGGGACACCTTTTTGTCCGTTGATTGTTTGGTCCTGCTGTTATGAGATTCACCACCGGGACGTACATCAGTGTAATGACTGGGGAATCCAAGCATCCTTGCCATAGAATAATACGATTTAATGTCAAGAAGTACAGCTTCATTGGCCGCTGATTGCTTGGTCTTGGCGGCAGACTTTTGGTCCCCTTTGCGCATAAATCTGTGTGCCAGAGTGGTGCTTCTTCCCCCCATGCCTGAGCTTTGTCGGCGGGGACACCTTTTTGTCCGTTGATTGTTTGGTCCTGCTGTTAGGAGATTCACCACCGGGACGTACATCGGTGTAATGAGCTGGGAATCCAAGCATCCTTGCCATAGAATAATACGATTTAAATGTAAAAAAATACAGCTTCATTGGCTTCTGATTGCTTGGTCTTGGCGGCAGACTTTTGGTCCCCTTTGCGCATAAGTCTGTGTGCCAGAGTGGTGCTTCTTCCCCCCATGCCTGAGCTTTGTCGGCGGGGACACCTTTTTGTCCGTTGATTGTTTGGTCCTGCTGTTATGAGATTCACCACCGGGACGTACATCAGTGTAATGAGTGGGGAAGCCAAGCATCCTTGCCATAGAATAATAAGATTTAAATGTCAAGAAGTACACCTTCATTGGGCGCAGATTGCTTGGTCTTGGCGGCAGACTTTTGGTCCCCTTTGCGCATAAGTCAGTGTGCCAGAGTGGTGCTTCTTCCCCCCCATGCCTGAGCTTTGTCGGCGGGGACACCTTTTTGTCCGTTGATTGTTTGGTCCTGCTGTTAGGAGATTCACCACCGGGACGTACATCGGTGTAATGAGCGGGAAATCCAAGCATCCTGGCCATAGAATAATACGATTTAAATGTCAAGAAATACACCTTCATTGGCCGCTGATTGCTTGGTCTTGGCGGCAGACTTTTGGTCCCCTGTGCACATAAGTAAGTGTGCCAAAGTGGTGCTTCTCCCCCCCGTGCCTGAGCTTTGTCGGCGGTGACATCTTTTTGTCCGCTGATTTCTTTGTCCTGCTGTTAGGAGATTCACCACTGGTACGCATGTCGGTATAATGAGGTGGGTATCCAAGCATCCTTTCTATATCATCTTTTACTGACTGATTTCAAGAGTAGAGTGCCTTATGGAGGCTACCCATTGGAAGACGTGCCTGTCCGTCAATGCCGGACAAGATTCGGGAGCGTTACCGAGAATTTTTGGCTTTTGACTACGTCACGCTACGTAAGCTGAAAGCCCTTATGAACGCACCCAAATCTGGTCCGGCACCTGCCTCTGTTATTTGTCAGCATGGGAGAAACTGAAATGCAGGCCCTTCCAATTTTTGCGGTCGAAGCGACATTTGGATCTTGTTCGACTGCTTGTTTTTACCTTTATGGCCTTTCCCCTCGCTGTAATGAGTTCTTTCTCGAGCCACTGTGTGGGAGTTTCTTGAACCGCTTTCCCCAGAGAGGATGTTGGCAGAGAGCAGAGTTTGGCTCCATGCAAGAAGGACTGAGCCCAGAGCCGTGCACAATCTAGCGGGCTCCTCGGGTCTTTACTAACACCGCATGCAAATTGCTTCCGACCATATTATGGCTCTTTGGCCGTGTTTAGTTCTCTCTCGTACCACTGTGTGGGAGTTTGTATATATATTTAAATGTCTTTGGTGTTACCATTCTTTTACATACAAGAGGAGATTAGAAACCCGCTACCCGGTCCGGCCATTTCAAGGTCAGGCTTCATGGGTCCACATTGCTCAAAGGGGAAAGGATTTAAGCTTTTATTTGTAAGATAACAAAAGAAGTCCCTTTGCCCTACAAACTGTTTCGGTGTGTTCACAGTGGGTTGCAGTTTCCTCGGTTTTGAGTGGCGTTGCATGCATCCAACCACTGGAGGTTCATCTTTTACACTCCGATCCTTGCCAAAGGTCGGTGCTTCCGGCTTCTCGAACCGGATGCAGTTGTGTGTCTCTCCGACGGCTCCCGCTTGGCTCGCTTTTGTGTGGTCGGGGCTGATGGAGTAGGGTCGTTGAAAGGCCCGAGGAGCCTCCTTTCGGTTCAGGCTCTGCCAGTCCTTCCCCGCCCTTGTTAGGGCCGGCAGATGAGCGTGTGCGAAGAGGATGGCTGTGTTGTGGGGCTTGGTGGGCTTGAGGCCTTGGTTGAACAGTATCGCGCGCTTGCACAATGTTAGGACTAGGGACTTTCGTGACTAATGGGGGAGGGGCGACGACATTCCTAGTCGCCCTCCAGCCACACCTGGCTCGATCCATTTCATTCATTCACAATGAGGATTCATCGTGGCAGACACCAGGCAGAACAAGCCCTACCCACCTTAATTTCAGTAAGGGTTTATATTTATTGAAACAGTCCACTCTCTCGTTCCTGTTTCTTTGTACTGCTACTTGTAGCTTTTGTTAACTATAAGAATTATTGCGTAGTCCCTGACATAAGGATGGCGGGGTGGCGGTCACATCATAATTGCAGAGGAGGGATCGCCGCTGCCCATGCGGACGGTCCATCCACATTGGGGGTGGCGACAGACGCTGGTCCGTCCGCTATCAGCCAATGAACCACTCATCTCGAGCACCCCTGCTTTCTTCATTTGTGTATGCAAGTTATACAAAGTAATTATGGCCATGGTCAGGTTCCCTTCATCTTGAGCTTTCGGGAAAAGAGCATCTCAGCGTAGTCTGCTGTGTTAATCCTTAGTTGTACTTGTGAGTTAAGATAATAACTTCAGTGGTATTTGGCCAGGCGCACAGTACATATATGTGCATGCACATGGGGCACAGGGTTGTACTTATGACACAGACACTTTTTTATTAGAATTAGAATTATTTTACGCCTTAAAAATAAATTCTGTGTGACGCCAAAATGATTCGTCCTACATATCCAATGCTAGGCCCATCACTGATCATTCATTTCCCCCGCCCCTTTGCACAATGAGTACCATCCATTCTGACGTCACACAAATGGCCTTGTTTAACATCCAACCAATCAACCCTGTCGCGCAACGCACCTGGCTAGCTGGTTTCATCGGATGTGCATCACGAAGCCGTGGTTCATGTCCAGCCTGCCCCCGGGGCCAGTCTTTCCCAATCTGCCAGGCTCCTACCCCTCTTCCATGATCCGCCCTTGTCAACCGTGGCAGTAGTTCACGCGCAGCCAAATGGTCCCCAACCCCGCATGCAGTGTCTAAGAAGAAGCGGGGCTGTGCGGGGGCGGAACGTCTGCATGGTGAGTGGCAGGCTGGCAGCTGAAACTGTACCGCTACCAATCAGCAGATGGCGCAGACAACCACTCGTTTAGAGAGCCTAAACTGTAGCTTCCTGAAACACTATACCGCTCCTGTCTAAATAAAGAGGAGCGAGCGTCATAAACAAAAAGATAAGACAACATGTATGTACCCAGCTGCAGACGGCCATTTTGTGATATGTCTGCTTTACCAGCTGGGTCACAGTGAGACGCAAGAATCAAAAATTATTAATAAAATTTGACTGTGAACAATGGTAAAACTACCAAAGCAGACACAAATAATGTTTCCACTAATAATTTTCAATGCCATGTATTTTAACAAACTCCTTTACTGTAGCAATAAAGGGCCAGAGCCTTTTCGCGGAGTTTCAAATAATTGAAATCATCGAGGTAGTCCTGTTCTGTATATCATAACGCTCGTTAGAAGAAACCAACCGTAGCAGCTTCTGACATCGCTATGGCTGATCACTGTGTCTTCCAGGGTTTCTGAGCTTTGTCAACTTATGTGTGTCAAGCCTCGTTCTTGCATTCGATCCACCAATCCGATTCAATCAATCAGTGTGCCTACGGAGCGAGGCTTGTGACGCAGACGCGCGGTGTTCGTAACCTGGACCTATAGAGCCACTGACTGGGATATGGAGACCAGGGTACGAGTAAAACGCACTCGCCCTTCGCTACTTTGTCCTCCTCCTCCTACTCTCCTCCCCCCTCCTCCTACTCTCCTCCCCTGCCTGCCGAGTCGCACCTCTCCCCGCTCCGCCACCTCCCCTGCCCGCCGTGTCAGCTTTCGGGGAAACAGCACCTCAGCGTAGTCTGCTGTGTTAATCCTTAGTTGTACTTGTGAGATAAGATAATAACTTCAGTGGTATCTGGCCAGGCGCACAGTACGTACATGTGCATGCACACGGGGCACAGGGTTGTACTTATGACACAGACACTTGGACAGTAGTAAACAGTAGACTGAAATATCCTCACAATTTGTGTATGTGTTCGCGTCAATTTCTATGTGCAATTGTAAACGTTTGTATTTACAAGCCTCTTTGTTTTTATAGTCATGTAAATACAACACATATTACATTACAAATGCTATAGGTGTCACTCTTTGGCGATTTGGCGAACTTTTGCCAACTGCCTGTTTGGACGGAGGGTTTTACTGTCAAGTATTATTATGCACTGAGGGCAGGAGAATTCTGTCTGCAGCCCCCTCCAGTACCTAGAGATACAGGAATGAGAAAAGACATGTCCACACTCCAAAGGCACGGGGTCCGTGAAATATCACAGACATATGGAGCACGTGGGCTCCTCCTTCAGGCTTTTGAGCTGGTTTTTCTGCTGCCATGATCCAGCAGAAGGGGAAGAAGTTGAGTTTCGTTTTCCAATCCCAGTTCGTGATTTTTCCTTCATGGCAGAGACTTGTCTGAAAACTGTCGACCTTCCAGGCCTACCGATTTGTTAGGGTTATATTTGGCTTTTGCCAGGCTTGTAGCATTTCACCTTTTTTGGGTTGATGAAATCCGACTCACAAGTACCTGGCCATACAGGCTAGCATTACTATTTATTTTTCTCCCACCTGTGCACATTTCTTGGATCAATAAACATTGTTTTTTTAGGTCAAGCACTGGCCCTGCTGCCATTCAATATGAAGATTTTACAGCGAAAAAGTACACCTTTATTGTCTGCTGATTACTTGGTTTTGACCGCTGCCTTTTGGTCCCATTCCGCTTAAGTTAGTGTGCAAAAGTGCTTTTTCTTCACCCACCCCGTGCCTGAGCTTTGTCAGCGGGGACACCTTTAAGGTCCGCTGCTTGCTTGGTTTTGACGATGCGGGAATCAGCCAAACGCTCCCACATGCAGCAGAATGATTTAGAGCATCATATCCGTCCTTCCGGTTGCACAGTACTCAATGAACCTATGGAAGTAAAAAATTTCAAACAGGAACATATAAGAGATGTGTGATGTTCCAAAATTAAAGTAGCATCTAGATTAAGTGTGTCTTCCTCCATCTCTTCAGAATACTCTACGATTCCCATCTCAGGATATTGACACTAGTTCCTATGACATTAAAGAGAATTGCACGCTTGACAGGATCACCTTGAGTTCGGGCCAGTGGATGGGGCCAACATCCCTTGGCCACGCGGCAATTGCACATGGATGCGAGCCTCCAGCCCCGTGCCCCTGTTCCAACTTGTGGGCGTGGTTTGCTGCATTTCTTAACCGCTGGTTTCTTGGTGTTGGGCACAGTCTTCTCGTGCGCCATGAAGGCCTCCAGCTCTTTGTTGTTCTGCTGGTTCTGGCTGCAAGAGTCAGTGTTAATACAAAAGAATGGGTGAGCAATGTGGTGTTCAATGTTGGTTAAGCTGAGGAAAGCACAAAACGAAGGGCAAAAAATAAAAACCATCGGCCGTTCCACTTAAACCAAACCACTTAAATTGTGATATGCGTGTGGCCAGTTCCCTCGTCCAGGGGCCTTTGTTAACATTTGCTTTGTCATGGTGTTCACTCCGCTGCCTGTTTCATTATTTCATCGGTGCATCTTCTCCCCTCAATCCATTCATGTCATTTGTTCACCCGTCAAAGGTATTTGTCACCTAGAAGTCAAAGACAGCTTGTATTTTGATTTCACTTACACCTGTGGATAGACCTGTTGATGTCAATGTATGTTTCTGTTGCAGTGGTTTTCTGCATATTTTTTCTTGAAAATTGTTCGCTTTCAAAATTCACTGTGGTTTGAAGGTTCCACACTTGTGGCCCTGTACTTGTAGGACACCATTTTCAAAGTACAGGCCCACCTCTTCCAAAATCTGGTTTGCGCTACAAAAAAACTTGAATAAAATCAAATATCAATAAATAAGAAATCCACTAGTACAGAAGTAATGCTACAGATGTGTGGTGTAGACACATTGCAAAAGTAGATGATTTAAAGTAAACGAGAACTTTAATAATGAACATGAGTATTTGTCAGAGAACGAATACTTTAAAGTATCGATAAAGGTGCATGTATATTCTAAAAAGGTGGTTCATGATAAAAAGAATATATTTTGGGAAAAATTAATAGGTACCCTTCAGTACCTTAAGTTATCAAAAAGAGACTAAATATGGAAGGGGTTGGTATGATGTTTATTTTGTAAAAATGGTGGTGACTCAGTTTGTTTTGTCTAATAGGGATGGCACCTGTTGGGTGTCTTTAGAAAGCCCTCACCCACCTACCTAGTTGGTGGTATGCTTCCTCATCGGGCCCACCCAGTGACACCTAGCGTGTCCCGGGTGTGCTACGACGCCTGGTTACAGCGGAGCAGGCATGTCACTGTGTGTGCGGTGAGGGGTAGTGAGATAGTGAGTGTAAAACAGCTTGGCGGGGGTCCCAGTCCTGGAGAACTTTATTAGTCTGGCCTCCGTCAGCGGTTGAAAATAAGGCTGTCGGACGTTGGGGGCAGTTTACGACCTACCACGTCCTTTAAGGTGTCAACATGTTTCAGCCAGTGCCTTACCAATATGCTGGCTTTCGTCGGGACTAAAATGCGAGGGTGAAATAGGAATTAAAACTAGTGGGTGTGTAGTGTGGACTATGTGTATACACGCCCTAAAGTATATCTAACTGTGAGAGAGGGGGATTCCCTTCTCAAGATCAGGAAACAATATAGGTCATATATATCATATCAGCCGCCTTAATAGCGATGAGGTGCAGGCTATCAGCGGCTCCAGTGGAATGGTATTGGTGGTACCATTATGGTGGAACCCCTTGCCGCCTCTACATACCTTGAAGAGGACACTACTTAAAACTAGCGTAAGCCATACACCTTACGCCTCATTCCTCACTCTCTCACCACTGTTGCAGCACTTCGTTTTTTTAAACCACTTCACCTCGAAGTTCTAGTGCGATCTTCCACCATAATGGTACCACCTATACCATTGCACTTGAGCCGCTGATAGCCTGCACCTCATCGCTATGAAGGCGGCTGATATGATATATATGACCTATATCGTTTTGTGATCTTGATATGGGAATCCCCCCCTCTCACAGTTAGATATACTTTAGGGCGTGTACACACATAGTCCACACTACACACACTAGTTTTAATTCCTATTTCTGCCTCACATTTTAGTCCAGAAGAAAGCCAGCATATTGATAAGGCACTGTCTGAAACAGGTTGACACCTTAAAGGACGTGGGATGTCGTAACCCGCCCCCAACGTTCGACACCATTATTTTTAACCGCTGACGGAGGACGAACTAATAAAGTTCTCCAGGAATGGGACCCCCGCCAAGCCGTTTTTAAACTCACTATCTCACTACCCCTCACCGGACACAGTGACATACCTGCTCTGCTGTAACCAGGCGTCGTAGCACACCCGGGACACGCTAGGTGTCACTGGGTGTGCCCGATGAGGAAGCATACCACCAACTAGGTAGGTGGGTGAGGGCTTTCTAAAGACACCCAACAGGTGCCATCCCTAATCGGCAAAACAAACTGAGTCACCATCATTTTTATAAAATAAACATCATACCAACCCCTTCCATAGCTAGTCTCTTTTTGATAACTTGACATATAAACTGGGGCTCTGGACTAGCTTTCTGGTCCTCTCTCTCCCTCTTGATACACGCACCCTTCAGTACATTACCTTTCATGCTCGAGTCATAAGGAATAATCGTATTGAGCAAGCAAATTGATAGAGAGAGGTAACATGTTGTATGAGCCTGCGTAACACATTTGAAACAGCCATGGCTACCTCTGTAGACTCCGTTTGGAATGTGAGTACCTCTGTAGATGCCATTAGGAAGTAAAGGTGCACTTGATTTGTCTATTAAGCCATGCTTCTTCGCAGTACTTTACAATGGTTTTCCAACATGGCTCTTCTTCCACTTTGAGCATGGGTTGTAGGGCTCCATGGGTACTTCAAGAGAACAATTGAGATAGAGGACAGATGTATCCTATTTAAATCTATCTGGTTTAAAAAGTTGTCCGGTTCTTCAAAGTATTGAAAATATCGATGAAACTCAAATGAATCTGAATACGACATCTGAGTAGTTGCTCAATAAAAAGAGTAACATTATTTGCCCGGAAATATAGAGGAGAACATTTGCATAAAGTTGGTTTACATTAAAGTAGATAAATTTATTTACAAGCATTGAAAATTGTTTGTCTACAGAGGAAATTAGAAGTAACTTAAGTGTGCACATACATTTTTTTTTAAAAAGTAGACTTGAATGTCTTTGCGATTTAGCAATGTCGTATATAATGTCATCAATCAGTACGATGTCAGGGCTGCGCTGTCCAGTTAGGGAAAAGATGTGCCACCATGTAGGGTGACTGACTCCAGAATCTGGGGAACACCGATCGATCAGCTGCAGATAAGGCCAGCACCATGTGACTGTGGGCAATAGCTTAATTTATCTTAAAGATGGGCCACTATGCCCATTCCTTGTGATTTCGCGCTTTACCAAGGCAAATTATTAATATTTTTATTGTTACTAAGTTTCCATGTTTTAAATTACTAACATATACCGAGAAAAACATTACAGAGTTCAAAATTCAATTGTCACCATATCAATACATTGATGCTAACAGAAGAATGTAGACCATAGAAAAAATATAAGGAGACAGCGACCATGTTAATGTACAGCCGAACATGCAAGACAAATACTTACTATGTAAGTGATTTTTATCATATGTAACATAGGTCTGTAGTGAGAGAGTACAGAAGTTGTAAGAATAGTAATTAGTATTTGTGGGCCCACAAATTTTAGTGTGAAGTACAGAATTTTATTTTTAAATGTTACTGTTGGAATTGCAAAATGTTAAACAATTGTGCATTTTGAAACATTCTCAACACTTCGTTACTGTAGTGTTTGCATTTGCGATGTATGATGTTAAATGTATTTAATATTTATTATGCTAATAAATTAATGTATTTGGTACATGTGGAATTTTTATTTAAATAAATAAAATAAAGAATAATAACAAATAAATAATGTGACTCCGTTGTCAATTCCTTTCGTGCACAATATGCATGGAGCTGGTCAATTCAATTGTTGTGAAACACACAAACACAAGAGTATACTGGAAATACATAATATTGCATAAAAGGGGAACAGAAACTACTTTAATGATTTTGGGATTATTGTGGCATGCAGAGCTAGCATATAAAATTGCTTCAAACCCTTCAGTGTTTGTAAGGAGAAGGGTTGATGAGGTCTTTCAAAAACAATTTGCACAAAAAATGCACGAAAAATGCAAGAAAAAGCAGGACAAAGTGTGAATGAACAATGCCCATTGGACCCATTACCAGGGTGGGTACACACAAGGTGGTGTCTAATCATGAATATAAAGTGGTGGATCCAACATGCACTGAGAGGCCAACGACAGAAGAATTATGCAGGTTTGCACTGTGAGGAGATAACACTGACGAGTAACAGGTTAAGTCTACAGATTTGATTGAGTAGTTTCTTAGCCGTCAATAAAGTTCGGTACTAATGGTATCACTGTTACTGACAGTATCTCTGTTAAAGTCATGCACCCACCTTCCCCCCACCAGGATGAAAAAGAACTGCAATGAAGATTACAAGTGTAATATAACACAGATAAACGTAGTACAGAACTGTCGATACAGAGGAAAAAAATAATAAATAAGGCTTTGAAAAAGAGGTAGAAATAAAATGGTGGAGGGTCCGTGGGTGGTGAAGGCTCAGCCTATTAATCAGTGTCCTACGTTGTAATACACAGTAAACCCCGCCACTCTTCTCCATTGGCTGGCCTCCTAAACGGCGGCAAGCCATTGGTGAAGAGGTCTCGGTGTATGTATCACAAACAATTCACACCTCAGTATCCTTGTAATGCTTACGCCTCGGCATACATGGTTGGTCGCAAGATAATGGTGATACAGCTCATTACGCACACAACACCCACCACATACTACTTAATCATTCGAAGGGCGCAGCAATCTTCGCCCATATTAGCGTTGTTCGCAACATGTCCATGCAGCTGGGGGGTGCCGATACTCACAGGCTACACCCTCTTATTGGCACGAGGGACGGTAGAAGTATCGCCGGTGGGGGCGATCAGGTTCTGACTGCTTCCCTTGGGAAGGTGGAAGACCTAACCTGGATTCTGTAGGGAGTGCATTCGTCGGGGGCGCAGTCCGATAAGTGGCAGGAAGGTCTGCCTCGGCGGCATCCATCAAAGTGAAGTCAGGGTGGGGGGGCACGATGTTAGGGGTAGGAGGCAGACTCAAGAACAGTCCACCACCCCCGCTGCTTCTCTGACCCGGGCGAACAGCCGGTCTTCAGCTTCTTCCTAAAGGAGAGGTGGTCTTGGGTCAGGCGTAGGTCGGTCGAGAGGGAGTTCCAGGTCTTGGCGGCCAGGTAGGAGAAGGACGTGGCGAGGGCGTGGTTGGCTGATCAGAGGTGGCGTTGGGGAGCGTAGAAGTTGATTCAGTTGTTGAGGTAGCTTGGGCCTTAGTCGTGTAGGTCGAGGATGAGTCTGGCTGAGGCGTTCTGGATCCGCTGTCGAACGCCGCAGAGAGGTCTAGGAGGACAGCCTCACCACCTCGATCCTCACAGTATGCAAATACAGGAGTACGAGGCAGAAGATCTGGTCCAGTGTGGACGTGTTTTTCCTGAAGCCAGCCTGGGGTGGACTTAGAAGGTCATTGTCCTACATACAGTCCAAGAGATGGTCCAGTATAAGGCGGGGAAAAAGTTTTTGAGGCACATCTATAAGGCTGCTCGGCCTGTAGTTGGCTGGGAGAAGAGGACAGCCATTATTGAAGATGGGTACTATCTCCGCCCCCAGCCAATTCAGGGGATTTCCATGCCACTCGCAATAGAATTGAAAGACATAAGGAGATACGGGGAACAGATCTCAGGAGGGGACCTAAAGAGGTCACCAGGCAATCTATCAAGCCCCGGTGCTTTACCCAGTGCCAGTCTCTATATTGCACTGACCAAATCCCCAAGGCTAAATTCCAATCCATCGCCAGATTGGGATAGTGCGGCAGCAGCCACATCATTGGAACATTCGAAGAGATCTTCGTAGAGCTTACCAAAGTGGTATTCCCACACAGAGGCTGCAATGTTAGGCTCCACTCCAGTTTTTAGTTCACCGGTAAAAATGTTAACCAAACACCTGAATCTCATACAATCCCTCGTCTGGAGGGCGAGAGAGAGATCCTGCCATCTGTACCAGCTCCACTATGACCATGCCCGCACCATTATGTCCTTATATTCCCGACTAAGCTCAGCGACCTAGCCCCTGGCTGTTCCAGCTTTTATTGCTGTTATTAACTCAGACTTGGCCTTTTTACAGTCTGAGTTATACCAGGTAGAGGTTACAGTCTTTTGCTTGCGCTGCACTACTTCAGGGAGAAGAACATCACCCAGAACGCCCACTAACTCTTCGTGGATTAAATGTAATTTATTATTGAAGATTTGAAGTCTGGGTTGCTTAATTAAATTATCCAAAACCTCTAACTTGGGGAGTGCTAGCTCATACAATTTCCTAATGCTTTCTTGCGAATTTACCACTTTATCCCATTTTAACCTACGCCGGACTGAGGTGGGAACCAGGTTAGTTTGGTCCACCATGCTCTCAGCATGCTGCAATCAAACTGCAGCTACAGGATACACCATGTCTAATTAAAAAGTGCATTGTACTCACTGTCCGTTCGTGCAACTACTTTAAAATCTTTAACCTTGGACCGAAGGCTAATATCTACAGAAATGTGGTACAGCCGCTATTCCTGATCCTTCCTTTTAAAAGTACATTGTGAATGGGTGTGTGAGATTGTTCGCCCATTGCAAGCCCTTAGAGCAAAACTAAGTGTCAAAGACATAATTTGGCAAGCAAGAGGAGACCAAGATTTGGGGTGTGGAGATTGACACCAGAACAACCCAAAATTCATCTTCTGCTGTGCGTCCGCCTTCCATCAATCCTTCCATTGTTTCGAAGTGACTATTGAAGTCTCCACCCATCATAATCTTACAGTCTTTGGGTAGTTGCCCCAGAAAGGACAAGAAAAAAAACAAGTGTAGGTAACTCAATGGTGGGACCAACTGGACGAGAGTACACATTTATGATTGCTAACTTAGGGGCATTTGCCCATTCGAGCGAGACACCCTGTATGTCCGGGGAGGACGTAACTACATTCTACACAAGCCAAAGCCTACACAACACACACTGGCTACGTAGATTAGGCCTGTATAAGCTCCCTTTTGAGTTAGGGGGTACACAAAACGACAAGTATCTGAAATAATACCTACTCACCATCAACGCCAGCCGAACCCTATACAAAGCACAACAAATAACTTGAACAGGCATGTGTAAACTCCCTTTTGAATTAGGAGGGAAAAGAAAAACATGGGGAGCATAATTATTACCTGCTCCCCATCCACGCCAGCCAAACCGTACACACTGCACACTGGCAAAGTATATTAGGCCGATCATCACTGAATTATATGTATGAATAGGCCATTATCAATAAGGGAAAGTAGAGCAGTGATGGAGCAGGAAAAGTGATGGAGCAGGAAAAGTGATGGGGTAGGAAATGTGACAAGGCACAAAAGTCACGGGCCAGGAGCAATGACAGAGCAGGAGAGGCAACATGAAAAAGAGATGCCTGGGCGGGAGAGGTAACTGGGCGGGAGAGGTAACTGGGCGGGAGATGTCACTGGGCGGGAAAGGTAACTGGGCAGGAGAAGTGACAGAAGTGACAGAGCAGGAGAGATGACAGGGCAGGAGAGGTGATGGGACAGGAGCGGTGATTAGGCATGAGCAGCAGTGATAACCGGCCAGGAGCAGTGAAAAGAGCAGGAGCAGTGAACGGGTCAGGAGCAGTGGTGAACAGGGCAGGAGCAGTGAACGGGGCGGGAGCAGTGAACGGGGTGGGAGCAGGGAACGGGCTGGGAGCAGTGAACGGCAGGAGAAGTGACGGCCAGGAGAAGTGACGGGCAGGCGATGTGACGGGCAAGGAGAAGGGACGGGACGGGCCAGGAGAAGGGATGGGCCAGGCGTGTTGATCAAGCAGGAGTACTAATTGAACAGTAGTACTGAAAGGGCAGGAACAGGCATTTCACAGGGCGACTGGAAGGGTAGGGGGCCAGTTTAGTTTGGGGGGGGGGGGACGGTTTTGTACAAGTGCAGGAGTTTTAAGAAAACGTTGCTAAATTCTTAATATAATAAAAAAAGGTTCCGGTCGACAATACAAGTGCCAAGATGACGTCGGTGATCAATGTCCATGCTGGAGAGAGATGAGAGCATGTTTTCGGTAGTGACTCTTTTACTCATGTAAGGTAGCGCAATGGGGTAATATGCCTGCTGCAAAGAACAAGTACCATGCATATCAAAGAGCAAGTGGGTAATGCTCTGTGTTCACTTCCCAAATGAAAGGACTCTTCAATACATATGGCCTGGAAGGTCGGGCTGGACTGTTACCATTGGGCACAGCGTCAAGACTGATTTGCATATGGGTGGGTGCAAACTGGGGTGGCATGGTGAGCAAAAAAATAAAATGGTTTTAGGCCTAGATCTCTGTAATGAGGTTAATGTGTGACATTGTTCTGCATTCTGCCCATCAATTGTTGTTTTTGCATTTTTCACACAGAGTGGAACAGGTATGCTCAGACATGAGTCCTGTGCTCTTCATGCTAATGGAATGAAGCTATACTGGCTAATGAGGGCAGAAAGGCCGAAACCGGTCTAGGATGCTTGTTTCTAGTCCAGGGAGGACCTGGCCTGGCAGTTCAGGCTGCACTGTTCACTTTGGGTGCAGGATCAATACTGATTTGCATAAGGCTGGCTCCAAACTGGAATGGCATGGTCCTTATTTTCACATACTTTTTTTAATTTGTTATTTTTAAATTGTTTCCTCTAGTATCATTACTGGTCCGAAAGTCAAGCGCTCTAAACACCTTCGCACTATATTAATTCGGATACATAAATTTATAAATGATAAATGAATAGCACTATATAAAATGGCATGAAAAAACAATAAATACATAAATGAAAAAAAAAAAAAAAAGGAAGTTGCAAGTGTGACGATAACCGGAATTGAACCCGGGTCCTCCAGCTCTGCAGTCCAACGCTCACCCAACTGAGCTATTGAAGCTTGCTTGAATGAAGACAACGCCCGCCTGCCCTTTGGTCTGCCTCCGCCATGAAGCCTCGTCCACCGAGCCATCCACAGACTGTAGCGGCGCACCACCATTAGCCGCGTCCCCGGAGCACTACACCATGCAAGCGGGCAATCGGGGGAAGGCAAACCTGTCCGGAGGGGCAGCACTGATAATTAATTTAAGCTTCGGCGGAATACACCGCTCGAAAAATAACCGGAAAAATATACCAAAAACCGGAAAAAAATTAACATGCCGCAGGACATCGGGGAAAGTCAAACCGCAATGTTAAAGTAGGCAAAGCTCCGCGGAGTGGACCGCTCTCAGCGGCGGCCAGTCCGCCCTAAATAACCATAACAATCAATAGCGCATGCGAGCGCTGTCTCGAGAAATTTCTTCAAGTACACTAAAGCGCCAGAACGGCTGCGCCCCCTGTGACGTAGGGGGGGCAACCCGCCATGGGGGAGCGACGCATAATAGCTTGGTTCTGAGAATCATTGCACCCTGTGACATAGGGGGGGCAGCCACTCACGGGGACCCAATGATTCTCAGAACACCGGCAGAGTAAGGACACCGGAGCTGTGCGTGCCGCAGGAGAGGAGCGTGATGAGGTCCCAGGGCAGCTGAGTGGAGCGGCAGAGCTGCGGAGCCGCGAGGGGACCCAAGGAGCCGGAATAACGGCCCGAGGTGAGGCGGAAGCAGCCGGTAAAATGGCCAGTGTGTAGCGGCCGGCGAGTGGGGCAGAAAAGTGCTTAGCTGCGGAGTAGGCGCCCTCAAACAGAAAGATTTGTGTGTGACAGCTGAGGCGGATCGGGGGTGCAGTGAGCCCTGGCTGCATCGCCCGAGAGCAGTGGTGAGACTTCGAGGTGTGTCCATGCCTTTGGGTGGTGTTGGCCGGTACCGGGGGCCGCAGCTGTGGAGTGGACAGTGCTGGTAGTCCATTGCATTGAGAGCCTGAGCGGGGGTAGTAACACAGTGAGGAGGACGCTGCGGGGACTGAGGGCGGCGGTGGTGTACAGGCCCAAAGGAGTGGGCAGCCATCTTGAGAGTGTGAGGAGGCGCCCGGCTGCCCCAGAACTTGCGAAGCCAGTGGTGAGGAGACGAACAGAGGGTCCCAGCAGCGAGCAGGGGAGAAGACAGCGCCGGCTGCGACAGACGTGACAGGGTGGCAGCGCGGACGTCGCGACGGTCTAGAATCGCCCTGCAGGGGCGGCAAGGGGAAAGGCCTAGACCTACAGCCCGAGGGGCCTTGAGATGTCGGCTAACAGAGGCAACCGCGGCAAAACGGTGAAAGACCTTTTTGCGAAACAACAGACCCCGCCACAAAAAGACGCCGCGATTCCAGGCCCGAGGAAAATGGAGCAGGGTGCAGACTGCGGGTCGGAACCCATCACGAAAGCGTTTTTGGAATCACTCTTTACTTTGCTGCGGGACGATATCCAAACTTTCAAAACTGAATTTACTAGCGAAATTAAAGAAGTCCGGCGGGAAGTGGATGGTCTAGGTGAAAGGGTGGCGGACCTTGAAACCAAAAGCGACAACAAGGACACGGAATTGGTGGCTCTACAGCAAGAAATCATCCGCCTACACGATCAGCAGGTGGATCTTCAGCTCCACATGGAGAATTTGGAGAACCGCTCGAGACGACATAACATCCGCATTCCAGTGTGGCCGTATCCGAGGCCACACAGGACGTGTTCCGCTATGCCCGGGAACTTTTCAACTACGTGCTGGGGCGCCCATTGTACTCGGCCCTCCTACTCGATAGGGCACACAGAACGGGTCCTCCCAGAGCATCGACGGCGCCCCCCCAGATATACTGGTGTGAGTGCAGGATTTTAGTACCAAGGAAGAGATACTGCAGAGGGCACGACAGAAGCACCCGCTCTCATTCCAAGGCACGTCGCCCTTGCTCTTCCAGGATTTGGCGGCCCTCACACTACACAAGCGTCGACTGTTCAGGCCGGTCACTTCCTATTTACAGCAAAAGAAGATTCCATACAGCTGGGGCCACCCCTTCCGTCTAGTCTTTAGGCTAGAGAACAAGCAATACCAGCTACGGTCGGTCTTGGAGGCATACCGGCTGTTGGGAATTGAGCACCCGGAGGACAAGACTCAGAGAACCATCTCAGAGACGGGGGACCACAGGCCCCAATGGCGCCAACAACGGCGACGGAAAAGAGTGACGAAACCTCCAGCGACAGAAATTGCAGAGGGCCAGCGTGCAGCATTGGAGGCAGTAGCTATTGATGGGGGTGCTGACCCCACGGGATGAAAGACCTAAGGTGATCTGGTGGCATTACTACCCGTTCAATACACGTTGCCGTCGGTGGGAGAGTGATGCCGAATGCCCTAGTAAAACTACCCCGTGTTGAGAGACATTTCCTATTCATCTCTGGATGAAGGACTATCCAAGTTTGTATCTTGGGTTTGTGGGGGGGTTGTCAAGGGTTTTGTTCATGGTGGGGAGTGGGGTGTTGTTGGTGAGGGGGGGAAACTCCAGATCCGAGTGAGTGCTGGGATGAAAGGGAGCGGCGAGCTGCGAAGACCTGAAGGTCCCGGGTGGCCGAGGCAACTACGAGACGGGCCATGGCTGATGTTTTGGCCACTGGATGGTGTCTCAGAGCGCGTGTGGGGAGTGACTCTTTATGCCTGCGACTAAATTGTGTGTTCTCATGTTGAATGTGCGTGGGCTTAACAATCCCGTTAAGAGGCGGGCTGTGTTGTCCCTGCTAGAGAATTCGAAAGCAGATATCTGTCTCCTCCAGGAAACGCGTATGCTAACTAAAGATTGTCATAGGCTTAAGTCCTGCCACTTTCCAACGCAAATTTTCTCCTCCGCCACCACAAAGACTGCTGGGGTGGCAATCCTGGTATCAAGGCGATTTAAGGGGAAGATTCTACACCGGGGGACAGAGATTAAGGGGCGACTCCTATCCTGCAGGTTCTCACTGGGAGCTCACACCTTCACGGTAATTGCGGTGTATGTGCCAAATGAGGGGCAGGAGAGGTTCTTCAACCAAGTGATTAATGAAGCGGCGGCTGCACCTGATAGACACGTTCTGGTGGGGGGAGACCTCAATTTAGTTTTCGACAACCTACTTGACAGATCAGCGCAGCGATCCACGCAGGCAGGCACTCTATCGGAAGGGGGACGGAACAGATTGACAGAGCTGGGTATGATGGACTTGTGGTGCTCCTTCCACCCGGGTGACCGGGACTACACGTATTACTCCAACGCCCACAAAACCTATGCGCGCCTAGATTACTTTCTAACATCTACTTCATTTAGAGCGCTGGCGTCAAGCGTTGAGATAGGAGCAGCAGCACTTTCTAATCATGCAACTCTCACGGCGGTGTTCACCGTTCTGCCGGCTGGGCGCAGCGCGCGTTGCTGGAGACTGAGGGACACATTCCTGCACAGACAGGAGGTTGTGGCCAAGATCAAGGGAGCTATAGCTGAATACCTGGTGCACAACCAGCCAACAGACACTTCACATGCGACCCATTGGGCGGCACTCAAAGCTGTCATACGGGGCGAATTCATTGCAATCGCGGCGGCGGAAAATGCGGGGAGGTCCCGTAAGTGGGAAGAGCTCTCTTCCTGTACGAAGGAACTGGAACAGGTACACCAGAGGACAGGGGTGCGCGGTTGTGGAAACAGTTGCGCGTAGCGCGTCAACAGTTAGCAGCACTAGACCAGGATAGAGCAGAATATGTGGCATTACGGGTACGACATGCATACTACACAGGGGGCGACAGGTGCAGGAGGTTGCAAGGCCGGGCGCTCCGCGAGCAGCAACAGCGACACTCGGTGCAGGAGATACACACGCAGGGAGGGGAAACAGTAACCGAGGATGGAGCCATAGCGCAAGCATTCAGTGACTTTTATACTGCATTATATGAGGGAGCTACTCTAGATCCGGTGGACAGGGCGGCCTTCCTGGACTCGGTGTCCCTACCGACTTTATCAACAGAACAGTTGGAATTCCTTGACACGGAGATCCGTCCTGAAGAAGTCATTGCCGCGATTGCCCGCCTCAAACTAGCCAAGGCGCCAGGACCGGATGACTTCACCGCCGCCTTTTACAAAACTTTCTGCCCCCCGGTTGCTCCGTTGCTGACTGCCCTCTTTAATTCCTTCTCAGACCCCGGCGCCATCCCTGATGAGTGCCATGATTTCAGTCATTCCCAAACCGGGGAAGGACCGAACGCATTGTGGGGCCTACCGCCCTATATCATTACTTAACGTAGATCTAAAGCTTTACACCAGTATACTGTCGAAACGGCTGGGCCCACTCATGCAAGGTCTGATTTACCCGGACCAAGCCGGCTTTATCCCGGAGCGACAAACGGTCGATAATACAAAAAGGGTGCTCCACTTGGTGGAACGGGCCTCCAGGCTACCGGGAGAGTTCATGATGTTGGCGATTGATGCGGAGAAGGCCTTCGACCGTGTCCACTGGCCGTACCTGGAACAGGTGCTCATCAGGGAAGGGTTAGGAACGAAATTCCGCATGTGGATTCTAAATTGCTATACCTTCCCCACAGCGTTGGTTCGGGTAAATGGCTGCTCATCGCCCAAATTCCCCATCGCGTCAACCAGACCGGAGGAGGAATCGCCATCGTCCACAAGAACACAATCCGCATCACGACCGACGCCGACACCTTCACCGCCGCCGAACACCTCCACTTCCAGATTCACACCAACCCAAAGACGACCCTCAGAGGCACCCTCCTCTACAGACCCCCAGGATCACGCGCACGCTTCATCGAAGACATCACGGACTTCATCAGCCCACACACCCTCCCCTCCGCCGACTACATCCTCCTAGGGGACCTCAACTTCCACCTGGAGAACCGCAAGGACCGCAACACCGTCACCCTGCTGGACAACCTCACCAACCTCGGACTCAAGCAACTGGTCAACACCCCCACTCGCTACGCCGGCCACACACTTGACCCCGTCTTCTCATCCAGCAAGCACATCGCCTTCAGCCACTCCACCGGACTTCACTGGACCAACCACAGCTGCGTCCACTTCAGCTTAAAAAAAAACACCATCCACCACCACCCGCAACAGATCCCTTACAGAAGCTGGAGCAAGATCACCGCCGACCTGCTCACCACCTCCCTCAGCCAAAACCCACCGGCCAGCACACCGGACCCCAATGAAGCAGCCTGCAACTTCACACAGTGGCTGACCGCCTGCGCCGACGACCTCGCACCACTGAAGAACCCTCCCAGCAAACCCAGAAGCAGGAAGGCCCCCTGGTTCACTGACGAACTCAAGGACTCCAAGAAGACCTACCGCACCCTTGAGAAAGCCTGGCTCCTCGACCGGACCACTGACAACATGACCGCCCTCAAACATGCGACCCGCAAGCACCGCCAGCTCATCCGCACCACCAAGAAAAAATCACTAAAAGATCGACTGGACAACAACGCCCACGACAGCAAGGAACTCTTCAGCATCATCAAGGAGTTCTCCAACCCCAGCATCGGCAACATCGACATCACCCCTTCACAGCGACTCACTCGCCTCATTCTTCCACCGCAAGATTGCCGACATCCACAACAGCTTCGGCACACCATCCACGCACCCAACCGATAAACCGACGCACCCCACTGCCACCCTCCGCACCTGGACCACAGTGACCACCGAAGACACAGCCCGCGCGATGAACACCATCTACTCCGGATCCCCGACTGACCCCTGCCCCCACCACGTCTTCAACAAGGCCGACTCCACCATCGCACCCCAACTCCGAGACGTCATCAACACCTCCCTCAACACCGCCACCTTCCTGGAGAGCTGGAAGCATGCCGAGCTCAGCGCCCTACTGAAGAAACCAACAGCGGACCCCACCGACCTCAAGAACTTCCGCCCCGTCTCGCTCCTCCCTTTTCCTGCCAAAGTCATCGAGAAGATCGTCGACAGACAGCTTGCCGCCTTCCTCGAGATGAATGGATCCCTCGACCCCTCGCAGTTCGGTTTCAGAGCCAACCACAGCACCGAGACCGCCCTCATAGCAGCCACCGACGACATTCGAGCCCTGCTCGACAATGGGGAAACAGCAGCACTCATCCTCCTGGACCTCTCCGCAGCGTTCGACACTGTCTGCCACAGCATCCTAGTCCAACGCCTCAGCAACACCGGCATCCAAGAGAAGGCACTGAAGTGGATCATCTCATTCCTGGCGGGAAGAACACAGAGAGTCCGCCTCCCCCCATTTCGATCCGAGGCCACTGAAGTCATCTGCGGTGTCCCGCAAGGATCATCACTCAGCCCCACCCTCTTCAACGTCTACATGAGACCTCTCGCCACCATCGCACGCCAACACAACCTCAATATCATCTCCTACGCCGACGACACCCAGCTGATCCTCTCCCTCACCAGAGACCCCGACACCACCAGTAAATGTAAATGTAAATTAACCCTGGGCGAAGAACTACGCTCCGTTCGTGGAGTTTGCAGAGTTTCGGCAACTCCGCGCTCTGCAGAGAACGCGAAGTTGTCGAATACTCTGCAAACTGCTGCGTAGCGTAGTTCTCGCGCGCTCAATAGCATTTTCGCGTGCGCGAGGATGCTTGTTGGTAAGATCGAGTTGCCGAACACGCAGAAACTGCAATCTGGCACAGAATAACTCGCGAACACGTTAGTAGTGACCGGAAATAAGGGGACGCGAGCGGGCGGGACAAACCTCATGGGTAACTTTGCGCGCTACACATCCCGAGCATGCAGGCAATCAATCAATCAATCAATCAGGATATTTGTATAGCGCGCTACTCACCCAGAGGGTCTCAAGGCGCTTGGGGGAGGGGGATCCGCTACTGCTCGAACAGCCATGTCTTGAGTTGCTTCCTGAAGCAGAGGTGGTCTTGGGTCAGGCGGAGGTGGATGGGGAGGGAGTTCCAAGTCTTGGCTGCCAGGTAGGAGAAGGATCTTCCTCCCATGGTGGATCTTCGGATGCGTGGCACGGCGGCGAGGGCGTGGCTGGTCGATCGTAGCTGGCGGGTGGGAGTGTAGAAGGTCAGGCGGTTGTTGAGGTACCTGGGGCCCAGGTCGTGGAGGGCCTTGTGTGCGTGGGTGAGGAGTTGGAACGTGATTCTGAGTGATGAATCTTGTGGTACGCCGCATATGACTTCGGTGGCCACGGATCTGTACAGGGGGAGGCGGACTCTCTGGGTTCTTCCGGTGAGGAACGAGATGATCCACTCCAGTGCCTTCCCTGAATTGTGTGCGAGGTCCTGGGGGTCTGTAGATGAGGGTGCCTATGAGTGTGGTCTTGGGGTCGGTGTGTATCTGGAAGTAAAGATGTTAAGCGGCTGTGAGGGTGTCGTCTGAGTTGGTCGTGATGCGGATGGTGTTCTTGTGGACGATGGCGATGCCTCCTCCTGTCTCGTTGACGCGGTCTCTCCGGGTGATCTTGTATCCATCCGGGATGGCGACGGCGATGTCGGGCGCTGAGGAGGTGTTTATCCATGTGTCCGTGAGGAAGGCGACGTCTGGAGATGTGGTGTCGAGCAGGTTCCAGAGTTCCACGGCGCTCCCGAAGACGAAAAATGGCTCGCGAACGGGTAAAGCAGGCTACTACGCATGCTCACGGAGCTATGCGTAGTTCGCAGAGTTCAAGTGCATCTTCGCGTAGCTCCGCGGAGTGCGGCTACGCGAACTACGCCCAGGCTTAATGTAAATGGAAGTCGGGCGGTGGCGGCACCTCCCACTCTCTTGGCTGGGCCGAGTGGCAGCGGTAAAGATGACGATCCTCCCGCAAGTTCTATACGTTTTTGGGGCTATCCCGCTTCGTCCCCGGGAGGGATGGATCCGCCGCACACAATCAGAGTAGGCTCAGTTCGTGTGGAACGGGACACGGCCCAGGCTCAAACTGAGGCTGGCGATGCTTCCTCCGGAGGGCGGTGGTCTGGGCCTGCCGGATTTACGACTCTATTACCAGGCGACCCAACTCCGGACCCTGGTGGAATGGAGCAAATGAGAATCGGAGCGACATTGGTTGTTCCAGGACCAGGCCGTAGCAGGGCGTCCACTACAGGAGGTGCCTTTTTTGCGTCATCAACACCGGCCCCCAAATCTATATGCCTCCTTCATTACGAGGGTACCGCTTGAGGTCTGGGATCGAACCTGCATCCTGCACGGCTTGACAACCTTCCCGTCCCCCCTCACACCCCTGTTGGAGAATCCTGACTTTGGCCCGGGCAGAGATGTCCAGGCTTTTGCACGGTGGCGCCCAGCAGGATGCCGGTGCCTCTTTCATATGTACTCAGGTGAGGGAGTGATACCTTTTGAGGAATTCCGGACGACCAATGATCTTCCGGAGGCCGAACGCCTTAGGTATCTACAGGTCCGACACTGGGCGCTTCACCCCCTGACCCGTGGGGACGCAACGCGTAAGCTCAGTAAATATGAATACTGGCTTCTTTCGCGCACCACAGATAAGCGGCTCATCTCAGACATATACAGACTGCTCCTGGACAGATACTCGCACGTTTATAATGCAGGTAGGGCAAGATGGGAAAGGGAACTGGGGCGGACCCTGCGCAACAAGGAATGGGAGGACACTTACTACCGCGCCTGACACTCGGCCTACCACATGGGGCTGACTGACACATTTACCAAACTAGTAACCTATTGGTATTACACACCAGAGCGCTTGCACGAGATGGGCCAAATGGGGGATGCACTCTGCTGGAGGGGCTGCGGGGAAAGAGGCACCCTGACACACCTTTTGTGGGATTGCAGTCATATACAGTGTTATTGGAAATTGATTCTGGATGAGGTCGATGCCCACTTTGAGACGGAGATCCCGCGATTTCCGGCTTATGTCCTATTGGGGCTCCCTAATGCTCTAACCTATCCACTAAGAACCCGTAGGGGTCGGTTGATAGCGATAGCACTGGTCTCCGCAGGGCAAGTCCCCACTCTTCAGAATTGGCTGTGGCGACTCTGGCCTGTCCTTGGTATTGAAAAACTCTCCTTGGTGAAAGCGGGGAAAGGGACGAGATATGCGGAGCTGTGGCAGCCCTTTCAATCCCTGCTAGCCACCGAATTTTGAGAAGTGACCTGTCCTAGGTATTTAAGGTTGCTCCGCTTGTCACATGTGAATGACGAACCTGTCTGAATGTATGGGGGGGTAAGTATGGTGTTGAAAGATGGATCCGGAGGGTGGGAGTGGGGTGGGGGATTGGGGAATAGGTTAAGGGGATGGGTTGAAGTTACGTGTGTTTTTTCCTTTTGTGGCTCTATGAGCGCTGGACAAACTCTGCTGATTGAGCTCGCAGCTCCCAGGGCTTACAAGACATTGTGACTTTTTTGTAGGGTGGAGCTCTGCGGATATGGCTATACATTGGACGCATGGTTATCTGTATGATACTTTGATATTTCCCAGCTGTGTGTAAGAGCCCTTCTTTTTTCTGCAAATAAAAAGATTTCATACTAAAATCACAATCCCCATATATAAAGAACCCTGCATGGGGTGACAAAACACACAACATCGTGTAATGAGGCCCGGGTCCATAATCGTTATTAATAAAAACTCATCTAGACCGTTAGAGCCCTTGAGTACCATCCATCATTTTAATACTACTGGGCTTTTCACAAGGGGGGGCTTTATTAATTACCTCCTCACCCAAGTGATACATATAGTCTAGGGCCCAACCCTGCTCTGCTCTATTAACCCTGTATGTGGTACCCGACTAAAGGTCTGACACCTCACGTCTATAAATACTTGTAAATACCTGGAGCGCGGTTGAGTTGTGTACTAGGCGGCGTCCGTTTTCCAAAATGTCTACCGGTGTTGGGTGCAGCCTCAATACTTCCGCTCCAACGTGCGTAACCAGCGCATGACGTCATTCCGCTCTATCCTGCCTTTACCGTAATGTCTCTAAATTCAGCTTCAGCAGAGGCAGCGCACGGTAAACTTAATTTAAACAAAACACTGCTCCTCATAGTGTCGCTAGTATAACAGCTGTGTTTATATAAAACTACCCGGTTTGGTCGTTTATGCAGATATATGTCTGCAATTTGATGAACAGTCACAACCACTTGTGACATTGGATATAGAGGCTTTATACACCAACATCCCCCAGGATGACACGATTGCCATCATTGGGCACATCCTGGAGGATGTTGGTGTATCTAGAGGGGCCATATATAGGATTTATAATCGAATGTGCTAAATTAGTCTTAAAAGAACTGTTAGAGGGCTGATCTCAGGAGAGAACAGATTTTGCACCTGACCCCCCTGGGACCCACCTCTCGTAGGAATACAGCCGAGCACTGGCGGGAGACTCTCAGGTCGAGGATCTCGAATCTAGAATCGTACGCGCAGCGCTAGCACCACTTCAACAGAGAGATAGATCTTTATGATCCGCAGAGTATTACGTACAGACGAGCCGGGGCTCAAAGAGTCTTGGCAGGGATAGGGTAGCGGGACAGTCTCAAAGTTAAAGGTATCCGGCGCCGAGCTCTCGATCCTCGAGCTGGGGGATACGGGATGATCTTGGGTCCAGCCAGACCAGGGTAGTCTCTCGAGCCGCGATTGAATCAGCAGGGCTCACGGTGATCTTCTTGGTTGCAAAGGAGCCGAGAACGAATCAGCAGGGCTCAGTGATCTTCTCGGTTGCAACGAGCCGCAAATGAATCAGCAGGGCTCAAGAGTTCTTAAGGTAGCGAGGGAGCCGCGACAGCGTCAGCAGGGCTCGGTGGTCTTCTCGGTTGCAAGGAGCAGTGAACGAATCAGCAGGGCTCAAGAGTTCTCCGGATAGTAGGGAAGCCGCGACCAGGTCAGCAGGGCTCTCGTAGTCCAGGATACAACTGGTTTGATCATTACAGAGCCACGACTCATATAGGACTCCCTTCCTTTGATGTCCGGAGTCCTCGCAGGCGGAGGTCTTCGCACCTGGGGGCTGGTTGTTGGGGGTTCTGCCTCGGCGGCTCCTTTCATCCTTTCAAGTTGGGTCTGGAGGGATCCCAGACACTCAGCAGGCCTGGAGCCAGCCCTCGGGGAGGCCGGATGGGTGATCGAAACTCATCTCTCGAGGGGAGGTGGAAGGTGTGACCAAGCTACTCCTCCCTCTCTCTCTCACATGGAGCGCTCTACCCCCTGGCTGGGGATGGCGCCGAAGGCCGAGGTCGGGCTGGGGCAGGGGTGGCCATTTTAGGTGCAGGGACATGGGCCTCGGCCTCGGATGTCAGGAAAATGGGGGATGAGGACGGGAAGCCCAGGGTCGGGAATGTGTAACATGGCGGGAAGGGTCGGGTGGTTCAGGGTCTGGGGAAGCTATCTGGTTCAGGGGTGACCACGCCACGAGGCCGGGTCCAACACGCGTCCCCCCCAGCTGAAGGGCGAGGAGAACTACCCATCCTCTTGGGGATCCTCCTCGCTGAGGCGGAAGAACCTGGAGAGGCCGTCAGCGTTGGCGTGGTCGGTACCAGGGCGGTGTTTTACTGTGAAGTCCATCCCCTGGAGGGAGATCGACCATCGCAGCAGTTTGGGGTTTTCCCCTCTCATCTGCATGAGCCACCGTAAGGGTCGATGATCTGTCTGTACTCGGAAGTGGGTTCCGAACAGGTAGGGCCGGAGTTTCTTGAGGGCCCAGACTACTGCGCACGCTTCTCGTTCGATGGTGCTCCATTTCTGTTCTCGGGGCAGTAACCTTCTGCTGATGAAGGCCACGGGCTGATCTATACCTTCCTCATTGAGCTGGGACAGTTCGGCCCTGATGCCATGTTCGGAGGCGTCGGTCTGAACCACTAACTCTTTAGAGTGGTCCGGAGCTCGGAGTATGGGGGCAGTACACATTGCGGTCTTTAAGGCGTCAAACGCCTTTTGGCAGGCTGGGGTCCAGTGCACACGCTTGGGCTTCCTCTTGGATGTCAATTCTGTGAGAGGACCCACTATGCTGCCGTAGTTCTTTATGAATCTCCGGTAGTAGCCGGTGAGGCCCAGGAAGTCTCGGACCTCGGTCTGGGTGGTGGGGGGCTCCCAGGCCAAGATGGCGTCGATCTTCGGTTGGAGCGGGGTGACCTGCCCGCTTCCGACCTGGTGGCCTAGGTAGGTCACTGGCCCCTGCCCAATCTGGCACTTGCTGGCTTTCACCGTCAAGCCCGCCTGGCGCAGGGCTAGCAACACCCTCCGGAGGTGCCGGAGGTGGTCACTCCATTGGGAACTGAACACCACAATATCGTCCAGATATGCGGCGCTGAACTCTTCCAGCCCGGCCAGGACTCGGTTCACCAGTCTCTGAAAGGTGGCCGGGGTGTTTTTCATCCCGAATGGCATCGCTCGAAAGCGATAGTGCCCGTCCGGGGTGGAGAAGGCGGACCACTCCTTGGCTCCTTCTGTGAGCGCAATTTGCCAGTAGCCGCAGGTCAGGTCAAAGGTACTCAGGTAGCGAGCAGACCCCAGGCGGTCAGTGAGCTCGTCCGCAAGGGGAATGGGGTGGGCGTCTGCTCGGGTGACTGCGTTGAGCCCCCGGTAGTCCACGCAGAACCGAAGTTCGGGGACAGCTCCAGGGGCCGCGGCATTCGGGACCAGCACCACGGGACTGGCCCAGGGGCTGTCGGAGGGCTCGACCACTCTTAGGGAAAGCATTTTTGAGACTTCGGCCTGGATGCAGGTCCAGACTCCATCAAGCACCCGGTAGGCCCGGTGGGACTACGCTGGGGTCCTGACTGGGAATCCTTCTGTCTACCTTGGTTCCCCCCACCCCTCTGGCGGGCTGTCTCCGGTGTTCACGTCGTGGACACACCAGTCGTGATTCTGGGGACTAGGGAGAACAAATCTGAGAACTGCCCCAGAAGCTGGTGGCAGACCTCACGCTGCTGAGGGGTGAGGGAGGAAGAGAGGTTCACTCCCTCTACGGAGCCATCTTTTTCTTTGGCAGATAGGAGGTCAGGGAGAGGCTCTGTCTCCTCTTCCGCTCTGTCGTCGGTGGCCAAGAGCAAGCTCAACTCCGTCCGCACGAAGTGAGGCTTGAGGCGATTCACGTGGAGGACCCGAAGGGGGTTCCGAGGGGACTGGAGGTCCACCAGGTAGGTCACTTGGCTCTTCCTCTCCACAACCTTAAAGGGGCCTGTCCATTTGTCTTGGAGGGCGCAGGGTTTCACCGGGGACATCACCCGGACCTGCTGGCCCGGTTGAAACTCGACCAGAGCTCGGAATTTCCGTGTCTGGTTTCGGAGGGTGAGAATGTAGCGGAACACATCGGGGGGAGGTTCTCGGGGGGCTGCTTCCCATCCCTCCTTGACCAGGCTCAGGGGCCCCCGAACGGGGTGTCCGTACAGCAGCTCAAATGGGCTAAACCCCAGGGACTTCTGGGGGACCTCTCGGTACGCGAACAGGAGGCAGGGAAGGAGGACATCCCATTTGCACCCGAGGGGTTCTTCTAGGCCCATGATCATCCCTTTCAATGTCCGGTTAAACCGTTCCACTAGGCCATTGCCCTGGGGATGATACGGGGTGGTGAATTTGTAGGACACTCCACATTGTTGCCACAGGGACATCATGCACTTCGAGATGAAGTTTGTTCCGCGATCACTCACGACCTCGCAGGGGAAGCCTACTCGGGAGAAAATCCCCATCAGCGCCCGGCCCACCATGGGGGCCGTCAGGGTGCTGAGGGGAATGGCTTTGGGGTATCTGGTGGTGTGGTCCACCAGTACCAGGATAAATCGGTGACCTTGGGAGGTTCTGGGGTCCAGGGGTCCTACTATGTCAATCCCGACCCGCTCAAAAGGGGTGCTGACGACCGGAAAGGGCTGGAAGGGAGCCTTGCGCGCGCCTCCACTCTTTCCACTAGCCTGGCAAGTGGGGCAGGACTTACAGTGGGTCTCTACATTCGTTCGCATTTTGGGCCAATAAAAGTGAGTGACTAGGCAATCGTAGGTCTTATCTTGGCCCAAGTGTCCCGCCAGGGGTACATCATGGGCCAGACCCAGGAGAAAGTCTCGGAAGCGTAAGGATACCACGAGCACCCAGCCCGACCCTAGCTCCGCAGACCTCTGTTTGCTATACAGGAGGCCATTCTCCCAGTACAAGGAATGTGTCCCAGTCTGGTCGCCCGCGGCTTGGGCCGCGGCCTGTTGTCGGAGTCCGTCCAGGGACGGGCAAGTGGCTTTCTCCTGACAGAACTCCTCTCGGGAGGGGCCTCCCTAGTGACGCCACTGTGCCAACTCGGGCAGATCATCTATCTCGGGGAGCTGGGCGGCCTCGGGATGCAAGGCCTCGTGGTCGGGGACGGGTTCTCCTTCCATGGAAAGGCTGTGGGGCTCAGCTCGATCTTCCCAATCTTCTTCTACAGGGAGGTGGTTGGGAGGCTCGGCGGCGACCGCCCCGATGGGGGGTAGTCGGGCGGACATGGAGCGGGTGGTGGCGCACACCCGCTCGGGTAGGCCCATCATGCCTAGGTGCGTCTTACGTTCTACCTGTCTCCATGAGGAACTTTCTAGGTCGTTGCCCAGAAGTCAGTCTACGGGGAGGGAGGCCCTGACAGTGACTCGTAACTCTCCTGTCACTCCCCCCATTCGAACGGTACTAGGGCCATCTTGCAAAGACTCTCAGTGTTGTCAGCGGACAATACGGGGCAGAGGACATTCAGAATGATCTGGTCCTCCTCACGAAGAGCCTCCACCCGGTGGCCATTCACCGTCACTAGTTGTCGGTACTTTTTGGTATTATCGGGCAAGGGGGCCCCAGGCATCATCTCTCGGTCTCCTAGGGAGACTAGGGCCATGGCGGTGGGTTCCCACTCTTCGGTGTCCTCCATCTCCTCCCCTAGAGCTACATTTGCTACTTGTCTGGCTGGGGGAGCTGTTCCAGAGGGTCGCGGGGCCATGGGACACAGGGGGTCACTGGCGTAATGCCCGGTCTGTTGGCACCGGTAACAGGAAATCGTGACCCGGTGCCCACGGTTGCCCAGGGGAGCGGAAGTGGCTGGTGTGGTGGCGGGTATGGTCTGGGTTTGGCCTCTGGGGGGACTACGCTGGGGTCCTGACTGGGAATCCTTCTGTCTACCTTGGTTCCCCCCACCCCTCTGGCGGGGAGATCCCTGACTGTTTTTGGGGAGGTCTACTACGGGACTCCGGGGGACCCGGGTATTCACCCAGCGATCAGCCTCCACAGCCAGCTTCCTCGGGTCGGCAAGCTTGCTGTCAAGCAGATGCTGGCGGAGTTCCACAAAACAGTTCACGGACAGATGTTCCCCAAGCATGAGGTCAGTGAGTTCTTCCATGGTGGTCACTTTGCTGCCCTTGACCCACCAGTCGAATGCTCTGCTGAAAAAGTTGACGTACTCCACCCAGGTAGTGCCAGGAATCTTCTTACAGTCCCGGAACCGCTGACGCTACATTTCTGGAGTGAGGCCATATCTCGTCAGGATGGCCTCCTTCATATGGCTGTAGGAGTTCTGCATAGAGGATGGTAGGTCGAGCAGGGTGTCTCTCCCCTTGTTCAGGAATCGGCCCCACAGCCCAGCTCCCCAATCTTTCTGCGGAATTTGGAGGAAGGTCATAGCGACTTCGTAGACTTTAAACCATTGCTGGATATCATCGTTCTTATAGTATTCTCTCACCACATCCTTGGGGATGTGGACCTTTGGTTCTATCGGCGGGACCGCTTCTCGGCTCCCCAGGGTGCGATTCTCTACGCTCCGGGCCTTGAGCTCGATCTCCTTCAGGCCGCGCTCGTGCTCCAGCTGGAGTCTCTTGTCTTCATGTTCTCGTTGGAGCTTCTTTTCCTCCAACTCTCCTTGGACTCGTAGTTGTTCCACCACTAGTCTCTTTTCGGCTAGCTTCAGTTCACACTCAATTTTGAGTTTGGCCAATTCAAGTTCATGATTGCGTGTCCTTTCTCGGTCCACTAGTTCTCCGGGGGAGAGGCCCCATCCGGGAAGCTGCTCCGTACCGGAGTGCTGCTGCCTGCTCTTGGGTTGGTTTCGGGGTCGGTCGGTTGTTCTGTTCCTCCTCCCGATGGGGGAAGGTTGTCTTCGGACTCAACCCAAGTATGTAGCGTTTTTTGCATATCTTCTTTGGTATTTAGGCCTGTGGTAGCGATTCCTCGTTCCTTGCAAAATTCCTTCAGTTCTCTGTGCGTGTAATCTTCTAATCGTTCCGGAAGGAATGCGGTGCTTGCATCACTTTCAGTGGCACCCTTGGTACTTTTCTCTGCCATCTCTGTTTGGTAGTGCGTCAGCCGCTTACTGTACGATATCTAGATTTACGGACTCGGATCCCGTCGCTTGCCACCAATGTTAGAGGGCTGATCTCAGCAGAGGACAGATTTTGCACCTGACCCCCCTGGGACCCACCTCTCATAGGAATACAGCCAAGCACTGGCGGGAGACCCTCAGGTCGAGGATCTCGAATCTAGAATCATACGCGCTGCGCTAGCACCACTTCAACAGAGAGACACCACACTGGAGATTTTAAGAGAACGTATTCTTTATCTCTTCAAATAAGAATGGATCTTTATGATCCGCAGAGTATTACGTACAGATGAGCCGGGGCTCAAAGAGTTTTGGCAGGGGTAGGGTAGCGGGACAGTCTCAAAGTTCAAGGTATCCGGCGCACAGCTCTCAATCCTTGAGCTGGGGGATATGGGATGATCTTGGGTCCAGCCGGACCAGGGTAGTCTCTCGAGCCGCGATCGAATCAGCAGGGCTCACGGTGATCTTCTTGTTTGCAAAGGAGCCGCAAAAGAATCAGCAGGGCTCAGTGATCTTCTTGGTTGCAAGGGGCCGCGAACGAATCAGCAGGGCTCAAGAGTTCTTAAGGTAGCGAGGGAGCCGCGACAGCATCAGCAGGGCTTGGTTGTCTTCTCGGTTGCAAGGAGCCGCGAACGAATCAGCAGGGCTCAAGAGTTCTCCGGATAGTAGAGAAGCCGCGACCAGGTCAGCAGGGCTCTCGTAGTCCAGGATACAACTGGTTTGATCGGTCCAGAGCTACGACTGATATAGGACTCTCTTCCTTTGATGTCCGGAGTCCTCACAGGAGGAGGTCTTCGCACCTGGGGGCTGGCTGTTGGAGGGTTCCAAATCGGCGGCTCCTTTCATCCTTTCAAGTTGGGTCTGGAGGGATCCCAGACACTCAGCAGGCCTGGAGAAAGCCCTCGGGGAGGCCGGATGGGTGATCGAAACTCATCTGTCGAGGGGAGGTGGAAGGTGTGACCAAGCTACTCCTCCCTCTCTCGCTCACAGGGAGCGCTCTACCCCCTGGCTGGGGATGGCGCCGACGGCCGAGGTCGGGCTGGGGCCGGGGCGGCCATTTTAGGTGCAGGGATATGGGCCTCGGATGTCAGGAAAATGGGGGACGAGGACGGGAAGCCCAGGGTCGGGAATGTGTAACATGGCGGGAAGGGTCGGTGGTTCAGGGTCTGGGGAAGCTATCTGGTTCAGGGGTGACCACGCCACGAGGCCGGGTCCAACAAGAACCAACCAAAATTGTAAGAAGCTTAGGTTTACATTGGTCTTTATATGTTTGTGCCTACCGGTTTATAGATTTAAGACCTGCATATCCAAACAGGAGAATAAGGAACTCATCAGTTCATGTCAAGGACATCACAATAGTGCCCTGACAGTGGGTGAGTTCGTGTTAGCCTTATACAGGTAAATGCACCATTAGATTTTTGTATTAGGAGACCAACTAGACTGAGATTGTGGTTTAATGCAAACCTGTTATTGCTTTATAGGTGGTCGTTGGTTTGCAAGAAGACATTTGAAAATCCTCTAAGTAGTGACCAATACTCGTCACTATTCAAATTTTATGGTATGTGAGTGCATGTGTGAACAGAGTGTGGATAACATCACTAGGGTCTAGAATGTATGTTTTGGATGAATGGGGTTACAATGGTTATGAAAACAACCACTAAAAAAAAATATTGAACAATATGTTAGTGGGTGGTAAATCCGGTTTAATGATTAGCAGGATGAAGAACACAGTGTATTATGTAGTAAGATTTATTGAGATGTAAATCTGTTTTATTGCATCCAAGTTCTCAAATTGTCATTTGTTCATTTTGGGGGTAAATAATACATTATTAAATATGGGATGTAATGCAATGGAATGTAATGAAAGATATAGCCTGAAGGTGTTTTAGTAATGTAATGTAATGGAATGAAGGATAGAGCCTGAAAATTGTCTAGTAACCAATGTGTAATATTGTTTTTATTGCTTGTGTTTTATTTAGATACATTTTAATGTTGGATGAGAAAGAGACATAACAAAATACTAGTCTTAATAAAGGTGGTGCACATAGAGCAACACACCGAAACGTGTCAACGCAATTCTTTTAAGTTAAATTCACGGAACGATTTGTCAGAACGGATCCATGTAATTCTGACTTTTATGTAAAGATTCCCATGAATTAACATTCGGATGTGTTAGGTTTAACATTGCTGACTCTCATATGAGCAGCTCCCACACCAAAGAATAGACACATTCCTTTCTCTGCTTTGTTAGCCCAGAAAGTCGGGACAGTTTAGAAATATATGGAAAGGAAAAAATAAATCATGGTGATCGAACACACTTTCATTAGCCTTCTTTATGCCTTGAAATGCACATTGCGTACCTGCACACACACACAGACACACACGCAGACACAAACACACACACTTTGTGGTGTTCACTGTCATGTTCACATACAATCAATCAATCAATCAATCAATCAATCAGGAGTTTGTTAAAGCGCAACTACTCACCCGTAAGGGTCTCAAGGCGCTAGTGGTGGGGGGGGTGCAGGTTCCATTCCATCAAGGATGGACTCTGTCGAAGAGCCAGGTTTTGAGGTTTCTTGCGAAGATGGGGAGCGATGTAGTCTGTCTGAGGTGGAGCGGAAGGGCGTTCCATGCTTTGGCCGCGAGGAAGGAGAAGGAGCGGCCTCCCGATCTGGTCTTTCTGGTACGGGGGACCTCGGCGTAGGAGAGCTGGGCTGATCGTAGGGTCCTTTGGGGTGCGTGGAATTTGAGCTGGCTGTTCAGGTATGCTGGTCCGGTGCCGTGGAGGGCCTTGTGTGTGTGGGTCAAGTCAAGTCAAGTCATAGAATTTGTATAGCGCACTACATACCCAGAGGGTTTCAAGGCGCTTAGGAAGGGGAGGAGGATTACTTGTCAAATATCCACGTTTTAAGTTGCTTTCTGAACGTTAGGTGGTTCTGGGTAAGTCGAAGGTAAGCGGGGAGTGAGTTCCATGTTTTAGCAGCCAGGTATGAAAAGGATCTGCCTCCCATGGTGGTCTTGTTGATGCGAGGTACAATGGCGAGGGCTTGGCTGGAAGAACGTAGTTGGCGGGAAGGGGTGTAGAAGGACAGTCGTGAGTTAAGGCAATCTGGTCCGATGTCGTAGAGTGATTTGTGTGCGTGGGTGAGCAGTCGGAAAGTGATCCTCTTATTGACGGGTAGCCAGTGGAGGTCTTTAAGGTGACCAGAGATGTGTTCGTTGCGTGGGATGTCTAATATGAGCCTGGCTGAGGCGTTTTGGATTCGTTGGAGTTTCTTCTGGAGTTTTGCGGTAGTGCCCGCGTAGAGGGTGTTTCCGTAGTCCAGTCGGCTCGTGACCAGAGCGTGGGTGACTGTTTTCCTTGTTTCGGAGGGGATCCAGCGAAAAGTTTTTCTGAGCATGCGAAGAATGTTGAAGCAGGAAGAGGATACGGCGCTGACTTGTCTGTTCATTGAGAGTGAAGAATCCAGGATGACGCCTAGGTTCCGTGCGTGGTCTGTCGGGATGGGTGCTTTTCCGAGGGCTTCCAGCCACCAGGAGTCATCCCATGCAGAGGGGGATGTACCTAAGATGAGGACTTCTGTTTTGTCTGAGTTCAGTTTCAGACGGCTTTGTTTCATCCATTCGGCAACTTCTTTCATTCCTTCGTGTAGGTTAGTTTTGGCGGTGCTGGGGTCATTGGTGAGAGAAAGGATCAGTTGAGTGTCGTCCGCGTAAGAGATGATGTTGAGGTTGTGTTGGCGTGCGATGGCCGCGAGGGGGCTCATGTATACGTTGAAGAGGGTGGGACTGAGTGAGGATCCTTGTGGTACGCCGCAGATGACTTCAGAGGCCTCGGACTTGAATGGAGGAAGGCGGACTCTCTGGGTTCTTCCGGTGAGGAACGAGGTGATCCATTCAAGTGCTTTTCCTTGGATTCCGATGTTATTGAGGCGTTGTAGAAGGGTGCTGTGGCAGACTGTGTCGAAGGCAGCGGAGAGGTCGAGGAGGATGAGGGCGACTGTGTCTCCCTTGTCCAGTAGAGTTCGAATGTCGTCTGTTGCTGCGATGAGGGCGGTCTCAGTGCTGTGTTTTGCTCGGAAGCCAGATTGTGAGGGGTCGAGGGATTTGTTGGCTTCGAGGAAGGCGGCGAGCTGGTTGTTGACAGCTTTCTCGGTGACTTTGGCCGGGAATGGAAGAAGCGAGATGGGGCGGTAATTTTTTAGTTCGGTGGGGTCCGCTGTTGGTTTTTTCAGAAGGGCGGTGAGTTCAGCGTGTTTCCAGTCTTCCGGGAAGGTGGCGGAGTTGAAGGAGCAGTTGATGACGTCTCGGAGGTGTGGTGCTATGACGGAGTCTGCTTTGTTGAAGATGTGGTGAGGGCATGGGTCTGTGGGGGATCCTGAGTGGATGGAGTTCATCAGGCGGATGGTGTCCTCAGTGGAGATTGGGTTCCAGTCGTTAAGGGTGTTCACGGGGGGAAGATGATCAGCAAATGGTAGGGTGGGTTGGTTTCCGGGTTGGTTGTCAAAGCTGTTGTGGATGTCTGCAATCTTGTTGTGGAAAAATGAGGCTAGGGAGTCGCAGAGGGTTTGAGAGGGGGTGATGTCGTTGGAGTTGGCCGAGGGATTGGAAAATTCCTTGACGATGTTGAAAAGTTCCTTGCTGTTGTGGGCGTTGTTGTCAAGTCGATCCTTGAATGCTGTTTTCTTGGCTTTTCGGATCAGTTGGTGGTGAGTGCGGGAGGCGTTTTTGAAGGCGTCCTTGGTGCTGGTGGTTGGGTCTTTTTTCCAGGCCTTTTCAAGGGAGCGGCAGAGTTTCTTGGACTTCTTGAGATCATCGTTGAACCATGAGGCATTCTTGCTGCCAGGTTTGCTTTGGCGTTTTTTCAGTGGTGCTAAGGTGTCGGCGGTGTTGGATAACCATAGGGTGAGGTTGGCGGCGGCTCCGTTAGCGTTGGAAGAGAGGGCTGGGGAGTTTCGAAGGAGCGATGCGGAGATTTGGTCCGTGGTGATTTTGTTCCAGTTTCTTTGCAGTGTAGGTTGGTGGTGGATGTTGGGTTTTGGTTTGTTGTAGGTGAAGTGAACGCAGCTGTGGTCAGTCCAGAGGAGGTCCGTGGTGTGGCAGAAGGAGACATGATTGCTGGATGTGAAGATGGGGTCGAGTGTGTGACCTGCGATGTGGGTGGGGGAAGTGACTAGTTGTTTAAGTCCGAGGTTGGCGAGGTTGTCCAAGAGGGTGGTGGTGTTGCGGTCGTTGATCTTTTCAAGGTGAAAGTTGAGGTCTCCCAGAAGAATATAGTCTTTGGAGGGGAGTGCGTGTGGAGTGATGAAGTCCGTGATGTCTTCACTGAATTTTGCGCGGGGTCCTGGTGGCCTGTACAAGAGGGTGCCTCTGAGTGTGGTTTTGGGGTCGATGTGGATCTGGAAGTGAAGGTGTTCGGAGTTGGCGAGGTTGGCGTCAGAGCTGGTTGAGATGCGGATTGATTTCTTATGGACGATGGCGATTCCTCCTCCTGTGTGGCTGGTACGGTCTTTGCGAGTGATCTTATAGTCTTCAGGGATGGCAATGGTGATGTCTGGTGCGGAGGAAGCATTCATCCATGTTTCCGTAAGGAAGGCGATGTCCGGAGAGATGGTGTCTAGTAGATTCCATAGGTCAATGGCGTGTCTGTGGACTGATCGGGTGTTGAGAACGATGCATTGTAGGTGATTGGGGTCGGGGATCTGTGTTGTGGTCGTAGCGGAGATGTTGTCATTGCCGGTGAATTTGCAGGAGTGGCAAGAGAAAGGTCCATGGGTGTGTCCAGGAGCGGCTTGGACGCAGTTGGGGGCGCGGCCGGGGTCAAGGGCTAGGAGGGTGGCGGCATCGTAGGTAATGCGGGAGGGCTGGGCAGCGTGAGGGGCAGGGGGTCTGGCGCTGGGCACGGTCCAGGCGTGGACGGGCATAGATGAGCTTACCTTTGGCGCACCTTCGGCGCGGATTGGGCGCGGTCGCTGCGCGTGGACGCTGCGCGAATCTACAACTGTCATAAGTGGATGGAGAGGGGGGAGGGGCGAGGGGTGGTCAGCAGGGAGGCGGGAGCTGGGCGGGGACTGGTCGGGGAAGGCACAGGAAGCAAACAACAACAACAACAGCGATCCCAAAATGGCCTCAGCCGATATCTAATCAGAATGGGGCACAGAAGTCGAATTGTGCGATCTGACCAACAAAGGCACCGGTGAGATCAGGCAGACAACAGCGACAGCAGCGCTAAAATAATCTAGATGCCAGGCGATCAACAGCAGCGCTATAATGCAGGCGGAGCGCTAAGACACACCAATGCAGCAGCGCTACAACACTCTAGATGCCAGGTGATCAACAGCAGCGCTATAATGCAGGCGGAGCGCTAAGACACAGCGAGGTTCCTTCCTTAAGGTAGGTAAAGTTACACTCTGTGGGTACTTGCGTAGGAGCGAGGTGGGGAAGCAGGGGTACTTCAGCAGGCAGACAGGAGCGGGGAGCAGCGTCTGGAGCGACCGTGTCTGTTGAAAACAGGACGGTCACAGCGCTGTAGCAGGCGAGAGGGGCAAATGGAGTCAGTGGGAGGGGTGGTCAGCAGGGAGGCGGGAGCTGGGCGGGGACTGGTCGGGGAAGGCACAGGAAGCAAACAACAACAACAACAGCGATCCCAAAATGGCCTCAGCCGATATCTAATCAGAATGGGGCACAGAAGTCGAATTGCGCGATCTGACCAACAAAGGCACCGGTGAGATCAGGCAGACAACAGCGACAGCAGCGCTAAAATAATCGCCTCAACAGGGAGCCAGTGGAGTGTGCGCAGGTGCTGGGAGATTTGGCAGTGTTTTGGCAGGTTAAGGACCAGTCTTGCGGCGGCGTTCTGGATGTCTGTAGCTTGCGGATGAGGTTTTTGTTTATTACGGCATAGAGTGCGTTGCCGTAGTCGAGTCTGCTGGTGACCAGGGCGTGAGTGACTGTCTTTCGGTGTTCGAGGGGGATCCATTTGAAGGTCTTACGAAGGAGGCGAAGGGTGTGGAAGCAGGACAGAGTTGATCTGGCGGTCCATTTTGAGCTCGGAGTCCAGGATGATTCCCAGGTTGCGTGCGTGGTCTGTGGGGGTTGGCGGGTTTCCGAGGGCGGTGGGCCACCAGGTGTCGCTCCAGGCGTCGGGGTTTGGGCCCATGATAAGTACTTCTGTTTTGTTGGTGTTTAGTTGTAGGCAGCTGTTTTTCATCCATTTGGCGACGGCTTGCATGTCTTCTCGAAAGTGGCGACTGGCGATGTTGGGCTCGTTGGATAGGGAGAGGATGAGCTGGGTGTCATCTGCGTATGACACGATGTTGAGTACGTAGGTTCTGACGATGGGGGCAAGTGGAGCCATGTAGACGTTGAAGAGCATCGGGCTGAGGGAGGAGCCCTGGGGGACTCCGCAGGTGGTAGGTGTGGGGTCTGAGAGAAAAGGGGGGAGTCTGACCTGTTGCGTCCTGCCGGAGAGGAAGGAGCAGATCCAGTCGAGGGCCTTGTTCTGGATTCCTGCGTCGTAGAGTCTGCGTATTAGGGTGCAGTGGGAGACTGTGTCGAACCCCGCTGATAGGTCCAGGAGGATGAAGGCTACTGTTTCTCCTTTGTCCAGTGGGGTGCGGATGTCGTCTGTTGCGGCGAGGAGGGCGATTTCCGTACTGTGGTTTTTTCTGAAGCCGGATTGGGAGAAGTCGAGGATGTTGTGTTCTTCAATGAATGTGGCGAATTGGCTGTTGATGGCTTCTCGATGACTTTCGCTGGGAAAGGGAGCAAGGAGATGGGTCTGTAGTTTTTGAGGTCGGTGGGGTCCGCTGAGCGTTTCTTCAGGAGGGGGTTGACCTCGGCGTATTTCCAGTCGTCGGGGAACGAGGCGGTCGCCAGGGAGCGGTTGATGGTGTGGCAGAGCATGGGTGTGATGGTGTCAGCAGCTCTGTTGAAGATGTGGTGGGGGCAGGGGTCCGTGGGGGCCCTCGAGTGTATAGACTGATTGTCTTCAGTGTGTCTTTGGTGGTGAGGGCTTTCCAGTCCTCAATCGCTGGTTTCCAGGTGTCTGGGGTGGTTGGTGAGGGTTCAGTGTGTTGGTTGTCTTAGTCGAAGTTGTCGTAGATGCTCTTGATTTTGTGGTGGAAAAAGGTGCTGAGTTTGTCGCAGATGTCTTGTGAGGGAGGGATGTTGGTAGACTCGCTGGTGGGTTAGGCGAACTCCTTGATGATGCTGAAGAGTTCCTTGCTGTTGTGTGTGTGGGTGGAGATTCTGTCTTCAATCGCTTTTTTCCTCGTTTCTCTGATGAGTTGATGGTGAGCGTTGGTGGCGGCTCTGAAGTTGTTGTGGGCTTCTGTGGATTTGGTGTTTCTCCAGGCCTTTTCGAGGCGGCGGCATGTGCGCCTGGACTCTCGAAGTTCGGTGGTAAACCATCTGGCTTTCTTGGCACGGGTATTGTTGTTTTTCTTGCGGGGGGCTATGGTGTTGGTGCTGTCCGAGATCCATCTATGCAGGGTTCGGGCTGTGGTGTTGGGGTCGTTGTTTTCCGCGATTGTTGGGGTGGAGTTGTTGAGTGAGGAAATGAGCTGGTCGTCGGATTTTGGTCCAGTTTCTTTGTGGAAGCAGGTGCTGGTGTCTGTGGATGGTGGGTGTTCTGAAGGTGAAGTGGACGCAAGGATGGTCGGTCCATGGGAGTTCGGTGGTGTGGGTGAAGGTGATGGAGTTTCCTGTAGTGAAGAGGGGGTTGAGGGTGTGTCCTGCTGAGTGTGTGGGCTCGGTCACGATCTGGCAGAGTCCAATGTTGTGGAGGTTGTCCAGGAGGCATGTGGTGTTGGGGTCCAGTTGATTGTCGAGGTGGAAGTTGAGGTCTCCCAGCTGGGTGTAGTTGGTGGATGCGATGGCCTGCGGGGAGATAATGTCCGTGATGGAGTTGGCGAAGGGTCTGCGGGGTCCAGGGGGTCGGTAGATGAGGGTTTCTCGGAGGGCATGTGAAAAGGAAGCCAATATCTGGGTTCGGGGACCTGTCTTGTGTGAAGGCTACCTAACAAAAGTATGTTGGTGTAGCTTTTTAAGAAAGAAAAAATGTTCTTTCTTATTTTCCCCTCACTCACCGGAGTTTCCTCACGGTGACATGCTTCATCATCGGGGTCATCCCAGTTCTCTACGAAAAGGGGCGTGCTACGACTTGCGAACTACGTAGGAGCACTGTTAGGGTGAAGGACTATATGTGGTGTGTGAAGAGTGGAGTGGATGTGTGTGTGAGTGTTAAAAATACCGTGCTAGTGGGCCTCAATGTTTTATTCTGCTCCTAGACCGGTATGTTAAAAGTGGGGTTTATACTGTGTACCAACCAGTGATGTGGGTAGGTTCAGTATATGGTCAACATGTTTCACGCTACCTCTAGCGTTTCGTCAGGACCATGCAGGGACCAGCCCTGTATAATGCCACTCCTAAAAAACCTAGATTTAGGATTCGAAGAATATATTAGTGCAAAGAATATTTACAGTGAATGACGCTGTTCCAACTTGGTACACGCGCAGATGTATTGTTCAATGGTGAACATTTGTTGGTGCTTGGTATTACCTAGCTGCTTCCCCTCGATGAAGATGCGGTCCAAGGGGAAGCAGCTAGGTAATACCACGCGGCATTGCTGACTAGGAACATTGTTTCCATCGAGGCGATACCGCCCCCCTAAGAGACCATGATGTGCCATTAAGCACCAACAAATGTTCACCATTGAACAATACATCTGCGCGTGTACCAAGTTGGAACAGCAACACAAGACAGGTCCCCGAACCCAGATATTGGCTTCCTTTTCACATGTATTCTTAGGAGGATGACCTGATCTTTAGAACCTCCTTCTCCCTCCTCTTTTGGCAGGTTTCTCGGAGGGCAGCAGTGGGGCTGGCCAGTATCTTGAAGTTAAGGTGTTCCATCAGTTCTGTGGACTTGTCAGGGAGTGTGCTCAGGCGGAGGCTGGATTTGTGGACGATGGCGATTCCTCTTCCTGGGTGGGTGGGGCGGTCCTTCCTGTAGATCTTGTATCCTTGGGGGATGGCAATGGCGATGTCCGGTCCTGAGGTGGCGTTGGTCCAGGTTTCGGTGAAGAATGCTACGTCATGGGTGGTGCTGTCGAGGAGGTCCCAGATTTCTGTGGCGTGTTTGTGGAGGGATCGGACGTTGAGGAGGATGCATTGCAGGGTCTTCGGTACGGTTATGTTCTTGTGGGTGGGTTGTGCTGGATCCGTGTTCTTGGCGGTGCTGCAGGTGTGCCGGCTGCGGTGACAGCTGAATGGTCCATGGGTGTCGGCTGGTGATGCTAGATTGCAGTTGTTGTTGCAGCCTGGGTTGAGTGCGTGGAATGCTGCTTGGTCGTAGTGTTGGCGGGCGGAGGTCCAGGGTTCCTGGTGCTGGTCGCAGACGGGTCGCGACGGGCGCAGACGTGCTTGCCTTTGACGCACCTTCGGTGCACCAGCAGTGGCCGCCATTAAGTAGGGGTCAGGGAGGGCTAGACAGCTGGGAGGCGGGAGCGGGGAGAGGAGCTGGATTGGGCCGGTCGCGCTGGGGGGGGGAGGGGCCGCGGGGGCAGCAGTGGCGGGGAAAGGTAAAGGGAGGAAAGAAGGGATAAAGAAAAAAGGGAAAATAAGCAGAAATAAGGCACAAAAGAGCAGAGATGCAGAAAAGGGCAGAAAGGTGAAAGATGGAAAGTGTAGAAAAACGAGTGAAAACGAGTGAAGGAGCAGAGGGAGAGAAAGGGAAAATGGGCAGAAATAAGGCAAGAAAGAGCAGAGGTGCAGAAAGATGAAAGATAGAAAGGGTAGAAAAACAAGTGAAAACGAGTGAAGGAGCAGAGGGAGAGAAAGGGAAAATGGGCAGAAATGAGGCACAAAAGAGCAGAGATGCAGAAAGGTGCAGAAGGGTGAAAGATAGAAAGGGTAAAAAAACGAGTGAAGGAGCAGAGTGAGAGAAAGGAGACAGAGGTCCACTGGACCACCAGGGATGAGGCACAGGGAAACCTGCGGGTGGAGGAGGGCCTTGATCACTAACACTCAAGAGTGCAGGGGCAGGGGCACCTCACTTAATGGTGGAGCTGCAAGGGTGGAAGAGCAATTTCCCTGACAATGGGTCAGTGGTCTTGCTCACCTGTCCCCGCAGTGGCCGCCATTAAGTAGGGGTCGGGGGAGGGCTGGATAGCTGGGAGGCGGGAGCGGGGAGAGGAGCTGGATTGGGCCGGTCGCGCTGGGGGGGATGGGCCGCGGGGGCAGCAGCGGCGGGGAAAGGTAAAGGGAGAATAGAAGGGATAAAGAAAAAAGGGAAAATAAGCAGAAATAAGGCACACTAGAGCAGAGATGCAGAAAAGGGCAGAAAGGTGAAAGATGGAAAGGGTAGAAAAACGAGTGAAAACGAGTGAAGGAGCAGAGGGAGAAAAAGGGAAAATGGGCAGAAATAAGGCAAGAAAGAGCAGAGGTGCAGAAAGGTGCAGAAGGGTGAAAGATAGAAAGGGTAAAAAAACGAGTGAAGGAGCAGAGTGAGAGAAAGGAGACAGAGGTCCACTGGACCACCAGGGATGAGGCGCAGGGAAACCTGCGGGTGGAGGAGGGCCTCGATCACTAACACTCAAGAGTGCAGGGGCAGGGGCACCTCACTTAATGGTGGAGCTGCGAGGGTGGGAGAGCAATTTCACTGACAATGAGTCAGTGGTCTTGCATACAATCAGGCCTGTCTTGTATTTACCGTATGTTTTTTTAAAAAGGCCTTTCTACATGCAACAGTGTAATGTGTCATCACCCTTTCGCTCCTGTGCATTGCTTCTGAACTGTCTCTACTGTCTGTAAGGCAGATGTCTGAATTGTGCACACGCACAGGTTGCAATTTAAATATGGTACCCTCACATGCGCACAATCCATTTTATTTCACAGACATACTTTGCAAACCTCAAACAACACAGCATGTCTGAAAAAATGGGGCTATTAGAGTGCATATCAGTATTCAAATTGAATTCACAGAGCAGCCGTAGTGAGACCCCAAGCCAGGTCCCAGCTTCTGACAGGACGTAGATTCCAGCACTGTGAGGAGCAGGGAGAGGACTTAAAAGAGCTTTTCTTTATGGCTCTGCTACCTAGGCTGACTCCTCGTTTGTACAATGCCTTGCCGCCCTGCCGCTGCAATGGAGGAGTCACAGGAAGAGGCAAGATCTGTAAAAAATAAAAAAAAGAATTCTAATGTTTAAGTGAGAGTCTGTGAATCGGGGATATAGTGGTTATATATGTATATATGTAAATGTGTTTGTGTATGAGAGTGAGTGTGTGACTAAAAGTGAGGGAAAGGGAGGGAAAGTGAGCATAAATGAAAATTTGTAAGTGGGAGAGGGAGAGGGAGAGGCAGTGAGTGACAGGGTGAGTGAATGAGAGTGAGTAAGAGTTTATGAGGGAAAGTGAAAGAGAGGAAGTGTGAACGAGTGACATTGAATGTGTGCTTGTGGGTTTTTTCAGAGTATGTGGCAGTGAGAGTCAGTGAGCGAGATTGAGAGGGTGAGAGACAGTGTTTGTGTGTCAGTGAGAGAGAAGGAGTGATTGATAATCAGCGAGTGTAACTGTGTGAGAGTGAGCGTGTGAGCAAGCATGTGTGTGTGTGTGTTCATGAGTGTGATTTTGTGTGAATTAGAGTGATGATAGCAAGTGAGACTCAGTAAGAGTAAATGAGAACCAATGAGAGCTAGTGAGAGTGAGTGTGTGGATGCTTGAGAGTGCTTATTATTGAGTCAGTTTGTGAGTATCCGTAACTGAGATTGAGCAAGAAAGTGAGTAAATGTGAGTATGCATGAGAATAAGCAAGTGAGGGAGAGAGTGAGTGAGGGGTGGGAGAAGTAGGTACTGTGACAGTATAGGTGAATTAGAATGAGTCAGTGAGGGGAGTGAAAGTGAGAGTGAGGAAGTGTGAAAAAGTGAGTGTGGAATGTCCATATGTGTAAGCACATGAGAGTGAGAATCTGTTAGATTTCAGGGTCTCTAGTTGGCACAGTTAGGTACTTGTGACAAATAGTAACCCTGGCCTCTAATCAGGGTAAGGGGGATACATTCTTTAGATAGCCCCTGCTCACCCCCTTGGTAGCTTGGCACGAGCAGACAGGCTTATCAAAGGGAATGTGTAAAGTATTTGAACCAACACTAACAGTAACACAGTGAAAACACCACAAATGGACTCCACACCAGTTTAGAAAAATAAAGGTATTTAATCTAAACTACACAAGACTAAAATTAAAAAAATCCAACATACACAGTTCAAGGATATGATTTAAAAGAGTTCTTAAGGTTGCGTTAAAATAATCCACAGTTGCGTCACGTTTAGATGCGACAAAAGTTCCAAGTGAAAGCTGCAGTGTTGAAAAACAAGCGATGCGTCACTCCTGAGACCCTGGGAAGGCAATGCGACAATGACACTGGACGCAGCGGGCGTGTTGTGGTGACTCCGGTCAGTATGGGGAGGGATGTGATACCTTGTATGGATTCCGGTGCGCATGTTTCGTAGCAAGCGTCACGCAAAGGTATGATGCGATGATCTTCGGGATGGCGACGATCTCAGGTGCAGCGGCAATGCACAGCGCAGCATCAATTCTCTCTTCTCACGGCCCCTCGATGCGATGGCTCTCCGATGACACTCGCAGCGACGTGATGCAGTCTGCAAGCAAGCGGTGCGACTATCTCACCCATCGACGACAGGCTCTGCGGCGATACTCGCAGCGATGGTAATCTTCCCGCACCGGAGCGATGCGTTCCGCAAGCGAAGGATGCGCTGGTTCTTGCAGCTGCAACAAGCGATGCGAAGATCTCGATCTTCGAGGCAGCAGGAATCTCCTCGCACTGTCGGGGATGCCCTCTGCAAGTGAGCGATGCATGACACTTTGCAGATTGTCTTTAGTTTCTTCTTGTCCAGCTTCCCAACAACAGGTAAAACTTCCAGAGACACCACAACTGGCCCAAGCACTCTAGGAAGGACAGAACTCTCTCAGTAGAGTTCAGGGGGCAGCAGCGGTGCGTCCATTGGGGCGTAGGGGCGTAGCCCCACAAGCCCCATGGACGCGCTGCTGCAATAATAAAGACACACACTGACTGTTGTTGAAAGACGAGCGAGCGCCGCCGGGAATCTGGGAAGCACCCGAGTTATCCGGGAGTGCAGGGGGGCTGGTCTGGACTGCTGCGCAGCTTGAGTGACAGTCCACAAGACGCACTCACTCAGCTGCAGCAGCAGACAGCCAGCCAGCCAAGGTATCTTCTAGCGCGCAAGAGACAGGAGGGCAGAAACTACCTCGAGCATGCGCATTAGTGTTCCCCCATAGAGAGTGACCAGGGGGGTGTTTCGTGTTTGTTTAAGCTGGCCGGCTTTTCAGAGGCGACACAGGGCGAGCAGTCAGTGGGCCCCCCTAGCCAATCCTGGTGCTGCTGGAGCGCCAGGATTGGCTGGTCACCGGGCAGCAGGGCAGGGCAATCCATTATTGGATGCCGCGCGTGGGTGGTGCACATACACTGCATAATGGCCAATCACTGTGTGTGACTTCATGTAGTCATGCAGTGATTGGCCATTTTGCGGCGCTGCTGACTGGTCAGATTCTCTCTCTACTACTCGCCACCAGTCGCCTCGTGTGGACCGACCGTGTGCGGGAGCCAGCATGTGTGTGCCCTTACTCTTGACTCGAGAGTGAGTACTTACTTTACTTGATTGATCAGGTATATTTTCATTTTCTACTGCACTAGTAGCATATCGGGTCAGTGGTGGCTCAGTCACTTCGGCAAAACTTCGAGGAGTCTGAACCCGGCAAATTATTATTATTTATTTCAAATGTGTCCCTGTGAAGCGGGGTCTGATATTTCCAGAATCCGGAGTGTCCGCGAGGCCATCTAATTTGATTTAGATATTGATTTGAACTTTTACACTCCGAAGATAAGAGAAGGGCGGCCGCTTGCTTGGTTGTGAAGTGACATGCCTATGTTGTTATCTCATAACAAACGCTAGTTTAGTCCTCACTAACGAGCAATGCAATTAGCAGAGTTCTGCCCTCACAAAGAGGTATTATAATTAGCGGAGCGATGAAGATGAACAAAGCGCTATATTCAGCACATGGTATGTTGATGAGTTTCTTTTCTCAGGTCAAGCCGGATTCTTGCAGAGATCCTGCCTAGGAAAAGAGATTTACGTTTCAAAGTGTTAGCACGTTTTATCTTGGTAGATGGTTCTGTACTACAAAATACACCGTCAGGCGCTCGCATCAATGCACTGTAAACTGCGCATGGTGCCGCGGCCTGACTGTTTCTTGTCAGAAAGTTGCAGAGACGCCGATTTAAGGGGTTCACTAATCCGCAGAGCAGAAGACTCGACATGGAAACTAATCACTAGATTACTGCGCCATGGCCTTGATGTAAATTTGGAAGATGACAGACGCTTAATTTATGTTACTTTACATATAATCTAGTTGATCCCAAATACTTCTGTTGAACAAAGTGCTACATAACACACTTCTACTGTTTCTAAGCACTTTAAACACAAGTGTTACTATAATCAAATGCAAAAGTGTTCTGTTTCATTATAAATAGTTCATCTCACTGAGCCACCCAGTCAAATATAACCGGCACGAGGCACAGCAAGTGGTTCGTAATTCGACAGTTTTTCAGAGCCAGGAGCTGGCCTTAAATTACAACTGTATAATTTTGGTACTGGGGCCGACTGGTATGCGAGTCCTGCTCAGCCATTAGGGAGCACACACGCACGCACATGAGTATACAAGTGCTAGATGGCTGTGCTGCTCAAACTGATAAACAAGAGTTGTCTTACTCGGTGCAATACAATATCTTTGCAGACAATAGGAACAGACTAACGAATTGGTGAAGTAATACCATATGAGGAAGAAGGAAAAGGGGATAGGCTTTACTTATTTTACAATTACTCAAATCAGAGAAAAAAAAGTGGCTTACTGGTTCTGCAATGAATGCAATCAATCAAGTCAGAGGAAATAACATGCCTGTTACCCGCAGGTGGGCCTTATATTGCATTAATGAGGCTGAGAAAGTTGTGTTTGCAATGCCAGACAGGGCATGGAACTTTAGGGCTATCACAGAATGTTTTCTGGACGGTATGCATGGAGCTCTTCGGTGTGACTGTCCTCAGAAATGGTAAAATTACAGTATGGGGCATCTGTTGCCTTTTCAATTTTGTCACAAAACGAGGCTTTCGGGGTCGGCTCTGGAAGGCTAAAGTAGTCTTCTCAGAAAACTGTTGGAGGGGGTATGATGATGGAAACTGTCCGGGAGGAGGGTTGAATGGGGGTGGTCGTTTGGGGGCTTGGACGAACCCAGTTTCAAACTTTTCTTGGTTAAAACAGGAACATTTGAGTAGGTGGTTAATGTGATCGTTTTGAAACAGCAGGAGAGGGGTAAAGTGTATTTCTTCGCTTAAGTAGTAGAAGTTTTTTTACTAAGTGAGCCATCCTAATGCCTAACATCGGCATGTTTTTCAAGAGAGGAACATCATTTACAGCTGCAGGGCATCTACGGAAACCCTCTGAGGCCATAATTCCTTGTTTGTAGCTCTTGCAGTGACATTGATGGCAAGCATGCTTGGGGCCCCCACGCAAAACGAGGAAAACATAATGGCGGAATCTATTACAAAACAAGCAATGAATACATTAGCCATGCCACATGAAAACACACATTACGGCACTGAATGGCGCCCGTGCGAACAAGGCCAAGGGATAATCATTAGAGCAGCATTTCAGTCGATTTTCTGTGGATTCATCACAGTGGCAATGTAAAGGCTCAGCTTTGGAGAGCAAGGCTGTGCCACCTGCTTCTTTAGATTGGGGCTCGCACTGCAATCATCTGAACAATGCAAGTGCTGAAGATTCTGATTCCCACTTCAAGATTTTCATATAATTATTATACAAAATGTGCTCTTAAATATACACTTTATATAAGGACGGGGGTTTCTTGTGATTACGTTGCAAAATCTACACATCAAGCCGTTGCACAGACGCGTGGGCCCCGGGGCCGGGGACGCCTGTTCATTTTATTTTCTAAACATGCCAGTGTTCTGCTAAGGTTTGGTGCATTAACAGGTTTCAGTTCCAGCAGATTTTCCCCGTCTTTTTGCCATTTACTTTTCACTTTTATTTACCGACTGCATCTGTGTAAGCAAAGTCCATCTGCTTCCCTGCTGCTATCCGGCACACTTTTAATTACCCGCCCCGCAGCCTAATAGAGATGATTTATTATTAAACTAAATCTTTCTGACATTAAAAGTAATTATCTCCGAACCAATATTGCAAGAAATGAAATGAAAATTAGCCTCCAGTTGGAGAGGGAAAGGAGTCTCGGGTTGAGAAATGTTTGTTCGCAATTGGTGTTTTAAGCAATATGAGTAGCAGTGGATTTACTCGCCAGAGATTCGTGACATGTTTGCCAAGAACTGCGTCACAAATGTATTTCTTAAGAAATGTAAGGTGGTATGTCTTGGTTTGCGAGGAAATGGCTGATGTTGAGGGAAAGGTTTAAATGTTAACAGTTTCTCATTATTTCTACTAATGAGTCTCTGTTGATTTAAACATGTCCAATGCAGGCGTGGCCATTGTCCTACCATAATGTGCCTGGTAACAGAAAGAGAGGCATTTCGATAGCAAATTAATTCACATTACTAATAATACCTTGGTTTTGTTTGTTATTGTTTAGTGGCTTTCATACATTTGTACACACCTGGAAGTGCAGAGTATACTTTGTGCAGTTCACAGCATATGAAATCTCAAGCCTCCACACTCAACAAAACTTTAGTCAATCAAGTGTATGCAGCGTGCTATAATCTATAATTGGGAAGGTGGTGGGAGGTAATCACACTTTATTGAGCATCAGCCAAACAGCGGAATTAGCGGTGTGCGTCAGAGTCTGAGCTTCAGCCAAACAGCAGAATTAGCAGTGTGCTTCAGAGTTAGGGGCAACTTTGCATGTTATTATACATTTTTAGCTAATTCAAGCCCAATGTTGCCTAAAAATCTTGAATTATAAGTTAAGGTGTATAAATACACAGACAGGGCTGGACTGGCCGCAGTGGGCACCATGTGTTTCCCCATGGGCTGCCAGGGGGAACGTGTCCATAACAATAGCACAAGGCACGTTTTGTATTTTGTTCACTACCTGTGGACCATTGCCACGTAAGAAGACTTAGTGACACTTAACCTGTCATGCCAGAAATGTTGGCGAGGCTTGAATGAAATAAAACTTTTTGGGACCATTAAAGAGTGTCCTTTCACACACGTTGTCACATCAAGCATCATCCATCCATCCACCACCCAGCCACCCACTCATCCATCCACCCATCCATCATTCATGCATCCACCCACCCATCCATCCATCATGCATCCACTCATCATGCATGCATGCATCCATCCACCCACCCATCACGCATCTATCCATGAACCACCCAGCCAGCCACCAGGGTTGGATTAAGAAATATTGAGGGTTGAATTAAGAAATAGAGCCACTCGTGAGTGTCATAAAAAAGCTTTAGCTAGATACGAGGCTCGAACCTTGTTTTCCAGCACCAAAGTCGGCCACGCTAGCCGTCAGACCACACCCTCTCCCCTTTTGTGTGGCCCTGCCGTTTTCACATCTTATGATTTCTGCGAGGCTGCAGACTTATTACAGACGGTATTCTTTAGAATAACTTGTTATTGCGAGGCTGGAATGAAAAAAAACTTTTCCGGGCCTTTAAACAGTGTCCTGTCAGTGTCATACACGTTGCCATCGCTATAGCCGCAGTTTCTGCGGGGCTACAATGAAAATACTACTTGTTATTGCGAGAGAGATTTGAACCATCGAAAGCAGGGAAGTTGAGTTTTTCTGCATAGAGCGGAGTGGCATCAAATTTGTTTTCACAAAGGATGCTAACTGCCCAAAGGTGAGCGCTGAATGGGTGAATCATTACCACCAAGCATGACAGAGGTTGTAGAACACTTCGACATCCTGCCACAAATATAAAGGGACACGTTACGAAGTATAGGATGTGTGTTCTCTCCCAGCTCATGTAAAGCGCTCTGATACCTTTAGGTCGAGTTCGCACTATATAAAACTGCAATTTGGAGAAAGAGGGCGAGGGCGAGGACGAGGGTGAGGGTGAGGGTGAGGGAGAGGGTGAGGGTGAGGGAGAGGATGAGGGTGAGGGAGAGGATGAGGCTGAGGGAGAGGGAGAGGGTGAGCGAGAAGGTGAGGGAGAGGGAGAGGGTGAGGGAGAGGGTGAGGGAGAGGGTAAGGGAGAGGGAAAGGGAGAGGGAAAGGGTGAGGGAGAGGGAAAGGGTGAGGGAGAGGGTGAGGGAGAGGGTGAGGGAGAGGGTGAGGGAGAGGGAGAGGGTGAGGGAGAGGGTGAGGGAGAGGGTGAGACAGAGGGTGAGGGTGAGGGAGAGGGTGAGAGACAGAGACAGAGAGAGAGAGAGAGAGAGAAACAGAGAGAGACAGAGAGAGAGAGACAGAGAGAGAGAGAGAGAGAGAGAGAGACACACATCTGGTGGCCAAATCTCAAAACATAAAATCAGATAACGTGCAATACCAGCTTCCCTGCTTATCGAAATTGTGTGATCCTAGGCAAACATTTTATTCCACAGAGCCTCATTTTTATGTTGAAGCCTACCAGACGGTGCAGCTATTTGGTTTGCTCATGACATCGTGGGGAAATTCTGAAAGCTTCTCTGGGAATACATTTCACCTATTGCTTACCATTGTCTTTGTAGTTTGTACTCTTAGAGCTGAGATTTCCCTGAAAGTCTTATAGTCTGAATTCAGCACCTGAGCATAATAGGACGGAATGTATGAAGCTCTGTGGTTATACTGAATAAGCAGCTACCTATGTTATGCCATCTATTAATGTAATAACTGCACTTTCACAATTGCTTTATTAACCTTCCTGCTTTCTCTAATTTGCTTGAAAATGCACGCTTTTTCTTCTTTTTTTTCAAAATTTTCTTGGGGGGCGTTATCCCCCTAAACCCCCCTTTTGGGTTTGGGATCGCTCGCTGCGCTCGCTCGCTACGGTGCAGCGTGCTAATAACTTTGCGCCCAACCACTTTCAAATGTCACCCACCGCCCCTGTCAGGGGGGAAGCTGGGGGGTGAAGTCCTTTTGTTCCTGGGACTTCTTAACAGGGAGCCAGCTCTACTCAGGCCCTTGGAGATCTCTTCAAGCAAGGGGACACAGCACAGAGCAAAATCCTTCCCCTCTCCTTGGCAGCAAAGCAACTGCAGGTCAGCCCACAAACACACAGCAGGACAGTCTTTCCTCTTTAGTCTTCCAGCTTTCTCCTTGGCAGGGGTTCCTTCTTGATTCCAGGATGATCTAATTGTCTGTAGTCTGGGGTCCTGTACTTATACCCCAACAAGTCTTTGTTCTCTTTGTGCAGGAGGGCTCTGAGCCCTGTCTGAACCAGTTCTGGGTGTTCCTTGAGCACTTTGTTTTCCTGGCTTCTCCTTTCCTTTGAGAGAGGGGGTCAGGGTCGTCAGCCGCCCAGCAAGAGGTGGATCCAGCATTGTGGAAGGCAGGGACAGCCCTATTCAGGACCAGGTGCTATCCCCTCCCACCACTCTAGATGCAGAGGGAGGTATTCAGCCCATGGATGGCCCACTCACCCTCTGGAAGCCACCCAGCCCCCGTCACTCACAAACCAGACAGTCAATTCACAAACAGGCCAAGGCACACCGAAAGGTCAGACAAGAGAACAGCCTCTTTCTAAAAGTGCTGTTCTCAAACACAGGATTTAAAAACCACCTTTCTTAAAAGATGTGTTATTAAATTCTGAGTTCAGGGATACCAGACGTTTATGTCCTATCTTGCTCACATGGGAAGATATGCAGGTAACCACTGTACACACCATTCCCCATTATAGCCTATGGGCAAGATAGCCTTACAATAGTGAAAAACAAAAATGACTGTAATTCACTACCAGAGCATGTCACCCACACTAGTACATGCTCTACCTTTCACATACACTGCACCCTGCCAGGGGGGTACCTTGGGCCTTCCATAGGGGTGTCCAGTGTGTACATAAAGGGAAGGGTTAGGCCTGGTCAGTGAGGACACTTACCAGGTTGACATGGCAGTCCACAGACTGCACACAGGCACTGTGGTGGCAGGCCTGAGACACCATTTTAGGGCTTCTTATGTGGGTGGCACAATCAGTGCTGCAGGACCACTAGTAGCATTTGAATCACCAGCCCTGGCACACTCAGTGCACTTTACTAGGGACTTCTTGGTAATAAATATATGCCAATCATGGATAACCAATCACAATAACAATTTATACAGAGATCATATGCACTTTAGCACTGATCAGCAGTGGTAAACTGCCCAGAGTCCTATTGCCAACAACCAAAGGTCAGGAAAACTAAGGGATGAAGAAGCACAATGTTTGGGGTTAACCCTGCAAGAAGGGCCATTTCCAACAGAATCAATCAGTGAGAGTGTGAGACAGCAAGAGTGAGTGAGGTGTGTCAGTACTTTTTGTGGAAGTGTGTTTGGGTTTGAATGAAAACGTGAGGTTGAGGGAGTGTGAATGTTAGTGAGGAGTGAGTGAAAATGAGTTAATGAGAGTGTGTGAGTGTGGGTGCTTGTGCTTGCTAGACTGCCACTGGTGATGGCATTTTGAGATAATTCATGGCTTATGGAGCTACCTATGGACACATCCTGGCACTTGCCTATTTGAGGTAATTTGGGTAAGGGGGGCACCCAGGTAAACATGCAGGCCCTAGCATAGTGGATTCAATTCTTGAAACATGGGAGCACCTTTGGCAAAATTCTGGTGCTGGAATACTGCAGGTAATTTTTTGCAAAAGGGAGGGCAACTATTACATATGAAGACTCTTGAGAAAATGCTGAACCTGACATACTAGGAGCATTTTTAACATATGGCACACCACTGATATATGGGTGGCATGAAAAGCAACATTCTGGTTCCTTCATATTGCACGTAATTCTTGACATAAAGGAGATACCCATCACAAATAGCTAAAATAGCAAACTGGGGTATTACCTACGCATAGAGAGGCTCCCATAACAAATGTGGAAAAATATGTCAACTCATGGAAAGCTGTAGTCTTTATTGCCAAACTATACAACTAATAGAATATTTCATTGGTGCCTTTCAGAGCCTATGGCTTTTTATCAAACTCCCTATTTTGTTGACCCCAAACCGTCCCACACAAGTCGGGCTTGCTTGCTAAACTTACTTGCTGAAACTGAGGGCAAGTATTACCCCTAACACTTTTAAAGATCAATAGTTGCCACTGGTCTGTCTGCTGGCGATTTAGAGGTGTTTTCTGTGCATTTCTACCCTCTTTACCTCGTGCATTAATTTATCGTGTGTCGGCCCTTCTGACATGAGTTAAGAATCTGTATTTTATTTATCAATTATATAATAAACACACTCTAACTTCGGTATCTCTTCACATCAAACAGGAAACATCATCTCGTGTCTAAGAGATGTGATTATCGTGCCTACCTGTGGTTTCGGTGATTTTGTTTTACCTCGGTGTGGTCTTTTGAACCCTATTTTCGATCAAAAAGTGAGTACATTCATCACAAACTCTCTTGCCGGAAGTGAGATTCATTCTGTGGCAATTTGTGTTTGAACCCACACCAGCTTTTTGTAATGTCTGCTGCTTCTACAAAACCGCGCCCAATCCGTGTGCAGCTGTGAATGGAATTAGAGCCCCTTTATGTAGGTCAGTGGAATGAATCTGTCACCAAACAACACATGGTCTGTACTTTACGTTGGACTTTAATTTTAGCACGTCTGACATGTCGTATCTCGTTCAGGGAACACTATTGTTAGTGACGAATAGGCCCAAAGAAATTGCAAATATATATTTGAAGAAAAAAACTGTCATAAACTTTTAGTACCTGACGTGCCGACAGATTCAGTAAATAAGCATTGTACACATGCGCTGAATTAATAATTAAAAAAGAGAGAAACACCAGCTCATGCAGTGGGCTGAGCACATCGTCTTTCTTCAGACACTGATTGACAAAAAATGGTAAAACTCAGGGAGATATTCCTGGTGAATTCCAAAAGTAACTTCCCATCAAAGTTAAGAGGAAATATTAGGGAAGAGAGGGAGGAGGATTCTGACTCTTGTATAAAGAGAAATGTGGTATTAGTACTCACGAGAATAAAAAAATGTAGACTTGTGTATGGATGTAGCCCGGCCATGGGCAATAGAGCGCTGTACAGGGCCAGCGGCCAAGATTACAACACATGTCTTTTACACAGGGGAGGTGCGTCCATTAGGGCACTTGGGCGTTGCCCCACTAATTAATTTGAGGCACTCGAGTTGAGTAATAAGTGTTGCCGTCACTCTTAGCCTCTCCTTCACATTTGCAATCCCAGGCCGCTGGAGGCAGTCGGCTCAGAAAGGAGCGGGGCAGCAGGATTTCAGTGCAAGTGTCTGATGAGTCATCATGACATCGAAGATAATATGTATCAGGTGGTCGGCGCAGCGCACAGCAAGAGTGCGCATTTTCTGTTTAGGGCTTTAACATGTTGGGACCAGCCCGAACATGCGCACTAGGCTGCTCATTAGAAGAGCGAGGGTTGTTCCATGCCGCTCTTCTAATGACCAGCCTAGTGTGCATGTTCGGACTGGTCGCAAACATTTTTGGGCCCTAAACGGAACATGCGCATTACTGCTCAAGCCAATCCTGGCGATGCTGCTGGAGCAGCATCTGGATTGGCTGAAAAAAGCAGTCGGTACTTGCCAGCCAGCCAGCAGCGAGCGTGACGTCAGAGCCTCCTAGTCGAGGCAGACACACCTAGCGTTCACTGCTACCACGGGAGACGGCGGGAACCGGCTGAACATGCAGCAGCAGCCGGGTGGGCTCCAGCGGGGACTCCCGGTCTGATTGGTCACGTTTTAATATTTGTTTATTTTTATTCCTCCGCGCTCCCCTCCTCCCTCCCATGAGCATGCCGGCCGCGGCTGATTTACAGGCAAAATAGCTCTGCGGTGGGATTACATAAATGAACAAGCATTTACAATGCAATGGTCTCGGCATCATTAAAGGAAGAGCTATTGGCATTGCTCATGACATTTCTTTTTTTTTCTTTAAATCATAAACAAATGACATTGTCATTTACATTGCCAATACACAGCACTCTGCACTCAACAGCACACAGCACTCTGCACTCAACAGCACACAGCACTCTGCACTCAACAGCACACAGCACTCTGCACTCAACAGCACACACCGCTCTGCACCTGCACTTACTGCTCTGCACCTGCACTCTGCACTCACAACTCTGCATTCTGCACTCACAACTCTGCATTCTGCACTCACAACTCTGCACTCACTACTCTGCACTCACAACTCTGCATTCTGCACTCACAACTCTGCATTCTGCACTCACAACTCTGCACTCACAACTCTACACTCACAACTCTGCACTCACAACTCTGCACTCACAACTCTGCACTCACAACTCTGCACTCACAACTCTGCACTCACAACTCTGCACTCACAACTCTGCACTCACAACTCTGCACTCACAACTCTGCACTCACAACTCTGCACTCACAACTCTGCACTCACAACTCTGCACTCACAACTCTGCACTCACTACTCTGCACTCACTACTCTGCACTCACTACTCTGCACTCACAACTCTGCACTCACTACTCTGCACTCACTACTCTGCACTCACTACTCTGCACTCACTACTCTGCACTCACTACTCACTACTCTGCACTCACTACTCTGCACTCACTACTCTGCACTCACTACTCTGCACTCACTACTCTGCACTCACTACTCTGCACTCACTACTCTGCACTCGCTACTCACTACTCACTACTCTACACTCACTACTCTGCACTCACTACTCTACACACTCACAACTCTGCACTCACTAGTGTGCACTCACTACTCTGCACTCACTACTTTGCACTCACTACTCACTACTCTGCACTCACTACTCACTACTCACTACTCTCTGCACTCACTACTCTCTGCACTCACTACTCTCTGCACTCACTACTCTCTGCACTCACTACTCTCTACACTCACTACTCTCTGCACTCACTACTCTCTGCACTCACTACCCTGCACTCACTACTCTGCACTCACTACTCTGCACTCACTACTCTGCACTCACTACTCTGCACTCACTACTCTGCACTCACTACTCACTACTCTGCACTCACTACTCACTACTCTGCACTCACTACTCTGCACTCACTACTCTGCACTCACTACTCTGCACTCACTACTCTGCACTCACTACTCTGCACTCACTACTCTGCACTCACTACTCGGCACTCACTACTCGGCACTCACTACTTTGCACTCACTACTCACTACTCAGCACTCACTACTCACTACTCTGCACTCACTACTCTGCACTCACTACTCTGCACTCACTACTCTGCACTCACTACTCTGCACTCACTACTCTGCACTCACTACTCTCTGCACTCACTACTCACTACTCTGCACTCACTACTCTGCACTCACTACTCTGCACTCACTACTCTGCACTCACTACTCTGCACTCACTACTCACTACTCACTATTCTGCACTCACTACTCACTACTCACTACTCTGCACTCACTACTCTGCACTCACTACTCTGCACTCACTACTCTGCACTCACTACTCTGCACTCACTACTCACTACTCTGCACTCACTACTCACTACTCTGCACTCACTACTCTGCACTCACTACTCTGCACTCACTACTCTGCACTCACTACTCTGCACTCACTACTCACTACTCTGCACTCACTACTCACTACTCTGCACTCACTACTCTGCACTCACTACTCACTACTCTGCACTCACTACTCTGCACTCACTACTCTGCACTCACTACTCTGCACTCACTACTCTGCACTCACTACTCACTACTCTGCACTCACTACTCTGCACTCACTACTCACTACTCTGCACTCACTACTCTGCACTCACTACTCTGCACTCACTACTCTGCACTCACTACTCACTACTCTGCACTCACTACTCTGCACTCACTACTCACTACTCTGCACTCACTACTCTGCACTCACTACTCTGCACTCACTACTCACTACTCTGCACTCACTACTCTGCACTCACTACTCTGCACTCACTACTCTGCACTCACTACTCTGCACTCACTACTCTGCACTCACTACTCTCTGCACTCACTACTCACTACTCTGCACTCACTACTCACTACTCTGCACTCACTACTCTGCACTCACTACTCTGCACTCACTACTCTGCACTCACTACTCTCTGCACTCACTACTCTCTGCACTCACTACTCTGCACTCACTACTCTGCACTCACTACCCTGCACTCACTACTCTGCACTCACTACTCTGCACTCACTACTCTGCACTCACTACTCACTACTCACTATTCTGCACTCACTACTCACTACTCTGCACTCACTACTCTGCACTCACTACTCTGCACTCACTACTCTGCACTCACTACTCTGCACTCACTACTCACTACTCACTATTCTGCACTCACTACTCACTACTCACTACTCTGCACTCACTACTCTCTGCACTCACTACTCACTACTCTGCACTCACTACTCTGCACTCACTACTCTGCACTCACTACTCTGCACTCACTACTCTGCACTCACTATTCTGCACTCACTACTCTGCACTCACTATTCTGCACTCACTACTCACTACTCACTACTCTGCACTCACTACTCTGCACTCACTACTCACTACGGGGAGGAGCGGGGCAGCAGGATTTCAGTGCAAGTGTCTGATGAGTCATCATGACATCGAAGATAATATGTATCAGGTGGTCGGCGCAGCGCACAGCAAGAGTGCGCATTTTCTGTTTAGGGCTTTAACATGTTGGGACCAGCCCGAACATGCGCACTAGGCTGCTCATTAGAAGAGCGAGGGTTGTTCCATGCCGCTCTTCTAATGACCAGGCTAGTGTGCATGTTCGGACTGGTCGCAAACATTTTTGGGCCCTAAACGGAACATGCGCATTACTGCTCAAGCCAATCCTGGCGATGCTGCTGGAGCAGCATCTGGATTGGCTGAAAAACGCAGTCGGTACTTGCCAGCCAGCCAGCAGCGAGCGTGACGTCAGAGCCTCCTAGTCGAGGCAGACACACCTAGCGTTCACTGCTACCACGGGAGACGGCGGGAACCGGCTGAACATGCAGCAGCAGCCGGGTGGGCTCCAGCGGGGACTCCCGGTCTGATTGGTCACGTTTTAATATTTGTTTATTTTTATTCCTCCGCGCTCCCCTCCTCCCTCCCATGAGCATGCCGGCCGCGGCTGATTTACAGGCAAAATAGCTCTGCGGTGGGATTACATAAATGAACAAGCATTTACAATGCAATGGTCTCGGCATCATTAAAGGAAGAGCTATTGGCATTGCTCATGACATTTCTTTTTTTTTCTTTAAATCATAAACAAATGACATTGTCATTTACATTGCCAATACACAGCACTCTGCACTCAACAGCACACAGCACTCTGCACTCAACAGCACACAGCACTCTGCACTCAACAGCACACAGCACTCTGCACTCAACAGCACACACCGCTCTGCACCTGCACTTACTGCTCTGCACCTGCACTCTGCACTCACAACTCTGCATTCTGCACTCACAACTCTGCATTCTGCACTCACAACTCTGCACTCACTACTCTGCACTCACAACTCTGCATTCTGCACTCACAACTCTGCATTCTGCACTCACAACTCTGCACTCACAACTCTACACTCACAACTCTGCACTCACAACTCTGCACTCACAACTCTGCACTCACAACTCTGCACTCACAACTCTGCACTCACAACTCTGCACTCACAACTCTGCACTCACAACTCTGCACTCACAACTCTGCACTCACAACTCTGCACTCACTACTCTGCACTCACTACTCTGCACTCACTACTCTGCACTCACAACTCTGCACTCACTACTCTGCACTCACTACTCTGCACTCACTACTCTGCACTCACTACTCTGCACTCACTACTCACTACTCTGCACTCACTACTCTGCACTCACTACTCTGCACTCACTACTCTGCACTCACTACTCTGCACTCACTACTCTGCACTCACTACTCTGCACTCGCTACTCACTACTCACTACTCTACACTCACTACTCTGCACTCACTACTCTACACACTCACAACTCTGCACTCACTAGTGTGCACTCACTACTCTGCACTCACTACTTTGCACTCACTACTCACTACTCTGCACTCACTACTCACTACTCACTACTCTCTGCACTCACTACTCTCTGCACTCACTACTCTCTGCACTCACTACTCTCTGCACTCACTACTCTCTACACTCACTACTCTCTGCACTCACTACTCTCTGCACTCACTACCCTGCACTCACTACTCTGCACTCACTACTCTGCACTCACTACTCTGCACTCACTACTCTGCACTCACTACTCTGCACTCACTACTCTGCACTCACTACTCACTACTCTGCACTCACTACTCACTACTCTGCACTCACTACTCTGCACTCACTACTCTGCACTCACTTCACTACTCTGCACTCACTACTCTGCACTCACAACTCTGCACTCACTACTCTGCACTCACTACTCTGCACTCACTACTCTGCACTCACTACTCTGCACTCACTACTCACTACTCTGCACTCACTACTCTGCACTCACTACTCTGCACTCACTACTCTGCACTCACTACTCTGCACTCACTACTCTGCACTCACTACTCTGCACTCACTACTCACTACTCACTACTCTACACTCACTACTCTGCACTCACTACTCTACACACTCACAACTCTGCACTCACTAGTGTGCACTCACTACTCTGCACTCACTACTTTGCACTCACTACTCACTACTCTGCACTCACTACTCACTACTCACTTCTCTCTGCACTCACTACTCTCTGCACTCACTACTCTCTGCACTCACTACTCTCTGCACTCACTACTCTCTACACTCACTACTCTCTGCACTCACTACTCTCTGCACTCACTACCCTGCACTCACTACTCTGCACTCACTACTCTGCACTCACTACTCTGCACTCACTACTCTGCACTCACTACTCTGCACTCACTACTCTGCACTCACTACTCACTACTCTGCACTCACTACTCACTACTCTGCACTCACTACTCTGCACTCACTACTCTGCACTCACTACTCTGCACTCACTACTCTGCACTCACTACTCGGCACTCACTACTCGGCACTCACTACTCGGCACTCACTACTTTGCACTCACTACTCACTACTCAGCACTCACTACTCACTACTCTGCACTCACTACTCTGCACTCACTACTCTGCACTCACTACTCTGCACTCACTACTCTGCACTCACTACTCTGCACTCACTACTCTCTGCACTCACTACTCTGCACTCACTACTCTGCACTCACTACTCTGCACTCACTACTCTGCACTCACTACTCTGCACTCACTACTCACTACTCACTATTCTGCACTCACTACTCACTACTCACTACTCTGCACTCACTACTCTGCACTCACTACTCTGCACTCACTACTCTGCACTCACTACTCTGCACTCACTACTCACTACTCTGCACTCACTACTCACTACTCTGCACTCACTACTCTGCACTCACTACTCTGCACTCACTACTCTGCACTCACTACTCTGCACTCACTACTCTGCACTCACTACTCACTACTCTGCACTCACTACTCACTACTCTGCACTCACTACTCTGCACTCACTACTCACTACTCTGCACTCACTACTCTGCACTCACTACTCTGCACTCACTACTCTGCACTCACTACTCTGCACTCACTACTCACTACTCTGCACTCACTACTCTGCACTCACTACTCACTACTCTGCACTCACTACTCTGCACTCACTACTCTGCACTCACTACTCTGCACTCAATACTCACTACTCTGCACTCACTACTCTGCACTCACTACTCACTACTCTGCACTCACTACTCTGCACTCACTACTCTGCACTCACTACTCACTACTCTGCACTCACTACTCTGCACTCACTACTCTGCACTCACTACTCTGCACTCACTACTCTGCACTCACTACTCTGCACTCACTACTCTCTGCACTCACTACTCACTACTCTGCACTCACTACTCACTACTCTGCACTCACTACTCTGCACTCACTACTCTGCACTCACTACTCTGCACTCACTACTCTCTGCACTCACTACTCTCTGCACTCACTACTCTGCACTCACTACTCTGCACTCACTACCCTGCACTCACTACTCTGCACTCACTACTCTGCACTCACTACTCTGCACTCACTACTCACTACTCACTATTCTGCACTCACTACTCACTACTCTGCACTCACTACTCTGCACTCACTACTCTGCACTCACTACTCTGCACTCACTACTCACTACTCACTATTCTGCACTCACTACTCACTACTCACTACTCACTACTCAGCACTCACTACTCACTACTCTGCACTCACTACTCTGCACTCACTACTCTGCACTCACTACTCTGCACTCACTACTCTGCACTCACTACTCTCTGCACTCACTACTCACTACTCTGCACTCACTACTCTGCACTCACTACTCTGCACTCACTACTCTGCACTCACTACTCTGCACTCACTACTCACTACTCACTATTCTGCACTCACTACTCACTACTCACTACTCTGCACTCACTACTCTGCACTCACTACTCTGCACTCACTACTCTGCACTCACTACTCTGCACTCACTACTCACTACTCTGCACTCACTACTCACTACTCTGCACTCACTACTCTGCACTCACTACTCTGCACTCACTACTCTGCACTCACTACTCTGCACTCACTACTCTGCACTCACTACTCACTACTCTGCACTCACTACTCACTACTCTGCACTCACTACTCTGCACTCACTACTCACTACTCTGCACTCACTACTCTGCACTCACTACTCTGCACTCACTACTCTGCACTCACTACTCTGCACTCACTACTCACTACTCTGCACTCACTACTCTGCACTCACTACTCACTACTCTGCACTCACTACTCTGCACTCACTACTCTGCACTCACTACTCTGCACTCACTACTCACTACTCTGCACTCACTACTCTGCACTCACTACTCACTACTCTGCACTCACTACTCTGCACTCACTACTCTGCACTCACTACTCACTACTCTGCACTCACTACTCTGCACTCACTACTCTGCACTCACTACTCTGCACTCACTACTCTGCACTCACTACTCTGCACTCACTACTCTCTGCATTCACTACTCACTACTCTGCACTCACAACTCTGCACTCACAACTCTGCACTCACAACTCTGCACTCTGCACTCACAACTCTGCACTCACTACCCTGCACTCACTACTCTGCACTCACTACTCTGCACTCACTACTCTGCACTCACTACTCTGCACTCACTACTCTGCACTCACTACTCTCTGCACTCACTACTCTCTGCACTCACTACTCTCTGCACTCACTACTCTCTGCACTCACTACTCTGCACTCACTACTCTGCACTCACTACTCTGCACTCACTACTCTGCATTCACTACTCACTACTCTGCACTCACAACTCTGCACTCACAACTCTGCACTCACAACTCTGCACTCACAACTCTGCACTCACAACTCTGCACTCACAACTCTGCACTCACAACTCTGCACTCACAACTCTGCACTCACTACTCTGCACTCACTACTCTGCACTCACTACTCTGCACTCACAACTCTGCACTCACTACTCTGCACTCACTACTCTGCACTCACTACTCTGCACTCACTACTCTGCACTCACTACTCACTACTCTGCACTCACTACTCTGCACTCACTACTCTGCACTCACTACTCTGCACTCACTACTCTGCACTCACTACTCTGCACTCACTACTCTGCACTCACTACTCACTACTCACTACTCTACACTCACTACTCTGCACTCACTACTCTACACACTCACAACTCTGCACTCACTAGTGTGCACTCACTACTCTGCACTCACTACTTTGCACTCACTACTCACTACTCTGCACTCACTACTCACTACTCACTACTCTCTGCACTCACTACTCTCTGCACTCACTACTCTCTGCACTCACTACTCTCTGCACTCACTACTCTCTACACTCACTACTCTCTGCACTCACTACTCTCTGCACTCACTACCCTGCACTCACTACTCTGCACTCACTACTCTGCACTCACTACTCTGCACTCACTACTCTGCACTCACTACTCTGCACTCACTACTCTGCACTCACTACTCACTACTCTGCACTCACTACTCACTACTCTGCACTCACTACTCTGCACTCACTACTCTGCACTCACTACTCTGCACTCACTACTCTGCACTCACTACTCTGCACTCACTACTCTGCACTCACTACTCGGCACTCACTACTCGGCACTCACTACTCGGCACTCACTACTTTGCACTCACTACTCACTAGTCAGCACTCACTACTCACTACTCTGCACTCACTACTCTGCACTCACTACTCTGCACTCACTACTCTGCACTCACTACTCTGCACTCACTACTCTGCACTCACTACTCTCTGCACTCACTACTCACTACTCTGCACTCACTACTCTGCACTCACTACTCTGCACTCACTACTCTGCACTCACTACTCTGCACTCACTACTCACTACTCACTATTCTGCACTCACTACTCACTACTCACTACTCTGCACTCACTACTCTGCACTCACTACTCTGCACTCACTACTCTGCACTCACTACTCTGCACTCACTACTCACTACTCTGCACTCACTACTCACTACTCTGCACTCACTACTCTGCACTCACTACTCTGCACTCACTACTCTGCACTCACTACTCTGCACTCACTACTCTGCACTCACTACTCACTACTCTGCACTCACTACTCACTACTCTGCACTCACTACTCTGCACTCACTACTCACTACTCTGCACTCACTACTCTGCACTCACTACTCTGCACTCACTACTCTGCACTCACTACTCTGCACTCACTACTCACTACTCTGCACTCACTACTCTGCACTCACTACTCATTACTCTGCACTCACTACTCTGCACTCACTACTCTGCACTCACTACTCTGCACTCACTACTCACTACTCTGCACTCACTACTCTGCACTCACTACTCACTACTCTGCACTCACTACTCTGCACTCACTACTCTGCACTCACTACTCACTACTCTGCACTCACTACTCTGCACTCACTACTCTGCACTCACTACTCTGCACTCACTACTCTGCACTCACTACTCTGCACTCACTACTCTCTGCACTCACTACTCACTACTCTGCACTCACTACTCACTACTCTGCACTCACTACTCTGCACTCACTACTCTGCACTCACTACTCTGCACTCACTACTCTCTGCACTCACTACTCTCTGCACTCACTACTCTGCACTCACTACTCTGCACTCACTACCCTGCACTCACTACTCTGCACTCACTACTCTGCACTCACTACTCTGCACTCACTACTCTGCACTCACTACTCTGCACTCACTACTCTCTGCACTCACTACTCTCTGCACTCACTACTCTGCACTCACTACTCACTACTCACTATTCTGCACTCACTACTCACTACTCACTACTCTGCACTCACTACTCTCTGCACTCACTACTCACTACTCTGCACTCACTACTCTGCACTCACTACTCTGCACTCACTACTCTGCACTCACTACTCTGCACTCACTATTCTGCACTCACTACTCACTACTCACTACTCTGCACTCACTACTCTGCACTCACTACTCACTACTCTGCACTCACTACTCACTACTCTGCACTCACTACTCTGCACTCACTACTCTGCACTCACTACTCTGCACTCACTACTCACTACTCACTATTCTGCACTCACTACTCACTACTCACTACTCTGCACTCACTACTCTCTGCACTCACTACTCACTACTCTGCACTCACTACTCTGCACTCACTACTCTGCACTCACTACTCTCTGCACTCACTACTCACGACTCTGCACTCACTACTCTGCACTCACTACTCTGCACTCACTACTCTGCACTCACTACTATGCACTCACTACTCTGCACTCACTACTCTCTGCACTCACTACTCACTACTCTGCACTCACTACTCACTACTCTGCACTCACTACTCTGCACTCACTACTCTGCACTCACTACTCTGCACTCACTACTCTCTGCACTCACTACTCTCTGCACTCACTACTCTGCACTCACTACTCTGCACTCACTACTCTGCACTCACTACCCTGCACTCACTACTCTGCACTCACTACTCTGCACTCACTACTCTGCACTCACTACTCTGCACTCACTACTCTGCACTCACTACTCTCTGCACTCACTACTCACTACTCTGCACTCACTACTCACTACTCTGCACTCACTACTCTGCACTCACTACTCTGCACTCACTACTCTGCACTCACTACTCTCTGCACTCACTACTCTCTGCACTCACTACTCTGCACTCACTACTCTGCACTCACTACCCTGCACTCACTACTCTGCACTCACTACTCTGCACTCACTACTCTGCACTCACTACTCTGCACTCACTACTCTGCACTCACTACTCTCTGCACTCACTACTCTCTGCACTCACTACTCTGCACTCACTACTCACTACTCACTATTCTGCACTCACTACTCACTACTCACTACTCTGCACTCACTACTCTCTGCACTCACTACTCACTACTCTGCACTCACTACTCTGCACTCACTACTCTGCACTCACTACTCTGCACTCACTACTCTGCACTCACTATTCTGCACTCACTACTCACTACTCACTACTCTGCACTCACTACTCTGCACTCACTACTCACTACTCTGCACTCACTACTCACTACTCTGCACTCACTACTCTGCACTCACTACTCTGCACTCACTACTCTGCACTCACTACTCACTACTCACTATTCTGCACTCACTACTCACTACTCACTACTCTGCACTCACTACTCTCTGCACTCACTACTCACTACTCTGCACTCACTACTCTGCACTCACTACTCTGCACTCACTACTCTCTGCACTCACTACTCACGACTCTGCACTCACTACTCTGCACTCACTACTCTGCACTCACTACTCTGCACTCACTACTATGCACTCACTACTCTGCACTCACTACTCTCTGCACTCACTACTCACTACTCTGCACTCACTACTCACTACTCTGCACTCACTACTCTGCACTCACTACTCTGCACTCACTACTCTGCACTCACTACTCTCTGCACTCACTACTCTCTGCACTCACTACTCTGCACTCACTACTCTGCACTCACTACTCTGCACTCACTACCCTGCACTCACTACTCTGCACTCACTACTCTGCACTCACTACTCTGCACTCACTACTCTGCACTCACTACTCACTACTCACTATTCTGCACTCACTACTCACTACTCTGCACTCACTACTCTGCACTCACTACTCTGCACTCACTACTCTGCACTCAGTACTCTGCACTCACTATTCTGCACTCACTACTCACTACTCACTACTCTGCACTCACTACTCTCTGCACTCACTACTCACTACTCTGCACTCACTACTCTGCACTCACTACTCTGCACTCACTACTCTCTGCACTCACTACTCACTACTCTGCACTCACTACTCTGCACTCACTACTCTGCACTCACTACTCTGCACTCACTACTCTGCACTCACTATTCTGCACTCACTACTCACTACTCACTACTCTGCACTCACTACTCTGCACTCACTACTCTGCACTCTGCACTCACTACTCTGCACTCTGCACTCACTACTCTGCACTCTGCACTCACTACTCTGCACTCTGCACTCACTACTCTGCACTCACTACTCACTACTCACTATTCTGCACTCACTACTCTGCACTCACTACTCTGCACTCACTACTCTCTGCACTCACTACTCTCTGCACTCACTACTCTGCACTCACTACCCTGCACTCACTACTCTGCACTCACTACTCTGCACTCACTACTCTGCACTCACTACTCTGCACTCACTACTCTGCACTCACTACTCTCTGCACTCACTACTCTCTGCACTCACTACTCTCTGCACTCACTACTCTCTGCACTCACTACTCTGCACTCACTACTCTGCACTCACTACTCTGCATTCACTACTCACTACTCTGCACTCACTACTCTGCACTCACTACTCTCTGCACTCACTACTCTCTGCACTCACTACTCTCTGCACTCACTACTCTCTGCACTCACTACTCTGCACTCACTACTCTCTGCACTCACTACTCTGCACTCACTACCCTGCACTCACTACTCTGCACTCACTACCCTGCACACTCACTACTACGCTGGGCAACTCCAGAAATATTTTTCTCAAGCAACCGGACAACCACGCAGACTATACCGCACAGAAGATAAACTATGTAATATGGTTCAAAACTGTATTAAATGTCTAGGAATAAATACGATTGCTCAGTCCTCACTCAGGCTTCTTCTGTTGGTTTGCGGCGGCCAGCTGACAGCATCTGCATCACTTGATGTGAAGTTCACTCACACAAGCAGGACTGACAAACAGCCACAGTGAAACAGCATTTTGTGACTCCTTTCAGAAATAATTGCTTCTCGTGGGTGGGAATCTCTGCACGTATGGTGCTATGCCTAACACGATCACAAAAAAAAACCAAGCCGTAAGCGTGCACACTCCCGAACTTCCGGTTTCGCGATGTGCAAGCTCACGGCTGTCGTGGGGCGGGACTTCCGTCTTTGCGAGAAGCCCGCGCCCATGGAGTGGATGGCCCAGAGACTGGTGGCAGCAGAAATCAGGAGTGGCGGCTGATGCGGTAAGTGGGGCTTGGGGGGCTTGGCACGTGTGTGTGTGTGTCTGCGCGCGTGTGTCTGCACGTGTGTGGGTGTGTCTGCGTGTGTGTGTGTGTGTGAGAGACTGCGCGTGCGTGTGTGTGTGCCTGCCTTCGGCCGGCCTGCATAAGCGCGTTCACAGACCCTGGTCGGCGCGTTCACAGCTCTAGGTCCCTTCAGAGCGAACTCCATGACAATAGGTCTCGATGCCGAGACCTAAAAATGATTGGATAAATCACAGACCCTGGTCGGCGCGTTCACAGCTCTAGGTCCCTTCAGAGCGAACTCCATGACAATAGGTCTCGATGCCGAGACCTAAAAATGATTGGATAAATAAGGAATTATCGCTAATGTTGTTTAAAGAGAGGAGGACTGAGTCAACTAGAACAACAGTGGCCCTTATTTAGAGGTGGCTATGGGTTACAGTTTATACCACTCTCGTGCTTGCAAACCCTGCGGACTGCTTTGCAACTCTCTTAACTTCACTTGAGTAATTTAGAACTTTTCAGAGCAACAATGCCTCCAACTTTGGCCAATTTCAGAAGCTGGTGTCCCTATTTGTTATTTAAATAATTTCTCCATTCATGCAACATTTTTATATCTCCATTCACATCTATCGGGTAAGGAAATTTGACAATTCCGCCAGATGGGCATCCAAATCTTTATCCACTTCCTGTGACTGCAATGAAGTCAAAGGTCCTGTAACGCAACTTCCCGTGAAGCCAACCTGGGATGTGAAAGACACAGTGGTTTAATTTCGATGAACAGTGATTTGAATGAACGGACACAAATAAGAGACCGATTTCTGATTCGCCTATCTAATTAAAATCCGAACATAACAATGGTCTGTGATCATGTTTAATGGTCAATGTTGTGTTCCCCTTTTTTTCCACTCATATTGCACGCAACATAATGAATATGGTAAACAGCGGCATCAGTGGTAAAATGCTATCTCGTAAGAAGTGCTCTCAGAAGAGGATATGCCATGAGTCTGGCATAGCCTATGGCCCATATTTCAGATGACAAGTCTTTTTATCAGTTTCTGTCCTGACTAATGTACACAATTATTGCAGGATGGGTGAGGGTGTGGTATTGCTTGGAGAAAGGGTGAGTTAAAGATGAGAAACATAACAGAGCACCAGTAAATGCTAGGAACTGATTAAGGGACATATTTATGAAGGACACATTAGTTCTCAGTTTGGTTCCATGTAATCACTGTTGATGAAAGATTTAGGATGAATATGGCAATATCATTATGTTTACTTCAGGTCTTTTGATTGCTCATCATGCTAAATAAGGTACCAAAGCGTGCTGTATGCTCAATTTCTCGATGGGCTGAGCCTGTGTCCACAGCCTATCTGGCTGGATCTTTGCTGGGCAAAACCTTTGTGACTACCACCTCATGGGCACCAAGCTCCGAAAGTAACGGGGTGTATTTTAATGTATGTATGTGAGCTTTCCTCCACTTAAAGCCTTCTGTTTTCTGAGCAACGTGCAATAAATCGTCAAAAGTCATAGGGGGTCATTAGGATGACGGGCGGACTTAGTCCGCCCGCCATCCTATCGGAATTCCGGACCGCCCAACATAAGGGCGGGGGTCCTGTGGGGGGTATTAGGAAGTGCCCGCCACAGTGGTGGGCACATCCTGCATTTTTATCATTATGGCGGGCGGTGCTCTCAGCACCGTCCGCCACAATGCTAAAAATGCACATTTGCATTTACATTAACAAAGCGGCAGGCACCACGCGGTGCCTGCCGCTTTGTTAATATAAAAGCAGGGGGGTACCACAGGTACCACCTGTGTGCACCCCCCACCTGTCCTTCACTCCGGGGGCTCGCAGGGGGCCCCCAAAGTGAAGACCGCCTGCCTTTCCGTGGTGGCATCGCCGCCATGGAAAGGCATCTGTTATGGGCAATGCGAATATGGCTGGCGGTGTCTAATAGACACGGCCACCATATTAAACCTTTTCCGCCCCAGCCGCAAGGCGACCGGGACGGAAAAGCGGTGGACGGTCTTTACGTCCGCCGTAGTAACCCCCGCCATGCTAATATGGCGGGGGGTGATTAAGGGTAGGATGGCGGGCGGATCGTCCCAGCCAGGCCGGCAGTGGCTACCGCCAGCCTGGCGGGCGGGGGCGATCCGCCCGCCATCCTAATGGGCCCCATAGTGTACAAATGCGAAGGTGTGCCTTAGTGGGGAGCGTAATTCACATTCAGATGTGGCTTATGCATAACAAAACCTAACAAAAAGAATTCATTCTCACTCTTTACGCCACTCTTGTTTAAACACTACTTAAAGCGCGCTGATTCGCTAGTGCGCTGATAACCCTATTCCTCCTGAGGCACAGCCGGGAGTTGTTGTTTGTGTGAACTTCTGCTTGTTTTTAACTAGAAAAATTGTTATTTTTAAAATCACTCCCCCCCCTACCTGTCACACGACTGCTGTGTGCAGGCACCTGTCCTTCTGCCTAAACGAGCGCTGGTAAGGGCGAAATCGCCGCATTTGCAAACGCCATTCTCCTCGCCCGGAGTAGGACACGCCCACTCCGAGGCCATGCCCTCTCCACAAACACTACTTAAAGCGCACTGAATCACTAGTGCGCTGATAACCCTATTCCTTCTGAGGCACAGCCAGGAGTTGTTGTTTGTGTGAACTTCTGCTTGTTTTTAAGTAGAAAAAATGTTATTTTTAAAATCACTCCCCCCCCTACCTGTCACACGACTGCTGTGTGCAGGCACCTGTCCTTCTGCCTAAACGAGCGCTGGTAAGGGCGAAATCGCCGCATTTGCAAACGCCATTCTCCTCGCCCGGAGTAGGACACACCCACTCTGAGGCCACGCCCCCTCCACAAACACTACTTAAAGCGCGCAGAATCGCTAGTGCGCTGATAACCCTATTCCTCCTGAGGCACAGCCGGGAGTTGTTGTTTGTGTGAACTTCTGCTTGTTTTTAACTTGAAAAATTGTTATTTTTAAAATCACTCACCCCCCTACCTGTCACACGACTGCTGTGTGCAGGCACCTGTCCTTCCGCCTAAACGAGCGCTGGTAAGGGCGAAATCGCCGCATTTGCAAACGCCATTCTCCTCGCCCGGAGTAGGACACGCCCACTCCGAGGCCACGCCCCCTCCACAAACACTACTTAAAGGGCGCTGAATCGCTAGTGCGCTGATAACCCTATTCCTCCTGAGGCACAACCGGGAGTTGTTGTTTGTGTGAACTTCTGCTTGTTTTTAACCTGAAAAATTGTTATTTTTAAAATCACACACCCCCCTACCTGTCACACGACTGCTGGGTGCAGGCACCTGTCCTTCCACCTAAACGAGCGCTGGTAAGAGCGAAATCGCCGCATTTGCAAACGCCATTCTCCTCGCCCAGAGTAGGACACGCCCACTCCGAGGCCACGCCCCCTCTATCATCCCTTGTCTATAAAGATGTGCATGTACAGGAAGCGCAGCGGACGAGCGCAGCGGGCGCGACGAATGCGCGCATAAGGCAAGCATAAGGCAAGCTCGTCTGCGCTCGTCCGCGCCGAGTCCGGGCCCAGGGCCACCCCCCCTATATTGCATGCTTCAGAGCACAGATACTATAGTGCCGAAATCCTCCACAGCCTTAGGCCCTCCGCCAACATCTGTTCTCGGCATACTTATCACGCCGACGTCCTGCCACATGTTTGTCCTAAATGCCATACACCCCTTAACATCAAACCTAGCCTGGAACTCACTTATGATTTTCGCATGTTCCTACTGAACTGTCGCTCCCTGCCGAAACACAGCGCCGAAATGGCACTGTTAATAGAGGAACACAATCCAGATATACTGTTTCTGACGGAAACCTGGCTGACATCTGAGTCCGACCCTGCGGTTGTAGACGCTCTCCCGTCAGGCTTCCAAATCAGTCGGCTAGACCGACCCAAAGGGAGAGGAGGAGGTCTGGCAATTATTTACAAAGAACAGTATCACTGTAGAGTTGCCCCGGAAACCATCCCGGACTGTGAGAGTCTCGCCTTCAACATCGAACTCTCACCCAACAGTTGCTTCTCAGGCACTCTTGTCTACCGCCCCCCTGGCCCCTCGAAGCAGTTCCACAGTAACATGCCGTTATGTGTGACCGAACGAGTCAGTACCATGTCGTCCAATTTTACTCTGCTTGGAGATCTCAACTTGCATTTTGACTCCTCACTGGACCACATAGCCGTTTCCTTAGCAGACGATCTAGCAGCCCTGCAACTTACCCAACGTGTCACAACCCCTACTCACGTTAAGGGTCACCTGCTGGACCCTGTTTTCAGCAATTGCCCTGATCTCCTAGTCGGCCCATCTATTCCCCTGCCATGGACAGACCACTTCATGGTTCCCATCAGCTGGACCACGGTTAAACCTCCATCGACTGTACCCACTACCAAGCTCATCCGAGCTTGGTCCCGCCTTGCGGTGGATAACTGGGCTACCAAACTTGCTAGTACTCTACCCTGTGATCATGAGGACCCTGGCCTAGCCAACCAGGCCTACTTCAACTGGATCACACAAACCCTAGACACAACACTCCCAGTAAAGAAGACTACGCTGAAACGCCCTCTCAAAACTGCCCCCTGGTACACGGACTCTCTCAGGGACAAGAAACGTCTATGCAGAAGATTGGAAAGACTTTGGCGCTCAGATTACGCGGCGGACAATAAAACCCGCTACCAAAAATCCATCAGCGAATACAAAACGCAAGTAAAAACAGCCCAGGCCACATATTTCTCCGATAGAATAGTGATGGCCAAATCGAAACCGAAGGAGATTTTTCACATCGTAAAACAGTTAATGAAACCTCCCCCCGCCGTGCAGGTCGAAAAGTCCACCACCCACTGCAATAACGTTGCTGAATTCTTCTACCAAAAAGTAAACATCATCTACTCAGCCTTCCCCCCCCATCAAAAACATCACCTCCTTTATCCAACTCAATAAATCCCCAGCACCATACCCCCCCTACTTCCGCAATCCACTTTGACTCACTTCCCCCTACTGGACCTTACAACTCTTGAATCCTTAGCGAAGAGAGTCAAATCCGGGTCTCCTGACGACCCAGCCCCGCCAAACATAATAATGGCCGCCTCCCAGGTCAACCTGCCTATAATTAGGGAGGTACTAAATGCATCAATCACCTCTTGCATGGTTCCGGTCGACTGGAAGCAGGCCAAGGTCAGAGCTCTACTAAAAATGCCTAATCTAGACCCAACTGACCTGGGCAACTATCGACCCATCTCCCTGCTCCCCTGGGTGAGCAAGATCTTAGAAAAACATGTAAATCATCATCTAGTAAACTTTTTGGAAAGTTTTCACTTACTAGACCCACACAGACGGGCTTCAGACCGAAACATGGGACCGAGACCGCCCTCCTCATGGTCACCGAGTAAGCTAGAATACTCCTGGATCAAGGAGGATCAGTGGCAGTGATCCTCCTCGACCTAAGTGCAGCATTCGATACGGTCAGTCATGACACTCTGCTGTACCGTATGTCCTGTGCCGAGATTAAGGACAAAGCCTGGTCGTGGTTCAAGTCCTTTCTAGAGGATAGATCCTTTAGAGTCTTTGAGGGTGAGTCCGTCTCCTCCAGCAGACCTCTGAAGTGTGGAGTCTCCCAGGGTTCCTCTCTGAGCCCCGCACTCTTCAATCTATACATGAGGCCACTGGCTGAGATCGTCCGTCCTTTCGGGATCAAGATCATCTCGTATGCGGACGACACGCAGCTGGTGGTCTCGCTGACGCAGGATGACAACCTACCGGCGTCAGGCGGGCTCAGAGAGTCCCTAGAAGAGGTGAAGACTTGGATGTCCTCTTCATCCCTCAAGCTGAACGGGGACAAAACGGAGCTGATGCTCCTAGGCCCCCCAGATCTCCTCCTCCCCGATGCCCTATGGCCCCCGTGTCTGGGTCTTCCACCAACTCCCAAAGACAGTATCAAGAGCCTCGCAGTCTGGTTGGACAGATCCCCATCGTTCAATATGCAAGCCACAAAACTGTCAGCCACCTGTTTTGGCATCATGAGGATGCTAAAGAAAATCTTCCCCCTCCTTCCCATGGAAGCCAAACAGGTGGCTATACAAGGGCTTATACAATCACGCCTTGGTTTTAACAATGTGCTCTATCTCGGCGCCCCAGACTACACTCTGCGCAGGCTGCAGATAGTGCAGAACTGCGCAGCCCGCTTACTGCTGGAGATCCCTCGCAGACATTCAGTGAGGGCCGGACTGGCTAGCCTCCATTGGCTACCAGTCTGCCAAAGAATTCTTTTTAAAGCAATGTGCATTGCCCATCAAGCCTTCTGGGACACTGGTCCGAGTATTACTCGCAACCTAGTCACTCACTACACGCCCAACAGAAGTCTCCGCTCCAGCCAGACCTTTCTAGCAGTGACTCCTAGAATAAAAAAAAAATACAGGTCCGGCGGCAGGTCCTTCGCCTTCAATGCCTCCAGGACATGGAATGCCCTTCCACTTCACCTCAGAGCCAGCTCTAATCTCACCTCGTTTCGCAAACAGCTCAAAACCTTCCTTTTTAACTCACCTTCTTAACTTCAACCCCCTCCTTTGTCTCTCCGGTAGGTTTTTGGTTATTACTAGCGCTTGGACGCCTCAGGGCAGCAATTTGCGCTCTACAAATTCAAATTCAATTCAATTCAATTCAATTCAAATCAAGTTCTGCATCAACCAATCCTCTGGCAGCTCTTGAGCAAAATATATTATAGTCATTAGTGCAGAGTGAATAGCTGCCAAGCGGCTGGATGTCACGTGACACACTTTCTGACTGTCTTGGGTATTTATATACCAGCACTTTCTATGACGGCACTTATAAAAGAACCTAGACTTTGACATAGTTCCTCCTTTGAGGCTTGCAATGTATGGGAGAGGATACTTTGTCCATATATTTACACATCCACATGACCCAAAGTTTGCTTTGTGGCATTTGGAGCAGAATGGGTAGATGGTCTAATAGTGTTTGATTATTAGGAATAACCAGAAATGAGGATTTTTAGTTTCCATCGAGTGAGTGAGCTCCAAGTAAAAGACAAAGAGTTGAATCTTGATACTGCATGGTCTGATCATTGGTAATAAACAATTGTTTGCAGGAGGCAGATACAGATTTGTTTGAGCCACACAGCATCTACAGACCCACCCACCCTAACTTCCATGGTGGGTATTGTGCCTTACACTGCCCACTTACTTTTTTATTTTATGTTAGATTTGTGATAAATAAAAATGCAAGTCAGGTTTAGTCCAACGCTATGTCCCTAGACTGCTTACGGGGGTGCAGGTGTACTTTACTAGAAGCGTTCAGCCTCCCTCATTACAATAATGACATTTACAAAGAGGCAACTCAGTTGTCGTGCACCCTATATGTGGTCTAGATTCTTATTGCTTTTTCATTTTGTTTGTCTAAATTAGCTTAAAATGCAGTATCTGCCCTTTTTTTCTTTAAAACATTTCTCAGAGGAAGAACCCCTCCCCCGATCTTGACTTATATCAGTTGGGCTCACTTGGGGCTAACTTTTTTACACTTTGAAAAACCACCAGCTGCCACTGCTTTACTTATTTTACGAGCTGAAACAGATAAGGTGCATGCTTTAACAAAAAGAGTATTTTGATGGCAAATGTGCTATGTATGAATGGTACCCAGCATGGTTATCTCAAAGTCTGTTATGAAGTTCTGGGTTTATACTGAATAAGCAACTACCTATGTTATTATATGACATTGACATCTCTTTATTAATGTAACAACTGTACTTTCCCAATTGCTTTTTTAACCTTCTTGCTTTCTCAAATTTGCTTGAAAAAGCACCATTAGCCCACTCTTTTCCAATATTTTCGCAAGGGGAAAACCCCCCTGAACCCTCCTTATGGCGATCGGGCTCACTCGCTACGCTCGCTCACCATGGTTCGCACCACTGCACTTGTTACGCCTCACCACTTTAAATGTCACCAGCCGCCACTGCTTTTACAACGTAGAGGAAGTAGGGTCCCCACAGTGACTATAGGACGAGGGGTTTCTAAGGTGTTGAGATGTGGTGTTCTTTGAAGATGTGGGTTTTTGCCTCTTTCTTGAACTGAATTCAGGGCAGTTGGATAATCTCGCTTTTGTTTCAGATCCTGGGTGCGTAGATTGTACTGTCTGTTTTCTGAAGAGATCTGCTGCTATGTTTCTCAGCAGCTTTGGTTGCCGCGCTGTGTTACACTAGATTTTAGTAAATCCCTACCAAGGTGCCATAAAATGATCTCATTTTCTGTGTTCTGTGCAAATATTAAAAACAAAATCACAATTTTAGTACATGGGCTTCAGACAGCTTAACTCATAAACACATGTCAAATCTACCTCCTTGTGCCACCAAGCTCTGCTATCATTCAATCAATCAGTGACACTTATATAGCGCGCTACATACCCGTAGGGTCTCAAGGCGCTGGGGGGGGGGGGGGGGGGGTGCCGCTACTGCTCGAACAGCCAGGTCTTCAGCTTCTTCCTGAAGGAGAGGTGGTCTTGGGTCAGGCGCAGGTCGGGAGGGAGGGAGTTCCAGGTCTTGGCGGCCAGGTAGGAGAAGGACCTTCCTCCTGTAGTCGCTCTTCGGATGCGGGGGACGGCGGCGAGGGCGTGGTTGGCTGATCGGAGGTGGCGTTTGGGAGCGTAGAAGTTGATCCGGCTGTTGAGGTAGCGCGGGCCTTGGTCGTGTAGGGCTTTGTGTGCGTGGGTGAGGAGGCGGAAGGTGATTCTTTTGTTGACGGGGAGCCAGTGAAGGTCTTTCAGATGTCAGGTGATGTGGCTGGTTCGTGGGATGTCGAGGATGAGTCTGGCTGAGGCGTTCTGGATCCGCTGGAGTCTCTTCTGGAGCTTGGCGGTGGTACCGGCGTAGAGGGCGTTGCCGTAGTCCAGTCGGCTGGTGACGAGGGCCTGGGTGACTGTCTTCCTGGTCTCGGTGGGGATCCACCAGAAGATCTTCCGTAGCATGCGTAGGATGTTGAAGCACGCCGAGGAGACGTTGTTGACTTGCCTGGTCATGGAGAGGGAGGAGTCCAGGATGAAGCCCAGGTTGCGTGCATGGTCTGTCGGTTTGGGTGCGGTGCCCAGGGCGGGAGGCCACCAGGAGTCGTCCCAGGCGGAGGGTGAAGAGCCCAGGATGAGGACCTCCGTCTTGTCAGAGTTCATTTTCAGGCGGCTGGTCGTCATCCACTCGGCTACCTCTTTCATCCCTTCGTGCAGGTTGGCTCTGGCGGAGGCGGGTCGTTGGTCAGGGAGAGGATCAGCTGGGTGTCGTCGGCGTAGGAGATTATGCTGAGGTTGTGTTTGCGTACGATGGCCGCGAGGGGGCTCATGTAGACGTTGAAGAGGGTGGGGCTCAGAGATGAACCTTGAGGGACGCCGCAGATGACTTCGGAGGCCTCTGACTTGTACGGTGGTAGGCGGACTCTCTGTGTTCTTCCGTCGAGGAAGGAGATGATCCATTCCAGCGCCTTGTCCTGGATTCCGATGTTGCTGAGGCGCTGTACTAGGGTGCGGTGGCAGACCGTGTCGAATGCCGCGAAGAGGTCTAGGAGGATGAGGGCCGCTGTTTCTCCATTGTCCATCAGGGCTCGGATGTCATCGGTGGCGGCGATGAGGGCGGTCTCGGTGCTGTGATTGGCTCGGAAGCCGGACTGTGAGGGGTCGAGGGATCCGTTCGTCTCGAGGAAGGTGGCCATCTGCTTGTTGACGGTCTTCTCGATGACTTTGGCTGGAAACGGGAGGAGCGAGATGGGGCGGTAGTTCTTGAGTTCGGTGGGGTCCGCTGTTGGTTTCTTGAGTAGAGCGCTGAGTTTGGCGTATTTCCAGCTCTCAGGGAAGGTGGCGGTGTCGAAGGATGTGTTGATGATGTCTCGCAGGTGGGGTGCGATGACAGCGTCGGCCTTGTTGAAGACGTGGTGAGGGCAGGGGTCGGTCGGTGATCCGGAGTGGATGGAGTTCATCGTGCGGATGGTGTCTTCGGTGCTGATCGGGGTCCAGGCGTGGAGGGTGGTGGTGGGGGGTGGTTGTTCGGTCATGGTGTGCGTTGGTTGGTTGTTGAAGCTGTTGTGTATGTCCGCGATCTTGTTGTGGAAGTATGAAGCGAGGGAGTTGCAGAGGTCTTGCGATGGGGTGATGTCGTTGTTTCCTGCGCTGGGGTTGGAAAGCTCTTTCAGGATGTTGAAGAGTTCCTTGCAGTTGTGTGCGTTGTTGTCAACCGGTCCTTGAATGCTGTTTTCTTGGCGGCGCGGATCAGCTGGTGGTGCTTCCGGGTGGCAAGCTTGAAGGAGGTCCTGTTGTCCGTTGTAGGTTCCCTTCTCCAGACTTTCTCGAGGGCTCGGCAGTTCTTCTTGGAGCTCTTGAGTTCGTCGGTGAACCACGGGGCTTTCTTGCTGCCGGGTCTGCTGGGCGGGGTCCTCAGCGGGGCGAGCTCGTCCGCGCAGATGCTGATCCACTTCGTGAGGTTGTCGGAGGCCTGGCTGGGGTTCGCTGAGCTGGCAGGAGGGTGCTGGCTCAGGGAGGTGGCGAGCTGGTCTGCTGTGATCTTGTTCCAGCTTCTGCGGGCGGCCTGTTGCTGGTGGTGGTGGGTCGTCGTTCTCTTGAAGGTGAAGTGGACGCAGCTGTGGTCCGTCCATTGAAGCTCTGTGGCGTGGCTGAAGTCGATGTCTGTGCTGGCAGAGAAGACTGCGTCGAGTGTGTGTCCGGCGAGGTGGGTGGGGGTGGACACCAGTTGCTTGAGTCCAAGATTGGCGAGGTTGTCGAGCAGGGTGCTAGTGTTGCTATCATCAAAAGGTGCAGAAACTGAGAGTTGTTTGAGTTAAAGAATGCACTGAAGCTGAAAGAAAGAAATGCACAGGCCCCTTCTGTGCTGGTGCAGCACAGACCACAGGATCATGATAAGGCCCAAGGTTTGGCATTGTGTCCCATGAGAGCTGTATTGATAGCCCTGCATATAAGCAATTCTGCACCCTGACCTACAGAAGCCTGCACAAAAAATTTGCTGGCCAAATAATATCAGCTACATGCATCATTGTAGGAATTTGCGATTCCTAAATTGCGAAAATTAAGGAATCGCAATTTAGGAATCGCAAATTCCTATGCATCAAAAATTCGCATTTTTTTTTGCGATTCCCTAATTTTCAATATTTGCGATCCCTTAATTGCGAATCGCAAATAAGGAAACGCTTTACATTGAATCCTATGGGCCTAGAGGCCCATTTTGCGAATTCTCAATTAAGGAATCGCAAAATGAGAATGCAATTTCAAGGGTGCAGGGGGGGTCCAAAGGCCCCCCCCCTGCACCCCTGGAATGTCATGTAAGTACATTTTACTCACACACATGTCCCAAGGGCATGTGTGTGTGTAAAATGTAAGTTTCAAAAATGCATTTATTTGCATTTTTGGAACTTTTTGTAAATCACCATGAAGGTGTACTTCATGGTAATTTTTCCCTTTAAAATTGCGAATTCGCAAAAAAAATTAACTCATGCATAGCATTTAAGAAATCGCAAAATTTGCGATTTCTTAAATGCTACCGCAATTTGAGAAATTGCAAAAAATTGCGATTTCTTAAATTGCGAGAAATGGAAAATGAATGATGCATCCCAAAAAGTGATTTAGGAATCGCAAACGGCCGAATTTTGCGATTCGCACCGTTTGCGATTCCAAATTCGCTTGATGCATGTGCCTGTAAATATTTATGGAATGCAACATTTTTGCAAGACTTGTTTACTTTTGAATTCAATTCAGTACACAAAGTGCCGGATTCCCAAAGGTGAACTTGCTAAGTTTAATACTTTTTGGTATTCACAAAGATAGGTTACTACTTCTAACTTTACTACTAGTAAACTTACTGGTAGTAAAGTTGCTAGTAGTAAAGGTACAACTAGTAAAATTACTAGTAGTAAAGTTACTAGTAGTAACTAACCTTTTTGAATACCTAAAAGTAGTGAACTTAGACTTACCTAAGTTTACTACTTTTTGGTATTCGCAAAGGTAAGTTACTACCAGTAACTTTCCTACTAGGAAACTTATCAGTAGAAAGGTTGCTACCAGTAAGCTTACGACTGTAAAATTACAAGCAGCAACTTACATTTGTGAATCAGGCCTTAAGTCTGCATCATATCAAGAACACAATCCCAATATGTGTTTCTTCCTTTTTCACCCCTATAGCCCCAACATTCTCAATATCAAATTCCATGTATTATGAAATATTGCTGCTATGGATTCTTCTGTGAAAATGCAGGGTTGGCTTCTCATATGTACCCTGTTAAAATATTAACTACATGCGTTGCAATAAACCTCATGTTTATATCAATTGAAGTACCCTCCATAAACAGTTATTTTTAGGTTTGATGTAAAGGAACTTGTAAGATCATGGCAACATATTGCATGAGACACAGAAGGGACCCGTGAAGTTGGTCTGTAGAATTTCCTCTTGATTGGTTAAGAGAGAGTGCTATGGCTCAGGAAGGAGGTTATGTAAATACAGTGATAGCTGATGATCTTTTAATGTCATTGTTCCACTGTTGCAGATAGAAACACAGGGCCTAATTACGATGCGGTCAGGAACAGATCTAATATGCCGGTCGGATTCCTTTCCGACCGACCCATTACGATAGAGTCGGTCGGAAAGAAAAACGAACGGTCATTTCGACTGGCTCAGGGAGCCAATCGGAATTCATGCTCTAATTGTAAAGTATAGGAGTGCGACCGAACGGTTTTCAGTCGCATCCTAATTAGTCGGTCGGGAATGCCGATCGGGTGTCGGTCAGTCCCTTGACCAAGACGATGTGAGGCGGAGGGTCGTAATGAGGACCAAAGTGTATTTGTATTTGTATTTTCCTGTGCATTTATTTTTTCATTTTTTAATAAATATCTTCATATGAATTTTACAGCTGTTTCATTAAACGATAAAAACCAGATGCAAGAAAAGAAACTACACACTAATTCTGAATTGCAGTCACATGGTGGTGCCAGAGTATATTGTACTATTGAATCCCACAGAGGCAGTAAGAGTCACTAACATATGTGTGTATCTAGCAGCCCATTGTCCGCCAAGGTGTGCATGAGGTGAGTGAGGGGGGAGGTGGTGAGAAGTCAAAATATCGATTTTTTTATATCGACCTACAGTAATATCAAGTTTTTAATATCGTAGGGACAGAATATCAATGTCAAGAATATCGTTGACCAGAATATCGACCTTAAGGTAAGTAATGTTGTTTTTTTATATCGAAGTAAGTAATATCAAAGTTAGTAATATCGAAGTAAGAAATATCGTTAGCAAAAATATTGTTGTTAACTCCTTAAGTGCTGCCGTCGGCCATTGGCCGACGGCAACGCTACCTCGCTGGTGCTACCGTCGGCCAATGGCCGACGCGGCCCCGCCCGCTTTGCGGAACTGCCGCACTTTCGCAAAATCACGGGCGCAGTAGAGGGGTTAATAATATCGATATTCATGTTAGTGTTATGTATTTTAGTATGTATTTTATATGTATGTTTAACATGTTTTGTAATGTATTTTTATTATTTTTAAATATATATATTAAATGTTTAGAAATTATTTTTTTTTTTAAAGTAAATTTTGTGTTTTAGTATCAGAGCGGATTGTGGGTTTATGGGGGAATAGTGTGGAAAGTAATTTAATTATAATTAATTCATTAATATGTTTTCATTTATCGTCATTTATTATTAATTTATTCCTAATTAATGGTTAATTGGTAATTTATTTGTATTAATTGATTATTTATCATTATATTAATTATAAGTAATTTACTATTCTTTTTATTTATTGTTATTGTTAAATAATGTATTGTTAATGAATAATTATCTGGTAAATAATTATTATTATTGATTAATTGATAATTAAAATAATTATGATAATTTTTATGTGTAGCGTTTGTGGGTTTTTGGGGAATATGGTGGAAAGTAATTTCATTATTATACATTAATTAATATTTGTGTATTTATTGTTATTGATAATTAGTTTTTTAATGAATTAATAATTGGTAATTATTTTGTATTTGATTAATTTATAATTATATTAATTATAATTAATTTATTATTATTTTGTATTTGTATTTATTGTTAATTAATGTATTGTTAATGTATTATTATTTGGTAAATAATTTTTATTAATTGATTAATTGACAATTACATTAATTGTGTTCTTTTTTATTTAAAGAGGATTGTGTGTTTATGGGGGATAGAGTGGCAAGTAATTTAATTTAATTTATGTAAATATTAATTTAATGTTATTGTTATTTATTATTAATTTCTTAGTTAATTAATTTTTTATATTTAATTTATTTTACTAAAATTATTTAATTAATAAGTATGTTAATATAACCTCTATGCTATCCTGCATTTTCAAAACTGTTAAATTCACTGGAGCTGGAATATTAATTTTAACCATTACGCTATCCAACACTTTGCCTACTGTTGCACTCACTAGAGTGGGAATAGTAATTTTTACCCCTACGCTAACCAGCACTTTCCCTATTGTTGCACTCCCTGGAGTGGGAATAGTAATTTTAAGCCCTATTCTATTCAACACTTTTCCTACTATTGCACTCACTGGAGTGGGAACAGTAATTTTTACCTCCTAGCTATCTAACCCTTTCCCTACTTTTGCACTCCCTGGAGTTGGAATACTAATTTTTACCCCTACGTTATCCAACACTTACCCTACTGTTGCACTCACTGGAGTGGGAATAGTAATTTTTACACCTACGCTATCCAACACTTTCCCGACTGTTGCACTCACTGGAGAGGGAATAGTAATTTTACCCCTACGCTATCCAACACTTTCCCTAATGTTGCACTCCCTTGAGTGGGAATAGTAATTTAACCCCAACGCTATCCAACACTTTCGCTAATGTTGCACTCACTGGGGTGGGAATTTTAGTCTGCACCTCTACGCTATCCAACATTTTCCCTACTGTTGCACTGTTTGGAGTTAGTATAGTAATTTTATTACCTCCCCTATCTAATATTTTTTTTATTATTTTAGTTAATGTTTTATATATTTAATATTAAGATGACTAAAACTTTTTTTATTTGTTATATGTATTCATTACATGTGTATTTATATTATTGACTTCGATATTCTTGTGTTGATATTTCTGTAGGCCGATTTTCTGTCCGTCGATATTCTGTCAGACATTCGGGGGAGGTGGGACCTTAACCATTTCTTGAGGTAGAGTTGTGACACATATCAATGTGTGTTTGGTTGAATAGATCATATTTTAATAGGAGAGCTCTCCTGCCGTAACATAATTGATAAACCAGAAGAAATTGTCAAAAAGTAAAATGTTTAGGTGCAGATGGCATGTAACGGAATTTCTTTTTTTAAAGTTGCAAATGGCAACAACATTTAAATCTGATGATAGCAGAAACAAACACGTTACTTACCTATATTAAAGTCTTTCTAGTAGAGACTTTATTGAGCTGCAGATCTTCACCTTTTGAAAATTCCCCAGATGTCAGACTGGATCTGAAAACTTTTTTAGCAGTACTTCTGCATGCTTTTAGTTGGTGCTGTGTTGCTCTGCAGTGACGGTGGTCCATTTACAACCCGAAATTATGTGCAACACAACTCCCACGCACTAACTTCAGTTGCTTTCGAGTCTGGCTGCGCCCCCAGATGCAGAGCCCCAAAAGCAAATTAATTGTGACCAGTGTGAAGATCCTTAGACTTGGGATCTTATTAATGGATAGAGTCCAATCACAGAATAGGGAGGATGGGAAGGTTGGTTAGCAGTCAGTAGATAGAGTCACTACCAGAGAGAGCGTTACCAAAGGCAAGTAACTTGTTATTCTTATAGAGACTTTTACCAGCAAATTCCTCATCGTTTGAACAGATACAAAGGCAGTATTTATTTGGAGGTGAGCCCCTGAATGGGTTCAAACCTGCCCCTCTTGGCCAACCTGACTGTCCAGACAATAGTTCTTTGTAAACTTATGGAGAAAATATAGATAGCTGCCTGGCAGATGTCCAGGACAGGGACTCAATGCAGTGGTAGCAGCTTGGCCCTTGTCAACTGAGCATTCAGTCCTTCAGGAGGTTTCTTTTTGGCCAGTGCATAGCAGATCTTAATGCAGAGCCGGATCAACAGAAGATGGGACTCTTCTTTTTTTACTCTAGATCACCCCACACAAGCTGATTGTCCACTCTGTGGTTTCTGTTATGATCAGTTTGAAAGCTTAGAGCTCTTTTGCGGTCCAAACAGTGGAGTCTATCCTCCTCCTTAGAGGGATGAAGTGGAGCATTAAGCACCAGCAAGGTGATGTGTTTACCAACGTGAAACAATGTCATAACGTTAGGCGAAAAGGAGGCTCTTGTCCACCGAACCAACCTGCCTATGAGTTGGTGTATGGCATTTTAACACAAAGAGCCAGAAGCTTTCTCACACATAGCACCAATATAATGGCATGAAGAACACTATCTTAAGGGTGAGAGACCACAAAGAGGCTGTTGTGAAGCAGCTTAATAGGAGTGCATATCAAATATGTAAAGACCCAATTGAGGCCCAACTGTGGCAATACAAAGGGAGAGGGAGGAAGCAGATATTGCAAACCTTTAAAAATGAGCCTAAATACTGGAGAGTTAAAAAAAATTAGGCCTGTTCTGGCAACAGTAAAAGGTTGAAGAAGCTGAAAGGTATCTTTTAACCATGCCCAGGACAAAGCCTTGCTCAGTGATGGACAAAACAAACAACAAAACATCAGATAGCTTTGCCTGGAGAGGTACTATCTGAAGTGTACCACACTAAGCCACACATTTGTCCGAACAAAAGGGCATATATGGTTTTGTCCAGAAGTGTCCAGCTCCAAGATGATCTCAATGAACTCTGCAGGAAGGTTGAAGGTGTTCAGCTTTTGCCACTCAATCCCCAAGCAAGGCAGTGGAGGGTGCACAGGCTGGTGGGAAATCCCTACCATGCTGCAACAACAGATCCTCCCAGAGGGGTAGCCTAATCGGCGACAGACGCTCATACCCAGGAGTTTGACTACTACGCCCTCCATGCCCAGTTTGGAGCCAGTAGGACTACTTGGGCCAGGTTGGTCCTGATCTTCTTGAGAGCTTGGGGCAGAAGTGGTATTGGGAGAAAGGTATACAGGAGCCTGGGTTCCACTTGAAGCAGAATGTGTCTTGGAGCAAAGAGACTCTTGGAAATCCCAGAGCACACAAGTGGTGATATTGCACGTTTTTGGCTGCGGGGAACAGATCGAGCCATGATTCTCTCCAATCTCTGAAAAGACCTTGTGCCAACTCCTGGTGCCACTCATGATCCGCTATGTGCTGACAGCTGAGCTCATCCACCCTGGTGTTCAAGGAGCCCACTAGATGGGTCACTATCAGGAAAATCCCTTGGTGGTCTGGCCATTTCCATTCCACGGCACAGGGTCAGTGACCCCATCCCATTTTGTTTGTAGCAGTACCTTTTGGCGGTTGTGTTCTTGAACACCTTGAAGGATGAAAGGAAGGCTTTTAATGTCAAGCGGATGGCCACTCTCAGTACAGAAGGTTGAAATGCAGCCAGGACACTGAAGGACTCCTTAACAAGTACGGTCCAAGTCAAAGGCCCATTTAAAAAATCACAGGAGTTGGTTGAGAGGTTGGTCTTCATCTCAAAGTCATCTAGTAAGTGAAAGGAAAAACAATTTTCCACCATTCACATTCTCCTGAAAAGGTGTGACTGCGGCACCATACATCTCAATCTCGCTCTCAAAGTGGCTCGACGTCAGAACCTATCCCGCTCATTGGTGGGGCACAACCCGAGTTTCTTGGGATGTTCTCCACTCCTATACAGATCAGAAAGTTCCATAAGACCATAGTCTGACACTTTGTGTCATTGCCAGCGCCATCTACGATGTCAATTTAATAGTTGTAATAGTAGGATGTAGGGTTTATAGGGGTACAGGGTGGGATATAAAATAATTATTATTAATTACTAATACATTTGTAATTAATATTAATTATTTAATAGATAAAAATTATATTTAAAGTGTAATTCTTTTTTTATCATTTTAAGTTTTAGGTGCAGTTTGTGGGGCCGGTAGGGTTATAGGGTGGGAAGTAATTTAATTATAATTAATTATTACATACTATTTAATTATTATTAATTATTTAAATGATAAATAATTATGTAAATTGTGCAATTGATTATATGTTTTATTTATATTTTTTCTATGGGCTGTGGTTTTTGTAGGGGTTAGGGGTTTAAAGGAAATTCATTATAATAATTAATAATTAATGTTATGTATTCATAATTATTTAATTGCTAAATACATATTTAAATTGTGGAGTTGAGATAGTTTTTGTAAGTTATATATCAGGTTTGTATGGGTAAAGGGTGGGAGGTTAATTACATATAATCAGTTTATTAGTTGATTGTTATTATTTTTTAATTGATAATGAAATAAGTAGATCATGTAAATACGATATTTCTTCATTTTATGTTTGGTGCATGTTGTAAATTTGTAGCGCTAAAGGGTAGGAAGTCAATTAAATATATTTTTTGTGTTAGTTCATTTTTGTTAACTATTTAGTTGATGATTCATTATGTTAAGTTTGTCTATGTTATAATTTTAAAGGTCTATTTTAGGTGTGTGCTGTTTAGTTTGTAGAGGTATAGGGTAGGAACGCATTTAAGTTATAGTAAATGTAAAATGTTTTTTTTAAGTGAGATATTTATTATCTTATCTGTTAATTGTGTTATGCTTTTAAATTGTAAAAAACATTATATTTGTTTGTTGTTATGATTGTGAGAATATAGGGCCCCATTAGTCCGCCCGCCATACCCTCGAGAACCGGGACTGCCCGCTGAGGTTGCGGGGGTCCTGCACTCCCGATTTGCATGCGCCCACCACACTGGCGGGCGCATAGTGCCTCTAACACATTGCGGCGGGCGGTGCAGCACCACCCACCGCAATGCCACAGAGGCAGGTTGTGCTTTTCAATGCACAACGTGACAGGCACCGCACGGTGCCTGCCACGCTGTTCATTGAAAGGCAGGGGGGTACCATAGGTACCCCCCAGGTGCACCCCCCAAACCCCCCGGAGTCCCTGGGGGCCCGCAATGGGCCCCCCAAGCAGACTATGCATGCCTTTCCGTGGCGGCATGTACAAGTCCACATTCTAATATGGCTGGCTGTGTCTTTCAGACACCGCCACCATATTGAACCCTTTTCCGCCCGGTCAACATGTCGACCGGGCGGAAAAGTGTTGGACGGTCTTTCCGACCGCCACGGTCCCCCCAGCAATTGTAATATGGCAGGGGGGTCTTTTCAGCAAGGATGGCGGGTGGATCGCCCCCGCAGGGCTGGCGGTGACTACCGTCGGCCCGGCGGGGGCGATCAGCCCGCCATCCTAATGGAGCCCATAGTGTGGTATTTCAATTATATTAATATATTCTTCTTAATTTAAATTATGTATTAGTCATTTTACTAAATATATATTTTGCATTTATTATTTATTAATTTAATTCATCTGTTTGAAGTGAACTACTCCCTCTCTACTGTTACACAGACTGGAGTGGTAATAGGAAATGTCACCCCGCGGCAATGCAAAGCTTTCCCTATTGTTGCACTGACTGAATGAAGTGAGTCTAACGCTTTCCCTATTGTTTCAGACACTGGAAATGCTTTCCCTACTGTTGAAGAGATTGGCGTGGGAGTAGTATATGTATTATTGCTACAATTTTCTAGTCCTTTTTATGTTGTTTAAATTTGTGTTATTATGATGTTTCAGTGTATTTAAATGTATACTGTTTTATTTAGTAATGTTTGGAGTATTTTTAGTCAAATGTAATTTTTTATATTGTTAACTGTTTTATGTGTAATCAAATCAGAAGTCATGTCCAACTTCAAAATGTCCAACTTCTGTGCTGCTGAACAGGCTGTAAAATTACAGCCATGCAGTCCTGTATTTTATTCCCCACAGGTGGTGCAATCCTTCACGTCCGGAGCCGCCGCGTGTAACATGTCCAACAAGTGCCGCTGACATTAACTCCCAGCAAGCTACTCACTGGAGAGTGCATGCTAAAAGCGGTTGTGGTTTCCCTTGTCTGCCGGCATTTCACCATATGACGAAGGAGCTAGCCGGCCTGAAACGCGTAAGGGGTTTTAGAATCAATCGGTAGGAATGTGCCGGCTTCGTACAGTAAAGGTTCTGTGAATCAGTAACTGTGGAGTCGCGTCCTTAATATCAAGGGCACTTGTTGGACATGTTACACGCAGCGGCTCCGGTCAAGAGCCTCTATTTGGCATTGTCTTAAATCAGACTCAAAACTGCATATGTGACGTAAGCGAAGAAATTCACCATAGGGTATGATGTGAATAAGATGTGGAGGGTGGGCGCTGGTAGTGTGTAGTGTAGAATTACCTGCACTGTTTTTTCTGAGAAGTTTTGTTTGAATCTGATTTTCACAGATATATACCTCTACATCTACAAATTCTATCCTTTGTGTGCTGAAGGTGGCAGTGAACTGAGGATTCATTAGATTGTCATTAATAGATGTTACAAATTGATCAGCAGCTTGTTCAGTGCCTTACTATATAATGAATACATCATCAATGTATCTACAATAGTATTTTATATGGGTATCCAAAATCTCCTTATGAGTCACTTTGAGGATGTGCTCCTCCCACCATCCCACCAATAAACAGGCGTAGGTAGGAGAAAAGCATGCCCCCATTGCAACCCCTCTCAACTGTTTGTACAAGATTTTGTTGAACAGGAATGGATTATTATTAAGGCACAGATCTATCATGTCAAGCAGCATACAAATATGATCATGCAGACAGATGGCAACATTATTGAGAAAATACTTCACTGCTTCCAAACCATGAGCGTGACGAATACTGGTATATAGCGAGGCTATATCCATGGCAATTAGAACATTACTCAACTTCATTGATTTTTTTCAAAAAATGCCCTGTGTCATGTGAGGTTGTAAAAAGTAGTTCAAATACTTAGACACTGCTTCTAATACATTGTTTCTGGCTGATATAATTGGTCTGCCAGGGACAGGGGATGTACCCTTATGCACTTTAGGAATAAAGTACCGGAAAGGTGTTGTAGGGAAGTCATTCTTTTAAAAAAAAAAAAAAAAATCTTGATAATAAACCTTGCCTCTTCCATTGCTGGAGATGAAAGTGACTTTCACCTAAGTTAAGTGTTCGCGTCTAACCTTTATATTACAACTGGAGTCAGATAGATGGTGCTGAGCTTCTGAAAGATAGTAAGACTTCGGCCATAGTACTATGTCAAGTGAAGTTCGAATTTGTATAGCGCACTACTCACCCAGAGGGTCTCAAGGCGCTTGTAGGAGGGGGGAACTTTACTTATCGAATATCCAAGTTTTTAGTTGTTTTCTGAAGGAGAGATGGTTCTGTGTAAGGCGGAGGTGGGTGGGGAGAGAGTTCCAGGTCTTGGCCGCTAAGTAGGAGAAGGATCTTCCCCCCATGGTGGATCTTTGGATGCGTGGGATTGTGGCGAGGGCTTGATTGGACGATCGTAGTTGGCGGCTGGGGATGTAAAAGGACAGGTGCGTGTTGAGGTATTCGGGTCCTAGGTCGTAGAGGGCTTTGTGTGCGTGGGTGAGGAGACGGAACGTTATTCTCTTGTTGACGGGGAGCCAGTGGAGGTCTTTCAGGTGACCAGAAATGAGTGCTTGGTGGGGAATGTCTAGAATGAGTCTGGTTGAGGCGTTTTGGATGCGTTGGAGTTTTTTCTGTAATTTGGCTGTGGTTCCGGCATAGAGGGTGTTTCCGTAGTCCAGTCGGCTTGTGACCAGTGCGTGGGTGACCGTCTTTCTTGTTTTGGTGGGGATCCAACAGAAGATTTTTTTGAGCATACGTAGGATGTTGAAGCATGATGATGAGACGGCATTGACTTGTCTGGTCATCGTGAGGGAGGAGTCCAGGATGAAGCCCAGGTTACGTGCGTGGTCCGTAGGTATGGGTACGGTTCCAGGGCCGGTGGCCACCATGAGTCGTCCCAGGCTCAGGGGGATGATCCTAAGATGAGGACTTCCTTTTTGTCCGAGTTCAGTTTTAAACGGCTGTTCTTCATCCACTCGGCTACTTCTTTCATCCCTTCGTGTAGGTTGGTTTTGGTGGTATTAGGGTCTTTGGTGAGGGAGAGGATCAGCTGGATGTCGTCTGCGTAGGAAATAATGTTGAGGTTGTGTTGGCGCGCGATGGATGCGAGGGGACTCATGTATACGTTGAAGAGGGTGGGACTGAGAGAAGATCCTTGTGGTACGCCGCAGATGACTTCAGTGGCCTCTGATTTAAAAGGGGGAGGCAGACTCTATGGGTTCTTCCGGCGAGGAACGAGATGATCCAGTCCAATGCTTTTCCTTGTATTCCGACGTTGCTGAGGCGTTGTATAAGTGTGCTATGACAGACTGTGTCGAAGGCTGCGGAGAGGTCAAGCAGGATGAGGGCAGCTGTTTCTCCGTTGTCCAGTAGAGTTAGAATGTCGTCTGTTGCTGCGATGAGGGCGGTCTCGGTGCTGTGTTTGGCTCGGAAGCTGGACTGTGAAGGGTCGAGGGATTTGTTGAACTCGAGGAAGGCGGCGAGTTGACTGTTGACGGCTTTCTCAATGACTTTGGCTGGGAAAGGGAGGAGTGAAATAGGGCGGTAGTTCTTGAGTTCAGTGGGGTCCGCTGAGGGCTTCTTCAAGAGGGCACAGAGTTCGGCATGTTTCCAGCTTTCCGGGAAGGTATCGGAGTTGAGGGAGCAGTTGATGACGTCTCGGAGATGGGGTGCGATAATGGAGTCTGCTTTGTTGAAAATATGGTGGGGACATGGGTCGGTTGGTTTAACCTGAGTGGATGGTGTTCATCAGGTGGATGGTATCTTCAGTGGTGATTGGGTTCCAGGCGTAAAGGTTGTTGGAGGGGGGTTTTAGTTCGGAGGTGGGTGCGCTGGACTGGTCTCCGAAGCTGTTATGTATGTCAGCGATTTTGTTGTAGAAGAACGAGGCTAGTGAGTCGCAGAGGTCTTGGGAGGGAGTGATGTCGTTGATGCCGGCGGTGGGGTTGGTAAACTCTTTGACGATGTTGAATAGTTCCTTGCTGTTGTGGGCGTTGTTGTCGAGTCGATCCTTGAATGCTGATTTCTTGGTGGATCGGATAAGTTGGTGGTGTTTGCGGGTGGCGTTCTTGAAGGTGGCCAGGTTGTCAGTGGTTGGGTTTTTTCGCCAGGCTTTTTCGAGGGTGCAACAGATCTTCTTGGATTTCTTAAGGTCATCATTGAACCAGGGGGCTATTTTGCTGCCTTGCTTGATGTGATGGTTTTTCAAGGGTGCTAATTCATCAGCGCTGAGGGTGATCCGTTGTTTGAGGTTGGTGGCTGCTTGGTTTGGGTCCGAAGATTTTGCAGGAGGGTTTTGGTGAAGCGATGTGAAGAGCTGGTCGGTGGTAATTTTGTTCCAGTTTCTTCGGGGAATTGGTTGTGGGTGGTTGTGGGTCGTAGTCTTATTGTAGTTGAAGTGAACGCAGCTGTGGTCCGTCCAATGGAGAGCTGTGGTGTGATTAAAGAAGATGTGCTTGCTGGAGGTGAAGATTGGGTCGAGCGTGTGCCCAGCACTGTGGGTGGGGGTGTTAACAAGTTGTTTGAGTCCGAGATTGGCGAGGTTGTCCAGAAGGGTGGTGGTGTTGATGTCGTTGTTCTTTTCCAGGTGGAAGTTGAGGTCTCCCAGGAGAATGTAGTCCTCTGAGGGGAGGGCGTGAGGGCAGATGAAGTCAGAGATGTCTTCGCTGAATTGTGTGCGGGGTCCAGGTGGTCTATAGATGAGGGTACCTCTGAGTGTGGTCTTAGGGTCGGTTTGAATCTGGAAGTGAAGGTGTTCGGTGGATGTGAGGTTGTCATCGGAACTGGTCGTGATGTGGTGCCACCTTTGTCTTCACTACTGACAACAATTTCATTTTTTTTCATGTATATTTATTTTATATATATATATATATATATATATATATATATATATATATATATATATATATATATATTATATATATATAATCCTGGAGGGAAAAGCTAACTCCGTTACAGCGAACTGCTTCACCAGGAACGGACCCCCACAAAAGGTTTAAAGTTTTCTTAGTGCATTTTATTTGAGCCTTCACACAACATGACGCGTTTCAGCCGGGTTACCCCGGCCTTGATCACATGACGTGTCAGGAAAAACACCACCCATAAATACCATGAATCAATTTGGACCCTCCCATCTTTCACATAGAGAGGGAAAAAGACTAGGTCATATATAAAGTGCATAATGCATATTGCAAAAATAAGTCCAATAATTCTGTTTAGAAAAACAATGGTTCAACAATTCAAGTTATACATTGTTTAAGCAAAGTTGACATATTGCTGAAAATAATTGGAAAGGAATTTACGGATATTTTGTAATCGTAATCAAGAAAAAAATCCGGTGCAAGTGCCCAAATCCTAATCCATAAAGAGGACTACCAATATTGCACAGTATGACAAAAATAAATTGATCATAGTAAAATACCAACTGTGCAAATCGTGAAATATGGCTGTTGTTAGCCATACATTATTGTTGATTAAAATCAAATGATAGTGGGGATGCATTCATCAAGCAAGTCATATAGAAGCAAAAGAGATACATAAATTCATAAAGCTTAAACATAATATTACAGTTTCAGACATAGCAATAAAGAAGGATCAGTTCTCAACACATTATGAATAAATAAATATATATATATATATATATATATGAAATTTAAAAATACAGCTTTCTTAGTGGGATCATTATTGAGTACAACAATATAAATGGTATATACAGAGATTAACAGACAACTGATAATCCTCTGCCAGAAGGTCCATTGGTCAGACTAGAACAAGCTAGAAGACCAGTAAAAATAACATAAATAAAAATTCATGTTAAAATTCATTACAGTCAATAAATATAATACCCATAATATAAAACCTAAATTCATATATATACACACACATTCAATTTGCATTGGAAGACCATGATTAATCAAGGATAAACATCTCATAAATATAAATCAGAAAGAAGAGGATAGGAACCTGATGTTGAGCCCAACATCAAGTATCTTGACAAATCAATATTTATATACAACCAACACTGATGGTATAATCATAGAAAATGGACCAAATATTTCCCTGTATTGAGACCATTGGGTATCTTAGTATTAAGTCTAACTATGTATTGACTCTATAACTGGCGGAGTTTCTTCTCTCTATCTCCACCCCGTATTGATTTCGGAACAGAGTCAATTACATAGTATTTGAGGTCCTCCAATTTATTTTGGTGCACAAGTTTAAAATGGCGGGCAACCGGATATGATGGATCAGAGTTCACAATTGCCCGCAAGTGCCGGAGGATCCTGTTGAATACAGGGAGTTTGGTACTACCAATATATGAAAGATGACAAGTACATTCTAAAACATATACCGCACAGTCAGTTTTACAGGTGTAATGTCCATTAATCTTATTTAATAAACCTGAAAAGGGATCCCAAAAAGACTGTTTGTTTATTCCGAACTTGCATGCCCGACAAGAGAAGCATTTTACAAAGCCCCTCTTGTCAGTTAACCAATTTCTTTTATCAATCACTTCAGGATTAGTTTTAACTAATGCATCTCGCATAGATGGTGATCTTCTAAAAGTGATAGTGGGTTGATTGAGAAGTTCTGGAGATAAAGTGATGTCAGTATGTAAAATGGGCCAATGTTTGCTGACAATTTTCCTAATGGCCTGCTCTTGACTTCTAAAAGTAGTAATTAACCTTACTGGTGGTGGAACGGTTATTTCAACAGGATTCACACCAAATACTTCACCGACCGCTAATGGAACACAAATATTCAGTTTATCGAGCGCCCATTGCAGATCTTTAGCCTTATATCCTTGATTTAAGAATCTTTCCCTAGATTCGTTCAAACAGATGTCTAAATCCTCTTTCCTATTGCAAATCCTCTTAATACGTAAAAACTCACCATAAGGAATACTTTTTATGAGGTGCCAAGGGGGAGCGCTGCTGGCATGAAGGATGGAATTTCCAGCAGTTACTTTGCGATGTAATGTAGTGCAAATATTCATGTGATCAACAAAAACCTCCACATCTAAAAATTCTACCCTCAAATCACTGACTTGTGCTGTAAATTCCAAGTTCAGGGAGTTGCTATTGATCTTACTGACAAAATCCAGAGCTGATTCCTTTGTGCTTTCCATATGACGAACATGTCATTGATGAAACGCCACCATCTGATGACGTGTTCAGAAAATTCATCCTTGTGAGATTGCATGAGGACGTGTTTCTCCCACCAGCCAACGTGCAAGCACGCATAGCTGGGAGAGAAACACGCCCCCATTGCCACACCTCTGAGTTGTTGGAACAATTCTCTATTAAAAATAAAGAAATTGTTTGTCAAACATAATTCTGTCATATGGAGTAGCATTTTGTTATGTTCATTATAACAAAAATTTCTGTCTGACAGGAAGAAATTGATAGCATTCAGGCCATCGTGATAGTTAATACTTGTATATAGGGAACAGATGTCCATCACTAAAAAGTGGTACCCATCCTCCCAAATCACATCTTTAAGTTTTTCCCAAAAATGTCCTGTATCACGAATAAAAGAAGGCAAATCAGCTACATAGTCATGAAGAAAAAAATCCACATACTTGGACATGGATTCTAACAGGCTACCTTGAGCCGAAATAATAGGACGGCCTGGCACTGGGGTAATCTGTTTATGTACTTTGGGGAGTAAATATAAGGTGGATTAATAGGGTGCTCTGTTCTTAAAAAGTTATACTCATCCTTATCAATCAAATTCTCCCTCCTCCACTTTGATAGCTCTTTAAAAATCTGATCCTTCACTTTTAGTAGAATGGGGAAAGCTACCTGCTTATAACAATTGGCACCACTCAATTGTTTTTTAGCTTCTTCCAGGTATGCATCTCGTGGCCAAAGAACAATATTTCCGCCTTTGTCCGCTTTATTGATTATAATATTTTTTTCTTTAGTGAGTTTGTCCATTAGGTGGAAATATTGTTGCTCTCTAAAATGGCCTTTTTTATTCGTAGAGATGCTTTTTTTGTGTAGGGCCTTAAGATCATTAATCACACAGTCACCAAAAATATCAATGGCGTCTCTCGCCATGACCGGCATAAATGTCGATGGTGGACGGAAGGGAGTGAGGGCAGCATTAGAGGTGGAAATGCCCATACCCAAAAGATCATCTTGTGTACTCAAGACATTATCATCATTATCATCTACCAATATATATATATATTACCTACTGGCGGTCGCCAGGAGGTAGTTATAGTAAGGACCCAGTTTCCATAGGAAATCCGCAACATTCTATTGGAAATAACTTTGGCGCCGGTTGATGGATCTTCACGAATTTCTAAAAGAAGATGGCCCGCTCCGCTCCTTCCCTGAAAGTTTTGGGGGGATTCGTCAAGTGGGGGCTGAGAAAAAAGGGTGGTCCCAAAATGTGTTTTCCCCATCTTATTTTCCATAGGACGATTAGACACGGCTACAGCCCGAACGGCTGAACGGAATAACAAGAAATTTGGGAAAATGGTAGAATCTGATTCACAGATCACGCTTGTGCTTAAATGGTGTAAATCCCTCCAGTAGTTCCTGAGAAAATTAAAAGGAAAATAAATATACATCTATAAGCGCGTACCGTACGCGTACGGTACGCGCGCGGTACGCGCACATTCCCGTGCACGAGCTGCATGTTGATTGGCTGTCAACTGGCTGTCTACACTCCAAACCAGAAATTAGTGGCAGCCATCTTGTGCCTCAGTAGACTGAGGCACAAGAAGGCAGAAAAACAAACGTGTAAAACTCAAAAAGGGGGCAGGGTAGAAGCACCCTGAACCCCTAGGCCTGCTCAGGGGGTCCCACAAGGACCCCAATACCCCCAAAAAGTTTTTTTTTCGAAAAATCACAGGGTGCGTGTACCGTACGCGCACAGTACGCGTACGGTACGCATACCTTCCCGAGAAAGCTGCATGCTCATTGGCTGTCAACACTTCAAACCAGGAAGTGTTGGCAACCATCTTGTGCTCGGTAGATCGAGGTACCAGAAAGCAGAAAAACAAACGTGGAGAACACAAAAAGGGGGCAGGGTAGAAACACCCTGACCCCCTAGGCCTGCCCAGGTGGTCCCACAAGGACCCCCAAGGCCCCAAATTATTTTTTAAAAACCCGGTCTGTTTTTTTTTCAAATTACCCCCGGGGAACCAAATCGCGGGGGCATAGTGATAAAGAAGTGTGGGGGGGCCCAATCCCCCCACACTGCCCTGGGGACCGCCCCCCCCGGGCAAAACAAAGCAGCCCCCTGGCGCATACTGGAGGCTCCTGGTGGGCTAGTTGGCCTCCAGGGACCCCCAGTATGCAAGGGGAATTAGTTCCCCCTCTCGAAACGCTCCCGGGGGCTGCGTTGCAGAGAGGTGTAAAAAGGGGTCCAGCCTCATTACACCTCTCTGCAATGCAGCCCCCTGGCGCATTCTGGACATTCCAGGTGGGCTAGTTGGCCCCGGGGACCCCCAGTATACAAGGGGAATTAGTTCCCCCTCTGCAAACGCACCCGGGGGATGCGTTGCTGAGAGGTGTAAAAAAGGGTGTGGCCTCATTACACCTCTCTGCAATGCAGCCCCCTGGCGCATACTGGAGGTTCCAGGTAGGCTAGTTGGCCCCCAGGGACCCCCAGTATGCAAGGGGAATTAGTTCCCCCTCTGGAAACGCGCCGGGGGGCTGCGTTGCAGACAGGTGTAAAAACATGTTTTTTTCAAATTATATTAAAAATATGTAATGTAATTAAAAAAATAAAATATCTAAAAATAAATAATTTAAAATAATGTAGTAAATCAGTATGAAAAATATAACAATGAATACATTTAAAAAATATCATTTACAAAACCAATGACATTCTCTGAAAAAACAATAGGTTTCTGCCACGTTATAGTTAGGAATTGGGGTATGTAAAGAGGGTTTACCCAAAAATACTCACTGGGACCTGGGTTCAATAGGTACTGAGAGGGAGGGGTCGCAGTGTGAGTGTAAAGTGATGTGAATAATTCAAACAATTAATTACACAAACAATAAATGAGTCCACATTGTTTTATTCACAACGGGACTGGGTATACTGAATATACACAAGAACAAATCAATAATGCAATTGGTTGTACAGTGCCCCAGGAAGAAATAGGGGGAGAGGTGGTGGTAGGTGCTCAGGTGAGGATAAGGTGATAGAAAGAAGTACGTGACAGTAAAATCAAGGAATCAAGGAAACTGTATTTACGAATCATATACAGTATAGTGGGCCGATGGTTCATCACAATTAGATTAGGGAATCATACTTCGCATTGAACAATGAATGTAACAAATGGTGGAGTGAAGTTGATGGTGAAGTAGGTAGTTGTCACATAGTTAGGAATTAGCATTTAATAAACCTTTGAAATTCACTGAAAAAAACATAGGTTTCAGCCACGTTATAGTTAGGAATTAGCATTTAAAAAACCTTGCAAATTCACTGAAAAAAACAAAGGTTTCACACACGTTATAGTTAGGAATTAGCATTTTAAAAACCTTTGAAATTCACAGAAAAAACCATAGGTTTCACACCAGTTATAGTTAGCTGGTCATTTTACTCATACAAAACCTTCTAAATTCCCCCGTTATAGTTAGTTCAGCTAACTATTACTCACGCGACCTGGACGAGCGTGAACAAGGCGAAATGGTGAAACGCGTCATGACTTTTTACTTGCCGCAATAAAGGATCACAAGCAAGCTCTAAGTGTCTGAGTGATCTTCTTGGATTGAGAGGTGATTTGGAGCGAATATATATATATATATAACCTACTGGCGGGTGCCAGTAGGTATATATAGTTAGGACCTAGTTACCATAGGAAATTCCGAACATTCTATTGGGAATAACTTTGGCGCCGATTGAGGGATCTGCCTGTAATTTTCCTTAAATTTGCCTCGCTGCGCTCCGCTCCTTCCCTGAAAGTTTCGGGGGGATTTGTCAAGCGGAGGACGAGAAAAAAGGGGGGGTCCCAAAACGTGTTTTCTCCATGTTAATTTCCATAGTGACATTCTGACAAGGCTACAGCTCGAACGGCTGAACGGAATTATACCAGATTTGGCAAAATGGTAGGGACTGGTATGCAGCAGTGCCTTTTGTATGTTTGGTGTAAATCCCTCCAGTAGTTCTTGAGAAAATTGAATTTGAAATTTTTCAAATGGCATTTTCAATGGGACCTTTAGGCACGGCTACAGCCCGAACGGCTGAACGGAATTACACCAAACTTGGCAAAATGGTAGGGACAGGTATGCATTAGTTCCTTTTTCTATATTTGGTGAAAATCCCTCCAGTAGTTGTTGAGGAAATGAATTTGAGCACATTATATATCTATATGCGCTCAACATTCTATTGGGAATAACTTTGGCGCCTATTGAGGAATCTGTGTGTAATTTTCCATAATTTTGGTCAGCTCCGCTTTGCTCCTTCCCCGAAAGTTTCAGGGGGATTTGTTAAGCGGGGGGCTGAAAGGGGGGTCCCAAAACGTGTTTTCCCCATGTTAATTTCCATAGGGACTCCTAGACACGGCTACAGCCCGAACGGCTGAATGGAATCACATCAAACTTGGCAAAATGGTAGGGACAGGTATGCAGTAGTGCCTTTTCTATATTTGGTGAAAATCCCTCCAGTAGTTGTTGAGAAAATTGAATTTGATCAAATTAGATATCCTTTACGCCTTTAGAGACCAGCAACAGGTTTGACCTGTTTAGTGGCTTGGAGGACTGTGATTGAAGCCAACTAACAACGGGGGAGGTGGGCGAGAGAACTTGTGAAGTTGCAGCGGGGAATTTGGGTTTGTGTGCGGAGGTGGGAGGTTCTATTACGGACAACCTACCTAAGGGGCACGATACAGCCCATTATTCCAGCTGTAATAGATTTCATAAAGGGCAGACTCTATGCAATCCAGGACCCCTTATACAGAGAGTTGGTACCATAACACCTATAAGCTCTTCAATGTGTGGTAGTACCCCTAGGTTATTTGATGCCCCAACGACTATGAAAATAACCCCTCCCGAAACAAGTCCTCTATCCAACAAGGCTGTAATCTCATCTGAGAGAGGATATAAGTTGGGGAGCTGGAACATTGCTGGGTGGAATAACAAGACGGATTGTTTAGGGTGGTCAGAATTCTTAACCCAATTTGACATCATGTGCCTTCAGGAGACCTGGGCGACTGAAGACATTTATCTTGATGGGTATGTTGCCTACAATTGTCAAGCCCAGCCATCCAATAAGGGGAGAGCCAGTGGGGGGTTGGTGATACTGCTTTCTGTGAGGTTGCCGGTACAAGTGAAAATCCATCTGATTGTTGGTCGGCACTCGCAGTTGTTATGGCTGCAACATAGGAATGGGATGAACGTCTTATTAATAAACCACTACAATAACGCATTTAACCACTCCAATACCGTTATGGTTGAAGAACTGGAGGCGGAGGTTGATAGGCTGTGTGACCGCAGTGGAGTGTCTTTTGAATTTTTGTGGGGAGGCGACTTCAATATTAAGAAGTGCCCCCTTGTTGGCATGAGGGTGTGCGGGTATGGAGGGGAAGATGGCGAAGATCAGGACCACTTCTCACACTCGGCCTATGGAGATTCTTTAAACACACTCATGCTTAAATTGGATTTATGTATTATGTCAACCGGTGTAGACAGTGAGGGTAACCTGATACCTACCTTTATAGGCAGGAACCACGCGACAGTTATTGATTACCTCATTGTCTCCTCCAGTATTTTGGCTTTGTGTACCACCCCTGTAATTGTAGACGTATCCCTTAGTGATCATAATTGCCTAACCATGTATCTCTTTTTGTGGGGGGTTAAGCATAAGGTGTCACATGGTATAGTGACAGACGTAGTCCCACACAGAGCAAATGGCCCGAGAATTAAATGGGGCAGGCATAATGAGGACCGCCTATTAAACACCATAGTGTCTGCCTGTTTAGCTGAGGTAGAATGTTGTCTTGAACCCGATCAAGGAAGTGCCGATATATTAGCCAGTTTTGACACCATCAATAAAAACATTGCTAAAATTCTAACCGGTACAAAACCTAGAGGCACTAGGACCACCAGTGGATGGTTCAATAAGGAATGCACCAAATCCCTACGTAAATTGAAAGCAGCTCTTAACCACAAACCGAGGGATAGGGTAGCCGTAAGGGCCCTGAGGAGGGAATATACAACTCATCTGAAGGCGAGAAAACAGGAATTGAGGGAAGAAGCATGGAACAATCTGACTTTGGCCGTTGACCTTAAGGATACTAAGTTATTTTGGTCAACGGTCAATAGCCCTTTCCTACAAAAGGATGAAGCCCCGGTATTGTCCGCTCAGGTGAGCGAAGAACAGTGGGTTGCCCATTTTTCTAGCATTTTTAACCCTGAAGGTTTAGAGGCGGGGGCTGATAAGGAGACTGTGGTCACCCCTCTACCCCTTAACATTACAGTGACCGAGGTGGATACTGCTATCCAGTGTAGCAAGGGGGGGAAGGCACCTGGTCCCGATGGGGTACCCGTCGATCTTTACAAAGCAGAGGTAGCCCTTTGGAGCCCACTGTTAACCAAGGTTTTTAATGCAGCAGCAATGACTACGGCTCCACAGGTCTGGGGGGAGTCTATTATAATCCCTATTTACAAAAAAGGTGCGAGAGAAGAGGCAAAAAACTATCGCCCGATCTCACTACTTACCGCCTCCCTAAAAATTATGAGCAGGGTTCTATTGAGTCGCCTGGAGGATTGGGCCGAAGAAAAGGGTGTCCTTGCGGACTCCCAGTTCGGATTCCGTAAGGGGTTAGGCACGATAGAACAGTGTATAAATTTGGACCTTATCATAGGCAAATATACTCGTGCCAAGCAAGGCTCACTGTTTCTTTGCTTTGCCGACCTTTCCAGTGCCTTTGACCTGGTAAACCATGGTCTGTTGTGGTCAACTCTACTGGATATGGGAGCCCCACGGGAAATCATTTACTTCCTGGCTGAACTGTATAGGAACCTATCGGCAAAGATACGCTATGGGCAATTAGGTGAGTGTTCCCCGAATATCCCGGTAGGCTGCGGTATTAGGCAGGGATGTGTCCTTGCCCCCCTCCTTTTCTCCCTTTTTATTAACGCCATTGAGTCTGAATTACGTGCAGTCAATGCCGACGCACCAACCGCAGATGGTATGCCCATTCCAATACTGCTTTATGCGGATGACGCGGTCCTACTTTCGAGAACCCCCCTTGGGCTGCAGAAACTCATGGACAAATTTGTGGATTTTATCAAAGGGAGGAAATTAAAAATTAATAATTCAAAAACTTTTATTTTGGCCTGCGGCAAGAAAGTTAAAAATCTAAGACCTTTTACAGTTATGGATCATACAATACAAGTGGTTGAAAAATGTTGCTACTTAGGTATCACTTTTAATAGCGGAGGGATGTGGGCCTCTGAAATGATCAATGTCAGAGCTAAAATGGGCAAGTGTTCTTTTGGTATATTCAAGTTTGCATCAAAGTTAGGCTCCAGGCGGATACCCGATATGTTGTACCTATATCGCCATAAATGTGTTGCCCTGGCCCTTTACGGTTCAGGTGTTTGGGGCCATTGTAATCATAATGTGCTCCAGGTGGAGGAAAATAAATTTCTTAAAAAGCTTTTGTGTTTACCATCCTCTGCATCTACAAATCTGATCCATCGGGAGGTTGGTCTGGATCATCTTTCCGACCTAATCAGTCTAAGACCTCTTCTAGTGTGGAGATCTATCTGGATCAAGGAGCAGACGGGGTTCACAAAAAAGATCATTTTAGACTGTCTCCACTTGGACAAATGTTCCCGTATCGCCTGGCTCAATTATATCATTCATGCATTTAAAGATGTTTTTAACTTAAGTGTGCGTGAAAACCCATCCTGTGTTATAGACATCCCCAAGAAAGAGCTTAAATATGCATTTTTAAGGGCCAGTGCTGTGAAGCGTAAGGCTGTTACTTCCCAGTATTCTACACATGTTTTTTATGATAGATATAATATGGTAGGTCCGGGATTCGCAGGATACCTTAAATTGGTTACCATTCGTTCTCATCAATATGTATTGACAAGATTGCGGATGGGGACCGTTCATTTGCTTGTTGCGTATCCATATATTAAGATTCACACTATTGCCCCCTGTCCATGTGATGGGATCACAAAGCAAAGCTCGGAGCACTTTTTATTGTTATGCCCCTTTTATCTTCATCTGCGTAAAACCTATTTGAAACCACTTTTTAAAAAATATAATGTATCCACAATTGAATCTGCCATGAGGCTTTTATTTGGTCTTGATTCGCATGATATCTGTTTTTTTACTGCTGTATATATTTTAAAATCGGTACATCTGAGAAATAATATGTCTTTTGACTCATGAATATGTCTTAAATAAGCTGTATTTGTGTGTATTTTATGCTGTATGTATGTACTTTTATGATTATTATCAACTAATGATCGAATAAAGTTTTTGAATTTGAATTTGATATCCATATGCGCTCACATACGCGCACCGTACGCGTACCCTTACGTGCGCGAGCGAGTTTCTGATTGGCGGCAGTCGACTGTCAACATTCCAAACTGTCCAAACCAGGAAGTGTTGGCCACAATCTTGTTTTTCAGGAGAACTGAGGCACAAGAGAGCCCAAAACAAGAGTGGAAAACACGAAAAGGGGACAGGGTAGAGACCCCCTAACCCGTAGGCTACGCGTACCGTGCGCATACCCCACGATGTAAAATTAAAAAAAAAAAATATTTGCACTTGGTGGTCCTTCTGGGACCCCCTGAGAAGGGCTAGGGGCTCAGGGGGTCTCAATCCTGCTCCCTTTTTGCGTTTTCCACTCTTGTTTTGTGCTCTGTTGTGCCTCACTTCTCCTAACATATAAACGTTATCCGCTAATAGAATTAGCATTTACAAAACCTTTGAAATTAATTGAAAATAAATATAGGTTTCATGCCTGATATAAATAGAAATTAGCATTTAAAAAACCTTGCAAATCCACTGAAAAAACCATAGGTTTCAAGCCTTATATAGTTAGGAATTAGCATTTAAAAAACCTTGCAAATTCACTTAAAAAACCATAGGTTTCAGGACTTATATAGTTAGGAATTAGCATTTAAAAAACCTTGCAAATTCACCTAAAAAACCATTGAAATTGCTCCTATATAGTAAGTTGTACTAAATATATTTCGCGCACCCGCAATCCACTGCGGATGATGTCACATATTATATCATTCATGACATGGTCAGTGACATCACTGATGACATCTCAAATGACATCACTGATGACATCACTGATGACATCTCATTTGACATCACTGATCACATCACTGATGATATCATTCATGTGATAATACGATGCACAGTCTCACACTCTAATATAACCTTTGATACACCCAGTGTTAAATACAGACCACCATTCTTAAAACCATTGACACACCAATACCAGTTACTATATACGCACTCACTGATTCCTAGGTCTACACACACATTCACTCATTCACTCATAGAATCACTCATACATACAGTCACTCATCAATACAACACTATCATATGCACTCATACATCTATACAGACACTCACACACTGCCACTCATCCATGGAGTTACTCACACACCTAGTCAGTCATGCAAAGAATCAATCACACTTCCATTTCCTCAACTATACAGTTATACACACAACACCTTACTTATTCAAACATATACTAACACATACTTACTCTCTTATACAATCACTGATACAAGTACACAATGATCCATATAGCCACTCGCACATTCACTGGTTCTCATGTATAGTCATTTATATATGCCAACTCTCACATGCACTGTGTTTTACATATGTACTTATTTGCACATGTAGCACTGAGATATCCATTCACTCACCAACACACCCATGCACACAGTCATCAGCCCATATAGCTGTTTCCATATGCACTCTTGAACTCATACACCTAGTGAATCAACTGCTCACACATCTATGCACAGAGTCACACACCTCCCAGCCACCCACACACACACTCAGTCTCCCATTCAAATACTTGGGCAACCAATCAATAACCCATAAAGCCACTCATATAGCTACTGATCAAAACATGCAGCAGCTTACACAACAACAGACATACTGATGCACACATTCAGACAGTTTAGTCACTAACACATGCATTTAGTAAGACACATTTAATCACTCAATCATACAGTCAGTCACGCACCTACTAAATCCTTCATCCAGACACTTATACATCCACTCATTCTTCAATATGTAAAACATATTTAAACTTTACAGAAACACACAGTCACTGGATGATGTAATCAGTGATGTTATCAGTGATGTCAAATGAGATGTCATCAGTGATGTCATCAGTGATGTCATTTGAGATGTCATCGGTGATGTCATAAGTGATGTCACTGACCATGTCATGAATGATGTAATATGTGACATCATCAGCAGCGGATTGCGGGTGCGCTAAATATAGTTAGTACAACTAACTATAAAGGAGCAATTTCAATGGTTTTTTAAATGCTAATTCCTAACTATATAAGGCCTGAAACCTATGTTTTTTTAAGTGAATTTGCAAGGTTTTTAAAATGCTAATTCTTAACTATATAAAGCCTGAAACTTATGAATTTTTAAGTGAAAAAAAAAAAAATAAATATATATATATATATATATATATAATCACAAAAAACGCATGGCTTAGACCCATGTTGGAATACAACATGTTGAAAAATTCAAATCATTACATTACATGCATGGTAAAGGCATGTGAGGTAAAGGCATACGTAAGTTAGATGGTTAGACTCTTCTCTCAGCTTCTGTACTCACACAAAAAAAGTTGCTGCCACATGTTTTGGCATATTGCGTAGTTTGAAACCAATTCTAAAATTCTTTGACCCAGCCACGAGGCAGCTAATCGTCCAGTCCACGGTTTTGTCTAGACTAGATTATGCCTGCTCTCTGTTGTTAGGTGCTAACCAAGCAAAAATTGCCTGAATGCAACGCATCCAAAATGCGGCGGCCAGAGCCTTAGTTGGCCTTCCCCGGTTTAGCTCCATTTCTGCTACCATCCGGAGGCTCCATTGGCTTCTGAGAGTCCAGCGGATACAGTTTAAGACCCTATGTATTTCGTTCAAAATAAATTCTAAGACTTGCTACCCCCAAAATGCTTGGTACTCTGCTGAACATGTATGTTCCTACTCGTGCATTACGCTCGACTGGTCAAAACCTGGTCAGAGTACCTCGGACTAAACGCAGCCGAGCGGGCGGACGTTCCTTCCGCTTCCTAGCAGCAAAACTATGGAACACCTTACCAGCCTACATTCGTGAAGTGGAAGGTCTGTTGGACTTCAGGAAAGCAATTAAAACCTATCTTTTTCCTTCTAACTAACCTCTCTGTAAGCCTGCCTTGCTGATCTCCTAACGTCCTTCTTGACTCTGGAAACAGCGCCGGGACGCCCCTTTTCTGGGGCAGCTGAGCGCTTTACAAGATTATCTAACATAACATAACATAACATAACAACTGGAAAGTACTGAGACCAGAGACCAGAAAGAGAAGCAGACAGCAGTGGCTGACTCAAGTAACATGAGCACACCCAGATGCCTAAAAGAGAGAGGCACCAGGTAACCTGACACCACTGCTCCTGGAGCAAACTGCATCCTGAGGCAAGTTTTTGTGGAGTAGTGGACAGCTAGGAGGGAAGGTTGGTGACAGATTGGGAAGAAATTAGTACAGTGAGGAATAAAGGGGAGCAGGGGCACACTAATCAAGAAGGCTTCAGGAAGGAAGAACACAGAGGGAGCATAACATGGTGAAATCTGTCATAACCATTTAGTGTAAGGGTGTCAAAAGCAGTAAACAAATTTAGAATATGTAATGCTCAAAGGATTTTGTTCAATTTTTTTTTACGTGGAAACGAATCTCAAAACTCTTCTGGGGGTACCAAATGCAGCCAGATCCAAAATCTATACAATACAACTAGAGAGAGCAATAACCTACCAGGACAAAGGAGAATGTATCTGGGTCAAGCTACTTGATTTCTTTTAGTGTATAACCTATAATACAGAGCACTGAAATAACAATCATGTACCTTATTACATTTATGGAATAGATCCAGAATTCCATGATTTTTCAATTTTCAAAATATGATTTTGTGTAAAACTATTACATTTTTTAAAGAAGTTTATGAATATATTTTAACTTTTTACATATACTTTTAGACACATGGCTCTCCCATTAATTACGCTATTAATTCCTGGGCCTTGGTGTCTTTTTAAGGAGTTTTTGCACTCTTTTCCCTTTCGGATTGCATTTTGCACATGTATTTGCTGCTATTCCACTGTTATTTGCACAATCGGGATATGTTGTACTCCTACACTTGCTGCTATTTTTAATCTAGATTTTCTAAAGAATCTGTTATTAAACGTTGCTGTATAATGTTTTAGAAAATTGCATATGTAGTTGCTGCTATTTAATATGCTCTTTGCACAAAATTAGATTATATTTAGTTTTTTGGTCCTGTGGTTAAAGGAAAATGTATTGTTAATGTATTGTTAATCCAAATATACGCTGATTGTTTCAGAACACTTTTCTATTTTTTCTATTTTTTACTAAGCGACTGATATGTTGTAAATTATTCTAAACTGAATATATCACGAAGATACTATTGCTTAGTATGGACCTAAACTTGTGCCACTTGTTTTGGAAGAGGTTATTCATCTAATATTTGGATGCTGTTTATTGGCCTTAATGTTGAGAACGTTTATTTTTGTTTTGCTCATTAAGGTAATTGACATGATATATTTATGCTATGTAAGTACAAATCTGAGACCAGTTATGAAAGGTTTTGATTTTTATTAATGGACTAAGAAATGAATTGTTCTTTGTTTTATTTTATTACTATGTAATATTTGAAAGCAAATATTATGTGAACCTCATTGGAGATACAAATCTTTAATAAATATTTAATTGAATTGACTTCAGTATAGATATGCACATGTGTAAATGCATCCCCAAAATGTATAATATTTGTCTAATTAATTTATCTTCCGGTAAACCAGTATTCTCGTTGTGATTTTATTTGCATTTTAAAACACCAGTCATCAAAGGTTGGAGCACTGGGTAATTTCCAATTTGCGATAATACATAATAACGTGATCACCATGGCATCAGGTATGAAACGTATACTATTGTCGTCCATAAGAATGTTCTTTTCCACTAATGCCAACAGTATGGTTTTGGAAGACGGGGACATGTTAATGCAAATTCTGAGATCCAAAGGGGAACACTTCTGACAAAAACATTGGAACGGTTGAACACATTCAAAACACAAGCTTGCCAATCGCAAAACGTCAGAGCGCCTGAGGATACTTTATACAGTTTTGCTGGTGAGTGTTAAAGTATCCATCTGTTGAAGACCATCGGTCTAATAACATTGGGTCCTTTAATCATGGAATAAGTATATATACTGATGTTTTTTCAATCTAACTCATTGATATGCGGCTCTGTCTGATTAGGCTGTCGCTCCTTTATAACTTTTTCTTCCCAAATGGGGGCCAACATTATTAGATTTTACCAAACGCTGACTTTATATTTTATTGTATTCTTAGAGTACAGCAGGCAAGCAATGAATTCACATGCAATAATACATTGGAGTGGCAGTGATTTCAATACATAAAAAAGCTGCCCATAAGGTAAGTTGCACCACCCACTGTCTAATAGTTGTGCCGGTTGGAATTCTGCATATTTTGTTATATCCTCACCCATGATTACATCATCAATTGTAAATACACAAACCCCTGCACACTTAGTCCCACATGTTGTGACCACCTCTGATGTATCCTGTAGGTTTTTCAGTATTGCGTCTAAATAAAACGAAAGAATGTGAAATATTTCGTATAATCTAGTCTGTCCTCACACGGATATCGCAGCGTGAGGAGGAATCCCTTCTCGGCTGCTCAATTTCATCAAAAAAATATATCATTTGCTAACTAGCCAAATATATTTCAATCAAATCAAAATGTATGAGCTTCAATACCAGTGTAAGTCCTCCTTTGTACCTGGCTATATGCAGTAAAGGCTCCATAGCCTTAGCAGCAACAGAAAAGAATTGATTACCTTTACTCAGAGATATAAGAAATCACCTCTGATCTATTGTGGCCCTTTTTTCCTGACGAAGGCACTGCCCTGTGCCGAAACGCGCGTAGAATTCAACAAGTTCGGATCATTGTGCCACATTGCTTCTTGATGATTATGAAAATCAGATATCAAATGTCATTATTGTCTCTGTGAACTATTCTCTAATGACAAGCTGTATTTGTTATTGTATTTTGTCGTATAATGTGTGAATGAGGATATGTCTGAACTAGTATGAATGAGGTGACGTTTTATAATGAAATAAATTTGCTACACTTATTAAAAAAAATAATAAAAAAATATATTTTTTTCATAGAGATAAATTAGTATTTGTTGGTTCTTTCTGGATTTTTCATATATTCTGTTTTGTTGATTGTTGTCCATCATATGATAATGATATTATTGTTGCCTTAAGTTTTTTTACACTTGATTCTGTACCCTATTAGCTGGGGGGCTTTTTCTTTACAATATAATCCTGTAAAATGGCTGCAGCAGGAATCTTATTAACAATGAAAAACTTGAAGACTTCTGCCAAGTAGTATTTATTAAATTCCACTTGTCAAATACATGGCAAAATCTATTTTGATCTATTAGTTGAGCGGCTATTTGAAAACCTCCACTGGCAAATAACTTTGATCAGTATTCTATGTTTGGTTTAATAACAAGATTGTACAATATGAGCCACATTTGGAGGCAATTATCCCAGGCTTTAGGAATCTCTGAATTACACCTTTTGCACAAAAAACCTAGGAATTTTCCACCTTGAAACCTGAGTTTAGGAGTGCGGTGAAAGGTATTGCTAATCCTTCATTGAAAACTTTATAAAATTCAGCGCCTAGTCCATCTTCCCCTGGTCCTTTCCACAAACTGATTGTGAGATTGACTCCTGGAGGTCCCTTTCTGTGACGGGCACTGCCAGTTTTTCATTTGCTTCAAGCAATACTGCACTAGCAAAATACAAGTGATGCCAATGGTTTAAATTTAGACAAACTTATTTAAGGAGAAAGATACCATCAATTATCTATCTCCACCATACACATTTGTAAATGACTAAATCAACTGTTCTATTTTTATGTTCATCTTATGGCTAATTATCTTGAAAGAAACACAAAACACATCAGTGATATCTAGTACTCTTTTAGTAGACTTTTCAAAAGTTTTTTGTAGTATTATAATCATACACATCAATATCTATTCTCTTGAATCGAGCAATTTTTAACAGGACATACAGATAAAACAAATGAATAAGACATAAAGTTATACAAACGTTGACCCTTAATCCATGGGTTATGTCTGAAGCCCAATAGTTTGCAAATAAGGAAAAAACGAAAGTGTGCCGAAATCAATAATAAACTGTCAACAGTTTCGACAGTTTATTATTGATTTCGACGCACTTTGTTTGATTTGGAAACAATACGGGATATATTCCCTAGGAGTTGGACTGATTTGAGAAGCCATAAAAACATTGAGTTGTGCTTCATCTACTCCCAGATACAATTGTGGTGTTCGAAGAAGGAATTAAGGTTATAAGAGACATTTACCGTTTTTTCCTTATTTGCAAACTGGCTAGAATATGAAGTCATCAGTTCTGCTCTGCCTGAATTAAATCATTCTACAGTCTCTGAAGCTCACTTTTTCCGGTTTGTTTTTCTGATATTTCATAGTTATTAACGTGCAGCAAATGGTCGCCTTGAAAGCATCCCAAACTATTTGTCAATCTTCCTTGTGTCGATAAATGTAAAATGGTTCCCTATTTACTGCATGGATTTTACTCACATTTGCTTCTGTGGGAAACAGAGATTTATTTTATCTCCATCCACGCATCATCTGAAGAGCCAGGTCAGATGTCTTAAACTCTTTCCTTACTAATAGAGTAGCATGTTATACACAGAGAATGCGCAGTCCTTCAAGCAAAACCTAAGGAGAGCAGTAATAGGATAATGTGACATGGGCTTGAAGGACTGGCCATTTAACCAATTCAAAACTTGAAAACTGTATGGATGCCAGTGACCCTGTCTCTGCACTGGGCATTGATATACGTTTTTCTATCCTTAGCGCATCCTGGTACCTTGTGATCAGAGATATTGACATGGACACTTTCATCCCAAGCCCAAGTTTCCAGAGCATCCCTTTCCCCAGTGCCAGCATAGCTGGTGAATCTGCTTCAGATGCTGTATAGGACAAGAGAGTTATGCACCTGATAGTAACTCCATTGCAGTTTGGGGGCATGAAGAGACACACAGAGCAAACAATCCGGACCAGAGACAGGTTGGAAGAGTTTCTTACTGGTATTCATGATCAAGCAAGCATTGATGCAAGCTTCACCTTAGAGTTGATTCACCTGTGATTTACCTTTCTCATCAGGTCGACAATGCCATCTGCTAAACTAAAATATTTTATTAAATGGAGTTATCTGTGGGGTGAAGCTCTGCATATGATCTCAAAGAGGAGTAGTGGAAACAGATTCTATACTTGGGTACCAGATTCAGTGATTTAAATGTCGTTGAGGGACTAGGAGAATCGTCACATTGAAAATTTCTTTTCACTTGCTTGCATTATTTAACAAATGAAAAGTGTCATGTTTTCTTATTCTGAGTCAATAATTTATTGTGGAGCATTTTTTATTTATATCACTGCAGACACTGTGAATTGCAAGCTGAATGAATACTTATAAATTATAATGTTATAATCTTCCTGGTAAACGGGTTTATGAAGATGTATTTTTGGGGTCAGGATACAACAATGTATATTTGAATTGTATGTATGGAATACATTATTTAGGGGCAATTAAACCTTCTGTGCGTCTGGTGATGATACATTTTTATATAAATAAATAATGTTAATGATGACGTAAAATAACCGAAAGCTACAGGCCCACCATGTTTTACTGTATACCTTTTATACGAACATCTCTATATATGCCGCCCGACCACACCCCCTATCAAAACCATCTCTCCACAGTCTCTGCGGGCCCATTCCTAAGGACATTGTTTTTGTAATTCCGGTATTAAAGGTGCTATATAACCTCTTCTAAGCGCTTTACTGTGCAGCTGTTAATGATAAGGAAAGACGACCTTTTCCCACCTTCTATCCCATCTTGACCTCTTCCCTCCGGGTTCCTCCTGCCCTTGAAGTGCAGCGCTGTGTACCCCTGTGTAAAGAAGTTCAAAGGTGGATTGTAAGTGAAATAAGTATTTATTGTAGAATAGGATCCCATCCACAGGATAGGATTTTAAAAGTAAGGAAAAGAGACACTGAGACTGTGATTTATTTTAATTTTAAAAGAAAGGAAAAGAGACACGCAGATTTTTTTTTCTAACCCAAAATACTATTATATTCTTTTAAATGTGTTCATAATCTTATGTTTTATCTCCATGTTTAGAAATTACAGTAGCAATTCATTTTTATTGGTCTTGAAAAATGATTCGTTATGTTAACATAACCTTTACATTGACATTGTCATATTTTTATGTAGAATTGGCTCAGTGCACATAATGCAGAACGTCACAGCTCCTCCCTTCTTCTTACAAACTCCTGGGGATCCTCCCATTAGATGGAAAAAGTGGTGTAAAGTGTTTGAAAGATATGCAAAAGTTTGTGGGGCCAACTTAAGTGCGGAAAGGAAAACAGCTTTGTTATTACACTGTTTAGGGACAGAGGGCCAGGAGGTGTTGGATCACCTGCCAGAATACAAGATAGGAATCTTAATAAGTATGAAATTTGTATAGCAATGCTAGATAAACATGTTGTAAATAGATGCTGGAGCCTGGTATCATGTACGTTACTTTATTCAAGTCTTCAAGATGGTAAGTTAAGTTACAGAGAAGACCCACCAGGAGTGACTAGGTTGCCACTCAGCCTACCTGGTTCCAACTGCCAGTTGTCACCAGGCTAAGCCCCAAACATTCCATGATGTCACCCAAGGTTCTAGTGGTGACATCATGTGAGTGACCATGAAATCCCCAGAGGTAGAAAGAAGACAGGCTAAATATAACACATCTCCTTTCTTTAGGGAAATCAACAAGATGGAAATACAATAAATAAAATCAGCTTGTGTGTACACATCCATATGAAAGTACACATAGCATCTATTTGACAGATGGAGTTACAAGCACATCCCAACAGTTACAAACACAGTTACAAACACAACTAGTCAACGACAACACGTCCCAAACACAACTAGTCCCAAGTCCCATCCCCTTTCCTTGGGAAACACAAACACAAACTTAATGGAGTCAACTTTGCTCCGTAACGGGGTACAACCCTCCCCCGTGAACTGCAACTTGGAGTAGCCATTGCTCCGTCCCCAATTTCCTAAATGGGGCACTCAACGGGGTACAACTCCCCTCATGAACTGCACCTTGGAGTAACCATTGTTCCGCCCCCAATTTCCTAATGGGGTACTCACAACCCTTAAATTTTAAAAACAGACTCTATACCGTAACGGGGTACAACCCTCCCCGTGAACCATAACTGGGATACATTCATAATCCCAAAACAATAAAAGAGACAGGGTGCACTTCTAAGCATTTTCCGAGCAACTAATAAAACCTCCTTACTTACTGGCATGTTGTTGCTCTCGTTCATATTTATTTTGTATTTCCACCACATTTTAAACAGATGTGAAAACCGCAGCGATTCATATGTATCTCCCCATCTGGTGTGTTTTGCACTGTGCACACACTGGCTGTGGGCAGAGAACCTTTCTCTGTTTAGACTACACAATACTTGGCCGTGACTTGCCAGCCTGTGAGCATTAACAAGATGAATCATCTGTTTTGCAACACTAAGTATGGCCTAATCTGACCCGATGAACCTCAGATTCATCATTTTACCCCGGTTCCAACTGCCAGTTGTCACCAGGCTAAGCCCCAAACACTCCATGATGTCACCCAAGGTTCTAGTGGTGACATCATGTGAGTGACCATGAAATCCCGAGAGGTAGAAAGAAGCCAGGCTCAATATAACAAAACATTACCTTCCGAAAGTATCTACTATCTTAGAAAGATATCATTTTGGTCGCAGATTACAACTTGAAGAAGAAAGCATAGAGAATTATATAACTGCGCTAAGAAAATTAGCATCATCTTGCAAGTTTGCTGCCTCTATTGATGAGAGAATAAGGGATCAGTTCATGCTGGGTTGTAGCATTGAACATAATAGAGAGGAATTATGGCAAAAAGATGAGCCTGATCTAGATGATGTGATTACTATAGCCAAAAGGATTGAACATTCTATTAAATGTGTGGAAGTCATAAAAAAAGAATGGTGAAAGTAAGAACAATAGTACATTTAATCTTGTCAAGACCTCGAATGCAACTGAAGAGAATGCTAGCCAGAGAAGTAGTATGAGAGATGTAACCACTAACAAACCTCTCAATGCTAAACCAGATAAGAAATTTGATTTTGTGCAAGTGAAATGCTTTAGATGTGGCAAAATGGGACATTTTGCAAACGACAGGCAATGTCCTGGATGGAAAGCCACCTGTAGCAAGTGCAAAAGAAAGGGACATTTCACTATTGTTTGCAAGGGGAGGGAGTACAAAGGCAAGGTTAGTGAGATTTATTATGATTTTGATGAGACAAGTGATTATGATGAAAATGTTGATGTGGTCAAGTTTTGGTCCAAGTAGTTTTCGGTCCTCAACCAAAGAATTGTCCTATTGATGAAATTTTAGTCAATGGCCATCCCATTAAAGTATTATTTGATTCAGGTGTCAAAATCACCATTGTGGCAAAGGAATTTTATCTCAAGTATTTACAAGGCAAAATTAAGATGTTTCATCCGGATATAAAACCACTTGCGTATGGTAGGAAACCTATAGAGCTTTTAGGATACTTTCTAGGAAACATTAATTACAAAGAGAGACTCACTAACTCAAAAATTTATATTTCACAAAAAGGAGACAATATTTTGAGTTGGTTTGATCAAAAAGATTTAGGAGTAATGTTGGATCCGAATTCCTCTACCCCCATCATCTTAAAGGATTTACCCTTTGTTAACACCAATTCTGTCAAAATAAATCAGAATTGTGATGAGTCCTTTTCAGATAAGTTAAAAAAGAGTTTTCCTAATGTCTTTAATGAAAAGTTGGGTTGTTTGAAGAACTATTATCAGCACATTAAGTTGAAGAAGGATGCTGTACCTATTTGTTGTAAAGTACGTAGTGTCCCCATTACTGTTAGAGATCAAGGTAAAGCGGAATTGGAAAAATTGGTCAAGGAGGGTATCATAGAAGAGGTTGAAGCAACCCAATGGGTCGCTTCAATTGTAGCCGCCAAGAAATCGGATGGCTCTCTTCGTTTATGCATAGACCTTAGAGAATTGAATAAAAGTGTGGTGGTAGATCACTACCCTTTACCTAAGATTGCAGACATGTTAATGTTATTAAAGGGGGCGAAGGTCTTTAGTACGGTGGATTTAAGATCCGCCTATCACCAAATAAGACTTGATGAAGACTCCAAGGATCTGACTGCGTTTGTAACACCATTTGGCACTTTTCGCTTTGTGAGACTTTCATTTGGGCTGGTGTCAGCTGCCTCAGTTTTTCAAAGAGCCTTGGAAGGTGTCTTAAAAGGTTTAAAAGGTGTGAGAGTGTATCAGGATGATATTCTGATTTTTGGAAGTTGTGATGAGGAGCATGATCTAAGACTGGTTGGTGTTTTGCAACGTTTGTGTGAATCTGGTCTAACAGTAAAATTGGAAAAGTGCAATTTCAAAAAAAACTCCATAGATTATCTTGGCCACACAATCTCGAAAGATGGTATTTCACCGAAAGCTGGTTTGATTAATACCATGATGAAGATGTCTTCTTCTAAGAACAAGGAGGAATTGATTAACTTTCTAGGTATGGCGGAGTACCTTAACAAATTTATATGTGGTTTTGCTTCTTTGTGTGTTAGTATGAGATCGTTGTTGAAGAAAGGATCTGAGTTTGTATGGAGTGATGAATGTGAAAAAGAATTCATTGTCCTAAAAGGAAAATTGAACAATGCCCCCAAATTGAACAGTTTTGACCCTGAGAGGAGATCTATTCTAATAACAGATGTAAGCTTAAAAGGGTTAGCAGCAGTTTTAACACAGAAGATTGAAAGGAGCGAGGTAGTCATCTTGTTTTTGTCGAGAAGTTTGAGGGGTCCAGAACTAAGATATTCTGTGGTAGAACGTGAAGCTTTAGCGGTCTATTGGGCTGTGAAGAAATTAAAAAACTTCTTGTGGGGAAGTACTTTTGAAGTGAGAACTGATCACAAACCGTTATGTGAGAGCTTAAAAACCAAAGGGATTGATGCTGTTTCCAGTAGAATTACAAGATGGGTTGTAGGATTACAGGATTATAACTTTGAAGTTAAGTATCTACCAGGTGTTGAAAATAAGGTAGCTGATGCCTTATCTCGTCTTGTCTCTCAGGAAGATTTAGATCTGGAGGATGACTTGGAAGGTGAAGATGAAATGGTTTGTGCAGTTGGTGAGAGTGTCATTGATAAGTGTAAATGGTTGGAAGCTTCACAGGAAGATTTGGCTCTTATGGAAATTTTGAAATTGATCAAGGTTGGATGGAAGGTCAAGCCAAAAGATGGTGACATTTTGGAGAAATTTTGGCATGTTAAAGACCAATTATCTGAACATGACGGTTTACTTGTCGGAGGTACTAGGTTGGTTCCTCCGATATCTATTAGGAGTGAGCTCCTTTCACTGGCCCATGGTGGGCATATGGGCATTTCAAACACAAAGGAGAATTTGAGGATGTCGTACTGGTGGCCCAGCATGGATTTGTAAGTTGAGAGAAAAGTTAGGGACTGCATGGAGTGTGCTTTGAGTGAGTAGGTAGAGAAACCAAAATTCAGCCCATGATTATCAGAACACTTCCAAACAGCCCTTGGGAAGAATTTGGCCTGGATATTCTTGGGCCTATATACTCAGCGGGGTCTGAATGGTATGTTCTAGTTTTGATAGATTTCTTTTCTAGATGGCCAGAGATTGCCATCACTCGTGGCATAGAATCCAAGCATGTAATACTCTTTTTGGAAAAACTTTTTGCTAGGGAGGGTATTCCCAACTCGGACTCCATCTTTTCATTCGTAACGCAGGGTGTTTTTCAGGGGGCTCAGACTCGTCTGGCAGCCTCGGGTCCGGTGGGCTGGCTTTCGACCTCTTACAGTGGAAAGAGGAAACAGTATGGCCTCGGACTGCGGATGTCGCGCCCGCAGCTCCGCCGCTGAGGGGAGTTTCTGTCTTTAACATATGCGACCAGAAGTGTGAAGCTGGCTAGAAGCTTTGGAGCACAAACAGGATGGGCGATGGACCACCGACATTTTACGCATAAAATAGCCCTACTGATCATAACGCTGAGTATAAAAGTGCGGCCATGCCTCCTTGGAGTGCCCAGAATGTGCAATGGACACCGGCATACAAACTGAGGGGCTTATTTGTGAGCCCCCTGTGCCGCTGGCGCAAACACCAAACCACCTTTATGAGGCTATTCAAAGCCACTTTCCTTACTTTGAATGTCTGCATAGAGATGGAGTAAGGCAACACAGCGCAGCACACATCGCTGCGTTGCCTTACCCTGCGCTAGGGAAGCGTTCCATGGTTTTGGATGCATTCCCAGATTTACAAGGACTTGTAAACCAGGGAATGTGTAAAAATCTTACGCCTCCCAAAGTGAGGCACAACAATGAGAAATATCTTTATTTCTGCTTGTTTTTTCCTCTTTCTATGTGTGCTGTATTCTGCAGCGCGACATAGTTAGAGGACTTTACTACTCCTAAACTGAGAAAAAACCCAACTTTAAGACTTTCGGTATTCACAGAAGGCATTTAGGAGTACTAAAGTTAGGACTCCTAACTTCTGTGAATACCGAAATAAGTAACTGCCTTCTGTGAATACCAAAATGGTATTTTGTAGTGTAGTTCCTAGTTTCCCACTAGGCCCAGCGCATTGGAATAACATAAACAGTAGTATCGACGTAGAAGTGCGGATCTTCCAGGCATCTACTGACTATGCTAAACTTAATTTGGTTTGTTACCAACTAGCTCAGAGGTCACTGGAAACTTTCTTGACTGAATAGGAAGTGATCAGCTTCCCTGGCACAGACAAGAAGGGATTCAGTTTTCCAACAACCGTGCAACATGACAACTTTGCTCCTCAGATCAAGAGTCAATCTCTAGGGTCGTGTGAAACAATAGACAGTTATTTTACTCAGTCAGGTTGGTGCAGTTTACTTTCACAATATGTAGAGAATAGAGAGACGGGCGTTTGTCAATAAAAGGTAACATTTATTGAACAGTCTTTCTTCTCATACAAGAGAAATGAATTGCCACAATTGCAAGACTTGTTATTATAAAAAGTACGTACAGTAAGATAAGTATTGCGAAATAATACTGTAAAAGCATTGATATGGTTTCTTAGCCATACAATGGTTTAAAAGTAATAAAACATATATACATTCATATATACATTAGGCTAAAATACTCAACTGGTGCTTCTAACTACGCCTACCCCGGTGTACCTGACCTAAGCCTAATACTTGGGAGGGGAGTAAGTAAGTAGCTTCAATTTAGTTGGTTTTACCAAGGTGTGCTTCAAGAATTCTCACTAAGGGTTTAGTCAACACCATACCTCTGAATAGAATGATGGAGGTCTGGTATCTCCTTCAGGGAAACTTGGTATCCCAGTCACCCGCAAGGGTAGACCAGAAACGCTGGAGCTGGATTTCTCTGCAGGAGAAAGGCAGCGTCTCTCTTCAGTCTTCAGCGTGTCGAGGAGGAGGAGGGGGGACAGCGTCCGCGGGCAGCTGGCATCTGCTGGGCTCTTTGCAGAGGGACGGCTGTTCAGCTCCTAGTTTCACCACACCATCGTTCGCGCTTTAGCAGCGATAATGGTATCAGCGGCTTGCATACAGCAGCTTCATCAAGCGACGGGCAACAGGCGTATTGCTTAAGGCAACGTTGGTAATATTTATACCTGAAAGGTGCCATGTTTGACGTAAGTTTGCTGGACATAAGACGTCAATTAAAGATGTCACTAGGAAGTGATCGCTATCAGTTGCTCATTAGAGTTCCATTACTAATCAAAACACAGCAAGCGGGGATTTCCAGGTTTGCTAAATGTTTATCTTGTTGAAGGACTCGGAGTGTTAATCTAGGAATCTCAGATAGTGACTTCTGCTCTGTCATTGCACTAATTGGTTGCAAAGGAAGTGGCAGAGAAAACTATTCTGGAATGTGGCTCTGTTCGTATGAAGCCAGAGATGACTTTCTGAATATTGTACTTGAACGGTTATGCCAATATAGGGAATAAATGGATTTATAGCCGAATAGGGGCATAAGGTCACAGTATCGATCAGGATCCTAGATAAGCACTTAACACCCACTCCACGGGTTCATGTCCATCAAATACTAAAACTAGAGCAATAAGATGCATGTGTAACATTGCCCACCCCAAAATACATAAAGGCATTTGAAATAGGCGTATATTGTAATACGTGAAAATTATAGGTACTGTACGTTTTTTGAAGCATAGAAATCATTCAAAAATTATTGCATATGAAATCAATGAACGATTATGCAAAAAGAATTACACATGAAATATCTCTGAAACAGAAGAAGGGCGAGATAAATCATCACATATAAATACATTGCAATAAATGTGCTAGAGGCTGGTGTAAGGTTGTTATGTCTCTAGATGTGTGTAGAAATAGAAATTGAAGCTTCTGTTCTCTAAGAATAGTTTTTACCTTAAGCAAAGAACTTTTCGTGCCAAAAAAGGGTGAATATTAAAAAGTGTTCAATTCAAAAGAATTATTGCTTGAACGGGGAAATTAGAGTTCCAACGCTTTTAGCAGTTTTTGTTGATCAAAACTGAAGGCCGAATTCAGAGTTCATGGGAACGCTGTGTGTCGGAAAGCTTCTCCAAAGTTACTGTTTCTGTTCGGGTGAGAACATCATATCAGACAGGCTCTCAAAGAATTGGTCTACAAAATCAGGTGACAGTTCAACCAAATTCGATAGTGCTGTAACTTGGCAGGTGTGAGAATGATTGCTGTCATCATAGTCGGGATCAGCAATGCTCACAGAAGGTCGTACCTGGGTGATGTTGCTTTTGTCACTCGCTCCACTGTTACCACCTAGTCGTAGCACAGGAGTCTCAACAAATGCCGTCATCAGGATTGGTAGCCGCTGGGGACAACACAATGCGTGAGCCGTTATCGGACTGAGCAAAGTATCGACGTCCATTGGTACTGCTGATGGAAGTGAAAGACAGATGTCCAACACGCACTCATCTCCGCATAGCATACATCGAAGTACCGGTAAGATACAGTTCTGCCATATAGGTCTGAATGAAAGGAACCAGGTCATGTTTAGATCTCTCAGCCTGGCCAATCCAAGGACGTTAGTTATCCTGTCCCGGAAGCACATTGCTAGGATTGTCTCTTCCATTCCCATGGGAGCTATGTCTGAGCTTTGGCTTGCCATAACGAAGCAGGACGGTCAAAAATAAACTCCCTGCTACAAGTCCCAAAAATAGGGGTAAACAGAGTGGACAAAATTAGGAACGATTCCCAAAATTGCTTGAAAAGGTGTTAGCAGTCCCGTAAAAATCGTCTTAAATATGCCTGGGATGCCTGTGGCACTAGACATGTTAAAGAGTTGGCTAAGCATTTCTACGAAATGCACGGGGCAATTTGTTGATAAAAGTTCATGAACTTCAGTAGCTGTCCTTGCAACTAGAAGATCATACGTCTCTTTTGATGACGTTATGGGCACTGTTGTCTGTAAAAGCACAGACTTCATTTTGCTTAAAGTATCAATTCGTATAGAATAGAGATTCAGACGAGGCCACATGGGAGTCTCTGTGTCTACAGGCCCGCTCGGAAACAATGCCTGCATACAGCATTTGACCATGGATGTTACTCTTACTAGATAACTTTTCCCTGGCACAAGGCCACAACATCTGTGATCCGTTCTAAGAATGTAACTCCCGTTTGCAAGTTGCATAAAGAAGGGGTCTATCTGAGTTGCAGGTGTGACTAGCTGGTGGCATGAAAGGTTGTTAGAATTTCCATCACATGCTCCGTGTAAATTAATACCCTGGCACAAAAATATACCGCTTAGTGAATGTTTACAGTTTTCACCACTAAGAAATACATTTTTGTCGCTGTCACTATAGCAAGAATGTGTGTATGGTAATTTCCATTCTGATTTTACATATCCTTTACCCAATCGTTCATACTGGCCAGTAGGTATGTATTCAAGGCATTTTCTAAATCGGAAAGTTGTTATCGGAATTGTGATAATTCTGTGTATTATCCATTCAATGACAGGACTTTCTGACATTGTCAATGGTAATCTCTCAAGTTTTTCGATGCTCAGGATTGTATAGTCTGCTCCTTTCTGTGCCAAACTGATTTGTTTATCAGTAAGGTTAAAAATGGAAAATAATGACGTTGTGTTTATTAAACGCCAAGGCACATAGCTTGAACGAAGATTTTGCAGCGTCCAGCCTAATTGTATAATAGAACGTAATTGAGATTGGCCATGTTGTAACATTAGCAAGTCTCTGTCTATCACATCAAAGGCAGAGGATACAATATTGTCCAACGAATATATTCTGGAGGACAGAGTCATTAACCCATTGTCCACTACAGAAAGTGATTTTTCCAAATTAATACGATCAATTTCTCGTATTTTTTCTGCTGTTTCAATTTGTGTGACTTTCCAAGCCTCGTTGTATGCAGCATAGATACTGGTCGCTATGAAGCGCTTTTGACGCTGTTTGCGTGGTCCATGAATGAAATCGCGCAAATCAGCACCATCTTTTAGGAAAGACAAGTGTTGCTTAATTTCAGCCAGTGTGGATGATGTTAGCCATTCAAGGCAGAGTTTCCCTACACTGTATGTTGTTACTATCCCTGGATGTTGTCTCTGGGAGTATCTAGGGTCTAGTCTGGTCATTTTTAACCCCTGTGTTTTGTTCAGGAATCTATCTTGACAGCTGTTTGTGTCAGTAGGCCAGATTAACCACTTTTTCCAATCAGGATGTGTTATGTTACAATGTAAAATATGTGAAACGTCTAACTCAATATCTGTAGTTGTATTTTCAGGTATTGTCTTTGGAATAGACGGTTTGTTAAGGTCTTTGATCTTAGCTAGGCCAAGACAGGATGTTTGGTGTATTGTGTCATTTAAAAACATCTTTTGTTCTGGTATCATGCAGGTTCTGAATAGTGCTTCAAGGCCTTGTACCTGCCAATCTTTTGTACCCCAAATTGTTTTCGTTTCAATGTTATTTTTCCAATAATCAAAACCAAATGTCATCATTTTGTCATAAAATGCTTCTGAATATATCAATTTAGAATTTGTCAGCATTGTTTTCATTCCTGTTTTATCTAACAGTTTGTAATAAAACGTTTCTGCATCACTGGTGTTAAACCCTGAGAAGTATTTGAATTTCTCAAAGAATGTCTTAGAAATGCTTTTAGGTGGTGTAGCACAATGTTCCCATTGATTATACATAAAAACATTTCTAGGCTGTGCAGATTTATGCAAGTAATGATCGCCATAATGTGTGTAGCAGAATAATTGCTCATAACTAGATGAACCTTGTAAATAATCATGTTCTGTGAATCTAGCTGACATTACTAAATCAGACATCATGTCATTAATACTGTTAAAGTCCCAATCATCAGAGAATGTACTAGGTTTTACAAAGTCACTTAAGGAAACCTTCAGTTGATGAGGATACTTCAGGATTTCGACCGGACCATAGATCTCATAGTCACTTTTCTCCCATACTACCCCACCAGGTATTGGAATTGCTGTGACATTTACTGTTGACAGTTCTCTTTTCTTCACGTGGGATGATCTGTGTGGTTTCAGGACTAGGTTGATGTTCTGACTTGCTGTGTCCATTCAATTGTAATAAACTTTCCTAAAATTGAAAATAAAATTAGGCATAGTAGGAGTATGAATACCCCTGAAAGAATTCAATGCTCAATCAACGGTGAATCCAGATATAATTCTTTGATTTGTTGAAGGAGTCCTGTTGTATTTTCTCTAGAATACTTTTTTGTTTCTGGCATCACTTCGGGGTCGTTTTGATATTCAGAGAAGTTGTAGAAGTTGATGAAATAACCAGAGGCAGTTCTGTCAACTGTTGTGATTGTTCTTTCAATCTGTCTTTCGGTAGCATTTTCTGATGCCACATTATTGTAGACTGGTGTTTCTTGACGAACTGTTTCAATCTGTGTCTCAAGAGGCACGAGTTCCATGGCATTATTGCATAGTCCTTCTCTGTGCACTGCAGGCTGATCGAATGTGATTAGTCTTTCAGTTTGAACCTCTTGGATTGTTGCAAGTTTGGGTATTCTGTTGTTTCTTGGGAGTCCACTGGGCCTACTGTTGATTATAGGCCACATGCTTGTGGTTTTACCAGGTCGATAGACACGACTCTGTTCTCCTTTTTACCAGCAAGGGGCGGTAGTACAACTGACCTTGTTCCGGTGACTGCCAAGACAGGTACTGCTTTTCTGTAAGAAGGCCCAAATTCCTTCTTCACCGCAATTTTTTCTCTGACTAGATCCCCAATCTTTGGAATCCAGACAGGCCTTGCTGGGGCTGTTGCTTGTGGTGCCTCGTCAGTGGTATCTGGCTGTTGCTTTAACTTTATGTTGCTTAAGGATTTTCTTGTTTCATTCAGTTCCTGTAAAACAGCCAAACGATCTTTGATGTCAAAGTCTGTTGTTTTTTCTTGTACCACTGACATCTGACTATCGAGGTCCTGAATGTTCATTCTAATTCCGAACAATAGTTTGTATGGGCTGAAACCTTTTAGAGAATTTCTTGGCAAGTTATTAAGACTGGATTGGACACTTATTAAATGTTTGACCCACCCAGCGCCTGAACCTAATACCTTCGCTGTTATAGATCGCTTTATGTCTCGGTTTTTTCTTTCTACCACACTATTCCCTTCGGGGTGCGACGGACAAGAATACCGCAACCCAATTCCCATGCTGGCCATGGCCTCTTTATAAGCTCGAGAGCTGAAAGCAGGACCCTGGTCAGAATGGAACGTGGTAATTGCGTATGTGCCGATAAAGACTCGCAGATCTTTTATAACCGTTCTAGCGTCAGCCGAGCGCAGGAGGCAAATTTTTTTTAAGTGTGTTTAGCCTTAACGATGTACAATGGGACGCGCTTCTCTTCTTTGATTGCGCAGATAGACCGCCTAATGCTGTCCATCAGGGTTCCTGAAACTACACTGGCCTGTTCATTACTGCGATCTCTGTTGCAGTTTTCACAATTTTGAGCAAAACATTGAATATCTATGCTCATTCCTGGCCACCAGTACTCTGATTGTAATTCTTTCAGAGAATCCTTAATTGTTTGGTGTCTCAGACCCAACCCCATGTGTGCTTCCAGTAAGAGGAAGCCCCTCCTGCTCCTGTTTGGAATTACTCTGTCCCCCACTCCAGGCATTCAAGCAAAAGGAACTGAGTTTGCATCGATTACGTATGCATAATTGAGTGGATAGTTCACGGGTAGTGCTGCACAGTCGCTTTTTACGGTCGTTTTTACTGCCAGCATGGTTTCCCCGTCTATGTATTTTTCTGTACGCTTTTTTGTGGCTACGGAAGCCGGTTTAGTTGCTTCCGCTGTGGCTGTATTAGCCAATGAATTCCCTGCAACGTGAACGCCATCACGTTGAAGACTCTGTGCGTGAATCACGTGAGTCTTTTGTAGTTCTTTTTGTAAAAGAGCTACCTGTTTCCAGAGCAATTTATGCTTTATTGTGGCACCTGTGTCATCTTTGTAATCGTTTTCAATCCAGCTCTGCAGCTTATTGTTGTAAGAGTTGACGTAAAAATGAGAATCACACACGATAAGTGTCGGGAATTCACGTTCTGCATTTTCGAGCGCCATCTTTAAACATCTGATTTCAGTTCTCTGAACCGAACAGTTTCTCAATGATTCAGTTTTTGTTACTTTCGGTCTGAATTTACCGCACAGCCAACGACCTTTAATAATCGCACATGCTGCATCGTAGGATTTGCTCTCTACGTTGAAATGCTGTACAAATCTATCTGTATAGATTATACAGGCGTATTGTGGGAGAGGCAGAAGTTCGATTGGCAGAGGATATTCTTCTTCATATTCTAAATCATTCAGTTCTTCGAATTGCGAGGCAAAATAGTATTTCACATCTTTCGCTCCTAGAGAATCTACACACTGTATCCATTTCGGATCCAGTGACACTGTAGGCAGGTTTACTGGGCTGAATAGCGCCTCGAAGGCAGATTCCGCTGTGAGGATATTAATCCGTTTGCCGTGTGCTAGTTCTCGTTCATTTGCTAATGCAATTTGCACTGCTTTCACAGTTCTTTCTGTGTGACTGAATGTTTTTTTCTGCTTGTGTGTACAAGTGAGATTTAATAGAAATTGGTACCTTTTCTCCCTCATTAGAGGTTAGGTACGTGAATCCGCATCTTCCTGGGATGACTCGGATTACAAGATCGCGTGTATTGTCACGTGTATCTAATTTTGTTTTAACTAACATGTCTGTTTGCAATGATCTCAAAATTTCTGTGTGTTTTTGAGTCCAATTGATTTGTTTAAAATCAGGTTTAATTAGTTCGTAGAGAGGTTTAACCCTCTCTGCGTAATTTAGAATGTAAGTTCTTCCGAAATTCAGAAAACCTAGTATGGATTGTAAATTCTTCAGCATTTTTGGAGCTTGGAGTACAGCGCACTTCTCTAAGAAGTTGTCCGCTAGGCTTTTCTCTTCACTTGATAACTCGTACCCTAAGAATAGTACTGTCAGATGGGCAATTCGGGACTTTTTAAAGTTGAATTTGTAACCCTCTGCTGCGAACCCAAGTATAATGGTGTTCACTCTTTTCAAGTGAGTATCCAAGTCGTCGTCTGTGAGATAAATATCATCTACGTAAGATAATGCCTCATCATCATATATTTGTAGTAACTCTGTTACCCTAGCTGAGAATAGTCCTGGGCTGTTCTTGAACCCCTGTGGGAGTCGACAGAATTTTTCTGCGACCCAAATGCAGAGAAAGCGGTCAAATATCTGCTTTCTGGTGCAATGTTTTGACAAAAGAAACCATTAGATATGTCTAATGTCGTTTTATATTTTTTCCTAACTATGTTATTCATTAGGGCTGCACTATGCAAGTTTTGTACTGCAAATGTTTTGCAACATGTATTAAGGTGTCTGTAGTCCAAAACTAGACGATATGAATTGTCTGGCTTGGAGACAGGAAACAAAGGATTGTTCATTTGAGAGGTGCATGTTTCAATCACCCCCTGGTATTCAAGTTGATCTAAAATCTCCCTGACTTGTTTTTTAGCTTCTTGCTTAATGGGATACTGCCGTTGGGCAGTTGGTTCATTTTTTAATTGGATTTTGTGGGGAGGTGAGTCCTCATCCCATCCTACATGATTTTTATACAATGCCGGTGCCTGGGCTACTGCCCATTTCCTTGCATATGTATATTTTTTGTGAATCGGAATGTGATTCGAGAAGGCAGGCATAATCACTTCTTCGCCACGAGGGCACTCCCTGACAAACTCTGGGGGCCAATCTTTTTCAGCTAACAGAATATCATAGCCTTTTGAGAGCTTATCCCAAAATAGACCTCTTATTTTCCTAGTCTTATCACCCTCTATACGCAGTTATTTCGTATATTTTTTGGGGCTCGCTAAGTCTGGTGTCGGCAGTTTCAACCTGAATGAATTCATTCGTGTCCACTGTCTCCAGATGACTCATCAAGATCTTGCGGGCTATACTGATTTCTGCTGCACTGTCCAACATTGTCAATGCCCACTCCCCGTTTTTCAATTGTGTCCTCAGTATTCTCGGCATGGTTGATTACTCTAATACTGGCTACCTTCTTTTTTGGAAATTGAGATTTTTTACTCTGAGCAGGTTCCTTGTCTTTGGACTTGGTGTGCTCTCCTGGGTCTGACCGTCCTCTTCTTTCCGATTTCTGCGAAAAAGATCAAAAGGGACGTGTATCAATACTTTGATATCTATCAGGTTTTTTCAAATTATCCCTATTTCTAAGGTTATATCTTTTCTCAGAGGGCTCCCTCTGGGGAGACTGGTGTTCTCGAGTCGGAGTTCTTTCCCTCCGTCGAGGAGACCTTCCTATGGACTGGAAAACTTTTTCCTTGGGAGTGGATTGTTTATTTCCATCCCAGCTCTTTTTAAGATTGTTTGAATTATTTTTAATAAATAATTTTACTAACTCTCTATATGCGTTTGTTAATTCTCCTATGTTAACTAAGAGTTCTTCTTTTGAAATTTTTTCAATGTCCGGATGTGGTGTGTAGCCGGCTAGAACCGGCCACGTTGCTCCTGGTCTACCTAGTGGACCGAGCCTGGTTATGTGATCATTATGTTTTAGGGCGCCATTAAACCAGAGCAGGTGCTCTTGGAATTTTAGTGGGATTTCAGTCTCCTCGAAAGGAGCGTACTCTTCCGGAGGTTCCTCTATTTTGTAATAGTGAAACTCTTTTGTTCTAGCGTTTGCCACTGGAAAGTTTATCCATAAATAGAATACCTCTGTCTGCCGATATTCGTGTGCCTCTATCACGAAAATTACTGTACCACCTTGTGGTGTCAGTCCGTTTTCTATAAGTTTTAACGTTATAGATTTTCTTAAGTGGACCGGGATGTCGATGGCATCCGGGTCAGTCTGTAGGAGACTCGAGTCTTCCTCTATTAGTTGGGCTGCCAGTCTAACTGCTTCCCTTTCTTCTTCACTGTCTGTCATTTTATAAATGCAGGCTTTGCAGAGTTGGTCTCCAAGGAGACAAAGATTAGGTGCACAATATTTTGGAACACTGTATCCTTCAACGTTGAATAAACCAGAGCTTTACATAGGAATCTCTTCCTACTGAGGTCGGGCGGATTTTAACCTTTCACCCACTCCAGACGTCTATTGAAGTATTTAAGGGAGAAAGGGGTCTGTGTGAAATATGCACGACTGAGTTACTCTAACGTCTTGCGTTAGTTTATCGCCTTACAAAATGTTTGGGCGCCATGTAGTGTAGTTCCTAGTTTCCCACTAGGCCCTGCGCATTGGAATAACATAAACAGTAGTATCGACGTAGAAGTGCGGATCTTCCAGGCCTCTACTGACTATGCTAAACTTAATTGGGTTTGTTACCAACTAGCTCAGAGGTCACTGGAAACTTTCTTGACTGAATAGGAAGTGATCAGCTTCCCTGGCACAGACAAGAAGGGATTCAGTTTTCCAACAACCGTGCTACATGACAACTTTGCTCCTCAGATCAAGAGTCAATCTCTAGGGTCGTGTGAAACAATAGACAGTTATTTTACTCAGTCAGGTTGGTGCAGTTTACTTTCACAATATGTAGAGAATAGAGAGACGGGTGTTTGTCAATAAAAGGTTAACATTTATAGAACAGTCTTTCTTCTCGTACAAGAGAAATGAATTGCCACAATTGCAAGACTTGTTATTATAAAAAGTACGTACAGTAAGATAAGTATTGCGAAATAATACTGTAAAAGCATTGATATGGTTTCTTAGCCATACAATGGTTTAAAAGTAATAAAACATATATACATTCATATATACATTAGGCTAAAATACTCAACTGGTGCATCTAACTACGCCTACCCCAGTGTACCTGACCTAAGCCTAATACTTGGGAGGGGAGTAAGTAAGTATCTTCAGTTTAAGTTGGTTTTGCCAAGGTTTGCTTCAAGAATTCTCACTAAGGGTTTAGTCAACACCATACCTCTGAATAGAATGATGGAGGTCTGGTATCTCCTTCAGGGAAACTCGGTATCCCAGTCACCCGCAAGGGTAGACCAGAAACGCTGGAGCTGGATTTCTCTGCAGGAGAAAGGCAGCGTCTCTCTTCAGCGCGTCGAGGAGGAGGAGGGGGGACAGCGTCCGCGGGCAGCTGGCATCTGCTGGGCTCTTCGCAGAGGGACGGCTGTTCAGCTCCTGGTTTCACCACACCATCGTTCGCGCTTTAGCAGCGATAATGGTATCAGCGGCTTGCATACAGCAGCTTCATCAAGCGACGGGCAACAGGCGTATTGCTTAAGGCAACGTTGGTAATATTTATACCTGAAAGGTGCCATGTTTGACGTAAGTTTGCTGGACATAAGACGTCAATTAAAGATGTCACTAGGAAGTGATCGCTATCAGTTGCTCATTAGAGTCCCATTACTAATCAAAACACAGCAAGCGGGGATTTCCAGGTTTGCTGAGTTTTTATCTTGTTGAAGAACTCGGAGTGTTAATCTAGGAATCTCAGATAGTGACTTCTGCTCTGTCATTGCACTAATTGGTTGCAAAGGAAGTGGCAGAGAAAACTATTCTGGAATGTGGCTCTGTTCGTGTGAGGCCAGAGATGACTTTCTGAATATTGTACTTGAACGGTTATGCCAATATAGGGAATAAATGGATATATAGCCGAATAGGGGCATAAGGTCACAGTATTGATCAGGATCCTAGATAAGCATTCAACAAAGTTAGTACTTTTAATTGGGCCCCAGCATCACAGCCCTTTCATCATCGGAACCGCACTTTCCGGCAGAACCATTGTTTTTTGTTTAATTACCAGCCCAGGTTCTGAGGTTTACAGGGTCATCCGATTACACTTAATGGTGTGAAGCATCCTCAGCCCAAGCCCTTGCATCCCTCATTGGTGGAAGCTTCAACATAGATGACAGACTCTGCATCACAGCTTCTTGGATCCGATGCATCACCTGACTGCGCAAGCATCCTCCAGAGTTTGTATCACATACATATGTCGACAGGGTCCACAACAACGCAGGACCTGATGCTGCAGCCTCGCTGCAGGTTGAAACCAACGCATCGCTTCGGCTCCACAACACATCTTCTGCATGAATTCTCGCAATGCTACACAAACCAGAATTTAAGGTATGATGCTCAGCTGCCATATCTGGGTACCTGGAGCTGTGCCACCCTCCATTTACAGTCAGCCTGAACTTGTGACTTTGTCTTGGTCCAGCATGACTAGATATCCACAGTTGGTGCTTTTTGGGCTGTTTGGTGCAAATTTCACTAAAAACTTGAAAACTGTATACCTCCGATACTACTGTTTGGATTCTTATCATTATAGTCTTTTTTTTTAATTAAAAATATCTATATTGTTCTAAACTGGTGCGTTTTCACTGTCCCACTTTTCGAGGTGTTGCACAAATACTTTCCACATGGCTCCTTTGTTAAGCCTGACTGCTCGGTGCCAAACTACCCGAGGACTGAGCTCAGGTTAATTTAGGGCTTTGCTTGTGACTTCATCCTGAGAAGAATTGTGGTTGCAGCTTGAGATCAGTAACCCAATTTCTTTCAGGTTCTATTTATGGCACCTGATAAATAACGATACCATGGGGGTGCGTTATTTATCTGGTGAGATAATAGCAACTGTTCCGAATTTGTGGATGATTAACATGCAAAATGTGGTATTTAATGCACAGAAACAGCATGATACAGTAAATACAGTATGTTTTTCACCACATTACATTTTGGTAGGTTTGACCTGCAGAAATTGAAACAAAGTTTTTGGTATTCAATGGCTCTGATAATGATCGGACACATTAAATACCTACCAACCCGTATGTAGGCCCATTCATAAACAGAGAGTTACGCACAGGTCAAAATTCACCAACCAACTCGTAATCAGGCTTTAAGTAGTAAACGTACATGTGTGAGGATCTCCACATAGAAAAAGTAGGAGAGGTGGAGCGGGGATTTACAGTCCTAAGTTTGTGAATAGCATTTTGAAGTACTTTAGTAGTACCACTATAGTACTACAAATCATACTACAAAATACAGTTTGTGAACAGGACCCTAAAAGGAAATAATCACTTTTATTTAAGTCATCTTCTCACTTAAGACCTACAATACGTATTTTATCTCAAACTTCCCATTCCTGGGGTAAAACACATATGGGTCCATTCTGTAAGAAGGAGAGTCCAGTTACTTTCAGAAGGAGTGCTCCATAAAGCAGAGCTCACTGCAATATATGTTTTTATAACATCTTAAAAACAATTTGCAAAAGCAGAGTGATAGTTTGGTGTACATAGAGAATATATCTAGGAAAGTTTTTCCATGAATTATGCATTGTCATGTTCTGTTTTTCTCTTGCTATGATTTATAATTTGAGAGGCCTCATAGGTTTTCAGCAACAGTTGTCTGACAGCAGCCACTTCTTCTAGCAGCATCCTCTTTCATGTTGTCCCTCTATGTTGGTGCTTCTCCATGATTATGATTTAAGTAGGGCAGGTTTGTCCCTAATCCTGCCTTTGTCATCACTTGTGGGGGGGGCAGTTAACTGAACAACTTATTCTCACTTACAAAACATAGTGTATTTTTAAAGTGGACTTTGGGTCAGCCCCATGTGCATAGGTAGATAGCTTTGGTTTCCATCTCTATTGTCTCTGCTTGATTTGAAGGCATTCCTGCCCATTTTCGTGTTTGTCTCACCCAGAAGCATTTCAGTCTCACTGTGTTTAATTGGATAAGTGGAACATTGTGTAAGGAACTATTTTCCCTACCCGAGTTGCATACTCTGTCTACTCTCTCCCCAGTCCCCCGGAGTCTTGGTATAAAAATGAGCCACCCTATCTGCAAATTGGGTTACTTCACTCTGTATGCTGCCTTTTGGTGTATCAGCAGGCAGCTGTTTTTGCATGCTTTTCACACCAGTCAAAAATGGCCACCCCGCAGTAGAAGCAGCCATCTTGGAACTGGCTTTTTAGACTGAGGGCTGTATTGTTTTAGCAGGTGGTCATAACCATAGTCGGCACTTTACTGCTATTAGTTAATACAATTACATACATGCCTCTCTAAGAGCATACATTGCTCTGTCACTCAGCGTGCAGGGGCATCAGTAAGCTTCTAAAACTGAAACAACAAGTCTCACTTTTACAAATCACAAAACCTTTTCTCAGTGGCATACCTACATAATTTCGCAAATATTTCTTGTTTTAATTAATTTATTTTTATTATTTTTTCAAATCGAGTTACAGGCATAGCAACATTAGTGCAATGTCAGTATCTCTTATAGCACATTGAAAATACATTACAGATCACAATCATATATAACATTTACACATTCAGATATCATTTCCACATCTCGTTTGGTAGAAAAAAGAAAGTGTATATCCGTGTTACACAATCAGTTTTTATAGTCACCTGGGTGCAAGTGTTTCACTCATGTTACCACATTATGTGAGCTCTATATGTTAAATATGCAGTGAGATTGCAGTCTGGCTCTCAGTAGGAAATTGTTAATCCATGGTTAGAACGGTTCCTTCATTTCGTCCCTCCGGGTGTGTCACCTTGCCTATTGATTGTGTCAGCAGGGGAAATCAGGTAAGTTTGCAAGTAATCCCATATGTTCTTTGGCCTAAAGGATATGGGGAGCAACTCCGCATAAATCAGTGTTCTAGCCAAAATAGGAGGTTTCGCAACCACTCTTTAAATTTAGGTACCCGCCCTCTGCTTCATTTAGGCGCTACTCTGTGTTTGGCTAACAGCAACTCCAATGAAATGTTTCGTCTATAGGCAGTAAGGACCTCCTTTGTGCATTCAAAAAGGGAAACAATGGGGCTCGAATATCCGATTCCAGTAATTTCTGATGGGGGCACACTCCCAGGCAACACGTAGAAAATCTGTTTTCTCCTATCTTCACCGGTCGCAGGCATCATTGTCCCGCAACTGAAATCTATGCATTTTAACTGGTGTGTAGAATAGTCTATGAAGATACTTAAAATGTATAATGCGTAGCCGACTACTGGCCAAAATGTAACCGGTCTGCTGATAGCAATAGACCCATTGCTTATCACTAAGAGATTCACTCAGTTCATTCTTCGAATGTAGCCGAGATCTCATCTTGTCACCGTGTGTTGCTGTCTGCATGTTGTGGTAGAAGAGAGATATAACATGTGTAGGATTGGTGCTCTGTAATAAGTGGTGTAATGGAAGCAGCGTAGGCGGCTCATTAGGGAAGTCAGACTGTGACTACATTTCCCACATATGTCTTATAATAGTCAGTCGATAGGCCATCCACCCCAGGGGCCTGGTCCGATCAAAGTTACATGATCGCTACCCGGATCTCATCCTCTTCAATCTCAGCAGAGAGGAAGTCTATGTGCGCTTCCCCCTGCCAGCCCAAGGCAACTTGTTCTAGATATAATGACAATGTGATTGAGTGCTGTAGAGTGAAGAGAAATAAGTCATAAATGTTTGGAGAATATTAGGTGTATCTCTAATTGTCTCTCCCCCTGGTGTCTGGATTTCCATTATGTAATTAGAAAAGCAAGGAGTGCGGATTTTGTCAGCTAGTGCCTTACCCGGACTTTCCACCTCCCTGTATCTGGGGGCTTTGAAACGTTTGCCACAAAATAAACATTCCCAGTCTGCTGTGGCTCGACATTCAGATATTGTATCTCTGAGCGTAATTTGTTCCACTGTGGTCTGGGAGTGGCCGAGTTCATTCGCCATTTGTTTAATTTCCTCTTCTAAGTGATTAAGCATTGACTGCAAATCTCTCAACACTCCTCTACCCTTGGCAATACATATCCTTCTTATGGTGACTTAAAAAGCCTCCCATATTTTTGCTATATGGTTGACTGTACCAATATTGCGTTGAAAGTATATGTGTATTTTTTACCTGTTTCTGCCCGGAATGCCGCGTCTAATAACACTGTTGGGTTTAAGCGCCAGGCCACATGCAACCGGCCGAGTGAATCTCATCTTCACTGGGGAATGATCCAAGTAGGTGCATGCAAGATGCTCAGCCAGTGTAAGCCATGGACCCAGCCCCCTGGAAACCACCCAGTAATCTAGTTGATACCATGTAGCGTGCGATGTGGCATAGTGAGTACCCTCCATCCGTTCTGGGTACAGATGTCTCCAGGTGTCTAAGAGGCAATTCTCTATAAAAATGTCTCTATAACATTTTTGGGGGTTCTGTCATCAGAGCGATGTTTGTAAGCAAACTATTGGGTTGTTAAAGCAGCCATTTGCCTTCCCGCATGCAGGCCCCAGTGATTGCAATACATTACTGTCTCCATTGTGCAATATGCACTTGATCAAACTTAATATCTTGCCCCATCCACAACGACAACCCAAACATGCCGAGGCCATTATGCCCACCCTCTACAACCCGAATATTAATTCACAACTACCCAAACAGAGAATTTCGTATGCTTGTCTTCGTCATCAATAATCAGTACAGTTGCTTCAAGCAGTAAATAGGTATAAAGAAAAACAAAAAGGAGGTGAAGAAGAAAGTGAAGATGTAGAGTCTTTACCTCCCAAAAGGGCTATACAGAGAGTGGTGAGGGATCACCTATAGGAACAACACTAGAGGGCATAACAACCCATTCCCTCCCCACCCAAATATGAGGGGGGATAGAGAGGGGTGCCAGGGAAAAGTAAAATAATGTTCTCAATAGGCTGCAAGAACAATACCAGGCAGGCAATAGTCAAATCTTGCATAACTTCAACAGTGTTATCATCAATTAACATGCTAGTCCTGGTGCCTCAGGGACATCGCCGATTGCACGACCCTACATTATACCCACGACTAGTTCAACAGGAGTCTAGTTACTCATTCTCTAACAGTGGGGATGGCTAGCAGTCATCTCGGCCATCTCTCTCTCAATTGGCCTGGTTCCTCTTAATTTGTTTGAGGCAGTCCTCTACATGTTGTAGGTTAGTGAAGAATTGTTGTTTCACCTGATGGGTGACTCAGAGGAATGCTGGATACATTATTACATAGTCAATTTGTGCCTGTTGTAGTTTCTCTTTAACTGGTACAAACTTCCTCCTGGCTTTTTGAACTTTAAGCGTGAAATTGGGGTATATTGCAATAGTATGTCCATCGAGTGTGATCTGCTGCTTGGCTCTAGCTAATCAGAGGGCAGTGTCTCAGTCTTGGTAATTGAGCAACTTGGCAATGATGGGCCAGGCTGGAGCTCCTGGGGGCGGTCTCGGTCAAAGTGAGCGATGTGTCCTGTCCACCACCAACTGTGCGGAGAAAGCTTCAGCTCCAAAGGTGGGCATAACCTGCGCTCAACAGAGTCTTCCATTCTGCCAGCACTTTCTGGCAAACCTAAAATGCTTATGTTGTTTCTTCTGGAGCACACTTCGAGGTCCTCATTCTTAGCATCAATGATTTTTAACAGACGATTCATTCGTGTCAGTTGTGTCTTCCTGGCCTCTGAGGTATCTTCCAGGTTGGAAATTCTCTGTTGCGCTTCCCCAATAAGCGCGTCATGCTTTTTGGCCATGAAGTCTATTCGATTACACATATTGGTTCCTATTGAGATGAGCCTGCGCTTCATTCGGGTTAGCAGTGATTTGAGGTCGTCATCTGCACATTGCGAGGCATCAGTGGGTTGGTCAGCTGTCTGTTGTTTGCTGTCTCCTTGAGTCCAGGGCATTTTTCAGGGTTCAAACTGCAGTTTTGCTTGTTTTGTCTCCTTTCTGCCCCTCTTTTTCCAGCTGTTGTTTCCATGCCCACTTTTGTGCTTTACATTGTGACAGCCCCGTAGGCCGCTTGCACTGCTGTGTCTTATCTGATTGTGTCTAATAAATCTCAGTGGCTGCGATTTGGTATCAGGATATGAGGCATAGCATGTCAGTCGCTTTGCTGACCTTCAATGTGGGATAAGGGTATGAGCCTCATTCGTGGCTGCAGGTTGCATGGCAAATTTGTGGGCCCATCCACATTGGCTGACCAATATCGGACTGGTGCTCACTGTTTTGTTAGCCACGGGGGAGCTGGCTCATCTGACTCATTCTGGTTTTGCCCACTGTCAGTTCCTGCATTGCTGCTGTCTTCGCAGCCCACACGGTTTTGGCTATGAGCAGGAGGCCTTACAAAGCAAGGCCGGGCCTCGCACCAGACCCGGGTCCCTCTCTCCATGGTATGTAGGTGGCAGGTAATGCGTTACTGTTGGCCCCACAACAGTGTTAGTTGCAGCATCCTCCTAGTGACGTAGGGCAACCCCACCCAGCTCAAGATCTGGGATCATCTGCGATCATCCGCTTTGGCTAACTCTCGCCTTTGTGAGTCGGCGCTCTCTCCTGGTTGGTGTCAGCATTTGCCTAGCCCCTCCGACCTATCTCTGCGTACCCTGGGAGCCCGCCCTTGTTGCATAGGCCATGCCATAGTTTGGTAATGCTTCGGCTTCAGTTGTCACTATGGGGGGGGGCGACACTCTCCCGGCACACTCCTCACCTTTTGTGCAATGTGATGGGGAGCCGGCACTTAGATCGTCTCTGTCACAGCTCCCTTCATGGGGGTTTTGACCTGCTCCTCTAGCCTGTGTACCTCGGCAGGCCGCTTGTTCTATATACTGCAGCAAGTGATCTCCTGCCTGCCGCTCCATATTGGTGAGGGGTGCGACCTTCTGAGAAGTGTCGGCGGTTCTGCCATGTCCTCTGATTCTGCATTAGAAGGCCTCTTCATCAATGCTCATTGTGGGGGGGTTCTTCCACCATTCCAGCACATTCCTCCCCTCCGGTGTAAGCGAGGGAAATCCTGTGGTGCTCTCGGTGCAGCCGTGGCCCTGCCCACGGTGTCACACCCAGGTCCACAAATGCATAGGCCCCTGCAAGCCACTTTGCGTCTGCTCTACATTAAAAGAGTGACAGCCTGCCTCTCCATGATAATGGGGTGAGAGCTCCTCTAAATTACTTCCTCATGCCGCAGCGCTCTCCGGTGTTGTTTTTTCATCCCTGCCCTTGAGTGTGCAGGATTATGTCAGATAATTGATCCCGGGCCGCCAGAACCTCATACTAGTTTTGGCCATCTTGCATGCGCACCCTCTAGCACCCCTTTTATGCAAATATTTATTGTGTCTTTAAAACATATATTCAGCATTTCACACAGAAAAGTTACAAGACAAGTGACGCTAGCACAAGAACTCTCAAGAGACATTCTGCACTATTAACCTTCTTCAATTTTAAATCTAGCATGTTTAAAGAAATACATCACCCTCACTATATACATTAATTTTTCAACTTCCTTTAAGAACATAGATCTCCTGTTCAACATATATGTGATTTCATAATAGATATTCGCCTTTAGGTTATCTTTCCAAAAATATATAGTTCTCGGCATCTTTAAGTAAACTCAAAAGTCTCATTTTAAATATGACTGTCTGCACCACAAAAAACGTTTCTCACCATCTAGGTATATGCAAACTGGTCATATAAGCTAAAAGCCCCATTGGCAAACACTTCCTAATAAATACCTAACAAATATTACTACATTATAATTCATATATAGGTGCAGCACATTTTCTTATCTTATATTTCTGTCTACACTATTCCTGTTTAATAATGTAACTAAAACTACCACAACTCCCTGAATGCAAATAATATAGATGTATCTATTGTGCACATAATGCCTAGATATTGAAAATATTGTCATGTTTAAAGGCATTGCTTAAGGTAATTATCAACAGTACTAACATCGTAAACACATACCCGCTGCCAGATACAGTTCATTTGCTATTTTCTTCACATCACTGTGATACTCTTTTTCATCAAACTCCCATATATATTTTAATTTCTAATGTACATTTTTTGTAAAAGGTATATCCAAACCAGTGAATTGAATTCATAGATTATATTGTTGTTTTAGATATTTCTTGATAGTTTTGATACTGTTAAGATTAGTAAAAAGTATTAGGTTAAGATTAGTAAAAAGTTAAAAGTCAGCACAAGAATTGTACGTAACTCTCATAGAAAGCATTTATAAAATGGCAATCTCTTCACCTTTCCAATTTATGATCCTGAGAAAGACAGCAATTGAAATAATGTATTTCATTTTAGACTACTGCATCTCCAGTCGAGAATGGCTAGCACCCTTTGACTGTTTCAAAATGAGATTTCTGTCTCTGCGTGTTTGAGATGTTTTTGCGATCATCTCAGAAAAAATCGCTAATAAAAGTGAGTCAAACTGATATTTACCTTCAGTTTTTTTTTTATTTAAACTTGGAACAAACAGTTTATCACACAGTCCTGAGTTGGAAATTAAAATTTGCCTGTAATTAAATTGTGTCATAACTCCTCAACTTTTAAAAAAATATAAAATTCTGTCTCTTTAACACCCTCCAATGCACTCTTAGCTCTGTGTACCTAGCAACCCAGTGGAACCAGCAGGTCACAAGTTCACAGCACGTTCTAGAAGTAAGATGCTACTTCCAAATGAGAAATAGCAGGTGTGGTTCACTCCAAAGATTCAAAAGCATATCCATGACTGTATTACTTTTCTTTTGAGACTGCAAATAACAGAGGTATTGACAGGGAATTTGGTTTGCCAAATGTGGAGATTACTTGATTTGGCCAGAGAGGGTTGAAGTTTGCTATCATTGGTTAAATCCATTGTGGATTGCCAAGCTCCTCACCTCATGATTGTGCACTGTGGTAGCAATTACCTAGGCACTTTGACTAGTGTAGGCTGGAAATCCCAATGAAAGATACCTTTCCAGAACTGATGTCACTTTTCCCTCATGCTGTTTTGGTGTACTCTAATATATGTCGAGACAGAAATGGAAGTGGTCAAATCAATTCTGTCCACAGATTGACAAAGCCAGGAAATATGTTAATACAACTGTTTCTGCTTTCCTCAGAGTCCATAACTCTATCTATAACAACAGTCTGGGTTTCGACATGCATGGAATATATAGAAGTGATGGAGTTCACTTTACAGTTGAAGGGAACAAGGTGTTTCGAAGCAACCTAAAACTCTGCATACAGTCTTGTCTGTGGTTGTCTTATACACACTCTCAACACAAAGGTCCTTATCAGAGTCAAAAATGCTGTTCATTTTCTTGTCAAATAAATGTTGTTTTAATCTTTGAAATCAGCAACAATGTTGCGAAATCACAAAATAAAAGCAGACATTCAACGACCAACGACCACCACCGCATTCAAAAATTGTAACTTTAAAAATTACTTCCATTACAATACACACATTACTAACCACATCACTGCTTTAAAAACATACTTGTACATATATTTTTCTAGTAAGTTTTTTTAAGAAACTATTTAAACACTACTTCCTGTTTTCGCGATAACCTTTTTTTAGGGGGTGCAAAACACGAATTTTACAATATTTTAGACACTAGGGGTTTTTTTTTACTGCACTATTTTAAGTTATGTTTTTGTAGGGGGTTTGCATAAAAACAAGCATTTAAACCAATTTTCCATATCCGCTGTGACACCGGACATCACAATGAGATTGGTAGCCGCGGTCACCGCAATATTTTCACGAAATAACAAAACAAATGCAGTCACTCATTTGATACCACCACATTCAATACTTATAAATGCAAAACTGATTATAACCAACACACTAAACACATTACTATCTAAATTACTGTATAATAGCATGGACAACTCCCTTAATATCTATAACACAGTGCATAACTTTTTTAGTGTAATCTACGCCTGCATGCATCACTGTGTCACTAAGTCTCTCATTAACTGTATGAGTATATGAGAAGATATGTGAGACGGTGCATCAGTCTATCAATACTTCTGCAACAAAGTGTGTCACTGCTTCAGTGCATCCATGAGTGGGTGCATCAGTGTCAAAATGGGTCTGTGATTGGTTGTGTAAGTCTCTCATTTCAATCTGTGAGTAGGTGAATGAGTGCCTTTGTGCATTTGTAAGTAAGCATATGCGTGTCTGACTGGATCTGTGAGTGGGTGCATGAGTGAATCTGTGAGTGAGTGCATGAGTCTCTCAGTTGCTCCATCACTGGCAGTGTGAGTGTCCAAGTGCTTCCGTCAGTGAGTGCGTGGGTCTCTGAGTGCGACTGTTTGTGAGTACATGAGCCTCTGAGTATATACCTGACTGGGTAAATAAGTCTCTGAATGGGTCTATGAGTAGGTGTGTGAGTGACTGTATGGGTGTGTGAATGTCCGAGTTTGTCAATGAGTGGATTTATGAGTGTCTGAGTGGATCTGTGAGTGGGCATATTAGTGTCTCAATAGGTCTGTGAGTGAGCATAAGCATCTGAGCGGGTGAGCGTCATGTAGTTCCTTCTAATCTGTAGGATCTGCACATTGTTTGGACAACATAAAGTAGGGGCTTGGTGCCAAGACTGATTCTGGACATCTCGCAGAATATGTTGGTCTTTAGACCAGATAGCTTACAGTGCCATTGTAGGCCCCCTGATCTAACAGAGAATACACAGTGGGAAATGTTCAATAAATTTATTGAACCAGCGATATTCTTGCATAAAATATGTGTTCTGCAATGATTAATAGACAGAAGCAGATAAACGTGCTTACAAGCACCAAAAGCGTAAATAGTAGATATTCTACTATGGTGCTAAAACAATGTATATATGCTGGCATGTAAAACAAGGCAGTAATAGAGCGTACTCCTATTATGTGAACCCTACTCTCAGAGGACCTAGAGTGTGTGTAGATGCAAAGGTAAGAATGTCCTCAAGGGATGATTCACCCCCCTTACCTGATGGGATAGAATGAAGGACCCCATCTTTGTTATGAATGGGACACCCTCATGAGATCTCAGACTGCTGCATAGCGATTTCTCAGAATGCAAGGACTTTGGTGTCAGCGAAACTGCCTCCTCTGCTAATCTATTGAGATGCTCATCTTTTGTAATAGAAATCAGCCTTGCGATGTGCAATATAGATTAACAATGTTATAGATATATAGATTGCCCTGTCGCCCTGAGAATGAAGATAGAGAAGACATCTTATATAGTGCAAAACAAGACCTTGTACATGATGTTCAGGGTGATATAATAATGTTGTACGAAGCTAGATGTTAAAAAAAGTTTTGTTTCGGGGAAACTGAGTGGGTCTGTAAGTGGGTGCGTAAGCCTCTGAGTGGGTCTGTGCAGGGGTGCATGACTCCCTAAGTCAGTCTTTAAGTAGGTGCATAAGTATCTGAGTTGGTCTGTGAGTGGGTGCCTGAGTGCCCAGGTGTGTCTATGAGTAGGTGTAACAGTCCCTAAGTCGGTATGATAATGAATTAGTCTATCAGTGGGTCTCCAAGTAGGTGCATGAGTCACTGAGTGGGTCTATACATGAGCGAGTACTGAGTCAGCAGCCCTGAGTACCTGGCTAGATCAGGCTGGGTCAGATAATATTTGAAACATAAAGGTAACTTACCTCTGAGTTTGAGCCTCATGCAAACCTGCATTTTTAGAAAACAAACAATAATTAGTAGTTACTCACCAAACCCCCCAACCTCGACACCCAGCAGGCCAAGGAGGTCCTGTTGCCTATTGATAATAACCATGCACCGTTTTGTCAGCTGCTGTGTGGTGCGCTGCACCCCTGTGCTGCTGCACAAGCACTGACACACACTTCCACAAGGCAGACAACACTCCCACAGGATGAGCCCTTTCACAGGCCTGCTGCCAGCATGGAGAGGAGATGACATTGGACCCAGAAAGACTGCACGGCCACCTCTACCTCAGTAACTCCTGCATGGCGCTGGTGCACACAGGGTATGCAAGTGGCACTGGCACTGCCGCTGCTGCCTGCTTCTGCCATGGGTCGAGTGAAAAAAAAGAATTAGGATAACACAATAGTAAAGCAGAAAGGAAGAACTGAAGCAAGTAAAATACAAGGAAAAGGAAAAGAAAAAAGTACAAAAAGGCAAGAAAACATTTTTAAAAAGTCAAGCGTCAAATACACACAGAAAGAAACACACAATGGAAAAAAATAACTATACCGGGGTGGACGAGTGGGATAGAAGGAGGATGTGTGCAGATTTAAAAATAGGCCCAGTATCATGCACTGAACACAGAAAGCAGGTAAAACAAAATGGTTGTGTCCATAAACAATGTGTGGTGCCATTTGCCTGAAATCCACCACCAGTGAGAAAAAAGCAGCTAAAAGAGCCAGACAAGTATTTTTTTTCCCATTCGCAGACTTTCACATAATCGTGTGGAGATTTTTAGTAAATTCCTTGGAGCAAAACTCCAAAAGTTCCACTTAGGCCTCTTCTCAATATAAGAATCAGAAACATTTAGGAGAGATTGGGTGGTAAAGTCATAGCTGCCTCAAATTCCACCACACCTGCCACTGCATGTTCAATCCACTTTAACAATAGCAGATCCAGTTAGTATCCTGCTCCTTAAGAATTTACCTGCCAGAATAATAAAACATCGACTGACCCACAGATTGATATGTTTAAGTCAAAATATCACTGCACTGACACATCCCCAGCCTTCTGTGCTCCTAACAGTGCCAAAGCATCCTTATTTGCTCCTTAAATAGGGTCTTCACAAAACTTGTCGACTCCTGTTGCTGACTGGCAGGGACTGAAGTCTAGCCCCTGATCTGATATTAATCAATCCGGCAGACCTGAATTCCGGACTAGAGCTGACAGAGAGTTTTGGAAGGGTTTATTCTCCACTCTCTCGCTAGCTGATCCCTAGCAGCTGAAGCACCCACCAACCCATAAATACAAATTTTAGTCTTGTGCACATGGTACTAAATCCAGAATAGACTACTTCATTACCCATGTCACCATTCTTTCCAAAGTTGTCAGCCGCTAAATTGGGTTTGCAGTATAGTTGATCACTCTTTGATAAATTTTCAACTAGATTTTAACCTACTAAGTCTAAAGGACAAGACCAGGAGAATGATCACCTTACAATTCAAGCACCTGGGCGAGAAGAAAACAATTATAAATCACTTCAGAGATTATCTTGACCTTAATTCATGACCAGTTTCTTAAAATGAAAGTCCGGAAAATCCTACATGCAAGTCCAATTGATGAAAGATGCCTCTACAAATTGTACACTGCTTCAGGAACAGATCACCAAGTTGGAAGCAGAAATATCTTGACTGTACAAACTACACAGAGCTGTTGCCTCTGATACACACTTATGACTCTTAACCCAAAATAAATATGAACTTAGCCTGCTCCTTACCCATTAAGAACAAAAGTTTCTACACCGACTCAAAATGTGCAACTATGAGCACAAAGTAAAAGTCGAAAGCCTCATTTCCCTTCAGTTGAAACAAAGTCCACAATATCAGCACTATAAAATACCAATGGGATTCTGCTTACTTATCCGATCAATATCACTGTTCATTACTCTACATTGTACATGTCAGAAGCCCCAAAAGAAAACCACCAATAGATCTCCTTCATAGCAAAAGTCACTTTTCTGCATCTATCACCAGAGTTACAGAGAGAACTGGATGCCGATATTTCAGTCGACAAACAAAAGTAAGCAATTATTCTAATGTCCATGATAAATTAACTGGCAAAGACAGATTTACGACTAATTATTATCACATTAATGCAAATACACAGTTCCACTTTTGGAAAGATGTTTTAAGAAGTCCGACAAGAAGACAGCCTACAACAAGAATTGAGCAGGACATTGATCCCTAATCTGGCAGAGACCCTTTGCAATGTAGAAACTACCAGCCAATGTCTCTGATCAACTGTGACTTGAAAATGCTGGCTCACCTGCACACAGGTGAGGTGGGATTTGTTCCAGGCTGGTCATCACTCAACCCCATGTGCACTCTTCTATATCTGCTTTGGAAAACCTGAAACGATGAAGATAAGAAATTGGCCTTCTTCCTTGATGCTGAGAAGGCATCCGATCAAGTGGATTAGGGCCACCTCTTTGGAACGGAGACTAAAAAAGGGATTGGTATGATTTTTTTTTACATATGACACAGTGGCTATAGAAGTTGCAAACAGATCTGGTCTACTGTACAGCCTTTCTGTCGCTGAAGGTTGTCATGGGCAAATGCACGAGACAAAGTTGACCCTCTCACTCCTACACTTTGTATTTGCTTTATATCTGCTAAAAACCGCAATATGCCGATCTGATAACATGCGTGTTATTGATACTCCAACTGGACTTCTTAAAATAATGCCCCACTCAGATGACATACTTCATAACATTGTATCACTGAAAAGCTAGATACCTACGTTGGTGTCCATCATCTCTGTCTTTTCCGCCTATGAAATTAACTGAATGAAAGGCGAAGCCTGATCCATCACGTTTAAATACCACCATTAGGTCCCTCCATACGCGCCCATTGCACTGGCTGCCTGATACGATGAAGTACTTGGAGAGAATGATTTGCCCCACCTTCAGAATGATGGTTAAAGCAAATATTGCACCGTTTAACGAACAGATGCACAAAGAATTTGCAAAGTGGAGGAAACTGCAACTATCAATGAGCGGTTGTATCCAGACTATAGAAATCATGGTGACTATTAGATACAACTAAATTTTAAGTATTTTACTAGTTGCAGCTGTTAAATGCTACATAGAGCAGTAACAGACACCAAGACTACCCTTGTTGAACCTCTGTTCAGCTACCTTCTTGGGGCGGACTGCGACTCCCGAAAATAGAAACATATCACATGGCACAAAATCGTTATTAACTGGAGTATCATTTTGGCAAAAATTTGTAATGCCCATAGTGGGTGATTATTGAAAATCATCTGCAGCACTAGGCAGAGGGATCACAAGTCCCCTTTCACGTCATCCCTAACCGTAACGAAGAGTTCAGCTCATCTTATTGGGATCCAGATGAACATGGACAGTGGCCCATAGACCCCTCAAGCAGAGCAGATCTGTAAATTTCCATGCTGTCCTATGGAATAAGATGGTTTTACTTTCCCCTGCACAACTGTTACACTGGCCTACACAAATGCACAAAGGAATAAACTCAGTTTGACATGTCCTTTCCAATAGCGCTCTCAAATATTTTACAAATTTCTGTGAAGAATTTGGCTTAAACACTCCATTGTATCCGGTGCTCTTAATCATATCTCATCCATTTTGGACTTCCTACCTGGAGAAATGGGGCAGCTATAAAGAGCTTGCCAGTGGCCTTTACAACATGCTGTTTGAAGAATTATTTTTTAAACCTACCGCCCAATACTTCCGGAATACACAGAAACCCCGGATCTAAAATACGTACATGGACGAGGAATGGTTTGATCTCCTTGCCAGACAGAAGTTCATCTGCTTTAAGATTCTTTGCAGTTGGCATTGGTCACCACATGAATTGTTCAAGGCAACCTGGATTGTGAGAGATGTAATGAACAACATATCACACACTTTTATTGAAATGCCAATGATATGAGGCTTCTGGACCTAACTCTGGATCCAGTTATTGAGCACTACTGATTTGCTCCTAAATACATCTATGCAAATGGCACTACCGCATGATACTCTAGACATGGAGAAATTGAGCAAGTTCCAAAAATGGTTGCTTGGGTCAACTTTTTCTGTCTTTTACGACATAGGCAATCTGAACTACACTCGACGATACAAGAAAGGGGAAGCCATGTGTTAAATGGCTTTTTTTACCCTACAATCTATAAACTGAGGAGCATATTTCGAAGGCCTTGTGCCATGCTTGCACCACGCAGTGTGCTACATTCACGACGGAAAGCTCCAAGTCATATTTTGTAAAGCAACTCAAAGCCACTTTGCGTGGCTTTGAATGGCTTCACAAATATTAAGTAATGAAATGCAGCACAAATCACATGGGAGGCATTAAATAGGTGTTGAGTGGGGTTTCCCATACAACTCCCATTGTTTTTGATGCATTTCCAGATTTACAAGATCATGTAAACCTGGGAAACACCAAAAAGATAGGCCTACCCAGGTGAGGCATAACGAGGTGAAATATCTTTATTTCTCCTAGTTATTTCCTCTTCCTATGTGTGCTGCATTATGCAGCACACAGAGAGAGGAAAACACCTTTATGGGTTGTTTTTGTGCAGGAAGGTGTTCCTTTCTGCACCAAACAATCCTGCCTACAAGACATGCATTCTTGCACAATGGTGCAAGGGTGCCTGCGTTGGTGCTCGGATGCCAAATGGTGCCAGCGTAAAGGAAAAGGACAGGAATACACCATATTCAATAAATATGGTGTATTCCTGACCTTACCCTGTGCTTCCTGTACCACAGTTCCCATAAATATGTCCCTGAATAACCACCTACAAATGTATGGTGCAACTGGGGGAGATTACTGTAAACTTTCTGAAATGCTCCCTTAGAGTCTCTTCCTACGGATGTATGACATTACATGCTTTTACCACGCATGCCTTTACAATGCGGTTTTTACAATGCAAACCTTTACAACGCATAGCGCTTTGGGGTGCTAGATAGTGAATAGTTTAATTTACTATTCCAACTCCAGTCCCCGTGGATACTAGGGAAGGTGTTGGATAGTAAATTAAACGTATTCCCTTTCCTAGAGCGCCCCCTAGCGCAATGTGTTGTAATGGATTTGTGTTGTAAAAGTTGCGTCGTAAAGGCACTCCGTGGTAAAAGTTGCGTTGTAAAGGATGTTCTCCCTTCCTACGTGTAATGTCACCTTTGGACTTCTAAATATGACCCCTATGCTCACACATGCCTTACGCACGACTGAACATTTAAACTTTGATTGAAGAGATGTATGAAAAATATTGATGCCTCTCTTCTTCACTTCAATTACTGATCACATGAACACAACTTTGCACAGTGCATTACGTGAGATTGCTATACATAGCTACTTTTATTTCATGTTTCTTTATCACTCTTTGGTAGCTATGATATCATTTGGTTCCTTTTTCTAATGTTCATCAATATGAAAAACCGAATACAGAAAAAGTTTGAAATCAGAAGAAAATGCAAAATAGTATAGAGAGAAGAGCTTTGACTCCCCCTCTACTTCCATTTGTAGATCTCTATTAAGAATTGTTAATGTCTTTTAAGAGCATTTGATTGGGCAACAGTAGTGTTAGCCCACATGAAGTAGTAAAATTGTTCCCAAATGAGAGAGACTTTGTTAACTAAGACACCGTGCTAAAAACAGTTTAAAGGGATTTTATATGGTGTAACCCAGTGACTGCTGAATTGCCCCATGAGTAGAAGATATCTAGCTCTGCATTCTGTTGTGAACAAAAGGTAGGATCATATTTGTAAATCATCTCATATCCAGACATTATAAGGCATTCAAAAAATCGTTCAGTCTTTTGGTTTGACAATACAGAACAGTTAGATGATAATGACAGGTTTTCAGTCTGTAATGCCAGGTTGGTTTCATTCAGGTAAATCTTCGTAGATCTTTCTCTAACCACCCACCTCGAAAGCCGCCTCTGTGTTATCTCTTGGGTATCGCATATTAGGATGTAGTGGACCTATTACTGGGCACAATTTAACAACACAACATAAATACAAAACTGATTATTTCAGGTTGAAAAGTTCCACCACTTGATCTCTTAAACTAGTTGCTCAGAGGTTTGTGGGCAGCTCACGTTTGTCTGAGGCCTGGTGGTTTCTTGTTCCTGTTACTGCACAGAGAACGGTGAAGAGGCCAAACAACCTCAAGAGCTTCCACTCAAGACTCAGACCCTCTGTTCAGAAACCGTTTTAAGAGTTCAACAATGGAGGACGAGGAGGGATACACAGCTCTGCAGATCCAGGAGAGGAGGAAACCAGAGGACGAGGAGGGATACACAGCTCTGCAGATCCAGGAGAGGAGGAAACCAGAGGACGAGGAGGGATACACAGCTCTGCAGATCCAGGAGAGGAGGAAACCAGAGGACGAGGAGGGATACACAGCTCTGCAGTTCCAGGGGAGAAGGAAACAAGAGGACGAGGAGGGATACACAGCTCTACAGCTTAAAGGAAGAAGGAAACCAGAGAACGAGGAGGGGTGCACAGAACCGCAGTTCATGGGGAGGATGATACCAGAGGACAGACGAGTAGATGCATGGAGAGGTTAGAAGTGCTCTTACTTCTGTGTTCTTTGCTTTTCTATGCACCATATACAGATCTTGGGCCTGATTCACAATGGTGAACGTACACTTTTGTGTAAGATTACGATTGTTTGCTATTCACAGACTGATTTACGAGTAGTATTTTTAGGAGTACAGAGCCTCCGCACATAAAAAGACCTATCTTTTTTTTTCTTTCATTTAACTTTATACGTTACTTTTCAGTAACATAAAAGTACAATACAAAATAAAATAAAACACATATCAAATCTATTAAAACACATTTCATATAATATGTTATCACACTTCTTAAAAAAAACATGTTATATTTATAATACCCTATAAAGGCCAAATGTAATCTTTTCAATGGGTTTTCCTGCATTACGATCCCCCACATACTTTTCCTTTTTTTACACACTTGCCACAAATAGGAAGATATTGCTCAGCAGACCAGTGGAGTATGTAGTTGTATTAAGAATAAAAGATCTGGCCTGCATTGTCTAAAATTAAGGGTTTTAAAAATAGATAAAATGTAGCTCTTCATTGGTATTACATAAATGTACAAAAAAATATGATGTGCAAGTTAGTTATTGAGGACATTTTGTCACACAGGCATAATGATAACTCACACATAGAATAACAAGTATCTGGGAAACCTAACATCAACGGGAGCTTATTTCCTCTGAACCGGGTTAAAGTAAATCTCTGCTGGTCATTACAAACCACTGTTAAGTATGATTTCAGATCATCTTGGGGAATCAAATATTATAGGTCAATATAGATGGTTTAATCCCCTCCACCAGTTCTCTCTTTTCTAATGCCTTGTACTGAAGATGTTGTTTCAGACGGTCTTTCCCTATTAATTTACTAGTTTCTGGGTCAAGAAAAGGTTTTGGTAAACCGATCAGCTCACATGTGGATTTAATGTATCCCAGTCATGGGGTTTTCATCGCGAAGTTAAAATTCATGGCATTGTTAAGTATCAATTTGTTCAAGCCTGTGTCCTCATGTGACCAAATTGAGTGTCAAAGCATTATGGGGGCTATCTTAAGGCTGTCGGGAATAAACGGCATGCCCAGTTCCACCTGAGCTACATAATTTGACGTACTGGGGAGAAGGGAAATGATGGTCTTAAAAAGGAGTCCTCAATTCTTTGCATACTTTGCATACTGGCCATTCCCCATAACCCTGCACCATATAAGGCCACAGCCACTACCTTGCTTAAGTATATGTTAAGAAGTTCCCACACTGCTTTAAAACTTAATTTCTTTGTAAATGAACCTAACTCTGTTATGGCCTTCTCCATTTGTGCACATCTGTTAACTGTCATTTGGGTCCACAGGTTCTTATTATCAAAAAGTATCCCCAAATAACATAACATGGAACTAGTTTCAGTCAGTTTTTGCCCTTCTGCAAAAAAAACTGCGGGTTTAATCTTTGGCTTGGCCCTGGTTATCATTATGTACGTTTTGGAGCTATTGACTCTTTTTTTTTATTTCAAATTTTTTTTATTGATAAAGAAGTGATAAAGAATAGAAGGAACAAAATACAATACAAGCGATACAATTGATTCAAGAGAAATACACAATCAGGGGCTAAAATTGAGAAGTAAGCAAAGTAAATGCGTATAAAAGTAAAAGTAGCCTGTTATAAAGTGTAGAATCCGATTAGGTAAAAGCTACTATCAAAGCAATAAACAAACGTATCACTATCAAATTTTGAGATGGGGACAGGGGAGGAAATAGAATAAAAGAAAAGAGGAAAGAAAGAGAGAGCAATAGGAAAGAAGAAAGGGAATAGAGGACAGGAAAGAGAAAAAAGAAGAAGAAAAAAGAAGAAAAAGAAGAAGGATTCCCACAGGACTAACCCAACCTAGAAAAATATAAGACAACAATTAGACAGACAGACCAAAAGGAAACTGAGCAACCAACCCTTTTGATGACAAATCCATATAATCATCCAAAGCTTTCCAAACCCCACTAGAAATAGATGGAGAGAGGTGAGCTTGATCAACCGAAGTGTGAGCACTGCGTAAAAAGGAGACCCAAGCCCAGCATGTATGATAGGAAACCGAAGAAAAGGCTTTCCACTCCATAAGAATGATTTTCACCGCAACAGTCAGGAGAAGATCCATCAACTGTATTTCCAATGGATCTAAGGGGAGAGGAGTAGGGGCAGCAAGTGGGCCCAATAAAATTAAAGGGAAAGAGAGTTGGAACTCAATACCAAAGATAAGAGAAAGATGTTTATGGATGAGGTTCCAAAAAGGTTGAAGCAGGGAGCAACCAAAAAACATATGATGAAAGTCACCAGCCAACAATCCACAGCTCCAACATAGATTGTCATCTTTAAGATTGAGCGAATGAAGATGCACAGGCGTCCAATGAAGGAGATTGATAGAGAAAAATTTAGACTGCATTAAAGATGGTGCGATTTTATTACGGAGAGAGAATTTACCAATTAGTTGCCAAGTATCCGAGTAAATATGATCCATAATGGCATGATCAAAATGGTGTAACCATTTTTGTTGAGCAACCGTCTGTGTGGGTAGTGAAGCAGATGACAAAAATTTATAAATCTTGGAAGCGACGTGACCAGACTTAATCCAGATATGAAAAAGTGAAATGGTAGAAGAGGTAGGATGAAAACGAACCTTAGCAAGGGCCACTTTAATTTTAAGAAAAGTATAAAAATCAAGATTTGTTAAAGAATGCTTTTGAGCCAAGGTGGAAAAAGGTAATGGCTCATCCGAAGCACCATAAAGATGTTTAACAAGAGAGATCCCTTTATCTGCCCAATAGGACATGAGGTTGGGAGTAATGTTGAGTTTAATTTTAGAATTCCGCCAAATAGACGACCACCTAGTTTTATGTAAAGGGATTGCCACTTTCTTGTCTATTTTCCTGAACGCAGCAATTGTGTCAAGAATTATAGAACGAGAGAACAGGATATGCAAAGTAGATGCAGTGCAAAAATAGGCAGTAGGCAAAGGAGATGCTAAGTCTTGTTCTATGAGCAGCCAAGAGGGAACATGAAGAGATGGAGGAGAAAACCATAAAGCACCTTGAGAGGCCAAAAAGGCAGTTTGGTATTTTTCCCAATCAGGAAAATTGCAACCTCCCATATCACAAGGACGACGCAAAAATTTGTATGAAAGTCGAGCACGTTTGTCATTCCACAAAAATTTAGATGTCAGAGCATCAATTTCACGAAAAAAGGAATCTGATAATTTAACCGGAAGCATGGATGAAACAAAATTAATAATCGGCGTGATCATCATTTTGAGAGTCTGGAGGCGACCCCACCAGGAAATATGTTTTGGAGACCATGAATCCAAAAGACGATGCACTTTAAGGAGAGTCTGGGATTCATTATAGGCAGTAGTGGCATAAAGGGTAGAACAGAAATAAATCCCTAAATATTTCAGGTGTGTAGACTGCCACTTGAAGCCCGTAGAGCCCATATGAGAAGGGAAACAATAAGCATTCAAAGGGAACATTTCCGTCTTATCTCTATTTAGGGTATAACCCGAGACCAATGAGAAGAGGGAAATGATATTTGAGATAGCAGGTATTGCCAAGGCGATATCATCCGAACAAATAAGAACATCATCTGCGTATGCAGCAGTTTTAATACAGTGAGGCCCGAAAGAAAAACCTTTAATATCAGGGTGTAACTCAATTAATCGAAGAAGAGGATCAATAGATAATAAATATAAAAGTGGGGATAAAGGACACCCCTGTCTAGTGCCCTGACGAAGATTGAAAAACGACGACGTAGCGCCATTAACTCTAATGTTAGCTCTAGGTTGAGAATATAAGGACATTACCATATTAATGAAAGCGTCGCCAAGGTTGTGCGCGCATAAAACAGCACGAAGAAATGGCCAAGAGACCTTGTCGAAGGCCTTTTCCGCATCAAGGGCCAAGGCCGCGGCAGGAAGTTGAGACCGTTTAGCAGCACCGAGAATATGACAGAAAGTGCGTATATTGTCTCGCGCAAGACGACCTTTCACAAACCCGGTTTGAGAAGGATGAACAAGATGAGGGATAAAGGATTCTAATCTTTTGGCCAGGATTTTAGCAAAAATCTTAGCTTCCATGTTAAGAAGAGAAATAGGACGGAAGTTTTTGGGATCCGAATGGTCTTTCCCTTCTTTCGGGATCACTACTATAGTAGCTTCAGCAGCCGTACCAGAAACAGACCCATCCTTAACAAAAGAGTCAAAGACAGATTGCAATTTGGGAACAAGCGCAGGGAGAAAAGTTTTATAAAATAAAATAGGATAACCATCAGGGCCTGGAGCCTTGCCAGAACGAGTAGCTTTAATTGCGGAAATGATTTCCTCAGGGGAGATAGGCTTATTTAAAAAATTACGATCATCCTCAGAGACCGACTGAACCGGAACCGATTTTAAAAAATCCTGACACTAGTCAAAAGAGGATTGATTAGAAGGAGTATACAATTTATTATAAAAGTCACGAAAAACTTCAAGTATTTCCCCTGTTTGGAATTTTTTAGAACCCAAGTGGTCAGTAATAGAAGAAATTTGCGAGGACTTAAAAGAGAAATCCTGGAATTTTAATGTAGCAGCCAAAATCTTCCCAGCTCGATTTTTGAACAATAATTTCTTGGATTTTTGTGCTTGTACACCAATATGGGCTCTTTTAGTGACAATAGTATTATATTTGTATTTTAGTTGTTTTATTAGCTGTAAACAAGATGAGTCCTTAGATTGCCTAAAGGTGGCTTCCAGAGTTTTAATTTCAGATGATAAATCTGTAAGCTCCTTTTTAATATCAGAATTCCGTTTGGACATGCATTTAATGACTTGACCACGGAAAGTGCATTTAAAGGAGTCCCATAAAATGATTGGGGAAGAGACAGAGCCTTCGTTCTCATGGAAAAAAGTATCTATAGCTTTAGAAAATTCATCAACCTGAGAAGCATCATGCAAAACTTCGGTATTCAATCTCCAGGAACGAGCGCGCGATTTAGGGGCAAAGGATGATAGCGTAAAAGTGACCGCAGCGTGATCAGAAATCAAAATAGGATGTATAAGTGGAGAAGAGGAAGATGAAACAAGAGAAGAATGAACCAGGAGATAGTCAATACGAGAAAAGGAAGAATGAGGCGAAGAGAAGAAAGAAAAGTCACTACCAGTGGAATTGTGAAGACGCCATATATCTTGAAGGTGAGTAAAGGAACACATGTTAAGCATTTGTTTGTGAGATTTAGGAGGACGAAACTGAAATGCAGAGTTCCTATCTAAAAGAGGGTCCATCGGTAAATTAAAATCTCCGCCCACAATAAGATTGCCAGAGTGCGGAGTGTCATTTAATTTTTTGGTAACCGATTTCCAAAAGGTCGGATCGTCAACGTTAGGAGCATAGATATTCATCACATACAGATCATGCTGTCCATCCGACAATTTAGATAACAACCAGCGTCCCTCAGAATCATGATCAGAAGAAAGTATAGATTGACCAGAATTCTTTGAAATTAATGTAATAACCCCATTTCGTTTGCCAGAGGCATCAGAACAGCAAACATCCGAAACCCATTCCTTCTTCAAAAACAACGCTTCTCTGTTAGTGACCTTGGTCTCTTGAAAAAGAACCAGGTCAGAAGATAGAGATTTACAGTAATCTAAGATTTTCGACCTCTTCACCGGATGATTCAAACCCTTATTATTAAGGGATAATACATTTAAACCCGGCATGAAAAATACATAAAAATAGAAAAAAGACGACATGGATGACAGAAAAAGAGCCAACCTCACAGATACAAGGAACCAACCAGCAAACATAAGAAACAAGGAGGGATAATCCATGTGGGGAATCCAAGATAGAAAAGAAAGAAAGAAAAGAAGAAAAGAGAAAAGAAAGGAGGGAGAGAAGAAGCAGGAGGGGAGGCCTAAAAAAGACCAAATTCATACTAGGGAGAACGTGGAAAGGCGAGTAAAGGACCCGTACAAGGAGGAAAAGTAATTGATAACAATAGCCCCAACAATATACCAAACTGATAGCATTAAAATAAGAACTGGTAACAATCAAAAGTAGCAACGCAAAGCAGAGTAATATTGTAAATAGTCATAATGTAACTAAGAAGTTTGTACAATCGCATTTAGTTATTAGTCCAATATCAAGAATCATATCTATACTAAGTAATAATACCATACAAACTGATAAGGAAACAAAAGCATGAGGTAAATCATGAACAGTAGATGAATGCATGAAGATAAATATGTATATCCTAGAAATAAATGCGTAGTTAATGAACAAACTATAACTGTATATAGTTAACAATATGTAGCTGAAGTGGAAAAAGCAGGAACATATAGATATGTAAGAAAAGAAAGGGAAAAAAATAGAAAAATAGAAAGAAAAAGGAAAGATAGAAAATGACACATATCAGAAAAAGCAAGGTAACTATTTTAAGAGATAAGCATCAAGAAAAGAGAAAATTGACTTGAAATGAACATTGACATAAAATAAAGACGAGAAGAACTGAAGACAAGTTAAAAAGAAAAAATAAACGGCATGACTCTGAAAGAGGTAAGAATATAGAAAGGAGAAATGGTAAGAAGTGGAGTAAAATAGAAGAACGAGAAAACAATAGAGAGATAAGTAGGAATAATATTGGAAAGAGAACCAGAGAAAAATGTAAAAAGTATAAATCCAAGGAAGAGGGATAGAACAGAAGACCGTGTGAACACAAGGAGAACAGAGAAATTCCATTAACGGCCTTGGAGGTTAAGAACGACATATAAGCTCAACAGGAGAGAGGAGAGAACCAAGCATACAGAAAAATACATCAAGAAGAAAGAAGGAGACATGTCAAGTGCCCGAGGCACCAGGAGTCTGCGAATTCGCTTTTTAAATCTCCATCTCTATCTCCAACTGGTTGTCCAGGAATGTAGTTAAATCGGCTGGCTCATCGAAAATTCTAGAACGTCCTTTATAAGTAATGTGGAACTTCGATGGTCCAGAAAACGAAAAGGGAATGCCCATCTCAGAAAGACGTTTCCGAAGATTAAGGAAGCCCTTTCTCCTTATGACCGTATCTCTGGCAAAGTCCTGAGAAATTGAGATTCGATGACCGCCCCAGATGACCTGTTTAGCTTTCCGCATATGAGAGAGAATCTGTTCAGTATGCTGATGTCGCAATGGCTTAAAAATGATTGCTCTTGGCTGGGTTGCCGATTTAGACCGAAACGTTGGAACACGATGTGCTCTTTCTATCTCAAATTCTCTGTGGAATGAGATTTGTAAGGTGTCCGGAATCCAATGAGATAAGAACTCTATCATAGATGAATCTTCCGGCAGACCAAAAATGCGTAAGTTAGATCTACGATTACGGTTCTCCTGCTCAGTGAGATCTCTTCGCAATGCCGCCATTGAGCGCTCCAAGTGGTTGAGGGATCTGGAGTGTTTCTGCATACCATCCTCTGCACAACTGATTCGTGATTCCATAGCAGATACACGAAGAGAGAGGGCTTTAAAGTCATTTCTGATAGCAGACATCTCCACTTGCAGTAAATCTGTATTAGTTTTCGTTGACTGCGCAATATCATGCACTTCATTAAGGCGCGTTAATATTGTGTCCAGCGTGGAGTTAGTGTCTGACTGAGCAGGCTCAGGCGTAGGGGACACTGACTTAAGTCTTTTCAGCGAAGTGCCAACATCTTTTGAGTCTTTGTTGCTAGAGGAACGACCCATATTTGCAGCCATGAAGGAGCAGCCTTCAAGAAAAAATACACAACCACTTGAGGGGAAGAGGAGATCAAAAACTGCGTAGTCTGTATCCAAGAAGAGAGATATAGCACACTGAGCTCAATGGGCGCTAATTAAGTAATAGCGGCTGACTTATATGCAGGGCAGGCAGGTAGCAAATTAATGATATAGCTACAATTAAAGCAAGAGGGCACAGCAATGAGTTCGTAGGAAAAAGATCTACACCTGTATGAAATAACTGCACTGAGAAAAACATCGCGTGGGCAACTTAATATCCAGCCAAGCAGCAAGAAAATAGCAAAAAAAAGAAAGAAATGTTACCAACTTTAAGCATCGTAAAGGAAATGTCCTGGACAGCCACCACAACCTGCAAGATTGTATCCAAAGCGGCACTTCTGAAGAGAAAATGCCAGCTGTGTCAGGAGCGGGAAAATGGCGGCCGCCCGTGAGGGAATCGAGCGTCTCTGGAGCCTGACACACAATTCATTCAGCTGGCCCTTTTTATAAATCGACTGACATTCACAGGCAGCCGCGTCCACCATAAAAATAAATCGCTTCTGTAGCTCTTCTGCTTTTATGCAGTGTCATTCACCTGGGTGATGTGGTGGTGAGATCATGCAGATCCCTGTTGACTGAACAGTCTATAGAAAGTTTCATGGCTCCTTCTGGATATCTACAGAGTAGGCACCAGTGCACCTGAGGATAATGGGAACTCTAGGAAGACTCAAGGTATATGTACCAATTTAGAATGCAGGAGAACTTCTCTTCAGTCCTCTCTGCTAAATTCTAGCACAGATAGAGCTAGGCATTCTGAGATCTTAACTTGCCTCCCTGGTAGAAGACATCTTTGTTTCCCAAATAGCATGTTTACACAGTTTCTGCCTCAATCCTTTTATTAATGTTATGGCATGAGGGATACAGAGCAACCATACAGGAAAGGATATGGACTATACAATGGCTGAAATTAGCATAGTGTCATCATAAGATATGGGACAATAGGGGAAATCAGAGGAGCAGAACACTAGGATCTCATTAATATCTGCACACTGGAGTCATGCGGGAAACATCCGGAACAACGAGGCAAGTACCACGAGTTCCGAAAGCCGAATAACGACTTGCCTGAACAATGACTTCGCCTTAACCACACATGTTTGTGGTTAAGGCAATGTCAGTATAGTGTTCAAGATGGGCAGAGAGAGAGGAGCATCAGAAAGTGAAAAGGACAGGTAAGAGGTGTTTGGAGTAGTTCTTAGGGGATGTGGGGTTCGGGGTAGTTGTTAGTGGGTGGAGGTTTGGGGTAGTTATTAGAGGGTAGAGGGGTTTGGGGTAGTTTTTCAGGGGGTGGGAGGGGTTCAGAGTAGTTTTTAGGGGGTAGGGGGTGCAGGGTAATTTTTAGGGGATGGAGGGGTTTGGGGTAGTTTTTGGAGGTGGGGAGGTGTTTGGGTCATTTTCAGGAGGTTGGAGGGGGTCGAGGAATGGAGATGCCTCAGGATAGTTTTTAGGGGTGGAGGTTGTTTACAGTAGTTTTTAGGGGAGGTTTGGGATAGTTTTTAGGAGGATGGGGGTGTATTTAGGGCTCAGGGATAGAGACAGGGGGCTGGTAACATTAGCCACTGATAGCCGTTAAGCATGTATGCCTTTACCACAAAATTTTGTGGGAAAGGAATGCATGGTAAAGCAAATTGTGGCTAAGACAGGGTTGTTGTAGAGACCGCGTTGTAAAGGTAGGCGTTATTGAGGAACTCGTTCTTCTGAAATACAATCGAGTCATGCATGTTTGATGATGGTATCCCTTCCTGAATTTCCCTCAACACTTCACTTTTACCGGTTGGTTATTCTGGTCATTAAGATCACATGCAGCTTTGGATGCAACAGCAGCCAAGTAGTTTCCCCAGACCTTGCTTTATTTGTTTCTGATGGGTTGCATTGCATTCTCATCCCAGCTGTGAATCAATATCCCTTTCTCTCCACTACCTTCATAACTCTCCCCCACCCCCGTACACATTTACAGTCTGCCTATAGCAGGTGGTAAAAGTAGTGCATTAATTCTCACCAAATGGGGAATTCCGTCCAATAAAACCAGGTCCACAAAGTAATTGCCCACTGCTTTGGGATTAACTCATAATAGAAGAATTCCATAAAAGAAATTCCGGCTAGTAACGAAAAGCACAGCTATACAGTGGTTGGCCACCTAGGGACATATTTATGTAGAAATCACGCAGCTAGTCACCTTGCTCCGCTACGCAGCGTTGTGTGTTGGGAAAAGGGCAGGAATGCTCCGTTTGTAACATAAAGCTTTCCTGCCTTTTCCCAGTCCTGGTGCACAATGTCCTGCCTAGCACCAATGCAGACACTCTCGCACCATGGTGCAAGGGTGCTTGCATTCCAGGCAGGATTGTTTTTGTACAGGAAGGGACACTTCTGTGCACAAAAACAATACCCTGCGGCATTTTCCCCTTTATATGCGTGCTGCAGACTGCAGCACAGAGAGAGAGAGAGAGAGAGAAAAAAACAAGGATAAATAAAGATATTTCTCCTCATTGTGCCTCACCTAGCGTAGCATGTTGAACTATCTCCAGGTCTACCAGTAGTGGTAAATCTCGGAACGTGTCAAAATCCATGGGCGTTGCCTGGACACACCCATGCAACGCCCGTGGAACGCCTCCCTGGGGTAGAGTAACCCAATGCAGCGATTTGCGCTGCATTGCGTTACTCCAGATGTATCAGGCCAATTAGGGCCATGTAAGGGGTCCCTGTGCGGCTTGATATTTTGCATCTGAAGGGTTGTGTCACTTTGTCACCCCATTGTAAGGTGTATAAGCGACGCAGCCCTATGATAAATATGGCCCTTATTTTTTTGGGGAGTGATTTTCTAAGGAGGGTGATCCAATTACAGACGTCAATTTTAGCCCCACACGTTCCTTTTGGATTTTAATAAGAGTGATATGGAGGCGGCAAGACACCCTCGAGTATTCATGCGCTTTATAAGTTATCATAACATAACATATGCCTTAATCATGTCGGATGCCAGTAGAACCCTCTCTCGTGTGCCACTATCTGAAGGTTGCCTGTAGAAACCAACTGAGGAGTTCCAGGAGGGTGCTTCTTGACATTCTACTGGTTTACAACAACCTCTAAATGGTCCATTTAATGAGGAGGAATGCCAGGCTTGTGGGCAACCTGCCTGAGTCAGAGCATAGAATGAGGTGCCCACCTCTGACATATCTTCGGCATTAGTCTGTGGTATTTTCTCTGATCCAAAATCTACACTTCAAGACTAAACAAGTCAGAAGAGTTTGACTTTTTTTTAAAGTATTTGTTCTTCTTGTTTCCAAAATTCTTAAGTAGCCCTTGCCGTCCTCCACACTTTAGAGAAGAGAAAAAAGTAGATACAGACCTTAAGAGGGCAAGAAATCATAGCTGCCCCCAGGTCCTTTGGGCAGTGATGCCCTTGCCACCAAAGCACCTGCAGTGCCCCCTATGTTAGTGGAAGATTGGAGGTCATGTGGGCAACTACTTGGATAAATGGATGGTTAGAGCTAGGGCTTTAAGTGGGATGAAAAAACTAGGGGGGCTCTCAAGGTGCGTGACTAAAGAAATACTGGTGTGGCTTAAAACACCAGCTAAAAATGTGTGCATAGCATAGTGTGCCGCCCGACATGTATTTTGCTATTTATGTCATTGCATCCAGATATATGATACAAGTAACATCATGCCTACAACATGTTAGGTCCATTGGCTTTGTCAATGGTTGTTAGTTGCTTAAGATAAATAAGCAGCAAGTATGGCTTGTATAGAATATTGAAAAAGCTTCCACTTAAAGCCCTGGTGACACCATGTCAATGTTGATGCCTCTCAATTTCAAAAAGAGAAGAGAAATCCAGAGAGAAAATGTCTCTCTTTAAAGGATTTCCCTTCCTCTACAATGCTCACCTGGCATGACGTCATGCCATAACTTCTACATTAGTGAAAAGTGAGCAGTGTGAGCACACTCACATCAATGTGCCCGCTGTCATTGCAGTCCGGAAAAAAACGGACCGCCTGTGCCAGGGCACAAAATAGAGCCAGACAGAGACCCGTTTTGAGGCCCCCTTTAAAAAACTGCTGGTTCAGAGACCCGATGAGACCCGGCTCACTTAAAGCCCTGTTTAGAGGGGTAGTTTGCCACTTTTGGGCGATCTGTGGCACCAAAGGCTACCTTGTATTTGGTGCGGCACAGAATTTGTCTACGCGAAGGGCTCCTGGTGTGCTTGGGCCAGAAGCATAGGTTGGTTAAGGCTGAGGTTGTTAGTGTCAGTGTCACATCTGCAGACCAGGTATCCATTACTGAGGGTTTGTTCCAGTTCTGTGTGTTTTACATACGTTCTAGAACATCATGTGATTCATATGACAGTTTTATTTGATGAATACACCACTGTAGTAAAGAACACTTCCCCTTCCCACTAGACAAAGAGAAGGTGTGGTTTGACAGAATCAGCCACAATGTCTGGTAAAATTAGAATTAAAACCAATTACTTCAGCTCAGTTTCCTCAGTGGAATCATTTGAAACCCCATGCACGAACGTGCCATGCATAGAATTCACGCTAAAACCACCCAACCTACAGCATAGAATGAGGTCCACCACGTCCGCTGATAGGTGCTACATCCTGTGCTTAGCGGAGCGATTCCCACACAAAACCTCTCTTCTCTCTCCATCATACAGCCATCACTGTGAGAGAGGAGGCGGCCACGAGTTTTAGAACAGCGCCACCGCCTGGTCTGTAGTAAAGCAGCACGGACATCTCTGGAGTATTGTTAAAAAGGGCAGTGGCGCCTAGATTTCTTCTGCCAGCAAGACATGTATGCTTTTGGCACATTCTCATCTGCAATTCATTAAAATCCATTTTCAAAGCAAAATAAGCATTTGCAATGCAATAGGTCTCGTATTTGCCAGAGCTTGAGCTGATGGCATTGTGAATGACAATGCCTTTTATTTATATGTTTTGAAAACCTGTATGCGCTTACAAGAATCAAGGCTGGCAGTAAAAGGCCTCCACAACTGAAGCTTATTTTCTAAACAACTACCAACTGGACACTCAGTGTACACAGAATTCTCAAAGGAGGCGACAATGGGTGGAATACAGGGAGCGTGTAAGGGGAGAGTTAAAAATAAAGAAACCATTGGAAAGATTCATGTTCTCAGTCATTGACAGACACCCAAAACCTTCTGTTTTCTTCAAATCTCCAGCCAGTCTGTGGAATGTTATCTCCCTACATCTAAAATCCATTAATACAGAAGAATGCAGTTATGTTCAGCAGGGCTTTCAGATGTCACAACCAAATGGAAATAGCAGGCAAATAAAATCTAAATAATTGCTAATGAGGTTGGTGTTTACAGTTGTCAACCTTGACACCAAGGAGAGGGGCTCTTTAAAGTCAAGATAGGGACAGAGCTCCAGTAACAGTGAAGTTAAAATATGTTTCCCTATGAACTCGATCACTATAATACCACCTCATGCACACCACCTTTTTACAAATTTGGAACAGATAAAATGCAAATAAAATATGTATCTAATCAAATGTATTCAGTACTGAAAAGTTAAAAACATATCTCCTAAAGTCACTCTGTGTAATAGTACATTTTAAAATACATAACAAATGTATCCATATTGGACATATAATCTTCAAAATAGTTTAAAAAGACACAGTATATCTAAAAGATTAAAAAACAATATATGAAAGGAAACCAAAGCACAGGGGCCCTATGTATCAGCCCTCAACGTATTTAATCTGTTCCGTGCTACAGACACAGCTATAGCCGGGTATACGGTTATTAGACTCTGTGTCCTGCTTCAGATTTAACGTAGATCAAAGCGTCGACGCGTTTCGGTGGAGTGAGATTATTTTCTTCCACCATCATCAGGACAAAGTATCATGAATGTCCTTCATGAACAAGGGGACCCCCTCAAACAAATAAATTATGGCCCAGGAACCGAGGGGAGAAAGAATACACAAGGCTAGAAGGGTGTTCCTGCAGTGGCCGTATAACTCAATATTGTGAGTGCATCTCTAATAAATCAACACAAGTAGTGACAGAAAGAGATAAGGTACCAACGACGTTCCTTCAAAAAATATATATTTTTTATTATTTCTTTGCTTATTCTATTTTGTTTTTATGTGGGTATAAATACATATAAATTCTTGATCAACAAATCTTCTTTATACAATTCATAAGAAATACATGAAGTGTTTGAAAAAAATTCATAAAGGACAACAACCAATTTTAAAATCCATAACAAATCAATAGGAATTCCCCTGAAAAACAATCATACACGGCAACTCACTTACGTGCTAGCAATCATACTACATTCATACCACATACACAGATGAGAAAAGGAACTGGATTCCAATTAGCAAGATGGCTACGCTAATGTGGTACAAGGGCTCCAAGGTGTAGTTGTTGGCCCTTGTGGCGGGTCTACGCGCGTTTCGGTGGGCAAGCCACCTTCATCAGGACCTTGTACATCGAATTGTGCAGATAACAGGGGATCAGATAAGAGAGCAATTGGCAAAGTGATAGATCAGCTATCATCAAAACCAGGTTCTTTTAAAGGAGTAGAATGGTAGGGTCACTCAAATGGCACTGCATCCAATTGCCAAGTCGGAGGTGCTAGGTGACCCTCAAAGCTTCATATTGATGTCTTTAAATATCAGATTCTGTATAGGCGAAGTGGGCAAGATGTTCCCATTACATGGTGGGTTCTGAAGAAATACTCCTATTAAATGCGGAGTCCCAGGGTGCTGAGGTCCGCGTGGTGCATGAATTCCTATATTATTTCGATCTCTGATAAAGGAAAGAAATACCAATACGTAATTCTGAGTGGCGATTATTTTTCAAAAAGAGCAGGCACTCTGCGAGGTAATTGGATACTTTGAGGCCAACGCGACCCTTTGAATTCGGCGAGTAGCGTTGAAGCGTCCACGCGTCCCCAGGGATCTCCGTCACTACTTGTGTTGATTTATTAGAGATGCACTCACAATATTGAGTTATACGGCCACTGCAGGAACACCCTTCTAGCCTCATGAATGTCCTTCCTCTTTAAGTTCATAAATCTAACAGAAAATATATAACACACAATCAGTACATCATAATAAACCCTAATAGAAACAAATTTAAATAGTTTTTTTTTAATTCTGTACTGAATAAATTTGATTAGATACATATTTCATTTGCTTTTGATCTGTTCCAAATTCGTAAAATGGTGGTGTGCATGAGGTGGAATTATAGTGATCGAGTCCATATGGAAACATATTTTAACTTAACGTTTACAGTTGTCAAACCAAGCACTGCAGCCAACTTCTCACAGGAAAAGGTAGGGATCAGAAACCATCCCAACAACTTTTCTTACAATTTAAAACAGCCAGACAAGAGCCCACATTGCAAGATGAGGGGGATGTGATGCTGACATCCTTATCCTGTAATAAATATTTTTTCTGGTGTTTGCACTAATGTAGGTGAACTGCTATTGAGGTGAATGGAATTCCATTGGTTCGATGAAATTTGAAGTTAAAACACAACTATTCAGAAAGGGTTCATCATATTTATTTATTTTCCTCTGTGTTTCTACAACCGTGACATGTAAAAAAAAAAGCAATGGCAAAGGCTAATCGGAAAACTTCTATTGAGCCATATTTAAATATTACTGTCTCCAATATATAACAGTGATAGGTCTGAAATAGAAGTGACCCTTCGACTATAACAACACCACCCAATGTATACACAGTGCTTTCCCCTAATGAAAAATCACCTAAGCATTCTAAAATGGCCAGGGAGTAGTTTTAGGGCACCAATCTCCAGGGCGGATTCACAGAACTAACTTGAGACAAAATCCTAAACTTACTACTTTTGGTATTCTCAGAAGGCATTTCGTAGTAGTAAAGCTAGGATTTTGTTGTAGGTTTGACTTCAGACAAACTTAAGACAGACTTAAGACAAAATCCTAACTTAAGTCTGTCTTAAGTCTGTCTTAAGTGTGTTTTAAGTTTGTCTTAAGTTTGTCTTAAGTCAAACTTAAGACAACATCCTAACTTTACTACCACTAAATGACTTCTGTGAATACCAAAAGTAGTTTAGGATTTTGTCTTAAATTAGTTCTGTGAATCGGGCCCTCCGACTTTAAAAAAAGGAGGCATTTTCATACAATCAGCAAGGAAAAGAAGACCGTTTCTTTGGAAAGGGTTTCCAATTCTGTTGCCGATTAACCTTCTGCTACAGAGTTTTAACAAACAAAAGTTGCTAAACACCATGTAAAATATTTTCAGATTAGGACAGCAGATAACTGCTCGACCTTGTGCTGAACACAGAGGCAACATCTATTCAGGGGCCGCTGCTAAAAGGAATCCCTTTAACACAGGCATGTGGCCAATGCATCATGCTTGCCCTGCCCTCCATCACAACGCTACGCGTGGATCAAGAAATGTGGACAGGGCAGGTGGACTACAGAAGATAGAATACATAATTTACACACACGCCTGCATTTGCTAGACACTAGCCCAGTTTTAAATGACTTTTAAAATTGGGATGGCGTCACATTTTGACAGAATTACGGGTCTTACACGCCAACTATTTCAAAAGTTAGCCAAGTACAACATGTGCATAATGATGCGGAAAGGGGGAGGAAGATTAGAGTATAACTAACAAGCGCAGGGCAATCAAAATGTAATCAATCAGGGGAGGAGCCAAGCTGGCGACCGAAATGGCCGCATAGATGCTCGGCTCCTGGAGCCCTCTCGCCGCGCACATACATCCTGACACTTATCCTGAGCCATAACGGCATATTTCAGTAGGCGAAGGAAAACTCTCACTTACCGTTTGCTTCTGGGGCTTCTACGTGCGGCAGACCCGAAGAAATGTCCCCGACTGTTCTGCGGCCTTCACGGAGCTGGGACAGGGGTGTCGAGTGAGAGGAGCAGCCGGCCGCGACTGTCACAACAGCGGCCATTGCTGGAGGTGTGGAGTCGACGGGCGCCGGAGGTATGCTGGGCCGATTGCGGCGGCGACGACTCAGTCCATCTAGCAGAGTGCCTCGTGGGGGTGCGTGGCAGTGCAGGATTGAGGGGGGCACGTGGAATTTGGTCCCCCTTTCAGTCTTGTGTCCGGGCATAACAAAAGGCTTCCCCTGGAATCGGCGGGCAGCTCCCGAGGAGCGGCAGCGACTTTGTTTAGCCCTTTGGTGGTTCTTCGCTGGATGGCCTGCCTAGACTTTCTGGGTCCGCACTTTACATCCTGTTGAGCCCTGGTGTGGGGCCTGGTCCCGGGGTGAGGTGAAGAAGGACGAGGCCGGATCAGCTAAGATGGCGGCTGTCACCCTCCTACGTAGTTTACATCTGAATGGAAAAGTCGCTGTGCGGGAGTGTTCAGGGGTCTGGCGGCACGAGAATGAGCCCACATCCCACGATATATTGGCTGCTCTAACGACCCTGCATGCGGCCCTGATCCATGGCGCCCAAGATCTGGGAAGAAGGATGGCCGCCATTGTTGTCCCGCCATTCCACACGGATACATCTCGATCTCAAGAAAACGCCGACGTGCCTGCCCCTATGTCAGTGAAGATTGCTCTTGCTATGCCTATGTTCGTGGAGACGCCGGAAGACCCGGCTCAAGAGATCGCCTTGGACAGCTCTGTAGTACACATGAGTGACTCGTTGGGGCGTATACCTGATCAGCGGCCAGTGAAACAACGCCACTCTATGTCTTGGGCTGCCCCGGTGACATCTCAGTGCTTGCCATATGGTGTGACTCTTTCTCCTTGGATGGTGAGACTGTGTTCGGACTTGAGGATATTTTCGGTGTCGATACCGACTCAGAGGGACTTCCGCCATACACATTCGGCTGGGTTTTGGTTGCTGAAGTCCCATGGAGTAATAACGCGGCTCGGTCTGCCCAGATCACCTGGACCCTACACGCAGCTTTGTCTGCCGATTGAGAAATGGACGTATGTTGGTGCTATTGATAGGAAAGGCCAAGGGTGATACTGCCTATGATCCGGTGGACTTATTGATGGCTGATGGTGATTTGGGGGACATTCGGCGGGGAGTTTATTCATGGTGCTTTCAGTGCTTAATGTTTTCCATGGCTAGTCTGATTATGCTTTTAGGATGTTTACCGGGTGCGGGGGCGGGTGGTGAGGCCGAGTGGCGAGATCGATGGCTCTCCTCCACTCTTTTCTTTCCTTCTTTCTTCTTTCTCCTCCTTTACTATATTTCGGGTCTCCTTTAGGGCGACAGGCACGCTGCTGGGGGGGGGGGCGGGGGGGGGGGTAGGCCGTGGCCTTCTGCAGGCGTGCAGGGTGGGGGGTAGGGGGATGGAGGTTGTTACTTTGTCCGTTCTTTGTTTCTATGGCCCTTTTGTCTTTCTTCCTTATTGGTGTCGTCGTTTTTCATGTTTCCTGCAATATGTTTAGTTTTGAGAGGAGGGGTGCAGCTTGCTATGGAATGGGTTTGTGGACACATTTGTCCTGATTTTTATACCTTACCCCCAATACTTAAACTGTGTATGCATTATTTGCGGATTCCCTGATTCAGGCTAGTTATTGTAGGACCATGTATGACTGTACGGCACTAATCCTTAGTTTTCTTATTATAAAAAGAACCTTCATGAATCCTGAATATCGGCCACTACGCCTGAATACGAGTCATATCCTGGACGTTTGTTAGACCCCGGTTCTTGGGCTGCTATGTTTTTCTACATTGATTTGCTGTACTTATGACTTGGTTAGCGGCCGGCCGGGATGGTTGTAGGCCCATACTTGTATTTGCTTGAAGTAATAATAAAGGTTCCCACCCAAAAAAAAAAAGTAATCAATCAGTTCACTTATGCACACTGTTTACAAACATAGACCCATCAGTCATTAACACAGCACTGTAACCCGTCTGTTAAAGTTGAACTACCAACTACAAGAAAACGGAAATAAAGCTACTTCTATTGCAGACAACAAAAACGCTATTTCCATGTACTGCAAAATGCTCTTGTGAATGAGATTTAAGACAAGGCAAGAAAAAACAAGCCACTTCCCTTTCAGCACTGGAGAAATGACTTCACTGTTGGCACATACATTTTGGGCATGAGATCTTCCAGCCTAGCAATTGCCATTTCATTCAGGGCTGGCCAGGCATTGATGCTGCTGCTCCTAGCTTCCACCTCCTCCGGTCCCTGAAGCTGCAGTCAGCACCGCTGGAGTGATCAAGAAGAATCGCAATCCCACAGCCCAGGCCCCTCAGCTGTCTGACTGATTTGAATGCTGAATATGGCTGCTGCGCTGATACATGTGGAGCATGGAAGGGGATCAGCACCCAGCGTTAGCCTTGTTATGAGCACCGTGCTAAAGTATAGAACGTGGTGCCTGTGCACATTAAAGTTAGGCTCATGGTGGTGGCTAACAGACATTACAGTCATGAGCATAGTGGCCTGTAAAGGATCCTATGCTGCTAATAAAAATGTTTGCAATGCTATCGGTCTTGCATTTAATTGCGAGACCTATGGCATTGCAAACAAACAGCAGCCATTATCTCAGTGGCTTAAAAAGTGAAAGTGGGCGTGGCCCACTGAATGTAATCAAAGCACGTCATCGTTCTTAACGTAGGGAAAACTCAATAAATAAAAGAACATGTATCGTGTAACAACCAAGTAAAGGGGCCAGTAACCATGGGGGGATAGAAATGATGACATGGCCGTACTGAGGAGGGACTAACTAGTCTATTAAGTAATCAGACTGCAGCTTTTACGAAGGACAAAGACACAAGCCAATGAAAACTGTGGGCAGGGGAGTGAACGGGGCTTCTCTCACATACTGAAATACAGCAGATCTTCACCAGAGCAGCGCTTGCGTGCTGGCTCAGGCTCAACCTGAAAATGAAGGTCTTTACAATTGTTCTCTAGTAGATTGTGCTTGCACACATTCCTTGTATCATTATATCACTGCATTTCTTTCTTTCTGTAAAATTTGCCAGTATTTTTTCGCACCACAGATAAAATATCACAGGTTTTTACCACATTAAGATATGTCAGTATTCATTCACCCATCCACCTCAGAGGAACTGCTCCCTCCACAACTCACAGTGCATCTCAGCAGCTCACCCCTGCCCCCTGGAATGTCACAAGTGTGCGTTGTGACTAATAGGAAGACACATTTAGGAGCATAGTTGGCCCAATGATGTAATGTGGTAATAGAACATTTCCATGGGATTGAGAAACCTTTGCCTGGCTCTTCACTGTGCATCACCTTACGCATGTGCTGCCTTACTGGGTCGGTGCCAAGAGACACCATAACCAATGGCAGTGAAGGACAGAAGCTATCAGTGGTGCTAGAACTATAGTTACAGCTCTGCCAGATCCCTTTGTGACATCTCACGTGGAAAATAAGAAACAAAGAATGTGGGGACAGATGTACTAAACGTTGGCACAATACAGCAAGGGATTTTGCTCCACTGCATTGCATCAAGGGGAGAGATCAGAAATGCACCATATCTACTTAGATACAACATCAAACCATTTACAGCAGTAGCTAACACATTTGTATGTAGCTACACTCCATGTCAGTAAGTAATCAATGCTGGTGAAATCACTTAGGGTCAGCTACAACAAACTCCCAAATACTGGCACAATGTGTCAGAATAAGTCCTCATATTAAATAAGTTTGTGTATACTCAACAAAACTCATATGTTTTCAGTGCTTGGTAAGTCAGCATGAGTCCATCAAGTGTGAATCTTCTGCCTACTTTCTGAGATGAGAATTGTTCTCCATTCCTACTGTCACTATAGACGACCTTATAGCCAACATACTTCTCTGATTGAGTCCTATCCAGATATCTGAAACAAAACAAATTAGATTATTTACTTTCAAACCTTGGAGCATATACATTTTTCATGTGGTTTGCATGGATTTCAGAGATTTCTTGTGATATACTTGGTACATAAATCTATGGCAATTTTCAACTCAAGAAAATCCTGTGTGGGAAGAAACATGTTGGCTGGAAATGGCCTGGAATTAAAGTTTTTAGCTACGTAAGAACCCCCCCCCCCCCTTCAGAGTGTCATGAGAGATATTGGGGATACCTGTTACAACAGTGGTGATTGAGGCCTTTTACTCCCAATGTCGTAGGTGCGACCGCTTGTGGATCCTGGGGACCTGGGAAAGTATCATTTATGAGGCTGTGCGTCACTTTTACGCCGCTGGTGCGTCACTTTTTGTGACGCACCAGTGGCGTAAAAAATGTGCCATATTTACAAAGTGACGGACCTAGGTAGATGCGTCACTTTGTAATCCCCTGCGCCATATTATACCTGCGCCAGCTATAATGTATGCAAGGGGGCATTTTGACGCAAGAAAGAGTCATAGAAGTGACGCAGTGAAATCTATAATATTTCACTGCGCCATTCCTTGGCCGCTAATGCGTCAAAATCTTACGCTTGCCTCATGGCAGGCGTAAGACTGACGCAGGCACTAACAACATGGGACTTTTCGTAAATGAGGCCCCAGGATGTGTAGTGAAAATTGGACAGAGGTATTAACTGAGGTAGAAAACCATGGAGGGTAGGCCGAGGTCAGATTGAGGCTTGCAGGAACTAGTTTGGACATGCTTGGGGCTCATGTGAGGAAGGATAATCACCTTGCAGAAGGATGGAAAGTATTTTAAAGCTCTTTCTAAAGCTTTATGTTAAATTAAAGTCTTTACGTGGACATAACTTGTTTTTCAGTTGGCCTTAAAGTGCCAGGCAATGTGTCACACATAATGCATTAAATTGTCACACATAAGCACAATGCAGATAGAAATGCCACTCATAACCCCAATTAAAACTTGGAAGCTATGGAATATGGATTTTTAGTTGAGGTTGCACCAGAAAAGTCGCACAACCCTGGCACAAAATCCTAGTAAATCTAGGTCCATATGTTCCTATTTCTTGGATCATTTATTGGGTAGAGGGCATGCAGAAAAAGGTGAATGTCCATCCAAATGGTCGATACACAGATCCATTTTTATAACCCCCGGCTCCTTTGCTCTTTCACCACACAACGTGGTGAAGGAGCGACGCATCTCAAAACTAAGATTTCTGAAGCCACGAAAGGCCACCGTGCATGGCACTGACAGCTTCATAAATCTCGATTAAAGCAACACAGTGCACATCACACATAGATGAAGGAATGAGCCTCTCAGGATTGTTTTTTGGCAGGAAGGTGCCCCTTTGTGAACTAAAACAATCCTGCATGCAACACAGGCACCCTTGCACCTTGCAATGGTGCCGGCATTGGTGCTAGGGAGCCAGGATGGAGCCAGTGCAGGGAAAAAGGCAGGAATGCACTATAATCCTTTACATTCTTTGTCTTGCAGAGCAGCGCAGCAAGGTGACTCGCTGCGAGCCACAAATCTCATAAGTATGCCCCACACTATGTAGATGGAGGTCACATAACGTACCATAAATGTGGCCAGGGCAGTCATAGGGAGTGCAAATCTGCTGAAATGAAAGACCTGTTTGCAACTAAATACAATGCATAACTGGCAAACACCACAGACTACCTGCAGCAAACCAGTGAAACCAGCCCTTCCTGTTGACACTTCCCATAGATGAAAGACTGAGAAGGTCACATGGCTTCCTGCAATGCTAACCTTACTTTCCCTTCCTTTTTCTGTTGACGGCCAGTGGAAATCTAGACATGCTGGCTTTAGTGAACTTCCGGTCTCACACAAGGCTGACAGTTATAAATAAGCATGTGCAATGCAATCGGTCCAACCTTTGGGAACTTATAAGTATTTAGCCATGCAGCCCAAAATTGTCGCCAGATGATAGATTACCAGAATATCGAGAACAGAAGTATAAATCGTTCTACAGAATTACTGTACGGAGCTCCACATATACATACTTTGACAATGTGTACATATGTAAGGTATTAAGAAGATTATATTTTAATATTTTAATTAACTCTATGATATTCCCCTGGTCAATATTTTTACCCTCGATATTTTGACATAAAGCCCCTAATCTCCCTTGGACTCTGGTCTTTTACCTGCTAGCATCGGGACAGTGTGGACATATACATGCGCATTTATAGACACTGTATGAAAGTGCATGTATGTGATGCTGCTTCTCCCAACCTGATAGTCCTTGTTTGTCAGCTTGACAATATCATGCCAAGCTGCTGATACCTCCAGATGTGTGAATTGCCTGCCTGCTGTTATTCATTGACTTTTTGTGAATAATTCAATGGCAAGCAGTTATTAACTCCATATCAGCTTCCTGTCTCCACTAGAGTAGCATGCTGACGTCATCATGCAGCAACTGAAGCAACTGCCTTGAGAAATTACATTACCTCCAACGACCTCTGATATGCCAGCCTCTCATAAATGTGCCAGCTTGCTGCTGAGACACTAATGTGTGAATCTGCTGTTTACCTTAACTGTGAGCAGCATTGGCACCTTGACAAGAACGTTTGTGTATAGCAACAAAAACACAGTGGATAGGATCATACACAGTCTGGGTGTCTAGCAACAGAGGAGATCGAGAGATACTGAATGAGAATTCAGTGATACCTATAGTATGAATTCAGTTGTCACATAGACATATCTACAGCAGGAGGCATTGAGCAGCACCAGAGGATGTTGTGCTGTGGAAAAGAGGTCAACGAGAAGCTTACAGGAGCTGCTCTCCAGTTTGCGATGGACCTTGCTGAGTCATCTTGCTGCCACCACCATGCCAGTCAGCACTATTAGAGTTGTATCCATCAAGGGTGCAGTGGCACCAGGACCCACACGCACTAGGGGCCCACTGCACCCAGATTACTGTTGCATTTTACTACTAATACAGGAGTTAGAATACATACCCGTTTATTTTGCTTGCACTAGGGCCCTTGGCAAACTAGCAGTGCCAGTGCTGTGCCAAGCGATTGACGCTAGTTTGCCAGACTGGTATAAACACAGCTTTTTTTCTTGCACAAGAAAATTAGTACGAGAGTAAATATGGAACTGGTTTAATTTTTAAAACTAGATACATGCATTTTGTAAATGCCAGTCCCAGCCTGGAAAGAGACTCCTCTTTGCCTCTCTCGCCCTCCCTCTTGCATTCGTCATTAGATTAATTTTACAGTTAAGGTAAGCACTAACATGCTCACCTCCCATGCACAGACCCAACCTCAGCTGCAGTCTTCAAATACCAAGATATGTTTGATGTTCCTAAAGTCCGACTTTTTCAGGAATCACTTAGTCAAGATCCCAGAACTGAAATAAATGGAATGAGAAAAGTGCTAGTTGTTGATACCTGCTATCTCGCTCTCCTTCTTGGAGAGGGAGGGGACAGGAAGATAAATCAGAATACCTTTGGGTGGACTGGACATTAGCAGGAGTTGTACAGATAATCCTCTTTCTAACAGCGTGGCAATGACATCACACCCAGGATTAAACCCGGATCTTTTGACTGGGTGTGAGTGTTTGATTGATTCAGATGCTCCGTCCATCACCACCCCCTTTTGTACCGCTTTTGGCCGCCATAAGTGTAGCAGGGTATGCTCAGACGTGAGTCCCTTGCTCACTTTGCCACTGGATTCAAGGAAGCCGGGCTGAAGACGGCTGGAATGCCAGAAACCGGTCCTCAGAAGCATGTTTCCGGTCCAGGGAAGACATGGCTTGGCAGTTCGGGCTGGACTGTTCCCATGAGGCACAGGGTCAAACTGATTTGCATATAGCCATGTCTGAACTGGGGTGGCAGAGTGGGCAAAAGAACGGTGATGGATTAAACCCAGATCTTTTAACTGGGTGTGAGTGTTTGATTGATTCAGATGCTCCGTCCATCACCACCCCCTTTTGTACCGCTTTTGGCCGCCATAAGTGTGGCAGGGTATGTCAGACGTGAGTCCCTTGCTCACTTTGCCACTGGATTCAAGCAAGCCGGACTGAAGACGGCTGGAATGCCAGAAACCGGTCCTCGGAAGCTTGTTTCCGGTCCAGGGAAGACATGGCTTGGCAGTTCGGGCTGGACTGTTTCCATGAGGCACAGGGTCAGACTGATTTGCATATAGCCATGTCTGAACTGGGGTGGCAGAGTGGGCTAAAGAACGGTGATGAATTAAACCCAGATCTTTTGACTGGGTGTGAGTGTTTGATTGATTCAGATGCTCCGTCCAATACCACCCCCTTTTGTACCGCTTTTGGCCGCCATAAGTGTGGCAGGGTATGCTCAGACATGAGTCCCTTGCTCACTTTGCCACTGGATTCAAGCAAGCCGGGCTGAAGACGGCTGGAATGCCAGAAACCGGTCCTCGGAAGCTTGTTTCCGGTCCAGGGAAGACATGGCTTGGCAGTTCGGACTGGACTGTTCCCATGAGGCACAGGGTCAGACTGATTTGCATATAGCCATGTCTGAACTGGGGTGGCAGAGTGGGCTAAAGAACGGTGATGGATTAAACCCAGATCTTTTGACTGGGTGTGAGTGTTTGATTGATTCAGATGCTCCGTCCATCACCACCCCCTTGTGTACCAGTTTCTTTCTCCCATTCTGTACAGATTCAGTTTTGAAGTTCAGATTACAACTCGCACACAATAAAACATATACCATCATTACCTGCCCCTAATGCACTCCCTGACTGGCACAAATTTATAAAATGCCCAGAATCACACTGCTATCTTATCCTGCTCTGTCTCTTGGCCTACATATGAAATAAGGATCTATGCAATGCCACAGCCTGTTAGGCCACCCTGTACCGAGGGGTGCCTATGCTCACTCCTAAAGCAGTTATGTACTCTTGTCCTGTAAAGGGGTCCAGGTTTAAATATTGATTTAAAAAATATAGATGTAAAAAATATCGATGTAAAAATATCTATTACCAAAATGTCAACTCCCTATATTTAAACAGGTAAGTACAATAATATCTACTCAAAAATATTGATGTAAAAAATATAGATGTAAAAAATATCGACTTTAATAAATAACATACCTAAATTAAATTAATTTAATAATATTAATATTATTAACAAAATAAATTAAATGTAATACATATTTTAACTAATTATAACAAATAAACTTAATTTATTAAATATAAACACAAAATAATATGTACATATACATATATTTACTCAATTGTTTTTATTAACTATTATCTTTAATTTAATTTATACACTTTTTTAATTATATAAAAATGGAATAAACACATATAAATGTAGGTAAAATTTACTATTCCCACTCCAGTGAGTGCAACAGTAGGGAAAGCGCTGGATAGCGTAGGGGTAAAATTTACTATTCCCACTCCAGTGAGTGCAACAGTATGGAAAGCGCTGGATAGAGTAGGGGTAAAAATTACTATTCTCACTCCAATGAGTGCAACAGTAGGGAAAGCGTTGGATAGCGGAGGGGTAAAATGTACTATTCCCACTTCAGTGAGTGCAACAGTAGGGAAAGTGCTGGATAGTGTAGGGGTGAAAATTACTATTACCACTCCAATGAGTGCAACAGTAGGGAAAGCACTGGGAAGCGGAGGGGTAAAATTTACTATTCCCACTCCAGTGAGTGCAACGGTAAGGAAAGCGCTGGATAGAGGAGGGGTAAAAATTACTATTCCCACTCCAATGAGTGCAACAGTAGGGAAAGTGTTCGATAGTGTAGCGGTAAAAAATACTATTCCCACTCCAGTGAATGCAACAGTAGGGAAAGCGCTGGATCACAAAACAATAAAAAACAAAACAATCCACATTTTTATTAAGTTTAATTTCCAATATTAACATAATTAATATATAAATGTAAATATATTATTATTAACAAAGATAATAAAAAATAATTATTTACACATTATTTAACACTACAATATCCACAACACACACCTAAATTTATTTACACAATTAAATGTAATAATTACTAAATAATTAATAGAATGAATGTATTAGTATGTATTAATTAATCAATAAAAATGTATTACTGTCCACCCTTCACACCATTTACACATATAAACACCACAACACACACCTAAAATTAATTAAACAATTAACATTTTATTTAATAATTGACTAATTGAAATGAATTAACAACTAATTATTAAACTATTATCAATCAACACATTAACTATGAAATACATTTTATATGATTAAATTACTTCCCACCCTATTCCCCTATAAACCCACAACCAGCTACGGAACGAAAAAACACAATATTCTAATTGAAAAAAACAAAATTAACTACTATAAATTATTATTTAAATCTATATAATTAAATCACTTCCCACCCTATCCCCCTATAAACCCGAAACCCGCTACAGAACTAAAAATGCAGAATTAAACTTAAAATAAATCAATAACTAGTAAAATTCTAAAACATATAATAAAATGTCAAACAATTCTCATTAAAAACACTAAAATACATAAAATTATTAATAAATCGATATTTTTGTAAACCGTATTTTTGTAAACGATATTTATTAGAAAGATATTTTTGTAATCAATATTACTTACCTATCAGTCGATATTCTTGGAATCTATATTTTTGCTGTTGATATTTCTTCCCCACAACATTTTTGCGGCAATATTTCGGTCCCACTATATTTCTCCATTGATATTCCTGCTCTGCACCTCTGTAAAGATGTCTGTGTGAATGGGGTAGGCAGCCTTGGGTGGGGACTCTGCTTACTCGGTGCACATGATGCTTTGTCAGTCAAAGAGAGATGGACATGTACTAGAGTGTTAGTAAAAGTTCGGTCTGCTTGTTTAACGTGAGGGGACATTTTCTTGGCGGTTGACGGGTCTAGTCAAGAGAATTGGGGACGAGGGCAGAGGGAGTAGTACTCACCGCCTAGATCAGTTAACTGGATCTACAAATCTATAGTACCTTTAATGATTTAAATGGCGTAGGTTCAGGCAAGTAGAGGAGAAATGATGTTCAATATTGTTAGTATTTCACCCAGTAGTAAGGCGGTACACTGTGTTTATGCCCTAAGTAACTATTTTAGACCTCTCATCATTTGTTTCTGAGGTCTAATGGCTCTCATTGAACCTGCCCTGCTGCCTTTGCTTGAATGCTATTGACGATCGCACAACAGCCTGCAAGGCAGAGTCTTTTATGAGTGTTGTAAGTAAGCATCTCTGCTTATCTGTGAGTTTCAGGCACAGAGAAGCCTGAACAACAGTACCAGAGGAGAAAATGTATTGGCCTTGAGGTGGCTGACTCTTGCAGGTCTCTTGCAATTACTGCATGCGGGATGCTCACCTGGCAGTGTGGGGTGAGCCAATCGTACAGAGGTTTCAGAAATGGTAGCAACCAGGCACTGACATCTCCTTTCCCTCAAAAAACAATGCCAAATTCACATGCCTGCCTCGCAGGCATACAGCAGACCCACAGCCCCCTAAATATTATCTATTGAATATCGCGAGGCATCTCAGCTGCAGAGAAATTATCTTACCTGCAGTTTCACCAGGTTCAAAACCACAGGAGAGGGACACTTTAACATCACTCAGTCACCAGCAGTAGGACACCGGCATGAGGTCTGTGGTGTTGTGTCTGGCAAGGTGACGGACTGCAATGCGCTGCGAGGTGACGTCATTAACAAAATGGCCAATCACTGTCTGCATGGCTTCACATAAGCCACAGTGATTGGCCATACATCGTTAACCAATTACAGCAGTGCCACCACCCACGCGCGGACCCAATGCTTTTATGCCTCGGGCCGCACAGTGTCTCAGCCAATCCAGACTCTGTATTAGCAGTGCCAGGATTGGCTAGAGCAGGGATATGGCCTGCCCATTAGGAGACTGCATGAAGCAACCCTCGTCCTCTCTGGTCCCCCCTCACTCTCCTACTGGGAAGGTAAGAGTGGCTGTAGTGCGCATGTTCGGGCTGGTAATAAAAATGACCAGCCCAAACCGAACATGCGCACTAGTGCTGCAGCTTAGTGCGTGGTACTGTCAGTGACAGTCTGACTGTCACTCAAACCATTGAATACTGCAGCAGCCCCGCCCCTTGCCCACCCCCTTCAGCGGCTGATTGCCTCGGGTGTGTCCCTGTAGTAAGTAGCGTCTTTCAATGAGCGCGAGACTGCGAGAGTGCAAGTTATTATTATGAACTGGAACTTCAACTGGATAGTTGCTTTCATGAATTTAGGGTGTGAATAGGGCCATTTGGCTAGTCGGGCAATGCCCCAGTGCCCCAATTGATGCACCGCCACTGCGAAACCCACGTCGAACACTGTCCTGCACACGCCACCGCACAGAGAGGTGGTGCATGCCAGGCCTCTGATGCTACTTGGAACCAGTACCTGCACCCCAGTCTGTTGTGAGCACTCCTCTTTCTGGCTACTATTTGTGCGTGCACTGTCCTAGCCGCGGTCACAGCGAGCCACCTCTCCTCTCAGCTGGATTTGCTGCTGGGGTCGGTTCATCAATTCTATCTGCCTTGGGGGCCCTTACCCGATGAAAAAAAGAAAGCGTGCATGGTGCGCTGAATGGTGAACAACCTTTACAATAAAACTTTTACAACAGACTACCATTACAAAGCAGGCATTACAACGCAAACCATTACAACGCATCGCGCTGGGGTGCGCTCTAGGATAGGGAATACGTTTAATTTTCTATCCAACACCTTCCCTAGTGTCCACGGGGACTGGAGTTGGAATAGAAAATTAAACTTTTCACTATCCAGCACCTCTAAGCGCTATCCGTTGTAATGGATTGCGATGTAAAAACCGCGTTGTAAAGGCATGCGTGGTAAAAGCATGCGTTGTAATGTCATACATCCGCGCTGAATGTAAGCAAAGCACGTCATCGTGCCTGCTGTAAGAGAAACTCATTAAAGAAAGTAGTGCTTACAAGACTAAATAACAGAACAGTTTAACAACTGAAGTTAAAGGGACAGTAGCCATGGGAGGTTCCAAATGGAGACAAGGGGTACTGAGGGACTAACAAGCCTATGAACCAATCAGAAACCTGCATTTATGAAGGACAGTGGCACAAGCCAATGACAAATATGGGTGGAGAGTGGGCAGCGCTTCTCTTCCATACTCCACTACAGTGGTCTTGCTGAGCAGCACATGCTCGCTGACTCAGGCTCGACCTAAAAACGAGACTCAAAACAAACAGATGCACGGACCAAGAAACTTCAACTAGGAAACGTTTACAGTCAAAACAATCATTGTCTAAAAATTTGAAAAACTGCACACAGGCCCAGTATTTGTGTGCAGTTGTAGCACTTGGGCAAGTACCAACACCTCAAGGTGTGCTTTTTCCTGGTGTAGTTCTTCCTCCTACTTCAGAGTGCCACAGGTTAGAATAAGGAATAATGCAGTAATCTTGTGTGCTTTCCTCTATTTTAGGCTGTATGGCATTATTTGAATTGCCTGTCGAAAATCAGCCTGGTCCCTATTTATATAATAGAAATTCTTCATTACCTATTTAAGAAGCTCAATACGTTGTTTTGCCAACATTTATCGTATACATAGCAAACATACAGTGCGTGCATGATCGCTTGTATACGTAATCAATTTGAATGTTAGCAAATAGTCATCCCCACATGTTGTTGCATTACGCAAGAGTGTAATGCAATAACAAGTTGCTGTGTTTTTTAAACTAGTATTTATCACTATTAAAGTTATAAATCCTAATACAGAAGACTCTTTAACATCTTATCAAGTATGCATTGCTGCTAGTATGAGCCGTAGTGTGCCCTACTATGGCTAATAAAATAAAATGTATTCACGACTAAGTACATCCCCGTGTTTCCACAAGGAGTTACCCTTAGCACTAGATGCTCGCTGTATAACGCCCGTTTGGTATGTACCTTCCTATGCGAATAATGCCCATTTGGGTAACGTATGTTGTCACTGCTGCTTTATTGCTCCTCTGTGTGTGATTGCACAGTGTTAGTAGGGACAGCTATGTCTTTCCTTGTTTGTTGGGGTTGACCATAACTGGAAGAGGTAGTGGCAGGGTTGGTCTAACTAGTTTCCGAGACTGGAGTTAAGGAACTCCCCAAATTGTGTGGAATGTTCCTGCCTGTTTGTTTTTGTTGAACGTCACCCACTCCTGTGATGCCTTTTTGTACATTCCACTCATCGATGTCTACCAGGTTGAGCTGTGGGCACTCCTCCATACACTGGGTATGGAAATCTTAGCCACTGCAGAGGGTAGCAAACCTTCTGAGTTTTGTATGTGTGATCTCCAGGTAGTCTCTACAACCGTGCGGGTGGGCAGCTCTTTCTGTTAGGTAACCTATTATTCCTCCCCTGGAGCTTACCCAGGGCCCCTCAAGTGGTAGGCGTTGCCGCAGCAAAGGTGCTGTGTCGCTGTCAAGGAGGTTGCATCTTCAACAAGTGGCCTCCAGGGGTAGAACCGTGACAATAAGCCTCTTAGGAGACCAAAGCGATTTATGAAGAGTTTTATAATAACTGAACTTCAAGTATGCTTCTCGTAGGGACTTGTCATGGCTATATATACCTTCCCACATTCCTATAGTCTGACCACCATTCTTTTAACTAATTAAATGTAGGAATTGAAAAGGCACTATTTATCATGAGTGGGTATAGTACAGATACTGTCCCTGTTAGACTTGGCTTTGGGAAGAATGGGGCCCCTGCCTAATAGGATGAACCCTAGCAAGGAAAAGCAAGTGGGGTAAAAAGAGAGCGCAAGTGCACCGGGTTATGTGCTTGTTAAAAAGAGGGAAAGAAAACTAATAAACTAATGACTAAAGACACTTTTTGATTGTGTTGATCTGTTTTGATATTTTATTTTTTGACATCTTTTTTTATGAAAATTATTTTTCTGAATTCATTCTAATTGTAATTAACTGTGTATAAAAGTGACAATACATATATACAATGTGGAATAACAAACAGTGAAATAAATTGTTATAAAAAAATACAGAAGTGCATTCCTTTTTCAACGCGTTTCGGCGTGAGCCTTCTTCAGGAAGTCTGTATTCATGCACCAATGTCTTAAGCTTTATCAGGGGTGACACACGATGAGATTCTGGGGTCTGATGGATAATCTATGTATCTGTCCTTCAGCTAGTTGATGGGTATAATCTGTTATTGGTAGTTGGATTCCCACTTGATAAAGTCTCCTAGGTTTGTTGAAAATATAAAAAGTTATGGGATTCCTCCAATCGGGAAGTACTGGGTTGAAGAGTATTGTCTCATCAATGCGGGGACGCCATTATTACTGGGGAAAGATGTAACCCGTCATAATTCCGGCAGGGACACCATCGATGCTTGTGGATTCTCGTCGTGGCCCGTGTGACCGTCTGTGATTCCGCCCGGTGTGTTGACTGTATCTATTTCACATGCTGGTACACTTGGTAGGCTCATGATTTATGGAATCAAGTATAGTGTTTGTGGATGATTAATGTGTGGCATGCCTGTTCCCCAAAGTTAAGACATATGATTTCCTTAATAGCCAAGCTGCGAGAATGAACTAATTTGGGGCATAATAGTAGTTTATTTGCACAAAATGTGCAAATAATTTTGGGTCTGGAGTAGGTTGTCACTGGTCGAGATCTAGCTCTTGGATTGATTGTGTAGTACTTTAAATAGATGGTATACTTTTGAAGCATTTATATTTCCTTCCTGTTTCCTGGTTGTCACATGCACAGTTGTTCATTGTTTTCCTTAATTGTATAGTGTATTGTGCAACACACTGTATTTATATTCATTTCCGTTTGTGTGTCTTCATTCATACTTAGAATTTTGCTTGCATTTGTAATTTTAACAATGGTACAACAGTTGGCTAAATGTGAGAAGTTACTTGATGAGACACAGCTGTCTCCTCCACTGGGAAGCCCAGCTCATGAAATGCTTATTAAGTTTCTGAAACATGTTTGTGGTTGTAACAGTGGCATAAGATCACAAACAGTGACAACAATTTACAGTTTCCTAAGAATGGTTCATTTGATTTGAAATAAAAATAATTTTATGGGACATTGTTTGTTTAATATGAAATCTCATTCAAGTCCAGCACAGTTTAAAGCAGTACTTTAATGGGGTACGAAAGCAAAGCAATAAACAAAGCAGAGATGTATGAAGGGTATTTTAGCAAAGCTTTTCAGGATTGGATGAATTCTAGATTGGGCCGTGTAAACAGGGAGTAGGGCATGGGGAAGTGTTAGTGACTATGGGAGCTTACCCTTATGCAGTTGATTTGGACACCACAAATCAGTTGAAACAAAAAACTGACTTGCCAAGCAGGATGATCCAGATGATGAAGAGTAGGTCATAAATGAGTTGTTAAGTGTAAGACATCTGTCCAATAATCCGGGTGAACACAGAAACTACAGAAAGACAGTGATTCAGCTGTGGTTGTGGAGTCACTGGAGACTGAAGCGAGATACAATGAAAGTAGACGTTCAACATGTAGATTGAGCTTGGAATATTTTGTGAGTTCATGACATTTAAGTAACATACTTGCAAAATTTGCATCTGGTAAATTGATTTTTTCATTTAAAAGCTGGAAAGTGAGCATGTGTTAATTTGAGAAATTGGAGGAACTGGCTACAGTAATGAATGTGAATATATACAAAAGGAGAATTGCACATTTTTTAAATGGAAATTTCAGAAGCTAATTGGTGTAAGCAAACAGTGAGGTACCAGAGGTAATATGTTGAAAAAAATGTGAATACAATTAGAGATTGGGAAGATGGTGAAAGACATAAACGTGAATGGGTTTCCAAGCCAAAGCCTTTGATAGGTGCTAGTGGTGCAAATGCTTTATCATGCTGTACTTCTGAAGTGAATTTTCTTTGAGTGAGGTTCCTGGCCCGCACTAAGTGGTTTAACTTACATTCATGTGTCATGGGGTCAACAAATGGTGTCAAAATTTGCCTCACTCATATGCACTCCCTCTCACATGTACACTATTTTCTTCACACTCTAACTCACATTCTCTCACTAGTTAATTATCACCCATACTCACTCCCACTCCCTGTTTACACAAACCTACTTATTCTCACAAACACGCTTACAGAAACTCGCTGACTCTGAGCCATGGTGCAGCTGCACCTGCTGCATCATTGATAGCTACACCCCTGACATGCACGCCCTCTCCAAGCCTCCAACCACTCACTCATCCAAACACAGTCATATTCACCCTTTCTTACTCACTTTCACTTACTTATACACGTTCTCAATCTCAGATGCTCACTCACTCTCATTGACACTCAAACACCCTCACGCTCACACACTTTCAGTCAATCCCAGTCACTCTCAGTCACTTACAAAACATTCATCCATGCATAGAGACATATGTTTTCTTACTTACCTTGCTTAGCTGCCAACTCAGAGGCTTCATGGCAGCAGCAATCTGGTGCTGGGCATTAGAACCAGCAAGCCATGATTCCCAACGTGGAGCCAAACCAGTGGTAGGAGTGGGCGGGATCGGAAGGGCACAGCGTGCCCCTACTTGTAAAAATTATTTCAGTCCCCTACTTATTTTTCTCAAAAAATTGTCTCAGGACGGCAAGAATAGTCCTACTTAAAAACAAATAACTTTTTCTTTCAGCTTCCAGGGGCGGCTCACACTTGAACTCCAGAGGCTGCAGCAGCCCCTCCCTGAGCTCTCACAGACTGAGGGCGGCCCACTGTCATTCCGATTGAGGTCCATTATCCTCTTTCAAATGACAATGTGCTACCTTCTGCCTTAAGCATATCATGCTGAGTTAGTGATTACAGAGGAGCTTTCCCCAGACTGAGTACTGCAGGGAGCTTGCCCCCTTGTGTAATTTGTCAATGTTGTACACAGTGAACTGGGCAGGAGCAGTGATGGGACAGAAGAGACGACAGGAGAGGAGAGGTGATGGGGCACGAGAGGTGACCGGGCAGAAGAAGTAACGAGCAGGAGAAGTGACAGGCAAGGAGAAGTAACGGGCAGGAGAAGTGACAGGGCAGGAGAAGTGACAGCGTAGGAGAAGTGACAGGGCAGGAGAAGTGACAGCGTAGGAGAAGTGACAGCGTAGGAGAAGTGACAGGGCAGGAGAAGTGACAGCGTAGGAGAAGTGACAGCGTAGGAGAAGTGACAGCGTAGGAGAAGTGACAGGGCAGGAGAAGTGAAAGTATAGGAGAGGTGACGGGTCAGGAACAGTGACGGGACAGGAGAGGCGACAGGGCAGGAGGAGTGATGGGGCAGGAGCAGTGATTAGGCATGAGCCGGAGCGGTAACCGGGCAGGAGCAGTGAATGGATAGGGGCAGTGAACGGATAGGGGCAGTGAACGGATAGGAGCAGTGAACGGATAGAGGCAGTGAACGGATAGGAGCAGTGAACGGATAGGAGCAGTGAACGGACAGGAGAAGTAAACGGATAGCAGTGAATGGATAGGGGCAGTGAACGGATAGGAGCAGTGAATGGATAGGAGCAGTGAATGGATAGGAGCAGTGAACGGGGCAGGAGAATTGATGAGACATGAGAAGTGATTGGGCGCAGGAGCGGTGACGGGGCAGGAGCAGTGACTGGGCAGGAGCAGTGACTGGGCGGGAGCAGTGAATGGGAAGGAGCATTGATGGGGCAGGAGCAGTGACAGGGCAGGCGAGGCAACAGGAAAGGAGAGGTGAGTGGGCAGGAGTATTGACCGGGCTGGGGTGGTGACCGGGCAGGAGTGATGACGGGGCAGGAGAGGTGACGGGGCAGGAGAGGAAACAGGAAAGGAGAGGTAAGTGGGCAGGAGCATTGACCGGGCAGGGGTGGTGACCGGGTGGGAGTGGTGACCGGGCAGGAGAAATGACGGGGCAGGAGAGGTGATGGGGCAGGAGATGTGACGGGGCAGGAGAGGTGACGGGGCAGGAGCGGTAACCGGGCAGGAGCAGTAAACAGATAGGAGCAGTGAACAGATAGGGGCAGTGAACGGATAGGAGCAGTGAATGCTAGGAGAAGTGATGAGACAGGAGAAGTGATGGGACAGGAGAAGTGATCAGGCAGGAGCGGTGAACGGGCAGAAGCGGTGAACGGTCAGGAGCGGTGAACGGGCCGGAGCGGTAAACAGGCAGGAGCGGTGAACGTGCAGGAGCGGTGAATGGGCAGGAGCGGTGAACGGGCAGGAGCGGTGATCGGGCAGGACCAGTGAATGGGCAGGAAAAGAGACGGGGCAGGAAAAGTGACGGGGCAGGAAAAGTGACGGGGCAGGAAAAGTGACGGGGCAGGAGAAGTGACTGGGCAGGAGCAGTGACGGGGCAGGTGCAGTGACAGGGCAGGAGAAGCAACAGGGAAGGAGAGATGAGTGAGCTTGAGTATTGACCGGGCAGGGGTGGTGACCGGGCGGGAGTGGTGACAGGGCAGGAGTAATGACGGGGCAGGAGTAATGACGGGGCAGGAGTAATGACGGGGCAGGAGTAGTGACGGGGCAGGAGAAGTGAACGGGCAGGAGCGGTGAACGGGCAGGAGCAGTGAATGGGCAGGAAAAGTGACGGGGCCGGAGCAGTGACTGGGCAGGAAAAGTGACGGGGCAGGAGCTGTGACTGTGCAGTGACTGGGCAGGAAAAGTGACGGGGCAGGAGCTATGACTGCGCAGGAGCAGTGACGGGGCAGGAGCAGTGACAGGGCAGGAGAAGCAACAGGAAAGGAGAGGTGAGTGGGCTTGAGTATTGACCGGGCCGGGCCGGTGGCCGGGCAGGAACGGTGACAGGGCAGGAGCGGTGAACAGGGCGAGCGGTGAACAGGACAGGAAAAGTGAACAGGGCAGGAGAAGTGAACAGGGCAGGCAAAGTAATCAGGGCAGGAGAAGTGAACAGGGCAGGAGAAGTGAACAGGGCAGGAGAAGTGACGGGCCAGGAGAAGTGACGGGCCAGGAGAAGTGACCTATTTATTTATATACTATTGCATGGCATCCACTGATGTGTTTGCAAAGCATACCTGTTGCCCTGAATTTTTATCCTGAATTTTGACCTCCTGTCCTGAATTTTTGTTGTGAATTTTGACCCCTTGTCCGGAACTTTTACACTCACCATCCTGAATTTGCGCCCATGCCAGTTGGCCACCCTACTCAGCAGTGCCCATGACCTCCTCCCCCTTCCTTTCTATCTAGGGGCCTGCAAAGCAACACTGAAAGGGTCATCAGACAACTGTGAATTAACTGGTGACACAACAGAGCAGAGCAGATTGTTGACAATACAATATCAGCCCTCGATTAGCAGTGGATTCCAGAACAAGGAGTGTAAAATCCTCTGTCTTGAGGATACTGTGTTGCAGTGAGGCACACAAACTAGTTTATTTTAACAAAGTGACTACACTGAACGGGGTACCTGTGCACCCTAACCTGGAAACACAGTGATCTTTGACGTTAATATCTAATAAGCATTGAAAAAGGTAACTATGCCGGACTGGCCATTCCAGGCATCAGGCATTTCCCAGGATGACTGGAAGGGTTAGGGGGCAGTTTAGTTTTGGGGGGGCTGGTTTTGTACAAGTGCAGGAGTTTTAAAAACACTGCAAAGTTCTTTGTAGATTCAGCTGGTTTCGGTCAACAAAACAAGTTCCAAGGTAACTTTGGTGATCAATGTACCTGCTGGAGAGAGATGGGAACATGTTTTGTCTAGTGGTTGTTTTACTCACCTGAGGTAGCGCAGCGGGGTATTATGCCCGCTGGAAAGAACACGTGCCATGCATATCAAAGAGCAATATTTTATGTGCATAGTTCAGTGGGTACTGCTTTCTGTTCACTTCCCAAATGAAAGGACACTTGATTACAAATGGCCTTGCAGTTCAGCATGGACTGTTCCCATTGGGTGCAGGATCAAGACTGATTTGCATATGGCTGGGTCCAAACTGGAATGGCATGGTGAGCAAAAAAACAATGGGTTTAGTCCCAGATCTCTGTACTGGGGTGAATGTAAAAAATGTAAATTGATACTTGTATAGCGCACTACTCACCCGCAAGGGTCTCAAGGCGCTTGTACGAATACCGCTGTGAAACCCATCCTGGCTTTCCCTGTGAGGCGTCCACTCCTGGGCGCTCCCAAGGTGGAGGCCAGGCATCCTTAGCGTTGTGGGAGCCGTTGTGGAGATTAAGCAAGCTATTGCTCAGAGTTGCAGAGTGGTACTCCATGATTCGAATAGGCACCGAGGCGAGAATTATCAGGTCCGTGGAATTTTTGAGCCCAAGACCCGCCAAGGCGGGGAATTAAACCCTGGTCCCGGGCTAGACCTCTGCATCAGGGTCTGCTGCTCTAACCATGGAGCCTCACTTCTCCACTATGACATTGCTCTGCATTCTGTCCACCAGTTGTTCTATTTTTGCTATGTTAGGATTGAGCAGCTAGCTGGCTGACTTGAATATGAAGGAGCCTTTGTGGGTTTCCGTGAGTCTAGATTCTCCTGAAGAGTCCATTTTACTTCTGAGCCCTGCTTAACACATGTGTACAGGAGGAGCCCTGTATTTATGTCCTCAATGTTTGAGACAAAAAATACTCATGGATTCTGAACAATGAGAGTAAAAGCATTAGGGTTACATGTTGTTCCTGCTTACATTTCACACACTTTACATAAACCTGTATTCCCTATAGGTGTTTTCTTTTTCCTGAATTAAACCTCAAATAAACATGTTTATCCATTGTTTGAATTAAATAACGTTATAAGCTGTAACTGGTCAGTGAAATGCTAAACGTACTAAAAACGGTGTGTTTTGCTATTTCTAGCTACGCCCCTGACTCCGCCCACTGATCCAATCCGTGGTTATTACCGCCCCCTAAAACTCCACCCACAGTTCCCCTACTTTTTTTTCCCACTTCGACCACTGAGCCAAACCGAGTATCAATGCCAGGTTTGAAAAGGGGGAGACCCACCTAATTACTTCTCACAGCTTCTTGATAGGACTGGATGCACAGCCCTATAAAAAGCTGTGATAATGCTGAGGATCTTATCTCTTCTCCTCAGTGAGGCTTTCATTTGCCTCAGGGATGCAATGATGCGCGTCCTGAAGCCACATTTTCTCAGATAGACGGTGCTGCCTGAGGCATGCATAGTATGTCAGTATGTCGGCTAAATAAAATGGATGATGCCTGTGTGAGGGGACCGTCGTTGAACTATGCCCACCAGACATGTGCAATCCAGACATCCATCTGTACAGTTTTTTATTTTGAAACAAATGACTGTAGCTGGATCATCCCTTATCACTCGCTGCCCTCTGCACCTCCTTCTTTTATCAGGAACCTGGAGACGAGGCAGAGAGGGCTGACTGGTGCTCTGGCAGTGCTCATGAAAACACTGAAATCATGTTTTGTGAACACCGCTAAATAGAAAAAGGCACAGGGTCCTCCAAGGACGCCTCCGATATGGAGCCGCTGCTGTAGCTGACACAGTTTATGGGATATCAAAAAATGCTTTCTGAAATTGAGAAATGATCCAGAGTTGCATTATTCAGATGATGATAGGATTTGTAGTGTGTAAAACGTTTTATTAGAAGATTTGGATAAGCTGTTTTCAGTTATGATACCAAGGTTTTGTGGCTTGAATGCAAGTCGGTAGGTAAATGACTAGAGAAGGAATCTAAAAGAATGGCATGGCATCGTAAGCCTTGTCCAGAGGATATGATGTATTACAAAAATGTTATTAAAAATATGAAAAAGAAGGCTCATGTGAAGCAGCTGAATTGGTCAAAGATAATGAGGACAACCCAGAATGTATATGAGTAATTTCATGCATATTACGAGAGACTGATGAAGGTGTCAGATAACATAGTAGAATGGAAGATCCTATGAAAAAAGTTGCATTATGTTTTGTGTTGGGATTGAAACCAGAATTAAGTACAAAGCTCCGACTAAGTGGGGTGTGCTGTCAACCAAATACATTTGATGAGCTTTTATTACAAGCCAAGAGTCTCTTATTATGCTACCTTTTCTTGCATTTATTTGAATAGCAGCCAAGACGAAACTACAGTTTCTATCAGGTAACAACTACATGATGATATCGTAAAGGTAATACCCAATCACAGCTGAACAAGCCCATAAGTCACTTGACTGGGAGCGGCAAGTCCTCTTTTCTTGCTGCTCGCAGAAAAGATAAGTATATTTTTTACTTTCTATATATTGAGACTGATAAAATATTATATTGTAAGAATAACATTTAACTGTTTATTTTTATTGTTAAACCTGTCCGCCTAAGGATGGTTTTCCCTTACCATTTTGCCCACTTACCTCCAATTTTGCTAGATATTTGCTTTTGTTGGCCTTGGGGCTTGGTTCACTGTACCACTGTTAACCAGTACTAAAGTGCTTGTGCTCACTCCCCTAAACATGTTTTTTGTGCTTATACTTAATTGGAATATTTGATTAACTTATAATTCCCATGTAGACTGGTATACCATATACTGGAGGCGTGTAAATAAAATGCTACCAGTGGGCCTGGAGCACCTTATTGTGCCACCCAGTTAAGTTGCACTCTAAAACATGCACCAGTCCTCCCATTTTAGCCTCACATGTAAACACCCTTTGCCAAGCCTTAAACTCCCTATTTATTACATGCAAGTCTCCCCTAAGGTAGGCCCTAGGTAGCCCATTGGGAAGGGTGCTGTGTAATTCAATTAAAAGTTTCAACATATACTTTCAATTTTTACATGTCCTGGTAATCAAAAACTCCTACATTTGCATTTCGCTACTGTGAGACCTATCCCTCCCATTGGATAACATTGGGTATTACTTATTACATTTAATATGCTGTAATTCCTAGTTGAAAGCAGGTGGATATGTCATGTTTGGTACCTATGCAATTGTAATGATAAACCCTCTTTAATCGTAACGTAAGATTTTTCATTGCAATTTTGAAAATGACACTTTTAGAAAGTTGGGCTTTTCCTGCCCATAGCTATTTTGTGCCTGTATCCTAGTCTGGGTCACATGAATGGGTATAACTGACAGTTATCCTTTTGTGAATTCCTCCCAGTCAGTCACACAATAGAGGGATTAGGTGTGCCTGAATGGGCCATTTGCTGGCAGATTTAGGAGATTTAGAGGCTTAGAACAGCGTCCTTACACCTGAAGAGACTGTGCTCTCCCTTCACACAAAAGGCTTAACAACCCTGTGTTGTTACTGTAGCCACTTGGAGCCAAGGCAGGGGAGTCAGGGCATTTCATGCACCTCAAAGCCCCTTTTCAGAAGCTTCTCCCAGCTTTCAGAAGAAGGACACCAGAATGTAAAAGTAAGACCTTCAGAGTCACTCTTCAGTTAACTATTGGACCTGCGGAAGGACTATTAGAGGACTACCTGCTGCTGTGACCTGCTAAGTACTCTGCCAGACTGCTGCTGTACCTGGAAGGAGTTATTTGCTGCCTGGAGCCTGCCTTGAACCCCCAGATGCCAGCCCTGCATCTACACCTGCACCCAGTACTACCAGAAGTGACCCTAAAGGCTTGTTTTCTGGCCTCCTGTTCAGTAAACAACACAAGAAATGCCAATACTGATCCTCATTCATTCATTCATTCGCTCAGAGATCACACAAACCAATTGCTATGTCTTATATGTAACAAATCAAACATTTGTAATTACCTTTATGCAGGAAAATGAAAATTGAAATCAAGAACTAAATATCAATTCATTTTGAGGATCATAGCAAATGGTTTGTGTGATCTCTGAGCAAATGAGGAGCAGTATTGGCATTTCTAGTGTTGTTTATCATTACATGTCCCGGCCTTACTGATTGAGGGCCAAAACCTTTTGTGTTTAGGCCTCCTGTTCAGAGCCACAGGAACATCTTCAACCCACATCTTCGCCCAGTCTAAGTGACCCCCGAGCCCCCAAGAGGTTATCCACCAGTCCTGGACCTTTGGTTGTGGTGCTAAAGGTACCCAGATGGCCAATTTAAAAAACTGAGGACCCCTTAGCAGAATTTGGCCAAAAAGTGCTCTGAGAACCAGGAGAAGACTAGGACCAATAAGCTCGCTTATCTACCCAAGGTGCATCAACGGTTAGATTGACTCTGCAGCTTCTTCTGGTACATTCTTCTCTGCAGCAGCAAAACCATTGTAACTGTCCTACCCCAAAGGGGTACCCGACATCGTGGAACTATCGATTATGCTCCCTCCTTAAACACCTCTTGCATTCTTGCCCCACTGAGCTTTCAGACCTTGTCAGGCATTTTTTTCAAGACTTTTTCTAAATCCGTAGTTAAGTGCTGACTAGGCTCAATCCACTCTTTGTACCCAAACCACACTTGATCATGATAAGGCAAAACTTTCCAATTCCAATTCCAATTCCAAAAATTCTTTATTTCGGCCACATAGGCCATAAAAGATGCAATAAAATACAGTACATATATTTAACACAGTATTTACATATAAAAGATCTAGTGGGTCTGCATGGGGTAAGGACTACATGGTAGTACCAGTTCAGGGGGACATTTTCTTCCTTATTATCCATGCTGCCATTAGGAATTTTGAAACAGCAAAGACAATATGGCCCAGGGTGTTAGTTTTCATGACCCTGTATGCCTGTAAGTAATTCCTGAAGCCCAGGTTCCGACACAAAGGTGCTATCCAACGCTTCCTGGGACTCTGGTAGGCGTGGCAAACAAACATTATGTGTAGGTCATCTTCATCCTGAGTTTTACAACAGGGGCAAAGTTTGTCACCCCCTATGGACCATTTGTGAGTGAATGCTTTGGTAGGAAGTGTACCAAACCTCCATTGCAGGAACAGTTTCCTCGCCAAAAGAGGAAAAATAAAATCCATAAAAGGTTCAAAAACATAAGAATTTTTGGATTCCATAAAACGTCCCGTCAAGGTGCCGCTATTATGAGCATTATCCATGTCGGCGAGATTTTTGTTTTTATAGAGCTGGGCGAGAGTTTTGCGCGTAATCCTTTGGCAGCCCTGAGCTGGATCATCCCATAAGTCTGGCAAGTTCAAACTATACAATTCCGACTTGATAAAAGCCAGCCAGGGAATTTTGTTGCTAACATTCAGCCTCAATACATGAATAAGGTCCTGTCTGTAATGATACAGTTCCTCGGTGGTCCATATCCGGTGCCAAAACTTCACGGGTTTCGACAGGAGATCTTCAGCAATGGAGTGAAAACCCAAGTCTAGTCTTAAGGGGAGGAGTGGCGTACCTTGCGGGAGAGCGAGTAAGCGTCTCAAAAAACTATTTTCCACAACTGCCAGTACCTTCCCTGCTTTGTGTCCCCACAACTCACTACCATACATGGCTGCTGCCTTCGCTTGGGATCTATATGTTTCCAGGGCCGGGCTTACAGGCTTAAAGGTGGACTTATCTGCCACCTTCAGGAGTGCGCCCGATAGCTGGGATAGTTTCAGCCTGGATCTCGCTATCTGGCAGTCCCAAGCTAAGTTTTCTTGTAGTGTTACCCCCAAATATATAAAGGTCGAGACCCTCTCAAGACTAACTTCCCCCAGTTTAGGATTGGGTCTGGTTTTGGTAGGGGGGTTGAAGATCATGAACTTAGTTTTTTCCGTGTTAACCTCCAGCCCATGTTGACGACAGAAAAGGCCAAAACCATTCACAATCCTCTGGATCCCCATGGGGGATTTAGAAAGCAGGAGGGTATCGTCAGCAAACATAATTGCCGGGACCCTCCTGCCTGCCAAAAGTGGGGCATCATTGTCCTTAACAGTGTCAAGGTGTTGAATGACACTGTTAATGAAAAGACAGAACAGGGTCGGCGCCAAGACACAGCCCTGTCTGACTCCTCGACGGACCGGCAATTTGCCCGAGAGCTTACCATCCCTCCCACACCTCACTTGTGCATAGTTGTTCTCATGCAACCTGATGATAATACTAAGGAGGTGGGGGGGTACTCCTAGCTTCTGCAGAACCTCCCATAATTTCCCTCTAGGGACTAGGTCAAAGGCTGACCTCAGATCCACGAAGACCATGTACAGTCTTCCTCCCTCTAATGTTACCGTCTTCCAATATAGAAGAAGAAGGCGGAAGATCTGGTCCATGGTCGACGTGTTCTTTCTGAAGCCAGCCTGGAGGGGGCTCATGATGTCATTGTCCTCCACCCAGTCCAGCAGGTGGTTAAGGATAAGGCGCGCAAAAACCTTTTGGGGTACATCTATTAGGCTAATAGGCCTGTAGTTGGCGGGGAGCAGAGTGGATCCCTTCTTGTGGATCGGAACAATCTCTGCCCCCAGCCACGACCCGGGGATTGACATACCTCCTAGAATGGCATTGAAGAGAATGAGAAGGTATGGACCCCAGATGTCCGGATGATGCCTGAACAGATCCCCGGGTAGCCTATCCAGACCTGGCGCCTTCCCCAATGATAAATGCTTCAGGGCTGTCTCCACATCCCCCAGGGATAGTTCCATGTCATGGTCCTGTGTGCCAAAGGGCGCTAACAGGGCTATATCAGGGCAGGAGTTAGTATCTTGATAAAGTGCCCCAAAGTGGGCCTCCCAAACCTCGGGGGCAATGTTGGGTTCAACTGCTTTTTTAAGTTCCCCTATCCCATTATTAACAAGGGCCCAGAATTTGCAGGAGTCCCTAACTTTTAGGGCATCATGAAGATCTTGCCAGTGGTTCCAGTCCCACTCGGTCCTAGCAGTCGCCATCACTGATTTATAATGTTTCCTAAGGTCATGTACCTTGGCCTTATTTGACCCCTCTTTTATTGCAGCGATAAGCTCAGATTTTGCTGCCCTACAAGAGAGGTATACCAGGTGGGAACATGGGTCTTTTTCTTTCGGATTGGCACCACCGGGTGAAATACCTCAGCCAAATCCCTCACAAGATCCTGGTGTATGTCACCCAGTTTCTCATTATATTCTGAGGTTCTTGGTACATTTAGAAGTACGTCCACCTCCATAAACCTTGGGAGTGCCAACTCGTATAGCTTATTGATAGCCTCTTCTGAGCTCACAAGCTTTCCCCACTTAACCCGGCGCCTGTTAGTTGTAAGGAGCAATTCCCCCGTGTCTCCCCCTCCATTTTCTACCGATGTGCCCGCTAGATGCGGGGGCCACTGGATGTTTAAGCAAAGGGCATTATGGTCACTATCTGACCTGTTTATTACCCTAAAGTCGAGGACTTTGGGCCAAAGTGTAATATTTAACATGATATAATCTAGCCTCGACTCATGGCCCCTTCTATTGAAAGTACACACTGAGGGGGTATCGGAAGGGGTACGGCCATTACAAGCCCTCAGTGCGTAGTTCAGGGTAAGGGACATAAATTGTATTGCTAGGGGGGACCAGGCTTTGGGATGAGGGGAAGACGAGAGTGGGACCCCCCAGTAGTCATCCTCGGCCGTGAGGGCACCCTCCAGTAGGCCTTCCAGAGGTTCAAAGTGGCAGTTGAAGTCTCCTCCAAGCACCACCTTGAAATCTCCCGGGAGTTGACCCAGGAAGGAGGACAGATCGTTTAGGGTCGGTGATTCATTTGTTGCGGCAACTGGTCGCGAGTAGACATTCACAATAGCCCATGATGGTTTACCAGGCCATGTGAGCCGAACACACTGGATGTCCTGCGAGAACGTAAGCACCTGTTCCGCCTGGCACCCAGTGTGACTCGCAATCCAGATTGCCAAGCCACCTGACGGCCTCCCCCTCCCACTCCATTTGGCAGGGATTTCGAATATTTCAAACCCTCTCCTAGTTTGGGTGTCCCTCGCCCATGTTTCCTGAAAAAGGAGGATGTCGCTGCTACCTACTAGATGATCCCACTCCGGTGTGCCTTCCTTATTTACAATTCCTGCCACATTCCATGAGACAATTCTCAAGCCCTGATCTGGTGGTAGAGAGCCTTGACCTACAATAGGAGGTTGCGCAATGACTGTGGGTGGGTGAGTGCCTGGCAAAGCAGTAATGCAATCCGCGATGGCGGATGGACCAGCCAACTCCGCCACCCCGGGTTGCAGGATATGGTCAGTCCCGATGTTAGGTGGAGGCCCCTGTTGACCCAGACTATCACCCATGATAAGTGATCGATCTTTAACGGTATCTTGCGGGCCATGTTCAGTTACAGGGGCTGTACTCACTCCCACCCGACTTTGCACCTCATCGACCATCTTCCCAGGGCTGAAAGAAGTCTCCCCGGTTTGTGGTCAGTCGACCTGATCTAGACAGGAAAATCTATTATGATGTATGAAATTTGCCTGGGCAGGTGGTAAGTAATGCCTTGGTCTATAACGTGAGCCATCTACAGCAAAGCCTACTCTGGTCCACCCCTTCTCCCCCCCTACCTCTGTATTGCTAACATTTGGGTATAAGTATGAAAGGGGTACTAATTCAATATTGGACTTCTCAGGCCTTACAAGCCAGTTGCAGATGTAGTTGGCAACGTGGGGGCTTTTGAAACTTATAATAATACAATCCCCTGCCCTATTCTTTGGAGTATGACCAATCCATGGGATCCTCCTAACCATCAGGACCTCGCCTTTCAGGTTAGGGGGCAGCGGCCTATTAATACTAAGCCAGCTTATCACCTTGTTGCGTAAAGAGTCTTGAGGCTCCCTCATATCACCAGTTAGCTCAGGTACTCCCACCATGATTGCCGTATATGGGACTGCTTCTGGGGGCAGATTGACCACCCTGCGCCTGTCAGAAGGGGGAGTGATACCATCAGTGGGGCCATTGGTAGAATTCACTACTCCCCCTGGTTGTGGTGCAGGAAGTTGCTTAGATCTCCTTGGGGCCGGGACAGGAGGCCTAGGTGCTGAAGGTGGCAAAGGGTGCGTCTGGGGAACAGGCGCACCGTCTGTACTCAGCAGTACCGTATTGGAGCCCTGGGACGGTGCAGAGGACAACGGTCTGTTCCCAGATGGAGCCCGAGGGGCTGGAGGAGCATTTATCGCATTTGTGGCTGACCCAGGACTTTTCCTTACGTGACTGTTTTTCAAGGCCTTCAGTCTAGTCTCTATGGCGTCCAATTTAGCTGAGATGGGGATTAGCAAATTCTTCATGATATCTGTGAGTGAATTGATTATTGTGTCAGTGCTATTAGAAGTTTCCCCGCCAAAAATAAAAGGGCCCGAGTGCAAAGGTAGGGCAGCGGGAGCTGGAGAGCCCATGTGATCCGACCTAGACCCTGACAAAATGAGATCAGGGGAGGCGGAAATGTCTGTACTATCAACCTGATTTGGCTCTATTGTATCAACTTTGGCCCTCTTTGCCTTCTTTAGTTTCCTGGACCTTTTCCTTTTTGGAGGCTGTTCCACTCCACTGCCTGCAGGTTCTGTAAGCAGGGCGGCCTGGCCTGCTTCTTGCAAGTCTATTCCCATAATTTCCGGAATGGCAGGAGGGTCAGAGGTCCCAGATACCCGGGAGGAGTTCCTATCCCTCTGCGTTAAGGGAGTTCTTAACTGCTGAAGGACCGACTCAATGGTCTGATCAATACTGTCCATTAGTGACATATGGGTGGCATCCAGTGGGATGGGTGTGCTAGCATCTGTAGAAAAAGTATCCCCCTGGTCCAGAAACACGCTTTCCGGACCCATCTCGAGGAGCGCTTCTGTAACTGACTGACATTTGCTAGCTTGATTACTCGCCTTTGGGAAGAATTTTTCCAGAGTGCTTAGACCTTGTTGGGCGGACTTACTCCGTGAAGTTCTAGTCGCCATTATGGAGTATGTAGAGAAGGGCTACGGGCAGGGAGCGTCAGAGGGGTGGCCCGGTCCGGTCTCTGCCGGCCTCTAACGGCCTAGAACGGCCCGCTCTTTGCCCGGTCTTCGCCCCGGGGATCGCCCCGCGCGCGTCCCGCGATGCGCGTACTCAACTGCTCTTAAGTATAGCTGGGGGGCGTGGCACTGGGAGGGGGCGCGGCGGGAAGAGTAACCAGCTGGCGGTGATGTAGGAATGCTGGTCCTCGCAGTCCCGCTCGCCGCGCCTCTCACCTCCACTGCGGCCGGGTTCAGGTGATGAATTGCCCCACTAGCGCGTTGGCTCCCAGCTACTCCTGTAGCGAGCGTGACTTGACACTGGACAGGCTTTCAGACTCAAGCGGCACCCACGGAGCGGGGGCCGCGAGAGGTAATGAGCGTTTCCCAGGCAGGGGGGCGTGGCACTGGGAGGGGGCGCGGCGCGGCGGGAAGAGTAACCAGCTGGCGGTGATGGAGGAATGCTGGTCCTCGCAGTCCCGCTCGCCGCGCCTCTCACCTCCACTGCGGCCGGGTTCAGGTGATGAATTGCCCCACTAGCGCGTTGGCTCCCAGCTACTCCTGTAGCGAGCGTGACTTGACACTGGACAGGCTTTCAGACTCGAACGGCACCCCAAAACTTTCAACTTTGACCTGATCCTTCATATTTAGATGTCATGGATTTGGACTTTGATCTTTAGGGCACTAGATTTCATTTAAAAATGTAAAAACTCATAACTCCCATACTACTGATTGAATATTTGTCATTTTGGTGTCAAATCATGTATTAAAATTTACAGAATTTTCTAAATTGGTTTGGAATTTGTAGTGTATTGTATTTTCACTTTATCACTGCTTATTTGTTGCATAAATACTTTGCACATTGCATCTAAGTTAACCCTGACTGTTGTTTGTGCCGAGCTACCCAGGGTTAAGCTCAGGTTAATTTAGTGACTTTTTGTGGATCGTCCTGCAAGGGATTGTGGCTGTTGGTTGACCAGGGCTTACACCCCAGACAACAAACAACCCAATTTCTTACAGTTATCATTTAACCTATGCCCAATCTTAATTTGGACTATTCATTCATGCCTCACACGTTCTTTCAAATACTTTTCTTGCTTATGAAAGCCAACCGTTTCTTCGCTCCCATTTATTTTCCTCATGCTGTGGCAACAAATGATGGATGGAATACTGAAAAAAATCAAACATTCACCCCCAGTCAAGAGAACTGAGTTAAATCCACTGTTCTTTCTCTCACTATGCCATCCCATTTTGGACCCAGGCATATGCACACTGATCTTGACCCTGCTCCTCATGGAGCAGTCCAGCCCCAACTGCAAAGCTGGGTCCTCCCTGGACTGAAAACAAGCATCCTGGGACCAGTTTTGTGGTATGACTCCTCATCAGTAAGACTAGCTTGAATCTGGTGGCGCAGCGAGCAAAAGGCCCACGTCTGGGCATACCCATCGCACTTCGGACAAAAATAGTCTGTGGCAACAAATGATGGACAGAATGCTGAATAAATCAAACATTCACCCCCAGTCAGGAGCTCTGGGTTTAAGCCATCCTTCTTTTGCTCACTACGGTGCTGCAGCATATTTATCTTCCTCAGTATGACGCTGACTAGAGGAGAATCTTTCTCCTTAAGCACGTTTACTGCTGTGTCTCAGGCAGCATTTGCCGGCAAATAGCTTCACCCACAGCCTGCTTCCAGCTCGCTTATGGCAGTCTCAGGCCTGCCTTTAGTCACCCACTTTCAACTTAATTCAGGCCTATCTCCAGATTTTCAAACACACCTCCAGCCTGCCTCTCCTTTCTAATATGTTTTACTCCTCAGCTCAAGGCTGCAAGAAGTAAACAATTATAGTTTGCCTCTGGGAAGATTTACATTTGCAATAGATAATGCATATTTTACAGTAACCTCGTACAAAGCCTATTATTTGTATGTGTGGCCCTCAATTTAATTCGCAAATATGGAAGCATTGTCCAAATGAACTGGCAGAGTCTTTCTCGCCTAATACTCCAAATAAGACTAGTAATCCCTTTTGGATTTTTCGTGTCCACTGATTTTGATTCAGCTTTGATAAGGCATTCAAATTCCACAGAAAGGGTCCCACATGTCACGTGGCACAATATGTCACATACATTGAGACTTTTTTTTTTTTTTTTTTTTTTAGGGCAAGGCCAACAGAAGAGCAGAGGACGCACACGACCAGTCCAGCCATGGGAAATGAGGACACGATCCCGGTTCTACAAGAATTTTGACAGAAGCTGAAACGTCCATTTTGACAAAGGGGCTTGGTTTTGTCCCCTCGAGACCCACAGATTTTGTCAAGATGAAGGTAGAGACGCTCGAGTTCTGCCGCAAAATACAGTTGAAAACATTCTTTTCGGATATATGCGAGGACCACCAACCCGAAGTCACGGGGCTAAGGAAGAAATCCACCTTTTGCCCAGCCGGCTCAAAAATACCGAAGGAGATCATTACTTTCGAACGGACGGTTCTATCAGGAATATCAGCTTTAGAGAAAAAGAGGAACTTCGTTAAATACAATCTTGCGAAAGTGGAAAAAGATGCTCTAATCATCTTGAAAAATGACAAAACAGTGGTCGTGAAGCAAGCAGACAAGGGAGGAGCGGTGGTTGTCTGGGACATTAATAAATATAAAACCGAAGTCTACCGCCAGCTAAATGATAACTCATGCTACAGACGTATCACAAAAAATCCCACAAATGAAATCCAAAGCGAATTGTTCCAAACCATTGAAAAAGGATTCGATCAAGGCTTTGTGGGACCTAAAGAACTGGCATTTTTACAGAATAAAAACCCACGAACCCCAGTTTTTTACTTATTACCAAAAATTCATAAGGACGAAGAAAATCCACCAGGACGCCCAATAGTTCTGGGTGCGATTCCATATTAGAGCCGGTTGCCAAGTACATCGACTTCTTCTTAAAACCCTTCATTGAAGAAATACCAGCTCATCTCAAAGACACCACTGCTTTCCTCCAAAAAATCAATACAATAACTTTTGAAGAAAGTACACAGCTATTGGTGACGTTAGATGTCGTTTCGCTGTACACTCAGATCCCCCAAGATCAAGCCCTTGAGACACTGTCATTTTTTCTAGACAAGTGTGAGAGACCATTCCAAGTACCTTCCGAATTCATCCTGCAGCTGGCCTCCTTCGCATTAAAGAGGAATTTTTTCACTTTTGATTCCGAATACTTCCTACAGGTCAAGGGAGTAGCTATGGGGTGCCCATTTGCCCCGGAACTAGCAATAATGTTCATGGGACTTTACGAAAAAAAGTTCATTTATAATAACAATCCCTTTAGTGAGCGGATCTCGCATTACATGCGATATATAGATGATGTTTTCCTCATCTGGACCGGGGACCTTGAAACCCTCAATGAATTTGTTGACTGGCTCAACCAACGTACAAATGATATTAAATTCAATTGCGCGTCATCAAACCGATCCATTACATTCTTGGATGTACAAGTTGAACCTCGCAATGGCAGCCTTGAAACGACCTTGTTCAGAAAACCAACGGATAGAAACAAGGCATTGTTGTACACCAGTAATCATCCCCGGAGTCTCAGACAAAACTTATCCTTTGGACAATTCCTCAGGATTCGGAGGAATTGTTCACGTAAAGAAGAATACTTTGAGCATGCCAATTTACTCAAGGAGAGGCTTCTCCTATGAGGATATCCAAAGAAACTGTTAAAGATTTCACTCAAAAGAGCATGGTGGACGCCGCGTGAGACATTAATGCAGAAAAAACCAAGAGTGGAGCAAAAACGAGTGGTATGTGTTTCCACCTTTTGCCCAGCGGCGAATCAACTTAAGAAATTGATAACATCGAATTGGCATTTAGTGAAAGACCTACATGAGGATTTCAGCAATCCACCACTATTTGCATTTAAGAAGGAAAAGAGCGTTGCAAACCACATAGTGAGGGCAGCCCTACCCATTGAGAAAGGCCCGACTCTAAGGAGTCTATTCGGTTTTCCGCAGACGAAAGGACACCATAAATGTGGAACTTGTATTTGTTGCCACGAGACCATTGAGGAGACGTTGTTCTCATTCAACAACATTAATTGGAAGCATGAAGTTTTTACCAATTGTAAAACTAGGAATGTCGTGTATGCGATATTATGCCCTTGTCCAAAGTTATATATTGGGAAAACAACCCAAGAGGTCAGGCAACGCATTACTCAGCATAAATCTAGACTACGCAGAGAAGTTGAGAATGCACCTTTAGTACACCATTGGTTGACAAAGAACCATGACAAAAACAAACTTAAATGGACGGTCTTGTCTAAAATTGAAAATGACCCAAGAGGGGGCGATTTGGAAACCCGACTGAACCAAAGAGAAGCACTGCTTATCATGAAATATGATACAGCAGTTAATGGATTAAATGAGATTTCCGAAATTTATAAAACCAATTCATGAATCCGTAAAGAGGACTTCATCTCCCATAAACCTTCAGTTTCCAAGACATGACCGGCAATACTACAACTCCCAAAACCCTCCAGGATGAAGCCACACCCACAACCAACATTACGGTGAGGTTTCAGTCACCCGCTGCTGAATGAAGGGGAAGGAGTGAAGGACACGAACGATTGTAGACTTCAAGCAGGAACGTGGAGTACGGCCACGGTAAGAATGATACGATTGGGGCTAGCGAACGCCTGCACCCAGCACTAAATTAAGTGTTAGATTGACGTCTCACGCACGATGGTAACACTCGATCCCCGCATTGTTTTCCTCAGCCTTTGGCGCCGGAACCGACTTCTCGGACTGAGCGCGACCCATCTGGGATTAACTCCCAAACGATTTCCAAGCGATTACGCACCGCAGCTAAGGTAAGCGGGTAAACCCGCACTGACAGAGCAATACATGCACAGTCATGTGTGAGACCCACAGCGAGACTTAGTACACTTTATTTATTATTTTTTCCAGCATCCTTCGCTCCACCTTCACTTGGAATACATCTGTCTCCTCTTTTCTCGTTGGAGCTTTGACCCAACAGTTGAGGTAGGCTGAGGAAAGTTGGTTAGCGATAGAGGTGTTGATCTCTTAGATTATGGTTAGTGATGATTGTTTTCTTTCTCTTTGTAGTAAAGTTTTGGTCCTCAAGAGAACCCTAAGAACCACAGGGTTCGAAACGCATCGACCGACCCGGTCCCGGGTCACCCGTTTGATTCCACATTGAATTTGTTTTGCCAACTGATTGAAAGAGACATTCTTTTTTTCGAACTTTGAGGAACAATTGTGATAAAGAACAACAAATGTTTTGTATATATAGTGTTTTGTATATATAGAATTTTGTTTGACACCGGGACTAGTATGAATGTGGTATAGTATGAATGGATGGCCAAGAATGTGTTGTATGTGAATTTGCTTAAATCACTGTACATATTAATTTGTGTTTTATGTTTTGTGTTTGTATATAAATGTAAAAATAATTTTCATGCTTTTGTATTCCCATGCACAAAAAGAAAAACGACTAAAAACTAAAATAGTCTTCAGAAAAAATTAAAGTAAAGGTTGCAATTCAAAAAGCAAGTGTCCATGCTATATTTCATGTATACTTTTACAACTGTTGTGCCTAAAAGGTAGCTTCTCAGCATAGGCAAGTTTGTTGTTTCTTTAGTTTATTGTTGGCTCAGCCTTGCTGAGTTTAGAGTCAAGACCCTTTTTGTTGTTTAAACTTTATAGCGGGCGCCTGCTCGCGAGGTTCTGGTGGGCAGAGAAGTAGCTGCCACAGGACTAACCCTGGTCCATGTTTGATTGTCCATTCAGGGTATTTAGTGTTGGGCTATTAGTGTTTGTTTAAAAACCCCCATTTTTTTCTTTTACCATTTTATCAATCCTTCTTTCACACTATCACTGTCTTGTTATTTTTCTTTGCACGTGTGTTCAGTGTTGGTATGGCTGAACAGGACACGGTAGCTTACACTGAGGAACATATTCAAAACCTAATGAGAGATCCGCCTCCTTTCGCATCAGCAACCCTCAGCATCGCGGCGAACACCTTAAACGAATCTGAGAAACTTATACGATTACGCAAAAAACAGATCAGAACGGATCTCCGCGGACATTTTCTACTCCAGCATCTAAGATCGGGCAAGGTCCCTGCAGGACTTCAAGTTCGCAATATTCCTGTTGTGTTCACAGATGACCCTGAATATAAAAAAGGATTCAGTGGTGTAGAAACAAAGTGCAGCAGGGATCTAATGGTTCTCACTATTGAGACAGCACATAGAATTTCGGTGAAAGAACTAGAAGAAATTGCAGTGCTAGAAAAAGAAATCCAGGACAATCAACTAATAACAGACTCCAAAGGACTATTGGAAAAGGTTGAAAAAGAGATCGGGGAGTTTAAGGATTTCACAGTTGCCCAAAAAAGCAACAAATTTGAGTTGGATAAGAAAAACTTCTCCCTGGAATCCGTATATCCATATTTAAGAAAAGATTTTTATTCTAATTCAGACTCACGGAGATTCCTTCAGGACAACCAAGGCCGATCACGCCGAAAATTTGTTACATTCTCAGATACATCGTCTTCGGGAAGTGACTCAAACAATTCGAACAGATCTTATCAAAATAGGCAAGGTAACCAACAGGACCAGCAACAAAGACAACAACAAAATCAGGTTCCTTTTTTAGGGCAAGGCCAACAGAAGAGCAGAGGACGCACACGACCAGTCCAGCCATGGGAAATGAGGACACGATCCCGGTTCTACAAGAATTAACGCTTCCATCTATATTTAACTTATCTGATAGAATTTTGACAGAAGCTGAAACGTCCATTTTGACAAAGGGGCTTGGTTTTGTCCCCTCGAGACCCCCAGATTTTGTCAAGATGAAGTTAGAGACGCTCGAGTTCTGCCGCAAAATACGGTTGAAAACATTCTTTTCGGATATATGCGAGGACCACCAATCCGAAGTCACGGGGCTAAGGAAGAAATCCACCTTTTGCCCAGCCGGCTCAAAAATACCGAAGGAGATCATTACTTTCGAACGGACGGTTCTATCAGGAATATCAGCTTTAGAGAAAAAGAGGAACTTCGTTAAATACAATCTTGCGAAAGTGGAAAAAGATGCTCTAATCACCTTGAAAAATGACAAAACAGTGGTCGTGAAGCAAGCAGACAAGGGAGGAGCGGTGGTTGTCTGGGACATTAATAAATATAAAACCGAAGTCTACCGCCAGCTAAATGATAACTCATGCTACAGACGTATCACAAAAAATCCCACAAATGAAATCCAAAGTGAATTGTTCCAAACCATTGAAAAAGGATTCGATCAAGGCTTTGTGGGACCTAAAGAACTGGCATTTTTACAGAATAAAAACCCACGAACCCCAGTTTTTTACTTATTACCAAAAATTCATAAGGACGAAGAAAATCCACCAGGACGCCCAATAGTTTCTGGGGGCGATTCCTTATTAGAGCCGGTTGCCAAGTACATCGACTTCTTCTTAAAACCCTTCATTGAAGAAATACCAGCTCATCTCAAAGACACCACTGCTTTCCTCCAAAAAATCAATACAATAACTTTTGAAGAAAGTACACAGCTATTGGTGACGCTAGACGTCGTTTCGCTGTACACTCAGATCCCCCAAGATCAAGCCCTTGAGACACTGTCATTTTTTCTATACACGCGTGAGAGACCATTCCAAGTACCTTCCGAATTCATCCTGCAGCTGGCCTCCTTCGCATTAAAGAGGAATTTTTTCACTTTTGATTCCGAATACTTCCTACAGGTCAAGGGAGTAGCTATGGGGTGCCCATTTGCCCCGGAACTAGCAATAATGTTCATGGGACTTTACGAAAAAAAGTTCATTTATAATAACAATCCCTTTAGTGAGCGGATCTCGCATTACATGCGATATATAGATGATGTTTTCCTCATCTGGACCGGGGACCTTGAAACCCTCAATGAATTTGTTGACTGGCTCAACCAACGTACAAATGATATTAAATTCAATTGCGCGTCATCAAACCGATCCATTACATTCTTGGATGTACAAGTTGAACCTCGCAATGGCAGCCTTGAAACGACCTTGTTCAGAAAACCAACGGATAGAAACAAGGCATTGTTGTACACCAGTAATCATCCCCGGAGTCTCAGACAAAACTTACCCTTTGGACAAATCCTCAGGATTCGGAGGAATTGTTCACGTAAAGAAGAATACTTTGAGCATGCCAATTTACTCAAGGAGAGGCTTCTCCTACGAGGATATCCAAAGAAACTGTTAAAGATTTCTCTCAAAAGAGCATGGTGGACGCCGCGTGAGACATTAATGCAGAAAAAACCAAGAGTGGAGCAAAAACGAGTGGTATGTGTTTCCACCTTTTGCCCAGCGGCGAATCAACTTAAGAAATTGATAACATCGAATTGGCATTTATTGAAAGACCTACATGAGGATTTCAGCAATCCACCACTATTTGCATTTAAGAAGGAAAAGAGCATTGCAAACCACATAGTGAGGGCAGCCCTACCCATTGAGAAAGGCCCGACTCTAAGGAGTCTATTCGGTTTTCCTCAGACGAAAGGACACCATAAATGTGGAACTTGTATTTGTTGCCACGAGACCATAGAGGAGACGTTGTTCTCATTCAACAACATTAATTGGAAGCATGAAGTTTTTACCAATTGTAAAACTAGGAATGTCGTGTATGCGATATTATGCCCTTGTCCAAAGTTATATATTGGGAAAACAACCCAAGAGGTCAGGCAACGCATTACTCAGCATAAATCTAGACTACACAGAGAAGTTGAGAATGCACCTTTAGTACACCATTGGTTGACAAAGAACCATGACAAAAACAAACTTAAATGGACGGTCTTGTCTAAAATTGAAAATGACCCAAGAGGGGGCGATTTGGAAACCCGACTGAACCAAAGAGAAGCACTGCTTATCATGAAATATGATACAGCAGTTAATGGATTAAATGAGATTTCCGAAATTTATAAAACCAATTCATGAATCCGTAAAGAGGACTTCATCTCCCATAAACCTTCAGTTTCCAAGACATGACCGGCAATACTACAACTCCCAAAACCCTCCAGGACGAAGCCACACCCACAACCAACATTACGGTGAGGTTTCAGTCACCCGCTGCTGAATGAAGGGGAAGGAGTGAAGAACACGAACGATTGTAGACTTCAAGCAGGAACGTGGAGTACGGCCACGGTAAGAATGATCCGATTAGGGCTAGCGAACGCCTGCACCCAGCACTAAATTAAGTGTTAGATTGACGTCTCACGCACGATGGTAACACTCGATCCCCGCATTGTTTTCCTCAGCCTTTGGCGCCGGAACCGACTTCTCGGACTGAGCGCGACCCATCTGGGATTAACTCCCAAACGATTTCCAAGCGATTACGCACCGCAGCTAAGGTAAGCGGGTAAACCCGCACTGACAGAGCAATACATGCACAGTTATGTGTGAGACCCACAGCGAGACTTATTACACTTTATTTATTATTTTTTCCAGCATCCTTCGCTCCACCTTCACTTGGAATACATCTGTCTCCTCTTTTCTCGTTGGAGCTTTGACCCAACAGTTGAGGTAGGCTGAGGAAAGTTGGTTAGCGATAGAGGTGTTGATCTCTTAGATTATGGTTAGTGATGATTGTTTTCTTTCTCTTTGTAGTAAAGTTTTGGTCCTGAAGAGAACCCTAAGAACCACAGGGTTCGAAACGCGTCGACCGACCCGGTCCCGGGTCACCCGTTTGATTCCACATTGAATTTGTTTTGCCAACTGATTGAAAGAGACATTCTTTTTTTCGAACTTTGAGGAACAAGTGTGATAAAGAACAACAAATGTTTTGTATATATAGTGTTTTGTATATATAGAATTTTGTTTGACACCGGGACTAGTATGAATGTGGTATAGTATGAATGGATGGCCAAGAATGTGTTGTATGTGAATTTGCTTAAATCACTGTACATATTAATTTGTGTTTTATGTTTTGTGTTCGTATATAAATGTAAAAATAATTTTCATGCTTTTGTATTCCCATGCACAAAAAGAAAAACGACTAAAAACTAAAATAGTCTTCAGAAAAAATTAAAGTAAAGGTTGCAATTCAAAAAGCAAGTGTCCATGCTATATTTCATGTATACTTTTACAATGGTTGTGCCTAAAAGGTAGCTTCTCAGCATAGGCAAGTTTGTTGTTTCTTTAGTTTAACATACATTGAGACAGCCCTTGGATACATTAACAAGCTGCATTCTTGGTTCACGTAGTTTATGACCCATAGGGCCAGATGCATGACCCTATTTTGCATGCGCAAACAGGTTTGCGACCCGTTTGTGAATGCAAAATACAAATGGGCCACAGACTAACCCTATTTAGCGAGTCGCAATTTTTTCATGACTCGCTAAATAGGATTAGTGACTTGCTATTTGGAAGAGTCATTCCAAGGGCTACCCTTCCTAATAGCGAGTCTGAACCCTATGTAAGACTGTTTTGCAACCGCAAATACAGCTGAAAAACAGTCACAGTCTACCACTCTTCACAGAAGGGTGGTAAAGCGCTCGCAAACAGGGAGGGGTCCCCAGGGGACCCATTCCCCTTTTTGGATGCAGGTGAAAATATTTTTTAGGGGCAGGCAGTGATCCCAGGGGCCACTTAAAAAAAATCGTCTCATTTTCCTTTAAGGAAAACGGGCTGTATTTAAAAGACAAAAAACTGCTTAATTTAAAAACATTACCAGACATGTAGGGCTGCTGAGCCCAGCAGGCCACCATAACTCGGAGGGACAGCCATTCACAATGTGGTCCCAAATTGCGAGTGCCTGATTAATATTCATGAGGCATGCAATTTGCAACCCCATTGGGAATCGCAAACAGTGTCTGAGACAATGTTGTACATTGATTTGCGAGTCGAATTTCACAATATTATGGCGACTCCTACTATTGATCAGAATAGGCTCTTATTTTTCACAAAATTCTGTAAGAATCCCAAAAAAGTGATGGCGAGAGCTTAGACAAAATGCCAAGATAGACTTTTGGATTGTTCCGGCCCCCTTACTAGAATATTTTATTTGGCTGAAAAGCTTGGATTGAAGGGATGAAACTTGAGCCGATAGTTCTAAAAAATTGGGCACAAAGAACAATCTGTCTTTGAGGTCATGCTAATACATCCATGGCTGAAAAAAAAGACACAAAAGCTTACTGTTTGAAATTGACCCCATGTTGGGAATTTTGCCATCTACGGAGAATGGACAGGAAGCGAATGGCTTACTGTTTAGAGATGCATCTATTAAAAACCTTAGCAAAGACATGGTGACATTTGCTTCAATTGATAAAGCGAAATCATCCTTACAAAATATATTTGGATCTCAGGTTTTTGGCTGGGCCAGCAATGGCAGGAGCCACTTTGTTGGCTTTTAAACCCCAAGAGGTGTGTTTAACCACACAAGAGACTCCCTTATGTGGCAGCAGGATTTCAAGCAATAGTTCTATCCCCAGAGGAACAGAGGATTCAGACACCATGGCTTTCGAAACAGAGGAGCCCGGAAGGCAGGTACATTTTTTCTTTCTGGCAAACCTTCAGTAGAGGGTCCTTTTAGCATATTTATTCAAGCATGGCATATGATAACTGCAAATCCATGGGTACTTAAGCAAGTGCAAGTTTATTGTTCAGAGCTCTATACAACCTTGGTTCAATCCTCTATTCCTCATCCCCTTTCTTTTCCAGAAGAATCTGGTACTCTTAATAATACAAGAAATTCAGTCTTCACTGTTTTTTTACCAATCAAGTTTTGTAACCAGTATTCTTCCAACAATGAAAACAATATTTCACCTCAGTGACACTCTTATAGAAAGGTATTGGATGGTCAATCTAGATTTGCAGGATGCTTAATTAATTATTCCAATTCACCAATCTGACAGAAAATTCATACAAATACAAGGGGAGATTCCTTTTAACAATTCAAATTGCCTACAGCTCAGTCTCTCTTCTGTTCCTTGGTGTTACCCACATAAGAGCACAAGGTGTATGTTTAGTAGCTTACCTGGATGATCTTTTTCACCATGCACAGGACAAAGATGCATTACTGAACAAATTGAGAATGTTCTTGAATATTCTACAAAATTTCAGGTTTATTGTTAACAAAGACAAATCAAGTTAGAGCCTTCTAGACAAACAGAATGTTTTGGTTGTCTGATAGACTCAGGCAATTCAATTCCTCAACTTCTGAAGGAAAAAGTGTCCCTAATAAGAAATGAAATATATCATGTGCTGGTGGTTTCCACACTGTCTCGCAGAATTCTGAATTGTGGGCCTACTTGCTTCTTCAATCCAAGCTTTTTTTCCAGGCCCTTTACATTACCTTGCCTTCCAAAGATTACAAATTTACCATCTCCAGAGAGGGCTTCCCTAATCAGACACCATTCAATTAGAACCAGACTCTTGTTCAGAACTTCAATGATGGTTAGATCACTAAGGGGCCCATTACGAATCTGGCGGTCCATAGACTGGAAGACTCATGCGGGCAAGGTGGCGGCAGTCTCCCGACTGCCCTATTAGGATTAGGGCAGTCGAACCGCCATTGCCCCGTAGCAGTGTGGCGGCGGTCAGAAGGCCGCAATATGCTTGGCGGGACCGCCATGGTCATGCTAAGAATATTCTGAGTTTCTGGGTTTCCTCTCTGCTGTCGGTGTCATGGAGGTTTCTACTCCATGCACATCGTGGAAGAGAGGAAACTGTGCCTTCTCCGCCGGGGGATGCATGCATGGAGCACAACGTGTGCCCCCCTGTATGCATGTACCCCAGTTCCTACATGGCATGGACTTAACAGCCTATGCTGTGCAGGAACTGTTTTTGGTGTTCCCATTGGGGTGGCCATTTTCAGGGCACCTCTTTGGGAATGTCAATATAAACCTCACAATCTGGAGGGTGGCCTGACCACAGCTTTACAGGTGCGACAGCAGGGCGGACCCAGCGCCACACTGCCATTGTCATAATCAGGCCCACAGAGGCATAGGAAGCAAAAGGATTTTTTTCTCCAATAACATATCTTGATTTAGAATCCTATGCAAGTCAGAATGGTTGGAGAACAAGATGGGGTCAGTTCTTGAAAGGCAGTACATGGTCACAAGAGGAGTTATTGTTGCATGTCAACTGGTGCTTGCAGGTTCCTTTTCAATCCAGGCCTTCACCAAAAACAAAACAAGTAGATCCCCCCTTCTACCCAGATCATCTTGGAGGCACAAAATCATGGCCATTAGCAGAATTGGCCAACAATTTGGGGGATTCTAGCTCTCAGTTTAAGCAGAATCCCTCACAGGGAATCTGGAACACTTTAGCAGACTGGTATTCCAGAAATCTTTGGGATGCAAGTTTTTTTTTGTCCTCATACATGACACACACCCAAAATCTAAGCTGAAAGAGATCTAATGGGAAGCGTATATCCCAAATAGCTTAGTCTCTTTGTTCATTTGGGCCACCTTCAAACGATTTATGAGGGAGATTCTGCTCGATATCGCCAGCCTCCTTTATTGTTGAAGCATGTCTTAATTATTGGACGGTTTTGAGACACTATAGTGATGCTGTTTCCTCGCTAGTCTGGTTTTACCTGTATATCATTGACATGCAGTGGATCCCACATTTTTATCCTTACGGCAGACCCCTTTATACAATCCAACCTACAGGTGTGTCTAATATATGAACCCACTCCCGTGGTGATGGTGCATTCTGAACTTCCAGTTTCATGCATATTTCCCTGCGTGCAATTATTATCAAAGTGATTGGTATCTTCACCATTGAATATTTAGGAAAATTTCTTCCTAACTTGCTCTGTTTGCAATAGATCTTTTTTCTACTGATTTAAATTCACAACTCCAATCCTATCACAGTTGGAGACCAGATCCACAAGCGATTTCAACATCAGGCTTCCTTCAAGATTGGTTGCTTCAGCTCAATAATGCTTTTACCCCATTTATAATGATATATCGAGTTCTAGCCCAAATATGTCACAAAAAGCGACTCTACTTTTAGTAACCCCATTTTGTAAAAGTCAGCCATGGTTCCCTTTGGCTCTAGAAAAATCTGTGGGCAGTCCAGTTGTGATTTCTTTCTTCCCTTCTCTCCTTCTAAATCTCAAGGACTACTGCATGACCTTATTTAGAATAATTTCCTTTTTTTGATGGCCTGGATGGTTTCGGGTCAACTGAAAACATTGCAGGAATTTCAAAAGAGGCTGCTAAACCCATTTGACACTCCTGGGCCCCAGGTACTACAAAAGCGTACAGATCAGCCTTGATAGTCTGGCATAGCTGGTGTATAGAACAGGGTGAAAATCCCTTTTCAGTTGATGTATCATTCGTAATTAACTTCCTAGCTTCCTTGGCCTGCCAAGGGAAAGCTTATTGAACTATCAATTCGTACAGGCTAGCAATTTCGGCAGGACTCTTAAAGGTGGATGGTTAATCAGTGAGAGAATATCTTTGTCTTTGATATGTTGTTTTTTAAAAGGAGTACGATTTACCTAACATCCAGTGCTAAAATATAACCTAATGTGGGTTGTCAATATTATATTGAATTTATTTCTTGATTGGTAAGAAAATTATTTCTTGTTTTTTTAATTTCTTTCTATAAAATGTACTGTCCTTCTAAGTCTGGTCTCTTTGAAACATCTTTTGGATGTCAAAGCTTTGGATGTCTCTTCAGTTCAATATACTCCTTGCAGTGATTTTTTCCAAGTTTGCAGAAGAACTAAATCAAGTTTAATCTCTATTCTAAGTTTCCCTTCAACATAAACTATGTGTTGGGAATTTCTTAGAAGAATACATTGCTAAAACAAAAGATATGACAATGTCTTTCTCATCCCAGCTTGTAGTTTCTTTTTTTTGTTCCTCACACAAACCTGTATCCTATCCTAGCTTGGGTCGCTGGGTTAAGTGGACTATACATTTTGCAGGTATTTACACATCTGTTTTTGGGGCATACTCCACTAGCGGGAAAATCACATCCAAAGCTCACAGTGCTGGAACAGGTCTACACATCAATTCTCAGATCTGATGATTGGTCTAATGTTTTTGCATTTTGAACTTCTTATTGCAAACACATTTCTCATGTGGCTAATTCAGCTGTTTATATACTTTGAACTTGCAAAGTAAGAGCCTCCTATATTGTAAGAAAATTGAGATTTTCATTGCAATAGGGAAAGAAATTCTTGATTTTATTAAAGACAAGAAGGTGTGTATTATCTCATCAAAATGATTCTGCCAACTCTCCCTGTCCTTACACTTAGAGCCGGTCACTTTTGTGAACCAAACATCTTGAGGTGAATAACTGGATGCTGCAAGGCGGTTGCAACCATCTTTCTTTTCCTTCCATCCAGTCCTACTGGCAAATAAACCAGTTTGTTGAAATTGGCGGACCTGATGTTCTACATGTTAAAACATTTCTGTACTGGATTGATAGAAGTAGTCTTTTGCACTGTGGATGGTTGGCTTATTGAATAGTTTCCATTACTGGTTTTTTTATGTTGTAATTATTAATCTGCTCCTGCAAGAACAGCGGACTTATTGCTCCCAGGAAAGTGGTTTATAGTCTGTTTACTTGTAATTGGGTATTACCTTTATGATATCATAAGGTAGTCGTTTTCTCTTTGCAAGATGGGAACTGTAGTTGTATCTTGGCTGATATTCAATTAAATGCAAGAAAAGGTAGCACAATACTTGCCTCTTTGTCTTAAATAAAACAAAGACTTTCTTTCACTAAAGCTAATAATATATCCATTTTGTCTTGGGCAAGATATTTTAAGTGATTACTGTAAGTCTAAAAGGAAATTGTCAAAGGGAACATTGATGGTGGCACAGACTGAATGTTTTCAGAAAGGAAGGCAAGTGTTATTAACCCAGAGGAATGAGATGACATCCCATCCCATGGGATTTTATGGCTAGAGGTGAGGCTTCAATAATTATGGTGACAATGAGATGACGAAGCCTGATGTGTGTAAAAGAGATGTTTAGACTAAATATTAAGTTAAGAAATTCGGGAGACAATAATGACATGGCACACAAATATTGTGATGCGCACATATTGCTGAAAAGGATATAATTTTTTGGAGTAATATAATTTTTAAAAATATTGATGTTTTTAATATCGTTACAGTGATATAGTGCTTAAAAATATTGTTATCTAATTATTTTAAGGTGTTTTAGTTGCTATATTGATTGTATGTGTTACTATTATTTATATAAATATTATTCATTGTTTTCTGATGTAGCATGTAACTTGGAATTGTTAATTAATTAATTTAATTTATAATTTTGAAATTTATGGAATGCTTATTTATTTTACTTATAGTTTAGTTGTGACTGCAATTCTGAGAATGTATCTACCTCATACACCCAGCAGTTTAAGAGTGTTCTTGGTAATGGTGGCCTACTGTTGCCAGTAGATACCCAGTTTGTCCTTAACTGTTAAGCCATTATGGAGACTGACACTTTGGGTTAGATTTACAAACATTTTGCTAAAAGTGACGCAAATAAATTCTGTGGATTTACTTTCCAGCACAAAACTTGTTTTGTTGGCTCCTGAAAGTTGGCTAAAAGTAACGCAAACCAGCTCAAAGTGTTGCTTAGTTTGTCTGCTTTGGCATTACATGAGGGGTCCATGGGTGTTCATGTGCAGCTACCCATCGCTTTGACATGAAACCCAACTCACTAACAGTAATGGGCTGGCTTTTGAAGCAAAAAAATAACACCACTTGAAAGCAGCTGTTAAAAGTAAGGAATGCTTTTACTCCTAACGTTTTCCAATGTTCATGTGTGCGGCATTGTAAAGCACACATCCAAAGTGGGAAATGCTTTACAATTGGTCTAGGCATAGCATTATGTTAGACATCACACACCCACTGTTGTACTGCGGCGCAAAGGCGTTTGTGGTGCTTGGCAGACTGATTGTGTTCCAGGGCAAGGGAGAGAGCGGGATAGAGAGATATCTCTGTAAAAACTGTGCTTTTCATCTCACTGCCTGTCATGCAATGCAGCACGGCAACTTTGGGTGCCGCGCAACATGGTGTGACTCTTTTGTAAATCTGGGCCATAGTGATATAATGTATATTGTATTTTCATGAAAGATTTTGATTTCATTTTAATTTGTAAAGCACAACAGTTACCCACAATCATCAAAGTGCTGTAGTTGACCACCCAGAGCTAAGACCTGACTGTAAATTCAACAGAAAAGAAGCTGTCCATGAGCATAAAGCCAGGTTTTCAGATGCAGGTGCTCTCTTTATGTTCTTACCCCACAGGACAACAGTGGGAAAAGACCTGTTGTATATATTCCTGGAAACGATATCCACTTGCTGTTGCTCTTCATGGATGTTTGCAATCAATTGCAGCTACTGTTGTAACCGTCACCCAGAGTGGTTCTCAGTCATTCTTAATTGTATTTGTGCCACTTGGTCGAAGCCAAGAAACTCACTAATACATAATTGACTAAATAGAGGTAATACTTTTCACAGCGCCAAATGTGTCAGTCAGAAGATGTAGTAATTTAAATCCTGCTACTTCTCTGCCACTTCCAGAAGTAGAAAATAAAAATAATGTTGACAATGATGATGAAGAACATAATTGTTAGGAAGTGACAGAATTGTGCACAAAACCAAACCTGACATTAAATTTGGTTGACTTTGTCGGTTTCCAAACAGAGCAGTTGTTGGATGTAATAGAGCTTTGTATAGCAAGGAAGCTCTCCCTGCAATTCAGATATGGAACACTGCAGCTCACCTCATTTACAGTCAGTTGGGGCACACAGCAAATTCAAGAAATGCTCATTGGATACTTTGTGCAAAACAACTGAACATGTCTTTTTTTTGGTTCTAGTTATCGTAGTGTAAGAAACAAGTGGATTGCGCTGCTCTTCCGAAACCTTGGTGTTAGAGATTTTAGAGAAGCTTTTAGAACCATAAAGTTTGACAACAGTCAATTTGTGGTTATCAGAATTTCACGGGTTTTAATGGTCATGTGAACAGAGGCGCAACTAGGGACAAATTATCGGGGGAGGGATTGATAAATATTTTGGGGGGGGTCTATGTCTATCAGCAATAGGCAGAGTGGAGCTGCAGGGGCTCTAAGAAGGGGTGAAAACAAAGCCTCGTTAACAAGCAAATGGTATTTTAACCCCTTGTGCGCTGTGCGGGAGAATTAATGAGCGGGCGGGGTTTGGACGTCCCCTGGCCGTCCTCCGCACATGTCCACCGTGACGTATGAAGACTAGGGGGTCTCCTAAGCACCGAAGGGGTTAAAGACCTGTGAAGTACTCAGGTGCGGCTGCAATAAGACGGTCGCCAGCTTGGGAAGCTGTCCCACCCCGGGAAGCTGCCTCAGTCCGGGCTGACTCACACGACAGGGGGGAGCTGAAGCCCATTGAGCCCGCCTGCATGTGAAGTATCTGAGAACGAGCATATGTTGCACATACACTATTCGGCATTAAATCTGTGTATTACTTGGACTTCGCATTTTTATTTTATTTATTTGTCATTTTAATAATATCCCTATTGTGATTTTAGTATCTAAAAGCTTAACCATTAGCTTTTTTAAAAACTCATTTTACGTTTGTATTATTGTAACCTTTGATGGTGAAAATCTGCTGAATAAAGTGACTTTTGACTGATATATTCTCATGAGATAAACAGCATTACCTCTTTAGGTGCTGGTCTTGTGTTTAAAACTATTTACCACATATGCAACAAAAAGGCTCATTTCACACTATGAATAGGTTGGACAGGTACTTTTTATTTGGCATTAGTGTTTTCTAAAATTATAGCAATTCGTTTGAAAGATGTGCAGTATTGTAGATTGAAGCGTGATGATATAGGGAAAATGTTTTTTGATTTTTTTATTGGTATTTTTCCTACTATTGTCAATTCATTGCTTGATTCCTGGTGAAGCTGCCTTCCCACCCTCTATTCTCCGGCGAGTGTGTTTTAGGGGGCAAGATGATGCTTTTTCTCCACACTGCAGGTCGCCACATTCCTCCTCACAATTTACCTGGCGATGGCTTACCTGCCGGTACTGTCCTTGTTTGCACCATTCTTCTTTATGGGGGTCTACTTACAGGCAACAAATACAGTGCCATAAGCCTGCCCGGTTTTCTCCTTCACAGGGTTCTCCAGTGATGTTGATGTAGAAGGTGATATTGGTCCCAAACAATGATTGCCATCTCCCTCCAAGTTACTAGAACAAATTCCCAAACCAATATGGAGTTCACTTAACTTCCTGTTTCCTTACCTATAAACTGAGTTAACTTTTTGTACACTTTGCTTCATAATTCTTCACAATGCTTCAAGTAGATGTTTGTTATATTTCTTGCTCTTGGATTTCCTCCTAAACTTTTGCCTGTCTTCCCTCCTTTCCTCAGTTTTCCACTTAACTTCTGCTCCAAGTCTTGCTTTTATTGAATTGATATTAAGACGGTGACTCCTTCTTTCTGCTATCCAGCTCTTCCTCCAGCTCACTGCTCAGTATCAAGTAATCTCAGCCTCCTGAAGTCTTTGTCAACTGTCTTTGTAGGTTTTCTGCCCTTTGCGATTTTTTTCTTCATTTGGCTCCTTCTAGAAAGCACTATCTGCTAGGTGCCTTTCTGTCCTGCCTACTGGAAGGGGTCGCCCTTACCTCTCATATAAAAAGTCTGCAAAGATTAGACCATTCAAGACAAGAAGTAATGTAAGAGAACAAGCATGGCATCAGGTTTGTGACAGTCTGTGACTCATCATCCAGTTCCAAGATCAGTGGGGTAATGCAAAATTAAGAGGCTCCCGTGCAGAAGGAGAAGAGGGGCCCCTGAGCCTCCAATATCTCCCAGATATTTGTTAGCTGTATGAGGGGCCTCTGATGGGGGGGGCTACGGATGAGCTGTAGCAACCCCAGTACCACAGGGGGTGTAGAGGCCTGTGTTACGCCCTTGGCCAAGATGGATCAAGCTCACGTTTTGGCCCAGAAAGTTCTTCAGCAGACTCAGGAATTTCAACAATTGTTTGATAAAATGAGGAGGCCCTGGTCAAGATCCTACTTCCATATCCTATTCACTATTCTAGGGTTTCTCCTGTCACTTGACATTTTTCTGGAAACCTAAATAAATGCAAACAGTTACTGTACTCTGACTATTTTGTTGCCTTTTCATAAAGCCTAACTTTTACTGGATCAGGCCAAAGTAGGATATCTAATAAGTGCCTTGCGTAGACTGATACAAGCCTGGGTGACTCCTCAAATAACCACAGAAGATTCCCGCCTTTCGAATGATGCCACCTTTCTAACCGCCTTTAAGCAAATGTGTGAATGAATTGACCTAGTTTTCTGCTGAAGAGGCAATTTGAGACATTCAGCAAGGTTGGCAAGAGGTCTTAACCTGTAATACTCATTCCACCAACTGGCGACTGGGACCACATAAGTGGATTGGAATTTGATTACTGTATTTCATAGAAGTCTGACATATGAAATTAAAATTGAATTAGTTTATCGACTCGTCTCCTCCTCTGAACATTTAGAGCAAGCCCTACCAATTGAGCATCATCTGTGAGAATGCAGATCTGAGTGATGGAAGATCCGGGTTGCTCCAGCAGTAGAAGGCTTCCAATTAACACCTTCTAAAACAGAACCTTCTTCAGAAGAACCAATTGAAGAGCTTCAAATGAAGATTGGCACCACTCATTGGGATACTGAGATCACATGGTCATAGAAATGGTATTTGCTTGTATTGCAGCTCTTCCGAACATCTAATTCTAATGTATCTAATTCACTCTTGAAAACCCTTGAGAAACACAGGGACATATGTACGAGGAAGTGGGAGAGTGAGGTGTTAGCCGTCATCGCTTACCGCCTCACTCCACTACCGCAGAAACGCAAGACTGCACAAGAATATGGTACAGCCTAGCGTTTCCCCTTGCAATGGCGTTACACTTAGCAGTGTAGCGCCCTTGCAGGCACCCTTGCACCATAGTGCAATGGTGTCTGAGTTCAGGGAATGATTGTTTATGTGTAGGAAGGTGACCCTTCCTACACATAAACAATCCTAAAATGCCATTTTGTCACTTTTATGCGTGCTGCTTCATGCAGCACACATGAAAGTCACAAAATGGAATTTTATTTACATATTGTTTATGCACTTGCAGGGGGACCTTCCTGTACATAAACAATCCATGGCAGTTTGCTTTTTCCATTTGTGCCGCGCAAGGCAGCACACATATAAAAAGCAAAAACAAGGAGAAATAATGCTTTTCTCCTCGTTTTGCCAAATTAAGACCTGGTTGTCCCTGGTCCTAATTTTGGTGCTGCCTCCTATGTACGTCACCCTTGTACATAGGGGGCAGCGTCAAAATCAACAGGTATTGTGGTGGAACTGCCCACCCCTTTCATGCTAACCATAGCGTGAAAGGGGGCCTTGTTTACAGAGCAGCGTCAAGCCACCTTAAGTGGCTTAACGCTGCCTTGTAAATAAGGCTAAGCCCCTATCACCTCAGGAACGTCGTTAAAAGTGATGTTCACGTGGCGATAGGGGCTTGCAAATATGCCCAACCATCTCTTGCCCTTAGTGAAAGGGGAGAGGATGGCAATTCATCATGCCCCATTTGTTGGAGCTTCTGAGGATACCAATTTCTCACCCGGGAGAATGGCCGAGAAGCACAATATAATAAAAAGTTTAATTGCAAAAGAATATAAAGGGTCAGATATGATGACTACAATATTGTGGTGATGATAAGATAATTGAGAAAGCTAATTAACAGATGTACCTGCCATCATTCTTCAGTCACTAACTGTAGATTTTTAAACATGCACAACAAATTATGTGCACATGTGTTATTTCCCTATTATTTTTTTTAAATGTGAATTAATTTTCATCTATTAGTCTCCCTCGTGCGTGCATTTTTTTGTAGCTAAAAATATGTACGTTTCCAAGGCTGAAACCCTGCCGTCTCTTTACAAGTATGAAAGTTTCCATTGTCTAAAGTCCATGTGGTAGCACACGCGTCCCCTTGACCGCCTCCACCAACTGCCAAAGGGGAAGAGGTATTGTATACATTCACATGCCACTACTTTTGAATTCATCCAATTAACACCCAGTTTAATAGAACTAAAAGCAGATGAGAAATTCGTACACCTTGCCTTGAGTTCTTTTAATCGTCTACAAGAATGAATGATTTTACAAAGAAACATTTAATATAGCCTTCTAGCCCACTGTAGAGGGCTATACCGGCCATTAGAGACCCGCTCCAGCATTTTGATTCGGGCCTTTTACAAAGGAGCGGGACTTTAATGGCTGGTATCGCCCAGCAATGAAGGACTACAAGGCTATTAGAACATTCTGCCACTGCTCTACCACCAGAGGACAGAATGTTCTAACAAATAGAACAAAGGTCTCTCTGGAGTTCGAGGGGGTTTAAATCCCCACGGGCTCTGAGCGGCCTTTGTAAAACAACATTTGAATGCAGCTTTGCAGGCTTTTACTGGCCCTTAGAAGCTCGGAGCACTCCATTGTGTTCAATGGAGTGCTACACATTCCAATGTTCTAATCGAGCTTGACAATTATTTCTCAACCAAACCAATGTATTATACTCTCAGAAATCAAAGTAAAAAAAAAACCAGAAGGACAGAAATATAACCACGAAGGGAGACAGGGCAGAGCACGAAGGGAGACAGTGCAGAGCACTAAGTGTTATGGTCACACTTTTTCATGGGAATAAGCATGTTCACAACACACCAACATCAGGGTGATACATTTAAGGTGCACAAAGCAAAACATTGGGTTCCCAGTGCATGATCAATGTATATATATAAATATATATATATATATATATATATATATATATATATATATATATATATTCACTGAAAAAACCATAGGTTTCACACCAGTTATAGTTAGCTGGAAATTTTACTGATATAAAACCATTGAAATTCCCACGTTATAGTTAGTCGGACTCACTATAACTTGTGCGTACAATGCACTGCTGATGACGTCACATATTACATCACTCATGACATGGTCAGTGACATCACTCATGACATCACTGATGACACCATCCAGTGAATGTGTGTCTTTCTGAAAAATAACTTTGTTTTATATATGTATTTGTAAAGGTCGATGGAAGAATAAATGTTTAAATACGTGTGTAAATGGATGTTTTTTTAAAAAAAAATTGGTTGGGTAACTGGCTTATTACGTGTATCTTAGTGAATACATATATTAGCGAGTATTGTTTAAATATTTAAATGTTTGTATCAGTGTTTCTCTTTGTGTATAAGTGGCTGCAGGGGTTGGTGACTGACTCACTGTTTGTATGTGTTTTGAAGACAGCATATGTGCAGGACTGTATGGGTGGATGAGTGTGTATATGTGTGTGTTAGTGAGTGAATGACTGTCTCACTAGTGTCTTCATTAGTAACGACATATGTTTTAATCTAGTATATGTGAGTATTGATGTATATAAGTGAGTATAGTATATATAGTGAGAGATTGTAGAAGTTCCTGTTTAAATAAGTATGTGTTTCTATAAGTGATTGTTTAGGAGAGTAAGTATGGGTAAGTTTCCTTAGAAGTAAGGTGGTAGTGTGTGTATAAATGTATATGCAAATAAATGGATGTTCAATAGTTTATTTGCATGTGTGAGTATGTGTGTGAGTAACTTTTGGATGACTGCTGATGTGTAACAGGATGTATAGGTGTATCACTACATATGATGAGTGAGTATATATGAGTGACTATATAGAACTGTTGATGAATGAGTGGATGTGTATATAGATGGTGGAATTACTGAATTGGTTGTTGTTACTGGTTTGGGTATCTCCATTTTTTTGAAAATGTTTGTTTCTATTTTTGAATATGTGTTTCAAGCGTTACATTACACTGAAATTAGGTCTGTCACTCTGTCACAAGGATGGTGTCATCAGTGATGTCATGAGTGATGTCACTGACCATGTCATGAGTGATGTAATATGTGACGTCATCAGCAGTGCATTGTACGCACAAGTTATAGTGAGTCCGACTAACTATAACGTGGGAATTTCAATGGTTTTATATCAGTAAAATTTCCAGCTAACTATAACTGGTGTGAAACCTATGGTTTTTTCAGTGAATTTGTAAGGTTTTTTAAATGCTAATTCCTAACTATAACTGGTGTGAAACCTATGGTTTTTTCAGTGAATTTCATAGGTTTTTTTAATGCTAATTCCTAACTATAACTGGTGTGTAACCTATGGTTTTTTCAGTGAATTTCATAGGTTTTTTTAATGCTAATTCCTAACTTTTTATACAGACTCATACCTATGTGTTTTTTAGTGAATTGCTAAAGTATGTTTTTGTAAAAATGAACACTATAATGTATATTGAGATAATATTTTTAATTTAAAATATTTTTTTTTTATATTTCACTTTGGTGCGCTTTCGGTGCGCGCACCGGTGCGCGTACCGTCAGCGCACTAACAAAAAAAAAGAAAAAAAAAATGAAGGAGGGACTGTGTAATAGATAGTAAGACAGATAAAAAGTGTAAAAGGAAGTAACTGAGAAAAGAAAAATGAATAAGGGAGCAAAAGAAAGAAGAAATAGGAAGAACACTAAAGTAGAGGTTAAGGGAGAATATAAATGGATATTGAAAGTAAAAAGAAGGACAGTTAAGTATGAGAATGACAGGTAGTGACGGAATCAGAGGAAAAGAATAGCAGCGATTGAGGGAAAGTAAATATCAGTGAATATAAGTAAAGAGGGGTGAAAGAGGGTACATATAAGTGAATAAGGGCAACACATGGGGAGTAATAGAGAGAAAGAAGAGAGAGAGTAAAAGAAAGACAAAAGGAAGAACTAACTGAACTACAGTACAATGAGTGTGAAAGAAAAAAAAATGGAGAAAGAGAAAGAGGGTTAGGAAACTAAAGCAGTGGTACTAAGAGAATATAAAAAAGATAAAAAGTGGTGGAAGGAACTGAGGAAATGCAGATAGTTCCTATTAGATTAAGAAGTTGTGAATGAAGTACAGTAAAGAAACAGCAATGAAAAAAGAGTGTAAATTAGTAAAGAGAGGTAAATAAGGGTGAAAAAGAAAATGAGTGCATAACAATGTGAACACAATATAAATTACATAATGCAAACTACACAATAACTTCTACAATATGTTACATTATTTATTTTTGCTGTTCTCAGAATATATTGAATTCCACTTAAATTAGTGAGTTCAAAGTCTTCATCATATAACAGCGGGAAAAAAAAAACACAATCTAAAAGATTGTGTTTAAAAAAACCCATTCAAACATACATCTCATATATGTACACTAATCTTTGATTCACTTACTTTTCCATGAGGCCAAGTAGAAGATAGTGAAGGTCCTTTTGGTAGAAAAAAAGTCTGCTGTTCCTTATGAGTTCCATTTCATCGACTTCCTATGAAAAAAGATCTAAAAACATCATACCATACACAATCCTCACGGCCAATTTGTGTCTGATATATCGGTATTTTTTACTTTGAGATCCACTTAAAGTATCTACATGAGATAAATAATTTCAAATATTAGATTAACTAACTAACTAACTAACTTTTATTAACTATTCCCGTCTTCAAAGGCCAATTCCCTTTACTAAAACTTTGGTTTTAAAAACACTAGATAAGAATTTGTAGAGTCATAAGGCAAACGTTGTTTATAAGTTAAATGAGAATCATTGCAGTAACTCCATCCATTTTCAGATTTTAAGTAGCATGTATAATGTCCTGAGGTGGTCGAAGGTCCATCATGATAAATAATAGCTTCAGTTGTAAAGGTCCTTCCAGAAATTGATAACTGAGAAGCCACAAAATTTTTGATAGAAGTTGTCAATTTAGTTCCATCAGGTCTACATCGTTGGAAAACTAAAATGATATACTGCCCATACCTTTGTATAAATAATGTGGACAGCATTGTACAGTTACATTGGGTACACACCATATTATGATCTGCTGCTTTAACTAGATTTTTAAAAGACACTGATTTACAGTCTGGTAAAGTCAAATATATAAATCTTTCAGTGTCTATTGTAGTAGTACTTGATAAACTACAATTGTGGCAGTCATGCTGCCATTGATAAGAAAGACTGAAAAGATTATCTACATCTACACCTTCATCTTCCAAAACACCAAACATATACATTAAAAATTCCTGACAATCCTGCTGAATGTTCTGTGAAAATTTATCTTGACCAGAACACAAATCTAAAATATTTCGAATTTCTGTTACACTTTCTATTTGTGCTGTAACACTGCTACATTTCTGAAACACAGAATTCAATAAACCACACAATCTTTGATCCCGATTTTCAACAATCTGTTCTTGTAAACTTTTAAGAAAAAAAATAACATTAACCACTACATTAGCATAGCAGTTGACACCAGAACTGTTTTCAAACTGAAATCCAACAACATTTTCTCCACAATTCTTTTTCTTCCTGTTTTCAATTACAGTTTTCTCTACTTTTTGTCTTTTTGCAACTACCTCACTACAATTATCCTCATTTCTTCTTTTTCGGCCTACCACACGTTTTTCAAACAGAGGATATTGAGGCAAATGTGGAGCATACTCTCTTCTTAACCTATTGTATTCTTTAACACAATCTAGATCGGCAGAAATATTTGTCTCATCACATGCAATCAAATACAATCCTGATAAAGTTCTGACTCGAGATAATGCCACATATGCCATACCCTCTTTAAACACAGATCTTCCAATGTTCACCAATGCACTATCTACACTTAAACCTTGAGATTTATGAATTGTCACTGCATACGCCAAACAAACAGGAAACTGTTTTCGGCGAACATATAAGTCTTTTACAAGTAAAAATCTAGCAGAACAACGACTTATTTGTTGTACTTGTTCAATGCCATCAAATTTTATTTTTAAAAATTCAATTCCATCTCTATTTCTGTAATTCACAAAATCAACAACATAACCCATTGCTCCATTTACCAGACCGCTTTCAACATTTAAATTCCTTCTCAAAATGATACGACAATTTAAACACACATTCAGAGTCTTTTCAAAACCAGCTGTTTTTGAAATACTTTTCTCCAATGAATGCAATTTAATTTTCAAATTTTCTGACAAAACAATTGTTGCACCCATATGCTCTATTTTATCTATTGCTTCTAGTTTCACAATCTCTTCATTTTCTAAGTCTAACATTTTTTGGTTGAAGATGGAACATTCTTGCAGAGTTGGCATCAAACATATCCCAGATTTCTTCTCAGTCATTTTTTTAAAAATATTCTCTGGAAGAATGTTTTCATTTGGATACAAATTTGAAATTAATCGACTATGCAAAGCTTTTTTCCCTTTCTCAGTCATTTTGCCAATTCTTACATCTTGTAGAATATTTTTATAATCTTCATCCTTAGCCTGTCGCATATTTTGAAGCAGTTCAGCATATTTAAAATTTAGCCATATATTAACATTTCCAATGCTTCCAAGGGACTTCCTGGTATCTTCATGCGTGAGCATTTTAAACACTGGTTGTCCTTTTACTGGAGTCAACTGCAATAGATCTCCAAAAACAATAATGTGTTTTCCTCCAAATAACACATCATAGTCTGTTTTAAGAATTTCTTGCATTCTCAAATGCACAAAAGCAAGCATTAGATTTGAGACCATGCTTACTTCATCTATGATAAGAAGTTTCATTTTCTTCAAGACTCTTGAAACTTCAGAACACGCATCTCCAGATAGCTTGTTGTAATGCAATTTATTATCATGTTCAACTGGCAGCATCAATAAACGATGTAGAGTAATCCCTTTAATGTTATGTGCTGCCAGACCAGTTGGAGCAGTTACAACACAAGACAGTGGTGAATCAGTCCTTTTCTGCAGATAACTTGCAACGGCTTTAATTAGAAAACTTTTTCCTGTCCCCGCTTCTCCACTTACATACAGTCGGACAGGGTCAAATAATATACATGAGCACTCTTTTTTCTCATGTCTGAATCCATGTTCAATCTGCTCTGTGACTTCATCATATATCTTTTTCTGCTCAATGTTTAGTTGCGTTACCAAATCTTCTAAGTTAACTCCATCCTCTTGAGCTTGTTCCATAGCTCTTTCCACCTCATCCATGGCAGTGGCAGCTTCATTTTGGATAATTGGTCCTCCTAGTGGATCCTGGCTCAATGAAGTAGAACTCTGACTATCTTGAGAACTGTTTCTAGCTATCTCTTCAGCAATTGTGGTTTCTTGCTCCATTTCTTCATTCAACATTTGCAGATAATTTAGAAAAATAGGACATTCTATGGTATCCTTAGTTGCATTAAAAGAGTCTTCATAACAGAGAAAATCTCCAAGTAGTTCCTCTTCTGTACGCCATGGCTTAAAGAGTTGCAAAAGAGCTAAGTAGTAAAATTCTCTTTTGTCTGGAACTTCACAACTCAATTTTCGATGATTAATCAAATGGCCTTTTTTCTGCTTCACTAGACATCCTTCATAGCCAATGAGTGCATATTTTCCATTATTGATATCTTCTGTGATGTTCCTCTTATAACTGTAGTTTTGAAGAACTTCATACAAACATGTGTTCTCAAGGTGAGTACTTCTATTTGGATAGTATGTATCCAACATATTTGTCTTCAAAATATCTGTACTGTTTGGTTCTTTTTCCGCCAAATATTCAATTTCTTGTACAGATTTCAAAACTCGGTTTCGTGTGGCAGCAAGACCAAGACTCACCCAAATGATTGTTCTTGATTTGGCATAGAGACTTGCTGATGATAACCGATCAGAACATTCATATGCTCCAATTTCTCGATGCGACAACATCTTCAGACTGAAACTGTATAATTTCTTGCTTAGACTCTTTTCATGTGAAATGTCCTCCCACATTTCCTTCAGTTCTGTCTTTTCTTTTTTGGTGATGTAAGATGTCACATATCGAGCCACAGCAATAGAGTTGTCAGCAACGAACTGAATATCCATGTTAGCATTCCACATGGACAAAATCACTGGGTTGTAATCGTTGATGTACTTAGATTCTTCATTTCTTTTCAAATTATATGTGTTTTTGGGAGATTTTCTCGTCACAGTATGTCGTAGAGATGACATCAAATTATTTACTCTTCCCTTAGAAATCACTGGTCGAGGAAATGCAAAACGACATTTCGTGTAGTACTTTTCCTTGTTTTTAAATTTTCGACGACAGTACTTTCCACAACGATGAGATTGAAAACGTAAAACTTGTTGCCTTAAATTGTTTTCTTCAGTAGATTTTGGAACAGCACATGTTGAATACTCTTCAATGAAACTCATCACTGTTTCATCTGAATCTGTTCCAAATTTGGGTGCATCTTTAATCCACAACAACATATGTATATGAGGAGCACCTCTCGCTTGATATTCCTTCCTCCAAAAGAAATCCAAAACCTCTCCAAGGGGAGGATTTTTTTTGTTGGTAATAAAAGACATCATAGCTTCAAATCTATGATTAAAATATCTGCAAACATTCACTGGATCTAAAGAACACAGTTCTCCTGGTGTTTTCAATTCTATATTTGGTATGTTTTCATTTGCCTCTCGTAGAAATTGAAGTAAATCGTCCCATGCATACTCAGCACAGCTAAGAGTGAGGAACCATGTAGGAGTTCCTAAGTTTCTTAGCATACATTTCAATTCTCCATGACGACGAAACCAATACTCATTGGTTCCACGTTGACATGCCATGAGATTGATTAGCTGAGATTCCAAAATACTGTCTTGCAGATTAACTTTCTCCATAAAGTCCCTTGCACATACATTTTGCAAATGAGGTCCACTTTTTAATATATGATTAACTGCATAAGAAAGCCCAGACAAATCACTTTCAAACAGTAGATGAAATAAATATGGAATGCATTGACGAAACCTTGGATCTTCTGCATATAATCTTAGAGTCCGGTATTCAGCTGCAGGAATTTGAACTGGTCGATCATCATATCGTCCACCACAACCTGTTGGAAATAATTGTGGAAAACAACGAGCTTCCAAACTTTCTTCCCATACACTAATGGGACTTCCTTTTGCTGCCTTCATTTGAAACAAGTCAATTGCATTTCCCATTACTTCTTTGGAATGCAAAGGATGAACAGTATAATGTTCATATATTTCTTCAGTTCTAGACACATCAACTTTTTCAATTTGACCAACTGAAGAATCACTATCTTCTTCTGTAGCTGTTTCCTCAACTCCAACACTTACATGTTTGTAGTACTCATTGTTTTTAACTAAATACAACGTTGCCTTCTTGACTTTTTTCACATCCACTAAATCTTGCCAAATTTTCTTACTCTTTGTTGGAACCCCATTAACTAGAATAACTAAAGGATCTTCTTCTACTCTTTCTACACCAATTGTATTAATATTTTTCTTTACATCTAGAGGCAAATAAACAACTCTTCCCTTTAATCCTCTCAGTAAATCTGATGGAGGCAATTTCCCTGTCTTAGGCTCCATGCGTACAATAGCCTGAAAAGGATGGACACATTGAATCAAAATAGATTCATAAGTATTTAGATCCATCAATTCAGAAGGAATATCTATCAACTGAAGATTATTATAAACTGCTCTTGCAGGCATTCTATTTTCATTTAATTTTTTCAAACAATAAGTGCAAATACGCTGATCCAAACTCAAATCAAAAGAATTCTCCACCAACAAATAACTTACAAAATCCTCCCATTCACTATTATTTTCCAATTCACTTTTTGCATATAAATCAACTAACCTAGTCTGAATTTTATAATGAGTCCGTCGACAACACACACAAGTTACATTAGGCCTCTCACTTGATTTCACCTTAAACTTGATAATTTCCTCATCAAACTTTTCAATACTTGAAATTTGTCCATTATCTTCTGCATTGCCATCCATTACTATATCTATTTCTACACTGTCCTCTTTGTTCCCAAAATAACAAAACTCAATTTCTTCACAAATAGTCTTCACATCCACTTCAGATCCATGCAAAAGAGCACTATTTAACTGTTTAAGCTTAAGTGCAGGACTTTTTGCATAATACAACTTCCTCACTAATTTCCTTACGTTATTATGATGCACTGCTAACATCCTAAAATGATGAAAAACACTCCGACAAACTTTTCTAGAAAGACATGCTAGTGAATGCCCTTGCAAACCTGTGCTTTCTCTCACTCTGCAAGGATCTAACTCTTGCAGGATCTTCATTTTTTGTTTGAGACTTTTTTTACTATATGTACGTAAGAAATTTCGAAGCAAATCAATTGATTCCTGTCGCACACTACAAATACTACTGCATTTCCATGTGTACACTGGACCCTTAGTACGTCTCCCTAAAACTTCATCAGCTAACACCTCTTCTGCATCTCTAGGTACAAGTTTCTCTTTTTCCATCACACAACTATCTTTCACCTCATAGGCACGACCACTGGTGTCAACCGCATGCACCAAATCATTTTCCTGAAAGTAACTCTCCTCATTAAAAAAAGGCTCAGAACTTGAACTATGCATCCATTCACCAGAAAATACTTCACAAAAATTACTCCGATTAATAATTCTTTTCCATCTACTGTTCGATTTGAAAACATCCATTGCCTTATTAAGTATCCTAATTCTATTGATTATTAAAATAAATAATTTTTTCTTAACTTCAAAAGCCTGATCAACAATCTTTTCTACACTTTTCTTTTTCTTGTAAAAAGCAGCTTTTAGTTTACTTTTCTTTTCATTTTTTAGCAAATTTAAAACTACCCTATTGCGAAACATTCGCCTACGAATGTCCCTAAAAACATTTACCCTTCTATTGCTAACCATTCTCTTCTCTCCTGGTCCAATGGAAACATTTTTTGTGGGCTTCTCTTTCCTTTTTAGATTTGTTGACTTTTTCTGTATATTCACATTAACAATTTCATTTTTTTTCCTACGACATATGTTACGAAGAAAAGACTTAATTGGCTTACCAGAAGCTTTTCTGGTGTTTTTTGAAGTAGTTGTTGAAGAGGATTCCATAAACTCTGTTGTTGATGTTCTCCTTTTCCGTATGGTATTTTTGATATTTCTTTGCCTTGAAGGCATTTTTGCTTCCTTTTCAGAAGTTGATTTGAATCTGTTGTTCTGTTAAAAAAACACATGAAAGACCACTATTAGCAAACAACAAAGTAATGTTAAAAAGCAAACAATATAAACAATAAATTGCAACATATTTAAGTTTATACAATAGCAACTCATGGCTTTATTTTTAAAGGCCTTGCGCCACCAGTGCGTCACTTATTACCCATGTTTAAAGTCAAGCATCAGCTGCACATGGCAATCATAAATTAGGGCAAAATACATATACTAATCAATTGCACCCAAAAATCGATTTTTGAATAGCATGTAAGAAACACTGCGCAAAACCTAAGTACAACCACTCAATATCATCAAACAAAGTCAGGGCCTTATTTATGAAAGCCTTGCGCCACCAGTGCGTCACTTATTACCCATGTTGAAAGTCATGCATCGGCTGCACATGGCAATCATAAATAAGGGCCAAATACATATACCAATCAATTGCACCCAAAAATCGATTTTTGAATAACATGTAAGAAACACTGCGCAGAACCTAAGTACAACCACTCAATATCATCAAACAAAGTCAGGGTCTGATTTATAAAGGCCTTGCGCCACCAGTGCATCACTTATTACCCATGTTGAAAGTCATGCATCGGCTGCACATGGCAATCATAAATAAGGGCCAAATACATATACCAATCAATTGCACCCAAAAATCAATTTTTGAATAACATGTAAGAAACACTGCGCAGAACCTATGTACAACCAATCAATATCATCAAACAAAGTCAGGGCCTTATTTATGAAAGCCTTGCGCCACCAGTGCGTCACGTATTACCCATGTTTAAAGTCATGCATCGGCTGCACATGGCAATCATAAATAAGGGCCAAATACATATACCAATCAATTGCACCCAAAAATCGATTTTTGAATAGCATGTAAGAAACACTGCGCAAAACCTAAGTACAACCACTCAATATCATCAAACAAAGTCAGGGCCTTATTTATGAAAGCCTTGCGCCACCAGTGCGTCACATATTACCCATGTTGAAAGTCATGCATCGGCTGCACATGGCAATCATAAATAAGGGCCAAATACATATACCAATCAATTGCACCCAAAAATCAATTTTTGAATAACATGTAAGAAACACTGCGCAGAACCTATGTACAACCAATCAATATCATCAAACAAAGTCAGGGCCTTATTTATGAAAGCCTTGCGCCACCAGTGCGTCACTTATTACCCATGTTTAAAGTCATGCATCAGCTGCACATGGCAATTATAAATAAGGGCCAAATACATATACCAATCAATTGCACCCAAAAATCGATTTTTGAATAACATGTAAGAAACACTGTGCAGAACCTATGTACAACCAATCAATATCATCAAACAAAGTCAGAGCCTTATTTATGAAAGCCTTGCGCCACCAGTGCGTCACTTATTACCCATGTTTAAAGTCATGCATCAGCTGCACATGGCAATCATAAATAAGTGCCAAATACATATACCAATCAATTGCACCCAAAAATCGATTTTTGAATAACATGTAAGGAACACTGCACAGAACCTAAGTACAACCACTCAATATCATCAAACAAAGTCAGGCCTTATTTATGAAAGCCTTGCGCCACCAGTGCGTCACTTATTACCCATGTTTAAAGTCATGCATCAGTTGCACATGGCAATCATAAATTAGGGCCAAATACATATACTAATCAATTGCACCCAAAAATCAATTTTACAATAACATGTAAGAAACACGGCGCAGAACCTAAGTACAACCAATCAATATCATCAAACAAAGTCAGGGCCTTATTTATGAAAGCCTTGCGCCACCAGTGCGTCACGTATTACCCATGTTGAAAGTCATGCATCAGCAGCACATGGCAATCATAAATAAGGGCCAAATACATATACCAATCAATTGCACCCAAAAATCGATTTTTGAATAACATGTAAGGAACACTGCACAGAACCTAAGTACAACCACTCAATATCATCAAACAAAGTCAGGGCCTTATTTATGAAAGCCTTGCGCCACCAGTGCGTCACGTATTACCCATGTTGAAAGTCATGCATCGGCTGCACATGGCAATCATAAATAAGGGCCAAATACATATACCAATCAATTGCACCCAAAAATCGATTTTTGAATAACATGTAAGAAACACTGTGCAGAACCTATGTACAACCAATCAATATCATCAAACAAAGTCAGAGCCTTATTTATGAAAGCCTTGCGCCACCAGTGCGTCACTTATTACCCATGTTTAAAGTCATGCATCAGCTGCACATGGCAATCATAAATAAGTGCCAAATACATATACCAATCAATTGCACCCAAAAATCGATTTTTGAATAACATGTAAGGAACACTGCACAGAACCTAAGTACAACCACTCAATATCATCAAACAAAGTCAGGCCTTATTTATGAAAGCCTTGCGCCACCAGTGCGTCACTTATTACCCATGTTTAAAGTCATGCATCAGTTGCACATGGCAATCATAAATTAGGGCAAAATACATATACTAATCAATTGCACCCAAAAATCAATTTTACAATAACATGTAAGAAACACGGCGCAGAACCTAAGTACAACCAATCAATATCATCAAACAAAGTCAGGGCCTTATTTATGAAAGCCTTGCGCCACCAGTGCGTCACGTATTACCCATGTTGAAAGTCATGCATCGGCTGCACATGGCAATCATAAATAAGGGCCAAATACATATACCAATCAATTGCACCCAAAAATCGATTTTTGAATAACATGTAAGGAACACTGCACAGAACCTAAGTACAACCACTCAATATCATCAAACAAAGTCAGGGCCTTATTTATGAAAGCCTTGCGCCACCAGTGCGTCACTTATTACCCATGTTTAAAGTCATGCATCAGCTGCACATGGCATTCATAAATAAGGGCCAAATACATATACCAATCAATTGCACCCAAAAATCGATTTTTCAATAACATGTAAGAAGCACTGTGCAGAACCTATGTACAACCAATCAATATCATCAAACAAAGTCAGAGTCTTATTTATGAAAGCCTTGCGCCACCAGTGCGTCACTTATTACCCATGTTTAAAGTCATGCATCAGCTGCACATGGCAATCATAAATAAGGGCCAAATACATATACCAATCAATTGCACCCAAAAATCGATTTTTGAATAACATGTAAGGAACACTGCACAGAACCTAAGTACAACCACTCAATATCATCAAACAAAGTCAGGCCTTATTTATAAAAGCCTTGCGCCACCAGTGCGTCACTTATTACCCATGTTTAAAGTCATGCATCAGTTGCACATGGCAATCATAAATTAGGGCAAAATACATATACTAATCAATTGCACCCAAAAATCGATTTTTCAATAACATGTAAGAAACACGGCGCAGAACCTAAGTAGAACCAATCAATATCATCAAACAAAGTCAGGGCCTTATTTATGAAAGCCTTGCGCCACCAGTGCGTCACTTATTACCCATGTTTAAAGTCATGCATCAGCTGCACATGGCATTCATAAATAAGGGCCAAATACATATACCAATCAATTGCACCCAAAAATCGATTTTTGTTTAACATGTAAGAAGCACTGCGCAGAACCTAAGTACAACCACTCAATATCATCAAACAAAGTCAGGGTCTGATTTATGAAAGCCTTGCTCCACCAGTGCGTCACTTATTACCCATGTTTAAAGTCATGCATCAGCTGCACATGGCAATCATAAATAAGGGCCAAATACATATACCAATCAATTGCACCCAAAAATCGATTTTTGAATAACATGTAAGGAACACTGCACAGAACCTAAGTACAACCACTCAATATCATCAAACAAAGTCAGGCCTTATTTATGAAAGCCTTGCGCCACCAGTGCGTCACTTATTACCCATGTTTAAAGTCATGCATCAGTTGCACATGGCAATCATAAATTAGGGCAAAATACATATACTAATCAATTGCACCCAAAAATCGATTTTTCAATAACATGTAAGAAACACGGCGCAGAACCTAAGTACAACCAATCAATATCATCAAACAAAGTCAGGGCCACATTTATAAAAGCCTGGCGCCACCAGTGCATCACTTATTACCCATGTTTAAAGTCATGCATCAACTGCACATGGCAATCATAAAAAAGGCCAAATAAAAATACCATTCATTTGCACCCAAAATCGATTTTTAAATAACATGTAAAAAACACTGCGCAGGACTTATATACTAACATACAATTTCACTTCTAAAACATAACTATCTGCTTCCAAATATTCTCCATAGAGAAAATAAATCTCTATCTAAATTAAATGAATCATTACTTACCTTTAGAAATGCTTTTGGAGATTGAAAACAGTGTCAGACACACACACCAATTTTTCTTTAGCAGAGGAAAAGGTGTGCTCTCAATACACTGAAACCAAGACTGGCATAGAAAATCTCTATCTTTGTACACATATGCCTTAATTCAACCAATGAAAACTCTTCCCTCACTATTTTCAAACCAACACCCATCCCCCTCTCAAACCTTTCTATCTGTTACCATAGCAACTCCCTCCTAACTGAACTCTAAGGTTCAAAAGTTTATCTTACAATGTTGCAAATTAACTCAGCAAGGATGTTTGACCTGTCAATACAGCAGCCTATACAGGGTATTTTTGCTTTTGGTGACTTTTTTTAAACCATTCAAATTGCTTCTTTCACACAACATAACCATACACCCTAACTTTCAGTTTTCAACTATCTGAATCCACCAATCATTGCTAGTGATTCAAGAGCACAGAAACTCCACAATTATTTTTTTGTGAACTCCTACTGTTCCAACTGCCATTTCATTCCCACACTTCATCTGACTGGACCAGAACCTTCTCACATCATGTACTCTGTTTGGGTTATTGGACATAGCTACATCCACTGGGCTCAAAGGTATGCAGCTAGCAGAAATTTTCATAACCTTGATTTATCAAATGTGGAAATCAAGTGGATTGGCCACAGAGGATTAAAATGTCACCAATTGATACCATTGGTGAAAACCTTTTTGCATCTGCCAGAACCTGACCTTATAATTGTGCACTGTGGTGGAAACGATCTAGGCACATTAACTGGGGTAGGTCTGGAAATGCTATTAAAGGACACCTTTCATCAATTGATGATACTTTTTCCCCACACTGCCTTGGTATATTCCAATATATGCCAAAGACAGAAATGGAACTGGTCCAACCAATTTGGTCCACAATTTGAGAAAGCACGGAAACATGTAAATAAATCTGTTTCTGCTTACATGAGAGACTATGGAATGGGTTCATTATACAATAATAACTTGCGTTACAACATGCAAGACATCTACAGAGGAGATGGAGTGCACTTCTCAGATGAGGGGAATAGAATATTCCTCCTGAATTTAAGAATGTGTATTGGAACCTACTTGTAGGTACCTAAATCAACCACAGAACCCAAAAGCTCTTTTCAGAGCTACCCTAACTCTGATCATTCAAAGCGTTTATTTTTTTCTAACTTTTTTCACTATTTTTCACCAAAGTACGCGTACGAGTACGCTTAAAGGTGCGCGCACCAGGCGCTCCCCCCGTGGAAAATTAAAGAATTATTTTTTTTTTTTTACGTTTATGAGCCTCCTAAGCCCCCCTCAGAAAACCTAGAGGGTCAAGAAGTCTCTACAGTTCCCCCTTCTATCCATTCCGAACATTGTTTACCCTCCATCTTGTGTCTCGATTGTTCCGAAACACAAAATGGATGACTCCCGATACGCTGCCCGTGCGCGTACTTGAGCGCGCACTAGTAAGCGCAAAATAAAAAAAGGTGGGAAAGTAATTTACGGAAAACCCAATGGAGACACTTTCATCAAATATAGAATACGCCCTACTACATAGCAGTCCCTACCATTTGCCCAAATTTGGTGAAATTCCATTGAGACATTTAGGCTACAGGCCTGTCTAAATATCCTGAGGTAAATTACATGACAAAAACACACTTGTAATGTTAGAATTTACAACCAATTAAAAAGTATCTCTCATTTTCTACGATTTTTTCCTGTCGTTTGATTGGTTAAGTACAACAATATATATAAAAGAAGAGAGGGAAACACAGCCATTTTGACTACTGCTTCCTGAAGTACACTTGAAAACAAATTTCACTGTCAACTTCAACTAATTTCTCTAAGGTAACTTCTAATTATGGAAGTATATTGTACACGTTAAGTTTATTTCTTAAAAAATATTCTGTTAGTGATATGCTATCCCTCTTTAATAGTTAGAGATAGACATAGACTTCTCTGTAATAGTTATGGATTGAGTTAGGCTTCTCTGGTATACTAGCTCTACTAATATAGTTAATTTATATGCAATTTACAGTAAGAAAATGGAAGGAGAAAATAAGGCAAATGATACTTCTATCAAAGTAAAGGTGGAAAAACCAGAAGATGAAAAAAAAGAAGTTGATTTCATGGATGACTCTTTGGATGAACAGTTTATAGAAAGTTTGGAAGAAATTGAATCATGTACATATAATTATGAGGAAATTCCGGACAATATTATGTTAGAAATTTTATTAAATTATGAAAAAGAATCAGAGGAATAAATTTATCTTTAATAATTTCAATTGTTTCAGACAATATTTTTTTTTATATGTAATTCATGAAGTATTACCAAAAATGTTTAAAATATAAAGTGAGACTTATAGTATACTGTTCAACTATTTTTCTGTTACATAGTAAGTTTACTCATAGTTACTACCTTTCTCCCACTATATTATCTCATATGAATATTTTACACCTCATTTTCATAAGTGAACAGGACAGACTACTCATGATCCCCTAGAAATTCTCAGGGAGTGCTTAAAACATCTGTTTCTCCTTTCCAGACAGACTATATTATGAATTCCTTATACCACAAAAAATACAATAACAACATGCAAGATGTCTACAAAGAAGATGGTGAACATTAAATTTAAGTCTCTTCATTAGTACCTACATGTAGGTACTTACATAAAATAAACAAATAAAAAAAAAAACAATTCATAAACATACAATTTTTGAAGTGATTATTTTTCCATAGTACCCTCCCCGATACGCTCCCCCGTGCGCGCACCAGGCGCTTCCCCCGCGAAAATCGAAAAAAAAAAAAAAATGTTGAGGCCCCGCGGGGCCCTTTAATGGCCCCCATATCAAACCTAGGGGGTCAGGGGGGGTCTACCCTGCCCCCTTATGGTCAATTCCACCCTTTGTTTTTGCCACCTCTTATGACTAGATTTTACCGATAGACAAGATGGCGGCCGCTCCGGACTGTTTAGAATGTTTACAGACAACTGAGAGCCAACCAGCTTTCTGCGCGCAAGTCGCGTGTCGCGCCGGGAGCGCTCACGGGTGCGCGCACCCGTGAGCGCCTATAGATATATATATTTTTTTGAACGTTAATTTCTCAAAATCCACTGAAGCACATATCTTGAGACATAGCAAAGGCACATCGGGCTACCAGTCCCTACAATTTTGCCAAGTTTGGTGGAAATCCATTCAGCCGTTCGGGCTAAAAGTGAAATCGACCGCCCTATGGAAATTAACATGGGGAAAACGCGTTTTGGGACCCCCCTTTTATCTCGGCCCCTGCTTGACGAATCCCCCCCAAACTTTCAGGGAAGGACCGGACCGCCATGAGACCATTTTCCTGAAAATTTCAGGCAGATTCGACAACCGGCGCCAAAGTTATTCAAAATAGAATGTTGAGATTTAACATTGAAAATTATCCTAACTATAACTACCTACTGGCGACCGCCAGTAGGTAATATATATATATATATATATATATAAATATATATATATATATATATATATATATATATATATATATATATATATATATTCACTGAAAAAACCATAGGTTTCACACCAGTTATAGTTAGGTGGAAATTTTACTCGCATAAAACCATTGAAATTCCCACGTTATAGTTAGTTGGACTCACTATAACTTGCGCGTGCAATGCACTGCTGATGACGTCACATATTACATCACTCATGACATGGTCAGTGACATCACTCATGACATCACTGATGACATCTCAAATGACATCACTGATGACAACATCCTTGTGACAAAGTGGCAGACATCCTATCAGCATAAAATAACCTTTGACACACACATTCAAAAATAGAAACTAAAATTTTCTTTAAAAAGGAGAAACCAATACCAATTACAACAACTTATTAGGTAATTCCAACATCTACATACACATCCACTCATTCACCAACAGTTCTATATAGTCACTCATGCATGTACTTACTCATCATATGTACTCACATACCTATACATCCTGTTACACACTAATACTCATCCATATAGTTACTTACACACAAATTCACACATGCACATAAACTATCAAAAAACCATTTACTTGATTATACTGCTATATACACACCACTACACAAACTTCTACAGAAATGGAAACATATTCACACTCTTAAACAATCAATTATAAAAACACATACTCACTAACCCACCCATACACACAATCAATCACCCATACAGTCTTGCACACATGCTGTCTTCAGCATACATACAAATAGTGAGTCACTCATTCATGCATCTGTGCTCTAAGTAATATCCCCCACCGAACCATACAGACACTGATACTGATACTCAAAAAAACAACTAATAACCCATATACACAGTCATGTAGCTACTCACCAACCCATGCAGCCACTTATACACAAAGTGAGACACAGATATTTAAATATTTAAACATTACTCGCTCATATATGTATTCACTAAGATACATTTAATAAGTCAGTTAACCAATCAACTTTACACAAAAAAAACATCCATTTAGACATTTATTTACCCATGTATTCTTCCATCAACCTTTAGATATACATATATAAAAAATATTTATTTTTCAGAAAGATACACATTCACTGGATGATGTCATCAGTGATGTCATTTGAGATGTCATCAGTGAGGCCATGAGTGATGCCACTAACCATGTCATGAGTGATGTAATATGTGACGTCATCAGCAGTGCATTGCACGCGCAAGTTATAGTGAGTCAAACTAACTATAACGTGGGAATTTCAATGGTTTTATGCGAGTAAAATTTCCACCTAACTATAACTGGTGTGAAACCTATAGTTTTTTCAGTGAATTTAATAGGTTTTTTAAATGCTAATTCCTAACTATAACTGGTGTGAAACCTATGTTTTTTTCAGTGAATATATATATATATGACTGCCGAAACGCGTCATGCCGATGGCGAGGGAAAAATAAAGCCACCTTTTTTAATCAAACCTTTGGTGTTTTGGAGATCTGTTCCTGAGGGTGATGTTAAGAGTCGCATTGCAGGACTTTGTTTCTATATATATATATATATATACATATATATATATATATATATATATATATATATATATATATATATATAAATATATTCACAGCATGCATTGGAAATGATGAATGAACTGCTGTTTGACACACCGGAAGTCAATAACATTTAAATAACGTGCAGGGGACAGTGCAGTATGCACGCAATTTGGCAGCTCGTGTTTTTTGCCTCTGAAGAAAGGGATAGGTTTCCCTGAAACGCGTCAGGCTGGGGGACACTAAGACGGAATGAGAAGCTGCCTGGTTTTGAAATAAAGGATCGTTATCCTACCTGTAACAAAGTGCGGCCTCGTAACTGGGGAAATATGTGAAGACATTTAATCACGGCGCTTCCAGGCCGTGGAGGCTACGCACCGCCTGGAAAAGAACTTGGTCTGCGTGAGGGGTACCTGTTGCCTTTCATGAACGGTGGAGCAGGTATTTAAAATTAAACTAGGCAGAGTCCCATTCGGGGCTCACTGGAGGGCTGAAAGGATTGGTCCCTGAAAAAAAGAAAACACGGGCACCCGACCCATGGAGGGTGTAAATGGTGCACAATTCGACTGCAGGTCCCAGCATGCATTGGAAATGATGAATGAACTGCTGTTTGACACACCAGAAGTCAATAACATTTAAATAACGTGCAGGGGACAGTGCAGTATGCACGCAATTTGGCATCTCGTGTTTTTTGCCTCTGAAGAAAGGGATAGGATTCCCTGAAACGCGTCAGGCTGGGGGACACTAAGACGGAATGAGAAGCTGCCTGGTTTTGAAATAAAGGATCGTTATCCTACCTGTAACAGAGTGCGGCCTCGTAACTGGGGAAATATGTGAAGATATATATATATATATATATATATAAAATTTCTATGGCAAAATGAAACCCCTCATTTTGTTCCTATTCAAATTAAATGTATTAAGTGTTACCACTTTATTCCAATCAAGATGACTTCAGGTGTGCCATAATTTTGTCATAAGTAAGACTGTTGGCGTTCTAGTTTTTCTTTAGAACACTCTGGGACATTCTGTCATTGGGCTATAGTTGGGCTACATCTGGCTGATATTTGGGCTACATTTGTTTTTTTTTGTCTCTGGTGGCCATCTTTGGGCTACATTGGGCTACATTGGGCTACACTTGGGCTCTAACATATATATAGCCCAATGTAGCCCAATATATATTTTTTCAAAGTTAATTTTCGTAAAAACCACTGGAGCACATATCTTGAGACATAGCAAAGGCACATCGGGCTACCAGTCCCTACAATTTTGCCAAGTTTGGTGGAAATCCATTCAGCCGTTCAGGCTAAAAGTGAGATTGACCGCCCTATGGAAATTAACATAGGGAAAACACGTTTTGGGACACCCCTTTTATCTCGGCCCCGCTTGACGAATCCCCCGAAACTTTCAGGGAAGGACCGGAGCTCCGCGAGGCAAATTTGAGGAAATTTTCAGGCAGATTCGTCAACCGGCGCCAAAGTTATTCACAATAGAATTTTGAGATTTTGCATTGAAAAAATTCCTAACTATAACTACCTACTGGCGACCGCCAGTAGGTAATATATATATATTATATATATATATATATATATATATATATATATATATATATATATATATATAAATATTTCACAAATCCATGGTTGGATTTCCCCCGTAATGGCGCTGCTCAGCGGTGCGTCGCTCACCGCGGCTAAATGAAGCCGCCAATTATTCCGACACCGTCGATCCCTTCAATCAACAAAGTGAGCCGCCACTGCCAGCCAGTAAATTTGCCAAAAGGTTTTTAATTTGCACAGAAATCCAACGCGTTTCGGTAGTTATATCTACCTTGCTCAAGGTTAGTTTTAACTATACAAGTGCATTGTTTAAATTACCCCTGTTTACCCATGTTATGTTATGTTATGTTAAATAAACTTATTGAGCGCAACTAAAACCATTAGGTTCCTTGGCGCTTTGCTGAGGGAGCAGGGAAGAGAGACATAAAATAGCGGCTAATTATAAGACTCAGTGAAGAGGAATGTTTTAAGGGAGGATCTAAACTTAGGGTAAGAAGAGGACAACCTAAGAGGAAGGGGTAGGGAGTTCCAAAAAGACGGGGCTAAAAAAGAAAACCTAAGGCCACCGTGTTTCTTCCTCTTGAATCTAGGAACTGACAACAGAGCCATCTGGGATGATCGGAGGGTACGAAGAGGGGCATACGGGTGGAGCAGGGAAGAGATGAAAAGAGGGCTGTGACCTGCAAGGGATTTAGAGATAATGCAGCCAAGCTACCCAGGAAGTCATTCTTGTACTTCCGCCCACAGGGAATTCTGGCCCATGTAGTTTACATTTTTAACCATCACATTTTTACATCGGTATTATGGGAGCCCCCATCTTTTTCATTCATACCAATTGTTCATGCAGTGTCAAAAAATGAAATTCAAATGATCTGTTAAGTGATGCCCTCCAGTGGGCTTTAACCAGAAATGTTTGTAAAGGTCAGTGTCATTAATGAAAATCATAGGTTCTATTTAGTGCTGCCCTCCAGTGGGCCTTAACATAGAATATTTGTTATAAATAGCTTGACTGCCCTCCAGTGGGCGTTTTGGGAAAGGGAGGGGGGTATTGAGGGTACCATAAAGGAAGGGGAATAAGTTTGAGTAAATTGTCAATGGAAAGGAGTAAGAGATTCATAGTTTATAAGTGGATGTACAATTCCTCCGACTGGTTCAATCCTAAGGGTGACAAGGTCCGAAAATTCAGGATGTGACGTGACTATTTTTGACTTAAAAGTTTTTCCCGGTGGCCACCTCGATCGGACAGGGACATTGTTTCCAAACCCCAGAACTTCAGGAGTTTCCAATTGCTGTTATGGCCCTTTTCCATATGTTTAGCTACTGCGTTGTTTCTGTCCTTGTTGACCGTTGCGCGGACATGTTGTAGGATTCGTGTTTTCAGTTCACATATGGTACTGCCTATGTACCTCAACTTGCATGGGCATTCTATCATATAGACCGTGTACGGACTTTTGCAAGTAATGAGTTCTTTTATTTTCCAGGTTTTTTTTTGGCCATTGTCAGTTCTTTCTTCGGTTTTGCAATCTCACACACTTTGCAGTTAAAGCATTTTACGAATCCTTGTGTTTTCAGCCAAGAAGTTTTAGATTTGATGCTTTGGAAATTACTGTGGACCAATTGGTCTTTTAAGTTTGTTGCTTTCCTGTAGGTGATTACTGGGTGGGTCCCCATCCTTTGACCCATCATGGGGTCTAGTTGGAGTATCTTCCAATTTTTCCTCAGAATCTGTGAGATTTTTTTAGATTCTAGGCTATAATCCAATATCAATCTTATTGGCTCATTTTCCGGTTCATTTTGCTTCTCTTTGTTTTTTAGGCAATCCTCTATGGTTTTTTCTGCCGCTTTTTTCCAACATTTATTGATTAAATGTGTTCCATATTTTCTTTTTTGAAAACGTTTAATTGTGCCTGCACTATGTTTTTTCCACTCGAGGTCTTCACTACATATTCGTCTTAGACGGAGAAATTCCCCATAGGGAATACTGGAAATCAAAGAAGGCTGAAGGAAGCTGGTTGCTTCTAGGGTTGCATTTGTTGGAGTGGTTTTGCGGTAAAGTGTTGTTTCCAGCCGGTTATTTTTAACATACACCTCCGTGTCTAAAAAAGTCACTTTAGTATTGCTCATTTCATAGGTGAATTTGGGGCACGGTGTGCTGGTATTCAAATATTCAAAATATTGTTGGAACTCCGCTGCACTTCCACTCTATGGGGAATTTCTCAGTCTAAGACGAATATGTAGTGAAGACCTGGAGTGGAAAAAACATAGTGCAGGCACAATTAAACATTTTCAAAAAAGAAAATATGGAACACATTTAATCAATAAATGTTGGAAAAAAGCAGCAGAAAAAAACAGAGAGGATTGCCTAAAAAACAAAAAGAAGCAAAATGAACCGGAAAATGAGCCAATAAGATGGATATTGGATTATAGCCTAGAATCTAAAAATATCTCGCAGATTCCGAGGAAAAATTGGAAGATACTCCAACTAGACCCCATGATGGGTCAAAGGATGGGGACCCACCCAGTAATCACCTACAGGAAAGCAACAAACTTAAAAGACCAATTGGTCCACAGTCATTTCCAAAGCATCAAATCTAAAACTTCTTGGCTGAAAACACAAGGATTCGTAAAATGCTTTAACTGCAAAGTGTGTGAGATTGCAAAACCGATGAAAGAACTGACAATGGCCAAAAAAAACCCTGGAAAATAAAAGAACTCATTACTTGCAAAAGTCCGTACACGGTCTATATGATAGAATGCCCATGCAAGTTGAGGTACATAGGCAGTACCATATGTGAACTGAAAACACGAATCTCACAACATGTTCGCGCAACGGTCAACAAGGACAGAAACAACGCAGTAGTTAAACATATGGAAAAGGACCATAACAGCAATTGGAAACTCCTGAAGTTCTGGGGTTTGGAAACAATGTCCATGTCCGATCGAGGTGGCCACCGGGAAAAACTTTTAAGACAAAAAGAGTCACGTCACATCCTGAATTTTCGGACCTTGTCACCCTTAGGATTGAACCAGTCGGAGGAATTGTACATCCACTTATAAACTATGAATCTCTTACTCCTTTCCATTGACAATTTACTCAAACTTATTCCCCTTCCTTTATGGTACCCTCAATACCCCCCTCCCTTTCCCAAAATGCCCACTGGAGGGCAGTCAAGCTATTTATAACAAACATTCTATGTTAAGGCCCACTGGAGGGCAGCACTAAATAGAACCTATGATTTTCATTATTAACACTGACCTTTACAAACATTTCTGGTTAAAGCCCACTGGAGGACATCACTTAACAGATCATTTGAATTTCATTTTTTGACACTGCATGAACATTTGGTATGAATGAAAAAGATGGGGGCTCCCATAATACCGATGTAAAAATGTGATGGTTAAAAATGTAAACTACATGGGCCAGAATTCCCTGTGGGCGGAAGTACAAGAATGACTTCCTGGGTAAACAGGGGTAATTTAAACAATGCACTTGTATAGTTAAAACTAACCGTGAGCAAGGTAGATGTAACTACCGAAACGCGTTGGATTTCTGTGCAAATTAAAAACCTTTTGGAAAATTTACTGGCTGGCAGTGGCGGCTCACTTTGTTGATTGAAGGGATCGACGGTGTCGGAATATATATATATATATATTCATTCCACAAGGTTGCCCAAATGGGATTTCACAGCAGCACCCAAACGGGTTGGTATTTTGTGGGACTACAGTAATCATGAGGCCTTTCTGCCCACGCCCACTGGGGCGGGTTTTTGGACTGTATTTAACAGGTGGTCCTACACCTTGCTGCTGTTTCCATTAATGCTGAGCCCATGAGGAAGGACACACAGATGTCTGAAACACGTCGGCATTTCGGCATTTCTTTGCTCAAGAGACAAGTTGGAATGACGGCTCTGCTGCTGTCTGCAAATAAAGGCAGTAACTCTTCATGTGAGTCGTCCTCCTTTGGGCAACCTTGTGGAATATATATATGTCACTAAATTGAAACAGTTTTACATTTATAGCATGTTGTTTGTTTCCCTCATTGCAGAGACGAACATAGCTTTCTCCATTACTCTAGAAGAGTGAACCTATCTACATTTAGAACAAACCATAGGATAGAGCAATATATATTCCGAGATGGAGGACACTCATTCAGACAGGCTGAGCTGCGATCTTTGCCCTCAATCGCATATAAACTGGACAGAAAGGCTTTCTAGTTAATAGTGAACACATTTGGGACCCCATGGTTGGATTTGTTTGCCTTTGGGGACAATGTCTGGCTACCTTGGGTTTTCTCACAGACTTGCCACCAGGATGTGGGCAGTGGATATAATGTTGTTTCATTGACCATCTGAGATTCTGTTTGCATTCCTTCCGAAAGCTCTCCTTCTGAAAACATCCGAAGCGAGCAAGTCCAAGTAATCCTGGTGGCCGCAGTTGGGCCCAATCAGCCCTGGTTTCTGTTGAAGAGCCTCTTACCGTAGTATAAGCATCAGCATCTCCCTTTACACCCTCAGCCTCTTCAGTTTTCAACTCAAGTGCTGGCGCCCATGAATCCTGTGTCTCATAGAATAGAGATTGAAATCAGAGTTTGTGGTGCTTGTAAAAAGGGAGTGATATCCAGGCATGCAGGAAACCTTCAACTCTAGCTATATATTCCAGACTTTGGAGAATGTTTGAAAATTGGACCCAAGGGAAAGTTATGGATGCAAATTCTTGTTGACACTTCCTGATCTTAGACGGCTTTGTGCTTGACCTACACTCTTCAACGCTTTCAGTGGGTCGTGATTAGGGTTTGCAGGCAACCCTATGGAGAAATATCCATGTTTGGTTTTTAAGTTATTGAAAATGTTTAGATTGAAGAGACCAGTGGTTCATACTCTATCTGGTTCACGAGCCATGTCTATCGCTCTTAACTTTTTACAAGAGAAACCTTTTGAGCCTTTGTATACAGCAGGCAGGGAATGGGTCTCAGCAAAACAATATTTTTTGTTGGCTAGTAGTCAGCAAAAGGATTAAGGGAACTGGGTGCATTTCTAATAAACTACTCTTATTTAAAGTTCTAACTGATGGAATGATTTTGAAGCCTGATCCTAAGTTTAGACCTAAGGGTCAGAAGCAGTTTTATTGTTCACATGAGATTGTTTACTAGTGGTGGACAATTTTGCAGGTCCAGGGGTTCCTGAATCTTTAGATGTCAAGTGAATTTTGTTGGAGTATTTGTCCAAAACCAAAAACTTTCCCTCTTCAAATGCTGTATTGGTAATTTAAGGAGCTGCAAATGAAATAAAAAGCTGCCAATTGCAACTTTAAATATCTGTGTTTAATCAACCCATCAGAGAAGCTTATTGTGGTATCTCCCACCCGTTCCCCCCCCCTCTCCCTGGCAGCTCAGCATGTAATGGAAAATGCTCGCGGTGGCATCACTTAGAATGTCACCGCAACCAGGGTTCCAAGGCGAGCGCCGCGGAGGCAAAGCTTAGCTGTCACCTGCTGTGGCAGGGGTCGTTTTGATCTATGCTGACAAAGTTTAATAAACTTGGATTTAACCTTTCTCTCGTGGTGCCTGTCATCCGTAATTGTTAAATGTTACACTGGCGACGAGGGTCTTGAAGGGTGAGCGACCTCAACACGCAAAGAATAGGAATAATAGGAATAAATGAAGTTTGCCGTAAGGTAAGCGAGAGCGGATCGCGTACACAGTGAAGAAAAACGGATGTAAAGAAGAAAGAAGAGTTGCGATCGAATTGAGGTGAATAAACGGAAGCCTATTCGTGCCGTGCCTGGGTGCGGAGAATAAAGGAACCACCTGTCCTTTGAAAAACAGCCATGAGCAGCCCAAGACGTGGAAGGTCGGTGGTGCAATTCAGGGAGAGCGGCGAGCCGTAGTTGGAGATGTATTGTTGAGCAACAGTGGGCCTTCGCGAGTGAAAAATAAACGGTGAGTCACAGCGCTACCGATTGCGGTGTGAATGTGGGAAAGGCAAGCCGGCACACATCTCGGAGGCGGACGTAAGACCCTTGTTGAACTCTGTCGGGGTCATGAAGCAAAGTGATTGAGGTGAACGGCGTGGGAGCTGCGCTGTATGACTGTGCGCCCGAAGGATTTCCTAGTGAGAAAGAATAAAGGGCTGTAGCGTGAGAAGAAAAACATCTTGGCGCTTCTGCGGATTTCCTCACCTTCTCTGTGTCGAGTGGGCAAAGCTGATCCTTTAAAAAAAAACATTTTGGTGCTTACGTAAATCTGGTTGCAAAACATACCTATGCTGAAGGGACTTGTAAGGAAAAACAAAACTGACTTTGGAAAGGGGAGGAAATCGCGTTGTCAGGGAGAGAGAGTCTGTGAAGTGTTCCTTAAAAAGAAAAACGAATACACCCGTTCTACCAGCAAGGACATCTCACTTTGTGGGGAGCTGAGTATAGCGAAACGACGCCACCTAGCGGTTTGAAAATTAATTGCACCTACCCAGCTAATGTGATATTTGGTCGGATTTTTTCAGAAAGGGAAGAACTGCTCTGAACTTCTTAGAACTGTAACCTGGTCCCCACTCCTAACACTCTTTGTATCTCTAGGAAAACACGTCCCACCTATTAAGAGTTGGCCCCTAGTAATAACATCATTATGCAAAGTGTGACACCACCACAATTCTTTCTGACTAGCCCAGGGAGCCTAATATACAATGGAAAAAGTGAAAGAAAGTGTTTTTGAACTATGCAACAGTGTGTGGTCCACATCTAGGGTTAGAAAGAAAAGTAGCCCTATTAGCATATTACCTAGGGGTGGAGGGGGAAGCGAGAGGCCTGAATGAGGTAGAAATTAGTTTTAAAAAATTAGATTGGCACTACCTTCCAAAAACTAGCATAATAATGGAGAGATACCATTTTGCTAAAACGGTGCAGAAGGAAGGGGAGTCTGTAGAAGATTTTGTGTCTGATCTACGAAAACTTGCAGCGACATGTAAGTTTGGGGGTGTTAATGAAGAGAGGATCAGGGACCAGTTTGTGTTAGCGTGCAGGACAGAGCGCGTACGTGAGGAGTCATGGTTGAAAGATGACCCACCACTGAGGGAAGTCTTGATTGTTGCAAAACAGGTAGAACACATGCTGCAGTGTGTCAGTGTAATCAAACAGGACAGTGGTGAGAAAAAAAACTAAGAGAAACCCAAAGTAAGAGAAGTTGTGACTGAATGTGAGGCTGTGTCGGCGGTCAAAAGTTAGAAAATTGTAGGTAAGGAGCAGAAAGAGAGTAAAATGGGTTGGACATTCAAGGGTACCTGTTATAGATGCGGAAAATATGGGCACATGGCCAACAACAAGGAATGCCCTGCCCTAAAATTCTCATGTAACATGTGCGGGAAGAAAGGTCTTTTCAGGCAATACTGCAGGAGTGGACAGGGATTTAGCAAACAGAGTAAGGACAGGACTAACGCAGTGTGTGATGAAATAGTTGTGCAAGTAAGCGGAGGTCAGATCTGCAGCTCCGAAGACACAGTATGTCACAAGATAGTCGTGCAAGTAGGTGAAGGTCAGGTCTGCAGCCCTAAAGGCACCATAAAGGTAAAGGGTACGGAAGTAGAGGCATTGTTTGTTTCCTGTTCAAGAATAACAATCATCAGTGCAAAGGAATTTACACGGGTGTCTAAGGGGAGGATCAATTTGAGACGGATGGATGTGAGGCCCGGAGGGGTATGCTGGTCGCCCCATCTCTATGAAGGGGTACTTCTGGGACATAGTTGAATACAGGGACAGGACAACAGTGTCCCAGGTCTATGTTTCTACAGTAGGCGACAACATCCTGGGCTGGCAGGCACAGAAAGAGTTGGGGTTCTATCTCAATCCAAACAGCAATCCCCAAATCTTAATACAAGAAGTGCAAGAGCCAAAGGAAGATTTGGTGACAGAGTTCAAAGAAGTATTTAGTGAAGGACTTGGATGTTTGAAGAATTACTGCCACAAGATCAAACTGAAGGAAAACGCAAAGCCTGTGGTAGCCAAGGTAAGGAAACTACCCATTGCCATCCAAGAGGCTGTGAAGGCCGAATTGGAGAAACTGTGCAAAGCTGGAGTCATCAAACCGGTGGAAGCGACAGAATGGCTTGCGCCTATTGTAGCAGCCCTGAGGAAAGATGGGTCGGTCCGTTTGTGCATTGACCTTAGAGCTCTGAACAAGGAGGTTGTGGTCCACCGGTTTCCTCTGCCCAACATCACTCAGATGATGAGCATGCTGGATGGCGCAAGGGTATTCTCCACACTTGACCTTACCTCTGCTTATTTTCAGATCAAACTGCATGAAGAGTCGCAAGAACTCACTGCGTTTGTTACGCCCATGGGCGCATTTAAGATCAGGAGGATGCCGTTTGGCTTGATACCGGCAGCAGCCTTGTTCCAGAGACTCATGGGGAACATCTTGAAAGAGATCCCTGGCCTCCTATGCTACCAGGATGATGTGCTAGTATTCGGAAAAGACCATGAGGAACACGACAAGAGGTTGAGACAAGTGCTGACCAGGTTTAGGTCGCATGGATTAACTGTGAGAAGAGAAAATTGTGTGTTTGGCTGCAAAGAACTAAATTTTTTGGGACACAAGGTAACCGCAGAGGGGGTCTGTCCAAAAGCTGAGCTCCAGAACACCATTATGAACTTGGTGCCCCCGAAGAGCAAGTTCGAAGTCAAGTCCTTCATGGGAATGCTGGAATTTTACAGCAAATTCATATGGAACTTTGCAGGAAGAACATTTACAATGTGACAGCTACTAAAAAAACCACGGTGTTCGAATGGTGTGACGAGTGCCAAAGTGAGTTTGAAGTCGTGAAGAACGCACTTGCAGGAGCGCCCAGGTTGAAATCCTTCATGCCTAATCACGTGACAGTAGTCACCACCGACGCAAGTGCCAAGGGTTTAGGAGCGGTCCTCACCCAAGTAGGAACAGGCGCTGAAGAAACGATAGCTTTCGCCTCAAGATCTCTACAGAAGGCAGAGAGCAATTACTCTGTGATTGAAAAAGAGGCCTTGGCGGTGTTCTGGGCACTGGACAAATTCAGAGACTTCCTATGGGGCACAAAGTTCACTCTGCGAACGGACCACATGCCATTAGTGGAAGTTTTCGGCAAGAAGGGCCTGGATGCGATCTCTAGCAGGATTAGACGCTGGGTCGTAAGTCTCCAAGAATACACATTCCGTTTCGAGTATGTCCCTGGAACACAAAATCTTGCAGCAGACTGCTTGTCACGACTGGTGAGGGAAACTGATGGGAGCGAATCGAAGGGAAAAGAGGAAGAGGAATTTGAAGACTACCATGAGGAAAATGTGTGTGCAACAGTACAGAGAGCCATAGGAGAAGAAACGTGGAAAGAAACACAAAAGTCGGACGAGGTTTTGGATGTGGTGTGCAAAAGAGTGAAAAGCAGATGGAAACCTGAAGATAAGCGGGACGACACTCTACGGCCTTTCTGGATGATCAAATATGAGCTGTCTGCGGTCGATGAATGCCTGTTCAAGGGAACGAGGTTGGTACCTGCTGCGGCTGTGAGGGAAAATCTGGTGGATATAGCTCATGATGGCCACCTAGGCATCACCAAGACCAAACAAAGATTGAGAGAAGACTACTGGTGGCAGAGCATGGACCTCGCCATTGAAAGAAAAGTAAGAAACTGCATCCTGTGCAGCATCAGCAACCAAGTACTTAAACAACTCACACCTCCAATGGTGTGTAGGCCACCCCCATCAGGACCTTGGGAAGAGTTAGCATTGACATCGTGGGCCCACTGACGGGGGAAGTGCGCACACCGTACATTCTGGTGCTCATGGATCTGTACTACAGATGGCCGGAAGTGAATTTCGTAAGCGAAATCACAACAAAGACCGTCACGGAGTTCCTTCGAGAGTTATTCTGTAGGGAAGGTCTACCTTGAAGTCTACTCACGGACAATGGAGTGCAACTCTGTTCGAGAGAGATGGGAGATTTCCTTGAAGAGAGGGGAATCAAACACAAACATTGTGCTTTGTACCACCCTGAGACCAATGGCATGGTCGAGCGCTTCAATAAGACTCTCAAAGAGAGCATTCAGTTGGCCAAAACCAGCGGCATGAACTGGAAGGAAGAAGTATGGAGACGGGTAGAAGCATACAGGTTCACACCCCACCAAACTACAGGCATCACCCCTTTTGAGTTGCTACAAGCAAGAATACCCTACACTAAACTATCGCCAGGCTGGATGAGGTGGAACAAGGGATGGTTGGACCACTCCAAAGAAGCTAAGGGACTAGGGAGACAGAGGGAAGCAATGATTGAGAGGAAAGAAAGGTTTGACAGACTCCACTCTACACAAGAGGCAGGGTTCAAAGTTGGAGACGATATTAAGATCAGGACACCCACTGGCAGGGCGAGTTGGTCTGAATACAGTAGGCCCACTAAGATTACTAAATTGTTTAGGAATGATGAAAAGACCCAGGAAGGAAAAATCTGGAACCTGGGAAGAGTTGTGAGGTATCACCCCCCCGGGCAGGATTCCTGTAAAGAAGGAGGGCGTGAGGGCAATTCTGAGAAGAGTATGGGTTCCCCTTCCAGGGAACAGGGGGTGGTCCCGCACCTGGGTGGTAGGACAAGCCGGAGAGTGGTCAGACCACCCAGACACTTAGAGCAATATGTGATGATGTAACTTCATGTTGTACACCTGTTTTACAATGTTTCATTTCTGATGTTTCATTCAGTAGGGAAGGGGGATGTGTGGTATCTCCCACCCATTCTTCCCCCCGCCCTCCCTGGCAGCTCAGCATGTAATGGAACTGCTGGCGGTGACATCACTTAAAATGTCACCGCGACCAGGGTTCCAAGGCGAGCGCCGCGGAGGCAAAGCTTAGCTGTCACCTGCTGTGGCTAGGGTCGTTTTGATCTATGCTGACGAAGTTTAATAAACTTGGATTTAACCTTTCTCTCATGGCGCCTGTCATCCGTAATTGTTAAATGTTACACTTATGTTTCGCATAGTTCTGTGGTTTCAGAGAATTTGCAAGGCCACTCTAGCAGGGCAGTTTCTACATCCTGGGCAGAATCAACTGAGGAGTATGTACAGGAGATTGCAGAGCAGCTACTTGGACCACTTCTAATATTTTAGTAAAACATTATAGATTAGAACCATAAAATTAAATTTAAAGTGATTATTTGCGCTTTGCTACAGGAGTATTGAAAGCTGCAATTAAGTCATTGTATGCAATTTGTTGTGAGTGGAAATAATTGGATGAATAAATACGGTTAATGTTATCATTGCCTCAGGAGCTTTTCTATATTCTCACATGTAAGGGCAGGGGCAAAAAGCGACAATCAGAAGGTAATGAACTCATTAATTACCAGTAATCTTCATTAACCTGAATCAGGACCCCAGTGTCCCAGTTAGGATTTTATCTTAAATTAGGATTTTGTCTTAAATTAGTATTTTGTCTTAAATTAAACCTAAGTTAAACTTAAGTTTGTCTTAAGACAAAATCCTAACTTAAGACAAAATCCTAAATTTACTACTACTAAATGCCTTCTGTGAATACCAAAAGTACTACGTTTAGGATTTTGCCTCAGATTAGTTATGTGAATTGGCCCGATATTATTTATTAATTCTAAATTCTCTCCTCAATGGGTCAGCCTCTTCTAGCCATTGACTGTCCCTACTGCGAGTGAAGGAATCTTGTTCCAGCACAGTGTTTGCATCCGCCCTCATAGAATTCCCCATAGGATCCAATGCTTCAAGTGACTCCATGGGCTCTGCATTGCCTAAGAACAGCGACAGCAGAGCTGGCAATCAGCAGCAATCATTGACAGCTCACCTCCTGCCTGTTCAACCAACTCATCTCCTGTGAAAATGATGAAAATTGCACCAAATGTTTTCCAGTGAACAGGATTTAGACACAAACAATCCTGCTTTATTTGATACATAACTCATGGTACAGGAACCCATACATTACATATATCACCCTCTCTTTCAGGTACTACAAGATTCGGAATATTGTTTCCCAATTACAACTGGGCCTACCTAATCCTAGCTTTAAAAAAACGCATGCATGCTATTTTCCTGAACAGATCTCAAATGTTGAACACACCTGGAACTCTCTATTTAATTTTATAGAGCAGCGCAAAATAATCAATTATTTCATTATACAAAGGAACAAAATTCAATACATCCCAATCACTAGCAGCCTAAGAACAAAAGTTCTAAACAATGCTGAAAGTGCAAAAATAAAGTGCTAGATAAAGTTCACTGCAACAATAAAATATGACAATATCTAATGAGAAGAGCTAAATTGCAAGATAATTTGCATTGCAACAATAAGATAAGGCACCACAACTGTCAACAATACATTTAGAAGTACATAGATGCCACACTGTCTTTCGACAATCGCCTAATGTAAATGCCTAACATACTGATCAAAAGCTTTCCAAATTGCATTAAATTTCATTGAGGTAAAATTTCCCAAAGCATATAAATATTCAAACAGTCTTATCTGAATCATTTTAACACACCAGGTTTCTCGTGGGTATATCGTTTGACTTCCACCTCTGTAGAACAGGCGTGCGAACAACAGACATTTAGGGGCCCATTAGGATGGCGGGCCGATCGCCCCCGCCAGGCCGGAGGTAGCGATCGCCGGCTAGGCGGGGGCGATCCGCCCGCCATCCATGCACAAATGACCCCAGCCATATTAACATGGCTGGGGGGTCTGCGGCAGACGGAAAGACTGTAGGCTGCTTTTCCGCCCAGGTCACCTTGGGATCGGGGCGGAAAAGGGTTTATATTGTGACGGTGTCTATCAGACACCGCCAGCTATATTACAATGGGCATTTTGCAAAGCCTTTCCGTGGTGGCAGGCATGAAGAGTCTGCTTTGGGGACCCGTTGTGGGCCTCCAAGGACTCCGGGGAAGTGGGGGTGCACATGGAGGATACCTATGGTACCCCCAGCATTTCAAAGTACAAAGTGGCAGGCACAGCATGGTGCCTGTCACGTTGTGCTTTGAGATGCACAAAGTGTATTTTTACCATTGCGGCGAGCGGTACTTTCAGCACCGCCCGCCGCTATTGTAAAAATACAGGATGCGCCTGCCACTGTGGCAGGCGCATCCTAATTCCACCCACAGGACATCCGCCCTTATGGCGGGCGGTCCCTTGTACCGGGGGGATGGCGGGCGGGCGAAGTCTGCCCGCCATCCCAATGGGGGGCTTAGTTTGTTGTTGTTTGTAGTAAATCTAAAAAAAATACTTGTATTCCTTGAATACCCCAAAAATGCTAATTATGTTTTAGGTTGTATATTAAACCCAAGCATATAATTCAGATGCAGAAAAACATTGAACCAAATATCACAGAGTGCTGGACAATTAAAGGCAACACCTAGAGTACTCTTCATACACTGCAGGATATAGATTATGTGGGCAAAAGGAGTGTAATATACAAACCATCTTGAGAGAAAAGACATTATTTTAAAATAGCTGCCCGCCAAGCTTGATGTCAAATAGTCAAAATGATCTGTCATTCCCCTGGAGTTATACTACAATTGGTAGCTTTTTCCGTTCTATCTAAAACGTTGGGAATCATTAAAGCATTATGATTATGATTCAGAACACTGTACTAGTTCCCATTCCCCAGATATTCATTCTTGACTAATTGCTTAGCAATCGTGAAAGCACGTTCATCCATTATTTCACAATATTTATTTAAGCTACTTATTTGAGCAAACTTGAATCAGTGTGGGGTTTTTATCACCAATCGTCTGGTTGATCTTAGTTCAAATCTGCAATGATTGGTTGGAGAAAATGCTCCCTACTATAAAAAACCCTCTTTCATTCAAGCTCTTCAACATCTGTTTTGATTTATCCAATCCCAATTATTTACACTTCTTTAAAGACATAAAGAAATGACAGTTAGGAATACTATATTCTTTGAAATAAAGTGATTGATCCGCACTGAGATAGTTTGCAATGATTTGTATCTGTTTTTTTGGAAGCATTACAGATGTTAGAAAAGCTGGAAGAAAGATTTCTGATTCATATAACATTTTAACAAGAAAAAAAATCATCATAAAGGCCACCTCATGATTAGTGCATGCAAGATTTTCTAAAAGAGTTGCTTGATAATAAAGTTTGAGTAGGTTCAAAGCTAATCTCCCAACTATTGAGTTGAAGAGTTGAAAATTGAATCCTTGCGTGTTAATCATTACAAATAAAGCTACGGATAAGTGTATCAATTTCTTGAAACTTTGCACAAATATTCTTAGTTTGGACATTGGCAAATAGAACTAAAAATATTGATCTGTGGGACATTTTGTTGAGGAAAACAAGCCCAATTAATGATAGCGATCAGGAAGACCATCACATGAATATATTCCAAACCCTTCTAAGCACAGCCATATCATTTAAATTATATAATTCCAAACAATTTGATATAACAGATATCTTAGGATATTAAATTGGCAATTGGAAACTAAATTGCTGACTTAAGAATTTGGGCAGATTGCATGCCTCAGCATTAAACAATAAAATCTCTGACTTTGAGTAATTGATCTTGTACACCGCAGTAAACTCTGTATTCTATCCAAATCCAAGGTTCCTTAAATATTATCTTTCTATGCACTAAAATATAAGATCATGTCATCTGCAAACAATTTAAGTTTGAACTTCCCCTTCGTAGGTGGCAAAATCAAAGAGTCAGTACGTAATTTTGACGCCATGGACATGTTAAAAGAGTAAACAGCATGCATGACATTGGGCACCACTGGCAGGTTTAGTGTCACAGTATATATCTCTTTAGAACTAATAACAATTATAGCTACTACACCCCGAAACAAATTTCGATCATTATTAAAAATTGGCTACAAAAATATCTTTCTGCTAGAATCAAAAACAAAGCCATCCAAGTGACTAAAACAAAGGCCTTTCGGCATCTATCTTTACAATTGCTGCTTTCACTTCATTAGTTGATAAAAATGAATTGCTCCATTCCACATACTTTGTATTTACTACAGGCCATCTTGATGGTAGGAACCCATTTTGGTCCTTATGAATAACTTATGGACAATGGGTTTCATTTGTGCCAATACAATTTCTGTAAGTAATTTGTAATCGAAGTTCAGAAAAATGAATGGCTGGTAGGAGTTCACATTTTGAGGTGGCTTATCCTTTTTCACGAAGCTAAGATCTATAACCTCTGTGATGGAAAAGGCTATTGGAATCCTCAACAAAATTTTACTGAAGAGTTATGTGAAAAAAGTGATAATTTGGGAAAGAATGCCTTATAAACCTCTAGTGGGATTATATTGCTCTCACATGCTATGGGTTAACCAATCCATCAACGAGGACAAGGGGAACCCATTAAATCACTCGGGACCATGGGTAGCAAGTATTTATCAAAACAACAAGTGGTCCTGAGCATACTAAGATAACAAAAAATAATAGATATAGATCACAATGGAATTCTATACAGTTTAGGATTCCTTGACCAGCCGGCCAGGGAATATTTATTAGTTCAATTGTTTAGGATCTCAGAGATACAAAAATTAACCCCAATAGTTAGGGTTAAATTGGGGCACAATCCTGTGCCATATAGAGAAGAGCAAGACAAGGGGGTAAAGGTAAGTGAAAGAAAGTTATCAGGCAAACACAAGTGAGCTAGCAGGTCACTGACATTAAATATACGTTAGCAGTGTATCCTGAAGTCATTCATACAAACAATGGTATCATATAAGTACATGTATGAACTGCTCTGAGGTCGACGTTTCGATCCCTAGCTCGAGTATCACGGGATCATCATCAGGACAAGAAATTAATATTGCCTGAAAGTAATTATTTATAACACCTGTTTAGAAAAAAGAAATGAAGAAGGGAGAGAAACATAGAAATACATAGTCATTGTTTGTATAATTAATGCTCACATTGTACCAACAGACTTTTCATTCGGAAACGCAGTGGTCGGTGTTACCATAAGGCGTGCGTATTCCGTGCAAAACCCTCTAAAAAGCATGCACTTACTGTGGGCGGTCAGGACTGGTGGGGTGAAGTGTCCGTGACGGGGCACATTAGAATTGTGAACCAGAGTGGTGGAGGGAATTGGGTAAGCCGTGAGTAGGTGAGGCTTGTGTTGGTGGGAAGTATCAGGGCTTGGGGTGAGCCTGAGGAACCTTCCAGGTGCTCGCCCGGGGTATTTTGGGCTTCGATTGAGAAGGACCTTTTACGGGGAGAGCTCGTGATTCTGTTGTAATTACGGAACTTGATGTTGGGTCTGGGTACCTTGGATGGGTGCACCATAATTCAGATTGTTATTCCATCTGAGATTCTAGTACAGTGATTCAGCATAGGTGCCCCGTAATTCAGATTGCACTTTCATCTGAGGGTCTGTGGGCGCGCAGGTCCGGGTTGAATGGCAGAGCTCAATCTAAAAATTAATAAGAAAGGGGTTGTATACTTTTACTGGGTGCATATGCGTTATGGGTGTTGCCAAAGTGAGAGACTTGGATGGGTTACCTTCTGGGTTGCAATGAGTTAATAACTGACGAAGTCACATTACTTAGATGTGTTCAGTTTAAGAAGCGTCTGCAGCTCCGCAATTATATGCTATAAAAAGGAAGAGAGAAAGCTGTGATTACTTTACATTGACTTCCGCTAGTAATATCAAGGGGTGTCGAGTGGGCTGCAATTACCCTCGTGTGGTGGGGAAAAAAACATCGAGGTGGCATAGGTCCGAGGTAGTTACTGGTAGTATTGTCTACTGAATATTGGGGCGCGACACGTTGGTCGATCTGTAAAGAAAATTGCGGAGGGACACAATTAATTAATTTAAAGGACAAGTAAAAGGTTTGTGGGGGGAGCAGGCGGATCACGTTATTTTACCAGATGCCTCCCGGGCGGGAGCGCTGTCTTCGCAATGGAGCCGGGTCGGGGATTTCGGCCAGGTAGATAACTGGTCCGCTGTGGGGTAACGGAAAAGGCGGTTAGATTCTGGCATGTTTCCAGAACGGAAGCGTCCTAGTCAGGATAGAAAATGGAATGTGGCGGGCTTACCGGTGGGAGACAGAAGTTCTCCGTAGTTGCCGGTCGCTGAGGCTGCTCTCGGTCAGACCCTTCCGGATGCTTTGGTAGGCAACCTTAGTAAAAGGGCCTGGTACTGCCCCCGTGAAGCCCTCCTGACACCAAAAATAAGGGATAAAACTGAACGCATTGCGTGTGTAACCACCTTCTCCCCCGTGTCCAATAAAATTCGACAATCCATTCTCAAGCACTGGCCCACTTTAAATGCAGGTCCAATTAATTTAGAGAGGCCCGTGTTTGCTTTTAAGAAAAGCAAAAATCTAAGAGACCATTTGATAAGAGCAGCGTTACCAGCTCCAAATCCATCCACCACAATTGAAACCAACTGGGGCCTCCCTCCTATCCTAGGGCACGCTAAGTGTGGTTGTTGCACGATGTGTGAATTTACTATTGAGGCGCGCAATTTCAGCCATAACAATGTGACAGTGACCATGAAAAGCTTCACTAATTGCAACAGCAATAACGTCATTTATGCCATCCTATGCCCATGTCCGAAAATGTACGTTGGTCAAACTACTCAGAAAATAAAGACTCGAATTGGCCAGCACAGAAGCCGGATACGTTGTGGGACCCCAAACGCACCGCTCGTTGAACACTATACAGAACTGAAACACACTGTGGACGACATCAAGTGGACAGTGCTAAAAACAGTGAAACTCCCACAAAGAGGAGGCAACTTGGCTCAACTCCTCAACAGAGAGGAATTGAAGACAATCATACAATTTGACACCATCCACACAGGGTTAAACAGAAGTGAAGACATGACAACCCTGTTATAAGCTGGCTAACCATCTACAACTTTTTGGAGTTTTGACCTAGAACCTTTAAACTTTGAAAAGACAATTTTTGGAGACAATATTTAAAATGCAATTCTGGTCATGAAATTTAAAACACCATGTATGAGTGAAAAGTAATGTTCACAAAAACGTTATTCACTGCTCACGCACTTTTTCTGCACTTTTAACTGTTTTTTAATTGTTTTTATCATTAATTCTTCCCGATTCCCAGTCCCCACATTCCAAAACTTTGGCCCCTAAAGGAAACGAGTTGGTAATCCTTGTCTTTAATCATAACATTGTAACCCTGCTCAAAATGTCCGCCCCCGCGGGCAATGAAGCCACTATGTCGTCTGGCCTCCCCTGTCACATGACTTGTGACAAACCAATCCCCACGCACCCTCCTCAATCACATGGTCGCCTCTGCAACCAATACTAAGGTTGCCTACCAAAGCATCCGGAAGGGTCTGACCGAGAGCAGCCTCAGCGACCGGCAACTACGGAGAACTTCTGTCTCCCACCGGTAAGCCCGCCACATTCCATTTTCTATCCTGACTAGGACGCTTCCGTTCTGGAAACATGCCAGAATCTAACCGCCTTTTCCGTTACCCCACAGCGGACCAGTTATCTACCTGGCCGAAATCCCCGACCCGGCTCCATTGCGAAGACAGCGCTCCCGCCCGGGAGGCATCTGGTAAAATAACGTGATCCGCCTGCTCCCCCCACAATCCTTTTACTTGTCCTTTAAATTAATTAATTGTGTCCCTCCGCAATTTTCTTTACAGATCGACCAACGTGTCGCGCTCCAATATTCAGTAGACAATACCTCGGACCTATGCCACCTCGATGTTTTTTTCCCCACCACACGAGGGTAATTGCAGCCCACTCGACACCCCTTGATATTACTAGCGGAAGTCAATGTAAAGTAATCACAGCTTTCTCTCTTCCGTTTTATAGCATATAATTGCGGAGCTGCAGACGCTTCTTAAACTGAACACATCTAAGTAATGTGACTTCGTCAGTTATTAACTCATTGCAACCCAGAAGGTAACCCATCCAAGTCTCTCACTTTGGCAACACCCATAACGCATATGCACCCAGTAAAAGTATACAACCCCTTTCTTATTAATTTTTAGATTGAGCTCTGCCATTCAACCCGGACCTGCGCGCCCACAGACCCTCAGATGAAAGTGCAATCTGAATTACGGGGCACCTACGCTGAATCACTGTACTAGAATCTCAGATGGAATAACAATCTGAATTATGGTGCACCCATCCAAGGTACCCAGACCCAACATCAAGTTCCGTAATTACAACAGAATCACGAGCTCTCCCCGTAAAAGGTCCTTCTCAATCGAAGCCCAAAATACCCCGGGCGAGCACCTGGAAGGTTCCTCAGGCTCACCCCAAGCCCTGATACTTCCCACCAACACAAGCCTCACCTACTCACGGCTTACCCAATTCCCTCCACCACTCTGGTTCACAATTCTAATGTGCCCCGTCACGGACACTTCACCCCACCAGTCCTGACCGCCCACAGTAAGTGCATGCTTTTTAGAGGGTTTTGCACGGAATACGCACGCCTTATGGTAACACCGACCACTGCGTTTCCGAATGAAAAGTCTGTTGGTACAATGTGAGCATTAATTATACAAACAATGACTATGTATTTCTATGTTTCTCTCCCTTCTTCATTTCTTTTTTCTAAACAGGTGTTATAAATAATTACTTTCAGGCAATATTAATTTCTTGTCCTGATGATGATCCTGTGATACTCGAGCTAGGGATCGAAACGTCGACCTCAGAGCAGTTCATACATGTACTTATATGATACCATTGTTTGTATGAATGACTCCAGGATACACTGCTAACGTATATTTAATGTCAGTGACCTGCTAGCTCACTTGTGTTTGCCTGATAACTTTCTTTCACTTACCTTTACCCCCTTGTCTTGCTCTTCTCTATATGGCACAGGATTGTGCCCCAATTTAACCCTAACTATTGGGGTTAATTTTTGTATCTCTGAGATCCTAAACAATTGAACTAATAAATATTCCCTGGCCGGCTGGTCAAGGAATCCTAAACTGTATAGAATTCCATTGTGATCTATATCTATTATTTTTTGTTATCTTAGTATGCTCAGGACCACTTGTTGTTTTGATAAAAAAAATGGGTTAACCAATGACATAAAGGACTTCTCTACCTCTTTAATTTTAACTTTGCTTATAAGACTTTTTTTCTGGCCTTCTAAAAGTTTAGGTAGATCAATGGAACTAAGAGATTCCTCCACATTCCCCTGAGAAATTTGGTATGGCCTCTTATACAGCTCCTTATAGTGTTGAAGAAAAACTTTATTTTGTGCTTGGGTTTGTCTTTTTGTAGAGGTATATCCTTAATCTAAGATTGTGATTCTGCAATTAAAGAGCTACTATTCCCATCCTGCTCAAAAGCAATATCAGATCCCTGCAAAGTCAGTGTGGTATCCTTTATACTCAGGGTATTTTCTGTTTTTTCTAGTGACAATTGCCCTTGCATACCACCCCTTTCTCTCTTTGGCTAGCCGACAGTAAAGAAAAAATTGCCAGTACAAGAAGATCCCAGTGAATGATGAGACATCATTAGTCCGATAGTCTGATAATATCTTGGCTCAGTAGGCGAAGCCCCCAATTCCACACCTGAGATGAGGAAAGAAAGAACACCATGTCACAGTAGTCCCCCACCCCCAACTCCTTCAGGTCAAAAGCTTACTAAGCTCTGGGCTCCATTCAGGCAGTAGCATCTGTGTCTGCTTTACTTTTTCCTCTTTCCTTTGAGTGACAATTCATTGTAAGGGTGTACCAGTCACATCAGAAGTGGACCTTAGTTTTCACCATTTTGTATTCTTCAACCCATTTGCTCCCATGGGAAGGGAGGATAGCACAGATTAACAGTACCTCTAGCCGCAGACAACTCTTTGATCTTTTGACTCAGTCTCCACTGTGGCCCATTGATCAATTAGCCTGTAGCCTACAGGGGCTCCTGACTGACCCGAAGCTGATGTCCGGCAGAAAATCTGCAAGCAGGGTAGGAATCTTGAGAGTACCTCTACCGACTCTTTACTGTGTCCTCACTGCTGGTGCTACGCTCACTCAAGCCAACCTGGAACTGGAATGAAGGGTCCTCTGGAAGAAAACCTGGAGGGCGGCCATTCTGGTTCTACTCCACCGCAGACAGGTCCCCAATACATTGCAGCTAACTGTGGTTCATCCAGATAACCTCTCCTCCTCTGCAAACGATGAAGGGTCTGGAAATCAAAAATATTTTCCAGTACACTGCTCGCCCATGTTGTGTAACTATCTGCAAACTTCACTGTTATGATTTCAACTGTGTTTTAGTTATTTTTTTTAAAACCACCCCAATACTGATTTTGATAAGACAATTATGTCTAGAAAGCAGCAATGTACTTTTCAAATTTGTTAGAATAATAACACACTTATTACATTCTCCTTGGGTCTCATTAGCACAGTGCGACTTGCCAGTGATTCAACAGCTCACCAAGGCGTTTGGGAAGGGACGGGTGAGTAGATCAGTTTCACAAGCCCCTGTGGATATGTATGTGCCACACATTTCTTTATTTGCCACTAACAAACACTGTGCATGATTACTGATATTGTTTTCCTCTCTTCAGTTCTTAAATGGATATTTTGTGCAGATCCACTTGCGTTTGAAGTAACATTCCGAGCTTCTGACAATGTAATGACTTAGGTAAGCACATCTTGAGTCATTTCCAACTGTGAACCTGCAACAACAAAATACAGCTTTAGGGTTTTTCTGCAAATTTCCATTACAAACTTAAATTATTTTATCAAAGGCTTATGCCATTTAATGGGGAAAGTGTTGTTAATTTTCAACAGCCTTGGAATAAGAACGTAGCAGGTGACCAAAGTTAGACACTGCATTGGTGATGGAATGTCTGGATATACTGCTGGTAACTTCAAGTCACTATTGGGCTTTCTGGGAACCCGTTCTCAGTCTAGTGGTACTCTAGGTTTTCATATTTAACATTGTGCGGTATAGGACAGGTGTGTTACACCTACTGGGTAAAGGAAGACATCATAAAGTAATTCATTCAAAAGAGGAAGTGGTGAAAGATTGAGGCACAATTCCCTCAAAGGGAAAGAGTTTACAATGGGCCAGCCTAGCGTGGGCATGTGAAACCCTATTTTTGTACATCAGAAGAATAGCATGCCCACAGATGGATGTGTTGGGAACGGTGTTAAACCTCAGTTTCAAGAGGAAATGTGTCCCAAGACAAGTCACCACACAACATTACAAAACAATAGAGTCAGTTCAGTAAGGAAAGACTAACTAAGTGAGTTCTTTTTAGAAAGATATATTACAAATAGTCAAACGGGTACAATTCAGAAAATGTAAATGCAGATGTATAAAGTCATTTCCATGAAGGCTCTCAGTAATATGACAAGACAGAAAATAGGCGAAATCAGAAATTATTCCAAGTCCCAAATTGAACTCAATAAGAAATCGGAGAGCATCCTAAGTTATTTTAAATGTATTTTTTCATTGAATTTATTATTTATATTAACATTAATACAATTCAATGTATCATCAAACATTCATAGCTAGTGGTAACAGGCTCAATTTACAAGGCATTAGTTAAACATTGGGACATTTAATTCAGAGCACATAATATTTATATGCATTAGCTATCAATAACTAGCATGTTATGTTAGATATTTGTAAAGCACCTGGTTACTCCAATATGGAGTGTCCCCGCACTAGGTTTTCTACTAATAGTAATTAGTTCAATCTATTCAGAGAGCCAGCTAAAACAATTAGATTACCATCGATTGCCTGAAGAACCAGGTATTTAAATGTCTACGAAACAGAATTTCTGACGCCTGCAGTCTAAGGTCTAAAGGGGAATATTCCACATCTTTGTCACAAGAAGACTGAAGGAGCTGCCACCCAAATGGCTGTTCCAGAGGATCTAAGGCAGCGATTTTGGAGATAAAGTTTGATCAGGGGAAACAGAAATTGAGGACCTTTCAAATTTACAATTCTGTAACAGAAACATAAAGCTTTGAAAACCACTCTGGCCTGAATAGGAAGCCAATGAAGCTTAGCAAGGGCACGGCCAAAAGACCAATGCCTAGGAATATTCAGAAGCATAGGAGCCACAGTGTTCTGCACCCTCTGCAACCATCTTATTCTGCCTTTAGAAACTCCAAGATTAAGAACATTTCAATAGTCCAGGCAAGACACTACAAGCGCCTGGATAACTGTTTTCTTAGTCCTATCTGGCAAAAGCTCTAAAATCTTACAAAGCATCTTAATGATGCCAAAACAATTGCCAGCCAAAGTAGAAATCCGGTAATCAAAGGACAGTGCTGATTCAAGCCACACCCCAAGATGTTTTATCTTAGGCTTAGGAGCAGGAACTGACCCCAATTCAGAAGGCCACAATATAGAGGACCAAATAGACGGTTGCTTGCCAACCACAAGAACCTCAGACTTTCCTGCATTTAGTCTAAGGCAGCTGGAATCCATCCATTTTATCAGATCAACCAGGCATGATTTAAACTTGGAGGGAGCATCACCTTCATCCTGTGTCAGGGTGATAATCAGCTGAGTATCATCAGCATAAGATACCATCTTCACCCTGTGACACTCAAGTACATCCTACAGGGAGCGCATATAGACGTTAAATACGGTCAGGCTCCAAGCCGAACCCTGAGGCACTGCTTGCTGCAGGGGGCGAGTCTCAGACGTGAAGGACTGCTGGAAGACCTGAAAGGTAAGGTCCTGGAGAAAGTTTGTAATCCAATTGAGTGTGAAACCCCTCACCCCAAGGCCCCAAAATTGTTCAAGCAAGAGGCCGTGGGGTACGGTATTAAACACAGCACTCAAATCTATGAAAATAAGGGCTGCAGTCTTGCCCTCATCAGCATATAATCTAAAGGGATTCAGAGGCTAGAAGAAGAGTGGATTTGGTGCTGAACATAGATCTAAACCCTGATTGGGTCTCATGAAGAAGAATATTTTCAAATTTTTTAACAGTTTTTTAATTGTCATTTGGTTTCATTTTGGTGTATTTAAAAGAAATATATTGTATTCCTTCCTTTATTTATTACACAAGTCTTTGTGGTGTGTTTGCAAGTGCTGTTCCATGGCTCTTGCATATATTCTCCTGTTAGCTTAACGACATGCCATGGCAGTGACGGAAGTATCCTGAAATGTTGCTTATTTACATAATTTCCTTACATTTCCTTACTTTTGCAGCACTTCCTCTGAAGCAATAGGTTCCCGGTTTAGTGCTTACTTCTTTTGTACTTCGGCATGTGCTGAGGCGGTATGGTGCATACACCTTTCACATGCCAGTAATGGCCATAGAATACCAGACCAATCTTCTCTCTATGGACACACCTTATGGCACAAAGTGCACGTCACCTCCTCTGCACTCATTTTCTTTGTACCAGCTGGAAGTTAAAAAATCTTCCAGGCAGTGATTCTTTGGCTGGCCTTCCTTCCTGTGCCGAGAACAAAGAACAAGGGAACCCTACTCACTCGGAACCAGGGTACTGAAATTATTATCAAAAAACAATGGCTCCTGTGGACTAATGCCAAAACAATCTTAATGTATAAACGCACAATGGCGATGCAATGGGTTAGTGGGATGTCAAAAAGAGAAGGAGTCGAATACACCTTAGATTTGTATTTCATACAGAATTATTTATACTCTTTGAAACATAATACATACATAGTAATTAAATAATCATCTAGTTTTACTGATTTGTGTCCCAGTGAAAAAACTGAACCTAAAACAATAGTGACAATTTTGTGACATATATACAAGGTTTCCTATACATCATAAAGATGACCATTAAAAGGTTTATATAGTTCGAACCGCATTTTATACAATGATAAAGGCTGGTATTTAATGGTTCGCTTTTGAAAACTGTCAACAGCGCTTGAATGAATGAATGAAGGGGGACTTTTACAGCGCAACTTAGCCCAATGGCATCAAGACGCCTAGGATGGTCAAAAATGAGATGCAGTCGACTGAAGGAGACTATTGCCGATAGGCTTCCGAAAAAAGCCAGGTTTTTAAAACCTTGCGGAAGAGAGCCAGCGACTGTTTCCCCAGGAGTTCGGGGGGGGGGAAGAGTTTCATAGCCTGGGCGCAACCGAGGAAAAAGCTCCGCCTCCCCCTTTCACTCTCACGAACCTTGTCACTTCAAGAAGGTTTTTGTTGGAAGAGCGAAGTGATCGGCTAGGTACGTAAGGTTTAACCAGAGACCTTATCCCCTCAGGGCCTATACCATGAAAGACCCCATGGGCAAGACAAAGAATCTTAAACGAAATCCTGGATTGAATAGGGAGACAGTGTAGATTTCTCCTAGCTGACGAGGCCGAAGCAAGTCTGGGGAGGTTGAGAACCATCTTCCCCGTCGCAATCTGGAACATTTGCAAACGGTGGATAAGACTCTTGTTGATGCCCACATAAAGGGCATTGCATTAGTCCAGCCTTGAGGAGACTAATGCCTCTGTGGCCTGTTTCCGGGCATCAGGGGACCCTACATTGCACCCTATGTGCAATGTGGGGTCTCTTCAGGACCTTAAGACTGTAGGGACACCTGAAGAATAATTTGCGCAGCCTAGTGTAGGAGGTGTAGCACCATGAGTGTAGTGAAAATACCCATGTGGGTCCCAGCTGTGGGGCCCATGTGAAGGTAGAGGTAGGCTGGCAGATTTGATTTGGCACAACAGGAAGATTCCACTTGTAAGGATCTGGAAGGCACGGTGAGTGTACAATCCAGGCCTGTACTCCAATTGGGTGTCTCTGCGTGTTAAAGATGCTGGCTCCTTAAATATTTAGTGAATCTCAGTAGTTGAATTAGGCACAATGGGCGGCTCACAGTGACTGCAATATTAAGTGTTACTTCCATTTAGTGTGGGGTCCCATTAAATCACCAATCTGTTTTCGCCTGCATCTGGAAATCATCAGAGCAGAACAGTGTCTGTCTGTCTGCTCAGGTTCTATAGATGCCTGGATTGTACACTCATTTATACCCTTTATTGGTCATCTTTATGTTGTATAGGAAACCCTGTATATACGTCACAAAATTGTCACTATTGTTTTAGTTTCCGATTTTTTCACTGGGACACCAATCACTAAAACAGGATGATTATTTAATTACTATGTATTTATTTATTTATTTATTTTTGGCATTTATTGAGCGCGAACAATTGCCCGCAGGCGTCTCGGCGCTGTACTGAATTACTCTCCTATATGATCTATTTAGTTTTTCAGAGGTTAAATAGCCAAGTTTTCAGTTTCTTTCTGAAGGACAATAAATTTGGACTTGACCTTATGTTTTGTGGAAGCATGTTCCACAATCTTGGGGCGGTGACTAGAAAACGTCTATCTCCCCAGTTGACCAGTCTGGTTCGAGGCACAATCAGGTCGTTCTGTCCTGCAGATCGTAGCATTCGAGTAGGAATGTACGGGACGAGATGGTCACATAGGAACTGAGGTGCTTGATGGTGCCGTGCTTTATAGACGATACATAGCGTCTTGAACTTAATTCGGTTCCTAACAGGTAGCCAGTGGAGACTCCTCAAGGATTCAGATATAGGTTTGAATTTAGGAATGTTGAGGAGAAGTCTGGCTGCTGCATTCTGGATTGTCTGCAGCTTCCTGATTGTTTTCGCTTGGGCGTTTGCGAACAAGCCATTGCAATAGTCCAGTGCTGACAGGACCATTGCGCTGACCAATGTCTTTCCTACATTGGTAGGGAGAAACGGAAGAATCTTCCTTACCAACCGTAGCTTGTAAAAGGCATTGGATGCTGTCTGGTTTGCGTGAGCCATGAAATTTAGGTTGTCATCAAAGATGACACCCAGGTTTCTCACTTTCGTAGCTGGTTCAGGTACAGCTCCGAAAGATGATGGCCACCAAGTGGGGGACCAGCTTGGGCTGAGGTGGCCAAAAACGACAACCTCGGTTTTGTCGGAATTTAATTTCAAGCAGTTTTCGGACATCCATTTTCCGATGGCCAGCATACCTGTCTTGAAATTTTCCGCCACTGTTTCCCCGTCATTTCTGACAGCCAGTATCAGCTGAGTATCATCCGCGTATGAGGTTAGGTTCATCCCATGCGCTTTGATGGTATTAGCGAGGTCCGACACATAGATGTTAAATAGTGTCGGACTAAGGGATGAACCTTGTGGAACCCCACACGGCAGTGATAGTTCAGCAGATTCATACTGGCCCAGTATGACTGCCTGGGATCTTTCTGCTAGAAAAGACGCTATTAGGTCTTTCGCTGTGCCTTGCACGCCCATCCTTTCGACACGGTTGACTAAGATCTTATGGTCAACCGTGTCGAAGGCAGCTGATAAGTCTAAGAGCACCAATGTATGTATTATGTTTCAAAGACTATATAAATAATTCTGTATGAAATTGTGCGTTTGTACATCAAGATTGTTTCGCCATTAGTCAACAGGAGCCATTGTTTTTTGACAATAACTACCTTCCTTAGCAGCAGCAGATGTGCTTGGCTTCAGACTAACATAGTCATCTTGTGATGTTGTACCTTGGGCAGGCTTCATAGCAGATGCAGTTGATGTTTGCAGTTCAACAGTTCTGTTTAAAGTCATGATGGTCTTAAGTTAAATATTCTGCAAACTCTCCATGTTAAACACCAATGCTGGTTTGCAAAACCATTTGGGATTTTGTCTATAAGGTATGGGGAATGAAATGGTGGCTTTAATTTTTCTTTTTTTCCCATCCATTAGGGTCCAGCAGTATTACTGCAGGACCCATAGAGTCAATAGGCCTTTACTTCCTTTTTGGGATCCCGTGGGACTTCCGAGGGCCCCAGTAGTTGTATAAAAAAGTTGTGTTCACTGTATATGGGTAAGTAAGTAATCTTTATTGTATATAGTTAATTAAAACCATCTCAATGTACAAACCCAAAAAACCTTTCAATTTTAAACGTTGACGAGATACAAAAGCGCTATAAAAATCTAATAATTACAAAAATAATCTTATAAGTGTCCTCATTGGCCTTTGTCCATAACAGATTCTTAGCTATTCCTAGAAAAAACAGGATTGAATTGATAGCACATTTTGGTGTGTGCTCATAGATGAGTGAGCTTTGCTGTGCAAATAAGCAGAGGGAGTGACAATTTTAAAAAAGTGGCTCCTCTGAGAGAACAGCGGATTGATTTCTATCCAGTAGTGTTAAAAGAGCATTTAAAAACTGGCAGACTGTTCGAAATAAATTCCTCAGCAACAATGGTCTTGATCGGAGTCTTTTGAATTCCCACAATCCTTTGTACCGGGCCCGAAGCGTAGCTGATTTTGTGAATTAAGTATAAGAAGCCCGAGGCGTTCAAGAAGCCGTGTCAGTGCTTGTACTTGACAGTTTGTTTTCTATAGTGCTAAAAATTTTACTAACTTGCAGTTTAACTGTAAAGGGGTAATTTTAATTACAATTTGACCCTAGCAGTTTCTTTAGAGGCACAAATAACCGCCATGTAAATGCTGGCGGGGATGCAGCATCATAATATGGCGGATGGTGCCTGATAGGCAACGCCACCATTCTATTCATGCGAGGCGGTCCGACAGGCAATTGTTACAATTGCTGCTGTCGGACTTGTGGTCCGCCATGCACAATGCCCGCTATCACAATCTGGCAAGTGGGAATTGGCCTCACGATGACGGTGAATCCCCCACCGGCAGCCTGCCGGTGGCGGGTTCACCACAATCGTAATGAGCCCCATAGACAGGAAGTTCCCACCCTCTGGCTCTTATTAGTCATTGACAGTTCACACACTGCTGCCTTTCATTTGTTTATTGCTAAGTTTTTTAGGGGCGAGCTCTAATAAACAACAAACATTTGCATAGCCAATAGGTCTCACCTTTGGGACCTGATAAGTGTTTAATTATCCAGCACAATATCCTTGGTGCAACAACATCAAGTTTACAGGGCTAAACACTGATAAGGTTCCAAAGTCGAGACCTATTGGCTATGCCAATGCTTGTTTTAAGTGAGTGGCTCATCCAGGTATGCCACTGTGAGGTAGCGATGCCTCTAGTGCTTTGACAGGAGATATGCTTTTCCGGGACTTTGGTTCTGATGCAGAACATTGGCTACATAAGTGACCACAATAGGGCACCAGATTGCACCTGGCTTTAAACAAGCCTTGCTGATAGAGGTAGGGAGGTGCAAATAAAATAATTCAGCCCTGGGAACATAAAAATACTTGCACCTGGGCTGGGATTAGCAGGGCAAGAAGAAGGGCGAGCAGCATCCACGTCTATGCTTGCATCTCCTATTTGACCTTAATTTTTTTTTTTTTTGGTAGACCTTTATTGCACATTATACATATACACAGCGGTGTGCCTACAACCCACTGGTAGGGCCGGCCGCAATCAGTGTACCAGCCAAGGCAGACGAGCCTAGGAACACATATCACTGGTAGAAGGGTATAGCTTAGAAAGGCACAATAGATGCTCAGAATAAAATGTTCAAAGTACACCATAAGACTGTGGCCGTATCGCCCTGATGGAATCTCGGTCTCATTTTACAGTTTTGAAGAACCAAACTCAGGCAATAACAGAACCCAACTCCCCCCAACCCTCCCGATCCTGGTCCTCGTGAGTATTCCGAGTCTGTTAGGTACAGTGTCCAAGAGGTAATCAACCCCAGAGGAGGCAGATGGTCGTTAACCAGGGCAGGCAGTCATTGACAGGTCTATCCACCATGGTACAAACAACAGCGGGTACATGTATGGCAGTTAGGTCACGCTGTCCGGTTATGGTGCATGTGGAACCACCAAATAGATCCATAGCTCAGACATACTCTGCAGGACAGACGGCACACGCTCACTCAGTCAATACTCATTCGGGTTCACCGCCTCCTTCCGATAAGTCGGCACTCACACTCCTCTCGCTATCAGTGTCAGCTAGGGAAAGCATATAGAGCGTAAATGGAGCCCATATATCCCGTGGTCGCGCCTTCACTGGTAGTCCCTCATAGTAACAATTCAGTTGATCCCTGCAGTAAGCCATGTCATTCAGCCACAGCTGCACATCAGGCGCTCTCCTCCCTCCCCAACCCATAGCAACTCTCCGTTTAGCCAATTGGAGCGCCAACACAATGAACCGTCTAGACTTTGCTGATATACCAGAAGCAATTCCCAGAAGGCAAAGGCGCACATCCAACGCAACTTCGGTCGATGTCATGGAAGTAAGCGTCTCAGACACCGCCTTCCAGAAGTCATACACACGGGAACATCCCCAGGCCAGGTGCACAAAGTCAGCGTCATCCTCTCCGCACCGGACACACTGAGCAGACGCTCTAAGGCCAAACCGAACCAGCTGAACCAGCGTGTAGTACCACTGATGTATGAACTTATAATGCAGAAGACGAAAATTACCATTAATCACATACCCCCCAGTCATAGCACAACATTCGGTCCACTCGTCATCACTCAACGGTTCTGGGAGACTCCTATCCCATCTGGCCCTAGCCAGGACTGCGCCCCCTCCCTCATCTTCCTGTGCAGCTCGATATAGCTTAGATAGCAATTTCGTCCTGTCCGTGGCAGTGTAAAGCAACTGTAAAGCCCCGAGTGCCAACGGCTCCTCCGGGTATGTTGGATATAGAGCATGTACAGCAGCCCGAAGCCTAACGTATACAAAGGTAGACATAGCGGCATTAGTTGAGCGGGCTGTCATGGCCTGTAAGGGGAGAAACGATGCTCCAGGGAAAAGGTCCCCCATAGTTTGAAGTCCAGCTTCCCTCAGAACCTGTAACCCTCCAATCTCTCCCAATACCGAAATACCTGAGTGATAAAGCAGCGGCATAGCCGGCGCATATAACGGCAACCTGGCTGCCCGTCTGCCCAAATCTTCCCAGGCAGTCGCCGTGATCCGCACAGTGTCAATCTCCCCCTTCTCAAACACTGATTGTTCATTAACAATCATGGCCCTCAGGGGATGTGGCAGGACAGCACTGGCTTCAAGCGCTACATGCGGAGTGTACGGTGGAGCACACATCCAGTAAGTCGCAAAATGCGCCTGCGCACAGAGATAATAGAGCTTCATGTCCGGCACAGCAAACACCCCCAGTTCATACGGTTTGGTCAGTACCTCCCACGTTACACGTGGCTTCTTACCGGCCCAGGTGAGAGATATCAGTAGGGACCGCATTCTGGCAAAGAAGTGCGACTTCAGCGGGACAGGTATATTGACAAAGAGATAAAGAAATTTCGGCAGTACCACCATTTTAATCAAGGACACTCGATCTGCTAGAGTCAGAGGGAGACGGGTCCAACGCGCTACCTGATCCTCCAACTTAGAGATGGCAACTCCATAATTAGCCCTTATAATTTCTTGGGAGTCCCTGTGCACCCAGACGCCTAGATATCGAACCGACTCTGTTGCCCATTCCAGCGGGAATTCCAATGGGATCTGGTGAGTAACGTCCGTGAGAGGTAGCACGATAGATTTGTCCCAGTTGATGGTCAGTCCGGAGTGGCGACCAAACTTAATGAATTCTCGGAGTATGTTTTCTAGGTGGAGTGCCGGTTCACGAACATAGAGGACCATGTCGTCAGCATACATTGACTCAGCCAAGGATCTAAGAGGGAACTTCAACGCCGCTTCCGCGTACCTCTGCCGCAAGATACAGGCCAGTGGTTCCATCATGATAGCAAAAAGTAAGGGCGAGAGCGGGCAACCCTGCCTTGTTCCCCTCTGAATCGGAAATGGGGAAGAGACATGACCATTGACCCTCACTCTCGCTGTGGGCTCAGTATATAAGAGAGCAACCAGCGAAGTAAAAAAAAAAGGGTACCCCCATCCGGTGCAGGACAGCCAACATATATTTCCATGCCACCGAATCAAAGGCCTTGGCAGCGTCGAGCATGACTGCCACCGCAGCCAGCTCAGGTTTAAGCAGGTGTAACACAGCAAACAGAGCCCTCAGATTGTGAGTAGTTGACCTGAGAGGAACAAACCCCGACTGATCCGGCAGCACCATGACTGGGAGGAGTAAACGCAATCTCGTGGCTAAAACTTTGGCAATTATTTTAACATTGGTGTTCATGAGTGAGAGGGGGCGATACGAATCGCATTTGTTCGGGGGCTTCCCCGGTTTAGGCAATGCCACCAGTAGCGCCTCTCTCATTGTCGCCGGGAGCCGGCCGCATTCAAACGCCTCCTCCAAAACCATCGCCAACTGCGGAATCAACAAATCTGCATATTCTTTATAGAATTCAGAGGATAGACCATCCGTGCCAGCCGCCTTCCCGTTCGGGAGAGCAACAATTGCCTCCCTAAACTCAGCCTCAGTGATATGATGCATAAGAAATTCCTGCTGTCCCCTGGACAACCACACCAAGCTATGTCCTCAAAGTACCTATTCACTTCTTCCTCATCTACCGTGTCCCTGTGCTCATAGAGCTGTGCATAGTGTTTCGCGAAGCAAGCTAGAATACCGTCCGTGCTAGTCACCACGTCCCCCTGATCGCCAATCTCCTGCACCGTACAGTGGCGTGCCCAGGGATCCCTGACCCGGTCCGCTAGCCCCCTCCCTGGTCTACCCCCTTCTCCATAATATCTAGTCGTGGCGTGTTTGGATAGGAATTTCACCAACTCGTTATATTCAGTGACTTTTGATCTGATGTCAGCCAGCAATGTGGCCTCCGCACATACCTCCAGTCGACGCTCCAGAACCAACAACTCTTTTTCCAGCCGGGCCATGGAATCCCGGATAGATGTGAGCACCCCTGGTCGTAGGCCAATACACGCCCCCCTCACCGTCACCTTGAAGGCCTCCCATACTGTACTCATATTGTCAACGGACCTCACATTGTTCACAAAAAACTTCTCAATGATTTGACGTAAACGCTCACGTAACACCTGATCAGTCAATACACCAGGGGAGAAACGCCAAGTGAACGGAGCAGGCGCATGCGTTGGCAACTCTAGCACCAGTCTAACAGGCGTGTGGTCGGAGATAGTGCGAGGTAGATGTTCAACACCCAGTGCCCATCCACTCACATCACGAGTCACCAGCCAGTAATCCAATCTCGACCACTTATCATGCGCCGACGTGTAACATGTTCCCTCTCGCTTGCTCGGGCACTTCAATCTCCAGACATCCAACAGTTGCAGCCCACGCATACCCTCACATACCGCATCAGCCGCTTTCTTGCGCACACATAGCCTGTCCTGCTTCCTGTCCAATTCAGCATCCAGCGTGACATTCAAATCACCTCCGCAGAGGATAGCCGACGGGGGAAGCATATAAAGTTTGTTCCAGAGTGCGACATAAAAATCAGGATCATCGACATTCGGTCCGTATACATTAAGAAGGGTGATCAGCGTACTACACAATTTACCCTGCACAATGATATATCTACCATCCTGGTCAATCTCCTCATGGTGTATTTCAAACGGGACATTTTTCTTTATCAGAATCATCACCCCACGGGCATAGGAGGAATATGCCGTAGCCAGTCGTACCCCCGCCCATTGCTTACCCACTATTTCAGCCGCTTTACCCCGAAGGTGTGTTTCCTGAAGAAAAACAACCTGAGCACTATGTCTATTTGGAAAAGCAAGCATTTGTCGTGTCTTTTGCGGCCGATTGAGTCTCCGCACATTCCAAGTGACACAAGTGAGTTTACCCCCCCTATCCATATCGCCAAACTCTCAAGCAACCCAGCAGCCAAAAGACCCCTACCAGCACCCACCTGCCAACCCAACAGTCGATACCCAGTGACCTAGAAATGCCATGAGCGCTCTTGCAAGGTACACCCTACATATACCAACAATGGTTAACACATCCTACAGATAATTCAGATCCCCTACCACTGATCAGGATAAACAACAACTCCCCTTCAAACTCCAAAAACCCTTCCCCCATCCCACCACCCACTTCAGCATTCCCAATTTGCCAAAGCCATCCCATACCCCCACCTGCAACCCCCAACAATGCAAACAACTATGTGTGGGGATCTCCCATATCCGGGGGCGTAGCGGCGCATAACTCCCGCCAGAAAACTGACGAGAGTGCAGACCATTCTCAATAACCAAAACCCCAACCCTCTGCACCCCATCTTCGTGGTCATAGGAAAAAACAAAAATCAGCCAAACATCAGTACATTGCAATATGACACCCATTGATACTGTCATGGTTCAGTAGAGGCGGCAACTGAGGTGGACAGTGCCAGAAGCAGTCATCGCGGCAGGCGCACATGCCTCCCTCCATCCATAGCCATCAAGCCAGGCCCCCTACAGACCCTACAGGATGCATGTTCCATACAACAGCACATATGGCTTAACTAGGAAAAATAACACAGGCCAGTTCGCTCGTCCCACGACAGCAGTCATGGGGGTTGTACGAGTCGATCCAGTCTCCAGGGCACTGCAGGAGCGGGCAACAGCTACCAACTGTACAATTTTAAAGGAGGCACAATGCAGTACTTTACAGCTGTGCCCCCCCCTCGGTGGAGTGTATGAAACAGGTTAGGCTACTTCATCCTTCCGTTCCTCCTCGCCATCCAGAAGCCCATTCGGCTCTCTCTTATGTTTTTTCTGTTTTTTGGCGTAGTCCATGGCCGCCTTAGGGGAGGAAAAGATCTTATTATCCGACGGAGGACCTATCCGAAGGCGAGCGGGATATAACATGGCATATGGAATGTCTTCAGCACGCAAAAGCTGTTTCACTGTGGCAAATTCCTTGCGCGCTGTCTGCACCGCCATGGTAAAGTCAGGATAGAACTCAAGTTTGTTTCCCTGATCTTCAATGGAGCCCTTTTCCCTTGCAAGGCGTAGAATGGTATCCCGGTCCCTATAGTTCAAGATCCTGGCCACTATAGGACGCGGCGGCGCCCCCGGGCGGCGGGCGTTTTGCCAGGGAGCGATGAGCACGCTCTACTATGAAGACACGAGACAACTGGTCCGCCCCAAAAATGTCTATGAGCATGCGTTCCATGTAGTCCTCCATGCGACCAACATTCGTGGATTCTGGCAGGCCCGTGGCGCGGACATTGTTCCTTCTGGACCTCCCTTCCAACTCCTCATTCTTTGCCTGTATGACCGCCAACACCCTCTCCATATTGAAAACCTTAGACAAGACCGTGGCAAGGCCATCTTCGGTGGCGGACACTCTTTGCTCCACCTCCCCCATCCGCTCGTTTTGGCGGTCGAATTGCGTCGCCATTTGGTCCAGGCAGTGATTAACAGATTCCATGGTGCCTTCGATGGATTGGAGGGTCTTTTGCATAGCCACCAACGTAGATTCCAAATTCGGGGTGCCCCCAACTGCCCCCCCTTGCTCAGTGTCAGACGGCGCCTGGGAAGACATGAGCGCCGTTTTTTTGGCCTCAAACGTGATCTTCGGCTGATTCCTCTCCGGCCTGCCCATGGTGGCGATCAATGCAGCCCAGTCGTGGTTGCAGAAACACAGAGAGGATGTATCAGGCGAGAGGCCCCAAGCAAATACAGAGCATACACCAGCTGCCCCACACCAAGGAGTGGGCCCTCGCCTCCACAACTATCCCCAGCCTGGGTCAGACAGTGCCACCGCGCCCGGTGGCAAAAGCGCGCCAAAGCGTCCTGGAATCAGCCTCCCAGCTCTCGCGAATAATGGCAGCCCAACAGCGCCCAAAATCAGATTAGCGGCTATATCACCAGGGCTACAGACTGTGTATGTTCCTCCTGACAGCGCCTGCGTCATAAATTGGGATCCCAAGGTGGCACTCTCCTCCCAGCAACCGGCCTTGAAAGGAGGTCACAAAATGGCGGGCGCAGAAGGTGTCCTCCGCTATATATCAGCACCCTGCACTCTTTCGCTGCGTAGTGGCCGTAGCGAAGGTTCAGCCCCCATGAAGTGCAGTCCGCTAAGCTGCGCGAGCCACTCCACCACCCTGCAGGCCTTCTCCCCGTGCCCCCTGCCAACTACAGCTCGCGCAGCCCGGCGCCACCTCCGCAGCCCCGGGCTTGCGTAGCGCCCCGCCCCACTCACCGCAACCAACAGGGCCGAGATCTGGCCGTTCGTTGTCCTGGCGCCGCTCGGAGGAATCTTCACCGGCACCACCACCACAGGTATCGGGCACCGCTTCTTTCAGGCTCCCCCCGCAGGCAGCAGGGGGGTCTCCAGCCCGGACTGCAGCAGGATGGGCTCTCCACGAGAGGCGTGGTTCCGCAGGCGGGATTCCGGCGGAGGGCAGCTTGGCTCCGGGGGTGTCCACTGCAGCCGCCGCTCAAGAGAAAAGCGCCTCAGCGACCCCCCAAAGTTAGTGGGGAGTGCACAACTTAGGTACGGGGCTCAAAAGTCGGGATTTGCAGGATAAATAAGCGAATATTAGATGGTCTCGGCGGAGCCTCACTCAAGTGCGGCCATCTTGCTCGGCGCCCTCTAGCGCCCCTCCTATTTGACTTTAATTACTCTTCATCTTGATTTCAAGCATTTTCTTGCATTCTCCCCCATGAGATTTTTCTATGGACATTCTAATATTTAATCAAAGCAATAACGTAGGTGTACTACGGTTCAGTACACCTCCAAGGATTGAACAGAGAGTGTTTCTCAAGTAAGGGACAAGAAAAAAATCTAAATCTGCTTAAAATAAATCTACCCATCAGCAACAGAAAACCCTGAGATGCTGCGAGATTAAGGCCTGGATAACTACAATGCACCACCACAACCACACTCCGATGAAGGAGCACAAGCCACATCTATGCCAGAAATCAGAAACCAACCAACCACTGCTCAATTGGAGCCGGTGGTTTCCGCTGCTCGGCACCGGCAATTAATTGTCTGCACTGGCTCTAGTGACAGTCCCCACATAGTGGCGCAGTCTGTCTAATTCTTATACAAGTCTAAGTCTAATAATTACTAAGTCTAATAATTATTAAATCAATATATAATTTTTTTTAAAATACCTGCAAATCAAATTATAGATTTACGTGGTCTAGAAAAGTCTGAATTGTCACACTTGTGTGATGGTTAGTAGTTGTAATGTTACCTTCATTGGCAGAGCCAACGGGGCAATGGGTAGAGCAGGCTGGCAGTCCCTTTTTTCCCCTTACTTTTTTACAAATTAATCACTGCCACCCACAAGCACACCGACCTTCACCCCACCTGTGCAAGGGCTCCAAAGAAACCTAAGTAGGAGCTATTGTGCAGTTTGTGGTAAAAAGGTGTGTGGCACAGTATACAACATATTAATTGTGGGATAATAACCAAAATGAGAAAATATGATTCTATAAACAGGGCAGCAGGGCAGGGAGTAATCTGTCTACAAAGGAGCCCAACTTGGAAAGGCAGCTTGGAGGTATGAAATTGGAGTCACGGAAACTGTGGGGCATATTATCAAGAACTGCGTTAAAATTATCGCCGCTTTAATGGCAGGAAACTGCTGCTAAAGCGGCGATAATGGCCTTGATAATATGCCCTAGAGAATTCCAATACTGGATTTGGAAAAACAGGGGATGACAAGGTATTCACGATGATTGGATATTAGGGTCCTAGACTGCTGGTATTTGCGAACTCTCTTCTTTAGGTATTGTGGGCTAGTGTCATTAAGTGCTCTGTATGCAAGAGTTAGTGCCTTAAATTCAGATCTTGTCTTGACAGGCAGCCAGTGGAGACTACGCAGATGAGGAGATATGTGATGTCTTAGAGGGATGGCTGCCGCGTTCTGCACTGTCCGTAGTTTTCTAACCAGGTATGCTGGCAGCCCCAAGTACAAACTGTTTGCATAATCAAGTTGTGATGTGATCACCGCATGGACTACTGAGGAATCTTCGGAGGGCCTTAATTTTCCAGAAGCCAATGCTGCTGGATGATTCTGGAAATACATAATGTTTTTAGGAGCAGGCCTTGACATACGCATCCCAAAAAACACACGTTAAATGAAATGTGCAAAGCAATAAGTGCACCGCCTGCAGAGCTTACGCCCCTACATACGTCATCCATGTGATACGTATTCCATAACACACATTCTACGATATGCGCATTGTTGCGCACACACGTTGATAGGAGGAGGTAAGACTAAGGATTTATTCTGACAGGAAAGAGCAGACCCTTCTCTTGGCCAGCCTGAATCAGCTCTCACCCCAACCGTGTCCCCCTTACAACACAAAAGCCCCTCAACATTTCACGGACTCCCGCCACTCGAGACAAGCAAGGCACGAGCCCTAAGCTTACCGAGAATGCTTGTCTCGAGTAGGCACGAGCCAAGTATAGCACGCACTCTAGAAATGTGCAGCCCTCCATGAGATGGACAGTTTAATCCCAGCGGCGCCATTTACAGAGAGCCTCCATATACTCATTAAAGTTTTCAGCCTCCACCAGCTTCCTGGTGCCTATACACGCGTTGATCATGTTGCTGGGGTTGTTGAGGGTGGAGTGTTGCTAAGGCGGGAGTCAGGGGCGGATTGGCAAGGCGGGCATTCGGGAATGGGCCGAAGGGCCGGTGCCTCAGTGCCATCTGTGGGCCGTTTTTTTTCTCCCCTGTCCCAGTCCACAGAGAGTGGACTAGGAAAGGTGAGAAAAAAAAAACGGCCCACAGAGTGCACGGAGACAGACAGAGAAAATGAAAGCAGCCTCGCTGTGGCCAGACAGCGATTGTCAGCTGTGGCCTCTCCTTCACCCCTACCCTGCCAAGCAATCAAGCTGAGGCTGGGCTGGGGAGGGGTGATTGTTTGCAAGAATCGGCCTCCCTGGGGGCCAGGTGTTTCTCAGGCCTTTGAGCCATTTGCACCTCGGCCCCCCTAGCGCCCATGCAGCCCAGAAACGGTGTTAGTCTTAACACCTCGCCCACAGCCCTTCACATTCAGGGTATAGTGGGCGAGGAAGATTGGGTCTTGCTGTGCGGGCCTGGTGATGTTTGGATTTTTTTTGTTTTATTTATTTATTTATGCGATTTTATATAGCGCAGACTTTACCCGAAGGTGTCAGAGCGCTTCACACTAGGAACAGCAATAATACATGAGGAGAAAATTATAAGTGGACAAATTACAAAAGCAAACGTTAAGTTACATGAATCAAAAGTGACAATAGTGAGCAACCAAAATACAAGAGGAGCAAACGATACGTTACAGGAGGAAAAAGTGATATGTGTTAAGGTTACAAAAGCGTACAAAATACAAATAGAGGTATAATACTGCAATAAATGACAGACACTCCAGCACAAGAACAAAGGTTACGTAGGCAATGGTGGCACTTGTGCAAGTATCTAAAGCAAACAAATGTGAGAGGTAGCATACAGTGTGTTACAAGAGAAAAGTGACGTGTGCAAGTTACAAAAGGGTACCATACACAGGTACATGGGTAATACTACAGTAAATGGTAAATACTCAAACTGCCAGAACACACTGGGAAGGCACTTCCCATGCACCAGCTTCACCTCAGCCTCCCCCTTGGCTACCTGGCTACCTTGGATGACCCAGAAAGCTGTGTTTTGTGCTCCCCTGCCAGGACATTTTCCCAAGGCCTGGAGGGTTGATTAATTTACTAATTGCAGGGGCCTTACCTCTGTTCATGTGCTCCTGAGCTGAAGGTCTGGGGAGGGCTACGTAGGTTAGTAAATGCAGGAGCTTTGTTGCTTTTCAGGTGCTCCTGTGCTGGAGGGCTGGAATAATTTTGTGACAAAAAAGGGGCCTTGCTATTTTTTTTAGTTGCTCAGCATGTAGGCCATTGTCACCTTGGCCCTGTGTCCTGTGCAAGAACAGTATCCTGCCACTTTCATTCCTTGTCTGTGCAAAAGGTGTTTCATGAAAGGGCACGCCCCTTGAATGTGGGGCACGCCCCGTAAATATGTGCCACGGCTCTTGAATGTGGGCCACTTTTTTCGTCAGTGCCCGGGCCGAATTGTGATCCCAATCCGACCCTGGCGGGAGTGCTGCGTGCGCAGTCTTCTGGGTGCGTTGAATGGTTCTGTTACTGCTGCCCACCTAGAGAGCACCAAGTCACGTCTGTGATACGGGGGGATCGCCCTTCAAGGGGGTGAACTGACAAGCCACGCTTCCCAGGGCTCACTCGCCAAACAGGAAGGGGGTGCACTCAGAAATATTTGAATACTCCCGCTGATTGTCTCAGGCCACCCAGTCATGTGAGAGTGGGTCGAGGATAAACAGTAAAATTGCCTAACACCGTAGTTTTTATCAGATCAATAATCGGCTTTTCCTCTACCAGGGGCTTGAAGGCTGCTGATAGGACCAACAAGTGTAAAGAAAATGCATTCAGCAGTAGAAGAAATGTATTAGTTTAGTATCTAAGTACATGTTGGTGTGTAGAAGAAATCACTCACTGATGCTCGACACAAGTTTTATACTGTGGTTATGTATCTAATTTTTGGGGTTTTTTCAATATTTTATGACTCCCTTAACAACGGTTCAAGGATAGTTCATATTATTCTCAAGGTAACGCACTAAGCAGTATTTATTGGAACGTCGACCCCAGCATTGCCAAGTGGTACACGTGTTTTGTAAACATATTAGTAATTTGTATTGAAATAGTTTTGCTTTAATTTTTGGTGAGTACATACTGAAACGCGACCAGGTTGATAGCAATATGAGTACTTGGACCGAATGGCCGCCGAAACACCCCCTAGCATTTCAGACAGGTGAAACGGCCCCAGTGACGCAGAGGAGTCCAGTTTGTGATGTAGATTCGGCGGTTAGGAGCAGGGTTTGCTAAAGGCTAGTGTGCAGCAGAAAGTTTCTTCTTTTAATTTTTATTGCACAACGCAGTCAATGATTTGTCAAGTTTTTGCAGTCAGCGGACTTCCCGGTAGATGGAAAAGCTGCAAAGTTATAGAGCTTCGAAAGGGTTGGGCTCTATCCAAAACATGAGCTCAGAGATATGTAGCATATACGTCACGCAACTGTTATGTGAAGAAGCGCGCCTCGCGCTAAACTTGAAAAAAAAAGACGACGAGAGGAGGAGGCAGCAGGGGGAGGGGAGAAAGGACAGGGCCTGCGCCTGTTTGCCTAGCGGGAGTGAGCAGGAACCATCTGTTTGTAATTAACGGATGGTTTGAAAGCTCTCCCCGCAAGGGAATCGCCAAACGTTCACACATTGCCATTGAAAGCAATGCAATGCGTGCAAGTTTTTGGCAGATAGACGGATTGCTAAAGATCTTTTTCCTACACAGCGAGACCTAAAAATGGCATCTGGAAGATATCATCCAGTACAGCACTGAGATGAGGAACGGGAGCAGGGACCACATACCACCTCTGCTGGATGGAACTTCTTCATTATACTAACAGGAGAGATGAAAGTCTCAGGAAAAACAGTGACCTGCATCACCAGAAGTACAACAAAGAAATATTCTTTCCGTATCTGTCATAGTGAAGCACAAACTAGGCAACTGCTCTCAGAAGAAAACCTCAACAGGATGAGAGATCTTTTGGAAGTCTTGTGCCAACAGATGCACCCTTGTGCATTAGTGCAAAGGCTGTTTGCCTTCCCTGAAGCATAGTTTTCTACAGCAAGAAGTCCCTGCCAATAAAACACCTATTTTTTAAAGTGTTCCAATGTTGTGTTTGTACTACACGATGCTACACATTTGCAAAATGGAAAAATTAGGAGAAATTAGAATGTTTTTCCATCTAAACCTGGTTAGGCCAGCTAAATTGTCTTGGCTGTCTAGGAAGACTACGTTGTAAGATGAGTGGTGCACAGTACAAAGACTGTGTGGAACAAAGCTTGCCCAAAACTTTAAGTATAGTTATACACTACTGGTTGGCTGTCTGTAAAAGGTACAGCACCGGGCAAATGACGTGCACACTGGAGATTTGCACACCTCAGGGGTGCCTGTCTGTCTGGAGAAATTGATCTGTCCAATTAGAGGTTGTGTAGAAGACAAACACACATGTACAACAATAGCCTACCCAGCAATGACCAGTTAAGTTAATTGTCCACAGAGGGTTGACTGTCCGCAAAGCATTTACCACGGGGTCAATTAAAGGCCATGTCTGCTGGGGGTTTGGCTTCCTAACAGAGGTGCTGCTGTCTGCAGAAGTGTGTTGTCCATGACAAGCTGTGCACAATGCAAAAACCGTGCTCAACAGTGTCTTGCCCACCTGCATGCAGTTGGTTACCCAAAGCCGGTTCAGGGTCCACATCTGGTTAGACAGGGTGAAGGCTAGTCATGTAATTCACGAATGCTGATTATCTATATATATATATAACAACGAAAGTATGTCTGTCTGTCTGTTTGTCTTTTATGCATTACTACACCATTCATCTGATCGCCATGAAACTTCGAGAAGTTGTTGAGTAATGTAAATTGTAAATTGATACTTGTATAGCGCACTACTCACCCACAAGGGTCTCAAGGCGCTTGTACGAATACCGCTGTGGAACCCATCCTGGCTTTCCCTGTGAGGCGTCCACTCCTGGGCACCCCCAAGGTGGAGGCCAGGCATCCTTAGCGTTGTGTGGGCCGTTGTGGAGATTAAGCAAGCTATTGCCCAGAGTTGCAGAGTGGAACTCCATGATTGGAATAGGCACCGAGGCGAGAATTATCAGGTCCGTGGAATTTTGAGCCCAAGACCCGCCGAGACGGGGAATTGAACCCTGGTCCCGGGCTAGACCTCTGCATCAGGGTCTGCTGCTCTAATCATTGAGCCACACTTCTCTAGTACACTCCCGTGAAGGCTCTGTCCAAAACAACATTTCAAAAATCGGCCCTCCAGGGCCCCTATTCTTTCGAATACTGAAATAGACAGCGAATTTGTGAGCATCGTCGAAAGTTATGACCCCCAAACGGAAATTGATTGGTCAATCTACATCAGAAGCACGAAAGAAAAAGGCATTACGAGCTTCAGAAACAGATGAGCAATGGGAAGAAAAATTAGAAGCTGTTCGAATACAAACTGCTCAAGCCCTTAATTCTCAAACGAACGAGCAAAGAGTATCAAATTTGGAAGCCGATCGAGTACGCAATGCTCAAGCCTGTTCTTCTCAAACGAACAAGCAACGAGAATCAAGATTGGAAACAGATTGATTACGCACTGCTCAAGCCTGCTCGAATGAAACAGGAGAGCAACGAGAATCAAGATTGGAAGCCAATCGTGGACGCACTGCTCAAGCCACACTTTGAAATGTTTTCAAAAATAAAATGAATAAGTTTCAATAACAATCACACAATGTAAATTGAATGTTATCATAGCGAGTTTCCTTGAATTTCCTTTCTTCTGAGATCGCAGCAACGCGCGACGGGTAAGCTAGTCTTAAATAATCCAAGAGCAAGAAAAATAGTAAGAGAGAAGGAAATAAAAAATGAAGGAAGACAAGAAAAAGAAGGAAATAAAACCGAAAAGACTGAAGGAAAGAATTGAATAAAAAGCGGTTTCCCTCAATCACCGCCTGGTACGAAGAGATTGTTATTATGAAATAAGGGCCTGGAAAGAGCACATTTTAAGGCCCTTTTTTCCGGTGCATAGCACCCGAATTATACATTCTATTAAAAACCTGCTCTAGGCCCCCTTCCGCACTTGCCAGGGATACAAACTGCCAGCCGGTTATGTAGCGCACGTGTGCTGCAGATCATGTCGTAGTCAGCCTCCTGTGCACATCAGACCTTTCCCAGCTCTAACTAGGATGGGGTGTTGTTGCCTTGGAGGCTTGTTCCCACCCTAGGCGGTGACGAGTTAGGAAAAGGTTGGGGTGCATACATACACAGTGCACGCTCACTGATTGACAAGCAGCCTTGAAAACCCAGGGCTTAGGCAAAAGGCGCCCAGAATGCTTGCAATCAGCGAGGCTGCAGTGCATTATTTGAGGGAGGTACCTTACAGTGCTGTTATCCTGTGCTGACCAGGGTTAAATTCAGGTAAGCCTTAAAAATCCTGCAACGCCTAGCACATGTGCCTATTAGAAAGAATCTGGTTTTGCCTGACCTTCGCGCAGAGCGAGGGTCACAGGTGTAATGCATTACTGATTCATTCAAAGAAATAGGAAATAGCAATAGAGGCAGAAATTGAAGCAGGGCGGAGCACTGCCGCTCCAATAAAGAAACTGCCCCTGAAGATTATAACATCAGGACAAGAAAGGCAGCAGTTAAGTGAAGGAGAGGAAACATTTGAATCACCAAATACCATCAATAGTACACAAAGTGACACCAGAAGCACAAAGCACCCTGCCCATTGGGCTACCTAGGGCCCAACTTAGGTGTGGCCTATATGTAGAAAAAAGGGGGTTTCAGATGTGGCAAGTAACTTTAAATGTTCAGTCAATATAGCAGTGAACTGTACATGCAGGCAATGCAGTGGCAGATGCATGCAACAGTTTGAAAGGCTACATCTGTGGGCGGTGCAAGCAGTGCTGCAGGCCCACTAGTAGCATTTAATTTACAGTCCCTGGGTATATGGGATAACCACTGTACAATGGACTTACAACTAAATTAAACAGCAGTGGTAAAGAGACCAGAGTCCTAAAGCCAACAAAAACAGGTCAGAAGAAATAAAGGCGGAAGGCAAAATGTTTGGGGATAAACCTGCAAAAAGGGACATGTCCAACACCAGCCAAGGGGCATGTGTCTCTGAAGAGAGTGGTCTCCTTGTGACTGGACAAAGCAAAGACTATGTGCAGCAAATACAAGTCCATCTGTGTGTGGTTGGATGCTCACTAGAGAACATGGTTCCTCAAAGAGCTCAGTAGTACAGGCTAAAGACTGTAAGTAGTAGGAGTGAGGTTCCGTGAGAATCGTAATGGTGTTTTTGACTTGTTCGAATATGGACGAGTTTGGTATCTATGAACCGCAAATGACGAGTTTAGTGGGTGTACGCGTTTTTGCTACACTATCTTGCACCGTTCGTCTTATTCGTGGGTTTCTCCATCTGAACTCACGGGTTCCATTTTAGATACGGCATCCATTTTGTTTCTTGCCCTCAAGTAGTCAGCGAACGGACACTGTCCGCTTCGTGACCCTGGGATTCCCAAGCTCTTGCGGAAGACACGTGTTCCTTTGAGGGTGTCTTTATGACGAGGGGGATGACACTGCAAAGGCAGATGGCTTCGCTCGAGGCTCATCTTGCCGTGCCGGTCTATTGTTTCAGTCGTGCATGCATTAGGCACGAATCCTTTGATCCTGCAAATATGCTTCCGATGTTGCCCCCTACACTCTTTTTCAATCTGTTGTCTATCTTTGTCTTCCTTGCACCTGTTTCTGTCTCTTTTCTTAACTCGTTTACAGCCAGAATGGAATGTACTTAATGATGGGATAACGTACTTTTACAGTTGGGAACCGGCGATGCTACTGTAATTATGTTCCGGGCTCCTGAAAACATGAAAGCGACCCTTTTGAAGTTTATTGTGGGAACTGAGTTGTAACCTTTTGTTCGCCATGTTGTGCTATGACGACAATATGTATAAAAGGAGCGACCCACTGTTGCAATTCGAAGCAGTCTCTCAGAACCTACACATTGTGTACTTCTTGCGATCTCTGTATCCCTGCAGTAAATAAACGCTGATCTTTGACGCCGAAGGAAGTGTCCCGTGTCTCTGTGATTTATACGCCAGAACAGGTAACCCACGAAGGTTTCAGGTGTTGTCCCCTGGCACCGCTGGGCCTTAGAATAGCCCAGTCCTTCAGTTTGCGCCCAACGTGGGGCGACATCAGTGGTACCGGTCCAAAGCCCGACGATCGTGAGGAACTTCGTGTGAAATCTCCGAGGGAAGGTGCACCCCGCTTCATCGATCCTGTTATCGAAATAAGTGGTCCGAAGACTTTTCCCGCGAAGATTCCCACCTCCTGACGGCTGCGACGGACTGATGCCCTGACTGTCGACCTGTTTTGGCGCCTGGCGTAGTCCTTTGTACGGCGAGACGATAGACGGGCCTTCCTGGTGACGCCATTGTTCCTTCAGTTAAGTATTTGTGGGTCACTCCCAGAATCCTTGGTCGTCGTTGTTGAAACTTGGTTGTTTGCATGGTTCCATTGCATTTGTGGTTCTTAGTTGTTGGTTCTTAGTTGTTGGGTTTTATTTGACGATTGCAATTGCCAAAAACCGAGGGTCTTGCATTTTTGCGAGGACATCGTAATTCGATAACCCTTGAAGTTTGTAAACTCGGTTAGTGTGCACGATGCCTGGCCGTAGTACTTTGTTTGGCTTCCTTAAATGTTGCGGTACGGATTCCCGGTTGGAGGACTCATGTCCGATACCTCCAGTTGGAACTCCGATTTATGAGCTCTATAGTCGACATGGAGTAGGTCCTATCGTATATAATGAATATTGGATCCGTTACACTAAAAATGATGGTGTCCTCAGTTGGCCACCCCATGGTAGTTTCGAAACTGCAATTTTGGACAATCTCGAAGCAAAATTGTTTAAAAAGAAAGCTAGGCCGGCCATGTTTGATTCCTTTCGGTTATGGCGTAAAGAGGCCAAGCAGAAAGAAATCAAACAGATTAAGAAAAATAAGAGAGAAGGTATTTTGACGGTGATGCGAAATGCAGAGCAGTTTCAGCGAGACAAAGAAGAGAAGGAAAAGGAAGTTTTTGCTAGACTGCAACATATGGCGGTGGATAAATGTTATCCAGTTTTACCGTCGAGTTCTGATAAGAAGGGAGAAGAAGCGGTAGAGGACCCTTTGCTGTCCTATCTACTAGATAGAGGTAGGGAGGTGCAAATAAAATAATTCAGCCCTGGGAACATAAAAATACTTGCACCTGGGCTGGGATTAGCAGGGCAAGAAGAAGGGCGAGCAGCATCCACGTCTATGCTTGCATCTCCTATTTGACCTTAATTTTTTTTTTTTTTGGTAGACCTTTATTGCACATTATACATATACACAGCGGTGTGCCTACAACCCACTGGTAGGGCCGGCCGCAATCAGTGTACCAGCCAAGGCAGACGAGCCTAGGAACACATATCACTGGTAGAAGGGTATAGCTTAGAAAGGCACAATAGATGCTCAGAATAAAATGTTCAAAGTACACCATAAGACTGTGGCCGTATCGCCCTGATGGAATCTCGGTCTCATTTTACAGTTTTGAAGAACCAAACTCAGGCAATAACAGAACCCAACTCCCCCCCAACCCTCCCGATCCTGGTCCTCGTGAGTATTCCGAGTCTGTTAGGTACAGTGTCCAAGAGGTACTCAACCCCAGAGGAGGCAGATGGTCGTTAACCAGGGCAGGCAGTCATTGACAGGTCTATCCACCATGGTACAAACAACAGCGGGTACATGTATGGCAGTTAGGTCACGCTGTCCGGTTATGGTGCATGTGGAACCACCAAATAGATCCATAGCTCAGACATACTCTGCAGGACAGACGGCACACGCTCACTCAGTCAATACTCATTCGGGTTCACCGCCTCCTTCCGATAAGTCGGCACTCACACTCCTCTCGCTATCAGTGTCAGCTAGGGAAAGCATATAGAGCGTAAATGGAGCCCATATATCCCGTGGTCGCGCCTTCACTGGTAGTCCCTCATAGTAACAATTCAGTTGATCCCTGCAGTAAGCCATGTCATTCAGCCACAGCTGCACATCAGGCGCTCTCCTCCCTCCCCAACCCATAGCAACTCTCCGTTTAGCCAATTGGAGCGCCAACACAATGAACCGTCTAGACTTTGCTGATATACCAGAAGCAATTCCCAGAAGGCAAAGGCGCACATCCAACGCAACTTCGGTCGATGTCATGGAAGTAAGCGTCTCAGACACCGCCTTCCAGAAGTCATACACACGGGAACATCCCCAGGCCAGGTGCACAAAGTCAGCGTCATCCTCTCCGCACCGGACACACTGAGCAGACGCTCTAAGGCCAAACCGAACCAGCTGAACCAGCGTGTAGTACCACTGATGTATGAACTTATAATGCAGAAGACGAAAATTACCATTAATCACATACCCCCCAGTCATAGCACAACATTCGGTCCACTCGTCATCACTCAACGGTTCTGGGAGACTCCTATCCCATCTGGCCCTAGCCAGGACTGCGCCCCCTCCCTCATCTTCCTGTGCAGCTCGATATAGCTTAGATAGCAATTTTCGTCCTGTCCGTGGCAGTGTAAAGCAACTGTAAAGCCCCGAGTGCCAACGGCTCCTCCGGGTATGTTGGATATAGAGCATGTACAGCAGCCCGAAGCCTAACGTATACAAAGGTAGACATAGCGGCATTAGTTGAGCGGGCTGTCATGGCCTGTAAGGGGAGAAACGATGCTCCAGGGAAAAGGTCCCCCATAGTTTGAAGTCCAGCTTCCCTCAGAACCTGTAACCCTCCAATCTCTCCCAATACCGAAATACCTGAGTGATAAAGCAGCGGCATAGCCGGCGCATATAACGGCAACCTGGCTGCCCGTCTGCCCAAATCTTCCCAGGCAGTCGCCGTGATCCGCACAGTGTCAATCTCCCCCTTCTCAAACACTGATTGTTCATTAACAATCATGGCCCTCAGGGGATGTGGCAGGACAGCACTGGCTTCAAGCGCTACATGCGGAGTGTACGGTGGAGCACACATCCAGTAAGTCGCAAAATACGCCTGCGCACAGAGATAATAGAGCTTCATGTCCGGCACAGCAAACCCCCCCAGTTCATACGGTTTGGTCAGTACCTCCCACGTTACACGTGGCTTCTTACCGGCCCAGGTGAGAGATATCAGTAGGGACCGCATTCTGGCAAAGAAGTGCGACTTCAGCGGGACAGGTATATTGACAAAGAGATAAAGAAATTTCGGCAGTACCACCATTTTATTCCTTATAATTTCTTGGGAGTCCCTGTGCACCCAGACGCCTAGATATCGAACCGACTCTGTTGCCCATTCCAGCGGGAATTCCAATGGGATCTGGTGAGTAACGTCCGTGAGAGGTAGCACGATAGATTTGTCCCAGTTGATGGTCAGTCCGGAGTGGCGACCAAACTTAATGAATTCTCGGAGTATGTTTTCTAGGTGGAGTGCCGGTTCACGAACATAGAGGACCATGTCGTCAGCATACATTGACTCAGCCAAGGATCTAAGAGGGAACTTCAACGCCGCTTCCGCGTACCTCTGCCGCAAGATACAGGCCAGTGGTTCCATCATGATAGCAAAAAGTAAGGGCGAGAGCGGGCAACCCTGCCTTGTTCCCCTCTGAATCGGAAATGGGGAAGAGACATGACCATTGACCCTCACTCTCGCTGTGGGCTCAGTATATAAGAGAGCAACCAGCGAAGTAAAAAAAAAAGGGTACCCCCATCCGGTGCAGGACAGCCAACATATATTTCCATGCCACCGAATCAAAGGCCTTGGCAGCGTCGAGCATGACTGCCACCGCAGCCAGCTCAGGTTTAAGCAGGTGTAACACAGCAAACAGAGCCCTCAGATTGTGAGTAGTTGACCTGAGAGGAACAAACCCCGACTGATCCGGCAGCACCATGACTGGGAGGAGTAAACGCAATCTCGTGGCTAAAACTTTGGCAATTATTTTAACATTGGTGTTCATGAGTGAGAGGGGGCGATACGAATCGCATTTGTTCGGGGGCTTCCCCGGTTTAGGCAATGCCACCAGTAGCGCCTCTCTCATTGTCGCCGGGAGCCGGCCGCATTCAAACGCCTCCTCCAAAACCATCGCCAACTGCGGAATCAACAAATCTGCATATTCTTTATAGAATTCAGAGGATAGACCATCCGTGCCAGCCGCCTTCCCGTTCGGGAGAGCAACAATTGCCTCCCTAAACTCAGCCTCAGTGATATGATGCATAAGAAATTCCTGCTGTCCCCTGGACAACCACACCAAGCTATGTCCTCAAAGTACCTATTCACTTCTTCCTCATCTACCGTGTCCCTGTGCTCATAGAGCTGTGCATAGTGTTTCGCGAAGCAAGCTAGAATACCGTCCGTGCTAGTCACCACGTCCCCCTGATCGCCAATCTCCTGCACCGTACAGTGGCGTGCCCAGGGATCCCTGACCCGGTCCGCTAGCCCCCTCCCTGGTCTACCCCCTTCTCCATAATATCTAGTCGTGGCGTGTTTGGATAGGAATTTCACCAACTCGTTATATTCAGTGACTTTTGATCTGATGTCAGCCAGCAATGTGGCCTCCGCACATACCTCCAGTCGACGCTCCAGAACCAACAACTCTTTTTCCAGCCGGGCCATGGAATCCCGGATAGATGTGAGCACCCCTGGTCGTAGGCCAATACACGCCCCCCTCACCGTCACCTTGAAGGCCTCCCATACTGTACTCATATTGTCAACGGACCTCACATTGTTCACAAAAAACTTCTCAATGATTTGACGTAAACGCTCACGTAACACCTGATCAGTCAATACACCAGGGGAGAAACGCCAAGTGAACGGAGCAGGCGCATGCGTTGGCAACTCTAGCACCAGTCTAACAGGCGTGTGGTCGGAGATAGTGCGAGGTAGATGTTCAACACCCAGTGCCCATCCACTCACATCACGAGTCACCAGCCAGTAATCCAATCTCGACCACTTATCATGCGCCGACGTGTAACATGTTCCCTCTCGCTTGCTCGGGCACTTCAATCTCCAGACATCCAACAGTTGCAGCCCACGCATACCCTCACATACCGCATCAGCCGCTTTCTTGCGCACACATAGCCTGTCCTGCTTCCTGTCCAATTCAGCATCCAGCGTGACATTCAAATCACCTCCGCAGAGGATAGCCGACGGGGGAAGCATATAAAGTTTGTTCCAGAGTGCGACATAAAAATCAGGATCATCGACATTCGGTCCGTATACATTAAGAAGGGTGATCAGCGTACTACACAATTTACCCTGCACAATGATATATCTACCATCCTGGTCAATCTCCTCATGGTGTATTTCAAACGGGACATTTTTCTTTATCAGAATCATCACCCCACGGGCATAGGAGGAATATGCCGTAGCCAGTCGTACCCCCGCCCATTGCTTACCCACTATTTCAGCCGCTTTACCCCGAAGGTGTGTTTCCTGAAGAAAAACAACCTGAGCACTATGTCTATTTGGAAAAGCAAGCATTTGTCGTGTCTTTTGCGGCCGATTGAGTCTCCGCACATTCCAAGTGACACAAGTGAGTTTACCCCCCCTATCCATATCGCCAAACTCTCAAGCAACCCAGCAGCCAAAAGACCCCTACCAGCACCCACCTGCCAACCCAACAGTCGATACCCAGTGACCTAGAAATGCCATGAGCGCTCTTGCAAGGTACACCCTACATATACCAACAATGGTTAACACATCCTACAGATAATTCAGATCCCCTACCACTGATCAGGATAAACAACAACTCCCCTTCAAACTCCAAAAACCCTTCCCCCATCCCACCACCCACTTCAGCATTCCCAATTTGCCAAAGCCATCCCATACCCCCACCTGCAACCCCCAACAATGCAAACAACTATGTGTGGGGATCTCCCATATCCGGGGGCGTAGCGGCGCATAACTCCCGCCAGAAAACTGACGAGAGTGCAGACCATTCTCAATAACCAAAACCCCAACCCTCTGCACCCCATCTTCGTGGTCATAGGAAAAAACAAAAATCAGCCAAACATCAGTACATTGCAATATGACACCCATTGATACTGTCATGGTTCAGTAGAGGCGGCAACTGAGGTGGACAGTGCCAGAAGCAGTCATCGCGGCAGGCGCACATGCCTCCCTCCATCCATAGCCATCAAGCCAGGCCCCCTACAGACCCTACAGGATGCATGTTCCATACAACAGCACATATGGCTTAACTAGGAAAAATAACACAGGCCAGTTCGCTCGTCCCACGACAGCAGTCATGGGGGTTGTACGAGTCGATCCAGTCTCCAGGGCACTGCAGGAGCGGGCAACAGCTACCAACTGTACAATTTTAAAGGAGGCACAATGCAGTACTTTACAGCTGTCCCCCCCCCTCGGTGGAGTGTATGAAACAGGTTAGGCTACTTCATCCTTCCGTTCCTCCTCGCCATCCAGAAGCCCATTCGGCTCTCTCTTACGTTTTTTCTGTTTTTTGGCGTAGTCCATGGCCGCCTTAGGGGAGGAAAAGATCTTATTATCCGACGGAGGACCTATCCGAAGGCGAGCGGGATATAACATGGCATATGGAATGTCTTCAGCACGCAAAAGCTGTTTCACTGTGGCAAATTCCTTGCGCGCTGTCTGCACCGCCATGGTAAAGTCAGGATAGAACTCAAGTTTGTTTCCCTGATCTTCAATGGAGCCCTTTTCCCTTGCAAGGCGTAGAATGGTATCCCGGTCCCTATAGTTCAAGATCCTGGCCACTATAGGACGCGGCGGCGCCCCCGGGCGGCGGGCGTTTTGCCAGGGAGCGATGAGCACGCTCTACTATGAAGACACGAGACAACTGGTCCGCCCCAAAAATGTCTATGAGCATGCGTTCCATGTAGTCCTCCATGCGACCAACATTCGTGAATTCTGGCAGGCCCGTGGCGCGGACATTGTTCCTTCTGGACCTCCCTTCCAACTCCTCATTCTTTGCCTGTATGACCGCCAACACCCTCTCCATATTGAAAACCTTAGACAAGACCGTGGCAAGGCCATCTTCGGTGGCGGACACTCTTTGCTCCACCTCCCCCATCCGCTCATTTTGGCGGTCGAATTGCGTCGCCATTTGGTCCAGGCAGTGATTAACAGATTCCATGGTGCCTTCGATGGATTGGAGGGTCTTTTGCATAGCCACCAACGTAGATTCCAAATTCGGGGTGCCCCCAACTGCCCCCCCTTGCTCAGTGTCAGACGGCGCCTGGGAAGACATGAGCGCCGTTTTTTTGGCCTCAAACGTGATCTTCGGCTGATTCCTCTCCGGCCTGCCCATGGTGGCGATCAATGCAGCCCAGTCGTGGTTGCAGAAACGCAGAGAGGATGTATCAGGCGAGAGGCCCCAAGCAAATACAGAGCATACACCAGCTGCCCCACACCAAGGAGTGGGCCCTCGCCTCCACAACTATCCCCAGCCTGGGTCAGACAGTGCCACCGCGCCCGGTGGCAAAAGCGCGCCAAAGCGTCCTGGAATCAGCCTCCCAGCTCTCGCGAATAATGGCAGCCCAACAGCGCCCAAAATCAGATTAGCGGCTATATCACCAGGGCTACAGACTGTGTATGTTCCTCCTGACAGCGCCTGCGTCATAAATTGGGATCCCAAGGTGGCACTCTCCTCCCAGCAACCGGCCTTGAAAGGAGGTCACAAAATGGCGGGCGCAGAAGGTGTCCTCCGCTATATATCAGCACCCTGCACTCTTTCGCTGCGTAATGGCCGTAGCGAAGGTTCAGCCCCCATGAAGTGCAGTCCGCTAAGCTGCGCGAGCCACTCCACCACCCTGCAGGCCTTCTCCCCGTGCCCCCTGCCAACTACAGCTCGCGCAGCCCGGCGCCACCTCCGCAGCCCCGGGCTTGCGTAGCGCCCCGCCCCACTCACCGCAACCAACAGGGCCGAGATCTGGCCGTTCGTTGTCCTGGCGCCGCTCGGAGGAATCTTCACCGGCACCACCACCACAGGTATCGGGCACCGCTTCTTTCAGGCTCCCCCCGCAGGCAGCAGGGGGGTCTCCAGCCCGGACTGCAGCAGGATGGGCTCTCCACGAGAGGCGTGGTTCCGCAGGCGGGATTCCGGCGGAGGGCAGCTTGGCTCCGGGGGTGTCCACTGCAGCCGCCGCTCAAGAGAAAAGCGCCTCAGCGACCCCCCAAAGTTAGTGGGGAGTGCACAACTTAGGTACGGGGCTCAAAAGTCGGGATTTGCAGGATAAATAAGCGAATATTAGATGGTCTCGGCGGAGCCTCACTCAAGTGCGGCCATCTTGCTCGGCGCCCTCTAGCGCCCCTCCTATTTGACTTTAATTACTCTTCATCTTGATTTCAAGCATTTTCTTGCATTCTCCCCCATGAGATTTTTCTATGGACATTCTAATATTTAATCAAAGCAATAACGTAGGTGTACTACGGTTCAGTACACCTCCAAGGATTGAACAGAGAGTGTTTCTCAAGTAAGGGACAAGAAAAAAATCTAAATCTGCTTAAAATAAATCTACCCATCAGCAACAGAAAACCCTGAGATGCTGCGAGATTAAGGCCTGGATAACTACAATGCACCACCACAACCACACTCCGATGAAGGAGCACAAGCCACATCTATGCCAGAAATCAGAAACCAACCAACCACTGCTCAATTGGAGCCGGTGGTTTCCGCTGCTCGGCACCGGCAATTAATTGTCTGCACTGGCTCTAGTGACAGTCCCCACATAGTGGCGCAGTCTGTCTAATTCTTATACAAGTCTAAGTCTAATAATTACTAAGTCTAATAATTATTAAATCAATATATAATTTTTTTTAAAATACCTGCAAATCAAATTATAGATTTACGTGGTCTAGAAAAGTCTGAATTGTCACACTTGTGTGATGGTTAGTAGTTGTAATGTTACCTTCATTGGCAGAGCCAACGGGGCAATGGGTAGAGCAGGCTGGCAGTCCCTTTTTTCCCCTTACTTTTTTACAAATTAATCACTGCCACCCACAAGCACACCGACCTTCACCCCACCTGTGCAAGGGCTCCAAAGAAACCTAAGTAGGAGCTATTGTGCAGTTTGTGGTAAAAAGGTGTGTGGCACAGTATACAACATATTAATTGTGGGATAATAACCAAAATGAGAAAATATGATTCTATAAACAGGGCAGCAGGGCAGGGAGTAATCTGTCTACAAAGGAGCCCAACTTGGAAAGGCAGCTTGGAGGTATGAAATTGGAGTCACGGAAACTGTGGGGCATATTATCAAGAACTGCGTTAAAATTATCGCCGCTTTAATGGCAGGAAACTGCTGCTAAAGCGGCGATAATGGCCTTGATAATATGCCCTAGAGAATTCCAATACTGGATTTGGAAAAACAGGGGATGACAAGGTATTCACGATGATTGGATATTAGGGTCCTAGACTGCTGGTATTTGCGAACTCTCTTCTTTAGGTATTGTGGGCTAGTGTCATTAAGTGCTCTGTATGCAAGAGTTAGTGCCTTAAATTCAGATCTTGTCTTGACAGGCAGCCAGTGGAGACTACGCAAATGAGGAGATATGTGATGTCTTAGAGGGATGGCTGCCGCGTTCTGCACTGTCCGTAGTTTTCTAACCAGGTATGCTGGCAGCCCCAAGTACAAACTGTTTGCATAATCAAGTTGTGATGTGATCACCGCATGGACTACTGAGGAATCTTCGGAGGGCCTTAATTTTCCAGAAGCCAATGCTGCTGGATGATTCTGGAAATACATAATGTTTTTAGGAGCAGGCCTTGACATACGCATCCCAAAAAACACACGTTAAATGAAATGTGCAAAGCAATAAGTGCACCGCCTGCAGAGCTTACGCCCCTACATACGTCATCCATGTGATACGTATTCCATAACACACATTCTACGATATGCGCATTGTTGCGCACACACGTTGATAGGAGGAGGTAAGACTAAGGATTTATTCTGACAGGAAAGAGCAGACCCTTCTCTTGGCCAGCCTGAATCAGCTCTCACCCCAACCGTGTCCCCCTTACAACACAAAAGCCCCTCAACATTTCACGGACTCCCGCCACTCGAGACAAGCAAGGCACGAGCCCTAAGCTTACCGAGAATGCTTGTCTCGAGTAGGCACGAGCCAAGTATAGCACGCACTCTAGAAATGTGCAGCCCTCCATGAGACGGACAGTTTAATCCCAGCGGCGCCATTTACAGAGAGCCTCCATATACTCATTAAAGTTTTCAGCCTCCACCAGCTTCCTGGTGCCTATACACGCGTTGATCATGTTGCTGGGGTTGTTGAGGGTGGAGTGTTGCTAAGGCGGGAGTCAGGGGCGGATTGGCAAGGCGGGCATTCGGGAATGGGCCGAAGGGCCGGTGCCTCAGTGCCATCTGTGGGCCGTTTTTTTTCTCCCCTGTCCCAGTCCACAGAGAGTGGACTAGGAAAGGTGAGAAAAAAAAAACGGCCCACAGAGTGCACGGAGACAGACAGAGAAAATGAAAGCAGCCTCGCTGTGGCCAGACAGCGATTGTCAGCTGTGGCCTCTCCTTCACCCCTACCCTGCCAAGCAATCAAGCTGAGGCTGGGCTGGGGAGGGGTGATTGTTTGCAAGAATCGGCCTCCCTGGGGGCCAGGTGTTTCTCAGGCCTTTGAGCCATTTGCACCTCGGCCCCCCTAGCGCCTATGCAGCCCAGAAACGGTGTTAGTCTTAACACCTCGCCCACAGCCCTTCACATTCAGGGTATAGTGGGCGAGGAAGATTGGGTCTTGCTGTGCGGGCCTGGTGATGTTTGGATTTTTTTTGTTTTATTTATTTATTTATGCGATTTTATATAGCGCAGACTTTACCCGAAGGTGTCAGAGCGCTTCACACTAGGAACAGCAATAATACATGAGGAGAAAATTATAAGTGGACAAATTACAAAAGCAAACGTTAAGTTACATGAATCAAAAGTGACAATAGTGAGCAACCAAAATACAAGAGGAGCAAACGATACGTTACAGGAGGAAAAAGTGATATGTGTTAAGGTTACAAAAGCGTACAAAATACAAATAGAGGTATAATACTGCAATAAATGACAGACACTCCAGCACAAGAACAAAGGTTACGTAGGCAATGGTGGCACTTGTGCAAGTATCTAAAGCAAACAAATGTGAGAGGTAGCATACAGTGTGTTACAAGAGAAAAGTGACGTGTGCAAGTTACAAAAGGGTACCATACACAGGTACATGGGTAATACTACAGTAAATGGTAAATACTCAAACTGCCAGAACACACTGGGAAGGCACTTCCCATGCACCAGCTTCACCTCAGCCTCCCCCTTGGCTACCTGGCTACCTTGGATGACCCAGAAAGCTGTGTTTTGTGCTCCCCTGCCAGGACATTTTCCCAAGGCCTGGAGGGTTGATTAATTTACTAATTGCAGGGGCCTTACCTCTGTTCATGTGCTCCTGAGCTGAAGGTCTGGGGAGGGCTACGTAGGTTAGTAAATGCAGGAGCTTTGTTGCTTTTCAGGTGCTCCTGTGCTGGAGGGCTGGAATAATTTTGTGACAAAAAAGGGGCCTTGCTATTTTTTTTAGTTGCTCAGCATGTAGGCCATTGTCACCTTGGCCCTGTGTCCTGTGCAAGAACAGTATCCTGCCACTTTCATTCCTTGTCTGTGCAAAAGGTGTTTCATGAAAGGGCACGCCCCTTGAATGTGGGGCACGCCCCGTAAATATGTGCCACGGCTCTTGAATGTGGGCCACTTTTTTCGTCAGTGCCCGGGCCGAATTGTGATCCCAATCCGACCCTGGCGGGAGTGCTGCGTGCGCAGTCTTCTGGGTGCGTTGAATGGTTCTGTTACTGCTGCCCACCTAGAGAGCACCAAGTCACGTCTGTGATACGGGGGGATCGCCCTTCAAGGGGGTGAACTGACAAGCCACGCTTCCCAGGGCTCACTCGCCAAACAGGAAGGGGGTGCACTCAGAAATATTTGAATACTCCCGCTGATTGTCTCAGGCCACCCAGTCATGTGAGAGTGGGTCGAGGATAAACAGTAAAATTGCCTAACACCGTAGTTTTTATCAGATCAATAATCGGCTTTTCCTCTACCAGGGGCTTGAAGGCTGCTGATAGGACCAACAAGTGTAAAGAAAATGCATTCAGCAGTAGAAGAAATGTATTAGTTTAGTATCTAAGTACATGTTGGTGTGTAGAAGAAATCACTCACTGATGCTCGACACAAGTTTTATACTGTGGTTATGTATCTAATTTTTGGGGTTTTTTCAATATTTTATGACTCCCTTAACAACGGTTCAAGGATAGTTCATATTATTCTCAAGGTAACGCACTAAGCAGTATTTATTGGAACGTCGACCCCAGCATTGCCAAGTGGTACACGTGTTTTGTAAACATATTAGTAATTTGTATTGAAATAGTTTTGCTTTAATTTTTGGTGAGTACATACTGAAACGCGACCAGGTTGATAGCAATATGAGTACTTGGACCGAATGGCCGCCGAAACACCCCCTAGCATTTCAGACAGGTGAAACGGCCCCAGTGACGCAGAGGAGTCCAGTTTGTGATGTAGATTCGGCGGTTAGGAGCAGGGTTTGCTAAAGGCTAGTGTGCAGCAGAAAGTTTCTTCTTTTAATTTTTATTGCACAACGCAGTCAATGATTTGTCAAGTTTTTGCAGTCAGCGGACTTCCCGGTAGATGGAAAAGCTGCAAAGTTATAGAGCTTCGAAAGGGTTGGGCTCTATCCAAAACATGAGCTCAGAGATATGTAGCATATACGTCACGCAACTGTTATGTGAAGAAGCGCGCCTCGCGCTAAACTTGAAAAAAAAAGACGACGAGAGGAGGAGGCAGCAGGGGGAGGGGAGAAAGGACAGGGCCTGCGCCTGTTTGCCTAGCGGGAGTGAGCAGGAACCATCTGTTTGTAATTAACGGATGGTTTGAAAGCTCTCCCCGCAAGGGAATCGCCAAACGTTCACACATTGCCATTGAAAGCAATGCAATGCGTGCAAGTTTTTGGCAGATAGACGGATTGCTAAAGATCTTTTTCCTACACAGCGAGACCTAAAAATGGCATCTGGAAGATATCATCCAGTACAGCACTGAGATGAGGAACGGGAGCAGGGACCACATACCACCTCTGCTGGATGGAACTTCTTCATTATACTAACAGGAGAGATGAAAGTCTCAGGAAAAACAGTGACCTGCATCACCAGAAGTACAACAAAGAAATATTCTTTCCGTATCTGTCATAGTGAAGCACAAACTAGGCAACTGCTCTCAGAAGAAAACCTCAACAGGATGAGAGATCTTTTGGAAGTCTTGTGCCAACAGATGCACCCTTGTGCATTAGTGCAAAGGCTGTTTGCCTTCCCTGAAGCATAGTTTTCTACAGCAAGAAGTCCCTGCCAATAAAACACCTATTTTTTAAAGTGTTCCAATGTTGTGTTTGTACTACACGATGCTACACATTTGCAAAATGGAAAAATTAGGAGAAATTAGAATGTTTTTCCATCTAAACCTGGTTAGGCCAGCTAAATTGTCTTGGCTGTCTAGGAAGACTACGTTGTAAGATGAGTGGTGCACAGTACAAAGACTGTGTGGAACAAAGCTTGCCCAAAACTTTAAGTATAGTTATACACTACTGGTTGGCTGTCTGTAAAAGGTACAGCACCGGGCAAATGACGTGCACACTGGAGATTTGCACACCTCAGGGGTGCCTGTCTGTCTGGAGAAATTGATCTGTCCAATTAGAGGTTGTGTAGAAGACAAACACACATGTACAACAATAGCCTACCCAGCAATGACCAGTTAAGTTAATTGTCCACAGAGGGTTGACTGTCCGCAAAGCATTTACCACGGGGTCAATTAAAGGCCATGTCTGCTGGGGGTTTGGCTTCCTAACAGAGGTGCTGCTGTCTGCAGAAGTGTGTTGTCCATGACAAGCTGTGCACAATGCAAAAACCGTGCTCAACAGTGTCTTGCCCACCTGCATGCAGTTGGTTACCCAAAGCCGGTTCAGGGTCCACATCTGGTTAGACAGGGTGAAGGCTAGTCATGTAATTCACGAATGCTGATTATCTATATATATATATAACAACGAAAGTATGTCTGTCTGTCTGTTTGTCTTTTATGCATTACTACACCATTCATCTGATCGCCATGAAACTTCGAGAAGTTGTTGAGTAATGTAAATTGTAAATTGATACTTGTATAGCGCACTACTCACCCACAAGGGTCTCAAGGCGCTTGTACGAATACCGCTGTGGAACCCATCCTGGCTTTCCCTGTGAGGCGTCCACTCCTGGGCACCCCCAAGGTGGAGGCCAGGCATCCTTAGCGTTGTGTGGGCCGTTGTGGAGATTAAGCAAGCTATTGCCCAGAGTTGCAGAGTGGAACTCCATGATTGGAATAGGCACCGAGGCGAGAATTATCAGGTCCGTGGAATTTTGAGCCCAAGACCCGCCGAGACGGGGAATTGAACCCTGGTCCCGGGCTAGACCTCTGCATCAGGGTCTGCTGCTCTAATCATTGAGCCACACTTCTCTAGTACACTCCCGTGAAGGCTCTGTCCAAAACAACATTTCAAAAATCGGCCCTCCAGGGCCCCTATTCTTTCGAATACTGAAATAGACAGCGAATTTGTGAGCATCGTCGAAAGTTATGACCCCCAAACGGAAATTGATTGGTCAATCTACATCAGAAGCACGAAAGAAAAAGGCATTACGAGCTTCAGAAACAGATGAGCAATGGGAAGAAAAATTAGAAGCTGTTCGAATACAAACTGCTCAAGCCCTTAATTCTCAAACGAACGAGCAAAGAGTATCAAATTTGGAAGCCGATCGAGTACGCAATGCTCAAGCCTGTTCTTCTCAAACGAACAAGCAACGAGAATCAAGATTGGAAACAGATTGATTACGCACTGCTCAAGCCTGCTCGAATGAAACAGGAGAGCAACGAGAATCAAGATTGGAAGCCAATCGTGGACGCACTGCTCAAGCCACACTTTGAAATGTTTTCAAAAATAAAATGAATAAGTTTCAATAACAATCACACAATGTAAATTGAATGTTATCATAGCGAGTTTCCTTGAATTTCCTTTCTTCTGAGATCGCAGCAACGCGCGACGGGTAAGCTAGTCTTAAATAATCCAAGAGCAAGAAAAATAGTAAGAGAGAAGGAAATAAAAAATGAAGGAAGACAAGAAAAAGAAGGAAATAAAACCGAAAAGACTGAAGGAAAGAATTGAATAAAAAGCGGTTTCCCTCAATCACCGCCTGGTACGAAGAGATTGTTATTATGAAATAAGGGCCTGGAAAGAGCACATTTTAAGGCCCTTTTTTCCGGTGCATAGCACCCGAATTATACATTCTATTAAAAACCTGCTCTAGGCCCCCTTCCGCACTTGCCAGGGATACAAACTGCCAGCCGGTTATGTAGCGCACGTGTGCTGCAGATCATGTCGTAGTCAGCCTCCTGTGCACATCAGACCTTTCCCAGCTCTAACTAGGATGGGGTGTTGTTGCCTTGGAGGCTTGTTCCCACCCTAGGCGGTGACGAGTTAGGAAAAGGTTGGGGTGCATACATACACAGTGCACGCTCACTGATTGACAAGCAGCCTTGAAAACCCAGGGCTTAGGCAAAAGGCGCCCAGAATGCTTGCAATCAGCGAGGCTGCAGTGCATTATTTGAGGGAGGTACCTTACAGTGCTGTTATCCTGTGCTGACCAGGGTTAAATTCAGGTAAGCCTTAAAAATCCTGCAACGCCTAGCACATGTGCCTATTAGAAAGAATCTGGTTTTGCCTGACCTTCGCGCAGAGCGAGGGTCACAGGTGTAATGCATTACTGATTCATTCAAAGAAATAGGAAATAGCAATAGAGGCAGAAATTGAAGCAGGGCGGAGCACTGCCGCTCCAATAAAGAAACTGCCCCTGAAGATTATAACATCAGGACAAGAAAGGCAGCAGTTAAGTGAAGGAGAGGAAACATTTGAATCACCAAATACCATCAATAGTACACAAAGTGACACCAGAAGCACAAAGCACCCTGCCCATTGGGCTACCTAGGGCCCAACTTAGGTGTGGCCTATATGTAGAAAAAAGGGGGTTTCAGATGTGGCAAGTAACTTTAAATGTTCAGTCAATATAGCAGTGAACTGTACATGCAGGCAATGCAGTGGCAGATGCATGCAACAGTTTGAAAGGCTACATCTGTGGGCGGTGCAAGCAGTGCTGCAGGCCCACTAGTAGCATTTAATTTACAGTCCCTGGGTATATGGGATAACCACTGTACAATGGACTTACAACTAAATTAAACAGCAGTGGTAAAGAGACCAGAGTCCTAAAGCCAACAAAAACAGGTCAGAAGAAATAAAGGCGGAAGGCAAAATGTTTGGGGATAAACCTGCAAAAAGGGACATGTCCAACACCAGCCAAGGGGCATGTGTCTCTGAAGAGAGTGGTCTCCTTGTGACTGGACAAAGCAAAGACTATGTGCAGCAAATACAAGTCCATCTGTGTGTGGTTGGATGCTCACTAGAGAACATGGTTCCTCAAAGAGCTCAGTAGTACAGGCTAAAGACTGTAAGTAGTAGGAGTGAGGTTCCGTGAGAATCGTAATGGTGTTTTTGACTTGTTCGAATATGGACGAGTTTGGTATCTATGAACCGCAAATGACGAGTTTAGTGGGTGTACGCGTTTTTGCTACACTATCTTGCACCGTTCGTCTTATTCGTGGGTTTCTCCATCTGAACTCACGGGTTCCATTTTAGATACGGCATCCATTTTGTTTCTTGCCCTCAAGTAGTCAGCGAACGGACACTGTCCGCTTCGTGACCCTGGGATTCCCAAGCTCTTGCGGAAGACACGTGTTCCTTTGAGGGTGTCTTTATGACGAGGGGGATGACACTGCAAAGGCAGATGGCTTCGCTCGAGGCTCATCTTGCCGTGCCGGTCTATTGTTTCAGTCGTGCATGCATTAGGCACGAATCCTTTGATCCTGCAAATATGCTTCCGATGTTGCCCCCTACACTCTTTTTCAATCTGTTGTCTATCTTTGTCTTCCTTGCACCTGTTTCTGTCTCTTTTCTTAACTCGTTTACAGCCAGAATGGAATGTACTTAATGATGGGATAACGTACTTTTACAGTTGGGAACCGGCGATGCTACTGTAATTATGTTCCGGGCTCCTGAAAACATGAAAGCGACCCTTTTGAAGTTTATTGTGGGAACTGAGTTGTAACCTTTTGTTCGCCATGTTGTGCTATGACGACAATATGTATAAAAGGAGCGACCCACTGTTGCAATTCGAAGCAGTCTCTCAGAACCTACACATTGTGTACTTCTTGCGATCTCTGTATCCCTGCAGTAAATAAACGCTGATCTTTGACGCCGAAGGAAGTGTCCCGTGTCTCTGTGATTTATACGCCAGAACAGGTAACCCACGAAGGTTTCAGGTGTTGTCCCCTGGCACCGCTGGGCCTTAGAATAGCCCAGTCCTTCAGTTTGCGCCCAACGTGGGGCGACATCAGTGGTACCGGTCCAAAGCCCGACGATCGTGAGGAACTTCGTGTGAAATCTCCGAGGGAAGGTGCACCCCGCTTCATCGATCCTGTTATCGAAATAAGTGGTCCGAAGACTTTTCCCGCGAAGATTCCCACCTCCTGACGGCTGCGACGGACTGATGCCCTGACTGTCGACCTGTTTTGGCGCCTGGCGTAGTCCTTTGTACGGCGAGACGATAGACGGGCCTTCCTGGTGACGCCATTGTTCCTTCAGTTAAGTATTTGTGGGTCACTCCCAGAATCCTTGGTCGTCGTTGTTGAAACTTGGTTGTTTGCATGGTTCCATTGCATTTGTGGTTCTTAGTTGTTGGTTCTTAGTTGTTGGGTTTTATTTGACGATTGCAATTGCCAAAAACCGAGGGTCTTGCATTTTTGCGAGGACATCGTAATTCGATAACCCTTGAAGTTTGTAAACTCGGTTAGTGTGCACGATGCCTGGCCGTAGTACTTTGTTTGGCTTCCTTAAATGTTGCGGTACGGATTCCCGGTTGGAGGACTCATGTCCGATACCTCCAGTTGGAACTCCGATTTATGAGCTCTATAGTCGACATGGAGTAGGTCCTATCGTATATAATGAATATTGGATCCGTTACACTAAAAATGATGGTGTCCTCAGTTGGCCACCCCATGGTAGTTTCGAAACTGCAATTTTGGACAATCTCGAAGCAAAATTGTTTAAAAAGAAAGCTAGGCCGGCCATGTTTGATTCCTTTCGGTTATGGCGTAAAGAGGCCAAGCAGAAAGAAATCAAACAGATTAAGAAAAATAAGAGAGAAGGTATTTTGACGGTGATGCGAAATGCAGAGCAGTTTCAGCGAGACAAAGAAGAGAAGGAAAAGGAAGTTTTTGCTAGACTGCAACATATGGCGGTGGATAAATGTTATCCAGTTTTACCGTCGAGTTCTGATAAGAAGGGAGAAGAAGCGGTAGAGGACCCTTTGCTGTCCTATCTACTAGATAGAGGTAGGGAGGTGCAAATAAAATAATTCAGCCCTGGGAACATAAAAATACTTGCACCTGGGCTGGGATTAGCAGGGCAAGAAGAAGGGCGAGCAGCATCCACGTCTATGCTTGCATCTCCTATTTGACCTTAATTTTTTTTTTTTTTGGTAGACCTTTATTGCACATTATACATATACACAGCGGTGTGCCTACAACCCACTGGTAGGGCCGGCCGCAATCAGTGTACCAGCCAAGGCAGACGAGCCTAGGAACACATATCACTGGTAGAAGGGTATAGCTTAGAAAGGCACAATAGATGCTCAGAATAAAATGTTCAAAGTACACCATAAGACTGTGGCCGTATCGCCCTGATGGAATCTCGGTCTCATTTTACAGTTTTGAAGAACCAAACTCAGGCAATAACAGAACCCAACTCCCCCCCAACCCTCCCGATCCTGGTCCTCGTGAGTATTCCGAGTCTGTTAGGTACAGTGTCCAAGAGGTACTCAACCCCAGAGGAGGCAGATGGTCGTTAACCAGGGCAGGCAGTCATTGACAGGTCTATCCACCATGGTACAAACAACAGCGGGTACATGTATGGCAGTTAGGTCACGCTGTCCGGTTATGGTGCATGTGGAACCACCAAATAGATCCATAGCTCAGACATACTCTGCAGGACAGACGGCACACGCTCACTCAGTCAATACTCATTCGGGTTCACCGCCTCCTTCCGATAAGTCGGCACTCACACTCCTCTCGCTATCAGTGTCAGCTAGGGAAAGCATATAGAGCGTAAATGGAGCCCATATATCCCGTGGTCGCGCCTTCACTGGTAGTCCCTCATAGTAACAATTCAGTTGATCCCTGCAGTAAGCCATGTCATTCAGCCACAGCTGCACATCAGGCGCTCTCCTCCCTCCCCAACCCATAGCAACTCTCCGTTTAGCCAATTGGAGCGCCAACACAATGAACCGTCTAGACTTTGCTGATATACCAGAAGCAATTCCCAGAAGGCAAAGGCGCACATCCAACGCAACTTCGGTCGATGTCATGGAAGTAAGCGTCTCAGACACCGCCTTCCAGAAGTCATACACACGGGAACATCCCCAGGCCAGGTGCACAAAGTCAGCGTCATCCTCTCCGCACCGGACACACTGAGCAGACGCTCTAAGGCCAAACCGAACCAGCTGAACCAGCGTGTAGTACCACTGATGTATGAACTTATAATGCAGAAGACGAAAATTACCATTAATCACATACCCCCCAGTCATAGCACAACATTCGGTCCACTCGTCATCACTCAACGGTTCTGGGAGACTCCTATCCCATCTGGCCCTAGCCAGGACTGCGCCCCCTCCCTCATCTTCCTGTGCAGCTCGATATAGCTTAGATAGCAATTTTCGTCCTGTCCGTGGCAGTGTAAAGCAACTGTAAAGCCCCGAGTGCCAACGGCTCCTCCGGGTATGTTGGATATAGAGCATGTACAGCAGCCCGAAGCCTAACGTATACAAAGGTAGACATAGCGGCATTAGTTGAGCGGGCTGTCATGGCCTGTAAGGGGAGAAACGATGCTCCAGGGAAAAGGTCCCCCATAGTTTGAAGTCCAGCTTCCCTCAGAACCTGTAACCCTCCAATCTCTCCCAATACCGAAATACCTGAGTGATAAAGCAGCGGCATAGCCGGCGCATATAACGGCAACCTGGCTGCCCGTCTGCCCAAATCTTCCCAGGCAGTCGCCGTGATCCGCACAGTGTCAATCTCCCCCTTCTCAAACACTGATTGTTCATTAACAATCATGGCCCTCAGGGGATGTGGCAGGACAGCACTGGCTTCAAGCGCTACATGCGGAGTGTACGGTGGAGCACACATCCAGTAAGTCGCAAAATACGCCTGCGCACAGAGATAATAGAGCTTCATGTCCGGCACAGCAAACCCCCCCAGTTCATACGGTTTGGTCAGTACCTCCCACGTTACACGTGGCTTCTTACCGGCCCAGGTGAGAGATATCAGTAGGGACCGCATTCTGGCAAAGAAGTGCGACTTCAGCGGGACAGGTATATTGACAAAGAGATAAAGAAATTTCGGCAGTACCACCATTTTATTCCTTATAATTTCTTGGGAGTCCCTGTGCACCCAGACGCCTAGATATCGAACCGACTCTGTTGCCCATTCCAGCGGGAATTCCAATGGGATCTGGTGAGTAACGTCCGTGAGAGGTAGCACGATAGATTTGTCCCAGTTGATGGTCAGTCCGGAGTGGCGACCAAACTTAATGAATTCTCGGAGTATGTTTTCTAGGTGGAGTGCCGGTTCACGAACATAGAGGACCATGTCGTCAGCATACATTGACTCAGCCAAGGATCTAAGAGGGAACTTCAACGCCGCTTCCGCGTACCTCTGCCGCAAGATACAGGCCAGTGGTTCCATCATGATAGCAAAAAGTAAGGGCGAGAGCGGGCAACCCTGCCTTGTTCCCCTCTGAATCGGAAATGGGGAAGAGACATGACCATTGACCCTCACTCTCGCTGTGGGCTCAGTATATAAGAGAGCAACCAGCGAAGTAAAAAAAAAAGGGTACCCCCATCCGGTGCAGGACAGCCAACATATATTTCCATGCCACCGAATCAAAGGCCTTGGCAGCGTCGAGCATGACTGCCACCGCAGCCAGCTCAGGTTTAAGCAGGTGTAACACAGCAAACAGAGCCCTCAGATTGTGAGTAGTTGACCTGAGAGGAACAAACCCCGACTGATCCGGCAGCACCATGACTGGGAGGAGTAAACGCAATCTCGTGGCTAAAACTTTGGCAATTATTTTAACATTGGTGTTCATGAGTGAGAGGGGGCGATACGAATCGCATTTGTTCGGGGGCTTCCCCGGTTTAGGCAATGCCACCAGTAGCGCCTCTCTCATTGTCGCCGGGAGCCGGCCGCATTCAAACGCCTCCTCCAAAACCATCGCCAACTGCGGAATCAACAAATCTGCATATTCTTTATAGAATTCAGAGGATAGACCATCCGTGCCAGCCGCCTTCCCGTTCGGGAGAGCAACAATTGCCTCCCTAAACTCAGCCTCAGTGATATGATGCATAAGAAATTCCTGCTGTCCCCTGGACAACCACACCAAGCTATGTCCTCAAAGTACCTATTCACTTCTTCCTCATCTACCGTGTCCCTGTGCTCATAGAGCTGTGCATAGTGTTTCGCGAAGCAAGCTAGAATACCGTCCGTGCTAGTCACCACGTCCCCCTGATCGCCAATCTCCTGCACCGTACAGTGGCGTGCCCAGGGATCCCTGACCCGGTCCGCTAGCCCCCTCCCTGGTCTACCCCCTTCTCCATAATATCTAGTCGTGGCGTGTTTGGATAGGAATTTCACCAACTCGTTATATTCAGTGACTTTTGATCTGATGTCAGCCAGCAATGTGGCCTCCGCACATACCTCCAGTCGACGCTCCAGAACCAACAACTCTTTTTCCAGCCGGGCCATGGAATCCCGGATAGATGTGAGCACCCCTGGTCGTAGGCCAATACACGCCCCCCTCACCGTCACCTTGAAGGCCTCCCATACTGTACTCATATTGTCAACGGACCTCACATTGTTCACAAAAAACTTCTCAATGATTTGACGTAAACGCTCACGTAACACCTGATCAGTCAATACACCAGGGGAGAAACGCCAAGTGAACGGAGCAGGCGCATGCGTTGGCAACTCTAGCACCAGTCTAACAGGCGTGTGGTCGGAGATAGTGCGAGGTAGATGTTCAACACCCAGTGCCCATCCACTCACATCACGAGTCACCAGCCAGTAATCCAATCTCGACCACTTATCATGCGCCGACGTGTAACATGTTCCCTCTCGCTTGCTCGGGCACTTCAATCTCCAGACATCCAACAGTTGCAGCCCACGCATACCCTCACATACCGCATCAGCCGCTTTCTTGCGCACACATAGCCTGTCCTGCTTCCTGTCCAATTCAGCATCCAGCGTGACATTCAAATCACCTCCGCAGAGGATAGCCGACGGGGGAAGCATATAAAGTTTGTTCCAGAGTGCGACATAAAAATCAGGATCATCGACATTCGGTCCGTATACATTAAGAAGGGTGATCAGCGTACTACACAATTTACCCTGCACAATGATATATCTACCATCCTGGTCAATCTCCTCATGGTGTATTTCAAACGGGACATTTTTCTTTATCAGAATCATCACCCCACGGGCATAGGAGGAATATGCCGTAGCCAGTCGTACCCCCGCCCATTGCTTACCCACTATTTCAGCCGCTTTACCCCGAAGGTGTGTTTCCTGAAGAAAAACAACCTGAGCACTATGTCTATTTGGAAAAGCAAGCATTTGTCGTGTCTTTTGCGGCCGATTGAGTCTCCGCACATTCCAAGTGACACAAGTGAGTTTACCCCCCCTATCCATATCGCCAAACTCTCAAGCAACCCAGCAGCCAAAAGACCCCTACCAGCACCCACCTGCCAACCCAACAGTCGATACCCAGTGACCTAGAAATGCCATGAGCGCTCTTGCAAGGTACACCCTACATATACCAACAATGGTTAACACATCCTACAGATAATTCAGATCCCCTACCACTGATCAGGATAAACAACAACTCCCCTTCAAACTCCAAAAACCCTTCCCCCATCCCACCACCCACTTCAGCATTCCCAATTTGCCAAAGCCATCCCATACCCCCACCTGCAACCCCCAACAATGCAAACAACTATGTGTGGGGATCTCCCATATCCGGGGGCGTAGCGGCGCATAACTCCCGCCAGAAAACTGACGAGAGTGCAGACCATTCTCAATAACCAAAACCCCAACCCTCTGCACCCCATCTTCGTGGTCATAGGAAAAAACAAAAATCAGCCAAACATCAGTACATTGCAATATGACACCCATTGATACTGTCATGGTTCAGTAGAGGCGGCAACTGAGGTGGACAGTGCCAGAAGCAGTCATCGCGGCAGGCGCACATGCCTCCCTCCATCCATAGCCATCAAGCCAGGCCCCCTACAGACCCTACAGGATGCATGTTCCATACAACAGCACATATGGCTTAACTAGGAAAAATAACACAGGCCAGTTCGCTCGTCCCACGACAGCAGTCATGGGGGTTGTACGAGTCGATCCAGTCTCCAGGGCACTGCAGGAGCGGGCAACAGCTACCAACTGTACAATTTTAAAGGAGGCACAATGCAGTACTTTACAGCTGTGCCCCCCCCTCGGTGGAGTGTATGAAACAGGTTAGGCTACTTCATCCTTCCGTTCCTCCTCGCCATCCAGAAGCCCATTCGGCTCTCTCTTATGTTTTTTCTGTTTTTTGGCGTAGTCCATGGCCGCCTTAGGGGAGGAAAAGATCTTATTATCCGACGGAGGACCTATCCGAAGGCGAGCGGGATATAACATGGCATATGGAATGTCTTCAGCACGCAAAAGCTGTTTCACTGTGGCAAATTCCTTGCGCGCTGTCTGCACCGCCATGGTAAAGTCAGGATAGAACTCAAGTTTGTTTCCCTGATCTTCAATGGAGCCCTTTTCCCTTGCAAGGCGTAGAATGGTATCCCGGTCCCTATAGTTCAAGATCCTGGCCACTATAGGACGCGGCGGCGCCCCCGGGCGGCGGGCGTTTTGCCAGGGAGCGATGAGCACGCTCTACTATGAAGACACGAGACAACTGGTCCGCCCCAAAAATGTCTATGAGCATGCGTTCCATGTAGTCCTCCATGCGACCAACATTCGTGAATTCTGGCAGGCCCGTGGCGCGGACATTGTTCCTTCTGGACCTCCCTTCCAACTCCTCATTCTTTGCCTGTATGACCGCCAACACCCTCTCCATATTGAAAACCTTAGACAAGACCGTGGCAAGGCCATCTTCGGTGGCGGACACTCTTTGCTCCACCTCCCCCATCCGCTCATTTTGGCGGTCGAATTGCGTCGCCATTTGGTCCAGGCAGTGATTAACAGATTCCATGGTGCCTTCGATGGATTGGAGGGTCTTTTGCATAGCCACCAACGTAGATTCCAAATTCGGGGTGCCCCCAACTGCCCCCCCTTGCTCAGTGTCAGACGGCGCCTGGGAAGACATGAGCGCCGTTTTTTTGGCCTCAAACGTGATCTTCGGCTGATTCCTCTCCGGCCTGCCCATGGTGGCGATCAATGCAGCCCAGTCGTGGTTGCAGAAACGCAGAGAGGATGTATCAGGCGAGAGGCCCCAAGCAAATACAGAGCATACACCAGCTGCCCCACACCAAGGAGTGGGCCCTCGCCTCCACAACTATCCCCAGCCTGGGTCAGACAGTGCCACCGCGCCCGGTGGCAAAAGCGCGCCAAAGCGTCCTGGAATCAGCCTCCCAGCTCTCGCGAATAATGGCAGCCCAACAGCGCCCAAAATCAGATTAGCGGCTATATCACCAGGGCTACAGACTGTGTATGTTCCTCCTGACAGCGCCTGCGTCATAAATTGGGATCCCAAGGTGGCACTCTCCTCCCAGCAACCGGCCTTGAAAGGAGGTCACAAAATGGCGGGCGCAGAAGGTGTCCTCCGCTATATATCAGCACCCTGCACTCTTTCGCTGCGTAGTGGCCGTAGCGAAGGTTCAGCCCCCATGAAGTGCAGTCCGCTAAGCTGCGCGAGCCACTCCACCACCCTGCAGGCCTTCTCCCCGTGCCCCCTGCCAACTACAGCTCGCGCAGCCCGGCGCCACCTCCGCAGCCCCGGGCTTGCGTAGCGCCCCGCCCCACTCACCGCAACCAACAGGGCCGAGATCTGGCCGTTCGTTGTCCTGGCGCCGCTCGGAGGAATCTTCACCGGCACCACCACCACAGGTATCGGGCACCGCTTCTTTCAGGCTCCCCCCGCAGGCAGCAGGGGGGTCTCCAGCCCGGACTGCAGCAGGATGGGCTCTCCACGAGAGGCGTGGTTCCGCAGGCGGGATTCCGGCGGAGGGCAGCTTGGCTCCGGGGGTGTCCACTGCAGCCGCCGCTCAAGAGAAAAGCGCCTCAGCGACCCCCCAAAGTTAGTGGGGAGTGCACAACTTAGGTACGGGGCTCAAAAGTCGGGATTTGCAGGATAAATAAGCGAATATTAGATGGTCTCGGCGGAGCCTCACTCAAGTGCGGCCATCTTGCTCGGCGCCCTCTAGCGCCCCTCCTATTTGACTTTAATTACTCTTCATCTTGATTTCAAGCATTTTCTTGCATTCTCCCCCATGAGATTTTTCTATGGACATTCTAATATTTAATCAAAGCAATAACGTAGGTGTACTACGGTTCAGTACACCTCCAAGGATTGAACAGAGAGTGTTTCTCAAGTAAGGGACAAGAAAAAAATCTAAATCTGCTTAAAATAAATCTACCCATCAGCAACAGAAAACCCTGAGATGCTGCGAGATTAAGGCCTGGATAACTACAATGCACCACCACAACCACACTCCGATGAAGGAGCACAAGCCACATCTATGCCAGAAATCAGAAACCAACCAACCACTGCTCAATTGGAGCCGGTGGTTTCCGCTGCTCGGCACCGGCAATTAATTGTCTGCACTGGCTCTAGTGACAGTCCCCACATAGTGGCGCAGTCTGTCTAATTCTTATACAAGTCTAAGTCTAATAATTACTAAGTCTAATAATTATTAAATCAATATATAATTTTTTTTAAAATACCTGCAAATCAAATTATAGATTTACGTGGTCTAGAAAAGTCTGAATTGTCACACTTGTGTGATGGTTAGTAGTTGTAATGTTACCTTCATTGGCAGAGCCAACGGGGCAATGGGTAGAGCAGGCTGGCAGTCCCTTTTTTCCCCTTACTTTTTTACAAATTAATCACTGCCACCCACAAGCACACCGACCTTCACCCCACCTGTGCAAGGGCTCCAAAGAAACCTAAGTAGGAGCTATTGTGCAGTTTGTGGTAAAAAGGTGTGTGGCACAGTATACAACATATTAATTGTGGGATAATAACCAAAATGAGAAAATATGATTCTATAAACAGGGCAGCAGGGCAGGGAGTAATCTGTCTACAAAGGAGCCCAACTTGGAAAGGCAGCTTGGAGGTATGAAATTGGAGTCACGGAAACTGTGGGGCATATTATCAAGAACTGCGTTAAAATTATCGCCGCTTTAATGGCAGGAAACTGCTGCTAAAGCGGCGATAATGGCCTTGATAATATGCCCTAGAGAATTCCAATACTGGATTTGGAAAAACAGGGGATGACAAGGTATTCACGATGATTGGATATTAGGGTCCTAGACTGCTGGTATTTGCGAACTCTCTTCTTTAGGTATTGTGGGCTAGTGTCATTAAGTGCTCTGTATGCAAGAGTTAGTGCCTTAAATTCAGATCTTGTCTTGACAGGCAGCCAGTGGAGACTACGCAGATGAGGAGATATGTGATGTCTTAGAGGGATGGCTGCCGCGTTCTGCACTGTCCGTAGTTTTCTAACCAGGTATGCTGGCAGCCCCAAGTACAAACTGTTTGCATAATCAAGTTGTGATGTGATCACCGCATGGACTACTGAGGAATCTTCGGAGGGCCTTAATTTTCCAGAAGCCAATGCTGCTGGATGATTCTGGAAATACATAATGTTTTTAGGAGCAGGCCTTGACATACGCATCCCAAAAAACACACGTTAAATGAAATGTGCAAAGCAATAAGTGCACCGCCTGCAGAGCTTACGCCCCTACATACGTCATCCATGTGATACGTATTCCATAACACACATTCTACGATATGCGCATTGTTGCGCACACACGTTGATAGGAGGAGGTAAGACTAAGGATTTATTCTGACAGGAAAGAGCAGACCCTTCTCTTGGCCAGCCTGAATCAGCTCTCACCCCAACCGTGTCCCCCTTACAACACAAAAGCCCCTCAACATTTCACGGACTCCCGCCACTCGAGACAAGCAAGGCACGAGCCCTAAGCTTACCGAGAATGCTTGTCTCGAGTAGGCACGAGCCAAGTATAGCACGCACTCTAGAAATGTGCAGCCCTCCATGAGATGGACAGTTTAATCCCAGCGGCGCCATTTACAGAGAGCCTCCATATACTCATTAAAGTTTTCAGCCTCCACCAGCTTCCTGGTGCCTATACACGCGTTGATCATGTTGCTGGGGTTGTTGAGGGTGGAGTGTTGCTAAGGCGGGAGTCAGGGGCGGATTGGCAAGGCGGGCATTCGGGAATGGGCCGAAGGGCCGGTGCCTCAGTGCCATCTGTGGGCCGTTTTTTTTCTCCCCTGTCCCAGTCCACAGAGAGTGGACTAGGAAAGGTGAGAAAAAAAAAACGGCCCACAGAGTGCACGGAGACAGACAGAGAAAATGAAAGCAGCCTCGCTGTGGCCAGACAGCGATTGTCAGCTGTGGCCTCTCCTTCACCCCTACCCTGCCAAGCAATCAAGCTGAGGCTGGGCTGGGGAGGGGTGATTGTTTGCAAGAATCGGCCTCCCTGGGGGCCAGGTGTTTCTCAGGCCTTTGAGCCATTTGCACCTCGGCCCCCCTAGCGCCCATGCAGCCCAGAAACGGTGTTAGTCTTAACACCTCGCCCACAGCCCTTCACATTCAGGGTATAGTGGGCGAGGAAGATTGGGTCTTGCTGTGCGGGCCTGGTGATGTTTGGATTTTTTTTGTTTTATTTATTTATTTATGCGATTTTATATAGCGCAGACTTTACCCGAAGGTGTCAGAGCGCTTCACACTAGGAACAGCAATAATACATGAGGAGAAAATTATAAGTGGACAAATTACAAAAGCAAACGTTAAGTTACATGAATCAAAAGTGACAATAGTGAGCAACCAAAATACAAGAGGAGCAAACGATACGTTACAGGAGGAAAAAGTGATATGTGTTAAGGTTACAAAAGCGTACAAAATACAAATAGAGGTATAATACTGCAATAAATGACAGACACTCCAGCACAAGAACAAAGGTTACGTAGGCAATGGTGGCACTTGTGCAAGTATCTAAAGCAAACAAATGTGAGAGGTAGCATACAGTGTGTTACAAGAGAAAAGTGACGTGTGCAAGTTACAAAAGGGTACCATACACAGGTACATGGGTAATACTACAGTAAATGGTAAATACTCAAACTGCCAGAACACACTGGGAAGGCACTTCCCATGCACCAGCTTCACCTCAGCCTCCCCCTTGGCTACCTGGCTACCTTGGATGACCCAGAAAGCTGTGTTTTGTGCTCCCCTGCCAGGACATTTTCCCAAGGCCTGGAGGGTTGATTAATTTACTAATTGCAGGGGCCTTACCTCTGTTCATGTGCTCCTGAGCTGAAGGTCTGGGGAGGGCTACGTAGGTTAGTAAATGCAGGAGCTTTGTTGCTTTTCAGGTGCTCCTGTGCTGGAGGGCTGGAATAATTTTGTGACAAAAAAGGGGCCTTGCTATTTTTTTTAGTTGCTCAGCATGTAGGCCATTGTCACCTTGGCCCTGTGTCCTGTGCAAGAACAGTATCCTGCCACTTTCATTCCTTGTCTGTGCAAAAGGTGTTTCATGAAAGGGCACGCCCCTTGAATGTGGGGCACGCCCCGTAAATATGTGCCACGGCTCTTGAATGTGGGCCACTTTTTTCGTCAGTGCCCGGGCCGAATTGTGATCCCAATCCGACCCTGGCGGGAGTGCTGCGTGCGCAGTCTTCTGGGTGCGTTGAATGGTTCTGTTACTGCTGCCCACCTAGAGAGCACCAAGTCACGTCTGTGATACGGGGGGATCGCCCTTCAAGGGGGTGAACTGACAAGCCACGCTTCCCAGGGCTCACTCGCCAAACAGGAAGGGGGTGCACTCAGAAATATTTGAATACTCCCGCTGATTGTCTCAGGCCACCCAGTCATGTGAGAGTGGGTCGAGGATAAACAGTAAAATTGCCTAACACCGTAGTTTTTATCAGATCAATAATCGGCTTTTCCTCTACCAGGGGCTTGAAGGCTGCTGATAGGACCAACAAGTGTAAAGAAAATGCATTCAGCAGTAGAAGAAATGTATTAGTTTAGTATCTAAGTACATGTTGGTGTGTAGAAGAAATCACTCACTGATGCTCGACACAAGTTTTATACTGTGGTTATGTATCTAATTTTTGGGGTTTTTTCAATATTTTATGACTCCCTTAACAACGGTTCAAGGATAGTTCATATTATTCTCAAGGTAACGCACTAAGCAGTATTTATTGGAACGTCGACCCCAGCATTGCCAAGTGGTACACGTGTTTTGTAAACATATTAGTAATTTGTATTGAAATAGTTTTGCTTTAATTTTTGGTGAGTACATACTGAAACGCGACCAGGTTGATAGCAATATGAGTACTTGGACCGAATGGCCGCCGAAACACCCCCTAGCATTTCAGACAGGTGAAACGGCCCCAGTGACGCAGAGGAGTCCAGTTTGTGATGTAGATTCGGCGGTTAGGAGCAGGGTTTGCTAAAGGCTAGTGTGCAGCAGAAAGTTTCTTCTTTTAATTTTTATTGCACAACGCAGTCAATGATTTGTCAAGTTTTTGCAGTCAGCGGACTTCCCGGTAGATGGAAAAGCTGCAAAGTTATAGAGCTTCGAAAGGGTTGGGCTCTATCCAAAACATGAGCTCAGAGATATGTAGCATATACGTCACGCAACTGTTATGTGAAGAAGCGCGCCTCGCGCTAAACTTGAAAAAAAAAGACGACGAGAGGAGGAGGCAGCAGGGGGAGGGGAGAAAGGACAGGGCCTGCGCCTGTTTGCCTAGCGGGAGTGAGCAGGAACCATCTGTTTGTAATTAACGGATGGTTTGAAAGCTCTCCCCGCAAGGGAATCGCCAAACGTTCACACATTGCCATTGAAAGCAATGCAATGCGTGCAAGTTTTTGGCAGATAGACGGATTGCTAAAGATCTTTTTCCTACACAGCGAGACCTAAAAATGGCATCTGGAAGATATCATCCAGTACAGCACTGAGATGAGGAACGGGAGCAGGGACCACATACCACCTCTGCTGGATGGAACTTCTTCATTATACTAACAGGAGAGATGAAAGTCTCAGGAAAAACAGTGACCTGCATCACCAGAAGTACAACAAAGAAATATTCTTTCCGTATCTGTCATAGTGAAGCACAAACTAGGCAACTGCTCTCAGAAGAAAACCTCAACAGGATGAGAGATCTTTTGGAAGTCTTGTGCCAACAGATGCACCCTTGTGCATTAGTGCAAAGGCTGTTTGCCTTCCCTGAAGCATAGTTTTCTACAGCAAGAAGTCCCTGCCAATAAAACACCTATTTTTTAAAGTGTTCCAATGTTGTGTTTGTACTACACGATGCTACACATTTGCAAAATGGAAAAATTAGGAGAAATTAGAATGTTTTTCCATCTAAACCTGGTTAGGCCAGCTAAATTGTCTTGGCTGTCTAGGAAGACTACGTTGTAAGATGAGTGGTGCACAGTACAAAGACTGTGTGGAACAAAGCTTGCCCAAAACTTTAAGTATAGTTATACACTACTGGTTGGCTGTCTGTAAAAGGTACAGCACCGGGCAAATGACGTGCACACTGGAGATTTGCACACCTCAGGGGTGCCTGTCTGTCTGGAGAAATTGATCTGTCCAATTAGAGGTTGTGTAGAAGACAAACACACATGTACAACAATAGCCTACCCAGCAATGACCAGTTAAGTTAATTGTCCACAGAGGGTTGACTGTCCGCAAAGCATTTACCACGGGGTCAATTAAAGGCCATGTCTGCTGGGGGTTTGGCTTCCTAACAGAGGTGCTGCTGTCTGCAGAAGTGTGTTGTCCATGACAAGCTGTGCACAATGCAAAAACCGTGCTCAACAGTGTCTTGCCCACCTGCATGCAGTTGGTTACCCAAAGCCGGTTCAGGGTCCACATCTGGTTAGACAGGGTGAAGGCTAGTCATGTAATTCACGAATGCTGATTATCTATATATATATATAACAACGAAAGTATGTCTGTCTGTCTGTTTGTCTTTTATGCATTACTACACCATTCATCTGATCGCCATGAAACTTCGAGAAGTTGTTGAGTAATGTAAATTGTAAATTGATACTTGTATAGCGCACTACTCACCCACAAGGGTCTCAAGGCGCTTGTACGAATACCGCTGTGGAACCCATCCTGGCTTTCCCTGTGAGGCGTCCACTCCTGGGCACCCCCAAGGTGGAGGCCAGGCATCCTTAGCGTTGTGTGGGCCGTTGTGGAGATTAAGCAAGCTATTGCCCAGAGTTGCAGAGTGGAACTCCATGATTGGAATAGGCACCGAGGCGAGAATTATCAGGTCCGTGGAATTTTGAGCCCAAGACCCGCCGAGACGGGGAATTGAACCCTGGTCCCGGGCTAGACCTCTGCATCAGGGTCTGCTGCTCTAATCATTGAGCCACACTTCTCTAGTACACTCCCGTGAAGGCTCTGTCCAAAACAACATTTCAAAAATCGGCCCTCCAGGGCCCCTATTCTTTCGAATACTGAAATAGACAGCGAATTTGTGAGCATCGTCGAAAGTTATGACCCCCAAACGGAAATTGATTGGTCAATCTACATCAGAAGCACGAAAGAAAAAGGCATTACGAGCTTCAGAAACAGATGAGCAATGGGAAGAAAAATTAGAAGCTGTTCGAATACAAACTGCTCAAGCCCTTAATTCTCAAACGAACGAGCAAAGAGTATCAAATTTGGAAGCCGATCGAGTACGCAATGCTCAAGCCTGTTCTTCTCAAACGAACAAGCAACGAGAATCAAGATTGGAAACAGATTGATTACGCACTGCTCAAGCCTGCTCGAATGAAACAGGAGAGCAACGAGAATCAAGATTGGAAGCCAATCGTGGACGCACTGCTCAAGCCACACTTTGAAATGTTTTCAAAAATAAAATGAATAAGTTTCAATAACAATCACACAATGTAAATTGAATGTTATCATAGCGAGTTTCCTTGAATTTCCTTTCTTCTGAGATCGCAGCAACGCGCGACGGGTAAGCTAGTCTTAAATAATCCAAGAGCAAGAAAAATAGTAAGAGAGAAGGAAATAAAAAATGAAGGAAGACAAGAAAAAGAAGGAAATAAAACCGAAAAGACTGAAGGAAAGAATTGAATAAAAAGCGGTTTCCCTCAATCACCGCCTGGTACGAAGAGATTGTTATTATGAAATAAGGGCCTGGAAAGAGCACATTTTAAGGCCCTTTTTTCCGGTGCATAGCACCCGAATTATACATTCTATTAAAAACCTGCTCTAGGCCCCCTTCCGCACTTGCCAGGGATACAAACTGCCAGCCGGTTATGTAGCGCACGTGTGCTGCAGATCATGTCGTAGTCAGCCTCCTGTGCACATCAGACCTTTCCCAGCTCTAACTAGGATGGGGTGTTGTTGCCTTGGAGGCTTGTTCCCACCCTAGGCGGTGACGAGTTAGGAAAAGGTTGGGGTGCATACATACACAGTGCACGCTCACTGATTGACAAGCAGCCTTGAAAACCCAGGGCTTAGGCAAAAGGCGCCCAGAATGCTTGCAATCAGCGAGGCTGCAGTGCATTATTTGAGGGAGGTACCTTACAGTGCTGTTATCCTGTGCTGACCAGGGTTAAATTCAGGTAAGCCTTAAAAATCCTGCAACGCCTAGCACATGTGCCTATTAGAAAGAATCTGGTTTTGCCTGACCTTCGCGCAGAGCGAGGGTCACAGGTGTAATGCATTACTGATTCATTCAAAGAAATAGGAAATAGCAATAGAGGCAGAAATTGAAGCAGGGCGGAGCACTGCCGCTCCAATAAAGAAACTGCCCCTGAAGATTATAACATCAGGACAAGAAAGGCAGCAGTTAAGTGAAGGAGAGGAAACATTTGAATCACCAAATACCATCAATAGTACACAAAGTGACACCAGAAGCACAAAGCACCCTGCCCATTGGGCTACCTAGGGCCCAACTTAGGTGTGGCCTATATGTAGAAAAAAGGGGGTTTCAGATGTGGCAAGTAACTTTAAATGTTCAGTCAATATAGCAGTGAACTGTACATGCAGGCAATGCAGTGGCAGATGCATGCAACAGTTTGAAAGGCTACATCTGTGGGCGGTGCAAGCAGTGCTGCAGGCCCACTAGTAGCATTTAATTTACAGTCCCTGGGTATATGGGATAACCACTGTACAATGGACTTACAACTAAATTAAACAGCAGTGGTAAAGAGACCAGAGTCCTAAAGCCAACAAAAACAGGTCAGAAGAAATAAAGGCGGAAGGCAAAATGTTTGGGGATAAACCTGCAAAAAGGGACATGTCCAACACCAGCCAAGGGGCATGTGTCTCTGAAGAGAGTGGTCTCCTTGTGACTGGACAAAGCAAAGACTATGTGCAGCAAATACAAGTCCATCTGTGTGTGGTTGGATGCTCACTAGAGAACATGGTTCCTCAAAGAGCTCAGTAGTACAGGCTAAAGACTGTAAGTAGTAGGAGTGAGGTTCCGTGAGAATCGTAATGGTGTTTTTGACTTGTTCGAATATGGACGAGTTTGGTATCTATGAACCGCAAATGACGAGTTTAGTGGGTGTACGCGTTTTTGCTACACTATCTTGCACCGTTCGTCTTATTCGTGGGTTTCTCCATCTGAACTCACGGGTTCCATTTTAGATACGGCATCCATTTTGTTTCTTGCCCTCAAGTAGTCAGCGAACGGACACTGTCCGCTTCGTGACCCTGGGATTCCCAAGCTCTTGCGGAAGACACGTGTTCCTTTGAGGGTGTCTTTATGACGAGGGGGATGACACTGCAAAGGCAGATGGCTTCGCTCGAGGCTCATCTTGCCGTGCCGGTCTATTGTTTCAGTCGTGCATGCATTAGGCACGAATCCTTTGATCCTGCAAATATGCTTCCGATGTTGCCCCCTACACTCTTTTTCAATCTGTTGTCTATCTTTGTCTTCCTTGCACCTGTTTCTGTCTCTTTTCTTAACTCGTTTACAGCCAGAATGGAATGTACTTAATGATGGGATAACGTACTTTTACAGTTGGGAACCGGCGATGCTACTGTAATTATGTTCCGGGCTCCTGAAAACATGAAAGCGACCCTTTTGAAGTTTATTGTGGGAACTGAGTTGTAACCTTTTGTTCGCCATGTTGTGCTATGACGACAATATGTATAAAAGGAGCGACCCACTGTTGCAATTCGAAGCAGTCTCTCAGAACCTACACATTGTGTACTTCTTGCGATCTCTGTATCCCTGCAGTAAATAAACGCTGATCTTTGACGCCGAAGGAAGTGTCCCGTGTCTCTGTGATTTATACGCCAGAACAGGTAACCCACGAAGGTTTCAGGTGTTGTCCCCTGGCACCGCTGGGCCTTAGAATAGCCCAGTCCTTCAGTTTGCGCCCAACGTGGGGCGACATCAGTGGTACCGGTCCAAAGCCCGACGATCGTGAGGAACTTCGTGTGAAATCTCCGAGGGAAGGTGCACCCCGCTTCATCGATCCTGTTATCGAAATAAGTGGTCCGAAGACTTTTCCCGCGAAGATTCCCACCTCCTGACGGCTGCGACGGACTGATGCCCTGACTGTCGACCTGTTTTGGCGCCTGGCGTAGTCCTTTGTACGGCGAGACGATAGACGGGCCTTCCTGGTGACGCCATTGTTCCTTCAGTTAAGTATTTGTGGGTCACTCCCAGAATCCTTGGTCGTCGTTGTTGAAACTTGGTTGTTTGCATGGTTCCATTGCATTTGTGGTTCTTAGTTGTTGGTTCTTAGTTGTTGGGTTTTATTTGACGATTGCAATTGCCAAAAACCGAGGGTCTTGCATTTTTGCGAGGACATCGTAATTCGATAACCCTTGAAGTTTGTAAACTCGGTTAGTGTGCACGATGCCTGGCCGTAGTACTTTGTTTGGCTTCCTTAAATGTTGCGGTACGGATTCCCGGTTGGAGGACTCATGTCCGATACCTCCAGTTGGAACTCCGATTTATGAGCTCTATAGTCGACATGGAGTAGGTCCTATCGTATATAATGAATATTGGATCCGTTACACTAAAAATGATGGTGTCCTCAGTTGGCCACCCCATGGTAGTTTCGAAACTGCAATTTTGGACAATCTCGAAGCAAAATTGTTTAAAAAGAAAGCTAGGCCGGCCATGTTTGATTCCTTTCGGTTATGGCGTAAAGAGGCCAAGCAGAAAGAAATCAAACAGATTAAGAAAAATAAGAGAGAAGGTATTTTGACGGTGATGCGAAATGCAGAGCAGTTTCAGCGAGACAAAGAAGAGAAGGAAAAGGAAGTTTTTGCTAGACTGCAACATATGGCGGTGGATAAATGGTATCCAGTTTTACCGTCGAGTTCTGATAAGAAGGGAGAAGAAGCGGTAGAGGACCCTTTGCTGTCCTATCTACTGAAGTCACCACCTCCATACGCACAGGATACTCCAGTCCCTGTGGTTCCTCCTGTCCCTCAACCTGTTGTTCCGGCAGCTGCTTGTCAGCCTGCCGTTGGTCCTGTCCTTCCGAATCCTCTTGTTCCTCAAGTTTTTCCAGCTCCCTTACCTGCCCTTCTTCCTACTGCTCCACTGCCTATACCTTCTCAGTCTATTGTTCCTGCTACTTCTGCTCTCTTGGCTACTCCTACTGCTCCTACATTCAGTCCTCATGTTGTTGCCCCTGTACTTCTCTCCTCTTCTCCTTCTGTCCGTAGTCGCATACCTAATGCGGTTGCTAATCTTCACTCTCCATTTGGATCAATACTTGGGTCCGATGTTTCTGACGTCTCTCAGAGACGAAGTCAAATTCCTGGTGGTAGGGAGAGTGAGACGTTAGTGAAAATGACGCGTAAATGGATTAGGCATCCTGCTAAGTACACCCCGCGCATAGTTTTCGACACGTTATCTCAGTTTAATGAGCCCACACAAAGATTCATGTTTGAGGAAATGTGTAAATCCTTAAGAGAAGAGTGGGATAATGATGAGGTAGACAATGTACCGCCCGAAATGACTGAACTCCAGAATCAGTTTTCGAATGGTATGATTGTGGGTGGTAATGTCCGACGTGCTTTAGAGCGTCTGTTTGCTTTTAGATCTACAGTGCATCCTCGAGTATTGTTTAATGATGAAACTGAGGAGTGGATGGCACAACCTGGTCAGTATCCCATGCGAGAAGTCCCCCCAGTGTCGATGCCTGGTAACCCTGCTGCTAATCCTGCCATTTCACCACACTTCCAGAGAGTCTGGATACATCTCCCATGGAAGCGGTCAGAAGTTTTGCAGGTGAAGCAATCTTTGCCTGATCCCCGGAAAAATCCGGCAGGTTATTATAAGGTGTTATCCCAACTTGTGGATGCTACTATTATGAACCTCGCCGATATCGACATGTTGTTCGGTAACGTAGTACCTCAACCAATTTGGGCAAAAATCCGTCAAGAGAATCACGTAGCCGAGTTAGGTGGTGATTGGGCTGCTCTTGCGGCGGCTGACGGATGACAAGTTGGTGGGGCTAAGCCTGAACAGATCATTACGGATCTGCCCCAAAGAATCATTACACTTATGAAGACACTTATTGCAGCAATGAGAGTTAACTGGGATAAATTGTCTGCATGCAAGCAAAAGAAGGACGAGAGTGTCTCTGATTTCTTTACCAGATTTGAGGAGGCATTTATCGATCATAGTGGTCAGGATATGAGTACTGAGGGAGGTCAGCGACTGTTTGTTGATAAATTTGTATCGAATTTGTTGCCTGAACTAAGCAACAAATTGAAAAATTCCGAAAGTTCGTGGGCTGTTTCGACCACTGCTCAAATATTAGCCACGGCTCAATATTACGAAAATAGAGAAAAGGAAGAAAGTGATCGTGCAGATAAGAAAACGAAGGATCTTAAACCTAAGGTTTTGTTGCAGCAAGCGTATCCTCCGCGTACAAATCAAAATGACACACAGCAGCAAAATCGATCACGATCACAGTCTTCTAGGACGCAGTCGCGTACTGACTCCTCTACACCGAGATCTATGCTTGGGTACAATCAATGTGCATATTGTAGGGGTGAGGGCCATTTGAAGTTTAATTGTCCTGTTTTACGTGACCGAAATATTGGTGTTTCGGCTCGAGGAGGTCGTAGTGGTCCTCAACAGGCATTACGTGGTAGAGGCCGCGGTGTCTCTCAAAATCAGAATGAGCGTTCTGCTCCTTCATAGGACGTGAACAATTGCTTTGATCGGCGCGATTCATCGTCTGGTAGATCTGCACAGTATCATGTGGACGACAATTACGTCGAGCATGACATTGATGCTGATGGTAATTACTAGGACAGCCACAGACAAAGAGAGGGAGTAGTATCAGTTCCGGTTGATCAGAGAGGGCCTTACGTCGCAGTTGCCACATCGGGCGTAGTTGAGCCTTTTCTGTTGGACACTGGTGCAGCGAAAAGTTCCATCATGCATTCGAAACTCCCTGGCGCACCTTTGTCTGGCTTAACAAATGTTTCTGTTGGATTCTCTGGCGCCCCCGTTAGCAATCCGGTTTCTAGCCCTTTGCCCCTTACAATTGGGCCGTGTGAGCTAGAAGCTCCCTTGATTTTAACTACTGGTTGTGGTGAGAATCTTTTGGGCCTGGATTTATTGAAGCGGTTATATGCGACTCTGTATTGTTCCCCTGCGAGAGTGGAGCTTACATTGGGTCAGAGAGTGATCTCTCCTATGTACTTGTCAACTGATAAGCTCCCACCGGAATTGAGTTCTCTTCCCGAGTCTTTGTGGGCAACAGGTCCCAATGACGTGGGCCTGCTGGACATTTCACCTTATGTCGTCCAATTGAAATCGAATGTGCGATTACCACGTATCCCCTAGTATCGTATCTCTCTTGATGGTGAACGAGCGCTATTAGCGATCATTTATGACTTGATCAAGATGGATGTTATTGAGGAAACTCGGGGAAATGTGTGTAATAGTCCTGTGTTACCTATTTTGAAACAAACTGATCCATCCAAGCCTCCTGTGTACCGTTTTGTTATTGATTTAAGAGAGGTAAATAAAATTGTGATTCCACAATTTCCTGTGGTGCCTGACATTACGGCTTTGCTGACTCTGATTCCAGCCTCTGCCTCCTGGTTCTCGGTAATCGATTTGAAGAATGCTTTCTTTAGCATTCCGATGCTGAGGAAAGCAGAGATCTATTCCACTTCTCATTAGGTGGTCGCAGCTTCAGGTTTAAGCGCGCTCCTCAGGGCTACTGTGAGAGTCTATCGATCTACAGCCAAGCCCTTAAGAGTCAACTTGATGCGTTTGGGTTACCGGCTGGCGCGGCCTTGATTCAGTACGTTGATGATCTGTTAGTGGCTGCTGACACTAAGCAGATTTGCAAAACAGCGACAGTATCGTTGTTACAGCATCTATGGGACTTGCATCATAAGTGTCACCTTCTAAGCTACAATATTGTTGTCAAGAAGTAACCTATTTAGGTCACTTATTGTCAAAGGAGGGAAGAAGGTTGACCCCAGAAAGAATTGCAGCGATTGCTCGAATGACTGTGCCAACAACTCAGAGAGATGTGCGTGCCTTTCTAGTTATCACGTCATACTGCAGGCAATGGATTCCAAATTTTTCATTGCTAGCGAAGCCATTGTTAGCCCTTACGTGCAAGGATGTTCCTACTCCTTTGCCATGGACTGAAGAGTGTCAGAAAAGTTTTTCTGAATTGCGTGATGCGTTGTGTTCGGATCCTGTGTTAGGTACTCCTGATTACAGTAAGCCGTTTACAATATACGTTCACGAGAGGGAAGGTTGTGCGTTGAGTGTTTTGACGCAACAATTTGGCGGTAAGCAGCGTCCATGTGCATATTTTTCCTCGACCTTGGACCCAGTAGCTAGAGCATTGCTGAGTTGTCTAAGAGCGACAGCGGCAGCTGGGGTGTCCATCCGGCAATATGCAGGACTGGTCATGGATAATATGCTTACGGTGATGGTTCCGCATGCAGTTGACACTCTTGAATCGAATGAAAACTCAACATTTGACGAGCGCAAGGTTGTCTGGTTATGAGTTGACACTTTTGGCAAGTCATATACAAATAAAGCGTTGTAATGTGCTAAATCCGGCGACCTTGTTGCCGACTAATATGGAATCAGATGATGTACCACCACATGATTGTTATTTAAGAACTGAAGAAGAAACGAAGGGTCGTGTTGACCTAAAAAACACTCCGTTGGCAGATCCCGATGGTACTTTGTATGTTGATGGTTCATGCTTTAAGTTGCCGAATGGTGATGTGACGACTGCGTATGCTGTAGTGACGTTGAGTACGGTTGTGGAAACTGCGAGATTGAGTCAGAATTCAGCGCAAGCGGCAGAGTTGATTGCGTTGACGAGAGCGTGTGTTTTGTCTAAGGGAAAGCGAGTGAATGTGTTTTCAGATAGTCAATATGCGTTTGGCGTTGCACATAGCTTTGGTCGATTGTGGAGAGAAAGAGGATTTATGACATCGCATGGTACGAAGATCCAACACGGACAGCTCGTGAACGATCTTTTGGACGCACTTACATTGCCTAAGCAGGTGGCAATCATTAAATGCAGCGCGCACCGAAAGGTTACGGATGATGTTGGTCATGGTAACGCGTTTGCGGATGAGATTGCTAAGGAAACGGCTAAGAATCTTGCAACTCGAATGTACGTTACGAGTTCAGTGAGGTGGCCGGCGGAGACTGGTATGTGTGAGGACACTGTTGAGAGCGTGAAAGCGATTCAGAATGAGGCTACTGAGATTGAAAAGACAAAGTGGAAAGAAAGCACGGGAAAGTTAGACGCGCATGGATGTTTGGTTGATTTGTCAGAATATCAGAGGTGGATGTTACCGGATGCATATGTGCTAGCCGTTGTGACTATGGTTCACGGCTTGTCACATATTAGCCTGAAAGGTATATGTAAGTTGTTGTCTCCTGTATGGAAGAATGATGGTATTGCTAAGTGTGCTGAGAGAGTGGTTAAGAATTGTATGGTATGTATGATGTATAATCCTGGCAAGGGAACCCCCACTCCACCTGGCCATTTTGCTCCTCCTACATGTCCCTTTGAGGTTATCCAATTGGACTTCATCCATATGGAGAGATTCAATAACCTAAAATATGTCTTGGTTGTGGTTTGCGCGTTCTCCAGATGGATTGAGGCCTATCCTCTTAAAGATAATACTGCCCTGTCCACAGCGAAAGTCCTACTGAAGGAATACTTTCCTCGGTATGGAATGCCACGGATTGTATGGTCAGATAACGGAAGTGAGTTTGTGGGGAGTGTGATGAAGAGTGTGTGTAAGGGCCTTGGAATACGCCAGAAGTTCCATAGCGCCAATCATCCCCAGTCAGCATGTTTAGTGGAAGGGTACAATGGCACTCTGAAACTGAAACTTGCTAAGATTCAAGCGACGACTGGTCTGTCATGGCCCGATGCCCTGCCTCTAGCTCTCTTGTCGACCAGGGCGACTGTGCACTCTCGAGTAGGGCTTAGCCCATATGAGATTGTGTTCGGCCGTCCTGCGAACATTTGGGGAGTTCCGAGGCCTAAGGCATTTGATAGTCTCGAATATCCAATGTTGATTGATTATCTTCATGATCTGACTGCTAAACTGAGGTTAATTCATCAACAGGTCTTTGAAGCTCTACCGGCACAGACAGAGGGTCCTGGACATCGGCTCCAACCGGGTGACTGGGTAGTCATCCGCAACTTTGGGAGAAAGCGTAATCTGGAGCCATGATTTGTGGGACCCTTTCAAGTTTTACTGGCCACAAGGACTGCAGTTCGGTTGGAAGGCAGAAAGAACTGGGTGCATGCCACCCACACCAAGAAAGTCCCGATTCCTTTGCCAGCAGATAACTGGATCCGAACTGGTATTGCCGCAACGGAAATAGAGACCCCTCTACGTTTTGTGCCGTTTAGTGATGCTCAACCTGTAGGAGACAATTCATTGCAGCCAGATACATCTGTTGAATCGTCAGCATTGGAGAATTCAAGGTCTGAACTGTCATCAGAACGATCGAACACTGTTTTGTCATCTGAACAGTTATTTGAAGAGCAAACTCGACCTGGAAGAAGTCGATATTTTCTTCGTTCACGTGACAAAGACTAATAAATAAATCCTTTTTTGTTTTTCTTTTTGAATTCATATTACCCCCTTACTGTTGCTACGAACATTATGAACAATTGCATCTTTTATTAATTTTTGAGTTCTTTTTCACGTGTATTCCTCTTTTTGTACAGCTAGGAGACTTGTATGTTTGTTTAAGAAAACCTTTCATCCGGGTTGACCGTAGGGCCGTGCGGGTACTTCCTTCTGTTTAGCAGGTTCCTGACACTAGGTCGGTTACTTTTGTCGATTCCTGGGAACTCCTGGGAATTGATAATCGCTACTCAGAACGAAGTGCGTCAAAAACGTTATGGACGGTTTTTAGAGGATGGAGTTCTCTAAGCTGTCGGAAGTAGAGAGAATGTCGGCACAAAGATAAAAAATGCATAAGATTGTACGAACAAAATGTTTTCTGTTTCAGGTATTCCTGCTGTTTCTGACTGTTTCTATGCTCTTGGTGGGTGGAGTGTATTGTGGAATACAGTCGTTATTACCTTCCACTTCACCTACTTCTTCTTCTCATGAACTGAATTCTATTCCCACTGTTTCTCCACATTCCTTTCATCCACTGCCCCAACATGAACAGGTTAGGCGTGCGGAATTCATGAACAACTCCTTTGTCCAGCTCCTACATCAGCATCAGTTGGTGATGAATACTACTAACTGTTGGGTGTGTGGGTTAATGCCACATAACATGGATAGGGGTATTCCATATTTGGTTCTTCCTTACAGCTCCCAGGGGTCAGCTCGAGCACTCCAAACCATGTTCGGTAGTGCACTAGATTCCTACCCCCATCGAGAGCCATGCTCTGTAGATCTTGGTCCCGGCCCGTACCACAAGACTTTGGCAATAGCGATTGCTGACTTAGATAGAGATATTTTTGATGCATCGCTTATTCCGGAGGAAGAGGTGCGAGCATACAAGGATCTGAGTGAGGCTGAGTATAGTATATCAGTGGGTGATAGGCAGCTTAAGAGCTCGTCTCCGATCTGGATCGTACCCCACCTCGGTAATTTCTGCTTGCAAGGTCTTGGTCGAAATCCGCGAGCTCAGCTTGGGAAGAGTGCTTGTACTGAAACGTATGTTTTACCAATGCTCTCTTCCCCTGTTTTCCTGACTGCCAAGGGTACCTACCTTGTATGTTATGATCGCGCTTATACGTGGTTGCCCCGTGACTTCTCGGGCACCTGTTATATTGCGAATCTCTTGCCACCAACTTTCACAGTTGCCTCGGACTATCACAAGACTAGAGTTGTGAGAGGCGTTATTAGCAAAGAGGACACTGCTGGTCAAGAAGCAGGAGACTTCTTTAAGGGTTTCCTGCCGTTTTGGGGACCTATGATTAATAGTAGGAACTTGAGACAATTGACTTGTGTGGTAGAATCAACTGCTAACATAACTGCAAGTGCTCTTGGTAATCTGACAGCAGAGCTTCAGGCAGATAGGCTTATGACGTTGCAGAACCGTATGGTTCTAGACATTGTTCTCGCAGATAGAGGTGGTGTGTGCAAGGTGATCCATTCGAGTTGCTGTATTTTCATTCCTGATAACGCTCCAACTGTATATCAAGCCATCTCGAAGTTGCATAAAATCTCCGAGTCCATACACGTGGACGTAGGTGATTGGACGCTACTAGGATGGTTTTGGGGCCTAATGTCGACTTGGGGTTGGAAGATTCTGATGATCATCGGGGTTGTTGTGACGTTTCTGTTCACGTGTTGTCTTTGCGTGCAGTGTGGTCCTGCCTTATGTGGCCTCTGTGCTACAACGTGTATAAGATGGCCATCTGTTACCAGAGAAGCATTGATGGATAGAATAATGTTGCAGCAACATCTGAACGATCTGATGAATATAGAGATCGATTCTTATATCGACTAGTGCTTGCCTACATGAGGGCAAAAGGAGCGTCTGAGGTTCCGTAAGAATCGTAATGGTGTTTTTGACTTGCTCGAATATGGACGAGTTTGGTATCTATGAACGAGTTTAGTGGGTGTACGGGTTTTCGCTACACTATCTTGCACCGTTCGTCTTATTTGTGGGTTTCTCCATCTGAACTCACGGGTTCCATTTTAGATACGGCATCCATTTTGTTTCTTGCCCTCAAGTAGTCAGCGAACGGACACTGTCCGCTTCGTGACCCTGGGATTCCCAAGCTCTTGCGGAAGACACGTGTTCCTTTGAGGGTGTATTTATGACGAGGGGGATGACACTGCAAAAGCAGATGGCTTCGCTCGAGGCTCATCTTGCCGTGCCGGTCTATTGTTTCAGTCGTGCATGCATTAGGCACGAATCCTTTGATCCTGCAATCATGCTTCCGATGTTGCCCCCTACACTCTTTTTCAATCTGTTGTCTATCTTTGTCTTCCTTGCACCTGTTTCTGTCTCTTTTCTTAACTCGTTTACAGCCAGAATGGAATGTACTTAATGATGGGATAACGTACTTTTACAGTTGGGAACCGGCGATGCTACTGTAATTATGTTCCAGGCTCCTGAAAACATGAAAGCGACCCTTTTGAAGTTTATTGTGGGAACTGAGTTGTAACCTTTTGTTCGCCATGTTGTGCTATGACGACAATATGTATAAAAGGAGCGACCCACTGTTGCAATTCGAAGCAGTCTCTCAGAACCTACACATTGTGTACTTCTTGCGATCTCTGTATCCCTGCAGTAAATAAACGCTGATCTTTAACGCCGAAGGAAGTGTCCCGTGTCTCTGTGATTTGTACGCCAGAACAGGTAACCCACGAAGGTTTCAGGTGTTGTCCCCTGGCACCGCTGGGCCTTAGAATAGCCCAGTCCTTCAGTAGCTAGGCCAACTAATGGGGCTTCAGTGCTTGGTGGAAATGGCTCTCCATGAGGGATTTGAGTAGACAGCGAAGACCTTGCATGAGACTGTATTTGCCACCTGTGTCTGGATGATTGCCGAAAAAGTTTAACTATCCGCAAAGGGTTTAACATACGGCAAAGGCTGTGCGTAGTAGGGGCTTCACCATCTATGGAGGCTTAAACGAGTGGTATAGCCAGGAAGAGTCCTGCACAGGACAAAGAATGTGTCAAGAACTAGCTGGGTGAGTTTGAGACAAGACGGATGTGGGTAAGTCCCCTTTTCGCATGGTCATCCACCCAATTCTTCCTCCATTGCTGAAGGTTATGCCTCCGAATGTGCACTGGGTCCTGTTAACCGGGCCCCAGTGCCAGTGCTCGCTCCCTAGAACTGATTCATGTGAATTGGAAAAACTCAATTGGCAAGGGTTTTAACCCCCCTATAAGTCTCTTGTAAATGCTTCCAGTGGTACCCAGCGCATGGGAGTTAAAGGGGGTCACAATGATCTGAAGCTCTGTTTGTGCCACCCTGAGTGACCCAAAAAAACAGATGACAGCAGTCCTGCCATTGCAGACTGCAGGAGCAGGGCAAACTGCTCGAATTTCACTTTGCCCTCACCATGTGTTGTATGGTCAGAGCACTATTTTTAATATATGCCAGTCACCCCTACGGAAGGCCTCCTCCTGACCCAGGAGACAGTGTGCATTATATTAAAGGTACGGACATATAAGTGCAATCTTATATTTCCCTTTAGTAGCTTTTTCCATTGAGGGCGACTATAATTGATCAGCGGGCATTGTATACCATGGGCTAGCACCCGGGCACCCCCGGGGTTGCCAGCTCCAATATGGTACAGCTGAAATATATCAAAACAACAGGAGAGTCAGGGTCAATAAGCCACTCTTCTACCCCTATTCAATATATAACAACAACATAAGAGTGACCAAAGGTGCTGTGATCATGATATCAGAATACAAAAAAGCCAAATAACTACCAAATGTGCTCAAAGCAATGCGTGTAAAAAGGGGAAGAAAAAAACTCTATTTTTTAAGAAGAACCCTCACTCACCTTAGTGGTGACATGCTTCATCATAGGGTTCCCACTGGGGAGACCGAATGTCCCCCCAGTGTGCTACAACGCCTGATTTACATAGGAGCTGGTTTTTATGAATACATTTTTTAAGAGTGCTCAAAGTGTGGTGAGTGCAAAGTTTAAAGATAACAGCTGTACCATAAACCACTTTATTAATGGTCAGCTGGTCTCGTTAAAAACAAGTGAAAAGGACTAATCGCAGTTTTTATTTGAACCGCTAAGTCCTAGTAAAAATAGGTCGACATGTTTCAGCTGTTTAATGCTCAATTTTGCTCAGCTTTCTTCAGGACCAATTTAATCCCCCGGCGGTCCACGCTCGCTAAGGCGTGTCCTTACCCTGTGGATATGTATGTGAAAAAGTGAAACACTCACGGTTTTACCCGTGTGGGCACTCCTAGATATCACCAGGGGCCAAAACCTGTAAGACATGAGATCAAACAATTTTAAACCACATGGCATATTCATTAACAACTTATCGTCCACAGTTCTACCTTTAAGAATAATTGCCACATTTAAATAAAGTTACATTCCCCTGTTGCACCTTTTATCACGCCAATGTGGTATAGTCAATAAATAGCAAGGGGGTGCTACACTACTGTTTAATAAAAATACTTACAAGGATTGGAGGTAAAATTGCAAATTGCTATTTATTGACTATACCACATTGGCGTGATAAAACTTAAGGTTAAGTGAAGGTGATAGCTCACTATTGGAGTATCCTGGTACCTTTCTGACACCGGAGCGGCTGGTATGACTAACTTGGCTGACTCTGGGTAACATTACTTATACACCATCTTTTTCACATACGGAGTGTTAACTGTGGGTTTACATGCTTTTAATTACGTTCGTTTACCTGTTCTTCTTTGACAGTGCACACAGAACTAGTGTCCAAAAGTGGAGTGGCAGCGTATGAGTGCAGCCCTGATGAAACTGCTTAAGTTGTTATAGCAGTGAAACATGTCGGCACTGGCATTAGGTAATGGTGTGCATGAATAGCTACCAGCCTTTTTAACACAAACAGCATATAACCACCTCCCTATAAATAAAGTAGGTTAAGGGAACTTTATGCTGTGTTTTATGCACTTGTTTATGTTATGTGTTTGTCACTAGCAGATATTTCTGCTTTCCACTGTTTGTCACAATTTTTGTTGTTTGTTTTGGACACTTCTTTCCTTTCTTCTTATTTTCTTTGAGAAGCAAGTGACTACCGATGATGAGACAGGGGCTTGTCTGGAAATTACATACCAGTTACCCCGTTGGTGGTGTTTCCATGAGGCTTCACTTGATTCTCACACATTTTTTCTAATAAGAATTTAGTCCAACACTATTGTGTGGACATTTGCGACCAACTCATTTAGGTCACAATATTTGTTGTTCTGTGGCACTGTCGGGGAGAACAGGTTTGTCTTTTAACTTGGGCGGAGTACAGTGCAGCATCTCCTTATAAATTGTATAAGAGAGCGATAGGTAGCAGTATATATTGACTGCCCCTTCTTTTGAGTCACTGACATGCTTTGACGCCTTTGGACTGGGTCTTTCACAAAAACCAGCTCTACTGTTAATCAGGCATTGTAGCACACTTTGAACTCCCCAGTGGGAACCCTATGACGAAGCATGTCACCACTAGCGTGAGTGAGTGAGGGTTCTTCTTAAAAAATAGAGTTTTTTCCTTCCCCTTTTTACACGCATTGCTTTGAGCACGTTTGGTAGTTTTTGGGCTTTTTTGTGTTCTGATATCATGATCACAGCACCTTTGGTCACTCTTATGTTATTGTTATACAGCTGAAATATGTTATTTTTGGTATCAAAGAACTTGCCTTATCACCCCTGACGTGATTCTTATGTCAGAGTCGATGTGGCATGCATCCAGGTGGCTACTTTAGAGAAGTCCCACCTGGTTGCTCCAGCCTTTCCTGTGCCTTTGCTGATAGCCCGCAGCTGCTGCTGCCAAGACAGGAATCTCATGCCTAGAAGGGGGTTGCCCATAAGTGTCTGTCTTATTGCAATGTAAGATCAGGTACCCTTGAAGTGTTCAGGACAGTGTAAAGGCTGTTTGCAAACCTAATGGGGATTAGCCCACCCTTGTGTGGTTGGGTGCTCATAGGAGGTTGGCTAACAGCAGAAGGTTTAGTGTAGTGAGAAAACTGTGCATAGAGGGGTTTGGCCTCCTAATTGTCCTTCGGTGTCTGGAGTAAGTGGGCTCTCTGTGAGGAGTTGCGCATAAGGGTAAGGCTGTGCCCAGCAGGGGTTTACCAAAATGTGTCTGTCTTATTGGCCATGAGAGATCAGGTATCCTTAAAATGTTCGGTACAGGGCATAAGTTGTGCATGTAGGTGCTTGGCCTCCTGATGGGGGACGAGTGACTGGAGAGAGTGGACTCTCCTTGAGAGATGGTGTACAAGGTGAAGACCATGCACAGCAGTACCTAGCCTGCCCATGTGTGGTTTGTATCCCAATAGAGGTTGGTCTTCCTCATGGTGTATAGTACAGAGCAATGGCTCGGTGTTGTAGGGGTTTCACCATCTAATGAGGCTTTTGTGTCTAAAGGGAGTGTACATGTGAGCTCTCCATGAGTTGTGACTATAGGAAAATGGGTGTTTTTTTTACATCTCCAGAGGTCCCACGGTACTTAACAGCCACTCAGAAACCCACTCACACACAAATACACACAGTCACACAGCAACTCACATAAACTATGTTAAAAAAGAAATCACTCATTGGTAGTACACAAAGTATACAAATGTAACATTTGTCATACCTTTTTTGTGGTTTCTTTGGCGATTGTTATCTTTAATGAAATCTACTTTTACTGGTGTTAAGTGCTTTCTGGTCTGCTGCAGACCTAAACTGTTCGCTGTGGAGAAAGCAATGCTTCTCTGGCCTATTCACTTCTGGCCCCTTGTTAGAACTCACAGGCAGCGCTCTAACTTTCTCCGGCTATAAATGTTGTTGCCGGCCGGGACATGCAGCTGACGCCTGTCCGTGCATGTACGTCGCCAGGACCCCTGGTTCACTGGACAAAAAGGGCACTCTATCAAACCTCATAATCTATTTTTCTACCTCTCTCCATCAGGTAAGAGTGTCCCTTAGCTCTAGAAACACATGCCAGTGAGTTTGTACAAATAGTTTCCCGAAAATCTTGGAGGGTCTGCTCACATGCCGTCAATGTTGCTTTCAAAGCGGTCAGGACCCCCTTAAGCTATGGGGCATGCTATAAATCAGGTCACATCTGAAACTAGTCTAACAGTAAATGAATCTGACTCTACTCAACCATCTCTTTATGCAACCTCCATCACTCTATATCACTTTTACCTCCCAAATCACACTAAAACCAATATAGTAAGCCTGCACTCTATCTAAGTTTGGAATTAGTTTCCTCTCAATCCCCAGATATATGTTTTACCAAAGAGATGGCTGAATGGCCCCAAAATTCAGACCATCACATTAGCCATCCCTGCCAACTATCAATTAATAAGCCTTGATAGAGACCGGAAAATAGGTGGAGGCATCACCATAGTTTAAAAAAATTAGCTCAAAGTTTCATAGATCAATACTTCCAATCTCTGTTTCAATGGAACTAGGTCTTTTTCAAATTACACTCTCTGCCACCAAAAGTTGGAAGGGAGCCTTGTTAAACTGCCCACCTGGTTCACAGCAGGGCTCTAGCCAATGCTTGATGGAAGAAATGGCCAAGTACTAGACACTAACACTTTTTTGCTCCTGGATGATTTTAAATACCAAGGAGAAGATCTGGCCAACTCTGAGGTAGTGCAGCTAATGGCAGATATGGAATCTTTAGGCCTCCAAGAGCAAATAATTGGCCACACACATCATGCAGGACATTCTCTGGATTTACTATTTACTAACAGCGAGGTAGTCACTTGTGCAAAGCAGACCATTTGCTTTACCTCCACTGGTTTCTGACATAAACACTTCAATAGAAAACTTTAACCAAGACTGAATTTATATTTTTGATAAAACTGTATCACTCAGGAGCATGAGTACCACAAAATCACACCACTTTGCTCCTTGGTTCACCACCAAATTAAAACCATAACAATCAGCTTAATTGGAGAGAAGATGGCCCAGAACCAAACATCTGTAGGACAAAGACGCTTACAAATTATGGTTGTCTAGATATCATTGTAATATCAGACCCATGCGTATATTTTCATTTCCAACCAAACTGAACAGGCAGGTAACGCACTGAAAATTCTTTTTAAAACTATGCAGGATTTCATTAACCCTGAGGTTTATTTGCGGCCATCCTCTGCTTCCCAGGAACTATGTGACTCACTTACCACCTTTTTCAAAGATAAAATCTCTCAGATCTATCTAAAATGCAACTCCCATCCCTCCTCTGACACTCTCACACTCTGCAGGGAGCAAAACCTTGGAGTAGGTGAGACCCCAATACTAACTCAGTTTGAATCATTTTCACTGAAAGAGGCCAAGGGGTCTTTGAGTTTGGCCAAGTCAGACTCCCCGTCTTTAATCTTCCCCCCCAAAATGTTGGCGTCTTTAGCCAGCTATCTCGCTCCAGATATTCAATCAATTTTGAACCTTTTGGGGGAAACTGGTGCTCTACCCTTGAATTGGAAAGTGGTGAATATTTTACCAATTCTAAAGTAAACCAACCTAGACCCAAATATCCTATTTAACTATTGCCTTTATCATTGCTATCTCTTTTGGGCAACGTGCTAGAAGGCTTGAATAACAACTAACAGCTTACCTAGAAAATATTAACATTTTGGACTCTTCGCAGTCCGGATTTAGACCAGGCCACAGTACTTGCTGGCAGCTACTGACTCTCTAAGACTTGCTTTAGACGCAGGTACCCCATCTAGGCTAGTGCTGCTGGATCTCTCCACAGCTTTTGATAGGGTCTCTCATTCTAGACTGCAGACGAGTCTGCAGGAGATTGGCATCCGGGGGAAGGTGCTCAAATGGCTTCACAACTTCCTGATTGAAAGATTCCAAACTATCACTCTGGGCCCCTACTCCTCTGGAAAGATATGTGTGATTAAGTGTGTGCCATAAGGCCCATGTTTGAGCCCCACTTTGTTCAACATATATATGGCACTCCTAGTCAAGATTGCGGAGCCTTTTGGTTTGGGAATTATTTCCTATGTCTATGATGGACAACTGACTCACTTTTGATGCTGACTTAGATTCAACTACAGATCAGTGTGTGAAAGTAATTTTAGCCATCTCTGGGTGGATGACTGACAATTACCTACAATTGAACTCGAACAAGACCAAGACCATGCTGATCAGCAAAGCCAAAAATCTGTAGTCTAATGAGTATTGGTCCCTCACGTAGGATCAGCCTCCTCTCCCAATAAGCTGTTAAGAATCTGGGCTTAAAAATTGATCAACCTCTCTCTATGAAAGCCCATATTGTGGATACCATGGGAAGGTATTTTCATAATATGCGAATTCTCAGCAGAATCTTTCCCTTTCTATCATTCTCTTTGAGAAGATCTTTATTGCAAGCCTTAGTAGTCAGTCATCTAGATTATGGAAACTCTCTTTTGGAAGCAGCTAACGAAACGCTAGTGGCCAAACTCCAAGTGGTAAAGGGCACGACAGCCAGACTCATTTATAATCTTCAGTCAGGTACTCTATAGCTCCTTCACTGAAGCCGCTTAATTGGCTGCCAGTAAATGAAAGCAGCTTCCTTAAGATCTGCTGACTGAGACACAAGGTGATAAAGGGCAAAGGCCCTGGCACACACCCTGGCACACACCCAGATATATATATATATATATATATATATATATACATTGCTTTTCTGGTCTCTTTGTTTGCTTTCACTGTCAGCCATTCTGAACCAGTTTCTGTGAAAACAGAAATGATATTGATTAATGATGTAACAAATAGGGATGCCCCAGGAGGAGGAATACCGGCAGAGACTTGCTGTGTATTAGCCCACTTAGGTGAAACTTATGTTACCAGTAATAATATGCGGACTAAATCATTTAATAATGGCACACTTCCATAGTGGTTGACAATTTGTGGGTGTGCCGCGATATTAACCCATTGCTATCCTAGGATTGTAATGCATATATTTGTTGAATACTGAAGTTTCAGCCATAGTGTCATATTGTAATTAAGAATATGATATAATGTATGTTATTCTTATATGTAAACTTCTCCACTGAGAGTTGGATTTCAGTATATAGGCAGATTCAGCGCCTGAATAATATGGACATTTACAAATGGCGCCCATGGAAACAGAGAGTCATGAGGCTTTCAATGTGCTTTCCCCTTTCATTGATACTGTGTATGTAAATGGCATCAATTATACAGTGAAAAGCCCAGAGGTGAAACACGTTGGTATTGAGCAGCTTTGCCAATAAATTTATCAAGCAGCCCTGAGTGTCCTGGAATTGTCTTGCAATGGAAGGAAATTATGCGATATATATATATATATATATATATATATATATATATATATATATATATATATATATATATATATATATATATATATATATATATATATATATATAGCAAAAAGTCTTCAACTACAAGAAGAACTGGAGGAACCAAACGGGGAATTCAGGTAAAGCATTTATTGACAACCAGCAAAGGCATTACGCGTTTCGACGTAAATGTCTTCCTCAGATGGCTGCTAACACCGTCCATGCACGCCAGCTACTTGTAGTTACTCCATCCATTCCGTCTTAATGACATAGTCAGGTGTCCGGCTCAGAGTCACCATCATCGCTGTGGTTGTCTCGGAAAACCACAGTTCCCAGAATGCCCCTCGCACGGCAAAACTGGGTTGGGATCTCTTTCACTGCACCACGTATCCCTTTCTGGGTCCTGGCTGTCGGTAAGAATGTGGTGCAAGTGCTCTGGCAAAGCACAGTGGCTGAAACAAACACCTCACCTGGGTCCCCTAGATGCCTCAACCGTACAGTCCTCAGTCAGCCAGGCCTGAAATGGCGAACACAGTGTTCCGAAATTCCTCTATGCAGTCATGGACTGCTGTCTGCCGCGGCGCTGTCTCTGGAAGGGGATACGGTGGGTACTGAGCAATCCAATACCTTGTACGTAAAGAGATTGCTGAAACTGTCCTTGTTGCTCAGACCACTTGGTGGGGCGGGTAACCTCCTAGCATGCCCAGGACACAGCACGCAAATTTATGGCGAAAAGTCTTCAACTACAAGAAGAACTGGAGGAACCAAATGGGGAATTCAGGTAAAGCATGTATTGACAATCAGCAAAATTCATGACACATTTCGACGTAAATGTCTTCCTCAGATGCCTGCTTACACCGTGCTTGCACGCCAGCCACTTGTAATTACTCCATCCGTTCTGTCTTAATGACGTAGTCAGGTGGGCCGGCTCAGAGTCACCATCATCACTGTGGTTGTCTCTGAAAACCACAGTTCCCAGAATGCCCCTCTCACAGTAAAACTGGGTCGGGATCTCTTTCACTGCACCATGTATCCCTTTCTGGGTCCTGGCTGTCAGTTAAGAACGTGGTGCAAGTGCTCTGGCAAAGCACAGTGGCTGAAACAAACACCTCACCTGTGTCCCCTAGACGCCTCAACCGTACAGTCGTCAGTTAGCCAGGCCTGAAATTGCGAACACAGTGTTCCGAAATTCCTCCATGCAGTCATGGACTGCTGTCTGCAGCGGTGCTGTCTCTGGAAGGGGATATATATATATATATATATATATATATATATATATATATATATATATATATTCACTGAAAAAACCATAGGTTTTACAGACGTTATAGTTAGGAATTAGCATTTAAAAAACCTTGGAAATTCACTAAAAAAAACATAGGTTTCAGGGAAGTTCTAGTTAGTTGAAAATTTGACTCCTATGAAACCACCGAAAACCACAGATGTCATCAGTGATGTCATTTGAGATGTCATCAGTGATGTCATCAGTGATGTCACTGACCATGTCATGAGTGATGTAATATGTGACATGATCAGCAGTGCATTGCGGGCGTGCGAGTTATAGTTAGCTCAACTAACTATAATAGGCGAATTTCTGTGGTTTTATATGAGTCAAATATTCAACTAACTATATTGTCCCTGAAACCTATGGTTTTTTAGTGAATTTCGAAGGTTTTTTAAATGCTAATTACTAACTATAACGTCTGTAAAACCTATATTGGCCTCGAACCCCCCGAAAAATTAGTAAACAATACCCGGGAAGGTGGTCCCCTAGACTGCAAAAAAGTCTCTGTGCCCTTCCTCGCCTAATTTACATGTGACATTAAGATCTCCAGTCCTACAGAGACCCCGCAATATAATAATTGGATTGGCCACGGAACATTACCCACCAGGGGCCTCATCTAAATGAACGGGTGAGACCCGCTTTTTTTTCTCCATTTTTACCATCCGCAAATCCTCTATTAAAGCGATACGAGGTTTACCTCCTCTCGCTTAAAGTAGTCAAACAAGGATTTGCTATCACAGGGTGGAAGCCATGCATCCGCCCTCTAATAGCAAACACAAATGTCCCGGAAATGCACACACCGTGATATTGTATGAGTTGCGCCTGAGAGGTTTTCCTCCCTAGGACCATGATGCATTTGTTAGTATAAACGCATACTAACACTACTTACACACGTGTAGTACAGGAACCGGAATGTAGTGAAGAAGTAGAGGAACCGCAAGATCTAAAAATATAAATCCTACCAGAAGTCGGATGACATAGTTCAATGAGCCGAGGACCCTGGCATAAGTAGAAACAGCTACATGAAGAAAACGGGTCTTCAGCACAACACAAACAATTTTGAAATATTGGTGAGTGCTGACTTCTTTTTACCTTCTCCCGCTTTTGTAGTGAAGAGGCAGACAGCAGTGGATCCGATAAGTAGATTTATTACAGGAAAACAAGACACCTGAAACAGCCACCAACAGGAGCAGACAGCAAGGCAACCATTTTCTCCAGCACTGTGTAGAAACTCCACAAGGTTCCCCTCATGACAGCCCTACGTTCTAACATTACATACTTAGATTCTAGTAGAATTACATACTAACATTCTACTATGACTTACATTGAAATACTACACAGAGCACATGACTTTACAACAAGGAGCTCATGGTTTCATCCATGAGTCTTAAGACCAGTAGGGTTGAGTAGTTTGCTTCCCACTCCCTGTATTCTATAAACCAAATTAACACTATTTCCACAGGTATGCTACAGCGCCCAGAGCACATCCCTTTACAGCAATGAGCTCACAATTTAGGCTCACGGTTTAATCCCCAAGTCTTCAGACATGTAGGGGTGAGTAGTTCGCTTCCCACTCCCGATATACTATAAAAACATACTAACACTACTTACACTTATACTACCGCAGCTAGTATCCTACAGCGCCCAGAGCCCATCAATTTACACCAATCTGCTCGGTTTGATCACCGACTCTTCACACCGGTAGACGTGAGTACTTCGCTTCCCACTCCCTGTATGGTATAAACGCCTACTAACACTACTTGTACACGTATACTACAGTGCCCAGAGCCCATCCCTTCACAGCAAACACCTCAATTTCATCCCCAAATCTTCACACCTTTAGGCGTGAGTACTTCACTTCCCACTCCCTGTATGGTATAAACGCCTACTAACACTACTTGCACACATATGCTACAAAGACCATACCACATCACTTTACAGCAATGACCTCACGGTTTAGGCTCTGGGTTTCATACCAGAATGTAGCACCATATCATATCAGCACCATGTCACTCTGAGCAACACCACACTTTCAGACCGGTAAGAGTGACTACTTCGCTTCGCACTCCCCCACAGAGGTTACAGTGCTCCTACGCACCTTTCACACTTTTTTCGCCCTTTTTTCCCGTTACTCGCTTCAACAAAATCACAGAATGGCGGCCAACACTTCCTAGTTGCAACCGCTCGCAGCGCTCACAGCCAATCAGCAGCGAGCTCATGCTAGTAACGCCACGGCCATTCAGATTGCAGAATTCCCAAATATATAGATCTGTAAATTTAGATATTTCTCAAAAACTACTGAACGGATTTACACCAAATAAACAAAAGTGTGCTTTCTAGACCAAAACCCTTCTCCCTGCTAAATTTGGGGTAATTCTGTTCACCCCTTCGACCTGTAGCCTTGTCTAAAGTTTCCTATGGAAATTAACATGGAGAAAACACGTTTTGGGAACCCCCTTTTGTGTCGGCCCCCCCTTGATGAATCACCCCCAAACTTTCAACATAGGAGCTGATATATATATATATATATATATATATATATATATATATATATATATATATATATATTTATATTTATATAAATATAGCTTCTTTTTTTTAACTCAGTGGCAGTCATCACTGAGTAGGTATAGTTATGTCCATCGGAAATGCCTTTTGCTCTTTTTTGACTAGTTCCATCATGGAAAGTTTTAGGGTGATCCGTCGCGCAGGAGCTGAGAAAAAGTGGGGTCCCAAAATGCAAAATTTCCATAGACTTTTTTGAATGGCAGTATAAACTGCTGAACGGAATTACACCAAATCTGTCAGAAAGCTAGATCTTGGTCCGGAAAGTTTGCTTTTTGTGATTCGGTGTAAATATGTTCAGAGGTATATGAGAAATCTAGGATCAAAAATATTTCCAACCTAAATTAAAAAAATTGAACTTTCTGATTTGCCTACGGGCCTTGTTATTCATTGGGACTTGCTCCTGCAGGAGCAAGCTCTTTGATTGGCTCGCTGCAACATGAAGAAAAATGTTGCCCCAGCCATGACAGGACCTGGGTCTTAGGCCCCTGTCTTGAGATTTTTTTATAAAAAACAATATAATGGGGCAATGTAGGCATACTGTGTCCCCTAGAACTTGTGGAGGGGGCCTCAGAGGAACCCCGCAGTCCAAAATCATTTTTTTTTATTTAAACCACGATCCAGCAGGACTCCTGCCGGATCATGACATATAAAAAAAAAGTGCCAGCAACGTTTTTTATTTTAGTAATTTGACCCCTGGGTGGACCAGGGCAGAGGGGTAATTAAAATTAAATATTTTTGGGGAGCAGGACTGGGCCCACCACCCTGAGTCACTCTTGGGCACTGTGGAACCCATTGCTTTGGGGGGAAATGCAAATTTAAGGGGAGGGGGCAGGCCTTCCACCGGTGCCTCTATTGAGCCCAGGGGACCCAGTCCGCTGGGGCCAAACATTAAATAAAGGAGAGAGGCATGCAGCCTCACTCCCAATATTGGGCCCCAGGGACCCGATCTCGAATTGCCAAGCTGTAAACAAAAAAAATCAAAAGGTGGGGAGGTGGGCAAGCAGTTCCCCACCCTGAGCTTTACCCCAACCCCCAGGACCACATTTCTAAAAAAAAAAAAAAAAGGAGAGGGCAAGGCGTGCATCTCCCCTTGCAGGTATCTACCGTCGAGACTCCATCCCCTGGGGGATGATACTAGATAGTGTTCACCCATTCGATCAGGAACTCAGTGGGAGCAGTACAAAAATGCTGCTCCCGTTCTGGCCGGAGCACAGGAAAGGCCTTAGTCTCCACCAAACCCAGTATGGTGCTGGCTAGGAGCTAACTGGGCCATGGGGGCCTAAAGGCTCCCCCTGAAGCCCCCAATGGCCCCCCTATATTAGGGCACTGGGGGCGGGCACACACCCATAGCATAAATATGTCCAGCTCCCGCAAGGAAAATTGACTATGGCCGCGGGAGCCCCGAGGCTTACCTGGGGTTCCTCCCACAGCCCCCAAATAAGAAAGAAGATGAATTTGCCCTGGGTGGGCTCTGGAGCACCCACTTAATGGAAAAGATGCTGTCTCCCACACGTACATACTATGCTGGATGGGGCCACAAGGACCTAGGGGCTTCCAACACTAACACCTAAATAAAATTAAAATGTAGTTGTCAGAGGTGGGCACCAATACACCCACCAAAATGTTAACATCCACAAAATGCTTGAAACAAAATGAATAATGAGAGTGAAAAGCTGCTCGTTTAGTATTCCTGCTCTGTGAAAGAGTGGCCCATAATGCCCTGGGAGGGCTATTTACATATTTTGTTTACATTGGTGATGTCCCTACAAGCGGCAGGACACCGTCAGGCATTTTTTAATGTTATGGGGGCTGCAAGGAGTTAAATGTAATAGCCCTCAGCAACATTAAAAAACAGTAAGTCACCTGCGTCATTACATCCATGGCCCGAGGAGAACTTAGCATATTTAGTTAAAGCACTTCTAGCTGGAGCTCTATGACCTCCAGCTAAAGTGCAAGGCCCTCTTGCTGTGTTGTATTTATCATTGCATTTTGGGGGCTAAAGAAGTGAGACTCAAATACATACTGGTTTGATTTTAAAAACAATCTCAACAAAAAGCAATATATCTCGGTATTTCGTTTAACATTTTTGATCCCACAAAATACAATTTTAAAAACAATGTTAAAAATAAGACTCACAGGCATGGTTTTTGAATTACAACTTTATGCAACATTTTAATGATCACTATTATTAAATGTTGCATTTTGAGAAATACTAAAATATACATCAGATTAAAAACTATTGGTGAATTTTGAAGAAAGTTGATAGATCTGCTTTATAAATATATTTATCCTCACCCCTTTAGAAAGCCAATAAGCTCACTTTTTATATTTGGGTGTTGTATGTTGTGATTCTTTGAAAATGTCAGAATGTCTGCCTGAGTGTGGTCAGGACCTGCAAGACCAACCACATGCTCAATCTTAACTGTTTGTTAGACCACTGTACTAAAACAAATTCAAAAACAAAAACATAGACATACATTCTTAGAAATGCAGATGGTCAGTTCCTTAGAGCTGTTGGTCTGTATAAAAGGCAATCACATTTTCCTTCCACCCACAACCGTAATGGCAGTGTTATTTGTTGTAATGTCCTGGGAGGGGAGGCATTTTTCTTCATCACCTGTCCACATCCACCTGAAAATGAGTGTGCTTCAATAATATAGCCTTATAGCCCGCCGCGGGCTATACCGGTTATTAAAGGGACAAGGGAGCAGGACTTTATTAGCTGGTATAGCCCAGGTACGAAGGGCTATAAGGCTATTAGAACATTCTGCCACTAGAGGGCAGAATGTTCAAACAAATAAAACAAAGGCTTCAGGGAGCCTGAGGAGATTGAAATCGACTCTGGCTCCCTGAAGCCTTTGTCCACTGCCAGAGCTGTGAACAAAGAAACATTGGAATGTTAGGGCTCCGGTCTTATACCCGCCATTATAAGCCCAGAGCACTCCATTGTTTTCAACGGAGCTCCCAACATTCCAATGTTCTAACAATCCTTACTTTGACTTGCTATGAGCTCAGTGGTTCAAGGCAGTTTTTGAGTTGGATTTATGCTTTGTTGCATAAGGGTCCCTTATAAAGATTTAAACTAATTTTGAAAAAAGCTAGCAGCCCTTGTCTCCTAACAACCGCGACTGCTGCAGGTAAGAACAGTAGGGCGTTGGGCCAGGTAAGGGGGAAATGTTCCCTCCTGGTCGTCTCTCGAAATCCCCCCTCACCTCACCACAACGCCCCACTGTTCATACCTGCAGCGGCCGCAGCTGTCTCCTAATCTAGGATCATTCCTGGAATGCTTTACCTGGAGCTAGTTCATCGTCACCTGGGCTCATATGGTATTTAAAAATGCATCTTCTTTGTGTCTCTATTCAAGCCAACAAAGATAACGTTTTGTGTGGCATGTTGGTATTGGATTAGCTTCACAATTAAATTAAATGACAGGCCCCGAGTTAGGTAAACTAATGAGGACTTACCAGCTGTTGAATTCAGTGCCGTCCACCCAGATCCACCGCTGGTCATAAACCCTCCTCTCTAAGCCAATCCAGTGATCACGGTTCCCTTTGTTAAACGTCATGAAATCCTTTAAATAAGACGGAAAAGGGACATCCTGAAACACATTGGGTTTGAGTAAAACATTTCATTGGGATCAGTGCACAGATCGGCAAAATTAATAAGAAAAGTGGAGACCTAGGATGTGAAAATCTGGTGCAGAACGTGAACTTTTGCATGTTTGATCCATTTATTGAATTGGTCAATTAGATTCATAGGCAATTTTAGTAAAGAACACAAGTGTCCGCAGTCGAAAAACATTCGTCTTGCAGCCCTTCCTAGTTATCCACATAATGCTGAACAAGTCATTTCTAAACCTGCCATTAAACACATGTAGATGCAGCACGTCATTGCTGCAAAAAATAGATCATAAAGTGATCTTAGAGGCATAAATTACAGCACCAATTATTATTTCCCGATTGCTACTTTATAATGTTTTTTTTAATTTTCTTTACGGGAACTCACAGCAAGTCTCTTTATATTTTGTCACAGATTCCCAGCTACAATGCAGAGGACTAGTTTTCGTAGAGTGCCACCCGGCCTCCTCCATACATTGTTGCAGATGCACAACCGGAGGGGCACGGCTCAAAGGTATAAATAAATGCAGGGTGAGCGCTCGTGGTTCACTCGGCGACCACCAGAATACCTGCCTGTATCTTAGTTATTTGTGCATTGCAGCAGCCTGCACCCCAAGGTTTGCTGATCCCCACATTATTCAGAGTAATGGAGTTGACCAGTAAACTACCTAGTCATTATCTCTGTGTTTGTCCTCCTGGTCACACTCAATACAGTGTGAGCTAGAACCAAGTTAGGCCAAACATTATGCTCAATATTGACAGGGATTTCAGCCAGAGCTGCAGACTTTGGAACTGGGGAATTAGGTTGGAATCTAGGGGAATTGGCTCAACATCCTGTGATTCTGGACAATCGCTTTATCGTCCTGTAGCTATAAAATGAATGCAATCTTGTATATATCACAAAGCGCAGGGGCCTCAGCTTGGAACTGGCTAAGCCCATTATTTTTTTTTTTTTTTTAAACAACTAGTAGGAAATCCAAGACTATAGTTATGGGAGAGGAAATGGCAGGAGAGCGTTTTCTGGTACCAGTTAAGAAAATGCCAATGAATGTCCTGGATATAGAAGGCAATATCTGAAGAACAACCACTTGAAAGCTAACATGCTAAGTGCTAGGCCCCCAGAGGAGTACGCTGGAGGTTGGACGCAGAGTACTGGAGGTCTGAGATGGAAGATGACCCTGGGAACTTCCGCAGAGGAGTGGTGGGTTGTTGGATTAGGTCAGGTACTAATGCCTAGTGGGCCAACAAAGGAGTGCTGGAAGGATGTTGGCTTTTTCTACAAGATCCTCCCTAAGGACTCTGGGATCAGAGGGAACAGTGAAAATGCATAAAGTTTGAAGCCACAGGATTGGCAGTGCATCTGTCCCCAAGCTGTCTGTAAAGGACTATAGAACAAAACATGGGAAGGAGAGCATTCTTTTCAGCTATAAGGACATCCATCACTGGGAGACCATAAGTATTCTCTATCTCCTGGAAGAGAGAGGGGCAATGCATCATTGACGTTGAGGAGGCAAAAACTTTGCATAGATAATCTGTTGGCCCATTCTCCCTCCATAGAAGACTGCACTCAATGACATAGATTATCCGCCCGATTCATCAAGCAAAATTGCGCTCGCAAAGGGCCAGATTCTGAGAATCTGGCCCTTTGCGAGTGCGATTTTTGCATTTGGGATTCAGCATCCCAAATGTAAAAATCGCTAATTGCGATCTCGCAATTTTGCAAGGAATTACATTTAAGGAATCTCTATTTGAGATTCCTTAAATGCAATTCATCATCCATTTTTATTTTGAGAATTCGCAATTTCTGGCCGCAATTTACCGCGAGGTCAGACCTCGTGGTAAATTGCGAAAACTCAGAAAAATGCATTTAAATGCATTTTTCTGAGCTGCATGTTACACACACACATGTCCTTTGGACATGTGTGTGTGCAACACCTGTGTAAAATGTCATTTGAGGGGTGCTACAGGGTGTCCTTTGGACACCCCTGGCACCCTTCAAATCGCTATCTTATTTGCGATTAGCAAATTGCTAATCGCAAAAAAGGAATACTCCCCATTCATTCCTATGGGCCTTTGTGGCCCATAGGAATGAATGGCGAGTAATTCCTTATTTGCGATTAGCAATTTGCTAATCGCAAATAAGGAATATGTAGGAATCGCAATTCTTTATACAATTTCTACATGAATCCCGTTTTGCGAGTCCTTAATAGCGATTCGCTTTGAATCGCTATTAGGGGCTCGCAAAACGGGAGAATGATGAATCAGGCTGTATGTTCCGTCATGAGGCAAATATTGCTAGATGACAGCATCATCGGTTGATGTACACATTAGAAACCTGGTTGTAGTATCCGACACAAACTACCTGATCCTTGAGACTGGACCTCAAATAAGACCAAGACCAATGATTAACTACTTGCATTTGTATCCAAATTGCAATTAGGTAATCGCTAATCTTAATGTATGAAACTGTTTTCAGGTTCACTTGCGATTCTTAATGGGTGGTACCTAGACCTTCCTCATGCATATCAATGAGTTAGGTCACAATTTGCGAGCCATTGGGAACCTACGCCATAACAGGGATGGTGGCATGCTGAGGTCAGCAGACCACCATGCCTGTGATTGCTTTTAAATAAAGCAGTCTTTTTTGTTTTTAAATGCAGCCCGTTTTCCTTAAAAGAAAACGAGATGTATTTAGAAAGAAAAAATGAAACTTTGCAATTAAATTTTTTAAGAGTAGGCAGTGGTCTGTGGGACCACTGCCTGCTCTTAAAAATGCTTTTACAATCATTCACAAAGGGGAAGGGGTCCCTTGGTGAATCCTTCCCATTTGCAAATTGGCTACCGCCTACTCGAAGTAGGTGGTAATATGCAAATGTTTTGCGACTGCATTCTTGGTCACAAAACATTCATGCATACCATTAGGATTCAGTACTCTGAAGGGAAGCCCTAAACACTCCTCTTCCAAATACCGAATCGCAAACCCATTTTGTGATTCAGTAACAGGTTACCAAATTGTAAATTAGGATGTGCCACATCTAAAAAGCATTTTTTGCATTTGCAAAAAGGACGATTCTGCGAATCGGTCCGTTTGCGAAAGGCAATAATGCTTGATGCATGTGCCCCTTTGACTCTTCGGCTGGGACAACAGACCCTAGACTTCAAAATCTCACAGAAAGCTCTGCAACCCTTGCTGCTTGCATATGTGTTTATGATTGTTTGGGAGAACAGGGACAAAGGGCAAGGAGTTTGTCTCCTACTGTCAGCTTTCTTAGGTCCAGAAAATATCACACTAAGAGGCCTGCAGAACCATGGTAGAATAGCAAGTGTCGAAGTCATGTGCCACTGCACTGTTAGCCAGTCCCTTGCCTAATCTTGGTTCTTTTGTATTAGGAAAGTCTGATGATGTTTGAATTCTTCTTTCTTGGATCAAAGAAGAAAGATTTGTCCCAAGTCTGCTAGTAAGACAGCTCTGATTAACTGGATGTTCTGTATGGGAGATTGATTGGATTTTTTCTGATTTATTATACAAAAGAAAGCTTGGAGTAGTTGACAGACTATCTGTACACCCACCGTTGCCTTAAAGTAAGAAGATGCAGCAATGTGTGCACCCGGAACATAAACATTTGTGTCATTTAGATCCAAAGAAGTCAAACAGATGCCTGGTTGAAGAAAAGAAATTATTGTTTGCCAGATAACCATTCTGAAAGTTGTATGTAGAATGTAGGTACTCGCGTCCTTGAGGTCTGGTACTGCCCTTTTTCTCTGTAATATTTTGTTTCCAACAAATAGGATTGACTAACCTTATTTGCCTTGTTTTTCTGGGGCTCCTTATATGATTGCTGCTTAGTAGAATTCCAGTGTATATTTATAATTTTAAGTGGTCTGTGGTTGTATGAGAGGGGTATGACTGATTGTCTGAATGAGTTTTTGGAAATGTATATAATGTCTTGTAAATCGTTGGTCTGAATAATATAATTGTTGTGTACATAAGGTCTTAAAAAATGTAAAATTTGTTAACTAAGAAACCAAATCCAAGGACTAAAAATCATTGAGTTAAATAAAGCGACTGAAATCAGATACCAGTACAAAGCATATTGTTTCATTCCGATGTTTTGGGGAAAAAAGGTTTTGTCCAATTGAGTAGCAGTACTGGCACCTCTTTTTGTTTAATAGTAGCTTGTGGCTAAGCTGTGCTGTGGGGTGCCCAGACCCAGTGGTGGTTTTTCGCTTTCTTCACAAAGTCATGAATCCCATTAACAAAGGCTTCTCTGAAAATGGGGCACCAAGGGATTAGAGTTTCTCTGAAAATGTCTGGTGGCGCGTTTAAGAACATCATTTTGCACCCATACTGGATGGTTTGTGAAGTCCAGGCCTCCATGATTACATTTCGTCACACAGGTAAAAAACAATAAAAAGGTTAAACTCAACTTTGTATAGCATCTTTTGAAGATTTGGATGGACCATAATCAGGGTTTTCAAGTTGGGTGTCAAGTTGTTGGAGGAATAGTTTTCTTTTTATCTGAGTCATCCAAGTCTCGAGCCTCCCTCCAAAGGGCAGACTGCAGTTTATGTTGGAAAAGGATGAGGGACAATCCTTCTGGACCCAAAGCCTCTTCCTCTGAAGTATAGGAATCAGCAATTGATGGTCCTCTGCAGACTTCTTCACCATTTCTTCTAAATGCTTCGAAGAGTGTCCCTCCAGAGAAAAGATGTGCACGAGGAAAGCTTTCTGCAAGCTGTCTGCCCCCAAGGGTGCATCTATCGGTGTCTTCTGGCTGAGAAAGATGAAACAGAAACAGAAGCTGATGCACTTAAAGAGTCATAACATGTGTCAGAAAGGAATCTGACTTGCTGTTCCATTTGTAACAAGAGAGGAGTCGGTCTCCACTCTGCTGTATGGTGTGGTAGGGTTTTATGAGTGCAACCTCAACCTTTTTATCAACAGGATCTGATGGGGATTCATCTTTGGAAATGATTGAGCCATCAGAAGCTAGTCCAGAAAAAGAGAATACTCCTTTACAATAAGTGGAATGTCATCCATGAAAGCTTGCAAAGTGCACCGCTTAGGAGGGAATCTTGTGAAATTTGACTTGTCTTCTTTCCATTCCTGTGACTAGAGTTTTATGTATTCATGGAAAATAAAAGGAAATGAGCTGGTTCTTTCACTGATATTGTACACACTCAGAACCCATTGCCAGCTTCTTTCTTTATCTATCATTGCTGACAGCATGGATAGGTCAGGTAAATCCACTGCTGCAGTGGGGGTAGTTTCTTCAGGTTCATGAACAGAAAAAGCAGCCAGGGTCATCTGGGAATGCATTCACTTTAAAGCACATTTATTCGGCTCCACTGTGCAGAGAGAGACATTTTCACCAAAAGGCTATTTAAGAATGACATCAAGAATGCAAAAGAATCAGTGTCTATAGAAGCAAAATCTCCTGTCACTAAACCTCAGGATAACTCAACTTGACAGAAAAGGACTTAATGACCAGCGGTCACGCTAGTAAACGATATCTGAATGAGAATAAAACTGGTCATCTTCTGGAAAATGCCAGAGACATGTAAGCAAACTGAAATACACTGATGGTTCGTGCACAGGTATTTATAGATGGTAGCGGTCCCCACAATCCCTGTAGAATACGGAAAAGTTGAGATTGGAGGAATATTGACCCCCTGGCATTACAGACATCCTTAACCAGTTCAAAGCCCTACCTGACAACAGAAGCAAACACGGCTGCCGTCAGATTCTCTGACTGGATCAAAGCAGCAGCTGATTCCCTAGTGCCGGGAAAAAACCTTCTTTACTAGGCGAATAAAATCTTCAAAACCCTGGTTCTCTGATATGCTGAGAATACAGAAACAATTATGCAGAAAGATAGAGAGACAGTGGAGAACGAATTACGGCTCATTGGAAAAATTAAAATACACACCAACACTGTCTGTATACAAGAAATTAATAGAAAAAGTAAAAAGCATGTACTTTTCAGCAAAATCTTGCAGGCTAACAACTCTAGTAAAGAACTCTTTGCAGCAGTCATAAACCTAGTCAATTTACCAGAATCCATTAGCATGGACAGTAGTGACGCATTATGTAATTCGTTAGCATTTTTGGGAGACTGATTCTAATGGAATCACTTCAGCTTCTGTATCTTCCTTACCGTCTAATTTGCTTGTTTCGTTTGGTCCGCCTAATGTAGAACAGATATCTCAGGTGGTTAGGACATCAAATTCCTGAGCTCCATCGGATCCATGCTCCCCAAAAATACTACATCTTGCTCCTGATCTTATCAGCGAACAATTGGGGACAGTATTGCATGAGATTACCTGTTCAGGTGTTTTTCCTGATTCCTGGAAAATTGCCTTGACTCTTCCACTTTTAAAGAAGCCTAATCTGAATCCAAGCGATCCCAGCAGCTACAGACCAATTTCCAGGTTACCCTTTCTGGCAAATGCACTGAAAAAGTACTGAATTCCCATCTCACAGCCTTCTTCTCGTCTGCAGATATGCTAGATCCCGGTCAATATGGTTTCCTGGAAGGACAAAGTGCGGAGAAAGCCTTGGTCATGGCAGCTGAAGAGCTCAGAGCAGTCTTGGACACTGGTGACAAGGCCACACTGATTGCTTTGGATTTATCTGCAGCTTTTGACACAGTGAACCATGACTTACTGATCAAAAGGCTTTCAGAGGCAGGGATCAAGAAGACAGCCCTTAAACTGATTGAATCTTATCTGGGTAAGAGGGTTCAGTTTGCTCAGATCGGATCCTCCTCCTCAGAGCATTTTATGCTCCCCTGTGGTGTGACACAGGGTTCTTCATTAAGCTCTATGTTGTTCAACCTCTATGTGACCTCCCTGACTAAAATAATCAGGCAGCTTGGCTTCTCTGTGACATCCTATGCAGATAATACCCAGTTAGCGGTGTCAATCTCAAGCAATGTGGAAGAAACACCAGACTTATTTAACTGCTGTATGACCCAGGTGAACCAGTGGATGAGCACGAACTGCCTAAAGTTGAATGGAGGAAAGACAGAGGTACTCATGTAGTGTACGGACACCTGGCTTGGGAGATCTTCCAATCCCAGTCAAAAAGGTGAAGAACTTAGCTTTTGTATTCAACGATATTCTGATCTTTAAACACTAGATCAGCAATCTTACCTCTACTTCATTCTTCCTCCTAAAGATAATCAGGAAAGTTCGTCCTTTCATGCCGCCGAATACCTTGAAAACACTTGTGACAGCATTAGCCCTGCCCGGACTTGATTATGGTAATGCTGTTTACGTGGGCATCCAAAAGCCACATTTACTTAAGCTGCAACGTCTTCAAAATGCAGCAGCTAGAGTGCTGCTGGCTATCCTGAAATTCCAGCCAGTCTCCCATGGACTGAGAACCCTTCACTGCCTCCTGGGTGAAAACAGTATAATGTTTTAATCCTTATGCCTAGCTTTCAAGGCATTGCACGGTGTTGGTCCTCAGTACCTGAAGAAACACCTATCCTGGTATCTACCCATCAGAAATTTACGATCATCGCAGAGCAAACTCTTCCAGACCCCCAAATTCAGGAAAGCTCACTGGGAGCCGGAGAAGCTTTATTCTGGGGACAGTTAAATCATTGAACTCGCTCCAGACTGACTTAAAATACATTCCAACACTACTATCCTTCAGAAAATCACAAAAAAATGAATGGCTCTTTGCCAACTAAATCTCTGCTCCTACTCTTCTTCAGGCAACCTTTTCTTCCAGCACCTAGACCCCCATAGGCATTCATGCGATATATACGTTTCAAATCAAATCAAATCTTTGAAGTGACCCCTACTTCAAAGGCACAACTGGATATTAGTTCTAGGCCTCTGACCCTACCAGTATGGCACACCACTGGGCTTGTGACGAGCTCTGCCAGAAGTAAAGACCTCTGTGCTATAAGGATTTCCATTCTGCTTGACTGCTGCTCTGGAAGAACCGCTTTTCTGCTTTTCTGAGCTGCTCTGCGGCCTGTTGATCGGTGCCCTGCTGAGGAAAAGAACTGGACCTATCTCACTTGAACCCTGAGTTACTGCAAAAGCTTGCTGGCTTAATCCCTGTCCGAAAGTCTCAGAGCTATCAAAATCAAAGACTTCCTTCAAAACCTGCAACAGCATCTGGACTCTACCATCTGTAAGTCCTACCCTGCCAAGCGGTGGCAATCCAGCCCTGAGCCCTTTAACGCTACTTCTGCTGCGAAGAACCATCAAAATCAATGCAGTAACAATTTTGCCAATCGGAAGCAGTGCATTGCCCTTCGATGCTGATTCAGGAGCTGATCGACTACATCGCTTCATCGGACTCCGCAGCTCAATGAACAAGGACTGCGCGGGTCATCAACTACGCATCTGCTGCATCATAATGGGGTTCTTCATCACCTGTGCAGAACAGACTGATGCATTGAGTCTTCTATGTCAATTATTACTCCCTCTAAGGTACTTTTTTAGTGGGACATGTGTGAGTCCTATAGCAGACCTGCCCTCCATCGCAGTCAGGCTGAACTTTCTGTTTACCCTGGTCCAGCACAACATTAAGTAACCCATAAGTGCTATTTACTCGTAAGCACCTATTTATGGTTTATTCTTAAAAATTCATCACTCTGGTTCTACTTATTGGGCTTTGTTGTTTTACTCTTAAAAGTATTATCTTTTTCTAACCCTCTGTAGACTATTTTTGTGTCTTTCCATTGGGTTATTGTGAGTGAGTTGCACAAATACCTTACACTTTGCCTCTTTAGACAAGCCTGACTGCTCTGCATCAAGCTACCAGAGGGTGAGCGCAGGTGATCTTTTAGTATGTATCTTGCTTACCATGACTAGCGTGGTGTTTCTTGCTTGTACAGGGTGCATATTCTGACAACCAGAACCCCCAATTCGAACACCAAGTTTCAGTCCTTATGTCCTATGATGCACCCTCAGACTACTGCGCCAGTATCAGACAGCGTCTTTTTTCACTCAGAGGACAGAGTATAACCGTCCCATCTTTTTATTCTCTTTGCACGCTCTGATTTTTTAGCAAATACTTATTAATTCTATACGTACCAGGGCTGAAGAGGTAAGGGGTTCTCAGGTTTGGCAGCATAAGATAAATGAATAAGAACCATTTACAAAGGGATATCTTAATAAGTGTGGCCTAGACTCACATGGCATCCTCCTGCTCCGAGGCTTCTTCCTTTTCTTTGAACTCCTTCTGTGCCTTTAGGTATTGGTCTATGTTTTTAGCCTCGCTCAAGGTCTTTGTGTCTGAGCCATTGTGTTCCCCCTGATCCTCATCCTGACCCTGGTCTAACTAGTTCTGGTCACTCTGGTACTGGTTCCCTAAAGATGGGGCTCCTGGTTGTAGTCCTGCCTAATCCTGGTCTTTCTGGCCCTGCTCTTGGCTCATCCTCTGTTAGCGCTTCCTGGTACTACTGATCCTCATTCTGATCCCACTGGTGTGCTGGGTCTTTATTCTCTCAGACTTGTGGTGCTGGCGCTCCTAGTCTTCCAGGTTTGGGTCATCTTGATTCCCCTCGCCCTGGTCCAAGTACCGTCTTCATTGGTCCTGGTCCTTCTTATGAAGTAGTTTTGGACTGGGCTTAGTCATTTTGGTCCTGGTCTAGCCCCACTAGTCCTCTTGTCTAAAGGTGTCCTCGATCCCTTGATCTTCACCAGCCAGGTCCTAATGCCCCAGTTCCTAGTCCTCTTGCTACTCTTTGAACTTGATGTCCTGGTCTCCTTGTTTCTAACCACTCTCGCCCTCCCACCCCTGATCCAGGTCCAGCCTATACTTATCGTTTTAATCCACCTACTCATCCCCTATCTGGTACCTGGTCTTAATACCCATAGTACACCTGCTCCTGACCTAACTAGTTATCTGGGCTCTCCTCTAAACAAGTCATGATACGCTTGGCCCTGGCCCTCCTGCTAGTTGTCATCCTGGAATAACGTATCCACTTTATCCTGATCCTCCCTCTTCAGGTCATTCTGTTCTTAGCCACCCTGGTTGGTCATAATAACTCCTGTCATTCTGGCTTTCTTTGTCATGCTCCTCCTTTTCCGCCTCATCCTGGCCCTGCTTGTCACTGGTATGGTGGGTCCTGATACACTTGGGCATTTGTGACTTGAACTTGCTTTTCCCTTTGGTTTTTGTCCCACTGGTTGTCCATCTTAGCTCTTGTCCTACTGACTTTGGTTGCCGGGCCATCTCCTCTTGATTCTTCTGGTCCTGATCTAGTAGTCTTCCTTCTTCTCAGTCTGGTTAGCCAAGCCTTGGTTTACCTATTCCTGATCCTCACAGTCCATGTTCTCTATCTGTTTCTTTTACCCACATGACTTGATCCTTTTGTTTCTGATTCTCCTTGTTTATGGAAGTTATTTTCCTAATCCTGGTCATTTAGGTCCCCTTCTCCTAGCTCTTCCTTTTCTCTCATGATCCTCTTGATCCTCATCCATTTGGGGTGGTTCTTCTGATCCTTCTTGCATTGTCATCTAATTCCTAGAACATCAGTTCCTTGTTCTGCTGGTCTCCTCAATCTACCTGGCCTCTTGTGTCATGGCCCTCTTAGCCCTTATATTCAAGGTTTGGATCATGCTTTCCTTACTGGCTCTAATCCTTGTACTCATGGTCCTCACTGCAAGCAATGGTTCGGCCCCTCTTGGTCCTTAGTTCTCTTCGTTTGGGTCAAATCCTTTATCATTTTGGTCCTGGTCCGTTTGGACATCCAGGTCAAGTCCCCCTGGTCTTCGAGGATCTGAATCTTCAGGTCCTCCTGATATTCTTCACCCTGGTTCTGCTATCCTCGGGTCTTGGTCTTTCTGCTCTATCTGATACTCTGAGCACTGGTTCTATGGTTTTGGTCCCTTTACTAATCCTGGGCCTGTTCCTGGTTCTCGTCCTGCAGATCCTTGTAATATCCCTTGCTCTGGTCCTGGTCCTCCTGGCTCTGGTCCTCCTGGTAGTCCCTCCCCATCTTATTTGCTTATTCTGGCCCATGGTCCAAATGGCCTCCATCTGGTTTTCCAAGATCGGGTCCTGATCCTTCTTGCCTTAATAAAGCTTCTGCACAAACTGATCAAGTCCACCTGTATCTGGTTCTCCAGGGCCGGGCCATTCTGCTGCTTATCTTCCTAGCCATCCTGTTCCTAGCCCTCCAGGCTGTGATCATGGTGGACCTTATGTACCTTACCTCCTGGTCCTGGTACTCCAGGTAATGATCTTCTTTGCCCTGATTTCCCTGTTCCCTCTGGTAGGCCTGGGTGAAGTTTGCAGAGTTCTGATGCTGAGAACTCCCCAAAGTGACCAAAAAACTCTGCTGTGCGGAGTTCCGAAAGTGGCAGAGTGCATTTGGTCATGATTTTCTCATTGCGACCGCCCGCGTTGAGAAATCCGACCGGATGCATTGAGAAATATCTCCGGGGGGTGGATTTTCCTCTCTTACACTCTCCAACTTGATGTTGGGGAGCACAAGCGGAGAATAAATCTCCATCCCGCTACGAGGAGCAGAGTTTTTCAGAAATGCACGTGCTCCACGAAATGCGGAAAATTCTGCAAAATGCACAAATGGAGCGGAGTTCACTGCCCAGGCTTACCCTCTAGTTCTTTGTTTCCTGTTCTTAATAGAACATTTCTTTCTAGTTCTGGTTGTATGTGTCCCTAGACTCACTTCCTTGGAACTCCCTGACATGATCATGCTATTCTTTTTTTTAACATTTCTTGGCCCTTTCAAGATTATGTGCATTTGGTCACGATGTTCTCATTGATATTCATGCCGAGTGTTTGACCCCCACTGTAAAATCAGCACAAACTGCACCGTGCACTGTACAAGAGGGCGCTGCTTCTTTTCTGACGCTCGTGAGGCAGGTTTCCTCAATGCGAATGGAAGGTTTCTCAACGCAGGCGGTCACAACCATTTGCGACTGCCCGCGTTGAGAAATCTGACTGGATGCGTTGAGAAATATCACCGGGAGGTGGAATTTCCTCTCTTGCACTCACCAACTTTATGTTGGGGAGCGCAAGCGGAGAAAAAATCTCCATCCTCCATTTCTTTTTCAGAAATCCACGTGCTCCACAAAATGCGGAAAACTCTGCAAACTGCACGAATGGAGCAGAGTTCACTGCCGAGGCTTACCCTCTAGTTCTTTGTTTCCTGTTTTCAATAGAACATTTCTTTCTAGTTCTGGTTGTATATGTCCCTAGACTCACTTCCTTGGAACTCCCGGACATGATAATGCTATTCTTTTTTTAACATTTCTTGGCCCTCTCAAGATTATGTGTCAATTGGTCACAATCACTTGGATCTGATCCTTATAGTTTGGGTTCAACTTGGCTTTGTTCTACTGGATCTTCTTCACCAACCATCCTAGCCTTGGTCTCCTTGGTCCTGGTCGTCTTGGTCCTTCTTGTCCTATTGCGTTTGTTATCATCAACCTTAACTTCTGGCCATACTGGCCATTCTTGTTGCCCTCAGTCTTGACCTATCTAGCTCTGTTCCTTTCTCGTCCTCTTTGCATTGGTCACCTTGTCCTTGTTCATTTCAAGCTGAACCTACTAGCCCTGGTCCTTGTCCATCTGGCTTCTCATGTCCTGGTTGTCTTTGTTTTTCTGGTTTGGGTTGCCCTGGTCCTCCTGGATCTTTTCATTGCCATTTTAGTCCTACTGGTACCTCAGCCATTGATGCTGGACCTCCTGATCCAGGCTCTCCCTGTTCAGATCCGCCTGAGCCTGATCATTTTGGTTCTCGTTCTCTCGTTCTCTTGGTCTCCACTGTCCAGTCCCCTTGCTCCGCCTTACTTGGTGATGTGAGCTATGGTCTCCTGAGTCCTAATTTTCATGGCCCACTTAGCCCTGTTTTCGGTCCTCCTGGTCATGATCCTTTACATTTTGCTATTCCTTCTTGTTTTTGTCTTCTCGGTGCACTTGGTACTGGTCTCCTTTATCTTCCGAGTCCATGTCCTCCTTATTCTGGTTTCCTGGTACCCTCGAGGTCCTGATCTTCATAGTCCGCTTCAATCTGTGCCTGATTCTCCTGGCAAATGTCCTCCTGCTTCTTGCCCTCATGGTTCTGCATGCTAGTATTATAAATTATTTACCTTTTTCTTTGTGGTCTGTCTGGCCATCATTCTCATGTACTCCTGTACCTAGCATTTTGTATCCCAGGCATCCTTTTTCAAAGGCTCCCAGTACTAGTCCTTTTTACCCCCTCACCCTAATCCTCATCCATCAGTCTACTGGTCCTCCTAGTCCTTTTAGTCCTTCTGGTTTCCCTGTTGCACCTTGGTCTTGTCAGTTTGAACCTGGTCTTCTCTGTCATGGTTCTCCTCATAATGGCCCTCCGGTGTCTAGTCTTCCTCATCCCTCTGGCACTGGTTTTCCTAGCTCCTATGTTGCAGGTCATCCTGTTTCATGTAGTCCTTATCACCTTGGAATAGGATCCTCTTGAGTCTGACCCTCATGGACCCTCATGGACCTTTTGATCCTGGTCCACTGACATCCTGGTCCTTAATATCCCCCTGGTCATTTTAATCTATAGATTATGCTAGCCCAGGTCTTTCTGGTCTTAGTCTTCCTGGTGTTTGCCATTTTTTTGACTCCTTGGTCCTCCTTGATCTGATTACTGTGGTCTTGGCCCTCTTGTCTCTAGTTCTTCTTCCTATTGGTGTCCTGGTACTATTTATCTTTGGTCTTACTTCCTGGGTCTGGTTGTCTGGAGAAGTGTGGCTCAATGATTGTGGAGACGTGTGGCTCAATGGTTAGAGCGGCAGACCCAGATGCAGAAGTCTGGCCTGGGACCAGGGTTTAATTCCCGCCTCGGTGGGTCTTGGGCTCAATTTCCTCAGACCTGATAATTCTCGCCTCAGTGCCTATTCTAATCATGGGTCCCACTCTGCAACTCTCGGCAATAGCCTGCTTAACCTCCACACCGGCCCCACCAACACTAGGAGGTGCCCAGGAGTGGACACTTCACAGGGAAAAGCCAGGAAGGGTTCCTCAGCGTTATTCGTACAAGCGCCGAGATGCCTCCGGGTAGTCGTGCGCTATACAAGTACCTTTACATTTACATCCTCATTATTCTCGTCCTGTTTGGTGCTGCCAAGCCCTCCTATCCCTCCTCACTGTTATGGTCCTTGGCCGTCTGTTCCTTCTATCCCTGGTGTTTCTGTTCCTTCAGGCCCTTGTCCAATGGGTCCCGATCATCCTGTTCCAACCCTCCTGATTCTTCCTACCCTAGCCCTGGTACCCCTAGTATTTATTTTGTAATGTTCCTTATTACCTGTATGTTGCTGGTTCCTTCTGGCATCCCTAACTATGGTCCTTGTGGATTGGGTCTCCCTGGGCCTGGATTGTCTTGTCCTCTTCCTCACGGCTCTGGTCATCCTAGCCCTCCTGGTGGTTCTCCATCCGACACTTATCATTAATAAAAGCCTGGAGTGATCAAAGCACCTAGAAGTACGCCGTCCCTACAACAAAACAAATGTTCCTTACTTCCAAACCTTTGATCGTCAGTTTTGAAGCATAACGATATGTAGGAGCAAGAACACTGTCCAGTAGAAATAGAGCGCTGAAGCAGTTTGCTGTCATCTTCTGGTCACTTTGAAAAATATATTTTGTCTCAGGTGTGCCTTCTTTAAATATTGCACAAACTGATTTCTGTCAAAGGAAAATGGGCTGCTAAATATATATTAATGCATGCTTGCATAATAACATTTATAGTGAAGCAGGATGTTTGTTCATCTTGCGGAGCCTAACCACAGGTAGTACGTGAGTATGTGTGACCGCAGCCTCATTGGAAGTGCACTGTGTGCTCGCCAGCCTAAACTGGATATTTGATTCTGCACAATTCCTGCCGGTCTGGGCCTCCACTAAGGTATTTCTGCTGCCCAGGCAACTATATTGTGCCAACACGTGACACCAACAGAGCAACGGTGGCTTGAGGCCCCACATTGGAGCTCAGAGCACTGCAGAGAGTGAGAGAACTACTGCACAGGGCAATGCCTGCAGCAACCCTTAGTGGCTCTGAGAGAGAGCCTCTGCTCCAGCTTACAGCATGACAGCAGCCAGCACTCAGCAGCACAGCAAGCACTAGCAGAGTCAGTGGCAGCTCCACAGTGCTTAGTAGTCAAGAAAGTTCTGGAGTCCAGGACCTGCGAACTAGTGCAATTTATTTAGGCAAGGGGCCAGTCCATCCCTTATGGGGAGATTCACTTGAGCCTTGTAAAACTTTCTATGAGTAACTTTTTATCTCAATACGCTTTACATATAGTGTGACTGTAGTTTTCTCTTTTTCATCAGAATGGGCATGATACAAATCCCAGTGTGCAAAGTACAGCCAGATAAAAAAAAATACAGGACTTTGTGACCGGAGTTTGGAGGAGCGAGAGGGCATGTGTGACTGTCCATTTTAGGTGTGTTGCAGCACTTTCAAGATCTTTTTAGAACTCATTGCTCAAATGGTGTAATTTCTGATATATATATCTCCTTTCATGGACTTCATTGCTTGATTTTTATCACAAGAAAGTGTCTCTAAGTGTCACAAATTTAGTCTTCGAGTGTCACTCATAAGTACTTGAAAACCATGAAAATATCACAAATAAGAAATCTGAAAACTTGACAGCTATGTGAAGGGCCAACTCATCACAAGCACCCTATAAACATCTATGCCTGTAGACCCGTCTGCGGGTGAATACTATGAACAACTGTGCTTATTCACAGGCAGTTTAGTGAACTCCTGTGAATTATTCAGATGCATTTCATTCCTGTCTCCTGTTTTTCATTTTCCATTCCACAGAAGCCCCATTACTCAATTTACCTCCTGCAAGTGTCCCAAAGCAGTGTGACTCCAAGCCCCAATTGCATATTATATGTGTATGTCCCTTCCTCCGGGCCCAGATATTACCTGTATGTATGCATTTCCTGTTTGCTGCTTCTCGTCGACTACTGCTGTGTTGCCAGGTTTGAAATACTAAGCAAGCACAGCACCATTAATAAGAAGCCCAAAATATCTCAGCCTTCTAAAATCATCAAAAGGAGGATAAGGAATATTGAAGAAATATTGTGTACTCATGAGTGAATAACACATTTATGTAACATACTTTAAAACTTAACTCATTCTTTGCAGACAGTCAAATATTCCTAGAACATTGCCAAATATATGTAAGTCATTTCATCCATGCCAACACAACAGGTGATGGACAGAATGTGGATCAATGTCACACACTCACCCCAGTCCAAAGATCTGGGCCCAAATCCATCGTTTTTTTGCACTCCACACCACCCTGGGTTAGACAATGGCGATATGCAAATCAGCTCTGACCCAGTGCCCCATGGGAACAGTCCAGTCCGAACTACAAAAGCCATGTCCTTCCCAGAACGGAATCAAGCATCCGAGGACCGGACCGGTTTCGAGGTAACACCTCTCATCAGCCCGGCTAGCTTGACTCCAGTGGTGTGGAGTGCCTTGGACCCACGTCTGGGCATCCCCAGCGCACTTAGGGCGGAATATGCAAACACAACAGGTGATGGGCAGAATGTGGATCAATGTCACACACTCACCCCAGTCCAAAGATCTGGGCCCAAATCCATCGTTTTTTTGCACTCCACACCACCCTGGGTTAGACAATGGCGATATGCAAATCAGCTCTGACCCTGTGCCCCATGGGAACAGTCCAGTCCGAACTACAAAAGCCATGTCCTTCCCAGAACGGAATCAAGCATCCGAGGACCGGACCGGTTTCGAGGTAACACCTCTCATCAGCCCGGCTAGCTTGACTCCAGTGGTGTGGAGTGCCTGGGACCCACGTCTGGGCATCCCCAGCGCACTTAGGGCGGAATATGCAAACACAACAGGTGATGGACAGAATGTGGATCAATGTCACACACTCACCCCAGTCCAAAGATCTGGGCCCAAATCCATCATTTTTTTGCACTCCACACCACCCTGGGTTAGACAATGGCGATATGGAAATCAGCTCTGACCCTGTGCCCCAAGGGAACAGTCCTGTCCGAACTACAAAAGCCATGTCCTTCCCAGAACGGAATCTAGGATCCAAGGACCGGACCGGTTTCGAGGTAACACCTCTCATTAGCCCGGCTAGCTTGACTCCAGTGGTGTGGAGTGCCTGGGACCCACGTCTGGGCATCCCCAGCGCACTTAGGGTGGAATATGCAAACACAACAGGTGATGGACAGAATGTGGATCAATGTCACACACTCACCCCAGTCCAAAGATCTGGGCCCAAATCCATCGTTTTTTTGCACTCCACACCACCCTGGGTTAGACAATGGCGATATGCAAATCAGCTCTGACCCTGTGCCCCATGGGAACAGTCCAGTCCGAACTACAAAAGCCATGTCCTTCCCAGAACGGAATCAAGCATCCGAGGACCGGACCGGTTTCGAGGTAACACCTCTCATCAGCCCGGTTAGCTTGACTCCAGTGGTGTGGAGTGCCTGGGACCCACGTTTGGGCATCCCCAGCGCACTTAGGGCGGAATATGCAAACACAACAGGTGATGGACAGAATGTGGATCAATGTCACACACTCCCCCCAGTCCAAAGATCTGGGCACAAATCCATCGTTTTTTTGCACTCCACACTACCCTGGGTTAGACAATGGTGATATGCAAATCAGCTCTGACCCTGTGCCCCATGGGAACAGTCCAGTCCGAACTACAAAAGCCATGTCTTTCCCAGAACGGAATCAAGCATCCGAGGACCGGACCGGTTTCGAGGTAACACCTCTCATCAGCCCGGCTAGCTTGACTCCAGTGGTGTGGAGTGCCTGGGACCCACGTCTGGGCATCCCCAGCGCACTTAGGGCGGAATATGCAAACACAACAGGTGATGGACAGAATGTGGATCAATGTCACACACTCACCCCAGTCCAAAGATCTGGGCCCAAATCCATCGTTTTTTTGCACTCCACACCACACTGGGTTAGACAATGGCGATATGCAAATCAGCTCTGACCCTGTGCCCCATGGGAACAGTCCAGTCCGAACTACAAAAGCCATGTCCTTCCCAGAACGGAATCAAGCATCCAAGGACCGGACCGGTTTCGAGGTAACACCTCTCATCAGCCCGGCTAGCTTGACTCCAGTGGTGTGGAGTGCCTGGGACCCACGTCTGGGCATCCCCAGCGCACTTAGGGTGGAATATGCAAACACAACAGGTGATGGACAGAATGTGGATCAATGTCACACACTCACCCCAGTCCAAAGATCTGGGCCCAAATCCATTGTTTTTTTGCACTCCACACCACCCTGGGTTAGACAATGGCGATATGCAAATCAGCTCTGACCCTGTGCCCCATGGGAACAGTCCAGTCCGAACTACAAAAGCCATGTCCTTCCCAGAATGGAATCAAGCATCCGAGGACCGGACCGGTTTCGAGGTAACACCTCATCAGCCCGGCTAGCTTGACTCCAGTGGTGTGGAGTGCCTGGGACCCACGTCTGGGCATCCCCAGCGCACTTAGGGCGGAATATGCAAACACAACAGGTGATGGACAGAATGTGGATCAATGTCACACACTCACCCCAGTCCAAAGATCTGGGCCCAAATCCATCGTTTTTTTGCACTCCACACCACCCTGGGTTAGACAATGGTGATATGCAAATCAGCTCTGACCCTGTGCCCCATGGGAACAGTCCAGTCCGAACTACAAAAGCCATGTCCTTCCCAGAACAGAATCAAGCATCCGAGGACCGGACCGGTTTCGAGGTAACACCTCTCATCAGCCCGGCTAGCTTGACTCCAGTGGTGTGGAGTGCCTGGGACCCACGTCTGGGCATCCCCAGCGCACTTAGGGCGGAATATGCGAACACAACAGGTGATGGACAGAATCTGGATCAATGTCACACACTCACCCCAGTCCAAAGATCTGGGCCCAAATCCATCGTTTTTTTGCACTCCACACCACACTGGGTTAGACAATGGCGATATGCAAATCAGCTCTGACTGAAGGACTGGGTTCTTTTGGACCCAGCGGTGCCAGGGCACAACACCTGAAACCTTCGTGGGTAACCTGCTCCGGCGTACAAGTCACAGAGACACGGGACACTTCCTCTGACGTCAAAGATTCAAGGTTTATTTGCTGCAGGGAAAACAGAAATCACAGGAAGTACATCGAGTGTAGTTCGGGGAGACTGCTTCAAATTGGTTCTGTGGATCGCTCCTTTTATACAGTTTTTACCCATAGGGTAACATGGTACACAAAGTTTTACAACCCGGTTCCCACCATCATCCCCCAGAGGGGTCGCTTTGGTCGCTTTCAAACACATGAGGTCCGGATCATAAGTGCGGAAACAATTGGCGGTTCCCAACTGTAAAAACCCATCTTCCCACCATTAGCAAATTCCAATCAGCAGTAAAGTAGATCGGAAATAGGAACAAAGACAGGTGCAAAGGAAGACGGAGACAGTGGGGAGATCGGAAAGGGTGTAAAAGGGGAGGTGTCGGGAAGCACGAGATACAGGCATCAAAGGGACGTGCCTAATGAGATGCACGGCTGAGACAATAAGTCCGTGCGGCAAGATGAGCCTCGAGCGGCGCCACCTGCCTTACAGTAGCATCCCCCTCGTCATAAAGACACTTACAAAGAACATGTGTCTTCCGCAAATATCTTGGGAGTCCCAGGGTCGCGAAGCGGACAGCGTCCGTTCGCTGGCTACTTGAGGGCAAGAGACAAAATGGATGCCGTATCTAAGATGGAACCCGTGGGTACAGATGAAAAACCCACGTAACAAACGAACGGTCTAAGTTAGCACAGCGAAACTGCGCACACTTACTAAACTCGTCATTTGCGGTTCATAGATACCAGACTCGACCATATTCGTGCGAGTCGAAAACACCACTTACAATTGTCACGGAACCTCAGACGCTCCTTTTGCCCTCATGTAGGCAAGCACTAGTCGGAATCATATTCGATATTCATCAGACCATCGAGATGTTGTTGTAGCATAGCTCTGTCCAATCGAGTCCCCTTGGTAACAGATGGTTGTCTCATACACGTTGTAGCACAGAGGCCACATAAGGCAGGACCACACTGTACACAAAGGCAACACGTGAACAGGAACACTACCACAACTCCAATGATCATCAGAATTTTCCAACCCCAAGTCGACATCAGGCCCCAAAACCATCCAAGTAGCGTCCAATCCCCTACATCCACGTGTATGGATTCGGAGATCTTATGCAACTTCGAGATGGCTTGATAGACAGTAGGAGCATTATCTGGGATGAAAATGCAGCAGCTCGAATGGATCACCTTACATACCCCACCGCGATCTGCTAAGACGACATCTAAAACCATACGGTTTTGTAACGTCATAAGTCTCTCCGCCTGAAGTTCTGTGGTGATATTACCAAGGGCACTGGCAGTAACATTAGCTGTCGATTCCACCACTCGAGTCAACTGTCTCAGGTTCCTACTATTAACCATAGGTCCCCAAAACGGGAGGAAACCCTTGAAAAAGTCTCCTGCCTCTTGACCGGCAGTGTCTTCTTCGCTAATTATGCCTCGTACAACTCTAGTCTTATGATAATCGGCATCCACAGTGAACGTCGGAGGCAACAGATTTGCAATGAAACATGTACCCATAAAGTCTGTGGGCAACCATGTGTATGCACGATCATTACAGATAAAGTAAGTACCCTTGGCAGCCAGAAACACAGGGGACGGGGTCATCGGCACAACGTAGGTTTCAGTGCAAGCACTGTCTCCAAATCGGGCTTGCGGACTTTGGCCACGACCCATGAGACACAAATTACCAGTGTGGGGTACGACCCATATTGGAGGCGAGCTTTTAAGCTGCTTTTCACTAGTGAACATACTGTATTCCCCTCTACTTAGGACCCTATAAGCTCGTACCTCTTCTTCAGGGATAAGAAAAGGATCATGGATCTCATCTTCCATATCCTCTATTGCTATTGATAGCAGCTTCTGATACGAGGTAGGACCAGAGTTGGGGGAACGTGGTTCTCGATTGGGGTGGAAACCCAGTGCGCTTCGAAACATTGTTTGGAATGCTCGAGCTGACCCTTGGGAACTATACGGTAACACCAGATACGGAATTCCCTTACCCGTAGTATGTGGCATCAACCCACACACCCAACAATTAGTAGTGTTAACCACTAACTGATGCTGATGAAGGAGCTGAATAAAGGAATTGTTGCGGAATTCTACACGTCTAGCCTGCTCGTGTTCCGGTAACATGTGAAAGGAATGGGGAGAAGCAGTAGTGGTGAGATTAGGGTGAGGAGTAGGAATAGGGGTAGCAGGTAAGAAGTAAGACATAGTGGAATACACCCCACCCGCCAAAAATGCAGAAGCAGTCAAAAATAACATAAACAATTGAAATATGAAACATTTGGTACGACTGAGTTGCTGCAGCTTGAATCTGTATGCCTGAGCTCCTTCCAAATCATTTAGCTTCGAAAATGCCATTCCCTACGACCGTCCGCAACGTTTCTTGACGCACTTCGTTCTGTGCAGCAATAGTCAATCCCCAGGAGTTCCTAGGAACCGACGGCCTTTAACCTAGCGTCAAGACCTACTGTCCAGAAGGAAGTACGCGCGCGGCCCTACGGCCCTCAATACACAATATGTATATATTTTAGCACAATATTTCTCAGCTGTGGAAGGAAAAAGATACAAGGAAAAAGCTCGACATATGTACAAAAAAAATTCCAATGATATGAATGTTCAAAATTGATCATGGGAAACGAGGATATTGCAGTTGTCGATTACAGCAATGCAAAAAATTTTATTTGTCCTTAGTGTGAGATCGCAAAGAATATCGATGTTTCCCAGGACGTGTCTGCTCGTCGAACAAAGGATCTGTTGAAGAGACAGCGTCCTGCTGATCAGTTCGTTGTTCTGGTCTTGAGTCTTTTGCTGACAGATGTTCAACAGTGGCTTTCTGCTGCGCTGAGCGTTCTCCAACAAGCTGTGCGTCGCTAAAAGGTACAAACGCCGGCAACGTTTCTGTTTCTGTTGACGCAATGCCTTTCCTTACCCACGGGTCTGCCGGCAAAGGAATAGGGACTCGCTTACAATGGGTAGCATGTACCCAATTCTTCCGTCCCTCGAGACGAACGGCAGTCCTCGTGGCCAGGAGTACCTGGTACGGTCCGGTGAATCGGGGGTCCAGATAATTCTTGCGTGAGAAGTTGCGGGTAACCACCCAATCCCCGGGCTGGAGCTGGTGGCCTGGACCCTCCGTCTGCGTTGGCAAGGCGTCGTAAACCTGTTGGTGAATTAACCTCAGTTTAGCAGTCAAGTCATGTAAGTAGTCAATCAACATCGGGTACTCAAGATCAGAGAATATTCCTGGCCTAGGAACCCCCCACACATTCGCAGGACGGCCGAACACTATCTCATAGGGACTAAGCCCTATTCGGGAGTGTACAGTCGCCCTAGTTGACAGTAATGCTAGAGGCAAAGCATCAGGCCACGAAAGACCAGTCGTAGCCTGAATCTTCGCTAACTTTAGTTTAAGGGTACCATTGTACCCTTCAACCAATCCAGCTGACTGGGGATGATTGGCGCTATGGAATTTTTGATTAATTCCAAGGCCCTTACACACGCTCTTCATCACACTTCCAACGAACTCACTTCCATTATCTGACCACACAACTCTAGGCATTCCATACCGAGGAAAATATTCCTTCAGTAGGATTTTCGCAGTAGACAAAGCAGTATTATCTTTGAGGGGATAGGCCTCAATCCATCGGGAGAATGCGCAAACCACAACCAAAACGTATTTCAGGTTATTGCATCGCTCCATATGGATGAAGTCCAATTGGATCACCTCAAAGGGATACGAAGGAGGAGCAAAACTGCCAGGGGGAGTTGGGGTTCCTTTTCCAGGATTGTACATTATGCACACCATACAATTCTTCACCAGACGTTCAGCACATTTTGTAATTCCATCATTCTTCCACACAGGCGACAGCAATTTACAAATACCTTTCGCGCTAATATGTGCTAACCCATGTGCCATTGTCACAACGGCCAGCACATACGCATCAGGCAACATCCATCTTTTCTGATCCGACAAATCAATCCAACAACCATTCACGTCCAACTTTCCCGTACTTTCTTTCCACTTCATCTTTTCAGTCTCAGTGGCCTCATTCTGAATTGCTTTCACACTCTCAACAGTATCTTCACACGTACTTGATTCTGTAGGCCACCTAACCGAACTCGTCACATACATTCGAGTACTAAGGTTCCGGGCAGTCTCCTTAGCAATCTCATCTGCAAACGCGTTACCACGACCAACATCATCCGTCACTTTACGATGCGCACTACATTTAACAATCGCAACTTGTGCAGGCAACGTCAACGCATTCAAAAGATCGTTCACAAGCTGGCCATGCTGTATTTTCGTGCCATGCGACGTCAAGAAACCACGCTCTCGCCACAATCGTCCAAAACTATGCGCTACACCGAAGGCATACTGGCTATCGGTGTACACATTCACACGTTTCCCTTTCGCTAACACGCATGCTCTAGTAAGAGCAATCAGCTCCGCAGCTTGGGCAGAATTCTGATTCAATCTTGCAGTTTCAACAACAATGTTCAATGTTACAACAGCATAAGCAGTAGTCACATCACCATTCGGTAACTTGAAACATGACCCATCCACATACAGAGTGCCATCCGGATCTTCCAATGGGGTGTTTTTAAGGTCCACTCGACCTTTCGTTTCCTCTTCTGTCCGCAAGTAACAGTCATGTTCTGCTACTTCATCTGACTCTGTGCTAATTGGTAACAAAGTTGCCGGATTTAGGACATTACAACGTTTTATCTGAATATGGCTTGCCAAGAGCGTCAATTCGTACCCAGACAACCTCGCACTCGTTAAGTGCTGAGTTTTCGTACGATTCAACAAAGTATCGACTGCATGCGGAACCATCACCGTAAGCATATTATCCATGACCAATCCTGCTGATTGTCGGATGGAGACCGCAGCTGCCGCAGTTGCTCTCAAACAACTCGGCAATGCTCTAGCTACTGGGTCCAAGGTCGAGGAAAAATATGCACATGGACGTTGCTTACCACCAAAAGGTTGCGTTAAGACACTCAAAGCACAACCTTCCCTCTCGTGAACATATAACGTAAACGGTTTACTGTAATCAGGGGTACCTAACACAGGAGCCGAACACAATGAATCACGTAATTCAGAAAAACTTTGCTGACATTCTTCCGTCCATGGTAAAGGAGTTGAAACATCCTTGCACGTAAGAGCCACCAATGGTTTCGCTAGCAATGAAAAATTAGGAATCCATTGCCTGCAATATGACGTGATACCTAGAAAGGCACGCACATCTCTTTGGGTTTGTGGCACAGCCATTCGCGCAATTGCTGCAATTCTCTCTGGGGTCAATCTCCTTCCCTCCTTTGACAATAAGTGACCTAGATAGGTTACTTCTTGACAACAATATTGGAGTTTAGAAGGTGACACCTTGTGATTCAACTCACAGAGATGTTGCAGCAACGACACCGTAGCAATTTTGCAAATGTCCTGAGTATCAGCAGCCACCAATAAATCGTCAACATATTGGATTAAAGCCGCACCAACCGGCAACCTAAACGCATCCAGTTGTCCCTTCAAGGCTTGACTGTAAATAGACGGACTTTCACAGTAGCCCTGAGGAGCGCGTTTGAACCGGAAGCTACGTCCACCGAGAGAGAAACCGAAAAGGTCCCTACTCTCTTCGGCAATCGGGATGCTGAAAAAGGGGTTTTTCAAATCAATCACCGAAAACCATGAAGCAGTAGCTGGAATCAGAGTCAGTAGCGCCGTGATGTCAGGCACAACAGGAAATTGAGGAACCACAATTTTATTTACCTCCCGTAAATCGATAACAAAACGATAAACAGGCGGTTTCGTAGGATCAGTACGTTTAAGAATGGGTAGTACAGGGCTGTTGCACACGTTTCCCCGAGTCTCCTCAATAACATCTTTCTCGATCAAATCATAAATGATCGCTAACAGTGCTCGTTCACCATCAAGGGAGATACGATATTGGGGAATACGTGGCAGCCGCACATTAGCTTTCAACTTAACAACATAAGGGGAGATATCAAGTAGGCCCACATCATTTGGACCCGTCGCCCACAAAGACACAGGAAGAGAATTCAATTCCGGTGGGAGCTTGTCGAGAGACAAGTACATGGGAGAGACAACCCTCTCTCCTAACGTAAGCTTTACACCCGCAGGAGAACAATACAATGTTGCATACAAACGTTTAAGCAAATCCAGACCCAAAAGATTTTCGCCACAACCAGTGGTCAAAATCAACGGAGCTTCGAGCTCACGTGGCCCAATTTGAAGGGGCAAAGGGCGAGAAACTGGATTGCTAACGGGGGCGCCAGAGAATCCAACGGAAACATTTGTTAAGCCAGACAAAGGTGCGCCAGGGAGTTTCGAATGCATGATAGAACTTTTCGCTGCACCAGTGTCCAACAGAAAAGGCTCAACGACGCCCGATGTAGCAACTGCGACGTAAGGCCCTCTCTGATCAACCGGAACTGATACCACTCCCTCCATTTGTCTTTGGCTATCCTAGTAATTACTGTCGTCAGTTCCCTGATCGACGTAATAATCGTCTACATTGTACTGCGCAGATCGTCCTTGCGATGATCCACGTTGATCGAAACAATTATTAGAACTAAATGAATTGTCTGAGCGATCATTTTGAGCACCACGACCTCTACCACGTGATGCCTGCTGCGAACCACCACGGCCTCCTTTAGACGAATTACCACTATTGCGTTCGTTTAAAGCAGGACAATTGAATTTAATGTGTCCTTCTTGTCTACAATAAGCACATTGATTATACCCTAACGATGATCTTTGGAAAGAGGAATCGTTACGCGACTGCGATCTATTCGATTGAGACTGCGACCTATTCTGTTGAGGCGCATTCTGATTGGAACGCGGCGGATACGCTTGTTGCAACAACACTTTAGTTTTCAGTTCTTTTGTCTTTTTGTCAGCACGGTCATTCTCTTCTTTCTCCCTATTTTCGTAATATTGTGCCGTAGCCAATATCTGAGCTGAAGTAGAAACAGCCCATGCACTTTCTGAATTCTTTAATTTATAGCTCAAATCGTGCAACAAGTTCGACACAAATTTATCCACGAACAACCTCTGTCCACCCTCAGTACCCACATCCTGTCCACTATGATCAATGAATGCTTCTTCAAACCTCGTAAAGAAGTCGGAAACACTCTCATCTTTCTTTTGTTTACAAGCTGACAACTTGTCCCAATTTACCCTCGTAGCTGGCATAAGCGTTTTCATTAATGTAATGATTCGCTGGGGAAGATCAGCAATCAACTGATCGGGTTTAGTAGCAGCCGCTTGTCCAGCGTCTGCCGCTGTAATGGCATTCCAATCACCACCCAATTCATTTGCGTGATCTTGGTGACGAATCTTAGCCCATACCGGTTGTGGTACGACGTTGCCAAACAACATGTCGATATCGGCAAGATTCATCACCGTAGCATCTACGAGCTGCGATAATTCCTTATAATACCCAGCAGGATTTTTGCGAGGATCGGGCAAAGATTGTTTCACCTGAAGCACTTCCGATCGTTTCCATGGGAGATGTATCCATATTCTCTGGAAATGCGCCGCCACTGGAGCGTTAACATTAGTATTATCAGCGGGTACCCAAACCGGCGGAACTTCACGCATAGGATATTGGCCAGACTCGGCTTGTTGGCGTTCAAGATCCTCAACAAACAGTGCGTGAGGAATAGGAGCGAGACGAAAAGACAGCAACTGCTCAATAGCACGTCGGACATTAGTATCGACTATCAGTCCAGCTGCGAACTGAAGCCGAAGATTAGACAGGGCGGTCAGCACCTCGTCAGGCGCGGTAGGGTGTTGAAATATCGATTACAAAAACATAGTTGACATAAATATAGTTGTAAAAATATCGTTTACAAAAATATCGACACCCTATACTTAAACAGGTAAGTACATAAATATCTACTCAAAAATATAGTTGTAATAAATATAGATGTAAAAAATATCGACTTTTTAAATTAATTAAATTTACATTAAATAATAAATAAATATAAGTAGTATTAACAAAATACATTACATTACTTTTATTTTTAAACTTTTGAAAACAAATTAACTACACTTTTTCATTATAAACTTAATAAATGTGTACATATACATATATTTAACACATTACTTTATATAACAACAATAATACATACATACAATTAAAATATACAATATATTATTAGTTAAAACATTTGATAGCGTAGGTGTAAAAATTACTATTCCCACTCCAGAGGGTGCAACAGTAGGGAAAGCGTTGGATAGCGTATGGGTAAAAATTACTATTCCCACTCCAGAGGGTGCAACACTAAGGAAAGCGTTGGATAGCGTAGGGGTAAAAATTACTATTCCCACTCCACAGGGTGCAACAGTAGGGAAAGCGTTGGATAGCGTAGGAGTAAAAATTACTATTCCCTCTCCAGAGGGTGCAACAGTAGGGAAAGCGTTGGATAGCGTAGGGGTAAAAATTACTATTCCCACTCCAGAGGGTGCAACAGTAGGGAAAGCGTTGGATAGCGTAGGGATAAAAATTACTATTCCCACTCCAGAGGGTGCAACAGTAGGGAAAGCGTTGGATAGCGTAGGGGTAAATATTACTATTCCCACTCCAGAGGGTGCAACAGTAGGGAAAGCGTTGGATAGTGTAGGGGTAAAAATTACTATTCCCACTCCAGAGGGTGTAACAGTAGGGAAAGCGTTTGATAGCGTAGGGGTAAAAATTACTATTCCCACTCCAGAGGGTGCAACAGTAGGGAAAGCGTTGGATAGCGTAGGGGTAAAAATTACTATTCCCACTCCAGAGGGTGCAACAGTAGGGAAAGCGTTGGATAGCGTAGGGGTACAAATTACTATTCCCATTCCAGAGGGTGCAACAGTAGGGAAAGCGTTGGATAGCGTAGGGGTAAAAATGACTATTCCCACTCCAGAGGGTGCAACAGTAGGGAAAGCGTTGGATAGTGTAGGTGTAAACATTACTAAATGTATTTACTCATTTATAAAATAACAAATCGTTTTTTTATTTAATTAATCATTAATTAAATAATTATTCAATTAAAATGTAATTAATTCACTACATTTTCACTAAAAAATTCCAGTACACACACCTAAAATTAATTAAACAATTAACATAATTAATTACATAATTATTAATCAATTAACTAATTGAAATTTATTAACTATTATTTATTACACTATTTATAATCATTTAAAACATTAATTAATCTATTATTTTATTATATTTAAATTACTTCCCACCCTACTCCCCTATAAACCCACAACCCGCTACGGAACTATTAACACTAAATTCAACATAAAATACATTATTAACTAATAAAATACTACAAAAAATACTACTTTGACAACAAATACTCATTAAAAACACTACATTACTTATAATTATTTAAAAAACGATATTTTTGTAAACTATGTTTTTGTAAACGATATTTATTACAACTATATTAATGTTATCGATATTACTTACCTGTCTGTCGATATTCTGGTCAAACTATATTTTTGTCATCGATATTTCTTCCTGTATATATTTTTGCGGCGATATTTAGGTTAGTCGATATTTTTACGACGATATTCCTGCTCTGTACCGTCAGGCGCAACGGCCGCTATCTGGTCATGTAGTAACTTACACATTTCGTCAAACACATATCTCTGAGTTGGTATGTTGAATTGACTAAACGTTTCAAGAACAACTCGGGGCGGATTTCTCTGCGGATTGTCCATCCAACCCATCGCCATATTATATAGCGCAGCGCGTTCCCTGTTACCAGGAAGCTGGCTACGTCTCTGAGGACCATCAGAACCAGCAGACCCAAAAACAGGTCCAAGCGACTGAAAAAAACTTGGTGCAATAGGAGAATTACGACTACGAGTAGAGGGAGAGAGATAAGACACAGGACTAACAAGAGAAGGAGTGGAGACAGTAGCAACAACGGGGGTTAACAGAACAGGAGCAGTAGCGGGAGCAGGAGTATGTGGAAGCGGAGGAGCAGTAGGAATAGAAACAGACGAAGGAGCAGAAACAGTCGGAGGAACGGGTGCAAGTTGAGGAACTGGTAGAGGAACAATAGGTGGAAGAACAGGTACGGCAGGGACCACAGGAGCTGCGGTACCCTGAACGTACGGAGGTGGCGACTTCATAAGATAGGACATTAAAGGATCCTCAACTGCCTCTTCCTTCTTATCCGACTCCGTAGGTAAAGCAGGATAACATTTATCTATGGTCATACGCTGTAATCTCTCAAACACTTCCTTATCCTTATCCTCCTTATCACGCTGAAACTGCTCAGCTTTCTTTACAATGGTAGCAACATTATCTCGCTCACTACGTTTATTCTGTCTGATCTCTTTCTGTCGGGCTTCTTTGCGCCACAACCGAAAGGCATCAAACATGGCCGGCCTTGATTTACGTTCGAACAACTTTATTTCCAAATTATCTAAGATCGACGCTTCGAAGCTACCGTGAGGTGGCCAACGAAGATCGCCGTCCTTCTTTGTATATTTAATCCAATAATCATTAAAAGCAATCGGGCCTAGCCCATGTTTGCTATATAAGTCATAAGTAGGAGTTCCAACTGGAGGTATCGGACACGAGTCCTCCAGCAGGGAATCCGCACCACAAGGTCTGAAACAACTAAACAAAGTACTGCGACCAGGCATCTTGCACACTAGCCGAGTTTCACAAACTTCAAGGGTTACGGGATTTACCAAGTCCCAGCAAAGAACAAAACCCTCGGTTTTTGGCGGCTGCAGTCGTCAAACAAATACAACAACAAAGTACGCTAGCAAAGTGTCACCGACAAAAACACTCACACAGCGTGCACAACAAAGACACTCGCTAAAGTGTCAACAACCAAGAACTATGGGAGCGACCCACAAATACTTAACTCAAAGATCGATGGCGTCACCAGGAAGGCCCGTCTATCGTCTCGCTATACCAAGGTCTACGCCAGGCGCCAAAACAGGTCTACAGTCAGGGCAGCAGTCCGTCACAGCCGTCAGGAGGCGGGAATCTTCGCGGGAAAAGTCTTCGGGCCACTTATTTCGACAACAGGATCGATGAAGCGGAGTGCACCTTCCCTCGGAGATTTCACACGAAGTTCCTCACGATCGTCGGGCTTGGACCGGTACCACTGATGCAGCCCCACGTTGGGCGCCAACTGAAGGACTGGGTTCTTTTGGACCCAGCGGTGCCAGGGCACAACACCTGAAACCTTCGTGGGTAACCTGCTCCGGCGTACAAGTCACAGAGACACGGGACACTTCCTCTGACGTCAAAGATTCAAGGTTTATTTGCTGCAGGGAAAACAGAAATCACAGGAAGTACATCGAGTGTAGTTCGGGGAGACTGCTTCAAATTGGTTCTGTGGATCGCTCCTTTTATACAGTTTTTACCCATAGGGTAACATGGTACACAAAGTTTTACAACCCGGTTCCCACCATCATCCCCCAGAGGGGTCGCTTTGGTCGCTTTCAAACACATGAGGTCCGGATCATAAGTGCGGAAACAATTGGCGGTTCCCAACTGTAAAAACCCATCTTCCCACCATTAGCAAATTCCAATCAGCAGTAAAGTAGATCGGAAATAGGAACAAAGACAGGTGCAAAGGAAGACGGAGACAGTGGGGAGATCGGAAAGGGTGTAAAAGGGGAGGTGTCGGGAAGCACGAGATACAGGCATCAAAGGGACGTGCCTAATGAGATGCACGGCTGAGACAATAAGTCCGTGCGGCAAGATGAGCCTCGAGCGGCGCCACCTGCCTTACAGTAGCATCCCCCTCGTCATAAAGACACTTACAAAGAACATGTGTCTTCCGCAAAAATCTTGGGAGTCCCAGGGTCGCGAAGCGGACAGCGTCCGTTCGCTGGCTACTTGAGGGCAAGAGACAAAATGGATGCCGTATCTAAGATGGAACCCGTGGGTACAGATGAAAAACCCACGTAACAAACGAACGGTCTAAGTTAGCACAGCGAAACTGCGCACACTTACTAAACTCGTCATTTGCGGTTCATAGATACCAGACTCGACCATATTCGTGCGAGTCGAAAACACCACTTACAATTGTCACGGAACCTCATGACCCTGTGCCCCATGGGAACAGTCCAGTCCGAACTACAAAAGCCATGTCCTTCCCAGAACGGAATCAAGCATCCAAGGACCGGACCGGTTTCGAGGTAACACCTCTCATCAGCCCGGCTAGCTTGACTCCAGTGGTGTGGAGTGCCTGGGACCCACGTCTGGGCATCCCCAGCGCACTTAGGGTGGAATATGCAAACACAACAGGTGATGGACAGAATGTGGATCAATGTCACACACTCACCCCAGTCCAAAGATCTGGGCCCAAATCCATCGTTTTTTTGCACTCCACACCACCCTGGGTTAGACAATGGCGATATGCAAATCAGCTCTGACCCTGTGCCCCATGGGAACAGTCCAGTCCGAACTACAAAAGCCATGTCCTTCCCAGAACGGAATCAAGCATCCAAGGACCGGACCGGTTTCGAGGTAACACCTCTCATCAGCCCGGCTAGCTTGACTCCAGTGGTGTGGAGTGCCTGGGACCCACGTCTGGGCATCCCCAGCGCACTTAGGGTGGAATATGCAAACACAACAGGTGATGGACAGAATGTGGATCAATGTCACACACTCACCCCAGTCCAAAGATCTGGGCCCAAATCCATTGTTTTTTTGCACTCCACACCACCCTGGGTTAGACAATGGTGATATGCAAATCAGCTCTGACCCTGTGCCCCATGGGAACAGTCCAGTCCGAACTACAAAAGCCATGTCCTTCCCAGAACAGAATCAAGCATCCGAGGACCGGACCGGTTTCGAGGTAACACCTCTCATCAGCCCGGCTAGCTTGACTCCAGTGGTGTGGAGTGCCTGGGACCCACGTCTGGGCATCCCCAGCGCACTTAGGGCGGAATATGCGAACACAACAGGTGATGGACAGAATCTGGATCAATGTCACACACTCACCCCAGTCCAAAGATCTGGGCCCAAATCCATCGTTTTTTTGCACTCCACACCACACTGGGTTAGACAATGGCGATATGCAAATCAGCTCTGACCCTGTGCCCCATGGGAACAGTCCAGTCCGAACTACAAAAGCCATGTCCTTCCCAGAACGGAATCAAGCATCCAAGGACCGGACCGGTTTCGAGGTAACACCTCTCATCAGCCCGGCTAGCTTGACTCCAGTGGTGTGGAGTGCCTGGGACCCACGTCTGGGCATCCCCAGCGCACTTAGGGTGGAATATGCAAACACAACAGGTGATGGACAGAATGTGGATCAATGTCACACACTCACCCCAGTCCAAAGATCTGGGCCCAAATCCATTGTTTTTTTGCACTCCACACCACCCTGGGTTAGACAATGGCGATATGCAAATCAGCTCTGACCCTGTGCCCCATGGGAACAGTCCAGTCCGAACTACAAAAGCCATGTCCTTCCCAGAATGGAATCAAGCATCCGAGGACCGGACCGGTTTCGAGGTAACACCTCTCATCAGCCCGGCTAGCTTGACTCCAGTGGTGTGGAGTGCCTGGGACCCACGTCTGGGCATCCCCAGCGCACTTAGGGCGGAATATGCAAACACAACAGGTGATGGACAGAATGTGGATCAATGTCACACACTCACCCCAGTCCAAAGATCTGGGCCCAAATCCATCGTTTTTTTGCACTCCACACCACCCTGGGTTAGACAATGGTGATATGCAAATCAGCTCTGACCCTGTGCCCCATGGGAACAGTCCAGTCCGAACTACAAAAGCCATGTCCTTCCCAGAACAGAATCAAGCATCCGAGGACCGGACCGGTTTCGAGGTAACACCTCTCATCAGCCCGGCTAGCTTGACTCCAGTGGTGTGGAGTGCCTGGGACCCACGTCTGGGCATCCCCAGCGCACTTAGGGCGGAATATGCGAACACAACAGGTGATGGACAGAATCTGGATCAATGTCACACACTCACCCCAGTCCAAAGATCTGGGCCCAAATCCATCATTTTTTTGCACTCCACACCACCCTGGGTTAGACAATGGCGATATGCAAATCAGCTCTGACCCTGTGCCCCATGGGAACAGTCCAGTCCGAACTACAAAAGCCATGTCCTTCCCAGAACGGAATCTAGCATCCAAGGACCGGACCGGTTTCGAGGTAACACCTCTCATTAGCCCGGCTAGCTTGACTCCAGTGGTGTGGAGTGCCTGGGACCCACGTCTGGGCATCCCCAGCGCACTTAGGGTGGAATATGCAAACACAACAGGTGATGGACAGAATGTGGATCAATGTCACACACTCACCCCAGTCCAAAGATCTGGGCCCAAATCCATCGTTTTTTTGCACTCCACACCACCCTGGGTTAGACAATGGCGATATGCAAATCAGCTCTGACCCTGTGCCCCATGGGAACAGTCCAGTCCGAACTACAAAAGCCATGTCCTTCCCAGAACGGAATCAAGCATCCGAGGACCGGACCGGTTTCGAGGTAACACCTCTCATCAGCCCGGCTAGCTTGACTCCAGAGGTGTGGAGTGCCTGGGACCCACGTTTGGGCATCCCCAGCGCACTTAGGGCGGAATATGCAAACACAACAGGTGATGGACAGAATGTGGATCAATGTCACACACTCCCCCCAGTCCAAAGATCTGGGCCCAAATCCATCGTTTTTTTGCACTCCACACTACCCTGGGTTAGACAATGGTGATATGCAAATCAGCTCTGACCCTGTGCCCCATGGGAACAGTCCAGTCCGAACTACAAAAGCCATGTCCTTCCCAGAACGGAATCAAGCATCCGAGGACCGGACCGGTTTCGAGGTAACACCTCTCATCAGCCCGGCTAGCTTGACTCTAGTGGTGTGGAGTGCCTGGGACCCACGTCTGGGCATCCCCAGCGCACTTAGGGCGGAATATGCAAACACAACAGGTGATGGACAGAATGTGGATCAATGTCACACACTCACCCCAGTCCAAAGATCTGGGCCCAAATCCATCGTTTTTTTGCACTCCACACCACACTGGGTTAGACAATGGCGATATGCAAATCAGCTCTGACCCTGTGCCCCATGGGAACAGTCCAGTCCGAACTACAAAAGCCATGTCCTTCCCAGAACGGAATCAAGCATCCAAGGACCGGACCGGTTTCGAGGTAACACCTCTCATCAGCCCGGCTAGCTTGACTCCAGTGGTGTGGAGTGCCTGGGACCCACGTCTGGGCATCCCCAGCGCACTTAGGGTGGAATATGCAAACACAACAGGTGATGGACAGAATGTGGATCAATGTCACACACTCACCCCAGTCCAAAGATCTGGGCCCAAATCCATTGTTTTTTGCACTCCACACCACCCTGGGTTAGACAATGGCGATATGCAAATCAGCTCTGACCCTGTGCCCCATGGGAACAGTCCAGTCCGAACTACAAAAGCCATGTCCTTCCCAGAATGGAATCAAGCATCCGAGGACCGGACCGGTTTCGAGGTAACACCTCTCATCAGCCCGGCTAGCTTGACTCCAGTGGTGTGGAGTGCCTGGGACCCACGTCTGGGCATCCCCAGCGCACTTAGGGCGGAATATGCAAACACAACAGGTGATGGACAGAATGTGGATCAATGTCACACACTCACCCCAGTCCAAAGATCTGGGCCCAAATCCATCGTTTTTTTGCACTCCACACCACCCTGGGTTAGACAATGGTGATATGCAAATCAGCTCTGACCCTGTGCCCCATGGGAACAGTCCAGTCCGAACTACAAAAGCCATGTCCTTCCCAGAACAGAATCAAGCATCTGAGGACCGGACCGGTTTCGAGGTAACACCTCTCATCAGCCCGGCTAGCTTGACTCCAGTGGTGTGGAGTGCCTGGGACCCACGTCTGGGCATCCCCAGCGCACTTAGGGCAGAATATGCGAACACAACAGGTGATGGACAGAATCTGGATCAATGTCACACACTCACCCCAGTCCAAAGATCTGGGCCCAAATCCATCGTTTTTTTGCACTCCACACCACACTGGGTTAGACAATGGCGATATGCAAATCAGCTCTGACCCTGTGCCCCATGGGAACAGTCCAGTCCGAACTACAAAAGCCATGTCCTTCCCAGAACGGAGTCAAGCATCCAAGGACCGGACCGGTTTCGAGGTAACACCTCTCATCAGCCCGGCTAGCTTGACTCCAGTGGTGTGGAGTGCCTGGGACCCACGTCTGGGCATCCCCAGCGCACTTAGGGTGGAATATGCAAACACAACAGGTGATGGACAGAATGTGGATCAATGTCACACACTCACCCCAGTCCAAAGATCTGGGCCCAAATCCATTGTTTTTTTGCACTCCACACCACCCTGGGTTAGACAATGGTGATATGCAAATCAGCTCTGACCCTGTGCCCCATGGGAACAGTCCAGTCCGAACTACAAAAGCCATGTCCTTCCCAGAACAGAATCAAGCATCCGAGGACCGGACCGGTTTCGAGGTAACACCTCTCATCAGCCCGGCTAGCTTGACTCCAGTGGTGTGGAGTGCCTGGGACCCACGTCTGGGCATCCCCAGCGCACTTAGGGCGGAATATGCGAACACAACAGGTGATGGACAGAATCTGGATCAATGTCACACACTCACCCCAGTCCAAAGATCTGGGCCCAAATCCATCGTTTTTTTTGCACTCCACACCACACTGGGTTAGACAATGGCGATATGCAAATCAGCTCTGACCCTGTGCCCCATGGGAACAGTCCAGTCCGAACTACAAAAGCCATGTCCTTCCCAGAACGGAATCAAGCATCCAAGGACCGGACCGGTTTCGAGGTAACACCTCTCATCAGCCCGGCTAGCTTGACTCCAGTGGTGTGGAGTGCCTGGGACCCACGTCTGGGCATCCCCAGCGCACTTAGGGTGGAATATGCAAACACAACAGGTGATGGACAGAATGTGGATCAATGTCACACACTCACCCCAGTCCAAAGATCTGGGCCCAAATCCATTGTTTTTTTGCACTCCACACCACCCTGGGTTAGACAATGGCGATATGCAAATCAGCTCTGACCCTGTGCCCCATGGGAACAGTCCAGTCCGAACTACAAAAGCCATGTCCTTCCCAGAATGGAATCAAGCATCCGAGGACCGGACCGGTTTCGAGGTAACACCTCTCATCAGCCCGGCTAGCTTGACTCCAGTGGTGTGGAGTGCCTGGGACCCACGTCTGGGCATCCCCAGCGCACTTAGGGCGGAATATGCAAACACAACAGGTGATGGACAGAATGTGGATCAATGTCACACACTCACCCCAGTCCAAAGATCTGGGCCCAAATCCATCGTTTTTTTGCACTCCACACCACCCTGGGTTAGACAATGGTGATATGCAAATCAGCTCTGACCCTGTGCCCCATGGGAACAGTCCAGTCCGAACTACAAAAGCCATGTCCTTCCCAGAACAGAATCAAGCATCCGAGGACCGGACCGGTTTCGAGGTAACACCCCTCATCAGCCCGGCTAGCTTGACTCCAGTGGTGTGGAGTGCCTGGGACCCACGTCTGGGCATCCCCAGCGCACTTAGGGCGGAATATGCAAACACAACAGGTGATGGACAGAATCTGGATCAATGTCACACACTCACCCCAGTCCAAAGATCTGGGCCCAAATCCATGGTTTTTTTGCACTCCACACCACCCTGGGTTAGACAATGGCGATATGCAAATCAGCTCTGACCCTGTGCCCCATGGGAACAATCCAGTCCGAACTACAAAAGCCATGTCCTTCCCAGAACGGAATCAAGCATCCGAGGACCGGACCGGTTTCGAGGTAACACCTCTCATCAGCCCGGCTAGCTTGACTCCAGTGGTGTGGAGTGCCTGGGACCCACGTCTGGGCATCCCCAGCGCACTTAGGGCGGAATATGCAAACACAAAAGGTGATGGACAGAATGTGGATCAATGTCACACACTCACCCCAGTCCAAAGATCTGGGCCCAAATCCATCGTTTTTTTGCACTCCACACCACCCTGGGTTAGACAATGGCGATATGCAAATCAGCTCTGACCCTGTGCCCCATGGGAACAGTCCAGTCCGAACTACAAAAGCCATGTCCTTCCCAGAACGGAATCAAGCATCCGAGGACCGGACCGGTTTCGAGGTAACACCTCTCATCAGCCCGGCTAGCTTGACTCCAGTGGTGTGGAGTGCCTGGGACCCACGTCTGGGCATCCCCAGCGCACTTAGGGCGGAATATGCAAACACAACAGGTGATGGACAGAATCTGGATCAATGTCACACACTCACCCCAGTCCAAAGATCTGGGCCCAAATCCATCTTTTTTTTTGCACTCCACACCATCCTGGGTTAGACAATGGCGATATGCAAATCAGCTCTGACCCTGTGCCCCATGGGAACAGTCCAGTCCGAACTACAAAAGCCATGTCCTTCCCAGAACGGAATCAAGCATCCGAGGACCGGACCGGTTTCGAGGTAACACCTCTCATCAGCCCGGCTAGCTTGACTCCAGTGGTGTGGAGTGCCTGGGACCCACGTCTGGGCATCCCCAGCGCACTTAGGGCAGAATTTGCAAACACAACAGGTGATGGACAGAATGTGGATCAATGTCACACACTCACCCCAGTCCAAAGATCTGGGACCAAATCCATCGTTTTTTTGCACTCCACACCACCCTGGGTTAGACAATGGCGATATGCAAATCAGCTCTGACCCTGTGCCCCATGGGAACAGTCCAGTCCAAACTACAAAAGCCATGTCCTTCCCAGAACGGAATCAAGCATCCGAGGACCGGACCGGTTTCGAGGTAACACCTCTCATCAGCCCGGCTAGCTTGACTCCAGTGGTGTGGAGTGCCTGGGACCCACGTCTGGGCATCCCCAGCGCACTTAGGGCGGAATATGCAAACACAACAGGTGATGGACAGAATGTGGATCAATGTCACACACTCACCCCAGTCCAAAGATCTGGGCCCAAATCCATCGTTTTTTTGCACTCCACACCACCCTGGGTTAGACAATGGCAATATGCAAATCAGCTCTGACCCTGTGCCCCATGGGAACAGTCCAGTCCGAACTACAAAAGCCATGTCCTTCCCAGAAAGGAATCAAGCATCCGAGGACCGGACCGGTTTCGAGGTAACACCTCTCATCAGCCCGGCTAGCTTGACTCCAGTGGTGTGGAGTGCCTGGGACCCACGTCTGGGCATCCCCAGCGCAATTAGGGCGGAATATGCAAACACAACAGGTGATGGACAGAATGTGGATCAATGTCACACACTCACCCCAGTCCAAAGATCTGGGCCCAAATCCATCGTTTTTTTGCCCTCCACACCACCCTGGGTTAGACAATGGCGATATGCAAATCAGCTCTGACCCTGTGCCCCATGGGAACAGTCCAGTCCGAACTACAAAAGCCATGTCCTTCCCAGAACGGAATCAAGCATCCGAGGACCGGACCGGTTTCGAGGTAACACCTCTCATCAGCCCGGCTAGCTTGACTCCAGTGGTGTGGAGTGCCTGGGACCCACGTCTGGGCATCCCCGGCGCACTTAGGACGGAATATGCAAACACAACAGGTGATGGACAGAATGTGGATCAATGTCACACACTCACCCCAGTCCAAAGATCTGGGCCCAAATCCATTGTTTTTTTGCACTCCACACCACCCTGGGTTAGACAATGGCGATATGCAAATCAGCTCTGACCCTGTGCCCCATGGGAACAGTCCAGTCCGAACTACAAAAGCCATGTCCTTCCCAGAACAGAATCAAGCATCCGAGGACCGAAACGGTTTCGAGGTAACACCTCTCATCAGCCCGGCTAGCTTGACTCCAGTGGTGTGGAGTGCCTGGGACCCACGTCTGGGCATCCCCAGCGCACGTAGGGCGGAATATGCAAACACAACAGGTGATGGACAGAATGTGGATCAATGTCACACACTCACCCCAGTCCAAAGATCTGGGCCCAAATCCATCGTTTTTTTGCACTCCACACCACCCTGGGTTAGACAATGGCGATATGCAAATCAGCTCTGACCCTGTGCCCCATGGGAACAGTCCAGTCCGAACTACAAAAGCCATGTCCTTCCCAGAACGGAATCAAGCATCCCAGGACCGGACCGGTTTCGAGGTAACACCTCTCATCAGCCCGGCTAGCTTGACTCCAGTGGTGTGGAGTGCCTGGGACCGACGTCTGGGCATCCCCAGCGCACTTAGGGCGGAATATGCAAACACAACAGGTGATGGACAGAATGTGGATCAATGTCACACACTCACCCCAGTCCAAAGATCTGGGCCCAAATCCATCGTTTTTTTGCACTCCACACCCCCCTGGGTTAGACAATGGCGATATGCAAATCAGCTCTGAGCCGGGCTGATGAGAGGTGTTACCTCGAAACCGGTCCGTTCCTCGGATGCTTGATTCCGTTCTGGGAAGGACATGGCTTTTGTAGTTCGGACTGGACTGTTCCCATGGGGCACAGGGTCAGAGCTGATTTGCATATCGCCATTGTCTAACCCAGGGTGGTGTGGAGTGCAAAAAAACGATGGATTTGGGCCCAGATCTTTTGACTGGGGTGAATGTGTGACATTGATCCACATTCGGTCCATCACCTGTTTTGTTTGCAATACCGCCATAAGTGCGCTTGGGATGCTCAGACGTGGGTCCCAGGCACTCCACACCACTGGAGTCAAGCTAGCCGGGCTGATGAGAGGTGTTACCTCGAAACCGGTCCGGTCTTCGGATGCTTGATTCCGTTCTGGGAAGGACATGGCTTTTGTAGTTCGGACTGGACTGTTCCCATGGGGCACAGGGTCAGAGCTGATTTGCATATCGCCATTGTCTAACCCAGGGTGGTGTGGAGTGCAAAAAAACAATGGATTTGGGCCCGGTCCTTTTGACTGGGGTGAATGTGTGACATTGATCCACATTCGGTCCATCACCTGTTTTGTTTGCAATACCGCCATAAGTGCGCTGGGGATGCTCAGACGTGGGTCCCAGGCACTGCACACCACTGGAGTCAAGCTAGCCGGGCTGATGAGGTGTTACCTCGAAACCGGTCCGGTCTTTGGATGCTTGATTCCGTTCTGGGAAGGACATGGCTTTTGTAGTTCGGACTGGACTGTTCCCATGGGGCACAGGGTCAGAGCTGATTTGCATATCGCCATTGTCTAACCCAGGGTGGTGTGGAGTGCAAAAAAAACGATGGATTTGGGCCCAGATCTTTTGACTGGGGTGAATGTGTGACATTGATCCACATTCGGTCCATCACCTGTTTTGTTTGCAATACCACCATAAGTGCGCTGGGGATGCTCAGACGTGGGTCCCAGACACTCCACACCACTGGAGTCAAGCTAGCCGGGCTGATGAGAGGTGTTACCTCGAAACCGGTCCGGTCCTTGGATGCTTGATTACGTTCTGGGAAAGACATGGCTTTTGTAGTTCGGACTGGACTGTTCCCATGGGGCACAGGGTCAGAGCTGATTTGCATATCGCCATTGTCTAACCCAGGGTGGTGTGGAGTGCAAAAAAACGATGGATTTGGGCCCAGATCTTTTGACTGGGGTGAATGTGTGACATTGATCCACATTTGGTCCATCACCTGTTTTGTTTGCAATACCGCCATAAGTGCGCTGGGGATGCTCAGACGTGGGTCCCAGGCACTCCACACCACTGGAGTCAAGCTAGCCGGGCTGATGAGAAGTGTTACCTCGAAACCGGTCCGGTCCTCGGATGCTTGATTCCGTTCTGGGAAGGACATGGCTTTTGTAGTTCGGACTGGACTGTTCCCATGGGGCACAGGGTCAGAGCTGAATTGCATATAGCCATTGTCTAACTCAGGGTGGTGTGGAGTGCAAATAAACGATGGATTTGGGCCCAGATCTTTTGACTGGGGTGAATGTGTGACATTGATCCACATTCGTTCCATCACCTGTTTTGTTTGCAATACCGCCATAAGTGCGCTGGGGATGCTCAGACGTGGGTCCCAGGCACTCCACACCACTGGAGTCAAGCTAGACGGGCTGATGAGAGGTGTTACCTCGAAACCGGTCCGATCCTCGGATGCTTGATTCCGTTCTGGGAAGGACATGGCTTTTGTAGTTCGGACTGGACTGTTCCCATTGGGCACAGGGTCAGAGCTGATTTGCATATCACCATTGTCTAACCCAGGGTGGTGTGGAGTGCAAAAAAATAATGGATTTGGGCCCAGATCTTTTGACTGGGGTGAATGTGTGACATTGATTCACATTCGGTCCATCACCTGTTTTGTTTGCAATCCCGCCATAAGTGCGCTGGGGATGCTCAGACGTGGGTCCCAGACACTCCACACCACTGGAGTCAAGCTAGCCGGGCTGATGAGAGGTGTTACCTCGAAACCGGTCCGGTCCTCGGATGCTTGATTCCGTTCTGGGAAGGACATGGCTTTTGTAGTTCGGACTGGACTGTTCCCATGGGGCACAGGGTCAGAGCTGATTTGCATATCGCCATTGTCTAACCCAGGGTGGTGTGGAGTGCAAAAAAACGATGGATTTGGGCCCAGATCTTTTGACAGGGGTGAATGTGTGACATTGATCCACATTCGGTCCATCACCTGTTTTGTTTGCAATACCGCCATAAGTGCGCTGGGATGTTCAGACATGGGTCCCAGGCACTCCACACCACTGGAGTCAAGCTAGCCGGGCTGATGAGAGGTGTTACCTCAAAACCGGTCCGGTCCTCGGATGCTTGATTCCGTTCTGGGAAGGACATGGCTTTTGTAGTTCGGACTGGACTGTTCCCATGGGGCACAGGGTCAGAGCTGATTTGCATATCGCCATTGTCTAACCCAGGGTGGTGTGGAGTGCAAAAAAACGATGGATTTGGGCCCAGATCTTTTGACTGGGGTGAATGTGTGACATTGATCCACATTCGGTCCATCACCTGTTTTGTTTGCAATACTGCCATAAATGCGCTGGGGATGCTCAGACGTGGGTCCCAGGCACTCCACACCACTGGAGTCAAGCTAGCCGGGCTGATGAGAGGTGTTACCTCGAAACCGGTCCGGTCCTCGGAAGCTTGATTCCGTTCTGGGAAGGACATGGCTTTTGTAGTTCGGACTGGACTGTTCCCATGGGGCACAGGGTCAGAGCTGATTTGCATATCGCCATTGTCTAACCTAGGGTGGTGTGGAGTGCAAAAAAACAATGGATTTGGGCCCAGATCTTTTGACTGGGGTGAATGTGTGACATTGATCCACATTCGGTCCATCACCTGTTTTGTTTGCAATACCGCCATAAGTGCGCTTGGGATGCTCAGACGGGGGTCCCAGGCACTCCACACCACTGGAGTCAAGCTAGCTGGGCTGATGAGAGGTGTTACCTCGAAACCGGTCCGGTCCTCGGATGCTTGATTCGGTTCTGGGAAGGACATGGCTTTTGTAGTTCGGACTGGACTGTTCCCATGGGGCACAGGGTCAGAGCTGATTTGCATATCGCCATTGTCTAACCCAGGGTGGTGTGGAGTGCAAAAAAACGATGGATTTGGGCCAAGATCTTTTGACTGGGGTGAATGTGTGACATTGATCCACATTCGGTCCATCACCTGTTTTGTTTGCAATACCGCCATTAGTGCGCTGGGGGTGCTCAGACGTGGGTCCCAGGCACTCCACACCACTGGAGTCAAGCTAACCGGGCTGATGAGAGGTGTTACCTCGAAACCGGTCCGGTCCTCGGATGCTTGATTCCGTTCTGGGAAGGACATGGCTTTTGTAGTTCGGACTGGACTGTTCCCATGGGGCACAGGGTCAGAGCTGATTTGCATATCGCCATTGTCTAACCGAGGGTGGTGTGGAGTGCAAAAAAACGATGGATTTGGGCCCAGATCTTTTGACTGGGGTGAATGTGTGACATTGATCCACATTCGGTCCATCACCTGTTTTGTTTGCAATACCGCCATAAGTGCGCTGGGGATGCTCAGACGTGGGTCCCAGGCACTCCACACCACTGGAGTCAAGCTAGCCGGGCTGATGAGAGGTGTTACCTCGAAACCGGTCCGGTCCTCGGATGCTTGATTCCGTTCTGGGAAGGACATGGCTTTTGTAGTTCGGACTGGACTGTTCCCATGGGGCACAGGGTCAGAGCTAATTTGCATATCGCCATTGTCTAACCCAGGGTGGTGTGGAGTGCAAAAAAACGATGGATTTGGGCCCAGATCTTTTGACTGGGGTGAATGTGTGACATTGATCCACATTCGGTCCATCACCTGTTTTGTTTGCAATACCGCCATAAGTGCGCTGGGGATGCTCAGACGTGGGTCCCAGGCACTCCACACCACTGGAGTCAAGCTAGCCAGGCTGATGAGAGGTGTTACCTCGAAACCGGTCCGGTCCTCGGATGCTTGATTCCGTTCTGGGAAGGACATGGCTTTTGTAGTTCGGACTGGACTGTTCCCATGGGGCACAGGGTCAGAGCTGATTTGCATATCGCCATTGTCTAACCCAGGGTGGTGTGGAGTGCAAAAAAAACGATGGATTTGGGCCCAGATCTTTTGACTGGGGTGAATGTGTGACATTGATCCACATTCAGTCCATCACCTGTTTTGTTTGCAATACCGCCATAAGTGCGCTGGGGATGCTCAGACGTGGGTCCCAGGCACTCCACACCACGGGAGTCAAGCTAGCCGGACTGATGAGAGGTGTTAACTCGAAACCGGTCCGGTCCTCGGATGCTTGATTCCGTTCTGGGAAGGACATGGCTTTTGTAGTTCGGACTGGACTGTTCCCATGGGGCACAGGGTCAGAGCTGATTTGCATATTGCCATTGTCTAACCCAGGGTGGTGTGGAGTGCAAAAAAACGATGGATTTGGGCCCAGATCTTTTGACTGGGGTGAATGTGTGACATTGATCCACATTCGGTCCATCACCTGTTCTGTTTGCAATTTCATACATGCCAACATTTTAGAAGAGGAAAGTGGGAGATTAAACAAAAATGACTGCGAGAAAGAATGTATCCCATTGACTGCTATTGGAGGAAAGGCTATTTCAGGTGGGAGACAACCAAACTAAAGAACAAAGGGCAAGGATAAGAGAGACCAGGTAGACAGGCGGGACCAGCCGGTCCACCTAGGGCAGAGCAAGGGGGCTGGACAATGATGGTCAAGAGGCTCGTGCCAAGCTACCTAGAGTGTGAGAAGGGGTTATCCCAGAGGGTTTCTAATGTGAATAAAAGTTGCGTAGTCATGTAGTTTCTTGAAGCTCCTTTATTCAAGTAAGATGGTAATAGGATATACAGGAGAAAACCCCACCAGGAGCAGGATGGTAGCTGCTCAGCCCACTCTCTTCAACTGTCATTCCCCACACACACCAGGCACACTAACATTTTACTCGCTCTGTCATCCAGCATTCAACATTCCACGCAGACATCACATTCTCATACATACAAGCATCAACATATGACTAAGACAGAAAGACTGGCTCTGGATGGGCTGGCTAGGGACAACAGCATTACTATCAAAGAAGCAGACAAGGGAGGGAATGTGGTTGTCATGAATACTGTTGACTATGATAATGAGATCAGAAGACAGTTAGCAGACACAACGTGTTATAAAATGTTGGATGTCAGCCCCATTCCCTCCCTTGTCGCTCATATCAACACAAGAATACAGGATTTGGGTGAAGTTGGTCTCCTTTCTGAAGAAGAATGCCGATACCTCAAAGTAGCTAACCCAATGGCACCGTGTATTTATTTGCTCCCCAAAATACATAAGGGGGGCTCTTTTCCACCTGGACGCCCGATCATATCGAGGATCAACTCTCCCACGGAACGACTTTCTCAGTATGTGGATGGGTTTTTACAACCATTGGTTGTAAACCTACCTTCTTATAGCCAGGACTCAGGCGACATATTGAACACATTTGATGGCCTGCAATGGTCTATAGACCTCATGTTTGTCACATTAGATGTGACAGGTTTATATACCTGTATACCCGAACACTTTGGAATAAGAGCACTCTCTTCATTCTTGTCACAAAGAACAGTAGACCACATTGAACACAACGAGATGTTAATTGAAATGACAGAGTTAATACTTTCCAGAAATTTTTTCCTACATGGAGACACCTGGTATCACCAAATAAGGGGTACCGCGATGGGGAGCAAATTTGCCCCTTCGTACGCCGGACTCTTTATGGGGTGGTGGGAAAGAGAACATGCTTGGGGCAGATATGCCTCCCCCTGGATGGATATGATCATTTTCTGGGGGAGGTATTTTGACAACATCATAATGTTGTGGAAAGGGAGTGAAGCCCAGTTGACGGACTACTTCGTTTATCTGAACGACAACCCCTTTAACGTACAATTGACTATAAAATCAAGTCGCCATCAGATTGAGTTTTTAGATGTACTTTTTTATGTGGAGAATAATACGATACAGAGCAACTTGTACTGTAAAAGTACATCTTGCAACAGCTTACTACACGCATCGAGTGCACACCCTAGCTCCACCATTAACAACATACCCTATGGAGAGATGGTGCGCATTAGACGGAATTGTAGTACTTACAAGAATTTCAAAGAAAATCTAAATGACACCAAAATCAGATTCACCAACAGGGGGTACAATGCAAAAGTCTTGGATAAAGAAGAAAAAAGAAAACTGACAGTTACCCGCAAAAACACTCTGATTAAGAAAGCTAAGAATAATAAAAAGACTCAAAAATCAAAGATGGCATTTGTTACACAGTACACACAAAATAGCACTGATGTTTTCAAGGTGCTGAGACGACATTGGAGTCTACTCACCGAGGTACCCAATTTGAAAAATGAGATTAGTGACACTCCTAAAATTACCTTCAGGAGAGGCAAAACCTTACGCAATGTCTTGTGTCCGAGTTACCCTGTAATTAGGAAAACCACAACATGGATGCCCACCAAGCCCAAAGGTTTTTTCTCCTGTGGGGGATGCAATATTTGCCCCTTGGGAAAGAAGAAATCTAAGAAATTCCAGTATAATACCAATTGTGAATATGAGATACGGCATTACATAAATTGTAATACAAGTTATGTAGTCTATGTGATTGGTTGCGGATGTGAAAAGATATATGTCAGTAGCATGGTACGACCATTAAAAATGAGAATTCAAGAACACGTACGTGCTATGAAAAACTTAATTTGAGATATCCAATGACATACCATATGAGGGAACATCACAAAGACAACAATACAATATGGGTTCAGGGTATTGATCACGTACCTCCACACCCTAGAGGTGGAGACCGTGAACCTACCCTACGTAAGAGGGAGGCATCCTGGATTTGCCGTTTGAGGTGCTTGAAAAAAGGACACAATACGGAGGATGAGATGCACTATCACTTGCAATGATTTAGTGTATAATGTCTGTATGAAACACTGTAATCTAACATACACGGATACGTGTTGTGCAACCATGTGCTTAAAGGTCTTGAGATTTTGTCTTTCTCTGTATATGTCTCATGCGCGCTAGCTATTCATAGGGGATCATTGTATACAAATGCCCTTGTGATGACACTGAAATGCTGTTGCTAGCGACAGTCTTTTAAAATGATACAATGAATATAACTGTCTTAATGTTTTGATGTTGGTGGATTTTATCTGGAATATTATTGTGACATTCTGTTGCACCCTTGCCATTGCGAGTCATCATACCCTATAATTCAAATTTCCCTTTCTTTTTGTGTAGGTAACATGGCCTGCCCTTTTCGAACTTTTATGATCCTTTTTTAAAAAAAATAGATGTACTATGCGTGCTTTTCATTTTCATTGAAGTGAGGTGATTTTAGTTGGTTCCACTTGACACACAAAACATGGAACATATGGTATTCCTTTTTAACAAATATTGTTGGGATTCATATGATATATCCCTGACCTGACTGCTTTAAATATTATTCATACCCAACAGGATTATTTGGGTGTTGTAAGCAATTAGGCACTCCAATCGGGTTGCTCCATGGCATGGGAAGGAGTAGAAAACGTTAAACAAACTAATGACATGCCCTCATTCTACTAATTATTAAAATCACGATAGATGTATTTTATTATATCCTCTTTATAATTAAGCCGTCGTTGCTTACGTATACGACATATATATATTAACAGCTTTCAATGATGTGTTGCAGCCAGTTCTTTTATGTATTTCCTCGCAAATATCGCCATGAAACGACTAGGCTAAGATGGCGGCCATTTCGGGACGCTAAGCCGAGGTATGCAATGTTCGGCGCCTTGCTCGATACACGTGACTCACATGATTTTACATTTAAATCCAAAGGCGGGCGGGCCGCCTTTTCAATGTCGGATTAGACAAACGCGTTTGGAAACCAAGACGCTACATTGGGGATTATGTATTAACCCAACAGGTACGTGCCTAGGAGGAGTATTACCACTTGAAATGGAGGCCCTTTTAAACTTTTCCTCCATTTTGCGTTCTGATTTATATAAACGTTACTTTTAAGTTTAAATATGTTAACGCGTTACAAACCAATAACAATATGGGTGGTTTGTTTACATAGCGGCGGCACACCTTTATTATATACATTTACGTCGGGCATATAAGCTCTCATTCCATCTGTGTTCATATTTGTAAAAACACCCTCTTCTGAACACTGAATATGATAACGCGATACAACGTGTGTTTTTTTGGTTTACAAAGCGGTTTATTTATTTATTTATTTATTTTATTTATGGGTTTGTAACGCGCCGGAATCATACCCGAAGGTGTATCTCCGCGCAGTGCTGTTTGAGGGTGCAAGGAGAGGTAGGCTCTAGTACTGGAACAGAGTGGTCTTAAGACTCTTCCTGAAGATTGAGTGGCTGGTACACTGCCTAAGGGAGAAGGGAAGGCTGTTCCACAGACGAGGACCCATAACAGAGAGGGCACGTCCTCCCTGTCTGGTCTTGCTGAAACGGGGAATCTGCAGTAAGAGCTGGTTACTAGAGCGCAGATTACGTGAGGGGCGATGATGGACACATTTTTCAGCTAGATAGGACGGCCCTAGATTATGCAGACTTTTGTGCACCACACAGCAGGTCTTAAATTCCACCCGTTTCCGGATGGGCAGCCAGTGGAGCAGTTTAAGAAGGGGCCGGGAGGGAGTTCTGGGGGGAGCATTTGTCACCAAGCGTGCAGCGGTATTCTGTACCACTTGGAGTTTGTTTAACACTCCTTCATTGGCCGCTAGGAGAAGACCGTTACAGTAGTCCAGGCGACTCAACACGAGGGCCTGAACCAGGGTCTTCCTCGAGCTGTCGGGGAGAAGAGGGAACACCTTCCGAAGGAGGCTGATGACATGGAAGCAAGACCCCACCGTGATGTTAACGTGATGTACAAGTGTGAGGTCGTGGTCAAGGCAGACCCCCAGATTTTTCACCACCTGTTTAGGGGAGGGGGCTTCTCCCAAACTAGTAGGCCACCAGTCAGGAGTCCACAAGATCTTAGCTTCCCCGAACAACATGACTTCTGACTTTCCCACATTACACTGGAGAAAGTTTTTAGCCATCCAACTGGCGACCGCCGTCATGCCACTCGAGAATGCCTGCCTTACCTCAGGGGTGAAGGTTTTAAAGGTAAACAACAACTGAGTGTCATCGGCGTATGAAATGGGTACAAACCCGTACGACCTCATAATGTTAGCCAAAGAGGCAACATAAATATTAAATAGCGTTGGGCTAAGACAGGAGCCCTGCGGGACTCCTCTAGTGATTTTAGAAGGATTGGAACTGAAGGTGCCCATGTTCACCTGCTGGGTACGTTCTGTAAGGAAGCTGGTGAACCACGCCAAGGCAGATTTTTCTAGGCCAATCTCCTCTAGTCTTCTTAAAAGAGTGGTATGTGATATGGTGTCGAATGCTGCGGACAAGTCCAACAGCACCAACACCACAGACAGACCCCTGTCCAAGGACATACGTATAGTATCAGTGACCGAAAGGAGAGCAGTCTCGGTACTATACTTTGGCCTGAACCCTGATTGAGAATGGTCCAGGCAACCGGTCCGCTCAATAAAACTGGAGAGATGAAGGTTGACATGTTTCTCCATCAGTTTGCTAACAAACGGCAAGAGGGAGATAGGCCTCAAGTTGGACATATCAGACCAAGGGACGGAGGTGTTTTTCCTTATGGGCTTAACCAGGGCATTTTTCCACTCCAGTGGAACTAAGCCTTCAGATAGCGAGCGGTTAATCAGGGTCTGAATAGTGGGACTAAGAACGTTCCCTATGAGATGCATCACTCGGGCAGGAACAAGGTCCGCCGGGCAACCCGATTTAATGGTCCCAATCAGTGAATTGACATCGTCCAAACTGATCTCAGGAATGCAGGACAGTTTAGTGGGGCCAGATTCAACAGTCTCGAGCTGAGGGCTTGGAAAGGAATCACTAGTATCGACCAGATTAGTGGATTGCGCAATTTTTTGGTAGATGGAGTCAATCTTGTTCGAGAAGAACCCAGCAGTGTCATCACACAGTTGTTGGGACACCGTCTCTGGACTTTCACAAGCAACAGGCTTAGTGAAGATTCGGAGAACCTGATAGAGTATTTTGGGGTCATTGCCTGCCTCAGATAGTTGAGTAATAATGTGTTTTTTACGAGCAGCTGTGATGTTTCTGTGATAGGATCTCATGGCAGAGTGGTAGCGAAATTTATCTGCTACAGTATGGGAGCTTCTCCAGGTCTTCTCCAACTTCCTACATACTTTCTTTTCTGCACGCAGTAGATCAGAGTACCATAATTCCTGCTTGCGGTTAGACCGCTGGTTACAGACTCTTAAAGGGGCAATGAGATTAACTGCAGTATTCAGAGCAGCATTGTATTTGGAAAGGGCCATGGCCGGGGTATCCGAGGTGGAAATGTCCGGGGAAACAAAAATGTCTTTTAAGGCCTCCACGGACACCTTGTGCCACTGCCTGCGCCATAAAGGGAGAGGGGCAGGTTGAGGGCGATCCTCAGTAAGAGTGGGGAGGGCGAAACCTATCACAAAATGGTCAGTCCACTCCACCTGTGTAGGAGGATGACAGGTCAGCATGTGCGAATTTGACAAAATTAAGTCGAGAGTGTGACCAGCACGATGTGTGGGGCCCTCATTGCACTGTTTGAAGCCCAAAGTTGCTAGATCTGCCAGCAAGGTTTGGGCTTCTACGTTGTCCACCAATTCACTATGGATGTTAAAGTCTCCAAGGAGTAGGAAGTTATTCCCCATGCTGATATGGGGAGCCAGCGTCTCCATAAGGATTGTAGAGGCATCTGTGCAAGGGCCCGGGGGACGATACATCAATGCCCCCTTCCAGCCGGGTTCCAATTTAGAGCTGATTTTGAAGACCAGAATTTCAATATCACTGGTACTGCATTGGTCCAGGATGGTGACGGTGGAGGTGTCCTTATAAATAATGGCTACCCCCCCGCCGGTCTTGACCGGGCGGTCCAGTCTAATTATCTTGTATCCCAGAGGGATCCCCAAAGTAATCGCTGGAACCAAATGGGGTTTGAGCCAGGTCTCAGTACAGAAACAGTAATCAGGGAGGGCAGAGTGAATCAAGTCCCAAACCTCCGAGTAGTGTTTCGGCAAAGATCTTACATTGCAAAGGACACTGTTCCCTGTAAGGGACCTGCTTCTGAGGTTCTCAGATAACACCTTGTCTGGTAAAAGTTTACTAGGGTAAGACTGGAATTGACAACTTTTGCACGAGAACGGACCTTCAGGGAGAGGCCAAGAATCCTTTAGACAGCCGGTGTGGGGAGTAGTCCACATATTACATAATTCGTATGGGGTGTACCTTATTCTCTCTGCTAGGTCACGGTTAAGCGCAGCTGATGTAGGGGCCATGGCCCCAGGCCCCGTTCGGTCACGGACGGGCACAGACGGGCTCCTCTCTGGCTCGTCTCCGGCGCGTCTCCGGCGCGTCTAAGGCGCGCCCCTGCGCGCAACCGCTGCGCGCTTGGGCGACGAGAGGGCTTAAATGCCCTGCCTGCTGCTGAACTAGAGCGCTAACCGCGCAAGAGGCTGGGGTGGGGTGACTGGCTCTTCCTGTCCCGCCCTCCGCTCAATGGCACTGGTTGCCGAGTCGGACCGGGGCGGGGCAGGGAAAGAATCGAGCACAGCACCTCTAAATGCAGGAAGCCCCAATGTGTCCTAGGTGCTCCAGGTAAATATTAGCAAACACGTTTATGAATATGTATGGCAGGCAACATCTCCATGTAACCATACACTGCACATTGTGTACTAGCAGGGGCAGAGCTGCTGAATGTCAAACAAACAAACAAAAAATGTTTTGGAAAAAATGTTTTGAGGAATATGCGAAATTTTAGGGAAATTTGACTGAACAATGAGTCATGTAGACAAAGTATTGATTACTCTTACTAGCTTGGATGTACAAATAATGATATTTCCTATTGAAATTCTAGGAGGCTCTCCTCTCTCTTAACCATCTTAGTACCATTATTTCCTAAGGTCAATCTATTGTTTGGATATTATTTGATTTAATTCTTAGGTGTGTTGATATATGATGTGATGCGGGAATGGCTCCCACAGCTTGCAATATTAGAATTTAAAACATAATAATGGCGCTGATACATGTGATTAAGATACAAAAATGCAATCTGTTTTATGAAATATGATTAGGAGATATTATATTAAATCAAATCAGATTATTTAAAAATGTATCTATTGCAAAAATGTAACAAGATTGATGGGTTGACTAATGATATGTAATATGGAATATGCAGGCATTTTTGCAAATCAACTAACAACAAAGATGTTACATGATGTTTTAAATCATCAAATGCTGCATTACTTACAGTAACCTTTATATGAGTGGGCACTGTTTTTAGACACTTATTTATATATGTATGTGTACTTGTTGTTTTTCTTTGTGGTACTTATAGTGGTTTTTGTATGTCTTTTTTGTAATTTACCGCCCTGAAGAAGTTCTGGTGACAAAACAAAACGCGTTGGCTGGGGTTTATAAATGGATTATTAAAAGAACATTGAATTTCATTTATCACGATTCAGCGTCTTTATAATGAGAATTGTCCAACGATTTACTAATCTCCTATGAACTGTGGAGACTCACTTTCGCAGCGGTGCTTTTTCATCTATGACAAAAATATAGACTTCTTTCCAAGTTTTTGGATATGCTTTTGGGACAGAGAGCATGTGAAAATTGCACGCTAGTTTATTGAGAATCAAATACCTTTGGTGATATCTGGATTGGTGCTTGAAATAAGAGTGGTCCACTGTCCAAACTGTGTTGTATCAAAAATTTGTTTGCCAAACCTTCATACAGTCTTGAATTCTGCTTGCTAAACCTCGTTCCAGTTCCAAAAACATGTGTGAATTCACCCCCAGCTACTCTGATGTGACAAGTCAATATAAGGCTGTCCAAGTACAATGTCTCTGCGTAGTGTTAAACTGCAACAGTGCCAAACGGCCTCAAAACACACTATTTGTTACTGGCGCTGTGTGCTGCTCACTCTCCCTTTGTTATTAAACACTGCACTGTCATACGAAGTCAGTAAATAACTCACAACTCTGTCCTCAGCAACCACCGATTTCTTCAACAGCAACACTTCACAAGAGTGAGTCCCAAGAATGCCGGTTTCTTGAAGCTGTCATCATCAATTTGGTTAATGTCAATGTCACAACACACGGGAACACCAAGGGGCTCTGGTGCTAGTAAGCTTTCACTGTATCCGAGCAACTTTCACTGTATTCAAGCAAAACACAGACCATCTTCTCTTACGCTTATTAGCAGGAAGCTTCCGTGTAACAGCTTATAGATTGTCTTCAAGGACACTTCTTCTTAACAGTACTGCTTTCAATAACAAATGACTCGTAGCTGCAGTTAATTTAAAAGTCAGTAGCTGCAGTTAATTTAAACGTCAAACATCTCTCAGCTTACAGCGGCAGTAATTATACAGTGGGTTTGTGACCTTGTGCTTGATCTGGCACTTATTTAGAGTTTAGGGCGACCGATTTCGGGGTCACTGGTGGGGTTTCGTAGTGCCAGGTAGCTTAAACAAAAGTCTATAATTCAAAAGTCTTTTACCTTAAATCAATCCATTTTCCTTACATTTTCTTCCTCATTCTAAGTTGCTCGCTGAGAATACTTACTCCTTGTAAGTACCTTAGTTTACTTGTAGGTAGTTTCTTGCATGCTCTAAGTTCTTCAATTGTCGCCAAAATGTTGTGAATAAAAGATGCGTAGTCATGTAGTTTCTTGAAGCTCCTTTATTCAAGTAAGATGGTAACAAGATAAACTGGAGAAAAGCCCCACCAGGAGCAGGATGGCTGCTGCTCAGCCCACTCTCTTCAACTGTCATTCCCCACACACACCAGGCACACTAACATTCTACTCACTCTGTCATCCAGCATTCAACATTCCACGCAGACATCACATTCATATGGCTGAGCAGCTAACAAGGAGATGACCCAAGCTACAACAGTTTCCTCCTTACCCTGACTAGAATCAAGGATTCCTATTTGGACAGTGGTGCCTACCTCTGCCAACTAGAGACCCCCAGTTCTAACATCTAGCTTCCACAGTTCTTCCTCAACCTGGGGGCGTAGGAGAAATGGCACCCTCCGGTGTCTTAGCGTGGTCGATTTGACTATGGGGTCGATATGCAGCTTGACCAGCTTTCCCCTGAGGCAGCCAAATACTTTGAAAAGCATAGGGAACTCTTTGAGGATGTCATGGGCGTGTAGGTCATGGATCTGATTGGCATAAGAAAACCAACTCCAGGTCCTCCGCTATGTGGCAGCTAAGGAGCGTACCCCTCTTTCCTTCGGTGACATGGAACCACGTGTGGATGCAGTGTCCCTCGCTGGCCACTTTGACCTCGATGACTCCTCACAGGGGAAGCAGATCAGTACCTCCGTACATATAGATCTTTGCTTTGGAGGGTGACAGCGGGGCCTTGGGGATAGCCTTTTATATTGGTCACTGTCCATGGCATTCACTAAGGCTCCGGTGTCAATGAGCACCTTGACTGTGGATCCTGCCACTGTGATGGAGCACATGGGCGGGGGGTCGACAGCGAGGGCCGTCCCGACCCAAGTACGACACTACGAAGACGTTTGTCGGTGTTTCTGCCCTGACCATACCCCGGCGCAGTAGAGTCCATCTGCTCCAGTGGGACTTCCATTGACAGTTGTCTGTCTGACTGCTGTCGATATTCCTCGCTGTCCTGAAGCATTGGTTCTAATTTTTCCACTCTGACACACTTTAGTGAAGTGATTCAGCTTCTCACATCGGGAGCAGGTTGTCCCCCTTGCATAGCATGGGCTGGCCAGCTGGTGTTCCACATGTTCCTTTTTGTGACGGTCTCCCGTTCCCTCGGGGCATTGACGGGTCTCTCTGAATTACGTCTACTCTCTCTTCCTTTATTGCCAGTGGTCGAGGTGGTCCTGAGGGGTTTGGATATCGGTTAAGGTCCACTTCCATCTCATCAACCCTTGCGTTCGACAGCTTGTGTGATCATGGGAGCGCCAGAATCTCGTCTAGCGATATGCCTAGTTGTCTTAGTATCAGGCGGCGCAGCGTTACTGATTTCCATCCCTGTATGATCTGTGCTCTGATCTCTTCCCGCTGGTCGAGGACTGCCCATGAGCTCCCCAGCTGCCTCAATCGTGCGTAGAAGACATCTATTGACTCCGTCTCCCTTTGCCTAGTTTGGCAGAGCTTAAACCTCTAGAAATTGGGGTAGATTTGAGATTCAAAGTGCCTGTTCAAGGCTGCCATCACTGCATCATAGTTTTCATTGGCCCCAGTATTCGATAGGGTTTCCAACAAGTCGTATAGCTACCCTCCTCCGTACAAATGAGTAGTGACCTTTTCACCCTTCGATCCGCTTCTCTTATCCCCATGAAGTAGTGCTCCAAACAGCTAATCCATCACTTCCACCACGACGTGGCCGTGGAAGGGTCTGTCAAGTCACTGAAAGGCGGCAGTGGAGCTGCTGTGGCATGGCCCAGCTGCTGCGGGGCTTGCTGCGAGGGTTGTTGATGAGTTGCCAGGACAGCAGCACCATCTTGATTCGGGACGCTCTTCTCCCTTGCTGAGGCACGAGTGTGCAATGTCGCCTTCGCTTAGGTTAGCTCGTGTTTGACTTTAGCACTGTTTGGTGGGGTCTAAACTCAGGGTAGTGGTGCAGTGTGGAGTCTTGCACGACTTCTGCCGTATCCATGTGTCCCTGAGGACTGCCCTCCTTGATCTTACCGTGCACGTTCTGTGCTTGTACGAGCCGATGCTTGTTTTTTTTTTCTTTTTAAAGCAGCAGCAGTGTAGAAAATAAACCTCCCGGCGAGATTTTCAACGCGAGTGGTCGCGTATGCTTGCGAGTGGTCGCGTATGCTGGCGACCTCTCGCAATGAGAAACTACCAGTCCTTATTGTGAAAGCTGCCGCTGGAGTAGAAATCTGCTCGAGCAGCAGAAAACGACCACTTGCACTGTGCAAGATGCAGTTTGCGCTGATTGCACAGTGCGGACAAGCATCCAGCACTGTGCAATCAGTGCGAACAACATTTTGCACAGTGCACTACGCAGTTCGCGTAGCTGCGCGTAGCTTGTGTAGTGTGAAGTGCACTTCGCGTAGCTACGCATAGCGCTACTTCGCAAACTACAGCCAGGGTCGTGACACCGTTGAAGTGACTGAGGGATTTAACCTCCTGCCATGTGCTCCCTCTGCATCACCCACTTAACCGGGGGCAAACGCCCTTCAGCATGAACTCTCTCTGATGAGTCATGCGACAGTGACTCAGGCCGTGCGCTCGCTCCCCGTGCTCCACTAACTTCACGGGCACCTCCGCCTGAGCTTCTCTGCACCGCAGCACTCGCAGGGTGGGCCCCCACATTTGGTGCTATCGCCGAGGCTTCGTCTGGCCTGGGGCAACACACCAGGCGTACGCTGTGTCAGACACGTGCCGCACTTCACTGCAGCAGATGGATGACAGGCTCGACCTGGCACAACAGAAGCGTGAGTGGGGCCCACCTCATCATCAGTGTAGAGTTTGAGGGCACCTCGGAACTCTGCGTGATACAGAGTAAGGGCTACTACTATACAGATCAATAATTACAACATGTACACCAGTGATACAGTGTGGGTTAAGACCTTGAGCGGTCATGCACCCTTTTATTTATACCATCAGGCGAGCCGGCCCTCTGGGTGCATGCACTGTAGCAACGTAGTATAGCGTGGGCCGGGTGGCTCCGTCACTACAGTTACCACTCACAGTCACCCTTCTGTTGGCCGGGGGAGGGGCATATAAAGTACAATATATAATGAATATCCTTCTAACTCCAACCTACAAAGAGTCAAAAGCACAGGAGACTTTAAAAAAACACACTGAACGCCTATGTTTCCCAGCTCTTACCAGTTCCTCCCGTGTGTCAATCATCGCCAGGTAGGAGTCGAGCTCAGCGCAGGAGTCTCTGGCATCCGTCCAGGTTCCTGCCGTTTCAGAGAAATAGAAACAGATGTTGTGGTACCAGATCCAGTCATTGCCACAAGGGGGGAGCACTGCACCGTCATTTCCATCCTCGGTTGGACTGCTCTGTATAACTTTGGCCTGGATCTGCTGCTCAGTAGGCTGGTTACTCTTTCGAGCTGTTAAAAGAGTAATTGAACTATAAATCCGGAATCATTCATGATAAGAAACACATGATACAGCGTGCACTGCAAATGAGTGTGTGTCCTGCACAATGACGAGCATTCAAACTCTTTCGAAGGAATAAAACCCGCCCTGGTCTTCCCTGGGTGAATTGGCTCGGTTTTTGTTGGTATCATTAGGGTACTTTCTGACCCAGTCAGTCCAAGTGTGTCCTCTGTACGAAGGAAGCAGCGAGCATATTAACAATGTGTCAAGTGGGAAAGCTACTCTTCTTTAAACACACCTCTGACCAAAAATGAAAACCAGAGGCATGTGTGGGTCATAGACGTAATTTAAGGGTCGCAGTTGAGACCCCTCGCATGCCCTTTACAACCTCTGAGCTCAGAAATCGCAAAGTAAATGACAGAAACAGAAGTGAAACGGGGAGCTCTCAAGCCCCATTAAGTTTACGTTGACCCACTAGAACTGGTACATTATACTTCTTTATCGAGTGTATCTCACTTCAACATTTATTTAGCAGAAAAATACATTCTGCAGAAGATGAGATGAACTCTCAAATTAATGCCACAGTTTTTACCCTGTAGGGGCATAATGAGAGTTCATTAGGGCTCTGGGGAGCTTACAGTTATTTTAAGGTTTAACAGTGGGTAGTGGTACAGGATGGTAAGGGATATATTAGGGTTTAGGGACAGATAGTTGTATAGGGGGTAATGGGAATTTTTAGGGTTTAGGGGTGGGTTAATGGAGGAAAACAATTTAGACTTCTGGGATGAGTAGAGAGTGATAATGGTAATTATAGAGTTACGTGGAAGGTAGTGTTATAGGTTGGGAATGATAATTTTATGTTTATGGAGGGTAGCAGTAAAGGGTGGTAAGAGTAGTTTAAGGGTTTAGGGATGGATAATGGTTTAGGGTTGTAAGGGAATTTTTAAGGTAGGGTGGGTAGTGGTAAAGGTTGACATGTGGCAAAAAAAGTCCTCTGCATGGGAAAGATCATGCACCCCTGCCCCGAGTACCCACTTGTACTAATGTCTAAATCCCTAATTCTCTTTTTTGTTGTCATAGGCAAACACAAATCATGCATGTGTGCCATGACATAGGCCTGTCTCACGTATTGCGGGGGATACCCATAGAACTACTCTCATAAGTGAAAGACTACCACCATCATCAGGAGTTAAGCAGCAGGAGTGTCTTAGTGACAGAAAACAGTGTGGCGATCAGTAAACAGTATGGCGATCAGTAGGTGTGAACAGGTCCTTTTTAGGTCTCACCTACGTAACGCGCATGCGTTGCATAGGAGAGACCTGTAGCCATCGCCACAGCTTTTGGGGCAACAATGTGCAAGTGTTGCATTGCAAGCAATGCAACACGTGCACATCGTGGTGATTTCCTTTCGGGAGCGCGCGGCGCCATATGGTGGTGCCATATGGTCATGCTCCCACAAGGGAATTCGCAGGCACCCTTCTCCTGATGCCACGCGAGGCGCACGCTTTTTTTTATTGCAGATCTCGCTTTCACGGCCGTGCGGCCAATGCTTGTTTGTTTTGCAATCCGGGACTTGTAGTCCTGATTTTACAGGACTGCACATACCAGGACATAAATTATTTTTGAAAAATAAAAATCCTTAAGTGGATGAACTGCTGTCACGTACCTGGGATGAGTGAGAGCTTTATTTATATTCTGTCCTAGTTGTGCATATTGGCGATTGCTAGTGGTATATTTGCTTTATTCACTATAAACGCAGGACTACAATACACAAAATGGAAAGAAGAATAAAAAGCAGCTGGTGGGCTTCTCTTTCTCGACAAGGGGCCAATTGAAATCCCATAGGACTGACCAGAGGAGAAAAACTGTTTGCCCGAGAGCTGAGGACCGCAAGAGCGTTGCTGTGTCGCCGCTGGAGGCGGAGCCCCTGTGGGTGTACCGCGCCGGTCCTTCATTGGACCGAGAGGGTTAGTGAACTACCCTTCCCAGCAGCCCAGCGACCAGGAAGAGGAGGCGGGACCAGAGAGCGCGCTGCAGGCGCATAAAATCAACGAGCCCCACCGGCAGAGCGGGGGACTGACCAGAGGAGAAAAACTGTTTGCCCGAGAGCTGAGGACCGCGAGAGCGTTGCTGTGTCGCCGCTGGAGGCGGAGCCCCTGTGGGTGTACCGCGCCGGTCCTTCATTGGACCGAGAGGGTTAGTGAACTACCCTTCCCAGCAGCCCAGCGACCAGGAAGAGGAGGCGGGACCAGAGAGCGCGCTGCAGGCGCATAAAATCAACGAGCCCCACCGGCAGAGCGGGGGACTGACCAGAGGAGAAAAACTGTTTGCCCGAGAGCTGAGGACCGCGAGAGCGTTGCTGTGTCGCCGCTGGAGGCGGAGCCCCTGTGGGTGTACCGCGCCGGTCCTTCATTGGACCGAGAGGGTTAGTGAACTACCCTTCCCAGCAGCCCAGCGACCAGGAAGAGGAGGCGGGACCAGAGAGCGCGCTGCAGGCGCATAAAATCAACGAGCCCCACCGGCAGAGCGGGGGACTGACCAGAGGAGAAAAACTGTTTGCCCGAGAGCTGAGGACCGCGAGAGCGTTGCTGTGTCGCCGCTGGAGGCGGAGCCCCTGTGGGTGTACCGCGCCGGTCCTTCATTGGACCGAGAGGGTTAGTGAACTACCCTTCCCAGCAGCCCAGCGACCAGGAAGAGGAGGCGGGACCAGAGAGCGCGCTGCAGGCGCATAAAATCAACGAGCCCCACCGGCAGAGCGGGGGACTGACCAGAGGAGAAAAACTGTTTGCCCGAGAGCTGAGGACCGCGAGAGCGTTGCTGTGTCGCCGCTGGAGGCGGAGCCCCTGTGGGTGTACCGCGCCGGTCCTTCATTGGACCGAGAGGGTTAGTGAACTACCCTTCCCAGCAGCCCAGCGACCAGGAAGAGGAGGCGGGACCAGAGAGCGCGCTGCAGGCGCATAAAATCAACGAGCCCCACTGGCAGAGCGGGGGACTGACCAGAGGAGAAAAACTGTTTGCCCGAGAGCTGAGGACCGCGAGAGCGTTGCTGTGTCGCCGCTGGAGGCGGAGCCCCTGTGGGTGTACCGCGCCGGTCCTTCATTGGACCGAGAGGGTTAGTGAACTACCCTTCCCAGCAGCCCAGCGACCAGGAAGAGGAGGCGGGACCAGAGAGCGCGCTGCAGGCGCATAAAATCAACGAGCCCCACCCGCGTCGCGGGAGCGCGCGGGAGCGCCGGGCGAAGCCCGGGCAAAGGGCGGGCCCTCTACGGCCCTCCAAGGCCAGACAAGGCTGGGCTGGGCCACGCTATTAACAACTGGTGCCACTCACAAGGTACAGTCGGGTCTTCGTGGAAGGCTTTGGAGGCTTTGGTTCATTTGTTTATACTTTATCCTCTCAAGCCCTAATATCACGACCTATAACTAGACGTATAGCATAAAGAGGCCGTCAAGTTAAACATGAGGAGAGGCTCCAAATTGTCCAAAATAAGCAAAATGCCCACTCTAAGATCAAATACCAGACAGAAAGGTGATAACTCACAGTCGCAGCCACTACCATCTCTAACAGCGATTGACAAAATGCTGCAACAAACAATTGGGGTAGTGGCCACAGCCATTGAAAACACGGAAAGGCGACTCTCGCTTCCACCCACTGTAGCTGTTCACAATACAGAGGAGGGTCAGTTGATATCTTTAATAGATATCCCAGACGCTAGTCTTTCTCTAACCTCCTCGTATGTCGATCTTCCCTGTGCCCAACCAACCCCAAATATTTCAAAAAATAAGTGCAGAGCAACAGATTCTATAAATGTAGAGCAGTCACCCATAGCAACAACACAAGTGAGCAACGTAGAGAAGCCTGCTCAAAAGTCTAGGAAAAAGAGTGCTAGCAATCCTCATAACAAAAATAAGGGTAAAGAGAATTCCAAGGCCAACCATAACCTGACAACTCCGATGACTAGCTCCACACTTGGCATCCCCTGTTGGGTGGCCAATATGGTGGCAGACCTGAAGGCAGAATTAGAAGAGTCCATCCGGACTCAGCTTAAACCCCTAATGGCCAAATTGGACAGGTTAACATCTGTCATAAATAACAAGGTCTCAGGACCAATCAGACAGGTGCCCCAAACACCATCTACAGCCTCAGACAATGCCAATAAATTGGGAGTAGGGGCTAAAGAGAACACAAGCAAGGGTATATCATCCATCCCCTTAAATATTGGTAAAACAACAAATAACACAGTCCCACAAAATGACACGCCGGCTAAAACAAATCCATGCCCAATGACTAATACGAAGAGTACAGCCTCACTAGAAGAAAAAAATCAGGGGAAAAGTACTACATCAGTAGCCAAAGCTAGTGAGAGGCAAGAAAACGTTGGTAATCTCACCCAACCCAAAACTAACAACTCTTTGGGTACTCCCAGAGAAACAACGGGAGGGCGGTTCCACGCTATCAATTTACCACCAGAAGCACTACCGTACGTAGTGGTCCTAACAGGCGTTCCCCCCCTAAAGGAGGGAAAAAGAGAACAGGAAGGGGACCTAAGGAATAAATGCATTCAATGGTTGAGGTCCAATAAACCTTTGCCCCTACATATGTCTGGGGAAATCCTATCCGTTAGAAGGGGCCAGTGGATTGGAAAGGGAGCAAAAACAATAGCAGGGGATGTAATTGCAATTAATTTTAGAGATACCTCGGTAGTTACTCATATTTGCAATTCCCCCTCGATGTCATTACAAACCAACATACATCCTCTACCCCTATCATATTTCTACCCCTTGCATGGCAATCATGGAACCCCATACACATATACAAATAGGGCACGAGTAAATATGGCCCCACCCCCCATGCAGCATCATAGGGAAGAAAACTGGCAGGCTAACTGGCAGGCACCTTGGCATGCATTACAGTTTTATGACCCAATAGCACAAATGCATGCACACTGGAATAGGTTCTCTACTTTGGAAGATGTCGATTGACTCCAACAAAAAAGGGAACTTAATTCCAGCATAAGGAAGGACAGCCCTATGGAAAGCAGGCAACAATTAGGTCACCCGCCCCCCACCATTTCAATAGACCAAGGCAGTGTACCTATCGTACATATGGATGAACATCCACTAGGGAAGAGTAGTAATGACTATATAATTCCCGATCAGACGACCGTGCACGGGGAAGATCTTGCACCAAATGAAATGGGCACCACAGTGACATTGGGAGAGATTCCAGTTAGTAACTCCGTGATAGTCAGCAACCAAAAAGAGGAGGTTGAGCAAGGTATAAAAATCCTATCATGGAACATAGCGGGGATTGCATCCAAGTATAACGTGAAGGAGTGGAGAGAGTTTGTAACCAATTTCCACATCATCTGTCTACAGGAAACTTGGGCTGTTGACTACAGTCAATTTCCACTAGATGGGTTTAAAAGCTTCGGAGTCCCCGCATCAAATGCACCATCTGGGAGAGCCATGGGTGGATTGCTCATATATGTGGACCTTCACATCCAGGGGCACTGGTCAGATTTAAAATGTGCCTCTAGAAACATACAAGCAATCGGCTTTTCACATAAAGGTTTAAAAATCACCCTGATAAACTGGTACAACTCGGTGGGCTCACAGAACAAAAATAAAGCTCTGAAAGAATTGGATGAATACCTGAAAAATTTATCTTCATCTAATCTTGCTAAGGGTGTACCATACACGATTTTAGTAGGGGACTTCAATTGTCACCTTTGTGAAAAACTAAGACCCATAAACAAGGATTGGTCAAGGTGCACGGAGGAAAAGGGGCCTCACTTTGCCCATACTGTTGATGGAAAGGAGATGGAATACTTCACCAAGAGGCAGAATTTAGTGCCCACAATGGACCTGATCAAGATAGATAACAAGAAGGAACCCAACCCAACATTCAAAGGACGAGGTTGTCACTCTTATATAGACTTCATTCTGGTGTCCCCAACTCTCAAAAAATGGATTACAAACTGTGACATCATTCTGAGTCCCTTCAGTGACCATAATCCACTGAAGCTGAGTACTACTTGTATGAATCTCAGTCTAAGAGTGAGTGTACCGGAAGCCCTGGAACAGGTAACTGCACAGGGGAGAAGGCTCAAATGGGCAAAGATAGATGGGGATAAATTCTATCGTGATCTAGTGAGGAAGGGACAAGCACACTTAAAGATTTGCCTTGATGAAAATGTGACAGGTCCAACTGTAGTAAGTGCATTCGAAGAAATTGCCAAACTTATAAAAAATCTATTGGAAACCTCACCACGAACAGGACCGAAACAGCCGCCAATGCCACGCTGGTTTGACCATGACTGCACTAAGGCACTAAAAGAGCTAAAAAAAAGCCTTGCAGAACAACCTAAAGACAAAGCCAAGATCGCAGGGAAGAGAGCTATTTACAAAAAAACTCTGAAAACTCGTAAAAACTCTCTACAATACCAAGCATGGGAGGATTTAAGGGAAGCAGCAGAGCGTAGAGATATGTCGGCTTTCTGGAAAATTATTAATGAACCATGCTTTAAAGACCCGAGAGGGCCGGACATAATAAATACTATCCTCCCGGAACAATGGCGGAATCATTTCTGTGGTCTTTACAACCATATGGGGGCCACACTACAAGACAAAGGGTCAAAACCACCAACAACCACATGTTTATCGTTCACATTAAAAGAAATAAAATCAGCCATCCAAGGGCTTTCCAAGAATAAAGCCCCTGGCCCTGATGGCATTCCCCCTGATCTCTACCTGAGTAATATAGAGTTGTGGGCTCCCGTCCTTACAAGGGTATTGAACGAGGCAGTTGTGGCAGGACTGCCCCGCTCATGGTCCTCGGCAACTATTGTCCCCATCTATAAAAAAGGCAGTCGGGATGACCCCCAATGTTATCGCCCCATCTCATTGATAGACGTTACGGCAAAAATCATGGGACGTGCCATTTTAAATCGTCTGCAAGTCTGGGCAGAGGATTATCAAATTTTAACCGATGTACAGTATGGATTCAGAGAAGGGAGATCCACAACAGACCAATGCCTAAACCTATATTTACTCACCGCCAAATATACTATCGCAGCCGACGGAACCATATATATGGGTTTTATGGATCTCTCAGCTGCCTTCGATCGTGTAAATAGACAGAAATTATGGGCTCTGATGATCCTGCTGGGGGTGGATCATGAAATAGTAGATATTTTAAAGGCTCTGCACTGGGAGACTACGGCTACGGTCCGTTACAGCAACGAAGGGATGAAGACTGAACCGTTCCCTTGCACAAGTGGAGTGCGGCAGGGCTGCATTTTAGCGCCGTTTTTATTTTCTTTGTATATAAACAACCTGGACAAAAGCCTCATGGAACTAGAAGTGGATTGCCCTAAGATTGGCCAGCGTTCAGTCCCAGTCCTCCTTTATGCGGACGACGCTGTGTTGCTAGCCCGAACGCCACTGGGACTCCAAAAACTTATAAATGAGTTTGTAAATTTCATGAATTCTTTGGACCTTTCAGCCAATCTAGATAAATCTTTCATTATGACTGCAGGCCGGAACCCAAGAAATAACTTCTCGTATAGTATAGGTAGCCATAAGATGGGAGTAGTTAAGACATTCTCCTACCTTGGCGTCCTCTTCGACGAGAAACTAGAATTTAAAAAACTGGCCGAAAAGCATGCATCCAAATTGGTGGCCTCTACGGGTGCTATAATGGCATATGGAAGGAGGCTTGGTAGGTGGTCACCGGAACAGATATTAAACTTATACAAAGCCGTATCCTGCGCAAAAGTGTTATATGGAGCAGAAGTGTGGGGCTGCAAAATTAACCACATACAACAGATACAATCGGAGGAAAACAAATTTTTTAAAAGATTACTTAAGGTCCCTCAGAGTACTCCGGCACATATAACCCATCTGGAACTGGGTGAACCTTACATCGAGGATAAAATCAAGATTCGACCTCTCATGGCTTGGATCAGGATATGGACAAACCCAGAGGCCAGCTTTAGTAGACAGATAATTATGGACTGTCTAAACCGGGACAAATGGGAACAAATCACGTGGTTAAAATACGTAAGGGATACCTTGGTCCGTATTGGCTGTAAAAATATGTTCACTGAACCAGAGCAGCTGACCACACAGAATAAAACATTGCTCAAAAATTCATTTGATGCATGGTCAACAGATAGGAGGGCACTTACTGAAAACAAAAAACCCTCGGTGGCGGCTTATGGGCCATTGGTATCCACAAATTTTAAAATGGAACCATACTTAGCTGTACTGTGTAATGCACAGGAAAGATTTTATATGACCAGGTTTCGTTTGAATTTATTACATCATTTATTGGCAAGTCCTGCTGGTTACACATCGACGGTAGAGGCGAAGGGTACCTGCGGCTGCGACTTTAGGTCTCCGCAGGATACCCTTCACTTTGTTTTATTATGCCCTCTCTTTTCAGAACCTAGAAAGAAGTTTTTAGTTACGATTTTGAAAAACCGAAAATTTAAGCATGCCAAAGATGCCATTCTATTTTTGCAAAAGGCACCAGATCCTCATACTTTGTTAAGTGTTATTAGCTTTATTAAATTTGCTATGAAATTGAGGAACATGAGGGAAGTAACTGTAGACTCCACTTCTGAAACCCCCATTACCTGAAAATGTCATACTGTACTTTTTTATATATATGAAATTTTTAATAATTTTATATTAATTGTTTTTATTCAAAATTGTATGTATGTACTTGTTATTCACTTTAATGGTATCTTTTTAAGTACCGAATAAAGGAATTTGAATTTGAATTTGAATTTGAAAGTTTACGTTGACCCACTAGAACTGGTACATTATACTTCTTTATCGAGTGTATCTCACTTCAACATTTATTTAGCAGAAAAATACATTCTGCAGAAGATGAGATGAACTCTCAAATTAATGCCACAGTTTTTACCCTGTAGGGGCATAATGAGAGTTCATTAGGGCTCTGGGGAGCTTACAGTTATTTTAAGGTTTAACAGTGGGTAGTGGTACAGGATGGTAAGGGATATATTAGGGTTTAGGGACAGATAGTTGTATAGGGGGTAATGGGAATTTTTAGGGTTTAGGGGTGGGTTAATGGAGGAAAACAATTTAGACTTCTGGGATGAGTAGAGAGTGATAATGGTAATTATAGAGTTACGTGGAAGGTAGTGTTATAGGTTGGGAATGATAATTTTATGTTTATGGAGGGTAGCAGTAAAGGGTGGTAAGAGTAGTTTAAGGGTTTAGGGATGGATAATGGTTTAGGGTTGTAAGGGAATTTTTAAGGTAGGGTGGGTAGTGGTAAAGGTTGACATGTGGCAAAAAAAGTCCTCTGCATGGGAAAGATCATGCACCCCTGCCCCGAGTACCCACTTGTACTAATGTCTAAATCCCTAATTCTCTTTTTTGTTGTCATAGGCAAACACAAATCATGCATGTGTGCCATGACATAGGCCTGTCTCACGTATTGCGGGGGATACCCATAGAACTACTCTCATAAGTGAAAGACTACCACCATCATCAGGAGTTAAGCAGCAGGAGTGTCTTAGTGACAGAAAACAGTGTGGCGATCAGTAAACAGTATGGCGATCAGTAGGTGTGAACAGGTCCTTTTTAGGTCTCACCTACGTAACGCGCATGCGTTGCATAGGAGAGACCTGTAGCCATCGCCACAGCTTTTGGGGCAACAATGTGCAAGTGTTGCATTGCAAGCAATGCAACACGTGCACATCGTGGTGATTTCCTTTCGGGAGCGCGCGGCGCCATATGGTGGTGCCATATGGTCATGCTCCCACAAGGGAATTCGCAGGCACCCTTCTCCTGATGCCACGCGAGGCGCACGCTTTTTTTTATTGCAGATCTCGCTTTCACGGCCGTGCGGCCAATGCTTGTTTGTTTTGCAATCCGGGACTTGTAGTCCTGATTTTACAGGACTGCACATACCAGGACATAAATTATTTTTGAAAAATAAAAATCCTTAAGTGGATGAACTGCTGTCACGTACCTGGGATGAGTGAGAGCTTTATTTATATTCTGTCCTAGTTGTGCATATTGGCGATTGCTAGTGGTATATTTGCTTTATTCACTATAAACGCAGGACTACAATACACAAAATGGAAAGAAGAATAAAAAGCAGCTGGTGGGCTTCTCTTTCTCGACAAGGGGCCAATTGAAATCCCATTGGCGTCAGAGTAGAGAAAGGTAGGTCTTCAATCGCTGGAAACAGTAAATACATCAAATAAAATAAGCACTGTTGGAATTGCTCAGGATACCCATGTCCACGGTGCCTGGAGAAGGGCACCCCGGTAACAAACGTTTTCGACTAACAAATGGTATTAAAGCTCAGTCAATTACTGCTCTAAAGTGGTGCTCATTAACCTGCCTGCGCCCCCTGCCTTTCAATGACTTTTCAGCCCATGCCACCGCAGACCTGACCGCCTCAATGAACAGACAAGTCAGCGCCGTATCCTCTTCCTGCTTCAACATTCTTCGCATGCTCAGAAAAACATTTCGCTGGATCCCCACCGAAACAAGGACAACAGTCACCCATGCTCTGGTCACGAGCCGACTGGACTACGGAAACACCCTCTACGCAGGCACTACCGCTAAACTCCAGAAGAAACTCCAACGAATCCAAAACGCCTCATCCAGGATCATATTAGACATCCCACGCAACGAACACATCTCTGGTCACCTTAAAGACCTCCACTGGCTACCCGTCAATAAGAGGATCACTTTCCGACTGCTAACCCACGGACACAAATCACTCTACGACATCGGACCAGAATGCCTCAACTCACGACTGTCCTTCTACACCCCCTCCCGCCAACTACGTTCTTCCAGCCAAGCCCTCGCCACTGTACCTCGCATCAACAAGACCACCATGGGAGGCAGATCCTTCTCATACCTGGCTGCTAAAACATGGAACTCACTCCCCGCTTACCTTCGCCTTACCCAGAACCACCTAGCATTCAGAAAGCAACTTAAAACGTGGATATTTGACAAGTAATCCTCCCCCCCTTTCTAAGCGCCTTGAGACCCTCTGGGTATGTAGTGCGCTATATAAATTCTCTGACTTGACTTGACTTGACTGACTCGCAAGCACTAATCACCCCCAGGTTCACGCGGTTCGCCACAGCAGCACCCACCACGAGAAGGCGTTGGAGCCCAATGTCTGGCATGTGGCATATGCCATGACATATGCCACAGTATGCCACATTTTGTGTCTATGTTGTTTGAGGTATAATTGTGTTATAAACCCCCTAGAAGTGTTAGTGGGATATTTTAAAGATATAACTTCCACCTGGATTAAATTATATAATCATGTTAAAAAATTCCAAGTACATAAGATATGTGGCTTGAACCCTTGTCAAAAATCACTCAGTGACCCTGTTACCTACCACTCTACCATCTGTTCTGCATAGATGTTCTTTGCCCAAAGCCTTTGTGTCTTTGAGAAAGGGTGATGTCCTTCTTCTGTTTCCATGCCGTTTTTCTTCTTACATGCCACAGATCTACATTTGATTTTCGTCATTTATAAACAAAGAAACCTTCCTTCCTCTCATTCTAGCACTTGGCCCATGCATTTAGTTTTCTTACACAACCATGCCCAAAGTCTCATTCTACAAATTAAGGGATTTCTTTCATAGCAAACCTGGCTCCCTTTCCATGTGCCACAGCATGTTACAAATGTCTGACATGCACTGGCTTTACTAAAAAGGCCACAAATCTTACAGACACTGCTGGGGGTGATATACAAAAGGGAATCTTTCATTTGGGTAAAATAGAAAAAAAATAGAAAAGAATATAAAAATCGATTCTCCCCAGCTGGGGTTTGAACCCTTGTCAAAAAGCACTCATAGACCTTGTGAACTATCACTGTACCATCTGTTTTACATAGATCTTCTCAGTCCAAAGCCTTTGTGTCTTGGAAAAAGGGTGATGTCCTTCTTCTGTTTCCATGCTGTTTTTCCTCCTGCATGCCACAGATCTACACTTGATTTTCGTCATTTATAAACAAAGAGACCTTCCTTCCTCTCATTCTGGCACTTGTCCCATGCATTTAGTTTTCTTACACAACCATTCCCAAAGTCTCATTCCACAAATTAAGGGATTTTTTTTCATAGCAAACCTGGTCCCCCTTCCACGTGTCACACCATGTCACAAATCTCTGACATGCACTGGCTTCACTAAAAAGGACACAAATCTCACATACTCTGCTAGGGGTGTTTTACAAAAGGGCATCTTTCATTTGGGTAAAATGGAAAAAAATAGAAAAGAATATAAAAATCGATTTTCCCCAGCTGGGGTTTAACCCTTGTCAAAATTCACTCATAGCCCCAATGGACTACCTCTGTATCATTTGTTCTGCATAGAGCTTCTCAGCCCAAAGCCTTTGTGTCTTGGAAAAAGGGTGATGTCCCTCTTCTGTTTTCTTGCTGTTTTCTTCTTACATGCCACAAATCTACACTTGATTTTCGTTCTTTATAAACAAAGAGCCCTTCCTTCCTTTCATTCTGGCACTTGCCCCATGCATTTCCTTTTCTTAAATAACCATCCCCAAACTCTCATTCCACAAATTAAGGGATTTCTTTCATAGCAAACCTTGCTCCTCTTCCACATGCCACAGCATGTAAAAAATGTATGACGTGCACTGACTTGACTAAAAAGGCCACAAATCTCCCTAGACACTATTTTGGGGGATTTACAAAGGGACATCGTTCATTTTCGATAAAATAGAAAAATTAAGGGAAATATAAAAAAAAAAAAAATTCTCCTGGTGGGGTTTGAACCCTTGTAAAAACATATGCATTGCCCTCAGTAAGGACCAGTGCACCATATATAACCATGATGAAGTATACTACACACAATTGTTTTTACACCACACGTTTTCTTCTTCCCATGTGCCACAGCATGTCACATATTTTTTACATGGATTGGCCTTACTAAGGGGGCTCTTGAGAGCCAACGAACAAGATCGCCGCACTGCAGTGAGGCTCTGATAGCCCAGGACCATAAACTGCCAGAATCCTCCTTTGTAAAGTGGCGAAAACTGCCTTTAAACACGTTATGCCCAACGTGACTCACCAGGGAGCTGATGAGAAGAGTGCAGACTCACTGACACCGTCTACGTGATCACATACAGCGCATCCCTGTTTTGCAGCCTACGGCTGTTCATGATGGCGGCAACGGGATTGAGCTAACCGGGTCTGCATCACCTGGCCCTGCTGTACGGAATTGCTGAGGAGGGACCCCGGCTGTACCACTGCCAGGAACCAGGAGCTGCCCAACGGGGAGCTACACTACGGGTCAAGGGTCGCCCGCTGAGTGAGATCGGGTCCAGCTGAGATAGGCTTGTGCCGACGCTAAGGCTTAGCCAGGCTGACCCCACGCTGCTTCCCCTGAGCTACCTTGGGCCTCGGCTGAGGTGATGGGCCACTTTCATATGAGTTGCGAGATTGCTGATGAGGCTGGCTCACCGATCCCCATTTGCACACTCACATGGGGCCTGAAGGGGTCAAGAGGAGAACCCTGTTGAGACGCGCTGCTAGAAGGATGCTGATAGACCTGTGCGACCTGTACAGCACCAGGAGGCGGCGCATGGAATGGTGAGGCCTTGATCCTGGGACGCAGAGCAGCCTTGCTGCCTTGTAATACTCGGTAAGACAGGCCAAGCAAGACACGCTACTTTTTGTGGGCCCGGGTACTCTTCAGCAACACAAGAATCAGGGCGGAGGGTGAAGAGTTGGGCCATGGCAGAGCCAGGGCTCACCTTAATACCTGCACGAAGGCACAAACTGGCCTGTATAACCGCCCGAAGGCACAAACTGGCGCCTGTTGACCTGAGTGGGATCTGCACACCCTGAGGGACAAGCAGAGCTAGCCGCTGCATCCTGATCTTCCTGAGAGGCATACCGTGCCCGCCCATACCACGTAGAGGGGAAAATCATGGGTCCAACGGATGTCAAACAGGCCAAACTCCAATTCCCGGCCTGGAAAAGCACTACCAATACTGCTGAAGACACAGACTCATGCCAGGAAGAGGAAAGCACAGCATCAACTACCCCACAAGATACAGATATAAAAGAACTTCTCCTCATGATGTGCCAAAGCCTCACTTCCATTGAGTCCAAAATGGACACCATGAATATGCACATGGACTACATCACACAAAGGTTGGAGAAGCATGATGGCTGCATTACCGAAATGGAACAGAAGATATCCACCCTCAAAGAATCTTCCTCTGACTGCCGTGAACAACTCCAAGAGATGGATAAACTGTTAAAAATGATTGCTGCAAAGACTAAAGACTTGGAGGGGCGTTCACTCAGTAACAACGTGCTTATAGTGGTGATCCAGGAGTCTACCACAACTGCTGCATGGTGGACTGTGTAGAATGACTGCTGATTGGGATCTTTGGCACGGAGGCAATCTTCAGAGTTCTAGTGGTGGAGAGAGCCCATCGCTCACTTGCAGCCAGACCGCCATGGGGCGCGCCTCTGCGGCCCATACTGGTGCGGTAACTCAATTACAAGGACCACAACAAAGTGCTGAGACTAGCAACGGAAATGCAAGAACTGGTTTACGAAGGGAACAAACACTCGATCTACCCAGACAAGAGCACGGCAGTACAAGAAGCGTGCAGGAAGTTCCTACCAGTCAAGCGGAAACTCCAGCAAACCAACATACAGTACTTGATGCTCTACCCCACCAGACTGTGAATCCCTACCATGGGATGACACATATCTTTAACACAATACACACAGAACACCTTGGGTCTAGAAGAGAAAATCAGAAAGTGAGTCGAAAGGACCAACATATGACAACCGCTAAGACACCAGCGGTGTTCTAGAGAAGAAATCCCTTCTGCCAGGACCCATCATTCACAAGGCGTGATGTCTCATCATTTGGATCTGGCCTTCTCCTTTCAAGGTACCCAATCTCAGTGATTGATCGGGAAAGACCTTCGTCATTGGAAAGACTATAGGATGGCTGGTGGCTCCGCATAATACATTCTGGAACCCAAAGACATACTCAAGGTGGTATAAGAAGAGGGTCAGAATAGTGTGAAAAAATGTGCAGCCGAAAAGAAAAACAGAAAAAGTGTCTAAAAATGACTAAGGGTACTCTATCCCAACTTTATTCTCCAAGTGCCCCTGTCATGATTAAAAAAGCAGTATGTCGACACTTGAAATTTTCAAGATGTCAGACAAAGTGGTAGGTCGACATGTTTCTGCCCTCACGTGGATCTATAAGTATTGGGGCATTCCTCAGGACCAAGCTATAAACAAATAAAGCTGCTGCTCATTACTACAAGTGAAAAAATATTATATACAATGATTAAAGTTGAAAGAAAAAGTTTTTTTCTAACAAATACTCCACCGGTATTGTCCAACGTGAACAGTGGTGTAAGTAATTACTGGGAACCTGAAAGAAACAAGGTATGTTCAGATTTAGGATATTCATGCCCACATATGACTCACTTTTATTAAGCTACTTCTTATCCCTCAGAGGGTGTATGCAAACCCCCTAGTGGTCCCATCGCGATCAAATAAATATCAGCACTTACCCATATTTATTGGGTGTCGCCCTCACCTCTACCTGGTCACTTACTCAGGGAAGGGGGCCCCACTCTGCGGAATAGACAAAAACACAATCCATGATATATTCTCATCAGGATCCGTCTTTCTACCGTTTTGTTCTCACTCTATCGAACCCTGACACAACAGGCACAGCTAATGTCATCAGTATTCTAACTAGCTTTATTACAAAACTTTAAAAAAAACTTTTCTGTTCAAAAGATTCTGTCTATCTGCAATCTACTGGAAGCGGCCCCCTTCTTGTTTGACCAGAGCCACCCATTCAACCCGATCTGACTGCAGGCCTCGCTATAGGCTCTACTGTGCCGAGTGTCCAACCCTCCTCACTGCGGTCTAGTAACGGTAAGTATTACTTTGACACTTCTAGCCAACCAACTCATGGGGCTAAATTCATTATCAAGCCTCAATCCGTAAGAAAGAAAGAAAACACTTTAAAGTGTTTCTGTCTCCTTCCCAAACACAAGCCCAAGCCGTCAGCCTCACCGCATCCCGTTTAAGTAACAGCTTCTAATCCCACGGCTATATTTCATTGCTCCTGTCCAAAGCACGGCTAGATATGGAAAAGAGGAAACCTTACCTCTCCGTCGGTACCCCAGGCCGGTCCTATGTGGACAAGGTGATTAAAAGCACTAATGATGGCCGCCGTCGGTACCGCCGGTCGTTACTCAAGACCGGCCTGGGGTACCGACGGAGAGGTAACTGACTTAGCTTCCTACTTAAACGACACTGCTCTTGGGTGGACCAACAACTCTGGCAGAGAGTTTCTGTCTGCTGCTATAGCGGAGGACAAAATCCGGGCCACAAGTATGGGCCTGCATTCCGTCAAGACCCTGGGACCACAACATTCGCAGTACTACTACACGACATTGACCCAGAGATCAGCGCAGAAGATATGGAATTACATGTTCATAATATTGGGTAGAATGGGCCCAGCCATTCCTTGCAAGGATAAAGCTGCTGTATGGCTGGCCTAGGGCCATTATACAGATTAACGCTCTATACTCCAATCCAACCCCCATTATGCGTGGCACAAGCCAGGGCTACACTCTGTCCCCCGCTTTTTGCTATCACCATTGAACCCGTTGCAGCCAAGGTACGGCAACATCATGAGAGCATGCTATACCAGACCCCTCACATCAGACACTAATATCATTATATGCGGATGATGTCAACCTTTATTTACGGGACCCAGAGATTAGTCTCAAACTGATCCTAAGAGCGTTCATCAGATTTGGTATCCTCTCCGAGGTAGGGATCAACTAGAGTAAATCACAGATTTTCCAGCTCACGCCCAGTACTGTTCAGTTCCCATTGAAATGGTGCGAAATGGAAATAAAATATCTAGGCGTGATAATAACAAGAAATAAATAAGAAACGCTTCGCGCTAACTGTGGCACAGCGCTTGAAACCATCACTAACTGAGTGTCTCGATGGATCGCAATTCCATTCTCTTTGACTGGCAGATTGGCCTTGATGAAAATGGTCCTATTACCTAAATTATTGTATCTATTCAATAATATACCCTTTAACCCGGGACGCCCCTTCTTCGACACCCTCCGATCATTACTCATCAGACTAGCATGGGGCGAGAAACAACCCCGAGTGGGATGTCGGACCATGACGCAACCATGCATCAATGGGGGTTTGGAGGCCCCAGATATGGAGCTATATTTTCTGGCTGTTCAATCTCACTTCATAATATATTGTCACCATCCACCACCCTTTATGCCACACCTGGCCATTGAGCAGGGATATACGACTCCTACGCCTATGACTTACATTTTGGGAACACGCGTTCCTGGAGTAGCCTATCACACAGGACCTGCACTAAACAAGCCTGGGATCGCCTAGCTAAAATAGTGGGAAAACTGACACTGTACTCCCCACCTGTGCCTCTTCCGTACCTCTCGTGTGCGCCTGTCACACATGAGGCAGTATGCTGCAAGATGCTCCGTAGGAGAGACCTAAACAGCTGGGGCAACCTTTACCGGGGGGTGCGTGTGGGATAAGGCAGGAGCTATTGACTGGGAATAATGTCACTCCTTTGGAGATATTTCTATGTATAAGACTGAAACACAAACTTAGGCCAATATCCTGGGATTCCCTCAGGAACCCCCAAGTCTATAAACACTACACACCCTATTCAATAAGGCTGGACCGGAGCACGCGATTTCCAGCATAAACCAGACTGCACTGCTCGAGAGGATACAACCAAAACACGGGGTCAGGGAGGCGTGGGATCATGACCTGGAGCTGTCCTTGATGGACGGGCGGTGGTCATATTGCTGCATACAGACGTAAGCTGTTACAGCAAGCAGTTGCGTACAATCATACACTTCAAATACTTGCATCAAAATTTTCTATACACCCACGTGGCTCTACAAATACAAATTGAGAACTGACAACCTATGTGAGAGATGTCGTCAAGCGCAGGTCGGCTTATTACACCTTGCATGGCAGTGTTGAGAAGTTCATGGGTATTGGCGTGAGGTGATTGCTGCTCTGTCCCAAACGATAGACACCCCTCTTGCCGTGTCCCCCCTACTAGCACTTCTGGGCTACACAGCTGAAGTACAAACATCATAAAGAAAATTTGTAGCATTGAGTCGGGAAACATGCTTTACAATGCAACTTTTACCACGCAGTGCTATTACAACGCAGGTTTTACAACGAAAACCATTACAACGCATTGCTCTGGGGGGCGCTCTAGGATAGGAAATAGATTTAATTTACTATCCAACACCTTCCCTAGTGTCCACGGGGACTGGAGTTGGAATAGTAAATTAAACTATTCACTATCCAGCACCCCAAAGCGCTCTGCGTTGTAATGATATGCGTAGTAAAATCTGCGTTGTAACAGCATGCGTGGTAAAAGCATGAGTTGTAACGTCATACAACCATTGAGTCTGTTGCTGGCCAAACGGAGGGTGGCGTGCAGATGGGGCAGAGGGCGGATACCCAAATTTAAGGAATGGCAAGCAGGCGTTATTTATTGTAAGGATCAGTTAATGAACTATGCGGAACTCCTGCCAGCCTTGTCTTGCCCAAGAGACATCTGGGAGCCCCTGGTGGATTATCTGAGGGAACACTCGATCTGAACCTGTGTGCTTTGGGTTTGGTTGTACGAACTGGACATTCAGCTGGGGGCCATGCGGGTGGGGGGAACGCAAGATAAGTGTATTTCATTTGTCTGCCTATGACACCTTAGGAACGTTGTGCCCGTATCAAAGAAAAGGTCTGTGCTTAATTAACAAATGCATGTTAAAATGCTATTGCGTTCCGCTGTAGATACTACATTGCAGAATTACCTCTAGCAGTAGGTATGCTTATTGCCTGTGCTGTGCATTTATACACTACATTGATGTATGTCATGTTTCTATGTAAGTTGAAGAAACCAATAAACACATGTAAAAAATGGATTGGCATAAGTTAATAGGCAACGCACAGGAGTGTTTACAAAGACATTCACTTTCACATCAGGAAAGTAATTAAGAATCTAAAAATAGATGAAAGGGTAGGCATTCACTTTCACATCAGGAAAGTAATTAAGAATTTAAAAAATAGATGAGAGGGTAGGACCCTGGTCAAAAAGCATAACAGCAAACTCAAGTCCCTTGTGATAAAATAGAGAGAGAGTCACAAGGGGAAATGACACAAGAAGGACAAAACAAAACTCTGATCTTCCTCAGAGGGTCAAAAGGTTTCATTATAAATTGGATTTTACATAAATGTAGCAGTTTTAATATGACAGACTGCAGTATTTTTATTTTATTTTAAGAGTTTTCTACAGCGCGAACAAGACCCTTAGGTATCAGAGAGCTTCACATTAAATGAGGCAGTTATTGACAAGCATTGTTATAGTAAATGTTCCCAGAGGTATGAGGTAGTATGTGAACATCAATATAAAGATAATATCCATTAAAAGTAATTCATAAGTTAAATATAGAACATGACGTAAGTTTGGTATACAATTAAATCTAAGTGTGCTTGAAGCGATAGTTCCTAAGTGTTTATATCCTGTGCATTTTTCCGTTGCAGTCCATGGCCGGATATTGTGTAGTCCTGAGCCTTGCTTATGGAAGCAACTTACTCATTAGGAATATCTTAGTTTCCCTCTTAAATGTTGCTGTATCTGGAATTTTTCTAATGCTTGGAGGAAGTGAGTTCCAGATTCTGGGGGCTGCTCCTGAGAAAGCTCTATCATATGTTTTCTTCTTCCGGAAGATGGTTGGTCTCAACACCAGTTCCTTTGCACTCGTTCCCGGTCTGTTTCCTCCAGATAGTTTAATTTTCTGCGCGAGGTAACTTGGTGTGTTGTAGTGGAGCGCTTTGTGGGTTATGCATGCCATTTTTAGCTGGATTCTGGCCTCGTAAGGTAGCCAGTTTAATGCTTTCAGGTGGGGTGAGATATGGTCGAGTTTCCTTGATCCGGTGATGAGTCTTGCAGCTGCATTGAGGCATGCCTTTAGTGGTGCTGTTGAAATTTTCGGTAGCCCTGCTAGAGTTGTACATCCATATTCAATCCTCGAGATAACCAGTGATTGGATTGCCAGTTTGAGATCCGCCTTAGATATGAATGGTTTCACTTTTCTAATGTAGTTCAGGTGATAGCGGGCACTTTTTGCCATTGCTTATATGTGAGCCTTCAAGTTTAGGTTGTCATCTAGTGTGATTCCTAGTGATTTCGCTGAGACAACTAGGGAAGGGGTGCAGTTTAACGCTGTGATCATTTTGGACCATTCCTTCACTTCTGTGTGTTTCTTTGGTGGTGAGATTAGAAAGAACTCAGTTTTTTGCGCATTTAGTTTCAAATGATTGTAGGTTAGCCATTGTAGTGACGTTTTTAAGGCCTCATTCATTTTCTTGATGTCTTCCAGTGATGTGATCCTGATGTAAATCTGTGTGTCATCCGCGTACATGTGATAGCATATTTTAGTTTTTCTGAGGATTTCTGTGAAAGGTTCGACATACAGTTTAAACAGTGAAGGAGATAATGTAGAACCTTGAGGGACTCCGATTGAGTTGCTTGACGGTGAGAGTGATTGGTTGACAAGAAATCTTTGCGCTCTATTTTGAAGGAATGATTCAAACCATTTTAGCACATTTCCAGACAGTCCCATCCTGTTATGGAGTCTGTTCAGTAGTTTTTCATGATTTATTGTGTCAAAAGCTGATGATAGGTTAAGGAGGATGAGTAGACATGTCTGATTAAGGTCTAAGGCCTGTAGTGCATCATCTACAATATGTAGGATCGCTGTTTCTGTGCTGTGTCCTGTTCTGAATCCTGATTGGCAGCCGTCCAGTAGCGAGAAGTTAGCAATGTGTTGGCTTAGTTGGTTTTGTACACATTTCTCTATTACTTTTGGTAAGGATAGGAATGTTGGTCACTGGGCGAAAATTGTTTGGGTCTGATGGGTCCGCTGTAGGTTTTTTGATGATGGGGACGACTTGACCTGTTTGTAGGCAATCTGGAAGGATTTCTTGGGATAGAGAGGCGTTTAATATTTTCGTCCATATGGGAATCACGATGTGGCCTATTTCTTTGAGGCATTTTGAGGGGAGTGGATCATTATAGTGGTTGTTAGGTTTGATGTCTGATAGTGTTTTGGTGATGGTATTCTGGTCAAGTAGTTTGAAGTTATCCCATTGTGCTTTGTTTTTTGTCCTAATATGGGTAGTTTCCACTGTGCTATTGACCGCTGAGGGTGTTTGGTTATCCGTATTGCCAATGTTGTCAGCTTCTTCCTTGAGCTCTTTTTCCAACGAGTTGGCCTTTGCGGTGAAGAATGTTGAGAACTCTTCACAACTTAGTTGAGTTTTTGTAGTTTCTTGGGCAGTTTTGGCCAATTTATTGGATTGCTGTTTTAAAATCTCGAATAGTTTCCTAGGTCTGTTTTTGGCGTTTTCTAGTTCAGATCCAATAAATTCTTTTTTGGAGCTTGTTGTATTCGTTCCTGATTTTTCTGATCGATTTCAGTTTGGGAGATGATGGGTGTTGTCTCCACTTTCTTTCAGCGAGTCTTAGTTTCCGTCTTTCTTCATTCAGTGTTCCACTGAACCATGGATTTTTCACCTTCTCTGTGACTCTTTTCAGTTTTAGCGGCATGGTGGTGTTGACTATATTTGTTACCGTTGCAGTGTAATGGTCTGTAAGATCCTCCACATTCTGCAGATTGATTGGTGGATTTAGGTTCTTCTCGCATCTTTCTATTGTGTTTCATAGGTTATAAGGTCTTGTTCTTTTTCACTGTGTTTATCCGGGAGGTAATGGCATGGTGATCTGACCAGTCGCACGGTTCAATTGATAGGATTGAGGTGTTGTTAGTTTTTGAGATATCCAGTCTAACGTGGCTCCTTTCACATGTGTTGGCTGTGTACATGCTTGGTTAAGGTTTAGCTCCGCTAGAAAGAGCATTAACCTGTTTGTCATCGTTGTCGTTCCAGTGTAAGTTAAAGTCCCCAAGAACAATAATATTAGTTTCAGTATTGGAGTTGGTGGTGATGATTTCTATTAGCTGGTCTATGAAAGTCAGGTTATTTCGCGGTCGGTGGTAAAGAGCATGTAGGTCGCATCATTGATTGTCTGCTGATCTTATATTGAGACCTAGGTGTTCACAGGATTCCAGTGGTTCTGACAGAATTTGGCTGACCTCTATATCCGATCGGTGAATGCAGGCCAGACCACCCCGTCTTTTTTTGTCTATCAAGTCTCAAAATGCTGTACTGTGGGGGAACTCGTAGGTCCATAAACGGAGACGAGGATTCCGATAGCCAAGTTCCTGTTAACATTGTCACGTCGATTTCCTGGTTCAGGATGAGGTCAGCTATGTCTGCTGCATGTTTTGCGGCGGACCGACAGATAAGCAGTAGGCATTCAGTGGTTTCCCTACGTTACTTGTGTTCATGTTCTGTGGGTTAGAGATTAGCTGGACTTGCTGTAGGTTGTTAAGATTGGGTTTCCTTTCATTTTGTGTTGACGTTCTGTTAGCATCGATCTGGACTGTTCTAATTTCCTCACCTCTATCGAGGTCTTTAGGCTCATAATCCCTTAGTAAAGCAAGGGTTTCTTCTTCCGATAGGTAATTACGGTTCCTGTCAGGTTGGCTTTGCCTGTTTGATAATGGCATTGCCATCTTATTGCCATTTCTTTGAAAATTAAGTAGAACTTCTAGTATGTGCTCGACTTTGTTGTGAGTGCTTACTGAGATTTCAAGCACATTTTGCATTGTTTGTAGTGTGCTTAGAATATTGCCCACTTGTGCTTCAAGTTCTTTGATTTCTCTTCGAGTCTTGGATGACGTATTAAGGGCGCTCACCCTATTCTTTGTGGACCCTCCTTTTGCGTTCCTGTGTTTTGGTTTTGTTCTCTTCATCGGACATCTTTTCTTTTTATCAGTATTTCGGTTGTCTGCTCCGCTTCTGTTTAAGCCGCTCTCTATGCTTAGTGCTCTTACTACCGTGTTTGGGGGATAGATATTTTGTGTCTTTCTTGGTGTCCTTTGTTTTGTGGTAGAGTGGGGTATGGAGGGGGTGAAATTTTCTATATCAGTTGTTTCCCTGTTTCATTGGGTGTCATATTCACCAGCGATGACCTGATAGTGTGGAGAGTTGTTGAATCTTCTCTCTGAGGAGGTTTCCTGATCCCATATCGTGTAGCTAATTCAATTCTTCATGTATTTTGTTGTGGAGAGTAGTCAACTCTTCCTTCTTAGAATGTTCCAGGACTGTATTTGCATATTGTGTGGCCAATTCTGTTCTTGCTGTATCATCCCCAGATTGCGCGCCTTCTGTTCTGCTTATGTATCCTTGAAGTGTTGGGTGTAGTGCATCCTGAGGGTTTATAGTTGATGCACTGTCATTGGTGGTAGTATTGTAGTGGTCTATAGTGTCTTCTTGTAGTTGTGATCTTGATTTATCTACACATCCTTTTAATGTTGGGAATATGTTGTCAAGTTTTTCTAATTCGCTGTCAGCTGCTTGTATGAGCACAATTCCGTTCTTATATACAGTTATGCATAGGTCTGCTCTGCATCTTGGTGATGGTTTGATCACAAGTTTTGTGCCATGTGGGATGTTGGTTATAGTTTTTGTGTTAAGCATTTTTGTAATGGCATTGCGCCAAGTCCCCATTCTTCTAGTGAAGAATATCAGGTCATTCATGATAATACCTTTATCTGTGCAGAAAGAGGGGTCTGAGATCAGCGTGTCTGGGTTTTTTCTCAATATGTTATGTTTGAATTTTTTGGCTGCGTTTTTGGATAATTTGGATGGGTATTTTATGATATGAGCGTTCCTGCCTTCTGGCTCTAAGTAGTTGTCCATCATATTTGTTGATTGGCGTGGAGTATTATTTGAGGTGTCCTCGATTACTGTTTAATTATTCTTCTGGAATAGGTGTGGCGCCGCGGCTAGGGCAACTGACTCCAGAATCTGGGGATCACGGTTCGATCCCTGGCACCGGCGGCAGATTCGCTCAGCACCATGTGACTCTGGGCAGTAGCTTGCTTAATCTTCCCGACGGCCCCCAGTGCCTAGTGACCCTCACGGTCGAATGTGCGCTTTACAAATGTGGATTACCATTATGCTTTCTTGCCTAAATTTGTTTCTTTATTTTTGTTTTTGTTTAATTTTGTCTGACATTTTTAACCCCTTAAGTGCTGCGTCGGTGCGTTGGCCGACGGCAGCACTACCTCCCCAGTGCTGCGCACGACCATTGGACGTCCATTCAGCACTAGTTCGAATGGACAGCGCAGCACTGGGGAGGGAATTGCGCCGCAGCTAAGGTGTTAATCTGTGTCGCCTTTTTAGTGTACATACTTTCCATTGTAGTCTTTACTTAGGGTTCTTTCCAGATGGCTGCCAGTTGTCTGGCTTGTCTGATAGCTGGATGCCCTTCTCCCTTTCAATAGCCTGCTTGTCCTCTTTCATTTGCCTATATTTGATGCAGTTATCCCAGGACTGAAAGCTCTTTTCTCTTTCCATAGTGTGGTTGTACTTTTTCACTTTCCTTACTTGCTGCTGCCATTTTTGTGGTGTTTTCATCTTTTATTTAAGATGTCCAGGGCCCCAGTCTGTAGGGCTTAGATAGTGTCTGTAGCTAGCAGTATGTGTGAGAAGTAGAGTAGCTGGCTATTTCAATAATATTTAGGTGTGGAGTGTTGTATCTGCTTACTTAGGACATTGATGTCAGCAACGGCCGCCATCTCACTGCACCATCAGGATTCAAGCAAGCTGGGCCGAAGACGGCTGAAATGCCAGAAACCGGTCCCCGGTAGCTTGTCTCCTTTCTGGTGAAGAATTGGCTTGGTAGTTTAGTCTGCCCCGTTCCCATGATGCACTGGGCCAGGGACAGACTAATTTGCATGTAGCCAGGTTCTGAACTGGAATGGTGCAGTGATATAAATAACGGTGATGGATCAAGCCCTGATCTTTGGACTGGGTAAGAGTGGTCTGCTTAACTCAGACACTCTGTTCATCACCACCCCCTTTTCTGAATCGTTTTTGGCCACTACAGGTGTGGCAGGGTATACTCAGACATGAGTCCCTTTCTCACTGCACCATCAGGATTCAAGCAAGCCGGGCCGAGGAAGGCTGAAATGCCAGAACCGGTCCCCAGTAGCTTGTCTCCTTTCTGGTGAAGAATTGGCTTGGTAGTTTAGTCTGCCCTGTTCCCATGATGCACTGGGCCAGGGACAGACTGATTTGCATATAGCCAGGTTCTGAGCTGGGATGGTGCAGTGAGATAAATAACGGTGATGGATCAAGCCCTGATCTTTGGACTGGGTAAGAGTGGTCTGCTTAACTCAGACACTCTGTTCATCCCCACCCCCTTTTCTGAATCGTTTTTGGTCACTATAGGTGTGGCAGGGTATACTCAGACATGAGTCCCTCTCTCACTGCACCATCAGGATTCAAGCAAGCCGGGCCGAAGACGGCTGAAATGCCAGAAACCGGTCCCCGGTAGCTTGTCTCCTTTCTGGTGAAGAATTGGCTTGGTAGTTTAGTCTGCCCTGTTCCCATGATGCACTGGGCCAGGGACAGACTGATTTGCATATAGCCAGGTTCTGAGCTGGGATGGTGCAGTGAGATAAATAACGGTGATGGATCAAGCCCTGATCTTTGGACTGGGTAAGAGTGGTATGCTTAACTCAGACACTCTGTTCATCACCACCCCCTTTTCTGAATCGTTTTTGGCCACTATAGGTGTGGCAGGGTATACTCAGACATGAGTCTCTCTCTCACTGCACCATCAGGATTCAAGCAAGCCGGGCCGAAGACGGCTGAAATGCCAGAAACCGGTCCCCGGTAGCTTGTCTCCTTTCTGGTGAAGAATTGGCTTGGTAGTTTAGTCTGCCCTGTTCCCATGATGCACTGGGCCAGGGACAGACTGATTTGCATATAGCCAGGTTCTGAGCTGGGATGGTGCAGTGAGATAAATAACGGTGATGGATCAAGCCCTGATCTTTGGACTGGGTAAGAGTGGTCTGCTTAACTCAGACACTCTGTTCATCACCACCCCCTTTTCTGAATCGTTTTTGGCCACTATAGGTGTGGCAGGGTATACTCAGACATGAGTCCCTCTCTCACTGCACCATCAGGATTCAAGCAAGCCGGGCCGAAGACGGCTGAAATGCCAGAAACCGGTCCCCGGTAGCTTGTCTCCTTTCTGGTGAAGAATTGGCTTGGTAGTTTAGTCTGCCCTGTTCCCATGATGCACTGGGCCAGGGACAGACTGATTTGCATATAGCCAGGTTCAGAGCTGGGATGGGGCAGTGAGATAAATAACGGTGATGGATCAAGCCCTGATCTTTGGACTGGGTAAGAGTGGTCTGCTTAACTCAGACACTCTGTTCATCACCACCCCCTTTTCTGAATCGTTTTTGGCCACTATAGGTGTGGCAGGGTATACTCAGACATGAGTCCCTCTCTCACTGCACCATCAGGATTCAAGCAAGCCGGGCCGAAGACGGCTGAAATGCCAGAAACCGGTCCCCGGTAGCTTGTCTCCTTTCTGGTGAAGAATTGGGTTGGTAGTTTAGTCTGCCCTGTTCCCATGATGCACTGGGCCAGGGACAGACTGATTTGCATATAGCCAGGTTCTGAGCTGGGATGGTGCAGTGAGATAAATAACGATGATGGATCAAGCCCTGATCTTTGGACTGGGTAAGAGTGGTCTGCTTAACTCAGACACTCTGTTCATCACCACCCCCTTTTCTGAATCGTTTATGGCCACTATAGCTGTGGCAGGGTATACTCAGACATGAGTCCCTCTCTCACTCCACCATCAGGATTCAAGCAAGCCGGGCCGAAGACGGCTGAAATGCCAGAAACCGGTCCCCGGTAGCTTGTCTCCTTTCTCTGTGAAGAATTGGCTTGGTAGTTTAGTCTGCCCCGTTCCCATGATGCACTGGGCCAGGGACAGACTAATTTGCATGTAGCCAGGTTCTGAACTGGGATGGTGCAGTGATATAAATAACGGTGATGGATCAAGCCCTGATCTTTGGACTGGGTAAGAGTGGTCTGCTTAACTCAGACACTCTGTTCATCACCACCCCCTTTTCTGAATCGTTTTTGGCCACTACAGGTGTGGCAGGGTATACTCAGACATGAGTCCCTTTCTCACTGCACCATCAGGATTCAAGCAAGCCGGGCCGAGGAAGGCTGAAATGCCAGAAACCGGTCCCCAGTAGCTTGTCTCCTTTCTGGTGAAGAATTGGCTTGGTAGTTTAGTCTGCCCTGTTCCCATGATGCACTGGGCCAGGGACAGACTGATTTGCATATAGCCAGGTTCTGAGCTGGGATGGTGCAGTGAGATAAATAACGGTGATGGATCAAGCCCTGATCTTTGGACTGGGTAAGAGTGGTCTGCTTAACTCAGACACTCTGTTCATCCCCACCCCCTTTTCTGAATCGTTTTTGGCCACTATAGGTGTGGCAGGGTATACTCAGACATGAGTCCCTCTCTCACTGCACCATCAGGATTCAAGCAAGCCGGGCCGAAGATGGCTGAAATGCCAGAAACCGGTCCCCGGTAGCTTGTCTCCTTTCTGGTGAAGAATTGGCTTGGTAGTTTAGTCTTCCCTGTTCCCATGATGCACTGGGCCAGGGACAGACTGATTTGCATATAGCCAGGTTCTGAGCTGGGATGGTGCAGTGAGATAAATAACGGTGATGGATCAAGCCCTGATCTTTGGACTGGGTAAGAGTGGTCTGCTTAACTCAGACACTCTGTTCATCACCACCCCCTTTTCTGAATCGTTTTTGGCCACTATAGGTGTGGCAGGGTATACTCAGACATGAGTCCCTCTCTCACTGCACCATCAGGATTCAAGCAAGCCGGGCCGAAGACGGCTGAAATGCCAGAAACCGGTCCCCGGTAGCTTGTCTCCTTTCTGGTGAAGAATTGGCTTGGTAGTTTAGTCTGCCCTGTTCCCATGATGCACTGGGCCAGGGACAGACTGATTTGCATATAGCCAGGTTCTGAGCTGGGATGGTGCAGTGAGATAAATAACGATGATGGATCAAGCCCTGATCTTTGGACTTGGTAAGAGTGGTCTGCTTAACTCAGACACTCTGTTCATCACCACCCCCTTTTCTGAATCGTTTATGGCCACTATAGCTGTGGCAGGGTATACTCAGACATGAGTCCCTCTCTCACTCCACCATCAGGATTCAAGCAAGCCGGGCCGAAGACGGCTGAAATGCCAGAAACCGGTCCCCGGTAGCTTGTCTCCTTTCTGGTAAAGAATTGGCTTGGTAGTTTAGTCTGCCCTGTTCCCATGATGCACTGGGCCAGGGACAGACTGATTTGCATATAGCCAGGTTCTGAGCTGGGATGGTGCAGTGAGATAAATAACGGTGATGGATCAAGCCCTGATCTTTGGACTGGTTAAGAGTGGTCTGCTTAACTCAGAAACTCTGTTCATCACCACCCCCTTTTCTGAATCGTTTTTGGCCACTATAGGTGTGGCAGGGTATACTCAGACATGAGTCCCTCTCTCACTGCACCATCAGGATTCAAGCAAGCCGGGCCGAAGACGGCTGAAATGCCAGAAACCGGTCCCCGGTAGCTTGTCTCCTTTCTGGTGAAGAATTGGCTTGGTAGTTTAGTCTGCCCTGTTCCCATGATGCACTGGGCCAGGGACAGACTGATTTGCACATAGCCAGGTTCTGAGCTGGGATGGTGCAGTGAGATAAATAACGGTGATGGATCAAGCCCTGATCTTTGGACTGGGTAAGAGTGGTCTGCTTAACTCAGACACTCTGTTCATCACCACCCCCTTTTCTGAATCGTTTTTGGCCACTATAGGTGTGGCAGGGTATACTCAGACATGAGTCCCTCTCTCACTGCACCATCAGGATTCAAGCAAGCCGGGCCGAAGACGGCTGAAATGCCAGAAACCGGTCCCCGGTAGCTTGTCTCCTTTCTGGTGAAGAATTGGCTTGGTAGTTTAGTCTGCCCTGTTCCCATGATGCACTGGGCCAGGGACAGACTGATTTGCATATAGCCAGGTTCTGAGCTGGGATGGTGCAGTGAGATAAATAACGGTGATGGATCAAGCCCTGATCTTTGGACTGGGTAAGAGTGGTCTGCTTAACTCAGACACTCTGTTCATCACCACCCCCTTTTTTGAATCGTTTTTGGCCACTATAGGTGTGGCAGGGTATACTCAGACATGAGTCCCTCTCTCACTGCACCATCAGGATTCAAGCAAGCCGGGCCGAAGACGGCTGAAATGCCAGAAACCGGTCCCCGGTAGCTTGTCTCCTTTCTGGTGAAGAATTGGCTTGGTAGTTTAGTCTGCCCTGTTCCCATGATGCACTGGGCCAGGGACAGACTGATTTGCATATAGCCAGGGTCTGAGCTGGGATGGTGCAGTGAGATAAATAACGGTGATGGATCAAGCCCTGATCTTTGGACTGGGTAAGAGTGGTCTGCTTAACTCAGACACTCTGTTCATCACCACCCCCTTTTCTGAATCGCCATTTTAAGGTCAGGCAGGCCGGGCCCGGACTCCCCCGATTTTTCCTCTTTGTTTCTCTTGTGTGCACTTTAGTATTAGTATCTGCGTTGCCTCCCCATTACAGCTGTCTCGGTTTTGCATCTGTGCTTTCCGGGTCCGTGTTTCGAAGGTCCCCCCTGCAGCGATCTCAGAGAGTAGCTGTCTCGATCCCCTTTCAGGCTCTTTTCTCTCCGTGCTCCGCCCACAGCTCGAGTCCCAATTTTCCGCCTTTTATTTTTTATTTTTATTTTGTGAGCGCAGTATTGTGGTGATGGCGGTGTGGACACCCTAGTGGCAACAACAGCTTGAGGGCGTTATGAGCAAAGGATCTGACACTCACCTCTGACCCGTGCCCTCGGCCGAGTCCCTCTGTGATGTCCCGCTACAATAGCCTCTGAGCCGCTTCCATGCAGCTTCCGCGCATCTCCGTGTCCTCCATTTTGCCCGGCACGGTGATCTACCGACGTCCTCCAATTCTGCTCCGGTTTGTTTTTGTTTTTTGGTGATTGGTAGTCCGCTCCTTTCTGTTTCTGGCGAGTCTCAGAGGCTTGAAGGCTTGAGGCGAAGGTAAGGTAAATCTATTCTCTTCATATCCGTGAGTCGGCGGTCCGTGGGTGGTGGGTGTATGGCGTGGTTAACCGGGGATTTAAACTTATTTGTTATCCCGAACCCAAGGAGCTCCTCGAAAGAGCTCTTATACTGCGGCCATCTTTGGAGCTTGGAGCTTTGGAGTATCTTGTGAGTTAATAGTGACGGTCCCCTTTTTGGTCCTGATTGTCTCCCTAGAAACGTGAAGTAAGTGTTAGAGGGTAATGCTTCGATTGCTGTTTCAGTGTGGTGAGTTGCAGTTGCACATACACAAATAAAGTCTCCCTGTGTGGCAGAGTTATTGGCGAGTAACTGGGCTGGGAAGACACTGCAAAGACCATGTTTTATGATTTTTACATCTCTTACTATGCTGATTTTTTCCTACATGCCACAAATTCTCAAGTTTTTTTAGGCTTTAAAGAGAGCTAACCAGTACTTTCACACTAATCAAGTACGTTTAAAATATTTCTGACATGCTTTCTTGTATCTAATCATGTAATAAACCTCTCACACTGTGCCAGTTAATGATTTCCAAGTGCATCACTTTCACATGTGTAATACAAGAATTAGAAAAATAAGCAAAGGCTTTTAATTAATGGGTTAACCCTGGCCACAATATATCACACATTAGTATCTTTGCCACTGTAGTGTTCTGCTGAACCCAGAACTTAACTACCGTTCCTTAGCGGTTTTATTGAAACCAATCCATCAGATGTATCACCAGGTAGGTGACACTGCCAATAACAAGGGCTGGGCGCATAAGTCTGGGGCAAGTTCCATGATGTAACCTGTGTCAATTTATTTACTAGCATAAGGGCAGAGGATCGACAACACTATAGCCATGACACTAAGGGGCCCAGTACGATACGGCTCGGATGGCGAGCCACATCATAATGGGGCGGTTGGATTTCTTTCCTATAGCCTCATTGATGGAAGTGGTCGGAATGGGATCAGACCAGTCATTCCGGCTGCCTTCCGACTGGCTTGGAGAGCCCATCTGCCAGTCGGAATGCGGCATACAATCTCAAGGTTGGTTCTTTTCACCCTTGAGATTATGATCATGGTTTTTGACATGGATTCCATGCCGGTCTGTTGGAGATGGAAACCATGTTGTAAAGCATGTTCAGGGGCCCCAGCAGGGCCCCCTTTGGTGAACGGCCTCCTGTTTGAGGCTGCGAGGACCTCTTGAGGTGCCTACCAGTGGTACAGGGATGAACTACACCTTCTATTTTACTATGGGAGCATGCATTACGGCTGGTTTACGGCCGAATTGCATGCTCCCATAGTAAAATATAGCAATGAGACAGAACAGTGTTCGTTCGCATCCTAATGGGGCCGTCGGGCCGACGACTGGGTGTCGGTCGGTCAAATAACTGAGTCAGTATCGGGCGGAAGTGATAACGCCCAACATTCTCATGAGCCCCTATATTTTTTGGGAGTTTGGTGGGTGGCCGTCAAAAACAATGTCCATTGTTCACAATGCTTTTTGTACCTTCATAGGACCCATTGTGACAGCTGCTCCTCTAAAGATACAGAGAAGAGATCATTGCTGGGCTGGAGTTCATCATAGTAGCGTATGAAATTTCTTACACCACTCTGACTGACAGACTACCGCCTATCAAACTATACATTGGGCCCTTAAAGCTCAAAGATCTTTCACTAGTTCTGTTCTGACATTATGCAACATTTTAGTTACATTTGTTCTGTAATGAAAGACACAGTCATCAAATGAATACAATATATGTCTTTTAGACAGGCTACAACCAATATTCTCTCTGTTCCCGGACTGATACTTTATTCTAGGTGTAAACTGTGAGAAGTTGGCCTGGTATATGATGTCCACTATTCTATATATATATGTATTTATTACTAACACAACCCCTCTGTACTCTTTATGAGGTCAGAGATTGATGTACATTACAAGTTACTTAATCAGAATACTATAGGTTGCACAAAATACAGTTCTGCCGTAGGGGCCTCACAAACCATATACTAAGTAAGTGGTATAAGGACCACTTCAGAAAAGGTGAATAGGCCTAGGGCCTAGGGAATCACTTGGGCTACTCTGATCAACCAAGGGATTGGAAGTAGGAGGCCCACAGTAGATGCGTGCAGTGTCTAAATACAATCGCGAGTTGCCATAGAGTTACAATGGGAACATAAAAGTTGTAAAGTAGTTGATTCAGGACATTTCCGGATGGACTACTGTAAAAACCTTGTAAAATAGGACACTTGGATAGTCAATACCCATGGGAGAACCGGAGTTCTTGAGTTACCTTACTAAGGGAAGCCGGGTGCATAGGGTGCATAGGTGTCTTTTCGTGTGAGGTTTCGTCGCTGTTTCCTATGGAGAGCTGTAAAGAAGTGCTAAGGCGATCAGGAGAAAAGTGTCTGGGTGGATCCAAGGGTGGATCGAAGATGTGAAGAACCTGAAAGCAGAGGGGAAAGAGTCTGGGTCACTAGCCAGTGACCAGGAAGGAACCAGGACGGAACCAGGCGATTTTGAGTGATTTCAGGTGAAGAGGTGACGCTTGTCTCTGCAGCCACGATGACCAGGAGGCGTCGACGACAAACAAGAGCTGGCTTTGAGTCAGACCAGCAAGGTATGGGGTGCTTCTCCTTTGCAGGAAAGCTGGAAAAAGCCTGGAGCCTCCAGGCCAGTGGTGTAAATTCAAAGGTTCATCTTCAGGGGGCTAACTAGCCAGCGGGCTAGCAACTGGGAAGACGTGTCAAGCTGAAATGCAGGAGCAGGCCCCACGTGGCACTCGTAGAGTGTGGAGGGCTGAGCTTCGGTATAAATGCTGCTCGGGTCTGTGGCTTCTCAAAGCCCAATGCACAACTTCAAGGGTACCTCAGAAGCTGCACGGTTAGCAAAGAGCGGGTAGTCCAGGGTGCTCGGTCCCACGTCTCTCGTGTCCGCCACAGGTCTCAGCTTTGCTGTGGATGTGGATCAGAGTCAGAGAAGTCTGAAAGTCTAGTTCCTGAGTCGCTGAATCTTCAGGTTCTGGCGGGAGCATCCACAAAGCAAACTGCCAAGTTACTGGTGGTGCCTGTTTGCACAGGATGGTCACTCCTTGACCACAAGGGAGATTTCTTCAGTCTTCTAGTCGCTGTAGAATTTCGAAGGTCCAAGAGTTTCATTTCAGAGTTTCGTTCCAGGATAATCTAATGTCTCTAGACACAGCTCCTGGCTTTATACTGATCTAAGGGGCTGGATTCCCTGCTAGGTCCCTCCTATGGGTGGAACCTGGGAAGGGGTGGTTACACCCCTTCCCTTTTGCACGGTTTTGCACCAGAGCTGGGACTTGAGTGCCCCAGCAACTGGTATGAACTGGGCTATGTATGGAGCACCTTGTGTGCCCCAGGCAGTATGTGAAAAAACATCTTTCCATTCAACCCACCCTGCCCCAATACACTACAGGCTGTCTGGGGAGGTGCAGGAAACCTATTGTCCAAGCCTCCCTCACTGGAGTTTCCCCCAGCTGCAGGAGGTCAGACTTGTGTCTGTGGCAGCAGCATCCATTTTGTGATGCTGAGGATCTGTTTAACTTTAACCGGGTAAAGCGGTAACAACATGTCTTCTCCCTCTAGAAGGGTGGAATGCTACCCCTGTCACCAGAACTAGTGAGGGGGTAGTATTCCAAAGTGTTTGACACCTTACACGACATGTTTCAATAAAGCCAAACCAAAGTTAGCATTAACCACAAAGATTATAATGCACTTAAGAGTATATGGTATGGCTATCACATAGAACAGCTATAAGCAGATGGTTCCGAAAGCTGCAGAAGGGCTCAGCTCATGCTAGAGCCCCCTCTCACATAAAACCAAGCACTCTGCCTCCCGGATTGTTAAGGCGTGCCATAGGAGTGACTTATAGGTGCATATGTGTCTATATATAGGGTAGATATAGATATACTATATCTAAGTAAGAGGTGATTACACCACCATACCCCAGCTGAGTGATCAGCCAGTGGTGTCAGGTTGAATGGCCAGCCAGGGGTGGCATAATACATGCTGCAGCCCCTGGTAGGCCTTGGATGCACCTATGCCCTGGGTACCTATGGTACACTATACAGGGGCTCACAGAGGTGACCCAATATCCAATTTTGTATGTACCTAAAGTACAAGGAGTCCATTTTACACTGAGAGCAGATAGCCTGGGGCCCTGAATAGCAGGATCCCAGGCCAACTAAGTCGAAAACCAGCTAAACACTAGGCAAAAAGTTGGGGTAACCATATAATCAGAGATCCACCTTCCTACATAAACCCTGAACTTTGAATAGCTTGTAATGTGCACTTGGAGCTTTTCTCTTCCTTGGTGTTTTGCAGAAGAGTTTAAAGTTGCTATGTGCTGGTGTGTGTAGGATGGATTTTGGACAGCCTATATTAAACTTTCACAAATTCTGAGGTTGTTGACAACTCTGAAAATCCAACAGTTGCGTAGCAGGGTGAGAGAATGTAGTGTAGATAAGAACCACATAGAGTACCTGTAAGACAATGAATTATTACTTTTGAGTGGGTAACGGGTCAGCAACGTATTAAAGTCACAAACATTTTTGGTTCAAGCTAAGGTTTCAGCAATTTAAACCTAAATTAATCCGCTGGTAGATATAGCACGAAGCAAACACTGTTAAATTGACTTTGCAGAAAGTGCCCCCGTGCATGCATCCCATGGCCCTGGGGGAACCGGGGACCCTGTAACCCCCACCAAGTTGCCTCACTGCCACCCTTTATATGGGGGGGGCTCACCACCATAAAAACGTTGGATGTGAGGAAACTAGTAATATGCTTGTCGGTGCTGTAGAGGTACTGTCATCTTATTGTGGTCCTCAGGCCACCGATCCACCACCAGGGATCGCGGATCTCTGGTGGTTGTGGCAGTCCTATGGCGGTCTCACTGCCATCCTTGTAATATGGCAGTCCAACCATTGGTGTGGCGGTTACTGCACTGCCACAATGGGTTTGAAGGTCCATCTAACCACCAAACTCATAATCAGGCACTCTGTCTCTTTTCTCAGAGGTCAGTATCTTCCATCTGACAAGGCTAAAGGTTCTATCTGATGATGAGTTTCTCCAGCCTGGATACCTTCTCATAGAGGACCAGCAGAAACAGATTTGCTGCTGCAGAGAAGCTCCTTGCACGAAAAACCTTTAGCTTTAAACCAGTGAAGCTGCACTCTTGTGGGATTGGCTCAGATGGGTGCTGTCACTACTCCTATGGCTGGAAGTTCAAAACCATTCTATGTCCCAACTTTTCAGAGATTGCATCTGACGTCCAGTTAGATATACCCAAGTGTCCCACGACCTCAGGGACAGCCCTTACAAGTTTAGGCTCAGACCTACTAACATTTTTCATTGTGGTTGTGCCACTTTTTAGACCAGCCACACTTCAAAATGATATTTGAGATTTAGAAAGCCACTCAAGGACCAATTTGTGTCACCTTGCATGGCTCTGTAAAAAACACAAAAAGTGAATCACCTTGGTTACATTGTGTCGGGTTGATGTTAAAAGGGTGGACCATGAGCATTGCCATACACCCCCCTTGTATTTTAATGTATTCATAATTTACTGAAGGTAGTACACCTGACTTACTGTGAAAATCGTGCACCTACCTGAGAGAGCAGTAACAGGGAGAAATAGCTTAATTTTGCTTTTTTACTTCCTCTAAGAATTTTGCGTTATTCTGAAGCTCACATATTCAATCAATCAATCAATCAGGAATTTGTGATGCGTGCTACTTGCACGTGTACGGGGTGAGAAACATGCAGCTACGTCTTACCCATAGAGCCAGGCTTCGAGGCTCTTCCTGAATGCAAGCAGAATGGGGGAACGTCTGATGATGAGCGGGAGTTCGTTACAGGTCTTTGCTGCGATGTAGGAGAAGGCTCTCTCACCCATTCCGGCTTTGCTGATGCAAGGGGTTTCGGCAAGGGCAAGGTCTGCAGAGCAGTAGTTTCTTTTGGGTGCATAGAAGGAGACTCTTTCACTGAGGTACTAAGATCCGGTGTTATGGAGGGATTTGTAGGCATGAGCGAATAGCTTGAAGGTCACTCTCTTCTTGACATGGAGCCAGTGGAGGTTTGGTAGGTACTGGGTGATGTGGCCTTGTCATGGGATGCCAGGGACGAGTCTGGCAGGGGTGTTCTGGATGGTCTGGAGTTTTCAGAGCAAAGTATTGATGATTCCGACGTAGAGCGCGTTTCCATAGTCTAGTCTGCTGGTTATGAGTTCGTGGGTGACGGTTTTCCTGGATTTGGGGGGATCCATTTGAAGGTCTTACGGAGGATGCGGAGGTGTTGAAACATGTGGGAGTAATGGCTTTGACCTGTCCGGTCATGGTGATCGATGAGTCGAGTATGAGGCCGAGGTTGTGGCCATTGTCCGTAGGCATGGAGGGTTTCTGAGGGCGGTGGGCCACCAGGTGTTGTACCATGTGGAGGGGGTGGGTACGAGGACTTCTGTCTTCTCTTAATTGAGCTTCAGGCAGCTGCTGCTCATCGAGGAAGCGACGTCTTTCATTCCTACCTGGAAGCTGAGTCTAGTTGTGTCAGGTTCCATCGTGAGGGAGAGGATAAGCTGGGTGTTGTCGGCATAGGAGACTATGTTGAGTCCATGCTGCCTGACTATGGCAATCTAGGGGGCCATGTAGATGTTGAAAAGGGTGGGGCTGAGCGATGATACTTGGGGTACTCCACAAGTGATCTCTGTGGGTTTGGAGAGTAATGGCGGGAATCTGATTATTTGGGTTCGGCTGCTGAGGAAAGAGTAGATCCAGTCGAGGGCAGTTCACTCTAAGCTGGCGTTGTGGAGTCTGGCGGGGAGTGTGCAGTGGGAGATGGTGTTGAAAGTTGCGTAGAGGTCAAATAGGATGAGGGCCGCCATGTGGCCCTTGTCGAGGAGAGTATGGATGCGTACACTTCTCCTTCTCTAAACCCACTGCACACAAACCTACACCATGCCCCCATGCAGGAATTGGAGCAATGTCACCGAAGAACACCTCAACTCCACCCTCAACCAAGCGCCCCCTCCCCTATGACCAACGTCAACTCTGCAGCTCACAAATTCCAAAAATGGATCACCGACTGCACAGACAGGCTTCCTCCTCTAAGTAACTCCAACAAACAGTGGTGGTCCATCTAAAGGAGTTGTGTAGTGTGGCTGAAGGGGATGTTGTTCACTTTTGCAAAGATGGGGGTTGAGGGAGGGTCCTGCCTTGTGGGTGGGGGTGGTGACAATCTGCTTTAGTTCGATGTTGACAAGGTTGTCCAGGAGGGCAGTGGTGTTGGGGGTCGCTAAGTTTGTTGAGGTGGAAATTCAGATCTCTGAGCAGTACGTAGTCCATGGAGATGATGGTGTGGGGCACGATGAGGTCGGTGATGGTTGCGCTGAACGCGGTTCGTGGTCCAGGAGGTCTGTAGGTGAGGGTGCTGCATAGGGTCATTCTAGGGTTAGTCTGGATCTGGAAATGGATATGTTCTGTGGGGGTCAAGGAGTTGTTTGTGCTGGATGTGGGGAGCCAGAGGGAGTTCTTGTGTGCAATGGCGAGTCCTCCTCCCAGCTAGGTTGAGACGGTCCTTCCTCTGGATCTTGTATCCGTCGGGTATGGCGATAGTGGTGTCGGAGGGGTTAAAATTATTATTCTGACTCCAGTTGTTGCAACAGCAGGGAAAGTTTTGGATCGCTGGTAGGTAAAAATTACTATTCCCACTCCAACAAATTCTACAGTAGGGAAAGTGTTGGATAGCGGTTGTGTAAAAATTACTATTCCCACTCCAACGAGTGTAACAGTAGGGAAAGTGTTGTATAGTGTAACTGTAAAAATTACTTTTCCCACTCCAGAGAGTGCAACAGTAGGGAAAGTGTTGGATAGCGTAGAGGTAAGAATTACTATTCCACTCCAACAAGTGCAACAGTAGGAAAAATGTTGGATAGCGGGTGGGTAAAAATTACTATTCCCACTCCAACAAGTGTAACAGTTGGGAAAGTGTTGTATAGTGTAACTGTAAAAATTACTATTCCCACTCCAGAGAGTGCAACAGTAGGGAAAGTGTTGGATAGCGTAGGGGTAAAAATTACTATTCACACTCCAGGGAGTGCAACAGTAGGGAAAGTGTTGGATAGTGTAGGGGTAAAAAGTTACAATTCCCACTCCAAAGAATGCAACAGTGGAGAAAGTGTTGGATAGCATAAAGGTTAAAAATAACATACTTATAAATTTTTTAAAAAGTAATTAAATAATGAATTATTAATACATTAACAATTTATTAATTAAAAATACCAATAAATAAAAATGTATAATTAATTTAATAACATTAAATTACTTCCCACCCTATTCCTCAATAAACACACACATAAAATGTCACATAATTAATATAATTATCAATTAATCAATTAATATAAATTAATTACCAATAAATGAATTATCAATCCCCAAAAATAAAAATTAATTACTTAATTACATATAATTACTTCCCACACTTTTCCCATTTACACCCAGAACGTGCACAAATAATAATTAAGACAATTAATATAATTAAAAAAATAATCTATTAATAAAAATGAATTACCAATTAATAATTAACAATACATTAATTATCAATATCAATAAATAACATGTTATAATTACCTAATTACAATTTAAATACTTCTCACCCTATTACCCTATAAATCCACAACACACTCCTAACATATTCACAAATTAATTGTTAATAATTAATAACTAAATAATATTTGTACACAATAAACATAATTAGCAATACATTATCAATGTATAATGAATTATTAATTAATTAAAACAATTAACAATATAAATTATAAACAGAAATATTAATTAATTATTTTTTTTAAAAATTAATTAAAATTAAAATACTTTCCACCCTATTCCCCTATAAACCCACAACCCGCTACGGAATAAAATTACCCCAAAATCAATTAGGCTCTAACTAATTAATTCAAAAACATTCTTAATTAATATATTATAATTAAATTACTTCCCACCCTATTCCCCTATAAGCACACAACCCGCTACGGTACTAAAATACGCAGAAATAATTTAGCATAAAATTCATGGTTTTAAAAAAATTCCAACATACATTAGAAACATTATATAAACTTTTAACACATATGCCAACACTTAAAACACCCCCAAAAATTCGAAATTTTTAACAACTGTATTATGACTGTCGATATTACTAACTTTGATATTATTTAAAACAATATTTCTTACCTGCATTTCAATATTCTTCACCACTATATTATTGTACGTCGATATTTTGGCAACTCAATATTTAAAATTCTATATTTTGGCAACTCAATATTCATAATTCGATATATAGATTGTTCACCCTTTTGAATGTGATATCTTTAATTGTATACGCAGGATTTTTGGTGTTTTATTCTGATAAATTCTGGTTATTTTGCTAAACTGGTGTGGTCTCCTTTCGTAGTGTTTTCACTGTTACTGTGTTTGTATGTACAGATGCTTTACAAATGCTTTCCAATTGCTTTGAGTGCTCCAGCCACACTACCAAGGGGGTGAGCAGGGGTTATCTGAGCTGTATAATCACCCTACCCTGACTAGAGTGAGGGTCTCTACTTGGACAGTGTGCAAACCACTGTCTGACACTGTGGCCCCTATATAGGATGACTGGCGTACTTTGTCCGCCCGTCATCCTACCAGTGAATGGGACCACCCGCCATAAGGGCGGGGGTCCTGTTGTACATATTAGGATGCACCCACCACAGTGGCGGGCGCTTCCCGTATTTCTAGCAATGCTAAAAATGCGCATTGTGCATTTCAATGCACAACATGACAGGCAACGCGAGGTGCCTGTCATGTTGTGCATTGAAATGCAGGGGGGGTACCATAGGTTCCCCCCATGTACACCTCCCACCCCCCGGAGTCCCTGGGGGCCTGCAACGGGACCCCGCAGGGGGACTCCGCATGCCTTTCCGTGGCGGCAATGCCATATTATGATGGGCATATATGATATACCGCCACGGAAAGGCATGCGGAGTCCCCCAGTGGGGGGATCATAATATGCCCATCATAATATGGCTGTCGGTGTCTAATAGACACTGCCACCTTAAAAACCCTTTTCCTCCCCTGTCGCAAGGCGACAGTGCGGAAAAGTGTTGGACGGTCTTTCTGTCCGGCGCGGTACCCCCCGCCATGGTAATATGGCGGGGTGTCATTCACGGTAGGATGGCGGGCGGATCGCCCCCGCCAGGCCGGCGGTGGCTCACCAGCCTGGCGGGGGCGATCCGCCTGCCATCCTAATGGGCCCCTGTGTTTCTTAACACCCCAGTCCCCTGTGAATTTCGGCTCAAGCTGAAGACCTCTTTTGCACTGTTAGTATTTAAACTTTAACCAAAGAAAACAACAAGCTGTGAAACGTATTTATGTTCCATGTATTGCAAAAGAGTTGATGTTCAGAAATTGTATTTCTAAACAAGGCAGGATTTGTGTGAATCTTTATGCACTGCTTAAGTATTACAAGCTCCAACATAAATGTACCATGTAAACAATCATATAAATATTGTATTGTATTGTATTGTATTTGACATTTGTAGAGCGCATGGCTACCCGATGGCATCCCAGCGCTGGATGTGTACGAAGGGAGGAAAGAGGAGGGATCTATATGAACAGACAGGTCTTCAATTGTTTACGTAATTTCAGATGATTAATTTTGTTCCGCGGGTGTAGTTGGAGGGCATTCCATAATTTAGAGACGTTTAGTGAGAAGAGCCTGCCTCCGCTTCTGGCTTTTTTAATCCTAGGAATCGTTGCAAGGTGGAGTTCATTTGAACGAAGTGCCCTGTTTGCTCTATATGGGCGAATCATGTCCCTGTTGATTAGTGGCCCGTGATTGTTTAGGGATTTGTGTGCTATGGAAAGGGCTTTGAAGTTTACACACTGCTGTACTGGGAGCCAATAAATAGAGTGCAGAGCTGGTCTTGCTGAGCAAGGGGGTAGAAGGGGAAGGATTTTACAAATAATATGGAGCCAGCCATAACAGGAGGCCGCTGTCTTCCTTGCCTGTATTTTAAAGGTGAGGTCACCACATGGATTCCAAATGGAGACTGAGGTCAAAGAGGATGATTGCGGCTGTACCTCAGGAGTGAACCATTTTAGGACACTATTGTAAATTTCCCGATTCATGCCTTTATATAGGTATAAATCACTATGTCCTTATATAGGCATAAAAATCATAACCATATTTAGACATAGCTCATGCAGTCCAAATACGTCAGGGCTACTTCCACTAGTTCCGAAAATCTACAACGATTTCTTGGAAAACTCGGCTTCAACAGCTAGGGACTTTCCCTTGCTCGAGAACTGACTTGTCCGAGAACTCATGGAGTTTTCAAAGAACTGAGAGTCTTTAATGATGTTATTATGTCGACCTTTACGTCAAATTCTGCAACTTCAAGGCATAACTATGCCCATATTTGCCTTTGTAAACACACTGTGGTTTTGAGCATTTCAACTATCTACTTGCCGGACGCATCCTGCTACAGAAAGTGCCGAAGGAAGCCAACCCTCCAGCAGAAGCACTGAGAGAGACGCGGTCTTCTCTCCTGCTGAGAAATCCAGCTCCAGTGTTTCCAGGGTTCCCTTGTGGGTTGCTGGGAGATCTAGTCCTGAGACTGACCTTCTTCATTCTAAGCTAAGGTACGGAGCTGATTAGATCCTAAGAGAAATCTTGGACAGATTCTTGGAAAAAGAATACTACATTTATGCCACAACTCAATTACCAGTAGAGTACTTTTATCCCCTGTTATTTATGTATGTATTAATCTATGGTTTAGGAACCATACAACGCTCTTACAGTATTATTTTATTCTACTTTTTATACTATATGCATTATATTTTACAACCAGGTTTACGATTGTAGCAGTTCATTTCTTATGCTTGAGAAAGAAGACTGTTCAATAAAAAATTTTTATTGAAAACGCCCGTATATCTATTTCTCTGCACCTCTGCACGATTGACTGAGTGAAATATCTATCTATTGTTTCCACAACTCTGATGATCAGTTTTATCTTGGGGAAACAAATTTGTCATGTTTATGCAGTTGTCAGAAACGAATCCTTTCTTGTTTATTCGAGAATGTTTCTAGTGACCTCTGAGCTAGCTATCACTCACAATTAAGTCTAATGTATTCGATAGAGACCTAGTAGACTTCAGTCCTAAGTCTAATCTATAGGATATAATATTCCAATGCGCAGAGCCTATTGGGAATATAGGAACTACACTACACCTCCTGCGTCCAAAATGTTCCTTGTTTTCTCCACCACTGAGAGTATGGTGGTTTCTGTCCCCTGGCCAGGCCGGAAAACTGTTTGAGAGGGGTGGAGGGTGCCATTAGTTTTGAGGAATGCCGAAAGGGCGCAGTTAGTGTGTTTCTCTGCTATTTTGCTGATGCCCGGCAGGAGTGAGATGGGTCGGAAGTTGCCCAGATCTGTGGTCTAGGTTGGTTTTTTTTAAACAATGCGCGGACCATTGCCATTTTCCACTTGGTAGGTACTGTACCAGAGTTGAGGGAGGAATGAATTAGTTTGGTGGTCATAGGGGCAATGGAGGCTCCAATCAATGACAGGATATTGGGGTGTGCGGGGTCTAAGGGGGAGCCACTCTTTTAATAATGATAGTAAAGCGAGGAAGCAGTCCTGAGTTAGAGGCGGGAAAGACCTTAGTTCTGGTTTGTCTGGTTGTTGGCCCTCATTTATGTGTATGTTGGAGTTAGTCAGGTCTTTTTGAGGAAGGTGTTTAAGGATGTTATGGATTTTAGAGAGGAAGAAATTTGCCAATTCAGTACAACGGTGATTAGAGGAATCTGAGGGTGCCGGGGGGGGGGGGGGCAGGATTCTTCATTAATTTAGTGCCAATGTTGAAAATTTCTCTGGGAGAGTTACTTGCTGCTAGGATCTTTCCCTCGTAGAAGGAGGCCTGTACAGCTTTAACTTCTGATTTGTAATGACGTAAAGGTCGAGCTTTTTTGTAGGAGAGAAGTCTCTCCTCCATCTTCTCTCTGCTATTTTGCAATGCTGCCTTAGGGTACGTAGTTTAGGGGTGTACCATAGTGAGTGGTTGGGGCCCGCTTTCCTTTGGGTCGAGACTTTACTGAGCACCAAGTGTAGAGCCCCCTCAATCCAGTTGTGAAAATTGTTATTGTTTATCGTGGGGTCCGTAGCAGGACTGGGTTATGATCTGTTCAATTCTAGCATCCATTTCTCCATGGGTACTTTGGACCAGCGTTGGATTATTGAACGCGGTGGGGGGAGGCAGGGTGCCTTATGGGAGTGAGTCCAAAGAAGGGGTATTAGGAAATGGTCGGACCATGGTAGGGGGGTGGGCTTGTATCCTACCAAATTTCCTAGATTGGAGAAAATGGTGTCCAGAAGGTGGCCTTTTTCATGGGTGGAAAGTGAAACCTTTTGAAAAAGTTGGTAGGTTGCCAGGTCCTGGGCTAGTTCTGTGGTGAGTGAGGCTGCGGGGTCATTGAAATGAAGGTTAAAATCCCCCAAGAGGGTAAAGTTAGCCGTACGACTAGCAAGAATCCCTACTGTTTCTAGTAATAACTTCACGAACTGTCCTGGTGATCCAGGAGGGCGAAAGACAATAATATCAGAGAGTGTGAGGGAGGGGGTGAAATTGATCACAAAATGGGTATTTTCACAGTCTGATAACAGGTTAGGTGGTCTTTATATAGGATAGCAATTCACCCTCTTTCCTGTCCCTCTGTCCACTCTCTGGATTGAGTAACCTGGAAGTAGGGCTTGGACTATGTCTGGGTCTGAACAAGTATTCAGCCATGTTTCTGTCAGAAAAAGTACTTTGGCCTCCTCCCTTAGAAGGATTGAAATTTTGGTTATGTGTTTGGGAAGGGATGTGCAGTTGAGCAGGAGAAGTTTGTATATTGTCTTATGGCAGAGAGGAGGGGCCAGGGGTGAGGGGATCTCAAAATGACACTGGGGGCATCTATTTTGTGACCTTTTGGATCGAGATTGAATGGGTGCATTGTGGCTCGGGAGGCCTATTCACAGATTTAAGCAGTTTACTGGAATACTTATGCCGGCAATGTGTCAGGGGGCCAGGGGTTCTGGCCCCTATGCCCGTTTAGGCGTGGACCGGTGCAGACGGGCTTGCCTTCGGAGCGCCAGTGGTGCGCCAGCAGCGCGCCCGCTGCACGCGTCTGGTGCGCGTTTGGAATGGCATCTGTTTTATGTGGATGGGAGTTGGCATTAGACCGCTAACTCACGCTCCACCAGAAGTGTGTCGGGTCAGGTCTCGCTCCACTCAAACAAGACTTCTCGCGGTAGACTGGGGAGAGTGCCCTTTGTGTTAGCTAGGTGAGGAAATAGATTATTTAAAATGTGTCGGGTATTAAAACTAGTAATCAGTTTTAAAATAGCTGTGTAAATAACGCAAAGTACAGTTTTTAAAATGTGCAAGTATGAAACTAGTAGTTATTTCCATAGGAGCTATGCAAATGGCGCCGGCAAGGTTCACTCAGCGTTCCTTTACATTCATCAATTCCACTCACGTGTGCACGGACAGGTAGGCAAAGTGAACGGCTTACCCTCTGCCGTGCAACTCAATTCCCCCTTCGTATCTCATGCTATAAATAATTGGCCAGGCTAGATTTAATAAGTCAAATAGGAGGTAGAATCCAAGTGTTACAAAATACCAATTTGTGCAATCATTCCTGTATTGTGTGTTATTTGCGCAATTTATCATGAATGTGAATAGTTAAAAAATCCATGCCGATGAACTACAAAGTGTGTCATCATAAGATACTAAACGTGCCTAACTGCTGTTGTGTGTCATAACACTATAAGATACCATAAAGTTCTATGTATGGGCAGTATACTATAGAACACTTGCTTTTTGAGAGCTGCTTGTGCTCAATCGTTTAATGATAGTTGTATAATACCCAAAGTTAGATTATCCTTCCACCAGTCAGTGCTTAAAAAGAGCCAGTGGTTGGGCAATAGCACTTATTTTTGGGGACCAGCACTTACTTTGTTTAGCATCTGTTGCTTCAAGATGGCAAAAGAGGGAAAAAAGTGGAAAGATAGAGAAAGAGAAAAATTAGAACATCACAAAGGGAGGAAGTGAAATAAATGGGCAGGTATATGTGTGTCAGTAGAGTTAAGGTGCATCGTGAGTTTTGAGACAACCAGCTTTGGAATTTCACGCATCAACTTTTAATTTCACGACCCACGGGCTTCTCCTAAAAGTTGCAGATACCAGCCCTCAGTATGTTACGAATTATGCGCTGCTACTAGTGCTCTCCTTAGGCTTTTCTGTGTATCACCATGTATCATCATCATGCAGCTGAAGTAAACGCCAATTGTGTTTGGTAGTCATGCTTAATTACTCTAACTGAGCACCCATGTCTTATCATATATGTACGTTTATGTTTGTATACTTGCTAAGCAATTAGAAAACCAAAGCTTTTCTTCATCCTATAGTGATTTTGCATACTGTAAGTCATGTCTTTTTCATCTACCAACATACACTTCATGCTTCTTTATTTCACTCTTGCAGGTTCAATTTAATATCTTCTTTCTCTCTTCTGTCTTTCTCTTCCTTCCTTGGGTATTGCCCTTTCTCTCGGGGCCAAAACCCAATTAAAAATAGTTTTCCTTTCACCAAAAAGAGAGTTGCTTTATGCCCCACCTCGTGCCACAGACTTACAATAAGCACCAATGAGCACATTTCAATGTTCGTTTGACAAAGTGTCTTTGATAGGAACACATTTAGGACATTGACATATTACACAGTAACTACATGGTGATTTGGAAGGTTTTGGACAGTGATCTTAAGGCCCCACAGACCTTGATCCAGGACCATGCTTTAGGCTTACTTTGTCTTAATGGCACAATGTGGAGTGGCTATGTCAGAATGCAGAAACCACTGCCTCTTTCTTTCTTTCTTCTCTCCTCTTGCTTCTTCCTACTATCTCTTTTCCTTCTTCGTCTTCACACCGTGAGGGTGACATGTTTGCACCCAGGGTTTAGGAAGAGTGTCCTCATTGATTAAGGATTAAATGTGGGTGCATGGACACTAGACCATAATTAGCTCCTGGTCCCCCTTTCTTTTGATTTTAGCGAGAATCCTGTTTCTGTCAGCAATTCTCCAGGATGAGTGACACAAGCGACATATGAAAGATGGCACTTTTCACTGCTTAAGCAGGTAAAAGTGGTAGTTGATGGGGTAGATTATTCCATTGTATTGCAATATATTCGAAAACAACCTCACAAAATAACTGGAGCTAAACAGGGGTGTCACATGGCTTAGAGGAAGGCCTACCAATGAATTACCCTAATACTTGAAATAGGAAAGAGACTGCAGTTTTTTTAATTTAAAGATTTATAAAGCGCGCAGCTACCCAACAGGGTTTCCTGGCACCGACAGTGGAACAAGCGAGATCGAAGCTCAGTTGGCATTAGGTCTGATTAAAAAGAAAAGCCTTGAGCTTTTTACGGAAGGCAAAGAGAGATTGAAAACTCCTGAGTTCTAGCGGAAGAGAGTTCCACAATTTTGGTTATAGGAAAGAAAACGAACGGCCACCCATACGGGCCAGCGTTACTCTAGGGACTGAGAAAAGGAAAAGATTAGCAGATCTTACATTGCGAGAAGGACAATATATGTCAAGATATGGTTTGAATGCGAGGGCCAGGCCGTGCTGAGCTCTAAACATGTAGCAGAGAGCCTTAAATTCGATATGCTTGCCAACCCTGAGCCAGTGGAGTTGATAGAGTAAAAGGGAGACAGAGGGGTGGCAAGGCAACCTATAAAGCGGGCAGCTGAATTCTGAATGAGCTGGAGACGGCTTTCAGAGGTCTTGTCCCCACCATGATGCAATACATTACCCTAATCAAGCCTGTAGATCACCAAAGACTGCAGGACAGTCCTCAGAGAAGCAGGTGGTATTAGCCAGAGAATTTTCTTTAACCTCTTGAGAACCAGAAAGCAGGCTGAGGTAACTACCGAGACCTGAGCAGTGAGAGAGAGCTTGCTATCGATGGAAAATCCCAGGTTCTTAACCTTAGGAACCGGGGTGGATAAAGGTCCCGAAGATACAGGCTAGTGGTTGTTTCCCCAAAGCTCAGGATTGTTCCCCAGGAAGAGCACCTCCGTTGTAGAACCATTTAGCCTGAAAGCTTTGCTGTACATCCACAAGGAGATGTTACACAGACCATGTTTAAGTGAAGAAGGATCTTGATGTTGAGCAGATGATAAAGAAAAAATAATCTGCTTATCGTCAACGTATAAAAAGATGGTCAACCTATATTTTTCCGCAAGGTCTGCCAAAGGGCGAACGTAAAGTTTAAAAAGTGCAGGACTCGGGATCGAACCCTGCGGAACTCAAGATGTCAAGGCAACAGAGTTAGATTTCAGGGTGTGAGAAAAGACTTGAAAGGAGCAATCCCCCAAAAAAGAAATCAGCCACTGCAAGGCTACACCTACAATACCAGAGCTTACGAGGCGCTACACCAGAATGGAATGGGATACCGTATCAAAAGCAGCGCTCAAATCCAAAAGGATGAGCGCTGCTTAGCCACCACAATCAAGCTGCTGCCTAAGGTTCTCCATGACCCCCAACAAAGCTTATTCGGTACTGTGACCAGGACGAAAGACAGACTGAGACGGATGAAATAGCTTATGTTTAGCCAAATGTGCAGAAAGTTGAGAGTGAATGTGTTTTCCAATACTTTGAAAAGGTGGAGAGAAGAGATATAGGCCTGTGGTTAGACCAGCAGAGGGGATCTAAACCAGTCTTTTTCAACAGTGGAAGCCCGAGAGAGTGCTTTCAGCTGCGAGACAACTGGCCCAGATTTAGGGAGGAATTGAGAAGATGAGCAATCACCTCAAGGGAAGGCTCATCCAGGCATCTGAGCTTGGAAGGAGAGAGAGGATCAAGTGAGGATCCAGACTTGATGTTTCCAATTAGATTTATCAAAGGAATTCAATCAATTGGGAGCCAAGCCTTAACTTGACAAGATTCATCAGATGCAAAATCAGGCGGAATAGTCACAACATGGTCAGAAAGTTGAGTAGTAGTGGGAAAGATGAAAGATAAAGTTGTCATGAGAAGAGGAATCCAACTCAAGCTCACTATGAATAGTCACAACTTTATTATGAAAAAACTGTGCGAGTTCATTGCAATGGTGTAATGGAAGGGAGGGGTATGGCAAGAACATATTGGATGCAGAAAGTTCGGACACCACTTTAAATCGGGTTTTTGGGCAGACGTAATGTTATCCGTATAGAATGATGCATAAGCAGATCTTCAAAGAGCATGATATTTTTTTGTGTACCTCCGGATAAGTGGCTTTGGCCTCTGGTGCATAATGCTTTCTCCAGAGCCTCTCCTAAACTTTAGGGAAGCACTCTAGATTGAGATTTAGGAGAAAGGTGAAGAATGGAATTGATGGCCTCAGACAACCATTGATCGACAGGTAGCTTGTCCTAGTCCAGTTGAGATGAAATGGAAGGAACAGTCTGCCAAAGCAGCTCATTTAGTACCTTCATATCAAGTAGAGACCAGTTCTGAGTTTTCTTTGGCAAGGCGGGAGGGCGACGCAAATGAGCCAAGGAGAAATCAATAAAGAAAGGAATGGCAAGGTGATCAGACCAGCCGAGCTGAATGGGAGGAGCTGTGGACACAGTAGGAAAATTAAACAAAATAGAACCCACCCTACCGGAGGCAGCCCACCCTCATGCGACAAACTGGCTGCTTTCTTCACGGAAAAATCAAGGCTTATCAACATTGAATTCGCCTCCAAGAAGGCGTTTCTGCCATCCTCCGGGTCTGTTCCACCCCTTGACCTTTTAGAAAACCGCAAACCTATCTGTCTGGTCACAAAGAGCAATGCATCATGGGGCACCTTTACCCCTTTCAGTGAAAAAGACATCAACAAGATTCTTCAGAATATCAACCCTTTTAACCATTTCAGCGACCCCCTGCCCCCGGCCATCTTCAAAGAAACCAAGAAAGTTCTCATCCTTACCTGGACAAGGATTGAAAATGCTTCACTGTCACAAAGCATGATCCCAGATTGTCTAAAAGCAGCTCAGGTATCACCGATACAAAAAAAACTAACGCAGATAATGCTGACCTCAATAACTTACGCCCTATCTCCAACATTCCCACCCTAGCCAAACTCCAAGAAAAATGCGTACGAACCCAATTTTGTGCTCACATTGAGAATTACAAACTCCTGAACCAGCATCAATTTGGCTTTCAGAAGGGGCACAGCACTGAATCGGCTCTTACTCACGTTATGGATGACATTTTAAAAATGTTTGGCCAAAATTAATTCTGCCTCCTAATCCTCCTTGACCTTTCCTCTGCATTCGACATGGTCAATCACAACAACTTCCTATCCATTCTAAAGAACAAGATGGTTTTTGGTAGGGCATTACAATGGTGCTCGTCCTTCCTCCACCATAGAACACAAAGAGTTAAGGCAAACTACTCTCTCTCCCAGACCTCCCCAGTTCTCATGGGTGTACCCCAAGGGTCCTCCCTATCTCCTATACTCTTCAACCTTTTCCTGGAACCATTAGCAAACTCACTAAATTTCATGAACATTCCCTTATATATGAATGCGGACGATACACAACTCTATTTGAAAATCTACCCCCAGATAACATCATCTCACTCAACTCTACTCTATCGTATACTCAAAATTGGTTAACTGAGAACCATCTCCTGCTCAACATCTCAAAAACGGAATTCTATCTCATCTCTCCTCCGAACCACATCCCCAATCTAGACCTTTGGATGAATCACCTCACGGCTTTCAACTGCACCCCCCCCCCGCTATAGGCTCAGCCAAATCTCTCAGAATCACCCTGGACAAGCACCTGAACATGAATAATCATATCAGCAACATGTGTAGAGGAACAAATCACTTGATGAGGACACTTAGAAATATCAAATCATTCCTTCCACAAATGGATTTCAAGCAGGTAATTCAAACGCTCGTCCTACCGAGATCAGACTATGGCGGCGCTATGCTCTGTGGCCTTCCCAAATACACCATGGCTCCACTACGGGCATCACTGAACATTGCGGCCCTACTGGTTACTGGTACTAAACTAAATGTGCACATATTCCCAGTCCTAAAATCTCTTAAGTGGGTACCCTACGAAGCTCAAATCCAGTTCAAGATTGCTGCTCTGGCGCACCAAGCCCTACGCTTCAAAACTCCCAGGTACCTAACGCACAAACTTGAAAAATCCTTTGGGGGAGAGCCTCAACAAGCACTAAAACTTTCCTCTTGAAACCTTGAATCTTTAGGAAAAGGAGAACTTGCCTGAGAGCCTTCTCCAATGCCGCCCCAAAGATATGGAACTCGCTGCCACCGGAAATACGCAGAATCTCCTCAGCGATTGCTTTCAAACGGGAAGTAAAAAGATTCTTAATGAACAAATTCCTACCTTAATTGGGTTAAAGTCACCTGCACTAGGTCATTGATCATATAACCATTGGACCATCTTTGGATGATGCTCTTCTTAATCTCATAGTGTGCCCCCCGTTTAGTCCGCCATGTACCTGCTTACTGTATTACGCTACTTTGACCTATTCTTCCTGTAATTATGTGATTATTCTTGCTTTTATTCCTACTTAAGGTCGATATTGTGTGTATTACCCTCCTTCCATCCTCATCCTTCTTGTAAAGCACTCAAATATCCTTTGGGATCCTGTTCACGCTATATAAAACTTCATAAATAAATAAAAATAAATAAATTGACTCCCTGGGGTGAATTACTTCATTGGGCTCGAATTGGAGCACCCGAGGGGTATGGACTGGAGCCCATTTCTTCTTACTGGTTCTTGTCTTCTCACCCTCATCACTGTCCTCAGTGTTTAAAGAGCAGTCTGAGTCTAGGGCCTCTGCGTACTGTGAGCTGTGAGACTGAGAGGACTCTCCCTGTGGGTTGGTGCTATAATAGTGTTCAGTGTCTCTCTTGTGCCTTAGCTTTTCAAAAGCATCTCCATGAACCTCTGGCTGTGATTTACTCTTGACTTTGCTCTTTTTTGATGGGCCCACCTCATTGTTGGCCAGAGGAAGTTGGGGTTGCCAGCCTTGTTTTCATGCAAACTGACACAGCTGCCCGTGAAGGGACCTAGTGCCCGTACTAGGGCCTTATTCACAGATCGCTGTACAGCGCAGTCCAGTGCATCCACAAAATCCAGCTCTAGCTGGTCATCACCTTGTTCATAGTAGATGTCTTCCTCCACCATATAGGGATCCCATTGTACAATTCTCTCTGCATGCATTCTCAATTTAATGGGAGTTAAGAGAGTAAGGGGGGAGTAGAAAACACACTGCCAGGCCAAGAATTGTGCCTTAATTTAAATGTGAAGGGAGCTGCCTGCACCAAAAAACCCACTCGATTCAGAGCCTATGCAAATGTATAAACGCCCTGCACACACTTGTGAGAAAGGGCTTAGGGGGAGCATTTACCCCAGCCACCACATACAGAGCTGGGTCACGTTGTATGTAGAAAAAGCCAGCAAACGCGCTGATCAATATCCCTGAGTGTAGCATTCGATTTCTGCACATGCGTGTTGTGTGGTCCTTGTTCACAAGTAAAAGATGCTGCACACATCAGCGAGACATGCGCTGTCCACTACCAGCTCCACTGAGGCAGCAAGCAGCGTAGGAGTCTGACTGCCGTAAGTGTTAAAAAAATGAAGGCAGTGACCCAGCGCTGTAGCGCACGCAGTTGGTGATTGGTAACCTTACCACTTCTGCCCTCATAGAACCGCAACACGTAGAAAGCATGACATTCACAGCAAATAGAGGTATGAAATATCTATAATTACGGCATAACAAGCATATAGAAAAGAATAATTCTATGTAATAGAGATATGAGATATCTATAACTACGATTGGTAGCAATTCAGACTTCTTGGACTGTCTCCCAGGGCACTGGGTGATTTGCTGTATATCCACCTTAACTTCAATATTAAACTTCGAAATTCAATAAATGAATAGCTTCTCCTTCGTTTGAGATTTCAAATATGGCTTTTTATTCTTCACCAATGTTTCATTTCACATCAGTTGATTCAATATGATGCATTTTGCATAATGGCATGTATTACATCCTTCAATTACATCCATTTCGTTCCCAATGCATTTCGGCATATATATGCCTTCATCAGGGAAAATCTGTGAAATAAATAACATTTGTTCAAATGTATGAAACAGCCTTAGAGATTTGCCTCCACCCTCCCTGGTGCGCCTTGGCACTTAAACTGTTGTGGTCACTCTCTTTGTTTTACTGTGTGGCTCTCTTGGAACTGTTTCTCTGTGCTGTGTCCTCCTCACTGGTGTAATGCTGCTTTTACTGTGTATTGCGTCCATGTCGGTGTTGTGCCTTATAAATCTAAATCTGTTAGAGTTGTGTATGTAACCTGTGGTTAAAGTCGTTTAGCCTCTGTCGGTAAACAAGTGGACGCGTGTATTTCTGTGTTGCTTAGAGCATGCCGAACTTTATGAGCCTGGTGTATTAGTATGCTTTGCGCCCTCATTCTCCCTATCGGTCCGCTTACGGATTGAGTCAGGTTAATCTTGCCTGTTATCGCGCTATGGTAATAATGTTGCTGGAAATCTTACCGTTTGGCCAGCGTATTGCTGGCGTGTAGTTTCCTTGGCCTTCAAAGTTGTGTGTTCTAGCGTCAATACGTACGTAACGGCGCTGGCCTCTATTTAAAGTGGTAAACACTCTTACTGTTGTCCTCGTGCCCAATCAATACGATGAAAGGGAAGGCCCAGGAGGGGACAAGGAAAAAGAAAAAGACAAGGGACCCCCCCAGATGAGGAACCTCACAGCCAAGAAGGACAAGACGAAGAAACACCCGAACTGACAATGACGGAGTATAATCTAGTCTTAAATATAACGAAATGCCCATTGAACAAATCACAGCTAAAAACTCTCCAAAAAGGCACATCCTATGTGCCCACAGCACATACCAACCCTTTGGAACTGGAGGTCAGCTTATTCAAACTATCGAGGCAGATAAGATTGAGACATTTCTTTGATAATGTCATAACCGACACACGCCAAGGGGAAGAGGACCAATTAAAAGGACTGAAAACAACGAGTACATACATGGCTCTGATAAGTCATAAGACCATAGATTTATTTGAGCAACTATGCAAGCAAGATATCCATAAATTGAATATACAAAAAAGAAACAAACATCTGAACATGACTAAGAAGGAATATGGAATACTAAACGGTATTAGCAGCAACGACCAAGTGATATGCCAAAAGGCAGACTAAGGAGGAGCCCTTGTTATACTAGACAAATCTTATTATGAATCTCAAGTGGAAGACCATCTGGAGGACGATAACACTTGCATACAACTGGAGATTTAAAATACCCTGCAGACCATACTGCAAAAAGCCACAGAAAGAGGAGTAATACAAACAAAAGTCAAACAGTACCTAACCCAAGAAAATCCAGTGAATTCCAGTTTTTACATGGTACCCAAAGTACATAAAAATGTACACACATCCCGGGCCGACCCATTGTGTCAACCTAAAGAAGCATTCACAAGCCAGTCGGGAAATTCCTGGACAAATACTTACAACCAAGTGTCATAGCTACGAAATTCTACATAAAGATACCACAGATTTCCTCAATAAGCTATCCACCATACGAATAGTCAACAGTCAGAACATCATCATGGCAACCATTGATGTAAAAGCGTTGTATACATCCATACCACATAAACAGGGCTTGGAAGCAGTGGAAAAGGCGTTACTGTCCAGTGAATATGGAGAAGACATGCAAATATTTCTAATGGAACTATTAGAATTCACACTGATGCACAGCTACTTACATACAACAACAAATGATACCTACAGAACAGTGGGACCTCGATGGGGACTGCGCCGCTCCAGCCTATGCCAATATTTACATGAGCGTATTTGAGGAAACCAACATATTGCACAAAGAAACTTGGAAATCCAACATTCAACTATACGTTTGTTTCATTAACGACATATTCGTAATTTGGGAAGGCTCCAAGGAATCATTACACAATCAGATAACCCAATTAAATCTGGTGTATGACAGGATACAATTCACGTGGGAGATCCAGGAAGATAAAATCAATTTTTTGGATGTAGAAATCACAAAAAAAAACAACGGGGTTCATAACGAATATCTTCAGAAAACGAACAGATAGGAACAACATCCTGAGATACGAGAGTTATCATCCTTCGTCACTAAAAGAACATCTACCGTATTCTCAAAAACTAAGGTTGAAGCGAGTGGTCTCGGAATCCGAACAACAAAACATACAAACACAGTTAATGTTATCCCGTTTTAGACAAAGAGGCTATCCAGGAAAAACCCTTAAACAAGCATTGAGCAGAGCACAAAAAAAAGACTAGAGAAGACCTTCTCAAGACATGATTACAGAGATCAGAAAATCGCATAACTTGTGTTAGTAAATTCTCCAATATAAGCATACATTTTAAAAGGATTATCAAAAAACACTGGGCCTTACTGCAAGCTGAACCGGATTTTAAGCATTCATTCATCAATGAACCCTTATTTGCGCATACAAGATCTAAAAACATTGGAGAGTTGTTAAAACAACCAATAGAGAAGCAACCACAGAGGAAATTCACAGGCACGCAACCTTGCCATACCTACAGTAACTGCAATAACATCATCAGGGTTAAAAATATAACACACCCCACCAAAGGAAACAACATAATGCTTAGAGTCAATGCTACATGCGATACCACCAACATCATTTACATGTTAAAATGCCCATGTGGAAAGGCTTACATAGGCCAAACAGAGAGAAAACTAAAGACCCGGTTAAATGAACACAAGAGCAACATACGGACTAAAATGATGAAATCTACCATAGCTACTTATTTTTTAGAAGCAAAACATCAAATCAGCCAATTAAGAGCGTGCATAATTGAAATCGTGGAAAAAAGAGAAGGCCCGGACAACAAGAAAACACAACTGAAAAGAGAGAATTATTGGATTTATTATTTGAACACAATGAAACCAAACGGACTAAACGACAGAGTTGAATTTTTGTGTTATTTATAATCATTGAAATCATCATTCTTATAATTATTGTGGTATGTATATTATTGTGGTATGTAAACACAACTGTCCTCAAGTGTAACGCGTGGGCATAACACACACCAGCAATAGAAGATTAGAAAATACAGTTCATCCTCACACAGGGCTTATACATTCATAAACTAAATGCTTGACACCGTCACTTAAGCTAAGCAGGGTCGACCCCGGACAGTTCCTGGATGAGAGACTGCCCTGCAAGATCAGAGTTTACTATTTTGAACATTACGCAATCATTTTTGTGACTATGTTCCGAAATCGTATCTAACACACATAAATAACCCCCAGAGGTAATGTCATTAATAAATACATATTTAACTGAAGGCTACAACACACTGGATATGAGTATCATCCGCGCTGTTAAACGCACCGGCATAGCCATTTTTTTTAGACATTTCTTACTTTATTGATCGGACACAAGGACAACAATAAGAGTGTTTACCACTTTAAATAAACGCCAGCGCCGTTACATACGTATCGATGCTAGAACACACAGCGTGCAAACTTTGAAGGCCGAGGAAACTGCACGCCAGCAATACGCCGGCCAAATGGTAAGATTTCCAGCAACATTATTACCATAGCGCGATAACAGGCAAGATTAACCTGACTCAATCTGTAAGTGGGCCGATAGGGAGAATGAGGGCGCAAAGCATACCAATACACCAGGCTCATAAAGTTCGGCATGATTTAAGCAACACAGAAATACAAGCGTCCATTTGTTTATCGGCAGAGGCCAAATGACTTTCACCATGGGTTACATACACAACTCTAACGGATTTAGATTTGTAAGGCACAACACCGACATGGACGCAATACACAGTACAAGCAGCATTACACCAGTGAGGAGGACACAGCACAGAGAAACAGTTCCAAGAGAGCCACACAGTAAAACAAAGAGAGCCAACAACAACAGTTTAAACGCCAAGGCGCACCAGGGAGGGTGGAGGAAAATCTCTAAGGTTGTTTCATACATTTGACCAAATGTTATTTATTTCACAGATTTCCCCTGATGAAGACATATATATACCGAAATGCATTGGGAACGAAATGGATGTAATTGAAGGATGTATTATATGGCATTATGCAAAATGCATCATATCGAATCAACTGATGTGAAATGAAACATTGGCGAAGAATAAAAAGCCATATTTGAAATCTCAAACGAAGGAGAAGCTATTCATTTATTGAATTTCGAAGTTTAATATTGAAGTTAAGCTGGATATACAGCAAATCACCTTGTGCCCTGGGAGACAGTCCAAGAATTCTTGGACTGCTACCAATCGTTATTTAGTACACACACTCCAGAGTGGGGAGTGATTCCTAGGAGCACAGAGAACCTCAAGGATTGGGAATTTAAACAAAAGCAGTGCACGGCTATCACTTTTAATTAATATATATAATTACGACAGTACAAGCCTAAAAAAATAAACTGCACTTATCTGGCTGCGAAGCAGCAAAGAAAGAGGACACAAAATGGTGACGTCTACAGTTATATGGGTAGCTCATATATAATTGGAGCATGTGACATGGGAGGTATAGGGAAACATGGGTTATGTAGTTTATGTTTTACTTGATTGTGAATAGCTGCTGAAATTAGTAGTAAAGAAATGAGAAGCATAATCAGAGCCTCCGGTCATGACATAGAATTTGTGGCATGTAAAAATAAAATGACATAGAACTAGAAGAGGGATGGCAACACTCCTTCCATGACAATATGGCTTTGGGGCAAAATATTATTTTAGGACAATAGATGGTACAGTGGTAGCTCTTAGTGGGTATGAGTGCTTTTCAACAAATGTTCAAACCCCAGCCGGGAACATTTGATTTTTATATTCTTTTCGATTTTTTTCTATTTTACCAAAATGAAAGATGTCCGATGTAAATCACCCATATCAGTGTCTGTGAGATCTCTGGCCTTTTTAGTCAAGCCAGTGCATGTCAGACATTTGTGACATGCTGTGCATGAAGAAGGGCGGCAAGGTTTGCTATGAGAGAAATCCCTTAATTTGTGGAATGAGACTTTGGGAATGGTTGTGTAAGAAAAATAAGTTCATGGGCCAAGTGCCAGATGAGAAAAAGGAAGGCATCTTTGTTTATAAATAACGAAAATCAAGTGTAGATTTGTGGCATGTAAAAGCAACATGACCTAAAAATGGAATAAGAACAGCACCCTTTTTCCATGACACAAAAGCTTTGGGCATAGCAAATGCATGTAGTATAGATGGTACAGTGGTAGCTAACAGGGGCTATGAGTGCTTTTTGACAAGGGTTCAAACCCCAGCTGGGGAAATTCAATTTTTCTTTTTACAACCAGATTTTATTGAGTTTTTAAGACATCATTGACATACATAAAACATAATTCATATCATATCAAGTAAACTTTACACAAGATTATTACTCTCTGGTGTATTTAATCTAACACCTCTATTAACATAAAAGTCCCCCCTTGAGTTGCGCTGAAGTGGTCATAATGTAATCCCTAGGTATTGTTGCGTTCTCATGAGTTAGTCTTTTAGTTTCATTGTGATGTGGTGCCTATTGTCCCTGTTCCGGGTGCTCACCTCTCTCTCTTTCCCATTCCGGCGTAGCCAGCTGACAGGGGCTCTTCTCACTATTATCCTGTCTATCTGCCGTCAGTTCACTCACTAGGTTTTCCCACGCCCTAGGCCTATCCCTCGACTGGCCTCCCTGAGCAGTAGTTTACCTTCTGCTCCGCCCACTTTTCGTGTTCTTTTTCCCAGGAAGCAATCCGCCCCGGTGCCTTCTAATTCCTGTCTCTCTCTCTTTTGGCCAGAACATAGCCATGTCTTCAAACTTCCCAGTCGCCTTGTCTTTGGCCATATGTGGGAACCATCCCAGCAGGAAGTGGTCCGGAGCTTGTGGGAGCTCTTTGACAATGAGATCACCCACCACTTGCCTTATCTCCTCCCAAAAGGATTGTAGTGTGGGGCAGCTCCATAACATATGAATTATATGTGCCTCCCTCTCTCCACATCTTGGGCATGCAGCTGTCTCCGTCCCAAAATATCTCATAATGCGGGATGTGGTGAGGTATACTCTATGCAGCATGTAAAAATGTATTAATTTAAATTGTGCGGGGTGCGCTCAAGGATCTTGTCACACACCACCTCTGGGATCTGCTTCCCCTGGTCTTCTTCCTACTGTAAACGCAAGCACTCTAACGACCTTTGCATGTCTTGCCTGATTACCTTGTAGAGGCAGGAGACTGTCTTGATCCTCCCTGCTGATAGCGCAAAATATCTACATCAGGCTACTGCTCGCGGCTCCAAGCCTCCCACACCCCAGTGTTTTCTATTTCTTCTGGTAAGGGCCCCATGCTTCAGGAACTGGCACCCCGGTAAGTCATATGCTGCTTGTAATACTTAGAATGGAAGCAGCGTAGAATCTTGGTATATGTCCCCATTCACTTTCAGGCCTGCCCTTTCCAGTCCTCCAACCCCGTCTAGTGCTCTCCCTGTGGCAGACAGCTTAGTCCGGTGATGAGTAGGTCCGGGAGTAGGGAATCTTGACGCCTACCCGACTCAGGTATCTAGCTCAGCAGCGCACCACCACCCCGGTTTCCATTGTGTTTTCTAATGCGTTTTGTCGCACCCATAGCAGGATCATTGCTGGGGCTGTGGCATCCGGTACAGACGGGTACCGTTCCCTCTCCGGAGTACGTTCCGCCAAAAGCCATTGGATCAGCCAGCACAACTGGGCACATATATAATATCAGTAAGGGATGGCTAGGCCTCCCTCCATCCTAGGATGCTTGATTCCGGGCCAGGGAAAACATAGCTTAGCAGTTCAGGCTGGACTGTTCCCATGAGGCACAGGGTCAAGACTGATTTGCATATGGCCATGTCTGAACTGGGGTGGTGTGGTGAGCAAAATATTGATGGATTAAACACAGATCTGTGACTGGGGGTGAATGTTTTGCCATTGTGCAACATTCCGTCCATTATTTGTTTTTGCATTTGTTCCTCCACTGTGGAGCGCTGTAAGGAGGTCAACGGTACTCTTCTGCATTCCGCTCCCCAGATAAATGACGTGATCTGTGAGTCAAGGTCTTTGTATATTGCTCTTGGGATCCACATCGGGAGATCCCTGAAGTAATACAATAGTCAAGGGAGTGCTACCATCTTTGAGATTGCTTCCCATCCAGTTATAGATAACGGCAGCTTTCCCCAGAATTCCATCGCAGACTTCACTGATCTTATCACTCGACCCACGTTACCCTCTAGTAACTCTGCTGAGCCGTGATATATTTGGACTCCAAGGTACCTCAGGCAGCTGGGCTCCCATTTCAATTTCTCTAGTTCAGTGAGAAGTGGCAAAAGGGCATTGGGCATCATAGGATATAATCTGGATTTCCACCAGTTAACTTTGAGGCCTGATATGGTACCGAAGCTGGCTAGCATGCCCCGCGTCCCTCTCAATTCACCTGCTGTGACACTGAGAAACAGCAAGAGGTTGTCTGCATACAGGGCTATGAAATGTTGTACCGCTCCAGTCCACAGGCCATTATAGTCCTGCCCACTCCTTGCCTTGCACTCCAAGGGCATCCCTGCCTCATACCCCTCTCCACCTACTGTCTGGGTGAGAAGGTCCTCCCTGTGCGCACCTGGGCTGTGGGGGTTGTGTACAGTAGTCGCACCCATGCCAGAAAGCTTCCTACCAGTCCCATATTGGTCAGTACTTTGCAGAGGTGGGGCCACTCAAGGCTGTCAAAGGCCTTCTCTATGTCTCCTGTGAGCACCGCCGCTTCCTGCCTGTTGTACTCGTTGGAGCCCATGACAGCTAGGAGTCGTCTGATATTTATGGCCGTATTCCACCCCGGGATAAACCCTGCTTGGTCTGCGTGGACCAATTTGGGTATGTGGGGGAGAAGGAGCATCGCCAAGACCTTGCTTAGTATTTTGTAATCCATGTTTAGCATGGATAAAGGTCTAGAGGGTGTATAGTTGTGTGGCTATTTCCCTGGCTTAGACACCGTAATTATGAGGGCCTCCCTAGTGCTCTCCAGCAGTATGCTTCCCGAGCCTCTTGGTACATTGTGACCAGTTGGGGGGCCAGCTCCTCCACATAGGTTGCATTGAATTCCGATAGTAGGCCGTCCGTGCTCATGGTCTTATTCCTTGCCATTCCCCTTGATGGTGGCTCGTACCTCCTGCTGTGTAATGTCCGCTCCTAGCTCTTCTGCCTCCTCAGGGTTCAGCCTCATCATCTGCAGGCCTGCAAGGTATTCCCTTGCTTATGCATGTTCACCTTCTTGCGACCTTCTGAAATGGCTTTACAAAGTACTGGGCGAAGACCTCATTAATCTTCGCTTGCATAAAGTGTCTGATCCCTTCCTCATCCTCTATTTCCACCAGCGGCAGGCTCCTGCTCACCGAGTTTGGCAACCACACCAGGAGTGATCCTGATTTGTCCTGCTCTGCATGGGTGCTCTCTAGATAGTTCTTATAGTCGAAGCATCTAAGTCTCTTTGTCTTGTCACCTTCTCCTTGGCCTCTAAAGCTGCATGCTGAAGGCCAGGGTATTCTGGCCTTCTCCATTCCAGTCCTCTAAGGGTTGTCTCTGCTCCGTCTACTTCTCCCAGGATGACGTGCCTAACCCCGGTGGTACGTGTTATACATTGGCCCCCAGGACCACCTTAAAAGCGCCCCACTCTGCATTCGGCAAAGAGGCCATCCCCGCATTGGCCTCAAAGTAGTGCGCTATCTCCCCCCTAATCTCTTCTCAGAAGACCTGGTCTTCCAGGGTGTCCGGGCGGAGCCTCCATGTGGGGATCGTTGATCCAGGCTGCCTCCATCTCAGGGACAGGACCATTGGGTTGTCGTCTGATATCATGAATGCAAGATATTCCGCAGCAACAACATGGCGTTGGATTTCTGCTGCACATAAGAAAGTGTTGTGTTGTGCATGTGCTTCATGCACCGCAGAGAAATAGAAGTAGTCTCCATCTTGGGGGTGTAAGGTCCTCGAGGCATCTATTCGTCCCCTGCTTGGGAATTTCACAGTGGAGGGTGAGATCTATCTCGGAGCGTGTTGTCCACACTATTAAAGTCGCCTCCTACTAGGATATTCCCCATCAGATATTGCATCAGGCAGTGATTCAGTCTTGCGAGGAAGGCTGGTTATTCCGCTTTGGGGAGTATATGCTAATTATACTTATTTTTCGGTCCTCTAATCGCCCTGCTATGGCTACGAAGCGGCCCTCTGGGTCTATCAGCGAGTCCGTCAATTGGAATGGGACCATGCTCGGATACATATCCGAGTAGGTAATGTAAAACAGCTGGACCCACCACTGCCTCTGTAAGGCTTGTCCCTCTTTCTATGTTAAGTGTGTCTTGTAATAGGGCTATCTGGGCTCCCCGCCTTCTAATGTGTAAGAGGACTTTATGGCGTTTCGTCATTGTGTGCATACCTCTAAGATTCCAAGTCATGCATTTGTACTTTTGCGCATCAGCCATTGGAGGATGTTACGATTCTTGGACAGCCACCCTCCCTATGCACCATCATCTGCCTCCTCTCTCCACTCGATCCCATATAGCACTTTGTGTGCTGCAACTGAAGGTGTCCACCCCATATTAACTTTAAACATTTACCCCAAATCCCACTCCCCAGGATAAGCAGGAAAACACCCCCATCCAAACTAAGGTTATAAGTCTGCAAGTGACCGCTTTCAGTTCTATCACTCAATTGCAAAGGGTGAAGGCTGCTTGTCTGCCGCTCTCTCAGTCTGTGCAGCCACCCTTCAGTTCAGTGGTCCCACAGGAACCCCCACAGCGCTCCCCCTCCAGCAACCCCAGTACCTCATTGTTGGGTCAGGTGCGTCCAGTGTTATTCCAGACCTGCTCCAAGTGGGTCTCAGCCCTCTTCATCTAGTTGATATTGTCCGCTGTCTGCGGAATTACGTCTGAGAGTGCCACACTCTGTGCCTCTCAGTCACTGGACACTTGCTCCGAGCCAGAATATGCTGCAGTCTCGCTGCTCCTAGGGGGTGCTGGGCTTCTCCCTGTACCACTGATCAATGCCACCATGCGGATCACGTTTCGGCACACAAGCTGTGCCTCTTCTTGCGTGGGGGCTAGAGTCTTTCTCAAGGCTCGCCGCCCTCGGGTGCTGTTCTCTCCCGGTAGGTGCCTCTCTGTCTTTGTATCTCCCCGTACAAATCTGGGAAGATTCGCACCATTGAATTACCCACCGCTATGTCCCCTTTGAAGCGTGCCTGGGCAAAGTTGTGGTCCCTGTCCCTGTAATGGAGGAGCTGCGCTATCACCACCTGCGGTGGCACTCCTGGGACAGGTGGTTTCGCAGGGACTCCATGCGCCCTCTCCAGTGCGAAGAAGCTCGATAGGCCGTCTGGCGCTACTCCCTCTCGCAGTCATCTTTCCCGGTAGTCTATCATGTTGCGGCCTTCTATTTTTTCCAGTAGACCTATGTTTCTAAGGTTGCTTCCTCGCGAAGTATTTTCTGAGTCTTCGGCTCGGAATTCCAATGTGCAAGCGCCGCTACTCGTTGCTTCATTATGACTATGTCCGGCAGAGTCTCGGATAATTGGCCATCGTTTGGCTTAACGCGATCTGCCAGCGTTTTGTGATCTTCTCTGAGCAGGTCCAAATCTAGACCCAGCAAGTCGATTTTGGCTGCCAGGCGCTCACTAGAGGAGGTGATGGCCTGTAGAATGTCCTGCAGTGAAGGATCTCCAGAGTTCTCTGCCTGTGGTTGGTTCTTCCCCCTCTCCACCATCGATTTTTCAGTTGGGGTCTCTTATCTGTCCTTTTTTGGTGGAATCTTCTCCATCGTGTCCTCTTGATCTGCGGTGCTTCTGGTGCAGTGTGTGCTCATAGGACGCTCCAGGTAGTCCGTGTTGCACGTGGGTTCTCTTCTTCTGGTGAGCGCTCTACGTTCTGTTATGTAGTCCGACTCGCACTTAGGCTAGTCGCATCTGTTTATGCCTAATGTTCCCGCCACTCTTCACCAGGCCTTTCCAGTGCACTCTATATTCTCAGTGTGGGCCTGAGTCCACTCTCCTCAATGTCTGCCAAGGGTCTCCAGATTACGCCGTGTTCTGGCCTTATGCACCATTATGCACTGTTCAGGTTTTCGCTTGCACCACCTCAAGCTCTCAGCCGCACTCTAGTGAGCTTGCCCGCCTCACTTGATTCACCCTTCTTCCCCACCTGGGGGGCTCTGCGATCTACCGGCATGATCCCTGAGGTTGCGTGCCTTGGGGGGTGGTCCTGATCCCTTGTCTCTGCCACTCTCACCTGGCTTCTCTGGGCCTCCCTCTCCTTCGAGCGCCCACCAAAGTCTTCAGGGCCGTACTCGCTCTGTCGCACTGAAGGAGAGGGGAGGCCTCCTCTGCCTCTGTCCCGGCTGTTAGCCGCTGCCCCTGCTGCTCGCATCCATACTGCTGCAGTCCGCTCACCTCCTGGGGACCAGCTCCACGTTCCCCAGGATTTGCCCTGCTCGCTTTCCCTAGTGATTATCAAGCTCTGTGCTCAGGCCTACCACATGGGATCCCTAGCATTTTTGCGTCCACCACCGCTCCGCTTCTCTGGTGCGGCCCTGGGGAGTCGCCAGGCCCTGTTCCAGGGCTTGTAGCAGGACAGGAGGGGACATTCTAGGTCTCTGTACACTACCGCTCGGTCAGTGCTGTCGGCTGGGTTTTCCTCTCTGCTCAGCAACATCGTCATGGGCGCTGCCATCTAGGCTTGCCTCCCGGTTATGGTCAGATTTTGTTATTCCCTCGATTTAGGTCTTTGGGACGGGTTCCCTCCATCTCCAACATGCACCTCACCCTCTGTATGATTATGAGGGCGTGCTGCAGAAGCTGTCCCATTCAGGGGGTCAGGATGGCATTCGATGGCGGCTGGCTGACAGGAGCTTGCACGCTGTGCTGTTCACTCCATCGGCGCCAAGCCAAACTCCTCTAGGGAAATTCGATTTTTATTTCCTTTTCCATTTTTTCTATTTTAGCCAAATGAAAGATGCCCCTTTGTAAAGCACCCTTAGCAGTGTCTGTGAGATTTGTGGCCTTTTCAGTCAAGCCAGTGCATGTCAGGCATTTGTGGCATTCTTTGGCATGTGGAAGGGGGCAAGGTTTGCTATGAAAGAAATCCCTTAATTTGTGGACTGAGACTTTGGGAATGGTTGTGTAAGAAAACTAAATGCATGGGCCAAGTGCCAGAATGAGCGGAAGGAAGTGCTAATTGTTTATAAATAACAAATATCAAGTGTAGATTTGTGGCATGTAAGAAGAAAACGTCATGGAAACAGAAGAAGGACATCACCCTTTACCCAAGACACAAAGGCTTTGGGCAAAGTTATTTAATCTAGAACAGGTGGTACAGTGGTAGTTCATAGGGACTAGGAGTGCTTTTTGACAAGGGTTCAAAACCCAACTGGGGAAAATCGATTTTTATATTCTTTTCTATTTTTTTTCTATTTTACCCAAATGAAAGATGCCCTTTTGTAAATCTGTGAGATTTGTGTCCTTTTTAGTCAAGCTGGTGCATGTCGGAGATTTGTGACATGCTGTGACACGTGGAAGGGGACCAGGTTTGCTATGAAAGAAATCCCTTAATTTGTGGAATGAGACTTTGGGAATGGTTATGTAAGAAAACTAAATGCATGGGCCAAGTGCCAGAATGATAGGAAGAAAGGGCTCTTTGTTTATAAATAACAAAAATCGAGTATAGATTTGTGGCATGTAAGAGGAAAAGCAGCATGGACACAGAAGAGGGACATCACCCCTTTTCCAAGACACAAAGGCTTTGGGCTGAGAAAATCTATGCAGAACAGATGGTACAGGGGCAGTTCACAGGGGCTATGATTGCTTTTGACAAGGGTTCAAATCCCACCTGGGAATTTCTTTTTTTATATTGTTTTTCTTTTTTTTAACAATTTATTTATTTTAGCAGAGTGAAAGATAGTCCTTTGGAAATCATCAACTGATAATCATGAAAGACCATGTAAAAAATCTGTGGCATATGTCACTTCAGCTGTGGAATATGCCACATGACAGAGTGACACGTGTCACATGCCAGGAATGGGCTCTAACCCTTACTGCCCACCGCCTCCCCAGCAGCGCGTGACACGGGCCATCATTGGAGCCGGCGGCACCGAGGCAGGAAGAGCGGGGGGGAATCTGTCAGCTCCCGGGTCCTCCAATCATTGCTCAATCAACTCAAGTATTGCTTTCAATTTCTTATAATTACAGATCATTTGGCTGCTTCATAAGAGAGTCATGGCAACTAGGCTCAAGAAGCCCTCAGTCACGTACCGCGGCAGGAGGAAGGCCTCACAAGGGTTTGTTTTCCATCTCGGCAGCACGGGCCCACCAGGGGGCATGTTGTTTGTACACACGCGTACCTAAGAACCTGTAACCCTTGCACAGCTGCGCAGCCAACATCTCTGGAGCCTCTCCTGACGTACCACATGCAGCTCTGCCAGTGCACCTCCGCACACACCTCTGACGCCCCAAGGCGCTGCAGTGGATCAAAAAGGAAGTTTTGTAGGGCTCCCTGGATGTTGTAAATAATGTGCAACCATCATGCACACCGCTCCCGTCCGGGTCTTCTTGCTTTGTATTTCCAAGCACATGCTGATCTGACAGTGCAGTGCAGGGTTGTGCATCAAGCGCACAGATGGCAACCTCTTTGATAACCTTTGTACAGCGTTTAATTTTACCTGTGGGTCCTTAGGAACTAATTTCCGCCTCAATGGTCCAGTTAAAACATGAATCAAAGCAGCCAGGCCTTGGTGTAAGTCTGCTGTCTATTTGTTGGGGAACTGCTGCTGCCTGCCCAGACAATAATGCGGAGTAGTGCTGGAGCAATTTTGTGCCTAAATGTGCTGTGCTGTGTTACTATCCTGGATTTGTAAGGATTGTGAAAAATCTAAATTCCAGACAAATAACAAGTGTGGCCAATGTATGTCGGAAGGAGAGGGGGCAAGGTTGTGTGGTATGAAGCCAGTGGTGCATTTTGAAGCACTCTGCCCATATATATAACTTAAGCATGATTTGGTAGTGCACTGTCAGTTCAGTTCAGTAAATCTTTATTTCGATGATTAAGAACCATCATAAAAATACATATATACAGTTAAAAAATTAATTAAATAACATTTCTGAACTTTTATCTAAAAATTGAGATACATAGTTATAAAACAAAGTATACATTCATTCCTTGATATAAATCATTAGCATTACCCTCTTGTCATTCTTAAACTTACAGCCACTTTTAAAAAGTTCATAATGGAGCATAATGTTTGCATATCGTTTGCTCTTTGCAAAAAGAGTAAAGCCGTTTTGGCATGTCGAAACTTAGCCTCTTTCAAAATAGCCGCCAAGAATTTGCGTCAAGGCATCTGGTAAAAAGGACACAAGAGTACAAAATAATGGGTGTCCTGGGGAGACCTATTGTCGCAGCCGCAGACACCCTTCTGCTCAATTGTTAAAGTAAAACCAGATGGATAAGACAATATATTTGGTAACAAATTGAGCCTAAAACGACACATTAAAAACCTGTCCTGCGAGTTATACATTAAAAATAGATAGGGTTCCATACCCTCACTATTACTCAAAAGACAATGAGCAGTGACTGTTCTCTTCGCCAAATCAATACCAGTTCTGCGAAATGCAAATTTTTCTAGCAGCAATTTTTTGATCAGTGATTTACACGAGCTAGAAATTAAAGTAGGGTTAATGAAAAGATCCATCCGGCCTACATCTTCTAGTGTAACTTTGACATAATTAAGCCATGGGATTAACGGCCCCTTGTCCCTTTGTAAACGATCTGCTACAATTATTCTGCTTAGTTCTGCCTCAGGATTTTCCCTTATTCTAAGCCATGCTACAATGGGGCTCAGCTTTACCCGGTCTATAATGTACGGGCTTCCCTGTTCGTTGTGTGCCATTGCAGCTGGAATTCTCTGCGGGATCTTAAGATTCCTCTGCAGGAATTTGTCTTCCTCCACCTGCAATTGTTTTGCGTCCCCAAAGCCCCAAACCTCTGCTCCATACAGGGCTTTTGCTGTGCTTATGGAGCCGTATAAATTCATCACCTGTTCTGGGCACCAACGGCCCAGCCTTCGCGCAAAGTTTAATATAGCACCATTTGAGGAGACCAATTTTGCACAGCGCTCCTCAGTCAGAGTGTTGAATTTAAGTGCCCCATCAAATAAAAGACCCAGATAGGAAGTCTTCACCGTCTCTATAGTGTGAGTCCCTATTTTAAATACTGGATTCCTACAGGGCTTTTTTCCTGCCAGCATCACAAAGGACTTGCTCAAATTCACTGACAGGTCTAGGGTGTCCATGAATTTTACAAATCCATCGTTCAAGCACTGTAAGCTCCGCGGAGTACGGGCAAGCAGGACCGAGTCATCCGCGTACAAAAGTACCGGAATATGGTGCGTTCCGGCTTTTGGGCAATCTGTATTCAGGGCAACAAGAGCTCTCTCCAGGTTATTGATATAAAGAGAGAACAAGAACGGAGCAAGGATGCAACCTTGCCTCACCCCTCTAGTGCATGGAAAAGGTTCAGTACTCCCCCCCTCCATACTGTAGCCGACCCTGGCGCTGGTGTTCCAGTGTAGTTCTCTAAGAATATTAATCAGTTCAGGGTCAATTCCCAAGTCGCTCATCATAGCCCCTAACTTGTTCCTGTTTACATTATCAAAAGCCACAGCCAAATCCATGAATCCCAAATAAATAGTTTCGCTACTGGCCTTTGTATATTTGGTGACCAGTAAATAAAGGTTAAGGCACTGATCGCTCGTTGATTTTCCTGCCCTAAAGATGTACTGGGTGTCTACTATAGTGTGGTGCTCTTCTGTCCAGTGCAGAAGTTGGTCTAGTACTACCCGGCCCAGGATTTTGGCAGAGACATCGATCAACAATATCGGTCTGTAGCATTGGGGGTTATCTCTGCCTCCTTTCTTGAATATGGGGACAATTGTGGCAGTCAACCAAGAGCGGGGTAGCCCAGTTTTAATAGCTGCATTTAGAACCCTTGTCAAAATTGGGGCCCATAGGGCCACATTGCTCAAAAACAAATCCGGAGGGGTGCCATCCGGACCTGGGGCTTTGTTATGGGAAAGACCGTGCATTGCTTTAGTTAACTCTACAAGGGAAAATTCTACTTCCAAGCTCCGTGTGCCATCCCAACCCCCTTCTGGGACTGTTTCATGTGTGTGATTATAAAGACCCGCAAAATGTGTAACCCATTGTTCCGGTAATATGTTGGTTCCAATCACGGGGGCGTTGCAGTCCTGGAAGCATGACCTGTTAATTATCCTCCAGAACTCCATCAGGTCTCTGTTTTCCCCAGCCTCCCTCAAGTCGGCCCACACTTCTGCTTGCAGGGCAACTTTTCTCTGTTTTAGTACAGATTTGTAGGTCTGTCTCAGGAGTGCCACTTTTAGTTTATCCCTGGGAGTGTCTTTAAGACTAGTGTGAGGAATCCGCAACCCCGACCCAACCTAAGATGGCTGCGGGATTGGACGCGGCCAGAAATCAGGTCGGCGTACCAGCTGTGGCCATGGGAAGCGCTGTTTCCGCTTTGCGCACACAAATGGGAACGTCCACAGCAACCCGGCGCGCAGAGCCGGAGTCGGGACCGGGAGGAGCAGAGGAGACCTTTGAGAGCGCTTCGAGGCCGAGAGACAGAGGAGAGGACGTCGGCGAGAACGAGAAAAGGCAGGAGAACGTCCAGAGCCCGAGGGACCAACCCGAAGACCCCACAAGAACCCCAGAGAACGCGAGCGAGACCGGCCCCCTGACAGAACCAGAGGAGGCAGGATCTCACGATACCACGGTCACCTGGGACCGTGGCGACAGGCAAGTGACGGGGGAGACTGGGAGCTGGTTCAAAGGGTGGTGGAAGGGCCGCCTGAGCACCACACTACGTCACTAGCACGGTTATCTCCCTCACTTAGGCACGGCACTTTTAGGGACTGGTGTTAGGTGTGCACATCCCTTTCCCCCACGTATCTTGAGAATAGGCAGAGACCTGACCCTTGTTTTGTTTCTTTTCTCCCCCACTCCCTTCTGGATTTCCGGAGGCCGGTCAAAGACTTCTACACCCGAAGAAGGGATAAAGACGCCAGACCGTTGATAAAGCACCAAAAGACTGCCTATTAATTGTTTGCTCTGTGTACTCAGTGACTGTGTAACTGACCACACAGATATCACTACCTTATTTCATGAGCCAGCAAGAGCATACAAAAGCTAAAAGAACCAATAAAGCTGGTAAACCATACCCCCAGACTCGCTCCTACCTTCGTGTGCCTAGTAGCCGGGACAGAAGTCCTGACAGTGGTGTCAGAAGTGGGATTAAGACCGCGACACAGCCGTCTGACCCCACCACTATGGAGAATATAGTGACCCAACTGGCGGAAGGACAACGCCATCTGCAGCTGATGGTGGAGGAGCAGGGAAAGCAGGCCCAGAAAGACAGAGAGGAGCTACACGTGGCATTCAGAGACCAGGCTTCCCTACTGGTCAACAACCAACAAGTACAGGACACGGCCATTTTACGTTTGTCTGACGTGGTGGCCAATTCCAGGATTCACCCCAATGTACCCAGTGCTGTGTTACAGAAATATAAAACCGGCGAGGATCCTGACTTTTTCTTTGTGAACTTTGAAAGGGTGGCCACCACAGCCGCATGGCCTCCCGAGCGATGGGGACAGTACGTTGCGCCCCTGCTGTCAGGAGAATTGCAGGCGGCCTACCAGGCGGCCAACCCCGATGGAAGCACGCCTTATGCAGAGATTAAAAGGACAATCCTAGAGAGATTAGGGTATGATACGGAGTATTACCGGACTCGGTTCCGGAAGGAGAAATGGTCCACAGGCGATAACCCCCGAACCTTGTTCTATCGCATTCGTGATCTGGGTTGTCGTTGGCTACAGCTGTCCAACGCCACGGTGGAGAATGTAACAGAAAAAGTAGTGCTAGAACAGTATTTAGAGGCGCTACCTGGCAACACCCGGGCTTGGATACGACAACACCCGAACTTGACAGTAGCTCTGGCAGTAGATCTGGCTTGTGCTTTCCATCGTTCCCCTGATTTCCGTCCCCTAGCGCACCGCGCCCCCTTTTCTCCTATTCGTCCTCCCTTACGCCCTCCAAACCCCCTACCCGAGTCCCGGAGCACTCCTCTTCCTAGTAGAATAACCCCTAGGTTTCCGTCCCCTGTCCCTACACATCAAGGACCCCAGTGTTTTCAGTGCGCCGAGTGGGGGCATATAGCACGTAACTGTCCCAATAGAACCCCGGGGCCAGAACCTATGGATGTGGGGTTGACCAAGGGGAGGATTTTTAGCACAGGAGAGGTTGTCAATCCCTATAACATGAAAGTGCACGTGAATGGGAAACCAGTGATAGCCGTACTCGACACAGGTTGTCAACAAACTGTAGTAGCCGCGGACTTGGTACCCAAGGCCCTTCTGATACCCAACACTCAGGTGAAAGTCACCTGTGTGCACGGGGACCAAAAATTATATCCCCTCGCAGAGGTAGCCCTGGAGATCCAAAAGGAGGTTCAGCTACGTAAAGTAGGGGTGATCCCCGAGTTGCCTGAACGCGTTCTCCTAGGGACTGATTTACCTCGTTTTTCGGACTACTTACAGACATTCACAGGGTCTCCCTCACCAACCGAGTGGTTGACCAACGCCCCGTTTTCTAACACTCCTATAGCACAACCCGCGGACCGACAGACAAAAAGCAAAATGGAGAAGAGGGAAGAGAGACAGCTATATTCACGACCACAGTATACAACCCCAATGCATGTTCTTTCCTCCTCAGATCAGTCTCCAACTGCCTGTCGCAACTTCAGGGCCGACCAAAGAGATGACAACTCGCTACAGAATGCGTGGACCCAGGTGGAGGACGAACAAGAGGGAAAGGTAGGACCTTATTTTGTGGTAAAGAGGGGCTTGTTGTATCGCCTGACTCTTACAAACAGGGGGAAAAGGGAACAACTCCTGGTTCCAGGGCCGTTCCGCCCTCAGGTCCTGTTGCTAGCCCATAGTCAGGCCGGGGGAGGCCATTGTGGGAAAGAGAAAACTCTTGATTATTTGTTTGTATCGCTTTTATTGGCCAGGGGTATATCACGAGGTAGCCAGGTTTTGCGCTGCCTGCGTACGCTGTCAACTGGTTAACAACCCAGCTCTCCCTAGAGCCCCCCTTCATCCTTTACCCGTGATTGACATCCCTTTTTCCCGGGTGGGAATGGATTTAGTGGGTCCCCTAATACCTTCTGCCCGTGGGCATCGATTCATCTTGGTCATTGTAGATTATTCCACGCTGTATCCGGAGGCTTTCCTCCTGACCACAGCAACATCCAAGGCGGTGGCTCAGGCGATGGTAACACTGTTTTCAAGGGTAGGTTTTCCCAACGAAATCCTTAGCGATCAAGGGACTCCCTTCATGTCACGACTGATGAAGCAGGTCTGTGACATACTACAGATCAAACAGTTAAGGACTTCCGTGTATCACCCCCAGACCGATGGTCTGGTGGACGATACAATAAAACCATCAAGACTCTGTTGAGGAAGCACATCGATAAAACAGGTAGAGACTGGGACCGTCAGCTACCCCTAGTCCTCTACGCCATCCGCACACATGAACAGAGGTCGACGGGGTTCTCTCCGTTTGAGCTTATGTTTGGAAGGAAGCCCCGTACACTCCTGGACATGGCGGCCGAACAATGGGTAGAAACAGAGGACGAGGGAAAACCCCTGCTCCAATACAGTGAAAACCTTAAAGAGACCCTGTCCGCTGTATGGGAAGAAGCGCACACGCACTTAGAAAATGCCCAGACTCAGCAAAAATGGTTATATGACAGGAACACCAGGTTGAGAGAGCTGAAGGTGGGAGAAAAAGTGCTTATCCTGTTACCCTCTTCAGATAAGAAACTGTTAGCCACTTGGCAAGGACCCTTCTCCGTCCTGGCCAAAATCACGCCAGTCACGTATAGAGTAGCTGTCCCACATCACCCTAAGGCGTCCCAGATTTATCACATCAATCTTTTAAAAGCCTGGGAAGAACCGGATATACTCCCTTCCGGATCAGGCACACAGGTAGGGTTAGTCGTCACAAACAAACCCCTAGAAGTCTCCCACTACACTCACGAAGCCACTGAAAACCCCTCCTGGGGGTCCCAGACGACGAAAGAACAAAAGAAGCAGTTAGAGGCCCTCTGTGCTTCTTTTCCCACGGTAGTCTCCGGAAAACCGGGGAAAACAACAGTAGTGGAACATTCCATCATCACTCATACCACCCAACCCATTAAACAGGCTCCGTACCAGATCCCAGCAGCGAGACGGATGGCAATAGAGGAAGAGGTGAAAACGATGTTAGAGGCAGGGATCATAGAACCATCAAAAAGCCCCTGGTCCTCTCCCATCGTTCTGGTGCCAAAACCGGATGGAAGCATCCGCTTCTGCATCGACTTCCGGAAAGTAAACGCTGTATCCCAATTCGATGCATATCCTATGCCACGGGTGGACGAATTGGTTGAGACGTTAGGACAGGCCAGGGTTATGTCGTGTATTGATCTAACCAAAGGATATTGGCAGATCCCTCTTCACCTAGATAGTAGAGACAAGACCGCCTTTATAACTCCCTTGGGTCTCTTCCAGTTCCGAGTAATGCCCTTCGGCCTCCATGGGGCGCCCGCGACCTTTCAGCGTTTGATGGACGTTATTCTGGGCCCCCATAGAGACTACGCCAAAGCCTATCTGGACGACATTGTGGTATATAGCCCGGATTGGGAAACCCACATGTTACATCTACAGCAGGTGTTTGGGGCCCTTCAGAAAGCAGGACTAACGCTCAACCCCCGGAAAACCACCTTAGGGGCTAACCATATCGAATACCTGGGATATGACATCAGGGAAGGACAGGTACGCCCACAGGTGAATAAAGTGGCAGCCATAACCAACATCCCCCGCCCCACAACGAGAAAAGAGGTCCGTTCCTTCTTGGGCCTGGTAGGCTACTACCGGCGGTTTGTCCCACATTTTTCCTCTGTGGCCAGTCCTTTAACCGACCTGCTTACCAAACCCTTTTCCAGAGACAAAATGCCCTGGACCGCCGCCCAAGAACAGAGCTTCAAAGACCTGAAAACAGCCCTGTGTAGAGACCCGGTTTTGTCCTGTCCCAATTTTCATACAACCTTTGTCCTACAGACAGATGCATCAGATAGGGGTTTAGGGGCCATATTATCCCAGCCCAACGAGAAAGGCTTCCTCCACCCTGTTTTGTACATCAGCCGAAAACTGTTCCCCAGAGAAGTCTCCTATGCCACAATCGAGAAGGAATGCCTTGCAATTAAGTGGGCTGTGGAAGCTTTGCAATATTACCTCCTGGGTCGTCATTTTATTCTCCTGACTGATCATGCACCATTGACCTGGCTCGCCCTGCATAAAAATACTAACCCCAAGGTTTTGCGTTGGTTTCTTGCCCTCCAGCCTTTTTCCTACAGCACTTTCCACTTGCCAGGAAGTTTGCAGAACAACGTGGATTTCCTCTCCCGGTGTCCTTTGGCCGAATGGCCCGATCGTCCATTCTCGGGGGGAAGGCAGTGTGAGGAATCTGCAACCCCGACCCAACCCAAGATGGCCGCGGGATTGGACGCGGCCGGAAATCAGGTCGGCGTACCAGCTGTGGCCATGGGAAGCGCTGTTTCCGCTTTGCGCACACAAATGGGAACGTCCACAGCAACCCGGCGCGCAGAGCCGGAGTCGGGACCGGGAGGAGCAGAGGAGACCTTCGAGAGCGCTTCGAGGCCGAGAGACAGAGGAGAGGACGTCGGCGAGAACGAGAAAAGGCAGGAGAACGTCCCGAGCCCGAGGGACCAACCCGAAGACCCCACAAGAACCCCAGAGAACGCGAGCGAGACCGGCCACCTGACGGAACCAGAGGAGGCAGGATCTCACGATACCACGGTCACCTGGGACCGTGGCGACAGGCAAGTGACGGGGGAGACTGGGGGCTGGTTCAAAGGGTGGTAGAAGGGCCGCCTGAGCACCACACTACGTCACTAGCATGGTTATCTCCCTCACTTAGGCACGGCACTGTTAGGGACTGGTGTTAGGTGTGCACATCCCTTTCCCCCACGTATCTTGAGAATAGGCAGAGACCTGACCCTTGTTTTGTTTCTTTTCTCCCCCACTCCCTTCTGGATTTCCGGAGGCCGGTCAAAGACTTCTACACCCGAAGAAGGGATAAAGATGCCAGACCGTTGATAAAGCACCAACAGACTGCCTATTAATTGTTTGCTGTGTGTACTCAGTGACTGTGTAACTGACCACACAGATATCACTACCTTATTTCATGAGCCAGCAAGAGCATACAAAAGCTAAAAGAACCAATAAAGCTGGTAAACCATACCCCCAGACTCGCTCCTACCATCGTGTGCCTAGTAGCCGGGACAGAAGTCCTGACAACTAGCTTTTAACCCGCTTAGTGCACCAGAGCAATTAGTGTCAAACCATCTAGACTGGGTTATGATCTTCCTAGGCCCTTTTACCTTTATTAACTCATCAACCAGGTTGGTTATACACCCAAAAGCCGTGACCAGGGGGCTTCCCTCAATTAGTGGATCTAGGCACTCTTCAAAATATCTTTTGCCCTTTACTACTAATGATTTATACAGTGCCTGAGCATCGATTTTCGACCACCTAAGGCGTCTCCTCTGATCAGTTGCTCTCAGGGCGACGTCTTCCTGCATACTCTTCTTCAGTAACCCTCTATACCTCAGTTCCAGAAATAAAGGATTATGGTCACTGAAGGTGCTCCAGTCAATCCTTGCCCCAGCGATCCAGTTTTTTGCAAAACTGGATACTACAATGTAGTCTATGAAAGAGGCACATCCTCTACCTTTGAAGGTTGGTGTAAGGGTCCCCTCATTTCCTGGGACAACCAAATCAATGGTATGTCCAAGAGCATAGGTGTTTAATATTTTCCTGAGAACTAACCCCTCAGTGTTATGTTCAAAGTGTGGGCCAGACTCGACCGGACAGGCAGACCAATCAGAAATTACTGGTTGCAATTTTGGGCATAGGTGACAATTTAAATCGCCCATCACTATTACAATTGGTCCTGCCCTGCCTGACCTAGATTCTAACTCCTGTTTGAGTCTAAAATCTAATTCATGTAATACAGTATTAGTCCCTTTTACCAGCCCTGTGTTATAAATATTAAATATCAGGAGCCTCAAACCATTTCCTGAGAATCTTGCCGCCTGGAGGGTATGCGAAAACCAGGATTGGGATGTCCAGACTCCTTCTAGATTTAAATCTACATAAAGTGCTAAGCCTCACATTGCCCTTCCAGATCTGGCTTCTTGAGCTGGTACAAAGAAACATTTATAACCCGGGATTTGAAAGGGGGTGCTATCCACTGCCCAAGTCTCCTGCAAACTTATTATTTGAACTCCACTCAGTTGGTTGCGCCAGTCTAGATTATCAAACTTCCTGAGGGGCTGCCGGGCTGGAGTGGTGTTTATTACAACAGGGTTAGCGAGTGCATTATTTTTTGTAGTGGGGCTTTTTTTCCTTCCCTTATTCAGTTCGTTAGCGATTTTATCTAGCTTACTGACTAAGTTTTATCTGGCTTGCGATAAACAGTCCAGATGTTTTTGAAGGTTTACTAATACTTGAGCCATCCATACTGGGGGGGGGGGGGGGGGGGGGGGGGGCTGGCTCGAGTATTGCATCTACATCTGTAGCTACCACCTCAGGATCTTTTGTTCTGGGCAAGAGTGCTCTTGATTAAGCCTTCCTAGAGTGACACTGTATTGGCCCCACTCTCCTAGTACTGCTATTAGGAATTTTATTGTGGACCAAGGTGGCAACAACTTCCTTGTCCACTACTGGCTGCGCGCACGAAATGTTGTCAGCCGAAATTTCCAAAGTGGCAGGTATTTGAGGTGCCGATGTATCAACGTCTGTGGCCTGTGGGGGGGTGGATAAAACAGTGATTGGCATTAGGTATAAGCGTCTCTCGGTGCACTCAATCTCCCCTGAAACTACGCCAATGACTTTTCTCAGCATGAGATCAATTGCAGTAGGTTGAGCTTTGCGGGATGCTGTTCCGTTTGGCTCAAGCACGTTTATTGACGGAGTGAGGGGAATATGTGTTTTGCTCTTTGTTAAGCTTGTTTTTACTTTACAGGCCATCGTCAGAAAGAGCAAACTGATGGTCTTTACAGTAACGTTTCTAACCTTTGAGCCTACCCACAAGTTTTGAAGGTACCTTCTCCCACACTAAATGTTAGCTTCAGTAATAGTCCCCTCTACCCGCCTTCACAAGGAAATAAGTCAGTGACCCACCGCCAATGTTCAGTGTCTCTTGTCCACCCTCTATTCGTACTATCCAAGTCTCGTTGGGTCCCGGAAAGGAGCTTGTTGAAGGAACCAAGAAGGGTGGCTCAGCCCGGCCTCCTCCGGCCCCGGACGGCCACAGACGGACCCGCCCTTATCCTAGGCTTCTCCCTGCGCTGCCCGCACGCGTCCGTGACGCGGAGGGAGCTGCTGATCTTTAAGCGCCTCCGGGCGCACTGAGGCGGAAGTGGGCGGTGTGGTGCTGCAAAGCAGGCAGGGAGCTGTAGTCTCCCCCCTCTGCGGCCGCGTGAGCAGGCAGTGGTGGCAGGGGAGACCAACAGCATCAGGGCTCCAGGAGCATCTGGTACAGCAGGAGTGGAGGTAGGTTGAGCCTTTGCCCCCTCGCAGCTTCTCTGTAGTGCACTGTCATTTACAGACAGTACATATTACATTTGACTAGCCACTAAATTTCCATAGACAGGCAGTTTTACTGATAAAACTAAATGTGCATGAGTGATAGTGCAGTGTCTTGGTTAGTTTTTATCCTTTCCTAACTGCTGATATATTATGAAACAGTTGCACAGTTCATTTACAGGCATTAACATTTTATAGAATGTAAGGAAAAACAAGAGATCCTACAGCCTTAGCGTTCACATTCCCTGTTACCTAGCAAGATTGAGATTAAGCAGCAATTTGCCAGAATGAATGGCCTTAATTGGACCTCTATATTGAAGAAGCAGCAAATATTGTAACATAAAACCAAATTGTAAATGCATTTTTATTGCCTTGGCGCAACCAGACCTGAACCTCTAGAGTGCTAACTGCTCTGCCAAAAAGGTGGGATTAACACTCAAAAAATCAGGTGGAGCTATCCTTAGAGCTAATAGAAGAAAATAGTGTGACAAACTGTGCATACAACTTTTGTAAAAGCTCATACAATTACAAAAAACATGTTTCAGCGGATTTAACACTGTTTATAGGTTACTGACAGATATTTGAAAAGGGTAATTAGTGATTTGATTACTAACAAGCATTGGCATAGCCAATAGGTCTCGCATTTGGAACCTTATAAGTGTTTAGCCATGCAACAGTTGATTTTGTTGCACCCAGGATATTGTGCTGCATAACTAAATACCAAAAGCGAGACCTATTGGCTATGCCAATGCTTGTTAACCTGTGTCACTGGAGTGAGGTCACAGGCTCACACATTTTAAAGTACCACTGCTGTTTGCTCAACTTATCCCTGGTCCCTGGTCTCCACTGGTGTGGTGTTTAGCGTTGTGCAGCGCATAAGTGGTGTCTCTGCAATTGGTGTATGGGTGGCTGGGAAGGGTACAGTACAAGGAAAATGTTTTTCTATGCACTGTGTGCATGTTGAGTGCATATCCTGGGGGTATGTCTGCCTGTTAATGGTATAATGCATATAGAAAGTAGTGCTGTGCAGTGTGTGCATGTTTGTTAGAAATTGGGTTACTGGTTGAGCCCTGGTCAAGCAGCAACCAAATTAACCTGTGCTCATCCTCTAGTAGCTTGGCTAAACTTAGAGGCAATGTGTAACGTATTTGGGCAACACTTCAAATAGTAAAACTGTGAAAAAATCCCAAACCAGGTTTATGAAAAATAGGTAAACAATAAAAATCCAATCAAGGAAATCGATCATATTGAATTTTAAGTTTTAGGTAAAATAGCTCCAAAAAGCACAAAGTGCAAACCAGGCCTACACGGAACCAATTAGGTCCACTAAACGAAGTACCTTAAAACCTGGTTGAGGAATGTTGCGTAAATCCGAGGCAAAGAACCGTCAGTTCCGATATGCTGTGAGGTTGCGGTGCAAAGTCCTGTTGCGTCGACGTCTCAAGGGATTTGAGAAACTGGATTGGAGATGCGCTGCAACGTCAGTGATGCGTCGGTTCTGTAGACTGCGAGGGCGATGCAGATCTTCTGTGCCAGACCTAATCCATGTAGCAGTGGTGATATGTCGGTTCTGTTTGAGGATTCGCCAATCAGCAGAGGAGATGCATCGGTTCGGTTCAAGGATGCACCGCATAGCTTGAGAGATTCATTAGTTCCTCTGGTAAGCATGTGAGCACCATTTCCAAGGATCCAGGACTGGGAAGCACCACTTAGCAGGGTAGTCTCTCAGATGGCAGAGTCCAGTTGCGAATGCAAGGTTGTTGGAAGCCTGTTATGTCCCTGAGGCTTCAGATCAGGAGGCCAGCCAACTAACTTTGGATTCAAATGATGCAGGTCCAGTCCTTCTCGCACAGGCCAGGAGGGCAGAATAGCACAGCAGGGCAGAGGTTCTACCAAAAGCAGCCCAGCAGAGTGGCAATCCTTCAGCAGCACAGCAGTCCTTCTTCCTGGCAGAATATGCACAGGTTCAGAAGTGTAATGAAGTGGTGGTATCTGCGGTCCAGTCCTTTTACCCAGTAAGCCCTTTGAAGGGGGGGACTTCAAAGACAAGCCTTTGAAGTGCACAGATGTCTTGCCCTGTCGGTCCTAGCTTCAGACTAACTACAGGTGGTAGGCAGTCCTGTGTGTGGGGACACAACACAGCCTATTCAAGTGTAAGTGAGCCTTTCTCTAGCTCCTCCCTCCCATCCTTCAGGATAGCCTACTCAGTCGCACCTAAGGACCCATTGTTTGTGGGTGTTTAGTTGAATATGCAAAGCCCAACTACCAGCTACACCCAGTCATGTGACGGGCTGCAGACTGCAGCTTGTCTGGAAAGGAGAAACATGGCACCATCTATCAGGTGAGAATATAGGGAGAAGTGTGTCACCCAACTTCCTGAGAGTACCAAAGAAACCCAGAAACAATAACCATCTCCAGAAATAAACCCCAGGGAGGGAGGGAAGGGCTCAGGAATGGGACGGGAAGACCAGGACTCCGAGTAATGAAGATTATCAGTGAGTAACCGGGCAGTCTCAACCAGCACATTGAGTTCTCCCCTGGCCTTGAGGGTGAATACCCAAGGCTCCGCCCAATTCCTGAGAGCTCTGGGTTCCAGGATATGGACAGATTCTTGCTGGGCATGCTGGTGGATTTTCTGGGCTCTCTAGTGCTGCTTATGCTTTTGCAATCTTAGACACCCCCAGTGCATATTAAAACAAAGGCTAGACAACTTGCTTGCTCGACCCTTATGAGTTGCGCATTTTGAAATATGTATAGCATGCTGCACAGTAAAATATATTATCAGGGGTGCCATTAAACTCTGCTGCGGGACAGCCCACAGAGTTTTTGCCGAACCCCGGGCTTTATGGGTGTGGGCAGAACTACACGAACTCTGCCGGTGGAACAGAGTTCACTACCCACACTAATGTTTCACAAGTTAGGTAAAAGTGTCTGTGGAGGTTTAAAAAAGGTGTGGCTCCAGGTTTAACTTAATGATTTTGTTAATGGTCAAGTTGTGGATGAGTGCTGATTCGCAGTGGAATAGGTGTTGTTTATTTTGTGCACAAGTCAGAGATAGATTATTCCAAGTCCAGAGTAGGTCATTTCTGTACGAAGTCTACCTCAGTGTATGATTGTTTAGTGTCCTGAAGTACCATTCCCCTTGTGGTGATTTTGATGTCCATTCTGTTTCCTGGAACACAAACACAGGGCTATTGTTTTGTTTTTATGAATAAATGCTTTTGAAGATATACTGTTTTGAGATTGTATTGTGTTTGATCATGTGGTGTATTGCCAAGACTGAATTTACAACAGGTGTGAGTCTGGGTAAGTGTAAATCTAACTCGCTACCAGAGGTGCAGTCTCTACCACCAGTTGGAAGCCCAGCCTAAGAGATGCTTTTAAATGATGGGATGCATACTTGTTATGGCTTAAGGAGTGGCACAAGGCTAATGTGAGGGAAAACCTACAATTTGCTGAGGACGGCACTTTTGAATTGAAGAATTTATTTTTACTTTAGATATTTTTTAGTAGTTACAAATTCACAGCTAAAGCCTGCACAGTTCAAAGCACTGAGCGAATGAAATACTGGGGGCCACAAGAGGGCACAACAGAAAATGTTGAAGTATCAAGTTGATTAAGCTGTACATGATTGAATAAATTTGAAGATGTGCTTAAAGTTATGGCGTATTGAAGTCAAAGAGGTAAATCAAAAGAACTGAAAAAGAAAAAGGAGAAATACAATGATTTGTATGAGGAGGATGAGGTTTTGGATGAGTTATTGACAGTATTAATGCCCCCTTATAAGGAGATTAAATACTCAGAGTTTAATGAGGAGGCAAATAGAGACTCAGAGTTCTAAGAGCTAACAATGGCCAGCTGAAGAATTGTACAGAAGTACATAAAGTTATAAGCCGCCTTTAGCGGTTATGGATAAATATGCTGCAGTTATTGCATATTTAAAGAGAAAGGTTCCAGTGAAACTGGTTAATTGGTCAAATAATATGAGACCAACACAAAATGCAGAAGAACTTGTTTCTGCATACTATGGGAGTTGATGCAGATTTGCAGAAAATATACTATAATGGAATCCCCAGCTAAAAAGGGTGCAGCGGGTTTTGTGTCGGCTTTTGTGTTTAGTTTGCACACATAGGTGAGTAGTACTGGCAATCAAAGTCAATTCTTGAGTTTTCGCCTTATGTGAAATATCACAGGGATTATTGTGAGGTTAAAAAGTAGACGATAGAGAAGAAGCTGATGGTGATACCAAATTGGGTATAGAGGATATGGATGTAAACCAGAAAGAAAAAGGAAATAGAAAAGGTGACCAAGGAGGTCCCACAGGTTGTAAAAAAAAAAAAACATTGCACTGTGGACTAGCCAATCAATTAACATAACCCCACAGATATTGAGATCAGTGGCGGCTAAAAGAGCAGCCTCAGTTTCAAATTCAATAAAAGACTTTCTGGAGACACACTTCAGGGGGAAAGATCCGAGCATTGGCGATATTAACCCAACCCTGGATAACATGGCAGCCCTGAAATTTGACTCTGCAATCTATACCAACTTTAATATATCAGCGATACCCCGGAACCAAGGTTGTCCTCATCACCAAGACTCTTCCCGTCTTCCTCAAGTAGCGAGGCTCAGGGTAAAAAGGACAATAACAATAAAAATAACCACACAACAAACCATTCCATTGTAAAGGAAGGGGTTGTTAGCCCCCAAGGTTTAGGAATTGAACACTCAGAACCATCTATACAAAGTTTTAAGGTAACGGGTACCTCAAGTGTTTCAATGCTTGAAGCAATATTAATTCTTCAAAAAACATTGCAAGGCCTGCTAGAGGTTTTGATGTTGAATAATGAGATTTTAAAAACGCAAAGGGAACAGTTTAAAACCATGGTTGGTGAACTGATACAAATAAATGCTGTCTATAGTTAGGCCAGTCGGGGACCGCCAAGAAGGGAAAGTCACAAGGGATGAAGGAGTGACAAAGGATCAATAATTCAGAAGGAGGAGCCTAGGGTATACATATCTCGTTACCCAATTATCATAAAACGACAGGGTGAAAGGAGGAGTTTAAAGCAGTGCATCCTTCACTCTAGGAGGTGGGAGAATATCCCTAGAAATGACCAAGCCTCAAGGTTGCAGTGAAGTGGTAAGGGAGTAGGAAAATAACTTGTGTGTTTAGTAAAGAATGTAGCCCCAGCCTGATAAAGAAAAATACCCAGGGAAAAGGAATATTTAATGTGAAACGGAAGAAAAGATGAGGTGGGTAAAAGGTATAGAAAAAACAAGGAGTACCAAAAATAATAGCATGAAAACCCCGGGTGAGAAAGAAGGAGGGGGCAATACGGTAGGGAGGATGGAAAAGATTCTACAAGCGGGACCCAGTACTCACTGCAGTTACAGAGGCCAATTGAATAAAGGAAAGAGTGTAGATTTTCTAGGAAGAAGGGAGATTGCTCCATCTGGGGACTCACTGGGTCTAGTGGCAGAATGTTGACAGATCCTGTGGGTTTTCTTAGAGCCAATAAGTCAGGGTAAAGGTGGGAAAAAAGTGAGGAAACTAATCCTATTAAATAGATCTCAACTCCTCTTTTCCCTATCTAATGTGCATGTTAATGGAATAGCGGCACAGAGGATCTTAGAGAAGTGAGGTTCTTGGCAAACAGTAAAAGGGAGTGAAGTGACTACAGTGCTCCTTCACTCAGCTCTTCTATAAACAGCATTAGTAAATGCACAATGTTAGTTTCAAAAGAAAGGTGTTTGATCAGTAAAAAGGGAAGAATTGCTGGATTACAATATTTGGGATTATAATTGGCAGGGGAAGCCATTCCTCACATAGCATGCAGGGCTGGAGTACGACAGGTAATATTGATGGATACCTGCTGGAATAATTAAGAAAAACTCGAAATTACAATAAGCAGTAGTGAGATAGTGAGAGGTGAGGAAGTTACATTAGCTGGAAATAGGTACAGAGCCTTAGCATTTTTATATTACGAGGAAGAAGGGTGCTTGAGTAAGACTGACTAGGAGCAAGGGTCACCGCACAGCCTGCCTATATCATCCTGGAATATAAATGGTTATAGGAGGATATTGAACCAGGAAAGTTTTAAAAAGATCATTGAGGGTAATGATATTGTGTACTTACAGGAGACGTGGCTGTGCCATGAGACCCCTGTAATCGAATGGTTCGCCCACCAGGCAAAGAAAAAACCCCTTGGTAGACCTTCTGGGGGTCAATTGATGTTGATTTCCACAAAAATTGCCAGGAGGGTGGAACGTTTGGAATTAAAATGTAAATGGGCATTAGGGTGTAGAATGTTATTGTTGGCCCCCTCTCCATGCTACGAAAGGATAGTCGTTGTTAACGTATACATTCAGAAGTGGAAGGAGGATGAATATAAGGTGGAAATAGGAAACGTAAAAGAAGATTTGATGATTATATCCGATAACTACCAGAAAGATGTTATCATTGTGTTGGTGGGATTTTACCCATGAACTAGATCTCCAGAGAATAGATCCATGTTGTGAGGAATTGTTGATCTCCTATAATATATTATAGGAGGAGGCCATGTTCCCTAGGAGGGCCATTTCAGCCCAAGATATGGCTTTAGGACAACTACAGAGCTCTATGGCTTTGGTATGTGTAAATGGAAGAACGGAGGCTGATCAACCGGCAAAGAGCACATTTTTGATAGGCCATCAACCTTGTCCTATTCATTATGTGTTCATACATGCCTGGAATTTTGAATTAATTAAGTGCTTTGAGGTGGTAAGTGTGGAAGGTAGCGATCACTATCCTCTTAAGTTAGAATTATATGGAAGAAGGGGTAAGCAAAGAGATATAGCTCTTTAGGTACATGTGGACTACCCAAGGCAGCTTACAACCGGTATATCGGAGGGGTTTATTGGAAAATGAATTGCTTTACAGCAGACCCTTCCACTAGGAAACATTCAGACTAACAATGGCAATGTCTAGTTTGAAAACACAATAAGACAACTGGTGGAATGTCTGAATGTGGAAAACATGGCCTAGAAAGTAAAAATAGAACCCATAGTAAAGAACAACCCTGGTTTGAGGATGAATGTCACAAAGTAAAAGCAAGTATTAGGCAAAGGGAAAGAAGATTAAGAGTAAGGTTTAATGCTGAAATGTGCCGCACTCTCCGGAAACTAAGGAGAAAATATAAAATGATTATTAGGAATCAAAAAAGAACTTATAAAGATAGCTGTTGGGCAAGTCTGCTAGCTGCAATAGAGTCTAAAGATTTGAAAGGATTTTGGAAATTGGTCCAAGAAAGATCTGGTAAAACATTAGGATCTTTGCTTTGTGTTGTCCTGGAAGAGGAGTGGATGAGTTATTTGGGTAAAATCTATGGAAAGTGACCTTTGGTAGAGAAAGTGAGTATAATGCCTTGGCAAGGAGTGAGGGAGGAAATAAAGGAGTATTTTATGCCCAGTTATAGTAGAAAAGTTATATCTAGCCTAAATCTTACCCGTACCCTGGCCCGGACAAGTTGCCTGCAGTGATTATAAAATCAAGGCTGGAGTGGTGGGCTGAGTTCTTTGCAAAAATGTATCAGGGGATCCTTAATACAGACATTATATCGGATAACTGGAAAGGAGCAATAAAAAAACCAATCCATAAAAAAGGTGACTTAAAAGCCCCAAAGAACTACAGAATAATAAACCTATTTGATACGTGGAAAAATATTCGCCAAAAATATTCTGGAAAGGCTTAAGGATTGGGTAGAAGCTAATTGAATTGTGCACCCGGAACAGGGGGCAGGGGGGGTTTAAAGAGGGACACTCAACAATTTACCACTGTTTTGCGCTCTGGTCCATCATACAGAAGTCGATAGAGCAGAGGGGAGTGCAGTTCTGCTGTTTTGTGAACTTCCACGCAGCATTTGATCTAGTGGACCGGGAGCTGCTGTCGGAGGCATTGATTGGGTATAACATTCCAAGGGATTTGCTGGGGCTGATCCAAGCTCTTAATTCTGATAACTGGGCCCAGATAATTCTAGATGTAGGGGGGGGAGTCTATCTCAGAAAATACAGATTGGAAATGGTGTTGAGGCAGAGGTGCGTATTGGCCCCCTTACATTTCTCCTTATTTATTGCAGACTTGCCCCAAATTCTAGGTAATGAAAGAGGGGCAAGTCCGAATTCAGATTGGAAACACATTTCATGTCTATTATATGCAGACGATCTTGTTATAATTGATCAAACAGAGATCGGCCAACAAAGAAAGCTAAATAGGCTTAATGAATACTGTGGTTCAAAAAAACTCATTGTCAATATGGACAAGACAAAGATTCTTTGCTTTGGTCGGAGGAAAATAGGGTTTACATGGTTTTTGGGTTCTGAGCAATTGGAAAAGGTAGCCGAATATAGGTACCTGGGGATGTGGTACGAGAAAATTCTGCATTGGCACACCCACCTTGACGCAGGGCATCAGTATTGGTTAGTGGATTGAAAAAATTCAATGGTAACTATGGTCAAATGTCAGATAGGCCGATCCTAAAAGCCTACGCAGCAATGGTACCACCACAATTTTTATATGGTGCTGAATTGTTATATTTGTGGCAAAAAAGGATGGGACGTTGAGGAGGGAAAAACCCTGAAAAAACGATTCTCATTGCCAAAATCTTCAATGGTTCAGGCGGTGAGATTGGAATTGAGAATTATCTCATGGAGTATAACAGCTTGCAGGGCCCTATTACGATTTTGGCAGCACCAGGGAACAGGAGAAGATTTTAAGATTTCGCAATGGTGCAGAAACAAGATTTTAAAGAGTAAGCTAACATGGGCAAAAGGTATGAGCTACCATTAGCAAAACATGTTGCATGTTGACGGTTAAGCTGTGTCTCTAGACCCATCAAATTGAGGTAGATAAGAGCAAACTCAGGGCCCTGGGAAAAAAAAATCTCTTGAGCACAGGACCAAGATTACCTCTTGCAGAAAAGTTTTGTACGCTTCATGGTCACCGCGTGGCAGAACGAACAACATTTCCCTTACATTGATAGGTTACCCTGCCGTTGGTTAAGAAGGGAACTACTAAGGCTAATAATTAGGGTTAACCCCTGTAATGTTAATAATGGGGTAAAAAGATCCAGGATTCTTAATAAGGAAAACTGTGTCTGCACCTTGGGAACAACTTGTGACATTTTACATATATTATTTGATTGTCAGAAGGTTGTAGATATACGAAAATAGTTTTTATGCCCGATTTTTAAAAAGTATGATATAAAAAATGGGGATCAGGCAGTAAACCTTTTAACTGAAATGAGTACTTTGGACATAGATAATGCCATGGGGAAGTTAATTTAAAAAATTAAAGTTTTCCTCAAATATGAATGTAATTGAAAGGCTGTTTTATAGTTTTAGGTGCTATGTGTATACGAACTGTGGATAGGACAATTGAGTGTATTACATGAAATTATATGATGTTTTATGATGTTTTTGAGCAATGTGTTTAAAATGTTGTATTAATGTAAGTTTTAAAAACATTTAAGGACTATTTGTCTAAATAAACTTGCTTTGAATTGAAGTGAATTGATACAGATAAGATTCTATAAGCAAGGAGGGCAAGGCTTGGCACGCCAGCAAAGTGGCACACAGTTTCAGGGGACTCCGAGAGGTGATGGAAGTTCGAGGTTGACGCGCTAACAATATTGCTAATGAGAAGTAGAGCTTGACTCAGATGTAATAAAGATGGACAGAACTTTTGTAGAGTTAATGTACAGTCCTATGCTAATGGGACACAAATGGCGCCTCAAATACATTTCATGCAACAGAATAGGATACCAATGGCACAGAATGAGGTGACACAGTCAATGGTCCCAGCCTGCTAGCATTTGTGCAGAATACAAGACAGTTCCACAGAACGTTGCCTTTGGCTCCTCCTCTTCCATGTCTGATGCAGAATATTTCAGTTTAATTTACACAGAATTTTTAGTTTCAACAAAATGTAGTTCAATCCTCAGTGAGGTGATTAGTGATCAATTTCCGCAAATTTGCTGCTACCTTTGGGCTTCTGCAAGGACCGAGTCAGGTTCAATGACAGTGCCCGAGAGAAGAGCACTGCATGGTTAGTGAAATTCTAGAAGTATACCAGAATAGCGCATTCGCAGAATAAGTAGTTAAGGGCCATCCTGTGTCATTTGGGTTGATACTGATGCTACGCATTCCACAGTTAGACCGGTGGAACTTCCTAAAGGACCCCTCTTGGGAATGGAGGTCCAAGGTATTTCAAATAGACAAGTGGCTATCAAGTTATCACCAAATGTTTCAGTAAAGGTAGACTTTGCTATAAATGATCATAAATTCAAGATTAGTGAAATCAGTCCAGGAAATCTTTTGGGTTGAGATTTGCAGGATAAATTATATTATGTAATTAATTGTACTCTGGATGATGTCTACACTGAGACAAAAATCCAGACATTGAGCTTAATTTGAAATAAAATGCACTGAGAAGTGGCAGATTTCTGGTTCTCACAGAGAACATACCTCCAGAATTGAGGCAGATAGTGAAGGATTGGAATTTTGCCAGAAAATATGTTGGGTTTGTGAAATGTGCACAACCAGTGCAGATTACCGTGGAGCCAGCTGCAGTGTGTCACATATATCCTAATAAAGACTTTATTATTAAGCTGAGGAAGAGATTACACCTGTTATTGAAAAGATGAGGCACAGGACCTCTGGAAGGAAGTTTTATAGTCCTTCACAAGCAAAATGGGAAGTGGAGGATATAGATATTAAATAAGGTAGTAGTTCCATGTTACCAAATCCAGCACCAATGTTGTGGCAGATTTCAGCGGACACAGAGTAGGTCACCGTGACTGATTTTTGTTCAGCATTCTTTTCCATTTCTCTACATGAGGATAGTCAGCATCTTTTTTCTCAGATTTAAAGATAAGGCAGAATCCCATTTTATTTTCTCAAAAGTGTTTAAGAGGGATTTAGAATCTTTGAGATTACCCTGCGAGTCATTCTTGGTGCAATACATGGATGGTCTGATGGCTGCAGCAAAAACAAAGGAGGGATATAAGTTGGACACCATTGCATTGTTGAATAATTTAGCTGATAATGGGCATAATGTTTCACCCAAACAATTACAATATTGTGAGACCGAAGTTACTTATCTGGGACATCAAATCCAAAAAGGAGTTAGGAAGTTGTCAAAAGATCACATTGCTGCAATTCTGTGAATTAATTCACCAACTGCACAGAGAGAAGTTAGAGCGTTTCTAGGAATGGTGGGCTACTACATCAGTGGATACCCAATTTTCCTTAACTGTAAAACTACTATAAAGACTGACTCACAGTGATGTAACTGATTCTAAACGCTGGGATTAAAAATGTATGCAAGCGTTCCTGGATGTAAAGGCATGCTTTGTGCATGACACCAACCCTAGGAATGCCTGATTGTGATGCAGCTGTATTTATTCAAGAGCAGCAAGGCTCTCGAAAAAGACCTGTTTCATATTTTTCTAGAACACTTGATCCAGTTGCCTTTCTTCTTCCTGGGTTACTGCTACTACTGTTGCTGTCACTCAGAGCAACTCCATTGTCATGGGTCACATGATAATTGTGCTAGTGCCTCATCCAGCAGAAACACTTTTAACTCGCACTAGAACTCAACATTTAACAAATTCCAGGCTGAATAAATATAAATTGACCAACTTAGTAGCTCCAAAGGTGTAGTAGTTTAAACTTAGAAGTAACAGAATTGTGCACTAAGCTAAGACCTAACATTTACGATGTACCACTTGGTTGGGTTGAATCGGTTTTATGTTATGTGCATTTGTAAAGTACACTATCACCCATGAGAGTATCCTTACGCTGAGTAGGTGTGTGTGCCTAGCCCTATCTTCCTTTTGAAGGGAAGAGGAGGTTCTGATGTGGAGAGGGAGGTCATTCCATGCTTTAGGAGTGATGTAAGAGAGGACTTGTCCTCTTGATCTGGTTCTGTGTATGCGTGAGATGTTAGTGATAAGAGAACTGCATAGTGGAGGTGTCTGGATGGTTGGTGGAAGGAGATGCAACTGTTCAGGTAGGTGGGGCCTGAGTTGTGGAGTGCCTTGAATGTGTGTGTGAGGAGTTTGAATTGAGCGTGTTTGTGTATTGGAAGCCAGTTTACAGCTAGATTCATCATTGTCCCGTTTTGCGAGTCCTTAATAGCGATTATTAGGGAATCGTTATTAAGGACTTGTAAAACGGGATTCATGTAGGAATCGCTAAATAAATTGCGATTCCTACACATTCCTTATTTGCTAATCGCAAATAAGGATGCGATTTCAAGGGTGCCAGGGGTGTCCAAAGGACACCCTGTAGCACCCCTGAAATGTAAATTTAGACTTATGTTGCGCACACACATGTCCAAAGGACATGTGTGTGTGTAACATACAACTGAGAAAAATGCACAAAAGTGCATTTTTCTCAGTTTTCGCTATTTACCACGAAGTCAGACTTCGCGGTAAATAGCTGCAAAAAAATTCGAAATCGCAATTTTTTAATGGTTCATGAATAGCATTTAAGGAATCTCAAATTGAGATTCCTTAAATGTGATTGCAATTTGAAAAATCGCAATTTTTTGCGATTGTTCAAATTACGAGTTCATGACCCATTGATGAATTCCAAATGCCATTTTTGCGGGCGCAAATGGCCGAATTCAGCGATTCGCACCATTTGCGCCCGCATAAATGCTTGATGAATCTAGCTGTTAGTTCCCTGAAGTGTGCTGTAATATGGGTTATGTGTGGCAGACTGAGGATGTCTGGCTGCAGATTTCTTGAGGGGCAGAACTTTTAGATGACTCCTATTTGAGAGACATCCAAGGAAATGTATTAGCAGCATCTGCAGTTAACATGTTGACATTCCCTGTGGAGTCATCATACTGGTGTAATGTAATTTCTGCACAAGTGCCTAAATTGATTGCCCTTTCTACTGCTTGTTGCATAGCAGGACATTGACTGTTACAATCTATGCTGATAGTTAATACTGCTTTAGGATAGTGCACAATTTCAGCCAATTGTGCTCACAGTGTGGTTTCATGAATTCAGCTGGGACTCCAATTCTCTGTGGACAACACACTTCATTTGTTGTGTGCTGTAAAATTGCCGTCGAAAATAGCAGTGAAGTCACAAGCAAACCAAAAAACCAACTTGTGTAGCTTGACACAGAGCAGTCAGGCTTATCTTAGAGGCAATGTGTAAAGTATTTATGTAGCACTTAAACAGTAATCAGGCAACAATACAACACAAAAAATCTACCACATCAAATCAGAAAAATAGAGTATGTTTTATTAAATAAACTAAGACCAAAATGACAAACGTCCAATCAATAGAATTGGAGATATGCGATTTTACAAATTTAAGTGAATATAGCGCCGAAAAACACAAAGCTCCAACTGTGGATATCTGGTTACACTAGACCGGGACAAAGTTACAAGTTCAGGCCAACCACGATGGATAATGAGCCAGCTACAGGGACCTACGTAGGTCCGCTGAACACAGTACCTCAATGCTGATTGTGAAGAAATGTGGTGTCCCACATAGAGGAAGTGTCGTGCAACTGAGATGATGTGAGGTTCAGGTGAGGATATGCATTGCACAGCAGCAGATCCAGGTAGCTGTGTTGAATGAAGCAATCTCGGTGCGTGGAGATGCATAGTGCAGCAGCAGTTCCAGTTGGCTGCTGTAAGCCATGCAGAGTCCTTAAGTACAGATGCATTGCATAGCGGCGGTTCCAGTGGGCTGCTGTAGGCAATTCAGTATCCTTGTGTCGGGGAAGTCCACATAGAAGAGGCAATGTGGAGGTTCTGCCTGGGGTTGCACTGCACATCAGAGGGGCTGGCAGGAATCCTTCAGGCCCACTTTCCAGGGTCCAGGACTAGGGGTGATACCACTGGGCAAGGTAGGACTCATAGGTGCAGAGCCCAGGTGCTGGTTACAAGAGACCAGCCCTTGGTGTCACTCTGGTGGTCCTGGGTATAGTTTGCAGGTCCAGTCATTCTTATCCAGGCAAGAGGGCAGTAAGCCAGCAGGTCAGCACATAATTCCTTCAGGGCAGCATTCCAGCAGAGTAGCAGTCCTTTCAGCAGTACACCAGTTCTTCTTCCTGGCAGAGTCTTCCACAGGTCAGAAGTGTACTGAAGAGTTGGTGTCTGAGGTCCAATATGTATACCTGGTGCCTTCATTGAAGTGGGAAAAGCCTCTAGAGAATTCCCTTTGAAGTGCTCAAGTTTCCTGCATCCCCTGCCCCTGGCTACAGTCTAACTACAAGGGGTATGCTATAATTTCTCTGAAGGCAGGACACAGCATATTCAGATTAAAGTGGGGGTGTCCAGCAACACCCCCCCCCCCGCATCCTGCCAGTGGTTTCCCAACCAGGCACACCTATGCTGTTAAAAGTACAACTGCCAACTCCATCCAGTCATGTGACCCAGAGACAGGTTGCAGGCAATAAATTATAAATACATCAAAAACCCGGAGCCCTCCTCATGCATGTGGGCTAATCCTCCCTTGGAGAAGTGTGGCTCACTGGTTAGAGCGGCAGACTCTGAAGCAGAGATCAGGCCCGGTACCAGGGTTCAAGTCCCGACGCGGCAGGGTCTTGAGCTCAATGTCCGTGGACTCGATAATTCTCGCCTCAGCGCCTACTCTAATCATGGGTCCCATGCTGCAACTCTGGGCAATAGCTTGCTTAATCTCCACAACGGCCCCTACAACACTGGGATGCCTGGCTTCACCATGGGGGTGCCCAGGAGGCATCTCACAGGGAGAGCCAGGAAGGGTTCCACAGCGTTATACAGCGCTGGGACGCAACGTTGGGGCAGCTGTGCGCTTTACAAAATACACTACATTTACATTTACATTTGAAACAAAAAGCAAAAAGCTTTTTATGTGTAACTCTTGACCATCTGGGTTACCCATTGGTGGCATCCTTCATCATTGGGTTCTTCCTGTTCCGCTGAGGAACGGGGCGTTCTGCAACCTTTGGGTTACAAAGAAGCACTGTGTCATATTTAATCCACCTGAATGATGGAGGATAGGAGTTGGAGGAATTTGGAAACAGTGGCAGCTCTTCCGCAGTGCCAAATAGAAACATAAAATTATATTAACTTGGATTTATTATAATTTTATGCTTAGTGTCCTGCTGCTTTACGGGCGGGCGGGCGGGGCTGTTCTGCCCTCGGAGCAGGGGAGGATTGGTTTGCCCACTACAAAGTGCGCAATGACTGTTTGGTCAGCCCTCTCAGGCCGCCATAACCAGTCATGCGCACTCTTCCCGGTGTCCATGCAGGCTGCATTACAGCCTGCATGGAGACCATGCCCACCCCTCCAGCCCCTGGCTCAGACCAATCACAACGCTGCATTGCAGCATTGTGATTGGCTTAGGGAAGGGAGCATGGCTGCCTGCTTCCAGTTCCGGGAGTCAAAGACAGGAGGCAGGAGAGCAGGAGCCATGCCGGCCACCACTGTTTGTAAAGTAAAGTTAAAAATACCTGTCTGGTAAGAAAACTGTTTTTATTCTGTCCTCCAGGCAATAGGATTAAAATAGGGGAAGAAAAAGTAAAATGTAATCTCAGGTTTAATGATCCTACTTGCTTTAAACTCAGTCTCTATGTTTCAGCAAACCCTTCTTGTGGCTTTCATCAGGGCCATGAATCTCACTTCCTGAGAACACTCCTTATTTTATAAGCGTACAGTGTTATTAAATCACATGCTATGCATAGAACTAGAAACCATACACCTACTTGGTGTTTTTCTCTGCAATATCTGAAATATATAAAAGGAGAATTAGCTTTCTACAGTGGAGGGTTCTGCAACATTACGGACATGCCTCTCGCTTTAAAATACACCCTATTGTGGAATTTACCCATGCATCTCAAAGCTGCATCAGTGATGAAAACAATGAGAGCACATCTAATACACTCATTGGTCATAGCCCCTGTGACAGAAAATCCACGTTAGGGCGAGAAAGCAAAAGACACACAGGTGCCGGACAGAATGCAGAACAAATCAAAACATTCACCCCCAGTCAAGAGATCTGGGTTGACTCCATCATTCCTTTGCTCACCATGCTACTCCAGTTTAGACCCAGCCACATGCAAATCAGTCTTGCCCAAGTTCCTCATGGGAACAGTCAAGTCTGAACTGCTAAGCCAGGTCCTTCATGGACCGTCATCAAGCATCCTAGGACCAGTTTCTGGGTATCACCCCTCATCAGCCAGGCAAGCTTGAATCCAGTGGCACTGTGAGCCTGGAACCCACGACGGATTTAGGCCCAGATCTCTGTACTGGGGTGAATGTTTGACATTGTGCAGCATTCTGTCCATCAATTGTTCTTTTTTGCATTAGTCACCCTGGATGGGACGGGTTTGCCCAAACGTGGGTCCGGTGCTCTCCATGCCACTGGAGTCAAGCGAGCCTGGCTGATGAGGGGTGATGCCATGAAACTGGTCCCCGGATGTTTGTTTCGGGTCCATGGAGTACCTGGCCTGGCAGTTCAGGCTGGACTGTTCCCATGGGCAGCAGGGTGAAGACTGATTTGCAAATGGCTGGGTCTGAACTGGAATGGCATGGCATGGCATGGGGAGCAAAAAAATTATGTCTGTACTGGGGTGAATGTTTGACATTGTGCTGCGTTCTGTCGATCAATTGTTTTTTTTTTGCAAACATCCACATTGAACATGCACACAAGACAATACAAACTAATCTATAAAAATAAAAACACTACATACATATAAAAAGCACTAATAGTGCTTCATAGGTTCCATGGTGATGAGGCGCACCTGTTTTCACACTCTGTGTATGAAGGGGGAGGCAAAAATGATCACTAATTATGAATATGCGTGATCCAGCATAGAGGATTTACTTGGCTGTGCAGTACTTACTTCGTCAAGGTCTCACATGGTTAAATAACCTAGAATTTCATCACCAGTACCTGCATGTTACCCGTGCAACCCCGCTTTTAGGACTTTTAAATGCTGTGTCTTACAGCGTGCGCGTAATACTCGTGCAAACCACTAAGGATACTGGGTGCCGGTAAAACTAGATGGTGCACCTAACAGTAATGGTGGCTGAGTAGGGAATTACTTCATGGTTCCATTTCATGCCTGTATCATGCGTGCAATCTGATAATGATGCTGGGTGCCGGTAAGGTAGACCACCCACCCAGCAGTAATGGTGGCCGCGTATTGAACCACTTCCTGGTTCCATTGCATGCTTACTCACACAGAACTCACAGGACGTTTATCGAGGACTATTTTTATAGGAGTGATAAAGGTTGTTTATTGCCAAAAGATGGACAATATGTTACAAATGTTGATGATCATTACAAAATAGTGTAATCTGAGAAAGTGAGTTTATGAACAAGGGGGCATATTACCAAGGCAGGCGAAATGAAATTATTGCTGCTTTTGCGGCCGTTTTCGGCCGCAACGCGACGATAATATCATCGCCCTTTTAGCAAGCTGTCGCTAACATCAGTTAGCGACAGCTTTTAGGTGATAGCGAGCGGTTTGGGGCCCGCTTTGCATGTCAGCGATATTTATCCCTAATGACATGCAAAATGGATGAACCCAACCAGTTAGCGACTGAAAACAGTCGCTAACATCGCTATCACCTATTAGCAGGCAGGCGTAGCGCTAAAAAAATTCACGCTAAGCGCAAATATCACTGAAAACTAACGCCTGCTCAGACCAGTTCTTAACCTATATATCCAATGGGAGTTGGATATTTAGGTTAAGACCCTATTAGCGTTAATCCCTGAATATCGCTGGATTCCCAGCGATTTTCCCGCATTTTGCCGCTATCCCCGGATATTTTGTCGCATTGGAGATAAACGTTTCTAATAGCACGTTATCTCTGCGATAAAATGTGGCGATGCTTGGCGAAAAAAAATAATTCGCTAAGCTTATTTAGCAATAAATATCGCCAGTTGTTGATAATGTTCCCCAATGTTTTGTGAATTCAGATGAATCAAAGAAATTCAAAGACAAAAAAATCCAAAATCTTTGTTAAAAGAAAATAGATTAACAGAAAAAAGGCATTATGAAGACTGAATATCTAAGGGAGAATGCAGCAGCACAGGGGCTAATAGTGAATAGTGAACCCTTCATTGTCCAACATGACAAAACTTTCAAAATAGACAGTTGGCTAATATTCTAGCATTGTACACATGATTGACTCATTTTTCACAATAAAAACAGCCACCCGACCATAGGAAGAATTGAAAACAGAGATACATACAATAGAGATCCGACCGAAATCTTTCGAATCCTTCTCCTCTCTTAAGAAAAGATTAGAAGAACTTAACAAAAGCATGACAGAATTCGCAAACTCAGTTAAACAAATAAAGCGTCAGAAACTCAAGAAGGATGCCGAGAGGTTCACACATGAACTGGTGTATCCTTACATAAGAACAGAAGCATGACGGAATTCGCAAACTCGCTTAAACAAATAAAGAGTCAGAAACTCAAGAAAGATGCCGAGAGGTTCACACATGAACTGGTGTATCCTTACATAAGAACAGATTACTCTGGCATACGAATGAAGTCCTGTTTTGATATTGATAGTGACTCCTCCAAAGACTAGTCTGGAAGCACCGACTTTAGTAATAGCATTAGTGACGAATAAACAAATAGGCGAGGTGGCCATAAAGGCTATACATTTGCATATGGACAGGGAAGGGTTTGGGTACCGTACAACAGCCCCCCAATGTACCCACCACCATTTTTTATCGCCCTACATGCACCCTTCCCCTTTTGACCAATGTAACTCTCCACATGGTCATTCCACACACAACCACTACAGCCAACGGAGGCCTTTTTTGGGAGAGGCAAAGGTCACATGAGGAACAGAGGGAGGAGGAAGAACCACATCCACTGAGGACCCTCACCAGAACAACAGGGAGTAAACACCGGGAGTATGACAAAAGAGAACCAATCGGGCCCAAGCAACCAGATAACCTAGTCATAAACCTCTCAGAGAAAATTCTCACAGACCCTCAGAAATGAGTTCTAGACAAAGTACTTGATTTTGTGCCCACAGCAACACTGGATAAATTCAAACTCCACAGTGAAATAAACAAATTTCGAGAAAGATCAAACTGAAAGTTTTTCTTGGAGGGAAAACCACAAGACGAGGGTAATGAGGGTGACACAGGGCTCAACCCCATATCAACTTTTATCCCCAATACCTCCACAACAGCAGTCCTAGTCAAAGTAAAAGCGTTTGAGAAAGCAATACTTTATGAAATTGGGGAGATCGACCCCACTCTTAGCGATACTTTTCACAGCACAACATTGGAAGAGAATGAGGCCATCAGAGAACTTAGGCTAAAAAATGACGTTGACAATGCCACTGTAGCTATCGTCCAGGAGAATCAGGCATGGTGGAGAGATTTAACGGCAACTTTGAAAACAAAAATGGCAAAAGTGTGTGTTCCACCTTCTCTGAAACGGCTGAAGGCACTTCCTTTGGTGTTCATGTGATGCACTTCTAATAAAAAGACATGATTAGGTGGCCAGGAAGGACTGATGGGAAGTTGAACATTCTGAGTATTCCATCTGCAGCTTTACTATCTATTACGTTTGATTTGATTCTGGATTACAACTAGCACCTACCGGATACAGTATGCTCTTTATCTCACCAGATGCAACTTGCAAAACCATCTGCATTTACGGAGATGTGTCATGACCGGAAACCAGGAGACTGGATCCTTGTCAAAAGGAAAGTGATGAAAGCTGCCTTCAGTCAGAATGGAAAGGGCATTACCAAGTAAACTTGGTGACAAATATGGCTGTGAAGTATGGGGGTTTGTCGTATTGGATCCAAGAATCCCACACTAGGAGTGTTTGCTAAAGAGATTGTGGGACAAGCCATTGAGTCACAAAATTAATATCAAGTTCAATGTGTGGATCTAGAGAAAAAGAAACATGAACCCCAACTAGCCAAGGAGAAAGACTCCTGAATCAAGCTAGTCTGCTGAAAGTGAGAGAGAAAGAAGCAGCGCAGTACAAATCAATCCTGAACACAGTGGTGCAAAATCAGCTAATGAAGCAAAAATAGGCGCTGATAAAAAAAAGTCTGAGTTGAGCACTGAAGAAACATAAGAGAGGGGTGCAACAGGTGGTACTAAAAGGAAACATCCAAACAAAAAGGTACATATATTCTGAATGAATGTATCTGGCCAAAAAATACACTGATTTGAAAGGTCTTCGATTTTTGTTTGGAGATTCCAAAAGCCCTTATGAAATGGTAAATGAACTGAAAAATCATTATTATCGACAACCTAACTGCTATTCTGAATTTTTGAAAGATTGTGTTGATTCTTTTTAAAGGAATTTTGTTTTTGATAGGTATGGTTTCTCAAAGACTAATTACTTGGAAAACTGATTAATTTCAATTTTAATTTTGGAGATAGAGGGGCTCATTACGATGGCGGAACAATCGACACCGGTGCGGCGCATATTAGGATGTGTAGACTGAACAGCCTTTCCATGGCGGCATTGCCGCCATGGAAAGATGGCGCGGATTGGTTTTGGGGGACAGTTTTGCCCCCCCCCCTTGTGCCTGGGGGAGGTGGGGTGTACTTGGGAGGTACCTATGGTATCAATCCCACATTTCTCTGCAGCAAGTGCAAGGCACCGTAGGGTGCCTGCCATGTGATGCAGTTAAATACTAGACATGCGATTTTCACATTGCGGCGGATGCTGATGTCAGCAGCACCCGCTGCAATGTTAAATTGCTGAATGTGACTGCCATGGTGGCGGTCGCATCCTAATTTGCCGGCCCCCAACACCGCAGAGATGGCGGGCGGACTCAGGTCCGCCCGTCATCCTAATGAGCCTCAGACTTTCTAAAAGATGATTATAAGAGATGAAGAGAATGCCTTCAAGAAAAGAAAGGATCTACATGGCTTACCAATTAATTTTAATACTTCTCATTTCAGCATTTTTAAAGTCTTAGGTTCCGATTCTGATCTCACTGGGAGAAGGCTCCGCCTGACTCTGTTCGGGAGGGCTTTCCGACCGACTCGTGCTCTGGGGCTCAGAGTGCCGGAGTTTGATGCAAACAACCGCTGACGGACACGGGTCACTCAGAGCCCCATTTAAGTCAATGGTAGCCTGTTGTACGATGCGTACACAGGCTCCCATTAACAAAAAAGGTATGTTGCGCACAAGGGCACCCCCTCTAGTGGGGACGCATCTGTGCCACCCACACCATACATGCATGTGTAGGGGGGACCCTTGGCTCCCCCCTGTGATCGACTTGTACGCCTATGGGTGTTGGGGGGTCTGGCGCAGACCCCCGAAGTCCGTTTCCCAGAGCTCTTACTTGTTGGAGGCTCGGACTCGATCCGGCTGTCCGACTCGTGCATCGTACTGGCTGGGTCAGAAATCGCCTCCATTGAACAGGACAGTTTGCTTACGGACGAGACGTACGGAGCGGTTTGGACCCGGAAACCATTCGGTCAGCGATTTCGCATTCCTTGCACCGTACTTGCTTGCTCGTACAGTTGTACGGGTTGGTCGGAAAACATATGTCCGGCTCATCCTTTTTCCTGCCAGATCGCGTTCAGAGCCCTTTTGAGCAAGATCGGAATCGCCCCATTAGTGTAACATATCCTGCTGGTGGATATCCTCCAACACCACTAGTAGTTCAATGTTGTTTTAATAATATTAAGCATTGCAATTTAGAACATAGAAATAGGTATGATACGCATTTTGAGGACAATACTTACATAGAACGTTTTAAAACATTATAGAAGCATAATAAACTTGTCAGATTGTTACTTTTGTGCCTACTTACCCACCTCTGTTACAGAGGATGTGACGTACATGCAATTACCTTTGTCTTATGGTTTATCTTGTGCAGTTTATTATTCAATAATTATGCATCAGAATTATTTAGAAGACGTTACCTTAGATTGCGATGTGCCAATAAATTACTTACATTTTATTAAAAGCCTCGAAACAACTGAAATTATTTCTAGGGGTTTAATAAAGTTCCACAGTACTAATACTAGTACTGCAAACATACAGAATGTGTGTAGAGTAACTGAAGTGGACTATAACTTTATTAAGAATAAAACAAGAAAGGTTCATATGTGTTGAGAGCAGGTATTCTTGGCGATGACTTGTAGGTCTGTTTGGTTCAAAGATACAACCTATCGCTTGTAGCAACAAGTTACTATTCAAACCGAGATACGCGCTTTACCACAAAAGCAATATTCCAGGGAAGGAAAAAAGACTGAATCTCATCAAGAAAACCTTCCAAGAATCAGGCCAATTGACAGAGGGGAGTGCTAGACCTGGCATCTTTTGGCATGTTTCCCCTTTCTTTTTGCTTTCTGACCTCACGGTTTTCACTCTGCCGGTGTAGTGTCTCTGCGCACTTTCTCACTGTAGTTCAGTGGTAAAGTGCAAGTGCTCCTATTGTAAATTGGATTATGGATTGTTTTTTTTCCATTTTTGCCATATTTGATTTACTGGGAAGTCCCTAGTAAAGTGCACTAGGAGTGGGAGGGCCTGTAAATCAACTGCTGCTAGTGGACCTGCAGCACTGATTGTGCCACCCACACAAGCAGCCTTTTAAAGGGTTCTCAGACCTACCACTGCAGTGTCTGTGCACAGTTGTTCCTGCCATGTCGACTTGGTAAACCCTTGTAGGGAGGGTGCAGTGTATGTGAAAGGTAGGACATGTCCTGGTGTGTATGACTTGTCCTGATAGTGAACTACAGTGTAAGCATGGGCGAATTTTGCGAATTTGCAATTCGCGAATTTGCGGATTTGCAAACTCGCAATCCGCAAAATTCACGAATTTGCGGATTCGCCGATTTTGCGGGGTTTTTAAATGGGGGGGTCTTCTGTGCGAGTTCAAGTGCCTCTTGTGTGTATAAATGGTCAGAGACCGATCAGAGCAGCAGATGAAGAGAAAGAAGCTCCTGGTCACAGGAACAGCACGAGGATTGCGCCCGTGAAAGTCAAGGATACAAAGGCCTCTATCCAGCATCACAGCTGATTTTGGTAGATTTGGGAAGAAGGCACACCTGCCCAGCCTCGACGACGCTCACGATTGTTTTTGGGCTGATGAATGAGTCACTGAATTTGAGCTTCAACTAGTTCCAGCGGCCATGTGTGTGTTACTATGCACACCGATGTGCTCAGGGGTCCCTTGAGTGAGTTGTCCAGTGTCCATCCATCATCCTGTAACTATTTTAGGATGGCGCCGGCAAGCTGCCAGCGCCATCCTAAAATAGTTACTAAATTAGCTGCACCATGAAGCACTAATTGATAAAATAAAGCAGGTGCTCGAGCACCTGCTTTATTTGATCTATTAGTGCTTCCTGTTGAAGCTAACTTAGTAACTATTTTAGGATGGTGCTGGCAGCTTGCCGGCGCCATCCTAAAATAGTTACAAGTTCAAGCTTGAAGGCTTGAACTTTTGCCCCCGGAATCCGTCGCTTGCGGATTCGCGGATTTATGGTAAATTCGCGGATTGCGGATTTACTGAAAATCCACGAAATCCGCGAGCGGAACGGATTTTCCGCCCACCCCTACTACAGTGTGTAGTAACTCGACAGACAAAGTAATTAAATGATATGTCTTTATTACGAACTCCCACGGCACGTCCTACGTTGCCTGTGGCTAGAAGTCTCACAACTGTCATCAACCAACTGTCATTGCCGTCCGCGTCATAGCGGACGGCACGAGACGCTGAAAGCACGCCTCGCGCTCAACCAGCGCGAGACAGGCCAGGCTACTACATATCTCCTTTCCTTAGAGCATGGAGAAGCAGAGCGAACAGAGGAGAGAGAGAGAGAGAGAGAGAGCGAGAGAGAGAGAGAGAGAGAGAGAGAGAAAGAAAAATGAACATGTGCAGAAAACACAAGTGGCACAGAGAACATCAGAAGATCATTGACGGTACCTAACAGGAACACTAACAGTTCTGGAACTCCTCCTGACAGTGGCGTGGCAGGGAGGAGAACTCTGGACATCAAGTTTACCTTGAGAGACCCTATGAGAGACCTCTCATTTCAACATGGAACATTTGACGTTATCAATTACATTTTTGACTTTCGCCACCTTGTTACCATTCCACCAGTCCTTTCCGTTGACTCGAACAGCATTGCCACACACTTTATCCACCACCACAATTTCCCCATACTTAGATTCCCCTTTTTTTACAAAACCAGGTTTCTTGATTCTGATCCTGTCCCCCACAGCAAACTCTCTGATCTTAACACACTTCCTTTCGTCAAAATACTCTTTTTGTTTGAACTGGACCTCAGCAGATTTGGACCTCACTTTCTCATCCATTTCTTGGGGAGTGGAATTGGATTTATTCCATTTAGACATCCAAACAGGTCTAAATTCAGTGCATGGTTTTCTACCTCTCAGTAATTCGAAAGGGGACACTCCGGTAGAAGAATGGGGGGTGGTTCTATAAAACCACAACATTGTCCTGACACTTAGGGGAACGGCTTTGTGATGGGCTAGGGCCCATTTGACACAATCACCTATGACTCTATTGAGTCTCTCTACCAAGCCATTAGTTTGAGGGTGATAGAGAGAACTACGGTGATGGGTTATGGCAGTTTCTCTAAGAAACTCTTCCACTTCAGATGATACAAATTGTACTCCGTTGTCGGATATGATGGATTGGGGGAACCCTTCTCTCATGAATATTTCCCTTAAGAAGTCAATAATTTCTGCGGAGTCAACCTTGGAGACAAACTTGGCCTCGGGCCATTTAGTGTAATAGTCCACCATGACAATAGCGAATTTGCATTGTTGAGGTAGACTGTGAAAGGGTCCTAGAACATCGATCCCAAGTTTTTCCCATGGTCCACCCGGGAGGGGAATAGGTGTAAGAGGGGGACTACTAGTGTGAAGACTTTTGTCACTAGACGAACAAATAGTGCACTCTTGCACCATTTCCTCAATATCTTTATCCATTTTTGGCCACCAAAAGTACTCTCTTACTCTACGCTTGGTTAACGTGGCTCCTAGATGCCCTTCATGTGCTTTAGATAGGAGAGTGGATCTGATGTCCACCGGTGGAACAAGTTTTTCTAGCCTGAATATTAAACCATCCTCAATCGAAAGTTCATCAGACACCTTGACATAGGGTTGTAAAACAACATCCACATTCCTTTCCCTGGGCCACCCTTTGGAAATATATGTCATCACTTTTTTTGAAACTTCATCACCAGCCAACGCCTCCCTCCAATTTTGCTGATCTATAGTACATACGCTATTGAGTTCAACACTTGCTACGATATAGTCCTCCTTATCATCAAAACAACATTCATCAACACCTTGCATGTCCTGACAGGTATTAGCAGGTAAACGTGACAGAGCATCCGCTCTTACATTTTTCCCCCCAGCAATATGTACAATGTCAAAATTGAATTGTAAAAGTTTGGACGCTAGGCGTGCGATGCGGGGAGTGGCCCCGCGGCTGTTGGTACTTCCTAAAATCGCAACCAACGGTTTGTGGTCCGTTTGAAGAATAAACTTTTGTCCCCACAAATAGTTTTTAAACTTTTCGATGCCCCACCAACATGCTAGAAGCTCCTTCTCAATGACTGAGTAATGGGTCTCAGCTTCTCTTAGTACTCTGGATGCAAATCCTACCGTGTGTTCATTTTGGTCAACCACCTGAGTCAAGACAGCGCCCAGTCCGTAGCTGCTGGCATCGACAGTCAAAGTACACTGGACTCCTGGTACAAATGGCTTCAAGGCCTTGACAGTGCTAAGCTGCTCCTTGATCCATTCGAAGGCGGTTTTGCATTCGTCATCCCACACAAATTCACTTCTGTCTTGGAGCAGCTTGGAAATGGGACGTATCTTCGTGGCATAGTCTTGAATAAAGCGGGCATAAAATTCTGTGAGACCTAAAAGTGATTTGACTCCTGCTTTGTCTTTGGGGGCCGTGGCATCAACAATGGCTTGTACCAAACTCGGTTTGGGTGTGACTCCTTCACTAGAGATTGTGTGCCCCAGATATTCCATCTTGTCTTTTGAGAATTCACACTTGTCCCTTTTGAGGACCACACCATGCTCTTGGAATATAGACAGGATCTTGTTCAACACCATATCGTGTTCTTGTTGGTCTTTAGCAAACAGCAGAATGTCATCTTGGAATATGGCCACGTTTTTTATACCCTTCAGTAGATTGACCATAACCCTCTGAAAGACAGAGGCAGCTGAGGCCAGTCCGAAAGGCATGCGACAAAATTGGAATAAGCCTGCTGGAGAGTTGAACGCAGTGAAATGGCGTGAGTCCTTATCTAGTTCAATTTGGTGATATGCTGAGGCCAAATCTAACTTGGTGAAGACCTTGGCACCATCAACTACACCCAGCATTTCTGATATATTCGGTAGAGGATGCGAATCTACCCAAATGACTTTGTTTAAATTGCGCAAATCTATGCAGATTCTGAGATCGTTATTTTTCTTCCTTGCGACGACCAAAGCTGAAGACCAATCAGACGATTCAATGGGTTCGATAACCCCTCTTTTTTGCATGGACAAAAGTTCTTTTTCCAAATCTTCTCTAATGCTGAAGGGAATACTCCTTATTTTGTGTTTTACAGGTTCAGCATCGCTCCTTATCTTGATTCTGTGCTTGAATCCTTTAATTTTTCCCAATTCACCAGAAAACACTCTTGGGTATTTATTGAGTAATTCCTCAACATGTGATTGGTCCCGCACAACCAAAATCTGTTCCTTTGCTCCAGGACACAGCATCATGCTGAACAAACCTTGGTGGAACCATCCCAGTATGTCTAATCCATTGACAGCGACATATATTTTGCCATATATGTGTCTGTTCTTGAAAATCAGGATGTCTTCGAAGTACCCCATCAGTTCTATGCTTCTCCCTTCATAGGATACCGGCTCTCTGTCAGGTGGCAGCAAAGGTCTGTTACCCCATTTCTTCCTGAACAATGATTCACTTATCATTGTGATTCTCGCGCCAGAGTCTACTAGCAGCCTTAAACTTTCTTCGCCTACACCAATGATGGCATAGGGATCAATGCAGTCATCAGGATTACCACTTCTTATGTTCCCTTCACTGACCACTACAACCATGTCTTTGAGTTCGCAAAGAGTGTCATCGCTGTCACTACCACTTGTATCCACAGCACATGCCACCTGTTCTTTTTTGCCTTTTTGACTTTGGCATACTTTGTCGAAATGCCCTAATTTTCCACATTTGCGGCAGGATGCATTTCTTGCAGGACACGGTCTTCCACTTTTTACATGGGAGGGATATCCACATCGGTAACAGATATCTGTTCTTTTGAAGAAGTTACTTGGCTGATATTCTTTTTTCCTTTCGTATTTTTTAAAGCGGACAGGAGTAACCACTTCAATACTTTTACTTTCTAGTTCCTTGATAGAGGACTGTGAAGTTTCAATGCTTTTTGCTATACGAATAGATTCATCAAGGGAGGGATTTTCCAAAGACAAGAGCTTTTGTCGTATGGTTTTGTCCAGACATTTTCCTATGAACTGGTCACGAATCAATTGTTCACTGAAGTTTTCGAATTCACATTCTGCCACCAACTTCCTCAAGGCGGTAATATATGTGTCTACGTCTTCTTCGGCTTTCTGCACTCTTTTAAAGAACTTGTGTCTAGACACCACCACACTGGGTTGTTTATCAAATCTGACTTTCAATTTCTTCACAGTGTTTTTGTATTCATCCGCATCTTCTTCTTCCCCACCCACTACGTCAGGTAAATGTTTTAGGGTTTCTCTGCCTTCAAACCCCAGAGAGTGAAGTAGTAGAAACTTCTTTCTTTCTGCTCTAAACCTATGTGCTCCTATTGCTCCTAGGTAATTTTCGAAAGCATCAAACCACTTTCTCCAAGGCACAGGAGGCTCACCAGGTGTGTCCAGGAAAGGAGGTGGGGGAAGAATAGATTGCATCATTATATATTTTCCTATGAACAGAGAGTGGTGGGAAGTGTTTATAGAGTCAACTTATTAGGGGCTAAGAGTGGCAAACCAATGAGTCAGTACTGAATTATATTCACTGTAATCTTCAAGAGCCAAAGACGTTTGACAAAGACTCCTTAACACCAACCATGGAAGCTACGTGGAGACTTATGTGTGTTTCCTTTCACAAAGAACGTGCCCAAGTCATGTCCTTATTTGCCAAATACAAGGAAAGAAACCAAGAATGGCTTAAGGGTTAATCCTTGCAGTCATAGATACTGCCGAAAGCACAGTCGTTCAATTTTTACAGGCAAGCACCAGAAGAGTTTCCATGTGATGCAAAGCGCAGCCCACAATTTGCACTGTTCGTTTTTAAGGAAAACGAAGCTGCCCCTTTAAGAACAGGGCAGGAGAAGACTGCCAGATGAAACGTCGATGGGCGGAAAGGGAGGAACCAGCAGTGAAGTCAGCGCGCCTGCCTCAGAGCGTACTCCGAATTTTTCCTCATCAGAAACGCTAGCGCTGACACACAGGAAACAAGCTCCAACACCGGAAAGCAGACGCTCGTCTCACCGTTTAGCGCTGTTGCAGAGGATCGACGCCGATCGTTGCGTGAAGGAAACGCTTAAGGTCCGGAACATCAGCTTAACCTGTGCGTTTCATTAATGTCTCCTGTGGGTTCTCTGTGGGAGTCGTCCTCGTCGCCAATTTCGAGTGTAGTAACTCGACAGACAAAGTAATTAAATGATATGTCTTTATTACGAACTCCCACGGCACGTCCTACGTTGCCTGTGGCTAGAAGTCTCACAACTGTCATCAACCAACTGTCATTGCCGTCCGCGTCATAGCGGACGGCACGAGACGCTGAAAGCACGCCTCGCGCTCAACCAGCGCGAGACAGGCCAGGCTACTACACAGTGTACTTTGTTTTTCACTGTTGCAAGGCTATATGCCCCATAGGATAGAATGGGGGACACTAATATTTAACAAGTATATCTTCCCTTTGGGACAAGATGGAGCAATGGAGTTTAGTATGCTTGAACTCAGAATGTAGAAATGCTTCTTTTAGTAAAGATGGTTTTATGGTCTGTGGTTGAAAATACCACTTTTAGAGAGTAGGTAATTTCTTGCTTAGCCATCCTGTTTGCCTCTGCTGTGTTGTGAATTGACTGTCTGGCTTTGGAGTGACAGGGGCTGGGTATGAGCATTCTCTTCGGACTGCCACGGGGGAGGGGGGTGGAGGTGTGTCTTACCTTTCCTAGATGAGTCAGGGCTGGGCTGAAAAGACCTGGGCTGCATTTAGAGTAGCGGGAGGAGATTTCCTTGCACCTGAATGGGCCTGGTCTACCTTGGACAATGCTATCTCCACCTCCTGCTGGGAAGCTAGGCCAGAGAGGACTAAGCTTTTTGGACTGAGCACAGACACTCTCTGCCAAAAGAATAAGGAGAAATGGAGTATAAATATTGGGGCCCAAACCCCAGAACTTCAGAACTCGCTTGGATTAATGAACCTGCCAAGAAGAAGAGCTAGAAGAACTGCCAGGAGGAGTACTGCCCCTTTGCTTTGTTGTTGCTTTGCTAGGTTGGCCTGCAGTTGATGGTTCTGCAGTGGGAAGTGAATGGACTGGACTGAACTTTCTTCTCTTGTCAAGAATCTCCAAGGGCTTGAAATAGAGCTTGCCTGCTGATCACAAAGTCTCAGGGAAAGCAAGGACTTCACTTACCATTGGGTAACGCCTCTGGAACTGTAGGTCTCTGTTGCCACAGAGGGGGACAGCAGTTGATACAGGCACTGCAGCGGGCTCCATGTCCAGAAGGCACCACTGAGGGTACCGCCGCACTTCACACCACAACCCTGGTCTCACCGCCACCGAGCTGCTGCTTGCCCCGCGGCCTGTGGGCACCGTAATCTGCATCTCCTCACTTCACTTCGCCACCCAGGTCTCACCGACGTTGTTTCCCACTGACCTAGACACCCGTGACTGCACTATGGTTTGTGGGTACCACTCGTAAGTTACACAACGCACTGCCCCATCCCACAGTGAAGTCGGGGCCGAAGGACGCCAGCTCCAATCAACCAGCACTCTCGCTAGCACCATGACCTGTCAGCACCACCACAAGCACCGCCTCACCCCTCACCACAGCCCTGGTCTCACTGACGCAGCTGGATGTCTGCCACGGAGCTGTTGCCTGCACCGCGACTTGAGGGCACCGCACCCCTACGCTTCACATTGCAGCCGCGACTGTTACCACGACCGGCCTGCACCAACGCAGTCAGACAGAACCAAAGATACTGTTTATGAGTCTGCTTACACTAACGCCAGTCTGCACCGACGAGGTCTGTCGGAACTGTTGCATTCTGTTATATTCAGCACTGCGGTAGCCCCGGATGGAGCTACTGGCTTCAAGGAACTGCATTTTAGAGTTATACTTGCAAAGTGCATATTTTGGATTACAGTATGTTGGCTTTTTATGGTTTTGGTCTTGTTTGCATGAATAAATATTGGTCATTTTTCAAAAACTGGTGTGGTGTCCTGTTGTAGTGTTTTCACTGTATTACTGTTGGTATTTGCAAAATTTTAAAAATTGTACATATTTTACTAGCTTGTTTTTAAATTGCCACAGTTAAGAGACACTCGAGTGCAAGAATCGTGTTGCACCGAGGCTTGCTGTACTCACCTTCATTCATCCCAGGCGCAGCCGATTAGGGTGCTGACGACACGGGGCAAAGGCTGTGGGCGCCATCTTGCTGGAAGAAAGGGTTGGCGGTCCAGTGGCAGGACGCCTCCCACCCTCTTCTACACAGTATAAATAAACGATTTCCTCCCGTCCGCGCAGCGGGTGGGCGCAGCGGACGGGCACAGTGGGCGTGCCAAAGCCAAGCCCGTCTGCGCCTGTCCGTGCCGGGACCGGGCCGAGGGCTACAACCCCTGGGTCTCTCGGTATAGCTCACCACCTTCCCTACTCATCCATAACGCTGACTGATCTTCGTCCTTCTCTCACAGACAAATGCATTTAGTTTCATCCTGAGTCTACCTCTGATATTCCCTTGCTAGAATGCACGCACTGTCGGGCCACCATACCTTTAGTGGGAAACTCAATTCACGGTATTAAACATATCCTAAAAGGACGATAATAGCGCTTACTAATGTCCGCTCATTGGGAAAGCACAGACAAGAAATATCAGACTTAGTTAGAGACAGGAATATTGACATCATGTTTTTGACTGAAATATGGAAGGACAAGTCGTCCGATCCAGATCTCGTGATCGCGGTCCCAAGTGGATTTACAATCCATAGATATGATAGACAGGGCAAAAGAGGAGGTGGGATAGCTATAATCGCTCGAGATACGTATAATATCCGGACCTCACCGATACCCTCTGTCACTTGTGAAGCAATGCAATTTGATATCCATCTATCCCCCACGTACAATTTTAGGGGACTGTTGCTATATAGACGGCCAGGAGCACGCTCCAGATTTCTCACTGAAGTCTGCACTATCTTGGAATCGCTGGCAATTGAGAAGTCACTAACAGTTCTTGAGGACTTCAATTTCCATTTAGACAAATTTGATGATAATGATACACTGTCTCTTCTGTCTGAAATGGAAATCTTGGGGCTCTCTCAATTAGTAAACCGGCCTACTCATGATGCAGGGCATACGCTAGATAAGATCTTCTCCGATCTAGAAAGCATCCAAATAATTAATATCCTCCCGCTATCCTGGTCTGATCATCATGTAGTTCTTGGTGTTATTACAACTAATGAGGCATCCATTTCAAGGATACCCCCTCTTAGTCGTGAACCTTTCAAGGCCTGGAAAGACATTAACATACCTAACCTTAAAATTTCACTTGACAGTACTAAACCAATTCTGTCTAATGATCCGGATATTGCCATTAAGCAATATCAGGACTGGTTAGGTCAAGCTATTAACGAACTGGTCCCGCTCAAATTGATAACCAAAAATAGGAAGACCCCCTCAGCCCCATGGTTTTCCCAGGAACTAAGGAAGCAGAAACAACTCTGTAGAAATAGGGAAAGGCATTTGAGAGAAAACTATGATGAGAAAAGTAAAAATAATTATAAAGAGCTGTTAGCTCATTACAAATCCATGATTACAGAGGCCAAAAAAAGTACTTTACTGAGCAAATAGAGAGTGCAAAAAATTCCAATAAGAAGCTATACGACATTACTAAGCAGCTAGCGGGAAGTGCCCCTGATCTTAATCCCCCCGCTTCACAAATCCTTTGTGATTCATTAGCACTATTTTTCTCCACAAAAGTGAATGACATTTACTCAGCCTTCTCCTCCAATGCTACTTACAGTACAAAGGCGGTATATACTCCCTCCTCAAGTAGTGCATTTTCTCAGTTTGTGGATATCTCAGAGACCCAAGCCAGAGATATTATAAGCACTATTAAATCGGGATCAGCTTTGGATCCATGTCCTTTAAAAACCCTTGTCCTGATTATGGATTCCTTGATTCCAGCTATCACACAAATATGTAACTCCATGTTCAGCACAGGAATTTATCCTAGTTCATTAAAAAAAAACCTCTTGAAGCCCCTTTTGAAAAAACCAGGCTTAGATAAAACAGAGTTGAAAAACTACAGACCGATTGACAATCTTCCATTTCTGGCAAAGGTTGTGGAAAAGACAATGAACACCCAGTTTGCAGCTTTTATCGAGGAACATCACCTACTCAATGAGACCCAATTAGGGTTCTGCAAGTTCCACGGAACAGAGACCGCGCTGATTAAGGCAGCAGATGACATTAGAGTCATCCGAGACCAAGGAGGCTCAGCACTACTGGTGCTTTTGGATCTCTCTGCAGCGTTCGACACGGTCGACCATCAGATTTTGGTCGACCGTGTCGAAAAAATGGGTATTCAGGGGACAGCTAAGAACCTATTGGCTTCTTTTATGAACAATAGATCGCAGGCGGTGATGCTGGGACCGTTCCAATCGGCTAATTTGTCCCTGCCGTGTGGGGTACCTCAAGGTTCATCCCTTAGTCCGACACTATTTAACATCTATGTGTCGGACCTAGCTAAAACCATCAAAGCACACGGGATGAACCTTACCTCATACTCAGACGAAACACAGCTGGTCCTGGCTATCAAAAATGATGGAGAAAGAGTGGCAGAGGGTTTTAAAACAGGTATGCTGGCAATCGGACAGTGGATGTCTGCAAACTTTTTAAAACTTATTTCCGAAAAAATGGAGGTGGTAACCTTTGGACATCTATCTCCTAGCTGGTCCCCCATTTGGTGGCCAACATCTTTCGGAACCCTGCTGAAACCAACTTCCAAGGTGGGAAACCTGGGTGTTATCTTCGATAGCGACCTTAATTTCGTTGCCCACGCCAATCAGACGGCTTCTACAGCTTTCTACAAATTACGATTGGTGAAAAAAATTCCTTTTCTTCCGAAGAGTGCAGGCAAAACCTTGGTAAGCTCCTTAGTTTTATCGGCTTTGGATTACTGCAATGGCTTTTTCGCCATTGCTCAGATTAGGGTCATTAAGAAAATGCAGACGGTACAGAATGTGGCGGCCAGACTTCTCTCGGGAATTCCCAGGTATAAACCCATAGCTGATACCATCAGAAGTTATCACTGGCTTCCCATTGGAAACCGAATTAAATTCAAGACCCTATGCATAGTCTATAAATCACTGCATCAACAAGCACCTCAGTTTCTGAGAGATCAGTTAACTCCATACCGCCCGTCAAGACCACTTCGCTCCTCCAATCTCAACGATCTGGTAGTGCCTCGTACTAAATTTCTTTCACATCTCTCTCATGTTGGTGAAGATCTTTTAACCTCATAGATGCTCGTAAACAAACCTACCCAGTGCTGCGCTGTTCATTGGAACTAGTGCTGAATGAACGTTCAATGGACGTGCGCAGCACTGGGGAGGTAGTGCTGCCGTCGGCCAACGCACCGACGCAGCACTTAAGGGGTTAAAAATATTACTCCATCATCAAGATAGAAAACTATTGAATGTCGGAGGAAATTAAAAAATATTGCATTCTTGAAGCTCTGCAAAAATCAATGAAGTATTACTAGGGTCAAAAGGCATAACTCTGCTTTTAAAATAGCCAAGGGAAGTTCTGAAAACGGTTTTAATTTAATAACTTGCCTTGATGCATAATAAATGATACGCTCCACTTAAATCCAATTTAGAAAACATTTTAGTGTCTTGGACAGAAGGATATCAGAGATCAAAAGCAGTGGGATCTGATCCTTAATTATTATTTTGTTTAATCCCCTTTTAAATTCATGTCAAGATACTCCTTACGGGCAATCTTATGCAAAGGTGACACATACAAAATTCAATCAAAGTGTACAACACCATCAGTAAACCAGTCTAAAGCACAATTGAATGGATGATGCTGAGTAAGTTCCGTTTCTGGAGGTTCACAACAAACACCAACAAATTCTTGGTAGGCCTCAGGAATGGAAGTAAGCAGAGCTATAGTGAATGAAACTTAACACAAACACTACACATTTTTATAATTCTGAATATTCTTCCGTTAATTTCTTTTGCTGCATTGACAAGCAAAAATCTCAGGCTCAAGAAGTAATATTTGAGCAGAGAAATTTACATATGGCTTGTGTTTTATCAACAAAGTCATTGCCACAACTACAGGATAAAGCGGTGTTGAAAACAAACCAAAACGAATTACTTTACACTGAAAGGATATTCTTTATTGTAGGTTAATGGTCTTCTCAGTAACTAATCCTGAGGCTATTGAATTTCGAGCCACACTTTGAACCCTTACTAGATTCTCCTTTGAAACTAAGTGAATTCCAATATATCTGCCCTGCTATGATCCATAAGGGAATTAGAAGCACCACGCCAGGACAGGAACAGAACAAATTGTTTCAGAATAACTTAGTTCTTCTTGTAGGAGTATAAATCCTCAAGGATTTGACAGGTGTAATAGGATAAACACTCACATGATGCCCTTTTTCACCACATTTGTATTATCCGTTCTTCATCTGGTAATGGAAGTTAGGCTAATATGTATAGATCTTTGTGAGGAAAGTGGTTTAATATATGGTGTGGTTGTGTGACCCAAGTAGTTTAGTTTATTTATTTTCGTTTTTAGTTAATTAAAACCTTTGCACCAAAAACAATAAAGCAAGTACATTCATTAAAACATTAAAGTGCAAAAAAGGATTATATAAAATAGAGAGAGCTCAGATATACAATGATGCTGTGTATAGAAACAATAAAATACAGAAAGACTGATTATTGCAAGTTGAGTACTAAAGTTTCACAACGTGAAGCTCCAAGCCTGGTTACTATTTTGGGGGGGGATGATAAACCATGGGACAGCTGTCCCCTCAACCCTTTGGAAGCAGTTAATTCACTTAAAGTGCATAATGTGCCTGTGCTTGACTGTGCTAGGGTTTGCAATAAAGTGGCAGTGCAAGGGAAGTCGTGTGCAAAGAAGGTCAGGCTACCGGATTCAGCCCAGATACATTACTATTTATTAGGCGGCTAATTTTCAGTTCGAGTCTTGATAGGTATTTCACTAGTGTGCAATATAGTTGAATGTCTGAAGGATTTAAGCAGGCTATGGGGCAGCCCCCTATTGTTAAATGCTGGCTTTCATATGGTTTTCTGGTCCTCTAGGGTTGATTCACATATACAGATTTGGTGTACTGTAGTTTTAGGGGATTGCGCGCATTAACAGCAGGTCGCTGTACTGACAGAATGTTACCATTGTGGCAAATATAAAAGTAAAGGCAAACAGCCTGGGTAATATTTTAGAAGGGATTTTTTTGACCAGGGCTTTAATGCCTGTCCCAAATATGTCTGAGGTTCTGGCTTTCCATGATGTGCTATTGTGAACCATGCATGTCGTCATCATGTGATGAAAACCTCTGTGTCAGTCTGTAAGGAGGAGCTCTTAATTCTTCTGTTTATAATGGTCATGACTAGGGAGAAGCTGGGTATTGAGGCCCATTCTTGGTTTAACCCAAGGGATGTTAAAGGAGAAGATCATTTTTAGCCGGGAGTAGTCACTGCTGATGATTTCCTCCCAGAGGTAGTCATTTAGCTTTCAGTTGTAAGCATTCTTTATTTTGTGGCAGAGTTTAATAAATGATCCTTGTCTCACCAGAGTTTGTTTAGTGAGGCCAAATTCTAATCGCAGTTGGGCTGGTGACAAGCAGTGTGGTAGTAAAGAAAACGACTTAAAGAACCTGATAATAAGCTTGTCCAGATGAGAAGTGTCTCAACTCTTCACTGCTAAAAGTTATAGTTGGAACTAATTTGGTTTGTATTACCTTCAATAGACCCATATGATAAACTAAAAAAAAAACCTTAGCTCATCCTTGGGAAGTGTTGGCTTCGAGCAGTCTGGCTGTGTCAAAGGAGCCAGTGCAAAGCATTTAGAAGTACCAAAACAGTTCAATAAGGGAGAAACATGGCTCTTAGACACCAAAATGATGGAAGGGATGTAGGATGCTGAAGATACTGAAGGATGCTATGGATGCTAATGCTGTGATGAGGGTCTTTTGGGGGCTTCTCCTTGGTCCACCGATATACCTAGAACTCTGGTTGAAATCATTGCCACTGGTCTCCGTATACAGCAAAACCAGTGGTTACCCTTAATTGGGGTTAACTTCTGTCTTGGGAGACCAAACTGCACTTCAGCGACCCTCCTGGGTTCAGCAGACTTGGGTGCCACTTTTGAGGGTCAGGACTTGGTCTCCGAGGCCACACTTCAGCGGTCAGTGGCAGCCAAGCAATCTTGGCTACCAACTCGCCAAGGCTGGCTTCTTCAGCTTTTGAGTCCCTGTAGCTGTAACAGGAGGTCAACCAACTGATACTCAGAGTCACTTCTTCTGTCTGGGGCTCCAGGTAACTTTTCCCCAATCCTGGCACCACTGGCACAGTACTCTCATTACTAGTCCAAGGCGCACCTAGTGCAGTCCAGTCTTTGGTGTTTCCTCTCCTAGACTGATCCATGAAACAGCAAAGCAGTCCTTCGGTCCACTCTTCAGTACAATCTTGATCTGCGGTCAGGGGTGCCACTTTTTTGCCCATTTTGTACTTTCGGGTGACGCAGCCACTACTAGTCAATGGGCTCCCAGGTTCCTTCCCGACGAGTGACGACTTCCTGTGACGTGTGGAATCTAGCTATTCCAGTGTGCACTATTCTGCCCAATGCCAAAATGGCAGGACCTTTTTTTTGGTGTGTGGAGCTCCATAGCCCCCCCCAGAGGTGTGGCTCTCAAAGGGCTACACGCTCATGGGAAAACATGTTCCACAAGTGCTTTCTCCTCACTTTCCCTGATGCCAACCTGTCTGATGGAAAATAGACCACCCCCTCTTGTGTGCGTCCACCATTGGCCTTTCAAAGGTGGCTTCCCCTTTGAAGGTCACCTTTTGGGCTCATTCCTTGCAGCCTATTTAAAAGCCCCTGTGCACCACTAAGGCATCACTTTTTTTCAGCACACAATGCTTCAGCATATTTACAAGGCCACACAAAGCCACCCTACATGGTTTTTCATGGCCTTGTAAATATGGCCCCCTTTCATGCATTAATCTGCGTCAAAAGGGCAGGCTATGGGTGTTACCACACAACACCGATAGATTCAGATGCATTCCCAAGTTTACAAGGTTTCATAAACCTTGGAATGCTTCAAATTCCTATGCCTTCCCAGGGGAGGCATAAGAGATGAGCAACGAGGAGAAATACCTTTATTTTTCTATTTTTGATTTTTCTCTTTCTATGTGTTCTGCATTCTGCAACACACATAGAAAGAGGAAACACCTCTCATGGTTGTTTTTGTGCAGGAATGTGTTCCCTTCTGCACAAAAACAATCATCCCTGCAACGCAGGCACCCTTGCACCATGGTGGAGCATGGCAGCCCATTGTGCACCAGCGCAGGAATATGCTGTAGCTCATAGATACTGTGCATTCCTGCCCTTTTCTTTTGACGCAGGGCAGTACCTCAAGATTCGTTGCAGCGCTACCCTGCCCCAAAACCTCTTAAATGAGGCCCTTGGATTGGCCTTCCTGCCAGGGAAAGATACAACCTTGTCCAATGGCAGTCCCTCTGTGCTACTTCCTGAGATTCGTTAACACCTCCTCTAAGGAAGGACGAAAGCAGTCTTGTGGCTAGCAATCGTAAATGATCACTAGAAAACTTTGGGTAACAGATTGGCAACTTTCAAAAGTTGCTATTTGCTCAAAAATTATATTTTATTCAACTCAGGCCTCAAGTAGGGTTGAAATGCAATGATTCGTTTGACACCTCGAAGTACCGACTTTAGTTGTCCTATTGAGACTTTAGCACAGCTTCGCCACAAAAGGTTACTAGCCTTTCTACACAATTTTACTGTCAGGACATGCAAAAACACATATCTCACTTTTTAATATACAGCACCCTGTCCTTGGGGCTCAATAGGCCTGCCTTATGAATAACTTGTATATATTCAAAAGAAAGGTCTGGACTTTGTCATTACTTGAAATGTCATATTAAGATAGCAGTTTGAAAATCGCTCTGTCAGCCATCAATGGCAGACTCTGAGTCATGCTTTACTTTGTCAAACGTTTTTTTTAAATCGATTTATTATAAACAAACAAAATAACAGTACAGATTCACAGGCACTGCAGTAATCACATTTCTTTGGGCTTCAATAGAACACCATTGCTTCCTTTACAATTAATAGATCTACGATATTTTGGTAAAATCCACCCTCTACATCTCCAAGTCTTCCAGGGAGGTTCAATCTGGCAATTTGGGCAGAGCATCTACGCTTCCTCTATAAGAATTCCACTTACTCCATATTTGCATCCACTTTTTGGGGCATCCCCTGGACACATACACTGTTTTCTCCCGGAACATACACCAATCCATATCTTCAATCCATTCCCTTACAGTTGGAATCTCCTGTGCTCCTCACTTTTTTGCAATATTTCTGTTTGCTACATTTCCCCCAGGGTCACCCACAGCTTCTCTATAGTTACTATGTCAGCTGGTTCCCAAATATTCAACAGGCACAACTTTGGATATGGTTCTCAGTGAGTTACCAGTACTTCCCCCATGCACTTGAGGACGATCTCCCAATATGTCACTATCAGTGGGCACTCCCATAATAACTTGAGTCCTCCTTATAGCCAATTTTAACTAATGTATATCCTGTATAGTATATTCTATGCAGCACGTTCAGTTGCATTAACTTCAGCTTCGACGGGGTCGACACCTCACTGGGTGACGCTAAGGCCTCACGGCATTCCTCTTCATCTAATTCCTGGAGCTTTCATTCCCACTTTGCCCAGAGCTGTTGAAGTGGATCCAGGGAGTTATTAATCAATTTGGAATAAGTAAGCAAGATCACCTTGCGCTGCATGAACCCATCTAAAAGTCGATCTTCAAGGGGCGAGGCCTCTGGAAATGACTCCTACCGCGGCATCGCTGTTTTCAATGCATGGCGTAACTGCAAATTTCTGAATCTCTCACTCTCAGCTAGCTCATACCTCTGCTGCAACATCTCAAAGGTTACCACTGCTCCCTTTTTCCAAAGATCTCCAACCTGCGATATCCCAATAGTGTCCCACTCGGCACATCCTTTCGTTTTTCAAAGTGACCTAAGCTGGTCTGCATCCCATAGTGGGGTGGCCAGTGTTACATTCCTTGCCCATCCCATAATTTTCTGAGCCATGAGCCATATCTGGACTGCGTGATAAGTTTGTCCTATCAACCCCATCTTGGACGGGTTAGAATATAATGCTTTTGTGTAGTTACTACCTCGCATTAACCACCTGTCCATCGCATATCTTGGATCTTCATGGGGTTTATAGATCCAATGATTAATGGAGGATAATTGAGATGCTCAATAATATTTTTTCATATTAGGTAGCCCAATAACCCCTTCATACCAGCTTTGCACCAATTTCGAGATTGAAATTTGGGGTGGGCTGTTACCCCAGAGCAGCGCTCTCTGTGCGTTCTCCACAGCCTTGAAGTAGGCTGTTGGCACCGTATAAGGCGCATTATGTAAGATTTACTAGAAACGAGGTAGCAACATCATTTTGAATAATGCCGCTCAACCCAAGAAGGAGAGCGGCAATGCCTTCCAGTGCTCTACATCGCGTCGCTGCAACGGCAGCAACATGTTGGTAGTGTAGAACCGTTTAGGATCCTTGGTAGTGTACAACCCTAAATATTTAAACCCGTCCTCGGCAATTGTCACTGGACAATCCCTGGGGAGGGAGGGAGGGTCTCCATGCAGTACGAATATCACTGACTTTGTCCAGTTTATTGCGGACCCTGAATAGGTGCCAACATTTGTGAAGATATTAGGGACCTGATGCAACGATCTCGCTGGCGAAGCCAAGTACACTAAAATATCGTCTGTATAGAGGGATATGCAGTCCTCCCAACCTTCTGTCCATCACAGCCCTCGAATTATAGCGTCCTTACGGATCCAACAAGCCAAAGGCTCCAGCGTTAATGCAAACAGCAACGGGGATAAGGGACACCCCTGATGCGTCCACCCTACCCATGTAGTTGTTGCAGGTTCAGTGATGTGTTTCTAGCTGGCATAAAGCCGGACTAGTCCAGATGGACCAGTCCGGAAATCACACGTGCCAATCTGATTGCCAAAAGCTTTGCCAGTATTTTAACTTCTACATTTAGCAAGGAGATAGGCAAATGTGAAGAGCATTTGCTCCTGGGTTCCCCTTATTTATGAATGACCAACAATGTTGCTATTCTCTGATCCTGTGGGAGACATCCCTTCTCTAGACTCTCTTCATACATGGATTTAAGGTATGGGGCTTTCCTGTCAGGTTTCAATTTTTAGAGTTAAATGGGAAGCCCATTTGGGCCTATTGCCTTTCCTGACTGGAGAGTTCAGATGGGTTGGGCTATTTCCTCCCGGGTGTGGTCATTGTCTAGGGCAGAGTTCTTCAATCTGTGGGGCGCGCCCCCTTGGGGGGGCGCGACACCGTCTCAGGGGGGGCGCGCACTCCTCCGTAAATCTCACCTTTGTCCTCTACTGATTGAAGAAACAAACGGCAGAGTGGAGATGCCGGGTCCCAAAGAGGGGGTGAAAACCATTAACCTCCTGCCCGCTAGCGGAATTCCGCTCGTACACTGAGATTTTTAAAAGCGCATGTTACGTGACGAGCTGGGCTCGTCATCAGCGTGCGAGGAGGCTACGCCATGACGAGCCCAGCTCGTCATCAGCGTGGAAGGGGTTAAAGCCTCATTAACAAGAAAAAGGTCTTTTAAAGACCTTTGAAATACTCGTGGCTGTGTGCACGGGAAGCTGTCTCATCCAGGCTGCCACACACTGGGCTTGTGGTGGGGGGGTATCCTTGTTAATTCCTACAGCAGAAATGCTTTAGCTGCAGTGGGGGGCAAGGAGCCCCCTCTTCTAAAACTGAAAGCAACTATTTCAGTGCAGAGGAGACTCCTCGCCTCACACTGCAGATGAAATGAATGACTGTTACTTGCTTTCAGTTTTAGCAGAGAAGGCTAGGAATTTAACCCCGTCCAGGGAGGGAGAGTTCTTCCCTGAGGGTGACAATGTTGCTTTTTAAATTACACTGGCAGGAGCACAATGATCACAGGGCTAAAAGGGCTTTAAATTGCCACAAGACAAATCCCAGTCAGGTGTTTAAACAACCTGCAAATTGCTTCTCTTGACACTAAATATGGATTATAAAGAAGTATGTATTCATTTATGATGTGACTTTTCTGTCTTTATTCCCTTTTATTATCAGTCATATCATTCAGGCAGCCCTAAAACACAATTTAAAGTGCTCTCTATATTTTCTGTTCAGAGTATGCACAGATAAGTGCTGAAAATAGAGTTTTAGGTGACTGCTTATTTTTGTACCACATGGGACATCAAAATAATGAGCTGGCAACCCTAATCATAAAACTGGAAATTTGTTGCAAGATCAGCCCAGTAAGTTTTTATTGTCTTAGGTTAATTAAAACCGTTACAAAAGATACATTATTAGCTTGTGTCATCAAGTAAAAAGTTATAAGAAACAGGTTATTAAAACAAAGAAAACTTTGGTTAAAAAACAGTTTGATGGGGAGCGTGTCCATAGTGTGGGGGCTTGGTCGTTGTTCAATTAATCAGGTCTGGGCCGACTTCCTGATTTTTTAGTTTCAGTTCCAAAAGTTTCAGGAATTTGACCAACTTCCCATTTAATGACGGAAGGCCTGGGTCAAAGCAAGCGATAACGGCTTGCCAGCCCAGTATTTATTTCCTCTACCCTCGATCCCTGGTTAATGCCATAATTGCAATAGCAATAGTTTAACATATCTGAAAACCTGCGCTGACGTCAATAGCATGCTGAGTTACTGCAAGTGTCTTGGAATGTATCCTGCATTCAGACACTTTCATGCTCACCCTGCACTCACAGCGATCACAATTCCCTCATACTGACCCCCATGTACTCACACCATTCACCCTGCACTCAGTGATCACTCTGCTATCACAATGCACTTCCACGGTTTTCCCTGTACCTCAACCTGTAGCCACACAAGCACACTACACACCCTGCACTCATGTGACACTTTACTCACCTGTCCCCCTCACTGCTCAATCTGCAATCTCGCTTAAACAAGCCCATCACTAACCATGCATTCATTAGTCCTACTCTGCACTAAGATGCACACCCAAATTCATATGGTCACCTCAGTCACCCTGCAGTCACTCCACTTACCCTACTCTCACACTGTCGCATACCTCACTGTGCACTCACATGAGCACTCCTGCCACCCTCACAGCACAGAGAGCTAATGTGCCTGCTACAAACAAGGTGTACCATGCAGATCAAAGAACTGAGGGACATATGTTCAAGGAAGTTGCGGAGTGAGGCGTTCGCAGTCATGGGTTAAAGCCTCTCTCCGCCACTTCAGAAACAGAAGGCTGCACCATATTTACAACAATATGGTGCAGCCTTGCGTTTCCCCTGCGCTGGCACTACACTTAGCAGTGTAGCGCCAATGCAGACACCATTGCGCCATAGCACAAGGGTGTCTGGGTGCAGGGAAAATATTGTTTATGTTCAGGAGGGGAACCTTCCTGTACATAAACAATCTTTAACTGCCATTCGTCTCACTTCCATGTGTGCTGCTTAATGCAGCACACACAGAAATCACAAAATTGATTTTTTTTAAAGAGTACAAATACAAGGCATTTTGCTTTTTTCATATGAGCTGCACAAGGCAGCATACATGGATGAATCAAAAATGATGAGAAATAATGCATTTCTCCTAGTTTCGCCAGCTTAAGGTAAGGTTTTCCCTTTTCTTAATTTTAACGCTGCCTCACTTTTACTCTGCCCTTGTATATAGGGCGCAACATCAAAATCAGTGCCTGTTGCAGTGGAATGCCCACTGCAACACCCACTGCCCTCCCTTTCACGCTAAGCATAGTATGAAAGAGGGCCTTATTTACAAGGCAGCGTTAAGCCAAGTTAAGTGGCTTAACTCTGCCGTGTAAATACGGCAATGCCCCTATTACCACCACAACGTCGTAAAAAGTGACGGTGTGGTGTCTATAGGGGCTTGTACATATGCCCCTGAGTATGATGAAATTTGAGTAGCACTATAAAAAAAATTATATGTTTGCCAGAAAGGTGCTATAGAGAGATGAGGTGCATTGTTGTTGAGTGGTAGTGAGGGAATTCATGGAGGAGGAAACATTCATTGTTTTGAACATTATTTGCCGGATATGGCCAGGGATATGCGGGTGGCGGTCGATTATGTAGTGTACCAGATTCCAGAAATTTCTGTCAGGTATTGGGGGGGCCCGACATTTAAAATAATTCAGCTTGGGGGGCTCAACCTTCAAATGTTTGAAGACCTCTGGTCTAGGGAGACTTGGTCATCCTCTGTTAACTGTGGGAGTTGCATTTCTGACAACAAGTCTGTCGCCTCTCTATCCGGTCTGGTAACTTTGGCCGCATAAAACAGCTCATAGTATTTTGTAAACTTATTAGTGATTTCCTGCGGATCTCTAAGAATGTCACCTGTGCTTTCCTCAAACTCCACCACCAGCCGACTCACCATTTCCCTCTTATCGAGCCCTTCCAACAATTTATTCACTTTATCAAACTTGTGGTGGAACAATAAGTGCTGCAGTCAATGAGCAATATATTAACTTAGAAGTCTTGGGTACTCCTGGTACCAATAACTAAGGACTTATAAATAAGTTAGGCTATGCCAGTTGGCCAGAGTACTTGCTCTGAGTCCTGTTTTTCAGATTAGAAAAACAAACAGCATCAGTCCAAAGCTTTGAAGGTGATCATCCAAAAAAAGAGCCATTTCCTCACACTGTTCTTCAACTTCTGAAGACTTAGTTGATGATTTGAAAACAAGCCTATAAATTGAGTACTGAAAAAGTTGCCATTTTCATTCAGACCAACATTCCTGAATCCAGCTGTCAGTTACAATTATCAAACAATTTAGCTTGTGTAGAAAGGAAGTACGAGCAACTCTAGATAGTTATTCCTTCAAATCATTTCTTAAACCTTTGCGAAACAAGGTAAAAACGATAGAGTCTAACCAATCTACTTCAAGCGCCAATAACTTAAATTTCACAAAATAAACTTGAAGATCCTGAGTCCCTCAATTATTTCCAAAAGTTTTTATTCAACTAAATATTTTTGCTTCGGACGATCAAAATTTTCTTGAACTTCACCAAAGAGCCCGGAACTAAAAGGAGAACTAGGGTCAGAAAACTAGAGTTATAACCCAAGGTAGTGCATTTCCCACAATGTTATAGCATGCATACTTTGGCACGAGCCTAGGCATAGATGCATGGCTTGAAAGTGAAGTGCATCTCGTAAATGTCCAAAAATTCTCTTCATTTACAAGAAGTCCCATTGAATTTTTGTTCAGTTAATCCAGCAAACGTAGAGTCTAAAGATCTTTGCTGAAGTACTGGCAAGGACTACTGAAGACAGTATTCTCATTAGTTAACATTTGCACTTGACTAGTCAAATTATTTACTGCTGCCAACAAATCCGGTACTTGATCCATGTCATCAGTCTTATGGCTTTGCAACTTGTTATGAGCAGGTCTTCTGGCAACAACTTGTAGGTCCATTTGGTTTGAACACAGAGCATATTGTTTCTAGCAGAAAATTCAATTTCCAGATTTAAAATGATCTCTGGACTTTACTGTTGCTGGACACTGGAGAGCTGTCAGGAGGTTTTAGGGTTAGGGCTTGTATTCTTTTTGCCTTATTTTTTTATTGTGATAAAATACATCAAATCAGAGTAATCATACACCAAAATGAAGATATAAAAACACATTTTATCACATGATTAATCCAGGAGCAAATAAACACAGAAGAGAAACAGCAATGAACACTAAACAGGGCATAAATACAAAAACCAGATTGTAAACAGCTGTCCTTGTAATTTAAGCCACCTGAAGTACATAAGTGCAAGATGTACAAAGGAGCACAGAATGTAATCCAGGTTTGGAGCCTACCCCAGGGCTCTGTCTGTAAACCAAATACAAGTAAGCAAGCAACAGTAGAGCTCTATACAAGGCATAAGTACAATCAATAAATCTAAACAGCTGCTTTGAAGTTTTATGCCAACAAAATTGTGGAATCTTTTTCGTCATCACACTAAACCCTCTCGTTGAGCATGCCCTTTCAGGGCCCGGTGAAATAGATGGTGCTAAAGGAATGGCAAGAGGTGGACAAATTGCTTCCTCCAGAAACTTTACCTATTGGAGGAGGGTTGACCCCTTACCTCACATTGTGAAATTTGTGATTGGCTTGGGTCGGATCAAGTTCAGGGGTGATGGTCCCTGCAGGACTCCTGGAGATCTTCAAACTAGTGGGAGATGCGTGCAATTTGGCTGGCCCGGGTTCTCTTTCAGGACTCTCTGCGGGCCATTGGGTGTTGTTTCAAACTGACAATCTGGTGGCTAGGTCCTAAGTGAACAGACACTGGGGAGCAGTCCAGGTCCTTAAACTTGATTGCCAGCGACATATTTCTGTGGGCACAGGTCTGGATGCTGGGTCTGTCTGCTCTCTACATTCGGGGGGGTGGAGAATGTGTGGGCCGATCGCATGAGCAGGGACATTCCCTCGTCAAAGGATTTCTCCCTCCTTCCAAGTCTGTTCAACCAGTTGGTGTGTAGTTGGGGCCTCCCTGTGGTGGACCTCTTTGCGGACCCGGACAATGCCAAGGTGGACCTGTTTTCTGCTCTGGGCCGGTGTCCCAGGGCTCTGGGGGTCAACGGCTTAACATCTTCTTGGCCTGGGGGTCTTCTGTAGGCCTCCCCTCCCTTTTCCATTGCTCCGGGCCTTCCTGGTTCGGGTCCTGAGGGACCATACTCAGGTAATGTTTATTTGTGCCCTGTTGACCTCAGGCAAATTGGTTTAATGTCCTGGCTGGGTTGTGTTGCGACCGGGAGTGGGTCCTTCCTGTGGTTCGGTCTACTTTGGTGTTTCGGCCCTTCCCCTGAGCTTTTGAAGATGTTACACTTGATGGCCTGGCGTTTGAGCGGCAGTGCTTAGCTGTTTCTGGGGTCCTGACCATTTGGCTGTTACTTTGCAGGCTTCTCGTATGTCCTCCACTCTTCTGTCCTATGCTAGACATTGGAGGACCTTTTTGGCATGGTGTGCTAATTAGGAGGTTGATCCCACAGTGGCTGACCTATTTTTAGTGATGCAGGTCCTTGAGGATGGGGCTCATTTGGGGCTGTCGGTGGCTTCTCTGCAGTCGCAGTGGTTGGCCATTCAGGCTTTTCAGGGCTCCTAGCATAATTTGAGGGATGACTGGGGCCTGATGCCTCGTTTTTTTCAGGTTCTGTTGAATTTGTTTCCCTGTCTGTCTGATCTTTTCCTTCTTGGAATTCACAGCTGGTGTTGGATGTCCTATTCGGTCCTCCCTTTGAGCCCCTAGAGGGTCTTGAGTTAAAACTCTTTACTTTTAAAACTTGTTTTTTCTGGCCATTACCTCTGCGCAATGCTTGGGCGAGTTGGGGGCTTTGTCTTTTAAGTATCCCTTCTGCAAGATCTTTTCGGATCGGGTGGTGTTAGTGCCAGTACCTTCCCTTGCCTCCAAGGTCAATTCGGCATTTTATCTCAGTCAGGAGGTGATTTTGACTGAATTCTGTCCTGATCCTTCCTCGGCTGAGGAATCCTGTTTGCATTGTCTGGATGTGAGACGGGCATTGCTGTGGTACCTGCAGGTTGTGGAGTCTTTCTGGAAGGGGGACGCTTTATTTGTTAACTTTGGTCATGCTAAGAAGGGTATGAAGCCTTCCATGGCTACGGTGAGTCACTGGATTTGGTCCACGGTCTTGCTGCCTTACAAGTTAGAAGGGGTGGATCCTCCGGTTGGTGTTCTGGGCTGTTCTACTCGCAGTATGGCTGCTACGGTTGCTGAGTAGCAGGGTACCTTTGTGGTGGAGATCTGTAGTAGTAGTAAAGTTAGGACTCCTAACTTTAGGACTCCTAAATGCCTTCTGTGAATACTGAAAGTCTTACAATTAGGATTTTTCTCAATGTAGTAGTAGTAAAGTTTGAAGTCCCAACTTTAGGACTCCTAAACTGGGAAAAATTCCAATTTTAAGACTTTCGGTATTCACAGAAGGCATTTAGGAGTCCTAAAGTTAGGAGTCCTAACTTTACTACTATAAACTGGGAAAAATCCTAATTTTAAGACTTTCGGTATTAACAGGAGGCATTTAGGAGTCCTAAAGTGGGGGAAAAGGTTGCAAGTGTCTAACAGAGTGAGAGACTGCTGAGCAAAATAGTGTACAGAACAGGAATGACTGAGACACTCAGAAATTCATTACCCCTCCCACAAACCTTAATAACACTTAATTCACAGTGTAATTTTCCGAACTGAAACATTTTCAAGCCAAATTATTCACAGAAAAATCATTGTTGTCACTATTATTTAGATACTGCTGGGCAAAGCCAGTTGGCGTAGCTTGTTTTATACATAAAATTTGTGTTGCCTTATATGTCAGGATGTAATGACAGAAAACTCACAAGCAGCCCCCACAGCCTGGCCAGGTCACCTGCTTGGTGAAGTACAGGATTTTTTCCCATACTTTAAGTCATACCCTTAACTGCATGCTGCTAGGAAAGGATCACTAATTAAGTTTATTCGGTCATTCTCCTTTTAGAGTCCAACAATGTTTTTAATCCCACTTCCTGCTAGTGTGCTCACCTAACATCTGCTTACTGTACGGTGCAGGTGCAATAAAGAAGTGCTTTCTGTAGGAGTTATGGCAGGTATGCAATTGGTGGTACAAAATGACAAGGAAAATATCACAGTTGTTTTCCCTTGGTCGCAACTAAAGGAGTGGGGCGGAAGGTCATCAGCAGACTTATGCTAATCCAAATCAAACATGTTGCCATCAAAAGCTACCGCAATTCTGCCTGCTTTGTTGAATCTTTCTGATTTGGACCACTATTATAAACAGGAGAAAATGCCCTTCTTTGCGTGGTCACCCCTCCCCCTTTAATGTTAAGTTTTATTGATGGTTTGTTGTCTCTGCACACTGGGGTACTGCTCTCAGTGCCCAGTGTATGTGTTCTGACCTCTAAAACATGTAGAAATTGTCAAATACATGATTGGTTTTATAGAAAAGTTAATAAGCCATAGTATATGTAGGAAAGACTAAGGGTCTTAGGAAGCTTGTTAAAGAAGGAGTTTAATGAAGCATGTCTGGAGCAAGTCCAGTCAAAACAGTTAATGCCTACATCATTCCAAGCAACGCATAACTTACATATTTGAAACATACAGTGGCATGTGCACAAAACAGAAAGCGACTGACACGAGATAACACGAGTCAAACCACGTGCCATCTCGAGCCAGAAACAGTATACAACACACCTCCCTTCCTGTGAATGAAAAAAAACAATTAAAAAAAATAAAGTCAAAGAATGATAAAATAAAAAAAACACAACATGACAATAAAATCTTAAACACTAAAGCATATACAATTCGAACAATCTTAGTTCATGACAAAATCCTTGTATCTTTCAGGGAGGCGGTGAGACCTAGGACAATTTTTTTAAGGTACCATAAGAGGAATGGGCGTAACATCCCTAAGGGTGACATTCTCACTCAAAGGACTCCCAGAAGAAATTCCTACATTCCCAGGACCCCCATTGTCAGATTCAAAATAAAAAAAAACATTGCTATCATCATTTGACACAACAGTATCTTTGCCTTTAAATATGGAATCTGGAGCAAGTCCAGTCAAAACAGTTAATGTCTACATCATTCCAAGCAACACATAACTTACATATTTGAAAGATGCAGTGGCATGTGCACAAAACAGAAAGCGACTGACACGAGATAACACGAGTCAAACCACGTGCCATCTCGTGTCAGAGACAGTATTCAACAGTATATGAGGCAGAAATACACTTATGGCATAACATGTTAACTGTCCCCAGTGGACTGCAGCACCAATTTTGCCATCCCCTAGTGTTACAGAAAAAAACATGGCTTCAGGCTCGCCATTAATGCCGGCTGACTGTAGTGTAAAATCTTCAGTGCACCCTATTAAAATACCTCTTTTTAACAGGTAAAAACCTCTCTTTCAAATACGAGTAAGTCACTATCATGTAAGCCTTTTATTCCACATGGTAGCATGGATGGTATTTGAAAGTGGAACTTGTGCAAATTTAATGTTACCATTTCCCTACAGTGACTGTAACATCCCATTCCTGCTCCCTTTGTGTAGTAGGGCTAGAGCACAAGGCTCATGTTGAGCTACCCCTGTGGCACTTTATGGTGTGCTAGGATACCGTGCTAGAGTTTCCCCAAAACTCGGTTATATTATGCCTTAGCCTCCAAGCATTCCCTGAACATGTAAACCAACGGCTTGCACTGCTCTTGCTGTTACTAGGGTCTTGAGGAAGTTTTCCCTTGTGCATGTTTGAGCAAAAAAGATACATTAATTTCCTTGTTATTTGGTTCCAACTGTCAGTTTGAACCTGCCCTTCCTGTAAGGCCAAAACCAATGTACTAACACGCGTTTCCTTCAGGAGTCTTGGATAACTTTCTAGGTTGCCATATGTTCCACGTGCCAAATGTGAATTTGCTGCATCAATTGGATACTGAACTTGTTATATAAAGTGCACCCAAAACTGAGCCCCTGGTTCGGCCTACACTCCCTGTCGAACAAGCTTTCTCCCGTCCCACTTACCTGAAGAATCAGCCGAACCTGGGTAGTGCTCTAGTCTTCTGCAGTTCAAGTTCCTCTGGTGACTCCCTTGGCTCCAGTTTCCTCTATGCATCCTTGGTCTCTGCCTCCTGCATGGCTACTCCTGTTCCCCAGGGCCTCTCTGAGTCAAGAGCTCGAGACCTTCTTTGTGCTTCGGACAAGTTGAAGAACTAGGCTAAGTACTTGATATCAGGTTAATGTGCACAAATCCTTTCATAGTAGTAAGCAGGCCAGAGTATCGGCATCTTCAAGATTATAGGCTTGTCTCCAGGTCCCTTTTGTAGATTTTCCTTCAGCTTAAACTGTTATTAAAAAAGGACTGAAGACTTAGTCTGATGAACAGTAGTGCTATCAGAATGCTCTTCAAAGTAATACATGCATGAACCTAGTACCCAGATTGAAGTCTGGAGTTTAACCATGGAAGTGTCATTAACCCCAACCTGTGTTCTGAGTGTAACCTTGGAAGTGGCAGTAACTCCATTCTATATTTCAAGTTATTCCTTGGGAGTGTTTCTTGCTCCAGTCTGTGATTCAGGTTATTCTGCTTTCATTCTGTGTTTTCTGAAAGAGCCTGCAAGTGTATGTTGCTGAACTTAATGTATAATCATTGTTTAAAGAGGCATGTAGCATACTGGTGGTAATTGCCTCGTCTTGTCCCAGTGCATTGCACCTTCGCCAAAACAGAGAACCTGTTCCAGTGCAAATCTACATCGGACCCAGTACTGCAAGTTTTTTTTCTTATTTTGACCCAATGCCCTTTACCCCCCACAAAGGGCCGTGCTTAGTTTAAGGAGGTTCTATTTCTTGAACAAGTTCAGTCCTGCAAGGGATAAGAGGTCCAGCATCAGTTCCAGTTCCTTCACTGCAGTTGGAACCAGGTGAGCGCATAACGGAAGGCCAAGCCTTTCATGCTTTCACCGCTCAGGCAATATGAATGACCAGACTAGATGCATGATCAGGACCTGGCCCAGGCTCTTCCGAAGATGCCCCAAGTGTTTTAGATCTAGCAAGGGCCTTTGAAGATGTACAGCATGAAGCTATGATGGGAGCATTTGTCGCTCAATAACGAACTGGTTCGTTTTTACCCTTGCCACTTACCATGGTTATCTGCTGCAGTTACTTTGGTGGTTCGCATGGGTGCACATCCTGTCCTGCACTATTCACGCTTTGGTGATTTGGGACATCAAGCAAATGCTTCCACTAATGGAAGTGCTAGCCCTGTTCATGGCACAATTACCACTGCAGTCCCAGTGCCTTTGGCCACACCCACTCGTTTTCTTGGGGATAGTAACACATTTGCTGCCTTCTGGAGTCAGTGTCAGTTGCAGTTTCTTTGTAAACCATCAGCCTTCCCCTCTGATTCAGCCAGGTTTGCCTTTATTGTATCCTACCTCAGGGGACAACTATTAATTGGGCTATTTTACTCATTAAAAAGAACAACCTGGTTTTACATTATTTTGAAAGTATTACAGAGATAATGCGCCGGCTCTTTGCCAAGCACATCTTTGCCCGGGCCAGCGATAATAAGTTGTTAAACCTATCTCAGGGCAGTAAGGATCTCCTTAACTATATTAATGCCTTTGGTAAACTAGTTATGGAAACTCAGTTGCCTAAGGAAAAAATAACTTACCTCCTTTTTAGAGGATTGAGGGATGACTTAAAAGATTCCCTGGCGCACAGTGTGGATTTACCCTCAGATTGTGGCGAGTTAATTAATTTAGTTGTTAGGCTTGACCATCGGTTAATAGAAAGAAAATGAGACCGCCTTCGGGGGAACCCAAACTGCAGGTTGTGCGGTCACAGCGGAAAGAGGCAGAGTCTAAGAATCAGGATTGTCCAGAACCCATGCAGATCGGGGACTTGTGTGGCCCCCTGACAAGCAAGGAAAAAGAACGTAGAAAGAAATGAAACCTGTGTTTGTATTGAGGTAAAGCAGGGTATTTTGCATGGGAATGCTTCGCCGGACCAAAGAGAATTTAGAAAGCTAGCACCTTGACATCTGGCCTAGTGCAGAAAAACTATACAGCCTGGCTTAAACATGGGTTAAACAGTTGGGTGGGGTTCTTGAATGGACCCCCATTACCTGGCTAATAGTTCACATAAGATCCCACAACACTTACTGATTTCAGTCACCCTCATCATCTCACTCTAACAGAAGCAGGTTCTGCCCATGCTCGTCGACTCTGGAGCTACTGGCAATTTCGTAGACTTAGCCTTCGCCAGTTCTTTACTCATTCCACAGGTTAGGAAAATGTACCTGAGCATGTTAAAGCTGTGAATCGCTCAGAGCTCTCTTCTAGGATCATTGTAAATCAAACAATTCAATTATCTATAGTATGTGTGAATGAGCATACAGGCACGTTGACCTTTGATCTCATAGACACACCATCCTTCTGGACTATTTTAGGTATCCATTGGCTTCAATTGCACAACCTTGTTGTTGCTTGGTCCCTCCACCTTGTGGTCCCATGACTGTCAAACTCATTGTTATAATTATGCATAGGAAGCCACTTTTCTCTTGGCTTGTGCTGCCTTAAAACCAGAGCCCTTGAACCAGCTTCCAGTCGAATACCAGGTGCTTCAAAACATCTTTGACGAATGGAAGCCAGCAAAACTACCTCCCTATTGGAAGTTTGATTGTCGCATCGACTTGGTGCCAGATGCTGCATTACCCTGCAGTCAAGTTTACACTCTCTCTGAGCGGAGACAGAACATTTAAGGAATATCTAGATGACATATGAGCCTTAGGGTTTATACAACTTCTCCGGCATTATCAGTGCTTATCTTCATTTTGAAGAGGGCTGACAATTTACGGGCGTACATAGATGAAAGAGCCTTGAACAAAGTGACCCTAAAGAATAGATATGCATTGTCTTTATTTCCAGACTTTGCTAGATCAGGTGCATAAATGCACTGTGTACACTAATTTGGACTTGCATGATGCTTACCACCACATTAGCTATAAAGAAGGTGACAAGTGACCATCTTTCGAACTAAGTTCAGACTTTTTGAAAATACAGTCATGCCTTTTGTGTTATGTAATGCTCCAACGACCTTCTGGTACTTCCTCAATGAGGTCCTCCAAGATTTGCTGGACATTTGCGTTGTCGAATATAAATCGAAGACATCTTGATCTATTCACAAAACATGACTTAACACAGAAAAAATGTCAGGACAGTCTTGCAAAAACTCTGAGAATATGCTCTGTGTTCCAAATTGGGCAAATGTGCGTTACATACTCATTCTGTTCAGTTTCTGGGGTATCTCTTGTCTCCAGAGGGGGTGCCCATGGATATAAAAAGGTCCAGGAGATTTTAGATTGCCCTGCACCGACCACAGTAAAGAAGTGCAGAGCTTCTCTGGTTTTTCAAACTTTTACCGAAGATTTATCACCCACTTTTCTGACATTGTAAGTCCCAGCATTAGACACTTACGTAATACGGTACATTTTGAGTGGTCCCAGGAGGCCAATGATGTCTTTAAGTTACTTAAGGATAGATTCCCCACGGCCCCTGTGCTGAGACATCCAGACCCCAAGCACCCTTTTTTTGTGGAAGTGGAAGCTGCCCATGTGGCTGTGGGAGGAATTTTATCACACGGTAACAGCACCACAGGACAAATGCACCCAGCTGACTTTTTTTGCAACAAGTCATTGCTGTTAGGGCACAATTACACAGTGGCCGCATGAGAATTGTTGATAATTAAATTATGCTTTCAAGAATGGAAGCATTACCTGTTCGGTGGCCAGCACATTGTCACAATATATGCTGATAATAAGAATCTTCAATTACTCAGATCTTAGAAAGCCTTGACCCCTAGACAAGTGAGGTGGTTATTATTTTTCAGTAAATTTAATTTCTTCATCACCTATAGACCAGGCACTGAACAGATTAAGGCCGACTTACTACCTAGATGGGATTACACAGATCAGGACCCTCAAAGTCAGACAACACAGAACATTGTAAACCCAGAACCCACCATAGGTCTCTGTGAACAGGAATCTCTCCCAGATAAGATCAGGGAGAGTATGAGTCACGAAGATAAAATCTTGGGTGGCGGGAAATGACAATCACGTATACAATGAGCTTCCTTCTTATAGTACCACCTTATATGTCCCTATGAAAGAGCTGAGAAAGGTAGCTCTAACCTGGTGTCATGACACTCCATTAGCAGCTCATCTAGAAATCCAAACTACATTAGCAAGCTGTCAGCAATGGTTTTTGTGGCCTACGTTGTCCAAGAATGTGCATAACTACGTTCAGACCTGTTCCACATGTTCTCAAAACAAGGCATAGTAAAAACAACAAGATGATGGACAGAATGCTGACAATGCAAACATTCACCTCGGTCATACATCTGGGTATAATCCATTGTTCTTTTGATCAACACGCCACCCCAGTTTGGACCAAGCCATATGCAAATCAGTCTTGACCTTGTTACTCATGGGAACAGTCCACCCGAACTGCCAGTCCAGGTCCTCCCTGGACCAGAAACAAGCATCCTGGGACCGCTTTTGGGGCATCACCCCCTCATCAGCCATGCTAGCTTGAATCCATTGGCACAGCGATGGAGGGGCCCACACCTGGGCATACCCTTGGCCACTTAGGGTGAACATAGCAAACACAACAAGATGATGGATGGAGTTCTGAAACTTTTCAGATACTCATCCCAGTCACAGATCTGGGTTTAATCCATCATAGTTCTTTAACTCACTATGCCACCCCAGTTTGGACAAATGCAAATCAGTCTTCATGGGACCAGTCCAGCCTGACCTGCTATGCCAGGTCCTCCCTGGACCAGAAACCAGCATACTGGGACCGGTTTTGGCGTTTAACCCATCATCAGCCAGGCTAGCTTGAATCCAGTGGCACAGCGAGGTTGGGCGGACAGTGCAGTATTACCTTTTACCTTCCCGAGGGACACCTGATATGACTCATTGACAGCACCACGTTCTCTGTATTCTTTAAATTGGGGTGTGAGGAGGCGAAAAGATGTTCTTTAATATCATTAAAATAGCATGTTCAGCAATAACGTATACAAATAATTTGCTATAAAATGTTTGAAAATGTTGTAAACTCTAGCATTCCATAAATTAAAAACAGAGCCAGCAATGGCCAGTAAGTGTTGCATGCTTTCCATCAAATATGTGCACTTACCAGTTGTAAAACCCATACTAAAGAGATACAACTCACCATTGTACGCTGTATTACCAAATATAACAACGGTTATAAGTAGGCCGATGGAAACAGCTGCCAAAATAGTTCTGCGCATGATCTACAAAAGAAACAGATGTCTGTCCAGTGATAGCACATGCAATGCATAACTCGGACACACAAAAAACATATTTAAGTAAGCCTGTATTATGAAGAAAATAAAACACTGCCTTCTGATGATATGGCTGATCTGTTGGGCCCAGTACCCTCCCCAAACATAGGCATTAAGAACAAACACCATGAATTGCCGACAGATATAAATCCATATATATTATATATATGAGAAATCACCAAATCATCTAGTGCAGTGGTTCGTCTGTGGATAGTATTTTTTAGCATTCTTTATTAAAAGTCCTTTATTTCAGTCCTGACACAGTGGGTCTTCATAAAAGAAAAGAAAACCATACAAACCGCTGCCGTAGTGCACAGCACATTAACCCTTTCGGTGCTCATGACAGAATGGTTTTGTCATGAGCATGAGTGCTCATATGCTCATGATGGAACCATTTCGTCATGTGCACAAGCGCACTGAATTCCTCTGCTGTAAACAGCAGAGGGATTTCCTTTTTTTGACTCAGGAGCTAGGGAAGAGCTTCCCCAACCTCCCAAGCAATTTCTTTTTCTTCAATGTAATGACTATCGCAAGCCGCTCTGACACCATTACATTAAAAATGAAAATTAAATTAGCGGACCAGTTTCAGTTTTAATATTCGTGGGGCTATCTCAGCCCCCGAGCACTGAAGCACTCGGGAGAGGTATCCATATCTCACCTTTCCAATGATACCCCCTCCCTGGAGGATCCCAGCTTAGGGATCGCCGCAGGAGGGCGATCCCCAAGCAGGGATCCACCCACTAGGTATCAGGGAAGGGGGAGCGGCCGCTTTGGCAATGGTCTTTGCTCACCCATTTCAAAATGGGGATATTCAGTCTTTCTGCTCCATGGGAGGCACTAGCCCCCATTGTGACCCCCCCACCCCCTGGTATGCAGAAAGCACCCTAGACTCCAATTATTTTTTTTATATAGTTCAGTGATGGGGGCAATAGCCCCTGATCTGCCCCCGGGGGTCTGAAAACCCACCAAGCATTATTATTTTTGTTTCAAATACATATATATTGGAGCTGGCCAAATTGGGCATTGATTTATTTACTTATATAGCGCTTGAATTGACCTCCAAAGGGTATCTATCCGCTTGGGACGGACCGCGAGAGTATGTTGCAGCTACAGCTTTATCAGGAACAGTATTTATTTATTCATGCCAATGCCCACACCCCAAAAACATTGCCATGGTCTTTCGGTCCCCCCTTCGCTGGGAGGCAGATGGCGGCAATAGCTCCTTATCTGCCCTCCAGGGGGTCTGGAAGCCCAGTATGTGCCATGGATTTCCTTTTATTATACGTAGGGGTGGGAGCTGAGCAAAATAGGCATTCCAATGCCCCACTCCTCCATAAAAATTAGCTATGGTCTTTCTGCCTCCTCTGGGAGCAGGTGGGGGCAATAGCCCCTGATCTGCCCGCCATGCCTCAGGGGCAGAGAGACAACTAGGTGCCTGGGATTATGCTGTTTTTTTTATACGTAGGGGTGGGCACTGCCCAGAATCGGCATGCTAATGCCCCACCCCCCAAAATAATGTCTGCAGTCTTTCTGCCCCCCTTAGAGGGATATCGGGGCAATAGCCCCTGATCTGCCACCTCCCGGGGCTGCAGAAAGCCCAATAGACACTGATCTTTTTTACAATGTTCCCAGTTGTGGATTTTGGGCCCTAGCACAGGCAGCACCTTGGGAAACATAGCAAACCTGTACATTGTTTTAAACTGGACACCCATGGGAATCCAGGATGGGTATCTGTGCCTCTCACCAGGTTCTGTTAACCAGAATTCTTTGCAAACCTCAAACTTTGTACAAAAAAACACTGTTCCTCACATTTCTGTGATGGAAAGTTCTGGACTCTGCGGGGAGCCTAAATTGTCCACACACCCAGCTTCCCCCCCCCCCCAAGTCTCTCAATAAAAATGGTATCTCACGTGTGTGGGTAGGCCTACTGCCAGCGACAGGACACGTCCCAAATTGCAACATGGACACATCACATGTTTTCACTGAAAACTTATTTTAAATGTGCCTAGCTGTGTATTTTGGACCCTAGCTCAGCCGGCACCTAGAGAAACTTAGTAAAACTGTATCTTCTTTTGCAAACTAAACACCCAGGGGAAGCCAGGATGGGGTAAGTTGCAAACCTCAAACTTTGTAAAAAAGTAACACAATGTCCTCATATTTACGTGATGGAAAGTTTTAGAATCTGCGGGCGCCACAAACCTTCACCCACCCAGCATTCCCCCAAGTCTCCTGATGAAAATCATACCTCTCTTGTGTGGTTAGGCTTAGTACACGCAACAGGAAACGGCCCAAAACATACTGTGAAGACTTCAAAATTATCTATCACAAAAAGGTCTTGGTTTGGCGAGGGAGTCACCAGCCTTTTTCGTCCCGAGCTCGGTGGGCATCAAGGAAACCCTACTACACCCAGATATTTCTGAAAACTAGACACCCTGAGGAGACCAGGATGGGGTGGTATGTGTGGATCCCTCAAAGTTTTCCTACCCAGAATCCCCTGCAAACCTCATTTTCCTTACATTTTTGCCTGAGATCACCTCGCCAGCACAAATGGCCTACCACCCAGCATTCCCCTTGGTCTCCTGATAAAAATTATACTGCACTCGTGTGGGTGGCTAATGCAGAGTCAGCCTAAAAACGCATATTAAAAATATAGCGCTTAGAGCAGACTTCTTCAAACTGTGGGGCGCGCCCCCCTGGGTGGCGCACCATAATCTCAGGGGGGGGAGCACACTCCACTTGAAAATCTCACCTTTGTTTTCAAATGTCCCAAGTCGACTTGAAAGTACGTTTACTTCCTACATTGCTACCCCATTTCAAATGGGGCTTTTGGATTGGCTAATTCATGCACGGCAGCCAATCAGCACTTGTAACGTCATCACTTACGTTACACTACTGAAGAAGAAAGCATTTAGGACAGGAAGTGCCGCAAAATCAGGAGCATAAAGCTCCTCAATTATTTTTTTTACTTTTTGATTAGTGTGGGGTTTCTGCACTCTTGCTCTCTGCTGCCTTTTACTTCCATTGGTTGCTGTACTGTCCTGTCGAGTTTATCTTGGTCTGAGATCTGCATTTTGAAGAATTATTCTGCTGTGTTCTCCTGCTGCTGTCGGAAGATTGAAAGTTAAACCACCAGTGTATCTGCAGCGTTCGTGCAAATATTCTTTCGATGCAAACATACATTCTTTTGATGTTTTCAAAGTCCGGGAAGTGGTGGGTGGGGGGAGGAGGGTGGGGTAGGGGAGAGAGGGTAATTCAAGGCTCATACTGTTAGTTTTAACTATCTTGCACTGGAGCACGACGTGCTTATTCTTTTGTAATTTAAAGAAACCTCCCCTGTCCGGAACAGAGGAGTGTTTCTTATCTGGGAGGCTTGCAAATGTCTTCTTGGTACCGCGGTTTTGTAAAGTATGGTGAACAGAAACTGCAATATTGTTCTGTTTCTGTACACGTTATTTTTTTCCTCAATGTAATTAGATGCATCAAGTAAAATAGATGTGGGGAGGGAAGCTTGAAGCGAATGTCTGCACACCCGAGTAAAGTTACCAGCAAACTCTAGAGTTCGTGTGCAGCAGGTTATTTAATTCAAATCTATTTAGAAAGGGCCTGTGGCTCTCCAGACCTCCGCCTTCCTCCATTTCACATGCGTGCCTGCCATGGACTTTTCTTTTACAAATCAGCAATGTGTTGTCTTCAGTTGGACCAACTAATCCGGGCACGGTCAGCACTACAGCTCCCAGAATACATCATGCAGTTAATGAAAGTGAGCTGAGTAGAGTTGGTGACACCGAGTCACTTGGCAGGAAATATTGAAATGTTTCTTGTTAAGGCCTAAATATAGTAATTCGATGTATTCAGCCTCCGTGTATTGTGCGGTGCACTTGCCACCCGAGTGTGTTAATCAGTGAGTGCCAGTTGTAAAGTGTGTCACATTACAACACATGCAGTTACTCACTGTGCTAAGGTGACATAGGTCAGACCTCCATTGCCCGGTGCAGGAAGAGAGTTTAAATCATGATCTACTGTTACACTGACCTGGTATGCTATGAAAATGTGCTTTTACTGGCACCGTCACTTTGCTCAAATGGTTGCAATTCCATATATTTAGGTTTCCCTCATCTTCACTGCTTGATTTTGCTCCTGAGAAAGTGTCACTCCTAGTAGTCATTGAAATGTTACTCACAATTACGCTGAAGTTATGAAAATGCCACACATAGCATTGTGAAACTTTGGCACACCAATGCAGAGAAAGGTAGTTTAAAGAAATTTGCAATGGGGCATAACGTGCTCATACTGCAGTAGTGTAAAGAAACATCTCTGGGGGTTTCAGCAAGGTCCGTGGGAACAGAGCAGGGAGAAACAAACTCTGTGTGCTCAATTATAGACAATTGAAACCTGGAGCACAGCGCCTGCTCCTGTTTAAAGAGATTTTCATTTTTACAATATTATAAAAACTCATATCCAAATGGGAATCACCTATTCACTCTTAGGCAGCCACTTGTTACCAGACAAAAGACCACCACAAGAGAGCAAATACATTTTATTTTCAGGAAGTAAAGCAAGAGTCCCTCATCCTCACGGAATCTGTACAAACAGCACAACTGCTATCAAAACTCTTTTGCCTTTCAGGTCGTCCTATTTATGTTGAGATTGGGTTCTCAGCACTTGCGGTATTGAAGACTAAGTACCGTTCAAGACTGGATGTGAATGGCTGTAGCGAAAATCCATCCACGGATTAACCGTCTCTGTGGTGATAAACAGGCCCACCTGTCACATTGATTATGACACCTCTAACATTAATCTATGTCATGTGTAAAACGAAGCATCCTAGTAAAAACAATTTGCGAACATTTTATCTTGGAAAATTGTGTTTTGGGCTGTGTAGTAAGCCTGTCATTTAACCACACTCCCTCACAAACCTGCAGTTTACTAAACACTGTTATTGTGTTGAATATTATTTGCCGGATATGGCCGGGATATGCGGGTGGCGGTCGAATATGAAGTGTACTAGATTCCAGAAATTTCTGTTTAGGTGGTGGGGGGGGGCCCAACATAAAAAAATTCAGTGGGGGGGCTTAACCTACAAAAGTTTGAAGACCTCTGGCTTAGAGCTTACTGTGCTATCCTCACAATATCTATGTTTTTGGCCCTTCTCAGTCACAGGCCCTTGCCCCACCAACACAAGTGAGGTATCAGTGCAGAAGGCAGGCTCTTATCAGAGTTTCTTGGTAAATATGTGTTTCATGACTGGGAGGGAGTGGGTCGAGTTTCCTTAAACCAGCTGAATATGCAGGTGCAGTGCATGAACTGTGTGAGTGAGTCATGCTGCCTGGGGCTCGCTCACTCCACACTTGTAAATTGCGCCTGCACCAGGCATTTTCTAATTTGCAAAGTTTGGTGCATGTGCAGAGTTAGGCAGCCCCGAAACCCCCCGGAATGACTGCTTCCTACAACCAAAATGCAAACAACATTCAGAGCTATGAAAACAAGTTCATTTGATGCAAAGAACTGTTAACAAAAACCAGGTCAAGCTAATGTAGCTCTGGTAACTTAAACACAACAGCAACAAAAAACAAACAAGCATTGGCATAGCCAATAGGTCTAGCTTTTTGGACCGTATAAGTATTTAGTTAGGCAGCAGAATATCCTTGGTGCAACACCAACTGCTGCATGGCTAAACACTTACAAGGTCCCAAATGCGAGACCTATTAGCTATGCCAATGCTTGTTCACTGGTGTTGTTTGGCATGCATAAAGTTTCCAGAGTTTACATATTTTATCCTTGAATAAAAATTCCAAGTAATTACTGATGAAATACAGTTTCTAAAACAATGTCCTTTAAGCTAGATACAAGATTAAACACATGTTTTACCTCCTTTCATGAACATGTAAAAGAGAAACTCCAGCAAGCCGACAATCTGGCCTCCTATGCTTCTCAAGAGCCACGCCACTTCAATAAAAATATTACCAGCAGGCCAGGCTTCCACTCCTCTGTAGAACAACGCTCATTGGTGCATCTCAAGCGTCAGATCTCTGCCCTCCAGTTTTGAGAGGCATGTGGAGGAAGTAATTTGCACATATGAACATGTGACCTGAGTGTGTACTGAAGGGATTTCTTCTTATACAGCACACATCCTAAGCTTATATCTCTCAAGGCACTCTGAGAAGTGCTAAAGAAGTCATTGGCAACAGAGGCGGGCAGCACACCACTTAACGGGGTCTCTAAGGAAGAGCCGAGCTCGAGTGGGCTCTGCTCTAAGAGGTTATGCATGAGCTGAGCCCCAAAAATATTTGGCAGGCAAATCATGCAAACATCATTTTAGAGTGTAATAAGGGTCTTCAGAATTCAAATAAACATGTTTCTAACACACCGGAGCGTTTCACTTTAGAACCTCTGTAATGAGGCATTTATTGAAAGTGTAACATTCCCTTCCCCACCCTGAAGACAATGCTATCCGTGACTCCGAAGGAAGTCCGTTGTCATGTGGACATAGGTGTTGCCAGGGCTTTAAGTGAGATGAAAAAACGGGGGGGGGGGGAAGGAATTAAGGGCTTGGCTTAAAAACATGTAAACTAAGTATCTGTGCTTAGCATAGTGTGCTGCCCAATTGCATTTTGCTGTTTCTGTCATTGCATCCAGGTTTATGATACAACAAGTAACATCATACCTCCAACAAGTCAGGACTAGTGGCTTTGTCAATGGTTGTTGTTTGCATAAGATAAATAGGCAGCAACTATGGCTGGTATATAAAATTGAAAAATCTTCCACTTAAAGCCCTGGTGACCCCACGACAATGTTGCTGCTCCTGAGTTTCAAAAGGACAAGGGAAATCCAGAGAGAAAAGGACTCTCTTTAAAGAATTTCCCTACCCCTACAACGCTCACCTGGGATGACGTCATGCCGTAACTTCTCCTCTAGTGAGAAGTGAGCAGCGCACATCCATGTGTCTGCTGTCAGTACAGTCTGGACAAAAGGACCGCCTGTGCCAGTGCACAAAACAGAGCCCGATGAACCCGTTTCGAGGCCTTTTTCATAAAACTGCTGGTGCTCAGCACCGGTGAGACCCCGCCCACTTAAAGCCCTGCGTGTTGCCTCTACCCTTATCATAGAGGAAGCTACTATATATCCTTTTAAATCGAACACGAGTGTTTTTTTGTGCAGTGCACATGCTGAACTGAATGAAAAAGGAGGCTGGGTGAAACAAAGTGTATGCTTAGGATCACACATTTTGGTCACAAGCTGGGACTGATCCCATGTTTTCCCGTTAAACAGTGTGTAATTCAGCCACTAACTAATTGGGTATCCTCCCCCACCCTTTGACCAGGGATTATGGGTTGTCCTTCATTCTTAGAGGAGGAGATTAGAGTGCAGGTGATAAACAGAATCCATGTTTTATTTCAGGCAGTCAACGCTTGCCCAAGGACAGAGCAGCGCTGCACAACAGGCGCAGGCTACGACGATTCACTGAATGCCCATCCCGGGGTCAGATGGAGCCATTAGGCCACATCATCTCCGTGAAAGCTCGGCTCGCTTTAGGCTCCAGGGTCCCACAAGAGCTCGAGCCGAGACAGGAGTCTGGGTGGAGCTATCAGAAGGGAACGGAAATCTAGGAGAAGCTTTAGTTTTAAGACGCTCACTACGTTCAAAACCTGTCCTGATGTACGTAACGTGTGCGAGCCTCTCTGCGCTACAATAGTACTGTGTGTCTGCAGATGGTGAGAGTGCATGAATGTCAAGTGTTGCACCGATAAAGAGAGAGAGGGAATGAATGGCTCACCTGCAGTGCAACGAGAGTCCTTTCAGGGGGTTCACCCGAGGCAACAAGGGTCCCTGGGTGCTGCTACTTCCCCGCTCCTTTAGCGAGCGCGATTGGTCGCGGAGTCACGAGGCTGGGCTATGACGGTTACCCCGATCGCTAGCTTTTCCAGGAGGCGGCTAATTAAAGAAGGTGTTTTACTTCCCTGTGTGGTTTGGCACCTCCTCCCATTACCCAGCACCTGGCAGCGAGTTTATTTCAAAAAGTACAAGTTCCATTGCTTGCTCATTCATGGCTTACTTCATTGCTACGTTTGGCATCTCACAGCTCAGGTCTAACTGGTCGCAGAATGCTCCTGTGCATCCAGTCCGTGGAGTCCACGTGCCAGGGCTTGGTTCTTGCCGTATGATCTGCTGTGAAATCCTCTATTGCTTTCATAACCTGGCATTTTAGCTTGTTTTGCGTTAACAATGGTTTCTAAATAGTTTTACTCCTGGAAACTACTTCTCTAGTTGTTTCTTCGTTTGCTCTTTTGTGTTCACATTTCGTAGGGGGTGAAATACCGTATTTTGCTGATTCTTCTGGCATTGAAAAACATATATTCACGGGGCGGATTTGAGTCCCATTTAGATGAGGTCTGAAAAGAGCAGGGCTTTCAGTGGGATGAAACGGGTGTGGGGTGGGGAGCTCTAAGAGGGGCGTAGCCTATATAATTCAAATTGCGTTTTAAACACAAAAGCTACATTTTTTGTGGATCCCATAGTGTGCCACCCAACCGGAATGTTATTTCCTCTATGTGCTTTTGTTTTCGCATCCACATATATAACTCAACAACTGACACAGCTAGAAATGGCGACAGGTCCTTTTCCAAACTAGCCCCTGAAACCTGGAACGATCTGCCCCAACATATCAGGGCTGAACCCAACCATCTGAGATTCCGAAGAAACTTAAAAACCTGGCTTTTCTAATCATATAACCATTGTCCTTACTCTGAGGTTCTGCAAGCGCTCTAAGACCTACGGGTGATTTATGCGCTATATAAATAAATACAAATACAAAATAGAAATACAAATACAATGATAATAAAATAAACTTTTTTTAGAGTGTTGTCAGAGTTTATCATGTTTTTACATGTTTAGTGCAAAATGTCTTTAAAACTAAAAGGGTACCTAAAGATAAGTTGTCCAGGACACCTCCTTTATTCTTGACCATTACCTTAAAAAAAACTAGGAAATAAAGTATGCCTGTTTGTTTCACAGCTTTTTGAATGTTCTTGCATTGTCAAGTAGACAGCAGCCCAGTGCTGCTGTTCATCAGGGACACGCAATTAAAGGTCAGAAGGCCAGTATGTGGCCCCTGGTACATACTTTGACTGTTCCTACTCAAATGCATCATGTTACTGTCTCAACAAAAATAACAAGCATTGGCATAGCCAAGAGGTCTCACCTTTGGGACCTTTTAAGTGTTTAGCCATGCAGCACATTATCAGACAACCCAATGCCTCACAAAACTTAAAATATTTAAATGAAAATGGTCTGATGATCGTCAACCACCTTCCGGAGAGAGCCTGTAGCATGTAAAGAGCTTGTGATGCACTTGAAACGAATCAAAAGTATGAGGTGCAAGTTATGCTCATGCAATGTGAGAGCAACATGGTGGTTGCGGTGAGAATGACTCTGCACAAGCACTTAACTTACATTTTACTCTCCATGTCAAGCCTCGCACAAGAAGCAGAGTAACCTGGACAAAAAGGCCAACTTTGCACTACTCCACTACCAAATAAACAGTCCACAAACCAGCCACCATTTCTATCACTCATTGACTTTGACCATGTGCAGCACTTCGCTGCATGCGCATACTCACACACACTCACACACCCATACACACACATGCACGCATGCACACATGTACTAAGTAAGGAAAATGAACATTACAATTTTTAAATGAGTCAACAAACAGAGAAAGAGAATAACAAAATAAGTAACTCATAACTTAATATTCGAATGAAACATAATTATAACTGGATATATATTTTATGTTACAGTTTATGGATATCTATATAAGTGGGCTCGCACACCGCTCACTCATCAGCGGGATCGCCCCTAAGGATCATGGTAATTGTAGTTACCTTTTCTCAAACGCCGTATCTTCTATCAACTTATCAAATATCTTCATCTTCGCCATCCCTGGACACGTGTTTCGGGGTATTTACCCCTCGTCAGCAGGGATTAGGCCATCTTCTGGGGTTGCTGATGGCTGCCAAATATCACCAGGTATAGTACCAATACAGAGGCGCGCAGGTGCAGAGTCCCGTGCTCGTCAGCCAAGAACAGGATATCTATATAAGTGGTGGTGCAAGTTATGCTCATACAATGTGATAGCAACATGGTGGTTGCAGTAAGAATGACTCTGCACAAGCACTTAACTTACATTTTACTCTCCATGTCAAGCCTCACACAAGAAGCAGAGTAACCTGGACAAAAAGACCAACTTTGCACTACTCCACTACCAAATAAACAGTCCACAAACTAGCCACCATTTCTATCACTCATTGACTTTGACCATGTGCAGCACTCCGCTGCATGCGCATACTCTTTGGTAAATTCGCAATCCGCGAGATTCACAAATTTCCCGCAAAATCTGCGAGCGGAACAGATTGGGTCAAAAGTTCAAGCTGACTTTTGTAACTCTTTTAGAATGGCGCCGGCAAGCTGCCAGAGCCATTCTAAAATAGTTACAAAAGTCAGCTTCAACAGGAAGCTCTAATAGATAAAGTAAAGCAGGTGCTGCTCAAATTCAGTTACACAATCATTAATCACCCAAACTTGGGGTGATTAATGATTGTGTAACTTAATTTGACCTTCAACTCGAGCACCTGCTTTACTTTATCTATTAGTGCTTCCTGTTGAAGCTATTTGCAGCTATTTTAGAATGGCGCTGGCAGCTTGCCGGCGCCATTCTAAGTGGGGCTGAGGGCAGAAGGGCTCAAAAGTGGGACAGAGGGCAGAAGGGGACAAAAAATGAGTGGGGCAGAGGGCCGAAGGGCACAGAAACAAGTGGTACAGAGGGCAGATGGGCATAAAAAACGAGAGGGTGGCAGTGATTAACCAGGTAAAACCCCCCCCCCCGCGAAATTGCAAAGCGCCTCGCGAACACCCGCAGTGCCCCATGAATACGCGCGAACTCGCAAAAATGGAAAAATCCGCAAATTTGCGTGAATTTGTGAATTTTGCGGATTGCGAATTCGCAAATCCACAAATTCGTGGATTGCGAATTCGCAAAATTCGCCCATGCTTAATACTCACACACACACTCACACACACCCATACACACGCATGCACACATGTACTACGTAAGGAAAATGAACATTACAATTTTTAAATGAGTCAACAGAGAAAGAGAATAAAAAAATAAGTAACTCATAACTTAATATTCGAATGAAACATAATTATAACTGGATATACATTTTATGTTACAGTTTATGGATGGTGGAGTGGTGTGAAATGTAATTGAAAAAATATTTTTATATGCCTTTTGCCTATATTAGTAGGCGTCAGCTGGCAGTGTTTTAGGGTACGGTGATGTTAAGGAGGTTGGTCGGGTAACAAACTATCCTTGAGTGAAAAAAGGAGCAATCGCCAACTGTCACCATCAAATGTATCCCCCGGGGAAAACATTGACGTGTCCACTAGTGAGGTTTAATATTAGTTCTAACTCTTGGAGTCTTCAATTACATTTTAAAACTTCTTCTGTCAAACCTTGTTCTAATCTCCTATCGCCAGTTATTGAGCCTCCGATGTCACAGAATTTGCACACTCCCCATTATATACAGAACATCCTTTTCTTCAGGAAGTTAAGGGCCTCATTTAGAGGTTGGTGGGTGCAGAACATATATCACAAAAAGGCAGAGTAGATCTCAGGGTTACCTACCCTAACCCATGAAGAACTAGTGAAACTAAAGGATTTCTTATGGTGAAGCCTCAGATGACGCCACCATCCGAAACTCTTGACCAGACATTCTCTTTGCCACTGGACCTCCCGGTCACAGTCAGCCGATTCTATGTAGGGTATGGTGACCACAACTGGCTTTCCCTGCCAGTATTTGAACAGTGGCTCACAACTACAGGGAGGAAATTCCTTATGCATCAGTACATTGAAATATTTGTTTTATATAAGCTGTCACTTTTGGACATTTATTGTGTTAAACAAAACTGTACGTTGATTGTGGCAAAAAAATAACAATTCACTTAGGGGCTTATTTATGAGAGGCTTGCCCACCCGGAGCATCACTTATTTCTATGATCCAGTAGCGCAAGCCTATCAATAATTTTTATGAGGCACGGCCTCATAGTTATAGAGTAAGACAGAGCAGGGCAAGTCACTTCATTGCCTTCCTCTGCACCAGGGAGGTGTTGTGTGTCGATATAGATAGCCTATATAGATTTCCCATTTTATGCCCTTATATAGGTACAATTCACATTGCCCTTATTTAGGCATATAAATTCAGCCCTTATTTAGGCATTGCTCATGCTAACCAAATACAGGCATGATCAACTACATCAATTAATCTTCGTCACAACGAGTTCTTGGAAAACCAGACTCTTAAGCCTTTAGGAATTCCCCTTGCCTGGATATTGATTTCTCCAAGAACTCATTTATTATGCATGAACATCTATTCCTTAGGGGTTCATTCATGATGTTCTTATGCCCGACTTTTCCATCAATACTGGCATTCCTAAACACCTTCAAGGTATAAATATACCTTCACTTGCCATGGCAATCCACCGTACGGTCCAGCTGCCTACTTCCACGACGCGGCTCACCACGGCAAGTTCGGAAGGAAGCCAAGTCCCCGCCTGACGCACTGACCAGATGTTGTCATCCTCCTCGCAGAGAATCCAGCTCCAGTGTTGCTGACTCCCCTTGCGGGGTATTAGAGATTGAGACCTGGAAAGAGATTCCAACCTCACTCATTCTAAGGTATGGAGTGGACTAGAACCTAGAGAAACTTCTGGCAATTCTTGGCTAAACTAGAGTATAGCTAAACAGCACCTACTTCTTCCCTCGTACTACACTTAGGTTAGGTATACTGGGGTAGGATTATTTTATAAGCACCAGATTAGTATGTTGGCCTCTGTTATTTATTCATGTATGTATTTTTATGAATGTATGTCATAGCTACAAACCATGCTATTGCAGTATTATTATATCTTACAGCTAACGCTGTACGTATTATACTTCACATTCTGTCTTACGATTGTAGCAGTTCATATCTCTTGCATGAGAAATAAGACTGTTCAATAAACCCTTTTTATTGAAACTTCCGTCTCTCTATTTCTGTGCAAATTCTTTAGAAACAAAGCATGCACGATGGACTGAGTGAAACTGTTATCTATTGTTTTCATGATTATGAGATTGTTCAGATTCTAAGGGAAACAAAGTTGTCATGTTTATGCGGTTGTCAGAAACAAATCCCTTCTTGTTTATTCAAGAAGTTTCTAGTGACCTCTGAGTTAGCTGCCACACACAAGTAATTAAGTTTAATGTACTCAATAGAGACATACTGACCTCAGTCCTATGCCACAACTGTAGTGTGTATCATTCCAATGCTCAGAGCCTATCAGGGATATAGGAACTACACCATAAGGCACCCAATGGTTTGGTTAGGCACTAATTTAATGCTAGATACTGAAGTAACTCAGTTGTGCTTTTCTCAGAGACCCCTACTCATAATACTCCATAAGACGTCTGGAGTGGGTATGCATAACATCCGCCATAGCTGAGTAGGCCGAAAATCCTATGTATTAGCTTTTTGGTTTGTTCATCGTTGAAGGATACAGTGTTTCAAAATATTGTGCACCTTATCTTTGGTCCCTTGAAACTTGCTCTGCAACTTTCATTAAACAATGACCAAAAACGGCATTAACAATGGAGCTGTAACCTACAAAGGCACAGCAGTTTTTGATAATTTAATTGTTTCTGAAACCGATGAAAATGCAATAATCATCGGTCCAAATTTAAGGAGAGTCCTCACTCTAAAACTTAAAAAAACATGGCCTAACACCAATAGGTGGTAGAGCAGTTTCTGTGATAGAGGCACATGAATCTCACAAGACAGAGGTATTCTACTCATGGATTGTATTCCCTGAATCACATCCAGTAACACATGTGTTTCACTTCTATAAAGAAGATGAACCACCTGAGGAATATTTTCCTTTCGAGGATATTGAAATTCCACTCACATACCAGGAGCATGATCTTTGGTTTAAAGGCGCCCTAAAATTTTAAATCACATTACCAGGCTAGGTCCACTAGGTAGACCAGGAGCAACATGGCCTGTTTTAGCCGGCTTTACACCTGAACCTGGCATTGAAGCAATGTCGGACGATGAGTTACTTAGCAATATACAAAGATTAATAGAATTATACAGTTAATCCACAACTGTCTGAAAGTCCTGAAAAGGCCTTTATTAAAAACAATCCTACATATTCTAAAAAGAAGTGCGAAAATAACAAACAACATTCAAAAGAGAATGATTCTCAATCCCGAGGTAGGTCTCCTCAAAAGGAGCCCTCTGAAAGGAGGTATAACCTCAAGGATAGGGATAATTTGAGAAAACCTGATAGATATCAAGATACTGATACACGTTCCTCTCGTAGCTTTCATATATCGTCACAGACATCCAAAAGAAGAGGACGGTCAGATCAAAGTGAAGTCCAAAGACGATCATCACGTTCAGAAAAACAAACAAAAACCAAAATTCTCCAAAAAGAAGGTAGCAGGTCTGAAGATCAGCCATGCTGATGATTCTGAGAACACAGCTCAAGAACGGAGAATGGGCTCAGATAATGTTGGACAGTGCACCACAATTATCAATAGCTCGCCAGAACCTGAAGGGACTTCAAGTTGAGACTGCAGACACCAGGGTTAGTTCTCCACATAGGTTATATGAAATAACACTCCAGATGGAGGGAGACATACCAAGAAAAGTTAAAGCACTCTTTTGGGAGCGACTTTCATAGGGTTGTGATGTACTTCTAGCATAACGGGACTGGCCACCAGAATATGTCAAGGAGTGCCCACATGGGAAAGACATCATTATGCCAGCCTTCTCCAACCATGTTCCAATCCATTTAAAAAATAATTATGCCAGGAAATGGGCTGTCGCCCAAGCCCCAGCACTATACAAAAACCATGTAGGATGGGATGCGGACTCACCTCACCACAAAATCCAGTTAAAAAATCAACCAACTGCACAAAGACAGTACCCAATTAAGCAAGAAGCTAAAAACAGGTAAGAGAGATCTTAGATCAACTTGAATACCAAGGGGTGATTGAAACATGCACCTAACCAATGAACAATCCTTTGTTTCCTGTTTCCAAACTGGACAATGCATATTGTTTACTTTTGGATTACAGACACCTAAACTCTTGTTTTAAAACATTTGCAGTGCAAAATGCACACAGTGCAGCATTAATGAATAACATTGTGCGTAAAATTTTTTAAACTACGTTAGATATTTCTAGCGGTTTCTTTTGTCCAAACATAGCACCTCATAGTAGGTATTTGACAGCTTTCTCAATAATGGGGACCCAGGGTCAATTCTGTCGTCTCGAAAAGAGATTCAAGAATAGTCCATCAGGAATTGCCCATCTCAACTTCTTTTTTCTAGGATATGAGCTATCAAGGGAAGGCAAAAAGCCTGGCAGTCAACTTTTTAGAAAAGTGTGTGCCGCTCCAACCTCCAAAAGCGCTGAAAAACTTACAGTCCATTCTAGGTTTCCTAAATTTTGGAAGAACATACATTCTAAACTATGCAGAAAGGGTTAAACCTCTCTACAAATTAATCAAACCTGATTTTAAAACCATACATTGGAAACAAGAACACACAGAAATTTTGTGTTCACTTCAAGCTGACATGTTAGCAACAAAACACTTACAAACACGCGGAAACGTACGCAACTTAGTGATCCGAATCATTCCGGGTCAATGCGGATTCACCTACTTAACTTTTAACGAGGGTGAAAAAGTACCAATTACATACAAATCACATTTGTATACACATGCATTACCTCAACAGAAAAAATTCTGACAGAAGTTCAAACCGCTGTAGCAAAAGAAAGAGCCCTAGCACAGGGAAAACGCATTATAGTCGTAACACCTGTACCAGCTTTAGAGGCAGTTAAAAAAGCCAGCATTCCGAATACAAAAGCTTTACATCCTAGAAGGATACAATGGGTTAATTCTCTTGCTGCAACTGATGTTGAATACGTTTTTGATCGTTATTTGAAAACTCAAGCATTCCTGCAATATGAACACGAATGTCCTCTGCCTACTGAAATGCTACCTCTAGACTAGTATGAATGTATTAGTTATACTGACGGATCTGCACAACCCGATACGGGGGGTAGAAAAGCTTATAGTGCAGCATGCGCGATCATTAAAGGTTGTATGCGCGATGGTAGATTTAAACCAATGGTCACAAAAAACGCAATCTCTAGGAGATTGTACAGCTCAGCGAGCTGAACTACAAGCATTTAAAATAGCACTTAAAAATACTGATCGCAAATTCCCCACACTCATAGTGAGCGATTCCTTTCACTGTTTTCAATCTTACAATGAATATTTACAGAATTGGCTTCTGAATGGTTTCAAAGATGCAAAAGGTGGCACAATCAAGCACAAAACACTTTGGGAACAAGTAGTTAGTTGCGAAACGGACTAAAAACACTCACGTGATACTCACGCTGAGTCATCAACGTGATGGGGTTCACGTTGAAGGGTATTCATTGGCTGATGAAGCCACAAAACGGGCTGTGCAAACGGCTTCCGTAGCTGCAATCACTTGTTCAAAAATGAAAAAAGACAGTGAAATAATACTGGCTGTCAATGTTTCAAGCAAAGGCAGCAGTGCAGCATTACCTAAAAGGTTTCCACTGAAATACTCATATACAAATGATGCGAACCATGTTCCGTTTGCTCGAATCCCTGGAGTGGGGGATAGGCTAATATCAAACATGGAACGTAGACTAAAACTAATCCTAGCAGTGCATGAAGTGTTCGCCTCTGCTCATGCAGGTGTTTCCGCCACAGTATCATTATTAAAACAAAGATGCTGGTGGCTCATCATTAGGAAACAGACCAGAATCTATGTTTTGGACTGTGAAATATGCCAAAAGATGAAAGTCTCTACTGTGAAACATCCTGCGCAGATGCCCCTATTAATTTTAGATAAACCATTAGCTTGTGTTTACCTGGACCACTGTGGCCCCTTAAAAAGGGAAGGTAACTATAAATATATCATGGTCGTAGTGGACTCGTGTTCTAGGCCCCTTTGGATGTGGCCTCAGCGCTTGGCTGACGCTCGAACTGTTATAAAAGATTTGTGAATCTTTATCGGCACATACATAATAGGCACACTACACTCTGACCAGGGCCCTGTGTTTAGCTCTTGAGCTTACAAAGAAGCCATGGCCAGTTTGGGCGTTGAATTGCGGTAGTCTTCTCCAATCCATCCTGAAGGACATTCTGTTGTGGAGAGAAAAAACCGGGACATAAAGCAGTCTATAACAGCTAGGGTATTAGGTTAGGGTGATGGGTGGGTCAAACATCTTTATGGGGTTCAACGTGCATTAAACAATTTGCCAAGAAGTTCTCTAGGGGGTGTCACTCAATATGAGGTCCTATTTGGGACTACAATGTTGGTACTGGACCTTAAATGTTATGAGACAGTGGTGGAAAATAAGAAGTTTAATATCAAAGATCATTAGGCTGTTTTACGGGACTTAAATGAACTAAGATAGAAACAAAGCAACGTGTTCCTGAAGCCAACCACCACTGAGGAAAAACCCGCTGTACCAGCAAGGCCTGTCTGGATCCCAAAGGTTGGTGATCTAGTCAGAGAAAAGATTGCGGACAAGAAGGAATTTGGGCCTTCTTACAGACAACCAGTACCTGTCCTAGCAATCCACGGATCAGGAACAGTACGACTGCCGCCCCTTGCTGGTAAAAAGGAGAAAAGATTTGTGTCCATCAACCTGATCAAATCACACTATGTGGCCAATACCAAGCAGTAGGCCAAGTGGACTCCAACAATGTAGCAGATGTACTCCTATAGCTACAATCCAAGAGGTTCGAACTGAGAGACATCACCTTTGAAGACTCTGCAGTGAGAAATGAGGACTAAGCAACAAAGCTATGGACTCCTCCCTCTTGAGACCCAATAACAGTTCGTCCTGATACACCTGTCTACAACAAAGTAACACGTGATCAAATGGCTCCAGCGATTTCAACGAATCCAGATGCAATTCCAACCATTGACAGAACTGCCTCTGGCTATTGCAATAATTTTGATACGTTTTTTGAGGATCCCAGCGAACCTGAAACAACGCCAGCTTAAAGAATTTTCAAAGAATAAGCAACATACTTTTTTCATCTCCTGAAAAAAAATTATCTGGTTATTTGATTTTTGTTTAGTTAAATTTGATGTTTGCAGGGAATTCTTGGTAAGACTACTTTGGGGCATCCACGCAAGCCACACGCAAGTCACCCCTCCCTGGACTCCCCCTTGTGTCTAATTTTCAGAAATGTCTGGAATTGGTAGGTTACCCTAGAGGGCCGCCCAACCTGGTACCTAAAATGCAGGTGCCCCTTTGCAAAACCAGGTTGGTTGGTGATAGATAGGGGGCATCTGTGTTTTTGGTCACAGCTTGGTGGCTATCTAGGGAAACCTACCTAACCCAAACATTTCTGAAAACTAGACACAAGGGTGAGTCCAGGGGGGGGCACGACTTGCATGGATCCCCCAAAGTTTTCCTACCCAGCACCCCCGACAAATCTCAGATTTAGCTGAGAAAATCACTTTTTTCTCACATTTTTGTGTGGGAAAGTTGTGGGATCACAGGAATGACACAATGTTCCTATCACCCAGTGTTCCCGATGTCTCCCAATAAAAATGATACCTCACTTATGTGGGTGGGGTAAGTACCGTGGCAGGGTAGGACCTAAAACTTATTGTGGAGACATCAAAATAATCAATCACAAAATGACCTGGTTTTGCAAGGGAGTCACCTGTGATTTTGGTCCGGACTCGGCAGCCATCTAGGGAAACCTACAAAACCCAAACATTTCTGAAAACTAGACACCTGGGGAAGTTCAGGGAGTTATGGCTTGCGTGGATCCCCCAATGTTTTCCTACTCAGAATCCTATGCAAACCTCAAATTTAGCTAAAAAAAATCACATTTTCCTCAGATTTCTGACTGTCATGTCCTACCACTCAGCGTTCCCCTCGGTCTCCCAAGTCAAATGATATCTCACTTGTGTGGGTGGGCTAAGGGCCTGCAACTGGGAAGGGCCAAAAACATAGGGATTGTCACGGGCACTTGGCCTATCCACACAAGTGAAGTACCATTTTGATTTGGGGGAATGCTGGGTGTGTAGAAGTTTGTGGATCCACACAGATTCCAGATCTTTCCATCATGGGAATGGGAAGAAAATGTGGTTTTTTGACAAAGTTTGAGGTTTGCAGAGGATTCTGGGTAACAGAACCTGGTGAGAGCCAGAAAAGTCACCCCATCCTGGATTTTCCTGGGTGTCTAGTTTTGAAAAATGTATAGGTTTGCTAGGTTTCCCTAGATGCTGGCAGAGCTAGGGTTCAAAATCTACAGGTAGGCACTTTGCAAAAACATTGTCAGTTTTCACTGTGAAAATGTGGTGTGTCCACGTTGCGTTTTGGTATGTATCTGGTTAGAACCGCTGCACTCAAAGTTTTTTCAAATAATAAGAGTAGTCAATCTATTAGCGATGTTTTGGGTGCTCAAGGTGATCACCTCCTGGTCCTTGAGGTGCCGAATAGTACACTAAAACAAGAACCTTACACCGTGTAAGGTATAGCCTTGTGCCTCCAGAGGCGCGTAGCGCGTGTTATAATTGTACAAAAGCAAGTAGATTCCAAGTTTATAGAAAGTAATCTTCTATTTTATTGTTGAAGGATTCCTTATGTCATTATTAAGAAAATGGGGTATAACCCAGAAAAAGTCAAAGGACCTGGGTATTCGATAATATAGTAAACAAAGTGGTCCTGGACATAATTCATTTAACACATTTCATTGTAATACTCATTTTAAATCTGAGTTATTTCATGGGACTTAATCCTGAAAAACTACAAAAGAAGAGAAAAAAACCCATAAAAAGCCAAATGCGTATTCAGTCTTATTGGTAATACCCAAAAATAAATTTCAATACAGAATTTGATAAGCAATATAAATTTGCAATTTATTTCACATTCTTTTATAAATATTAAAAAACGAGAAGTTACCTTTTACGTTTTTAATCCAAGATTCCTAATGGCCTCAGCACTGAGGAAGATATACATGTCCATCTATGACTCTGTGGTAAAGAACATTGCAGTAGACTATTATGAGGTATCATGAACTGGTTTTATGCTTTCGGATAATGTACTGTACTTAAAGGTTATTCAGTTTTAGCACACTCCAGAAAGAAATGTTTTACCTATTTTTATAGTTTCACTTATTTGCACTACACGTTAGAATCAAGGAGACCTGGCCTTATTTGTGGTAAAATTCAAGATAGTGAATGGGCACTTGCCCCATATTGTTGACACCGCCAATGTACAAATAATGCACTAAGGGCCTGATTCCGATCTCACCAGGAAAGCCCTCCGTACAATTCAGATCCAGAGGGCTTTCCTGGCGAGATGCGCTGTGTGAGTTCGTCCGAGCGACTATGATGCAACCGCATGGTTACGGACTCGATTCGGCCGGACTCCTATAGCACTCTATGGGAGCTTGTGTACGGACACGTACACTGGCTTCCATAGCAGAAAAGGGGTGGGTGCGGAAAAGAGTACACACTGTGGCGGGCACCGCATTTTGCCTGCTACACCGTGCATGCTTGGATCTGGGGGACCCAGGCGCACATCCCCATGTCTGAATCGGAGGGGTCCGGGTGAAGGGGGGCCTGCTCAGGCCCTTCAAAGTATGATTCCGACAGCTGCTTCATCTTGCTGACAACAAGTCGATGCCGCTGTCTGAATCGTGTATCGTACCCGCTCAGTCGGAATCCGGCTCCATTGTGTGGCACGATTCGGCTCCGTACGAGTCAGACAGACAGCTTTGCGTTCAGAAACAAGGCAGTCGGCGTGGACTCGATCTTTCTATCATACTTGCTCGTTTGTAACAGCGGACGATTTGGTCGGAAGCATGGGCTCCATATAGGACGCGAACTCTGCGGATCCCATTAGGAGCCCTTCCTTGCAAGATCGGAATCAGGCACTAAGTGTTATGAAGTAGGCTGTATTTAAGTGTGTTTCATACAAAGAACTAGACTCAGCAGTAGTATTAACGTCATCAGTGATGTCACTGACCATGTCATGAATGATGTAATATGTGTCATCATCAGCAGTGGATTATGGGCGCACGAGTTATAGTGAGTCCAACTAACTATAACGTGGGAATTTCAATTGTTTTGTATGAGTAAAATGTTCAGCAAACTATAACTGGTGTGAAACCTATGGTTTTTTCAGTGAATTTCAAAGGTTTTTTAAATGCTAATTCCTAACTATAACGAGTGTGAAACCTATGGTTTTTTCAGTGAATTTCAAAGGTTTTTTAAATGCGAATTCCTTACTATAAAGAGTTTGTAACCTACGATTTTTAAAGTGAATTATTACATTTTTTAATAGCTGTTTTGTATAAATATTAATTATTATATTTTTAATAAAAAAAATCTAAAATTAATTTTTTAATGTATTTTTCTGTAGTTTTTGTATCATTTTACCTCGGAGCGCTCAGGGTTCCCGCACCCGTAAACGCACCCATACACACGTAGCCAGAGCGCTATTTCCGCGTGCGAAAAAAAATTTAAGTATGTATTTAAAGTAAATAATAATGCGAGACATTCAGTGGCATACTTATAAAAGTAGTATTTTTGATTTTAAATAACCGTATTTTAACTTTAAACGCATTTCCTAAAATCTAACGAAATGTCATGCAGGCGGGCCGCGTAAGTGCCCCCCGGAAGTGCCTACGTACGTGCCGCTTAATCGCCCCCGGAAGCGCCTACGTACATGCCGCGTAAGCGCCCACGGAAGCGCTCCGGAGCGCGCAGCGTAAGCGCGTCAAGTCATGTAACCTTAAAATAATACTTTTTATTGGTTGTTAACAGTTTTTTTTACAACTAATGAAAACCCCACCCATTTCCTTCACTACCTCTTTCACTTTGGAGAGAGCAAGACCTGTTCTCTTTTTCTCCTCTTCAATTCTTTGGAAAGAATAGCTGCAAGAGCACCAAGCAGCAGTGTCTCTGATGAGTTTCTCCATGAGGACTCTCCTCAACCAAAAGTTAAAGAGCACTTCATCTGGAAGTTTTTCAGCATTCCAGAAGGTGAGAAGAAAGTAAATGCACCAAAGGTGGAATGCAAGATATGTCATACAATTCTTTCACGTGGTGACCCCAGAAAAAAAAACAGTTTTGGGAACTCCACCATGATTAGACATGTGCAAAGAAGGCACCCCCAGAACTATGCCCGGGAGAGTGTCAGGGACCTGGCACGGAATGCACCAGATTTTCTTAAGCAGAATCCCTGAAATGCACCTGAAACACTGCAACCAGAAATGGCCCTGATTCCCTGTAATTTTTCAGACATATTCCTGCACTTAACCAATTAAAATTCTTCCCACACTATTTCAAAACCAAACTAACATTTTAATTGGTTCTACATTTCAACACTTTTAAACTCACACAATATTCACCCATCCCCCCAGTGCTCATTCACCCTGTTACCATGGTAACTCCCACCTAACTCAGCACAGAGTTGAAAAGTTCATCATACTATGTTGCAAAAGAATCCAGCAAGGGTGTTTGACCTCTCAATGTAGTAGCTAATCATGTGCACTGTTTCTTTCAATGACTTTTTCTCAACAATTACAATTACTTCTTTCAAAAAACAGATGCATACACCTAATTTTCAGTGGAGAATGTTAAGAAACCACAAATCATTTCTTGTTTTTCAAGTGCACTGAATCTCAACCACTTTTTTTTCATAACTCCTACTTTCAAACTTCCATTTAATTTCCACAACTCATCTGAATACAAGCACATCTACCTTTCAAGATGCCAAAAGGCTGGTTTGTGGGTCATAGCTTTGTTCACTGGAGTGACAAATATGCATGTAACAGAGGTATTTGCAACCTTGTTTTACCAAATGTGGACATTGTGTGGATTGGACAGAGAGGATTGAGAAGTCACCAATGGATACCAATGGATACCATTGGTAAAATCCTTGATGCATCTACCACACCCTGACCTCATAATTGTGGACATTGTGTGGATTGGACAGAGAGGATTGAGAAGTCACCAATGGATACCAATGGATACCATTGGTAAAATCCTTGATGCATCTACCACACCCTGACCTCATAATTGTGCACTGTGGTGGCAATGACCTGGGCACTTTTACTGGGGTAGGTCTGGAAATGCTTTTAAAGGACATCTTTGTGCAATTGATGTCACTTTTTCCAAAAACTGCCTTGGCATTTTCTAATATATGCCAAAGGCAAAAATGGAACTGGTCCAAACAATTTTGTCCACAGATTGAGAAAGCAAGGAAACATATGAATAAATCTGTTTCTGCTTTCCTCAGAGACTATGGTATGGGTTCCATATACCACAACAACTTGCATTACAACATGCCCGGCATCTATAGGAGAGATGGTGTACATTTTACAGATGAGGGGAATAGAGTCTTCCTCTTGAATTTGAGACTCTGCATTGGTACCTACTTGTAGGTACAAAAAACACCCACATAACACAACAGCTCTTTTCATAGCTACCCTACCTCTAAGCACTGTAAATAATTTTTTTACTCTAATTTTTTACACTGTTTCTCCCCGGGGTGCGCTCAGGGTGCGCGTACCGGGAAGCGTACATGGGAACGCACCCAGCGCTTACCCCGCGATTTAAAAAAAAAATAGAAATAAATTGTTTTTTAGCCCTTCAGGGTCCTTCTAGGCCCCCCACAGAAAACCTATGGGGTCAGGGGATGTCTACCCTGCCCCCTTTAATTAATTTCCCCCTTTTTTTCACCACTTGTGTCTCGATTTTACCGAGATACAAGATGGCGGACTCTCTGGACTGTTTAGAATGTTGTCAGACACCTTAGAGCCAATCAGCTTTCTGCTCGCGCACTTCCGTAGCGCGCCAGGTGCGCTCCCCGGTACGCGTACCCGTAAGCGCTCGAAGCATGCAAATTGATATATATGTGTTTTTGAAGTTGCTTTTCATAAAAAAAACTGGAGCAGTTTTAAACAAATATGGAAAAGGCCCTACTACGTACCAGTCCCTACCATTTTGCCCAGTTTGGTATAATTCAGTTCAGCCGTTCGGGCTGTAGCAATGTCTAAATGTCCTATGGAAAACTGAATGGGGAAAGCTCATTTGAAAGTGTTGAAATTTAGAAAAAAATTTAAATGTTACTTTGGATTTGAATTTATGTGGAATGAAGTTTCATTGGTTATGCATATATCTTAAATGTGAGGAAAACACATTTTGTGATACTACTGTCTGAGGTACATTTGCGAGGAATTTTTGGAGTTCAATATCTGGTGTTTGATTTAGACAGTACTAACTCTTCTACTTTCAAAAAGGTGAGTTGTTAATTTGTAAGAGGAGCATTGTCATACACTTTAAGATAATTTGAAAAGTGTTTTCACTTAGTTATTCTGTTATAATTATGGATTAGGATAGGCTTCATCACATGCAGTGCTTTATATTTCTAGTTCCTGCCTGATACTATACACTGCCCAATTAATTTTAAAGAACTAAATACTTGATTAGGCTAGTTTTATATTATGTATTACTAAAAACGATAACTGAAAGTGATTACTTTTTTCTGCAATTTACAGCAACAAATTTGAAAATAAAATGGATCAGAATGAGGAGACCAAGGACATTTCATTTGAATTTTCAACTACATTTATTGAAATTCTAAATGTCACGGATATTGACAGCACCAATAATGAAATATTTTCACAAGGAGGTGTGTAGTGTAGTTCCTATTTTCCCAATAGGCTCTGCGCATTAGAATAACATAAACAGCAGTGTAGACGTAGGATTGAGGTCATCTAGGTCTCTACTGACTATGTTAAACTTAATTTAGGTTTGCGCCAGCTAGATCAGAGGTCACTGGAAACTTTCTTGAATGAATAGGGAGGGACAAGCTCCCCTGGCTCAGACAAGAAGGGATTCAGTTTCCGACAATCGCATAAACATGACAGCTTTGCTCCCTCAGAATAAGAGTAAATCTCTAGAGTTGTGTGAAAACAATAGACAGCTATTTTTAGAGCTCTCCCTGGTCGAGAGCGCTGGGGCTGTGAGCTAGCGTGGACCGAGCATCCTCTTTGCTGCTTTTATCACGTTGTCAGAATTCATTTTTAAACCATTTTAATTCGTGTAACTATTTTGCTGATGGGGGGCTGTAAATCATCCAGTTAAGAGGGGAATTAATGAGGCACACTGACACCCTTTCATACGCCACTGTTCTCTGCTCCCTGCCTCGCCCAGCCGTTTTCTGAGCTGGCTGCAAGCGTCGGTGGGCGCCATCTTTGGTGTGGCTGGGGCTGCGCTCTAGTCGCGCCGGCCTCCCGCCATCCTTAGCTACTTAGCTTCGCCTGGAACTCGCTTCGCTGCCTTTTAGAGCTCTCCCTGGTCGAGAGCGCTGGGGCTGCGAGCTAGCGTGGACCGAGCATCCTCTTTGCTGCTTTTATCACGTTGTCAGAATTCATTTTTAAACCATTTTAATTCGTGTAACTATTTTGCTGCTGGGGGGATGTAAATCATCCAGTTAAAAGGGGAATTAATGAGGCACACTGACACCCTTTCATACGCCACTGTTCTCTGCTCCCTGCCTCGCCCAGCCATTTTCTGAGCTGGCTGCAAGCGTCGGTGGGCGCCATCTTTGGTGTGGCTGGGGCTGCGCTCTAGTCGCGCCGGCCTCCCGCCATCCTTAGCTACTTAGCTTCGCCTGGAACTCGCTTCGCTGCCTTTTAGAGCTCTCCCTGGTCGAGAGCGCTGTGGCTGCGAGCTAGCGTGGATCGAGCATCCTCTTTGCTCCTTTTATCACGTTGTCAGAATTCATTTTTAAACCATTTTAATTCGTGTAACTAGTTTGCTGCTGGGGGGCTGTAAATCATCCAGTTAAAAGGGGAATTAATGAGGCACACTGACACCCTTTCATACGCCTCTGTTCTCTGCTCCCTGCCTCGCCCAGCCGTTTTCTGAGCCGGCTGCAAGCGTCGGTGGGCGCCATCTTTGGTGTGGCTGGGGCTGCGCTCTAGTCGCGCCGGCCTCCCGCCATCCTTAGCTACTTAGCTTCGCCTGGAACTCGCTTCGCTGCCTTTTAGAGCTCTCCCTGGTCGAGAGCGCTGGGGCTGCGAGCTAGCGTGGACCGAGCATCCTCTTTGCTGCTTTTATCACGTTGTCAGAATTCATTTTTAAACCATTTTAATTCGTGTAACTATTTTGCTGCTGGGGGGCTGTAAATCATCCAGTTAAAAGGGGAATTAATGAGGCACACTGACACCCTTTCATATGCCACTGTTCTCTGCTCCCTGCCTCGCCCAGCCGTTTTCTGAGCCAGCTGCAAGCGTCGGTGGGCGCCATCTTTGGTGTGGCTGGGGCTGCGCTCTAGTCGCGCCGGCCTCCCGCCATACTTAGCTACTTAGCTTCGCCTGGAACTCGCTTCACTGCCTTTTAGAGCTCTCCCTGGTCGAGAGCGCTGGGGCTGCGAGCTAGCGTGGACCGAGCATCCTCTTTGCTGCTTTTATCACGTTGTCATAATTCATTTTTAAACCTTTTTAATTCGTGTAACTATTTTGCTGCTGGGGGGCTTTAAATCATCCAGTTAAAAGGGGAATTAATGAGGCACACTGACACCCTTTCATAGGCCACTGTTCTCTGCTCCCTGCCTCGCCCAGCCGTTTTCTGAGCCGGCTGCAAGCGTCGGTGGGCGCCATCTTTGGTGTGGCTGGGGCTGCGCTCTAGTCGCGCCGGCCTCCCGCCATCCTTAGCTACTTAGCTTCGCCTGGAACTCGCTTCGCTGCCTTTTAGAGCTCTCCCTGGTCGAGAGCGCTGGGGCTGCGAGCTAGCGTGGACCGAGCATCCTCTTTGCTGCTTTTATCACGTTGTCAGAATTCATTTTTAAACCATTTTAATTCGTGTAACTATTTTGCTGCTGGGGGGCTGTAAATCATCCAGTTAAAATGGGAATTAATGAGGCACACTGACACCCTTTCATACGTCACTGTTCTCTGCTCCCTGCCTCGCCCAGCCGTTTTCTGAGCCGGCTGCAAGCGTCGGTGGGCGCCATCTTTGGTGTGGCTGGGGCTGCGCTCTAGTCGCGCCGGCCTCCCACCCTCCTCACATTCTATATAACTAGCACTATGATCAGTTGGCGCAGCGGGCTGGCGCAGCGGGCGCGCCCGACGCGCGCCGAAGCTGCGCCTAAGCCAAGCCCGTCTGCGCCCGTCCGCGACCGGACACGGCCCAGGGCCCTGACCCCTGGCCCCTTAGTGCGCTACTCCTCAGAACAACTCAGACTGCTTAATCCGGGCTATGCTAGTCAACTTTGCATCCCCTTGCCTCCTTCTACCGCTGTGGGTATTAATCCCGCCCCATGTTCTGGATGCCAATATCAACTGCCCTCTCCACTCCTGTCCGATTCATCAGTTCCTGATGCCCCCTCTAATATGACCATCATTCCCTTTCAGGGCTGTCGAGCAGCGCATATTAACACGCGCTCCCTCCCATGTCACAGTCTGGATATTAGTGAGTTTATTACTGCTCACGATCTTGACTTTCTTTTTGCCACCGAAATTTGGGGAGATGCGGGCTCGGGACCAGACTTTTTGTCAGGCTACCCCTGATGGCTACAGTGTTGTGAGACACGACAGACAAACAGGAAGAGGGGGAGGACTCGCTATAATTTACAAGAATCAGTACCACACTACGCTTGACCCCATTTTATCCAATAAATGCGAAGTGGCTACCTTTGCAATCAACATTAACTGTAACCAAACTTTCAAAGGTATTCTGCTATACCGACCTCCTGGACCTCGAAATTGCTTTCTTGGTTCCCTCTCCGAGCTAAATCACTACACCATAGGCTCAACTGATTACACAATACTGGGAGATTTTAACTTCCCTTTGGAAGAACAGGGAAACCATGATACCTTCCAACTTACTGCTGATTTCCTAACTCTAGGACTTCAACAATTGGTAAAGGGAATTACTCACCAGGCGGGACACACATTAGATGGTGTGTTCACCAATAACTCTCTCATCTCTATACTAGGCATTCTACCCCTTACCTGGACTGATCACCGGGCCATTATCTTTGGTATTCACACTCGGCCAGTCAATCCTCCCTTTTCTAGACCACCCAGCAGGGTAGGAATTCGTGCCTGGAAGAATGCGGATATTCCTCAGATGGCAGATATCTTGACACTATCCTCCCCTACCACAGGACCCAACCTTGTCCCTTCAGCTTCCGATTTCCAAGATTGGATCAAGAATGCTGCTGATCAGGTAGCCCCGAAAAAGTCTATCCGACCCAACAGAAGATCGCCATCGGCGGCGTGGTACACAGAAGAGCTTAGACTGCATCGACAACATTGTAGGAATCTAGAAAGGCTATCACTGCTCGAAAAATGATCTTTTTCTCGACCCAAATAGATAACGCCAGGAATTCAGCCAGAGAACTGTTCTCAGTGGTCACCTCCCTATCTACTCCTCCGTCGGGTCTTGGAGTTGAACCGTCCCAGCCTTTCTGTAATGCGCTGCCCACGTTCTTTATCAATGAAGTGGCAGATATCTACGCATATTTTGGTGGGGATGCAGGGACCAGACCTACTGTCAGCAGTAAGGAAATACCTCATATGGACTATGTCCCCCTCTCTTCATTTGTAGCCACTACACAAGACCAAATTAGCAGACTCATCACCACCACCAAGTCTGGATCCCCTCTGGATCCCTGTCCTCCCTCAGTGATGGCTAATTTAAGTGAGGTGATTTCTCACCCACTTATGGAAATCTGTAACACTGCCTTTCAAACCGGCTATTATCCAGCCCTGTGGAAGAAGGCAGTGATTAAACCTCTTTTGAAGAAGCCCTCCCTAGACCCCTCCGCCTTGGCCAGTTATAGACCCATTGCATGTCTCCCCTTTCCTGCCAAAATTTGCGAAGCTCTGATGAATAAACAACTCTCAGAGTTCGTCGCCACTCACCAACTACTAGACGACACGCAGTTTGGCTTCAGGAAAGGACATGGAACGGAGACCGCTCTAATAAAAGCCTCAGATGAAATTAGAGCCATTATGGACCAGGGAGGTGTGGCCATTCTGATTCTTCTGGATCTGTCCACAGCATTTGACACGGTCGACCATGCTATTTTGGTCGACCGTGTCACAGCTCTGGGGATAACCGGTTCGGCCAGAGACCTTATTTCATCTTTCCTGGCCGACCGTACCCAGACATTCAAGTTGGGTAATTTCTACTCTCCCATCTCTGCACTACCGTGTGGAGTACCACAGGGCTCCTCGCTAAGTCCCACGTTATTTAACATCTTCGTAGCGGACTTAGCGAGGGTAATAAAGGCCCATGGGGTGCGACTGACATCCTATGCAGACGACACCCAACTGGTGCTGGCGATCCATAAGAATGGCACAGCGGTGGCAGCCAATTTCCAGGAGGCTTAGCTTGCTGTTAGTATGTGGATGTCCTCCAATTGCCTGAGGCTTAACTCGGATAAAACCGAGGTTATGACCTTTGGCAATCCCTCCCCAGAATGGTCCTCCATTTGGTGGCCCAACCAGCTGGGCTCTCCACCTGTCCCAGTGGAAGAGGTGAGGAATTTGAGAGTCATCTTCGACAGCAAGCTGACTTTCAACCTTCATGTCAACAAGGTTGTCTCCTCTGCTTTCTTTATTTTAAAGAAAATTAAGAAAGTGCTGCCTTATCTCCCCACCTCTGCTGGGAAGACCCTAGTCACCACCTTGGTATTCTCCAAAACCGACTACGGAAATGCCCTTTTTCTCAATTCTCAGAAACTTGTGCTGTCTAAGCTACAATCTATACAGAACGCGGCTGCTAGAATTCTCTTAGACATCCCCCGCCGCCAGCCTACTACTCTCACCATTCGCCAGCTTCATTGGCTTAGAGTAGAGAGCCTAATTAAATTCAAGGCCCTCTGCATTGCCTATAAGGCAGTGCACGGCGTCGGACCCAAGTTTCTGACTGAGGCATTTCAGCTGTACACTCCTAAAAGGCTGCTGAGATCTGCTAACACTTGCCTCCTACCAGTACCTCGCACAAGAACGGCAACTTGGGGAGACAGACGCTTTCTGGTTGCCACACCAAAACTTTGGAACCTTCTGCCACTGAGTATCAAAAACGCCCCTAACTTCATGAGCTTCCGGAGGCCTTTAAAGACATGGCTGTTTAACCAGTGAATTCTGTTGTTGCGGTCCTGCTAGCCCACACATGCGCCGAGACACCTTCGGGTCATTGTTTGCGCAATAAAAATTTCAAATAAATAAATAAAATAAAAAAACTATTTCACTCAGTCAGCAGTGCATACTTAGTTTCACCAGAATGCAGAGAAATAGAGAGACGGGCGTTTTCAATAAAATGTGTTATTTATTGAGCAGTCTTCTTTCTCATGCAAGAGAAATGAATTGCCACAATTGCAATACTTAAAGTAAAGTAAAGTGCGTACAGTAAAAGTAGTATTAGGAAATAATACTGTAAAAGCATTGATATGGTTTCATAGCCATATGATACTTTAAAATGGATAAAATATATACATACATAAATACATTGACTAACGTACTTAACTGGTGCTTCTAACTAAGCCTACCCCGGTGTACCAGACCTAAGCCTAATATTTATTTATTTATTTATTTAAAGATTTGTAGAGCACCTGGTGACCCGGAGGCATCCCCGCGCTGTAAGACCTGTAGGGTTGGCTGAGAGGGGAAAAGACCTATTTATTTAGGGAAAAGCAGAGTTTTGAGCTGCTTGCGAAAGCGAAGGTAGCATGGTTCCAACCGCATACTGCGTGGAAGCAGGTTCCAGCGGGTGGCTGCCTTTACTGAGAAGCGGCGACCTCCAGTACATGCCCTCCTAAACTTGGGGATGTTCGCCAGTCACTCATTGTCCGAGCGCAGAGATCTCGAGGCTTTGTACGGGGTAACAATGTCTCCTAGGATCGAAGGGCCTTGTCCGTAGAGGAGCTTGTGAGCGATGCACATAGATTTAAACTCGATCCTCTCTCGCACTGGCAGCCAGTGGAGTGCCTTAAGTGCCGGTTTGGCGGAGGATCTTGAGGGAAGGCCCATCAGCATCCGGGCAGCTGCGTACTTGGGAAGGGATGAGTAAGTAGCAGTTTAAGTTAAGTTGGTTAAGATTATTTTGCCAAGAATCTCCATCAAGAATTCTCTTAAGGGTTTAGTCAGCTCCGTACCTTGGTAATAGAATGTGGGAGGTCTGGTATCTCTTTCCTCAGGACTCGATATCCCAGCAACCCGCAAGGGTAGGCTGGAAACACCGGAGCTGGATTTTCTCGGCTGGAGAAAAAGACAGCGTCTCTCTCAGTGCGTCAAACGGGAGCGGCGGCTTTCGTGGGCTCTCGCATCGGCTAGGCTCTCGGGCAAGTAGCTGGCCGCTCTGCTCCAAACCACTGTGTGTTTGCTTAAGGCAACTGTTGGTATTTTATACCTGGAAGGTGCCGGGTTTGACGTAAGGTTGGACATAAGACGTCACTAAGAACTAACAGTTCTTACTGGACTTCAGGAGTTCTTGTTCAAATCGAAACTAAAGCAGGGGGGATTTCCCGGGCTGCTGGAGGCTTGGTTTGTTTAAAGAACACATTGTGCTTTCTAGGAGTCGACGGGAGTAGCCGTACTGTGCTTTGGACTGCATGGGCTATTACTGAATATGGATCTGATTCTTATGCCTTTATCGGGATATTATTGATTATAACCTCCCAAGGGCATAAATCGGGAATATCGAATTAGGGTCCTAGATATAAACACAACACCCACTCCACGGATTGATGTCCATCATTACTAAAAACTAAGCAATAGTAAACATTCAACAATGCATGTGTGTTTTCCAACCCACCCCAAAATACATATTTCGCATTTGAAATGGTATAAGGTAAATACACAAAATTTAGTGTTGGTACTGTACGCTTTTCAAGCAGTGTCATCATTCAGATAAATGCATATATATATCAGCTGAATGAATTGCAAAAATACACATGAAATGGCTCTAAATACAGAAAAGAAGGTCGAGACCACTTCATCACATATTTATACAAATTGCTGTATATGTGCTAGAGGCTGAGGTAAAATATTGTTTCTAGTATCCTAAAAATAGAAGTTCTGTTCTCTAAGAATAGTTCTACTTTAGGCAGAGTACCATGTGCCAAATAAAAAAAGGTAAATATTTTGAAAATGGGCAAAAAATAATTTCGCCTTCAGGGGAAAATGAGTTCCAAACATTTTCTGTAGCTTTGTTTATCAAAAAACTGAAGGCCGAATTCAAAGTTCAGGGAACGCTGTGTGCTCATTGTTTTTATTAAGAGTTATTCTCGTTGATTGGAGAGAACATTATTTCAGACAGACCCGCAAAGAATTGGTCTACCACATCAGGTGAAAGTTTGACCAAGTTCGAAAATACTGCAACTGTGCAGTTCTCTGCGTGATTGCTACCATCATTGGTTGGATCAGAAATGCTCACAGAAGGCTGTACCTGTTTGGTGCTGCTTTCCTCTCGTACTTCACCACCACCTATTTGTAGTGGTGAAGTCTCAACGAATGCCGTCATCAGAATCGGTAGCCACTTTGGACAACACGATGCATGAGTCGTTACAGGACCTAGCAAAGTAAATGTAAATTGTAAATTGATACTTGTATAGCGCACTACTCACCCGCAAGGGTCTCAAGGCGCTTGTACGAATACCGCTGTGGAACCCGTCCTGGCTTTCCCTGTGAGGCGTCCACTCCTGGGCACCCCCAGGGTGAAGGCCAGGCATCCTTAGCGTCGTGGGGGCCGTTGTGGAGATTAAGCAAGCTATTGCCCAGAGTTGCAGAGTGGGACTCTATGATTAGAATAGGCACCGAGGCGAGAATTATCAGGTCCGTGGAATTTTTGAGTCCAAGACCCGCCAAGGTGGGGAATTGAACCCTGGTCCCGGGTTAGACCTCTGCATCAGGGTCTGCCGCTCTAACCATTGAGCCACACTTCTCCACAGTATCAATATCCATTGGTACTGCTGATTGTAGTGTAAGACAGACATCCAACATGCATTCTTCTCCGCATAGCAGACATCGAAGCACAGGTATGATGCAATCTTGCCAGATCGGTCTGAATGAAAGAAACCAGGTTGTACTCAGATCTCTTAGCCGGGCCAATCCGAGGACCTTAGTGATACGGTCTCAGTATCGTATTGCTAGGATTGTTTCTTCCATCGTTGCTGGAGTCTTGTCTGTGGATTGACTTGCCATATCGGTGCAGAAGGAGCTAAAATAAAATTCCTGCCACGAGTTCCAAGATTAAGGGTAGGCCACCAAAGACAGAATGGACAAAATTCGGGAAGATGCCCAGAACTGTTTCAAAGCGTGCTAACAATCCCGAAAAAATTGTCTTAAATACATGTGCGATGCCACTGGTATCAGGCGTGTTTAAGATTTGGCTTAGTATTTCTACGAAATGCACGGAGCAATTTGTCGATGAAAGGGAATGTATCTCTGCCGATGTCCTTGCCACTTGCAGATCATACATTTCTTTTGATGATTTTAAAGGCACAGTTGTCTGTAAAAGAATAGTCTTCATTCTGCTTAAAGTATCAATTCGAATAGAAGAGATATTCAACCGATGCCATAACGCAGCCCTCATATCTGGATTGCTGTTTGGATACAATACTTGCATACAGCAAATGGCCCTGGAAGTTACAGTTGTCAGAAAGGCTTTTCCTGGCAGCATGCCATAACAGCTGTGGTCACTTATTAAAACGTAACTGCCGTTAGAAAGTGGTCTAAAAAATGGCTCTATCCGTTTTGCAGGCCTGCCATGCAGGTGACATGAAAGGTTATTTGAAGACCCTTTGCAGGCTCCATGCAAATTAATACCTTGACACAGAAGTGTACCACTTAGTGATTTTTTACAATTTTTACCACTAAGAAATACCTCCTTGTTCCCTTCACTATAACATCTGTGTGTATAAGGTAAATCCAGGGTTGATTAGACGTATTCTTTACCCAACCTTTCATACTGGCCTACTGGTATATACTCTTGACAGTATTTAAACTCGGAATGGTAATGGTTCCATGTATTATCCATTCAATGACAGGTCTCTCGGACATTGTCAATGGCAATCTCTCGAGTTTTTCAATGCTCAGAATCGTATAGTCTGCTCCTTTTTGTGCCAAACTGATTTGTTTATCAGTAAGGTTAAAGATACCGAATATTGACATTGTGTTGATTAAATGCCATGGTATGTAGCCTGAACGCAGATTTTGCAACGTCCAACCAAGCTGTACAATAGAATGTCATTGAGACTGACCATGTTGTAACATTAGTAAGTCCTGCTCTATTATATCAAAAGCAGATAATACAATGCTGTCCAGTGAATATATTTTGGAGGACAGAGTCGTTAACCCATTGTCCACAAGAGAAAGTGATTTTTCCAAATTTATACGATTAATTTCTCGTATTTTTTCTGCTGTCTCAATTTGCATTACTTTCCATGCTTCATTGTACGCAGCGTATATACCGGCCTCTATGAAACGTTTTTGACGCTGTTTGCGTGGTCCCATTATGAAATCACGCAAGTCAGCACCGTCTTTAACAACTTGAATGCTAAGGCAATTCCCGCTGTGCGCTGGGAAATGCAGGATCCCATTATTCATGACAAGCTCACCTTGTCATGAGCACAGCTCCAGTGTGCCTCATGACGAGCTGAGCTCGTCATGAGCATGGAAGGGGTTAAGTAAAGTCAAGTGTTGCTTGATTTCAGCCAGTGTGGATTTCTCTCGCCACTCAAGGCATTGTTTCCCTACAATGTATGTTGTAACTATCCCTGGATGTTGTCTCTGGGAGTATCTAGGGTCTGGTCTGGTCATTTTGAACCCCTGTGTTTTGTTCAGGAATCTATCTTGACAGTTATTCGTGTCTGTTGGCCAGATCAACCACTTTTTCCAATCAGGATGTGTTCTGTTTTGGTGTAAAATATGGGATACGTCTATCTCCACATCTGTAGTGCTGTCACTATCAGTTATGGGTTTCGGAATAGACGGGCTATTTAAATCTTTTATCTTAGCTAGGCCAAGACACGTAGTTTGTTGAATTGTGTCATTCAGGAATATTGTTTTTTCTGGGGTCATGCAGGCCCTAGATAGTGCTTCTAGGCCTTGTACTTGCCAATCTTTGGAACCCCAGATAGTTTTAGTTTCAATGGTATTTTTCCAAAATTCGAAACCAAATGTAGACATTTTGTCATAAAATTTTTCAGAATAAATCAGTTTAGTATTTGTCAACATTGTTTTCATTCCTGTCCTACTTAACATTTTGAAATAAAACGTTTCTGGATCACTGTTATTAAACCCTGAGAAGTATTGGAATTTCTCATAAAATGTTTTCGAACTACCTTTTGGTGGAGTTGGACAGTGTTCAACTGTTTATAAGATAAAACATTTCTGGGTTGAGCAGTTTTATGCAAATAGTGATCACCATAATGGTTGTAACAGTATAACTCTTCATAATTCGCAGAACCCTGCAAGTAATCATGTTCTGTAAATTTGGCTGACATTACTAAATCTGACATCATATTATTAATGTTTTCAAAGTCCCAGTCATCAGAGAAGGTAATTGGTGTCACAAAGTCACTTAATGAAACCTTGAAATGGTGTGGATACTTCAAGAGCTCAACCGGGCCAAAAATGTCATAATCAGTTCTGTCCCATTCTACCCCACCGGGTATTCGTTTGGCTGAGATGTTTACAGATGTCAGTTCTCTTTTCTCAATGTCAGAGGATGTGTGAGGCTTTAGGACCAAGTTGATGTTCTGACTTGCTGTGTCCATTGTACTATATTTTCCATCAATGAATTTTCCCAAACAGAGAACCATGATGAGCCAAAGCAGGAGTGTAAGTACACCTAACACAATCCAAAATTCAATCCATGGTGAAATCAGATATGTTTCTTTTAGCTGGTGAAAAAGTGCAATTACTTTGTCTTTGAAAGATTTTATTGGAGGGCGTTTCTTCATGCTCGCTTGGATCTTCTGAGAAGTTGTCAAAGTTGATGAAGTAACCAGATGCAGTTCTGTCAATTGTTGGAATTTTTTCCGGATTTTCATTTGCTTTCGCATTTTTCTTTGTTTCATTAGAATAGTCAGAAGCTACAACATTGTAGACTGGTGTTTCCTGACGAACTGTCGTTATTTAGGTTTCAAGAGGCACTAGTTCCATGGCATTATTGCATAGTCCTTTGTTATTCACTGCAGGTTTATCAAATTTGATTAGTCTCTCAGCATGAGCCTCTTGGATTGTAGCAAATTTCAGTATTCTGCTATTTCTTGGGAGTCCACTTGGCCTACTACTTATTATTGGCCACATGATTTAGGTTTTACCAGGTCGATGGATACAACTCTGTTCTCCCTTTTACCAGCAAGGGGCGGTAGTACAACTGATCTTGTTCCGCTGATAGCTAAGACAGGTACTGCTTTTCTGTAAGAAGGCCCAAATTCCTTCTTTACCGCGATCTTTTCTCTGACCAGATCCCCAATCTTTGGAATCCAGACAGGTCTTGCTGGGACAGGTGGTTTTTCTTCAGTGGCTGTCGGCTGTAGTTTCAACTTTATGTTACTCAGGTTTTTTCTTGTTTCATTTAAATCCTGTAAAACAGTCAAACGATCTTTGATATCAAAGGATTTTTCCTCTACCACTGAAGTATGACTATCAAGATCCTGAATAAGCATTCTAGCCCCGAACAATAGACCGTATGGAGTGAGACCTTTTAGAGAATTTCTTGGCAGGTTATTAAGACTACGTTGGACACTTGTTAAATGTTTGACCTACCCATCACCCGAACCTAATACCCTCGCCGTTATAGATTGCTTTATGTCCCGGTTTTTTCTTTCCACAACCGCATTTCCCTCAGGATGGAAGGGAGAAGAGTACCGCAATGCGATGCCCATGCTGTTCATGGCCTCTTTGCAAGCTCGAGTGCTAAACGCAGGACCCTGATCAGAATGTAGCATGCCAATTGCGTATGTACCGATAAAGACTCGCAAATCTTTTTATAACAGTTCTGGCGTCAGCCGAATGCTGCTGGTCTGCATAATCAAGTTAATTTGTCTTAATAATAATTGGGACGCATTTCTCTGGTTGGATTTCTGTATCATAGAATGCCTGAAGCTTTCTAACATAGGTGTCCGGGCAGTATCCTGGTCCGGTTCACAGCTGCGATCTCTGTTGCAGTCTGGACAATCCATTGCAAATTTGTAAATTTGCACGCTCATTCCCGGCCACCAGTACTCTGATTGTAATTCTATTAAGGATTTCAAGATCTGTTGGTGCCTCGGACCCAGTCCCATGTGTGCGCTTTCAATCAAGAAAACTCTCCGGTTCGTCTTTGGAATTACCCTATCCCCCACTCCAGGGACTCGAGCAAACGGAACGGAGTTTGCATCAATTATGTATGTATTACTGAGTGGATAGTTGAGAGGTAATGCTGCATAATCGCCTTTTAATGAGGCTTTAACTGCCAGTATAGTTCCTCCATCTATTTGTTTATCTGCACGCTTTTCAGTGGCTACGGAAGACGGTTGAACTGCTTCCGCTGTGGCTGTGTTAGCCAATGAATTCCCTGCAACGTAAACGCCATCATGTTGATGACTCAGTGCATGTATCACGTGAGTCTTTTGTAGTTCTTTCTTTACAAGAACTACTTGTTCCCAAAGCGTTTTATGCTTTATTGTAGCACCTGTGTCATCTTTGTAACCATTTTTGATCCATGTCTGCATGTCACTGTTGTATGATTTGACGCAGAAATACGAATCGCACACTATTAGTGTCGGGAATTCACGATCGGCATTTTCAAGCGCCATCTTTAAAGATCCTATTTCAGCTCGTTCAGCTTAACAGTTTCTGATTGATTCAGTTTTGGTAATCATCCGTCTGAATTTACCAGAGCACCAGCGACCTTTAACAATCGCGCACGCTACTTTGTACGATTTTTCCACTGCATTGTAGTGTTATGCAAATCTGTCCATGTAGATTACACAAGTGTACTTTTCTAGAGGCAGAATTTCGATTGGCAGAGGATATTCTTGTTCATACTCTAGATCTAGTTTCTTCAGTTTCGCGTCAAAATAGTATTTCACGTCTTCTGCAGCAAGAGAATTTTCCCATTGTATCCTGGATCTAATGCCACTGCATTTAAATTGCGTGTGCACGTTAATGCCTCAAGGGCTGATTCTGCTGTAAAAACAGTTATCCTTCTGCCTTGGGCTTGGGCTCTTTCTTTTGCTACAGGAGTTTGAACTGCTAACAGAAGTGGATTTCATTTCAGCTTGAGTGTACAAATGTGATTTGTAAGCTATAGGTACCGTTTCTCCCTCATTAGAGGTCAGGTATGTGAATCCGCATCTTCCTGGGATGACTCGGATTACAAGATTGCTTGTATTTTCACGTGTTTGCAATTTTGTTTTAGTTAACATGTCTGTTTGCAATGATCTCAAAATCTCTGTGTGTTTCTGAGTCCAATTGGTTTGTTTGAAATCTGGTCTTATTAATTCATAGAGAGGTTTCACCCTCTCGGCATAATTTAGAATGTATGTTCTTCCGAAATTCAGGAAACCTAATATTGATTGTAAATTCTTCAGCGTTTTTGGTGCTTGGAGTAAGGCACCTTTCTCTAAGAAATTGTCTGCCGAGCTTTTGCCTACACTTGATAATTCATATCCTAAAAATAGGACATTTCATGACTTTTTAAAGTTGAATTTGTAACCCTTTGACGCGAACCCAAGTATTATGGTGTTCACCCTTTTCAAGTGAGTCTCCAGGTCATCATCTGTGAGATAGATGTCATCGACATAGGATAATGCTTCATCATCATATATTTGTAGTAACTCTGTTACCCTTGCTGAGAATAATCCTGGGCTATTCTTGAATCCCTGTGGGAGTCGACAGAAGTGTTTTTGTGACCCCATTATTGAGAAAGCGGTCAAATACCTGCTTTCAGGTGCAATGTTTTGACAGAAGAATCCATTAGAGATATCTAATGTCGTTTTATATTTTTTTCGCACGATGTTATTCATTAGTGCTGCACTATGTGAGTTTTGTACTGCAAATGTTTTACAACAGGAGTTAAGGTGTCTGTAGTCCAAAACTAGACGATATGAATTGTCTGGCTTGGAGACAGGAAACAAAGGATTGTTCATTTGAGAGGTGCATGTTTCGATGACCCCTTGATATTCAAGTTGATCAAAGATCTCCCTGACTTGCTTTTTAGCTTCTTGTTTAACTGGGTACTGCCTTTGTGCAGTGGGCTGATTTTTTAACTGGATTTTGTGGTGAGGTGAATCCTCATCCCATCCTTCATGATTTTTGTATAAAGCAGGAGCTTGGGCCACTGCCCATTTTCTTGCCAATGTGTATTTTTTATGAATCGGGATATGATTCGAGAAGGCAGGCATAATCATTTCTTCGCTATGAGGGCACTCCCTGACAAACTCTGGTGGCCAGTCTTTCTCAGCTAACAGAATATCATAGCCTTTTGAAAGTTTTTCCCAAAAGAGACCTTTTATTTTCCTAGTTTTATCTCCCTCTATACATAATGTTATTTCATATAGTTTATGGGGCACACTAACTCGTGTGTCTGCAGTTTCTACCTGAATGTAATCATTCGTGTCCACTGTCTCCAGAAGATTCATCAGGATCTAGCAAGCTATGGTCACTTCTGCTGCGCTGTCTAGCATTGTCTGTGCCCACTCTCCGTTTTTCAGTTGTGTCCTCAGAATTCTCGGCATGTTTAATCTTAATACTTGCTACCTTCTTTCTGGGAAATTGTAATTTTTTACTTTGTTGAGCAGGTTCCTTGTCTTTGGACTTGACGTGCTCTTCTCTGTGTTCTGATTGTCCTCTGCTTTCCGATTTCTGTGAGGAAGATCGAGAAAGATTGAGTGAGAAGGATCGAGAGGGACGCGTATCAACATCTTGATATCTGTCTGGTTTTCTTATTTTATCCCTATCTCTAAGGTTATATCTTTTTTCAGAGGGCTCCCTTTGGGGAGACTTGTCTTCTCGGCCTGGAGATCTCTCTCTACGCTGAGGAGACCTTCCTCTGGACTGGCAATGCTTTTCCCTGGGAGTGGATTGCTTATTACCATCCCAACTCTTTTTTGGAGTTTTTAAATTATTTTTAATAAATGTTTTTTCAGGATTTTCAGTTAGTTGGGGTTTTACCGGTTTCCCACCCAAACTATCTCTACCTAGCTCTTCATAGGATTTTTCTATGATTCTGGCAAGTTCAAATGTTTGGTCTGTTATATCTGTTTCCTTCAATTTTTGGCGGATCGCCACAGATGCTGCTTCTCCTTTTATGTTGGCTGATAATATAGCCAAGATTTGCTTGAAGTCACTCAGTAATTTCATACCCAGGATTAAAGCAGGTTCTGGACCGTATTCATTTTGAATCTGTCTTAACATATCTGGTATGACCGCCATCGACGGGACACCATGTGTTTTTGTGTAGAACGAAGCAAAGACTGTGCCCCAAGGGTCACAGTCTTCCACATGTGGTGCGATCCCCATTGGGAGACAGATAGTCAGAATTCTGTGTTTCTCAGTAGGAGTAGTATCTGGAAATGCTGCCTCTATTTGAGTAATTTTTGGGCTAACCAGAATGGATTTTGTTCCCGTTTTATGGGTACTTTACCAAGACATGATTGTATGTTCTGTGGTGTGATTTTGTTTGTGTTCCCCTGGTGAGGTGTCAGCTGTGGAATATTAATTGTCGGTTGGACTGTTGAAGTCCGCATGACATATTGGACCAATTGTCTATGTATTTTAATTAAGAGTTTTAGCTGAGCTAAAAGGTCAGGAACTTACATTTTATCAATGTCTGGATGTGGTGTGTAGCTGGCTAGAACCGGCCACGTTGCTCCTGGTCTACCTAGTGGACCGAGCCTGGTGATGTGAATATTATGTTTTAGGGCGCCATTAAACCAGAGCAGGTGCTCTTGGTAATTTAGTGGGATTTCCACATCCTCGAAAGGAGTGTATGTATCCAGAGGTTCCTCTATTTTGTAATAGTGGAATTATTTTGTTATAGAGTTTGCTGCAGGAATGTGTATCCATGAATAGAATACCTCTGTCTGCCGATATTCATGGGCCTCCACGACGAATATGACTGTACCACCACGTGATGTCAGTCCATTTTTTATAAGTTTAAGAGTTATAGTTCTCCTTACGTTGACCGGAATGAGTATAACACTCGGGTCATTTTCTTGGATGGTTGTATCATCCTCCATGAGTTGAGCTGCTATTCTAGCTCTCTCTGCTTCATCGTCACTTTGCGCCATTCTTACTGACAGAAAGCTTTTGTTTGCAGATCAAGTTTCAAGGAAACAAAGATTAGGTTCACAATATGTTGGAAACTGTATCCTTCAACGTTGATCAAACCAAAAACTAATACATAGGATTCTCATCCTACTAAGTTCCGGCGGATATTAACCTTTCACCCACTCCAGACGTCTTGAATTTGAATTTGAATTTAAAAACATTTATTGAGCGCACTTTCACCGAGCGGTTTCATGGCGCTTTTCAGGTTATGACCAGCAACAGCAGCAGGAGGAGGAGGCTAGGCAGCGAAAGCTCGGGAAAAAAGAAAGGTTTTGAGGTTTTTTCAGAACTCTATATAGGAGGGTAAAGTGCGGAGGCGCACAGGGAGAGAGTTCCAGAAAGCTGGGGCAAGGGCCGCAAATTTTGCTCCACCAGCTTTCTTCTTTTTGAAACGGGGGGTGACCAGGAGTGCCATATGGGTGGAAGGAAGTTCTCTACCCGGCAGATAGGGCTTGATGGCTGAGCATATAAACTCAGGTGCGGTGCCCATCCTAGCCTGATAGGTGAGGCAGCCAAGTTTGAATAAAGCTCGCTCTCTCACAGGCAACCAGTGTAAGGCCTGTAGCAAAGGGGTAGCACGGTGGTATTTGGGCAGGCCATAGATCAGGCGAGCAGCCTGATTCTGCACTAGTTGTAGGCGATGGATGGCATAGGCCGGCGCACCATTGTAGATTATGTTACCATAATCGAGGCGCGAGAGCACCATTGCCATCACGATGATTTTTAATGCCGGGAGGGAGAAGAAGCGGGAGATCTTCCTGATTGTCCTAAGGGAAAAGAAACAAGAGGACACCACTGAACCAACTTGGGAGTGAACAGAAAGTTGTGGGTTGAGGAGAATCCCAAGGGTTTTAACTTTGGGGACCGGGAGTGGGGGAACACCAAGTGATGGGGGCCAATAGGAGGGAGACCAGGGACTGCAACCACCTCAACCAACCAACCACTTCTATTGGAGTTTTTACGGGAAAAAGGGGTCTGTGTGAAAAAGCACGACTGAGTTACTCTAGTGTCTTGCGTTAGATTATCGCCTTACCAAACGTTGGGCGCCATGAAGTGCAGTTCCTATTTTCCCACTAGGCTCAGCGCATTGGAATAACATAATCAGCAGTGTAGACGTAGGACTGAGGTCATCTAGGTCTCTACTGACTATGTTAAACTTAATTTAGGTTTGCGCCAGCTAGCTCAGAGGTCACTGCAAACTTTCTTGAATGAATAGGGAGGGACAAGCTCCCCTGGCTTAGACAAGAAGGGATTCAGTTTCCGACAACCGCATAAACATGACAACTTTGCTCCCTCAGAATAAGAGTATATCTCTAGAGTTGTGTGAAAACAATAGATAGCTATTTCACTCAGTCAGCAGTGCATACTTAGTTTCACCAGAATGCAGAGAAATAGAGAGACTGGCGTTTTCAATAAAAGGTGTTATTTATTGAGCAGTCTTCTTTCTCATGCAAGAGAAATGAATTGCCACAATTACAATACTTAAATTAAAGTAAAGTGCGTACAGTAAAAGTAGTATTAGGAAATAATACTGTAAAAGCATTGATATGGTTTTTTAGCCACATGATACTTTAAAATGGATAAAATATATACATACATAAATACATTGACTAACGTACTCAACTGGTGCTTCTAACTAAGCCTACCCCAGTGTAACTGACCTAAGCCTAATACTTGGGAAGGGATGAGTAAGTAGCAGTTTAAGTTAAGTTGGTTAAGATTATTTTGCCAAGAATCTGCATCAAGAATTCTCTTAAGGGTTTAGTCAGCTCCGTACCTTGGTAATAGAATGTGGGAGGTCTGGTATCTCTTTCCTCAACACTCGATATCCCAGCAACCCGCAAGGGTAGGCTGGAAACATCGAAGCTGGATTTTCTCGGCTGGAGAAAAAGACAGTGTCTCTCTCAGTGCGTCAAATGGGAGGGGCGGCTTCCATGGGCTCTCGCATCAGCTGGGCTCTCGGGCAAGTAGATGGCCGCTCTGCTCCAAACCACCGTGTGTTTGCTTAAGGCAACTGTTGGTATTTTATACCTGGAAGGTGCCGGGTTTGACGTAAGGTTGGACATAAGACGTCACTAAGAACTAACAGTTCTTTCTGGACTTCAGGAGTTCTTGTTCAAATCAAAACAAAAGCAAGGGGGATTTCCCGGGCTCCTGGCGGCTTGGTTTGTTTAAAGAACGCGTTGTACTTTCTAGGAGTTGACGGGAGTAGCCATGCTGTGCTTTTGACTGCATGGGCTATTACTGAATATGGATCTGATTCTTATGCCTTTTTCAGGATAACATTGATTATAACCTCACAAGGGCATAAATCGGGAATATCGAATTAGGGTCCTAGATATAATCACAACAGGTGATGACATAAAAATTTTTTTTGATGAATCTCTAGACGAAGAATATATCGAATGTTTGGATACCATAGAATTCCAACAATCATCATTGCAAACTTTTCATGAGGAGATTCCTGATGATATGATTGAAGAGGAAATTCCTGATGAGGACATGCTACAAGTTCTTTTAAATTATGAAAATTCTGAACAATAAATTAATATTTAGAAATTGAAAATTGGGTGACATATTATTCATTTTTATTTCTAACTTATGAGGTAGTAGCAAAGTGATTGTAGTATAATGTGAGACTTATAGTATAGAGTGGAACATTTTTATGTTACATAGTAAGTTTACTCATATTTACTTCCCTTCTCCCTCTAGATTTTCTCCAATGTGTATTTGACATCTCTTCTTCATCACCTGCCTCCTTTCTCTCACTGTCTGTCTCTCATGCACCCTATCGCCGCCATTTTGTGTAGTTACAGAAGAGAGTGAAAAATAATAGTTCAAAAAATGAAAAGGGGGCAGGGTAGAGTGCCCCTCACCCCCTAGACCTTCTCAGGGGGTCCCAAAAGGATCTGTTTCTGCTTTCCTGAGAGACTAGGGTATGAGTTCCATTTACCACAATAACTTGCATTACAACAGGCAAGATATCTACAGAGGAGACGGTGTACATTTCGCAGATGAGGGGAACAGAGTCTTTCACTTGAATTTTAGACTCTGCATCGGTACCTACTTGTAGGTACTTAAATCACCCACCTAACACAACAGCTCTTTTTAGAGCTACCCTACCTCTAAGCAATCCGAATTCTTATTTTACACTATTGTAGTGTAGTTCCTATTTTTCCAATAGGCCCTGCGCATTGGAATAACATAAACAGTAGTATCGACGTAGAAGTGCGGATCTTCCAGGCCTCTACTGACTATGCTAAACTTAATTGGGGTTGTTACCAACTAGCTCAGAGGTCACTGGAAACTTTCTTGACTGAATAGGAAGTGATCAGCTTCCCTGGCACAGCCAAGAAGGGATTCAGTTTTCCAACAACCGTGCAACATGACAACTTTGCTCCTCAGATAAGAGTCAATCTCTAGGGTCGTGTGAAACAATAGACAGTTATTTTACTCAGTCAGTGGTTGTGCAGTTTACTTTCATAATATGTAGAGAATAGAGAGACGGGCGTTGTCAATAAAGGGTAACATTTATTGAACAGTCTTTCTTCTCGTACAAGAGAAATGAATTGCCACAATTGCAAGACTTGTTATTATAAAAAGTACGTACAGTAAGATGAGTATTACGAAATAATACTGTAAAAGCATTGATATGGTTTCTTAGCCATACAATGGTTTAAAATGAATAAAACATATATACATTCATATATACATTAGGCTAAAATACTCAACTGGTGCTTCCAACAAACGCCTACCCCAGTGTACCTGACCTAAGCCTAATACTTGGGAGGGGAAAAAGTAGGTAGCTTTAAGTTAAGTTGGTTTTGCCAAGGTTTGCTTCAAGAATTCTCTCTAAGGGTTTAGTCAACACCATACCTCTGGAATAGAATGATGGAGGTCTGGTATCTCCTTCAGGGGGTCGAGATCCCAGTCACCCGCAAGGGTAGACTAGAAACGCCGGAGCTGGATTTCTCTGCAAGAGAAAGACAGCGTCTCTTCTCAGCGCATCGAGGAGGAGGAGGAGGGGCAGCGTCCGCGGGCAGCTTGCATCTGCTGGGCTCTTGCAGGGGGACGCCTGTTCAGCTCCTAAGTTCACCACACCATTGTTCGCTCGTTAGCAGCGATAGCAGTAGCGATAGCAGCTATGGTATCATCAGCATGACAGCTTCTTCAGCGGCAGCGATGGCATTGATAGCTTCAGCGAAAACAACAGCGAGACAGCGTTTGCTTAAGGCAACGTTGGTAATATTTATACCTGAAAGGTGCTTTTTTTGACGTAAGTTTTTGGACATAAGACGTCAATAAAGATGTCACTAGGAAGTGATCGTCTATCAGTGCTCATTAGAGTTCTATTACTAATCAAAACACAGCAAGCGGGGATTTCCAGGTTGCTGAGTTTTTATCTTGTTGAAGAACTCGGAGTGTTAATCTAGGAATCTCAGATAGTAACTTCTGCTTTATCATTGCACTAATTGGTTGCAAAGGAAGTGGCAGAGAAAGCGATTCTGAAATGTTGCTCTGTTCGTGTGAGGCCAGAGACGAGTTTCTGAATATTGCACTTGAATAAATGGATTTATAGCCGAATAAGGGCATAAGGTCACAGTATCGATCAGGGTCCTAGATTAGAACGCGACACCCACTCCACGAATTCATGTCCATCAAATTACTAAAACTAGAGCAATAAGATGCATGTGTAACATCGCCCACCCCTAAATACATATATGCATTTGAAATAGGCGTATTTGTAATATGTGAAAATGTAGGTACTGTACGTTTTTGAAGCATAGAAATCATTAAAAAATTATAGCATATGAAATCAATGAACGATTTTGCAAAAAGAATTACACATGAAATATCTCTGAATACAGAAGAAGGGCGAGATAATTTCATCACATATAAATGCATTGCAGTAAAATGTGCTAGAGGCTGGTGTAAAGTTGATATGTCTCTAGATGTATTTAGAAATAGAAGTTGAAGCTTCTGTTCTCTATGAATAGTTTTTATGGCTGAGATACCCGCCACCCCCTCTCAACACAATACCCAGAAGGAGGGAAACCGGAAACAGTTCTTGAAGTTTTTGGAAGTGGGAGGGAGTGACCCTCCCGGCCGTATTTATTAAAACAAATTAAAAAACATTAAACGTTTCATGTTATGTACAATTTCATTACCACATTGCGATGTTTGGCTAACCTTAACATATTCTCTAATACAGAGGTTCTCCTAGCCGAACTAGCATCCTACAAAACATTCTCTAAAATGACTGAAATTGTACATCCTAACGTTTAAGGGCCAACGGCAAGGTCATAACCGGTGTCAAGATCCCTAACCAGACTTACCCCTCCCACTTGGGAGGGGCGACAGCACAGAGGCTTACCTCAAGTGCAACTACTAACAATTTCCCTTGACTTGACGGGGGCACTTAAGAACTCGACGCCATTTAAAGGTCGTTCGAAAACTCGTGTGAGGTATCTAGAAGGTATCGTGGACCTCCCCCCACCCCACACAACTTACAGCATCTGCCGTCGCAGATGTCACTGGCCCCGGGAAATTCACCAGGAGGGGGCTGTAACCCCTCCTACAAAGGAAGGGGCCTTGACCGCCTTTCCTTTACTTCCGGCGACCCATCCTTAGACGGGACCGCCTCCCCATTGAGGGGCCAATGGCCACCTCTCCCGAGCGCTCCCATCCGTGTTGGGTGACGCCCACTCATAGGGATCTACCAATTAGTGCTCACCGATCATGACCTTACCGCCTACCAAAAATAAATACGACAATGCTACTCAAACATACAAAAACATTGGTCGCTACGACCGAAAGGCATGCTTAAAATTTCAACACTATATCGAATCATTTTATTGAAAAACCTTCACAACATACACTATTCCTCATTATGGTCAATCCTAAACATGATACCATCACAACCTGTAAACGAAAACAGCAAAACATAATCATAGATTTTCTTTATTACGAAACAACTTGCTGTCCTCAGGGGCTGGTGGGTGGGTCAAAATTGGCTCTTCGTTCTGTCCCGAGCTCACGTGTAGCGAGGAGGTGCAGCTTCAGAGCACAAGAACAAGAGGACGTCTTCTGGTCTTGCGTCCCTTTTTATCCGTCTTCAGGGCGGGCGTAAACCCGCCCCTGCCTGTCCCGAGGGCGTGGCTGGCTGCGTCGGTGTCTAGGCCAGCCCACTCTAGGGCGGGAAAAGGCGCGCCCCGGCTACGCCGCTTCGGGCATACCAGCCGAGACGCGCCTCCCGCCAAAAAATGGCTTCCCGGGGGGATCGAGGTACTCCGCCATACGTTCGGGGGGACCGAGTGGTCGCCCCTTTCCATATGGCTGAGATACCCGCCACCCCCTCTCAACACAATACCCAGAAGGAGGGAAACCGGAAACAGTTCTTGAAGTTTTTGGAAGTGGGAGGGAGTGACCCTCCCGGCCGTATTTATTAAAACAAATTAAAAAACATTAAACGTTTCATGTTATGTACAATTTCATTACCACATTGCGATGTTTGGCTAACCTTAACATATTCTCTAATACAGAGGTTCTCCTAGCCGAACTAGCATCCTACAAAACATTCTCTAAAATGACTGAAATTGTACATCCTAACGTTTAAGGGCCAACGGCAAGGTCATAACCGGTGTCAAGATCCCTAACCAGACTTACCCCTCCCACTTGGGAGGGGCGACAGCACAGAGGCTTACCTCAAGTGCAACTACTAACAATTTCCCTTGACTTGACGGGGGCACTTAAGAACTCGACGCCATTTAAAGGTCGTTCGAAAACTCGTGTGAGGTATCTAGAAGGTATCGTGGACCTCCCCCCACCCCACACAACTTACAGCATCTGCCGTCGCAGATGTCACTGGCCCCGGGAAATTCACCAGGAGGGGGCTGTAACCCCTCCTACAAAGGAAGGGGCCTTGACCGCCTTTCCTTTACTTCCGGCGACCCATCCTTAGACGGGACCGCCTCCCCATTGAGGGGCCAATGGCCACCTCTCCCGAGCGCTCCCATCCGTGTTGGGTGACGCCCACTCCTAGGGATCTACCAATTAGTGCTCACCGATCATGACCTTACCGCCACAGGTCCGGATAGTTGACCGGCTATCCGGACCCCCCACAAAACTCCTACCTAAAGGTCATGTTTTAACGTTTTTAACCAAGCCAAGAAGTCTCCTATGAGTAACTCATTCCCCACCCGTGACAAATGCACACCATCCCCCAAATACATACTGTCATCGTTAATACAACTATGCGAGATAGAATGCAGTGTCTTGGAACGGAACAACCTACTCACTTTGTTATTAAGTTTTCTAACAGAATGATTCAAAGCAGGAATCGAGACAGCCCCCCGCCACACTTTACGTGGGATCATATGAGACCACGCGATTATGCACCCCGGAACTCTCCTTGCTAACCAACTTACCGTGGAAAGCATTGCCTCTAGGAGAAGTCGTCTACCGATGGTGACCAAATCATTGCCCCCTAAATGTACTATGACTACAGACGGCGGTGACCTCGTCCGCCCTAACAAACCCTCAAAGAATGTTTGAAACTGGTCAATACAGAGACCGCCTCTTCCGTAGAAGGACACTCTGTACCCGTATTCCCCAGGTACGTGAATCATGTCACCTGCTTCGAATACGTCTGCGGCACGCCTCACGTATGAGTGGCCCACGACCCACACCTCCTGTCTCACAGCCGGTGACGTCTGACCGCTGGCCTGGTGTTGGGTCGACTTCATAGTCCGCCTCGCCTCGTAGGCTTGCGCAACTGAAAACCAAACAAAAGACAAGAAGCGTGAGTACATTATTACAGCTTCACAACATGTGCAATCGCACATATCTCTTATAACAATTGGAGGACCACCGCCCCACTCGTTTCACTTGTTCAACATTAAGACCCCTGGCTGTAGCTTCGGTGGCAGCCCCAATTCGAAAGGAATGGGTCCCGAATTCGCCCGGGTCCAAGCCCGCTGCGGTAATGGACATTGCAAGCACCCGCTGAAACTGAAACTTCGTCAGTGGGGTGGCGTCTGCGTGTCTCAACAATGTCCCCCCCCATGATGCCACCCTTCGTGCTAGATAATCCTCTAAACACCGTACCGGACACATGGAGGACCCGGGGATCCTGCGAATGATCGTGCAGTCTCCCATCCCATCTTGGTCGGTCTTGGACCTGGCAAAGGAGACAATCATCGTTTCACCCCTTATCTGAACGTGTTCCCGGCACAAACCCCCACCACATCCTGTTTGTTCCTTGCAACCAGCTCACTTATCCTCATTGCCCCGTGAAATGCCAGCGTAAATGCAGCCCGGAACAAACACGTCTCGAAAGGAGACGAGCATGTGGTAGGGAGTGTGGCCAGCAACTGGGACAACCTATCCAGACCTATCGGTCGTCTCTCATCTACTCTGCGACCCTCCAGGCGTTGCCACCCACGCAGCGCCTTTTGTACTACAAAAGACGCTGTCGGGTCCTGGATGTTATGGGCCCTGGCAACAAAGGAAATGGCGGCACGATGCCTTTGGGCCGTAGCCACCGACTTCCCAGCCCTACGTAAGGACAACAGAAAATGTACTACCCACTCCTCCTGACCCCAAAGTCCCCCTCTCTCAGTCCCCAAAAAGGCTAAATAGGCCCGAAACGCCCCTTCATATGCCTTCCTCGTCCTGGGTGCTAGACTCTCTCCCACGAGGTGACGAAGTTCGGGGCACCGAGAGACCAGAGAGCTTCGGGGAAGGGTGCCGGCTCTGGGTCCGCTGAGGGAAGGAAACCCGAGAAAGCCTGCATGTGAAAACGAGATAGTGCATCAGCAGCCTGATTCATCACCCCTGGGACATGTTTTGCTCTGAATATCACGTTCAGTTGCATACACAGTAAGACAATTTCTTTGAGCAGCCTCAAAATTAGTTTACAACGGGCTGCCTGACTATTGATGCATTCTACAACGGTCATATTGTCAGACCAGAACACGACAGAATGATCTTTGAACCCTTCGGGCCAGGTTCTCAGGGCCACCAGAATGGGAAACAGTTCAAGGAAAGCAATATTACTCGTCAGCCCCTCCTCATGCCACCATGGGGGCCACCTTTGTGCCGACCATTTTGTGCCGAAGATGGCGCCAAAGCCTATGCTTCCCGCTGAATCTGTCCATAGACCAAGCTCTTCAGAGGACACGGCTGGCTTGTTCCAGACGACTCGACCATTGAAGTCCGCCAAAAATGCTAACCAAATACGCATGTCCTGGCGGACCTCAGCCGATAACCTCGTGCGATGATGACCCTCCTTTAGGCCAACCATCGCTTGGGCAATTGAACGGGAAAAAGGGCGGGCCATTGGGATCACCCTCAAGGCAAAGTTCAACTTCCCCACCAATTGTTGCAACTGATGCAGTGTAACCTTAGGTGCATTTAAACATACTTGCAGGGCTGCCCTGAATTTCGACACCTTGCTAGCTGGTAGACGGAAACAGCCCTCACTAGAGTCCAACTCGATCCCCAAAAACTCGAGGCAAGTCGTGGGACCCACAGTTTTACCTGGTGCCAATGGCACGCCAAATTGACCCATCAACACACAGAATTCAGCCAAGGCCTGGGCACATTCGGGATTTCCGGCGGGTCCAAGAAACAGAAAGTCATCAAGGTAATGCATCACATTTCGGAAACCCGTTTTCTTCGTGAACACCCATTGCAAAAAAGTGCTGAACTTTTCAAAATATGCACACGATATAGAGCATCCCATTGGCATACATCTATCCATGTAATATGATCCCTGAAACATGAATCCCAGAAGACGCTGGTCATCTGGGTGTACCGGGAGCAACCGGAAAGCTGACTCGATATCTGATTTTGCCATCAACGTCCCGGGCCCCAGGCGATTCAAAATGGCTACTGCCTCATCAAATGATGCGTACCGCACCGAACATACCTCTGGATCAATTGCATCGTTTACCGAAATACCCCGTGGGGCTGACAGATTATGGATTAGTCGAAACTCACCTGGGTCCTTCTTGGGGACCACCCCTAACGGAGAACAGACAAAATACGGTACCGGGGGTACAATAAACGGCCCGGCGACCCTTCCCTTGCTAACCTCTTTCTGGATCTTATCCTGTACTACAGATGTATGCTGCAAGACGGAAAGTTGATTTCTGCACGTCCCGGTACCCTGAAAGTCCCCCACCGGGATGCGGAAACCATATGAAAAACCGTTCCGCAGCACCCCAGCAGAAGTACGATCTGGGTACTCGCTGAGCCAAGGAGTCATCGCCAAAGTATCAATCGGGGTCGGTAAAGGTGCCCCTCGGCCTATATTAGGCTTGTTTGGCGCCTCCCTTACCCCCATTCTCACTCGTTTTGGCTCTACACAAGGACTCAGGATGGGACGACCCGCAATTGCTGCATTCGTGTTTGAATTTACACGATCCCGGAGGCCTGGTACATTTTCCCTTGTTGAAATTGAAGCAGAAACCCCTTTTTCCCGTGTTGCCGGCAGGTCTCGGGTGATCGTCGGTGCTCGTACCTGACCGAAAGGGCGTCCCCACATTTTGGCGGGAGTAATCAACAACATTGCTCCCTACTAACGGCATTTTCAACATTCCTGACTCTTTCATTTTGTCCCATGTCACAGAATCGTAACAATCCCAAGTTAAACCTTTGTTATGTTCCTTTTCTTTCCTAAACAAGTTGTCATAACAGAACCAATGGTTACCCTGATACGCTGTCGAGTAACCCATAATTCGTGACTGATAAATGGGAAACTCAGGAAGCAACTCGGGCCTACGTTCCCCCAAAATCGATGTAAAAATACCCCACGCATTGCCCCAGTTGCCAATATTCTCATTTACCTTAAAGGCGGCCATCTTTGCGCGCCAAACACTCGGATGCATTAGGTCCTTCTGACTCTTAACATGCTCCACCTCATAATGATCAACAAGCAAGGAGAAAATATTCACATACTCCCCTGCCCAAATCTTTTCCTTTATTGCTAAAGGCACATGTTGTCCCAATCTCTCTCTATGAGAGGGTGCTGACTCATCCCTTGCGATCGGCAATGGCCGCTTACCTGAACCGGACGCTGCTTCCGCCGCTTGCGGCTTGTCTATCCCCGCCACCGGCGCGGTCACCTTAGCTGCATCTCTCTTCTCACGCAGCCCTTTTATCAGCGCCTGTGCCTCGGCAGCCGTGGCGCCCTCACTACTATCCCCCAACCATGCTGCTAGCTGTGCTGCCAGCTCGGGGGGCATATCCTCATTGGATGTCGGGGTGACGACAACGGGGATTGGATTCCCCTCTATCGGTACTGGGGTCGGCGCCTCGAGCGGGGCAGAGGGAACCGGGACGTCTCCACCGGCTGGGACCCTTCTCGGCCTCTTAGGTCGCCCTCCAGCCGGCGCAGGGCCCGAACCCTCCTCCCCGTCTCGCTCCGCCAGCCGTTTCTTTATGTCGGACATCTCTTTAAAAAGGGCCCGTACCATCTGATCGGTCGTCATTCTCTTTGCGCCTTTCTTGGGCATCTCTCCGACGAAGTATCTAGAAGACAAAGAAAAAGATCAAAACGCTCATTGGCTCTTCGTTCTGTCCCGAGCACACGTGTAGCGAGGAGGTGCAGCTTCAGAGCACAAGAACAAGAGGACGTCTTCTGGTCTTGCGTCCCTTTTTATCCGTCTTCAGGGCGGGCGTAAACCCGCCCCTGCCTGTCCCGAGGGCGTGGCTGGCTGCGTCGGTGTCTAGGCCAGCCCACTCTAGGGCGGGAAAAGGCGCGCCCCGGCTACGCCGCTTCGGGCATACCAGCCGAGACGCGCCTCCCGCCAAAAAATGGCTTCCCGGGGGGATCGAGGTACTCCGCCATACGTTCGGGGGGACCGAGTGGTCGCCCCTTTCCATACTTTAAGCAAAGAATTTTTTGTGCCAAAAAAAAAGGGGTGAATATTCAAAATGTTCAATTCAAAAGAATTATTGCTTGAACGGGAAAAATAGAGTTCCAACGCTTTTAGCAGTTTTTGTTGTTCAAAACTGAAGGCCGAATTCAGAGTTCATGGGAATGCTGTGTGTCGGAATGCTTCTCTAAAGTTATTGTTTCTGTTTGGGTCAGAACATCATATCAGACAGGCTCTCAAAGAATTGGTCTACAAAACCAGGTGCTGTAACTTGGCAGGTGTGAGAATGATTGCTGTCATCAAAGGCTGGATCAGCAATGCTCACAGAAGGTCGTACCTGGGTGATGTTGCTTTTGTCACTTGCTCCACTGTTACCACCTAGTGGTAGCACAGGAGTCTCAACGAATGCCGTCATCAGGATTGGTAGCCACTGGGGACAACACAATGCGTGAGCCGTTATCGGACTTAGCAAAGTATCGATATCCATTGGTACTGCTGATGGAAGTGAAAGACAGATGTCCAACACACACTCATCTCCGCATAGCATACATCGTAGTACAGGTAAGATGCAATTTTGCCATATCGGTCATGTTTAGATCTCTCAGCCTGGCCAATCCAAGGACTCTATATATTCTGTCCCGGTAGCGCACTGCTAGGATTGTTTCTTCCATTCCCATAGGAGTCATGTCTGAGCTGTGGCTTGCCATAACGAAGCAGGAGGGTCAAAAATAAAATCCCTGCTACAAGTCCCAAAAATAGGGGTATGCCGCCAAAAACAGAGTAGACAAAATTTGGAACGATTCCCAGAATTGCTTGAAATGGTGTTAGCAGTCCTGTAAAAATCGTCTTAACCGCATCGCCGCAGCGGCTTTTCCCGCTGTGCGCGGCATTTTCAAAAATCCCGCGTAACGTGACAAAGCCAGCTCGTCATCCGCGCAGCGCAGGTAACGCCCATGACGAGCTGGCTTTGTCATTAGCGTCGAAGGGGTTAAATATGCCTGGGATGCCTGTGGCACTAGACATGTTAAGAAGTTGGCTCAACATTTCTACGAAATGCACGGGGCAATTTGTTGATAAAAGGTCATGAACCTCCGTAGCTGTCCTTGCAACTAGGAGATCATACGTCTCTTTTGATGACGTTATGGGCACTGTTGTCTGCAAAAGCACAGACTTCATTTTGCTTAAAGTATCAATTCGTATAGAATAGAGATTCAGACGAGGCCAGATGGGAGTCTCTATGTCTCCAGGCCCGCTCGGGAACAATGCTTGCATACAGCATTTGACCCTGGAAGGTACGCTGACGAGATAATTTTTCCCTGGCACAAGGCCACAACATCTGTGATCCGTTCTTAGAATGTAACTCCCATTCGCGAGTTGCATAAAGAAGGGCTCTATTTGCGTTGCAGGTGTGACAAGCTGGTGGCATGAAAGGTTGTTAGAATTACCTTCACAGGCTCCGTGTAAATTAATACCCTGACACAAAAGTATACCGCTTAGTGAATGTTTACAGTTTTCCCCACTAAGAAATACATTTTTGTCGCTGTCACTATAGCATGAATGTGTGTATGGTAATTTCCATGCTGATTTAACATAACCTTTACCCAATCGTTCATACTGGCCAGTAGGTATGTATTCAAGGCATTTTTTAAATCGGAAAGTTGTTATCGGAATAGTGATAATTCCGTGTATTATCCATTCAATGACAGGACTTTCTGACATTGTCAATGGTAATCTCTCAAGTTGTTCGATGCTCAGGATTGTATAGTCTGCTCCTTTCTGTGCCAAACTGATTTGTTTATCAGTAAGGTTAAAAATGGAAAACAATGACGTTGTGTTGATTAAATAGCCTGAACGAAGATTTTGCAGCATCCAGCCTAATTGTACAATAGAACGTAATTGCGACTGGCCATGCTGTAACATTAGCAAGTCTCTGTATATTATGTCAAAGGCAGAGGATACAATATTGTCCAACGAATATATTCTGGAGGACAGAGTCATTAACCCATTGTCCACTACAGAAAATGATTTTTCCAAATTAATACGATCAATTTCTCGTATTTTTTCAGCTGTTTCAATTTGTGTGACTTTCCAAGCCTCGTTGTATGCAGCATAGATGCTGGCCGCTATGAAACGCTTTTGACGCTGTTTGCGTGGTCCAAGAATGAAATCGCGCAAATCAGCACCATCTGTAAGTAAAGACAAGTGTTGCTTAATTTCAGCCAGTGTGGATGATCCTAGCCATTCGAGGCAGAGTTTCCCTACACTGTATGTTGTTACTATCCCTGGATGTTATCTCTGGGAGTATCTAGGGTCTTGTCTGGTCATTTTTAACCCCTGCATTTTGTTCAGGAATCTATCTTGACAGTTGTTTGTGTCAGTAGGCCAGATTAACCACTTTTTCCAATCAGGATGTGTTCTGTTAAAATGTAAAATTTAAGTTACGTCTATCTCAATATCTGTTGTTGCATTTTCAGGTATTGGCTTTGGAATATACGGTTTGTTAAGGTCTTTGATCTTAGCTAGGCCAGGACAGGATGTTTGGTGAATTGTGTTATTTAAAAACATCATTTGTTCTGGTATCATGCAGGTTCTGAATAGTGCTTCTATGCCTTGTACCTGCCAATCTTTCGTACCCCAAATGGTTTTTGTTTCAATGTTATTTTTCCAATAATCAAAACCAAATGTCATAATTTTTTCATAAAATGCTTCTGAATATATTAATTTAGTATTTATCAGCATTGTTTTCATTCCTGTTTTATCTAACAGTTTGTAATAAAACGTTTCTGCATTACTGGTGTTAAACCCTGAGAAGTACTTGAATTTCTCAAAGAATGTTTTAGAAATGCTTTTAGGTGGTGTAGCACAATGTTCTCATTGATTATACTTAAAAACATTTCTAGGCTGTGCAGATTTATGCAAATAAGGATTGCCATAATGTGTATAACAGAACAACATAACTAGACGAACCTTTTAAATAATCATGTTCTGTGAATCTAGCTGACATTAATAAATCAGACATCATGTCATTAATACTGTTAAAGTCTCAATCATCAGAGAATGTACTAGGTTTTACAAAGTCACTTAAGGAAACCTTCAGTTGATGAGGATACTTCAGGATCTCGACCGGACCATAGATCTCATAGTCAGTTTTCTCCCATACTACCCCACCAGGTATTAGAATGGCTGTGACATTTACTGTTGACAGTTCTCTTTTCTTCACGTGGGATGATCTGTGTGGTTTGAGGACTAGGTTGATGTTCTGACTTGCTGTGTCCATTCAATTGTAATAAACTTTCCTAAAATTAAAACTAAAATTGGGCATAGTAGGAGTATGAGTACCCCTGAAATAATCCAATGCTCAATCAACGGTGTATCCAGATATAATTCTTTGATTAGTTGAAGGAGTTCTGTTGTATTTTCTTTAAAAGTCTTTTTTGTTTCTGGCATCTCTTTGGGGTTGCTTTGATCCTCGGAAAAGTTGTCGAAGTCGATGAAATAACCAGAGGCAGTTCTGTCAATTGTTGGGATTGTTCTTTCAATCTGTCTTTCGGTAGCACTTTCTGATGCCACATTATTGTAGACTGGTGTTTCTTGACGAACTGTTTCAATCTGTGTCTCAAGAGGCACGAGTTTCATGGCATTATTGCATAGTCCTTCTCCGTGCACTGCAGGCTGATCGAATGTGATTAGTCTTTCAGTTTGAACCTCTTGGATTGTTGTAAGTTTGGGTATTCTGTTGTTTCTTGGGAGTCCACTGGGCCTACTGTTGATTATAGGCCACATGCTTGTGGTTTTACCAGGTTGATAGATACAACTCTGTTCTCCTTTTTACCAGCAAGGGGCGGTAGTGCTACTGATCTTGTTCCGGTGACTGCCAAGACAGGTACTGCTTTTCTGTAAGAAGGCCCAAATTCCTTCTTCACCGCGATTTTTTCTCTGACTAGATCCCCAATCTTTGGAATCCAGACAGGCCTTGCTGGGGCTGTTGCTTGTTGTGCCTCGTCAGTGGTATCTGGCTGTTGCTTTAACTTTATGTTGCTTAAGGATTTTCTTTTTTCGTTCAAGTCCTGTAAAACAGCCAAATGATCTTTGATGTCAAAGTCTGTTTTCTTATCTTGTACCACTGATACTTGACTATCTAAGTCCTGAACTCTCATTCTAATTCCGAACAATAGTTCGTATGGGCTGAAACCTTTTAGAGAATTTCTTGGCAAATTGTTAAGACTGGTCTGGACACTTATTGTTATTGTTATTGTTAGTGAGTTTTGTATCGCGCCTAATCACCTGCAGGTATCTAAGCGCCTGGAAAGATGGTAACAGACAATAACTTAGCAAGATGAAAGCTGAGGTCATAGCTGATTATACTGTGCTCATGCTTTTGCGGAACAGAAATGTTTTTAGACTCTTCCTGAATCGTAATAGATTCCCTTCCCGGCGCAGCACCTCCGGCAACCTGTTCCATAGCTGAGGAACTTGCACTGAAAAGGCTCTCCCTCCCTTGGTCACTAACCTGTAGCAAGGGCAGACCAGTAATTTGGAGTCTGAAGATCGAAGTGTTCTCATAGGGCAATAAAGTTGCAGACGATCTTTGATGTAGGTTGGGGCTTTGCCATAGATTGCCCTATGGGCCGTGCATAAGTTCTTAAATTCCACTCTTTCTTTAATGGGGAGCCAGTGCAAACTTTGTAGTAGGGGAGTGGCTTTAGATCTCCTCGGTAGCCTGAAGATCAACCGGGCAGCGTCATTCATTATGACCTGAAGCCTACTGGTCAGAGTTTTAGGTAAGCCAAGGTAAAGGGCATTACCGTAATCAATTCTGGAGATGATAGTGGCCGCTACTATTGATCGCATCATGGGTTGTGAGAGGACAGGAATTAACTTCCGCAGTTGCCGAATGATGTTTGTGCAACTTCCCACAACCGTGGAGATCTGAGGGGCCATTGACAGATCATCATCCAGCTTGATCCCCAGGCTCTTTACAAACGGGCTTGGTTTTGGAGCAGGGCCTAACTCTGTGGGCCAGTAGAGATCACACCAAGGTGAGGCAGTGAATGGGATCACTAGTACCTCAGTCTTATCAGGGTTAATTTTTAACAGGTTATCCGTCATCCATTGCACTGTGAACCGCAAGATGTTCTGGGCTTGGAGTTGTGCGGCCACAGTGTCATCGACACTTAACAGCAGTTGCGTGTCGTCCGCGTAATTAAAGACTTTACAGCCCATGGTGGCCAAAGAAGCAATCAATGGTTACAGGTAGAGATTAAATAGAAGCGGGGACAGGGCGGACCCCTGTGGCACCCCGCACTCTAAAATCCCTATCTCAGATGTTTCATCCCCCAGTTGTATCTTTTGGGTCCTTCCTGTAAGGAATGATTGCAACCATTGAAAGGCCAGGCCCTTAATCCCAAAGTCCTTCAATCTTTCCAACTTATTAGATGTTTGACCCACCCAGCGCCTGAACCTAATACCTTCGCTGTTATAGATCGCTTTATGTCCCGGTTTTTTCTTTCAACCACACTATTCCCTTCGGGGTGTGACGGACAAGAATACCGCAACCCAATTCCCATGCTGGCCATGGCCTCCTTATAAGCTCGAGAGCTAAAAGCAGGACCCTGGTCAGAATGGAATGTGGCATTTGCGTATGTGCCGATAAAGACTCGCAGATCTTTTATAACCGTTCTGGCGTCAGCCGAGCGCTGGAGGCCACATTTTTTAAGTGTGTTTAGCCTTAAGGATGTACAATGGGACGCGTTTCTCTTTTTTGATAGGGCGGATAGATTGCCTAATGCTTTCTATTAGGGCTTCTGACACTGCACTGGCCGGTTCTCCACTGCGATCTCTGTTGCAGTCTTCACAGTTTTCTGCAAACTCATGAATGCCTTCACTCATTTCCGGCCACCAGTACTCTGATTCTAATTCTCTCAGAGAGTCCCTGATTGTTTGGTGTCTCAGACCCAACCCCATATGTGCTTCCTGTAATAGGAAGCCTCTCCGGTCCCTGTTTGGAATTACCCTATCCCCCACTCCAGGGATTTGAGCAAAAGGAACGGAGTTTGCATCGATTACGTACGCATAATTGAGTGGATAGTTCACGGGTAGTGCTGCACAGTCGCCTTTTACGGTCGTTTTTACTGCCAGCATGGTTTCCCCGTCTATGTATTTTTCTGCACGCTTTTTTGTGGCTACGGAAGCCGGTTTAGTTGCTTCCGCTGTGGCTGTATTAGCCAATGAATTCCCTGCAACGTGAACGCCATCACGTTGAAGACTCTGTGCATGTATCACGTGAGTCTTTTGTAGTTCTTTCTGTAAAAGAGCTACATGTTTCCAGAGCAATTTATGCTTTATTGTGGCACCTGTGTCATCTTTGTAATCGTTTTCAATCCAGCTCTGCAGTTTATTATTGTAAGAGTTGACGCAAAAATGAGAATCGCACACGATAAGTGTGGGGAATTCACGTTCTGCATTTTCAAGCGCCATCTTTAAAGATCTGATTTCAGCTCTCTGAGCCGAACAGTACTTTACTGATTCAGTTTTTGTTACTTTCGGTCTGAATTTACCGCACAGCCAACGACCTTTAATAATCGGACAGGCTGCATCGTAGGATTTGCTCTCTACGTTGAAATGCTGTACAAATCTATCTGTATAGATTATACAGGCGTACTGTGGGAGAGGCAGAAGTTCGATTGGCAGAGGATATTCTTCTTCATATTCTAAATCATTCAGTTCTTCGAATTGCGGGGCGAAATAGTATTTCACATCTTCCGCTCCTAGAGAATCTACACACTGTATCCATTTCGGATCAAGTGACACTGTAGGCAGGTTTATTGGGCTGAATAGCGCCTCGAAGGCAGATTCCGCTGTGAGGATATTAATCCTTTTACCATGTGCTAGTTCTCGTTCATTTGCTAATGCAATTTGCACTGCTTTCACAGTTCTTTCTGTGGGACTGAATGTTTTTTCTACTTGTGTGTACAAGTGAGATTTAATTGAAATTGGTACCTTTTCTCCCTCATTAGAGGTCAGGTACGTGAATCCGCATCCTCCTGGGATGACTCGGATTACAAGATCGCGTGTATTGTCACGTGCCTCTAATTTTGTTTTTGCTAACATGTCTGTTTGCAGTGATCTCAAAATTTCTGTGTGTTTTTGAGTCCAATTGATTTGTTTTAAAATCAGGTTTTATTAGTTCGTAGAGACGTTTAACCCTCTCTGCGTAATTTAGAATGTAAGTTCTTCCAAAATTCAGAAAACCTAGTATGGATTGTAAATTCTTCAGCGTTTTTGGAGCTTGGAGTACAGCGCACTTCTCTAAGAAGTTGTCCGCTAGGCTTTTTCCTTCACTTGATAATTTGTATCCCAAAAATAATACTGTCATATGGGCAATTCGAGACTTTTTTAAGTTGAATTTGTAACCCTCTGCTGCGAACCCAAGTATAATGATGTCCACTCTTTTCAAGTGATGATTACCACGTAAGATAATGCCTCATCATCATATATCTGTAGTAACTCTGTTACTCTAGCTGAGAATAGTCCTGGGCTGTTCTTGAACCCCTGTGGGAGTCGACAGAAATTTTCTGAGACCCCATTACGGAGAAAGCGGTCAAATACCTGCTTTCTGGTGCAATGTTTTGACAAAAGAACCCATTAGATATGTCTAATGTCGTTTTATATTTTTTCCTAACTATGTCATTCATTAGGGCTGCACTATGTGAGTTTTGTACTGCAAAAGTTTTGCAACATGCATTAAGGTGTCTGTAGTCCAAAACTAGACGATATGAATTGTCTGGCTTGGAGACAGGAAACAAAGGATTGTTCATTTGAGAGGTGCATGTTTCAATCACCCCCTGGTATTCCAGTTGATCTAAGATCTCCCTGACTTGTTTTTTAGCTTCTTGCTTTATGGGATACTGCCGTTGGGCAGTTGGTTCATTTTTTAATTGGATTTTGTGAGGAGGTGAGTCCTCATCCCATCCTATATGATTTTTATATAATGCCGGTGCCTGGGCTACTGCCCATTTCCTTGCATAAGTATATTTTTTGTGAATCGGAATGTGATTCGAGAAGGCAGGCATAATCATTTCTTCGCCATGAGGGCACTCCCTGACAAACTCCGGGGGGCAATCCTTTTCAGCTAACAGAATATCATAGCCTTTTGAGAGTTTATCCCAAAATAGACCCTTTATTTTCCTAGTCTTATCACCCTCTATACGCAATGTTATTTCGTATATCTTATGGGGCTCGCTAAGTCTGGTGTCGGCAGTTTCAACCTGAATGTATTGATTCGTGTCCACTGTCTCCAGATGACTCATCAAGATCTTGCGGGCTATAGTGATTTCTGCTGCACTGTCTAACATTGTCTGTGCCCACTCCCCGTTTTTCAACTGTGTCCTCAGTATTCTCGGCATGGTTGATTACTCTAATACTGGCTACCTTCTTTTTTGGAAATTGAGATTTTTTACTCTGAGCAGGTTCCTTGTCTTTGGACTTGGTGTGCTCTCCTGGGTCTGACCGTCCTCTTCTTTCCGATTTCTGCGAAAAAGATCGAGAGGGACGTGTATCAATACTTGATATCTATCAGGTTTTTTCAAATTATCCCTATTTCTAAGGTTATATCTTTTCTCAGAGGGCTCCCTTTGGGGAGATTGGTGTTCTCGAGTCGGAGTTCTTTCCCTCCGTCGAGGAGACCTTCCTCTGGACTGGAAAACTTTTTCCCTGGGAGTGGATTGTTTATTTCCATCCCAGCTTTTTTTAGGAGTGTTTGAATTTTTTTTAATAAATAATTTTTCAGGATTTTCGAGCAGTTGGGGCTTTACTGGTTTCCCACCCAAACTGTCTCTACCTAATTCTTCATAGCATTTCTCTATGATTTTGGCAAGCTCAATTGGCTGATCTGTTATATCTGTTTCCTTCAACTTCTGGCGGATCGCCACAGATGCTGCTTCTCCTTTTATATTGGCTAATAATATAGCTGAGACCTGCTTGAAGTCTTTCAGTAATTTCATACCAAGAGTTAAAGCAGGTTCTGGACCGTATTCATTTTGAATCTGTCGTAGCACATCTGGTATTACCGCCATAGACGGAACACCATGTGTTTTTGTGTAAATGGAAGCAAAGACTGTACCCCAAGTGTCCTCCACGCGTGGTGCGATTCCCATTGGAAGACAGATGGTCAAGATTCTGTGCTTCTCAACAGGGGTAGTATCCGGAAATACTGCCTCTATTTGAGTGATTTTTTGCGCTAACCAGAAAGGAATTTGTTCCCGTTTTACGGGTGTTTTACCAAGACATGACTGTATGTTCTGTGGTGTGATTTTATTAGTGTTCCCCTGATGAGGGGTCAGCTGTGGCACATTAACAGCTGGTTGGACTGTTGCAGTCCGTATTACATATTGGACTAATTGCCTATGTATTTTTATCAGTGTTTTTAGCTGTACTAACAGCTCTTCTTTTGACATTTTTGCAATGTCCGGGTGTGGTGTGTAGCTGGCTAGAACCGGCCACGTTGCTCCTGGTCTACCTAGTGGACCGAGCCTGGTAATATGATCATTATGTTTTAGGGCGCCATTAAACCAGAGCAGGTGCTCTTGGAATTTTAGTGGGATTTCAGTCTCCTCGAAAGGAGCGTACTCATCCGGTGTTTTCTCTATTTTGTAATAGTGAAACTCTTTTGTTCTAGCGTTTGCCGCTGGAAAGTTTATCCATGAATAGAATACCTCTGTCTGCCGATATTCGTGTGCCTCTATCGCGAAAATTACTGTACCACCTTGTGGTGTCAGTCCGTTTTCTATAAGTTTTAACGTTATAGATTTTCTTAAATGTACCGGGATGATTATTGCCTCCGGTTCAGTCTGTAGGAGACTCGTGTCTTCCTCTATTAGTAGGGTTGCCAGTCTAGCTGCTTCCCTTTCTTCTTCACTGTCTGACATTTTATAAATGCAGGGTTTGCAGAGTAGGTCTCCAAGGAGACAAAGATTAGGTGCACAATATTTTGGAACACTGTATCCTTCAACGTTGAATAAACCAGAGCTTTACATAGGAATCTCTTCCTACTGAGTTCGGGCGGATTTTTAACCTTTCACCCACTCCAGATGTCTATTGGAGTATTTACGGGAGAAAGGGTTCTGTGTGAAATATGCACGACTGAGTTACTCTAACGTCTTGCGTTAGTTTATCGCCTTACCAAACGTTGGGCGCCATGTAGTGTAGTTCCTATTTTCCCAATAGGCCCTGCGCATTGGAATAACATAAACAGTAGTATCGACGTAGAAGTGCGGATCTTCCAGGCCTCTGCTGACTATGCTAAACTTAATTGGGGTTGTTACCAACTAGCTCAGAGGTCACTGGAAACTTTCTTGACTGAATAGGAAGTGATCAGCTTCCCTGGCACAGCCAAGAAGGGATTCAGTTTTCCAACAACCGTTCAACATGACAACTTTGCTCCTCAGATAAGAGTCAATCTCTAGGGTCATGTGAAACAATAGACAGTTATTTTACTCAGTCAGTGGTTGTGCAGTTTACTTTCACAATATGTAGAGAATAGAGAGACGGGCGTTGTCAATAAAGGGTAACATTTATTGAACAGTCTTTCTTCTTGTACAAGAGAAATGAATTGCCACAATTGCAAGACTTGTTATTATAAAAGTACGTACAGTAAGATGAGTATTACGAAATAATACTGTAAAAGCCAAGCCCCATGTGAAAGGGCCTGCACGCCTGCTGTGAAACAGGCGTAATATTTGGAAGCAACAGCGTCATAAAAGTGACGCGGTGATATGTCATAGATTTCACTACGCTAGAATCAACGAGAGAGAGAGGACTAGATAAGCTAGACCGTATCCCCTGGATTATGTATATATATATATCAATAAGGACTAGCTAGTTTAAGGGAAGTAGAAGACTCAGGTATGTATGTCAACAAATAAGGAAAAACACTGTTTTCCTTATAAATCCCTCACCCACCGACCTAGTCGGTGGCATGCTTCATCATCGTGCCCACCACAGTGGCACCGAATGTGCCCCGGGTGTGCTTCAACGCTAGGTGACTGCGGAGCTGGTATTTTGCTGAGTGTGCAGTGAATAGGGTGAGAAAGGTGAAGTTTAAAAGCTATACAGTAGGTCCCAGCACCCGAGGGTTACTTAATTTTTATGAACTGGGCCTCTGTTAGCAGATAAAAGGCAGGAAGACATAAATTGGAGTGCTCTTTATGACCTCCAACGTCTAGTGTGGTCTACATGAAGGCACCCTACGTATGGCTCACCACAATCACCTCTTAATTACAGCCATAGACAGGATCAGCGTTTTAAGTCGACACTGAAAAAGATAAACCCACTGTCGATTAGCACGCTAAATACCCGTTGCATGAGTTTGGAGAGAAAGAGAGAGAGTTGACATTGCCATGATTGTTAACCGGTTTTTAAAGTATTGCCATTTTTTAGTTGTTTATGAATCTATCAATGGATAGATATATGCAGCAGCGTTCTGCTTGGTGTGTGTGTCCCTCCCGACCCCCTCCCTGTATGTATGCCGCAAACCTTGTGTTTACTCTTTACAGGTACCTTAAGACCTCCAGTCCAGAGAAACAGGTCAAAACCTTTTTCTTTCACTTTTGAGCACTTATATTATACTTCCTCACGTTTTCCCACCAATGGTCCTGATGAATGCCCGTAAGTCCTAAACCCAGGCAGATTGAGGCAGAAACATGTCGACCTTTTTTTAGAAACACCCCCCACAACCCCCTACTTTTTTATCACTCTGAGTGCATCTAGTACTCGTAACTCAGTCCATGTGATGTACTCCCATAGAGTTTACCAGACCCAAAACCAGGTATAATAAAGAATCGGAACTCCTGACTTTTGGGTCTTTTTAACAGAACCCTTATCACTGGCTCACTACTGCGTCAACCTTGGGTAAGAACCTCCTGGTGGAGGCTGCATAACCTAAAATAGACCTAATGATTATGCACACACGTGATCCATAAGCGGAGAACCAAGATATACCGCTTCAGATACCACCATACCCATCACGTGCATGAGGGTCTTTTTTCACTGGGACATCCTCATTCCTTCCTGCATACCTAAGGTTGAGCAGGACAAGTGATCCATTCCCCTTTGATTATTACATGCTAACTTGGAAAGTGAATGGATCCACAATCCATCTCCCCCACCCTTGATTAGAAGTATATTTGGGGGTAGCCAAAGTATGGAGGTGGTAGATAACCGAAATGGGGTGGTGGTGGGACAAAATTATGGTTTTGGGGCGGGCCTTGCCATGGTTGTTGCCAGTGTTGTCCCCGTCGACCCCTGCCTCTGGATTTGTTTGATCCTGAGCTGGAGTTGCTTGAGATTGAGCTATTATCAGAGTTCTCGGAGGATTTCTTGGGGGGGGGGGGTGTAATCATCATCAGCATACAGGTAGGTTTTGGAGTAGCTAAATCTTTTCAGATCCTTTACAAATTTTTTAATTTTGGTCTGGGATAGGTAATCTTTATATTCGGCTATTTCGGTCATCAAGTTTTTTCTTAAAGCCCGTCAGGGTAGTTTTGAAGTGTGACTCTGTTGCTTGGATCTCTATCATGATGGCATCTGATAGGCGTTTCGCGGTTTTTATAATGAGGACTAACCAGTCCCTGGTGCAGTGCCAGGGGATCTGGGCCCAATCTTTATGGAATGCTGCGTCGTCCAGGAAAATCCTAGCGGCATTCGTGACCAAGAGGCCAGTGGGGGCTGTGTTGGTGCGTAGCTATTGTGCCAGTATAACACCGTGCAGAACAGTCCGGATCCTGTTCCTCTTCTTCTCCGTTAGTGAATCACAGTCTGTTGATTGGGCTACGGTGGCGGAGATGTTGAAATCTGCCAGGGGCGAGGGGTCAGATAGTATTTCGCTGACATCCTCAGCAGTGAAAGTGAGGCCAATATTTTCGGTCATGTTTGGGGGTAGGTAGGCCTCTCGCAGCTGCGCGCTGCTTAGTAATGCTTGAATCAACGAGAGAGAGAGGACTAGATAAGCTAGACCGTATCCCCTGGATTTTTTATATATATCAATACCATGTGAAAGGGCCTGCACGCCTGCTGTGAAACAGACGTAAGATTTGGACGCAACAGCGTCATAAAAGTGACGCAGTGATATCTCATAGATTTCACTGCGTCACCTCTACGACCCTTTCTTGCGTCAATACGTCCCTTTTGCATACATTACACCTGACGTAGGAATAATGTGGCACAGGGGCTTACAAAGTGGCGCATCTACCTAGATGCGCCACTTTGTAAATATGAATAAATAAGGTGCATTTTTTTACTGGACTGATGCGTCACAAAAAGTGACGCTCTGGTGGTGTTAAGGTGACCCATGGCTTCATAAATGAGGCCTTTAGCCTTCAACTCCAGCAATGCATCTTTTCTTACCCTTCCACACCCCGTTCCTTTTCAACATTTTCTTTGAATATCAACATTCCCCATATTCACTCTTCTTCTCCTTACTTTCCTTCCCAACACTCACCTTCTTTCAGTCCCCCTACTTCACTTCCTTTCTCCTCTCATACCTTTCTGTTCTTTCTTACTCATTTTCCTTTCCATTATCAATGCACTCCATTTCACTTACTCTTTTTCATTTTTTAAAGAATATAGCTCTTTGATGAGAATTGGAGGTAGTTCTGAAAAGAACTTTTTGTTTTCTTCTTTTTTCAAAACAGGAACAAAAACAGGGAATGGAAACTGCTCAACAGGTGCAAAAAACCAAAAAGAATTAGGATACTAAACAATAAACAGAAGCAACCAGCAGCTGACTAAGGTTTCGCACATCCACTTCGTCTGTTTCAAAATTATTAGGCGGTGCGGCTACTCTCACCATCCGCTGCCAAGGATGTATATCAGACCAATGGTTGTGTAAGAGCAGAGAGGCGCACACAGTGAAGTCAATAATATACGGAAGTCCAAAAAGAATTGTAGATCTTCGGTTCTTATTTGTAAAAGTTTTCTTTTTTTTTATTTGGACGTCCAAAATTCCAGGAGGAGGAGCAGCGGAGAACGGGGGCCATACCGAAGGCACCGTGGCGTTACTACGCTTCTGCGGACCCCTTTTGAAGCCGGAGACTTCGTTGGGTACTTAGACTCCCTTTCTCCTCTGGAGTTCCCCCGAGGGGTCCGGATTTGTTACTTTTATTGACCTATCATAGCGACAGCGACCTGATATTTCGTGGAAACTTGGACCTTCATTGCACTTGGATTTCAACATTAAGCATTCTGCAGGTACACATTGTGACCCACTGTGACTGCCCTTCAAACTGTTCTTGAAGAAGCACGATATCGAGAGTAACCGCATAGACTAGACTGTCTAAAACATGCCCTGATGAAATTCCCAAGGCACGAATGGGAATGAAACGCGTTGGCTGTGCCGCTGTACATGAAAATAAAGAAAACTTTTACAAATAAGAACCGAAGATCTACAATTCTTTTTGGTCTTCCGTATATTATTGACTTCACTGTGTGCGCCTCTCTGCTCTTACACAACCAAAAAGAATTAGGGGTGGAAAGGGCAGTGATGGTTCTCCAATGCTCGAACCATGAGCTGGACACTTTGCTGCCCAAAGGTAAGGAGTTGATTGCAGTATCTGCATCTCAGGACACCATGGTTAAAAGCAGGTTGAATATTTGGCACGAGCTCCTGCGATTGCCCCCTCCCAGAAGTAGTTGCTCCTCCGGTGGATGTAGAGGCCCCATTACTGGGAACCTCTTGTGCCAGAGCCCTGACACTTTTCCGGGCAAAATTTCGGGGAGTGCTTCCTCTCCACATGCGGGATCATCGTAAAGTTCCCAAATGAGTATTTTTTTTGGGGGGTCACCCCGTGACAGGACTTGTTTGCAGATCCTGCACTCCACTTTTGGAGCATTCACCTTTTTTTGGTTAGGTGGTATTTTAGAACATTTCCAAATAAAATGTTCCTTCACCTTTGGTTGAGGAGACTCTTCATTGATGAATTCAGGTTCTTCATCACTGCTGGATTCTCTGGCAGCCATGGTAAACCAAGAAAGGTCCAGGAGCAAAAAACAGGTCTTTCAGTCACAAAAGTGAAAGAAGAAGTGAAGAAAATGGGTGGGGATTTCATTCTTTGTAAAAAAAAATGTAAGCAACCAATGAAAAGTGTTATTTTAAGGTCACATGACTTGACGCGCTGACGCTGCGCGCACCGGAGTGCTTCCGGGTGTGCACACGCGGCGCGAACGTAGGCGCTTCCGGGGCGCATATGCGGCGCGAACGTAGGCGCTTCTAGGGCGCATACGCGGCGCGAAAGTAGGCACTTCCGGGGCGCATACGCGGCGCGAACGTAGGCGCTTCCGGGGGCGCTTACGTTGCGTGCCGAAGTGACGTCTTCATAGTTTTACGGAAATGCTAAATCATTTTCATTTCCTTATTAAAAAAACTGCTTTTATTTGTATGGTACGAAATGTTTTGCGTTATTATTAACTTTTCATTCATATTTTTTTTCATGAACGAAAGGGTGCGCTTTCCGGAGAGCTTACCGGAGCGCGCACCCAGAGCGCCTCAGGAAAAAATTATTAAAAAAAAAAACTTAACAAATAATACTTACACAAAACAGCAAATTGTAAAAAAAACATAGGTTAGAAACTCGATATAAAAAGGAATTAGCATTTAAAAAACCTATGAAATTCACTGAAAAAAACATAGGTTTCACACCAGTTATAGTTAGGAATTAGCATTTAAAAAACCTATTAAATTCACTGTAAAAACCATAGGTTTCACACCAGTTATAGTTAGCTGGAAATTTTACTGACATAAAACCATTGAACTTCCCACGTTATACTTAGTTGAACTCACTATAACTTGCGCGCCTGCAATGCACTGCTGATGACGTCACATATTACATCACTCATGACATGGTCAGTGACATCACCCATGACATCACTGATGACACCATGCTTGTGACAGAGTGAGAGACCTCCTTTCAGTGTAATGTAAGCCTTGAAACACATATTCAAAAATAGTATTTAACAATTTCAAAAAAATGGAGATTCCCATACCAGTTACAACAAACAATTCAGTAATTCCACCATCTATATACACATCCACTCATTCACCAACAGTTCTATATAGTCACTCATACATATACTCACTCATTATATGTAGTAATACACCTATACATCCTGTTACACTTCGACAGTCATCCAAAAGTTACTCACACACATATTCACACATGCAAAAAACTATTGAACATCCATTTATTTGCATATACAGCAATACACACACTACCACTTTACTTCTAAGAAAACTTACACATACTTACTCTCTTAAACAATCACTTATAGAAACACATACTTATTTAAACAGGAACTCTTACAATCTCTCACTCTCACATATACTCACTTATATAAATCAATACTCACATATACTAGATTAAAACATATATCGTTGCTGAAAAAGACAATAGTAAGAGAGTCGTTTACTCACTAACATACACATATACACACTCATCCATCCATACAGTTTTGTACATAATCTGTCTTCAAAACACATACAAACAGTGAGTCAGTCACCAATCCATACAGCCACTTATACACAAAGTGAAACACCGATACATACATTTCAATATTTAAAATTTACTTGCTAATATATGTATTCACTAAGATACACTTAATAAGGCAGTTAACCAATCAATTCTTTTAAAAACAAACATCCATTTACACACTTATTTAACCATTTATTCTTCCATCGTACTTTCCAAATACATATATAAAACATATATATGTTTTTCAGAAAGACACACATTCACTGGATGGTGTCATCAGTGATGTCATGAGTGATGTCACTGACCATGTCTTGAGTGATGTAATATGTGACTTCATCAGCAGTGCATTGCAGGCGCGCAAGTTATAGTGAGTCCAACTAATTATAACGTGGGAATTTCAATGGTTTTATGTCAGTAAAATTTCCAGCTAACTATAATTGGTGTGAAACCAAGGTTTTTTCAGGTTGGGTTTTCACCCCAACCTCTGCACTCTTGGACGGGTGTGTGACCGTGCAAGGGTGACATCGCAGTTGATATAGTTCCCCTTCACAGATGTCCAGCACTCTCGGGGAGAGGGTTATCCAAGTTTATTGGACAAAAAGTGCAAACAAACAGGTTCCAGCAAATACCTTTCTCAATGTTTGCGAGTACTGTTACATTACGTCATTAAATACATTACAAACAATTGGTTACCTCAAATACATTCATATAAACAAAGGACTAAGTGTGCCCTGCATCAAACATTGCTTAAAACGCCAGATTGAAACATGTCTCAACTCGGCTTGATTGTTCATCTGTTTATGTACAGTCCCTTCACTGCCTTACCAGTCCAGGAATCTTTGCCTATTCTGCGGCAAGCAGCTTCTCTGCTGAAACATGCCATCTCTCAAGATACCACCTTAGCCACCACCTGGTGCCTAGACATGCCTTTCTTCAGAGCTAGACATGTTTTTCTGCTCTGCACGTGCTGTTGCATTGTCACTGCAATAAAGGCGGGGGTGATGCACTACCAGCACAGTGTCTAGCAGCAGAGTGTTTTGCTATTGTGTGTTGTGTTGTCAGCAACATTGGTAATTTCCTTTTCTTTGGGTACGTTTGTTTTGAAGACTGAATAAGAAAGTGGTGTTTAAGTGGAAACACTGCCTGGATCCAGGGTTGGGCTGGGAAAGAAATAGCAAATAAAAGTAGTCCCCATTAGCGAATCAGATAGCTAAAAATGTGGCCAATTTTACAAATCGGGTACGTTGTCAAGACACATGTATTGTTGCTTTGTAAGGTACTGAAGATGGAATGCATTTGTGCTTGCTCCAGCCAAAGTTTGTGCTAATATTAGGGAAAGCAAAGTCACAAATGGCCCACCTGACCATGAAACAGGCTCAGAAACTCAAAACAAGCATTGGAAATGCAATAGGTCTCGCATTATTAAAGTTTGAGCAGTTGGCATTGAAAATGGCAATGTTGTTAGTGCTAGTTAAGGAATTGCAATTATACTGAAATACAATAACATGTAATGTGTAGGTGTATTAAAAAGTTAAATGATAGATAATGGTGTTAAAGAAGTAGATAATAAATATAGATGTATGTATATTGCATCTTTTTTTGAAAAGCTTAGTTATGCAATGGGTATGTACGTAAAATATGTGTTTGTGACTTTGATTTACAGTTTGCGAAAAAGAAAACGTTTTGCAAGTAAAAGATGTTTGTGTGTGGCGAGCAGCAGTGTGAGGCATGCAGCAGTGTGTGGCGTGCAGCAGTGTGAGGCGTGCAGCAGTGTGTGGCGTGCAGTAGTCTGTGGCGTGCAGCAGTGTGTGGCATTCAGAAGGGAGTGGCTTGCAGCCGTGTGAGGCGTGCAGCAGTGTGTGGCGTGCAGCAGTGTGTGGCGTGCAGCAGTGTGTAGTGTACAGCAGTGTGTGGCGTGCAGCAGTGTGTTGCATGCAGCAGTGTGCAGCGTGCAGCAGTGTGTGGCCTGCAGCTTGCAGCAGTGAGGGGCGTGCAGCAGTGTGTGGCGTGCAGCTGTGTGAGGCATGCAGCAGTGTGAGGCGTGCAGCAATGTGTGGCATGCAGCAGTGTGTGGCGTGCAGCAGTGTGTGGCGTAAAGCAGTGTGTGGCATGCAGCAGTTTGCGTCATGCAGCAGTGAGTGGCGTGCAGCAGTTTGAGTAATGCAGCAGTGTGATGCGTGCAGCAGTGTGATGTGTGCAGCAGTGTGAGGCATGCAGCAGTGTGAGGCATACAGCAGTGTGAGGCGTGCAGCAGTTTGCAGCATGCAGCAGTGTGAGTAATGCAGCAGTGTGCAGCATGCAGCAGTGTTAGGAGTGCAGCAGTTTGCAGCATGCAGCAGTGTGAGTAATGCAGCAGTGTGCAGCATGCAGCAGTGTGAGGCGTGCAGCAGTGTGAGGCGTGCAGCAGTGTGTGGTGTGCAGTAGTGTGAGGCGTGCAGCAGTGTGAGGCGTGCAGCAGTGTGAGGCCTGCAGCAGTGTGTGGTGTGCAGTAGTGTGAGGCGTGCAGCAGTGTGAGGCGTGCAGCAGTGTGAGGCGTGCAGCAGTGTGTGGTGTGCAGTAGTGTGAGGCGTGCAGCAGTGTGAGGCGTGCAGCAGTGTGAGGCCTGCAGCAGTGTGTGGTGTGCAGTAGTGTGAGGCGTGCAGCAGTGTGAGGCGTGCAGCAGTGTGAGGCCTGCAGCAGTGTGTGGCGTGCAGCAGTGTGTGGTGTGCGGCGTGCAGCAGTGTGTGGTGTGCAGCGTGCAGCAGTGTGAGGCGTGCAGCAGTGTTAGGCATGCAGCAGTGTATGGCATGCAGCAGTGTGCGGCATGCAGCAGTGTGAGGTGTGCAGCAGTGTGAGGCGTGCAGCAGTGTGAGGTGTGCAGCAGCGTGCAGCAGTGTGAGGCATGCAGCAGTGTGTGGCGTGCAGCAGGGTGTGGCGTGCAGCAGTGTGAGGCATGCAGCAGTGTGTGGCATGCTGCAGTGTGTGGCATGCAGCAGTGTGTGGCGTGCAGCAGTTTGCAGCATGCAGCAGTGTGAGTAATGCAGCAGTGTGCAGCATGCAGCAGTGTTAGGAGTGCAGCAGTTTGCAGCATGCAGCAGTGTGAGTAATGCAGCAGTGTGCAGCATGCAGCAGTGTGAGGCGTGCAGCAGTGTGAGGCGTGCAGCAGTGTGTGGTGTGCAGTAGTGTGAGGCGTGCAGCAGTGTGAGGCGTGCAGCAGTGTGAGGCCTGCAGCAGTGTGTGGTGTGCAGTAGTGTGAGGCGTGCAGCAGTGTGAGGCGTGCAGCAGTGTGAGGCCTGCAGCAGTGTGTGGCGTGCAGCAGTGTGTGGTGTGCGGCGTGCAGCAGTGTGTGGTGTGCAGCGTGCAGCAGTGTGAGGCGTGCAGCAGTGTTAGGCATGCAGCAGTGTATGGCATGCAGCAGTGTGCGGCATGCAGCAGTGTGAGGTGTGCAGCAGTGTGAGGCGTGCAGCAGTGTGAGGTGTGCAGCAGCGTGCAGCAGTGTGAGGCATGCAGCAGTGTGTGGCGTGCAGCAGGGTGTGGCGTGCAGCAGTGTGAGGCATGCAGCAGTGTGTGGCATGCTGCAGTGTGTGGCATGCAGCAGTGTGTGGCGTGCAGCAGTGTGAGTAATGAAGCAGTGTGCAGCATGCATCAGTGTGCCGCGTGCAGCAGTGTGAGGCGTGCAGTAGTGTGAGGTGTGTGGTGTGCAGCAGTGTGAGGTGTGCAGCAGTGTGTGGCGTGCAGCAGTGTGTGGCATGCAGCAGTGTGAGGTGTGCAGCAGTGTGAGGCGTGAAGCAGTGTGAGGTGTGCAGCAGTGTATGGCATGCAGCAGTGTGCGGCATGCAGCAGTGTGAGGTGTGCAGCAGTGTGAGGCGTGCAGCAGTGTGAGGTGTGCAGCAGCGTGCAGCAGTGTGAGGCATGCAGCAGTGTGTGGCGTGCAGCAGGGTGTGGCATGCAGCAGTGTGAGGCATGCAGCAGTGTGTGGCATGCAGCAGTGTGTGGCATGCAGCAGTGTGTGGCGTGCAGCAGTGTGAGTAATGCAGCAGTGTGCAGCATGCATCAGTGTGCCGCGTGCAGCAGTGTGAGGCGTGCAGTAGTGTGAGGTGTGTGGTGTGCAGCAGTGTGAGGTGTGCATCAGTGTGTGGCGTGCAGCAGTGTGTGGTGTGCAGCACTGTGAGGCATGAGGTGAGGGGGTGTGAGGGTGACAGGGTTTGAGGGTGAGAGGGTGTGTCAGGATGAGAGGGTGTGTGAGCATGAGGGGGAAGGAGATGTGAGGTTGTGGGGGGTGAGGGTGAGGGGGTGTGAGGGTGAGGGGTGTGTGAGGGTAAGAGGGTGTGTGAGGGTATGTGAGGGTGAGTGAGGGTGTGTGAGGGTGAAGGTTAAGGGGTGTGAGGGTGAGTGTGAGGGTGAGGGGGTGTTAGAGTGAGGGTGTGTGAGGGTGTGTGTGAGGGTGTGTGGGGTTGTGAGGGTGAGGGGTATGAGGGTGAGGGGGGTTGTGAGGGTGAGGATGTGTGAGGGTGAGAGGATGTGAAGGTGAGGGGGTGTGAAAGTGAGCAGGTGTGGAGGTGGGTGAGAGTGTGTGAGGGTGTGAGGGTGTGTGAGGGTGAAAGGGTGTGTGAGGGTGAGAGGGTGTGTGAGGGTGTGTGTGAGGGTGAGAGGGTGTGAGTGGGTGAGGGTGAGAGGGGGTGAGGGTGAGAGGGTTGTGAGGGGTGTAACGGTGTGTGTGTGTGTGAGGGTGAGGGGGTGTGAGGGTGAGGTGGTGTGAGGGTGAGGGGGTGTGAGGGTGAGGGGGTATGAGGTAGAGGGGGTGTGAGGGTGAGTGTGGGTGAGTGAGGGTGAGGAGGTGTGAGGGGGTGAGACGGTTGTGAGGGTGAGGGAGTGTGAGGGTGAGGGGGTGTGAGGGTTAGGGTGAGTGAGGGTGAATAGGTAGAGGGTTGTGAGGGTGAGTGAGGGTGAGATGGTTGTGAGAGTGAGGGGGTGTGAGGGTGAGAAGGGAGTGAGGGTGAGGGGGTGGGAGGGGGTGAGGGTGAGTGAGGGTGGGAGGGTTGTGAGGGTGAAGGGGTGTGAGGGTGAGGGGGTGTGAGGGGGTGAGGTTGAGTGAGGGTGAGGGGTGTGATGGGGTGAGGGTGAGTGAGGGTGAGAGGGTTGTGCAGGTGAGGGGGCGTGAGGGGGTGTGAGGGTGAGGGGGTGAGGTTGAGTGAGGGTGAGGGGGTGAGTGGGGTGAGGGTGTTTGTGTGTGATGGTGAGGGGGCGTGAGAGTGAGGGGGTGTGAGTGGGTGTGAGGGGGAGGGGGGTAAGGGGGTGAGGGTGAGAGGGTTGTGAGGGTGATGGGGTGTGAGGGTGTGGGGGTGTGAGGGGGTGAGGGTGAGAGGGTTATGAGTGTGAGGGGGTGAGGGTGTGAGGGTGAGTGAATAGTGAAGAGAACACAAAGCTAAAGAAGCACCAGAACGACAAGAAAGAATAGCCTGCAGGGTAAAACTAATACCAAGATCAGGCAAAACCAGTGATGGCAAGTTGGACATTTTTGTCAAAGGTACATAATAATCAGCTATACAAAAAGGGTCATCAATAACTAGAAGATGAATATGGAGGGGCAACAATTGTGTCTGGCATAAATTGCATTTATTTGGCTAAATTAGTCAATTGCCTTAAAGAGGTGCATTAAGTGAATGTAAAGTTTGTAAATGTCTTTGAGTTGTAAGAAAACGTGTTCTCCTTGTCTCCTACATGTGGGGAAAGTCTTCAAGGCAGCACTGGGGGGGGCTGGGCACGAGCAGATGGTCCTGTTTATGACCTGCGGAGCGTGTGAAGTGGCTGCTGGCAAATGGCTTTGATGTTCTTGTCTTGCTTTGTGGGAGGGGTAGGGTGAGCGAATTGCTGTGCACGCGCTTGGCTCTCACTTGAACTGTATGTGATCCGCAGTGGGTAGAGTTTTGAAATCAGCTTACTATAATCTGGCCGAAAACAATGCTTACGCATTGCTTCAGCGAGACCTAAAAAAGGGCCCAGACACTGCCTTGTTAGACCCGCCCTTCTGAGACTGCCAGACTTCCTTACAGGCCAGTACGCCCCTCCCTGGTTCTGCTTAAAAATAGCAGCGAAGTGCTGACAGCCCATCTCCTCGACTGGTCCATGGGGGAACAATATACAACAGCTCAGTGGCCGAAGTGCATTAAAAAAGTAAGGGAACATTGATGTTGCACGCAATAGGGCGAGGTGAGTGAGCATGAGGACGTGGTCAAAGGCATGGTTAAAAAACAACAAATTATTCAGTAACTTTTTTCAGTCTTTCACCTTCAGGTAACTACATATAAAATAACGCGCAGCTTAAATGAAAATCAAATGCAGGTAATGTTAGTTCAAAGAAAAATTTGTTAAGATAACTGAATAATGGCAACATAATATACAAAGAGAAAACAGCAGGAATAGCATGAATATTAACTGAGAGCATTATAAAAAGTGTGATGAAATAAAATGAGGGGAGGGATAAAAAAGAAAGGGAGGATAGGGAAGAGAAAAAAGAAAGGGAGATAACAATGAGGCTAAAACTTTAAAAAGTACAATCATTAAAACTACATAACATTAGAGGCAATGCACAAATATGCAGGTAAATAATCATTAATGAATAAGAAGGAACAAAAGGTTATTCAGGGGGGTTTCGAAACTTCTTGTTGAACTGGGGATAGGTGAAAGGAGCGCTTGGCACATGCATCTAGGTAAAGGGTAACGGGGAGCCATAATGCAAGCCTTTTCGGAGCCAGGGAAGTGGGATAAACAAATGCAGTATCTAGTCTGTGGTTATAACATACATTAAACCACCAAGCTTTAAAAGTAATGCCCTTGGAGTCTTTCCAATTAACAGTAATTTGCTGGAACGCAACAGCCAATAATAAATCAACAATATGAACATTTGCACCAGCATCAATCCAAGAAGAGGAAAGTGAACCAAGGAAAATGTCAGTGATAGAAAAGGGGATGGAGGTATGGAAGATAGAATTGATTTGATTCCAGACTTTAGTCCAGAAAGCATGCGTAGGAGGACATGTGAAAAGCATGTGAAAGAGTGTGGCATTGGGGTTAGAGCAAGAGCAGCAAAGGTCTAAGGTCAGGGGAAAACGTTTGTGGAGGAGAGATGGCGTGTAAAGAAGGCGGTTGTAGAGGAAAAAAGGGTTTGCGTGAGAGAGGCTGCCCTGGAAGATTTGCGAAGTTTGGTCCATATTTTGTCCCACAGGGATGTGGGCCACGAGACACCGAGATCAGATTCCCATTGCTCCTCAACTTTGGATTTAGGCCTAGGTGATGGAGGATCGTAAAAGGAATGGTATATGGAGGAAGCTGATGGGTTAGAGCGTAGTTGAGTGTGCAGAGAAGAGACGGGAGTGGTAGAGGGCGTAGTCGAATTAGAGGTAGAGAGAGAGTCATAGGCAGACATAACTGCATTTTTGAGTAGGGTGTATTTATGAACAAAGGAGGCAGGGAGAGAGAAGAGTTGACGAAGAGTTGGAAAAGGGGTGAAGGCAGAATCAGTGAAAAGTTGAGAGACCCAGATTAAACCACGCTGCCGCCAAGTTTTCCAGTAAAAGGGTTTCAATTTAATAAGAATGCTATTATTATACCAAATCGTGGTGGTGAGAAGTTCTGTAGTTGAAGACGGAGGAGCCGGAGTAAGGGCTAAAAGTAGTTTCGCGGTATGTTTATGAATTGGACTGGACAGGAATTGGGGCTTGCGCGAGAAGGATAAGTATTCAGCAAAGGTAAAAGGAGAAAGAGAAAGGCGTTCAAGTTCAGCCCATAGAGGAAGGGGGTCCGCAGGGTCTGTAAGCCAAACGGCTGCCTGTTTCAGAAGGAAAGCTTTATGGTAAGCAGGAAAATTTGGGAAGTTAACCCCGCCCTCCGATTTGGGGAGGCGGAGACGCGATAAGGACATACGCGATTTCTTACCAGACCATAAAAATACAGAGAGTATGGAATTTATTTTAGTGAAAAATTTGGCAGGAATGGAAATCAGTAAATTAGAAATGGTGTAAAGGACAATTGGGGACAACATCATCTTAATAGTGTCGAGACGACCCCACCAAGAAAGGTATAGGGGGTGCCACCTAGAAGTAAGGTCAGACAATTTTTGAGAGCATTTAGTAAGGCATAATGAAATAGTATCTGGGACAGAAGGAGTGATGTACAAACCGAGATATTTGATATGAGCTGGACTCCAAGTGAAAGTGGATGCAGCAAAATCGGGTTTAAAGGTGAATTTGGTGAGAGGCAAGATTTCGCACTTATCACTATTGAGCTTATAACCAGAGAGATGGGAGTAAGTGTGGACTTCAGCGAGGAAAGCGGGGATAGAGACAGACGGATCCGAAAAGAAAAGTAAAATGTCATCCGCATAGGCAGCTAGTTTAACTTGCGATTGAGCAAGAGGGAAGCCATGAATGTTCGGATTTTGACGTATTCTGGATAAGAAAGGTTCCAGGGCGAGATTAAAAAGAAATGGGGAAAGAGGACAGCCTTGTCGGACGCCTCTATTGAGACGGAAAAATGAAGAAATGAGACCATTGGCACACACCGCTGCTCTAGGGTTTGCATAAAGGAGGGATATAAGGGAAGTGAAGTTAGGGCCAAATCCAAACCATTTTAACACGGAAAAAAGAAATGACCATTCTACCCTGTCAAATGCCTTCTCGGCGTCCAGGGCAATAGCAGCTAAGGAACAATTGAATCGTGGGGATTTAGATAAGACATTAAAAAGGAGCCTGGTATTGTCGGAAATAAAACGACCCTTAACAAAACCCGATTGTTCAGGACCAAGGAGATCTGGGAGAAAAGGATCAAGTCTAATGGCTAAAGATTTAGCATATATTTTATAGTCAATGTTGACAAGGGAAATCGGTCTATAGTTCTTGCAATGTTGATGATCCTTGCCCTCCTTCGGTATGATGCAGATGTAAGCATCTGAAAAGGTGCCTGAGGAGGCATCGCTGGTCTTGAAGGAATCAAGAAGGTGGAATAATTTGGGTAGAAGAAGGTTTGCAAAGTGTTGGTAAAATTCGACGGTGAAGCCATCTGGACCGGGAGCCTTATCCTTTTTAAGTGAATGAAGTGCAGTGCGGAGTTCGGGAATGGTAAGGGGAATCTCAAGGGAGGTCAAATCAACAGGAAAGGTGGAAGGAGGGTGTATGCTGGATAAGAAAGTGGAAATAAAGTGAGCAGAGGGTTGAGTGCCAGAAGAATAAAGTGCAGAGTAGAAGTGAGAAAATACCTCCAGGATGTCAGCATCTTTATGTTGCAGTACTGAATTGATATCAAAAACAGACTCCACATTCAACTTATTTTGTTTGACTTTCAAATAATTGGCGAGAATTTTCCCCGCCTTATTTGTCCCACCATAAAATTTCGAACTGGATTTCAGGAGGTACAGGGAAGCATCATCAGTGGATTGTTTATTATAATTCATTTTTGCAGTGATGAGAGCTGTCAGAGTCTCCTGAGTATGAGAGGTATAGTAGGAGTGCTCTAGGAGTTTAATCTGAGACAGAAGATCATTAGTGCGTTGACGAGCAATTTTACGTTTTGCCGCAACATGTCTGAGGATAAAATCTCTAGCAGCTGCTTTGAAAGCATCCCAGACAGTGTGAGCAGGCAAGGATGGGGTCTCATTAATAACAAAAAATTCATTGGTGAATTCAATAAAGGAGGTGGTAAATTTGGGATCAGTGAGGAGGGTATTGTTGAAGCGCCATCTTTTAGGACCGCTGGATTTGGGTAAAAAATCAATGTTGACCAGGACAGGAGCGTGATCAGAGAAAACAATGGGACCTATCTCCGCTTGGGTAAGGGATTGGGAGATATGGTGAGAGAGAAATATATAATCAATACGGGATTGGGAGTGATGAACCGGGGAGTAGAATGTAAATTCTTTGACGGTTGGGTGACAAAGTCGCCATGCATCAATTAATTTGTGCTGGGAAATGGTGTGGGCAAAAAGTTTATGGGATTTATTAGGAACAAATGAAGATTTGGAGCGCCTATCCAAAAAGGGGTCCAATGGTAGGTTACAGTCACCTGCTAAAATGAAATTGTCATCCATGCAATCAGTGATACGGGAAGCAAACGCTTTCCAAAAAATTGGATCTCCACCTGTAGGGGCATATACATTAAGCAAAGAGAAAGGGACACCTTTAGAGGAAAGTTTGACAAATAACCACCTGCCCTCAGGGTCAGAGTCAGAATATAGCACTGAATGAGTAAAAGATTTGTGAATTAACAAAACAACACCATTTCTTTTGCCATCACCAGGGGCAGAAAAAACCGTACCCACCCAACCTCTTTGGAGTTTAGCAGCCTCACTATCAGTTAAGTGGGTTTCCTGTAAAAAGGCAATGTCAACATTGAATTTAGCTAAATGAGAAAGTATCTTTTGCCTCTTAATGGGCGAATGTAAACCTTTAACGTTCCAAGAGACAATATGAACTGACATTAAGAAGGTATGAAAGGGGATAGTGCAGAGCAAAAGTGAAGGTAAGCCTCAAAAGATCCGAGAAGGAAAAAATGAAAAAAGGAATGAAAGTAGGAAAATGTAGAGAAGAAAACAGGCAGAGAAGTGCTAAAAGGAGAGAGCATGAGATAGAAAAATGCGATAAGAAGAGAAGAGAATCGTGTTGGGAAAGCAATAGGAAATTGTTGAAGAGAGAAAATAGTAAGGAAAGGAGGAGATAGAATAGAAGTTAAAGAAGACATGTAGAAGTGACCGAAGAAGGAGCAAGAAAGTAATAGAAATGATGTCTGAAGGAAAATGAGAAGATAGGATACAAAAAGAAGAGAAAAGCAAAGCAAGAGCGGTCGAGAGAAAATAGAGCTCTGAAGAGCTAAGAAGAACAAGGAAATGATGAAGACAAAAACTAGCGGAGATGCAGGGGTCATGTCAACAATGGAGAAAGAAAACATGGGGCAATACTTACAAGAAATGATGAGGGGTGGGTTTTCAAAGGACAGGAGACAAAAGGGAAGTAATGGAGACGTGAGGAGGGGGGAAAGGCCAACCAACGGAGGACAAGCTGACGGGGTCACGGGACGTCCCACCGGAGGAACATGACGGAACACAATGAGACGATCTGTGAGAAAAAGAAAAACAGTGAGATTAGAACAAGCAAACGATTAAATAACAGGAAAAAGCGTGGGATTGAACAGTTGGAGAATAAAGATAAACCAGAACGAACTGGGACCAATAAGGACCCACAGTAACTGAGGAGCCTGTGGAAAAAAGAACATAACATTATAAGAGCAACAGAATATCATAAATTCCAGGAAAGTCAGGATATACTAGCAACAGAGTCACGGTGGAAATGAAGAAGGCCCAGAGAGTTCCATATCAGCCGGACCGCAGGAATTGAGGAAACTGTGAAGTCGGAGAGGATCTTCAAAAGTCATAGTCTTGTTGTTATAAGTGACTTTGAATAAACAAGGGTGAAAAAGTCCATATTTGGCTCCAATGGATCGCAGTTCCGTTCTCATGTCAAGAAATGCTTTGCGGCGAGAGGCAGTAGCTTTGGCATAATCCTGGGCAATAAACAAGGTGGAAATGAGGTATTGCTTTAGCTGCGAAAAGAACCTTCAGCAGATCTGTATACTCAAGAAAGTACATTATGACGCCTCTTGGCTTTGTCTCAGGAGAAATACTGGAAGGAGCTCTACCCAGCCTGTGTGCGCGCTGTATGTTAAGAGAGGTGCCTTCAGGAAGATGCAGGAGCTTGGGCAAGAAGGACTTGAAGAAGGCGATGGCGTCAGTCCCCTCGCAACCTTCCTTCAGGCCGTAAAGACGAAGATTATTGCGCCTATTCATGTTTTCAAGGTCTTCCACCTGCCTCTGGAGGTTTGTGAGTCTTACATCCATATGCACCGACTTGGTAGCGGCTTCCTGGAGAGTTGACACAGTCTTTTCCACAGCAGAGACTCTGGTGTCCATTAACGACCAGTTGTCAGTCAGAATTTGAAGCTTTGAATTGGTCTCCTCCATAAAGGGGCATAATGGTCGTATTTCCTCAAGGAGAAGCTCCATGGAAACAGCAGATGGTGACTTTGGGGGAGACGGAGGATTGTGTTTCAACCTCTTAGGAGTAGTTCTCGTTCCTGACAGGAGGGGGACGTCTATATTGAGAGAAGATTCGCAACTGGAGGAGCCCGCACAGGCTTCTAATTGAGCCAACGCAGTAAATAGCTTTGAATTTTTAACAAAGTTGCGTTTAGGGGTTTTGCCAGGACCCTCCGCCATGGTAACGACAATGAAGAGGGATCCTCAGGAGCGAATAGAGCAGATATACACCACAGGAGTGAGGAAAGATCAACAAAGTCAATTATAGGAGGAGGTGGAGTGAAATCCAGGACATGCCAAAAAAAAAAAAAAAAAAAATGAAAAAGAAATATGCGCAGTCTGAGCAAAACCAAGTGAATATCAGAGATGGCAGATCAATAAAGTTAGTAGATAGCGCAAAATGGCCGCCAAAGCTGAGGAAAGAGCTGAAAATCGAATAAAAACGGAAAAAACAGTTCCATAAGAAAAATAAAGTCACCTTTCAATGTATTAGCGAAGCGCCGTTATTTCCTGCAATTTTGGGCTGTTTAGTTGAAGTACGCCCGCTGCAACAGGCAAAATGCGCAGTGAGCGCGCTCTTCAGGGAGGCGCCGGCAGAGGCATCAAGATGGCGGTCGCGGCGATGTCAGAGCCACGGCCGAAGCAGAATTGAAGCTGCCGGGCGAGGACGAGGAGCCGGAGAGCAGCGAGGTACTGTTCAGATGCCTGGAGTGTTCCGCTATCGTTTGCGGTGCAGCATGTCGTTAGGGGAAGGCTAGAACCGCCAAGAGTCCCCGGTGAGATCGGAGCCTCACCCCGATGCGTCCATCCGTCTTGGGCGCTTAGCCACGCCCCCATGCAGGTAATGTTAATCAGTGGGAAATGCAGCTGGCCGAGGCACCCACAGGGGGCCAATAGAGAGGTCAGCTCTCTAGTGTTGCCTGGGCACCCCCACCCCCTACAGGGACAGGGACTCTGGTTAGAGTCCCCCCTCTCCAGCCTTGTAGCGGCACACAGGGGGTGTCACTTCCTGGGCGCCCAGGACTTGGGGAGTGTATATATCCCTCGCCCACCATTTTGGCGATTTCTTTGATTGCTGTACACGCCGTCTGTGGCACGTGTCCATGAGACGTGTGCTGCTGAGATCGCCAGGAGCAGTGTGCGCGGTGTGTTGACCCCTCTCCCCATCCTCATCATTGGGCAGTCCCTAGGCTGAGGGCCTTACTCGGCCATTGCCGAGGTTGTTGTCCGTCTGAGGGCAAGGTGGGGTTTGGGCTGCGACCTCTGGTAGCTTGCCAGTAGGGCCCCCCTTTCTTTCTGCTCCCACGGTGGTCGGTCCACAAGCCGGGAGTAGCGCTAGCTAGTAGCGCTAACAGCCGGCGCGATCAGAAAGGCCTGTGCAGCGCATGGGGGGGGGTGTCCGCATGGTGTCAACAGCGGCCCTAATGCAGGCTGTGGGGCCTAAAGCGACGGCATGCAGGTCAATATGTTTTGGGTTCCGGGCCGGCAGGGCCCCAGTCTTGTTAGACGCCTTGCGGCCTTAGGGGGTGCAAGCGAGAGCCGCGTGGTCGCTATGGGCCAACTATCCCCCCTTTCGGGATTATGTTGATTGAGCACGACCGCTGATCGGACTTCGTATGTTGCAGAAAGCACTGTAAACATGTTAGTCATTTTAAACTTGCATTACACACAGTATAAAATAGTCTGATATAAAATGCGCAAAAAGGCTTACAATAAAAAAAGTACTTCCAAAATATATATTTTACTAATAGCCAGACTCTTATAGCGCATTTTTTTCATTAACTTTCTTTTAAAAGCACTCTCTTCACAGATTACCTCTCAAAAACATTAATTGTGTTTCATCAGGAAGTTTCAAGTAATTCCGCCAATTAAATCCAACACTGGCTTCCAGGCAGCCTTTACACTTGCAGATTAACCAGTTGTGCACATTTGCATTTATTTCAGGCAGTCAGGCCCACAGGCAAGATGGCTTGTTAAGCTGTCTGCCCCTCCCTCGGTTCCACAGCACAGGAAACCCCCTGTGTAACACTGCAGCTGGAGTATTTCAACTGTGGTAATTAACCGTCTGGGGACAGTTGTCTTTTCATAAAAAGTAGGGAAACTCATTTTCTATCATCAAAAAAGTATAGGCACGTCTTGCCCCTCCGATCCCGCTCACTTCGACCACTGCAACAGCTACCTTCCAGAGGTGCAATAACACGGAACGCCTTTATGATCAGCTGCGGCATATTTCATACTATTCAATAAAAGTGACATCACCACAGCTTGTCGTGATAAAACACCAGTGCTGCATGTGGAAACGCTCTTCATATTGTTGGAAAACATGTCCCCCGTACCAATCACCCCATGGAAGAGAAAGGGCGAACTGCATTTTTTAAATCTCGCATTAAGGGAGGGATAATTTACACCCAAATCCCAGCAGTGATGACACTTAGCGGCTGCTTGGCTCTACTCAATGATTGAGCCATTTCTCCACCTGTTGCAGCTAGAAGCTGGCTGCACACACCTGGCTGCAGCGGAGAGGCAAGCAATCACCATACACAAGACAAACCTTTAAAGCACTTTGGGCTTGATTCATGATGAATCATTTTGTAAATAGATGGCAGTTATTCTTGTTTACTCCCTAAGTTCCATGAGGAAGAAAGGCTTGTAAACTGGGCCTCTACCCATCAAATTCTATAAGAAAACGCCAAGCGGGGAGGACCCAAGATGGCGATCGGAGCGGACGTGTAGCTTCTTGGCTCTGCCGGCCCTTGAGTCCCGCACCGAAATCCTGCTCGCCATCCTGAGGTTTACTGTACCGAAACGTGCGGGAAGCTGAGCTGACTTTGACAGCGTTCTTCCGAGTTCTCCACCCGCCCGGCGAAGGAAGATATCGAACGGATTGCCCGCAGCCCGGGACCCCGCTTGCATCACAGCGCCCTGCCGGACCTCGCGGGCTCCGAGGTGGCCGAGCTGCCTACTGGGGAGGCGAAACCTGGGAAGTGCTGCCCACACCGGGATACAGACCGGCCGACGTATGCCGCCAAGGTTTTAACGCGCACTCACAGTGTAGCGTGAGGGCAAGCTGGAGACGTGCTTTGTCTGCGGTTCCTTTGTCCGAGCCGCCATGGTGTTGTTTGGCTCCCATTGTTGCTCTGCCTTACATCGGTGAGCCCGCCCTCCTCTCTGCCTGCTTTACCAGACTGCCGCGGTTCCCTGCCTATACCGCTGACCGAGGGTGACCTTGGATACTCCGGGGAAGACTATTGCTGATCGGTCGTGCCCTGCGACCTCTCTTCCCCCCCCCAGCTTTCCAGTGGATCATGGGCAAGATGGCGATGCCTGCTTATTTGCTACGTGGGGATGACTGCACACCCTCACCAAGGAACTGCGAGCTCACTTTCGTGCAGGGGGCCGGATCTCACTCATCCTCCGGGGATTCAGAGCTAAGGAGACTGCAGCCTGAATGGACTTACAAGGGCGTTTTAACTTGTCTGGGGGAACTACGATCGGAGATGACACGCAACTACTGCATATTGGGTGAGAAAATTGATGCACGTGCCCATGCTCTGTGTCGGGAGCAGGGGATCCGTCCCCGGCAAGGTTTGAATTTGCCTTCGCTACAGACTATCAGTGAACCAACGTCTCTGAGTGTTAATGTCGAGGTTAATGTAGCTACTGCTGCTACTTGTAGCGACTCGCGGCTGCCCATCAGGTCTGTTGATGCAACATTGTTTCCCCTTTGTTCCGAGACTGATTATCTACCTCGTTCAACGTCTCCGCTGCCTTGGACACTGGAAACTTGTTCTCTCGCCCCCTCATCTGCTCCTTCCTTGGGGACTTTGATTTCCCTGCTGTGGAACTTTTGTCACCTGGAAGAATCGGAAGGGCTTCTGACCGAGGGAGACACGCTTTTCGAGGGCAGGCGACGCTCATTCTGTGCTCACGCACCTCCCCCCTCCTCAGGGCGGCCATTTTCTCTCTTTGTCTTGGATTGTGCTGAACTATCATGGAGAGAGGGTAAGGGGGTACGTCCCAGATCGGGCCAGGGCTAGGCGATTTCTTTGGTAAATTGACACGCTGGCGGGTGGAGACCGTGAGGGACTCGATTTCGGTCTGTTTCGTTTGCATATTTCGAAGTGACTCTCCCTAATTGTCAAAATTTTGCCGAATCTATTTGCTGATGTTATTGGAGTGGAGAATGTTTATTGGGCCGGCGGTGACCGAGAATATGTGTACTTGGCCCTCCTCCCGGCCTCTTCTTTTTGTGGGAGTTATAGAATAGAATACTCTTTTCTTACTCCCTATATCACAGGTTTATATTTATTCCCTTTCTTTTTCTTTCTCCTTTCCTGCTCTCTTCTTTCTCTTTTCTTGCTATATTTCGGGTTTATGGGGTGACAGACACTCTGCTGGGGGGGGGGGGGTGTAGGCCATAGCCTCTGCATGTGTGTAGGGTGGGGGGTTAGAATTTTAGTTTCTAGTTTTAGTTTCTATGGTGCCTATTTTTGCTCTTCGTTTTTGTTTTTCCTTTTTTCGTCTTGGCCCGTGTTTAGGCATACTAGGGGATGGGTGGCGGCGGATATATGGATGGGATGTTAGGATTGATACCCTTGTAGCGTGATCATCTAGCTGCCATCCTGCCTGGTGGGGACTTGATTGTTGGGTTGTTAGATTAAGTGGTGAACTGTAGCTAATGTCATGTCCCACCTACACGGACCTTGCCCTTTTCTCATATTCTTTCTTTCATGATTGAGAAACAATACGACTTGAACTCAATAGCTGCACAGAAAATTCAAAATTAACCTTCATTTATCCTGTGACATGGTATTGCGGCGCTTTACAGTTTGATTTCTAAATATTTGCTGATGGTAATGACGTATTACTGTGTCACCGTATTGCATGCACTGGTGCTTCATGAGTATTTGTGGCCGGCCGGATGGTTGTGGGCCCGTATTTGTTCTTTACTTGATGCACAATAAAGGTTTTCAAAAATTTAATAAAAAAAAATAAAAAAAGAAAACGCCAAGCAACATCACAGCGGGAGCTCATGACCTCAGTGGCTGGCACAAATGTACAGATACAAGAAAAGACCTGGATAAAGATGCGGTTGAGGTGAGGGGGACACACAACTCTACTAACATTCCCAACAACTTCCTTAGAGGTTCACAGGCCTCCTAAACCACTTCTCTGTTTCTCTACCATCTTTTTATCTAAAACACAAACCAATGCCTCAGTCCATTCCCATAATTGCTACCTCCGCTTAGATCCTCTATAGGCAAACACCTGCCTCTGTATTACACCAGTAGAGATAGGAAGATAAAAATGCTTCAATTTTCCTGCAGCATGAAAATAATGCCTTCTTTTGTGAGCATCAGGCTGAAGGCCTTTAGGTGTAAGTACGACCTGAAAGAGAGGCTACATCTATGACTTGGCCGCATGTGAAGCTCCTTGGTCCCTACCCTGGAAGTGGGCTAACTAGAAGGAGGTGTGTGGGGGAACCAATAAACATGAATCCCACTTGGCTGAAGACCACCCTCACTTACCATGTCGAATGGTAGGGGGATGGGTAGGGTAATAGCATGGGAATGTATTGCTAAGCTGCAGTCTGCCTGCCAACTACATACAACCACTGCGTGAGGTGCGGGCAGCTGTCGTGTCTGCTTAGCGCGGCACAGTAATCACTCAGACCACAGATCAGGTATGTGTATATGTGGTTCTTTATTTCGGATGCTCATCAGTCCGTCAGAGCACGTCTGTCCTCGTCCTCGTCCTAGTGCATAGTGTCCTTTCCTGTCCCCCGACAGGAAGTGGTGTCCGGTGACCTGGTCACCGCCTTGTGACCCACAGGGTCCTAACGTCCAGCGTCTGTCTTGGTCATCACATCTCCCCCCTTGTTACAACAAATACTTTCCCCATGCACAAGTCCTTGCCCCACACTGTGGAACACCTGTGAGACGGTGCGGGAGAGAGAGAGAGAGAGAGAGAGAGAGAGAGAGAGAGAGAGAGAGTCTCTACATTTCTTCTAGCAGTCTCTTTGTCTTTTTGCATTCTCTTCTTGGTCTTTGTTCTCCGCTCTGCTCTGGTCCACCACCTTCTTCTTTGTGTGTTGTCATTTCTCCGTTTGTTCCTTGCTCTCTTTCCTCCACTTCCGTTGTTGTTATCGCTCTTTCTCCTTCTTCCATTTTGAACTCCTTGAAGTGTGAGCTGTTTCTTGTTACCTTCCGATGGTCTGAGACTGCGGTCACCATTGACCCGTTGACTCCAGTTACTAGCAGCGGCTCCTTTGAAAAAGGGCTGTCGGATTTTCTTTGCTGTGGTTGCTTCACTAATACTACGTCTCCTTCCTTTAGTTGGTGTTCAGCTGCATGTCTCTTTCTGTCAGCATATTCTTTCATTTTCTTTTTCTCTTTGTTGTCTCTTTCTGCGATCTCTTGTCTGTTGGTGTCTGCTGTGGCTTCTTTCTGTGGTAGCCTTGTTTTGCTTGTTCTTCCTAACACCAGTTCTGCTGGGCATTTGCCCGTGGTGCTGTGAGGGGTGTTCCTATAGTCTCGTAGTACTTGACACAGCGCTTGTCCAGTGGAGATCTGTGTCAATTTTGCTCACTGGATGGCCCTTTTGATGGTCCCCATACATCGTTCTGCCATTCCGTTGGCTTGTGGCCACAGTGGGGTTATTTTCCTGTGTTTGATCCCCAGGTAGTCCATGAACCTGCGGAATTCTTCTCCTGAAAATGGAGGGCCATTGTCTGTTTTCAGTGTTTGTGGTGAGCCCCAGGCAGCAAATATGTCATCCAGCACTGGTAAGGTGGCGTTTGCCGATGTCGATGCCACTTCCCTCACTACTGGGAATCTCGAAAATTCGTCAATGACTACCAGCAGGTATTTTCCAGTCTCCAGTGGCCCATAGAAGTCTGCCGCTAGTTCAGTCCATACTGCCAATGGCAGTTCCGACATCCTCAGCGGTGTGGGCTTACTGGATGATCCAGTTACTTGACAGGTGTGGCATTGCGACACTTCTTCCTCTACCATGCTGTCTAGTCCTGGGAACCACACTCTTTCTCTTAGCATCTTCTTTGTCGCTACTATTCCTCTATGTGACTCATGTGCTATCTTGATTGTTCTCTTCCGTAGTCTAAGTGGTATTACAATCCTTGAACCTCTCATCAGGACTCCGTTCTCTGTCTCCGACAGTTCTTCGCCTATCTTTTTGAACGCCAACAGTTCTTCTTTGTCAACTCCTTCTTCTGTGACGGTGTTGCTATTGATGTGTCTCCATCTCTGTAGTCTCACTATCGTTCCTATTGTCTTCATTGTCGGATCTCTTTTTGTCTCTTGCTCCAGTTCCTCACTTGTTATTGACGCTGGAGTGTTTTGTTTCACAATGAAGTTGAGGTATTCTTCTGCCATTGTGGTACCATTGCTCCGATATGGGAGCGGGTGTCGCGACATGTAGTCGGCTGGGTTTTGATCTTTGCCTGGTTTGTGTATTATTTTGAAGTTATAGTCCATCAGCCTTATTCCCCACCTTTCTATTCTTGGTGGTATTTTTGCTTTTGGGTTGCCATAGATAGTCACTAGCCCTTGGTGGTCTGTCACTATTGTAAACGGCTTTCCATATATGAACATGTGGTAGTGCTCACATGCCCATACCACCGCCAAGCTCTCCTTTTCTGGTTGAGAGTAGGCTCTCTCAACATCGGACAGGCTTTTGCTTCCGTATGCTACTATTTGTCGAGGTGAATCTTTCCCAGGTTTGTGTTGTGCTAGTATTGCGCCCAGGCCTACCGGGCTGGCGTCCACTGTTAGTTCTGTGCATAGGTTCGGGTCAAAGTATGCTAAATGGTCGACTGCTGTCACTGATGCTCTTATCTCTTCAAACGCCTTTGTGCACTCTGTGGTCCATTCGAATGGGTGCCCTTGTTTTGTCAGTTCTCTCAAGGGTGTGCTCACCGTTGCGAAGTCTTTTATGTACCTCGCGCAGTAGCTGGCAAGGCCAAGAAACGAGCGCATGTCAGCGACGTCTTTTGGTTCACTTGTTTTTTCGAGCGTGTCTATCTTACTCTTGTCGGGCCTCATTCCTTTTCGTGAGAATATGTGTCCAAAAAACACTAGTTCTTCTCTTCCCAGCTCGCATTTCTTCTCGTTTACCATCAGGCCCACCTCTACTAGCCGTGAGCATACTTCCCTTAGTGCCGTGTCATGCTCCCCGTCTGACTTCCCAAAGACCAGAATGTCATCGCTGTAGTTTAGACTGTTCGTTATCGGTCTTATTATTTGCCTGATCGTTTCTTGGAATATTTCTGCTGCTGAGGATATTCCAAAGCTCAGCCTTTTGTAACGGAACAGTCCGAGGTGCGTTGAGAAGGTTGTTATGTATCTGGATTGCTCATCTAGCTCTAATTGATGATATCCCTTGCACAGGTCTAGTTTGGAGAATTTTCTCATTCCTGTCAGGCAGCTTATCATGTCGTCCAGATGTGGCCCTGGGTGCCTTTCTCTTTCGATGGCTGTGTTCGGTACTCTCATGTCCACGCAGATCCTTATCTGCGTAGTGTCTTTCTTTGGTACAGCCACAATTGGGTACACCCATGGCGTTGGTCCTTCTGCAGGCTCAATGATGTCCTGTGCCAATAAAGCCTTTATTTCTTCCTCTACTTGAGGTTGTAGATGTATTGGTACCCTTCGGTGGTGCTGTGCAACTGGCCTGACAGCCTCGTTTATGTGTAGTGTTATTTGTTTTCCTTTAAGTTTTCCTAGTCCTTCCGTTAGCTTCGGGAATTCCTGTAGTATGCTCTCTTTTTCTGACATGTGATACATCATTTTTAGTACTCCCATTACTTTTGCTGTCACGTTGCTTAGTAGACATGGTGCTGGAATGTCTCCTCGTAACACATGTATTTCTTCTACAACAGTTTTGCCTTTGTGTGTCATGGTGTCCGTGAATTTTCCCATGTTGGTTACAGGATTTTGTGCACCCCATGTAAATACTCTTACACTTGAGGGTTGTAGCGGCGGCTTCTTCTTCATCTTGTCATATTCTGTGGCACACATGATGTTGCACGTGGCTCTGCTGTCCAGTACAAATTTTGTTTGATGTGGCCCTACTTCAATTGTCACCCAATCCGTCTTCTTTATTGACTTCCTGTCTACTAGCCTGATATGTTCTTCTTCATGCCCTACATCCGTGGTCATGAGATATAGGCGTTCTACTTTTCTTGTTATTTCTTCCTCTTCTTCTTCTGATTCCCCCGACGAGCTCCTCTCCGTCGCGTCCATGTGCCTTACATGTTTTGTTGTCGTTGTTCTTTGCTTTCCTGGCCTGCCACGTTCACTTTTGAATTGTCCACCTTGGCACATGGTAGCAAAATGATTGCTTCTGTTGCATTTTCTGCACGTTTGACCAAATGCTGGGCATGGTCCTCTGTGCGGGAATTCCAGGCCGCACCTGTAGCATTGGGAACTTTGTTTCTTCGCCGCTTGTTCCTTGTGTCCTTTCCAGTTCCCTTTCTTGCCGGTGTCTGTCATTCTATGTATTTGTTCTCCCTTTCGATCCATCTGTTTCGCTTGTATCATTGCTCTTGCTTCTGCCCTCGCAAGATCAAGAAGTTTTTCCAAAGTGATCGGTTCTTTTAGTAGTCTTGTGCGAAATTCCGTGTCTCGGCAGCCTTCTATCAGTTTGAGGCGAAGGGCCTGTTCGTTGTTGTACTTTTCAAATTCGCAATATGCTACTAGCTTTCTCAGCCTCGTTGCAAAGTAATCCATTGACTCTTCTGGCTGCTGATATGCCATGTGGAAAGAATATCTCTCAAAGTCGACATTTCTTTGCGGGTGAACTTGGCCGTCAGACACTTTTTTAATTTGTCATAGGTTTCTAATTCACTCGGTGGTAGCGTTATGAGGAGGTCCTCCACCTCATCCCCCACTAAGTTTAGGAGTAGATCCAACTTTTTCTCATCTACTACGTCAGTCGCCTTCATGTATCGTTCAAATTTTATGATCCACTTTTCCCACCGGATGCCCACTTGTGGCTCCGATACAAGGAAAGGCACTGGTCTGCGGAATTGTGCACTCTGTGATTTTGTGTCTGGCATTTTCCTTAGACTCTTTTGTTTCTAATTGTTTCTCTTGATATATCCTTTATTCTTTCTTTATTGGTCTTCTTTCTGGTGACACTGTAGTCCCCCCTTTTTTTTTTTTGATTTCTTCAATTGTTTCTTTTATGTCCTTTATTTTCTTTCTTTATTTGGCCTTTATCTTCTATTCTTTGTATTTGCCTGCGCTTTTATTCTCTTTTTCTTTGCAATCGGCGCTTTTCCTTGTTTTTCGATCTTTTCCTGACTTTAAGATGGCCGCCCAACTTTCCTGCTTCCTGATTGGCCCTCGCGCCTGACTTTAAAATGGCCGCCGAGACTCTCGCGAGACTTCTTGGCCAATCCGGGCGCTGCTGCCTGACTTCAAAATGGCCGCCGCGCTTGTTCTTCTTTTGATTGGCTCTGACGCCTGGCCCCAATATGGCCGCCGAGACTCTCGCGAGAGCTCGCGCTTGCTTTGAGCTCTTCAAGCTTCGCGCTCTTATTGCTAGCGCTTACCGCTTTTGTTGCTCTTTCCTTTTGCGGCGGTCGGGGTGGGCTCCCATGTCGCTGCTGATACCTGGACGGCGCTTCACTCTTCCCTCTTCCTTTGGGACGCAACGCGATCCAGGGTGGGCTCCTGGTTTTGAATCGCGATTTCTGGATTTCTGCTTCTGCACGCAGGGACCGGATCCGTCCTTCGTCGCCAGATGTCGTGTCTGCTTAGCGCGGCGCAGTAATCACTCAGACCACAGATCAGGTATGTGTATATGTGGTTCTTTATTTCGGATGCTTATCAGTCCGTCAGAGCACCTCTGTCCTCGTCCTCGTCCTAGTGCATAGTGTCCTTTCCTGTCCCCCGACAGGAAGTGGTGTCCGGTGACCTGGTCACCGCCTTGTGACCCACAGGGTCCTAACGTCCAGCGTCTGTCTTGGTCATCACAGCAGCCACATTTTTTGGAACAACATTAAGGGCTTGGGAGCCTACTTCTATGTAACCTACTACCCCACCATATACAGCTATAACATTATCTATAACCTATACCAACCACCAACTTGAACATCCATCACCTGTACAGTGCACCACATGCTGTTGCACATCATGTAACAGCACCTAAATTACACAATCAGCTCATAGTACACATTCTCCGTCTCCGACACTTTATAGCACTTTATAGCATCAATTATACCTTAAAGCATCACCAACACCTTACACTATAAACAGCCACACACGCAGCCTTTAATCCAGCCTACACCACTCTAGCTTTCTATACCACCAAGTCTGCCCACACCTACACCCTAAGCCACTGCCTGTATCCTACACCATCTCTAGCACCCTACCCACCCACTATGCCATCTTGCCACAATACCATCAGATACACCACCAAATAAACCCACACACCCCTACCTACACCTTGCACTATAAACCACCACCAGAACCTTCCTCTTCTTGCGCTACCTTAGCAGGGTTAGCGCTCTAGTTGCCGGGCGAGACTTGCTACAAAGGTCATGTGGTTTAGCGGCCACGCTGCGGTGAAGGTGAACAGTGGCAGCGTCCCCCGAACCTGTATGCGGTATGGCCTGATAAAGCATCTTTTTTAAACCTTTCTGCCCCAATTACTTAAAAAAAAAAATCTTCTTTACTGGATTTTATTTTGGGGAGCGTAAGGGGGCATTTTGAATCCTACCTGCTATCGGAGGCCTGGGCACAACTGCTGGTCCTTCCCGCCTCGGTCCGACGCAGTAGCTAGAACAATTGTACGGAGGGTGTGGAAGGGAGAGCCAGGCACTTCTGCTCTGCAGGGTTAGCGCTCTAGTTGCCGGGCAAAACCTGCTACGAAGGTCTCATGCCTCAGCGGCCGTGCGCAGTGGGTGCACCGCTGGCATGCCAAAGGCAAGCCCTTCTGCGCCAGTCCGCGACCATCCGGGGCCTGAAGGCAGAACCCCTGCTGGTTTTGGACAAGGATTGCAGTACAGCTCCCAACAGCTACACGTGCTTTGCCCTATTCTTAGCGAGCTATGTCGGCACGATATAGTGGCCGGGAGTAGAAGTTGGAAGTGCAGCCACTGCCCTTTTACGGTGAACTCTCAGGGGAAGGACAAGGAGGCAGGTCAGATACTTAGCCTTGCCTTAATAAATTGTAGGTCCCTAGGGAAACATAGAGTGGATATTTGCGACTACCTGTTAGATGGTCAGGCAGATGTACTATTCCTCAGAGAGACATGGTTAGATGAGGATTCAGTTCCTGAAATTCTCGAGGCCCTCCCAAGTGGCTATGGGATTACCAGAGTGGGTAGACCCTCCGGTAGCGGAGGGGGGATTGCGATTATTCATAAACAGGCTACCCAGTGCTCCTTTGAACCAGCAGACATCATAGATAGCAAGCAGCTGCGGCCAGTTGAGGGAGTTGCAGTGGGGCAGCCAGGCGGGGAGGGGCAGGGTGGGGGTTGATAAACACCGGAATATGGATGATTGCAGTTAAGTAAACAATTCAATTAACAAAACAAATTTCGTAGCGTGCCCTGCATCGCATTTTGCGATGCAGGGCAGGGAACAAAATTATTTACACGGAGGGTTGCCAGGCAGCTTATATGCTGATTCTGCATGCGAAGCCTTGGATAGGCGCATCACAGAGGCATTAGATAGGAATGCACCCTGGTCTTTTGAAAGCGTCAAAGAGGAGACAAAAATCAGCTCCCTGGTTTAGAGACGCACTAAGAATTACTAAATCAGCATGCAAACACCTAGAAAGGTGCTGGAAAATACATCTTTCAGCCCAGGTGAAGAACGAATATAAAGCCAGTCTTAAGAGTTATCATGCGCTTATTAGAAAGGCTCGGGCTACCCATTGCAGGGAAAGGATTGAGTCAGCGGAGAACTCGGCCAAAGAGCTGTTCATGGTTTATAAAGAGATATCCTCCCTGGCAAATATTGCAGCGCCAAATATTGTCTCAGTTGTCTGCAGCGCCAAATATTGTCTAGATCACAGTATCATAGACTGGAGTGGTATACAGTGGAATTTGCATGGCGTGGTAGCGCACTGCCTTTACAGTCAAAACATTTTCAATTGAAATGACCATTACATTTGTACATAAAGTTTTACTGATTAAACTATACAGTGCACAAATGATAATGTGTGAAAATGGCATCACCTAGGGCCCAATTCCGATTTGGGATAAAAAACTGTTGTAGGACTCGTATTCGTAGCCGTCCCACCCGGAAAACAGACCGTAACAGGCAGCCGCACCAGTAAATATGACCCGCACACCCCTCAATGAAGTGTACATGAACCCCCACCCCGAAACCGGACCGTAACAACCAGCCGCGCCAGTAAATACGACCTGCACAACCCTCAATCAAGCATACACGAACCCCCACCACGAACACGGACCGTAAGAGCCTGCCACACCAGTAAATACAACCCGCACACCCCACAATGAAGCGTACACGAACCCCCACCCGAAAACGGACCGCAGCAGCCAGCCGCACCAGTAAATACGGTCCGCAAACCCCTCAATGAAGCGTACACGAACCCCCACCCCGAAAATGGACCGTAACAGCCAGCTGCTCCAGTAAATACAACCCGCACACCCCTCAATGAAGCATACATAAACCCCCACCCCGAAAATGGACCGTCACAGCCAGCCGCACCAGTAAATACGACCCGCACACCCCTCAATGAAGCGTACATGAGCCCCCACCCGGAAAACGGACCATAACAGCCAGCCGCACCAGTAAATGCGACGCGCACAACCCTTAATGAAGCGTACGTGAACCCCCACCCTGCAAACGGACCATAACAGCCAGCCGCTCCAGTAAATACGACCCGCACACCCCGCAATGAAGCGTACACAAACCCCCCCCCCCAAATGGACTGTAACAGCCAGCCGCACCAACAAATACGCCATGCACACCCCTCAATGAAGTGTACACGAACCCCCACCCGGAAAACGGACCGTAACAGCCAGCCTCACCAACAAATACGACATGCACACCCCTCAATGAAGTGTACACGAACCCCCACCCGGAAAACGGACCGTAACAGCCAGGCGCACCAACAAATACGACACGCACACCCCTCAATGAAGCGTACACGAACACCCCCCCAAAATGGACCATAATAGCCAACCCCAGCAGTAAATATGACCCGCACACCCCTCAATGAAGCGTACACGAACCCCCACCCAGAAAACGGACCATATGGGGGTCGTGTGGGTGTGTGTGGCCATGACTCCCAGCAGTGCCTAACAGTATGGGGGGTGTGGCCATGACTCCCAGCAGTGCCTAACAGTATCGGGTGGTGTTGGGGTGTGTGGCCATGACTCCCAACAGTGCCTAACAGTATGGGGATGGTGTGGGGGTGTGGCCATGACTCCCAGAAGTGTCTAACAGTATGGGGGTGGTGTGAGGGTGTGTGGCCAGGACTCCCAGCAGTGCCTAACAGTATGGGGGTGGTGTGGGGGTATGTGGTCATGACTCGCAGCAGTGCCTAACAGTATGGGGTGGTGTGGGGGGTGTGGCCATGACTCCCAGCAGTGCCTAACAGTATGGGGGTGTGGCCTTGACTCCCAGCAGTGCCTAACAGTATGGGGGTGGTGTTGGGGTATGAGGCCAAGACTCCCAGCAGTGCCTAACATTATGGGGGTGGTGTGGGGGGGTGTGGCCATGACTACCAGCAGTGCCTAACAATATGGGGGTGGTGTGGGGGTGTGTGGCCATTTTTATTTTATTTAATGCGATTTTATATAGCGCAAACTTTACCCGAAGGTGTCAGAGAGCTTTACATAAGAACCAGTTGCAAAACATAAGGACTTAGGATTACATGCGTTACATAAAAGATACACAAAGAAACTAATTGCAAATGTACAAGATGTAAAGTCACACAAAGAAGAGACTGGTGATTATAGGTATTTCTATATGCATAGGGAACGGATATGAATGGATATACTCTAAGCGTCACATAGGAATGGTAGAGAGTACAAAGGTCTACTGCATATACTAGTGATTAGAGTTATCTCTATATACATAGGGAAGGCATATGAATGGATACACTCTAAGAGTCACATAGGAATGGTAGAGAGTACTAACGTCTACTACATATACTAGTGATTAGAGTTATCTCTATATACATAGGGAAGGGATATGACCGGATCTACTCTAAGAGTCACATAGGAATGGTAGAGAGTACATAGGTCTACTGCATATACTAGTGATTAGAGTGATCTCCATTTACAGCAAAGTGGAGTTCCATTAAGTGGGGTCGGAGGGGGGGATGCAGTCACAGCACCAAGGGAGCGACAAACAAGGGCAGGAAAGTGAGACAAACGAGAGAGGGAAGCAGATAGTAACGAGTAAGACAGCGAGAAGTGTGTCAGAGGCAACAGGAGCGACAATAAAAAGGTCGCTAGGACAGAGGGGGAGGTCAGAGAACGCTAAAATGTCATAGGAGAAATGTAGAAGAAGAAGCGATTCATAAAAGAAAATGGAAAATGGCGAGGAGCACAAAGGTCCAAGTCCGAGAGTCCAGGAAGAGGGATGCCATAGCCAGCAAGTCCGGGGGAAGGGGGGGGGGGGGGGGGAAGAAAGGCAGTCCTCAAGTCACAGCCTCTTTGTCCATGAGGAGCTGGGGCAGAGGAGTTCAATCCAGAGGCATGGTGCAGTGCCTAACAGTATGGGAGTGGTGTGGGGGTATGTGGCCATGACTCCCAGCAGTGCCTAACAGTATGGTGGTGGTTTGAGGGTGTGTGGCCATGACTTCCAGCAGTGCCTAACAGTATTTAGTATTTGCGGGTTTGTAGAGCGCTTGAATAGACTCCCGCGGGAGTATCTCCGCGCTATTTGACTGCTGAACCTGCAGGAGATCGAATTCCAAGGCTCCAATCTAGTTCCTAAACTATGTGGTTAGACCTGGAACAAAAACGTCTTCAGCTTTTTTCTGAAGGCCAGATGATTTTCAAGCTGCCTAAGCTGGAGAGGGAGACCATTCCATATCCTTGGTCCCTTCACCGACAGGGCCTTACCCCCTTGCCTCACCCGCTTGATCCTAGGAATAGTGAGAAGCATTTGGTCACTGGACCGTAGAGCACGAGAAGGAACGTACGGCACAAACTTGTCTGCCAAATAGGAGGGACCCAAACCATGAAGTCCTTTGTGGACCGTACAACAGATCTTAAAAACAACTCTCTGACGGATGGAAAGCCAATGAAGCCTGGCAAGAAGAGGTTTTGAAGGTGTTCTCGGGGGAGCATTTAAAACCAGCCTGGCTGCGGTGTTCTGCACAACCTGCAGCCTATCCAGGTCCTCCTCATTAGCGGACAACAGGAGACCATTACAATAGTCAAGGCGACTGATAACCAACGCCTGGACCAGGGTCTTTCTAATGGTGTCTGGAAGCAATGGAAAGACTCTACGCAGCAATCGGATGGTCCGAAAACAGGATCCAACAATGTTGGTGACATGCTGCTTCAAGCTAAGTTCTTGTTCCAGACGGACCCCTAGGTTCTTGACTGTCTGCTTAGGCTCAGGGACTGGGCCTAGATCTAAAGGCCACCAGTCAGGAGCCCAGCAGATCTTAGCCTCACCGAAAAGCATAACCTCTGTCTTTGAAACATTGCACTGCAACATATTCAAAGACATCCACTGGGAAACTGCTCTCATCCCCTCAGAGAAAGAATGTAATACCTCTGGAGTAAGATGGTCAAAGGGAAAGAGCAGCTGGGTATCGTCAGCGTATGACACTGGACAAAAACCAAAGGCTCTCAGGATATTAGCCAGGGGGGCCACATAGATGTTGAATAATGTAGGGCTCAAACAGGAGCCCTGTGGCACCCCCTTAGTAATCCTGGTCTCCTCGGATCGGAAATCACCCATGGTGACACATTAGGTCCGATCCGAAAGAAAACTCTTTAGCCAAGCCAGTGCCATGCCCCCTAGTCCACTCCCAGTCAGACGCTCGACCAAAATCTCATGAGAGATGGTATCAAAAGCTGCCGACAAATCTAGCAGCACCAGGACAGCTGATGTTCCTTTGTCCTGGAGCATGGGTAGATCATCGGTAATCGACAGCAATACTGTTTCTGTGCTGTATTTTGGTCTAAAGCCCGACTGAGATGGATCTAGGGCACCAGTATGTTCCAGGTGATTAGACAAAAGCTTTAGACAAAAGCTTATTGACGTGCTTTTCTATGAGCTTTCCCATGAATGGTAAAAGGGAAATGGGTCTCAGATTGGTCATGTCAGCCCATGCGGTGGCGGTGTTCTTACGAATGGGTCGCACTTGGGCTCTCTTCCACTCCAGTGGGACACGGCCTGTGTCTAAGGAGAGGTTGACCAAACTTTGTATTTCTGGTGCCAGTATGCTCCTCACTGATACCATCACTCTCGGTGGAAGCTGGTCCATAGGACTTCCACTCTTTATAGTTGTAATAAGTCCCTCCACTTCATCCAAGGTGATATTTGAAAAATTTGACAGAGTGGAAGTGATGATCTTTTCACTCACTGGGACAGCAGTGGAAAGAGTAACATGTCCAATGGACGCAATGGAGGCATGAATCTTCTCATAGATGGTTTCAATCTTGTTCGTAAAGAAACATGAAATGTCGTTACAAAGTTGTTGTGATGGAGTGTCAACACTCTCACATGCTGCCGGCTTCAGGAAGGAGTTCAGTATTTGGTAAAGCATCCTCGGCGCATTTCCTACCGCCTCTAACTGGGAGGAAATATGATGTTTACGAGCTGTTCGAATAGCTTTATGATAAGATTTTCGCGCCCTCTGATACTCCAATTTATCTGACTCCAAATGAGATGTACGCCAGATTTTCTCTAGTTTCCTTGTACTACGCTTCATGGATCTCAGGTCCTCTGAGAACCACACCTCCTGATTTTTTGTCGGGCGGGTCTTAAATGTTTTCATAGGAGCTATGTGCTCAATGGCACTGGTTATTGCCTTTTCATATCTCTCTAGTGCCACATCAATGTCATTAGTTGTGGCATAATCTTGGATAGAGAAGGCATCCCTAAAAGATTCATTAGTTATCTTGTGCCATTGTCTTCGTTTCATGGGGATCTGAATAGATCTCTTGGGAATTGGTCCTATCTCAGGGATATAGAATTCTATAGTGAAATGGTCCGTCCATAGATTTACAATAGGGGCAGAACACTCAACTCCAGGGAACCTGGACAGGATGAGGTCCAGAGTATGTCCGGCCCTATGGGTGGGTCCTTTATTACGTAGCAAAAGTCCCAATGAGAAAAGATCATTTATGAAGTCCTGGGTCTCTTTTTCCTCCTTTAACTCTGCGTGTATGTTAAAATCGCCCAATAGTAAAAAGTCTTTCTCACCGTTAACATGGGAGGCCAATATGGTATGGGGTTGTATGGGGGTGTGTGGCCATGACTCCCAGCAGTGGCTAACAGTATGGGGGTGGTGTGGGGGTATGTGGCCATGACTCCCAGCAGTGCCTAACAGTATGGGGGTGTGTGGCCATGACTCCCAGCAGTGGCTAACAGTATGGGGGTGGTGTGGGGGTATGTGGCCATGACTCCTAGCAGTGCCTAAAGGTATGGGGGTGGTGTGGAGGGGTGGCCATGACTCCCAGCAGTGCCTAACAGTATGGGGGTGGTGTGGGGGTGTGTGGCCATGATTCTCAGCAGTGCCTAACAATATGGGTGTGGTTTGTGGGTGTGTGGTCATGACTCCCAGCAGTGCTTAACAGTATGGGGTGGTGTGGGGGTGTGTGGCCATGACTCCTAGCAGTGCCTAAGAGTATGGGGGTGTGTGGCCATGACTCCCAGCAGTGCCTAACAGTATGGGGGAGGTGTGGGGGTGTGGCCATGACTCCCAGCAGTGCCTAACAGTATGGGGGTGGTGTGGGGGTATGTGGCAGGACTCCCAGCAGTGCCTAACAGTATGGGGGTGTCTGCAAGGGGAGTGCCAGAAGCCTGCAGGGGGAGGGTGAGAGGGTGCAAGGTGTAGGGTAGGAGGCTGCACTCAACCCATATGGCCCAGGTACACACCCATGCACCATGCTCAATGCACATGAACTGTGAAAGTACTGACAAGATATTGGACACTGGGCCCTGGTGTAGGCAGCACAAGGGCCACCTGTGACCAGTGCAAACACTAAGACCAGGGCAAGGTCAGGTATCCTGCACAGGAACTCACAACCACTATCCTGGCAGCATGCTTCATGGGCGGACAGGCCCACCATGAGGGACTCTCACATGCAGATCACACTCAAACTACTAGCATGGGGTGTGACACACACCCCTCAGGAACTGATCCCCTGAGGACAGGCAATGTAGTGCACCACTGTCACAATCGTCATGTAATACAACATAAAAAATACTGATCTGATGACGCATCCAAGCAAAAAAAGCACAGTGCTGAATCACAAATCCATTATGCCACTCACACAATGCTGTTGCCACAGTTTTGTGATGCTGTGGATGCACTCAAGTAGCACCATGGACCTGGGTATTGACAAGGTAATGCATCTTGGAGAAGTGCCACGTTCTAAAGCCCTCTGCCAGAAGTAGGTGTACTGGTCCTGGGGGGTTGGCAGTGGGTGGCCGTCACGGCACAGCAACACCTCTCAAAAGTTGCTGAATGAAATTAGCAAAATTCCACTTAGTCTACATCATAAACATGCTGCATTACAACCCTGTGCATGCTTGAACCAGGCATTAGGATTGGCGCTGCATTGTGCAGATTGGCCCACACAGACCACAGCTGGATCTGTGTGGTGGTTGCGACACAAGCCACAGCAATGGCTCTGCCAGTCACCATAAACAGTACTCAACATGTCAAGCACCCCTGAGCACATGTCAATCTCATACCACAACATACCCATACACAAGTGAACAATTACAACAATCCAAAGCAGGTGGAACAGTGCTAACGGCAATGCTTTTTACAATTGGATGTTGCATGATAGTGCATTAACAGTGTTTGTCTCTCACACCCACAGGGGAACATGTAGAAACTACCCATAACCAGGGGGGAGATGGATCCCAGTCCCAGGCGGACCCTGACCCCACCGACAGCAACGCCTCTCAACACACCGTGGTTGACCCCAACCAACACGGCCCCTCTGGATCCCAAACCCATGCAGCAGCTGTATCAGATACATCAGTGCCAACCACCACACCCATTCCTGCAACATCCCAGCAGACATCTGTGAGCCCTGACCATAATTCACAACAGAGCCAGTCTGACAATGAGGGACAAGGTTCTCTGGGCAACAACGAGGTGGTAGATGACAGCACCACTGCCAGCAGGCATGGGTCCCATCGACATCGCCATAGCCATCCCAGAAGACCATAAGATCTCCCGCAGACAACGCACCAACAGAGTGGGAGCGGGATTCACCATCATCCACATGAACACTCCCAGAGTCACCATCAACACCAACGACACACTCCACACCACCTAGCACATGCACTCACAGATACACACTGATGCCAACAACACCCTCAGAGGAACACTCATCGACATTCCACCTGGACCACAACCACGATCCATCTACCCCATCCCTGACCTCATCAGCACGCACGGCCTTGGCTAGACGGATTCCATACTCCTTGGGGATATGAACCTCCAGCTGTTAGGGGTGCTCATGCAGCCATCACTTAATTCCAAACATGTTAAATCAAGTGCTGTCAAACCTTCTGTATTTCTGTAATTATTGGCTTATAATGATTGCTAGTTGCAGTTAGCAATGCTTGTTGGTTTTTTGACTATTGTTGAAATCTAAGCATGGACGGAAAATCCGTTCCGCTCGCGTATTTTGCGGATTTTTGGTAAATTCGCAATCCACGAGATTCGCGAATTTCCCGCAAAATCCGCAAATTCACACGCAGCGGATTTTTTTTTCTTGGTGATACAATTTTGCGGCGTTCACTTACCGTCATTCAGCATTTGCCGAGTTGTTTTTCTCGATATTTTGCGAGTGCTGCGCCATTTTGAATCTTGCTGCGGGACCCCGCGGGAGTTTGGCGACTGCGATTACGTAATCGCGAGAGTTCGCAATTGTGAACACGTAGATGCGGCGAGCAGCAACAATCTCGTACTCGCGAAATTACAAAATTTGAAATTCTGCACAAGAAATCCACCAGCAAGCAGCATAAACCTTCTGAAAATGATGATTTTTATCAGAATAACTCCTCAGGTTGACATTTGCCTGCACTTTTTTTTGCAAGGAGTCACTTTTTGAGGGGGGGTGGGAGGAAGGAAGTGCCCCACAGTCTACAACTTCCTGTTCCTGTCCAGCAGGCTCCTCCCAGCGCTTTCTTCATGTGCTGGTCACTTTCATTTGGATTCTTCACCTGGAAGGATTACTTTTTGTGGATGCTGCTGGATATTTGGATTGGAGGCCTTTTTGACTTTCTTTGGATCACTTTTGGATTAGAAAGTTTGTTTGGGGCATTACAGTTGCTGCAACTACAATTTTGGAATTTTCAATTTTTAGGTTGTTGTTGGGGCCTTTTGCCCAGGGGTACTCAGTGGTGGATGGACTGAGTCTTTCTGTGGGGTCTCTTTAATAAAAACATCATGGAGGGCCTGGATGGCTTGGGATTGTGCTGATTTTTCTGTGATTTTCGTTTTTTTGGGCTGTTGTTGTGGCCTTTTTACCAGGGGTAGTGAGTGGTGCATGGGCCTAGTCTTTCTGTGGGGTGTCCTGAATTTAAACATCATGGAGGGCCTGGATGGCATGGGATTGTGCTGATTTTTCTGTGTTTTTCGATTTTTTGGGCTGTTTTTGTGGCCTTTTCACCAGGGGTAGTGAGTGGTGCATGGGCCTAGTCGTTCTGTGGGGTGTCTTGAATTTAAACATCATGGAGGGCATGATTGGCATGGGATTGTGCTGATTTTTCTGTGTTTTTCGATTTTTGGGGGTGTTCATGGGGATAGGCCATGTGGGTGGGGGCCATTTTGAGTGCTGCTACAGGCAGGCCCTGGCCATGTGCTGGGAGGCAGGGGGCCATTTTGAATGCAGGCAGTGTTCTTAGGTCTGCAACCATTTTGCCTAGCGTTCAACCTTTATGCACAGGGGTAGTGAGTGGTGCATGGGCCTAGTCTTTCTGTGGGGTGTCTTGAATTTAAACATTATGGAGGGCTTGGGATTGTGCTGATTTTTCTGTGATTTTCGTTTTTTTGGGCTGTTGTTGTGGCCTTTTCACCAGGGGTAGTGAGAGGTGCATGGGCCTAGTCTTTCTGTGGGGTGTCTTGAATTTAAACATCATGGAGGCATGGATGGCATGGGATTGTGCTGATTTTTCTGTGTTTTTAGATTTTTTGGGGTGTTCATGGGGACAGGCCATGTGGGTGGGGGCCATTTTGAGTGCTGCTACAGGCAGGCCCTGGCCATGTGCTGGGAGGCAGGGGGCCATTTTGAATGCAGGCAGTGTTCTTAGGTCTGCAACCATTTTGCCTAGCTTTCAACCTTTATGCCCAGGGGTAGTGAGTGGTGCATGGGCCTAGTCTTTCTGTGGGGTGTCTTGAATTTAAACATCATGGAGGGCTTGGGATTGTGCTGATTTTTCTGTGATTTTCGTTTTTTCTGGCTGTTGTTGTGGCCTCTTCACCAGGGGTAGTGAGTGGTGCATGGGCCTAGTCTTTCTGTGGGGTGTCTTGAATTTAAACATCATGGAAGGCATGGGATTGTGCTGATTTGTCTGTGTTTTTCGATTTTTTGGGGTGTATAACTGAACTGATGTTCCTCTGTCTTCCATTGCTTTTAGGTGCACAAGACTCAAGAGAACCACCAGTGCCAGGAAGAAGTCCTGCAGCGGTGTGTGTGTGCAGCATAACGTCACGCGACGTCACGTCTGGCCACATACAACTCTGCAACTTGTGCAACTGCGGCCTGCTGTTCTGACCTCTGAAGAAGATGGCCCCCAAAAAAGTTCCCCGTAGCTCCTCTAGCAAGAAAGTTGCCAGTAAGGAGCAGAAGAAGCAAGTTACCAAGGAGACTGGTGTGCCGCCCGCCACATTTTTTGGGAGTAAAAAAAAAAGTACGCCAGCAGCAGCAGCGGGATCTGCTGGGGACCAAGCTGGGAGCAGCACCCCCGCTCCATTGGGCTCAGTGCCACCACCACCACCACACCAACTTAAGTCCAAGCCCTTGAGTGCTGCAGAGGCACTTAGTCTAGTTGTTCAATCACTATCGACCAGTGATGTTGGCTCATCGCAAGAAAGTAGCAGCAATGTCCCTCAATCCACACAGGTTGTTGTAACTCATCTGACGAGTGTTGAACAACCACAGCCGCAACAACAACCACATGTGCAAGTACAAGCCCAAGTACTTGTGGAAGGAGAGGCAGCGCAAGGAGATGCGCAAGCAGAGGTGCATGGAGGGTCACAAGTGCCCACAATAGTTCTTCCTCCAGAAGTAGGGGCACATCAGGAAATCGACAATCAAGCCGAGGTACCATTTGAGGAAGCCACTACTCCTGATCATTCATTGTCTTCCTCATCCCTAGCAAGGAAAAGATCAAGGGTGGTGTCTACATCTTCTTCAAGCACACCTCCTTCTGATGATACGGATCAAAATTGGGAACCAGCACCACTGCCGTCTGAGAGTGAGGCACACCATGATCTGACAAAGGTAGTTAGGCCTAAAACGAAGCTCGTCCAAAGTCTCATAGTTATGGAGTGTGATGAGGCTCAACAAGAAGTGGCGGATACTGCTGCTGATGAAGACTCTCACGACGATGACCCAGTCATCATAAAGGTCACTGCAGCCCCAGCGGGTATGCAGCAAACAGACATTTTGACCCTAGCCCGAGAAGCTGCTGAGCGTGATGATGTTGTCGACGAGGAGGCAATGGAAACACCACAATCATTGGAGTTAACTAGTACACCAACACGTACCACTTCCATATTTCTTCCTCGCCAGAAGGGACCTCCATCCACCTCGACCTCAATTAGTGGTGGTGAAAGTGCAAAACGTACTAAAGTTTGGCAATCCACATCCTCCACTTCATCTGGCATTAGCAACAGGACCACCACCACCAGTATCTCCGCCTCCCCCGGCCCCCAAAGATATTTCAAGTCCGCAGTTTGGGACTTCTTTAGTGTTTGCCCAAAAAAGTAAAACGTCGCCATTTGTAGCCGGAGAGGTCATCTTGAGAGACAGCACGCTGTCCAATGGTTTGCGCACCTAAAGGAGATCAAGGAAGCCCGAATTGCAAGTCAAGAAAACGTTGATGTTTCATCTGATGATGACGAGGAGGAAGAAGACGTGTAAACTACTTCACTTACACCCAGTACCCCTGTCAGAGGCACACCCCATGTGAGCCACACTAAGAGTGTGGGAGAGAGTGAGACACCAATGCGAAAAAGTTCATCAGCGAGCGTAACTGGGTCGAAGAAATCATCATCATCATCATCCGGTAAATGCTTGGTCCAGGGCAATATTAGAACCATGTTGTTTACAGAAGCGCCATATGAACGCAACCACCCACTGACGCGTCTGTATAACACTAAGCTGAGTAAAATGCTAGCTCTGGACCTTCTCCCTTTTTCTTTTGTAGAAGGGGTTGGTTTTCTAGAATTAGTGGCAGCGCTCTGCCCTAAATGGAAGGTTCCTAGGGGGTTCTTTTTTGCCAGAGTTGCGGTTCCAGCACTACATGAAGATGTGCTGGAGGTGATTGGGGCAGCTTTGCAGAAGAGTGCTGTTCACACTATACATCTGACAACAGACATGTGGACCAGTGGCGCAGGTGCTGATTACATGTGCATCACTGCACACTGGGTCTCGTTTTCAGGGGTTAAAGCAAAGCTAAACACAAGTGTTGACCCGGAGCAAGTTTTTAAAGCTGCTCGGAAAAATGCAACACTAGCCATGTTTGGCTTGGAGAAACGTCACACAGCAGAAAACATTTTGAATGAGTTTAACACAAAGGTCTTTCACTGGCTGTCCCCAAAAAAACACCGGATTGGTTATGTTTCCACGGATAATGGCGCCAATGTAGTTAAGACCATGGAGCTGGGTCAATTTTTCAGAGGGCCGTGTTTGGCAGACTGTATAAACCTGGTTGTTAAAAAATTCTTGAGTGATGAAGACAGTCCAGCGTGCGAGTTAGTGGCCACCTGCTGAAAAATGTGCAACCATTTCAGCCATTCTTTTAAGGCCCGGAAGCATCTGCCTGCTACATGAACGTCGAATGCCAGTGAAAGCACTCATCCGGGAGGTGGCAACACGTTGGAACTCAACCTTCTACATGCTTGAGCATCTGTATGAGCAGTATACGGTACTCGATCACTATTTCTTAACACTGGGTACAGCTCAGAAGGACCTGAGGCTAGATGCGGAGCAATGGAACCTAGTTAAAAGCCTGACAGACATGCTTCGTCCTTTTGAGGTCTTCACGCGTGCTGTCAGCAAGGAGGACTGTAATTTGGGAAAAGCTATCCCATTGTTGCGCATGCTGGAGCACCAACTGGAGGCGGTGTCTTCTATGTTTCAAAAAGATGAAAAAAAGCAAAACGCTTTTGTTTTGGCCGAAAAATTATTAGAGCGCCTACGTGGTGATGAACGTCTTAAAATGATCCACTCAGAACAGCATTACATTTGTGCTACTATTCTGGATTCACGCTACAAAAAGGCGCTGGCAGGCAGAGCATTCTTTCCTTTTGATGATGAAAATGTTACAAGGTATAAACGTTGGCTAGCCTTGTCAGCTAAGAGGTTTGAAAGAGAACGGCAGCAAATTGAAGGAAAAGGCAGTACATCAGCATCAGTAGGCCATCCCCAGTCAAAAGAATCCACTTCTGCACCTGTAGCTGTGGCACAAGTGACCTCTCAGCCGTTAAAGACACCGGCAACCGGATCATGTGCACCAGACACAACAGTAACATTGGATGCAGAAGAGGATTGGCTAACTCGGCTTGGGTTTGGTTCTCGAAAGGTCACAGCAAAAAGTAAGCAAAGTGGAGGAACCTTGGAGGACTTGAGTCGATGGTGCAGGACTATCTGAATGACTCAACAGAGGTCTATGTTAATGCTGACCCATTGGCGTATTGGCATGGGAAAAAAGAATTGTGGGCACAGCTCTCCAACCTGGCTAAAAACTACTTGTCTTGCCCACTTGCTAGCGTGTCTTCTGAAAGTGTTTTCAGTGCTGCTGGTGGCATTGTAACGTCCAAACGGAGCCGCCTCTCGCCCAAAAATGTGGAGAGGTTAACAATGATCAAGATGAATCAGCACCTCATACCACCAGATAGTACGAGAAAGCACGCCGGCTGAAGACGAGGAGGACAGCAACGTAGATGAGGGAATTTCTTCTCTGTTAGGTGACACTGACCTCATCCTGCCTGAATTTGCAGAGTATGATGACGAACCCTTATTCTTATTCCCTGACACCGAGCCCTGAAAATGAGACAATTAATCAATAACTTTCTTTTTCGTCCTTATTAACTTTTATTCCTGTGTGTCTGTCTTTCTTTGTTTTGCACAGTTAATTTAATTCAAACTTTAATCACCTAATTACAAAAACAAGCCCATCAGCAGAACTGTCTTCACTTGTTTGCTTATTGATTTGAAGATGCCGCAGTCTGCATTCCTCAGGTTCACAAGTTCACAAGAACATGATCCTCTATCCTCCTCCTCCAGACTCCTATTTCCCTCAAAGCAGAGGGCTGGATTACGCCCAATGAAGAAAGACTCTGCACTTGTGGGGGTGTTCTACTTCTTTGCGGGTGGGTTGGCGGGTCTAGGGCATTGCTGGGAAGGTCTAATACTGGATAGAAGTGGTTTGGACAAAATCCATGCAGAATTTTTTTTTGCTATTTCTGACATTTTGCTTAATGTAGCGTTTTCAGGGGCCTGTTTGGGGTTTTCCTGGTGTTTGTGGGTGGGTTTCGGGGTCTTGGAGCATTGCTGGCTATGGGTACTTTAGATTGCAAGAGGTTTGAAGCAAAACCATGGTGGCAGAGGGGAGTTAGAGCCTAGCTGCAGAGCGCGCACGGAGTGATTTTGGAAATTGCCAAGAAAATGACTAAGTCCCCATTTTTGTACTTTTGCTTTTTGGCTGTTTGGGGGTCATCTACTAGTTTTCGCCTGGGTTGACGGCTCTGGGGCCATTGCTGGGAAGCTCTAATACCGGATAAAAGTGGTTTGGACCAAATCGGAGGCGAATTTTTTTTTGCGTTTTTGCTGACATGCCTGCCTTTGAGGTGCTCTTTGGGGGAGTTCCGGGAGCACTGCTGGGACAGTCTAATCTTGATTGCATTTGCTTTTCAGGAAATCCGTTTTGGATAACGGGAGTTATGACCTAGCTGCACAGCGAGTTTGGACCAAAGGCCGATAAATATTGTAAGTATGAGATTTTCCTTTTTGGCTGTTTGGGGGTGTTCTACTTCTTTGCGGGTGGGTTGGCGGGTCTTGGGGCATTGCTGGGAAGGTCTAATACCGGATAGAAGTGGTTTGGACAAAATCCATGCAGAATTTTTTTTGCTATTTCTGACATTTTGCTCAATGTAGCGTTTTCGGGGGCCTGTTTGGGGGGCTTCCTGGTGTTTGTGGGTGGGTTTCGGGGTCTGGGAGCACTGCTGCCTATGGCTACTTTAGATTGCAAGAGGTTTGAAGCAAATCCATGGTGGCAAAGGGGAGTTAGGGCCTAGCTGCAGAGCGCGCGCGGAGTGATTTTGGAAATTGCCAAGAAAATGACTAAGTCCCCATTTTTGTACTTTTGCTTTTTGGCTGTTTGGGGGTCTTCTACTAGTTTTCGCCTGGGTTGACGGCTCTGGGGCCATTGCTGGGAAGCTCTAATACCGGATAAAAGTGGTTTGGACCAAATCGGAGGCGAACTTTTTTTGCGTTTTTGCTGACATGCTTGTCTTTGAGGTGCTCTTTGGGGGGGTTCTGGGTGTTTGTGGGTGAGTTTTACGGTCTGGGAGCACTGCTGGGACAGTCTAATCTTGATTGCATTTGCTTTTCAGGAAATCCGTGGTGGAAAACGGGAGTTATGACCTAGCTGCACAGCGCATTTGGACCGAAGGCCGATAAATATTGTAAGTATGAGATTTTCCTTTTTGGCTGTTTAAGGGTGTTGTGCTTTTTTGCGGGTGGGTTGGAGGGCCTTGGGGCATTCCTGGGAAGGTCTAATACCGGATAGAAGTTGTTTGGACAAAATCCATAAGGAAAAGCCTTTTGGCACTTTTTGTAACTTAGGGTTCGTTAGGGTTAGCCCTAGCAGCAGGATTGCATGTGTTTCGGGGTGTTCTAGATTTTTGCTACTGAGTTTTGGGGTCTTAGAGCACTCGTGGGAATGTGTAATTTTGGTTGCAAGTGATTTGAAGAAAATCCATGGTGGGAAAGGGGGGACTTGGCATAGTTAAAGAAAGCCTTTGCCACTATTCTTAACTTTGGGCTCGTTAGGGTTAGCAGTATTTGTATTGCATGTGTTTGGGTGGGGGGGTTTGCGAGTCTTGGAGCGATGCTGGGTATGGATACTTTTGCTTGCTTGCAGGTGGTTTGAATACAATCCACTGTGGGTAAGGGGGTATTTGGGCCTACTTTTACTTTCAAAGTACGTTTTTTCACCAGTTTTCTATTAGGCCTCGTTTTTTGAGATCTGATTGGGGATCTTCTACATTTTTGCGACTGGCTTTAGTAAGGGTCTGGGTGGGAGCACTGCTGGGAAGGTCTAATTTTGTTCTAAAACACAGTTTACAGTACACCTAGCTTGAGGGGAAAGATCCGCTAAATTAATTTGCCCATACTTATTTATCCTTCAAAAGGAACTAAGACAGAGTACGCACTTTCAAAAATATTGTACTGTCTATTAGGAAACTCAAAGTGTGACTTTTTGCACTACACAGCAAACATACCGTATATTTATTTATCAGTGGTGTTCTAATATCACTTCCTGTTTTTCCGTCAATAATTACAGGCCGGGTTTCAGTCTGTGCAATGGGAAAAAAGGATGGAGTCAGGCTTCACATTAGCGAGCCGCAAGTCAGCATCCGCCAGGCAGGCAGTGGACAGGGTGTCTTCTGGTCACCAACATTGATGGATGAAGCGTCAGCTGGAATGGAGGAGTGCCGCTAATAAGAGGAATTGTTTGATGCGTGCAACTTACTTACCAAATTCAACAGGACAACTACAACGACATATAGATACAGTATCCATTGTTTTCTTCTATGAGTGTGACTGCATTTCTTGGATCTCTCTCTGCTTCTAAATTGATCCCTACAGCCATTCTATAGATTTTACTTCGGCTATTTTTTAAACCTAATTTAATGTAAGAAGTGTTTCTCTGAGTGCAGAGATAGGCAAGTGAAAACGCTGCAGCCCTGTACTGTCGCATTCTGTCATTCACGGTTGTCGAAAGTACTACTTACTTTTCTGTAACAATGCATGCAGTAGTGCATGCACTTCCTTTATGTCACGTAAAAGATTTATGGTTAGCTTTGTACCCAAAGATTTCTTTATCTTCAATTATTGTTTGTCCATGCTGTGCTTTTTTTTTCTTCTCTCAACAAAACCTATCCAAAAAGAAACCCCTATTCCCATCCATTTTCCAAACCCTAACCCTCTTTCCCCGGGCTGTGTGGTTTTGATTGATGTGTGACTAAATGACATCAATAATTCCACACACTTGCTGGGGAGGATAAGGTCATAGCAACAGGCTGGTGAAGGAATCCGAGGATATATTCTAGACTTACTCAGCTTCAGTACTATTTCTTGTAGTAGTAGCCAATGTCAAAGAAATTCAACGCAAGTACTAGTTATACTTTCAATACTTTACCATTTGTTAGGCTACATTGTGGCACTGTTCTAGTGTACTGTCATCTGCTATATTCTCTATCATACCGTTGTAATGCTACAGTAAGGACAAACCAGGTTTAATTGTTTTTTTTCCATAGGCATGCAACGGCCACTGTGTAACACCACTAGTACCACCGCAATGAGGACATTTCATCCGCCCAGGATTGCCAACCTTAATCGCCATTTCCCGTGGAGCCAGCCCTGGGCCTAGCCCTACTTCAAACACAAATTACAGGTAAGATAAGCGTTTGGTGGGAGGTAGTATTATAATGGAGTATTAGGAGAGACGAGAGATTGACGGTAGAACTACTAAAGTCCTAGCACTCTTGAATTCACTTACTCTGTGAGAGGCACTTAGTGTTGAAAACATTTAGCCATTTACACTTAAAGGAAGAAAATGACACAGACTTAAGTTTCAGGAACACAAACTTTCTGTTAAACCCCCACCCACCAGACTCAAAAGCAGTAAAAAACAGATATGCGCAGATAAAGTTTCAAAAAGTATATTTTTGTAGCCCTAACAAAATCATCTCCCACAAGACCCTCCCTAACCCCAACGATTGTCCTTCAAAAGTCCCAAAAACAACCCAACTCCCAATTCCCACCCCCCAAAAGTCTCTAAAAAAGGGGCAAGGGACACTACGGCAGGCTGCTGTTCACTTTTGCGGCCAGGGCATCATACTCCTTGCGGAGGGTGGCATGGTCGGAGCGGAGGCCCTCCACAAAGGTCTTATACGTTAGGACCTCCTGCTCCAGGTAGGACACTCTGAGGCATAAGCGGTGCTGGCGTGCCTTGCGACTCTTGTGGGGGCCAGCTGCTGTCTTTGCTGCTCGGCGGTGGCGGTTGGCTTTGGTAGCCCGGCTCCGTACCGCTGGAGCACTGCGCTGGCTGGCAGCCCGTGGGGGCCCGGAGGAGGATGCAGCTGTCCCAGTGGATGTTGTCCCGGTACACTGCGTGTCCTCCTCCTCCAGGGCCACCTGCCGCCGATATTCGGCGACAGTGGCATCCAGCCTCCGTTGCCAGGCCATTCGAGCCAGCTCCTTCCTTGATGGTCTGTTTGATTTGGAAGGAGCAACTATATGAAGAAAGAAAGACATAGTCTGTAACCAATGCTCCTTAAGATTAACACAAAATGATTGAGCAGAAAGTTGTGTCACAGTACAAGTAGTAAATTGAAAGCACAGTACATAACTATTGAGGACAGTATCTATCTAACCTCCCACTTCTTCATCCTTGCTCTAACATTAGTGGGAGTTTAAGGAACAAGTTTAACGAGCACTATGGACTTCCATTACAGTCGACTATGACAGTACACCAGTCTTATTCTTCTTCTTCTCTCTTGTTTAGGAAAATTGGTATGTTATCTTATGCAAGCTGGCATAATGCCAGCGCAGTGAACTTGACCCGAGAAAAACAGATGCACACCATGATGAGTGAGACAGACTTGCGTTACTGTACCGGTCCAGTACATGCAGGTGGTGAAGCTCTTACTTTTCTATTATGGGTGGCACTGAGAATACTCTGTTAAAAGGGCTACTGCTTAATTAATTTAGCTTTCACCCTACAGTGGAAATGAGTACTAGAAAAGGAAAATGAAGAAGCTAAATAATCTGATTATCTATCACTTCACATGGGATGTATTTGATTACATATGGGATGACTTTAGGTGCTTTGCTTATTATTGAGTGAACAGTGATACACCGACACATGAATGACTTACTACTACTAAACTAAAGTTATTAGGAGAGGTAGGGAGTGTCCACCGTAAGAACCGGATATATGCTGTGCTTGCAGTTGCAATACAAACTACTGCTACTATTCATGGTAGTATTTGGACAAAATTACAACTTCTTTTCCTTGCCGTTCATACACTGGAACGGACGTGCGGGTGCGGTGCTACATGCTCTTCAAAGTAACACTTAGTTCATCCAGTGACTGTCTACTCTCTCTAGATACACATATGCTATCTAAGAGTATATGCTATCTAAGAGTCCGATAGTACCATGATCCAGGCATCCATCCATTCAAAGTATATGCACACATACAGTTTCTGTTTCACCCACCCAGGCTGTTCTCCTTCCACCCATCCTTGCTTCATCATTCACCCAGCCATGCACCATACCATATTCTTTCCTTCCCAGCCACCTCGGGGACCAATCAAACACATATTATTCTTCTTTGCCAGTCATCATTAAATTTCTCGTCCTTCCACACCCTTCTTTCGCTTTTCGCTCATCCCATCCATCAAGTTCATCTCAGATCTGATTGGGATTCTTCTCGACAAAAACTACACAGCTAAGTCGAAGTACATTTAGAGAAGGCTACTACCTGGTTGATTTATAATACACCCGTGCAGATAGCGGGCGCAGGCTCCTTGCACTTGCTGGTGCGCCCCCTCCCCGTCCCCCTCCCAGAGCCCCAGATAGCACACTCTGCAGTCTTCAATCTCAATAAGTAAGGAATATATAGCTTACCTCTGCCTGCCACCACCGTGTGAACCCTCACAGGCACATTGGTGTTGTCCGGCACTTGCATCGCATCCTCCCCAGAAGTGTTCCCCTCATCCACCACCACCTCAGCGGTGGCCCCGCCACCAGATGTTCCACCTACAAAGTACATTTAAGAATGTTAGAATACACCACTCACTACTATATATTATTTGGTCTAGGAATAAAGAAATGTTAAAAAAACAGCACACAATGTAATCATTTGTGGCTGTCTACTCTAAAGTAAATATGTCCCTTTTTCCAGGGAAGGCTGCACTTTTTGGCACAACTGATGAATGCTTGCTTTTTATTTTTAACACGCACCACTTTTTCTCCTAACAGACAGAAGCTTGACTTCTAAGAACACGAGCAAGATCAAGTTCAAACCAGGTGAGAGCTCGGCTCAACCACAAGAAATGTGTCCAATTAATCGTCAGCACTAAGCACTTTTCCATTTTCAGTTAAACATTTAGTTGTATGACAAATTTGATTTTAATAAATGTGTTTACTTTTAATAAAGCTTTTAAACTTAAATAGACTCTGTGGTTTTTGGTCTTCCAGAATAGAGTGGCTGAGCTAAAGATTTTGGAATTTTTGCAAGCATGAGTCCGTGCCTCTGACACTTCTTGACTCTGACTCCGTACTCTTGTCCTGCGTTGGATAATCTAATCATCATTGGGGATCAATCATTGGTGACTTTGGGAGCTAAATTACTCTGCCACACTATCTAGTCAGTAAGGAGATTAGGGGGTTCAACTACAAAGCCTGTTATCACTGAGGTATGTGGAAAGTCTAACACCGCCTATTATAATTGATAAGCTAAGCAATGCATTATTTAGTGTCCATAGTTCTGTTTGTGCAGATTTGTCCCTGCAACAGTAGTAGAATGGATTGTCCTCCTATCCAAACCAAAAGTAAAGTAGAATGTTATTCTTTCTTGGTGGTCATTCACCTTTTTATTGTTGGCAATTGTCAAAGCATAAACATTTAGAAGACTTGAAAAGACAGCATGGACAATCCCAGAGGACTGCACTCAGTGCATAGAGCTATTGCTGACTAGAATGGGAGTCCAATGGAATTGCCAAATGTGCAATCTTACTTAGCTACACAAACAGACTAATAAGAAAAATCTAGTCATACCACAGGGAGTCATAGTCGACGCAGGATAAGAATTTAGATACAGTCTACAAGAAGATCAAAGACGATTTAGAAAAAATCGAATGAGGAACGCTTGGAAAAAATAGGTACTCTATATTAAAATTAAAACTTACCAGGGCCAGCAAAGGAGCCCTCGCCTGCCCGATCCTGGCCTGCATCCTGGCGAACAGCAGCTTCCTTCTCCTGTGTCCTCTTGCCCCTGGGGGAAGCTGATGTACAACATGAAAGAAAGAAAGACCAGAAAACATGGATGATATTTGTCAACCAAATCAAACATTTCAAAAGAACAATAACAAAATATTTTGGCGAAATAGCAAATAGACAACTATTCCACGGGATATATTGACCGATCTCATGTGGTCTACTACGTTATTAGTATTGCTTGATTTGCGGACTGTCGACTTGGAAAGTTCTTATGTAACTCACTAAACAAAGTACTAAAAAGGTTTGCCTAGGACTGGCAGGCAGCAGTCCGCAGCATGCGAAGTGACAGACAAAGTCCATCGTGATTGCAGATCAGCGACAACACTAAAGTTCCCTACTACATTAACCAGTCATTAAAATACTCAAACTATCAATCCACCACCACTATTTCTTCTTATCGCCATGTGTACAAAGGAAGGACTGGACTTGAGTCTGTAGGGGCTGATTTAGTAGCCCCTTGCGGCTCTTTTGCTGCGTGACTTTTGTGACGCAGCGGCAGAACAAAAGAGGCGCCATGGTGCGGCGTATATTAACAACGTGACGCATATGGGAGATGCATCACGTTGTAAAGCCCTGCGCCATCAGGGGGCGTTCCAGCGCAAGGGAGGGCGTTCCTGCGCAGGAATGCATCCTAAAAGTGGCTGAGGGAAATCTACAAGATTTCGATCAGTCACTTTGAGGACAATGATGCGTGACTCAAACCCTGCTCCTGCTTGAAGCAGACGTACGGCTTGACGCAGCATTGGGGAGATAGGGCACCTCAGAGCATTGCTGGAGCTGCGCCATCGTTGCGACGCAACTCCAGCAATTGGCCGCCTTTACGTTTACGGCACAGATGCGTAACACTTTGGTAACGTTTTGGGCCCATGGTGCGCCGCATTGTAAATACGGCGCACCATGGGTGGTGGTGGCGTGGCGCACAATTACTGGCGCATCCCTGCTACTTTGCAGGGATGCGCCGGTAATTAAAAATCTCACCCTTAGTGTCTAGCATTAGGCAGTTCTTTAAAATACACTCATGCATAATTTCACAGGCCAATGAAATGAACACAAAATCGAAAACAAAGAAGCATAGTAGCAGCGCTACTGAGAAGGAGAGCAGTGCACCTGAAATGCACAGAAGATTTTGAAATATAATTTACCTACAATGTAATCAGCAGCATTATTGCTCTTGGTAAAAAACAAAAATTTGCAAGATAATAAAACACAGAGCAGGAGAAAACATAGTAAAGAAATAGCTACTACTACTCACCAAGTCCGGGGATCTCAAGGCCGAGCAGGTCGAGCAGATCGCGTTCCCGGTCCAGGAGATCCGTCCAACGGTGGGTGGCCTGGTTGTAGGTGCGCCGGACCCGAGAGTGTTGGTACATGGCCCGGCAAACCTTCTCCCACCGCTTCCGGCGCTCCTGGATCCCGTACCTGCTAGCGATCCTGCCGCCTGCCATGATGGTCCTGGGGAGGCGCGCTGAACATAATAAACTAGTGCAGCCACCTCCTCCGGGCTGAAGATCTCCCGGGGTGTGACCTGCTCCCCCCTCAAACACCAGCACGGGAGCCAGGCACGGGGTGCGGGACCCTTCCCCTTCTCGGGATGCTTCTGGGCTCCCTTTACCTTGGTCTGGGAAGATAGGAAGCTAAATAATAAAGAAAATAGAATAGGGAAGAGAAGAAAAGAAAAGAGTTTAAAAAAGTAGTTTAAAATTAACCAAAAGTAGCAGAAAACACAAAAATATAGAGCTAGAAAAATAGAGGGATAGATAATAAGTAAAATAGATTAAAAAAAACGTCAAACAAGCAAAGGATGGCAGAGATTCAGAGAGGGTAGAAAAAGCATGCCCAGAACCATAGCAATGAATGAGAAACAAGATGGCCGCGCCCGTTCACGACCGCGTGGGTAAGTTCACGCGAGATTTTCCTCGCGAACACACGCAAAATTGTACTAGCGAGCCACACACTTTGCGAGATTACACATCGCGCCCGGAAACGGAAATACGTCATGCAAACAAGATGGCCGCGCCCGTGAATGACCGTGAGGGTAACTTGCACCGTTGCGCTACAAGCGGCTCACTAAAATGCACAAAACCTTGCAAACTAACACGCCGCAAAAAAACAAATCGCATATTCGCACAAATTTGCGCCTTCCGAATTCGATCTCGCGCACGTTTGCGCCCCGCGAATCACGCGAAATTGCAGAAAAACAAGTTTTGCAAAACTGAAAGCACTCAGCAGGTGCAAAAGTTCAAACTCATCATTAGTAACCATTCCCTGTAGTGCTCCTGACTGGGGCCCCTCCAGAGTTCAGTTGCTAGTTGCAACAATTGTATGACCCTGCTCTGACCCTTACAGCGGGCTCATAGAATAGCTACAAGTAGGCCACGAAGGTCCTGGAAAAAAAATTTGCACTGCAACAGAAAGCAAATTACAGATAAGGAAGCAGGTGCCAGACTGGAATTTTAAAACAGTGACACATTAATAAATCAACCCCAAATTAATTTATGTCAGTTGAAGCAGAGCAGGTGTGCTTGCTTCCCCCCCCCCATAATCTAGAGTGATGATGAATCAGAGGGTGGCATTGATGTACCAGAGGGTGGCATGGGTGAAACAGAGGGTGGCAGTGGTGAAATAGAGGGTGCTGGGAACCTGTGATGATGAACCAGACGTAGAAACAACATAGTCACGACCGTTGCGAGCCGGCAAGTAAGTTCGCAATTGCGAACTGGTACAAAACCCTTGCGAACTGGCAGAAACCCTTGCGAACACAAAAAAATCCTCAAATTCGCGAGAATTTGCGGATTTTGCAGATTGCGAGTTCGCAAATACGCAAATTCGCGAACTCCAGATTCGCAAAATTCGCCCATGCTTATTGAAATCTCTGCTGGTTCTTGTATTGCATGCGCGGGTGGGGCTCCACGTGCGGCGCGTGCCTAATTATAACAACTGCCAAACCTGACTCTATAAATGGAGCGCCCGTTAGTGTGATGATGCTTCGCTACTTTGGCATCCAGTCACAACGAGCGCTCCAGCCTCATTCTCCACGTTGCTTGCATCAAGAAGAGAAGAACAGAGCAAGCGGAACCAAACTCCCCGCTTACCTGAATTCCAATCCTTCACGACGTCCAGACCCTCCAGCAGCAATCCTCCGCGATCTTCCTTTGGAGATTCCAGAACCTCTACTACCTTCCCGAACCTTTAAACCGGAACGACAGAGAAGAAGACAGTAAGCTTAACGTTGCCTAGCAACTCTCGGTATTCTTTTCTAGGGGCGTTTTAAAAGTGGAAGGAACTTCTACTTATGTATGCATCTTTATGTAGCAAATTTTGAATGCACAATCGTTGCAATACGATTAGAAGACTTTAGACATTTAAACAATTTAGAATCTAGTTGCTTTGCTTGTGACCAAGACTGAGAAACAACAAGCATAAGCCAACTCAAATGTTAGATTCACTTGTAGAGTTGATACTGTGTGCATTTGTAATCTGAAAGCGAAAACGGTTGAACAATAAGCATTGGTAAGAGTAAATCTGATCACAGGACATTGACTAAACAAGCACAGAACAATACAATAACTTATGTGTGAGACAACACAAAAGGAGTGTAAATTGATAATTGTGAGCTGTGAATTTGTTAAAGAAAAAAGCAGTTAATAAGCTAATAGATCGTTAGGGTGCTTGTGTTTTGTTTTATTTTGAATATTTTCCAGATTGAATATAGAACCCCTATTGCTGCAGATCTTCCTGGGTCTTCAGGTATGTGCATGCATTATTGAGTGTTCATCTAATACTAACACTACTGACTCAGTTCATGTTAATAGATCTAAAGGTAGTGCAGATTCACTGATGTTAAGTGTTTCTTACCACTGAAGGAGTAAAGTCATTCAAGCAGTACTCCAGACCTAATGAAGTGAAATCAAGGGCCGATTACTCAAAGGGTTCTGTGAATTATAGAAAAGATTTGAATTGTTTGAACTCTATTTACAATTTGTCTTTGGGTTTCTTGAATTAAGAAGTCATTGTGAAGATTCTCGGCCCAGAACACTTCCAAGAGGAACGACACCTGGACGAAGACCAGTGTTGTTTGTTTGTTTCTCTCTCCATTTTCCCTTTCCCTTTCGGGTAAGTGTACTCATCAAGAGTTAATATCCTTGCTGGGTTTACTTGGCTGTGAGGGGGTTGGGACATTACATCACCAAGAAGGAAACATCTGGAGAGCCTTGTCTGATTGCGCAACACCAGCTTGAGAACAATCACAAAGCAAGCTCCACTGTCATGATCGACAACCTTGTCAACCTCTGATTAAAACTACTCATGACAACACCCACCCACACCACTGGACACACACAGGACTCCCATCTTCTTTGCAACTCAACACGTCTCCTTCAACCACACCACCTTACATTACCGGACAGACCACAGATGCCTCCACTTCATCTTCGGTAAACCCATCACACCACCCCGCACACAGTATATGCCACGCCGCTGTTGGTGCAAGGCCACCGTGGCCTAAGTGACCGCCACCCTCGCCCTAGGACCACCCGCCGACCACACCTACCCCGACTCTGCTGCCAACAACCTTAAACAGTGGATCAACAACTGCGCCGTATTCCTCGCCACACTCAAGGCCGCCACCACCTATCACAACAACAAGATAGCCGCATGGTTCACCAAAGACCTCAGGACCTACAAGTGATCCTGTTGGAAGCTGTAGAGAAGTTGGCTCCGCAACCAAACACCATACAGCTACACTGCACACAAGAGAGCCACATGCAGACACCATCAACTCATCAGGACCGCCAACAGAACACCCTAGACAGCACTGCACATAATTGCAAACAGCACATCAACATCGTGATTGAACTCACAACTCCCACCTACAACACCAATGACATAGCACCATCACAAGACCTGGTGGTATTAAGCTTTATTGTTCAATTACTTAAAATCATTACAATATACTATTTTTACAAAAAAACTTCCAAAGAAGAGAAAAAAAGAAGAAAAGAAGAAAAAAATCAAAGGCAACTTGCTACAAACTGTAGAGAAGTTTAAAACATTAAAAACAATTATCAAAAAATGGCAGTAAAGTGCAAGTACATAAAGCTTTGTGGAGAGTATTGTTATAGTCTCTCTTGCATGAAGCCCGGCTGGTTTTGTTTTAGTGACTCAGTTTTCTTTGACAAGGCAGCCCGGATTGCTTCTATTAATTTCCCTAGCCGTGCGGCTATTTGGGGTGTTTTAGCAGAAAAACACAGGTCTGCGACTTCTCTATATCGTACTAGGGCATGAGACCTGCATATAGGTACAACCCTGTGTGACTCACTGTCCACCTTCTGACCCTGTAAGATCATAGACATCCACAACAGGTTCCACTCCGCTACCCCCCCACAAACGAGTACACCCCCCCTTAGACCAACATCCACAAAAATAACCAGACCGCCCGGTACTACGTCTGCAATGAAGACACCATCAGGACCATGGACTCCATCCACTCCGGATCCTCATCTGACACATGGCTTCTCAACATCTTCAACAAATCCAGCTAAGCCAGCGCACCTCTTCTCCCAAACAAAATCCACATCACCTTCCAGACAGCTACCTTCAGTGGGAGCTGGGAGAATGCTGAGCTCAGCGTCTTAGTGAATATACAAAATGCGGACAACAAATACCTCAAGAACTTGTGGGCCATCTCCCCTTCACAGAAAAGGTCACATAGAAGATCGTCAACAGACTGCTGACCCGCTACCTCGAAGACAACATCATGGGACCATCCCAGTCTGGATTCCGCTGCTGCCACAGCACGGACACCGCCCTCATCACTGCCAACAACGACATCAGCATCCTCATGGACAAAGGAGAAACAGCCGCCAACATTCTTCTGGACCTATCACCAGCCTTCCACACGGTCTGCCGAGACACCCTAACAGCATGCATCCATGATGCCGGAATCCTAGAGATTGCCCTGGCCTGGGCCACATCCTTTCTCTCCCCCAGGGCCAAGAGCGTCTGCCTCCCACACTTCCATTCAAAGTCCACTGAGACCATCGGTAGCGTCCCACAGGGATCATCCCTCTGCCCGACGTTGATCAATATCCACATGGCAACACTCACCCATGTTTCACTACAACATATCCTCACCATCATCTCCTACGCCAATTACACACAGCTGATCATATCCCTCACCAAAGAACTACAGACTGCCAAAGGAAACTTCCACAGAGGAATAAAGGCTGTTGCCAAATTGATGAAGGACAGCAGGCTGAAGCAAAATTCTGACTAAACGGAGGACCTCATCCACAGCCCCAACACCTCAGCCTGTGACGACTTGTGTTGGCCAACATCGCAGGAACTCACCAACCACGCACGTAACCTGTGGGTCATCCTCAAATCCTCCCTCACCATGAACATGTAGGACAACGCCATCTCATCTTCCTGCTTCAACACCCTCTGCATGCCCCGTATGGTCTTGAAATGGATCACCTCAAAATCTTGAGAAACAGTCATCTGGGCCCCCTGCACGAGCTCACTGGATTACGGGAACGGCCCCTATGCAGCTACACCAACCAAACACATGAGACGGCTGCAACGCATCCAGAACGCCTCGTGACGTATGATCGTCGATTTCCCCAACACGGCGACATGACACCACACCTGAGAGGCCTGCACTGGCTCCCTGTCAACAACAGGATCACCTCCAGACTCATCATCCACTCACACAAAGCTCCTAACCACGCCAGACCAGCATACCATTACAACAGACTCAGCTTTTACACACCTACCCGCAGCCTCCGCTCTGCAAACCTCACACTTGCCACAGTCCCTCACTCCCAGAAAACCACCGTCAGTGACAGATCCTCCTCCTACCTTTCCTCAAAGACCTGGAACACACTCCCTACAAGGCTACAACTGACCCAGGACCTGCTGGTCTTCAGAAGACTTCACAGGACTCGGATTTTCGATCTGTAGCAGCGCCCCCCCCCCCCCCTGCGCATTGAGACCCTCACGGGTAGGTAGGGTGCTTACAAATTGAATAGATTGATTGCTTGATAGATGGCTTAGCCTAATTGTGTGTGCAGGATTGGAGAGCTGTAGATGATAGTTACAATGAGGGTGGACAGGCAGTTGGTGTGATCCCAGATGTGCGGATGTTTGACAATGCGGAGTGTGTCCTTGGTGTTGTATGTGACTCTGAGGGTGTACCTCCTTAAGTTGGACCAATCATAATCCTGGTTTTGGTCTGTGGTCCCTGTGGGTTTTGGACTATCCGTCTGTGATGGCTATGTTGAAGTGGTGTTCTGATGTTGCGTACTACCACGTCACTGTAATAAAGGCGATGTGTGGTGCAGTTGTGTTGACAAGGTAACACAGTACAATGTGATGCTGCTGGAAGGTGTGTCTGTGCTGTACGAGGCTCATATCCTGGTTGCACATAGATGCACTGTTAGGTGGGGCTGCATCGTATTGCCAGTATCAGTTGCACACACAGGCTGAGAAGCTGTCATGGGTGTGTTTGTGGTAGCGTGATACCAGGTGGATGATAGTGTTCACTGTGTGGAGGGTGGCTGGAGCAAGAGTCTGTTGTGTCACATGAGTCATGAAAAGAGGTGAGTGTCTTGCAGTGTGCTTGTTGCCGGTGCTGACGGACCTACCTTTCTCATGGAGGTTGTGCAACAGTGGCACAGGTAAGCTGCGGCATGCTTTAAGAATAGATGGATGGAGGAGTGTCTTGTAGGTGTGTGTGGTGCAGGATCTGGCCACTCGGTGCTGCGTTGTGGCTGGGTATGCAGCAACACAAATGAGTGAACACATGATGGCAGAAGGGGTGTGACAACATGCTTAACAAGCACACAAATCCAAGGATTCCAGCAGGGCACAAAGTGACATGTGTATGTGAAGGCTGGAGTGTCTGGTCACCAATGGCTCACCACGAGCTAAATGTCTGAACAGTCGCCAAAGATCATGGGCACAGGATTAGGCAGCCTAAGGACAAGCGGGGCACAGGACACACAGCATCAGCAGGTGTAGCCTGCACGTTGTGTGTAACAAGCTAAACAACACATACACAACCATCTACATCAGGCACTATATGGTACATTTGCCATTCCCAATAGCATGTATGTTGTCACTGTACACGTAATCACATATGAGCAACCATCGTAAACCATGCCATATTGAACGCATGCAGATTGGCAACAGATGTGCGTTGACAGTAATGAGGCACAATGTACTGTGTTAAACACACTTACTACACAATAGAATAACGTTGTGTGTGAGGCCATGCTGCATTAGCCATTGTACATGCCCAGTGGCATTGTTCTGAAGACAATAACCGTCATGCAATGATGTCACCTGCGGCTGAAAGATTCTCCATACGACTGTCAGGGACTGGCCGTACCTTTGATCATCAGAGTCGTGCGATGCCCGAAGGGTTCCATCTCCAAATAGCCCATTGGTCTGAGTACAAATGACAGACACAAAAGGGAGATCAGGCGAGGGAAGGAGAGGATGGGAACTGCATGGAGGGAGATCTGAAAAAAAGTTGAACATGCATAAGGATTCAATATGTTTGTCACAGAATCACAGAATACCTTTGGACCTACACTGTACCAGTCACACCTGTGAAGTGTAAACTCTGGCGCTGTACCCTATGTGTGATCACAGATTTATCAATGAGACTAGATCAGATGCTTCAACACCAACAGATAAATAGGTAGTACAGTTTCTCACCTGAACAAAGCGAGTGTAATGCTCACAAGGCTGCACCTATACAATTAGATCCATGCGGCCATCAAATATTTCACAGTGTATGATTGAGGGTCCTAATCTCAGAAAATCTAATGTATAGCAGTGCTCCTGACACGAGGCCATCAATCCGTATGTAGCCCTGTGAATCTGTAAGGGCCATGACAGGACAGTAGACATTACCCGCAAGAGCCATTAGTAGCTCCTCAAATGAGGAAAGGAATGACCTAAACACAAGGAAGCCCCACAAGAGCCAGTCATTGGATCTTGAAACTGTGCTCCACTATGCTAAACATGATAAGCAGGTGTGACCAAACTCAACAGCTAGTAATGAGGAACAAAGCCACAAAAATAAGCCTACCGTGACCATGAGATGCTGCACGGCACAAGATAATCCTGTGATTTACCTCACTCGACTGGTGCCACGGAGATTTACCATTTGCTACAGCATAACATAGTGATGACATCAGCGCAACATTCCTGGCATCATGGGAATGGAAAGTGAACATCAACTCACCGAGAAGGCTAGCAAAGCAGTGTTCTCTACCGGCACTTAGGTAACGACATGACAGGGACATGACATACTGCCACTAGGGGCAATGCATCCATGCAAACAGACTCACAGGACAGTTGATAGAACACGTGGGACATACACTGGCCCACACCGACACAACATTGTTTTCTGGAAATCAAACTGCACTGGCCCACAAGGTTGAGTGGATGATTCGGACACATCCTGCTGCACACAGTGAGGCTGCAATTCTCCACTGAGCCTGTGCTTGTGATGTCACACACAATGGCAAGCCGTGTTAAGCGCAATGTGTCAGGGTCAATGTTACCACACATTGATGCATTCACCAAAGTCAATACTCAACTACGGATGACTGTCAAGAAAGCTGAGTGTCTTGTCATGGGAGTGGCGCTACATGAAATTGATACATGTAATGTGACAATGTTTGTATAGGACTACAACATGCGCATGAACAGTTTCCACACATTTATGAACCATACCAACAATAAACTGCCTGTTTGTAATCCTTACCCAAACTGACATTGCCACATGTCCGTGCAGGGAACTAAGATTCATCCAACGTTGCTATCATCAGGAGGAAGTGCAGGAGGACCAAGATGACACAAACAGACAACAGGCAGGGCGACCTGGAAAGGACAGGCACACAAGGGGTCACGTCATGGATCTTTTAATTCTGACATGGTGATGTACAGAACACTAACAATGTAGTGCACTTGTACATTCAAAGTTCCCTCATTGCGCTCATGTGTGTGGCATCACATCGGCACTTGTGTGACACTGCACCACAAACATCAAAGTGATATTGTAGACAGTCTGCTGGACAAATTATTGTACCAGTGTAGCAAACAACAATTACAATGTACATAGCACAATCAACACTGCTTCAACACATTAAATCACAAATGATTCTGCCGTGGGCTACACATCATGGACATTTATGCCAGCTAGTTGGCACACCTACAACAAAACTGATTCACCTATTATCAGTGAAATGGACATGACATGTACTGAACTGTTCAGCTGGGCAGATCTGAGTTACCAGAACAATGTATCACGTCAGTGACACACGTAACGTGACCTGCATGAGAAGGTTGTCAACACATCCAGACAGCTGACTGCAAAGAGCACACCCACGTCACATGCGCTATATATTTAACATTTCTGTGATATTGGGCCTGAGTTGTGCATTTGACTAAACTACACCACAGCCATCCTCAGAATGCAGATCTGTATGTCTGTGTACAAATGCTCTATGATGCCATCACACACATGAGCTGTAGAAATACCCCTGTGGCATGGTGTGCGTACATGTGAGTCACTTGCAATCACGACACAGACCCATCACAGATGCACCTAAAGAGGATTACGTTTACCGGATACAAACAGCATGTCCTATCTTTTACATGGCACACACATTACATTGTCACACAGGGTAATGCTGAGCGTCAATTGGTCAAGTGAGACAGTGCCTCTGTCCCTGGCATCATGTGACAGATGCCCGTAATGAAGAGTGTGACATCGTAGTGTTCTTGTGAATAACAAAAGGTTCATGATGTTACTCATGTGACAAGTGTGAAGGTAATGTGAACGACATTGTGGCCCATCACAAATGTCATGTCTCCACAGCTCATCATACATCAACTGGGCCACTAGATCACATGCTCTCTGCTATAGAACTGTGTGCCACACCTAGGGCCTGCTCATGTAAGTATGCCATGCCAACACATACATGGATATCCTCATGATGACCCCACACCCACATCCCTGCCATGTGTTTTCCTGTTCTCACTATAGTAATGGTGCCATGCGTGAGCTTGTTGAATGCACTGTACACATGCATTGCATTGTAGACATACGCGAGCAGAGCGTACCCCAATGGTACGTGCGTGTGTACGGGTTGATCCCTATTGCATTGTAGACATACGGGATCAGCGCGTACCCCAATGGTACCTGCGTGTGTACGGGTCGATTCCCTATTGCATTGTAGACATACGCGAGCAGAGCATACCCCAACAAGTTCGGTCAGCATCCTATGCCCTGTCGTCATCGTCAATGTGGTGCAAGTGTGTGTCTTTGGGACTTGGGCCAGGTGTACTGATGTTGTTTCACTTTATCTTCCTGACAGGTATCTGCCTATGAGAAGGGGGAGATCTGGCTGGACACTGCGTTTGCCCTTCATGATATTTTGGCACTGATCATGAGTCTCTACATGGAGTTCAGCAGGGGTCTGCCTCAGTGGCCTTTGCCCCTGGTATACTTTGTACTTCTCATGAGTTAGCTACATGTGCACACTGTCCATGTATACAAAATGTTGCTGGTGCATATTCCCACTGGGCAGTGCGTGTGTGCATATTCACAAGAAATGTTGCAGGTTGTTTGTAAGTAATATTGATGGGCATCCATACAATGTGACCTTAGCTTACTTGATATACCTGCCCAGTTATTGATACCCAGATTGTGAGTTCTCGCTACTTGAGCTGTATCACTCACATTGAAGGAGTGATTGGGGTGTTGTGCATGGGAGGTGTGATGGGCCTGCCTGTTTGGCCTTGTCAGTGGTGTGCTGTGTATATTTTTTCTGATGTGAAATTGTCACTGTGCACTTAGCCTGTACTGCAGGACAATGCAGTCATTTTTGGATTTACAGGCGATGTTATTGGCTTCCACAGATGATTGTTCCACATCCTTTATTGCTACATATATGGATTGGTGGTGCAACACAGTATCTTCTTGGTGTGCACACTACAGTATTCAGATTTCCCATGTAGTTGCGGGTGTGTCAATAATGCATCAATGTTTTTCACATTCACAATTGTAGGCACATCAGCCTCGTGTTTTTCTTGATTTTGGACATGTGTGCCACTTCAATTGACAGCCAGTGTGTGTTCTGTGCTAGCAACTGTATGGTGTGGTGGTAGTTGCCCCTGTGAGGAGTGTCACTACACTGTGTGGTGATGGAGGGAGCCTCTGTAACAATCATATACTCACACCCAGTCAACAGGTCAGGGTTTTATCCATCACCTCTCTGTTGCCCACTCTGCCCCCCAAGTTCAAACATGGTCATGTGCAAATCTGTCTGTCCAGTTGCCTCATGGGAACAGTCCAGCCATAATTGTCAAGCCATGCCTTCCCTGGACTGGGAACATGGTTCCTGGAACCACTTTCTTGCATTACAGCCATCTTCAGCCATGCTTGTTTGTATACACATCTGTGTTTCACACAGGCCTGGCTGTAGACAGCTGTGATGCCAGTGAGAGGTGATGGAGAACTTGTTTCAGGTCCAGGGATGGCATCACATGGCAGTTCGGGCAGGACTGTTCCCATGTGGCACAGGGTCAAACAGATTTGAACATGACCATGTCTAGACTTGGGTGGCAGAGTGGGCAACTGAACGGTGATTGATCAACACCTATCCTGTTGACAGGCAGTGGCTCATCATTGTGACTCTCATCCAAGTGGTGGCCTTGTCTGTTACTTGTATCTTTGTATACAATGAGCATTGCGTCTATTACAATTGCGCATTACAAGACTTATATATGTGCAGAGGTATGTGGCATGTGACTCATGATGCATGAAATGATTAGAAATGTCCACAAAAGATTTGTTGCTGATATGCCCGATGTGTACAGGCAACTGATATATTTGTCATTTTCTCCTTGCCAACAGCATCATCACCACAATCTGGAGAAGACACAGGCACGGACCGGATAGAGGGACCCAGCAACAGTGCCACCAGCTTTGAGGAGTCGGAGGGAAGCAGTGGCACAGAGGGTAAGGGGTGTCAGGTGAACGGACCTCATGATCATGACACCTCTTACCATGTGGACGGCTCAGATTTTGACTCTCAGGAGGAGGGGGAATATGCAGCTATGCCATCTACAACAACTTGCCTGTCCCCTCCTCCTCCGGAACCATCCCCACCCTCCCAGTTGTTAGGGTCCCTAGGGTCCGTGCACCCCTGTGTCTCCTTTGTCCCCGGCACCGCAGCCCCTGCCCCTGTCTCCCCTGCTGCCCTCAGTGCTGAGTCTGTGGACCTGCTCCGGCAGATCCAAGTTGGTCAGACATCAATGCTGACTGTCCTCCATGGCCAAACATACATCATGACACAGTACATTATGTCTGGGCACTGCTGGGAGTCATATGCACCCACCCCTGTCATGTCTGGGCACTGCTGGGAGTCTTGTGCACACCCCTCTCCTATGTCTGGGGACTACTGGGAGTCATATGCACCCACGCCTGCCATGTCTGGGCACTGCTGGTGGTCCTGTGCACACCCCTCGCCTATGTCTGGGCACTGCTGGGGGTCCTGTGCACACCCATCTCCTATGTCTGGACACTGCTGGGAGTCCTGTACTGGAGTTCCCATGAGACACGGGGTCAGACTGATTTGCATATGGCCATATCTGAACTGGGGTGGCTGAGTGAGTTAAAGAATGGTGATGGACTAAACCCAGATCAGTTGACTGGGGGTGAGTGTTTGATTTGCTCAAACGCTCTGCCATCATCCCCTTTTTGTATCGCTTTGTTCGCCCTAAGTTGGCAGGGTATGCTCAGACTTGAGTCCCTTGCTCACTTGGCCACTGGATTCAAGATAGCCTGGCTGATGAGGATTATGAATCCAAAACTGGTCCCAGGATGCTTGTTTCCGGTCCAGGGAAGACATTGCTTGGCAGTTCGGGTTGGACTGTTCCCATGAGGCACAGGGTGAGACTGATTTGCATATGGCCATGTCTGAACTGGGGTGGCTGAGTGAGCTAAAGAATGGTAATGGACTAAACCCAGATCAGTTGACTAGAGTGAGTGTTTGATTTGCTCAAACGCTCCGTCCATAATCCCCTTTTTGTATCGCTTTGTTCGCCCTAAGTTGGCAGGGGATGCTCAGACGTGAGTCCCTTGCTCACTTGGCCACTGGATTCAAGATAGCCTGGCTGATGAGGATTATGAATATAAACCGGTCCAAGGATGCTTGTTTCCGGTCCAGGGAAGACATGGCTTGGCAGTTCAGGCTGGACTGTTCCCATGAGGCACAGGGACGGACTGATTTGCATATGGCCATGTCTGAACTGGGGTGGCTGAGTGAGCTAAAGAATGGTGATGGACTAAACCCAGATCAGTTGACTGAGGGTGAGTGTTTGATTTGCTCAAACGCTTCCTCCTTCATCCCCTTTTTGTATCACTTTGTTCGCCCTAAGTTGGCAGGGTATGCTCAGACTTGAGTCCGTTGCTCACTTGGCCACTGGATTTAAGATAGCCTGGCTGATGAGGATTATGAATCCGAAACCGGTCCCAGGATGCTTGTTTTCGGTCCAGGGAAGACATGGCATGTCAGTTCGGGCTGGACTGTTGCCATGAGGCACAGGGTCAGACTGATTTGCATATGGCCATGTCTAAACTGGGGTGGCTGAGTGAGCTAAAGAATGGTGATGGACTAAACCCAGATCAGTTTACTGGGGGTGAGTGTTTGATTTGCTCAAACGCTTCCTCCGTCATCCCCTTTTTGTATTGCTTTGTTCGCCCTAAGTTGGCAGGGTATGCTAAGACGTGAGTCCCTTGCTCACTTGGCCACTGGATTCAAGATAGCCTGGCTGATGAGGATTATGAATCCGAAACCGGTCCCAGGATGCTTGTTTCGGGTCCAGGGAAGACATGGCTTGGCAGTTCGGGCTGGACTGTTCGCATGAGGCACAGGGTCAGACTGATTTGCACATGGCCATGTCTGAACTGGGGTGGCTGAGTGAGCTAAAGAATGGTGATGGACTAAACCCAGATCAGTTGACTGTGGGTGAGTGTTTGATTTGCTCAAACGCTACGTCCATTATCCCCTTTTTGTATCGCAAACAACCATTAAGCATGCAAGACGTGCAAAAAGCAATAGAGGACATACACATTTTTTAAAACATGCAAATAAAATACATGAAATTATCAGGTTTTGGCATATTAATGAGAAACAATCTGAATACAAACAGGCTGGAAGGAGCAAACCCAAGATTAAGACAGAGTCAAGAATAATTTGAATATGGGCGAATTTTGCAAACCAGCGGTCTGCGAATTTGCGCGAAATCGCAAAAAAATCCACGAATTCACAGATTTGTCTGTGAAATCGCGGATTTATTTGCGATTTGTACCATACTTAACTGGAGTACATTCTACTGGCTAATCAGCAAGTGCTACCTCGTTGGGTAAAATTATCATGCGTTTCCTACAATACAGCTGCCTAAATGCTCAGAAGGGTTGACCCTGTGTGTCTGTAACTTTGCCACCGCGCCCAAAGGCGCCGAGGTCCCTCGAGTGAGCTGTCCATCACAGTGGGGGAAAGGGCGGGAAGAGGTTGCATAGCCTAGTATGTGTGGGGCCGGGCTTCTGTGCGAGTTCACATGCCTCTTGTTTATGAAGGGTCACAGACCCATAAGAGCAGCCGACGAGGAGAAAGCATTAAGTGCTACCTCGTTGGGTAAATGTATTGTGCTTTTCCTGCACTACAGTTGTGTAAATGCCCAGAAGAGTTGTGTTCAGTGACCACGTTTGTCTGTAACTTTGCCACCGTGCCGATAGGCGCAGAGGGTCCTTGAGTGAGCTTTCCATCACAGTGGGGGAAAGGGCGGGAAGAGGTTGCCTAGCTTAGTATGTGTGGGGCCGGGTTTCTGTGCGAGTTCACATGCCTCTTGTTTATGAAGGGCCAGAGACCGATAAGAGCAGCAGATGAGGAGAAAGCAGAAAGTGGTACCTTGTTGGGTAAATGTGTCGTGCTTTTCGTGCACTACAGTTGTGTAAATGCCCAGAAGAGTTGTGTTCAGTGACCACGTGTGTCTGTAACTTTTCCACCGCGCCCATAGGCGCCAAGGTCCCTCAAGTGAGCTGTCCATCACAGTGGGGGAAAGGGTGGGAAGACGTTGCATAGCCTAGTATGTGTGGGGCCGGGCTTCTGTGCGAGTTCACATGCCTCTTGTTTATGAAGGATCAGAGACCGATAAGAGCAGCAGTTGAGGAGAAAGCATTAAGTGCTACCTCGTTGGGTAAATGTATTGTGCTTTTCCTGCACTACAGTTGTGTAAATGCCCAGTAGAGTTGTGTTCAGTGACCACGTGTGTCTGTAACTTTGCCACCGCGCCGATAGGCGCAGAGGGTCCTTGAGTGAGCTGTCCATCACAGTGGGGGAAAGGGCGGGTAGAGGTTGCATAGCCTAGTATGTGTGGGGCCGGGTTTCTGTGCGAGTTCACATGCCTCTTGTTTATGAAGGGTCGGAGACGGATAAGAGCAGCAGTTGAGGAGAAAGCAGAAAGTGGTACCTCGTTGGGTAAATGTATCGTGCTTTTCCTGCACTACAGCTTTGTAAATGCCTAGAAGAGTTGTGTTCAGTGACCACGTATGTCTGTAACTTTGCCACCGAGCCCATAGGCGCCGAGGTCCCTCAAGTGAGCTGTCCATCACAGTGGGGGAAAGGGTGGGAGGACGTTGCATAGCCTAGTATGTGTGGGGCCGGGCTTCTGTGCGAGTTCACATGCCTCTTTTTTTATAAAGGGTCAGAGACCGATCAGAGCAGCCGATGAGGAGTAAGCAGCAAGTGCTACCTCGTTGGGTAAATGTATCGTGCTTTTCCTGCACTACAGCTGTGTAAATGCCCAGAAGAGTTGTGTTCAGTGACCACGTATGTCTGTAACTTTGCCACCGTGCCCATAGGCGCCGAGGTCCCTCGACTAAGCTGTCCATCACAGTGGAGGAAAGGGGGGAAAGAGGTTGCATAGCCTAGAGCGTGTGGGGCCGGGCTTCTGTGCGAGTTCACATGCCTCTTTTTTTATAAAGGGTCAGAGACCGATCAGAGCAGCAAATGAGGAGAAAGCAGTAAGTGCTGGTCACTGGAAGTACAGGGGGATTGCGCTCGAGAAACTCGTGGATGCCTAGACCCCCATCACGGACTACAGCTAACTGTAGAATATAGAACTGGGGAGAAAGCACACCTGCCTAGCATTGACTGTGCTCAATTGATTCTTGGGCTGATTATAATGCGTTAATGAATTTGAGCTTCAACTCGGGCCCCTGCTTTTTTTATCTGTAAGTGCTTCCTGCTGAGGTTTAACTGTTGGGACAGGTGCCTCGTTGCCAAATGTAACTATTCTCTGACCCTGCTTCGAGGTTCAGAGCAGGGTCAGAGAATAGTTGCAAGTAGGCAACAAGGCACCTCAGGAAGCACTTACAGGGTTACAGCAGGTGCCCAAGTTGAAGTTAATTTATTTGCAACCATTTTGTAAATGGCTACAAAGAAATTTGCCTCAACTTGGGCACGTGCTGTAACCCTGTAAGTGCTTCTTGAGTAAAATTCGTCCCGCTCGCGGATTGGCGGATTTTGCAGCGATTTTGCGCGATTCGCGGATCGAGAAATCACGGAAAATCCACAAATTCCGCGAGCGGAACGAATTTTCCACCCATACTTAGTATAATTCATCAACCTACTACAATTAATCTAAAGACATTGACCTCCTGGAGCGGACTGCAGCTTTAACAAATAGTCACATCCACACATTTCGCAATCTGGTAATGCCAGTAAAAAATGATGGTATGCTTGCATACAAAGCCATAGATTCCTAAGCCTCAAAATTAGTATGAGAAATGTTTTAGTATCCATTTTATAATATTCACAATAGAAGTGAAAATGTACTGTAGTTTATTTGTGCAAATTAATACATGGGCATTGTCTAGAGTCAAGCTGGGGCTGGTGTCCAGTCGGAAAACAAAGAAAATATTTCACTATTCTGGCCCAAAAGCTGAACAGTACTTATTAGTATTCTGCAGATAGTTGGTAGAAATGGCCCCAGGATTAAGATATAAATAATGCTTACCACTTGATTATTGTCTTACAGCCCTCATCCTCTCTTCTTTGGCTCGCTGTAGCAATGCACAACCTTTGTACTAGCCATGCTCATCTATTCTCAATAATGTACATCACTTAGGTTCTACAGAACCACATGCATCTCACACCTGAAACCACTTGTACCAATCAATAGTTACATTCAGCAGCACTGCTTTCTGTTCCCTCCATATCCTTTACCCTACATCACATAAATTTACATTATCCCCACACTCTCTTCAGCTTACATGAACACCTCCAACCTAAACCTCGACATGCAAATACCTTATTCACTGCACTGTCATAGGACAGTAACGACTGCCATGTGTTGATCCTGGGAGCTTGTATGATTTTTCAGGGAGACAGATACACACTACTGACAAATGAGGCGATCTGAAGATCAGGATTTCGATTTTCAGTAATACCAACGGGGGTATATTTAGTAAAAAACATTGACTAATAGCAACTCCTGGTGGATGCAGTGAAACATGAATCATGGTACAACCATGCCTGTGTGCTTTGCGAAGAAGATTTCTAGAGGAGCAGAGCATGCTGCAAATTGTGGTTAAGGCAGAGATCAAGAAGAAACTCCCACAGATGAGAAGAAGCTGTCCTTGTTATACTGCTGGACTGTGACTCCAGGGCAGACAATATTTGCCTCTGCATTTGCACTTCTAAACAAGTTAAGGATACGTGGCTAGACAGGAGCATGCCCTGAGGCAGAGCAGGTCAGAGCCGTCCAGATAAACAAGCATTGGCAAACCAATAGGTCACACCAAGGCAAAAGCTATTGACTTTGCCAAAGTGTTTATCCATCTTGTACACCAGTGTGGCTGCTGTACAGCTTGGCTAAAAGAAAGTGGTGTGGAGGAAAGTGGTGTGGAGTGGAGTGTCATTGAGTGAAGTGGTGAAGAGTGTCGTAGGGAGGAGTGGAGTGGAGGAAATTACACTAGTGTGGGAGAGTGGAGTAGAGTGGTGTAGAGTTTCAGCATCATAGAATGGATGGGCATAGAGTGGCCTGGAATGATGTAAAGTGGAGTGGTGTAGAGTGGTTAAGTGTGTCAGAGTAAAGTAGAATAGAGTGGAGTGTCGTAGAGTGGCATAGAGTGAAGTAGGCTGTCGTAGAGTGGAGTGGCATAGAGTGAAGTGTTGTAGAGCAAAGTTATGTAGAGTGGAGTAGCATAGCATAGAGCGGAGTAAAGTGTCTTAGAGTACAGTGGAGTGGCATGGCATGAAGAGGAGTGGTGTAAAGTAACGTAGAGTGGAGTAAAGTGCCATGAAGTGGAGGGATGTAGAGTGGAGGGGCATAGAGTGGAAGTGCATGAATGGGAGTTGAGTGGAGTGACATCGAGTTGCATAGAGTGAAGTTGTGTAAGTGGAGTAGTGGAGCAGAGTAGATTAGAGTGTAGACTGGAGTGGTGTAGAGTAGAGTATGCATCGCGTGGTAGCGCACTGCCTTTTCAGTCAAAACATTTTCAATTGAAATGACCATTACATTTGCACATACAGTTTTACTGATGAAACTATAGAGTGCACAAATGATAATGTGTGGAAATGGCTTCGTCGAGTGTATTGATTTGTTTTGATCATATTAAGATATTTATTTCCACCACACAAGAAAGTGCCTCATTTGTTCTTTACTAATTCTGAAATGTTTGCATAGTCCATTTACAGACGTTTGAATTTCGTTGCTTGCTGGAAAAACAAATTTCATTTGTAACCCCCAGTATTCCGCAAGACTGTGACATAAATCCTTTCACTTTGAAGTCAGAGAAAGAAAAGTAAACACCAAGCTCCCTCAGAAGACAAAGCCTGACATTTGACCTTAGAATGATCAGACAAATGTGGCAAGATCAGAACAAAATGTAAAGGCCTGTTTGCAGAAAGTGAGCACTCATGGAAGAATACAAGGAGTGAGTCAGAGAGGTGGTAAACAGACTTTGCTCCACCAGAAGGACAAAGACATGCTGGACAGCATAACGCAAATACAGCCAGCATATAAAAATCAAGCTAATGTGAGTTACAAACCCCAAATCCAGTAATAAGCAATGGGCGAAATGAACTCCTTGGTCAGCTTTCAGAATGTTCCTGCGTTCTCTGTCTGGTAGACTTTGACCTAAAAAAGAAAGCATAGTTTACATAACACTTGTTTAAACAGCTCGTAAAGCTTTTCACATCCACAGAGGGCATGCTGAGTCATAACGTTTCTAAATCCTTGTACAAAAGGAGGATTAGCAAAACCTGTATGCCTGGAGAGATGACTATACTTAAGACAAATAAGGCGAAACAGCATTTCCAAGAATTGCTCACTCCAGCAATCTATGCATCGATAATTTAAAGAAATCTGAACGCAAGAATGTCGAAGCGAAACCAAACACTTCTGCAAAATAAAATAAAATGCAATCAGTAATACACTAAAGCCTAGTGCACCTTTGTGCATGTAGTGCAAGTTCCTGGCTGCAAAAGTGGCATCACACAACCTGCTTCTGCTCCTCGATGGTGACATTGCGCCATGTGGTCCCTGGTGGCCATCACCATGGACAAACAGTGGCCATATGCCGCGGATGCCACTCAGTAGTTCTGTTTCCTGCTGCAGTTTCTAGACTCCTCTCTGCCCCCCACCCCCTCCCATTCTATGGATCCCTTTACTTAAAGACCTTTTGCTTTGATCAAACACAGAGAGTGCACATATTTATCAGTCTCATGCAAATAAGCGTTTCTTCCTTGCATAGCTTGTACAGATCCCATAATGTTTTCCCTTGTCCATTTGCATCCTCTCAAGCGTGATCTTTTATTCCCTTTTCTCTTTCTATGTATTTGCTCTTGGGTTCTCACCCCATTGTGCAACAGCAGAAGCAAGACAGAGTTGATCATGCTAGTCCATCATGCAGTCATTTTTAAATGGTGCCATTTATGAAGAACTACAACAGCACCTCTTACAAGTTAGATGGATCATACTGGGAATCTGGTGTCCCAAAAAGTTGATTTTCATTGTTTTGCCGTATTAGGTTTCACTTATTCTAGGTTCTTTTTGGAATGACTTTCAGACTTGCTTTGTAGAACTCTTCTAGTCAGTGAGAAATTATCGCAATTCATTCTTACTTCATAATCAGAATACTCTTCATTTGGCTGCAAACAACCATAAAAGCATGCAAGACGTACAACATATCAATAGAATGCATACAAATTACTTAAAACATGCAAATAAAAAACATGAAATTATCGGGTTTGGGATATTAATGAGCAAAAATCTGAATAAAAACAGGCTGGGATGAGCAAAACCAGGAATAAGACAGAGTCAAGTATAATTCATCAGCCTTCTAAAATGAATCTAAAGACATCGACCTCTTGGAGCAGACTGCAGCTTTAAGAAATAGAGTCACATGTCCACACATTTCGCCATCTGGTAATGCCTGTAAAAAATGATGATACGCTTGCATACAATGCCAAAGGTTCCTAAGCCTCAAAAATGCTATGAGAAATGTATTAGTATCCATTTTATAATATTCACAATAGAAAAGAAAATGTACCGTAGTTTATTTGTGCAAATAAATAAATTGGCATTCTCTAGAGTCAAGCTGGGGTTGGTGTCCAGTCGGAAAACATAGAAAATATTTGACTATCCTAGCCCAAAACCTGAACAATAAAAGGCTTTCCCAGCTCTTTTTTTTTGTTAAATAGTTTTTATTGCAGACATAAAATAGAAAACATACAGCTGTACATACCGATGTGACTGCCCGTCCTCCCAGCCATACATTCCCCATCAGCAATCATTACACAGCCTTAGAGCCCACATCCCGGAGGCTGGGCGGCGCAGGAACCGATAACACTCACCCCTGGCAATGGCACAGGGGATGTCAGGATCTTCAGTCGGTCATGGATCTGATATCTGCTTTTTGAATATTATCTCCCCCCCCAACTCCCAAACTGTAGACAATCCACGCTGTAGTTCACCTTGTAGGTCCTAGCACACACCGACTCTATACCTCTCCCTCCGTCTTCAACCTCCCAACTATCTCACAGATGTATTGGGGTAACAAACCCCCCCAAGAGGGCCCAGTTCGGCATGTCGATACCTCCCTCCTGTGCCTGGTGACTGCTCACGCCGCCCCCCCATACCAACATCTCTTACAGCCGCATTTTGTCCCTTCCCCCCCTATCCCAACCCCCCACTTAACTGCAACTGATGTGGGCCTCGCTAATCTAAATGTCTGAGCCAATGATGAGGTCATCTCGTCCTTATTCCATATACAGTGTATTTCCCGGAATTACCATTTAGAACCCTACAAACTCATTCGTCTTCAGTCTCTAAGCTGTTTTTAAATTTCTGTACCAAGTCTTCCCACTCTCTCGCCATTTCAACGCACTTTTCATTATCTGTGCGGGCTGCCTGCCTACGTCTAAGCACTCCTTCACTACTGGCCCACTTGCACATCTCACTCGCCCATCTCCTACTTGAGGGGCCCTCCTTCGACTTCCAGTGCCAGGTTATCTCCCTTTGCGCTAACATAAGTCCCAGGTCAATACATTTACTGGATATCTTAGTCTTCTTCGTATGGGGGAACCAAAGCAGCAGACAGGTCGCCATGTCGTATTCCACCTGTCTGTCCGTAGCTTCATTCAGCAGTTCCCCTATCTCCGCCCAATAGCGTCCCAGCTTGGGACAGTCCCATAACATGTGCTCCAACTCCACCTCAGGCATCAAACATCGGGGGCAAGCTGCATCTTGTTCTTGGAAATATTTCTTAAATTTCCCCGGAGTGAGGTATGCCCTGTGCAACACAAAAAAGTGCACCTGTTGGAAACGCGCATTTCTGCTCCCTTTCCACGTCCTTTTCAGTATTTGGGCCCAAGTCACATCCGGTATGGGCTTCCCCACACTCTCTTCCCATTTTTGCTCAAGTGCCTCCAACGGTGCCAAACCCTCCTGCAGCAAGCGAGTCTGCAGACAGGTAACCGCCTTGAAGGTTCCCGTCGCCATCACCACATATTGACAGACCAGCGTGGTCTTGGGTTCCAACTGCCCTGATTTCCAGTGTTTCTTCATGGCGGATACCACAGCCATGTGCAACAGGAAACTTCCATCCGGAAGTCCGAACTGGTCCTGTAGTGCCGGGAAGGACAACAACTCCCCTTCAGCATATAGGTCTCCTACCACATGAAGCCCCAACTCCTCCCATTCCATTAATCTTGACTAGTCCCCCCCATGTGGTAGTGCCGTCAGCATGCCCAAGGGGATTTCAGGCGCATACGGATGGAGTACACCTGCCCTACGCTGACTCCTGTTCCAACACAACTTCAGGGTTCTTTCTTCCGATGTCAACTCCTTTACCTCTAGCTTTTGTTGCATAACAATATAAGAAAGTACATGCCTCTGGGTTCCCATCCCGCGGACTTCCTCTGGACCCCTGAACTCCCTTGCAAAGTTCTGCGTGAGGATCTGTAGCTGCACTGCTAAATAGTAGAGTTCAAAATTGGGGACAGGCAGTCCTCCGTCCAATTTTGGTCTCAATAGTGTATCAAGCGCTACCCGTCTCCTCCCAAGCCCATATATAAAATCTATCGTGAGCGTCCTCAGGTCACGGAAGAACCTTGGGGGTATCCAGAGCGGGAGGGTACGGAAATAATATAGAAGGCGAGGCAGAGTCACCATCTTCAGCAGTGCTACTCTCCCCAGCACCGAAAGAGGTAGCGTAGCCCAGAACGCCATACAGCCCCTCAAAGCCCTGATACAGCGGCCTACATTCCCTTCCAACATGGTTTCCGTGTCATGATAGATCCGGACCCCCAGGTAGGTGAAACATGATCTCTCCCATACCAGTCCAGTGGGCAGCGGTGGTTGCTGCATGTCGTCCCTCAGAGGGAATACACATGTCTTACTCCAGTTAACCCTGAGGCCAGAAAGTGCCCCAAAGTCTGTCAGCAGAGTCACCGCTCCTTGTAGTGCCACAGTCGTGTCCTCTAGGAACAGGAGCAGATCATCCACATACAGCGAGATATAATGTGGTCCCCCACTACATAGTATGCCACCATAGGGCCCCGTTCTGGCATGGGCCGCTAGAGGTTCAATGGCCAGTGCGAACAGCAGAGGCGAGAGCGAACAGCGCTGTCTTGTGCCCCTTTGCACCGGATATTGCGCTGAGATGACAGGCCCCAATCGCACCCTAGCCGTCGCTAATGAATATAAAATGGGCTTTCCCAGCTCTTATTAGTATTTTGATGATATTTGTTAGAAATGGCGGCAGGATTAATATATAAATAATGCTTACCACTTGATTATAGTCTTACAGCCCTCATCCTCTATTCTTTGGCTCACTGTAGCAACAAGACTTGAATTTGCTTTCTGAGAGAGGATGCCCTTGGTGTTCTATCTAAAAACATATCAGCCAATCCAATATCTTCCAGAGGTTTTTTGATATACACTATCCAGGAGATCTAAAGACCCTTATCACATCCAAATTGTCTATAACTATCCCTCTGGCTAATTGTGCTTCTTCTGAGCTCCAGATAGACAGACGAAAGAGAATTGTCCAGCTATGAATACAATCAATCAGAAAGGGTGACACGGGGGCTGACAGAATCGATTTTCCTCCCTTTGGTGGTTAGTCGAGTCACCCATGCCCCATATGACTGCCCAATAAGTTGATATAGGAATAAATTGTGCCGAATATATTTGCAAGAGGGATGTGAAGACCCTCTCTCCCTTGGGAGACGGAAAGCCTAGCAAAGAGCCAACAGCCCTGGATAACTTGGTCCTGCTTTTTTCGATTTGGGCGGACCACATCCCAGATGACCTGAAAGTGACCTCCATTTAAGAGAAAGACCTAGGGGCTCATTAGGATGGGGAACGGAGGCCCCGCTTTAGCGCTGGTAATGTCTGGTGCAGCAATATTTTTGGCAAAATGACCTCCACCTCGGATTCCTTTACTACCATAGGGCAAAAGTGCCCCTCATCTCTCCATAGCTCCTCTCTCACATACATTTAATTTGTTTTAAAGCGCTGGTTAGGGCTGGTTTTACTAATTCACTCAGCTATCCAAACAAATGCAGATCTGTTCTTCGCAGCAGGGATATTATCCCAATGCTCTACTTTATGGCGAGTCAAAACTGCCACTAGACAAAATTTCATTTCTCTCTATATAGCAGGAACATTAACCACAAGAGTTATCTTGACATTTTTATTACTTCCTTAAAGCTGGAAGCACAAGGTACTCTGCAGGAGGTGCTTTTTATTGTAAGTTATTGCTCAACACAGCACCCCTCCCCCCCTTGGGGTCAGTGCCTCCCTCCAAATCAGCGCCAGTCGCACTGCCCTAAAGCCAGCCCTGGTCCAGTCTCAGTGGCTCCCTTTGGCCACAGACAGTCCACTGCGCTGTGTCTTTGTTAGTGAGACACACTCTCTTCATGCGCCTGCACTAGGAAGGTGAACCTTGAACAGACTCCTCAGAGGCACTACCATCTCTGAGCCCTTCTTCAAGGTGCTTACCCCTCACAGGCCCAAGGGGCCAACATGCTAAACGTTCCAGTTTACCTAGGGGTGATAACAAACTTGTATCTGACCCAGAACCAGTGCTTTAAGTGAGCCAGGACTGTCCGGTACTGAGAACCGGCACTTTTTATTTTGAGAGCGAGTGTACCTGCACATCTCAAGGGAGATGTACTAGTTTTAATTGGAGAGTACCAGCACTTCTCAGAAACAAGCAGGTACTCTGGTACAAGCTTCCTGCACTTCTATTATCCCATTTCAGGCACTGCCCTGAACTGCAGGCAGCACAGTTCTCTGGCAACACTGCACACTAACAAACTTGTGCATATTGCTAGAAGAGATGTACTGTCTGAGCCAGGACAGCTACTGTGCACGTTAACAGTCGTGCAGGGAGCCATGCATACTAGCATTCCTGCACACTCGCAATCCCGTGCAAGGCTGCTCTTCTGTGCTTTTTTGAGTTTGTGCATTCAGTGTTAGCTCTGTGCACGGTAGCCCAGGAAGCAGGTGTGCCTCAAGCTTTTTTACAGAGGCAGATCCATGCACAGCAAGTGTTATGGACAGTTAGTTCTGTGCACTGAGCCTTACAGGCAGCTTTACACTATGCTAGCTATGTGTACAGGTTGCGCTGCACTACAGTCTCCCTGTGCAAGAAAACTGTGCAGGCAGCCCTGAGCATAAGCTGCATTGTTCACTGCAGCCCTCCAGACTGTTCCACTTGTGCACTAGTCGGCCTGTGCACTGGCAGCTCGACTTATTTGGAGGCAGTCCCGGACTGGTCATTCCGGGCACCGGTCAATCCCCCAGTAGGCTGGATGGGGTGGGGGCCGGTTTTGGTACAGGGAGACGGTTCTGTTGTGGGGGCTGATTTGGACCGACCGTGACTCCGTGAGTCACGGTCGGTCCAAATCGGCCCCAACAACAGAACACAGTACATTAAGCCTGTTTATAATTTATTAACCCGTTCTATGCTCATGACGGAGCTGCTCCGTCATGTGCCTCGGTTGAGCTGTGCTCATGACGGAGCGGTTCCGTCAGGGCCTGCTCGTCGCGCCTGCGCGGCGCGAATTTCGCACCTGCGCTGGACGTTCCATTGAGCGGGGCGGGCCATGATGGAACCGCTCCGTCACGAGCACAGCTCAACCGTGGCTCGTGACGGAGCAGCTCCGTCACAAGCATTCGAGCGCCGCTCGGCCGCCCCACCCCCCTAGCGCTGCGGCGGAATTCCCGCCGCAGCGAAGGAGCTAAACCCCCCACACCATCTGACCTGTCAAGCTGCGTTGCGTCTACAACATCATCATGGTCGGGTGACGTCACGTGACCATGATGATGTAGACGCACACAGCGGAGTCTGAAGCGGAGACCAGACCCAGCTGTTGCCTCAATCAACTAACTGTGCCTGACACCGTCATGGCCGCCAAGAGAGCTGCGCAGCAAGTTGGGCCAGCTACACCGTTTAGGCCTTTTACAGCTGCACAACAAGCAGTGCCAGCTGCACCATGTAGGCCTTTTACAGCTGCGCAGCAAGTAGTGCCAGCTGCACCGTTTAGGCCTTTTACAGCTGCGTAGCAAGTAGTGCCTGCTGCTTCGTTAAGGCCTTTTCACAGCTGGGCAGCAAGTAGTGCCAGCTGCACCGTTTAGGCCTTTTCACAGCTGGGCAGCAAGTAGTGCCAGCTGCACCGTTTAGGCCTTTTAAAGCTGTGCAGCAAGTAGTGAAAGCTGCATCACTTAGGCCGTTTACAGATGTGCAGCAAATAGAACTGTTTCCAGCTGCATTGCTTAGACCTTTTTCAGCTGCACAGCTATTAGTGCCAGCTGCACCTTCAAAGTTACTTTTCCGTGGGGACAGGTCTGATTAAGTTGGAGTCCTGCTGCAGGAACAGCACAATTGACACTATGGCTTCAGGGCATTTGAGTCCCCCTCTGAGATGGCCAGTTGGCCAGGGAGTCTGCAAGGTTTGTAGGGTTGCCAGGCCAGTACTTATATGTTGGTGCTAGAAATTGCTTTTCATGTAGTATGTTCTCCGCACCCTGTTCTGAGCACCTCTACAGGTGGTCTTAAAATGATGAGGCTGTTGTGCATAATTAGGCCTTGCTAGTCCCGGACGGCACATTAGCTCTGATACTCTCACCTTAACGTCTGGATTATGTGCCCCCAATTATGCCCTTTTATTTCTCTTTTTCACCGCCCTCCCAATAACACCTTCCTCTTATCCCCCCACCCTCGTCCGCCACATTTTTCCATCATGGCCACCACTCGAGTTAAGGTTGGAACTAATTGCTACAAAATCATTTATCCACCCAGCCTGACTAAAGCTGCAACAAAACGATGGAAGCATAACACTATTGACCATTTCCCGGACTCCCTTTTTGTTGATCAATTTCACAACAGTCGTTTTGGGAGGCTCAAAAATGATTTCCTTTTCTTCACTCACAACACCTCCTCTTGGTCCACCAGCTTATACAATTCCCTTAACGTCACCTCCTCCTCCTCTATCCCTCATGGGAAACAGCTAAAAATCTCCCCCTCCACGCTTTTCAACGGTTACCTCACTATCTCACTCTATAACAACGGTACTGTCATGATCCAAGTCAATGACACCTGTCTCTCGCTCTTTGACCACCTCTTCCCCTCCCTACTCCCCTCCTCTGCGACCGGGTTTTCCCCCGACTCTCCTTCTAGCTCCACCCATTACTCCTTCTCTCCTCCCTTGACCCCCCTACACTCCAACTGGCTGCACTGTCAAGAATCACAGGTCGGCCCTCTTCCTGCCCCCTCCCCTGTGACCTCCTCTCCTATCCTCCCCCTCACAATATGCCCCCTCCCACTTCACTTCAGGCTCATCGCTAGCTAATGCGCTCCTCGACCAATCTACATCATTCCGGTACTCCAATCTCTTCTCCTCCCCCATTTTCCTTCCAGTCAACCCCCTTCTTAGTCCACCCCTCCTCCAACCTTCTCCCCCAGTGAACTTTTCCTATGCTCCCCTTATCCCTTCTTCCATACTTCCTGTCCACCTCCCCCTCTCCTCATTATTCACCCGGATTTCGCCTCAATCCCACTGCATCTCTCTCCTCCCTCCCACTCCTCCAGCAATGCTATGCTACTCCCTTTCCTCCCCTGGTAACCCTGTCCATTTCCCTCCATCGGGTCCAACAGTACCACATCCTTTCCCCAACTTCCCTTTCTCTCAAACCCCTCCACTCTGCCAGATGCCCGTTCCCTCACAGCCTCCTCTCCTACCTGACATGCCCTCCACAATCACCTCACCTCTTTTCCTCCTAAACCCCCTTCCTTCCCATGACTCCACACAGTCCTCCCCTCTCCTTCTTCCCTACCGCTGTGTTCCGCACCCTTCTCCCCCTAAAGTTATCCCTAATTCCTCTCCTTCTTGCAACACCAACAAAGGCAACTCTCCCTTAACCTCCGATTCATTAACTCCCACTCCCAACCTCCACCTTTCCCCTCTTTTGAACCTTACACCCCAGCTCACCTCCTATACCCCCACCTCTCCCTGTTTTTTTTTAGGGTGGGGTCTGCTGCCTGGTAGTGATACTCAAACCTCATACGCATTGGAAAAAGTGCGCGTGACGTGACTCTGAGGCGAGGTCGAGGCAGGCATTCAGAGGCCATAGGGAGACAGTCAGGAACAGGGAAAGAGAGCAGCACCCCGTGATTTAATCCCCCCTGTCTGCAGGTGAGTGCTATTTGTTCCTGACCGTGGCCAGATCCGATTTATGGGTGGTGGCAGTGGCGCAGTCTGGGGCCGGGGGCAGGGGCTTCGCAACCAGGCCGGGGCCAGAATCAAAAGCAAAAGGGCCGGGGTGGGGCTACTCTTTCAAGGACTGGCAGGCCTAATCTTATGTGTGGAGTTTGCTTGCAATTGTGAATTCCTTGATTTTTGTTGAATCTTTCTTATATTAAACTGATGCTGTTGGACACTGTTGGGTACTAGTTAGATGTGGTCTTTGATGGAGATGCCGGGATCTAGTGTCTTAACGTGTGCCTGAGTTTGCTACAGAAATTTGTTTTTTGATCTTCCTGTCCTGGCATTTCAGCAGCCGATTCCAGGCAGCTTCTTGCACAGGGGACCCGTGTTTACCCTCCTTCTCCACCTCTCACCCTCTGAGCCCCGCTGCGCACCGCACTGTGGTTGGCCGCGGACCAAGGGTATGACAGCAGGGCCGGCCTTAGGCATGTGCAAGCTGTGCACCTGCACAGGGCCACCAAATCCCAGGGGCCACCACGCCAATATAAATCCTTAATATAATAATCCTCTGAGGATCGATACATATTTGCGTGGCGGACCCTGGCAGGGATTTGGTGGCCTCTGGCTCCGTTCCACTTCCAAACACCCTGACCCCACCTCTTTACTGGCCTCCGTGCTCCGCCCCGCCTGGACCCCCTCTTCCGGGGCCCCCTACCTACGCTCCCTGCCGAGGGCCACCATGAGCCTAGAGCCGCCCCTGATGACAGGGCTCGTGACAGTGGCTGTTCGGCGGCATAAACCAGGGCGCCTGCCTGCACACCTTGCCTCATCCTGCCACGGAGCTGGTGACCTCAGCCCTCCCACCGCTAGAGCAAGCAGAGGGGGGATGCACCAGAGGGACGAGCCCTCAATGAGTCGAAGGCCCCAACGCATGACCTGGGGTCTTCAATGGGAAAGTCCAGAACAGGGAGTCTTCCGAACACACCAGTGCCACTGATAGGGCAATACTTCTCCCAATAATGCCTAGACACCAAAAGGTTGGAAGTATTGTGACTCTAAACCAGGCTTGGCCGCCATTGTATATTTCTGTTCCAGACTTCAAGACAAAAAAAACCCTTCCGAAAGTAAACGTCTGTCTTCTGACCGGAGTGTCCTTTTGATGTAAGTCAGCTCTCCTGATGTCACTTCCTCCTTCTGGAGGCTACCCTGTGCTCAAGAAAAGACACAGGCATGATCGAACACCCCAAAGAGGATCAAGAAAGAGCTGATATTGGGATCATATGTTGGATGAAATTTACGTATCATATATATTTTACATGCTGTGTATGTCCTTGAAGCTTCATCAGAATGTGGAGCTGAAGTTGAATGAAGTAGATTTGTCACTGTGCCCCCCTTGGAGGGATGTGGTGATGTTGCTAGCAGTAGCCAATGCCTGAACGTCACACAGTTGCAAAACAAACATTGATGGACAGAATGCAGAACAATGTCATACATTCACCCCAGTACTGAGCCTAAATCCATTGCTTTTTTGCTCACCTTGGCATTCCAGTTTGGACCCAGCCATATGCAAATCAGTCTTGACCCTACGGCCAATGGGAACAGTCCAACCTGAAGTGGCGCTGTCTGGGGCAGGAAGCGAAGGGCGTTGCAACCGGGCCGGGCCAGAATCAAAAGCAAAAGGGCCGGGACCTAAAGAAGGGGCAAGGAGGGCCTAGGCCCTGGCCCGGTTCCGCAGAGCAGTGACTTTTGTTTGTTGTATGTCACTTGTAGCAGGGAGCGAGGTGGTAGCTGGGCTGGCCTACTTCTCACCCTCTCTTTCCTCCTTTTGTTTATTTGTTTCCCTGTGAAATGGATTCAAAATAGAAAAATACTTTTGCTGCAAATGTTGTCTTTTTCTGACCTTATTCTATTCCAAAGTACAGCCTCAGGAGTGAGAGAAATAAAAGGTTCAACTATGAAAAATAAATAAATCTATCCCTACTGTGAAAGGTCTACCGGTTCAATCCTCTTGTACGCCGATGACGCGGCCATAATGTCCCAGACCCAAGTGGGACTGCAGAGGGCAGTGACTAAATTCGCAGGTTTTATGCAGGATAGAGGGCTGAAAGTAAACATTTCGAAGACTTTTACCATGCCGTGCACCAACAAGCGCAGTAGGGTGCCATGTAACGTGTTCCTGAACAAACAGAATATAGCTATCGTAGATAAGTTTTGCTATCTGGGCATACTGTTTGACAGGAAATGTCGTTGGAAACAGGCGATTGAAGCAAGGAACCTGGCTTTCATTCACACTATAGGCGCTTTACGCGCTTTTTCTAACAGAGTGGGTGGTAAACCTATCAAAGAACTGGTACAAATATATCAGGCGAAGTGCGTGTCCACAGCCACCTACGGGGCGGGACTTTGGGGCATCGAGAAGGATCAATCTTTGCAGAGCTGTGAGAACCAATTCATCAGCTACCTTCTAGGTGTCCCAAAAACTACATCTTCATTTATGACGCACATAGAGACTGGAGTTAAGCACTTGGGCGACATAATTAAGATGGCCCCAATTCTCTTATGGCATAAGGTATGGACAACAAGGGAGGCCATTTTTAACAGGGACCTCCTGGAAGATTGCCTGGCATTAGATGGGGTTGCAAATTTCCGTTGGTTGGCTTACGTAAGATCTGTACTTAGTGAGATAGGCCTACCAGATTATTATGTAAAACCTAGGACTCTGGAGGGCGTATCCAGATCAGTTCTCAAAAAAACACTGACCTCCCATCTGGAAACTTTGAGATGGAACGCTGAAAAGAACAAACAAACCATCTTAAACTTTCAAGAAATCACCCCTAATGAAGGCATGCAAATGTATCTAAAAGTGGACCCCAGTCCGTATCACAGAATGCTGTTGACTCGTCTCCGTTTTGGGATCTTCTTTCGTTTGGTTTCGGTACCGGAAATGAACAACTGGTCCTCATTGACTCTGACATGTTTGTGTGACAATACAGCATTTCAATCTAATTTGCATTTAATGTTTTTTTGCTCTTTCTATTCCACCCCCAGAAAACTTTATTTAAAACCTCTGTTAAATCGTTGGGGTGTAAGAAATTGTAGGCTTGCCTTCTTAAGACTGTTAAAATTTGAAGACGAGCACGTGATTTTTGCGGTATCTTGTTTTTTAAGATCTGTCATGTTGTTGCGGAAAACCATGCGGTAAAACATTCTTGCTTGGGTCCCTCTATGCCCATTGTGTTGGCCAGCACAAATTCCATTTCATATTGTATTGTATTTGAATGAATTTTTAAGACTTGATTATTACAATTGCTGTTTTTTAACTGTTAAATTTCATATGTAAGCATTTATTAATTGTGTTGTCTTATATGTATGTGTTGTGCTTTTATGATTTTATGAAAATCGAATAAAGCTAAACTTCCTTCCTTTCTTCCTTCCTAATATAATAAAGAGAGAGCTCAAACCTTTGAGGCAAGTAATATCAGGAACCACAGCACCAATCACAACACCCAATACAGCGTTGGACAGGGCAGTTGCAGCAGAAGGACATAGGCTATGCAGACGCCCACCATATACATTTAAAAGGTAAAAGAACCGTGCCAGCAAAGTAGTAATTTGTGGGCGTGTCTGCGTTGTGCTGTGGGCGCGTGACAAACGCTGGGGGCGTGTGGTACGTTCCGCCCTTAATGCAATGTTTCATATTGTGTACTGTGAGCGTGTGCTGGGGGTTGTCTTCAGGGCGCTGGATTACGGGAAAAAAAAGCGAGCGTTGTGCCCAATATTTCATTGTTTGTTCTTCCCAGGTTCTGTACATTCCAGCTCCGGGTGTGCTTGCCCCACGCTCTCAGAGACGTGCACCTGCTTTACTGTATGGAGGTCACTCATGGCACTATTCCCAAGTGCCGGAAGGAGCGCAAACAGGGGCCCTGGTGCAGGAAATGTAATCTCGCCTTAACTTCCGGTGACGCCTGAAGCGCACACTGGAGATTTTCCACTTCTGTTGCGCACAGGCCTCGCGTCACGCACATCTGGACACATGGCCCGTCTCCACGGAAATAGCAAGAAAGGGACTATCCCTCCCTCGGGAATATGTGATGATATTCCACAATCCAACATCCTGCATACCATCACTCTGCAATTTTTATAACGCAGGACTATTACTTCGCAAAGACATAATTTCTAAAACTTTTACAAAGCATATGACTTTATCACACATGCCATAATAACGCAAATGCATGTGTGGTAAAGTCATATACATTGTAAAAGTACATTATTAAAACATAAAATATAGGTTTGTATATATGTGTATTTATATATATATATATATATACAATTTGTTTAATTCAATTAAAACATTTAATCTTTTAAATTGCATTATTTATATTATTTGTATGTATTATTTTATTTTATTACCCTTTACACCCTAAAAACTAATCCCACCCTGCTACCTTTAAATACCCCTGCACCCCATAATTATAACCCACCTTACTCCTTAAAATATCCCAACACCCTTAAACACTAAACCATCTTAACCCTATAAATATACCCTGTACCCCAAAACCCAAACCTATCCCTAAACCCTAAAAATACCCCTGTAGCCCAAAGCCCAAACCTAGCCCTGAACCCTATACATACCCATGTACCTCAAAACCCAAACCTACCCCTGAACCCTAAAAATACCCCTGTACCCCAACACCCAAACCTAGCCCTGAATCCTTCAAATACCCCTGTACCCCAAAACCAAAACCTACCCCTGAACCCTAAAAATACCCCTATACCCCAAAACCCAAACCTAGCCCTGAACCCTAAAAATACCCCTGTACGCCAAAACCCAAACCTAGCCCTGAACGCTTACAATACCCCTGTACCCCAAAACCCAAACCTAGTCCTGAACCCTATAAATACCCCTGTACCTCAAAACCCAAACCTACCCCAGAACCCTAAAAATACCCCGTACCCCAAAACCCAAACCTAGCCCTGAACCCTAAAAATACCCCTGTACCCCAAAACCCAAACCTAGCCCTAACCCCTTAAAATACCCCTGCACCCCAAAACCCAAACCTATCCATGAACCCTGAAAAAACCCTGTACCCCAAAACCCAAACCTACCCCTGAACCCTAAAATACCCCTGTACCCCAAAACCCAAACCTAGCCCTAAACCGTTGAAATACCCCTGTACCCCAAAACCCAAACCTACCCCTGAAACCTAAAAATACCCCTGTACCACAAAACCCAAACCTAGCCCTGAACCCTAAAAATAACCCTGTACCCCCAAACCCAAATCTACCCCTGAACCCTAAAATACCCCTGTACCCCAATACCCAAACCTAGCCCTGAACCCTAAAAATACCCCTGTACCCCAAAACCCAAACCTAGCCCTGAACCCTTAAAATTCCCCTGTACCTCAAAACCCAAACCTACCCTGAACCCTAAAAATACCCCTATACCCCAAAACCCAAACCTAGCCCTAAACCCTAAAAATACCCCTGTACGCCAAAACCCAAACCTAGCCCTGAACCCTTACAATACCCCTGTACCCCAAAACCCAAACCTAGCCCTGAACCCTATAAATACCCCTGTACCTCAAAACCCAAACCTGCCCCTGAACCCTAAAAATACGCCATACTCCAACACCCAAACCTAGCCCTGAACCCTAAAAATACCCCTGTACCCCAAAACCCAAACCTAGCCCTAACCCCTTAAAATAGCCCTGCACCCCAAAACCCAAACCTACCCCTGAAACCTAAAAGTACCCCTGTACCCCAAACCCAAACCTAGCCCTGAACCCTAAAAATAACCCTGTACCCCAAAACCCAACCCTACCCCTGTACCCTAAAATACCCCTGTACCCCCAAACCCATACCTAGCCCTGAACCCTAAAAAAACCCTGTACCCAAAACCACAAACCTAGCCCTGAACCCTTAAAATACCCCTGGACCCCAAAACCCATACCTACCCCTGAACCCTAAAAATACCCCTATACCCCGAAACACAAACCTAACCCTGAATCCTAAAAATACCCCTGTACCCCGAAACCCATACCTATCCCTAAACCCTAAAGCTACTTTCGAATCTCGGCATCAGCTCAACATCCTGTGATTCCAGGCAAATCGCTTTGTCTCCCTGTGCCTACTACAAATTAATGTGTTCTTCTGTAATGTAAATTGTGCTCATGCCATGTTGTCGAGTACGCGCTATATAATATTGCAAGGAAAAATAAAGTAGGGAAACTCGAGTTCACACACTACTGAACGCGCACTCTTAAGTGCATGAGCAGTGCACTGTGAATCTGAGCTTTTCACAGACCTGTCACAGATAAGAAATGCTATCAAAACGAAATCCTACAAAACAATATACCACTGGCCTGCAGCAATTCATACCCGGACAACGTCGGGACGCGCTGCTAGTAACTAAATAAAGCAGGACAGTATTCACTAAGCGGCCATATTGATTTTATTCACACCCAAACACATTAGCGCCACTATACAGAGTTTGCCAGTGAAGTGCTACTTTTGTTTTATCTTTTCTTTGAACAACATTGTTATTCTTGAATGAGGAAGTGCAAGACTCCTGGAGATACTGCAATGCCGCATTGATGGGTGGATTGGAAAACAAAATCCGTACCGCGGCTCGTTGGTCATGGATGTAGTCTTTTTAAACCATACTGCTTGCGTTTTGTAAGGATATAAGCAGTGGATATTGAAGCAGGTCCCTTCTGGGCCCTGTAGTCATGTCCTTAACTTTTCAGGCACAAGCACACACTGATTTCTTAATAGTGAGTGTAAATGCTTTAAGTTATCCATGTTGTTCCTGCTTACAGTTTACATGTTTTACTTAATCTTGCATTCCCTATGGGTGTTTGCTTTTTCCCAGCATATTGTTCTTGTTTAGTGAGTAATTTGAACTGAGTCACATCCAGGTATTTATAACAGGTAACAATTAGGTTGTAGCTTAAGGCAGTGCGAGTTTCTCTCAGTGGGGCAGTATGGTGTTCAGTGGGGGAGAGGATGTGGCACTATGGTCAGAGCTTGTGGATTTGGAACTGAGGAACCAGGTTCAGCCTTCATGACCATTCCCCCAGACGACTCTCCTGAGGGAGCACATGCCCATGCCATGCCTAAGAAGGCCCAACAAGGCCATAGAAGCCCCGGGCCTCATTTATGAGAAATGACATATCGCTGCGTGAAAGCAGTGATGCGCCACTTCTCAGTGCGCACTCCTTGCGTCATGTTTAATGCGTCATATTTATAATATGACACATCATGTCGCAAGGAGTTACAGATACGTCAGTATTTCTGACGTATCTGTAGGCGTAAAAGTGACGCATTGCTGGAGTGTGTCACAAAATTGACGCAACTCCAGCAATGTGTACTTTCACATGGGCAAGTCCCATGTTGTTAGTGCCTGCGTCAGCCTTACGCCTGCCATGAAGCAGGCGTAAGATTTTGACGCATTAGCGGCCAAGAAATGGCGCAGTGAAATCTTATAGATTTCACTGTGTCACTTCCATGACCCTTTCTAGCGTCATAACGCCCCCCTTGCATACATTATACCTGGCGCAGGTTAAATGTGGCGCAGGGGTTTACAAAGTGACGCATCTACATATGTTAAAATCTAGTTTGCGACATCAACATTATCGGCGCCATCTTGTCCCATTCTAGACTCATCCATGCGCGTAAGCGGCAGCCATTTTGAATGCCATGGCCTCTCTGCCCACTGCCGATAGCCAGCGCGTCTCTCTCTCTCTCCCTCCTAACCTCGCAAGCATCCCCCGCATGCTGACAGCCCCCGCTCTCACATGCTCGGGCCATAAAACCCCTCTTCAGCGCAACCCTGCCTCGGAACCCCATCCTGTTCCCAGCTCAACACCTCCCTCCATCCCTTTCATGATCCCCTATCCCTTCGATAAAACCCCCCTTTCCTCTGTGCCCGATTGTCCTGCTCGTTCCCAGGCCGCCACCTGACCCTGCGGATGCTGTTTATTGCCCCCATACAGTAGGAAGCTTCCCCCATCAAAGGATCCACAACTGATCAAAGCCCCCACCCCATGAGATCCGATCGACCACATGCATTCCGGGAATCGTCAGAATAACCAGCTGCGTGACAATCATCACCTGTTGTGACCGGGGTGGGGACTTCTACTGTAAATGTGTGTGGGAACGGACTTGGAGCGGGGATTCTGAGGATGTCTTTCCGTACATCAAAGTATTGACAAAGATGTGTTTCATGCAATAAAGCCATAAACCTGTGTATAAGAGGCCAGGCCTCAGAGATGCGGTTAGAGTACCTGTTGTCTGAGTTGACGTGTTCTGCTCCGTCGGAATAAAACTTCTGTTTCCTGCCTTCCAGTCTCCAGCGCCTGCCTCTTAGTTTGTAAGATTCGAGTGGTATGAGAGGCGGTTAGCGCCGGGCAATACTGAAAACGGTTCTCGACCAGCATCTGCCCTACCTTTTTCCACAATTGGCGTCCCAAACGTGGGGCCCATCAGTGACACGTGGATCCAGTGGGAGAGGTCCTGACGACAGAGTGAACGACTGCAACGAGCGGGAGAGCTCCTGTCCGATAGACCCTCGTCTGACAGCCGATCATCCGAACTTCACTGGTTCCGAATAGACCTCTCTCGAGTGATCTACGGTCCTGTTTGGGAACCATCAGGAGTGCCGCAACAGTCACGGAGAATAGAGGACGATTGGGCGCTGGATTTGGAAGACAAGAAACTGTTCATGCGGTCCGGGTAAGGTCGTGTAACACGACAAATTGCGAAATGATTGTTTGATTGTTTGGAAAATACTAGTATTTCTCTTCGAATTGTTTTTTTTTTTTTGAGATTCTCTGTCTGCAAACGGAGAAGAATAGAGATTCTCTCTTCCTTTGCAGGTAGTGAAGGGTAGGTAACGTGGACTTTTGCCCCCCGTTGTAACCCGTCGTGCCTATCTTTCTCCCCCACTGATTGATTATTTGCCCGAACATTGTTTGTTCGAGGATTGTTCTCTTGAGATTCTCTCTGTATACAAACGAGGAAGAATAGAAATATTCTCTTCCTTTGCAGATAGTGAGGGGTAGGTAACGCAGACTTTTGTGCCCCGTTGTAACCCGTCGTGCCTATTTCATTCTCCCCACTGATTGTTTGATTGTCCGAACATTGACTGTTCGATATTGGTTCTTTGAGATATTCTCTGCTTGCAAATAACGAAGAATAGAAATATTCTGTCTAGTCTTTGCAAGTAGTGAAAGGATAGGTAGTGCGGACCTTTGTCCCCCGTTGTAATCTGTCATGCCAATCTTCTACCCACTGATTGGTAGTTGGTTCAGCCCGGACCGCTTATTAGAGATGAACCATCCAGCTCCACTGGAAGGCACCCCTAATAAGGACATGTTCATGAAGCATGGATTAATCGCCATAGCCTATAGCAAACTATTGCATAAATATACGAAAAAGGATCAGAAAAGTCAGTGGCCACTGATAGGATCCTTCGATGAAGATAAGATAAGCGTGCTAGAAACAGCCCTTTGTAACAATAGGACAACGCCCACTATGCTTGATAGTCTCGGCATGTGGCGCAAAGAAACGGAAAAACGTAAAAAGAGAAACGAAATTAGATTAGAGAAAGAGCTACGAAAAGGCAGCCCACCTAGCTGCTAAGAAATTAGAAGAAGAAATAAAGGAGAGAGAGGAAGCCAAACGGAAACAAGAATCCGAAACATCGAGTCAGTGTCCTGTTAGAACACCCTCTACGCTCTACCCTGAATTACCCTCGAAACAGCGAGCCAACGATGATCTCTTATTAGGTCCTCCGATCATTTACATGCCCTCTCCATATGCCCCTTCCCAACCTTTAGCACAGCACCCGCTACCCCCAAGCACAGGCGAGAGTAGTGCCAGGGCTCCGGTCCCCATGGCCTCTGCCCCGGCCGAACCCCTTGTACTAGATACAGCACAAGCAACAATGTTAGATGACCCTGAGGCCCGAAAGACAGATTCCACATGAACAAACAGGTTGAGCAAAGATGAGCGAGCAGGGATTGACAAGGTAGTAAGGACACTAGTGGAGTGTAAGGAGAGTGAGGAACACATCATGGATATGTTCAACTGATATGCTGGGAGCCACAGACTGCACTTTGTTGCCCTAAATGCGTATGAGGACCGATACCGAGACAAAGGTCCCGAGAGCCTAACGACTCTGTATAGAAAGGTTGATATCGGGGATGAGGGCGAGTGTGATGTGATGGACCTCCTTGTGTGTACGCTCGAGGTTTTCCGCCACCTCACTGAACAAGGGTTGGAAGCTAAGCCTACGACTTCTGTAGCGACCGAACCACGAGTAGAACAAGCTAGCACCATGATGCCAATAAGAGAGGCTGCTCCCTACTGGGTCCCCCCACGAGGTCAGGGAACACATGATGACGTCAACCACCAAGATGCAAGAGGGAGGGTAGTGTATAACTGGATCTACCAACCCTGGGATCGGCAAGATAGTCTGACATTCCGGAAATCTCTGCCCGATTTACGTAAAAACCCCACTGCCTTCTATACTGAACTAGGTACAGCCCTAGGTTCAACGATTATGACCCTAGCTGACATCGATTTGTTTTTCGGGTTATGTCTGCCAGCTGATGTGTGGAAGCAAATCCGGAAAGTCGACCACCTTGAGCTATTTGGACATACCTGGTCACAACTCGATGGCATAGATAGACAACGAGAGCCTGGACAGAAGCCTTTGAAATCCATTTTAGAACTCCCAGACAAGATTGTGCAGAAACTAAAAACCCTGATCCCAGAAAAGAAAGTAGACTCGTCGATAGTAACGGCCTGTCGTCAGAAACCCCAGGAAGACGTATCAGAATATTTCTCCCGGTTTGAAACGGTGTTCTCCGATTACAGTGGCCAGGACAGGATCACTGCAACCGGACACCATCTGTTTGTCCAGAATTATGTCAAAGGTCTGTCACAGGAGGTCTCTCAGAAACTGCAGGCCAGCCAGAGTAGTTGGGCAGCCTCCAAACCCGCAGCTATCCTCCAGATGGCCCAATATTATGAACATCAGAAAAACGAAAATGACAGGGCGACTGAGAAGAAGAAAAAGGACTTGAAGGAGAGGGTGATGATTTCACAGTTGCAAGGGGTGACTGTAGGACGAGAGCAGTACAAGGGAAATCCCAGTGTCCGGTTCTGTTGGAGATGAATAAGAATAGGGACCCCAAAGACGTAGCGGGTGGACCGAGAAATAGAGGACAGCATCGAGGGTCCACGAACGATACGAATAACGACAGATCAGGCAGACCGAACGCATTTGACCGTCCCCGACAGAACCAGTACCAACAGTCTGACTGTGACGACACCCACGACTTCGCATAGGACTGCCGAGGGCAAGGGAGGGATCCAGTCGAGCTCTATGTTGACCTGCAAGGTCCTTATGTCACCGCTAAGGTCCTTGGTACGAAGTCTCCATTTCTGGTAGACACTGGCGCGTCACGTAGTAAGTTATCTAAATGACTGATTCCAAGGGCACCCTTGTCTGGCTCACTTGTAACATCGATAGGTTTCGATGGGACGCCCTCCACTAACCCCTTGTCCTCACCGATCTCTTTTGACTTAGAAAATAACATCACTGACACAACGTTTTTGCTTTCTTCATATACCCCTGACGCCATTATGGGACTTGACTTGCTGAAGCATTTCCGAGCCACTATTAGGTGTTCGCAAGATGGAGTTCGGGTCTTTCTGTACGACAACCCGGTTCTGCTCAGACTTTGTCCTTCCCGACGCATGTTTTCCATCACTGATGCTGACTCGTCCCTACTTGACACTCTGCCTCCGTACCTGTGGGCCAAAACTGACTCGGACGTAGGACGCATGATGATCGACCCAGTGCACATAACGGTTCGACAGGACGCAATACTCCCAAAACTTCCACAATATTGGATATCGCCAGAGGGTGAGAAGGCATTGTTAAAGATTATTCAGTCCCTGATAGACGCAGGAGTGGTAGAGGAAGTAGTTAGCAATGTTTGCAACAGCCCTATCCTACCCATCATAAAGAAGCAAGGAGAGGGAGATGAGAAAGCGTACCGCTTCATCATCGACCTACGAGAGGTCAACAAAGTAGTTGTACCACAGTACCCTGTGGTCTCAGACATCACCACTATTCTGACCCTGATTCCTTCCACTGCTACCACCTTCACTGTCATTGATCTAAAGAACGCTTTCTTCTCTATCCCCATCCACCCAGACAGCCGATACCTCTTTGGCTTCACCCTAAAGGCCCGCTCATATAGATTCTGTCGAGCACCCCAAGGCTACACTGAAAGACCCAGCATCTACAGTCAGGCCCTCAAGAGACAACTGGGTGCAGTCCAGTTACCAGATGGAGTGGTATTGATACAATACGTCGATGACATCCTTTTGGCGGCCGACACCACTCAACTTGCAGTCACAGCCACCATCCAACTCCTACACTCCCTTGCGGAAAATGGCCACAAGGTCTCCAAAAAGAAGCTGCAATTCTGCCAACCCCAGGTCACTTACTTAGGCCACCTCTTATGCAAAGACAGAAGGAAACTTACTCCCGACCGAATCCAAACCATTCTAGAGACCCCTGTCCCTAAAACCCAGAAACAAGTTCGCTCCCAACTAGGCCTCACTTCCTTCTGCCGACAGTGGTTACCGAATTTCAGCATCATTGTGAAACCTCTGCTTTCTCTGCTAGCTAAAGATGTCCCTTTCCCACTCCCTTGGACCCCTGAATGCCAATCCTCCTTCATAGAACTAAGAGATGCCCTCTGCTCGGCCCCTGTTCTAGGAACCCCCGATTATACGAAGCCCTTCTCCCTCTACACTCACGAAAGGGAGGGATGTGCTTTGTCTGTCTTGACCCAGTCCATTGGCCCAAAGCAACGACCATGCGCTTACTTCTCTGCCACTGTTGACCCCGTGGCCAGAGCTTTGCCTGCCTACCTTCGAGCTGTAGCTGCTTCTGCTATCTCTATCCGACAAAGTGAGGGGATTGTGCTCTCGAACTCCCTCACGGTGTTAGTACCCCATGCGGTTGAGACCCTCCTGAACCAGACTAAGACGCAACACCTGACGAGTGCATGACTGACTGGATACGAATTGACTCTGCTTGCACCCCACATCACCCTGAAAAGATGTACCACACTGAACCCAGCAACTTTGTTACCCCTACCAGAGAACGATCCCAATGTGTCCCCTGTACATGACTGCGTGACCCTCACGGACGAACAGACTAGGAGTAGGGTCGACCTCAGAGACACAGCTTTCCTTGACCCCGACGGAGAGCTATGGGTGGACGGTTCTTGCATAAAACTCCCCGATGGCACCACCTCAGCTGCTTATGCAGTTACCACAGCCCGAACTGTAGTAGAGACAGCCCGCATCACACAGCGATCTGCACAGGCAGCAGAACTGATTGCCCTCACACGAGCATGTATCCTGGCAGCAGGAACCACAGCAAACATTTACACCGACAGCCAGTACGCCTTCGGGGTGGTTCACCATTTTGGGCTCCGTTGGAAGGAGAGGGGATTCCTGACCTCACACGGCACCCCCATCTTACACGGAGATCTAGTCTCCGCCTTAACAGAAGCAGTCCTCCTTCCCAAGCAACTCGCAGTGATCAAATGCCAGGCACACAAAAAGGTGACAGACATCATTGGACAGGGGAATGCACTGGCCGACATCACTGCCCAAACCACAGCTGAGAATAGGGCGACGACACGCATGTACGTGACCAGCTCACAAGCAGAGAAATGGACAGACGCTAGGGAAACTATCAGGGACATCCAAATGGCTAGCTCACAACACGAATTGACTGAATGGCCACGGGTGGGACTAAAAGACGATGAAGGCTGTTGGCGGACAAAAGACACGAACAAATGGTTGCTACCCGATTCATACCTGATCCCCATACTGACCATGGCACACTCCCTTGCGCACATAGGATCAGCCCCTATGACCGAACTTGTCTCCGAAGTTTGGCACAATGACAAGATCGCAGACTCCGCCAGACGTCTGGTCCAACAATGTCTGATATGCCTGCAACACAACCCTGGGAAAGGAACTATAGTATAGTACCCCGGGGAGGGTTTGGGGTTCCCAATCATCTGTTTGAAGTCCTGCAGATGGACTACATCCAGTTAGAAAGGTGCCAAGGCTTCAAGTATGTACTTGTTGTGTGCGCATTTAGCAAGTGGGTGGAAGCCTATCCAACCGGTGACAACACTGCCATGGCTACTGCAAAGGTACTACTGAAGGAATTCTTCCCTCGTTACAGCCTTTGTCGAATTTTGTAGAGCGACAATGGCCCCCACTTCGTAGCCGAAGTTATCCAATTGATCTTGAAGGGGTTGGGTGTAAAACAAAAGTTCCACGCAGTCTTCCACCCCCAATCTGCTGGACTAGTTGAACGACATAATGACACATTGAAACTCAAGTTAGCTAAGATAGTGGCTACTACAGGACTGAAATGGCCAGACGCTCTCCCACTGGCATTGCTATCAATGCGTTCCACCCCCACCAAACACCACTTGACACCTTACGAGGTCGTTTTCGGGCGGCCCATGAGCGTCTGGTCTGCACCAAAACCGACTTCTATTCATGACGTCCCGGACGTCCTAATGTCTGATTACTTGTACCAATTGGCTAAGACACTGTCTGTTATCCACCAACAGGTGCCGCATGCCATTCCCGATGCTTTCAAGGGTCCCAGGCACACCATCCAACCTGGGGATTTCGTATTGATCCGAAACTTCCAGCGTGCGAAGAGTCTGGAGCCCCGGTGGACGGGCCCCTGGCAATTCCTGATCACCACCCGAACAGCTCTTCGAGTGGAAGGGAAACGCAATTAGGTCCATGCACACCACTGCAGAACAATAACATCAACTCTAACGACAACCGAAGACGTGGCTACCCAGGAAGAGCTCCTGAACAAAGACCGACCATCACTGAACTGCTATCCCGATATAGAGACACTTGAATTGGAAAAATTTCCTGATCCCACTGTGCCATCCAGGGAAGGGTATAACCTGCGATGAAAGGAGGGAGCTTCAGCTAAGCAGACCACTGACTAAGTCGTGATTCTCAGAGCGGTGGCCTAACACTACAAAGGCTCTCAGGAGAGAAGCCAGATGAAGTTTGTGGTTCTGCCCGCTACCGAGCCCCCTTGAAGATGATGGAAGCGCCCGATAAGAAGATGATGGAAGCGCCCGATAAGAAGATGATGGAAGCACCCGACACGAAGATGATGAAAGCAACCGGACATCTGAAGATTCGCTACAGAAACCCAAAGACTGAAAAAATCCACAGTTCAAAGACTATTGCACTTTTTATTGCCCTTCCCTTTTGCCTCCTCCTCATGACCACCCTGTGGATTGTGGAAGAGAGTGCACCAGCTCATGAGACATTCCTGACCACTTCACAGCCTACCACAATGAAAGAACATTATCTGATTTCTCTTTCTCCCCAACTCCGAGAAAGGCGTAAGGAGTTTTGGAACAACTCCTTCGTGCAACTGCTGCACCAACACAATCTCGCTACCAATGCCACCAACTGCTGGATCTGTGGGTTGCTACCCCACGCCACTGGACATTCTATACCCTTCATCCCTTCACCCTTCTCAGTTCACGGCTCCTGCCTTGCTTGGCTGATCCTCTTGCAAGAAAGCTATAGGGATAATGCCACCTCCAGCAGAACTATGACACATTTCTTTCATGAGGTCTGGCAGAACAAAACGAAGAAAACTGCTGCACACTTCTGCCCGCAGACCTCCAACGATTCTATCCACATGGACATCCCCGTCAAAGAACGGATTGAAATGCAGGTGTTTAACAATCCGACCAAACCCACCTTCTCCTACCTCCGGAAATGAACAGCTGCCACCCTGACTGTGGCCCTATTCGTCATCAACGTCACAGGCCTTATGTGCATCGAAGGGCTTGGGACATAGCTGGTAGGCCGCAGCGCCTGCCGCATCACCAGAACTTTGGACTCCACTGATCCACCCTCTTTTGTCTCTTCTCCGAACATGTACTTTGCTTGTGGTACAAAGGCTTACACCTGGCTCCCCAAAGGCTGGGTGGGCACCTGTTATATCGCCTTCATCCTTCCTCCGACCTATGTGGCTCCAGTGAATCATCACAGACAAAAACGAGCCAAGGACATTGAGCAAGCCGACTCCACCGGAGCACAGTTCCTCGATGCAATGAAGGGACTTGTTCCACTCTAGGGCCCGATGGCAAACAGCCGTGCCATCCGACATTTGACCCAGGCAGTTGAAACAACGATCAACATTACAGCTGGCATCCTTGCGAACAATACACCCGAGCTTCAAGCTGTCCGCCTGGTGGCTCTCCAGAACCGCCTTGTTCTAGATGTGGTTCTAGCGGATCGTGGAGGAGCATGCCATATAATTGGGTCCAGCTGCTGCACATATATACCGGACAATTCACCCTCAGTGTACAAAGCCATCGAACATCTCCACGGACTTTCCTCAGAAGCTCACCAGGTTGGTTCTGGAGTACTGTAAAGAACTGGGGGTGGAGGTTGTTTACAATTATGCTGATACCTGTTGTTGTGATATGTGGGTTCTGCTTAGGAATCCAATGCCTGCCGCCTCTGTGTTCACTATGTGTGAATTGTATCTACCCTAAGACTCTGGACTTCGAAAAAGAACGCATGAGAGCATTGTACGATGTCGAGGTTAGGAATTTGATGAAGATAGATATCGATTAGACAAGCTGGCTAGATATGTTGAAAAGGGAGGACTGTTAAAATCTAGTTTGCGACATCAACATTATCGGCGCCATCTTGTCCCATTCAAGACTCATCTGTGCGCGTAAGCGGCAGCCATTTTGAATGCCATGGCCCCTCTGCCCACTGCCGATAGCCAGCGCGTCTCTCTCTCTCTCCCTCCTAACCTCGCAAGCATCCCCCGCACGCTGACAGCCCCCGCTCTCACATGCTCGGGCCATAAAACCCCTCTTCAGCGCAACCCTGCCTCGGAACCCCATCGTGTTCACAGCTCAACACCTCCCTCCATCCCTTTCATGATCCCGTATCCCTTTGATAAAACCCCCCTTTCCTCTGTGCCTGATTGTCCTGCTCGTTCCCAGGCCGCCACCTGGCCCTGCGGATGCTGTTTATTGCCCCCATAGAGTAGGAAGCTTCCCCCATCATAGAATCCACAACTGATCAAAGCCCCCACCCCATGAGATCCGATCGACCACATGCATTCCGGGAATCGGCGGAATGCCCAGCTGCGTGACAATCATCATCTGTTGTGCCCGGGGTGGGGACTTCTACTGTAAATGTGTGTGGGAACGGGCTTGGAGCGGGGATTCCGAGGATGTCTTTCCGTACATCAAAGTATTGACAAAGATGTGTTTCATGCAATAAAGCCATAAACCTGTGTATAAGAGGCCAGGCCTCAGAGATGCGGTTAGAGCACCTCGAGAAGATACCCTGTTGTCTGAGTTTACGTGTTCTGCTCCATCGGAATAAAACTTCTGTTTCCTGCCTTCCAGTCTCCAGCGCCTGCCTCTTTGTTTGTAAGATTCGAGTGGTATGAGAGGCGGTTAGCGCCGGGCAATACTGAAAAAGGTTCTCGACCAGCATCGGCCCTACCTTTTTCCACACATAGATGCGTCACTTTGTGAATATGGCGCAACAAGACGCATTTTTTACGCCACTGGTGCTTCACAAAAAGTGACGCACCGGCGGCATAAAAGTGACGCACAGCCTCATAAATGAGGCCCCCGGTGTCTTAGCACCAGCAGGTCAGCTCTAGGGCGGTGCGACCGATGTTTGCACCGGGTGCTGACTTTGGGTGGCAAGTATATTATGGTTTTAAAAATGCATGCTTCCTCCCTCCTGGCCTCCTGGCCTCCTGCAATTTTCGGCAACAATAGAAATGTTATGATAACTATGTTGATTAATGTTCTTCCTAGAGAGAGATCGGAGTTTTGTCTAGTGGAAGTTTTGATTCAGAGAAAGGTTGCACAGAAAGTTAATGTGCCTGCGGCAAAAAACATGTACTATGCAGATCACAAAGTGCAAATAATGTAAATAGATCAGTAGGTTACTGATTTCGAAAGATAGATCTTAGGTTGCTTGTAGTTTAGAAGTTGAAATCCTAACATAGAACAGTGAGCTATTGTTATCTAAGAGCTGCATGCAAACTGCAAGGTATAAATTAGAGCGTTATTGTTTGCCCCCCAGTCTTTGATGATCCTAGTGTTCATTTGGATAGAAATCAATTCTGATTATTAAAGAGAACCCCCAACCATGGTATTACATTTTAATTTCAGAGTTTGTGTTTGTCCAGACCAATCACTATTACACTATACTGCCTACTAGTATAGTTGTCATGTGACTTCTACACCTTTTAGTCCTTTGTCTTAGGTAACATTTCCTATACAGTGATTTACACATGTATAATTGATTGTCTCTGTGTAGTCTGTGTGATGTAAAGTGCTCTGAAACCCTACACTGGATTGAGTGGCGCTGTAAATCAAATAAATACATCTGAGAGAGAGTGTGGTATGGAGACTTGAGGGGCACTGTTAAAGGGTGGATTTGAGGGACTCTGTGGTGGAGGTGGTCATTGGGGGGCACCAACAAACACTGCTGCACAGGGCAGAACGCTCCAGATTTTTCAAACTCTGTATGTGTGCTTCATTGAACAACACAGTTACAAAAGTGGGGAAAATATTAAAGCATAGTGTTTTAATTGGAAGGATCACCTTTCGGTACAAAACCTATGCTTAATAGAACACACTCACCCATGCACTGGCATATGGCAGCCTTATGTCTGCCAGAGCACTGAGAGAGGAATACAGCACCATATCTTAATAGTTATGGTGCTGTATTGCTGTATTGCCGTCTTTTCACGCAGTACAATACAACAACTTTGCTTTCTCTGTTGTGTTGTGTGAAAAGTAATGCATCTGCCCCTAACTCTGTAAGTTCTAGAATGCACTGATAAAAGCGCAGGATCAAGCACGTGGTACAGAGAATACAGGGAGCAAAATAGCAAAATGTTTATGTGATTTCACAACAGAATGAAGAAGAGAAGAACACTGGAGACACATTATTGTGAATTATTTAGTGTGCATAACATACATTTGGTGTGTAGGATATCTTGTGTACTGTCTCTTATTTCAAATGTTTTATATATTTTTGATATTTAGCAATACATTGGTAATTGCCAATGCTTGTTGGGTTTTGACTTTAATGCATGCCACTTGCAGCATTATTTTCCTGCCCAGCATAATGAAGGTAATATTAACTTCATGGAGGACAATTCACCAAAATGCCAGGCTTAACGGAAGTTACTAACAAAGCATTAACAGTCTCCTTAATAACATGCAATGACACTACCCACACTAATACGGGTTTTACCTAAAACATGATATGCCCCTAAAGTATTACACAAACCTAGTATGTTAGTAGAGTACAATTGAAAATTTATACAATTCAACAGAAACAAAAATACTTAAAAACTTCAAGTTTTTTATTCTAATAAAAAAGAGGGATTAACCTCCACAATTTAAAAACAATATACATTTCATATACAGAAAAGAAACAGTCGACGCAGAGTTTCATTGAATTTTTGATGTGACACCTTCTTCAGGATGGTTGTCTCTAGACTTTTAATGGAGACTAGTAGTTAAGCTTGAAATTAAAAAACAACAACAAGTCAGCACTGTGATTTGCCCTGTTGCTGGCTCCCGATGGTGTTCAATAAAACAACCTTTCAAGTTAAAATCAAAAACATATAATAAGTTGTACGTGGGAAGGCCACTGTGTTTAATTGGCTCCAATCTCGCACATCATCATGATATCGGGGTGTATAGTATCTGGAGTTCTGGTTTCTCTACTCTTGTTGGGCTGGAATGTGCACGTCCTTAACGTTTTTTTTAAAACAAAACTGTGCCCGGCCCACTTTTTTCAAATTGAGGGTCTTCGGACAGTCAGACAGCCCCCCTGCCTCCACAACGTACACCTTCCGGGTCGGGAACGGAAATTACACCATACACCCCTAGATCTTAATGAGATCACAGGAAGTGGCATCACATGAAACTTGACCTTATTTTTATTCCCAGTAAATCATGTCACATGGGCTTAAGCCTGATGATATCAAAATAATTGACATCTCTGAAGTTTCATAATAATTAATTGATTAAGGTTATAGCATAACACATACAAATGTCTGTTTGAGAAAACACCTATATAATGGTGTTGATTTGATGTTTGAAAGTTCTCAGCTGTAACATTGTCCTGAATTGTAGTAAGCAAAGCAAGTAAGCCAGACTTACAGGGTTTCACTCTCCTAGAAATATATTTGAAAATATAGGATTTATATAGTGCATTTTAAAGCACAATTTTTACATAAATTTGCCAAAATGCCATATGCTTTGGAAGAACAGTCATTAAATATTCAGCTTCATAGAGTGACAAGCCCTTAAAAACTGACACTCCACAGGAGTTGACCCCATTCAAAAATGACCTCCATTGTGCCGGGGCCTGCATTTTGTAATGGATGCCGCAAAAAATGACCAAGCGCAAATTTTTCTATTTATGCCATCGATTTAGCATACGTGACTCTTATTTAAAAAAATGACCTTTGTATGCCAGGGCCAGAATTTTCACCCTCCTATATGTGAGGTAGGATACGCTTATGCACAGGTGAGGTTTGCAGAATGTTCTGTGGTGTGAAGGACTGGGCTATTCTAAGGCCCAGCGGTGCCAGGGGACAACACCTGAAACCTTTGTGGGTTACCTGTTCCGGCGTACAAATCACAGAGACACGGGACACTTCCTTCGGCGTCAAAGATCAGCGTTTATTTACTGCAGGGATACAGAAATCGCAAGAAGTACACAACGTGTAGGTTCTGAGAGACTGCTTCGAATTGCAACAGTGGATCGCTCCTTTTATACATATTTTAGTCATAGCACAACATAGCGAACAAAAGGTTACAACTCAGTTCCCACAGTAAACTTCAAAAGGGTTGCTTTCATGTATTCAGGAGCCCGGAACATAATTACAGTAGCATCGCCGGTTCCCAACTGTAAAAGTACATTATCCCACCATTAAGTACATTCCATTCTGGCTTTAAACGAGTTAAGAAAAGAGACAGAAACAGGTGCAAGGAAGACGAAGATAGACAACAGATTGAAAAGGAGTGTAGGGGGCAATATCGGAAGCACGATTTGTAGGATCAAAGGATTTGTGCCTAATGCATGCACGACTGAAACAATAGACCAGCACGGCAAGATGAGCCTCAAGCGGAGCCATCTGCCTTAGCAGTGTCATCCCCCTCGTCATAAAGACACCCTCAAAGGAACACGTGTCTTCCGCAAGAGCTTGGGGATCCCAGGGTCACGAAGCGGACAGTGTCCGTTCGCTGACTACTTGAGGGCAAGAGACAAAATGGATGCCGTATCTAAAATGGAACCCGTGGGTTCAGATGAAGAAACCCACGAATAAGACGAACGGTTCAAGGCAGCGTAGCGAAAACGCGTACACCCACTAAACTCGTCATTTGCGGTTCATAGATACCAAACTCGTCCATATTCGAACCGGGCAAAAACACCATTACGATTCTCACTGAACCTCAGACGCTCCTTTTGCCCTCATGTAGGCAAGCACTAGTCGATATAAGAATCGATCTCGATATCCATCAGATCGTTCAGATGTTGCTGCAACATTATTCTATCCATCATTGCTTCCTTGGTAACAGATGACCGTCTTATACACGTTGCAGCACAGAGGCCACATAAGGCAGGACCACACTGTACGCAAAGACAACACGTGAACAGGAACGTTACAACAACCCCAATGATCATCAGAATCTTCCAACCCCACGTCGACATTAGGCCCCAAAACCATCCTAGTAGCGTCCAATCACCTACGTCCACGTGTATGGACTCAGAGATCTTATGCAACTTCGAGATGGCTTGATATACAGTTGGAGCGTTATCAGGAATGAAAATGCAGCAACTCGAATGGATCACCTTGCACACACCACCGCTATCTGCAAGAACAACGTCTAGAACCATACGGTTCTGCAACGTCATAAGCCTATCCGCCTGAAGCTCTGCTGTTAGATTACCAAGAGCACTTGCAGTTATGTTAGCAGTCGATTCTACCACACGAGTCAACTGTCTCAGGTTCCTACTATTAACCATAGGTCCCCAAAACGGCAGGAAACCCTTAAAGAAGTCTCCTGCTTCTTGACCGGCAGTGTCCTCTTTGCTGATAATGCCTCTCACAACTCTGGTCTTGTGATAGTCCGAGGCGACTGTAAAAGTTGGTGGCAAAAGATTCGCAATATAACAGGTGCCCGAGAAGTCACGGGGCAACCATGTATGTGCGCGATCATAACATACAAAATAGGTACCCTTGGCAGTCAGGAAAACAGGGGAAGAGAGCATTGGTAAAACATACGTTTCAGTGTAAGCGCTCTTCCCAAGCTGAGCTCGCGGATTTCGACCAAGACCTTGCAAGCAGAAATTACTGAGGTGGGGTACGATCCAGATCCGAGACGAGCTCTTAAGCTGTCTATCACCCACTGACATGCTATACTCAGCCTCACTCAGGTCCTTGTATGCTCGCACCTCTTCCTCCGGAATAAGCGATGCATCAAAAATATCTCTATCTAAGTCAGCAATCGCTATTGCCAAAGTCTTATGGTACGGGCCGGGACCAAGACCTGCGGAGCGTGGCTCTCGATGTGGGTAGGAATCTAGTGCACTACGGAACATAGTTTGGAATGCCCGAGCTGACCCCTGGGAGCTGTAAGGAAGAACCAAATACGGAATACCCTTATCCATGGTATGTGGCATTAACCCACACACCCAACAGTTAGTAGTATTCATCACCAACTGATGCTGATGTAGGAGCTGGACAAAGGAGTTGTTCATGAATTCCGCACGTCTAACCTGTTCATGTTGGGGCAGAGGATGAAAGGAATGTGGAGAAACAGTGGGAATAGAATTCAGTTCAGAAGAAGAAGAAGTAGGTGAAGCAGTAGGCAATAACGACTGTATTCCAAAATACACTCCACCCACCAATAGCATAGAAACAGTCAGAAACAGCAGGAATACCTGAAACAGAAAGCATTTTGTTTGTACAGCCTTATGTAATTTCGATCTTTGAGCCGACATCGTCTCTACTTCCGACAGCTTAGAGAAATCCATTCTCTAAAAACCATCCGTAACGTTCTTGACGCACTTCGTTCTGAGTAGCGATTATCAATTCCCAGGAGTTCCCAGGAATCGACAAAAGTAACCGACCTAGTGTCAGGAACCTGCTAAACAGAAGGAAGTACCCGCACGGCCCTACGGTCAACCCGGATGAAAGGTTTTCTTAATCAAACATTCAAGGTTAATACAAATATCCTAGCTGTGGGAAAAAAAAAAGGAACACACGTGAAAAAGAACTCAAAAATTTATGGAGGATGCAATTGTTCATAATGTTCATGGCAACAGTAAGGGGGTAATATGAAAAAAAAGAAAAACAAAAAAAAAAGGATTTTGTTATTAGTCTTTGTCAAGAGAACGAAGGAAATATCGACTTCTCCCAGGTCGAGTCTGTTCTTCAAATAATTGGTCAGATTGCGAAACAGTGTTCGATTGATCAGATGACAGTTCAAGCCTTGAATTCTCCAATGCTGACGATCCAACAGATGTATCTGGCTGCGATGAATTGTCTCCTACAGGTTGAGCATCACTAAACGGCACAAAACGTATAGGGGTCTCAGTTTCTGTTGCGGCAATTCCAGTTCTAACCCAAGAATCTGCTGGCAAAGGGATCGGAACCTTCTTGGTGTGGGTGGCGTGCACCCAATTCTTTCTGCCTTCCAACCGAACTGCAGTCCTTGTCGCCAGCAACACTTGGAAGGGACCCACAAATCTTGGCTCCAGGTTGCGCTTTCTCCCAAAGTTGCGGGTGACCACCCAGTCACCCGGTTGGAGCCGATGTCCAGGACCCTCTGTCTGTGCCGGTAGAGCTTCAAAGACCTGTTGATAAATTAACCTCAGTTTAGCAGTCAGATCATGAAGATAATCAATCAACATTGGGTATTCGAGACTATCAAATGCCTTAGGCCTCGGGACTCCCCAAATGTTCGCAGGACGGCCGAACACAATCTCATATGGGCTAAGCCCTATTCGAGAGTGCACAGTCGCCCTGGTTGGCAAGAGAGCTAGAGGAAAGGCATCAGGCCATGACAGACCAGTCGTAGCTTGAATCTTAGCAAGTTTCAGTTTCAGAGTGCCATTGTACCCTTCCACTAAACCTGCTGACTGGGGATGATGGCGCTATGGAATTTCTGTTGTATTCCAAGGCCCTTACACACACTCTTCATCACACTCCCCACAAACTCACTTCCGTTATCTTACCATACAATCCGTGACATTCCATACCAAGGAAAGTATTCCTTCAGTAGGACTTCGCTGTGGACAGGGCAGTATTATCTTTAAGAGGATAGGCCTCAATCCATCTGGAGAACGCGCAAACCACAACTAAAACGTACTTCAGGTTATTGCATCTCTCCATATGGATGAAGTCCAATTGGATAACCTCAAAGGGACATGTAGGAGGAGCAAAATGGCCAGGTGGAGTGGGGGTGCCCTTGCCAGGATTGTACATCATACATACCATACAATTCCTAACCACTCTCTCAGCACATTTAGAGATACCATCATTCTTCCATACAGGGGACAGCAACTTACATATACCTTTTGCGCTAATATGTGACAAGCCGTGAGCCATAGTCACAACGGCTAGCACATATGCATCCGGTAACATCCACCTCTGACATTCCGACAAATCAATCCAACATCCATGCGCATCTAACTTTCCCGTGCTTTCTTTCCACTTAGTTTTTTCAGTTTCGGTGGCCTCATTCTGAATCGCTTTCACACTCCCAACAGTGTCCTCACACATACCAGTCTCCGCCGACCACCTCACTGAACTCGTATCGTACAGTCGGGTTGCAAGATTCTTAGCTGTTTCCTTAGCAATCTCATCCGCAAACGCGTTACCACGACCAACATCATCCGTAACCTTTCGGTGCGCGCTGCATTTAATGATTGCTACCTGCTTAGGCAATGTAAGTGCGTCCAAAAGATCGTTCACGAGCTGTCCGTGTTGGATCTTCGTGCCATGCGATGTCATAAATCCTCTTTCTCTCCACAATCGACCAAAGCTATGTGCAACGCCAAACGCATATTGACTATCTGTAAACACATTCACTCGCTTTCCCTTAGACAAAACACACGCTCTCGTCAACGCAATCAACTCTGCCGCTTGCGCTGAATTCTGGCTCAATCTCGCAGTTTCCACAACCGTACTCAATGTCACTACAGCATACGCAGTCGTCACATCACCATTGGGCAACTTAAAACAAGAACCATCAACATACAGAGTACCATCGGGATCTGCCAATGGAGTGTTTTTTAGGTCAACACGACCCTTCGTTTCTTCTTCAGTTCGTAGATAGCAATCATGTGGTGGTACATCATCTGATTCCATATTAGTCAGCAACAATGTCGCCGGATTCAGCACATTACAACGCTTTATTTGTATATGACTTGCCAAAAGTGTCAACTCATAACCGGACAACCTTGCGCTCATCAAGTGTTGAGTTTTCGTTCGATTCAAGAGAGTGTCAACTGCACGCGGAACCATCACCGTAAGCATATTATCCATGACCAGTCCTGCAGATTGCCGGATGGACACCGCAGCTGCCGCTGTCGCTCTTAGACAACTCGGCAAGGCTCTAGCTACTGGGTCCAAGGTCGAGGAAAAATATGCACATGGACGTTGCTTACCGCCAAATTGTTGCGTCAAGACACTCAACGCACAACCCTCTCTCTCGTGAACGTATAGTGTAAACGGCTTACTGTAGTCAGGAGTACCTAACACAGGAGCCGAACACAACGCATCACGCAATTCAGAAAAACTTTTCTGATACTCTTCAGTCCATGGCAAAGGAGTCGAAACATTCTTGCACGTGAGGGCTAACAATGGCTTCGCTAGCAATTAAAAATTTGGAATCCATTGCCTGCAGTATGACGTGATACCTAGAAAGACACGCACATCTCTCTGAGTTGTTGGCACAGTCATTCGAGCGATCGCTGCAATTCTTTCTGGGGTCAACCTTCTTCCCTCCTTTGACAATAAGTGACCTAGATAGGTTACTTCTTGACAACAATATTGTAGCTTAGAAGGTGACACCTTATGATGTAAGTCACAAAGATGCTGTAACAGCGATACTGTAGCATTTTTGCAAATCTGCTTAATGTCAGCAGCCACCAACAGATCATCAACGTACTGAATCAAGGCCGCGCCAGCCGGCAACACAAACGCGTCAAGTTGACTCTTAAGGGCTTGGCTGTAGATCGATGGACTCTCACAGTAGCCCTGAGGAGCGCGTTTAAACCTGAAGCTGCGACCACCTAATGAGAAGCCGAATAGATCTCTGCTTTCCTCAGCAATCGGAATGCTAAAGAAAGCATTCTTCAAATCGATTACCAAAAACCAAGAGGCAGAGGCTGGAATCAGAGTCAGTAAAGCCGTAATGTCAGGCACCACAGGAAATTGTGGAATCACAATTTTATTTACCTCTCGCAAATCAATGACAAAACGGTACACAGGGGGCTTGGATGGATCAGTACGTTTCAAATTAGGTAACACAGGACTGTTACACACATTTCCCCGAGTTTCCTCAATAACATCCTTCTTGATCAAGTCATAAATGATCGCTAATAGTGCTCGTTCACCATCAAGAGAGATACGATACTGGGGAATACGTGGTAATCGCACATTCGATTTCAATTGGACAACATAAGGTGATATGTCCAGCAGGCCCACGTCATTGGAACCTGTTGCCCACAAAGACTCAGGAAGAGAACTCAATTCCGGTGGGAGCTTATCAGTTGACAAGTACATAGGAGAGATCACTCTCTGACCCAATGTAAGCTCCACTCCCGCAGGAGAACAGTACAGAGTCGCATATAACCGTTTCAACAAATCCAGGCCCAAAAGATTCTCACCACAACCAGTAGTCAAAATCAAAGGAGCTTCTAGCTCACAAGGCCCAATTGTAAGGGGCAAAGGGCTAGAAACCGGATTGCTAATGGGGGCGCCAGAGAATCCAACGGAAACATTCGTTAAGCCAGACAAAGGTGTGCCAGGGAGTTTCGAATGCATGATGGAACTTTTCGCTGCACCAGTGTCCAACAGAAAAGGCTCAACTACGCCCGATGTGGCAACTGCGACGTAAGGCCCTCTCTGATGAACCGGAACTGATACTACTCCCTCTCTTTGTCTGTGGCTGTCCTAGTAATTACCGTCAGCATCAATGTCATGCTCGACGTAATAGTCGTCCACATGATACTGTGCAGATCTACCAGACAATGATTCGCGCTGATCGAAGCAGTTATTTGAGTCTGATGAAGTGGTAGAACGCTCATTCTGATTTTGAGTAACACCGCAACCTCTACCACGTGATGCCTGTTGAGGACCACTACAACCTCCTCGAGCCGAAACACCATTATTTCGGTCACGTAAAACCGGACAATTAAACTTCAAATGGCCCTCACCTCTACAATATGTGCATTGATTGTAACCAAGCATAGATCTCGGTGTAGAGGAGTCAGTACGCGACTGAGTCCTAGAAGACTGTGATTGTGATCTATTTTGCTGCTGTGGGTCATTTTGATTCGAGCGCGGAGGATACGGTTGCTGTAGCAAAACCTTAGTTTTAAGATCCTTCGTTTTCTTATCTGCACGATCACTTTCCTCCTTTTCTCTATTTTCGTAATATTGAGCCGTGGCTAATATTTGAGCAGTTGTAGAAACAGCCCACGAACTTTCGGAATTTTTCAATTTGTTGCTGAGTTCAGGCAACAAATTCGATACAAATTTATCTACAAACAGTCGCTGACCTCCCTCAGTGCTCATATCCTGACCACTATGATCGATGAATGCCTCCTCAAATCTGGTAAAGAAATCGGAGACACTCTTGTCCTTCTTTTGCTTACACGCAGACAGTTTATCCCAGTTAACTCTCATTGCTGGCATAAGTGTCTTCATAAGAGTGGGGCAGATCCGTAATTAGCTGCTCAGGCTTAGCCCCACCAACTTGTCATCCGTCTGCCGCCGCAAGAGCAGCCCAATCACCGCCCAACTCGGCTACGTGATTCTCTTGGCGGATTTTCGCCCAAATTGGTTGAGGTACTACATTACCGAACAACATATCAATATCGGCAAGGTTCATAATAGTAGCATCCACTAGTTGAGGTAACTCCTTATAATAACCTGCCGGATTTTTCCGGGGATCAGGCAAAGATTGTTTCACCTGCAAAACTTCCGATCGCTTCCATGGGAGGTGTATCCAAACTCTCTGAAAGTGTGGCAAAATAGCAGGATTAGCAGCAGCATCACCTGGCATCCACACTGGGGGAACTTCTCGCATGGGATACTGACCAGGTTGTGCCATCCACTCCTCAGTGTTGTCATTAAACAATGCTCGAGGTTGTACTGTAGATCAAAAGGATAAGAGACGCTCTAAAGCACGTCGAACATCACCACCCACAATCATACCGTTCGAAAACTGATTCTGTAGTTCAGTCATTTCGGGCGGTACATTGTCTACCTCATCATTATCCCACTCCTCTCGAAAGGATTTACACATTTCCTCAAACACGAATCTTTGCGTGGGCTCATTAAATTGAGAGAACATCTCAAAAACTACGCGCGGGTTGTATTTAGCAGGATGCCTAATCCATTTACGCATCATTTTCACTAACGTCTCACTCTCCCTACCACCAGGAATTTGGCTTCGTCTCTGAGAGACATCAGAAACATCGGAGCCAAGGATCGGTCCAAATGGGGAGTAAAGATTAGCAACAGCATTAGGTATGCGACTACGGACAGCAGGAGAAGAGGAGAGAAGTACAGGGGCAACAACATGAGGGCTAAACGTAGGAGCAGTAGGTGTAGCTAAAAGAGCAGAAGTAGCGGGAACAGCAGACTCAGAAGGTATAGGCAGTGGAGCAGTAGGAAGAGGGGCAGGTAAGGCAGCAGGGACAACTTGAGGAACAAGAGGATTCGGAAGGACAGGACCAACGGCAGGCTGACCAGCAGCTGCCGGAACAACAGGTTGAGGAACAGGAGGAACCACAGGGGCTGTAGTATCCTGTGCGTATGGAGGTGGTGATTTCAGTAGATAGGACAGCAAAGGGTCCTCTACTGCTTCTTCTCCCTTTTTATAAGAACTCGACGGTAAAACAGGATAACATTTATCCACCGCCATATGTTGCAGTCTAGCAAAAACTTCCTTTTCCTTCTCTTCTTTGTCTCGCTGAAACTGCTCTGCATTTCTCATCACCGTAATGATACCTTCTCTCTTATTTTTCTTAATGTGTTTGATTTCTTTCTGCTTGGCCTCTTTACGCCATAACCGAAAGGAATCAAACATGGCCGGCCTAGCTTTCTTTTTAAACAATTTTGCTTCGAGATTGTCCAAAATTGCAGTTTCGAAACTACCATGGGGTGGCCAACTAACGACACCATCATCTTTAGTGTAACGGATCCAATATTCATTATATACGATAGGACCTACTCCGTGACGACTATAGAGCTCATAAATTGGAGTTCCGACTGGAGGTATCGGACATGAGTCCTCCAATCGGGAATCCGTACCGCAACATTTAAAGAAACCAAACAAAGTACTACGGCCAGGCATCGTGCACACTAACCGAGTTTACAAACTTCAAGGGTTATCGAATTACGATGTCCTCGCAAAAATGCAAAACCCTCGGTTTTTGGCAATTGCAATCGTCAAATAAAACCCAACAACTAAGAACCAACAACTAAGAACCACAAATGCAATGGAACCATGCAAACAACCAAGTTTCAACAACAACCAAGGATTCTGGGAGCGACCCACAAATACTTAACTGAAAGAGCAATGGCGTCACCAGGAAGGCCCGTCTATCGTCTCGCCGTACAAAGGACTACGCCAGGCGCCAAAACAGGTCGACAGTCAGGGCATCAGTCCGTCGCAGCCGTCAGGAGGCGGGAATCTTCGCGGGAAAAGTCTTCGGACCACTTATTTTGACAACAGGATCGATGAAGCGGGGTGCACCTTCCCTCAGAGATTTCAAACGAAGTTCCTCACGATCGTCGGGCTTTGGACCGATACCGCTGATGTCGCCCCACATTGGGCGCCAACTGAAGGACTGGGCTATTCTAAGGCCCAGCGGTGCCAGGGGACAACACCTGAAACCTTCGTGGGCTACCTGTTCCGGCGTACAAATCACAGAGACACGGGACACTTCCTTCGGCGTCAAAGATCAGCGTTTATTTACTGCAGGGATACAGAAATCGCAAGAAGTACACAACGTGTAGGTTCTGAGAGACTGCTTCGAATTGCAACAGTGGATCGCTCCTTTTATACATATTTTAGTCATAGCACAACATAGCGAACAAAAGGTTACAACTCAGTTCCCACAGTAAACTTCAAAAGGGTTGCTTTCATGTATTCAGGAGCCCGGAACATAATTACAGTAGCATCGCCGGTTCCCAACTGTAAAAGTACATTATCCCACCATTAAGTACATTCCATTCTGGCTGTAAACGAGTTAAGAAAAGAGACAGAAACAGGTGCAAGGAAGACGAAGATAGACAACAGATTGAAAAAGAGTGTAGGGGGCAATATCGGAAGCACGATTTGTAGGATCAAAGGATTCGTGCCTAATGCATGCACGACTGAAACAATAGACCAGCACGGCAGGATGAGCCTCAAGCGGAGCCATCTGCCTTTGCAGTGTCATCCACCTCGTCATAAAGACACCCTCAAAGGAACACGTGTCTTCCGCAAGAGCTTGGGGATCCCAGGGTCACGAAGCGGACAGTGTCCGTTCGCTGACTACTTGAGGGCAAGAGACAAAATGGATGCCGTATCTAAAATGGAACCCGTGGGTTCAGATGAAGAAACCCACAAATAAGACGAACGGTTCAAGGCAGCGTAGCGAAAACGCGTAAACCCACTAAACTCGTCATTTGCGGTTCATAGATACCAAACTCGTCCATATTCGAACCGGGCAAAAACACCATTACGATTCTCACGGAACCTCAGGTGCTCTACAGAAGTACACTTGAAAGTTGTTGCAAACTTATTTATGTGCGGTGCTTTGAGGTGTAGAGAACACCAACTCCCCAGTTGGACTACCAAAATCACCCAGTTTGTACAAAAAATTTGGTTTCCCCGGCACACTCTAGTGTCAACATGTATTGTATAAATAACATATATCAACAATTCTTGTCTATATTTGTATTTGTTAGGTTTATTCTCATATGTTCCTTTTTAAGCCTCTTTTTGGCCAACACCTGTTTCATTGCCCATGGCAGGTGGCCGTGACTGCTGAACGGTTAAAAGTGTTATCTTTTAACCAGTTGTAATTCTGTCCCGTTTTCCTCAAATAGTTCCCTGTCTTCGTTAGTTTTTCTCTTCCAATCGTGTCAATATTATCCCTTATTATTTGTTGTCATCCGTTTTACCGCCTTCCGAGTGTTTGCTCGTGTAGGCTTACGTCGTCCCAACGAGTACGCTTGGACCAATTTTAAACACATTATATGTGCGGTAGTCCTCCTTTATGCCTAGATTTTCCTCCAATGTACTAGTATCAGCATTTTGCGATGGGTACTCAGCTGCCAATTATTTCCCCAAGTATGCCCACATTTTTCCATGGGTGTCCCATATGTCTCTGGTATAACAGTACAGGCATTTTACAACGGGTGCCCATTATGAGCAAGAATTACTGCCTGTGCCAGTATTTTGTCACAGGGTCTGTCTTGTTAGGAATTGCTTCAAGTAGCAAGCACCAGTATTTTACCATGGGTGTCTGTATCAGGCAAGAATAACCTTCAGTATGCAAGGGCCAGCGACAGACTCAGAGGCATAAAACCTCACACTCACTCCATTATATTCACTCACTCACACTCCTTGATGTTCTCTTACACTCATTCTTATTCATTCACACTTGCAGATACTCTTAATCTCACTCACTCATGCTCACTCACTTTGACTTACTCATACTTACTAACACTCAATCTCACACATCCCCGCTCACTACCTTTCACAGACTTTTACTCATGCACATGCTTACGCATGGACACATGTTCACACATACACACACTCTCACCTGAAAGTATGCACATAACATACATTTACAACATAGTTTTTTTACTTACCTCAGCTTGAACCAAAGGCCCCTTTCGAGATAATTGTATTCTTTTTTCTTACACTAATGGTGAATAATAGACTCGTATTTACTATTAGTATAATGAAAAACAGTCAGAAAGCAAGAAGTGCACATCTGTCCCAGTTTTCTTGTCACTGATTTTGCCACCTCCGAGACCGACAGTTGCAACAGCTGTGCAATGGGTCTCAAAGGGCAAGCCAGGGGTCACCTAAAACATTCATGCGTCTCGAATGAAAGAGAAGTGACAAAAAAATGTCTGAAATGTGGTATTTTCAGAATGCAGTGCTGTCGCAGAAGCAAACCAACCTGCACCGGTGCAAATAATAAAAGATACATTAAAAGAATCAGTGTGACTGTTGTGCACAAATGTTGCACACAAGTAAAGCAATTGTTTGGGTAGCAAAGGAACATTTCATGACACACCTTCTCTTGTCCAGACGATAGTGGAATCCCGCACCAGCACTGGAAGCCGTCAGGTCATGACGTCAATATGTGTTTGAAGTTGCCCCAGCCCTTGCAGGCCCTAATAATGACTGTGTTGCGAGGACGCACCTTGGCTGATCAGGCTGAGTCGCATCAGTTGCAAGTTGTAACTGTTAGAATGCAAACGTTGCTTTCCCGAGCAGCAGCTGCTTCCTGAACCTTGGGAGCATTTTGTGAATTAAATGTCTCTGTTACTCTGTTTCTTGTGCTGCCTTCCCCATCTAAGGACAGGGGGCGAGTGCAGACCCAACAGGTGCAAACACGCCACCTGATGACTCCCAAATGATGCCCATGATTGACTGTGATGCAAAAAGTCGATTTTCACTCTTTGAGATTGGCTGCATAAGCACAGCTATGTTTCAGGATTGGAGCCCGGACCTTTTATCATGCAGGTATTGTTGCATCATCTTTTTTAATTTGTATGGCTCTGGTAAAAGCTAAGGATTAGATGTACAAAAAACTATTCACAATATACTGGTGGCAAATTGTGACCAGGATTTTTGCAACTAGCAACTTATTTTACAAATCAACCTATGGACTAAAGGATTGGCTCATAAAAATGTTAAATCGTAGTGGAAAGTAATCTTACCTCCCTCATGAATATTTAACAGATAGAATGGAAATTGTGCTGCACTATCTATGCATGCAGCCTGGGGGGAGTGGGGGTGGGGGCCTCTGGGGTAAAGGGCACGCTTTATTTCTCTACAGCTTTGTCCATATTCTGCAATGTTGTCTGTCACATCAAAATTCTTGATAAGCATTCCATTGCCAGTGTCCCAAATTTTTGTTCACCACATATGAATAGGCTGCAAACCTGTTTATTTCCACAATCTAGCTATCCCAATTTTGCCCATAATGAGCAGATGGGACACCACCACTCATTTTTTCTTATTCTTTTCCCGGAAGTTTCATCCTCAGCACCTTACTTTGGGTTCTTAGGTCGTTTCATAATTTATTATCACTCTTATAGCTGCAAGAACGTCTTTGCAATGAGATGACAACATAGGAAAGGACCATCAGACATACGTAGGATTTACCTTCTTGCCACCCTTCCTCCAATGCGCATTCAACACTTGCCCATGCCATTTATTTCATTTGTCCATAAGAAAAACTGTTCCAATTTCTAAAATGGTGTTCGTGCATCTGAGAAAGAATTTTTACGAATGCAAAGGCTGCATTGGAGCATCGGAATGCTTAGCTACCTATAGCCCCCTGTTCTGTCCTAACAAAACGATTGTACTGGTTGGAGCATGGTAACAAGTTCTGCAAGTCAAAGAAATGTATTTTCAATCCCTTTTGCCTAATTACACAGATTACTTGCATGGGCAAATTATCTGCAAACACAAAGGCAAATGACGAAATATAATGTTTTAATGAAAACATCTGATTACCTAGAAGAGTGAATGCATTAAACTGTTTAGTCTGCGTTGTTGCCAAACACATTTATTTGTTTGAAAGAAATAATCTCGAGAAAAGTCATTTATTTTCATACAGTAAACTCAAAATGTATGTTTAGTGTTAAAAAATATGGTTGGTAGAGTTACTCCAAATATAACATATAGAATTGCATAGTGCACCTTGGATTGTTACCTATATCCATGAACAATACATTTTGGGAGTTGTAGTCTTTCCATGCTTGATTGCACTATACAGTTTATAACAATGATTTGTAAATGTAAAACCCAGACCTGATTACAAGTTCTTCAGTATACGTGGAACAATCCATCATTTCTTGGTGTGAAGGACAAGCTGCTCATGCCCTCCCTTGTACCACAGTGACATGAGAAGGATGCACCAGGGGATAGACACCACATGACCTCATTGCAGAAGCATCTATTTACATGTCAAATGTACTGACTAATTTTCGCAAATCATGTTGCCTTGACATAGCTGTGTACATGCAGATGGAAAGGTGCATAAGTCGTTGTACCTAACTTATGGTTTATTGTGTAGGATTATCTTACATCTGAATTCACAGACCAGGCTTGGATTGGCCTTTTCAACACACCTGCAGGAGGACGCTGGACCTGGGTAAATGGATCTACTTTGAATGAAACTGTGTAAGTTTGGCACATGTAGTTTTAATATTATCATGGAAGACCAATTGTGTATTTAGTGCATTTGGGTACATATTTCCATAGAGTGCAGAATGAATACTCACAAACAACAACAGACCACAGACCCCAGCATTAGTGCCTACTGCAATAGTTACATCTCTAGCACAAGGACTGGTGCCTTTATTGCACCTTGCACTCCTTCAGCTTTCTGGGTACACCTTGTCCCCCTCCACCACATTCACAAAATGAAAGAGCCTCATAAATCACGGGAACTGTTGTTGAATGAAAAAAAGAACATCTTTGTCACAGAGACAGAATCCTATCTGCCCCCTCCTCACTGGCTGCTCCACTGACGGAGAAGGCTGCATTCATGACAGTGAAGCTGGATCTGAGAACCTGCACTGACACCTGCTCACTCGACATACCTATATTAAACCCAAGACAACTGGTTTGCCGCTAGAGGTATGAAGCACTGGGGTCTTCAAATATAGAGGGCTCAAGGCACAAAGTTAAACTTAGACCTGAAGTCTAACTTTAGAACTGAAGTCTAAGGGCCTGATTCACAAAGGTAAACTTAGACCTGAAGTCTAAGGGCCCGATTCACAAAGGTAAACTTAGACCTGAAGTCTCAGGGCCTGATTCACAATGGTAGATTTACACTTCAGATCTAAGTTTACCCTTGTGAATTGGGACCAGAATTTTACAGCTCCCTGACCTCCAGGGTGGGAGAGGAGGCCCTTCAGAATTCACTTATAAAATGACAAACAATCCACACTGCACACTTTTTGAACTCCCTGCCACTTCTTAGCCCTGTGGAAAAGTATTGCAAAGCAATGCGTTCGTATTTACTTTGCAGTGCAAAAGCTATTTTACTCTTGAAAGGTGCATTTATCCTAGCTCAAAATGCGATTTGAGTCACTATACTTCAAGGGCCCCCAAGTTTGTTATATTGTGGTTCTTAATAAGGCTGCAGTTATTAATCTGCCTGAAGTGGATTGAGTTTGTATAGACCTGAGTCCGGACCCATAGTATTGCAATGTTTGATTTTATATCGATTTCACAAATCATTCTGAAAAAGTGAGATGTGTTGTAAAATGGAGAATATTGTCCCATGTCTTTCAAAATTTAAGAAAGATGTTTAGAGCGCACCGTAGGGTGGTCAAGATAGCCTGTTATTCTTCATCGTCTCAAGACTCCGCAGACTCATCTATACGTCCAAGTTGAACTCTTGCCAACACAATTAAAGGTGCATGTGTGCTGCAACATTTTCCAGGTTAACCATTAGTTTTTAGAGTTGGCAAGCGGACTATGGGCCAGATGTAGGTAACCAAATACCGGTCAGTAACGGCCGAAAATCGGTATTTACGGCCGTTACCGACCGGTATTTGGTATTTGAGATGTAGGGGACAGAAAATCGTCCGAATCGGTAAATATACTGAATCGGTAAAGTTACCGAATTGGTAAACTTTCCGAATCGGTATAATTACCGAATCAGTAAATTTACCGAATCACAACGGTTTGCGATTCGGTAAAATTACCGAATCGGTAAATTTACTGAATCGGTAAAATACTGAATCGGTAAATAAGAAGTGGCAAAAATGAAAATCGAGATGTAGGTAAGCTCTTAAATACCGAATTTGCTTTAAATTCGGTATTTAGGAGGCGGTATTTACCATGGATAGAAATTAGGTGGTAACCAGGTGCAGACTATAAAAAAGGACCCAAAATGCAATACTGTTTGCACAATGGCGGCATTCTATGTCATTGCGAGACGGCTACGGCTACAGGAGGAAGGAGAGAGGGAATGGCAGAGACAGGAGCAGGTCTACAGGCAGAGGATCACCTTGTTCATGCTCACAGAGGCAGAGATTCTCCAGAGGTACAGGTTGGAGCCAGACACCATCTTGGACCTCACCAGGGACCTCCAACCACTGTTGGAGCACACTACCCCAAGGGCATATGCCATTCCACCCCACGTGCAGGTGCTGTGCAGCCTACACCTGCTTGCGTCAGGGAGCTACCAGAGTGTGGTTGCTGCGGTAGGTGGGGTGACCCAGAGCAGACTGTCCCGCTTTTTCCACAAATTCCTTGACGCCATGTTACAGAGGCTGGACCATTATATATCTTTCCCTGCAACCCATGGCGAACTGCTCCAAACTAAAATTGACTTTTACCAGATGGCGCATTTCCCCAATATCATTGGCTGCATTGATGGCCCCACATTCCCATTTGTCCCCCTGCTGCCACCGAATACATATATCGGAATCGTAAGTCCACCCACACCATCAATGTGCAGGTGATCTGCAATGCCAAGTGCGTCATCACTGACCTGGTGGCAAAATTTCCTGGGAGTACCCATGACTCCTTCATATTCCAAAACAGCGGCATCTATGCACGGCTGACAGCAGGGGAATTTGGCGAAGGATACCTCCTAGGTAAGACACATTGTGCGACCCCATTAACACCTATTGCAGTAAGTAGTACATGTATGCATGTGAGTAATGTATTCCCATTTACTTTTAGGGGACAGTGCATATGCCTTACGCTCCTTCATCCTCACCCCCTACCTCAACCCCTCAATGCCCAGCCAAAGGAGATATAACAGGGCCCACAAGAGCACAAGAAATGTTGTGGAGCGTAACTTTGGCATTTGGAAGAGCAGGTTCAGGTGCCTGCACAAGAGTGGAGGTGCCCGGCAGTATACCCCCCCTGACCTGCTGCAAAATCATTGCTGCCTGTGCTATGTTGCACAACCTTGCTGTGAAGAAGGGCACAGAGGTGGAGTTGTCAGACTATGAGGATCATGACAACGAGACTGCTGTACCTGAAACACAACCTGCTGGAGTGTCAACACCAAGTGATGGCAGATACAGACGTGACACACAACTATTTCTGAGTAAGTAATGAGACACAGACAGGTTGTGTATGGGACCAACGTATTTTAATGTTGCCGCAACATTCAAGCACTTCAGTGCAACAAAAAAAACATCATACACGTGGGGACTGTATGTCCCGGGTTACTTCACCCATGACCGGTAATGTCACTTGCGCCCGCGCTTCCCAGAGCCACTAGGGTGTTGTTCGCTTGGTTCAGCGTGCCCTGCAGCCTCAGCTTGGCGCCTGGTACTCCTCCGTGTCTCCACAATAGTGCTAGCCATGCTGCTCCGGCTACTAGTGTCTTCAGCCTCTGCCACGTCCAGGGCAGGATTCTGTGCTGTTTGGGAAATCATCATTGCCTCTAGTGCACTCGTCATTCTGGCTATGCCCCTGGTGACCTCAGCTGTATTCTGTGTCAAAGCCTCCTGCATATTTATGCCCCTCCTACATAGCAGGGATGTGGCAGTGGCCAAGCGATTGATGGCCTTATTGTGGGCACGGGCATCCCTGCGCCTTGTGTGTGACAGACTTTCAAGTTTGGTGCATAGCTGCGTAATTGAGTTGCTCATCTGCTGCATCCCTGCTGCAATGTCCGTATTTGTTTTTGCAATCTTTATTTGTGTCCACAATGTCTCTCATGCCCTTCCCCATGTCTCCTATTTGCACATTCAGGGCTAGGAGTTGATGTTGGCATGCTTGGATGGATTTGCCCTGCATCCTTTGAATGCGCACCATGCTCGCTTCCAGCCCACGGAACACAGTACTCTCACCACGTTCACCTGCACTGCTGGGTCTGCGTTGTCTTCTGCGACCAGTGACTGTCTCACTTGTGGACTGCTGTGCTGCTGACCTCACATCTACGGTGACTTGAGCCTCACCCTCACCCTCTGCTGCCCCCATTAATGGTAGTGGGGCCACGACACGCCTCCTGGCTGGTGGGCTTGCAGGAGTGGACTGGAGCTGTGATGGTGAAGTTTCTGGTGAAAATACCAAGGGAGGGGATTGGGAAAGCTGTGGGGAGTGCAGCAACTCTGGGGTCTGTACAGTCTCATCTTCATGGGAGATGCCAGTCGTGTCACTTTCCTCCTGCGAGGCTTGCACTTGGCTTGGACCTGCATCCTCACTCTCCTCCCTCGCTGGTGCAGTCCCTTCTGTCTCAGTGGGTCGACTGCCTGATTTGGCCCCTAGGTATAAATAAGCGTATATCAACTGAGTGCTACTGTGTCACAGTCACTACAATAAATGCTTTACACATTTCACTTTCTTTTACCTGCATTCAGTTCACTAACTTGCTGATGTCTAAGCTGTTGCACATGGTCTTACATTTGCTGACTACTTTCCCCATAATGCATTGTTCCTGTATAGTGATAGCAGTACTGGAGTGGGGTTTGCTTGTCCATAAAAGGGTATAGGGAAGCAGGTTGGTATGGGGTGTTATGCAGCGCATGCGTCTTACCTTTTTTTGCTGCAGCTCTGGCTGAGCTGTCCACATCTCCCAGTCCGCAGACGCTGTCTGCCTCAATGGTTGAGGCCACCAACTCCTCCAGGTCAGTCAGGGGGGGCGCTGTGTTCCTGCCTCCACCGGTTAGGCCTGCCTGCTCGTGGATATCTGCCATTTTTTTCTTGGTGAGGCTCCTGAGGTCATAGAATATTTTTTTGAGATCCTCTGTATTCCTGTTTGTGACTCCCACTGCATTCACTTTTTCTGCAATTGCCAGCAAGATTTTTCTTTTTGCAGACTCAGGAACAGTGAGGGAGTGCCTGCCAAAAAGGTTGTTGTGCACCCTCACAACCTCCTCCACAAGTACCTGCAGCTCCATGCTGCTGAACTTTATTTTCCTCTTTCTTTCTGCCTTCTGGCTTTCACTGCTGCTTGCCATTTTTAAGTTGATAAAGTTTCAAAAAACTCTCCCTGCTGCTCTGTGACTCTGCTCAGCTATGACTGCCTCTCCAGAACATTCTAATTAGTTGCAGCTGCCTGGGTAGCCACTTCCTGATAGGGAGGGGGAGGGTGGTAGCACCTGATTGGCTGTTTTATTAAGTTTCACTATTGCTTGCTTTCCGTTTCGGAATTTACGGAATTGGTATTTACCGATTCGGTACTTACCGATTCGGTATTTCCCATTCATTCCTATGGGCCTTTTGGCCGATAGGAATGAATGGGAAATACCGATTCGGTAAATACCGATTCGGTAAATTCCGACAGTCAGATTCCGAATTTTACCGATTCGGTAAAAAATACCGATTTTTTATCTACATATCATTTACCGATTCATGAATACCGAATCGGTAAAATTCGGTATTTAAGAATTGGTAAATTAGATTTACCTACATCTGGCCCTATGTCTGCTGTAAATAAGCGCATTGAGGGTCTTGAAGTCTTTGATCAAATGAACCAATCATATCAATGTATTGCATAACAATGACTTGTGAAACGAAAGCAGGATTGCAAAGATTGGATCCAACCGACATTCAACAAAGTGACAACTGTTATGATATTGCATCAGTGGAGACAGGGTGGGGCTTGTTATATGGCTTTGGATTTGTGTGCAGCTAACAACAAGGGGCAGACAGATCCAGGCTTCAGCAATAGTTTACTTTGATATACTTGTCAGTTGCTGCCTATCTTACTAGAACAGAACCTCCTTTCCAAAGCATGAGAAATCTGAAGGTCCAGGACCTGGCTACAGCATGCACTAATTAAGGGAAATTCTTACTTCATTATTTGACACATCCATGGTGCCAGAAGATGCCACCTGCATGTGTTTGCTCCCTAGAACCTTGCATCCATGCTGCACCTTTTTGTGCTCGGTCTGCTGTCAGCATGCTTTGGTCATGCCCATCAGTTTCCACACTGCTGCAGAAGGCATGACAGAATCCCAGAAGTCCAGACCACTCCCCGATTACTTACCACAATAAACTGTCTCGACGGAAAGCTATACCTCCAGGACAGTACACTATGTCTATCCACCTACTGTTTTACAAGGCACTTAAAACCTCTTTCAATTGTGTCTGTTTTTATTTCTACTCCCACTCTTCATTTGCTCAGCTCCTTAATTCTCTTCAAAATGGCTGCCACCTGCCTTGCTCGATCACTGCTCCGTGGCTTTTGAAGGTTAGCATTAGACTTATCATTCAGAAATGCCAAAGCAACAGTAAGACCCTCATGTCAAAGTCTGAAACGAAGACCTTCTGTTGGCAGTAACGAAAGGCAGATTGCAAGAGAAGCTCCAAAAAGTTTACATCTTACACTGAAGAAGCTGGAAAGTTCTGTAGCTCCTGTTTATATAGGGTTCTGTGTTATGTTATGATATGTTGTGTTATGTTACGTTATGATATGTTTTGCTGTGCTGTGTTATTTTATGTTATAGTTGTTATGTTATGTTATGTTATGCTATGTTATGATTTGTGGGGGGGCACTATCCCACAGAAGCATAACCTTAGTAGGTCTCTCTGCACTCACTTTTATGCTTTTCGCACTTTATTTTGGTTAGAAACAACACTAGTAGTCCCTTGGCTGAGCCATCATTTCAAATCAGTTGTGTAACATTTGTTGGAACACTGCTCCCAGTTACACAGGAGTAAAAACAGCATATTCCAATCCCAGGAAAGGAAAAAGCCCTGATACAGTAATTTCTGAACTATACAAATCTGATATCGTGGGTTAAAATGTGTGTGCCCAAACCCACACTTGGCGACATTGGATGCAAGTATGTGGTAGTTGGGGGCTACTCTTGAAGGGCTGGGAGTAAAATGAAGTTGACCAAAAGCACTCCTCAAATTCGAAGGAGTTGAAGGCAATATGGTATATGCTTCAGAGGTTTGTGCCACAACTAGAAAAGGCTTCGGTTCAGGTAGGAAAAGATAATCAGGTGTCAAAAGCCTACGTGCACAGGCATCGAGGCACACAAAGCAGTAGTTGAGCAATGGAGGTGAAGAAAATCTTTGCATGTGCAGCATGTCATGTGTTAGAGCTAAGAGCAATATATATTCCAGGGGTGTAGAACACTCGATCAGGCAGGATGAGCTGCTAACTTTGCCCCAAATTTAATATAAACTGGACAGAAAGGTTTTCTAGTTGAGAGTGGGCACATGTGGAATTCCACAGCTGGTTTTGTTTGCCTCTGGGAACAATGTCCTGCTACATCAGTTTTGCTCAGAGACGTGCCACCAGGATGTGTGGGCAGTGGATGCAAAGTTCTTTGATTGGCCATCAAAGTTTATGTTTGCATTCCTTCTAAAACCTCTCCTTCTGAGGGTCTTCAAAAAAATCTGGAGGGAGCAGGTCCAAGTAATCCTGGTGGCCACAGTTTGGCCCACATGGCCCTGGTTTCTATTTTAGACCCTCTTACAGGAGTGTCAGCATCAACAGCTTCCCCTTCAGTTTCCAAATCTAATGCTGGCACGGATAAACGTCTGTGTCTCATAGCATGGAGATTGAATCCAGAGTTTGTGGTGCTGAAAGGAGGCAGTGATTGATAACCAGGCATGCAGGAAGCCTTCAACTCTGGATATATAATACAGAAATTGGAGAGTTGGAGCCAAGAGAAAGATGTGGAGGTAAAATTTTGTTGTCATTTCCTGGTCTTAGATGGCTTTGTGTTATACTTATCCCCTTCAATGCTTTCAGCCCAGTGGGTAGTGATTAGGGGTTTCAGAGAACCTGGAGAATATGGAGAAATTGTCAAGATTATTCATTTGGTTTTTATGTTATTGAATATTTTTAGGTTGAAGAGACTAGTGGTTCATACGCCATCAACTTCGTGGAACTTGTCTATCGTTCTTAACGTTTTACAAGAGAAGCCTTTTGAGCCTTTGACGACTGCAGACAAGGAATGGTTCTCAGTAAAAATATATATTTTGTTTGCTAGAACGTCAATAAAAAGATTGGGGGCACTGGAGGTATTGGTAATCAACTACTCTTATTTGAAGTTCTAACTGATGCAATGGTTTGAGGCCTGAACGTAAGTTTAGACCTAAAGGCCAGAAGCAGTTTCATTGTTCACAGGAGACTCTTTACTAGTGGTGGACAATTTTGCAGGTTCAGGGGTTCCTGAGTCTTTAGATGTCAAGTGAACTTTGTTGGAGTATTTGTTCAAAACCAAAGACTTTCGCTCTTTGAATGCTGTGTTTGTAACTTAGGTATCTGCAAATGAAAAAAAGGTGTCAATTGAAACTTTGAGTAGATGAGTAAAGCAGGCCATCAGACAAGCTTATATTTCAGCTGGTTCTGTGGTTTCTGCAATTTTGTACGGCTACTCTATCAAGGCAATTTCTACATCCAGCTGAAGATTCACCTATTTCCCTAAACCTGGTTCCTCTTCAGTCTCTCAATGTTCGCGCCGGGACACTCTTGTAGTATCTGTGTGCATTAGAAATGAAAATAACATAACGTAACAACATCCTGGACAGAATCAGATGGGGTGCCTCTACATGTGATATGTAGGGCAGCTACTTGGTCAACGTCAAATACTTCTGTAAAACATTATAGGTTAGAACTCTATAAGAGTGATTCTTTGAACTTTTCTATAGGAGCATTGAAAGCCACAATAAATCATTGTAGGAAATTTGTTGCGATTGGAAATGCTTCAATGACTAAATATAGTTAATGTTACCATTGTCTAGGGACCTTCTATATATTCTTGCAATGTGAGGGCTGGGTCAAAGAGACAATGAGCTGGCAATGAATTTATTACCAGTAATCTGAATCAAGATCTCATTGTCCCAGTCAGATATCTGTCTAAAGACAGCCAGTTCCTACAGGGAGGAGAAGCCTTATGGGATGAGCCACAGAAACTGCTCAAGTACTACATTTGTGGTAGAGAAAGGATGAGGTCAGAGATTTACAAGTAATGGCTGGGATGAGCAGCTCCCGTTTGAAAGAAATGATGGACACCACTAAGTAAGAGGCTCTTTACCTGTTAGAGATTTTCAGCCCCGTCTTAGGTTTTGTGACTGTTTTTATTTCTCTCATTGTTATGTTTTGTCTATATCTTTTCTAGGTCTGGAGCACAAAGCGCCGGGACACTCCTTTGGAGTAGCCGTGCGCTATAGAAGACCTATAATAACATAACATAACCTCAACCCTTGTCCAAAAATGTTATTGACCAGTATGATCCTGCTATATGCACCTGACCAAGGCACCTGCTGCTCCAAAGGTGCGACCGAAAGGCCAATTTAAGGCAACTCTCCCAAATGCTAGTGCACCGCAAAGTTAATGTCCATTCAAAGAAGTGCAGTTCCAAATGCCATGTGTTCCAAAACATCTTTATTTTCTTTGAAGATTCTAATGAGACACCCAATGTGTTTCATTCACCACACGTGTTCCTCAGGGCTGCAGAAAAATATAAAACACAACATATATCCACAGGCTTGCACTAAAACGTATAGCGCATACAAACACATAACTTCACATAATAGTATGAATACAAAATCATTATTCCTACGTCATACATACACATAAACCAAATATTATCTCTACAAACACGGAAGGAGCCATCGCAAGAAACCCCAAATGAGTCCCCCCTACTGATAAAATACATGTGTTAACAATCATTATTAAAATCAAGTTAAAATCAGCAGAAACACATAGGTATAGGATTAAAATCACCAACAGCTTATCAGGTGTGTTACGATAAGTTATAGATCTACTGAGAGGGTTTTTAGGGTTTTCCAGAAATGACCAGGCGCGCACCTGAGTAGCCGCAAAGTGTAAGCTGTTATAGAGTATAGAAATCCAGGCAAAAGGGCGGGCGGTAATCCCTCACAACCGCTCGAGGTTGGATCAGCAAGATCCACACAAATTGCACAAAAACAACAAAGCCCCTGCACTGGACAAACAATAATAATGTGCGGGTAATTTTGAGTTTCGGTAGGGTAGATCAACCGTGCACATCAAGACTTTCAAAGTAAATAGATCATATAGTGCAGAGAAAAGAGAGTTCAAATGATGTAAAGTTCTTGGTATAAAACACCGGTTTATTGTTCCTCTGTACTGGCCAACACGTGTTTCATCGCAGGGAACAGACTGCGAATCTTCAGGGCTGGGTATAGATACAAAAAATGCATTTGTAAGGATGTTTTACACGAAATATATTAAAAAGTGGGATGTGAAACCAGGGTGAAAGATGGCATGCCATAAGGTGACATTGTGTCAAGTTGTGACTGGAGCCATATATTGTAGGTGACTTTAGTGAAAGTGAAAAGTGATTTTGGTATTGTCATCTACCAACAGATTGTGTGGATGTGACTAAATACTAGCAGTCTAAGGTATTGATTTTCTGAACACTGACCAGTGTGATAAAAATGAAGAGTGACGGAGTGAGAAAGTGGGTGTCTGTGTTAATTATCGGGTACAAAACCCCTTGTGACTTGCAGTGACTGTTTTATAAAAGGGGGTATACGCAAACCATGCTGTCTGACATATTCCATATATTGTATCTAACTAAACAGTAAGCTTCGCTATACATGATTGATTAAGAACAATTATAGAAACTAAGGCAATGGTAGGTTGTACCGGTTATGTCAAAAATGGAGCGTTATTTGTACTTGTTGTGGAGTTTCATGTGTGTCCAGACATCGTTTATGGTTCAAACAAAGGCTCGTTTCAAACAACGCCCCAAGGGGTATCTAATTCTCATGTCCAGGGGGAGTATCAACAGTTACAATGAGGCTAAGATAAGTTTGCACGCCACTGGTCAGTGCGAGTGCTTTAAGAAAAAGGGCGGATATCGGAGGATAAGTGCTGGAAGTAAGGATTATGTGAACCTAAAAGAACACCAACTATAGTATACCACGTATGTGTATAAATATATAATACGTGGTATTCTGGTAATTTGAGCCCGCATTTGTATAATTGGGGCAGTAACAATACAAACAGAACGTACCATAGGAATCAAAAAAGTATAGATAGTGTATCAAAACTTGTTTAAGCAGCACTAAAAGACTCACCCTCATAATAGAAGGACCGGAAATGGTGTTGTAGCCAAACCCGAAAAGGGCGAGGTGTTAAAAGAGTAAACGTTGCTCGCGTAGTCTACAGTTTCTGTGAAAATACATAATGCGTGTTGTGTAAAGATATATACAGTAACGCTTATGTAAGCGCATCCCTAAATTCTGCAGGTGTAAGCGAACCTGAACAGGAAAGGGGGGACACACAAGACACCAACAGTACCCCTTTTTTAGTGGAACTAGAACGCATGCGCAAAGGGAACAAGACCCAACCCCTAAGGGATACTACAGACCAAAGACCCATAGAGGCAGCAGGGGTGGCAAACGAAGATTACCGAAGGAAACTAAGGTCAGGAACAGCAAAGAAATAGGAAATGAACACAATGAAGTTCAAGTGGTTAACCTTTCCTCTTTCCCACTAACTCCTGATATGACCAACCTTCTGTCCAAAGGTCTTAACTTCAACCCCTACTCAACAGGAGACACATGTCAAACTAAAATAGATCTCTTTAAATTTGTACGGAGCCTTAAACTAAAAAAGTATTTTGCTGGAAAAACCACCAACACCAAAAATGTTAGAAATATTCCTGATGTCTTAACTGATGATGTAACAACAATAAAGGATATACCAGCCATTCATCTATTGTTATCTATTACTGAATGCGAAGACAGCCCCCTAGAAATGGGACAGCTTCTAGAAGAATTGAACATAGACACAGATCTGGGGGTTGTTAGTGGTCTTAAAAGTAAATCCACATGGACACCGACACTACCAGGTGGTAACAACATTGACACTTTCTACAAACGGGTTCTTGATGACATCAATAAAATTAACACTAAGAAACTCAATGAAACGTTTATCTTCAAAGATAATCTTACCAAAGGAGAGCGTCTTGCCCTCATCACACTCACACAGACTTCCACCATTGTGATCCGCGAGGCGGATAAAGGAGGTAACATTGTGATCATGAATGCAGACGACTATAATAACGAAATACTAAACCAACTAGCAGACACCTCTTGCTATGAACCGATCGCACACAACCCTATGGGTACTTTGACATTGACCATCAACAACCACCTACATAAATGGAAAGAAGATGGTCTCCTAAATGAGGATGAATACCTGTATCTCAAAGTACTCAAACCAACATACCCATGGCTATACACCCTTCCCAAAATCCATAAGGATCTCCCCTTCCCACCAGGCAGACCCATTGTCTCTGGTATAGGGGGCCCCACTGAGAGACTGGCAGAATATGTGGATGTATTTCTAGGCCCACTGGTCAAAAACCTACCCTCCTTCATACAGGACTCTAAACATATATTGAGTGTATTAAGCGACCTGGAATGGCAACCAAACACCACAATAGTGACAATGGATGTGGTCGCCCTCTACACGAGCATTAATCCTGTCCTGGGTATAGAAGCAGTCACGCGGATTCTGTCCTACAGACCGGCATCCCTGTGGGCACATACACAAATGTTAATTTCCATGATGACCCTGATCCTTAACAATAACTTTTTCATGTTTCAAAAAAACTGGTATCGACAAAAACGCGGAGTAGCCATGGGTTCAAAGTTTTCACCATCTTTCGCCAATCTTTTCATGGGTGCTTTCGAAGCAGACCACATTTGGGGTACCCAAGGCAGTTCATATACCGACTCCATACTTTTTTGGGGTCGTTATATTGACGACTGCATCTTACTCTGGACGGGTTCAGATGAACTACTCCTAAGTTTCTTTGAACACCTTAACCACAACAACTGGGAACTGAACTTTACCATGAAATCCAGCAAAACTAAAATGGAGTTTCTAGACTTAGAATTCTACGTCCTCGAGAATAAACTACATAGCAAACTATACAGAAAGCCCACGTCTTGTAATGCTATTCTTCGAGCAGACAGCTTCCATCCGTCACACCAGATTAGATCCATACCTTTTGGAGAATTTCTTAGAGCCAGAAGAAATTGCAGCAAAGAGAGTGACCTGACCAACACCCTACAGGACATGGAACTAAGATTCGAAAGACGTGGTTATCCTCAAACCATCCTATCCTCAGCCAAAAAGAGACTGACCAAAATTACAAGACCAGAGACACTGAAGATTAATAACTCTAAAAAGGCGAAAGAATCCACAGTGAGAATGATCACCGAATTCAATAGTCTACACAAATCAATCCGTAACAGTATGACCAAACACTGGAGTCTGCTAAGAAATGACCCGATACTAAAAGACATGATTCCCTCATCTCCTCAAATAACTTTCCGTAGAGGAAGAACGCTGAGGAATAGACTCAGCCCCACTGTTCCACGAACAGACATGACCCCCGACTGGCTGACACAACACAGCAAGGGGTTTTTCAAATGCGGTTTCTGTGCAATGTGTAAATGGGCTAAACATAAGACCACAAAATTTAATGGACCCAATGGAGACACATATGACATCAGAGTAAACATCAATTGTACCACCAAATATGTAATATACATAATTGAATGTCAATGTGGGAAACAATACGTGGGCAGCACAATAAGGAACTTGAAAGACAGAATCTCTGAACACATGAGGGCTATCCAAAAGCAAGACCCAAAATATCCTGTTGCCCTACATATAGCCAAATGCCAACCCACCGTTGAAGATTTCCGTATCTGTTTCTTTGGTATTGAAACGGTACCCGTCCACATAAGGGGTGGAAACCGTGAGTTGGCTCTTAGACGCAAAGAAGCAACTTGGATTATGCGTCTTCGCAGTATTGAATTCGGACTAAACTACGACCCTGAAATGCAATTCTTCTTGGGGAACTAGACTGAGACTTGGGTAGAACCAGATCTTTTCTGTTTTACACCCATTTTTACATTGCAACAATATTACATATAGATTCATAATGTATGCCAATTACTATTGTAGAGAATGCTTATGCAACGGAATCAGTTTGATACTACATAGATGTTAACGTCTGCATTTTCGATCTATGTGTTTTTTGTTTTTTCTTCATACAATACACTGTAAATACAGCTGACAGCCATGTATATCATTATTAGGTTGTCTTCTGACTGACACACCACAAAACCTATAGGGGCAGTCGTCCTCGAGACCTAGAACTACTTTATTAATTTCTTTTCAGCCCCCCCTTTTTTCGATACTCGGAAGTCTAAGGTATGTGCACCTTCTCCGAACACCAACTTAGTGGACAAATAGCACGTCTCCTAAAATAACCGCACCAACCGTTACTCAACCACACACAACGACGTATTGCAGTAATTTTTCTAGATTTAGCCATAGGTTGCTCTAGGAATTAACATATCTCCGATCTAGTTCTTTAAGAACAGACAATCGGCGTATTCTAGTATTTTCTCTAAATATATCCATAAGTTGCTCTAGGAGTTAACATATCTCCGGTCTAGTTCTTTTAGAACAGACAAACGGAACTACATCATAAAAAGCGTTCCGACTTCCTGTCAGGTGACCGTCTTTGAAAAACAGCGCCGGGAACTACAGGAGGGGGAACACGAACAGTCAGGTAAACAATCTTGCGCCGTTACCTCTATGCTTTAACCCCACCAATAAGCGCCTAATTGCATTAGGATTATACATCCGCTACACCCCCCCGTTTTTCTTTTTCTTTGCCTTCTATACAGGTGTATCCGCCTGTCATGAGCGCTACTGCTTCAAATCTTCTCCTCCCGGTCATGGTTTCTTTTGAACATTAATAAGGTACGAGTACTAATCAAGAGGGTTTCCTAAACCCCCCCACCCCCCCCGTTTTTTGCTTACATAAGCGTTACTGTATATATCTTTACACAACACGCATTATGTATTTTCACAGAAACTGTAGACTACGCGAGCAACGTTTACTCTTTTAACACCTCGCCCTTTTCGGGTTTGGCTACAACACCATTTCTGGTCCTTCTATTATGAGGGTGAGTTTTTTAGTGCTGCTTAAACAAGTTTTGATACACTATCTATACTTTTTTGATTCCTATGGTACGTTCTGTTTGTATTGTTACTGCCCCAATTATACAAATGCGGGCTCAAATTACCAGAATACCACGTATTATATATTTATACACATACGTGGTATACTATAGTTGGTGTTCTTTTAGGTTCACATAATCTTTACTTCCAGCACTTATCCTCCGATATCCGCCCTTTTTCTTAAAGCACTCGCACTGACCAGTGGCGTGCGAACTTATCTTAGCCTCATTGTAACTGTTGATACTCCCCCTGGACATGAGAATTAGATACCCCTTGGGGCGTTGTTTGAAACGAGCCTTTGTTTGAACCATAAACGATGTCTGGACACACATGAAACTCCACAACAAGTACAAATAACGCTCCATTTTTGACATAACCGGTACAACCTACCATTGCCTTAGTTTCTATAATTGTTCTTAATCAATCATGTATAGCGAAGCTTACTGTTTAATTAGATACAATATATGGAATATGTCAGACAGCATGGTTTGCGTATACCCCCTTTTATAAAACAGTCACTGCAAGTCACAAGGGGTTTTGTACCCGATAATTAACACAGACACCCACTTTCTCACTCCGTCACTCTTCATTTTTATCACACTGGTCAGTGTTCAGAAAATCAATACCTTAGACTACTAGTATTTAGTCACATCCACACAATCTGTTGGTAGATGACAATACCAAAATCACTTTTCACTTTCACTAAAGTCACCTACAATATATGGCTCCAGTCACAACTTGACACAATGTCACCTTATGGCATGCCATCTTTCACCCTGGTTTCACATCCCACTTTTTAATATATTTCGTGTAAAACATCCTTACAAATGCATTTTTTGTATCTATACCCAGCCCTGAAGATTCGCAGTCTGTTCCCTGCGATGAAACACGTGTTGGCCAGTACAGAGGAACAATAAACCGGTGTTTTATACCAAGAACTTTACATCATTTGAACTCTCTTTTCTCTGCACTATATGATCTATTTAATTTGAAAGTCTTGATGTGCACGATTGATCTACCCTACCTAAACTCAAAATTACCCGCACATTATTATTGTTTGTCCAGTGCAGGGGCTCTGTTGTTTTTGTGTTACGATAAGTGTAAACCTCATGAAAAACATTTGTCGTATCATATTTCAAATCCAATGTCCTGTCTATTAGCAATGTTACATCAGCAAACATGCCATATGACAGTCTATAACATTAAACATGTGGTTTACTCAAGTGTAAATAATATCAATCTCATAGTATACACTACATCAGCCATGGAAAGTGCATATCACCAGTGGCATTTCATTTCTAAATCCAAAGTATAAACACGGTAGCAATAAACCCATAGATACTGGAACAGAGAGATGCCAATATATATATTTTTTTTTTGCAGAGTTTTATATAGCGTGAACTTGTCCCGAATCGGGTATCAGAGCGCTGTACATTGCACCAGTTACGTTACATGAGGACACACATTCATTTTTGTTAGGCACGGGGAGATTAAGTGATTTGCCCAGAATGACAGGATGTTTGGCGTCGTTACCGAGACTCGAACCCAGATCCGAGGTCGAGCGCCCTAGCCGTTAGGCAAAGTTACCGCCATAGTTATTGCTCATTTTTATTACCTGCCCTTGTTTGGCAGCAAGTTGTAATACATTAATTTCAAGGAAATATCCACTCCCGAACAATATCTCAAAGCTAAAAATATAAACTATAACAAGTGTGTTACATATCATTTGCAATTTTATATCCATTCGGTATCAGCATGCTGTTATGGCTATTCGGTCCCCCTAGTTGACACCTATATTAGAATAATGTATATGTATATGCACCTATACAATTCACAGAACAACAGGAATGGTAAGGGATGGTAGCGCCTTCCCCCCTCTGCAGCAGAGCTACCACCCCTTAGTTGTTGGGCAGGTTGTACCGGGCCATTACCTTAGAATCTGTGTCAGACACATCCATGGGCAGTCCACCCCTGCAGGCCATGTTGTGCAGTATGGTACATGTTGCCACAATTTTACAGACTGTCTCTAGCGTATACTACAGAGCTTTCCAACACTATCCTTGTGCACCTGTGTGCAGTGTTGTACCGCCTTTTATGTATGTTGTTGGGAGACAGAAGAGGTGTGAGGATTCACGGATGCAGAGCATACGCACTATCACCGGTCATGAGACATATGATGTTGATGTCAAATGCTTACAGACATGCAAGTACATTAACAAAAGTCTGGGGACAGATGATAACATTACCAAGGAGGTATCCATCATCAAAGTCACCTCTTTCTAACCTTTGATATAGACCACTGTGCCGGAAAATGTATGCATCATGGGTGCTTCCTGAGTATTTGGATACAATTTCTGTGATGATGTTTTTTGTGTTTCACACTACATGGATATTGATGGAATGTGTGCTTTTTCTGTTACGAAATGTATTCACTGAGGGATGGTGGACGTATGGTCACATGTGTCCCATCTATGCACCATAGTATTACTTGTGGGAATCTTGCTAACCTGTAGAAATCGATTTTTGTCTGGTCTAATTCCTCATTGTCACGGGGCATGTATATGTGTTGATGTATGTGTCGTAGCATTGCGTCTAGGAAATTATGGAAGAAACGCAAAAGTGCACTCTGAGACATACCACCAGCCACTGCAAGACATCCTGGTAACTACCAGTGACCAAGAGGTGGAGGGAGCATAACACCTGCACATGTGTGTGAATTGCATTGCTGCGCATGGTTCTACTCTCAAGTTGTGGCTTCAAGGTTTCAATGAGCTTTAGTATGACCCTGCTACTTAGCCTGTACTGATCATAAATCTCCTCTTCTGTCTTATCCAACAATGTCAGCCTGACTCTGATTATCCTCTCCCGTCTTCTTCTCCTCTGAAATGCTGCATTATCTGCCTCCTCCTTTCCAACACATACAGGGCAGCCATTGTGGAAAGGTTTATAATGCATTCTGGGGGTGTTTTCATAGGTTTAACCTGATTACCACCTGTTCCAGCTTAGTGGTAAATTGCATGCGCAGAATGCCTTTTTTGCGCGATCTAGCAATTTAAGACTAGTCTCTACATGCAATTTTGCGAGTCGCAACTTGCGATACACAATTTGGTTGACACAATTTGCATGAGCTAATATTGCGAGTTGGTATTTGCTCGCAATTTTTTAGGGGCAATTACGAATGCTTTTTGTACATTGGAAACGGCCATTTTTGCATGGGCAAATCATCTTGCAACCAATTTTGCGCATGCAAAATGGTCTTACATCTGGCCCTTTATGTGTAGTTGGTGATTTTCATCTTACACTCGTGTTTCTGTTGTGAAGGTTCCCTTTGGCTTTGTATAGTTATTATATATTTTATATGTGTATGTGTGATGTAGGGATAATGGTTTTGTATTCATTGTATTATGAGAAGTTAGGTGTTTGTATATGCTATATATTTTATTGCAAGCATGTGGATATATGTTGTGTGATATAACGTTCTAAAGCCCTGCAGAAGTTCATGTGTGGTGAACGAACCGCATTGGCCGTCTCGTTTTAATCTTCAAAAACAATAAAAACGTTTTGGTACACATGGAATTTGGAACTTGACTTCTGTTGAATGAATTATTACTTTATTACCATTTGTGAGATTTGCCCAATCAGAACCACTTAAAAATGTTTACTCATATAAAAAATAAGCTTTGTGGCATAATCATTTGTCCTAAATTGGAATGTGGTTCCTCTGCAGCTTCTTCAGGCCTCTCTGGGTTATGTGCTTTTGGCAAAGAATACAATATCAGAATTAAATTCAGCGGGAGAACCGAGTGCAGCATTTGTTCTTCTTATTTACACAGTTCAGTACTTCGCACAAATCATCTGTGCTGCTCAGCACAGAATGTGTCAGGCAGCAACTTGGCAGTCTGCCTATCGGCAATTGCAGAAAGAACAGCAATCTCAGTTTGTAAAACATAAATTTCCGTAGTGGACAGGGGTACAAGGGTTTCTATTATGCAGGCAGCCCATCAGCATGCAGTTAAAGCAGCAGCTGTGTTGCAGCACAGCTCTTGGGCTCAGTATCACAGTCTGCTAATATTATCACCACCAAAAAAAGGGTGATGCAGGAGTGAAGGAATGCAGGCACACAGGCCTCAAGCCAACACCATGTTTGCTGAAGAAAGGGTGCATTCAACAAGGAAGGAGTGCAGGTCCATGTGTGGCATGTTGACATCGGTATCTCTGAGAAGTAAGGTTTCACACAGCAATAGCAGGGGTGAAGCACAACAGGTTTCTCATTCCATCATCTGAGTAACTCACTAGGGAATTCTCAGGTCAGAGTGGGCATGGGCATCAGTTTGCAGACATTCGTTATGATCAAATAGCAGATTTTCTTTCCTCCTTAAGAAAACACTCTGAGTACAGTTGGTGTGCGAAAGCAAGATCCCCCCGCTCTGTCTTCACCCCGGGATAAAGGAACACATCTTCTTCCTGGAACTAGCATATAAAGGATATATCGTTCCACAGAACAGTGGGTATCTCTGAGGTAGATTTGTTGTAGAGTCTTTCGCAGGGTAGTCTCTATATGAGGTAGCACTGTGTTTTCTTCTTTGTGGGGTAGATTTGTTGTGAGATCTTTCACCGAGGTAGTCTCTGTCTAAGGAAGTCTTGTACTTTTTTCCTTTGCGAGTCGACCTTGTGTCCGTGCACCGAGTTGTTTATGTTGTCAGGCCACGTGTTCGGCCTGTATCCTGCTGCTGCGCGATTTGTCTTAGTCTGTTGCTGGGCTTGGTGAGGCACTTCTTTTTCCAGTCGGAGCGGACGCTTCCATTTCCTGCGATGGCGGACCCTGTAGGTAGCGTGACAGTTCAGCTGGGTCTTCGAATGTCAGGGTGATCCCCTTGTTGTATATTCTGAATCTTGTAGGGCCTGCGAAGGAGAAGGTGATGTTTTTATTTCTTAGCCTGTCCCTCTGAGCTAGGGACCCCTTTCTAAAATCGACTGTAGGTTTCGAGTAGTCCTGTGTGAGGATGATTTTGTGTCCGTTCCATACCAGGTTGGGGTTCTTTCTCGCTACTCTGAATATGGCGTCCGTTTGGTGTGAGCGTAATGGTTTGCATATTATCGGTCTTGGGCTCGCTCTGCCCATTTGTCTGATTGCTGGAACTCTGTATGCCTTGTCTAGCTCGAATGGACCCTCGAACTTGAGGTTAGTAAGCTTTGGGATGAGGTTCTGTATTAGCGATACACCTGAACCGGCCTTGTCTTCTTCTCCTTAAGGTACTCCCAAAATCCTCATATTGCCTTTTCTGTTGTGGTCTTCAAATTCTGCTGTTTGTCTACGGAGTTCAGTAGTAGCTTTGGCAATATTCCCTATGGCCTTCCCTGTGAGTTGTGATCTGTCCTCTATATCACTAACCCTTTGTTCCACTGCTTCTAGCTTGTTGTTGGTTGCGTGGATGTCCGCTCTGATGGCAGCAAGTTCCAATTGTATCATGTCCGTTGTTTTCTTTGTCGACTTAGTTAGATCATGGACTTCAGCTAGTTTTTTGAGGATGCTGTCCAGTGTGCTGGTGATGTCCGCTCTTTGTTTGATTGGGGAGTCCATGTTGCTCTCTGACCTATTTTTCTTTTTTAGTTGCAACATTTTGCCGTCACTGCCGGCCATTTTCTTTAGTTCTTTAATGGCTCACGTTGTGGGCTGGTCTTATGAATGTGTTTTGTGTGCCTGATTGCTTTTGTTGCCCTTGTCTGTTCAGACTTGGTCCTCGTTAGGGTTTGGCTTGTTTGCAAGTCGCTTTGCTTGTTTTGCTTGCCAGCGTGTCCCGTTGTGATCTCTGGTTCTGTTTGGTACAGCCGGCGTATTGTGTTAGCGTGTGTGTGCACTGATTTGTGGCTTCGTTTATTGTTTGTTGTTTGTTTTTAAGTGTATCTGCTGTTGTTGCTCCCCGTTTGTTATCTTGTGCTTGTGCGCTTGCTGATGGACTTGTCGTACCCCCTTATCTTGTTTGTTAGCCTCGAGATGTTCTTGGCACAATCGGCTTGAGTGTTGTTCTTTGTGGAATCCTGTGTGCTGGAGCCCTTGCACGCTCTGCTTGTGCCCTTGACACTTATAGGCCAAAAGCGGCGTGTTTGTTGTACTTTCGCGAGACGCTCTCGATTCTCGATTCATCGATTCGTACTTGGCACTGTGTACTGTGGCCCTCCCTCGTCTGTAAAACTATCATTGCGTGGTTAATGTTCTTCTCCGCTACTCTAGCGCACTGCAGGCGTTTTTTTGCACCTTTATTCTGAGCGGCAGTGGTTCTCTCTGGCTCTCTCTCTTCTCAGTATCTCTCCCCCCGATGAGTTGTTTGTTTCATTCCTGGCACCCTCTTCTTTTGCCCTTCCTGCAAGATGGCTGCGCCCTCGAAGGATGTTCACTTTTGGTTTCGTTTCACCTTGTTTCGGGTGGGGGTTGGGAGGATGAGATGAGAAGGCTGTAGTGTATTGGTGTTGACGTCTTTTTGATCGCTGTACTTCTTGTGTGTTTGGGCTTTGGCAGTGGTTGACTCTCGGTGGTGGTTCTTAATCCCTCTGGTGCCTGTTCATTTCCTTTTTACTCTCCCGCTTGTTTACGGCCCCAGACATCTTATGCCCCTCCTGCAAGATGGCGGCGCCTCAGAGGATAATTGCTTTCGGTCACGTTTGTTTCGTGCGGTGGGGGTGGAGAGCCCGTAGCGCGTTGGTTTCCCTGGCTTTACCTGCGATTTCTCTCTGTTTCCCCACTACCGCCTTTTGATAGCTCCAGCTAGAGCGCTTCTCTTCTTATGCCTCTACCAATATGCTGCGCCCTGGGTGAGTTTCACTTTCGGTTTTGTTCCGCAGTACTCGGTGGTGCTCGGCGTGCTTGTTTTGGCTTTGGAGGGGGAATGCAGCACGTTAACATTAGCGTTGCTAAGCGTCTCAATGCCCACTGACATTTCGTGTCCTTTTATTTGGTTCTGCCAGTGGTGCTTTGCCTCCTAGTTCGTCACTTAGATGTATCTCCTTCCGGCGCCATCTTGTTTCTTGTGCGTTTTTTTTTTTGGTCCGATGCAAGGAGGGGAGTTTGGGTGTGTTTATCTCTCCCTTGTTGCCTCCACTGCTTTCTTCTTACTCCTGCCTCTTTCCGATGTCCATAGTGCCGTTTTATCTGCTTAGCCGATGTCGGCTTCTCGCTGTTTGTTTAGTTAGAGTCCCGGGGTCTGACGGAGCTCCGGAAAAAAAGTAGAGGGGGGTGGTCGTTCGTCCTGTCAGTTACGTCTGTCTTGTTCGTCATGTATGCTTTGTCCATGTCTTCGTCGCAGCCATCACAAACACAATACTTTTTTTTGCACCTTTATTCTGAGGGGCAGTGGTTCTCTCTGGTTCTCTCTCTTCTCAGTATCTCTCCCCCGATGAGTTGTTTGTTTCATTCCTGGCACCCTCTTCTTTTGCCCTTCCTGCAAGATGGCTGCCCCCTCGAAGGATGTTCACTTTTGGTTTCGTTTCACCTTGTTTCGGGCGGGGGTTGGGAGGATGAGATTAGCAGGCTGTAGCAATAGATCGATCGTCCATAACATCGAAAGCACCAAATCCTAATGATATAGCTAGCTCAAAGCACAGCACTGCCATAGATAGGTTACCCATGGCCAAACGAGGCTTAGCCCACTGTAGTACTAAAAATGACACAGTCTAATAACAAGACACTGTCAACAGACCTTAAGATCATCTCCCTCAACGTTAAAGGTCTCAAGCACCTTATCAAGAGGAAAAAGACCCTGGATTACTTAGCCAAGACTAAAGGGGACATTATCTTGCTGCAAGAAACCAAACTCTCCACAGAGGGAGCAGACAAGCTCAGAGCCAGGTGGATAGGTCAGGTTGCCTGCTCACAAGCAGTGGGCAAAAAGAGAGGGGTCATTACCCTGACCAGTAGCAAATCTAACCTAACCATCGAGAATGCACAGCAAGACAATGTTGGCAGATTATTGATCACACAGATGAAAAGAGGAGAGGAGATAATACTTGTGACAAACATCTATGCACCCAACACAGACGACACACCATTCTGGGAGGGAGTAACTAAAGAACTAGAGTCCAGCAGTTCACACAACATGAAAGTTGTGGCGGTCGACTTCAATATGGCGCTAGACCAAACCCTAGACAGGCAATCAAAAACCAAAGCACGTACCCCGACGTCACACAAGACGCTAACGAACCTATGCAACAGATTCAACCGAGTAGACTCGTGGCGTCTTCAGCACCCCGACACCAGAGACTACACTTTCTACTTGAACCCACACAACTCATACAGCAGAATAGATTACATTCTCATCTCAAGAACCCACACGCACCTAATTGAACACACAGACATCGCTGCCAGAACAATATCGGCCCACGGCTCCATCAGCCTACACCTCACAGGGAGACACAATGAACACATAACCCGTAGATGGCGACTCAACTTTACAACTATAGCCAAACAAGAAGACAAGGATAAAATCCAGGAAGCCATTGCTGACTACATCAAAGACAATGACACACCGGACGTAGACCCCAAAACTCTGTGGGAGGCCCTCAAAGCAGCTATCTGAGGTGTACTAATAGAAATCAAAGCCAGGAGGGACAGGGAGGCGAAGGCTCAGCTATCACAGCTGGAAAAAGACATCAAAAGGCTAGAAACACAAAAAATCAACATATAATGACAGAACTTACAAAGAGAAAATATGAATTCAACAGAATCCTTAGCGAACGTACAGGGTTATGGCAAAAAAAATACAAAGAAATCAACCTATGCAAAGCAAACAAGGCAGGGAAGACCCTAGCGTCATACCTTAAGCACAAGCAAAGGAGACACTACATCACATCAATCACAGACACTAGCAGCAAAACACACACCTGTCACAAGGACATCGTACACACCTTCAGGGAATTCTACAAGGAGCTCTACAACAAAGATGATGACCTTGACACAGAGGGAACCAAAACCTACCTTGAGAACCTAAACTTACCGAAGATATCGATAGAAGAAGCACTGGCGCTAGGCCAAGACCTCAAAACTCCAGGAGTTAGGACAGCCATTAAGGCTCTAAAAGACAACAAGGCCCCAGGACCAGACGGTTACACAGCACCATTCTACAAATGCTTACAAGACCAACTAGCACCAATCCTAATGAAAGTTTTCAACTACTGTGGAGGGGAAGGGGAAGTAATGGAAACGATGTCACAGGCCAACATCATAGTCATTCCAAAGGATGGCAAAGACCCACAATGGCCAAAAAACTACCGGCCAATATCACTCATAAACCTAGACTGCAAATTATACACCAAAAAACTAGCAACAAGACTCAACAGGTTGCTCCCACAGCTAATAGGGAACACACAGGTAGGATACATGAAAACCCGAATGTCAAGTGACAACACAAGCCTCCTCTGTCAAGTCATCGAACACTGCTCGAACTCTTACAACTCGGCAGTCACAATCACGCTGGATGCAGAAAAGGCCTTCAACAGAGTATCCTGGCACTTCCTAGAGAAATGCATGCATGCATACAACCTGGTAGAAAACTTCACAAGGAAGGTCATGGCCCTTTACAAAAATCTCAAAGCACAGATCGCTATTAACAGAACGACCTTAACCTCCAAAGATGGACCAGAGAAGGCTGCCCACTATCCCCACTGTTGTTCCTATTAGCACTAGAACCACTGATCAGGGACATCCTAGCAAATAAGAACATAGCAGGTATAACCATCAAAAACGCCACAGCTAAGTTAGCTGCCTATGCGGACGACTTGCTAATCACTACAGAAGATCCGGCCAAGTCCAAACCAGCTCTCATGTGCACCATTGACACCTATGCATCTCACTCCGGTTACAAACTAAACAGAGAGAAGTCAGAGTGCATGCCACTGAACATGCACACAACTAAGGAACTACTAGGAGACTCAGGGCTAGCCTGGCAAACGGGATCGGTGAAATACCTAGGAATCAATTTCGGGCGAAACCTAAGAATCACCCTCGAACAAAATGAGAAAAATCCCTAAAAAAGATAAAAGGCCTGCTGGAGAACTGGTCACCCAAATTTATCACCTGGTGAGGAAGAATAGAAAGAGTCAAAATGATGGTCACCCCAATAGTTAACAATCTGGTCAGCATGCTTCCCCTAGCACTAACAGACGACTTCCACAAGAAAATAGACCAAACACTTAACAAATTCATCTGGAGAGACAAAAAGCAGAGAATAGCCCTCCCAAAACTAAGATTGAGAAAAGAACAAGGGGGCCTCAATGTAGCAGACCTGAGAACATTCCAGACAGCCTTTGTGGCCAGGCTTGCGCGTTATCCCCAAGCGCTCGGCTGTGCTCACCCCTCCGCTGCCATTTTGTTTGTTGTTGTCGTCCTATTAAGCCCGCCCCGCCTCCCAGCTGAGCCGCCCTCGCCCCTCCCCCTCCACTATCCATATATGACAGTTGCTCCCGCGCGCAGCGTTTACGCGCAGCGATCGCGCCCCATTCGCGCCGAAGGTGCGCCAAAGGTAAGCCCGTCCCCGCCCGTCCGCGCCTGGACCGCGCCCAGCGCCATACCCCCTGGCCCTTGTCATGCCCACCCCTCCCGCATTACCTACAATGCCACCACCCTCCTAGCCCTTAACCCCGGCCGCTCCCCCAACTGCGTCCAAGCTGCTCCTGGACAAACCCACGGACCTTTCTCATGCAACTCCTGCAAATTCTACGGCACCGACAACAACTCCGCTACGATCACACCACAGATATCTGACCCCAACCACCTACAATGCATCTTGCTCAACACCCGATCGGTCCACAGGCACGCCATTGACCTATGGAATCTACTAGACACCATCTCTCCGGACGTCGCCTTCCTAACAGAAACATGGATGAACGCCTCTTCTGCCCCAGACATCACCATTGCCATCCCAGAAGATTATAAGATCATACGCAAGGACCGTACCGGCCACACAGGAGGAGGAATCGCTATCGTCCATAAGAAATCTATCCACATCTCAACCAGCTCAGACGTCAATCTCGCCAACTCTGAACACCTTCACTTCCAGATCCACATCGACCCCAAGACCACACTCAGAGGCACCCTCCTTTACAGACCTCCAGGACCCCGCGCACAATTTAGCGAGGACATCACGGACTTCATCACTCCACACGCGCTCCCCTCCAAAGATTACATCCTTCTGGGAGACCTCAACTTTCACCTTGAAAAGAACAACGACCGCAACTCCACCTCCCTTTTGGACAACCTCGCCAACCTCGGACTTAAACAACTTGTCACTTCCCCCACCCACATCGCAGGTCACCCACTCGACCCTATCTTCACCTCCAGCAATCATGTCTCCTTCAGCCACACCACGGATCTCCTTTGGACTGACCACAGCTGCGTTCACTTTACCTACAACAAGCCCAAACCCAACAACCACCCCCAACCAACTCTGCAAAGAAACTGGAACAAAATCACCATCGACCAGATCTCCTCATCGCTTCTTCTAAACCCCCCAGCCCACTCCTCAAACCCCGACCAAGCCGCCACCAACCTCACCCTTTGGTTATCCAACAGCGCCGACATCCTAGCACCACTGAAAAACGACAATTCAAACTCGGCAGCAAGAAGGCCTCCTGGTTCAACGATGATCTTAAGAAATCCAAGAAACTCTGCCGCTCCCTTGAGAAGGCCTGGAAAAAAGACCCAACCACCAGCACCAAGGACGCCTTCAAAAACGCCACCCGCATACACCACCAACTGATCCGAAATGCCAAGAAAGCCGCTTTCAAGGACCGACTAGATAACAATGCCCACAACAGCAAGGAACTATTCAAAATCGTCAAGGAATTTACCAATCCCTCGGCCAACTCCAACGACATCACCCCCTCTCAAGCCCTCTGCGACTCCCTAGCCTCATTCTTCCACAACAAAATTGCAGACATCCACAACAGCTTCGACAACCAACCCGAAGACCAACCCACCCATCCCCCTGCAGGACCCCTGCCTCCCTTGAACACCCTCAATGATTGGAAGCCAATCTCCACTGAGGACACCATCCGTCTGATGAACTTTATCCACTCAGGATCCCCCACAGACCCATGCCCTCACCACATTTTTAACAAAGCAGACTCCATCATAGCACCGCACCTCCGAGACGTCATCAACTGCTCCCTCGACTCCGCAACCTTCCCGGAAAGCTGGAAACATGCCGAACTCAGCGCCCTCCTGAAGAAACCCACAGCTGACCCCACCGAACTCAAAAACTACCGCCCCATCTCGCTCCTTCCATTCCCGGCCAAAGTCATCGAGAAAGCGGTCAACTACCAGCTTGCCGCCTTCCTTGAAACAAACAAATCCCTCGACTCCTCACAATCCGGCTTCCGAGCCAAGCACAGCACTGAAACCGCCCTCATTGCAGCAACAGACGACATTCGAACTCTCCTGGACAATGGAGACACAGTCGCCCTCATCCTCCTTGACCTCTCCGCAGCCTTCGACACAGTCTGCCATAGCACCCTTCTACAGCGCCTCAGAAACATTGGAATACAAGGAAAAGCACTGGAATGGATCACCTCGTTCCTCACCGGAAGAACCCAGAGAGTCCGCCTCCCACCATTCATCTCAGAGGCCACCGAAGTCATCTGCGGCGTACCCCAAGGGTCCTCACTCAGTCCCACCCTTTTCAACGTATACATGAGCCCCCTCGCGGCCATCGCACGCCAACACAACCTCAACATCATCTCCTACGCGGACGACACTCAACTGATCCTATCACTCACCAATGACCCTAGCACCGCCAAAACTAACCTACACGAAGGAATGAAAGAAGTAGCCGAATGGATGAAACACAGCCGTCTGAAACTGAACTCAGATAAAACAGAAGTCCTTATCTTAGGTACCTCCCCCTCTGCCTGGGACGACTCTTGGTGGCCAGAAGCCCTTGGAAAAGCACCCATCCCGACGGACCACGCACGGAACCTGGGCGTCATCCTGGATTCCTCACTTTCGATGAACAGACAAGTCAACGCCGTCTCTTCATCCTGCTTCAACATTCTTCGCATGCTCAAAAAAACATTTCGTTGGATCCCCACCGAAACTAGGAAAACGGTCACCCACGCTCTGGTCACGAGCTGACTGGACTACGGAAACACCCTCTACGCCGGTACTACCGCTAAACTCCAGAAAAAACTCCAACAAATCCAGAACGCTTCAGCCAGGCTCATATTAGACATCCCGCGTAAAGAACATATCTCTGATCACCTGAAAAACCTCCACTGGCTCCCCGTCAATAAGAGGATCACTTTCCGGCTCCTAACCCACGCACACAAAGCACTCTACGAAATCGGACCCGAATGCCTCAACACACGACTGTCCTTCTACACCCCCTCCCGCCAGCTACGATCATCCAACCAAGCCCTTGCCACTGTACCTCGCATCAACAAAACCACCATGGGAGGTAGATCCTTCTCCTACCTGGCAGCTAAAACCTGGAACTCACTTCCCACTTACCTTCGCCTTACTCAGAACCACCTAGCATTCAGAAAGCAACTTAAAACGTGGATATTTGACAAGTAATTCCCCACCCCTCTTCAAGCGCCTTGAGACCCTCTGAGTATGTAGCGCGCTATATACATTTTTTGACTTGACTTGACTTGACTACTCCAAAATCAGAAATACACTCCTACTTGGCTATCACTAGAGAGAGCCATCCTCGACAACACGGACCCTCTAACCCTCCTCACCACCAACAAACAGTCACTAAAAGGGAACCCAATATTCAAGATAACAAAACAGGCCCTTCTCAAGGTAGACCAAAAGTTAGAGATAAGCATTAAAAACTCTAAGTGGGTAGCACTCTGGGCAAACCCCAAAATCAAATACAGAGGCATACCCCTAGGAATAACAACTTGGAAGCAATTAGGCCTCTCTCACCCAGCTCAGCTGGAGGAGAAGGGCACACCCCTCACTTTCAACACCATGAAGGAAAGGTATGCCCTCCCAGAATTAGAACTATACAACTTCCTGGCCATTAAATCGGCCATCACAAAAGCGAATCTAAACAAGCTGACTCCCTCAATATTCCAATATATGGAAAACATAAACAAGACCGGCCACCAAGTATCACAGCTATACAAACTCCTCCGCCCTACATCCTCAAAGCTCAACGCTAAAAACACAACCTACTGGGAAACACAGATAGGCTCGAAACTCACAGAACAAGAATTACACACCATGTGGTCATCCCCGACACGTAACATGATATCACCGGTACTAGCTCAAATACATTTCTGGCTGCTGCATCAAACGTACTGGACTCCGGTTCGATTGGCGAAACTAGGTCTTAGAGAGAACAGCCACTGCTGGAACTGTAATAGCGAAATAGGGGACCTAGCCCACCTAATCTTCTACTGCAGCAAGCCAAGAAATTTTGGGATAGGGTGTTCGACTTTACTAACAAGGCCCTAGGCTGCACCCTGAAACAAGAGTTCGGCACTTTAACCACAGCACACTTTAAAAACGACATTACCTCACGACAAGACAGAAACCTTCTCGATTTCCTCCTAACTAGTGCAACAAAGACAAGCCAAGTGGAAAGACACCACCAAGGCCACTTTCAAGGGGTGGCTAAACTGGGTAATGTACTTAAGAGGAGCCGACAGCACTGCACTAGGACACACACCTTGGAGAAAGCCTAACAGAGAGATGTGGTCATCATTAGATAGCTTCCTAGACCTGTACAAACCACCCTAGACAGCTAGATAGCGATAACCACCCACAGTGCTTTATGGTCGATCCACAACCAGCCGCCAAACACATATATGTTATATGTATATGTAAATGTAAATGTAGTGTATTTTAGCGTCCCGGCGCTGTATAACGCTGTGGAACCCTTCCTGGCTCTCCCTGTGAGATGCCTCTCCTGGGCACCCCCAAGGTGAAGCCAGGCATCCCAGTGTTGTAGGGGCCGTTGTGGAGATTAAGCAAGCTATTGCCCAGAGTTGCAGCGTGGGACCCATGATTAGAGTAGGCGCCGATGCGAGAATTATCGAGTCCGCGGACATTGAGCCCAAGACCCTGCCGCGTCGGGACTTGAACCCTGGTCCCGGGCCCGATCTCTGCTTCAGAGTCTGCCACTCTAACCAGTGAGCCACACTTCTCCACTATATGTTATATGTTTTTAAAAACTAGGCACAGGACGGAAAATAAGGGGTCCTTTGCAACCAAGCCATTAATATGGCTAGCCCATCGGGACATTTTAATCAGCCATCCAACAACCATATATAAAATGCTTTTATGTAATTTATGTATATCAAATGAAACAGCGAATTGCTCTAATTGCTTTAATTGCTATATGTTTACTTGTATCCTGTCAAGAAAAACAATACAAATATACTTTAAAAAAAAAGAAAACACTCTGAGATGCTGAACATCCTCTGTAGGACTCCCAGAAAAAAATGAGAAAAGTGTGGCAAACATCCCAGAAACAGAATGTTATATAGTATTTCAAACAGAGAAATCACATGGTCAGCATGGTGTAAAACATTGATCTATCACATAATCCAGTGGTTAAACAGAAAATACATCACATGTAAAATTGCTTTTGCACTCATACTAATAAATAAAGTTTCATTATGTTTCGTAACAGAGCAAAAACACATTTGAAATTAAATCATCATCCTCTAAATATGTATATTCAAGGAGTAACCCCATCAAACAATCGCCTTACAATATATATTCAAAAACCTATGAGGCTATCTTTTTTTTTTATTGAGCATGGTAAAGATAATCAACTATTTCATTATACATAGGAACAAAATTCAATACATCCCAGTCAATCGCGGCCTAAGCACACAAGTGCATAACAATGCAGAAAGTGCAAAAGTAAAGTGCGAGATAAAGTGCATTGCAACAATGAAAGATTACAAGTACTAATGAGAAGAGATAAAGTGCAAGATAAAGTGCATGGCAACAATAACATAAAGCACCTCGGCTGTCAACAATACATTTAAAAGGACATAGAATACACATTTGCGTCCTAAAACTACTTAATGCAGATGCCTTACACACTGATCAAAAGCTTTGCAAATAAGATTACATTTAATTAAGCTATTCTTTCCCATAGCATATAGATATTCAAACAGTCTGTTGCACACCAGGTCTCTCAGTGGGTATATCTTTTGACTTTCACCTCTGTAGGAGAGCGGATTGAGCACTAGATATTTTGATAGAAATAACAATTAAGTAGACTTCAGAAAAATACTCATATTCCTTGAATACCCAAAACATGCAAATGATGCTTCAGGTTGGATATTTATCCGAAGCATATAATTCAGATGCAGAAACATGTTGCATCAGAAATCACACAGTGCTGGACAGGTAAAGGAAATATAAAACCAATCTCCCAAAGCATTACTTTGACACCTAAAGTATTGTTCTGACACTGCAGGATATATTTTATGTAGGTCAATAGGAGTTGAATAAATATATCAACCATCTTGAGAGAAAAGAGATTATTTAAAAATTTAGCTGCCCTACATGCTCGATGTCCCATAATCAAAATTATCTGCCATTCCCCCTATGTTATACTACGGATGGTAGCTTTTTAAATTCTAAATAAAAAGAGTGGAGTCATCAAATAATACAGATTTTGATCAGAACTCTGTACCTATTCCCAGTTTCCAGCAATTCATTCTTGACCAATAGCTCATCAATCTTAAAAGCTGCTTTTTTGACCAAACCTGATTCCGAGTGTGGGTTTTCTATCCCCAATCTTCTGGTCAATCTCCATCCAAATATTCGATGATTGGTTTGAGAAAAAGTCCCCCATTATAAAAATACCGTTTTCATTCAGATTTTTAATATGTCATTTGAGTTACCCAATTACGAGTATTTACACTCCTTTAAAGACATGAAAAATGACAGTTTAAAATACTATGGGCCAGATGTGGGTGGCCCAATACCGGTCGGTAACGGCCGCAATTACCAAATTTCGGCCATCACCGACCGGTATTGGGAATTTGGGATGTAGGTTGCCCAAATTGCAAATTCGGTAATTTACTGATTCGGTATTTTAGGGAATCGGTAAATACCGATTCGGTAAATACTGAATCTTACCGATTCGGTAATTTTTACCGATAATGTTTCTACATCTCATATACCTATTCTTAAATACCGAATCGGTAAAATTCAGTATTTAAGAATAGGTAAATTGGGATTACCTACATCTGGCCCTATATCTTAAAAAAAATAGTTTGATTTGCACTGAAATAGCATGCAATGATTTATATCTTGTTTATTGGAAGCTTTGTTGATAATAGAAAATCTGGTAGATCAATTTCTGATTCTTTTACCATTTAAAAAGAAAGAAATCATCATAAAGGCACCCTTGTGATTAGTGCATGCAAGATTTTGTAACATAGTTGCTTGATAATAAATATGGAGTTGGGGCAAAGCTAATCTCCCAACCCTTTATTGAGTTGAAGAATTCAAAATCGAATTCTTCGGTATTTATTATTCCATATAAATATACGGATAAGTATACATTTCTTGAAAATATGCACATATAATATTAGCTTGGACATTGGCTAATGGAAATAAAAATACTATTATGAGCGACATTTTGATGAGGAGAAAATGTCTATTAAATGATGGCAGTCATGTAGACCAGCCAATGAGTAAATTAAATCCTTGTAAGCTCAGCCATATCATTTCCATGATATAAATCCAACAAATGTGATGTAACAGATATCCCTGGATATTGAATTGCCTATTGGAAAATACATTCCTGTCTTAAGAATTTTGACAGATTGCACTCCTAAGAATTAATCAATAACATTTCTGACTTTGAGTAATCGATCTTGTAAACCGCAGTAAACTTTTGTATTCTATCCAAGGTTCCTCAAATATTATCTTTCTCTGCACTTAAATATAAGATCATGTCATCTGCAGAGAAATTAAGTTTAGACATCCCCTCCAAAGGTGGCAAAATCAAAGAGCCAGTACTTCATTTCAATGCCAGGGGCATGATAAAAAAAATTAAACACCAGGTATGACATTGGGCACCCCTTGCAGGTACCCCTAGTTTGTGCCACAGAACCTATCTCTCTAGAACTAATAATAAATATAGCTACTGCATCCTTATACAAATTGTAAAGCATTATTAAAAATTGCCTATGAAAATAATTATCTGCATGAATCAAAAACAAAGCCATCCAATTGACAAAATCAAATGCCTTTTCGGCATCTATCTTTCCAATTTCTGTGTTCACTTTATTAGTTCATAAAAATCAATTGCCCTATTCCAAGTAATCTTTATTTGCTTCAGTTTCTCTCAATTGTAAGAATCAATGTTGATCCTTATGAATAATTTATGGATAATGGGTATCATTTGTGCCAATCAGATTTTTGTAAGTAATTTGTAATTAGAGTTCAGCAAACTAAATGGCCGGTAGGAGTTCACATTTTGAGGGGGCATTTCCTGAATCTACGTAATAAAGCCTGTGTGAAAGAAAAGGCAATTGGAAACCTCAACAAAATTTCTGCTAAAAGGGATAGAACTCCTTATAAACCTCTTGTTGGATTCCATCGCTCTATCATGCTTTGGGTTAGCCAATACCATAACTGACTTCTCGGCCTCTTTAATTTTAACTGTGCTTATAAGACTTTTTTCTGTCCTTCTAAAAGTTTAGGTAGATCAATGGAACTAAGAAATTTAATTCTTCCACATTGCCCTGAGAAATCTGGCCTATCCAATTATACTGCTCCTTATAGTTCTGATGAAAAACGTTATTCTTGTGCTCGGGTTCGTCTTCCCATAGATGTGATTCTGATTCTGCAATTAAAGAGCTACTATTCCCATACGGATCAAAAGTCATATCAGATCTCAGAAAAGATGCATTATTCACAGTATCCTTTATACTCAGGGTTTTTTCTGTTTTTCTAGTGAAAATCCGACTTGTATACCACACCTTTTGCCCCTTTGATTAGCTGAGGGTGAAGACAAATTAACAGTACAAGAAGTTCCCGGTGAATGACGAGATATCATTAGTCCGATTAGCCTGATACTACCTTAGCTCAGCAGGATAAACACAAATCCCGAGTTCCACTTCTGAGATGAGAAGCTCCCTCAGGTCAAGGACTCATTAACTTCTGGGCTCCATGCTCCCCGTCCTCTCAACCAGTCAGACAATAGCATCTGTGTCTACTTCACTTTTTCCTCCTTCCTTTGAGTGTCATTCCATTGTAAGGGCGCACCTGTCACATCAGAAGTGGATCTCAGTCACCTAATTTTTGTAATATTCCCCCAATATGCTCTGATAAGAAGGGAGGACAGCACAGTGTCACAGTACCTCTAGCTGCTGACACTTCTTTGCTCTTTTTACTCAGTCTTAACTATTGAGTTACCTCCTCATCACTTCTGCTACTGCATAGGCTGCAAAGGCTCATGTGGCGGCCAATTGACCAATTTGCCTGCAGGCTCAAGGGTTCCCGACTACCCCCAAGCTGATGTCTAGCTCCCCCGACTCTTCACAGCATCCAGTTTGCTACTGCAGCATGCTCACTGCTGCTGCTATGCTCACTCATGCCAACCTGGCACTGGAGTGAAGGGGTTTCCGGAAGTCAAACTTGAAGGTCAGTTGTGCGGGTTCCATACCACCGCAGATGGAGCCAATGGTGGTTCATCCAGATAACCTCTCAGACCCTACAAACAATGAAATGATGTGAAGGGCCTGCAAACCAAAAACATTTTCCTGTACACTGTCTGTCCATATGGTGAAGTTTTCTGAAAACCTCACTGTTGTGATTTGAACTGAGTCTTACTTCATTTTGTGAAAACCACCCCAGCACCTATTTTGATAAGATATTTATATCTAGAAAGCAGAAATGTAAATTTCATATTTACAAGAATAGAAACACTTATTACGAAATCTTTGAGTTTCATCAACACAGTGCAACTCGTGAGAGATGCAACTGCTCTACAAGGCATTTGGGAAGGGACGGGTGAGTCAGTAGATCAGTTTCACAAAAACCTGCGGATGCTTGTCTTTCATTACCACTAACAAAAACTGTGCATGATTATTGATCTTTTTTTGCTCTCTTCACTTCATATTTGGGCATTCTCGTGCAGATCCACTTGCATGTGCTGTAGGGTTCCGAGCTTCCGACTGCGACATAACTTAGGTAAGCACATTCTGAGGAACCTTTTACAATGAACCTGCAACAACAACGAAAATTATTTCAGGGGTTTCCTGCAAATTCCCATTATATATAATGAAGAGATGTTAGCAAAGGCTTATAAGTCAGTAAAGTTTCACATGCAATTTAATGGGGAAATTATTATTAATTTTCAACAGCTTTGGAATGAGAACCTGGCAGGTGACCAAAGTTAAACAATGCATTCATTATGGTATGGACTGGATATACTGCTGGTAACTGCAAGTCACTAGTGGGCTTCCTGGGAACCTGTTCTTAGAATTGTGATTCTCTAGGTTTTCATATTTAATATTGTGCAATATAGGGCAGGTGTTTTACAGCTACTGGAAAAATGAAGACGTCATAAAGTGATTCATTCAAAAGAAGAAGTGAGGAAAAATTGAGCCACAATTCCATTGAAGGGAAAGAGTTCACAATGGATCAGCCATGTGTGGTCACGGGAAACCCTATTACTTTACACCAGAAGAATAGCACGCCCACAGGTGGATGGGTCAGGAATGGTGTTCAACCTCAATATTAAGAGGAAATGTGTCTCAGGACAAGGCACCACAAAACATTAAAAAAATACAGTGGATTTAGTAAGGACAGGCTTACGAAGTGAGTTCTATTTAGAAAGACGTATTATAAATAGTCAAAAAGGTACAATACAGAAAATGCAAATCCAGATGCATAAAGGATTTACCATGAAGGCTAACAGTAATAGAGTAACACAGAAAAAAGGCAAAATTTGAAATTATTGTAAGTCCCATAGGGCAAAAAATCAATAAGAAATCAGAAAGCCTCCCTAGTTTATTTTAAATATATTTTTTATTGATTTTATTGTTTACATAAATACAATTCAGCGTATCATCAAACATCCATAGCCAGCCCCTATTGCAAATAAATATGGTGGTAAGTGGGCGATGGAGAGCCCGTAACTGCTGGCGCACTGTTTGTAATCTCATGTGGCTGATTTTTAATCTAATTACTTTTAAAATTAAGGGAACACATTTGGTGGTTTTTACTTGCCGCTTCTCCCATTTCTTTTCCTGAAGCTGCTGGTTCCTCTTTTCACTCTCGGGGCTTGAGCTCAATCTTCCCTCCTTCCTGCCCTGGTCTGACACGGGGATTAGCGCCATTGCGCGGAGGGCGAGTAAGGGAGAGCCAAGGTATTGCCAGTGGGCCGGTTAGCAGTCTAGTGGCTAGAGGTGAAGGGGGACAAAGGTCACATGCAAAAGCGGCCTTGCAGCGGACGCACGCAGCGGGCGCGCCACCGGCGCGCCAAAGGCAAGCCTGACTGCGCCCGTCCGCGTCCGGGGACCGGGGCCAGAAACCCTGGCCATACAGGGGGCAGAATCCAGCTGAACTCGGCACAATTACACAATATGTGCCCCGCTATAGCTAGTGCATGTAGGCATAGCATGATGGCTAATCGGAAAGGTGGCTGTCAGCACTGCACCTTCAACTATAATATTGCAAGAAAGCTGCTGCCAGGTAGTCCAGGGCTACGCTGCGGTCTGCGGAATTGCAGATCTTTGTGCAAGCACAAATTGGAAATTTTTTACCTTCTCGTTGATAGGAAGCTCGATGTTTTGTTTCTCACAGAGGCATGGTAAGATTCTGATTCAGAGCCAGAAATCCTTGAGGCTTTACCCCATGGCTATACGCTAACTAGGATTGATAGGGCGACAGGCAGAGGAGGAGGGAAAGCCATCATCTTTAAACACCCACGCCGATGCTCACTTGAACCTATCATTATAGTCGACAGTGAGGTGGGCTCATTTATGATCACGATCAGTCCTAACCTTATGGTAAAGGGGCTCTTGTTCTATAGACCCCCTGGCTCACAAACACAATCTGTGCCCACTTTGCTAGAAGGGGTGACCTCAATCTCCATCTGGAGGATCCCCTGAATAGGGGGGCTGCTGACCTTTGCCAGGAACTTCAGACGCTACAGCTAAGTTTGAAATTTCATGCTCCTACCCACCAGCATGGTCACTTATTGGATCCTGTCTTTGCCTACTGGGAGGGTGTAGAATTTAACGCCCCCTTCCTATTCCCTGGTCAGACCATTTTTTGGTTCCCTTTATGGTGGAGGTCCTAGAAACTAGAGTCCATGATCAACCCATACCGAATCGGCCTTGTCGTAAATGGACGTGCTTCTCACAAAATGAGTTTAGTAAAGCCCTGGCCCTGGCTGGGTCTCCAGGGGGCACTGACATTGAAAATGCTTGCCTCAATTTAGAGAGGCGGATAACTGAAGCGTTAGATAATGTGGCCTGCTATTATCTACCAAAGTACCAGGCAGGGCACAGACATCAGCACCTTGGTTTAACTCCGACTTGTGTCTGGCTAAAACAGAGTGCACGCGCCTTGAGAGGCAATGGAGAAAGGGTTTTTTAAATCAAGACAAGTTAGATTATCTGTATAAACATAAAAAGTATCATGGGCTTATTAGACGGACCAAAGCCGCGCACTATGTGGACAGAATAGGTGCAGCAGGAAATTCCACCAAAGAACTTTTTAGGATCTATAAGGAGATCTCTTCCTTGGCAGCGTCTGTCGCTCCAATGGAGGGCTCAGTGGAATCATGTGACCGCATTGCAACCTTTTTCTCAGAAAAGGTGGAGAAAATGTATTTCTCCTGTCTGGGGACTGTAAAGAAGGGGGCAGAACTTGTGGAGCAGATTGGAGGAGCCGGGGAAAGTAGGAGACTTGACAGTTTCACTATCCCTTCCCCCGAGCTGCTTAGTAGAATCTGCCTAAGCATTAAGCCTGGCTCGCCCAGAGACCCTGCCTCACCTAAATTGCTTGGCAAGAGTATTGCCACCCTTGAGCCATTTATAAGACATCTCTTGGAGGTATCTTTTAGTGCACATATGGTACCTGTTAGTTGGAAAAATGCAATTGTTCTTCCACTACAGAAGAAACCTAATATCAGCTCCGAGAAGCTTGACAACTTACGACCTATCACGCTGTTGCCGTATATGGCCAAAGTGGCAGAGAAGGTAGTAAATCAACAGCTTATGGCTCCTGTGGAAGAGGCCGGTCTCCTGCATCCCTCTCAATTTGGATTTTGGGCACTACATTCTACTGAGTCCGCCTTACTTGTGGCCACAGAGGCCATTAGACAGGAAGCAGATGAAGGGCAAACAATGGCTCTAATTCTCCTGGACCTGAGCGCCGCCTTTGATACTGTGGCACGCTACACCTTGCTACAGTGTCTGAATAAGGGTGGCATCTCAGGCCCAGCTTTAAAATGGCTGCAATCCCTCCTGGTGGAGTGCAGCTTTCAGGTCAGACAGGGCGTCCACTACTCCAAGGCCTTAAATTGGAACAGGGTGTGCCACAGGGCTCTGCCGTGAGTCCCACCCTATTTAATCTTTATGTATCCCCCCTGGTGGAAATAGTGGAAGGTTTTGGAATCAGGGTTGTGTCATACGCCAACGATACACAGCTGCTAATCTCCCTATTGCAGGCTCCGGAATTGACAGCTTCCAATTTCAGGGCATGCATGCAGGAACTTGCCTCCTGGATGGCAAACAACTGCCTGAAACTTAATAGAGCTAAAACCAAGGTGCTTGTGGTAGGAGGTGGTCCGTCAGTGTGGTCGTCGGCATGGTGGCCATCAAGTCTAGGCCCTATCCCTATATCATGCACCCAGGTGAAGAACCTTGGTGTATGGTTGGATTCTGACCATACCTTTGAACCACATACTTGACATGTAGTGGGGACGTGTTTTGGAGTCCTTAAGGGCCAACGAAAAACCATGGATCTCCTCCCCATTGAGGCCAGGAAGATGCTGGTGCATGCACTAATTACCTCGCGTATGGATTATGACAATACACTGTATCTTGGCGCCATTGCTAAATGTGTAAACAACTTCAGGTGCTGCAGAATGCTGCGGCACAATTCGTCCTCATGCTACCAAGGAGGGCTGCCTCCAAAAGTGCCTTAAACATGCTTCGCTGGCTTCCTGTTAGGAAGAGAGGGCTGTTTAAGGCTCTCTGCACGTGCCATCGCATTATCCAGGGCACTTGCCCAGTGTATCTGCGCAGTCTCCTTACCCCATATGCGCCTGCACGCCCTCTTAGATATAGCGGGACTGCCCTGTTGTTAGTCTCGAAGGTCAAGAAGGCCAGGATGGGTGGTCGGTCATTTCGGCTTTTGGCGGCCCAGAGCTGGAACAAACTCCCTCTTAACATCCGGTTGGAGGCATCTGAGATGAAGTTAGGAAGGATCTCAAAACTTACCTGTTTTCACAATAATAGCCCAACTCTGATGCCATTTTAGATACTGCGGCTCTGCCTCTCCCACCTATCCAAGCGCAGGGACACGCCGACATGGCGTAACCAGGTGCTTTACAAAATTCATTATCATTATTACTATTATTCATTCATTTCTAAGCATGGGCAGAAAATCTGTTCCGCTCGCGGATTTGGGGATTTTCGGTAAATTCGCAATCCACGAACTCTCGCGAATTTACCAAAAATCCGCAAATTCGCACGCAGCTAATTTTTTTTCTTGGTGATACAATATTGCGGAGTGTGGCGTTCACAACAGTGTTTACAATTCTGTCTCCACAAGGCGGTCATTGCAGCGACCGCATTTTTACAACGCGTACCAGTGAATCGCAAGTCATTACAATGAATTGCTGTAGGAGGCACGCTGGTGTTGGATTTACAATCCAACACCTTCCTTGCTGTTGCACAATCTGGAGTAGAAATAGTAAATAATACTATTCCTAAATCCAGCGTGCCCTCTACAGCAAGTCATTGTAATGACTTGCGATGTACTGGTTCGCCTGGTAACAACGCAGTCGTTGTAACAACTGCCTCGTAATGGCATGCAATGTTTTTGCATGTGTAGTAGAGAGTCATATTCCGATATTTAGCACTAGCCAATTTTGCATATTCATTGCATGCATAGCAATTAGTTTTGTATTCATCTGTGTTAATGGGCCTGCTGTATTAGAAGCAAGTCTATCCACAAGCATAAATAATCGTCTTATTTGCACATCATTCATAGTTACTGCAATAGATGGAATCATAGCTTCTAATACATCCAGTACTAACTGTCCAAAATTGCATTTCAGTCTCTTCAACAAACAGCACCATTCATCTCATTCACATGATATATTTTAGAAAACACCAAAGCCAAATAGCAAGAACCCACCCAATTATAAGGCAGGTTGGAATAAGCAGTTTTACCACACAAATAATAATCCTCTCAGTATTGGTTTTTCACCAATCTACAAATCACCATAGACCCCAAACTTCCTTTTACACTCACTATTTCTCACTAATCCCCCTGCATTAGAATCAGGTTGCATCATAAATATTCACCCTTTCTCTCATGGTTCTTTCTCATCCTTGAAAACAAATTTGAAATCCTAAATTATTTGTTAGCCCTAATCTGTACACTGATTTTCTTTTCATTTTTGCAATCTCTGAAAATCTTCACTTCTCTCATTATGGGCCACATGTACGACTTGCAAATCTCTTTGGGAATACAAAAAAGGCTGCATGGGATGTGAAACAAGCGATCGCAAACCGAAAATAGCGAGTCAGTAGAATTGAGACTCGCTATACCTGTGCTGTACTCCACAACATTGCATGAAGGAGAGGCCTACATATTGAAGTGTCCGGAATAGACTCAGAGGAGGATGATCCTGGCCCACCTGCCCAGCAGTCAACTGAGGCAAGCAGAGTAGCGGAATGGAGAAGATGCAGGGACCACATAGCCAGACACCACTTTACACTGTGAGACAAGTCCATATACACAATACTGTAAATGCCACAACTAGTAAATGACTGTTCAAAGTAAAGCACTCTTTAATAGCAGGTTTGAAAAAACATTGATAGATAATATGTCTGTGACAATAAGAAAAAAACATTCCCTGACCATGTGGGTCGTTTACAGCACCGTCAACTGAAGGGAAGAACAGAAATAACCACTCCTTAAACTTGCACCCATCATTCACTCCTTTGAAGTGTGTCCCGTATGTGAGCTGGTACCATGTGGCGGTGCTAGAGTGTGGCTGCCACTGGGTCGCAGAACACAGGCATCTGATGCAGATACAATGCTAATGCTTGACACCCGCTGATAATGCGGGCGGTCTGGATAGCCTCCACTGCTGCTGTGATCTGGGCAAGGCTCCGTGAGACATCCCCACTGTAGTGGCCCATCTCCGCCTGTAGGGCCACCATGTGCTTGGACAGTGTAGTGGTGGCCTGCGATAGTCTCCCAATGGCCCTTGTCATGGCATTCATCCATACACCCCTGCTCCTTTCCCAGTACCTGTGCATGGCCCTGTTTTCACTCAGCTTGGTGCAGAGTGTGGTAATGGTACCTGTAAGTGCATCCATTTTGCTGTCCATGGGAGTCTGATTGTCCAAACTGCCTAGACAATGTACTGAAGCTTACTGTCAATTGCTACATGAGGGTTTATGTACAAGGGGTAGACCATGCGCAGCTGGGGAAAGTCCTATCAAGAGCAATTTGTTGCCCATGAGGAGCTATCCGTGATGAATATGACACATGACAATTGGGCACCCGTAGTGGGTGTTCGTTTACCTAATGGGACTTGGGTGTGTGGAGGCAGTAGGCAGTTCATGAGGGATTTTGCAGAGGGCAAACACTGAGCACAGCACAGAGTTGTACACCCATGTACTGCTGGTTAGCCACCGGGCAGGGGGGTTTGACTATCTATGAAGGGTTGGGAAAGGTGAATGCTGTGCGGAGTTGCGGTTTGGCCTCCTAAGGAGGTTTGGGTGTCTGGAGGGAGAAGACTGTTCCTGAAGTGTCCAGCACAGGCCGATTACTCTGTGTAGCAGGAGCATGTTCTGTTGCTTGCACATTGGAGTCAGCTATCCATGAAGTGTTCGGCAGATGGCAAAGGCCATGTGTAGTGGGAATTTGGCCATCTAAATGTGCTTGGTTGTCTAGACCGAATGAGCTCTCTGGCAGTGGCTCTCAACAGAGTGAATACTGTGCACAGCAGAAGTTTGCCCAACCATCTGTGCTTGGTGGTCCATGCAAGGTTGGCTATCCATGAAGAGTTCTGCACAGGACAAACATCTTGTGTAGTGGGGATTCAATGACCTAATGGGGATTAAGTGTCTCAATTTACTGTCCTATCCTAGAAAGTTTGTGCATAGACCCTTACCTTGTGTGGTACATGCTTTCAATATATATGTGGTTAGTTCCCCACAGTAGCTTGACTGTCCATGAAGGGTTTAACAAAAGGCAAAGAAAATTTGTATTAGGAATTTGGTGATCTAACTGTGCTTTATTGTACAGTGATCCCTGTACATAGAAATGATGTGCTCCTCTGTGTGTTGTTGGTTTTCCACAAGGGGGTTGCCTATCCGCAACCGAAGGCCATGTATATTAGCAGTTTCGCCCCCTAAGTGGGCTTCATTGTGTGGAGAGAGTAGTGTGTTGTTTGTAAAGGATGATTCACACAGCGAAGACTGTGCACACCTGTAGAAAGTATGCGCTGTTTATGATATATGAAAACAAGATATATCTTGCAAAGAGTCTGGGGTTTCGTAAAAGTGGACAAGGGCTTGCTCTAGCTATCCAAAGGGGCTTTGTGGTAGTTTGGTTGAGCAGCCTTAGGCTTATCAGAGAGGTGTGTTAGACATCAGTTAGGCACACACAGTCAACAAGTAATGCACATGGCTCAATACAGGGACCCACACCAATGTATAAAAATAACATGAATCTTTTTATAGGTTTAGTCAACAGAAATCAATATGATCATACAAATGTGTTTTAGAAACAGTTGAGGAACATGTGCAATCACCATCAAATATTTACAGTGCTGGTCAATGTAGAATACATGGTGGTAACCTGCATCACCATCAAACCAGTAGTAGAACTTTATTGCATGATTAAAAGAAAACCGTTGCAAATACAAAATTTAAAATATCAAGAATGCGTTAAAGGAGGGAGTAGGTTGGTCCGATAGGAGTGGGGATAACCGGTGGATTCTGCCAAAATGTTATGCCGATGGAAGATCACAGGCCATGGGCCCCTCACAGAGTTTTCTAGCTGCATGATCCATAAACCTTACTAGAGCGCAGTTTAGTTTGGTGTTCCTAGGGTCAAAGCAGGCCAAAACTGCTGCTCTACAGGTTCTGATGGTTTTTGTATTCCAGAGGTGCTTTAGGAGGGCCCGTCTTTCAATCAGCAGTTTTGGGCAGAGGCATGTGATGTGTATGATGTCTTCTTTGTGAGACCCACAAAGGCGGCATAAGTCTCGGCCGTGCTCTCTTTTCCATTTTGGCAAGTGTACCAGCAGGTTGATGACACCCAGTCTCAATTTTAAGAAACTTAGTTTCGTTCGTGCAGTGAAAGATACGGTTAAGTACTGCTGTGGGGTCAACAGGGTGTAAGATTGCAAAGTCAACCAACCATGACTTCTTTTTGCTAGACAAGCCTTATCTTCCACTATTGAAAGTTGTTTTGTGCTTATTTTCGCCAGCCGTTTGAATTCCTTCTGGCTTGCATACATGCTCCAGAGGTCATTTAGGCATAGGGTTGTTAAGCTTTTTGCCCAATAGTCATGTCCTGCTCGCCATGAGTTCGTATCAAGACTTGCCCACAGGTGGTGTCCTAAGCTTCCTTCCTTCGATGACCTCAATTGGTGGCAGCACACGAGAAATGTCATGGCTCTAGCGAGTGATTGTTGGCAAATTCCCAGTTCCAACCTAATTTGGGCCGGTGATGTTTGGGTTGGTAACTTGAACACTGATCTATAGATCTTTGTGATGATTTTGTCCAGTTGGCCACTGTCCAACCCTTTTAGGACTTCACTGCCATAGGTTAGGGTTGGAATAATTTTTGCCTGGGCGACCTGTATTGTCGGTGCAAAAGTTGGGCCTTGTAGTTTCTTTTGAATTGAACCAATTGCGAAAGCAAGTGCGGCCCCTTTCCTTTTTTGTTCCTCTAAGTAAGATTTGTATTTGTCATTATTGTTAAAAATGACTCCAAGGTACTTTTGACTTTTGGATTCTGTGATACTTTCCTTGTTCAGCGTCCAAGACAATTCCTTTGATTTCCCTGGGCGAGCCGCCAAGATTTTGGTCTTCTTGTTGTTGATCAGGAGCTCGTTCTTCTCCGAATATTCAGAGGTAGCGTCCAGGAGCCTTTGCATTCCGATCTTAGTTTTGCTGAGGAGAACCACGTCGTCAGCATATAAAAGGTTTGACAGCAGCAAGCCAGATACTTTGGGAGCATGAGAATTGACCTTATTAAGGGCTTCGGGAAGGTCGGATAGAAATAAGTTGAAAAGTGTCGGGGCCAGGACGCATCCCTGTTTTAAGCCTTTTTCCGTCGGAATTGGGCGGGATAATCGTGAGCCGTCCCCGATCTTGATCCTGACCCATGTATCCCAAACTATTTAGTATTGCAAGCAATTGGACAAATAGATGATGGGAAGGACTGTCTATCAAGGACAGTCACGGTCAGACTTGAAAGCAAACAGGCTTTAGTAAGACTTGTGCCAACAACACTTGGGGCCAGATTTGGGTTCTACTCTGTCAGAGCTGAGATCTTCAGGGTCCCAGGACCCAACTGGAACAGGCAGTTCTTGATTACCTTGCCCAGGGACTCTAGAGGCAGCAACATGTGCAAATGTCTGTCACCAGGGGTGATGTGCCAAAGATGCGCCTATGTCGGTCCATCAACGAAAGGCGATCGTGGCAAGGCAAGATGGTTTCTTCCCCATAGTCTATGCCACCAGACAGGAGATGCAAAGTCATAGGAGCAGGGTTGTTTCAGATGTCCGTCGTAAGTGCTGTGGAATGCCCCTTTGTTTGAGTGGAGAATGAATGGGTTGGTGGCCCGACTGGCTACCAACAATCCTTGGCTGCAGCAATGCAAGACTAAGGGACGTCACAGGCTTAAGGTCCTTGGGAGTGAAGTAGAGATTGGAACTTTGCTGAGAGCTGGCCACAACTTGTGGGGTACTCTAGCCACATTAGTGGGGGGGCAACCTCCTTGTTGTTGTGGTGAACATGTTGTTGTTCTTTCAGACTTGGGTTGACCTGTTTCATGCAGGGGACTGGTTCCACCAATCCAAGGAAGTTCCTGGGTAATGGTCAAAGGCAGGCCGGCCTCCCAGATTTCTCAGTGTACAAGGGCAGAACGAGATGAGTTTTGTGCATCAGTCGGAGACGACAGGCAGGCCAGCAGGTTTGGCGCCAGGTCAGTCACATGTTCTCTTCTCCTTGTTCTTTGTGGCTTTTCGGGCTCCTTCTTCTTCTTAGGTTGGCAGGATCTGAGTTTCCGGTCTCTGTGGTGCCACCTAAATAACGAATTTAGGAATGTTTAGGGGAATAACAGGTAGTAGCTGATGAGCTACTTGGCCTAAGGGTGACTGCACCCTGTTTATGTCCACTCCCTGCAGAAAACAGCGGAGGAGCGTTGCCCCAGTGCTTCTTGAGCAGTGCACGATGGAAAAATAAAATAATAGCACAATGATATTATCATTTTATTTTTCCTTACTAGCTCAGAGTTGTTTAATTTTATATGCAGAGCAGGGCTGGGCTGTCATAGGAGCAGCGGGAGGAGAAGTGTGCACTTTCTGAAGTGTGCATGATGGTTTCGCTGGCCATCTGCGGCTGGCCATACAGTCATGGGCATTTAGCATGTTCTCCACCCGGATGAAATGCACAGCCTGGGTGATGAACATGCACAGGACCCCAGTACCCGTCTGAGTGCTGATCTAGGGTCCTCAGACCAATCATGATGCTCCTGTCATGCTGGTGACAGAAGAGTTGTGATTGGCTAAGAAATTTTTGGAACTTGTGTGCTTCCGGTGCTTCCATGCTACAGCAAAGGATGGAGGAGAGATGCTGTGGCAGGAAAGTGAATTAAATTTTTTTCTACTCACCCCCCTCAGTTTTCTACATTAGCAGCCATCTGTTATGTTTCCTAAGCTAGGCCTAAGTAGCAAAGCCGCCTTTGTCCTACCTCGCTCTGCATAACTGGTCTAGCACTGACCTTTTATCCAGGTATGTGCTGAATGAATGTCGATTGACTTCCTTGAAACTAGCCTCATTTATTATGCATGAAGATTCTTACTAAAATCCACTGCACATGACGTGCATAACACAATAGGAAATACTCTGTACTAAAGTCATTGTTATCTTTCTTCTAGGGGTGGGCGAACTCACGTAGTGGTACTCCGCAGAACTTCACGGATTCACTAGAAAACTCTATGAAATACCGCAGAGTTCCGTGGCTGGCGTAGTGCCCCCCGTTACCCCAGGCATTTTGGTGAATTGGCGCCCATGGAAAACAAGGGTTATTCTGAAAACAAGAGTTATTGTTGCATCTTCTATGCACTTCCTAGAACACCATTTTGAGCACGGAACACCTTCAAGCCGAATTTTTTCCATGTTGACCTCTTTTTTTAGGCTGCCCTGCCCCCACAAGGAAGAGGACCTCAGCAAAGCAAATTAATATCACAGACTGAAACGAAGCGTGGATATATATTTCTCTTCTTTGATCCTCTAAGAGTGTGCTTAGTTGTAAACATATGAGCTGCCAAGAGATGGGATGTCTATTTCTCTCTCACAAGAGAAGCCCCAGCAGTCACAAGCCTGGGGACTTTGATAGAAAACACTGCCATCGGCGGGCCATTACGAGTCCTTTGTCTTGGTCTTTTGTATAATGTGGTTTCTGATCAGTGTTCAAGTTTCCTACCAATTGTTTAGATCCTGGCTGGAGGCATCTCTGTGCCATGTTAATTACCGCCGACCCTCTACCGGAGTGCCTGGTGGAAAGTGTCCAAAGCAGCAGCACGTGTTTCCTCCCCCCACCCCCACACCCCACCACTAAAGCCTTGGCTACCCATCCTTCCAGCTAAAGCCCAGGCCCCAATGCCTCCCTGCTAAAGCGCTGGCCCCCCTCCCTCCCTCCCTCCCGCATAGTCTAAGTAATGTTGAGTAAAGAAATAAGATAAAAAAAAGAGTCTGACTTACCAGCCCTCAGATCCATTCAGATCCTTCCAGATCGATGTCTCCTCTGTCCTGCTTCTGCTGCTGGGCCTGCCTCCTCTACCTCCGCTGTTCCGGGCGGATTTCAGGAAGAACTGCAGTGTGCATGGCAGAGCAGGACAGAGGAGACACCGATCCGGGTGACAGGTAAGTCTCGGCTGCACCAGTGAACTCCGCTCCGCTGCATAGGTAGAGTTATGGAAAATGTTGCACTCCAAGTGGAGTGCGGAGTTACTAAATCTCTGCAAACTTCGCTGGCAGACGAAGTTCACCGCCCGCCTTTACTTTCATCCTGGGCAACCAGGCTACTCTGCATAATTATAATTATTGATTTAGGCTCATCTACATAATCGTACTCAAAACATATTGATTGTGGTAGAACCCCTGAGGCTACCTTTTTGGTATAAAAGAACTGCACCTTCACTAGTAGCGAAGAGGAGACGGGTCTACGCTGACACAGACTTTGAGGTTCTGGCACGCTGAAGCTCCAACAGTCAGCGGTCTGGCATCCTTTCCAGGGTGTCCAGCTTGTGACCAAGACTGGGACCTTCATTCTCTCCTATCAGGTAATTAGGTTGGCTCCTTCCTAGGGGATTCTTGGCTTTATACCCACATACATGCTAGGTACACTTAGGTAGGCTCTGCATCGCAGGAGTACGCTTGATTACTGTCATGTTTATATGCCTGCATATATTTGCTGTTTTAGCACCATAGGGGAATTCTACCTTCTGTTGGTGCTTGTCATCTCTTACGCTAGCTTCTATCTATTGAGTGTTGCAACACATATGTTTTATATTGCCATGTCCTTTAGGCTAGTCTTGTCATTTACACTCCTTTTTACATATATTTTTCCCATCAACACAACAATAACAATTCTAAACAGTTGACCATTTAGCTACCGGCTTGCTTCTGTGTCTTTGACACAAGGCTCTCACTATTCTATCAAAATCCCTGTACCTGAGGTATTTAAACGTCCTCAGGCTTGGTATAAATATTCTGTAGAAGGGTCACCACTTTTTTCATCCTTGGTCAATAGCCACCTTCGCATGATCGCATTTGTTTGGAAAACTATTTATGATTGTTTTCAAAACATTTATTACTGTATTCAAAACATATTGAATCATGAAGAAATCCTGGAGTGACCACTCTAGATTATAAGAACCATATTCCTCCCTGCAAATTTGAGGAGCATTCCTTCCAAGCTGACACAGGTCCTGCATGCTGAATCTTCGTCAGGCAGCGGTCTGACATCCCTTGCGGGCTGTCATCCTTGAAGCAGAGACGGGGTCCTTCATTCTCAGCAATCGACAAATCCTATGAGGGTGTCTAGGAGAGGTTTGGACAACAAGCCCTCAGTTTATGACATCCAAAACACGCAGGTCCTGGGGATTCCTTGGATCTACACGAAAGGCCACCGCCAACGTTGGTTTGGTTCTTATATTAACAGTTAAAATCTGAGTAGTTCAGTTGGGCTTTCTCAGAAAGCCTTACTCACACTTTTCAGACACTTCTGAAGTGGTAAGGGAAACCCACCTCAGCTGAGCAGATATACTTTGTGTATTGGCTGAAGGTTTAACAAGCTTGTAAAGGTTGAAGGTTCCCATATTGTGCGAAAACCCTAACATTTCTTAAGGCATTGGTTCTTCTCCATTTTAGAATGACAGAGTACACGAGCAGTGGTTCAAGGAATAGGGAAGTAGAATTTGCAAACGCTCTGAAAATCACAGAGAATTGCATACATGCAGTAAACTATAAAGTTGTTGGAATACGGCGTACATGCAACAGGTAGCTGTGTTACCTTTGTGATTGAGACCACAAACAAAAAATGAATCATTTGTTTGTAAGGGTAAATTTATTTAGCCCTTTTTGAACTTATTTTCAAAATTGAACTATTTTGAAGGCGAGAAGAACACTTTACAACAATGTACAAGACACAATGACACCTATTTACAACTACTATACAAAAAAACGTATATATAGTTCAACTAACAAATATACACAAACTTCTTTATCAAAAAGCAAGAAATTAGCGATTATTTCACAATGCTGATTATTCTTTACAAGAGTATAAACCACTACACAAAACCACAGAATGAAAGAAATGGCAACCAGAATTGAATTTTTGTTTAGCAATCAATTCAGAGATACTGCATAATCTCTTCAGGGACAGATAGTTTATAGTTGCCGCTTGCCGACGCGTTTCGAATCTGTAAAGAATCGCAGATTCTCCTCAGGGCTCTGTCATTGTAGTTGATCTATGTGAATAAAGGAAGTTTGTTTTAGAAAAAGTAAAATTTGGACGCTTGTTGACCCCCTACGGTCGCTAAGGGTTACCGTACTCTTTACCTTCGCGAAAAGGCGGTATGGTCTCGGTGGTCCAATTGCTCATGCAGGGCTGTGCGCTGCAGATGTTCAATGTGGCAGAAGATGGGTTCTGCAAGAAATTAATTTATATGCTTACTAAACCATCCGGGGCAGCACAGTGTGACTGACTCCAGACTGGAAAGTCGCGGGGTTTCTTACCTTAGTCAGATATGACGGTAAGGCTCTGTCTAAATCCTTTCAATGGTCAATGCATTTACGATGATACCTATGAGACACAAACGTTGTGCTCAGTGTTAGAATCTATTGTGACACCTTGGGCAAAGGGTTATGCGAGGGAGTGTTGGAAAACATACCTATTGTTTGAAGGTAGAGCGGAGAACGCCGGTCGTCATGCCGTTTCTCCTTTTCGATCTCTGTTTGAAGTATTAGTCAATGGCGGGGGCCAAGTTTAGATTCCTCCGCAGTATTCACAACGGCGTGTATATGAATCACGCTGAAATGAAAGGGAGAGGTTTCCTTAGTTATCAGCCAAAGACTATTACGCTTGCTCTAGTGCTTTCGGAGCCTCACTGACACTCACCTTGCTCTTATGATATCTGACCAGCAAATGCGAACACTCAGGCAGCCGTGTGGCCGGATAGAGCTCCTACATCATAGTGAACCATGCACTAGGCATTGTGGGTATTGTAGTTTTTCAGTATTTGGTGAATGGAAAATTTCACAGCCGTGAAATTTCCGAGAGTGAATTCAACCCAGTTTGAGTACTGTTAAACTTGAGTATTAAGTACGCCTACTTTTTCAATAGGATTTGTTCAATGTTAGTACCTGTTTTAGGCTGATTTATGTTGAATAGTACAGTCCATGTGAACTCGTTGTTTATCTACGAAGTGTTGGGCTAAGGGCGCAGTTAGAACTTTGTTCTTAATGCGTGACCTGTGCTGTGTCATGCGTGTATTGACCTGTTGATTGGTCTTGCCTATGTAAATTTTCGAACAAGGGCAAATGATGGCGTAAACAACATTTTTTGTTCTGCAATTGGTAAAGCCTGTGTGTGACCATGTTGTGTTGCGGTGTTGAAAAGTTTTGCCTTCAATGGTTGTATCGCAAGCGATGCAATTACCACATCTGTGGTGACCTTCAATGGGTTTAAGACCCCATTGAGACAACAAGTCACTTTTGGGTTTGGCTATTCTAATGTCTGCACAAACTATTTGCTGGCCAATATTTTGATTTCTTTTAAAAGCGAATATTGGACGTGGAATCGGTGTATCTAGTTCTTCAAGCAAATGCCAATGTTTTAGCACCAATTGACGTATTTTGTGGGTTTCAGCACAAAATGTAGTCACACAAACCAGGTTCTCTAGGTCACGCTTGATTTTGGTTTCAAGAAGGCACTCTCTGGGTGTATAGCGTGCTCTCTTGAAAGAGTGTTTTAATAGTTTTTTGGGGTACCCCCGTTGTGTTAATTCCTCACAAAAGTTCTGCCCATGTTGGTCAAATTGTGCCAGCTCTGAACAATTCCTCCTGATGCGCAGGAGTTGTCCATACGGCAAGTTAGCCCTCAAGTTTCAGGGATGCGAGCTATTGTAATGGAGTATGGTGTTCTTGTCTGTGGCTTTCTTGAATAAGGAGGACTTCAAAGAGCCTCCAGCATCTGTTATTTCCACATCCAAAAATGTCATTTTCACATTGCTGGAATCAACCGAGAATTTTATATCCTGGTGTCTCGTATTGAGCCACTGGTGAAAGTCACTCAACTCGGTGCTACTCCCCTGCCACAGGAGCCACACGTCGTCGATGTAACGATACCAGTGCACAATATGGGGTTTGAAAGGGTTGTTTTCCTCCACAAATCTTTTTTCATATTCGGCCATATATAATACGGCCATTTCAGGAGCATAAGGGCACCCCATCGCGGTGCCCTTGATTTGCAAAAAGAAGTCATCATTGAAACGGAAGTAGTTTCTTTTGAGGGTTATCTCGGCCAACTTCAAGATAAAGGAGGTGGGAACTCTATGAGGTCTTTCTCTTGAGTCAAGGTAGAGTTCTAACACCTCTAGTGCCTCGTCTTGCGGTATCTGGGTGTACAGTGACGTGACATCCATCGTAACCATGAGTTGTGATGTGTGATCGAACTGGGTCCCTTCTACCTTCACTAGAAAGTCGGTCGTGTCCCTTAAATAAGATCTAACTTTGGCCACGAAAGGTTTTAGGAAGAAATCCACATATTTTGACAGTGGCTCTAGACAAGAATCACAACCTGACACGATTGGTCGTCCCGGGGGATTCGACAGGTTTTTATGAATTTTCGGCAAGAAATATGCCACCGGTGTTCTGGGGCATTTCTTCACCAAGAATTCGCTTTCTTTAGGACCAAGAAACCCACTTTCTTTGCCTCTTTGTACTGTCTCCAAAATTAGTGAATGAATTTGTTGTAACGGGTCCTGCAGTTTTCTATACCACTCTTTGTTGTTCACTTGGGAGAACCCTTCAGTCAGATATTGTTCTCTAGGCCAAATTACCACCGCACCGCCCTTATCGGCCTGTTTTATTATTATCGAGGGGTCTTCCTTTAGGTTTTTCAAAGCTAGACGCTGTCCTTTAGAGATATTATGTTTGATGAATTTCTGATTGTTCTCTAGTTTGTTAATTGAGGACAACAAAACTTGTTCAAAAGCATGAACCTGTTTTGGAATATTCTGATTCGGTACAAAGGTGGATTTGTTCCTAAGGCCCGTTGTTTCCATGTTGATACTTGGAGGCTGATTCGCAAAGAAAGCTTTGAGTCTGATCTTGCGGCAAAACTCTATTGCTTCCAATTTGATCTTTGTAAAGTCTGTCTGTCTAGAAGGGACAAATTTAAGTCCTAAATTGAGGACCGTTTCTTCCTCTTTTGTCAATGTCCTGGTAGATAGGTTCACTATGGTGGAGGGACCCTCTACGTTTTGTAGTAATTCCTCCTGGTTCGCATTTCCCATGCTGGTTTGAATCTTACTTTTTGTTGTTGGCCTTTTTCTAAAAAAGGAGTTTGTCTCTTGTTGTTGTTCCCTGCTGCTTTCAGACCCTGAGGACTCCGAGGACGAAGTCTCAGAGAAAGTTTTGTATCTATTTCTGGACCTTCCATGAAAATTTGAAAGTGCTCCTCTAGATTCGGTTTGGGAGTAATAGTCTTCTTTAAGGAAGGGGTAAGCCCTTTCCAATGTGAAGGATTTAGAATCCCTTTCGTACTGAGCTGTTTTGCTGTTAATGGTATTGTCTTTAAAGGTCTGTATTTCTTTATCTAGTTTCTCAAGTAGGGCCTTAGAGTCCGGAATCACCTGACTGTCCCTAATGGCCTTAGTAAGTTCTTCGATTTCTTCTAACTCCTTTGCACACAATCTCTGCGCTGTTTCTATGGTGTGGACCATAAGGTCTCTGCTGCATTTGGTGTTTATGCAGCTGAAACCCTTTTTGTAGTCCGCATCGTCAGTGAAAATCACAGGCACATTCTTAACCTGAAGCCCCCAAGGGATGGTGCCACCCCTTAGCTGCTTGAGGAGAAAGTGGCCGTGTAATTCTGTTCGAATATGTTTTTTACGAAGTCTTGTTAATTTGTCAATCAATCAATCATAGGAATTTGTAGAGCGCACTACTTACCCGGAGGGTCTCAAGGCGCTAGGGGGGGGGGGGTGCTGCTACTGCTCGAACAGCCAGGTCTTGAGCTTCTTCCTGAAGGCGAGGTGGTCTTGGGTCAGGCGCAGGTTGGTCGGGAGGGAGTTCCATGTCTTGGCGGCCAGGTAGGAGAAGGACCTTCCTCCTGTCGTCGCTCTTCGGATGCGGGGGACGGCGGCGAGGGCGTGATTGGCTGATCGGAGGTGTCGTTTGGGAACGTAGAAGTTGATGCGGTTGTTGAGGTAGCTCGGGCCTTGGTCGTGAAGGGCTTTGTGAGCGTGGGTGAGGAGACGGAAGGTGATTCTCTTGTTGACCGGGAGCCAGTGCAGGTCTCTCAGGTGTTCGGAGATGTGGCTGTGTCGTGGGACGTCGAGGATGAGTCTGGCTGAGGCGTTCTAGATCCGCTGGAGTCTCTTCTGGAGCTTGGCGGTGGTTCCGGCGTAGAGGGCGTTGCCGTAGTCCAGTCGGCTGGTGACGAGGGCCTGGGTGACCGTCTTCCTGGTCTCGGTGGGGATCCACCGGAAGATCTTCCGTAGCATGCGCAGGATGTTGAAGCACGACGAGGAGATGGCGTTGACTTGCCTGGTCATGGAGAGGGAGGAGTCCAGGATGAAGCCCAGGTTGCGTGCGTGGTCTGTCGGTTTGGGTGCGGTGCCCAGGGTGGGGGGCCACCAGGAGTCGTCCCAGGCGGAGGGCGAGGATCCCAGGATGAGGACTTCCGTCTTGTCCGAGTTCAGCTTTAGGCGGCTGGTCGACATCCACTCGGCTACCTCTTTCATACCTTCGTGAAGGTTGGCTCTGGCGGCGGCGGGGTCGTTGGTCAGGGAGAGGATCAGCTGGGTGTCGTCGGCGTAGGAGATGATGTTAAGGTTGTGTTGGCGTGCGATGTCAGCGAGGGGGCTCATGTAGATGTTGAAGAGGGTTGGGCTCAGCGAGGAACCTTGGGGTACGCCGCAGATGAGTTCGGTGGACTCTGATTTGTACGGTGGTAGGCGGACTCTCTGTGTCCTACCGTCGAGGAAGGAGACGATCCATTCTAGTGCCTTCTCCTGGATTCCGACGTTGCTGAGGCGCTGCACTAGGGTGCGGTGGCAGACGGTGTCGAAGGCCGCGGAGAGGTCAAGGAGGATGAGGGCCGCTGTTTCTCCGTTGTCCATCAGGGCTCGAATGTCATCGGTGGCAGCGATGAGGGCGGTCTCGGTGCTGTGGTTGGCCCGGAAGCCCGACTGCGAGGGGTCTAGGGATCCATTCGTCTCGAGGAAGGCGGCCAGCTGCTTGTTGACGGTCTTCTCGATGACTTTGGCCGGAAAGGGGAGCAGCGAGATGGGACGGTAATTCTTGAGTTCGATGGGGTCCGCTGTTGGTTTCTTGAGTAGCGCGCTGAGTTCGGCATGCTTCCAGCTCTCTGGGAAAGTGGCGGTGGTGAAGGAGGTGTTGATGATGTCCCGTAGGTGGGGTGCGATGACATCGTCGGCTTTGTTGAAGATGTGGTGAGGGCAGGGGTCGGTCGGCGATCCGGAGTGGATGGAGTTCATCATGCGGACGGTGTCTTCGGTGCTGATGTGGGTCCAGGCGCGGAGGGTGGTGGTGGGGGGCGTTGGTTCGGTCGTGTCGGTCGTGGCGTTTGTCAGTTTCATTCTGTTGTTGAGCAGAAGAACTTAAGGTAACCTCAGCGAAGGGGGAATTGGCCAACAGATTTTTAATGTGGCTCTCAGAAAAAGATAAAGTGTCCTTCTCGCCCATTCCTTTTGGAGGGACAAGATATCTCTCCCAGCCGTTAGCTCAAAAAAGCTTCCACCGTGGAGAAAATCCTGATGCCCTAGGAACTCTCGCGGGTGTGCGCCCGCTCTAAAGTGTATGAAACAACGGAGTCTGGTCCCGGGACGAGGGGGCAGCTGGACCGATTATATCACAAGATAAAAGAAGTTGCTAGCCCTCTCAATTATTTAGTCTCTAAACATTTGGAGACCACAAACAAAAAATGAATCATTTGTTTGTAAGGGTAAATTTATTTAGCCCTTTTTGAACTTATTTTCAAAATTGAACTATTTTGAAGGCGAGAAGAACACTTTACAACAATGTACAAGACACAATGACACCTATTTACAACTACTATACAAAAAAACGTAAATACAGTTCAACTAACAAATATACACAAACTTCTTTATCAAAAAGTAAAAAATTAGCGATTATTTCACAATGCTGATTATTCTTTACAAGAGTATAAACCACTACACAAAACCACAGAATGAAAGAAATGGCAACCAGAATTGAATTTTTGTTTAGCAATCAATTCAGAGATACTGCATAATCTCTTCAGGGACAGATAGTTTATAGTTGCCGCTTGCCGACGCGTTTCGAATCTGTAAAGAATCGCAGATTCTCCTCAGGGCTCTGTCATTGTAGTTGATCTATGTGAATAAAGTAAGTTTGTTTTAGAAAAAGTAAAATTTGGACGCTTGTTGACCCCCTACGGTCGCTAAGGGTTACCGTACTCTTTACCTTCGCGAAAAGGCGGTATGGTCTCGGTGGTCCAATTGCTCATGCAGGGCTGTGCGCTGCAGATGTTCAATGTGGCAGAAGATGGGTTCTGCAAGAAATTAATTTATATGCTTACTAAACCATCCGGGGCAGCACAGTGTGACTGACTCCAGACTGGAAAGGCGCGGGGTTTCTTACCTTAGTCAGATATGACGGTAAGGCTCTGTCTAAATCCTTTCAATGGTCAATGCAGTTACGATGATACCTATGAGACACAAACGTTGTGCTCAGTGTTAGAATCTATTGTGACACCTTGGACAAAGGGTTATGCGAGGGAGTGTTGGAAAACATACCTATTGTTTGAAGGTAGAGCGGAGAACGCCGGTCGTCATGCCGTTTCTCCTTTTCGATCTCTGTTTGAAGTATTAGTCAATGGCGGGGGCCAAGTTTAGATTCCTCCGCAGTATTCACAACGGCGTGTATATGAATCACGCTGAAATGAAAGGGAGAGGTTTCCTTAGTTATCAGCCAAAGACTATTACGCTTGCTCTAGTGCTTTCGGAGCCTCACTGACACTCACCTCGCTCTTATAATATCTGACCAGCAAATGCGAACACTCAGGCAGCCGTGTGGCCGGCTAGAGCTCCTACATCATAGTGAACCATGCACTCGGCATTGTGGGTATTGTAGTTTTTCAGTATTTGGTGAATGGAAAATTTCACAGCCGTGAAATTTCCGAGAGTGAATTCAACCCAGTTTGAGTACTGTTAAACTTGAGTATTAAGTACGCCTCCTTTTTCAATAGGATTTGTTCAATGTTAGTACCTGTTTTATGCTGATTTATGTTGAATAGTACAGTCCATGTGAACTCGTTCTCACCATGTTGTTTATCTACGAAGTGTTGGGCTAAGGGCGCAGTTAGAACTTTGTTCTTAATGCGTGACCTGTGCTGTGTCATGCGTGTATTGACCTGTTGATTGGTCTTGCCTATGTAAATTTTCGAACAAGGGCAAATGATGGCGTAAACAAAATGTTTTGTTCTGTAATTGGTAAAGCCTGTGTGTGACCATGTTGTGTTGCGGTGTTGAAAAGTTTTGCCTTCAATGGTTGTATCGCAAGCGATGCAATTACCACATCTGTGGTGACCTTCAATGGGTTTAAGACCCCATTGAGACAACAAGTCACTTTTGGGTTTGGCTATTCTAATGTCTGCACGAACTATTTGCTGGCCAATATTTTGATTTCTTTTAAAAGCGAATATTGGGCCTGGAATCGGTGTATCTAGTTCTTCAAGCAAATGCCAATGTTTTAGCACCAATTGACGTATTTTGTGGGTTTCAGCACAAAATGTAGTCACACAAACCAGGTTCTCTAGGTCACGCTTGATTTTGGTTTCAAGAAGGCACTCTCTGGGTGTATAGCGTGCTCTCTTGAAAGAGTGTTTTAATAGTTTTTTGGGGTACCCCCGTTGTGTTAATTCCTCACAAAAGTTCTGCCCATGTTGGTCAAATTGTGCCAGCTCCGAACAATTCCTCCTGATGCGCAGGAGTTGTCCATACGGCAAGTTAGCCCTCAAGTTTCTGGGATGCGAGCTATTGTAATGGAGTATGGTGTTCTTGTCTGTGGCTTTCTTGAATAAGGAGGACTTCAAAGAGCCTCCAGCATCTGTTATTTCCACATCCAAAAATGTCATTTTCACATTGCTGGAATCAACCGAGAATTTTATATCCTGGTGTCTCGTATTGAGCCACTGGTGAAAGTCACTCAACTCGGTGCTACTCCCCTGCCACAGGAGCCACACGTCGTCGATGTAACGATACCAGTGCACAATATGGGGTTTGAAAGGGTTGTTTTCCTCCACAAATCTTTTTTCATATTCGGCCATATATAATACGGCCATTTCAGGAGCATAAGGGCACCCCATTGCGGTGCCCTTGATTTGCAAAAAGAAGTCATCATTGAAACGGAAGTAGTTTCTTTTGAGGGTTATCTCGGCCAACTTCAAGATAAAGGAGGTGTGAACTCTATGAGGTCTTTCTCTTGAGTCAAGGTAGAGTTCTAACACCTCTAGTGCCTCGTCCTGCGGTATCTGGGTGTACAGTGACGTGACATCCATCTTAACCATGAGTTGTGATGTGTGATCGAACTGGGTCCCTTCTACCTTCACTAGAAAGTCGGTCGTGTCCCTTAAATAAGATCTAACTTTGGCCACGAAAGGTTTTAGGAAGAAATCCACATATTTTGACAGTGGCTCTAGACAAGAATCACAACCCGACACGATTGGTCGTCCCGGGGGATTCGACAGGTTTTTATGAATTTTCGGCAAGAAATATGCCACCGGTGTTCTGGGGCATTTCTTCACCAAGAATTAGCTTTCTTTAGGACCAAGAAACCCACTTTCTTTGCCTCTTTGTACTGTCTCCAAAATTAGTGACTGAATTTGTTGTAACGGGTCCTCCTGCAGTTTTCTATACCACTCTTTGTTGTTCACTTGCGAGAACCCTTCAGTCAGATATTGTTCTCTAGGCCAAATTACCACCGCACCGCCCTTATCGGCCTGTTTTATTATTATCGAGGGGTCTTCCTTTAGGTTTTTCAAAGCTAGACGCTGTCCTTTAGAGATATTATGTTTGATGAATTTCTGATTGTTCTCTAGTTTGTTAATTGAGGACAACAAAACTTGTTCAAAAGCATGAACCTGTTTCGGAATATTCTGATTCGGTACAAAGGTGGATTTGTTCCTAAGGCCCGTTGTTTCCATGTTGATACTTGGAGGCTGATTCGCAAAGAAAGCTTTGAGTCTGATCTTGCGGCAAAACTCTATTGCTTCCAATTTGATCTTTGTAAAGTCTGTCTGTCTAGAAGGGACAAATTTAAGTCCTAAATTGAGGACCGTTTCTTCCTCTTTTGTCAATGTCCTGGTAGATAGGTTCACTATGGTGGAGGGACCCTCTACATTTTGTAGTAATTCCTCCTGGTTCGCATTTCCCATGCTGGTTTGAATCTTACTTTTTGTTGTTGGCCTTTTTCTAAAAAAGGAGTTTGTCTCTTGTTGTTGTTCCCTCTGCTTTCAGACCCTGAGGACTCCGAGGACGAAGTCTCAGAGAAAGTTTTGTATCTATTTCTGGACCTTCCATGAAAATTTGAAAGTGCTCCTCTAGATTCGGTTTGGGAGTAATAGTCTTCTTTAAGGAAGGGGTAAGCCCTTTCCAATGTGAAGGATTTAGAATCCCTTTCGTACTGAGCTGTTTTGCTGTTAATGGTATTGTCTTTAAAGGTCTGTATTTCTTTATCTAGTTTCTCAAGTAGGGCCTTAGAGTCCGGAATCACCTGACTGTCCCTAATGGCCTTAGTAAGTTCTTCGATTTCTTCTAACTCCTTTGCACACAATCTCTGCGCTGTTTCTATGGTGTGGACCATAAGGTCTCTGCTGCATTTGGTGTTTATGCAGCTGAAACCCTTTTTGTAGTCCGCATCGTCAGTGAAAATCACAGGCACATTCTTAACCTGAAGCCCCCAAGGGAAGGTGCCACCCCTTAGCTGCTTGAGGAGAAAGTGGCCGTGTAATTCTGTTCGAATATGTTTTTTACGAAGTCTTGTTAATTTGTCAATCAATCAATCATAGGCATTTGTAGAGCGCACTACTTACCCGGAGGGTCTCAAGGCGCTAGGGGGTGGGGGTGCTGCTACTGCTCGAACAGCCAGGTCTTGAGCTTCTTCCTGAAGGCGAGGTGGTCTTGGGTCAGGCGCAGGTTGGTCGGGAGGGAGTTCCATGTCTTGGCGGCCAGGTAGGAGAAGGACCTTCCTCCTGTCGTCGCTCTTCGGATGCGGGGGACGGCGGCGAGGGCGTGATTGGCTGATCGGAGGTGTCGTTTGGGAACATAGAAGTTGATGCGGTTGTTGAGGTAGCTCGGGCCTTGGTCGTGAAGGGCTTTGTGAGCGTGGGTGAGGAGACGGAAGGTGATTCTCTTGTTGACCGGGAGCCAGTGCAGGTCTCTCAGGTGTTCGGAGATGTGGCTGTGTCGTGGGACGTCGAGGATGAGTCTGGCTGAGGCGTTCTGGATCCGCTGGAGTCTCTTCTGGAGCTTGGCGGTGGTTCCGGCGTAGAGGGCGTTGCCGTAGTCCAGTCGGCTGGTGACGAGGGCCTGGGTGACCGTCTTCCTGGTCTCGGTGGGGATCCACCGGAAGATCTTCCGTAGCATGCGCAGGATGTTGAAGCACGACGAGGAGATGGCGTTGACTTGCCTGGTCATGGAGAGGGAGGAGTCCAGGATGAAGCCCAGGTTGCGTGCGTGGTCTGTCGGTTTGGGTGCGGTGCCCAGGGCGGGGGGCCACCAGGAGTCGTCCCAGGCGGAGGGCGAGGATCCCAGGATGAGGACTTCCGTCTTGTCCGAGTTCAGCTTTAGGCGGCTGGTCGACATCCACTCGGCTACCTCTTTCATACCTTTGTGAAGGTTGGCTCTGGCGGCGGCGGGGCCGTTGGTCAGGGAGAGGATCAGCTGGGTGTCGCCGGCGTAGGAGATGATGTTAAGGTTGTGTTGGCGTGCAATGTCAGCGAGGGGGCTCATGTAGATGTTGAAGAGGGTTGGGCTCAGCGAGGAACCTTGGGGTATGCCGCAGATGAGTTCGGTGGACTCTGATTTGTACGGTGGTAGGCGGACTCTCTGTGTCCTACCGTCGAGGAAGGAGACGATCCATTCTAGTGCCTTCTCCTGGATTCCGACGTTGCTGAGGCGCTGCACTAGGGTGCGGTGGCAGACGGTGTCGAAGGCCGCGGAGAGGTCAAGGAGGATGAGGGCCCCTGTTTCTCCGTTGTCCATCAGGGCTCGAATGTCATCGGTGGCAGCGATGAGGGCGGTCTCGGTGCTGTGGTTGGCCCGGAAGCCCGACTGTGAGGGGTCTAGGGATCCATTTGTCTCGAGGAAGGCGGCCAGGTGCTTGTTGACGGTCTTCTCGATGACTTTGGCCGGAAAGGGGAGCAGCGAGATGGGACGGTAATTATTGAGTTCGGTGGGGTCCGCTGTTGGCTTCTTGAGTAGCGCGCTGAGTTCGGCATGCTTCCAGCTCTCTGGGAAAGTGGCGGTGGTGAAGGAGGTGTTGATGATGTCCCGTAGGTGGGGTGCGATGACATCGTCGGCTTTGTTGAAGATGTGGTGAGGGCAGGGGTCGGTCGGCGATCCGGAGTGGATGGAGTTCATCATGCGGACGGTGTCTTCGGTGCTGATGTGGGTCCAGGCGCGGAGGGTGGTGGTGGGGGGCGTTGGTTCGGTCGTGTCGGTCGTGGCGTTTGTCAGTTTCATTCTGTTGTTGAGCAGAAGAACTTAAGGTAACCTCAGCGAAGGGGGAATTGGCCAACAGATTTTTAATGTGGCTCTCAGAAAAAGATAAAGTGTCCTTCTCGCCCATTCCTTTTGGAGGGACAAGATGTCTCTCCCAGCCGTTAGCTCAAAAAAGCTTCCACCGTGGAGAAAATCCTGATGCCCTAGGAACTCTCGCGGGTGTGCACCCGCTCTAAAGTGTATGAAACAACGGAGTCTGGTCCCGGGACGAGGGGGCAGCTGGACCGATTATATCACAAGAAAAAAGAAGTTGCTAGCCCTCTCAATTATTTAGTCTCTAAACATTTGGAGACCACAAACAAAAATTGAATCATTTGTTTGTAAGGGTAAATTTATTTAGCCCTTTTTGAAATTATTTTCAAAATTGAACTATTTTGAAGGCGAGAAGAACACTTTACAACAATGTACAAGACACAATGACACCTATTTACAACTACTATACAAAAAAACGTAAATACAGTTCAACTAACAAATATACACAAACTTCTTTATCAAAAAGCAAAAAATTAGCGATTATTTCACAATGCTGATTATTCTTTACAAGAGTATAAACCACTACACAAAACCACAGAATGAAAGAAATGGCAACCAGAATTGAATTTTTGTTTAGCAATCAATTCAGAGATACTGCATAATCTCTTCAGGGACAGATAGTTTATAGTTGCCGCTTGCCGACGCGTTTCGAATCTGTAAAGAATCGCAGATTCTCCTCAGGGCTCTGTCATTGTAGTTGATCTATGTGAATAAAGGAAGTTTGTTTTAGAAAAAGTAAAATTTGGATGCTTGTTGACCCCCTACGGTCGCTAAGGGTTACCGTACTCTTTACCTTCGCGAAAAGGCGGTATGGTCTCGGTGGTCCAATTGCTCATGCAGGGCTGTGCGCTGCAGATGTTCAATGTGGCAGAAGATGGGTTCTGCAAGAAATTAATTTATATGCTTACTAAACCATCCGGGGCAGCACAGTGTGACTGACTCCAGACTGGAAAGGCGCGGGGTTTCTTACCTTAGTCAGATATGACGGTAAGGCTCTGTCTAAATCCTTTCAATGGTCAATGCAGTTACGATGATACCTATGAGACACAAACGTTGTGCTCAGTGTTAGAATCTATTGTGACACCTTGGACAAAGGGTTATGCGAGGGAGTGTTGGAAAACATACCTATTGTTTGAAGGTAGAGCGGAGAACGCCGGTCGTCATGCCGTTTCTCCTTTTCGATCTCTGTTTGAAGTATTAGTCAATGGCGGGGGCCAAGTTTAGATTCCTCCGCAGTATTCACAACGGCGTGTATATGAATCACGCTGAAATGAAAGGGAGAGGTTTCCTTAGTTATCAGCCAAAGACTATTACGCTTGCTCTAGTGCTTTCGGAGCCTCACTGACACTCACCTCGCTCTTATGATATCTGACCAGCAAATGCGAACACTCAGGCAGCCGTGTGGCCGGCTAGAGCTCCTACATCATAGTGAACCATGCACTCGGCATTGTGGGTATTGTAGTTTTTCAGTATTTGGTGAATGGAAAATTTCACAGCCGTGAAATTTCCGAGAGTGAATTCAACCCAGTTTGAGTACTGTTAAACTTGAGTATTAAGTACGCCTCCTTTTTCAATAGGATTTGTTCAATGTTAGTACCTGTTTTAGGCTGATTTATGTTGAATAGTACAGTCCATGTGAACTCGTTCTCACCATGTTGTTTATCTACGAAGTGTTGGGCTAAGGGCGCAGTTAGAACTTTGTTCTTAATGCGTGACCTGTGCTGTGTCATGCGTGTATTGACCTGTTGATTGGTCTTGCCTATGTAAATTTTCGAACAAGGGCAAATGATGGCGTAAACAACATTTTTTGTTCTGCAATTGGTAAAGCCTGTGTGTGACCATGTTGTGTTGCGGTGTTGAAAAGTTTTGCCTTCAATGGTTGTATCGCAAGCGATGCAATTACCACATCTGTGGTGACCTTCAATGGGTTTAAGACCCCATTGAGACAACAAGTCACTTTTGGGTTTGGCTATTCTAATGTCTGCACGAACTATTTGCTGGCCAATATTTTGATTTCTTTTAAAAGCGAATATTGGACGTGGAATCGGTGTATCTAGTTCTTCAAGCAAATGACAATGTTTTAGCACCAATTGACGTATTTTGTGGGTTTCAGCACAAAATGTAGTCACACAAACCAGGTTCTCTAGGTCACGCTTGATTTTGGTTTCAAGAAGGCACTCTCTGGGTGTATAGCGTGCTCTCTTGAAAGAGTGTTTTAATAGTTTTTTGGGGTACCCCCGTTGTGTTAATTCCTCACAAAAGTTCTGCCCATGTTGGTCAAATTGTGCCAGCTCCGAACAATTCCTCCTGATGCGCAGGAGTTGTCCATACGGCAAGTTAGCCCTCAAGTTTCTGGGATGCGAGCTATTGTAATGGAGTATGGTGTTCTTGTCTGAGGCTTTCTTGAATAAGGAGGACTTCAAAGAGCCTCCAGCATCTGTTATTTCCACATCCAAAAATGTCATTTTCACATTGCTGGAATCAACCGAGAATTTTATATCCTGGTGTCTCGTATTGAGCCACTGGTGAAAGTCACTCAACTCGGTGCTACTCTCCTGCCACAGGAGCCACACGTTGTCGATGTAACGATACCAGTGCACAATATGGGGTTTGAAAGGGTAGTTTTCCTCCACAAATCTTTTTTCATATTCGGCCATATATAATACGGCCATTTCAGGAGCATAAGGGCACCCCATCGCGGTGCCCTTGATTTGCAAAAAGAAGTCATCATTGAAACGGAAGTAGTTTCTTTTGAGGGTTATCTCGGCCAACTTCAAGATAAAGGAGGTGGGAACTCTATGAGGTCTTTCTCTTGAGTCAAGGTAGAGTTCTAACACCTCTAGTGCCTCGTCCTGCGGTATCTGGGTGTACAGTGACGTGACATCCATCGTAACCATGAGTTGTGATGTGTGATCGAACTGGGTCCCTTCTACCTTCACTAGAAAGTCGGTCGTGTTCCTTAAATAAGATCTAACTTTGGCCACGAAAGGTTTTAGGAAGAAATCCACATATTTTGACAGTGGCTCTAGACAAGAATCACAACCCGACACGATTGGTCGTCCCGGGGGATTCGACAGGTTTTTATGAATTTTCGGCAAGAAATATGCCACCGGTGTTCTGGGGCATTTCTTCACCAAGAATTCGCTTTCTTTAGGACCAAGAAACCCACTTTCTTTGCCTCTTTGTACTGTCTCCAAAATTAGTGACTGAATTTGTTGTAACGGGTCCTCCTGCAGTTTTCTATACCACTCTTTGTTGTTCACTTGCGAGAACCCTCTAGTTCTTCAAGCAAATGCCACATTGGAAAGGGCTTACCCCTTCCTTAAAGAAGACTATTACTCCCAAACCGAATCTAGAGGAGCACTTTCAAATTTTCAAGGAAGGTCCAGAAATAGATACAAAACTTTCTCTGAGACTTCGTCCTCGGAGTCCTCAGGGTCTGAAAGCAGAGGGAACAACAACAAGAGACAAACTCCTTTTTTAGAAAAAGGCCAACAACAAAAAGTAAGATTCAAACCAGCATGGGAAATGCGAACCAGGAGGAATTACTACAAAACGTAGAGGGTCCCTCCACCATAGTGAACATATCTACCAGGACATTGACAAAAGAGGAAGAAACGGTCCTCAATTTAGGACTTAAATTTGTCCCTTCTAGACAGACAGACTTTACAAAGATCAAATTGGAAGCAATAGAGTTTTGCTGCAAGATCAGACTCAAAGCTTTCTTTGCGAATCAGCCTCCAAGTATCAACATGGAAACAACGGGCCTTAGGAACAAATCCACCTTTGTACCGAATCAGAATATTCCGAAACAGGTTCATGCTTTTGAACAAGTTTTGTTGTCCTCAATTAACAAACTAGAGAACAATCAGAAATTCATCAAACATAATATCTCTAAAGGACAGCGTCTAGCTTTGAAAAACCTAAAGGAAGACCCCTCGATAATAATAAAACAGGCCGATAAGGGCGGTGCGGTGGTAATTTGGCCTAGAGAACAATATCTGACTAAAGGGTTCTTGCAAGTGAACAACAAAGAGTGGTATAGAAAACTGCAGGAGGACCCGTTACAACAAATTCAGTCACTAATTTTGGAGACAGTACAAAGAGGCAAAGAAAGTGGGTTTCTTGGTCCTAAAGAAAGCGAATTCTTGGTGAAGAAATGCCCCAGAACACAGTGGCATATTTCTTGCCGAAAATTCATAAAAACCTGTCGAATCCCCCGGGACGACCAATCGTGTCGGGTTGTGATTCTTGTCTAGAGCCACTGTCAAACTATGTGGATTTCTTCCTAAAACCTTTCGTGGCCAAAGTTAGATCTTATTTAAGGGACACGACCGACTTTCTAGTGAAGGTAGAAGGGACCCAGTTCGATCACACATCACAACTCATGGTTACGATGGATGTCACATCACTGTACACCCAGATACCGCAGGACGAGGCACTAGAGGTGTTAGAACTCTACCTTGACTCAAGAGAAAGACCTCATAGAGTTCCCACCTCCTTTATCTTGAAGTTGGCCGAGATAACCCTCAAAAGAAACTACTTCCGTTTCAATGATGACTTCTTTTTGCAAATCAAGGGCACCGCGATGGGGTGCCCTTATGCTCCTGAAATGGCCGTATTATATATGGCCGAATATGAAAAAAGATTTGTGGAGGAAAACAACCCTTTCAAACCCCATATTGTGCACTGGTATCGTTACATCGACGACGTGTGGCTCCTGTGGCAGGGGAGTAGCACCGAGTTGAGTGACTTTCACCAGTGGCTGAATACGAGACACCAGGATTTAAAATTCTCGGTTGATTCCAGCAATGTGAAAATGACATTTTTGGATGTGGAAATAACAGATGCTGGAGTCTCTTTGAAGTCCTACTTATTCAAGAAAGCCACAGACAAGAACACCATACTCCATTACAATAGCTCGCATCCCAGAAACTTGAGGGCTAACTTGACGTATGGACAACTCCTGCGCATCAAGAGGAATTGTTCGGAGCTGGCACAATTTGACCAACATGGGCAGAACTTTTGTGAGGAATTAACACAACGGGGGTACCCCAAAAAACTATTAAAACACTCTTTCAAGAGAGCACGCTATACACCCAGAGAGTGCCTTCTTGAAACCAAAATCAAGCGTGACCTAGAGAACCTGGTTTGTGTGACTACATTTTGTGCTGAAACCCACAAAATACGTCAATTGGTGCTAAAACATTGTCATTTGCTTGAAGAACTAGATACACCGATTCCACGTCCAATATTCGCTTTTAAAAGAAATCAAAATATTGGCCAGCAAATAGTTGGTGCAGACATTAGAATAGCCAAACCCAAAAGTGACTTGTTGTCTCAATGGGGTCTTAAACCCATTGAAGGTCACCACAGATGTGGTAATTGCATCGCTTGCGATACAACCATTGAAGGCAAAACTTTTCAACACCGCAACACAACATGGTCACACACAGGCTTTACCAATTGCAGAACAAAAAATGTTGTTTACGCCATCATTTGCCCTTGTTCGAAAATTTACATAGGCAAGACCAATCAACAGGTCAATACACGCATGACACAGCACAGGTCACGCATTAAGAACAAAGTTCTAACTGCGCCCTTAGCCCAACACTTCGTAGATAAACAACATGGTGAGAACGAGTTCACATGGACTGTACTATTCAACATAAATCAGCCTAAAACAGGTACTAACATTGAACAAATCCTATTGAAAAAGGAGGCGTACTTAATACTCAAGTTTAACAGTACTCAAACTGGGTTGAATTCACTCTCGGAAATTTCACGGCTGTGAAATTTTCCATTCACCAAATACTGAAAAACTACAATACCCACAATGCCGAGTGCATGGTTCACTATGATGTAGGAGCTCTAGCCGGCCACACGGCTGCCTGAGTGTTCGCATTTGCTGGTCAGATATCATAAGAGCGAGGTGAGTGTCAGTGAGGCTCCGAAAGCACTAGAGCAAGCGTAATAGTCTTTGGCTGATAACTAAGGAAACCTCTCCCTTTCATTTCAGCGTGATTCATATACACGCCGTTGTGAATACTGCGGAGGAATCTAAACTTGGCCCCCGCCATTGACTAATACTTCAAACAGAGATCAAAAAGGAGAAACGGCATGACGACCGGCGTTCTCCGCTCTACCTTCAAACAATAGGTATGTTTTCCAACACTCCCTCGCATAACCCTTTGTCCAAGGTGTCACAATAGATTCTAACACTGAGCACAATGTTTGTGTCTCATAGGTATCATCATAACTGCATTGACCATTGAAAGGATTTAGACAGAGCCTTACCGTCATATCTGACTAAGGTAAGAAACCCCGCGCCTTTCCAGTCTGGAGTCAGTCACACTGTGCTGCCCCGGATGGTTTAGTAAGCATATAAATTAATTTCTTGCAGAACCCATCTTCTGCCACATTGAACATCTGCAGCGCACAGCCCTGCATGAGCAATTGGACCACCGAGACCATACCGCCTTTTCGCGAAGGTAAAGAGTACGGTAACCCTTAGCGACCGTAGGGGGGCAACAAGCGTCCAAATTTTACTTTTTCTAAAACAAACTTCCTTTATTCACATAGATCAACTACAATGACAGAGCCCTGAGGAGAATCTGCGATTCTTTACAGATTCGAAATGCGTCGGCAAGCGGCAACTATAAACTATCTGTCCCTGAAGAGATTATGCAGTATCTCTGAATTGATTGCTAAACAAAAATTCAATTCTGGTTGCCATTTCTTTCATTCTGTGGTTTTGTGTAGTGGTTTATACTCTTGTAAAGAATAATCAGCATTGTGAAATAATCGCTAATTTTTTGCTTTTTGATAAAGAAGTTTGTGTATATTTGTTAGTTGAACTGTATTTACGTTTTTTTGTATAGTAGTTGTAAATAGGTGTCATTGTGTCTTGTACATTGTTGTAAAGTGTTCTTCTCGCCTTCAAAATAGTTCAATTTTGAAAATAAGTTCAAAAAGGGCTAAATAAATTTACCCTTACAAACAAATGATTCATTTTTTGTTTGTGGTCTCAAAATGTTTAGAGACTAAATAATTGAGAGGGCTAGCAACTTCTTTTTTCTTGTGATATAATCGGTCCAGCTGCCCCCTCGTCCCGGGACCAGACTCCGTTGTTTCATACACCTTTGTGATTGAGGCACACGAGGTGTTCAGATCAGAAGTATTCTAATATTAGGTTCAGTTCCCACCTGCAGATCCACAGAATAAATTGTTTTACACATACATTGTAGTTGAACCACCCGATTAATACATTCCATACGAAGACATTGAAGTCCTGTTAACTTACCAGCAGCACAGAAATTGGTTTAAAGGCACCCTCCAATACACATCTGTCGTGAGCCTCAGTCCGCTCAGCATAGATAGAGCTGGCGTCGCTGCCTACACTACAGTTTAGATACTTATGCTGCACCTTCGTGTATAAATACCTTGCAGGGCTTCGTGGCTGGGGTTTAAGTGGGCCGGGTCCTGACGGTGCACAGCGCTGGAAGTTCTAAAGAGCAGGTGCTGAGACAAGACTCTATCGGGATCTCCATTTTTGCCCTCGCTCTTGGGGTGTTTTTTTTTTTAACTCTGCAGCAGTGCCACCCTTTACTGCCTTTGAGGTAACTTCGAAGAGACTCGTTATAGTACATTCAGTTTCACCGTCTCATCATTTCAAAACGGAAGCATTTACAATATTATATACAACAAAGCCATACAGTTCTTGGTTGTGTATCTTATGCAACTAACCTCCATTGACAAGTCCAATAGCCCTGGCTTGTTATAGGTGTAATGTTACATGGTGTATTATATATCTGTACTCAATCACAGAAGCAGCAAAATCCCTATGCTGAGCATAGATTTTTAGCTTAAACGTTTTTAAGCCACGCCCTTAACTGCATGGCCATGACTCTTCGAGAGATCCTTCAGTTTTTTCATCCCACTTAAAGCCCTGCTTAGTGGGATGAAATAACTGGGGAGTCTTTCAAAGGGGCGTGGCCAAAGTAATTAAGGGCGTGGCTAAAACTCAGGTAAGCTAAAAATCTGCTCTGGGCATGGTGGACACCTGACTGGCATTTTGCTGCTGCTGTGGTGGCCTCCAGACCAGATATATAATACAACAAGTAAACATTACACATACAACAAGCTAGGGCTATTGGCTTTGTCAATGGTTTAGTTGCATAAGGTAAGTAAGCAACAACAATGGCTTATTTATATATATTAAAAATGTTTCCGTTCTGAAATGATCAGACTTTAAAATAACCATAATGAGTCTCTTTGAAGCTACAACAAAGGCAGTGAAAGATAGTAATACTACAGAGTTAAGATTTTTTTCACCCTCATAGAGAGCCCTCCACCGATCACGACTCTGCCTCAATCTCCCTCTCACCTCTGGCTCATTCTACCTCACACTTCTGCCCCATCACAGCTCAGCTGTCCACCTCCCTCAGGAACAATCACAGCCACGTTATTTCCCCCTCACCTCTGCCTCATAAGTCCCCCATCTCCCCTGCCTCCTGGCCCATAGAAATGAATGGGAAATCATTCTCAATTTGCGATTCGAAATTTGAGAATCGCAAATTGAGAATAATTTCAAGGGTGTCATAAGGACACCCTGATGCACCCCTGAAATTAACATGTGTGCGCATGAAATTAACATGTGTGCCCTGAGGGCATATATGTGCGTCACATGGCACCTTGGCAAATGCCAAAAAGTGCATTTGGGAAAGAAATCGCAAATTACCACCAACTTGAAGTTGGTGGTAATTTGCGATTTCTCAATGAGAAATCGCACAACTTGGGTGCTTCATACATAGCATTTAAGGAATCGCAATTTGCGATTCCTTAAATGCTTACACAAAGTTAAGGAATCTCAAAATTTGCGATTTCTTACATTTGCGATGCGATTATCCTCAGACATACAGTTTTCCGAATTTTGAGTCGCAAAAACTGCTTTTTTGCGATTCTCAGCATTTGCGAATCAAATTCGGTTGATACATATGCTCCAATGTCATTTGGTGTTCTGCCCTGTGAGGGATGACACTTTTATTGATCACCTGTCCACATTCACCTTAAAATGAGTGTGCATCAGTAACAACCCTTATTTGGACTTGGCATCAGTTAATTGGTCCAAGGCTGTAGTTGAGTTGAATGTATGCCTTGCTGTATAAGGGTTCATGATTAGATTCATAATTCAATTAAATGACTCAAACTGTCAGGCACAAGTTAGGCAAACTAATGAGGTCTTACCAGTTGTTGAATTCAGTGCCGTTGACCCAGATCCACGGCTGGTCAGGACCCCTCCTCTCTAAGCCAATCCAGTGATCACGGTTCCCTTTGTAACGCAACATGAAATCCTTGAAATAAGAAGGGAAAAAAGACATCCTGAAACATGCTCCTTGGGTTTGAGTAAAACATTTCAATGGGATCAGTGCAGTGATCTGCAAAAAACGTTCCAAAATGAATTAGTAAAACCCCTACCTTACCTGTTGGTCCTCCTTGTCACAGTCGTTACAGTGTGAGCAATAACCAAGTTAGGCTGAATATTGTGTTACCATACCTACAGGGGGACAGGATGTCCAATGGTAGAGATTCAGACTTTGGAACTGAGGAACTAGGTTTGAGCTTCAGTGCCAGCTCAACATCAAAGCGCTCAAATACCATTGGGTCAAGATTGCACTATATAAAACTGCAAAAAGTGACGATCCCTTTGGATGGACAGGAACTTTAGGGCCTGATGGCAGACATGGCATTCAGGAATTAGAGGGCAAGTACTGGTAAGGGACCTAAGGGCGAATCCTCAGCATGGAAACTGCGAGGCCCATCCAAAACCAAAAAAAAAACAACTTGCAGAAAATCTAAGACTTTAGCTGTGTGGAGAGAAAATGGCCAGAAGATTGTTATTCTAGTACCATTTAAAAAATTCTAATGCGTCTTCTGGATAAATGAGGCAATTTCTGGTAAACAATCCGCTAAGTGCTAGGCCCCCAGGCGAAGACCCGAGGTCTTAGAGCGAGTGCTGGAGCTTTGAGACGAAAGATGATTCTGAGAGATTCCACAGAAGAGTGGTGGGTTGTTGGATTGGATCAGGTGCTAATGCCTACAAAGGGGTCCTAGAAGGATGTAGGCCTTTTCTTCATGATCTTTCCCTAGGACTCAGGGATCAAAGGGAAGAGTGGAAGTGCATGATGAAGGGTTTGAGCCACTGGAATGGCAGTGCATTGATCCCTCAAGCTGTCTGTGATGGGCTATAGAACATATGAAGGACAGCATTCAATGCAGAGGCAAAGAAAATATCTATTCTGCATCTCCATGAAGAGAGAGGGACAAGGCATCATTGACATCCAGATAATCTCCTGGCCCAGTCTCGCTTCACAGAAGATAGATTGAATTCAATGATATAGATTCTGTTCTGTCAGGAAACAAATATTACTAAATGAGTGAATCGTCGGTTGATGTACACACAAGTGACCTAGTTATCACACCAGACACAAACTACCTGGTCCTTCGGATTAGGCTTTAAATAAAACAGGACTAGGTGAATTGCATGATGAATCAATGGGTGCACTGGAACATGCAACCTTATGTCATTTCGAACCTAAGAAATTAAACAGTCACCTGGGTGAAGAAAGCAAATTGTTATTTGCAAGATAACCATTCTGAAAGTTGTATGTGGAATGTAGGAGTCCGATTCACAGAATGAATTTAAGACTCAATCCTAAACTTACTACTATTTTGGTATTCACAGAATGCACTTACTACTTTTGGCATTCACAGAATGAATTTACTAATTTTGGTATTCACCGAAGTTAGGATTTTGTCTTAAGTCTGTCTTAGAATACCAAAAGTAGTAAGTTCATTCTGTGAATGCCAAAAGTAGTAAGTGCATTCTGTGAATACCATAGCCTCTTTCTCTAAAGTCAGGATGTATAGAAGTTGACGATCCTCTGGGGACTTCTTCACCATTTCTTCTGAATGCTATCGGAAGAATTCGGCTCCAGAGAAAGAATGTGCATTAGGAAATATATCTGCAAGCTGTCTACCTTTCAAGGGCGCATCTAGATGTGTCTTCCAGCTGCAATACATGAAGCTGAAGCAGCGGCTGCTGCTCCCAAAGAGTCAAAAAAATTTGCCAGAAAGGAATCTGACTTGCTGTTCTGTTTGTAACAAGAGAAGAGTTGATCTACACTCTGTTGTAGGGGTTGGTAGTATCTGAAAGTCTGCGAGGAGAGTCTGACCACATAGGATGCATGAGTGTTAAAACTTTTTTTAAATTAGAAGATGCAAAAGGACTTCTGAGTGCAACCTCAACCTTAATATCAATAGGATCTGATGGGTGTGCATCATTGAGAATGATTGATCCTCGAGAAGCTAGTCTCACATTAAGAGTATCAATCTCTACAATAAGTGGAAAGTCATCCATGAAAGGTTGTAAGTTGTATCTCTTAGACAGGAATCGTGAGAAATTTGACTTTTCTTCTTTCTATTCTATGTCAAATTTTTCTTATCATGAAATGCAAAGGAGATTGTTCAGGTTCTTTCCTCTGATATTGTAGAAAAACATCTTTGTCACATCCAGAATCACTTGTAGGGGAGCCAAGATTTTCTCAAATTTGTTGTATGACCGCTTGCAAATCAATCCCCTGAACAGTTCGAGCTCTGACCTCCTGTTCTTCATTTTGGATGTTAAGGTCTGCATGAGGTACCTGCTTAGGTTGATTGAGAGGACCGCTTTGCCCAGGCTGTAAGGTGGAGGTAATTGCTTTATCTGTTACATTGCTTACTGCAAGGCTAGATCAGGTAAAACCATTGTTGCACTGGGAGTCATTTTGTTAGGTTCACGAACAGGAGAAGCAGACTCAGCCACACTAGAATGCTGTCGCTTGAAATCTAGGGGCATATTACCAAGCAATAGCGATAATTATCGCTATTGCTTGGTTAGAGACAAAAATTTACCGCTGCGCTGCAGCGATTTTTACCGCAAATAAACCTTGGTATTACCAAGGTTTATCGCAAATGCGATAAAAATCGCCGCAATGCATGAATATCGCTGAAAAGTCCGCGATATTCATGCATTAGCGAGCTAATGCTCTTACCCATGTTATCCACCTCCCATTGGATAACATGGCTAAGAACTGCTCAGGGCAGGTGTTAGCTTTTGGAGATATTCGCGCTTAGCAAGAATATCTCCAAAAGTTGGTAATAGGAGATAGCGATGTTAGCGACTGTTTTCAGTCGCTAACATGTTGGCACGCCCACTTTGCATATCATTAGTGATAAATATCACTGACATGCAAAGTGGGGCCCAAGATGGTCGCTATCTCCTACTAGCTGTCGCTAACTGGCGTTAGCGACAGCTAGGTAATAGGGAGATAATTTTATCTCCGCTTTCTTGGCTTTTAAAGCCAAAAAAGCGGAGATAAACCCCCTTGATAATATGCCCCCTAATTTCTTAGGCTCCAATGTGCAGAGAGAACAGTTTGCACCAAAAGCCTAGTTACGAATGACAGCCCAAGAGTGCAGAAGTCAGTCTTTATAGAAGTGAAATCTTGGTACTGAAGAAACATATGTGTATGTTGGGGAGACCTAAGTTGGAAAAAAACATTTCAATGGAAACATATACAGAAAGTTCAATGTTAGCAAAAGTTAGGTGGAACTCGCTATTAATGGCTGCCTTACCCATATGTTTGCTGTGAATGGTTGAATAATTTCTGCTGTAAATCAGGACACTGTTCACACTTTGTCTGCCTTTGGTACGTATGCTGGGCTATTTATTAGGTCAGACGAAAACCAGGCCTTTTTCCCTCAATTAAATCTGTTATGTGTTTATCTAGGTTCCTGATCGATACTGTGACCTTATGCCCCTATTCGGCTATAAATCCATTTATTCCCTATATTGGCATAACCGTTCAAGTGCGATTTTCTGTAAAGTCATCTCTGGCCTCACACGAACAGAGCCACATTCCAGCATGACTCTCTGCTACTTCCTTTGCGACCAATTAGTGCAATGACAGAGCAGCAGTCACTATCTGATATTCCTAGATAACACTCCGAGTTCTTCAACAAGATAAAAACTTAGCAAACCTGGAAATCCCCGCTTGCTATGTTTTGATTAGTATTAGAACTCTAATGAGCAACTGATAACTGTCACTTCCTAGTGACATCTTTAATTGACGTCTTATGTCCAGCAAACTTGCGTCAAACCCGGCACCTGTCAGGTATAAATATTACCAACGTTGCCTTAAGCAATGAGAGAAATACGAGCTGTGAGTTCGTTGCCTGTTGCTGATGCCAGCTGCCTGCATGACCCCGTGTTGGTAACAACTAGCACTCTGTCGCTGCAGCTTGCTATCCTGTGGTGGTGAAGCTACTGATTACCATTATCGCCGCTACAGCGCGAACTGTGGTTCAGTACGCTTGAGGAGCCGTGCAGCCGTCCTCTGCGAAGACATCCAGCCCAGCTGCCCGCGGACGCTATCACCCCTCCTTCCTCGACGCGCTGAGAGAAGCCGCTGCCTTTCTCGTGCAGAGAAATCCAGTCCCGGCGCTTCCAGTTTACCCTCGCAGGTGACTGGGATATCGAGAGAGAGACCCTGAAGGAGATACCAATCCTCCATCATTCTATTCAGAGGTATGGTGTTGACTAAACCCTTAGACGAGAATTCTTGAAACAAACCTTGGCAAAACCAACTTAACTTAAGCTACTTACTTACTCCCCCTTCTCACGTGTTAGGCTTAGGTCAGGCACACTGGGGTAGGCTTAGTTAGAAGCACCAGTTGAGTATGTTAGCCTAATGTATATATGACTGTATATATGTTTTAGTACTTTTAAACCATTGTATGGCTAAGAAACCATATCAATGCTTTTACAGTTCTATTTCGCAATACTTATCTTACTGTACGTACTTTTTATAATAACAGTTATTGCAATTGTGGCAATACATTTCTCTTGTATGAGAAGAAAGACTGTTCAATAAATGTTAACCCTTTATTGATAAACGCCCGTCTCTCTATTCTCTACATACTGTGAAAGTAAACTGCACTAGACTGACTGAGTGAAATCTGTGTCTATTGTTTCACACGACCCTAGAGATCGACTCTTGATCTGAGGAGCAAAGTTGTCATGTTGCACGGTTGTTGGAAAACTGAATCCCTTCTTGTCTGTGCCAGGGAAGCTGATCACTTCCTATGCAGAGAAGAAAGTTTCCAGTGACCTCTGAGCTAGTTGGTAACACAACCCAATTAAGTTTAGCATAGTCAGTGGAGGCCTGGAATATCCGCAGTTCCACGTCGATACTACTGTTTATGTTATTCCAATGCGCAGGGCCTAGTGGGAAACTAGGAACTACACTACATGGCGCCCAACGTTTTGGTAAGGCGATAAACTAACGCAAGACTTGTAGAGTAACTCAGTCGTGCATATTTCACACCCCTTTCGCCCGTAAAAACTCCAATAGACGTCTGGAGTGGGTGAAAGGTTAAAATCCGCCCGACCTTAGTAGGAAGAGATTCCTATGTAAAGCTCCGGTTTATTCAACGTTGAAGGATACAGTGTTCCAAAATATTGTGCACCTAATCTTTGTCTCCTTGGAGACCTACTCTGCAAAAACTGCATTTTTAAAATGTCAGACAATGAGGAAGCAGTCAGACTGGCTTCCATACTAATAGAGGAAGACACGAGTCTCCTACAGGCAGACCCGGATGCTATTATCATCCCAGTCCAGCTAAGAAGATCTATAACTTTAAAACTTATAGAACACGGACTGACACCTCAAGGTGGTACAGTAATTTTCGTGATAGAGGCTCACGAGTATCGGCAGACAGAGGTATTCTATTCATGGATAAACTTTCCAGCGGTAAACGCTATAACACAAGAGTTTCACTATTACAAAATAGAGGAACCTCCGGATGAGTACGCCCCTTTCGAGGAGGTTGAAATTCCACTTAAATTTCAAGAGCACCTGCTCTGGTTTAATGGCGCCCTAAAACACAATAATCACATAACTAGGCTCGGTCCTCTAGGTAGACCAGGAGCCACGTGGCCGGTTCTAGCCAGCTACACACCACATCCTGACATTGTAAAAATGTCTAGAGAAGAGCTGTTAGCACAGCTAAACACATTAATAAAAATACATAGGCAATTAGTCCAATATGTAATACGGACTGCAACAGTCCAGCCAGCTGTTAATACACCACAGCTGACCCCTCATCAGGGTAACACAAATAAAATTACACCACAGAACATACAGTCATGTCTTGGTAAAACACCCGTAAAACGGGAACAAATTCCTTTCTGGTTAGCCCAGAAAATCACTCAAATAGAGGCAGTATTTCCTGATACTACCCCTATTGAGAAACACAGAATCTTGACCATCTGCCTTCCTATGGGAATCGCACCACACGTGGAGGACTGTGACACTTGGGGTACAGTCTTTGCTTCCATTTACACAAAAACACACGGTGTTCCGTCTATGGCGGTAATACCAGACGTGCTAAAACAGAATCAAAATGAATTCGGTCCAGAGCCCGCTTTAAATCTAGGTATGAAATTACTGAAAGACTTCAAGCAGGTCACGGCTATATTATTAGCCAACGTAAAGGGAGAAGCGGCATCTGTGGCGATCCGCCAGAAGTTGAAGGAAACAGATATAAAAGATCCTGTTGAGCTTGCAAAAATCATAGAAAAATGCTATGAAGAATTAGGTAGAGACAGCTTGGGTGGGAAACCAGTAAAGCCCCAACTGCTCGAAAATCCTGAAAAATTATTTATTAAAAATAATTCAAACACTCCTAAAAAGAGCTGGGATGGAAATAAACAATCCACTCCCAAGGAAAAAGTTTTCCAGTCCAGAGGAAGGTCTCCTCGACGGAGGGAAAGAACTCCGACTCGAGAACGCCAGTCTCCCCAGAGGGAGCCCTCTGAGAAAAGATATAACCTTAGAAATAGGGATAATATAAAAAAACCTGATAGATATCAAAGTATTGATACACGTCCCTCTCGATCTTTTCCACAGAATTCGGAAAGAAGAGGACGGTCAGACCCAGGAGAGCACACCAAGTCCAAAGACAAGGAACCTGCTCAAAATAAGAAATCTCAATTTCAGAAAAAGAAGGTAGCCAGTATTAGAGTAATCAACCATGCCGAGAATACTGAGGACACAGTTGAAAAACGGGGAGTGGGCATTGACAATTTTGGACAGTGCAGCAGAGATCAGTATAGCGCGCAAGAACTTGATGAGTCATCTGGAGACAGTGGACACGAATGAATACATTCAGGTTGAAACTGCCGACGCCAGACTTAGCGAGCCCCATAAAATATACGAAATAACATTGCGTGTAGAGGGTGATAAGACTAGGAAAATTAAGGGTCTATTTTGGGATAAGCTCTCAAAAGGCTATGATATTCTGTTAGCTGAAAAAGATTGGCCCCCGGAGTTTGTCAGGGAGTGCCCTCGTGGCGAAGAAGTAATTATGCCTGCCTTCTCGAATCACATTCCGATTCACAAAAAATATACATATGCAAGGAAATGGGCAGTAGCCCAGGCACCTGCATTGTATAAAAATCATGTAGGATGGGATGAGGACTCACCGCCTCACAAAATCCAGCTAAAAAGTGAACCAACTGCCCAGCGGCAGTATCCCATAAAGCAAGAAGCTAAAAAACAGGTCAGGGAGATCTTAGATCAACTTGAGTATCAGGGGGTGATTGAAACATGCACCTCTCAAATGAACAATCCTTTGTTTCCTGTCTCCAAGCCAGACAATTCATATCGTCTAGTTTTGGACTACAGACATCTTAATACATGTTGCAAAGCTTTTGCAGTACAAAACTCGCATAGTGCAGCCCTAATGAATAACATAGTTAGGAAAAAATATAAAACGACATTAGACATTTCTAATGGTTTCTTTTGTCAAAACATTGCACCAGAAAGCAGATACTTGACCGCTTTCTCCGCATTTGGGTCGCAGAAAAAATTCTGTCGACTCCCACAGGGGTTCAAGAACAGCCCAGGACTATTCTCAGCTAGGGTAACAGAGTTACTACAAATCTATGATGATGAAGCATTATCTTACGTAGATGATATTTATCTCACAGACGACGACTTGGATACTCACTTGAAATGAGTGAACACCATTATACTTGGGTTCGCAGCAGAGGGTTACAAATTCAACTTTAAAAAGTCCCGAATTGCCCATCTGACAGTACTATTTTTAGGGTACGAATTATCAAGTGAAGGGAAAAGCCTAGCGGACAACTTCTTAGAGAAGTGCGCTGTACTCCAAGCTCCAAAAACGCTGAAGAATTTACAATCAATACTAGGTTTTCTGAATTTCGGAAGAACTTACATTCTAAATTACGCAGAGAGGGTTAAACCTCTCTACGAACTAATAAAACCTGATTTAAAACAAATCAATTGGACTCAAAAACACACAGAAATTTTGAGATCACTGCAAACAGACATGTTAGCAAAAACAAAATTAGATACACGTGACAACACACGTGATCTTGTAATCCGAGTCATCCCAGGAAGATGCGGATTCACGTACCTAACCTCTAATGAGGGAGAAAAGGTACCAATTTCAATTAAATCTCACTTGTACACACAAGCAGAAAAAACATTCAGTCACACAGAAAGAACTGTGAACGCAGTGCAAATCGCATTAGCAAATGAAAGAGAACTAGCACACGGCAAAAGGATTAACATCCTCACAGCGGAATCCGCCTTTGAAGCGCTATTCAGCCCAGTAAACCTGCCTACAGTGTCACTGGATCCAAAATGGATACAGTGCATAGATTCTCTAGGAGCGGAAGATGTGAAATACTATTTCGCCCCGCAATACACAGAACTGAATGATTTAGAATATGAAGAAGAATATCCTCTGCCAATCGAAATCCTGCCTCTCCCACAATACGCCTGTATAATCTATACAGATAGCTTTGTACAGCATTTTAATGTAGAGAGCAAATCCTACAATGCAGCATGTGCGATTATTAAAGGTCGTTGGCTGTGCGGTAAATTCAGACCGAAAGTAACAAAAACTGAATCTGTAAGAAACTGTTCGGTTCAGAGAACTGAAATCAGATCTTTAAAGATGGCGCTCGAAAATGCAGAACGCGAATTCCCCACACTTATAGTGTGCGATTCTCATTTTTGCGTCAACTCTTACAACAATAAGCTGCAGACTTGGATCGAAAACGACTACAAAGATGACACAGGTGCCACAATAAAGCATAAATTGCTCTGGAACGAGGTAGCTCTTTTAAGTAAAGAACTACAAAAGACTCACGTGATTCACGCACAGAGTCTTCAACGTGATGGCGTTCACGTTGCAGGGAATTCATTGGCTAATACAGCCACCGCGGAAGCAACTAACCCGGCTTCCGTAGCCACAAAAAAGCGTACAGATAAATACATAGACGGGGAAACCATGCTGGCAGTAAGAACGACCGTAAAAGGCGACTGTGCAGCACTACCCGTAAACTATCCACTCAATTATGCATACATAATCGATGCAAACTCCGTTCCTTTTGCTCGAATCCCTGGAGTGGGGGACAGAGTAATTCCAAACAGGAGCAGGAGGGGCTTCCTCCTACTGGAAGCACACATGGGGTTGGGTCTGAAACACCAAACAATCAAAGCCTCTCTGAAAGAATTACAATCAGAGTACTGGTGGCCAGGAATGAGTATAGATATTCAATGTTTTGCTCAAAATTGTGAAAACTGCAACAGAGATCGCAGTAATGAACAGGCCAGTGTAGTTTCAGGATCCCTTCTAGACAGCATAAGGCGGTCTATCTGCGCAATCAAAGAAGAGAAGCGCGTCCCAGTGTACACCATTAAGACAAACAGCACTTAAATAATGAGTCCTCCAGCACTCGGCTGACGCCTAGAACTGTTATAAAAGATTAGCAAGTCCATACCGGCATATACGCAATTACCACGTTCCATTCTGACCAGGGTCCTGCTTTCAGCTCTCGAGCCTATAAGGAGGCCATGGCCAGCATGGGAATTGGGTTGTGGTATTCTTGTCAGTCATACCCCGGGAGGGAATAGTGTGATAGAAAGAAAAAACCGGGGCATAAAGCAATCTATAACAGCGAAGGTATTAGGTTCAGGCGCTGGGTGGGTCAAACATTTAATAAGTGTCCAGACTAGTCTTAACAACATGCCAAGAAATTCTCTAAAAGGTTTCAGCCCATACGAACTATTGTTCGGAATTAGAATGAACGTTCAGGACCTCGATAGTCAAATGTCAGTGGTACAAGAAGAAACAAAGCAGTTTGAAGTAAAAGACCGTTTGGCTGTTTTACAGGAACTGAATGAAACAAGAAAATCATTAAGCAACATAAAGTTAAAGCAACAGCCAAGTACCACTGACGAGGCACCACCCGCAACAGCCCCAGCAAGGCCTGTCTGGATTCCAAAGATTGGGGATCTAGTCAGAGAAAAGATCGCGGTTAAGAAGGAATTTGGGCCTTCTTACAGAAAAGCAGTACCTGTCTTAGCAGTCACCGGAACAAGATCAGTTGTGCTACCGCCCCTTGCTGGTAAAAAGGAGAACAGAGTCGTGTCTATCGATCTGGTAAAACCACAAGCATGTGGCCTATAATCAACAGTAGGCCCAGTGGACTCCCAAGAAACAACAGAATACCCAAACTTGCAACAATCCAATAGGTTCAAACTGAAAGACTAATCACATTCGATCAGCCTGCAGTGCACAATGAAGGACTATGCAATAATGCCATGGAACTCGTGCCTCTTGAAACACAGATTGAAACAGTTCGTCAAGAAACAACACCAGTCTACAATAATGTGGCATCAGAAAGTGCTACCGAGAGACAGATTGAAAGAACAATCCCATCAATTGACAGAACTGCCTCTGGTTATTTCATCAACTTCGACAACTTCTCTGAAGATTTAAATGACCCCGAAGTGATGCCAGAAACAAAAAAGTCTTTTAAAGAAAAAGCAACGGAACTCTTTCATCAACTGAAGGAAATCTACCTAAATTCCCCTTGGCTAGAGTTCTGGTTCGGTCTAGGTGTATTTTTCCTCCTGCTTTGGCTCATCATGGTACTGTGTTTGGGAAAATTCATTGAAGGAAAATATATTACAATGGACCCAGCAAGTCAGAACATCAACCTAGTCCTGAAACCACACAGATCATCCCACGTGAAGAAAAGAGAACTGTCAACAGTAAATGTCACAGCAATTCCAATACCTGGTGGGGTAGTATGGGAGAAAACAGACTATGAGATCTATGGTCCGGTCGAAATCCTGAAGTATCCTCATCAACTAAAGGTTTCCTTAAGTGACTTTGTGACACCTAGTACATTCTCTGATGATTGGGACTTTAACAGTATTAATGACATGATGTCTGATTTAGTAATGTCAGCTAGATTCACAGATCATGATTATTTACAAGGTTCATCTAGTTATGAGCAGTTATTCTGTTACACCCACTATGGGGATCATTACTTGCATAAATCTGCACAGCCTAGAAATGTTTTTATGTATAATCAATGGGAACATTGTGCTACACCACCTAAAAGCAGTTCTAAAGCATTTTTTGAGAAATTCAAATACTTCTGAGGGTTTAACACCAGTGATGCAGAAACATTTTATTATAAACTGTTAGATAAAACAGGAATGAAAACAATGCTGACAAATTCTAAATTGATATATTCAGAAGCATTTTATGACAAAATGATGACATTTGGTTTTGATTATTGGAAAAATAATATTGAAACGAAAACAATTTGGGGTACAAAAGATTGGCAGGTGCAAGGCATAGAAGCACTGTTTAGATCCTGCATGATACCAGAACAGATGTTATTTTTAAATGACACAGTACACCAAACATCTTGTCTTGGCCTAGCTAAGAACAAAGACCTTAAAACACCGTCTATACCAAAGCCAATACCTGAGAATACAACCGCAGATATTGAATTAGACGTGTCACACATTTTACATTTCAACAGAACACATCCTGATTGGAAAAAATGGTTAATCTGGCCTACAGACACAAATAGCTGTCAAGATAGGTTCCTGAATAGAATTCAGGGTTTTAAAATGACCAGATTAGACTCAAGATATTCCCAGAGACAACATCCAGGGATAATAACAACATACAGAGTAGGGAAACTCTGCCTAGAATGGCTAACTACATCAACACTGGCTGAAATTAAGCAACACTTGTCTTTATTAAAAGATGGTGCTGATTTGCGCGATTTCATTCTTGGACCACGCAAACAGCGTCAGAAGCGTTTCATAGCGACCAGTATCTATGCTGCTTACAACGAGGCTTGGAAAGTAAAACAAATTGAAACTGCTGAAAAAATACGAGAAATTGATCGTATTAATTTGGAGAAATCACTTTCTGTGGTAGACAATGGGTTAATGACTCTGTCTTCCAGAATATATTCTTTGGACAATATTGTATCCTCTGCCTTTGATGTGATAGACAGAAATTTGCGAATGTTACAACATGGCCAGTCTCAATTACGCTCTATTATAGAACTAGGCTGGACGCTGCAAAACCTTCGTTCAGGCTATGTGCCTTGGCGTTTAATCAACACAACGTCATTATTTTCCATTTTTAACCTTACTGATAAACAGATCAGTTTGGCACAGAAAGGAGCAGACTATACAATCTTGAGCATCGAGAAACTCGAGAGATTACCATTGACAATGTCAGAGAGTCCTGTCATTGAATGGATAATACACGGAATTATCACAATTCCGATAACAACTTTCCGATTTCATAAATGCCTTGAGTACATACCTGCTGGCCAGTATGAACAATTGGGTAAGGGATATATTAAATCCGAATGGAAATTACCATACACTCATTCTTGCTATAGTGACAGCGACAAAAATGTATTTCTTAGTGGTGATAACTGTAAACACTCACTAAGCGGTATACTTTTGTGTCAGGGTATTAATTTACACGGAGCATGCGATGGAAATTCAAACAACCTTTCATGCCACCAGCTAGTCACACCTGCAACTCAGATAGAGCCCTTCTTTATGCAACTCGCAAACAGGAGTTACATTCTTAGAACGGATCACAGGTGCTGTGGCCTCGCGCCAGGGAAAAGTTATCTAGTACAAGTAACGTCCATGGTCAAATGCTGTATGCAAGCATTGTTCCCGAGCGGGCCTCCAGACATAGTGACTCCCCTCTGGCCTCGTCTGAATCTCTATTCTATACGAATTGATACATTAAGCAAAATGAAATCTGTGCTTTTACAGACAACAGTGCCTATAACGTCATCTAAAGAGACGTATGATCTTCTAGTCGCAAGGACGGCTACTGAGGTCCATGACCTTTTATCAACAAATTGCCCCGTGCATTTCGTAGAAATGTTTAGCCAACTCCTTAACATGTCTAGTGCAACAAGCATCCCAGGCATATTTAAGACAGTCTTTACGGGACTGCTAACACCCTTCCAGGCAATCTTGGGAATTTTTCCTAATTTTGTGCACTCCATCTTTGGCGGCATTCCGCTATTTTTGGGACTCATCGCAGGGATTCTATTTTTGACCATCCTGCTACGTTATGGCAAGCCTCGGCTCAGACATAGCTCCCATGGGAATGGAAGAGACAATCCTAGCAATGCGCTACAGGGACAGGATAACTGACGTCCTCGGATTGGCCAGGCTGAGAGATCTAAACATGACCTGGTTCCTTTCATTCAGACCGATATGGCAAAATTGCATTTTACCTGTGCTACGGTGTATGCTTTGCGGCGATGAATGCGTGTTGGACATCTGTCTTTCACTTCCATCAGCAGTACCAATGGACGTCGATACTTTGCTAAGTCCAATAACGGCTCACGCATTGTGTTGTCCCCAGCGGCTACCAATCCTGATGACGGCATTCGTGGAGACTCCTGTACTACAGCCAAGTGGTAACAGTGGAGCGAGTGACAAAAGCAACATCATCCAGGTACAACGTTCTGTGAGCATTGCTGGTCCTGCCTTCGATGACAGCAATCATTCTCACACCTGCCAAGTTACAGCGCTATCTAATTTGGTTGAACTATCACCTGATTTTGTAGACCAATTCTTTGCGAGCCTGTCTGATACGATGTTCTCACCCATAGAGAAACAATAACTTTTGAGAAGCTTTCCGACACACAGCGTTCCCATGAACTCTGAATTCGGCCTTCAGTTTTGATCAACAAAAACTGCCAGGAGCTTTGGAATCTATTTTCTTTGAATTGGACAATTTTTTAATATTGACCCCTTTTGGCACAAACAATTCTTTGCTTAACGTAAAAACTATTCTTAGAGAACAGAAGCTTCACACTTCTATTCCTAGACACATCTAGAGACATAACAACATTACGCCAGCCTCTAGCACACATGTTATTACAATGCATTTTTATGTGATGATTTATCTCGCATTTCTTCTGTCAGAGATACTTCATGTGTAATTCTTTATGCATAATCGTTCATTGATTTCATATGCAATAATTTTTGAATGATTAATATGCTTTTAAAAAACGTACAGTACCTAAATTCCATGTATTACAAGTACGCCTATTTTGAATGCATTTATGTATTTTGGGGTGGGCTATGTTACACAATGTTACACATGCATCTAATTGCTTAGTTTTAGTAATTTTGATGGACATGTATACGTGGAGTGGGTGTTATGTGTTTATCTAGGTTCCTGATCGATACTGTGACCTTATGCCCCTATTCGGCTATAAATCCATTTATTCCCTATATTGGCATAACCGTTCAAGTGCGATTTTCTGTAAAGTCATCTCTGGCCTCACACGAACAGAGCCACATTCCAGCATGACTCTCTGCTACTTCCTTTGCGACCAATTAGTGCAATGACAGAGCAGCAGTCACTATCTGATATTCCTAGATAACACTCCGAGTTCTTCAACAAGATAAAAACTTAGCAAACCTGGAAATCCCCGCTTGCTATGTTTTGATTAGTAATAGAACTCTAATGAGCAACTGATAGCTGTCACTTCCTAGTGACATCTTTAATTGACGTCTTATGTCCAGCAAACTTGCGTCAAACCCGGCACCTGTCAGGTATAAATATTACCAACGTTGCCTTAAGCAATGAGAGAAATACGAGCTGTGAGTTCGTTGCCTGTTGCTGATGCCAGCTGCCTGCATGACCCCGTGTTGGTAACAACTAGCACTCTGTCGCTGCAGCTTGCTATCCTGTGGTGGTGAAGCTACTGATTACCATTATCGCCGCTACAGCGCAAACTGTGGTTCAGTACGCTTGAGGAGCCGTGCAGCCGTCCTCTGCGAAGACATCCAGCCCAGCTGCCCGCGGACGCTATCACCCCTCCTTCCTCGACGCGCTGAGAGAAGCCGCTGCCTTTCTCGTGCAGAGAAATCCAGTCCCGGCGCTTCCAGTTTACCCTCGCAGGTGACTGGGATATCGAGAGAGAGACCCTGAAGGAGATACCAATCCTCCATCATTCTATTCAGAGGTATGGTGTTGACTAAACCCTTAGACGAGAATTCTTGAAACAAACCTTGGCAAAACCAACTTAACTTAAGCTACTTACTTACTCCCCCTTCTCACGTGTTAGGCTTAGGTCAGGCACACTGGGGTAGGCTTAGTTAGAAGCACCAGTTGAGTATGTTAGCCTAATGTATATATGACTGTATATATGTTTTAGTACTTTTAAACCATTGTATGGCTAAGAAACCATATCAATGCTTTTACAGTTCTATTTCGCAATACTTATCTTACTGTACGTACTTTTTATAATAACAGTTATTGCAATTGTGGCAATACATTTCTCTTGTATGAGAAGAAAGACTGTTCAATAAATGTTAACCCTTTATTGATAAACGCCCGTCTCTCTATTCTCTACATACTGTGAAAGTAAACTGCACTAGACTGACTGAGTGAAATCTGTGTCTATTGTTTCACACGACCCTAGAGATCGACTCTTGATCTGAGGAGCAAAGTTGTCATGTTGCACGGTTGTTGGAAAACTGAATCCCTTCTTGTCTGTGCCAGGGAAGCTGATCACTTCCTATGCAGAGAAGAAAGTTTCCAGTGACCTCTGAGCTAGTTGGTAACACAACCCAATTAAGTTTAGCATAGTCAGTGGAGGCCTGGAATATCCGCAGTTCCACGTCGATACTACTGTTTATGTTATTCCAATGCGCAGGGCCTAGTGGGAAACTAGGAACTACACTACAAATCCTTTCAAATATTTACATATACATACACAGAGGGCCTTTTCATTCAGCCTTCTTCAATCATTGGTCTGTTATAGTATCCTTCTCATTTTGTTCCCGCCCATCAAAGCATCCAGTATATGTCAGTACGTCAGTCCCCTTGGATCATTGGCTGCCCTCACCGTGAGTGATGGCAGGAAGGAGGGCCTATATAGAGGCTCTAGTCATGGGATAGGTTTTAAAGAAGAGTGAAATGAAATGAAATGAAAAATTGCATTTGTATAGCGCTTAACCGCCCTGGGGCCTCGCAGCGCTTGAAGATAAAATGGTTTTAGCGCAGGCTCGGGGCAGATCAGAGAGATTTAGCAAACAAATGCGTTTTTAGGGCCTTTCTGAACGAGAAGAGGTTGCTGTTACCCCGGATGGCAAAGGGGAGGGCATTCCAGAGTCTGGTCGCCGAATGGGAAAAAGAGCGGCCACCCCAACGGGCTTTGTTAATTTTAGAGGAGGTGGCCAGCTGCAGGGTACCAGACCGAAGGGGGCGTGTTGGAACATAAGGCGTAACTAGAGGGTGCAGAATCGCTGGGCCTACACGGTGGAAGGATTTGTGCATGATGCACAGAGCTTTGAACTGCACTCTGGCAGCCATTGGGAGCCAATGAAGGTCCTTCAGAGCCTTCCTTGCCGACTGCCGATGGGACAGATTGAACAATAGGCGGGCCGCACTGTTTTGTGTGACCTGGAGCCTCTGAAGGACCGAAGCCGGTGCTCCCAGGTAGAGAGCGTTCCCGTAATCCAGGCGAGAGAGAATGAGGGCCTGGACCATGATCCTCCTCGCCTGGAAAGGGAGCAAAGGGAGCACCCGCCGGAGCATCCTCATTAGTCCGAAGCAAGTGGCAGCAGTCTTAGTAGCCTGGACAGAGAAATCAAGGGCAGTGTCAAGCCAGATCCCGAGGCTCTTTATCTGGGACTTGGGCGCAGGAGGAGCGCCAAGACATGGTGGCCAGACGGGTGCAAGAGCAGACGGGGAGGGATTTCCAAGGAGAATGATGTCTGTCTTCTCCCCGTTAAGCTTGAGACAGGAGGCTTGCATCCAACTGGCAACAGCCTCTAGACAGGGGCCTAAGGTGTTGGATGATCCATCTGCGTGGTCTAACGAGACCACCAGCTGCGTATCATCCGCGTAGGTGACTATACGCACACCAATGGGATGGACTATCCTGTCCAGAGGTTCCATGTAGGCGTTAAAGAGGGTCGGGCTCAGGGAGGAGCCCTGGGGGACCCCACACCTGAGAGGATGTTTAGGAGAGACTGTCTCACCCTCAAAGACCCGGAAAAAGCGCTCACTCAAAAAGGAGGTGAGCCAGTCCAGAGCCGCGCCCAACACGCCCATGCCCGCCAGTCGGTATACTAGCGTGGCATGGTTCACCCTGTCGAACGAGGCACTAAGGTCTAACAGGATAATGGCCACCTTTCCTCCCCGATCCAAAGTCGTTCTTGCTTCCTCTGTGACCGCCAACTTGGCAGTTTCTGTGCCATGTTGAGGGCGAAAACCTGTCTGGGAGGCACGCAACAGACAGTTGGACTCCAGATAGTCTGTTAAGATATTGTTGGTGTGCCTCTCCAGCAGTATACTCAACCAGGGAAGCAACGAAATGGGGCGGTAGTTGGACAGGTTGTTCTGGTCCAGGGAGGGTTTCTTGAGAAGCGCCCTCACCATGGCACACTTCCAAGCGAGTGGGACCGACCTGGACACAATGGAGGTGTTTAAAGCTTCCAGGATCACAGGACGAATAACGTCCAGTGCTTTGACAAGGATCCGGGGTGGTGCCGGGTCATTGGGGGAGCCAGAAGAAACTTTGGAGATTAATATATCCAGGCTGGCGGCATCAAGAAGCGAAATTGTGTCCAGTTTGCAGGGAGCCGAGGAGTCAGCTGGCCTAGGAGGGACGGAGGGAGTATTGACTGTAGGATTACTAAAAGATGAATATATGGTCGAGATTTTCTTGGAAAAATAAGCAGCTAGCTCATTACAGCGGTCTTGTGCCCCTTCAACAGAAGGACGCTCAGCCGGAGCTGAAATGAGGGACTTAGCTATCCTAAAGATTTCTCTAGGCGCATTTGCTGCAGCACTAATTTTACCTTCATAGAAGGAGGTTTGCGCCATTTTAATCTCTGATTTATAGAGCCTCATTGCGGACCTGTATTCGTCTTTCCTAGACTGAGAATGGTCCTTCCTCCACGCTCTCTCTAGTTTGCGGCAGTCAAGCTTTAATAACCTCAGAGCAGGAGTGTACCAGGGTGCAACTTTAGGTCTTCTGATGAGATTACAAGGGCGTTTGGGAAGAACTTGGTCTAAAGTGCTGGAGATCCAGTGATCAAAGTTGCTAGAAGCTGAGGCAGGGTTCAAGGCCTTTCTCGGGGGGTCTTGAGTAAGGGCCGTTGTCCAATCGGTGAGGGGAAGTGAGGACCATTTCCTGCCCATGTACTTTATAGAGGCTTCAGGAGGGGGACAAGAGTTAGAAAGCCAGGTGAACGGTATAAAAAAATGATCGGTCCAAGGCAGAGGAACAGGGGACTCTACATTAAGGTTGATATTACTGTATATGTGATCGAGAAGATGTCCCTTCTTATGGGTCGCCTGATAGCCTCTCTGGCAGAGGTCTAACGCTTGCATGTTGGCCCGCAAGTTATTAGCTGCCGTATCCCGGGGGTCATCTGAATGGATATTAAAATCCCCAAGCAGAGTGAGGTTAGATGAGGTCACGGCTGCGTTAGCGGTGAGATCAGTAATTTGAGTGATAAAATTGTTGAGGGAGCCTGGTGGTCGATAGAGTAGAACACCAGAAAAAGTGGTGGTAGGGGAGAGATCAAGTGCAAAGTGTAAGCTCTCACAGGTCAGCAAGGAATTAGAAGTGACCCGACACTTAAAGGTGTCCCTTTAAGAGTTACCCATTTTTATCTGTGAAACTGGCAGTGGGATAAGAATAACCTTTTCAAAGCACAGTCTAGCTGCTTCGTTAAAGGATCAATAGGAAGCTGTGATTGGCTGTTCAGCTGGGGAGCCGCACAGGTACTGGTTATTCATCCCTACTTGCAGTGCTCCGCTTAGTTGTTAGTCGGGATGGTTGTGCTGTGACAAAGTTGACCTTCCACACAGCCGCTGTGGGATTGGGTATTATTTGCTATGTTTATTGTTTTGCTTTAATTTTTTAGGCTGATTTGAGTTTAGGTAAGTATAAACACGACTGGAGTACTCAATTTACAAAACTTCAACCTCAGAAAGAGAAGCTTACAGAAGGTCAGATAATGCCAAAGAAGATGATCCCAACATTTGAAATAATGGAAATGGTTGGCTATTATACGTCTACTGGATTGCTGACTGGAACAAACATATGGCACACAATGAGAAGTTCCTATGAAGGGTACTTTCCATTTTGAAAAGAATGACGTTTTGAGTCCAGTGAGTCCATTGCCTAGAACCACACAGTTCGTAGCTCTAAATAAATGGGATTGCATGAAGACAGTCAAAGATAGAGAGAAAAAAGAGATTTAGTGAGAATTATTTCAGGGGATGGCTAGAGGCCAAACTAGACAGTGAAGAGAAGGCATGGAGATTGAACAAAATGGGAAATAGTAAATAGTTACAAAAACAGGACAGGATAAGACAGACAAATCAAAAGAGAAGAAAGACGAAGGAGTCCGAGGATGAGGATGACAAATTCTTTAGTGAGTTACTGATTTCAAGACCTTCTCTGTACAAAGCCAAACAGGTAGCTCCGACCCATGCTGCTGTTGGGATTGGTGGAGATGGGGACACAGTAGCATTGCAAGCTCCAACTGGAATTGTACTGAGTGGATCGTCACAAAGGAAAAGCCTAACACAAGTGGCATAGAGCATGCTGCACCACCAAAGGAAATTTGTGTTGGGATTCTAAAGTTAACATTTGGAGAATTGCTTCAGGGTAATATAGATATGAACAGATTACTGACATATAATGCTGATGAGATGTGATATTTGATCAAAGAAGCAGTGAGGCACAACAGGTAGAAGGCCCAGCAAAATGGCATGGTGAGGTCCTTAAATTAACGCGTCTCTCTCCAATGATGTAAATTAATTTGAATTCATTGTTTGGAATTATTGTCCCCGGGGATTTGTGGTTAGAGTGTAAGGTGGGTGACAGGAACCACCTAGACTGGGTTCTAATAATGCACCATTACCAGCCATGCCTGAGAAATATAAGGCAGTAAATGAGCATTTGAAGAAACAAATTCCAGAATGTGATATCAATTGGGAAAAGATTTTGAGAACATAGGAGCCCAAAGAGTCAATGCATTGCCATTATGAGAGGTTGATACATACATTCAAAACAGTATATAAAGGGGTGGTCCCAGTAAATATAACATCAAAAGTGTTAGCGGTCAAGACAAATAGTTAAAACAGATACTCAAGACAAACAGATCAAAACAAAATTTAAGTTTAAGGTACAGTGTTATTTAATCACACTGACACTGATCACAGGTTATTCAAACGGAAAAAAACCCATTAAACATTAGATAAATAACTGGCAATATTGCAGTGCCCAGGAGACGGGGTAGGGGTGGGAAAGGCTGTGATTCTGGTGAAGTGGTGCGATGGAAAATAGTGCAAATCACATGTAATGCAAGCACACATTAATGATGTGACAAAGGACATTAATAAAAAACAACATAAGAATAGAATTACATAATATCTGTACTGGTATGCCATGTAACATATAATAGGAAAGACTGGCATTGGACAGTTGTCAATGTTTCGACCCCATTGAAGACATAGGCCTCCTCGAGAGCCTTACAGTTGGGGTCTTACTCAGGACAGTGAGTGGGTGGAGTGGGGTTACGGGGCATCTAAGGAGAGAAAGGAGGTGTGTCGAATCCCTGACGACTGTGGTGGGAGATTAAGAACGTCACCAGGGAAGGGTGTGCATGTATAATTACCGTGAGTGGGGAGGTAAAGGCTCCTCACAAATCAATGTTGGGGACAGACATGGCAGCGGAGGCTCATGACACGGGAGGACTGAGAAAACACCTGAATAAATAGGGTGAATGTCAGCCAGTCCTAACGTATGGGTGTGGCTGTGGAGAAAACGGTTTACAACTACAGAGCACGTGAGTTACTCAGAAAATGGATTGTACCATCTACTGTCCGAGTGGATCAAAGGAACTGGTGAGCTGGGAAACAAATCCGAAAGTCAGCAAGCTTCAGAATCCCAAATTAATCAGGGTACCTAGTCAGGTGGAAGAGGAGGAACAGCTCGCATGAACAAGACCTGTCAGGGTGTAGCGTACATTAAAAACACCTGAATCTACAGAGTATTATGGCCAGTTAGGACTGCGTGCGGGCGGCAGAAGGCGGTAGCCAGTTAATGGAAAAATGTGGGCGCAGACATTCAAAAAGCATAAAAGAGTAAACAATTCATAGAAATATGATATTAGGGGTTTCATTTCAGCATTTGTACATGGTTCAAGATCAGGGCTTAGCAATCACATTCAGCAAAGTGAATTGTGTTGGTCAATGACGGGCATTGATGACATTTTAAAATTAGCAAAGAACTGTAGTGAGTATCTTGAGTAAAAAAAGAAGAAACTGATGACTGCTCAATCAAAGCACACTGAAAAGGGCTAGATGGGTTCAAACACAAATTTTGGGGTAAATTGAATAAATGGAATGAATCACATGGTGCAAGGCGATAAAATAGATGGACGCATTGAAATGTTGATAAGGACTACAGCTTGTTATTTGTGTGGGTGGATCAGTCATTGGAAGAGGGAAAGGAGATAGAATCCAGAATAAGATGCCACAAGTGGTGCAAAGGAAGAATGCAAAGTCAAATGTGCAGAATATATTTGACAGGCTATGCAAAATCTGAAAATGTTTCAGATGAGATTACCTTCAGCCCCACAATGCAACAAAACATGAGAAATAAAATGCCATACAATTTGAGTTGTCCACAGAATGCCATGATCATCACTGATGAATTGATGGGTACCACTTCACAGTGATGATGATAAACAGGGGAAGAAGATTGCTTACTTCGAGCAGTCTTGGAGGTCCATCAAAATGGCCCATATATAGACAGACAGCCCAATGGCCTTCTAGTTCATTTCTGATTGATTCGGGGGGGCCTACTTTTCCTCAGTTTGTTCTGTGGAAGTTTCGAACCTGAACCTTTCAGGAAAAGAGGTCCAAGTTGTAGGAATTAGTAATAAACAGGTTGTTAATCAAGTTTCAGCAGATATGCCAGAAAAAACTGTACACATGGGGAATAAACAATAGTCTTGACATTGTTTATTGATGGTTCCTGTCGGAAAGATCCATATGGAGAAATGAAAGCTACTTACACAATGTTTCAGAGACATTGAAGGCATCCTTCTTGCCAAATGTGACTTCAGCACAAGTAGCCGAATAAATTGCTCCCGGGAGGGCATGCTGCCTGTCAGAATTTGAGTGTGACTATTCATACAAATAGCCAGTCCATATTTAATGCTGTGCATGAATATGGTTAGCTCTAGCCACGAAGAGGGTTCATAATCTCTTAAAGTGATCCAATCAAGAATAGTAAGTGCACTTAGCTCTGTAGGCTGTAGTTCAAAAACCAAAAGAAGTGGCAGTGGTGAAGTGTTAAGTCTGTAAGTCTGGCAAGGATTTGGTCGCATTAGGAAACAAGTATGCTTTCCTAGTGACAATCTATTGTACCTAGCAAGACGGGACATACATTCAGGAAAAAGAAAATGAAACATTTGTAAATTAAGATGTTACACAGCGTTCAAACAATGCAAATTGGTATTTCATGGATTTATTGCCGACTTCTTTGACTCAATTGAGAGAATAGCAGGAAGATGCTCCTGATAATGAACAATTAAAATGGTTGAAATTGAGTTATAAAAATATTTATCAGGATTTACATGTGAATAAAGATCAGAAGTATATTCTGCCTGATTCAATGTTACAGCCTATATGTAAATATTTGCATAATCAAATTCTTGCAGGAAGCGATAGTTTAATCAGGATTTTCAAGAAGTACTTGGAGAATACAGGAGGTATTAAGTTTGCCATTTGAAAAATGAAGGTGAACTATTGTTATGAATTGCATTGGCAAATTTACTAGATTGCAAGCAGATTTTATTGAGGACTACTTGGCCTTAAATATATCTTGGTATGGTCTGGTCTGTTTGTTCTCTAAATGGGTCAAAGCATTTCCCATTTGGACAGCAGATTGCCTCACAGTAGCCAAATTGCTTTTGAGGGACGTAGTACCACAATTTGGCCTCCCAACTTAAAGTAAGTCTGATCGGGGCAATCATTTTAAGAATAAAATGCTAAAGATAATTTGTACAGTTTTTTAGACCAACCAACGGTTTTGCTACAGTTTGCTACAGTTACTGACTACAGTCCTCTATTGTGGTGGAGACAAGATGGCGAAAGTCTGTGCCTTAACAGGCTTGAAATGGCCTAAAACACTTCACTTGGTGTTGATCAATATGAGAAGTACTCCAAACAGGAAGACATGCCGATTGCTCCATAAAGTCATCATGGGTAGAGCAATAAGACAAGCACATGTACCTTAAATGTATCTCTCGCTAGGTGAATCAGGTCTTTGAAGGCAACAAGACATTGCTTGCCACAGCGTGAATGCAGGGGACTGGATTCTGATCCCACATCCAACAAACAATTGAGAAGGGTCTAAGGGCAAGTTTACCGACCGGCCCAGATATGTGCCCCGAACACAATATACAACAACAATTAATACCTGGGGGTCTGAGAACAAGTAAGTGAGTCAGACAAATCGGATCACTATACCAAGACTACGCAAAATAACACCAGTGAGAGAAAGTTGGTAACTACAGGCCTAATCAAGGCTCAAGAGTATATGGAGAAAAATAGTTCCCATCAGAAGCCACACTGTACCGCCCTCATTGTCATCATTTGGGTTCTCCTTACCCAGGAGACAGAACGGCCAGTAAGTTGTTACCGTGACCGGAATGTGGTATGCGGGAAGTACAGAAAAGAATGTAAGTGGCTAATGAAAAAGCAGTGTATGGTGGTTAGAGTGAAAAGTGAGGGGTAATAGTAAAATTAGGTGAACTGGGTAGAAAAAAGAAATTTATTAATATCTCCCAATCCCTAAGATTAAAAGGCAGGTGTGGGTGCGGGTTTTAAATAATAACCGCACATTATAGTGGTCGACATGTTTCTGCATTACAAAGAAAAGAGTTTCTAATGCATTCTTCAGGACCTTGTTGGAAATGCACTACTGCTTTGTGAATAATGATGAAAAATAATGAAAAAATATCACCTGGATGTCCAGGCGTACTCAACCGTATACTGTTAATGCATAGTGGCATTGGATCCAAAACGAAAGACAAACAAACAAATAAACAAAGAAACAAATGAGCATGAATAATTACTCAAGTAGTTCCTATTTCAAAACATACTGTGATTGCAATATGTTCACTCATACAAGGACACAGTCTCTAGTAAACACTCACCCATGTATGTTGGTTGAGAGGCTTCACCCCACCTGGCTGCAGCGCAGGTCAAAGGAGCACCGCTCTAAAGATAATCATAAAACATTTACAGCGCGGTTTCATTAAGAAAAAGGAAATAAAATAGAGTTTACTTGGAGACAGGAGGTAGTGTGAACCTCCAATGCATCATTTGATGGTTAAATTGTAGACACCCCGCCGTGATATAGCAAGCTCAGGGAAGGCAGGTACCAGATGTTAGCGCATGGAAGGTCTGTCAAATTATACAGTAACCAATGCGTTGGGTTAAACAAGAGCTGCGTGGCTTAACGATGAAACTCAGGGACGAGTTAGCACTATGATAAATGCCGTGATTGGATACTGGTAGATGGGTGTCGTCTCTGCTACTGCCATGTAATATGCAACACCTTTTGTCTCAAAAAAGCGGAGAGCCCATTAGGAGCGGTAACTTCTCCGTATGAGTATTAGCAGGCTTGTCAGTAAGCGCCGCGATAAGCGCAAAGCCTTTTGTCTCAGAAAAGCGGAGAGCCCATTAGGAGCGGTAACTTCTCCATGCGAGTATTAGCAGGCTTGTCAGTAAGCGCAGCGAGGAGCGCGATGGCACGCTTACCTTTCCGTCGGTGTCTCCGGGCAGTCCTCAGTACTGCTTGGGGGGGCACCGGCGATGAATCGCAGAGCTTCTTTGTAAACTCGTATTTTGCTCCCAGGGCGTCACGTGACCAGGTGCGGTCACGTGGTGCAAAGAATTCTGGGATTTGTAGTTCAAAGCGCAGTTGCGCTTGATAGTAATTTGAAAACCAGAGTTCGAACAAGGTGCATAGTTCGAAAAATTGGCGCAGGGGGGTACACTACCTAACTAAGGCAAAATGTGTCTGTATGGTTAGGAGCAAGCCCCTCTCATGTGTGTTACTAATACACATTGGTGTTGTGGAGGTAGAGATAATAGTTCGATAGGCAGCTAGCAACTACACTCGTTTAGATGTTTTCGAGTGGTAAGAAAAAACTATTCAAAGCACCAATCAGAGGGACATCCAGGGTATTGGCTCGTTGAGGCCCTCCTTGTCGCTATTCAGGCGGTACACCCATTTTTGTTCAATTTTAAACAGGAAACGACTGACATCTGCACATGAGTCAGGAATATGCGGTTGTTCTAAGACAGTCCAGCAGAAGTCCTCAGGACCATGACCCTTCTCCAAAAAATGTGCTGTTAGGCGAGTGGCTTGTTTCCGACAGCGCACTGTACTTTTGTGTTCTTGGATGCGCGTCCGTATTCTCCTGGTCGTCATGCCAACGTATCGTAATGGACATGGACACGTTATCAAGTAGATAAGATTACTGCTGTTGCAGTTCGTGAATTTGTTCTGTGTCCATGGGCGGTTGGTGCCTATGTCGACCTCGGTGGACTTGCAGGTCTGGGGACAGACAGTACAAGTCCCACACGGATGGTGTCCGACCACAGGTGGTAAGTCCCATAGGGTACCCACTTGCCTCACTTCCTTGTTGTGTGGGCGTGTGTGGACTAGCTGGTCTTTTAGATTTGGTCCTCTCTTGTAGGCAAAAATGGGCAAGGCGATGTCATCACCTCCGGTTTTCAGGATAGACCAGTGTTTTTTTATGATCTTTTGCATCTGGTTCGATCGACTGTTGAAGGTGTTTACGAAAACAATGCGATCGGTCTTTTCTTTAGGCGGGAGGATTTCCAGTAGGGCCTCCCTGTTGTTGTTGGACGCCCTCTTTTTGGACTGGCGGATGATTTTCTTGGGATAGTTTTTCTCTTTCAGTTGGGCCTCCAGATTCTTCGAGTGGGTCTCAAAAGATTCCTTGTTGGAGCAATTTCTCTGAACCCTGAGGAACTGACCAAAAGGTAAGTTGTCCCTCAGGGCTCGCGGATGGCAACTATCATATCGCAATAGTGCATTCTTAGCCATTGGTTTGCGATATAACTCCGATTCGATACCAGTCGGAGTGGCATGTAGCCTAAGATCCAGAAAGGCCAACGATGTTCTGCTGTATTCAATGGTGAACTTGAGGTAGGTGTTCTTACTATTCAACCATCTGTGAAAAGACACTAGATCTTCTTCCGTGCCACGCCACACCACCAGGATGTCGTCAATGTAACGTTTCCATACATGTAGTGATGGTAAGTATGGATTGGTGGATACTAGGACATCTTGTTGCTCAAAGTTGTGGACGTACAGGTTCGCCAGGCTCGGCGCAAAAACACTGCCCATACTGGTCCCAGATGTTTGCAGGTAAATGGTATCCTCAAAGCGAAAGTAGTTCTCTTTCATAGCAATCTCCGCTAAATGCATGCTGAAGTGTGTTGGAGTTATGGATTGGTGGTTAGTTTGCTCCAACAATGTGCCTACTACCTCTAGGGTCTCGGTTTGCGGGATTGATGTGTATAAAGACTCAACATCAAACGATACTAAGATGTCAGTTTCGATGTTATATTGTATTGTTGGAAGGAGTCTTAAGACATCTTTCGTGTCCTGTAGGAATGTTGGCATTGCTTTAACCATTGGGTTCAGAAAATAATCGACAAAAGTCGAGAGTGGTTCCAAAACCGACCCAATCCCTGAGATAATGGGCCTGCCAGGAGGCGGCCTCTGTGGTTTGTGCACCTTGGGAAGGCAGTAGAAGTACGGAATCGTGGGGTGTTTGGTGACCAGGTACTGTCCTTCCTGTGATGTTATCCAACCCTCAGTTGTAGCTTCCTCTACTAAGGTACTTATTTTGGATTGTAATCCTTCTGTTGGATCTGCTCTCAAAGGTAGGTAGGATTTCCGATCACTTAGTTGCCGGAGGCATTCGTTTCTATATGTCTCGGTGTCTAAGATAACAGTGGCTCCGCCTTTATCGGCCGGCTTGATAGTAATCCTATCATTGGATGATAGTAAGCGTAAGGCCAGCTGTTCATCTCTTGAGAGATTCATGAAGGGTTTGATCTCTGTTCTGTAGAGGTGTGCGACATCATTCTCCACAGCTGTTTCAAAAGTTAAAACCTTGGGAGGTAAGACAGCGCTCGGTGGATTGAATGAAGAAGGTCTCTTCAGTCCAGTGTTTTTCTCTCTAGTGGCGGTTTCCAAGTTTGTTGGTTTGGAAAAAAAGTAATGCAATCTTATTTTTCTAAAGAACTTTGCTAGTTCAATTTGAGCCTGGAAAGGATCACCTTTCTGGGTTGCTACGAAACCCAAACCTTTATTCAAAAGGCGCTCCTCGTTGGTGGAGAGTGCATGTGAACTGAGGTTCATCACGAGGCTATCTGGTTGCTTGTCCCTGCAGTGTCTTGTGGGACTTTCTTCCCGCTGCGTAGGTCCATCCTCGATTGTGGTGGGGTGTTCGTATCCGTGTTCCAATGGACTTGTTGTGGCATGGTTCCTTGTCTCCTCCTGCCCCTGCCTCGTCTCTGGCCAAACCCTAAAAAAGGAAAGGTACCCGGGCCTTGTTGCATTTGGGGTGGACAGAAGGGAGGACCCATTTGAGGAGGACAATTAGGTCCCATCATCCAGGGGTTGACTGGCCACCATGGTTGGAAGTTGTTAAAGTTCTGCGGCTGGTTTCTCCAATTTCATCTATTTCCTCGGCCCCTAGGGTATGGTTAGAAGGTCCAGTTTGTGATGTGTCTGAATCACTAGAGGCTCCATCTGAACTGGATGTGCCATAGGTAGAGCCACCCTTTTTGCCACCTCGATTGAATGCAGGCGCTGTGTATGTGTCGCTAGTGTATGGGTATACTTTCTCCATGGAAAATTTCGCTAGGTCTTTCTTAAACTTCTCTAATTTTGTGAATAGAATAGATTCCTTGAAGTCTTTATTGCTCTTATCGGTATCATCTTGTCCTTTTTTGAATAATCCACTTTTTAGAGTGGTTTTTATCTGGCCCTCAAGTACCTGAATTTCAATTAGTATTGTATCCGCCACTCTTTTTGCGGTTTTAATAATCAGGACTAACCAGTCCCTTGTGCACCTCCAGGCTATCATTGACCAATCCTTGAGAAATTCTTTATCATCAAGAAATAGGCGTGGTGCGTTATTGACAATGAGGCCTGAGGGTGCACAATTGCCTCGAAGGTATTGGGCCATGATCATACCATGGACAGATGTTCTAGAGTGGGATTTTTTTTAGGATTAAGACTTTACTCCAACCATCATCGTTATTTGTTACCTGAGGTGGAGCCGGAACACTATCTAACAGACTAGGGTTTTCATCCAGAATATTTTGTACCTCCGCACTCTCAAAAGCTAAACCCCAATTGGTAGCCATCGTCTGAATGCCAAACACAGCAAAGGCACACTACGAAGGGAATTTCTCGCAGTAAACTCTATTGTGCTGGCGACCAGAATGATCAACCAGTGTTAAAAAGACCCACAGCCTTGGCTGTACTTATCACACATCCAACAAACAATTGAGAAGGGTCTAAGGGCAAGTTTACCGACCGACCAGATATGTGCCCCGAACACAATATACAACAACAATTAATACCTGAGGGTCTGAGAACAAGTAAGTGAGTCAGACAAATCGGATCACTATACCAAGACTACGCAAAATAACACCAGTGAGAGAAAGTTGGTAACTACAGGCCTAATCAAGGCTCAAGAGTATATGGAGAAAAATAGTTCCCATCAGAAGCCACACTGTACCGCCCTCATTGTCATCATTTGGGTTCTCCTTACCCAGGAGACAGAACGGCCAGTAAGTTGTTACCGTGACCGGAATGTGGTATGCGGGAAGTACAGAAAAGAATGTAAGTGGCTAATGAAAAAGCAGTGTATGGTGGTTAGAGTGAAAAGTGAGGGGTAATAGTAAAATTAGGTGAACTGGGTAGAAAAAAGAAATTTATTAATATCTCCCAATCCCTAAGATTAAAAGGCAGGTGTGGGTGCGGGTTTTAAATAATAACCGCACATTATAGTGGTCGACATGTTTCTGCATTACAAAGAAAAGAGTTTCTAATGCATTCTTCAGGACCTTGTTGGAAATGCACTACTGCTTTGTGAATAATGATGAAAAATAATGAAAAAATATCACCTGGATGTCCAGGCGTACTCAACCGTATACTGTTAATGCATAGTGGCATTGGATCCAAAACGAAAGACAAACAAACAAATAAACAAAGAAACAAATGAGCATGAATAATTACTCAAGTAGTTCCTATTTCAAAACATACTGTGATTGCAATATGTTCACTCATACAAGGACACAGTCTCTAGTAAACACTCACCCATGTATGTTGGTTGAGAGGCTTCACCCCACCTGGCTGCAGCGCAGGTCAAAGGAGCACCGCTCTAAAGATAATCATAAAACATTTACAGCGCGGTTTCATTAAGAAAAAGGAAATAAAATAGAGTTTACTTGGAGACAGGAGGTAGTGTGAACCTCCAATGCATCATTTGATGGTTAAATTGTAGACACCCCGCCGTGATATAGCAAGCTCAGGGAAGGCAGGTACCAGATGTTAGCGCATGGAAGGTCTGTCAAATTATACAGTAACCAATGCGTTGGGTTAAACAAGAGCTGCGTGGCTTAACGATGAAACTCAGGGACGAGTTAGCACTATGATAAATGCCGTGATTGGATACTGGTAGATGGGTGTCGTCTCTGCTACTGCCATGTAATATGCAACACCCTTTGTCTCAAAAAAGCGGAGAGCCCATTAGGAGCGGTAACTTCTCCGTATGAGTATTAGCAGGCTTGTCAGTAAGCGCCGCGATAAGCGCAAAGCCTTTTGTCTCAGAAAAGCGGAGAGCCCATTAGGAGCGGTAACTTCTCCATGCGAGTATTAGCAGGCTTGTCAGTAAGCGCAGCGAGGAGCACGATGGCACGCTTACCTTTCCGTCGGTGTCTCCGGGCAGTCCTCAGTACTGCTTGGGGGGGCACCGGCGATGAATCGCAGAGCTTCTTTGTAAACTCGTATTTTGCTCCCAGGGCGTCACGTGACCAGGTGCGGTCACGTGGTGCAAAGAATTCTGGGATTTGTAGTTCAAAGCGTAGTTGCGCTTGATAGTAATTTGAAAACCAGAGTTCGAACAAGGTGCATAGTTCGAAAAATTGGCGCAGGGGGGTACACTACCTAACTAAGGCAAAATGTGTTTGTATGGTTAGGAGCAAGCCCCTCTCATGTGTGTTACTAATACACATTGGTGTTGTGGAGGTAGAGATAATAGTTCGATAGGCAGCTAGCAGCCACACTCGTTTAGATGTTTTCGAGTGGTAAGAAAAAACTATTCAAAGCACCAATCAGAGGGACATCCAGGGTATTGGCTCGTTGAGGCCCTCCTTGTCGCTATTCAGGCGGTACACCCATTTTTGTTCAATTTTAAACAGGAAACGACTGACATCTGCACATGAGTCAGGAATATGCGGTTGTTCTAAGACAGTCCAGCAGAAGTCCTCAGGACCATGACCCTTCTCCAAAAAATGTGCTGTTAGGCGAGTGGCTTGTTTCCGACAGCGCACTGTACTTTTGTGTTCTTGGATGCGCGTCCGTATTCTCCTGGTCGTCATGCCAACGTATCGTAATGGACATGGACACGTTATCAAGTAGATAAGATTACTGCTGTTGCAGTTCGTGAATTTGTTCTGTGTCCATGGGCGGTTGGTGCCTATGTCGACCTCGGTGGACTTGCAGGTCTGGGGACAGACAGTACAAGTCCCACACGGATGGTGTCCGACCACAGGTGGTAAGTCCCATAGGGTACCCACTTGCCTCACTTCCTTGTTGTGTGGGCGTGTGTGGACTAGCTGGTCTTTTAGATTTGGTCCTCTCTTGTAGGCAAAAATGGGCAAGGCGATGTCATCACCTCCGGTTTTCAGGATAGACCAGTGTTTTTTTATGATCTTTTGCATCTGGTTCAATCGACTGTTGAAGGTGTTTACGAAAGCAACGCGATCGGTCTTTTCTTTAGGCGGGAGGATTTCCAGTAGGGCCTCCCTGTTGTTGTTGGACGCCCTCTTTTTGGACTGGCGGATGATTTTCTTGGGATAGTTTTTCTCTTTCAGTTGGGCCTCCAGATTCCTCGAGTGGGTCTCAAAAGATTCCTTGTTGGAGCAATTTCTCTGAACCCTGAGGAACTGACCAAAAGGTAAGTTGTCCCTCAGGGCTCGCGGATGGCAACTATCATATCGCAATAGTGCATTCTTAGCCATTGGTTGCGATATAACTCCGATTCGATACCAGTCGGAGTGGCATGTAGCCTAAGATCCAGAAAGGCCAACGATGTTCTGCTGTATTCAATGGTGAACTTGAGGTAGGTGTTCTTACTATTCAACCATCTGTGAAAAGACACTAGATCTTCTTCCGTGCCACGCCACACCACCAGGATGTCGTCAATGTAACGTTTCCATACATGTAGTGATGGTAAGTATGGATTGGTGGATACTAGGACATCTTGTTGCTCAAAGTTGTGGACGTACAGGTTCGCCAGGCTCGGCGCAAAAACACTGCCCATACTGGTCCCAGATGTTTGCAGGTAAATGGTATCCTCAAAGCGAAAGTAGTTCTCTTTCATAGCAATCTCCGCTAAATGCATGATGAAGTGTGTTGGAGTTATGGATTGGTGGTTAGTTTGCTCCAACAATGTGCCTACTACCTCTAGGGTCTCGGTTTGCGGGATTGATGTGTATAAAGACTCAACTTCAAATGATACTAAGATGTCAGTTTCGATGTTATATTGTATTGTTGGAAGGAGTCTTAAGACATCTTTCGTGTCCTGTAGAAATGTTGGCATTGCTTTAACCATTGGGTTCAGAAAATAATCGACAAAAGTCGAGAGTGGTTCCAAAACCGACCCAATCCCTGAGATAATGGGCCTGCCAGGAGGCGGCCTCTGTGGTTTGTGCACCTTGGGAAGGCAGTAGAAGTACGGAATCGTGGGGTGTTTGGTGACCAGGTACTGTCCTTCCTGTGATGTTATCCAACCCTCAGTTGTAGCTTCCTCTACTAAGGTGCTTATTTTGGATTGTAATCCTTCTGTTGGATCTGCTCTCAAAGGTAGGTAGGATTTCCGATCACTTAGTTGCCGGAGGCATTCGTTTCTATATGTCTCGGTGTCTAAGATAACAGTGGCTCCGCCTTTATCGGCCGGCTTGATAGTAATCCTATCATTGGATGATAGTAAGCGTAAGGCCAGCGGTTCATCTCCTGAGAGATTCATGAAGGGTTTGATCTCTGTTCTGTACTGCTTTGTGAATAATGATGAAAAATAATGAAAAAATATCACCTGGATGTCCAGGCGTACTCAACCGTATACTGTTAATGCATAGTGGCATTGGATCCAAAACGAAAGACAAAGAAACAAATAAACAAAGAAACAAATGAGCATGAATAATTACTCAAGTAGTTCCTATTTCAAAACATACTGTGATTGCAATATGTTCACTCATACAAGGACACAGTCTCTAGTAAACACTCACCCATGTATGTTGGTTGAGAGGCTTCACCCCACCTGGCTGCAGCGCAGGTCAAAGGAGCACCGCTCTAAAGATAATCATAAAACATTTACAGCGCGGTTTCATTAAGAAAAAGGAAATAAAATAGAGTTTACTTGGAGACAGGAGGTAGTGTGAACCTCCAATGCATCATTTGATGGTTAAATTGTAGACACCCCGCCGTGATATAGCAAGCTCAGGGAAGGCAGGTACCAGATGTTAGCGCATGGAAGGTCTGTCAAATTATACAGTAACCAATGCGTTGGGTTAAACAAGAGCTGCGTGGCTTAACGATGAAACTCAGGGACGAGTTAGCACTATGATAAATGCCGTGATTGGATACTGGTAGATGGGTGTCGTCTCTGCTACTGCCATGTAATATGCAACACCCTTTGTCTCAAAAAAGCGGAGAGCCCATTAGGAGCGGTAACTTCTCCGTATGAGTATTAGCAGGCTTGTCAGTAAGCGCCGCGATAAGCGCAAAGCCTTTTGTCTCAGAAAAGCGGAGAGCCCATTAGGAGCGGTAACTTCTCCATGCGAGTATTAGCAGGCTTGTCAGTAAGCGCAGCGAGGAGCGCGATGGCACGCTTACCTTTCCGTCGGTGTCTCCGGGCAGTCCTCAGTACTGCTTGGGGGGGCACCGGCGATGAATCGCAGAGCTTCTTTGTAAACTCGTATTTTGCTCCCAGGGCGTCATGTGACCAGGTGCGGTCACGTGGTGCAAAGAATTCTGGCATTTGTAGTTCAAAGCGCAGTTGCGCTTGATAGTAATTTGAAAACCAGAGTTCGAACAAGGTGCATAGTTCGAAAAATTGGCGCAGGGGGGTACACTACCTAACTAAGGCAAAATGTGTCTGTATGGTTAGGAGCAAGCCCCTCTCATGTGTGTTACTAATACACATTGGTGTTGTGGAGGTAGAGATAATAGTTCGATAGGCAGCTAGCAACCACACTCGTTTAGATGTTTTCGAGTGGTAAGAAAAAACTATTCAAAGCACCAATCAGAGGGACATCCAGGGTATTGGCTCGTTGAGGCCCTCCTTGTCGCTATTCAGGCGGTACACCCATTTTTGTTCAATTTTAAACAGGAAACGACTGACATCTGCACATGAGTCAGGAATATGCGGTTGTTCTAAGACAGTCCAGCAGAAGTCCTCAGGACCATGACCCTTCTCCAAAAAATGTGCTGTTAGGCGAGTGGCTTGTTTCCGACAGCGCACTGTACTTTTGTGTTCTTGGATGCGCGTCCGTATTCTCCTGGTCGTCATGCCAACGTATCGTAATGGACATGGACACGTTATCAAGTAGATAAGATTACTGCTGTTTCAGTTCGTGAATTTGTTCTGTGTCCATGGGCGGTTGGTGCCTATGTCGACCTCGGTGGACTTGCAGGTCTGGGGACAGACAGTACAAGTCCCACACGGATGGTGTCCGACCACAGGTGGTAAGTCCCATAGGGTACCCACTTGCCTCACTTCCTTGTTGTGTGGGCGTGTGTGGACTAGCTGGTCTTTTAGATTTGGTCCTCTCTTGTAGGCAAAAATGGGCAAGGCGATGTCATCACCTCCGGTTTTCAGGATAGACCAGTGTTTTTTTATGATCTTTTGCATCTGGTTCGATCGACTGTTGAAGGTGTTTACGAAAGCAATGCGATCGGTCTTTTCTTTAGGCGGGAGGTTTTCCAGTAGGGCCTCCCTGTTGTTGTTGGACGCCCTCTTTTTGGACTGGCGGATGATTTTCTTGGGATAGTTTTTCTCTTTCAGTTGGGCCTCCAGATTCTTCGAGTGGGTCTCAAAAGATTCCTTGTTGGAGCAATTTCTCTGAACCCTGAGGAACTGACCAAAAGGTAAGTTGTCCCTCAGGGCTCGCGGATGGCAACTATCATATCGCAATAGTGCATTCTTAGCCATTGGTTTGCGATATAACTCTGATTCGATACCAGTCGGAGTGGCATGTAGCCTAAGATCCAGAAAGGCCAACGATGTTCTGCTGTATTCAATGGTGAACTTGAGGTAGGTGTTCTTACTATTCAACCATCTGTGAAAAGACACTAGATCTTCTTCCGTGCCACGCCACACCACCAGGATGTCGTCAATGTAACGTTTCCATACATGTAGTGATGGTAAGTATGGATTGGTGGATACTAGGACATCTTGTTGCTCAATGTTATATTGTATTGTTGGAAGGCAGGGGCGGCTGGTGACATTTGAAAGTGGTGCGGCGTAAACTAATTTGCATATTGCACTGCAGCGAGCGAGTGCAGCGAGCGAGCCCGAACCACCTTGCATTCATCCATACATCATTCATGCATCCACCCACCCACCCATCCTGCATTCATACATCATTCATTCATGCATCCACCCATCCATCCATCCTGCATCCACCCATCATGCATGCATCCATGCATCCATCCATACATCATTCATGCATCCACCCATCCACCCACCCATCCTGCATCCATACATCATTCGCTCGCTGCAGTGCAATATGCAAATTAGTTTACGCCCCACCACTTTCAAATGTCACCAGCCGCCCCTGCCTTCCAACAATACAATATAACATCGAAACTGACATCTTAGTATCGTTTGATGTTGAGTCTTTATACACATCAATCCCGCAAACCGAGACCCTAGAGGTAGTAGGCACATTGTTGGAGCAAACTAACCACCAATCCATAACTCCAACACACTTCATCATGCATTTAGCGGAGATTGCTATGAAAGAGAACTACTTTCGCTTTGAAGATACCATTTACCTGCAAACATCTGGGACCAGTATGGGCAGTGTTTTTGCGCCGAGCCTGGCGAACCTGTACGTCCACAACTTTGAGCAACAAGATGTCCTAGTATCCACCAATCCATACTTACCATCACTACATGTATGGAAACGTTACATTGACGACATCCTGGTGGTGTGGCGTGGCACGGAAGAAGATCTAGTGTCTTTTCACAGATGGTTGAATAGTAAGAACACCTACCTCAAGTTCACCATTGAATACAGCAGAACATCGTTGGCCTTTCTGGATCTTAGGCTACATGCCACTCCGACTGGTATCGAATCGGAGTTATATCGCAAACCAATGGCTAAGAATGCACTATTGCGATATGATAGTTGCCATCCGCGAGCCCTGAGGGACAACTTACCTTTTGGTCAGTTCCTCAGGGTTCAGAGAAATTGCTCCAACAAGGAATCTTTTGAGACCCACTCGAAGAATCTGGAGGCCCAACTGAAAGAGAAAAACTATCCCAAGAAAATCATCCGCCAGTCCAAAAAGAGGGCGTCCAACAACAACAGGGAGGCCCTACTGGAAATCCTCCCGCCTAAAGAAAAGACCGATCGCATTGCTTTCGTAAACACCTTCAACAGTCGATCGAACCAGATGCAAAAGATCATAAAAAAACACTGGTCTATCCTGAAAACCGGAGGTGATGACATTGCCTTGCCCATTTTTGCCTACAAGAGAGGACCAAATCTAAAAGACCAGCTAGTCCACACACGCCCACACAACAAGGAAGTGAGGCAAGTGGGTACCCTATGGGACTTACCACCTGTGGTCGGACACCATCCGTGTGGGACTTGTACTGTCTGTCCCCAGACCTGCAAGTCCACCGAGTCGACATAGGCACCAACCGCCCATGGACACAGAACAAATTCACGAACTGCAACAGCAGTAATCTTATCTACTTGATAACGTGTCCATGTCCATTACGATACGTTGGCATGATGACCAGGAGAATACGGACGCGCATCCAAGAACACAAAAGTACAGTGCGCTGTCGGAAACAAGCCACTCGCCTAACAGCACATTTTTTGGAGAAGGGTCATGGTCCTGAGGACTTCTGCTGGACTGTCTTAGAACAACCGCATATTCCTGACTCATGTGCAGATGTCAGTCGTTTCCTGTTTAAAATTGAACAAAAATGGGTGTACCGCCTGAATAGCGACAAGGAGGGCCTCAACGAGCCAATACCCTGGATGTCCCTCTGATTGGTGCTTTGAATAGTTTTTTCTTACCACTCGAAAACATCTAAACGAGTGTGGTTGCTAGCTGCCTATCGAACTATTATCTCTACCTCCACAACACCAATGTGTATTAGTAACACACATGAGAGGGGCTTGCTCCTAACCATACAGACACATTTTGCCTTAGTTAGGTAGTGTACCCCCCTGCGCCAATTTTTCGAACTATGCACCTTGTTCGAACTCTGGTTTTCAAATTACTATCAAGCGCAACTGCGCTTTGAACTACAAATCCCAGAATTCTTTGCACCGCGTGACCGCACCTGGTCACGTGACGCCCTGGGAGTAAAATACGAGTTTACAAAGAAGCTCTGCGATTCATCGCCGGTGCCCCCCCAAGCAGTACTGAGGACTGCCCGGAGACACCGACGGAAAGGTAAGCTTGCCATCGCGCTCCTCGCTGCGCTTCCTGACAAGCCTGCTAATACTCGCATGGAGAAGTTACCGCTCCTAATGGGCTCTCCGCTTTTCTGAGACAAAAGGCTTTGCGCTTATCGCGGCGCTTACTGACAAGCCTGCTAATACTCCTACGGAGAAGTTACCGCTCCTAGTGGGCTCTCCGCTTTTTTGAGACAAAGGGTGTTGCATATTACATGGCAGTAGCAGAGACGACACCCATCTACCAGTATCCAATCACGGCATTTATCATAGTGCTAACTCGTCCCTGAGTTTCATCGTTAAGCCACGCAGCTCTTGTTTAACCCAACGCATTGGTTACTGTATAATTTGACAGACCTTCCATGCGCTAACATCTGGTACCTGCCTTCCCTGAGCTTGCTATATCACGGCGGGGTGTCTACAATTTAACCATCAAATGATGCATTGGAGGTTCACACTACCTCCTGTTTACTAGAGACTGTGTCCTGGTATGAGTGAACATATTGCAATCACAGTATGTTTTGAAATAGGAACTACTTGAGTAATTATTCATGCTCATTTGTTTCTTTGTTTATTTGTTTGTTTGTCTTTCGTTTTGGATCCAATGCCACTATGCATTAACAGTATACGGTTGAGTACGCCTGGACATCCAGGTGATATTTTTTCATTATTTTTCATCATTATTCACAAAGCAGTAGTGCATTTCCAACAAGGTCCTGAAGAATGCATTAGAAACTCTTTTCTTTGTAATGCAGAAACATGTCGACCACTATAATGTGCGGTTATTATTTAAAACCCGCACCCACACCTGCCTTTTAATCTTAGGGATTGGGAGATATTAATAAATTTCTTTTTTCTACCCAGTTCACCTAATTTTACTATTACCCCTCACTTTTCACTCTAACCACCATACACTGCTTTTTCATTAGCCACTTACATTCTTTTCTGTACTTCCCGCATACCACATTCCGGTCACGGTAACAACTTACTGGCCGTTCTGTCTCCTGGGTAAGGAGAACCCAAATGATGACAATGAGGGCGGTACAGTGTGGCTTCTGATGGGAACTATTTTTCTCCATATACTCTTGAGCCTTGATTAGGCCTGTAGTTACCAACTTTCTCTCACTGGTGTTATTTTGCGTAGTCTTGGTATAGTGATCCGATTTGTCTGACTCACTTACTTGTTCTCAGACCCCCAGGTATTAATTGTTGTTGTATATTGTGTTCGGGGCACATATCTGGTCGGTCGGTAAACTTGCCCTTAGACCCTTCTCAATTGTTTGTTGGATGTGTGATAAGTACAGCCAAGGCTGTGGGTCTTTTTAACACTGGCTGATCATTCTGGTCGCCAGCACAATAGAGTTTACTGCGAGAAATTCCCTTTGTAGTGTGCCTTTGCTGTGTTTGGCATTCAGACGATGGCTACCAATTGGGGTTTAGCTTTTGAGAGTGCGGAGGTACAAAATATTCTGGATGAAAACCCTAGTCTGTTAGATAGTGTTCCGGCTCCTCCTCAGGTAACAAATAACGATGATGGTTGGAGTAAAGTCTTAATCCTAAAAAAATCCCACTCTAGAACATCTGTCCATGGTATGATCATGGCCCAATACCTTCGAGGCAATTGTGCACCCCCAGGCCTCATTGTCAATAACGCACCACGCCAATTTCTTAATGATAAAGAATTTCTCAAGGATTGGTCAATGATAGCCTGGAAGTGCACAAGGGACTGGTTAGTCCTGATTATTAAAACCGCAAAAAGAGTGGCGGATACAATACTAATTGAAATTCAGGTACTTGAGGGCCAGATAAAAACCACTCTAAAAAGTGGATTATTCAAAAAAGGACAAGATGATACCGATAAGAGCAATAAAGACTTCAAGGAATCTATTCTATTCACGAAATTAGAGAAGTTTAAGAAAGACCTAGCGAAATTTTCCATGGAGAAAGTATACCCATACACTAGCGACACATACACAGCGCCTGCATTCAATCGAGGTGGCAAAAAGGGTGGCTCTACCTATGGCACATCCAGTTCAGATGGAGCCTCTAGTGATTCAGACACATCACAAACTGGACCTTCTAACCAAACCCCTAGGGGCCGAGGAAATAGAAGAAATTGGAGAAACCAGCCGCAGAACTTTAACAACTTCCAACCATGGTGGCCAGTCAACCCCTGGATGATGGGACCTAATTGTCCTCCTCAAATGGGTCCTCCCTTCTGTCCACCCCAAATGCAACAAGGCCCGGGTACCTTTCCTTTTTTAGGGTTTGGCCAGAGACGAGGCAGGGGCAGGAGGAGACAAGGAACCATGCCACAACAAGTCCATTGGAACACGGATACGAACACCCCACCACAATCGAGGATGGACCTACGCAGCGGGAAGAAAGTCCCACAAGACACTGCAGGGACAAGCAACCAGATAGCCTCGTGATGAACCTCAGTTCACATGCACTCTCCACCAACGAGGAGCGCCTTTTGAATAAAGGTTTGGGTTTCGTAGCAACCCAGAAAGGTGATCCTTTCCAGGCTCAAATTGAACTAGCAAAGTTCTTTAGAAAAATAAGATTGCATTACTTTTTTTCCAAACCAACAAACTTGGAAACCGCCACTAGAGAGAAAAACACTGGACTGAAGAGACCTTCTTCATTCAATCCACCGAGCGCTGTCTTACCTCCCAAGGTTTTAACTTTTGAAACAGCTGTGGAGAATGATGTCGCACACCTCTACAGAACAGAGATCAAACCCTTCATGAATCTCTCAAGAGATGAACAGCTGGCCTTACGCTTACTATCATCCAATGATAGGATTACTATCAAGCCGGCCGATAAAGGCGGAGCCACTGTTATCTTAGACACCGAGACATATAGAAACGAATGCCTCCGGCAACTAAGTGATCGGAAATCCTACCTACCTTTGAGAGCAGATCCAACAGAAGGATTACAATCCAAAATAAGTACCTTAGTAGAGGAAGCTACAACTGAGGGTTGGATAACATCACAGGAAGGACAGTACCTGGTCACCAAACACCCCACGATTCCGTACTTCTACTGCCTTCCCAAGGTGCACAAACCACAGAGGCCGCCTCCTGGCAGGCCCATTATCTCAGGGATTGGGTCGGTTTTGGAACCACTCTCGACTTTTGTCGATTATTTTCTGAACCCAATGGTTAAAGCAATGCCAACATTCCTACAGGACACGAAAGATGTCTTAAGACTCCTTCCAACAATACAATATAACATCGAAACTGACATCTTAGTATCGTTTGATGTTGAGTCTTTATACACATCAATCCCGCAAACCGAGACCCTAGAGGTAGTAGGCACATTGTTGGAGCAAACTAACCACCAATCCATAACTCCAACACACTTCATCATGCATTTAGCGGAGATTGCTATGAAAGAGAACTACTTTCGCTTTGAGGATACCATTTACCTGCAAACATCTGAGACCAGTATGGGCAGTGTTTTTGCGCCGAGCCTGGCGAACCTGTACGTCCACAACTTTGAGCAACAAGATGTCCTAGTATCCACCAATCCATACTTACCATCACTACATGTATGGAAACGTTACATTGATGACATCCTGGTGGTGTGGCGTGGCACGGAAGAAGATCTAGTGTCTTTTCACAGATGGTTGAATAGTAAGAACACCTACCTCAAGTTCACCATTGAATACAGCAGAACATCGTTGGCCTTTCTGGATCTTAGGCTACATGCCACTCCGACTGGTATCGAATCGGAGTTATATAGCAAACCAATGGCTAAGAATGCACTATTGCGATATGATAGTTGCCATCCGCGAGCCCTGAGGGACAACTTACCTTTTGGTCAGTTCCTCTGGGTTCAGAGAAATTGCTCCAACAAGGAATCTTTTGAGACCCACTCGCAGAATCTGGAGGCCCAACTGAAAGAGAAAAACTATCCCAAGAAAATCATCCGCCAGTCCAAAAAGAGGGCGTCCAACAACAACAGGGAGGCCCTACTGGAAATCCTCCCGCCTAAAGAAAAGACCGATCGCATTGCTTTCGTAAACACCTTCAACAGTCGATCGAACCAGATGCAAAAGATCATAAAAAAACACTGGTCTATCCTGAAAACCGGAGGTGATGACATTGCCTTGCCCATTTTTGCCTACAAGAGAGGACCAAATCTAAAAGACCAGCTAGTCCACACACGCCCACACAACAAGGAAGTGAGGCAAGTGGGTACCCTACGGGACTTACCACCTGTGGTCGGACACCATCCGTGTGGGACTTGTACTGTCTGTCCCCAGACCTGCAAGTCCACCGAGGTCGACATAGGCACCAACCGCCCATGGACACAGAACAAATTCACGAACTGCAACAGCAGTAATCTTATCTACTTGATAACGTGTCCATGTCCATTACGATACGTTGGCATGACGACCAGGAGAATACGGACGCGCATCCAAGAACACAAAAGTACAGTGCGCTGTCGGAAACAAGCCACTCGCCTAACAGCACATTTTTTGGAGAAGGGTCATGGTCCTGAGGACTTCTGCTGGACTGTCTTAGAACAACCGCATATTCCTAACTCATGTGCAGATGTCAGTCGTTTCCTGTTTAAAATTGAACAAAAATGGGTGTACCGCCTGAATAGCGACAAGGAGGGCCTCAACGAGCCAATACCCTGGATGTCCCTCTGATTGGTGCTTTGAATAGTTTTTTCTTACCACTCGAAAACATCTAAACGAGTGTGGTTGCTAGCTGCCTATCGAACTATTATCTCTACCTCCACAACACCAATGTGTATTAGTAACACACATGAGAGGGGCTTGCTCCCAACCATACAGACACATTTTGCCTTAGTTAGGTAGTGTACCCCCCTGCGCCAATTTTTCGAACTATGCACCTTGTTCGAACTCTGGTTTTCAAATTACTATCAAGCGCAACTGCGCTTTGAACTACAAATCCCAGAATTCTTTGCACCACGTGACCGCACCTGGTCACGTGACGCCCTGGGAGCAAAATACGAGTTTACAAAGAAGCTCTGCGATTCATCGCCGGTGCCCCCCCAAGCAGTACTGAGGACTGCCCGGAGACACCGACGGAAAGGTAAGCGTGCTATCGCGCTCCTCGCTGCGCTTACTGACAAGCCTGCTAATACTCGCATGGAGAAGTTACCGCTCCTAATGGGCTCTCCGCTTTTCTGAGACAAAGGGTGTTGCATATTACATGGCAGTAGCAGAGACGACACCCATCTACCAGTATCCAATCACGGCATTTATCATAGTGCTAACTCGTCCCTGAGTTTCATCGTTAAGCCACGCAGCTCTTGTTTAACCCAACGCATTGGTTACTGTATAATTTGACAGACCTTCCATGCGCTAACATCTGGTACCTGCCTTCCCTGAGCTTGCTATATCACGGCGGGGTGTCTACAATTTAACCATCAAATGATGCATTGGAGGTTCACACTACCTCCTGTTTACTAGAGACTGTGTCCTGGTATGAGTGAACATATTGCAATCACAGTATGTTTTGAAATAGGATCTACTTGAGTAATTATTCATGCTCATTTGTTTCTTTGTTTATTTGTTTGTTTGTCTTTCGTTTTGGATCCAATGCCACTATGCATTAACAGTATACGGTTGAGTACGCCTGGACATCCAGGTGATATTTTTTCATTATTTTTCATCATTATTCACAAAGCAGTAGTGCATTTCCAACAAGGTCCTGAAGAATGCATTAGAAACTCTTTTCTTTGTAATGCAGAAACATGTCGACCACTATAATGTGCGGTTATTATTTAAAACCCGCACCCACACCTGCCTTTTAATCTTAGGGATTGGGAGATATTAATAAATTTCTTTTTTCTACCCAGTTCACCTAATTTTACTATTACCCCTCACTTTTCACTCTAACTACCATACACTGCTTTTTCATTAGCCACTTACATTCTTTTCTGTACTTCCCGCATACCACATTCCGGTCACGGTAACAACTTACTGGCCGTTCTGTCTCCTGGGTAAGGAGAACCCAAATGATGACAATGAGGGCGGTACTGTGTGGCTTCTGATGGGAACTATTTTTCTCCATATACTCTTGAGCCTTGATTAGGCCTGTAGTTACCAACTTTCTCTCACTGGTGTTATTTTGCGTAGTCTTGGTATAGTGATCCGATTTGTCTGACTCACTTACTTGTTCTCAGACCCCCAGGTATTAATTGTTGTTGTATATTGTGACTGGATTCTGATCCACAAGGCATGTTTGGGTGAGCATTGGAGTGGCCCATATCAAGTTATTGTGACCACCTATAGGGAATTCAAGTGTGCTGGAGTGCCTCAATAGATCCACGCATCCATTGCAAAGAAGTCAGAGCAGGTGAAATGGTGAAAGAGGCAGAAGCTGATGATCTAATTGCACAAACCACTGAACAAGGTGACAGTTCAGGTGACAGTCTATGTCAAATTCACAGCATATCTCCAGAGTGGTATGAGGAAATTGTAAAGGTCGAAGGTCATGTTGAAAATCATGTTGAAAATTCAAAAACAAATTTGCAGAGACAATTCCAAGTGACAGTTCAGATGAAGAGCTTGAAACTCCAGAAGTCCAGTTACAAAATTGTCAAAGTGGAGGGCTGTTGCCATGCAAATGAGCAAAGCATAGATAGCAGAAATGAAAAAGTAGACTCTGGTCAAAGTGATGGGCTTGATATGTTGCAGCTAAAAATCAAAGCTGAAAAGACCGCCACTTGGAGATAAAAACTTGCTGTAGAAAGAACAGACAGCAGAAAACTTGAGCAAAATACGAGATCAAGTGAGAGACAAAGTTCTGAGAGAAGCTGAGACTAGAGGCTGTCACTGAAGAAGTAAGTGTTGAGGAAGTCCCCAGAAAGAGAACCTGCAAGCTGAAACATTGTGAGCCAGAGTTTAAGACAAGATAGCAGTCAGTCTTGGCAAGACAAGAGCAAAGCGCCAACAGATAACAGATTAATCCGAAGTATTGTTCAACAGAGTGGGTATATCTGGCGACAGTATCAGAGGATGATACAAATAAAGACTATTGCTTCCCATTGTACAGGTGCCATGATTACTGTGTGAGTGACAAAGATTTAGAATCTAAACCACTTTGAGAGTCTAATAGAGAATTTGAAATATTGTTTTTGAAAAAACCCAAGACAAGACAAGGGAATGTGATTGTATGGATGACATTACTATCTTTTATACTAGTGATATTAGTTGGCCTGTTGGTGTGTTGAAACCTTTGGGAAATGTTTCGCAACATATAACTAGTGATGCTGTAAGTAGACATAATCGTAAGGAATTAGGAATACCGGAAAAGTTTGTGATTTTAGGGATAATGTATATACAAGAATTGTCAGAGACTATGTGACTATGTGAACATCATACGGATTAGTGATAGTTTCATGTGTACATTTGTTTCCAAATCTACTTTGGAAGGGGAAATTTATGATCAACAGACACTTTCCTACTAGCTCTCTTGCAACGTGTTTGTTTTTACCTTTAATTATGAGGAGATTCATTCTCCATATCTGACTAATTTTATTGTAACATTGGAAAATGTATTCATAAGTGAAGATGGTGAGTTGAAATATGGTAAGTATTTAAAATAAATTGTACAAATCAGAGCTAAAACTAATCTTTATTAAAATAGGAAGAGCATGATTTTATTTTGGAATATAGTGAGAGAGATATAAAGATAGTGAGAACTCAAGAATAACATCAGACTGCCATGGGAGGGATCAGGGAAGCAGAATAATTTAGGCTTTTCTAGTTTACACATAAAATTGAGGCTGGAGCAGCAGCGACTGCCACTAGAGAGCATCAGGGTGCCGCCCACATTGTTTTTCAAGTTATGTGGATGGTAATTGCAAAGAGAAATTATCATCCACATAAGTTGTTTTCATTCTTAATTAAATAAGGTCTTTAAGCCCGTGCTGGGTGCTGCTTAAGTGCCTGGCTGCCTCTCTCACTTGCTGTGATGAGCCAGGCAACCAGGCATTTTCGAGAGTGGCACAAGATCTAGTGAGCAAGTGTCATTCAGCATTTCCTTTTTTTTTTGTTCCCAAAGCAGGCTGGGGGCTGACCAAGTGCCAGCCCTGGCCTGAAATATTCAGGATTCTGAAGAAACCTCTAATTCATGATGCCAGCAGCATCATATTTACAAGCAGTCCCGGGTGTCTAGGGCATAAGCCCTGTATACTGGGGACTGCAACTCAATAACTTTCAAAGGCTGCAATTAACACCCTTTCCCAACTCATCACCTGTAATGTGTTTTGAAAGGGTATTGCTTGCAGCCTGTGAAGGATTGCAGGTATGAGGCATGTGACTCGAGGTCAGAGAGTCATGAGATTCTGTGAGCTCAAGCAATCGGAGGCCAAGGGGGAACGCTTGGTGCTCTCAAGACTCCCATCTGGAACAGCAGCAGCGCTCCCTGTTGCAGGCTCTGGTGCATGTTCCAGAGCAAGATTTGGCAGTAAGTGGAGCCGGGGGAAAGGAGGACTTCCATCATACCTGCAAGCAGTAACGGTCGGTAGGGGAGTACCTGCCGGGGCGGTGACGTGTGGAGGGGGGGCAGGGTGGGGGTAAAACGTATTGATAATGGAGGTTTGCAGGTAAGAATTTGTTGCCCGCACTGCATTGCATTTGGGGATGCAGTGCACGCAACGAAATTCGTTTGATTTATTTATATGTTTACTTACCTGCAAACCTCCATTATCCATACATTGCTAACCCCCAACCAGCCCCTCCCCCTCCCCACGTCACCGCCCCGGCAGGTACTCCCCTACCGACCGCGGCTGCCTGAAAGCCTGTGATTCGTTGTTATTGTTTTTGAAACAATAAAAACAAACCGCAGGCTGTCACAGCAGAGCATCCAACCGGAGCTCACATACTCAAGTGCTCCCTTTGTGAGCTTTTATCATGCGTGGCATTTTACTTTAGTACATCAGTTTATATTACTTTATCGGGAGGAATTTATTAAACTGTCAATAAATGCCTCTCAATATAGTGATATAATATGATTTACTATAGTTAAAATCTCCCGCATGTTAAAAGCGGTAAAACTATCATGTAGAAGAATTGAATAAGGAGCATGACCTGAGACAAACAAAGAGAGGTTATGGGCAATTGGTTACTGACATTTTGGGGCTATTGTTCCTCCTATGCTTTTAGTCGAGAATGATATAAAGATTAGACAGTTGTCTAGAATTGTAGACAGTCCTGCCACGGATACAATAGGGACTTTCAAGCAGGGGAATGTAGAGATGCTGAAAATGTGGGCAATGATAATGCAGAACCATCGTGGCTTAGTTATTATCTTGGCTAAAGAGGGCGGAGTCTGTAAGGTAATTGGGGCAAAGAAGTGTTGTAATTATTTCCCTGATTACAGTGGAGCGATTAAGGCATAAATTACTAGCATAACTAAACTGATATATGAGATTGAGAACTGGAAGATGTTTGGGAAACTGTAGGGTCCTGGATAAAGAGTATAGGGAATGGTTTTATGAAAATATGTGAATGGCTAAGTAGTATTGGTGCTGGAGCTCTTAAAGATGTTCTACCACTAATAATAATAATAATGTTCATTTGTGCAAATTCTTTGTTGCTCTTATTAAAACTAATAAAATGTCAAGTGAAAGGATGTGGTGATAAGAAAGGAAAGAAATAAGGTGATATCTAAACTTGAAAAAGGAGGAGATAAGAGGACTAGTTTGAATTTACCAACAGATGACCCAATTGAAGGAGAATGCCTGGAGAACTAAAAGGCTAATGACTTCAAAGACCATTGCTTGAATTAATATATTTTTTTGGTTTATAAAATAGGAACGGAGAACTGTTACTGTGTTTTTCGAAACATGGAAATGTGCAAATATTGTGTGAAAATAATGTTGAAATGTTTCAGTTTTAATGATGCATAAAGTTGTAACCAATGAACTTGATGCAAGTTACCAACGCCACTTAGAAGTCTAGATCATGCTATGAATAGTTATGGCACATTTTCGTGTAGTACGCCATTATTTTAAAAAATGGATGGACCTCTACCCTTATTTCCACAGAGCATTGAGCAAATGCAATCAATATCTAGCGATGTGCCACATCTTATTAGAAAGTGTGTGTTGTGAATTAGGCTTCCATGATGTACTCAAAGTATCATTTTCAAGGACTCCCGCTGGAAGGTCTGCTGAAGATGTGTTAGTTCTAGGAGAAATTGATTAAGAAATGCTGCATTTTTATTACACATCATCAGAGAACAATTGCTGAAGAAGCAATGGAAGATTTCAATTTCCTTAAGAAATGGGTTAGTGCTAAATAATTGTGTTGGTTTTAATTATTATGTTGATTATTCTGATGTGTCAAATATGATCCTAGTCATGATCATACCATGCTAAATTTTCAGAATCTATTAATAGATTCTGTGATTTTTCTGTAAAACCTCCGGTATTCTGTGTTTTGTGGGATTACTTTTGCCATTTCCTTGCAGGTGACCTGACATACTGTTGGTGCTCTTTGTGAGACTGAACCTTGAATTTGTTTGCTTCGAACATGTATCACTAATGTTTTAAGATTTTGGTTTTATCTGTACTTCTGTATTTCTGAGCCATCATGGCAATTCATGCATTTTTGCTATGTATCACATTTTTGACAATTCTGTGATCAATATTTTCTTTTGCCCTTTTCGATCTAGAACTCAGTCCTTTATGCACCTATTATGTTATTCTGTTTAAATCTGCTAAATTGGGGTTTCTCCAACGAGGAGTGTAGTCTCTATTTGCCAGATTAATGAGAAACTTCAGATATGAAATATTACTGTTAGAATTCTTGGGATATAAAATACTGGGGTTCAGTTGATTATTGGGGTTTGGCTCCCACACCTCTTTTGGACTCTAACTAGGGCCACACATTTTAAGCACCACTTCACACTATCTTGCTTCAAAGAATTGTCACAGGACTGAATGGACCACCTCCTCTTTACCGTTCTGCCACGGATCTTGATTAGCTAACATTTATACTAACATATTTGAACACCCTGCTACAACATAAGATCCGGGCAGAAAAAGGGGGATGATAGGTGACAAAGTGTGATTCATTCATTCATGCATTCATTCATGTGTGTGTAGGATATGAAGAAACATTGGCGGGCCGACAATTTATGGTTAATGCACACAAAAGACTTAAAGAAACACACTGACCGTTTCAGTTTCACAGTTCTTACCAGCTCAAGCTGGTTGTCTATCACAGCCAGGGAGGAGTTAAGTGCAGCACATGAGTCCTTGGCCACCGTCCAGGTTCCTTCAGCTTCAGAGAAATAGAAGCACTTGTTCCGGTACCAGATCCAACCATCGTCACAAGGGGGCAGCACCTCACCGTCCTTTATATTCTCTGCAGCACTGGTTTGTAGACGCCTTTTCTGGATATACTGCTCAGAGCCTGGATATAAAACTGCAAAAGCAGAAATTGAACTATAAATCAGAACATTCAAGTAGAATTATAAGTGATAAGACCCACCTGATACTCTTACCACTGCTAAAGAGCGCAGGACCCGTACAATGACGTTGGCTTTATAATCTGGCGGGTAGTGACCTTGGGACATATTTACAAAAAATGCTGGAGCACAGTGTTACGCCAAATTTGCCAATGTTGCTCTCCTACGTTTTTTAAATGCAGGGATGTGCTGTATTTACAAAAATACGGAGCACCCCTGCGCATCTCCTAGCGCTGGCACTAAAAAAGCTGCCTAGCACCATGTTGCAAGGGTGCCTGCACTACAAGGGTGATTGTTTATGTGCAGGAAGGGACACCTAACAATCTATAATGGTGATCTGCTCTTTCTATGTGTGCTGCAGTATGCAGCACACATAGAAAGAGCTATATATGAAGAGAATAATTTCTCTTCCCATCGCCGACCTAAGACCAGGTATTGCATGGTCTTAGTTTTTGGCGCTGCCTCAGCCTTGTAAATATGAGGCAGTGTCAAAAAGCAATGGGTGTTGCTATGGAACACCCACTGCAACGCCCACTGCAAGCCCCTTTGCCACTTGAGCTTGCATACTGCACACAGTGTTTGCTGATTCTTTGGATTACTTGCTGTACTCTGCAACGAACGTAAGATCAAGACAAACTGTCTTGGGAAAAACTTGGATTGGAAAGTGAAAGGATTCGCGTTTATGAACAATCGTAACACTCCTTAGAACCCTTTTGTAGGTCCGAATTGACACCACATTTACAAATCATATACTTGGACATAATAGCCTTGAGGAAGTCAACTGATCACACCCTATGCGACGAAACACGTGTTGGCTGTGTCTGAAAACACCAGAATAAAGCGGGAACAAGAAAACCAAAAGAAAATGTGTATATCCTGTCTTTACATTACTGTATATGCTTGTAATTTATAGGGAAACCTTGCTATAACCGAAAACGTGTGCTTGGGAGTAGAACTTAATTTTGAGAGCTTTGCTCTTGCCTCGTGGAGTTTAGTTGTTCTCCACACCTTTGAGCACTGTTAACTTAATTTTGATACGATATACAACTAGTGCAATCCAACCTGGAGGCGCCACAAGCCCTATACGCATAATCACATTTCCTGTATTACTTCCCCTTTGCCACAGACAACTGAGGCGGAAAGGGCATATTTTGAAGGTGGCATTTAACCATATTAAGTGGCTTAGCGCCACCTTGTAAACATGTGAAATGGTGCAAAGCCACCAGAGTGTCGGAAAAAGAGACGCTCAGGTGGTATTAGGGGCTTGTAAATTTGCCCTTTTGTGTACTGAAACACCCCAATGAGTGATTCATCTATACATCCTACTGGGCTGAATTACTGCACAGTGATAGCTCATTGCTCAGGCTGGGTATATTTACTTGAATGCTTGTGACCTAACCCTGGTATGACGTGATGTCTCCGCTACTGTAATCAAACCAGTTTTTTTTGGAGAGCCTCGAAAGGGGGCTATAGGGGACTCTATTTTGGGGCCTCAAAGGTCAAATGTAGGGTGAGCAGATGTCCCGGTTTTTGTTTGGTGTTAATAGTGTTGGTAACATGCCTTGATAGTGAAATACTGCCAATTTAGTTTTTCAATATTGAAAGGCTATCTTGCCCATAGGGTAACATGGGAAATGCTGCATGACAAGTTTACCTGCATATCTTCCCATAACGGCAAGATAGACATATGGAATCTGGTATCCCTGAACTCAGGCGCGCAAAACCCATTGGACTCAAAGGGCTTCAGCCCCCCCCCGCCGTGAGTGGCAGCTCGGGATGAGACGCTTCCCGGGCACACACACAGCCGCACCCGAGCACTTCACAGGTCTTTAAAAGACCATTTGCATATTAATGAAGAATTGTTGTTGTCTCACGCCTTCTAAGAGCCCCTGCAGCTCTACTCTGACTATTGCACAAAGATTCAGCCCCCCTGAAATTGTTTTTTTAGCCCCCCCCCCCGATATTTGGCTCTAGTTGCACCTCTGCCTGAACTCAGAATTTAATAACACATCCTTTAGTGAAGATGGTTTTTAAATTCTAAGTTTGGAAACAGAAAATGTTTTTGTTAACCACATGGCTGCTGCGGGGATTTTTGCGCTGTGCTGCAAATTGCTCTTTTGCTGCTATCATGGCGAGCTCAGCTCGTCATCAGCACACGACACCCGTGGGTGATGACGAGCTGAGCTCGTCATCAGCAGCGAAAGGGTTAAAGTGTTTGGTATTTCATGACTTATGCTCAATAAATATACTTTTTGCCTATTTTATTAACCTTTGCTGGATGCTACTTCATGATTTTCTTAAGCACACAATGCTAGTTATCTTGATTTAGACCACGCCCCTTCTTAGATAGGTCACACCCCTTTAAGAAATGTACCACGCCCCTTTTAGAGCACCCCCAGCTTTTTTTCCCACTTAAAGCCCTGGGGTAGGGTGGGGGGTAGTAATGTATGGATTACGGACCTTAACAGGTAAGTAAACATAAAAATAAAACAAATTTTGTTGTGTGCACTGCATCACCAAATGCGATGCAGTGCACGCAACAACATTTGTTTTATTTATTTATATGTTTACTTACCTGTTAAGGTCCGTAATCCATACATTACTACCCCCCATCCTACCCCTCCCTCTCCGCCAGGCCCGGACTGGCCGTTGCAGGCACTGGGAAATCCCCCGGTGCGCAGCAAGGGTGGGGGCCAGTTTTGGGCCCTGGGGGCCGTTTTTGTTACAGGGCCGATTTTGCAGCTATTCTGCAAAAACGGCCCTGTAACAAAATCGGCTGAAAACCGACCCCGGCAAAGAGCTCGGGCGCACCCCCAGGGAGCCTGCCGAGCACTTTGCCAGGTCCGGTTTTGGTTCTCAGTCCGGCCCTGCTCTCCCCATGTCTCCGCCCAGCAGGTACACCTACTACCGGCCGCGGATGCTTACGATGTTTACAGCCTAGGCGCCAGAGCCACAAAGGTCTCGCATTCGTGAGAGTTTGAGCTATTAGGCAGAGATGACTCGGCTCGCCTGCTGGGGGAGTTTAAATGTAAATGTAAATTGATACTTGTGTAGCGCACTACTCACTAGCAAGGGTCTCAAGGCGCTTGTACGAATACCGCTGTGGAACTGATCCTGGCTTTCCCTGTGAGGCATCCACTCCTGGGCACCCCCAAGGTGGAGGCCAGGCATCCTTAGCGTTGTGGGGGCCGTGGTGGAGATTAAGCAAGAGTGGGACTCCATGAATGGAATATGCACCGAGACGAGGCGAGAATTATCAGGTCCGTGGAATTTTGAGCCCAAGACCCACCGAGGCGGGGAATTGAACCCAGGTCCCGGGCTAGACCTCTGCATCAGGGTCTGCCGCTCTAACCATTGAGCCACACTTCTCAACATTGAGCCACACAGCTTTGTCACTAAGGGGTTTGACATTAAGCAGCACTTCAAACAACATATGACTGGAGTTCAACTCAGACACAGATATGACAGACCTTTCAATTTGTTTATAAAAGTAAGTGTTCATATAAACAGTACACTGGGTGTCACTGTGTCAAATGGTACTCTATGCTAAGCATAAGGAGTTTAAGTCGAGTTGTCGTCCTACCTCTCTTGAAGCAAAGATTTGGTCTGGAGCGGGAGACAGAAGATCCGAAGACAATCCCTAAGTAGCACAGTGGAGTGCGGGGCAAGTTTCTTTTTGGGCCTGCTAAAGCAAAGGAAATTAAATGGGCAGAGCTCAGTCTAGAGCAGCGTGACTGAGTTCCACCTCGTGTGTGCCAAAGTTATTTAGCCATGTATTATCCTAACATTAATAATGCTTCAACAACGTATCGCTCGGTTTTGACTGCCGCTCTGCAATGATGCCATCTCCTTCATTGTCAGGATCCTGAAAGATGGCCTGGACCAGCATATTAGCAGAATCTGTTGCCATGGGTGATTGTCAGGAATGTTTTCCTCTGGCGGTCGCTTGTTGCTGCCCTCAGTAATATGTCATCCGTTGAAAAATACATTCATGTGTAATGCTAAAATATACTGGATGCTTGCAAGTGTGTGCAAATTATTATTGTTCCATTGTGCGATTTTGAGCTGCCTAAATGTGTAAGAAGAGAGTGCAGTGTTGTTTTAGGTTTAAAAATGTGTGGAAACACAGGATTGCTTCCGTCTGGACCTCTGTGAAAGCGGTTGCTCCCACCTCGCTCCCTGCCCCCAAGAGCTGGCTGATTGTCTTTGTGGTATCGTAGGCTGACATTGAACATAGCGCATTACAGCGCCTAACCTCGCATTACAATTTTAATCTGCCTTGGAGCGCAACTTTAGCTTAATTGAGTCTGCTGCCGCCTTAAGCTTTGTGCATTGTGTGCTGCTTTAAACATTGAATTATCGACGCTACCGCCGCCATTTTATCGTGCTTGTTTTGCCTTCCTTTGCCCCGCCTACCCTCCCCGCTACCGCCTCCCAGCTGACCCGCCCACGCTCCGCCCCCCTCCACTCTCCATTTATGTCAGATGTCCCAACGTGCAGCGTCCACGCGCTACGGCCGCGCCGAAGGTGCGCCAAAGGTAAGCCCGTCTACGCCCGTCCGCGCCTGGACCGCGCCCAGCACCAGACCCCCTAGTCCTCGTAATGCCCACCCCTCCCGCATTACTTACGATGCCACCACCCTCCTAGCCCTTAACCCCGGCCGCTCCCCCAACTGCGTCCAAGCCGCCCCTGGACACACCCACGGACCTTTCTCTTGCAACTCCTGCAAATTCAACGGCACCGACAACAACTCCGCTACGATCACACAACATATACCCGACCCCAACCACCTACAATGCATCTTGCTCAACACCCGATCGGTCCACAGGCACGCCATGGACCTCTGGAATCTACTAGACACCATCTCTCCGGACGTCGCCTTCCTAACAGAAACATGGATGAACGCCTCTTCTGCCCCAGACATCACCATTGCCATCCCAGAAGACTATAAGATCATACGCAAGGACCGTACCGGCCACACAGGAGGAGGTATCGCTATCGTCCACAAGAAATCCATCCGCATCTCTACCAGCTCAGATGTCAACCTCGCCAACTCTGAACACCTTCACTTCCAGATCCACATCGACCCCAAAACCACACTCAGAGGCACCCTCCTTTACAGGCCACCAGGACCCCGCGCAAAGTTTAGTGAAGACATCACGGACTTCATCACTCCACACGCGCTACCCTCCGAGGATTACATCCTTTTGGGCGACCTCAACTTTCACCTTGAAAAGAACAACGACCGCAACACCACCACCCTTTTGGACAACCTCGCCAACCTCGGACTTAAACAACTTGTCACCACCTCCACCCACATCGCAGGTCACACACTCGACCCTATCTTCACCTCCAGCAAACATGTCTCCTTTAGCCACACCACAGCTCTCCTTTGGACTGACCACAGCTGCGTTCACTTCACCTACAACAAACCCACTTCCAACAACCACCCCCAACCCACTCTGCAAAGAAACTGGAACAAAAGCACCATCGACCAGATCTCCTCATCGCTTCTTCTAAACCCCACCGCCCACTCTTCAAACCCAGACCAAGCAGCCACCAACCTCACACAATGGTTATCCAACAGCGCCGACATCTTAGCACCACTGAAAAAACGACAAATCAAACTAGGCAGCAAGAAGGCCTCCTGGTTCAACGATGATCTTAAGAAATCCAAGAAACTCTGCCGCTCTCTTGAGAAGGCCTGGAAAAAAGACCCAACCACCAGCACCAAGGACACCTTTAAAAACGCCACCCGCATACACCACCAACTGATCCGGACCGCCAAAAAAGCCGCTTTCAAGGACAGACTAGACAACAACGCCCACAACAGTAAGGAATTATTCAACATCGTCAAGGAATTTACCAACCCCTCGGCCAACTCCAACGACATCTCCCCCTCTCAAGCCCTCTGCGACTCCCTAGCCTCATTCTTCCACAACAAAATTGCAGACATCCACAACAGCTTCGACAACCGACCCGAAGACAAAACCCTCCCAACCCCCTTCAGAACCCCCACCCCCCCTGAACATCCTCAACGACTGGAAGCCTATCTCCACTGAGGACACCATCCGTCTGATGAACTCCATCCACTCAGGATCCCCCACAGACCCATGCCCTCACCACATCTTTAACAAAGCAGACTCCATTATAGCACCGCACCTCCGAGACATCATCAACTGCTCCCTCAACTCCGCAACCTTCCCGGAAAGCTGGAAACATGCCGAACTCAGCGCCCTTCTGAAGAAACCCACAGCTGACCCCACTGAACTCAAAAACTACCGCCCTATCTCACTCCTGCCATTCCCGGCCAAAGTCATCGAGAAAGCTGTCAACAATCAACTTGCCGCCTTCCTCGAAACCAACAAATCCCTCGACTCCTCACAGTCCGGCTTCCGAGCCAAACACAGCACTGAGACCGCTCTCATCGCTGCAACTGACGACATTCGATCTCTTCTGGACAACGGAGACACAGTCGCCCTCATCCTCCTTGACCTCTACGCAGCCTTCGGCACAGTCTGTCATAGCACCCTTCTACAGCGCCTCAGAAACGTCGGAATCCAAGGAAAAGCACTGGAATGGATCACTTCGTTCCTCACCGGAAGAACCCAGAGAGTCCGCCTCCCACCATTCAAGTCAGGGTCCACTGAAGTCATTTGTGGCGTGCCACAAGGATCTTCTCTCAGCCCCACCCTCTTCAACGTATACATGAGCCCCCTTGCGACCATCGTTCGCCAACACAACCTCAACATCATCTCCTATGCTGACGACACTCAACTAATCCTCTCACTCACCAAAGACCCTAACACCGCCAAAACCAACCTACACGAAGGAATGAAAGAAGTAGCCGAGTGGATGAAGCACAGCCGTCTGAAACTGAACTCCGACAAAACAGAAGTCCTCATCTTAGGCACCTCCCCCTCCGCCTGGGATGACTCTTGGTGGCCAGAGCAGTGTAAATAACAAGGACCCCCTGTTCAGAAACTTAATTCACAGTACAGGGAAATAGACAGTGTAAACAATTGGCTAATAATATACATACATCAGGAAAGAGCAGTAAAAAAGACACCAAACCAATAATTAAAAAAGTATGAAATTTCATTTAATTAGTCCACCCAAAATCCATGTTTAAAAACAATTAATAAAATACAAAAATAATACACAGTGAATATGTTAAAAACAACTAACTAATGCAGTATTCAGTACATCCCAAACAAAATTATTTTTGTAACATAACATCTATATTGTGGCAAACAGGTAGTTTTTAAACATGGATTTTGGGTGGACTAATTAAATGAAATTTCATACTTTTTTAATTATTGGTTTGGTGTCTTTTTTACTGCTCTTCCCTGATGTATGTATATTATTAGCCAATTGTTTACACTGTCTTGGTGGCCAGAGGCCCTTGGAAAGGCACCCATCCTGACAGACCACGCACGGAACCTGGGCATCATCCTGGACTCCGCACTCTCGATGACCAGACAAGTCAACGCCGTTTCATCATCTTGTTTCAACATTCTCTGCATGCTCAAAAAAACATTTCGCTGGATCCCCACCGAAACTCGTAAAACGGTCACCCACGCACTGGTCACTAGCCGCCTGGACTACGGAAACACCCTCTACGCCGGTACCACCGCAAAACTCCAGAAAAAACTCCAACGCATCCAGAACGCCTCTGCCAGGCTCATACTAGACATCCCGCGTAAAGAACACATCTCTGGTCATCTGAAAACCCTCCACTGGCTCCCCGTAAATAAGAGGATTACTTTCCTCCTCCTAACCCACGCACACAAAGCACTCTACGAACTCGGACCTGAATGCCTCAACACACGACTGTCCTTCTACACCCCCTCCCGTCAGCTACGTTCCTCCCACCAAGCCCTTGCTGCTGTACCTCGCATCAACAAAACTACCATGGGAGGCAGATCCTTCTCCTACCTGGCAGCTAAAGCTTGGAACTCCCTTCCCACTCACCTTCGCCTTACTCAGAACCACCTAGCATTCAGAAAGCAACTTAAAACTTGGATATTCGACAAATAATTCCCCACCCCTCCGCAAGCGCCTTGAGACCCTCTGGGTATGTAGCGCGCTATATAAATCTCTTTGACTTGACTTGACTTGACTTGACTGTAATGTCAATGGCAAGGGGTGAGTGTTTGTCATTGTTACAGTTTCCCCATGGCACCAGTGCCTAGAAATATTTGTGCAGAAGCTAAGTGTGTTCCAGACTGCACAGAGCAAGTGTGCTTATTTGCCTTCTTTTAGCACACACAATGTTGCACAGATGAGTACACCCTCATGCATTGACATGGCTTATGTGTTTCTTTCAGCAAGATAGAGCGGATTGCTATAGTCGCATAGGGTGGCTTGTGAAGGTAGATGTGTGCGCATCCATCCAAGACCAAAATAGTAGGCGGGGTGCCTTCTGTTTTCCTCTTACTAGGTGATTTTCACAAATACTACCATTAGGGGAAACAACGAGGGGATTTCCATTCAGCCTCTTTACCTTTTCGCAGATTATAAATTGGCCTAAATTGATGTTGAAACTGGCTACTGTTTTTCAGTTTGAAATGTGCATTCCAATTTTTGGTAGTCTAATATGGAGCGGTTTGCATTTCTATCTCTAGAAATGAATTTGCAAACTACATATAGTTGTGAAACATTCCTGGTTATTGATGGGCATCCCATCTACAATTTTAAGCTGTGTATGGATCCCACATGAGCACCCCTGTAAACTGATCCCATTGGCTCTGCAGGGAGAAAGGGTGCATAGTGGTGTCCTTTATCGCCTCCCTAGACGTCTTCTCTTTTCTCACGAATTATGAAATAAAAACACCTCTCTCTGGCTTTGCTTTGTTCCGTGCTTTAAATATTTGGAAAAATAACGGCCATCCTGTCATTTTCCATGCACCTCCATGTTTAACCACCACCTCTCTCCAATAATTAAGCAATGGTACTGGATAACCCCACACACACAAACACACACACACTCACTTCCCTCCTGAGCAGTGGCGTAACAAAACTTGAGGAAGTCCCGCCCCCATGCAAAGTACATGGAGTGGGCCCCCCAGTCAGGAGCTCTCGCTCGGACCATTGGCCAGCCACCCCTGCACACTGCCGAAGTAGGCCCCCTGGAGCTGCCCCTATACACAGCGTGGGCTAAGGTTAAGGCTCATTTATTGTGGATTGATTAGCAGATGTTTTGCCGTGAGCTACTCCATAAACCCACTATCAGCACAGAGAGAATTTCTCTGTACACCATGGTTTGCAAGAATTTACTCAGAATTTCTCAGACCTCATGTGTAAATTTTAAAAAGAAACACCGGAAACAGAAAGATGTAATCCCTGCTCACCATGCCCGACATCTTCTGTCTGAAGTTAATGCTTATTTAGTAAAATTCTGAGTCATGCAAATACACTTTATACTCCTTAAATGCAATAAATCCCTGCACCCGATCATGTCATGATACGCAGTAGCGGCAAACAAAACAGGTGATGGACCGAATGTGGATCAATGTCACACATTCACCCCAGTCCAAAGATCTGGGCCCAAATCCATCGTTTTTTTGCACTCCACACCACCCTGGGTTAGACAATGGCGATATGCAAATCAGCTCTGACCCTGTGCCTCGTGACAACAGTCCAGTCCGAACTACCAAGCCATGTCTTTCCCAGACCGGAATCAAGCATCCGAGGACCGGACCGGTTTCGAGGTAACACCTCTCATCAGCCCGGCTAGCTTGACTCCAGTGGTGTGGAGTGCCTGGGACCCACGTCTGAGCATCCCCAGCGCACTTATGGCGAATTTGCAAACAAAACAGATGATGGACCGAATGTGGATCAATGTCACACATTCACCCCAGTCCAAAGATCTGGGCACAAATCCATCGTTTTTTTGCACTCCACACCACCCGGGTTAGACAATGGCGATATGCAAATCAGCTCTGACCCTGTACCCCATGGGAACAGTCCAGTCCGAACTACAAAAGCCATGTCCTTCCCAGAACGGAATCAAGCATCCGAGGACCAGACCGGTTTCGAGGTAACACCTCTCATCAGCCCGGCTAGCTTGACTCCAGTGGTGTGCAGTGCCTGGGACCCACGTCTGAGCATCCCCAGCGCACTTATGGCGAATTTGCAAACAAAACAGGTGATGGACCGAATGTGGATCAATGTCACACATTCACCCCAGTCCAAAGATCTGGGCCCAAATCCAGCGTTTTTTTGCACTCCACACCACCCTGGGTTAGACAATGGCGATATGCAAATCAGCTCTGACCCTGTGCCCCATGGAAACAGTCCAGTCCGAATTACAAAAGCCATGTCCTTCCCAGAACGGAATCAAGCATCCGAGGACCGGACCGGTTTCGAGGTAACACATCTCATCAGCCCGGCTAGCTTGACTCCAGTGGTGTGGAGTGCCTGGGACCCACGTCTGAGCATCCCCAGCGCACTTATGGCGAATTTGCAAACAAAACAGGTGATGGACCGAATGTGGATCAATGCCACACATTCACCCCAGTCCAAAGATCTGGGCCCAAATCCATCATTTTTTTGCACTCCACACCACCCTGGGTTAGACAATGGCGATATGCAAATCAGCTCTGACCCTGTGCCCCATGGGAACAGTCCAGTCCGAACTACAAAAGCCAGGTCCTTCCCAGAACGGAATCAAGCATCCGAGGACCGGACCGGTTTCGAGGTAACACCTCTCATCAGCCCGGCTAGCTTGACTCCAGTGGTGTGGAGTGCCTGGGACCCACGTCTGAGCATCCCCAGCGCACTTATGGCGAATTTGCAAACAAAACAGGTGATTGACCGAATGTGGATCAATGTCACACATTCACCCCAGTCCAAAGATCTGGGCCCAAATCCATCGTTTTTTTGCACTCCACACCACCCTGTGTTAGACAATGGCGATATGCAAATCAGCTCTGACCCTGTGCCCCATGGGAACAGTCCAGTCCGAACTACAAAAGCCATGTCCTTCCCAGAACGGAATCAAGCATCCGAGGACCGGACCGGTTTCGAGGTAACACCTCTCATCAGCCCGGCTAGCTTGACTCCAGTGGTGTGGAGTGCCGGGGACCCACGTCTGAGCATCCCCAGCGCACTTATGGCGAATTTGCAAACAAAACAGGTGATGGACCGAATGTGGATCAATGTCACACATTCACCCCAGTCCAAAGATCTGGGCCCAAATCCATCGTTTTTTTGCACTCCACACCACCCTGGGTTAGACAATGGCGGTATGCAAATCAGCTCTGACCCTGTGCCCCATGGGAACAGTCCAGTCCGAACTACAAAAGCCATGTCCTTCCCAGAACGGAATCAAGCATCCGAGGACCGGACCGGTTTCGAGGTAACACCTCTCATCAGCCCGACTAGCTTGACTCCAGTGACCTGAAAGCAATCATGTTAGACGTCAAGGCCACAGTCTCCGGTATTGCAACCCAGCTGGATAAGCTATATTCCCGCCTGGGCATAGTTAAGGCTAGGATGGACTCCCATGATTCTCGTCTCGCACACGTGGAGGTTAGGTTCTCGGATGCTGAGGACTATATGGTTGGAGACCGCCTCAAATTGCTGCAAATGGACAAAATGCTGGAACTCATCAAGAGCAAAAACGTCTTTTTGGAGGCACACTCCCACAGGCGCAACCTCCGCATCACGGGTGTGCCTGAATCCTCCAATATAACAAAAATGGAGGACTTCATTGAGCAACTTTTGCATGGCCTGTTTGGTGACCTCCTGTACCAAGTTTTCATCGTAGAGAGGGCACATCGCTCTCTGGGGCCCCGGCCTCCCCCGGAGCCCCACCCCACCCAATCATTGCCAAACTGTTGAACTTTCGTGACCGAGGCGTGATCCCCGAGCTGCCCGCGAGAGAGGTGAGGTCCCTCATCAAGAAACCTCACTCGCCTTCTATCCGGACTTCACCATGGCGGTGCAGGTCGCCTGGCGTGAGTTCCTACCAGCTAAACGGCTGCTCCAGAAGCTCGATGTCTCCTAATCCCTGGTCTACCCGGCCAAACTGTGGGTCAAAGATGGTTCTCAAACACACCTCTTCAGCTAGCCATCAGCCCCTCTGGCCTTTGCGAAGAAGTTGGACAAGAGACAGCGCTCGTCCCCCTCAGCTCACAGCAGGTTAATGGTGGCGACACTAGTGACAACGACTAGTATGGACATCTGCAACGTTGTCCTGGCCATTCAATATGTTAGTTTGGACGCTTTCTCAGGTTGTTGCCAGTTTACATTACATTCACCCAGTTGGGCCTCTCTCTGTTGTCTCCTGCTGACCCCACCACTTAAGGAGGGCGGGCTATATCCATGGTGCTCAGCCACCCTTGAAATCAGAGGCGGTGTCCGTCATTGCCTAAGGACCTCCTGAACTTGCTGCGCAGACCATCCCCCGCCTGGTGGCAGCACACATCCGACCTCGATCATACCTTGGTGTTACCTTTTGCTATGTGAAAATGTTGTCCGTACTATATCTCGGCTTGACCACCCTGGGGGTGTACTGTATGACAGGCAGAGCCATGCCTCCTCGGTATAACTCCCTCCTCCATTTCCACTGGTCCCAATCGAAGTTTGTTTCCACGGGGTAGGGTGGGGTGGCACACTCAACCTAATTGGGGGGTACTGTATTGCTGGTTTTGTTGCCTCTTCTCAGAGGCTTGTTTTGATCTGTATTCCATGTCGTTCTTGGTATCATGTTGCCTGATTCGCTATCATACGGCACGTCACTGACACCACTCACCCCACACATCAGTCTCTATCCGCCGCCCAGCGTCACTGCACCTTAGCATGACAGCTACCACGCTTTGAACTTGGAACATCAGGGGCCTTAATGATAATCGTAAGGCCCGCCTTGCGCACGCCCACCTCATAAGGCACAAGGTGGACATATGCTTTCTTCAGGAGACATACCTCCTGCCTGCCACCTCCTCAAGGCTCCTGTCAAAGCACTGGGGCAAAATCCACTCTTCCTTGTTTTCTAACTATTGGCAGGGGTGTCCATTCTCCTGCATAGGGGGCTGCCCCGGCGCACATCCAGACTGTCATTGACCCAGACAGTCGATTTCTTCTCTTACATGGCACTCTCCTAGCCCAACCATTTATCCTAGCTGCAATATATGGCCCCTACTCAGACAGCCTGAAGTTTTTCTCACATGATTTGCAGCATATTTCTACTCTAGGACCTGCCACTCTCCTTTGGGGAGGAGACTTCAACACCACACTCTCATCCTCACTTGACTGCTCCGGGTTGCACACTCAGCACCCCCGCGCTACTGCAATGTTGCATTCCATACTGTCCGATAACTCCTTATTGGATGGATGGCGACATGCTCACCCAGATGTAAGCAAGGGCCCCTGTATAACAGGCTTGGGTGGTTGTTCCTCCTGGTCGGACCTTTGGGTCACTACTCACGATGCCTTTGACTGCGTTGCCACCGTGGATCACATGGCCTAAACACTCTCCGATCACTCTATTGTGCGCTTGTGTGTCCCACAAACCCCACACTGTATGTTTGCCTAGCGGCTGCCTCCGAATGTGCTTCCCGACTCGGTCTCCTGCAAGGAGATACAAACGGCAATTGTCAATTACTTCGAACTCAACTCCTGCTTGGTCGATTTCCCCTTAACACTCTGGGAGGGCTTCAAAGCGGTGATTCGGAGCAAGTGTATTTCCAAGCAGTCCAGAGTGTTGCGCTCCATCCGGAGTGTCTTGGAGCATCTTGAGGGGGAAATCAGGACCCTGGGCTCCCAACAGTCCCAGAACCCCAATCCCATCACCTTGGCGCAGATAAGAAGCAAACTTACTGTATTCCAGGAAAAAGCCAACAGAGAGATTTCATTCCTGGTCAGGGAGGCTAGATCCCGTCGTTACGGCGAAGGTTACAGCCCTGGAAAAACCCTCACCAACATTCTGTGCCAACTGCACGCCGCCTCATATGTCACTTTTGAAGAATGGGGGAGTCAGGTCCTGGGACGTGGGGCTAGCTGGACCATTAATATAACTAAGTACACAGATTGCCAGCCACACACTTACTTAAATCCTCTATTTTTGAGGGAACAAACCATAAGAGACTTCCTGGTTCGTTCGGGTATATCACTCAAACCCTTTTATTATTTATTTGTTTTTTGTCTTTTTTTAAGTATTGATGTATGAAAGGGACACCTTATCGTTTTGTACACCTTATATACAATTATTTACAATTCGCGATTATTTACAACACAAACACATACACATACACATAACTAGTTGTATTATACAAAGTGAATTGCTCTGATATATATACACTCAAATATACATACTACGAAGAAAAAATCATCCGTAATTCCATAAAGACCAGAGTCAAAAGTATAAACTTGATGACAATCATAAATCAATGAACTACAATTGAATGTAGGCAGTTCAAAAAAGGAAAAATAGACTTCAAATTAATTCATTCAGTCCATTCAACCAATAAATGGCTGATCTTTTTACGCCAACGCGTTTCGAATCCGGTATGTCAACTCTACGGATTCTCATCAGGGCTCTGTCTTAATACGGGATATCTGCAAGTGTATAAAATAAAACTTGTTTTAGCTACATTTCTGACAGTTGTTTAGCTTCCAACTACATTTAACTCGGATTCCTCATATTACCTGTTGAACCAGCAGCCGCCGGTCAAGGGTAGGGTATTAGTTCTGACTGAGTTTCTTTTCTTTTCGGGATCTAAAAACAAACGCAGGTATCATGACCTGTTCTTGCTCACTTTCTAAGACCAGAATGGGGCACATATGTTATCAACATACCTTACTGGATCATGCTCGTGATCCTACGTTTCCACCAAATGGGAGTTAATTTTCAGTCTTGTATTACAGCCTGAAAATAATGAGAATAACGTTTTACGCGCTTTTTATGCACAGACGGAGAGAGTATGGCACTCGTTGCTCTACTCAGCATACCTGCTCTGAGGGATTCCTCGCATGGGCTGTTCGTGTTCTAATCGGTTGCAGCGGTAAACGCTTTCTAACCATGTAGGCACCGCTTTCCTCAGTCCTTATTATTTGCGCTCGCTTTCCCTAGAGGAAATAACAGCGTTTTATTAGGTTTCTGGGGCTACTGCAATATTGGTGGCAAATCAAACCCATGTTAGCTCTAGACTTACTTGAACAAGCTGTGACTCGGCATCTAGCTCTCATTCACTTAGTTTGGCAGCCATGTTGTAACATGGTTTTGGACCTACTTATAGCTACTTGCTTGGCGGCCATCTTAGAGTGGGGTCGCTAGAGAAAGCTCTCATTCAGTTAGTTTGGCAGCCATGTTGTAACGTGGTTTTTGACCTACTTATATCTACTTGCTTGGCGGCCATCTTAGAGTGGGGTCGCTAGAGAAGGCTATCATTTAGATGTGAAAAAAGGTGAATTCTCATTATTTTCAGGCTGTAATACAAGACTGAAAATTAACTCCCATTTGGTGGAAACGTAGGATCACGAGCATGATCCAGTAAGGTATGTTGATAACATATGTGCCCCATTCTGGTCTTAGAAAGTGAGCAAGAACAGGTCATGATACCTGCGTTTGTTTTTAGATCCCGAAAAGAAAAGAAACTCAGTCAGAACTAATACCCTACCCTTGACCGGCGGCTGCTGGTTCAAAAGGTAATATGAGGAATCCGAGTTAAATGTAGTTGGAAGCTAAACAACTGTCAGAAATGTAGCTAAAACAAGTTTTATTTTATACACTTGCAGATATCCCGTATTAAGACAGAGCCCTGATGAGAATCCGTAGAGTTGACATACCGGATTCGAAACGCGTTGGCGTAAAAAGATCAGCCATTTATTGGTTGAATGGACTGAATGAATTAATTTGAAGTCTATTTTTCCTTTTTTGAACTGCCTACATTCAACTGTAGTTCATTGATTTTTGATTGTCATCAAGTTTATACTTTTGACTCTGGTCTTTATGGAATTACGGATGATTTTTTCTTCGTAGTATGAATATTTGAGTGTATATATATCAGAGCAATTCACTTTGTATAATACAACTAGTTATGTGTATGTGTATGTGTTTGTGTTGTAAATAATCGCGAATTGTAAATAATTGTATATAAGGTGTACAAAACGATAAGGTGTCCCTTTCATACATCAATACTTAAAAAAAGACAAAAAACAAATAAATAATAAAAGGGTTTGAGTGATATACCCGAACGAACCAGGAAGTCTCTTATGGTTTGTTCCCTCAAAAATAGAGGATTTAAGTAAGTGTGTGGCTGGCAATCTGTGTACTTAGCCTCATATGTCACAGCACTCCAAGACGATATCCCCCATTGAGGTGGTTGCCAGGCTCTCCATCTTTTACTTGCAGCTATATGCTGCTGGAGAGGCACCCTCTCGCGAAGTCCTCGATCAGTATTTCGAGATGATCAATCTCCTATGGCTGGGTAATAGGCACCAGGAATTTCTTGATGAACCATTCACTAATAAAGAGATATTGGCTGTCATCAGTGGTCTCCCCAGTGACAAAGCCCCTGGCTCCGATGGCCTACCTGTATCCTTTTTAATAAGCAATTTGTGCCCCTCTTTGTTCCACCTCTGGCTGCCATGTACAACAAATCTTTTGAATGCGGCTGCTTCCCCCGTACTCTGCGAGGCCATGCTTACACTTCTTTTAAAGTCCGACAAATCCCAATAGCTTTGCAACGCCTATCCCCCCTTATCCCTCATCAATACTGATAACAAACTTTTTGCCAAATTGCTGGCCTCGCGCTTTCTTCCTCTCATGCCATTGATAGCTCGCCCAGATCAGTCTGGCTTCATTCCCGGGCATGCCACATCGCACAAGCCACTGTCCATATTTGCCGTCCTCCATCAGATCAATCCCTCCCTACCGGCCATGGTGGCTCTTTTAAATGCCATAAAGGCCTTCAACATGCTTAAATGGCCCTTGCTTTCCTACCTCCTTCCTCATCTGGGTTTCAGCCCAGTCTTTGTGCGCAATGTCCAGCTGTTATACACCCTACCCACCGCCCACATGCAAATAAACGGTCAGATCTTTGAGCTGATCCACATCGCGAGGGGCCCTAGGCAGGGGTGTGCTCTCTCCCCATGCTATTCTCAATTGCCATGGAGCCTCTTGCTGCCAGGCTCAGACAGCACCACATCCAAAGGGGCATAGGCTTTGCGGCTCGGGGCCTGGTTGTCTCTATGTACTTGGATGATGTCACTGTATATCCGCAATACACAGGAAAAACTTGCCTCCATGATCAGGGAGGCGGTGCTGTTTGGGGGATTTTCAGTAAGGGTGGGCGGGCAGCTACGCTCCGTGCCGGCTTCTACGCATTTTGTGTAGCAGGCGTAGAATTCGGCACTACGCACGCTCCGCAGACGGTGCGTAGCTGGCCGCCACCCGCCTCCTCCCGACCTCCCTAAATACTTTAATTAAAATGTTAGAAAGAATTAAAAGGCACTTACCTTGCCCGCCGCTGCCCGCCGCGTCCCTGGGGCTCGCTCTCTTCATCGCTGCCGTCTTGGGTAATAATGCGCATGCGCGGCCGGCCGCGCATGCGCATTTCTCACGAGAAATGCGCATGCGTGGCCGCCCGCATGCGCATTAGTACCCAAGACGGCGACGATGAAGAGAGGGAGCCCCGGAGACGCGGCGGGCAAGGTAAGTGCCTTTAAATTCTTTCTAACATTTAAATTAAAGTATTTAGGGAGGGCGGGAGGGAGGGAGGCCTGCGGTGCGTAGTGGGGCTACGCGGAGTGCGGAGGTGGGCATAGTTTCTCGCCCACTTCACGTAGCTCCGCGAAGCCTCACTACGCCCACTACGCCCAGGCCTAATTTTCAGGCATCCAGGTAAACTGGAGAAAATCCATTCTCTTTCCTCTCACAGATGCTACCACCCCCTTTGCCTCGGATTATCCATTCATCTGGGCGTCAGGTCCTACCAGATACCTCGGCATTTGGCTCTGCAGGGACATGGATGAGCTGTGGAAGGCCAACTTCGGCTATGGATTGGTTGAACACCAACATTCAACTGTGGCAGAACCTTCCCCTATCGCTGGCTGGGTGTATCCCCATCGCCAATATGGTGGACTCCCGAAATGTTTATATCTCTTTCTAAACGTTCCCGAGCCCCTCATGGCACATTTCTTTCGTAAACTGTGCTCTCTCATTATCACCCTTGTTTGGGCCGGGCGGCAGCCCAGAATAGCATACAGTATTCTCACGCTCCCCCTATCCAGGGTTGGCCTGGACACCACATACTTTAAGTTATACGCGCTCAGTGCCCAGGACAGCTTTCTTCACTTCTGGTTGCACCTCACGCCTTTCCAACCAAATGTTGCAGTGGAAGCCGATCTCGCCACTCCTTGGCCACTACAGACCCTCTTTGCTCCTCTTAAACCCCCCCCCCCACTGTGAGATTGACACAGTGGAAAACATACGCTGGGAGGGTCTCCAGCAATACACTGGTGCTAGCACACTCTCCACACACACCATGCCCACGCAAATAACCCTTGAAGAAAGGGGGAGTCAGGTCCTGGGACGTGGGGCTAGCTGGACCATTAATATAACTAAGTGCCCAGAATGCCAGCCACACACTTACTTAAATCCTCTATTTTTGAGGGAACAAACCATAAGAAACTTCCTGGTTCGTACGGGTATATCACTCAAACCCTTTTATTATTTATTTGTTTTTTGTCTTTTTTTAAGTATTGATGTATGAAAGGGACACCTTATCGTTTTGTACACCTTATATACAATTATTTACAATTCGCGATTATTTACAACACAAACACATACACAGAACTAGTTGTATTATACAAAGTGAATTGCTCTGATATATATACACTCAAATATTCATACTACGAAGAAAAAATCATCCGTAATTCCATAAAGACCAGAGTCAAAGTATAAACTTGATGACAATCAAAAATCAATGAACTACAGTTGAATGTAGGCAGTTCAAAAAAGGAAAAATAGACTTCAAATTAATTCATTCAGTCCATTCAACCAATAAATGGCTAATCTTTTTACGCCAACGCGTTTCGAATCCGGTATGTCAACTCTACGGATTCTCATCAGGGCTCTGTCTTAATACGGGATATCTGCAAGTGTATAAAATAAAACTTGTTTTAGCTACATTTCTGACAGTTGTTTAGCTTCCAACTACATTTAACTCGGATTCCTCATATTACCTGTTGAACCAGCAGCCGCCGGTCAAGGGTAGGATATTAGTTCTGACTGAGTTTCTTTTCTTTTCGGGATCTAAAAACAAACGCAGGTATCATGACCTGTTCTTGCTCACTTTCTAAGACCAGAATGGGGCACATATGTTATCAACATACCTTACTGGATCATGCTCGTGATCCTACGTTTCCACCAAATGGGAGTTAATTTTCAGTCTTGTATTACAGCCTGAAAATAATGAGAATAACGTTTTACGTGCTTTTTATGCACAGACGGAGAGAGTGTGGCACTCGTTGCTCTACTCGGCATACCTGCTCTGAGGGATTCCTCGCTTGGGCTGTTTGTGTTCTAATCGGTTGCAGCGGTAAACGCTTTCTAACCATTTGGGCACCGCTTTCCTCAGTCCTTATTATTTGCGCTCGCTTTCCCTAGAGGAAATAACAGCGTTTTATTAAGTTTCTGGGGCTACTGCAATATTGGTGGCAAATCAAACCCATGTTAGCTCTAGACTTACTTGAACAAGCTGTGACTCGGCATCTAGCTCTCATTCACTTAGTTTGGCAGCCATGTTGTAACATGGTTTTGGACCTACTTATAGATACTTGCTTGGCGGCCATCTTAGAGTGGGGTCGCTAGAGAAAGCTCTCATTCACTTAGTTTGGCAGCCATGTTGTAACATGGTTTTGGACCTACTTATAGCTACTTACTTGGCGACCATCTTAGAGTGGGGTCGCTAGAGAAGGCTATCATTTAGATGTGAAAAAAGGTGAATTTAAACCACATATGAAAACATACGCGCAATTACCATCGACCCTTTCTTTTGGAGGCACTATACTAGATAAAGCTCACACTCTAGATATTTCAGAAAGCGAGTTGAGCCCGCTGAGTGCGCTATTAAACTTAAGTATAAGGTAGGCCTCTTTTTTTAGTAGAAGTTTATCATGGTCAATGGGTCTAGACTGTTGCAGAACATATAGAATTGACCACTTTAAGTCATTCTCAGTGTGTTTATTTTCAATGCAATGCTCCACCATAGGTGCTGTAAGCACTTTATTCTTGATTTTAGACTTATGTTGCGTTATGCGCATATTCACTTGTTGTGTTGTCTTGCCTATGTAAATCTTATTACATGGGCAGATGACTACATACACAACATTTCGTGTTTTACAATTTGAGAAACTTAAGTGTTTCCACTTAATATTCCCATGTTGGAATTCCTTCCCTTCCACAGTAGTCCCACAGGCCACACATATCCCACATTTATGATGTCCCTCAATGGGTTTCATTCCCCATTGAGACAATAGGTCACTCTTAGGTTTGGGTAATGCTATCTCGGCTCGGACAAGATGTTGTCCGATGCTCCTGTTCTTACGATACGCGAAAAGAGGACGGGGAAATGGACAGTCCAGGTTTTCTAGTAAGTGCCAATTTTTTAACACGGTTTGTCTGAATTTGTTTGTGTCAGGCCCAAATGTGGTGACACAGACCATCCGGTCTAGTTCAGCCTTTGATTTTGTTTGTAGCAAGCATTCGCGTGGTGTACATCGTGCCCGCTTGAATGAGTTTTTTAACAGTTTTTTTGGATAACCACGGCTTTCCATTTCGTGACAGAATGTGTCAGCGTGTCTTTCATACTCTGACAACTCCGTGCAGTTTCTCCTGATACGGAGCAGTTTGCAATAGGGCAAGTTAGCCTTCAAGTTCCTGGGGTGGTCACTTTGGTGGTGCAGTATTGTGTTTTTATCAGTCTGCTTCTTGTACAAAGAGGAGACCAACTTCCCATTTGAACATGTGATTTCCACATCCAGGAACGTCATTCTTGTGTCACTGGTCTCAATAGAAAATGTAATGTCTGGATGTTTGGAATTAAGCCATCCATGAAATTTCATCAACTCTGTGTGGCTCCCCTGCCACAGGAGCCACACGTCGTCGATATATTGTAGCCATTGCTTAATGTGACTGCAATATGGGTTATCCTTTTCAATAAATTTCTTCTCATATTCTGCCATATACAATATGGCCATCTCAGGAGCATAGGGGCATCCCATAGCAGTCCCTTTGGTCTGCATAAAGAACTGCTCATTGAATCAGAAGTAATTTTTGCGTAACGCTATTTCTGCCAATTTGAGAATAAAGCTGGTAGGGACTCGATGTGGTCTTGCACGAGCTTCTAAATAAAGCTCAATTACTTCCAATGCCTCTCCCTGGGGTATTTGAGTATAAAGGGACGTGACGTCCATTGTCACAAGCAATTGTGATGCAGGATTAAAATCAGTCCCTTCTACTTTGACGAGGAAATCCATTGTGTCTCTGAGATATGATTTAACAGAGCTAACAAAGGGCTTCAAGAAAAAATCAACATATTTCGCAAGTGGTTCCAGTCAGGAATCGCACCCAGAAACAATGGGTCATCCTGGCGGCTCATTTAGACTTTTATGGATCTTGGGGAGGAAGTACAGGATTGGAGTCCTGGGATATTTTTTGATTAAAAATTCACCTTCTCTCACACCAACATAGCCTTCATCTAACCCTATTTTAACAGTATCTGCTATCAGTCCCTGAATGTTTTTGACCGGATCTTCCTGTAGGGTTCTATACCAAACAGTGTTGCTCACCTGTGTATTGGCTTCAGCAAGATATTGTTCTCTTGGCCAAAGGACTACAGCTCCGCCTTTGTCGGCCTGTTTCACAACTATCGACGTATCATTCCTCAAGTCATGTAGTGCACTTCTCTGTCCTTTACTCATATTCTGTTGGAAATATTTGTTATTTTTCTCTAGTTTGTCAATTGAGGAAAGCATGATTTGTTCGAAGGCATAAACCTGTTTAGGAATTTTTTGACTAGGTATGAAGGTCGATTTATTACGTAACCATGTAGTTTCTTTTTCTATCATAGGTTGCTGATTGGCAAAAAAGGCCCTCAGTCAAATTTTGCGACAAAATTCTTTGGTCTCTAACTTCATTTGGGTAAAGTCTGTTTGTTGACGAGATACAAATTTTAGTCCAAGATTTAGTACGGATTCCTCATCTTTTGTGAGTGTTTTGTCTGATAGATTGACTATTGTGGATGGTGCCTTTATGATTTGTAAAAATTCCTCCTTGTCCGCATCTCCCATGGCACCTTGAATCTGGTTTTTCCTTGCTGGCCCTTCTCTAAAAAAGACACCTGCTTTTTATTTTGGTTTCCTCGCGTATCAGAGCCCGATGAGTCTGATGATGATGAGGTTTCGGAAAAGGTTTTAAACCTATATTGGGACCTCCCCTGATAATTACGCAATGCTCCCCTTGACTCAGGCTGAGTATAGTACTCGTCCTTCAGAAATGGATATGCTCTCTCGAGCGTGAATGCCTTAGAGTCTCTCTCGTATTGTGCGATTTTATTATTCAGTGTGTTATCTTTAAATGTAGAAATTTCTTTGTCTTTTTTTTCTAATAGCGCTTTAGCGTCAGAAATTGTGGGACTGTCTTTTATCACCTGGGTTAGTGTTTCTATTTCCTCGAGTTCTTTTAAGCTGATTCTTTGAGCAGTTTCTATCGTATGGACCATCAGGTCCCTACTGCATTTCGTATTAATACAGCTAAATCCCTTTCTGTATTCAGTGTCCTCGGTAAAGATCACAGGGACATTCTTCACCTGTAACCCCCAGGGAATAGTTCCACCTCTCAAATGTTTTAATAGAAAGTGCCCATGTAGTTCTGTCCGTAAGTGTTTCTTACTCAGCCTTATTAGTTTGTCCGATTCGTTTTGCTGTTGAGCCGAAGAGCTCAAAGCAACATTTGAGAATGCAGAGGAAGCAATCAGATTCTGTATCCTTTCTTCACTAAACGATAAGGTGTCCTTCTCAGCCATTCCTTTTTGGAAGGATAGAATATCCCTCCTGTTTTAATCTTAAAGCCAGAAGGCAACCTGAATTAATCGTGTGCCCATGAAACTCTTGCGGGGGTGTCCCGCTCTAACGTTTGAAGAATGGGGAGTCAGGTCCTGGGACGTGGGGCTAGCTGGACCATTAATATAACTAAGTGCACAGAATGCCAGCCACACACTTACTTAAATCCTCTATTTTTGAGGGAACAAACCATAAGAAACTTCCTGGTTCGTACGGGTATATCACTCAAACCCTTTTATTATTTATTTGTTTTTTGTCTTTTTTTAAGTATTGATGTATGAAAGGGACACCTTATCGTTTTGTACACCTTATATACAATTATTTACAATTCGCGATTATTTACAACACAAACACAAACACATACACATAACTAGTTGTATTATACAAAGTGAATTGCAAATAACCCAGCATTTCCTCCCCTGCAGTCTGCCGCCATGGCCAAGTGCTGCGCGTATGGGTCACATGACATTGGCGGACCTTCACCCTGACAATACCTTCTTCACCACTGACGGCATGGCTGGCTCAATGGATACTCTGTTATATTATTAAATTAGAGCGCCCTGTCGAGAGAGTCACTCCACATTCCCTCTGCCCCCTTCAGCCCTTGCTGCCCTTGACTTCATTTATGCTTCTAGCTCTCTGTGTAAAATGGTCACCAGGATATATGGTCTCACGCTCGCTACTACTCCTGTCAATACTGAATGTGCCCGCAATGCCTGGAGCAAGGACCTGGACACGGACCTGTCCCAGGATGTTTGGTTGTACTGCTGCAACCAGATTAAACGCCTGTCCCCCAACTATAGGTTATGGCTCATTCACTTCAAATACTTGCACAGATTATACCGTACACGTGCGACACTGCACAGAATGGGACTCATCGCCAGCTACAGATGTATGCGGTGCTCCTCCCCTGCAGCTGATTTTTCTCACCTGGCTGGTTGTGCCCTAATATCTCTGCCTTTTGGCAGGACGATTGCACTGCCATCTCTGAGATCACCTCCACACATTTTGCTCCAAACCCCCTGGTGTACCTCCTGGGCTATGTGAAACACTTTCCAACCTCTAGTCGCAAACTCATTGCCATGCTACTGGTTCTTGCCAGGCGTAGGGTGTCCATTCACTGGGGAAGGAGACCAGCACCAGAAGGTCCATGCCTGGTTTGAGGACTCTGCACATTGTCAGACGCTACTGGGGGAGTTTTGGGAACTGATGCCGGCTGCCAGCAAGGCGCCTGATATTTGGGGCCCTCTCATCTCCTATTTACAACACCAAGACACCCCATCCACTTCACTGCCCAATGAGCCCGGTGAATCAGCCATGCCCGATGCGTACAGCGCAGCTGGTTAGCCTCACACGACTGTGCCATCCCGCGCCCCCCACAACACTATCCACTACTTCCAGTACAAGTTTCAGCCCTCCTGTGTGTTCCATTCCTGCTCAGCGCCAAATCTCCTCCTGCTATGTCGTTCTCTGGTGATATCATCATGCTCACCCCAATGTGTATGTAACGGGTATGAAATGTGACTTGACCTGTGCCTCATTGATGGAATGTAATGAAACATGTGGTTTAATCTTCAATAAAGGTTTTCAAAAAGGAAAAAAAAACATTGAATGGACAGACAAATTCTCCAGGACAATGAATCTGAAGATGGTGACCATATGCATTATCTTTTGAGATGGGAGTCTGATGGCAGGAGAAAGCAAAATGGCATGGACAGTCTACGCCGAACAACAACAAATAAACAGAGTAGCTATTACAAGAGGAGAGTTCCGGACCCAACCACCAGATGGCGGATTAATGCACAGCATGTGAATCCAGAAAGTTCTTCAAGCTGCAAAACAACTGGTACGTAACCATTCTGTTTCCTGTTGATCAAGACTATTAGTTTAGCATTGCCTGGATATGCTGTAATGGGGGTTGCAACAGATGAACCAGAGGGTTCTTATAAGTGTGGAACAATGTAGGTCTCAGGGAGGATCCCTGGGTACCCCATAGTGGAGATGATAGGTAAGAGGTGAGAAATTATTTAAGGAAATGTCCTTCTTTTCGAGTGATAAAAAAGATTGAAGGCATTTAAAAGCAATGTTTCAGACCCCCAGGTCAAAGGGGGAGTCTAGAAGAATAAGGTGTTAGAATCTATTGAATGCTGCATATAATGAACTCAAAGTAGCTGAGCCACCATTGTCCAGAATGGAAAATAGATGATCAGTGACAGCCACTAAGTCAGTTTCTGTGCTGTAGGAGGGTCTAAATCCAGAGTGAGAATAGAACCAAGCATTTGGCTTCCAGGTAGTCTGAGAGCATAGTGATCAACATTTTTTCTAGCATCTTGGAGATAGCTGGAAGCAACAAAATTGGTCTACAGTAAGATAAGACAAAGTGATCTGCAGAGAATTTTTTTGGGGCAAAAGAATATGAAATAAGCTTCAGGCTACAATTCAAATCCAATCGCCACTCTCTGGAACACGCAGGTAGCAGTGTTCCAAGAGAGAACAGAAGGGTTACAGGGAAGAACACTACAGAATAAATAATACTTGCTCGTTCTGAGCTAGTAGAGACTGTGCCAGATGCAAGAGATTTAAAAGCTGGCAAAGGAAAGGACTGTGTGTGTCCATTACCTAGCTTCAAGAAATGCAGTGTGAAAGGGTCATTCGCTGAACCTGAGGAAAAGTTACCTCAGGTTCAAACCTCAGACACAAACAAACAAAAAGATGTACTATGCATGCACCATTTTAGTTCCATGTCTTTATGTAGTGTCATGCCATGAATCTTTGTCTAAAAAGATTCTGGTGCACAGAGCCCAGAATGGATTTATCCCCACCCAAAATACATCCCAGAACCTGAAATGCCAATGTAAGGTCATGGAATGGTCCCCAGTGGTTTGGCCCCACTCAGCCTGCATAGCTATAGATTTTGAACAAACTTTGACTCCATACACTGGGATTAGGTATATATGCGGCCCTGCATCAATACAGTTTGTGCCCGTACTTAGGGGCCGATTATGATTGCGGATAACCAGCATCCTCTGGCCCGGCGGAAGCCACCGCCGGCCCTGAGTATGCGGATTATCCGCTGCGGACTGGAAAAAGACCCACCGCCAGATTAGGATGGCTGGGGGATCTATTTTCCGTCCGCCGCTTTTCCGCCGCGGTTGCCTTCCGACCGCGGCGGAAAAGCTCTAACATGGCTGACGGTGTCTGTCAGACACCGCCAGGCATATTAGGATGGAGCTGGTCCTATGCCTTTCCACAGCGGCATTTCAGCCGTGGAAAGGCATACAGTGTTTTCTTTGGGGGCCCGTTGCGGGCCCCCACGGGAGAAGGGGGGGTGGGTGGTGCACATGGGGGGTACCTATGGTACCCCCCTGCCTTTGCGTGCACGAAGCGGCTGGCACCACGCGGTGCCTGCAGCTTCGTGCATGCAAAAGCAAACATGCATTTTTTAACATTGCGGCGTGTGCTGCTTCAAGCAGCACCCGCCGCAATGTTAAAAAGGTGGCGGTCACATCCTAATCAGCACGGAGAGACTGCTGCTGCCTCTGCGGACGGTCCCTCCTCCTCTGGGGACGCAGGTCCGTCCGCCATCCTAATGAGCCCCTATATTGGATGGATAAAATTGTTATACTCAGCGTCTACAGTCAGAGTGAGAACTGGGAGATGTCTGCACTAGCCTGAACAAATTAGACAAGATCTTTGAAATCTTTCAAAAACTGTCCGGCCTAACATTTAGCTACTCTAAGACCTGTGTCTTCCTGTTATGTTTCAAAAAAATGGAGGTACCCCTGCTACTTGCGACAGGTGGGGGAACTTAACACTAGAGAATGAGTAGAAGCCCTGTCTTAGTGGTTCTTAATCCAAATGACCTCATAAATAGAGAAAGAGGATTAAATATTTAAGGAACTTATGCAACAAAGTTACTCAAATGGTGACTAAAGCAGGGCAATATCAAGTAGACAAGTGGACAAACTAAATGAAAACTAATAAAAGTGATTGAACAGAATAAGTTTGTATACAAAATATAAAATTTATTTCCTCCCGAACGGGTTACAATCTAAAACATGGTTAAAAATTAGTGCATACAGGCCACCCAAGAGTGGTAAATAATTGCAAAATTATACTTAAAAACAATCCTAACTACAAAAGTGAACACAGTCGACGCAGCGTTTCGGTGTTTTTCTGTCTTCACACCTTCTTCAGGACGTTCACACAATAGAATTGATGTCTAAGAAATAAAATCAAAACAACAAAATAATAATTAACTACTTGTCTACACTACTATATACCTTGTACTCCTGCTATCTTTCTATAGACGATGTTCTTTTCGCCATTGGGTATATATATAGACCTATTTATCCGTATTAAGGGATTTACTTGCTCCTTATGTGCTGCTAGTTCATTGAGGTGGAAATAATAGAAAATGACCCATGGTTATTCTTGGGTATATTAAGTATATTCCATGGTCCCTTGACTCTATTTGCTCCTAGCTAGCATCATAAGATTTTTAAAGAGGGGATGTGTAAATATTGTCTTAGTACCTGTTAAACGAGTGGGTATTAACATCACTCGGCAGACAGTCTGTTCTTGGCGGTTTTGTATTCGCATTAAGCTGTGTACTAAAAAGTTAAATAAACAAAATTTAACACAATTCTGATTGTTTTATCATAGTTCTGATTATTTTATTATCACAATGTGATCACAGATGTTAATAAATTGGATTACCTTTTTGTTTAAAATATCAGAAATTCAAGGTGCCCGGAGGAGCCACCGAAGTTTATTGGATTAAAAACCTGGATGGATCAAGATATTTCAGATTTAATCATGGGCTACCTGCGGTTCCGACTATATATATATTCATACGTTCATATTTTTACTAACCTGTTTTTAATTCAGGCTGCCTCCAATGATTTCGTGGCTTTTGGTAATTTTACTGATATATCGATTCTTCTTATAATGCAAAAAACCAATATGTTGCTCTAGAAAAAACAGCCGGAATGGGCGATGTTACTATAACATTGTAAGACAAACAGAATGTACATGTATTCTGCTATGAGTACTGTCAGTAACTAACATATCACTTTTGAGTACATAAACCCCCAGATATGGCTTTAGACCCAGGGTTCCAGAATGCGGGCAGTTAATTAATCCTTGTACTGATATATATTTTACCTTAAGCCCAGTCCACGATTGCTCTCTAGATACGAGTGGGTTTGATTACCTACTGTCTGTATATTGTTAGCTGCACTTGGGCGGCTTAAGGCCATTACTTTATCTTTTCATGCAGCATTAGGAAACAACCTATCCTTATTTTTGCGCAACGAGTATTCTCGCAGGGAAAACAATCTAAGTAGACTCTAAAAAGGTCCATCTATAATAGTGCACTTTAGGGAATGTCTGAAAATAACTCCCGGCAGTGAGATTTCTGCCTACCTTAAAAAATGCAATCGGCCTCCCTGCTCCTCCGTGCTTCAGCGTTTCGGTAAACCTCCGTGTTGATGTAGGATATAGTTTCATTGACCGCCGGTAGCGTTTTTATGTTGGCGCTGCCTAGAATGACCCGGAAGTCCTCCTGGCAAGCCTCGGTTTATGTTATACGTTAATAGTTACGATTTATCAACCATTTACTTTATATTCTACATTCGACGATTGTAGTGTAGGGTATAAAAATTATTATGTTTTGCTCTAACACGGGAGTAAAACCGCGTCGGCTGACCCGGAAGTGCAAAACTTTTTACGATGTCGTATATTTAAAACTGCCTGCTGATCGCAGATATACCACGCCTATTGGTCTATATTGTGGGTGCCCGCGTTTTGCTACATTGTGGGAGTTAGTTGGGCGATATAATTTTATGTTAAAAGGGAAAACAGTTATAGACCCGGGTCGAGGCGGCCATTTTGGATTGGGAAGTGTTATGTTTATGAGAAATTATACTCATGGTCCCTGCTTTCATAAGAGTACAACTAATACGACGACTCTAGGTGCATTTGAAAAGTACATTTCACACAGTAATGTTTTATACATTAAGTAGGCATATATGTATTTGTAAAGTACATTTCACACAGTAATGTTTTATACAATAAACAAACATATGTGGAGGCTTTTTAATAGAATTAAAACATTTGCTCGACTATAGATATTAACAGCATAAAGGGATATTTCAAATTTGTTTTGCAGACAAAAGTAACAATAAACAAAGAAATGTTAGAAAAGTCAGACAGTGTATCAATTACTTATGTGTCTTTCTAAGAATGTTATCATGATATTGTAGTACCACTAAGTACCCCGAATTCTTACATATAATCTCTTGACCGACTCAATTGAACTGGCTGGTGGGCAAGCACAGGAATAAAGAAGTTTTATACTATGATTCCTTGCTATTAACATTGAGCTTAAATTTTCAAAACAGATTACAGAATTAACCTTTCCCATTCATCTCTATTGTTAAGTCCTGTGCGGAAAGTGTTAAATAGGGACATGTAAAACTGTTCTCTTTTCTTCCTCTTATTATTGGCATTGCCACCTCTCATACTGTGTGTTATGGTCTCTATTGTACACCATCTGAGGTCTTCCAGTTTGTGGTTCTGTGCAGTCCAGTGTTCAACGAGAGGGGCCGATTTCTTGTGAGTCCTTATTGCGGACTTGTGTTCTGTTATCCTAGTCTTAATTTCCCTAGCAGTCTCACCAATATATGCTTTGTTGCACGGACATTGTATCATATAGATCAAGTCTCTGGATTTACAGTTGGCAAAACTTTTTATTTTATGATCTATTCCGTTGTAATGAATGAGATTGCCTTTCATCATTGATGAACAATTAGAGCACATGTTGCATGGGAAGTTGCCGGTAGGTAAAGGAGTATTGTTTATTGTATTTGGCGGCTTACAGTTCTTTTCTTTGAAGGTGTGGACTAAACAATTTTTAATAGTTTTGTTCCTTCGAAAACTGAACATGGGTTTAGGGATATTGGTACCCTGTCTGTCGTTTAGTATTGACCAATTGCGATTGATAATATTTTTTATTTTGTTGCTAGCCATGCTGTAATTTGTAACAAAGATCAATCTATCATTGGTTCTTTCACTTTTGCTTTCAGTATTCTTTTTAAGAAGTAAATCTCTATTGTAGTATTTTGCACGTTTGTATGCCCTTTTTATCAGATTATTGGGATAGCCTCGGTCTCTCAGTTTTTGAGATAGAAGGTCTGCATGCTTATTGTCATTGGTTATGTTAGAACAATTTCTGCGAATTCTTAAGAATTGTCCGAATGGTATATTGTCTTTTTGGCTATTCGGATGGTTGCTTTTATAACGAAGGAGTGTATTCCGGTCTGTTGGTTTAGTGTATAAATCAACTCCTAACGCTTCATTGTTCACCCTGATTTTAATGTCCAGAAATTCAATCGCTGTTTTGTTATAATTAGATGTAAATCTAAGATTTTGATCTCCTAGGTTTAACCAAAGAATAAAGTCATCCAAAAGTTCTAAACTCCCTGTCCAAATGAAAAAAATGTCGTCGATATACCTCGACCAACATGAAATGCTTTCACAGAACGGTGCCATATCGTTAAAGATATGCTTTTCTTCAAATGCCGCTACATATAAGCATGCTAAGCTTGGGGCACATGTGGCTCCCATGCTTGTCCCTTTGATTTGTTTAAAAAAATTATTTTTAAATAAGAAAATATTATTTTTCAAAATTATTTCTATACATTCAAGGATGAATGTAGCATGTTGATCTAAGTCTTCTTTATCATTTTTGAGCAGGCCCTCTACCATTCTGATTGTGTCGTCTTGCGGAATGTTGGTGTAGAGGGCCTCTATGTCTAACGTCACTAGCCATTGTGTATTGACGTCATATGCTACCCCTTCAATTTTGTCTATCATACTTGCTGTATCTTTAACAAAAGATTTTTGTGTTGTAACGATAGGCTGCAGGAATTTATCCACATATTTACTAAGGGGCTCAGTGATGGAATTGATTGACGACACAATGGGCCTCATTGGGGGATCCTGTAAATTTTTGTGGACTTTTGGCAGTCCGTAAAGGGCAGGAATGATAGGTGTTTCATTATTTAAAAGTTATATTCATCTGGGCATATGACCTCATCCTCAAGTGCAAATTTTAAAAGATTTTTAACTTTCTGAATTAAACCATTCCATTCTTGTCTACTAGAGACACAGTAATGTTCCACATTGTTTAGTAGAGACATCATCTTGTTCTCATAGTCTTTGGTGTTCATAAGTACTATACTACCGCCCTTGTCGCCAGGCTTTATGGTTAAGGACTCATTGTTTTCTAAGTTCCTTAGGGCAGTGCGTTGTTCCCCATTCATGTTATTAATACCCCTAAGGGGGTGCATAAGTAATGTGGAGATATTGCTCTCCACTACTTTCTCAAATAAGTGAACTTGTTTATTGACCATTGTTCTATCTCAAAAACTGAGAGACCGAGGCTATCCCAATAATCTGATAAAAAGGGCATACAAACGTGCAAAATACTACAATAGAGATTTACTTCTTAAAAAGAATACTGAAAGCAAAAGTGAAAGAACCAATGATAGATTGATCTTTGTTACAAATTACAGCATGGCTAGCAACAAAATAAAAAATATTATCAATCGCAATTGGTCAATACTAAACGACAGACAGGGTACCAATATCCCTAAACCCATGTTCAGTTTTCGAAGGAACAAAACTATTAAAAATTGTTTAGTCCACACCTTCAAAGAAAAGAACTGTAAGCCGCCAAATACAATAAACAATACTCCTTTACCTCCTGGCAACTTCCCATGCAACATGTGCTCTAATTGTTCATCAATGATGAAAGGCAATCTCATTCATTACAACGGAATAGATCATAAAATAAAAAGTTTTGCCAACTGTAAATCCAGAGACTTGATCTATATGATACAATGTCCGTGCAACAAAGCATATATTGGTGAGACTGCTAGGGAAATTAAGACTAGGATAACAGAACACAAGTCCGCAATAAGGACTCACAAGAAATCGGCCCCTCTCGTTGAACACTGGACTGCACAGAACCACAAACTGGAAGACCTCAGATGGTGTACAATAGAGACCATAACACACAGTATGAGAGGTGGCAACGCCAATAATAAGAGGAAGAAAAGAGAACAGTTTTACATGTCCCTATTTAACACTTTCCGCACAGGACTTAACAATAGAGATGAATGGGAAAGGTTAATTCTGTAATCTGTTTTGAAAATTTAAGCTCAATGTTAATAGCAAGGAATCATAGTATAAAACTTCTTTATTCCTGTGCTTGCCCAACAGCCAGTTCAATTGAGTCGGTCAAGAGATTATATGTAAGAATTCGGGGTACTTAGTGGTACTACAATATCATGATAACATTCTTAGAAAGACACATAAGTAATTGATACACTGTCTGACTTTTCTAACATTTCTTTGTTTATTGTTACTTTTGTCTGCAAAACAAATTTGAAATATCCCTTTATGCTGTTAATATCTATAGTCGAGCAAATGTTTTAATTCTATTAAAAAGCCTCCACATATGTTTGTTTATTGTATAAAACATTACTGTGTGAAATGTACTTTACAAATACATATATGCCTACTTAATGTATAAAACATTACTGTATGAAATGTACTTTTCAAATGCACCTAGAGTCGTCGTATTAGTTGTACTCTTATGAAAGCAGGGACCATGAGTATAATTTCTCATAAACATAACACTTCCCAATCCAAAATGGCCGCCTCGACCCGGGTCTATAACTGTTTTCCCTTTTAACATAAAATTATATCGCCCAACTAACTCCCACAATGTAGCAAAACGCGGGCACCCACAATATAGACCAATAGGCGTGGTATATCTGCGATCAGCAGGCAGTTTTAAATATACGACATCGTAAAAAGTTTTGCACTTCCGGGTCAGCCGACGCGGTTTTACTCCCGTGTTAGAGCAAAACATAATAATTTTTATACCCTACACTACAATCGTCGAATGTAGAATATAAAGTAAATGGTTGATAAATCGTAACTATTAACGTATAACATAAACCGAGGCTTGCCAGGAGGACTTCCGGGTCATTCTAGGCAGCGCCAACATAAAAACGCTACCGGCGGTCAATGAAACTATATCCTACATCAACACGGAGGTTTACCGAAACGCTGAAGCACGGAGGAGCAGGGAGGCCGATTGCATTTTTTAAGGTAGGCAGAAATCTCACTGCCGGGAGTTATTTTCAGACATTCCCTAAAGTGCACTATTATAGATGGACCTTTTTAGAGTCTACTTAGATTGTTTTCCCTGCGAGAATACTCGTTGCGCAAAAATAAGGATAGGTTGTTTCCTAATGCTGCATGAAAAGATAAAGTAATGGCCTTAAGCCGCCCAAGTGCAGCTAACAATATACAGACAGTAGGTAATCAAACCCACTCGTATCTAGAGAGCAATCGTGGACTGGGCTTAAGGTAAAATATATATCAGTACAAGGATTAATTAACTGCCCGCATTCTGGAACCCTGGGTCTAAAGCCATATCTGGGGGTTTATGTACTCAAAAGTGATATGTTAGTTACTGACAGTACTCATAGCAGAATACATGTACATTCTGTTTGTCTTACAATGTTATAGTAACATCGCCCATTCCGGCTGTTTTTTCTAGAGCAACATATTGGTTTTTTGCATTATAAGAAGAATCGATATATCAGTAAAATTACCAAAAGCCACGAAATCATTAGAGGCAGCCTGAATTAAAAACAGGTTAGTAAAAATATGAACGTATGAATATATATATAGTCGGAACCGCAGGTAGCCCATGATTAAATCTGAAATATCTTGATCCATCCAGGTTTTTAATCCAATCAACTTCGGTGGCTCCTCCGGGCACCTTGAATTTCTGATATTTTAAACAAAAAGGTAATCCAATTTATTAACATCTGTGATCACATTGTGATAATAAAATAATCAGAACTATGATAAAACAATCAGAATTGTGTTAAATTTTGTTTATTTAACTTTTTAGTACACAGCTTAATGCGAATACAAAACCGCCAAGAACAGACTGTCTACCGAGTGATGTTAATACCCACTCGTTTAACAGGTACTAAGACAATATTTACACATCCCCTCTTTAAAAATCTGATGATGCTAGCTAGGAGCAAATAGAGTCAAGGGACCATGGAATATACTTAATATACCCAAGAATAACCATGGGTCATTTTCTATTATTTCCACCTCAATGAACTAGCAGCACATAAGGAGCAAGTAAATCCCTTAATACGGATAAATAGGTCTATATATATACCCAATGGCGAAAAGAACATCGTCTATAGAAAGATAGCAGGAGTACAAGGTATATAGTAGTGTAGACAAGTAGTTAATTATTATTTTGTTGTTTTGATTTTATTTCTTAGACATCAATTCTATTGTGTGAACGTCCTGAAGAAGGTGTGAAGACAGAAAAACACCGAAACGCTGCGTCGACTGTGTTCACTTTTGTAGTTAGGATTGTTTTTAAGTATAATTTTGCAATTATTTACCACTCTTGGGTGGCCTGTATGCACTAATTTTTAACCATGTTTTAGATTGTAACCCGTTCGGGAGGAAATACATTTTATATTTTGTATACAAACTTATTCTGTTCAATCACTTTTATTAGTTTTCATTTAGTTTGTCCACTTGTCTACTTGATATTGCCCTGCTTTAGTCACCATTTGAGTAACTTTGTTGCATAAGTTCCTTAAATATTTAATCCTCTTTCTCTATTTATGAGGTCATTTGGATTAAGAACCACTAAGACAGGGCTTCTACTCATTCTCTACTTTCCTGTTATGTTGCAACAAATCCCCCTTTCCATTACTACAAGGAGCTAAAACACTTAGATGGAAACCCTGCACGCTCAAATAGCTGGGTATCAACATTTTCCAAGACAATCATGACTTACTGTAGGGCATCCTTCACCATGCACTACAATCACCGAGGTTCCAAATAGATGTCTGGAAGATACTGCTTCTGACGGTTGCCAGACGCACAGCACTGTCCAAGGTGGTGATGCTCGCATGACTCTGATATTATTTTGCTAACTTCCCATGTGTGCTACTGGAGAGCCTATTCAGGGACTAAGATACACTCCTAGACCAACTGATATGGACCACTGAAAGAAGCAGAGTGGAGCTTGAAAAGTTACAACTACCAGTAATTAAAGGAGGCCTCTCCCCTCTGCCTATGCAGCTCTCTGTGGCCCTCCACTAATGGAGGCAAGCAATGTTGTGCACACAACCTGCTGCCCCCTACGCCCCAATGATCTCACTGTAGGGAAAGTACCATGTGCTGCCTCACTGAGGAGCCGTGTGCTCCGCCTGTGGGAAATTACACCGTCGGCTACTTGTCCTCTGAGCAGCCTGATCTTCTTTTCCAACTTCAGTGGAGCAGTGGGGTCTCCACTGAGGGCAATTTTAAATCCATGAAAGAATACGTAGGGCACTGCAACTCTAGTGGGATGAAGACAATGACCCCCTACACATGCCCTAGTGCACACAGAGTACACATTCGGACCAGGACGCTTCATGATCACGTGGATATACAGAGACCTGCAAGAGCTCACAGGGTGGACCTGCACCCTCTCCGTGACAGACGACGAGATACCGTGCTGGGCCACAGCCTTCAAGTAAAGAATGGCAAAAAGCTGTGAGCTACCCTCACAGGATATTTCGCAATGCTCAATTTAAACATATTCATTCCCATGTCCAGCACAGGGCCTACTTCACACCACACACACTCAATCCTATTATCTTCACACCACATGCACACCGTCCCAGATGCCAGCCACTACAAGCCGACTTCCAATACATGTTCTGGACATGCCCCAAGATCCAACAATAAACTGGGCCACAATGCGGGGAGAATTTGCAAGAATAACAGGCAGTAGCGACTTCCACATTGCGGAAGGCTGCTTAGTAGACGTGTACCCTAGACCGAAAACTGCTGTGGTGGGCTCGAAATTCAGAGATTTGGTGCTACTGGTAGCAAAGAGGGCGCTCACTATGGCATGGAAATCACTGGAATCTCCTGTGGTTACTGCATGACAGAGAAACGTAGCGTATTGGCACAATTTAGATTGTAAGGCACTGCGGCACGAGGAGTGCAGAAGATGGTACAAGACAACCATCTCGGACAAATGGGCAGATATAATTAATACAGTCCATGAAGAGGCTAGAGATGACACAAGACTGCCCTAGCCAGCAACACCTCGCCACACCCGCCAAGGGTTCCAAGGCAGACCCTCATACACTGTTACACAGATAGCACGTCTGCCAGAGGCGCCCCCTGCATCGGTATGAATGTGTCCGAAACCGAGGGGCGAATTGCATTGCATGCTCCAAAGTGTGACTACTAGTGCTTCCCTGGGTGCTGCACCCCATGCCTACCACGCACAGCTCACTGTCACCCTGTCCCCAACAACATGACGGCTTAATTCAGTCCATTACTAAACCCTCTGCCTGCCAGGTTGATCCATACACTGTTGGGCGGCGATTATATAAGCGGATATAGGGACTCTGAGAGACTGTTTTTTCCCTCTTTTTTTCTTTAACAGGGTGAGATATATTCACTACCATTTATGTTACCATATCTAATGCTCAATATCAGCTTATAAACAACTTCTAGTATGGTCTTTTCTATCTATGTCACATAGAGTTTGAGCACTTGTGACAGTTATGTAAGCTTTTTATAACCCACAAACGTCAATAAAAAATATTCTATAAAAAAAAAACAGAAAGGATTAGTAAATGTTATTTTATTATCTTCTGCTTGTTCTTTTGCGTTAGCTTTTGTATCAGGGCCAGACTAGGAACCGAAACCGTCCCTGGAAAACTGCTCGGGCCCCTCTGGAGGTGAGGGGGGGGCAGCCGAGTGGTTTGCTAGGGCGGGTTTCGGCCGATTTTGTTGTCTTCTGACCCAAGGTAACAAAAACGGCCCCCAGGGGCCAAAACCCGCCCCCTACCCTGGTGGCCCACCGGGGAAACACCTGGTGCCTGCTACAGCCAGTCCGGCCTTGTTTTGTATCTCTTTGTTATGTTAGAAAGAATTAGTGCGGCATGAAGCTTTTTAGGTATTGCCTGCAAAGCGCTTGTGGCTACGAAATCGCTTGTAAAACAAAACAAAAAAAACGGGCTTGGTGCCCATCCATTACTAGCCTTTACTTACAATTGGTTGGCTCCCACATCACTCTTGTTTCCTTACCATTCATTGGTCAGAGCCTCCTCTGCCCCTTGGCTTCCCCCCGGGGCTCCGCTGCATGTCTCTGGCATGGAGCATTGGCCAAGTACAGCTAATTGTATGCGGCCAGTGTGTTTCCACTAGCTGCAGACTCCTGAAGGCACTCTTTTTTGATACTTTTAGACATGCACCCTTATTCAGTGTACATATCTGCAGTGTTTCTCCTTCACCCGTGCCCTCCACCCAATCCAGCTCTGTTTGTTGTCTTCCCACCATACTCCCATGTCAGTTATTACCCTGCCCCCTCCTGTGTTGTGACTTAACCAACCCCCCTCCTCCTGTGCCCTTTGTTTAATCCTCCCTCCTCTTGCAGTCTGTTTCTCACCACTCCTGTCCCCCTCCCCACACCGTTCATGTCTCACCACCTCCCCCCTCTCCCCCATGTTGCGTGACCCTGCCCCGATCCCTATACTGTTTTGAGACATATTACTCAGCAGCGTGCTCCGAATAGCCCAAGGCTCCCTCGGGTGAAGGGAGGTGTGGATACAGATTCAAGAACACAGGCTCACAACTCAAAATGTGTGCAGTAGCAGCAATAAATCATTGTCCAGCCAAATATTCACTTTTATGAGAAAAGAGAACTATTTTGTTTTTACTGCTAATCACACAAATATATGACATTCACAACAATAACACAATTCCGCCCTTGAGGTTGAGGCTCTAGTGTACCAATGGCAATTTCCTGTCCCACTCCCTCCCTGCTTTAGCGACAGTGGTTATTCCCCATTCACTGTTTGCAACATCAAAGGAAGGCCCTACTAGCAATCGATGCCTCAAGAGTCCACTCAAGTCAAAGGTGTCCTTGAGCCGTAGCGCTTTCAGCTGCTAGATCCCTGGGGGCCGATAGGTCTGCAACAAGTTTTACCCGCTCTGATAGGAGTGAATTGTGCAGATCCTGGATTGTGCACTGTCTGTGGGAGTGCCAGTGGTTCAGGTCCCAGTCAGGAGACTCGACTGCGCACAGGCTCAGCAGTTGCACTCAGTAGGTGCAGGCTCTCTGTCCCTCGCCGTCATGATCCAGCAGTGATCTGAGGTTTCCTGCACTCTTCCTACGAGTGTCTCAACACTCCTGAGGGGGGCTGATTCCAATGCTCTGATCCTTGATCCAGAACTTGGGTGATGATGCTTCGACGGCGACCTCACTTTCTCAACAGGATTGGACCAGTCATAGCCATTGCTGCTCCTGGTGACCTAGGGGCCACCACTGCTCACTGTCTATCGGCTATGGCCTGAACAACATGGCACAAGTATTATCAGCAGCCCCTTCTGGCATACGGAGTTGACGCATATCTGCCACACAAGGCTTTGGACCTTACCGTAGAGCAGTCTACACCATGGCAGCCCCTCGTGGCATACAGTCTTGCCGCAACATTACAGTGCAGGCTTTAGCCTTTAGCGCACGACTGTCTTTACCACCACAGCCCCTCCTGGCATACTGTGTTGCCACAACGTTACAGCACAAAGCTTCACTCCTTACTACACAGCAATTTTCCCATGGCTTTGTTCATGGTAGGCCTCTCCTGGCACATAAGGGACTCAGTACTACACATGGGCAATGACTCAATTGGTGCAGCACTTGTTTTCTCACACCTCATACTGGGAGTCCACTAATTAGGGCTCCCCACGGTCAAAATTCTTCCAATACGTTTGACACGCGAAATCAATACCAATTGTCTGATTATTTGACCAATGATTGGAAGGATTCTAATTATGCACAGGAATGCCAAGGATGGGGTAAGGAACCAGTTGAAGTCCCAGTAGATCAGAAGGGTCCCTATGTAGATGCAATTATCTTGGGTTCTACTGATCGGTTTCTGGTTCATACAGGAGCTACTCGTAGTGCCCTGTCTAAACAATTGGTTCCTAGGGCTCCCCTGTCTGGCTTAACAATCACATTGATAGGATTCGATGGGACACCTTCCCTTAGCCCACTGTCATAACCACTTGCATTTCATGTTGATAAATTCTCTGCTGCATGTCCATTTTTGATTTCCCCTAACACGTCGAACAATATTGTGGGTCTCGATATGCTCAAACATTTTTGTGCTACGATACGGTGTTCCCCAGAAGGCGTGCGTGTTATTTTAAATGATAACTATCCTATGATTGAGGAGTCTTGTCTTATTAGAGAAGATATTGCCTTGGCATCACTCCCTAATACTTTGTGGGCTACATCAGGCACCGATGTGGGGCAAATGGTTATTCCACCAGTTCAAATTCAAGTGAAGGAGGGCGCTCCTTTGCCCCGACTTCCTCAATATAAGATATCTTGAGAAGGTGAAGAGGCGCTAATACATCTTGTTCAAGATCTGATTGCAGTAGGATTAGTGGAAGAAGTCCCTTACAACATTTGTGATAATCCTATCCTTCCCATTTTGAAGAAAGATACTGATACTAAAATATACAGGTTTATCATTGATTTGTGGGAGGTTAATAAGATCGTTGTGCCCCAATACCCGGTAGTCTCTGACATCAAGACACTCTTTAACATGGTTCCTCCGACTGCAACTACATTCACTTTGATCAATATGAAGAATGCTTTCTTCTCTATCCCTATTCATCCCGACAGCTGAAATTTGTTCGGCTTCACATTGAATAATCGATCATTCAGATTTTGGGGAGCTACACAGGGGTATACAGAGAGTCCTAGCATTTACAGCCAAGCATTGAAAAGACAACTTGATTCTGTCCCTGTGTTACCAGGGGTGGCTCTCATACAATATGTTGATGACATCTTGTTGGTAGCTGATACCCCTGAGGAGTTTGAAGAAGGAACACTGTCATTTCTTTCCTTTCTTGCATCACATCATCACAAGGTTTCCCTGAAGAAATTGTAATATTGTAGACAGCAGATTACTTATCTAGGTCACCTCCTGTCTAAGGAGGGACGTGCACTTACATCAGACGCTTTCAAGCTATTTTAGACACGCCTGTACCCTGCACACAGAGGGATGTCCATGCATTCATTGTCCTTACTTCTTTCTGTAGACAGAGGATTCCTTGCTTTTCCTACATTGTCAATCCTTTGTTGGCCCTTTTGACTAAAGACACTCCAATGCCCCTCCCATGAACTACTGAATGTCAGAATGCTTTCCAACAGTTGCGTCAAGCTCTATGTTCTGCACCAGTATTAGGCACTCCAGACTACACTAAGGCCTTCACACTCTATGTACACGAAAGGGATGGTTGGGCTCTTGCAGTTTTAGTGCAGACACACAGTGATAAACAGCGTACTTGTGCATATTTTTCAGCTGTCCTCGATCCAGTCGCTTGTGCGTTGCCTGGGTGTTTTCGCTCTGTGGCAGCGGCAGCTGTGTCCATACGTCAGAGTGAGGGGATAGTCTTGTCACGTAGATTGCTTGTGTTAGTACCCCATGCAGTTGATGCCCTTTTGAACCAAACCAAAATGCAGCATCTAACTAGTGTTCATTTGACAGGATACAAATTGACACTTTTGGCCCCTCATATCACCTTGAAAAGATGTTCAACCCTTAATCCGGCTACTCTGTTGCAGCTACTCAATCTCAGTCACAAGAGTCTCATGATTGTATATTCCTTACTGAAGAACAGACAAAGGGTCGCGTTGACCTGCAAGATACGCCCCTTTCCAGTGTTGATGGGGAATTGTAGGTTGATGGGTCCTGTTTGAAGCTCCCCGATGGCACGACGTCAGCTGCATATGCAATTACGACACTACAGATGGTAGCTGAGACAGCTTGCATTCCACAGAAGTCAGCGCAGGCAGCTGAGTTAATAGTGCTAACACGAGCATGTGAGTTTAGCACTGACTTGTCTGTTAACATCTACACTGACAGTCGCTATGCCTTTGGGGTAGCTCATGATTTTGGGTTACTCTGGAAGGAAAGAGGCTTTCTTACATCACATGGAACACAAATAGTGCTTGGAGAATTAGTGCATAATCTCCTGACTGCCTTGACATATCCTAAGAAAATAGCGATTGTTAAGTGTAGCGCACACAAGAAAGTGACAGATAAAATAGGACAGGGCAATGCTTTCCCAGATCACATAGCTCGCGAAACTGCAATGCAGCGAAGCACCATATCTATGTACATGGTGAAGTCACAGGCTGAACGATGGCATGATGGCAGGCAGGAAGTGCTCGATATGCAGCGATCTGCCTCTGCAGAAGAACATGAGCAATGGTCTAAGGAGGGAACATTGGATGATGAGGGCTGTTGGTGAAATAAAGATATGACCAAGTGGAGATTGCCCACAGCCCATTTACATCCTATGATTCATATTGCACATGGGCCTGCACATGTTGGAGTATCCTCAATAACAAAGTTGCTTACGCAAGTTTGGGATCATCCAGAATTTGCCGGCACAGCTAAAATGATAGTACAGTCCTACTTAATTTGTCTCCAGTATAATCCTGGAAAGGGAATACGAACTCCAACTGGAGGGTTTGCTACACCAACTGCCCCTTTTGAGGTACTGCAAACGGTTTACATCCAGGTTGAACGCTGTAATAACCTGAAATATGTCCTAGTAGTGGTATGTGCCTTCAGTAAGTGGATAGATGCGTACCCTACGAAAGATAATACAGCTCTCACTACAGCGCAGGTGCTTCTGAAGGAATTCTTCCCTAGATTTGGTGTTTGCAGACTTTTGTGGAGTGACAACAGACCCCATTTCATTGGGCAAGTTTTTGAGTATGTCTTGAAAGGATTGTGAATTAAGCAGAAGTTTCATGCTGCCTTCCACCCAAAATCAGCAGGGCTAGTGGAACGATATAATTCTACTCTCAATCTTAAACTAGCTAAAATACAGGCTTCCACATCCATGAAATGGCCTGATGCACTTGCCTTAGCAATATTGTCCATTAGATAATTGCCACATGCACAATCTGGCCTTACACCATATGAGGTGGTATTTGGAAGGCTCATGAATATTTGGGGGATTCGTATGCCACACCCCTAACATGATGTACCTTGTGTTTTGATGAATGACTACCTGTCACAGTTGACCAACAGCTTGCTTTCTATTCATCAGCAGGTTAGAAATTCTCTTCCTGACAGGTCTCAAGGGGATGGCTATGGTCTCCGGCCCAGTGACCAAGGTCAAGGCTTTCCAGAGGTCGAATACCCTTGAGCCGAGGTGGCCCTGAGCAGGTGCTCTTGCCAATGAGAACTGCAGTATGAGTGACCAATCAGAGGAATTGGGTGCACTTCTCTCACTGCAAGAAAGTGCCATCTGCCCTGGTAGAACCTGCCGTGCTCACCGACCTCCGAGACATTCTGGACACAGAGAGAGGCCAAGCCATATCACCTGAAGAACCTGAGGAAGTCTTCCCGGACCACACGATCCCTGGTACATCCCTACACCAGCTGCGACCCCTGAGAGAAACTGCATTGCCGAAACAGACTGGTTGAGCAGCCGTCCTGGGTTAGTGAAAGACTGAAATGGTGAGGGGGGGATCTTTCGCTTAGTGACACCCGTCTCAGCCCTCAGTGAAGAAACCAACGGCTGCCCAGGACATTAGAGCTCCATCTGCTTTGTTGTTTCAGCATCAAGAGGACCATGCCTATGAAAGAGACATCGACTGTTGTGAAAATCTGCAACAAGAAAGCTATATGCATTGCTGGGTTTACTGTCGCTGTGATCATTATGGCAGTAATAACTTGGATTGTAGAGGGTGTGGCTCCTGTTCGAGAAACGCTGATTGCTACTACTCCAGTCCCCAGTGACCACCACTATTTTACCCTCCCTAATCATGAGAAGAAGCATAGACAGACTTATCTTAACAATACTTTCATTCAGATGTTGCATCATACCCATAATGCTTCTAATGTTACCAACTGCTGGGTGTGTGGAATGATGCCACCTCATCAGAAAAAGGGAGGAACATCTTTTATTCCATTGCCATTCCCACACAATGGTTCCTGCCAAGCTTGGTTCGCTCTGTTGTCGGCTTCCAAAGTTGCTAATGTCACCTATCCTGATGTAGGGAGATTGACTTTTCAGCTGAATAATGAAATGTTACCCTGATGAGGAAGGAGATCCACAGGCAAAAGGAACTGTGTGGGAAATGGAGGAGTATCGCCGAAGAAACTCCTCCATGCGCTATATTTTCCCAAACCCACAAACAACTAATGGAAATGGACCACCTGTTATAGATGTTACCAAAGCCGGAGCAGACTTGTGTGTGAATAGTGTTGGTAGCATTCCCGTGGTAAAAAGTGATTGTACCCAAGTATTGAACATTACTGTACTGAACAACAGTAGCTTCATGTAGTCACACAATTTATACTTTGCATGCGGGAGTGAGGGATATTATCATTTACCTTTTGGCTGGTCAGGGACCTGTTATGTTTGCTTTTTGCTGCTACCTGTGTTTTTAGCACCTGCATCATACCACTAGAACTACAAACTGTTTATTGACATTTCCAAGAGCAGGTCAAAGAGGACAATAAATCATGATGAGGTGGATCAGACTGACACTGCTCTGCAGCAATCTGTTGATTTCAATTTGGAGTTCTTCTTTGTGGGTGCCGCCTTGAACAATAGAAAGAGCAGGTGCCTGACATGTGTCGTAGAAGCTGTGACCAACCAGACAGCTATAAGTTGGCATGGTATGCTCAGACGTGAGTCCCTTGCTCACTTTGCCACTGGATTCAAGATAGCCTGGCTGATGAGGATTATGAATCCGAAACCAGTCCCAGGATGCTTGTTTCCGGTCCAGGGAAGATATGGCTTGGCAGTTCGGGCTGGACTGTTCCCATGAGGCACAGGGTCAGACTCATTTGCATATGGCCATGTTTGAACAGGGGTGGCGGAGTGAGCTAAAGAATGGTGATGGATTAAACCCAGATCAGTTGACTGGGGGTGAGTGTTTGATTTGCTCAAACGCTCCGTCCATCATCTCCTTTTTGTATCGCTTTGCTCGCCATAAGTTGGCAGTGTATGCTCAGACGCGAGTCCCTTGCTCACTTTCCCACTGGATTCAAGATAGCCTGGCTGATGAGGATTATGAATCCGAAACCGGTCCCAAGATGCTTGTTTCCGGTCCAGGGAAGATATGGTTCGGCAGTTCGGGCTGGACTGTTCCCGTGAGGCACAGGGTCAGACTGATTTGCATATGGCCATGTTTGAACTGGGGTGGAGGAGTGAGCTAAAGAATGGTGATGGATTAAACCCAAATCAGTTGACTGGGGGTGAGTGTTTGATTTGCTCAAACGCTCCGTCCATCATCCCCTTTTTGTATCATCCAGACAGCTATGGCACTTGGGAACATTACTAAAGTACTACAGATTGCGAGGATTGTGGCACTCCAAAATCGTATGGTGCTCGACGTCATCCTTGCAGACCGTGGTGGTGCATGTCGCATCATCGGGAGCAGTTGTTGTGTATACATCCCTGATCACGCCCCTTCAGTCTTTGATGCAATCTCTAAGTAACTTAATATCGCTGCTGAAATTCACCCCGATACTGGAACATGGACTTTAACCTCTTGGCTATGGAACTGTTTACTGCTTCGGGCTAAAAACTGTTGACGATATTATGTATATCATTAGCAATTCTACTGACCTTCTGCCTATGTATACAATGTGGTCCAATGCTTTGTTCTCTCTGTATACCTGTCAAGGGAAATGCTAAGAAAGTGAATACCCAACATGCATTACACAAAGAAGTTAGTGAAATAATGATGATAGACATACAGGATGTATATTCTGTTCCTACCAGATCATAGATGTTTTCAGCTAATGCTAAAAGGGTAGTCTGTTAAAGTTTGACAGAGATCGCTGTTAGCATGAGCTGAATCCATTTTGTTTTTAGCGGCCATTTTGATGTACCATGTGCTTTGTCCGTTTTTGCTGTTGCCTAACCTTGTGCTCTGCTGAAGAGACTGTTTATATTTAGCTCCTGCAACACTGAGCATGCTCAGAAAAGCCTGCAACTGCTCATGCACCTGTCATGGTATGTAAATGTCAGGCTGTTTCAACTGGTGTCAGCAACTCATTACTCCGCCTACTTTGTTGACTGAGCATTTTCTGTATGTCTACATATGTGAATAGCTATTCTTGTATGTGATTGTACCACCACCTTTTTGCTCCTGAGTGGGTATAATAGACCCACAGTCTCAGTACTCCTTGTGCTACCTCATACACTACCTAAGGGTCTTGTATAGATGTAGTTCCGCTCATGAGGTTTAATAAACTTGTTTCTTGGTATTACAGCTTCCGTGCTAAACTCTATTTATTGGTCTGATGACTAGTGCGCAGAGAAGGGTGAACCCCTAGCACCAGTGGGCCTTGGTGAGGTCCACATTTACATGCCACAGAGCTCTACTGCCACCCAGGGTTGAAAAAACATATTTTCCGCTGTCGACAATGCAAGAGCTACTTAATAATATATGTTTACTGGTCTTATTAGGGTTGAGCGGAACCTGCGGAATTCCACAGAGTTTTTATGCAACTCCGCGGAATTCTGCGTAGTGCAACTTCGCAAGCTCAGCCCCCTCACTACACTCATACCCAGCACATGCATGCACCATGCTCACACTACTCAAGTACTGCACTATCCCTGAATGGCACCCTCCCCAGGGACACATAAATCCAGTACAGGTATTCCACTTCTGCTTCTTCTCGCACTTCACAGCAACCTGATGTAGGCCAAGGGTGAGCTAAGCACACAGCAGTGGAACTGTAAAAAGTGAGTGAATCTGTAAACATCCCTCCAGTGACACAAATTAACAAGCATTGGTAAATGCATTAGGTTTCGCCTATGTGGTTAATAATGAACTGTTTTTGTTGTAAGTTTCTGAGTAGTTGTTCAATATAAGTTACAGAAAGGCTGTTAAACTGTTATGACTTGTTTATGAACAAAAAGGTAATATATTTTGCCGTTACTAGTGGTATAGTACGGTAAGTAATAGCAACATTTTGAAAAATTAAACGAAAGAGAAATAATATAATTAATTGATGTAATAGCTTATTATGTGTTTAGAGCAGTTCTTACAACTTTTGGGCCCGGTGCCACTGCTTCGGCTACATCATTCAAATCATGCCCCTAGTGGCAGCAAGATAACTGCATTTGTATTTGTCTGTTTAGTAGTAAAATATAGCAATATTTAATGTTTACAGGAGTTATGACAACTTTTTGGCCCAGTGCCACTGCACCTGCTGCACTATTCACATCTTGATCCTGTTGCCTATAAGGTTACTGCACTTGTGACTGTCTGTTTAGAAGTAAAATATTGCAATATTTGGTGATTAGAGGGCTTCCTAGAGCTTTGAGTCCCGGTGTCACTGCACCTACTGCACCATTGGAATCATGACCCTATTGCCTGCAGGTTAGCTGCACTTGTTACTGCTTATTTTCTAGTTAAATATAGCAATATTTGGTGTTTAGAGTAGCTCTACCAACAGCACCATTAAAATCATGGCCCTAGTGCCTGCTAGGTAACTGCACTTGTGACTGCCGGGTTAGAAGTAAAATGTAGCAATGTTCTGTGTTTAATGTGGTCCCTAGAGCTTTTGGCCCTGGTGCCACTGCACTTGCTGCACCATTCACATCATGAACTTGTTGTCTGCAAAGTAAGTGTTTAGCTGTAAAATATAGCAATGATCTGTGTTTAGTGGGGTGCCTGGAGCTTTTGGTCCCGGGGTCACTGAACCTGCTGCACTATTGAAATCATGACCCTAGTGCTTGCGGGATAACTGCAATTATGACTACCTGTTTAAAAGTATATATCAATGTTAGGTGTTTACAGGTGAACTGACAACTTTTGCACCCTGTGCCACTGTACCAGCTTCACCATTCAAATTAAGTCCATTTGAAATGCAAGGTCACTGCAATTGTGACTAACTGTTTAGCAGTCAAATATAACAATATTATGTGTTTTGTGGAGTTCTAAAAACTTTTGGGCCTGGTGCTACAGCACCTGCTGCACCATTCAAATCATGACCCTATTGCCTGCAAGGTAACTACACTTGTGGCTGCCTGTTTAGCAGTAGAATATTGCATAGCTATTGCATATTAACTTTATCTTTAACCTGTAATGTTTATTACAACATTTAGAATTTGAACATAATGACCAAATCAATCTGATAATGTCTACAAAGCGCAAAGAAAGGTACTGAGGCATGAATAGTAAATGCCACAAACATTCAAAGGCTAAATCATCTCCTTTGCACAACTAAGTAATAAAAAGCAAGCATTCCAGCATACTGTTAGAAACTGTCTGCCTTTTCACTGGGAAGACATCTTATCTTGACAGTGAATGGGGCTTAAACAGTGTGAACAGCTTGAGTAGAATTATCGTAAATGGGTGCAGCCAGGGGAAGTACAAAAGCGAATGAACACAGTAATTTGGCTATGGGAACTGATAGGAGGCCCTTTATAAGATATATTAAATACAAGAGATATCACAAGCACAGCGCAAGTGCTGTGCAGGCGAAACCTAAAACAGACTTGTTCACTCTTACTGATCATTACATGGTATGCCGCCATCAATGTGCTCATGCTGCTTCACTCCTGCTGGAGGCATTAATCTTCTACCATTATGAGGGAAGTGCTTTGGGTGGCCCTCCTGGTCGAAAAGCACTGCAATCCGTTAGACAAGCCTATGTTATCATGACGCCCTCGCATGACCTTTGTTTGCCTATGACAATAAAAATTAGCATTCGGGTTCCAGACATCAGTACAGTTGGACACTCAGGGCAGGGGTGCGCTTTCATTTCCATCCCAGCACGTGAACAACACTGTCCACATCATAGTGTTTTTATTTTTAGCTTAAAGCCAGGCGGAGAAATAGGTAGATGGCCATGATGACTGCATGAATAAAGATGTCTTTGGGCCATATTATCAAGTAAGGGCGATACATTATCGCCACTTTTATCGGCAGGAAACTGCCGCTAAAGCGGCGATAATGGGCTTGATAATATGCTCTTGTGAATTCCCATAGAAGCCCAGGTCCTGGTGTTAACCTGGGCTTCTATGGGAATCCACAAGGGCATATTATCAAGCCCATTATCTCCGCTTTAGCGGCAGTTTCCTGCCGATAAAAGTGGCGATAATGTATTGCCCTTTCTTGATAATATGGCCACTTGTGCTCAGAGCAGCATGCCAATTTGGATTCCTTCTCTGTACCACTTTATAATCTAGTGACGTGCAGGGGTGTGGCCTGGTCTTGCCAAAAATGTAACATACAAGAGGGTGTCCAATGTCTGCCGCTGGACTTTTTATCCTCTTTCGGAGGCAAACAAGCGTACAAAAATATACAAGTGTTCAAAATACTTTTAGAAATGTTTTTTTCACTTGGACCCCATTGTGTGGTGAGTGTTATCGCTAGAGACCTTCAGCTTATCCGTCAGGGACGCACTGTTGGGGGCGTGATAAGACAGACTATCATCAAGAATTCTTGAATATCATCTTACCTTCGTTGTGAGTGTATGCTCCTGGGCTGCAGAGACCCTGAGTTTTTCGGAAACATTACATTTAACATGGACTTGGCCATTGCATAAATTGTAATCCACTTACAAAAAATGAGGTACAACAATTTACCAAATATCTTCAATTTCCATCTCTAATTTGAAAAATGCTCTCCATACAAATATCAACAGTTGTATTTTGTATACCTTTTATAGTTTTCCTCGGCTTGGAGGATGAGAGTCAGGCCATACCTCTCGCCGGTGGTTTCCCACCACCTCAACCCTCATGTTGTTTGACCCTTCCCTACACCCCACGCTGTTTTGAGATATAGCTGTGCAGCATCGTGTTAAGTACACACAAAAAATGGTGCAGTCAACGCTGGCCGTGTCTTTGGGGCATATTATCAAGCCCGCGATAAAAGCGTTAGCGACTTTATAAAGTCACTAACGCATTTTTTTATTATCGCACTATTCTTAATACGCCTCTAACCAGAGTTAGAGACGTTTCTTGACTTCATCTATCGCCCTCACGCTGGAGGCGATAGATAACGCTAATGGGATGCAGGGTGGGCGTTCCCACGTCCAACCACATGTAGAATGTGGTTGAAGGTGGTAACACCCTATTATCAATGCAGGCGTTGGGAGAAGGAGACCTGCGCAGGTCTCCCAACGCCTACTTTGATCAGGTGTTAGGCATCGTTAACATGGAGGTGTGGATCATAAAGCTGTATCCACCCCCCATATTATCAAGGCACACATTAGCGCCTGACAACAACGCTTGTTTTCACGCGCTACTGTTCCCTATTGCCGACTATCGCCGGATTTAATATCGCCTACGTGTTGCGCATTGACAATAACGCGCTATCACGGCGATAAAATCCGGCGATAGCCGGCGATAGGGAAATGTGCGATGTGCATTTTTTAACGCACATCTTGATAATATGCCATTTTTTCTTTTTCTTTTTTACTTAAAGCCACGTTGCACAGTTGCACAGCTGCGTACGTCGCTATGCAACATGTTAACAAAACACTGGCAGAGGGAATAGATCTCACATAGGCAAAACCTATTGCCTTTGCTGGTGCTTGTTGTATCTAGGGCTTATTAGTATTAATCTGATTATTCAACAAATATGCTGTGACTAATTAATTTCTTAATGTACTTGTTATTTTGTATTGTCGGAGAATATTAAGTGTGAACCCAGGAGGAGGAGCTTCGCGCGTATCCAGGATGGACGTGTGAGCACAGGGCTCCCGAGACCCTTTCCGCCTCCCGCATCTATCCTGCAAAGTATCCTGATTTGGACAACGGTTACTTTTTGCTGATGCCCTGCTGATACAAAAACTTTTTTCAAAAATCGATTTGGCCACCGGGAACCGGACTTACTGCACTTTGAAACTTGCGGCCTATACCGAGGACCATCCACGGGCTTGAGCCCCCGAGGTACCCAGGTGGCAATTGAACAACAACGGCTGGTGTGACACGTCCACTGCCCCTGGGTACTTTCGGTTTCGCTCTTGGTCATTGTTGACGGCGAGTTGCTGCCGATCGGCACGGCTGACCTGATTCTGCTGCCAGTCCTACGCTTGCTTTCGATCCTCGCCCTCTCACCTCTACAGGCTTGCCGCGAGGGGAATCATTCTGACCAGATCCCAAAGGCTCCATCAGAGCTCGTCGCCCATCATGGCGGGCAAGGCGGATACCGAGAAGCGTGCCACCAGAGGCTCATACAGAGGAGGGGTAGCCCAATCCCAGACCATAGATCGCTTGACCCGCCCGAAAGGATCCCCTGGCAGAGCGAGCAAGGTCTTTGAGGAGACTGGTGATGGTCCTCCTGCAACTGAGGAGCCGACTTTGAAGGATGTTATGGGCGCCATTGCACGTGTTCAGACAACTATGGGCCAGCAGTATGAAACCCTGGCAGCTAAGATAGATATGGTGGCGATCAAAGTCAATCTTATCAGGACGGACTTGGGGAAAACCAATGAGCCGGTCAAGTCCCTGGACATCAAGACCGCGAGCCTGACCACGGATGTCTCGGATCTCCAGACCGAAATCCGCAATGTCCGAACGTCAAATGACTTGTTTGCCCGTCGGCTGGATGATTTCGAGAGCCGGGCCAGACGCAACAACGTCCGCATCGTAGGTGTTCCGGAGAACTCCGCAGACTTGTCTACAGACCTTCTGGTTGAAGACCTTGTTTTAAAACATTAGGCACCAAATAGCCTCAGTAACATTTTCACGGTGGAGCGTGCTCATAGAGTCCCCGGTGGGAAGCCCAAGCTAGGGGCCGCTCCGAGGCCTATAATAGCCAGGATTTTTAATTTCCGGGACAGAGACGCTATCCTGCAAACCTCACGTACCAATGGTGCCACTAAATTTGAGAATGCGTCGATCGGTTTTTATCCGGACTTCACACAAGCGGTGCAGAAACAATGTATGGGCTTTACGGGGGTGAAAAGGCGACTCAGGGACATGGGACTGAAGTACGCCATGCTTTTTCCCGCCCGCCCGAGGATTGAACATGAAGAACGTGCGCTCTTTTTTGACCGCCCCGAGGTGGCCAGTGACTGGTTAGACACTTTGCCGACACACCGTACCAGACCAGAGAGTTCGACGGGTGCCGAAGGCGGCTTGGAAGAACAGGAGTAGTGAGTCTGCGCCGGCGAGCCAATTTTATGGACTTATGGCAGTGGCTCTGTGACTGTTATGTCTATATAGTGTGGATACCCGGGGGTGGGGGGAATTGGGACTCTTTCTCCTCTGGGGACTTTTTTCTCTCTTCTTGTAGGTTAGTTTAATGGGGCGACAGGCACACTGCAAGTTGGGGTGGCTCTTTGGTCTACCGCAGGGGTGCAGGGTGGGGGTGTGTGTTTTGAGGGTTCTTTTGGGGGTGGTGGGGGGGGTCTTTTCTTTCTTGTTTGTATCGAGGCTGCGCGTTGTTTCATATTTTATCCTATGTGCCTGTTTCGTGGCGGGGCAGAGTGTTCATTTCTGGGATGGGGGGTAGGGGGCTGAGGGTGCTGAGCTGGAACGTTAACGGTCTTGGTGATAGGATAAAATGGGGGATAGTTTTGCAATACTTGAAGCGATGTTCCCCAGATATGGCTTTACTCAAGGAGACAAATTTAGTAGGAAATACGTGCCATGCACTGAATAGACGGGGCTACCGCCTGGTGGCCCATTCTGGATTTACCACTGGGTCGAGGGGGGCGGGCGTCCTAGTCAGGAACTTCCTCCCCCTGGAGATAGATGACATGGTGCTGGATGATAGAGGCCGCTATGCGGCTATTATGGGTCGGTGGGAGGGGAAGACGATCTCCATTTTGTCTGTGTATGTTCCGCCCGGTCTACAGTCCACTACATTTACTGATTTGGGTAGGGTGGTCCTAGGGTTCCCTGACGGCATGTTGGTTGTGGGTGGAGATTTTAATTCAGTTGTCAGTGGGGATGAAGATCGTAGCCCCCCCAGACTCCTCCCCGCATCGCAGCTGTGGCTGGGGAATTTTTGGGACATGTTGGGTCTAGCGGATTGTTGGAGGCAACTGCACCCTGGGCAGCTCCAGTATACCTTCTACTCAGGAGATCATGGGAGTCTCTCGAGACTTGATTATATCCTCATACCAGCGGCGCAGATGGTCTCTGTAAGGGAAATCAGGCATTTAGCTAGGGGGATCTCAGACCACTCCCCACTCTGACTCACTATTGACTTACAGCTGGGGGCTGGGGGTCGGATTGCCCCAATCAACCCCTGGCACCTTCGTAACCCCAAAATTAGAACAGAGGTGGTTAAGTGTATGGATTACTACTTTGCTGAGAATGAGGGATCGGTGTCCTCCCCTGTCTCCTTGTGGGAGGCTTATCTGTGGTCAGACTCTATCCTTGATTGCTAGCGAGAGGAGGCGCAAAAATGCAGAAGTGGTGGGCTTGGAAAATGAAATCACTGGGTTGGAGGAACAGATGGAGTCTGGGGCTACACCTGAGCGACTACATTCTTTGGCCCTTAAACAGTCTGAATATAGAGCTCTGGTGACTGACGCGGCCAAGACAATGAATCGTGAGCAACAGGGGCATTTGTATGATGTTGGTGACAAAGCGGGAAAGTTGATTGCTTGGCTAGACAAAAGAGATAGATTGAATCAGGTGGTGCCTGTTGCTGAAAAAGTGGATGGTACGCGAGTGGTGGACCCGGTTGAGATAGTTGAGGTCGTTGCCCAGCATTTTCAGAAGGTTTATGCACCGGTCTCAGATAGGCCGGAGGAAGACTCGCACTTGTTGCTTCGGGATATCGCGTTGCCTAGCCTGTCGGACTCGGACAAGGAGCTTATGGAGGCGGAATTTTCCACCGATGAAATAGCGCTCGCTATCCGCTCACTTCACTCGGGGAAGGGCTCAGGTCCGAATGGTATACCATTCGAACTGTACAAGCTGTGCCCAGTCAAAATGGCGCCGCATCTTCGTCGGATGTTTTCGGCATCGCGAGATCTCGGGTCCCTTCCCCGGGATCAGAGACTGGCGTCCATTGTGTTCATCTATAAAGATGGCAAGCCCCGTGAACACTGTTCATCGTATCGGCCGATCTCACTTTTGAATGTGGAACCCAAGATCCTGGCGAAGCTTTTGTTAAACTGGCTGATTACGGTGATCAGCGACTTGATACACCCGGATCAGTCTGGCTTCATCCCCCATTGAAACACCGCACTCAATCTTCGCCGTCTTCATGGCGTCTTAGCAAGGGCGGGGTCTCTTGATGAGCCGGCCATCTTGGTTTCACTTGATGCCTCGATGGCCTTAACACGGTGGAATGGCCATATCTGTGGGCAGCCCTTGCTAAGTTTGGTTTTGGCCCTAAGTTCATCGGGTGGGTCAAACTTCTGTATGAGCAACCGCTGGCTCAGGTGGTGGTCAACGGCAGGGCCTCGGAACCATTTGTTCTCGGACGCGGCACGAGGCAGGGGTGCCCTTTGTTGCCACTTCTTTTTGCGCTTGCCCTTGAACCCCTTGCCGCGTGGCTCCGCTGGGAACCTTTGCTCAAGGGCATTCGATGGTCCCCTGACTTCGAGGATCGTATATTGTTTACTCCGACGATATATTGTTGTACCTTACCTCTCCCCGTAAGTCACTGGGAGTCCTATTTGACGTCTTGAGTTCCTTTGGGAAAAATTCTGGTTTAGTCATCAATTGGGCCAAGTCCTGTATCTACCCTCTCACAGGAGAATTACCTTCTCTGCCCCGCATGCATTTGCCCGATACCCGTTTCTAGAGTTGGTTTAAGTACTTGGGGATCTACATTTCATTGGACCCCACAGTGCGCTATGAGCGGAATTTATTACCTCCGCTTGCCCGGCTTAGGTCGGATGTTGCGGCGTGGTGTGGCTTGCCATTGTCTCCCTTGGGATGAGCGGCCCTGTTCAAGATGATGTCTCTCCCTTGATTCTTGTATGCCATCCAAAACACACTTGACCTGGTGCCGGCTAGCTATTTCCGTGAAATTGGCGGCCTCGAGAGGAAGCTGGTGTGGGGCGGGCGACCTCGCATAGCATTGGCAAAATTGACTTTGCCCTGATACGACGGTGGTATAGCGTTGCCTGATATTAAACACTACTATTGGGCATCCCAACTGAGCACTGTTAACCATGCCATGTACGGTCGTGTTCCGAATCCCGCATTCGAGATGGATAGGTGGCAGCTGCCCGGGGGCGACTATAATAGAGCGCTCTATTCTAGAGCCGCCAGGAAGAACCTGGCGGGCCCCACTGGGGTGGCGGTACGAGTCTGGGGTAGTGCAACTATGGCTACGGGGTGGACGGACAGGCTGACTAGAGCAACCCCCCTATATGCTGTGGAGAGACTGGGTGGTCTATGGACGACGAAGGGATTCGATAGATGGGACCTTATTGGCATCAGTAAAGTGGGCGATCTCTGGGCCAAGAACAGAGTTAAGACTTTTGATGAACTTAAACAGGAATATAAATTGAGTGATAGGGAATATTTCCGATATCTCCAAGTCCGTCACGCACTTGAATCGGTTTCCCCAGCTGGAACTACGATCCCAGAGTCTTCTCCCCTGGAAGATAGAGTGCTTGACGGGTACGTCCCTGATAGCACTATCTCTCTCATCTATAAAAAACTCATCAATGACCGTTCGGACCTCCTTGTACAGCTTCGGGGTGCCTGGACTGGCGATGGATTGTAATTGGATGATGAAGACTGGCAGGCTGCGATATCCTCCCCGAAAGAGGTCGCGATTCCGCAGCGTCTCCGACTGGTGCAACGGAAGATTCTGCACCGTGTCTATGTCACGGGTCCACGTTTGATACATATGGGTTATTCTGCGGATGGGCTGTGTAGGTGTGGTTGTGGTATGCTTGCTACACATTATATGGGAATGTCTGGAGGTAGTGGTTTTCTGGAATCGAGTGCATGCGGTTATGGATGAAGTGACGGGTGTTGAGTTATTGCCTGAGGCCAGACGCTGTTTGTTGAACATTTGGGAGCCGAATGATTGCACTGTTGCTCAGACCCAATGGGTCACACTGGGCAACATGATTGCGAAAAGAGACATTGCTCAATTGTGGGGATCTCAGAGGGCACCATCAGTATTAACTTGGAAAGAAAACATGGGCTGGTGCATGTTAAGAGAAAAAATCGTATATGTCTCCCGTGGTAGGCCCAAGAAATGGGGAAGGATATGGGGTCAATGGAATTCATACCGAGGAGAGATCTGCACTCCCCCCTTTATTGAAGCTCCCAACATTCCTCAATTCCCTTGACTGTGCGTTTCGGTTTCTCAGCTTCTTGTTGTATGTGATGTGTTGTTTTGCTGCCGCCCCCCCCCCCCTCTGCAAGATCTCTCCTCCTTTATAGCAATACTCATTAATCATTTATCTCCCCCTGCCGTATGGGACAGTCATTACATTGCATGGTACCGCCTCAACTCTTTTTTGTGCTTCATTTTATGTTATTTATAAAATATAAAATGTGAAACATTTTATTTATCCTCTCATTGCCACAAGTTCTCCATTATATCGTGCCTTTTCGCTGCCGGGCCCTCGGGTTGTCGGCTGATGAGCTGTGTATTATTGTGCTACTGGTATTGCGTACTACTGACCAGCCTCCGTGGTTGTAGGTCTGTACCTGTATTCTCTTTTTACAAAAAAAAGGTTTTAAAAAAAAAAAGTGTGAACCCAAATTTAACATGTATTGCTTTTACACGATTTGAAACTAGTGATACATATTTAAAAGAAGAAAAACTGAGCCTTAAATTATGTTTTTTTTTAAAGGGCATAGCAAACTGCCACTTGCATAATAAATATTTAACTAAAATAATGTTGCAACAAACCTAGTAACAACTGACATATTTAAAAATCGGACCCATCTTTTGTATGGCCTTGCATAAATACCAAAATAATCTAAAAAAAAAAATGTGTTAACTGTGAAAACCTTTTATAGACATCCTCAGGGCTTTAAGTGGGATCAAAAAACGTTGGGGTCTCTCCAAGGAGTGCGGCTAATGTAATTAGGGCGTGACTTAAAAAGTAAGCTAAAAATCTGTGTTCAGCATATTGTGTTGCCCGACTGGTAATTTGCTGCTTCTGTCTATTGCATCCAGATATATAATACAATGAGTAAAATTGCATCGACAACAAGCCAGAACTATTGGCTTTACCAATGGTTGTTAGTTGCATAAGATAAATAGGCAACAACTATGTCTTCGTTGTATAGACTATTAAAAATGCTTCAGTTCTGAAGTGACGAGACTGTGAAGGAACTATACCGAGTCTCTGAAGTTACAGCAAAGGCAGGGGTGAAAGGTAGGACCTCTGCAGAGTTAAGATGTGTTTGTCACCCTGAGGGTGAGGGCAAAAATGGAGAGGGACCAGCCTCATCACCTGCATTTTGAACTCACTGACAGTGCTGAGCACCAGCAAGACCCGGCCCACATAAATCCCTGGACATTCTCGTCAGAGATGCAGCAAACATTCTGCGCCTGCACTTGCCCGCTTTGATCCCTGTGCACAGGTATGGCGTTTGGTAATTAACATTAGTTAATTTCTTTGGCATGGCTGGCGGAGAGTGCAGAAATGCGCTTCAGAAGGAAGCGGCAGGGCACTGATTTTTTTAAGGCTTTGGACACCATGGGGCATATTATCAAGGGCCTTAATTCATGTGTTAGCGACCTTTTCCGGTTGCTAACGCATGAATTAATTATCGCCCTATTATCAAAGCGTCGCTAACTCCGGTTAGCGACGCATTTCATGCGTTATTCATCGCCACCACGCTGGGGATGATGAGTAACGCTAATGAGATGCAGGGTGGGCGTTCCCACGTCCAACCACATGTAAAATGTGGTTGGAGGTGGGATTGCCTAATTCACAAGGCAGGCCTTGGGAGAAGGAGACCTGCGATAAACGTGTCTATCGCAGGTCTCCCAACGCCAGTGTTTAGTACGTGTTAGGCATTGCTAACATGAGGGGGTGGATCATAAAGCTGAATCCACCCCGTCATATTATCAAGGCACAGATTAGTGCGTGAAAACAGCGTTTGTTTTCACAAGCTAATGCGACCTATCGATGATTTCACATCGCCTGCTTGCTTTAGCATTGAGAATACGCTGCTAACATGCGATGTGAAATCGGCGATAGATTTTTCCACATTATCAACGCTGTTCGATATTTTTTGCACAGCGTTGATAATATGCCCCATGTATATTTTAATTTCCGGAACAACACCAGTTAGTTCTCACTGACAGGACCGCATCCTCGCGTTTCTGTTAAATGGGGAGTGAGGAGTGGAAACCATGGGGCAATGGGGCATATTAGCAAGGCGGGCGATATGAAATTAACGCCGCTTTTGCGGCCGTTTTTGGCCGAAAAGCGGCGATAATTTCATTGCCTTATCAGCAAAGACAAGTTATTGCGTGTTTTGCTGATTTTTGCGTCCTTTTCCACAACGCCCAGCTCGGCATCTCTAATGAGATGCAAAGTGGGCGTTCTAGGGCAAAATAACAGGAGAAATGTCGCTAAGCGACATTTCTCCTATTATCAAGCTGCACGCTCACAAGCCGAGCGTTAGGAAAAGTAGCGCTAACCACAGTTAACGCTACTTTCCTAACGCTTGCTTGTGACCTGATTTAGCCATGCAATCCAATGGGAGGTGGATTACATGGCTAAGATTGGCCTGCCCTATCAGCAAGGTTATCGCCATTTTCAATGGAACAGCGATATTCAATTGAAAACGGCGATAATCCCGCTATCGCTGAGATTTTTATCTCCATGGCGTTAAGCGTTGTTAATACAACGCTAACATGGAGATTATCGCCCGCTAAATTTCCTCACGCTAGCAGCGGTCAGCGATAATTATCGCTGCCGCTTGCTAACATGCCCCTATGTGCTTTACTACTCTTTAATTAGCATGTTCAGGCACAACGTGAACTAATAGGTACCTATAAAATAAACTTTGGCATTCCAAAAACCGAAAACCCAGCCAGCAATGGCCACTAGGTGCCGCACGTCCTCCATCAAATATGGGCGCATGCCAGGTGCGAAATACAAATAGAAAAGTGATAGCAACTCACCAATGAATATCATGCTCGTTAAGAGACCGATTATGATGAAGATCGCTGGAGCAAGCAGCATAGGGGGTGGCGCCGGTTCTCTCATTCCCACCATATGAATCATAGCAAAACGAGTCAGCGCGAGATCTACAAAAGAAACAGATCTATCCAGTGACATCAAATGCAATGCAAACCTCTGACCCAGAAATTAATGTTTAAGTGCCTGTATTATGGAAAAACCAATCTCTTCGGACAGTATGAAAGATCTGTCGCGTCCAAATCGTGCTCCAAACATACACACCAAGAACAAACATCATGAATGTATAAATTCCTCTTTTTTATAGAGGACCTTGATCTGAGCTGAAGTTTTAATTTTAAACACGTTCCCAACCTGGCCTGGTGTATGTAGCGACATTACAATAGTGCTGGGAGTCTGCGCATGGGGGCGGGGCAGAAATATTTGGAATTAAATGCTGCAACGAGGGAGATGTATTGGCTCACCTCGCAATGCAAAGAGAATCAATCCTTTATGAGAGTGCCTCCCAGGTGGAAGTCCAATTCCCCAAAAGGGGTCCCTGGGTGCTTGTACTTTCACCTTGACGTCAGTGAGCGTGCGTTGTCTAGGGAAGCCCCCATAGCTGGGCTGAGAGTGACTGCGTTCAATAGTCCAGGGCAAGGTGCCCTTGAGCATGGGGCTGGCCTTCAGTGGCGTATCATTAGCCGATGCAGGGAGCCCAGAGTTCCAGGGGTCCAATCCCGGCACTGTGCACTGCAGTGCTTTAAATGGGAAACAAAGGAAGCACATAAGTGCAGGTACTCATTAAAATGACCTAGAGGTGTGGCAAATGGGCGGGTCTATGGGCGGGGCTAAGGGCAAGCTATGATGATACATAATGACTACTGTACCAGTTGCAGCACATACCAAAACGCATGAGAAATGTGTTAATGTAAACAAACCAGGTTAACTCATTACACAAAATGAAAGCCAAACAGGATATGTTAACATTTCCTTGTTTTGTAATATTTGCTGCTTCTTAATGCCCTGTTATTTGTTGTTATTTGGCACAATACAATATATTCTCAAGCGTGCACACACAGAGAGGTTGAAACAAGCTGAGAGGAACACAAAAGCATTCCATCCATTCCCTTTAAAATATCTCCTGAGAGTGTTCTGATTCTCTCCATCTTTGTCTCACACAAAAATAGGCACGCACAGATCAGTAAGCACACAGACATATATATATATAATATATATCTGTGTATATATTTATATATATGTATATAAATATGTATAAACAACTATTAAAGTTAACAAGAAATGCACAGGATTTTTGGCAGCACACAAATTTGTGTTAAAATACCATTTCAAAGCCCATTCATGATTTCATTACTCAACAAATATCTGACACCATTTTGAAGCCCATTCATGATTTCATTACTCAACAAATATCTGATATTTTTATGTGAAAAAAGTGACAATCCTAACTTCACCCATCACCTCATTTCTATATATTCATCCCTCCCCCTACCTTCTATGTTCACCTTAACTAACCCTCAACCAATTCCATTTGCCAGTTCTCCTGGAGCTAAGTCCTGGAGTGCTGCAGCATTCACTGCTGTTCCTTTCTTCATGGGAAGGGTTAACTTTACACCCATGGAGCCAGTACCCAGGCCAGGCACTGTTATCCTGCAAAGGCAGCAATTAGTGTTGATGGGGCACACAAAGGAAATCAGCCTCTTTGCTGAACAAAAAGATGAAAAAAACCCAGCTTTGGGCAAGGTAGAGGATTGTGTGGCGCTGCCGCTCACTTTAGTACAAAGCAAACACAAGGAGATGATGGACCAAATGCTGAAACTTTTCAAACACTCACCCCAGTCACAGATCTGGGTTCATCCATCATCATTCTTTAGCTCACTTTGCCAACCCAGTTCAGACAACTATATGCAAATCAGGCTTGACCATGTGCCTCTTGGGAACAATCCAGCCCGAACTGCCAAGCCATGCCTTCCCTGAATTGAAACACGCTTCCTGGGACCGGTTTCAGGCTAATAGCCCTCATCAGCCAGGCTAACTTGAATCCAGTGGCAAAGTGCACAAGGGACCTATGTCTGGCCATGCCCTGCCAACGTAGAGTGAGCAAAGCAAGGTACTGCCCGTGCATTTCCCTAAATGGGACAGGATTGCTGACTGACAGCCCCAGTCCATTTCACACGCCTGATGGAGGAAGGGTTGGGGGGTCTCATAATAGCCATTGCACACATTATCAACAGTGCAGGGTCTGTCTAGACCCTGTCCTGTAGTTCACTGCATGATGCAAGGCAAGCCCTCTCAACCTCCTGCAGTCTGGGGGCATTCAAGTGGGCGCTGCTGACTCTGCAAAAGGGCACTGAGGAGCTCACTGACTTGCAAGCTGCTCGGAAGCAGAGCAGCATCTTTCATGACCTGGAGGAGAAACCGAACCTGAGCCTGCTGTGCTCTCAATGAGGGTACCAGTACTCTCCCTGACCTAAGAAAAGTGCTGGTACTGATGGCCAGAAAATTCAGAAGTGCCGGTGCTCGGTACCGGCCCATTTAAAGCACTGGTGCACAGACATGCCCGTGACCTGAGAGATCCTGACTGGGTGCAGAGAGTGGGGGCCCCCTCCATGTGCTTTGCAGGCCCATCACGTTTTGTTACGTTACTGCTGACCTTAATGATAAAAGAAGATTGACAGCTCACAGCTCAGGCCTTAAGAGTCTCACTGAATGTTCCTGAACAGAGTAAACTCTTGCTAAGATAGCACCCTGGGGGAGAGACATTTTGCACTCTTGCTGATGCTAGTGATTAAAATGAGGCAGCAGGGGTCAACTTTTGTATTCTCTGGTCAGTCCATGGCTCAGCAGGGTCAGCTTTAGCACTGGTGACGGCTGGTGCAGCAATGTTTGTTGGCACCCCAAATGACCACCTTCGCCATGGATTCGTTTCCAACCACTCTTTAACAGTGCCCCTCAAGTCTCCTTAACCACCCTCTCTCAGATGCATTCAATGAGTTTTATAGCGCCACTCATACCTGTGTAGGGTGTCAGAGCACTTTGCTTCATACACACATTACACAGAGACAATCAATCATAGGTGTGTAAATCAGTGTATAGCAAAGGTTACATTAGCCAGAGGACTATACGTTGTAGGAGTCACATGTCTTCCATACTGCTAGGCAGTATAGTTTAAAAGTGCTTAGTCTGGAGAAGCACAAACTCAGAACTTAAAACATTACACCATGGTTGGGGGTTCTCTTTAATAATAAAAGTTGATTTCCTACCCAAATGAACCCATTCTGCAACATTAGGATAATGAAAGACGGGGGAAAAGTTATAATGCTCTAACCTATTCCTTGCAGTTTTCATGCAGCCCTTTCATGATAGTTAAATGTTCATTGTTTTATATTAGGATGTTAACTTATAAACGGCAAGTAACAATAGATTCTCTGTGACAAAAGCAGTAACCCACTGAACTATTTACATTATATGCACTTTGTGATCTGCATGGTTCTCGTTTTTTGCAGCAGGTATATTAAACCTTGCACCACCTTACGTTGAGTCAAAACTTCCACTAGACAACACTCAATCTCTCTCCAGGAATGAACATTGTTGTTGTTGTTATTGTTATCAGAACTTATAAAGCGCACTGTGACCCTGCGGGTATCCTGCCGCTCTGTAGGGGTGGGCAGAATTTGCGTAATGGTGTTACGCACATCTCCACGAAATCGCTAAAATTCTCAGCTACCACACAGAAATATCGCGAAGACGCGGATTTGCTTGCCCGGCCTGTTCGCATTGTTTTTTTTGCATGATCGCATTGGAAATGTGTCACCAACTTGCCCATGCGGTCTCTAATGGGCACCGCCATCTTGTTTTCACTTGTCCCGCCCATTCGCGATGCCTATTTCCTGTTCTGGGTCGCGTATTGCATGCTCCCGCCCGTTCGCGATGAGTATTTCCTGTACGGGTACGCGTATTACGTGTTCGCAATGCTTTTTGCGTGTTCAGGGGGAAATATTGCGCGAACTTGCCCACACGGTCTAAATGGGCGTGGCCATCTTGTTTTTCACTCTATTCTATGGTTCTGGCCATGGTTTTCTATCCTCCCTCCTCTTTGCAATCCTTTGTTTCTGTACACTTTTTTTTGGATCTATTCGATTTATTATCTATCTCTCTATTTTCCTGAATCTATATTTTGAGCTTTTTTCTACTTTTTGTTACTTTTTCTACTACTTTTTACTCTTTTGCTATAACTTGCTTTTTCTTTTACCTACTTTTCTAATTCCTCTCTTTTCTTTTCCGCCCGCCCCTCCACCAGAGTCCCGGAGCCAGGGCCAATGGAGAGGGCAAGTCCAAGGGCAAGGGCAGGGCTTCTCGCAGCCATAGCCGCAACCGTCTTCCCTGCAGAAGGCTGCGCCCATATGGGGTGCATGCACAGGCCTTATTTGGTGAGGTGGTCGCACTTGTTTTCTTCGTCCAGCGCCACCTCCCCTTAACCCTGGCAGCAGGCGGCAGGCCTGGGTCCGGGTACGGGCTTCGGGATCGTCAGCTGCGGCAGAGAAAGGTGCAGCAGCAGTGTTTTGCTGCTCTGGTGTCTGGCGCACCAATAACCAGCTGATACACTGGTGGTCTGATATCCTGGCCCGGGAGCAGTACCTGCTTGACCTGCTAGGAGTGGAGGTCCCAGGGCTTAGTGAGTAGGTATTTAATATTACTACTTTGTGTTCTTCTGCTCTGTGGTATATATTGCGAATATATTTTTTCCCCGAACAGCAAGAATGCTTCTGCTTACATTGCAGGTAAATTACGTTTAAAAATCTTCTGTGATTGTTATGACACAGGTGCTCGGCACTACTAATCTTACTTGTTTGCAACTTTGCTCTTGCTTGGCATGATTATGTAAGATTTTACTTTAGAGAACTTAAGTTAGGTAATGCTAGATAGACTCTAGTCCCTCATTTTGCCTCCTGCAACTAAGAAGAGATAGTTACTCACAAAACATCTTTATTCAATTCATAGAATCTTGAAAATCCACGTAAAATACATTATAACAATCTCATACAGTAATACTAAAAGGTTGTTACATTTCCACAGACTTGGATAGATTAATCTAGAGTTTTACAACCATGTTCATACAAATTTAAAAATCTTTACTATAATACAAAATACAAGGGATATTTGAAGCTGGAACAACAACAACATAATAAAAAGAAGAGTACTAAAGTTCTTTGATGGCTAACTACATTTTCGGGATGTAAAAACGTGGCTCTTCACCCTTAAAATTAAGACAATTAAATAAATAGTTAAAAATCTGCTCTTCATCGAGTCCTTCAGTATAAAGTGCAAGATGCAAATGTAAATAATATCCAGCAGATTATACCAATAGTAGAGGGTTATATTCTAAAGTGCTCTAATATAGGTAGATAGTTAAAACTTGAGTCCTTTCTTCATTCTCATAAAACGTTGCAGCCAACAGGAATCTACTAATACCAAACAAAATGATTTGGGTATTATCAGACTTTAGGATACATAGCATATCTTTGTATTTTCGAATGCCCAGATTTCTCCCCAACTGCTTTATCCACTTTTTCCTAGCATTAGAGTGGGTTGGGCAGAAAAAAAGGACATGCGCTACGTCCTCTGAAACATCTGAGTTGCAGGTTTTACACTTGCCATCTTCTCCACTCTTATTGTACTTATCCCATTTTGACGTGAATGTTCCAACTCGGAGAATACCGTACCTGAATTTCAGGTAAAGTATTTTCGCAAGTGGAGGTTCTATCTGGTCTAAAAAAGGTTCAAAGCAGGGGGATGGCTTGAACATTAAACATTCAGATGTTAATGAGCCATGACCACAATTCAAATTGACTTTACATTGGACAAATTCCCAGTACACCTGTTTTAATTCCCGTTTGGAATCAGTGATCATTTCACCAGGATTGCTCCAAAATTTCCTTAAGCCCAGGTCAAAAAGCCATTTGCGGACATTTACCAACCAGGGGAAACTAACATGGGTGTCCAGTGCAAGTAGTTCTATCAAAGCCTGCCTGTAAGTGAAGAGTTCCTCAGTGACCCATAACCGTGTCCAAACCGCCCTATGTTCAATACGGTTTTAGCCCCAAATCGTAGGTATAAGGAATCAGTGGAGTATTTTGGGGGAGGGGCACCATCGCTCTAAGGGCCCTATTTTCTCCCACTGCTAGTATAGAGAGTTGTTCTCCACCCCAGTTCAGAGCCATACAAAGCAGCAGTTTGTGCTCTGGATTTATAGATCTCCAGTGCAGGTGTTATAGCCTTTATTCCGGTGGCGTGAAGTTTTTTTTAAATTGGTGCTGCATATTATGTTAAAATGGTCCTGGACTTTTTTATATGTGGGTGCCATGAGAGAGTAGAGTCTATAGTGACCCCCAGATAAACAAATGTATTCACTCTCTGTAAATTAACATCATTGAGCATAATATTACCCTTAAAGCTTTTGTGTGGCCTAATAGCCATGTATTTTGTTTTTGCTGGATTTATTTCCAAGCCTTTTAATTTGCAGTAGACATCAAGTTAATTCAGCAGATTTTGCAATCCCCTAGGGGTCTCGGAGAGCAAAATGGTGTCGTCTGCAAATGTCAGGGCGCATATATGGGTACCACCCAGTTTTGGGGAGTCATGGTTTGCCTTTTGTTAAAATTCGACCATGTCGTTGACATAAAGAAGGAACAACGTGGGTGTCCTCCATTAGCTCCCCACCTGTCCCCAAAGCACTCTGGCAACATTTTCCTCATGGAGTCTAATGGGCTGCACCAGTATGTTTCTTGGGACACCTTGTTTCAATAGATTTACCCACAACTGGTCTCTGGGGATTGAGTCAAAGGCAGCCTTTAAATCGATAAAGGCCACGTACAGATTACCTTGCCTTAATTTAGTGTATTTCCAGGCTATAGTTTGTAACCTAAATACCTGGTCGATGGTACTGGTTCTTTTCCTGAAACCTGCCTGGCAAGTTGACAAAATGCTGTTCTCAACTATCCATTCATTTAGCTTTTCCAGTAACTGTTTAGAGTAGATCTTTTGGGCGATATCTAGTAGACTGATGGGTCTATAGTTAGCGGGATCGTCCCTGTTGCCTTTCTTATATATTGGGACGATCTCCGCACCCTTCCATGACAAGGGAATAGGTTGCCTCTTATTAATTGAGTTTGATAGTAGATTAAGGTATGGGCCACATACATCCGGGGCATGTTTGAATAAATCCCCGGGGATTTTATCTGGTCCCGGCGCTTTGAACTGTTTGATGGCAGCTATTGCTTGTTCTGTATCTATACTACTAAAATGTAGGGGTTCATGATGACTAGACTCCATCAAGTCTTTAATAATGCCCTGGTGCTCGCCTACTAGAGGCCCTGAACATGCATATAGTTATGCAAAGTGGCTATACCAGGTTTTGGGGTCTAAATTGTGGTCCTGGACAGGTTAACTAATAAGTTTGCCGTTGGCAACTATCCTCCAAAATAGGGCTTGATCGCCTGTTGTTACAGCGGATAGCATGTCTTCCCAACTGGAATCCTCCCAATTTCTGTGTGCAGTTTTTAATACCTGGTTATAGGTTTTCCTTTCTAGTCGAGTCTTTCCCGGCTCTTTCTTCCTTAATGCCTTAATCAGGTTCTGCTTCGCTTTCCTACAGTCAACATTAAACAACGGATTGGAAAGGGATATACTAGTGCTTTTTGTACATTTTCTACTCCCCGACTTAGTTAAATAGGGTTTAATGTTTTCAGTTAGTAATAAGTGAATTTGGGTGAACAGTATGGGGTTCGAATCTTGCTTTAAAAGGAAAGAAGAAAGAAGATCATAAAAAATAGTATAAATATGGATGACGGTTTCAAGTTTTCCTAATATAATAGGCCATTTAACTGCCCTTTAATTATTGGACATTATTGGTTGCGGGTCCTCTTGGTCTAATATGGGCAAAGTCTGAAAGTGTTCCCCCTTAAGATCTAGGGAAAGTGGGAAGTGATTACTTTCCCTCCTAGACTCTACCCTGAAGTCAATCACAAACGGCCAATGTACAGCACTGATCATAATATAATCAATGCAGGAGGCCGATTGTCCCCTTGAGAACATGTTTGACCGCTTAAAATCAGAGGGGCATCTTCCGTTGCAAGACCGTAATCCTTTTCCTACCGTTAGGTCCAGGATCTGTAATGCGGATACAGTACACCCCACCGATTTTTTTGTTCTAAGTAGAGGGATTCCCCATGCCAAGTCTTCTTCATCGAGGACAGTTTCCATACCATTTAATGGCTCATAACAACAATTGAAGTCATCACCAATTATAATCAGGCGATCAGATGGTATTAAATCTAAGATTTCTTCTAATTGTTTAATTAGCAGTGATTCTTTAGAGCGATCTCTCGGTCTTACATATATATTAAATAAAGAGATCCTCAATTTATTAGGGAATTTTAGACTTAGGCCCTGGATATCATTAGAACCAGTGGGTACGGTTTGGATTACCGCATTTACATGGTTTTTTACCCAGATTAGCAATCACCCGAGGGTCTTCCTCTCTTCGGGATTTCAGCTTCAACGCTAAAAGTCCTGTAGCCCTCCTTATAGAGTGGTTCCAATGCCCAAGTCTCTTGAAAGAGACAAATGTCGTTATTATCTACATAGTCCTGCCAGTTTGGTTCCTGGAGTTTCTTAGTAAGTCCCGCTACATTCCAAGATAACATTTTCATTGGATTTACTTCGGAAGCGCTAGACTTAGAAATATTCACCCGTTGGGCCTTAGTTTTATTTGGTCCTACTTTTGTGATCAGAGTAGGCCCTGCTGAAGCAGTTCTCCCTTGATCATGGGGTGGCTTTTACAACCCTCTGTGAACTCAGGTATTTTATTAGTCTTGTTATTCCCTTGTGGGGCGTCCTTAATCAAGGTTATAAATTCCCCTGAGCAGGATTTAGATCTTAGTGCTAAGTCCCCAGAATAACCTTGGTGTAGACTGACACCTACGTTCCTCCAATCTATTCTATGGGGCAGTCAATCATTGACATCCAACGTACTCAGCACATTAAATCTATTAATTAATGGAATTGGGCTGTTTCTAAATCTTATATCGCTCCTGTGTTGCCTTCCTTCATTGCCCCCTTGGAACATAATAGGTCAATAGAAGTATCCCAGTGGTAAAACTTTGACTCCCTCAGTGTAGTTCCTGAGTGTACCTGCCAGGTCTAAAATACGACCCCTAATTTCGGGGACCTAAAGCTTAAGACAACACTATTGCCCGCCGAGTCTTTTCGTAATTCCCGACCCATGTAACCCTTCTCACCATTTTAAACTCTCTAAATAAATGATCTCCAAGCCCTGTTTTGCAATTCAAGAAATGAAGTGCCTTGTTTTTAAGTGAGGACTAATGTTCCTCATTTTGATTCATAAGCTTGGGGACATTTGCTAGGATGATGGTATAGGGACTCGCCTCTGGTGGAAGGTGGAAAAAAATTCCAGAGGGCATGTTTTTTCCCACCCCATGCAATCTCCCTGTGCGGCCCTGGGGCCCGATCCTTTCTCCAGGATCAGGATGTAATAGGGGGCCACAGTGTATTACTGTTTCCGAGGGCATTGAAATCGGCCCGTTGGGCCCGCAGAAAATGGTCTGGGTGGAACAGTCCGGTCTATGCCAGATTGTTCTTCGATTGGCGCTTCCCTTATAGGGTTATAGCATTCTTTGCATAGGTGCTTTTCTAATGTGCTTAGCCGGGTGTCTATTGCCTCCAGTTTCTCAAGTACCGGGCTAATCAGAACTAACAACCTTTCTTCCAGCAATTTGACGAAGTCAAGTTTGTCACTAGATGTATTGTAATTCAATGCTGATGCAGGGTGTTTGTCACCACCCGTGGCCCCCTTATTAACATAGGATCCATGATTGTTTCCATTGGCACCCCTACCCCTGGGCAGGGTTTTTATTCCTTGCTTGTTTAGAGATCTGGTAGCTTGTCTTAGGTGCACCACGAGCTTTTCTTTTTGTAGATTGTTCTTTCCCTCTAGTGGCTTGTGGGGCCCTTGACTGCTGTGTGCGAGCAGATGGGGGAGAAGTCAAAGGAGTTGGGCAAGATGTTGCAGCCATCAAAGTGGATTGATTGTTGCAAAGTGGTTATTGCACAAGGGGTTAAAGAACTCACTGGTTCCATTACCGATGAAGCTTGCACAGGAGCAGAAATACCAATGGATTTAGCGGGTCCAATGAGAGCCTCCTCTCAGTGAGCTGGATCTCGTGTATTAACACGGATTCGGCCCGCATGAGAAAGGCATCTAGGGTCCCTACTACCCCTGCCCCAGGGCCCCCGTTGCGTGTGTTTTTACTCATTGTGTGGGTACCCTAGTAAAAAAGGGATGGGTTGAACCACGTGAGATACCCACGAACTGGGGGCCTCTGAGCTGGAAGCTGTTAAATGCCTTCTAACACAATGAAAATTAGTGATAAACAACCCACTTGTCCTCCCCCGATATCCAATAAAACAAGTATTACAGCCTTACTTATGCTTCACATTGTCCCCTGTCCAAAGGTAAATGTCAATAGCCTGGCCCGGCCTCTGCCGGGCACGGATGGGCCCTCCCTTGGCCCGAGCTTCGCTCAGCTGTATTTTGAGTACCTCCTGGCGCTGATGAGTGACGCGGCGATCCGTGACACTGATGGCTCCTGGAGGATGTAGTTCCCAACTGCAATCCCGGTGTGGTGAGCCGTAATGGCGCGCTCAGGCAGCAGCTCCCTCCGTGGTCAGCACCCCTTCCTGAGGCAGGCAGCAACAAGTGTCCTAAGCAGCAGACACAGGAGCAGCAGCAAAGTGTGTCCCAGGAGGTAAAACGATCCCCTGTGATCAGCGTTATCAGAACTGGTAACAGTTTGGTTACTTGTTATTAGTAGGTATGTTTTTTAGTGGTCTGCGTGACGCATCCTCTGTCACGTCATGTGTTGCTGAGTGCTGCTTACCCCAGTCCTTAGTAGAACCTTTTGTAGTTTGTTTATTGAGTGGTAATATAGGCTTATTATTTATCACTAGCAGAACATCAGCAGAAACCAACCACATCTATAATTTGGTGTATGCAAAAATGTATGCATGTGTCCTTCTTTGCATTTTTGCAGACTTAGTGACCAATTGGCCCATCTGGAATAGGTGGGCTAGGTCAGGTGGTACTTCGGCTTAGTCAGTATTTTGGAATCAGATTGAAACACTGGAATAGTGTTCATAAATATATTAAATAATAACAAGACGGACCGTGACGCGAATCCAGCAATACTACTAGTCGACCAGATTTAGATAGGTCAATTTTATTGCAATTGTTGTTTCCATAAATGTTTTTTGTGAGCATTTTAAAAAATATTTTATTTGTTTCACACCAATCATCCATGTTTGTCTCTTTCTTTCTTACATCTTTCATGATAAGCACCCAGGGGCAGTAAGACGGAGTCAGAGTCGGTGAGAGCTGGGGAAGATGCCCCCCAGGGCCAGGAACACTCCTCTACTGAAGGCTAAGCTGCTAGCCCCAGTAAGTATTCCTAATTCTATTTTTTTACAAAATCTTCTCCAATGGTCAATCTAGACAATCAGTTTCTAAATTCCAGTTATCCCTGCCTCTAACTGCCTCTGCTATGACTCTACTACTACTACTATAAGTCTGGGGTTAGCTAAGCTTGCCCAGATAGCCAGTCTTTATTTTAAAGGTTTTAAATTAAACTCAGATTCATCAATCTCTCTAGGCACTGAGTCCAGTATTTTGGGTTGTCCTCTTCTAGTCTTCTTAATCTTGAGGCTTTTAGAAAATTCCCACCAACAAAATTTCCAACCAGATATTTAACTATTTTTTATAGGATACTAGTACATACTACTACAGTTGTAGGGATTCTGCATATACAGAACTGTGCACAGGACATTGTTGATAGGAAATTGGACATTCCTCATACCTCACCCACAATCCCCGGACCAACTAGCAATAGTGTCTCATTAGCTGAGGCTCCCCGAACCGCCTGAAGAAACCCAATGATTAGACAACCCAGAAGATTATACTACACTGCTAACCTCTCAGAGTCGTGGAAGCATTGCGAAGCAATGTACACCATTTAGTTCACTCACTCGTTTAAGTCCACAAACCACACCAAATACCCCAGAGCCTATTTAAGTTCAAAAGGTTTATTTTTAAATAACAAGCTCTGTACGTTGTTCTATAATGCAGTATACTAGTAACTATAAGTGCCAGCACCAACAGCAAAATGCATAAGATTAAAACAATAAACATTGTTACAACTACAAGTCCAGAGAAGACAAAAGGGGAAATCATCATAACTGATCAGTGGTTGAAGAAACTATCCTCCCCTTGGCAGGAATATAGTTTACATAAAATTATAAATGAAGATCTCTGAGCGAATTCTGGGGGACCCCTCACCTTAGAAGAACCTAGAAGTACTGGCTACATCATAAGCTCAGCAAAGCTCTCTTTCGTAGAATGGAATCTTCCGTCAGTAATGAGAAAAATGGTGTACATTAGAATATTGCAAGCATTTCTCAGTCATGATAAAAGTGTAGCATGTTATGGCTAAGCAATACGGACTGACCACCTGAACTCAATAACAAAGTTGCATGTTTTTCGAACTTGTATGCAGCGCTCAGACAGTAGCAGTATGAGCACATGTGGGCTCAAAGGCTTCTTAGTTCTTACACAACAAGCTGCGAGGTAATGTGTGCAAAAATAAAAGACACAAAGCTAAAATGCTTGTGCAGCTCAGGCTAACTTACCAAAGAGACTAGCATGACCCTAGAGACCATAACACTACTAGTGTGTACTCTAGTAGTACCAGATTTGTACTAGTGATGCCTGTTGCATATGTATGTATTCAACTTCTGTTTGAATCTTGCTAGTGAAAAAGAATAAATAGTGGGAGGTAAATATGGCATCTAAAAAATTTGTAATGTTTTTTCTAGGCGTACTAACAACCACCAGTGCCGGGGCCTGCGGCGATGGCGACACGGCCATTCCGGAGGGGGCAGGAGATGCGGCACCTACAGGGGACAGCAGCAGTGGCGGACGGTGGTAAGTTATTCTTACTTAATGATATTACACTCGCTGCAAGGGTGTACACTACACTGTACTGTTGAGACTAAGTAAGTAAGAAGATTTTGTGAACAACGGTTGAAGAGGACACCCTTTACTTAGCATTAGCAATAGCGGCGGGAATTGAGTAACCAATGGCCTTTTCTATCGGACTTCAACTCAGCTGTGAAAGTTTTATGGAGAAGACTAAAAGTCATATTAGATCTCCATGATGTGTGTGTTGAATGAAAATTGAAAGAAGGGTGGAAGAAGGATGCATGGGCGAGATGAAATATTTATGACTGGCAGAGAAGGATAGGTGGCTTATAGGAATCAGATGCATGGGTGGTTGAAGGAAGGGTGGAAGGCGAAAGAAAAGATGCCTGCCTGGGTGGGTAAAACTGTATGGGTAGAGGATATTGAAAATCCTCAGTGGTGTTTGGGTCAAACTCTAAGCCAAGGCAAGAAAGGAAGGAAAGGAAACATGGGTGGTGCTTTAAAAAAAAAAGAATACATGTTTGTTGGTGAAACAAACTAAGGTTTGTTGAGAGATTAAGAAGAATGATAGACGTTTACTTTGAATGGATGGATGCCTGAACGCTATCATCATAGATAGCATATGCAGAGACTGTCACTGAATGAAGAGTCTTAGTTTGAAAAGACTGTGAAAGAAACCGTGCCAGAGTAGCAAAGCTGAGGAGAATCTAAGTTGTTTTTTCAGAATACTCCCTTGACCCACAGTAGTTTGTAAGCACAGCATATATATTGTGTATGTATGTAGTAGTTATCATCAAGCGCTTTCCTCCGACTCAGAGGACAACTCCCTACCTATGTTAAGTTTTTTTTGGACTGTGTCAGCCAGCCTGCCATGGGTGGCCTATCGGCTGGTAACACAATCAATCAAAACAAAGCACCTCATGTCGTCCTATATATAAGCAATGATGATTGGATCAGATATCATCTGCCTTTTTCTAGAAGACAGGGCAGGGTGAAAGTGAAATTAAGCAGTTGCCCTTGATGTAACAGAGTATGGCCAGTGCCACCTGTAATAGAAAAATATGTGCTTCCCCACCTGCAGTCTGCGTCATGACTCTAGTATGTTTGACTTGGGCGCAGGCTGACTGAGCTGGCATGCCGGCTACTACAAAGTGACGTTAATTTGGCAAAACAAGAGAGAAGAAGAAGACTGCTGTACTGTGTATTCGAGTTCATACATAGTGCTAGTATAATGAAAGACACTCCCACAAATGTTAGAGGCCAAGGAAGTGGGAGGATAGATACATACCATAAATGTTATGTACTGTGCTTGCTAGTGCTACTGGGCCACTATGTGTTGGATTAATTTGTGTTACTGTTTTGCTAAGAGTATTGGTTAAGAGTTATTTTCTTCTTTCTTGATATAGCTACTCCTTCGAAAGCTAAACCATCCAGGAAGGAGTTGGCAGCAAAGGCCCGGCGCCAGAAGCTGGAGGCCATCTGCCAAGAATACCGGCAGCTGGTCGTTCTGGCGGAGGAGGAGGAGGTGGCCGCAGATGCTGCCTCCTTCAATGCCCCGGGCCCCAGCTAGGCCCCTCCAGTTGTACGGCGCCACGGTCAGGCATCCACCCGCTGCCGCAGTTCAATATCCAGCACAGCTGCCCCCCACTGTGGATGCAACTGTAGAGCATAAGCGCGCTGCATGCTCCTCCGGAATGCACAACTAGAGGAGCATGTAGAGGAGCTGAAGAAGAACTCCAAGGTCCTGGAGAGGGAAATCCGAAGACTCAGAGCCCACCAATAACTTGACCCTGTTTCATTACCCCCTTTTTATTCCTTTTTTTGGCTGAGTGGGAATTGGGCGTTTCATTGGTGTTTATAGACATTTTGGACATTGGTTGGACTTTATCATTTTAGTCATTGGTTGGGGTTAAGGAGAGGGGTGGGTCGGGAGTTGTGGGATTTTTTTACATAGTTCATTTCTGTTAGGGTATTAAATTATATTTCTACTTAAACATAGCAATACTTTGTTAATGTATTGTGGGGCGGTTACTGTTTTACGTCACAAACTTGGTTTCATTGCTGCTGAAGGCAGGGCTGCACCCAGCGTTGGATTTAATAATCTGCCGATTTTGTAAAGCACAAACAGATAGATGCAGTACCCCTCACTGAGCGACTTGTCCTACTCGAACTGTCAGTCTCTCCTCCTAGTCTATGCATTCTGCAACTGGACTGAAAGGGGTGTGTGAAATTGAATTAATGAAAACATATAAATTATTAATTATGCTACCCCCAAACTTCTTCTCTTACCTGTGCTTGATGTTTAACTTAGGCACAGTGATGGTTGCATGGTGATGATGGTTTTCTTTCCCAACATGCCATGGTTGTGGTGGTAGTAGTAGAAACTGGCAGTCGCATTTGCAAAAAAAGAAAATGAGACAGTCAGAGAGACTGTGGGAGGAGTAGTAGAAGGAGGTAGAGTACAGAACTTACTGCCAAAAAATAATATGCTAAAATCCAATAAAACGTAATAGTGGCGGGGATAGCCTAGTACATAGAGTTACAACAAACTCTAAACTTGTGTTGCGAGTCACTCGACTAGGCCTACAGTACTCTCAACACAAGCGTAACCGTTAGTGCTGTGTAGGAGGATGACAACAAATCCAATTGATGCTGGCAATTAATGCTGATGGATTAGGTTCCTTTGGTAAAAAAAATTACCTCGCAAATATACTGCTCATGGGTAAGCAGAAGAAGATCCTCGCCCTGCCTTGAAATTGAATTACTTTTGCTTTTGCCACATCCGCCCCAGCAAGCATGTGATACATTATTGGTGTTCATTTAATTTAGTCACACCTCAATAAGTCACACAGCCCGGGGGAAGAGGGTTAGGGTTTGATGAATGGTTTTGAAGGGGGGGTTTGGGGAAAGGTTTGACAAAGAAAAACAGTACGCATAGACAGCAACAAAAGAAAACACAATCTTGCCATATCCATAAATCAGTTAAGGGAGAAAAAGGAAATGCATGCATGATGATGATAACTTGATTGTTAATGAATTACTTACTAACAACTACTAGACAATTAGACAGTACAGGGCAGCAGTATATGCAATTTGCCTTGCCTGTCTACCCTCCGAGAGACCCGAATTACATACAGTTTCTGTTCTGTTGTACCGGCCCGGGCTTACTATTAAAGATAGCAAAGAAAATTCAAAAATAGCTGTAGGGATGAATTGAATTATAAGCAGAGAGCAAACAAACTAATAACCACAACACACAGTAGTAATGATTGAGTTGCATCTCTGCATTCCTATTGGTCCTCCTTTCCATGGACGCTCCGGCCATGACACTTGGGTGATGTCACTGCCTGCCTGGCAGATGTAGATTTATTGGTAAGGTAAGTGTGAGTTGTTTTTCCCGGTATAACACAGGGTGAAGGTCCGGCCTGTAATTGAAGATGGAAAAACAAAAGGTATAGTGATAAATCAATCAGAAAAGAAATGCATATATTACGGTGGAGTGCAACAAAAACACTTTCAGAGGCGACATGGATATAACATGTCTACTCCAGTCTGTTTCAAGCATTAACCTCCAACAACAACAGGACATAGCAGGCCCACGGCACCCTCTGTGACCCATCCTCCATTTAGCATACTTTTTTTTGGGACAGAGTCAGACAAAGTACATATACAGCAACATAGCATTTTACAAACTAAGTGACTAATTCAATGCACCGCTCTCAGTCATATTACCACACTTGACTCCACCACTCCACAGACATGTAGGTCTGCAGCGGTTGTTGTTGACTTTGTGTTATCTTTTATGCCACTCATGAAACACCCTGAGTTATTCAATCAATCAATCAATCATCTTGGAACCTACAGAGTGAATGCGAAGATATTATGCCACTGTGGTCATCATGGTGTTGCCCAACTCAGTGTGCATTGTACAGATTGAGTCCCCTTTCCATATTCAAAATGCAATGGATCGACCTGCAGTAGAAGTACCAATTGGTTATTAAAAAACGAGAAGTGAACCAAGCATTGCCGTGAGTTACTTTTAGTGCGTAGATTAAATAATAGTACACAATGAATTAACTTCATGCACTACAAAGTACAACAACACAAATCACTTGGTCAGCGTCCAATATATGTCATAATTCATTACCTGTTCCTTCTCATCTTCAGTTAATGGGCAATCTCTCTTGGCTCAGAAAGGAGGATAGTTCCACTTCTTTTGCAGGAACTCAACGAGGCAAGATTTTCTTTTTTCTTCTATTATGCTAATCATCTGACTTGAGGGCCATAGATTTAGGGTGATTCAGGAGGATGGAGGAGCAGGATTAGGAGGAGTGGACTGAAATGAATAAATTTGAAACTCATATATGGCACTAAAAGACTAGAAGTCGGTGGTGATGGATTTGATGTGATTCATAGTTTCAAAACAGAAAGACAGACACGCAAAAGTAAATAAGGGAGGAAGACAGTAAGAAGTGGCAGTGGTGATGGATTTGGTGTGATTCATAGTTTCAAAACAGAAAGACAGACACGCAAAAGTAAATAAGGGAGGAAGACAGTAAGAAGTGGAAGTCTAGTTGTCTGGGAAGTATAGCTCATCTTAAAACTCTGGGGATTCAACCAGAAGTAGGTAATCATCATCGAACACGCTACTTCCATCACCTGAGCCACTGTCCTCATTTTCCTACGTTGATTCATGTATTGGGTAATTTGGTGGCATAAAGTACTGATTCATTTTGATCATGTTTAACCTCTCCACGTTTTTGGGCGAGAGACTGGTCCTTCTCACTGTTACAATGGAACCAGCAGTACTGAAAACACGTTCAGAAGAGACATTTGCGACAGGGCAAGCCAGATAGTTTATCGGCAGCCTGCTGAGCAGTGGCCATTGGCACCTTTTCCCATACCAATACCGTAATGGGTTTTGATCAATGTACACCTCTGTTGGGTCATCCAGATAAGCCCGGACCATCCGCTCAATGTTCAGGGGTGCTTCACTTTGTTCGGCCTCTTTTGTCTTTGCATCAGCACTGGACCAAGCAAATCCTTGCTGTAAATACCAATCCTTTAACGATTTTACTGGGGCTGATGATCCGGTTCTTGCTGTTTTCGATAGTGTTGGTGAGTGTTCTGAGCCAATCGTACTGCCCTCAGGCTCCGAAGTTGAACTTGACTCCGAATGTACTGCTGCAGTACTTGTTGTGGATGTGGGTGTATGTAGCGCACTTTTAATTCCCAGCCGTTCATTTTCAAACTTAATGGCTGCCTCAGCTATCCAAGACCTTAAAAGGAAGAAGCATCTCAGTAAGGCATTTAACTAGCCACCATTGGTCCATCTGAAGAGTCATGTCTTTCACAGTAGCATCTCCTCTTTGCATGACATATTCATGGATTGGTTTGTACTGCTCAAACAGACGGTCAAGCATGTAATAAGTTGAGTTCCAACGTGTTGCCCCCTGCTTTGACTGGCATTCTATAGTCACGTTGAACGATCCTCAGCTGCTTCTGAGCTTTGAAAGAATGACTGAAATGAGTGCATATTCTTTGGCAGGTGGTCAGTAAGTTGCTGACTATGGCTTCTTTTTTCAGAAACTCTTGAATTATAATGTTAATGCAGGGCGCCAAACACGCGACCTGAAATAGTAACCAAGCTCCATGGCCTTAAGTACATTACTGCCATTATCTGGGGAACAAAACCAATCTTATGCCCTCTTGGGCACAGCCATTCAAAGACCTTGCTGTGAAACTCTTCCAAAATGTTTACAGCAGTATGAGATTTCTCCATGGCGAACATAGCTACAGTTGTATGTTTCCAAGTAACATTACAAATCTCAGCTGTTTCAACAGCACCTACTTATAGCCTATCTCTAACCCCCACAAAAGAGACCCAGTGTGCAGTGATGCACATGTACTCAGTGGCTTGGCAACTGGTCCTCATGTCTGTTGTCAGGTGGATATTGTGAACAGCACTCTGCTGCAGAGCTTGTCCAACCAATTCCAGCACATCGTGATGTAGTGCTGGAACAGCAACTCTGGTGAAATAGGACCGGCTGGGAAACTTCCATTTAGGGCATATGGCTGAGATAAATTCAAGGAAACCCACCCCTTCTACAAATGAAAAAGGGAGAAGGTACAGCGCTAACATTTTTGCCAGCTTTGCATTGTACCGACATGCCGTTGGGTGGTTGCGTTTATGCTGCCCCTTTGACCTAAACATGCTGAGAATGGTAAGCTGGAATTTTTTCCTTTGTGGTGCAGCTGTTTTCTTGAACCCAGTTAGACTCGGTTGCCTTTGTGTCCCAGGCTGACTCTGAGTATGACTCTTACTGCGGTGCCAGTGAGATGTTGCTGAGAATGTGGGCGGTACCACCACACTGCTGGGGACAGGGCTAGAAATATCTCCTTCTTGTTCATCTTCCACCACTATCATATCTTCCCCTAATTCTTCATCCCCAACAACTGCAATGAGCTCAGTTTTGCTTTTTTCTAAGCGAAGTAGGTGAGCCTCTCACCGGATACTGTGCTGTATTCTGAGATGACTTGTTTGGCCTCCGGTACCATAGTTTGTACCAAGTTTACCCCGCCTAACAGTCTGTCGAAAAATTGAGCATATAGCAATGTTCTCCTCCTTACTGTTAACTGAAAAGTAGTTCCAAACTGGGGAGGAGAACTTTCTGGTTCTGCTGGATGTGCCACTCTCAATACCAGATGAACTGGAGGGTGGGCTTCAAATTTGAATCTGTGTAGTTACATTACCACTACCTACTGAGGTGGTGGTTGAGCTGGGCTGGGCCTTTGCAAATATGGAAGCTAGAGGTCGTGTTGCTGTTGTTACCTGTGTTGGAGGTATCCGTTCTACATCACTCGCAGTGATTTTGGACAGGGTAATAATGTTGGTCTCCATCTCCTTGGGGCCGGGAGTGATATTCGTGATGACTGGCTTGTTATCATCATCCCCCACTTGTACATCTACATCCATAACTGTAAGGCTTTCTGGTACCTTACTTTTCACTAGCCTTGTCTTGTGGCGTGCATCACTCTCAGACTGAGCTGGTGGCTTTCAAGTGGCATCAAGATCATCAGAAGCGGGGCTTGAAGAAGATGATGGACTAACTCTCTTTTTCCTTGCTAGGGGTCTGGAAGACAATGGATCTTCTGAAACAGTGGCTTGCTCCTCTTTGTCTGCAGGAAGCTCGATTTCCTGAAATGCCCCTACTTCAGGGGGAACAACTACTATTGTGGGCTGTGTCTGCTGCTGTTCTTGTGTCTGCTGCTGTTCTTGCTGCTGCTGCTGTGCCTGTGGCTGGCGACTTATCTGCTGAGTTTCCACCTGCGTTGATTGTGTACTACTTTGCGATAATGACATTTCAACATCGCTGCTCGTTAGTAGACTGGCTACCTCTGCGACACTCATGGGCTTGGGCCTAGGTTGGTGGGGCTGGCTTGCTGATGCAGAGGTGCTGCTCCCAGCTTGGTCCCCGGACAACGCTGCTGCAGGTGTAATTTTTTGTTTCCCAAAAAACATCTTGGGCGGCACACCAGTCTTGGTAAGTGCCACTTCCTTTTTCTCTTACTTCTTCTCACTGACAATTTTCTTGGTACTGGAGACCTGTTAACTTTTTTTTGGGACGTCTTCTTCAGATGTCATCAGGACGCAGGTGCACAAGTTGTAGAGATGTCTGTGATTACACGTGGACATGACGTGGAGCGCAGCAGAACTTCTATCTGGCAGTACAACGGGTGATGATGACACCTCCTCCTCTGTGTTTTTGTGCACCTAAAAGTAAAGAAGCCATGAGAATAACATCAGTTAAATGTTGCATTTGTTGATGTGGTTCAATTACTACTAGTACAAACAAAGAAATAAAAGATATAACTTTGTGTCGTCATTTGTGAGACTTTGTCAAAAAGGGCTTTCTTGGTATACTGTGTAAACCCTCAGAAAGGATAGGAAAGAAAAAGAACAACAACAAAAATACAAATGTAATGGCAGTGGACCCTGTTTGGCATTAAATTATTTGCTCATCACATTATATAGGGAACTGTTGCTGGCATAGGGGATGGATGGAAGCAATAAGCCAAGAGGAAAGCCATGCAGGCCTATATGGCAAAAGCAGCACACTTATGTAACTCCCACCAGAAAAGGCCACCAGCCACATGGACAGGACCACACAACTACAAGAAACTGAAGACAGACAATGCAGGCCTAGTGCAAAAAGCACATGGCATGGCTTCAAAATGGCCACCAGCCTCATGGCCAGGCCCAAAACAACAACAAGAAGCCTAGGCCACAAAAGAAACACATGCAGGCCTTTATGGCAAAAGTAGCACACTTATAACTCCCACTACAAAATGGCCACCAGAAACACCTGGACACTCACAAACCACAAGCAGCAAGCAGGAGGCCTGGAAAACAATATACTGACAAAAGGCCTATAATTGCCAGGCAAAGGATGCATGCTAAACCCCACTGCTTTGCCTTTAATGCAATAAAATATAAAAACGAAAATCCATAAGCCTAAACAAGGTTTGCGAGGTACACAACACACCACACACAACAAATGCATTTATTTAACACACACCCAAAAAGAACAGAAATACCCCCAAAAATACACATTTTGCAATTCAATCCAATCCCATCCATGCCCTAAATGATGTTTAAATTCAACAGAACACACAGAAACTCTTGCCATACATGCCCTAAATGATGTTTGAAATACATTCAACACACACCAAAGGAACAGTTGCTTCTTCATGAACCCACCCATGGCTAGTTCTGGGTCTACTGACTACCCACAACAATTAAAAAATAAAAATAAATATAAGTAACAAACTTTTAGTTGCAGCAACTGCAATGCCCCCAATCAAACAAACAATAATACCAACTTACTTGAAAAATCTCAAATCCAAAAATCCTCAAATCCAATGATAATGATGTAGCAGACACAAAGAGTGATCTTTCCAGCTCAAAATCCAAAGGAAGAATGAACAGGAGATGGACAAAGCACTGGGAGGAGCCTGCTGGACAGGAACAGTAAGTTGGGGACTCTGTGGCACTTCCTCCCTCTCCCCCCAAAAGTCTTTTTTTTAAAGGACTCCTTGCACAAAAAAGGACAGCCAAATGTCAATCTGAGGAGTTTTTTCCATCCAAATCATCATTTACAGAAGGTTTTATGCTCCTCGAGATATTCTTCTTCTCTAGATTGAAAATTTTGCGTGTTCGCGAGCTTCACCAAAGTTTTACCGGATGTATGTTGGCGGGTCCAAATGACGTGTTCTCGATGGCGCGGAGAATGACATGTTTGTGATCGCACACTCTTGTGGTGTCCGATGGCGCTGCGAATGATGTGTTCGTGATCGCGAACTCTCGTTGAATAGCGTGACTGGCTAACAACTTCTTGTGGCGCACGCGAACAGATAGGAAAACTCGTCGGCGAATAATGGGATCCCAGTAAGTCAGTACCACGTGTGCGAGAATGCATTTTTAAAGTGCGAATAAGAAAATACTTTCATTTCGCAGCGGATCACGGAAGTTTTGACATTTCCGCGTTCTCCGCGGAACGCAGAAATGTCGAAATATCGCAAATTCCTCAAGCGGAATGAAATTTACTGCCCAGGCCTAGCACTAAGCTACATTTGCCGTACCGATCACAGGTGCTATAAGAGGGAAAAAAATCCCAGTAAGAATGGAAGAATTAGCGTTATACTATGCGAAAAAGCCACGCCTTTAATTTCTTCCGAAACTGCAGCAGGTTTTCCATCTGTTTTAGGTCGGTTAGAAGCTTATTTCAGAGCTGTACCGCTGCAATACTAAAGGCCCTTCCTCCTGATTTTTTTTCTTCTGAACCTGGGCACTCTCACCGGTTTAGCTAAGGAGGAACGGAGATTTAGGGAGGGGCATACCATTCAAATGTGTTCTGCAATGGTTTGACCTAAGGCCATGTAGGGCTTTAAAAACAATACAGAGCGACTTAAATTGTATCCTCTGTAGTACTGAAAGCTAGTGGAGCTCCAAAAGGGCCCAAGAGGTTGATGAGCATTGTGGTCTCACTAGAGCTAGCTTGGCCGCTGTTATTTGGATCCTCTGGAGTCTTCCAGTCAAATACCTTGGGGACTCCAGCAGCAAAGGGGGAGAGGAGTTGGCCTAACGGCTAGAGCGGTTGACCTCGAAACTGTAGAACTGAGTTTGAGTCTCGGCAATGACGCTGAACATCCTGTGATATTGAGCAAATCACTGAATCTCCCTGTGCCGAACAAAAATTGAATGTGTGTCTTCATGTAACGTAACTGGTGCTATGTAAAGCGCTCTGATACCCGATCCGGGTCAAGTTCGCGCTATATAAAACTCTGTTAAAAAAAAAAAACCATTGTAATAGTCTAGTCGGCTCAGGATGACACTCCTAATTATCAGTGCTCTGGCCTGTGTTGGCAACAGCGAAAGAACCTTCCGAAGCACTCTAATAAGGGAGAAGCGGATCCTGACCGTTTTGTTCCTTGAGTCTCTAGACTCAACTTGTTGTCGAGAATAACTCCCAAGTTATGCAGCGACTCCTAGGGTACCATAGGAAGTACAGACAGAACTTTCCCAGCTGCACAGCATAAGATCTCTGTCTCATCGCCATTGAATTGTAAATAGTTATTTTTCAGCCATTGTGCAGTGTCCTGCATACAGGCATGGAAATTTTCCGAGACATAGAGTTGTTTCCTTTCAATGACTGGATAAGCTGTGTGTCATCTGCATAGTTCACAAGATCAATATTATGTAACTTAATAACAGCGATCCGTGGGCTCATTTATGCATTGAACAAATTTGGGCTAACCGCAGACCCTTGAGGGACACCATTCTGGATATTGGTGAATTCTGATTGGTAGGGAAGAAGAGCTACTGCCTGTTGTCTATTAGCCAAGTAAGACTGAAACCACTTCAATGCAGTACCCTCCACCCCAACTCCTGCAAGCCTAGAGAGTAAGACCTTGTGGTTAACCATATCGAATGCGGCGAACAGGTGCAACAGAATAAATATAGCTGACTGTCCCCTATCCGATTGCATTCGAAGATTGTCTAGAGCAGTCACTAAGGCAGTCTCTGTCCCATATCCTGGACGGAAGCCGAATTGCATATCCTCTAGTTTGCTGTTAGCTTCTAAAAACTGGGAGAGTGTCCTACTAACGAGTCGCAAGATGATCTTCACCAGGTAGGGTAGAAGGGAAATGGGTCTATAATTTTTTGGGCATGCTAGATCAAGCATGGCTTTTTTCAAAAGTGGTGTTACTATTGCTTGTTTCCAGCAGGTCGGTACTATCCCACTACTCAAAGATTGGCTGCAAATCAGCCGGAGTATCGGAAAAGTTCTAAGCTCAATGCTTTCCATATTTTATGTGGTAGTAGATCCAAAGGAGTGCCAGAGGAGACACTAAGGGCTACATTGTTGAAATCCTCCTAGGAAGATATCTCGAAATTACCTAGAGTGCCAGAATTGACCATCCCTACCTGCTCCTCCTTCTGATTTGCTGATGGCCTCGTGGCCTCTTTGTTAACCGTATTCCTCACTTGCAGCTTATTGATGATTTTACTAAACTTAGCCTCAAAGAAAGCAGCAAGACTATCACAAAGATCTGGTGTAGGACATCAGTCGCTGGAGTTATCTTGACATTTTTATTATTGCCAGAAAATTGAGGGAGGCAATGAATGCAACCATAATATATGGTGCTCTCACCCAAAGTCAGTGCCCATTGTGGTGGCACCGGTCTCACTGCCCTAGAGCCGGCCCTGCCAGGCTGAACAGTGAATGGCCACTGACCACAAGAACCCCCAACTCCCCTAAATCACCAACAGCTTAGCTGCTTCACGCTGCCTCACGCTGATGAGGGTGTTGGAGTGTGTTACCTGGGTCATCGTGGATGCTGGTAAGAGGGTGAAGTGAGGGCAAGGAAGGCGGCTTTTGGCGCGGTAAGATCATTGCCCACAGTATGAGAATGAATGACCACTTTAAACTTGCAAATCTGACAGAGAAATGAACAGGCAAGGACAGGGACAAGGCTGGAGCAAGGTGAGAGGGGCTCTGCTGTTTGCACAAACTTAATGCACACAACTCCGGGCTCCTCTCAGAAGATTGGCGCCCTGGGCCGGCGCCCAACTCGGCCAATCCAAAAGACAGCCCTGTTGCTGTGTTTCTGACTCCGTGGAGTGCCGGTACCACAGAAAAGTGCCAGGACTCAGTATTTAGGGTATGATTTTGTGTAAAATCACCTATTAGATTGATACTAGAGTACAGCTCTGAGGCCGTATGTGGCCATCATGACCTTTAATGCGGCCCCAAGCAACAAAAGCACTGGGCTGCTATTTGCTCAATGGGCAAGCATTTATTTACAGGTTATTTCAATTGCAGTTATAGAGAAGAACTAACAAGTGTCCTGCACCGCATAACTCTAAGGACACATACATTTTTAAAGACATCTGGCAGAAAATGTGTAAAGTTTCTTCAAAATTCAAAAAGTGTAATTTATTGACATTTGGAATTGTTTCATGTCAGTACTTCAGATTATATCAGTGCATTGAGAAATTTTTTAACCCCTTGTGTGCTGCCGTCAGCCGTTGGACGACGCAAGCACTACCTCGCTGGTGCTGCGAACGTCCAACGGCCAATGCGGCCCCGCCTGTTTTGCAGAAGTGCCGCCCTGCCGCGAAATCATGGGCGCGGGGTGAGAGTGGAGGAGAGCTCTCTGGTCGGTTTGTGGAAAGTCAGGCGGCTGTTGATGTAGGCGGGTCCGGTTTTGTAGAGGGCTTAATAATGTAAAGGCACTCCAAACTGACAAAGCATTTTTTACATAATTGTTAACAACCATACCTGGCACACTGAGGTAATCACAGCACTGAATCTTGCATATAGTGGTCACTAATGTAATCTTGCCTTATACTATTACTATCATATGTCGAATAATATTAGTAGCTCGGGCAGGTCTTCATTGATTATATATTGCTCTTATTTCAAAAAAGGTTGGGGACATGTGGCCAAGTGACACATTAACTAACTTAAAATAGATTGGAACAGTGAATCTCTTCAAAATGAAAGCAATGCAGAGGTCGTCTCCACACAAACAGAATGTTACTTGCACCCCCTGCTGCTGATGGTTGTCTTGCTCTGTTAAAAAAAGCCTGCTGTCATGTTTGTCTTTCCAGTAATGGCCCTTTCTTTGTGCACAAACCAAGCTGAAGGTTGCTCAGTTGTTGAAAAGCAAAGTAGCATTTACTTCACCTCCTGTTTACAGGCAATGGCTTTCAGTCTGTAGCCGTTAACTCAAGTCCTGACTACTTTGTTGGCAAACAAGGTGTCCATGGAGAATAAATGCAAGGTTGTGTGACTAAAAGACAACACACCTTGGCCTGCAAACGCTGGTGCACATCACCTCTTCTTGGATGGTCCGCTTACCTGTGCCAATTCAGCCAATTGACCCTTGCCTGTACATACTCATCCGATGGACCCCTCACATGTACATTTTCATCCAATGGACCCTTACCTGTGCATTCTCATACAATGGGTCCCTTACCTGTGCATTCCCATCCAAAGGGGCCCTTTACTGTGCATTCTCATCCCATGAACCCCTTACCTGTGCATTCACATCCCATGGACCCCAACCTGTGCATTCTCATCCCATGGAACACTCACCTGTGCATTCTGATTCAAAGGCACACACATGTTGGAAAATGGCACTCTCTGAAGGGTCACCCCAGACCTTTTGCCTTCCTCCTTTTTCTTTACATCATTTTGTTGGCATTAGGACTCAGAGCACTTTACCACTGCTAACCAGTGCAAAGGTGTATGTGCTCTCTCATCTAAACATAGTAACATTGGCTCGTACACAATTGGCATATTTACTTTACTTAAAAGTCCCTAGTAAAGTGCACTACGAGTGCCCAGGGCCTGTAAATTAAATACTATTAGTGGGCCTGCAGAATGGATTGTGCCACCCTCACACATAGCCCTTTTATCATGTCTCAGGCCTGCCACTACAGAGCATGTGGGTGCAGTTTGGCTCCCACTTTGACTTGGCATTTAAAACCCTTCGTCAAGCCTTAAACTCCCTGTTTATTACACATAAGTCACCCCTAAGGCAGGCCCTTAGTAGCCCATTGGGCAGGGTGCTGTGTAGGTAAAGGGAAGGACATGCACTTTTAAGTTTTACATGTCCTGGTAGTGAAAAACACCTAAGTTTGTGTCTCACTACTATGAGCGTACTCCTTTCATAGGTTAACACTGGGAACCACTTAACACACTTTTAAGCCGTAATTCCTGATTATAAAAGAGTAGCTATGTCATGTTTCGTATTTTTCAAATGGTAATGATGAATCCTCTTTACTGTTTGTCACCAATCCGGTGACAGCAACGCAGCCGATAGCCCATACCTCCTTGCCTGGCCCAGATGTCAGGCACAGCGGAGGAGTCCTGTCCCTTCGGCCAACCGGGAACGCGAAAAGGACGAAGGCACACACAGTGCAGGAGAGAAAAGAGAAGACGGAGACCCGGTGCGCAGAGCAGAAGGAATGCGGGAAGGAGTAGAACAGAAGAAGCCCGTGCTGACCGTGAGATCCCGAGAAGAAGAGCTCCCTCACCGCCAGCCAGCTGAAGGTTACCGCCGCATTCCAGGAGGGGCGTGGCTTAACCAGGTGCATGCCCGTTTTTTCTCCAGAAGCCAATAATAAAAATAAAGCATAAGAGGAGTGTGAAGGGGAAAGGAAGGAAAAACTACTGAATGAGGAGAAGGAAGCCTTCAAGATACAGGCTAACCCAATAAATAGAAAAGAGAAAAAGAAAGGGAGGGAGAAAAAAAACGCACAGAGAAAAAAAAGGGGGAACAAACAGATAGACACCCTACTCTACAGGTGAAAAGAAGAGGGAAACAAAGGCCAGAGCAAGCTCACTATTTCTTTTGGTATTTTCTGCAGTTATTTTTTGTTTGCATCATAAACAACAGCAACAATTCCTCCCTCCCTCTGGTAAACAAGGGCAAACACTTACCTGGTTCTTTGTTTTCTGTCAAGGGTGCAGGCCGGGAGGATCTCCGAAGACTCAGAAAAAGAAAGAAGACTTTGGAACACCTGCACAAGGATTGTACTCCATTAATAATTAAATAGATGTATACCCGTAAATGAAGGAGTAGCCACTTAGTTTGAGCCTGTCTTGAGCAGTCTTCTTAATACCCACTTTAGGCATCTGGGCACATTTGGTGGAGAATGCGGGCATAAGTAAGCATGGGCGGAAAATCCGTTACGCTCGCGGATTTTGCGGATTTTCGGGAAATCCGCAATCCGCGAGATTTGCGAATTTCCCGCAAAATCCGCAAATCCGCGAGCAGCGGATTTTGCTCGCACTGCTCGCACTGTTCGCGTGAGTTCGCGCCCCGCGAATAAGTGCAAAATTGCAGAAATACGATCTTAGCAAAACTGAAAGTAACTACTTACCAGGTTCAAAAGTTCAGGCACATCATTAGTAGCCATTTCCTGTAGTGCTTCCTGAGGGGCCCCTCCAGAGTTCAGTTGCCAGTTGAAACTATTATGTGACCCTGCTCTGAACCTCAGAATAGTTACACATATGCCACAAAGGTCCTGAATTACAGCTAAGGGAGACAAGCAGGAGCCAGGCTGGAAGTTAAAATCCATTAATCAGCCCCTAATTCATTATTGTCAGTTGGGGCAGGGCAGGTGTTGTAACTAATTTTGCAACAATGAAAGCACTTAGCAAGTGCAAAAGATCACTAATCAGGGCGCACTAAGGAAGCAGGTGCCAGCTAAAAAAATATTCTGTGACACATTAATCAGCCCCAAATTTATTCAGGTCACTTGAGGCAGGGAAGGTGTGCTTTGCTTTGCCGAAAATAATGTACACTGGACAACCAGAGGGTGTGGTGATGAAACAGAGGGTGGCATGGGTGGGCCAGAGGGTGGCATGAGTAGTCAGAGAGTGGCAGTGGTGACAGAGAGTGGCAGTGATGAAGAAGAGTGTCCCAAACAGGCTGGACACGTAGAAACAACAAGTTCGCAAAACTTGCGACCCGACAGGTAAGTTCGCAAATTGCGAAATTGTAAAAACCCACGCGAACTGGCAGAAACACGGGCGAACACAAAAAAAATAAAAATCCGCAAATTCGCGGGAATTCGCGGATTTTGCGGATTGCGAATCCGCAAATCCGCAAAATTCGCGGATTGCCAATCCGCAAAATCCGCTCATGCTTAGGCATAAGCCCTACCATTGAAAAAAATAGAAGCCCTAATAGATCATCTTGTCTAAGGGCAACAAAAGCTCGAATGGCCTTTAGGACGCAAGACGACATCGGCCCAAGCCGATTGGGAACTGCTTCGGGACACTTTAAACGGTCAGAGAGCTCAATTAGCCAAACTCACTCAAGAACAAGTACAGGCAACTGCATGGTCGACAACCTATAAAAAGATTCCACCCAACGCCCCAATGGTGACTTTACCAAAGCTGTTACCCGGTGACGACCTTGATGCCTTTATAAACAATTTCGAGCATACAGCAAGGGCGTGTGCCTGGCCTCTCAAAATTTGGCATTTTAAACTAGCCCCATTGTTGTCTGGAGACACTCAGGAAGCCTACCAAACTGGTAATCCTCAAGGGACTGCCACTTATGAGAACGTAAAGAAAATATTACTAGAAAGAGCAGGACTGGACGAAGAGGCATACAGACTATGGTTCAGACAAGAGAAAGGAAAACCGAGTGACACCTTGAAGGTGCTATATTTCAAATTGAGAAAGGCTGTTGATAAATGGCTAAAACCCTTCGATCACACTAACGAAGAGAGTGTGGATAACATTTGTCTTGAACAGTTCATTGAAGCTCTACCCCACCAGACTCAACAGTGGTTACTCCAACATTCAGGACTCACTAGTGAACAAGCTGTTGAAATGGCTACTTCAATCTCACGGGTTTAACCCTGCATTGCCTCCCATGAAGTGGAAAGACCCCAACATCATAACCCCAGAACCGTTAATCTTCTGTCTGAAAAAGACAAAACTGAACGCTCAGCGAGTGTATGAAAACCACTCTGACCAAACCCGACCTCCAGTTTCCATCTCACCCCCAATGTTTCAAATGTGGCAAGTGGGGCCATGTTGCCCGTTTTTGCAAAAACAAGAAAGTATCAGACGAACCAATGGAGATCAATTATGCCCCGAGCTCCATTTATCATTCACAAGAAATGGGTCCTGTGTTTCTTGTAAGTGTACACATCAACAAAAAAGTAACAACTGCCTTATTAGACTCTGTCTGTAAGCAATCTGTTATAAGGGCGGAACTTGTTTTACCTTGTCAGATCTTGTCCGAGAGATATGTACACTTCAGATGTGTACATGGAGACATAAAGCAGTATCCTGTTGCTAGACTGGAGCTTTCCACATCCAATGGATCCACCGACATAGAAGTAGGAGTCCTCCCTAACCTACCTGATGACCTCATCATAGGGACTGATAACCTCCATTTTATAGAAATGTTCTACACCATAATGACTCAGATAAAAAGAAACCAAGACTCTGCTCCAAGAATGCTCTTTTAGCTCCTGAGCCATGGATGATTGACCTTAACTGCAGCTTTACTCAAATGAATGACGTACTCCTGCAGCGTATCTGGGATAAAGCCCAACAGAACAATACCCAGGTGTTTCCCCATTTCTAGATACAAAATGGACTATTATACTGAATCCCTGGGCCCACTGGCTCTCCCTAATTGTTACTACTAAAGAAATTCAAAAACCAAATAATGTTTTATGCCCATTCCCATCTACTAGCCGGACATTTAGGCACAGAGAAAACAACCAAAGAACTCCTTACAAATTTGTACTGGCCTGCTATTTTCACCCATATAAAAAATATTGCCTAGAATGTGAACTGTGTCAGAAGAAAAATCCCTACATACCTCCGAAGGCACCCCTTCAATCCCTACCAATAATATGAACTCCCTTCGAAAGAATCGGTATGTACCTTATCGGCCCATTACTAAAAACCAATAAAGGATACCAATACACCCCCGTTATCGTAGATTATGCTACCCGTTATCCAGAGGCCTTCCCCTTCATAGTCCTGAGGGCAAGACTATTGCAAAACACCTTATAGAACTGTTTTCCTGTGTTGGATTTCCAAAGAAAATCCTCACTGATCGGGGGTACCCCCTTTGTATCAAGACTCATGGGTCAAATATGTAGGCAGCTGAACATTAACAATGTGAAAACCTCTGTATACCATCCTCAAATTGATAGGTTAGTTGAAAGATACAATGGTTCTCTTAAAGTACTCCTAAAATGATGTTGTCAGGGGAAGGAAAACAATGTGACCAAATGATTCTGTTAGCTCTATTCGTGCTAAGAAGCAAATTTCAGAGTAGTTTAGGTTGTTCCTCCTTTGAATTGCTCTATGGCCGAAAACCCTGAACCCTTTTAGAAATTACTAGGGAAGCATGGGAGAATTACATAAAACCTGAAGCAGACAACATATATACTAGACTACACCCAACAATTAAAAGCCCGCATTGGGAAACTCCGAGAATTGGCAACATAGAACGTAGAAAGAAGTCAAAACAAACAAAACAACTATATGACAAGGGTAAAAGCCTACGAATATACTAACCTCTTCTCATAAACTGAAGTCTGAATGGAGGAGTCCTTTCAAAATAATAGCCAAGATTGGTACTCTCTCCTATCGGTTACAATTAGGAAGACATAGAGAACAAACTTTCCACATAAACCTCTGCAAAGAATGGCTTGGTCCCTTACCACGAAATGTACACCTAGGGTTCCTAGTACCAGGCTTATCATCAACTCTAAACCAGTTGAGTATCAATCAGGACTTATCCGTAGAAGAAAAAGAAGAACTAAATAAAGTGTTACAACAGTTTGCTTCAATCTTTTCCGATGTCCAGGGAAAACACATCTAACTCAACATTCTATCCTGACTCCCGAAGGAAGCGTGATAAAACAAAAGCCCTATCGTATCCCTGCAGCCAGAAGAAAGGCAGTACTGACGGAATTAGAACAGATGTTAAAGATGAAGGTGATAGAACCCTGCCAGAGTAGTTGGTCCTCTCCTATTGTTTTGATTCCCAAACCTGACAGGAGTATACAATTTTGCATAGACTTTGGGGTCTTCAACAAAATTTCCAAACTAGATGCCTATCCTTTCCCTAGGGTCGATGAGTTAATTTAAGGAATAAGAGATGCCAGGTATATCACCATGATCGACCTTACAAAAGGGTACTGGCAAGACCTCTTAAAGAGTGAGGATGAGGAGAATACAGCTTTCTCCACCCCTTTTGGCCTGTTACATTTTATAGTGCTTTCAGTCGGACTCCATGGGGCCCCCGCCACTCTTGAAAGATTGTTGGACATCTGGTTAGATGCTGAACCAGATGATACTTTGGTGCACAGGAGACACATGTCCCTTAAGTATATGGAGCAAGAACTATTTTTATGACTAAAATCAAGTAAGTAATATAGCACATGTTTACTGTTGAAGGTCTCTGTAGAGAATCCCCAGCAAGACATCGGATAGTGGGGATTTTAATAGATGCGAACAAATTTTCTTGTAGTTAAGTGGGCGTTTTTCATGTCTACCTAGATATTTATTAAAACCTGCCCCAATATGGCGCTGGTTTTTGTAATCGCTAATAATTGAACTTAGACGCATTGCTCGTATTGAGCACGCCATTCACCCATAGCGCATGTCTTCCAAGATATTTATTAAGCCCTCCCTAACATGACGCTGATTTTTGTAATCGCTAATATTTGAACTTAGACGCATTGCTCGTACTGAGCGTGCCGGTCGACTGAATGCCTATTGATGTTTGCCCTTTTAGAGAATATCCTTTAAGCTATCTGATCATTGGGACTTGATAGATGTGAATAGATTGTATTTTGGTGAATGCGGGTACATCTTATGTTTATCAAGACATGCACCTAAGCCCGTTTAAATATGGTGCTGGTTTTTGCAACCATAAGTAATTGTAGCTTTTTGTTTATCAAGGTTTCTTTCCTTCACAATGTATATGTTATAAGGGTTCTTAGTTTATACTCGGTTTCAAGTATAACCAATGAAAGATAGAGTCATGAGGTATTTGGCTTACCAATATGATGAAGCTTGCTGCTAGTGTGAGCGTTTTGGTATTGTCAGCAAGTTGAGGCTTTTGCATTATGAGAGTTTAATTATGTTCCCTTTATAATTAGAGTATGTGGTTGTTGGAGTGTTGAAGATCTTTTTCTGACATCTCTTTTTACAGACATCACCATTGCTATAGAAAATCAAGCAAAAATAAAATCTCCTTGGATCAAGAGGAGCGACATCTACACACATTTGCGTTACTCCTCCTATGTAAGCTTAGTCACAAAATTCACTATCTTAGGAGTGTTTGGTTGCACTATTTAGGTAGAACTTGTCATACTTAACATTCCTATGCTGTTACTGGATGAACACGTTTGAAGTTATCTTGTGGTTTACTCTAGGGAAATAGTGGTGACAATGTGAGTGTTAACACGCGGGTAGGTAATAACAACCGCGCTGTTACCACACGTGGCTTTACATCGTGAGTCGTTTCTACGACTTGCGCTAGGTGACGTGCAACTCCAGGGAATGTGTTGGATTTTAAAGCTGTTGTAATTTATACTATTCCTAAGTCCAGAGCGCCATCTAGCGCAAGTCGTTGAAACGACTTGCGATGTAATGCCTAGCATGGTAACAACGTGGACGATGTAACAACCGCTTTGTTACCTACCCCATGGTAACACCATGCATTGTATCGTCACATATTTTTTGCTCCAACGTAGTGCCATTTGTCCCATCGCACTTTAGCATTACATACTCACCAGTGCGGCTTTCAAAATCTTAGTGATTTATAGCGAATGAAGATCATTTGATACTCATAGATGCAACTGTGGAACATGAGTATTAACTCTCAATTTTAAACAAACTGACACTTTGGTATTGACTCATTAATAGAGGCACAATAAAAGATGACATTGTTTGCTCATGATTGAAGGCTAGTTTGTGTTTTATCTTTCCTTTTCAGACTGTCTTGCTATGCCATTTGATCTGATTGTACTCAAGAAATCTCAAGTCAAGTAAAGCTTTTTGTGTGTAGCATAGGTATGCCAGTACAATTTAATGGTAGCTGTGCGATTGTGGTAAATTTAAGCTGTTGTGTCTCTCGTTCTAGCTTTTCTGATCATGGTTTGGATTCATATTTATGTCATGTGTTTAATCATCAATACAATCAATAAAAGAAGTCAGTAGGTGAGCCTAGGATAACTATTGATGTATTTGAATGTAGCTGTAATTTCCATCTCTCCCTCAGGGGCTCAATGTACGCACCATCTCTCATAACAACATCAAATGTGCAATTGGGAATTTGGGAGCTTCTATCATTTGAAGATGCTTTCAATAATTATTATTTGACCAATTGCCACACATATATTCTTTTTTGTTGTAGTAGAAAGTCAGCATGGGAATCTGTGACAATGGATCGTTGCATTGAAATCCATCTGTCTTGTCTTTTATTCCCAAAGGGGCCACACCGGTCTGCCATGCTTAAGACAATAACATCAATTGCATTGACATTGACGTAGTGAGCATCTTCATCCTGGAGTTATTTATGTTTATATTTATGTTTAATGCATGTTTATTCTCGCTGTCATTATTTGTATTCATTGAGATGTGCTCTTCCCATTTATGTCACAAAATAGTTATGTTTTCACTGCTTTGTCTGTTTGGATGTTTTTCTGTTCATTGCTTTGTCTGGTTCATATGTATTCATGGTAAGTACATGTTTATTTATTGTAATTGGTGATTTGTTTGTTTGTATATATTTTAGCCCTGAAGAAGTCCGAATGAGGATGAAACGCTTCGGCGATCTTGAATTTTAAGAATTTGAAAAAAAAATAAAAAACTTTCACATCTACAATCAAAATCTATTAGTGTTTTTTGCGAAGATCTTGACATATTGCTTATCTGTTTGGTTTCATTTGTGGATAATAAGTAAGTTCGATCTTGTAATGAATTTGGGGCATGACACATCTATACAAAATGTACATGCTTGAGTGCTGGGCCACCCTTTGCTGAACTTTTCAAAGGCTAATGAACTTAGTCCTTTTACACCATCTTGGATAGTCAACATCATTGTATCCAGCCGCTCATGGGATGACCATTTCAGACATTTACGCTCAATCTTTTTTTTTTTTTCTTTTTTAAAAACTTTATTTTTGTGCAGGTATAAAAAGAATACAGGTGTACCAAGCTCACATTAGCACGTCAAACTTACATTATGGCTCTATTCCACAGCCTTCATGCCCACAACCCTGGGGCCGGGCGGCGACACATTTCTCGTCAAGTAGTGTGCAATTATTCTAAGGCTTACGAGCTCTTCATGTAACCCCCCAATCCTGCTTTTGTTTTTTTCTCCCACAACTCCCCCCCTCCCACCCACACCTATCTACAAAACTGGTAGCTTTTCCCCCTCAAAGGGGTGACAGTCAGATCACATTACGCTCAATCTTAACTGCCTTAGACAAGGCCAATCTTCACGAAAACGCAAAGAAGACGAGAGTAGGATTCTAAAAAGTCAAATATCTGGGCTATTTGTTCGGCAATGGACTCATTGAACCCCAAACCTAAAAAATCATGGCCATTACTGAGATCCGCTTTCCAAAGAACAAGAGGGCACTTCAATCCTTCTTAAGGTTGGTAGGATATTATCGTAGGTTCATTCCTAACTATTCAATAATAGTAGCACCAATATTTTAAAAAAGGAAGCGCCTCCTATTAGGTTCCAAAGGCCCACCAACGAAGCCTTAGTGGCTTTCCACTCCCTAAAAGAGAGCATCACGTCCGCCCCGGTTCTCATTGCACCAGATTTCACCAAGGGCTTCATTTTACAGACAGACGCCTCTAATGTAGGTATAGGGACTGTGCTTGCACAAAAGGACGAGGAAGCGGTAGAAAAAACAATCCTGTATATCAGCAGAAAGCTATTCCCCCATGAGGTTGTCTACTCCACAAAAGAAAAAGTGTGTTTAGCCATTAAATGGGCCATCAAAAAACTCAGATATTACCTTGAAGGCAAACCTTTTGTGTTATATACTCACCTACTCACCACTTACCTGGTTAAGTAAAAACAAAGGCAATAACCCTAAGGTGCTTAGGTTCGTTTCTCTCACTACAACCTTTTCAGTTTGAAGTGCTCAATAAATCAGGGAAAGACCTTATCGGGCCAGCTTTCCTATCACTTTTTCCTGATCATAAAAATCCCGGGATGGGGATCTGTCACAAACCCGGTGACGGCAAAACAGCCGATAGCCTGTACCTCCTTGCCTGGCCCGGAAGTCAGGCACAGGGTAGGAGTCACGTCACTTCGGCCGACTGGGATCAAGAAAAGGAGAAAGGCGTATGCAACGCAGGAGAGAAAAGAGTAGACAGAGACCCGGCGAGCAGAGGAAAAGGAACGTAAGAAGGAGTAGAACAGAAGAAGCCCATGCTGACTGAGAGATCCCGAGAAGAAGACCAGGTCAAAAAGGAGCTCCCTCACTGCCAGCCAGCTGAAGATTCCCGCCGCATCCAAGGGGGGGTGTGGCTTAACAAGATGCATGCCCGTTTCTTCTCCAGAAGCCAACAATAAAAATAAAGCATGAGGAGTGTGAAGGGGAAAGGAGGGAAAAAACACAGTATAAGGAAGAAGGAAGCTTTCAAGATTGAGGGTTACCAAATAAATAGAAAAGAGAAAAAGAAAGGGAGAGAGAAAAGAAAGGCACAGAGAAAAAAGGGGAAACAACAAATAGAGCTGAAAAGATAAGGGAAACAAAGGACTGCTCTAGCTCACTATTTCTTTTGGTATTTTCTGCAGTTATTTTTTGTTTGCATCATAAACAATAGATAGCTAAACGTGCAGCCCCTACCCACAACAGCACAACCCCCCTCCCCCTGGTAAACAAGGGCAAACATTTACCTGGTTCTTTGTTTTCTGTCGAGGGTGCAAGAGGGTAGGATCTCTGAAGACGCTGAAAAAAAAGAAGATGTATGGAACACCTGCACAAGGATTGTACTCCGTTAATAATTAAATAGCTGTAAACGCCTAAATAAAGGAGTTGCAACGCAGATTGAGCCTGTCTTGAGAGTCTTCCTAATACCCACTTTAGGTGTCTGGTCACACTGGTAAAGTTGGATTTAACATCACTATTTTAGAAAGGTCACTTTTAGAAAGTGAACCCTTTTCTGTTCTTACAGCTCTGTGTGCCTGCAACCTGTATCCAATATACGTCTGTAGTGGGTGACACCTACACTTTACACATTCTTTCTAGACAGCCACATACACAGGAAGGCTAGGAGTAGTCATCTGCATTTTAATGGCTCTTCATGAGCAGGAAAAGAGGGCGAGGCTGACTCTTATACCTGAAAAGAGTGTCCTGGGCTGTAACAAGGGGCTGATTACCCCCTACTGATAGTCTGGAGCCTTGGCTCAGAACAAAGGGCTTCTGTGCACTTCAAGACCCTTCTTTGAATACACCCCACTTCAAAGGCACAGATGGGTACTAAAGAGTGGGTCTCAGACCCTACCAAATTAGACACTTCTGGACCTACAACTAACATCTGTCAGAAAAACTGCTGTGCTGTATCAAAGATTGTTACCCTGCTGGATTGCTGACCTGGAAGGACTGCTTTTCTGCTCTGCTGTCCTGCCGCCTGTTGCTCTCTGAGTGTGCTGAGGGAAAGCTGGCCTCTGCCTTGCACACCAAGTTATCTTCTAGGGCTTGTTGGCTTGCCTCTTGTTGCTTGAGACTCAGGGATATCAAAGTCTGTACAAGTCTGCTTGGAGCAGAACGGTTCATCAAACCATCTAATGAGAGTAGAACCAGTGCATCGCTCTTGGAACCAGCACATCACCTTGAAAGCCTGACTGCTCAGAACTATGCCTTGCAACAGCTTGGAGAGATCAGCGCATGCTCTCGACTGCATGGACAAACCTGGCGTATCGCACATCAGAACCAGAGCATCTCCCACAGGAATTTCGTCTTCGGAACCGTGGGACCGCCCCTCTGCCCCACCACCAAACCTGTGTGAGAACTGCCTGCCAAATAATGCGTTACGGGAAAGGGTATACCCAAGAAAAGTCACTTGGACCTGGGTGCTATATCGGTACAAAAGGAGGGAGGGGTCCCAGAACACTGGTTTATAAGCAAGAAATAGATAAACATGAAAAAAACAATGTAGTCAATTTTCTAAGGCGTATTGTTATTTAATCACAATACGTCGTCCAAAATTCATTATACACAAAATGCATGTAAACATCATAAAAATGAGTGCCCCAGAGGGAAAGGAAGGGAAGGTGTCAGTGGAAGGAGTAGTGCAAGGTTTAGGGAAGTGACAAAGTAAAGGTCAAACCGACCTCATTAGACAAATTACACTTCTGGCTTCTGGAATGAGCCAGATACACAAAACACAAATGTATGAAACGTTCGAGATACATGTACCATGTTTCTAAAGTACAGTAGTTATCATGCTTGGTGTTAGAATCGGGAGTCTCTGGTTGGACAGGTATGCACTTGTGACAAACAGGGACCCTCTCCTCTAGTCAGGGTAAGAGAACTACTCCTTTAGAAATAACTAAGCATGGGCGAAATTTGCGATTTCGTGTTCCGCGAATTTTCGGATTTCCCTGCGAAATCGCGAAAAAATTTGCGTATTCGTATTTTTTGCGATTTGCCCTGGAATACTTTCTACTGGCTAATCCAGTAAGTGCTCCCTCATTGGGTAAATGTATAGTGCTTTTACTACACTGCAGCTGCGTAAAGGGCCAGAAGATGTGTCTCCAGTGACCATGTGTGCCTGTAACACAGGCACACATGCGCAGGAACGCCTGCGCAGGAACGCCTCCTAAAAGTGGCTGAGTTAAATGTACAATATTTAACTCAGTCACTTTTAGGCCAATGCTGCGTCAAAACCCTGCACCTGCTTGAAGCAGGCGAAAGGCTTGACGCAGCATTGGGGAGATAGGGCCCCCCAGAGCATTGCCGAAGTTGCGTCGCGCTTGCGACGCAGCTCCAGCAATGCGCTGCTTTTACGGCACAGATGTGTGACGCATTTGTGCCGTTTTTGCCACATGGTGCACCGCATTGTAAATGCGGCGCTCCATGGGTGGCGGAGCCCCTATACATTTAGCCAACGAGGGAGCACTTACTGATTTGACAGTAGAAAGTACTCCAGTTGAGTAGAGGTATTGCACAAAAAGGTGGCATCTTCGTGGACAAACACGCAGGTAGTGGCGGTTCCTGCATGAGGGCATAGGGGGCGGAGCCCTACCAGTCTCAAGAGGACAGAGAAGGAGTCAGGAGATCGGACTGGACTGAGGCTCCGGGCGGCACTTTTACACTGCCCATTCTGGTGCAGCACAGTCTGTACAAACACACGCTGCACATGCGAGGTGGACGACTTGAATTTCGCCCAAATCCCACATGTGCAGTGTGTGTCTGTGAGGCAGTGGTGAGGGCAAGCAGGTGCTGCTTACACCAGTAGTTTTGCCCGTACCTTGGTCGAATAATCGGCTCGACCAGATCTATGACGTAGCTCAATAACAGCCTCTAGGATCCTGCCTCCTCCTGTGACTGGCTGGCTGACACTTGTTACTGTCAGCCTATGAGAATGGGAGGCGGGACTTCTAACATTGCTTCCTCCTTCCTTCAACAAGGCAAACAAGCTACAACTGGGCCCATGAGACACCTTTGGGAGAAACACAGTGTCTGTGACAAAGCTGAAACCGATGAGTACAAGTTGTGCCTTCATGCCTTGCTTTGTTTCTCAACGGCCGCCACTGGTGTTTTGACATTTGTGTCAAATGAATTTAATGCATTCCACATTTATGTTGGCCAAGCTGTTCCTGGAGCAAGCGTAGGGGAGCATGCTTTACAATACACATAGCGAGGCATCTCCAATAAAGAGAGCGATGACCTTAGCTGACTTTTGGCACCGTGTGGTTGAGGTCTTTTAAAAATCACTTTCACTTTAATTTATTTTGAAAATAAAAGCTATGCATGAGTTTTTTTAGAAGGCACCTCATTTAACTTGTCGAAGTCTCGGTCATGTGATGTGAGTTACCCAGAAATGTAGCACGTTGCCTGGCATTAAGTGATGTAGACACTATGATAATGCTCCTCTGACATACATGAAATTAAAACTGCACAGTCAGAGGTCGCCTCTTCTCTTTCAATTAGGCTAGAGTACCTGTCTGCCAGGGCCTCTCGTTTTTAAATCAGATTAAGGCAATCCACCTTTATAATCTTTTTGCCGGTTTGTACCTTAGAAGCCAGAGTTGTCTCTCTGGTTATACAAACTTACAGGGCGGGATTCATTCTGCCCCCTGTTAGACTCGTTTTTTGTGCCCTTCAGCCCTCTAATAGACTCGTTTTTCCCTTGTTTTTCTGCCCTTCTGCCCTCTGTTAGACTCGTTTTTCCCTTGTTTTTCTGCCCTTCTGCCCCCAGTTAGACTCCTTTTTTGTGCCCTTCTGCCCTCTGTTATTCTCTTGTTTTTGTGCCCTTCTGCCCTCTGTTAGACTCGTTTTTGTGCCTTTCTGCCCCCTGTTAGACTCGTTTTTTGTGCCCTTCTGCCCTCTGTTAGACTGGGTTTTCCCTTGTTTTTCTGCCCTTCTTCCCTTTGTTAGACTGCTTTTTGTGCCTTTTTGCCCTCTGCATCACCACATCATCACTCAGCGCTATCCCAGCATCACTCAGCACCACCACATTATCACTCAGCACCACCACATTATCACTCAGCACCACCACAGCACCACTCAGCACCACCACAGTATCACTCAGCTCCACCACAGCATGACTCAGCACCACCACAGCACCACTCAGTGCCACCACAGCATCACTCAGCACCACCACAGCATCACTCAGCACCACCACAGCACCAATAAGCACCACCACAGCACCACTCAGCGCCACCACAGCATCACTCAGCACCACAACATTATCACTCAGCACCACCACAGCACCACTCAGCACCACCACAGCATCACTCAGCCCCACCACAGCATCACTCAGCACCACCAAAGCATCACTCAGCACCACCACAGCACCACTCAGCATCAGCACAGCATCACTCAGCACCACCACAGCACCACTCAGCGCCACCCCAGCATCAATCTGCGCAACCATTCAACAACAACTGGTTCAAATATGTTCTCTCAATGTTTCAAGCTTTATTACAAATGTCACAAAAAGATGTTAATATTTCACTTCTGTTCTTGGATTTTGGTCACAATAAAATACACTGAACATAATCTTCACAAAAGTTATTTACAAAAGTTTAAGCTATTGTCATTAATATTAAAATCACTTTTATTTAAGTATTAATTATTTAAAAAAATTAAAAGCCATTGTAATTTGTAATATCAATACATCTAAGTCACGTAAATACAAAACATGTTGCATTACAAATGCTACAGGTGTCACAATTGCAAAAGTTTTAACTATTGACTTTGTACATGACAAAGCTATTAATTTAGCTATTTTCAAAACCAACACATAAATAAAAAAAATTGTCATTTACAAGACCAATAGCTCAAACTTTCCTAATGCGAGACCTATTGCATTGCAAATGCTTGTTTTTATATCTGTCAGTGCTTCCTGTTGAGGTTTAATTTTCGTGACAGGCGCCTCATTGCCTACTTGTAATTATTCTCTGACCCTGCTTCAAGGGTCAGAGCAGGGTCAGATAATAGTGTCAAGTAGGCAACGAGGCGCCAGGAAGCACTTACAGGCTTACAGCAGCAGGTGCCCAAGTTGAAGTTAATTTCTTTGTAACCCTTTTGTAAAAGGTGACAAAAAAATAGCTTCAACTTTTGCACCTGCTGCTGTAACCCTGTAAGTTCTTGGCTGAAAATTCGTCCATGCTGATTCGCGGATTTTACTGCGATTTTGCGAGATTCGCGTATCACGAAATGTCCGCAAATTCCGCGAGCGGAACGAATTTTCAGCCGCGGCTTAGAAATAACCCTTGCTCACCCTCCAGGTAGTGTGGCGCGAACAGACAAGGCTAATCTTCAGGGCGATAGTTAGTTAAGCATTTATGATCACATACAGGAAACCCACTGACCCACCACAAACGGACACCAGTCATAGGATTGTATCAAAAATACGTAGACTTTATGTAAAAATATATGCAGAATTATCACAAGACCATATAACGTTTAGCGAATTGGCCACCAGATTTAAATAGGCAATTGTTCTTAAGTGTTCTTGGTTAGCAAGGTACGATGACAGGGAAAACAAACGTTGCGGACCCTGGATCCAATGCGAACTCGGGATAGAGTTCCAATGTACCTTGCGATGAGTGCCCGAGGCGTTTCAGGCGCGGCTGCTGGTGAGGGCCGACCCTGGACGAGGCCAACGGTTCTCCAAAAGATCTATCCGGCTCAGAGCCCCCTCGAGGTGCGAGACGGGCGAGCAGGATGGTGTGCAGTGTTGTGGCGATCCGGGATCTGATGCAGCTCACGGGGCGAGGCACCGTTCAGGCATGCGGGGCGTACTACTTCTTAGCACACCAGTTCGTACCTGTGGATCTGTGTGGGGCGTTGCGTTCTCGGGCAGACGGGTGCAGCACCGGGCCTTCGGTACCACAGTACGGAATGCCTTCTTGAGGTGCGGCACGGCCTTGGTATGCAGGAGGGCAAAGCGAGACAGTCGAGTACGTTACAACGTACGGACCGTCCGAGGCTATCAGATGCGCTCCGTGCAGATTCTGGCGAGAGAAGATGAGAGGCGCACAGCGTGCTCCGTAGCAGGCAAGGTGACAGGAGAGCGGCCGGGCCGTCACTGAAGCAGAGAGCGACTCAAGCTAGAGCAGGGCTCTCTGCGGCGGGGCGACCAGGCTCCGAGCTGTCACGACCTTGGAGGGCGAAGGCACCCGAGTCACAACTCTGGCGAGGGAATAAGTACTAAAGGCCCAACAGCAAACGGGCACAGGCAGCATAGAACCCAATGGTCCTGGGGTTCCGTTCAGGGGCAAGCTCGTGATCAAGCCCTTGGAGATAGTTTCAGGCACAAGTCTTCAAAGTCCTTTCTGGTCTTTTCCTCTCCGTTCTCAGCAAGGCATCACTGCAGGATTCCTTCTCCTCAGCTTCTTTTGGTCCTTCTAGTCGGGCAGAGGTTCGTTGTGGTCAAAACTGGATCTAATTTCTTAGGAGCAGGGCTCCTACTTTTATACTCGGTTTCTTTTGTCTTGGCAGGCCAGGGGGCCTGAGCCTGGTTCAACCCGGTTTTGGAGTACTCTGTTGACAGGACGCTGCCGTCTTCTTTCAGGTTGCAGGGCAGGGACATCAGACGCTCCGCAGGAGGTGGAGACAGCATTGTGGTGGTGGAGCACAACCCTATTTAGAGTCAAGGACTACTCCGCCCACCCATCCTGGTGTAAGCACTCTATTCACCACCTGGTCACCCCGACTGTCCCCGGGAATTCCCCAGCCCTGTCACTCACACAAACCCAGACAGCAGATACACATCCTGGCAGAGGCGGGCTGAAATAGTCAGGCGAGCAAATGCTAACTTTCTAAAAGTAGCAGTCGCAAACCCAGGATATTAAAATAAACCTTGTTAAAGGAAGTATTTTATTATTCTGAGTTCAGGCATACCAAACTCGACATTCCACCGTGTTCCCTGAGCCGGCCGGGACTATATTGTGTAATAGCTCCAGCCGCTCACCTTGGCCTAAGAGAACAGGCAGCCTTTCAATAGTGAAGAACTAAAAAGGGCGGTAATTCACTACTAGGACATGCCACACACATCAGGGCTTGTCCTACCTTACGCTTACAATGCACCCTGCCCTTGGGCCTACCATAGGGGTGACTGATATGAAGGTTAGGTAAGGTTTAGAGACTGGCAAGTGTGGGCACTTGCACAGTCAGCGTGACAGTACCAGACTGTACGCAGGGTCTGCAATGGCGGACCTGAGACATCTTTTACGAGGCCGCTTCGGTGGGTGGCGCAACCAGCGCTGCAGGCCCACTAGTGGCATTTGTATCTACAAGCCCCGGCACTCCTGGTGCACGTTACTGGGGACTGACAGTAAACCAAATAAGCCAATCATGGAAATCAATTACGAATACACTTTATATAGGGAGCACTTGCACTGCGGCACGGATTGGCCATGGCACAATGCCCTGAGCATCGAACACCAGCAAAACATCTGAGGCACATCCACAAAAAGTGGAAGGGAGACTCACGCCAAGGTGCCAGGTCTAACACTTGGGGTAGAAGCTGGTAGGCAGGAAGGTTGTCAACGTTTCGACCCCATGATATGGTAGGTAGTAATGCAATTTTACTAGGAGGGTCTTCCTCAGGACAGGGATGGGTGTGAGGGACGAAATTCCTAAAATCTACAAAAGGGGATTTAGAATAAGCTGGTCCAGGAGGATCCATATTACTACTTGACGGCCAAATAGAAAAGGTGGAAAGGTATAGGGATTACCGTGATACACGTTGGTCACAGGACAGGAAGTATAGGAACAATCAGAATAACTTCAAATGCGAGGTAGATCAAAGGGATATCTGGGAAAACCAACGTTGGGATTAGTATAGACATTGTCTAAAGTGCACTGAGTGCCTCCAAATATATGTAAAAAAGATAAGCTAAACTTACTAAGGATGGGCTTCAGAGTCACCGTCTTCAAAACGATTAATTACAAACAGGCTGCGGCCTTGCGGTCAGCTGGTTGTGGTTTCTTGAAAACTGCAAAGAGGGAGGGGAGGGAGACCCAGAGTTAGCCAAATAGCCTCCAAAGACTCTCACTAAAATGTATGCGCATGGGGAACGGGACAGACCCGTACACAAACCATGGCTTGCAAATACCTGCGGGCTGCGGAAAAAATCTGGTGTCCCGAGCAGGGCTTCTGTCAAGAATGGCAAGGAGTCTTAGTGGACTGATGCCAGTGTTGACATGCAGAACAGAACGTAAGGGGAGTGCATGCATGGCGTCTCACGCATGATGCGTGGACAAACAGCAAGGAACTACTCCATATGTCGGTGCCCGGTCAAACATGAGATCTAAATGAAGAAAGGTGGTTCCAGAAAGGAGCAAACAATGTAGTCCTTGATGATTTTGGCCTTTTTGTATGAGTGCAAGGGCAGCGCGTCTTGAGAAAGGTTGTCTGATATAAGCCTCCAGTGCTTATTGATGACTTTCTTTATGGTGTTACTCTGGGTGGAGAATGTTGTGACACAGATCAGTCTTTGTTCATGCGTGTTCAATCGTTCTTTGGGCTGTAGTAGAGTTTTGCGAGGGCTGAACTAAGCACGTTTCCTGGCCTTCTTAACCAATCTCTTGAGATAACCACGTTCCAAAAGACGGTCAGAAAGGACCTCGGATTGTTCCATGTAATGTTGTTGCATGATCGCATTGGAAATGTGTCACCAACTTGCCCATGCGGTCTCTAATGGGCACCGCCATCTTGTTTTCACTTGTCCCGCCCATTCGCGATGCCTATTTCCTGTTCTGGGTCGCGTATTGCATGCTCCCGCCCGTTCGCGATGAGTATTTCCTGTACGGGTACGCGTATTACGTGTTCGCAATGCTTTTTGCGTGTTCAGGGGGAAATATTGCGCGAACTTGCCCACACGGTCTAAATGGGCGTGACCATCTTGTTTTTCACTCTATTCTATGGTTCTGGCCATGGTTTTCTATCCTCCCTCCTCTTTGCAATCCTTTGTTTCTGTACACTTTTTTTTGGATCTATTCGATTTATTATCTATCTCTCTATTTTCCTGAATCTATATTTTGAGCTTTTTTCTACTTTTTGTTACTTTTTCTACTACTTTTTACTCTTTTGCTATAACTTGCTTTTTCTTTTACCTACTTTTCTAATTCCTCTCTTTTCTTTTCCGCCCGCCCCTCCACCAGAGTCCCGGAGCCAGGGCCAATGGAGAGGGCAAGTCCAAGGGCAAGGGCAGGGCTTCTCGCAGCCATAGCCGCAACCGTCTTCCCTGCAGAAGGCTGCGCCCATATGGGGTGCATGCACAGGCCTTATTTGGTGAGGTGGTCGCACTTGTTTTCTTCGTCCAGCGCCACCTCCCCTTAACCCTGGCAGCAGGCGGCAGGCCTGGGTCCGGGTACGGGCTTCGGGATCGTCAGCTGCGGCAGAGAAAGGTGCAGCAGCAGTGTTTTGCTGCTCTGGTGTCTGGCGCACCAATAACCAGCTGATACACTGGTGGTCTGATATCCTGGCCCGGGAGCAGTACCTGCTTGACCTGCTAGGAGTGGAGGTCCCAGGGCTTAGTGAGTAGGTATTTAATATTACTACTTTGTGTTCTTCTGCTCTGTGGTATATATTGCGAATATATTTTTTCCCCGAACAGCAAGAATGCTTCTGCTTACATTGCAGGTAAATTACGTTTAAAAATCTTCTGTGATTGTTATGACACAGGTGCTCGGCACTACTAATCTTACTTGTTTGCAACTTTGCTCTTGCTTGGCATGATTATGTAAGATTTTACTTTAGAGAACTTAAGTTAGGTAATGCTAGATAGACTCTAGTCCCTCATTTTGCCTCCTGCAACTAAGAAGAGATAGTTACTCACAAAACATCTTTATTCAATTCATAGAATCTTGAAAATCCACGTAAAATACATTATAACAATCTCATACAGTAATACTAAAAGGTTGTTACATTTCCACAGACTTGGATAGATTAATCTAGAGTTTTACAACCATGTTCATACAAATTTAAAAATCTTTACTATAATACAAAATACAAGGGATATTTGAAGCTGGAACAACAACAACATATATAAAAAGAAGAGTACTAAAGTTCTTTGATGGCTAACTACATTTTCGGGATGTAAAAACGTGGCTCTTCACCCTTAAAATTAAGACAATTAAATAAATAGTTAAAAATCTGCTCTTCATCGAGTCCTTCAGTATAAAGTGCAAGATGCAAATGTAAATAATATCCAGCAGATTATACCAATAGTAGAGGGTTATATTCTAAAGTGCTCTAATATAGGTAGATAGTTAAAACTTGAGTCCTTTCTTCATTCTCATAAAACGTTGCAGCCAACAGGAATCTACTAATACCAAACAAAATGATTTGGGTATTATCAGACTTTAGGATACATAGCATATCTTTGTATTTTCGAATGCCCAGATTTCTCCCCAACTGCTTTATCCACTTTTTCCTAGCATTAGAGTGGGTTGGGCAGAAAAAAAGGACATGCGCTACGTCCTCTGAAACATCTGAGTTGCAGGTTTTACACTTGCCATCTTCTCCACTCTTATTGTACTTATCCCATTTTGACGTGAATGTTCCAACTCGGAGAATACCGTACCTGAATTTCAGGTAAAGTATTTTCGCAAGTGGAGGTTCTATCTGGTCTAAAAAAGGTTCAAAGCAGGGGGATGGCTTGAACATTAAACATTCAGATGTTAATGAGCCATGACCACAATTCAAATTGACTTTACATTGGACAAATTCCCAGTACACCTGTTTTAATTCCCGTTTGGAATCAGTGATCATTTCACCAGGATTGCTCCAAAATTTCCTTAAGCCCAGGTCAAAAAGCCATTTGCGGACATTTACCAACCAGGGGAAACTAACATGGGTGTCCAGTGCAAGTAGTTCTATCAAAGCCTGCCTGTAAGTGAAGAGTTCCTCAGTGACCCATAACCGTGTCCAAACCGCCCTATGTTCAATACGGTTTTAGCCCCAAATCGTAGGTATAAGGAATCAGTGGAGTATTTTGGGGGAGGGGCACCATCGCTCTAAGGGCCCTATTTTCTCCCACTGCTAGTATAGAGAGTTGTTCTCCACCCCAGTTCAGAGCCATACAAAGCAGCAGTTTGTGCTCTGGATTTATAGATCTCCAGTGCAGGTGTTATAGCCTTTATTCCGGTGGAGTGAAGTTTTTTTTAAATTGGTGCTGCATATTATGTTAAAATGGTCCTGGACTTTTTTATATGTGGGTGCCATGAGAGAGTAGAGTCTATAGTGACCCCCAGATAAACAAATGTATTCACTCTCTGTAAATTAACATCATTGAGCATAATATTACCCTTAAAGCTTTTGTGTGGCCTAATAGCCATGTATTTTGTTTTTGCTGGATTTATTTCCAAGCCTTTTAATTTGCAGTAGACATCAAGTTAATTCAGCAGATTTTGCAATCCCCTAGGGGTCTCGGAGAGCAAAATGGTGTCGTCTGCAAATGTCAGGGCGCATATATGGGTACCACCCAGTTTTGGGGAGTCATGGTTTGCCTTTTGTTAAAATTCGACCATGTCGTTGACATAAAGAAGGAACAACGTGGGTGTCCTCCATTAGCTCCCCACCTGTCCCCAAAGCACTCTGGCAACATTTTCCTCATGGAGTCTAATGGGCTGCACCAGTATGTTTCTTGGGACACCTTGTTTCAATAGATTTACCCACAACTGGTCTCTGGGGATTGAGTCAAAGGCAGCCTTTAAATCGATAAAGGCCACGTACAGATTACCTTGCCTTAATTTAGTGTATTTCCAGGCTATAGTTTGTAACCTAAATACCTGGTCGATGGTACTGGTTCTTTTCCTGAAACCTGCCTGGCAAGTTGACAAAATGCTGTTCTCAACTATCCATTCATTTAGCTTTTCCAGTAACTGTTTAGAGTAGATCTTTTGGGCGATATCTAGTAGACTGATGGGTCTATAGTTAGCGGGATCGTCCCTGTTGCCTTTCTTATATATTGGGACGATCTCCGCACCCTTCCATGACAAGGGAATAGGTTGCCTCTTATTAATTGAGTTTGATAGTAGATTAAGGTATGGGCCACATACATCCGGGGCATGTTTGAATAAATCCCCGGGGATTTTATCTGGTCCCGGCGCTTTGAACTGTTTGATGGCAGCTATTGCTTGTTCTGTATCTATACTACTAAAATGTAGGGGTTCATGATGACTAGACTCCATCAAGTCTTTAATAATGCCCTGGTGCTCGCCTACTAGAGGCCCTGAACATGCATATAGTTATGCAAAGTGGCTATACCAGGTTTTGGGGTCTAAATTGTGGTCCTGGACAGGTTAACTAATAAGTTTGCCGTTGGCAACTATCCTCCAAAATAGGGCTTGATCGCCTGTTGTTACAGCGGATAGCATGTCTTCCCAACTGGAATCCTCCCAATTTCTGTGTGCAGTTTTTAATACCTGGTTATAGGTTTTCCTTTCTAGTCGAGTCTTTCCCGGCTCTTTCTTCCTTAATGCCTTAATCAGGTTCTGCTTCGCTTTCCTACAGTCAACATTAAACAACGGATTGGAAAGGGATATACTAGTGCTTTTTGTACATTTTCTACTCCCCGACTTAGTTAAATAGGGTTTAATGTTTTCAGTTAGTAATAAGTGAATTTGGGTGAACAGTATGGGGTTCGAATCTTGCTTTAAAAGGAAAGAAGAAAGAAGATCATAAAAAATAGTATAAATATGGATGAGGGTTTCAAGTTTTCCTAATATAATAGGCCATTTAACTGCCCTTTAATTATTGGACATTATTGGTTGCGGGTCCTCTTGGTCTAATATGGGCAAAGTCTGAAAGTGTTCCCCCTTAAGATCTAGGGAAAGTGGGAAGTGATTACTTTCCCTCCTAGACTCTACCCTGAAGTCAATCACAAACGGCCAATGTACAGCACTGATCATAATATAATCAATGCAGGAGGCCGATTGTCCCCTTGAGAACATGTTTGACCGCTTAAAATCAGAGGGGCATCTTCCGTTGCAAGACCGTAATCCTTTTCCTACCGTTAGGTCCAGGATCTGTAATGCGGATACAGTACACCCCGCCGATTTTTTTGTTCTAAGTAGAGGGATTCCCCATGCCAAGTCTTCTTCATCGAGGACAGTTTCCATACCATTTAATGGCTCATAACAACAATTGAAGTCATCACCAATTATAATCAGGCGATCAGATGGTATTAAATCTAAGATTTCTTCTAATTGTTTAATTAGCAGTGATTCTTTAGAGCGATCTCTCGGTCTTACATATATATTAAATAAAGAGATCCTCAATTTATTAGGGAATTTTAGACTTAGGCCCTGGATATCATTAGAACCAGTGGGTACGGTTTGGATTACCGCATTTACATGGTTTTTTACCCAGATTAGCAATCACCCGAGGGTCTTCCTCTCTTCGGGATTTCAGCTTCAACGCTAAAAGTCCTGTAGCCCTCCTTATAGAGTGGTTCCAATGCCCAAGTCTCTTGAAAGAGACAAATGTCGTTATTATCTACATAGTCCTGCCAGTTTGGTTCCTGGAGTTTCTTAGTAAGTCCCGCTACATTCCAAGATAACATTTTCATTGGATTTACTTCGGAAGCGCTAGACTTAGAAATATTCACCCGTTGGGCCTTAGTTTTATTTGGTCCTACTTTTGTGATCAGAGTAGGCCCTGCTGAAGCAGTTCTCCCTTGATCATGGGGTGGCTTTTACAACCCTCTGTGAACTCAGGTATTTTATTAGTCTTGTTATTCCCTTGTGGGGCGTCCTTAATCAAGGTTATAAATTCCCCTGAGCAGGATTTAGATCTTAGTGCTAAGTCCCCAGAATAACCTTGGTGTAGACTGACACCTACGTTCCTCCAATCTATTCTATGGGGCAGTCAATCATTGACATCCAACGTACTCAGCACATTAAATCTATTAATTAATGGAATTGGGCTGTTTCTAAATCTTATATCGCTCCTGTGTTGCCTTCCTTCATTGCCCCCTTGGAACATAATAGGTCAATAGAAGTATCCCAGTGGTAAAACTTTGACTCCCTCAGTGTAGTTCCTGAGTGTACCTGCCAGGTCTAAAATACGACCCCTAATTTCGGGGACCTAAAGCTTAAGACAACACAATTGCCCGCCGAGTCTTTTCGTAATTCCCGACCCATGTAACCCTTCTCACCATTTTAAACTCTCTAAATAAATGATCTCCAAGCCCTGTTTTGCAATTCAAGAAATGAAGTGCCTTGTTTTTAAGTGAGGACTAATGTTCCTCATTTTGATTCATAAGCTTGGGGACATTTGCTAGGATGATGGTATAGGGACTCGCCTCTGGTGGAAGGTGGAAAAAAATTCCAGAGGGCATGTTTTTTCCCACCCCATGCAAACTCCCTGTGCGGCCCTGGGGCCCGATCCTTTCTCCAGGATCAGGATGTAATAGGGGGCCACAGTGTATTACTGTTTCCGAGGGCATTGAAATCGGCCCGTTGGGCCCGCAGAAAATGGTCTGGGTGGAACAGTCCGGTCTATGCCAGATTGTTCTTCGATTGGCGCTTCCCTTATAGGGTTATAGCATTCTTTGCATAGGTGCTTTTCTAATGTGCTTAGCCGGGTGTCTATTGCCTCCAGTTTCTCAAGTACCGGGCTAATCAGAACTAACAACCTTTCTTCCAGCAATTTGACGAAGTCAAGTTTGTCACTAGATGTATTGTAATTCAATGCTGATGCAGGGTGTTTGTCACCACCCGTGGCCCCCTTATTAACATAGGATCCATGATTGTTTCCATTGGCACCCCTACCCCTGGGCAGGGTTTTTATTCCTTGCTTGTTTAGAGATCTGGTAGCTTGTCTTAGGTGCACCACGAGCTTTTCTTTTTGTAGATTGTTCTTTCCCTCTAGTGGCTTGTGGGGCCCTTGACTGCTGTGTGCGAGCAGATGGGGGAGAAGTCAAAGGAGTTGGGCAAGATGTTGCAGCCATCAAAGTGGATTGATTGTTGCAAAGTGGTTATTGCACAAGGGGTTAAAGAACTCACTGGTTCCATTACCGATGAAGCTTGCACAGGAGCAGAAATACCAATGGATTTAGCGGGTCCAATGAGAGCCTCCTCTCAGTGAGCTGGATCTCGTGTATTAACACGGATTCGGCCCGCATGAGAAAGGCATCTAGGGTCCCTACTACCCCTGCCCCAGGGCCCCCGCTGCGTGTGTTTTTACTCATTGTGTGGGTACCCTAGTAAAAAAGGGATGGGTTGAACCACGTGAGATACCCACGAACTGGGGGCCTCTGAGCTGGAAGCTGTTAAATGCCTTCTAACACAATGAAAATTAGTGATAAACAACCCACTTGTCCTCCCCCGATATCCAATAAAACAAGTATTACAGCCTTACTTATGCTTCACATTGTCCCCTGTCCAAAGGTAAATGTCAATAGCCTGGCCCGGCCTCTGCCGGGCACGGATGGGCCCTCCCTTGGCCCGAGCTTCGCTCAGCTGTATTTTGAGTACCTCCTGGCGCTGATGAGTGACGCGGCGATCCGTGACACTGATGGCTCCTGGAGGATGTAGTTCCCAACTGCAATCCCGGTGTGGTGAGCCGTAATGGCGCGCTCAGGCAGCAGCTCCCTCCGTGGTCAGCACCCCTTCCTGAGGCAGGCAGCAACAAGTGTCCTAAGCAGCAGACACAGGAGCAGCAGCAAAGTGTGTCCCAGGAGGTAAAACGATCCCCTGTGATCAGCGTTATCAGAACTGGTAACAGTTTGGTTACTTGTTATTAGTAGGTATGTTTTTTAGTGGTCTGCGTGACGCATCCTCTGTCACGTCATGTGTTGCTGAGTGCTGCTTACCCCAGTCCTTAGTAGAACCTTTTGTAGTTTGTTTATTGAGTGGTAATATAGGCTTATTATTTATCACTAGCAGAACATCAGCAGAAACCAACCACATCTATAATTTGGTGTATGCAAAAATGTATGCATGTGTCCTTCTTTGCATTTTTGCAGACTTAGTGACCAATTGGCCCATCTGGAATAGGTGGGCTAGGTCAGGTGGTACTTCGGCTTAGTCAGTATTTTGGAATCAGATTGAAACACTGGAATAGTGTTCATAAATATATTAAATAATAACAAGACGGACCGTGACGCGAATCCAGCAATACTACTAGTCGACCAGAATTTTATTGCAATTGTTGTTTCCATAAATGTTTTTTGTGAGCATTTTAAAAAATATTTTATTTGTTTCACACCAATCATCCATGTTTGTCTCTTTCTTTCTTACATCTTTCATGATAAGCACCCAGGGGCAGGAAGACGGAGTCAGAGTCGGTGAGAGCTGGGGAAGATGCCCCCCAGGGCCAGGAACACTCCTCTACTGAAGGCTAAGCTGCTAGCCCCAGTAAGTATTCCTAATTCTATTTTTTTACAAAATCTTCTCCAATGGTCAATCTAGACAATCAGTTTCTAAATTCCAGTTATCCCTGCCTCTAACTGCCTCTGCTATGACTCTACTACTACTACTATAAGTCTGGGGTTAGCTAAGCTTGCCCAGATAGCCAGTCTTTATTTTAAAGGTTTTAAATTAAACTCAGATTCATCAATCTCTCTAGGCACTGAGTCCAGTATTTTGGGTTGTCCTCTTCTAGTCTTCTTAATCTTGAGGCTTTTAGAAAATTCCCACCAACAAAATTTCCAACCAGATATTTAACTATTTTTTATAGGATACTAGTACATACTACTACAGTTGTAGGGATTCTGCATATACAGAACTGTGCACAGGACATTGTTGATAGGAAATTGGACATTCCTCATACCTCACCCACAATCCCCGGACCAACTAGCAATAGTGTCTCATTAGCTGAGGCTCCCCGAACCGCCTGAAGAAACCCAATGATTAGACAACCCAGAAGATTATACTACACTGCTAACCTCTCAGAGTCGTGGAAGCATTGCGAAGCAATGTACACCATTTAGTTCACTCACTCGTTTAAGTCCACAAACCACACCAAATACCCCAGAGCCTATTTAAGTTCAAAAGGTTTATTTTTAAATAACAAGCTCTGTACGTTGTTCTATAATGCAGTATACTAGTAACTATAAGTGCCAGCACCAACAGCAAAATGCATAAGATTAAAACAATAAACATTGTTACAACTACAAGTCCAGAGAAGACAAAAGGGGAAATCATCATAACTGATCAGTGGTTGAAGAAACTATCCTCCCCTTGGCAGGAATATAGTTTACATAAAATTATAAATGAAGATCTCTGAGCGAATTCTGGGGGACCCCTCACCTTAGAAGAACCTAGAAGTACTGGCTACATCATAAGCTCAGCAAAGCTCTCTTTCGTAGAATGGAATCTTCCGTCAGTAATGAGAAAAATGGTGTACATTAGAATATTGCAAGCATTTCTCAGTCATGATAAAAGTGTAGCATGTTATGGCTAAGCAATACGGACTGACCACCTGAACTCAATAACAAAGTTGCATGTTTTTCGAACTTGTATGCAGCGCTCAGACAGTAGCAGTATGAGCACATGTGGGCTCAAAGGCTTCTTAGTTCTTACACAACAAGCTGCGAGGTAATGTGTGCAAAAATAAAAGACACAAAGCTAAAATGCTTGTGCAGCTCAGGCTAACTTACCAAAGAGACTAGCATGACCCTAGAGACCATAACACTACTAGTGTGTACTCTAGTAGTACCAGATTTGTACTAGTGATGCCTGTTGCATATGTATGTATTCAACTTCTGTTTGAATCTTGCTAGTGAAAAAGAATAAATAGTGGGAGGTAAATATGGCATCTAAAAACTTTGTAATGTTTTTTCTAGGCGTACTAACAACCACCAGTGCCGGGGCCTGCGGCGATGGCGACACGGCCATTCCGGAGGGGGCAGGAGATGCGGCACCTACAGGGGACAGCAGCAGTGGCGGACGGTGGTAAGTTATTCTTACTTAATGATATTACACTCGCTGCAAGGGTGTACACTACACTGTACTGTTGAGACTAAGTAAGTAAGAAGATTTTGTGAACAACGGTTGAAGAGGACACCCTTTACTTAGCATTAGCAATAGCGGCGGGAATTGAGTAACCAATGGCCTTTTCTATCGGACTTCAACTCAGCTGTGAAAGTTTTATGGAGAAGACTAAAAGTCATATTAGATCTCCATGATGTGTGTGTTGAATGAAAATTGAAAGAAGGGTGGAAGAAGGATGCATGGGCGAGATGAAATATTTATGACTGGCAGAGAAGGATAGGTGGCTTATAGGAATCAGATGCATGGGTGGTTGAAGGAAGGGTGGAAGGCGAAAGAAAAGATGCCTGCCTGGGTGGGTAAAACTGTATGGGTAGAGGATATTGAAAATCCTCAGTGGTGTTTGGGTCAAACTCTAAGCCAAGGCAAGAAAGGAAGGAAAGGAAACATGGGTGGTGCTTTAAAAAAAAAGAATACATGTTTGTTGGTGAAACAAACTAAGGTTTGTTGAGAGATTAAGAAGAATGATAGACGTTTACTTTGAATGGATGGATGCCTGAACGCTATCATCATAGATAGCATATGCAGAGACTGTCACTGAATGAAGAGTCTTAGTTTGAAAAGACTGTGAAAGAAACCGTGCCAGAGTAGCAAAGCTGAGGAGAATCTAAGTTGTTTTTTCAGAATACTCCCTTGACCCACAGTAGTTTGTAAGCACAGCATATATATTGTGTATGTATGTAGTAGTTATCATCAAGCGCTTTCCTCCGACTCAGAGGACAACTCCCTACCTATGTTAAGTTTTTTTTGGACTGTGTCAGCCAGCCTGCCATGGGTGGCCTATCGGCTGGTAACACAATCAATCAAAACAAAGCACCTCATGTCGTCCTATATATAAGCAATGATGATTGGATCAGATATCATCTGCCTTTTTCTAGAAGACAGGGCAGGGTGAAAGTGAAATTAAGCAGTTGCCCTTGATGTAACAGAGTATGGCCAGTGCCACCTGTAATAGAAAAATATGTGCTTCCCCACCTGCAGTCTGCGTCATGACTCTAGTATGTTTGACTTGGGCGCAGGCTGACTGAGCTGGCATGCCGGCTACTACAAAGTTACGTTAATTTGGCAAAACAAGAGAGAAGAAGAAGACTGCTGTACTGTGTATTCGAGTTCATACATAGTGCTAGTATAATGAAAGACACTCCCACAAATGTTAGAGGCCAAGGAAGTGGGAGGATAGATACATACCATAAATGTTATGTACTGTGCTTGCTAGTGCTACTGGGCCACTATGTGTTGGATTAATTTGTGTTACTGTTTTGCTAAGAGTATTGGTTAAGAGTTATTTTCTTCTTTCTTGATATAGCTACTCCTTCGAAAGCTAAACCATCCAGGAAGGAGTTGGCAGCAAAGGCCCGGCGCCAGAAGCTGGAGGCCATCTGCCAAGAATACCGGCAGCTGGTCGTTCTGGCGGAGGAGGAGGAGGTGGCCGCAGATGCTGCCTCCTTCAATGCCCCGGGCCCCAGCTAGGCCCCTCCAGTTGTACGGCGCCACGGTCAGGCATCCACCCGCTGCCGCAGTTCAATATCCAGCACAGCTGCCCCCCACTGTGGATGCAACTGTAGAGCATAAGCGCGCTGCATGCTCCTCCGGAATGCACAACTAGAGGAGCATGTAGAGGAGCTGAAGAAGAACTCCAAGGTCCTGGAGAGGGAAATCCGAAGACTCAGAGCCCACCAATAACTTGACCCTGTTTCATTACCCCCTTTTTATTCCTTTTTTTGGCTGAGTGGGAATTGGGCGTTTCATTGGTGTTTATAGACATTTTGGACATTGGTTGGACTTTATCATTTTAGTCATTGGTTGGGGTTAAGGAGAGGGGTGGGTCGGGAGTTGTGGGATTTTTTTACATAGTTCATTTCTGTTAGGGTATTAAATTATATTTCTACTTAAACATAGCAATACTTTGTTAATGTATTGTGGGGCGGTTACTGTTTTACGTCACAAACTTGGTTTCATTGCTGCTGAAGGCAGGGCTGCACCCAGCGTTGGATTTAATAATCTGCCGATTTTGTAAAGCACAAACAGATAGATGCAGTACCCCTCACTGAGCGACTTGTCCTACTCGAACTGTCAGTCTCTCCTCCTAGTCTATGCATTCTGCAACTGGACTGAAAGGGGTGTGTGAAATTGAATTAATGAAAACATATAAATTATTAATTATGCTACCCCCAAACTTCTTCTCTTACCTGTGCTTGATGTTTAACTTAGGCACAGTGATGGTTGCATGGTGATGATGGTTTTCTTTCCCAACATGCCATGGTTGTGGTGGTAGTAGTAGTAGAAACTGGCAGTCGCATTTGCAAAAAAAGAAAATGAGACAGTCAGAGAGACTGTGGGAGGAGTAGTAGAAGGAGGTAGAGTACAGAACTTACTGCCAAAAAATAATATGCTAAAATCCAATAAAACGTAATAGTGGCGGGGATAGCCTAGTACATAGAGTTACAACAAACTCTAAACTTGTGTTGCGAGTCACTCGACTAGGCCTACAGTACACTCAACACAAGCGTAACCGTTAGTGCTGTGTAGGAGGATGACAACAAATCCAATTGATGCTGGCAATTAATGCTGATGGATTAGGTTCCTTTGGTAAAAAAAATTACCTCGCAAATATACTGCTCATGGGTAAGCAGAAGAAGATCCTCGCCCTGCCTTGAAATTGAATTACTTTTGCTTTTGCCACATCCGCCCCAGCAAGCATGTGATACATTATTGGTGTTCATTTAATTTAGTCACACCTCAATAAGTCACACAGCCCGGGGGAAGAGGGTTAGGGTTTGATGAATGGTTTTGAAGGGGGGGTTTGGGGAAAGGTTTGACAAAGAAAAACAGTACGCATAGACAGCAACAAAAGAAAACACAATCTTGCCATATCCATAAATCAGTTAAGGGAGAAAAAGGAAATGCATGCATGATGATGATAACTTGATTGTTAATGAATTACTTACTAACAACTACTAGACAATTAGACAGTACAGGGCAGCAGTATATGCAATTTGCCTTGCCTGTCTACCCTCCGAGAGACCCGAATTACATACAGTTTCTGTTCTGTTGTACCGGCCCGGGCTTACTATTAAAGATAGCAAAGAAAATTCAAAAATAGCTGTAGGGATGAATTGAATTATAAGCAGAGAGCAAACAAACTAATAACCACAACACACAGTAGTAATGATTGAGTTGCATCTCTGCATTCCTATTGGTCCTCCTTTCCATGGACGCTCCGGCCATGACACTTGGGTGATGTCACTGCCTGCCTGGCAGATGTAGATTTATTGGTAAGGTAAGTGTGAGTTGTTTTTCCCGGTATAACACAGGGTGAAGGTCCGGCCTGTAATTGAAGATGGAAAAACAAAAGGTATAGTGATAAATCAATCAGAAAAGAAATGCATATATTACGGTGGAGTGCAACAAAAACACTTTCAGAGGCGACATGGATATAACATGTCTACTCCAGTCTGTTTCAAGCATTAACCTCCAACAACAACAGGACATAGCAGGCCCACGGCACCCTCTGTGACCCATCCTCCATTTAGCATACTTTTTTTTGGGACAGAGTCAGACAAAGTACATATACAGCAACATAGCATTTTACAAACTAAGTGACTAATTCAATGCACCGCTCTCAGTCATATTACCACACTAGACTCCACCACTCCACAGACATGTAGGTCTGCAGCGGTTGTTGTTGACTTTGTGTTATCTTTTATGCCACTCATGAAACACCCTGAGTTATTCAATCAATCAATCAATCATCTTGGAACCTACAGAGTGAATGCGAAGATATTATGCCACTGTGGTCATCATGGTGTTGCCCAACTCAGTGTGCATTGTACAGATTGAGTCCCCTTTCCATATTCAAAATGCAATGGATCGACCTGCAGTAGAAGTACCAATTGGTTATTAAAAAACGAGAAGTGAACCAAGCATTGCCGTGAGTTACTTTTAGTGCGTAGATTAAATAATAGTACACAATGAATTAACTTCATGCACTACAAAGTACAACAACACAAATCACTTGGTCAGCGTCCAATATATGTCATAATTCATTACCTGTTCCTTCTCATCTTCAGTTAATGGGCAATCTCTCTTGGCTCAGAAAGGAGGATAGTTCCACTTCTTTTGCAGGAACTCAACGAGGCAAGATTTTCTTTTTTCTTCTATTATGCTAATCATCTGACTTGAGGGCCATAGATTTAGGGTGATTCAGGAGGATGGAGGAGCAGGATTAGGAGGAGTGGACTGAAATGAATAAATTTGAAACTCATATATGGCACTAAAAGACAAGAAGTCGGTGGTGATGGATTTGATGTGATTCATAGTTTCAAAACAGAAAGACAGACACGCAAAAGTAAATAAGGGAGGAAGACAGTAAGAAGTGGAAGTCTAGTTGTCTGGGAAGTATAGCTCATCTTAAAACTCTGGGGATTCAACCAGAAGTAGGTAATCATCATCGAACACGCTACTTCCATCACCTGAGCCACTGTCCTCATTTTCCTACGTTGATTCATGTATTGGGTAATTTGGTGGCATAAAGTACTGATTCATTTTGATCATGTTTAACCTCTCCACGTTTTTGGGCGAGAGACTGGTCCTTCTCACTGTTACAATGGAACCAGCAGTACTGAAAACACGTTCAGAAGAGACATTTGTGACAGGGCAAGCCAGATAGTTTATCGGCAGCCTGCTGAGCAGTGGCCATTGGCACCTTTTCCCATACCAATACCGTAATGGGTTTTGATCAATGTACACCTCTGTTGGGTCATCCAGATAAGCCCGGACCATCCGCTCAATGTTCAGGGGTGCTTCACTTTGTTCGGCCTCTTTTGTCTTTGCATCAGCACTGGACCAAGCAAATCCTTGCTGTAAATACCAATCCTTTAACGATTTTACTGGGGCTGATGATCCGGTTCTTGCTGTTTTCGATAGTGTTGGTGAGTGTTCTGAGCCAATCGTACTGCCCTCAGGCTCCGAAGTTGAACTTGACTCCGAATGTACTGCTGCAGTACTTGTTGTGGATGTGGGTGTATGTAGCGCACTTTTAATTCCCAGCCGTTCATTTTCAAACTTAATGGCTGCCTCAGCTATCCAAGACCTTAAAAGGAAGAAGCATCTCAGTAAGGCATTTAACTAGCCACCATTGGTCCATCTGAAGAGTCATGTCTTTCACAGTAGCATCCCCTCTTTGCATGACATATTCATGGATTGGTTTGTACTGCTCAAACAGACGGTCAAGCATGTAATAAGTTGAGTTCCAACGTGTTGCCCCCTGCTTTGACTGGCATTCTATAGTCACGTTGAACGATCCTCAGCTGCTTCTGAGCTTTGAAAGAATGACTGAAATGAGTGCATATTCTTTGGCAGGTGGTCAGTAAGTTGCTGACTATGGCTTCTTTTTTCAGAAACTCTTGAATTATAATGTTAATGCAGGGCGCCAAACACGCGACCTGAAATAGTAACCAAGCTCCATGGCCTTAAGTACATTACTGCCATTATCTGGGGAACAAAACCAATCTTATGCCCTCTTGGGCACAGCCATTCAAAGACCTTGCTGTGAAACTCTTCCAAAATGTTTACAGCAGTATGAGATTTCTCCATGGCGAACATAGCTACAGTTGTATGTTTCCAAGTAACATTACAAATCTCAGCTGTTTCAAGAGCACCTACTTATAGCCTATCTCTAACCCCCACAAAAGAGACCCAGTGTGCAGTGATGCACATGTACTCAGTGGCTTGGCAACTGGTCCTCATGTCTGTTGTCAGGTGGATATTGTGAACAGCACTCTGCTGCAGAGCTTGTCCAACCAATTCCAGCACATCGTGATGTAGTGCTGGAACAGCAACTCTGGTGAAATAGGACCGGCTGGGAAACTTCCATTTAGGGCATATGGCTGAGATAAATTCAAGGAAACCCACCCCTTCTACAAATGAAAAAGGGAGAAGGTACAGCGCTAACATTTTTGCCAGCTTTGCATTGTACCGACATGCCGTTGGGTGGTTGCGTTTATGCTGCCCCTTTGACCTAAACATGCTGAGAATGGTAAGCTGGAATTTTTTCCTTTGTGGTGCAGCTGTTTTCTTGAACCCAGTTAGACTCGGTTGCCTTTGTGTCCCAGGCTGACTCTGAGTATGACTCTTACTGCGGTGCCAGTGAGATGTTGCTGAGAATGTGGGCGGTACCACCACACTGCTGGGGACAGGGCTAGAAATATCTCCTTCTTGTTCATCTTCCACCACTATCATATCTTCCCCTAATTCTTCATCCCCAACAACTGCAATGAGCTCAGTTTTGCTTTTTTCTAAGCGAAGTAGGTGAGCCTCTCACCGGATACTGTGCTGTATTCTGAGATGACTTGTTTGGCCTCCGGTACCATAGTTTGTACCAAGTTTACCCCGCCTAACAGTCTGTCGAAAAATTGAGCATATAGCAATGTTCTCCTCCTTACTGTTAACTGAAAAGTAGTTCCAAACTGGGGAGGAGAACTTTCTGGTTCTGCTGGATGTGCCACTCTCAATACCAGATGAACTGGAGGGTGGGCTTCAAATTTGAATCTGTGTAGTTACATTACCACTACCTACTGAGGTGGTGGTTGAGTTGGGCTGGGCCTTTGCAAATATGGAAGCTAGAGGTCGTGTTGCTGTTGTTACCTGTGTTGGAGGTATCCGTTCTACATCACTCGCAGTGATTTTGGACAGGGTAATAATGTTGGTCTCCATCTCCTTGGGGCCGGGAGTGATATTCGTGATGACTGGCTTGTTATCATCATCCCCCACTTGTACATCTACATCCATAACTGTAAGGCTTTCTGGTACCTTACTTTTCACTAGCCTTGTCTTGTGGCGTGCATCACTCTCAGACTGAGCTGGTGGCTTTCAAGTGGCATCAAGATCATCAGAAGCGGGGCTTGAAGAAGATGATGGACTAACTCTCTTTTTCCTTGCTAGGGGTCTGGAAGACAATGGATCTTCTGAAACAGTGGCTTGCTCCTCTTTGTCTGCAGGAAGCTCGATTTCCTGAAATGCCCCTACTTCAGGGGGAACAACTACTATTGTGGGCTGTGTCTGCTGCTGTTCTTGTGTCTGCTGCTGTTCTTGCTGCTGCTGCTGTGCCTGTGGCTGGCGACTTATCTGCTGAGTTTCCACCTGCGTTGATTGTGTACTACTTTGCGATAATGACATTTCAACATCGCTGCTCGTTAGTAGACTGGCTACCTCTGCGACACTCATGGGCTTGGGCCTAGGTTGGTGGGGCTGGCTTGCTGATGCAGAGGTGCTGCTCCCAGCTTGGTCCCCGGACAACGCTGCTGCAGGTGTAATTTTTTGTTTCCCAAAAAACATCTTGGGCGGCACACCAGTCTTGGTAAGTGCCACTTCCTTTTTCTCTTACTTCTTCTCACTGACAATTTTCTTGGTACTGGAGACCTGTTAACTTTTTTTTGGGACGTCTTCTTCAGATGTCATCAGGACGCAGGTGCACAAGTTGTAGAGATGTCTGTGATTACACGTGGACATGACGTGGAGCGCAGCAGAACTTCTATCTGGCAGTACAACGGGTGATGATGACACCTCCTCCTCTGTGTTTTTGTGCACCTAAAAGTAAAGAAGCCATGAGAATAACATCAGTTAAATGTTGCATTTGTTGATGTGGTTCAATTACTACTAGTACAAACAAAGAAATAAAAGATATAACTTTGTGTCGTCATTTGTGAGACTTTGTCAAAAAGGGCTTTCTTGGTATACTGTGTAAACCCTCAGAAAGGATAGGAAAGAAAAAGAACAACAACAAAAATACAAATGTAATGGCAGTGGACCCTGTTTGGCATTAAATTATTTGCTCATCACATTATATAGGGAACTGTTGCTGGCATAGGGGATGGATGGAAGCAATAAGCCAAGAGGAAAGCCATGCAGGCCTATATGGCAAAAGCAGCACACTTATGTAACTCCCACCAGAAAAGGCCACCAGCCACATGGACAGGACCACACAACTACAAGAAACTGAAGACAGACAATGCAGGCCTAGTGCAAAAAGCACATGGCATGGCTTCAAAATGGCCACCAGCCTCATGGCCAGGCCCAAAACAACAACAAGAAGCCTAGGCCACAAAAGAAACACATGCAGGCCTTTATGGCAAAAGTAGCACACTTATAACTCCCACTACAAAATGGCCACCAGAAACACCTGGACACTCACAAACCACAAGCAGCAAGCAGGAGGCCTGGAAAACAATATACTGACAAAAGGCCTATAATTGCCAGGCAAAGGATGCATGCTAAACCCCACTGCTTTGCCTTTAATGCAATAAAATATAAAAACGAAAATCCATAAGCCTAAACAAGGTTTGCGAGGTACACAACACACCACACACAACAAATGCATTTATTTAACACACACCCAAAAAGAACAGAAATACCCCCAAAAATACACATTTTGCAATTCAATCCAATCCCATCCATGCCCTAAATGATGTTTAAATTCAACAGAACACACAGAAACTCTTGCCATACATGCCCTAAATGATGTTTGAAATACATTCAACACACACCAAAGGAACAGTTGCTTCTTCATGAACCCACCCATGACTAGTTCTGGGTCTACTGACTACCCACAACAATTAAAAAATAAAAATAAATATAAGTAACAAACTTTTAGTTGCAGCAACTGCAATGCCCCCAATCAAACAAACAATAATACCAACTTACTTGAAAAATCTCAAATCCAAAAATCCTCAAATCCAATGATAATGATGTAGCAGACACAAAGAGTGATCTTTCCAGCTCAAAATCCAAAGGAAGAATGAACAGGAGATGGACAAAGCACTGGGAGGAGCCTGCTGGACAGGAACAGTAAGTTGGGGACTCTGTGGCACTTCCTCCCTCTCCCCCCAAAAGTCTTTTTTTTAAAGGACTCCTTGCACAAAAAAGGACAGCCAAATGTCAATCTGAGGAGTTTTTTCCATCCAAATCATCATTTACAGAAGGTTTTATGCTCCTCGAGATATTCTTCTTCTCTAGATTGAAAATTTTGCGTGTTCGCGAGCTTCACCAAAGTTTTACCGGATGTATGTTGGCGGGTCCAAATGACGTGTTCTCGATGGCGCGGAGAATGACATGTTTGTGATCGCACACTCTTGTGGTGTCCGATGGTGCTGCGAATGATGTGTTCGTGATCGCGAACTCTCGTTGAATAGCGTGACTGGCTAACAACTTCTTGTGGCGCACGCGAACAGATAGGAAAACTCGTCGGCGAATAATGGGATCCCAGTAAGTCAGTACCACGTGTGCGAGAATGCATTTTTAAAGTGCGAATAAGAAAATACTTTCATTTCGCAGCGGATCACGGAAGTTTTGACATTTCCGCGTTCTCCGCGGAACGCAGAAATGTCGAAATATCGCAAATTCCTCAAGCGGAATGAAATTTACTGCCCAGGCCTAGCACTAAGCTACATTTGCCGTACCGATCACAGGTGCTATAAGAGGGAAAAAAATCCCAGTAAGAATGGAAGAATTAGCGTTATACTATGCGAAAAAGCCACGCCTTTAATTTCTTCCGAAACTGCAGCAGGTTTTCCATCTGTTTTAGGTCGGTTAGAAGCTTATTTCAGAGCTGTACCGCTGCAATACTAAAGGCCCTTCCTCCTGATTTTTTTTCTTCTGAACCTGGGCACTCTCACCGGTTTAGCTAAGGAGGAACGGAGATTTAGGGAGGGGCATACCATTCAAATGTGTTCTGCAATGGTTTGACCTAAGGCCATGTAGGGCTTTAAAAACAATACAGAGCGACTTAAATTGTATCCTCTGTAGTACTGAAAGCTAGTGGAGCTCCAAAAGGGCCCAAGAGGTTGATGAGCATTGTGGTCTCACTAGAGCTAGCTTGGCCGCTGTTATTTGGATCCTCTGGAGTCTTCCAGTCAAATACCTTGGGGACTCCAGCAGCAAAGGGGGAGAGGAGTTGGCCTAACGGCTAGAGCGGTTGACCTCGAAACTGTAGAACTGAGTTTGAGTCTCGGCAATGACGCTGAACATCCTGTGATATTGAGCAAATCACTGAATCTCCCTGTGCCGAACAAAAAATGAATGTGTGTCTTCATGTAACGTAACTGGTGCTATGTAAAGCGCTCTGATACCCGATCCGGGTCAAGTTCGCGCTATATAAAACTCTGTTAAAAAAAAAAAACCATTGCAATAGTCTAGTCGGCTCAGGATGACACTCCTAACTATCAGTGCTCTGGCCTGTGTTGGCAACAGCGAAAGAACCTTCCGAAGCACTCTAATAAGGGAGAAGCGGATCCTGACCGTTTTGTTCCTTGAGTCTCTAGACTCAACTTGTTGTCGAGAATAACTCCCAAGTTATGCAGCGACTCCTAGGGTACCATAGGAAGTACAGACAGAACTTTCCCAGCTGCACAGCATAAGATCTCTGTCTCATCGCCATTGAATTGTAAATAGTTATTTTTCAGCCATTGTGCAGTGTCCTGCATACAGGCATGGAAATTTTCCGAGACATAGAGTTGTTTCCTTTCAATGACTGGATAAGCTGTGTGTCATCTGCATAGTTCACAAGATCAATATTATGTAACTTAATAACAGCGATCCGTGGGCTCATTTATGCATTGAACAAATTTGGGCTAACCGCAGACCCTTGAGGGACACCATTCTGGATATTGGTGAATTCTGATTGGTAGGGAAGAAGAGCTACTGCCTGTTGTCTATTAGCCAAGTAAGACTGAAACCACTTCAATGCAGTACCCTCCACCCCAACTCCTGCAAGCCTAGAGAGTAAGACCTTGTGGTTAACCATATCGAATGCGGCGAACAGGTGCAACAGAATAAATATAGCTGACTGTCCCCTATCCGATTGCATTCGAAGATTGTCTAGAGCAGTCACTAAGGCAGTCTCTGTCCCATATCCTGGACGGAAGCCGAATTGCATATCCTCTAGTTTGCTGTTAGCTTCTAAAAACTGGGAGAGTGTCCTACTAACGAGTCGCAAGATGATCTTCACCAGGTAGGGTAGAAGGGAAATGGGTCTATAATTTTTTGGGCATGCTAGATCAAGCATGGCTTTTTTCAAAAGTGGTGTTACTATTGCTTGTTTCCAGCAGGTCGGTACTATCCCACTACTCAAAGATTGGCTGCAAATCAGCCGGAGTATCGGAAAAGTTCTAAGCTCAATGCTTTCCATATTTTATGTGGTAGTAGATCCAAAGGAGTGCCAGAGGAGACACTAAGGGCTACATTGTTGAAATCCTCCTAGGAAGATATCTCGAAATTACCTAGAGTGCCAGAATTGACCATCCCTACCTGCTCCTCCTTCTGATTTGCTGATGGCCTCGTGGCCTCTTTGTTAACCGTATTCCTCACTTGCAGCTTATTGATGATTTTACTAAACTTAGCCTCAAAGAAAGCAGCAAGACTATCACAAAGATCTGGTGTAGGACATCAGTCGCTGGAGTTATCTTGACATTTTTATTATTGCCAGAAAATTGAGGGAGGCAATGAATGCAACCATAATATATGGTGCTCTCACCCAAAGTCAGTGCCCATTGTGGTGGCACCGGTCTCACTGCCCTAGAGCCGGCCCTGCCAGGCTGAACAGTGAATGGCCACTGACCACAAGAACCCTCAACTCCCCTAAATCACCAACAGCTTAGCTGCTTCACGCTGCCTCACGCTGATGAGGGTGTTGGAGTGTGTTACCTGGGTCATCGTGGATGCTGGTAAGAGGGTGAAGTGAGGGCAAGGAAGGCGGCTTTTGGCGCGGTAAGATCATTGCCCACAGTATGAGAATGAATGACCACTTTAAACTTGCAAATCTGACAGAGAAATGAACAGGCAAGGACAGGGACAAGGCTGGAGCAAGGTGAGAGGGGCTCTGCTGTTTGCACAAACTCAATGCACACAACTCCGGGCTCCTCTCAGAAGATTGGCGCCCTGGGCCGGCGCCCAACTCGGCCAATCCAAAAGACAGCCCTGTTGCTGTGTTTCTGACTCCGTGGAGTGCCGGTACCACAGAAAAGTGCCAGGACTCAGTATTTAGGGTATGATTTTGTGTAAAATCACCTATTAGATTGATACTAGAGTACAGCTCTGAGGCCGTATGTGGCCATCATGACCTTTAATGCGGCCCCAAGCAACAAAAGCACTGGGCTGCTATTTGCTCAATGGGCAAGCATTTATTTACAGGTTATTTCAATTGCAGTTATAGAGAAGAACTAACAAGTGTCCTGCACCGCATAACTCTAAGGACACATACATTTTTAAAGACATCTGGCAGAAAATGTGTAAAGTTTCTTCAAAATTCAAAAAGTGTAATTTATTGACATTTGGAATTGTTTCATGTCAGTACTTCAGATTATATCAGTGCATTGAGAAATTTTTTAACCCCTTGTGTGCTGCCGTCAGCCGTTGGACGACGCAAGCACTACCTCGCTGGTGCTGCGAACGTCCAACGGCCAATGCGGCCCCGCCTGTTTTGCAGAAGTGCCGCCCTGCCGCGAAATCATGGGCGCGGGGTGAGAGTGGAGGAGAGCTCTCTGGTCGGTTTGTGGAAAGTCAGGCGGCTGTTGATGTAGGCGGGTCCGGTTTTGTAGAGGGCTTAATAATGTAAAGGCACTCCAAACTGACAAAGCATTTTTTACATAATTGTTAACAACCATACCTGGCACACTGAGGTAATCACAGCACTGAATCTTGCATATAGTGGTCACTAATGTAATCTTGCCTTATACTATTACTATCATATGTCGAATAATATTAGTAGCTCGGGCAGGTCTTCATTGATTATATATTGCTCTTATTTCAAAAAAGGTTGGGGACATGTGGCCAAGTGACACATTAACTAACTTAAAATAGATTGGAACAGTGAATCTCTTCAAAATGAAAGCAATGCAGAGGTCGTCTCCACACAAACAGAATGTTACTTGCACCCCCTGCTGCTGATGGTTGTCTTGCTCTGTTAAAAAAAGCCTGCTGTCATGTTTGTCTTTCCAGTAATGGCCCTTTCTTTGTGCACAAACCAAGCTGAAGGTTGCTCAGTTGTTGAAAAGCAAAGTAGCATTTACTTCACCTCCTGTTTACAGGCAATGGCTTTCAGTCTGTAGCCGTTAACTCAAGTCCTGACTACTTTGTTGGCAAACAAGGTGTCCATGGAGAATAAATGCAAGGTTGTGTGACTAAAAGACAACACACCTTGGCCTGCAAACGCTGGTGCACATCACCTCTTCTTGGATGGTCCGCTTACCTGTGCCAATTCAGCCAATTGACCCTTGCCTGTACATACTCATCCGATGGACCCCTCACATGTACATTTTCATCCAATGGACCCTTACCTGTGGATTCTCATACAATGGGTCCCTTACCTGTGCATTCCCATCCAAAGGGGCCCTTTACTGTGCATTCTCATCCCATGAACCCCTTACCTGTGCATTCACATCCCATGGACCCCAACCTGTGCATTCTCATCCCATGGAACACTCACCTGTGCATTCTGATTCAAAGGCACACACATGTTGGAAAATGGCACTCTCTGAAGGGTCACCCCAGACCTTTTGCCTTCCTCCTTTTTCTTTACATCATTTTGTTGGCATTAGGACTCAGAGCACTTTACCACTGCTAACCAGTGCAAAGGTGTATGTGCTCTCTCATCTAAACATAGTAACATTGGCTCGTACACAATTCGCATATTTACTTTACTTAAAAGTCCCTAGTAAAGTGCACTACGAGTGCCCAGGGCCTGTAAATTAAATACTATTAGTGGGCCTGCAGAATGGATTGTGCCACCCTCACACATAGCCCTTTTATCATGTCTCAGGCCTGCCACTACAGAGCATGTGGGTGCAGTTTGGCTCCCACTTTGACTTGGCATTTAAAACCCTTCGTCAAGCCTTAAACTCCCTGTTTATTACACATAAGTCACCCCTAAGGCAGGCCCTTAGTAGCCCATTGGGCAGGGTGCTGTGTAGGTAAAGGGAAGGACATGCACTTTTAAGTTTTACATGTCCTGGTAGTGAAAAACACCTAAGTTTGTGTCTCACTACTATGAGCGTACTCCTTTCATAGGTTAACACTGGGAACCACTTAACACACTTTTAAGCCGTAATTCCTGATTATAAAAGAGTAGCTATGTCATGTTTCGTATTTTTCAAATGGTAATGATGAATCCTCTTTACTGTTTGTCACCAATCCGGTGACAGCAACGCAGCCGATAGCCCATACCTCCTTGCCTGGCCCAGATGTCAGGCACAGCGGAGGAGTCCTGTCCCTTCGGCCAACCGGGAACGCGAAAAGGACGAAGGCACACACAGTGCAGGAGAGAAAAGAGAAGACGGAGACCCGGTGCGCAGAGCAGAAGGAATGCGGGAAGGAGTAGAACAGAAGAAGCCCGTGCTGACCGTGAGATCCCGAGAAGAAGAGCTCCCTCACCGCCAGCCAGCTGAAGGTTACCGCCGCATTCCAGGAGGGGCGTGGCTTAACCAGGTGCATGCCCGTTTTTTCTCCAGAAGCCAATAATAAAAATAAAGCATAAGAGGAGTGTGAAGGGGAAAGGAAGGAAAAACTACTGAATGAGGAGAAGGAAGCCTTCAAGATACAGGCTAACCCAATAAATAGAAAAGAGAAAAAGAAAGGGAGGGAGAAAAAAAACGCACAGAGAAAAAAAAGGGGGAACAAACAGATAGACACCCTACTCTACAGGTGAAAAGAAGAGGGAAACAAAGGCCAGAGCAAGCTCACTATTTCTTTTGGTATTTTCTGCAGTTATTTTTTGTTTGCATCATAAACAACAGCAACAATTCCTCCCTCCCTCTGGTAAACAAGGGCAAACACTTACCTGGTTCTTTGTTTTCTGTCAAGGGTGCAGGCGGGGAGGATCTCCGAAGACTCAGAAAAAGAAAGAAGACTTTGGAACACCTGCACAAGGATTGTACTCCATTAATAATTAAATAGATGTATACCCGTAAATGAAGGAGTAGCCACTTAGTTTGAGCCTGTCTTGAGCAGTCTTCTTAATACCCACTTTAGGCATCTGGGCACATTTGGTGGAGAATGCGGGCATAAGCCCTACCATTGAAAAAAATGGAAGCCTTAATAGAGCATCTTGTCTAAGGGCAACGAAAGCTCGAATGGCCTTTAGGACGCAAGACGACGTCAGCCCAAGCCGATTGGGAACTGCTTCGGGACACTTTAAACGGTCAGAGAGCTCAATTAGCCAAACTCACTCAAGAACAAGTACAGGCAACTGCATGGTCGACAACTTATAAAAAGATTCCACCCAACGCCCCAATGGTGACTTTACCAAAGCTGTTACCCAGTGACGACCTTAATGCCTTTATAAACAATTTCGAGCATACAGCAAGGGCGTGTGCCTGGCCTCTCAAAATTTGGCATTTTAAACTAGCCCCATTGTTGTCTGGAGACACTCAGGAAGCCTACCAAACTGGTAATCCTCAAGGGACTGCCACTTATGAGAACGTAAAGAAAATATTACTAGAAAGAGCAGGACTGGACGAAGAGGCATACAGACTATGGTTCAGACAAGAGACAGGAAAACCGAGTGACACCTTGAAGGTGCTATATTTCAAATTGAGAAAGGCTGTTGATAAATGGCTAAAACCCTTCGATCACACTAACGAAGAGAGTGTGGATAACATTTGTCTTGAACAGTTCATTGAAGCTCTACCCCACCAGACTCAACAGTGGTTACTCCAACATTCAGGACTCACTAGTGAACAAGCTGTTGAAATGGCCACTTCAATCTCACGGGTTTAACCCCGCATTGCCTCCCATGAAGTGGAAAGACCCTACCATCATAACCCCAGAACCGTTAATCTTCTGTCTGAAAAAGACAATACTGAACGCTCAGCGAGTGTATGAAAACCACTCTGACCAAACCAGACCTCCAGTTTCCATCTCACCCCCAATGTTTCAAATATGGCAAGTGGGGCCATGTTGCCCGTTTTTGCTAAAACAAGAAAGTATCAGACGAACCAATGGAGATCAATTATGCCCCGAGCTCCGTTTATCATTCACAAGAAATGGGTCCTGTGTTTCTTGTAAGTGTACACATCAACAAAAAAGTAACAACTGCCTTAATAGACTCTGTCTGTAAGCAATCTGTTATAAGGGCGGAACTTGTTTTACCTTGTCAGATCTTGTCCGAGAGATATGTACACTACAGATGTGTACATGGAGACATAAAGCAGTATCCTGTTGCTAGACTGGAGCTTTCCACATCCAATGGATCCACCGACATAGAAGTAGGAGTCCTCCCTAACCTACCTGATGACCTCATCATAGGGACTGATAACCTCCATTTTATAGAAATGTTCTACACCATAATGACTCAGATAAAAAGGAACCAAGACTCTGCTCCAAGAATGCTCTTTTAGCTCCTGAGCCATGGATGATTGACCTTAACTGCAGTTTTACTCAAATGAATGACGTACTCCTGCAGCGTATCTGGGATAAAGCCCAACAGAACAATACTCAGGTGTTTCCCCATTTCTAGATACAAAATGGACTATTATACTGAATCCCAGGGCCCACTGGCTCTCCCTAATTGTTACTACTAAAGAAATTCAAAAACCAAATAATGTTTATGCCCATTCCCATCTACTAGCCGGACATTTAGGCACAGAGAAAACAACCAAAGAACTCCTTACAAATTTGTACTGGCCTACTATTTTCGTGGGTGCAGTTTGGCTCTCACTTTGACTTGGCATTTGAAAACCTTCGTCAAGCCTTAAACTCCCTGTTTATTACACATAAGTCACCCCTAAGGCAGGCCCTTAGTAGCCCATTGGGCAGGGTGCTGTGTAAGTAAAGGGAAGGACATGCACTTTTAAGTTTTACATGTCCTGGTAGTGAAAAACACCTAAGTTTGTGTCTCACTACTATGAGCGTACTCCTTTCATAGGTTAACACTGGGAACCACTTAACACACTTTTAAGCCGTAATTCCTGATTATAAAAGAGTAGCTATGTCATGTTTCGTATTTTTCAAATGGTAATGATGAATCCTCTTTACTGTTTGTCACCAATCCAGTGACGGCAACGCAGCCGATAGCCCATACCTCCTTGCCTGGCCCAGATGTCAGGCACAGCGGAGGAGTCCCGTCCCTTCGGCCAACCGGGAACGCGAAAAGGACGAAGGCACACACAGTGCAGGAGAGAAAAGAGAAGACGGAGACCCGGTGCACAGAGCAGAAGGAATGCGGGAAGGAGTAGAAGAGAAGAAGCCCGTGCTGACCGTGAGATCCCGAGAAGAAGAGCTCCCTCACCGCCAGCCAGCTGAAGGTTACCGCCGCATTCCTGGAGGGGCGTGGCTTACCCAGGTGCATGCCCGTTTTTTCTCCAGAAGCCAATAATAAAAATAAAGCATAAGAGGAGTGTGAAGGGGAAAGGAAGGAAAAACCACTGAATAAGGAGAAGGAAGCCTTCAAGATACAGGCTAACCCAATAAATAGAAAAGAGAAAAAGAAAGGGAGGGAGAAAAGAAACGCACAGAGAAAAAAAAGGGGGAACAAACAGATAGACACCCTACTCTACAGGTGAAAAGAAGAGGGAAACAAAGGCCAGCGCAAGCTCACTATTTCTTTTGGTATTTTCTGCAGTTATTTTTTGTTTGCATCATAAACAACAGCAAAAATTCCCCCCTCCCTCTGGTAAACAAGGGCAAACACTTACCTGTTTCTTTGTTTTCTGTCAAGGGTGCAGGCGGGGAGGATCTCTGAAGACTCAAAAAAAGAAAGAAGACTTTGGAACACCTGCACAAGGATTGTACTCCATTAATAAGTAAATAGATGTATACCCCTAAATGAAGGAGTTGCCACGTAGTTTGAACCTGTCTTGAGCAGTCTTCTTAATACCCACTTTAGGCATCTGGTCACATTTGGTGGAGAATGCGGGCATAAGTAAGCATGGGCGGAAAATCCGTTACGCTCGCGGATTTTGCGGATTTTCGGGAAATCCGCAATCCGCGAGATTTGCGAATTTCCCGCAAAATCCGCAAATCCGCGAGCAGCGGATTTTGCTCGCACTGCTCGCACTGTTCGCGTGAGTTCGCGCCCCGCGAATAAGTGCAAAATTGCAGAAATACGATCTTAGCAAAACTGAAAGTAACTACTTACCAGGTTCAAAAGTTCAGGCACATCATTAGTAGCCATTTCCTGTAGTGCTTCCTGAGGGGCCCCTCCAGAGTTCAGTTGCCAGTTGAAACTATTATGTGACCCTGCTCTGAACCTCAGAATAGTTACACATATGCCACAAAGGTCCTGAATTACAGCTAAGGGAGACAAGCAGGAGCCAGGCTGGAAGTTAAAATCCATTAATCAGCCCCTAATTCATTATTGTCAGTTGGGGCAGGGCAGGTGTTGTAACTAATTTTGCAACAATGAAAGCACTTAGCAAGTGCAAAAGATCACTAATCAGGGCGCACTAAGGAAGCAGGTGCCAGCTAAAAAAATATTCTGTGACACATTAATCAGCCCCAAATTAATTCAGGTCACTTGAGGCAGGGAAGGTGTGCTTTGCTTTGCCGAAAATAATGTACACTGGACAACCAGAGGGTGTGGTGATGAAACAGAGGGTGGCATGGGTGGGCCAGAGGGTGGCATGAGTAGTCAGAGAGTGGCAGTGGTGACAGAGAGTGGCAGTGATGAAGAAGAGTGTCCCAAACAGGCTGGACACGTAGAAACAACAAGTTCGCAAAACTTGCGACCCGACAGGTAAGTTCGCAAATTGCGAAATTGTAAAAACCCTCGCGAACTGGCAGAAACACGGGCGAACACAAAAAAAAAAAAATCCGCAAATTCGCGGGAATTCGCGGATTTTGCGGATTGCGAATCCGCAAATCCGCAAAATTCGCGGATTGCCAATCCGCAAAATCCGCTCATGCTTAGGCATAAGCCCTACCATTGAAAAAAATAGAAGCCCTAATAGATCATCTTGTCTAAGGGCAACAAAAGCTCGAATGGCCTTTAGGACGCAAGACGACATCGGCCCAAGCCGATTGGGAACTGCTTCGGGACACTTTAAACGGTCAGAGAGCTCAATTAGCCAAACTCACTCAAGAACAAGTACAGGCAACTGCATGGTCGACAACCTATAAAAAGATTCCACCCAACGCCCCAATGGTGACTTTACCAAAGCTGTTACCCGGTGACGACCTTGATGCCTTTATAAACAATTTCGAGCATACAGCAAGGGCGTGTGCCTGGCCTCTCAAAATTTGGCATTTTAAACTAGCCCCATTGTTGTCTGGAGACACTCAGGAAGCCTACCAAACTGGTAATCCTCAAGGGACTGCCACTTATGAGAACGTAAAGAAAATATTACTAGAAAGAGCAGGACTGGACGAAGAGGCATACAGACTATGGTTCAGACAAGAGAAAGGAAAACCGAGTGACACCTTGAAGGTGCTATATTTCAAATTGAGAAAGGCTGTTGATAAATGGCTAAAACCCTTCGATCACACTAACGAAGAGAGTGTGGATAACATTTGTCTTGAACAGTTCATTGAAGCTCTACCCCACCAGACTCAACAGTGGTTACTCCAACATTCAGGACTCACTAGTGAACAAGCTGTTGAAATGGCCACTTCAATCTCACGGGTTTAACCCTGCATTGCCTCCCATGAAGTGGAAAGACCCCAACATCATAACCCCAGAACCGTTAATCTTCTGTCTGAAAAAGACAAAACTGAACGCTCAGCGAGTGTATGAAAACCACTCTGACCAAACCCGACCTCCAGTTTCCATCTCACCCCCAATGTTTCAAATGTGGCAAGTGGGGCCATGTTGCCCGTTTTTGCAAAAACAAGAAAGTATCAGACGAACCAATGGAGATCAATTATGCCCCGAGCTCCGTTTATCATTCACAAGAAATGGGTCCTGTGTTTCTTGTAAGTGTACACATCAACAAAAAAGTAACAACTGCCTTATTAGACTCTGTCTGTAAGCAATCTGTTATAAGGGCGGAACTTGTTTTACCTTGTCAGATCTTGTCCGAGAGATATGTACACTTCAGATGTGTACATGGAGACATAAAGCAGTATCCTGTTGCTAGACTGGAGCTTTCCACATCCAATGGATCCACCGACATAGAAGTAGGAGTCCTCCCTAACCTACCTGATGACCTCATCATAGGGACTGATAACCTCCATTTTATAGAAATGTTCTACACCATAATGACTCAGATAAAAAGAAACCAAGACTCTGCTCCAAGAATGCTCTTTTAGCTCCTGAGCCATGGATGATTGACCTTAACTGCAGCTTTACTCAAATGAATGACGTACTCCTGCAGCGTATCTGGGATAAAGCCCAACAGAACAATACCCAGGTGTTTCCCCATTTCTAGATACAAAATGGACTATTATACTGAATCCCTGGGCCCACTGGCTCTCCCTAATTGTTACTACTAAAGAAATTCAAAAACCAAATAATGTTTTATGCCCATTCCCATCTACTAGCCGGACATTTAGGCACAGAGAAAACAACCAAAGAACTCCTTACAAATTTGTACTGGCCTGCTATTTTCACCCATATAAAAAATATTGCCTAGAATGTGAACTGTGTCAGAAGAAAAATCCCTACATACCTCCGAAGGCACCCCTTCAATCCCTACCAATAATATGAACTCCCTTCGAAAGAATCGGTATGTACCTTATCGGCCCATTACTAAAAACCAATAAAGGATACCAATACACCCCCGTTATCGTAGATTATGCTACCCATTATCCAGAGGCCTTCCCCTTCATAGTCCTGAGGGCAAGACTATTGCAAAACACCTTATAGAACTGTTTTCCTGTGTTGGATTTCCAAAGAAAATCCTCACTGATCGGGGGTACCCCCTTTGTATCAAGACTCATGGGTCAAATATGTAGGCAGCTGAACATTAACAATGTGAAAACCTCTGTATACCATCCTCAAATTGATAGGTTAGTTGAAAGATACAATGGTTCTCTTAAAGTACTCCTAAAATGATGTTGTCAGGGGAAGGAAAACAATGTGACCAAATGATTCTGTTAGCTCTATTCGTGCTAAGAAGCAAATTTCAGAGTAGTTTAGGTTGTTCCTCCTTTGAATTGCTCTATGGCCGAAAACCCTGAACCCTTTTAGAAATTACTAGGGAAGCATGGGAGAATTACATAAAACCTGAAGCAGACAACATATATACTAGACTACACCCAACAATTAAAAGCCCGCATTGGGAAACTCCGAGAATTGGCAACATAGAACGTAGAAAGAAGTCAAAACAAACAAAACAACTATATGACAAGGGTAAAAGCCTACGAATATACTAACCTCTTCTCATAAACTGAAGTCTGAATGGAGGAGTCCTTTCAAAATAATAGCCAAGATTGGTACTCTCTCCTATCGGTTACAATTAGGAAGACATAGAGAACAAACTTTCCACATAAACCTCTGCAAAGAATGGCTTGGTCCCTTACCACGAAATGTACACCTAGGGTTCCTAGTACCAGGCTTATCATCAACTCTAAACCAGTTGAGTATCAATCAGGACTTATCCGTAGAAGAAAAAGAAGAACTAAATAAAGTGTTACAACAGTTTGCTTCAATCTTTTCCGATGTCCAGGGAAAACACATCTAACTCAACATTCTATCCTGACTCCCGAAGGAAGCGTGATAAAACAAAAGCCCTATCGTATCCCTGCAGCCAGAAGAAAGGCAGTACTGACGGAATTAGAACAGATGTTAAAGATGAAGGTGATAGAACCCTGCCAGAGTAGTTGGTCCTCTCCTATTGTTTTGATTCCCAAACCTGACAGGAGTATACAATTTTGCATAGACTTTGGGGTCTTCAACAAAATTTCCAAACTAGATGCCTATCCTTTCCCTAGGGTCGATGAGTTAATTTAAGGAATAAGAGATGCCAGGTATATCACCATGATCGACCTTACAAAAGGGTACTGGCAAGACCTCTTAAAGAGTGAGGATGAGGAGAATACAGCTTTCTCCACCCCTTTTGGCCTGTTACATTTTATAGTGCTTTCAGTCGGACTCCATGGGGCCCCCGCCACTCTTGAAAGATTGTTGGACATCTGGTTAGATGCTGAACCAGATGATACTTTGGTGCACAGGAGACACATGTCCCTTAAGTATATGGAGCAAGAACTATTTTTACGACTAAAATCATGTAAGTAATATAGCACATGTTTACTGTTGAAGGTCTCTGTAGAGAATCCCCAGCAAGACATCGGATAGTGGGGATTTTAATAGATGCGAACAAATTTTCTTGTAGTTAAGTGGGCGTTTTTCATGTCTACCTAGATATTTATTAAAACCTGCCCCAATATGGCGCTGGTTTTTGTAATCGCTAATAATTGAACTTAGACGCATTGCTCGTATTGAGCACGCCATTCACCCATAGCGCATGTCTTCCAAGATATTTATTAAGCCCTCCCTAACATGACGCTGATTTTTGTAATCGCTAATATTTGAACTTAGACGCATTGCTCGTACTGAGCGTGCCGGTCGACTGAATGCCTATTGATGTTTGCCCTTTTAGAGAATATCCTTTAAGCTATCTGATCATTGGGACTTGATAGATGTGAATAGATTGTATTTTGGTGAATGCGGGTACATCTTATGTTTATCAAGACATGCACCTAAGCCCGTTTAAATATGGTGCTGGTTTTTGCAACCATAAGTAATTGTAGCTTTTTGTTTATCAAGGTTTCTTTCCTTCACAATGTATATGTTATAAGGGTTCTTAGTTTATACTCGGTTTCAAGTATAACCAATGAAAGATAGAGTCATGAGGTATTTGGCTTACCAATATGATGAAGCTTGCTGCTAGTGTGAGCGTTTTGGTATTGTCAGCAAGTTGAGGCTTTTGCATTATGAGAGTTTAATTATGTTCCCTTTATAATTAGAGTATGTGGTTGTTGGAGTGTTGAAGATCTTTTTCTGACATCTCTTTTTACAGACATCACCATTGCTATAGAAAATCAAGCAAAAATAAAATCTCCTTGGATCAAGAGGAGCGACATCTACACACATTTGCGTTACTCCTCCTATGTAAGCTTAGTCACAAAATTCACTATCTTAGGAGTGTTTGGTTGCACTATTTAGGTAGAACTTGTCATACTTAACATTCCTATGCTGTTACTGGATGAACACGTTTGAAGTTATCTTGTGGTTTACTCTAGGGAAATAGTGGTGACAATGTGAGTGTTAACACGCGGGTAGGTAATAACAACCGCGCTGTTACCACACGTGGCTTTACATCGTGAGTCGTTTCTACGACTTGCGCTAGGTGACGTGCAACTCCAGGGAATGTGTTGGATTTTAAAGCTGTTGTAATTTATACTATTCCTAAGTCCAGAGCGCCATCTAGCGCAAGTCGTTGAAACGACTTGCGATGTAATGCCTAGCATGGTAACAACGTGGACGATGTAACAACCGCTTTGTTACCTACCCCATGGTAACACCATGCATTGTATCGTCACATATTTTTTGCTCCAACGTAGTGCCATTTGTCCCATCGCACTTTAGCATTACATACTCACCAGTGCGGCTTTCAAAATCTTAGTGATTTATAGCGAATGAAGATCATTTGATACTCATAGATGCAACTGTGGAACATGAGTATTAACTCTCAATTTTAAACAAACTGACACTTTGGTATTGACTCATTAATAGAGGCACAATAAAAGATGACATTGTTTGCTCATGATTGAAGGCTAGTTTGTGTTGTATCTTTCCTTTTCAGACTGTCTTGCTATGCCATTTGATCTGATTGTACTCAAGAAATCTCAAGTCAAGTAAAGCTTTTTGTGTGTAGCATAGGTATGCCAGTACAATTTAATGGTAGCTGTGCGATTGTGGTAAATTTAAGCTGTTGTGTCTCTCGTTCTAGCTTTTCTGATCATGGTTTGGATTCATATTTATGTCATGTGTTTAATCATCAATACAATCAATAAAAGAAGTCAGTAGGTGAGCCTAGGATAACTATTGATGTATTTGAATTTAGCTGTAATTTCCATCTCTCCCTCAGGGGCTCAATGTACGCACCATCTCTCATAACAACATCAAATGTGCAATTGGGAATTTGGGAGCTTCTATCATTTGAAGATGCTTTCAATAATTATTATTTGACCAATTGCCACACATATATTCTTTTTTGTTGTAGTAGAAAGTCAGCATGGGAATCTGTGACAATGGATCGTTGCATTGAAATCCATCTGTCTTGTCTTTTATTCCCAAAGGGGCCACACCGGTCTGCCATGCTTAAGACAATAACATCAATTGCATTGACATTGACGTAGTGAGCATCTTCATCCTGGAGTTATTTATGTTTATATTTATGTTTAATGCATGTTTATTCTCGCTGTCATTATTTGTATTCATTGAGATGTGCTCTTCCCATTTATGTCACAAAATAGTTATGTTTTCACTGCTTTGTCTGTTTGGATGTTTTTCTGTTCATTGCTTTGTCTGGTTCATATGTATTCATGGTAAGTACATGTTTATTTATTGTAATTGGTGATTTGTTTGTTTGTATATATTTTAGCCCTGAAGAAGTCCGAATGAGGACGAAACGCTTCGGCGATCTTGAATTTTAAGAATTTGAAAAAAAAATAAAAAACTTTCACATCTACAATCAAAATCTATTAGTGTTTTTTGCGAAGATCTTGACATATTGCTTATCTGTTTGGTTTCATTTGTGGATAATAAGTAAGTTCGATCTTGTAATGAATTTGGGGCATGACACATCTATACAAAATGTACATGCTTGAGTGCTGGGCCACCCTTTGCTGAACTTTTCAAAGGCTAATGAACTTAGTCCTTTTACACCATCTTGGATAGTCAACATCATTGTATCCAGCCGCTCATGGGATGACCATTTCAGACATTTACGCTCAATCTTTTTTTTTTTTTTCTTTTTTAAAAACTTTATTTTTGTGCAGGTATAAAAAGAATACAGGTGTACCAAGCTCACATTAGCACGTCAAACTTACATTATGGCTCTATTCCACAGCCTTCATGCCCACAACCCTGGGGCCGGGCGGCGACACATTTCTCGTCAAGTAGTGTGCAATTATTCTAAGGCTTACGAGCTCTTCATGTAACCCCCCAATCCTGCTTTTGTTTTTTTCTCCCACAACTCCCCCCCTCCCACCCACACCTATCTACAAAACTGGTAGCTTTTCCCCCTCAAAGGGGTGACAGTCAGATCACATTACGCTCAATCTTAACTGCCTTAGACAAGGCCAATCTTCACGAAAACGCAAAGAAGACGAGAGTAGGATTCTAAAAAGTCAAATATCTGGGCTATTTGTTCGGCAATGGACTCATTGAACCCCAAACCTAAAAAATCATGGCCATTACTGAGATCCGCTTTCCAAAGAACAAGAGGGCACTTCAATCCTTCTTAAGGTTGGTAGGATATTATCGTAGGTTCATTCCTAACTATTCAATAATAGTAGCACCAATATTTTAAAAAAGGAAGCGCCTCCTATTAGGTTCCAAAGGCCCACCAACGAAGCCTTAGTGGCTTTCCACTCCCTAAAAGAGAGCATCACGTCCGCCCCGGTTCTCATTGCACCAGATTTCACCAAGGGCTTCATTTTACAGACAGACGCCTCTAATGTAGGTATAGGGACTGTGCTTGCACAAAAGGACGAGGAAGCGGTAGAAAAAACAATCCTGTATATCAGCAGAAAGCTATTCCCCCATGAGGTTGTCTACTCCACAAAAGAAAAAGTGTGTTTAGCCATTAAATGGGCCATCAAAAAACTCAGATATTACCTTGAAGGCAAACCTTTTGTGTTATATACTCACCTACTCACCACTTACCTGGTTAAGTAAAAACAAAGGCAATAACCCTAAGGTGCTTAGGTTCGTTTCTCTCACTACAACCTTTTCAGTTTGAAGTGCTCAATAAATCAGGGAAAGACCTTATCGGGCCAGCTTTCCTATCACTTTTTCCTGATCATAAAAATCCCGGGATGGGGATCTGTCACAAACCCGGTGACGGCAAAACAGCCGATAGCCTGTACCTCCTTGCCTGGCCCGGAAGTCAGGCACAGGGTAGGAGTCACGTCACTTCGGCCGACTGGGATCAAGAAAAGGAGAAAGGCGTATGCAACGCAGGAGAGAAAAGAGTAGACAGAGACCCGGCGAGCAGAGGAAAAGGAACGTAAGAAGGAGTAGAACAGAAGAAGCCCATGCTGACTGAGAGATCCCGAGAAGAAGACCAGGTCAAAAAGGAGCTCCCTCACTGCCAGCCAGCTGAAGATTCCCGCCGCATCCAAGGGGGGGTGTGGCTTAACAAGATGCATGCCCGTTTCTTCTCCAGAAGCCAACAATAAAAATAAAGCATGAGGAGTGTGAAGGGGAAAGGAGGGAAAAAACACAGTATAAGGAAGAAGGAAGCTTTCAAGATTGAGGGTTACCAAATAAATAGAAAAGAGAAAAAGAAAGGGAGAGAGAAAAGAAAGGCACAGAGAAAAAAGGGGAAACAACAAATAGAGCTGAAAAGATAAGGGAAACAAAGGACTGCTCTAGCTCACTATTTCTTTTGGTATTTTCTGCAGTTATTTTTTGTTTGCATCATAAACAATAGATAGCTAAACGTGCAGCCCCTACCCACAACAGCACACACCCCCTCCCCCTGGTAAACAAGGGCAAACATTTACCTGGTTCTTTGTTTTCTGTCGAGGGTGCAAGAGGGTAGGATCTCTGAAGACGCTGAAAAAAAAAGAAGATGTATGGAACACCTGCACAAGGATTGTACTCCGTTAATAATTAAATAGCTGTAAACGCCTAAATAAAGGAGTTGCAACGCAGATTGAGCCTGTCTTGAGAGTCTTCCTAATACCCACTTTAGGTGTCTGGTCACACTGGTAAAGTTGGATTTAACATCACTATTTTAGAAAGGTCACTTTTAGAAAGTGAACCCTTTTCTGTTCTTACAGCTCTGTGTGCCTGCAACCTGTATCCAATATACGTCTGTAGTGGGTGACACCTACACTTTACACATTCTTTCTAGACAGCCACATACACAGGAAGGCTAGGAGTAGTCATCTGCATTTTAATGGCTCTTCATGAGCAGGAAAAGAGGGCGAGGCTGACTCTTATACCTGAAAAGAGTGTCCTGGGCTGTAACAAGGGGCTGATTACCCCCTACTGATAGTCTGGAGCTTTGGCTCAGAACAAAGGGCTTCTGTGCACTTCAAGACCCTTCTTTGAATACACCCCACTTCAAAGGCACAGATGGGTACTAAAGAGTGGGTCTCAGACCCTACCAAATTAGACACTTCTGGACCTACAACTAACATCTGTCAGAAAAACTGCTGTGCTGTATCAAAGATTGTTACCCTGCTGGATTGCTGACCTGGAAGGACTGCTTTTCTGCTCTGCTGTCCTGCCGCCTGTTGCTCTCTGAGTGTGCTGAGGGAAAGCTGGCCTCTGCCTTGCACACCAAGTTATCTTCTAGGGCTTGTTGGCTTGCCTCTTGTTGCTTGAGACTCAGGGATATCAAAGTCTGTACAAGTCTGCTTGGAGCAGAACGGTTCATCAAACCATCTAATGAGAGTAGAACCAGTGCATCGCTCTTGGAACCAGCACATCACCTTGAAAGCCTGACTGCTCAGAACTATGCCTTGCAACAGCTTGGAGAGATCAGCGCATGCTCTCGACTGCATGGACAAACCTGGCATATCGCACATCAGAACCAGAGCATCTCCCACAGGAATTTCGTCTTCGGAACCGTGGGACCGCCCCTCTGCCCCACCACCAAACCTGTGTGAGAACTGCCTGCCAAATAATGCGTTACGGGAAAGGGTATACCCAAGAAAAGTCACTGGGACCTGGGTGCTATATCGGTACAAAAGGAGGGAGGGGTCCCAGAACACTGGTTTATAAGCAAGAAATAGATAAACATGAAAAAAACAATGTAGTCAATTTTCTAAGGCGTATTGTTATTTAATCACAATACGTCGTCCAAAATTCATTATACACAAAATGCATGTAAACATCATAAAAATGAGTGCCCCAGAGGGAAAGGAAGGGAAGGTGTCAGTGGAAGGAGTAGTGCAAGGTTTAGGGAAGTGACAAAGTAAAGGTCAAACCGACCTCATTAGACAAATTACACTTCTGGCTTCTGGAATGAGCCAGATACACAAAACACAAATGTATGAAACGTTCGAGATACATGTACCATGTTTCTAAAGTACAGTAGTTATCATGCTTGGTGTTAGAATCGGGAGTCTCTGGTTGGACAGGTATGCACTTGTGACAAACAGGGACCCTCTCCTCTAGTCAGGGTAAGAGAACTACTCCTTTAGAAATAACTAAGCATGGGCGAAATTTGCGATTTCGCGTTCCGCGAATTTTCGGATTTCCCTGCGAAATCGCGAAAAAATTTGCGTATTCGTATTTTTTACGATTTGCCCTGGAATACTTTCTACTGGCTAATCCAGTAAGTGCTCCCTCATTGGGTAAATGTATAGTGCTTTTACTACACTGCAGCTGCGTAAAGGGCCAGAAGATGTGTCTCCAGTGACCATGTGTGCCTGTAACACAGGCACACATGCGCAGGAACGCCTGCGCAGGAACGCCTCCTAAAAGTGGCTGAGTTAAATGTACAATATTTAACTCAGTCACTTTTAGGCCAATGCTGCGTCAAAACCCTGCACCTGCTTGAAGCAGGCGAAAGGCTTGACGCAGCATTGGGGAGATAGGGCCCCCCAGAGCATTGCCGAAGTTGCGTCGCGCTTGCGACGCAGCTCCAGCAATGCGCTGCTTTTACGGCACAGATGTGTGACGCATTTGTGCCGTTTTTGCCACATGGTGCACCGCATTGTAAATGCGGCGCTCCATGGGTGGCGGAGCCCCTATACATTTAGCCAACGAGGGAGCACTTACTGATTTGACAGTAGAAAGTACTCCAGTTGAGTAGAGGTATTGCACAAAAAGGTGGCATCTTCGTGGACAAACACGCAGGTAGTGGCGGTTCCTGCATGAGGGCATAGGGGGCGGAGCCCTACCAGTCTCAAGAGGACAGAGAAGGAGTCAGGAGATCGGACTGGACTGAGGCTCCGGGCGGCACTTTTACACTGCCCATTCTGGTGCAGCACAGTCTGTACAAACACACGCTGCACATGCGAGGTGGACGACTTGAATTTCGCCCAAATCCCACATGTGCAGTGTGTGTCTGTGAGGCAGTGGTGAGGGCAAGCAGGTGCTGCTTACACCAGTAGTTTTGCCCGTACCTTGGTCGAATAATCGGCTCGACCAGATCTATGACGTAGCTCAATAACAGCCTCTAGGATCCTGCCTCCTCCTGTGACTGGCTGGCTGACACTTGTTACTGTCAGCCTATGAGAATGGGAGGCGGGACTTCTAACATTGCTTCCTCCTTCCTTCAACAAGGCAAACAAGCTACAACTGGGCCCATGAGACACCTTTGGGAGAAACACAGTGTCTGTGACAAAGCTGAAACCGATGAGTACAAGTTGTGCCTTCATGCCTTGCTTTGTTTCTCAACGGCCGCCACTGGTGTTTTGACATTTGTGTCAAATGAATTTAATGCATTCCACATTTATGTTGGCCAAGCTGTTCCTGGAGCAAGCGTAGGGGAGCATGCTTTACAATACACATAGCGAGGCATCTCCAATAAAGAGAGCGATGACCTTAGCTGACTTTTGGCACCGTGTGGTTGAGGTCTTTTAAAAATCACTTTCACTTTAATTTATTTTGAAAATAAAAGCTATGCATGAGTTTTTTTAGAAGGCACCTCATTTAACTTGTCGAAGTCTCGGTCATGTGATGTGAGTTACCCAGAAATGTAGCACGTTGCCTGGCATTAAGTGATGTAGACACTATGATAATGCTCCTCTGACATACATGAAATTAAAACTGCACAGTCAGAGGTCGCCTCTTCTCTTTCAATTAGGCTAGAGTACCTGTCTGCCAGGGCCTCTCGTTTTTAAATCAGATTAAGGCAATCCACCTTTATAATCTTTTTGCCGGTTTGTACCTTAGAAGCCAGAGTTGTCTCTCTGGTTATACAAACTTACAGGGCGGGATTCATTCTGCCCCCTGTTAGACTCGTTTTTTGTGCCCTTCAGCCCTCTAATAGACTCGTTTTTCCCTTGTTTTTCTGCCCTTCTGCCCTCTGTTAGACTCGTTTTTCCCTTGTTTTTCTGCCCTTCTGCCCCCAGTTAGACTCCTTTTTTGTGCCCTTCTGCCCTCTGTTATTCTCTTGTTTTTGTGCCCTTCTGCCCTCTGTTAGACTCGTTTTTGTGCCTTTCTGCTCCCTGTTAGACTCGTTTTTTGTGCCCTTCTGCCCTCTGTTAGACTGGGTTTTCCCTTGTTTTTCTGCCCTTCTTCCCTTTGTTAGACTGCTTTTTGTGCCTTTTTGCCCTCTGCATCACCACATCATCACTCAGCGCTATCCCAGCATCACTCAGCACCACCACATTATCACTCAGCACCACCACATTATCACTCAGCACCACCACAGCACCACTCAGCACCACCACAGTATCACTCAGCTCCACCACAGCATGACTCAGCACCACCACAGCACCACTCAGTGCCACCACAGCATCACTCAGCACCACCACAGCATCACTCAGCACCACCACAGCACCAATAAGCACCACCACAGCACCACTCAGCGCCACCACAGCATCACTCAGCACCACAACATTATCACTCAGCACCACCACAGCACCACTCAGCACCACCACAGCATCACTCAGCCCCACCACAGCATCACTCAGCACCACCAAAGCATCACTCAGCACCACCACAGCACCACTCAGCATCAGCACAGCATCACTCAGCACCACCACAGCACCACTCAGCGCCACCCCAGCATCAATCTGCGCAACCATTCAACAACAACTGGTTCAAATATGTTCTCTCAATGTTTCAAGCTTTATTACAAATGTCACAAAAAGATGTTAATATTTCACTTCTGTTCTTGGATTTTGGTCACAATAAAATACACTGAACATAATCTTCACAAAAGTTATTTACAAAAGTTTAAGCTATTGTCATTAATATTAAAATCACTTTTATTTAAGTATTAATTATTTAAAAAAATTAAAAGCCATTGTAATTTGTAATATCAATACATCTAAGTCACGTAAATACAAAACATGTTGCATTACAAATGCTACAGGTGTCACAATTGCAAAAGTTTTAACTATTGACTTTGTACATGACAAAGCTATTAATTTAGCTATTTTCAAAACCAACACATAAATAAAAAAAATTGTCATTTACAAGACCAATAGCTCAAACTTTCCTAATGCGAGACCTATTGCATTGCAAATGCTTGTTTTTATATCTGTCAGTGCTTCCTGTTGAGGTTTAATTTTCGTGACAGGCGCCTCATTGCCTACTTGTAATTATTCTCTGACCCTGCTTCAAGGGTCAGAGCAGGGTCAGATAATAGTGTCAAGTAGGCAACGAGGCGCCAGGAAGCACTTACAGGCTTACAGCAGCAGGTGCCCAAGTTGAAGTTAATTTCTTTGTAACCCTTTTGTAAAAGGTTACAAAAAATTAGCTTCAACTTTTGCACCTGCTGCTGTAACCCTGTAAGTTCTTGGCTGAAAATTCGTCCATGCTGATTCGCGGATTTTACTGCGATTTTGCGAGATTCGCGTATCACGAAATGTCCGCAAATTCCGCGAGCGGAACGAATTTTCAGCCGCGGCTTAGAAATAACCCTTGCTCACCCTCCAGATAGTGTGGCGCGAACAGACAAGGCTAATCTTCAGGGCGATAGTTAGTTAAGCATTTATGATCACATACAGGAAACCCACTGACCCACCACTAACGGACACCAGTCATAGGATTGTATCAAAAATACGTAGACTTTATGTAAAAATATATGCAGAATTATCACAAGACCATATAACGTTTAGCGAATTGGCCACCAGATTTAAATAGGCAATTGTTCTTAAGTGTTCTTGGTTAGCAAGGTACGATGACAGGGAAAACAAACGTTGCGGACCCTGGATCCAATGCGAACTCGGGATAGAGTTCCAATGTACCTTGCGATGAGTGCCCGAGGCGTTTCAGGCGCGGCTGCTGGTGAGGGCCGACCCTGGACGAGGCCAACGGTTCTCCAAAAGATCTATCCGGCTCGGAGCCCCCTCGAGGTGCGAGGCGGGCGAGCAGGATGGTGTGCAGGGTTGTGGCGATCCGGGATCTGATGCAGCTCACGGGGCGAGGCACCGTTCAGGCATGCGGGGCGTACTACTTCTTAGCACACCAGTTCGTACCTGTGGATCTGTGTGGGGCGTTGCGTTCTCGGGCAGACGGGTGCAGCACCGGGCCTTCGGTACCACAGTACGGAATGCCTTCTTGAGGTGCGGCACGGCCTTGGTATGCAGGAGGGCAAAGCGAGACAGTCGAGTACGTTACAACGTACGGACCGTCCGAGGCTATCAGATGCGCTCCGTGCAGATTCTGGCGAGAGAAGATGAGAGGCGCACAGCGTGCTCCGTAGCAGGCAAGGTGACAGGAGAGCGGCCGGGCCGTCACTGAAGCGGAGAGCGACTCAAGCTAGAGCAGGGCTCTCTGCGGCGGGGCGACCAGGCTCCGAGCTGTCACGACCTTGGAGGGCGAAGGCACCCGAGTCACAACTCTGGCGAGGGAATAAGTACTAAAGGCCCAACAGCAAACGGGCACAGGCAGCATAGAACCCAATGGTCCTGGGGTTCCGTTCAGGGGCAAGCTCGTGATCAAGCCCTTGGAGATAGTTTCAGGCACAAGTCTTCAAAGTCCTTTCTGGTCTTTTCCTCTCCGTTCTCAGCAAGGCATCACTGCAGGATTCCTTCTCCTCAGCTTCTTTTGGTCCTTCTAGTCGGGCAGAGGTTCGTTGTGGTCAAAACTGGATCTAATTTCTTAGGAGCAGGGCTCCTACTTTTATACTCGGTTTCTTTTGTCTTGGCAGGCCAGGGGGCCTGAGCCTGGTTCAACCCGGTTTTGGAGTACTCTGTTGACAGGACGCTGCCGTCTTCTTTCAGGTTGCAGGGCAGGGACATCAGACGCTCCGCAGGAGGTGGAGACAGCATTGTGGTGGTGGAGCACAACCCTATTTAGAGTCAAGGACTACTCCGCCCACCCATCCTGGTGTAAGCACTCTATTCACCACCTGGTCACCCCGACTGTCCCCGGGAATTCCCCAGCCCTGTCACTCACACAAACCCAGACAGCAGATACACATCCTGGCAGAGGCGGGCTGAAATAGTCAGGCGAGCAAATGCTAACTTTCTAAAAGTAGCAGTCGCAAACCCAGGATATTAAAATAAACCTTGTTAAAGGAAGTATTTTATTATTCTGAGTTCAGGCATACCAAACTCGACATTCCACCGTGTTCCCTGAGCCGGCCGGGACTATATTGTGTAATAGCTCCAGCCGCTCACCTTGGCCTAAGAGAACAGGTAGCCTTTCAATAGTGAAGAACTAAAAAGGGCGGTAATTCACTACTAGGACATGCCACACACATCAGGGCTTGTCCTACCTTACGCTTACAATGCACCCTGCCCTTGGGCCTACCATAGGGGTGACTGATATGAAGGTTAGGTAAGGTTTAGAGACTGGCAAGTGTGGGCACTTGCACAGTCAGCGTGACAGTACCAGACTGTACGCAGGGTCTGCAATGGCGGACCTGAGACATCTTTTACGAGGCCGCTTCGGTGGGTGGCGCAACCAGCGCTGCAGGCCCACTAGTGGCATTTGTATCTACAAGCCCCGGCACTCCTGGTGCACGTTACTGGGGACTGACAGTAAACCAAATAAGCCAATCATGGAAATCAATTACGAATACACTTTATATAGGGAGCACTTGCACTGCGGCACGGATTGGCCATGGCACAATGCCCTGAGCATCGAACACCAGCAAAACATCTGAGGCACATCCACAAAAAGTGGAAGGGAGACTCACGCCAAGGTGCCAGGTCTAACACTTGGGGTAGAAGCTGGTAGGCAGGAAGGTTGTCAACGTTTCGACCCCATGATATGGTAGGTAGTAATGCAATTTTACTAGGAGGGTCTTCCTCAGGACAGGGATGGGTGTGAGGGACGAAATTCCTAAAATCTACAAAAGGGGATTTAGAATAAGCTGGTCCAGGAGGATCCATATTACTACTTGACGGCCAAATAGAAAAGGTGGAAAGGTATAGGGATTACCGTGATACACGTTGGTCACAGGACAGGAAGTATAGGAACAATCAGAATAACTTCAAATGCGAGGTAGATCAAAGGGATATCTGGGAAAACCAACGTTGGGATTAGTATAGACATTGTCTAAAGTGCACTGAGTGCCTCCAAATATATGTAAAAAAGATAAGCTAAACTTACTAAGGATGGGCTTCAGAGTCACCGTCTTCAAAACGATTAATTACAAACAGGCTGCGGCCTTGCGGTCGGCTGGTTGTGGTTTCTTGAAAACTGCAAAGAGGGAGGGGAGGGAGACCCAGAGTTAGCCAAATAGCCTCCAAAGACTCTCACTAAAATGTATGCGCATGGGGAACGGGACAGACCCGTACACAAACCATGGCTTGCAAATACCTGCGGGCTGCGGAAAAAATCTGGTGTCCCGAGCAGGGCTTCTGTCAAGAATGGCAAGGAGTCTTAGTGGACTGATGCCAGTGTTGACATGCAGAACAGAACGTAAGGGGAGTGCATGCATGGCGTCTCACGCATGATGCGTGGACAAACAGCAAGGAACTACTCCATATGTCGGTGCCCGGTCAAACATGAGATCTAAATGAAGAAAGGTGGTTCCAGAAAGGAGCAAACAATGTAGTCCTTGATGATTTTGGCCTTTTTGTATGAGTGCAAGGGCAGCGCGTCTTGAGAAAGGTTGTCTGATATAAGCCTCCAGTGCTTATTGATGACTTTCTTTATGGTGTTACTCTGGGTGGAGAATGTTGTGACACAGATCAGTCTTTGTTCATGCGTGTTCAATCGTTCTTTGGGCTGTAGTAGAGTTTTGCGAGGGCTGAACTAAGCACGTTTCCTGGCCTTCTTAACCAATCTCTTGAGATAACCACGTTCCAAAAGACGGTCAGAAAGGACCTCGGATTGTTCCATGTAATGTTGTTGCAAAGAGCAGTCCCTACCGACATGCAAGAACTGACCGTATGGCAAGTTATCCCTGAGCCCTCTGGGGTGGTGGCTGTTATACTGGAGAAGGGAGTTGCGCTCTGCGGGTTTCCGGTATAGCGTTGTATGCAGTTCTTCCCCATATGAGTATATGGTCAGGTCCAGAAAATCAATACTCCTGGTATCTGAATGCAGCCTGAATTTGATGTCAGGGGACTTCTGGTTGAGTCAGATGTGGAAAAGTGCCAACTGGGGGCTATCGCCATTCCATATCAACAGGATGTCATCTATGTAGTGCATCCAAAGGTCCACATTGTTGTGAAAGGGATTTGGGTCGCTGAAGATGAACTCTCTTTCGAAAGCGGCCATAAAGATAATGGTCAGATCTGGGGCGAAGGTAGCCTCCATCAGACCTTTGGTCTGTAGGTAAAAGTTATTTTGGAAAATGAAAATATTCTTCATTATGGCAATCCTCAGGAGGGAAATAATGAAGTTGGTAGGAACAGCAACAGGTGCAACCCCTATGATTCAGAGCTCTTTAGGCAACTCCATCAGCCCGGTGACACCTCTTCTTAAAAGGTAAATGTGTCAAAATTCTTCAGAAGCATTTTCATCAAGTTTGATTTTCATGAAAATCACACACAACCAGTCAAAATATCGACCTGTAGATTTATCACGGTGATAATATTGACTAGAAAATATGATCACAAATGATTTAATGAGAGTAAACCTATATTTCCCTTCATGATATTTTGATAGTCGATTTATGCTTATGATATACAGCTGTATGTCGAGAATTCGACTGTAATATTGTGATTATACCAATTGGAATTGGAGAGGCTTTTTTAGAACTCGCTCATGAGTCCAAAACCAGTTGCAAATTATTTCCAGCTTTATCTGTCTAGAATTATAGAGAATATGTAACCATATTAAAAATGAATGTCTTGGAATCGTACATTTAGGAGTCGTTTGTTCAAATGTTAAGGCCTCAGAGGCGAGAATTGAATGTTCTTTGACCTGGCCCAACGAGATGCTCAATCTGTGTTAAACGTAGGTCTAGAGCATGCTGTGTTCATCGGTGTGTCTTGGGGACTTCATAGCCTCGTGTTTCACTTACAGAGGGACAGGCAGGGGAGGAGAATGAGTAACAGTGGAAGAAGGGTGCTTTCAAGGAGCTCAAAAGAGAACGTCTTTGCTTCATTCGGCAGGAAGTGCCTAAAAGCACAAACACAAGGTTGTTCAAGTACTGAAAAGCAAACTAGCTCTTACTTCATCACCCCTTGCTGCCAAACAATGGCTTACAGGGTGTGGGGCTGTTTACTTTAATGGCAAACACGGTGTCCATGGGGAATAAATGCAGGGTTGTGTGATTGAAACACAACACAGCTTGCCCTGCAAACTCCAGAGCGCATCGACTCATCTAATGAGCATTCTCACCTGTACATGGTATTTGCTTCCCATAAGTTCAGTAATGCGTGTAGTCAGAAAAGAGTTATAATAGGGTTATTTCTAATCGTCGGGCTCTAAATTCAATCCTCCATCTAGCACATGCTCTCCCTCCTTCTCGGTGGAAACCGTCCAGACTCACTTTGAATCTTTTATTCACAGCCGGTGCCCAGTTCACAACATGCAAACGTGGCATCTGTCCCTGCCAGCAAAGTAATACATGAAAAACAGCCTCTTCGTTGTGGAAACAGATCTGCCAACCAACTATCTGCTTGGCTGTAGCGCCCCCTCCTTTATCCACTCCCCAACATGTCCTACTCTCTGCTTGAGTCGACCTAAAGCTACTGTACCTATCCTAAGCCCCTCCCCTTTCTCTTGCAGACCTGCTAGTTCTTCATCCACCCAGATCTGCTTGTCTTCAGGCGGACTGCACATGGTGCGTTGTTACTGATCTATGTAGCGGTCTAGATGCCGAGCATGCGTCTAGCAGAGACCATTAGCCCATTAGGGCTTACATACTTTGTAACACTCTCTGGCCAGAGAGCATACATACATGGGCAGAGTTCGCTTGTGGTTCCGGCCCAGATCAGTACACTGAGTGGTTGTCCATATGTTAAGCTTCCCACGCTTAGGCCCAGTGATCCACATCCACTACTGTTACACTGGCGTTGAAGATGGACGTCCATTGTCCACACACAGCATCACCCACCCCACTGTCTGTTTGGCACCTGCTCTTTGCCCAATGGCCCACAATGCAAAAATCAACACCTTCCAAGCATCGCGCGAGGGCGCCGTCATCACAACATTGAGCCCTCAGCCGCGGTATCAGGCCTCAAAGATCAGCAGAGTATCATAGCTGCGTCTGGGTAAGCTAAAGACCCCAGAGGCACCAAGCGCTCCTGCCCGAGTCATGCGCTACACCTAAAGCGCAAGACACAAGGCATCGCCTGCACCTACCCGAGCCTGCACGTCTGCTGGGAGGCAGAGCGAACCTGTCTGCTACCGGAATAAGCCCAGTCTTGAGCCTGCTTTGGTCACGTCGTCCATGCGCATTTGCACGTCGCCCCGTGCTGGCTTCCAGCGACAGCGCACATGTGGCACATGCCCACTACCGCTCCATAGGACCGAAGTCCTAAGGTTTCCTGATATCGAGAGGCAGTGTCCCAGACACTGCCTGCGAAGGCGCAGCAGCTTCACATTCAAAGGCCACCCAGCTGTGGAGGAGGCGAAGCACAAGCCGGCAGGAAGGACATCATAAGGTGGTGTGAGGAAGGGATTCTTCAAGCCACCCCTAGGTACCACCACAGCGCCGCCCCAGAGAGTCACTGCGCAAAGCACGCGGCGCACGTATGAAGATGACGGACCAGGTGGCACAAGCTGCACCACCACACTCTACCTCCTACCAACCAGCTGGACTCCCAATTATGCAACCAGCATCACAACACTCCCAAATTAACACGTTGCCCCTGTTCAGTGAGTTCATAGACCCGGCCACAGCGTTACCCAGATGGACCATCTGGATCAGCAGGCTGGATAACTATTTTACAGCAACACGGGAAATAGATGCCTCCGTAAAAAGGTCGCTACTGGAGAAGAAATTCACAAGCTGTTTGCCCACCTACCGAACACCGGAGTGCCCAATGACTACAATCATGGGCGTCCGCAGGGGAGGGCAAGGGGGGGCACTTGCCCCCCCCTGGAACACCGGTCCGTCACTATTGACAGGCCCCACAGTGGTGCTTGTCTGCAGGGCCATCAATTTTAAAAGCGTGAGAAAGCGCTTAATGACGGTCCTGCTTGATGAGCGGGAAAACTGCTGCTGATGGGCAAGAGAGAAGGTTACTGGCTACTTCCACAGTTTGAATTAGAGACGCACCTAGAGTCAAATTCCGGAGGGGGGGGGGAGTGGGGGGTTCACATTTTTCAAGCTAAGGAAGAGTGGAGCTGCAGCCAGGGGCCCTAGGAAGGGGTGAAAACCATCAAAGCCTCATTAATGCCAGCACCGAATTACTCAATTCGCCCAGAGATGAAATGGGTGTGTCTGCCTGTTTTTTGCGAGATCAATTGGAAAGTCCTTCTGTGCACCCGTGATTTATTCGTACTCAAGCTATATTCCTTTCTTTTGTTGGTGCTACTACATCCTGGTACCTAGGGCCTCATTTATGAAAAGTGACGCATCGCTGCGAGAAAACAGCGATGCGTCACTTTTCATTGCGACCTCCTTGTGACCCCAATGATGCGTCATATTTACAATATGATGTATCATTGTGCAAGGAATTACAGATACGTCAATATTTCTGACCTATCTGTAAGCGCAAAAGTGACGCATTGCTGGAGTGTGTCACAAAAGTGACGCAACTCCAGCAATGCGTCCTTTCACATGGGGAAAGCCCCATGTAAAAGGGCTTGCGTCAGTCTTACGCCTGCTGTGAGGCAGGCGCAAGATTTTGACGCAACAGCGTCCTAAAAGTGACGCAGTGAAATCTCATAGATTTCACTGCGTCACTATTACGAGGCTTTTTGCGGGGGAACGCCCCCTCTGCATACATTATACCTGACGCAGGTATAATGTAGCGCAGGGGTATACAAAGTGACGCATCTGCTTAGATGCGTCACTTTGTAAATAGTGCGCAACAGGAGGCATGTTTTACGCCGCCGATGTGTGACAAAAAGTGACGCACCGGCGGCGTATAAGTGACACAAGGGCTCATAAATGAGGCCCCTAGTCTTTAGGTGCCCTTTCGTATACCATATCGTGTGTGGTGCAGACACTTCTGTTCCGATGGATGTGTGCACTTTTCAGCGAACATTAAAGTTTCATCAATTTCTTTTCCATGGTAATAATCAGTTTTAACTCTTTTTCAGTTGTCAACAAAATATTTTAATTCATATTTTGGTTTCCATTGTTAACTGTTGTTATACGTTTTTTAATATATCCATTATTTCTAAACTAAAATAATGGATGTATTAAAAAACGTATAACAACAGTTAACAATGGAAACCAAAATATGAATTAAAATATTTTGTTGACAACTAAAAAAGAGTTAAAACTGAACAGAAGTGTCTGCACCGCACACAATATGCCTGTTTTTTGCACCATAAGCACTAGTATTACAGAAGGGTCTGCAGATGAGATGGATTAAAGAGTTTACGCCTTGAGCTCCAAAGGGGCAGTCCCTCATGTTCATTGCAGCATCGAGTGTAGCCCCTGGACCACTGTCTGTACTCACTGTCGCCTGCCATGATTCACGAAGGGAAAGCTGTCCCACAGAGAAAACTTTTCTTTTCTGAATCATGTACCAACTGCAGCTCAGTGTTGGTATCAGATCAACGGTTTGCGACTGCCATTGCGTTTGAAAACCATTGATACAAGTCATTGTAAATTGCAATTTGAAGATAGCACCCTTTCCACTGCCCCTCCAAATTCAAATATGGAGTAAGATTCAGAACCCCTTTTGTCAATCATGAAGGTTATACACAACTCTAAAAAGGGGTTTTGCAGTAGCAACCACTGTGATGCTGCAAATGGTAAGCTTTATGACCACAACATCCTTTTGTATTTGAGGGCCCTAGTTATTTATATAAAGCTGGATGTGCCGTGAAAGGAATGACGTTACAAATGAGTAGTGCCTTTAATGCTCTGGAAATGCTAGGATCTCCAATCTACCTCCCTACCTCTGTCTCTCTACCTCTGTCTCTCTACCTCGCCCTCTCTACCTTTCTCTCTACCTCTCTCTCTCTACCTTTCCCTCTACCGCTCTCTCTCTACCTCTACCTCTCTCTCTACCTCTCTACCTCTCTCTCTCTACCTCTACCTCTCTCTCTACCTCTCTCTCTCTACCTCTCTCTACCTCTCTCTCTACGTCTCTCTCTCTACGTCTCTTTTTACCTCTACCTCTACCTACCTCTCTACACCTCTCTACCTCTCGCTATCTCTTCCTTTCTCTCTCTCTACCCCTCTCTCTCTCTCTACCTCTCTATCTCTCTCTACCTCTCTACCTTTACCTCGCTCTCTACATCTCTCTCTACCTCTCCCTCTCTATGTTCTCTCACTCTCTACCTCTCTCTCTACCTCTCACTCTACCTCTCTCTCTCCACCTCTCTACCTCTACCTCTCTACCTCTACCTCTCTACCTCTACCTCTCTCTCTCTCTACCTCTTTCTCTCTACCTCTACCTCTACCCCTCTCTCTACCTCTACCTCTCTCTCTACCTCTCTCTCTCTCTCTCTCTAGCTCTACCTCTCTACCTCTACCTCTCTCTACCTCTCTACCGCTACCTCTCTCTCTACCTCTCTCTCTCTACCTCTCTCTCCCTACCTCTCTCTCTCTCTCCCTACCTCTACCCCTCTCTCTCTCCCTACCTCTACCTCTCTCTACCTCCCTCTCTCTCTATCTCTCTCTATCACTCTCTCTCTCTCTACCTCTCTACCTTTACCTCGCTCTCTACATCTCTCTCTACCTCTCCCTCTCTATGTTCTCTCACTCTCTACCTCTCTCTCTACCTCTCACTCTACCTCTCTCTCTCCACCTCTCTACCTCTACCTCTCTACCTCTACCTCTCTACCTCTACCTCTCTCTCTCTCTACCTCTTTCTCTCTACCTCTACCTCTACCCCTCTCTCTACCTCTACCTCTCTCTCTACCTCTCTCTCTCTCTCTCTCTACCTCTACCTCTCTACCTCTACCTCTCTCTACCTCTCTACCGCTACCTCTCTCTCTACCTCTCTCTCTCTACCTCTCTCTCCCTACCTCTCTCTCTCCCTACCTCTACCCCTCTCTCTCTCCCTACCTCTACCTCTCTCTACCTCCCTCTCTCTCTATCTCTCTCTATCACTCTCTCTCTCTCGACCTCTACCTCTCTACCTCTCTCTCTCTACCTCTATCTCTCTCTCTACCTCTCTCTCTCTACCCCTCTCTCTACCTCTCTACCTCTACCTCTCTCTCTACCTCTCTCTCTCTACCTCTACCTCTCTCGCTCTACCTCACTCTCTACCTCTCTCTCTCTTTACCTCTCTCTCTACCTCTCTCTCCCTACCTCTACCTCTACCTCTCTCTCTAACCCTCTCTCTGCCTCTCTACCTCTTTCTCTACCTTTCTCTCTACCTCTCTCTCTTCCTCTCTCTCTTCATCTCTCTCTCTACCTCTCTCTCTCTCCCTCTCTACCTCTCCCTCTCTCTCTCTCCCTACCTCTACCTCTCTCTCCCTACCTCTCTCTACCGTTCTCTCTACCTCTCTTTCTTTACCTATCTCTCTGTCTACCACTCTCTCTCTCTGTACCTGTACGTCTCTCTACCTCTCTCTCTCTCTCTCTCTCTCTCTCTCTACCCCTCTTTCTCTCTACCTCTACCTCTCTCTCTCTACCTCTCTCGCTCTACCTCTCTCGCTCTACCTCTCTCGCTCTACCTCTCTCTCTCCCTACCTCTACCTCTATCTCTCTCTCTACCTCTCTCTCTCTACCTCTCTCTCTCTACCTCTCTCTCTCTACCTCTCTCTCTCTACCTCTCACTCTACCTCTCTCTACCTCTCTCTCTTCCTCTCTCTCTACCTCTCTCTCTACCTCTCTCTCTACCTCTTTACCTCTCTCTCCCTCTCTCCCTCTCTCTCTCTCTACCTCTCTCTACCCCTCTCTCTCTCTCTCTACCTCTACCTCTCCCTTCTCTACCTCTCGCTCTACCTCTCTCTCTCTCTTTCTCTACCTCTCTCCCTACCTCTACCTCTACCTCTCTCTCTCTACCTCTCTCTACCTCCCTCTCTCTACCTCTCACTCTACCCCTCTCTACCTCTCTCTCTTCCTCTCTCTCTCTACCTCTCTCTCTACCTCTTTACCTTTCTCTCCATCTCTACCTCTCCCACTCTCTCTCTCTCTACTTCTACCTCTCTACCTCTCTCTCTACCTCTCTCCCTCTACCTCTCTCTCTCTCCCTCTCTCTACCTCTCTCTCTACCTCTCCCTCTATCTCTATACCTCTCTCTCTCTCCCTACCTCTACCTCTTTCTACCTACCTCTACCTCTCTACCTCTCTCTCTACCTCTCCCTCTATCTCTATACCTCTCTCTCTACCTTTACACATCTACCTCTCTCTCTACCTCTCTCTCTCTCCCTACCTCTACCTCTTTCTACCTACCTCTACCTCTCTACCTCTCTCTCTCTACCTCTCTCTACCTCTGTCTCTCTACCTCTCTACACCTCTCTCTCTCTACCTCTCTCTACCTATCTACACCTGTCCACCTCTCAACCAGTTGAATTCCGGGAAGCCCAAACCATCAGTATTTCAAATCTGCACATGAAACGTGGGTAGGATGAGCCGTGCAGCTCAGAAAGGGATGTTCTTTTTACATAATTTGTATTTAATAGAATTGAGAAGCAGGAGAGCAGTCTCACAGTTGAGATAGGGATTAACATACACTGGTGACAGCTTTTGAATTGGCTTTAAAAACATTCAAAGATGCTGCAGCATCTACGTGGGATGTGGTGGACTAAGTGGGAGCCGGAGCCATATAGCACTGCTTGTCATTTAAAAAAAAAAAACAGCATTGACATAGTCAATAGGTCTCCCCTTTGGGACCTTATAAGTGTTTAGTTGTCTAGGACAATATCCTTGGTGCAACAACATCAAGTGTTGCATGGCTAAACCCTTATAAGGTCCCAAAGGCGAGACCTATTGGCTATGCCAATGCTTTTTTGTTTTTTCCTCTGTTTCATTGTGGTTGCCAGGTAATCTGCTGTGAAGCCTCACATGACTTTCCTCCCACCCCATGGGTTTCTTTGTTTATTTAATCTCTTTGTTTTATTAGATTTTTTTATTTGTTTATCTTGTGCTCAATCATGTCGGAGGATGGTGATGAAGTAAAAATGTTGCCCCCCCCTGGAAAAATTTCTGCGGACGCAGCGGTCAGAGCCCTGAATGTGAATTCCGATCACGAGTTGAACCCGGACTAAAAGAGGTTTGAACTGTGACAAGTGCGCCAGAGGGAAGGGGAGTCAATGGATGTGTTAAATGCACGACTGCCTGAGCTAGCGAGCACATGTACAGACAACGACCAGAACAAAGAGATGCAGGCCCAAGTAATCAGTGGTTGCCGAAACAAGAATCTTTGGACACTCATCCTGCGCCAACCAGGCATCACCCTGGAAGAAATCCTCATTCTGGCCAGGTCACCCGGGTCTGCAGAAAGGGACATTGCTTTTAACCCAACAAGAGGAGAAACCAGTTACGATCAAAACAGAAAGAGTGGAGGCCCTTCACACCCAAAGCAGAGGCACCTGTGGTTGGCGGCCAGGGAGAGGCACACAAGGATCATGCTGCAGATATTGTGGATGGAAGAGCACCCGCAGGATAAATGCCCAGAGCAAGGACAGACATGTTTGAAATGCAATACCTCCAACCACTTCGCATTGGCGCGCAGAGGAGGCCCGCGGAATTGAGAAGCCCAAGGACGACGACCACTGGCAATGGCAGTAAAATACCTATCACTGGAGGATTCTGGAAACCCAAAGACAGCACAAACATCCGCACGATAAAGACACTATCTTGAGGACTCATCAACGGACGCGGAAAGCGAGTATTACCTCACCTCATTCGCAAGTGACCTCAAACGAAAGAGGTGCCCACAACCCAAGTGCACCCTAGCAGTTGCCGGTTACCAGTTCACTGCGCTGATTGTCACGGGAGCATTTGTTAACGTGATGGGGTGCCAACAATAAATGCGACTTAACCCAAGACCGGTACTATCCCCATCGCATGTTAGGATCCTCACGTATGGCAGCCAAATGCCAAGGGGAAGATGACTGTCAAAGTAAAGGCAGAAGGAAACGAGATGACGACCACCTCCCACGTAGTTGCCAGAGAAGCGGACATGTTAGTGGGGAGCCACATTTGCCAATGCAGTCAAAACCCTGCAGACCTAGGATGTCCTAGAACTCTTCCCACACCTATTTGAAGGACTCGGATTCATAAAGAAAACCCTGATCAAACTACACATAGACAAGGCCATGAAACCAGGTGCCTTAAGACACAGGTGAATACCTTTCTACCTCAGGCCACTCATTGAGAAAAAACTCCAGCACCTGGAACAGCTAGTGGTCATTGAGAAGGCTACTGGTAATCGCGTAGAAACTAAAACAACTCGGCAATATCTGGCTAAGTATCGACATGCGCCTACCCAACCAGGTGATCAAATGCGAAAGACACTTGACACCAACAGGTCCCGCTGGTTCTCCAAGCTCAACCTCAATGCAGGATGCCATCAGTTGGGGCTAGCCGAGGAGATCCGGCACATCACGACCTTCTCGACCCATATAGGTTTACGCCACTACAAGAGACTGACTTTTGGCATCTCATCAACGGCAGAGATCTTCCAGAATACCATCGGGGAAATGCTGTCAAGACTCCAAGGAGTGCTAAATGTCAGCGATGACATTCTATACACTCAGCAACTATGGAGAAATACCATCGCCACCTCCGAGCCATGCTCCAATGCCTTGCCAAACATGGAGTCACCCTTCACCAGGAGAAGTGCTTGCTCTTCCAGAAATCCATCGACTTCTTTGACTAAGTATTCAGCCAGGATGGAGTCAGAGTATACCCGACAAAATTGCAGGCCATACAACAAGCCCCTGCCCGACGTCCTTGTCAGAGACCCGAAGTTTCCTTGGGATGGCCACTTATTGTGGGCGGTTCATACCGAACCTAGCCATGCTAGCAGAACCACTACGCGCCCTGGCGAAGAAGGACACAACCTGGAAGTGGGACCAGGAAGAAGACGCCTTCCAAAAGATTAAAGTGGTGCTCCTTGGTAAAACCACCATGGCATACTTTGATACCACACAGATGACGGCGCTCCTGGTGGACACCAGCCCAGTCAGGCTAGGAGCCCTCCTGACCCAGGAAGCGGAACCAGGAAAATGGACCCTGCTCGCATTCACGAGCAAGGCTCTCACGCCAACCGATTCCCAAATTCCCAGATTGAGAGGGAGGCCTTTCCTATTAAGTGGACCTGCAACCACTTCCATCTGTATGTCAGTGGGCTTCCTTTCCGAGTGGTGACCGGCCACCAACCACTCATAACACTGTTAGTAGGCACAGCACCATATCACCTGCCAAGGATCGAGCGTTTGGCGATACAGCTGCAGCAATACTGAATGGAGCTGGGGGGCGAAAAACCCGCAGACTTCTTCAGAGGCGGCTGGTGACTGTGGTGGCCAAGAGCTCAAGACAGCAGAGTACGTCAACATGGTGTCTCAGTGGGCTTGTCCGCGAGGTCTCACCCTGGATGAGATCAAAGAGGAGACCAGCACAGATGCTGTACTCATGAGGGTACTGAAATCCCTGTGCAAAGTATCCTGGGAAGACTTTCCGCACAGGGTAAATGGATGGAACGAAACAGACAAGGACCGACTAGGAAAATTCTGGACGGTGCGGGATGAGCTAAGTGCTGCGGCAGATCGGGGGATACTGAGAGACTCTCAAATAGTAATTCCTGCAAGTCTGCAAGAACGAGCAACCACCCTAGCCCATGAACGACACCATGGGGCCATTCAGATGAAGTCCCGCATGAGGGAAAAAGTGTGGTTCCCAGGGATGGAAGCTGCTGTGGACACCTTGGTGAGGAATTGCAGGCTATGTCAGCTCACAAGCAGCCAAGAAATTCCCACTCCAGTGATAACAGAAGATCCGGCAACATCCCCGTGGCCACGCGTAAGTCTGGACTTCCGGAGATTTATAGACGACCGTGTAACTGCAGTGTTAATCAAAAGCTCACAAATTACCCCATAGTCGAGTTAATTGCGTTCACATCCTTCTCCCACCTACAGCCAGTCCCGGAGAAGACATTCTCACTCTTCTGGTTGCCTCACGAAATCAAGACACATAATGGGCCCCCATTTCAAGGAACAGAGTTCAAGAACATGTTGGCGCTGTTATGGAGTTCATCACCACCGCACCACTCCCCAATGACTGCAAGCAGAGATTGAGACGACTGCAATCACCATTACCTCGTCACCTGGAAGCCCTTGGGTGAATCGAGGAGACCGCCACCCGAGGTACAACCTGAGACCCAATCCAAGACTAAGTCAAACGCTCACAGACTTTATGTGTTGATTTTGGTGTTTTGCTTGAACACTGCCTTGAGATGGGATGTAGCGGTCTTGATGCAGAGCGTGCATCTGGCAGGGATCCTTAGCCCAGAAGGGCATGCATACTTTGTAACACTCTCTGGTCAGGCGTAGCCAGAGAGCATACATATACAGGCAGAGAACACTCCTGGCTTCCGGCCCAGATCAGTACTCTAAGTGGTTGTGCATATGTTAGGCTACCAACACCTAGGGGCAGTGGTTCACATCCACTACCCTTACAATCTCCAGCATTCCCTTTCTTCTCTGTTGTGTTATACTGGACACTAATAATGCAGCCCCTCTCAGGCACTGCTTTCCACCCACCCCACATCCATCCATCACAGGTGTCACAAGTCAGGTGACCCTACAAATGAATGGGGCCGGGTGCATGTGCCCTGGGCCAGTTGTACGAAAGTACCAGCGGTGTCTGTGTTATCATTTGCTTCAGTATGTGTGCCTACGGCATGCCATTTCACAACCTTCACTCTTTGAACCCTCATACCCACCACCAATGAACCAGGGCAAAGAGAAACACACATTCCCCTGCCTTGGGCCCCTCCCATACCACATCCATCCATGTGTCTCTAAGAAAACTAAAAGCACTTCAAGATGGGTACTGTCGTGACAAATGGAGGGAAGGCTGACGCAGACCGAAAGTGCCTCATTGCAACAGGGACAGTTAGCAGTCTAGTTGCCAGATCGACAGCATATAACCGGATGCACGCCTCGAATCGCAGCGGACGCGCTAGAGTATCCTAACCGGGTAATCAGTCTAAAAGGAAGGAGCGCCTGGTAAAGGGATCCTGAATTGCTCTGCACATATTGCCTTAACTAACTGCTACTGCATTTTTATAAAGCCTAATTGATGCCCATTGCATGAAACGCCATAACTATCAGTCCTAACTGTTTTAATTTGCAGTTTCCTAACTTGATGCACTTGGTTTTACAAGCACTCACCTTCACCACATCACTCACGTGCACCAGGTCTGCGTCTTCCCCGGTCCACCAGGGATTGTTCCGGTTGAGTGGAGGGAAGGCTGGCACAGACCGGAAGTGCCCCATTGCAACAGGGGCGGTTAGCGGTCTAGTTGCCAGTTCCCCAGCATATAACCCGATGCACGCCTCGACGCCTAGCGGATGCGCCAAAGGCAAGCCCGTCTGCCCCAGTCCACGGCAGACCTGGCCCAGGGCCAGGAACCCCTGTTCCTACCCCTACAGCCCCCCTCCACTACTCCTGGGAAAAACTACTCCAAATAATGCAGGCCCCAAAGGTATTATGCGCTCACTCAATTTCCATTGAAAAACTGCAAGCTAATTGCACCCACTGCCCTTATAAACTTTCATCAAGGGGAATCCAACATCCAGCAGAGAATCCATTTAGCATGGCCCTGCTGAACTGCAGATCCCTACCTAAACAATCCCTGGAAATCTCCATACTTCTACAGGACACAAAACTTGACGTTCTGTTTCTCACAGAGACCTGGCTATCTCCAAGCTCTCACCCAGATGTTGTGCAGGCTCTCCCCACTGGATACTTGATTCAACGCCTTGACAGAACGAGTGGCAAGGGTGGTGGTATAGCAATCATTTATAAAGAACATCTAACTTGCCGTATGCTGGATAGCCCCCTTCTAGATTGTGAAAACGCCCACTTCACCATGGAAATCACCCCCTCTAGATCTTTAACGGGCATCCTCCTATACCACCCCCCGGGAGCACAAGGACAATTCTGTAGCTTGCTACTGGAAACTGTCCTCTCCCTGGCCAGTATCTCACCCAATTTCAATTCTTTCTTGGAGACCTAGATTTGCCCTTCAATAATCCACTGGACAAAGTAGCTGACGAATTAGCACTTTTGACCTTGCAGCCTACCAACTACATTTAAAGATCCATCAAGCTACAAACATGAAAGGTCATCTCCTAGACCCTATTTTTTCAAGCATAAAAGAGCTAAAAGGGAGGGAACCTATCCCAGTCCCCTGGTCAGATCATTTTTTAGTACCGTTCGTCTGGTATCCACTCATCGAGGGCCCCCACACGCCAGCCCCAAGCACCCTAGCACGGCCCTGGTCCAAGCTGGCTGTAGAGGACTTGACGCACAAACTAGAATTAACCGTACCCACATATGACCCTGACCCCTCAGTAGCAGACAGGAATTTTTCCTCATGGATCGAGAACGCACTGGACATAGTACTACCCAGAAAACCCTTATTAAAAAAATGGTACAAACAAATTCCCCTGGTTTACTCCGGAACTCCGTAAACTAAAACAACAATGCAAAAGATTAGAAAGAGCATGGAGGAAAGACTTTGCTAGCAATAAAAAAACAAATATATTTCATCCATCATATCCTATAAAATAGCTCTAAAAGCTATCCTCTAACTCCTGCAGAGAAACATTTTGCATAGTAAAAAACTCCTCAAAGTTCCCAACCTACCCCCAGCCCCAGACCCCTCCGGCCATCAATGCGATGAATTAGCAGAATTCTTCTCCACCAAAACTCAAAATATCTTAAAACACCTCCCTCCCAACAACAATGATCACTACCTTGAGCCTCACAAACCAGAACCTCAGAATAATGGCAACTGTTTTGAAGAATACGCCCCTCTCACAGAGGAACTTACTCTCCCCTATCTTAGAACTGATCAAGAGCTGCTCTCTGCTCGACCCGGCACTGTTTAACATCTTGAAGTCAGCAGCATCCACCATCAACTCCCCCATTAAAAATGTAATCAATGCCTCCCTAATAAGGGGCATTGTCCCCCCAGACTGGAAAAAGGCCATGGTAAAGGCATTACTAAAAAAAAAACATCTAGATCCTACTGAGTTGGGCAATTACTGCCCCATCTCCATATTACCTGGAATTAGTAAGGTTGCAGAAAAATGTGTCAATCGCCAACTCTCTGCTTACCTCGAGTCCTCTGGACTACTCCACTCTTCTCAGACGGGTTTCCGCCCAGTTCAGGGCACCAAAACCGCACTGATAGCAGTTGTGGACGAGACGAGAAAGATTCTTGACTCGGGAGGATCCGCAGCCATTATCCTCCTGGACCCAAGTGCAGCCTTTGACACGATGAACCACTGCACTTTCGTACACTGTCTCAACAAAGTAGGAGTAACAGGCCCAGCCTTATCCTGGCTGAAATCATTCCTGGAAAAGAGAACCTTCCAGGTATTTGAAGGTAGCATCCGATCCCAGCCACTCCTGCTCCACTTTGGGGTTTCCCAGGGCTCGTCGCTAAGCCCTACACTTTTTAATGTGTATATGTCACCACTGGCGGAAATAGTAGCCCCTTTTGGAAATAAGCTGGTTACCTACGCAAACAACACCCAACTAATCGTAACAGTCCATGGTGAAAAGGTGCTCCTGCCTCCAAGAAGTTACCAGCTGGATGAATAGATCACACTTTAAACTTAACGGTGAAAAAACAGAGCTCTTACTGCTGGGCAACCAGTCAACCTTCATCCCCAATGCAATGCGGCTGACCTGTATGGGATCGGCTCCTCCCACCAAAAAAGAGATAAAAAGCCTGGGCATCTAGCTCGACCAGGACCTCACTTTCAAAACCGAAGCAAGGAAAACAGCTGCTGTCTTACTGCCCCTCCTACCTTGCCACTCAAGAAAGCTCTTATTTCAGGGGCTTATCCTCTCCAGACTAGACTACGGCAACGCCCTCTATCTGTGCATCCCCAAAACAGTCATTTCCAAGCTTCAGGTGGTCCAGAATTTGGCAGCAAGACTTCTCATAGGCACAAAAAATTGGTGCTCGGCTAAGCCTGCCTTAAGATCACTCCACTGGCTCCCAATTCAGGAGATAATTAATTTTAAAGCCTTTTGCATCACACTTAAAATCTTTCAGGGCAAGGGTCCACCCATCCTAAAAAACCTGATCAAACCATATAAAGCCAACGGAAAACTACGCTCTGACGATCTCTACCTGGACGACACCCTTAGAATCAAGAAAACGTGGACAGAGGGCCGCCTCTTCTCCTACAACGCCTCAAGTCTTTGGAACTCCCTGCCTCTCACCATCTGCAGGGAGACCAAACTCCTTACATTATGCAAGCACCTAAACACCTGGTTATTCTAGTAATTCCACCCACCGTCTAGCCAACTGCACAGCAATGAGATGCCTCCTGGTTGCCATGCGCTATTCATTTCATTCATTCATTTCACAAACAGCAGGAGCTACAGCCCTGGGAAATTGCAACAACTCTGTGGACCAATCAAAAAATAAAATAGTTTTCCCACTTTCTTGGCCAGTAGAAGTAACCATGCCACTGGCAGCTGAAACTATCAATATGGACCATGCAAAATCAAGTTATTGTTCAGGAGTCTATCTGCTTAGGTGTGTTTTGTTTTAATCTGGTTGTTGGTATGACATCACATTTAACTTTTTGTAAAGTCATTTCTAAAATAACAGTTATTTATCTGGGTCTCTACACTCGAGCGTTGGATTCATTCCCCTCCACCCTAATATACCTTCATAATTGCCTATCTGTCTAAAGGGCCAGCTAAGACATTGTTTAAGCAGCCAGATTGGGGAGTGTAAGTGCATTCAATTTACTAATTTGTATCGTAGAATGAGTGCGAAGGATCAACTTACCGGGTCAGTGCAGTGAATAAGTTATTCTTTGCCCTTTATGATGTGTCCTGCACTTCCTTCTGCTCAGAACTCTCTTTCCGCACAATATAAAAGAAACCTGAGAAGACAAAAGTGAAGTCTCCAGCAAAGAACCAACAGCATAGAAATATAAGGTGAGCAAAGTACATTAGAGGGCCAGTCATCTTCTATAGGAGCCTTCGGGAATAGCCTTATCAGGAGGTCTTCCATAAATATGAGCTTTGTCCTGTCCTGGTTTTATCCACGGAATATTCCACATGGGTGGGATCCTTCTGCTCAGATCCAAATCTCACAGGTCAGATTTCCTTTTTTACAGGGCAGCAGGCACCAACAGTGAGGCATTTTAAAGACTGACAATGAGGCATTGGTGATAGTAAAATATGGTGCATCACCCAGAATGCTTTAGGCAGATATAATGGGGTTTTAAATGTACTCACTGATGCACCAGCCACCGATTTGTGACCATAAATCTGCTCTTAATTGATGAGCACTTTTCACGCATGGGATCAATATCTTGGCATGGTCACCTCCGAGTACTACTAGGGTTTGCAGACCTTTAGCTAGTATCACTGGTGTGTTTATTAAGAAGTCATACTGAAGGGCATTGGGGGCACATATGTTGTCTGACGTAACTTTCATGCCATCAAACTTGCTCAGGGCACAAGTTCTATAAAAAGAAATAGGGGGACTAACCAAATTGGGCAGTATGCAAGTGACATCATGGAGATTGACATCACAGGGCGTGACATCATGGCATGTGATCTCGTAATTGTTATCACAGGAAGTGGCATCTAATCCCATGACCTCACAAGAAGTCGTATCAGATCTTTAGGCTTCCCCAAATGTTAAACAAGTCTATCATGAGTGCATTTGAGTGCATTGCTAGATTTAACAAATTAGATTTTGAGTCAAAGTTGTGCCAAAAAAGTGACGCAACCACAACGCAAAGAAGAAATTAAAAACAAAAAGACATCTGGCAATAAACCTGTTCTGCTTAATTAGTTGCAAAGTCTGTATTTTAAAATATCTTATAGTGTGAAAGCATATGCTATGAGTTCTTTGTGTGCTCAGTAAATCTCAGGGAAAAATAATAATAATGTTGAGATAACTCTTGAGATGAGACCATTTGCTGGAAAGAGCATTGTTTTATCTAGTGGCAGTTTTGAATCAAAGTACCATAGAGGCCCTCTGTCTGTCTCTGGTTTGTTTCTCTGTCTCTGTGTTCATGCTAGTATCTGTCTTGGTCCTGTCTCCCGTCTCTGTGTGTTTCTGTGTTGTGCCTTCTTATTTGTTATTGTCACCTCTGTATTCCTGGTTTAGATTATTGCCTGTTATTTGTTTTAGATTGTTGCCTGGTATTTGTTTTAGTGTGTTGCCTGTTATTCCCCGTTCTTTTGTTGTCCTCCATGCCTGCTCGCCGCCCTTTCCCACTGTTGTTGCCCCCACTGCTCCTCCCCCCTGCTGGTTCCCGATCCCACCTCCCCGCCAAGCTTCCCTCCCCTATTTATTGGTGGCCATGCTCAGGGGGCATGCCGCTGCATGCCAAAGGCAACCCCGTCTGCACCTGTCCGTGACCTGACTGCGACCAACGCGAGGGACCCTGGATCTCTGACCACCCACCATGATGACAGAGCTGCCCTCCTCGCACTCAACCCCGGAAAAAACAATAACTGCCAGCTGTCTACACCCAACGCCACCCATGGCCAGTTCTCATGCCGTCACTGCCGCCAGACCTTCACCAGTGGAGAAGTGTGGCTCAGGGGTTAGAGGCGGCAGACCTGGAGCTTGAGTTCGGCCCTGGACCAGGGTTCAATTCCCCGCCTCGGCGGGTCTTGGGCTCAAAATTCCACGGACTCGATAATTCTCGCTCCGGTGCCTTCTCGACTCACGGGTTCACACTCTGCGACTCTGGGCAATAGCTTGCTTAATCTCCACAACGGCCCCTCATGGTGGGATGCCTGGCTTTCACCTTGTGGATACCCTGCCAGGGTTATCTCACAGGGGAATACCAGGACGGGTTCCCTAAGCAAGCGCGGAGATGCCCCAGGGTAAGTCGTGCACTATATAAGTTTCATTCATTTCATTTCATTTCACCACCCTCTCGACCCCCACTGCCACCCCCCCACGTCGGAAGCCAACACCACTGAAGCCCTGAGGTGCATCCTGCTCAAAGTGCACTCCATGCACAGACACGCCATATAGATCTGAGACCTCCTTGATGCCCTCTCGCCAGACATCGCCTTCTTCAAAGAAACCTGGACCAACTCCACCTCCACACCAACATCGCCACACCCATCCCCGATGGATACAAGATCCAGAGGAATGACTGCCCAAACCGCCCAGAAGGAGGACTTGCCATTGCACACAAGAGCTCCCTCCAATTCACGACCTCCAGCTCGAGCGACAGCCTGCCCACCACCGAATACATCTACTTCCAGATCCAGACAAGCCCCAGAATGACCCTAAGATGCACCCACACCTGCAGACCTCCCGGATCTTGAATTGCATTCACCACCACAATCGCTGACCTCATTGCACCCCACGCCATCGCCTCCATGGACTACATACTCATCGGAGACCACAACTTCGACCTTGACATCCTAAGTGACCCCGACTCTGCCACCCTCCTGGATGACCTTCATTGGCTGCCCATATGGCAACGTGTTAAATTTAAAATCTGCTGCTCAGTGCACAAATGTCTTTATGGACAAGGCCCCAGATACTTGGCCCAAAAATTTCAGATATATAAACCTGAACGTCTTCTACGCTCCAGCAACCAGTGTTTACTGGGAACTCCAACCATCAAAAAGGTCAGGCAAGGTGGTCGTGCCCTATCATTTGTGGGACCGACCCTGTGGAATAAACTTCCAACCGACCTAAGACACAATACCAACCACCTATGCTTTAGGAAAGCCCTAAAAACGCACCTGTTTCACGAAGTATAACTCACCCTGTGGTATCCTACAGAGGCACTGCATTTCTGTATTTAAGGCGAGCAAAGCGCGGAGAGACCCCATGGGTCGATTCTGGCGCGATACAAGCAACTAAATAAATAAATAAATAAATAACCTCGGACTGAAACAACTCATCACCACACCCACCCCCAAGGCAAGGCACACCCTCGACCCCATCTCCGCAGATCCACTTCAGCCACATGGCGCAACCCCCTAGGATAGACCACCACTGCGTACACTTCCACATTGACAAACCCACGGTGCCAAACCTGCACCCTACCCTCCATGAAGAAACTGGAACAAGATCACTGAGGAGCAGCTCAACTCAACCCTCAACCACAATGCCCTCACCACCTCGACTAACGCCAACCTCGCAGCCAAAGGACTCCACAGATGGATAGCCAACTGCCCAGACGAGCTCGCACCCCTACGCAACACCGACAGACAAAGCCCCAGTTAGGTCACCTGGTTCACCGCCGACCTCCAGAAATCCAAACGCGCTGCAGGCGTCTTGAGAAGAAATGGAGAAACAGCAAATCCTCAGAAGACCGCATCACCTACAAGAACGCCAAGACAGAATACCACCAACACATCAGAACCACCAAGAGGACCTCCATCCAGAACAAGATCCTCACCAAATCCAGCAACTCCAAGGAACTCTTCAGCATCATCCAGAAATTCACAAACCCCCCCAGCGAAACCACAGACATCACCCCCTCCTAGGACAACTGCAGCAAGCTCGGGTCCTACTTCCATCTGAAAGTCAAGGGCCTCTACGACAACTTCAACAACCAGACACATGACTCCAAAACCACACCCTCCTCCAGGAACACCAGCCTGCCCACTATCACCACCTTGACCCCAGTCACCACCGAAGATCGTCATATCATGATAATAGAAGCAACATGGCAGGAACTGCTATGCACACATCATTTCACCATTTGCATGTGTGATCTTAACAAAGTTGTACTGAAAAAACAAAAAAAAGTAGATCCATCACGATTGTAAAACCACATCCACATGTGATCAAGTATTCACACATGAACTTGACAATTGTATATAATTGTAAATATCACAAATAGAATTCTGTCAATCCTAATTAATATTTGATTTGAATTATGTATAATTTCTTTATCTTCTGATTTAATTCATTCTAAAAAAGTTTATGGTAATCGTGACTCGACAGTCTGTTTTTCTTGTTCATAGTCACATGAGCATCATTGTATGACGTGAGATTTGTTTAAAACATTGCAGGAATTTTGTAAACGGAGGATGTGATCAAGACCATTGCGGTCAAAACGCGGTATCCTGCCCGAATAAAACAAGATTACTAACCCCATGACGGAGTGTTTTTTTCTTTCACCAAGAATCAGTGATTTTCTTTCCAGCTATATAGGCTATAGAGGCTCTCCCGAAACGCGTAGATCAGTGTTTGTTTTTGTCTGCCAAGATTCTATCTGAAGGCTTAAAAATTAAATAAAAAGAGTAAAATCGTTATTGCACGCGAGTTCGTCCCGTTTATTCGCCCTGCAAAGGGGGAATTGTGGTTACATTGGAAGCGGCATGGTTCTGCCGCAGGGATTACGAAACGGATATCGAGAGCGCTGCAATTCCCGGGCGCAAGGAGAACCGAGAGAAGGAATATTTATTATTATATATAGGTGCTTTGTGGGACTTGTTGGCTGGATGAAGGACACAGGAAAGCTAACAGTTTCATCACGAAAACATCGGGGAAGAAAAGTGTAGCTGCAGGCACGACCCACTGGGGGCAGTACTTACGTGCATGTACCTGCAGCGAGAGAACTTGGAGCACCGAGGCTGGGAGCACCGAGTTCAGGAGACTTTCCCTACCTTCGCAGTGCCTGCACCAATCGTAGCGGGGCACTGTGCTTTTAAAAGTGGACAGCAGGTTAATGTGAGGGAGAAAGGCATTGAAAAAGGCACACCAGCCGAAACCGGTCTGCCGATCCTGAGCTGATGTGAATAAATGAAGGTTTCCTGTGGACCTGTGTGGACCTGTTTCTTTCTGCATAGAAAGTTTCTGGAATCGTTTATAGGTGCGGGCCACGCACACCGCAAAGTCCCCTTCCTGAAGTAAGTTCGGCGTTTTCAGTGGCAAACTCCTTGGATGTCTCTTAATGTGCTTCGGAACAACGCCGAACCGCCACCATTTCCTACAAGGCACAAGCTGTGTGAATCTGTGACCTCGCAGACAGTGTATCATGAACTGGCGCATGCTGTCAAATTAGTGACTTCACAAACAGCGCTTCTCAGTACTTACTTTAGGGAAGTGCGCCAAGGTGCTTTGTGGGACTTGTTGGCTGGATGAAGGACAAAGGAAAGCTAACAGTTTCATCACGAAAACATCGGGGAAGGAAAAGTGTAGCTGCAGGCACGACCCACTGGGGGCAGTACTTACGTGCATATACCTGCAGCGAGAGAACTTGGAGCACCGAGGCTGGGAGCACCGAGTTCAGGAGACTTTCCCTACCTTCGCAGTGCCTGCACCAATCGTAGCGGGGCACTGTGCTTTTAAAAGTGGACAGCAGGTTAATGTGAGGGAGAAAGGCATTGAAAACGGCACACCAGCCGAAACCGGTCTGCCGATCCTGAGCTGCTGTGAATTAATGAAGGTTTCCTGTGGACCTGTGTGGACCTGTTTCTTTCTGCATAGAAAGTTTCTGGAATCCAGAAGCATTGGTACCTTCAAGGAGGAACGGGACGTATCGTCGTGAAACCATGACGAGGGGCTCGCAAAAAGCGGCGGCGGCAGCTGCGGCAAATACTACCCAGAAAAACATCACAGGAAGTGAAGTGAACACCAATGCTGAATCAACAAGCATGAACGCGAGCACCAGCGCAAGTACAGTAACAGTGAGTCGCCGGGCAGGCAGAATGGAAGAAGCACGATCCCTATTTTGTGAGGATGAACCGGCAAACACAGGACCAGCGAACAACAATGAAACAGTGACAACTACACCAGATAAATCGGTAAAACAGCTGCTGTTTCAATATGAGAAGCTGTTGAAAAAAGAAATTAACAGGTGGTGGGAGGTGACGTCGCTGAACAACTATATAGAAGTGGGGAGGGTGCCAAGGGGCCTCAGAATCATGATTACCCCAACATATCAAAATCCCCACCCCAAACTGATTGAGGATTGGTCTGAATTAATGGCAGGGACCTGCAAGAATATGCTTGGCCTGCTGTCAAAATATGCGGGCATGGAGCTAGAACAAGTGATTTCAGACATTGCCAAATTAAAAGCCGAGTTGGATAAACTTGATGCCAAGGAGGAAATAGCCAGAGCCATTGAGCAGATGGAGAAGAGGCTTGACAAGTATGAGAATGAGATCAAACAGAAGAAAAAGACCAAGTTCTTAAGAGACAAACAAGACTATGCCAGTGGGCGTATTCTTACTTTTGGGAAGAAATATGATGCGGCAATCAAACAATTTAAACAACTGGCAGGGCAACAACGAAATGTGACGGTCTCCGAATCTGGGTCAGAAAACTATTCGGATTTTGAAGAAATTCTGGATACTAGCGGAAGAAGTTTGCTTTCCTTTAAACCTATGGAAGAGTATGATTTTTTACAGTCAACACTGACATTGAGGGCAAGACCACCAAATCGAACTTACGGAAGAGGAAGAGGAGGAAACGCAAGAGGAAGACAACAACGCGTGGGGGGAAACAGCACAAGAGGAGCAATGTCGCATGGGAAAACGCAACGACAGAACAAGCAACAATGATGGGTGAGCCCAACTTGACTATTGTTAACATTTCCTCCCACGTTTTAACTGAGGCTGAAAAATCGGTCTTGGAGTTGGGCTTGACTTTCTGCCCTACAGCCAACTTCGATTACAGCCAAACCAGGATTGATGTTTTCCTTTTTGTCCGTAAATTAAAATTGATGAAAATGTTCGCACTAAAGAAGAAACGTGTTTTAGAACATAGAAGTAATGATACCATTTGGAGCACACAGGTGTCAAAAGTCTTACAAATACAGGATGTTGACAGCTTGGCGAGTGCATTTGAGTTGTGTGGGGAAGATGTGAGTGGTTTGGATGATGAGGAAATTTTGGACAGGATGGGATTAACACTGGGAGGAAGAAGTGTCACGAACCATAGACCCAAATCCACTTTCAACCCCACCACTCCCCATGACAACCTGAAAACCTTCCACGATATTGTCAATAGGGATCTTCTTGTCCTGTGGGAGAAGAGCAAGAATAGGCATGCCCACAATTTGACACCACAGCAAAGGGAAGCTCTAAAAACCCTTAATGGGGATCAAAGCCTCATAATTAAACCCTCAGACAAGGGTGGCAACGTTGTTTTGTGGGATATCAACCTGTACAGACAGGAAGCCAGAAAACAACTAGAGCTGTCAGGCAATTACAGAAGGGCGAACAGGGAGGAATACATGATGAGTGTTTCTACTTACTATGACAAGTTGAGAAATTGGAGAGGCAGGAATCTGTTAGCTGAATCTGAGTTCAGGTTCCTGCATGTACAACATCCGATCTCCCCCTGTTTTTATATGCTACCCAAGGTCCACAAGGACAAGGATGACCCACCTGGAAGGCCAATAGTATCGGCAAATGGTAGTCTCCTTGAAAACACTTCTATTTTTCTGGACACTTTTCTTTTTCCTTATGTTTTGAATCTTCCCTCATATTGTAGAGACAGCACTGATTTTATCTCCAAGATTGAGGGTATCAGATGGGAGGACAGCTACTGTATGGTTACGATTGACGTGGTCTCTCTGTACACGTGCATTAAACACAGTGATGGTCTGAAGGCTTGCAGACACTATATGAGGGACCGGTCAATATTCTATCTTAACCAAACGGAAATGCTTTTGGAAATGCTGGAATTTTGTCTTACCAACAACTTCTTCCTGTTTGAAAACATCTGGTACAAACAGGAAGTTGGGACTGCTATGGGGAGTTGTTTTGCTCCTAGTTTTGCATGTATGTTGATGGGATGGTGGGAGGAACAAATTCTATGGTCTGAGGACAATGTCGATATAACCCGTCATATTGTATTTTACACCAGGTACATAGATGACATCTTTCTGATTTGGGATGGAACAAGATCTGACCTAAACAAATTCCTTCTTAACAACAATAAAAATGATGTGAATCTTAAATTCACGAGTAAGGTAGATCCTTAGAGATGGACTTTTTGGATGTCACAGTCAGGGTAGTTGAAGGGGTGATTAAAACAGACCTTTACAGGAAACCCACTTCCGGGAACAGCATTTTACATGCCAGAAGCCACCATCCAAACAGCTTAAAAGATAGCATCCCATATGGAGAAATTTTAAGGGCAAAAAGAAACTGCAGCTCCAAGGATAACTTTGAAAAGGCACAGGACAGTATGATTCAAAGGTTCAGAGTCAGGGGTTACTCAGACCAGACACTAATGACAGCTAGAGAAAAAGTGAAATCGAGGAACAGGGCATCACTTCTAACCAAGAGGGTTAGTAAACATCCCGATAATTCTGGGTCTAGTAAAGTGAGGATGATAACAACATACAATGTTGAAGCAGGCAGTGTACGAGGTATTCTTAAAAAACATTGGCACATTGTAAAAAGTGATCCGACTATTGGTAAACTGGTCAATAGTTCACCACAGGTTACCTATAGAAAGGCACGGTCTCTTCGAGACATGCTTGTCAGGAGTTACTTTGAGGGTCCTGTGAAGAAGGGGTACTGGCTCAAAGAACAAAAAGGGTTCTACAAATGTGGCAAATGTAAAGCCTGTGTCACCAGTAAAAATGTGAAGTCCTATTTACTCCCTACGGGAAAAACTGAAAGTATAGGCAAATTTATGAACTGTAACACTGATCACTGTGTATGTGCAATTGTGTGCCCATGTTCAAAGCTCTATGTGGGTAGTACCATCTTCCCGATAAAAAAGAGAATCCTGGAGCACATGCGAGCTATCAGAAATGTTGATATGTCCTATGCTACTGCACGACATTGGTTGCGTGTCCACAACAGTGATGTTAACCAATTTTCCTTTTTTGGTATTGACAGGGTCCCAGCAAACCCCAGAGGGGGTAATCGCCTTAAACAACTACGTGTCCTGGAATCCCGCTATATCATCCGCCTGGATTCGAGGAACCCCTTTGGCCTGAACGAGGATGAAGAACTGTACGTGCACATTGGCTGAAACCTTATGTTGAGCCGAAAGATCTGCCTTTATACTGCACCAGTTCAACCTGTGTCCTATATACCTCTGTTACCCAGATCCCTCATTTTGGGCATCTGCGTTTGTCCCCCCTTCCCTCACTAACTGTTATTCTGTGCATAGAGGGTTCTCTCTGACACAGATGGGTTAATTTCATCATTACCCCTGAACCCAAATATGGGATCATAGTAACTAACTTTGCCAAATCCGTCTGAATGTCTGATTTTGAACTATGTTACTCTTATACAATGAGAATGAATTTTTCCCTGTCCAAATGAGGGTACCTTTGTAAATACCATTTATTTTACTTTCTCACAATCACACCATTGTGTCTGTCTCTGACATGTCTGGCTAGGCAAGGATTTCAGGCAACACAGGGTTCACTTTTTATAGTTCACAGGGCTGAAAGAAGAATTTCAGTACCCTCTCACCCTTTAACTTTCTTTACTTTTTTAGTTTGTATTGAATGGCTCTGGCATAACGTTGGAAATTCCCGTTATGGATTTTGGAGTGTTTCCCTACCCCACCTTAGAGGAGAGGAGGACTTACTGCTTAAGTCTTTGTAACTACAAGACTACCACTCTGAAATATATCTTGTACCATGAATTGGCCACTTGGCCGTGATGATATAACTCTTAACGTTGTTGTGAATTGGCCACTTGGCCGTGATGAGATAACCCTTAACGATGTTGTCAATTTCAGCTCCATCTTACGATATACAGGGGTAGATGCGAATTGGACAGACAACTGTGATACACTCTAAGTGGTCTCAGAAACTATGGTGCAAATAATTTGAGATGATATTTTTTCTCCACACATGTAATATCTAAATGCCAGCATTGAATTTGATATTTACATGAATCATGTACTGTCTGAACATAAGGAGCTTAATGACCGTGTGTGTTCTAATTATCATGCTGCCTTTAACTGAAATTTCAAACATTCTTTCTTCATCTCACAAATGCGCATTTTATTTGCATTTTATTTGCACCTTATATGTATGAATAACTTTTGTAAATAATTATTTTTCACTTGAGACCGTTTTTTGTACAGTCTGTCTTCTACCTCACTTGTAGTTCAATTGAAATGTAGTCTGGAGAGACAAAGTAGTCCTACCTCAGTTTCCTTTACTTTATGGAGCACTGTTTGTTGTATAAAATGGTGATTGTGTTTACATGTGGTTGGCTTTGGAAGAAGACCGTTTGGTCGAAACGCGTCGCCATTAAACGCAATTGAAACACAGACCCTGGAGTGCGAGTCATTTGTGTTGTTCCTGAAAAAACGCTGGTCGGGAGGAGCCCTTTCTAACATATATATATATATATATATATATATATATATATATATATATATATATATATATATATATATATATATATTAGAACCTGAAGTGTAAAATAAAATCCAGGTAAGCTCACACTCGACGTTTTTGAATTTCAAAATAATTATTGTTTGGCAACGCGTTTCACCCTCACTTGGTCTTCGTCATGGCCATATGGAATGACACAGTGCCCCATCGCCAAGAGGTTGAGTAATCCCATAGAAATAGAAAACATACTGCGCAATGATTTGCAGATTTTCAACTCATGCAAAGAGAAGTCTCACTGTAGGAAAAGTTCAATTATACATATAAATGCCTCAGCATCACCCTCACATGGTCTTCGTCACGGCCATATGGAATGACACAGTGCCCCATCGCCAAGAGGCTGAGTAATCCAATAGAAATAGAAAACATATTGCGCAATGATTTGCAGATTTTCAACTCATTCAAAGATAAGTCTCACCGTAGGAAAGTTCAATTATACATATAAATGCCACAGCATCACATTTAAATTTAAACAAAATAAATATAAACGTCAAACAATCTACATATGCTCTTCTTGTAAATTATGACAGGAAGTTAAAATCAGTGATTCTAGATTGGTGAAACGCGTTGCCAATAAATAATTCTTTTGAAATTCAAAATTCCGGAGTGTGAGCTTACCTGGACTTTATTCTATGCTACAGGTTCTCTCCAATATTAAACATGGGTCTTACACCCGTGCGCTTGTACCAGCTCTGTCAGTGTGGAATTGAACAGTTTCCTTTGCAGGACTTCTATTTTATATACAACTGACTGCGGGTTTGTGTACTTTATGAAATGGGTTTGACATTTGTAAGAGTAGTGGTGTCTCTACTCCTATACCTTTTGACTTCAAGAATTTCTTTGGGGAGTCTTGATTGTGAGCACAACGGTGTAGCTGAGGTTGCGAAGCACCGAACCATGCCGATTGCCTGCTCGACGGGGAGGCGAGGTGTCAAGGGTCCATGTGGACGTATTGTTGGATTCCGAGGCTTCAAATTGACTGACATCTGTTACAGTTTACACACCACTGAAAAGAGGCATTGTGGGATGGGTAGTCCTGTGAAGTTTTTGCTCAGTAAGTAAGGGACTGCAGTGGTGCTTTTCACCACAATGACTGTGTTGATTTATATTATTAGTTAGACACCTCTGCATGACCCATTAGTTCAGCACGTGCCGTTGCATATCCTCATGTTACAGCCACTGGTAGTGCTTCGAGTGGCCTCCTAAACTGATCAAAGGGATAGTCAACTATAATTATTTCTATTCTCTTGTTGCAAAAGAATCGCGCAATACCTTAGATTGTTATTTAGGAATGTTTTAACCACAAGGGGGGGTGGGGGGGGGCAGCCGACCCCTGGGAGGTCCCCCCCCGGGCTGTTTGGGAGGGTGGAGTGGGGCCATCTTGGAGCAGTCTGGCGTTTTGGGCTATTTTGGGCTGTTTTTAGTTGTTTATGGAGCTCAACCTATAAGTGTGTTGGGCTCCTCCTCCCGGCCACCATTTTAGGCTTTGGTGACCTGGTGGCCGGGTGGTATTGTCAGTTAGTTTTTGTAGGTCCTTTTCAGTAGGCAATTTGTGCAGGTTTGCTTGTTTTTTGAGCGTTTTGTCATGGCTGGTGTAGATTATCGCGTGCTTGAAGCGATACGCCTGCTTAGCGAAGCGGGCCGCTTGGATTTGGTCATAGGTGACCGGGAGCAGGTTGGGCCTCAGCGTCCCCAACGTTTGGCGTTGGCGAGGGTGTCGGCGGTTGTGGCAGCGTGTGTCTCGCCAAAACGACGGCGTCATGAGGCGGTAAGTGAAAGGGGCCGCTTTAGAACTAGGAGAGTGGCCCCGGGTGTGAGGGCTCGGCGGGGGAGTGGTTTGGGGCTCCCTGAGCCGGTGTGTGCACAAGGGCTTGCTGTGGGCGGGTCCATGAGCGTTGGGGAGCTTCAGGCTGCGCCGGTTGAAGTACCGGTGGCAGCTTTACGTGACAGAGCCGCTTCGGCTCCACTACTGCGAGGTCGTTGGGCCTCTAGACTGCGTGGTTGTACTCGGCGCTCTGCCTCGGCCTCCGCGTTGACGGTTAGCGACGTCACTGGCGGGGGAGGGGCAAAGGCCTTTTCAGGGCATGAGGCACCGTTTTACATGCCGAGACAAGGCGGGCAAGTTGAGCATGGGATTGAGATCGTTTTTCTACGCAGGGCAATGGCACGCAGACGGATTTTTCAGCGCTGAGATAGGTTCAGGGAGAGTTGTTCGTTAATCCTTTTGGCACACATGGTGTGTCTTTCCCAGCAGGTCAAGATAATGTTTCTTTGGCAGGGGGGGTTGTGGACACTAGGGCAGCTGGGTTCCCTGTTAGCCCATTATTGTTTTCACCTCCGTTATCTGTCAGGGGTGAGGTGGTTTCTGTGTGTAGTGGTTCGGTGGGGGAGGGTGAGTGCGCGCAGTTGGGGGGCCATGAGGGGTCTCCCCTTTTACAGTCAGGTCTAGGGGATGAGGTTTTGTTTTTTTCTCAGGTTCCTTCCTTTTCTGGGGTAGGGGACAGGGGAGCGGAGGGGCTTTCTCCTGTGGTTGGTCATTTGAGTGGGGCTCACGCGGGGGTTAGGGCTCGGTCTTGGGGGGCCTGGATATTTTTCCCTCTTGGGCGGAAGGCTTGAGTGATGCTAAAAGGTTTCAGAAAAGGGAGGGTCATGGTGATAAGTCTTCAATGTCTGGTCCGGTGAATTTTCCAGGTTTACAGGTTGGTGGGCGCAATAGGGTGTCAAGGGGTCTGGAAGAGGGCATCAGGAGGGCATGGGTCAGGGTGCTCAGGTGCAGGGTCCGGCGTCTGCGTTAGTTCAAGCCATGTTGGATTGGAGTAGTGATGAGGAGGTGTGTGGGCCTTCGCCCCCCTCCCCCTCAGGCGGTTACTGTTTTAAAGGGGAGAGATCCTGTTTGTTCAGTTAATGTTCAGGGAGGTGTTCAGTCTTGTGGTAGTGCGGTGGCAGGAGAGTTTTCAGGTGTTGGTTCTGTATGTAGTAAGGGACCCGGCACATCAGTCCGGCCTTTTTCTTTTCAGGATAGGGAGCGGTCTGGAGCAGCGGACTTGGTAGGGCGGAATGCAGCCCAGTTGCGCCAAGGTGAAGGGAGGGTAGAGCCTGGCGCGGCACGTCCCGTACCATCGAGGGATCCCATCGTGGCCAGCAAAAGCAGGTTCAGTGCGACCTCGATGGCCCCAGCGAGGGAAGTCAACAAAGGCAGTGTAAGTAGGTTAAGCGCGACCTCGCTGGCCCCATCGAGGGATTACAGCGCAGCTCACAAGGGCAGGTCCGGCGCGACTTCTCTTGTTCCGCAGGCTCTTCAATTTCATCAAACGATTTTACCGGTGGAGAAAGGTTTTGTGAGTGGTAACAGTGGAGGAGCGTACCGGTGAGTTCAGTTGGCCTCCCCGCCACGGTCATATTTAAGGGTTGGTAAGGCCCGTGAGCGTTCGCATACCTTTGAAAAGGTCCAAAAGGATGTGGTGTTACCTGCCCCTCCCCAGTTAGAGGAGTCGTTAATTCTGGACTATGATGAGGATAGCCCTGAGGAGGGTGAAGTGCGGGATGTGGTGTCTGGGGGGGGGGGGGGCATTTTCATGTCTCTCATAGCTCTTTACAGGCACCGGTGATGCAGACTCGAGCGGCGTTGTCCAGACCACAAGAGCTCGGCCCCTCAGTGAGGGCTCCTCGGAGGGCACAGGATGTTTCACATGTGGCATGGAGAGCAGAGCCAAGTCAGCCTCCTTTGTTGCGTCCAGGTGAGAATGTGGGTCCTCAGGTGCAACCTAAATTGGTGTCTGTTTGGATTGGGGAGGATTTGGTATCTGGGGGGACTGATGATAAGTTATATAAGGGTTGCATCGTGAAGGATCAAAGTGTGGGTACTGCAGACGTTGATAAGGGTGTAGGTGCCAAGTTGGATAGTGGCACTTCCACAGTCGGGTTGGACACGGCAAAAAATGTCTTACATAGTAAAGAGTTAAAAATTAAAAAATTGCCCTATATGGGCGTTACTAAGCCTTTGGGGGCTCATTTAATGTTGAGCACTAAAGAGAGGATATGGAATGGTGAGTACGTTGAGCTTTTAAAGTTATTACATAGGGAGGTCCGTGCTAAAGAAGGTTCTAAAGAAGAGGAATACGAACTAGCTAAGCGCCCCAAGGTTCCTTTGAATATCGAAAACTGGACGGCAGCCTTTTTGATTTATGCTAGCGTTTATTGCGAGAAGTTCCCTGAGCGCTGCGTCTCACTGTTTAAGTATATGGATGTAATTAGAAAAGCGCAAATCACAAGGAACGATTTTGCATGGGCGCAATATGATGAGGAGTTTAGGGCGCGCATGGCTTGGGACCCGGAGGCAAAATGGGGGGAACTGGACACGGACCTCTGGCAACACACTATGGGTCCCTCAGCTAGTGGTAAAACCATTTTTACAGCTAGTGGTTTTCCTTTGGTTTATCGCCCCTTTCAGGCGCGACCCACCCGGGGAGGGGGGGGGGGGCATTCCATCAGCGCAGTCAACTTCCGGGACCTGCTGGGATTTTAATAAAGGGGCATGCAATAGAGAGTTTTGTAAGTTCCGACATGAATGTTCCCAATGTGGAAGGAAAAATCACCCCTTGTCAAGATGCTGGGGGCCTAGGCCTTCAGGTGGGCAACAGTGGTCGCAGCAGGGTTCGGGACATCACGTCACACCTCAGCCTCCTTCAGCTTCCAGGGGAGGGAAATCTTCGACTGGGGTTGGGCCCAAAGGCTCATACACCGGTTAACGTCCTTCATTTGGCTGACGCCTTGCAGGGTTATGGGTCTGCAGAGCTGCGGGAGTTTTTATTGCCTAGTTTTCAAGAAGGTTTTCATCTGGGTTATGATGGGCCTCGTTTGAGGCGTTGGTCTAAGAATCTAAAATCAGCAAGCGAACATCAGGATGTGGTCCAAGAGAAGTTAAATAAAAAAGTGTGTGAGGGCAGAATGGCAGGTCCTTTTGATGATTGGCCTTTGGAGAATCTAATAATTTCACCCATTGGTGTGGTCCCCAAAAAAGAACCTGGGCAGTTCAGACTCATCCAACATTTGTCATGGCCAGAGGGTGGGTCAGTAAATGATTTTATTGACGATGAAGCTGCTTCTGTGTCCTATTCTTCTGTTGATGTGGCCATGGCATTGGTAGTGGCAGCAGGCCCTTCTGCTTTAATGGCAAAATGCGATATTAAATCTGCATTTCGACTGCTTCCAGTCCATCCTGAGGATTGGAATCGTCTGAGTATCCATTTCCTTGGGAAGTGGTACGTGGACAAGGCATTGCCAATGGGCTGCTCCATGTCATGTGCATTGTTTGAAACTTTCAGTACGTTTTTACAATGGTTTTTCACACAACAATGTGGACATACATTGGTCACACATTACTTGCATGATTTCTTTTTTGTGGGTGCTGCAGATTCTTCGGACTGCCAGACTGCTCTGTCTACGTTTCAAAAACGTATGGATCATTTGGGTGTGCCATTGGCCCCTGAGAAGACCATGGGTCCTTGCATGACCATGTCTTTTTTGGGAATAGAAATTGACTCACAGTCCATGCAGGCTCGTTTACCACTTGACAAGAAACGGAAAATGTTGGAGCTAGTTGAAATGATGTTACCTAAAGGGAAAGTGATGGTGAGGGAGGTTCAAGTTTTGCTGGGTCACCTTAATTTTGCATGTAGGGTGGTCAGGGCGGGCAGAACCTTCTGTAGGCGCCTGGCAGGGCTCTGTCTGGCCATTACTTGCCACATCACTGAGTTCGATTGTCAGCGGGGGTCAAGGAGGATTTGCGTATGTGGGTCACTTTTTTGCATTATTTCAATGGTGTTCCGTTATGCAGGGAGGTTGATTGGTTGTGGGATGTCCAGATTTTTTCTGATGCGGCAGGGAGCGATGGTTTTGGCTTGTACTGGCAGGGAAAGTGGTGTGCGCAACAGTGGCCGGAGAGTTGGAAGAACGGAGGCAGGAGCATTGCATTTTTGGAATTGTTCCCCGTTGTTGTGGCAGTTACTTTGTGGGGCCAGGATTTGGCTCACAAGAAGGTTCTTTTCAGAATTGACAATATGGCGGTGGTAACAGACAATCTGCTAAGGACGTGCAACTCCTGAAATTGCTCAGGGTTTTTGTGTTGGGTTGCCTCAAGTTTGACATTTGCTTTAGGGCCCTGCATGTTCCTGGTGTGGACAATGACATTGCGGATGCTCTGTCTCGTTCACAGTGGGAGAGATTCCGTGGGCTAGCTTTGGAGGCAGACGAGACGCCGACTCCCATGCCGGAGCATCTGTGGACGGTAGGCAACACAGGGTTGTTCAGCTGGTGGTAAGTTCTTTGGCTCCTTCTACTAGAATTGCCTATGAGTTAGCATGGAAAGAGTTTTTGTCATCTGGAGCTGTTAAGAGAGAATTTCATTGGCAAAGGTCAGAAGATGTGGTTCAGTTTATTTTGTGGTTAATGGATATAGGTTTATCTAGAGTTACTATTGCTGGGAAGTTAGCGGGTGTTTCTTTTATGGGTAAGTTGTTCTGGGGTTACTCGCCGTCTGCTGGGGAGTTGGGTAGGAGAATGTTGGAAGGGTGGGCCCGGGAGCAGGGAGGTGTTCAGGCGGTTAGGTCCCCTTTGTCATGGCAGAGTTGGTAAGTATCGTGGCGGTTTTGCCTGTGGTTTGCAAGGATAGGTCGGAAGCTTGCCTTTTTGCCACTTTGATGGTATGGATGTTTTTTGGAGCGTTTAGGGTGTCTGAGTTGTTGGGCAACAAATTTAATAAAGGTGTTTTGTGGGGGGATGTTCATTTGTCAGTTAGAGGAGTTCATATTTGGCTTTCTCATTCAAAGACGGATCAGAGGAATAAAGGCAAAGGTATTTGGTTGGAAGCTGTTTCTTCCCCGGAGACTTGTCCTTTGCGTTGGGCGCGGTGCTGGTGGGAATTTTCGGGCGGGATTGTGGAGCATAATGTTTTTCAACACCTGGATGGGTCTGTGGTTACTAATTATCAATTGCGCATGGTGTTGCGGAAAGCGCTGCGACAGCTTGGCCTTGATGAATCCCTATATGGTACGCATTCTTTTAGAATTGGAGCTGCAACAGAGGCTTTTAATAGGGGTTGGTCGAGGGAGGACATTATGGGTCTGGGGCGCTGGACTTCAAATTGCTTTCAGCGCTACGTCAGACGGGAGGTTGGGGAAGCGCCTGCGTCTTCTTCTGTTTTGCCTATCTGATACTTCTTTTTCTTTCAGGTTCCGTGGCTGGTCATCGTTCTGAATACTTGACTATTTAGATCGTGGGGAACTCATTCATAAAGAGAGCTCAACTTCAAGCTCGTTTGAGTTATTTTGGCACTATGCTTGGTTTCAATGACCATTTATTCAATGTTGTTTGGAAGGGTAGGGGGGGTATGTTGTGGAAGGACCTTATCTAAGCCCTTAATTCTTGGTTGGTAGGTGGGGTTTGTCCGGATGTTTTAGTTTTACATCTTGGGGAGAATGATTTGTGTGCGGTAAAAGGTGTTGTGCTGCTTAGAGCCATGACAAAAGACCTTTCTTTGTTGCATCAGCATTGGGCTGGGTGTCACGTCCTTTGGACGGAACTGATTCCTAGGAGGCTTTGGAGGAATGCGGTTAAACCTAAGGCTATTGACAAGTCTCGCAGGAAGGTTAATTTGGAAGTTTCTAGGTTCTGTAGAGATTTAGGTTTTGGTCGTGTTGTTCATAATGACATTCGCTATGATGCTGTAGAATTTTTTAAGAGTGATGGAGTCCATTTATCACGAATGGGGATGGATTTATATCTCTTGGAGTTGCGGGAGGTGCTGTCACGCTGTTTGACAGTTCAAAGTTTCTTAGGTTAGTGGTGTTTTGCTTCAGCCTTGTTTTTTGCTTTGTCCGTATTTACCACCCCCCCCTCCCCCCCATTGTCTATTTTTTCTGTTGGGGGCAGAAAGGTGGGGTTCTGTATTACTTCCCCCACTGCTTTCTGGGTCGCAGATTATTTTTGGTTTGCCAGTTTTGGGCATGAGGGGAGTTGATAGTTTTGAATTTGGGATTTTGTCGGGGGAAGTTGTGCAGGTTGAATTTGGGTTTGGAGACATAGGTTGGGGGATCTGGATTGGCTTGGGCTGTAATTGGGGTTTTGAGATATGGTTTTGGGACCTGTTGAAGTTATAATGTTTTAATGGGGTTGTTGTATGGTTTTATATGTGATGGGGTATGTACGGGTGGGGGGCGGGTTTCATGAGGGGTGAGGGGCGGAGGCAGGTGTTTTGGGGGTTGAAAAACAATACAACCATTTGGTAAAAGTTTAGATTGTTAGGCATTGGCCGAGGTTATTGTTGTGTAAATGTGCACCTGTTTCATTAAAGCGGCCTTTTTCACACTCTATTTGGTCTCTTGGTCTGCTCACTCCCCCCCACCCCTCCCTCCCAAGGGGGGCTTGGGGGGGGCAGCCGACCCCTAGGAGGCCCCCCCACGGGCTGTTTGGGAGGGTGGGGTGGGGTCATCTTGGAGCAGTCTGGCGTTTTGGGCTATTTTGGGCTGTTTTTAGTTGTTTATGGAGCCCAGCCTATAAGTGTGTTGGGCTCCTCCTCCCGGCCACCATTTTAGGCTTAGGTGACCTGGTGGCCGGGTGGTATTGTCAGTTAGTTTTTGTCCCTTCCCCCCCCCTTTTTAGGATTTTATTCCTTTTTATTCTTTCCTTCTTTTCTGTTTTATTATTATTATTTATTTAGGCTTAGCTGGTTGCAACAGGTGGACATGGGGTTTTTTATATTGTTATCCTTTGTCGCTTGGAACAGGTGCGGTGCGGATTATTTTTGGTTTGCCAGTTTTGGGCATGAGGGGAGTTGATAGTTTTGAATTGGGATTTTGTCGGGGGAAGTTGTGCAAGTTGAATTTGGGTTTGGAGACATAGGTTGGGGGATCTGGATTGGCTTGGGCTGTAATTGGGGTTTTGAGATATGGTTTTGGGACCTGTTGAAGTTATAATGTTTTAATGGGGTTGTTGTATGGTTTTATATGTGATGGGGTATGTACGGGTGGGGGCGGGTTTCATGAGGGGTAAGGGGCGGGGGCGGGTGTTTTGGGGGTTGAAAAACAATACAACCATTTGGTAAAAGTTTAGATTGTTAGGCATTGGCCGAGGTTATTGTTGTGTAAATGTGCACCTGTTTCATTAAAGCGGCCTTTTTCACACTCTATTTGGTCTCTTGGTCTGCTCACTCCCCCCCACTCCTCCCTCCCAATGCACTCGCCTATTGTTAAATGACATGTGTTTGTATGTGTAAATGTTTGAGCTATGAGTGGAGACTGCAGGCAATTAGGGTGGGTCCATAGACGCATCATGCGGGCTATAGATGCATATCATTGCATCAGGCACTATGTATTTAGACTCTCATGATTAAATGTTGATGTTGTTATTTTTGTGACCACCCTCTATGTCCATTATGTATATAATTTTAATTTTTTCCTAATTACACATGAGGGCTCTAGCTTTCTATGAGTGTGTCTTTTAAATTTCTAAAATACAAGCAGTATGTCTTTTGTGTCTATACATTCATGTAGTCTATACATTATTTTAATAATAATGAAATAACGCTAACCAGACTGACGAAGGCTGCTGTGAAAGCCGAAAACGCGTTCTCTCTGTGCCGCTGGGTCGGAGGAGGCTCAATGCAATAAATGCCTTTTAAACCTAGCACTCTTCATGTTCGTGCCCTTTTCTGTGAGGAGTTATATAGATATATATGCGGGTCCCAGAGCTTGCGGTTTTCGCGACTGGCAGACTGGATCGGTATCCTCGCCGACAAGAAATGCCTTGCCTGGAATACAGGCGCATACTGGTGACTGGGCACTGCAGACGCCAACGCCGATGCGGTGAGGTGGTGATTGCGGTATTGATATTGTGGATGGGTCCTCCTTAACCCCAAGGTTGTGCCATTGGAACATTTTATGTTTGCCGTTTCTGTTCTTTGAAAACTATTGGTCCTTGCCCGGATGTGAGACGCCTCTATGACACTAAAACTGCAAGAATATCAGGATTTTTGTATTGCCTACCTAATAGCTGACTATTTTGCTGCATTGTGGGCTTTGGAGGTTTGAGGGGTTTGGAGCACGTGCTCCAATAGCTCTGAGACAACAGTTATTTTACAGGGTAAAAATGTAACCCCGTGAGCAAAGTACATTTACCGGTCCCTGGGCTCCACGCACTTGTGACTTTAAACAATATGGCACAGATCACTTTGACTTCTTGGTCGGGTCAGAGGTCGATTTATGGTGGAACTGATAACGGCTCGGGAGAGCTCTCTGGGTCATGGGCAGTAATTATGGATTATTAACAAGAATGGGCGGCAGAATTTTTAAATTTGGTTGTGATCGATTTTTTGTTATATTGGCAACACAGGATTTCAGTTTGGCTGTACAGTTTAAGAGCCCGCTTTATCCCACTGAGTTATGTTCAAATTGATTCACATGTTCTATTGTCTATTGTGTCTGCTTTATTGGTAATTTTGCAACTTTAAGAAATGCACTGTGCGTTATATTTTAACATGTTGCGTTTTACCTTCATTTATGTTAATGGTTAGGTGCAAACAACGCGAGCATGTTGTATTTAGGCTGTAATGAGAATACATGCGTTATAGTATGTCTTCTATTCTCATCAATTAGGCCAGTGGGAAGGGCTATTTAACACACGAGTTATGCATTGCCAAACTAGATTGACAAAGGCCTCTTGAAGGCTGAAACGCGTTTCTCCTTGTGCTCGGGACTAAGGGCGAACTGCACTAATAAATAAATGCCGAATCCAGAACCACTTCGTGTCCGTGCCTGCTTTTCATGGAGAATTTTGGTTGTTTTGGTTTATAGATTTACTTAGATCAGCCCATGACCCGGTGGACTCGCTGGACCCAGGGGGGCCTGAGGACTTAAATAAACATTTGGATTCAGCGAGCCCGGCTCTGCAGCACACTTATTCCACAGAGTTTTCATCAGAAGTTACCTCCACGCACCACCGTCCCAGGGATGATGGATTCTGGGAGTTGTAGGAATCAGTCACCTACAGCAGGTGAGCGATCACATGATTGGGGAGGTGTACCCTGTCAATTACAGGAGGACTGCAGAACTATTTAAAGCAGAGGCGCTGTACCGTTTCCAGTGTAGCAGTGGAGTCTGAGGAAGGCTACAATGCCACTATATATATATATATATATATATATATATATATATATATATATATATATATATATATATATATATATATATATATATATATATATATTATTATTTTTCACGGGTCCGGCCCAGCACCGAGGGTAAGGAGGCACACAAACAGGCAGAAGTAAAGCTTAAACCAACAGCTTTATTTTTAGCTCATTTGTTCAGCCGAAGGCTTGATCACGAGTACAGAGCTCTAACACGAGCTTTTTTTTATGTTTAGTGAACAGTGTGAAAAAACAATAAGTATCATGCAATTGCATTGTGGGAAAGGTAGTTTACAACTGTGTTCTGTGTGTTAAAAAATGCTCTGGTTCAGATTCACATTGAAATGGGATAGCAGTTTTGGAGCGTTTATCAGTAAGTCATGAAGGAAAGTTTGTATTTAAAGTTCTAGGACTATAAATTACTGTCCAGTAAAGTTACAAATGATTTTAGTTCCATTCTCTCTAGTGAGATTTGTATACGAGTTAATGAAAAATCCATTGTTTTATTCTCTCTCTGGTGAGCGAATTATTCCTTCATGTTCCTTTTACAAATGCACATGTAACTCTTCTGTTTGGTTTAAACCTCTTGGCTCCAGGGTCCTGAATCCGATGATGTGTCGCGATTCCTTTTGTCTCAGGGATTTTCTGCGATCGCCTCCCCTTTCTGTGTCCGCTAGTTGGTCAATGACGCAGAATTTGAGATTTTTCCAGTTGTTGTCGTTGTATAGACTCATGTGTTTTGCTATTGCGTTTTGACTGATCACTGTGGGTGGTGGCTCTTGTGTGTTCGAGGATGCGTTTTTTTGCCTCAAAAATCGTGCTGCCAATGTATCTTTTGGCACAGGGACACATTACCATATACACAACAAACGTGTTTGTGCATGTTAGATGTTGTTTGATCCTCCACATTTTTCCTCCATCCATTTCGATTTCCCTGGTGGCTGCTGCTATCTTGTAAACCTTGCAATGCTTGCAAGGCCAGAAGCCTTTCCGATGTAGCCAGGTGTTTTGCGGTTTGTCCCGGAAGTGACTGTGCACTAGCTGATCTCCCAGGTTTTTGGCTCTCCAGAACGAAATGTTGGGGTGTGTTCCGATAATTGGCGTTAGGGTCTGATCTGCACGTAATATGGCCCAGTGTTTTTTAATTATTTTGATCAGTGCCTGTTTTACCGCATTGTAAGATGTTATGAGTCTGATCTTGTCATATTTTTGTTTGTCTTTTGCTTTATGTAGGATGTCTTTTCTGTTTGTTTCAATCACCTTTTTGAGACATTTTTGTACTGTCTTGGATGATATTTTCTTGTATGGAACCTTTCTGTAGCTTGTATGCTATTTTGGTGGAATTCTGATTGTTGAGAATAGTTTCTCTTGAGGCGGAGAAATTCCCCTTAGGGGATACTGTTTTCAGTTTTACGTCGTGGAAACTTTGTCCATGTAGAATGGAGTTGGTGGCCGTTTTTTTGCGGTGTAGGGTGGTTTCCAAATGGTTATTTTCAACATAGATTTCTATGTCTAAGAATACCACTCACTTACTGCTTATTTCGTAGGTAAATTTTAGGTTGGTAGAGGTATTGTTTAACCTTTCGAAATAGTTTTCAAAGTCGGATATTTCACCGTCCCAAATTATGAGTAGGTCGTCTATAAACCTGACCCATAAGATTGTTTTTTCTTTCCATGCATAATGTTCTACTTTCCAGGCTTCATTTTGTTCATACCACCCCATAGTTAGATTGGCATAATTGGGCGAAAATAGCACAGCCACGTATTTGTTTGTAGATCTTTTTGTTGAAGAGGAAGGTGTTGTTGTATAAACATAACTGGATCATGTGGTTCATCATTTTGTTATGTTCCTTGTATTTTATATTCCTTTTGTTCAGATAGTGTTTGCATGCTTTTATGCCAATATGATGTTAGATGTTTGAATACAGGGATGTGACATCCATGGTGATTAATTTGAAAGATGGTTTCCAGACAACACCTTCTAGATGTTTCAGAAGATTCATTGTATCCTTAATGAATGATGGAAGGTCCCTTACCAGAGGCATCAGGAACTGATCGATGTAATTGAAGATCCCTTCTAGTGAGGAGTTATTGGCTGAAACAATGGGCCTTCCAGGTGGGTTTTAAGGATCTTTGTGGACCTTTGGGAGGCAATAGAATGTAGGGAATGTAGGATGTTCATTAGTCATGTATTTCCGTTCATTCTCATTTATGAGGCCTGCGTTTGCCCAGTCTTTTAATAGTTTAGAGATTTCCAGTTGCAGATTTTCCATGGGGTCTGTTTGCAGCAATTCATAGCAATTTATGTCCCCTAGCAGGCGTTGGGCTTCCGCTACATAGTCAATCTTGTTTATGATTACTATGTTTCCGCCCTTATCTGCAGGCTTGATTTCTATATTTTTGTCCTCCGAAAGATTTTTGATGATTAGTTTCTCTTTTGGCGTGAGGTTGTCTTTGATTTGGCTATGTTTGATTTTATATGGTTCTTCAACCACTAATTCCTGGAAAGTATCAATTTTATTCCCTGGTGGCAGAGTGGGATTAAAGTTTGATTTTGGTTTCAGGCCACTTTCTGTGGCTCCTTCCTGTGCAAGGGTTTCTTCCAATTCGATTAGTTCTGCTTCTTCCTGGGAAATTGTCATAGCGCCCATTGTCATGAGGGTAGATAGTCCCTCTAGATCTTCTACATTGAGTTCGATAGCTGTATTTGTATTTTGTATTTGTATGTTTTTCGATTTCTCTGCATAGATCTTGGCCAATTTTAATTTTCGTGCGTATTTATATAGGTCCACACGGGTTTTGGCAATGTTAATGTGGGCTGATGGGCAGAAATTGAGACCTTTCTTTAAGATGTTCTTTTCAGTTTCTGTTAAATGTCTATTAGAGAGGTTGATGACATTTAACTCTTGCGAGATCCGTTCTTGGCTCTTTAACGTCGTGGTTGTCGCAATCTCGCTTTTGACCAGGGGTCCTCCTTTGCCTGATTTCCGGCCTCTCTGACCTCTTCTGGCTTTCCTCCTCTTCCTGGGGGTCGTCCCCTGCCTCTGCCCCTCAGTGATTGTAACCCTTGTTGTTGTTTGGTTTCCAGCGCTTTGCGCATTTCTATTAAAAAGTCAGGGGTTTTTTTGGCTGTTGATCTGTATGTTGTGCTGTGGGTTCATCCTGATCGTTGGATTCCAGGCTTGTCAATGAATCAAAGCTTAAAATGTCATCCCCGTCATTGCGTGTTGTTTTCTTGCCTTGACGTTGTGCATACTGTTTCCCAAAAGTGAATATGCAACCTTCTTCGAAGTCCGCTTTGTCCCGTTGGAACGTGTATTGTTTGCGAGATTTAGCACGTGCCTCATGTTTCTCTAGGTTCTTCAGGATGTCCGTTTTTAATTTTTGTTGCTCCTCATTGAGATTTAATTTGTTCATTTCTTCTTCGAGTGCCTTTAATTCACTCTTGATTTCCTTCAGGATTTTGTCAATATGTTTGATGAGAATCATCATTAGGCCCATGGAGGAGTCCAGGAGATGTTCGCCCCATTCGTGGAGTAGCTCACTTGACGTGTCCTGTTGACTTGGCATTAATGTCAGTCGCAAACCCCGTGGGATGCGTTTCACTTCAATGTATTTCTGGAGGCTTAACAATTCCCACCATTTGTTTATTTCACGCTTGGAGAGACGTTCCCAATATTTTAATTTATCCCTGATGATGTTGGAGGGGCGCTGGTTTGGCCTCTTTCCATTTGTTTGATCCCCTGGTTTGTGAAGAAGTTATCAATGTCCGCTACTCTTTTAGCTTCCCTTTCATCCATGACAAAAATGCCTTTGTTGTTATTTGTTAATAAACATTGCAGTTTTATTTTTGTTTTTGCGCTGGTCACCTACAGCAGGTGAGCGATCACATGATTGGGGAGGTGTGTCCTGTCAATTACAGGAGGACTGCAGAAGTATTTAAAGCAGAGGCGCTGTGCCGTTTCCAGAGTGACAGTGGCGTCTGACCAAAGCTACAATGCCAAAATATATGTTATATATATTATATATATATATATATATATATATTACCTACTGGCGGTCGCCAGTAGGTATATATAGTTAGGATTTTTTCCCTATGGGATTTCTGAAAATTCTATGCCTAATAACTTTGGCGTTTGTGGACGGAATTGGCTGAAATTTTCAGGAAAATGGCACATTTTGTTTCTGAGCAGCCCTTGAAAATTTGGGGGGGTTTTGTGGAGGGGGGGCCGAGAAAAAAGGGGGGTCCCAAAACACGTTTTTCCCATGTTAATTTCCATAGGGCGGTTGGACTCACTTTTAGCCCGAACGGCTGAATGGATTTTCACGAAAGTTGGCAAAATTGTAGGGACTGTTAGCCCGATGTGCCTTTGCTAGGTCTCAATATATGTGCTTCAGTGGATTTTGAGAAATTAACGTTTAAATCAAGATATATATCTGTAACAGCGCTCCGGGCAGCTATCCGGTTAGCGAACCTTTCGCGTAACGGAACTTTGCGATGAGAAGCTGATTGGCCCTCCGGTGTCTGTCAACATTCTAAACAGTCCGGAGCGGCCGCCATCTTGTCTCTCGGTAGGATCGAGAGACAAGAGGAGGGCAAAACAAAGGGGGAAATTACCATAAGGGGGCATAGTAGATCCTCGTTGACCCCCTAGGTTTTATGTGGAGGTTTTAAAAGGGCCTAGGAGGGTCCAAAAAAAAAAAAAATTTTTTTTTGCGTGATAAGCGCCAAGTTCGCGAACCGGAAAGCGTTCTGGGCAGCGAACTTTATGGATAAAAGAATGAAAGACTTTTCTAATGCTGTATGTTAATTGTTTGTTGTTTTTCTTGTTTTTTTTTGTTTTCTTTTTTTTAAAGTGTTTTTTTTATTTTGATTCTTTTTCATAATTTATTAAACTTTCTAATATTTCAGTGTCTGAAATGTCATTATTTTCTTGATATATTGTTTGCAATCTGTGAGGTTGCAAAATGTCCTCATTTGCAAGGAGGACATCTACTGCTTGGACACATTGCAGCAGTTCATTATCCAAGCTTTCATCCATAAATTCCATGTCAATTTGTTCAATTAATTCCTGGCTGCTCTCTTGCAGGTCCATCTCAAAAGAAACTTGCTGCTCGCCTTCCATTTTGCCTGAAATTTGGATTAAAAAAATATATATTAGTAGAGATAGGGCACTGTTGGGATTCATTTTAGATAGGCAGTTTTTATCAGTGAATTTATCTTTTGGCAGTGTATAGTATGAGAGTGGAAATAGGACTATAATTTTGCCTGAAATTTGGATTAAAAAAATATATATTAGTAGAGATAGGGCACTGTTGGGATTAATTTTAGATAGGCAGTTTTTATCAGTGAATTTATCTTTTGACAGTGTATAGTATGAGAGTGGAAATAGGACTATAAAAAAGTGTATGTGATTTAACCAAGACAAGCCTTACTCCATTGATAACTATAACAGAGAAGTCTATCTAAATACATTACTACTACAGAGGGATAGTGTATATCTAGCAAAAAAAGTCTACTATATTAAGTCATAGTGCACAATATATTAAATTATAACTTACCTTCACAAAGAAGTTGAAGTTTTTTGAAGCTATTGAAATAGGAGGTACAACAAGAAGTAGTAGTCAAAATGGCTGTGTTTCCTTCTCTCCCTTTATATATATACAGGTGTATAACCAATCAAATGTCAGGTAATAAAAGTAGAAAATGAAAGTAACATTTTCATTGGTTGTCAATGCCAACAATTCAGATGTGTTTTGTGAAGTAATTTACCTCACGGTACTTGGAGAGGTCTACAGGCTAAATGGCTAAATTGAATTTCAATGAAATTTGTGAGAATGGAAGGGATTGTTATGTAGTATGAGCTAATCTATATTTGGTGAGAGTGTCTCTAGTTGTTTTTCTGTAAATTACTTTCCCGCCTTTTTTTAGGACCGCTTTCCGGAAAGCGGCCCGGTTAGCGAACCTTAAGCGTCACGGGAGTCCACCATTTTGTGTTTCGGTCGCATTAAGATACAAGATGGAGGGCAAATAATGTTTAGAATGGGTAGAAGGGGTCATGGTAGACTTATCTTGACCCCCTAGGTTTTCTGAGCGTGGCTGAGGAGGCTTATATGTGCGGAAAAAAAACTTTTTTTAAAAAAATCCGCGAGGTTAGCTTTCGGTTAGCGAACCGGGTAGCGCTCCGGGGAGCGAATTTTGTGGAAAATTAGTGAAAAAAGTTAGAGGAAAATAATAATTGTGAGTGATCAGATGTAGGGTAGCTCTGAGAAGAGCTTTTGGGTTTATGGTACATTTAGGTACTTATAAGTAGGTACCAATGCACAGTCTTAAATTCAGAATGAAAATTCTGTTGCCCTCATCTGAGAAGTGAACTCCATCTCCTCTGTAGATATCTTGCATGTAGTAACGCAAGTTATTGTTGTACAGAGAGCCCATTCCATGGTCTCTCATGTAAGCTGAAACAGATTTGTTTACATGCTTCCTCGCTTTCTCAATTTGTGGACAAAATTGGTTGGACCACCTCCATTTCTGTCTTTGGCATATATTGGAATATACCAAGGCAGTTTGAGGAAAAAGTGCCATTAATTGCTCAAAGGTGTCCTTTAAAAGCATTTCCAGACCTACCCCTGTCAAAGTGCCCAAATCATTACCTCCACAGTGCACTATTAACAGGTCAGGTTTTGGCAAATGCATAAAGGTTTTCACCAATGGTATCAATTGGTGACATTTTAATCCTCTTTGGCCCAACCACTTAATTTCCACATCTTGTAAATTGAGGTTAGGTAAATTTCTGCTCTCAGCATACCTTTGAGCCCAGTGGATGTAACTATGTCCAACAATCCAGACCTTAAACATGGTGGGAGAAGGTTGTTCTGCAGTCAGATGAAGTGTGGTAATGAAAGGGCAGTTGAAACAGTAGGAGTTTCTAAAGAAAAAAAACTGTGGATTTACAATGCTAATGAATCATTAGCAGTGATTGGTGCATTTCCATTTCTGAAAACAGAAAGTTAGGGTGCATGGATGTGTTCTTTGAAAGATGTAATTTGAATGGTCAAGGAAGAAACATTTAATGAAAGATTGCACTGGATACGCAGGTGCACTGAGAGTTCAGAGTTCAAGTGAAACATTGTTGTGTAAATTTGCAAACATGAGAGGTCTTCCAGGAGGTGGTTGCTATGGAAACAAGGGAGAGAGGGCAGAGGGGGGAAGGGTTTTGATTTGAAAAAAGTGAGGGAAGAGGTATGATTGGCTAATATGAGAGATATGTGAAATGAATATCTGTATTTCTGTGCTTTCAATAGCTGCAGCCTTTGGAGTGCATCCTTTTTCTTCTGCTGAAGACAATTTGGTGTATTTCTGAGACTGTTTTCAAAACTCAAACAATATTTGCTAAGGTGAGAAAAGATTTATTTAATTTAGATAGAGAATAGTATGATTTAAGGAGAAAATGATGAAGAAAGCTGTGTTTTTAAAATGTGGTTTTGTCTCTAGTGATATAGTAATAGAATTAGTTTTATAGAGAAATTGTAATTGCATATTTGGTGTAACATTCTGGCATGCAGTAACACAAGTTATTGTGGTACATGGAGCCCATTCCATGGTTTGTTATGTAAGCTGAAACAGATATGTTGTTTTTAAAAACGATTTAAGAAATCAATTTATGTGCGATAAAATTCGCCGAAGTGCGGCGATAATTATTGTCTCTAAACAAGTTAGAGACAAAAATTACCGCTAGTTGTTGGAAATATGCCCCCGGGTTTTTCCTTGCAGGAATCGGGAAGCGAAAGACTTGCACTGAAATCAGTAGTCTCACACCTGAATCGGGAGGGTTGGCATGTCTGGATACTCTACAGCTGGAGCCATAAACTACATCCGCAGGGCTAGGTGATAGCCTAGGTCCGGCCTGGACAATCGGACACAGAGGAAGAGAAGTGTCAGAGGGTGCGGTAGTGAATAGGGTGAAAGGGAGGTGTCGAGCGGGTACAGGGTGTGATTCTCAGAGAAGAGCAGCGCAGATGGGGGAAGTATATGGCCCATGCATGAGAGAGAGAGCGGGGGTGACCATTGCGTGGGGGAGATGCGTGCGAGGGTGGGGAGCCATGCTGAGAATCGGCGGCGTGCAGAGAGTGGCCCTGGTCAAGGCATCTAAAATGGCTGCCGTGCACGACAAAATTGTGGCATTGGACAAAAACGCAAGATGGCGCAGACAATGTTTATCAATAAGGATTCATTTATAATAAAATATTTACTCGCAGTGACAAAATGGTGTTCAACACTTCCTGATTTCCATCGAATCGAACGTTAACAAACGTCACGCAGCAAAAAAAAAAAAAAAAAAAGCTCACGCACAGAGCGGTTTTTAGCCATGTTATCCAATGGAAGGTGGATAACATGGCTAAGAGCATTTGCTGGATAATGCATGAATATCGCTGACTTTTCAGCGATATTCATGCATTGTGGCCGATGTGCGGCGATAATTTTTGTCTCTAAACAATTAAAACGAAGCACAAAATGGCGAATTCCCGTTTCGCTACCAGTTTGCGGCCCAGTTTGCGGCCCGTGAAGCGCTTCTACCGTGAAAAATCATTTTTTTTTTATTTTCCCCACGGGACCCTTTAATAACCCCAACAACATTCCTAGGGGGTCAAGAGGGGTATACCTTGCCCCCTTTCAATAAATTCCCCCTTCGTTTTTCACCTCTTCTTCTCTCTCGATCCTACCGAGAGATAAGATGGCGGCCGCTCCGGACTATTTAGAATGTTGACAGACACCGGAGAGCCAATCAGCTTTCTGTTATCCAATGGAAGGTGGATAACATGGCTAAGAGCATTTGCTGGATAATGCATGAATATTGCTGACTTTTCTGCGATGTTATGTTTACCTTTTTAAATGGAAAGTGTTCCTCTTGGGGCAAGTGTCTTGTAAATACGCTCCCATTTGCGCTTGGCAAATTTAGATTTTGATTATGGGAGTTACCTAGCCATGTTAATAGTGTCCCAAAAATGGTGCTAGGGCATTCCAGAAAACACTTTCATGTGTCTCAAGGACATTTTTAGTCATTTCTTCATGAATGCAGGTATACAATTGATTTATATGCTGTGTTTAAAAACGAATTTTGAAATCAATTAAATTTCAGGATATGTACTGTTAGAGCTTCATAGGTTGTTTGGGGTCATATTTAGAATGCATTTTAGTGTCTTTGATGTTATTTTTCCCTTTTTAAATGGAAAGCGTTCCTCATGGGGCCCTGAGCAGTTCTTAGCCATGTTATTTAATAGGAAGTGGATAACATGGCTAAGAGCATTTGCTGGAAAATGTATGAATATCGCTGATTTTTCTGCGATATTCATGCATTGCGGCCGTTTTTTTTGACATTTGCAAGCACTTCTTAGCCATGTTATCCAATGGGAGGTGGATAACATGGCTAAGAGCATTTGCTTCAAAGGTTGTTTGGGGTTATACACCATTTTTGGGAAATTATTAACATGCCTATCTAACTCCCATAATCAAAATCTAAATTTGCCAACCGCAGGTGGGAGCGTATTTACAATAAATTTGCACCATGAACAACGTAAAATAGCATACTACACACTCAAATGCCTTATAAATATGACCCAAAACATCTTATGAAGCACTAGTAGTGCATATTTCCAGAAATGTATTGGTTTTCATTTAATGATTTACTTCATTGGTAGGCCTTCACATGTTTTTTTACCTTGTTTTTTTTCAGTGATAATCTTATCTGCAACCATGTGTTGGCCTCACCTCAAATAAACAAAACAGGTGATGGACTGAATGTGGATCAATGACACACATTCACCCCAGTCTAAAGATCTGGGCCTAAACAAATCTTTAGATAGGCTACATCTTATCGTCATCCTGAATTAATGATTTAAAATATTAGGGAGTGATTTATGAGTGTTGTATGCCTGTTTTGTACCATTGAGTGTCATTTTTGTGATGCAGTGCTGGTGGAAAATATTTGCTATGTTAAATAATTAGTACGGCATTAAGTTTTAGATGACTGTTATTTATTTACTGTTTGGTAATAGTGGTTAATAACATTTTATATTATATTTTTCCACAGATTCAACTGCAGATTCTTTCATAGTTTGTAAAATGCCTTCCAAAAGTAGAATAAGAAAGGCTAGAAAACGTCAAAGACAGCAGGATGATGTTTTATTGCAGCAGTCCTCTTCCCCAAATACTTGTCAAAACACCAAGAAAGGTCCGGGTAAGAGCACGAAATCATTCTTAAGAAATATTTGTAGTAAAAAAAGTTTTGCTCAAAAAAATGTTTCAGTTCACAAAAAGAAAAGTAATTTAAATGGAAAGGAGAGACCTATCACAAATGTTACTGGTAGAGGAAGAGATAACTCTGTGCATGATAGTAGAAGGAAACAACAGTTTAGGGACATTCGAAATCGAATGTTCCGTAATAGGATATTAGTTAATTTATTGAAAAATATTAAAAAGAAAGGCCAACAGAAAGCGGCATTTTATAAGAAGAAGAAAAATGTAGAGAAAATTATTGATCATGCTTTTGAAATTAAGCGAAAGTTGTTTATTTTGGTAATCAATAGAATTAGGAAACTAAGCAAGGTAATTTCTGATTTCAAAACAAAAAGTAGATGGAAGAGAGTAGTAAATCGTACTAACTTTTGTGAAGTTTTTTCCGGAGAATGGATGCATAGTTCAAGTTCTGAGGCATTTTTTAATGAGGAGACTTATTTTCAGGATAATGATTTGGTGCATGCAGTTGACATCAGTGGTCGAGCTTATGAAGTGAAGGATGGTTGTCCAGTTGAAAAAGAACAACTTGTGACAACAGAGACAGAAGAGGCGCTAAGTGATGAGGTTTTAGGAAGACGTCCTAAGGGTCCTGTGTACATTTGGAAGTGTAGTTCTATTTGCAGTGTGCGACAGGTTTCCATCAATTTGCTTTGTGATTTTATACGGACATTTAATTAGAAAAGTTTGAAGCAGAAAATGAAGTTGTTGCAAGATTTAGATCCTAGGAAATAGCCCACAATCAGATCAGGAAACTTCCTCATACCTCTATACTGAGGTTAAAGCAAAAAGGGGGAGGAAACGTTCTAAAGCAAAACCCTCCACAGCTCCCATTCCCAGAGTAACCCCCTCTTTGCGCTCTTATTTCAAGGCAATTCCTCAAATCTTGAACCTTGGGAAAGATCAAGTTCAGTCTAGCAACAACATTTCCAAACTCGGGTTTGAGACCATGGAAAACAAAGAATCAGCTTTGTCACCCGAGACCTCGACCATTCTAGCTGAGATTCAAGCTGTTAATATTGATCAGTCTCAGTCAACGCAACTAGAGGAGAGTCCATTGGAAGAGCTTGAGCTTGAGGAAGAGATTTGGGGCCTAAAAATATAGCGGACTGTGTCACAATAGACGCTGATATATTAAAGGTAGTGGATGAATCAATATTACCTCTTCCTTCAGCAGTCGGAAGGAATGATCCGGTCGAGACTCCCAACACCAATTCCAACATTGAAGATAACTTTGAGGCTGGGATATTCTCTGAAACTCCGCAACAATTAAGTGATGCGGTTGTTTCATGTGTTGAAACAATTTCTGTAGACTCTGTACATAAAATGTTTGCAGCCTTATCTGCTGAGATTAAGCAAGGCTTTGCCGAGTCAGCCTCTAATCATAGAGAGATAAGGAGCTTTTGCGAGTCTCTGGATGAGAGATTAGGCAACTTGACATTAAGAACTCAAGCTTTAGAGGAGACAGTGGGCCAGATATCAATGAGAGCTGAGGGCACCACGGATGATATCGTTAAATTAAGGAAAGAAGATCAAGCCCTCTCAGAAAGAATGGAGATTTTAGAAAACAATGCGAGGCGGAATAACATACGCATTTTGAATATTCCTGAAGGGTCTGAAGGTGCTGACATTAAGAGCTACATAACCACTCTTCTGAAAGAAACTCTAAATCTTCCTCAATCTATTGAGGAGCTAGCAGCAGATATTCAGCGTATACACCGGGATCCGTTCAGGCGGAACATCCAGCGGATCAAGCCTAGGAAAATCCTCGTAAATTTTCACACCTATTCATTAAAAGAGCATATTTTGAACCAAGCTCTTAAGCTTAAAACGCAAACATATAAAGGTTACAATTTCCAGATCCGCTCAGATTTGTCCCACTTCACATTGGATAAACAATGGGAACTCGGGAAAAGGATGGACGCTTTTCGCGAGCTTGGCGCTACGGTACAAATGGGGTTCCCTGCATCCCTTAAAGTCATGCTAGACAATAAAATGCACAATATCAGATCAGTACAAGCAGCAGATGAACTCCTGTTAACCTTTGGCAATAGGAAACAAAGGGAGTAATATCAAGTTTTGTTGAAATTATTATTAGTACATGAATGAGGGACTGTAACGGAATATGGCTATAAGGCCGAGAAGGAAGGAAAAAAAAAAAAAAAAGGGAAATAAGCCAAAGGGAATAAACTAAGGGGTATAAATGGAAAAAAAATGGAGAGAAAGGAGATAAGGTGAAGGATAGGGAAAAAAGGAAGAAAGAGGGGAGGGAGAAGGAAAAAAAAAAAAAAAAAAAAAAAAAAAAAAAGGTGTGTAAATGGGGAAAAGGAAAAAGAAGGGAAAAGATAATAAAAAAAAAATATATATATATATATATAATCTAACCACACACACACAAACACACGGCTTACATAGTCATGTCACGGCGAGTCATTTTGTAGATATTGGGGGCACGAGGTGTCGAGACGGGGAAGAGCTAGGGGCACTTACTTCCGGAAGGTTTCCGGTTGGTGAGTACGGGGTTTTCCCAGGGAGGGAGTCGGGGTGGGTTTGGGGGGGTAAGGGGGCAAAATCACATTCCTAGTAAAGAGCTCCAATCTCTGTATATAAACAGCTCTTTTTGCAGCATAATGTCTTTTTCTCATCTTAAGATACAAAGCAATAAGTTGCTTGAATTTTTTATTTTCTGTCTGTCACAGCCAGCCTTAATAAATGTCTCAACCTTACCATCTAATGAGTAAACTAAAAATATTGTCCTGGAACGTTAATGGTCTCCGCACAAAACCACGAGCTAATAAAATTATGCAGTATCTTCGAGATACCGATGCGGGAATCATTATCCTCCAGGAGACTCACTTAATCGAGAGTGAGATACTTGACTTGGTCCGTAGGAACAAATGGATAGAGTCATCAATTTCCACAACACAAAGTTCTAACATTCGGGGGGTTTTGATTTTTTTCAAAAAATCTGTCACATTTAAAATTAAACAGCAGAAAGTAGATACCGGAGGTAGATGGGTTATCGCAGCAATAGAATTAGGAGACACCAAGTTAACACTTGTGGGATATTATGGTCCTAACATCGATGACCCCTCAACATTGGAAACTTTATTTAGTCACTTGCTTAGCTTCCCAGACCCGGTGATCATAGCAGGGGATTTTAATATAACATTGAATCCACTCTTAGATAAAACCCCTAACAGTAGGCAGAAATGTACTTCTAAATCTAGGAACTGCCTGTTAGGTCTAATGCACCAATATGACTATGTAGATATCTGGCGGTCCAAAGAGGGCCAAAGGCAAGAATTTTCATTTAGAAATCAGAAATATAGACATAGGTCTAGAATTGATTTCATTCTCACAAGTAGAGCTTTAGTTGAAAACACTATCTCAATACCATATACCCCGATGCATCTCTCCGACCATTCTGCAATCGAACTGCTATTAAAATTGGCTACGACTCCTCTCACTAGAATATGGTCCTTTGATAGATCCCTTCTCTCTTCAATTGAGGATATTGCTTTTTTACAATCAGAGACAACTCATTTTTTTAATAACAATAAGGATACTACTCATATAGGGATAATCTGGGACGCGTTTAAGTGTACACTTAGAGGCCTTATTAAAAATAAAGTAGCCTATCGTAGCAGGCAATACATAGATGAAGTCACCTCTATTGAAAGGAACATTTCGATAGTACAAAACGACATAGACACTATCGATTCCATCAATTCCATAGGAAATCCAACCCTTCCTGTTAAACAAGCAGAATTGAATAGGTTGAAACTTTCACTGTCAGCAGTTTTGGAGAAGCGGGTTATGCAGAGGTGGGAGGCAAGCAAACTCTCGCATTTTCAATACGGGGAGGGGGCTGGTAAGCTACTTGCCTGGAAAATAAAATCTGACCGGGCACGTAATAACATCTGTTCAGTTACATCTACGGCAGGTACTTGTTTCAGAGATGAGGAAATCAGAGCAGTCTTTAGAAAATTCTTTGAAACAATATATCGAGACGATCTTAGGCCAAATCATTGTGACGTAACTAATTGGTTGGAGGGTATATCACTTCCTTCCTTAACAACAGAACAATCCCGCTACTTGGACGGGGAAATAACTATAGTGGAGGTGGAGGAGGCCATAAAGAAATCAAAAAATGGTAAGGCGGTTGGAACAGATGGGATGCCTAGCGAGATTTATAAAAATCTTATCTCGGAGGTTTCACCAGTGCTGACCACATTTTTTAATCAAATTCTTAGAGAGGGCAAAACACCACCGGAGTCATGGAATAACGCTTCTATAACCCTAATTCTGAAACCCGGTAAGCCTGCCTCTGATTGTGGCTCATACAGGCCCATTTCTATCTTAAATGCCGATTATAAAATTTTTACATCTATTCTAGCTAATCGGCTGGGTCGGGTGGCTCCGGATATTATAGCTCTGAATCAAAAGGGTTTTATAAAAGGGAGACAGCTCTGTGAACTCACATACGAATTGATTGGCTCAATCGATATTGCTATAAAGGAAGAAATTCCTCTAGTTGTTCTCACTTTAGACGCCACCAAGGCCTTCGATAGGGTAAACTGGCTGTACCTATCGGAGGCCTTGAAGAGGTTTGGCATTGGGGATGGATTTCGGAGGACGATAGAACTTTTATATCGCAATCCTTCTGCTTCACTGCTAATTAATGGAGGTTTGACAGAACCTTTCAAGGTTACGAGAGGAACCAGACAGGGTTGTCCCCTGTCCCCCCTTCTTTTTGACATATATATAGAGCCATTTGCTCAGACTCTTAGGGACAACACACGAATTAAACCTTTTGTTTATGGTGGCTGGGATAAGAAGGTGGCATTGTATGCAGACGATATTATGATTTTTTCCACAGATTATGAAGAGGCATACCCAGAAATAGTTGAACAGGCACATATATTTGGGAAAGTCTCAGGGTATGAGATCAATGCTCTCAAGACAGAGGCAATGTTTTGGAACTGTAACAGGGTTAACAATAATGTGACATTAAAAAGCCAAATTCGTTATTTAGGTGTGAATATAGTTGAAGATATTAATGAAATTGCTTCTCTTAACTTTAACAAAGTAGCTGCAGAGTGTAGGAAACTCATGAGAGATTGGTCTCATCTCCCGCTTTCTGTTCTGGGTAAGCTTAATTTGGTGAAGATGAGTATTTTACCAAAAGTTTCTTTTTTATTTAATTCAATTCCACTTCATTTTGACCCAAAACTAATTTCTAAACTACAGAGTGCTATTACCAGCTTTATTTGGAATAATAAAAGTGCCAGAATCTCATGGAAAAAAATTAGACGGCGGAGGGAGAAGGGAGGGCTGGCTGGTCCAGATCTTCAAATATACGCATGGGCTTTCCAGTTATCGCACATGCGTATGTTGCTTAAAACTCCGTTATCTATTGGGATGGGACCTCTTTTTTCTACCTTATTGGAATGTGAAGGAGTTAATCATGCCGGTTTCTTGTTTAAATTCGGTGACCCAAAATTCTTTAAAAAGATCAAATTGAAAGTTCTAAAAAGCTGTGTATTTACTTGGTACAAAGTTAGACAAGCTATAAAGATTGGTTATTATTCAGCAAGGGCTCCGATATGGAACTTACCTGCCCCTCCTTTATGGACAACAGATGCCCTTAATAACCCCTTAATAGAAGCTGGTATTCATTGTTGGGACGATTTGTTCATGGATGGGGCTTTACTTCCATGGGACTATCTTATTAACAAAGTAGGCCCAGAACTGTCAAGATTTAAATATATTCTGATTTTCAGTTGGGCCCAGTCATATAACAGCCGACCAATGCGACGCAACAAACAACCTATAGGCGGCCTTAGTGACTTGCTAACCTCTTTATTAGACAGCCCAGTGGTAAAAAAAGAAACCTCGCGATGGTATAACAAAATACTAGACGAAATAGATGTCAGTTTTCAATTACCAACCAACTTGTGGTCAGAATTAATGCCAGGTCTTGATGTGGAAAAGCTCTGGACTACTTCCTGTTCATTGCTTTGGGATTTAGTTAAACCATCGTGGCTCCGTCGGAACCACCTCTTTACCTTGCATAGGGCATACTATTCTCCTCACAGGCTAACAAAATTTTCATTAACAGGTCCAGTTTCATGTCCTAGATGCGGGTTAACCGCAGCCACGGATACACACATGTTTTTAGATTGTCCAAATTTATCAGAATATTGGGAAGCTATTAAAAATAAGCTGTCGCTTTTTGTGGGTGAACACATTACCATAGACCTCGCTCTTGTGATTTTTGGTCTGAGAAATAATACCCACAATGCAGCAACTAGACTGATATTCTATTCCATCCTTGCGGCACGTAGGGAGATATGTAGACACTGGAAGGATGCTCTACCACCTACGGTGTACGAATGGCGAACATCACTCCTTCAAATTTCCAAGCTTGATTGTGCTAGGGTAGGAAATCCGAATACTAGAGCATTTTGGGCAATGCTTGGTCAGTTGTGATCTCACCTGGGTTTTTTTTTTTTTTTTTTTTTTTTCCCAGGTCCTATGATTAATGTGAGCATTGCCTATTCTGGTTATCAAGACTAATAGTCTAGATTCCAACGGGGTCTCGATGATTCGGGCACTATCAACTGAGGTACCACCCTAAGCGAGTTCAAGATTGGTCACTGTATTTTGTGCTGTAGGGAACCGGCCTTGACTCTCGTTAGACACATCCCCTTACCAGCTATAAGCTGAGTTGGCACAGTACATGACCAGTTGGCTCTTTAGCTCTGTGGTGGTTTCTTTTTCTCGGTTTTGATAGATTGGAGCTATGCACACAAATGAGGATAAAAAAAAAAAAAAAAAAAGATTTAGATCCTTGCAGAGTGAGACAAATGACAGGTTTGCGTGGTCATTCACTGGCTTGTCTTTCCAGGAGAGTATGCCAGAGTGTTTTTCATCATTTCAGGATGCTAGCAGTGCATCATAATAAAGTGAGAAAATTAGTGAGAATGTTGTATTATGCTAAGAGTCCAGCAATTATGCTTAAACAATTATGTGCTGCTCTTTTGCATGGTTCTGAAATAGATGTGAAGAATATTTGTGAAGAAATTGAGTTTTGTTACTTTGGTAGTAAAGATGAGAATGTTCAAATTGACCCAGAAGTAGAGGGTAATGTGGAAGATAATGTACAGGTTTCCAGTACAGATAATTTTCAGAAGGAAATTGCCACGTTTCAGATGAAATCAAGTGAGAGGCCTAATTTCACTTGTGTATGTTGTCGACGCACTTATTATAAGAATCAGACTAAGGTAGTGGATTTATATGCAAAAAGTGAAAGGGAAAATAATAGGGAATGGAAGGATTTTGCCACATACTTGATGGTAGAAAATTATTTTGATTTGGGATCGGATCAACGTGTGTGTACTTATTGTTGTAGTAAATTAAACCAAAACCAGATGCCTGCTAGGGCAGTTCATAATAATCTGGAATTGGTTGAGATTCCTTCTGAATTGAAGGATTTAAATACTTATGAATCTATTTTGATTCAAAGTATCCATCCCTTTCAGGCTATTGTAAGAATGGAGCCAAAGACAGGGAAGTTGCCTCCAGCAGATTTACAGAGAGGATTAAAGGGAAGAGTTGTTTATTTGCCTCTAGATTTGAACAAAAACATTAACACAATTGGAATAGAAGAAGTGGAAGAGGAACCTCTGGTTATCTTGGTTAATGGGGTTCCGACAAAGAATAAGAAAATATGGCAAGATTTAGTGGATGTTAGGAAAGTCAAAAAGGCAACAGTGTATTTGAAGAAAAATAATAAGTACTATAAGAATGTATATGTTGCAGAAGAGGAAGTAAGTGATGAAGAGGATAGCGATTTGTGTGCTGGCCAAATTGGGAAAGTAGAGGCCTCTAAAAGTGAAGAAATATATGAACATTATAGTGTTCATCCTTTGCATTCCAAGGAAGTCATGGGGAATGCTATTGAGTTGTTTCAAATGAAACAAGCCAAAGGGAGTCCCATTAGTGTTTGGGAGGAAAGTTTGGAAGCTCGTTGTTTCCCACAGCTATTTCCCACAGGTCAAGGAGGAAGATATGATGAGCGACCTCATCAAATTCCTGCGTCTGAATACCGGACTTTACGATTGTATGCAGCAGATCCTAGGTTTCGGCAATGCATTCCCTATTTGTTTCATCTCCTGTTTGAAAGCGATCTGTCTGGACTGTCATATGCAGTGAACCACATCTTAAAAAGTGGTATACAGATGCGAAACATCTCGGCAAGTGACTTTATGCATAAAGTCAATGTCCAAGACAGTATTTTGGATTCTCACTTAATTAATCTCATGGCGTGTCAGCGTGGTACTAATGAGTACTGGTACCGTCGTCATGGTGATTTAAAATGTATGCTGAGGAACTTAGGAACTCCAACATGGTTCCTCACTCTGAGCTGTGCCGAGTATGGCTGGGAAGACTTACTTGAATTTCTACGAGAGGCAAATGGAAATATTGAAAACATTGAATTCAAGACACCTGGAGAACTGTGTTCTTTGGATCCAGTGAATGTATGCAGGTACTTCAATCATAGATTTGAAGCTATGATGTCTTTCATCACAAATAAAAAGAATCCACCTCTTGGAGAGGTGTTGGATTTCTTCTGGAGAAAGGAGTACCAAGCAAGAGGTGCCCCTCATATACATATGTTGTTGTGGATCAAGGATGCACCTAAATTTGGAACAGATCCGGATGACTTAGTGATGAATTTCATCGAACAGTATTCTACGTGTGCTGTTCCAAACGCAACGGAGAAGAAAAGTCTAAGAGAACAAGTTCTACGTTTCCAAAGCCATCGTTGTGGAAAGTACTGTCGTCGTAAATTCAGAAACAAGGACAAGTTCTACACCAAATGTCGTTTCAACTTTCCACGACCGGTGATTTCTAAAGGAAGAGTGAACAGTTTGATGTCTTCGCTGCGACATAATGTGACGAGGAAATCACCCAAGAATACATACAATTTGAAAAGGAACGAAGAGTCCAAGTACATCAATGACTACAACCCAGTGATTTTGTCCATGTGGAATGCTAACATGGATATACAGTTTGTGGCTGACAACTGTATGGCTGTGGCTCGGTATGTGACATCTTACATCACCAAAAAAGAAAAGACCGAACTGAAGGATATGTGGGAGGATATTTCTCATGAAAAGAGCCTCAGCAAGAAGTTGTACAGTTTCAGTCTGAAGATGTTGTCGCATCGAGAAATCGGAGCTTACAAATGTTCTGACCGGTTGTCTTCAGCAAGTCTCTATGCCAAATCCAGGAGTCTAGTTTGGGCGAGTCTTGGTCTTGCTGCAACGCGAAATCGAGTTCTAAAACCTGTCCGGGAAATTGAGTATTTGGCAGAAAAGGAACCAAACAGTACCGACATTTTGAAGACCAACATGTTGGATACATATTATCCAAATCGAAGCAGTCACCTTGAGAATGTTTGTCTATATGAGGTTCTCCAAAATTATATATTCAAGAGGAACATCAAAGAAGATATTGAGAAAGGAGTGTATGCTGTAATTGGAAGTGAGGGATGCCTGGTCAAGCAAAGAAAATGCCAATTAGTAAACCATCGAAAATTGAGTGGTGAATCTCCAGAAAAAAAGGAGTTTTTTTATTTAGCACTTTTGCAACTTTTCAAGCCTTGGCGTGCAGAAGAGGAACTGCTTGGAGATTTCCTCTGTTACGAAGACTCTTTCAATGCAGCCAAGGAGTCCATAGAATGTCCTGCTTTTTCTAAATATCAAGAAATGCTAACTTTGGAAATTGAGCAGGAAGCAACGATTGCAGCCGAGATTGCCAGAGACAGTTCTCAGGACAGTCAGAGTTCTGTTTCATTGAGTCAAGATCCACTTGGAGGACCTATTATCAAAAATGAAGCTGCCACTGCTATGAATGAAGTGGAAAGAGCCATGGCACATGCTCAGGAGGATTCAGTTAACTTAGAAGACTTGGAAAAACAACTCAACGTTGAGCAGAGGAAAATATATGATGAAGTTACCACGGAAATTGAGCACGGATTAAGTCATGAGAAGAACAAGTGCTCATGTACATCGTTGAAGCCTGTCCGACTGTACGTGAGTGGAGAAGCGGGAACTGGAAAAAGTTTCCTCATTAAAGCAATCTCTTGTTATTTGAAGGAAAGGACTGAGTCATCGCTGTCTTGTGTTGTCACCGCTCCTACTGGACTGGCAGCACATAACATTAAAGGTATTACTTTGCATCGTCTACTGATGCTGCCGGTGGAGCATGACAACAAATTACAATACAACAAGTTATCTGGAGATGCTTGCTGTGAAGTTTCAAGAGTCTTGAGGAAAATGAAACTACTTATCATTGACGAAGTAAGCATGGTTTCCAATGTCATGCTTGCCTTTGTGCATTTGAGAATGCAAGAAGTACTTAAAACTGAATATGATGTGTTATTTGGTGGGAAACACATCATTGTTTTCGGAGATCTTCTGCAGCTGACACCAGTAAAAGGTCAACCTGTGTTCAAAATACTCACGCATGAAGATACCAGGAAGTGCCTAGGGAGCATTGGCAACGTCAATATATGGTTAAACTTCAATTATGCAGAACTGCATCAAAATATGCGTCAGGCAAAGGATGAAGATCACAAGAATATTCTACAAGATATTAGAATTGGAAAAGTGACTGAGCATGGGAAAGAAGCTTTAAATGCACGATTACTGTCAAATTTATATCCCAAACAAGAGATTGTGCCTGAGAATATTTTTCAGAAAATTACTGAGAAGAAATCCGGGATATGTCTCATGCCAACTCTTGCAGAATGTGCCATCTTCAACAACAAAATGTTGAATTTAGAAAAGCAAGAGATTGTGAAACTTGAAGCTATCGACAAATTAGAGCATATGGGATCAACAATTATTTTGTCAGACAATTTGAAATCAAAATTGGATTCATTAGAGAAGACTATATCTAAAACAGCGGGTTTTGAAAAGACTTTGAATGTGTGTTTAAATTGCCGAATTATTTTGAGAAGGAATTTACATGTAGAAAGAGGTCTGGTAAATGGATCAATGGGTAATGTTGTTGATTTTGAGAAATACAGAAATAGAGATGGAATAGAATTTTTAAGAATTAAATTTGATGGCATTGAGGAAGTACAGCAAATTGTTCGTTGTTCTGCTAGGTTTTTGCTTGTTAAAGATTTATATGTTCGCCGTAAACAGTTTCCTGTTTGCTTGGCATATGCGGTGACAATCCATAAATCGCAAGGTTTAAGTGTAGACTGTGCATTGGTGAATATTGGCAGTTCTGTGTTCAAGGAGGGTATGGCATATGTGGCATTGTCACGAGTTAGAACTTTATCGGGATTGTACTTGATTGACTGTGATGTCACAAACATTTGTGCGGATCTAGATTGTGTTAAGGAATACAATAGGTTAAGAAGAGAGTATGCGCCACATTTGCCTCAATATCCTCTGTTTGAGAAACGTGTGGTAGGCCGCAAACGTAGAAATAGCAGTAATAGTAGGGAGGTTGTTGCAAAAAGACTAAAAGTCAATGAACCGAAAATTGTTAGCAGAAAGAAAGTGGATTCTGTTGAAGATGTTGTCGGTTTTCAATTTGAAAACAGTTCTGGTGTCAACTGCTATGCAAATGTAGTGGTTAATGTTCTCTTTTCACTAGAGAGTTTAAAAGAACAGATTCTGTTGAATTCTGAACAAATTTTATGCTGTTTGTTGAATTCTGTTGTCGAGAAATGTAGCACTGATCGAACAAAAGTAGAAAGTGTGTCTGAAGTTCGTTATCTGTTAGATGAATGTTCAGGTCAAACAGACTTCTCTGAAAATAATCAGCAAGATTGTCAGGAGTTTTTAATGTATATGCTTGATATATTGCAAGTTGAGGGTGTAGATGTAGATCACCTGTTTGGGCTTTCTTATCAATGGCAGCATGACTGCGAGAATTGTAGGGTATCAAGTACTACTTGTGTAGACTCAGAAAGATTTATATATTTAACTTTGCCAGACAGTAAATCAGTCTCCTTTAATAAGCTAGTAAATGCAGCGGATCACAACATGGAGTGTAGCCAATGTAAATCTGAAATGATGTCAACATTACTTATACGTAGATATGGACAGTATGTCATTTTAATGATCCAACGATGTAGGCCTGATGGATCAAAATTGTCAACTTTAATAAAAAAATTTGTGGCTTCTCAGCTTTCAATATCAGGAAGGACTTTTGTAACTGTAGCAATTATCTATCACGATGGTCCTTCAACAACTTCAGGACATTATACAGCTTATTTAAAGTCTCGAAACGGCTGGTCATTCTGCAATGATTCCGTTGTAAGTTTAAAAAAAAAATTGCCGTTTGACCTTAAAAATTCTTACCTGGTGTTTTTAAAACCAAAATTTTAAAGAAAGAATCTCGAGATTTCCTGTGAAGAATTGGAAAAGGTTCATCAAGTTGAGGGAATGTAAGTCTGCAATGCTGTCTAGATTATTGGTCCAAAACTTTTAATTATAATGTTATTTTGTAAAATCCGACTATATAAACCTGATGCAAGTAAGTCTGCTTCATAGTAAGCAGTATCAGTGTCATAGGAAAAGGAGAACATGAGTGACAAAGAAGAGTAAGATATTAGTAGTCCAGGATTGTGAAAATAATCTCAAATGTTTTCTTTTTGCAAGTTGCGAAAATAGAAAATGTCGGGATTTGATTGGAAGAATTACAAGACTTGCGAATCGCGGCAACATGATTTGGCCTAGTGGAAACATGTGATAGAATGAGAGAAGTCTTTTTTTCTATGTAACATATTTTTCGTATCGATGGAGGTTTTCTTTCAGAAAGTGAAAATATTTATAGCACAACAGAGTGGATGCTGTTCATAGGAGATCCTTCGACGTCATTGAAAGTAAGTTAATTTTAAGGAGTTTTGAAATCAGATTTCTTAGGTTGTATGGGTTTTTTAAACACAGTCATTTTGATTGTGTTTTTTTTTCCCCGCTGTTACATGATGAATATCTTCAAGTCACTGATTTAAGTGAAATTTGATACATTCTGAGAACAGCAAAAATAAACCATTTAACATGTATAATTAATGTTCTTCTGTTTGTACTTATGATATACATTTAGAAATGTGAGGTAGATATGGAAAAACTGAGTCTTTTGTAAGTGTCAATTTTAATGCTTATAGTGCTGTATTTCCGGGTACTGTTTTTTTTAAAAGGAATAGGCCTCACCTCAAAGAAAGCTCTTCAAAGCAGACATCTTATTTGCATCCTGAAACTATCATTTAAAATATTAGAGACAATTTTATGATGGCTTTACATCTTCAACATCAAGATACAGTTTTTTGTAAAATATATATATTTAGGATTGTGTAGGGGACGTAGAGAAGCAGAGACTTCTGTAAATGTCAAAGTTGTTGAAAAACTGTTTGTTCTTGAACCTTTTCCCTTGTCTTTTCTAATTTTTAAGTACATGTTTTAATATTTTTGGAAATGTTTGTTCTCTGTTTTACAGATTGAAAGTATGAAAAAATATTTTAAAAAGGTAACAAGAATTATAAGGTAAATGTTTTCTACTCTTTTTACCCGCAATGCACTGCTGATGATGTCACTGACACTATCTCTCATTTACTCTCTATAGCTGTCTTTCTTTTTACATTATTCTCTGTTTACTTCCCTTATACTAACTCTTCTTTTTTTAAAAAAAATATTTTTTTAGTTCGCTTAAAGTTCGCGAACCGGTCAGCGAACTTGAAGCGAACCAAAAGAAATAGAGCTTGCCAGAGTGATAAACATTCTAGCAATTTTATTTGAAAGGGGAGGTAGTTCTGAAAAGAACTTTTTTTTTTTGTTTTTGTTGTTTTATATATATTTTTTTTTTTTCTGAACATTTTTTGATTTTTTTGTATTTTTAGAACAGTTTTATGTTTTTTTTGTGTTTTTTATGGAGGGGAAACAACAAAAAAACAGGCATTGAAAACGGCTCAACAGGAGCAAAAAAAAAATTACTTCTTGGGTGCATTAGGGCACTTATGGTTTTCGAACACCATATTAATCAAATTGATGCTCATGTTCCCATACGACAACATTGCACCGCAATATATACAAGTAAACCTCATATGTTGGAAATTTGGTTGAATATTTGGCACAGTTTCCTGTGCCTCTCTTCCTGACAAAGACATTGATGAGGTAGATCTGGCCACAGGAGTTGTCGGGGGATTGTCTTGTAGGTCCCTTAACTCAGCCCGGCTGTAGTTCAAGGGATGCCACCTGGTCATATGTCGATGCATAGTATAGTTGCCCATACTATATTTCTTCTCTGTGCCTCTTGACAATCTGTAATCACAGATGAGGCAGGTGACATATTTCGCATTCACCTTCTTCTCCCCTGGAGGGATGGAAAAAAACTGCCAGATGAAACTAGTTTTTCTCTTTGAAACACGGGGCAACTCTGGGATAAATTGTTGTTGATGTGGATCCTCTTCTTCTTCTTCCTCCTCTTCCTGCTCTCTGTTGGAGGTAAATTGACTTGGTGGTCCTCTCTTCTTATGAGGAGGTGGAGGTGGTGGTGGGGGTGTACCAGCTGCAGCAAGAATGGAAGCCATTGTTGAACTTCAGGTAAATGGTCTTTCTCTCACCAAGATGAAAGTCAGAGTGAGGAAAGAAGGAGGGGTTTACATGATTTGGGAAAAGCAAAAGTTCTGAACCAATGAAAAGTGTTATTTTTAGGTCACATGACCTAGTATTACATCATTAGGAAACCAAAAGTGAAATGAACTAATGAAAAGTGTTATTATCGAGTCACATGACCTGCTGTCTTTACGTTTCGCGCTTTGCGCCATTATCCAATCCGCTTCCGGGTCCGCTAACTTGGCGCGTCGGATAACGTATTACGCAACAACGCAAAACGTCATGATAACGTAACAGTTACGCTTAAGGAACGATTACCGGCTCGCGCACCAAGTCGCGGCTTTGAATTCAGCTAACGGGAAGCTGACCAGTTCGCGGACTAGGAGCGGAACAAATTTTTTTTTTTTTTTAAATGTATAAAAAACATGTACAATATATTTTATGATTTAAAGAAGAATACATTTTACAGATACAAATATTAGCTTTCAAAAAACCATTGAAATTCAATGAAAAAACCATAGGTTATAGTCCATATATAGTTAGGAATTAGCATTTACAAAACCTTATTTTACTCGCATAAAACCATTGAAATTCCATATATAGTTAGATGCGCTAACTATATATCGCGCACCCGCAATCCACTGCTGATGATGTCACATATTACATCATTCATGACATGGTCAGTGACATCACTGATGACATCACTGATCACAACATCCAGTGACTGTATGTTTCTGTAAAGTTAAAATATGTCTTACATATTGAAGAATGAGTGGATGTATAAATGTCTGGATGAAGGATTTAGTAGGTGCATGACTGATTGTATGAGGGAGTGATTAAATGTGTCTCACTGAGTGCATGGGTTAGTGAATAAACTATATTAGTTTGTGCATCATTATATCTGTTGTTCTGTAAACTGCTGCATGTGTTGATCAGTAGCTATATGAATAACTATATGGGTTATTGATTGGTTGCTCAAGTATTTGTATGGGAGACTGAGTATATGTGTGAGTGGCTGGGAGGTGTGTGACTCTGTGCATAGATGTGTGAGCAGTTGATTCACTAGATGTATGGTTTCAAAAGTGCATGTGGAAACAGCTGTATGGGCGGTTGACTGTGTGCATGAGTGTATTGGTGAGTGAATGGATATCTCAGTGCTACATGTCAAAGTAAGTACATATGTAAAACACAGTACATGTGAGAGTTAACATATATAAATAACTGTGCATTAGAGCCAGTGAATGTGTGAATGGCTGTATGGATCATTGTGAACTTTTATTAGGGATTATATAAGAGAGTAAATATGTGTTAGAATATGCTTCAATAAGTAAGGTGTGTATAACTGTATAGTTGAGGAATTGGAGGTGTGATTGATTCTTTGCATGACTGTCTAGGTGTATGAGTAACTCCATGGATGAGTGACAATCTGTGAGTGTCTGTTTTCACTGAGTGTATCTAAGGATATATCAGAGTCTGTAGAGGTTCATCGTATTAACACATGAATGATGTCATCTGTGATGTTGTCAGTGATGTCATTTGAGTTGTCATCAGTGATGTCATCAGTGATGTCATTTGAGATGTCATCAGTGATGTCATTTGAGTTGTCATCAGTGATGTCATCAGTGATGTCACTGACCATGTCATGAATGATGTAATATGTGACATCATCAGCAGTGGATTGCGGGTGCGCGATATATAGTTAGCGCATCTAACTATATATGGAATTTCAATGGTTTTATGCGAGTAAAATAAGGTTTTGTAAATGCTAATTCCTAACTATATATGGACTATAACCTATGGTTTTTTCATTGAATATATATATATATATATATATATATATATATATATATATATATATATATATATATATTACCAGCTGGTGGTCGGCAGTAGGTATATATAGTTAGGACCTAGTTTCCATAGGAAATCCGTAACATTCTATTGGGAATAACTTTGGCGCGGTGGATGAATCTTCATGAATTTCTCAAAGAAGATGGCCCTTTCCACTCCGCTTCTTCCCTGAAAGTCTCGGGTAGATTTTTCAAGTGGCGACCAAGAAAAAAGGGGGGTCCCAAAACGTGTTTTCCTCATGTTATTTTCCATAGGACGATTAGACACGGCTACAGCCCGAACGGCTGAATGGAATTACAAGAAATTTGACAAAATGGTAGAGTCTGATTCGCAGATCGACCTTTTGTTTAAATGGTGTAAATCCCTCCAGTAGTTGTTGGGAAAATCGAATTTGAAAAAATGTATATATCTATAAGCGCGCACCGTGCGCACACCTTCCGGCACACGAGCTGCATGCTGATTGGCTGCCACTGTCTGTCAACACTCCAAAAAGGAAATTGATGGCAGCCATCTTGTACCTCGGTAGACTGAGGCTCAAGAAAGCAGAAAAACAAACGTGTAGAACTCAAAAAGGGGGCTGGGTAGAAGCACCTGACCCCCTAGGCCTGCTCAGGGGGTCCCACAGGGCCCCCCAAGGCAAGAAAAACAGGTGTATCAGTATTTTTGATAGTGCTCTATTTTTCATTGACAGCATGTATGAGTGAATCTACAGGTAAGTGATTAGATGTGTGTATACATATAGAAATCACCGAGTGGGTTTTTAGATACTTGTATTGCTGTGTCAATGGATTTAAATATGATACTCTGTATTTTACAAAGAGTGATGAAAGATTTTACTAGTGTATGAAAAGGTGTATGTGATTGTCTCGTGGATGATGTCATCAGTGATGTCATTTGAGATGTCATCAGTGATGTCACTGACCATGTTGTGAATGATGTAATATATGACATCATCAGCAGTGGATTGCGGGTGCGCGAAATATAGTTAGTACAACTAACTATATATGAGCAATTTCAATGGTTTTGTATGAGTGAAATGTCCAGCTAACTATACCACCACTTATAGTTTTTCGAGTGAATTTCAAAGATTTTTTAAATGCTAATTCCTTACTATATAAGGCCTGAAACCTATGGTTTTTTCAGTGAACTTCAAAGGTTTTTTAAATGCTAATTCCTAACTATAAAAGGCCTGAAACCTATGTTTTTTTCAGAGAATATATATACATATGTATATATATATATCCATTCTAATATAATAAAGAGGGAGCCCAAACCTTTGAGGTGGGTAATCTCAGGAACCACAGCACCAATCCCAACAGCCAATACAGCGTTGGAAAGGGCAGTAGCAGCAGAAGGACATAGGCTATGCAGACGCCCACCATATACATTTAAAAGGTAAAAGAACCGTGCCTGCAAAGTTGTCCCTTGTGGGTGTGTCTGCGTTGTGACAAACGCTAGGGGCGTGTGGTACGTTCCGCCCTTCATGCCATGTCTCATATCGTGTGCTAATCAGACCCTGCTCCCTTTAAATACCCCTGCACTCCATAATCATAACCCACCCTTAGTCCTTAAAATACACCAACACCCTTAAACACTAACCCATCTTAACCCTATAAATATACCCTGTACCCCAAAACGCAAACCTATCCCTAAACCCTAAAAATACCCCTGTACCCCAAACCTAGCCCTGAACCCTATAAATACCCCTGTACCTCAAAACCCAAATCTACCCCTGAACCCTAAAAATACCCCTGTACACCAAAACCCAAACCTAGCCCTGAACCCAAAAAATACCACTGTACCCCAAAACCCAAACCTACCCCTGAACCCTAAAATACCCCTGTACCCCAAAACCCAAACCTAGCCCTGAACCATCAAATTACCCCTGTACCCCAAAACCCAAACCTAACACTGCACCCTAAAAATAACCCTGTATCCCAAAACCCAAACCTCGCCCGACCCCTAAAAATAACCCTGTACCCCAAAACCCAAAGCTACCACTGAACCCTAAAATACCCCTACACCCCAAAACCCAAACCTAGCCCTGGACCCTAAAAATACCCCTGTACCCCAAAACCCATACCTATCCCTAAACCCTAAAACTCCCCCTGTACCCCATAACCCAAAACTATATCTGAACCCTTAAAATACCCAAACACCCCAAAACATATACCTCAGTACCCCAAAACATATATCCCTATACCCATACTTACCTTATCCAAACATTAAAAAAAAACATGCTTTTACCATTCATGCATTTACAACGAATTTCGTTGTAAATGTATGCGTGGTAGAAGCATATAAAATGTAATGCCATGCGCTATAATGGCATTGCGGAGTCATGGTACTTTCATAATGAAAGTATGCGGAGTGATGGTATGCGGAAAGAAAGTTGCGGAATAATGGGTGTTTACCCTCCCCCGGTAAGTACATTGGTGGCACGGCGGCCCACATCTCCAGCAACATACTCATATTTTTTTCACCACCCATTTGAAAAATGCACAGGTCTCTCTCATTGATGGCCAGCACCAACATACACTTTTTGACACACCTCCCGCCACAAGTACTAGAATTGAGAACTTTAGAGCTGGGGAGCTATGGTCGAATCTCAGCATCAGCTCAACATCCTGTGATTCCAGGCAAATCGCTTTGTCTCCCCGTGCCTACCACAAATTAATGTGTTCTTCTGTAATGTAAATTGTGCTCATGCCATGTTGTCGAGTTTGCGCTATATAATATTGCAAAGAAAAATAAAGTAGGGAAACTCGAGTTCACACACTACTGAACGCGCATTCTTAAGTGCATCAGCAGTGCACTGTGAATCTGAGCATTTCACAGGCCTGTCATAGATAAGAAATGCTAACAAAACGAAATGCTACAAAACAATATACTACTGGCCGGCAGCAATTCATACCCAGACAACGTCAGGACGGGTTGCTAATATATATATATATATATATAATATATATTTTTTAAAGGTCGATTCCTTTAAAGGTCGATTCCTCATCCGAAATGTGTTAATTCATGGTGGCTAAAACCATGGATTAAAAACTCGGTGGTTTATAAACTGGTATCCGGTGTTGTTTCAGAGCCTATCTTTATTTATGGACGGGTTTGGCTGGAATATATATATATTGTATTGTATTGTATTGTAATTTGTAAAGCGCGATTGCTGCCCAAAGGGCGTCCAAGCGCTAGAGTGCAGAGAGCAGAGCTGGGGGGTAACGGAGACTGAGATTTAGGTGGGCCTGGCAAACAAATAAGTCTTCAGTTGTTTACGGAATGAGAGTAAGTTAGGATTGGACCTGATTTGTAGCGGGAGTGTGTTCCACATCTTCGCGGCGTTTAAGGAAAACAACCTTCCTCCGGTCCTGGCTCTCCTTACTCTTGGGACTACGGCCAGGAAGGCCTCCGTAGACCAAAGGGTTCTGTTGGGATGGTATTGAGTAACCAATTTGTTAATGAGCGCTGGACCTGACTTCCAGAAAGCTCGATGCGCGATGCATAGTGCCTTAAAAGCCACTCTCTGTTTCACTGGGAGCCAATGTAGGCTGCTCAGTGCGGGTTTAGCAGACTGTGTCCTTGGAATCTGTAGCAGGGCGCGGGCTGCGCAGTTCTGGACCACATCTCGGGGGCCCCTACATACAGGGCGTTGTTTGAGTCCAACCGGGACTGAATAAGGCCCTGAACTGCCACTTGTCTGGCTTCCATAGGGAGGAGGGGGAGGACTTTCCTTAACGTTCTCAGTAAGCCAAAACAGATGGCAGATAATTTAGTAGCCTGGGTGGAGAAAGAAAGGTTTTTGTCCAGCCATACTCCTAGGCTTTTTACGCTCTCCTTGGGGGTGGGAGGGGTGCCCAGACATCCAGGCCACATGGAAGGAATTGATGTGGGTAGTGCGGGGCCTAGGAGCATAAGCTCGGTCTTGTCTCCATTCAGTTTTAAGGAGGAGCCTGTCATCCACATTTTTATGTCCTCTAGGCAGTTCATCAGACTTCCTGAGGTGTGACCGGCGCCTTCCTGGGTCAGTGAAACCACTAGCTGGGTATCGTCAGCATATGATACGATTTTTATACCTGACGGTTCGACGAGCCCAGCCAATGGTTTCATATAGACATTGAAGAGCACAGGGCTCAATGAAGAGCCCTGTGGTACTCCACAGTTCAGGGGTTTACTGGCTGATATTATGTCCCCGTCGAAGATCTGGAAGGATCTATTGTGCAGGAATGATTCAAGCCATTTTAGAGCATCGCCTCCGACACCGATGTTGTGCAGACGGTTTAGCAAGGTGGCATGGCTGACAGTGTCGAAGGCTGCACTTAGATCAAGGAGGATCACTGCCACTGATCCTCCCTGATCTAATATCCTTCGGGACTCTTCGACAACTGCCAACAATGCGGTTTCAGTACCATGTTTAGGCCTGAAACCTGTCTGGGATGGATCAAGGAGTGCATGGCTTTCCAGAAATTGTGTCAACTGCGTATTTATGTGCTTCTCCAACACCTTACTTACCCAAGGAAGTAATGAGATTGGGCGGTAGCTGGAGTGATCTTCTGGGTTTAGGGTAGGTTTTTTTAGCAGAGCCCGTACCATCGCTCTCTTCCATCCAGTGGGTACTGTGCAGGAGGATATAGATGAGTTGAGAAGCTCTAGCACCACTGGAAGAATGGTTCGGCTTGCCTGAAGCAATATTTCTGGTGGGGCAGGGTCAAGGGGAGAGCCAGATTTGACATGGCGTGCTAGTTGTTGCAATGTCTCCAGGTTTAGTGGGGAGAAGTGGTCCAGCGTAGGCTGTCCTGAGGGGGGGGAGTTAATCCAAGAGATTAGATTGGGTGTTATTGAATTGTTGGTTACCGGGAATGCGGAGTAGATCTGGGTGACTTTATTATGGAAAAAGTCTGCAAGTTCATTGCATTGATCTAGTGTTTTAGGGACTGGGGGGGCAGTATTAACGGTAATGCATTTTTTAACCAGATGGAAGATTTCCTTGGGTTTTGATTTTGCTGCCATTATTTGGTCTGCGAAGTAGGAGGCTTGGGCCGCCCTAACCCCATTTCTGTAGGTCTTAATAGCCTCTCTGTATTGGGTTTTATTTTCCGGGAGAAAGTGCATTCGCCAGGCTCTCTCTTTTTTCCTGCAGAGGCGTTTTAGGTCTCTCAGGGAATCTGAGAACCAGGGGGCAGATTTGTGTGACCTCTTAGGAATAGATTTCCGTAGCGGGAGGATCGTGTCCAGTGATTCCCTGATCCAGCCCTCATAGTTGTTGTTTGCTTGGTTAGGGTTTATGCTGGGAGATGGGCGGGAACATTCAAGGATAGTTGTCCATGGCTCTATGGGAAGTTTTTTCCAGTTTCTCTTAGTTATGGGATGGGGGGTCAGTGAGGGAGGCTTGGTGGTAGACCAGGTGAATGGAACAAGAAAGTGGTCTGACCATGGGAGGCAAATAGGTTGCCCGACCATCAATTTAGTGCAGTTACTAAAGATAGGGTCCAATAAGTTCCCTTTTTCATGGGTGGGGGATCTGACCAACTGGATCAGTTGTAAGGCTGCAAGGTCCTCTGTTAGTTCCCTGGCAGCAAGTTCTGAAGGGGAGTTGAAGTGTAAATTGAGATCTCCTAGAACCGTATAATTAGCCGAGGTTAGAAGTCGGTTCGCAATGATATCTGGGAGAGATTTGTGGAACAGCTTCCCTGGGTCTGGGGGGCGGTATATCAGAGTGCCAGAGAAGGAGCTGTTCGCAGAGAAGTCTATGCTGAAAGCTAGGCTCTCGCACTCAGGCATAGCTTCGATAGTGGTACGGCAACAGTACTTATCTTTTAGAATAATAGCCAGGCCTCCACCTCTTCCCTTGGTCCCGTCTAGTCTATGGATTTGGAACCCGGGGGGTAGGGCAGAGACTATGTCTGGCTCTGAATGAGACATGAGCCATGTCTCAGTCAGAAAGATAGCGTCTGGGTTATAGTTTTCTAGTAATAGACATATTTGTGTGCTGTGCCGAGGGAGAGATCGACAATTTAACAGATACATCTGGTATTCCTGGGACGTGGCTGACGACTCGATGGTATCAAAGGAGTGTTTGCAGCCAGGGCATTGACTGGGAAGTTCGACTGGGAAGAAGGAAAGCGGGTATTGCGCCATGGTAGAGGGCATTAACTTTTTTTAAACGGCCGAGCTATAGGTCCTGACCTGGGTGGTGTGAGGGGCAGGAGTTGTGGCCCCTGGTCCCCTCAGGTCGCGGACGGGCGCAGACGGGCTTGCCGTTGGCGCGCCTTCGGTGCACCGCCGGCGCGCCCTCTGCGCCCGTCCGCTGCGCCTCCGGAAGCAGCACATTCTTAAGTGTGGTTGGTGTGGGGGGATGTGGCCTAACTCAGTGGGCGTTGCCCGGGGGTTCACGGCGGCTGTCCTCAACCCGCGTCAGCGCCTGACTCGGCTGCATGAGGGGTCAATCACCAAGGGGGCAATAGGTAGGATTTTGGTGAATACAGTTTATCACACTCACAAATTTTAAAAGTAGCCTTTAAAAAATTGCAGCAATCACAGTATTCACACATACAGAAGTTCAAAGTAATCTTAAAAGTAGCGTTTTTAATGCTCTCGGCTTCCGCCTCAAGAGCTCTGTCTCTTAACAAGCGCTGACGAGAAAGCGCGCGTGTTTGTAGCGAGAGCAGGGGGCGTGGCCTAACTCAGTGGGCGTTGCCCGGGGGTTCACGGCGGCTGTCCTCAACCCGCGTCAGCGCCTGACTCGGCTGCGCGAGGGGTCAATCACCAAGGGGGCAATAGGTAGGATTTTGGTGAATACAGTTTATCACACTCACAAATTTTAAAAGTAGTCTTTAAAAAATTGCAGCAATCACAGTATTCACACATACAGAAGTTCAAAGTAATCTTAAAAGTAGCGTTTTTCTTGCTCTCGGCTTCCGCCTCAAGAGCTCTGTCTCTTAACAAGCGCTGACGAGAAAGCGCGCGTATTTGTAGCGAGAGCAGGGGGCGTGGCCTAACTCAGTGGGCGTTGCCCGGGGGTTCACGGCGGCTGTCCTCAACCCGAGTCAGCGCCTGACTCGGCTGCGCGAGGGGTCAATCACCAAGGGGGCAATAGGTAGGATTTTGGTGAATACAGTTTATCACACTCACAAATTTTAAAAGTAGTCTTTAAAAAATTGCAGCAATCACAATATTAACACAAACAGAAGTTCAAAGTAATCTTAAAAGTAGCGTTTTTCTTGCTCTCGGCTTCCGCCTCAAGAGCTATATATATATATATATATATATATATATATATATATATATATATATATATGTACGAAAATTCGTCACCAGCCAAGGCGGCCGCCTCAGCCCAACACTCCAACACTGACGAAAGAACGGACCCAAATTTAGGTGCTTTAACCTTGGTGTTTTATTTCAGCAAGCCTGCCGCCGCCATAACGCGTTTCGCCTTTCACAGCTTGATCACATGGCCAGTTGCTAGCAGCCAATGCCATACATTTAAAGTGCAAGTGCGCGCGCAATTCTTACAAAAATTTCAGCAACATAGAAAAAATACTACATTTCCAAGTGCTAACAAGCGTATGCCAATATTATGTACATACTTTGTTGAAAGTACAAGTGGCTTAATTTATAAAATATAAATATATATTTACACTTTTAAAAACCACAAAAGTTTTTTGAATAACTGTATGAATACAAGTTAATCTTAGCGTGAACGTGAACCCACACGAATTTGACCATAGATTCACAAGAATTAATTGTTCACATTATTACTCACTCCCCAAATGTACAAGGCATTCGGCAAAAGAGATAAAGCCCCAGTGGGCACAGAATTTTGTAAGATGGCACTACAACGTTACACATTGCATTCTGACATTGGCACAAATAGAGTGTTAAATGAATAAACTTTTTTTACTAAAGTGCTCGTGCTGGTGCTCAACCAATATTTGAAAAAGAAATCAAAACTTATTCAACAGAAACACATGTTGTGTTAAACCCATGGTCATTACCCATGGGCTAATCCTCCTCCTATTAGAAAGAAGCTCTTAACACAGATCGTGAGCAGGCGTCAGATGGTCAAATACAACAACAACAGTGTTATAATTTTAAGAACCAAGTACCATGCGGCAAACTCTGCAAATCACAGTGAATAAATAATCCGTCCTGAAATGATTATAGCGCGGAAATTTTCTTATGTAATTACTCTCATCACCTCATAGACAAGTGTAAAGATCTTCCGTCGCATTAAGACCCTGTGGCTGCTTACTGTCTAATTCTAGGATGTAACGGGTTTCAAGCAAGCGTAGTTTCGCCTCTCGATCACCCCCTCTTTTCATGGGCCAAACTGCATCTATGACAAAGTAGGACAGATGCATAGGGTTGGAGCTATGCTGTTGTTCAAAGTGCCTAGCAACAGGATAGGCCTGATCTTTGTTAGAGATCGCTCTGATGTGCTGAAGTACACGTTTGTGGACCGGCAGGCGGGTGCTCCCCACGTACCTGAGACCACATGTGCACTCCAGCACATAAACCGCGTAATCTGTCCTACAAGTAAGGCGTTTAGTAATACTCCTCGGGGTACTGGAGAATGGGACAACATAGCTGGATTTGTTAATCCCATATTTGCATGCCTTACACTGTATGCATTTTTTGAAACCCCCTCCCAAAGCCTTCCACGTTGATGACATCTGTGGTTCTAAGGCATTCTGGACTAAGGCATTAGCCATGGATTTGGATTTCCTAAAGGTCAGGAGTGGCTTTTTCGATACCTTGTTACCAATAACTGGATCCCCCAATATGAGGTTCCAGTTATCACAAAATATCTTTCTTAAAGCTGAATGCTGCCTGCTGTATGTCACAATCATACGAGGACTGCTGACCCCTACCCCCGCAGTTGTTTCTATCTCCCTATTTCTCGGGGTAAGAGCAGATTCCCGGGATATCTGTTGGGTCCTCTTCTGTGCGGACTCAACCAAAGATCTAGAATATCCCCTTGCAAGGAATCTATTTCTACAAGCTTCCTGAGCTATGATGCATTCCTCCTCGCTACTACAGATGCGTCTGATACGCAACATTTCCCCGTAGGGAATGCTGCGTATCAAATGGCCAGGATGGTGGCTGGCTGCGTGCAAGATGGTGTTGCCAGCAGTCGGCTTTCTGTATAGTCTAGTTTGCATGTGATTTTCACTGACATATATTTCCATATCCAGAAAACAGACTTTTTTCGCATCAATGCAAGATGTAAAATGCAGATTCAAATTATTTACATTCAGCCTTTCAACAAATTTCCTTGCTGATTCCTCTGTCCCTTTCCAAACAAAGAACAGGTCATCAATGTAACGTAAATAGGTGACCACATGCTGTTCCATGGTTTCCAGCAGATCTCCCGCCAGGACCTGTTCCTCCCATAGCCCCATGTGCAAACATGCGTAGCTAGGGGAGAAACAGGCCCCCATGGCGACACCCCTAATTTGATGGTAAATCTGATTATTGAACAGAAAGAAATTCTGCTCCAAACACATTTGGACCATGGATAACAGCATCCTATTGTGAACCCCATAATATATGGGGCGTTTGTTAAGGAAATGTTCTATTGCCTTTAGTCCATCTCTATGGGAAATTGAGGTGTATAGCGAGGATACATCCAAAGTCATAAATATGAGGTCTGGGCCCCAAACCAAATGCTCAGTCTTATGAATAAAATCCGTTGAGTCCTGCACATATGAGTTCAATCCTTTCACCCAATCCTGAAGAAAAAAGTCTATATATTTTGAGACATTTTCCAAGGAGCTGTCTATTGCGGAGATTATCGGGCGTCCTGGGGGTGTAGTACAGTTTTTGTGGACTTTGGGGATTAGGTAAAACGAAGGAACCACTGGATGTTCTTTTTTCATAAAGCGGAACTCATCCTCCGTAATGATTCACTAGATATATGAAGTTAAAACTACAAGTTCTAACAGTTGTTTGGGTGAGTGAATATCTTTATGGGTGTGGTGATGAGCAAATATATTTCTCAATCGTACATGTCCAACAAACTAGAAAAATAAAAGGCAGTGTATGTGTCAGTTGTTGTATATAAATAAGTATACATAAGACTCAATGATTTTGTGAGTGACTGTATGGATAACTTTATACTTGTAATAATGATTTTATAAATCACTAAGTATGACTTATTATCTAAATGAATAGATGAAGTTGTGTTTATATAAGTGTGTAGCTAAGTAAATATGTAAGTATGATCTATTGTTTGCATAAGTGAGTAGGATGACTTCATATGTGAATAGGATGTGTGCTAGTGTGTAATGTCAATTTATGTGTATAAGTATTTTTGATAGTGTTCTATGGTTCATTGACAGCATGTATGAGTGAATCTATAGGTAAGTGATTAGATGTGTGTATACATCTATGAATCACTGAGTGGGTTTTTAGATACTTGTATTGCTGTTACAATGGATTCAAATATCATATTCTGTATTTTACAAAGAGTGATGAAAGTTTTTACTAGTGTATGAAAAGGTGTATTTGATTGTCACTTGGATGATGTCATCAATGATGTCATCAGTGATGTCATTTGAGATGTCATCAGTGATGTCACTGACCTTGTCATGAATGATGTAATATGTGACATCATTAGCAGTGGATTGCGGGTGCGCGAAATATAGTTAGTACAACTAACTATATAGGAGCAATTTCAATGGTTTTGTATGAGCGAAATGTCCAGCTAACTATAACACCCCTAAAACGTATAGTTTTTTGAGTGAATTTTAAAGGTTTTTTAAATGCTAATTCCTAACTATATAAGGCCTGAAACCTATGGTTTTTTCAGTGAATTTCAAAGGTTTTTTAAATGCTAATTCCTAGCTATATAAGGCCTGAAACCTATGGGTTTTTCAATGAATTTGCAAGGTTTTTAAATGCTAATTCCTAACTATATAAGGCCTGAAACCTATGTTTTTTTCAGTGAATTTCAAAGGTTTTTTAATGCTAATTCCTAACAATATAAGACCTGAAAGCCCACCAGGAATCTCCAGTATGCGCCAGGGGACTGCATTGCAGAGAGGTATAATGAAGCCACGCCCCTTTTTATACCTCTCTGCAACGCAGCCCCCGTGCATGTTTGAAGAGGGGGAACTAATTCCCCTTGCATACTGGGGACCCCTGGGGGCCAACTAGCCCACCTGGAACGTCCAGTATGCGCCTGGGGGCTCCATTGCAGAGGTGTAATGAGGCTATGCCCCTTGTTATACCTCTCTGCAACGCAGCCCCCTGCCGCGTTTGCAGAGGGGGGACTAATTCCCCTTGCATACTGGGGGTCCCTGGGTCATATCTGCCCAAACACCGATATTCTGAACGATTGAAAATGACTTTTCTTGAGAAACATTTGGATTTGGATTATCATGTCCTATACTTTGGAATTTTTGAAAGACTGACTTTGAGGATGCTATAAATTACTCAAGTCTGACCGAATTGTGTGGGTAAAATTGATACCTAGTCACTTTGAATAAGAATGTACTTACGTCTCGTCTAAAATTTGGAAGAAATATCTAGTTATATGACAACAGGATACCGACATAACTTTAAGGAAATAGGAACGCCCTGAAGAAGTTCTGTTGTACAGAACAAAATGTTTCGGCTGGCTGTGGTACATAAACTTAAGGAAAATAAAAGCATTTGAATATACACCAAGATTCTGCTCTTCAATAAGGACTCTAAGTGATATGATTTGATTGGACTTATTGTGCAAGTGGTGCTGTGCCAAACTTTGGAACATTCTCCACTACTCTCTACTACTTACTCTCTCCTACTCCACTACTCTCTACTACTCACTCCCCACTATTCACTATCTACTACTCTCTACTACTCACTCTCTACTACTCTCTACTACTCACTCTCTACTACTCTCTCTCTACTACTCACTATTTACTACTCATTCTCTACTTCTCACTCTCTACTCACTCTCTACTACTCACTCTCTACTACTCATTCTCTACTACTCACTCTCTACTACTCACTCTACTACTCACTCTCTCTGCTACTCACTCTCTACTACTCTCTACTACTCTCTACTACTCACTCTCTACTACTCTCTACTACTCACTCTTTACTACTCTCTACTATATATATATATATATATATATATATATTACCTACTGGCGATAGATAAAACACATATATATCTGGGCAGGGCCTAACCACACATCTGATCTGATTGGCTGTCAGCACTTCATCCAAGAAGTGTTGGCAGCCATCTTGGGACCAATATACATGATAGCACCTCATTAAAAAGCATTGCAGTTAATAGAGGATTTTAGGACTTTAGTTACATTATAAATCATTTGTTGATGGTACCATACTCCTTTTAGGAATTGTGGTGTATTCTAAGGTGATTTTACCACGTGAAAAAGCCTTCTGCTGTGATATCATGAATCATGTTTGAAAGAAAACTATTATCTCATGCTTTTCCCACAGTGGTTTTGAAGGGGATCTATAAGCTAAAATGAAAGCATATTTTCTGTAAATTCACATTATCTTTCTCAGTCATGTGTGAATAAAGTCTGACATTCTCAGTAAAACATGTACATCCAACAAGGACAGAGACTGTCAGTTGATTCCTTGGTGTTCTACTGCAGCCTCCTAGAGTGTTCTAAATAACAACTAGAGCTCTAACAGTCCTACTTATTACAAAAGTATAGCACACCTGAAGCCATCTTGATTGGAATGAAGTGGTAAGTCTGAAAACATTTAATTTAAAAAGGAACAAAATGAGGGGGTTCATTTTACCATAGAAAGTATGATTAGTGCATCAGAAAGAAAAATTAGGGCACATTTTGAGTGACTTCTCAAATCTCTTCTATTTCATTAAAGAAATGCTGACATGCAGACGGAAACATGCACTTTGAATACCAGCAGCAGACTTCCCTGGTGAGCAGTAGCTTTACTACAGTGATGTAATGAGCAACTAGAGTGCTAACATTCAGAATTTATGGCAAATGTGTGACACATCTGAATGCCTTCTTGATGGAACCAAAGAAAAGAAGCATTGAAAATGCAATAGATCTCGCCCTCGTTTAAGTTAAAGCCATTCTGTTTATAATGAGGTGGCTTTTTAGCTTTGCTTTTATTAGTGTTTTTTAAACTTTCATGTAAATAACATGCATATGTAAGCATATATGTATATGTATGCATGCATTTATATTTGTATTTATATAAATATACAGATTATATATGTTTATATATGTATGTATATATATACCTTTGCCGCCAAAGTATGCGAATCCATGATGAATAGACAGCTTTCAGAGTTCGTTGAGACCCACCAACTTCTCGATGAATCGCAGTTTGGCTTTAGGAAAGGGCATGGGACAGAGACCGCCCTGATTAAGGCCTCTGACGAGATCAGGGCGATCATGGATCAGGGGGGGGCGGCTGTCCTCATCCTTTTAGATTTGTCAGCGGCCTTTGACACGGTCGACCATGTCACCCTAGTCGACCGTGTCACAGCTCTGGGCATAAGCGGTCTGGCCAAGGATCTCATTTCATCTTTCCTGGCAGACCGTACCCAGACTGTAAGGCTGGGAGATTTCTACTCACCCACCTCTGCACTCCCCTGTGGAGTCCCACAAGGTTCCTCGCTAAGTCCCATGCTATTTAACATTTATGTAGCAGACTTAGCGAGGGTAATAAAGGCACATGGAGTACGGCTAACATCTTATGCAGATGATACCCAGCTGGTCCTGGGCATCCATAAGGACGGCTGCGCTGTTGCAGCCAACTTCCAGAGAGCTATGCTTGAGGTCGGTACCTGGATGGCCTCTAATTGTCTTAGGCTCAACTCGGACAAAACCGAGGTTATGACCTTTGGAAAAATTCTCTCCAGAATGGTCTTCTAACTGGTGGCCGGAAAAGCTCGGCTATCTACCTGTCCCAGTGGAAAAAGCCAGAAACCTGGGAATCATTTTTGACAGCAAGTTGGTATTTGACCTTCATACAAACAAGGTTGTGTCGTCTTCTTTCTTTATTCTGAAAAAGATTAAGAAGCTGCTGCCTTATCTCCCTCCCTCAGCTGGGAAGACTCTGGTCTCTACCTTAATCTTCTCCAAAATGGATTATGGAAACGCTCTCTTTCTCCATACCCAGAAGCGTGTCATAACAAAGCTGCAATCCATCCAGAATGCGGCAGCCAGGATTCTCCTGAGCATTCCTCGCCGCAACTCCACCACTCTTGGCATTCGTCAACTCCACTGGCTGAGAGTAGAGAGCCGCATTAAATTCAAGGCCCTCTGCATTGCATATAAGGCAGTGCACGGCATAGGACCCAGGTTCCTGACGGAAGCCTTTCAGCCATACATTCCTAGACGGCAATTAAGATCGGCCAATACCAACCTCCTCACTGTGCCACGCACAAGAACGGCCACCTGGGGAGATAGACGTTTCTTGGTGGCCACCCCAAAACTCTGGAATCTTCTCCCACATTCCATCAAAACTGCCCCGAACCTGATGAGCTTCCGCAGGCTCTTAAAAACGTGGTTATTTAACCAGTGAGAGGATGACTGACCCCAGTAGCTCCACAGTGCCGAGACACCCCAGGGTATTTGTTGCGCTATAAAAATTACGTAAATAAAAATAAATAAAATAAATAAACATATATATATATATATGCATATATATATATATATGTGTATATGTGTGCGTGTAGAGAGAGGTATAGAGAGGTAGAGGTGTAGAGGTAGAGATGTAAAGGTAGAGAGGTAGCGGTAGAGAGGTAGAGAGTAGAGAGTGAGTAATAGAGAATAGAGAGTGAGTAGTAGAGAGTAGTTGAGAGCAGTAGAGAGAGTAGCAGAGAGTGAGTAGTAGAGAATAGTAGAGTGAGTAGTAGAGAGTTAGTAGAGAGTAGTAGAGAGTAAGTAGTAGAGTGAGTAGTAGAGAGCAGTAGAGTGTGAGTAGTAGAGAGCAGTAAAGAGAGAGTAGTAGAGAGAGAGTAGTAGAGAGAGAGCAGTAGAGAGTGAGTAGTAGAACGGAGAAGAGAGTGAGTAGCAGAGAGAGAGAGAATAGTAGAGAGTGAGTAGTAGAGTGAGTAGTAGAGTGAGTAGTAGAGAGTGAGTAGTAGAGAGTGAGTAGTAGAGAGTAGTAGAGAGAGTAGTAGAGAGTGAATAGTAGAGAGTGAGTAGTAGAGAGTAGTAGAGAGTGAGTAGTAAAGAGTGAGTAGTAAAGAGTGAGTAGTAAAGAGTGAGTAGTAGAGAGAGAGTAGTAGAGAGTGAGTAGTAGAGAGTGAGTAGTAGAGAGTAGAGAGTAGTAGATAGTGAGTAGTAGGGAGTGAGTAGTAGAGAGAGAGTAGTAGAGAGTAGTAGAGAGTGAGTAGTAGAGAGTAGTAGAGAGTGAGTAGTAGGGAGAAGTAGAGAGTGAGTAGTAGAGAGTAGTAGAGAGTGAGAAGTAGAGAGTGAGTAGTAGAGAGTAGTAGAGAGAGAGTAGTAAAGAGTGAGTAGTAGAGAGAGTAGTAGAGAGTGAATAGTAGAGAGTAGTAGAGAGTGAGTAGTAGAGAGTAGTAGATAGTGAGTAGTAGGGAGTGAGTAGTAGAGAGAGAGTAGTAGAGAGTAGTAGAGTAGTAGAGATTGAGTAGTAGAGAGTGAGTATTAGAGAGTAGTGGAGTAGGAGAGAGTAAGTAGTAGAGAGTAGTGGAGAATATTCCAAAGTTTGGCACAGCACCACATACACAATAAGTCCAATCAAATCATATCACTTAGAGTCCTTATTGAAGCGCTGAATCTTAGTGTATATTCAAATGCTTTTATTTTCCTTAAGTTTATGTACCACAGCCAGCCGAAAAGTTTCGTTCTGTACAACAGAACTTCTTCAGGGCGTTCTTATTTCCTTCAAGTTATGTCGGTATCCTGTTGTCATATAACTAGATATTTCTTCCAAATGTTAGACGAGACGTAAGTACATTCTTATTCAAAGTGACTAGGTATCAGTTTTACACACAATTCAGGCAGACTTCAGTAATTTATAGCATCCTCAAAGTCATTCTTTAAAAAATTCCAAAGTATAGGACATGATAATCCAAATGTTTCTCAAGAAAAGTCATTTTCAATCGTTCGGAATATCGGTGTTTGGGCAGATATGACCCAGGGACCCCCAGTATGCAAGGGGAATTAGTCCCCGCTCTGCAAACGCGCCAGTGGCCTGCGTTGCAGAGAGGTGTAAAAAGGGGCATAGCCTCATTACACCTCTGTGCAATGCAGCTCCCTGGTGCATACTGGAGGTTCCAGGTGGGCTAGTTGGCCCCCCGGGACCCTTAGTATGCAAGGGGAATTAGTTCCCACTCTTCAAACATGCACGGGGGCTGCGTTGCAGAGAGGTGTAAAAAAGGGTGTGGCCTCATTACACCTCTCTGCAATGCAGCCCCCTGGCGCATACTGGAGGCTCCTGGTGGGCTATTTGGCCCCCAGGGACCCACAGTATGCAAGGGGAATTAGTTCCCCCTCTGCAAACGTGGCAGAGAGCTGCGTTGCAGAGAGGTGTAACAAGGGGCATAACCTCATTACACCTCTGCAATGCAGCCCCCTGGCGCATACTGGAGGTTCCAGGTGGGCTAGCTGGCCCCCAGGGGCCCCCAGTATGCAAGGGGAATTAGTTCCCCCTCTTCAAACATGCACAGGGGCTGCGTTGCAGAGAGGTGTAAAAAGGGGCGTGGCTTCATTACACCTCTCTGCAATGCAGTCCCCTGGCGCATACTGGAGATTCCTGGTGGGCTTTCAGGTCTTATATAGTTAGGAATTAGAATTTAAAAAACCTTTGAAATTCCCTGAAAAAACCATAGGTTTCAGGCCTTATATAGTTAGGAATTAGCATTTAAAAAACCTTGCAAATTCACTGAAAAAAACATAGGTTTCAGGCCTTATATAGTTAGGAATTAGCAGTTAAAAAACCTTTAAAATTCACTCAAAAAACTATACGTTTTAGGGGTGCTATAGTTAGCTGGACATTTCACTCATACAAAACCATTGAACTTGCTCCTATATAGTTAGTTGTAATAACTATATTTCGCGCACCCGCAATCCACTGCTGATGATGTCACATATTACATCATTCATGACAAGGTCAGTGACATCACTGATGACATCTCAAATGACATCACTGATGACATCACTGATGACATCATCCACTTGACAATCACATATACCTTTTCATACACTAGTCAAATCTTTCATCACTCTTTGTAAAATACAGAGTATGATATTTGAATCCATTGTTACAGCAATACAAGTATCTAAAAACCCACTCAGTGATTCATAGATGTATACACACATCTAATCACTTACCTGTAGATTCACTCATACATGCTGTCAATGAACCTTAGAACACTATCAAAAATACTTGTACAACTAAATCGACATTACACACCAGCACACATCCTATTCACATATGAAGTCATCCTACTCAATTATGCAAACAATAATTCTTACTTACATATTTACTTAGCTACACACTTATACAAACACAACTTCATCTATTCATTTAGAAAGTAAGTCATACTTAGTGAATTATAAATTCATTATTACAAGTATAAAGTTATCAATACAGTCACTCACACAATCATTGAGTCTTATGTATACTTATTTATATACAACAACTGACACATACACTGCCTTTTATTTTTCTAGTTTGTTGGACATGTACCATTGAGAAATATATTTGCTTATCATCACACCCATAAAGATATTCACTAACCCAAACAACTGTTAGAACATGTAGTTTTAACTTCATATATCTAGTGAATCAAATATTCACACATCTTTGGGCAGTCACACCCCCCCCCCACCGAACCACACACACATTCACTATCCAATACAAATACTCAGTTAACTAATCAATAACTAATACAGACTTTCACATAGCTAGTAACCAACTGGAGTACCTGCTTATACAACAACTGACAAAGTGATAGAGATATTCAAACAGTTTAGTCACTATCCACTATATTTAGTGAGACACTATCAATTGGTCAAGTAAACAGTCAATTACACTGCTACTAAATCCTCCATCCAAATATTTATTTTAATATATCCACTCATTCTTCAATGCAAATTGCTATATATGTATATAATGCATATTTAAATAACGAAGCAAACCACATTCACTGGATGATGTCATCAGTGATGTCATTTGAGATGTCATCAGTGATCTCACTGACCTTATTTATTTATTTATTTATTTTAGAAGCTTGTAGAGTGCGCGGCTACCTCCGGCGGGGGTGTCCCGGCGCTAAGATTGCATGAATATCACCAGAGAGGGTTGCCTAGTTCAAGTCCATTTGAGAGGAAAATGAAGGGACGCAGAAGTATTTAATTAGCGTTTAGTAAACAACCAGGTTTTTAGTTTGCGTCGAAAGACTGGCTCAGATTCGATGAACCTAAGGTCAAGAGGTAGGCTATTCCAGAGCTTGGCAGCTGTGACGGTGAAGGTTCTACCGCCACTTCGGGTAAGCCTGAATCTTGGGACGTTCAGTAGACGAAGGCTGTTAGATCTCAGGTGTCTTACAGAAGATGATATCTTGAGTCGTTTGCTCAGATAGGTCGGGCCAGTTCCATAAATTGCCCGGACTGCAAGAATCAGGATTTTAAAATCAATACGCCCGGCTATGGGAAGCCAGTTTAGCTCATCCCGATATGCTCTGACTGAATTACGGGCAGGGATATTTCCAATGAGCCTTGCTGCAGCGTTCTGGATGATTTGCAAACGGTCTATAAGATATTGGGGCGCACCTGCATATAAACTATTGGCATAATCAAGATGTGCCGTGATAAGTGCCTGGACAACCGTTTTGCAGGATGTTTGGGGGAGGTAGGGAAAAATCTTCCTAATCATACGCAGTTTATTAAAACAGGCCCCCGCAACTTTATTGACCTGGGTTTACCAGACAAGGTATTGTCAAATGTGAAGCCCAGCTTGCGGGCAGACTGCACTGGTATGGGTGGAGGGTTCAGGATGGTAGGCCACCATAGGGTTGCAGGGGGGGGGTGATTTCTGGCTAAAGAAGAGAACCTCAGTTTTGTCGGTATTTAGGGCAAGGTGATTGGCAGACATCCATGTGCAGATATTGCCAAGGCAGTTTCTGAAGTTGGTAAAGAGGGAGTCAGAATGGTCTCTAAATGAAAAAAACGAGCTGGGTATCATCAGCATATGAGACCACCCTGACCCCCCATGACTCTACTACCTTGGCAAGTGGTGCCAAGTAGGCGTTAAACAATAAAGGGCTTAAGGCGGAGCCCTGGGGCACTCCGCACAAGAGGGGTTTATCCTCTGATTCAAATGGGTGCATCAGTACCCTCTGAGTCCGACTGGACAGAAAAGATTTAGTCCATGCCAGGACTGTACCACCGACCCCCAGCTGTTGTAGACGGTTTATAAGTATGTTATGGGATACAGTGTCAAATGCAGCGGATAGATCGAGGAGGACCAACATGGCCTCCTTGCCCCTATCCACTGATTCCCTGATAATCTCTGAGACTTCCAGCAGCGCCGTCTCGGTGCTGTAGCCGGTTCTAAAACCGGACTGAGAATCGTGCAGCAGCTGATTTGATTCAAGATACTGAGCCAACTGTTTCTGGACTACTTTCTCCAGTACCTTGGCAGGTTTTGGCAGGAGCGATATGGGTCGGTAATTGCAAAATTGTAAGGGGTCAGCGTCGGGTTTTTTCAAAATGGGAAGTAGCCTAGCCTGTTTCCACACTGAGAGAAATTGACCACGGGTCAAGGAGGAGTTCCAGATAGAGAGGAGAGGTTTGATTAAAACAGGGGCGAGATTGCCCATTACTTTAGCAGGGACTGGGTCCAAAGGCGAACCAGACTTGACTTTATACAGCAGCGACAACGCTAAGTCAGGGGTTAGCTCACTAAAAGAGTTTAAAGAACAGTGAGTGGAATATGGATCATCAGAATGGTGGTTAGGTGGGGCGCTATCAAAGGAAGAAGAAAGTTTAATGATTTTATTCTGAAAGAAGTCAGATAGTCCGTTGCAAAAGTCTTGAGTAGGAACGCATTGGGTTTTCGTGGCAGGGGGATTCACAAAATCCTTCACGATGGAGAAGAGAGTTTTGGAAGAATTCTGCGCCTGTTGAATGAGATTTGAAAAATAAGCTCCCATCGTAGAACGTTTCAATTTTTGGAATTTATTCAGGGCAGATTTATAGGCCAGTTTGGCAAGAGGGTCATAGTGCTGTCTCCATTTGCGTTCCATCTGTTTACACTTACTCTTTTCCTCACGGAGCAAGGGGGAAAACCAAGGGGCAGAGGGGCGTGATCTGGAGGAAGTCAGCGGGACAAGAGGGGAAACGGAGTCCAGAGCAGAGGTAAGGGTCGAGTTATATCTTACAGTTTCTTTGTCAAGATCTTCCAAATGATTAAGTTGAAACTGAAGACGGGAATCCAAGGACTCACAAGTGACTTTGGTCCATTTGCGACCACTGTCTCTGTTGAGGGAAGAGGGGGGGGGGAGGGGATGGAATAGTGATAGTAAAGGGAAGAAGGAAGTGATCTGTCTATGTCATGAATGATGTAATATGTGACATCATCAGCAGTGGATTGAGGGTGTATGAAATATAGTTAGTAAAACTAACTATATAGGAGCAATTTCAATGGTTTTTTATGAGTGAAATGTCCAGCTAACTATAACACCCCTAAAACGTATAGTTTTTTGAGTGAATTTTAAAGGTTTTTTAAATGCTAATTCCTAACTATATGAGGCCTGAAATCTATGTTTTTTTTCAGTGAATATATATATATATATATATATATACCTACATATCAAATTCAAATGACTCTACACGGAAAATTCACAGCGACCAATGCCACATTACAAGAAACAAGCTTCCACCAACCATCTGTAATCTCCAGCATACCGTACGGCAAATTCTTAAGGATTCGAAAAATTTGTACAGAGCCTGAGGAGAGGCAAAGACACAGCTCAGCAACCGCAAAAGGATTTGAGGAAAGGCAATACAATAGAAGTATCATAAAAGATGCTTAAAGAAATCAAATGAAAAGTCAAGGGAAGAATGCTGGATTCCAAAGCAACAAAATGCAACACAAGGACCTGAACCAATACTGTTAATAATGGATTTCTCTAAGGAATCAAAAGAAAAAACGTCCATTCTTTGAAAAAATTGGAAAATCTTGCAAATCTTGCAAATGGACAATAATGTTGGGAAATTGGTAGGCATGCATTCGAATGTTACATATCGAAGAGCAAGAAATCTGAAAGATAGACTCATCCATAGCCACTACAAAGGAAAAAATCAAAAAAGCAATCAGTGTCTTAAAACTCAAGGTTTCGTAAAGTGCCATCACTGAAATCAAATTAGCTAATAACAAAATATGGAAAATAAAAAATCTGATAACTTGCAAAAGCCAATTTACGATATACATGATTGAATGTCCATGCCTGCTCAAATATGTAGGCAGAACACTATGCAAACGCAAAAAGTGAATATTGGAACATGTACGGGCTACGATAAATGAGGATAAAATGAATGCAGTGGCCAAACATATGGAGAAGTATCATGGAAGTGATTAGAAAGTTTTGAAGTTCTATGGAATAGAAACTGTGCAACAAAACATTTGTGGTGGAAACAGGGAAAAAATATTGCGGCAAAAGGAATCGTACCACATTCTGAACATAAGAACACTCACACAAAATGGATTGAACCAGAGCAAGGAACTTTATATCTTTTTATAAAACAATTTTCTTTTTGCATTAAGAAACATATCTCAAAAATCTGTAAAATAATATGTTCTCGAGAACCAAATACACCCCTTGCTGACTCTCGGATTAGGGCAGAGACCTTCAGCATACCCAGTCGCACAGCGGAGCTTAGCGCTGCCGCGACACACTCGCATCCAGAAAACAGTTGACGCCATTACCGGCGTACACTGAGGCCACGCCCCCTCGAGGCCACGCCCCCTCTCACGCTATATGTAGGCGCTGAATACAAGCGTCCTGCCTATACCATTTCTCCTGAGGCGGAAGCCGGGAGTGTCACTGCATTGCTTGTATCTGTGTTTTTAAAACTTTCACTTGCGAGTCACTTATACTGTTGTTGTTTTTAAAACTCACCCCTTGCTGACGCTCGGATTAGGGCAGAGACCCTCAGCATACCCAGTCGCACAGCGGAGCTTAGCGCTGCCGCGACACACTCGCATCCAGAAAACAGCTGACGCCATTACCGGCGTACACTGAGGCCACACCCCCTCGAGGCCACGCCCCCTCTCACGCTATATGTAGGCGCTAAATACAAGCGACCTGCCTATACCATTTCTCCTGAGGTGGAAGCCGGGAGTGTCACTGCATTGCTTGTATCTGTGTTTTTAAAACTTTTACTTGCAAGTCACTTATACTGTTGTTGTTTTTAAAACTCACCCCTTGCTGACGCTCGGATTAGGGCAGAGACCTTCAGCATACCCAGTCGCACAGCGGAGCTTAGCGCTGCCGCGACACACTCGCATCCAGAAAACAGCTGACGCCATTACCGGCGTACACTGAGGCCAAGCCCCCTCGAGGCCACTCCCCCTCTCACGCTATATGTAGGCGCTGAATACAAGCGTCCTGTCTATACCATTTCTCCTGAGCCGGAAGCAGGGAGTGTCACTGCATTGCTTGTATCTGTGTTTTTAAAACTTTCACTTGCGAGTCACTTATACTGTTGTTGTTTTTAAAACTCACCCCTTGCTGACGCTCGGATTAGGGCAGAGACCTTCAGCATACCCAGTCGCACAGCGGAGCTTAGCGCTGCGGCGACACACTCGCATCCAGAAAACAGCTGACGCCATTACCGGCGTACACTGAGGCCACGCCCCCTCAAGGCCACACCCCCTCCCCACCTCTTTCATTCCTATAAAGCATGTGCATTTGGAGGAAGCGCAGCGGACGAGCGCAGCGGGAGCGCCGTCTGCGCGCCGAAGGCGCGCCTAAGGCAAGCCCGTCTGCGCCCGTCATCGCCAGAACATCGCCTCTCGCCTGTCCCCCTGCACAAACTACACAGCATAGAATACATTACGAAAGAGAGCGTCTCCTCGCACTTAACCCTGATATAAGATGCGACAAGCTTGGAGGCTGCCTTGGTCAAACAGGTCTGTACTGTGAGTCCTGTAGCTTTACGACACCTATACCCAGTCTATCTAGACGTAGAACTATTGCGCTAAAATACTCCTCCCTCCTGGTCCTCCAATTGAATGTCAGATCCCTTGTGAAACACCATGCTGAAGTGTACACCCTTCTAACGGATGAAAGCCCAGATATTCTGTTCCTATGCGAAACCTGGCTCCATGATGACCAGACTAGTATCCAGAACCTCACGCTGCCCGAGGGCTTCTCTATGAAAACCATAAACAGAGACTCAAGTGGTGGTGGGATAGCTGTCGTATACCGAACGACATATAACTGCTCCTTCATGAAGGAAGACATCTGGGGGTGCGAAAGCGCACGGTTTAAGATCACCACTAGTCCGCAGTTTACCCTCTCTGGCCTCTATATCTACCGTCCGCCCGGTCCGACCTCTAGGTTCATTGAAGAACTTTTAGATGTAGCTCATACTCTGGTAGTGTCTTCTCCCAACTTCACCATATTGGGAGATCTTAACCTCCATTTTGACTCTGTGTCTGACCCTACCATCAAGAACTTATTGGCGGATCTTACAGCCCTACAGCTAAACTTTCTTATTCATACCCCCACTCATTCTGCCGGGCACTCATTAGACCCTGTCTTTACCAACATCTTAGAGGCCATGGCTTATCTTCCCAAACCCATGGGCTGGACTGACCATTTCCTTATTAGATTTTCCATGATGGTCAGAGAACCGCTCACTAAAAATACTTCTAGTTCCTGCTATAAGAGGCCTTGGCACAAACTTTCATCTGGTGATCTTATCACTAATCTAGGCGATCTCCACTCCAATGCCGAGAACAGAGACATAAACGCAGCTTATGCTGCTTTCCATGAGTGGATCACCACAGGGCTTGATACCCTAATCCCAGCCAAATGGACCAAAACCCGTAGTACCCCTTCTAACCCATGGTACAATGAGACTCTAAAAACCATGCGGAAAGAATGTAAAAGAGCTGAACGCTGCTGGAGGAAGGAGTATAAGGACATTGATAAAGCCCTCTACCTGTCAAAGTTGAGGACGTACCATAAGGCGATACGTACCACTTGTGCATTTTTTTATGCTAAGGAAGTCAACTTAAGTTCCAACCCCACCAAAACTATTTTTAAACTAGTACAAAATCTCCAAAACAGCTCTAACCCAGTATCATGTATTACTTCCTCACAGCAATGTGAGGACCTCGCTACTTTCTTTATAGAAAAAGTGAGGAAAATCTACAACACTTTTCCACAGGATTTCCCTGAACTCCTCAACCCTCTTAACCCTTCGGCCGACAATCCTAGGCTGTCACTTATGCCTAGTATAACCCATGATGACCTAGCCAAACTATGCACACAGGTTAAGTCCGGTTCTCCTATAGATCCTATGAGACCAGCTAAATTTCTAGAATCCCTAGATTTTTTCCTCCCTCCCTTGGCCACCCTGCTCAATCTCTCCTTCTCCTCGGCGGTGGTTCCCACCTGCTGGAAGCAAGCATGGGTCTCCCCGATTATTAAAAAGCCTACGTTAGACCCCACAAAGCCAGAAAATGTTAGACCTATTTCGCTGCTTCCATGGGTATCTAAACTGGCAGAAGCCCACGTGAACAAAGTATTGTCCCACTACATGGTCCAAAATAATATCCTGAACCATCCCAGAATGGCTTCAGGCCAGGATTCAGTACTGAGTCCGCCCTGCTGACTACCATTGAGCACCTCCGGAACATACTGGACGCCGGTCAGAGTGCTGCGCTGATTCTACTTGACCTCAGCGTGGCCTTTGATACGGTCTCCCATAATATCCTGCTAAAACGTCTTGAGGCTATAGGGATTTGTGATCTTGCCCTTGAGTGGTTTCGGTCCTTCCTGAAGGATAGATCCTTCCGGGTTACAGCCCCCCCATTTATTTCTCTGCCCCATTCCATCGAACAAGGAGTTCCTCAGGGATCGGCGCTTAGCCCATCCCTTTTTAATCTCTATGTCCAGCCTCTCGCAGAAGTGGCAAAAGAGTGGGACCTTACGCTGGTGTCGTACGCTGACGACACGCAGCTGGTCATCACTCTGACTGAGGGCCCCTCAATTTCAGCTGCGAAATTTAGGGATGGCCTAGCGGCAGTTGCGCAATGGATGACGCGTAACTGCCTACAACTGTAATCTGGGAAAACAGAGGTGCTGCTCCTTGGAAAAAACCTCTGCTACTGGAGCGAACACTGGTGGCCGCCCTTGCTTGGCCCCATTCCTTCGCCCAAAACTGTGGTGAAGAATCTGGGTGTCTGGCTGGACTCCTCCCTTAATTTTCAGACCCACACAAAGAAAGTGGCAGCTACTTGTGTGGGTCTGCTGAGGAGCCTAAATCCAATACTTGGCTTCTTCGACCCCAAAACGCGCCAACTGATAGTTCAATCAATCATCCTGGCTCAATTGGATTATGCCAATGTTCTATTCCTTGGCGTCAATAAAGCAGAGATGGCACGGCTGCAACGGGTACAAAACTCAGCAGCAATGGCTGTGGTGGGCCTTCCCCGCAGGTGCTCTGCTAGAACTACCATCCAGAAGCTACACTGGCTGCGTATTGAGTCTCAAGTTCGATTCAAGACTCTCACCACTGCCTTTAAAATTCTCAGATCAGAATGTCCTGGACTCCTACGCCCACTCCTGGTACCCTACATTCCCCAGCGGGCCCTACGCTCCTTAGGACAGCACCTTGTGGTTGTCCCTCGAACCAGGCTCAGCAGAATGGGTGGCCGCTCTTTCAAGGTTTTGGGGGCGAAACTTTGGAACTCCCTGCCACTTCACATGCGCTCCATGACAAACCTGACGGCCTTTCGCAAGGCAATCAAAACCTATCTGTTTTCCCTGATTTAATCTTCCTGTTGTTTCACTCTCTCCCCTCAGGTATCTTTTATGGTTCAGCGCCGGGACGCCTCGTTGCTGGGGCAGCTGTTTTGCGCTATAACAAATTTTTAACATAACATAACATAACATGGATAAAAGATAAAAAATAAAAATTCACAGAACACTTTTACTATAATTTCACAGAAACATTCCAGTAGAACCCTTGCTTGGCGCAATACCTTTTCAATACTCCTTAATGTACGCTCTTCTAGGATCACTCCATATGGCACCAAGCTCACAATAGTCCCATCAGCAACCCTTCAAGCTGCCCTCACAATCACCCTCTACAAGAGTGGCATTGTGCTGATCCAAGCCTCAACAAAAAATCTTGAAAAATTCTCAGAACTTTTTTTCACTCTCTGTAACCATGTCACCGGTACGCCAAACAACTCACGGCCTAACCTTACTCCAACACCCCTGCCCAACTTGGAACACCGCAACCCCCTCACTATTCCTACCAACCTCCTTAACATTTCGGAAAATACCCAGAGCACGGCCCTACCTGGCAATACAGTTATGGATATGCTACTTAGGAAACAGGGGGCTCCTGCCTCTCCCATGACCTGCATACAAATACCCACAGTAGAGAATCAAAACCTGGTCTCGCAGGAATCACCGCTACAAACTCCTAAAGGCACCGGGGGTAATCCAGACTCTATCTCCAATATTGTTGAAGGACAAGCAATGACCGCAGGGACTGCCATAGTGACCCCTGACATTCGAACTGTGAGAATTTCACTTACTGAAGCACAGGAGAAGTCATATAATGCTGATACTACTCAGATGGCTGAAAAACAATCTATGTCTTTTTCTGGGGTGGGTGCGAATATAATGGGGGTGCAGGAGGACTTAATTGAAACAGCACCAATCTTATCTGTTGCGTCCGATGGGGCAATAACCTCTTTAATAGCCTCAACTACATCTGATAGCATGGTCACAGCTCTATACCCTGATGAACTCATTAACTCATGTGCAAAAAATTAGAAAATACGAACCTAACCGTATGGCAGTTGCCTCACAAATGAACATAGAGCTTGCAATGAAGATAATTGTAGAAAAGAAGGAAACTATATTAAGGATTAACACTAATAAAGGAATAAGTTCTACACCAGTTCAGATTACCCTATACGACAATGGGTAGGTTGAGTATAAAAAGTTGGAATGTTGGAGGGCTCCTAAACAGTGAGAAACGCAGGCGATTGGCTGAGTTAATTGGTTTAAATCCAGTGGATGTAGTATGTCTCCAGGAGACACATGTGCCTTGGGATAAGAAATCTTTATTAAATGTAAGGGGCTATAATCTGGCAATAGCTTCAACCCAAACGTCAAATATTAGAGGGGTGGCAATATTGACCAAGACACATTTGGGGGGGACATCACGCTACCTTTCCGACCCCCATGGCAGATTGGCTATAGTCAAGCTCACTCTTGGTATTACTATATGCAATGTGTATGGATCTAACAATGACGATCCTGCTATATTTGAACACTTAGAAGCAGAATTAGCCACCTGGCAGGGACCCTTAATTATATGTGGGGACTTTAATATCTCTCTTAATCTCTCACTAAAAACCGGTTCTGTGACAAAATATGTGGGCCGAAAACCCAAAGTGTATAAAGCAATTAAAAGACTAGTCAACAGCTTTGGTTTAATAGATGTCTGGGCTCAAAATAACAAACAGGATCCAGGGTACACTTATTTTTCGCACCCGCATCAGAAACATGTACGTATAGATTATATTTTTGTTACTCAGGAGTTATCCCCTTAGACTTCGATTGTTAAATGTCCCCAAATAATATCAGACCATAATGCCCTCATCCTTTCAACTGAATTTGGCTCCCCTCAAAAGCAACATAGGCACTGGTCATTCGATCGTAAACTTTTGGTTAACGCTGAATACATTATGTATATCAAGAAATGGACAGAAGAATTTTTTAATATGAATCGTTTCAGTTCTTCAAGAAATATTGCGTGGGATTGTTATAAGGCAGCACTTAGGGGAGAAACTACTAGCTGTCAAAACAGGATCTGAAACAAAAAAACTTAATGAACATAACCTGAAAATATCCACCCTAGCTAAAGCTGAAGCAGATCACACCAGGCTAATTTCTTTGGGGCAGGACGCCAAGCAATTAATGTATCAAGTAATTACATTGAAATCTGAGATAAACACAACTCTTAGCCAGAAAGCGGCGCAAACATATAGGGCCCATAGAAAAGATCTCTATAAGAATGGAGAGAAAGTAGGCAGACAACTGGCTCTAACCACCCGGCAAAAAAATGTTGCCAGTAATATTAGTTCAATTCAGGAGGGTGGTCAAACATTTACTAAAGCGACTGATATAATACAACTATTTCAGCAATACTATCAAAGTCTATACACTGAAGACCTAGCTACCACTGACACTCAAATAAATCTGTTTCTTAACAATTTTCTTGATAACGATAATGGAGAGAAAGTTCTCGACGAGGCTACTCGTGAAGATCTGGAAGGGGAAATTTCCATCGAAGAAGTATTAACAGCACTTACTTCGTTACAAGCAGGAAAAGCAGCGGGGCCGGATGAAATTCCAATAGATCTGTATAAAATTTTATCTGAGCAACTAGCCCCAATTTTGCATGATCTTTTTCTAGGGATACAATGGAACGGAGTTTCTCCTGCATCTTGGTCTGGAACCAGTATAGTTGTATTTCCTAAGAAAGGAAAGTCACCCGAATTTCTCACTTCATATCGCCCCATATCCCTTATTAATTCGGACTCTAAATTGTTTGCTGAAGTAATGGCCGGTAGATTAAGCAGGGTTATTGAACATCTGGTCTCTCCTTGGCAGCATGGTTTTGTTCCAGGTAAAGGGACTACCGATCACACCTGCAGGGCTCTGGCCCTTTTCGATGCCATTGCTGTCAGGGGAGGGCAGACGTCAATGATCCTGTTGGACGCCGAGAAGGCCTTCAACCGGGTGTCATGGAAATTTCTCTGGGCGGTTATGGCACGAAATAATTTTGGCCCCAAATTTGTAAAAGCTATGAAATCTATGTATACGTCCCCCAAAGCCAAATTACAAATTATGGGTTCTGAATCTGGTCAGATTAGTATATCTAGGGGTACTAGACAGGGCTGCCCTTGTTCGCCACTATTATTTGCGCTTTATATTAATCTGCTTATAATAAAATTCCTAGAGCATACACTTATTACTCCCATCCTGAGCCACTCATTTGAGACCAAAGTATTAGCCTACGCGGACGATATCGCGGTCATCACCGCTGATCCAGTAGTGGCTATGCGCGAAATCAAAGAATTAACTCTGGAGTATGGCTTATACTTGGGCTACTCCCTGAATAGGGGAAAGACTATTATACTGGCTACAGCCAATACAGTGTGTAGTGATCAAAGAAGGAGTCATAAAGCCACCTATTTGGGAGTCACTTTAAGGATTGATACCAAGCATATTGTAGCTCTGAACTATGACCCCCTCATTGCCAAGATTAAACAGGAACTAGATCGGGTCAATAATTTACATCTTTCGATCATTGGAAGAGCTAATTTTCTCAAAATGAATGTTTTACCCAGATGATTATTTCTTTTTAGTGCAATCCCGATAGCAGTAGAGTCAAGGATATTAAAAACACTCGACTCACTTATGTCGAAATTTTTATGGCAACACGGAAAGATTAGGAGATCGCATAAACTGCTCTCCCTCCCTATAGAAAGAGGTGGACTTGCTGTTCCAAACTGTACCTTGTACCACTGGGCTTTAAACATAAAACTCTCAACTCCTATGTTTTGTAATAGTAATGGAACTACACATGTTGATATTGATTACATTCCTTCAATATATGAGCTGGTTCTTGGTAAAGAAGCAAAGGGCCTTTTCCTCCAAGTAATTGACCATAGCATATGAAAAAGAAATACAAGTTTGAAATTATGTTAAGCGCTTGGAAAGTCTGGGAAAAAGTTGCTAAACTCCTACAACTTAAGAAACTTAACAGTTATACGCTATTATGGAAACATAGTACTCTTTGCACACCATCTTATGATGTGATAGCAAGAAAATGGGAAAGGATTGGTATAACTACAATTAGCGACTTCTTGTTTACTGATTTTGAAACAAAAATACCAACTCTCAAATGGTGACTACATTAAATTTGTGCAGGTGATAGCGTATCTAAGAGCAAAACGTCCCTCTATTTATTTGGGGAGAGTAGAGATAATGGAAGCCCTTAACAACACAAACACTAGAATAGGAGCACTTTATAGGCTACTCCTAATTAATATGTCGGATGACCTGGAAAAAACAGAAACTAGCTGGGCTACAAAATTAAACAATTCTGACGTAGATATTGATAGGATATTAGAGATGAGCCAACTTTTGATTATGGCCAGTAACTTAAAAGCCCAAATATACAAAACAGTCTTCAATCTCTATTACACACTCGCCAAGCTGTTTCTATGGGGGAAAAGGGAGAATGACATCTGCCCAAGATGCTCGAAAGGTCCTGCCACCCTGATACACATGTTTAGTAACTGTCCCTCACTTGTGTTAATTAAGAAAATGCTCTCGAATTTCTGGGAAGAGCTTTTTGGGCACAGGGTACCAGATTCAGATACACTCTTTGTCTTAGGATTCGATAGTACTCTAAAATTGAGAAAATCAGAGCAAAAAATACTATATATTGGTACCGCTGCCTTTAGAATCATTCTGGCAGCTCGCTGGAAGGAGCAAGAACCTGCTAGTTTTCAGATGTGGCTCTCCCGTTTTCTGGCAATCTATAGCATAGAGACGGCTATATATACTACAAGGGGAAAGAGAGCAAGGAAACTTGGGGAGTCACTCTGGCTTCCTATAACGAATTGGAAATTTAAACATAATCCTATGACTATATAAGGCTCTTAGATCGCTACATTCCAGCTGCTTGCTCTTTTGCCTATTTCGGTTATTCCTTTTCCTATTAATGAATTTGTAATGTCTTGCTTTATAAGATGTATTGTATAGATTCTGTCTGGCTCTGCCTGTGTTGGGTTCGTAACAATAAGGAAAAAGAGGAAATTGAAACCCTTCCTTGACGCTCCTGACCTAAAACATGCAGTCCAATCATTAGTTATTTCTCAACTGGAATATGGTTGCTCCACCCTCTCCGGCTTACCCAAGATCTCGCTGGCTCCATTAGAAGCCTGCCTCAATGCAGCCGCCAGACAACTTACAGGCTCGAGAAAATTGGATCACATCATTCCTCACTTGAAAGCTTTGAACTGGCTTCCCGTCGAGTCTAGGATCCACCTCAAACTGGCATGCATCACGCACAAGGCCTTACACTCTAACTCCCCTGCGTATCTTGCACAGAAGCTTGTGATATCTGGAGGAAGCAGAAACTCACGATCGGCCAACACCCTTCTCCTCCTGCCTGCACGCTTTAGGAAAAAAAAAACCTACAATCGAGCCTTCGCCGGTTCTGCACCAAGAATATGGAACTCCCTCCCTCCAGACATCAGAACAATCCCCTCCCTTGCACGCTTCAAAAAAGAGGCTAAATCCTTCCTCATGGGTAAATTGCTTGGCTAAACCTGCTCCCCAGCTACCTAAGAGACTATTGCCTCATCCTGCGACCCTGTACAGTACTCGTGTGATTTCCTGCCTATTGTATGACTCGTGTCTCTGTAAAATACCCGATGTATAGTTTCTCCTTTCTCAAATGTACAGTATTTGTTGGAATCTCCTGCCTACCTTATGACCCCGCAATTCTGTAAGCTCTATGATGTACAGGTCCTGTGATTTACTGCGCTCTATACTGCCCTTTGAATATGTACAGCGCACTGATACCCTCACAGGTCAAGTTTGCGCTCTATAAAACCTTAAAATAAATAAATAAATACAATATAAAAAACCTAGACCCACTGGAGGGACTTATTTTTACAAAGAAAATATAAGACAAAAATTAAAAATAAAAAAAATTGAAAATAATTGATTAACAATTACACGGAAAAAATACGACGGACATTGAGATTTTGAAACGAAAAAAGTATTTACTTTTGTGTTTACTTTGGTACTTTTGTGTTTATAATTCACTATCACTGTTTGTTTAAAATCTTTTTTTCACATGTGCACCTAAAAAACGAAGGAATGATTCATAAGGACTAAATCTCCCACAATCCTTAGGGGCTAAAACAAAAGAGACAGGCAATGACATCATAAACTTTAAAGTATTAGTACTGTGTTTGTGAACTGCCACCTATGATCGTGACCAAGGTCTTATGCTAAGACTAAAACACGTAGGTTGGCTGACTTGACCCCAACTATGAACTACTGAAAAAATTAAGTAAAAAACGCATGACACAGACGTGAGTACGACCCGTTTTGTCCGCCCCTAAAGGGAACGATTTCTGATTAATATATTTGAATATATACAATATATATGTATATATATATATGTTTATATTACCTACTGGCGGTCGCCAGTAGGTAGTTATAGTTAGGGCCAAGTTTCCATAGGAAGAAAATTTTTTGTTTTGCTTATAACTTTGGTGTCATTGGATGAATATTTGTGGCATTTACAAAACTAATTCTTTGTTCATATCAACTCCTATGTTGAAAGTGTGGGGGTGATTCGTCAAGGGGGGGCTGAGAAAAAAAGGGGGTCACAAAACGTGTTTTCTCCATGTTAATTTCCATAGGACATTTTAGACAAGGCTACAGGTCGAACGGGTGAACGGAATTACCCCAAATTTGGCAGGTAGAAGGGACTCGGTCTAGAATGCATGCTTTTGTTTATTTGGTGTAAATTTGTTCAGTAGTTTTGGAGAAATATCGAAATTTACAGATATAGATATTTGGGAATTCTACCATCTGATTGGCTGAGGCGTTACGAGTACGAGCTTACTGCTTATTCACTGCAAGCGGTTGCAATTAGGAAGTGTTGGCCGCCATTTTGTGATTCCGTTGAAGCGAGTAAGGGGAAAAAAGGGTCAAAAGAGTACAAAAGAGGAGGGTAAGAGTGATGTGAGCTCTGTAGGGTGGTTAGGGTGTGCTATAGAGGGAGTGTGAAGCGAAGTATTTACCCTTACCGGTGTGAAAGTGGTGTTTTGCCCACAGTGAGATGGTGGGGAGGTGCCGGTAAACTCGGGGATGAAAGCGTGTGCCTAAACCGTGAGCTGAGTGCTATAAACTGATGTGCTGTGGGCACTGTAGCATACTGGCGCAAGCAAAGTATTTACCCTTACAGGTGTGAAAGGGATGTTTTGCCTAGAGTGAGATGGTGCTGTGATGAGGTACTGGTAAACTTGGGGGGGAAACCGTGTGCCTAAACTGTGAGCTGAGTGCTGTAAACTGATGTGCTCTGGGGGCTATAGCGTACTGGCCGATGTAGCATAGCTGTGCAGATGGTGTTAGTATGCATTTAGACTCTAGCGGGAGTGGGAAGCAAACTACTCACTGGTACCGCTCTGAAGACTCGGGGATGAAACTGTGAGTCTAAGTCTGTAGTGTAGTTCCTATATTCCCAATAGGCTCTGCGCATTGGAATAACATAAACGATAGTTAAATACATTTTCGGGAAGTCGGGTCGGGTGCGTGCTTCGTGAGCGCAGAGTGCGCGGATCCCATGTGACCTCCAAAAAAAAGATTTCATTGGTTCATAACATTTTCCACTGTAACTATTGAAGGACCCCACCCATTTTAATCATTCTTGTTGGAGCATCTTTAGAGAGACATCTCTTTTCCTACAAGAACCCTTTTTGCTTGTTTTTTTTGTGTTTTTCAAAAAATATCAAACAAAATGGCATCTGGACAGCAGCAGCAGTAGGAAGAAGTATCTTTTGAAGAAGACTTCTTGTAGGAAGCACCACGTCCACAGAGGCCGGAATCTGTTGTGTGGAAATTCTTCACTTTTCCACCTGAGAGAAGAAAGTAAATGCGAGAAAGGTGACGTGCAAAATTTGTGACCGAGACCTGTGAAGAGGCAGTGAAAAAAAAAATACTCTTGTGGCAATGCTTCTATGTACAAGCATCTCCAGACCACACATCCTCTCAATCTTGCTCGGGAGGGAATGAGGCGAGCTGCTATGAACCCCTCACCTGCTGTGACAAGGAAGTCTGGAGCGTCCTTAGGAACACCTGCAATGGACATTAGGCCAGAATTCGCCTTTCTCGAGCAACACTGCTTGAAGTGTAAGAAACTTATATGCTTCGGTGAGCAGTTGGTGGATGCAGTTTGTTATGCGCAATGCAACCATCGTTGTTAATTTTTGTTTTTGTTTGTGTTTTTGGAATGATAAGTAATTCCAAAACTTTCTTGTTTTATTTGTTCTTTTTTTTTCATTTTTTGAAAAAACACCAAAAAAATACACATTTCTTAAAAAAAAAAAAAGAAAAAAGAAAAAAGAAGAAAAAAAAGTTCTTATCAGAACTACCTTATCTGGTTAAAGAAAGAACTATAATTTAAAGGTAATGTGTGAAAGTTTGGTTGAATATATGTATACACCACGATTGACTGAAAGAACGCATTAGTAGTGTACGGTGAATTTATAGGTGAAGATTTATGAGGAAGTACTGCAGCGTGACACTGCAAGCTATTTAGCTGCACTGCACTGAAGCACTTCCGAAGCACAGAGATGTGACATATGTACATGAATATGTTGCAACTCTGTGCTTCCCTCTGCACGGCTGCACAAATTGCAGCTATGCGGTGACACAGGCACCCTTGCACCATGGTGCAAAGATGTCTGTGTCATGCGGAGATTGTTTTTGTGCGGGAAGGGACACCTTCCTGCACAAAAACAGGAAGGGACATCTTCCTGCACAAAAACAATCAGTATAGTCCTTTTCGTCTTTCAATGTATGCTGTGGAATGCAGCATGCTTTGAAATAGGTAAAAATGAGGAGAAATGAAAACCATTCTCCTTGTTGAGCCTTGCTACACCAACTTTTGGATGGCACAGCATTCACACACCCACAGCAACACCTATGGAACGTCCCACCAACGCAAAGTTCTGTGTATGAAGTGGTCGTATTTACAAGGAGAGGAAAAACCAAGCAGTGTGGCTTTTACTCGCCTTGTAAATATGAAGGCGTGCCAGGGACCATCACTACGTTACAAAAAGTGACGTACTGGTGGCGCCGGGTGCTTGTAAATCTGCTCCATAAGTGCTTAGGTATTGGCAGACTGATACAATAAGAACATAGGGCTGGATGGGTGACTGAAGAATTGCATGAGACTGACAGGAGGGATTCTACGCTGCATGGATACTACTTCAGTATTTAATGGAGTGGACCAATAGTATGTATCTGCTTAGAGATTTGTAGGGATTATGCACAGAATATTTAATGTGTACTTGTGTTGGTGCCTAGGTCATTTTATAAGAATACCAGTAGTAACTGGAATGATGACAGTGCTGCAAACAGAATGAACACTTAATTTATAAGTGCTTACATATTGGTGGAGTGATAGTATAAGTAGATAGTGGTAGATAAGTGATTAAAGAAGTGCATGGGACAGACGATTCCTACACTGCATGAGTACTAACTGGGTATTTAGAAGAGGGTATCAATAGTATATAGCTAGTTAAAGGTCTGCTTGGATAGTGCACAAAATATTATAGCTGTACTTGTGTTAGTAGCTAAGCCATTCCATAAGTTCATGACTAGTAACTAGTATAATTATAGTATTACAAACAGAGTGTACAGTGAATTTATAAGGCCTTAGGTATTGGTGGAGTAATAGGATAAGTAGATAGTGCTGGATGGATGAATGGAGAACTGCATGCGACAGACAGAAGGATTCCTAGACTGTATAGGTACTAACTGAGTATTTAAAAACTGTATCAATGCTATGTAGCTGATTAGAGGTCTGCATGCATAGTGCACAGAATATTGTGGCTTTCACTAGTTTTTCTGGCTAGGCCATTCCTTAGGTACATGACTAGTAACTAGAATAATGTCAGTGCTGCAAAGAGAATACATGTTGAATTTATAGATGCTTAGGTATTGGCGGAGTGATAGGATACGTAGATAGTGCTTTATGGGTGATTGTAGAAATACATGGCACAGACAGAAGGATTTCAACACTGCATAGGTATTAACTGGGAATTTAGAAGAGCGTATTAATAGTATGTAGCTTGTTGGAGATCTGCATGCATAGTGTACAATACATTGTACTTGTACTTGGGTTAGTGTCTAGGCCATTCCTTAAGTATATGACTAATAACTGGAGTAATTTCAGTGCAGCAAAGAGAGTGCATGCTAAATTTATAAGTGCTTAGGTTTTGGCAGAGTGATAGGATACGTACATAGTGCTGGATGGGTGAATGGACAAATGCATGGGACAGACAGAAGGATTCCCAGACTGCATAGGTATTAACTGCGTATATAAAAGACTGTATAAATGCTATATAGCTGATTAGAAGTCTGCATGCATAGTGCACAGAATATTGTAGCTGTACTAGTATTGGTGTGTCTGTGGTTTCAAGAATGGTAGTCTGTATTGTAGGGTGTGAGGAGGTGCATCAGATGATCACGTGGATGATGTCATCAGTGATGTCATTTGAGATGTCATCAGTGATGTCACTGACCATGTCATGAGTAATGTAATATGTGATGTCATCAGCACTGTATTGCGGGGGCGTTAGTTATAGTTAGCACAACAAACTATAGCGGCCAAATTTCTCTTGTTTTGTATGAGTGAAATGTCCAACTAACTATGACATCCATGAAACCTGTGGTTTTTTCAGGGAATTTCTGAGGTTTTTTTTCAAATACTAATTTCTAACTATAATGTCCCTGAAACGTGTGGTTTATTCAGTGAACTGTATATATATGTATTTAATTTCCTCTCACGCTGACAAGGAAGGAACCAGCACTCAGGTTGTAGTTTGGAAGTATTTAATCTGCAAAGGACGTGATCCACGAGTTTTGGCTCGTCCACACCTTGATAACGATACAAGACGTCATTGTAGCATCCTTATTTAAATGTACAAATGCCTCCAGTCTCCAGCATTAATAAAGGACTACATATTACTTTAATCCAAAAAGCTGGTGGCCATATTGGCCTAGTTACGATGTGAAAATTCAGGAATTGATACAATAAACAAAAGAAAATAAGTGTTCATATGCACACAATGCATATGGCTGGGTTCCAACTGGAATGGCATGGTGAGCAAGAAAATGATGGATTTAGGGCCAGATCTTTGTACTGGGGTGAATATATGACATTGATCTGCATTCTGTCCATTAACTGTTGTTTTTGCATTTGTCACCCCGACAGGGACAGGCATGCTCAGATGTGTGTCCCGTGCTCTCCATGCCACTGGAATCAAGCTATCCTGGCTGATGATGGCTGAAAGCCCGAAACCGGTCCTAGGATGCTTGTTTCCAGTCCAATGAGGACCTGGCTTGGGAGTTTGGGCTGGACAGTTCTCATGGGGCACAGGGTCAAGACTGATATGAATATGGCTGGGTTCAAACTGGAATGGCATGGTGAGAAAAAAAGATGGATTTAGGCCCAGAACTCTGTACCTGGTTGAATGTATGACATTGTTCTGCATTCTGTCCATCAACTGTTGTTTTTGAATTTGTCCCCCCGAATGGGAAGGGTATGCTCAGACGTGAGTCCCTTGCTCTCCATGCCACTGGAATCAAGCTATCCTGCCTGATGAGGGTTGAAAGCCTGAAACCGGTCTCAGGATGCTTGTTTCCAGTCCAGGAAGTCTGTTGGCATGTATGGTTGTACTACCACTGCCTCTTCCTTCTGCCCAAAATGGTCAATTATATTACCACAGCCTCTTTTGCCAGTCCTGTATTGTTGGTTTGTTGCCCCTGCCCCCCTTTCCACTGCCCTCCCCCTTGGTGCCTGCCCAGTGTGGTCAAACCTACCTCCCTTCAATTTTCAAAGTCTGTGCCCCTGGCCTCTCCTTCTCAACAGTATCCTAATGAACAACTAGATTGCTTACATTCTATATTTATTACAAAAGTGTGGAACGCCTGACGTCATCTTGATGTAATCAAAACTGTAATACCTAGAGCATTTCCTTTATAAATTACATATATGAGAGGGTCTTATTTGCATCAAAATTATTGTTACTGCTCTAAAAAACTAAATTGAGGACATATTTTCTGAGTTTTCAAATAGCGACAAAGCACTTTTAAATTATTTGTTATCCTTATGTTTTTTTATCCAGTTGACCACTTGATTAAATGTTGCACTTAGGGGAGAGGATGTGGTGTTTACTTCCAGAGCTGCAGACTTTGAAACTGGGGAACCAGGTTGGAGTTTCTGCTTCAGCTCGAAATTCTGTGATTCTGGTCAAATCACGTAATCTCGCCATGTCTACAACCAAAATCAATTTGTTCTTGAGTGATGTACCCAATGCTCATATAAAGCACTCCAATACCTGACAAGTCTGCACTATATAAAGCTGCAAAAACACAAAAAAATAAAAAGTGTTTTGCACACTTCTGTCATTAGGCTACATGTGGGCGACATCTGGGTAATATTTGTGCTACATTTGGGCTCTTTTTTCTGGTGGCTTTCTTGGGAGATTTATTTGTTATGAAGTTTCCTAATTTCCTCATTTACTGCAGTCTCCTCAGTAGGAAATGCTTTCAGTTTTTTACTTTGATTCCATTAAGAAGGTATTCAGATATGTCACACATTTGCTATAAATTCTGAATGTTAGTACTCTAGTTGCTCATTAGATCACTGTAGTAAAGCTACTGCTCACCACGGAAGTCTGCTGCTGATATCAAAAGTGCATGTTTCAGTCTGCATGTCAGAATTGTTTTAGGAAATAGAAGAGGATTTGAGAAGTCACTCAAAATGTGCCATCATTTTCTCTTTCTTCAGCACTAATCATAATTTCTATGGCAAATTAACCCCTTCATTGTGTTCTTTTTTTAAATTAAATGTTTTTAGTGTTACCAGTTTATTCCGATCAAGATGGCTTCAGGTGTGCCATTCTTTTGTCATAAGCAAGATAGTAAGCGCTTTCGTTGTTCTTAAGAACACTCTGGGACATTCTGTCTTTGAGCTCTAGTTGGGCTACATCTGGATGATATTTGTGCTACATTTGGGCTCTTTTGTCTCTGGTGGCCATCTTGGGAGACTTAGTTGTTATGAAGTTTCCTAATTTCCTCATTTACTGCAGTCTCCTCAGTAGGAAATACTTTCAGTTTTTTACTTTGGTTCCATCAAAAAAGCATTCAGATGTGTCACACATTTGGCATGAATTCTGAATGTTGGCACTCTAGTTGCAGATTAGATCACTGTAGTAAAGCTACTGCTCACTAGGGAAGTCTGCTGCTGGTATTCAAAGTGCATGTTTCAGTCTGCATGTCAGAATTATTTAATGAAATAGAAGAGGATTTGAGAAGTCAATATGTGCCCTCATTTTTCTTTCTGCAGCACTAATCATAATTTCTATGGCAAAATGAACGCCCTCATTTTATTCACTTGCAAATTAAATGTTTTAAGTGTTAGCAGTTTATTCCAACCAAGATGGCTTCAGGTGTGCCATTTTTTTGTCATAAGTAAGACAGTAAGCACTCTAGTTGTTCTTAAGAACACTCTGGGACATTCTGTTATTGAGCTATACGTGGGCTACATCTGGATGATATTTGTGCTACATTTGGGCTCTTCTGTCTCTGGTGGCCATCTTGGGAGATTTCTATGTTATGAAGTTTCCTAATTTCTCCATTTCCTGCAGTCTCCTCAGTAGGAAATATTTTCAGTTTTTTACTTTGGTTCCATCAAGAAGGCAGTCAGATGTGTCACACGTTTGACATAAATTCTGAATGTTGGCACTCTAGTTGCTCATTAGATCACTGTGGTAAAGCTACTGCTCACCAGGGAAGTCTGCTGCTGGTATTCAAAGTGCATGTATCAGTATGCATGTCAGAATTGTTTTATGAAATAGAAGAGGATTTGAGAAGTCAAAATGTGCCCTAATTTTTCTTTCTGCCGCACTAATCATAATTTCTATTCAAACTGAATCACTTCATTTTGTTCCTTTCCAAATTAAATTTTTTAAGTGTTACCACTTTATTCCAATCAGGATGGCTTTAGGTGAGCCATACTTTTGTCATAAGTAAGACTGTCAGCGCTCTAGTTGTTCTTTAGAACACTCAGGGACATTCTGTCATTGGGCTATACCTGGGCTACATCTGAGTGATATTTGTGCTACATTTGAGCTCTTTAGTCTCTGGTTGCCATCTTGGGAGACTTACTTGTTTTGAAGTTTCCTAATTTCCTCATTTACTACAGTCTCCTCATTAGGAAATACTTTAATTTTTTTACTTTGATTTCATCAAGAAGGCATTCAGATGTGTCACACATTTGCCATAAATTCATAATGTTTGCACTCTAGTTGCTCATTAGATCACTGTAGTAAAGCTACTGCTCACCAGGGAAGTCTGCTGCTGGTATTCAAAGTGCATGTTTCAGTCTGCATGTCAGATTTTTTTTTCATGAAATAGAAGAGGATTTGAGAAGTCACTCAAAATGTGCCCGAATTTTTCTTTCTGAAGCACTAATCATTCTTTCTATGGCAAAATGAACCCGCTCATTTTGTTCCTTTTTAAATGAAAGGTTTTAAGTCTTAGCACTTTATTCCAATAAAAATTGCTTCAGGTGTGCTATACTTTTGTCATAAGTAAGGCTGTTAGCACTCTAGTTGTTCTTTAAAATGCTCTGGGAACCTGCAGTAGACCACAAAGGAATCAACTGACAGTCTCTGCCCTTGTTGGATGTTGTCAGGTCCCAGATTCTTCGCAGAAGCAGAACTGATGCTGGCTCCCAATGCCCCCCCTCCGGTGATGTCGCTCAGCCAAGCAGCTGCACCAGAGACGGGGAAAGGGGAATTGGACCGAAAAGAGAGACACTCCGACAACAGATGGTACCCTCTAGTCCTTTAAGATATGTCATGGCTTCGGGACTGCACTCGGGTTCCTAATGCACACAGACAGGGAGAAAGACAACTCAACAACCTCCTAGATACAACTCCTGAATGACAATTCTGAATACAAAATCTATCCTACCAGCTGTCTTCAGAGTCTTGCTTCTCTCTGTGTATGAATGTGAGTTGCTACCAGTGAAGAGATAGATATTTCTGGAAGAAAGAATGTCAAATTAGGTAACTTACAATTGTGGTTATTCTCTATGTTACACTCTGAGGGAATGGTTACGCTACCTTCTTTACTGGTCGGTTCTCTTGTAAAGGAATGAACGGTTATACTTGTCTCTGTGTTAAAGTCTCCAGTACTCTTGCTGAAACGCGCAAAAAGGAACAAGGAAGGGAAGAAAGGAAGGAAAGTACCACGGAAGTGCAAGGGGTTGGTTCTGGCTGGTAGAGTACTCAGAGGCTCAGAGCAAGGAAGGATTAGAAAAGTCTTACTTCATCTTCTTCCGACGATACTATGTTCATTGACGAAACTTCAAACACCTCACCTCAAACCACTGGACTGAAGAGAGATACGTAGCTTGGAATTCTCTATTCACTAGGATGATTTCTTGACGAGGAACAACTTGACAGAGTTTCTTTAAGGGTCAGTAAGTTCAGTGACCAATGAACACTGCTAGGTCACTTTTCTCAATGAAGAATGTACTACTCGCAATTGCCAGTGAAGATATTAACAAACTTGTAAATTCAATGAACACGGAGCACTGACTATAACTCCAATGTCTTAACTATGAGTCACATGAATTCGGTGTCTCAATCTACACCCAAGAACGCCTAACTAGAATTTCCTCAATACTTGTGAGCGCACTTGAATAACGGCCACTCACGGCGAAATCTTTTTTGAAGTGCGCAGTGTACAGCGCGCTCGCTCCTCAACTCAGCGAAAGACTAGAACATAACTATTTACCAGCCGCGGCAATAGTGGCGGCCATCTTGGAATTACATTTTAACAAAGATCGAACCAAAGATTAACCATCTCTGGCTTCACAATCACTCTGGGTCTCTTCAGAACCTGGGAGGACAGTGTACCGTGCAGAGCGCTGACAGTGTGATTCCTGACAGTACCCCCTCTCAAGGACCGAGGCATCGGTCTTGGCTTGGACGGGAATTGAGAATGAAAACGTTTAACCAACTGAGGAGCATGCACATTGTCGGCTAATTCCCAGGAACGATCCTCAGGGCCATATCCCTTTCAGTCAATCAGATTAAACAGTCTGTTGGAACGAAACTTAGAATCCAAAACCCCTTTGACCTCATACTCGGAATGTCCTTGAAGGAGGAGTGGGGGAGGAGGTTTTGCGATTCGGACATGAGGGGAGGTTTTCTTCACCAAAGATACGTGGAAGACAGGGTGGATACCCATGATAGGAGGGAGTTTCAATCTCACAGGGACTGGACCCAAGACCTTATCAATTACAAATGGACCCACAAAACAAGGCTGAAACTTCCTATTCCCTTTGAGACGCAAATGCTTAGTTGACAACCACACCTTATCTCCCACCTGGTAAACTGGGGCTGGCTTTCGATGTCTATCCGCCCCCTGCTTGTACTTCTCCTTGGCCTTAATCAAGTTCTTTTCTGCAGACTTATGAATATGGGACATGTCCTTCAACAACTCTCCTACAGCTGGAACCCCCAGGTCATCTTGAACAAGAAAGGGATTCGGATGCCTACCATAATTGAGATAAAAAGGGGAATAACCAGTAGAGGCGCTCTTAGCATTATTACATGCAAATTCAGCCATCCACAACTGATCAGCCCACTCTCCTCCCTGATCCATAAGAAACATCCTCAGGTATTGTTCTAATTCCTGATTTTGGCGCTCAGTTTGGCCGTCAGTCTCCGGGTGATAACTAGTGGAATATCTAGCCTCCACCCCCAACCCATGAAGAAATGCCTTCCAAAAATGGGAAACAAACTGAGCTCCCCGATCTCATATTACAATCTTGGGAACTCCATGTAACCTTACTATGTATTCCCCAAACAATCGTGCCAGATCTTTTGCAGAGGGGAGTCCAGACAAAGGGATAAAATGACACATCTTGGTGAAAGTGTCCACAAAGACTAAGATGGTTTTAAACCCTTTACTCTTAGGCAGATCTACGATAAGGTCCATGGTTACCATTTGCCAAGGACACGTAGGAGTTGGCAAGGGTTGCAACATTCCCTGCAGGGCTTGTCGGGTAGAATTACTTCGAGCACACAAATCCCAAGACAGGACATACTGTTTGACAGAGGAGGACAACCCAGGCCACCAAAAATAACGCTGAACTAAATCCTACGTTTTCATAACTCCTTTATGACCAGCTATCGGTTGATCATGGCACATCTTCAGGGCTTTCTCCTGTAAAGGCAAGGTCGGAAGATACAAGGCTTCTTGATGATATGGTAGTTGCTGTTGACACGTGCGCCCAGAGTCTTGAGCTACCCAAGCATTAATTTCTTCTGTAGTCAAACTATTCCGGACTTCCTCTTGGATACTATCCAAAGTGATGGCACAGATAACTTGAGTCTCAGGGATAATGGGCTGAATCTCCACTGCATGCTGCGTTTCCACTGTATCAATGCGAGACAACGCATCAACTTTACCATTCTTCCTGCCAGGCCGATAAGTGATGACAAATCAAAATCAGAAAAATAAAGGGACCAAACTTAACTGTTGAGGAGTCAAAGTCTTTTCCGTTTTCAAAAATTGTAAGTTCTTATGGTCAGTGAACACAGTGACCATATGACGGGCCCCCAGAAGATAATGTCTCTAATCTTCAAAAGCGTCTTTTACTGCCAAAAGTTCTTTTTCCGCAATTGTATAATTGATCTCAGCAGAATTCAGTTTCCGTGAACGGAAGGCAACGGGGTGCAATTGCCCTGTCTCTGGATGTTTTTGTGAGCGAACCCCTCCAATTGCTTGATCGGAAGCATCCGCCTCCACAAAGAAGGGTTCTGCCGGATCTGCATGGCGAAGTAGAGGCGCAGTGGTGAAGCTCTTCTTCAGAATAGAGAAGGCACTCTCTGCCTCAGCTGACCACTGAAATTTCACTCCCTTCTTGAGTAGCCTGGTAATGGGCACAATCAACTGTGAAAACCCGGAAATAATTTGGCGATAAAAGTTGGCAAATCCCAGAAACCTCTGAATTTCCTTCACATCCTTTGGCGATGGCCAACTCTACACTGCCCGTACATTTCCAGGATCCATCATAACTCCTTGCGGAGACAAGACAAAGCCTAGGAATTCCACAGGACTTGAACTGAACACACATTTCTCTAATTTCACGAAAAGATGGTAAATCTGTAAACGCCCCAACACAGCCTTCACATGTTCCGGATGCTCTTGAGGGTCCTTAGAAAAGATAAAAATATCATCTAAGTAAATGACTGCAATTTTATCAATTAGATCTCCCATGATGTCGTTAATAAAATGCTGGAACACTGCAGGGGCATTACACAAACCGAAGGGCATCACACAGTATTCGAACAAAGCAAACTTAGTTTGGAATGCCGTCTTCAACTCGTGACCCTCCTTCATCCTGACCAGATGATATGCCCCACGCAAATCCAACTTGGTGAAGATTTGTGCATCTTTAATTTGATCCAGTAAAACCGAGATCAAAGGTAAAGGATAACGATTCTTTATCGTGGCTCTATTCAAGGCTCGATAATCAATGCAGGTTCTCAAGGTTCCTTCTTCTTTTTTAGGGATGAAAAACAATGGGGATGACAAGGGGGATTGAGAAGGTCTGATGAATCCATTTGCCAAATAGCGGTCTAAATATTCCTTCAAATATTGATTCTCTTTCTATGTCAGAGCATAAATCCTACTGCAAGGGAGGACCGCCCCAGGTTCTAAATCAATAGCACAATCATAAGAGCGATGCGGGGGCAATATCTCAGCTTCCTGTTCGCTAAAAACCTCCCGGAACTCTTGATATTCCTCTGGAATTTCAACTGAACTAATCACATTGATTGATTGTCCTCCATGCGAAAGCAATTGAGACTGAGTCGGAACGGAACTGGACGTATCCTTACAATAGCAATGTTCCTGACAAAAAATGGATTGCATCTTTACAGTTTGGTTCTCCCAGTCAATAGTTGGATTATGCAAAGTGAGCCACGGCAATCCTAAAATTAACTGAAACTGTGGTGCATCAACCAAATTAAATTGCACCTGTTCATGATGACCATCTGCCTGAAAAAGCTCCACAGGTTCTGTGTGACAAGTGATGCGGCCTGAGGACAGAATGGTCCAATCCACAGCTCGTACAGATTCACTCTTATCCTTCCGAATGGCTTGTATACCTATTCGTCTGGCATATTTAATGTCACAAAAATTGCCTGTAGCTCCCGAGTACAACATAACTGCCACTCCGACGATTTCTCGATCTCGAACCTTCAATGTCAACTGTAAGATAAGATGAGGCATCAAGGTTTGCAAGGTGTTTAGAATTGAATGACTTGCTGTGATTGTCTTCTCCTCTTCCACCATCAGAGCGACCCCCGCTACTGATGGTTCATGGCGTTTCCCTTCATCGGAATCTTGGGTCGTTTCGGACATTCGTTAACAAAATGTCCCGGCATTCCACAATACAAGCACAATCTTTTCACTCGTCTCTGCTCCTTCTCTTCCTTGCTCAAAGGACCACCGACTGCTCCTATCTGCATAGATCCCACGCACTAGCACTCTTGGTTACTTCAGTCTTGATTCTATCAAAACGCGGAAGGTTCACCTGAAAATCTTTTTTCTTCTCACCTTTTCTCTCTACACTCCGATTATCCAATTCCAGTACTAAATCCACCAATGCAGAGAAATCTGTTGGCCGATTGGGAATTTGTGCTAGAGAATCCTTCAACTCGTCACGGAGTCCTCGGTAGAACAAAGCTGCTCTTTTCTCTTCCGGCCATTGAGTTTCAACAATCAATTTGTTAAAATGTGCCAAATAAGTAATTAAATCTCCAGATCCCTGTTGCAGCTCCAGCAGTTCATTGTCAGTGGCCTGAGATATCCTCCTTCTATCAAAAATGCGAAGAAACTCTGTTTTGAAACGATCAAAATCATGCAAGAAAGGATCATCTCGAGTAACCAAGAGCATGGCCCAATTGGCAGCATCTCCTCCCAGATATGACAAAACAAACGCCACTCTAGACTGAGCATCGGGAAATAGGGTAGGGCGACACATAAAATGTAAGGAACATTGGGTTAAAAACAATTGGGCCTTTTGAGGATCCCCATGAAAACACTCTGGGGCTGCTAATGGAATTAAAGGGGAAACAGAATGAATGACTTGAATTCCTGTGCCACGGGGGTTTTTTGAAAAATAGGACTAGAAGGGCGCGCTACCTGGGTTGATACGTTACAAAGTGTGTGAGAGGCAAGATAGTCGTTTATGTAGTGCGTGAAGAGCAGACGGCAAAACACCCTTAACCGTCCAAAAAAGTCAAAAGACAAAACAATTATACATAGCTAAGCTCTCGCAACTACATTTGTGTTCAGCCAAACAAGGTACAATGACCAAAAGTTCAAAAAGAAGCGCAGAAGCAGGTTCTTTGATGTAAGTCTTCTTGTCACAGCAAGATGTTTAATTTTCTCCAGACTTGAGAATATTACAGTCGCCGACACGTGTTTCGTCGTGTGCGGTTGAGTCACACGACTCTTCAGGGCTTCCACTCCAATTCCAATGTATGGATGGAGTAAGTCTGGACCTCTGAAAGCTCAGTATAAAGCAATGGGTTTTTCTGTGAGTTTAAGAGACAGCCGATGCTGTGTAACACAATATTCAGTTGCAGTGTAAAAGATTGTCTTATCCCACTGGTAGTTTTCATATGAAGGAATAGCACTCTGCTTGTAGCTATGGTGTAGGGCGGAGAGCCGGGAGGGGATTCTTTATGGCGCCAAAAGAGGAAACGGGTACGTATCCTCCGCGGTGGTGTGCTCTCCGACGGTGCCTCGGGAATGACTTGTGCTACCGTTCTAGTAACAGAATCTGATGTCGCCTTACTACTACTCTGACAAGGACCCACTGGATCACTCATAGCCAACCCATCTACCTTCTAGGATAACAGCATGGTCTCCCGACGGGAAACTATCAATTCCTGTTTCAAAGTTTTATTTTCTTCCCTAACTGCCCCAATTTCTCTCTGTATCCCAACTAACATATCTCCTAAAGTTTTTAAATTAAACTCTTCAACCATTCTGCCTGGGCGAATGAACCACTTGGGCACTTCAAACTGTCAGGTCCCAGATTCTTCGCAGAAGCAGAACTGATGCTGGCTTCCAATGCCCCCCCTCCGGTGACGTCGCTCAGCCAAGCAACTGCACCAGAGACGGGGAAAGGGGAATAAGACAGAAAGGAGAGACACTCCGACAACAGCTGGTACCCTCTAGTGCTTCAAGATATGTAATGGCTTCGGGACTGCACTCGGGTTCCTAATGCACACAGACAGGGAGAAAGACAACTCAACAACCTCCTAGATACAACTCCTGAATGACCATTCTAAATACAAAATCTATCCTACCAGCTGTCTTCAGAGTCTTGCTTCTCTCTGTGTTTGAATGTGAGTTGCTACCAGTGAAGAGATAGATATTTCTGGAAGAAAGAATGTCAAATTAAATAACTTACAATTGTGGTTATTCTCTATGTTACACTCTGAGGGAATGGTTACACTACCTTCTTTACTGGTCGGTTCTCTTGTAAAGAAATGAATGGTAATAATTGTCTCTGTGTTAAAGTCTCCAGTACTCTTGCTGAAACACGCAAAAAGGAACAAGGAAGGGAAGAAAGGTAGGAAAGTACCAGGGAAGTGCAAGGTGTACGTTCTGGCTGGTAGAGTACTCAGAAGCTCAGAGCAAAGAAGCTTTGGAAAAGTCTTACTTCATCTTCTTCCGACGATACTATGTTCATTGACGAAACTTCAAACACCTCACCTCGAACCACTGGACTGAAGAGAGATACGTAGCTTGGAATTCTCTATTCACCAGGATGATTTCTTGACGAGGAACAACTTGACAGAGTTTCTTTAAGGGTCAGTAAGTTCAGTGACCAATGAACACTGCTAGGTCACTTTTCTCAATGAAGAATGTACTACTCACAATTGCCAGTGAAGATATTCATGAACTTGTAAATTCGATGAACACGGAGCACTGACTATAACTCCAATGTCTTAACTATGAGTCACATGAATTCGGTGTCTCAATCTACACCCAAGAACTTCTAACTAGAATTTCCTCAATACTTGTGAGCGCACTTGAATAACGGCCACTCACGGCGAAATCTTTTTTGAAGTGCGCAGTGTACAGCGCGCTCGCTCCTCAACTCAGCGAAAGACTAGAACATAGCTATTCACCAGCCGCGGCAATAGCGGCGGCCATCTTGGAATTACATTCTAACAAAGATCGAACCAAAGATTAACCATCTCTGGCTTCACAATCACTCTGTGTCTCTTCAGAACCTGGGAGGACAGTGTACCGTGCAGAGCGCTGACAGTGTGATTCCTGACAGTTGTACATGTTTTACTGAGAATGTCAGACTTACATCTCACTGACTGAGAAAGATAATGTGAATTTTCAGAAAATATGCTCTCAGTTTAGCTTATAGATCACCTTCCAAACCTCTGTGAGAAAAGCATGAGAAAATAGTTTTCTCTCAAACATGATTCATGATATCCCAGCAGAAGGCTTTTTCACATGGTAAAATCACCTTAGAACACACCACAATTCCTAAAATGTGTATGGTACCATCAACGAATGATTTATAATGTAACCAAAGCCCTAAAACCTTCTATTAACTGCAATGCTATTTAATGAAGTGCTATCATGTATATTAGTCCCAAGATGGCTGCCAACACTTCTTGGATGAAGTGCTGACAGACAATCAGATCTCACGATGAGATGTGTGGTTAGTCTCCACCCTGATATATATATATATATATATATTATTTTTCCTTTATTATCTAAAAACTACTGAACAGATTTACACCATTTAAAAAAATGGTGACTGCCAGTAGATTATATATATATATATATATATATATATATATATATATATATATATATATATATATATATATATATATATATATATATATATATATATATATATATATATATATATATATATATATATTACCTACTGGCTATCGCCAGTAGGTATATATAGTTAGGATTTATTCCCTATGGGATTTTTGAAAATTCTATGTCTAATAACTTTGGCGTTTGTGGACGGAATCGGCTGAAATTTTCAGGAAAATGGCACATTTTGTTTCTGAGCAGCCCTTAAAAATTTGGGGGGGTTTTGTCGAGGGGGGGCCGAGAAAAAAGGGGGGTCCCAAAACGTGTTTTTCCCATGTTAATTTCCATAGGGCGGTTGGACTCACTTTTAGTTTGAACGGCTGAATGGATTTGCACGAAACTTGGCAAAATTGTAGGGACTGTTAGCCCGATGTGCCTTTGCTAGGTCTCAATATATGTGCTCCAGTAGTTTTTGAGAAATTAACGTTCAAAACAAGATATATATCTGTAACAGCGCTCCGGGCTGCGCTCCGGTTCGCTTACTTTTCCCGAAACGGAACTTTGCGCGCAGAAAGCTGATTGGCTCTCCGGTGTCTGTCAACATTCTAAACATTCCGGAGCGGCCGCCATCTTATCTCTCGGTAGGATCGAGAGAGAAGAAGAGGTGAAAAACGAAGGGGGAATTTAATGAAAGGGGGCAAGGTATACCCCTCTTGACCCCCTAGGAATGTTGTTGGGGTTATTAAAGGGTCCCGTGGGAAAAATAAAAAAAAATGATTTTTCACGGTAGAAGCGCTTCACGGGCCGCGAACTGGGCCGCAAACTGGTAGCGAAACGGGAATTTGCCATTTTGTGCTTCGTTTTAATTAAATTACTAGGTATAAGGGGGTGCGGGAGACGTATCCTAATCCCCTATGTTTCCTGAGGGTGGCTGAGGAGGCTCATATATGTTGATACATCTCTTCCAGCGGCTGTGCGTGAGCTTTTTTTTTTTTTGCTGCGTGACGTCTGTTAACGTTCGATTCGATGGAAATCAGGAAGTGTTGACCGCCAATTTGTCAGTGCGATAAAATATTTTGTTATAAATTAATCCTTATTGATAAACATTGTCTGCGCCATCTTGCCTTTTTTCCAATGCCACAATTTTGTCGTGCACGGCAGCCATTTTAGATGCCAGGCCGGTCCCAGGCTATCACCTAGCCCTGCGGATGTAGTTTATGGCCCCAGCTGTAGAGAATCGAGACATGCCAACCCTCCCAATTCAGGAGTGAGACTACTGATTTCAGTGCTAGTCTCCCGCCTCCCGATTCCTGCAAGGAAAAATCCGGGGGCATATTACCAACAACTAGCGATAATTTTTGTCTCTAACTTGTTTAGAGACAAAAATTATCGCCGCACATCGGCGAATTTTATTTTATTTTAACGGCCGCAATGCATGAATATCGCTGAAAAGATATCCAGCAACTGCTCTTAGCCATGTTATCCACCTTCCATTGGATAACATGGCTAAAAACTGCTCTGTGCGTGAGCTTTTTTTTTTTTTTTTGCTGCGTGACGTTTGTTAACGTTCGATTCGATGGAAATCAGGAAGTGTTGACCACCATTTTGTCACTGCGAGTAAATATTTTGTTATAAATGAATCCTTATTGATAAACATTGTCTGCGCCATCTTGCCTTTTTGTCCAATGCCACAATTTTGTCGTGCACGGCAGCCATTTTAGATGCCTTGACCAGGCCCACTCTCTGCACGCCGTCGATTCTCAGCACGGCTCCCCACCCTCGCAAGCATCTCCCCCACGCACTGGTCACCCCCGCTCTCTCTCTCATGCATGGGCCATATACTTCCCCCCATCTGCGCTGCTCTTCTCTGAGAATCACACCCTGTGCCCGCCCGACACCTCCCTTTCACCCTATTCACTACCGCACCCTCTGACACTCCTCTTCCTCTGTGTCCGATTGTCCAGGCCGGACCCAGGCTATCACCTAGCCCTGCGGATGTAGTTTATGGCCCCAGCTGTAGAGAATCCAGATATACCAATCCTCCCGATTCAGGCGTGAGACTACTGTTTCAGTGCTAGTCTTCCGCCTCCCGATTCCTGCAAGGAAAAACCCGGGGGCATATTACCAACAACTAGCAATAATTTTTGTTTCTAACTTGTTTAGAGACAAAAATTATCGCCGCACATCGGCGAATTTTATCGCAGATAAACCTTGCTATTAGCAAGGTTTATCGCAAATGCGATAAAAAACGGCCGCAATGCATGAATATCGCTGAAAAGTCAGCGATATTCATGCATTATCCAGCAAATGCTCTTAGCCATGTTATCCACCTCCCATTGGATAACATGGCTAAAAACTGCTCAGGGCAGGTGTTAGCTTTTGGAGATATTCGCGCTTAGCGTGAATATCTCCAAAAGTTGGTAATAGGAGATAGCGATGGTTAGGGACTGTTTCCAGTCGCTAACATCTTGGCACGCCCACTTTGCATGTCATTAGTGATAAATATCACTGACATGCAAAGCGGGGCCCAAGATGGTCGCTATCTCCTTTTAGCTGTCACTAACTGGTGTTAGCGACATCTTGGTAATAGGGAGATAATTGTATCTCTTTTTTTTTGGCTTTTAAAGCCAAAAAAGCGGAAATAAACCCCCTTGATAATATGCCCCACGATTCCTCGGGGGTTTCAGCTGACAGGGCTTGGTATTGTGTTACGTGCTAATTCTTCCAGGAAACGTCAGAGGGTCGATGCAGGGGTTCTAGAAGGGGTGATAAACCATTTAAGCCTCATGAACAAGCGCATGGTCTTTTAAAGATTTGTGAAGTACTCGGGGCGGCGGTGTGTGTGTGCCCTCTTTCAGGAGCGGGCGGGGGGGGCACTGCCAGCAACTTGCCAGGTCAGGTAGTGTTCAACACGTGCATCACCCTTTCTCTGCCTGCTATTGCGCTCCATGCTTCGGAAAGGTAAGAAAAAGAACGTGCATTTGAGTTTGAAATGTCCGATCCTGTAGCAGTACACTTGCAAAGACCACACATGACAATAACCTGATTCAAGGCCCCATTCACCCGATTTTTTAAAAATATATAGCACTCCAACAAAGTTGGATTTTAAAACTTTATTAACTTTGAAATATAACGAACGCAACAAAAACTGTAAATATATTTAAACATTTTTTGAAATTAACCAGAACTATAACGATAACAACAACAACAACAATAATATAACTTTTATGCCTAAATTACGCAAACATTTAGCTAATCTGCTAAAGGGGGGAGTCGCCATTTCTTTACAATAATCAATAATGAAAAATCAATATCAATAGGGTTGTCCGTTTTCTCGATGCAGCACTATAGTGCAACATACACAGCACCTGGGGTGTCAAGAGTGAACAGGTCCTAGCTGCTTAACCAATGACTGACAAATGCTATATTAAACACTTGCTATGTATAATACTTGCGTTCACAATAGTTTTACTTTACAAAACAGAACAAAAGATGTCCCCTGTAAGTAAACCCATATTAGCTGTTTCAGTTATTGAACATCCTAAGGTTTTATGACATGGGGAACAGTGGTGATATCCTGGGCGGGTGATGGAACTGGGATTGTTAATGGAAAAACATCTACAAAGAAAACTATTGGTGAATTATACTTCTCCGGAAACTATAACGATAACAACAACAATAATATAACTTTATTAACTTTTAAATATAACAAACGCAACAAAAACTGTAAATATATTTAAACATTTTTTGAAATTAACCAGAACTATAACGATAACAACAACAACAACAATAATATAACTTTTATGCCTAAATTACGCAAACATTTAGCTAATCTGCTAAAGGGGGGAGTAGCCATTTCTTTTGATAATTTTGATAATCCATCCGTAGCCTCTCTAATCTCCATTACAATATGTTTCTTGCTGTCGCTAGCTGATGAAAAAACTAAAGTGATAACTTCCTCATCCTTATTTTGTCTTTCTTTGTTCCTTAAGATGTTATCTGTGTCAACCTCTTCCGAGAATGCTGATGCGTTAGGGATTTCCTTGTGTTTCTTAATAGCATTGGTGTCTGCACACTTCTTTGTCAATTCTGTGAACATGATAACTGATTCATAAACAGACGATATCTTTGTTTAGTCATTAGTGTTAAGTGTGTCTGAAACTACAGTGCCCTTCTGTTTTTCTTTCTTCAGGCTCTACAGAGTTTTGTGTGTTGTTCTTTTGAGCGACAATTATTCCAGAGGTTTCAGGTTCACTTGTTTTGTCCTGCAGTGAGTTAACAGCTTTAGAGACTTCATGTTTATTTGCTATGTCCTGCTGTTCGTCAACTGCTTCAGAGACGTCAGCCTCATTTGTTATGTTTGACTAGATCCTGGACCTGCCCGGCCGCGCCCAAAATGGCGCCAGTGTAAATTGGACTCGTAACTGCTTGTTGTGTACTGGTTGCCCAACCTTGATATCACGAGATACGTATGCAGTTTTGAAGCACATGGCGGAGGCTCGTCTGCTGTAGTGGGGCGCCCCTTTATCGTTTCAGTCGCCATTCCGCCCGCTTTTGCTACACTGTGCCTTTTCCGTCATTCAGCTGTTTACCGCCCGCTCTTACGGCTACAGCGTCTCGCTCACCATGTAGTTGAGTTGCTCCCACTCTTGCGGTGCAGCGATAGGCGGCTGCCACAGGACTCTTAAAATGGCGGCCGGCTCTTCGGATTTGGGCCTGGTCCAGTAAAATGGCCCTGGGACACCTTGGAACTCGGACGCTTGTCTGCCAGGGCTTGGGTTCCATTCTCGAAAGCGTCCCCTCAGCCTTGAAGATTGTACAAACGTCTTGGGGGCCGTCGACTCCCGCAGGCTTCCGGTGGGGAGCGGCTGCCATGATTGCTTGCGGAATGGCCACGACGGAGCTACGAGATGGTGGTGCTCTCATGGTGACGCCAGCTTCAGTCTGAAACATCCAGAAACAAGGTGGGGCTTTCATCGTTTGGGAAAAAAATGTTTTAATCCAATGAAAAGTGTTATTTTTAGGTCACATGACCTAGTCTTACATCATTAGGAAAACAAAAGTAAAATGAACCAATGAAAAGTTTTATTAACAAGTCACATGACCTGTTATGCTTACGTTACGCGCTGCGCGGCGCGCTCTGGATCGTTTCCGGGAAGCAGCGCCTTGCGCACCGGAGCACTTCCGGGTGCGCTAACGCGGCGCGTCATATGACGCATTACGCGACAATGCAGGTCCAGAATATAGTCAAAATGTCTCCACCAACCAGCGGTCGGAATACAACCGCTTTCAGCAGTCCAAAAAGTTTGGTTAAATCTTAAGAGCGGGAGCAACTCAACTACATGGTGAGCGAGACGCTGTAGTCGCAAGAGCGGGCGGTAAACAGCTGAATGGCGGAAGAGGCACAGAGTACCAAAAGCGGGCGGAATGGCAACTAAAACGGTAAAGGGGCGCCCCACGACAGCGTGTCTTCAGGTCAAACGGATTGTGGGACAAGGTCCAGAATGGAAGAGTCATCAAAAGGGAAAAAATTCCGCCGGACCCCGGGAGCCGGCCGCCTATGCCGGGGGCGATCTCAGGCCACACCAGGGCAACACGACTTGGGGAGGGGGCAGGAGCCAAGCGCCCCCTCTCAGTCCGCGCCATCTCACCGCCCCTCGGGGGCCTCCGTCAAGCGGTTTAGGGAGGCACCGTATCACATTGTTTTCCAATGCAGTCAGGTCCACAAACGGACCCCACTTACTTTGAATAGTGAAGCTGCAGCAGGTGCAAATAAGGTTTAAACAGTGTTACAAGCGCTGCTTAGAACTCTGAAGTATGGCACTCAACATCCAGGACTTATGCCATTTGTGTAAGGCAGTGACATCGAAGCAACTCAGGGACAAAAAGCATGAACGAACATTCACGTATGAAAATCTTATTTGGGGAAGGGGCAGGATCCAAACGCCCCCTCCCAGTTCGCGCCACTACACCGTATGTGGAAAATCTGAAGCCATCGTTCTACAAACTCTCAACGCTTGCTATCAGTGCATGAGTTTCATGCTCGATCGATTGAGCTAGCCGGATCGGGCAATAAAAAGTATAAAATAGTTATGTAAATAGTTATTTAATAAAATGTTTTACCCTGTTTCTTTGCTGGTGTGTTGTCTATATTTATAATATTTGCATAGGGTTTGTCGTTATTTTGGCGGGGTGGGTGACGGAGTCGAGCTGTCTTGCAGCCCTCATGGTGTGGAGCTCAGTTCATTTCACTATTTTCGTATATCTCATGAAGGGTTGTTCCTAATGTTTGTATTTTACCGAGGTCAAAAAGAGATCGAATTAGTGGTCTACTGATTTTGCTCGATTACTTTTATTTTTTTACACGATTTTTCACTATCTGCAAAGACTAAACAGAGTATTGCGACTTTGTGCTTGTTTGTAAATAGAGAATGATCCAAAGAGAACCAATTCTAAAACAGTAAATGCTTGGATAACAATCAATCAAATGGAGAGACAAGCAGGTACGACGGATTACAACGGGGGTAAAGGTCTGCGTTAACTACAGTTCACTATCTGCAAAGAGAGAGTACTACTAAGAGAAAAGAGGGGAGGGGGGGGCAGCGTTTAAAGCACATCAGCGTGCATAAACACGAAAACGTTTTTACCTATCACGTACTTGACATTTGACAGCTTTTGATATTTGCTATTAAAAAACCATTGAAATTCACAGAAAAAACCATAGGTTATAGTCGATATATAGTTAGGAATTTGCATTTACAAAACCTTGAAAATTCAATGAAAAAACCATTGGTTTTAGGCCATATATAGTTAGGGATTTGCATTTACAAAACCTTATTTTACTCGCATAAAACCATTGAAATTCCATATATAGTTAGATGCGCTAACTATATATCGCGCACCGGCAATCCACTGCTGATGATGTCACATATTACATCATTCATGACATGGTCAGTGACATCACTGATGACATCACTGATGACAACTCAAATGACATCACTGATGACATCTCAAATGACATCACTGATGACATCACTGATGACAACTCAAATGACATCACTGACAACATCACAGATGACATCATTCATGTGTTAATATGATGAACCTCTACAGACTCTGATATATCCTTAGATACACTCAGTGAAAACAGACACTCACAGATTGTCACTCATCCATGGAGTTACTCATACACCTAGACAGTCATGCAAAGAATCAATCACACCTCCAATTTCTCAACTATACAGTTATACACACCTTACTTATTGAAACATATTCTAACACATATTTACTCTCTTATATAATCCCTAATAAAAGTTCACAATGATCCATACAGCCACTCACACATTCACTGGCTCTAATGCACAGTTATTTATATATGTTAACTCTCACATGTACTGTGTTTTACATATGTACTTACTTTGACATGTAGCATTGAGATATCCAATCACTCACCAATACACTCATGCACACAGTCAACCACCCATACAGCTGTTTCCACATGCAGTTTTGAACCCATACATCTAGTGAATCAGCTGTTCACACATCTATACACAGAGTCACACACCTCCCAGCCACTCACACACATACTCAGTCTCCCATACAAATACTTGGGCAACCAATCAATAACCCATATAGTTACTCATATAGCTACTGATCAACACATGCAGCAGTTTACAGAACAACAGATATAATGATGCACAAATTAATACAGTTTAATCACTAACCCATGCACTCAGTGAGACACATTTAATCACTCCATCATACAATCAGTCATGCACCTACTAAATCCTTCATCCAGACATTTATACATCCACTCATTCTTCAATATGTAAGACATATTTTAACTTTACAGAAACATACAGTCACTGGATGTTGTCATCAGTGATGTCATTTGAGTTGTCATCAGTGATGTCATCAGTGATGTCACTGACCATGTCATGAATGATGTAATATGTGACATCATCAGCAGTGGATTGCGGGTGCGCGATATATAGTTAGCGCATCTAACTATATATGGAATTTCAATGGTTTTATGCGAGTAAAATAAGGTTTTGTAAATGCAAATCCCTAACTATATATGGCCTAAAACCAATGGTTTTTTCATTGAATATATATATATATATATATATACATATATATATATATATATTACCTACTGGCGGTCGCCAGTAGGTAGTTATAGTTAGGATTTTTTTCAATGTTAAATCTCAAAATTCTATTTGGAATAACTTTTGCGCCGGTTGACGAATCTGCCTGAAAATTTCCTGAAAATGGCCTCGCGGCGTTCCGGTCCTTCCCTGAAAGTTTGGGGGGGATTTGTCAAGCGGGGGCCGAGATAAAAGGGGGGTCCCAAAACGCGTTTTCCCCATGTTAATTTCCATAGGGCGGTCGATTTCACTTTTAGCCCGAACGGCTGAATGGATTTCCACCAAACTTGGCAAAATTGTAGGGACTGGTAGCCCGATGTGCCTTTGCTATGTCTCAAGATATGTGCTCCAGTGGATTTTGAGTAATTTAGGTTCAAAAAAATATATATATCTATAGCAGCGCACCGGTGCGCGCACCGGGGAGCGCTCCAGGCGCGCCACGCGAGGTGCGCATGGAAAGCTGATTGGCTCTCGGGTGTCTGTAAACATTCGAAACAGTCCAGAGCGGTCGCCATCTTGTGTCTCGGTAAAATCGAGACATAAGAGGTGGCTAAAACAAAGTGGGAACTGACTATAAGGCGTCAGGGATAGACCCCTTTGACCCCCTAGGTTTGATGTGGGGGCTATAAAAGGGCCCCGCGGGGCATTTAAAATATTTTTTTTTTTTCGTTTTGCGCGGGGGAAGCGCACGGTGCGCGCACCGGGGAGCGGCCCTGGGAGCGCACTATGATGAAAAAAGGTGACAGAGTGTTTAAAAAATGAAGTTTTGATTTAGAAATTGGAGGTAGTTCTAAAAAGAACTTTTTTTTTTCTTCTTTTTGTTGTTTTATATTTTTTTTGTGTTTTTTGAACTTTTTGTACTTTTTTTGGCTTTTCAAAACAGTTTTATATATTTTTTTGTATTTTTTGGGGGGAGAAACAAAAAAAGGGAATTGAAACTGGCTCAACTGGAGCAAAAAAACAAAAAACCCAAAAAATTACTTCTTTTTGGGGCACTTGTGATTATCACCTGCAAGGACGATGAGTTTCACACTTTGTTCCCCATAGGAGATAAGTTTGCCACAAGCTTTGCAAGTAATTTTAAAATCAGCAAACCTCGGCTGAATGCAAGGCATCACCTCAGATGTTTCTGGTTGCGAGGAAGTGGGTTGGTTTCTTTGGGAGGGGGTCCTTGATGAATGGGGGAGGTTACTGGCCAGTTCCCGGAACTCTGCACGAGAGTAGTTGTTTGGATGCTTTCTTGTCATGTGCCGAATCATGGTATAGTTACCAAAAGAATATTTCTTATTTGGGTTGCCCCGTGAAAGTTCATCATTGCAGATGAGGCAAGTGACTTTTGGCGCATTCACCTTTTTTTTCCCCTCTGGAATTGAAAAAAACTCCCAAATGAAGTGTGGTTTGGGTTTATAAGGTGTGTTTTCTTCAGGCAGCCATCTTCTTCTCCCCTCCTCCTCTTCCTCTTCCTCTTCCTCCTCCTGTTCTTGACCACCAACATAATTTGGAGCTGGTCCTCTTGGTGGTTGTGGTGGTGGTGGTGGGGCAGATGCACCAGCTGATGCTACTAATGAAGCCATTTTATAGTACAAAATATTACTCAAAGAGCAAAAAAGTAGACAGAGCAACAAACAGGTCTTCCTCAGTCAAAGGACAAAGTCAGAATAAGGAAAAAAGGTGGGGTCTTTCATCATTTAGAAAAAAAAACTGTCCTGAACCAATGAGAAGTGTTATTTTCAGGTCACAAGACCAGGGGCTTCATCATTATGAAACCAAAACTGTTATGAACCAATGAAAAGTGTTATTTTCTGCTCACATGACCCGACGCGCTTACGCTACGCGCCCGGGGCGCGCCCGGGGGCGCGCCCCGGGTCGCGCAGCGTAAGCGCGTCGGAAGTTTACGTTGTGCGATCGTATTCGCTCGAGTACTTCCGGGTGCGCTTACGCCGTGCGTATCACGCGGTCGCGGCTACGCGATACGTCACGATTATGTTTTCGTTTGCGATATTGGCGCTTACGGGACGCTCCCCGGAGCGCGCCCCGGGGCGCTTTGTAAAAATACGCTTTTCGGGGCGCTCCCCGGGGCGCGCTCCGGGAGCGCTCCCCAAAATAATTTTTTAAAAAAAAATTGGGAAAATTGTAGGGACAGGTAGCTCTATTCTGAAGTGGTTTGTAAAAAACATTAACTTTAGAAAAATATGTATTGTGCTACATTGGGCTTAATATATGTTAGAGCCAAAATGTAGCCCAAATGTAGCCCAAAGTAGCCCAATGTAGCCCAAAGATGGCCACCAGAGATCAAAAATTGAAAATGTAGCCCAAAATTCAACTAGATGTAGCCCAACTGTAGCCCAATGAGAAAATGTACCAGAGTGTTAAAAAGAACAACTAGAGTGCTAACAGTCTTATTTATAAAGTGAAACTTATAGTTAGGAATTAGCATTAAAAAAACCTTTGAAATTCACTGAAAAAACCATAGGTTTCACACCAGTTATAGTTAGGAATTAGCATTTAAAAAACCTATTAAATTCACTGAAAAAACCATAGGTTTCACACCAGTTATAGTTAGCTGGAAATTTTACTGATATAAAACCATTGAAATTCCCACGTTATAGTTAGTCGGACTCACTATAACTTGCGCGTGCAATGCACTGCTGATGACATCACATATTACATCACTCATGACATGGTCAGTGACATCACTCATGACATCACTGATGACACCATCCTTGTGACACAGTCACAGACCTCCTCTCAGTGTAAAGTAACCCTTGAGACACATATTCAAAAATAGAAACTGAAATTTTTAAAAAATGGACATACCTATATCAGTTACAACAAGCAATTCTGTACTTCCACTATCTATATACACATCCACTCATTCACCAACAGTTCTATATAGTCACTCATACATATACTCACTCATCATATGAAGAGATACACCTATACATCCTGTTACACACCGACATTCATCCAAAAGTTACTCACACACATATTCACACGTGCAAATAAACTATTGAACAACCATTTATTTGAATATAGAGTTATACACACACTTCCACCTTACTTTTATTGAAAATTAAACATATTTATTCTCTTAAACAATCACTTATAGAAACACATACTTATTTAAACAGGAAATCTTACAATCTCTTACTCTCACATATACTCACTTATATACATCAATATTCATATATACTAGATTAAAACATATGTAGTTACTGATAAAGACACTAGTGAGACAGTCATTCACTCACTAACAAACACATATAGACACTCATCCACCCATACAGTCCTGTACATATGCTGTCTTCAAAACACATACAAACAAAGAGTCAGTCACTCATGCATCTATGTGCTAAGTAATACCCCCACCAAACCATATAGACACTCATAGTGATACTAATAAAAATATCAAATAACCCATATACATACGCATGTAGCTACTTATCAACACATGTAGTCACTTATACACAAAGTGAAACACTAATATATGTATTTAAATATTTAAACATAACTCACTAATATTTATTTTTCAGAAAGACACATATTCACTGGATGGTGTCATCAGTGATGTCATGAGTGATGTCACTGACCATGTCATGAGTGATGTAATATGTGATGTCATCAGCAGTGCATTGCACGCGCAAGTTATAGTGAGTCCGACTAACTATAACGTGGGAATTTCAATGGTTTTATATCAGTAAAATTTCCAGCTAACTATAACTGGTGTGAAACCTATGGTTTTTTCAGTGAATATATATATATATATATATATATATATATATATATATATATATATATATATATATATATATATATATATATATATATATATATATATATATATATATATATATGTATATATATATATTTATATTCTCCTCCAAAACACTTCTGTAGCTTTGACGAAGCACTCAACAAGCAGGTAAGTGACAACCACTTTATTGCAAAGATGGAGTTGGCTTTTCACCCGTTTATTTTCCTCTTAAACCTACGCGTTTCAGAGCTGTGCGCTCCTTCTTCTTGGGCTCATTGGTGAAGGGCGGGGCTGGCAGTCATTGATGGCCTCCCATGATTCGTTGTACTTAGTAGTAAGCAAATCTTGTATTCGCTATAGTAGCTGCAATGTGCATTGGGACTTGTAGTTCTGCCATCTGCCATAGTTATCGCCCATCGTGGGTCCCGCAACCTGCCAATAATAAAAGAGTTTCAGGGATTCTGTATGAGTTCTCTGACATTCAAGCACTCCAGTGCACCCCAGATGAAAAGGACAAATCCATTACTTTCGTGCCCCTGTTGTGCTGGTTAAAGCGGATCATTTTCCTGCCTTCACGGCCCCTATTTGCACAGCTCTTGCCTTCGATAGGTGGTGCTCCCTCCACGGCCAGAAGCAGCCGTGACACTATTCTCCTCCAAAACGCTTCTGAAGCTTTGACGAAGCACTCAACAAGCAGGTAAGTGACAACCACTTTATTGCAAAGATGGAGTTGGCTTTTCACCCGTTTATTTTCCTCTTAAACCTACACGTTTCAGAGCTGTGCGCTCCTTCTTCTTGGGCTCATTGGTGAAGGGCGGGGCTGGCAGTCATTGATGGCCTCCCATGATTCGTTGTACTTAGTAGTAAGCAAATCTTGTATTCACTATAGTAGCTGCAATGTGCATTGGGACTTGTAGTTCTGCCATCTGCCATAGTTATCGCCCATCGTGGGTCCCGCAACCTGCCAATAATAAAAGAGAGTTTCAGGGATTCTGTATGAGTTCTCTGACATTCAAGCACTCCAGTGCGCCCCAGATGAAAAGGACAAATCCATTACTTTCGTGCCCCTGTTGTGCTGGTTAAAGTGGATCATTTTCCTGCCTTCACGGCCCCTATTTGCACAGCTCTTGCCTTCGATAGGTGGTGCTCACTCCACGGCCAGAAGCAGCCGTGACACTATTCTCCTCCAAAACGCTTCTGAAGCTTTGACGAAGCACTCAACAAGCAGGTAAGTGACAACCACTTTATTGCAAAGATGGAGTTGGCCGTGAAAGCAGGAAAATGATCCGCTTTAACCAGCACAACAGGGGCATGAAACTAATGGATTTGTCCTTTTTAATCTGGTCAGAGAACTCATACAGAATCCCTGAAACTCTCTTTTATTATTGGCAGGTTGCGGGACCCACGATGGGCGATAACTATGGCAGATGGCAGAACTACAAGTCCCAATGCACATTGCAGCTACTATAGCCAATACAAAATTTGCTTACTACTAAGTACAACGAATCATGGGAGGCCATCAATGACTGCCAGCCCCGGCCTTCACCAATGAGCCCAAGAAGAAGGAGCGCACAGCTCTGAAACGCGTAGGCTTAAGAGGAAAATAAACGGGTGAAAAGCTAACTCCATCTTTGCAATAAAGTGGTTGTCACTTACCTGCTTGTTGAGTGCTTCGTCAAAGCTACAGAAGCGTTTTGGAGGAGAATATATATATATATATATATATATATATATATATATATACATATATATATATATATATATATATGAAAAGAACAAATCTTCAAACGCCACACTCCTGCTGTGGACACGAAGACACGGACCCAATGGCTGCAGTAAAGGAGATTTTATTAGAAACCTCTCTGGTTACACGTTTCGAGCAACTAGTGCCCTTGGTCACACACCGCGCACCAGGTCAGCTACAAATGTATACCATTTTTTTGAAGTGATGCTCCACCCATTTTCGTGAGTCACAATATATATATATATATTCAGTCGCTTTACAGGAGGATTCGTTTCCGGGATCCATATCCCATTGTCAGGTGGCGTGTTACACTCGGCCAATCCCACCGCCGAGTTAAGTCAATCAAGGTTTCCTGCTACGATAAGCAAAAACACACTCTCAGAAAGGTTGCAGCTAGTGGGAGTTTTATTCACAAAGTAACGCTACGCGTTTCAGCACAGAAGTGCCTTGGTCACACGTTATTTTTTCACAACTGTGCTTCAGCAGCAGTATGCAGCTCCCGCCCTGCCGCAAAAAACTCTTGGACACGGACCATTAAGTTAGTGCTGGTATTTATTTTTCTGTAGCAGAATTATGCCGCATGACGTTTCGGCTTCGTGTATATATTCGTATATATATTCACTGAAAAAGCCATAGGTTTCAGAGACGTTATAGTTGGAAATTAGCATTTAAAAAACCTTTGAAATTCACCGAAAAAAACATAAGTTTCAGAGACGTTATAGTTAGGAATTAGCATTTAAAAAACCTTTGAATTATATGTACGTGTCTTTAATGTCCATATTAGGGCAGAAGATTATCTAAGGTATTCATAAAAATAATACATTTCTACTTGTAATAAACGTATATTATTTTTAAATATATTTTTGCGAAGTTGCGTCGGGTGCGCGCTTCGTGTACGCACGGTGCGCGGATTCCATGTGACCTCAAAAAAAAGATTTGATTGGTTCATAACATTTACAACTGTACCTATTGAAGGACCCCGCCCATTTTAATTATTCTGTTGGGAGCAGTTGATGAGAGACTTCTCTTCTTCTTCCAGAGCTGATTTTTGAACTGTTTGGGTGTTTTTAAATAATTGCATTGGAGAAATGTCATCTGGTTCGCAAGCTCCTCCTCATTCTTCAGATAAATATATCTTGGAGGAAGATACACCCAAGAAGAGGCCTGAATCAGTGGTATGGAAATTTTTCACCTTTCCTGCCGGAGAAAAAACAGTTCAACGCAATAAAAGTCACATGCTTGCTGTGTGGCAGGGTCCTGTCGCAAGGCAGTGACAGGAAATACTCCTGTGGAACAGCGATTATGTATAAACATCTGCAAACTATTCACCCGAAGAATCTGGCTCGAGAAGAAATGAGGCGTGCAGCAAAAAAGCCACCACCAGGCATTGATAGCACCTCCGGAGCGTCTACTTCAGCACCACCAGTATACATTCGCACAGAATTGACTTTTCTGCAGCAGCACTGCACTAAGTGCAAAACCATCATCTGTTATGGTGAACAGTCAGTGGACGCTATTTGTGCAGTTCAACGGATCCACACATGCAATTTATTTGTTTTCGGGATGATATTGAATTCCAAAAGCTAACTGTTTACTTAGTTCTTTTTTTGTTCAATTTTTAAAAACATCAAAAAAAGTACAAAATTGTTAAAAAACTACAAAAAAAGAAAAAAAACAGAAGAAAAAAAAAGTTCAGAACTACCTTTTCTGGTTTAAAAAAAGAACTATAATTGCATGGTAATGTCTGAAAGTTTGGTTGAATGTATGTGTAGAGCATTATTGACCGAAAGAATGCATTAGTACTGTATGGTGAATTTATAGGGGCAGATCTATGAGGAACTGCTGGAGCGTGACACTGCAAGCCTTTTAGCTGCACTGTGCTGCAGCACTTTTGAAGCACAGGGATGTGACATATTTACATGATATGTCACAATTCTGTGCTCCCTCTGCACTAGCACACAAACTGCAGCCATGCAGTGACGCATGCACCCTTGCACCATGGTGCCAGGATATCTGTGCACAAAAACAATCACTAAAGGCATTTTCCTCCTTCCATGCGTGCTGTGGAATGCAGCATGCATTGAAAGAGGAAAAAACGAGGAGAAATGAAAACATTTCTCCTTGTTGTGCCTTGCTACACAACCTCTAGGATTGTGCACCATTCACATGTATCTACAGATTTACACTTTCTTGTAAGTCTTGAAATGTGTTATTCCATGGGTGTTGTGTGGCAACAGACACAGCAACACCCATGGAATGCCCCTTCAACGCAAAGTGCTGCATTTGCATGGGTCGTATTTTCAAGGAGAGGAAAAGTCACGCAGGGTGGATTTTACTCTCCTTGTAAATATGGAGGAGTCCCCAGCGCCATCACTACTTTACAAAAAGTGACGTACTGGTGGTGCAGAGGGCTTGTAAATCTGCCCCATAATTGCTGAGGTATTGGCAGAGTGATATAATAAGACCATAGTGCTGGATGGCTGATTGACCGACTGCATAAGACTGACAGGAGGTATCCTAGGCTGCATGAGTACTACTTCAGTTTTTAGTGGAGTGTACCAATAGTATGTATTTGCTTAGAGGTGTTTAGGGATTGTGCACAGAATATTGTATGTGTTCTTGTGTTGGTGCCTGGGTAATTCTATAAGAACATCACCAGTAACTAGAATGATGACAGTGCTGCAAACAGAGTGCTGAGGTAATTCAAAAGTGCTTAGGTATTGTTTCAATGCCTAGTCATTCTGCAAGTGCATAGACAGTGACTGGCTCATAGAGTGCTAGTAGTTGACAACAGGATAAGTTTATAAGCACTTATGTTTCAGCGGAGTAATTAGATATGGACATGCTTCTGTCAGGATGATTGTAGGAGTGGACACCGACTTACAGTGTGATTCCAGACAAACATGACTATTACCTGGACTTTTGCAGGACTGACTCAGTAGTCTGCAAGGGGTTAAGCGGGTGCATGCATTGTGCAAATTTGACTGTAACTAAGCATGGGCAAAATTTGCGAATTCCCGTTCCGCGAATTCGCGGATTTCCCCGTGAAATCTCAAAAAAATACTCAAATTTTCCCTCGAAATCAGATTTTTTTGCGATTTTCGTACTTTCTACCGGCTAATCCAGTAAGTGCCCCCTCATTGGGTAAATGTATAGTGCTTTTACTACACTGCAGCTGCGTAAAGGGCCAGAAGACATGTCTCCAGTGACCATGTGTGTAACACATGCACAGGCACAAGTGGCACAGGCACACGTGGTCACTGGAGACACATCTTCTGGCCCTTTACGCAGCTACAGTGTAGTAAAAGCACTATGGGGCAGATTTACAAGCCGCTTGCGCCTCTTTTACGCCGCAGTTGCGTCACTTTTGTGACGCAGCAGCAGCACAAAAGATGCGCCATGGTGCTGGGTATTAACAATGTGACGCATCTGAGAGATGCATCACGTTGTAAAGCCCTGCACCATCAGGAGGCGTTCCAGCACAGGGAAGAGCGTTCCTGCTCAGGAACGCCTCCTAAAAGTGGCTGAGTGAAATCTACAAGATTTCACTCAGTCACTTTTAGGCCAATGCTGCGTCAAAACCCTGCGCCTGCTTGAAGCACGCGCAAGGCTTGACGCAGCATTGGGGAGATAGGACCCCCCCGGAGCATTGCTGGAGCTGCGTCCAGCAATGCTGAGAGATGCGTCACGTTGTAAAGCCCTGCGCCATCAGAAGGCGTTCGGGCACTGGGGAGGGCGTTCCTGCGCAGGAACGCCTCCTAAAAGTGGCTGAGTGAAATCTACAAGATTTCACTCAGTCACTTTTAGGCCAATGCTGCGTCAAAACCCTGCGCCTGCTTGAAGCAGGTACAAGGCTTGACGCAGCATTGGGGAGATAGGGCCCCCAGAGCATTGCTAGAGCTGCGTCACGCTTGCGACGCAGCTCCCGGAAATGCGCTGCTTTTACGGCACTGATGCATGACGCATCTGTGCCGTTTTTGCCACATGGTGCGCCGCATTGTACATGTGGCGGACCATGGGTGGCGGAGCACAATAACATCCCTGTGGATGCGCCAGTTATTGTAAATCTGCCCCTATACATTTAGCCAACGAGGGAGCAATTACTGATTAGACAGTAGAAAGTACTCCAGTTGAGTAGAGGTATTGCACAAAACGGTGGCATCTTTGTGGACAAACACGCAGGGCGGGATTAATTTTGACCCCTTTTAGACTCAATTTTTGTGCCCTTCTGCCCTCTGTTAGACTCGTTTTTCCCTTGATTTTGTGCCCTTCTACCCTCTGTTAGACTCGTTTTTCCCTTGTTTTTCTGCTCTTCTGCCCCCTGTTAGACTCGTTTTTTGAGCCCCTCTGCCCTCTGTTAGACTCATTTTTCCCTTGTTTTTCTGCCCTTCTGCCCTCTGTTAGACTCGTTTTTTGTGCCCTTCTGCCCTCTGTTACTCCCTTGTTTTTCTGCCCTTCTGCCCTCTCTTAGACTCGTTTTTGTGCCTTTCTGCCCCTTGTTAGACTTGTTTTTTGTGCCCTTCTGCCCTCTGTTAGACTCGTTTTTCCCTTGTCTTTCTGCCCTTCTGTCCTCTGTTAGACTCGTTTTTTGTGCCCTTCTGCCCTCTGTTAGACTCGTTTTTCCCTTGTTTTTCTGCCCTTTGTTAGACTGCTTTTTGTGCCTTTCTGCCCTCTGCATCACCACATCATCACTCAGCGCTACCCCAGCATCACTCAGCACCACCACATTATCACTCAGCCCCATCACATTATCACTTAGCACTACCACAGCACCACTCAGCACCACCACAGCATCACTCAGCACCACCACAGCATCACTCAGCACCAACACTGCACCACCACAGCACCACCACAGCACCACTTAGCGCCACCACAGCATCACTCAGCGCCTCCACAGTATCACTCAGCGCCACCACATTATCACTCAGCGCCTCCACAGTATCATTCAGCGCCACCACAGCATCACTCAGCACCACCACAGCATCACTCAGCACCAGCACAGCATCACTCAGCACCACTACAGCATTACTCAGCACCACCACAGCACCACTCAGCGTCACCACAGCATCACTCAGCACCACCACAGCATCACTCAGCACCACCACATTATCACTCAGCACCACCACAGCATCACTCAGCACCACCACAGCATCACTCAGCACCACCACAGCATCACTCAGCACCAACACTGCACCACCACAGCACCACCACAGCACCACTTAGCGTCACCACAGCATCACTCAGCGCCTCCACAGTATCACTCAGCGCCACCACATTATCACTCTGCATCTCCACAGTATCACTCAGCGCCACCACAGCATCACTCAGCACCACCACAGCATCACTCAGCACCACCACAGCATCACTCAGCACCACTACAGCATCACTCAGCACCACCACAGCACCACTCAGCGCCACCACAGCATCACTCAGCACCACCACAGCATCACTCAGCACCACCCCAGCACCACTCGGCACCACCACAGCATCACTAAGCACCACAACAGCATCACTCAGCACCACCACAGCATCACTCAGCACCACCACAGCACCACTCAGCACCACCCCAGCATCACTCAGCACCATCCCAGTATCACTCAGCACCACCACAGGAACCCTCAGCATCACCACAGCACCACTCAGCACCACCACAGCACCACTCAGCGCCACCCCAGCATCAATCCGTGCAACCATTCATCAACAACTGTTTCAAATATGTTCTCAATGTTTCAAGCTTTATTACAAATGTCACAAAAAGTTGTTAATATTTCACTTCTCTTCTTGGATTTTTGTCACAAAAAAATACACTGAACATAATCTTCACAAAGGTTATTTACAAAAGTTTAAGCTATTGACATTATAAATTAAAATCACTTTTATTCAAGTATTAATTATTTAAAAAAATAAAAAGCAATTGTAATTTGTAATATCAATACATCTAAGTCATGTAAATACAAAACATGTTGCATTACAAATGCTATAGGTGTCACATTTGCGAAAGTTATAACTATTGGCATTGTAAATGACAAAGCAATTAATTTAGCTATTTTCAAAACCAACACATAAATAAAAAAAATTGTCATTTACAAGACCAATAGCTCTAACCTTTCTTATGCGAGACCCATTGCACTGCAAATGCTTGTTTTTATATCTGTCAGTGCTTCCTGTTGAGGTTGAATTTTCGTGACAGGCGCCTCATTGCCTACTTGTAACTATTCTCTGACCCTGCTTCAAGGGTCAGAGCAAGGTCAGAGAATAGTTGCAAGTAGGCAACGAGGCACCAGGAAGCACTTACAGGCTTACAGCAGCAGGTGCCCAAGTTGAAGTTAATTTCTTTGTAACCCTTTTGTAAAAGGTTACAAATAATTAGCTTCAACTTTTGCACCTGCTACTGTAACCCTGTAAGTGCTTGGCTGAAAATTCGTCCCCGCTGATTCGCGGAATTTACCACGATTTCACGAGATTCGCGGATCGCGGAATCGAGGAAAATCTTCTCTACTACTCTCTACTACTCACTATCTACAACTACTCTCTACTATTATCTCTCTACTACTCACTCTTTACAACTCTCTACTATTCACTCTATACTACTCACTCTCTACTACTACTGTCTCTACTACTACTGTCTCTACTACTCACTCGCTACCACTCACTCGCCACTACTCTCTACTACTCACTCTCTACTACTCACTCTCTACCACTCTCTACTACTCTCTCTCTACTACTCACTCTACTACTCTCTACTACTCACTCTTTACTACTCACTCTCTACTACTCACTCTCTACTACTCACTCTCTACTACCCTCTACTACTCACTCTCCACTACTCACTCTCTACTACTCGCTCGCCTACTACTCACTCTCTACTACTCACTCTTTACTACTCTACTACTCTCTACTACTCTCCACTACTCTCTCTACTACTCAAATCAAATCAAAATCAAAAAATCCTTTATTCGGTGTTCATATATTTGAAAAACCATAAAAGTACATATGCAAAACAATGGCTGTATCATAAAATCGCCAAAAAATTGATATATGCAGATTTAAAAAAAAAAAATTCAATCATTAAAAAGTACAATTAAACAGTCATGAGTTTCGATGGTCAACATCTAAAAAACATGAAATAGAAAAGACATGTGACCAAAATCAGAATATAGTATTTCGTAAGTTAATCCTAATTAGTCCTATGTCTTATTGTAAACTTCAAGACGCTGGCAACCTGTTTTCAATATGTTCTTCTTCTAAAAATTGGAGGCGAAGAAATGCTGGTCTGCATCTTCGTAAATTCATGAATTTTAAAATAGGAATCATCCAACGCTTTTTATACTCTGTGAAAAACGTGCAAAAGAGGACAGTGTGCATTGTACTTTGGGCAGAAAATTCATCGCAAGGGCAAAGAGATAGACACTTTGCCCAATCATTGGCTCGCAGGAAGGTAACGAGCCGATGGAAAGTATTCATCCTGAACCTTGTCAATAAAGACCTTTCATGAGTGGTTAAATTAAAGGTTAAATAGGACTGAATGGACATGGATCTTTGGACCATTAACGTGTGTTGCACATCAACCCTTAAAGCCCTTAAAGTTTTCTATCTTAACACCCGGTCGGCTGTCGCCCATGCGCATGAGCTTTCGGTCCTGTTAGATCTTCATGCCCCAGATCTCCTTTTTCTAACGGAGACTTGGTTCTGCGATGACTCCCTCCCCGCCCTATTATCCACCCTACCGGCCACTTACTACGCCCTTAGGGCGGATCGCCCGCATGGCAAAGCCGGGGGCGGTGTAGCGGTCATCGCACGTACCGACCTACCTTTCCAAAGCTTATCCTTGCCTAACATCGCAACCTCCGAATTTTTGGTGATCCGTACCACCTCCATTTCTCCTCCTTTGACCTGTTTTCTTACCTATCGTCCTCCTCAATCCCCGCTACAGTTTCTCTCTGACTTCTTGGATTTTCTGGCCACAGTCACAATCAATAATTCTTCTATTCTGCTTCTTGGAGACTTCAATTTCTGGCTATTTGACCCTGCTGAATGTCCATCCTCCAAGGAATTTTCTGAAACCCCTCAATCCCTTAACTTCACATCCTTTGTTCAATCACCCACCCACATCAAAGGCCACACGCTCGATCAGATCTGGTCCCTGAATTGCCCTGTGGAATCTCTCTCAATCTCACCTTGCCCATGGTCTGATCATCACTTGATTTCTTTTTCCCTTCCTATCCACTCCCCTACTAAGCCCCCCTGCCCCAAAAACACCTGGGTCCGATCATGGGGCCGAGTTAACCTAGATAGTTTTTCCTCCCTTCTTAGTTCCTCCCTCCCTTCCCTGCACGGCCTCTCCACTCTTTCCCAGGTGGATGCCATAGATAAATGGCTCTCCTCTGGCCGCGACTCTGTCGCCCCGCTCAAACGCATCACCTCCAAACGGGAGAAGGACGCCAACCGATGGTTTACCATCGAGCTTAAGACCATCAAGCTAAAAGTACGTCGCGCAGAACGGGCTTAGAGAAGAAACTATTGCCCCACTCTCAAACTGGAGTATACCAACACTCTCGCCCAATACAAAAAAGCCATCTTGGAGGCTAAAACATCATACTTCTCCTCCAAAATCCTAGCCGCGGAAAACCAGTCCAAGGAAATATTTACAATCGTTCACAGCCTGGCGTTCTCAGACAGAACAACCCTCAAGCCCACCCCGTCTGAAGAACTCTGCCTTTCCCTAAACAATTATTTTATTAACAAAATCACCACCATCAAGGCCAACATTCCCCCCCTCCCTTTCCTTTGTGGATCCTCAATGTCCCCCTCCCAAGGGCGAACTCACCACCCTCCCACCCATCACTAGAGAAAGTCTGGCCGCTCTACTGCCTGTGGTCAAGTCTGGCTCTCCTCTTGACCCTTGCCCGGCCCACATCCTCCGTCATATCTTTGCTACCTGCCCGGATCCCCCCCTTCACCTCCTTAATAGCTCCCTTGCCCAAGGCGTAGTTCCCAACTCCTTGAAATCAGCGGTTATTGTGCCCATTTTAAAAAAACCTGGGGCTGATCCCTCTGTCCCTGCCAATTTCCGCCCCATCTCCCTCTTACCATTTCTGGCTAAGGTGCTCGAGCGTCACGTCACCCGCGCTCTGAGCTCCTTTGTGGAGACGCATGGAGCCCTTGCCCCCCGCCAGGCCGGTTTCCGCACCGCTCACTCTACGGAGTCCGTTGTCATCTCGGTCCTGGACAACCTCAGGGAGGGTATGGACACCAATCAGCACCAGGCCCTTGTGCTCCTCGATCTCTCAGCCGCCTTTGACATGGTAGACCATACCATCTTGTTGTCCCTTGTCGAGGCGGCGGGGATCCGGGGGACTGCCCTGGTCTGGTTGTCCTCCTTCCTGAGTGATCGCACCCAGGCTGTCCGTCTGGGTGATTTTACGGCGGACGTCCGGAGAGTTCGGTGCGGGGTTATCCAGGGCTCTTCCCTTTCTCCCCTCTTGTTCAATCTTTATCTCGCCCCTCTTATCTTTTCCCTTCAACAGATGGAGGTCGCCGTATTTAACTATGCGGATGACCTCCAGCTTGTTTTCAACCTATCCTCTTCCTCCTCTTCTATGCTAAACTTTCAATCTGTCATGCTCCATATCAGGGACTGGATGAACCACAACCACCTTAAACTCAACCCTGATAAGACCGAGTTGGTGTTGACGGCTGGTTCATCCAGCCCCTGGTCTTCTCTCTATTGGCCTCCCTCTCTTGGCTCTTCCCCTGCTCCCTCCTCCTCTGTTAAAACCCTAGGTATAAAAATCAATTCACAACTCACCCTTCACTCCCAGGTTAGCTCTGTGGTATCTTCCTCCTTTCTTTCCCTGCGCACTATTCGCAGAGTGTCTCGCTTCTTCACCTTTCCTGCCCTCAAGCTTATAATCCTGGCCATGGTGGTGTCCCGCCTGGATTACGGCAATGCTTTATATGCCGGCATTCCTGCTTACAGCTTGCGGCGTCTACAACAGATTCAGAACCAGGCGGCCCGCCTGGCCTTCAAACTTCCTAAATTTCACCATTCTACCCCCCTCTTGAAATCTTTACACTGGCTCCCTGTGGGTGCCAGGGTCCAATTCAAGATTGCAACTATGACCTTTCTGGCCCGACTTGGCTTGGCTCCGGCCTTTATCTCGTCCGAGATTACTCCATACGTTCCCACTCGGGAACTCCGCTCGTCCTCTCAATCCCTCCTCACTGTTCCCCGTTTCCGGAGAAAGAAGTGGGGAGGATCTAAATTCGCCACCCTTGCCCCGACCCTTTGGAATTCCCTTCCCCTTGAACTCCGTACCGTTACACAGTACCCTCAATTCTGTAGGCACCTTAAGACTTACCTGTTCAAGAAGTCTTTTGATTAATTTTCCCCCACCCCTCCCTGCCTATTAGCTTTGGATCCAGTTAGAGTTAGCGCCAAGAAACCGCTGGTATACGTGCGCTCTAGAAATAATTTTAAATCAAATCAATCAAAATCAAATCACAGTTTTTTTGGAAACCTCATTGCTCAATGGCAGCTGCTCTAAGTGTGTAATGCACATTGTTTTAAACGCTTTCCTCGATAGCTCTGCGATTGCTGCCGGTGTGTAAAAATACTCTAGCATTCCAGAACAGATAGGAAATCCTTAATATAAGCAATCCAGCCTATCTTCTGAGCGTTTTCAAAAGAGAGACAATCCTGTATAAGATTTTCGCATAAGGTTGTTCTGGTGGATGTCCATATGCGATGCCACAATAGAAGTGGTTGAATTCTAATTATGTCTGTTAAAAAAGACAGACCCAGTTCTATGTGGCATGAGTAAGTTGCAGAGCCCTGTGGTAGTGCAAAGAGAAATCTAAGGAATGAATTTTCTACGCTTTGAATAGAGTCCACCTTACCGTAGCCCCACACTCCAGCCCCATAAATTGCAGTACTTCTGGATTTTGCCTGATGGATGTATATTAGTTCAGTTGGGGGTCGTTTCTCTAATCTACGTTAAAAACTAACTACTGCTGCTGTAGCCCTCGTAAATAACAATTTTCTGACCTCAACTGCTTGTTTCCACGGTTGTTTACAGTATATTACAATCCGTAAATAGGTATATGTCTTTGTACTTTCAAGCTTAATGTTATCTATAAAGATTGTCGTAGGTCTCCGTATATTAGGGCCTGACGTCATAACATAGGTCTTTTTGATGTTTATTTTTAGATCTAATTTGGCCACAAATAAGTGATATCTTACGAGGGCACGCATCAACTCGAGAAGGGTACGAGCCAAGATCACTGCGTCGTCCGCGTACAGCAGGGCAGGTATTGGGCGATTTTAATTTCAGGTAGGTCCTGGCACCCCTTCACCATGTCTTGTTCAAGCCCATTGGTATAGATTGTGAAAAGAAAGGGTGCCTGGACACAGCCCTGCCTTACTCCCAGCTGCACACTGAACGGCGCGGTTAATTGTCCTCCAACACCGAACCTCACTCGTGCGTTTGCGCCAGAATATAATTCACGTAGGAAGTTTACTAGAGGTAAATCAACCCCCAATTCCACGAAAATAGACCATAGCTTACTATGACTAATGCAATCAACAGCCGCTGATAAGTCAACGTATACCATGTGCAAAGTCCCACCCTTAGCATGTACATATTTACCTATTAAAAGTGTCAAATTAAGGACCTGTTCTGTGGTCCCAAGTCCCTCAAGAAACCCAAATTAAAGGTCCGATAGGATCTTGTTCTCATCGGCCCACAACTGGAGGTGATCGAGAATAATACGTCCGGCCACGTTACCAAGAGAGTCCAGCAACTATATCGGACGATATTGTTAGGAATTAGCCTGTTTCCTGCCTTCCTTTGGGTGTGCAGGGTTTTCCCGGTGTCCTCTTTCTGTTTCTTGGTTTTGTCTGGTAGCCTCCGCCCCTTTTTCCCTCCTTCCTTATCTGAGTTCCAGCGCCAGTGTCCGGCACTTGGTTTCTAGCCTGGTTGGTTTTTCTTCAACGAGCCAGATCGAGTTTATGTGAATTAGCGTTTGCTGCTTTAAGGATACGTCCTCTGCGTTCGGAGTATCGTCACTGGGAAGCTGCCGAGCAGAACGAGGCTTCGTTCTGCCTTCTGGAGCCGGCGCATCTCGGACGCCTGTCAGTCCGTGATTCTTCCTCGGAGATACGGTGTGATCCTGATCGTTTGCGTGCAGACCGTGATTGGGACTATTCTTTTTGTTTTCTTTGGAGCAATATTATTTACGTAATTGGGTGACCATCGGCAACACCGATTTCCGGGTTAGGGTTATCCGATTCACATCGTTATGTGAATGGTTTGGACTATTTTTCAAAGCAGTCTTGTTCCGTGCGTTTTTTATGAACGCGCTTTAGATTGTGGCCACAATAGGCAAAAACGCTATGCTTATACAGCGTTTCTGCTGTTAATAGCCTTACAAGGGGTTTTTTGTCAGAGGCATGACTTTTTCCCCTCTTTAAATGAAACGCTGGGCAACAGGGAGTCTGTTGAATTCATTTTTTTGCTTGGACTATTCATCCACAAGGCTCCCTTCTGAAGGTTCTTCTATGACACATTGGTAAGGAGAGGAATTGGGGTGTGTTGGGCAATTAAAGGGTATAAGAGGATTCAGGTAACAGGACACTGGGAATTGAAGTAACTTTCTGTCTTCTCTTTCTTTTCTTGTTTTGCTGCAGGTTAGAAGATCTATACATGTAAGCAAGAACAGGGTCTGCCTAGCTGTACATAGAAAGAGCCTTGGTGTTTCTCTTTCTTTTTGTTTTTCCTACCTTCTCCCTTTGTTCGGTTCGCGGTCACGATGTGATACATATGGGCGTGTGGCGATCCGAATAGGGGTAGAGGATTGGGGCCATCCTCGCTTCCGTGGTGTGGGTCAAGCTGGGTGAAATCCAACAGAAAACCAAGCCTAAGAACTTTACACCACCCGAGCGAGAATGGATGAGGATGGAAATAGTGTGGAGGAGAGGGCCCCTACGATGCAGGAACTAATGGGGGCTGTTAATGCTCTCCAGATTAAAGTTCAAGAGTTACAACATGAGAACCAAGGGCTGCGGCAGGAAATGAGTGCAGGAAAGGCTAAGGATCCAGTCTGGGGGATGGGTAAACCACCTTTAGTCCAGCCTGCCACATTCCATTTTGACAGGAATACAAGCACAAGCACAAGTAATCCCCCTTTCACTGTTAATGTCACTACCCCGACCCCTGTTCCGTTGGCAGTCCCAGAAAGGTTTACAGGAGATTCTAGTAAATGCAGTGTGTTCATGAACCAATGTCATCTCCACTTTATGTGTTGTCCCACTTCCTTTCCTAACGACTCTTCTAAGGTGGCTTTTGTCATATCTTATTTGGCCGGAACTGCTGCTTCTTGGGCGGTTCCGTTAGTGGACAATGATGACCCTGTGTTGTATAACTATGGGGCATTTAAAGAGCAGATGCGTTGTCTTTTCGCAAAACATGCCTTTATGCAAGTCAGTGATGCTGAGTTATTAAAATTGAGACAAGGGAAACAAGATTTACTGACCTATGTGTCCTCGTTCAATCGTTTAGTGTCAGAAACCAATTGGCCCGCTGATAAGAGAACCTCTTTGTTGTATCAGGGGCTGTCTGAAGACTTGAAAGATGTTGTTTCACAGGTAGTTAACCCCCCTGAGGACTGTGTCGAATTCATCGATCTAGTAGTAAAGTTGAATCATAGACTATTGGAAAGGAGGGGGGAGAAAAATCGCTTTCAGGTATCCCGAGTGGTTCCTGTTAGAAGTGAAGCCAAGAGTACAGGCGAAGGCCGAACAGCTCCGGAACCTATGGAAATAGGTGGAGTGAGGGGTCTCCTGTCAGCCGAAGAGAAAAGTAGAAGACGATCTCAGAATTTGTGTCTTTATTGTGGGCAAGGAGGTCATTATGCCAGAGACTGTTCTGTTAAACCATCTTCCATTTCCTCTAAAAAAGTAGTAGCATGTGTGCAGCCACCTGAGACTTTGGCAGTAGAAAACAAACTTAATCCATCATATCAGATTTCGGGTATAGTTAAGAGGGTCCCTAAACGTTTCATGATCACCGTTTGTTTGGTTATAACTAACAGCCATAGGGCTCCTGTATCGGCTTTATTGGACTCGGGTGCCACGGGTAATTTCATGGATATGTTATGTTATGTTATGTTAGGGGGGTACTTTTAGAGCGCACTGACACCGTGAGTTTCCTGGCGCTGATTGGGATATCAGTGAGATGGCAGAGAGAGATTAGCCGGATTGGGGGAAAAGCCAAGTTTTAAGAGATTTACGAAAAAGAATAAAGAGTTAGCGGATTTAAGAGAAAGGGGAAAGGAATTCCAGAGTGTGGGGGCAAGATGTGAAAAACTCCGACCTCCCATCCTCGCAAGTTTGAAAGAGGGAGTGGCAAGAAGATGAAGGTGGGAAGATCTGAGATTGCGAGTGGGGCGATATGGAGTGATGAGGGATTTCAGGAACCTAAGAGAGGGGCCGGTCAGGGATTTAAATACTATGCAGCCGATCTTAAAGGCTGCCCTGAGATTGACCGGGAGCCAGTGCAGTTTGGCAAGAAGAGGCTTGGCCGACTGCCATTTAGGAATCCTGAAGACCAGCCGTGCCGCTTGGTTCTGAGTGATCTGCAGCATGTGGAGCAGAGTTTTTGGCAGACCGTGATATAGAGAGTTGGAAAAATCCAAGCGGGAAAGGACCAGGGCCATGGTGACTTGAAGCAAAACTTCGGGGGACAGGAGATAAGCAACCTTCCTAATCCTGCGAAGCTGATGCATACAGGAGGAGACCACCGCCCCCACCTGGGCTTTGAGTGAGAGTTCGGAGTCAATAATAACTCCCAAACTCTTTACAGATGCCAGAGGGGCGGGAGGGGGGCCAAACCCTGAGGGCCAGAAGTGGGGACCCCAATGGATGGAGCTCTTGCCTGGAAGAAGGAGCTCCGTCTTTCCAGGATTTAGTTTGAGCTGATTTTGACTCATCCAGAGGAGAATGTGGGACATGACAGCATGAAAGTTAGAAACAGCAGAGGGGGTAGAAAGAGGAAAGATGAGTTGTAGGTCGTCAGCGTAGTTAAAGACGGTGACGTCCCACTGCCTCAGAGAGAGAAGAAGGGGGCGAAGATAAAGATTGAAAAGAAGGGGGGACAGAGAGGAGCCTTGAGGGACACCGCAGGTGGAAGGTACTTTGGGTCCACGGAAGGGTCCCAAACTGACCGACTGAGACCTACCAGACAGGAAGGAGTGGACCCAGGCCAACGCCGGGCCCTGGAGGCCGGCTTGTTCGACACGGCGAAGAAGGATGTTATGGTCCACAGTGTCGAACGCGGCCGACAGATCTAGTAATACCAGGTCCTGGGGGGTGCCCCTGTCCGCGTTGCCTCTCAGAGTGTCGAGCACGGCCAAGATGACTGCCTCCGTGGAGTGGCCGGGCCTAAAGCCGGCCTGATTACCCTCCAGGAAGTTCGAGCTTTCGACAAACTGCGAGAGGCTAGCAGTGACATGGGCTTCTAGAATTTTAGAGAAGTAAGGAAGGAGAGAGATGGGTCGGTAGTTAGCTGGGACCGAAGGATCAGCCCCAGGCTTCTTCAGAAGGGGCACAAGAACGGCCTCCTTAAAAGAGTCAGGTACCGTGCCCGAAGAGAGAGAAGAGTTTAGCAAAGGGAGGATACAGTCAGGGAGGGACAAGCAGATGTTACGTAACATCGAAGGGGGACAGCAATCATCCGGGGAGCCAGACTTGACTCGGGTGGCAAGATTTGCTAGAGTGGCGGAGTCAAGAATAGGAAAGTTTGAAAGAGAGGAAATATTGTGAGGGACGGGAGTGGTGTCAGCGTCAGGAAGAGGGGCAGAGATGGAATCCTTGATCATGGCGATTTTATCCACAAAGAAAGAACTAAGGGTGTTGCAGGATTCCTGAGTGGGGGCTTGGGTGGGAAGGGTCCTGGTGTCAGTGGTAAGTTCCCCCATAACTCTAAAAATCTCTTTAGATTTAATAGGTGCGGAGAGGATTCTGTCGGTGATGTGTGCAGATTTGGCCGCAATAATTGCTTTCTTGTACTTCTTGCGCGCAATCAAGTAGGTATCTCTGCTCGTGGCGCAGTAATCTCTTCTCCACCTGCGCTCAAGTTGGCGGAGTTCGAGATGTTGCTGTTTCAGGCTAGAATTGTACCATTTGTGGGAGTGATTGTGCCGGGACCGAGGGAGTTTTGTTAAGGGGGCCAGGGCATCAGTGGCTGATAGCAGCCAGTGGGAGACGTCATTGGCCAGCTTGCCAGCGCTGAGGTCAGGCGTGAGGGGGGACGCGATTTAGAGAGGAGATCGAGAAAGCCCTGGGTGTCAACGGTCTTCCATTTTCGCGCCATGCCACCCTCTGAAGGGGGGACCTTGATATGGCCAATGATGGTAAGAGTGGTCTCGACCAAGAAATGGTCGGACCAGATGCAGGGGGTAATCACTGGGTGCAAGAGCTTAATCCCGAGGGTCCATATGTGGTCAAGAATGTGACCTCCGGTGTGAGTGGGGGCATCTATGTGTTGTTGCAGATTGAGGGATGATAAGGTCTCGAAAAGCTCAGTGGCCTGGGGGCCAGCATCCTCATGCTGGAACCAGTAATTAAAGTCCCCGAAGATGGCCACACGGGTGGAGGAGGTAGTGAGGTTGGCCAGTTGTTCAGAGAAAGACGAGGGAAAGAGAGGCATGGAATAGGGAGGACGATATAGTACCACGAGCGAGATGGCACCCTCGTTCGTGCCCAGGTTGATCACAATATTGTCGACTGCTGGGAGGGTGAGCGAGGAGGAGGAAATGAGTTGTAGGTTTTTCCTAATTACTGCTGCCACGCCCCCTCCATGACGACCGTCCGATCTGTTGACGTTCAGCATGTAGTAATCAGGGGGCAGTGCCGCTAGAATATCTGGAAGAGAATCCTCCGATAACCATGTCTCCGAGAGTAATAGTATATCGGGGTTCTCGGCAGTCAGTAGAAGGAAGACATCGATTTGATGTCTTATGAGGGAGCGGGTGTTGAGATAGAGTACACGAATGTGTGACTCGGGGGTGACTGATATATCTGGCCCCAGGAGAGGGGGGGAGCTTCCCTCGATTCCCAGCGAGGTGATGCGAGCCCATATGGTGGGGTGAAGAGGGCAAGTAGGGAACTGCAGTGCTTTAAGAGCCGCGGCAGTGTATGGTATGGGGGCAGCAGCGTCTCTGGCCCCTGCGCCCGTCTGGGCACGGACGGGCACAGACGGGCGGGACTTAGGCGCGACTTCGGCGCGATGACGGCGCGCCCGCTGCGCCCGTCCGCTGCGCTCCCTGAATGGGAGGACCATTTTATGGGGCCGAGGGCGGGAGGGGCCGAGCGCTGCACCGCTCGCCTACTCCCTCACCCAAGATGGCGACTCACCAGGTCACGACCCAGGCAGCACCTAACTCGGCTGCAGTGGGCGGGGCCGGGAGGCGGGGCAAGATGTCCGCTTGTGGGAGTGCAGCGCGACCGGACGGGTCCCAGCGCGCACTCGGAAGTCGGGAGCGGTTTTTATGCAAGGCGGCGCAAAATGCAGTGAGGCGACTCCAAGAAGACCTGCACAACAAAAGGGGGTTAGTGATTCCAAGTTTAAAATTCGATTGTAGGTTAAAAGTCAGCGCATATGCACAGCGCGAGTAAGCGCGCGATGGGGCTGCAGGCTGTGTGGTCAAGAGCGCTGGGAAGAGCATGCGGCGCTCCCGGGTTCCGGTGATTGTCTGCCCAATCAATAGTATTGGTCACCAGTCCAGGGTTTTTATGGGGCCGAGGGCGGGAGGGGCCGAGCGCTGCACCGCCCGCCTACTCCCTCACCCAAGATGGCGACTCACCAGGTCACGACCCAGGCAGCACCTAACTCGGCTGCAGTGGGTGGGGCCGGGAGGCGGGGCAAGATGTCCGCTTGTGGGAGTGCAGCGCGACCGGACGGGTCCCAGCGCGCACTCGGAAGTCGGGAGCGGTTTTTATGCAAGGCGGCGCAAAATGAGTGAGGCGACTCCAAGAAGACCTGCACAACAAAAGGGGGTTAGTGATTCCAAGTTTAAAATTCGATTGTAGGTTAAAAGTCAGCGCATATGCACAGCGTGAGTAAGCGCGCGATGGGGCTGCAGGCTGTGTGGTCAAGAGCGCTGGGAAGAGCATGCGGCGCTCCCGGGTTCCGGTGATCGTCTGGTTCACCCACAGACGCCCAATCAGTTAGTTAGCCGAACAATTGAAGGTGTCCTGGATCATGAAGGATCAATCTGAACCCGTGAGGGCTATAGATGGAACTGAGTTGTCTTCTGGTACTATTACTAAACAGACAGAACCCTTGTGTGTGACTTGTGATAATGGACATTCCGAATATCTCGGGTTTGATTTAATTGATGCTCCTTCTTTTGGTATTGTCTTGGGGGTACCTTGGTTGCAATCCCACAATCCTAGGATTGATTGGTTTCGAAGAACCGTGACTCTTGATTCAGTCTATTGTTTGAAGAGTTGTTATAAGGTAGCCACGGATTGGGTTACGCCGCTGACCTGTGCAGTAGGTGATGGGCTAAGGTGTGACGTGCAAAAGATACCAGAGGCATATGTAGAGTTTGCTGATGTGTTCGACAAAGGCCGAGCAAGGGACTTGCCTCCCCACCGTTCGTTCAATTGTAGAATTGATTTGGCTCCCGGGGCTACCCTACCATGTTGTCGTATCTATGCTTTATCTGGACCAGAAGAATGGCATTTGAAGGAGTACATAGACGAGATGTTGGCTAAAGGGTTTATTCGTCCTTCTTCCTCACCTGCCTCCTCTGCTATCTTTTTCATACCCAAACGTGAAGGTGGCCTCCGCGCCTGTGTAGACTATAGGGCGCTCAATGAGGGTACTATTAAGAACAAGTATCCTCTTCCCTTGATACCAGTGTTGCTTGATCAACTGAGGCATGCAACGGTTTTTACTAAACTAGATCTCCGAGGGGCATATCATCTCATACGAGTCCGTGAAGGCGATGAATGGAAAACTGCCTTCCGGACTAAGTTTGGTTTGTATGAGTATTGTGTTATGCCCTTCGGATTGTGTAATGCTCCGGCTGCCTTTCAGTTCTTCATAAACGAGGTGCTAAGGGAATATTTGGATTTGAGCGTGATCGTCTATATAGACGATATCCTAATATTTTCAAACAATGTGGCGGACCATGAAACACACGTTCGCCAAGTCTTACAGACCTTGAAAGACCATCAGTTGTACGTGAGGCCGGAAAAATGCAATTTCCATACTGACAGAGTAGAGTTTTTGGGGTTCCTTGTTTCTGCTGAGGGCATCAGGATGGATCCACGCAAGATCGAGGCAATAACTTCTTGGCCACCTCCGAAATGCGTAAAGGAGGTGCAGGTGTTGCTTGGATTCGCTAACTTCTATCGGCGATTTATCTCCCATTTCTCGGAGATCGTTGCCCCCATGACTGTTTTGTTGAGAAAAGGAGTTCCTTTTGTGTGGTCCTATTTGGCGCAAATGTCATTAGATCAATTGATCGAACGTTTCACCTCAGCCCCTGTTCTTGTTCATCCAGACCCTGCGTTACCATTTTTTGTTGAAGCGGATGCTTCTCTAGGGGCGGTGGGGGGAGTCTTGTCTCTGAGAAATGCAGAAACTGGGTTTATGCATCCTATTGCTTTCTTTTCTAAAACTTTGTTACCAGCTGAAAGAAACTATACAGTGGCTGAACGGGAATTGTTGGCCATAAAGTTATCCTTTGAGGAGTGGAGACATCATTTGTGGGGGGCTCGCCACTCCATTACCATCTTTACGGACCATAAGAATCTTGAATTCTTTAGGTCCGCTCGTGCTTTGACCCCTAGGCAGATGAGGTGGGTTTTGTTCTTCAACGAATACGATTTCATTATCACCTATAGGCCAGCTGCCCAGCAATTGAAATCGGATGCCTTGTCCCGCATACATGTGAAACCAAACGAGTGGGGGACAGACAAGGATATGGGGATTTTTATTTCACCCGAGAAGATTGTTGGCAGTGTTTCTATGGATGGCTTTTTGACTTCAGTGAAAGACCAGTTGAGGGGTGTAGATCTGACTCCTTGGGTTTCCCAGCCTATCTTTTCCCTGAGAGACGGGTTGTTGTATCATGAAAATCAATTGTTCATCCCTCCAGCCTTAAGAGACTCAGTGCTGAAATGGTGTCATTCATCGGCCTTAGTCTGACATCCGGGAATAAATAAGGCCAGGGAATTTTGTTTACGTTGGTTTTGGTGGGAGTCATTAACACAGGATGTTCAACAGTTTGTAGCGTCTTGCCCCGTATGTGCTGTGAGTAAAGCATCCCATTCCAGTCCGTCCGGCCTGTTACAACCTTTACCTGTACCTCCTGTGCCATGGCATACGATTAGCATGGACTTTGTTACGGATTTACCTTTGGAATCCGGTTGTATGGAGTTTCTTGTCGTGGTTAATTCCTTTACTAAAATGGCCCACTTTATCCCTTTAGCTAAATTACCTACGGCGAAGGAAATGGCTTTAATCTTCGTGTCATCTATAGTGAGACTGCACGGGTTAACATCTGCCATTGTGTCTGATAGGGGGGCTCAGTTTGTGTTCCATTTCTGGACTGAGTTATGTGAGGCTTTACAAATGAAAATTTGTCTGTCTTCTGCTTATCATCCTCAGTCCGATGGTCAGACTGAGAGGGTCATCCAAACGATGGAACAGTATCTGAGGTGTTTATTGACTTCCTTGACCTGTAATTGGGTGTTAGCCCTCCCCCTTGCGGAATTCGCATATAATAACAGCATTCACTCTGCAGTTGGTACGTCCCCCTTTTTCTGCTCCATGGGATTTCATCCCTATTCAACCTTCGGGTCATGTGCCAGTGGTTGACTCATTGGGAATAGCTTTGGGCAGGATTTGGGGTATAGCTCAGGAGCATTTGGTCAAAGCAAAGGAAGATATGAAAAAGCAGGCTGACAAACATAGCGTACCGGCCCCCTCTTACGTAGTTGGTGATCGGGTTTGGTTATCTACAAAGAACTTGAGATTGGAAGGCTCTAGGAAACTGCAACCACGATTTGTGGGTCCTTTTCCTATAGCTCGGGTGATAAATCCTGTGGCCATGAGATTGGAGTTGCCAGATGAATATCGCATTCATCCAGTTTTTCACACCTCCTTGTTAAAGCCATACAAAGACACTGATCAGACTCTGCCCCCTCCTCTTTCAGTGTTGGTAGATGGAGAGGAGGAATACGAGGTGAACGCTATCCTTGATTCAAGGAGGAGAAGGGGGAAGTTGATGTACTTAATAGATTGGAAAGGGTATCCTCCTGAGGAGCGTACATGGGAACCAGCTACAGGGGTGCATGCTCCACGTCTGATCAGATTGTTTCATCTCCGTCATCCTGCTAAACCCCGTCCTGTTGGGAGGCCTTTGAGGGGAGGTACTTTTAGGAATTAGCCTGTTTCCTGCCTTCCTTTGGGTGTGCAGGGTTTTCCCGGTGTCCTCTTTCTGTTTCTTGGTTTTGTCTGGTAGCCTCCGCCCCTTTTTCCCTCCTTCCTTATCTGAGTTCCAGCGCCAGTGTCCGGCGCTTGGTTTCTAGCCTGGTTGGTTTTTCTTCAACGAGCCAGATCGAGTTTATGTGAATTAGCGTTTGCTGCTTTAAGGATACGTCCTCTGCGTTCGGAGTATCGTCACTGGGAAGCTGCCGAGCAGAACGAGGCTTCGTTCTGCCTTCTGGAGCCGGCGCACCTCGGACGCCTGTCAGTCCGTGATTCTTCCTCGGAGATACGGTGTGATCCTGATCGTTGGCGTGCAGACCGTGATTGGGACTATTCTTTTTGTTTTCTTTGGAGCGATATTATTTGCGTAATTGGGTGACCATCGGCAACGCCGATTTCCGGGTTAGGGTTATCCGATTCACATCGTTATGTGAATGGTTTGGACTATTTTTCAAAGCAGTCGTGTTCCGTGCGTTGTTTATGAACGCGCTTTAGATTGTGGCCACAATAGGCAAAAACGCTATGCTTATACAGCGTTTTCGCTGTTAATAGCCTTACAAGGGGTTTTTTGTCAGAGGCATGACTTTTTCCCCTCTTTAAATGAAACGCTGGGCAACAGGGAGTCTGTTGAATTCATTTTTTTGCTTGGACTATTCATCCACAAGGCTCCCTTCTGAAGATTCTTCTATGACACATTGGTAAGGAGAGGAATTGGGGTGTGTTGGGCAATTAAAGGGTATAAGAGGATTCAGGTAACAGGACACTGGGAATTGAAGTAACTTTCTGTCTTCTCTTTCTTTTCTTGTTTTGCTGCAGGTTAGAAGATCTATACATGTAAGCAAGAACAGGGTCTGCCTAGCTGTACATAGAAAGAGCCTTGGCGTTTCTCTTTCTTTTTGTTTTTCCTACCTTCTCCCTTTGTTCGGTTCGCGGTCACGCTGTGATACATATGGGCGTGTGGCGATCCGAATAGGGGTAGAGGATTGGGGCCATCCTCGCTTCCGTGGTGTGGGTCAAGCTGGGTGAAATCCAACAGATATCTCTCTACTACTCAGTCTTTACAAGTCTCTACTATTCACTCTCTACCACTTACTCTCTACTACTTACTCTCTACTACTCACTCTCTACTACTACTCTCTCTACTACTCACTCTCTACTACTCATTCGTTACTACTCTCTAATACTCACTCTCTACTACTCACTCTCTAGCACTCTCTACTACTCTCTCTACTACTCACTCTACTACTCTCTACTACTCACTCTCTACTACTCACATTCTACTACTCTCTATTACTTTCTCTACTACTCACTCTCTACTACTCACTCTACTACTCTCTACTACTCACTCTCTACTACTCACACTCTACTACTCTCTATTACTTTCTCTACTACTCTCTCTCTACTACTCACTCTACTACTCACTCTCTACTACTCTCTCTCTACTACTCACTCTCTACTACTCACTCTCTACTACTCCCTCTCTACTACTCACTCTCTAATACTCACTCTCTACTACTCACTCTCTACTACTCTCTACTACTCACTCTCTACTACTCTCTCTCTACTACTCACTCTACTACTCACTCTCTACTACTCTCTCTACTACTCACTCTCTACTACTCACTCTCTAATACTCACTCTCTACTACTCACTCTCTCCTACTCTCTACTACTCACTCTCTACTACTCTCTCTCTACTACTCACTCTACTACTCACTCTCTACTACTCTCTCTCTACTACTCTCTCTACTACTCACTCTCTACTACTCACTCTCTACTACTCACTCCCTACTACTCACTCTCTACTACTCTCTACTACTCACTCTCTACTACTCTCTACTACTCTTTACCACTCATCCACTACTACTCTACTACTCACTCTCTACTACTCTCACTCTACTACTCACTCTCTACTACTCACTCTCTACTACTCACTCTCTACTACTCACTCTCCAATACTCACTCTCTACTACTCACTCTCTACTATTCTACTACTCTCTACTACTCTCTCCACTACTCACTCTATACTACTTTCTACTACTCACTCTCTGCTACACTCTCTACTTCTTGCTCTCTACTACCCACTCTCCACTACTCACTCTCTACTACTCGCTCTCTACTACTCTCTAATACTATCTCTAATACTCACTCTCTACTACTCTCTACTACTCTCTCTCTCTACTACTCACTCTCTACTACTCACTCTATACTACTCTCTACTTCTTGTCTCTACTACTCACTCTCTACTACTATCGCCCTACTACTCACTCTCTACTACTCACTCCCTACTACTCTCTACTACTCACTCTCTACTACTCTCTCTTTTATTACTCTCTACTACTCTCTACTACTCACTCTACTACTCACTCTACTACTCACTCTCTACTACTCACTCTCTACTACTCTCTACTACTCACTCTCTACTACTCACTCTCTACTACTCTCTCTCTACTACTCACTCTACTACTCACTTTTTTACTACTCTCTACTACTCACTCTCTGCTAATCTCTACTACTCACTCTTTACTACTCACTCTCTACTACTCTCTAATGCACACTATCTACTACTCTCTACTAGTCACTCTCTACTCTCTATTACTCACCCTCTACTCTCTACCTCTCTACCTCTCTCTCTACTAATCTCTACCTCTCTACCTCTACCTCTATACCCCTAACTCTCTACCTCTACCTATACACCTCTACCTCCACACCTCTAGCCTCTCTACCTCTCCCTACATGCACACATATGCACATTTAAATATGTATGTGTATATATACATACATATATAAACATATATATAATCTGCGTATCTATATAAATACAAATATAAATGCATGCATGCATATATGCATACATATGCATGTTATGTACATGAATGTTTGAAAAACACTAATAAAAGCAAAGCTAAAAAGCCACCTAATTACAAACAGAATTGCTTTAACTTAAACGAGGGCGAGACTTATTGCATTTTCAATGCTTGTTTACTTTGGATCCATCAAGAGGGAATTCAGATGTGTCACACATTTGCCATGAATTCTGAATGTTAGTACTCTAGTTGCTCATTAGATCACTGTAGTAAAGCTACTGCTCACCAGGGAAGTCTGCTGCTGGTATTCAAATTGCTTGGTTCAGTCTGCATGTTAGCATTTTTTTATGAAATAGAAGAGGATTTGAGAAGTCAAAATGTGCCCTAATTTTCTTTCTGCAGCACTAATCATAATTTCTATGGCGAAATGAAGCCCCTCATTTTGTTCCTTTGCAAATTAAATGTTTTAAGTGTTACCACTTTATTCCAATCAAGATGGTTTCAGGTGTTCCATACTTTTGTCATAAGTAAGACTGTTAGCGCTCTTATTGTTCTTTAGAACAGTCTGGGACATTATGTCATTGGGCTATACTTGGGCTACATCTGGGTGATATTTGTGCTACATTTGGGCTCTTTTGTCTCTGGTGGCCATCTTTGGAGACTTATTTGTTATGAAGTTTCCTAATTTCCTCATTTACTACAGTCTCCTCCGTAGGAAATACTTTCTGTGTTGCTCATTAGATCACTGTAGTAAAGCTACTACTCACCAGGGAAGTATGCTGCTGGCATTGAAAGTACAGATTTCAGTCTGCATGTCAGAATTTATTTTTTATGAAATAGAAGAGGATTTGAGAAGTCACTCAAAATGTGCCTGTGACGAGGAGAGCCGACTCGGGAGTATGAGAGGGGAAACAATGACCTTGGGGCCTACCAATAGATCTTCCTCGCCTCTCTGCCCACAGCAACCGGAAGACTGGAACAGGGCTAACCCGCCATTCTACCTGCCAGACACCGAGATGGGACCCTGTTTCTTTAACTGGGCCGAGTTCTCAGGTGGCCCCGCCCCCTTCGATGACGCCACAGACGCTGAATTCGTAAATCCAGCAAGCCCAGAGAGAGATGTGTGTTTTACAACCAGAGGAGGCGAGTTGGGAGCAGCAGAGGAAGCAAGTGTACTGAGGAAGAAGAACGAAGCGTTGGAGGAAGCAAGTCTGAGGAGGTAGAAGAACGAAGGACGCCGTGAGGAACCAGCCCGAAGTCTGCAGGAGCCAAGAGTCCAACGACATGGTGCACCGCCCAGCCGCACTTCAGGGGAAGTGTGGCTAGCACAGGGACATTCTCGTATCACAAGCTGGGCGGGGAGGAAAGGTTTAAAGCCGCCTTGACCACATCGAGTATTCCCCTCTCACTACCCTTCCTGAGCACTATCAGCACCTGTGTATACTAGTGTTTTGCTGCACCGTGTGACTCCTCAACCCCTGTCCTTGTGCACTGTGAATATAGACACCAGATTGAAAGCAGCCTTCTCTCTTTTCTTTTGGACGACGAGCTGGGGACACCCTGCAGAGGCGATGGCGAAGATTGAGAGGGAGCGGGTTCCCAGAAAAGGAACCAGAAGCTATGCTTCCGTACTATCGACCAAGCCCCAGACGAAGAAAATTGTTAAAATCAATAAAACCCTAGTTACCAAAGTTAAGCATCTCCGCTATTTCCTTGATCCTGCTTACAGTGTTGGAGAATGCGGGCATTGAGGTACAGATGGATGAACTACTACAGCATCTTGTGAAAGTCCTTGAGCAGCTGGGTTGGGCAGGGGAACAGCAATTAACATCCGCCCAAGCTGATAGGGAAACTTTCAAAACCACTCTCTGGGCCCAAATTGACGGACTACAAAAGATGATAACGGGCTCTGCCATGCCTCAGTACAGGGAACCCCGGACCCCTCATACCAGTCCCTCGGGGATCTCCCTCCAAAAATATGTACCCGGAGAAGACCCTGATGCGTTTCTTCTAAATTTTGAAAGGGCTGCCCACGCCTGTGGTTGGCCCCTGGAAAAGTGGCAGTTTTTTTAGCTCCTCTATTGTCGGCTGAAGCCCAAGCAGCGTATCAGGTGGCCAACCCCTCGGGGAATGTCCCATATGCCACCATCAAAAATATTATCCTTGACCATTTAGATCTGGACTCCGAGGCTTATCGAGTATGCTTTAGGAAAGAGAGGGGGCCCCATGGGGAAAACCCCAAGACTTTGTTTTTTCATTTGAAGATGGCCGCTGACAAGAGGCTTACCCCCACAATACCATCCAAGGAGGAAATTATGGACAAAGTTTATTTGGAGCAGTATTTGGAGGCGTTGCCCTACAACACCCAAAAATGGCTCTGACAACACTCTAATTTGACCACGATCCAAGCCATGGAAATGGCCGTCACCTTTGCTAGAGCACAGCTCAAGCTGCACCCCTGGGAACAGGACAAACCAAGTAGACCACCAGCCGTTAAAACAGAACGGAAAACAAGAACTGGGAGTGAGACTTATCCCAACCGTCCTCAGAAGCAAGACGTACCCCATTTTCAAGGCCCACAATGTTTCGAATGTGTGGCCTCGGGGCACATCGCCAGACTGTGCCCCTAAAAAAAAACCCTAGAGGAACCCATGGAAGTAGGATATCTCCCCAAAACTGTCCTGTATTCATCCAAATCGGGAGGAGCATACTATATGAGTGAGGGTGAATGGGGAATAGGTTAAGGTTCTTCTCGACTCCAGATGAAAACAGTCCGTTATAAAAGGGGTGTTCGTTAAACCTAGCCAAGTGGTCCCTTATTCCTGGGTGTACATCAAATGCGTCCATGGGGATGTTAAACCATACCCGATAGCAAATGTCATCCTAGACCTGGTCGGGGGAAAAGAGTGTACAGTGAAAGTGGGTTTACTAGAGACCCTTCCCGAGGAGATTATTATTGGGACGGATAACCCTAATTTCATAGAGTTGTTCACGCACATCCTCAAACGACCTCTCTTCAAACATACCGATAGAAAGATTCAGGTCATACCGGCTTTGTTATCCCCAGAGCCATGGGCCACAGACAGGAGTTTCAAATTCGCCCAGTCTAATGATAGGACCCTGTTCAACGCATGGGAGCAGGCCCATAGCACCCAAAGCTCATCAGACCCCAGTTTCCCTTGTTTTTTAATCCAAGATGGCTTACTCTATCGGCAAGGAACTCCCACTAGCCCCCTACAGCTTCTGATACCTATGTGTTTTAGGGAACAGATCATGTTTTATGCGCACACCCATCTTTTAGCGGGACACATAGGGAGTGAAAAAGCTACACAGAACATTTTGAGGCACTTCTATTGGCCAGGGATCTATCAAGACATAAAAACACACTGCCAATCCTGTGAGGTATGTCAAAAGAAGAATACTCACCGCCCACCAGCCGTGGCACTACAACCACTCCCGATAATAGGCACCCCTTTTGGGAGAGTTGGGATGGATTTGATAGGGAACCTACCCAGAACCAAGAAGGGTAACCTCTATGCTCTTGTTATAGTTTATTATGCTACGAGATTTCCCGAGGCCTTTCCCCTAAAATCCCCTACCTCCAGAGTAATAGCATACAAACTCATTGAATTATTCTCTTGGGTAGGGTTTCCTAAGGAAATGTTGACCGACCAGGGCACTCCCTTCATCTCCAGATTGATGCGAGAGGTGTGTATGCTCCTAGACTTACAGCATATCAAAACATCAGTGTACCACCCGCAAACAGAGGGTCTACTTGAGCGCTATAACGGCACTCTCAAATCCACTCTAAAAAAAATGTTGTCAGTGAATGGGACAGAATGGGACTGCGTACTTCCCTTAGCCCTCTATGACATCAGAGGGCAAACCCAAAGCAGCCTCGGGTTTTTGTCCTTTGAACTTCTATATGGTCATCAACCAAGAACCCTTCTTGAGATGACAAAGGAGGCATGGGAAACAGAAGAGGCAGGGGAAGACCGGAATATCCTGGAGTATAGCCAGAATCTGAAAAACCAAATAGGGAAGATCCGAGAATTGGCATATTCCAACCTTGAGAAAAGCCAGGAAAAACAAAAGGCAGCTTATGACAAGGGTAAACGGTGGAGGAAACTAGAGATAGGGGACTGGGCATTGGTCCTGCTTCCCTCCAGTACAAACAAATTCCAGGCAGAATGGATGGGACCCTATAAAGTGACAGGAACGATAGGGGAAACTAGTTATCGGATCCAGGTTACCCCCAGAAGGTACAGACCTAGCATATAAACTCCCTAAAAAAATGGCCCGGACCTCCCCCAAAGAGCAACCATCTTGCCATTCCCACCAACACCTCTCCTGGCTCCACTCTGGAATACCTAGTGATCAACGAAGACCTAAGGGAGCAAGAACAGGACGACCTACAGAAAGTGCTTGGGCCTTTCTCTCCTCTGTTCTCTGATATCCCGTGGAAGACAACACTAATCAAACACCGAATAGAGACTTCACCAGGAGCTACGGTCAAGCAAAGACCCTATTGCATTCCTGCCGCTAAGAGAAACGACATACAGAAAGAAGTCCAGGAAATGCTGCGTCTCGGGGTGATCAGACCTTCTAACAGTGAGTGGTCCTCCCCGATAGTGATGGTTCCAAAAAGGAAGCACCAGGTTCTGTATGGACTTCTGCGCTCTAAACAATATCTCCTCATTTGATTCATACACTATTCCTCGCATTGACAAGCTCATTCAGAAGCTGGGAGAGGCTAAATATATCAGTACCCTGGACTTGACCAAAGGATATTGGCAAGTACCACTAAGAGAAGAAGTCTGGAAAAGAACAGCTTTTGTAACACCAGACGGGCTCTATGAATTTAATGTTCTTCCCTTTGGCTTGCATGGCGCTCCCACCACATTCCAACGCCTTATAAATGTGGTCCTATGGGAGCACCATACCTTCAGCTCTGCATATTTAGATGATATCATCATATTCAGTTCATCCTGGGAAAGTCGCATGGTACATATGCAAACCATTCTGAAAGCCTTAGAAGACGCTGGCCTACATATAAATTCCAAGAAATCCCGTTTTGGCTATCAGAAGGTCAAACACCTTTGATATTTGTTGGGACATGGTATGATAGAGCCCCAGATAGAGAAGGTGCGTGCCATTGCGGAAACCCCATTCCCCACAAATTAAAAGGAGATGAGGACCTTCTTAGGGCTTATTGGCTATTATCACTGTTTTATCCCCTCCTTTTCAGAGATTGCAGCCCCTTTAACAGATACCCTAAAAAAAAAAATGCCAAACCCAGAATCTTCCAACACCCCACATCCCCCATGTGGAATGCCTTTAATTCCTTAAAACGGGCTATCACCACCAGTCCGGTGTTATCCTCCCCCGGACTTTAACCACCCCTTCGTTGCACACACAGATGCATCAGAGTATGGGGTCGGGCAGTTATTTCTCAGTTGTCCCCTGAGGGCATAGAGCATCCAATACTCTACATCAGCTGAAAGCTCTTTTCTCACGAATTAAAATATCCTACCGTAGAGAAAGAGTGTCTTGCCATAAAATGGGCTGTGGACAAGTTAAGATATTATCTGGAAGGGCACACTTTCACCCTGTACACGACCATGCTCCTCTCACATGGATGAGCCAGAAGATCTCACAAAACCTAAGGTGGCTTTTGGCCCTCCAACTATTTACATTCACAGTGTGCCCCAGAAAAGGGGATGATAACAGCAATGCCGACTATCTTTCACGCTTTCCTCTCCCCAATCGGGAGAATCCAGGGGGGGTGGTATGTGACGAGGAGAGCCGACCCAGGAGTATGAGAGGGGAAACAATGACCTTGGGGCCTACCAATAGATCTTCCTCTCCTCTCTCCCCACAGCAACCGGAAGACTGGAACAGGGCTAACCCGCAATCCTACCTGTCGGACGCCGAGACGGGACCCTGTTTCTTTAACTGGGCCATGTTCTCAGGAGTACCATCAAGAAATAATGTATAATGTAACTAAAGTCTTAAAATCTTCTGTTAACTGCAATGCTTTTTAATGAGGTGCTATCTTGTATATTGGTCCCAAGATGGTTGCCAACAATTCTTGGATGAAGTGCTGACAGCCAATCAGATCTCACAATGAGATGTGTTGTTGGGCTCCGCCCATATATATATGTATTTTTTTCCTTTATTATCCAAAACACTACTGAACAGATTTACACCATTTAACCAAAAAGGCACGGGTATGAACAAAGGACTACCTCTTTGCTAAATTTGGTGTAATTCCGTTCAGCAGTTCGGGCTGTAGCTGCGATTAAAGGTTCCTACGGTAAATTGCATAGGGAAAACATGTTTTGAGACCCCCCTTTTTTCTCAGCACCTGCTTGACGAATCACCCCGCGACTTTCAGGATAGGTGCAGACCAGAGCGCACCACCTGTTTACAAAATTTCGCGAAGATTCGACGACCGGCACCAAAGTTATTCCCAATAGAATGTTGCGGATTTCCTATGGAAAATAGGTCCTAAATATAACTACCTACTGGCGACCGCCAGTAGGATATATATATTACCTACTGGCGGTCGCCAGTAGGTATATATAGTTAGGATTTTTTTGAATAGGGATTTCTGAAAATTCTATGTTGAATAACTTTAGCGTTGATGGACGGAAGTGGCAGAAATTTTCAGGAAAATGGCGCATTATGTTTCTGAGCGTCCCCTGCAAGTTTGGGGGGGTTTCGTCAAGCGGGGGCCGAGAAAAAAGGGGGGTCCCAAACGTGTTTTTAACATTGAGTTTTCCATAGGGCAATTGGACTTTTAGCTCGAACGGCTGGATGGATTTCCACAAAACTTGGCAAAATTGTAGGGACTGGTAGCCCGATGTGCCTTTGCTATGTCTCAAAATATATGCTCCAGTGGTTTTTACGAAAATTAACTTTGAAAAATATATATTGGGCTACATTGGGCTATATATGTTAGAGCCCAAATGTAGCCCAATGTAGCCCAATGTAGCCCAAAGATGGCCACCAGAGACAAAAAAAACAAATGTAGCCCAAATATCAGCCAGATGTAGCCCAACTATAGCCCAGTGACATAATGTCCCAGACTGTTCTAAAGAACAATAAGAGCGCTAACAGTCTTACTTATGACAAAAGTATGGCACACCTGAAGTCATCTTGATTGGAATGAAGTGTCAACACTTAAAACATTTAATTTGCAAAGGAACAAAATGAGGGGGTTCATTTTTCCATAGAAATTATGATTAGTGCTGACGAAAGAAAAATTAGGGCACATTTTGAGTGACTTCTCAAATCCTCTTATGTTTCATTAAAAAAATTCTGATATGCAGTCTCCCAAGATGGCCACCAGAGACAAAAGAGCCCAAATGTAGCCCAAATATCAGCCAGATGTAGCCCAACTATAGCCCAATGACAGAATGTCCCAGAGTGTTCTAAAGAACAACTAGAACGCTAACAGTCTTACTTATGACAAAAGTATGGCACACCTGAAGTCATCTTGATTGGAATAAAGTGGTAACACTTAATACATTTAATTTGAAAAGGAACAAAATGAGGGGTTTCATTTTGCCATAGAAATGTTATGTATATATATATATATATTCACTGAAAAAACCATAGGTTATAGACCATATATAGTTAGGAATTCACATTTACAAAACCTTATTTTACTCACACAAAACCATTGAAATTCCATATATAGTTAGTTGCACTAACTATATATCGCGCACCCGCAATCCACTGCTGATGATGTCACATATTACATCATTCATGACATGGTCAGTGACATCACTGATGACATCACTGATGATATCTCAAATGACATCACTGATGACATCTCAAATGACATCACTGATGACATCACTGATGACATCTCATTTGACATTACTGATCACATCACTGATGATATCATTCATGTGATAATAAGATGAACCTCTTCAGACACTAATATAACCTTAGATACAATCAGTGTAAACAGACACTCACAGACTGTCACTCATCCATGGAGTTACTCACACACCTAGTCAGTCATGCAAAGAATCAATCACACCTCCATTTCCTCAACTATACAGTTATACAAACTTTACTTATTCAAACATATATTAACAGATATTTACTCTCTTATACAATCCCTGATACAAGTTCACAATGATCCATACAGCCACTCACACATTCACTGGCTCTTATGCATAGTTATTTATATATGTCAACTCTCACATGTACTGTGTTTTACATATGTACTTACTTTGACATGTAGCACTGAGATATCCATTCACTCACCAATACACTCATGCACACAGTCAACCGCCCATACAGCTGTTTCCACATGCACTTTTGAAACCATACATCTAGTGAATCAACTGCTCACACATCTATGCACAGAGGCATACACCTCCCAGCCACCCACACACACACTCAGTCTCCCATACAAATACTTAGGCAACCAATCAATAACCCATATAGTTACTCAAATAGCTACTTATCAACACATGCAACAGTTTACAGAACAACAGACATAATGATGCACACATTAAGACAGTTTAGTCACTAACCCATGCACTCAGTGAGACACATTTAATCACTCACTCATACAGTCAGTCATGCACCTACTAAATCCTTCATCCAGACACTTATACATCCACTCATTCTTCAATATGTAAGACATATTTTAACTTTACAGAAACATACAGTCACTGGATGTTGTCATCAGTGATGTCATCAGTGATGTCATTTGAGATGTCATCAGTGATCTCATCAGTGATGTCACTGACCATGTCATGAATGATGTAATATGTGACATCATCAGCAGTGGATTGCGGGTGCGCGATATATAGTTAGTGCAACTAACTATATATGGAATTTCAATGGTTTTGTGTGAGTAAAATAAGGTTTTGTAAATGCGAATTCCTAACTATATATGGTCTATAACCTATGGTTTTTTCAGTGAATTTTCAAGGTTTTGTAAATGCTAATTCCTAACTATATATGGTCTATAACCTATGGTTTTTTCAGTGAATTTTCAAGGTTTTGTAAATGCTAATTCCTAACTATATATGGTCTATAACCTATGGTTTTTTCAGTGAATATTACCTACTGTCGGTCGCCAGTAGGTAGTTATAGTTAGGATTGTTTTCCATAGGAAATCCTCAACATTCTATTTGGAATGACTTTGGCCCTGGTGGATGAGTCTTTGCGAATTTCTCAAAGAAGATGGCTAGGTCCGCTGCGCTCCTTCCCTGAAAGTTTGGGGGGGATTGGTCAAGTGGGGGCTGAGATATAAGGGGGTCCCAAAACGTGTTTTCTCCATGTTATTTTCCATAGGACCTTTAGACTCGGCTACAGGTCGAACGGGTGAATGAATTTATAAGAAATTTGCCAAAACTGTAGAGTCTTGTTCGCAGATTACGCTTTTTTTGGAATGGTGTAAATCCGTTCAGTAGTTGTTGAGAAAATTAAAGTTAAAGCCAATTATATATCAAGCGGCTGCGCGTGAGCGGAATTTTTTTTGGCTGCGTGACGTCTGTTAACGTTCGATTCGAAGGAAATCAGGAAGTTTTGTCCGCCATTTTGTCACTGCGAGTAAATATATTGTTCATTTCAAAGCGTTGAAACATGGAAAGGGGAGAAGGTAGAGATTGTTTTGCTGCGTAGCTTTTCTCGGGGTGTGCAGTAAGGCCCTTAAACGCAAAAAGATATAATTTTTCCACGAAAAAAAATACGGGGTGCGCGCACCCGGTCGCGCACACCTATTTACAAGAGTGTGAAAATGGAGATAAATCAGAAGTTTGAGTGCTTAGATATAAGGTGGCTCTGAAAAGAGCCCTTGTGTTAATGAGTGTTTTCTGCATTTATAAGTAAGTACCGATGCAGAGCCTGATGTTGCAGAGGAAGATTCTGTTTCCTTCATTCGTGAAATGAACACCGTCTCTCCTATAGACGTCTTGCATGTGGTATCGCAAGTTGTTATGGTAAATAGAACCCATGCTATAATCTCTGAGGAACGCAGAAACAGATTTATTTACATGTCCCCTTGCTTTCTCAAATTGTGCACAATGGTGATTGGACCAATTCCATTTCTGTCTTTGGCATATATTGGAATATACCAAGGCAGATCGAGGAAAAAGTGTCATCAATTGTCGAAAGGTGTCTTTTAGAAGCATTTCCAGACCTACCCCAGTGATTGTGCCTAGATCGTTCCCACCACAGTGCACAATTATAAGGTCTGGTTCTGGGAGATGCATAAAAGTTTTCACCAATGGAATCAATTGGTGACATTTCAATCCTCTTTTGGAAATCCATGTTATGTGTACATTTGGTAAGCTGAGGTTGCAAATTCGTCTGCTTACCGCATATTTTTCACTCCAGTGAATATAACTGTGTCCTATTAGCCAGACCTTCATTTTCAAGGGATTTGTAGTCGTCCTCCGATCGGTTCTGGCAGTGGAATGGTAGTTAGAAGTTGAAATTCTAAATAAAGAAAAAGGAAGAGGCTGGGTGTGGTTTAAAAAAAAAAATATTGGTTGATTGTAACAAGTGGAGATTGAACAGGTTAATGTTTATGTTAAACGAAAAGTACTATTGGGTGTGAAAAAACAAGATATGTAACAGAGCTGTGTATTGGTAGGTGTTTCTGGAGGGAAAATAGTGTTCTTAGTTTGTTGTAGAACGTTAAGACATGAACTTTTGACCTGTGCGTTCAGCAAGGTGCAGAATGAGGTATAACCATGGAAACAGCCGGAGATGGCAGTTGGTGATGGGTTCACTCTTTGGTACCTCTGCATCTGAGTCTGTTCTCTGGTGGCTGGCGGACAACTGTTTGTTATTGTGGAGATGAAAGGGTGATAAGGAGAGAAATACGACATAGCGTCTGGCCTGTAGAAGTGTGGGAGCAGTGATTAACTCTGAGTGAAGCGGAACTGTGTCGGTGCTTAGTTACAGTAAAAAAAAATGTTAACAGTGGTATAACTGTCTTTACGGTGCGCGACCTACTAAGAAAGAGTTCACGGGCCGTAATTGGCTTGCAGGTTCTAGTATCAGTAAGTGAGGTTGAGAAAAGAAAACATTCAGGACTTTATTTATGAAGGCCTTGCGCCACCGGTGCGTTACTTTTTCCCATTTTAAAAAATGAGGCACTGGCAGCGGAAGGTCTTCATAAATAAGGTCCTCAGTGACTACAGTTAAGGTTATGTGGAACCCATGAATAGTTTTTCAATATGAAATCATTTCAGTTGAGATTATGGATTAAAAGAGAAACCGTGAATATTTGAAATGTTTATTTAGAAATGTACTGTTTTAAAGGCAAATCATTATGTAATATGAGTACAGAAATTGCAAAAAACACAGTAATTGGTATTGTCAGTAGTACATGGAATACAAAAGCTATAGTTGAAGAAAAATGAATATAGTTGGAAAAAAACATTGTACAGTCTTATAAGGAAGTATATTATATTTTAATAAATGGAAGAAGGTTTCTGGCCTTTCAGTTTAGGAAAGATATATGAAAATGCAAGTGGTTATACATCATTACTTTATGAATCAGCTGTCAAACAACACGAAATCATAATGTCCACCGTTAGTAAAGCAAATAGGTCTGTTCTTCAAAAGAAAATATAAATCATTATGTAATATGAGTACAGAAATTTAAAAAAACACAGTAATTGTTATTGTCAGTAGTACATGGAATACAAACGCTATAGTTGAAGAAAAATGAATATAGCTGGAAAAAAACATTGTACAGTCTTATAAGGAAGTATATTATATTTTAATAAATGGAAGAAGGTTTCTGGCCTTTCAGTTTAGGAAAGATATATGAAAATGCAAGTGGTTATACATCATTACTTTATGAATCAGCTGTCAAACAACACGAAATCATAATGTCCACTGTTAGTAAAGCAAATAGGTCTGTTCTTCAAAAGAAAATATGGAAAAGAACGTGAAGAATATAGAAAACTAAAAGGAAATGAGGATGTCAATGGCTTGTTTGAGAGTTATTGAAGCATTGTTTAGGCAAAATAGGTAGCTTCTGCTTGTAACAGGAAATCAGTTTTATCATTTGAAAGTATGTCAGCTATCCAATGGAAAAGAGTAAAGCAGTACTGATGATCTGTAATAATCGGAGCCTCTTTTACCATCAGAGGGCAGGTCGGTGGGTTTTCGATGTAGCTCTCTGTTAGGAAATCTTGCGCCGCTGTGAATATATTCCAATGACCCAGAACTCCTTGTATCGCTGCAAAGGCCATAAACCCTCCGGAAAGTATGTCAGCTATCCAATGGAAAAGAGTAAAGCAGTACTGATGATCTGTTATAATCGGAGCCTCTTTTACCATCAGAGGGCAGCTCGGTGGGTTTTCGATGTAGCTCGCTGTTAGGAAAGAGTTAACCGTCCATTGTGTAGGCAAAGTATGCAGCAAGTGCCTCTAACATGAAATCATTGTTATCATCTGAAAACATGTCAGCCATCCAATTGAGAAGATGAAAGGAGCATTCATGATCTGTCATTATTGGGGCGTCTTTTACCATCATATGGCAGCTCAGTGGGTTTTCGATGTAGCTCTCTGTTAGGAAATCTTGCGCTGCTGCGAATATATTCCAATGACCCAGAACTCCTTGTATCGCTGCAAAGGCCATAAATCCTCCGTTGTAACAAAGCTGTTCATGATCAAGTAACGGATTCATGAGGTGATTGTAATTCGGTTCAGGAGGTACCAAATTGCAGAGACATAAATCCAGGGCCCACGTGAAATCACAGCTCAGGCAATGAAATACAGGCTGCACACAGGTGAAATACGAATATCGAAATGATAATCGATATGAAGTATTCAAAGTTGAGAGTGGTAAGGTGCCGTAGTACAGAAGTATTCTCTGTCGAAATAGTTCTAAGTGGCCCGGCTCGTTTGCGAAGGCAGGAGGGACATCCATTTTGAATTTCCCAAGATGGTACAGGAAACGGCGCAGCACTGCCGGTTGTATAGCAACTCCACAGAATTAGGTCGCCGGCTATGCAGTGGAGAGGAGCAGAATGACTTGATACATTTTCTAGGAGTCTAGTCACTTATATATTGCTTAGTGGTTATTAAAAAAGTAGCTTTTTTTGAACTGGAGGATGCGTTAAAAAATAAGGGAGTGATTTGAGGGAGTTGTAAAGCAAGGTCAATTTTTTTTTACATCAATGCTGTTTTCTGTGAATGTTAGCTTAGTGAAAGATATGTGTGTGAGCAGATGCAACGTTCAGTTTTAAATGTAACAATGGCGGTCTTGTTCATGTCTTCCGATTCAAGGTCGGTATTCGCTGCCAAATACAAAGATTAAGAAACGCATGCGTGGGGTACATAGTGTGCATTCTTAAAGGAAAGCAAATGAAGGGTTATTTTTACCGCGTTAGCATTGTCGTTTAAAAAGTTATAGTGATTTCTATTATATGTGAAGAAAGTGTCACTGATGAAGACTGAAAATAAATCCTTATAAATGATAGGGACTGGTGTATTTTAGAAAAGGTGTGTAACATTACATGAATTGTGGAAAAAAAATAATGTAATTGAAAGTGTATGGTTTGAAAATGAAAAGTAGAGGTTTATAGTTCATGTTTTGAAAGCAGTTCTAGAGGGTCAGATGAAAGTGTATGGTTTGAAAATGAAAAGTAGGGGTTTATAGTTCACATTTTGAAAGCAGTTCTAGAGGGTCAGATGCATGATAGATTTATAAAAAAATAGAACATGTTTTTAAATAGTATTTGGGAAAAAATATGTGCCTTTATGTACTATTTACATTATCTGCCTGTTGCGTATTCTTTGAGTTTTAGTAATCCTGTGTCTTATAAGTTTTCTAGGGGCGGTTTGAGGTTCATGGTGGGTTTGGGCAGGGAGGGTAGGTTGGGGGTTTGTAATAGGGGGTTCGGCTGGGGTGGAGTGCGGAGTTTAGTGAAAAGTGAGGGGGACGGGGAGTTACGGTGTTTGGTAATGGAGCAGAGTCAGAGGACGCCACATTTGTGTTATGGGGTGCCACGGAAATATGTATTTATTCTCAGAGGTTTATTATATTAAGGATATATATCTGCATGGTGGCTCTTGTCATTTTGTGGTTCTGTGTATGTTTATAATGCTGGCCCTGTAGTTTTTGTTTATGGACCTTATTACGACACACAGGGGAGCTACGTTGCACAATTGGAGATCAGAGACTTAGGAAATAAAACTTTATAATTGTAAGGGCTGTAAGCGATAGAAATCGCCCGTTCTCGGTGTAAAAAATATCAACGCTATTGGTGGTATTTTCTACGGTGTTAGTACTCGAAGGAGAATAGTAACATATATGTGAAATAAAATTATGTAATAGGCTCAGCATTTCACATTATCGCGTGAAAACAAAAGTTGCTTTTACATAGCAATAAGTCTCTTATAATTAAGGGACGGAGTGTATATAGTGCTATTTAGTACTCTGCTATGTGATTGATGTCGAATATTTCATAAGAGGAGGCTTTAAAAGTTTTTCGATAAACTGGTTTTCTAGGGAAGTGGGTGGAGTGTTCCGTGTAAATTGCAGAATAGAAACTAGTAAGAACCAATTGGAAGTGTTGTTTTAAAGTCACATGACTGCACATGCGTGTCTCGACGCGATAGGTGGGTGCGCGCACCCGGTCGCGCACTATAAGAAAGCGGCGAGAAAATATCAGCTAATATGCTCTTGAAGCTTGTTTTGGTACAAAGAGTTAGTTCTGAAAAGAACTTTTTTTTTTTGGTTTTTTTTTGGAAACAAGTGTTATGATGCTTTTGATTTTTTAAAGTTGCGACGACATTTTTCAGTATGTTATACTATCCAAATAAAGTGAAGAAATTTAACTTTTCTTGGAGCATTTAGGACTCTCAATTTTGTGTTTAATTAGAGTAAAGCTTTGCTCTCCATATACAAGAAGTTCTCCACAGTTGTTGCATTTTATGTGCACCTTCGCCAGACATGGTTTCAAGTCCATTTCAGCACTCGATGGAGATACAGGTTGTCCACCGGAAGATGTGCTGATTACTTCTGATGGTAATAGCGTGGCCTCCGTTTTTCTTGTCAAAGGTGGTCGCTCATTTTCATCAGATTCGGAAGATGAATGCGGAACGGTAGCCATTGTACCGAAGTCTTCGGGAAGATGTTCGACGTTGTTGTCTCTTGAGAGTAGAAAAGAAAGTGATGGAAGTGGGTGGAGTGCTGCGTGTAAATTCCAGAATAGAAACTACCAAGAACCAATTAGAAGTGTTGTTTAGAAGTCACATGACTTCACATGGAAGTGTCAGGTCCTGTACGCGATAGAAGGGTGCGCGCACCCTGTCTCGCACTAAAATAAAGCGGCGAAAAAACATCTTATAATATGCTCTTGGAGCATGTTTTGGTGGAAAGAGTTAGTTCTGAAAAGAACTTTTTTTTTTTTTTTTTTTTGGAAACAAGTGTTTTGATGCTTTTGATTTCTTAAAGTTGCTACGATATTTTTCAGTATGTCATACTATCCAAATAAAGTGAAGAAATTTACCTTTTCTTGGAGCATTTATGACTCTCAATTATTTGTTTAATTAGAGTAAAGCTTTGCTCTCCGTATACAAGAAGTTCTCCACAGTTCATGCATTTCATGTGTACGTTCGCCAGATATGGTGTCAAGTCCATCTCAGCACTCGATGGAGATACAGGTCGTCCACCGGGAGATGTGCTGATTAGTTCTGATGGTAATAGCGTGGCCTCCGTTTTTCTTGTCAAAGGTGGTCGCTCATTTCCTGCAGATTCAGAAGATGAATGCGGAACGGTAGCCATTGTACTAAAGTCTTCGGGAAGATGTTCGACGTTGTTCTCTCTTGAGAGTAGAAAAGAAAGTGATGGAAGTGGGTGGAGTGCTGCGTGTAAATTCCAGAATAGAAACTACCAAGAACCAATTAGAAGTGTTGTTTAGAAGTCACATGACTTCACATGCAAGTGTCAGGTCCTATACACGATAGGAGGGTGCGCGCACCCGGTCTCGCACTAAAATAAAGCGGCGAAAAAATATCTCATAATATGCTCTTGGAGCACGTTTTGGTAGAAAGAGTTAGTTCTGAAAAGAACTTTTTTTTTTTTTTTTTTTGGGAAAGAAGTGTTATGATGCTTTCGATTTCTTAAAGTTGCTACTACATTTTTCAGTATGTAAAAGTTTGAAAATGAAGTGAAGATATTTATCTTTTCTTGGGGCATTTGTGACTTTCAATTTTGAGTTTAATAAGAACGAGGCTCTGCTCTCCATACAAAAGAATTTCTTCACACTCGTTGCATTTCATATGCACCTTCGCAAGATATGGTCTCAAGTCCATCTCAGCACTCGATGGAGATACAGGTCGTACACCAGAAGATGTGCTGGCCACCTCTGATGGTAATAGCGTGGCTAGGGCTCTTGTCGATGCTTTTGCATAATGCTCAGGATGCCTTTGTTTAACATGCCGCTGCATGGTGTGTATAGAAAAGGAATATTTTTTATTTGGATTTCCCCTTGAGAGCTCCGAATTGCATATCGTGCAGGTTACTTTTGGCGCATTCACTTTCTTTTGATCTTCAGGATAAGTAAAAAATTGCCAATTGAAAGATTCCTTTTTTCTTCTTAACGGTGGTCGCTCATTTCCTTCAGATTCGGAAGATGAATGCGGTAGGGCAGCCATTTCAGCAAAGTCTTCCGGAAGATGCTCAACGTTGTTGTCTCTTGAGAGTAGAAAAGATTGTGAGGAAAGTGGGTGGAGTGCTTCGTGTAAATTCCAGAACAGAAACTACTAAGAACCAATTGGAAGTCTTGTTTTCAAGTCACATGACTTTACATGCGCTTCTCAGGACGTGTAGGCGGTGACACTATCTAGTTACGAACGTGATTACATACCTAGGGACTAGCATTCAAAAAAACTATGAAATTCACTGAAAAAACCATAGGTTTTACACACGTTATAGTTAGGAAGTAGCATTTGAAAAACCTATGAAATTCACTGACAAAACCATAGGTTTGACACCAGTTATAGTTAGCTGGAAATTTTACTGACATAAAACCAATGAAATTCCACGTTATAGTTAGTTGGACTCACTATAACTTGCGCGTGTAATGCACTGCTGATGACATTACATATTACATCACTCATGACATGGTCAGTGACATCACTTATGACATCACTGATGACAGACCTCCTTTAAGTGTAATGTAACCCTTAAAACACATATTGGAAAATAGAAATTAACATTTTCAAAAAAATGGAGATACCCATACCAGTTACAACAACCAATTCAGTAATTCCACCATCTATATACACATTCTCTCATTCACCAACAGTTCTATATAGTCACTCATACATATACTCACTCATCATATGTAGTGATACACCTATACATCCTGTTACACACCGACAATCATCCAAAAGTTACTCACACACATAGTCACACATGCAAATAAACTATTGAACATCCATTTATTTGCATATAAAACTATACACACTCAACCACCCATACAGTCCTGCACATATGGTGTCTTCAAAACACATACAAAGAGATAGTCATTCATGCATCTATGTGATTAGTAATACCCCCACAAAACCATAGAAACACTCATACTGATACTAAAAAAACATCTAAGAACCCAAATACCTACACATGTAGGTACTCATCAACCCATGCAGCCAGTTATTCACAAAGTGAAACACTGATACATATATTTAAATATTTAAACATTATTCGCTAATATATGTATTCACTAAGGTACACTTAATAAGCCAGTTATCCAATCATTTCTTTTTGAAAAAAACATTAATTAAGACAATAATTTAAACATTTATTCTTCCCTCGACCTTTACATATACATATATAAAACATATTTATTTTTTAGAAAGACACACATTCACTGGATGGTGTCATAAGTGATGTCACTGACCATGTCATAAGTGATGTAATATGTAATGTCATCGGCAGTGCATTACACGCGCAAGTTATAGTGAGTCCAACTAACTATAACGTGGAATATATATATATACATATATAAACATATATCATCTGTATATCTATATAAATACAAACATAAATGCATGCATACATATACTTATATGCATACAGGAGCATGTTATTTACATGAAAGTTGAAAAAACACTAATAAAAGCAAAGCAAAAAAGCCACCTCATTGCAAACAGAATGGCTTTAACTTAAACGAGGGCGAGATCTATTGCATTTTCAATGCTTGTTTACTTTGGTTCCATCAAGAAGGCATTCAGATGTGTCACACATTTGCCATAAATTCTGAATGTTAGCACTCTAGTTGCACATTAGATCACTGTAGTAAAGCTACTGCTCACCAGGGACGTCTGCTGCTGGTATTCAAAGTGCATGTTTCAGTCTGCCTGTCAGAATTTTTCTAATGAAATAGAAGAGGATTTGAGAAGTCACTCAAAATGATCCCTAATTTTTCTTTCTGAAGCACTAATCATACTTTCTATGGCAAAATTAACCCCCTCATGTTGTTCCTTTTTAAATTGAATGTTTTCAGACTTACCACTTCATTCCAATCAAGATGGCTTCTGGTGTGCCATACTTTTGTCATAAGTAAGACTGTTAGCGCTCTAGTTGTTCTTTAGAACACTCTGGGACATTCTGTCATTGGGCTATACTTGGGGTACATCTGGGTGATATTTGGGCTACATTTAGGCTCTTTTGTCTCTGGTGGCCATCTTGGGAGACTGTATGTCAGAATTTTTTAATGAAATTGAAGAGGGTTTGAGAAGTCACTCAAAATGTGCCCTAATTTTTCTTTCTGCAGCACTAATCATAATTCATATGGCAAAATATACCCCCTCATTTTGTTCCTTTTTAAATTAAATGTTTTAAGAGTTACCACTTTATTCCAATCAAGATGGCTTCAGGTGTGCCATACCTTTGTAATAAGTAGGACTGTTAGCGCTCTAGTTGTTCTTTAGAACACTCTGGGACATTCTGACATTGGGCTATACTTGGGCTACATCTGGGTGATATTTGGGCTACATTTGGGCTCTTTTGTCTCTGGTGGCCATTTTGGGAGACTGCATGTCAGAATTCTTTAATGAAATAGAAGAGGATTTGAAAAGTCACTCAAAATGTGCCCTAATTTTTCTTTCTGCAGCACTAATAATACCTTCTATTGCATAATATACCCCCTCATTTTGTTCCTTTTTAAATTAAATGTTTTAAGAGTTACCACTTTATTCCCATCACGATGGCTCCAGGTGTGCTATACCTTTGTAATACGTAGGACTGTTAGCGCTCTAGTTGTTCTTTAGAACACTTTAGGAGGCTGCAGTAGAGCACAAAGGAATCAACTGACAGTCTCTGTCCTTGTTGGATGTACATATTTTACTGAGAATGTCAGACTTCATTTTCACATGACTGAGAAAGATAATGTGAATTTACAGAAAATATGCTTTCAGTTTAGCTTATAGATGCCCTTCCAAACCACTGTGGGAAAATCATGAGATATTAGTTTTCTTTCAAACAATATTCATGATATCACAGCAGAAGGTTTTTTCACATGGTAAATTCACCTTAGAACCCACCACAATTCCTAAAACGAGTATGGTACCATCAACAAATGATTTATAATGTAACTAAAGTCCTAAAACCCTCTATTCACTACAATGCTTTTTAATGAGGTGCTATTATGTATATTGGTCCCAAGATGGCTGCCAACACTTCTTGGATGAAGTGCTGACAGCCAATCAGATCAGATGTGTGGTTAGGCTCCGCCCAGATATATATCTTTTTTTGAACCTAAATTACTCAAAATCCACTAGAGCACATATATTGAGACCTAGCAAAGGCACATCGGGCTAACAGTCCCTACAATTTTGCCAAGTTTCGCGCAAATCCATTCAGCCGTTCGAGCTAAAAGTGAGGCCAACCGCCCTATGGAAATTAACATGGGAAAAACGCGTTTTGGGACCCCCCTTTTTTCTCAGCCCCCCCTTGACAAAACCCCCCCAAATTGTCAGGGGCTGCTCAGAAACAAAATGTTCCATTTTCCTGAAAATTTCAGCCAATTCCGTCCACAAACGCCAAAGTTATTAGACATAGAATTTTCAAAAATCCCATAGAGAAAAAATCCTAACTATATATACCTACTGGCGACCGCCAGTAGGTTATATATATATATATATATATAACCTACTGGCGGTCGCCAGTAGGTATATATAGTTAGGATTTTTTTGAATAGGGATTACTGAAAATTCTATGTTGAATAACTTTGGCGTTGATGAACGGAATTGGCTGAAATGTTCAGGAAAATGGCACACTTTGTTTCTGAGCGTCCCCTGAAAGTTTGGGGGGGTTTCGTCAAGCGGGGGCCAAGAAAAAAGGGGGTCCCAAAACGTGTTTTTAACATTGAGTTTTCCATACGGCGGTTGGACTCACTTTTAGCTCGAACGGCTGAATGGATTTCTATGAAACTTGGCAAAATTGTAGAGACTATTTGCCCGATGTGCCTTTGCTAGGTCTCAAGATATATGCTCCAGTGGATTTTGAGAAATTAACGTTCAAAAAAAAATATATATCTGTGACAGCGTCCCGGTTAGCGCCCCGGTTCGCGTACCAGACGCGTAACAGAACTTCGCGAGGAGAAGCGGATTGGCTCTCCGGTGACTGTCAACATTCTAAACAGTCCGGAGTGGCCGCCATCTTGTCTCTCGGTAGGATCGAGAGACAAGAGGTGGAAATAAACGAAGGGGGAAATGAATGAAAGGGGGCAAGGTAGACCCCTCCTGACCCCCTAGGATTGATGTGGGGGCTATTAAAGGGCCCCGCGGGGCAAAAAAATAAAAGATTTTTTTTTTCGATTTTTCGCGGTGGAAGCGCTACTTGGTACGCGAACCGGGTAGCTCACCGGTAGCGTAACGGGAGTCCGCCATCTTGTGTTTCGGACGAATTTAGTCACAAGATGGAGGATAAACAATGTTGGGAATGGGTATAAGGGGGCACAGGAGACATATCCTGACCCCCTAGGTTTTCTGAGGGTGGCTGAGGAGGCCCATATATGTAAAAAAAAAAACTTTTTTTTTCAAATGTTCGCACGGTTAGCGCCCGGTCCGCGCACCGGGTAGCATTCCGGAAAGCGTAACAAGGGGAAAACCAAGGGAAATAGTAAAATAATATTTTAGAGTGCTTTGAGGTAGGGTAGCTCTGAATAGAGCTGTTGTGTTGTGTGGGTGATGTAAGTACCAACATGTAGGTACCAATGAAGAGTCTAAAATTCAATGTACACCGTCTCCTCTGTAGATATTTTGTATGTTCTAATATGGGTTATTTAAATGTAAATGTGTGGAAAAGCACTTCATGCTTTAAAGCAATTGTATTTTTGAACTGATTGTTCTTTCCTCTTAGTCCTCCTCTTTGTTTTTTTCCCCACACTCTTCTTCAGCATGATAGTTGATACATTCGTTCCCTCAAAAAATGTATATACATAAAAAAAATCATATTAAATACATATAAAATATATTTTTCCTTTAAATGAAGAATACATTTTACAGCTTTTGATATTTGCTATTAAAAAACCATTGAAATTCACTGAAAAAACCATAGGTTATAGACCATATATAGTTAGGAATTAGCATTTACAAAACCTTGAAAATTCACTGAAAAAACCATAGGTTATAGACCATATATAGTTAGGAATTAGCATTTACAAACCTTATTTTACTCACACAAAACCATTGAAATTCACATATATAGTTAGTTGCACTAACTATATATCGCGCACCCGCAATCCACTGCTGATCATGTCACATATTACATCATTCATGACATGGTCAGTGACATCACTGATGACATCACTGGTGACATCTCAAATGACATCACTGATGACATCACTGATGACAACATCCAGTGACTGTATGTTTCTGTAAAGGTAAAATATGTCTTACATATTGAAGAATGAGTGGATGTATAAGTGTCTGGATGAAGGATTTAGTAGGTGCATGACTGACTGTATGAGTGAGTGATTAAATGTGTCTCACTGAGTGCATGGGTTAGTGACTAAACTGTCTTAATTTGTGAATCATTATGTCTGTTGTTCTGTAAACTGATGCATGTGTTGATCAGTAGCTATATGACTAACTATATGGGTTATTGATTGGTTGCCCAAGTATTTGTATGGGAGACTGAGTGTGTGTGTGAGTGGCTGGGAGGTGTATGACTCTGTGCATAGATGTGTGAGCAGTTGATTCACTAGATGTATGGGTTCAAAAGTGCATGTGGAAACAGCTGTATGGGCGGTTGACTGTGTGCATGAGTGTACTTGGTGAGTGAATGGATATCTCAGTGCTACATGTCAAAGTAAGTACATATGTAAAACACAGTACATGTGAGAGTTGACATATATAAATAACTGTGCATAAGAGCCAGTGAATGTGTGAGTGGCTGTATGGATCATTGTGAACTTGTATCAGGGATTGTATAAGAGAGTAAATATGTGTTAGTATATGTTTGAATAATTAAGGTGTGTATAACTGTATAGTTGAGGAAATGGAGGTGTGATTGATTCTTTGCATGACTGACTAGGTGTGTGAGTAACTCCATGGATGAGTGACAGTCTGTGAGTGTCTGTTTACACTGAGTGTATCTAAGGTTATATTATAGTCCGAAGAGGTTCATGGTATAATCACATGAATGATGTCATCAGTGATGTGATCAGTAATGTCAAATGAGATGTCATCAGTGATATCATCAGTGATGTCATTTGAGATGTCATCAGTGATGTCATTTGAGATGTCATCAGTGATGTCATCAGTGATGTCATTTGGGATGTCATCAGTGATGTTATCAGTGATGTCATTTGAGATGTCATCAGTGATGTCATCAGTGATGTCACTGACCATGTCATGAATGATGTAATATGTGACATGATCAGCAGTGGATTGCGAGTGCGCGATATATAGTTAGTGCAACTAACTATATATGCGAATTTCAATGGTTTTGTGTGAGTAAAATAAGGTTTTGTAAATGCTAATTCCTAACTATATATGGTCTATAACCTATGGTTTTTTCAGTGAATATGTATGTACATATATATCTATACTACTATTATAAAGAGAGAACTTGCACCTTTTGGCCAGGTAAACTCGGGAACCACAGCGCCAATCTACACACCCGATACATCTATGAAAATGTCAGGGTGTGTAGATGGACATAGGCTATATAAATTTTAAAAATAAGTAAATTAAAAAAATTATGTTTGTAAACAAAGTAGTCCCCTGAAAGTAGCGCCGGCCGGGACCTAGCGCTGTCCGCAACGTAACGTGCGTGATGACCGCGACTCGACGTGCGTGATGACGACGAAGGAGGAGCGGCCGTGCAGTGACCAGCGGCTGTGCAGTGAGGAGCGGCGTTACAGGTAAGGAAAGGGAAAGTTCAGTGCGAGACTGTGTGATGCAGGGGGAGGCAAGAAGGAGTGGTGTATGTAGCCGTGGCTCCTCCCCGCTCCCGCCTCCCTGCTGACCCTCCCGCGCCCCTCCCCCCTCCCCATCCACATATGACAGATGCATTTGCGCGCAGCGTTCACGCGCAGCGGTCGCGCCCCATTCGCGCTGAAGGTGCGCCAAAGGTAAGCCCGTCTACGCCCGTCCGCGCCAAGCCCACGCCCAGCGCCAGACCCCCTGGTCCTTGTACCACCCACCCCACCCGCACTACATACGACGCCTCCACCCTCTTAGCCCTAAACCCCGGCCGACTCCCCAACTGCACCCAAGCCGCTCCTGGACACACCCATGGACCATTCACATGCTACTCCTGCAAGTTCGACGGCACCAAGAACAACTCCTCATCCACGAACACAAAACAGAGATCTGACACCAACCACCTACAATGCATCCTGCTCAACACCCGCACGGTCCACAGACACGCCATCGACCTTTGGAATCTACTAGACACCATCTCGCCGGACGTCGCCTTCCTAACAGAAACATGGATGAACACCTCCTCAGCTCCAGACATCACCATCGCCATCCCGGAAGGCTACAAGATCATCCGAAAAGACCGCACCAACCAAACAGGAGGAGGCATCGCTATCGTCCATAAGAATTCCATCCGCATCTCAACCAGCTCAGACATCAACCTCCCTAGCGCCGAGCACCTTCACTTCCAGATTCACACCGACCCTAAGACCACACTCAGAGGCACCCTACTCTACAGACCACCAGGTCCCCGTGCACAATTCATTGAAGACATCACTGACTTCATCACCCCACACGCCCTCCCCTCCGAAGACTACATTCTACTGGGAGACCTCAATTTTCACCTAGATAATAGCAACGACAGCAACGCCACCACCCTCCTGGACAATCTCACCAACCTCGGACTCACACAACTTGTTAATACCCCCACTCACTACGCAGGTCACACACTCGACCCTATCTTCACCTCCAGCAAACATATCTCCTTCAGTCACACCACAGTTCTCCATTGGACGGACCACAGCTGCGTTCACTTTACCTACAAAAAGACCACAACCCACAACCATCCTCAACCCACTTTGCGAAGAAACTGGAACAAAATCACCATCGACCAGATCTCCTCATCGCTTCTTCAAAACCCCCCTGCCCACTCTTCGAACGCCAACCAAGCAGCCACCAACCTCACTCAATGGCTAACCAACAGCGCCGACAACCTAGCACCTTTGAAAAAACGTCAAATCAAACTTGGCAGCAAAAACGCCCCCTGGTTCAACGATGACCTTAAGAAATCCAAGAAACTCTGTCGCTCCCTTGAGAAGGTCTGGAAAAAAGACCCAAACACCAGCACCAGGGACGCCTTCAAAAACGCCACCCGCATACACCACCAACTGATCCGGACCGCCAAGAAAGCCTCATTTAAAGACCGACTAGACAACAACGCCCACAACAGCAAGGAATTATTCAACATCATCAAAGAGTTTACAACCCCACTGCCAACTCCAACAACATCACTCCCTCTCAAACACTTTGTGACTCCCTAGCTTCGTTCTTCCACGACAAAATCGCTGACATTCACAACAGCTTTGACAACCAACCCGGAGACCAACCCACCCAACCTTCTGCCGTACCTCCACCCCCCTTGAACATCCTTAACGACTGGAACCCAATCTCCACTGAGGACACCATCCGCCTGGTGAATTCAATCAATTCAGGATCCCCCACAGACCCATGCCCTCACCACATCTTCAACAAAGCAGATTCCATCATAGCACCACACCTCCAAGACGTCATCAACTGCTCCCTCAACTCCGCCACCTTCCCGGAAAGCTGGAAACACGCCAAACTCAGCGCCCTTCTGAAAAAACCCACAGCAGACCCCACCGAACTCAAAAACTACCGCCCCATCTCGCTCCTACCATTCCCGGCCAAAGTCATTGAGAAAGCTGTCAACAACCAGCTCGCCGCCTTCCTCGAAACCAACAAATCCCTCGACTCCTCACAGTCCGGCTTCCGAACCAAACACAGCACTGAGACCGCACTCATCGCTGCAACAGAGGACATTCGGACTCTACTGGACAATGGAGACACAGTCGCCCTCATCCTCCTCGACCTCTCCGCAGCCTTCGACACAGTCTGTCATAGCACCCTATTACAACGCCTCAGAAACACCGGTATCCAAGGAAAAGCACTGGAATGGATCACCTCGTTCCTCACAGGAAGAACTCAGAGAGTTCTCCTCCCACCATTCAAGTCAGAAGCCACTGAAGTCATTTGTGGCGTGCCACAAGAATCTTCACTCAGCTCCACCCTCTTCAACGTTTACATGAGCCCCCTTGCAGCCATCGCTCGACAACACAACCTCAGCATCATCTCCTACGCTGATGACACCCAACTGATCCTCTCACTCACCAAAGACCCTAACACCGCCAAAACCAATCTACATGAAGGAATGAAAGAAGTAGCCGAGTGGATGAAGCACAGCCGCCTGAAACTGAATTCAGACAAAACAGAAGTCCTTATCTTAGGTACCTCCCCCTCTGCCTGGGACGACTCTTGGTGGCCAGAGGCCCTTGGGAAAGCACCCATCCCGACGGACCACGCACGGAACCTAGGCGTCATCCTGGACTCCTCACTCTCGATGACTAGACAAGTCAACGCCGTTTCATCATCTTGCTTCAACATTCTTCGCATGCTCAAAAAAACATTTCACTGGATCCCCACCGAAACTAGAAAAACGGTCACCCACGCACTGGTTACAAGCCGCCTGGACTACGGAAACACCCTATACGCCGGTACCACCGCAAAACTTCACAAAAAACTTCAACGCATCCAGAATGCATCAGCCAGACTCATACTAGACATCCCGCGTAAAGACCACATTTCTGGTCACCTGAAAGACCTCCACTGGCTCCCCGTCAATAAGAGGATAACATTCCGCCTCCTTACCCACGCACACAAAGCACTGTACGAACTTGGACCAGAATGCCTCAACACACGACTCTACTTCTACACCCCCTCCCTCCAACTTCGCTCTTCCAACCAAGCCCTTGCTGCTGTACCTCGCATCAACAAAACCACCATGGGGGGAAGATCCTTCTCCTACCTAGCGGCTAAAACCTGGAACACACTTCCCACTCACCTTCGCCTCACTCAGAACCACCTAGCATTCAGAAAGCAACTTAAAACCTGGATATTCGACAAGTAACTGCCCACCCTTCTCCAAGCGCCTTGAGACCCTCTGGGTATGTAGCGCGCTATACAAATTATTTGACTTGACTTGACTTGGCAGACCCGGAAGCAGAGAACGGCCCGGGACCAGGGTTCAATTCCAGATGCGGCAGGGTCATGGACCAGGGTCAACGGGCTCGATAATTCTCACCTCGTGCCTACTCTAACCAGGAATCACACTCGGCAACTCTGGGCATTAAGCTTGCCTCATCTCTACAACCGCCCCCCACAGACGCCGGGGATGCCTGGTTTCACCTTGGAGATGCCCAGAAGGGACCATCTCACAGGGAAAGCCAGGACGGGTTCCCCAGCGGTCTTCAGCGCCAGGACACCCCGAGATGGGGTAAAAGTGCGCTTTACAAATATCATAATTACATTAAGGAGGTAGCAGTAAAGGAAAATGTCGGTGCGCGAGTGAGTCAGGCGGGAGGGGGGCGCGAGTGAGTCGGGCGGGAGGGGGGGCGCGAGTGAGTCGGGGCAGGAGGGCGGCGCGAGTGAGTCGGGGCGGGAGGGAGGCAGGAGTGAGTCAAGGCGGGAGGGAGTCGGTGTGGGAGGTGGTCGGGTGTACTGCCCCCAGCCCCTTTCTGCCCCAACGTTGCCTGGGGCGGGCTGCTAGTATATATGTATATATATACTATACAGTCCTGATCCGCTCCTTCCAAGAAGGACCAAGATCCAATCTACCACAACGAAATCACCAGGTACAGACCACTCCACAGCGCAATGTAAAGATTCAAAATGGTTTATTCACTCGAACTCGCCAGCATGACGCGTTTCGGTCACTACACGGTGACCTTGATCACATCATGTATATATATATATATATATATATATATATATATATATATATATATATATATATATATATATATTACCTACTGGCGGTCGCCAGTAGGTATATATAGTTAGGATTTTTTCTCTATGGAACTTTTGAAAATTCTATGTCTAATAACTTTGGCGTTTGTGGACGGAATCGGCACATTTTGTTTCTGAGCAGCCCCTGAAAATTTGGGGGGGTTCCGTCAAGGGGGGGCCGAGAAAAAAGGGGGGTCCCAAAACGCGTTTTTCCCATTCATTTTTCCATAGGGCCTTTGGCCTCACTTTTAGCTCGAACGGCTGAATGGATTTACACGAAACTTGGCAAAATTGTAGGGACTGTTAGCCCGATGTGCCTTTGCTGGGTCTCAATATATGTGCTCCAGTGGATTTTGAGAAATTAACGTTTAAAAAAACAGATATATCTATGACAGCGTCCTACATAGCGCACCAGATCGCGTACTTTTCGCGTTACGGAGCTTTGCGTAGCGAAGCTGATTGGCTCTCCGGTGTCTGTCAACATTCTAAACAGTCCGGTGCGGCCGCCATCTTGTCTCTCGGTAGGATCGAGAGACAAGAGGACGAGAAAAACAAAGGGGGAATTTAATGAAAAGGGGCAAGGTAGACTCCTCTTGACCCCCTAGGAATGATGTTGGGGTTATTAAAGGGTCCCGTGGGGCAAATAATTAAAATTTGATTTTTCGCGGTAGAAGCGCATCTCGGTTCGCGAACCGGGCCGCAAACTGGTAGCGAAACGGGAATTCGCCATTTTGTGTTTCGATTTAATTAAATTACTAGGTATAAGGGGGTACGGGAGACGTATCCTGACCCCTTATGTTTTCTGAGGGTGGCTGAGGAGGCTCATATATGTTGATACATGTCTTCCAGCGGCTGTGCATGAGCTTTTTTTTTTTTTTGCTGCGTGACGTCTGTTAACGTTCGATTCGATGGAAATCAGGAACTGTTGACCGCCATTTTGTCACTGCGAGTTAATATTTTGTTAAAAATAATTGTTTATTGATAAACATTGTTTGCGCCATCTTGCCTTTTTTGCAATGCCACACTTTTGTTGAGCACGGCAGCCATTTTAGATGCCTTGACCAGACCTACTATCCGCACGCCGCCGATCCTCAGCATGGCTCCCCACCCTCGCAAGCATCTCCCTCACGCACTGGTCACCCCCGCTCTCTCTCTCATGCATGGGCCAGAAACCACCTCCCATCTGCGCTGTTCGTGAGCGTTTTTTTTATTTTTGCTGCGTGCACCCCCTGCTCTCTCTCTCATGCATGGGCCAGAAACCTCCTCCCATCTGCGCTGTTCGTGAGCGTTTTTTTTTTTGCTGCGTGACGTCTGTTAACGTTCGATTTGATGGAAATCAGGAACTGTTGACCGCTATTTTGTCACTGCGATTAAATATTTTGATAAAAATAATTGTTATAAATTTATCCTTATTGATAAACATTGTCTGCGCCATCTTGCCTTTTTTGCAATGCCACACTTTTGTTGAGCACGGCAGCCATTTTAGATGCCTTGACCAGACCCACTCTCTGCACGCCGCTGATCCTCAGCATGGCTTCCCTCCCTCGCAAGCATCTCCCCCATGCACTGGTCACCCTCGCTCTCTCTCTCATGCATGGCCCAGAAACCTCCTCCCATCTGCGCTGTTCTTCTCTGAGAATCACACCCTGTGCCCGCCCGACACCTCCCTTTCACCCTATTCACTACCGCACCCTGTGACACTCCTCTTCCTCTGTGTCCGATTATCCAGGCCGGTCCCAGGCTATCACCTAGTCCTGCAGGTGTAGTTTATGGCCCCAGCTGTAGAGAATCACTCCTCTTCAAAGGAGTTACAGTAGATCAAGGCCCCCACCCGATGAGATCCGTCACACCACATGCGTTCCTACTATCTGATAACCATCCTGTATTGTGCTTGGGGAGGGGATTCTCACTGTGAGGGTGTGTGGGTCCGAGTCTGAAGCGGAAGATTCCAGGGATGCCTTTTTGTACATCAAAGTCTTCACAATTATGTGTCACATTAAAAATATATAGCACTCCAACAAAGTTGTAGGATTATAACACTTTAATAACTTATAAATATATACAACGGAACAAAAACAGTAAATACATTTAAACATTTTTTTTTTAAAAAAGCAAAAATGGTCAGTAGCTGTGTTTTGTGCGAATAGTCTCAAGGCAGCACAACGTGCTGAGTTCTGGACGGCACCCAGGTGATGTTACCTGGGTGCCGCACTGGTTTTTGGTATCCTACAATGCAGCTCCGAAAAACGGCGTGGGGCGTCCCGGGTGGTGCGGGGAGAGGCTTCGTCAGTAGCGGTCTGTTGTGCGAATAGTCCCAAGGCAGCAGAACGCGCTGAGATGTGGATGGCAACCAGGCGATGTCCAGTAAGTTGCCGCACTGGTTTTGGCATCCTACAACGCTGCTCGGAAAAACGGCGTGGGGCGCCTAGGGGGGGAGGGGGGGTCGGAGGCAGCGTGAACGGGCCTCCTCAGGTGGAGGCTCGTCTGCTGTACTGGGGCGCCCCTTTACCGTTTCAGTTGCCATTCTGCCCGCTTTTGCTACACTGTGCCTCATCCTCCATTCAGCTGGTTATCGCCCGCTCTTGCGGCTACAGCGTCTCGCTCACCATGTAGTTGAGTTGCGCCCACTCTTGCGGTGCAGCGATAGGCGGCTGCTACAGGACTCTTAAAATGGCGGACGGCTCTTTGGATTTGGGCCTGGTCCACTAAAATGGCCCTGGGACACCTTGGAACTCGGATGTCCCCTGAGCCTTGAAGATTTTACAAAAGTCTTGAGGGCCCCCGACTCCTGCAGGCTTCCGGTGGGGAGCGGCTGCCATGATTGCTCGCGGTATGACCACGACGGAGCCACGAGATGGTGGTGCTCTCATGCTGACGCCAGCTTCAGTCTGAAACATCCAGAAACAAGGTGGGGCTTTCATCGTTTGGGAAAAAAAAAATGTTTTAATCCAATGAAAAGTGTTATTTTTAGGTCATATGATCAAGCCTTCTATCATTAGGAAACCAAAAGTAAAATGAACCAATGAAAAGTTTTATAAACAAGTCACATGACCTGTTATGCTTACGTTACGCGCTGGTATAAAAAGCGTAGAAAATCCGTTAGCACGTGAGGCGGCGTCAGTAGCGGACCGATGTGCGAATAGGCCGAAGGCAGCACAACGCGCCAAGATCCGGATGGCACAGAGGTGGTGTTCAGCAAGTTGCTGCACTGGTGTGGCCATCCTACAATGCTGCGCCGAAAGTCGGCGTGGGGCGCCCCGTTGGCCTGTGAGGTCGCGTCAGTCAGTGGGGACTGTTTGAGAAAGCAATGTGATGCTGTGCGTCGCCCCCAAGATGGAGGCTCCTCGGCTGTAGTGGGGCGCCCCTTGGTGTTTCACTCGCTATCCAGCTGAGTTGCGTCCGCACTTGCGGCTACAGTAGACCGAAGGCAGCACAACGCGCGGAGATCTGGATGGCACCGAGGTGGTGTCCAGCAAGTTGCCGCACTGGTGTGGCCATCCTACAATGCTGCGCCGAAAGTCGGCGTGGGGTGCCCCGTTGGCTTATGAGGTGGTGTCAGTAGCGGACCAATGTGTGAATAGGTCGGAACCAGCACAAGGCGTCAAGATCCGGATGGCAAGTCCTGGATGTTGGGTGCCATAGTTGAGAGCCAAGATCCGGATGGCAAGTCCTGGATGTTGGGTGCCATAGTTGAGAGTTCTGAGCAGTGCTTGTAACACTGTCTGAAGCTTATTTGCACCTGCTGCAGCTTCACTATTGCCCTGGTGTGGCCAAAGATCGCCCATGACATAGGCGGCCGGCTCCCATGGTCCAGCGGAACTTTTTTCCTTTTCCTTTCTGCATCTTGTCCCACAATCCGTTTGACCTGAAGACACGACCAGGTCCCTGAATGTGTGCAGGGGGACGCTATTGATTGAATCAAAATGGCGGCTTCACACAAAGCTGACTCAAGCGTTGCTGGTGATGCTATACAGACAAAAAATGGTTTTCAGTTTGTACATTCTTCAGGATTTTTCCATCCAAGTCTGCTTGAGAGTTTGTAGAACAATGGCTTCAGATCTTGCCCTCCCCTCTTTTGACTGTTGGTTCTTGTTGCCTATCTCTTCTGTTGTCATTTAACTGAACCTTTTTTGACTGCCGAAAGGGGTTCTGGTCCGACCGCTGGTTGGTGGAGACATTTTGACTATATCCTGGACCTGCCCGGCCTCGCCCAAAATGGCGCCGGTATAAATGGGACTCGTAACTCCTTGTTGTGTACTGGTTGAACAACCTTGATATCACGAGATACGTATGCAGTTTTGAAGCACATGGCAGGCGGGGACGAGAATTGATTGAATATTTCGACATCCTTATTGATATTAAGTTCTGATGTGTTATTGATTACTGAACTATTGTAAGTTCGAATTAACGTCACCCATGGTACTTGCCCGCAAATGTATATCTAGAAAATGTTATTGTTAGTGGCCCTGTTGTATTTTAATTACAAAATGTACGTCCACCGATTCCGCAACTGTTAGACACCTTAGTTCTTGCAACCTAATGGCCCGCTCGTTACGTTCCTCTACAGTGTAAATGTTTCCTCATCATATACGTTTCCAGTTTGCTCCGTGGCTGGTCCACGTGGTTATAGGCCCGTATTTGTATACTGACATTTTCACAATAAAGGTTTTTAAAACAAAACATGGTAGTAGTATTTACATTGGTAAAGTTTTTAATTTTAGTCACTGTTTTCGAATCAGTAAAAGGCAAGTGAAATAAAGCAGTCCAATTACATGACGGATAAAAGGTATAATATGCAGGAACGCAGTAAAGATAAATGGTCAAGGGCTGTTGTGTTTTCTACTCCTGCAACATAAAGTGATCGATAAGAATCTGATATTCAGGCGTATCGGCGACTAAGACAGCAGGCCGAGCATCTTTTGCTCAACGGCTCCGTCATGGGACGAAGAAACGCCCTTTTGCTAGAAAAAGGAATATATTTTACTTGCAGGACAGTTGTAAATTTTCCGGGAAAGTACATTAGCCTGGAACATTATAACATATATGTTTAAGAAAAAATAATGTTCGAAAGCAATAAAAAGCGTAATTTTTAGGTCATAAGACCAAGCCTTTCATCATTAGAATAACAAAAGTAAAATGAACCAATGAAAAGTTTTATAAACAAGTCACATGACCTGTTATGCTTACGTTACGCGCCGCGCCCCGGATCACTTCCGGGAAGCTGCGCTTCGCGCACCGGAGCACTTCCGGGTGCGCTAATGCGACGTGTCATATAACGCATTACGCGACAACGTAGGTCCAGAATATAGTAAAAATATCTCCACCAACCAGCGGTCGGAACACAACCCCTTTCAGTAGTCTAAAAAGTTCTGTTAAATGACAACAGAAGGGACAGGCAACAAGAACCATCAGTCAAAGAGGGGAGGGCAAGTTCTTCCCTACCGGGTCACGTTGGGGCGCTACCGGAACTGATCGAATTGGTAGTCTACAGTGTTTCTGGATGTTTCAGACTGAAGCTGGCGTCAGCATGAGAGCACCACCATATCGTAGCTCAGTTGTGGCCATTCCACGAGCAATCATGGCAGCCGCTCCCCACCAGAACCCTGCGGGAGTCGGGGGCCCCCAAGACTTTTGTAGAATCTTCAAGGCTCAGGGGGCGCTTTCGAGAATGGGGCCCAAGTCCTAGCAGACAAGCGTCCGAGTTCCAAGGTGTCCCAGGGCCATTTTAGTGGATCACGCCCAAATCTGAAGAGCCGGCCGCCATTTTGAGAGTCTTGTTGCAGCCGCCTATCACTGCAATGCAAGAGCGGGAGCAACTCAACTGCATGGTGAGCGAGACGCTGTAGTCGCAAGAGCGGGCGGTAAACAGCTGAATGGCGGAAGAGGCACAGTGTAGCAAAAGCGGGCGGAATGGTAACTGAAACGGTAAAGGGGCGCCCCACTACAGCGTGTCTTCAGGTCAAACGGATTGTGGGTCAAGGTCCAGAATGGAAGAGTCATCAAAAGGCAAAAAGTTCCGCCGGACCCCGGGAGCCGGCCGCCTATGTCGGGGGCGATCTTAGGCCACACCAGGGCAACACGACTTGGGGAGGGGGCAGTAGCCAAGCGCCCCTTCCCAGTCCGCGCCACCACATCGTATGTTGAAAATCTGAAGCCATCGTTCTACAAACTCTCAACCAGCCTTGGATGGAAAAATCTTGATGAATGTACAAACTGAAAACCAGATTTTGTCTGCATAGCATCAGCAGCAAAGCTTGCTATCAGAGTTTATGAGTTTCATGCTCGATCGATTGAGCTAGCCGGATCGGGCAACTAAAAGTATAAAATAGTTATGTAAATAGTTATTTAATAAAATGTTTTACCCTGTTACTTTGCTGGTGTGTTGTACATATTTATAATATTTGCATAGGGTTTGTTGTTATTTTGGGTGGGGTGGGTGGCAGAGCCGAGCTGTATTGCAGCCATCATCGTGTGGAGCTCAGTTCATATCACTAGTTTCGTATTTCTCATGAGGGGTTGTTCTTAATGTTTCTATTTTAGCTAGGTCAAAAAGAGATCCCATTAGTGGCCTACTGATTTTGCTCGATTCCTTTTGTTTTTTAAAACGATTTTTCACTATCTGCAAAGACTAAACAGAGTATTGCGACTCTGTGCTTGTTTGTAAATAGAGAATGAACCAAAGAGAACCAATTTTAAAACAGTAAATGCTTGGATAACAATCAGTCAAATGGAGAGAGAAGCAGACACGACGGATTAGAACGGGGGCATAGGCCTGCGTTAACTACCCTTCACTATCTGCAAAGAGAGAGTACTGCCAAGAGAAAAGAGGGGGGGAGGGGGGCAGCGTTCAAAGTACATCAGTGTGCATAAATACGAAAATGTTTTTACCTATCACGTACTTCACATTTGACAGCTTTTGATATTTGCTATTAAAAAACCATTGAAATTCACTGAAAAAACTATAGGTTTTAGGCCATATATAGTTAGGGATTAGCATTTACAACACCTTAATTTACTCGCACAAAACCATAGAAATTCGCATATATAGTTAGATGCAATAACTATATATCGCGCACCCGCAATCCACTGCTGATGATGTCACATATTACATCATTAATGACATGGTCAGTGACATCACATCACATCCGGCCGGAGTGGGAGGAATGGAGAAAGCAGCCAATCAAGACTGAGCCGGACATTGATAGCAGTCCAAGGGGAGGAGGCGTGTTCATTTCTGCAACTGTGGGCATTGAGAAAGGCCTCGCGGCCGAAATGCATTTGCCTGTTGCTTGGAGAATAAAAGTTGCTCCCTGGAACCTCCCCATTGTGGCTTCTATTTTCCTCTACAAGAAAAGTGCGTTGATATATATATATATATATATATATATATATATATATATATATATATATATATATATATATATATATATATATATATATATATATATTCACTGAAAAAAACATAGGTTTCAGGCCTTATATAGTTAGGAATTAGCATTTAAAAAACCTTTAAAATTCACTCAAAAAACTATACGTTTTAGGGGTGTTATAGTTAGCTGGACATTTCACTCATACAAAACCATTGAAATTGCTCCTATATAGTTAGTTGTACTAACTATATTTCGCGCACCCGCAATCCACTGCTGATGATGTCACATATTACATTATTCATGACAAGGTCAGTGACATCACTGATGACATCTCAAATCACATCACTGATGACATAACTGATGACATCATCCAGTGAATGTGTTTTGCTTCGTTATTTAAATATGCATTATATATATAGCAATTTGCATTGAAGAATGAGTGGATATATTAAAATAAATATTTGGATGGAGGATTTAGTAGCAGTGTAATTGACTGTTTACTTGACCAATTTATAGTGTCTCACTAGTGGAGAAGTGTGGCTCAGGGGTTAGAGGCGGCAGACCCGGAAGCTGAGATCGGTCCTGGACCAGGGTTCAATTCCCCGCCTCGGCGGGTCTTGGGCTAAAAATTCCACGGACTCGATAATTCTCGCTCCGGTGCCTTCTCGACTCACGGGTTCACACTCTGCGACTCTGGGCAATAGCTTGCTTAATCTCAACAACGGCCCCTCGCGGCGGGATGCCTGACTTTCACCTTGTGGATACCCGCTGGGGCTATCACACAGGGGAATATCAGGACGGGTTCCCTAAGCAAGCGCCGGGACACCCACTGCGGGTAGCTGTGCGCTATATAAGCTCAACTACATTTACATTTACATTTTACATTTACATTTAAATATAGTGGATAGTGACTAAATTGTTTGAATATCTGTATCACTTTGTCAGTTGTTGTGTAAACAGGTACTCCAGTTGGTTACTAGCTATGTGAAAGTCTGTATTAGTTGTTGATTAGTTAACTGAGTATTTGTATTGGATAGTGAATGTGTGTGTGGTTCGGTGGGGGGGGTGTGACTGCCCAAAGATGTGTGAATAGTCGATTCACTAGATATATGAAGTTAAAACTACATGTTCTAACAGTTGTTTGGGTGAGTGAATATCTTTATGGGTGTGGTGATGAGCAAATATATTTCTCAATGGTACATGTCCAACAAACTAGAAAAATAAAAGGCAGTGTATGTGTCAGTTGTTGTATATAAATAAGTATACATAAGACTCAATGATTGTGTGAGTGACTGTATGGATAACTTTATACTTGTAATAATGATTTTATAATTCACGAAGTATGACTTACTATCTAAATGAATAGATGAAGTTGTGTTTGTATAAGTGTGTAGCTAAGTAAATATGTAAGTATGATCCATTGTTTGCATTAGTGAGTAGGATGACTTCATATGTGAATAGGATGTGTGCTGGTGTGTAATGTCGATTTAGGTGTATACGTATTTTTGAAAGTGTTCTATGGTTCATTGACAGCATGTATGAGTGAATCTACAGGTAAGTGATTAGATGTGTGTATACATCTATGAATTACTGAGTGGGTTTTTAGATACTTGTATTGCTGTAACAATGGATTCAAATATCATACTCTGTATTTTACAAAGAGTGATGAAAGATTTTACTAGTGTATGAAAAGGTGTATGTGATTCTCTACCTCTACATCTCTCTACACGCACACATATACACATATATATGCATATATATGCATTTATATATATGTATGTGTGTGTATATTACCTACTGGCTATCGCCAGTAGGTATATATAGTTAGGATTAATTCCCTATGGGATTTTTGAAAATTCTATGTCTAATAACTTTGGCGTTTGTGGACGGAATCGGCTGAAATTTTCAGGAAAATGGCACATTTTGTTTCTGAGCAGCCCCTGAAAATTTGGTGGGGGTTCGTCAAGGGGGGGCTGAGAAAAAAGGGGGTCCCAAAACGCGTTTTTTACATTGAGTTTTCCATAGGGCGGTTGGACTCACTTTTAGCTCGAACGGCTGAATGGATTTGCACGAAACTTGGCAAAATTGTAGGGACTGTTAGCCCGATGTGCCTTTGCTAGGTCTCAATATATGTGCTCCAGTAGTTTTTGAGAAATTAACGTTCAAATCAAGATATATATCTGTAACAGCGCTCCGGGCAGCGATCCGGTCCGCTTACTTTTCGCGTTTCGGAACTTTGCGCGCAGAAAGCTGATTGGCTCTCCGGTGTCTGTCAACATTCTAAACAGTCCGGAGCGGCCGCCATCTTATCTCTCGGTAGGATCGAGAGAGAAGAGGTGAAAAACGAAGGGGGAATTTATTGAAAGGGTGCAAGGTATACCCCTCTTGACCCCCTAGGATTGTTGTTGGGGTTATTAAAGGGTCCCGTGGGGAAAATAAAAAAAAATTATTTTTCACGGTAGAAGCGTTTCCCGGGCCGCGAACTGGGCCGCAAACTGGTAGCGAAACGGGAATTCGCCATTTTGTGCTTCGTTTTAATTGTTTAGAGATAAAAATTATCGCCGCACATCGGCCACAATGCATGAATATCGTTGAAAAGTCAGCGATATTCATGCATTATCCAGCAAATGCTCTTAGCCGTGTTATCCACCTTCCATTGGATAACATGGCTAAAAACTGCTCTGTGCGTGAGCTTTTTTTTTTTTTTTTTTTTTTTTGCTGCGTGACGTTTGTTAACGTTCGATTCGATGGAAATGAGGAAGTGTTGACCACCATTTTGTCACTGCGAGTAAATATTTTGTTATAAATGAATCCTTATTGATAAACATTGTCTGCGCCATCTTGCGTTTTGTCCAATGCCACAATTTTGTCGTGCACGGCAGCCATTTTAGATGCCTTGACCAGGGCCACTCTCTGCACGCCGCCGATTCTCAGCATGGCTCCCCACCCTCGCACGCATCTCCCCCACGCAATGGTCACCCCCGCTCTCTCTCTCATGCATGGGCTATATACTTCCCCCCATCTGCGCTGCTCTTCTCTGAGAATCACACCCTGTGCCCGCCCGACACCTCCCTTTCACCCTATTCACTACCGCACCCTCTGACACTCCTCTTCCTCTGTGTCCGATTGTCCAGGCCGGACCCAGGCTATCACCTAGCCCTGCGAATGTAGTTTATGGCCCCAGCTGTAGAGTATCCAGACATGCCAACCCTCCCGATTCAGGCGTGAGACTACTGATTTCAGTGCTAGTCTTTCGCTTCCCGATTCCTGCAAGGAAAAACCCGGGGGCATATTACCAACAACTAGCGGTAATTTTTGTCTCTAACTTGTTTAGAGACAAAAATTATCGCCGCACATCGGCGAATTTTATCGCACATAAACCTTGCTATTAGCAATGTTTATCGCAAATGCGATAAAAAACGGCCGCAATGCATGAATATCGTTGAAAAGTCAGCGATATTCATGCATTATCCAGCAAATGCTCTTAGCCATGTTATCCACTTCCCATTGAACAAGCGCATGGTCTTTTAAAGATTTGTGAAGTACTCGGGGCTGCGGTGTGTGTGTGCCCTCTTTCAGGAGCGGGCGGGGGGGGCACTGCCAGCAATTTGCAGGCCAGGCAGTGTTCAACACGTGCATCACCCTTTCTCTGCCTGCTATTGCGCTCCATGCTTCGGAAAGGTAAGAAAAAGAACGTGTATTTGAGTTTGAAATGTCCGATCTTGTAGCAGTACACTTGCAAAGCCCACACATGACAATAACCCGATTCAAGGCCCCATTCACCCGATTTTTTAAAAAAATATAGTACTCCAAGACAGTTACATTTTAAAACTTTATTAACATTTAAATATAACGAACGCAACAAAAACTGTAAATATATTTAACCATTTTTTGAAATTAACCAGAACTATAACGATAACAACAATAATATAACTTTAATGCCTAAATTACGCAAACATTTAGCTAATCTGCTAAAGGGGGGAGTCGCAATTTCTTTACAATAATCAATAATGAAAAATCCACATCAATAGGGTTGCCCGTTTTCTCGATGCAGCACTATAGTGCAATATACACAGCACCTGGGGTGTCAAGAGTGAACAGGTCTTTCTTTGTTCCTTAAGATGTTATCTCCGAGAATGCTGATGCATTGGTGTCTGTACACTTCTTTGTCAATTCTGTCAAGATGATAACTGCTTTATAAACAGACGATATCTTTGTTTAGTCATTAGTGTTAAGTGTGTCTGAAACTACAGTGCCCTTCTGTTTTTTTTTCTTCAGGCTCTACAGAGTTTTGTGTGTTGTTCTTTTGAGCGACAATTATTCCAGAGGTTTCAGGTTCACTTGTTTTGTCCTGCAGTGAGTTAACAGCTTTAGAGAGTCCATGTTTATTTGCTATGTCCTGCTGTTTGTCAACTGCTTCAGAGACGTCAGCCTCATTTTTTATGTTTCAGTAGATCCTGGACCTGCCCGGCCGCGCCCAAAATGGAGCCGGTGTAAATGGGACTCGTAACTGCTTGTTGTGTACTGGTTGCCCAACCTTGATGTCACGAGATACATATGCAGTTTTGAAGCACATGGCGGAGGCTTGTCTGCTGTAGTGGGGCGCCCCTTTATCGTTTCAGTCGCCATTCCGCCCGCTTTTGCTACACTGTGCCTTTTCCGCCATTCAGCTGTTTAGCGCCCGCTCTTACGGCTACAGCGTCTCGCTCACCATGTAGTTGAGTTGCTGCCACTCTTGCGGTGCAGCGATAGGCGGCTGCCACAGGACTCTTAAAATGGCGGCCGGCTCTTCGGATTTGGGCCTGGTCCAGTAAAATGGCCCTGGGACACCTTGGAACTCGGACGCTTGTCTGCCAGGGCTTGGGTTCCATTCTCGAAAGCGTCCCCTCAGCCTTGAAGATTGTACAAAAGTCTTGGGGGCCCTCGACTCCCGCAGGCTTCCGGTGGGGAGCGGCTGCCATGATTGCTTGCAGAATGGCCACGACGGAGCTACGAGATGGTGGTGCTCTCATGGTGACGCCAGCTTCAGTCTGAAACATCCAGAAACAAGGTGGGGCTTTCATCGTTTGGGGAAAAAAAATGTTTTAATCCAATGAAAAGTGTTATTTTTAGGTCACATGACCTAGTCTTACATAATTAGGAAAAGAAAAGTAAAATGAACCAATGAAAAGTTTTATTAACAAGTCACATGACCTGTTATGCTTACGTTACGCGCTGCGCGGCGCGCTCTGGATCGTTTCCGGGAAGCTGCGCCTTGCGCACCGGAGCACTTCCGGGTGCGCTAACGCGTCGCGTCATATGACGCATTACGCGACAATGCAGGTGCAGAATATAGTCAAAATGTCTCCACCAACCAGCGGTCGGAATACAACCGCTTTCAGCAGTCCAAAAAGTTCGGTCAAATCTTAAGAGCGGGAGCAACTCAACTACATGGTGAGCGAGACGTTGTAGTCGCAAGAGCGAGCGGTAAACAGCTGAATGGCGGAAGAGGCACAGAGTACCAAAAGCGGGCGGAATGGCAACTAAAACGGTAAAGGGGCGCCCTACGACAGCGTGTCTTCAGGTGAAACGGATTGTGGGACAAGGTCCAGAATGAAAGATTCTTCAAAAGGGAAAAAATTCCGCCGGACCCCGGGAGCCGGCCGCCTATGCCGGGGGCGATCTCAGGCCTCACCAGGGCAACACGACTTGGGGAGGGGGCAGGAGCCAAGCGCCCCCTCTCAGTCCGCGCCATCTCACCGCCCCTCGGGGGCCTCCGTCAAGCGGTTTAGGGAGGCACCGTATCACATTGTTTTCCAATGCAGTCAGGTCCACAAATGGACCCCACTTACTTTGAATAGTGAAGCTGCAGCAGGTGCAAATAAGGTTTAAACAGTGTTACAAGAGCTGCTTAGAACTCTGAAGTATGGCACTCTACAACCAGGACTTATGCCATGTATGTAAGGCAGTGATATGGAAGCAAGTCAGGGACAAAAAGCATGAACGAACATTCACGTATGAAAATCTTATTTGGAGAAGGGGTAGAATCCAAACGCCCCCTGCCAGTTCGCGCCACTACACCGTATGTGGAAAATCTGAAGCCATCATTCTACAAACTCTCAACGCTTGTTATCAGTGCATGAGTTTCATGCTCGATCGATTGAGCTAGCCGGATCGGGCAATAAAAAGTATAAAATAGTTATGTAAATAGTTATTTAATAAAATGTTTTACTCTGTTTCTTTGCTGGTGTGTTGTGTATATTTATAATATTTTTATAGGGTTTGCCGTTATTTTGGGCGGTGTGGGTGGCGGAGTCGAGCTGTTTTGCAGCCCTCATGGTGTGGAGCTCAGTTCATTTCACTATTTTCGTATTTCTCATGAAGGGTTATTCCTAATGTTTGTATTTTACCGAGGTCAAAAAGAGATCGAATTAGTGGTCTACTGATTTTGCTCGATTACTTTTATTTTTTTACACGGTTTTTCACTATCTGCAAAGACTAAACAGAGTATTGCGACTTTGTGCTTGTTTGTAAATAGAGAATGATCCAAAGAGAACCAATTGTAAAACAGTAAATGCTTGGATAATAATCAATCAAATGGAGAGACAAGCAGGTACGACGGATTACAACAGGGGTAAAGGTTTGAGTTAACTACCGTTCACTATCTGCAAAGAGAGAGTACTACTAAGAGAAAAGAGGGGAGTGGGGGGGGGGTAGCGTTCAAAGCACATTAGCGTGCATAAACACGAAAACGTTTTTACCTATCACGTACTTGACATTTGACAGCTTTTGATATTTGCTATTAAAAAACCATTGAAATTCACAGAAAAAAACATAGGTTATACTCTATATTTAGTTAGGAATTTGCATTTACAAAACCTTGAAAATTCAATGAAAAAACCATTGGTTGTAGGCCATATATAGTTAGGGATTTGCATTTAGAAAACCTTATTTTACTCGCATAAAACCATTGAAATTCCATATATAGTTATAAGCGCTAACTATATATCGCGCACCCGCAATCCACTGCTGATGATGTCACATATTACATCATTCATGACATGGTTAGTGACATCACTGATGACATCTCAAATGACATCACTGATGACATCACTGATAACATCTCATTTGACATGACTGATCACATCACTGATGATATCATTCATGTGATAATACCATGAACCTCTTCAGACTCTAATATAACCTTAGATACAATCAGTGTAAACAGACAGTCACTCATCCATGGAGTTATTCACACACCTAGTCAGTTATGCCAAAAATTAATCACACCTCCATTTTCTCAACTATACAGTTATACACACCTTACTTATTCAAACATATACTAACACATATTTACTTTACTCTCTTATACAATCTCTGATACATGTTCACAATGATCCATACAGCCACTCACACATTCACTAGCTCTTATGCACAGTTATTTATAGATGTCAACTCTCACATGTACTGTGTTTTACATATGTACTTAATTTGACATGTAGCACTGAGATATCCATTCACTCACTAATACACTCATGCACAGTCAACCACCCATACAGCTGTTTCCACATGCAGTTTTGAATCTATACATATAGTGAATCAACTACTCACACATCTATGTACAGAGTCACACACCTCCCAGCCACCCATACACACACACACTCAGTTTCCCATACAAATACTTGGACAACCAATCAATAACCCATACAGTTACTCATATAGCTACTGATCAACATATGCAGCAGTTTGTAGAACAACAGATATAATGATGCACAAATTAAAACAGTTTAGTCACTAACCCATGCACTCAGTGAGACACATTTAATCACTCACTCAATCAGTCAGTCATGCACCTAGTAAATCCTTCATCCAGGCACTTATACATGCACTCATTCTTCAATATGTAAAACATGTTTTAACTTTACAGAAACATACAGTCACTGGATGTTGTCATCAGTGATGTCATCAGTGATGTCACTAACCATGTCATGAATGATGTAATATGTGACATCATCAGCAGTGGATTGCGGGTGCGCGATATATAGTTAGCGCTTATAAATATATGGAATTTCAATGGTTTTATGCGAGTAAAATAAGGTTTTCTAAATGCAAATCCCTAACTATATATGGCCTACAACCAATGTTTTTTTCATTGAATATATATATATATATATATACACATACATATACATATATAAACATATATAATCTGTATATTGATATAAATACAAATATAAATGCATGCATACATATACATATATGCATACATATGCATGTTATTTACATGAAAGTTTAAAAAACACTAATAAAAGCAAAGCTAAAAAGCCACCTCATTACAAACAGAATGGCTTTAACTTAAACGAGGGCGAGATCTATTGCATTTTCAATGCTTGTTTACTTTGGTTCCATCACGCAGGCATTCAGATGTGTCACACATTTGCCATGAATTCAGAATGTTAGCACTCTAGTTGCTCTTTAGATCACTGTAGTAAAGCTACTGCTCACCAGGGAAGTCTGCTGCTGGTATTCAAAGTGCATGTTTCAGTCTGCATGTCAGAATTGTTTTAATGAAAAAGAAGAGGATTTGAGAAGTCACTCAAAATGTGCCCTAATTTTTCTTTCTGAAGCACTAATCATACTTTTTATGGCAAAAAGAACCCGCTCATTTGGTTCCTTTTTAAATTAAATGTTTTCAGACTTACCACTTCATTCCAATCAAGATGGCTTCTGGTGTACCATACTTTTGTCATAAGTAAGACTGTTAGCGCTCTGGTTGTTCCTTAGAACACTCTGGGACATTCCATCATTGGGCTATACTTGGGCTACATTTACGCTCTTTTGTCTCTGGTGGCCATCTTGGGAGACTGCAAATCAGAATTTTTTAATGAAATAGAAGAGGAATTGAAAAGTCACTCAAAATGTGCCCTAATTTTTCTTTCTGCAGCACTAATCATACTTTCTATGGCAAAATATACCCCCTCATTTTGTTCCTTTTTAAATTAAATGTTTTAAGAGTTACCACTTTATTCCAATCAAGATGGCTTCAGATATGCGTAATAAGTAGGACTGTTAGCGCTCTAGTTGTTCTTTAGAACACTCTAGGAGGCTGCAGTAGAACACAAAGGAATCAACTGACAGTCTCTGTCCTTGTTGGATATACATGTTTTACTGAGAATGTCAGACTTCATTCTCACATGACTGAGAAAGATAATGTGAATTTACAGAAAATATGCTTTCAGTTTAGCTTATAGATCCCCTTCCAAACCACTGTGGGAAAAGCATGAGATAATAGTTGTCTTCAAACATGATTCATGATATCACAGCAGAAGGCTTTTTCACATGGTAAAATCACCTTAGAACACACCACAATTCCTAAAATGAGTATGGTACCATCAACAAATGATTTATAATGTAACTAAAGTCCTAAAACCCTCTATTAACTGCAATGCTTTTTAATGAGGTGCTATCATGTATATTGGTCACAAGATAGCTGCCAACACTTGATGTAAATAATTAATTTACTCTCTTAATTTCTATGCAAGGTAAGTACTTTAATCAATAATAACTCAGATCGGAAGAAAAAAGACAGAGTCCGTGGTGTTAGAGTTCTTAGGGGTTTTATTCCTTAAAAAGGAATGGTCATGACAAGGATATCATGTTCTGACCACCACAGGGGTGTCAGAAGGGATAGAGCGCTACATTTTATTAACAGTACATAGCTTATATACTTATTTTACACCATTGGAAACAGTATAGAAGGCGTAACAGCTGAGAGAAGACAAGATAACAGTGTCCACGTGTTACTAGTGCATAATCAAAAGGCGTGGACTAGGCGTAACTGGAGGTGTGTTCTAGAAACGTCACAAGTAAGTGACACATGTGGGTGGCACTAAACTAGAAATGTTACAATGTCAGCAGAAATCTGAGGCTTGGATGCGCGCGCAGCTGTATGACGTGTGATGCACGTGAGACTAGAGGGTGCATGGGGACTTGACATTTACACTGACGGAAAGAGACAGAAGTCTGGCATGTCAGATCAGCTTGTGCTTCTATCATATCTGATATCTCATGTTTAGGAACTAAGCTATCTGGGCGGAAAGGTCTCTAGGGCAGAAGCTATTCTATACTTGCTGTAAGTGCGTGTATAAGCGCCTGGGTGTCTACATGAGAAGCGTGGGGGCATGGGCCTTCCATGGAGCATGGCAACAGGGGCTATGAATTACTTGTACTGAGACAGGTCGGCCCTTTGGCTCTGCAGCTGGGGAATGTTTACTGAAGCTAGTAGGCAGGAATGTATTTTCGGGGAGGGAAACAGATAACTCGAAGGTTATAGTCAATCTTGGCAGGCAGCAGGCTGAGCTGAGCGCGAGGGGCCGCGCTGAAAGTAAGTCAGAGTTCACGAGTACAGAGGCAGCCTGGGCAGAGGCCCTTGGAGTCAGAAGCCAGAAAAGAGGCTCGGTGACAGAAATTCAGGGGCCTACTCAGCTAGAGCTGAAAAACGTTGGAGTACACTACAAAAAGACTTTGGCATAGCATACTTAGGAACGGACCATTCAACCCATTCAAGGTGGGTCTGAAAGAGGACATGTTAACGGTGGACGCAAATATATTTGCGTCTTCATAGCTGGTACAGGAGGGAAGTTACATGCACTTTAACTCGTACATGGAGACGGTGGGGTACGCGCTAGGGAACACATCTTGACCATAAAATTTATATTACCTCATTCCCTCCTTGTTCCCTACGGACCCTTCATGATATATCAATCCTCATGAATCGATCAGTCTGTTCTTGTAACATTATTTGTTCATCTTTCTTTCTTTGACTGTTTGAGAGGAAACTGGAATGTTCAATGCACGATGTGGCACACAGTCCACAAATCGCTGGCCCACACTGTAGGCACAGGCAGCAACTGAATACTATGACAAGGCCAAAACCTAGGAAGGATAGGATCTTCCATCCCCAGGCAGATAACGTTGTCCAGAACCAACCGGACCAAGTCCAGGTGCCTGGATTCTGATGTATCTGATTTGCAATTTTATGCAAACGGGTAATAGCTTGATATACAGATGGTGCATTTTGTGGGATGAAAACACAGCAACTTGACCCGATAACCTTACAGGCTCCACCTCTATCTGCCAAGATGACGTCAATAACAAGACGATTTTGAAGGACAACAACCCGCATAGCAGATTGCTCCTCTGTTAAGTTACCTAAGGCAGAGGCAGTTTCATGTACTACAGCTTCAAGTGTTCTAGTTAATCTACGTATTAATTTACTGTTTTGGACAGGTCCTAAAAAGAAAAAGAATCCTTTATTAAAATCAGTGTACTGTTCCCATGCCGTTTCTGTGTAGTCGACAGGTGGGATATCTCTTCTGGGTCTATTCTTTACTAGATTTGTATTTCTATGGTAATCAGGGGGAGCTAGAAAAACAGGTGGCAGAAGGAATGCAATATAACAGGTACCATCCCAATCTGGAGGCAAACGTATGTATGCGGTATGACCACAAACAAAATAGGAATGACGAGTAGCCTTAAAGGACGATTTACCATGATCACTGAATTCAACCACAGTAGTGCATTTACTATGACCTAAGTGTACTGAACCTTTCTTGCTAACACATAGTTCACCTGTGACTGGTAATACTGACATATGGGGCAGAGCTGGTGCGGCTTCGGATTCTACAGTAAGAATCATAAGGCTAATTGTGTAATTACCTAATCCATATACTTCATTTTCTAGATCAGTTCCTATTTGAGTGGGGAGTCCCTCTTTATCAGGGTAACAGACGTTGAGCAGAACTAAGTTCAGGTTTCCCCAAACCCAGCTCCCATCGAAAACAGCAATATCAGGATCTAAGGAATTAATTATTTTAAACCATGCACCACAGGAGCCGTTGTGAGTGAACGGGTACGGAAAGAGGGGCAGAGCTCCCTTGTAATTCTGGTAGGGAGGGAGTCGGCCACATATCCAGCAGTTTGTAGCGTTATTAGTCTGATGGGAGTGGTGCAGCATACTAATGAATGTGTTATTGCGCAGCGCCAGTCTGTAGGAGAGTTCATGTTGTGGTAACTCACTAAAAGAATGTTCAGCAGAGACATTGTAGACAGATTGTTCATGCTTGAAGATAGGACAGTATATAGGAAGCAGTATACTGGCAATAATAATTAGAACACTTAGAAAAAACATTATTAACAACGTCACTATACAGTGACTACGCAGTGATTTGCAGTATGTATTTCTTTTGACTTGTCTCTCTCTCTCTCTATCTCGATCTAGGGGATACATGTCAGAAACTATTTAACCGATTCACCTAGGGGAGGACTTAAACAATTAAACTGTCTGACTTGCTAGATCGGAGTTTCATACGATATTCCTCTTGGGGAGTTTTCTCTCGTTCGGATACTTTAAAGTCACTAGTTTTGATACAGTCTTTGGTGGGGGTGGACGAGTCAGAGTCCTGTTTTAGTTCATTTTTCAGTTCATTGCAAAGCTTAATATGACTCGTGTGGACCCACCCCTTTCTTCCTTTCAACTTGACGGCGGTCCTGGTAGTAAGGAGGACGATCTTCGGGGCTTTCCAGCGGGGCTCCAACGGGCTTTTCCGGTCGAAGTTCCGGACGAGAACTATGTCCCCCGGACGGACCTCATGTGGCTTTACATCAGTGTTGTCAGGAAAGGCTGCGGCAACCTGTGAACGACATGATTGGAGTGCAGACATCAAGGAGGCAAGGTAATCTGTCAACATATTACAATCAACATCAGTGATTTTCTTCGGAATGGGCGTCCCCCACATATTCGGTGGTCTGCCAAAGACCACTTCGTACGGAGATAGCCCTGATCTCGAGTGTGCAACCATTCTCATGTAGAATAGTGCAACTGGCAGGGCGACTATCCAGTCGACCCCTTTCTCCTGACATATCTTAGCAAGTCGGGTCTTTAATGTCTGGTTATGCCTTTCTACAAGGCCTGCGGCTTCGGGGTGTCGGACACAGTGGAACCTCCACTGATATCCTAGCAAAAGGGAAACCTGTTTCATCAACTCGGATGAGAATGGCTGTCCGTTATCTGAATATACGACACGGGGCAAACCGTACCGTGGGAAGAATTCACGAACCAGCTGCTTGGCAGTGGTTGGGGCGGTGTAATCTGATACTGGGTAAGCTTCTGTCCAACGGGAAAGTGCACAAACAACTACGAGGACATATTTGAAACCTCGACAACGGTCCATCTGGATATAATCCATCTGGAGGACTTCAAAAGGGTGATCGGGAGGATGAAATCCACCTTGCTCTACAGGGACGCTTTTACCTGGATTGAACTGACAACAGATCATGCAAGTACGCACTTTCTGTTTTGCTGCTGCTCGTAAGTGTTTGTTGTACCAGAGATTCTGCAAACAATCTATCATGGCTTTCTCTCCTAGATGTGCAGGACTATGTGCTGTATTTATCATGCTTTGAACCATTGAGTCGGGGAGAAACCATGTAGATTTTCCCTTCGTCATCCAACCTTGATCTGTCTGAATCCCTCCTAGTTCAGTCCATTTCTTTATTTCATCTGGAGTAGCGTGTGTCTGGATATCGATTACGTCTAGGGTGGGATCTCTAACTGCCATACACTTTGTCGGTACTATTGTCTTTGTCACATCAGTAATCTGGGTGTGAGTCAGTGCTGTATGTTTTGCTGTCTGGTCTGCCAGGTCGTTACCCTGGGAAACAGAATCTGTAACTTTAGTATGTGCTTTACACTTCATGACTGATATGCCCGAGGGCAAATGTATTGCTTCTAACAGTGCTTGAATGAGGGGACCATGTTGTATCTTGGCCCCGTGAGAGGTCAGGAAACCTCGTTCTTGCCAGAGGACTCCGAAGTCGTGTACAACTCCGAATGCATAACGTGAATCTGTGTATATGTTAACATTTCTGTTCTTGGCTAGAATACAAGCTCGGGTCAGAGCGATGAGCTCTGCTGCTTGAGCAGACAGTGTGTCAATACGATGTGTTTCTTTAACTTCAGTGTCAGTGGTCACGGCATACGCAGCCACTAATTCTCCTGTACTTGTTCTCAAGCATGAACCGTCCACATAAAGTGTCAGGTCTGGATTTGTCAGCGGGACATCTGTTAAGTCTCGTCGTGGCTTTGTTACTGCATTAACGACCTCTATGCAATCATGCGGGGCTGGATCTGTCATATTTGTAGGTAACAGTGTTGCTGGGTTCAGGATACTGCAGCGTCTGATTTCTATGTGTGGCTGGAATAGTGTTAATTCATAACCTGTCAGTCGTGCTATAGTTAAGTGCTGAGTCTGGGTTCTGTTTAACAAAACCTCTACAGAGTGTGGTACTTGAACTGTTAACTGATGACCTAAAACAATTGAATCACTTTGTCTGATTGCTAATGCTGTTGCTGCTACTGACTTCAAGCACGCAGGGAGTGCCTGAGCTACTGAATCCAATGTACTAGAAAAATAAGCGCAAGGCTTATGTGAACTTGCTTGATCTTGAGTGAGGACAGACAACGCTGTACCATCACGTTCTGTAACAAAAAGTGTAAACGGTTTGCTGTAACATGGTGTCGCTAAAACTGGTGCTTGGCATAAAGCTTTCTTTAATTCTTCAAAAGCCTGTGTATGTTCTTGAGTCCAAGGGAGGGCAGTCGAAGTTGCTGCCTCCTGCGTTGTTAACTGAATGAGTGGTTTAGCTAGAAATGCATACTGGGGAATCCATTGTCTGCAGTACGAGGTGAGGCCTATGAAGGCCCGCACTTCCTTTTGTGTCTGGGGTTGTGGCATATTTATAATTAACTGAATGCGATCGGGAGTGAGCTGTCTCCCCACTTTGGACAGCAAGTGACCCAAGTACACAACTTGCTGAACACAGAATTGTAACTTTGAAGGGGACACCTTGTGTCCCTTGTCTGCCAGGAAATGTAAAACTGTCAGTGATGCTTGTTCACATTCGGGCTCACTTCGTGCGGTGATCAGTAGATCATCGACGTATTGCAGTAAAGCGGTATTAACTGGCATTTGAATACAATCTAGTTGTCTTTTCAGTGCTTGACTGTAGATGCTGGGGCTTTCTGTGAATCCTTGAGGTGCGCGTGAAAATTTGAAGCTTCGTCCATTTAAACTGAATCCGAAGAGATATTGGCTCTCCGGATCAATAGGCACGCTGAAGAAGGCGTTCTTGAGATCAATTACAGTAAAGAACGTTGCTTCTGAATCAATAGCAGTCAATAGGGAGGAGATATCGGGGACCACAGGATACTGTGGTACAATGCATTTATTCAGTTCTCGAAGATCAATCACCAGCCGATATACTGGCGGTGCATTGGGATCAGTACGTTTAAGAATTGGAATGATGGGTGAATTACAGACATTGGAGTCGGTCTCTACGACCACTCCTTGGGCTATGAGCTCTTCAATGATTTTCAGTAAAGCCACTACAGCATCGGGTGGTAACTTGTATTGTCTGATTCTGGGTAATACAACTCCTGCTTTGAGCGTGACACGGTATGGTGTAATGTGCATACAGCCTACATCGGTTGAGCCTTTTGCCCACAAGTGATCTGGTACATTTTTCAATCTGACATCGAATTCTCGCAAAACATAATGACCCTTGAAATCCCGTAGAAAGAGTCTGACTCCCTCCGGGGAACAGCATATTATAGCTCCTAGAGCCTTCAATGTTTTAATTCCTAACAGATTTTCTGGGCATGATTTCGTAAGTAACAAGTCTGTAACACGTGATAACGGACCCACAGCCAGGGGAACTGGTTGCGATACTTCATTTATAATAGGCTGTCCTGAAAAACCAAGGGAAACATTCTGTGAGCCTGAGAGGGGTGCCCCTGGAACTTCATCATGGCTGATTGTGGTGCGACTTGCCCCTGTGTCAATTAAGAACTTTCTGTCTTTTCCTAATACTTGACTATGTACATAAGGACCTTCTTGATCTACAGGAATCTCAATAAGAGGCAAGTCACCTTCCCTCTCTAGGCTGTTTCATGTGTATCGTGAATATTCGGGATAAGCGGACTGGGCATACTGGTACATCTGCTGTGAAACTTGCTGAGACGCGGCAATGGGCTGTGGCTGTGGTACCGCTACTGTCTGTGCTGGAACTGAAGAAGCATGCATAGACTGTGTATTCTGTGTCTGTGTATTCTGTGAAGACTGATGCTGGTTATGGTCTTGTCTAGGCGGATGCGGTCTTTCTTTAGTTTTACCTGTCGCTATGTTATGTTTCAGAACTGGGCATTCATGTACGTAGTGACCTGGCTGCTTGCAATAATTGCATGTCCCTTTAACGGGAGCTGCGGTGTGACCTGTCTGGGTCGTACCCTTTCTGTGACCGTCGGCTGGGACCGTCTGTGCTACTAACATTTTCATCTTTGTGTCTTTCATACGTTTCTGTTCCTGATCTTGTTCTTCTCTAATTCTGTTCTGGTGGTATTGTAACATCTGTAACATCTGTGATGGCGTATTTGCCTGCCATGTACTTTCAACTTTGTATACTCTGTTTTTAACTAACGGTAGGGAATTCTCGACTAACTTGGATACAAAAAGATGCGGGTACGACTCGCTACTTGGTTTGAGGCCACTATTAATAATAAAACATTTCTCAAATCTTGAATAGAAGTCACTAGTATCTTCATCATGTTTCTGTTTACAGGACGAGATAGCGTCCCAATCTTCCTTTCTAGTTGTCAATAATCTGGGCAGAACCTGCACTATCAGACCTGGTAATGCTTTAGTTTTGTCCCCAAGGCCTACCCCTGGGACCCGTTTTCTTTCTTCGTCCTCTATTTCTGCCCATGCAATCTTGGTGTCCCCCACCTCCCATTCCTTTTCCTTCAATTTTTCGAAGATACCCGTGGGCAACAATACTTTCAACATTTTCATGATATCATCATACGTGTAATCCCCCATTAGTAACATGTCTTTAAGCTCTCTGTGAAAACCTGCAGGGTCTTTATCATGACACGGGACTAGTTTCTTCATTTCTAACAGTAGTGCTTCTAGTGTTTCGTGTAAGGGACCTGGATCAGAATAATGTTTTCGGTATTTGATGAGGAGGTGCTGAATCATGTATACACCTGCTAATTTCTGCTCGTCTGGGGAGAGGTTCAGAAATGTCTGTACTACGGTGTCATCATTATATATGTCTGCATTCTCGGCCCATGATACAGCTGATCGGGCTAGTTCTTGTTCATCCATAGAATTGAGTACGTGGTACCCAACTCGATCTCGAAGCCTTTTATCAGTTTCCTGGAACTGATGCTCAGCAGAATTCGGATTTGTCAAGGCAGAGAAGAAAACTCTCTTGCTTCTGGACGAATGCCTTTCCTAAGGTAATTTCCCTTACCTACATATGCTATAGTATCTGCAGCTCTTTCTGGTTCTTCAGATTCTTCTTCCTCCTCGGAGGGAGCTTTGTCTCTTTTTCGTGTATCTCTATTACTGTTTTTCTTATTTTCCTGTACATACTGGCTATGCAATTCTGTCTATCATGTTTTCCTTCCGATATATTTTGACCCCACTTGTGGAGTGCCTCTATTTCATCCTGATCTGTCTCAGGCCTGTCTCGTTCTCTTATTAGGCAATTTATGAAGAAACGTAATATATATGCTTGAGTGTCAACTTTCTGATGCTCCAAGGCATCTTTAATGCTTTCGGGATCTTTTCCAGTCTGTATAAACCGGTAGATTCTGTCTAGGTGCTCTTTCATACCTGGGAACATTAACAGAAAATCAGTAGCGGCACGTAACCGCAATGATGCCATCATCATTCTATCCTCTTTTCCGGGTACTGGATCATATCTGCAAACTGTAAGTTGTCCTTTGAGTATATCAAGACGGGGTGATTTGTACATGGTGGGACTCCGCAAGTCCCCTAGGGGTAACCTGTGCGTTAAGGGCGGGGTCCGAGGACCCGTGGTCGCACCTCCTGAAGCGGAAGCTTGGGCATCATCTCTGTGTGGAGTCTGTATTTGTATTTGTCTTTTAGTAGGATCTGGTTGACGTTGTTTCGGTAGGTCAATTTTAGGTGCGGGAAGTGGCGGGGCTGGCGGAACAGGGGAAGTCGGTTGCGGTACCGGCGGAACATGACCTGGGGGCGGAGTGCCACCCCCGTCCCTGTCAGTAGGCAGGGCTCGAACAGGCAGATTGGTGTAAGCTGGAGCTACATCTTCTAGATATGAATTCAGGAATATATCTTTAGTGGCCCTATGAGTTACTTTAGTTGGAACCAGTGGTGACGGTAAGTTTTTCGGTATTTCTGAAATGGCGTCAGGTGTACCCTCGGCCATAAGATACATGCCGTTTACTTGGCTATTTCGGATGCGATCTATTTGTTCTGTTTTTACTCGGATTCCTTCAGTAACTAATTCGTTTTCTTGAGCTTTATGTGATTCTTTAAGTCTGTCTTCTCTACGGAGTGCTCTTTCAGCACGTTTATGTGATTCCTTACGCCAAAATTCTATGGCGTCTTTCTGAGATTGTCTGGCTTTCTTTTTCCATAATGCCTCTTCTACCTTCATGATGCACTCGGCATCCCATGTTCCATTAACTGGCCATCTGTGTCTCTCGTCTAGATGTTTCGTATAATCGGTCCATAATTCTAGATACAATATGGCATCTATGCCATGCTTATTATACATAAAGTTACCTGGAGTGTCCCTAGGGGGGATAGGTATTTCTTCCTCTAACATCCCTTTCCTAGTTCCTATCTGCTTTAATTTGTTGAAAAACGGCATTTCGTTTACTTAATACTGAATGTTCGATTTCTTACTGCTTAAATCTAGACACAACTAGTTACATAAGAACACAATAATGCACATAAAACAGTCACTCATACCATGACATTAATCACATAAAGAGACATTTGCTACATAGATAACTACCCCCTATATCGGATGTACTGCTCAACAGTACAGATACACTGGTGTAACAGTGCAGGAATTCAGAATACTAGATATACTGCTAAACAGTACAGATACACTGCCTAAAAACAGTGCAGACCGGACTTGTGTACCCAAACCCGTCTAGATACGTCCCAGCAATGGTACTCACCGGGAAGCACGGAAAACAGAAGGCCTCAGAAAACTCGACTGGACTCGACTCGATACTTCGGAAAACTTCGGAAAACTTCGGAAAACTTCGGAAACCTGGTGGGCCTCTTGACACCTCGGACCTTGCTTCTTTCGGCTAGGCTCTGGTCGGGATCCTCCGCACTCCTTACCGCCTCGTCTGGGTACTGATCGCAATCTTCGTCACCTCCGTGGGCCAGAGGGAGATACAGGAAATCCTGCCGGTACGCGTAGGTTCCGTCTAACTGATGGCAGGGGACGGAGTGTGCAACGCACCAACCGGCGCGTAAGGTGGGGGAGGGGTCCCTGTTCGGGCGCCAAAATGATGTAAATAATTAATTTACTCTCTTAATTTCTATGCAAGGTAAGTACTTTAATCAATAATAACTCAGATCGGAAGAAAAAAGACAGAGTCCGTGGTGTTAGAGTTCTTAGGGGTTTTATTCCTTAAAAAGGAATGGTCATGACAAGGATATCATGTTCTGACCACCACAGGGGTGTCAGAAGGGATAGAGCGCTACATTTTATTAACAGTACATAGCTTATATACTTATTTTACACCATTGGAAACAGTATAGAAGGCGTAACAGCTGAGAGAAGACAAGATAACAGTGTCCACGTGTTACTAGTGCGTAATCAAAAGGCGTGGACTAGGCGTAACTGGAGGTGTGTTCTAGAAACGTCACAAGTAAGTGACACATGTGGGTGGCACTAAACTAGAAATGTTGCAATGTCAGCAGAAATCTGAGGCTTGGATGCGCGCGCAGCTGTATGACGTGTGATGCACGTGAGACTAGAGGGTGCATGGGGACTTGACATTTACACTGACGGAAAGAGACAGAAGTCTGGCATGTCAGATCAGCTTGTGCTTCTATCATATCTGATATCTCATGTTTAGGAACTAAGCTATCTGGGCGGAAAGGTCTCTAGGGCAGAAGCTATTCTATACTTGCTGTAAGTGCGTGTATAAGCGCCTGGGTGTCTACATGAGAAGCGTGGGGGCATGGGCCTTCCATGGAGCATGGCAACAGGGGCTATGAATTACTTGTACTGAGACAGGTCGGCCCTTTGGCTCTGCAGCTGGGGAATGTTTACTGAAGCTAGTAGGCAGGAATGTATTTTCGGGGAGGGAAACAGATAACTCGAAGGTTATAGTCAATCTTGGCAGGCAGCAGGCTGAGCTGAGCGCGAGGGGCCGCGCTGAAAGTAAGTCAGAGTTCACGAGTACAGAGGCAGCCTGGGCAGAGGCCCTTGGAGTCAGAAGCCAGAAAAGAGGCTCGGTGACAGAAATTCAGGGGCCTACTCAGCTAGAGCTGAAAAACGTTGGAGTACACTACAAAAAGACGTTGGCATAGCATACTTAGGAACGGACCATTCAACCCATTCAAGGTGGGTCTGAAAGAGGACATGTTAACGGTGGACGCAAATGTATTTGCGTCTTCATAGCTGGTACTGGAGGGAAGTTACATGCACTTTAACTCGTACATGGAGACGGTGGGGTACGCGCTAGGGAACACATCTTGACCATAAAATGTATATTACCTCACACTTCTTGGATGAAGTGCTGTCAGCCAATCAGAACAGATGTGTGGTTAGGCTCCGCCCAGATATATATGTGTTTTTGAAGTTAATTTTCATAAAAACCACTGGAGCAATTTTCACCAAACATAGCAAAGGCACATCTGCGTACCAGTCCCTACAATTTTGCAAAGTTTGGCGTTATTCCGTTCAGCGGTTCGGGCTGTAGACTTGTCAGACCGTCCTATGGAAATGAACATGGGGAAAACATGTTTTGGGACCCCACTTTTTTCTCAGCCCCCACTTCACGAATCCCTCCGAATCTTTCAGGGAAGGAGCGGAGCGGAGCTGGCCAAAATTTGGGAAAATTACACACAAATTCCTCAACCGGCGCCAAAGTTAATCCCAATAGAATGTTGCAGACATCCTATGGTAGCTAATCCTAACTATATTTACCTACTGGCTACCGCCAGTAGGTTATATATATATATATATATATATATATATATATATATATATATATATATATATATATATATATATATATACATATATCAACAGTAACTCCGTAAAACCACCTCCAATCCAACAGGACCGGCGAAGCAGGAGACAGACCACAGCTTTCAGGTAAGTTATTTTATTTTTCCAGTTTTTCCCTTAACCAACCAACCATGACGCATTTCAGGCTTTGCAGCCCTTGTTCACATGCAAGGTATTAGTGATTTTTACAGTGCTTTTAAAGTGCTAGAGTGCCCCGCCTGTAGCCCTCCTCCCTGAAAGGTCATGTGACCACCATGAAAGGGAAAACAGACTATCTCAGTGAATGTTCAAAACAAAACAAATATTTCTGGAAACATACCATTTCCGGCATAAATGCAAAATGTATACACTCATATAAATGTTTATACAAGACAGTCAAATCTCGGAATAAATTCAAGAAATTAATATCATAACTGGTTAAATCCAGTAAATCGTGTACACATTATTTGTTTTGACCATATCAAACATATCATCAAAAGATAGCGTAAATCATAATACTAACATGTATGAACATCATGTCAGAATAAAGTTGAATTATATCAACAGATATAAGGCCTAACGGAACTGTAATAATAACAACTAAAAAAGCTAGGACAACCATGCCTAGTGTGCAAAGAGGCTAGAAATAAAGTGCAAGCGGTATATTCTAAAAGACAATGAAATACATGTTATAAAATATCAAAGAATGCACTATGAAAAAACATTTACCCATCATAAAATCAGAGAATATTTTTCATTCTAAAAATGCAATTCTAAAAACATTGATTTCATAATGATATTATCCTAAAAGAACATAACAGACAGTGTATAAACAAATTAAATAGTGATGTGGTAAAAATAGAGGGAAGGATGACAAAACCATTGATCCTAAAGTGGTAAATGGGCGGCGCAATATAGAAATAGGATACAGAATTATGAAATCAATTCATATTAATATATACAATAAAGTGCATATAGTCAAAAGTATTGAGTGACCCTGATAGATAACAGGGAACCTGACTATCTATCAATTCATGAAGTCCTAGTAAGTGAATAACTGACAATTACAACATATCCTAATGAGCAACAGGGAACCTGACTACTCATTAGAAGGAGAGCGATGTGCCTAGCAGAGATTGACATCAGAGTAGTCCATAAGTCTGATACCAAGAGAGGGGCAAGATGATTCATATTATATACATATAAGGAGTTCCTGGTGTTTTACAGAAAGTTGTAAAAATCTTCAGTATTGTTAAGGCCATTCGGCCATTTACTGTCAAACTCTAAAATGAAGCGTGTTTCGAGTTGTCGCAATAACAACTCTCTGTTGCCTCCTCTGCGTAAGGTCAATACTGATCCTATCACAAAATATCTAAGGCAATTAAGATCTTTATTGTGTTTAGCCGCAAAATGGCGTGCTACAGGATAGGAAGGATCAGTGTGCAATATTGCCCTTAGGTGTTGCAAAATTCTGACGTGCACCTGGGCTTTGGTACTACCGATGTAATGTAGTCCACAGGTGCACGTCAGAACATGGACTGCAAAATCCGTTTTACAGTCATAGCAGCCTTTAATTGGAATCTCACTGGGACAAAAAGGTGTATGATAGTGTGTTTTATTTTCACCAAATTTACAGGCCCTGCAGTGAGTACATTTCTGAAATCCAGGTTTGGCCTTTAACCAAATATCCTTTTGTTTTAACTCAGGACTGCCAACATCAAAAGAAATGCCCATATTTCTGGCCCTACGATCTGTTATCACAGGTTTCGCAGGTTTCGTAGAACTCAAGATGTTATCGGTTAGAATAATGGGCCAATTTTTTTGAATAATTCTTTTGATGGCATGTTCATCACTGCTGTAGGCCGTGATAAACCTGGGACAAGTATTAATAGTCATATCAGAAACAGTAGACAACTCAACATTGTCAGGGTCAGGTGTCTCTAATAGACTCCCTCTGCTTCTTAACCTTGCTTTAGCCAAAGCTTGGTTGAAAATCTGATTAGAGTAACCACGTTCTAGGAACCAAGTTCTAAGATCATTAACACATTTGTTAAAATCAGATGTAGAGCTACAAATACGTTTGACTCTTAAGATTTCACCCAGAGGGATACTGTAAATAGTGTGCTTGGGATGGAGACTAGAAGCGTGTAAAAGGGTGTTTCCAGAAGTAGGTTTGCGATGTAACGTGGATGTAAGTTGGTTGCCTTCCATATAAACCTGTACATCTAGGAATTCTATCTGGCGGGCGCTAATATGTGAGGTAAAATGGAGGTTGAGCGAGTTAGCATTAATTTCATTCATAAACAACTTCGCCTCTTCCTCACTTCCCTGCCACAGAATAAAAATATCATCAATGTATCTTAGATATTTGACAATTTTTTCTCTCACCCATATTGCATGCGTGGTGCCTAGGACCTGTTCCTCCCACCAGCCCACGTGCAAGCACGCGTAGCTGGGGGAGAAACAGGAACCCATGGCCACGCCACGTAATTGTCTCCATATTTCCTTCCCAAAGGCAAAGTAATTATTGTTCAGACACCAATGCATTAGTTCTAAAACGACTTTGTTGTGTTCATAAAAGTCAGCCGATCGGGTATCCAAAAAATGTTTGGTGGCCCTTAATCCCTCTGTGTGTCCAATACTTGCATATAAGGATTCTATATCCAATGTAATGAGCAACATGTCCTCTTGCCATTCCAAATCTTTGATCTTTACCAGGAAATCGCCAGTGTCGCGCACATAACTTGGCAATTTTTTAACCAATTCTTGCAAAAAATAGTCAATATAGCGACTTACATTCTCTCCGGCACTGTTGATCGCCGAAATAATTGGTCTTCCGGGAGTAGGCGAGATATTCTTATGTATTTTGGGGATTAGGTAGAAAACAGGGAGTACCGGAAATTCTTTATACATTAATTTATATTCCTCACCTGAGATCAATCCCTCTCGCCGATACTTACTCAACAATTTTTCCAACAAAGTTTTTGCATTAAGATATTCTTTCTTATTAGCTTTGCTATAACAAGATGTAATGTTGAGTTGGCGCAAAGCTTCTGTCACATAATCACTTTTGTCCCAAATCACAAGGTTGCCGCCTTTATCAGCTTTTTTTACAACTATATTTGGGTTAGCGGTGAGCTTCTTCATAAGTGCTATGTAGTTTGCTTGTTGTTGGTTGTATTTAGTTTTATTCCTTTTGCAAGATTTGATATGTAATTGCTTGATTTCATAGGTTACACAGTCATGGAATGTATCAATGGCATATTTTACCATTAAAGGTACAAATTTCGATTTGTTCTTGAAAGGCGTGATGCCAGCACCTTTTTGAATGATATTAATTTTTGCCAGTCTAGTTTGGGTGTTGCTCTCAATTTCAGAACTTAGAGGCTGGGAATTAGTGGCTTGGCAAAGGTCATTAAGAGTTAGATAAGTAGAAACATCAGCAGCTCTTACCTCCAGCACCCCGTCCGGGGTGTTGGGATCATCCGGGGGTATATATATATATCCTACTGGCGGTCGCCAGTAGGTAGTTATAGTTAGGACCTATTTTCCATAGGAAATCCGCAACATTCTATTGGGAATAACTTTGGTTCTATTGGGAATAACTTTGGTGCCGGTTAATGAATCTAAGCGAATCTCTCAAAGAAGATGGCCCGCTCCTTCCCTGAAGTTTTGGGGGATTTGTCAAGTGGGGGCTGAGAAAAAAGGGGGGTCCCAAAACGTGTTTTCCCCATGTTATTTTCCATAGGACGATTAGACACGGCTACAGCCCGAACGGCTGAACGGAATTACAAGAAATTTGTCAAAATGGTAGAGTCTGATTCGCAGATCGCCCTTTTGTTTAAATGGTGTAAATCCCGCCAGTAGTTATTAAGAAAATCAAATGTGAAAAAATGTATATATCTGGGCGGAGCCTAACCACACATCTCATCGTTAGATCTGATTGGCTGTCAGCACTTCATCCAAGAAGTGTTGGCAGCCATCTTGGAACCAATATACTTGATAGCACCTCATTAAAAAGCATTGCGGTCAATAGAAGGTTTTAGGACTTTTGTTACATTATAAATCATTTGTTGATGGTACCATAATCATTTTAGGAATTGTGGTGTGTTCTAAGGTGATTTTACCAGGTGAAAAAGCCTTCTGATGGGATATCATGAATCATGTTTGAAAGAAAACTTTCAAACATGAAAAAAAGAAAGAAAACTATTATGTCAAGCTTTTCCCTCAGTGGTTTGAAAGGGGATCTATAAGCTAAACTGAAAGCATATTTTCTGTAAATTCACATTATCTTTCTCAGTCATGTGAGAATGAAGTCTGACATTCTCAGTAAAACATGGACATCCAACAAGGACTGTCAGTTGATTCCTATGTGTTCTACTGCAGCTTCCCAGAGTGTTCTAAAGAACCACTAGAGCGCTAACAGTCCTACATATTACAAATGTATGGCACACCAGAAGCCATCTTGAATGAAGTGGTAAGTCTGAAAACATTTAATTTAAAAAGGAACAAAATGAGCGGGTTCAGTTTGCCATAGAAAGTATGATTAGTGCTTCAGAAAGAAAAATTGGGGCACATTTTGAGTGACTTCTCAAATCCTCTTCTATTTCATTAAAACATTCTTACATGCAGACTGAAACATGCACTTTCAATACCAGCAGTGGACTTCCCTGGTGAGCAGTAGCTTTACTACAGTGATCTAATGAGCAACTAGAGTGCTTACATTCAGAATTTAGGGCAAATGTGTGACACATCTGAATGCCTTCTTGATGGAATCAAAGTAGAAAACTGAAAGTATTTCCTAATGAGGAGACTGTAGTAAATGAGGAAATTAGGAAACGTCATAATAAATAAGTCTCCCAAGATTGCCACCAGAGACAAAAGAGCCCAAATGTAGCACAAATATCCCCCAGATGTAGCCCAAGTATAGCCCAATGACAAAATGTCCCAGAGTGTTCTAAAGAACAACTAGAGCGCTAACAGTCTGACTTATGACAAAAGTATGGAAACACCTGAAGTCATGTTGATTAGAATAAAGTGGTAACACTTAAAACATTTAATTTGCAAAGGAACAAAATGAGAGGGTTCATTTTGCCATAGAAATTATGATCAGTGCTGAAGAAAGAAAAATTAGGGCACATTTTGACTTCTCAAATCCTCTTCTATTTCATTAAACAAATTCTGACATGCAGAATGAAACATGCCCTTTGAATACCAGCAGCAGACTTCCATGGTGAGCAGTAGCTTTACTACAGTGATCTAATGAGCAACTAGAGTGCTAACATTCAGAATTTATGGCAAATGTTTGACACATCTGAATGCCTTCTTGATGGAACCAAAGTAAACAAGCATTGAAAATGCAATAGATCTCGCCCTCGTTTAAGTTAAAGCGTTTCTGTTTGTAATGAGGTGGTTTTTTAGCTTTGCTTTTTTTAGTGTTTTTCAAATGTTCATGTAAATAACATGCTTATGTATGCATATAAGTATATGTTGGCATGCATTTATATTTGTATTTATATAGATATGCAGATTATATATGTTTATATATGTATGTATATAAATCTATACACCTACATATTTATAAATGCATATGCATATATATATGTGTATATGTGTGCGTGTAGAGAAAGGTAGAGAGGTAGAGGTGTAGCGGTAGAAGTGTAGCGGTAGAGAGGTAGAGGTAGAGACTAGTAGAGAGAGAAGTAGAGAGTGGTAGAGAGTAAAGAGTGAGTAATAGAGATTAGAGAGTGAGTAGTAGAGAGCAGTAAAGAGATTAGCAGAGAGTGAGTAGTAAAGAGTAGTAGAGTGAATAGTAGAGTTAGTAGAGAGTAGTAGAGAGTGAGTAGTAGATAGTGAGTAGTAGAGGGTGTTAGAGAGTTTATAGTAGAGTGAGTAGTAGAGAGTGCGTAGTTGAGAGTAGTAGAGAGTGAGTAGTATAGAGTAGTAGAGAGTGAGTAGTAGAGAGTGAGTAGCAGAGAGAGAGAATAGTAGAGAGTAGTAGATAGTGAGTAGTAGAGAGTAGTAGTGAGATAGTATTAGAGAGTGAGTATTAGAGAGTGAGTAGTAGTGAGTAGTAGAGAGTGAGTAGTAGAGAGAGTAGTAGAGAGTGAGTAGTAGAGAGAAGTAGAGAGTGAGAAGTAGAGAGAGTAGTAGAGAGTGAGTAGTAGAGAGAGAGTAGTAGAGAGTGAGTAGTAGAGAGTAGAGAGTAGTAGAGAGTGAGTAGTAGAGAGTAGAGAGTAGTAGTGAGTGAGTAGTAGAGAGATTAGTAGAGAGTAGTAGAGTAGTAGAGTAGTAGAGAATGAGTAGTAGAGAGTGAGTATTAGAGAGTAGTGGAGTAGTAGAGAGTGAGTAGTAGAGAGTAGTGGAGAATATTCCAAAGTTTGGCACAGCACCACTTGCACAACAAGTCCAATCAAATCATATCACTTAGAGTCCTTATTGAAGCCCTGAATCTTGGTGTATATTCAAATGCTTTTATTTTCCTTAAATTTTGTACCACAGCCTGCCGACGCGTTTCGTTCTGTACAACAGAACTTCTTGAGGGCGTTCTTATTTCCTTCAAGTTATGTCGGTATCCTGCTGTCATATAACTAGATATTTCTTCCAAATGTTAGATGAGTCGTAAGTACATTCTTATTTAAAGTGACTAGGTATCAATTTTACCCACACAATTCAGGCAGACTTGAGTAATTTATAGCATCCTTAAAGTCAGTCTTTCAAAAATTCCAAAGTATAGGACATGATAATCCAAATCCAAATGTTTCCCAAGAAAAGTCATTTTCAATCGTTCGCAATATCGGCGTTTGGGCACATATCACCCACGGACACGGTTTAGGACTTTTCTTGAGAAACATTTGGATTTGGATTATCATGTCCTATAGTTTGGAATTTTTGAAACATTGACTTTGAGAATGCTATAAATTACTCAAGTCCATGGATGCTGCTTGGAACGCCCCCAGCAACACCCATTGCACGCCCCTTTAACGCAGGACACTGCGTTAAAGGGACTGATATTTATCAGGCAGGATTACGCCACAAAAAGTGGCTTAGTCCTGCCTGATAAATATCACTCAGTCTTCTGCACCAGCGGAAAGTCACAAAAAGTGACGTTCCGGAGGCGCAAGAGGTTCGTAAATAAGGCCCCATACGTTTCACACTCGTTATAGTTAGGAATTAGCATTTAAAAAAAACTTCAAAATTCACTGAAAAAACCATAGGTTTTACACCAGTTGTCATCAGTGATGTCATTTGAGTTGTCATCAGTGATGTCACTGACCATGTCATGAATGATGTAATATGTGACCTCATCAGCAGTGGATTGCGGGCGCGCGAGTTATAGTGAAATCAACTAACTATAACGGGGGAATTTTCCATGGTTTTGTATGAGTAAAATGTCCAGCTAACTATAACTGGTGTAAAACCTATGGTTTTTTCAGTGAATTTCCAAGGTTTTTTAAATGCTATTTCCTAACTATAACGAGTGTGAAGCCTATGGCGTTTTCAGTGAATATATATATACATATATATTTGAGGGTTCTCATAGCACCATCGTTTGAGAACCCCAACCCCTTGATGTTAAAAGAGTGGGCATCAAACAACCTCGAGTCGTCTATAATTATGGTATGCATATTAATTAAATATGCTGAGATCGACGCATAGCTATTTTAAAAGAAATTGAAGATCTGAACACAGAATTGGAATCACAGGAAAACAAAGAGTTCATTGCTAAGTATAGAGGAGAAATGGAAACACGCCTATTAAAGCATGAGGAAACAATCAAAACTAGAAAGCAATACAAATTTGCACGTGACAAACGTGATTACAAAACTGGAAGAGTTTTCAGGTTTGCCCAAAAATATGATAAGTGAGTTACAACGGGGTATACCCTAAGAACTCTCTGACCTGGGTCAGTTAAGTAGATATGTATAAAGTGGTATAGTCTATTGATTAATAGAACATCAAATGTATGAATATTACTAATTATGAATTATCAACATTCCATCCATGTAGTGCAAAATTCTTATTTTAGGCACTTTGTTACCTGGATACTTAGTATCATTCTATAAGTACCAGAAATTGTGAGATAAAACTAAACATATTAAAAAGCATATCAATTACTTCATTGAATCAGACACATATTTAAGGACACAAGTATCAATTAAATGGATAGAAAAACTTCATATGTAGAAAAGATTCACACATATTGTCTGCATTGTTACATATCAACGCGCTCAAAGTGATGAGGAAAAAGAGGTAGTTAGATGGGATGGGTGTGATGGGGTAAAGGTGGGGACTGGGTAAAGGTTGTTGTGAGCATAAAACTATCACAGTGATAATCAGTGCGGCCTTTACAGTCTAATTTAGATCAGTAGTTCCAAGTAACTCTTTAACATAGGATCTGTGTTACTCCATTAGTTTCTCCTATGGTTAGAGGGTAGGTATAGTCTGGTCTATGTTTCGACCCCCGGTTTAAGGGTTGGTTGAAGCCTCATGCTGGGGTCTTCTTCAGGACAAAAAAAGAACAGGAGCGCCTATGAATAATACAATTAAAAATTAATGTATCGAACCTTTAGTAGAGATCATGATTGCACTAGGACTAGGTAAAGGGATTGAAATTCTTACTTTGTATAAGGCCGTTCAGTGGCCGTTAAGGTTTGACCCTCATCGGTTCCTATGTAGAAGAATATAACCTGCAATTGTTTAAAAAGGATCGATGTTACTGTCTGGTATCAATGGAACCCTATCTGCATTTGGATTGGCGGGAAATAACATGGGGGCACTTACTAGAACATCATTGCTTGCCAATCAGTATATCTGGTATTTCCGGTTTGTCATGTGTCCAACGGAGACCTTTGGGGGTGCGCGACAAATCTCGCAAACCTCGGGGTTCTAGAGGACAAAAACAATAATGAATGTGGTGAAAATGTTGCTTAAAAAAGCTCACTCTTACGTCATGTTGTCATTTAGGAAATTATTTGGACAACCCGAGTCAAGCATCCAAAGGATGAATACTCCGTATGTCTGCATTGTATAAATTAAAAATAGCATGCAGGCGTGATGGTAGGTAAGAGAGCATTTATCACCTATGGAGGGCCAATTAGTAAACATGTTGCGAATGCGCCCAGTTGTTGCTTACGGGGCTCACTCATGAGCCACGTTGTCATCAGGATATTAATCGTTAAGGACAGAACAAGTTAAAAGCCAGTATAGTCACGATATATAAGTATATATCAAGTCTAGCATGCTAAGGTGATTGCCGATTGAAGGGCATCTATCACCTGCTAAATCGTACATGCGGATCTCAGGACATCTCTCACCTTGAATTACGCTGGGAAAAGTTTGTATCCATCTCCGCTGCCGAGCAGTGAATGATCAGCCTCGAGGTGCAGACGCTCAATGCTACCTGGAGGCTCGTCCCGGCTCCGCCAATCAGGGGATAGTAACCAGACCGCTTTAAGGGAGTGTGTGTAAATACCCTTGATGTGAACGCCGGGTCCCTAGGGTTTACGTGTGAAGAGTATCATTACTCTTTTGGATCTCATTGCGGTTGCATCAAGAAATTATCGGAGCCTATTTAAAGGAAGAGATGGCATGAGTATACTCTGTTTCAATTTTGCTAAATGAGGGACACACAGCATTGTATTAACGTAATCAGGCGCTGGAATGTAAAACAATGTCAGAGCATATACGGACATCGAGCTGGTCATTCTGCATGCAAAAATCGGTACAGTGCAATGTGATACATAATCCCATAATGTCAGGTTGCATTGGATCATACCATTTAACCTAAATAATATATGCTTGTCGTTGGGATGTGAGACCAAGTTGGATCATTTAGTACACATTGGGACACCAAACTGTTCATTTGGGCAAGTTCATTCAGCATGGGGTCCATCACCCCGAGGTGTATAACTGGTTAGGATTGCTATAGGTGCATGGAGGAACTGGGCTTGCCCTTTACGCAAGTCGGGTTCACATACAGACATGTGTATCCATACATGGAGAAATCTTTACTAAATATAATCCCATAAATATATATTCATGCAAAAAAATGTACCAGTGTATACATTCCTATATTCTCAACGCATTGGATTATTCACGATTGATCAAAGCCATTTGCGAGAAAGTGGCGTCCAATTGATTTAATCCGTTTTGGACGGAGTCAAAGGACTGCATCCATTTGCATTCTCTTAAGTTCATAATGGAGTTCAAATCTCCACCCCTTGGTCCCAGTGTGATTTTCTCGATGACCACCCACTTAAGAGATTCAGGTGTGTGAGTCTTCGCCACGAAATGGTCTACCAGAGGGGCCCCTGTCGTTTGGCATCTTATTCTGCTGCAATGTTGCAGTATCCGGTTTTTAATTTTTTGCTTAGTTTGGCCTATGTAGATAAATCCACATGGACAGAAGATGGCGTAAATGACTCCATTACTGTTGCAATTTGTTAGCGTTTTCAGAGTGATAGTCAGGTTGTTGTGCGTGATTGTCTTTGTTTCAATGCATAATGCACAAGCTTTACAATTGCTGCATTTATAGTTTCCCAATATGATAGGAAGGTTCTGCATTGTTTGTATGGTTGGAGCCGGTGGGGTGTCAAGCATAGAACGTACCACATAGTCTCTGACGCTTTTGGCTTTTTTGAAAGATTGCATAGGAGGGTCTGGCATTTCGATTACATCTGATATGATATTCCAATGTTTGTTAACTATCTTGCGTATTTCATTGCTCTTACTACAGTACGTGGTGACGCAGATCATCCTGTCTTCTGCGGATGTTCGGTTTCTGGGCACAAGCAGGGTTTCTCAATCGCTGAACCACGCCCTCTTTCGTGCTCTTTTAACCAGCCTTTTGGGATAGCCTCTTTCCAGCAAGGGAGAGATGAGTTCATCTGATTCAAAATAGTCATCCTTCCAGGTAACTTGTTCTGTCCTTAACGATTAATATCCTGATGACAACGTGGCTCATGAGTGAGCCCCCTAAGCAACAACTGGGCGCATTCGCACCATGTTTACTAATTGGCCCTCCATAGGTGATAAATGCTCTCTTACCTACCATCACGCCTGCATGCTATTTTTAATTTATACAATGCAGACATACGGAGTATTCATCCTTTGGATGCTTGACTCTGGTTGTCCAAATAATTTCCTAAATGACAACATGACGTATGAGTGAGCCTTTTTAAGCAACATTTTCACCACATTCATTATTGTTTTTGTCCTCTAGAACCCCGAGGGTTGCAAGATTTGTCGCGCACCCCCAAAGGTCTCCGTTGGACACATGACAAACAGGAAATACCAGATATACTGATTGACAATCAATGATGTCCTAGTAAGTGCCCCCATGTTATTTCCCGCCAATCCAAATGCAGATAGGGTTCCATTGATACCCGACAGTAACACCGATCCTTTTTAAACAATTGCAGGTTATATTCTTCTACATAGGAATCGATGATGGTCCAACCTTAACGGCCACTGAACGGCCTTATACAAAGTAAGAATTTCAATCCCTTTACCTAGTCCTAGTGCAATCATGATCTTTACTAAAGGTTCGATACATTCATTTTTAATTGTATTATTCATAGGCGCTCCTGTTCTTTTTTTGTCCTGAAGAAGACCCCAGCATGAGGCTTCAACCAACCCTTAAACCGGGGGTCGAAACGTAGACCAGACTATACCTACCCTCTAACCATAGGAGAAACTAATGGAGTAACACAGATCCTATGTTAAAGAGTTACTTGGAACTACTGATCTAAATTAGACTGTAAAGGCCGCACTGATTTTCACTGGGATTGTTTTATGGTCACAACAACCTTTACCCAGTCCCCACCTTTACCCCATCACACCCATCCCATCAAACTACCTCTTTTTCCTCATCACTTTGAGCGCGTTGATATGTAACAATGCAGACAATATGTGTGAATCTTTTCTACATATGAAGTTTTTCTATGCATTTAATTGATACTTGTGTCCTTAAATATGTGTCTGATTCAATGAAGTAATTGATATGCTTTTTCATATGTTTAGTTTTATCTCACAATTTCTGGTACTTATAGAATGATACTAAGTATCCAGGTAACAAAGTGCCTAAAATAAAAATGTTGCACTACATGGATGGAATGTTGATAATTCATAATTAGTAATATTCAAACATTTAATCAATAGACTCTGACCACTTTATACGAAAATATGATAAGGCAAAAAGACAAGCACAAGCTCAAGCACCTATTTCAAATAACACTGCAGGTACAGAACGCCGTATCTCCAATGAAGGTTTATCCAAAACCGACATGAGTTCTGCAGCAAGTTGTATTGACTTAGAAGACGGAGAATTTATTAGAGTCAATCAATCTGCAGTACCTATGCAATTATTACCATCAGTAGAGTTGTTTTTTTTTGTGGAGGACAGGCGGGCAACATTGCGCCCACGGATGCAACAGCAGCAAGTGAAAAATGCACCAGGAAAAACAGGAGTGCAAAAGAGCAGAGAAAAAGCAGAAACCGCAAAATTCACGAAACGTGGCAGGGGGAAAAGGTGGTAACAGAGCAGAACAGCAAAACAATTAATAATGAGCTTGATAACACGGTTGTGAACCTCTCGTATGAAGTTTTGACCAAAGCTGAATCACAATTACTAGCATTGGGTTTATCATTCTGCCTGAAAAACTCATTTGATTATGTTCAGACCAGAATTGATGTGTTCAAGTTTATTAGAAAGCTTAAACTCAAGAAACACTTCATACTATCTAAAGTCCAAGAGCTCTCTGATTCAATAAGCACTACTTCTCGACCCACCAGCAGATTAAGAGTGACTGATACTGAGTCCCTCAAGACAGTATATTCATTTGTAAGTGATGATGAGACAAGAGTGAATTCTACTCAAGAGGAACTTGCAATCATGGGATTAAGGAGCAATGTGCCATGTCACAGCAAATTTAAGCCACCTTCCACATCCATTCCCTTGATGGCTAGAGACGCTATAGATACTTTAAATGATGTGATAACAGAGGGTCTGAAAGCATTGCTGAACATGTCTAACAGGAAGTAAAATTGGCACAAATATATGGATAAACAGTATTTCAACTTAATGAAGAGATTAAGATGTAACTCAAACCTCATTATAAACAAAGCAGACAAAGGAGGTAATATTGTTATATGACCACGTCTGTTGAACATGGAAGAAGCCACAAGACATCTCAATGATACTTCTTGTTATCGTGAAGTAACTATGAATGATATGAAAATCTTAAAGGACACGGTCACGTAAGAACAGAACCAATGGAAAAGGGAAGGATTGTTAAGTAAACAAGAACATGGTTTCCTTATTAATGATTTTCCAATCACACTAACTTTGTATTTTATACCAAAAATCAATAAACAAACTTCCCCAGTCCCAGGTCGACCAATTATTTCGGCCCAGAAAAGCCTCATGGAACCCATATCTAAATATGTAGACTATTTTTTGCATGATATAGTGGAAGTGTTGCCCACCTTTATCAAAGATACAGGCCACTTTTGATCTACATTGAACAATGTAAAGTGAGAAAGTGACTATGTTTTGATAGCTATGGACATGTGTGCCTCATATACCAGTATCCACCACAAAGTTGGTATGGCGGCAGTTAAGTACTACCTAGATCAACGCATCATCGAATATCGCCAACACAATGAAATGTTGTTGAGAATGATTCAACTCTGTTTAGAACATAATTATTTTTTATTTGACAAAACCATGTATCAACAGTTGAGGGGTTGGCCATGGGGGCATGTTTATCTCCAACCTATGCATGTTTACATGTAGGGTGGTGGGAGGAGCACGTCCTCATGGGCACCCTCAAGAATGTGTATGAGTCTAATATTTTGAAAATCTGGCGAATTATAGATGATATATGTATGATCTGGAAAGGCAATATAGAAGCAACTGAGGAGTTTGTTAAAGTCAGTAATCTCAAAGAACTTAATCTACAATTCACTGCAGATATCAGCAAGAGTAGAATCCAATTTTTCGATGTAGAGATTTACATTGAGAGTAAAAAAAATCAAAACTAAACTACATCGCAAATCAACAGCCGCAATTCCATATTGCACGCCGGTAGCGCACATCCTGGACACTTGATCAAAAGTATTCCCTATTGGGAGTTTCTAAGGATGCGCAGGATTTGTAGTTCACCCAGTGACTTAGAAATCTGTCAGACAGAAGCATTTGGGAGATTTTTGGCAAGGGGCTATAGCAAGGAAACCCTGGCTGAAGGCAAAGAGCATGCTAACTGCCAATCTAGAGATGAATTTCTCAAAACTATGAATTCCAGCAGTTTGAAAAGAGGCAAGGATGTTGGAGGTGATCCTCTAGCCCTGGAACCCATTAGACTTATAACCACTTACACAATACCGAAGAAAGGAACGTTAGGGCAATAATCAAAAAACACTGGCCCATCCTAAAAACAGACATCACATTATCAGTAATGCTCCCTACACAACCATTTATTACGTTCAGAAGGGGACCCTCAATGAGGGATGCACTAGTTAAATCTAGCCCAGAAGTAGCAGTCAAAAGGAATTGGTTATCTAACAGAACAGGATTTTACAAGTGCATCTCATGCAGAGCTTGCAAGTTCTGTGTTAACACCACTGAATATCAATCTATTGTTCAATCAACTCCCACAAAGATTCAGGGTCTATACACATGTCGTACGGACCATGTTGTACATATACTTGAATGTACATGTAATTTAAAATATGTTGGGAGTACGAAATTACAAGCTTATGCCCGCATTTTACAGCATTTGAGAGACATAGTAAACTCTGATGATAACTACCCAGTTGCTCGACATTTTAAGCTCATCATGCTAAAAACTTGAAAGATTTGAGCTATTATGTTTTAGACTCTGTACCCAAAAACATCAGGGGAGGAAACAGAGAAAAACAGCTTAGACAACTGGATATCCTGATGTTAGATACAAGAATCCCCAATGGGCTCAATATGGGGGAGGATTTAAGACATTTTCTGTAGCACAAGCCTCTGTATCTTTAGATTTAATATTACTACTGCTGCTCACTCGTTGTTTTCTCATTGCCACTGTGTAGCCAATTGAAGGTATTATTATGACTTCATTTATAATGAATGAAATATTGCAAGGAAACTTTTCCATTTTTTCGCACAGGCACTTTATGAACTTCACTTTTTTATGGATTTGAGCTCAGTACGACCTTGGTTTCTCTTATTACAATAATTTTAACTTATTATTCTGGAATCTACTTTTGAATGAATTTTAATATCATGTTCTTCCTAGATATTATGCACTGCTTTGCACATTGGGAAATTGTTAAATTTTGCACTAGCACTTTTTTTAAGGAGTTGATTGTATTTCCAAGTGACACAGAAATTAAATCGAATAGGACCCTAGAAATATACAATGGTTTCATCTGGCCACTTGGCCTTTATTTGCATTTAGTACTATAATATTATTGATTGACTCTGATTTTTACAGGTTTTTATCAATATTTACCTTTTGTATTGCATTTTGTATCGTAAACCTATTATCTGGTTTTAAAACATATTTATGTTTTAATCACTAGTATTTACGATTTACCTTGCACATTGTGTATTTGGATCCAGGATATCTATATGATTATTAGTGGTATTTTTTCTGTTTCTACTTGCTGAGCAATCTAGCCTGACCAGGAAATGTTTCTATTTAAGTCAAGCACAATGTCCGGGGTGTCTTGTGATCAAGGCTGCTGCCCCGCAGCTGAATCTCGTCATGCTGGCTAAACTGCAAATAAATATTATGCACTGAACTATTTTCTGTTTGGAGCACATTGTTTGAAGGTCTGTACCTGATTTCCTGGAGATGGAGGTACCGACGTTTAAGGATTATTGCTGTTTATGTATATATATATATATATATATATATATATATATATATATATATATATATATATATATGCTGCAAGAACTCGTCTCAGTCTCCCAACGAAACCGACAGCCAAACAAGCAAAGACGAGGTAGACCCAATTCAGTGCTTCTTCTTTTTTATTTAATTTTAAAGTGCAACCACATCAGCCACGACGCGTTTCGGCAGATCCCTGCCTTGATCACATGACAACAGTGTCGTGGGATACACCTCCTTTTAAAGTGCAAGTGCGTGAATGGACATAGAAAGTATACTATTTACAGCTTTCTTTCATTATTTTCTTAGTGTGGTACGTAAAATACATGAAATATTTGTAAAATACATTTGCAAAAAGTTAAGCATGAGGGTTCAGTCTCAAAAAATAATTCGGTATAATACATTGGATTATTGTTTACTGTATTCCAAATATCCATTCACTGAATACTACAGTGCATCACCGTGAATCTAAATAAAGAGGAATTAAAACTAAAACATTTTTCAAAACGTGATGGAGAAAAACCTCTTTTTTCTAATAGACAAAAATGATACCCTATGTGAACAAAAAAAAGTATTATTATGTTTACACACACATGTACCTTACCAAAAAACAATTCGAAAAACAATTTCTATTCTTCGTAAAGATAAATACAAGGAAAAAATTATACATATATCTATTTCATAAAGGGTTCTTCCAAATAAATGCAACTCAATATACCTGTCTGACTGAGTGATTCCCACAATTGACCAACATCTACAAAAAATTGATAGATAATTATTGTTGTTCAATCCACTCATAGTTCGATTAAAATTGCATAAATAATTAAAACCCTTTTGAAGTATCAAAAATATATATATAAATATTTATCTTTTTCACCATGTAAAATCCATTATATACAATACAAAACAAGTTCATGAGGTATTTACATCTTGGAAGTAATGGATGATTCAAACTATACATTCTGTTGCATTAAATTGATGAAAACTGTGTAGACTTTTTGGTACATAATATAAGCAATAACTTCCCAAAGCTCATTCTAAAAATGTGTATAGATCTTCAGTCATATTGAGACCTTTTGGCTGCTTGGTATCTAAGGTCAAGATGTAATGTGTCTCAAGCCTTCGCAGCATGCCCTCCCTATCCCCTCCTATTCTCTGCGCGGGGACTGCGTCTATGATGTAATATCTAAGATCTTTTAGATTTCCACCATGGACTTCATGGAAGTGTCTCGCCACAGGGTAATTAGGGTCGTTGTTGGTGATCGCCCTAATATGTTGTAAGATCCTCTTGTGGCTGGGAAGCTTAGTACTGCCTACATATTTTAAATTACAGGTGCACTCTAGTATATATACCACAAATTCACTTTTACATGTTAGGTGAAACTTAATGTTTTGTGGTTTGGAGCTGAAAGCTGTTAAATAGGAAGTTTTGTTCACCCCAAATGAACAAGCTTTACAGCTGGAGCACTTGTAAAATCCTTTACGCGCTAGAGACAAGCCTGTGTTGTCCTTGTATTCTGGACTGCTTCTTACCAGCACATCCCCCATTGAAGTTGCTTTTCTGTAAGTGATTGAAGGGTATTCAGGAAGGGAGTCTCCTATTACTGGATCCTCTTTTACAAGATGCCAGTTGCGTTGGATGATTTTACGCAATTCCCTATGCTGACGGTTGTAGCTCATAATTAATCTGGGTGCCTCTTCAGATATTGTTGTGCTACTTGTGTTTTCTGGTGTGGGGATTTCTGCGTTGTGTAGGAGTTCCTCCCTTGATTTTAGTCTTGATTTGGCCATTGCCGCATCAATTGTTTTGGCACTATAGCCTCTTTTCCAGGAACCTACACTTGCTCTCCTGTTGATGTCTCCTGAGTTCCCCTTCATCACTGCATATTCTACGTAACCGCAGCATCTCCCCGTAGGGGATGCTGTAGATTAGATGGCTGGGATGTGCACTACTGGCGTGTAACAGGGTGTTCCCTGCAGTCTGCTTTCTATGCAAGGTGGTCTTTAATTTGCCTTCATCAATTTTGACTAGAACATCAAGGAAGGAAACTATATATATTACCCAAAGTTTGCTCAGCAAATTAAAGCTGCGCTCCCAAGCAGGTTAGGATCAACCTTTATATACATGAAAGACAGCCAGCTTCGCATCCCGTATGGCAGTCCTTTGGCCGACGAGTTTCGGAGAATTCTCTCTCCTTCTTCTCAGGCGAATGCAAGCACTTAACGTTCACTGCTGGGGCACTACCTTAACCAACATGCAATGGGAACAATGTGAAGATTGGAGACATCCTGGGGGCCAATCAGTGACCTCTATATGACATGCAGGGTTGGTAGTTCCAGCAGTGAACTTTAAGAGCACGACGGGTAAGCTAGTATATATTTCTATATCTATACTAATATAATAAAGAAAGAGCCCAATCCTTTGAGGTGGGTAATCTCAGGAACCACAGCACCAATCACAACACCCAATACAGCGTTGGAAAGGGCAGTTGCAGCAGAAGGACATAGGCTATGAAGGCGCCCACCATATACATTTAAAAGGTAAAAGAACCGTGCCAACAAAGTAGTCCCTTGTGGGCGTGTCTGCGTTGTGCTGTGGGCGTGTGCTGGGGGCGTGAAAAATGTTGGGGGCGTGTGGTACGTTCCGCTTTTCATGCCATGTCTCATATTGTGTGCTGTGGGAGTGTGCTGGGGGGTGGGCGTGTGCAGAGCGCGGGATTACGGAAAAACAAAAATCGAGCGTTGTGCCCAATATTTCATTGTTTTTTCTTCCCAAGTTCTGTACATTCCAGCTCCGGGTGTGCTTACCCCGCGCTCCCAGTGACGTGTACCTGCTTAACAGTATGGAGGTCAGGCATGGAGCTATTCCCAAGGGCCGGAAGGAGCGCAAACAGGGGCCATTGTGCAGGAAATGTAATCTCGCCTTCACTTCCGGTGACGCATGAAGGGCACACTGGAGATTTTCCACTTCTGTTGCGCCAGGCCTTGTGCCACGCAGATCCGGACACAAGGCCCACCTCCACGGAAATAGCAAGAAAGGGACTATCCCTCCCCCGGGAATATGTGATGATATTCCGCAAACCAACATCCCGCTCACCATCACTCCACAATTTTTATAATGCGGGACTATTATTCCGCAAAGAAATCATGTAGGTTTGGGTTTTGGGGTACAGGGTTATTTTTAGGTAACCCAAAACCCAAACCTACCCCTGAACCCTAAAAATACCCCTATACCCCAAAACCCAAACCTACCCCTGAACCCTAAAAATACCCCTGTACCCCAAAAACCATACCTATCCCTAAACCCTAAAACTACCCCTGTACCCCATAACCCAAAACTATATGTGAAACCTTAAAATACCCAAACACCCCAAAACATATTCCTCAGTACCCCAAAACATATACCCCTATACCAGGGGTCTCCAAACCAGTCCTGGAGGGCCGGATTCATGTCAGATTTTTGGATATCCCCATTGAGATACATGTAGTTATTTTAAAAATCTGGCCAGGATCCGGCCCTCCAGGACCGGTTTGGAGACCCCTGCCCTATACCCATACTTACCTTATCCAAACATTAAAAAAAACATGCTTTTACCATTCATGCAACTACAACGAATTTCATTGTAAATGTATGCGAGGAAAAAGCATGTAAAATGTAATGCCATGCATTATAATGGCATTGCGGAGTTATGGTACTTTCCTAATGAAAGTATGCGGAGTGATGATATGCGGAAAGCAAGTTGCGGAATAATGGGTGTTTACCCTCCCCCGGTAAGTACAATGATGGCACGGCGGCCCACATCTCCAGCAACATACTCATATTTTTTACACCACCCATTTGAAAAATGCACAGGTCTCTCTCATTGACGGCCAGCACCAACATACACTTTTAGACACACCTCCCGCTACAAGTTCTAAAATTGCGAACTTTAGAGCTGGGGAGCTACGTTCGAATCTCGGCATCAGCTCAACATCCTGTGATTCCAGGCAAATCGCTTTGTCTCCCCGTGCCTAACACAAATTAATGTGTTCTTCTGTAATGTAAATTGTGCTCATGCCATGTTGTCGAGTTTGCGCTATATAATATTGCACGGAAAAATAAAGTAGGGAAACTCGAGTTCACACACTACTGAATGCGCACTCTTAAGTGCATCAGCAGTGCACTGTGAATCGGAGCGTTTCACAGGCCTGTCACAGATAAGAAATGCTATCAAAACGAAATCCTACAAAACAATATACTACTGGCCGGCGGCAATTCATACCCAGACAACGTCAGGAAGGGATTTCCCGTGTTTACCCTCAATTGTGTACATCAAAGTCTCAGAGGGTCACAGAAAGGCAGCACTCTCATCAGGAAATTAAAGCAAGTTAAAGTTGTTCACCTTTTTTTATTTTTATTTTTTCGTTATTTTACCATTTGCTTTCTATAGAAAGCATGCAAAGTGCCAAGTGCAACAGGAAGCAAAAAGATGACCTACGTGTTTCGGCCAGAGGCCTTCGTCCAGGTCATGTAATACAAGTGTGGGGTGTTTAAAAAGAGGTTGGTTTGACCTGCCCTCATTTACAAAAAACAGAATCCCAAATTAAAAGCATATTTTTAAGGGAACAGTGATTCAAGTTTTTAAAATAGACAGATCTTTTTTAGACTTAATGACATCATCTATAGACTTGTAAAGTGCTTGAAACGAAATGCTCTTGCATGGTGCGAGTCATAGAGAGTTTAAATTTGCATTAGTTAATTCATATTGCAATACCAATTAAGTGAGCCCACCTATCATTTCATTCTCATTACATGCCCATGTTAAATATAAGTAATCAATATTGACTTAATCAATGATTAAGCAGAAAACTGCAACAAGACACAATTCATTGTTAGAAAGAGGTTGGAATCAAATGTGAGTAGTTGCAGGATTATCTAAATGTGGTAAAGTACCAACACAGAGGAAGGGTGCAGATTTATATATATATATATATATATATGGTTGTATTTTGCTTCTTCCTGCCGCATCCCATAGCATAAGGCAGTGGACATTTTACTGCATTTTACTCAAGGAGGATAGTTAAAAACAACATGAGCTACTGCAGCTTTTCAATTTGTTTAGCAGTTGCTTCTGACTTGAGAGGGACATGTAGTCAAATTCTGAAGGGATGCTGTCTCGGTAAAGACTTCACACGGTTTCTTCTAACTCGCAAATGGCATCTAATAATTACTCGATGCACTGGTTGTAAACTTGTGATTTTATCCCCATGAATGTGATCCTAGTGTGTTTATGTGGCTTCATAGATCTACCAATGGTGTAAAACGTATGAAATACAACACGCAGGCTAAGCAAACAATTGGCCAATATGTGGTAGGTCTTTCACAGTGCTAAATTGTTTTTTTACTCCAGAGTGGAAAACAGATGCGGTAGGTCTTTACAGTAAAAACCTATTAAATACTTAAAAAAGAAACGAATGACAATGCGGCCAAAATAGCAATATATTTTTGTGCGAAGCAATGATGTGTTTCACTCGCGAACTTTACAGCATCTGTGTCCACCATGGTGCAGCCTACGCATGTATTTACAATGTGTGCAAGAGTGGGTTGTTTAAAATTACACTTCCTCCTATAGGGACAGAATGAGAAAAGGGGCTCCACAGAATAGTGACCCCTCCTAAAAGAGAGGCAATAATTGCACTACTATACTGGTTACTGATTGGCCTGTTTGTTGTTTGTCGGCCTAACTGCATCTAATTTAATGTATACAATTAATCGTGCTCTCTGGTTCTGATTTCTGCTCTGCCGCCTTCATTTGCTCTTTAATTCTACCTGTCTCTTCCTTTCCTTCTCCCTCGCTATGCATCTTTTCCCCTCTTACTTCTGCCTCTTTTTCCTCCCTCCCTGCAGTTTGTCGCTTCTGTCTCCCTCTCACACTCTCTCAGTTCTTCTCTAGCTTCCCTCCTCGTGTTCCCCTTGGCCCACCTTTCCTGTCTCACCTGCTTCACTGTTTCTCTTCTCCTCTTGTTCCCTTCACTCTCTCACAGACTCATCCATTTATTGTTCAATTCCATTTCCTTCGTGTTCTTGCTGTCTTTCTCGCTCCATCCTCTGTCACCTGCTCTCGATCTCGCTCCACTTTTTCCTCTGCCCTCATTCTCTCTTCATTTCTCTTGCGCTTTCATTCCGTCCTCTTTCTCTCGCCCCCCCCCACCTCCCCGTCTCCCCCCTCCCCCCACCTACAGCACCCGTTCCCCATCCCTAGCCCTCCCCTGCCTGGCCCTCACCTCCCAGAAGGTACACCTAGCGCAGACCTCCAAACAATGAGCGCTGCAGGGGAGGCTCTGTTTATCATCATTGACGCGACGGTCATTGGCGCTATAAGGCGCCCGACCAGGGGATCGGCCATTGTTACCGGCACCACCCAGCCCTGTATGGAAGACACGTTCCTAGAATAAGGTCACACGCATTCCTTCAAGGGTGCCCCGTACACAGCTCACTGGAGAATGGCCACACACACACTACCAAGGCAACTCTGCCTTCAGCAAAAACAAACTCTGTGACAACGGTGTTCAACAACACATGCACAGGAACGAAGGGCAGGGAAACAATGGGCTTTGTCACGATCAGCTGCTGGGCCCTGTAACTAAGCACAACACAATTTCCGTGTGCTTGCATCACACTTGCAGTGCCATGCTCAAGACTTACGATGATGATAAAATAACCTCGGATTTGAATTTTGTGTGTGATGAAGGTGGATTCCCTTACTCTGCACTTTACTTGGCAGTCGCAGATGTTTCTAAGATGCTCCAGACACGCAATGGGTGCTCCCACCTGTCCAAGCAGCCACGTCTTGTCTCCCAGGACTATTGTGAATGGAGCTTGTCAGGATAAAGTACACTTGACGGGACCTCACAGTCCATGAAGTTTCTTGTAGCTTTCTTCTCCCAAAGGCTGTGGCCGGGCCACCCTCGGTGCAGCAGTAAAAGCATCTCTAAGCTAAGGGGGTCACCTTCCCATGTTTCATGACTTATCCCACGCCCCAGTGCACCCGTAGGAGCAGCGACAAAGTACTGTGATCATCCCCCCAACATGCTGTGCCCTCTTGGGCAGTACGGCCTGATGGACTGAAGTGATTGTAGCAGCAACCGCAGCAGACAATCATGCAATTAAAGACATTGATCAGTAAATCTGATTGTCAGAGAGTTCCATGGTTTTGCAGCCAGAAAAGAGAAGCGTTGCTTCCCAGATCCCTTTTCCTAAAAAAGGAGCTACAAGACAGCAACCAAAAGATGACTTCAAGGACCTGAAGGAAGAACATAGAGAGTATCTCTGATTTTAGACACCACAAAGAAAGACCATTTACCAAGAACAGCAGAGTGGACTACAGGGAAGATTCAGCTGGGTTTCAGCTTTCACCTGATCTAACCATGTTGGAGGTCAAAGGCGTATTGCTAAGGTGTGGATTTAAGAATAGAAGATCTATACTTACCTATGTATATTTATGTGGATGATTTAATAATAGTATAAAGTCTGGATACAATAAAAAAAACAGATAAAGAGTAGAACATGGACTTTGCAGAAGCTTCTTGGGATTGGTAGCCGGCCAGGAAATCAAAACTTCTCAATGAGAGGGAGATACATCCACTTTTTAGACCCCAAAATGAAGAGATTAAAGTGAAGGGATTAGAGTGAAGAGATTAAGGGTGTGCAGATTCATTGTACAGAATAGAAGGGAAAAATATGCATAGGAATCATAAACACATGCTGCAGTCATAACAACTCACTTGCCTTAACTATGATGTCAGGGTTCGACTGATATCAGTTGGTTGGGTAAGGATAGTTACTCCAAGGTGCTAGCCTGGATGATAACATCTGGCTTACAAAGCACGTGAAGTCAGCCACAATGACAGGGAACTCCCTCCACAGCTTGGGGCCCCGGCATCTAAATGGATGTGGTTGAATGTGAAATGGACCGAGTAAAATGGAATTGGCCATTATTCAGGGGTGTAGCTATCATTAGTGCGGAAGATGCAATGACACCGGGACCCACAGTTGTGAGAGTCCCCCTCAAGTCGAAATGTGTTGTTCTTTTACAGCAATTCAGGGAGACGGGAAAATACATTCTCTTTGTTACAGTAGAGCCCAAGAAACAAAAAACCTGGTGCTATCAAGGAGATTGATAAAACACTCAGCTATATAATTATTAGAGTAAATTGTTTCAGAAAAAAGTTGGGGGAAAAATCTCACCTAAATAAAATTAATGTAGATTTGATCCATGGGAAGGAGAAAAATAAATACAGTCGTACATGTAAAATGATGCAGTTGGAAAAAAGCATGTAAGTACAATACTTACAAAACATAATCCAGTTCTACCAGTCTCAATCCAGAGGGTGGAAACATCATCGTGGAAGACAGACACAGTCCATTCAGGTGCAAGCAACAACTTCTCCTACTACGCTAAAAGTAGCCAGGTCCATTCAGCCTGGCTAGGAGTCACACAGGAAAGGCAGGACAAACCTCAACCCCCCTTGTGTCGGTCTATTGTGAATGCACATCCCTTCTCCTGTCACTCTAAACCCACAGAGGAAATATACAAAAGACAAAGGCACACAGGATGGTTACACACAAAAATGCTCACTTTCTAAAAGTGATCTTTTCATCAACATCATATAAAAATCATTTGTACTAAAAGATGTATTTTTAAATCCTGAGTTCAGGCATACTAAATTCCATTTTCCTATCAGCTCCCACTGTATCCACGGGTGCGCAACACGGTTGGGTATTGGCGTCCATCTTGTTTTCGTTATTCATCAATGGCATAGTCCCCTTCCTGACCAAGGTAGACACTGACACACCACTCTTGGCAACAAAGAAAGTACCAGTCCTTTTATTCGTGGACGATACTTTGTTGATCTCCAAGACACTGTGGAGATGACAGAAACGCTTGACTCACTTTGACAACATTGTTCCCCTAGTGGTCTGGAAATCAACAAGTCCAAAACTAAATTAATGTGGTATAAGCCTCACATATTATGTTTTTCTGTTAACTACAACAATAAAGTAAACCTTGAAGAGGCATGGAGGCAGGGATAGACTCCCCTTAAGGTGGATTAGGATCGGCCACTAAAAGTGGGCAAAAATAATCTAACAACAAAAAAGAGGAATCCACCTTCTTAAAGGCTTCCTACAGAGAACAATTGGGTTAAACTAACTTTACTGAAATACGAGAATATTGTGGCACAAATATCGCCAAACAAAAGATTGTGGTGTTATTATCGTTTAAAAAAATATCGACCCATTGGCGTTAATAATAGAAAAACTATACCCAATAGAGAGACATTTTTTAAAAGCTATTTATGCCACAGTCATTATGTCAAGCGATATTTCTGCTCTATTGTGACATACAACTAAGTATTATGTCTGCAGATAGGCGATATCACCGGAAATCTTCGATTCAAATCCCTACTTCCTCACATAACCAAATTGTGTGATCCTGGGCAAGCCGTTTTATCCCACTCTGCTTTGTTTTTGTTATCTTTGTCTAGAGTTTGAGATTTTTAACATTTTTGCCAGTGCTGGCTTTTGTTCCTATTAGCATAGAAACAATGGCCCAACCCGAAATCGATTATTAGCTCAATGAATCAGTACTCACAGTTAATAATTTTTTGTGACTGAATAGGTGTTTACAGTTAATCACCTCTTGTAGATTTTATCAAACAACTTAGAAATGCATCCACCTTAGAAAAATTAATTTATTCAAAAAAGGAGTTTTTTGAATTACTCCAACACAGCGAGAAAGTTTCATATATACATTAATAAAAAATTTTTTTCAACAACGAACGGTAACAAAGAGAGCAGCGTGCTTCTATACAGGTGCCGGAAAAACAGAAGGAAAAAGTGATTTTGATAGAAAGGGTGTAAGCCTCAACGGAATAGTGACATAGGGTTATTTATAAAATTGAAAAAACACAGTGCTGTACAAAAAACAGCAAAATTATGTACTAAGGCCACTGATTGCTTATTTCTCTTTTAACATTTATACATTCTTTTACTGGCATGTATAATGTTTGAAAACGGTAGTGGTCCTATTTTTGGGAGTTTTTGCGTCGACGTTTCGACCCGTCTGGTGGTACTAGGGTAGCTGGGGACCTCGACCTGCGGGTCTTCCTCAGGACGTGTGTGGCACAAAAGCACTCCGTACCGTGGTTAATAAAGCTGTGGGCCTACAATGAATTACAAAAGGCAATATTCAGGTGGGTGCATGAAATAGGTATTGAAGAAGAGGACCTCGTCCTCAATTACTTTCTTACCCAAAATTTCTTTTGTGGGATGATCACGAACCTCCTACATCTGGATGGTTATAGACGACTGATTAATCACAGTCTCACTCCTTCAGTATCTAGGGAGGAGTATTATGTGTCAATCCTTCATATGATTAGGTATCCTTTAAATTAATTTCTCAAGTATCATTACGAAGGCTTACCGAATTAGTGGTCGTTGGCCTTCCACCAAAGTTATTCAGTTGATGTTATCAAAAGTAACATATACGATTTAATCCGTTACTGTAAGGAAACATATAATGCATGTATTTAAAAAGATGTCAATCTGTGTATTCGTCTGTTTATATGGAGAATAGGGGGTGGTTCATACCTTTTGGTGTTCATGTACAGGCATCTTAGTGAATCTAGACGAGGCTGTTTTTCCGGCACCTGTATAGAAGCACGCTGTTCTCTTTGTTACCGTTCGTTGTTGAAAAAAAAATTTTATTAATGTATATATGAAACTTTCTCGCTGTGTTGGAGTAATTCAAAAAACTCCTTTTTTGAATAAATTAATTTTTCTAAGGTGGATGCATTTCTAAGTTGTTTGATAAAATCTACAAGAGGTGATTAACTGTAAACACCTATTCAGTCACAAAAAATGATTAACTGTGAGTACTGATTCATTTAGCTAATAATCGATTTCGGGTTGGGCCATTGTTTCTATGCTAATATTGACTACCCAGGTCCAACAAAACCGTTTTGGGTTACCCCATTTTTTATAATGGCTTTTGTTCCTAGTCCAGACGTGACTTTAGCAGCAGATGTCAGGATCATGCTGCATCTACTGTGCTCCTGTAAAGAACAAACAACAGCACGAAAGAAATTTCTGAAACAACGAGGGATTCGCACCAGGAGGCAAGCTCTGCTGGCATGCTTTGTACCCAGTGATCCACAATTGAACTGCAGAACAGTAAAATATTTGAGACTACAGTAGCAAAATGCCAGAAATGCAGACATTAGGAACCTAGTTAGAAAAAATATTTGCAAACGTGCAGGGGTCTGAGGACATTTTGAACACATAATTCAAGTTGGCAAAACAAACTAGTCATTTATTTTACCATATTTGCACAAAATTAGAAAGCTCTTTTAGCACAGTTTTTAGATATAAGAGTTTTATATATGTACGTGATAGTTTTTAATTGAACTTACTTTTTGTACTGTAACGGTTTTAATTAACTATGCAAATGAAGTACTTGACTTGGAGCAGACGTCAGGACTTCCCGTGCTTGTTGCCAACTGACTAAGTGACAGTCAGTGAGCCTCACGGCATACAGGCACTGTTTCTTCAACCTATGAATAAAAGGCTTACGGTTACTGTTTAGTGCTGGTCAAGTTTCATAGAGGATGTCTATACTTTGCAAAGCAGTTTTTAATTAAGTGTATTTACATACATACCTATAAAACTAGACACAGGAAGAAGAAACTGTTGTGGCTGAATTAAGGCTGTGACCGGTAACCTAAGCTGGAAGCCTACATTTTATCCGAGGAAAATTGTGTGATCTTGGGCAAACACATTCATGTCACTGTTGTTCACTGCCCTCGCCTGTTAAAATAGAAACACCTGCAATTTAGCGCTTTATTCACAAATATTTTAATACAGTATAATGTCATATTGAAACATAATAATGAAAAACTATCAACTTTTTTTTATCTTTGTGAAGAAGTTTTGTTTTAAAGTATTATATTTGGTGTGATTAACATGATTGGTGTTTGTAGTCTCAGCTCTGTCAATGAATTAGGGGGTCCATGCACCTTCTCCTTCGTCTCTGTGAGGCACAGAAGCTTTTTTTCACATGATTCCTTTTCTTGCAATGACAACAGGGAGCATCCACGATATAAACGACGCGACTGAGAAGGTAGTGAGAAGTGTCAATAAACAGGGATGAGAGAGGAGGGGCTGACGAGAGTGACGTGTTGCTCGAGTTACTCTGCGCGTTTCACCTGACTCTGATCAGAGAATGTCAAGCTGCTGAAGAATAAACAAGTCTGCCCTGATCTGTCACCATTTGCCAATGGGGCAGGGAGGAGACCCGAAGGGACAGGAATGCAGGTCCGTGACCGTCCAAGAGCCGCTGCAGGACTCGAGGGTCCCCGGACTGAGGCGTGCAGTAAGTACTGTGGACTTGGGGGGCGGTGGGGAGGGGCATAGGGCTGGGCGGGCGCAGTGACACAGGTCAGTCACTCGATCTGTTCTGTGGTGCCTGTGAGTTACATGCAGGACATGTTCTCAGACAGGGCCGGCTTTAGAGCGGTGCGACTGGTGCAGCCGCACCGACCTGGGGCGCTGACCTCAAGTGGGGCGCTGTGTTTAGAAATAACATGATTTAAAAACACTTGGGGCAAAAAATTGTGTTCACCGGGCGCCTTCAGCGCTTAAACCGACCCTCTGTGCTCAGAACAGCCTTTAGAGTACAAACTCACTGCCGAGGGCGAGTCCGACCTTCTCCAGGAGAATTTCAGGGAAGGGGAAATTGCATTGAATTAAATCACTGTCCACAAGACAGTTGTGTGTATACCTTCTTATTATTTACCAGGATGAAGAGTTGCAGATTACTCCTTCCGTCCACCGTATAAAGGGGGTTTCCATTTTCTATCCCTGTTTACTACCTTTAATTCTCATTCCACCTTCGTCTCTCACCAAGCAATATGTTCTCTTCTTCATGGACCTCTTGGTCTGTGCCCCCTCCCTCCTTCACCCATTCATCGACTCACCCAGTCTGCTCCTTTATTTTACGTGCGTGCTCCCTTTTGCTCTCTATTTCTTTGTACTGTGTGCCACCTATCCATTTTTTTCTCCCTATATGTTCTATGATTTGCTTTCATTGTTTCTACCTCCACGGGTGCCCCCACCTTTCCATCCTCTTCTCTTTCGCACAGTTACTTGCTCACGTTTTTCCTCCTGCCAAGTTTTTTTCTGCCTCTCTATGCATCTCTTCCTCTCTCCTCTCCTGCGACTTCTTTTTAACCAATGTATTCAATATTTTACTCACTCCTTTGTATCTTTACCTCACTTTCCACAGGCTTGCCAGTCTTTCCTATCTCTCATTTCCAATCTCTCATATTTGTTTTGTTTTCTTGTCCGACATGTCAGAGCTCCGAAGCACAGCCAGTACTGTGTGTAGTGACTCTGCTCTGAGGCACTGCCAGCCAGTACTGCCTTCACTGCCTGCTCTGTGTTTACTGTTAGTGCTCAGAGGCACATCAAGTACTGCCTTCCCTGCTCTCTGTGTTTACTACCACAGATCTGAAGGGCAGCCAGTACCACCATCACTGCTCTCTCTCTGTTCGCTGCCAGGGCTCTAAGGCACAGCCAGTGCTGCCTTCCATGATCTCTATGTTTACTGCCAGGGCTCTAAGGCACAGCCAGTGCTGCCATCACTGCTATCTCTATGTTTACTGTCAGGGCTCTAAGGCACAACCAGTACTGCATTCACTGCTCTCTCTGTGTATGCTGCCAGGGCTCTAAGGCACAGCCAGTACTGCCTTCACTGCTCTCTCTCTGTTTGCTGTTAGGGCTCTAAGGCACAACCAGTACTGCCTTCACTGCTCTCTCTCTGTTCATTGCCAGGTCTTTGAAGCACAGCCAGTACTGCCTTCACTGCTCTCCCTGTGTATGCTGCCAGGGCTCTAAGGCACAGCCAGTACTGCCTTCACTGCTCTCTCTGTGTTTACTGCCAAGGCTCTCAGGCATGGCCAGTACCGCCTTCACTGCTTCCTCTGTGTTTACTGCTAGGGCTTTGAAGTGCAGCCAGTACTGCCTTCACTGCTCTCTCTGTGTTTGCTGCAAGGGCTCTAAGGCACAGCCAGTACTGCCTTCACTGCTCTCTCTCTGTTCGCTGCCAGGTCTTTGAAGCACAGCCAGTACTTCCTTCAATGCTCTCTCTGTGTTTGTTGCCAGGGCTCTAAGGCACAGCCAGTACTGCCTTCACTGCTCTCTCTCTGTTCGCTGCCAGGTCTTTGTAGCACAGCCAGTACTTCCTTCAATGCTCTCTCTGTGTTTACTGTCAGGACTCTAAGGCACAGCCAGTACTGCCTTCACTGTTCTCTCTCTGATCGCTGCCAGGTCTTTGAAGCACAGTCAGTACTGCCTTCAATGTTCTGTGTTTACTGTCAGGGCTCTAAGGCACAGCCAGTACTGCCTTCACTGCTCTCTCTCTGTTTGCTGCCAGGTATTTGAAGCACAGCCAGTACTGCCTTCCCTGCTCTCTCTGTGTTTACTTCCAGGGCTCTGAACCACATTCAATACTGCCTTCACTGCTCTCTCTGTGCTTACTGCCAGGGCTCTAAGGCACAGCCAGTACTGCCATCCCTGCTCTCTCTGTGTTTGCTGCCAGGGCTCTAAGGCACAGCCAGCACTGCCTTCCCTGCTCTCTCTGTGTTTGCTGCCAGGTCTTTGAAGCACAGCCAGTACTACCTTCACTGCTCTCTCTCTATTCGTTGCCAGGTCTTTGAAGCACTGCCAGTGCGGCCTTCAATGTTCGGTGTTTACTGTCAGGGCTCTAAGACACAGCCAGTACTGCCTTCACTGCTCTCTCTGTGTTTGCTGCCAGGGCTCTAATGCACAGCCAGTACTGCCTTCACTGCTCCCTCTGTGTTTTCTGCCAGGGCTCTAAGGCACAGCCAGTACTGCTTTCCCTGCTCTCTTTGTGTTTACTGCCAGGGCTCTGAAGAACAGCCATTACTGCCTTCACTGCCCTCTCTGTGCTTACTGCCAGGGCTCTAAGGCACAGCTAGTACTGCCCTGCCTGCTCTCTCTGTGTTTGCTGCCACAGATATGAAGGGCAGCCAGTACCACCTTCACCGCTCTCTCTGTGTTTACTGCCAGGGCTCTAAGGCACAGCCAGTACTGCCTTCACTGCTCTCTCTGTGTTTGCTGCCAGGGCTCTAAGGCACAACCAGTACTGCCTTCACTGCTCTTGTTGTAAGCAGTCCTCAGACCTTAGGAAGACGTTGGAAATGAAACTGGAAAATACAAAAGCAAAGTTTATTAAACCTTCAAAGGTGGTACTACAGCCCACACAACACCCTCAGTATTGTATCGAGTAGCACACCGAACTAAAGCCCTTTATACACAATGAGGGGGCTCAAGAGAAGGTGGTACACAAGACAAGAGCAGATTTATGACCATACAAGGACATTTTGGTAGGCACAATCGATGAGTGGACGGAGTTAACAGTCTCTGATAACTGGTAGGCACATTCCTATCTGGAACCAATTAATAACTGTCACTGATCCTACTGCGCATGTCTGGGCATGCTGAAAGCGGAGACTACTAAAAATAGCCTGTTGCCGGGCAGACTCCCGGCGCGGTGAACAAGAAGGTAGGACTAAGCACATGACAAGCACATGGCAACGTATGGCATACAAAATGGCCGCTACAAATACAAGATGGAGTCGGCACATTTATTACGATAATGGTCAAAATGAAGCATGTCTTCTGCTAATGCTTAATCTAATCGCTGCTGATTTACAACAGACGACCCTTGCAGCATTAGCTGAAGACATTCGGCTTCCTAGGAAAGGCCAGATATTCATCTCTTATATCAATGGCCATCATACTAGCTATTTCCCTTTTCAGATCATTCTGCATTTTGACTTCTGTAATATTATTTTTAGTTGGTATACAAGCATTGACACACATAGAACAAATCATCGGGCTTTATTGAATACAGACGCAACAGGTGAAAATTATTGCGATTATTATACATATGACTGTTAATACTTTCCAGCCCCAGGCAGAAATCAAAGTCCAAAGCCACCCTGTAAAAGTCCATGTACCATTTTCTGTGTGAATGTCTACAGCGATTTTATGAAGTTTATTAATCGCTTTATACACTGATGGAGTATGGTCAGGGATAAACATGCAGCAGCTACTACCTATAACACGGCATGCACCATCTCCATCTGCTAACATTACATCCAGAACCATTCGATTCTGCAAAGCTACAATTCTTGCAATCTGCAATTCTTCAGTAATATTTCCTAAAGCTGCAGCTGTTTGATCGATCGGTAACAGCTTCCACTACTCTAGTTAATCGTCGCACTTTCCTGCTATTTAATGCAGCACCTTCAAAAAAGAACAATCCCAAATTGAAGTCTATATATTGTTGTAGGCTAGTATCAGTCCGATCAACATTATCAGTAGTCAATGTCCTTTTGTACCTATTCACATATTGTTGAACAATTTAAGATTTCGATGATACAGTGGAGGTGCTAAAAACACAGGGGGCAACAGAAAAGAAACGTAGCAGATACCAGTCCATCCGGCTGGCAATCGATAATATCCACGATTTCCACACACAAAATAGGTGTTGTGTGAAGCAAAAAAAGTACTATTATTTAGACCATCTATATTCCATACAATGATACAATCGCTGACTCCCACAGGGATATGTCCAATGCTCTGTACACATAGTTCTGCTTGCGTTTGGGTAATAGAAATAACAAAATGTTCAGCATTAGATGAGTCTCTCGTGTTGGTGAAGATATATGGCGTTGAAATATTGTCCGGTCGGTATTCCTCTCACTCCCATTTAGTTCCACTTGCTTGGGGATACCCATCTTTGTCATGATGGCACTCTTTATTTAACCGGAAAAGCAGTCTGCCAACTGTAGGCTTCCTAGTCGCAAAGAGCAAAGTATACAAGGCTCGACAAGAGCCATTATGCGAAAAAAGGGAGAGGTATAAACGGTGTACCTCCTTTCTTTTGAAGTGCAGGCATCATCCCACAAATCCAACAGTTTGTCGCATTAGTAGGGATGTGGGTATGATGCAACATTTGAATGAATGTGTTATTAAGATAAGATCGTCGATGTTTCAATTCTTGATATGGGAGCATAAAGAAATAATGCTCCTCTGGTGTAGGCGTAGTAACAACAAACAACTCTCGAGCAGGAGTTGTTTCCTCAACAGACCATGGTATCGTTGCCACAATCATCAAGGCAACAACGAACCCTATAACACAAAAAATCTTCTTCTTCTTCTCCATTCTTAGTCACAACACAAAACAAATCTTCCTGAAATTAAAGTAGTTGTCAGAGCTCTTACCCCTGGGTAGCCGTTGATTTCTTCACCACGGGCCAAGACGGGTGTCACTACTCTAATGCAGGGCTGATCCCTCCCCCTTGCCACATCGGCTCTCCGTTTCACTGACCCAGGGAATGCTCAGACAACTTTAATAATGATGCAGATTTCTCTCTCGGCCTCAAATTATATCTTGTTGCTCCAGGGACTGTCTGGTCCGGGAAGAACTCCTCAGATCCGTCAGGCATCACAGCACGACCTCTCTCTGCAGTCAGAACCTCTCGGTGGTCGGTCAATACAGCAGGCTCCACCAAAGTTGGGAGTACTCGGCGACAATGGGTTCCGTGGAACCAGTTCTTCAAATTCGTGGCTCGAACTGCTGTTCTAGTAGCAAGTAGCACCTGCTCTGGCCTACGCCACCTTGGTTCCAAACTGCTCGACCCCTCGAAAGATTTCAGAAGGACGAAGTCGCCAGGTCGGAGGTTATGGCCCTCTCCTGTGGATCTGTCGGGAAGTGCTTCTCGAACCTGTTGATGAATAGAAACCAATTTATCAGTTAATTGTGCCAAATAGTCATCATTAAAACACAAGGTACATCATACACAGAACTTGGTTTAGGAATTCCCCAGATATTCATCGGTCTGCTGAAAAGGATCTCATAAGGTGTGAGACCCGTTCGAGAATGAGGCACTGATCTGATTGACAACAATGCCAGTGGCAACGCATCTGGCCAAGTCAGAGAAGTAAAAGCCTGTATTTTAGCTAAATTCAGTTTCAGAGTTGCATTGTATCTCTCCACCAAACCTGCTGATTGTGGGTGGAATACTGCAAGAAACTTTTGTTTGATCCTTAATCCTTTCAGGACATACTTTATAACGTCCCCTACAAAATGAGGGCCGTTGTCGCTCCTCAAAAATCTGCAAACATCATAGTGAGGAAAGAATTCCTTCAAAAGCACCTATGTCGTAGTAATTGCAGTATTGTCTTTGGTGGGGTACGCCTCAATCCATTTACTGAAGGCACATACCACCACCAAGACGTACTTCAAATTATTACAGCGTTCAAGCTGGATATAATGCATCTATAAACCTCAAAAGGTGCAGTCGATGTAGCAAATCCTCCTGCTGGAGTTCGTGTCCCTTTTCCAGGATTAAATTGTAAGCAACTCATACAGGACTGTACTACTCTCTTAGCTGTGCTAGCAATTGCTGGATGCTCCCAAACTTGTGTAAGCAATTTCACTATTGCTGAAGCTCCAACATGTGCTAGCCCATGTGCCATCTAAACCATAGGTTGTACAAAAGCTATAGGCAACTTCCATTTATCCATCTGTTTGTTTCGCCAACAACCTTCATCATCCAACTCTCCATCTATGGACCATTGCTCTTGTTCTTTGTCAGAAGCGGTCCTCTGTATCTCTAATACTTCTTTCCTGACATCGTGCCACCACTCAGCTTGTGATTTCACTACATACATAGAAGTAGTATCAGGCTGCATCGCAGTCTCACGTGCCACTCGATCTACAAAGGTATTTCCTTGTCCCACCTTATCAGTCACTTTCTTGTGTGCACTACATTTTACTATAGCTATTTTCTTTGGATATGTTAATGCAGTCAAAAGATTATGCACTAGTTCTTCGTGCATTGGATCACTGAAATAATATCGAGGGACAAAATATCGACTTGCCAAAATATCGTGGACAAAATATCGACAGTCAAAATATCGAGTTTGTATCTACAAACAGGTAAGTACAAAAATATCGAGTACAAAATATCGTTAACAATAATATAGATGTAAAAAATATCGACTTTATTAAAAACAGTGTTAAATTAAATTAATATTAAATTTTAATTACTAAAATATACTTAAAAATACTTAAATTAAATTATAATAATTAAATAATAAATGAAAATAATAAAAATAATTTTTTACAATCTTATTTGTTAACCCTGAACCCTAAAAATACCCCTTTACCCAAAAACCCAAAACTGACCCTGAACCCTAAAAATATCCCTTTACCCAAAAACTGAAAACTGACCCTGAACCCTAAAAATGCCCCTTTACCCCAAAACTGAAAACTGACCCTGAACCCTAAAAATACCCCTTTACCCAAGAACTGAAAACTGACCCTGAACCCTAAAAATAGCCCTTTACCCATGAACTGAAAACTGACCCTGAACCCTAAAAATACCCCTTTACCCATGAACTGAAAACTGACCCTGAACCCTAAAAATACCCCTTTACCCTAAAACTGAAAACTGACCCTGAACCCTAAAAATGCCCCTTTACCCAAAAACTGAAAACTGACCCTGAACCCCAAAAATACCCCTTTACCCTAAAACTGAAAACCGACCCTGAACCCTAAAAATGCTCCTTTACCCAAAATGTATCAATATTATTTAATTACCAATTAATTATTAATTAACAATAACAATAAAGTAAATATATTAGCCCATTAGCTGTAATTATTTTAATAATTAATATTATTTTTTCCCTAATAATTACTTAGAAATGACACAAAATTATATATATTAAAAATGTACTCTAATTAATGTAATTAACTAATTACAATTAATTAATTACCAATTAATTACTAATACAAAATATGTTCAAAATTATATTAATTAATTAACTAATGAATATTAATTAATTATCAATTAATTATTAATTAAAAATATTAACAAACATATATTAATTAATTAATTATTATTAAATTACTTCCCACCCTATTCCCCTATAAACCCACAACCCGCTACAGAATTACATTACGCAATTATTATAAAAACAAAATTCATTTAATAAAATATTTTATAACATTAAGACACACTTTTCACACATATTATTACATAAAAATACACTATAAAATATTATATATTATTAAAAATTCGATATTTTTGCTATCTATATTTTATACAGTCGATATTACTTCACTTACCTGAAAAACAATATTTTTGTAGTCGATATTATGTCCAGTCGATATTTTGTCCAGTCTATATTTCAAACTCGATATTATGTCCAGTCGATATTTTGGAGTCGATATTTTGTCTGTACACCTCGTGCATTATCTGCATCCCGTGTGATGTCAAAAAGCCTCTTTCCTTCCAGAGCAGGCCAAAATCATGGGCCACTCCAAAAGCATAGCGGCTATCTGTATAAATATTCACACACATTCCTATACTAAGCTCACACGCTCGTGTCAAAGCTATCAGTTCTGCTGCTTGAGCTGACTTCTGTGGTATACGAGCTGGCTTTACTATCCTGTGAAGCATAGTAATTGCATATGCGGCTGAAGTTGTACCATCCAGTAACTTCAGACAAGACCCATCAACCCACAGTTCTGCATCCACATCTGGAAGGGGGGTATCTTGCAAATCAATACGACCCTTTGTCTGTTCCTCAGTCAGTAAAATACAATCGTGTGTTTCCTGCGCCTCATGCTAAGTCACCGGAAATGGCAACAACGTGGCTGGGTTTAACGTTGCACATCTCTTCAATGTAATATGAGGAGCCAGCAGCGTCAACTCATATCCTGTCAGACGAGCACTAGTTAAATGCTGCATCTTTATTTGATTCAAAAGAGCATCAACAGCATGAGGTACCAACACCAACAGTTTATGTGATAAGACTATCCCTTCACTCTGGAGTATTGACACAGCTGTTGCTGCAACCGAGCGAAAACATCCAGGCAATGCTCCAGCAACAGGATCAAGTACTGCTGAAAAATATGCACAGGGGCGTTGCTTATCGCCGTGTGTCTGTACTAAAACTGACAATGCACATCCATCTCTCTCATTTACGTACAATGTAAAGAGCTTCGTGTAATCTGGAGTACCTAAAACTGGCACTGAACAAAGGGCTTGTCGTAACTGTCGGAAAGCATTCTCACATTCATCTGTCCAAGGGAGGGGTATTGGAGTATCTTTTGTCAACAGTGCTAACAAGGGTTTAGCGATATGTGAAAATCCTAGTATTGATTGCCTACAAAAAGAAGTAAGACCCAAAAATGCTTGAACCTCTTTCTGTGTGTAAGGTACTGGTGTATCTAGAATTGCTTGGATACGATCTGATGTGAGTGCACGCCCCTCCTTAGACAAAAGGTGACCTAAGTAGGTTACCTTTGGTCTACAATACTGCAATTCCTTTTTTGATACTTTATGATGGTGTGTAGCAAGGAAAGAAAGCAAAGACAGCATGCATTTCTCGCATTGTTCGGGGGTATCAGCTGCTAACAGAATATCATCGACATACTGAATGAGCGCCACACCCTCGGGTAGAACAAAGGAATCAAGCTGTCTTTTCAATGCTTGGCTGTAAATACTAGGACTCTCAGTATAGCCTTGAGGAACTCTGCAAAATCTATACGATCGAATATTCAAAGTGAAACCGAACAAATATCGGCTATCAGGATGAATAGGGATCGAAAAGAAAGCGTTCTTCAAGTCTATAACAGAGAACGTAGTTGCAGTAGGTGGAACTAGGGTAAGAAGTGTTGTGATATCAGAAACCACTGGATATTGTGGCACCACTATCTTATTGACCTCCCGCAAATCAATGATAAATCTGTAGATCCTAGTATCAGTATCTTTCTTCAAGATTGGGAGGATCGGACTGTTACAAATGTTAAAGGGAACTTCCTCAACAACTCCAACTTCAATAAGATCTTGTACCATTCGTGTGAGTGCTTCCTCACCTTCCTGTGTAATTCAATATTGAGGCAGGAGTGGCAACACAGCTCCTTCCTTGACACTAATTTGCACAGGGGGAATAACCATCTGACCCACATCGGTATCTGAAGTAGCCCACAGAGTGTTAGGTAGGGAAGTTAATGCAGTATCTTCTTGAACAATACAAACTCTGTCTATTACTGGGTAATTGTAATTCAAAATCACACGCACTCCTTCAGGGGAATATCGTACTATGGCTCTGAAATACTTGAGCATATCAAGACCCACAATATTATCTGGCGTGTTCGGGGAAAGCAAAAACGGGCATGGAGCAGCAAACTTATCAACATGAAATGCAAGTGGTTGTGACAATGGGCTAAGGGAAGATGTTCCATCAAACCCTATCGATGTAATCGTTAAGCCAGACAGGGGAGCCCTCGGAACCAATTGCTTAGACAAAGCGCTACGAGCAGCTCCTGCATCAACCAGAAACTGATCAGTAGAACCCAAAACATGTGCTGTAACATAAGGACCCCTCTGATCTACTGGAACTTCAACTGATTCCTTACCCCATCCTACGCAATCCTATGCATAAGCAGAATCATACAACTCAGGCTGCGCATATTCAGACATTTGGTATTGGTTGCGCCTATCAAAAGTATTGAACCCATTTTGTACCCGCACATTAGAATCAAACCTAGCACAATCATTCATGGCACCTCTCGGTCCTGAGTTCCCCGAGCGGTTCCTCATGGATCCTCGGCCACGGACATAGCGCTGTGAGCGCAACCATGGACACTCATCTGCCCAGTGACCAAATTTCTTACAATACACACATTGATCAATAGCCAAAGAGTAACGAGTAGAGGAGGAATTAGAAAACCCTCGTCCGCCTCTATCATTACCTTGAAAACATAGACCTAAGATAACATAACTTTTGTTTTTAATTCTTTAGATTTTTTATCCTCATTGACCTTCGCTTCAAGTTCCTGACGCTCGTAATATTGAGCCATTGTCAGGACGGATGCCGGAGAAGAGGTTGTCCAAGAGCTTTCACTGGCTTTCAATCGGCTAGCCACTCCTGGTAATAGGTTCGTAACATTCTTGTCTACAAATAAGTGACGGCCCGTATTGTCCGTTAGCGATTGGCCACTGAAATCATGAAAAGCTTCCTCAAAACGTGTAAAGAAATCTGAAACCGATGCATCTGTCTTTTGTTTACAAGATGCTAGAATAGTCCAATCAATATTTTTAGGGGGGATAATCATTTTTAATTTAGCTAATATTGCACCGGGGAGATCTAAAATCAATTGACATGGCTTTAGCGCTGGTTCCCTGTCCGTATCTTCCCTCTCTATCTCCTTCCATAATGCCAAGTACGCTGCGCGATCAACGACTTTACGCACGGATCGCCACATATCGGGCGGCAATATGAGCCCAAAAAACAAATCAATATCAGCTAATGTCATGGTACAAGAATTTAAAGCTCCCTCAACTTCCTCATAAAAGGCGACAGGATTTTTACGCGGATCAGGTGGTGCAGTTTTAAGCGCCATAACATCTGCTCTATTCCAGGGAGTATACACCCAATTATAAATAAAATACCCTTTTGCATCTACAGAATATTTATCGTCACTAGTACCCGCTCCTTTAGGAGGAACAGCGAAAGGCGGGGCCTATCGCATAGGCTTTGGCTGCACTATCGCGGTCTTATCTGTTCCGAAAATAGATGATTGTTTCCCGTCGACCCATCCCGCTCGGTCATCTGTTTTAGCTTTTTATTTCTCCTCCCGTAGCCGAAGCGCATCATTTCGAAATTTAACCAGTCGCCTGATCATATCAGTCACCTGGGAAAGAGGAAAATAACCTTTACGTAATTGCTTACAATCAATTGCCACATCATCAGGTTCAAAAACATCAGATACTTTTCGAAACATCTCAACAACTTCATCTGCATGTTCAGTAAAATACATCTTCATTCTATCTTGCCATCCCTTAAAAGTCTCTAAAATATCTGAAACAGTAATAGTATCCTTAAGTGACTTCCGAGCCAGGTCCTAAGTTCAGCCGCACGGTCGACCGGAATCATGGAGCGGGTATCTGGTTTCGTTCGATCTGTACCGGAATCCTCATCGTCGCCGGATGGGGCGGACAGAACGATATACGGAGGCGGAGGACAATCTAACAAAGAAAAATCATCTTGCGGTTTATTAAGGACAGGATAAAGAGGTTGTCGAACAGCATATTGTCCAGATACCTGTAATCTACGCTCCTTTTCCTGTCTCTCTTCCAACTCTTTCGCCTCCTTTTTCCTCAATTCTTGCGCTTTTACATACACATTCTTCCGTTGCTCTTTCTCAATCAGTGCTTGCTCACGTTTCTCATGCTCGCGTACTTCTTTCACCTACATTCGCACACTTTCAAACATATCTTGTCTAGATTCTCGCTTAAACATACACTGTTCCACATACTCAATTTTTTGCATATCATATGGCCGATACTTCAGCCAACGTAACTCAGGATCCTTTTGCATGTATTTCCTCCACAACGTGCTGTACATTATAGAAGAAAGACCATATTTCACGTACATCTCTCTATGATGCGTCCCCTCTGGGGGAGCCGGCTGCGATTCCTCAAATTTTAACCGGTTATTTCCACAAAAGCAGCACATCATACGAAGTGCGCTAAAAACAGGCATGCCAAAAATAGTTCAGAATATGCAGTATTATAATCAAAGTAGCACTTAAAGTATCTGTAATACGTTGTGCCGTTCAAATCAAAATCGTATTATGGAGAAAAGTCTCCTCATTACCTGCCAATATGTGTTGCAACACATATATTTCACATACACATACACATACGCATAGATATCAGTGACTAGGCATTCCAAAATTGCCACAGCAAGCGTATCCTAAAACTGCTTTGCCATTCACAGGCTTCCAAAACCCACAGCAAGTACCGTACAACGGTTCTTACCACTCACGGGGTGTCCAGTCTCCAACTGCCAAGTTCTAAATTCGACCAAACGGCCACTACATGGCAAGCCAACAGAATAAGCATGGGCGGAAAATCCGTTACGCTCGCGGATTTTGCGGATTTTCGGGAAATCCGCAATCCGCGAGATTTGCGAATTTCCCGCAAAATACGCAAATCCGCGAGCAGCGGATTTTGCTCGCGCTGCTCGCACTGTTCGCGTGAGTTCGCGCCCCGCGAATAAGTGCAAAATTGCAGAAATACGATCTTAGCAAAACTGAAAGTAACTACTTACCAGGTTCAAAAGTTCAGGCACATCATTAGTAGCCATTTCCTGTAGTGCTTCCTGAGGGGCCCCTCCAGAGTTCAGTTGCCAGTTGAAACTATTATGTGACCCTGCTCTGAACCTCAGAATAGTTACACATATGCCACAAAGGTCCTGAATTACAGCTAAGGGAGACAAGCAGGAGCCAGGCTGGAAGTTAAAATCCATTAATCAGCCCCTAATTCATTATTGTCAGTTGGGGCAGGGCAGGTGTTGTAACTAATTTTGCAACAATGAAAGCACTTAGCAAGTGCAAAAGATCACTAATCAGGGCGCACTAAGGAAGCAGGTGCCAGCTAAAAAAATATTCTGTGACACATTAATCAGCCCCAAATTAATTCAGGTCACTTGAGGCAGGGAAGGTGTGCTTTGCTTTGCCGAAAATAATGTACACTGGACAACCAGAGGGTGTGGTGATGAAACAGAGGGTGGCATGGGTGGGCCAGAGGGTGGCATGAGTAGTCAGAGAGTGGCAGTGGTGACAGAGAGTGGCAGTGATGAAGAAGAGTGTCCCAAACAGGCTGGACACGTAGAAACAACAAGTTCGCAAAACTTGCGACCCGACAGGTAAGTTCGCAAATTGCGAAATTGTAAAAACCCTCGCGAACTGGCAGAAACACGGGCGAACACAAAAAAAAGAAAAATCCGCAAATTCGCGGGAATTCGCGGATTTTGCGGATTGCGAATCCGCAAATCCGCAAAATTCGCGGATTGCCAATCCGCAAAATCCGCTCATGCTTACAACAGAAGAGATCTCAGTCGAGGACCGGCACCACCTGGATGGTCAGATCAGAAAGAAAGGAAAAAACGCCTTGGATGCCAAAACTCGGGTCTCCTCTGGCATGCGTACGTGTCCGCAGCGAGATTCCAATCCTTCATCACGACTGCTCCTTCGGGCATCCGAGTCGCCGATGAGCCCCACGTGTCGGGCGCCAACTTGTTGTAAGCAAACCTCAGCTAGGCCTACTTAGTGCAAGGGTTCGCCCTTATCTGCACAGAGTCCTCAGACCTTAGGAAGAAGTTGGCAATGAAACTGGAAAATACAAAAGCATAGTTTATTAAACCTTTAAAGATGGTACTACAGTCCACACAACACCCTTCGGTATTGTATCGAGTAGCACACCGAACTAAAGCACATGGCCCCTTTTATACACAATGAGGGGGCTCAAGAGAAGGCGGTACAAAAGACAAGAGAAGATTTATGACCATGCAAGGACATTTTGGTAGGCACAATCGATGAGTGGGTGGAGTTAACAGTGTCCGATAACTGGTAGGCACATTTCTATCTGGAACCAATTAATAACGGTCACTGATCCTACTGCTCATGTCTGGGCATGCTGAAAGCGGAGACTACTAAAAATAGCCTGTTGCCGGGCGGACTCCAGGGTCGGTGAACAAGAAGGTAGGACTAAGCACATGATGAGCACATTGCAATGTATTGCATACAAAATGGCTGAAACAAATACAAGATGGAGTCGGCACATTTATTACGATATTGTTCAAAACGAAGCATGTCTTCTACTAATGCTTAATCTAATCTTTACTGATTTACAACACTCTTTCTGTGCTTACTGCCAGGGCTCTGAAGTACAGTCAGTACTGTCTTCACCGCTCTCTCTCTGTTCGCTGCCGGGTCTTTGAAGCACAGCCAGTGCTGCCTTCAATGCTCTTTCTGTGTTTACTGTCAGAACTCTAAGGCACAGCCAGTACTGCCTTTCCTGCTCTCTCTGTTTTTACTGCCAGGGCTCGAAGGCACAGCCAGTACTACCTTCCCTGCTCCCTCTGTGTTTACTACCACAGATCCGAAGGGCAGCCAGTACCACCTTCACTGCTATCTCTGTGTTTACTGCCAGGGATCTGAAGCGCAGCCAGTACAACCTTCACAGCTCTCTCTGTGTTCGGTGCCAGGTCTTTGAAGAACAGCCAGTACTGCCTTCACTGCTCTCTCTGTGTTTACTGCCAGGGCTCTAAGGCACAGCCAGTACTGCCTTCACTGCTCTCTCTGTGTTTACTGCCAGGGCTCTAAGGCACAGCCAGTACTGCCTTCACTGCTCTCTCTGTGTTTGCTGCCAGGGCTCTAAGGCACAGCCAGTACTGCCTTCACAGCTCTCTCTGTGTTCGGTGCCAGGTCTTTGTAGCACAGCCAGTACTGCCTTCACTGCTCTCTCTGTGTTTACTGCCAGGGCTCTAAGGCAGAGCCAGTACTGCCTTCACTGCTCTCTCTGTGTTTGCTGCCAGGGCTCTAAGGCACAGCCAGTACTGCCTCCACTGCTGTTTCTGTGCTTACTGCCAGGGTTCTGAAGCACAACCAGTACTGCCTTCACCGCTCTCTCTCTGTTTGCTGCCAGGTCTTTGAAGCACAGCCAGTGCTACCTTCAATGCTCTCTCTGTGTTCACTGTCAGGACTCTAAGGCACAGCCAGCACTGCCTTCACTGTTCTCTCTCTGTTCGCTGCCAGGTCTTTGAAGCACAGCCAGTACTGCCTTCAATGTTCTGTGTTTCCTGCCAGGGCTCTGAAGCGCAGCCAGTACTGCCTTCACTGCTCTCTCTGTGTTTACTGCCAGGGCTCTAAGGCACAGCCAGTACTGCCTTCACTGCTCTCTCTGTGTTTACTGCCAGGGCTCTAAGGCACAGCCAGTACTGCCTTCACTCTTCTCTCTGTGTTTACTGCAAGGGCTCTAAGGCACAGCCAGTACTGCCTTCACAGCTCTCTCTGTGTTTACTGCCAGGGCTCTAAGGCACAGCCAGTACTGCCTTCACTGCTCTCTCTGTGCTTACTGCCAGGGCTCTAAGGTACAGCAAGTACTGCCTTCACTGCTCTCTCTCTGATCTCTGCCAGGTCTTTGAAGCACAGCCAGTACTGCCTTCCCTGCTCTCTGTGTGTTTGCTGCCAGGGCTCTAAGGCACAGCCAGTACTGCCTTCACTGCTTTCTCTGTGCTTACTGCTAGGGCTCTAAGGCACACCCAGTACTACCTTCCCTGCCCTCTCTGTGTTTGCTGCCAGGGCTCTAAGGAACCGCCAGTATTGCATGTACTGCTCCCTCTGTGTTTACTACCACAGATCTGAAGGGCAGCCAGTTCAACCAACGCTGCTCTCTCTGTGTTCGCTGCCAGGTCTTTGAAGCACAGCCAGTACTGTCTTCAATGCTCTCTCTGTGTTTACTTCCAGGGCTCTCAGGCACGGCCAGTACTGCCTTCAATGCTCTCTCAGTTTTTACTGTCATGGATCTAAGGCACAGCCAGTACTGCTTTCACTGCTCTCTCTGTTTTTACTGCCAGGGCTCTAAGGCAGAGTCAGTACTGCCTTCACTGCTCTCTCTGTGTTCGCTGCCAGGGCTCTAAGGCACAGCCGGTACTGCCTTCCCTGCTCTCTCTGTGTTTGCTGCCAGGGCTCTAAGGCAGAGCCAGTACTGCCTTCCCTGCTCTCTCTGTGATTATTGCCAGGGCTCTAAGGCACAGCCAGTACTGCCTTCACTGCTCTCTCTGTGTTTGCTGCCAAGGCTCTAAAGCACAGCCAGTATTGCCTTCACTGCTCTCTCTGTGTTTACTACCACAGATCTGAAGGGCAGCCAGTACCATCTTCACTGCTCTCTCTGTGTTCGCTGCCCGGTCTTTGAAGCACAGCCAGCACAGCCAGTACTGCCTTCACTGCTCTCTCTGTGCTTACTGCCAGGGCTTTGAAGTGCAGCCAGTACCACCTTCACTACTCTCTCTGTGTTCACTGCCAGGTCTTTGAAGCACAGCCAGTGCTGCCTTCTCTCCTCTCTCTGTGTTTGCTGCCAGGGCTCTAAGGCAGAGTCAGTAGTGCCTTCCCTGCTCTCTCTGTGTTTACTGCCAGGGCTCTAAGGCACAGCTAGTACTGCCTACACTGCTCTCTCTGTGTTTGCTGCCCGGGCTCTAAGGCACAGCCGGTACTGCCTTCCCTGCTCTCTCTGTGTTTGCTGCCAGGGCTCTAAGTCACAGCCAGTACTGCCTTCACTGCTCTCTCTGGGTTTGCTGCCAGGGCTCTAAAGCACAGCCAGTATTGCCTTCACTGCTCTCTCTGTGTTTACTACCACAGATCTGAAGGGCAGCCAGTACCATCTTCACTGCTCTCTCTGTGTTCGCTGCCCGGTCTTTGAAGCACAGCCAGCACAGCCAGTACTGCCTTCACTGCTCTCTCTGTGCTTCCTGCCAGGGCTTTGAAGTGCAGCCAGTACCACCTTCACTACTCTCTCTGTGTTCACTGCCAGGTCTTTGAAGCACAGCCAGTGCTGCCTTCTCTCCTCTCTCTGTGTTTGCTGCCAGGGCTCTAAGGCAGAGTCAGTAGTGCCTTCCCTGCTCTCTCTGTGTTTACTGCCAGGGCTCTAAGGCACAGCCAGTGCTGCCTACACTGCTCTCTCTGTGTTTGCTGCCAGGGCTCTAAAGCACAGCCAGTACTGCCTTCACTGCTCTCTCTGTGTTTACTACCAGAGATCTGAAGGGCAGCCAGTACCACTTACACTGCTCTCTCTGTGTTCGCTGCCCGGTCTTTGAAGCACAGCAAGTATAGCCAGTACTGCCTTCACTGCTCTCTCCGTGCTTACTGCCAGGGCTTTCAAGTGCAGCCAGTACCACCTTCACTACTTTCTCTGTGTTCGCTGCCAGGTCTTTAAAGCACAGCCAGTACTTCCTTCAATGCTCTCTCTGTGTTTACTTTCAGAGCTCTAAGGCACAGCAATTACTGCATTCACTGCTCTCTCTGTGTTTACTGCCAGGGCTCTAAGGCACAGCCAGTACTGCCTTCACTGCTCTCTCTGTGTTTGCTGCCAGGTCTTTGAAGCACAGCCAGTACTGCCTTCAATGCTCTCTCTGTGTTTACTGTCAGGGCTCTAAGGCACAGCCGGTGCTGCCTTCACTGCTCTCTCTGTGCTTACTGCCAGGGCTCTAAGGCACAGCCAGTACTGCCTTCACTGCTCTCTCTATGTTTACTGCCAGGGCTCTGAGGCACAGCTGGTACTGCCTTCCCTGCTCTCTCTGTTTTTGCTGCCAGGGCTCTAAGGCACAGCCAGTACTGCCTTCCCTGCACCACTCCGGCTGTAACTCACTTTCGTTTCTAGGACCGGGCTGCCATTTTAGGCTTGTGTTTACCTGCGTGAGCCTGTGTCTCCTCCCAGCGCCCGCCTCCCAGCTGACCCTCCCACGCTCTGCCCCCTCCTCTTACCATTTATGACAGATGCTCCCCCGCGCAGCGTTCACGCGCAGCGATCGCGCCCCAGCCGTGCCGAAGGTGCGCCAAAGGTAAGCCCGTCTACGCCCGTCCGCGCCTGGAACGCGCCCAGCACCAGACCCCCTGGTCCTCGTAATGCCCACCCCTCCCGCATTACTTACGATGCCACCACCCTCCTAGCCCTTAACTCCGGCCGTTCCCCCAACTGCGTCCAAGCCGCTCCTGGACACACCCATGGACCCTTCTCCTGCAACTCCTGCAAGTTCGACGGCACCAAGAACAACTCCTCATCTACGAACTCACAACAGATATCCGACCCCAACCACCTACAATGCATCCTGCTCAACACCCGCTCAGTCCACAGGCACGCCATCGACCTCTGGAATCTACTAGACACCATCTCTCCGGACGTCGCCTTCCTAACAGAAACATGGATGAACGCCTCTTCTGCCCCAGACATCACCATTGCCATCCCGGAAGGCTATAAGATCATTCGTAAGGACCGTATCGGCCACACAGGAGGAGGCATCGCTATCGTCCATAAGAAATCCATCCGCATCTCAACCAGCTCAGACGTCAATCTCGGCAAGACTGAACACCTTCACTTCCAGATCCACATCGACCCCAAGACCACACTCAGAGGCACCCTCCTTTACAGGCCACCAGGACCCCGCGCACAATTTAGTGAAGACATCACGGACTTCATCACTCCTCACGCGCTCCCCTCCGAGGAGTACATCCTTTTGGGAGACCTCAACTTTCACCTTGAAAAGAACAACGACCGCAACACCTCCACCCTTCTGGACAACCTCGCCAACCTCGGACTCAAACAACTTGTCACTACCCCCACCCACATCGCAGGTCACACACTCGACCCTATCTTCACCTCCAGCAAACATGTCTCCTTCAGCCACACCACAGCTCTCCTTTGGACTGACCACAGCTGCGTTCACTTTACCTACAACAAGCCCACATCCAACAACCACCCCCAACCCACTCTGCAAAGAAACTGGAACAAAGTCACCATCGACCAGATCTCCTCATCGCTTCTTCTAAACCCCCCAGCCCACTCCTCAAACCCCGACCAAGCAGCCACCAACCTCACCCAATGGTTATCCATCAGCGCCGACATCCTAGCACCACTGAAAAAATGACAAATCAAACTAGGCAGCAAGAAGGCCTCCTGGTTCAACGATGATCTTAAGAAATCCAAGAAACTCTGTCGCTCCCTTGAGAAGGCCTGGAAAAAAGACCCAACCACCAGCACCAAGGACGCCTTCAAAAACTCCACCCGCATACACCACCAACTGATCCGGAATGCCAAGAAAGCCGCTTTCAAGGATCCACTAGATAACAACGCCCACAACAGCAAGGAATTATTCAACATCGTCAAGGAATTTACCAACCCCTCAGCCAACTCCAACGACATCACCCCCTCTCAAGCCCTCTGCGACTCCCTAGCCTCATTCTTCCACAACAAAATTGCAGACATCCACAACAGCTTCGACAACCGACCCGAAGACCAACCCACCCAACCCCCTACAGGACCCCCACCCCCCTTGAACATCCTCAATGACTGGAAGCCAATCTCCACTGAGGACACCATCCGTCTGATGAACTCTATCCACTCAGGATCCCCCACAGACCCATGCCCTCACCACATCTTTAACAAAGCAGACTCCACTATAGCACCGCACCTCCGAGACGTCATCAACTGCTCCCTCAACTCCGCAACCTTCCCGGAAAGCTGGAAACATGCCAAACTCAGCGCCCTCCTGAAGAAACCCACAGCTGACCCCACCGAACTCAAAAACTACCGCCCTATCTCACTCCTTCCATTCCCGGCCAAAGTCATCGAGAAAGCGGTCAACAACCAGCTCGCCGCATTCCTCGAAACCAGCAAATCCCTCGACTCCTCACAATCCGGCTTCTGAGCCAAGCACAGCACTGAAACCGCCCTCATTGCAGCAACAGACGACATTCGAACTCTACTGGACAATGGAGACACAGTCGCCCTCATCCTCCTCGACCTCTCCGCAGCCTTCGACACGGTCTGTCATAGCACCCTTTTACAACGCCTCAGAAACGTCGGAATCCAAGGAAAAGCACTGGAATGGATCACCTCGTTCCTCACCGGAAGAACCCAGAGAGTCCGCCTTCCACCATTCAAGTCAGAGGCCACTGAAGTCATCTGCGGCGTACCACAAGGATCTTCACTCAGCCCCACCCTCTTCAACGTATACATGAGCCCCCTCGCGGTCATCGCACGCCAACACAACCTCAACATCATCTCCTACGCCGATGACACTCAACTGATCCTATCTCTCACCAGAGACCCTAACACTGCCAAAACCAACCTGAATGAAGGAATGAAAGAAGTAGCCGACTGGATGAAGCACAGCCGTCTGAAACTGAACTCAGACAAAACAGAAGTCCTCATCCTAGGCACCTCCCCCTCCGCCTGGGATGACTCTTGGTGGCCAGAGGCCCTTGGAAAAGCACCCATCCCGACGGACCATGCACGGAACCTGGGCGTCATCCTGGATTCCTCACTCTCGATGAACAGACAAGTCAACGCCGTTTCTTCATCTTGCTTCAACATTCTTCGCATGCTCAAAAAAACATTTCGTTGGATCCCCACCGAAACTAGAAAAACGGTCACCCACACTCTGGTCACTAGCCGACTGGACTACGGAAACACCCTCTACGCCGGTACCACCGCAAAACTCCAGAAAAAACTCCAGCGCATCCTGAACGCCTCAGCCAGGCTCATATTAGACATCCCCCGTAAAGAACACATCTCTGGTCACCTGAAAAACCTCCACTGGCTCCCCGTCAATAAGAGAATTACTTTCCGGCTCCTGACCCACGCACACAAAGCACTCGCATCAACAAAACCACCATGGGAGGTAGATCCTTCTCCTACCTGGCAGCTAAAACCTGGAACTCACTTCCCACTCACCTTCGCCTTACTCAGAACCACCTACAATTCAGAAAGCACCTTAAAACGTGGATATTTGACAAGTAATTCCCCACCCATCTTCAAGCGCCTTGAGACCCTCTGGGTATGTAGCGCGCAATATAAATTTATTGACTTGACTTGACTTGACTGCCAGGGCTCTAAGGCACAGCCAGTACTGCCTTCACTGCTATCTCTCTGTTTGCTGTCAGGGCTCTAAAGCACAGCCAGTACTGCCTTCACTGCTCTCTCTGTCTTTGCTACCACAGATCTGAAGGGCAGCCAGTACCACCTACACTGCTATCTCTGTGTTCGCTGCCCGGTCTTTGAAGCACAGCAAGCACAGCCAGTACTGCCTTCACTGCTCTCTCTGTGCTTACTGCCAGGGCTTTGAAGTGCGGCCAGTACCACCTTCACTACTCTCTCTGTGTTCGCTGCCAGGTCTTTAAAGCACAGCCAGTACTGCCTTCAATGCTTTCTCTGTGTTTACTTTCAGAGCTCTAAGGCACAGCAATTACTGCATTCACTGCTCTCTCTGTGTTTACTGCCAGGGCTCTAAGGCACAGCCAGTACTGCCTTCACTGCTCTCTCTGTGTTTGCTGCCAGGTCTTTGAAGCACAGCCAGTACTGCCTTCAATGCTCTCTCTGTGTTTACTGTCAGGGCTCTAAGGCACAGCCAGTGCTACCTTCACTGCTCTCTCTGTGCTTTCTGCCAGGGCTCTAAGGCACAGCCAGTACTGCCTTCACTGCTCTCTCTATGTTTACTGCCAGGGCTCTGAGGCACAGACAGTACTGCCTTCAATGCTCTCTCTGTGTTTACTGCCAGGGCTCTCAGGCATGGCCAGTACTGCCTTCACTGCTTCCTCTGTGTTTACTGCCAGGGCTTTGAAGTGCAGCCAGTACTGCCTTCACTGCTCTCTCTGTGTTTACTTCCAGGGTTCTCAGGCACGGCCAGTACTGCCTTCAATGGTCTGTCTGTGTTTACTGTCAGGGCTCTAAGGCACAGCCAGTACTGCCTTCACTGCTCTCTCTGTGTTCGCTGCCAGCGCTGTCAGGCACAGCCAGTATTGACTTCCCTGCTCTCTCTGTGTTTGCTGCCAGGGCTCTAAGGCATAGTCAGTACTGACTTCCCTGCTCTCTGTTTGTTTGCTGCCAGGGCTCTAAGGCATAGACAGTACTGCCTTCACTGCTCCCTCTGTGTTTACTACCACAGATCCGAAGGGCATGCATTACCACCTTCACTACTCTCTCTGTGTTCGCTGCCAGGTCTTTGAAGCACAGCCGGTACTACCTTCACTGCTCTCTCTGTTTCTTTTCTGTCAGGGCTCTAAGGCACAGCCAGTACTACCTTCAATGCTCTCTCAGTGTTTAGTCCCAGGGCTCTAAGGCACGGCCAGTACTGCCTTCCCTGCTCTCTCTGTGTTTTCTGCCAGGGCTCTAAGGCACAGCCAGTACTGCTTTCACTGCTCTCTCTTTGTTTACTGCCACAGATCTGAAGGGCAGAGAGTACCACCTTCACTGCTCTCTCTGTGTTCGCTGCCAGGTCTTTGAAGCACAGCCAGTACTGCCTTCACTGCTCCCTCTGTGTTTACTGCCAGGGCTCTGAGGCGTAGCCAGTACGGCCTTCACTGCTCTCTCTGTGTTTAGTGCCAGGACTCTGAAGCGCACCCAGTTCCACCTTCCCTACTCTTTCAGTTTTCACTGTCAGGTCTTTGAAGCATACCCAGTACTGCCTCTGCTGCTCTCTCTGTGTTTACTGTCAGGGCTCTAAGGCACATCCAGTACTGCCTTCACTGCTCTCTTTGTTTTTCCTGCCATGGCTCTGAAGCGCAGTGAGTACTGCATTCACTGCTGTCTGTATGTTTACAGTCAGGGCTCTAAGGCACAGCCAGTACTGCCTTCACTGTTCTCTCTCTGTTTACTGTCAGGGCTCCAAGACACAGCCAGAACTGCCTCCACTGCTCTCTCTGTGTTTAGTGCTAGGGCTCTAAAGCACAGCCAGTGCTGCCTTCACTGTTCTGTGTTTCCTGCCAGGGCTCTAAGGCACAGCCAGTACTGCCTTCACTGCTCTCTCTGTTTCCTGCCAGGGCTCCGAGGCATAGCCAGTACCACCTTTACTGCTCTCTTTGTGTTTCCTGCCATGGCTTTGAAGCGCAGCCAGTACTGCCTTCACTACTCTCTCTCTGTTCGCTGCCATGGCTCTGAAGCGCAGTAAGTACTGCCTTCACTGCTGTCTGTATGTTTACTGTCAGGGCTCTAAGGCACGGCCAGAACTGCCTCCACTGCTCTCCCTGGCTTTACTTCCAGGGCTCTGATGCATGGCTAGTACTGCCTTCACTGCCCTCTCTGTGTTTACTGACAGGGCTCTGAAACAGGGCAAATACTGCCTTCCCTGCTCTCTCTGTGTTTAGTGCAAGTGCTCTGAGGCACAGCCAGTACTGCCTTCACTTCTCTCTTTGATTTTCCTGCCATGGCTCGGAAGCGCAGTAAGTACTGCATTCACTGCTGTCTGTATGTTTACTGTCAGGGCTCTTAGGCACAGCCAGTACTGCCTTCACTGCTCTCTCTGTGTTTACTGCCAGGGCTCTGAAGCACAGCCAGTACCACCTTCACTACTCTCTCTGTGCTCGCTTCCAGGTCTTTGAAGCACAGCCAGTACTGCCTTGAATGTTCTGTGGTTACTGCCAGGGCTCTAAGGCACAGCCAGTACTGCCTTCACTGCTCTCTCTTTTTTTACTGCCAGGGCTCTAAGGCACAGCCAGAACTGCCTTCACTGCTCTCTCTGTGTTTACTGCCAGGGCTCTAAGGCTCACCCAGTCCCACCTTCACTGCTCTCTCTGTGTTCAATGCCAGGTCTTTGAAGCATAGCCAGTACTGCCTTTACTGCTCTCTCTGTGTTTACTGCCAGGGCTCTGAGGCGTAGCCAGTACGGCCTTCACTGCTCTCTCTGTGTTTACTGCCAGGACTCTGAAGCGCACCCAGTACCACCTTCCCTGCTCTCCCTGTTTTTACTGCCAGGTCTTTGAAGCATATCCAGTACTGCCTCCGCTGCTCTCTCTGTGTTTAGTGCAAGTGCTCTGAGGCACAGCCAGTACTGCCTTCACTTCTCTCTTTGATTTTCCTGCCATGGCTCGGAAGCGCAGTAAGTACTGCATTCACTGCTGTCTGTATGTTTACTGTCAGGGCTCTAAGACACAGCCAGTACCACCATCACTGCTCTGTGTTTCCTGCCAGGGCTCTAAGGCACAGCCAGTACTGCCTTCACTGCTCTCTCTGTGTTTCCAGCCAGGGCTCTGAGGCGTAGCCAGTACTGCTCTCTTTGTGTTTCCTGCCATGGCTTTGAAGTGCAGCCAGTACTGCCTTCACTACTCTCTCTCTGTTCGCTGCCATGGCTCTTAAGCACAGTAAGTACTGCCTTCACTGCTGTCTGTATGTTTACTGCCAGGGCTCTAAGGCACGGCCACCAAAACTGCCTCCACTGCTCTCCCTGGCTTTACTTCCAGGGCTCTGATGCATGGCTAGTACTGCCTTCCCTGCTCTCTCTGTGTTTAGTGCTAGGGCTCTGAAGCACAGTCATTACTGTTCTTTATACTTTTACTGTTTCTAAGTGCACAGTCTGCAACTTTTGTTTAAGTACTAAACCAAAGCTGCGGAGCAATGGTACAATGTCGGGGTGTGACGGAATGAGGACAAGAATGAAGAACGATGGTGATGGGGCTGCGTTGTAGTAATGGTGGCACTAATGGCACCCTCCCCTTTGGAAGGTCCAATACAGGGCACACCAGAAAAGGGATACCTTTGGCACACAACAATTTTTTGGCTGCCCCTTACTTCCCTCTGAAGAATGGCCCCACTGCAGGAACAGATGAAATAATCTAATTGACTGTTCGCCTCAATCTGGAAAGAGGGAGGAGGAAGACATAAATGTTTCTTTCTACAGCTATTCTTACATACAACCATTCCGGCCCACTGTACTTCATTTTTATTGTCTGCCCTGACAGCGCAGCTATCACTGGCATTTATGGGAACATTTCTGAAGAGGGACTGGGCTCTGCCCATATTTTGGGAGCCAAGACTACATGTTTTGATTGGGCAGAAGTTGTGTGCTTGCCCTCCACACAGATGTGATCATTTTGTTTATTTCTCCATCTGGCTGAATTTTAAATTTCAGGGCCACACATGTGACATGGTAATTATGTCAAAATGTCCTGGATAACTAGTTAATTTATGGTGTTTTTCTCTCGCAGCAGCACAGATGGGAAGAGGGTAGTCATAACCTACATGGATTTCTAGGTCTGCCTTCACAGAGCAACTGCCACCTGATTTTTTAACCTACACCAATATTATTCTACAGTTCTTTGCTTCGGCACAAATACATATAAATATCTCTGCTATTTAATTGCAATGCTTCCCGTTATTGATATGTGTGTCTATTAGATCTTGTGATGTTTATATCATAGTAGAATGACATTGTGCTTCTTTATGTATTCCCCATCGCCTCTTATGAGCTGAGCTCATTGCTCTTCAGGGAGACAACGTTGTCTCACTTTTAAATATGAATACCTGAATCTGGATGACGTGGAAACTCTGCCATACTATCCTGAGTCTTTTACCATCCTTTCCTAAGTGCCACGTATAACGTTTAGTAGTTATTGTGAGGCCCAGAACTGCGCTATGTCGTTGGGCTAATACTAGAGCTACTGGAATTTGGATGTAATGGAAGTCCAAACAATGCAGGGGCATATTAGCATGGGTGATATCGCCGCTTTAGCTGGACTTTTTCGCGCTAAAGCGGGGATATTTTTATCGCCCTATTAACAAGCTGTCGCTAACAGCAGTTATCAACAGCTTTTAAACAAGAGCTACAGGTTTGGGGCCCGCTTTGCATGTCAGCGATATTTATCGCTAATGACCTGCAAAGTGGGAGTACCCAACCTGTTAACGACTGAAAGCAGTCGCTAACACAGTTTTCGCCTATTAGCAAGGCAGGCAAAGCAATTAAATAAAATCACGCTAAGCGCAAATGTTGCCAGAACCTAACGCCTGCTCAGACCATGACTTAACCTGTATATCCAATGGGAGGTGGATATTCAGGTTAAGTCCCCATTAGCGATAATACCTGAATATCGCTGGATTTCCAGCGATATTCACGCAATGAGCCGCTATCGCCGGATATTTTATCGCTTTAGAGATAAACGTTGCTAATAGCACGTTATCTCTGCGATAATGTCCGGCGATAAAAAAAATGTGCTAAGCGCATTTAGCGATAATTATCGCTATTTGTTGCTAATATGCCCCGCAGTGTAGTGGACGAAAATGATGCAATTTTAAAGACTAGATATGTAACATGTTCAATACAAAGTCATGTTTTGGAGCATTATGTAGCCATTTTTACAGTTTAGCACACATTGATACAAAGAGATCCCTACGCTACAGGAAAACATTGATTTCTTTTGAAGAAACACTTCGTAGTTTGCAGATACTATACCAGAAGTATTTACTAATATATGCTATGTTACCTGGATTTGAAGCATAGAAATCTATCTTTGTTTGTTGGCCTTTATAACTCCTAGAGTAAAATAGATTTGTGTAAAACTAATATTGGTTTTCTGAGCATGAAACAAGCCTAATTGAGAACACCTTGTGTAAGAACACATCGTTCGACTTTTATGGTTTAAATTTCTTTATAATGTTTGGCATGAAACAGAAAAAATTAGCAGTTCCAGGCCGGATGACCAACAGGCCACAAAGCATTAGAGTGCGTGATGATAGCCCCATAACTCCCTCCCCTCCCCCATAACCCCTGGACCCGGTTGCACATGAATACAAAGGGAAACGTCGTTTACCTTGCATTTTTTACTCCGCAAGGATTTACCCCGCATTTATTACTCCGCAAAAATATTTAAAGTGCAGGGCTTTACACCGCAAAACTGGTACAACGCATTCCCCAAAGTAATACACCATGAAGTTAGAATAGTAATTGTGTTGGAATGGGGAATGCGTTGTAATGAACTGTGTTGTAAAGCCTGCTTTTTAAAAGTTTTTACGGAATAAAAAATGTGGGGTTAAACCGTGCTGAGTAAAAAATGCGGGGTAAAGTGTCCTATTCGAATACAAAATCAGCACTGTCACAAGAACAAATTATTCATAAGTCGGACTCTCTTAAGTGGTGGTGGGGAGTGCCTCAGGTAGACAAAGAGGTCGTAAGTATTTTGGGCAGGTAAGCTCATAAAATTCTGATGTTAACAATTTCAAATAAGGGCCCCACTACTTGGGAAAGGAATTACCCTGATTGGACAAAGTGCGGGAAGTTCGTTCCATCCCCAGTATGTACCACATTCAGTGCAACCATCCTAAATAGGTGGGTATATGCCCTGTGCCGCAGTGTGTCAAAATGTTCTGCAAGGCTGCCCCTAGTGCCAGTCCAATCTGTCTGCCCCAACGGGATTGTTCTTATTTTAAACTATGTTTAAAGGTTGTGTTTACACTTCTTTCCATTTTTGGATTTACTCTAAATTCATACCATTAGGATGCTTTAACCGCCTGTTTTCATAAAAAAATATTAGGTCTGTTAACCCATTTATGTTTTTAATGCCACATAAAGCAGCTGAAGATGTGCAGTTAAATTTGTAAAGTATCTGGCTCAACATTACATTTATTACTTACAATCTTTAACAACCTTTAACATTTTTGGGCTTGAAATCTTTTTTTTTTGTTCAAACCTGTTAATTATTTGCAGATGGAGGAATATGTGGAAAGTAGGAAAAATCCATAATTCTGACTATGGTGCAGAGGAATTGCAGCAGCTCTGGTTAAGACACCGGGTTATGCTTTGGCTTTGTATTTAATCAATCAGGACATTTGTTAAGCGCGCTACCTACCCTTGAGGGTCTCAAGACGCTGGTGGGGTGTGGGGGGTGCTGCTACTGATCGAAAAGCCAGGTCTTGAGAAGTCATCTGAAGGCCAGGAGGTCTTGGGTCTGCCGTAGGTTGGTGGGGAGGGTATCCCAGGTCTTGGCGGCGAGGTGGGAGAAGGATCTGCCGCTGGCAGTTGTTCTTCGGATATGCGGCACTGTGGCGAGGGCGAGGCCAGCGGAGCAGAGCTTGCGGGTAGGAGCGTAGAAGCTGAGTCGTTTCTTGAGGTACGATGGACCGGCATTATGGAGGGCGTTGTGTGCCTGGATGAGGAGCTTGAAGGTTATCCTCTTGTTGACGGGGAGCCAGTGTAGGTCTCTCTGTTGGGGTGTGATGTGGCTCCTGCGGGGGATGTTGAGGATCAGTCGTGCCGAGGCGTTCTGAATGCGTTGCAGCCGTTTCAGGAGCTTGTTTGATGTTCCTGCGTGGAGGGTATTTTTCCATAGTACAGCCTACTGGAGACGAGGACCTGGGTTACTGTTCTTCTCGTTTCGGTGGGGATCCACTTGAAGATCCTGTGGAGCATTAGTAGGGTGTTGAAGCAGGATGAGGAGAAAGCGTTTACCTGTTTGGTCATGGAGAGGGTGGAGTCGAGGATGACCATCAGGTTGCGTGCGTGGTCAGTGGGTGTTGGGGCTGTTCCCAGTGATGTCAGCCACCAGGAGTCGTCCCAGGCTGAAAGGGTGGAGCCGAGGATGAGGACCTCTGTCCTGGGGCTGCAAAGCGTAACCACTGTGAGGCTCAGTGGCTGAAAATCTTTGATTTGTTGAGCCCCGGGAAATCACAAGAGTTCTGGAGTTACATAAGTCACCTTGGTCGAGGTACAAACCACAGAGAAAACTCCCTCGAGGCATCAGTCTGGGTCTCTCACATAAAAGCGCTCTACAACGAAGAACGACCAATCACTCCGCCACACGATATGCCCTCATTAAGAGAGAATCCGGCTTTAATCATCAATACCACGCCACCCCCCAAAAAATCTCCAGTGTCCAAAATATTTAAAAATTCAGACCAAACGGCACACCGGGCCCCAACGGCCTCCCAGGCCACCTGTTCAAATCAAACATTGACTTCTGGTCTGAAAATTTGACCTACCTATACACTGACTGCTGGCTAACGGGGGATGTGCCTGACTCATGGCGAGGCCCGCTCTTGCACCCAATCCACAAGAAAGGGACCAAATCGGATCCAACGAACTACCGCATGATCGCCCTCTTGGACATCAAGGGCAAAGCCTACGCCAGCGCCATCCTGAAGGACCTCACAGACTGGGCAAGCGAAGAAAACCTCCTGCCATTCTGTCAAACCGGCTTCAGACCAGGGTCCTCGACTGTAGACAATATCACTGCACTTTCTTACCTAGGCAATCGAGCGCGGCTGCGCAAAAGTCTCCCATTATTCGCCTGCTTCATCGATTACTCAGCTGCGTTCGATGGAGTAGATCATACCACCCTTTGGAGAAAGCTGGTCCATTGGAACATCGACCCCTCTTTGTTAAGAGCGATACAATCTTTGTATCAAAACACCTGGGTAAGAATTAAACTTTCAAGTGACTCTGCAACCGACAAGATCGACACGAACCGTGGCTTAAAACAAGGGTGCGTGTTGGCACCCCTGCTGTTTAATTTATACCCAGCAGACATGGAGATAGCCCTGTCGGGGGCAGCCTTAGCAACGCCAAAGATCGGGGAAACCAAAATTCATTTTATGCAATACGCGGATGACCTCGTAATCCTGGACCATACAAAAATAGGGCTTCAAAAGGCACTTACCGCCTTGGCAACGTACAACAACAAACACAGGCTGGCAGCAAACCCGACCAAGTCAAAAATAGTCATCTTTGGGCACTACCTCAAAAAAAAATTGGCAAAATGGAGCCTCGGACACTTGACCTTGGACAGAACACAGAAATACACGTACCTGGGGGTCTCCTTCCATGAATCGGGGTTGTGTGGCACCCACCTAAAGAAAATTCAGGGTAAAGTGAAGACCATCACCTTCGCCCTATGTAAACTACAAGCCTCTTTATATAGCCCATCATCAACTGCCATCCAAAGAGTCGTCAAGGCCAAGTTAATGCCGGCCCTCAATTACGCACAACAGGCGTACCCAGGTAAACTGAACAAGGAGTTGGAAAAAATTCACTGTGGGGCATACAAGAGACTGTACCAGTTACCAAAATGTACAAGAAACACTCTAATTTGCCTGGAATTCTCACTCAACCAACAAAATCTGGAAGAGATGGCGGCCCTAAGCAAATATTACTATCTTACAAAAGCGGCACGCAACAACACACTGAAGGCGGTCTTGAAACATATCTTCATGGAACCCGGGAACCCCTGGTCAGCTACCATTGAATCAGCAATGACCGAACTTAACCTTGCTATTGAGTCGTGGAATCCAGACCTTGTCAACTACACGACCATCAAACATGCGATCAAAAAGCAAGTGCGTGCCGGCTCCCGGGACTTGGACCTTGAGTCTCTTGCGAAAAGAGGCTTTCATGAGTCTCTATGCTTGCCGCACACCGCGTATAACCCTTGAAACCATCTCACGCAGGCCGTGGGCCTCCCAGCCCTCCGTAAGGTTCTAGCCTACAGACTGCACCCCCTCCTGCTCAAAGAACGATACCATCCGGGAAAAGCTGGTATGGGAGTTCGGGAATGCAGACTCTGTAATTACAAACGTGAGTCATTGGCACACTTACTATTCTGCTGCCCTGCCCTACGTGCACCCGCACCCTTTACCTCAGGCCCATCCTTAGGGACGCGGGGTCACGCACAGCTAAGGAAGCAATCTATCAATTATACTCCTTGAGCATAGTAAAACAGATGGCCTCGTTCGGAAAGTTTATACAACAGACCCGGTCCGAGCTGATGGCAGCCAAGGTCGCACAGGAATAGAGACTTTGCTGCGGGACACTGGATGACCCTTCCAGGTCTCCGACTGCGTGTGCCCTTTTGAAGTCTGGGAACTTTTCATAAATGCTTGCCTGCAGAAACATTTTCGGTTTTAACTTTTGTCATTTTATACTTTGATCTTAATGTAATGGTTTTAAGTAACCACACAATAAAGTTATTCATTCATTCATTCATTCATTCATTCATTCATGTGGACCTCTGTCTTCTCCGAGTTCAGCTTCAGTCGTCTGTTCTATCCTGATGTTCTGGTCAGGAATAAGAGGTATGGGGAGGCATGTTGTTGGGCATGGCCTGCTTGGGGAACATCGCCAAAACCTTTGGCTTTTTTCTATCTCCTAGACTTCTCCGACTCTCTGTTCGCTTCCCACATAGGGTAGGAGCAGAGTGCTCGCATGATTTGTTTAAGTTAAGGGGAAATATTGAAGCTGCCTCAGTAACACGGACTGTCTTTTTTGGATTCCTGCTCACCTCTCGCGTTTCCCGCTCCGCGGCAAACGCTCGCTGCTTTGGGGTCTGGTGGCCACAAGAGAGGACAAACTATATCGCCCATCAGTCAACGGGGCTAGGAGGCATCTTTTCGCCACGCCCACCACCAGGTGCTTTAAATCCTGCTGCTGTACCGCGCATCGCGGGAAACTTTGATGCTGCCTCAGTAACACGGACTGTCTTTTTTGGATTCCTGCTCACCTCTCGCGTTTCGCGTTCCGCGGGAAACGCTCACTGCTTGGGGGTCGGGTGGCCACAAGAGAGGACAAACTACATAGCCCATCAGTCAACGGGGCTAGGAGGCATCTTTTCGCCATGCCCATCACCAGGTGCTTTAAATACTGATGCTGTACCGCGCATCCCGGGAAACTTTGATGCTGCCTCAGTAACACGGACTGTCTTTTTTGGATTCCTACTCACCTCTTGCGTTTCCCGCGGAGCGGGAAACGCTCGCAGCTTGGGGGTCGGGTGGCCACAAGAGAGGACAAACTGCATCACCCATCAGTCAACGGGGCTAGGAGGCACCTTTTTGGCACTCCCACCACCAGGTGCTTTAAATCCTGCTGCTGTACCGCGCATCGCAAAAACCTTTGATGCTGCCTCAGTAACACGGACTGTCCTTTTTGGACTCCTGCTCACCTCTCGTGTTTCTTGCTCCGCGGGAAACGCTCGCTGCTTGCGGGTCGGGTGGCTACAAGAGAGGACAAACTACATCGCCCATCAGTCAACGGGGCTAGGAGGCACCTTTTCACCACGCCCACCACCAGGTGCTTTAAATCCTCCTGCTGTACCGCGCATCGCTGTAAACTTTGATGCTGTCTCAGTAACACAGACTGTCTTTTTTGGATTCCTGCTCACCTCTCGCGTTTCCCGCTCCATGGGAAACGCTCGCTGCTTGGGGGACAGGTGGCCACAAGAGAGGACAAACTACATCGCCCATCAGTCAACGGGGCTAGGAGGCACCTTTTCGCCACGCCCACCACCAGGTGCTTTAAATCCTGCTGCTGTACCGCGCATCGCGGGAAACTTTGATGCGGCCTCAGTAACACAGACTGTCTTTTTTGGATTCCTGCTCACCTCTTGCGTTTCCCGCTCTGCGGGAAACGCTTGCTGCTTGGGGGTCGGGTGGCCACAAGAAAGGACAAACTACATCGCCCATCAGTCAACGTGGCTAGGAGGCACCTTTTCGCCGCGCCCACCACCAGGTGCTTTAAATCCTGCTGCTGTACCGTGCATCGCGGGAAACTTTGATGCTGCCTCAGTAACACGGACTGTCTTTTTTAGATTCCTGCTCACCTCTCGCGTTTCCCGCTCTGCGGGACACGCTCGCTGCTTGGGGGTCGGGTGGCCACAAGAGAGGACAAACTACATCGCCCATCAGTTAACGTGGCTAGGAGTCACCTTTCGCTGAAGGACCGGGTTTTTGAACCCAACGGCCTCAGTGAGAACGCCCGATGCCTTCGAGTTCCCGTGTCTTGGCAAACAGAGACACGGGACACTTCTTGATGACGTCAAAGACCAAAGTTTATTGGCTGCAACCAGGAACAGAGATCTACGAAGCACACACGGGTGGTTCGCTAGAGACTGCACAAATTCAGTGAGCGGAGCAAGGTCTTTTATGCCAAAAATCAAGCCTCAGGCAACATTCAAAATTAGCATCGACTTCATACAAATTGACCAATGACAGTGTGACAATTTAAAAGGTAGTGAATGATGACAATCCTACTTTCCATTGTCCAGCCCACCAGAAATGACCAAGCACATTCCAAATTTCTTGTCGGATCAGGCCGAACAAACCCATCATAAAACTCTCAACCCAAATCAGTGATTATGTTGTAAAGGAAAGGCAGAAACAGATTGGAAGTGAGATAGAAAGGTGGGAGCAGTGTACCATAAACTCGGGCACGTCCTACTCTTTGATCTTTATCTGACCAGCTGCTTAACAAGGAACTGGCTCAGCGAGGTCAGCCTCGGGCAAGGAGTCAGTTCGGCCAGGTCATTCAGAAGTCAGCCAAGGCAAACGTGTCTCAAGGACTCGTACGGCCGCAGTCAGGGCCTATGTGAGGGCAACCATACAAAATGGCTGCCGTTCACAAAATGGAACCCGAGGGTTCAAACTAAATCCTTGAATACAGAGTGTTCTCTTAGATCGATTCATGCGAAAACACTCAAACACACTACACTCGTCATTTGCGGTCCGCTGACACCAGAATCGTCTATTTCTGACGACCTTATTTGAACGGGTTTGGAACCACCGAACCAGACCCAAAAACTCACAGAACTATAGACCCTCCTTTTGCCCTTACATAGATAACAGACCCAAACCCATGTTAATCTGAATCTGGATCTATATTCATCAGATCATCGATATGTTGCTGTAGCATCATCCTATTACTTATTACCTCTCTCTGGACAGGTCTCCTTGCACACGAAGTAGCACAGAGGCCACAAATAGCAGGAGCACACTGCACACAGAGACAGAACATGAAAAGGATAGCTAAGACCATCCCAATGACCATCAGAATCTTCCAACCCCAAGTGGATATCAATCCCCATAACCATCCCATCAATGACCAATCTCCTTTGTCCAAATGGACAGAATCGGAGATCTTATGTAGCTTGGAAATGGCCTGGAAAACTGACGGAGCATTGTCTGGTATGAAAACGCAGCAGCTCGATTGAATTAGTTTACAAACTCCACCTCGATCTGCTAGTATGACATCAAGGGCAACTCTATTTTGGAGTGTCATAAGTCTATCCGACTGGAGCTCAGCAGTCAAGTTACTAAGGGCACTGGCAGTTTCGACTATGGTGGACTCAACCACTCTCGTCAACTGGCGAATATTCCTGCTGTTAGCCATCGGTCCCCAGAACGGCAGAAAACCCTTAAAGAAATCTTCCAACTCTTGCCCTGCAGTGTCTTCTTGGCTCAAGACACCTCTAGCAACTCTTGTCTTATGGTAATCTGCCGTAGCTGTAAAAGTGGGAAGCAATAGGAAAGAAACAAAACATGTGCCCGAAAAGTCAGGGGGCAACCATGTATATGCTTTGTCGTAGCAAACAAAGTAGGTACCCTTAGCAGCTAAAAATGCTGGTGAAGACTGAGACGTAAATACATAAGTATCCGTACAAACGCTCTTCCCTAACTGAGCTCTTTGATTCTTGCCATTACCCTGCAGACAATAGCGACCCTGATGGGGCACTATCCAAATCGGTGGAGAACTCTTCGCTCGCTGGTTAACACTCAGACTAACTCCATATCCAGTAATATCCCATCCACTATAGGGTTGCTTCTCATCTATCGGAATAGTTTCAACAGCATTAGTCCCTTTAACCATGTCGACTATGCCTCTTGCAACAGCACTATTCTTCGGGTTGTCGTTCGGTGAATGTAGGGGATAAAGACTATGGGCATAAATAAACATCGTTCTATAAGCCCAAATCGAACCATTTAAACTGAAGGGCAAAACTAAGTACGCAATACCCTTATCGATCGTATGGGGAATTAGACCACAGATCCAACAGTTTGTCGTGTTCATCACTAACTGGTGTTGGTGCAAAAGTTGGATAAAGGAATTATTGGCAAATTCCAATCGTCTAACTACCTCATGTTCAGGCAAAAGATGAAAATAATGAGAAGAAATAGTAGGTGGAGGTGTAGGTTGCACAGTGGGATTAAACGCTACTTTTAAAGAGAATGTCACATAACCAATTATGAATGTCATTAAACTCAATAGCAAAAATAAACACGGTATTATAAATTGTTTCGTCGTGATCAATTTGCATAACTTCTTTCTAAAAATCATTGTCCTTGCAGGTCTCTCCAACTCGAAGAAATCCATCCTAAACTAAATATGCTGCTCGCGATGGTGGGTGTTCTATGCTAAGGAATGCCTCTGTCAACCCCGGGCAACTCCCTTAGGCCAACCAGAACCCTCGACCTAGTATCTAAGGCTTGCACTCCAAAGACTTTCGGCAACCCCGACCCTACAGCTGAACCCGGATGGCGGTTCGAAAAACAAAAATTAGTAGATCCTCGGTGGAGAGTTAAACTGCAAACAAAAAAATCATAAAAACTTTATTTGCGCTTTATTTGTCCATGACTCTCGGTCGCAAATTATAGCGGCTTCTTCCAGGCAATTCTTGATCTTTAAACAGCAAATCAGGCTCAGTAGTGTTCAAGCGATTCAAAGGAGGCACTGCTTTTTGTAAAAGATCATCACTTTGACACTCATAGTTCGTACCAATCAGACCAGCATCACTGAATGGCAAAAACCGTGGAACAATGTCTTTTTCAGAATCTGGAAGTCCCTCCTGGACCCACTTATCGTACGGTAAGGGCAAAGGTGCTCGCTTACAGTGTACACCGTGGATCCAGTTTCTTTTGCCTTGTACTCGTATTGCAGATCGTGTAGACAAGAGGACTTGGAAGGGTCCCGTCCAGCGGGGCTGATCGTTCTTACTCCGCTGAAAATTTCTTACGAATACCCAGCTTCCATGTTCAATAGCGTGGCCTGGATCTTCTGAAACCTGTGGTAGGCTCTCATATACCTGTTGGTGTAAGACACGCAATTTAGTCGTTAGTTCGCGCAAATAATCAAGCAACACAGGATGTTCGATCTCACTAAATCTAGTTGGTCTTGGCACACCCCAAATATTTGCTGGGCGACCAAAGACCACTTCATAAGGGCCCAGACCCATTCTTGAATGCACAGTCATTCTTGTAGACAGGAGCGCTAAAGGCAAAGCACCTGGCCACTGTAGACCACTGCTCGCTTGGATTTTGGCCAATTTTAATTTAAGAGTGCCTTAAAGCACTCGATTATACCAGCTGATTGGGGGTGATTTGCAGCGTGAAACTTCTGCCGAATACCTAGTCCCTCACACACTCTCCTCATGACTTGACCCACAAATTCACTCCCATTGTCACTCCAGATAATTCTTGGCATTCCGAATATAGGGAAAAACTCTTTTATGAAAACTTTTGCTGTGGACAAGGCAGTATTGTCCTTAAGGGGATAAGCTTCAACCCATCTAGAAAAAGAGCAAACAACCACTAGAACATATTTCAAGTTGTTGCATCTCTCCATGTGGATGAAATCTAGTTGCAAAGCCTCGAACGCATACGTAGGAGGAGCAAAATGACCAGCTGGTGTTGGAGTTCCCTTACCAGGATTGTACATCAAGCACACCATACAGTTCTTGACCAAATTCTCTGCACATTTTGGAATTCCCGCATTCTGCCAAACCGGAGCCAACAACTTGCAAATCCCTTTCACGCTGATATGTGCCATGCCATGAGCCATTGTAACAACTGGAAGCACATACGCGTTAGGCAACAACCATCTCTGATGTTTGGACAAATCAGTCCAACAACCATTCGAATCCAATCTACCCTTGCTTTCTCTCCATTCATTCAACTCTTTCTCTGTAGCTTCAGCTTGAATGGATTTCACACTTTCAATCGTATCTTCACACATACTCTTCTCAGGAACCCATCTCGCCGGACCCGCAACATACATTCGGCTCATCACATTTCTCGCAGTGTCTTTCGCAACTTCATCTGAAAACGCATTACCACGACCAACATCATCCGTAACTTTCTTATGGGCACTGCATTTCACGATCGCTACTTGTAATGGTAAAGTAAGAGATTCAAGAAGCTCATTCACCAACTGTCCATGCTGGATCTTTGTCCCATGCGAAGTCAAGAACTCACGTCCACGCCACAAACGTCCAAAGCTATGAGCCACGCCAAAGGCATATTGGCTATCAGTATACACATTCACTCGTTTTCCTTTCGCCAACACACATGCTCTCGTTAGTGCAATCAATTCTGCTGCTTGTGCTGAATTATGTGGAATACGTGCAGCTTCAACAATCGTATGCAAAGTCGTAACAGTCTAAGCCGCAGTCGTATCACCATTCGGCAACTTAAAACACGAACCATCAACCCACAAGGTACCATCACACTCAGAAAGAGGAGTGTCTTTTAGGTCTATTCTCCCTTTCGTTTCTTCTTCAGTTCTCAGAAAGCAGTCATGCTGTTCTTCACTATCATCTTCCTCAAATGAAATGGGCAACAACGTGGCTGAATTCAACGTGTTGCATCGTTTAATATGCACATGACTCGCTAACAATGTCAACTCGTAACCTGACAACCGAGCACTAGTTAAATGCTGTGTCTTCGTACGGTTCAACAAGGTATCCACCTCATGTGGAACCATGGCCATTAACGTGTTGTCCATAACTAAGCCAACAGACTGTCGTATTGAAACAGCCGCTGCCGCTGTGGCTCTCAAGCAACTCAGCAACGCTCTAGCTACAGGATCTAAAGTCGACGAAAAGTAAGCACATGGGCGTTGCTTATCGCTGAACTGCTGAGTCAAGACTGACAATGCACATCCCTCTCTCTCGTGGACATACAGTGTGAAAGGCTTACTGTAGTCGGGAGTACCCAACACAGGAGCCGAACACAATGCATTGCGTAATTCCGAAAAGCTCTTTTGACATTCGTCAGTCCAAGGAATAGGATTTGGAGTATCCTTAACAGTAAGTGCTATCAAAGGCTTCGCTAACAAGGAAAAATTCGGAATCCACTCTCTACAGTATGACGTAATACCCAAAAACGCACGTACTTCTCTCTGTGTCTTAGGAACACTCATTTTCACAATAGCTTGTATTCTCTCGGGGGTCAATTTCCTTCCCTCCTTCGATAAGAGGTGACCTAAGTAGGTTACTTCTTGTCGACAATATTGCAACTTGGAGAGAGAAACTTGGTGATGACAATCAGACAAGTGACGTAACAACGTCAAAGTGGCTTCCCTACAAATATCTTCGGTATCAGCAGCCACTAGCAAATCATCAACGTACTGAATAAGGGTTGCACCATCAGGTAAAATCAACAAATCCAGTTGTTTCTTCAAAGCTTGGTTATAGATCGATGGACTCTCGCAATAGCCTTGAGGAGCGCGCTTAAAGCGAAAACTGCGACCTCCTAAAGAGAATCCAAAGATATCCCTACTCTCTATGGCAATCGGGATACTGAAGAAAGCATTCTTCAAGTCAATCAACGAAAACCATGTGGCTGTAGCCGGAATCAGAGTCAACAAAGCAGTAATATCAGGCACAACAGGAAATTGTGGAACAACAATCTTGTTCACTTCGCGAAGATTGATGACAAACCTATATACAGGAGGCTGTGAAGAATCAGTTCTCTTCAAAACAGGTAAAACAGTACTATTGCACACATTACCTCTTGTTTCCTCAATGACACCCTTGTCGATCAGATCATAAATGATCGCTAAAAGTGCACGCTCACCTTCACTCGAGATTCGATATTGTGGAATGCGCGGTAACTTAGCATTTGCCTTCAGCGTCACAACATATGGGGGAATGTCCAGTAGGCCTACATCATTTGGACCAGTAGACCACAATGAATCAGGTAAAGAAAACCATTCAGATGGAAGACTATCTTTTGACAAGTACATCGGAGAGATCACTCTCTCACCCAAGGTAAGATGAACTCCTGACGGAGAACAATACAGTGTCGCATACAATCTCTTCAGTAAATCCAAACCCAACAAATTCTCATTACAACCGGTAGTCAAAAGAAGGGTTGCTTCGATCTTACACGGTCCAACAGAAAGAGACAATGGAGCAGAAATTGGATTAGTAACGGGGGCGCCAGAAAAACCTGCAGAAACATTATCAAAGCCAGACAAAGGTGCGCCAGGGAGTTTAAAGTGCATAATAGAACTCTTTGAAGCACCAGTATCTAGCAGAAAAGGTTCTGACACACCTGATGCAATCACTTCAACATAGGGTCCACTCTGATCTACTGGAACTGAAACAACTCCCTCTCTATGTCCATGGCAGTCCTAACAATCATTACCGCTCACTTCGTCACCTTCAACATAATAATCATCCATATAGTACTGTGCTGTCCAACCAGACGAACCTTGCTGCTGATCAAAACTATTCATCGCGTTCTGTGGAGGCAAAGGACGTACGTTCTGTCCGCGACCTCTACCTCTAGGCACTTGTTGAGCACCTCGACCTCTAACACAAGAAACACCATTTGTGCGCTGTAACAAAACCGGACAACTATTCTTGAAATGACCCTCTTCTCTGCAATAGGCACACTGATTAGGCCCATACGGGAAACGCTGTTGAGAAAACTCGTTTCTTTGCGAGTTCCTCGAATATTGCTGATTCTGCTGATAATTGCATTGACTATTAGTACGGGTGGATAAGCTTGTTGTAGAAGAACTTTAGTCTTCAATTCCTTAGTCTTCTTATCCGCTTTCTCTAACTCATCTTTGCGCCTATTTTCCTAGTACTGAGCCGTAGCTAAAATCTGTGCTGACGTGGAAACGGCCCAAGCACTCTCGGAATCCTTCAACTTAGTGCACAACTCGGGAAGCAAATTATGCACAAATTTATCAACGAACAACCTCTGACCACCCTCGGTAGCCATATCCTGACCACTATGATCTACAAAGGTTTCTTCAAACTGCATGAAGAAATCAGACACAGTCTCGTCTTTCTTCTGCTTACATGCAGACAACTTGTCCCAATTAACACACACTTCGGGCATCAAAGTCTTCATATAGGTAATTATCCTACCAGGATGTTCAGTAATAAGATCTTCAGGCTTAGCAGCTCCAACTTGTCTATCGTTTGCAGCAACAAGATTAACCCATGTATCACCCAATTCATTATCATGATCCGTATGTCGAATCACATTCCAGATAGGCTGTGGAACAACATTACCAAACAACATGTCTATGTCCGCTAAATTCATAATGCACAAACCCACAGTTTGAGTGAGCTCTTTATAATATCCCGCCGGATTTTTGCGCGGATCAGGTAAAGTCTGCTTAAGTGCTAGAACTTCAGCACGCTTCCGTGGAACATGCACCCACACTCGTTGAAAGTGCGCAGCAACATTTCCATCTTGAGGTCTCCAAACTGGAGGAACCTCACGCATCGGATACTGACGCGCTTGTCTCCTAACTGACGAATCAGGCTCAAACAATTGCTCGGAAGGAGTATTATTACGAAACGACACCGCTCTCTCAATGTCAAGAAGACTCACAATCGTCCCTTTCGCAAACTCGGAACGCACTCGATATAATTCTTCAGCCGCTTTACCCACTTCGTCCATCCACTGTTCATGGAGGAACACACACATCATTTCGAAAACATATCGTTGCTTTGGTGCTTTCCATTGTCGAAAAACATCCATAATACCCTCAAGATCATACTGAGAGGTATACGTAACCCATCTACGCGCCATGTGATCCAACACTACACGCTCATCCGTGTCAGGCAACTGACTACGTGATTGTCTATCCTCATGCACTGGAGACATACCCAATCGTCCCAACAAAGGAGAAAAGAAACCAGAAACAGCAGCAGTCATTCGCTGCCTAGTAGAAGGAGAAGATGGAAGAATAAGGGAAGACGGAATAATAGTAGAAGAATCCAAAGTCGGACCAGAAGGAGTATTACAGACAGACGTAGGAGTAACAGACAAAGGGGGAGGCAAAGTTAGCGGCCCCTGAGGAGGCTGCGCCAAAGGAACAGTAGCCAACGGAAGAGGAGCTGGCTGTGGAGGAATCACAGGTGGTGCAACAACTGGATGTTGCACAGCCACAACTGGTGGCGGTGGTGCCGTAGCACTCTGTGCATAAGGGGGTGGCGAACTCAGGAGATGCGACATTAAAGGATCTTTCGCAAGGTCTTTCTTCTGTTCCTGTTCTTTAGGCGGTAAAACTGGGTAGCATCTATCTACCACTAACTTCTTTGCTCTAAGCATCTGTTCGCTTTCTTGCTCTTCCTATTATCCCTAAACGCAACAGCAGCTTGTACCATTGACATACCTCGTTCTCGTTTATTCTTCTTCGCTAATTTAATTTCTTTCTGTTTGGCTTCTTTGCGCCATATGCGGAAAGAGTCAAACATTGCCAGCCGGGCTTTCATCTTAAACAGCTTCGCTTCAAGATTATCTAAAATCTCACTTTCAAAACTACCGTAATGGGGCCACTGTAGGACACCGTCTTTCCTTGTGTACTTTACCCATATCTCATTATAACTAATAGGGCCCACACCATGCTTCACGTATAATTCATATGTAGGAGTTCTGATTGGAGGAACCGGACACGAATCCTCTAACCGGGAATCCTTAGAACAACCACAACTAAATATCTTTCCAAGTCTGCTAAGACCAGGCATCTTGCACACTAGTCTAGCTTCAAACAACAAGGGAAATCTCAAAAACGATAGTCTCACGAATACACGAGTCCCTTGGCTTTCGGGCCTGCAGGTACCAAATCAAAGCGATCCACTAAAGGGATACCAAAAACAAACTAAGGATTCGGAGACGCTCCACTCATACTTAACTGAAATGTCGATGGCGTCACCAGAAGACCTGTCAATCGTCTCGCTCTACAAATCGTCTAAGGCTCCAAAACAGGGCGACAGTCAGGGCAGCAATCCTTCGTAGCCGTCGGAAAGCGGGAAACTTCGCAGCAAAGACTTTCGGACCACGCCGACATACAGGGGTCGATGAAGTGGTAGGCCTTCCTCCAGAATTTTCACACGAAGCTCCTCACGATCTTCGGGCTTGGACCGGTACCGCTGAAGTCGCCCTACGTTGGGCGCCAACTGAAGGACCGGGTTTTAGAACCCAGCGGCGTCAGGGAGAACTCCTGATGCCTTCGAGTTCCCCTGTCTTGGCAAACAGAGACACAGGACACTTCTTGATGACGTCAAAGACCAAAGTTTATTGGCTGCAACCAGGAACAGAGATCTACGAAGCACGCACGGGTTGTTCGCTAGAGACTGCACAAATTCAATGAGCGGAGCATGGTCTTTTATGCCAAAAATCAAGCCTCAGGCAACATTCAAAATTAGCATCGACTTCATACAAATTGACCAATGACAGTGTGACAATTTAAAAGGTAGCGAATGACGACAATCCTACTTTCCGTTGTCCAGCCCACCAGAAATGACCAAGCACATTCCAAATTTTTTCGTATCAGGCCGGACAAACCCATCATAAAACCCTCAACCCAAATCAGTGATTATGTCGTAAAGGAAAGGCAGAAACAGATTGGAAGTGAGATAGAAAGGTGGGAGCAGTGTACCATAAACTCGGGCACGTCCTACTCTTTGATCTTTATCTGACCAGCTGCTTAACAAGGAACTGGTTCTGCAAGGTCAGCCTCGGTCAAGGAGTCAGTTCGGCCAGGTCATTCAGAAGTCAGCCAAGGCATACGTGTCTCAAGGACTCGTTCGGCCGCAGTCAGGGCCTATGTGAGGGCAACCATACAAAATGGCTGCCTTTCACAAAATGGAACCCGAGGGTTCAAACTAAATCCTTGAATACAGAGTGTTCTCTTAGATCGATTCATGCGAAAACACTCAAACACACTACACTCGTCATTTGCGGTCCGCTGACACCAGAATCGTCTATTTCCGATGACCTTATTTGAACGGGTTCGGAACCACCGAACCAGACCCAAAAAGTCACAGAACTACATCGCCACGCCCACCACCAGGTGCTTTAAATCCTGCTGCTGTACCGCGCATCGCGGGACGAGCCGGGCGAAGCCCTGGCCAAGGGTGGGCACAGTCTGTGGCTGTCCGGGGCAGGAGGGGGCAGGGCTGGGCCACCCCCCTAACGTTTGGACATTGGACATTGTCAGGTACTTGGGTATTACCACTGTTCGTAGCTCAACCTGTTAGTCCTGCTGTGGGGTGTTTGTATTAGCGAGTGTTGTTTCCCCTATGCCAAAGACTACTCGCTCTGGGAAAAGCATGCGGGGTGGCTATATAAGTTGCACAATGGATCAATTCATCACCGAGCTTTTTTGGTGATTGAGAAAGAGATTGCAATTACCGAACGCCGCCTTTCTCTTGAGCCCCTTAGCCACAAGAGTTCCTCCCTTGGGCCCTTGGCTCTAGCAGCTTCCCCGGTTCATACAATTGTGTCTTCTGTCTCAGCATCTCCTAGTGCTAGTGTTAAGTGTCATCCCCAAAAGTGCCTATTGGAAGGGTACACCACACACCCAGTGCGGCTACGGCATTGGCTAGTCAGGGGACATGGCACCGATCATGCCCTGTGGGACTCCCAGCCCATTATGTCTCCAACTCAGGATGGCATCACCACCCAGAGGGCACCTCCCCTACCACCGGAGCAGTCCTAGTGTATGTCCATAGGGGTGAGGCTCGGGGTAGGCATGTGGCTAGGTTGGGGTCCGGGCGCGACCTCTGTCCAAATAGGAAAAACCCCTCCGCAGGCTCTCCTTACCCCAGAGGCCAGTTTGCCTTTATGGGACACCCTTTTCGGTCGTGAGGCCGGAGCATTTCCCCACTGTGTGTGCAATGTAGAAGGGCATGCACCCTTCCGACATACTGTAGAAAGCGGCACTGAGCTGAAGGGGTGAAAATGATCCTCTGCCTGTCAAGACAAGCTGTGGGTGCGTTAGCACCAAAGTGGTGCTGGGCCTATATCCGTCCTGCTAGTGCCAGTTGGCATGAGCCCTTGCGCCAGTGATATTTCTAGACCCCTGCTACCAGCCTGGAAAGATTGGCCAGTATGCACAGTGGCACGACAGAAGTGCTTAGCGTGAGTCTGGCCCGCCAGTTGTCAGCCGGATAGCGTACAGACATCACGGCTTTCCTGGAGACTCAGGCTGCCGGCCTGCCACGACAAGCCAATGTGCATGCTGGTTCTCATGTTGAGCCTTACAGCACGGCCTTTTCCCACTGTACTGCAGTGTGAATGCGCATTCACCCTTCCTGCGCGTGTTTGGAAGTGGTGCGTAATTGATGCTTGTAAAGGGAGGTAAAGTCTGTCTTTGCGGCCTGGGTGTGCACTCACCTCGGGTGTAGTTAATCTATGTGTCCGATCTGCTCTGGCATGCAGGTGTTTGCACCTGCATGGACTGCGTGTTCAGAAAATGTGTCTGATCTGCCACAGCCAGTCTGAGAGAGCGCCTTTGAGCGTGTACTCCGGCTGGCCCGTAGCAAGCACGGTCCAGCCTGGTGCGGTCGTTTACCTCCACTAGGATGGAAGGTTAAGGGATGGGCTGGTACCTACGGTGTGCGCTGCCCAGGTAGGAAGGAAGACCCACGAGGAGTTCCCCTACAGAGGAGGCTGGCTCTTTTCTCAAGTTAGCCTGCCGAAGGGTTTGCCGGTATTTCAAGCTGCAATAGGGTATTGCAGTGGGGCAGCCTTCTGATGTTTCCTATCAATGTATTCACTAGGCCAAACCTGTTACAATGATCACAGTGGACTTGGCATATCTTGCGTGGAAATTCCACTTATGGAAAGTGGACATTTTTATGCATCAAACTTTTTGTGTGCCATGGTATCTGGTGCCGGTCAACAGTTATGTTATGTTATGTTAAATACATTTATATCGCGCTTAGCTACTCAATAGCATGCATAGGTAAAGGCAGACAGTACCAAAGAACGGCTAAAGAATGACTAAAACAAGAATGATTTAAGTCTTTTTTTGAACATCACATGAGCCTGAATGCTCCAAAGCGCCCAAGGAAGAGCGCTTCCAGGCAGCACTAGCTTTCCAAACAAGCGAGCAACCACCCAGCCTATGATGCCTAAATCTGGGGGTCTGCATTAGGAGTTGCGAGGAGGATCTCAGCTGTCTGGCCGGGGAGTAGAAAGCAAATCTATTCTGGAGATACCTCGAGCCCATACCAAAAAGGGACCTGTGGGCAATGGACAGCACTTTGAATTGAATTTGAACCTCCACAGGAAGCCAGTGCAGGAAGCGCAAATGCGTACACACAGTGCACCTATTTGACAGGCCAAGCAGGAGTCTGGCGGCAGCGTTTTGAACAACCTACAGTTTACGTAGAAGGTACCCAGGAATGCCCACATACAGTGCATTCGCATAGTCAAAGCAAGATAAAATTAAAGCGCGCACCACTGTTTCCTTAACAGGACCTGGGAGAAAGGGAAGGAATTTTCTCAGGGCCTTCAAGGTGACAAAGCAAGTCCCGACAAGCTTGTTGACTTGTGTCACGAAATTCAGATTTTCCGAAAACCAGATTCCTAAATTTTTTGTGATATTATTCTCTGCACTTGGCAGGGGAAAACCCGGAGGACACAGCTTAGCTCTGAAGTCGGCCGGAAATGTTCCATACAAAAGAACCTCGGACTTCCCTTCATTGCACTTCAGCTGGGCCTGGGCGAGCCAATGGAAGACATAGGTAAGGCAGTGTTGTGCCGCCTGGACCGATTCATCATCTTTTCCTCAAGAAAATAACAGCTGGGTATCTTCAGCATAAGCCATCACCTTAGCCCCCAATGATTCCGCTAGAAAAATCAACGGGGTGACATAGATGTTGAAAAAGAGGGGACTAAGGGATGATCCCGGCGGGACACCAGTAGCCAGCTGCTGAGGCTCAGAGGCACAGGGGGGGAGCCAGACCTGCTGCGTTCGGGCTTCAAGAAAGGACCTGATTCAACCTCAGACCGAACCAGAGACACCGATCTCCGAGAGGCGATTGAGGAGCAGAGCATGCGGCACCGTGTCAAATGCCACCGAGAGTTCAAGCATAACCAAAGCGTCCCTCCCGCTGGCATCCAAACACTCTCTAGTTGCCTCTGCCACCTCTACCAAAGTTAATTCTGTACTGTAGGCTGCCCGGAAGCAGCAGGCCAAATGCCTCAACATAGTGGATAAGCTAGTTGGTGACTACTTTCTCTCATAACTTGGCTAAACTGGGCAAAAGCGAGATTGGCCCATAATTCCCAGGTATTGCAGGATCAAGCTCCAGCTTCTTGAGGAGAGGGAGAATCAGGGCCTGCTTCCATGGCGTGGGGGCCATAGCCTCACTGAGAGGCATTTTAATAATTTGGTGAACTTCTGGATTAATAATGTAAGCGGCGGCAATCAAGGAGTCTAGCTGTACAATGGTCCTTGGGGGATCCGGACTTCAAAGCTCTAATAATTTTTAAAGTGACGGATGGGTCGACCGGTGCAGAAGTTGACAATCTATTAGCCAGTCCCAACGTCGGATGCCCAGAAGTGGGGACTAAAAGCCCTCTCGCCTGGACGGAGAAAGAAGCTTGAATGCTACTAATTTTGTCCACAAAAAACTGGGAAAGCGTAGTACAAGTGATAGAGGCAGGCTTTGCTCAAATTAATGCACAGGGGCCATGACATTTTTAACTATGGCAAATATCTCCTTCAAATTATTATTAGCTGAATCAATCCGTGAGGTATAATAGAGACTTTTGGCGTTGAAAATAGAAGAGTGGTAACTCTTTTGTTTAGCCCTAAGGGCCAGTTTGGATACAGGGCTATAGCCCCCAGAGCGTGAAGGAGCACATCTTGGCATTCCCCAGCGACAGTCATAAACAATTGGGCATGCAATTGAAATAGCCAACCTCTGTCATTTGTGGGCCTGGCGGAATATACAGGTGCAGCGATTGTGACACCATGCCTTTGGGGCCAGATCATGGCCCCCATAAAGAAAGACATCTGCATTCCATGGCCTTAAAGCAGAAAGGACATAAATTTAAGGGGCACATCTGTGGGTCAAAGGAATTCCCTTTGAACCTTACGTCAATTTCAAAGGCCCAATAGGGTATAATTACCCAGTGTCACCCCACCATCAGGCAAGATCTACTTGTTGGGATGTCAGACCAGAGAACCTGGTATTCGTGGTGCACATTGCCAGAGTCTCTGTTGTGCAAATGGAGAATAACTGTCTGTTGAAAGGACTGAAAGCCAATGACCTGCTGACATGTGGCACCCTGACTTGGGCTCCCGAAGAACAGTTGCCTGGTGTCCAGTTCTCTCAGAGGTCTCTGGGATATAAAAGATCTCCTAGAAGGGGCCCACACCATCTACTGGTGACGTCTGGAGAGCGGTGCTGAAAGCTGGACAGCATGGTGTGAGCTTGGAACTCACAAATTGGGTCTGGAAACCAGAGTGCCTAGTGCATAGCTCAAGAAGTTGCGCACATCTATGGTGAAGTGGTTCCTGTACTGCAGGAACCCCAGCACGCTACGCCTCTTGTTGATGGTGAGTGGATTCACCGGTTGCTGTCAATCCCACATGACCCGCTTCATCGACTGGACCGCACTTTCTCTCATGCGCCATGCTGACTGCCTGATCATTTCATTCAGTGTCCGATTCCCAGGTTGCGACCCACCGAGATGGGGAATGTAACCATTGCAGAGTCTCATTCTACCTCGTGAGACATTGCTGAACTTGTGCCTGTGTGCGTGGCCGGAACCATCTGATACGACTGCCAGATTGTCAGGGCACAACCTGGATCAGCATGTAACCAATTGTGTGCTTCCTCAAGTCAAAAAGCTCCCCTGTGGGTTGTTCCCAATTCACTTTGTGGCAACAGGTAGGAGTGTGTGGAAATGAGTAGGCTGGAGGAGCCCTTCAGAGATAGTTTGGGAGTAGTTTAAGAGACTGTATGACCTCCACTGTGCTTCACAGGACTGGGCTAGTAACAGAAGGCCCTGGTGAACCCCCGTTTGTAATATTTTACTGCTCTCAACCCATTTCTGCTTTGCAACTTGCTGGTGAACTTCCTAAGGGGCACTAAGATCCCCTTTGTTTATGTCTAACTCTTGTTTATGCTTACTGTCTATCCCCACCTGCTTTCTGGGAACGAAGACGAGGTGCGAAATGAGTGGCCTTGTCTCTGGAGGAAGGGGCTGGTGAACTTCCATCCGGCGTGTCTATGACAGTAGAGGGGAATTGGAGAGTGGTTGGAGCTTTGGAGACACAGGGTCTGCGGGGTATTACCTATTGACCTGCTTGGTATCAGTGGCACACATTAGGGTGTCAGGTGCATATGTGAATGAAAGTGCCCATGCAGACCAGGCTGTTTTATTGCGTAATGGTGCTAAGTGAGTGTGTGGGAGTGACTGTCTGTGAACCCCCTGTGTTCATGACACTGGCTGGCAGCTTTAATTTCTACATGGTTCTTGCGCCAAAAGAATTTTACCCTTCATCATTGGGTTTACCCGTGTTGCCTTATCCCGCGGTGCTGCTAAAAGTGTTATATTTCTGTGTATGTACATATTACTGACATTGTTGTAGGCCAAGGTGCACCTCATCGCTTTGATATTATTAGGATTATGAGTGTGATCCAGGGCTGATAACATGTCGCACCACTGAAGGGTGCTGTGGGGAGGGATTAGAAGCTGACTTTTCCCATATGTGAACATTGTCAAGATCCGATCAATACGAACTGGGTCTAGTACTGCTAGTAATATTGGCAAGTGTGATTCCGCCCCAGGATTCCATGATCTTCATGTCACATTGTTTAATGTGTGTGTTGAATATAACCAGCATTTCTTGACGTCAAGTGTGAAGTATCTCATTTGTGTCATGCAGAACCTTTATTGTGTGCGCGTACTGTGCTCTTTGCTTAACACATTGCTTTTGAAGGGTGCCTGACTGCTCAATGCCAAGCTACCCAAGTGTGATAACGTGTTGTACGGTGTGTTTAATCACATGCCATTGAAGAAAGTGGTTCCTTCAGTCAACCAGACAGTACCGGTTCCAACACATGTGATAGGTAAAGGTATTCCTGGATATCTGGGAACCCTCTTCCTTACATTGGTGTGCTACCATGCATACCAGAGGCTTTATCTTAATGTGTTTTTTTTGTCAGCAATGCAACAAATTAATGGTCTGAATAGCGTTGTACCACAGTGCTCCTTTGCCCATTGCTATGCTGCTAATATCTGAAGTTTGCGTCACTTTTCATATTTTTGTGTTTTTATTTTTTTTTAATAGTTTTATATAGCACAAACTTGACCCTGTATCGGGTATCAGAGTGCTTTACATAGCACCAGATGTGAGATACATGAGGACACATTCGTCATTTTGTTAGGCACTGGGAGATTAGGTGATTTGCTCAGAATCAGAGAATGTTCAGCGTCATTGCCAAGACTCGAACCTGGTTTCCCAAATTCGAAGTCAACAGCCGTGGCCATTAGGTCAACTCCTCCCCCTGTTTATGATGTCAATATCTTTTAATGTCCTTTATTACCCTGTGTAGTCCTGATGAGAGGAGGGCGTGTGGATGATAAAACAGTAACATAAGATGATCGCACACAGGCCTATCTTTCATGATCTGAGTCGCCAGCAGCTGCCCCATGTCCTGCTGCTGACGTCTGTGGAATCGGCTTCCCAGGCCCGCCCTTTTCCTCTGTCAGATTCTGGCGTTTGTCTCTATACGCGGAGCTCTGGTGATGATGGATAGGAAAAGTTGAAGGAGCCAGAAGCACAGCTAAAATAGCCTCAGGAGCTGCCGCTTAGGTTTTGCTGAGGCTCTGCTTGCAAGTTGCAGTCTACAGGATTGACCAACTTCGATCCTCTTGCAGGTAGCTGAGCTCAGATCGCTCTGGCATCCATCAGGATTTTCTTTGCTTACGATTTTCTGCCTATGATTATTCAGGGCTGGATAGGAACACCTAAGCCTTGGCGAAGGACTGTGCTATGCTCGCGTAGTTTGCAAAGTTTGCACTACTTTGCACTATGCAAAATGCATGTAGCACAGTGCAAAAATGCGTAGTATAGCATCGCGGTCATTTTTTGCTTGCTCACGGTCCTCAACGACAAGTTGGTGACCGCGAGCGAGCAAAATGACATCCCTGTGAGACTTTTTCCTTGTTCGCGATCAGCAACATCAAGTTGCCGATCACGATTGTGGAAAATAAACCTTCCGGTGAGAATCTCAATGCATGGAGGTCAGGTTTCTCATTGCGAGTGGTCGTGTATGCTCGCGACCGCTCTGGATGAGAAACTACAAGTCTGCGTTGAGAAAGCTGCCGCTCTTGGAAAAATCTACTCGAGCGGCAGAAAACGACAGCTCGCACTGTGCAAGATGCCATTTTCAATGATTGCACAGTGCTGACAAGCATCCGGCACTGTGAAATCATCGTGTACAGCGCAGTACGCAGTTCGCGTAGTGATATGCGTATGTCACGTAGTGCGAAGTGCACTTCCCGTAGCTACGCGTAGCACTACTATGCGAACTACGCCCAGGGTTAGGAGCACCTGAGGCTGTTTGCTGATACAAGTAGGCGGTAAGGCGACACTCAAGGTATGTGCTCCTCACTGGTTCCTGCCTAAAGGGGGTCTTCCCTGTCATTAAATATTCTGCGGCATAGGTGATTCATATTTAATAATGTTATAGGCCCCATACTGTCATGCAACACGTTTGCACTCATATTTCTTCTCCAGTCCCTCCTGTCCCCCCAAACAAGGTCAGAAAGCATCTCAAGGCAGAAGTGCTAGATGGCAAGATAAACAGATGGAGATTCTGGCAGGCACTCTGGTTTTCTCTTTTAATCCTGGCCAGATTGTGAAAGAGGGTGATGATGCAGTTGGTGGTTCACTTCTCCACAAGTTAAGCTTTGTAGAGGCTCAAGCAGAAGTAGCACGCATCTCCATTTCAATTTCTAGTGGCTCAGAGAACTTAACTCCTTCTCCAGCTCAACCGATGACAAACACAGAGCACGATAAAAATGAAGAAAACCGGCCATCTCAAAAAGTAAAAACATTCCCGTTATTTAAAAATGTAGGGCTTAAGCCTGACTGTGCAGAAGGCCATGCTGATGCCAGCATGGGGCTATCACCAGGCAACTCCTATGGCAATATGACATCAGGTGGATGAACACCATTAACACCTGATGAGGGCGACTCTCAAAATGAGAGTGAAAGCCAAATAGTAAGGCTCCAGCTGTCCTCCTGATCTCGGATTAACTTTCTCCTGGACCCTCTACAGTACAGAATTTCGGCTCAAAAGCGATTGTCACTCTTGAACTTAATGCTACCCCGCAAGCATCTTGCCTCAAAAATTCCAGAGCTCTGCAGAACTTTCTACCAGAGACTGATAAAGGTGCTCGATAAAATTTGGCAGCGATACGTGTGCTAAAGGTATAGCAAGCTTTGGACACAGAGTTATTAAATCAAAGACTTACAAAGATGGAGGAAACCTAACTGGCACTTCCAAAACAGCTAGAGGCAGCTGAGCAAATAATTTTAGATATTGAAGATAAACTGGAACTCCTGCAATCTTGTTCTACACCTTAGTTTGCGAAAATCACCAAATTAGAATCACTGGAGAATCATGCAAGACGCTCCAATCTCAGGTGCATTGGAATTCCAGAAGGAAGCAAATCCCAGGGTCAAATACAGTCAGTTCCTTAGCTCATCAATATGTTGATTAAAGATCATATTTTACCATCAGCACCTGAGGATTTGACAATTATGCTGGTGCATAGAGTTCCTTTCCATTAGCCACCAGGGACTAAATATCCACAAACTACCTTAATGAACATTTCGGAATTCCAAATCAAGGAACAAGTTCTTTCAAGAGCTATCCTACAGAAAGCGTTTACTGTCCTGCAAAACGTTTGCTTGGAGATTTTTTCTGATCTTTTGGTGGCTTCAGCAAGGCGGAGAAAGGCCTTTCATCAACTAGCCTTTGAATTTAGGTCAATAGGTGCCCAAGCCTCCTTAGTTCAATCCACAAAACTCAAGGTTCTTTGGAAAGGACAAATCAAGATCTTATTGTTCTTTCTGAAGCCCGGGATTTTTACAACTCAATAAGAAACTAAAGATGTATTTAGAATCTGAAATAATCCTTTCTTTTTTTTCCTTTGGGGGGCTACGCCTTCCTAGGGGAGCTGACGAGGGGTTGGTGGTCAGGGGAGGCAAGTTCAGCAGGCTCTCACAGCTTTCCCATGGCATTCTTTCAGAAAGGGATCCCGCGTGGCGCTATACAAGGGGGTCTCCCGCCCTGTCGAAGGCAGGGTGGGTGGGTGTGCATTGGGGGAGCAGAGAAAAATGAGTGGATCGAATTTATTTTTCTTCATATTTATTTGTGTTTATTTTGTTGGTTTTTTATGTTTATGCTCCCGTGTTTTTGGTACTATGAAAAGCTATAACTTTCATAACAAATGGATAGTATCAAAATTAATTTGTGTAATACGAATGGATTCTTGAATTCTAGAAAAGCAAGTTCTATGTTGACTTGGTTGCTTCCTTCTCTCCCCAGGTTCTGTTCATTTGAGATCCTCATTTTAAGTCAAACTCACCAAAATGATTTCTTCCTAAGATATAATATCCAACTCCTTTTCCGATTATTCAGTTATGTCTACGATAGTTAATCTGAGTAAAATGTGGTCTAGAAGTCTTAAGCAGTGATACTTTGATGAATCTCTTCTTGAAGATGCGGATTGGATCGCTGCAATGCAGCCCTTTATTATAAAGTCTTTGAAAGCAATAAGAATCCTTTCCCAGTGTTTTTTTGTGTGGTAGGCTCTTACAGCAGCCTTCAGAGGCCATGTAATAGCTATTGCGTCTGCAGCGAGCAAACTACAATTTCATGAGATGCTATTGCTACAGTCAGCAGTCGAAAAAGCTAGTGATAGATGAAAGAAGGCAAGGTCAGGATCTCAAAAAATGGCCTCTCTTCAAGACCTAGTGGCACCTAAAGGTAAGCTGAGGTAATTTTTTCATCGACAGGTAATCAAAGGGAATAAGGCTTTTAAATAAAAACTCTATCAGGAAAGTCAACATATAGGACAATATTTGACCTGGGTTAAAAAAATCCTGAATAGTCTAAATGTATTAAATTATTCGCAGATGACATTATTCTTTACTTATCAGCAGAATCATCTGATATTCTTAACACATTTGAAAAAATAACAGCTTTCGCACGAATAGGAGGGTATAAGCTAAATCAAGCAGAGACTGAGGTACTCTGGTTTAATGCTCCCTCTGTATCGCTTCCTTTTCTTCTTCAACAGGTAGTTTTTAAACCTATTAGATATTTAGGCTAATTTGTGACTAACCATCACAATCAATTATTTATGTTAAACTATGGAAGCACACTTAAAAAAGCTAAGTCATTATTAGACAGATGGTCTGTTCTTCCTTTAAATTTAATAGGTTGTGTATCCCTGGTTAAAACATCCATTTTAACATTATTTTCATTTTTGGTTTATTCACCTTCCTATTGAAATACCTAAATCCTATTTTAGTGCGTTTCATAATTCGGAATTTTATTTGGGCAAATAAACAGCCAAGAAAATTGTTAGCAATTTTTCAATTAGATCCAACTCAGGGTGTGCTCGCCCTCCCAAAGATGAGCATTATTATCATGCAGCATTAATGACCTTTTTGGTTCAGATCCCAATGATATCTTCTAAATTTGAAAATGTCATGCTAAATACAATGTTGGTTGAGAGTGCAACTAAATTACCTCTTTTTATTTGTTCCCTGAAATTGCCCAAAAAATCTAGATATCAGACAATTTCACATCTAGTTTATTGCATACAAGTTTTTTCAATCCACATCAAATTCCTATATATTATTCAAATGTAAAAATTGATGATTGCCAGGTTTCCGACTTACAGTTCTCTCAGGTGTCCCCGCAGCTATGGAAGGAGACGTGCCTTGAACGCTAGGGGGATTTTTTCAATATTTCAAACTTGATCACTAGCAAGTCTCTGTCCCTGCAGTTGGGCCCTAGGTTTTTAGCCCTTCTGTTTAGCTTTAATCAAGTTTAAAAAAAAACAATTATGCTATGACCAATAATGCAGTTTCTAGGATCTTAAGCCAACTATATGTTCAGGGCCTTACTGGAGTCAGCAATTGGTATTCTCGTTTATCGCATTTTTTTTTTCTAAATTATCAAAAGAAACCGGGTGCAATGTCAGCAAAAAAGAATGGCAAACCTTATGTGAAATAGGGCCTAGAGCGCGGCGAGCTGGCAACTATAAAAAAAATGGCCTTTTTGTCAAGATGGCTAACCTACTGTATAGCAAAAAGACTGCACAAGATCTTCCCGGCTTCTTCAGAGTGTTGTTTTAGATGCAAGGATCTAGAGATAGGGTCTTAGAATCATATATTTTTTAATTGTAGTGATCTACACCAATTTTGGTCTGATGTATTTCAAATGATTAATCAATCATTAGCGCTCTCGGTCCATATTACCCCTTTTCTTAAATTGATCTTATTTGGTTCTTTAATAGAGGCTCAGCACTTGCCAAAGTACCAGAAATATTTTTCTTTATAGCTATAGCAGTGGCTAAGTCCCTAATTCTCCGGAATTGGGAGCCTGATAAGAAACCTTCCTTTCATCATTGGCATGAGAAGATGGGTTTTAGTGTAGTTCCTATTTTCTCTGCGCATTGGAATAATATACACTATAGGTTTGGCATAGGACTGAGGTCAGTATGCTCCTATCGAGTAAAATAAACTTAATTACTTTGTACAAACAAACTCAGAGGCCACTAGAAACTCCTTGTAAACAAGAAGGGAGTAGTTTCTGGCTACGGCATTAAAATGAGAACTTTGTTTCCATTTAGAATCGGAATACTATCAGAATCGTGGAAACAACAGATAACAGTTTCACTCAGCTAATCGTGCACGCTTAGTTTCTTCAGAGTTACACAGAAAGAATAGATGGACGTTTCAATAAAAAGGATTTATTGAACAGTCTTGTTTCTCAAGTAAGAGATTTGAGCTGTTACATTCGTAAGACAGTATGCAAGATATATTGTGTACTGCGTAAGCAGTAGAAAGAAATAAAACTGTGTTAGTATTGTCTTTTAGCTATGGCACATATTAATATACATCGATAACACAAGCTGAAAAACTTGAATACTCATAAGATGCTTCTCTAACTAGTTCTACCCCACTGTGGTACACAGTCAAAATATCGAGTTGTAAATTTCGACTTACCAAAACATCGTGTTTTAAATTTCGAAGGTGCAGAATATTGATGTCAAGAATATCGTTGGACAGAATATCGACCCTAAGGTAAGTCATATCAAAATTCTTTATATCGATGTAAGTAATATCGAAGTTAGTAATATCGATAGCATATATATCGATGTAACTAATTTCGATGACACTAATATCGATATTTGTATTATTTTTTTGTTTTTTATTATGTATGTGTTATATGTATTAGTTAAGTATTTAAAATAATTTATATTATATGTGTATTAATTTTATATATTAATAAATTTATTTATAAGTAAATTATATGTTTTAGTACCACAGCGGGTTGTGGGTTTATAGGGGAATATGGTGGGAAGTAATTTATTTGTAATTAATAAAATATTTTTTATGTAAAATTTATTTTGTAATTAATTATTAATTGGCAATCAATTATTTTAATTGATAAATTAATTATTTAATTGGTCATTTATGTTATTTTTATTTAAATGTTATGTTTTAGTACCGGAGCGGGTTGTGGGTTTATAGGGGAATCGGGTGGGAAGTAATTTAATTGTAATTAATAAAATATGTATTTATGTATAATTTATTTTGTAATTAATTAATAATTGGCAATTCAATATTTCAATTGATTAATGTATTATTTAATTGGTAATTAATGTTAATTTTAATTAAATGTTATGTTTTAGTACCGGAGCGGGTTATGGGTTTATAGGGGAATAGGGTGGGAAGAAATTTAATTGTAAATAATAAAATATTTTTAGCTGTATAATTTATTTTATAATTAATTATTAATTGGCAAATAATTATTTTAATTGATAAAGTAATTATTTAATTGGTATTTAATGTTAATTTTATTTAAATGTTATGTTTTAGTATCTGCGTGTTGTGGGTTTATAGGGGTATTGGGTGGAAAGTAATTTTATTGTAAATATTTAATTATTTATACATTTTTAGTTATGGATAATTAATGTATTAAATAATTATTAATTGGTAATTAATTATTTTAATAGATAATAATTTTTTTATTTGTCAATTAATATTTGTAATTTGTAATAATTTTTAATAACTAGAAAAATTAATTAGTTCATTGTTAAACATTGTTTTTTAATATTAATTTGTATAATGTATTTTAATTTTTAATATTGATTTAAATGTAAATAATATGTTATTGTTATGATAAATAATTTCTCATTTAATATTTATTATTTTGTGAGTAATATTTAATAATTATTATTTATTGGTGTTTGTTGTTAATTTATTGTCAATTAATTATTCAAATGTAATTGGGTTTATTCATTATTACTTGTTTTTTATTGATGTTGATGTATTTAAAAAATTAATTATACATTATTTCAAATCATTATTTAGAAGTATGTTAAAATAAAAATCTATGTTATAAAACGCTTTCCCTACTGTTGGACAATTTAGGGTTGGAATAGTAATTTTTCACCCTACGCTATCCAAAGCGTTACCTACTGTTGCACCCTTTGGAGTTGGAATAGTAATTTTTCCCCATACGCTATCCAAAGCTTTCCCTACTGTTGCACTCTCTGGAGTGGGAATAGTAATTTTACCCCCTACACTATCCAACGCATTCCCTACTGTTTGACTCATTGGAGTGGGAATAGTCATTTTTACCTACCTGCTATCCAACGTTTTCCCTACTGTTGCACCCACTGGAGTGGGAATAGTAATTTTTACCCGTACGCTATCCAACCCTTTTCCTACTGTTGCACTCACTGGAGTGGGAATAGTAATTTTTACCCACCCGCTATCCAACGCTTTCCCTACTGTTGCACTCTCTGGAGTGGGAATAGTAATTGTACCCGCTACACTATCCAACGCTTTCCCTACTGTTGCACCCTTTGGAGTTTGGATAGTAATTTTTACCCTTACGCTATCCAACGCTTTCCATACTGTTGCACTCACTGGAGTTGGAATAGTAATTTATACTCTTACGCTATCCAACGCTTTCCCTACTGTTGCACTCACTGGAGTGGGAATAGTAATTTTTACCCAGCTGATATCCAACGCTTTCCCTACTGTTGCACTCTCTGGAGTGGGAATAGTTATTTTTACCCACCCGCTATCCAACGTTTTTTCTACTGTTGCTTTCTCTAGAGTGTGAATAATAATTATTCTCCCTACACTATCCAATGCTTTCCCTACTGTTGCAACTGTTACTGGTGGAGTTGGAATAGTAATTTATGCCCTTACGCTATCCAACGCTTTCCCTAATGTTGCACTCATTGGAGTGGGAATAGTAATTTTTACCTACCCGCTATCCAACACTTTCCCTACTGTTGCACCCACTGGAGTGGGAATAGTAATTTTTACCTGTACGCTATCCAACACTTTCCCTACTGTTGCACTCACTGGAGTGGGAATAGTAATTTTTACCCACCCGCTATCCAACGCTTTCCCGACTGTTGCACTCTCTGGAGTGGGAATAGTAATTTTACCCCTTACACTATCCAACTCTTTCCCTACTGTTGCACCCTTTGGAGTGGGAATAGTCATTTTTACCTATCCGCTATCCAACACTTTCCCTACTGTTGCACCCTATGGAGTTTGAATAGTAATTTTTAGCCTTACGCTATCCAATATAATTTATATGTATTTATGTATTTTATAATATTTTTATTATGTTACATAATGTTGTGTTTAATTAAAAAATTTTAATATTAAAAGTATATTTCATTGTTTTATGTATTAAATATAAATATTTATTATTATTTATTTTATTATTTTATGAGTGTTGATGTATTTGTAATTTATAGTATTTGTTAATATTTTTAAATTAATTAAAAAAATAATAAATATTATAATTAATTAAATATATATTACATATTGTATGCTTAATTTTAATTAAAAGTTTAACATTAAATTTGTATTATTTATTCATTTTAAACATTCTAAATTATTTTTACATAACTTTAAATTATATAAAAGTATTATTTACTTTATATTTCTTTTTTAATAACAAAAAAACATATTTTTATTACGATATTTTTAACATCAATATTTTAGTTTTGATATTTTGTACTTACCATGTTGTAGATAGGGTGTCGATATATTTCCCTTCGATATTCCAGCGTCGATATTTTGTCTGTCAAAATACTGTCTCTCGATATTCTGTCAGAGATTCCCCCACTGTACCTAACCTAAGTGTAGTACAAGGTAAGAGTAGGTGCTGTATTCTGTAGTATGGAATGCTATAGTTTGGTATGCCAAGAGTCCCTCTAGGTTCTAGTCAGCTCCATACTTTAGAATGAGAGAGGTGGGAATCTCCTTCCTGGTCTCGAACTCTAACACACCGCGAAAGGAGTCAGAACACTGGAAGCTGGTTTCTCTCCGAGCAGGGTTGACAGCATCTCTTGTCAGTGCATCAGGCCGGGATAGGAGTCTTCTAAAGTCGAGGTTTCCTCCATACTTGTTTGGGCAAGGGAAGATTTATTTAAAACTGGAAGGTCTCTTCAAATGTTAGCAGTGACATATAGTCGGGCAGAGGAAGATGTCAGGAATGAACCCTTAAGGAATAGCGCTTCATGCATAATAAATGCCTTCTTGGAGAAATCAATAATCCTGGGCTAGGGAAACTCCCAACGGCTTATGGGTCCGGTTTCTAAGAGCTTGTTGTGACGTTGGGGTTGATGGTTGTAGGTGACCATGCCTGTATTTGGATAGCATGGCTACTGCCTAAATAAGGACTGCGATCTTATGTCCATATAAGGGCAATGTGAATTGTGCCTATATAAGGACCTGTTTTGGTAAACCATATATACGGACACCAAAAATGGAATACAACACGCAATCCACATTCAAATGAACGATAATGCTAAATGCTAAACATGTAAATGCTAAACAAGTAAATGCTAAACATTAAAACAGAGTGTCACATATTGCTAAAAACATTTGTAAAAGCATACTAAAAGAAGTTTAATAATTTTTTTTCTAAACATGTAATGCATAGATACTGTACATTTTAAAGCAGTTTTTCATTCCAGGCACATATTGAAAATCAATGCAATATGAATGAACATAAATATATACATGTGATGAAATGGTTGACAATTATACAAAACCCAAAGCCATTTCATATCATGGTACTAAATGAAAGTGTGGTAAACAAGGTGGCAATATGTCCCTGGAAGTATTCAAAGAAGTCCATTCTATAAGTTCTACTGTAAGCAGATTGAAGTGCCATTTAATTTAACATTTGAGAAAAAAAGTCAATTTTAGGAAGAGTTCCAAGTTGTGGTTTGTTTTGAAAATATGGAGGCCAAATTCATAGCATTCCTGGTACACTGTGAGCCGGATCAAAGTCAGTGTATGGGTCTGTTGTAAACATGATATCCTCTATTCCTGTAGACAAAAGATTGTCTACCGATGTCTGTGACTGTTGAAATACCTCATTTAGAAGATTAACCGTACAGAGATGTGAAGCATCGCCTACAGCATTGGATGCTACAGCAATGTTTGCATCCGTTGTTACCTGTGTGCCTGTTGAACCATCTTGTACCTCAGCAGTAGCATGTTGCGTCTGTGAGATCTCAACTAATGCCATCATTAGGATTGGTAGCCTTTGGGGACAACACAGAGCATGGGCCGTTATCGGGTCCAGCAGAGTGTTGATATCTGTTGCCATGACTGATGGGAGTGTTAGACAGATGTCTAGCTCGCATTTTTCACAGCAAAAGCAGGCAGTGTAGAACCGGTAAGATGCAATCTTGCCAGATTGGTCTGAATGAAAGAAACCATGTTGTATTTAGTTCCCTTAGATGAGGAATGCCCAAAAGTTGCACTATGCACTCATGGCACTTTCATTCTAGGAGAGCTTTCTCCAAGTTGCTTGGAGTGACGCTGGTGGAGAGGCTTGCCATATCCTAATAGTAGGAATAAAAACAGGATTCCTGCAACAAGTGCTAGAATTAATGGCAGACCACCAAACATGAAGTGCACAAAGTTTGGAAAGATTCAGAGGACTGCCTGAAAAGATGTTAACAGTCCTGACCATATGGTCTTAAATACAAGTACAATCCCGCTCGTATCAGATATGTTTAAGATACGCCCCATCATTTCTGCGAAATGTATAGGGCAGTTTGTATGTATTAGAGCCTGTATCTCAGCCGAAGTCCTAGCAATTTGTAGATCATAGGTTTCTTTGGCCGAGTTCAAAGGCACGGTTTGTTGCAAAAGTATGGCTTTCATTCTGCTTAAAGTATCAAAATGTATAAAAGAGACATTCAATGTAGGCCATAGAGGCAACTCCCTGACTGTGTCTATTTGGGGGAACGATACTTGCATACAACAAGTAACTGTGGAGCTAGCCATTACAAGATATGGGATTCCTAGCAACATGCCACAGTATCTCTGATCATTCCACATGAAGAAACTCCTATTTGATTTGAAAGCTGGCAAAACATTGGATTAATCACAGCAGCTGGTGTACCCTGCAGGTGGCAAGACACGTTTGCCACAGAACCATTACAAGCCCCGTTTAAAGAAACGTCCTGACCAATGAGTGATCTGCTAAGTGCATTTTCACAGTGTGTACTGCTTAGAAACACTTTTCAACCCCCACTCCAACATCTGCATGTGTAAGGTAAATCCCAGGATGTCTTAATGTATTCTTTACCCGACCTTTCATATTTGCCTGCTTGCTTTTGTTTGAGGCAATACTGCAGCATAAATACCTGCATATATGAAACATTTTTGATGCAGTTTTCTTGGTCCTAGCAAGAAATCCCTAAGGTCTGCGTCTTCTTTAAGTAAAGATAAGTGTTGTTTCACATCCTCAAGTGTAGTTGTTTGTAGCAAGTCAAGGCATCATTTTCCTGCACTGTATGTTGTTACTACCCCAGGATGCTGTCATTGAACATAACGTGGGTCTGGCCTATGGATAGTAAAGCCCTGTGTTTTATTCAGATGTTTGTGTCTGTGGGCCAGAGTAACCATTTTCCCCAATCAGGATCTGTTCTGTTGTGTTGTAATATTGTATGTACATAAACCTCCCCCTGTGTAGTGCTTTTACTTGCAGGCAATGATAGTTCAATCCATGGTGAAACCAGATACGTCTCTTTCAGGAAATGAAAAAGGTCTTGTACTTGTTGTTTGAAAGTTTTTTGGTCTGGTGTCGTTTCAGGCTAACTTGCATCCTCAGAAAATGTTTCAAAGTTAATGAAATAGCCAGAAGCAGTTCGGTCAATTGTTGGAATTGCATAAGGATTCGTTGAAATCGCTGGAACCAGTTGATCACGTGTTGCATAGGTGTAGACAGTTGTTTCCGCACAAACTGTTACTTGAGTTTCAAGAGGAATAAGTTCCATAGAATTGTTGCTTAGTCCTTCATTTCTTGCAGCTGAATTCTCAATGGTGATGAGTCGTTTAGTCTGAACATCTGGGATAGTAGCGAGAGGAGTGTGTCTGTGAAAGGATGTAGAGTTTGTGAAAGGTAGGGTCAATTTCTTTATTTGAGAAGGTAAGATCTCCAGAGGAAACGGTTGGTCAGAGCAACAGCAAAGTACAACTGATTGTCTGACCATTCCACACGTCACCATTCCAGGATGGAATAAAGGTCATGGTGGCATGTGCTCACATACAAAGATAAACATGAGCACTTAAAGGTACATAGGACCCAACACATATTTACCCTTAAACATTGGAAAAATGGTTGGCAAAAGATGTTAAAACACTATTAACCCCCACAAATAAAACAACTATATTACATATCCAGTAGAAATATAAAACATGGAAAGAAACACCATCAAATTAAGAGGAATCAATGATGGGAGCACACTCCGCCGGATCGCCCATCTGTACTATACCAATATGCAGTGCGTATGACTTGAAGAGACTCTGGTGCTTGGTTCACTATGGAGTCTGCTGTTGTTGTCAGTGACCAGTGGAGTGTGCTCACGAGCTGCGGCAGAACGATCCTCAGAACGCCATTCTCCTAAGCGAGACACAGGCGCTCCCGCCCCCCTCCTGCTCCCGCTCTGCTCCCATCATCGCCGGGGGGCCAAGGGGTCAGCAGGGGAGAGATATGGAGCAAAAATCATCACCCGATTTAGGCACACGGACCAAACTGGGATACGGCGCTTACCGCGCTTACTTTTACATACCTGCCAGCGGCTCCTCTCACTGCTTGACAGCCTGACCACGCCGCCGGGTCTGACATGTTGGAGGAGCAGCTGCGGTGTGTAGTGTGGATAGGTGCAAGCGCTGTTTGACCAGGGCCGAGGCCGAGGGCTGAGCGCTGTGAATCAAGCACCCCACTGCCACTGCCCACGCCACTGCGAGCCTGCCCGACTCTAAGCTCTGCAAGCCGCAAGCCATATGACAAGAGAGGCACAAGAGAGGAACAAGACCCCGAGGTCCAAGGAGCCAAAGCAGTTGCAAAGTTGCTGCAGAGTGCTGTAGAGTGCCGTCGGTGTGAGCGCGGTCTAAGCGCTGTGAAAACAACACCGCCAATCAGGGGAGGGGGGCTTGTCTCTTCAGCCTCATTCTAGCCTCTCGCCCACCCCTAAGAACAGACGGTGGACCGTGGACTGTGAACGGTGGACGGCTAACTGCGCAACCAAACCGCACCTGAAGAGGTAGGGGGCTCGTTTGCTCACACATACTTACTGGTTTCTGAGCTTTGGGTCGGTGGAACAAGGCGGAAAACTACCATACCCATAACCCATTGCCCCTAGCCGTCAGGAGAGTTCAGGAGAGTGTAGGAGAGTCAACGATTAGATCAGTAATAGACTTGAATCGACTTGGATTAAATTGGGATTGGGACACTGGTCAACACCCCCCCCCAGATCTGTGGGTTCGTACATAATTCAAACTGTCCCACTGCAGTGTTTGCCCTGACGGCAGCTGACGGCAGCTGTTCAACCTGTTCAACCAGTTGCGTGTCTTTCGCGTACACCGCAATAGCACTTACTGCGATAACCCCCAGACGGCAGCTGTTCCAACTAAGGCTTCAGACAGGCTTGGGAGGTGGTTCAGGAAGCGGAACGGACACGGCAGGGGACACATAAAACAAAACAAACAAAAGGGAATGAGGTCGGGGAAAACACGCACAAACCCTCCCAAGAATCCAAGAAGAAAAGCCAAGGCCAAGGCCAAAACCAAATCTCCCGCCGGCACATTACCACAGCTAATTCCGCCTGTGTATCCAATCTTCAGCAACATGAATATGAACCACACTGGCAGATTTGCCTTTTTGAAAGATCCTGCAACAGCACTTTACACACTACCAAATACCCCAACAGGCTTGCAAAAACCAATGTCACCAACTGAAACAAGTCCAGCTGGACCAACAATACAAGCAGCACCAAGGACTCCTCAGTATGCCCAATTCATGAATACTGATAAGGCCAATGCAATAGAAGAGACGAATAAGTGCACAAATGTCAGCCTTGTGAAAAACATCTTTCAATTTCAAGCCCAGATACACAAGGAGAATAAAAAGGTCAACAAAATGCATAATACAACCCAAGGGCAAGCACAGGACAAGTCATCAACAACCCACACAGGATCACCTAACATCTCAGGTGGCCAGCAAGAGGGAAACAAAACAAGCTCTCCGCAGAAAAAAACAAACGAGAATAAATACGATCAAGCTTTATTAACCCCATTAATGCCATCAACACCATTAACATCAACCTATGCTATATCCCATGAGCAATTAATAACGGAATGCCACCTGGACCAATTTAACAACGAAGCCTGCCACAATTCAGACACAAGCATGTATGAATTGGCGCAAAAGGTGTCTCCACATAGTCACTCAACCCCGAGACCGGACCAAGGTATGAGCCCAGTATTGACTAAATCCATAAAGATGATAAAGATAAAGGACTTAAACTTCTGCTGGCCAACTTAACCACCGATCCATAACAAAGGAAGTACTAAGACACATGAAACCTGCCCCGGCAGCCTAGCAATTGAAAGTTCCCAAGAAGGGCTGAAAACCTGCAGTAAATTAATCACCCCTGAAACTGAGACACAAGAAACAACCGGAAGTAAACTTGAGGGTCAAAAAAACCCCAGCAAAGGAACCAACACCGGAAGGACGAACCAAGGAGCAACAGTAACCGCTTGGGGTACCAAAAACGATTGGAGCCGCCAAGTAAAATCATAGTAGACATATCCAATGGGACGAACCAAGAGGTGGATATCATTCTACTAACAGACTCATCACACATGACTCACAGTGATGCACAGGCAGACCCCTCAATCATAGAAATCTCAAGTGTTTCAGCTGCCCTCAACGCAGCAACAACAAAAACCCCTGAAATATGCCGTGAAACAAGGCAAATAACTAAAGAGCAGTTCAATGATTTGACATCTTCAAAGCAAGCTTCACATGGACTTTCACATGGCTGCAACGTTGAAGAACAATCCCGGCAAAACAGAGGTCATGACATTGGCAAAAACCTGGAATCCATAATCTCATTACATAGTGCACTAGGGTGCATATTGGAAACTTCAATCAAAACCCTTAATACGCAATCTGATAAACTGGACATTCAAATACACCTAATGAGCACAATGGCGGAATACATAGCTAACATAAATAAAAAGCTAGATGACATGGCCAGTGTTTTTGAGAGTATTAAGGATCAGACCCGACCATGGGTACAATCTCAAACCTGCACTTGCCATCCGATATTGGAAAAATTAAAGAATTTGCCATTGATACTCACAGATATACTTTAGGAATGCAAACACGGGAATCACGGCGTCAATAACACACCAATTGAATGTGACCTTATCCCCTTTGAAAATTCCAAGACTCAACAAAACGAACATGCGGACCAATTAAAAGATTCAGTAAAGCAAATACCAATGGGAAAAACTGCACTGCATAAGCCGCATTTGAAACCTGTCGATATATCAGAGGAACCTGAAGCAATCGGCGCAACATCCCTTATTGCACAAAACAATTATCACAAACAACTAGAACCACAACCACTAAACCGAGATGGGTCGAATCAAAATGATCAGAAATGCCTAACCAAGAGGCAAAAAAAACGGGCAAGGAAAATCAGAAATCAGCGGTCAAACTGCCCACCAGCCAGCCAACAGATATTGAAAACATTCCCTATCTTTAATCAGGTAAAATCCAAACCAAAGCTAGAACCGGGCCCCACACCTGGGAAACCTAATCCATCGCTTAAGACACAGACGGAACATAAAAACTACAAAGACAACGAGGATAGTCAAATACAACCGTGGACAAGCCCCGAGGCCGTATCTCAAGCTACAACAAAAAAAAGTCTTCACAAATCGAGGGAGTGGGACCGGTTAAAAACTTAGAAGCAGGGAACGCTAGTAATGCGGAACTTTGGAGTGCAACATAAATTGTGAATATCACTGATAATAGCATGGGTCGAGGGTCCGGAGTAGCTACCCATTTAAACAAAACCCAAGATAATCTTCAGGACGAATCCCGAAAAACTGAGTCCGTTCTCAAACAAACATAGTGCACTACTTTGGATGATAAAAGGAATCCCTCAAATAAGGCAGAGCAAATGAATAGATATGATCTATGTAACAAGAAACCTCACTGGGCAGTACTTAAAGACACAAACAAAAATCAAAAAAATGTCTCCTCCATTCGTGTCACATTTCCAAGCAACAACGCAAACACAGGGAAAAGTATCATCATTCCGCCTGACCATCAAACTCCGGGGAAAAGTGACCAAAAGAGTCTTGGGAAAATAAGACTAAAGGCTGATGCTCATATGGATGACCAACCAAAACTTACAATACACATTGGTACTAACGGTACTCAAGCATTTTATGAGACTGCAAATGCGGAAAGGATAGGTCAATGTCTTGGACCTGTGACTATATCTAGTGGGCACCACAGAGAACAGGCGGGACCCAACAGATTAGCTCACGAGGCACAAACCACGACAAACACGATACTAGTACTAACTCAGAATGAAACGTACAATCAAATAGGACAATACCTTCACCTTAATGCAGAGGCTTACAATGATCAGAAATTTGCCACTAATGAAACAACCCAGATCAGTAGCAAAGCACCCTCCGAGAAGGAACCAGCCACAGCGGGGAAGATATTGTTCATCCCCAGCTACGAGCCCCAAGGCACCCAAGACTACCTAAACCGAGGGAATATTCTCCACCTTACATCCTCCATTCCCAGCCTAACCCATCTAACGTCGGCTGACCTATCATCAATCGAATTCATCACGTTAGGAGAGAATGCCTCTAGGGAAGGCACACTTACCACCTGGAGGAGCTTAGAAGTGACAAAAAGCATCCTGGCAGAAGTAAATAAATTTGAAGAGTGGGGAATATCTCTGAAAGAACAATCAAAAAAGGGCTACCCATCACCATTGCTAAAAAGATGTAGGAAAAGAGAAGACTACACAATCCCGACCACTCATTCAATTCTACACGGTGCCAGGGGGGCCGAAACATCAATAAAAAGTCACCAGAGACAAATGCAAGCCAATAATGATAATTGAACCTATTACGAGGCCGGTAAAACTGAGGAAAATGTCATAAAACTGCTCTCATGGAACATCGCAGGAGCAAAAAATATCCTAAATCAAAGCAGGAAAACAGCTACCTGGGATCAATACGATATTATAGTGCTGCAGGAAACTTGGTCAACTGAGCCAATTGATGTACCGGGAAGATTATGCTTCCATGAAAACGCGACACGCTGTCAGCGCTACGGCCGCGCAAGGGGAGGTCTATCTATTTACGTTTCCACCTCATTAAATATCAATGTCTCGCAAATCCTGCTTCAGCAATGGATATACAAATCATCAAGCTGGAGAGCACAATCAAATGGGTGCCAAGGACAATTGTCCTAATCAATATATACGCCCATCCGAAAAAACAGCAAAAAAAAGAACTGTTCCAACGTGTAGTAAATGTTGTAAATTCCATCCGTTTAGATCACCCAAGTTGGGAGATTATTGCTACGGGCGACTTTAACTCCAATCTTTTGCATCAATCGTAGGAAGAGGACAATATTTCAGTGGCAAATGAAATGTGGACTGTCGAACCTCAGGAGATTATATCGCCCGTGAGATCAGACCAACTGGGTAAGCAACTGGTTTGGGACCTGGAACGACTCGATCTACGGGTATTAAATGGAAGATCGAAGCACGACAAACCGCCAGCTGCTACATACATAGGCCATAATACAAACTCAACTCTGGACTACACATTAATAACATTGCCCCTATTGAGCCTGGTCAAAAAAATTCAAATAATTGGCACTCTAGACAGTGATCATTCCATGCAACACATTCAAATTAAACTAAGCTCCCCTAGGTATATAATGGCTCCAAAAATACCAGGTCAATTATCAACCTTCAACCTGAAGCGGCTTAAGTGGACAAGCAAAACACTATTTCAAATAACGTTGGATGCCAAGAAACTATTACAAATAGTCATGGCAGAGAATGACCTTTGTTCAGAAACCTGGGCTAACCTCGTAGAAAAATTGCCAAAATCGAGCTGTAAGGCCAGGAGGCATAACCGTCCCACGACCAAAACCAAATTTTCAACAACCACTCTAGTTATGAAGACCCATCTTCAAAAGCTCACAAGACGGGTACAAGGATCAAGGACAAAGCAAAGCACCTGGCAAGAAGTTTGGTTGATTAGGAAAGAATACAAAAAGTTAGTATGGATGGATAAAAGGAACAAACACAATGACTTTTGGGCCAAATTGATGCATAACATTAAAAAAGCAGACTCCAGAGCATTCTGGATGTAAATTAATGCAATCAATAAAGCAGTACAACCCACAAGCATGACATGCGTCCCGGAAAACCTTTGGGTCCAACACCTAGTGGATACATTCGCGATAAAACCATTGGAGCTCCAGGCCACGATGACAACAACAACATCTGAAACTACAAGAACTAGGGTCAAGGAAACCAAATCCTCCTCCAGTCCCAGAGCCATATCTAATGGCAAGGAGGGCTTGGACCAACCAATCTGGTCAATTGATGATCAACAAATATGCTCTATAATAAAGAAAGGCAAGCAAGAGAGTGCACCGGGGCCAAATGGCATCCCGCAGGCGATCTATAAAGAGGATCCTGAATTCTGGGCACAGAAATTTAATCTTCTATTCCAGTCCATTAGCAACTCTGGTCGGGTGCCTGAAAGCTGGAGGGGTGCCATCATCAACCCCATCTATAAAGGCGGAGATCGCAAAAATCCATCAAACTACAGCTTAATTGCCCCGATTGATGCAGAGGCAAAAAACTATGCATCCCTGGTGCTAGCCGATATGGTACAGTGGTCTAATATGAATAGCAAGGTCCCGTTAAACCAGACAGGGTTTCGTCGCGGAACTGGCACAATGGCAAATGCAATGGCGCTGTGCATGATTGGTGAAAGCAGTCTACTTAACCATCGGGAACTATATACCTGCTTTGTCGACCGTGTTAATAGGAATTTGCTATGGGCCAAACTGAAAAAGCAGGGCCTACCGGAGTCAATCCTAACGCCGATTATTGACCTGTGTAGCAACACCTGGATGCAGGTAAAAATCAACAATGGGCAAAGGCTAACCAGGAAGATACACACCTTTGATGGGTTGAAGCAAGGTTGTGTGTTGGCTCCCCACCTCTTCAATTTATTTATGGCCGATTTAACACCAAGGCTCGATTTGGTCAATGCTCACCCACCTCGGCTGGGGACGCTTTGTGTAACTCACCTATCTTACGCCGATGATGTGGTCTTGTTAAGCCAGACTCGAATAGGCCTGCATCGGCTACTACTTGAGCTGACACGCGACACAAAACAGAATGATAGAAATAAACTGCGCGAAAACAAAAACCATGGTCATAACCCGACGCCACAAACCGCCACAAACATTTACTATAGACAATGTCAAACTTGAATCGGTGGGAAGTTACAAGTATCTCGGGATACTGCTGGATAAGCGTCTTAACTTCCAGGCACAATTCAACAGCATGGAAAAGAAGGGCATGGCCCTAATGCACGCCTTCACGAGCTTAGCTACCGAACTCAAAGGTCCTTTGGTCTCGCCATTGCTAACAATAATGAAAGCTAAACTTATTCCAACGATAGCTTACGGGAGCATATTGCACCATGGCAAGAGTGCACAACTTTTGGATAATGTGCAAATGAGAATTTACAAACGCATCTTTGCGCTACCAAGTAAAGCATCCCCGGCCCAGGTAAGACTGGAAAGGGGCGACCACTCGGTCCCCCCGAACGTATGGCGGAGTGCCTCGATCCCCCCGGGAAGCCATTTTTGGGCGGGAGGCGCGTCTCGGCTGGTATGCCCGAAGCGGCGTAGCCGGGGCGCGCCTGTTCCCGCCCTAGAGTGGGCTGGCCTAGACACTGACGCAGCCAGCCACGCCCTCGGGACGGGCAGGGGCGGGTTTACGCCCGCCCTGAAGACGGATAAAAGGAGACGCAAGGCCAGAAGACGTCCTCTTGTTCTTGTGCTCCGAAGCTGCACCTCCTCGCTACACGTGAGCTCGGGACAGAACAAAGAGCCAATTTTGAGCGTTTTTGATCTTTTTCTTTGTCTTCCAGATACTTCGTCGAAGAAGATGCCCAGGAAAGGCGAAAAGAGAATGACGACTGACCAGATGGTTCGGGCACTCTTTAAAGATATGTCCGACATAAAGAAACGGTTGGCGGAGCGAGATGGGGAGGAGGGTTCGGGCCCTTCGCCGGCTGGAGGGAGACCTAAGAGACCGAGAAAGGTTCCAGCCGGTGGGGACGTCCCGGTTCCCTCTGCCCCTCTCGAGGCGCCGACCCCAGTACCGATAGAGGGGAATCCAATCCCGGGGGTCGTCTCCCCGACATCCAAGGAAGACATGCCCCCCGAGCTGGCAGCACAGCTAGCAGCGTGGTTGGGGGATAGTGGTGATGGCGCCACGGCTGCTGAGGCACAGGCGCTGATAAAAGGGCTTCGTGAGAAGAAAGAGGCAGCTAGAGTGGCGGGGATAGACAAGCCGCAAGCGGCAGAAGCTGCGTCCGGTACAGGTAAGCGGCCATTGCCGATTGCAAGGGACGAGTCAGCACCCTCTCGTAGAGAGAGATTGGGACAACATGTGCCGTTAGCTATAAAAGAAAAGATCTGGGCGGGAGAGTACGTGAATATTTTTTCCCTGCTTGTTGATCATTATGATGTGGAGCATGTGAAAAGTCAGAAGGACTTGATGCATCCGAGTGTTTGGCGCGCAAAAATGGCCGCCTTTAAGGTTAATGAGAACATTGGCAACTGGGGCAATGCATGGGGTATTTTCACATCGATTTTGGGGGAACGTAGGCCCGAGTTGCTCCCTGAGTTTCCCGTTTACCAATCACGAATTATGGGTTACTCGACAACGTATCAAGGTAACCATTGGTTTTGTTATGACAATCTGTTCCGAAAGGAAAAAGAACATAACAAGAGTTTGACTTGGGATTGTTACGATTCGTTAACTTGGGACAAAATGAAAGAATCAGGAATGTTAAGAATGCCATTGGTCGGGAGCAATGTTGTTGATTACTCCCGCCAAAATGTGGGGACGCCCTTTCGACCAAGTACGAGCACCGACGACCAGTCAAGGCCCGCAGGCAATACAGGGAAAAAGGGTTTCTGTTTTAATTTCAACAAGGGGAAATGTACCAGGCCTCCGGGATCGTGTAAGTTCAAACATGAGTGTAGTACGTGTGGGTCGTCCCATCCTGAGTCATCGTGCAGAGCCAGAACGGGTGAGAATGGGGGTAAGGGGGGCGCCAAACAGGTCTAAGCTAGGCCGAGGGGCGCCTTTACCAACCCCGATTGATACCTTGGCAATGATTCCCTGGCTCAGCGAATACCCGGATCGTACTTCTGCCGGGGTGCTACGGAACGGTTTTACACATGGTTTCCGCATCCCGGTAGGGGACTTTCAGGGTGTAGGGACGTGCAAAAATCAACTTTCCGTTTTACAACATACATCGGTAGTGCAAGAGAAAATTCAGAAAGAGGTTAGCCGGGGACGGGTCGCCGGCCCGTTTAGTGAACCCCCGGTACCAGGTTTCGTTTGTTCTCCGTTAGGGGTGGTCCCCAAGAAGGACCCGGGTGAGTTCCGTTTGATCCATAATCTGTCTGCTCCACGAGGTCTTTCGGTGAACGACGCAATTGATCCAGAAGTTTGTTCGGTGCGATACGCATCTTTTGATGAGGCAGTAGCCATCTTGAATCGCCTGGGGCACGGGACGTTGATGGCGAAATCTGATATCGAGTCAGCGTTCCGGTTGCTCCCGGTACACCCAGACGATCAGCGTCTTTTGGGATTCGGGTTCCAGGGGTCATTTTACATGGATAGGTGTATGCCAATGGGTTGCTCTATTTCATGTGCTTACTTTGAGCAATTCAGTACTTTCCTGCAGTGGGTGTTCACTGAGACAGCGGGTTTCCGAAATGTAATGCATTACCTTGACGACTTTCTGTTCCTTGGCCCCGCCGGTAGTCCCGAATGTGCCCAGGCTTTAGACGAATTCTGTGTGTTAATGGGTCATCTCGGCGTGCCGTTGGCACCGGGTAAAACTATGGGTCCCACGACTTGCCTCGAGTTTCTGGGGATCGAGTTGGACTCAAGGGAGGGGTGCTTCCGTTTACCAGCTAGCAAGGTATCGAAATTCAGGGCAGCCCTCCAAGTATGTTTAACTGCATCCAAGGTTACACTGCATCAGTTACAACAGTTAGTGGGAAAGTTGAACTTTGCCTTGAGAGTGATACCAATGGCTCGCCCCTTTTCCCGCTCAATTGCCCAAGCGATGGTTGGCCTGAAGGAGGGTCATCATCGCACAAGGTTATCGACTGAGGTCCGCCAGGACATGCGGATTTGGTTAGCATTCTTGGCGGACTTCAATGGCCGAGTTGTCTGGAACAAGCCAGTCATGTCCTCCGATGAGCTTGGGCTATGGACAGATTCAGCAGGAAGCGTAGGTTTTGGCGCCATCTTCGGCACAAAATGGTCGGCACAGAAGTGGCCCCTATGGTGGCACGAGAAGGGGCTGACAAGTAACATCGCTTTCCTCGAATTATTTCCCATTCTGGTGGCCCTGAGAACCTGGCCAGAAGGGTTCAGAGATCATTCTGTTGTGTTCTGGTCCGACAATATGACCGTGGTAGAATGCATCAATAGTCAGGCAGCCCGTTGTAAATTGATTTTGAGGCTGCTCAAAGAAATTGTCTTACTGTGTATGCAACTGAACGTGGTATTCAGAGCAAAACATGTCCCTGGGGTGATGAATCAGGCCGCTGATGCACTGTCTCGTTTTCACATGCAGGCTTTCTCGGGTTTCCTTCCTTCAGCGGACCCGGAGCCGGCACCCTTCCCCGAAGCTCTCTGGTCTCTCGGTGCCCCGAACTTCGTCACCTCGTGGGAGAGAGTCTAGCACCCAGGACAAGGAAGGCATATGAAGGGGCGTTCCAGGCCTATTTAGCCTTTTTGGGGGCAGAGAGAGGGGGACTTTGGGGGCAGGAGGAGTTGGTAGTACTTTTCCTGATGTCCTTACGTAGGGCTGGGAAATCGGTGGCCACGGCCCAAAGGCATCGTGCCGCCATTTCCTTTGTTGCCAGGGCCCATGGCATCCTGGACCCGACAGCGTCTTTTACGGTACAGAAAGCGCTGCGTGGGTGGCAACGTCTGGAGGGTCGCAGAGTAGACGTAAGACGACCGATAGGTCTAGACAGGTTGTCCCAGTTGCTGACCACACTCCCTAACACATGCTCGTCCCCGTTCGAGACCTGTTTGTTCCGGACTGCATTTATGCTGGCATTTCACGGGGCTATGAGAGTTAGTGAGCTAGTTGCAAGGAACAAACGGGATGTGACGGGGGGCTTGTGCAGGGAGCAGGTTCAGATCAGGGGTGATGCGATGATTGTCTCCTTTCTCAGGTCCAAGACTGACCAAGATGGGAGGGGGGACTGCACGATCATTCGCAGGATCCCCGAGTCATCCATGTGTCCGGTTCAGTGCTTAGAAGATTACCTAGCACGAAGGGTGGCATCATGGGGGGGGACATTGTTGAGGCATGTAGACGCCACCCCGCTGACGAGGTTTCAGTTTCAGCGGGTGCTTGCAATGGCCATTGCCGCAGCGGGCTTGGACCCGGGTGAATTTGGGACCCATTCCTTTCGTATAGGGGCTGCCACAGAAGCTACAGCCAGGGGTCTTAATGTAGAACAAGTGAAACGGGTGGGGCGTTGGTCCTCCAATTGTTATAAGAGGTATGTGCGATTGCACATGTTGTGAAGCTGTAATCATGTACTCACGCTTCTTGTCTTTTGTTTGTTTTCAGTTGCGCAAGCCTACGCGGCAGGGCGGACTGTGCAGTTGACCCAACACCAGGCCAGCGGTCACACATCACCGGCTGAGAGAAAGGAGGTGTGGGTTGTAGGCCACTCATACGTGAGACGGGCCGCAGACGTATTCAAAGCAGGTGATATGATTCACGTACCTGGGGAATACGGGTACAGAGTGTCCTTCTACGGAAGGGGCGGTCTCTGTATTGACCAGTTTCAGGCATTTTTTGAGGGTTTGTTAGAGCGGATGAGGTCACCGCCGTCCATAGTCATAGTACATTTGGGGGGCAATGATCTAGTCACCACCGGTAGACGACTTCTCCTGGAGGCTATGCTTTCCACGGTAAGTTGGTTAGCAAGGAGAGTTCCGGGGTGTACAATTGCGTGGTCTCATATGATCCCACGAAAAGTGTGGCGGGGGGCTATCTCGATCCCTGCTTTGAATCATTCCGTTAAAAAATTGAATAACAAAGTGAGTCGGTTGTTCCGTTCCAAGACATTGCATTCGATCTCGCATAGTTGTATTAATGATGACAGTATGTATTTGGGGGATGGTGTGCATTTGTCGTGGGTGGGCAATGAGTTACTCATAGGTGACTTCCTAGCTTGGTTAAAATCGTTAAAACATGACCTTTAGGTAGGAGTTTGGTGGGGGGTCCGGATAGCCGGTCAACTATCCGGACCTGTGGCGGTAAGGTCATGATCGGTGAGCACTAATTGGTAGATCCCTATGAGTGGGCGTCACCCAACACGGATGGGAGCGCTCGGGGGAGGTGGCCATTGGCCCCTCAATGGGGAGGCGGTCCCGTCTAAGGGCGGGTCGCCGGAAGTTAAGGAAAGGCGGTCAAGGCCCCTTCCTGTGTAGGAGGGGTTACAGCCCCCTCCTGAGGAATTTCCCGGGGCCAGGGTCATCTGCGACGGCAGATGCGGTAAGTTGTGTGGGGTGGGGGGAGGTCCACGATACCTTCTAGATACCACACACAAGTATTCGAACGACCTTTAAATGGCGTCGAGTCTTAAGTGCCCCCGACAAGTCAAGGGAAATTGTTAGTAGTTGCACTTGAGGTAAGCCTCTGTGCTGTCGCCCTTCCCAAGTGGGAGGGGTAAGTCTGGTTAGGGATCTTGACACCGGTTATGACCTTGCCGTTGGCCCTTAAACGTTAGGATGTACAATTTCAGTGTTTATAGAGAATGTTTCTGTAGGATGCTAGTTCGGCTAGGAGAACCTCTGTATTAGAGAATATGTTAAGATTAGCCAAACATCGCAAATGTGATAATGAAATTGTACATAATATGAAACGTTTAATGTTTAATTTTTTGTTTTAATAAATACGGCCGCGGGAGGGTCACTCCCTCCCACATCCAAAAACTTTGAAGAACTGTTTCCGGTTTCCCTTCTTTTGGGGATCGTGTTGAGAGGGGGTGGCGGGTATCTCAGCCATATGGAAAGGGGCGACCACTCGGTCCCCCCGAACGTATGGCGGAGTGCCTCGATCCCCCCGGGAAGCCATTTTTGGGCGGGAGGCGCGTCTCGGCTGGTATGCCCGAAGCGGCGTAGCCGGGGCGCGCCTGTTCCCGCCCTAGAGTGGGCTGGCCTAGACACTGACGCAGCCAGCCACGCCCTCGGGACGGGCAGGGGCGGGTTTACGCCCGCCCTGAAGACGGATAAAAGGAGACGCAAGGCCAGAAGACGTCCTCTTGTTCTTGTGCTCCGAAGCTGCACCTCCTCGCTACACGTGAGCTCGGGACAGAACAAAGAGCCAATTTTGACCCACCCACCAGCCCCTGAGGACAGCAAGTTGTTGTGCAATAAAGTGGATTTTCTAAGTATGTTCTTCCTTTTTCGTTTACAGGTTGTGAAAGTATCAGTTTTGTTGTTTTTCATAATAAAGTATGGTGAATATCATTTAGGTTGTTACGATTAAAAGGACTTGATGTAGTGTTACTTTTGAGCATGCTCTTTCGGTCGTAGCGACCAATGTTTTCATAAGTTCGAATTGTCGTATTTATTTTTGGTAGGCGGTAAGGTCATGATCGGTGAGCACTAATTGGTAGATCCCTATGAGTGGGCGTCACCCAACACGGATGGGAGCGCTCGGGGGAGGTGGCCATTGGCCCCTCAATGGGGAGGCGGTCCCGTCTAAGGGCGGGTCGCCGGAAGTTAAGGAAAGGCGGTCAAGGCCCCTTCCTGTGTAGGAGGGGTTACAGCCCCCTCCTGAGGAATTTCCCGGGGCCAGGGTCATCTGCGACGGCAGATGCGGTAAGTTGTGTGGGGTGGGGGGAGGTCCACGATACCTTCTAGATACCACACACAAGTATTCGAACGACCTTTAAATGGCGTCGAGTCTTAAGTGCCCCCGACAAGTCAAGGGAAATTGTTAGTAGTTGCACTTGAGGTAAGCCTCTGTGCTGTCGCCCTTCCCAAGTGGGAGGGGTAAGTCTGGTTAGGGATCTTGACACCGGTTATGACCTTGCCGTTGGCCCTTAAACGTTAGGATGTACAATTTCAGTGTTTATAGAGAATGTTTCTGTAGGATGCTAGTTCGGCTAGGAGAACCTCTGTATTAGAGAATATGTTAAGATTAGCCAAACATCGCAAATGTGATAATGAAATTGTACATAATATGAAACGTTTAATGTTTAATTTTTTGTTTTAATAAATACGGCCGCGGGAGGGTCACTCCCTCCCACATCCAAAAACTTTGAAGAACTGTTTCCGGTTTCCCTTCTTTTGGGGATCGTGTTGAGAGGGGGTGGCGGGTATCTCAGCCATATGGAACTGGGCCTAAAATCTCAAGTGCTACTGAGGAAGTATGATACCATAAAATTCTGGTATAATGTCTGGATGCACCAAGAGATCATGCTCTATTGTGCTATGTGGGAAACCATCATCAAATGTCCAAATTCAAACTATGCCAAGTACCTCAAAATCTCATTGGAATCAACAAATCTGGTTGGACTCTGGGAAACCAAGCTCCAAGTACCTTTATTCAAACAGGTGGTCAGGAAGGCAGCCATCAAACCCTCATTTTTGGATGACAAAATAGCTTTCAGTCTCAGGTCACATGCTTGGATGACTATCCAATCATACAAAAAACTAGTGCCGGCGCACTACCTGGACCTGACCTTTTTGCCTTATATCAAACATAAATATCTTAATATAAGGCTGGGTAGTTTGCCAACCAACGCTGAGCGTCCGAAGTGGAAGCCCCAAGAAAGTGAAGGGTGCGGGCTATGTGGTGCGGCAAGGCAAGATTTTACCCACCTGATTTACATCTGCCCGGCTCTCATACAGGAACGTCGGAATTGGTTGAAAGCCAAGTTCAAGCAGTTTGGAACACGTACCTGTAGGTCTGCGATTATACAAACATTATGTACCACAGACCCCCAATTCATTTGCAGATCAATCAAATTTAGCAAACATTTTGAGAAAAAGCAAAGATTATTGGCAAAATCTTGACCATGGACATTGTTTTACCCCAGAAAGACATTTGTTTTTTTACTACCAATTTTAAATTCTATTACTCTCACATCAGTGTGTTTTTAGTATATTATCCTACCTGTATTTTTGCAATGGTTTTAATTAACTATACAATAAAGTTTCTTCACTGTGACTTGAAGAGTTGGGAAAAAGTTTGTGAGTGTTTCACCAAGGTTGGTGCAAGTAAGTACTTGATATTTCCAGTATCTCTAGACACGAGACAAGTTATCAGTAGAGTCATCAGTAGAGAAAAGTTCTGGGGTGACAGAGAAGGCCGCCAAACAACCGTCACAGGCTTCATTGCCCCTCAGGCGCGCAGGTGTGTCTCCAAAAGCTCGTCAGCTTGGGGGCTCACGGGAGCCCTATAACAGGAATCAACTATGGGAGCAGACTGCTAGCCTCTCCGCCGGATCGCCCCTCTGCACTCTGGTATATGCAGTGCGTATGACTTGAAGAGTTGGGAAAAAGTTTAGGAGTGTTTCACCAATGTTGGTGCAAGTAAGTACTTGATATTTCCAGTACCTCTAGACACGAGACATGGCTTGTGTTTCGGGATAGTATCCCTCATCAGTAGAGAAAAGTTCTGGGGTGGCAGAGAAGGCCGCTAAACAACCGTCACAGGCTTCGTTGCCCCTCAGGCGCGCAGGTGCGTCTCCAAAAGCTCGTCAGCTTGGGGGCTCACGGGAGCCCTATAACAGGAATCAACTATGGGAACACACTGCTAGCCTCTCCGCTGGATCACCCCTCTGCATTCTGGTATATGCAGTGCGTATGACTTGAAGAGTTGGGAAAAAGTTTGTGAGTGTTTTACCAAGGTTGGTGCAAGTAAGTACTTGATATTTCCAGTATCTCTAGACACAAGACATTGCTCGTGTTTCGAGATAGTATCCCTCATCAGTAGAGAAAAGTTCTGGGGTGGCAGAGAAGGTCGCCAAACAACCGTCACAGGCTTCGTTGCCCCTCAGGCGCGCAGGTGGGTCTCCAAAAGCTCGTCAGCTTGGGGGCTCACGGGAGCCCTATAACAGGAATCAACTATGGGAGCAGACTGCTTGCCTCTCCGCCGGATCGCCCTTCTGCACTCTGGTATATGCAGTGCGTATGACTTGAAGAGTTGGGAAAAAGTTTAGGAGTGTTTCACCAATGTTGGTGCAAGTAGGTACTTGATATTTCCAGTACCTCTAGACACGAGACATGGCTCGTGTTTTGGGTTAGTATCCCTCATCAGTAGAGAAAAGTTCTGGGGTGGCAGAGAAGGCAGCTAAACAACCGTCACAGGCTTCGCTGCCCCTCAGGCGCGCAGGTGCGTCTCCAAACGCTTGTCATCTTGGGGGCTCACGGGAGCCCTATAATAGGAATCAACAATGGGAACACACTGCTAGCCTCTCCCCCGGATCGCCCCTCTGCACTCTGGTATATGCAGTGCGTATGACTTGAAGAGTTGGGAAAAAGTTTGTGAGTGTTTCACCAACGTTGGTGCAAGTAAGTACTTGATATTTCCTGTATCTCTGGACACGAGACATGGCTCGTGTTTCGGGATAGTATCCCTCATCAGTAGAGAAAAGTTCTGGGGTGGCGGAGAAGGCCGCCAAACAACCGTCACAGGCTTTGTTGCCCCTCAGGCACGCAAGTGCGTCTCCAAAATCTCATCAGCTTGGTGTCTCACGGGAACCCTATAACTGGAATCAACGATAGGAGCACACTGCTAGCCTCTCCGCCGGATCGCCCCTCTGCATTCTGGTATATGCAGTGCGTATGACTTGAAGAGTTGGGAAAAAGTTTGTGAGTGTTTCACCAAGGTTGGTGCAAGTAAGTACTTGATATTTCCAGTATCTCTAGACACGAGACATGGCTCGTGTTGTGGGATAGTATCACTCATCAGTAGAGAAAAGTTCTGGGGTGGCAGAGAAGGCTGCCAAACAACCGTCACAGGCTTCGTTGCCCCTCAGGCGTGCAGGTGCGTCTCTAAAAGCTCGTCAGCTTGGTGGCTCACGGGAGCCCTATAACAGGAATCAACGATGAGAGGACACTGCTAGCCTCTCCGCCGGATCGCCCCTCTGCACTTTGGTATATGCTGTGCGTATGTCTTGAAGAGTTGGGAAAAAGTTTGTGAGTGTTTCACCAAGGTTGGTGCAAGTAAGTTCTTGATATTTCCAGTATCTCTAGACACGAGACCTAATACCAAGAACCTACTTGCACCAATCTTGGTGAAATACCTACAAACTTTTTCCTGAATCTTCATATCATACGAACTGCATGTGCCAGAATGCAAAGGGGCGATCAGGCTGAGAGGGTAGGAGTGTGCTCCCTCTTTGTTTCCTGTTTAAGGGCTCCCGTGAGCCTCCATAGCTGACGAGCTATTGGTGATGCACCTGCGCGCCCGAGAGGCAACGAAGCCTGTTAGTGTTGTTTGCCAGCCTTCAAAGCCACCCCAAACTGATCTCTACTAATGAAGGATATTATCCAGAAACACGAGTCATCTCTCGTGTCTAGAGATACCTTATAACAAGTACCTACTTGCACCAATCTTAGTGAAATACTTACAAACTTTTTCCTGAATCTTCATATCTTACGAACTGCATGTACCAGAATTCAAAGGGGCGATCCGGTTGAGAGGGTAGGAGTGTGCTCCCTCTTTGTTTCCTCTTTAAGGGCTCCCGTGAGCCCCCGTAGCTGACGAGCTATCGGTCATGCACCTGCTCGCCCGAGAGGCAACGAAGCCTGTTAGTGTTGTTTGCCAGCCTTCAAAGCCACCCCAAACTGATCTCTACTAATGAAGGATATTATCCAGAAACACGAGTCATCTCTCGTGTCTAGAGATACCTTATAACAAGTACCTACTTGCACCAATCTTGGTGAAATACTTACAAACTTTTTCCTGAATCTTCATATCATACGAACTGCATGTACCAGAATGCAAAGGGGCGATCCGGCTGAGAGGGTAGGAGTGTGCTTCCTCTTTGTTTCCTGTTTAAGGGCTCCCATGAGCCTTCATAGCTGACGAGCTATTGTTGATGCACCTGCGTGCCCGAGAGGCAACGAAGCCTGTTAGTGTTGTTTGGCATCCTTCAAAGCCACCCCAAACTGATCTCTACTGATGAAGGATATTATCCAGAAACACGAGTCGTGTCTCGTGTCTAGAGATACCTTATACCAAGTACCTACTTGCACCAATCGTGGTGAAATACTTACAAACTTTTTCCTGAATCTTCATATCATACGAACTACCAGAATTGAAAGGGGCGATCCGGCTGGGAGGGTAGGAGTGTGCTCCCTCTTTGTTTCCTGTTTAAGGGCTCCCATGAGCCTTCATAGCTGACGAGCTATTGGTGATGCACCTGCGTGCCCGAGAGGCAACGAAGCCTGTTAGTGTTGTTTGGCATCCTTCAAAGCCACCCCAAACTGATCTCTACTGATGAAGGATATTATCCAGAAACACGAGTCGTGTCTCGTGTCTAGAGATACCTTATACCTAGTACCTACTTGCACCAATCTTGGTGAAATACTTACAAACTTTTTCCTGAATCTTCATATCATACGAACTGCATGTACCAGAATGCAAAAGGGCGATCCGGCTGAGAGGGTAGGAGTGTGCTCCCTCTATGTTACCATCAAATTAAGATACATTAAGAATATACTTAATCCTTAAACTTAACGGAAGGTTTCCGTTCCCTTACAGAAATTCTGGTGCTAGGTTCACCATGCACGGAAACAGGTACACATCGAGATTCCCTGCTTAGGTCACCAGAAAAACTCAGTTCAGATAATCTTTCCATATTCCACTATTTTCCATCACTTAACTTGACGGATCTGCTCCTAACAGAAACAATCTGCCTTGGACAGGAAAACTTGGAATGACCCTTAGCAATGAAAACAGGAAGTCTCACTTTGACCCAATCCCCTTCTTTGAAAACAACTTGTTTCCTTCCCTTTATAGGTTCATTAGTAACGTACTTGCTCTGAGCTATGAGAACATTAGCCTTCACCAAATCAGAATTTACCTTGGGAAAACTTAAAACACGCATCCAAGGTTTAACCAACCTAGAAGAGGCTGACCTACCCTTTAATAACATGAAAGGAGAAACTTTTATTCAATTGTATGTGGTAAATGGTTTGAACTGGAGGAAAGATTTCTCCAATTTACTCTGGTTAGACCCTTGGATGCATGATGTAAGTGCCCAAGCTAAATTCTGATTTGGTGAAGGCTAATTGTGTCATAGCTCAGAGCAAGTACGTTACTAATGAACCTATTAATGAAAGGAAACAAGTTTTTGTACGAAGAAGGGGATTGGGTCAAAGTGAGACTTCCTGATTTCATTGCTAAGGGTCATTCCAAGTTTTCATGTCCAATGCAGATTGTTTCTGTTAGGAGCAGATCCCTCAAGTTAAGAGATGGAAAATGGTGGAATATGGAAAGATTATCTAAACAGAGTTTTTCTGGTGACCTAAGCACGGAATCTTGATGTCTACCTTGACCCGTGCATGGTGAACCTAGCACCAGAATTTATGTAAGGGAACGGAAACCTCCCGTTAAATTTAAGGATTATGTATAATCTGAATGTATCTTAAATTTATGGTATTTCTTTCCATGTTTTATATTTCTATTGGATATGTAATGTAGTTGTTTTTGGGGGGAGTTGATAGTGTTTTAGCATCTGTTGCCAACCATTTTTCCAATGTTTAAGCGGGACGATGTGTTGGGTCCTATGTACCTTTAAATGCTTATGTTTATCTTTGAATGTGAGCACATGCCACCATGGACTTTATTCCATCCTGGAATGGTGACGTATTGAATGGTCAGACAGTCAGTTGTACTTTGCTGTTGCTCTGACCGGTCGTTTCCTCTGGAGATCTCTTCTTCTCAAATAAAGAAATTGAACAAACAATTTCTGTTGAATTTTTTTGTTATTAGTTTTTTCAACTATTTGAACTCTCAACATTTCATCATGAAAAGTTTTGTAATCGCAAGTGGATGCTAAGACTCTTAGATCGCTTACAAATGTTTCAACAGGTTCACCAGGTAACTGCTTTCTCATGTAAAATGTATGTCTTTCCATAATAATGTTATGCTTTTTTTTAAATCTGGCATCCAACACTTTTAAAGCTGAAGCATATACATCAATGACATCACCTTCACCCATGACAACAAGGAGGTATATATTTTGAAACTTTTCTCCCCTCTGTACCTAAAGAAGACGCAGTAAGGCAAACTTTTTTTGTTGTAAATACTTCTGCTTTAATGGCTTCTAGATAAGCCTCAAAACCTTCTAACTATAACTCCCATTCTAAAGGAGGATTTCCAGCAGAGGCGAGAAAAGGAGGCGGCGGTAGTACAGATGGCTGCATTTAGACTATTTGGTATACTAAAATTGTAAGTATGACACACTTTAGTGGGTAAAATAAATAAAAATAATGCTCCAGATAGATATTTGTAATGCAGAACAAAATGAAGGTGGAACTAATGTTATGATCCATACCCCACCATACACTTTTATGATGTACACACACTACACAAAAACAAGGGGAAAAAATAAAGAAGCTGTGTGCATCAGCGAGTATGCACTGACACTAGATGAACACGTGGTGACACTCGCATAAGAGAGAATGAGTATTTAAAACTGTGAAAATAAGTTGAAAAGCTTTCCAACAATGGTTATGAAAGTAGAAATGTTCACAGCTCTAAGCTCACATAGTTATGAATAGTGTGTGCATCACCGAGATGCACAAAACAATTTTCAGGAGAGTTCTTGAAAGTTCTTCTGTTTTTAAAGTTGTAGAAAAATAAACTGTCTCTGGTCCCAATGTTGATTACGCTGTCTTGACCAGGTTAGCGTTGCAGATAAAGCAGACTCGCGCGGCATAAGTGTTGCTTAACAAAAAGACTCTGTTTCCATAAAGGTAAAACAGTGATTGACGAGTGTTGCTCAGCAACAAGGACGCTGTCTCCTTAGGCCTCAGGTAGTGCATCACAAACTTTGCTTGATAGCAAGGAGGATGTCTCCGTACACCTCAGACAGTGATTGACAGTTCTAGTTGCCAGGAAACAACTAGGGACGCAGATGCATTGGAAACAGGCTCTCTACGTTGCTAGGAAACACAGGACGCAATTGTGTAAGAGGGATTAGCACAGGAGGGAAAGCGCAGAGTAACACTGAAATGCTCGAGTGCAAATTGTAAAAATCAAAAATCGTGGAAAAAAGATATAAATAAATATCCTACCAGAGTTCGAGTTCATGTGACAACGGAAGAACTCCAGAAATAGCAGGCAGAAGATTTCTGTCTGGAAGAGAGATGAATGACAGGCTGGAGGAAGAGTCTCTTTCCAAAATACTCTACTGGTTCAGGGCTTGAAACAAATCGTCTCCAGTGAAATGATGTAGAGTCTGTGGAAGATAGGTTCAATTTCTTTATTTGAGAAGAAGAGGTCTCCAGAGGAAATAACCGGTCAGATCGACAGCAAAGTACAACTGACTATCTGACCATTCCATACACCACCATTCCTGGATGGAATAAAGGTCATGGTGGCATGTGCTCACATTCAAAGATAAACATAAGCATTTAATGGTACATAGGACCCAACAGTCTGCTACTAGGTTGTAGTCTACGAGGCCTACTATTTAGTATTGGCCACATAGTGTGGTTTGATGAGGTCGATTAAAACAAATCTTTTCTATATTTTTCCAGCAAGGGGCGGCAGAAGTACTGTTCTTGTTCTCGGGATGGCTAGGACAGGTACTGGTTGTCTGTAAAAAGGTCCAAATTCCTTCTTGCCCGCAATCTTCTCTCTGACTAGATCCCCAACTTTTGGGATCCAGGCAGGCCTTACTGGGATGGCCGGTTTTTCCCCAGTGGTCGTTGGCTTCAGGAACATGTTGCTTTGTTTCGATCTTAGTTCATTTAGATCCTGTAAAACAGCTAAACGATCTTTGATATCAAAGGGTTTATCTTCCACCACTGTGCCTTTTCATTCGGATCTGGAACTCACATTCTTGTCCCAAATAGGACCTCATATGGAGTGACTCCCCCTAAAAAACTTATTGGCAAATTATTTAATGAGCGTTGGACCCCATAATGATGTTTGACCCACCCATCACCTGAACCTAATACTCTAGCTATTATAGACTGCTTTATATCCCGGTTTTTCCTTTCCAGAACAGAATTTCCCTCAGATGAAATGGCCATGGCTTCTTTGTAAGCCAGAGAGCTAAATTCAGGGCCTTGGTCAGAATGTAGTGTGACAATTACGTATGTGCCGATAAAGACTCGCAAATCTTTCATAATATTTTGAGCATCAGCCAAGCGCCACATCCATAGGAACTTTGAGCATGGATCCACTGTGACCATTATATATTCATAGTTACCGTACCTTTGCAAGGGACCACAGTGGTCCAGTAAAACAAAACCTTATGGTTTGTATGAAATCAACAGGGGTGTATGTGAAGGACATTTCACTGAGGAAACTTTCATCTGCTGGTATATTTCACATTCCAAAACATAGTTTTTGGGCTGTTTCCTAATGCTGGGCCACCAATATCTTTGCTTTAGTAAAGATACTGTTGCAGAAACACCTGCATGGGCAGAGGCTATGCCTTCTTGTGCTGCTAGGATCAGTCCTAATCTACGAACCTTGTTTGGAATGACCCTATCCTCCACTCCAGGGATTCGAGCAATTAGAACGTTGTTTGCATCAATTACATAAGAGTGCTTGAGTGGAAATTTCTTTAGTAACACTGCACCACTTATTTATTTATTTATTTATGGGCTTATAAAGCGCTATGAATAAACTCCCAAGGGAGTATCTCCGCGCTGTAGCTGCCAGTGCAAAAACAGAAAAGGGAGCGCAAAGTTGAGAATGCTGTAAACAAGGAACACTTTAAAATGAACCAAACAGAAACGTTTTTAAATGTTTTCTAAATTGACAGTGGTCATTACATTGCCACTGCCTTTGCTTGAAGCATTTACAGCCAACAATATCTCACTGTCTATTCTCGTTTTTGAACAAGTGATCGCAGCTACGGAAGCCGGTTGTTCAGCCCCCTTTGCGGCTTCATCAGCCAATGAATTCCCTGTAACGTGAACGGCATCAGGTTGATGACTCAGCTTGTGTATCACGTGAGTTTTTCATACTTCATTTTTCAACTGAATTACTTGTTCCCAAAGCGCTTTATGCTTTATTGTGCCAACCTTTGCATCTTTGAATTTGTTTTAAAGCCAATTTTACAAATATTCATTATATGACTGAACACAGTAAAAGGAATCGCGCAGTATAAGTGTGGGGAATTTGCGATCCGTAATTTCAAGTGCCATTTTGAATGCTTGTAGTTCAGCTCACTGAGCTTGTCGTGTTTATATCTAGGACCCTAATTCGATATTCCCGATTTATGCCCTCGTGAGGTTATAATCAATAATATCCTGATAAAGGCATAAGAATCAGATACATATTCAGTAATAGCCCATGCAGTCCAAAGCACAGCACGGCTACACCCATCGACTCCGAGAAAGCACAACGCGATCTTTAAACAAACCAAGCCTCCAGCAGCCCGGGAAATCCCCCCTGCTTTTGTTTTGATTTGAACAAGCACTCCTGAAGTCCAGAAAGAACTGTTAGTTCTTAGTGACGTCTTATGTCCAACCTTACGTCAAACCTGGCACCTTCCAGGTATAAAATACCAACAGTTGCCTTAAGCAAACACACAGTGGTTTGGAGCAGAGCGGCCATCTACTTGCCCAAGAGCCCAGCTGATGCGAGAGCCCACGGAAGCCGCCCCTCCCGTTTGACGCACTGAGAGAGACGCTGTCTTTTTCTCCAACCGAGAAAATCCAGCTCCGGTGTTTCCAGCCTACCCTTGCGGGTTGCTGGGATATTGAGTCCTGAGGAAAGAGATACCAGACCTCTCACATTCTATTCCCAAGGTACGGAGCTGACTAAACCCTTAAGAGAATTCTTGATGCAGATTCTTGGCAAAATAAACTTAACCAACTTAACTTAAACTGCTACTTACTCATCCCTTCCCAAGTATTAGGCTTAGGTCAGGTACACCTGGGTAGGCTTAGTTAGAAGCACCAGTTGAGTACGTTAGTCAATGTATTTATGTATGGATATATTTTATCCATGTTAAAGTATCATATGGCTAAGAAACCATATTAATGCTTCTACATTTCCTAATACTACTTTTACTGTACGCACTTTACTTTACTATAAGTATTGCAATTGTGGCAATTCATTTCTCTTGCATGAGAAAGAAGACTACTCAATAAATAACACCTTTTATTGAAAACTCCCTGTCTATTTCTCTGCATTCTGGTGAAACTAAGTATGCACTGCTGACTGAGGGAAATAGCTGTCTATTGTTTTCACACGACTCTAGAGATATACTCTTATTCTGAGGGAGCAAAGTTGTCATGTTTATGCGGTTGTCGGAAACTGAATACCTTATTGTCTGAGCCAGGGGAGCTTGTCCCTCCCTATTCATCCAAGAAAGTTTCCAGTGACCTCTGAACTAGATGGCGCAAACCTAAATTAAGTTTAACATAGTCAGTAGAGACCTAAATGACCTCAGTCCTACGTCTACACTGCTGTTTATGTTATTCCAATGCGCAGAGCCTATTGGGAAAATAGGAACTACACTACAAGCTGTACAATCTCCTAGAGATTGAGTTTTAGTCACCATTGGTCAGAATTTACCATCGCGCATGCAACCATTAACTATTGGGCATGCGGCACTGTAAGCTTGCTTACTCGCTGTAGTGGGTTGTGCCGATCCGTCAGTATAAAATATGAATTTGTACTGATCGAGAGGCAGAATTTTAGTGAGCAGAGGACATTCATGTTCATATTGCAGGAATGCTTTTGTTTTTAAATCAGGATCAAAAACATATTTAACATCTGTTGCAGCAAGAGGCTTAACCCATTGTATCCATCTAGGATGTAAAGCTTTTGCATTTTGAATGCTTGCTTTTGTAACCGCCTCTAAGGCTGGTACTGGAGTGACAACAATAATGTGTTTCCCCTGAGCTAGTGCTCTTTCTTTTGCTACAGCAGTTTGAACTGCTGTCAGGATTTTTTCTGCTGAAGTGAAGCACATTTCTGCTTGTGTATACAAATGTGATTTGTATGCAATTGGTACTTTTTCACCTTCATGAAAGTTAAATAGGGGAATCCATACTGGCCTGAAATTATTCGGATGACTAAATTGCGTTCATTTACACGTTTGTAAGTGATTTGTAGCTAACATGTTAGCTTGGAGTGAAAGCAGGATGTTTGTGTGTTCCTGTGTCCCATGTTTTGTTGAAAAATCAGGTTTGAATAATTTGTAAAGAGATTTAACCCTTTCTACGTATTTTAGAATATAAATTCTTCCAAAATTTACGAAACCTAGAATTGACTGTACATTTTTCAGCTTTTTGGGAGGTTGGAGCAGTGCACACTTTTTGAAAATTTAGCTCCCAGGCTCTTGCCTTCACTTGAAAGCTAATATTCTAGTAAAAGGACATTGAGATGGGCAATTCTGGATTTTATAAAGTTGAATTTGTAGCCCTCTGAGGCGAAGCCCAATATAATGGTATTCACCCTGCTCAAGTGCCTATCTAGGATATCATCTGTCAGATAGATGTCATCGACATATGACAATGCCTTGTCATCATAAATTTGTACTGTTACCCTTGCTGAGAATACCCCCGGACTATTCTTAAACCCTTGTGAGAGTCAACAAAATTGACGCTGGATCCCTATTATTGAGAAAGCTGTTAAGTACTTGCTTTCTGGTGCTATGTTTTGACAAAAAAAACACTGAAATATATATATATTTTACACACAATGTTATTCATTAATGCTGCACTATATTCATTTTGCACTGCAAGTGTTTTACAACAAGTGTTCAAGTGTCTGTAATCCAAAACTAGACGATATGTATTATCTGGTTTGGAGACAGGAAACAAAGGATTGTTTATTGAGGAGTGAATGTTTCTATCACCCCTTGGGATTCAATTGGTTTAAGATCTCCCTGACCTGTTGTTTAGCTTCTTGCTTAATTGGGTACTGCCTTTGTGCAGTAGGTTGAATTTTATTTTGTATTTTATGGTGAGGTGAGTCCTCATCCCATCCAACATAATTTTTTGTATAATGCTGGGGCCTGGGCAACTGCCCATTTCCTGGCATAAATATATTTTAAATGAATTGGAATATGGTTGGAGAAGGCTGGCATAATGATGTGAGTTTACTGAAGCCCTTATTATATACCTGAAAAAGAATCATAAACCGGAAACTACACGCGGGCACCTTAATCAGGTACAATAAAGACCAAAGAATCCCGAGGGGATTGCGCATAGCCCTAAAGCCGACACTTTACAGAAGCAATCCCAAGTTCACCGAACGTTGGTACGAAATTTTAAATAAGTTACCCGCTGGACCTAATTTTACTCATCGTAGAAGAGCTCTCCAAAGTCATTGAAGACCTAGACAAGGATATAAAGAGAATCCAAACAAACCTGGACAGCAACTTGTCTAAGGAGCAACTGGACCGAGCTCTAGGGGATATCAACATCCAATTGGATAAATATATAAGAGAAATCAATGACAGGAAAATCAGGAAATACAAGCGTGACACCATCGACTACAAGTTGGGTGAGGTGTACAATTGGGCGGAAGTCTTTGCCCAGCGCAGACAGCAGAGACCTTTTAACAACCCCTCTTCAGACAAAGTGAGCACAACATCATTTGACTCCACACATAAGGGTGGACAAATCAATGAGAAATGCAGGGGAGAAGCACCCAGCAACAGAGACAACACAACAAACGTTTCCAACACTGCAACATCAGAGAGTTCTTTTTTAGAGAGAGGCCAGAGCCCAAACATCGAACCTAGAGGGGCAGAGGCTCAAAGAGAACCAGTCTCCTCAATCACTCAGTCAACACGCAGCAAGAGAACCTGATTATCAATATATCCTTGGAAACTTTAATGAAATATCAACTAGCCACCCTTCAACGAGGCACATTATTTGTACCTACTTATCGATCAAATGAATTGGAGACTGAAGTCAGCGTCTTTAAATTCATGAGGAACCTCAGTTTAAAGCATTTTTTTTACCAACGTCATTCTCAAACCCACGGAAGGAACAGAAGACACCTTATTGGGTTTAAGGAGCAAAAGCACTTTCTTAGCACCATTCAGTCACAAGATCTTGGACTCCTATGAGACCATTACCATGAAAGAAATCAGGTATCTACTTAAAAGACCTACAACCAGAAGATCCAACTTCACTAACAGGGAATCACAAGCCATCAATCAAATCGTCAACAATCACAAATACCATGTTGCAAGGAAGACAAAGGTGGAGCACTAGTGATAATGAACTCAGATTACTATCTACAGAGTGTTAATGATCACGTGTATGATAGTGAAAAATACATGGTATTACCCCAGGACCCCACGGAGGTGTTCGCCAGGACATTAAAGACCATTGTGGATAATGGAGTGGAGATGGGAACCATCACAGAAAAAGACAGGAAATTCATACTCCAGGAACACCCAAGGAGCCCGAGTCTACACATGCTACGCAAAACTCACCAGGACCACATGAAACCGCCATTCCGTCCCATAGTGTCCACGAGAGGATCAATACATGAACCCACAGGCAAATATTTGGACAAACATTTACAACCACTAGTGAAACAAATGACCACCTATCTATGAGATACCACAGATTTCCTAACCAAGTTAGAGGACACAACCCTCGATGAAACCATGGACATCACTCTATGCACAATTGACGTATGTGCACTTTACACTTCGATCCCACATAATAGGGGCATTGAAGCAGTGGAATCATTCCTATTCAATCACGACATTAGACAGGATTTAAAAGTATTCCTTTTGGAACTGCTCCATTACACCCTGAACCACAGTTACTTTACCTGGAACAAGCAATACTTTCAACAATAAGCTGGTACATCAATGGGGAATTGTGCGCCCCCCAGCTACGCTAACCTTTTCATGCACCGTTTAGAACTTGATCATATTCTAATGAACCCCAGTTGGAAGGATAAGATCCATAAACGTTGGCGTTACATTGATGAAATTTTTCTCGTATGGCTAGTACCTCCGGATGAAATTGAGGAATTCATATTATTTATCAACAATATTGCCGATCATATTCAGTTCACCCATACAGTCAGTACCGGTGCAATCCCATACTTGGATGTTTTGGTATCATACAACAACAACAGGTTTCACACTGATGTGTTCACCAAAAGTACCAACGGAAATAACTCTCTACTGTTTGAAAGCTGTCATCCAATGTCCCTTAAACGCCATCTGCCATATTCTCAATTTTTGAGAATCAAACAGATATCCTCTGATGAGAATACCTACCGGAGAATAAAACCAAAATGGTGACAAAATGTAAAGAGAGGAAATATTCTGATATAATCCTTAATGAAGCCAAGGAGAGAATGACGGCCATTAACAGGACCGAGTTGCTGAAAATTCACACTAGGGATACTAAGTTGAACAGGCCAGTGTTTGTGTCCAAATTCTCCAGCAGGAGTTATCAGATTAAAAAGATTGTTTTAAAAAATTGGTCAATGATTGAGAGTGAACCAGATTTCAACAGAGTTTTCACTAAACCACTGTTCGCTTACCAAAGGTGGAGGAATTTGAAGGACATGCTTGAGGCTAAACCCTGTGATCACAATTACACCGGTACAATCCCTTGTTTGAACTGTGGTCATTCCAACAACATAATACGAGGGAACATCCTCAACCACCCGTCCACAGGCAGGCCGATCAAACTCCACACCAACGCTACTTGTGACACAAGGAAATATACCTATTGAAATGTCCCTCTGGACTCCCATACGTTGGTAAAATGGAAAGGAAAATGAAGACGCGCATGACTGAACATAAAAGCACAATCAGGAATAACGCCAACTATCACAATATCAGTCAAATCAGATTCATGGTATTGGAGGTCGTTTCTGCAAAACAAGGCACCGATAACAGGAAGAAATTTCTGCAGCGCGAGATGTATTGGATTAAGAAATTGGACTCATGTAACCCCTAAATGACCGGATGGAGTATAGTTGCTTTTTATAGTTTGCTCCACCTTTTCATAGTTTGTTTCACCTCATCATGTCATTATTTTTATTCACAGTTGGTTTTCATTGATATAACATATTTACCCTGTTCATCACATGTTATATATTGGTTGTCTTCCTTTTTTGACATCCGCTGTGGTTTAAACACATTTTCTTTTAACTACACTTACACTCCTGCTCCCAGGACTTGTTCACTACCTTCTCGTTGTATACACCTGGTATTCGCCCTACCCAAGATGGCCGCCAACTCCTGAATATTTCACAGAACCGTATTCACACCAGCATATCACACAATCATATTGTATATTCAAACTAAACCATTGCCGGATTTTTTGTTCCCTTTCAGTCATTCTTTTCACAATACCACTTCAACACGAGACCACCTGCACCGTAGTCTGTTGTCTACTTTCTTGGCCTACGCACACACTTTTGGGTTAGTTCATTTTTGATGTTTACAGCCTCGCGGCGTTGTAGGCATGTGCCGTGTTTCACACTGCTTACTGTGTTACCGTGAAGGCGCCGCTGAACCTGCACCAATTGCCGCATATTGGTAAGAGTTCAGATACCAGTGAGCATGATTTTTTTAACACTTGGGATAACTTGAACTGCACTTTGCAATGTTTACGCTTTCCACCGCGGACGAGAATCCTTTTAATCAGCAGATGAGCACTAGTGTTTATATGCACCCTTGTTCTCCACTCCTAAGTTTCACTTTATTTAGGCTCACAACACAGGGTCTATAATACGACCGGACAGTATGGCCAACCTTTGATTCACATGTTAATAATGTTCACTCACCTGGGGATTTTCCTCTCACACTTGCTTGTAGCATTTTTCACCATTTACCCGTTTTTGACTAGCACGTAACAGACATAAGACGCGACATGCATGAGTATCTGCTGTGACTTTTATATTTTAGTTGAAACCATGTCAGTCTACTTCCGTATCATTAAACACACTCATTTTCATTGTAGATCTTATGCATTTCACCTGAAGAAGTGCTGTGGCACGAAATGCATAGGGATTGAACTGAACAGAGCAATTATTTGGATACCACTGTTGTGTCAACCAGAACTACAGTGATAATGCATTTGAAACTGTGATGTAACAGTTGAAAGGACTAAATTTTGTTGAGAATAAAAACGCATACACTGCTTGGATGCACACAAATGGAATTATTGGAATGACATTTGTTTAATTTTTGAGTTAAACTCACCGAAGAAAACTTGTCTCACAAAGGAGTGCGGCTGGTACATTGTTATGGTCAACAATGTCTTCGTTTCACAATTAAGCTCAACTCCCCCAGGTCAGAGGGAGCAACCCGCCAGCACCCGAACATTTAATTGTAATAATAATTGAAGGAATTGATCAATGTGAATGCACCCAGAGTGCCACACATACACTTGACATTGATATAATGATGTCTTTGCCATGTGGGCACTCCCTGACAAATTTTGGTGGCCAGTCCTGTTATGCAAGAAGTATATCATAAACCCTTGAAAGTTCCTCCCAAAGGAGTGCTTTCACTATTCTTGGTATGTCTCCCTCTATCCGGAGTGTTATTTCATTTAACTTTTGTGGAGTACTAACACTGTTGTCTACAGTTTCTACTGTGATGTACTCATTCAAGTCCACTGTCTCCAAAAGTTCCTTCAGGTTCTGGCGAGCTATTGTTACTTCTGCTGCACTGTCCAACATTGTCTGAGCCCATTCTCCGTTCTTGAGCTGTGTTCTCAGTATCCTCGGCATGTCTGATCTTCAGACCTGCTACTTTCTTTTTGAGAAATGAGGTGTTGATTTGTTTTTCTGAACTTGTTGATCGTCTTTGGACTTTACGCATTCTTCTTTGTGATCTGACCGTCCTCTTCTTTCCGTTGTCTGTGATGATATCTGAAAGGTACGAGAGGAACCCTAATACCTGTCAGATTTTCTAAAATCATCCCTATTCCTGAGGTTGTATCTCTTTTCAGAGGGCTCCTTTTGAGGAACCCTACCTCGGGATTGAGAATGTTTCTCTTTTGAATTCTGTTTATTAGTATCCCACTTCTTTTTTGAAGATGTAGGATTTTGTTTAATAGAGTCCTTTTCAGAACCTTCAGAAAGTTGTGGCCTTAAAGGTTTTCCACCCAAACTGTCCCTGCCTAATTCAGCAAAAGATGTTCTGTTACATCAAATTCTCTTAATCGTTGGCGGATAGCCACTGATGCTGCCTCCCCTTTAATATTAGATATTATTATTGTTGAGACCTGGTCACAATTTTTCAGTAATTTCGTATCTAAATTCAGAGCAGGCTCTGCCCCGTGTTCATTTTGAATTTATTTCAGGACATCAGGTATTACCGCAATTGACCGAACACCATGTGTTTTTAGTATAGATGGCAGCAAAGACTGTGCCCCAAGTAGTACAATCTTCCAGTTGTGGTGTAATCCCCATTGGTAAACACATTTTTAGGATTCTGTGTTTCTCATAAGGGCTAGTATTAGGAAATACTGCTTCGATTTGAGTAAATTTTTGGGCTAACCAGAATGGAATTTGTTCACGTTTTGTGGCATTTTACCCATGACTGCGTGTAAAGTCTGTGGAGTCATTTTTTGTGAATTACCATGTTGAGGGGTTTGTTTTGGAATGGTTACTGGTGGTTGAACTGTAAAAGTCCATATGACATATTGGACTAATTGTCTTAAATGTTTATTAACTCTTGTACTTGAGTAAGTAATTCCTTGTCTGACATCTCCTCAATGTCAGGATGAGGTGTGTAGCAGGCTAAAATCGGCCATGTTGCTCCTGGTCTACCTAGTGGACCGAGCCTGGTAATGTTTTTCTGATGTTTTAGGGCGCCTTTAAACCAGAGATTATGCTCCTGGTATGTGAGTGGAATTTCAATATCTTCGAAAGGAATATATTCCTCAGGTGGTTCATCTTCTTTAAAGAAGTGAAACAATTTTGTGACTACAATCCATGAATAGAATACCTCTGTTTGAAAATATTTGTGTTCCTCTATCATGAAGACTGCTCTACCAGCTCTTAGTGTTAGGCTATGTTTTATAAGTTTTAGAGTGAAGGCTCTCCTTACATTTGGATGGATGTTTATTACACCCTCATCGGTTTCATTTAAACCTGTAAAGTTAAAAGCTGTTACGACTTGGTCAGCGCAGCTTCACCAGTCACTGTATTAGTATCCCCATTAAGGGACATTGTTTTTGAAAAATGTAGAACAAGTTTCAAGAAAACAAACATAAGGTGCACAATATTTTGGAACACTGTATCCTTCAACGTTGAACAAACCAAACAGCTAATATATATAGGATTTTTGCCTATTCAGCTATGCGGGATATTATCCCTACCACTCCAGACATCTTTTGGAGTATGTGAGTAAGGGGACTCTGAGAAAAGCACGACTGAGTTACTCAGTATCTAGAGTTAAAATAGGGCCTTACCAAACTTTGGGCGCCATGTAGTGTAGTTCCTATTTCCCTAATAGGCAATGTGCATTGGAATAATATACACTATAGGTTTGGCATAGGTATGCCCCTATCAAGTATATTAAACATAATTACTTTGTACCAGCTAACTCATAGGCCACTAGAAACTCCTTGTAAACAAGAAGGGAGTCGTTTCTGGCAAACGCATAAACATGCCAACTTTGTTTCCCTTTAGAATCAGAATACTCTCAGAATCAGGTAAACAATAGATAACAGTTTCACTCAGCTAATCGTGCATGCTTACTTTCTTCAGAGTTACACAGAAAGAATAGAAAGGCGTTTCAATAAGAAGGATTTATTGAACAGTCTTGTTTCTCGTGTAAGAGATGTCAGCTGTTACAATCGTAAGACAGTATGCGAGATATATTATGTACAGCGTAAGCAGTAGAAAGAAATATTACTGTGCTAGCATTGTCTTTTAGATATGACACATATTAATATACATCAATCACACAAGCTAAAAACGTGAGTACTCATAAGATGCTTCTCTAACTAGTTCTACCCTAGTGTACCTAACCTAAATTTAGTACAAGATAAGAAGTAGGTGCTGTATTCTATAGTAAGGTATGCTATAGTTTTGTATGCCAAGGGTCCCTCTAGGTTCTAGTCAGCTCCATACCTTAGAATGAGAGAGGTGAGAATCTCCTTCCTGGTCTCAAACTCTAACACCCCGCAAAAGCAGTCAGAACATTGGAAGCTGGATTCTCTGCGAGCAGGGATGACATTGTCTCTTGTCAGTGTGTCAGGCCCGGATACGAGCTCCTCTAAAGTCAAGGTTTCTTCCATACTTGCTTGGGCAAGGGAAGATATATTTATACCTGGAAGGTGCCTTGGAGTTTTAAGCATTGACGTAAAGTCGGGCAGAGGAAGACATCAGGAATGAACCCTTAAGGAATAGCAGTTCATGCATACTAAATGAGTTATTAGAGAAATCAATAATCCTGGGTTAGGGAGATGCCCAACGGCGTAAGGGTCTGGTTTCTAGGAACTCGTTGTGACGTTGGGGTGGATGGATATAGGTGACCATGCCTTTATTTGGATAGCATGGCTAATGCCTAAATAAGGTCTGAGATCTTATGTCCATATAAGGGCAATGCGAATTGTGCCTATATAAGGACCTGTTTTGGAAAAATGTATATACAGATACCTAAAATGGGGTCGGACATTAATCTGGGGGGAAACATATGCCAAACGTATAGGGTCTCTTTGTAGATTCCCAGCGACCTGGTCAGGGTTTCTTTAACAATTTATTCTAGATTACTTGGTTGCACTCTCACCCCCTAATGTTCTTAAATCTTTTCTACTATGCAGGACTTATCTCTTTTAGATAGGAACTAATTTTTTGTTTTAATATGTACTTTATTGTTTTTTCTTTTATTTGATTCAAGTGTGATCTAAGATTAATTTGCTGCTATCAAAGTAAGTTATGATGGCTGTTGCTTTTTTTCCTATGTTTGTGATATTTGCACTGTATTTCCGGTTCTTTTGTCAGCACTTTATTTTTATCGCACTAGCACTTTATCCATGTATCGATTGCACTATTGGACAAATTTGTTCTACAATTTTTTTTTTCTTTATCGCAGCAAACAAAAAAGTGATAGCAAACACCAATGTTTGTGTGGCTTATTTTAAGGTGATCTGTTACTAACTTTCCTATTTAAGACTTGTGGTGAAACCTGGTTGCAGGGGGTTATTAGAAGTAAACATGGAACTGTCATCCAACATCAGTAGTTGTGGTACAATAAAGACAGACAGTGTGCTTCTCCTTCAAGTGATGCTTCACCCCTCCTGCTTCCTGTTGCTCCCTGTTGTATTATTATTATTGTTATTTGCAGAGGACCAGGGGCAGCAAATTGCTGCTGCCTTGTCAACCTTAAAAGCGTGTTTGTGCTTTTTTAGTACCTTATTTTATTTACCAATCTATCTTGGACCAGTGAATTTTTAAAAATGGTGTCCTCGTCATTTTTTTCAGGCAATCAGGTGTAATAGAGCATGCACGCACATACAAAATGATGCTGACGCATCATTAGTCCTTTTGTGTTTTTCAGCATTTCACCATGCTGCACAACATCTTGCCAGTTCTGTACAGCTGTGGTTCTTAATCTGTGGTCCAAGAACCCCTTGGGGTCTGTGAGGTCTGCTCAGGGGGTCGACAACTCTTTTACAAAATTAAGTAATATTAAAATGAATATAGATGCAACATTTAAAATTTTAAAATGTTTCTATATTTGATTCTGAATTAAAGAAAATATTGAAATATTGAGCATTTGTGTTCTGATTTTTGTATTCTTCTGTATTGTTTGGAAATTAACATCATAGAAATTGCTTAGGCTTACGTCACTTCTATGTGGCTTGTTGCGGGGGTACGCCCCCCCTGCATACATTAATTAATTAATTAATTGTGGGTTTGTAATTGTAATGACCGGATTCTCGGACCAGATAGAATCAGCTCATCAGAGCACAACCAACCCAGCCGGAACGTAATCACCTCCCTCCTTAGGACCTATTTACAACAGGTATCTATGTCTCCTACCCAAGGATGGGGAATTAGCAATGTACATGCCTAAGTTTTCTACAATATCACACTCATACCAACTAGTCTCGCGGCAACTCAGGCCCAGACCGTTCTACCCTGGGACAGTTCTGATTATATACCATTACACACTGGCCACAACCAGTGCTCGCTCAAGCCACAATCTTGTGGGTATAAATACCAGTATCCTCCCTGATACTCTCTTTTATCTACGTACAAGCCACAATCCTGTGGGTATAGACACCAGTATCCCCCCTGGTGCTCGCTTACTTACATCACAAGCCACAATCCTGTGGGTATAAACACCAGTATCCCCCCTGGTGCTCTCTTTAACGCCGCATCACAACGACGATCACTTTCCTATGAATACCATTAGCTCTCCATATTGGGGAATCTCTTGCTATTTACTAAAGGTATAATACTCGATATTATGGGTCACACGATGATAGCCGAATTAGATGATATGCAACTTATCCTCTACTTCAAGGGCTCCTGTCTCCCTCATTATTCAACCACTGCTTACCTGATCGGGAGTTGCGTCCGTTCGCGTAACAGTAACTGACTAGAAGAACAGGTTACCTTTTCATATAAGAATAAGAGGCACATGCCGGTTCACTAAGAACTGGGGTACTTTATTTATCATAACAACAATATCAATATAACACTATACTATAACATATAGCCTGCAAAGGAAAATGAAAGGTTAGAATGTGCACGCTAATAAGAAAGGGTCGATGCCACCTTGTTAATATGAAGTCTGGACTCAGCAGTCATTTTGGTTCCCTTCTCGTCTGTGCCTTGGCTCGTCTTTAAGGTCACACCTCTGCAGTCACGGATACACGTCTGCACCGCTATGCTCTGTCTCCTTCGCCTCCCTCCAACCTTCCTCTCATCAGCTGCTTTCTCTCTGGCTGTTCTGCACTACTCTTCTCTCCTCTCAATCGCGGACCATCTTCACTTCTCGGCTTCGATCTTATAACTCAGTTTCAGTCACTCTGGTATTCGTTCCCTCAACTAACTGTTTCACTCTGAATGCTCTGATCTTAAAGGTCAAAGCTCACCCGCTGCTCCAGCTAAAATAACTTCAATCTTTCTAAGAGAGTATCAGCTTCTCGATCTGTCTCGGACTTTAAAATGGCGACTGTCTGCCCTGAAATAATTAATGGCATTGATGCTAACGGCTAGCTGCCGCCTACAGACTGACTCCTTCACTGCTTCATGCTTTCACTAATATGGAAGCTTGTTCCTTCATGGAAAGTTACGGCCAGTAACCTGCCGCCCACCAAATTCTTGTACCTCCCCGTACCAAGGACACGTTCCCAGCCGGCCGGCCTGATGTTGTGTCTTCAGAATGGAGAAAAATACAGTCTTTCGATAAGGGCCAGCCTGAGCCGGTTCTCTCCAAGCGAACAACACCTCGTAACTAAAACATTACATTTGACCTAGAAGCATCTCAAGCTGCCGGGGCAGAAAGAAAGATGGAGTCTCTCCCGTTTGAGGCCTACATGGCCCGAAATAAGCATAACTCCATAGAAGGTATACTAACACTCTTACAAAAGGACGGATTATCACTAATACTAATGAATCAATCCCCTAACATAAGTTTATAAGCCCTGATCTAAGGAAAAGGGTACGGAATTATATCAACACGCCTAGTGAATAGGCTCTATGTACGGTTCTAATCCCTCCATTAGAATGATAGTAGACTGAAGTCACCTCCAATCACCTTCCCTCAAGGAAGGGCCGAAATAGTCGGTCAGAACAGTAATGCGCTAGAATCGACTCCCGAATGAGTATCTCTGCGCAGTAGACCGCTGGGGAACCCGTCCTGGCTTTCCCTGTGAGATGGTCCCTACTGGGTCTCTCCAAGGTGAAACCGGGCCTCCCCGACGTATGTGGGGGGCCATTGTGGAGATGAGGCAAGCTAATGCCCAGAGTTGCCGAGTGTGATCCCTGGTTAGAGTAGGCACCGAGGTGAGAATTATCGAGTCCGCTGACCCTGGTCCACGACCCTGCCGCGTCGGGAATTGAACCCCGGTCCCGGGCCGTCCTCTGATCCCGGGTCTGCCGCCTCTAACCAGTGAGCCACACCACTCCACTGACGCAGGTATAATGTAGCGCAGGGGTGTACAAAGTCTTTGTAAATGGTGTGCAACAGGAGGCATGTTTTACGCTGCCAATGCGTCACAAAAAGTGACGCATCGGTAGCGCAAAACTTATGCAAGTCCTCATAAATGAGGCCGCACTACAGTACAGCTTGGCTAAAAGGTATCAGCAACGCAAGTAGATCAGAAATGTGCAACTCTTTGGGTTTACAAAGCTTGTTGCCTTTGCCTGCATCAATTTCTCACACATCTCACAGATGCGATGCCCACCTCTTTTGAGAGGAACCCGTTTGCCTCAGATCTCCATGCTTGAGTTGCAGGGATAGCAGGAGGTGAAGAGACAAATTGAGGGGCTTAAAAAGCGGAACCTGGGAGGGGCTGCAGGGGGGCAGTTGAACTTCAATTCCTGCCTTTCATCATGAATTCAGCTATATTATCATATCATATAAAATTACTTTTAAATGCTTCTCCCTGTTACAAACTGTGCATTGCATTAGCACTCACCTCACCGAAGGAACATGTTTTTCGTTCTAGCCCGTACGCTGATGTTCCTGAGAAAAATATATCTGCAGGCTATCATAGGTGCGCTGCTCATCATCGTGGTGGTCCTCGCGACGTACCTCACAGGTGAGTGTCCCCTCTTCATGTTTTGACAGCCTCTTGAACCTCACGATTCCAGTCTTCAAATAGCAACTGCCCCACGTGTGCACCAAAATGCTACATTTCAAAGCAGTAAAATAAAGTCTTGATTATAATGTAATAGACCCTCTGTTAATGGTCTGATGAAAGAGGGTGGTGATAGAAGAGTGGCAATGGCTTTTCCCGAGCAGCAGCCCTGTGGTGTTTGGCTGTCAAGTCTAGGACTGCTTCTGATGGAAACTAATTCACCAATTTAACATTTCCAGTTTCTGAAGGAGTTTAACCTAGATCAGCAAAGTGACATTTAATTGAACTATGAAAGCAATCTTAAGAAGTTTAGTTTCTTATTCTACTTCTGCCCTAACGTTAAATGGATGACTGTCTCTTTCTCCAAACCAGCGACACCACGGAGCATATTTACAAGCCCCTATCACCACCACAACTTCACCAGAACGTCACTTTCAGTGTTGTTGTGATGGCGATAGGGGCTTCGCCTTATTTAGCGTGAAAGTGGAGGGCAATGTGTGTTGTGGTGGGCGATCCACCGCAACACCCAGTGATTTTGGGGCTGCCTCATATTTACAAAGGCAGAGTAAATAGGAGGCAGCGCCATCGTTAAAACCAGGGAAAATCCAGTTCTAAACAGGCGAAACTAGAAGAATTGCTTTATTTCTCCTCCTTTTTGCTGTTTCCATATGTGGTGCCTTGTGCAGCACAAATAGAAGAAGCAAATTGCCTATGATTGTTTATGTGCAGGAATGTCCCCCTTCCTGCACACAAACAATCATTTTTAAAAAATGCCGTTTTGCAACTTATGTGTGCTGCATTAAGCACCACACATAGAAGTTACAAAACAGCATTTAAAGATTGTTTGTGTGCAGGAAGGGGATCTTCATGCACATAAACAATATTTCCCTCAACACAGGCACACCTGCACTATGATGCAAGGGTGTCTGAGTTGGCGCTAGGCACCTAAAGTTAGCGTCAGCACCGGGGGAAACACATGGCTGCACCATATTCTAGTAAATATGGTGCAGCCCTGCGTTTCTAAAGTGACGGAAGGTGTTGTTAGAAAATATTTTGCAACTTTATTGTAAATATGCCCCCTGGGTTCCTTGCACGGTACTGATGAGACTTAACAAGAAGGCTGAAACAGGTCAAAAATGTTATTGAGGAAAAGTGGTGACTCATCAAGTAAAGTAACAGAATATCATTAAATGAGTAGTAGAGGGGGTGTATTCGTACCTCCTGTTAAATGTGTTGTTTATCGAAGGAAATAAATAAAGGGAATTGCATGTATAAATGTAATTGATCTCATATAAAAACATGTTAGAGTTTTTTTTTTTTTTTAATTGATGTTTGTTACAATTACTTGTGAAGTACGAGCCTTTTGGGTATGTTGAGAGATGTAAAAAAGAGACTTTAAAAATAAAGGAAGTATGTTTGTAAAAAACGCATTCTTTTTCGGTAGCAAGAGGTAGACTAAAACAGCTACTCTTGAAAAGTATAATCTCATTAACCCATGTGGTTAAATGGAGCAGCAGGTTTTTACACCTAGGTTTAGATTGTTGTGAAGTCTGCAACTTCCTCTCTTCACCCGCTTCTTCCTGCCTAAAGAATTACTCTGTAATTGGATACCCATGTTTACAAATTTTAGGGAAATTCATAAATGGTGGCTGTAGGGGATTTGTGTTTTTTTTATTGTAAGTTCAATATACAGAGGTGTTAGAACTGGGATTTCTGGTTGGCTAAGGCTTGAGCCAAAGTCAGGCAGAAACCACCAGTCTAGTCAGGGCAAGGGAGTTACACGCCAAGATAACCAATGCTCACCCCCTTAGTAGCTTGGCACGAGCATTCAGGCTTATCCCGGAGGTAATTTGTAAAGCGTCTGCGCAAAACACACACACAGCAGCACACACTAGGCACACCACAAATAGGAACTCCACACAAGGTTATATATAAAAATAGCCTTTGTATTACCATAAACGCATTAGATCATAATCACACAGATACACTGTGCCAACTGGCACTGGGCAGTATTTACAGGGGATTATTTACAAATGACAGGGCCACGTGGGCCACTGTCAAAATAGCACTTAGTAGAAATAGCACTTCTAGAACATAGAATAATTGTAGCACAAAATAACAATTGTAGAACACAACCAGAAACCACTGGCAAAAGGTAGGTACACAATACGCAATACTAATCTCCTTAGGCATAGATCACAAAGGGACACATAAGCTCACTAGTATAATCAATCAATCAATACATTTATAGAGTGCGCTACATACCCGTGAGGGTCTCAAGGCGCTGAAGGGAGAGGGGGGGCACTACTGCTCGAATAGCCAGGTCTTGAGGTGTTTCCTGAAGGTGAGATGGTCCTGGGCCAGTGGTAGGTGTGCGGGGAGGGAGTTCCATGTCTTGGTGGCCAGGTAGGAGAACAACCTTCCTCCGGTAGTGGCTCTGCAGATCCGTGGGACGGTTGCGAGGGCGAGGCTGGCAGAGTAGAGCTGGCGGGTAGGAGAGTAGAATGAGAGGCGGTTGTTGAGGTATTCGGGGCCCATGTCGTGGAGTGCTTTGAATGCGTGGGTGAGGAGCCCGAACGCGATGCTCTTGCTGATGGGGAGCCAGTGTAGGTTTTTCAGGTGGGCCGATATGTGGCTGTGGTGATGGATGTTGAGGATGAGTCGTGCGGAGGCGTTCTGTATGCGTTGAAATCGTTTCTGAAGTTTGACTGTGGTTCCTGCATAGAGGGCGTTCCCGTAGTCCAGTCGGATGGTGACGAGGGCCTGCGTGACCATCTTCCTGGTTTCTGTGGGGATCCACTGGAAGATCTTTCGGAGCATACGCAGGGTGTTGAAGCAGGAGGATGAGATGGCGTTGACTTGTCTGGTCATTGTGAGCGTGGAGTCCAGGATAAATCCCAGATTGCGTGCGTGGTCCATGGGTTTCGGTACGGTGCCCAGCGCTGTGGGCCACCAGGGGTCGTCCCAGGCAGATGGGGATTGTCCAAGGATGAGGACCTACGTTTTGTCTGAGTTCAGTTTCAGCCGATTGAGCTTCATCCATTCCGCGACGTCCTTCATTCCTTCCTGGAGGTTGGTTTTGGCAGTGGTTGGGTTTTTGGTGAGGGAGAGTATCAACTGGGTGTCGTCGGCGTAGGACATGATGTTGAGGTTGTGTTTGCGTGCAATGGCAGCGAGGGGGCTCATGTAGATATTGAAGAGGGTTGGGCTGAGCGAGGAGCCTTGGGGTACAACGCAGATGTTCTTGGTGGCCGTGGAGTGGAATGGCGGGAGGCGGACTTTCTGGGTTCTGTTGGAGGGGAACAAGGTGATCCAGTCCAGCGCTTTTCCTTGGATCCCATTGTTGTAGAGGTGGGTTATGATGGTGCGGTGGCAGACGGTATCAAAGAGGGCAGAGAGGTCTAGAAGGATGAGGGCTGTTGTTTCCCCGTTGTCCATCAGCGTCCTGATGTCGTCGGTGGCTGCGATGAGGGCTGTCTCGGTACTGTGGTTGGCTCGAAATCCAGATTGGGATGGGTCGAGCAAGTTGTTTGTCTCGAGGAATGCAGTCAGCTGTTTATTGACGATCTTCTCAATGACTTTAGCTGGGAAGGGAAGAAGAGAGATGGGGCGGAAGTTCTTGAGGTCTTTAGGGTCAGCTGTGGGTTTTTTCAGAAGGGTGTTGATCTCTGCGTGTTTTCAGCTCTCTGGGAAGGTTGATGATGTGAGGGAGTGGTTTATGACGTTCCGGAGGTGGGGTGCGATGATGGCGTGTGCTTTGTTGTAGATGTGGTGTGGTCATGGGTCAGAGGTAGATCCGGAGTGGATGGTGTTCATGAGATGGGTGGTGTCTTCTGTGCTGATGGGGGTCCAATTATTTAGGGTGGTGGTGGGGGTCTTTGGTTTGGAGACTGGAGGCAGCATCTGGGCCTCGAAGCTGTTTTGTATATCTGCGATCTTGTGGTAGAAGAATGTAGCGAAGGAGTTGCAGAGGTCTTGTGATGGTGTGATGTTGTTGTTGCTGGCGTTGGGGTTGGAGAGCTCTTTTACGATGCTTAAGAGTACCTTGCTGTTGTGGGTGTAGTTGTCCAGCCACTCTTTGAACGATGTCCTTTTAGTGGTTCGGATCAGCTGGTGGTGTTTGCGAGTGGCGTTCTTTAGGGCGGTCATGTTTTCTGTTGTCCGTTCTTGGCGCCAGGTTTGTTCGAGCGTGCGGCATGATTTCTTAGAGTCTTTGAGGGCGTCTGTGAACCATGTAGTTTTCCTATTGCTGGTCTTGAATGTGGGGGTTCTTCAATGGAGCGAGGTTGTCTGCGCAGTTGGTGATCCACTGTGCGAGATTGTGAGCTGCGTCGTTGGTGTCGGAGGTGTCGGCTGGTGGGTTCTGGCTCAGTGATGTGGTAAGCTGGTCTGTGGTGACTTTGCCCCAGCGTCTGCGGGGGATCTGTAGAGTGCGGTGGTGTGTTGTAGGTGAAATGGATGCAGCTGTGGTCGGTCGAGTGTAGTCGGGTGGAGTGGCTGAAGGTGACATGGTTGCTGGCGGAGAAGATGGGGTCCAGCGTGTGGCCAGCGTAGTGGGTCGGGGTGTTCACTAGTTGCTTGAGTCCGAGGTTGTCGAGCAGAGTGGTAGTTGTGCTGTTGTTGTTGTTCTCCAGGTGGAAGTTCAGGTTCCCTAGGAGGATGTATTCTGGTGAGGTTAGTGCGTGTGGGCTGATGAAATTGGCGATGGTTTCGCTGAATTGTGTGCACGGGCCCGGGGGTCTATAGACGAGGGTTCCTCTAAGTGTGGTTTTGGGGTCAGTGCGGATCTGGAAGTGTAGGTGTTCAGGGGTGGAGAGTGTGTCATCGGCGTTGGCCGTGACGCTGATGGTGTTCCTAAAGATGATTGCGATACCTCCTCCAGTTTGGTTGACGCGGTCCTTCTGGGTGATCTTGTAGCCGTCTGGGATGGCTATGACTATGTCGGGGGCCGAGGAGGCATTCATCCAGGTTTCTGTGAGAAAGGCGACGTCCGGTGCTGTTGTGTCGAGGAGGTCCCAGAGTTCGATGGCGTGTTTGTGGACGGAGCGGGTGTTGAGGAGAATGCACTTGAGGTGGTTGTTGTAGTTGTTGCTGGGCTCGAAGGGCGGCGAGTGAGTTGAGAGGCAGATGAATTTGCAGTCTTGGCAGGTGAAGGATCCGTGGGTTCGCTTTGGGGTGGCTTGGTAGCAGGCAGGTGGTGATCCGGTGTTGAGCGAGTTGAGGGTGGTGGTGTCGTATCTCTGTCGGGTGCCCTGTTTCCGGCGTGGGCCAGGGGTTTCTGGTGCTGGGCGCGGTCCAGGTGCAGACGGGCGCAGAGGGGCTTGCATTTGGGGTGCCCGCTGCACGCGTCCGCTGCGCGGCCCCCATATGAGGAGCTGTGGGAGGGAGGAACAGCTGGGAGGCGGGAGCGGGGCGGCAAATGGGGCAGCGGGGTCGGCACCGCAGGGACGCAGTGGCGGGAAGCGGGAGGGGACACGGGAAGAACGTGGCAGAGGGGGCACAGAGGGCGCAACAGTGGGGGGAAAAGCGGCGAGACAACAGTAGAACAGTAAACCGTAAAGGCAGTAAAAGTACAGTGAAATGCAATAAATACAGTAAACAAAGGACAGTGATTCAATACAAATGAGCAGACAGGGAATCAAGTAGCCAGGTGAGTCAGGGGCTCAAACAGCAATCCGAGGCAGCGGCAAGAGTAAGGCGGGGGCAGGCGTCACAGGAGGACTGTGTGGCGGCTGGGGGGGCGACCTGCCTGAGGACAGGGTCAGAGGTTGCTCACTTCACTGCTGCGCAGCCTCCATATGAGGGGCTGTGGGAGGGAGGAGCAGCTGGGAGGCGGGAGCGGGGCGGCGAATGGGGCAGCGGTGGGCGGGGCCACAGGGACACAGTGGCCGGAAGCGGGAGGGGACACGGGAAGAACAGGGCTGAGGGGGCACAGAGGGCGCAACAGTGGGGGTAAAAGGGGCGAGACAACAGTAGAACAGTAAATCGTAAAGGCAGTAAAAGTACAGTGAAATGCAATAAATACAGTAAACAAAGGACAGTGATTCAATACAAATGGGCAGACAGGGAATCAAGCAGCCAGGTGAGTCAAGGGCTCATACAGCAATCCGAGGCAGCGGCAAGAGCGAGGCGGGGCAGGCGTCACAGGAGGACTGTGTGGCGGCTGGGGGGGGGGCAGCCTGCCTGAGGACAACAGTATAAACTATATTAGGCAAACCAACCTCCTAATCATGTAAACACAGTTAGAGATATCACAGACATAAAAGCATTGCACATTACGCATAAATCACATTAGGCATCAGGTAATTACCAACATAACCACAGTATACCATCACCTTGCGCAGAATCACATTACATACTGACCCCAGGCCAACTGGCCTTCCATGGGGCTCAAACGCCCTTTGTCCAACAGTGTCAGGGTAGGCTGCGCAGGCAGCCAAAAGAAGATTGCGCAAGAGGACAAGCCTAAACGTGGCACCTGCCCACTACTTGCTCGGCAGCTGGAAATGGATGGGGCGAAGGAGTGCGTCTCACTCCTAACTTCAACTGTGCCCCCAAAAGAACTGTGCGCCTACACGGTGCAGCTGCCCACTACTTGCTGGGCAGCTGTGAATAGTTAAATGGGCCTTGGGCTCCCAGGGCCCTTAAAACAATTTATGCCCCCTTTATTGGAGCCACGGGGCTCTGAGACCAGTGAGCAAAACGTTGGAGCCACCTAGGGTCTAAAAACAATCCTGTGACCCCTTTAGGAAATGGCTGCCTCTAGGACACGGGCTACTCTGGCCCTGTAAATAATTATGGCCCAGGTGGCAGCTGCCCTCTAACCATCGGGCGGCTGGAGACAGAAATACAGGCCCGGCACCCTCTGGACCCCCACTGGGGTCCTTAAAACAAATATACCCCCGTTGAAGCGGCCCACAATGGCGGGGCCAATCTGGCACCTCTTTCTCCCGTTGGAGCAGCCCTCTGTCCAGTGGGGCTGCTCTGGTACCGGCGTGGTACCTTACTTGGATATCCCCCAGCCGGCTTCACTTACCGGCTCTTCTCGGCAGGGACTCCTCTTCGCCCGCGGGACTTCAATGGGGAGCCGGCGAGGCTCCTGCCAGTATCCTGTGGAGGCGGGGTGGGCTCCCGTCCTCCTCCGCACCACACTTTACTCCTGAGCACCAGAGCACGGGGTGGGCTCCCGTCGGCTTCCGGGTTCTTCTCTCAGGCTCTCGTGGAGAGGGGCCATGAACCGTTTTGCCTCTTTGATGAGCACCTTCCATTCCGTCTTGGCATTGTACCATCGACCATGCTTCATGATTTTTATGGCTTGTTGGAGACATTCATCTCAGCGGGTTTCTACCCCCAGCAATTCCATGGATAATGAAATAGGGCAGGATCTGGCGGTTATACATCGCACATATTCCTCTGTGTCCCTAGCATCAGCCTCTTCCTCTGGGGTAGCCGCCCGTCGGTGATGTGATAGGTAGTCTGCTGGATTCAAATCCCCAGGATGGTACTCTACACGACAATTGTATTCCTGCAATTGGGTCATCCATTTTTCAATTTGAGTTGGCGGTTCAGAGGCGATGCCTGCAAATAGGGGCAGAAGAAGATTGTGGTAGCTTGCCAAGACAAACGGATGTCCATACACATGCAAGTAGAAGTGGTGACATCCCCAATGAATGGCTATTGCTTTTTTTTCAATTTGGGAATATCTCTGCTCCGTGTCTGTTAAAGATTGACTGGCAAAGGCCACATGGGCCTAATCTTCTTCGGCCTGGCTCCGCTGCAATGGGACAGCTCCTTGTCCCTGAGGACCAGCGTCAACAGTAACCATGGTCAGTTTATGCAGGGCAAAGAATGGCAAGGTGGTGTTGGAGGACAGAACATCTTTGATTGCCTACAACGCTGTGTCCTGATCTAGGCCTCAGGCTTACATGGGTGGAAAAGGTAGTGATGTATCATGACTCTTCGTCCAGCACTAATGGATGGTGTGCGGATCGGAGGCCCAGTTTCCTAATAAAATTGTCTATCATGGAAGTGAGGTGTCTTTCCCTTTTTATGGCGGCATTGGGCAGTCTCACATCGACACAGTTCCAGAATTCTCCAGGTTGGTTTAGCTTGTTGATGATGACAATGGGTGATACCCACAGTGTATGCCCAGTCACCGTCTCTATAATTCCAGTGGATTCCAGTTTCACCAGTTCCTTTTCAACTAGTGGCGTCAGACGGAAAGCAATGCATCTATGGCATAACACGACAGTCTGTACTGTGGGGTCTAAGTGCAGGTGTACTTTTTTACCTTTTAGTCACCCGATCCCATCAAAGACTGCCCAGAATTCGGCTAAGATGTGCTGAACGGTTTCATGTTAAATTCTGGAGGCAAACGTCACGACTCCCAGGTCTTCTGCGGCCCGAATCCTAGCAGCATGCCATGGCCATCTTCCGCAACGTATATCTGTGATCTTATGGAGTTGGAGCCGTACAAGATGGTAGTCTTAAACTTTCCCAGCATTAACAGCAGCTGGTCTTGTCCATACTCAAAAACATTATTGGTTGTGGAATTCAGAGATAGAATTTGTTTCAGCGCCTCTTACACTTCCTCAGACATGAGCTTTATAGCTGCCACAGTGTCTATGACAGCTGTGATGTCTTGATCTCTGATTCGCACCTGACATTATGGAAGTCGGCGTGATGCCTGGGTAGCTGCACCTATCATGTATGTTGAGTGAACAGTGTGTTCCTCTCCTTACTCACCATCCATATCAGTGTTTCTGCACAGTGCATCAGGGATCAGGTTAACGGTGGGCCTCAGCCCTTGGTTATTTTGGGATCAGCACATTTGCTTGAAATGGTTCATTTTCATGCATCCTGTGCACCTCTTTCCGCACGCTGAACATTCTGTCGACCCATTAGGGCTTCCTCCGCAATACCCACATCTCCGAGTAATCGCATAGTCCTTCCCGCATTGATCGGTTCCACCTTTGCTGTGATTTGTAGAGCTGCCTAAATGTGGGTTGCCCTGGCCCCCGATAGTTCTTTGGTCCACCCTAGGGTTAGGATGTCGGCAAGGGGTTTCCCCAATTCCTCTAAAATTCACTCCCGAAATCCGGAGGAGGCACATCCTTGTATGATTTGACCCCTTATCTCTTCTGCTTCATCGTAGAACCCACACGTGCTCGCTATGTCCACAAGGCGACTGTGGAACATGTCAATAGACTCGTCTGCCTGTTGGCGCCCTTGGCGTAAGATGAAAAGCTCATAATCTTGGCTCGCCATAGGCTCAAAGTGTGACGAGATGGCAGCGATTAGTGTGAGATGTGTATTGGGGGCTCCTTCATTTATCGATTTGGCAATCCTATAAATGTCTTTCCCCCAAGATGAAGGGGCACAGTCCTCTTCTGGTCATTGTCCACCTTGGTGGCCTCGAAGAATAAAAGAAGACGCTCCACCCATTCCTTCCATCTGGTTGGCTGGACAGAGGGCGGTCCCTCTACTAGGAATGGTTTGAGGTGCGGTATCGTGGTCATGCTACTCCACTAGCACCATGGCACAAGTCCTAAAAATAGAAGAGGAGGGACGCTGTCACCGGAAGTGAGGTCACAAAAGGTGGCTCTGATCTCGTCCTAGGGAGGCCAAAGAGTGAAGTCTAGCTTTTTGGCAGGGGGGACGGCGTCCCCCGGTAAAATAAGTGGGGGGACGCCGTCCACCCGCGTGGTACCCCGACTCAAGCCCTGTCTAGCACTCATCACCATGTCAGCACGACGTGCTACAAAACGGAATGTTGTGCCCACCTTAGCTTTCTGCTGCATGGTAGTCTGCCCACAACCAGGTGCTCATGCCACTAACTGCAGTGCAAGACTCGCTGTGGTATACTATAGACAGCCTCTGCCGTGGGTTTATGACTATGGACCCACCTTCTTGTCCTGGTGAAGTCCCACTGCTGCTCTGCCACATTCCCTGCTCACCATCCTAATGGTTTTTCCGATGTGGCACTTGAAGTTGGGCCATGCTGAGGGCAACTCATCAGGTGACACTCCTGGGTCCCCCTGTAGCAGTCTGTCAGGGCTGTGCTTGAGTGCAGGCCCGTTCACTCTGATGCGCGCTCTGTGGCATGAGCACAATGTGCGTTTGCTAGGCACTCACGTCCGCCACGGAGCCGATGTGGTGATGTTCCGCCCACACCCTTGTTATCAATGTTGTGTCTACGATGCGGATGCAGCGTCGGACACACCGGAGCCGGTGCGCGTAGCGCTGAGCATTGAAGCATGATGGCGTAGCAAGAAATATGCGGAGTCAGCTCGGGTTTGTGCAGAGCTCCGAATTATGTGCGTCTCTGACAACTCATCCGCCCGAGCTCCCATTTATTCAATATGTCACGTGGTTTCAGGCAGCTACTTTATGGGCCAGATCTAGGGGAGTTCAACAGGAAAGCCTCTCTGATCCGCTTCCCTAATGGGTTGCCCTGTTTCGCACCTGTTTTGTCATAGTGGCGATACTAGAGTCCCTCCTCTGCAAACGCTGTTATTAAGGTACTATTTCTACTGTCTTTATAAACTATGTGTTACTATAGCACCATTGTTTTGTTTGCCTCTGCTTGGGGTTGTAATGATGAGTTCATGTTTTGTTTATTTTGGGATGTTTGTTTTAACAGCAGTTTGTGCGTCCCTAGGAGGGTTCCATACATGTTGCAATGCCGGCCTCATTATCGACCCACTCCTTAACCCGTCCTTGTTTTTTATTGTGACCACCTACGCTGTTCCTAGTTCTTTGCAAACTGCCACTTTGGTTTATTATGGAAAGGTCATAAAAGTAATACAAACACAGGCCTAGATGAACTGCCTACACCTTTATTGGTGCCTACTTACTTGTAACATGATTACCGTTAAAAGGGCACTTCACTTGGACTGTGTGGAGCAGCACTGGTTCCTGATCCATATCTCTGCTACATTCTCCCGTGCTCTTTCTTTTAGAAAGGAGTCGATGTGGGAGCAATGGTAGACTTTAAGATTGGAGGACCCCCCAATCATTGTTGCTTATGGGGGAGACAGAGGAGAAAAGTGCTCCATTTTAAGTGCAGGCTGCGCCGTGAAGTCATGATCAGACAAGCAAACACGTGGAGCTCCCCATCGTGCCAGCAGGTGGATCCATACCGGAATGCAGAGGGTGTTTTTGTTTCCTCTCGTTTCATCATTGGAGCCAGTCTGGAACACTCTGAATCTAGCTATTGGAACCGGTGTGCTGCTGAGGTTTCAAAATTCTTTGTTTCAAGCCCCTGTACGTTTATCTCTGTTCCACTTTTGCTGCTGACCAAAAATGACAGACTTTGCAATGGAAATCTCTCACTGGGAAATAGAAAGTTGCCTTTTTGCATATTTATTGCTGTCGATCTCTTAGATAAATATTCCCACATCCAGAACTCTGCTTTCATATTTATGTGGTAAAGAATGTTTGCACTAAACACTGCTTTACTACCATGGACATAAATACCGCCTGTCAAAAAAGTTATATGTTCCTGCTGTGTGTCTATGACTGTATGAGCTCTAGTGAGAAAGTGCCCTCTTTCTTCATGGTTGCCTCCACTTTTTGATGAATTGCTGATGTGCTTTGACTGAGTGTGCCCTGGGCTAGTGCTAATCAGGTACCCAGGGCCTATGTTCTTTCCCTAAAACTGCATTGAAGCCTAAACCCAATTGGCATCTCTGGCCACAGGTAGGCCCCTGGTAAATGGTACCACAGTTACCCAGGGCTCTGTGACCAGGGAAGGTCTCTAAGGGCTACAGCACTTATTGTGCCCTACTCAGACGTCCTGTACCATTACACTCACACCCTGCCTTTGCAGGCTGCGTGTCTTGGTACAGAACAAAGTGAAGAGTCGACCTGGCACACATCCCTGTGTAAAATTTAGCTTTGGAGAAGCACTCCTGTGTATTTCTCTCTCTCTGCTTGTTGGAAAACTTGAAAAGTTTAACTTGTTTAAACAGAGCGTGCTACGGAGGTAGCACGTTTGTCCCAACCGGGGCTCTGTGGTAACCTCTAACCTCCTATCTTAAGTGCAACAAAACACCTAACCTCCGTGCACTGTTGCTTGGGGTGGTTCTAACGCTAGAACAACACTTTTGTTATACTATTTCACAAAATAAATAAACAAACTGTTCGTTTGATCCCTGTGTGCCATGCCTACAACTCACTTCCCTGACATAGATCAGTCACTACTCTAGCTTGGTGCACTATACCAGTGGTGAGGGTACAGGTGCATGAGCCCTGTACCTCTACAGTGTCTAAGTCCATTCTTAGACATTGTAAGTGCAGTGCTGCCATTAAGAGTATATGGTGCTGGGAGTTTGTCATTACGATTTCAACAGAACCATAATGGCTACACTGAAAACTGGGAAGTTTGGTATCAAACTTCTCAGCACATTAAACCCACACTGATGCCAGTGACCTAGCTCTAGGACACCCCCGCGCCGCACGGCCACCAGCTGCTGTGTGCGTGTTCCCTGCCTGCTGCCTCGCTAGCCGAGCTCCGACGCGTGGCCACGCCCCCTGCCTCCTTGCGGCGTGGTCCGCGACCTGCCCCCGTAGTCATTGATGTTTTCAACTGTTTTTAGTGTTTCCCTGTAATTTGTTAACTTGTATTTGCTTTCTGTATTGCCTGTTGTTTTGCCCCCTGCGCCCTCCCTCCCCGCTCCGCGCTTCCCGCCACCGCCGCTAAGCCCCGCCCCTTTTGCCTTCTGGACCCTCCCCGCTCCCGCCTCCCAGCTGCTCCGCCCCCCCCGAGCACTTCGCCATATATGGCGACCGTGCGAACGCGCAGCGGTCACGCGCAGCGGGCGCGCCGATTGTGCGCCGAAGGCGCGCCAAAGGTAAGCCCGTCTACGCCCGTCCGCGCCTGGACCGCGCCCAGTGCCAGGACCCCTGGCCCCCACCGACTGAAGACGACCCGACTGTCCTACAATGCTACCGAACTCATCGCACTCAACACCAGCGGCATCCCTGGATGTTACCGAGCCACCCCGAGGCACACCCACGGACCCTTCAGCTGCCACGCCTGCAAGTTCACCTGCATCCGGACCTGCCTCGCACCAGCACCCGCCAAGTCGAACACCAGCAGCACCCACCTCAAGTGCATCCTGCTCAACACCCGCTCCGTCCACAGACACGTCATCGAACTCTGGAACCTCCTCGACACCACTGCCCCTGACGTTGCCTTCCTCACGGAGACCTGGATGAACGCCTCCTCAGCGCCCGACATCGCCATCGCCATCCCAGAGGGCTACAAGATCACCCGGAGGGACCGCACCGCCAACCAGATGGGAGGAGGCATCGCCATCATCCACAGGAACACCATCCGCATCACGACCAGCACCGACAACACCCTTACCACCGCCGAACACCTGCATTTCCAGATCCACACCGACCCGAAGACCACCCTCAGAGGCACCCTGATCTACCGACCTCCGGGACCACGCACCCAATTCAGCGAGGACATCGCCGACTTCGTCAGCCCGCATGCCCTCCCCTCCGCTGACTACATCCTCCTGGGGGACCTCAACTTCCACCTGGAGAACAACAACGACCGCAACACCAGCACCCTGCTCGACAACCTCGCCAATCTTGGACTCAAGCAGCTGGTGTCCACCCCCACCCACCTCGCCGGACACACACTCGACGCAGTCTTCTCATCCAGCAAAGACATCACCTTCAGCCACGCCACAGAGCTTCAATGGACGGACCACAGCTGCGTCCACTTCACCTTCAAAAGAACGACGACCCACCACCACCAGCAACAGGCTGCCCGCAGAAGCTGGAACAAGATCACAGCCGACCAACTCGCCACCTCCTTGAGCCAGCACCCTCCTGCCAGCTCAGCGAACCCCAGCCAGGCCGCCGACAACCTCACGAAGTGGATCAGCAACTGCGCGGACGAGCTCGCCCCACTGAGGACCCCGCCCAGCAGACCCGGCAGCAAGAAAGCCCCATGGTTCTCCGACGAACTCAAGAGCTCCAAGAAGAACTGCCGAGCCCTCGAGAAAGTCTGGAGAAGGGAACCAACACCGGACAACAGGACCACCTTCAAGCTTGCCACCCGGAAGCACCACCAGCTGATCCGCGCCGCCAAGAAAACTGCATTCAAGGACCGGCTGGACAACAACGCACACAACTGCAAGGAACTCTTCAACATCGTGAAAGAGCTCTCCAACCCCAGTGCAGGAAACAACGACATCACCCCATCGCAAGACCTCTGCAACTCCCTCGCCTCATACTTCCACAACAAGATCGCGGACATACACAACAGCTTCAGCACTCAACCAACGAACGCCAAGACCGAACCACCGCCCCCCACCACCACCCTCCGCGCCTGGACTCCGATCAGCACCGAAGACACCGTCCACACAATGAACTCCATCCACTCAGGATCTCCGACCGACCCCTGCCCCCACCACGTCTTCAACAAGGCCGACGCTGTCATCGCACCCCACCTGCGAGACATCATCAACACATCCTTCGACACCGCCATCTTCCCTGAGAGCTGGAAACACGCCGAACTCAGCGCTCTACTCAAGAAACCCACAGCGGATCCCACCGAACTCAAGAATTACCGCCCCATCTCGCTCCTCCCGTTTCCAGCCAAAGTCATCGAGAAGACCGTCAACAAACAGCTGGCCGCCTTCCTTGAGACGAATGGATCCCTCGACCCCTCACAGTCTGGCTTCCGAGCCAACCACAGCACCGAGACCGCCCTCATCGCCACCACCGATGACATCCGAGCCCTGATGGACAACGGAGAGACAGCGGCCCTCATCCTCCTAGACCTCTCCGCGGCATTCGACACTGTCTGCCACCGCACCCTAACACAGCGCCTCAGCAACGTCGGAATCCAGGAGAAGGCACTGGAATGGATCGTCTCCTTGCTCGACGGAAGAACACAGAGAGTCCGCCTACCACCGTACAAGTCAGAGGCCTCCAAAGTCATCTGCGGCGTCCCTCAAGGATCCTCACTGAGCCCCACCCTCTTCAACGTCTACATGAGCCCCCTCGCGGCCATCGCACGCCAACACAACCTCAACATAATCTCCTACGCCGACGACACCCAGCTGATCCTCTCCCTGACCAACGACCCCGTCGCCGCCAGAGCCAACCTGCACGAAGGGATGAAAGAGGTAGCCGAGTGGATGACGACCAGCCGCCTGAAACTGAACTCAGACAAGACGGAGGTCCTCATCCTAGGCTCTTCGCCCTCCGCCTGGGACGACTCCTGGTGGCCTCCCGCCCTGGGCGCCGCACCCAAACCAACAGACCACGCACGCAACCTGGGCTTCATCCTGGACTCCTCCCTCTCCATGACCAGGCAAGTCAACGCCGTCTCCTCGGCGTGCTTCAACATCCTACGCATGCTACGGAAGATCTTCTGGTGGATCCCCACCGAGACCAGGAAGACCGTCACCCAGGCCCTCGTCACCAGTCGACTGGACTACGGCAACGCCCTCTACGCCGGCACCACCGCCAAGCTCCAGAAAAGACTCCAGCGGATCCAGAACGCCTCAGCCAGACTCATCCTCGACATCCCACGAACCAGCCACATCTCCGGACATCTCAGAGACCTGCATTGGCTCCCTGTCAACAAAAGAATCACCTTCCGCCTCCTCACCCACGCACACAAAGCCCTACACGACCAAGGCCCGAACTACCTCAACAACCGAGTCAACTTCTACGCTCCCAAACGCCACCTCCGCTCAGCCAACCACGCCCTCGCCGCCGTCCCCCGCGTCCGAAGAGCGACAACAGGAGGAAGGTCCTTCTCCTACCTGGCAGCCAAGACCTGGAAGTCCCTCCCGACCGATCTGCGCCTGACCCAAGACCACCTCTCCTTCAGGAAGAAGCTGAAGACCTGGCTGTTCGAGCAGTAACGGCACCCCCCTCCCCCCAGCGCCTTGAGACCCTACGGGTAGGTAGTGCGCTCTATAAATGTCTTTGATTGATTGATTGATTGAGTGTGGGATTTAATGTAAAATGCACACAGAGGGCATCTTAGAGATGCCCCCTGAAAAACGACCAACTACTAGTGTCCTGACTGAGTGGCTACTTTCAACTGCCACCACCAGACATGTTTCTGGACCCCTGGGTCTTCAGCCTGCTGATCTTGGGGATCTGAAACAATGCACATCTTGGGTCGAGGTGCCGAGCCTCTTCCCCCAGGATGGACAGGGTCCACGAAGGCGAAGCTTCAAATGCCTGTCACCTTTGTGAGCTTCCCCAGGCCACTTGCTGCTTCCAGCAAACTGGTCCCCACTGGTTCTCACCCCCACCTTGGTGGGAGGACCGGCAGGAAGAACAAGTGAGGAAGAGAGGTGTGCTCGGCTCTGCCAACTCCACCCCTCAGGTGGGATAGGTGAGGTAAAGAACAACTCTCAATCCCCGACCATCTTGCAAATGGGGGAACCAACCAACGAGAGTAAGGCATATGCACTCCTCCCACTGGAGGAGGACATACTAGGGGGTGTACTCACCCCAAAGAAGAGACCCATTGGTCCCTACCTGCAACCTAAACACTAACACAGCTAAATCTTGTATGCAGAGGGCACCCCGAACCTTGCCTCCTCAGATTCAGACAAGAAGAAAAGAAGAAGGAACAGCCATGTTGAAGCTAACAAGAGGTAGATGCCAACTGACCTGGCCTCAGCCCTACCGGCCTGTCTCCCCCTCGAACCTGCTCCTGCAAAATCCTGGTGTGTCCTGCAGCCAGCAACCTAAAGAACCCCAGGGGACCTGCCTGCCTTCACTTCCAAAGACTGTTTTTCCCATAAACACCGGATTTGTTCACCTGCAACCTCTGGCCCTGGCCGGTAAACGCGGATCCATCCCATTCTGCACCCGCTGTCCACGGCCTGAGCTCAAGTGTGAAAACACCAAGAGGAGGTCTCCCCGGCGATCCTGACCCAAGAACCGGTTCTCCCAGACCAGCATCAAGCCTCCAGCTGACGCCTGCAGCCTCTATCCAGGGGGTTCCCCCAGCCTTGACCAGGAGCTGGTAAGGAGATCAGACCCCAAAAGGCACTCCTGCATCTGATGCCCCATAGCCTTGGGTGGCCCAACCGACGGTGCGCAACCAACCCTTAACTTCCCAACTTATCTCTCGAAGTGATGGTCGCACCCAGAAGACCCTTGTCCCCAAGCTTGCAGTGCTTTTGCCAACCGGAGTTTCCCCATTGCAAAGAACAGCTCGTACAATGTCAAAATAACCCTCTGCACCCTGCCACCCCAGTGCCACTGAGGGTGCACCTTTTTGGTTACTTTATTTCCCCATTTGCCCTGAGCTGAAGTTCAAGAGCTTTGCTCCCACAACCCAGTGGCCTGCTCGTCAGCAGCCATCAACAGAGGCTCCCTATACCCAATTGGATAACATTGGGCCTCAACCCTCTGCACCTGGCTGCCCTAGTGCCGCTGAGGGTATGACAAGCGTGCATCACTGACCCTGGGGGATCCCTGGGTCTACCCCTAAAACCTCAACTCCCACTACAGAATACTTACCTAAAAACTGATAACCATATTTTCCTCCTTATGATACCATTGAATGTTTTTCCTGAAAAAGTTCACGGGAGATTGTAGCAGAGATACGGATCAGGAACTGGTGCTTCTCCACACAGTCCAAGTGAAGCTAAGCCCTTTTAACGGTAATCATGATACAGGTAAGTAGGCAACAATAAAGGTGTAGGCAGTTCATCTAGTCGGTTTGAGAACTGAAAGAAATTCGTTGAAATGGCACAATTTAACAAAAGCGCCTTTACTCACCTTTTTACAGGAAATGTTCCAGTGCTGCATCCAGGTATACTGCACTGAGTAAAAAAAGTAACCCAAAAATAACTTACCTGCTATTGTACTGGAAATCTCATTCAAGTCTATGTACTGTATTTACAAGTGATTGTATTTCTCTGAAACTATATTGTAAGTCAAACCAAAGTACATTTACAATTGCACTTCAAACTGTGTTAGAATCTGTATCTTTTATGCAAAGTACTTATTTCTTACCTGCGCCAGGCTTACTTGATTCTAGGAAATAAAATAACTGAAGAATAATTTTATACAAAAACAATAGGTCTGAAGTTCAGTTTTTGAGTGTGTGAATTCATTTGCTGACTGAGTGTGTACAACTAATGCTTAACACTGTCCTCTGATACTGCCGTACTGCTCAACCACACTACCCCAAATAGAGAGTAAGGGTCTATCTAACTTTTACCTCTGCCTACCTTTGGAATTCCACTGGACTCTGTGCATGCTACACCTCACTTTGGTATGGTTTATACAGAGCCAGCTTCCTTCAGCTCCCCATCAAGCATCTGAATGCTCAGATGTCATAGCTGCAGAACAAGTTTCAAACATTTCGAACTGTGAAATTGGACTAGTAATGGTGCACCACAACACTTTAGGGATCGTAGCACAATTCATCAGCAATTGAAGTATTCCTTCTTGTGAGCGATGAATGCCCAGATCATCAATCTGTCCCGAGGCCTTCTTTCTGAACCACTTGCACTTCTATGTTGCAGAATATTGCTGGATTTCAAAATGTTTGCTAACATAAGCATGTTTAGCAATTATTGTGCAGATGTGTGCACCTCCATAAGCCCAGTTTATGTAATATGTTCCTCTGCTGTCTCCAAATGATCAAGTATGTGAGTAACATCAACTCAGTGCTGATAAACTATACCATTATATATATATATGTTAATTAAATAATAATATTCTGCTCCATATTTTTTATTCTGAAAACAGACTTCTGACCAAGCCCACTCTTCAGTTTACAATATATCCTACAATAGGTTTATAAATGTCTTAGAACTATGATAATTCTTCAAACTTGATGGTTCAGACTGGGTCTCAATCATATCTGCCTTAGTGAAAGACACATACGTGTCTCTTCTGCAGCTGTGAACTCTGAGGGGTCTACAAATAAATATAAATAAGAGTAGACATCAGAACATTTTATTTACTACAATGACTTCATCCGGCAGACCCATAGCATATACCTAAATTGTTGCATATCACAAGGATGGCAATCCATTCTCAGGGTCTATGGGGCAGTACTTAGGGTAGTACACTTGTATTAGTTGAACAGCGTAAAGGCTATCTTAACAGCTTTGTTTACCAGCTACGATAGGGGCTGGGCTCAATACTTACAAACTAATGTTATGAGTAAACCAGGACTACAAGATCCAGAATGGATTAGGCTGTCACCACCATGTGTATGATCATAGTGAGTAAGTGTTAGATTTGGGGAAAATGCTTTCCACACTGCCTCTGAGATAAGCCTGTCTGCTCGAGCCAAGCTACCAAGGAGGTGAGCAGGGGTTATTTTAGGATTTCCCCCCCTACCTTGACTAGAGGAAGGGATCCAAGTGCCTACCTGTGCCAACTTGAGACCCCCAAATCTAACATTAGTGGCAGCTGTGAGATAGTCTCTCCTCAGTTTCTTCAGGTTCCGCTCCTCACTAAAGGTTTCTTCTTGTTCCAAAAGTGATCTAAATCCTGGGGATCAGGGTCCCACTACTTATACCCCAAAATCCTTTGTACTCTGTTTGCAGAGGGGCCTTTGCCTAGTCCAAACCAGTTCTGGTGAGTTCTGGAGTACTTTGTTTACATGACTCTGTCTTTCCTTTCAGAGAGCAGGGTAGAGACATCAGGCACACCAAAGGAGGTGGAGCCAGCATTGTGGAGGGAAGGCACAGTCCTATTCAGGTTCCAGGTGTAACTCCTCCCTACCATCTAGATGCAGATATCTCTATTCACCACTGGGCTACCTCACCCTGTCTCCTGGAATTCCCCAGCCCTGTCACTCAAACTCCAGACAGGGAATACACAACCTAGCAGAGGCAGGCTTGGATAGTTAGACAAGAAAATACCTACTTTCTAAAAGTAATATTTACAAATACAGAATGTTAAAATCAACTTCACTAAAAGATGCATTTCATCATTCTGAGTTCAGGTACTCTAAACTCGAATTTCTACCATGTTCCCTTCAGTCAGTTAGGATTATAAGATGTCATAATCAAACTGCCCATTCTAGCCTATGGAGAACAGATAGCCTTGCAATAGTGAAAAACAAAAATGGCTGTCATTCACTATTAGGACATGCCACACACACCAGGTCATGTCCTACCTTATACTTACAATGCACCCTGCCCTTGGGCCTACCATAGGGGTGTCTGATATGAAGAAAAGGGAAGGTTTAGGGACTGGCAAGTTGGTGCACGTGCCCAGTCAGCAAGGCAGTATTAGACCGTTATGCAGGCTCTGCGATGGCAGACCTGAGACGCACTTTTACGGGCCACTTCCGTGGGAGGCACAGCCAGTGCTGCAAGCCCACCAGCGGTAATTGAATTACCAACCCTGAGCACTCCTGCACTAGGGTCTGACAGGTAACCCAAAGTAGCCAATCATAGGAACACAAAATTATACATCAATTTAACATAGGAAGCACTTGCACTGTGGCACTGGATAGCAATGGCACAGTGCCCAAAGCATCTAACACAATCAATCAATCAAGAAATTTGTATAGCGCACTACTCACCCGGAGGGTCTCAAGGCGCTTGGGGGGGCGGGGGGAGGTCCACTACTGCCCGAACAGCCAGGTCTTGAGTTGCTTCCTGATTAGAGGTGGTCTTGGGTAAGATGGAGGTGGATGGGGAGGGAGTTCCAAGTCTTGGCTGCCAGGTAGGAGAAGGATCTTCCTCCCATGGTGGCTCTTTGAATGCGTGGAGTGGCGGCGAGGGCATGGCTGGTTGATCGTAGCTGGCGGGTGGGAGTGTAGAAGGTCAGGCGGTTGTTGAGGTACCTGGGGCCCGAGTCGTGGAGGGCCCTGTGTGCGTGGGTGAGGAGACGGAACGTGCTTCTCTTGCTGACGGGGAGCCAGTGCAGGTTTCTCAGGTGTCCTGAGACGCGGCCTTGTCGGGGGATGTCCAGGATTTGTCGTGCTGAGGCGTTCTGGATGCGTTGGAGTCTTTTCTGCAGTTTGGCTGTGGTTCCGGTGTAGAGGGTGTTTCCGTAGTCCAGTCGGCTGGTGACGAGTGCTTGGGTGACCGTCTTCCTGGTTTCGGTGGGGATCCATCGGAAGATCTTTCGGAGCATGCGTAGGATGTTGAAACACAATGATGAGACGGCGTTGACTTGTCTGGTCATCTAGAGGGAGGAGTCCAGGATGAAGCCCAGGTTGCGTTTGTTGTCTGTTGGTTTGGGTGCTCTTCCCAGGGCAGGGGGCCACCAAGAGTCGTCCCAGGCAGAGGGTGATGATCCAAGGATGAGGACTTCCGTCTTGTCTGAGTTCAGTTTCAGGCGGCTTTTTTTCATCCACTCGACTACGTCTTTCATCCCTTCGTGTAGGTTGGTTCTGGCGGTGGTTGGGTCATTGGTGAGGGAGAGGATCAGCTGGGTGTCTTCAGCATAGGAGATGATGTTGAGGTTGTGTTGGCGTGCGATGGCTGCGAGGGGGTTCATGTAGACATTGAAGAGGATGTGGCTGAGTGATGATCCTTGTGGTACGCCGCAGATGACTTCGGTGGCCTCGGATCTGAATGGGGGAGGGGGACTCTCTGGGTTCTTCCGGTGAGGAACGAGATGATCCACTCCAGTTGCTTCTCTTGGATTCCGATGTTGCTGAGGCGTTGTACTAGGGTGCGGTGGCAGACAGTATTGAACGCTGCGGAGAGGTCCAGGAGGATGAGGGCCATCGTTTCCCCGTTGTCGAGCAGGGCTCGGATGTCGTCGGTGGCTGCGATGAGGGTGGTCTCGGTGCTGTGGTTGGCTCGGAATCCGGACTGTGAGTGGTCGAGTGATCCGTTCGTCTCGAGGAAGGCGGCAAGCTGTCTGTTGAAGGTCTTCTCGATGACTTTGGCAGGAAACGGGAGGAGTGAGATGGGGCGGTAGTTCCAGAGGTCGGTGGGGTCTGCTGATGGTTTCTTCAGGAGGGCGCTGAGTTCGGCATGCTTCCAGCTCTCCGGGAAGGTGGCGGTGTTGAAGGAAGCATTGATGATGTCTCTGAGTTGGGGTGCGATGATGGAGTGGGCCATGTTGAAGACGTGGTGGGGGCATGGGTCGGTTGGTGATCCGTTGTGGATGGTGTTTATCGTGTGGATGGTGTCTTCGGTGCTGACCGGGGTCCAGGTGCGTAGGCAGGTGGCGGGGGCATCGGTTCTGTAGTTGGGTGCGTGGTCCGTTCGCCGAAGCTGTTGTGTATGTCTGCGATCTTGCTGTGGAAGAACGAGGCGAGTGAGTCACAGAGGTCTTGTGAGGGAGTGATGTTGTTTCAGGCGCTGGGGTTGGAGAGCTCGTTGACGATGTTGAAGAGTTCCTTGCTGTTGTGTGAGTTGTTGTCAAGTCGATCCTTGAATGCTGACTTCTTGGTGGTGTGGATTAGCTGGTGGTAATTGCGGGTGGCGTGCTTGAGGGTGGTCATGTTGTCTGTAGTCGGGTTTTTCCGCCAGGCTTTCTCGAGGGTACGGCAGTTCTTCTTGGAGTTCATGAGGTCATCTTTGAACCAGGAGGCTTTCTTGCTTCTGGGCCTGCTGGGGTGGTTCTTCAGGGGTGCGAGGTCATCAGCGCAGTTGGTGATCCACTGTGTGAGGTTGTTGGCTGCTTGGTTGGGGTCCGTTGATCTGGAGGGAGGGTTCTGGTTCAGTGATGTGATGAGCTGGTCGGTGGTGATCTTGTTCCAGCTCCTGTGGGGAACTTGTTGCGGGTGGTGGTGAGTCGTAATCCTTCTGAAGCTGAAGTGGACGCAGCTGTGGTCTTTCCAGTGCAGCCCGGTGGAGTGGCTGAAGGAGATGTCCTTGCTGGAGGAGAAGATTGGGTCAAGCGTGTGTCCGGCGTAGTGGGTGGGGGTGTTCACTAGTTGCTTGAGTCCGTAGTTGGCGAGGTTGTCCAGCAGGGTGGTGGTGTTGTTGTCGTTGTTGTTCTCCAGGTGGAAGTTGAGGTCCCCTATGAGGATGTAGTCCGGGGAGGCGAGGGCGTGCGGGCTGATGAAGTCTGCCATGTCTTCGCTGAATTGTGTGCGAGGTCCCAGGGGTCTGTAGATGAGGGTGCCTCTGAGTGTGGTCTTGGGGTCGGTGTGTATCTGGAAGTGAAGATGTTCGGCGGCTGTGAGGGTGTCTTCGTAGTTGGTCGTGATGCGGATGGTGTTCTTGTGGACGATGGCGATGCCTCCTCCTGTCTAGTTGACGCGGTCCCTCCGGGTGATCTTGTATCCGTCCGGGATGGCGATGGCGATCTTGGGCGCTGAGGAGGCGTTCATCCAGGTTTCTGTGAGGAAGGCGATGTCCGGAGATGAGGTGTCGAGCAGGTTCCATAGTTCCACATCAGGATGCACCTCAGGTGGTTGCTGTTGGTGCTCGGCTTGGCGGGTGTGGGTGTGGTGCAGGTCCGGATGCAGGAGAACTTGCAGGGTTGGCAGGTGAAGGGTCCGTGGGTGCGTCCTGGGGTGGCTCGGTGGCAGCCGGGGGTCCGGCCGGTGTTGAGTGCGTTGAGGGTGGCGGCGTCGTACGTCCGGCGGGTGGGATGGCTTCTGCGGGGGCCAGGGGGTCTGGCGCTGGGTGCGGTCCAGGCGCGGACGGGCGCAGACGGGCTTGCCTATGGCACACAATCAGCGCGCCCGCTGCCCGTACATGCGGACTCTGCCATAAGTGGAGGATGGGGGGGGCGGAGCGAGGAAGGAGCAGCTGGGAGGCGGGAGCTGGGGTGGTAAGTGGGGAGTGGAGCGGTGATGCTGGAGGGAACGGGGGTGGGGCCGCGGGGGAGCAGCGGCAGGGAGAGGAGAGCGGGGTGGAGCAGCTGCAGAATCGGTGGTGGAGGCAGAAAACAATCAGGGGCACAACAGTGGATGATTCAAACGATAAAGATACAATTACAGGCACAATACTGAGATCCCTGGGAGCGAGAGCAGGGGCACAAAAGTTGACGATGTAAACGATAAAAATACAATCACAGGCACAATACTGAGATCAGGGGGCAGATACAATACTGGCAGCGGAAGCGGTGGCGGCAAGCGGATCAAAGGGGAAGGGAGACCCACACCAAGATGCCAGGTCTAACAGTAAGCAACAAGTGTCCATGTTACCCAACTGGTCCACTCAACAGAGTTTCACTTAACACTACACTGTTCCATGCCACACTATTCAGCTCCACACAAATCCATTCCACACCACATAATTCAACACAAAACCGCATTATTCCACTCCAGAACACAATTCCATTGCACACCAAATATATGCAATTTACAACACATAATTCAACATAACTATGCAAAATCCAACATCACACCACATAATTAAACTCCACTACATAACACTACTCCACAACACAAAACACCATTCCACATATTTACACTCCATTACACACAATCCCACTCCACATAATTCCTCAGTAGTTTAAAAAACACATAATTACTATCCACATAATACAACTGTACACCATCCACATAATTCAAAGACACAAATTCACACCACACAATTCGACACCACACAATGCCACAACTGAGAAATCCAATCCAACACACATAATTCGACTACACAGCACATTCATCCACTCCAATTCAAAACACATAGGTAAGAAACATTTACATTTAGAACATCAAGAGCTTTAACTTCTCTTATTTGTAACACCCAAACACACATATCTGGAGCTTAGCTCCTACCTGCTTGTTCTTTTTTTAACCGACAATGCAAAGCACACAGTTTCATACCCGCAAAGCTATCCACACAGTACCACACCACACATTTCAACGTAACACATTTCTAATTCACACCAAATATTTCAACACCAAACCACATAATCCAACTAAACATTAAAATTACACAACACACCACATATATCCAATCTACATAACAATTCCTCATCGTACCAAAAACTTCAACAACACACCACATAAATAAACTCCACCACATACCACTCCACTACACAAATACCATTCCACAAAATTGCACTCCATAACACACTATCCCACGCCACATATTTCCAGTACTCTCAATACCACATAATTACTATCTACATAGTTCCACAGCTCATCATGCCACATAATTCCATTACACAAATCCACACCACACAATTACACACCTAACTAATTCAGTCAAACCCACATAATTTTATTACACACCATTTACGTAGACTCCTTAACATATAAGTAAAAAATATCGCCATTTACAATACCAATAGCTCTAACTCAAACACATGTGAGACCAATTGCATTTCCAATGCTTGTTTCTCTTGAGGTGATTGCACACCAGATATCCCTGCAACGCATCTCGTCCCATTTGCCTCAGGGGCCTGTTATTTTTCACTGTGCGCATTAAACATTCTGACCTTTTTACTGTATTCCAAGCATACACAGGCTGATCAGAGGGCTATTGTGTATCCTTAAATCTCTCTCGTCACTCTGGGGCTCATTAGGATGGCTGGCGGAGGCACGACCGCGGTGCTGGCTTGAATTGAAAATGCCTTTTTCTGCACTCCATCAGCGGTCATTGCGACCGCCGTAATATGATCGGCATTGATAGCCCATTTCCCTTCCGCTGCTGTGTTTGTGGTTCCACCAGAAATCTCCGTCCGCACCGATAGCAGATGGAGCCAATAAAGAGTTACCGCCGTGCGCAATGCGGTATAGACCGCTGGTCATATCACGAAGCCTCAAACATCCCACAATGCAGTAAAGGCCGCCAGTCATATCACGATGCCTCAAACATCCCTCACACCGCTGAGGAGAATCCGGCTATACAGGGATGGCAGAGGCAATACTGAAGATAGCTCAATGTGTTCGGGACCGCTGGATAAACGAAGGTCTTTGGCCTTACCGCAGCAAATCCGCCCGCCGCGGATGGATTTTCAGCTTTTCCGCCGGTGAAACCTGGAATCCGACCGCCGCTGTAGGGTGTTTAAAGAAGGGCATCCTAATCTGACTGCCGGTTCGGCCGTGGTACCTGCGTGCGGTTAATTTCCGCTACCACGGCGGTCGGGTGGTTTTTCGACCGCCATCCTGATCAGGCCCTCTGATTTTATTTTCACCCCAGACCTTATCAGTGACTATAACAGTCTTCAGCTAATGTGTGATTCCAAGGATGCAAACTGCTCCCTGCCCCATTGAGTGATATCAATGTTTAAACCTATTTGTTGGAATATAAAGAAGCTTTTCATAAACAGGGTTTCAATAACGCACATTGCTTTATGCAGGGAACAATTTTCACAGGTCAACCAAACTCAAATATTGTAAATTATAAAGGGCCTCTTGAATAGCCCTAGTTAGGCACTCCAATTGTTGAGACCCATTGGATATGCCAAAGCTTGTTTGCTAAGTGAATGTAGTCCAAAACGGAAAGTTTCTCAGCGCGACTGCAGTTTCTTTGTACTCTTAACCCTGGTGTACTGAACTTATTTTTTATAAAAAAAACAGGTTGTCATGGTAGTCCTAGTCGTGCTGCTGAAGATCTAAAGGATGATAAGGTGCTGCCCCCTTGTGACGAAGACTGGATCTGGTACCGGAACAAGTGTTACTATTTCTCTGAAGCAGAAGGAGACTGGACAGAGGCCAAAGACTCGTGCACTGCTCTGGACTCCTCCCTGGCTTTGATTGACACCCGGAATGAGCTGGTAAGGGCTGTGGCAATGTGTCATTCACTATGTGCCCCGCACCCTCATATCCATATGAGCTAGTGATGGGCATTTTAGCGCAATTAAAAGTGTTTGCACATAAATTGGTATTAACATGTAGCACACAAAATATTTACTGTATAATGTTTAAGTAACTGTAGTTAACATCGGCCACGTTGTAATATGGGTAAAGTTTATCTGCCATTTCTCATTTTTTTGTCCTGGCGTGCATCCCTTTTCGGTAGAAAAGCTTTACCAGCAATTTCAAATAATGTATCACTTGTTTTCTCTTTCCTTTGTGAATGTTTATTATACATACTTCTTGGAAGATGTGTTAATGAGCACCGATCGACGTACAGTGTGAGCCAAATGTATCTTATGTTGCAGATAGATGAAGTCCAAGGACAGTTAGAAAGCAGGCATTGTGTTTATGCTGATGAAAGTGTTTTTGTTGTTGTCCTCATACGCCATTAAATCTTCCCGGAGCAAGGTTACATTTGTCCACTGGAACCAGCGCAAGCTCACTCGTTTAATGGTTTTCACTTTACGCAGAACCTCTCGTACTTTGTCTGTTCTTTACTTCTATCTATGGACCTCAGAACTGACCGAGAGGTGAAGAAATTCCGTGTAGATGCATAATCATTGGACAAACATACCCCTTAAACCACTGAAAAATACAACATAAAATAATCATCCCTCTATTCATTCTTGACATGGAATCCAAAAAGCCCTTTTCCTATATTTTTCTTTTTGTGTAGCTATATCTAATTTCATTTCATATTTCAGGGAATTAAAGCAATCTAAATAAACTGGAGGGGTACATTTGATCCAACATTTACAAATTTCTCTGCGCGCTAGTAAAATTTGATAGAAACTAAGCTTATTAATATCTAAAGACAGCAGGGTGTAATTCGGGAAAATGACGAAGAATATTAAAAGACTGCTCACCTGAATTTCAAACCAAAATATTTCTTCCATACCTTTCCTTACCAAATCCCCACATTTCTGTAGACTAGGACAGCTTACAAACATATGTACATCATTAGCCTTTTCCCTCCGACATTTTGGACAAACTGGGATTGTGCCTTTTGCAAACTTTGATAATTTGAGAGGAGACCAGTATACTCTGTGGAGAGAGAACAGATGATTTCTCCTTAAATTGGCAGCTTGAACTGTAGAATATAATAACTAAAAAGATACTTGCCATATATCTTCTAATCTTGCGTTTGGCAGGCACTCGCCCCACAGTTGTACTGGTAGGATGAAATCCCCGTCTGCCAGCTCTAGCAGGAGCCAGTAAAGAGTTCCGACTTCTTTCTTGCTTTGTTGTGCAGATCTTAACACGGTCTTGAACTCATTAGTCTACCAACCAAATCGCCAACCACTTGCGACCAGCTTTTAATCTGCAAATATTTAAATCTCGCTATTCGATTATCCGTTATCAATCTTAAATCTTCCCAGGATAGCAAAGATCCCTCTGGCATAAGTTGTTCCCAGCGAATTACACCAGCCCGTTTTAGCGGGGTAGCTAATGAGTCTTTTGTCCACTCCGGTGAGCCAAGTGTGTCCCATATAGGCGCCTTCCCGCTATAATAGCTGATTTTCAGAAGCTTTCTAATTTTGCTCCATGTAGTCGCCAAATCTCTTAATGATTTTAATCAAACCTTATTAAAGAAGCGAGGGTCTCCAAATTTATACAAATATGTATGCTCTGCTCCTTTTACATCCTGCAACATTTCCCTGTACATTATGCCTATATCTGAGAAATTGGACTCATCCAACAGCATCTTACCAGCCTTTATTAAAAAAATCCATGCATAAGTGAGTATATCCGGTGCGTTCAAGCCGCCCTTATTTTTCCTCCTTCACAGCTTCTTCCAGGTGATTCTCGTCCCTTTTGGAGCCCATATGAAGGAATTAATTTTTGTTTGAATTTTCTTGAGACTTTCTTCTTTGAAGGCTAACGGTATATTTTGGAAGATAAAAATCAATTTGGGTAAGAGCATCATTTTTACTAAATTCACTCTGCCTATCAATGTTAAGGGTAAGTATGACCAACTTTTCAGAGACTCAGCAATTTCTTTATCTATTTTTCGTAAATTTGTACTAGGTATCTCATTTATGTCTTGGGTGATTTGTATTCCTAGATACCTCATTGCTTTCTTTGGTTGAAGCGAACAAACTACAATTCCATGCCATGCATTCTGTTTTTGATTGGTTTTTCTCATATCCTGAGATGTTCCCGAATTTTTCAGCTGGGCTATATATGATAGGAATGGTTTTCTCGAGATCTGATGTGTAAACCATAATGTCATCAGCATATAGTGAGACCTTTTTTTCCCATTTACCATATCTAAACGGCAGAATCTGATCTTATCTTCTTATACTTTCTGCAAAGGACTTAATATGCAAGTTAAATAATAATGGTGATAGAGAACACCCTTTTCTTGTGCCTCTTTGAACATGTATTATGGAGAAAGTAAAACCATTAATCAAAACACTGACTATAAGGGCACAATACATGGCTGAAATCACCCTACAAAATTTCCCTCCCAGGTTTGATTTCTCCAATACTTTAATCAGGTAGCTCCAACTGACCCGATAAAAAGCCTTTGTGGCATCTAACGTGATAACAGCCAAAGGGGTCTTATACTCCGTTGATACATCAATGGCACCAATCAGATTATAGGTTAGGTCTTGAATCCCTCTGCCTCACACAAACCCCTTTTGATCCTGATGTACCAACCCCCTCATAACACCATTCATTCTCTCTGCTAAAACCTTGACAAAGATCTTATAGTGTAAGACTGATTAAAGTGTTTTATCTTTCTGTTCCTAAACCCAATTGGTTCCTCTTTTGGGAATCATATGTAGGGGAAGTAAAATATTATACAAGACTGATTTTAAACTAATACAATGTAAAGCAACAGCAGAATGCAAGAGAAGCCCTCTGCATCTTGTTAAAAGAAGCTGTTCCTGCCTTGCAGAGGCATTCATGCTCACCCGTTCACTTTGACTTCCCCCACATATTTTCTCGACTTTCACGACCCTTAACAGATAGGGTACTCCGGATCTATGACGTTACAACGCGTTATTTTACAACGCAGACCGTTACAACGCAATTTTTACAACGCAGGTACCATTACAATGCATGCCATTACAACGCATGGCATTACATAGCAGATACTATTACAACGCATGCCATTACATCGTAAGTATAGGTAAGTATATCTTTTTAAAAAAAATGTAATAAAGTTAATTTAATTAATTTAAATTAATAAATATAAATTAAAAATTTTAAAAACAGTAATTAATTTAATTATAGTAATTTAATTAATATTAAAATTGTAATTAATTTAATATATTTAAAATAATATAATTAATGAATATAATAAATTTATAAATAGTAAATAATATAATGTAATTTTTTACAATAAATATAATTTAATTAAATTTAAAATAATACGTAATATAATTTTATTTATTATAATTAAAGAAATTTAATAAATTTAAAAATTTTAAATAATGTAATATAATTATAATAAATTAAATAAATAAAAAAAGTAATTAATTAAATTTAATTTAAGTAATGTAATTCAATTAATTTTATAATTGAAAATATTGTAATTAATTAAATTAAATTTAATTAAATTAATTTAATTAATTTAATTTATTTAAAGTCGTAATACCCCTGTACCCCAAAAACCAAACCTAGCCCTAAAACCTAAAAATACCCCTGTACCCTAAAAACCAAACCCAGCCCTAAAACCTAAAAATACCCCTGTACCCCAAAAACCAAACCTAGCCCTAAAACCTAAAAATACCCCTGTACCCCAAAAACCAAACCCAGCCCTAAAACCTAAAAAATACCCCTGTACCCCAAAAACCAAACCTAGCCCTAAAACCTAAAAATACCACTGTACCCCAAAAACCAAACCCAGCCCTAAAACCTAAAAATACCCCTGTGGCCCAAAAACCAAACCCAACCCTAAAACCTAAAAATACCCCTGTACCCCAAAAACCAAACCCAGCCCTAAAACCTAAAAATACCCCTGTACCCCAAAAACCAAACCCAGCCCTAAAACCTAAAAATACCCCTGTACCCCAAAAACCAAACCCAGCCCTAAAACCTAAAAATACCCCAAAATTACTTAAAATAATATATTAATATTTTATTTTAATTTTAATATTAATTAAATTAATAAAATAATGTAAAATAAAATTAAATAAAAATTATATACTTACCTATACTTACGATGTAATGGCATGCGTTGTAATAGTATCTGCTATGTAATGACATGCGTTGTAATGGCATGCATTGTAATGGTATTTGCGTTGTAAAAGTTGCGATGTAATGGTAGTGCGTTGTAAAAGTTGCGTTGTAACGGTGCAATACCGGGTACTCCCTTTATTTGTAACTGATTTTCTCTACGTTAGTTGAGACAACTTTGTAATAGTTTGTCACTGCATCTACTATTTCGAATTGTATTGAAAATTTTGACTAATGCTCAGATTATTTACCAGCAATCTCCAATATTCCGATTCTCTCTTCCTCGTCCCAGTGCTAATATATTGCTGTTTTTACCTGTTGCTCTTCCCATCCGTCGAAATTTCCCAAAGCTGTTTTCCCTTTTTATTAAAGTAAACTGAAGCCCCTCCCATTCCAAAGCACTTTCTGAGCCATATCTAAGTAATGTTATGAATGCCTAGATAAGAAGGCCAGGAATTAGGAAGGGATTGAGGGTCGTAAAGTCTGGGATAAGAAAGAGTGAATAGGAGTAGTGAAGATTACTGGTAAGTAATCTGAGCATTACCTCCTCATCCTCGTCTCAGTCCTTACCTAGTGAGGTTATATCCAAGCAAGGACCTACTTATCATAAAAAAAATGGCAAGAATAAAGGCATACAAGCATTCAAGAGTAATACCAACATTATTGTAAACAATTTACACCCCAACAATGTTAAAATTTAGTCCATAGAACACAGACATTTTAGTCAAACTTAGGACTGTCCAGCTTATAGGGTGACCTGGGAAGCAGGCGTAGAACGGACATTATAGCCACAATGAGACTCAGAGTCCCGAGCTACATTAATTCTATCATGAGAAAGAAAAGTGGATGAGGATGCCTCCCACTAAAACCCCTGCCCATTCAACCCAATAGGCAACCATGCCTCTTGTTGAATGAGCCTGAACCTTCTTAGAAAACTCAGAACCTGTTTCCTTGTAAGCCATAGAGATAACTGTCTTGATCTAAAAAGTCAGAGTGGATCTTGAAGGCTTACCTTCTGTGTTGGGATGACCAAAATGAATGAACAATGAATCTGACTTCTGAAAAAAGACGTCCTCCAATAAGCAGTAGGAGCCCTTACTACATCCAAAGAAGCCAAGAAGCGTCAGAGGAAATCCCTTCCAAAAGGTAAGGGCAGACTATGTCATGATTTCTATGAAATGCCGAGTTAACCATGGGAAGAAAATCAGGACCCAAAGACAAAATTACCCTATTGTCAAATATCGTTAAATAAGGATAATGGCACTGAGGAGAACCCAATCCTCCTAGTTATAGCCACTAGGAGAACACTTTAAGAGACTGGGGGGCAGATTACGATTGTTTTTTGCAGTTGCAAAGGGGAATTTGACCCGCTTGCAACCACAAAATTGGTCTGCTCCATGCACAAACCATATTTTGCGAGTCAGTAAACTACTAGCAACTTTCAAATATATGGTTTGCGACTCGGCATTATGAAGGGGTGTGCTAAAGGCGTCCCTTCCTAATACAGAGTCTAACACCAATGTATGATTGTTTTGCAATCGCATTTGCAGTCTCAAAACAATTGCAGTTTACCACCTACTACAAGTAAGTGGTAAACCACTTGCAAATGGGAAGGGGTCCACAGGGGGCACCTTCCCCTTTGTGAATGGTGGTGAAAATGTTTTTTAAGAGGCGGCAGTGGTCCCACAAACCACTGCCTGCCCTTAAAAAATGGAACTGAAAAGTTTAATTTTTCTTTTTTAAATGCATCTTGTTTTCCTTTAAGGAAAACGGCCTGCATTTTTTTAAAAAAAACTGCCTTATTGAAAAAGCAGTCACAGACATGGTGAACTGCTGAGCCCAGCAGGCCACCATCCCTGTGAGTGCTAGCCATTCCCAATGGGGTCGCAAATTGCGCTTGCCTCATGAATATTGATGAGACTAGTTCCCCATCTTTAACCCTTTCGCTGCTCATGACGGAACGGTTCCGTCATGAGCATCGGTCGAGCTGTGCTCATGACGGAACCGTTCCGTCATGACCACGCCCGTTTGCATGGGGGCCCAGCACAGGAGGAAAATATCCATCGCAAGGATGAGGTTAAACATATCTTTTATTCTACGAAGGAACTGCATAAGCTACAGACATCTTTCCATACCTTCCAGCCATACCTTCAAAATGCTAGTGTGGATCATAGGACATAGGTATGTTTTCTGGTGCAAGAGGTATGCAGAACAGAGAACTATTGACTAAGATCTAGATTTAGAAAATGTGGACAATAAATGGTATGGACAGAGAGGATTGAAGTGACACCAATTGTTGCCTTTGGTTAAAACCAGTTTGCATCTCCAACACCCTGACCTCATGATTGTGCACTGTGGTGGAAACGACCTAGCCACATTGACTGGGGTAGATTTGGAAATTCTTATGAAGGACACCTTTGGACAATTGATGTTACCTTTGCCTCAAATTGTCTTTGTATATTCCAATATACGCCAAAGACAGAAGTGGAAATGGTCCAAACAACTTTGTCCTCAGATTGAAAAATCTTGGAAAAAAGTCAACAAAGCTGTCTTGGCATACCTCAGAGACCACAAAATGGGGTCCATATACAACAACAACATATGTTTTGATATGGGGGATATATACAGAAGTGATGAAGTACACTTCACAGATCAGGGAAACTGAGTTTGCCTGAATAGCTTGAAGCTGTGCATCCACCCTTATATGTAGCTTTAACTAATGAACACAAGGGCTCTTTTTAGAGCCCCTCTATAACTTGCAACTTAGGCCCGCTATTTCAGGGCCATATAACACCAACTCCCGCACCCTCGCCATAATTTATTCTCCACACAGCTGTGGCGCAGCAGTCAGACCATCTCACTTTGCAGCACAGACCTCTTGCTTTGATCCCCAGCTCTACTCACCCATACCTTCGCACTCCCTATACAACACCCCCTAACCACCATACACAAGCTACAATGTTCTAAACAAAAGTTCATCCAAGCAATTATACATGCTGACACTAATTGCACAGATGTGGTACAGCGGCCAGAGCACATGACTTCACAGCATATGACACACAGTTTGGGCTCACGGTTTACTCCCCTTCTCCAGCAGCAGCTCAGCTTAGCAACATTAGACTCTAGACACTACCTCACATATATCCGTACCCCAGGACTTTCATACCAGTATGGGTCAGTAGTTCGTCATAGTAGTTATAAACACATTCGGACACTACTTCTACAACTGTAGAGCGGTGGCCACAGCATATGACTTCACAGCATAAGACACACAATTTGGGCTCACGCTCTAATCCCTGTGACCCGTACCAGCTCACCTTACCCGCATCAGACTCTACGCAATATCTCACTTAATTTCTGTAGCCCACCACTTACACACCGGTAGGGGGTAAATACTTCGCTTTGCACCCCCTCTATAGAGATGTATGATGTTACAACGCATACTTTTACAACGCATACCTTTACAATGCAATTTTTACAACGCAACATCCATTACAATGCATTCCATTACAATGCATGCCATTACAACAAATTTTTTAAAACTACCTTTACAACACATTCCATTACAATGCATTTCACCTTTACAACGCATACCATTACAATGCATAACATTACATTGCATATATGGTAAGTATTGGATAGTGTAGGGGTAAAAATTACTACTCTAACTCCATGGGGTGCAACAGTAGGGTAAGTGTTGGATAGTGTAGGGGTAAAAATTACTATTCTAACTCCAGGGGGGTGCAACAGTAGGGTAAGTGTTAGATAGTGTAGAGGTAAAAATTACTATTCTAACTCCAGGGGGTGCAACAGTAGGGTAAGTGTTGGATAGTGTAAGGGTACTATGCGTTGTAATGACATGCGTTGTAGTGGTAAGCGTTGTAGTGTCATGCGTTGTAATGGTTGCGTTGCAATGGCATGCGATGTAATGGATGTTGCGTTGTAAAAGTTTCGTTGTAATGGTAGTGCGTTGTAAAAGTTGTGTTGTAAAGGTTGTTTCCCCTCTATAGCACACCCAAAACACCCCACAGAGGTTACAGTGCTTCTACCCTCCTATTTACCACTTGTGTCCCCCTTTTTTCCCCTTTCTTTCACTTTACTCGCTTCAGCAGAATCACAAAATGGCGGCCAACACTTCCTAGTTGCAACCGCTTGCACCGCTCGCAGATAATCAGCAACAAGCTCGTGCTCATAACGCTTCAGTCAATCAAATGGCAGAATTCCCAAATATCGATGTCTGTAAATTTTGATATTTCTCAAAAACTACTGAATGAATTTACAACAAATAAATAAAAGCGTGCTTTCAAGACCAAGACCCTACTCCCTGCCAAATTTCGGGTAATTCCGTTGACCCGTTCAACTTGTAGCCTTGTCTAAAGTTTCCTAAGGAAATTAACATGGAGAAAACACGTTTTGGGACCCCACTTTTGTCTCGGCCCCCCCTTGACTAATCACCCCCTAACTTTCAACATAGGAGCTGATCTCAACAAAGAATTTGTTTTGAAAATGTTGCGAAGATTCATCAATTAATGTAATTTGAGATGTTATCAGTGATGTCATGAGTGATGTCACTGACCATGTCATGTGACGTCATCACAGTGGATTGCGGGCGCGCGAGTTATAGTTAGCTGAACTAACTATAACGGGGGAATTTCAATGGTTTTGTATGATGAAATGTTCAGCTAACTATAACATGGCTGAAACCTATGGTTTTTTCAATGAATTTCTAAGGTTTTTAAATGCTAATTCCTAACTATAACGTGGCTGAAACCAATGTTTTTTTCAGTGAATTTCAAAGGTTTTGTAAATGATAATTTTTATATGTATTTATTGTTATATTTATTTCTTTTTATACTAATTTCCTACATTTTTGTAAGAATTATTTTTAGTTATGTTATTTTTTAAATTACATTACATATGTTTAATGTATAATAATAAAAAAGAAAATTCAAAAAAAGATTTTTTTTTCAATTCTTTTTTTTCTATATATAAAAATGATATGCATTTTTTTGTCGTAAACGTACGGTACGGATACGGTGATGGAACCATCCTTGTATGTATAATCGTATGGTACGCTTACCCACGCATACGTTACGAATACGCCTTGACGTTCCGTGCCGCACTGGCGCTTCCGCATGAGGTCAAGTACAGCGCACCATACGCGTACTCCGCAAAATTTTTTAATATTTAAAAACATATATTTATGTATTTAATGTAAATATTAAGGCAAGACATTATCTGAGATAATCATGAAAATAGTTTTTTTAACTTTTAATAAGCGTATATTACTTTTAAAAGCAATTACGCAAATTGCGGCGGTATGTCGTCCGTACGTGCACCGTAAGCGCACCCTACGCGTACGGCAACACATGTGACTTCAAAACAAGAGATTTGATTGGTTCATAATACTTCCTTTTGTAACTGTTGAAGGACCCCACCCATTTTAATCATTCTTCTTTGACTTTCAGTGAAGGATCACCTTTTTCTGAAGGAGCTGTGCCTTCATTGCTTTATCATGGCTGCCCAGCAAGAAGACAATTCATAACACTCTTCTGAGGAAGAATTTGTGGCAGAAAATCCACCCACAAAAAGAAAAGATGCTCTGATATGGAATTTTTTTTCATTTTCAGCAGGTGAAAAGAAGTTAAATGCTGGAAAAGTAACCTGCAAAATCTGCTCTGTTGCACTATCTAGAGGGAATCCGAAGAAACATAATTCCTTCGGGACTGCAAGCATGGTGAGGCATGTCAAGATCCAGCATCCTGTAAATTATGCCTGTGTTGCATGCACCGGAGTCAGGGAGGACATTCCACCAGCTGAACCAAGTACTCAACAGGATCTGCAAGTCCACATCCGGACATCCGTCCGGATTCCGCTGATTTAATAATTCAATGCAAATTTTATGAAGAAATATTATGGAAAGGGGCGACCACTCGGTCCCCCCGAACGTATGGCGGAGTGCCTCGATCCCCCCGGGAAGCCATTTTTGGGCGGGAGGCGCGTCTCGGCTGGTATGCCCGAAGCGGCGTAGCCGGGGCGCGCCTGTTCCCGCCCTAGAGTGGGCTGGCCTAGACACTGACGCAGCCAGCCACGCCCTCGGGACGGGCAGGGGCGGGTTTACGCCCGCCCTGAAGACGGATAAAAGGAGACGCAAGGCCAGAAGACGTCCTCTTGTTCTTGTGCTCCGAAGCTGCACCTCCTCGCTACACGTGAGCTCGGGACAGAACAAAGAGCCAATTTTGAGCGTTTTGATCTTTTTCTTTGTCTTCCAGATACTTCGTCGAAGAAGATGCCCAGGAAAGGCGAAAAGAGAATGACGACTGACCAGATGGTTCGGGCACTCTTTAAAGATATGTCCGACATAAAGAAACGGTTGGCGGAGCGAGATGGGGAGGAGGGTTCGGGCCCTTCGCCGGCTGGAGGGAGACCTAAGAGACCGAGAAAGGTTCCAGCCGGTGGGGACGTCCCGGTTCCCTCTGCCCCTCTCGAGGCGCCGACCCCAGTACCGATAGAGGGGAATCCAATCCCGGGGGTCGTCTCCCCGACATCCAAGGAAGACATGCCCCCCGAGCTGGCAGCACAGCTAGCAGCGTGGTTGGGGGATAGTGGTGATGGCGCCACGGCTGCCGAGGCACAGGCGCTGATAAAAGGGCTTCGTGAGAAGAAAGAGGCAGCTAGAGTGGCGGGGATAGACAAGCCGCAAGCGGCAGAAGCTGCGTCCGGTGCAGGTAAGCGGCCATTGCCGATTGCAAGGGACGAGTCAGCACCCTCTCGTAGAGAGAGATTGGGACAACATGTGCCGTTAGCTATAAAAGAAAAGATCTGGGCGGGAGAGTACGTGAATATTTTTTCCCTGCTTGTTGATCATTATGATGTGGAGCATGTGAAAAGTCAGAAGGACTTGATGCATCCGAGTGTTTGGCGCGCAAAAATGGCCGCCTTTAAGGTTAATGAGAACATTGGCAACTGGGGCAATGCATGGGGTATTTTCACATCGATTTTGGGGGAACGTAGGCCCGAGTTGCTCCCTGAGTTTCCCGTTTACCAATCACGAATTATGGGTTACTCGACAACGTATCAAGGTAACCATTGGTTTTGTTATGACAATCTGTTCAGAAAGGAAAAGGAACATAACAAGAGTTTGACTTGGGATTGTTACGATTCGTTAACTTGGGACAAAATGAAAGAATCAGGAATGTTAAGAATGCCATTGGTCGGGAGCAATGTTGTTGATTACTCCCGCCAAAATGTGGGGACGCCCTTTCGACCAAGTACGAGCACCGACGACCAGTCAAGGCCCGCAGGCAATACAGGGAAAAAGGGTTTCTGTTTTAATTTCAACAAGGGGAAATGTACCAGGCCTCCGGGATCGTGTAAGTTCAAACATGAGTGTAGTACGTGTGGGTCGTCCCATCCTGAGTCATCGTGCAGAGCCAGAACGGGTGAGAATGGGGGTAAGGGGGGCGCCAAACAGGTCTAAGCTAGGCCGAGGGGCGCCTTTACCAACCCCGATTGATACCTTGGCAATGATTCCCTGGCTCAGCGAATACCCGGATCGTACTTCTGCCGGGGTGCTACGGAACGGTTTTACACATGGTTTCCGCATCCCGGTAGGGGACTTTCAGGGTGTAGGGACGTGCAAAAATCAACTTTCCGTTTTACAACATACATCGGTAGTGCAAGAGAAAATTCAGAAAGAGGTTAGCCGGGGACGGGTCGCCGGCCCGTTTAGTGAACCCCCGGTACCAGGTTTCGTTTGTTCTCCGTTAGGGGTGGTCCCCAAGAAGGACCCGGGTGAGTTCCGTTTGATCCATAATCTGTCTGCTCCACGAGGTCTTTCGGTGAACGACGCAATTGATCCAGAAGTTTGTTCGGTGCGATACGCATCTTTTGATGAGGCAGTAGCCATCTTGAATCGCCTGGGGCACGGGACGTTGATGGCGAAATCTGATATCGAGTCAGCGTTCCGGTTGCTCCCGGTACACCCAGACGATCAGCGTCTTTTGGGATTCGGGTTCCAGGGGTCATTTTACATGGATAGGTGTATGCCAATGGGTTGCTCTATTTCATGTGCTTACTTTGAGCAATTCAGTACTTTCCTGCAGTGGGTGTTCACTGAGACAGCGGGTTTCCGAAATGTAATGCATTACCTTGACGACTTTCTGTTCCTTGGCCCCGCCGGTAGTCCCGAATGTGCCCAGGCTTTAGACGAATTCTGTGTGTTAATGGGTCATCTCGGCGTGCCGTTGGCACCGGGTAAAACTATGGGTCCCACGACTTGCCTCGAGTTTCTGGGGATCGAGTTGGACTCAAGGGAGGGGTGCTTCCGTTTACCAGCTAGCAAGGTATCGAAATTCAGGGCAGCCCTCCAAGTATGTTTAACTGCATCCAAGGTTACACTGCATCAGTTGCAACAGTTAGTGGGAAAGTTGAACTTTGCCTTGAGAGTGATACCAATGGCTCGCCCCTTTTCCCGCTCAATTGCCCAAGCGATGGTTGGCCTGAAGGAGGGTCATCATCGCACAAGGTTATCGACTGAGGTCCGCCAGGACATGCGGATTTGGTTAGCATTCTTGGCGGACTTCAATGGCCGAGTTGTCTGGAACAAGCCAGTCATGTCCTCCGATGAGCTTGGGCTATGGACAGATTCAGCAGGAAGCGTAGGTTTTGGCGCCATCTTCGGCACAAAATGGTCGGCACAGAAGTGGCCCCTATGGTGGCACGAGAAGGGGCTGACAAGTAACATCGCTTTCCTCGAATTATTTCCCATTCTGGTGGCCCTGAGAACCTGGCCAGAAGGGTTCAGAGATCATTCTGTTGTGTTCTGGTCCGACAATATGACCGTGGTAGAATGCATCAATAGTCAGGCAGCCCGTTGTAAATTGATTTTGAGGCTGCTCAAAGAAATTGTCTTACTGTGTATGCAACTGAACGTGGTATTCAGAGCAAAACATGTCCCTGGGGTGATGAATCAGGCCGCTGATGCACTGTCTCGTTTTCACATGCAGGCTTTCTCGGGTTTCCTTCCTTCAGCGGACCCGGAGCCGGCACCCTTCCCCGAAGCTCTCTGGTCTCTCGGTGCCCCGAACTTCGTCACCTCGTGGGAGAGAGTCTAGCACCCAGGACAAGGAAGGCATATGAAGGGGCGTTCCAGGCCTATTTAGCCTTTTTGGGGGCAGAGAGAGGGGGACTTTGGGGGCAGGAGGAGTTGGTAGTACTTTTCCTGATGTCCTTACGTAGGGCTGGGAAATCGGTGGCCACGGCTCAAAGGCATCGTGCCGCCATTTCCTTTGTTGCCAGGGCCCATGGCATCCTGGACCCGACAGCGTCTTTTACGGTACAGAAAGCGCTGCGTGGGTGGCAACGTCTGGAGGGTCGCAGAGTAGACGTAAGACGACCGATAGGTCTAGACAGGTTGTCCCAGTTGCTGACCACACTCCCTAACACATGCTCGTCCCCGTTCGAGACCTGTTTGTTCCGGACTGCATTTATGCTGGCATTTCACGGGGCTATGAGAGTTAGTGAGCTAGTTGCAAGGAACAAACGGGATGTGACGGGGGGCTTGTGCAGGGAGCAGGTTCAGATCAGGGGTGATGCGATGATTGTCTCCTTTCTCAGGTCCAAGACTGACCAAGATGGGAGGGGGGACTGCACGATCATTCGCAGGATCCCCGAGTCATCCATGTGTCCGGTTCAGTGCTTAGAAGATTACCTAGCACGAAGGGTGGCATCATGGGGGGGGACATTGTTGAGGCATGTAGACGCCACCCCGCTGACGAGGTTTCAGTTTCAGCGGGTGCTTGCAATGGCCATTGCCGCAGCGGGCTTGGACCCGGGTGAATTTGGGACCCATTCCTTTCGTATAGGGGCTGCCACAGAAGCTACAGCCAGGGGTCTTAATGTAGAACAAGTGAAACGGGTGGGGCGTTGGTCCTCCAATTGTTATAAGAGGTATGTGCGATTGCACATGTTGTGAAGCTGTAATCATGTACTCACGCTTCTTGTCTTTTGTTTGTTTTCAGTTGCGCAAGCCTACGCGGCAGGGCGGACTGTGCAGTTGACCCAACACCAGGCCAGCGGTCACACATCACCGGCTGAGAGAAAGGAGGTGTGGGTTGTAGGCCACTCATACGTGAGACGGGCCGCAAACGTATTCAAAGCAGGTGATATGATTCACGTACCTGGGGAATACGGGTACAGAGTGTCCTTCTACGGAAGGGGCGGTCTCTGTATTGACCAGTTTCAGGCATTTTTTGAGGGTTTGTTAGAGCGGATGAGGTCACCGCCGTCCATAGTCATAGTACATTTAGGGGGCAATGATCTAGTCACCACCGGTAGACGACTTCTCCTGGAGGCTATGCTTTCCACGGTAAGTTGGTTAGCAAGGAGAGTTCCGGGGTGTACAATTGCGTGGTCTCATATGATCCCACGAAAAGTGTGGCGGGGGGCTATCTCGATCCCTGCTTTGAATCATTCCGTTAAAAAATTGAATAACAAAGTGAGTCGGTTGTTCCGTTCCAAGACATTGCATTCGATCTCGCATAGTTGTATTAATGATGACAGTATGTATTTGGGGGATGGTGTGCATTTGTCGAGGGTGGGCAATGAGTTACTCATAGGTGACTTCCTAGCTTGGTTAAAATCGTTAAAACATGACCTTTAGGTAGGAGTTTGGTGGGGGGTCCGGATAGCCGGTCAACTATCCGGACCTGTGGCGGTAAGGTCATGATCGGTGAGCACTAATTGGTAGATCCCTATGAGTGGGCGTCACCCAACACGGATGGGAGCGCTCGGGGGAGGTGGCCATTGGCCCCTCAATGGGGAGGCGGTCCCGTCTAAGGGCGGGTCGCCGGAAGTTAAGGAAAGGCGGTCAAGGCCCCTTCCTGTGTAGGAGGGGTTACAGCCCCCTCCTGAGGAATTTCCCGGGGCCAGGGTCATCTGCGACGGCAGATGCGGTAAGTTGTGTGGGGTGGGGGGAGGTCCACGATACCTTCTAGATACCACACACAAGTATTCGAACGACCTTTAAATGGCGTCGAGTCTTAAGTGCCCCCGACAAGTCAAGGGAAATTGTTAGTAGTTGCACTTGAGGTAAGCCTCTGTGCTGTCGCCCTTCCCAAGTGGGAGGGGTAAGTCTGGTTAGGGATCTTGACACCGGTTATGACCTTGCCGTTGGCCCTTAAACGTTAGGATGTACAATTTCAGTGTTTATAGAGAATGTTTCTGTAGGATGCTAGTTCGGCTAGGAGAACCTCTGTATTAGAGAATATGTTAAGATTAGCCAAACATCGCAAATGTGATAATGAAATTGTACATAATATGAAACGTTTAATGTTTAATTTTTTGTTTTAATAAATACGGCCGCGGGAGGGTCACTCCCTCCCACATCCAAAAACTTTGAAGAACTGTTTCCGGTTTCCCTTCTTTTGGGGATCGTGTTGAGAGGGGGTGGCGGGTATCTCAGCCATATGGAAAGGGGCGACCACTCGGTCCCCCCGAACGTATGGCGGAGTGCCTCGATCCCCCCGGGAAGCCATTTTTGGGCGGGAGGCGCGTCTCGGCTGGTATGCCCGAAGCGGCGTAGCCGGGGCGCGCCTGTTCCCGCCCTAGAGTGGGCTGGCCTAGACACTGACGCAGCCAGCCACGCCCTCGGGACGGGCAGGGGCGGGTTTACGCCCGCCCTGAAGACGGATAAAAGGAGACGCAAGGCCAGAAGACGTCCTCTTGTTCTTGTGCTCCGAAGCTGCACCTCCTCGCTACACGTGAGCTCGGGACAGAACAAAGAGCCAATTTTGACCCACCCACCAGCCCCTGAGGACAGCAAGTTGTTGTGCAATAAAGTGGATTTTCTAAGTATGTTCTTCCTTTTTCGTTTACAGGTTGTGAAAGTATCAGTTTTGTTGTTTTTCATAATAAAGTATGGTGAATATCATTTAGGTTGTTACGATTAAAAGGACTTGATGTAGTGTTACTTTTGAGCATGCTCTTTCGGTCGTAGCGACCAATGTTTTCATAAGTTCGAATTGTCGTATTTATTTTTGGTAGGCGGTAAGGTCATGATCGGTGAGCACTAATTGGTAGATCCCTATGAGTGGGCGTCACCCAACACGGATGGGAGCGCTCGGGGGAGGTGGCCATTGGCCCCTCAATGGGGAGGCGGTCCCGTCTAAGGGCGGGTCGCCGGAAGTTAAGGAAAGGCGGTCAAGGCCCCTTCCTGTGTAGGAGGGGTTACAGCCCCCTCCTGAGGAATTTCCCGGGGCCAGGGTCATCTGCGACGGCAGATGCGGTAAGTTGTGTGGGGTGGGGGGAGGTCCACGATACCTTCTAGATACCACACACAAGTATTCGAACGACCTTTAAATGGCGTCGAGTCTTAAGTGCCCCCGACAAGTCAAGGGAAATTGTTAGTAGTTGCACTTGAGGTAAGCCTCTGTGCTGTCGCCCTTCCCAAGTGGGAGGGGTAAGTCTGGTTAGGGATCTTGACACCGGTTATGACCTTGCCGTTGGCCCTTAAACGTTAGGATGTACAATTTCAGTGTTTATAGAGAATGTTTCTGTAGGATGCTAGTTCGGCTAGGAGAACCTCTGTATTAGAGAATATGTTAAGATTAGCCAAACATCGCAAATGTGATAATGAAATTGTACATAATATGAAACGTTTAATGTTTAATTTTTTGTTTTAATAAATACGGCCGCGGGAGGGTCACTCCCTCCCACATCCAAAAACTTTGAAGAACTGTTTCCGGTTTCCCTTCTTTTGGGGATCGTGTTGAGAGGGGGTGGCGGGTATCTCAGCCATATGCTACGGCGAGCAGTCGATTTATTCAATTTGCAGGAGGAAACAGCAGCACCATTGCTCTCAACGTTAATCTTTTTTTGTTTATTTGTTCCTGTTGGAGACTTTTTGGTTTGCAGTTCCTTTTTTTCCTAACCAATTATTTTTTTAAAAACTGTTAAAAAACACAAAAAACCTACAAAACTACAAAACAAAAAAGAAGTTATTTTCAGAACTACAAACTGGTTAAAAAAAGAGCTGAACTTGTATGCTAGTGTGTGAAAGTTTAGACGTATGTATGTGTAGTGCATAATTGACTAAAATAATTCATAAGTAGTGTATGGTGAATGTGTACGTGCAGAACTATAAGGAAGTGCTACAGCATAAATCTATAAGGTATTTACTTATAGTATAGTGTAGTACTTCCGAAGCACTTGAATATAACATATATGTAACATATATGTACATAAATATGTTACAAGACAATGCTTCCCTTTGCACTGCTGGTGAAACTGCCTGGGTGAATTTTAAGCATGGTGTTATGGTCCGACTCGCGCCTCACCTACAAGACGCTAGGAAAGTACAACTACATGGTCCAGAATGCTTAGCGGCATGGAGGCGGGAATAAAAGGCTTGAACTTCCTGTTTCCGGTGTCGGATATTCTGACTCTTGACCCGGCTGGTTAATGACCTGATTCTGTCTCGTGATTATCTTGTGGACTCGTTCGTTTGGTTGTTTCTTCCAAGAGGAGTTGAAGAAATTCCCGTTGTTCGTTGGAGCCAGTGACCTTGTTCTCCGAGTGCGCTTTCTTCCTGGCTTTCCGTTGGCGAGCCTTCTCATCGGCTCATGCGGAAGGCGGTTCTGGTTTTCCCTTGTGCGCAGATTTCCCTGCACCTCCGTTGGCGAGCCTTCTCCTCGGCTCATGCGGAGGACAGGATTTCCATGGTCAGCGCCCCACTAGTTCTCCCCGTTTCCGTTGGCGAGCCTTCTTGCATCGGCTCATGCGGAAACGGAGTTGTTGTGTTTTCATCTTACCGTAACCCTATTCCGTTGGATAGCCTTCTTGCATCGGCTAATGCGGAAAGGGTTTTTGCCTATTCTATTTAATCCTCTGTTGGCGAGCCTTTTTTCACCGGCTATTGCAGAGGATTAATTTGTCAAATACTACTGGAGGAGAGGTCTTGGTGGAGTTAACCAAGTGTTCCAATTCTTCATCTTCTGGAGGCTGCTTAAGAGTGTCTCCAAAAAACAAAGGTACTCGCTTAACCTTACCTTATTAGGGTGACGTAACCCATATCCATTACTATTTTTCTTTATGGCTGCTGTGAAGGCGTGTTTCTTAGACCCCCACGTTAAAACCTGAATGAAAGGAGTTTAGGGTAGGTGGATTTTCAGTTTAGACATTCCATCTATTATACTATAGCTCTCTTGCATGAAATATCATACCTTGATTTCAATTGTGTATTTCAGAGGGGAGGTTCCAGTTATTCAGACAGGGCCTGTTCTCAGTAGACGAGAAGTATCTTCTGAGTATCGCAGCCTTTTTCTGTTATCCAGGTAGGGAAAGAGTAGATGTGCGCACTGGATTGGGTATCCTTGAATAAGAACAGTTTCCAATATTTTTGTTCTTTGTCTTGCAGCTCTCCCTCCCCGCTGTCCCCTTCCTTTCCTTCCCGTTTGTTCCTGCAGCCCTCATCTGATCCGTCTTTAGCCCACGGCTGTAATAGCACACTGGGTTTGGATAGATCTGGAGGGGGCCTTTTCAAACTACATACTGATCCTGAGGAAACAGAGGTTAACACATGGGCGAATTTTGCGAATTCGCGGTTCGCGAATTTGCATATTCACGAATTCGCAATTCACAAAATCCATGAACTCTCGCGAATTTGCGGATTTTTTCTTTTTTTGTGTTTGCAAGGGTTTCTGCCAGTTCGCGAGGGTTTTGTACCAGTTCGCAAACGCGAACTTACTTTTCGGGTCGCAACGGTCGCGACTATGTTGTTTCTACGTCTGGTTCATCACAGCACCCTCTGTTTTACCACTGCCACCCTCTGGTTCACCCATGCCACCCTCTGGTACATCACTGCCACCCTCTAGTTCATCACTGTAGTTTATGGGGGGGAAAGCACACCTGCCCTGCTTCAACTGACATGAATTCATTTAGGGTTGATTAATGTGTCAATGAGTCTGAGTCTTATCTGTAATTGCTTTTTGTTGCAGTGCAATTTTTTTTCACAGGACCTTTGTGGCCTACTTGTAGCTATTCTCTGAGCCTGCTGTGTGGGTCAGAGCAGGGTCGTAGAATAGTTGCAAGTAGGCAACTGAACTCTGGAGGGGGGCCTCAGGAAGCACTACAAGGAATGGTTACTAATGATGAGGTTAAACTTTTGCACCTGCTGAGTGCTTTCAGTTTTGCAAAAATCGTTTTTCTGCCATTTCGCGGGATTCGCGGGACGCGAATGTGCGCGAGATCGAATTCGGAAGCCGCAAATTCGTGCGAATATGCGATTTGTTTTTTTGCAGCGTGTTAGTTCGCGTGGTTTTGTGCATTTTAGCGAGCCGCAGGTAGCACAACGAGGCGAAGTTACCCTCGCGGTCGTACATGGGCGCAGCCATCTTGTTTGCGTGACGTATTTCCGTTTTCGGGTGCTATGTGTAATCTCGCAAAGTGCGCGGCTCGCTAGTACAAATTCGCGTGTGATCGCGAGGAAAATCTTGCGCGAACTTACCCACGCGGTCGTGAACGGGCACGGCCATCTTGTTTTTCATTCATTGCTATGGTTCTGGGCATGCTTTCTGTATCCTCTGTCAATCTCTGCCACCTTTTGCTTGTTTGAAGTGTTTTTTGATCTATTTTACTTATTATCTATTTTTCTAGCTCTATATTTTTGTGTTTTCTGCTACTTTGGTTAATTTTAAACTACTTTTTTAAACTCTTTTCATTTCTTCTTCCCTATTCTATTTCTTATTTATTATTTACCTTCCTTTCTGCCCAGAAGGGGTCCCGCACCCCGTGCCCGGCTCCCGTGCGGGCGTTTGAGGGGGGAGACAGTCACAGCCCGGGAGATCTTTAGCGCGGAGGAGGTGGCCGCACTAGTTTTTTATGTCCAGCGCCGCCTCCCCAGGACCATCATGGCAGGCGGCAAGTTCGCGAGCGGCTACGGGATCCGGGAGCGCCGGAAGCGGTGGGAGAAGGTATGCCGGGCCATGTACCAACATTCTCGGGTCCGGCGCACCTACAACCAGGCCACCCACCGTTGGACGGGAACGCAACTTGATCGACCTGCTTGGCCTCGAGATTCCCGGGCTTGGTGAGTAGTAGTAGCTATTTCTTCACTACTCTGTTTTCTCCTGCTCTGTGTGTTATTATATTGCACATTTTTGTTTTATACCAAGATCAATAATGCTGCTGATTACATTGTAGGTAAATTATATTTCAAAATCTTCTGTGCATTTCAGGTGCACTTCTCTCCTTCTCAGTAGCGTTGCTACTATGCTTATTTGTTTTCAATTTGTGTGTTTATTTCATTGGCCTGAGAAATTATGTATGAGTGTAGTTTAAAGAACTGCGTAATGCTAGACACTAAGGGTCAGATTTTTAATTACCAGTGCATCCCTGCAAAGTAGCAGGGATGCGCCAATAATTGTGCGCCACGCCACCACCACCCATGGTGCGCCGTATTTACAATGCGGCGCACCATGGGCCCAAAACGTCACCGAAGCGTTACGCATCTGTGCCGTAAAGGCGGCGCATTGCTGGAGTTGCGACGCAACGATGGCGCAGCTCCAGCAATGCTCTGAGGTGCCCTATCTCCCCAATGCTGCGTCAAGCCATACGTCTGCTTCAAGCAGGCGCAGGGTTTGAGTCACGCATCATTGTCCTAAAAGTGTCTGATTGAAATCTTGTAGATTTCCCTCAGCCACTTGTAGGATGCGTTCCTGGGCAGGAACGCCCTCTCTTGCGCCGGAACGCCCCCTGATGGCACAGGGCTTTACAACGTGATGCATCTCCCATATGCGTCATGTAACACGTTGTTAATATATGCCGCACCATGGCGCCTCTTTGGTTCTGCCACTGCGCCACAAAAGTCACGCAACAATGGAGCAACAGAGCCGTAAGGGGCTTGTAAATCTGCCCCTACAGACTCAAGTCCAGTCCTTCCTTTGTACACCTTGCAATAAGAAGAAATAGTGGTGGTGAATTGATAGTTGGAGTATTTTAATGACTGGTTAATGTAGTAGGAAACTTTTTAGTGTTGTCGCTGATCTGCAATCACAATGGAGTTTGTCTGTCACTCCGCGTGCTGCGGACTGCTGCCTGCCAGTCCTAGGCGAACCTTTTTAGTAGTTTGTTTAGTGAGTTACATAACTTTCCAAGTCGACGGTCCGCAAATCAAGCAATACTAATATCGTAGTAGACCACATTAAATAGGTCAATATATTCTGTGGAATAGTTGTCTATTTGCTATTTCGTCAAAATATTTTGTTATTGTTCTTTTGAAATGTTTGATTTGGTTGACAAATATCATCCATGTTTTCAGGTCTTTATTTCTTTCATGTTGTACATCAGCCCCCCCCAGGGGCAAGAGGACATTGGAGGAGGCTGCTGCTGCTGAACAAGGCCAGGATCGGTCAGGCGAGGGCTCCTTTGCTGACCCCGGTAAGTTTTAATTTTAATATAGAGTACCTATTTTTTCCTTGCGTTCCTCACTCGATTTTTTCTAAATCGTCTTTGATCTTCTTGTAGACTGTATCTAAATTATTATCCTGCCTCGACTACGACTCCCTGTGGTATTACTAGATTATTCTTATTAGTCTGTCTGTGTAGCTAACTAAGATTGCACATTTGGCAAAAGGTGTAAAACGAAACTCCCATTCTAGTCAGCAATAGCTCTATGCACTGAGTGCAGTCCTCTGGGATTGTCCATAATGTATTTTCAAGTCTTCTAAATGTTTATGCTTTGACAATTACCAACAATAAAAAGGTGAATGACCACCAAGAAAGAATAAGATACTACTTTACTTTTGGTTTGGATAGGAGGACAATCCATACTAGTACTGTTGCAGGGACAAATCTGCACAAACAGAACTATGGACACTAAATAGTGCATTGTTTATCAATTAGAATAGGCGCAGGTAGACTTTCCACATACCTCAGTGATATCAGTCTTTGAAGAACCTCCAATCTCCTTACTGACTAGATAGTGTGGCAGAGTCATTTAGCTCTCGAATTCATCGATGATTGATCCCAAATGATGATTATCCAACGCAGGACAAGAGTACGGAGTCAGAGTCCAGAAGTGTCAGAGGCACGGACTCATGCTTGCAAATTACAAAGCCTTTTGCTCATTCACTCTTGACCAAAAACCACAGAGTCTATTTAAGTTTTAAAGCTTTATTAAAAGTAAAAATATTCATTAAAATCAAGCTTGTCATAAAACATAAACGGTTGATTAAAAATGGAAAAGTGCTTATAGTGATTTATTTCACACATTTATTGTGGGCGAGCCGAGCCCTCACCTGGTTTGAACTTTAATTTTTCTTTTTGGTGCTGAATCGTTGGTCCCTCTGTCCTAGTGGTGATGATAATGATTTGTTCTTAGAAGTGAAGCTTCTGTCTGTTATGAGAAAAATGGTGCATGTTAAAAAGCAAGCATTCATCAGTTGTGCCAAAAAGTGCAGCAAGACAACACCCTTCCCTGGAAAAAGGGACATTTTTACTTTAGAGTAAACAGTCACAAATTATTAGATTGGTTTCTGTATTCACATTTCTTCAATCCTAGACAAAATACTAGTGAGTGGTGTATGTCTATGACATCTAACATTCTTAAATGTACTTTGTAGTTGGGACATATGGAGCTGGGCCCAGCGCGGAGGTGGAGGCGGAAAGCTCTGGGGAGGAGGCGGTGCAAGTGCCAGATCAAACTGCTGTGCGGGTTGCCACGGTAGTGGCAGGCAGTGGTAAGCTCTAACATTCCTTACTTATTGGGATTCCAGACTGCATAGTGTGCTCCCCGTGAGAACACGTAAGGCTTGTCCAGATGAGAGACATGAAGAAGAATAATTTGACATATAGTTTGAAAGGACGGATGCCTGGATCATAGTACTATCTGACTCTTAGATAGCATATGTGTATCTAGAGAGAGTAGACGGTCACTGGATGAACTAAGTGTTACTTTGAAGAGCATGTAACACCGCACCCGCACGTCCATCCCAGTGTAGGAAATGCAAGGAAAAGAAGTTGTAATTTTGTCTGAATACTACCATCAATAGTAGCAGTAGTTTGTATTGCAAGCACAGCATATATCCGGCTATTACGATGGCCACTCACTACCTCTGTTAATAAGTTTAGTAGAACTCGGTCATTCATGTGTGGATGTATCACTGTTCACTCAATAAAAAGCAAAGCACCTAAAGTCATCCCATATGTAAGCAAATACAAACCATGTGCAGTGATAGATAATCAGATTATTTATCTTCTTCATTTTCCTTTTCTCGTATTCATTGGCACTGTAGGGTGAAAGTTAAATTAATTAAGCAGCAGCCCTTGTAACAGAGTATTCTCAGTGCCACCCATAATAGAAAAGTAAGAGCATCACCACCTGCATGTACTGGACTGGTGCAGTAACGCAAGTCTGTCTCACTCATCATGGCGGGCGTCTGTTTTTCTCAGGTGCAAGCGCTGGCATTATGACGGCTTGCAGAAGTTAACGTACCAATTTTGCTAAACAAGAGAGAAGAAGAAGAAAAAGACTGGTGTACTGTCATGCAACTGTCAAGTTGCTCGTAGAATTGATTCCTTAAACTCCCACTAATGTTAGAGCAAGGATGAAGAAGTGGGAGGTTAGATAGATACTGGCCACAATAGTTATGTACTGCGCTTGCATGTTGCTAGTTCTACTGTGACACAACTTTCTGCTGAATCATTTTGTGTTAATCTTAAAGAGCATTGGTTACAGACTATGTCTTTCTTTCTTCATATAGATGCTCCTCCAAACCAACACGGAAGGAGCTGGCTAAAAGGGCCCGGCAACGGAGGCTGGAGGCCACTGTCGCCGAATATCAGTGGCTGGTGGCCCAGGAGGAGGAGGACACGCAGACTAGTACGTCAACAACATCCACGGTGACACCTGCATCCTCCTCCGTGCTCCCTGGGTTAGCCAGTCAGCGCAGCAGGTCTCCAGCGGTATGGAGCCAGGGTACCGCAGCCACCCGCCACCACCGAGCAGCAAAGAAATCAGCTTCCCCCCACAGCAGTTATAAAAAAAGGATGCACCGCCTTTTCCTTAGGGCTTCCTACCTCGAGCAGGAGCTCCTCAACACCAAAACCCTGCTCGAGACCCTCCGCAAGGAGCATGCCGACCTGGCCCGAAAAGTCAACAGCAGCCAGCAGTAGGAGGAGACTGTCCCTTGCCCCCTTTTTAAAGACTTCTAGGGGGTGGAAATTGGGAGTTGGGTTTTCTACTTTTTTGGACTTAGTTTTCAGGGACATTCGTTGAGGTTCGGGAGGGCGGTGGGTTGGGTCTTGCGGAAGATTATTTATGTTAGGCATATATAAATGTACTTTAAACTTTATATTTTTTACTGCTTTTGAGGCTGGTGGGTGGGGGTTTAACAGTCCAGAAACTTAAGTGGCATCTAGATTCAAGTTGTGTAAGTACTAATGGCCCAAATGTTTTCAAAACTAAGTGCCTCTCACAGAATAAGTGAATTCAATAGTCCTAGGACCTTCAGTCTCTCGTCTCTCCTAATACTCCATTATACTACCTCCCCCCAAACGCTTATCTTACCTGTAATTTGTGTTTGGAAATAGGGCTAGGCACAGTGATGGCTGCACGCGAAATAGCGATTAGGTTGGCAATCCTGGGTGGATGAAATGTCATCATTGCGGTGGTACTTGTGGTGTTACACAGTGGCAGTTGCAGCATCTGAAAAAAAAGAAAATGAAACCTTGTTTGTCCTTACCGTAGCATTAGAACGGTACGATAGAGAATATAGCAGGTGACAGTACACTAGAACAGTGCCACAATGTAGCCTAACAAATGGTAAAGTATTGAAAGTATAACTAGTACTTGCGTTGAATTTCTTTGACATTGTCTACTAATACAAGAAATAGTACCGAAGGTGAAGGACACAGCAGCGTAATAATTTGCCACGTCTAGGAGGAGGATGTTCTTGATGACCAATCAAGTTGATGGCGCACATGAAAATCTGCTTTCATTTGCCAATAGTGACTGAGTGTCAAGCTGAGTAAGAATAGAATATATCCTCGGATTCCTTCACCAGCCTGTTGCTATGACTTTATCCTCCCCAGAAAGTGTGTGGAATTATTGCTGTCATTTAGTCACACATCAATAAAAAACAACACAGCCCGGGGGAAGAGGGTTAGGGTTTGGAAAATGGATGGGAATGGGGGATTTTGGGAAAGTTTTGTTGAGAGAAGAAAAAAAAAGCATAGCATGAACAAAAGATAATTGAAGATAAAGAAATCTTTGGGTACAAAGCTAACCATAAATCTTTTAAGTGACATAAAGGAAGTGCATGCACTACTGCATGCATGGTTACTGAAAAGTAAGTAGTACTTTCGACAACCATGAATGAAAGAATGCAACAGTACAGGGCTGCAGTAATAATTATGCGTTTTCACTTGCCTATCTCTGCACTCAGAGAAACACTTCTTACATTAAATTAGGTTTAAAAAATAGCAGAAGTAAAACCTATAGAATGGCTGTAGGGATGAATTTTGAAGCAGAGATCAAAGAAATGCAGAGTCACACTCATAGAAGTTCACAGCAATAACATTACTTAAAAGATAATTAGAAAAGAACGGATACTGTATCTGTATGTTGTTGTATTTGTCCTGTTGAATTTGGTAAGTTGCATGCATCAAACCATTCCTCTTATTAGCGGGACTCCTCCATTCCAGCTGATGCTCCATCCATAAATGTTGGTGACCAGAAGACACCCTGTCCACTGCCTGTCTGGCGGATGCTGAATTGCGGCTCGCTAATGTGAAGCCTGACTTCATCCTTTTTTTCCCATTGCACAGACTGAAACCCTGCCTGTAATTATTGATGGAAAAACAGGAAGGGATATTAGAACACCACTGACAAATAAATATAAGGTATGTACGCTGTGTAGTGCAAAAAGTCATACTTTGAGTTTCCTAATGGACAGTACAATATTTTTGAAAGTGCGTACTCTGTCTGAGTCTCCTTTTGAAGGATAAATAAGTATGGGTGAATTAATTTAGCGGATCTTTCCCCTCAAGCTAGGTGTACTGTAAACTATGTTTTAGAACAAAATTAGACCTTCCCAGCAGTGCTCCCAGACCCTTACTAAACCCAGTCACAAAAATGTAGAAGACCCCCAATCAGATCTCAAACAACAAGGCCTAGTAGAAAAATGGTGACAAAACGTACTTTGAAAGTAAAGTAGGCCCAAATCCCCCCTTACCCACCGTGGATTGTATTCAAACCACTTGCAAGCAAGCAAAAGTATCCATACCCAGCATCGCTCCAAGACTCGCAAACCCCCTCACAAACAGCCCCCCGCCCAAACACATGCAATACAATACTGCTAACCCTAACGAGCCCTAAGTTAAGAATAGTGGCAAACGCTTTCTTTAACTAGGCCAAATCCCCCCTTTCCCACCATGGATTTTCTTCAAATCACTTGCAATCAAAATTATACATTCCCACGAGTGCTCTAAGACCCCAGAACTCAGTTGCAAAAATCTAGAACACCCCGAAACACATGCAATCCTGCTGCTAATGCTAACCCTAACAAACCCTAAGTTACAAAAAGTGCCAAAAGGCTTTTCAGCATGGATTTTCTCCAAACCACTCTTATCCGGTATTAGACCTTCCCAGCAATGCCCCAAGACCAGCCAACCCACCCGCAAAAAATTAAAACACCCCCAAACAGGCAAAAAGCAAAAATGGAAAATCTCATACTTACAATATTTTTCGGCCTTCTTTCAATTCTGTCCAAATGCGCTGTGCAGCAGGCCCTAACTCCCCTTTTCCACCATGGATTTCCTAAAAAACAAATGCAATCAAAATTAGACTGTGCCAGCAGTGTTCCCAGACCCCAAAACCCACCCACAAACACCCGGAACCCCCCCAAACAGCACCTCAAAGACAAGCAAGTCAGCAAAAACGCAAAATAAATTTCGCCTCCGATTTTGTCCAAACCACTTTTATCCGGTATTAGACCTTCCCAGCAATGGCCCCAGAGCCGTCAACCCAGGCGGAGACTAGTAGAAGACCCCCAAACAGCCAAAAAGCAAAACTTAAAAAATGGGCATTTAGAAATTTTCAGGCAAATTTCCAGAATCACTCCACGCGCCCTCTGCAGCTAGACCCTAACTCCCCATTGCCACCATGGATTTGCTTCAAACCTCTTGCAATCAAAATTATCTATACCCAGCAGTGCTCCCAGACCCCGAAACCCACCTACAAACACCAGGAAGCCCCCCAAACAGGCCCCCGAAAACGCTATATTGAGCGAAATGTCAGAAAATGCAAAAACGTTTTCCTCATGGATTTTGTCCAAACCACTTTTATCCGGTATTAGACCTTCCCAGCAATGGCCCCAGAGCCTTCAACCCAGGCGGAAACTAGTAGAAGACCCCCAAACAGCCAAAAAGCAAAACTTCAAAAATGGGCACATACATTTTCAGGCAAATTTCCAGAATCACTCCGCGCGCGCTCTGCAGCTAGGCCCTAACTCCCCTTTGCCATTTTGGATTTGCTTCAAACCACTTGCAACCAAGATTACACATTCCCACGAGTGCTGTAAGACCCCAGAACCCAGTTGCAAAAATCTAGAACACCCCCAAACACATGGAATACTGCTGATAGTGCTAACCCTAACGACCCCTAAGTTACAAAAAGTGTCAAAAGGCTTTTCAGCATGGATTTTCTCCAAACCACTTTTATCGGGTATTAGACATTCCCAGCAATGCCCCAAGACCCGCCAACCCACCCGCAAAAAAGCACAACACCCCCAAACAGGCAAAAAGCAAAAATGGAAAATCTCATACTTACAATATTTTTCAGCCGTCTTTCAATTCTGTCCAAACGCGCTGTGCCGCTAGGCCATAACTCCCGTTTTCCACCATGGATTTCCTGAAAAACAAATGCAATCAAAATTAGACTGTGCCAGCAGTGCTCCCAGACCCCAAAACCCACCCACAAACACCGGGAACCCCCCAAACAGCACCTAAGGCACGCCTAAGTCTGCGCCCGTCCGAGCCAGCTCCAGGCATAGGGCCAGCCATGCTGCGGTTCCCATCTTGCACAGAGGCAGGTCTGGTCTAGATCGTGGCTTCTGGATTGAAGAGTGAAAATTTGCACTCCATCGGCACGGTGTAATCTCTCACTGACTAGCCCCCCCTATTTTAACTGTAACAGCCGCCCTTTCTCCCTTACTCCTCACATAAAATGTTCCCAGCTGTCACCAAAAATCCATCCCACATTTATACGAACCTTTTCTATGGCATTATTGAATTGTCGCTCTCTGCCATGCCACTCTAGTGACATTTGGTTGCTGCTCTCATCAATGTCCTGGGACTTACTCTTTCTTACTGAGACGTGGATCAAGGACTCTTCCAACCCAGACATTTCTCATGCCTTGCCCCCGGGATACCGCCTCACAGGAGTAAGCCATGAAGGCTCCAAGTCTGGAAGCGGAATCGCGGTTATCCTAGAGACTCACTTGACGATCACGTCCAGGAAAATCCCGAATTTAGGGCCCATCGATGCACTATACTTTTCCATCTCAGATGCCATTACAGCCATCTTTTTGGGGGTCCTGGTATATAGTCATCCTAATACCCCACAGCCTGCCATTTCTGCTCTGCTAGCAGTTATTGCAGATTTGTCTCTTAAACACCCGCACTTTACGGTACTGGGAGACTTTACCCATCATGTGGATGCACGTGACTGTACTTGTGCCATTTATCTTGTAGATTCCATGCAAAGTTTGAACCTGATTCAAGGGGTTAGTGGCCCCACACATTCTGCTGAACACACCCTTGACCTGATTTTCTCTAACTGGACGGAGCTTAAGATTCTTCCCTCCATACCTCTGACTTGGTCTGATCACTTCCTGATACGTTCGAAGTGTCTCTATCCCAGCCTCCTAACAGGGAATCTGCCATCAGAGAACAAGGCAGAAAATGACATAAGGTCTCATATAATGCCCTAAGGTCTCATATAATGCCCTGGAGCAAACGTATAAGAGTAGTTCGTACTCACTCCCTGACGATCTCAATGCAGCGGTATCCATATTTAATAAAGACCTCACGGCCGCCATTGAGCAAGTCCCGTAGATCTAAACCGTCAGCTCCCTGGTTCCCTCAGGAATTAAGGGAAAACAGAAGCAGTTGCAAAAAATTAGAGCGCCTATGGCGCCGGTCCTATCACCCGGCAGCCAAATCCCTTTATAGACTGGCTCTCAAAGAGTTTCATAAACTCAAACGCAATACTATGAGTCAACACTTCGCAGAAAAAATCATTTGCATGAAAAACTCCACTAAGACCCTCTTCAACATTGTTAAAGAGTTCACTAATCCTACTGCTCTGTCTGTTCCTGTCACCCCGAGCCAATTTCTTAGTGAAGGCCTATCTGATTTCTTTTCTGAAAAAATTGCTAATATTACTGCAACAATCCTTCAGAACCGCATAGAAGTAACTTTAGATCCTGACACCACCTGTGCCAAAGTATTTACTTCTTTTAAACCGCTGACTAAAGAGTATGCCCTGAATCTATTTCTAAAATGTAAATCAGGTTCACCCCTTGATCCAGCCCCGGCACTGATCCTGAATGACATTGCCCCGTTAGTAATTAATCCCCTGCTTGAAATCGGGAACTCCTCCCTGCAATCGGGTGTTGTCCATTCTTTATGGAAACACGCGTTGCTGATTCCAATTTTAAAAAAAGCTGGTATCGACCCAATGTGTTTTAGCAACTACCGAACAATTTCACTCCTTCCCAAGCCAGCCAAAGTACTCGAGAAATCGGTACAAGAACAACTGTCCGACTATCTTGAATCAAACTTGCTGCTCCATGACTCTCAGTCAGGATTCAGGCCGGACTTCAGTACTGAATCAGATTTACTAGAAGTGTCCGAGTCTATTCGTGAGTGCGCGGATAGGGGAGAGGAGGCCATGCTGGTCCTCCTCGACCTATCCGCTGCATTCGACACCTTCTCCCATGAAACTCTGATAACACGTCTTTAGGAGGTGGGAGTTGGACGGACCCCGCTGGCCTGGGTCAAATCTTTCCTGACGGATCGATTTCAACAAGTGATACTGGGCTTTTTCTTTTCTACCAAGAAACCATTGACATGGGGGGTTCCGCAGGGATCTTCTCTCAGCCCACTCTTGTTCAACGTATACCTGAAGCCTTTGGCGAAAGTGGTGGAATCATGGGCCGTCAGAGTGATCTTTTATGCTGATGATACTCAGCTTGTGTTTTCCTTTAAAGATCACTCTGTTAAATTTTCGCCACTGTTTGGTGAATATCGCCTCTTGGATGTCCTCAAATAAATTAAAATTGAACACGGATAAGACGGAAGTCTTATTTTTTAATCAGAAATCCCCTATCTCCACTGGCCTCTGGTGGTTGGCTGAATTGGATCCTCCCCCTGTACCCGTCCAAGCTGCCTGCAATCTGGGTTTCCAATTTGTCCCAGCCCTCTCCTGCAAAACCCAAATTAATAACGTTTTGGCGTCTTGTTTCGGAAAGCTTTGCATGATCAAAAAACGTATCCCTTTCCTACCACTTGATTCTCGCAAAATAGTAGTCCACGCCCTCATAACGTCCCATTTGGACTACGCCAATAGTCTGTATGTTGGAGCCCCGGCGTATCTCATCAACCGATTGCAGACAGTACAGAATTCAGCGGCCAGGTTGATCTGCAATATCCCTACCGCAACTCCATCTCACCTCATCTGATCAAACTGCAATGGCTCCCAGTGAGACTACGTATTCAGTTCAAATCTCTGACCATTGCTTTTAGAGCTCTTAATGGTCGAGGCCCTGCTTACCTGAGACACAGACTGAAGATCTCACAAGCAATGCGGAATCTCAGATCTAACCATCTTCGCTTAATGCTCTGCCCCTGATTTCGTCTTGCGCATACGGGAGGGAGGGCCTTTGCAGTGGCCACCTCTAGACTTTGGAATCATCTGCCATTGGAACTCAGATTTCTGACATCAGAGCCTCTGTTTCGAAAGAAACTTAAGACCTGGCTCTTCTCTCTGATTTAGCCCACTTTCTATCTCCCAGGACTTCACCGAACCTCACTAGCTGCTGTCTTCAGCGCTGGGACACCCCCATTGGGGGTAGCTGCGCGCTTAACAAGCTCCTAAAATAAAATAAAATAAAAGCAAGTCAGGAAAAACGCAAAAAAAATTTCGCCTCCGATTTTGTCCAACCACTTTTATCCGGTATAAGACCGTCCCAGCAATGGCCCCAGAGCCGTCAACCCAGGTGAAAACTAGTAGAAGACCCCATAACAGCCAAAAAGCTAAACTACAAAAATGGGGACTTAGTAATTTTCAGGCAAATTTCCAAAATCACTCCATGCGCGCTCTGCAGCTAGGCCCTAACTCCCCTTTGCCACCATGGATGTGCTTCAAAGCACTTTCAATCAAAAGTATCCATACCCAGCATTGCTTCAAGACCCCGAAACCCACCCACAAACACCAGGAAGCCCCCCAAACAGGCCCACAAAAACATGATAGTGAGCAAAAAAGCAAAAACTTTTTCAACTCTGATTTTCTCCAAACCACTTTTATTAGGTATTAGACCTTCCCAGCAATGCCCCAAGACCCGCCAACCCACCCGAAAAAAAGCACAACACCCCCAAACAGGCAAAAAGCAAAAATGGAAAATCTCATACTTACAATATTTTTCGGCCTTCTGTCCAAACGCGCTATGCAGCTAGGTCATAACTTCACTTTTCCACCATGGATGTCCTGGAAAACAAATGCAATCAACATTAGACTGTGCCAGCAGTGCTCCCAGACCCCAAAACCCACCCCCAAATACCAGGAACCCACCCAAACAGGCCCCCGAAAACATGATAGTGAGCAAATAGGCAAAAACTTTTTCAACTCCGATTTTCTCCAAACCACTTTTATCCGGTATTAGACCTTCCCAGCAATGGCCCCAGAGCCGTCAACTCACCCGCAAAGAAGTAGAACACCCCCACAAGTGCAGAGTCTTTCTTCATTGGGCGTACTCCAGCCATCTGCTTTGAGGGAAATATGAGTCTGGAGGAGGAGGATAGAGGAGCATGTTCTTGTGAACTTGTGAACCTGAGGAATGCAGACTGCGGCACCTTCAAATCAATAAGCAAATAAGTGAAGACAGTTCTGCTGATAGGCTTGTTTTTGTGATTAGGTGATTAAAGATTTTTTTATATAGACTTTGCAAAACAAAGAAAGACAGACACACAGGAATAAAAGTGAAAAAGGACGAAAAAGAAAGTTATTGATTAATTGGCCCATTTTTAGGGCTCGGTGTCAGGGAAGAAGAGTTTGTCCTCATACTCTGCGAATTCAGGCGGGAGTAGGTCACCTAACAGAGAACAAATTCTCTCATCTAAGTTGGTGTCCTCCTCGTCTTCTTCCTGCGTGTATTCTTGTATTTTGTAATCTGGTGGTACGAGGTGCTGATTCATCCTGATCATTGTTAACCTCTCCACATTTTTGGGCAGAGGCGGTTCCTTTTGCAAGTTACCATGCCTCCAGAAGCACTGAAAACACGTTCAGAGGACACGCTTGCGAGTGGGCAAGACAAGTAGTTTATAGCCAGGTTGGAGATCTCTGGGCACAATTCTTTTTTCCCATGCCAATACGCCAATGGGTCATCATGAACATAGACCTCTGTTGAGTCCTGCACCATCGACTCAAGGTTCTCCACGGTTCCTCCCCTTTGCTTACTTTTTGCTGGGACCTTTTGAGAAGCAAACCCAAGCTGAGTTAGCCAATCCTCTTCTTCACACAATGTTACTGTTGTGTCTGGTGCAGATGATCCGGTTGCTGGTGTCTTTAACGGCTGAGAGAGAAAATCACTCACTTCTGCCACAGCCACAGGTGCAGAAGTGGATTCTTTTGACTCCGGATGGCCTGATGATGCTGATGTACTGCCTTTTCCTTCAATTTCCTGCCATTCTCTTTCAAACCTCATGGCTGACACAGCTAGCCAACGTTTGTACTTTGAAACTTCTGCGTCACCCAAAGGAAAGAATACTCTGCCTGCCACTGCCTTTTTGTAGCGTGGATCCAGAATAGTAGTACAAATGTAATGCTGTTCTGTGTAGATCTTTTGAAAACATTCATCGCAAAGTAGGCGCTCTAATAATTTCTCCGCCAAATCAAAAGCTTCCTGCTTTTCTTCATATTTTTGAAACGTAGAAGACACCGCCTTCAGTTGGTGCTCTAGCATGCGCAACAATGGGATAGCTTTTCCCAAATTACAGTCCTCCCTGCTGACTGCACGCTTGAAGACCTCAAAAGGACTAAGCATGTCTGTCAGGCTTTGAACTAGCTTCCATTGCTTCGCATGTATCCTCAGGTCCTTCATAGCTGCACCCTGTGTAAAGAAATACTGATCGACTACCGCACACTGCTCATACAGACGCTCAAGCATGTAGAAGGTTGAGTTCCAACGTGTTGCCATCTCCTTAATGAGTGCTTTCACTGGCAGTTTACGTTGATGTAGCAGACCCCTCAGATGCTTCCGGGCCTTTAAAGACTGGCTGAAATGTGTGCACATTCTTCGGCAGGTGGTCAGTAACTCGCACACTGGACATTCTTCACATAAGATTTTTTTGCCAAACACGGCACTCTGAAATAGTTACCCATATCCATGGCCTTAACTACATTGGCGCCATTATCCGTGGAAACATAACCAATCTTGTGTTTTCTTGGGGACAGCCATTGAAAGACATTTGTGTTAAACTCCTGCAAAATGTTTTCTCCTGTATGACTTGTCTCCATGCCAAACATGGCTAGTGTTGCATGTTTCCGAGCAGCTTTAAAAATGTGGTCCGGGTCAACACCTGCCCTTAGCTTTGCTGTAACTCCTGAAAAAGAGACCCAGTGTGCAGTGATGCACATGTAATCAGTGGCTGCACCACTGGTCCACATGTCTGTTGTCAGATGTATAGTGTGAACAGCACTCTTTTGCAAAGCTGCCCCAATCACCTCCAGCACATCTTCATGTAGTGCTGGAACCGCAACTCTGGCAAAATAGAACCGGCTAGGAACCTTCCATTTAGGGCAGAGCGTTGCCACTAATTCAAGAAAACCAACCCCTTCCACAAAAGAAAAAGGGAGAAGGTCCAGAGCTAGCATTTTAGCCAGCTTAGTGTTATACAGACGCGTCATTGGGTGGTTGCGTTCAACTGGCGCATCTGAAAACAACATGCTTCTAATGGTGGGCTGGACCATGATGATGATGATGACTTCTTCGACCCAGTTACGCTCAGTGATGATGAACTTTTTCGTATTGGTGTCTCACTCTCTCCCACACTCTTAGTGTGGCTCACAGGGGGTGTGCTGCTGACAGGGGTACTGGGTGTAAGTGAAGTGTTTGACGCTTCTTCCTCCTCGTCATCATCAGATGAAACATCAACGGATACAGTTTGTTGACTTGCAATTTGGGCTTCCTTGATCTCCTTTAGGTGCCCATGCCATTTGACAGTGTGCTGTCTCTCAAGATGACCTCTCTGGCCTCCGGTACCATAGTTGGTACCAAGCTTACCACGACTAACTGCAAGCTTACAAATGGTACAAATGGCTAGGATTTCCCTTGTTGTGCTAACACTAAAGAAGTCCCAAACTGTGGACTTCAAATGTCTGTGGGGAGCGGAGGAGGTGATACTGGTCATGCTAATGCCAGATGAAGTGGAGGATGTGTGTTGCCGAACTTTACTACATTGTGCACTTGCAGCACCACTAATTGAGGAAATGGAGGTCGAGGTGGATGGAGGTCCCTTCTGGCGAGAAAATATGGAAGTGGTAGGTGGTGGTGTATTAGTTAACTGCAATGGTGGTGGTCCCATTGCCTCATCGACAACATCAAGCTCAGCAGCTTTTCGGACTAGGGTAAAAATGTCTGTTTGCTGCATGCCCGCTGAGCCTGGAGTGATGATTATGAAGACTACATCGTCGTCGTGAGAGTCTTCATCAGCAGGAGTAGTATACGCCACTCCCCTTCAGCGTCATCATCACACTCCATAAGTACGAGAGTTTCGGGGACCTTCCTTTTATGCTTAGCTACCATTGTCAGATCATGGTGTGCCTCACTCAGATGGCAGTGGTGGTTCCCAATTTGGATCCATATCATCAGAAGGAAGGGGGCTTGAAGAAGATGTAGACACCATCCGTGATCTTTTCTTGCTAGGGATGTGGAAGACAATGAATGATCAGGAGGAGTGGCTTCCTCAAATGATACCTCGGCTTGAATGTCGATTTCCTGATGTGCCCCTACTTCGGGAGGAACTACTATTGTGGGCACTTGTGCCGCTCCATGCACCTCTGCTTGCGCATCTCCTTGTGCTGCCTCTCCTTCCACATGTACTTGGGCTTGTACTTCCACATGTGGTTGTTGTAGCGGCTGTGGTTGTTGAACACTCGTCAGATGAGTTACAACAACTTGTGTTGATTGAGGGACATTGCTGCTACTTTCTTGCGATGAGCCAACATCACTGGTCGATGGTGATTGAACAACTATACTGGCTGCCTCTAAAGCACTCAAGGGCTTGGACTTAAGTTGGCGTGGTGGTGGTGGCACTGAGCCCAATGGAGCGGGGGTGCTGCTCCCAGCTTGGTCCCCAGCAGACCCCGCTGCTGCTGCAGGCGTACTTTGTTTTTTCCCAAAAAATGTGGCGGGCGGCACACCAGTCTCCTTGGTAAGTGGCGCCACTTGCTTCTTCTGCTCCTTACTGGCAACTTTCTTGCTAGGGGAGCTACGGGGAACTTTTTTTGGGTCCATCTTCTTCAGATGTCAGAACAGCAGGCCGCAGTTGCACGAGTTGCAGAGTTGTCTTGTCTGTGGCCACCCATGACGTCGCGTGACGTTATGCTGCACACACCGCTGCAGGACTTCTTCCTGGCACTGGTGGTTCTCCTGTGCACCTAAAAGCAATAAAAGACAGAGGAACATCAGTTATACACCCCTAAAAAATTGAAAAACACACAAAAATCAGCACAATCCCATGCCATCCATGCCCTCAATGATGTTTACATTCAAGACACCCCACAGAAAGACTAGGCTCATGCACCACTCACTACCCCTGTGCAAAAGGCCCCAACAGCAGCCAAAAAAATTGAAAAAAACACAAAAATCAACACAATCCCATGCCATCCATGCCCTCAATGATGTTTAAATTCAAGACACCCCAAGGAAAGACTAGGCCCATGCACCACTCACTACCCCTGGGCATAATGGATGAAAGCTAGGCAAAATGGGTGCAGGCCTGAGAACACTGCCTGCATTCAAAATGGTCCCTTGCCCCCAGCACATGGCCAGGGCCTGCCTGTACCAGCACTCAAAATGGCCCCACCCACATGGCCAGTCCCCATCAACACCCCAAAAATCGAAAAACACACAAAAATCACTGCAATACAATGCCATCCATGCCCTCCATGATGTTTACATTAAAGAGACCCCACAGAAAGACTCAGTCCATGCACCACTCACTACCCCTGGGCAAAAGGCCCCAACAGCAGCCATAAAAATCGAAAAACACAAAAATCAGCACAATCCCATGCCATCCATGCCCTCAATGATGTTTAAATTCAAGACACCCCACAGAAAGACTAGGCCCATGCACCACTCACTACCCCTGGGCATAATGGATGAAAGCTAGGCAAAATGGGTGCAGGCCTGAGAACACTGCCTGCATTCAAAATGGCCCCTTTCCCCCCAGCACATGGCCAGGGCCTGCCTGTACCAGCACTCAAAATGGCCCCCACCCACATGGCCAGTCCCCATCAACACCCAAAAATTCGAAAAAAACCACAAAAATCACCAAAATCCATGCCATCCATTATGTTTACATTAAAGAGACCCCACAGAAAGACTCAGTCCATGCACCACTCCCTACCCCTGGGCAAAAGGCCCCAACAACAGCCCAAAAATCGAAAATTCCAAAATTGTAGTTGCAGCAACTGTAATGCCCCAAACAAACTTACTTGTGAAATTTCTAATCCAAAAGTGATCCGAAGAAAGTCAAAAAGGCCTCAAATCCAAATATTCAGCAGCATCCACAAAAAGTAATCCTTCCAGGTCAAGATCCAAATCAAAGTGACCAGCACATGAAGAAAGCACTGAGAGGAGCCTGCTGGACAGGAACAGGAAGTTGGAGACTGTGGGGAACTTCCTTCCACCCCCCATCCCCCAAAATGGACTCCTTGCAAAAAAAGTGCAGGCAAATGTCAACCTGAGGAGTTATTCTGATAAAAATCATCATTTTCAGAAGGTTTATGCTGCTTGCTGGTGGATTTCTGTGCAGAATTGCAAATTTTGCAATTTCGCGAGTGCGAGATTGTTGCTGCCTGCCGCATCTACGTGTTCGCAATTGCGAGCTCTCGCGATGCGTGCTGTGCAAGGTGGCAAGCCGCGATGATGTAATTGTGGTCGCCAAACTCCCGCGGGATCCCGCAGCAAGATCCAAAATGGCGCAGCACACACAAAATATGGAGAAAAACAACTTTGCAAATGCAAAATGACGGTAAGTAAACGCTGCGCGCCGCAATATTGTATCACCAAGCAAAAAAATCCGCTGCGTGCGAATTTGCCAAAAATCCACAAATTCCGCGAGCGGAACGGATTTTACGCCCATGTTTAGTGTACGTGTTAGGGGCAGATTTACAACCCCCTTGTACCTCTTTTACACCACTTTTGTGACGCAGCAGTGGTGCAAAAGATGCGCCATGGTGTGTGGTATTTACAATGTGACGCATCTGGAAGGTGTGCCACATTGTAAATCTCTGTACCAGAAGGAGGCATTCCTGCGTGGGGGAGGGGCGTTCTGTCGCAGGAACACCTCCTAAAAGTGGCTGAGTGAAATCTACAAGATTTCACTTTGTCACTTTTGGGCTCATGCTGCATCAAAACCCTGCACCTGCTTGAAGCAGACGTAAGGATTGGCACAGCATTCTGAGCATAGGGACCCCAGAGCATTGCTGGAGATGTGTTGCACTTGCAACGCAACTCAAGCAATGCGCCGCCTTTACGGCTCAGATGCATCACATATCTGTGCCGTTTTTGTCCCATGGCGCACAGCATTGTAAATACGGCGCATCCATGGTGGTGGTGTCATGGTGCACAATAACTGCCATATTCCTGGGGATGTGCCAGTCATTGTATATCTGCCCATTAGTGTTTTAACGAAGTGAATGGATTTCTAAACACTGATGAATGAGTCACTACAAAACAAAAACAGCAGTGACAGAGTGTTTGGTGGAAGTCTAAGGCTACTGACTGGGGAATTGAAGGTATAAAAACAGGTTTGCAGGTGCATAGCAGAATGCATGCATAGTCTATAGGAGTTTGAAGCAGTCCATGCCCTAAGGCCTACTTTGCAGCATGAGTACTTAGGTACTGACTGGGTGATTACAGTTCTGCAAGGAGAGTGCCTGACTGAATTTATAACAGCTTTAGTTTTTCAACAGTGCATAGACAAGCACATACTGCTGAATGGCTCACTACAATATTGAAACAGCAGTGTCAGAGTGTTTGGTGAAAGTGTAAAGATACAGACTGTGGAATTGAAGGTATAAAAGACAAGTTTGCAGGTACATAGAACACTGCATGCATAGTCTATAGGGCTTTGAAGCAGTCCATGGCCTAAGGCCTACTTGGCTACATGACTACTTGGGTACTGACTGGATGTTTACAGTTCTGCAAGGAGAGTGCCTGACTAAATGTATAAGTGCTTCAGTTTTAGCACACTGCATAAATAAGGACATACTGCTGAATGGCTCAGTACAATACTAAATCAGCAATGATAGAGTGTTTGCTGGAAGTGTAAGGATACAGGGTGGGTAATTAAAGGTATAAAAGACAAGTTTGCCGGTGCATAGAAGACAGCATGCATACTCTATAGGGTTTTGAAGCAGTCCATGGCCTAAGGCCTATTTTAATGCATGAGTACTTAGGTACTGAGTGGATGATTACAGTTCTGCAAGGAAAGTGCCTGACTGAATTTATAACAGCTTCTCTTTTACCACAGTACATAGATAACTACATACTGCTGAATGGCAATTTTTAAATGTATTAATTATTATATTTATTTCTTTTTATACTAATTTACTACATTTTTGTAATAATTATTTTTAGTTATTTTATTTTTTAAATTACATGACATACTTTTAATGTAAAATAATTTAAAAAAAATAGTTTTTAAATGTAATATATAAAAATTAAATTCTATATATTTTCTTTTTGCATTTTTTTTAGTCATAAATGTACGGTACGCGTATGGTGATCGTACTATCCTTATATCTGTAATTGTATGGCACGCTTACCCACGCATATGTTCCGGATACGCCCTGACGTTCCGCGTTGCATTGGCGCTTCCGTGTGACGTCATGAACGTTTGTACGTCACACCGTACGCGTACTCCGCCAAAGTTTCTTAATGTTTAAAAAGATATATCTATGTATTTAATATAAATATTAAGGCAAGACATTATCTGAGATAATCATGAAAATAGTTTTTTTTACTTTTAATATGTGTATATTACTTTTAAAAGCAATTACGCAAATTGCGGCAGTACATCATCCGTACGCGCACCGTAAGCGCACCCTACACGTACGCAAAGCCATGTGACTTCAAAACAAGAGATTTAATTGGTTCTTAATCCTTCCTATTCCTACTGTTGAAAGACCGCACCCATTTTAATCATTCTTCTTTGACTTTCACAGAAGAACCATCTCTTGTCTAAAGCTCCTGTGAATTGGGAAACAAGTTTAATATGGCTGCACTTCCAGAAGATTTTTCAGAACATTCATCAGAAGAGGAATTTGTAGCTGAGGAGCCACAGGCAAAACGAAAAGAAGCACTAATCTGGAAATTATTCAGCTTTCCAGATGGATAAAAAAGGTTAATTTTGCTAGGGTCACCTTCAAGGTGTGTGGGACCACACTATCAAGAGGTGATCCGACAAAAAATACTCTTTCGGGACCGCAAGCATGGTTCGTCATTTTAAAAACCTCCATCTTCGCAATTATTCGAGAGCTTCTTGCGATAGGCTGCGGGACGACCCTCCAGCAGCAGTTGCCAGCACTTCATCAGCACCAGCCGCAGCACCATCTCCTACACATCCGGACATCCGTCCCGATTTTAGTGACTTCATTATCCTTTGCAAATCTTGCAAAGAGACTCTCTGCTACGGGGAGCAGTCAATTGACTTAATTTGCCGGCACAAACAGGAGCACCGTTGCTCACGCCGCTAATTTTCTTTTGTTTATTTTTTTCCTATTGGACTTTTTTTTGTTTCCACAGTTCTTTGCCCTTTAAAAAAAAACCCAAAAATGTAAAAACTGTTCAGAAAATACAAAAATAATTTTAAACTTCCAAAAAAGAAGAAAAAAAAAGTTCTTTTAACTAACTCCACTGGCCAAAAAAAGAGTTACATTAGTATAATAGTATGCAAAAGTTTTTTGAATGAATGTGTAGTGCATACATGAATGAAAGAATTCATTAGTAGTGTATGGTGAATGTGTAAGTGCAGAACTATGAGGAAGTGCTACAGCATAAACCTATAAGGTGTTTACTTATAGTTTAGTGTAGTACTTCCGAAGCACTTGAATGTAACATATGTAGATAAATATGTTACAAGTCTATGCTTCCCTTTGCACTGCTGGTGAAACTGCCTAGGTGAATTTGTAAGTTATAGGGGCAGATTTACAACCCCCTTGTGCCTCTTTTACACCGCCATTGTGTCACTTTTGTGATGCAGCGGTGGTGCAAAAGATACGCCTTGATGTGTGGTATTTACAATGTGATGCATCTGGGAGGGCCGTCACATTTTAAGCCCTGCGCCACAAGGAGGTGTTCCTACGCAGGGAGGGGGGTGGTCCGGCACAGGAACACCTCCTAAAAGTGCCTGAGTGAAATCTACAAGATTTCACGTACTCACCTTTGGGCACATGCTGCGTCAAAACCCTGTACCTGCCTGCTTGAAGCAGACGTAAGGATTGACACAGCATTGTGAGCATAGGGCCCCCAGAGCATTGATGGAGCTGCGTTGGCTTGCAACGCAACTCAAGCAATGCGCCGCCTTGATGGCACAGATGCATCACGCATCAGTGCCGTTTTTGCCCATGGTGCACTGCATTGTAAATACGGCACATCCATGGTGGCGGTGGCATGGTGCACAATAACTGATATATCCCTGTGGATGTGTCAATTATTGCATATCTCCCCCTTACTGTCTTAATGCAGTGAATGGATTACTACACACTGATGAATGAGTCACTACAATACTGAAACAGCAGTGACAGAGTGTTTGGTGGAAGTGTAAAGATGCAGAGTGGGCTATTGAAGGTATAAAAGACAAGTTTGCAGGTGCTTTGAACAATGCATGCATAGTGTACAGGGCTTTGAAGCAATCCATGCCCTAAGGCCTATTTTTCTGCATTAGTACTTGGGTACTGACTGAATGATTACAGTTCTGCAAGGAGAGTGGCTGAATGTATAACTGCTTCACTTTTTGAACAGTGCATAGATAAGCACATACTGATGAATGGGTGACTACAATACTGAAACAGCAGAGGCAGGGTGTTTGGTAGAAGTGTAAGGATACAGACTGGGCAATTGAAGGTATAAATTACAAGTTTGCAGGTGCATAGAAGAGTGCATGCATAGTCTATAGGGGTTTGAAGAAGTCCATGCCCTAAGGCCTACTCTGCTGCATGACTACTTTGGTACTGACTGAATGATTACAGTTCTGCAAGGAGAGTGTCTGGCTCAATTTATAACAGCTTCACCTTTAACACAGAGCATGGATAAGCACATACTGATGAATGTCTCACTACAATAATGAAACAGCAGTGGCAGAGAGTTTGGTGGAAATGTAAGGATACAGACTAGGCAATTGAAGGTATAAAAGACATGTTTGCAGGTGCATAGAACACTGCATGCATAGTCTATAGGAGTTTGAAGCAGTCCATGCCCTAAGGACTACTTTGCTCATGACTACTTGGGTACTCACTGAATGATAACAGTTCTGCAAGGAGAGTGTCTGGCTGAATGTATAACTGCTTCACTTTAAGTACAGTTCTTAGATAAGTACATACTGCTGAGTGGTTCACTACAATACTGAAACAGCAGTGGCGGGGTGTTTGGAGGAAGTGTAAGGATACAGACTGGACAATTGAAGGTTTAAACACAAGTTTGCAGGTGCAAAGAAGAGTACATGCCTAGTGTTTAGGGGTTTGAAGCAGTCCATGCCCTAGGGCTACTTTTCTGCATGAGCACTTGGGTACTGACTGAATGATTTCAGTTCTGCAAGGAGATTGTCTGGCTGAATTTATAACTGCCTCACTTTTATCACAGTGCATAGATAAGCACATGCTGCTGAATGGCTCACTACAATACTGAAACAGCAGTGGCAGAGTGTTTGGAGGAAGAGTAATGATACAAACTGTGCAATTGAAGGTTTAAAGGACAAGGTTGGAGGTGCATAGAACACTGCATGCATAGTGTATAGGGGTTTGAAGCAGTCCATGCCCTAAGGCCTTCTTTGCTGCATGACTACTGGGGTCCAGACTGAATGATTACAGTTCAGCAAGGAGATTGTCTGGCTGAATGTATAACTGCTTTACTTTTAGCACAGTGCATAAATAAGCACATGCTACTGAATGGCTCACTACAATACCGAAACAGCAGAGGCAGAGTGTTTGGTAGAAGTGTAAGGATACAGACTGGGGAATTGAAGGTATAAAAGACAAGTATGCAGGTAGATACAAGACTTTTTCAATATATATTCAAAGGTAGTAGGTCCTCATATACACTCAGTATATATGTTAACTTTCTCAAATATCTTGAAAAGATGCAAACCATCTTTGCACAGATATGTACTCCGTCCATCTTTTGTTTCTTCAGGTTAGTAGAAGCACAGCACATTCCCCATTTTTTATAGTTACTTATACTTACCTTAAAAATAATAAATAATACAAAAAGTATATATTATAAAATTAGCATCTGTGGAAGACAAAAAAAATACAGTTACAATATATATTTTACAACACAGAATAATTTGTAAAACATTTCATTTGCCTTTTTTGCTGTTCTCAGAATATTTTGAATTTCACTAGAAACAGTGAGTTCAATTGTACTCATCACATAACAGCGGGCAAAAAAAAGACAATCAATAAGAATATTTTCTAAAAAACATTCATCATTCTAAATAATAGAAATAAAACATATGTTAAATGTTTATTTCTAAGAGCAATTTCTTACATACTTACAAGACATCTCAAACAATAATAAAATAACAAAACAGTATCACTAATGTTCATACACTGTAAATAATGCTATTTACAAATATATGCTAACAAGATATACAACAAAAAGTCTTTAATTGTTTTAGATACTTTTCCTCATGGCCAAATAGTATGTGTCAAATGTTTTGTTTGGAAGTTGTTCATTATTAATCCTAAGCGTCCGCATCCCAACCTTCTGATCTGAAACCACCGACATCATTTGCGGCGTCCCCCAGGGCTCATTCCTCAGCCAGACTCTATTCAACATCTACATGGCCACCCTCACTCAAGTGGCCCGCCATCACAACCTCAACATCATCTCCTACGCCAATGACACCCAGCTCATCCTCTCCCTCACCAAGGTGCCACACACCGCCAAAACCAACCTCCGCAAGGGAATGAAGGCCATTGCCAATTGCATAAGGAGCAGCTGTCTATAGCTAAACTCGGACAAGACGGAGGTACTCATCCTCGGAGCCAACAATTCAGCCTGGGAGGACTCCTGGTGGCCAACTACACTGGGAAAAGAACCAACACCCACCGACCATGCACACAACCTAAGATTCATCCTCAACTCCTCACTCTCCATGTGTAAGCAAGTCAACACCGTCTCCTCAGACTCCTACAACACCCTCAGCATGCTCTGCAACATTTACAAGGGGATCCTAACCGAAAAAGAAGAACAGTGACACAGACCCTCATCAGCAGCAGACTGGACTATGGCAGCACACTCTACGTACGAATCCCAGCCAAACACCTACAACGACTACAACAAATCCAAAACACCTCCGCCCGACTGATCATCAAAGTCCCCTGTCGCAGCCACATCACCCAACACCTGAGAGACCTACACTGCCTCCACGTCAACAAGAGGATCACCTTCAAGCTCCTCTCCTCCCCTACAAAGCACTCTACAACACCAGACCAGCCTACCTTAACAACACTAATCCTGAAAGGCCAAATTTTGTTCATAAAACTTTGGCTTTAAGAATATTAGGTGAGAATTTGTTATCTATTTAGGCAAACATTGTTTAAAAACCAATTGACTATCATTACAATGTATCCAACCTTTAGGACATTTTAAATAAACAGTGTAATGTCCAGATGTTGTAGAAGCCAATCATGAAAAATAATTGCTACAGCTACAAAAGTTCTTCCTGATATTGATACTTGAGTAGCTTCAACATTTTTAATTAAAGTTTCCAATTTTCTTTCATCAGCTCTACAATGTTGCAGCATTAAAATTACATACTGTCCATATCTTTATATAAATAATCTTGATGACATTTGCTATTTACATTGCCTACACTCCATGTTTTGACTTGCTCCTCTAACTGGGTTGTTAAAAGACACTGATTCACAATCTGGTAAAGTCAAATATATACATCTTTCAGTGTCTATGTTAGTGCTACATGTAAACAAACAATTTTCACAGTCATGTGCCATTTATAAGAAAGGTCAAAAAGATGTTCAATAACTATACCTTCATCTTCCAATACAACAAGCATGTACATTAGAAATTCCTGACAATCTTGCTGAATATTCTGTGTAAATTGAGTAGAACCAGAACATATGTCCAAAACATTTTGAATATCAGAAACACTTTGTATTTTACTTTTATCACTACTACATTTCTCATAAACAGAATACAACAACGAACAAAATCATTTTTCCCAATTTTCAGCAATTTGCTGTTGCAAACTTCCAAGAAAAAAAAAACATTAACAACTACATTAGCATGGCAGTTGACACCAGAACTATTTTCAAACTGATAACCAACAATCTCTCCAACAGTGTCATTTTTCTTTTTGCTTGCAAACACAACTTCATCTTGGATTTTCTTTCTCTACAGTTTCACTACAAATATTCTCATATATTCTTTTTCTACCTACAACACGCTTTTCAAATACTGGATATTGACCTAAATTGGGTGCATATTCTCTTCTTAACCTGTTATACTCTTTCACACAATTTGCATCTACACTCATCTTTCTCTCATCAAAATCAATCAAGTACAGTCCAGATAAAGGTCTGACTCGAGACAAAGCAACATATGCCATACACTCTTTAAACACAGTACTTCCATTATTCACCAAAGCACCATCTACACTTAAACCTTGAGATTTAAGAATGGTCACCGCATATGCCAAAGAAACAGGAAACTGTTTTCTGCGAACATACAAATCAGTTACAAGCAAAAACTGAGCTGAACAACGACTTAATTGTTGTACTTCTTCAATTTGATACATTTGATTTTCAAACAGTCAATACCATCTGTATTTACGTAATTAACAAAATCAACAATTTTACCCATTGCTCCATGTACTAAACCTTTTTCCGCATTCAAATTACATCGTAAAATTACCCTACAGTTTACACATGCATATAGATTCTTTTCTAAACCAGCAGTCTTACTTATCGATTTCTCTAGAGTCCAATATCCTCTTCAACTTTTCTGTATAAATAATAGTGATTCCTTCGAGCTCTATTTTATCAATAGCTTCCAATTTTATAATTTGTCCATTTTCCAACTTCATTTAATATAGAACTTTCACGCAGTGTTGGCATTAAGCAGATTACAGATTTGTTTTTAGCAATTCGCATATATATTTTCTCAGGAACAATATTTTCATTTGGAAATAAATTGGAAAGTAATCGCCCCTGTAAAGCTTGTTTGCCATGTTCAGTCACTTTTCCAATTCTGATATCTTGAAAAATAGTTCCATAATCAGCATAATTTGCCTGTCGCATATTTGTAATAAGTTCCTTATACTCAAATTATGACCAAATGTTAACATTTCCAATGATACCCAAATACTTTCTGGTATCTTCATGCGCCAATGTTTTAAACACTGGGGGCCTGATTCACAGAACTAGCTTAAGACAAAATCCTAAACTTACTACCATTTTCGTATTCACAGAAGGCACTTACTCATTTTTGTGTTCACAGAAGACACTTACTCATTTCGGTAGTCACAGAAGTTAGGACTATCTTTAGGACTCCTAAATGCCTTCTGTGAATACTGAAAGTCTTAAAATTAGACTTTTTCTCAATTTAGTAGTAGTAAAGTTAGGACTCCTAACTTTAGGACTCCTAAATACCTTCTGTTAATAGCAAAAGTCTTAAAATTAGGATTTTTCTCAGTTTAGGAGTCATAAAGTTAGGACTCCTCACTTTACTACTACTAAATTGAGAAAAATCCTGTTACATATCGAGCAACAGCAATGGAATTGTACGCAACGTATTGAATATCTATGTTAGCTTTCCACATGGACAAAATAACTGAGTTGTAATTTATATATTTTGACTCTTCATTTCTTCTTAAGTTGTAGGTATTTTTGGGGACTTTCTTGTGATAGTATGTCGCAAAGATGACATAAAACTGTGCACTCTTCCTTTCGATATTACAGGATGTGGAAATTGTCCTTAGATTTGTACTTTCGACGACAGTATTTCCCACAACGATGGCTTTGGAATCGTAAGACTTGTTGTCTAAAGTCCTTTTCTTATGTGCTTTTGGGTATAGCACATTTTTTTCAATAAAAGACAACGCAGTATCATCTGAATCTGTTCCAAATTTGGGGGCATCTTTGATCCATATTAGCATATGTATATGAGGAGCACCTCTTGCTTGATACTCCTTTCTCCAAAAGAAATCCAGAACCTCTCCAAGAGGAGGATTTTTTTATTGGTGATAAAAGACATCATAGCTTCAAATCAATGATTGAAATATCTGCATAAATTAACTGGATCCAAAGAGCACAATTCTCCAGGTGTCTGGTATTCAATATTTACTATATTTGGATTTGCCTCTTGAAGAAATTGAAGTAAATCATCCCAGCTTAGAGTAAGGTACCATGTAGGAGTTCCTAAGTTCCTTAGCATATATTTAAGTTCTCCATGATGACGGTACCAGTACTCGTTAGAACCACGCTGACATGCCATGAGATTAATCAGCTGGGATTCCGAAACATTATCTTTTTGCTGTACTTTATCCATAAATTCCTCTGCTGACATATTTTGCAGATGTACAGCTGTTTTCAATGTATGGTTGTCTGCATAAGAAAGTCCAGACAAGTCACTCTCAAAAAAAAAGATGAAACAAATATGGATTACATTGTCGAAATCTTGTATCTTCTGCATACAATCTTGATGTCCGGTATTTAGATGCAGGAATCTGCACAGATTGTTCATCATATCGTCCTCCTTTTCCTGTTGGAAACAACTGAGGGAAACAACAAGCTTCCAAGCTTTCTTCCCATACACTAATGGGACTTCCCTTTGCTTCTTTAATTTGTAATAACTCAATAGTATTAAGACAAACAACCCTATGCACACACATCAAATATCAAAGTTATATAGATAACGTCACATGTAGCACATAATACAATTGAAGCTGCAGAATGAATGATCATTTCAACAAAGAAAAGACTAAGTCGTTTTCCGTTCTTTAATTTTCATGTGAAATACAGCAGCCAGCCAACACGTGTTTCATCGCTCTCGCAAATCTTCAGGACTCTAAATGGCTGTATTTATGTAAAAGGTGGCTCTGCCGTGATACTTCCGACCCGGTGGGGTCCTTGACCAATTCGAATGGATAAATTGTCGTCAGGAAAACACTCTGTCGTGTATGTAAGAGTCGACTGTAATCCAGGAGCTTTTTGGAGCGGTCGTCGAGCGAGTAACTCACATCAACCGTCTCATTAATAAAATGAATCGGAACGAAGGGAGACGTTTCACCAGCCACCTGGTTTAACTGATGAGTGGTTATTTGGTTTTTCCACTTACCCAGTTGCACCACTTAATTTGTTCTTTTGTGCTCATACTATTGGCAGTGCGCCTGTAGCTTTGCTGACACTAAAAACCTTCCTGTAGGTATAACTCAATAGTATTCCCAATCACTTCTTTGGAATGAAGTGGATGAACAATGTAATGTTTGTAGATTTCTTCAGTTCTGGACACATCCACTTTTTCAACGTGTCCAGTTAAAGAGTCACTATCTTCTTCTACATTTATTTCTTCTTCTCCCACATACATATTTTATAGTACTGATTATTTTTTACCAGATACAACGTTGCCTTTTTCACTGTCCTAACATCCACTAGTTCTTGCCAGATTTTCTTACTCTTAGTAGGAACTCCATTAACAAGAATACCTAGAGGCTCATCTTCAACATTTCCTACACCAATTGTTTCAATATTTTTCTTTAAATCTAGAGGCAAATATACAACTCTTGATTTAATCCTCCCTGTAAATCTGAAGAGGCAATTTCCCTGTCTTAGGCTCCATACGAACAATAGCCTAAATGGATGCACACATTGAATAAGAATAGACTCATAGGTATTTAAATCCATCAGTTCAGAAGGAATATTTACCAACTCAAGATTATTGCGCACAGCTCTAGCAGGCATTTTGTTCTCGTCTAATTTGTTTAACAATATTTACAAATACGTTGATCAGAACCCAAATCAAAACAATTCACTACCAACAAATAAGTTGCAAATTCTTTCCACTCACTATTATTTTCTTTTTCACTTTTTAAATACAGATCAACAGTCCTGGTCTGATTTTTATAATGACTTCGTCGACAACAAATACAAGAATAATTTGGAATTTCACCTTGAATCACCTTAAACTTCATATTTTCTTGCTCAACATTTTCTATAATAGAATGTTGCACATTCTCTTCCACATTTCCTTCTATTAATGTATCAGTTTCTGCACTGACTTCCTCAGGACCAAAGTAACTAACCTGAATTTTTTCACAAACGTTCATTACATCTGATACAGATCCATGCAAAAGAGCACTTTTTTAACATTAGTGCTGAATTTTTTGCATAATACAATGTTCTGACTAATTTCCTCATTTGAGTATGACGTACTGCTAACATCCTGAAATGGTGAAAAACACTTCAACATACTTTTTTAGAAAGAGAATGACCTTACAAACCAGTATATTCTCTCACTCTGCAAGGGTCTAGTCCTTGCAACATCTTAATCTTTTGTTTAACACTTTTCTTAGTATAGTTATGTAAGAATTGTGAAAACAATCAATAGATTCCTGCTTCACACTACAAATACTACTGCAATTCCAAGTGTACACTGGAGCTTTAGAACGTCTCCCTAAAACTTCATCAGCTAACACCTCTTCTGCATTTCTGAGAACAATTTTCTCTTTCTCAATAGGACAACCATTTCAAACCTCATTAGCTCGACCACTGGTGTCAACTGCATGCAACAAATCATTACTCTGAAAATAACTCTCTTCATTAAAAAAAGGCTCAGAACTTGAACTATGTTTTCATTCACTCCAAAAAAATCAGAAAAACTAGTTCCAATTATCAGTCTTCTCCACTTACTTTTGCCCTTCAATATAGATGTGGTGCCGCGGCTAGGGCAACTGACTTCGGAATCTGGGGATCACGGTTTGATCCTCGGTGCCGGCGGCAGATTAGCCCAGCACCATGTGACTCTGGGCAATAGCTTGCTTAATCTTCCCGACGGCCCCCAGTGCCTAGAGACCCTTACGGGTGATTGTTCACACTTTACAAATGTGGATTATTATTATTATTAAAATATTGGTTTATCTTGTGATCAAATTCTATTGATTATTAAAATAAACAATTTCTTTTTTATTTCAAAAGCTTTCTCAACAATACTTTCAATATTTTTTTCTTCTTATAAAATGCAGATTTTCTTTTACATTTCTTCATTTCCTTCAATAAATTTAAAACAACTCTATTGTAAAATATTATTTTTCTAATTGCCTGAAATTGATTCTTCCTCCTTTTACTACACAGTGTTTGTTTAGAAGATGATTTCCCATAATTTTTCATTTTTCTCTTGTTTTTCTTTTTTGTTGCAGATACAGTGTTTGTATTTTTCACATTGTCCACACTATTCCTAGTGTTTGATAACTTCTTTAAAAAATCCTTTGTTGTCTTACCGGGAGTTTTTTTCTTTTTCTTCTCACATTGGTGTTCAGGTAAATCTTGTGGGTGACTTATTTTGAAAAAAAATCTTTTTTATATTGTTTCCTCTTTTGACTTTTTGATGGCATGATGAATTTCTTTTAGTGTTGATAAATAGAATCTGTTTAAAATATATATATATAATGTTAGAAAAATGAATCTATAAAAATATACTATTCCATTACTAAAAAAATACAATCTACAATGACTAAGTATAAAAAACAAGTATGTTATTCATAACAAAATGCATACATACTACAAAAGAGTTTCAAAAAATACATCTGCAAGAAGAGTACTTGAATGAATTTATCAGAGGTTGAATTTTGGAGTGGTGAATGCATTACTACATGGTGCTGAATGCATCACAAGAGCAGTACAAGGGAAGACATAGACTATTTGCTGCAACATCATGGATACTAACTCGGGAATTGAAGTTGTGAAAGACAAGTGTGCATTTACAAATTCAGTCAGGCGCTCTCCTAGTAAAACAGTAATCATTCAGTCAGTACCCAAATACTCATGCAGCAAAATAAGCCTTATGGTATGGACTGCTTAAAACCCATGCAGTCTTGTATCTACCTGCACACTTGTTTTTCACACCTTTAATTTCCCAGTTTCTAGCCTTACACTTTCACCAAGCACTCTATCACCGTTGTTCCATTGTTGTAGTGACCCATTCAGCATAATGTACTAATCCATTCTCTATGCTAAAACTGAAGGACTTACAAATGCCCTAAGGCATGTTTGGTGGAATTATAAAGATACAGAGTAGAGAATTGAAGATGTGAAACAGAAGTGTGCAGGTGGATAGAAGAATGCATATATACTGGAAAGGGGCTTGAAGCAGTTCATATCCTAATGTCTACTTTGCTTCCTCAGTACTTGGGTACTGACTAAATTATTACAGTTGTATAAGGAGACTGCCTGAATGAATTTATAAGTGCTTGTGTGTTAGTGCAGTGAATGGTTTAGCACAGACTGCTAAATGGGTCACTACAGTAGTGCATGAACAGTCACAGAGTGTTTGGTGGAAGTATAAAGATACGGAGTGGAGAATTGAAGATGTAAACACAAGTGTGCAGGTGGATAGAAGAATGCATAAATACTGGATAGGAGTTAGAAGTAGTTCATGTCCTAATGCCTACTTTGCTGCATCAGGACTAGGGTACTGACTAAATGATTACAGTTCTGTAAAGAGAGTGCCTGACTGAATTTATAAGTGCTTGAGTGTTAGTGCAGTGAATGGATTAGCATAGACTACTAAATTGGTCACTGCAGTACTGCACGAAGAGTCACAGAGTGTTTGGTGGAAATCTAAGGATACAGAGTGGAGAATTAAAGATGTGAAACACAAGTGTGCAGGTGGATGGAAGAATGCATATATACTGGATAGGGGTTTGAACCAGTTCATGTCCTAAGGCCCACTTCACTGCATCAGTACTTGGGTACTGACTAAATGATTACAGTTCTGTAAGGAAAGCGCCTGACTGAATTTATAAATGCTTGAGTATTAGTGCAGTGAATGGATTACCACAGACTGCTAAATGTGTCACTATAGTAGAACAAGAACAGTCACAGACTGTTTGGTGGAAGCATAAGGATACAGAATAGAGAATTGAAGATGTGAAACACAAGTGTGCAGGTGGATAGAAGAATGCATATATACTGGATAGGGGTTTGAAGCAGTTAATTTCCTAAGGCCTACTTCGCTGCATCTTTACTTGGGTACTAACTAAATGATTACAGTTCTGTAAGGAGAGTGCGTGACTGAATTTATAACTGCTTGAGTGTTAGTGCAGTGAATGGATGAGCACAGACTGCTAAATGAGTCACTACAGTAGTGCAAGAACAGTCACAGAGTGATTGGTAGGAGAATAAGGATACAGAGTGGAGAATTGAAGATGTGACTAAATGATTACAGTTCTGTAAAGAGACTGCCTGACTGAATTTATAAGTGCTTGAGTGTTAGTGCAGTGAATGGATTAGCACAGCCTGCTAAATCGGTCACTACAGTAGTGCAAGAACGGGAATCACACCGTTCCAAAGAATGGATTACATCGCGCTGCCAACGCAACACGACTATTACACCGCAGCCGGCTTCACAAGGCATGCAATCAGGACGCATGCTATAACATCGCATGTACATATACATCGCTAGCCATTACATAGCTTGCTATGGCAATAAACGCCCACTTCAACTTCAACATTTAGAGGCTGCATAATTGATGCATATATGTATACTATATCTATATATACAAACTATACCTATATATACTATATAGATATAGTTTGGTGGCCCTTGACATCAGCTCCCTTTATACCAGTATTAAACATACAGATGGTCTTAACGCTGTACAGTATTACCTGAACCAACGCAACCTCATGTACAAGAACCATAATGTAATGTTGATTTCTATGATCAGGTTGTGTTTAATGAATAACTACTTCTTATTTAATAAGGAGATTTATCAGCAGTTAAGAGGATTTGCTATGGGGGCATGCTTCTCCCCCACCTATGCATGCCTCCATGTTGGGTGGTGGGAGGAGCATGTCCTCAGGCATCTCCAAGATTTCGTCAATAATATCGTCCATTATTGGAGATTTATTGACGACATTTGTATGATTTGGAAAGGGGATGAGGAATCTGCCACTGACTTTGTTAAAATCATCAACAACAATAACTTGAACCTTTCGTTTACTAGCCAGATCAGTAAAACTAATATCCAGTTTTTGGATGTTGACATTTACATCTTGAATAACACCTTAGCCACCAGACTCCACCGAAAAAACACGGCGGGTAATTCAATTCTGCACGCCTATATACATATATACATATATACATATATATATATATATACATATATACATATATACATATATATATGAAAACAAGAGTCCTGCAATGCGTCTCCTCGCACCACCGCGGAACTGATCTCAAAAACACCAAGGTAGATTTTCAAAGATGTGGCTTTATTTTTCCCTCGCCATCGGCATGACGCGTTTTTTGTATTTTTTGAACTGTTTTTTTTTCTTTGTTTTTTTCAGGGGGAAGAACGAAAAACAGGCATTAGAAACGGCTCAACTGGAGCAACAAAAAAAAATCACTTTCTGGGGCGTTTTGAGCACTTGTGATTTGTGGCTTTGAAGCCCATAGGAATGATTAGGCATTACCGATTCGGTATTTACCAAATCGGTAATTAAAGAATTCACAAGGGCGCAGGGGGTGTCACTTTGACACCCTCTGCCACCCCCAAAACAGGCACAGGTGCCATGTGGCAAGCATACCTGCCTGTCACATGACATAGGTGTGCATGCACACCGGAATCGGTATTTTACCATGAAGTTGGATTTCATGGTAAAATACCGATTCGTTAAGGCCTTTGGGACTCTGAAGAGTCCCACCTACATATGGAATTTACAGAATCGGTAAAATTACCGATTCGGTATTTTACTGAATCGGTAATTTTACCGATTCTGTAAATGTAGATTTACCTACATTTGGCCTTGGATTTAGTCCCCTACATACCGATTAGCCATTTACCGGTCGGAAACGGCCAAAATCGGCCGTAACCGGTCGGTAAATGGCCAGAAACGGCCACCTACATCGGGCCCAAAGTGTGCATGCATTTGATTTCAAAAAAAGTTTTTAAACTTTTTAAGTAAAACAATTATACACCTACATTCATGGGGAACGGACTTAAAATGCCCTAATACACATGAAAACATTTTTTTAAGGTACTTGCACCTTTTTTTCAATAACGTTTTACATGGCTATGTAACTCAAACAATCAAAAACAACATTTTTCAAGCACACATCAGGGCGTATTTACAAGGGCCTTGCACCACGGGGAAAGTGACTACAAATGACCAGACACACATGGGGACGTATTTACAAGGCCCTTGAACCAGAGGGAGTGACTTGAAATGGCTAGGGACACATAGGAGAGTATTTACAATGCCCGTGCAACACTTATGCATCATTTTTTACATATACACTGTAGAACAGCATGGGGCAATAACAACACAGATGCATGATGCATCTGTTCTGCAAAAGCGACGCATTGCAGGAATCACATCACAAGTAAATAAATTCTCATATTTTTTTAAATCATGCCTTTTCCTTAAAAACGATTTTCTGATCATGATTTCAAAAAACACAGCACAGCTCCTATGTACATACACACCTTATCAGTACTAATACTTTACATTAACTACAATTACAATTGGTAAAAGAATGCAAAATCGCCTTAGAAAGCATAATGCAAACACTTGACGCAAAACATCATTTTAAATACACAGCTGACTTTCTAATTTACTCAAAAAAGCATAATAGTCTTTATCTAAAATATAGAAACGATAACTCACCTTTACAAATTCTTTTTGAATTTCAAAACAGTCTCAGAAACACACCAATTATTCTTTAGCAGAATTAAAGGTATGCACTCCAGAGGCTGGAACAAACAAAGGCACTGAAACGCTGATATTCATCACACATATCTCTCATGTCAGCCAATCAAAACTCTTCCCTCACTATTTTCAAATCAACACCCTTCCCCCCTCTGCCCTTTCTGACCTTTTTCCATAGCAACTACCGCCTGCCAGACCTCTCAGATTTACAAGTTCACACCACAATGTTTCAAATGAACTCTGAACTCTCAGTACACCTGCTAATCCACTGCAATCTTTCATAACATCATTTTTTATTAACCATTCAAATTACATCTTTCAAAGAACACATCCATACACCCTAACTTTCTGTTTTCAGCAATGGAAATACACCAATCACTGCTAATGATCATTTGCACTTAAACTCCACAGTTTTTTTTCATTACAAACTTCACTATTTCAACTGCCATTTCATTCCCACACTTCATCTGACTGCAGCAAAAACTCCTCTAGCCATGTTTTCAGTCTGGATTCTTGGACATAGCTACATCCACTGGGCTCACAGGTAAGCAGATAACAGAAATTTACCCAACCTCAATTTACAAAATGTGGAAATCAAATGGATTGGCCGAAGAGGATTGAAATGTCACCAATTGATACCATTGGTGAAAACCTTTTTACATTTGCCAAACCCTGACCTCATAATAGTGCACTGTGGCGGAAACGATTTGGGCACTTTGACTGGGGTAGGTCTGGAAAAGATCCTAAAAGACACCTTTGAGCTATTGATGACACTTTTTCCTCAAACTGCCTTGGTATACTCCAATATATGCCAAAGACAAAAATGGAGGTGGTCCAATCAATTTTGTCCACAAATTGAAAAATCGAGGAAGCATGTAAATAAGTCTGTTTCAGCTTACATGAGAGACCATGGAATGGGCTGCATCTACAACAATAACTTGCGTTACTATATGCAAGATATCTACAGAGGAGATGGCGTGCATTTCTCAGATGAGGGGAACAGAATTTTCATACTAAATTTAAGAATGTGTATTGGTTCCTACTTATAAGTATCTAGAACTTACACAGAACCCAAAAGCTCTTTTCAGAGCTACCTTAACTTTATTTACTCTTTTGGAATTTCGAATGTACCTTTTTTCACTAATTTTCACTTATATTCGCTTCCCGGTTCGCTACCCAGTTCGCGTACCAGGCGCACCCCACGAAAAAAAACGTGGCCCTTTGATGTGGAGGCCCTTTTAAAGCCTCCACATCAAACATAGGGGGTCAGGAAGGATCTACTATGCCCCCTTATGGTAATGTGCCCCTTCTTTTTGGCCTCCTCTTGTCTCTCTATCCTACCGAGAGACAAGATGGCGGCCGCTACGGACTGTTTAGAATGTTTACAGACACCGGAGAACCAATCAGCTTCGCTTCGCAAAGCTCCGTTACGCGAAAAGTACGCAAACCGGAGCGCTACCCGGGACGCTGTCACAGATATATCTGTTTTTTAAAACGTTAATTTATCAAAATCCACTGGAGCACATATATTGAGACCCAGCAAAGGCACATCGGGCTAACAGTCCCTACAATTTTGCCAAGTTTCGTGCAAATCCATTCAGCCGTTCGAGCTAAAAGTGAGGCCAAACGCCCTATGGAAAAATGAAGGGAAAAAAAACGCGTTTTGGGACCCCCCTTTTTTCTCGGCCCCCCCTTGACGAAACCCCACCAAATTTTAAGGGGCTGCTCAGAAACAAAATGTGCCATTTTCCTGAAAATTTCAGCCGATTCCGTCCACAAACGCCAAAGTTATTAGACATAGAATTTTCAAAAGTTCCATAGAGAAAAAATCCTAACTATATATACCTACTGGTGACCGCCAGTAGGTAATATATATATATATATATATATATATATTTTTTTTTTTTTCATTACAGCCTCACATTTGGATGCAAGATAATCTATAAATATATAAATACACACACATCACACAGCCTTCCTCGATCTCCCCACATTCCAGTTACAGCAAGCATCCACACTTTTATATGGCAGAAGCAATGAAATGGCAATCATATACTATTTATTCATTACAGCCTTGCATTTACAGCCTCGCATTCGGATGCAAAATAATCTATAAATATATATAAATATTTATTTTAGGTACAGTGATGATACCATAGTTTGGTGGGGAGTATAAAAGGATTTTCGGGTCGACACGGGAATAACTTAAACATGTGGAAATTGCAGGCCCACACTAAGGGAGAGGATGTGGCCTGGTGGATATTGCTGCCGACTTTGGTGCTGTAAACCAAGGTTCAAACCTCGTGACACCCTGAATATATCGCTATATATATGAATATATTTTTTCACTACAGCCTCACATTTGGATGCAAGATAATCCCTAAATATATATAAATATTTCTTTTAGGTACAGTGTTTGTTGGGTGGTGGATGCATGATAGATGGATGCATGATGGGTGGATGAATGGGTGCCTGGGTGGTGGATGCATGATGGATGGATGCATGATAGATGGGTGCAAGGATTGCTGGCTGCGTGGTGGGTGCATGATGGATGGATGCATGATGGGTGGGTGGATGGATGGGTGCCTGGATGGTGGATGCATGATGGATGGATGCATGATGGATGGGTGCATGATGGATGGCTGCATGGATTGCTGGCTGGGTGGTGGATGCATGATGGATGAATGCATGATGGGTGGGTGGGTGGATGGATGGGTGGAAGTGTGGATGGATGGGTGGTGGATGGATGCATGATGGGTGGATGGGTTGGATGGGTGGTGGATGGATATATGGTCGGTAGATGGATGCATGACGGATGCATGCATGATGGGTGGCTGGCTGGGTGATGGGTGGCTGGGTCATTGGATGGGTGCGTGGATATGGGATTCGTACAAACATTCGTACATACATTCCCATGGTATACTGTACATTTTAGTTTTGTTAATACTTTTTATAACTTATATTATTACCACATATGATGTGATATACTGTGCTATCCTTGATAGGAGCAAGTATACAGACCTATCAAAAACGAGAATATACTTGAGAAGAGTTAGTGAATGCCCCAAAGGTATACATTTGAGAGAGTACAAAAAGCATTTTCATCTTGTAATGTCCATTTCCTGCCCATATTGTATGGCTATTTGTAAATGTATCCACAGAAAACTTTCTGTGTGAGTAAATCCATTTAATAGCGCAAACCCTTGGAAGCAGAAAGACTATTTGACTCGTTACATATACACGCACAAAGTTTTAAGAATCGTACCCACGTGGTATAAGCATGTTTTGAACAATGTATTATTCGGTGTGACTGATCTTTAAAAAAAAGTTCTTTTCTAACAGGTAAAGAAAGGTGTGATAGTTTAGCCTAAAGATCGGATCCTCGGGGCACTTTCACCTACTATTTGTAAGACACTTAGCTGTACTTTATTTTAAACGCCATTCCATAGAGTGTGAATTATTCTGTGTCATTATAGGGTGATGCACTACAAATAGTTTTAAAGCAGTGATTGCTTCTCACAGATAGTGTTAGATGCTTCACTCTTTACTTGTGAAACATAATATACGTTATTTAGCAAAGCAGTCACAAAGTTTTTTAAATGATGAACCCAATATTTCAAAGTACTTGAAACTTTCTGTTAAGCACTGTAATAAGAATGTTATCTAGGGCTTCCAGTTACGCTTGAAAGGAGTTAATTTGCAACTGCCAGCCTGCAGGGAACATGTCGACACCTTTGCAGTCAAATGTTTCACTTTACCGTCATCTATCTCACAAATGTGGAGAAGGAGAGTATTATCTGGCACATTTTCAATGTACCATCGGGTGAAATGTAAGTTATTGCACAAAAAGTAAGAAACACACTCTATCAGAAGCAGAGGAACGTCTCAAAAATATTCATGTAGTATATCTGGCATGATGAAACACTTGACGATGTTATACCCTCATCAGCTAGCTCGTGCTGAAAGAGAAAGAAATGTCAAAAATCCATCTACATCCTCTGCTGGGCATTGTACTGTGTTTGTCCGGGCCGTTAGGGAGAATTTTGCAGTGTGATGAAATGCGTGGTGTTTGTGTGCGATGACAAAGTATTTTGCATGCGTGTCAAGGCGGAGTGCGATGTAATGGTTTGCGTGGTGAATGCGCGCAATGTAATGGTGAGTGCGATGTGAGGAATGCAATGTAATGGTGTGCGTTGTGTTTGTTTGCATTGAATCGTCATACATCCTGCAAGAACAGTCACAGACTGTTTGCTGGAAGTATAAGGATACAGAGTGGAGAATTGAAGATGTGAAACATAAGTGTTCAGGTGGATACAAGAATGCATATATACTGGATAGGGGTTTAAAGCAGTTCATGTCCTAAGGCCTACTTCACTGCATCAGTACATGGGTACTGACTAAATGATTACAGTTCTGTAAGGAGAGTGCCTGACTGAATTTATAAGTGCTTGAGTGTTAGTGCAGTGAAAGGATTAGCACAAACTGCTAAGTGGCTCACTACAGTAGTGCAAGAACAGTCACAGAGTGTTTGGTGGAGCTATAATAATACAGAGTGCAGATTAGAAGATGTAAAAAAACACGTGTACAGGTGGATAGAAGAATGCATATACACTGGATAGGGGATTGAAGCAGTTCATATCCTAAGGCCTACTTCGCTGCATGAGTGCTATAACTGACTATACTATTCAGTACTTTGCTCCATGAGTACTTGAGTACTGACTGGACGATTGCAGTTCTGCAAGGAGAGTGCCTGACTAAATTTATAAAAGCTTCAGTTTTAGCACACTGCATAGATAAGGACATAGTGCTGAATGGCTCAGTACAATACTGAATCAGCAATGACAGAGTGTTTGCTGGAAGTGTAAGGATACAGATTTGGAAGTTGAAGGTATAAAAGGCAAGTTTGCAGTGTCATCGAAGACAGCATGTATACTCTCTAGGCGTTTGAAGCAGTCCATGGCCTAAGGCCTATTTTAATGCATGAGTACTTAGGTACTGAGTGGATGATTACAGTTCTGCAAGGAAAGTGCCTGATGAATTTAGAACAGCTTTAGTTTTACTACAGTACATAGATAAGCACATACTGTTGAATGACTCACTACAATACTGAAACAGCAGTGTCAGAGTGTTTGGTGGAAGTGGAAGGATACAGACTGGGAAATTGGAGGTATAAAAGACAAGTTTGCAGGTGCATAGAAGACTGCATGCATAGTATATAGGGGTTTGAAGCAGTCCATGTCCTAAGGCCTACTTTGCTCCATGACTACTTGGGTACTAAGCATGGGCGAATTTTGCGAATCTCGCGTTCGCGAATTTTGCGGATTTGTGAACTCGCAATCCGCAAAATCCGCGAATTCTCGCGAATTTGCAGATTTTTTTTTTGTGTTCGCGCGGGTTTCTGCCAGTTCGCGGTGGGTTTTGTACAATTTTGCAAACGCGAACTTACCTGTCGGGTCGCAAGTTTTGCGAACTTGTTGTTTCTACGTGTCCAGCCTGTTTGGGACACTCTTCTTCATCACTGCCACTCTCTGTCACCACTGCCACTCTCTGACTACTCATGCCACCCTCTGGCCCACCCATGCCACCCTCTGTTTCATCACAGCACCCTCTGGTTGTCCAGTGTACATTATTGTGGCAAAGCAAAGCACACCTTCCCTGCCTCAAGTGACCTGAATTAATTTGGGGCTGATTAATGTGTCACAGAATATTTTTTTAGCTGGCACCTGCTTCCTTAGTGCTTCCTGATTAGTGATCTTTTGCACTTGCTAAGTGCTTTCATTGTTGCAAAATTAGTTACAACACCTGCCCTGCCCCAACTGACAATAATGAATTAGGGGCTGATTAATGTGTCACTGGATTTGAACTTCCAGCCTAGCTCCTGCTTGTCTGCCTTAGCTGTAATTCAGGACCTTTGTGTAACTATTCTGAGGGTCAGAGCAGGGTCACATAATAGTTGCAAGTAGGCAACTGAACTCTGGAGGGGCCCCTCAGGAAGCACTACAGGAAATGGCTACTAATGATGAGCTTGAACTTTTGAACCTGGTAAGTAGTTTCAGTTTTGCTAAGATCGTATTTCTGCAATTTAGCGCTTATTCGCGGGGCGCAAAGTTGAACTGGGAAGCCGCGAACTCAGGCGAACAGTGCGAGCAAGCCATAAAATCCGCTGCTCGCGGATTTGCGGATTTTGCGGGAAATTCGCGAATCTTGCGGATTGCGAATTTACCGAAAATCCGCAAAATCCGCGAGCGTAACGGATTTTCCGCCCATGCTTATTGGGTACTGACTGGATGATTACAGTTCTACAAGGAGAGTGCATGACTGAATTTATAAGAGCTTCAGTTTTAGTACAGTGCATATATAAGCACATACAGCTAAGTAGCTAAGTATAAAACCGAAACAGCAGTGTCAGAGTGTTTGGTGGAAGTGTAAGGATACAGACTGGGGAAATGAAGGTATAAAAGACAAGTTTGCAGGTGCTTAGAAGACTGCATGCATAGTCTATAGGGGTTTGAAGCAGTCCATGGCCTAAGGCCTACTTTGCTAGGGTTTTACTTGGGTTTTGACTGGATGATTACAGTTCTGCAAGGAGAGTACCAGACTGAATTTAAAGGGCTAATATAACTGCGCACATTCCAGAAAAATAAATACTCTATTTTAGTGTACAACCATGAGTCATTTTGCAAATACAAAAACTAGTTTTTAAACTCCAAGAAAGGATAGATATGTAATCACTTATGTCTCTACAAACACAAAACATATATTAATCCTTCATTCAGAATAATTCCTAAAGGCACATAGACACACAGTGTGATTCTAGACAAAAAATATTAGACCTTGCATTTTACAATAAAACACATTTACTAAGCTAAAAACGGTAAAGTAACTGCACACATTCCATGTATATAACTACTACATTTCAGTGCACTACCCTGACTCATTTTGCAAATACATAAACAATTTACTGCATTTTTTGTGCCAACATTCCATCAAAAAAATGACATAATTGCAAAACAAACACGCACAAGAGGCTTGTAAATCGGCCCAGAGAATTTGAAGTAGTGAATGTATACTGACTGGAAAATTGTAGATTTGAAACACAGCCTAATTCTAAACAAGCAACACTATTAACTACTCTAGAACTGAAAAAGTGACTGCACACATTCTAAATTTGTTAGGTTTGCAGTTTACTGCACAAAGCTGACCACCAAACACATTAACTTGCCAAATGGTTTTATCACAATGGTTATCCAAATCAGACAAATTCAGAATGTGATTCTACACACTTTAAAAGGAGAAACACATTACTCTTACTAAAAACAAAATGGACCACATACATTCCCTTACAAGTTATCAACTCACCTTTCAAATTGATTTGCAGATTAATAAGATTGTCAGTCACACAGCAGATATTCTAATACAGAATCTCTCTACTTCAGTGTTCTTAGCAAAACCAGAAAATGGCACACTTTCCCTCTCAATTTACACCGTGCGGGGAGCCCAAATGCCCCCGCAGTCCGAGCCGGCTCCCTGCGTCCTTCGGGAGCCGGCATTGCTTTTCATCAGGGAGAGCAGCTAACATGCTGCTCGCCATGACGAAAAGCAATCTGCTTTCCAATTTGCAAGAGAGAGCAGGTTAACCTGCTGTCTCTTCCAAATAGGAAAGCAGTTTGCTATGCTAGGGCGGGAACCGCGAGGCTCAGTGTCCTGGGGTAGGCACCCTGGGATACTGAGGAGCCAGCCCTGGGGGGGGTGATGATCCACAGGGCCACCACAAGGCTCCAGGAGGGGGGCCGAACAGCGCCCCTCACAACATTTAAAATCCCCGGGGGTGGTGGTCCCTGGGGCTGGGGGGGTCCATCACGGACCCCCCTATTTTGAATATTAGAGCCCCGGGGAGAAGGCTTAAGCCCCCCCATGACAGGTATTTAAATTTTTTTTTTCAAAACAAGCTCCTGAGTGGCGGTTCCTGGGGCTGGAGGGGGGCCATGAGCCCCCCGCATACATAACATTTAAGCCCCGGGGGTGGCCGTCCCCGGGGCTGGAGGGCCCCTCTGGGCCCCCATTATACATAAATACATTGCCCCTGGGATTTAGCCCCCCCGGGGGCTAATTAACAATACAGCGGGCTTCCAGTTTTTTTAAAATTTTCACATGGTACACGTACCTTACGCGTATCGGGCAATCTTTTTTTATAAACATTTTTGGGGCCTTGGGGGTCCTTGTGGGGCCCCCTGAGCAGGCCTAGGGGGTCTGGGTGTTTCTACCCTGCCCCCTTTGCATCTTTTGCGCACTTGTTTATCACTTTTCTTGTGCCTCGGCTCTACCGAGACACAAGATGGCTGCCAACACTTCCTGGTCCGGAGTGTTGACAGATTTTACTTTTGATTTTGTCAGGAACTAGTACTGAACAGATTTACACCATTTAACAAAAAGCACAATCTATGAACCAAACTCTACCTTTTTCCCATATTTGGTCTGATTCCGTTAAACAGTTCAAGCTGTAGCAGTGTCTAACGGTCCCTATAGAAAAATTGCATGGGCAAAACATGTTTTGGGACCCTGCTTTTTTCTCTGCCCCTGCTTGACGAATCACCCTGAGACTTTCAGGAAACGAGTGGAGCAGAGCGGGCCTTCTTCTTGGAGAATTTCGTGAAGATTCGTTGACCGGCGCTAAAGTTATTCCAAAAAGAATGCTGCGGATTTCCTATGGAAACTAGGTCTTAACTCTAACTACCTACTGGCAACCGCCAGTAGCTCAGGCACAGTCCTGATAGTAATACACCTTTCCTTCTCCCGTGGAGACGGGAGACCAGGAACAGACCACCACACATCAAGTACTTCAATTTTAGTGCTTTATTCGATATTAGCAGACATGACGCGTAAATCCTATTTATGGCCTATACATAATGCAGGACATATCGGCTCATGGTCTGAGGAGGTCACAGTGGTGCAGGATGGCTTTAAGTACCTTGGGGTCTTTCTGGCTGCCTCACAACCCCTGTCTTGGGAAAGAAGCCTAGCTCCGCTGCGGATACATGTCAAAGAGCAGACTCGCGTCTGGTCGCATCTACTGCTCTCTCTATTTGGTAGAGCCGCCATTTTTAAGATGGTCTCCCTACCACATCTATTGTATTAACCATCCATATTTGATGCCACCTAGTTGGTTAACACAACTTAACGCTATGCTTTGATACTTTCTCTGGCGGGTTAGTTCTGCTTGGGTCGCATTGAGGACCTGTTTTCAGTCAACCTATTGTGGTGGGTTGGCAACACCTGATATTCGGGCATACTATGTGGTTTCGCACCTACTCGTTTTAAACGACTGGTGGTACGGGGATAGGTCGGACTCCGCCTTTGTGGTCGAGCGGTGGCTGATGGGTGCCAAATCTTTACATTCTGTCCTGTATGCTGGTCCGATCCTGAAGGTGTTGCCTCCGGCGACTGCCACAGTCTTTAGGCTCTGGAGTCGCACTCTCCGGCAGCTGGGTTGGTGGGGCAGAATAACAAAAGAGGCTCCCCTTTGACATAAATGCCTCATGCCGCAGCTGGCTGTCCTCCCTGGTTTCTCGGGTTGAGAGATAATAGGAATTTCTACTGTGGGAGATGTCCCTCATGGCTAGGCACTGAAGTCATTTCAGGATTTACAGAAAAATATGCGATGCCTCGATCGCAATTCTATAAATGTCTTCAATTCCGCCATGCTTTCTTTCAATATTTAGCACTTCAGGAGACCATACCTGATTTTAGCCCTCTTGCGGCTAAAGTGTTTATGGGAGAATTAGAGGAGGACAAGATTGCCAACATCTACCGCACACCAGTCACGAAAAGTCATACAACACTATCCAGAACACGGGAGGCATTGTGGTAAATATTTGATTTACCGTCGTAATTTCTATGCAGGTAAGTACTTAAACAAAAATAACTCAATCGGAAAGAAAGAGGCAGAGTCCGTGGTGTTAGAGTTCTTAGGGGTTTTATTCCTTAAAAAGGAATGGTCATGGTACCAGATCGGATATCGGGTTCCTGCCACCACTGGGGTGCAGGAAGGGATAGAGCAATATTTTATTGACAATACATAGCTTATATACTTAAATCATATTATAGAAACCAATACAGTAGGCGTAACAGCTGAGAGAAACAAGATAAGAGCACACACGTGGTAGTGATACGTAATTTGAAGGCGTGAACTAGGCGTGAACTAGGCATGAATATAGAAAACGTCACACGTAAGTGTCACAAGTAGGTGGGTACAAAGCAGCATATTGCAATGTCAGCAGAAATCTGAAGTCTGGATGCGCGCGCAGCTGCATGACGAGGGCATGACGTGAAACTGGAGGGTGCAGGGGACTTGACATTTACACTAGCGGAAAGAGACAGAAGTCTGGCATGTCAGATCAACTCGTACCACTATCATATCTGATATCTGATGTTTAGGAACCATATTATCGAAAGGAAAAGGTCTCTGGGGCAGAAGCTATTCTATACTGACTGTGAGTGCGTGTATAAGCGTCTAAGTGTCTGCATGAGATGCGAGGGGGCATGGGCCTACCATGGTAACAGAGGCTATGAATTACTTGCACGGAGACAGTGAGGCCGGGCCCTTTGCTCTGCAGCTGGGGGGATGTTTACTTAAACTAGTAGGTAGGAATGTATTTTCGAGGAGCGGAACAGATAATGCGAAGGTTGAATTCGGTCTTGGCAGGCAGCAGGCTGAGCTGAGCGCCGTGAGCCACGCAGAGAGTAAGGCAGAGGTCACGGGTACAGGGGCAGCCCAGGCTGAGGCGTTCAGAGTCAGAAGGCAGAAAAAGGCTCGATGGCAGAATTCAGGGCCTACTTCGCCAGAGCTGAAAAACGTGTAAAGTACACCACAAAAAGACGTTGGCATAGCATATTTAGAAACTGAATATTCAACCCGTTCATGGCGGGTCTGAAAGAGGACATGTTAACGTTGGACGCAAATGTATTTGCGTCTTCATAGCTGGCACAGGAGGGAAGTTACATGCACTTTAAGCTGGTACATGGAGACGGTGGGGTACACGTTAGGGAACATTTCTTGACCATAAAATTTATATTTCCTCATTCCCTCCTTGTTCCCTACAGACCCTTCATGATATATCGATCCTCATGAATCGATTAGTCTGTTCTTGTAACATCATTTGCTCTTCTTTCTTCTTTTTGCGTTTTGAGTGAAAACTGGAATGTGCAATGCACGATGTGGCGCACAGTCCACAAATCGCTGGCCCACATTGTAGGCACAGGCAGCAACTGAATACTATGACAAGGGCAATGCCTAGGAAGGATTGGATCTTCCATCCCCAAGCAGTCAACGTTGTCCAGAACCAACCGGACCAAGTCCAGGTGCCTGGATTCTGATGTATCAAACTTGCAATTTTATGAAGACGTGTAATAGCTTGGTATACCGTTGGTGCGTTTTCTGGAATGAAAACACAGCAACTTGACCCGATGACCTTACAAGCTCCGCCTCTATCTGCCAAGATGACGTCAATAACAAGACGGTTTTGAAGAACAACAACCCGCATGGCGGACTGCTCCTCTGTTAAGTTGCCTAGAGCGGAGGTAGTTTCATTCACTACTGCTTCGAGTGTTCTAGTTAATCTACGTATTAGTTTACTGTTTTGGACGGGCACTGTGAAGAAAAAGAATCCTTTATTGAATCTGTGTATTGCTCCCATGCCGTTTCAGTATAGTCGACAATCGGGAGATCTCTTCTGAGTCTACTCTTTACTAGATTTGTATTTCTGTGATAATCAGGAGGGGCTAGGAAAACAGGTGGCAGAAGGAAGGCAATGTAACAGGTACCATCCCAATCTGGAGGTAAGCGTATGTATGCGGTATGGCCACAAACAAAATAGGAATGACGAGTAGCTCTAAAGGAAGACTTGCCATGATCACTGAATTCGACCACGGTAGTACATTTACTATGACCTAAGTGTACTGAACCCTTCTTTCTGACACATAAGTCACCTGTGACTGGTAATACTGACATGATAGTTCATGAGGCGGTAATTCACTAAAAGAATGTTCGGCAGTTACATTGTAAGCAGAGTGTTCACGCTTGAAGATAGGGTAGTATATTGGCAGTAGTATACTAGCAACAATAATCAAAAGACTTAGAAAAAACATAACCAATAATGTCACTATACAGTGACTGCGGAGTGATTTACAGTATGTACGTTTCTTGAGTTGTCTCTCTCTCTCTCTATCTCGATCTAGGGGATACATGTCAGAAACTATTTAACCGATTCACCTAGGGGAGGACTTAAACAATTAAACTGTCTGACTTGCTAGATCGGAGTTTTGTTCGATACTCCTCTTGGGGAGTTTTCTCTCGCTTGGGAACTTTAGAGTCACTAGATTCGAGGCAGTCCTTTGAGGGGGTGGACGAGTCAGTTTCTGGCAACAGTTCGTTACATTTTTTAATATGACTCGTGTGGATCCACCCCTTTCGGCCTTCCACTTTAATCGCGGTCCTCGTGGTAAGAAGGACGATCTTCGGCTCCTTCCAGCGGGGCTCCAGCGGGCTTTTCCTGTTGAAATTGCGAATCAACACAGTATCGCCGGGACGGACATCGTGTGGCTTTACGTCAGTGTTGTCGGGAAAGGCTGCGGCAACCTGTGAACGACATGATTGGAGTGCAGACATCAAGGAGGCAAGGTAATCTGTCAGCATATTACAATCAACATCAGTGATTTTCTTAGGCATGGGTGTCCCCCACATATTCGGTGGTCTGCCAAAGACCACTTCATACGGGGATAGCCCTGATCTCGAATGGGGGACCATTCTCATGTAGAACAGTGCAACTGGCAGGGCGACTATCCAGTCGACCCCTTTCTCTTTACAGATTTTGGCAAGGCGTGTTTTCAATGTCTGGTTATGCCTTTCTACAAGGCCAGCGGCCTCGGGATGTCGGACACAATGGAATCTCCACTGATATCCCAGCAGAAGGGAAACCTGTTTCATGAGCTCGGATGAGAATGGCTGTCCGTTATCTGAGTACACGATACGAGGCAAGCCGTACCGTGGGAAGAATTCTCGGACCAGCTGCCTGGCAGTGGTCGGGGCAGTATAATCTGGGACTGGATATGCTTCGGTCCAACGGGAAAGTGCACAAACAACTACGAGGACATACTTAAATCCTCAACATCGGTCCATCTGGATATAATCCATCTGGAGGACTTCAAAAGGGTGATCGGGAGGATGAAATCCACCTTGCTCTACAGGAACACTTTTACCTGGATTGAACTGACAACAGATCATGCAAGTACGCACTTTCTGTTTTGCTGCTGCTCGTAAGTGTTTGTTGTACCAGAGATTCTGTAAACTGTCTAACATAGCTTTTTCTCCTAGGTGTGCTGGACTATGTGCTGTATTTATTATGACTTGAACCATAGAGTCAGGGAGAAACCATGTAGATTTTCCCTTCGTCATCCATCCTTGATCTGTCTGAATCCCTCCTAGTTCAGTCCATTTCTTGATTTCATCTGGAGTGGCATGTGTCTGAATATCGATTACATCTAGTGTGGGATCCCTAACTGTCATACAATGTGTCGGTACTATAGTCTTTGTCACGTCAGTTGTCTGGGTGTGAGTCAATACTGTATGTTTTGCTGTTTGGTCTGCCAGGTCATTACCCTGGGAAACAGAATCTGTAACTTTAGTATGTGCTTTACACTTCATGATGGATATGCCTGAAGGCAGATGTATTGCTTCTAACAGGGCTTGAATGAGGGGACCGTGTTGGATCTTGGCACCGTGAGAGGTCAAAAAACCTTGTTCTTGCCATAACACTCCGAAGTCGTGTACGACTCTGAAAGCATAACGGGAATCTGTGTATATGTTAACATTTCTGTTCTTGGCTAGTATACAGGCTCGGGTCAGAGCAATGAGCTCCGCCGCTTGAGCAGACAGTGTGTCAATACGATGTGTTTCTTTGACTTCAGTTTCAGTGGTCACTGCATACGCGGCCACTAATTCTCCTGTACTTGTTCTCATACATGAACCGTCCACGTAAAGTGTCAGGTCTGGATTTGTCAATGGAACATCTGTTAAGTCTCGTCGGGGCTTTGTTACTGCATTAATGATCTCTATACAATCATGCGGGGCTGGATCTGTCATAATCGAAGGTAATAATGTTGCGGGGTTTAGAATGCTACAGCGTCTGATTTCTATGTGGGGCTGGAATAGCGTTAATTCATAACCTGTCAGTCGTGCTATAGTCAAGTGTTGAGTCTGGGTTCGGTTTAGAAGGACCTCTACAGAATGTGGGACTTGTACTGTCAATGGATGTCCTAATACAATTGAGTCGCTCTGTCTGATTGCTAGGGCTCTCGCTGCAACTGACTTTAAGCACGCAGGGAGTGCCTGGGCTACTGAATCCAATGTACTTGAAAAATAAGCGCAAGGCTTATGTGAACCTGCTTGGTCTTGAGTGAGGACAGATAACGCTGTACCATCACGTTCTGTAACAAAAAGTGTAAAAGGTTTGCTGTAACATGGTGTTGCTAGAACTGGTGCTTGACATAAAGCTTTCTTTAATTCTTCAAAAGCCTGTGTATGTTCCTGAGTCCAAGGGAGGGCAGTCGAAGTCGCTGCCTCCTGTGTTGTCAACTTAATGAGTGGTTTAGCTAGAAATGCATACTGAGGAATCCATTGTCTGCAGTACGAGGTGAGGCCTATAAAGGCCCGCACTTCCTTTTGTGTCTGGGGTTGCGGCATATTTACAATTAGCTGGATGTGATCAGGAGTGAGCTGTCTCCCCACTTTGGACAGCAAGTGACCCAAGTACACAACTTGCTGAACACAGAATTGTAGCTTCGAAGGAGACACCTTGTGTCCCTTGTCGGCCAGAAAATGTAAAACCGTCAGGGATGCTTGCTCACATTCGGGTTCACTTCGTGCGGTGATCAGCAGATCATCGACGTACTGTAGTAAGGCAGTGTTAACTGGCATTTGGATACAATCAAGTTGTCTTTTCAGTGCTTGGCTATAGATGCTGGGGCTTTCTGTGAATCCTTGAGGTGCGCGTGAAAATTTGAAACTTCGTCCATTTAAACTGAATCCGAAGAGATATTGGCTCTCTGGATCAATGGGCACACTGAAGAAGGCGTTCTTGAGGTCAATTACAGTAAAGAACGTTGCTTCTGAATCAATAGCAGTCAATAAGGATGAGATGTCGGGAACCACAGGGTACTGTGGAACAATGCATTTATTCAGTTCTCGTAAATCAATCACCAGCCGATATACTGGCGGTGCATTGGGATCAGTACGTTTTAGAATCGGAATGATAGGGGAATTACAGATATTGGAGTCGGTTTCTACGACCACTCCTTGGGCAATGAGCTCTTCAATGATTTCCAGTAAAGCCACTACAGCATCGGGTGGTAACTTGTATTGTCTGATTCGCGGTAAAACAACACCTGGCTTGAGTGTAACACGGTATGGTGTAATGTGCATGCAGCCTACATCGGTTGGGCCTTGTGCCCACAGGTGTTTCGGTACATTTTTCAATCTGACATCAAACTCTCGTAATACATAGTGACCCTTGAAGTCTCGCAAGAAAAGTCTAACTCCTTCCGGAGAACAGCATATCACAGCTCCTAGAGCCTTCAATGTTTTGATACCTAACAAGTTTTCTGGACATGATTTCGTGAGTAACAAGTCTGTAACACGTGATAATGGACCTACTGTTAGGGGGACAGGTTTCGATACTTCATTTATAATAGGCTGTCCTGAAAAACCAAGGGAAACATTCTGTGAGCCTGAGAGGGGTGCCCCTGGGACTTCATCATGGCTGATTGTTGTGCGGCTTGCCCCTGTGTCAATTAAAAACTTTCTGTCTTTTCCCAATACTTGACTGTGTACATAAGGACCCTCTTGATCTACAGGAATCTCTATAAGAGGCAAGACAACCTCCCTCTCTAGGCTGTTTCATGTGTATCGCTGATAATCGGGATAATCAGATTGGGCATACTGGCACATCTGCCGTGAAACTTGCTGTGTCGCGGCAATGGGCTGTGGCTGTGATGCCGCTGCAGCCTGTCCTGTATGTGATGAAGCATGCATAGGTTGTAAATTCTGCGAAGTCTGTTGTTGGCCCTGGTCTTGTCTAGGCGGATGCGGTCTTTCTTTAGTTTTACCTGTTGCTATATTGTGTTTCAGGACTGGACATTCATGTACGTAGTGACCTGGCTGCTTGCAATAGTTGCATGTCCCTTTAACGGGAGCTGCTGCATTACCTGTCTGGGTCGTACCCTTTCTCTGGCCGTCGGCTGGAACCGACTGGGCCACTAACATTTTCATTTTCGTGTCTTTCATGCGTCTCTGTTCATGATCCTGTTCTTCTCTAATTCTGTTCTGATGATACTGTAACATCTGTAACATCTGGGATGGCGTATTTGCTTGCCATGTGCTTTCGACTATATATACTCGATTCTTAACTTGCGTTAGGGAATTCTTTACTAATTTACTTACAAAAAGGTGTGGGTATGACTCGCTACTTGGTTTCAGGCCACTATTAATAATAAAACATTTCTCGAATCTTGAATAGAAGTCACTAGTATCTTCATCGTGTTTCTGTTTACAGGCTGAGATTGCATCCCAGTCTTCCTTTTTAGTTGTCAATAATCTTGGCAAGACCTGTACTATCAAACCTGGTAATGCTTTAGCTTTTTCCCCAAGGCCTAGCCCTGGAGTACGAATCTTTTCCTCGTCTTCTATTTCAGTCCATATAATCTTTTTATCTCCCACCTCCCATTCTCTTTCCTTGAGCTTCTCGTAGATGCTGGTAGGCAACAGAACCTTTAATAATTTCATAATATCAGTATAGGTGTAATCTCCCATGAGTAACATATCCTTAAGTTCTCTGTGAAAACCTGCGGGGTCTTTATCGTGACATGGTACTAGTTTCTTCATCTCCAATAATTCTAACTTGGTCAGAGGTGTGTATACATACACACGTTTCAGGGTATTATCGGTGCCCATAACTGGATGTACTTCTCGTAATGGGTTCTGCCTTTCAAAATGCTCCATATGAAACATTTTCCTTTCTGGGGGCGGAGCGGAAACATATTGTGGGCCTAAGAAAGTGTTATATCTGTGCCGTTGTTCCAGAATTATTTGAATTAACTTGGTACTTAGGCCTCTCCATCTATTCATAAGTAGTGCTTCTAATGTATCAGGTAAGGGACCTGGATCAGAATGTTGATTTCTGTATAACGTGAGGAGGTGCTGAATCATGTATATACCTGCTAATTTCTGCTCGTCTGGGGAAAGGTTCAGAAATGTCTGTGCTACTGTGTCATCATTGTATATATTAGGATTGTCAGCCCATAGTACTGCTGACCGGGCTAGTTCTTGTTCATCCATAGAATTGAGTACATGGTACCCCATTTGTTCTCGAAGCATTTTATCAGTGTCTTGAAACAGATATTCAGGAGAATTCGGTTTTGATATGCCAGAGAGAAAAACTCTCTTGCTTTCTGGGCGAATGCCTTTCCTAAGGTAAGTTCCCTTACCTACATACGCTATCGTATCTGTAGTCGTTTCTGGTTCTTCAGGTCCTTCCTCCTCCTCGGAGGAGCCATTTTCTTTTTCTTTTTCGTGTATTTCTATTACTGCTTTTCTTATTTTCTTGTACATGCTAGATATGCAATTCTGTCTATCATGCTTTCCTTCGGCTATATTTTGACCCCACCTGTTTAGTGCTTCCATTTCTTCCTGGTCTACCCCAGGCCTGTCTCGGTCTCTTATTAAGCAATTTATGAAAAAACGTAATACATATGCTTGAGTGTCAACTTTCTGGTGTGCCAGGGCCTCCTTAATACTTTCAGGATTTTCCCCAGTCTGGACAAAATGATATATTCTATCTAGATGATCAGTCATCCCCGGGAATAACACTAGGTAATCTGTGGCTTGTCGCAAACGTAGTGATGCTATCAACATTCTATCGTCTTTACCGGGTACTGGATCATATCTGCAAACCGGAAGGGGTTCTTTGAGTATGTCGAGACGGGGTGATTGGGGCGTATATGGCTTCAGCATGTCCCTAACGTGTAATCTGTGTGTTGCTGGCGGGGTCTGAAGACCCCCTGTTGCACCTCCTGGGGCAGAGGCTTGGGCATTATCTCTCTGTGGAGTCTGTATGTGTACCTGAACTTGTCTCTTAATAGGATCAGGCAAAAGCGGATTTGGTATTTTAACCTTAGGTGTGGGAAGTGGTGGGGGTGGAGGGACAGGCTGTCGAACGGGGGAACTCTGTTGCGGTAATGGCGGGATATGGTCTTGAGCCGGGTTGCCACCTCCGTCACCGTCAGTAGGCGGTACACGGGCAGGTGGGTTGGTGTAAGCGGGTGCTACATCATCTAGGTAGGAAGCCAGGAATATGTCTTTAGTGGTCCTGTGGTTTACTTTAGTTGGAACCAATGGTGGCGGCAGATCTTTCGGTATTTCTGAATTGGCTTCAGACAAACCCTCGGCCACTAAGTACATGCCATTTACAAGATTGTTTCGTGCGCGGTCTACTTGTTCTGCTTTTACTCGGATCCCTTCTTTAACTAATTCGTTTTCTCGGACTCTATCCGGCGCTTCTCTAAGTCTGTCTTCTTTTCGGAGTTCTTTTTCGGCTCGTTTATGTGATTCCTTACGCCATAATTCTATGGCATCTTTCTGTGATTGTCTGGCTTTCTTTCTCCATAGTGCTTCTTCTACTTTCAGGATGCACTCGGCATCCCATGTTCCTGTAACGGGCCACCTGTGTCTTTCTTCTAGGTGCTTAGTATAATCGGCCCATAAATCTAGATACAGTATGGCGTCTATGCCATTCTTATGGTACATGAAATTTCCAGGCGTGTCCCTAGGGGGGATAGGAATTTCTTCCTCCAGCATCCCTTTCCTAGTTCCTATCTGCTTTAACTTATTGAAAAACGGCATCTTGTCTACTTAGTACTGGATACTCAATCCTTGCTACTTAACTCTGAACACAACTAGTTACACAAAAACACAATAATGCACATTAAACAATCACTCATACCATGACATTAATCACATAAGAGGACATTTTGAACATATATCTCTACCCTCGGAACTAGATGTACTGCTAAACAACACAGATACACTGTCGAAGACAGTGCAAGAACTTGAATAACGGATATACTGCTAAACAGTACAGATACACTGTCTAAAACAGTGCAGACCGCGTTTGTGTACCCAAACCCGTCTTTACCAGATACATAATAATGCACCCGTCTAGATACGTCCCAGCAATGGTACTCACCAGGAAGCACGGAAACAGAAGGCCTCGGAAAACTCGACTGGACTGGACCGGACTCAACTCGACTCGACACGTGGATACTTCGGAAACTGGTGGGCCTCTTGACACCTCGGACCTTGCTTCTTTCGGCTAGGCTCTGGTCAGGATCCTCCGCACTCCTCACCGCCTCGTCTGGGTGCTGATCGCAGTCTCCGTCACCTCCGTGGGCCAGAGGGAGATACAGGAAATCCTGCGGGTACGTGTAGTTCCGTCTTGACTGATGGCAGGGGGCAAAGCTTGCAACGCACCAACCGGCGCGTGGGTTGGGGGAGGGGTCCCTGTTCGGGCGCCAAACTAATGTGGTAAATATTTGATTTACCGTCGTAATTTCTATGCAGGTAAGTACTTAAACAAAAATAACTCTATCGGAAAGAAAGAGGCAGAGTCCGTGGTGTTAGAGTTCTTAGGGGTTTTATTCCTTAAAAAGGAATGGTCATGGTACCAGATCGGATATCGGGTTCCTGCCACCACTGGGGTGCAGGAAGGGATAGAGCAATATTTTATTGACAATACATAGCTTATATACTTAAATCATATTATAGAAACCAATACAGTAGGCGTAACAGCTGAGAGAAACAAGATAAGAGCACACACGTGGTAGTGATACGTAATTTGAAGGCGTGAACTAGGCGTGAATATAGAAAACGTCACACGTAAGTGTCACAAGTAGGTGGGTACAAAGCAGAATATTGCAATGTCAGCAGAAATCTGAAGTCTGGATGCGCGCGCAGCTGCATGACGTGGGCATGACGTGAAACTGGAGGGTGCAGGGGACTTGACATTTACACTAGCGGAAAGAGACAGAAGTCTGGCATGTCAGATCAACTCGTACCACTATCATATCTGATATCTGATGTTTAGGAACCATATTATCGAAAGGAAAAGGTCTCTGGGGCAGAAGCTATTCTATACTGACTGTGAGTGCGTGTATAAGCGTCTAAGTGTCTGCATGAGATGGGAGGGGGCATGGGCCTACCATGGTAACAGAGGCTATGAATTACTTGCACGGAGACAGTGAGGCCGGGCCCTTTGCTCTGCAGCTGGGGGGATGTTTACTTAAACTAGTAGGTAGGAATGTATTTTCGAGGAGCGGAACAGATAATGCGAAGGTTGAATTCGGTCTTGGCAGGCAGCAGGCTGAGCTGAGCGCCGTGAGCCGCGCAGAGAGTAAGGCAGAGGTCACGGGTACAGGGGCAGCCCAGGCTGAGGCGTTCAGAGTCAGAAGGCAGAAAAAGGCTCGATGGCAGAATTCAGGGCCTACTTCGCCAGAGCTGAAAAACGGGTAAAGTACACCACAAAAAGACGTTGGCATAGCATATTTAGAAACTGAATATTCAACCCGTTCATGGCGGGTCCGAAAGAGGACATGTTAACGTTGGACGCAAATGTATTTGCGTCTTCATAGCTGGCACAGGAGGGAAGTTACATGCACTTTAAGCTGGTACATGGAGACGGTGGGGTACACGTTAGGGAACATTTCTTGACCATAAAATTTATATTTCCTCAGCATTGCAGGCTGACCTGGACCCATTGGATGATGAGAATTGCACTGAGGCGCTGGAATCCCCACGAGGGGCCGCCATAGCGACTTGACTACGATACTTACAGTTCAAATACCTACACCGGGTGTATTACACAAGATATCAGCTCTGGCGGGCAGGGCTCATCACATCCCCACTTTGCTTGAGATGACGAGCTGCCGAGGGTACTTTCCTCCACACAGTATGGTCATGTATATCACTCTCAAGGTTTTGGCATGGAGTTATTACATGTATGTCAGGGGTTTTGGGTTCTGATGTCCCGCATTCACCCAGACTAATTCTCCTACATATCACCAACAACATTGTGGGGAGCATCTACAAACGCCACCTACTGTTACTGGGCCTCACACTCGCGAAGCAAGACATTGCAAAAACCTGGAAAGATACCTTACTACCCTCCATTGTGGCTTGGAAGAAGGGTTTGGATTTCTGTATGGGCCTGGAGATACCTATATTTGCTGCTGGGGGCTGCCCTCGAAAACACCCCAGGATATGGAAGAGATGGGCAGACTTCCGGGGGATTTACCTGGAGTCTATTCCTGATCCAACAATGGATTGATGTTACTACAGTTGCTATACAGTGGGATATACAGATTAAGAGAATGTTGATTCTGTATTCATGGCTTGATTCTACATGATCTATATCCTACAGCTGAATAATGACACTTCAGTTCATTGTTGTTGTTATGCCCAAGATCTTCCTTTATATATTTGTACTATGTATCAATTGCTGCTTTGGTATACGGCCTCTACATGCATATCTTGGCTGTTAACAATAAAATATTATTGTGAGAAAAATATAGATAAAGAGATAGACCCAACTTATGCCCGGCATCTCCTTTCCTTAACCGCTTACTCAGCATACTCATCTTGTCTGTTCTATTGCTTTAAAACCTCCCTATTTTTAAAATAGCATTTTTTTGACAGACATAAACCTTTATAAATCTTTAATTTAAATGTCTGAGTAGATTTTTTTTAGAGGTGGGGGAAACTATTTACAAACTGATCTCATTTTTAAAATAATACAATTGTGTTTTAATGATTATTGAGGCCATTTAATGGAGTTGATGTTAGGGCATTTTTTGTCTTTATAATTATTCCCTCTTCCCCATGTTAGTAGTTGCATCTCATTGCATGACTATGCTCTGGTTTCAAGTTAATTTCTATTGCAAGTTAAATATGAGGACATGATCAAAATATATATTTAATGTCTATACAATATTTATCTGGATAACACATAAGGGGCTGCTTTTAGAGTTAATTAAACTATACTTTTTTACCAAGTACCATTATAAATTAAACAGAACTATGAGGCTATCATTTTAAAACACTGTGAAAACTGTCATTGACTACACCATATTCAGAGTCTGACAATTTAGTTATATACTAACATCTACTGGAAAGGAATGTTTTTGAGGACCTTTTTATTTGAGCCACTTGTCTCAGCATCAAAGACTTTTTAAAGCATGGGCAAAGTGGGCTATTTTACAGGGCCCTCTCCTTCCAAGGTGCCCCCTGGGAAAGTGAACCATCTCTCTATTTGGCCTTTGCCTATTCTATTTTTCAATCTTATCCTCCCTCCCTCTTTGCCTACCTCTACCTCTGACCTGGTCTGTCTATGCTGTCATTTGATAGATTTTTTAGGTCCCATGCAAGACATATCTCACTTTTTTGTGTAACCCTGTTAAAGGTTAACATCATGTATCATTGTTTGGCATCCTGCTGGCTGCAATTAGCAAAAAATATATAACAAAATGTAAAGTTTTTCCGAACAGGGGAACCCATAATATGCTTAGCCCAGTCCCCCACAATCCTTAGGATGACACTGCTCTGCATAGATAAGACACATTTCCATGTCCATTTTCAGTCTGCTAAACAGGAAGGGGACTGTTATGAAGCTGTCTTTTGTAGCATGTCCCCAATTGTAGGCACATTCTATTTCTTTATTGTAACTCTATGATCTTCATAGACTACTGTTATGGGGATATGAACAAAAAATCAAAGTCTCAACCGCTAATCATTTAAAGAACAAATGCATTTAGAGAGAAACAAATCAATATGAGAGACTCTAAAAAGTGAGACCACAAAGGAATTGTAAAGAAAAGATCATTCTTGTTGCGAGATTCAAGTAATTATACCAGCACTACATTACAGTGTATGCATAAGTAACCCAATAGTAGAAGTGCGCATTTGTGTTTGTGAAGGTGGACGGGGCAGTGACACAAGGTAAGGTGAAAAAACTGTGTAACCGGTGCAAAAAATACAATTAAATTAGAGGTCACAAAAACTGTTATTATTTTTACAAAGCAGTAATCAACTGTTTGAAGAGACCACAGTAAAGCCCAACATTTTGCTGAACGTTCGACAGCGTTTTGACCTGTACAATTTCAGGTTATCATCAGGACTGAGTTACATAAACCAGGTGAGTGCTGCATAAGGGCAAAATAAGGGAAAGGGGGAGTGAGAGAAGAGAGGTAAGGGCCAAGAAATGCCAGAAAGGTAAGCATGGAAGGAAAGTTAAGGTGGAAAAAGGATTAACTGGGGCGGTAGTGGAGTGTCCAGCTAAAAGGGATGATTGAGGTCTGCAGCATCCAACCTGCCTCTGCAAGGAGGAATAAGAAAGATCCACGAAGAAGGGCAGAGAGGCCAGTAAGGGGATGGGTTAAAGATTGCTAGAAAAGGTACCTGGGAAAAATGAGATCTGCCATATATGTATGTATGTATGTAGGCATACTTATATAGCGCGACTGTCACCCAAAGGGCATCCTGGCGCTTTGACCACAGAACATTCCTACCGATGTCAATTACACCGCCTTCGGAAAAAGGTAGGTTTTAAGGTCCTTTCTAAAAGACATGAGATCCTGCTTGCGCCTTAGGGCCAGAGGTAAGGAGTTCCAAAGCTTGGCGGCCGTAAAGCTGAAAGAGCGGCCGCCCATCCTCACCCTTTTTATCTTAGGAACAGTCACCAAGAAGGCCGAGGAGGATCTCAGAAGTCTGGCAGCAGAGTACCAAGAAAAAAAACCTTGCAGTACTACTGGACCCAGCCCATGCAAGGCTCTAAAGACCAAGCAGGCTGATTTAAAACAGATCCGTTTTTGCATCGGTAACCAGTGCAGGTCTGAAAGGGTGAGAGAGGACGAAGCAGACCATGGCCGCGAAAGCGCCAGTTTAGCAGCCATGTTCTGTACCCTCTGTAGCTTCATAATTAGAGTGCCGGGGGCTCCCAGAAGCAGTGCGTTGCAGTAGTCTAACCTACTGAGGATGATACTCTGCACTGCTTCCGTCCTCGCTGAATGAGGAAGTAGTGGCAGAATCTTCTGCAACATACACAACAGCAGCATACAGGTCGCCGTGGTTTTATTAACAAAGGCGTCCAGCTGGACACTAGGCCTGAGCAGGACACCTAGGTTACGGACTGAGTCTGCCGCTGCGATAGTGCCTAAGGTAGAAGAAGGCCAAAGTCCCTCAGGCAGAGGGCGAGGCGTACGATCTACCGAGCAGTAGAGAACTTCAGTTTTTGCCCCAATTGAACTGTAACGAGTTCTGACACAACCAATCCGCAGCTGCTGACATGCATTGGTGAAAGGATTCCAGTGAGACTGCATCCCTGCCCTCGATGGAAAAAATAAGCTGAGTGTCATCGGCATAATTGATGACAGACATGCCGAATGACTTAATCAGACTTATTAGAGGGCGAAGGTATAAGTTGAAAAGAATCGGGCTAATTGCAGAGCCCTGCGGCACTCCCTGTTTTACCTCTCTCACCGCCGAACGAAATGGCAGCAAAGCCACAGATTGTTGCCTGTTACAGAGGTATGATGCCAGCCAGCCCAAGGCTGAGCCAGCTACCCCGGACTCCCGGAGCCTGCTTAGTAGAACCGCATGGTCCACCGTGTCGAATGCTGCCGACATGTCAAGCAACACCAGAAACGCTTCTCCTCCCATGTCGACACGCGAGCGCAGGTCGTCCAAAACGGCCACCAAAGCAGACTCCGTACCGTGGGCCGGCCTAAACCCAAATTGGGCCACGTCCAAAAGGTCGTTGGATTCAAGATAGCTGGACAAGACTCTAGTGACCAATTTCTCTAAGATTTGTATTGAGAAAGGCAAGAGTGAAATAGTCCTATAGTTGGTCGGACATAAAGGGTCCAAGGTGGCTTTTTTTAGCAGTGGGGTAATTACTGCCAGTTTCTAGCTATCCGGGACCGTGGCTGTGGTCAATGACTGGCAACAGATGGAATGGAGCGGAGGGAAGAGCTCTTCCTGAAACGCCTTCCAAAACTTATGTGGCAAGGGGTCTAGCAGGGAGCCAGATGACACACCATTCGCCAACAGACAGAAATCCTCCAGGGAGGGAATGGGAAAGCAGGTCAGCCGAGGCTGTACTGCTTCCTCCATAATCACCTCCCGAGCTACTCCGCTGACTAGTTCCAAGGAGCACAAATCAGGTTGGCTAGATAGATCAGGGGCCGAAAGTCCCGCCAAGATAGTATTAATTTTTTCCTCAAAAGCCAGGGCTAATGAGTCGCATAGTTCCTGCGAGGCCGGAATGGCAGATGTAGCACAGGCTGGGTTGGAGAGATTTTTAACCAACTTAAACAAGGTTTGTGACTTGTTCCCAGCTTTGGCCAATGTGGCCTCGAGAAGCTTAGCTTTGGCCAACCTAATCTGAGTTGTATACTCCTGGAGGTTTTTTTTATAGACCTGTCTATCTGTTTCTGAATAGTGTCTTCTCCAAACCCGCTCCGCCTGCTTGCAACGAAGTCTCTGCTGGAGAAGGTCACTAGAAAACCAGGGAGTGACTTTCTGCGGTTTGTCTTTCACCTTACGCATTGGAATCATCCTATCAATTGATTCAAGGAGCTGATGACAGAGAGTTGAATAACTCTCCTCGACATTCTGACCCAATGGAAAGGCCCTGGGCAGTAATGTGGGTATAGTAGAGCCCATAAGTAACCGAGCCCATTGCCTCCTGAGTTTAGGCTTGACCGGGACTCTATTACTCAGCGATCCAGCCGGTAGCAGAATGGAAAAGTGGATCAAAGCATGATCTGTCCAGCATTGGCCCGCGACCTCCTTAATCGAGACCAACGGCTCCGCTGCAAAGATCATGACCAGGACATGGACCTTAACATGAGTCAGGGCGGACACAAGCTGTGTAAGATGCAAATTATTGCAGACTTGAAACAGATCACGATATGCAAGGTCATGAGGACCACTGGGCCAAAGATTAAAGTCACCCAGGATTACAAGTCTAGCATGGGTGTTAGATAGATCATAAACTAGATCTATCAGATCTTGTACAGATGATATTGCACTGGTGGGAGGGCGATAACACAGTAGCCCCGCAACCAGTGTTCCACTCAAATTTTTTAAGGAAAAGCCCATGAGCTCGAAGCCCTTAACTGGTTTGACTTCGAGATGAGAGAGCGAAAGAGAGTCCCTAAAAATAAAGCCCACTCCGCCGCCTCTCCCATTGGGTCGTGGGATATGCCTGATAGAATACCCTGGCGGGCATGCCCATCCCAACTCTACATTACTCTCCGCCCTGGTCCAGGTTTCAGTGAGAAACATGATATCGAGCTGCAGTGAGTCAATAAGGAGAGCCGTCTCTGCATGATGTTTGCAGAGGGAGCGGACATTCAAAAGACCGCAGTTAACGCTCACCAAGGGTGCCGGTAGAGGGGCTGAGCGGTCATCCACGCTAGGGAGTTGGTTTATCAAACAAAGTTCTTCCTTGGAGTATGTCAGGCGTGCTGGAGCAGCGTTTCTAGCGCTAAGCGCGGCCGGAGCGCGAACGGGCGCAAAATGGCCTTACCTCTGGCGCACCTCCGGCGCCCCATCGGCGAGCCCGCTGCGCGCCCACGCTGCGCTCTTGCCTAGACAACTCTACTTATGGTATCCCGCGCGGGAGTCCTGGGAGTAAAAGCACTGGACCCACTGCAAGATGGCACCTAAAGTCGGCCCAATGAAAACACCCCCACCTAAGATGGCGGCCAAAGTTACACACAGCGCCCAAATGAAGCCCTAGCACTACCTAGGCCCTGCCCGAAATGAATTAGAGCAAGGTACGTGCAATCAAAGGAGTTGCCCGAGGAGCTTGAACCTCTTGTGGTGGATGAGCAGCCCTGAAGGGTTGAAGTACACTACATGCGTAGTCAGACATCAACTGTCAAGTGAGAGGAGGCATGTGGATAAGCAGGGGGAAAGCAGTGAATGAGGACAAGGGCTACAGGTGGAGACAAAGAGGATGCATGAGTTGACACTTAGGCATTTGGTGAAAGAAGGAGATCCCTGTGGCAATACCATGTGTGTTTGCACTTACAGGAAATCAAGTGTTTGGGGTATCTATGGTTGAACAGTTTCTCAGAAAGGACAACAGGTTCACAGAATAATCTTTTTGCCGTTTACAGTTCCTTCGGATATGAAGGAACTGGCCATATGGTAGACCATCCCAAAGGCCATGGGGATGGTAACTGGAGTAAATTAGGAGTGTGTTTTGTTCATTCAGTTTGCAGAATAATGATGTTCCCTTGGAGCCATCTTCAGCGTGGAGGGTGAGGTCTAAGAAAGATATATTGTTGGACATAGAGTCCGATGTGAATTTATTTAAGGTGAGGTTGACAATTATTAAACCAGGTGATGAAAGTCGGTTGTGTCGTGCCAAAGTAGGAGGATGTTGTCTATGTATCTTCGCCATAAGCCAATTTGGTTTACAAAGGGGTTTGTGGTGGATAGAATATGTGTGGTTCTAGATTATGGATGTAGAGGATAGCAAAGTTGAGACTGAAGCATGCTCCCATTAAAACTCCCTTGACCTGTAAGTAAAATGTGTCCTTGTACAGGAAGTAGTTGTTACTTAGGGCAGTATGGAGCAGGTTTATTATGAATTCAGAAGGGATTACAGTGGGTCTGGGACGGGTATCTAGGAGGTTCTAAATAACTGCTAAACCTTTGTTGTATATTTGTGTACAAAGATTCAATGTCAAAGCCGACCATGAGCTCAGTTTGGACATTGAAAGGTCTGTCCTCAATGATTGCAATAAGGTCTGTGTTATCACGGATAAAAGTAACTGTGTGAGGAACAAATTCCTTAAGAATGGCATCAATAAATTTGCCAAGGGGTTTAAAAATAGAGCCGAGACTGTTGGGCGGCCAGGAGAATTGTTGATATTTTTATTTAAGTGTATTCCTTTTTGGAAATAATGTCTGAATGTAAAGCCTGTTTGGTGACTTGTATTTGTCTACGGATGTTGGGTAATGGATCAGATGGGAGAGTTAGGTAGTGAGTTTTGTTGGCAAGTTGTCTGAAGATTTTGGCATCATATTTGTCAATATCCATGATAACTATGCCACCGCCCTTGTCTACTGGTTTTATAATTATGTGTTGGTTGTTGCGCAGTTTATTGAGGGCAATTTTCTCACTCAATGGGAGATTCTATGGAAAAAAATCAGAATGTTGTTGTATGTAACTAATTTCATACAGTACCAGTCACTCAAAGGTGTGTAACTCTGGAGGCCTAGTAGCTGCCAGAGGAAGAAAAGTTGAAGAGGGGTGGGGGGTGGGGTGGAATTGGCACTCTTTGTCTCTTTGTGGTTTGTCAGAAAAGGATTGTTTGAGCCTGATCCAGCAGAAAAACCGTATTAGGTCTTCCTGGAATATGGAGAAAGTGCTATGATCTGCAGGGACGAAAGACAAACCTTTACTAATAAGTGAGATTTCTTCTGAGGACAGAATGTGTTTGGATAGATTGAATATGGGAATGGAGGTGGTATTGGACGGGCAGGCTGGGTCAGGAATAGTGCTTGAGGTGGCTACTTCACTTAGTTGTGTGTTTATTGCTGAGGCCCTCTTTGGTAAAATTTGTGGCATGTCTGGCATTCGTTCACGTATTGGTACTGGTAAGTTGGTCTCGTTTTCCCCCAGCTGCGTTCCTGGTTCACTTCTAAAAAACAGTAGGTGGGAGTGGTGGTGGGTGGGGTGTATTCTGGTTACTTTCTGTACTAGAGCCCTACCCAGGATCTAAGTCTTCAATGGAGGTGTTTGAAGAATCTGAACCCTCCACGCTGAAGATGGCTCCATTGGAACATCATTATTCCGCAAACCGACTGAACAAAACACACTCATACTTTACTGAAGTTACCATCCCCTTGGCCTTCAGGATGGTCTACCATATGGCCAGTTCCTTTACATCTGAAGGAAATTTAAATGACGAAAAGATTATTTCCATGAATCTGCAATCCTTAATGAGAAACTGATCAACTGTGAATACCCTAAAAGCTTGATTTCCAGTGCGTGCGAATGCGCATGGTATTGCCACATGGATCTCCTTCTCTCACCAAATCCCAAAAGTGTCAACTCATGTCAACTCATGCATCCCTTTTGTCTCCACCTATAGCCCATCCAGTAACAAAGTCAGTAAGATAATCAAAAAGAATAAGAACATACTACAGACACAAACTACATTCCAGGAATCCCCACTTTTTTCCTACAAAAGGGAAAACAATTTATAGACCAATTAGTACATGCTATCACCAGGCCTGACGGTAATAAGCACACAACCTCAATCACATCCCTATGGGGTTTACCACCTATTTTGGGCCAATAAAAATAGAAAATCTGTTTTGTCTGCGCCCTTACTATCAAAAGGAAATAATTTGTTGCCACGGGCCGCACCTTCCAACTCCAACAATTTTCCAACTGCCAGACCTCCAATGTTATTTACAAACTGCTATATATTGGGCCAAAAACCCAAATTATCACACAATGTATCGCACAACACAAGAGTCATATTAAATGTGAAATTGAGACAGCTCCCTTAGTCTCAGATTACATGGACAAAAAGCACTCAGAGACTGATCTGGTCTGGCAAGTAATTGACCAACCTGTCCTGCCCCTTCACGGTGGCAACCTACAATTGATCTTGAACAAGCGCAAATGTTGATGGATCGCACGCTGTGATTCCTCCAACCAGGGACTCAACACTAGATGAATGGAACACAACCATTGATGCCCTTTCACAGATATTAAGCCCTGACGCTCACGGACAGACACCTTCTCCACTACCTCCTAGCTAGGTATATTCATTTCCCCTCTCACAAAATTGATACCAATGTAAATATAAATATATATATATATATATATATATATATATATATATATATATATATATAATATATATATATATATATATATATATATATATATATATATATATATATATATATATATATATATATATAGATCTAGTCTTCTCTTTTCCAGGTGACCATAACCAATAGAAGAAACATCTGCTCTTTCTGTCATTTAATTTAATTTAATGTCATTTAATTTAATTAATATAATTTATTCTCAGTATTTATTTGTCAGCCACAATGGGTAGGCTAATCACTGTTCCTATCCATTGTTCTGCCACAACTATCTAATTGTTAACCGTTGTCCCTATCTGTATCATCATTCTTGAAGGTGCACATAAATGTAACACTGTGATCTTTTTTATCGATTATACCCCAATGTCTTACTTTCATGCCAGAGTTGCTCATCTCCCTCCTATGACTGGTGCAAATCCCTCCTTTTAATTCAAATGTTAATATGCGCTACTTTGTACAACCATGGTCACTTACTTTCACCATGTTGCTTACTTTCATTTTGGAGCTCCTTACTTTTTTCACTTTAACCTATTGGCTCATTCCAATCCAGAACCTTTGATGCCCTTTCACAGATATTAAGCCCTGACGCTCACGGACAGACACCTTCTCCACTACCTCCTAGCTAGGTATATTCATTTCCCCTCTGACAAAATTGATACCAATGTAAATATAAATATATATATATATATATATATATTCATAGAAAAAACCATAGGTTATAGTGGATATATAGTTAGGAATTTGCATTTACAAAACCTTGAAAATTCAATGAAAAAACCATTGGTTTTAGGCCATATATAGTTAGGGATTTGCATTTACAAAACCTTATTTTACTCGCATAAAACCATTGAAATTCCATATATAGTTATAAGCGCTAACTATATATCGCGCACCCGCAATCCACTGCTGATGATGTCACATATTACATCATTCATGACATGGTTAGTGACATCACTGATGACATCACTGATGACATCTCAAATGACATCACTGATGACATCACTGATGACAACATCCAGTGACTGTATGTTTCTGTAAAGTTAAAATATGTTTTACATATTGAAGATTGAGTGGATGTATAAGTGTCTGGATGAAGGATTTACTAGGTGCATGACTGACTGATTGAGTGAGTGATTAAATGTGTCTCACTGAGTGCATGGGTTAGTGACTAAACTGTTTTAATTTGTGCATCATTATATCTGTTGTTCTACAAACTGCTGCATATGTTGATTCGTAGCTATATGAGTAACTGTATGGGTTATTGATTGGTTGTCCAAGTATTTGTATGGGAGACTGAGTGTGTGTGTATGGGTGGCTGGGAGGTGTGTGACTCTGTACATAGATGTGTGAGTAGTTAATTCACTATATGTATAGATTCAAAAGTGCATGTGCAAACAGCTGTATGGGTGGTTGACTGTGTGCATGAGTGTATTGGTGAGTGAATGGATATCTCAGTGCTACATGTCAAAGTAAGTACATATGTAAAACACAGTACATGTGAGAGTTGACATATATAAATAACTGTGCATAAGAGCCAGTGAATGTGTGAGTGGCTGTATGGATCATTGTGAACTTGTATCAGGGATTGTATAATAGAGTAAATATGTGTTAGTATATGTTTGAATAAGTAAAGTTTGTATAACTGTATAGTTGAGGAAATGGAGGTGTGATTGATTCTTTGCATGACTGACTAGGTGTGTGAGTAACTCCATGGATGAGTGACAGTCTGTGAGTGTCTGTTTACACTGATTGTATCTAAGGTTATATTAGAGTCTGAAGAGGTTCATCGTATTATCACATGAATGATATCATCAGTGATGTTATCAGTCATGTCAAATGAGATGTTTTCAGTGATGTCATCAGTGATGTCATTTGAGATGTCATCAGTGATGTCATCAGTGATGTCACTAACCATGTCATGAATGATGTAATATGTGACATCATCAGCAGTGGATTGCGGGTGCGCGATATATAGTTAGCGCTTATAATTATATATGGAATTTCAATGGTTTTATGCGAGTAAAATAAGGTTTTGTAAATGCAAATCCCTAACTATATATGGCCTAAAACCAATGTTTTTTTCATTGAATTTTCAAGGTTTTGTAAATGCAAATTCCTAACTATATATCCACTATAACCTATGGTTTTTTCTATGAATTTCATTGGTTTTTTAATAGCAAATATGAAAAGCTTTAAAATGTCAAGTACGTGATAGATAAAAACATTTTCGTATTTATGCACACTGATGTGCTTTGAACGCTGCACCCCCCCCCCCCTCCCCTCTTTTGTCTTAGTAGTACTCTCTCTTTGCAGATAGTGAACGGTAGTTAACGCAAGCCTTTGCCCCCGTTGTAATCCGTCGTGCCTGCTTGTCTCTCCATTTGATTGATTGTTGTCCAAGCATTTACTGTTTTAGAATTGGTTCTCTTTGGATCATTCTCTATTTACAAACAAGCACAAAGTCGCAATACTCTGTTTAGTCTTTGCAGATAGTGAAAAATCGTGTAAAAAAATAAAAGTAATCGAGCAAAATCAGTAGGCCACTAATTGGATCTCTTTTTGACCTCGCTAAAATAGAAATATTAGGAACAACCCTTCATGAGAAATACGAAAATAGTGAGATGAACTGAGCTCCACACCATGAGGGCTGCAAGACAGCTCGCCTCCGTCACCCATCCCGCCCAAAATAACGACAAACCCTATGCAAATATTAAAAATATAGACAACACACCAGCAAAGAAACAGGGTAAAACATTTTATTAAAAAACTATTTACATAACGTTGGTTTATAAGATGATGTCAGTAGTGGACCGATGTGTGAATAGATCGAAAACAGCACAAGGCTCCAAGATCCGGATGGCAAGCTCCTGGATGTTGGGTGCCATAGTTTAGAGTTCTGAATTTCAGCCTTTTTCAATGCCTGTGCTTTGTTGAATCAAAATGGCGGCTTGACACAAAGCTGACTCAAGCGTTGCTACTGATGCTATGCAGACCAAAACTGGTTTTCAGTTTGTACATTTTTCTAGATTTTTCAATCCAAGTTTGGTTGACTTTGTAGAACGATGGCTTCAGATTTTCAACATACGGTGTGGTGGCGCTGACTGGGAGGGGACGCTTCGCTCCTGCCCCCTCCCCAAGTAAGATTTTCATACGTGAAAGTACGTTAATGGTTTTGGTCCCTGAGATGCTTCGATGTCACTGCCATTCTCAAATAGCATAAGTTCTGGATGTTGGGTGCCATAGTTAAGAGTTCTGAGCAGTGCTTGTAACACTGTCTGAAGCTTATTTCCACCTACTGCAGCTTCACTATTCTCAAAGTAAGTGAGTGTCGTTTGTGGACCTGACTGCATTAGAAAACAATGTGCTATGTTACCTTCCTAAACAGCTTGACGGAGGCCCCTGAGGGGCGGTGTGATGGCCATGGACTCGGAGAAGACGCTTGGCTCCGACACCCTCCCCAAGTCTTATAGCACTGGTGTAGCCTGAGATCGCCCCCGACATAGGCGGCCGGCTCCCGGGGTCCGGCGGAACTTTTTGCCTTTTGATGACTCTTCAATTCTGGACCTTGTCCCACAATCCGTTTGACCTGAAGACAAGCTGTAGTGGGGCGCCCCTTTATCGTTTTAGTTGCCATTCCGCCCGCTTTTGCTACACTGTGCCTCTTCCGCCATTCAGCTGTTTACCGCCCGCTCTTGCGACTACAGCGTCTCGCTCACCATGTAGTTGAGTTGCGCCCGCTCTTACGGTGCAGCGATAGGCGGCTGCCAAAGGACTCTCAAAATGGCGGCCGGCTCTTCGGTTTTGGGCCTGGTCCACTAAAATGGCCCTGGGACACCTTGGAACTCGGACGCTTCCCTGATAGGGCTTGGGTCCCATTCTCGAAAAGCGTCCCCTCAGCCGTGAAGATTCTACAAAAGTCTTGGGGGCCTCCGACTCCCGCAGGCTTCTGGTGGGGAGCGGCTGCCATGATTGCTCGTGGAATGGCCACGACGGAGCTACGAGATGGTAGTGGTCTCATGCTGACGCCAGCTTTAGTCTGAAACATCCAGAAACACTATAGACTACCAATTCGATCAGTTCCGGTAGCGCCCCAACATGACCCGGAAGAGAAGAACTTGCCCTCCCCTCTTTGACTGATGGTTCTTGTTGCCTGTCCCCTCTGTTGTCATTTAACAGAACTTTTTGGACTGCTGAAAGGGGTTGTGTTCTGAACGCTGGTTGGTGGAGACATTTAGACTATATTCTTGACCTACGTTGTCGCGTAATGCGTTTTATGACACGCCGCATTAGCGCACCCGGAAGTGATCCGAGGCGCGGCGCGCAGCGCGTAACGTAAGCATAACAGGTCATGTGACTTGTTAATAAAACTTTTCATTGGTTCATTTTACTTTTGTTAATTTAATGATGAAAAGCTTGGTCATATGACCTAAAAATTACGCTTTTTATTGTTTTCGAACAATATTTTTTTTTCAAACATATGTTATAATATTCCAGGCTAATGTACTTTCCCGGAAAATTTACAACTGTCTTGCAAGTAAAATATATTCCTTTTTCGAGAAAAAGGGCGTTTCTTCCTTCCATGACGGAGCCGTTGAGTAAAAGAGATTCGGCCTGCTGTCTTAGTCGCCGATACGCCTGATTATCAGATTCTTATCGATCACTTTCTGTTGCAGACATGAAAAACACAACTGCCCTTGACCATTTATCTTTACTGCGTTCCTACATATTATACCTTTTATCCGTCATGTAATTGGACTGCTTTATTTCACTTGCCTTTTACTGATTCAAAAACAGTGACTAAAAGTAAAAACTTTACCAATGTAAATACTACTACCGTGTTTTGTTTTAAAAACCTTTATTGTGAAAATGTCAGTATACAAATACGGGCCTATAACCACGTGGGCCGGCCACGGAGCAAACTGAAATCGTATATGATGAGGAGACATTTACACTGTAGAGGAACGTAACGAGCGGGCCATTAGGTTGCAAGAACTAAGGTGTCTAACAGTTGCGGAATCGGTGGACATACATTTTGTAATTAAAATAGAACAGGGCCACTTACAATAACATTTTCTAGATATACATTTGCGGGCAAGGAGTTACGAGTCCCATTTATACCGGCGCCATTTTGGGCGAGGCCGGGCAGGTCCAAGATATAGTCAAAATGTCTCCACCAACCATCGGCCAGACCAGAACCCCTTTCGGCCCTTTATGCTACAAGATGGTGTCTTCCATTCAGAAAATATTGTTGGCAGCATTTTGAAAGGAAACAGAAACAGCCGTTCTCCTAGTGAGTTTCACATTGTTACATTTAGGAAGAATGTTGAAGAGTAGTATGTGGAAAATCTGAAGCCATTTTTCTACAAACTCTCAATCAGACTTGGATGGAAAAAAAAAACCTGAAGAATGTACAAACTGAAAACCAATTTTTGTCTGTGTAGCACCAACAGTAACGCTTGAGTCAGCTTTGTGTCAAGCCGCCATTTTCATTCAATCAATAGCGTCCCCCTGCACACATTCAGGGACCTGGTCGTGTCTTCAGATGAAACGGATTGTAGGAAAAGAAACAGAAAGGAAAAGGAAAAAAGTTCCGCCGGACCTAGTGAAGCTGCAGCAGGTGCAAATAAGCTTCAGACAGTCTTACAAGCACTGCTCAGAACTCTCAACTGAGGCACTCAACATCCAGGACTTGCCATTCGGATCTTGGCGCCTTGTGCTGGTTCCGACCTATTCACACATCGGTCCACTACTGACATCACCTCATAAGCCAACGGGGCACCCCACGCCGACTTTCGGCGCAGCATTGTAGGATGGCCACACCAGTGCGGCAACTTGCTGGACACAACATCGGGGCCATCCAGATCTCGGCGCGTTCGACTCACTGTACCGCAACAGTGACCGCAACTCAGCTGGACACGCCGTCTTTCGGCGCAGCATTGTAGGATGGCCACACCAGTGCGGCAATTTGCTGGACACCACCTCGGTGCCATCCGGATCTCGGCGCGTTCGAGTCACTGTACCGCAACAGTGACCGCAATTCAGCTGGACACGCCGTCTTTCGGCGCAGCATTGTAGGATGGCCACACCAGTGCGGCAATTTGCTGGACACCACCTCGGTGCCATCCGGATCTCGGCGCGTTCGAGTCACTGTACCGCAACAGTGACCGCAACTCAGCTGGACACGCCGTCTTTCGGCGCAGCATTGTAGGATGGCCACACCAGTGCGGCAATTTGCTGGACACCCCCTCGGTGCCATCCGGATCTCGGCGCGTTCGAGTCACTGTACCGCAACAGTGACCGCAACTCAGCTGGACACGCCGTCTTTCGGCGCAGCATTGTAGGATGGCCACACCAGTGCGGCAATTTGCTGGACACCACCTCGGTACCATCCGGATCTCGGCCCGTTGTGCTGCCTTCGGCCTATTCGCACATCGGTCCGCTACTGACGCCGCCTCACGTGCCAACGGATTTTCTACACTTTTTGTAGCCCTATGCCGCATAACAGGTCATGTGACTTGTTTATAAAACTTTTCATTGGTTCATTTTACTTTTGGTTTCCTAAAGATGGAAGGCTTGGTCATATGACCTAAAAATAACACTTTTCATTGGTTTAGAAATTTTTTTTTTCCCAAACGATGAAAGCCCCACCTTGTTTCTGGATCATTCAGACTGAAGCTGGCGTCAGCATGAGAGCACCACCATCTCGTGGCTCCGTCGTGGTCATTCCGCGAGCAATCATGGCAGCCGCTCCCCACCGGAAGCCTGCGGGAGTCGGGGGCCCCCAAGACTTTTGTAGAATCTTCACGGCTGAGGGGACGCTTTTCGAGAATGGAGCCCAAGCCCTAGCAGGCAAGCGTCCGAGTTCCAAAGTGTCCCAGGGCCATTTCAGTGGACCAGGCCTAAAACCGAGGAGCCGTCCGCCATTTTAAGAGCCATGTGGCAGCCGCCTATCGCTGCACTGCAAGAGTGGGAGCAACTCAACAACATGGTGAGCGAGACGCTGTAGCCGCAAGAGCGGGCGCAACTCAGCTAGATGGCCGCCACCTGGGGAGGCCCGTTCACGCCGCCTCCCCCACGCCCCCCCCCGGGCCGCCGCACGCCAATTTTCGGAGCAGCATTGTAGGATACCAAAACCAGTGCGGCAGTTTACTGGACATCACCTGGGTGCCTGTCGTACATGTTGTGTCAGCCATGTGACACTGGACACAGACCGCTACTGACGAGGCCTCCCCCCGCACCACCCGGGACGCCCCACGCTGTTTTTCTGTGCTGCATTGTAGGATCCCTAAACCAGTGCGGCACCCAGGCGACATCACCTGGGTGCCGTCCAGAACTCTGCACGTTGTGCTGCCTTGGGACTATTCGCACAAAAGACAGCTTCTAACCATTGTTGCTTTTTGTGTTGAGAAATGTTTAAATGTTTTTAGTTTTTGTTCCGTTCGTTAAAGTTAATAGTTAATAAAGTTTTATAACCTTACTTTGTTGGAGTGTTATCTATTTTTTTAAAAACGGGTGAATGGGGCCTTGAATCGGGTTATTGTCATGTGTGGGCTTTGGAAGTGTGCTGCTGCAGGATCGGACATTTCAAACTCAAATGCACGTTCTTTTTCTTACCTTTCCGAAGCATGGAGCGCAATAGCAAGCAGAGAAAGGGTGATGCACGTGTTGAACACTACCTGACCTGGCAAGTTGCTGGCAGTGCCCCCCCGCCCGCTCCTGAAAGAGGGCACACACACACACCGCCGCTCCGAGTACTTCACAAATCTTTAAAAGACCATGCGCTTGTTCATGAGGCTTAAATGGTTTATCACCTCTTCTAGAACCCCTGCATCGACCCTCTGACGTTTCCTGGAAAAATTACCATGTAACACAATACCAAGCCCTGTCAGCTGAAACCCCCAAGGAATCGTGGGGCATATTATCAAGGGGGTTTAACTCCGCTTTTTTGGCTTTAAAAGCCTTGAAAGCGGAGATAAAATTATCTCCCTATTACCAAGCTGTCGCTAACACCAGTTAGTGACAGCTAAAAGGAGATAGCGACCATCTTGGGCCCCGCTTTGCATGTCAGTGATACTTATCACTAATGACATGCTAAGTGGCGTGCCAAGATGTTAGCGACTGGAAACAGTCCCTAACATCGCTACCTTCTATTACCAACTTTTGGAGATATTCGCGCTAAGCGCGAATATCTCCAAAATCTAACACCTGCCCTGAGCAGTTCTTAGCCATGTTATCCAATGGGAGGTGGATAACATGGCTAAGAGCATTTGCTCGATAATACATGAATATCGCTGACTTTTCTGCGATAATAGCAAGGTTTATCTGCGATAAAAATCGCCGATGTGCGGCGATAATTTTTGTCTCTAAACAAGTTAGAGACAAAAATTATCGCTAGTTGTTCGTAATATGCCCCCGTGTTTTTGCTTGCAGAAATCGGGAGGCGGGAGACTAGCACTGAAATCAGTAGTCACACGCCTGAATCGGGAGGGTTGGCATGTCTGAATTCTCTACAGCTGGGGCCATAAACTACATCCGCAGGGGTAGGTGATAGCCTGGGACCAGCCTGGCATCTAAAATGGCTGCCGTGCACGACAAAATTGTGGCATTGGAAAAAAGGCAAGATGGCGCAGCCGCTGGAAGAGATGTATCAACATATATCAGCCTCCTCAGCCACCCTCAGGAAACATAGGGGATTAGGATACGTCTCCCGCACCCACTTATACCTAGTAATTTAATTAACGAAGCACAAAATGGCGAATTCCCGTTTCGCTACCAGTTTGCGGCCCAGTTCGCGGCCCGTGAAGCGCTTCTACCGTGAAAAATCATTTTTTTTAAATTTTCCCCACGGGACCCTTTAATAACCCCAACAACATTCCTAGGGGGTCAAGAGGGGGATACCTTGCCCCCTTTCATTAAATTCCCCTTTCGTTTTTCACCTCTTCTTCTCTCTCGATCCTACCGAGAGACAAGATGGCGGCCGCTCCGGACTGTTTAGAATGTTGACAGACACCGGAGAGCCAATCAGCTTTCTGCGCGCAAAGTTCCGATAAGCGAAAAGTAAGCGGACCGGATCGCTGCCCGGAGCGCTGTTACAGATATATATCTTGATTTAAACGTTAATTTCTCAAAATCCACTGAAGCACATATATTGAGACCTAGCAAAGGCACATCGGGCTAACAGTCCCTACAATTTTGCCAAGTTTCGTGCAAATCCATTCAGCCGTTCGAGCTAAAAGTGAGTCCAACCGCCCTATGGAAAACTCAATGCAAAAAACGCGTTTTGGGACCCCCCTTTTTTCTCAGCCCCCCCTTGACGAAACCCCACCAAATTTTCAGGGGCTGCTCAGAAACAAAATGTGCCATTTTCCTGAAAATTTCAGCCGATTCCGTCCACAAACGCAAAAGTTATTAGACATAGAATTTTCAGAAATCCCATAGGGAATTAATCCTAACTATATATATATATATATATATATATATATATATATATATATATATATATATATATATATATATATATATATATATGGCTCTTCAGAACCTTGGTTGAGTCTCGAGCTATTCCTTCCTTTCTCCCTTCCCCTGGGGCACTGTATAGTTCATTTACTCCCCCAACCTAGCCTCAAGCAGCACGTGACCTCCACAGACTATCCTGAATAAGATGTCATCCGCATGCCACCTCCTTCTGATGCACTACGACCGTGGGCTCTGATATGCAGGGCCGGACTGGTTGGGGCCAGTTTTGGGCCCCTGGGGGCCGTTTTTGTTACAGGGACGTTTTTGCAGCATAGCTGCAAAATTGTCCCTGTAACAAAATGGGCAGAAAAACGGCCCTAGCACAGAGTTCGGGGGAGGAAAGGGGGGCCGAGCACTTTGCCAGGGCCGGTTTTGGTTCCCAGTCCGGCCCTGCTGATACGTGCACGATTTACCAGCCCTTGCATCCCAGACTCCTGCTGGGTTGTTCTTCCAACTGCATGCCAGATGATTGCTTCCAGCAAAGCAGTCTCCTAGATTCGGGAGGATTCATATCTCCACAGGTAACTCACTGCTTGCCCCCTGCTTATCCACATTCCACCCCTCCCTTTACAGTTGATGACCAACTAGGCACGTTGTGTACTTCAACCCCCCGGGACTGCTCATCCACCACAAGAGATTCATCTTCATCAGGCAACGCCTCGGATCACATGTGCCTTGCTCTGAATCATTTCTACAATCCTGGCAGATCTCATCTTTCACTGGTACCTTTTCAAGAAATATTTAACCCATCCCCTTACTGGCCCCTTTGCCCTTACTCATGGATCTTTCTTACTCCTCCCCTGCCGAGCCAGCTTGGATTCTCCGGACCTCAATCGTCCCTCTCAGCTGGACACTCCTCTACCGCCCCGGGTAGTCCTTTTTACTCCCTTAACTGTCCTTTAATGTTTAACTTTCTGGCATTTCTTGGCCCTTACCTCTCTTTTCTTCACCTGACTCCCTTCCCTTTTTTTGCCCTTATACAGCACTCACCTGATTTATGTAACCCGGTCCTGTGATGACCTGAAAATGTAAAGGTCGAAACACCATCAACCTTTCAGCGCGGGAACATGGCGGCGGGCTGAGAGCCGGTCGCGGCAGCACCGAGGCGTTCTGATGACCGAAATGAGTGCGGCACGATAGCAAGAGGTCGCTAGTCTCCCCCTGTCTAGGTGAGAGATAGATGCGCTTTTCTCCCCGCAACCGCCGATCGTTAACCTAAGCCGGCTCCTCTGTTTCTTTTCTCCGAGGATCTACGGCTGTCTCAGGAGGTGCTGCAGCAGGCGGCGCTAGGACCTGCGGGGTTTCAGAACTGGGTCGGCTCAGCGTGGCTCAGCGCGAGAGGAAACGCCTCTACAGGGAGAACGCAGACGGAGGCGGATAGCCAGGAAACGCATGCAGGGTTTGCAGGGTTTGCAGGTTATGCATCCCTTAATACCTAATACTTCTGAGATCGGCGTGCAGCGTAATTAAGAATGTCCTAGCGGAAAGCAGTACCCAGCGGTAATCAGCGGTAAGGAGGTATTCAAGGGGGGATAGCAGTAAATCCCCAGCGTATTACACCATATCACTGCAAGATAGAAAATAGAAAATCTACAACCCGCTTTACCCTACTTCTATTGAGGTTGCAGCTGGCCAAGGCTGGTCTGATCACGGACCAGCGCGCATTAACACTTATGCTGGAAGAATACCGACGGTGCTTATGGAGCAGATTTCGCTCTGCACTATTCAAACTTAAACTTGGAAGTTTGGTAACACAAACACTTGAGCAACAGCCTAACAAAACAGACTTTGAGAGAAAGAAGCTTTACTCTCTTGTAACAAGGTGTGGGGAGAGGGGGAGTAGGGTGGTAGAGACTCACGGGCTTATTACTGGGAGGGGGGGTTGCATGGATCAAACGCAGCTTGGTCTCCCAGTCTATAAGATCACTGAAGTCATAGCTCAAGAGCCGGTTCTGTTGAAATTTCCTGAGTCAGGAGGGCAAGAATCAACGGAAGCGGTTACACCTAGGACTATTGAGCTAGCTAATGTTGAGATAAGCTCAATTCCAGTAAACAGGGAAATATCCTTCCAATAAGAAGAAACAGGTACCAGCTGAGATCCAGGGTAGGATTAAAAGAGAATGGGGCTTCACAATTTGAAGAGAGGGAGCGACCTATGCCATTAACCCCCTGCAAAAGCAAAAAGAAAAAGACTATTTTAGTCAAAAAATTTAAAGGTGTATCTCATGAGGGCCAAGTGGTGAAAAGTACTCCATCCCTAAAATCTTTTTTTAAGGTCCTGGATCAGGCTAAGCGTTCCTCAGTGCAGTCGGAGGGCAACATTGGCACTACTTCTTTAAAAAACAGCTACGGGGTCTTAGAAAATTTGGGAGATATGGAAAATGCGGATGAGACTGAAAGTGTAACAGGTACCCCGGCCAATCCAAATAAAGTACCCCCAGCAGATAAAGTGCGAGGAAAACAAGACACTAGACCCAAGAGTCAGGCCGGAACGGTTAAACTTGTACAAAGCAGCTCTAAGGAGGCAGAAGAGGAGACTAGGAGAATGGACGCAAGTAAAGATAACCAATTAGATTCAGCCCGAATAACTTCAGGAATAAGGAGGAGGTCTGAGGATTCAAGCGAGCAGGAAAGTGACCGACTAGGGGATCTTTTTCGATCCTTGAGAGGCGACATGATGTCGAAATTTGAGATATCGGAAGCCAATCAAAAAACAATACAGGACAGATTCGATGTGCTAGAATCTAAGCTAGAGGAGGTCACTCTGCGCACAGGGAAACTTGAAATAGAAGCAGCTGCTTTGAACAAAACGGTACACGGAAATAAAAAGGACATAGAACATCTTAAAGCCCAGAATAGATCACTGGTTATGGACATTGAACGGATGGAGACCCAAGCTAGGAGGAATAACTTAAGGATCCTGAAAATACCAGAAGGGGAAGAGTTGGAGGACTTAAAGGGATTTGTCTGTAAACTCCTGAGAGACGGTGTTTTAAATGATCGTCCGGATATAGATTTGGAGGTAGATATCCAAAGGGTACATAGAGACCCCTACAAGAGGCGTACAGACAGGAAAACTCCTAGGAAAATACTCATAAACTTCCAGACATACAGCGTTAAAGAGCTCATCCTAGGGAGATCCCTTACGAAAACAGATCTACGCCATAAGTCCAGTCCCTACCTTATCAGGTCCGATATTGGCGCAAGAACTGCGCAAAGACAATGGGAGCTGGGCACTAGAATGCCGGACCTAAGGTCACTGGGAGCACATGTCCAGATGAGATTTCCAGCCATGCTCAGGATTATGTGGAAGAATAAGACATATAGCTTCACACAGCCAGAAGAGGTCGACAATCTTTTAGATCGAATAAGAAGTGAGCAGGAGGAATAGGATTGGTTAGATAAGCTGAGTACTTCAAGGAAGAAAATAATAAAAGGAAATAAATATAAACAAAAAAAAAACAGAAAAAAAAAGGGGAATGGTATGGGGAGAATTTGAAAAAGCAAATGATTGTATAAGTAGGCTGTATGACAAAACTGGGAGACATGAAGATTTATTTGTAATTTAATTTGTCTCGCTCGAATACAGTAAACTGGTCAAGGGCACCACTCGGTTGCTCTGAAAGGCGAAGTCATCACCAGGTATGTTGGGGGGGTTCCTCAGGGGGGAGGGGTTCAACGGGTGGGGGGAGTCAGGGGGAAAAATAGAAAATCCTCATATATAAACAAATGTTTGATGCATAAAGGTATGGATGGGTACGAGCGTACATCAGATTTATGATTAATCCGTATAAGCTTAAGGTTCTGTCATGGAATATTAATGGTATAGGGGAAAAAATAAAACAGAACAGAATCTGTGAATTCTTAAGAAATTCGGACGCTCAAATTATAATGTTACAAGAAACACATTTGGAGGTAGTATTATGTGATTCTCTCTTTAAAAAGTGTAGGTGGGTTCAAGACATAATTAGTTCCAGGCAATCAGGTGTTACAAGGGGAGTTTCCATTATAATTCGAGCAAAATGTGGGATAAGCCTGAGAAGTTTTGAGACGGATCAATCGGGAAGGTGGCTAGTCGCAGAAGTATACATTCAAACTATCCCATATACAATCGCAGTGTACTATGGTCCTAACGAGGACAATCCGGTTCCGCTGTCCAAATTAGAATTAGCATTATTTACGACAACTAGTCCTCTAATCCTAGGTGGGGATTTTAATCTGATCTTCGACCAAAAACTAGATAGAACCTCTAGGGCCAAATACCATGCTCCCTTAAAATCACTTGCCATCTTGGATGCCTTAATGAAAGACTTCACTCTAGTAGATGTCTGGAGAAAAAAGTATAGATCTCAACCAGGCTTCACTTTTTATAGTAAAAAATACAAGAATTATTCCAGAATAGATCACCTTTTAGTTGACCAACACCTTCTCAAAGATATTAACTATCTTTCCTTCACGCCTACAGGACTATCGGACCACGCTGTTTTAGAATTGGTAATTAAACTGAATATAACTTCACCAAAACCAAGGTGGACATTGGAGAGATCGTTTCTACTAGATAATCAGATAAAAGTAGAAGTTAAAGATAAAACATCAGAATTCTTCATAATAAATTCAGGATCCTCCTCCTCCCAGGTAGAGAGAAGTGTGGAGCTCTCCTTGCCTGGAAAGCCAGAGAAGAGAGAACGAGAAATAACATCAAAGCCCTAATGCATAGACAGACAGGAGATTTGATAGAAACAGACGCAGAGATAAGAGAAGAAGCTAGGTCCTTCATGAGGAGTCTTTACACGGAAGACAAAGATCCCTTGGGGGTGGATTTAGAATCCTGGCTGGGTATAAAACATCTGCCGCAAATGTCCGAATCGGATAAAGCATATTTGGAAAGTGAGATAACAGAAGGGGAAATTCTAGGTCAACTGAAGAAAATGAAAAGGGGGAAAGCTGCAGGTTCAGATGGGCTGCCAGTGGAGATCTATTTGGATAATAAAGACCAATTAATAACTCCTTTAAGGGAACTCTTCAATCTTTTATTGATTCAAGGCTACTCTACACCTCCCTCATGGGGAGAAGCCATTATAACGCTTATACCTAAACCAAATAAAGACTTGAAAAGAATAGAGTCCTATAGACCCATCTCATTACTGAACACGGATATGAAGATTTACTTGGGTATTTTAGCCACTAGACTATCAAAGGTCATAAAATCTATAATTCACCCTGACCAGAGAGGCTTTATCCCAGGGAGACAGTTAAACGAACTAACGTTTCAAGCAATAGGGGCCATAGATTATGCTAACGCTAAAAATCTCCCACTGGCGCTGGTTGCCATAGATGCGGCTAAGGCCTTCGATCAGGTCAATTGGAAGTATCTATGGGCCACAATGGCGGCTTTCGGGTTCCCTCAAATCTTCATAGAGGCGGTTAGATCCTTATGCCACAGCCCAAAGGCAAAGGTCTTAGTTAACGGAATTTTATCTGAGTGGTTTGATATATCTTGAGGTACCAGGCAGGGCTGTCCTCTGTCTCCCCTTTTGTTTGATGTTTATATGGAGCCCTTTGTTTGTGGGATCAGAGAGGACAATACCATTCAACCATTTCAGCTTGGAAATCTGCCCTTGAAGGTGGCGTTGTATGCAGACGACCTTCTTTTATTTACCTCTGATCACTCAGTAGCAATTTCGAGGTTATTTCATCTATCAGAAGAATTTGGGAAATTGTCTGGGTACCAGATTAACAAGGAGAAAACGGAGATTATGGGGTGGAATAACAACACACACATAGTAGGTGCAAAACAGAATATGAGGTACCTGGGAATTTACTTAACTCAATCATTAAAAGATATTACATCACTCAGTTGGCAAAAGGTGGTTAAAGATATTAATAAAACTTTAACAAGATGGGGGAACTTGCCTTTGAACATTTATGGTCGGGTCAACCTCATTAAAATGACAATTCTTCCTAAATTGACCTTTTTATTTAACTGCATCCCCTTATCATTCTCACTGAAAGAAATTAACACTCTACAGGGTAAAATCGGATCCTTTATATGGGCCTGTAAGTCAACAAGAATCGCATGGAAGAAACTGAGGAGGGGTTTAAAAATAGGAGGGCTAGCCCTCCCTGACCTTTTGTCATACTGTCATGCATTTCACTTTAAAAACTTTAGGCTTCTTGCAAATAAGCTAGACGCATCATCACAGGGCCGCCTGTTCCAAGCCTTGTTAACCGACTCACCCTATGACCATGATTACTTTATATTTAAGTTTGGAGACCAGAATTTTTTTTTTTAAATTCGCCTTAAAATTTTACAGACTGCACTAAAAAATTGGGGGTTCATCAGGAAGACATTTAATATTCCCTATTACCATACACATTCCCCAATATGGGACTCTCCTGGTACACCTCAATGCCTCCAGGATCAACTGTCACAACCCCTGAAAACAGCTGGGTTTAAAAAATGGGGGGATCTCTGGGCAGATTCGGGCCTAGTGAGTTGGAATTCGTTAGTACAGCTTACAGATGGACAGTTGACCAGGTTCAAATACTATCAGCTGTCCGCCTGGTGGTCCAGTCAAAATATGCAATGGAAGGAAGATACAGATATTCTTGATGCAATCGGCAGAGGGGGGAAATGGGTAAAAGAGCTTTAATTTTGGTACAATTTAATGATCAAAGAAGAGGAGAGTAAATTGTACTTGGAGATAATAAAGTTATGGGGAAACTGTATTTCTGAGCCCCCCGAAGAAGTCAGTAAGTTATGGTTAGATTCCTTTTTTCTCTCACAGAGGCTAATTAAACCAGCTAATTTAAGGCGCAACCACCTGTTTACGGCTTATAGAGTCTATTGGACTCCGGCCAAATTGCATAAGATTACACGAAACAACTATTATTGTCCCCGTTGTAACAATAACGCTGCTGATGATATCCACATTTTTCTGGAATGCCCAGTCATTCAAGACTATTGGAAAGCGATAATGGATTTTTTGGGTGATGTACTTTCAATAACCATCATGTGTTCTCGCAGACTTGTCTTCTTTGGTCTATCGAAAGATATAATATCAAGAGTTTGGATACTCAATTTATTTTTTACATAATAGCTATCGCAAGGAGACAAATCTGCATGGAGTGGAAGTCAGCATCTCCCCCTAGATTTGCAGTATGTCTGAAGTATATAATGGAAGTGTGTAAAATGGATCAGGTTGGCCGCAGTGAGAACACTGAGAATGTCTGGTCTAAATTGATGGTCTGGATAAATAGGTGAGCGGTCCTGTGATTATGCCAGAGGTTGTGTCGGTCCTGTCCTCCACCAGGCCTAGGGTGCCTAAAATAGGCCTGGAGGAGTAGGATAAGGAAAGCAGCCTACCTCTAGGAAATCTCTGTCTGCTATGATACTGTTTCCATGGCGGACTCGAAAAATAACAGTATAAGAGGCAACAGTGAGACCCATCTAGAGCATACGTATTCTGGTGGCATATATGAGGACAAAAAAAAAAAAAAAACCTTTCAGCGCAATTTTGGGCGTTAATGTGGTCTCTCCAAACAATTGACAACTGCTTTGCAAAAATAACTGCAAACTGTTTTTGTGACCTCTAATTTAATTGTATTTTTTGTGACGTGTACGCTGTTTTCTCACCTTACCTTGTGTTCACCTTCACTAGCATAAATGTGCACACCTACCATTGGGTTACTTATGCATACACTGTAATGTAGTGCTGATATAACTACTTGCATCCCGCAACAAGAATTATAATTTCTTTACAATTCCTTTGTGGTCTCCGTTTTTAGCGTCTCTCACATATTGATTTGTTTTTCTCTCAATGTATTGTGTTCTAAATGATTACCAGTTGAGACTTTGTTTATTGTTCACACACTACTTCCCGGGTCTTGACTCAGTTAACAGGTTTTCCCCTGTTCTTGTTTCCGTTATGGGAATATGGGCATTTTGTGGATTCACACTGTCATGAGGTTTCTCTCAATTGCTAACTATGAATCTCTTGGGTAGATATTGTCTGACAAGGAGCCAATCAAATGAAGCATTTCTGGTAGAGTGCAGCAGCCTGAGTCTCAATGTTTGCTAACAAGAATCCGTTCACTGAATTAGTCTGTGTTTATTATTATTTGTAATTAATTTGGGGATTGTCTTTGTCTATCTGTAAGTCCACTTAATCACTGTACTCTGCACTTTCTCTGTCCCTTTATTCTTTCTCGTTTTCAGGATTTCATGCTGCACCGCAGCGGGGACCACGATCACTGGATTGGCCTCTGGAGGGATTCCGATAAGAAATGGAAATGGATCGATGGCACTGGTTTCAATAAATGGCAAGTCCAGCCTGTTTTGCTTTGCCTACCACCAACATTTTAAATGTCCTATGCAAATGTTATCTTGAGGATCTAATCCCAACCCAAAGTGTTAGAGAAAACGGTTCCTCGTAGGGGTATGAAGAGACTGACAATGGCTTTCCTATGTTAGATTAGCCAAGGTTTGGGGTGAATAACCCACCTGAGACACCTAAGATCCTGCTGCAATTTGCACAGTACTGAGCAGTGTAAATACAGAGTCCAAAATGATTGTGTTTGGACAATATTCTCATCTGCGCACCTGTATTTTGGGGCCGGGATGAATAATAACATGCACATCCCAGATTTCGCATACGTTTTTCAGAAAATGGCTTTTCTCATTCCAGGTCTTTTTCTGCATATAAATCTACCTGCTTTCAGAAAGTTGAAATTGTGAGTGGAAATACAAGTAGCATTCCCAGGTACAGGTGCGCAAATGTCTCTCAATTGTCCACACTGTTGACTCTTAATTGTCTCCTTAAGGTATTACAGCAATGACTGTGCATTAAAGTCTGCTGTATTTTTTCAAAATGTATTAGTTATCTTAATGCAAAATGAGAAGCCACCAGCGTCCCTTATGCAGGAAAGCCCCCATTCAACTAACCTACTCCCTTGGACCAGGGCAAGTCGTACGCATGTTGTTTAACTAGTAGTGTTGATGCCACTACCAATCATTCCAACCTCTAGCCATTTCCCAGGGAAGCCAATCTGACTGCATGGCTCGAGGGCTGAAACGAAGTAAGCTCCATCCCCTGATCTACTATATTGATAGATCGGCCAAAAGTCCATATTCTAACCCAGGTGCACCTCTCATTCACATATTATGAACACAGTTTCAACTTTAACTGCAATGGCATCACTTTTCATCATTGCCTCCATTGTTAAAGGAGGAGATTTGGTCTAGTGGCTTGCTGTCTATCTAAAAGATCAGGGTTCGTTCTAAGTTTTTATGGAGTTCAGAAGTCCTGGTTGCAGGTTCTGTCCCTTTGTCGGACTGTGCCCCTGATATAATCATTTCAGGTATATGACTTGCATTTTGCATACACTCTATATGGGGTAGAGGGCTCCCTTATAAAATCCACAAAGTGGCATGACCTAGACACCTCACTTTTCCTTGATTGCAAGATGTGTGTATGTATATATATATATATTACCTACTGGCGGTCGCCAGTAGGTATATATAGTTAGGATTTTTTTCCGTTGGGATTTCTGAAAATTCTATGTGGAATAACTTTGGTGTTTGTGGACGGAATTGGCTGAAATTTTCAGGAAAATGGCACATGTTGTTTCTGGGGGGGCTTCGTCAAGGGGGGGCCGAGAAAAAAGGGGGATCCCAAAAAGTGTTTTTAACATTGAGTTTTCCATAGGGCGGTTGGACTCACTTTTAGCTCGAACGGCTGAATGGATTTACACAAAACTTGGCAAAATTGTAGATATGGTTTGCCCGACGTGCCTTTGCTATGTCTCAAGATATGTGCTCCAGTGGATTTTGAGAAATTAACGTTTTAAAAAACAGATATATCTGTGACAGCGCTCCGGTTAGCGCCCCGGTTCGCGTACCTGACGCGGAACGGAACTTCGCGAAGCGAAGCTGATTGGCTCTCCGGTGTCTGTCAACATTCTAAATAGTCCGGACCGGCCACCATCTTGTCTCTCAATAGGATCGAGAGACAAGAGGAGGAGAAAAACGAAGGGGGAATTTAATGAAAGGGGGCAAGGTAGACCCCTCTTGACCCCCTAGGAATGATGTTGGGGTTATTAAAGGGTCCCGTGTGGCAAATAAAAAAAAATCGATTTTTCGCGGTAGAAGCGCTTCCCGGTACGCGAACCGGGTCGCTCACCGGTAGCGTAACGGGAGTTCGCCATTTTGTGTTTCGATGGAATTTAATCACAAGATGGAGGAAAAACAATGTGGGAAATGGGTATAAGGGGGCACGGGAGACGTATCCTGACCCCCTAGGTTTTCTGAGGGTGGCCGAGGAGGCCCATATATGTTGAAATAAAAAAAAATTGAATTTTTCGCGCGGTTAGCTGCCGGTATGCGAATCGGGTAGCGAACCGGGAAGCGAACATAAGTGAAAATTAGTGAAAAAAGGTACATTCCAAATTTAAAAAAAAGTAATTATAGTTAAGGTAGCTCTGAAAAGAGCTTTTGTGTTCTGTGTAAGTTCTAGGTACTTATAAGTAGGTACCAATACACAGTCTTACATTTTGTATGAAAACTCTGTTGCCCTCATTTGAGAAGTGCACACCATCTCCTCCGTAGATATCTTGCATGTAGTAACGCAAATTATTGTTGTAGATGGCGCCCATTCCATGGTCTCTCATATAAGCTGAAACAGACTTATTTACATGCTTCCTCGCTTTCTCAATTTGTGGACAAAATTGATTGGACCACCTCCATTTCTGTCTTTGGCATATATTGGAATATACCAAGGCAGTTTGAGGAAAAAGTGCCATTAATTGCTCAAAGGTGTCCTTCAAGAGCATTTCCAGACCTACCCCAGTCAAAGTGCCCAAATCATTTCCTCCACAGTGCACTATTATGAGGTCAGGGTTTGGCAAATGCAAAAAGGTTTTCACCAATGGTATCAATTGGTGACATCTCAATCCTCTTTGCCCAATCCATTTGATTTCCACATTTTGTAAATTGAGGTTGTGTAAATTTCTGTTATCAGCATACCTGTGAGCCCAGTGGATGTAGCTATGTCCAAGAATCCAGACAGAAAACATGGTGAGAGGAGGTTCTGTTGCAGTCAGATGAAGTGTGGGAATGAAATGGCAGTTGAAAAAGTAGGAGTTTGTAAAGAAAGAAAACTGTGGAGTTTCAGTGCTAATGGTTCATTAGCAGTGATTGGTGGATTTCCATTGCTGAAAACAGAAAGTTAGGGTGCATGGATGTGTTCTTTGAAAGATGTAATTTGAATGGTTAAAAAAATGATTTTAAGAAAGATTGCAGATGATTAGCAGGTATACTGAGAGTTCAGAGTTCATTTGAAACATTGTTGTGTGAACTTGTAAACATGAGAGGTCTGTCAGGAGGTAGTTGCTATGGAAAAAGGGCAGAATGGGCATGGGGGGGAAGGGTGTTGATTTGAAAAAAGTGAGGGAATTTCTTTGATTGGGTGACATGAGAGATATGTGTGATGAATATCAGCATTTTTGTGCCTTTTGGTTGCAGCCTCTGGAGTGCATACCTTTTGCTCTGCTAAAGAAAAATTGGTGTGTTTCTGAGACTGTTTTGAAATTCAAAAAGCATTTGCTAAGGTGAGATATGGTTCCTTTATTTTAGAGAGAGACTAGTATGCTTTTTGGAGAAAATAAGGAAGCCAGCTGTGCATTTAAAATGATGTTTTGTGTCAAGTGTTTGCATTATGTTTTCCAAGAAGATTTTGCATTCTTTTACAAATTGTAATTGCTGATAATGTGAAGTATTAGTACTGACAAGGTGTGCTTCTACATAGGAGCGGAGCTGTGTTTTCAAATTATGATCAGAAAATCGTTTTTAAGGAAAGAAATGCTTTTTAAATTGATAAGAATTTATATACTTGCGATGTGACTCTTGCAATGCGTCGCTTTTGTTGAATAGATGCATGATGCATCTGTGCTGTTTTTGCCCCATAGTGCTCCACATTGTAAATGTTAAAAGTGATGCATAAGTGGTGCAAGGGCCTTTTAAATACACCCCTGTGTGTGCATGGCCATTTTAAGTCACTTACCCCTGGTGCAAGGGCCTTCTAAATATGCCCTCATGTGTGCTTGGCAATTTTAAATCACTTACCCCTGTTGCAAGTTCCTTGTAAATACGCCGTCATGTGTGCTTGCACATTTCAAATCACTTCCCCCTGGTGCAAGGGCCTTGTAAATACGCCCCATGTGTGCTTGGCCATTTCAATTCACTTCCCCCTGGTGCAAGGGCCTCTGAGACTGTTTTGAAATTCAAAAAGCATTTGCTAAGGTGAGATATGGTTCCTTTATTTTAGAAAGAGACTAGTATGCTTTTTGGAGAAAATAAGGAAGCCAGCTGTGCATTTAAAATGATGGTTTGTGTCAAGTGTTTGCATTATGTTTTCCAAGAAGATTTTGCATTCTTTTACAAATTGTAAATGCTGATAATGTGAAGTATTAGTACTGATAAGGTGTGCTTCTACATAGGAGCTGTGCTGTGTTTTCAAATTATGATCAGAAACTCGTTTTTAAGGAAAAGGAATGCTTTTTAAATTTATAAGAATTTATTTACTTGCGATGTGACTCTTGCAATGCGTCGCTTTTGTTGAATAGATGCATGATGCATCTGTGCTGTTTTTGCCCCATGGTGCTCCACATTGTAAATGTTAAAAGCGATGCATAAGTGGTGCAAGGGCCTTTTAAATACACCCCTGTGTGTGCATGGCCATTTTAAGTCACTTACCCCTGGTGCAAGGGCCTTCTAAATATGCCCTCATGTGTGCTTGGCAATTTTAAATCACTTACCCCTTGTGCAAGTTCTTGTAAATACGCTGTCATGTGTGCTTGCACATTTCAAATCACTTCCCCCTGGTGCAAGGGCCTTGTAAATACTCCCCCATGTGTGCTTGGCCATTTCAAGTCACTTCCCCCTGGTGCAAGAGCCTCTGAGACTGTTTTGAAATTCAAAAAGCATTTGCTAAGGTGAGATATGGTACCTTTATTTTAGAAAGAGACTAGTATGCTTTTTGGAGAAAATAAGGAAGCCAGCTGTGCATTTAACATGATGTTTTGTGTCAAGTGTTTGCATTATGTTTTCCTAGAAGATTTTGCATTCTTTTACAAATTGTAATTGCTGATAATGTGAAGTATTAGTACTGACAAGGTGTGCTTCTACATAGGAGCGGTGCTGTGTTTTCAAATTATGATCAGAAAATCGTTTTTAAGGAAAGAAATGCTTTTTAAATTGATAAGAATTTATTTACTTGCGATGTGACTCTTGCAATGCGTCGCTTTTGTTGAATAGATGCATGATGCATCTGTGCTGTTTTTGCCCCATAGTGCTCCACATTGTAAATGTTAAAAGTGATGCATAAGTGGTGCAAGGGCCTTTTAAATACACCTCTGTGTGTGCATGGCCATTTTAAGTCACTTACCCCTGGTGCAAGGGCCTTCTAAATATGCCCTCATGTGTGCTTGGCAATTTTAAATCACTTACCCCTTGTGCAAGTTCCTTGTAAATATGCTGTCATGTGTGCTTGCACATTTCAAATCACTTCCCCCTGGTGCAAGGGCCTTGTAAATACGCCCCATGTGTGCTTCCACATTTCAAATCACTTCCCCCTGGTGCAAGGGCCTTGTAAATGCGCTCCCATGTGTGCTTGGCCATTTCAAGTCACTTCCCCCTGGTGCAAGGGCCTTCTAAATACGCCCCCATGTGTGCTTGGCCATTTCAAGTCACTTACCCCTGGTGCAAGGGCCTTGTAAATACGCCCCCATGTGTGCTTGGCAATTTTACGTCACTTTCCCCTGGTGCAAGGGCCTTGTAAATACGCCCCCATGTGTGCTTGGCCATTTAAAGTCACTTCCCCCTGGTGCAAGGGCCTTGTAAATACGCCCTCATGTGTGCTTGGAAATTTTAATTCACTTCCCCCTGGTGCAAGGGTCTAGTAAATATGCCTTCATGTGTGCTTGGCAATTTTAAGTCAATAATAATAACATCAACAATGTCTGTTCTGGAACAATCTCTAAATAGAAATAGAGTCTTGAAATTAGTTGAGATTAACATATAACAGAGCACAGGTCATATGTAGAAGCATTCCATTCCATTGCTATTTTCTACCATCAAGTATGTTGCAAAATCCTTCCATTCAATTGTTTGCTTACTGTTATTGATTTACTGTTTGGTAATAGTATTTAATAACATTTTTTTAATACATTTTCCACAGATTCAACTCAAGATATTCTTAAAAAATCAAACATGCCCTCAAGGCAAAGAAAAAAAAAAGAAGCAAACTTACACCCCACCTTGGTAAAAATGGAGGTAATGGACCTTTGCAGCAGTCCTCTAGAATTAAAAGTTGTGAAGTCACCAAAAAAATTCCGGGTAAGACAACAAAATCTTTTTTAAGAAACATTTGCAGACGAAAAAGTATCACTAGAGAACATGTTTTAGTTCAGAAGAAGCGAGCCAATTTAAATGGGAAGGAAAGGCCCCTCAAAAATGTAACTGCTAGAACAGAAGATAACTCTGTGCATGGTAGTAGAAGGAAAAATCTGTTTAGAGACATTCGTAGACGAATGTTCTGCAACAGGATAATTGGCAATTTGTTAAAAATTTTTAAGAAAGGTCAACAGAAAGTGGCTTTTTGTAAGAGAAAGAAAAATGTAGAGAAAATTATTGATCAGGCTTTCGAAATTAAGCAAAAGTTATTTATTTTGGTAATCAATAGAATTAGGAAACTAAACAAGGTAATTTATGATTTCAAACAAATAGTAGATGGAAGAGAGTAGTTAATCATAGTAATTTTTATGAAGTTTTCTCAGGAGAATGGATGCATAGTTCAAGTTGTGAGGCATTTTTCAATGAGGAGAGTTACTTCCAGGAGAATGATTTGGTGCATGCAGTTGACACCAGTGGTCGAGCATATGAGGTAAAAGATGGTTGTCCGGTTGAAAAAGAAAAACTTGTGTCTGCAGATGCAGAAGAGGTGTTAAGTGATGAGGTTTTAGGGAGACGTCCTAAGGGACCAGTGTACACCTGGAAGTGTAGTTCTATTTGCAGTGTGCCACAGGATTCCATCAATTTGTTTTGTGATTTTGTATGGACATTTAATAAGAAAAGTTTAAAACAAAAAATAAAGTTGTTGCAAGAATTAGATCCTTGCAGAGTGAGAGAAGTGACAGGTTTGCGTGGTCATTCATTGGCTTGTCTTTCCAGGAGAGTAAGCCAGAGTGTTTTTCATCATTTCAGGATGCTAGCAGTGCATCATAATAACGTGAGGAAATTAGTTAGAATGTTGTATTATGCTAAGAGTCCAGCAGTTATGCTTAAACAATTAAGCACTGCTCTTTTGCATGGTTCTGAAGTAGATGTGAAGAATATTTGTGAAGAAATTGAGTTCTGTTATTTTGCTGGTGAAGAGAACAATGTTGAAATTGACCCAGTAGAAGAAGGTAATGTGGAAGAGAGTGTACTGATTTCTAATATAGATAAGTTTCACAAGGAAATTTTTAACTTTCACGTGAAATCAAGTGAGAGGCCTAATTTCACTTGTGTGTGTTGTCGACGGACTTATTATAAGAATCAGACTAAGTTAGTGATGAGGTTTTAGGGAGACGTCCTAAGGGACCAGTGTACACCTGGAAGTGTAGTTCTATTTGCAGTGTGCAACAGGATTCCATCAATTTGCTTTGTGATTTTGTACGGACATTTAATAAGAAAAGTTTAAAACAAAAAATAAAGTTGTTGCAAGAATTAGATCCTTGCAGAGTGAGAGAAGTGACAGGTTTGTGTGGTCATTCACTGGCTTGTCTTTCCAGGAGAGTATGCCAGAGTGTTTTTCATCATTTCAGGATGCTAGCAGTGCGTCATAATAAAGTGAGGAAATTAGTTAGAATGTTGTATTATTCTAAGAGTCCAGCAATTATGCTTAAACAATTAAGCACTGCTCTTTTGCACGGTTCTGAAGTAGATGTGAAGAATATTTGTGAAGAAATTGAGTTCTGTTACTTTGCTGGTGAAGAGAACAATGTTGAAATTGACCCAGTAGAAGAAGGTAATGTGGAAGAGAGTGTACTGATTTCTAATATAGATAAGTTTCACAAGGAAATTTTCAACTTTCAGGTGAAATCAAGTGAGAGGCCTAATTTCACTTGTGTGTGTTGTCGACGGACTTATTATAAGAATCAGACTAAGTTAGTGGATTTATATGCAAAAAGTGAAATGGAAAACAATAGTGAATGGAAGGATTTTGCCACATACTTGATGGTAGAAAATTGATTTGATTTGGGATCGGAACAACGTATGTGTACTTATTGTTTTAACAAATTAAACCAAAACCGGATGCCTGCTAGAGCGGTTCATAATAATCTGGAATTTGTTGACATTCCTTCTGAATTGAAGGATTTAAATACTTATGAATCTATTTTGATTCAAAGTGTCCTTCCCTTTCAGGCTATTGTACGAATGGAGCCAAAGACAGGGAAATTGCCTCCATCAGATTTATAGAGAGGATTAAAGGGAAGAGTTGTTTATTTGCCTTTAGATTTGAAGAAAAACATTAATACAATTGGAGTAGAGAAAGTGGAAGAGGAACCTCTAGTTATCCTAGTTAATGGGGTTCCGACAAAGAGTAAGAAAATCTGGCAAGATTTAGTGGATGTTAGGAAAGTCAAAAAGGCAACATTGTATTTGATAAAAAATAATGAGTACTACAAGAATGTATGTGCTGCAGAAGAGAAAGTAAGTGAAGAAGAGGACAGCGATTTGGGTGCTGGGCAAATTGAGAAAGTAGAAGCCTCTAAAAATGAAGAAATATATGAACATTATAGTGTTCTTCCTTTGTATTCCAAGGAAGTCATGGGGAATGCTATTGAGTTGTTTCAAATGAAACAAGCCAAAGGGAGTCCCATTAGTGTTTGGGAGGAAAGTTTGGAAGCTAGGTGTTTCCCACAGTTATTTCCCACAGGTGAAGGAGGACGATATGATGAGCGACCTGATCAAATTCCTGCTTCAGAATACCGTACTTTACGATTGTATGCAGAAGATCCTAGGTTTCGTCAATGCATTCCCTATTTATTTCATCTACTGTTTGAAAGTGATCTGTCTGGACTGTCTTATGCAGTGAATCACATCTTGAAAAGTGGTGTACAACTGCGAAATATCTCGGCAAGGGACTTTATGGATAAAGTCAATGTGCAAGACAGTATTTTGGATTCTCACCTGATTAATCTCATGGCATGTCAGCGTGGAACAAATGAGTATTGGTTCCGTCGTCATGGTGACTTAAAATGTATGCGGAGGAACTTAGGAACTCCTACTTGGTTCCTCACTCTCAGCTGTGCTGAGTATGGCTGGGAAGACTTACTTGAATTTCTACGAGAGGCAAATGGAAACATTGAAAATATTGACTTCAAGACTCCCGGAGAACTGTGCTCTTTGGATCCAGTGAATGTATGCAGGTACTTCAATCATAGATTTGAAGCTATGATGTCTTTCATCACGAACAAGAAAAATCCACCTCTTGGAGAGGTGTTGATTTTCTTCTGGAGAAAGGAGTATCAAGCAAGAGGTGCTCCTCATATACATATGCTGCTATGGATCAAAGATGCACCCAAATTTGGAACAGATCCGGATGACTTAGTAATGAGTTTCATAAAACAGTATTCTACATGTGCTGTTCCAAAGACAAAGGAAGATAAAAGTCCAAGAGAACAAGTTTTACGGTTTCAAAGCCATCGTTGTGGAAAGTACTGTTGTCGTAAATTCAGAAACAAGGACAAGTACTACACCAAATGTCGTTTTGCATTTCCACGATCGGTGATATCTAAAGGAAGAGTGAACAATTTGATGTCTTCGCTGCGACATAATGTGACGAGGAAATTACCCAAAAACACATACAATTTGAAAAGAAACGAAGAGTTTAAGTACATCAACGACTACAACCCAGTGATTTTGTCCATGTGGAATGCTAACATGGATATACAGTTTGTGGCTGACAACTGTATGGCTGTGGCTCGGTATGTGACATCTTATATCACAAAAAAAGAAAAGACAGAACTGAAGGATATGTGGGAGGATATTTCCCATGAAAAGAGCCTCAGTAAGAAGTTGTACAGTTTCAGTCTGAAGATGTTGTCGCATCGAGAAATCGGAGCTTACGAATGTTCTGACCGGTTATCTTCAGCAAGTCTCTATGCCAAATCTAGGAGTATCATTTGGGCGAGTCTTGGTCTTGCTGCAACGCGTAATCGAGTTCTTAAACCTGTACGGGAAATTGAGTATTTAGCGGAGAAGGAGCAAAGCACTACAGATATTTTGAAGACCAACATGTTGGATACATATTATCCAAATAGAAGCAGTCACCTGGAGAATGTTTGTCTGTATGAGGTTCTACAAAATTACATTTTCAAGAGGAACATCAAAGAAGATATTGATAAAGGAGTGTATGCTGTAATTGGAAGTGAGGGATGTCTGGTCAAGCAAAGAGAATGTCAATTGGTAAATCATTGAAAATTGAATTGCGAATCTCCAGAAAGAAAAGAGTTTTTCTATTTAGCTCTTTTGCAACTTTTCAAGCCTTGGCGTGCAGAAGAAGAACTGCTTGGAGATTTCCTCTGTTATGAAGACTCTTTCAATGCAGCCAAGGAGTCCATAGAATGCCCTGTTTTTCCAAAATATCTAGAAATGTTGAATGCAGAAATCGAGCAGGAAGCAACAATTGCAGCTGAGATTGCTAGAGACAGTTCTCAGGACAGTCAGAGTTCTGTTTCATTGAGTCAGGATCCACTAGGAGAACCAGCTATCGAAAATGAAGCTGCCACTGCCATGATTGAAGTGGAAAGAGCCATGGCACATGCTCAGGAGGATGCGGTTAACTTAGAAGATTTGGAAAGACAACTCAACGTTGAGCAGAGGAAAATATATGACAAACTTACCAAACAAATTGAGCATGGATTAAGTCATGAGAAGAAAGAGTGCTCATGTACGTCGTTGAAGCCTGTCAGACTGTACGTGAGTGGAGAAGCAGGAACTGGAAAAAGTTTCCTCATTAAAACAATTTCATGTTATCTGCAGAAAAGGACTGAGTCATCGCTGTCTTGTGTTGTCACCGCTCCAACTGGACTGGCAGCACATAACATTAAAGGTATTACTTTGCATTGGCTACTGATGCTGCCAGTGGAGCATGATAACAAATTACAATACCACAAGTTATCTGGAGATGCTTGTTGTGAAGTATCTAGAGTCCTGAAGAAGATGAAACTTCTTATCATTGACGAAGTAAGCATGGTTTCCAATGTCATGCTTGCCTTTGTGCATTTGAGAATGCAGGAAGTTCTTAAAACAGAGTATGATGTGTTATTTGGTGGCAAACACATCATTGTTTTCGGTGATCTTCTGCAGCTGACACCAGTGAAAGGACAACCAGTGTTTAAACTGCTTACGCATTAAGATACCAGGAAGTGCCTAGGGAGCATTGGCAACATTAACATATGGTTGAACTTCAATTATGCTGAGCTGCGTGAAAATATGCGTCAGGCGAAGGATGAAGATTACAAGAATATTCTACAAGATGTTAGAATCGGGAAAGCGACCGAGCGTGGGAAGGAAGCTTTACATGCACGATTACTGTCAAATTTGTATCCAGAAGAAGACGTTCTGCCAGAGGATATTTTTCAGAAAAATTACTGAGAAGAAATCTGGAATATGTTTGATGCAAACTCTTGCAGAATGTTCCATCTTCAACAACAAAATGTTGAATTTAGAGAACCAAGAGATTGTGAAACTGGAAGCTATTGACAGAATAGAGCATATGGGAGCAACAATTATTTTGTCTGAGAATTTGAAATCTAAATTGGATTCATTGGATAAGACTATATCTAAAACTGCTGGTTTTGAAAAGACTCTGAATGTGTGCTTAAATTGCCGTATCATTTTGAGAAGGAATTTAAATGTTGAAAGAGGTCTGGTAAATGGATCAATGGGTAATGTTGTTGATTTTGAGAAATACAGAAATAGAGATGGAATAGAATTTTTAAAAATTAAATTTGATGGCATTGAGGAAGTACAGCTAATTGGTCGTTGCACAGCTAGGTTTTTGCTTGTAAAAGACTTATATGTTCGCCGTAAGCAGTTTCCTGTTTGCTTGGCATATGCGGTGACAATCCATAAATTGCAAGGTTTAAGTGTAGACACTGCTTTAGTGAATATTGGCAGTTCTGTGTTCAAAGAGGGTATGGCTTATGTAGCATTGTCACGAGTCAGAACTTTATCGGGTTTGTACTTGATGGACTGTGATGTCACAAACATTTGTGCGGATCTAGATTGTGTTAAGGAATACAATAGGTTAAGAAGAGAGTATGCGCCACATTTGCCTCAATATCCTTTGTTTGAGAAACGTGTGGTAGGCCGGAAACGAAGAAATATCAGTAATAGTAGGGAGGTTGTAGCAAAAAGACCAAAAGTCGATGAACCGAAAATTGTAAGCAGAAAGAAAATGAATTCTGTTGAAGATGTTGTTGGTTTTCAATTTGAAAATAGTTCTGGTGTCAACTGCTATGCTAATGTAGTGGTTAATGTTGTCTTTTCACTAGACACTTTAAAAGAACAGATTGTGATCAATTCGGAACAAAGTTTATGCTGTTTGTTGAATTCTGTGTTAGAGAAATGTAGCGCTGATAGAACAAGAGTAGAAAGTGTGTCTGAAATTCGTAATCTGTTAGACAAATGTTCAGGTCAAACGCAATTCTCTCAAAATATTCAGCAGGATTGTCAGGAGTTTTTAATGTATATTCTTGATGTATTGCAAGATGAAGGTGTAGATGTAGATTATCTGTTTGGCCTTTCTTATCAATGGCAGAATGATTGCGAGAACTGTAGGCTATCAAGTACTACTAGTGTAGACTCAGAAAGATTTATATATTTAACTTTGCCTGACAGTAAATCGGTATCCTTCAATAAGCTAGTAAAAGCAGCCGATAAAAACATGGAGTGTATCCAATGTAAGTCTGCAATGCTGTCCACGTTAATTATACGAAGTTATGGCCAGTATGTCATTTTAATGTTCCAACGATGTAAGTCTGATGGAACTAAATTGACAACTTTAATTAAAAAGTTTGTGGCTTCGCAGTTGTCAATATCAGGAAGGACTTTTGTAACTACAGCAATTATATATCATGACTGTCCTTCAACAACTTCAGGACATTACACAGCTTATTTAAAATCTGGAAAAGGCTGGTCATTCTGCAATTATTCTGTTTTAACTTTCAAAAAAAGATTGCCTTTCCACCTTCAAAATTCTTACCTTGTGTTCTTACAACCACAATTTTAGGGAAGGAATCTCGGGATTTGTTCAGAGGAATTTCAAGAGGTTCTAATGGCTCCTACTCTATATGGCCTTGTGGATAAGTGTAGTACAGAGCGAAAACTCTTTGTGTTTATAAGCTAATTCAAGCAGCAGATCAAAACAAGGAGTAGAGGAAATGTAAGTCTGCAATGCTGTCCACATTTTTTATAGAAACTTATGGGTGAAATGTCATTTTACAATTTCAACTACATAAACTGGATGAAAATAAGTTATCAAGTCTAATTAAAAATGTTTTGGCTGCACAGTCGTCGATTTCAGGAAGAACATTTGTAACTGCAGCTATTATATGACATGATGGTCCTTTAACAACTTCAAGATATTACACAGCTTATTCGAAATTTAAAAAAAGCTGGTCTTTCGGCAATGAATAGAATTTGACTATGAAGCAATGTTGCCTTTTGACTTGTTTTCAGAAGTCAGAATTTAGGGTAGGTAACTGGATTATAATGATTCTAGGTGTTGTTGTAATTTAGTGTGCTGTTTTAAATTGCTTTGTATGTCTCATTTTTCTTAAAACGATAGAGCTTATCTTTCAGAAAGTGGCGGGCAGAAAATAATAACAGCACAACAGAGTATAAGCTGTTCATAGGACATCCTTTGACGTCATGGAAAGTAAGTATGGCTGAGATACCCGCCACCCCCTCTCAACACGATCCCAAAAGGAGGGAAACCGGAAACAGTTCTTAAAGTTTTTGGATGTGGGAGGGAGTGACCCTCCCGCGGCCGTATTTATTAAAACAAAAAATTAAACATTAAACGTTTCATGTTATGTACAATTTCATTATCATATTGCGATGTTTGGCTAATCTTAACATATTCTCTAATACAGAGGTTCTCCTAGCCGAACTAGCATCCTACAAAAAACATTCTCTATAAAAATTGAAATTGTACATCCTAACGTTTAAGGGCCAACGGCAAGGTCATAACCGGTGTCAAGATCCCTAACCAGACTTACCCCTCCCACTTGGGAAGGGCGACAGCACAGAGGCTTACCTCAAGTGCAACTACTAACAATTTCCCTTGACTTGTCGGGGGCACTTAAGACTCGACGCCATTTAAAGGTCGTTCGAATACTTGTGTGTGGTATCTAGAAGGTATCGTGGACCTCCCCCCACCCCACACAACTTACCGCATCTGCCGTCGCAGATGACACTGGCCCCGGGAAATTCCTCAGGAGGGGGCTGTAACCCCTCCTACACAGGAAGGGGCCTTGACCGCCTTTCCTTAACTTCCGGCGACCCGCCCTTAGACGGGACCGCCTCCCCATTGAGGGGCCAATGGCCACCTCCCCCGAGCGCTCCCATCCGTGTTGGGTGACGCCCACTCATAGGGATCTACCAATTAGTGCTCACCGATCATGACCTTACCGCCTACCAAAATAAATACGACAATTCTTACTCGAACCTTTGAAAACATTGGTCGCTACGACCGAAAGAGCATGCTTAAAATGCAACACTACATCAAGTCACTTTAATCGTAACAACCTAAACGATATTCACCATACTTTATTATGATAAACAACAAAACTGAAACTTTCACAACCTGTAAACGAAAACAGCAAAAACATACTTAGAAAATTCACTTTATTGCACAACAACTTGCTGTCCTCAGGGGCTGGTGGGTGGGTCAAAATTGGCTCTTCGTTCTGTCCCGAGCTCACGTGTAGCGAGGAGGTGCAGCTTCGGAGCACAAGAACAAGAGGACGTCTTCTGGTCTTGCGTCTCTTTTTATCCGTCTTCAGGGCGGGCGTAAACCCGCCCCTGCCCGTCCCGGGGGCGGGGCTGGTTACGTCGGTGTCTAGGCCAGCCCACTCTAGAGCGGGAAAAAGCGCGCCCCGGCTACGCCGCTTCGGGCATACCAGCCGAGACGCGCCTCCCGCCAAAAAATGGCTTCCCGGGGGGATCGAGGCACTCCGCCATACGTTCGGGGGGACCGAGTGGTCGCCCCTTTCCATATGGCTGAGATACCCGCCACCCCCTCTCAACACGATCCCAAAAGGAGGGAAACCGGAAACAGTTCTTAAAGTTTTTGGATGTGGGAGGGAGTGACCCTCCCGCGGCCGTATTTATTAAAACAAAAAATTAAACATTAAACGTTTCATGTTATGTACAATTTCATTATCATATTGCGATGTTTGGCTAATCTTAACATATTCTCTAATACAGAGGTTCTCCTAGCCGAACTAGCATCCTACAAAAAACATTCTCTATAAAAATTGAAATTGTACATCCTAACGTTTAAGGGCCAACGGCAAGGTCATAACCGGTGTCAAGATCCCTAACCAGACTTACCCCTCCCACTTGGGAAGGGCGACAGCACAGAGGCTTACCTCAAGTGCAACTACTAACAATTTCCCTTGACTTGTCGGGGGCACTTAAGACTCGACGCCATTTAAAGGTCGTTCGAATACTTGTGTGTGGTATCTAGAAGGTATCGTGGACCTCCCCCCACCCCACACAACTTACCGCATCTGCCGTCGCAGATGACACTGGCCCCGGGAAATTCCTCAGGAGGGGGCTGTAACCCCTCCTACACAGGAAGGGGCCTTGACCGCCTTTCCTTAACTTCCGGCGACCCGCCCTTAGACGGGACCGCCTCCCCATTGAGGGGCCAATGGCCACCTCCCCCGAGCGCTCCCATCCGTGTTGGGTGACGCCCACTCATAGGGATCTACCAATTAGTGCTCACCGATCATGACCTTACCGCCACAGGTCCGGATAGTTGACCGGCTATCCGGACCCCCCACAAAACTCCTACCTAAAGGTCATGTTTTACCGTTTTTAACCAAGCTAGGAAGTCTCCTATGAGTAACTCATTGCCCACCCTCGACAAATGCACACCATCCCCCAAATACATACTGTCATCATTAATACAACTATGTGAGATCGAATGCAATGTCTTGGAACGGAACAACCTACTCACTTTGTTATTCAATTTTTTAACGGAATGATTCAAAGCAGGGATCGAGATAGCCCCCCGCCACACTTTTCGTGGGATCATATGAGACCATGCAATCATACACCCCGGAACTCTCCTTGCTAACCAACTTACCGTGGAAAGCATAGCTTCCAGGAGAAGTCGTCTACCGGTGGTGACTAAATCATTGCCCCCCAAATGTACTATGACTATGGACGGCGGTGACCTCATCCGCTCTAACAAACCCTCAAAGAATGCTTGAAACTGGTCAATACAGAGGCCGCCCCTTCCGTAGAAGGACACTCTGTACCCGTATTCCCCAGGTACATGAATCATATCACCTGCTTTGAATACGTCTGCGGCCCGTCTCACGTATGAGTGGCCTACGACCCACACCTCCTTTCTCTCAGCCGGTGATGTGTGACCGCTGGCCTGGTGTTGGGTCAACTGCACAGTCCGCCCTGCCGCGTAGACTTGCGCAACTGAAAACAAACAAAAGACAAGAAGCGTGAGTACATGATTACAGCTTCACAACATGTGCAATCGCACGTACCTCTTATAACAGTTGGAGGACCAACGCCCCACACGTTTCACTTGTTCTACATTAAGACCCCTGGCTGTCGCTTCAGTGGCAACCCCTATACGAAAGGAATGGGTCCCAAATTCACCCGGGTCCAAGCCCGCTGCGGCAATGGCCATTGCAAGCACCCGCTGAAACTGAAACCTCGTCAGCGGGGTGGCGTCTACATGCCTCAACAATGTCCCCCCCCATGATGCCACCCTTCGTGCTAGGTAATCTTCTAAGCACTGTACCGGACACATGGAGGACTCGGGGATCCTGCGAATGATCGTGCAGTCCCCCCTCCCATCTTGGTCAGTCTTGGACCTGAGAAAGGAGACAACCATCGCATCACCCCTGATCTGAACATGTTCCCTGCACAAGCCCCCCGACACATCCTGTTTGTTTCTTGCAACTAGCTCACTAACTCTCATAGCCCCGTGAAATGCCAGCGTAAATGCAGTCCGGAACAAACAGGTCTCGAAAGGGGACGAGCATGTGCTAGGGAGTGTGGCCAGTAACTGGGACAATCTATCAAAACCTATCGGTCGTCTTATGTCCACTCTGCGACCCTCTAGACGTTGCCACCCACGCAGCGCTTTCTGTACTGTAAAAGACGCTGTTGGGTCCAGGATGCCATGGGCCCTGGCAACAAAGGAAATGGCGGCACGATGCCTTTGAGCCGTAGCCACCGATTTCCCAGCCCTACGTAAGGACATCAGAAAAAGTACTACCCACTCTTCCTGACCCCAAAGTCCCCCTCTCTCTGCCCCTAAAAAGGCTAAATAGGCCTGAAACGCCCCTTCATATGCCTTCCTTGTCCTGGGTGCTAGACTCTCTCCCACGAGGTGACGAAGTTCGGGGCACCGAGAGACCAGAGAGCTTCGGGGAAGGGTGCCGGCTCTGGGTCCGCTGACGGAAGGAAACCCGAGAAAGCCTGCATGTGAAAACGAGACAGTGCATCAGCAGCCTGATTCAACACCCCTGGGACATGTTTTGCTCTGAATATCACGTTCAGTTGCATGCACAGTAGGACAATTTCCTTAAGCAGCCTCAAAATCAATTTACAACGGGCTGCCTGACTATTGATGCATTCTACCACGGTCATGTTGTCGGACCAGAACACCACAGAATGATCTCTGAACCCTTCTGGCCAGGTTCTCAGGGCCACCAGAATGGGAAATAGTTCCAGGAAGGCAATATTACTCGTCAGCCCTTTTTCGTGCCACCATAGGGGCCACCTTTGTGCCGACCATTTTGTGCCAAAGATGGCGCCAAAGCCTATGCTCCCTGCTGAATCTGTCCATAGCCCAAGCTCTTCGGAGGACACGGCTGGCTTGTTCCAGACGACTCGGCCATTGAAGTCCGCCAGAAATGCTAACCAAATCCGCATGTCCTGGCGGACCTCGGCCGATAACCTCGTGCGATGATGACTCTCTTTCAGGCCAACCATCGCTTGGGCAATTGAGCGGGAAAAGGGGCGAGCCATTGGGATCACCCTCAAGGCAAAGTTCAACTTTCCCACTAATTGTTGCAACTGCTGTAGTGTAACCTTGGATACATGTAAACATACTTGGAGGGCTGCCCTGAATTTCAAGATTTTGTTAGCTGGTAAACGGAAACACCCCTCCCTTGAGTCCAACTCGATCCCCAAAAACTCGAGGCGAGTCGTGGGACCCATAGTTTTACCCGGTGCCAATGGTACGCCAAAATGACCCATCAACACACGGAATTCAGCTAAGGCCTGTGCACATGCGGGATTTCCGGCGGGGCCAAGGAACAAAAAGTCGTCAAGGTAATGCATTACATTTCGGAAACCCGTTTTCTTAGTGAACACCCATTGCAAAAAAGTACTGAATTGCTCAAAGTAAGCACATGATATAGAGCAACCCATTGGCATACACCTATCCATGTACAATGACCCCTGGAACCCGAATCCCAGCAAACGTTGATCGTCTGGGTGTACCGGGAGCAACCGGAACGCTGACTCGATGTCCGATTTTGCCATCAGCGTCCCGGGCCCCAGGCGATTCAAGATGGCTACTGCCTCATCAAACGATGCGTATCGCACCGAACAAACTTCTGGATCAATTGCGTCGTTCACCGAAAGACCATGGGGAGCAGACAGATTATGGATCAAACGAAACTCACCCGGGTCCTTCTTGGGGACCACCCCTAACGGAGAACAAACGAAATCTGGTACCGGGGGTACACTAAACGGGCCGGCGACCCGACCCCGGCTAACCTCTTTCTGGATTTTTTCTTGCACTACAGATGTATGTTGTAAAACGGAAAGCTGATTTTTGCACATCCCTACACCCTGAAAGTCCCCTACCGGGATGCGGAAACCATGTGTAAAACCGTTCCGCAGCACCCCGGCAGAAGTCCGATCCGGGTAGTTGCTGAGCCAGGGAATCATTGCCAGGGTATCAATCGGGGTTGGTAAAGGCGCCCCTCGGCCTAGCTTAGACCTGTTTGGCGCCTCCCTTACCCCCATTCTCACTCGTTCTGGCTCTACACGATGACTCAGGATGGGATGATCCACACATACTACATTCGTGTTTGAATTTACACGACCCCGGTGGCCTAGTACACTTCCCCTTGTTGAAATTAAAACAGAAACCCTTTCTCCCTGTATTGCCCGCGGGCCTCGACTGGTCGTCGGTGCTCGTACTTGGTCGAAAGGGCGTCCCCACATTTTGGCGGGAGTAATCAACAACATTGCTCCCGACCAATGGCATTCTTAACATTCCCGATTCCTTCATTTTATCCCATGTCAGAGAATCGTAACAATCCCAAGTCAAACTCTTGTTATGTTCCTTTTCCTTCCTGAACAGATTGTCGTAACAAAACCAATGGTTACCTTGATATGTTGTCGAGTAACCCATAATCCGTGATTGATAAACGGGAAACTCCGGGAGCAACTCGGGCCTACGTTCCCCCAAAATCGATGTAAAAATACCCCATGCATTGCCCCAATTGCCAATGTTCTCATTTACCTTAAAGGCGGCCATTTTTGCGCGCCAAACACTCGGATGCATTAAGTCCTTCTGACTTTTCACATGCTCCACATCATAATGATCAACAAGCAAGGAAAAAATATTCACGTATTCCCCTGCCCAGATCTTTTCCTTTATGGTTAAAGGCACATGTTGTCCCAATCTCTCTCTACGAGAGGGTGCTGACTCGTCCCTTGCAATCGGCAATGGCCGCTTACCTGAACTGGACGCAGCTTCTGCCGCTTGCGGCTTGTCTATCCCCGCCAATGGCGCAGCCACTCTCGCTGCCTCTCTCTTCTCCCGAAGCCCTTTTATCAGCGCCTGTGCCTCGGCTGCCGTGGCGCCATCACTACTATCCCCCAACCAAGCTGCTAGCTGTGCTGCCAGCTCGGGGGGCATATCTCCCTTGGACGTCGGGGTGACGACAACGGGGATCGGATTCCCCTCTATTGGAACTGGGGTCGGCGCCTCGAGCGGTGCAGGGGGAACCGGGATGTCTCCACCGGCTGGAACCTTTCTCGGCCTCTTCGGTCTCCCTCCAGCCGGCGCAGGGCCCGAACCCTCCTCCCCGTCTCGCTCTGCCAACCGTTTCTTTATGTCTGCCATATCTTTGAAAAGTGCCCGCACCATCTGGTCGGTCGACATTTTCTTTGCGACTTTCTTTGGCATCTCACCGACGAAGTATCTAGAAGACAAAGAAAAAGATCAAAACACTCAAAATTGGCTCTTCGTTCTGTCCCGAGCTCACGTGTAGCGAGGAGGTGCAGCTTCGGAGCACAAGAACAAGAGGACGTCTTCTGGTCTTGCGTCTCTTTTTATCCGTCTTCAGGGCGGGCGTAAACCCGCCCCTGCCCGTCCCGGGGGCGGGGCTGGTTACGTCGGTGTCTAGGCCAGCCCACTCTAGAGCGGGAAAAAGCGCGTCCCGGCTACGCCGCTTCGGGCATACCAGCCGAGACGCGCCTCCCGCCAAAAAATGGCTTCCCGGGGGGATCGAGGCACTCCGCCATACGTTCGGGGGGACCGAGTGGTCGCCCCTTTCCATTACTTTTGAGGAGTTCTGATTTCTGATTGATTATATTATATGGGTTTTTTAAACACAATCATTTTGATTGTGTTTTTTTTCCCCGCTGTTTTATGATGAATACCTTCAACTCACTGTTTTCAGTGAAATTTGATATATTGTGAGAACAGCAAAAATAAACCCTTTAATATGTATAATTAATTCTGTACTTTGAATTGTGATTTTTAATAAGTACTCATCTTGTCTCATGCTCACTCATCTTTTACTACTTTCTATCAATTTTAAAATTTTTGTTCTCTCATTCACAGATTGAAAGTATAAAAATAACACGTGACTAAGTTAACGATAATTATAAGGTAAGTGTTTAGTACTCATTCTGTTACATCTCTTTTACATTTAACTTTTATTAGTTCCACTGCTTCATTTCTTTAACCCTCAGTTCCCTGCCTTTGCTACTTCCCTCATTCCTTTTTCTATTACTTTTTTTACTCTACTCTTTCCACTCCTGTTCTCAGTCCCTCTTTAAACAGTATCTCTGTGTTACTCCCTCTAACTGTCTTTCTTTTAACATTACTCTCAGTTTACTTACTCTTCTTTTTTAAAAAAAAAAAAATTTGAGTTCGCTCCCGGTTCGCGTACCGGCGCGCGAACCAAAAGAAATAGAGGTTGTCAGAGTGCTAAACATTCTAGCAATTTCTTATAAAGGGGAGGTAGTTCTGAAAATAACTTTTTTTATTATTATTTTTGTTGTTTTATATTGTTTTTATTATTTTTCTGAACATTTTTTTTGTATTTTTTGAACAGTTTTATATTTTTTTGTTTTTTTGGATGGGGGAGAAACAAAAATGATTCATTATGAAGGGCTCAACAGGAGCAACAAAAAAAAAAGATAATTTATTTCCTGGGGCGTTTTGCACATTTGTGATTGTCAATTGCTTTATTAATCAAGTTTATGCTGCTCTCTCTGAAGCAAATGAGTTGGCCACAAAAAATGCATACATGCTTTAGATTGCCAAATTTCATTTGAATATTTGGGACCATCTCCCTCGCCTCTGGTCCCGTCACTGCCTCTTCATTGGTGGATGTACTGGCCACAGGTCGGGGGTTATCCACCAGATCACGTAGTTGTGCAGCACTGTAATTTATAGGGTGCCACCTTTCCATATGGCGATGCATGGTATAATTACCATAACTGTATTTTTTTTCTGTTCCTCTGGACAGTTCATCTTTACAAATCAGGCAGGTAACATACTGGGCATTTACCTTTTTTTGTTCCGGGGGTATTGAAAAAAATTGCCAAATATAACTCTCTTTAACATGGGACCTTCTTGGCTCTTCAGGTAAAAACCTCCCTGTCCCTTGCTCCTCTTCCTCTTCTTCATCTTCTTCCTCCTCTTGTTGTAGGATGACCTGAGGAGGTGGTCCTCTCTTCCTAGGAGGTTGTGGTGGTGGTGGGGGTCCACCAGCTGCAGCAATCAATGAAGCCATTTCTATGGTATTGAAAAAAGGTCTTTCTCTCATAAAAATGAAAGTCAGAGTGAGGAAAAAAGGTGGGGCTTTCATCATTTGGGAAAAAAAAATGTTCTAAACCAATGAAAAGTGTTATTTTTAGGTCATATGACCAAGCCTTCCATCATTAGGAAACCAAAAGTAAAATGAACCAATGAAAAGTTTCATAAACAAGTCACATGACCTGTTATGCTTACGTTACGCGCTCCGCGCCGTGCCCCGGAGCGCTACCGGGTGTGCTAACGCGGCGCGTCATAAGACGCATTACGCGGTAATGTGATACGTCGCGCTTACGCGACGCGTCACGATGTTGCTTTCTAACGCGGTAGTTGCGCTAACGAAACGTTTACCGGTTCGCGGAACGGGTCGCGGAACAAAATGAAGCTAACGGGAAGCTGCCCGGTTTGCGGACCGGCAGTGAAACAAAAAAAAAATAATAAAAAAAATATATAAATAAATAAAAAAATTATATTACAAAAATATAACATATATTTTTGAATTAGAATAAGAATACATTTTACAGCTTTTGATATTTGCTATTAAAAAACTATTGAAATTCACTGAAAAAACCATAGGTTATAGACCATATATAGTTAGGAATTAGCATTTACAAAACCTTATTTTACTCACACAAAACCATTGAAATTCGCATTATAGTTAGATGCACTAACTATATATCGCGCACCCGCAATCCACTGCTGATGATGTCACATATTACATCATTCATGACATGGTCAGTGACATCACTGATGACATCACTGATGACATCTCAAATGACATCACTGATGACATCACTGATGACATCTCAAATGACATCACTGATGACATCATCTAGTGTCTGTGTGTTTTTGTAAAGTTTAAATATGTTTTACATATTGAAGAATGAGTGGATGTATGGAAGACTGAGTGTGTGTGTGGCTGGCTGGGAGGTGTGTGACTCTGTGCATATCAATGTGTACTTGTATCAGTGATTGTATAAGAGAGTAAGTATGTGTTAGTATATGTGTGAAAAGTATGGTGTTCTGTGTTTAACTGTATAGATGAGGAAATCGAAGTGTGATTGATTCTTCACAGGACTGACTAGGTGTATGAGTGCATATGATAGTCTTGTAATAATGAGTGACTGTATGTATGAGTGATTGTATGGGTGAATGAGTGAATGTGTGTGTAGACGTAGGAATCAGTGAGTGCGTATGTAGTAACTGGTATTGGTGTGTCATGATGTCATCAGTGATGTCATTTGAGATGTCATCAGTGATGTCATTTGAGATGTCATCAGTGATGTCATCAGTGATGTCACTGAAGTATGGTGTTCTGTGTTTAACTGTATAGATGAGGAAATGGAAGTGTGATTGATTCTTTACAGGACTGACTAGATGTGTGAGTAACTCCATGGATGAGTGGCAGTGTGTGAGTGTGTGCATAGGTGTATGAGTGCATATGATAGTGTTGTAATAATGAGTGACTGTATGTATGAGTGATTGTATGGGTGAATGAGTGAATGTGTGTGTAGACGTAGGAATCAGTGAGTGCGTATGTAGTAACTGGTATTGGTGTGTCATGATGTCATCAGTGATGTCATTTGAGATGTCATCAGTGATGTCATCAGTGATGTCATTTGAGATGTCATCAGTGATGTCATCAGTGATGTCACTGACCATGTCATGAATGATGTAATATGTGACATCATCAGCAGTGGATTGCGGGTGCGCGATATATAGTTAGTGCAACTAACTATATATGGAATTTCATTGGTTTTATGTCAATAAAATGTCCAGCTAACTATATATGGTCTCTAACCTATGGTTTTTTCAGTGGATTTTCAAGGTTTTGTAAATGCAAATTCCTAACTATATATGGTCTATAACCTATGGTTTTTTCAGTGAATTTCATTGGTTTTTTAAAAGCTAATATCTATAGCTGTAAAATATATTCTTTATTACGTCACGTATCACGTAGCCACTTGAGACGCCTCATGACGCGTCGCATAACCATGACGTATCGGCTCTGCAGCGCAAACAAAACCCGTAACGTAAGCGTGCCGGAGCACGCTTACAGATATATATATTTTTTTTAACCTTAATTAGACAAAATCCACACGTGCATATATCTTGAGGCCTTGCAAAGGCACATCAAACAAACAGTCCCTACAATTTTGTCAAGTTTGCTGGAAATCTATTCCCTTAATTTTTTTTTTACTGTTTCTCTTGGTTTTCCCCTTGTTACCCTTACCGGGACGCTACCCGGTACGCGAACCGGATGCTCCAAAAACACAAGATGGCGGACTCTACCGCGAAAAATCGCGGGGGACTTTAATATCCCCCTCATCAATCCTAGGGGGTCAGGAGGGGTTAACCTTGCCCCCTTTCCTTCATTTCCCCCTTCTTTTTTCACCACATCTTGTCTCTCGAACCTACCGAGAGACAAGATGGCGGCCGCTCCGGACTGTTTACAATGTTGACAGCTACGCTGCCGGTTAGCTGCCCGGTGAGCTGCCCGGTTCGCGTACCGGGACGCGCCTCTACGGCGTAAAATCGCAAAAAAATTATTATTTTTTTTTTGCCCCGTGGGGCACTTTAATATCCCCCCATCAATCCTAAGGGGTCAGGAGTGGTCTACCTTGCCCCCTTTCCTTCATTTCCCCCTTCATTTTTCACCACATCTTGTCTCTCGATCGTACCGAGAGACAAGATGGCGGCCGCTCCAGACTGTTTAGAATGTTGACAGACACCGGAGAGCCAATCAGCTTCGCTTCGCGAAGTTCCGTTACGCATCAGGTACGCGAACCGGGGCGCTAACCGGAGCGCTGTCACAGATATATATTTTTTTTCAAACGTTAATTTCTCAAAATCCACTGGAGCACATATATTGAGACATAGCAAAGGCACGTCGGGCAAACCATATCTACAATTTTGCCAAGTTTCATGTAAATCTATTCAGCCGTTCGAGCTAAAAGTGAGTCCAACCGCCCTATGGTAAAATGAATGGGAAAAACGTGTTTTGGGACCCCCCTTGTTTCTCGGCCCCCCCTTGACGAAACCCCCCCAAATTTTCAGGGGCTGCTCAGAAACGAAATGTGCCATTTTCCTGAAAATTTCAGCCAATTCCGTCCACAAACGCTAAAGTTATTAGACATAGAATTTTCAGAAATCCCATAGAGAAAAAATCCTAACTATATATACCCACTGGCTATCGCCAGTAGGTAATATACATATATAAACATATATAATCTGCATATCTATATAAATATAAATGCATGCATACATATACATATATGCATACATATGCATGTTATTTACATGAAAGTTTTAAAAACACTAATAAAAGCAAAGCTAAAAAGCCACCTCATTACAAACAGAATGGCTTTAACTTAAACGAGGGCGAGATCTATTGCATTTTCAATGCTTGTTTACTTTGGTTCTATCAAGAAGGCATTCAGATGTTTCACACATTTGCCATAAATTCTGAATGTTAGCACTCTAGTTGCTCATTAGATCACTGTAGTAAAGCTAGTGCTCACCAGGGAAGTCTGCTGCTAAACATGGTTTGCAGCCATTTTCCCGCATTTTTTATCCCGCAGACTTTCAGTCCGCATACCATTATCCCGCAAGGTCATTGACCTCGCATACCATTATCCCGCATTTTTTCAAAACGCATGTGCATTTATCGCGCATGCCTTTACAAAGAATTAAGTTTTAAAGGCATGTATGGTAAATGCATTTGCGTTGTGAAAACCACGATGACGAGAGAGGTAAGTGGGTTTGTGTTAATTTTTTCGTGGGTTAGTGATTGTGTAGTGTAGTGTAGTGTTGTGTAGTGTAGTGTTGTGTTAGTGTAGTGTAGAGTTGTGGTGGTTGTTTAGTGTAGGGTCATGCTGGGGGTAGTGTTTTAGGGTTTAGGGTTGTGTTGTAGTGTTTGCGTAGTGTAGGGTCATGCTGGGGGTAGTGTTTTAGGGTTTAGGGTAGTGTTGTAGTGTTTGCGTAGTGTAGGGTCATGCTGGGGGTAGTGTTTTAGGGTTTAGGGTTGTGTTGTAGTGTTTGCGTAGTGTAGGGTCATGCTGGGGCTAGTGTTTTAGGGTAGTGTTGTAGTGTTTGCGTAGTGTAGGGTCATGCTGGGCGTAGTGTTTTAGGGTTTAGGATAGTGTTGTAGTGTTTGCGTAGTGTAGGGTCATGCTGGGGGTAGTGTTTTAGGGTTTTGGGTAGTGTTGTAGTGTTTGCGTAGTGTAGGGTCATGCTGGGGTGTAGTATTTTAGGGTTTAGGGTAGTGTTGTAGTGTTTGTGTAGTGTAGGGTCATGCTGGGGGTAGTGTTTTAGGGTTTTGGGTAGTGTTGTAGTGTTTGCGTAGTGTAGGGTCATGCTGGGGGTAGTGTTTTAGGGTTTTGGGTAGTGTTGTAGTGTTTGCGTAGTGTAGGGTCATGCTGGGGTGTAGTGTTTTAGGGTTTTGGGTAGTGTTGTAGTGTTTGCGTAGTGAAGGGTCATGCTGGGGGTAGTGTTTTAGGGTTTTGGGTAGTGTTGTAGTGTTTGCGTAGTGTAGGGTCATGCTGGGGGGTAGTGTTTTAGGGTTTTGGGTAGTGTTGTAGTGTTTGCGTAGTGTAGGGTCATGCTGGGGGTGGTGTTTTAGGGTTTTGGGTAGTGTTGTAGTGTTTGCGTAGTGTAGGGTCATGCTGGGGGTAGTGTTTTAGGGTTTAGGGTAGTGTTGTAGTGTTTGCGTAGTGTAGGGTCATGCTGGGGGTAGTGTTTTAGGGTTTAGGGTAGTGTTGTAGTGTTTGCGTAGTGTAGGGTCATGCTGGGGGTAGTGTTTTAGGGTTTAGGGTAGTGTTGCAGTGTTTGCGTAGTGTAGGGTCATGCTGGGGTGTAGTGTTTTAGGGTTTAGGGTAGTGTTGCAGTGTTTGCGTAGTGTAGGGTCATGCTGGGGGTAGTGTTTTAGGGTTTAGGGTAGTGTTGTAGTGTTTGAGTAGTGTAGGGTCATGCTGGGGAGTAGTGTTTTAGGGTTTTGGGTAGTGTTGTAGTGTTTGCGTAGTGTAGGGTCATGCTGGGGGTAGTGTTTTAGGGTTTAGGGTAGTGTTGTAGTGTTTGCGTAGTGTAGGGTCATGCTGGGGGTAGTGTTTTAGGATTTAGGGTTGTGCTGTAGTGTTTGCGTAGTGTAGGGTCATGCTGGGGGTAGTGTTTTAGGGTTTTGGGTTGTGTTGTAGTGTTTGCGTAGTGTAGGGTCATGCTGGGGGTAGTGTTTTAGGGTTTTGGGTAGTGTTGTAGTGTTTGCGTAGTGTAGGGTCATGCTGGGGGTAGTGTTTTAGGGTTTTGGGTAGTGTTGTAGTGTTTGCGTAGTGTAGGGTCATGCTGGGGGTAGTGTTTTAGGGTTTAGGGTAGTGTTGTAGTGTTTGCGTAGTGTAGGGTCATGCTGGGGGTAGTGTTTTAGGGTTTAGGGTAGTGTTGTAGTGTTTGCGTAGTGTAGGGTCATGCTGGGGGTAGTGTTTTAGGGTTTAGGGTAGTGTTGTAGTGTTTGCGTAGTGTAGGGTCATGCTGGGGGTAGTGTTTTAGGGTTTAGGGTAGTGTTGCAGTGTTTGCGTAGTGTAGGGTCATGCTGGGGTGTAGTGTTTTAGGGTTTAGGGTAGTGTTGTAGTGTTTGCGTAGTGTAGGGTCATGCTGGGGGTAGTGTTTTAGGGTTTAGGGTAGTGTTGCAGTGTTTGCGTAGTGTAGGGTCATGCTGGGGTGTAGTGTTTTAGGGTTTTGGGTAGTGTTGTAGTGTTTGCGTAGTGTAGGGTCATGCTGGGGGTAGTGTTTTAGGGTTTAGGGTAGTGTTGTAGTGTTTGCGTAGTGTAGGGTCATGCTGGGGGTAGTGTTTTAGGAATTAGGGTTGTGTTGTAGTGTTTGCGTAGTGTAGGGTCATGCTGGGGGTAGTGTTTTAGGGTTTAGGGTTGTGTTGTAGTGTTTGCGTAGTGTAGGGTCATGCTGGGGGTAGTGTTTTAGGGTTTAGGGTTGTGTTGTAGTGTTTGCGTAGTGTAGGGTCATGCTGGGGGTAGTGTTTTAGGGTTTAGGGTAGTGTTGTAGTGTTTGCGTAGTGTAGGGTCATGCTGGGGGTAGTGTTTTAGGGTTTAGGGTAGTGTTGTAGTGTTTGCGTAGTGTAGGGTCATGCTGGGGTGTAGTGTTTTAGGGTTTTGGGTAGTGTTGTAGTGTTTGCGTAGTGTAGGGTCATGCTGGGGGTAGTGTTCTAGGGTTTAGGGTAGTGTTGTAGTGTTTGCGTAGTGTAGGGTCATACTGGGGGTAGTGTTTTAGGATTTAGGGTTGTGTTGTAGTGTTTGCGTAGTGTAGGGTCATGCTGGGGGTAGTGTTTTAGGGTTTAGGGTTGTGTTGTAGTGTTTGCGTAGTGTAGGGTCATGCTGGGGGTAGTGTTTTAGGGTTTAGGGTAGTGTTGTAGTGTTTGCGTAGTGTAGGGTCATGCTGGGGTGTAGTGTTTTAGGGTTTTGGGTAGTGTTGTAGTGTTTGCGTAGTGTAGGGTCATGCTGGGGTGTAGTGTTTTAGGGTTTTGGGTAGTGTTGTAGTGTTTGCGTAGTGTAGGGTCATGCTGGGGGTAGTGTTTTAGGGTTTACGGTAGTGTTGTACTGTTTGTGTAGTGTAGGGTCATGCTGGGGGTAGTGTTTTAGGGTTTAGGGTAGTTTAGTTGTTTAGTGTATGCTAAAGGCATATTCGTTCTAAAAGTTTTCGTTATTTTAATTTGCGGCCTAATAGTACATGCGGTATGCGGGATTTCGTCATATATTCGCTAATCATACTTTCTATGGCAAAATGAACCCCCTCATTTTGTTCCTTTTTAAATTAAATGTTTTAAGAGTTACCACTTTATTCCAATCAAGATGGCTTCAGGTGTGCCATACCTTTATAATAAGTAGGACTGTTAGCACTCTAGTTGTTCTTTAGAACACTCTGGGACATTCTGTCATTGGGCTATAGTTGGGCTACATCTGGCTGATATTTGGGCTACATTTGTTTTTTTTGTCTCTGGTGGCCATCTTTGGGCTACATTGGGCTACATTGGGCTACATTTGGGCTCCAACATATATATAGCCCAATGTAGCCCAATATATATTTTTCAAAGTTAATTTTCGTAAAAACCACTGGAGCCTATATCTTGAGACATAGCAAAGGCACATCGGGCTACCAGTCCCTACAATTTTGCCAAGTTTGGTGTAAATCCATTCAGCCGTTCAGGCTAAAAGTGAGGCCAACCGCCCTATGGAAAATTGCATGGGAAAAACACGTTTTGGGACCCCCCTTTTTTCTCATCCCCCCCTTGACGAAACCCCCAAAAATTTTCAGTGGCTGCTCAGAAACAAAATGTTCCATTTTCCTGAAAATTTCAGCCAATTCTGTCCTCAAACGCCAAAGTTATTCGACATAGAATTTTCAAAAATCCCATAGGAAAAAAATCCTAACTATATATACCTACTGGCTATCGCCAGTAGGTAATATAGATATATATATATATAGATATATATATATATATATAGATATATATATATATATATATATATATATCTATATATATATATATATAGATATATATATATATATATATATATATATATATATATATATATATATATATATATATATATATATATATCTATATATATATATGCGGTATGAATCTTCCTCAGTTACTCAGCAGTACAGCATGCAGCCAAATCGAGGTAAAGACGAGACCCAAATCGTGGTGTTTAAAGTTTTATTGCGCCCAACACCAGTCTTCCATGACGCGTTTCGGCTACCAAAAGCCTTGATCACATGCGCAGTCATGGGGCCTGGTCACCAATTTTAAAGTGCAAAGTGCGTGATGAACATAGTAAACATTCTACGTGCCTAATTGCATTGCAGTTCTAACAAAATAGATTAAACCAACATAATGTACTGCCAGTAAAATACAGATTAAAGTTCAATTTTGCTGTATAAATACACTGTATTAAGCTTGTTTGCACTGGTCTATATATATATATATCTACAGAACCTGCCTCCTCGAAGCCCCTTCTATCAGGGAAAAAGCAGGCACGGACCACAATGTAAGTGCTCAGTGTTCTTCTTTATTTCAGTTGGCCATAACGTGTTTCAGTCCGAAGACATTGATCCCATGACAACGCTCAACCATTTTGACACCCCGTTTAAAGTGACCAGTGCCACCATTACTGCAGAATCGGCATATAGACATAGAAAAAATACCCTTTGAAGTACTTTTTCATTGAGTCATATTATCGTGGTAAATAAATATATAAATGTATAAATTGGGTAAAATATTAAGTTTTTCAATAGCTGCCTTAAATGCACAAACAAACAACCAATTATAAATAGATCATAGATCCATAAATAACGGATTAAATTATCTTTGCCGGTTTTTGGTCTAAAAAACCCCAATGTCAATAAAGTTCATCATTAAAAAGGACACTTCATTGTTCATAAAACATTGCAACAATAAATAAATATATGAATAGATATAAATATATAAACATCCAGCTTAAAATTCTGACGGCAAGTTGATATATGCCAGCCATGTATTCAAATAGGCAACAAAACTTTTTATTCAAAATCATAATAATAGCATAAATGTATAAATTTCACTAAAAGTAAACCTTCACTTATAACCAAACCCTTTTTAAGTTTGCCAAAATTAACCATAGTCTACTGCATTGTTTGTCTAAAGTTTGTGACCTTTAACTCCAGTGCAAACTTATAACTAAAAAAATATATATAAATAAATTATAGTGTGCAAATTCCACATCCTAAAAAGTGCTAATACTAGCATTAAAAACGTTTTTATTTGATTTTTCCATGGCTTAAATTTTAGTACTTTTGGTAGTTACATCTTTTTTTTAAAAAGCACTGTCTGTGTAGTTGGGGTTAAATCTGCGGCCCTTTTCCCCACTCTGTTCAGTTATTTAATTGATATCACCCGGAAAAGATTTTCAGGGTTTACTTTACATCTCATTTCATTCATTAGAGGCACGTGTAAAGGTCCTCTGTGGAATTTAAACCTCCTGGGCTCTTACTGTCGAGATTCAGGATATATCTGGTTTCTAGTTTTCTTAACTGACCCTCCCTATCACCTCCTCTTCTGTTTGGGGGGATGGTGTCAATTAAATAGTACAACACATCTCTGAGGTTATTGTTGTGTCCCATGGGTAGGCACCCTGGGACACTGCAGGAGCCGGCCCTGGGGGGTGGTGGTCCCCAGGGCCCTCAAGGGCTTCCTCCCACCATTTTCAAAGCCTCGGGGTGGTGGTCCCCTGGGCTTGGGGGTCCGTCATGGACCCCCCATTTCTAATAATTAGAGCCCCGGGGAGGTGGCGGTCCCAGGGGCGTGAGGGGGGTTCCAACCCCCCACCGATTGATTTCAGAAGCCCTGGGGGGTGGTGGACCCCGGGGCTGGGGGGGCTGTGAGCCCCCCGCAAATATATTCAGAAAGCTCCAGGGGTAGCAGTCCCGGGGCTTGGGGGGCCTTTGAGCCCCCACCCATTATTTTAGAAGCCCTGGGGGTGGCGGTCCCCTGGGCTGGGGGGCTGTGAGCCCCCCCACATATTTCTGAAAAGCCCTGGGGGGGTGGCGGCCCCCCATTATCATACAAATATTGCACCCGGGACTTGGCCCACCCGGGGGCTAAATAGTAACAAACCGCGGGAAGCAGCGCTTTGTTTTTTTTTCTCTGGATCCGCAGATCTTCCGTGGATTTTGCCGAAAAAAAAAAAAATGTTTTTGGGCCCTGGGGGTCCTTGTGGGACCCCCTAAGCAGGCCTAGGGGGTCAGGATGTTTCTACCCTGCCCCCTTTTCGTGTTTTGCAAGTTTGTTTTCCTGATTTCTTTTGCCTCGGTTCTACAGAGGCACAAGATGGCTGCCAACACTTCCTGGTTTGGAGTGTTGACAGCCAATTCGCATAAAGCTTGTGTTCAGGAGGGTGATCGGGAGGGTGCGCGGATCCTTCGAGGCCATAGATATCGAAACTTTTTAAATGTTGATTTTCTCAGCAACTACTGAACAGATATACACCATTTAACAAAAAGGGATCTTTCTGAACCAAGGGCTACCTTTTTGCCAAATTTGGTGTAATTCCTTTCGGGCTGTAGCCGTGTCTAAAGTTTCCTATGGGAAATTGCATTGGGAAAACACTTTTTGGACCTCCCTTTTTTCTCGGGCCCGCTTGACGAATCACCCTGGAACTTTCAAGATAGGAGCTGACTGGAGCGGACCATGAGTTTTGCAAATTTCGCTACGATTCGTCAATCTGAGCCAAAGTAATTGGGAATAGAATGTTGAGATTTTCCTATGGATAATAGGTCCTAACTATAACTATCTACTGGCGACCGTTTTAAAGCCAGAGGGTACATGATAACTTGTATAAATTCCGCTAATGTTAAAGCCAAGAAACGTACTAGAGAAAAGATTCTCTTTACTAAAAGCAATAGCAGAAAAAAAAGAAGGAGGTGATAAAAATGCATGTAGAAAGATAACCACATACAATACTGAACACAATCGGGTCAGAACCATTTTAAACAAACATTGGCATGTGCTAATGTGTTTGGCAGTTGCATATAACATTTCCACATCTGCACTCTATCTATTTACACCTCAAAAAATGTAGTGTACATGATAGAGTGCAGATGTGGAAAGAAATACATAGGCAGTACCACGTGTATGTTGAAGAAGAGAATTATTGAGCACATCCGTGCAGTGAAGAACTCAAACATGTTATATGCAACTGCCAAACACATGAGCACATGCCAAAATGGAACCTGGAGAGCAATGACTTTCTATGGGATCAGAATGTTGCCAAAAATGGAAAGAGGGCGAGATTTCGTTAGAAAACTACGTCAAATGGAATCACGCCTCATAATCAGATTACGAACTAAGAGCCCGAGAGGCATTAACTTGGGAGAGGAACTTTATATAAATCTGGAATAAATGTGCAAATGAACTCCTGCCGATGTGAATGAACATTCGACGCCACATACTTTATGAATGTAAAGAAAAGCGCACTTGTCTTTCTTTTTCTTTTAATTTTAATTAATTGTTTCAAACTACATATCTCATAATGCCACTTAATGGCTAATATGGGCCAGTATAAATATGGAAACAGTAGAAGGACTTACTGACCGTGACCAAAGCCTTGTTTGGCTGAAACGCGTTGGTGGGGTGAAGCGTTGAATTAAAGGCTTCCAAAAGTATCCGGTTGTGCCGCCTCCTTTGTCCAAGATATATATATATATATATATATATATATATATATATATTACCTACTGGCGGTCGCCAGCAGGTAGTTATAGTTAGGATTTTTTTCAATGTTAAATCTGAAAATTCTATTTGGAATAACTTTGGCGCCGGTTGAAGAATCTGCCTGAAAATCTCCTCAAAAAGGCCTCTTCGAGCTCTGGTCCTTCCCTGAAAGTTTGGGGGGGGATGCGTCAAGCGGGGGCCGAGATAAAGGGGGGTCCCAAAATGCGTTTTTCCCATGTTAATTTCCATAGGGCGGTCGACCTCACTTTTAGCCCGAACGGCTGAATGGATTTCCACCAAACTTGGCAAAATTTTAGGGACTGGTAGCCCGATGTGCCTTTGCTATGTCTCAAGATATGTGCTCCAGTGGATTTTGAGTAATTTAGGTTCAAAAAAATGTATATATCTGTAAGCGCGCCCCGGTACGCGCTCCGGGGAGCGCTCCAGGCGAGCTACGCGACTTGCGCACGGAAAGCTGATTGGCTCTCGGGTGTCTGTAAACATTCCAAACGGTCCGGAGCGGCCGCCATCTTGTGTCTCGGTATGATCGAGACACAAGAGGTGGCCAAAACAAAGGGGGAAAAGACCATTAGGGGGCAGAGTAGACCCCCCTGACCCCCTAGGATTCATGTGGGGGCTATAAAAGGGCCCCGCGGGGCAAAAAATAATAATATTTTTTTTCGATTTGCGCGGGGGGAGCGCCCGGTAAGCACACCGGGGAGCGCACCGGGGAGAGCACCAGGGAGAAAAGAGAATGGCAGAGTTTTTAAATTTAAGTCATTTTATATAAATGGGAGGTAGTTCTGAAAAGAACTGTTTTTTTTATTCTTTTTGTTGTTTTATATTTTTTGGGGGGGTTTTTAAACATTTTTTTCTTTTTTTGGTTTTTCTGAACATTTTTAGTTTTTTTTGTATTTTTTAAGGGGAGAAACAAAAAACAGGCTTTTCAAAAGGGCTCAACAGGAGAAAAAAAAAGTGCAACAAATTAATATTTCCTTTGGCACTTGCGGTTTTCCCAAGCACGATTAATAAGTGTGATGCATTGCTCACCATAGCAAATTGTTTGACTACAAAATTTACAAACCATTTTAAAATGTGAATAGTTGCTTTGTATGATGGAGCATGTCAACCTGACTTTCGGTCCTGATGGGGTGGAAACAGTAGTTTGGGAGGTGCTGGCAGAAGATTGAACAGGGTTTTTGGCCAGTTCCCTGACCTCTGCCCTAGAATAGTTATTGGGATGCTTTCTAACCAAATGCTTAATCATTGTGTGGTTGCCGAAAGAGTATTTCTTGTTGGGATTCCCCCTTGACACCTCCTGATGACAGATTAGGCAGGTTGCTTTAGGTGCATTTACTTTTTTTTTGTCACTCGGGATAGAAAAAATTTGCCATATGATGTGCTCTTTTGGCTTGTAGGTTATGTTGTCCTCTCGGACGAATCTACTCTCCTCTTCGTCCTCATACTCCTCCTGTTCTGGATCTCCACCACTGTGAAGTTGTGGAGGTCCTTGTGGTGGTGGTGGTGGTGGTGGTGGTCCAGAAGATCCAGCAGCTGCAGCTAATGTAGCCATTTTCGACAGATATAAGTACAGGTCTTCCTCTCTCAAAGCAAAAAGGTAGAATAAGGAAAAAAGGGTGTGGGCTTTCATCATTTGGAAAAAAAAATATTCTGAACCAATGAAAAGTGTTAATTTTAGATCACATGACCAGGGGCTTCATCATTATGAAACCAAAACTGTTATGAACCAATGAAAAGTGTTATTTTCAGGTCAAATGACCCGACGCTCTTACGCTACGCGCCCCGGGGCGCGCCCCGGGTCGCGTCATGTAAGCGCGTCGGAAGATTACGTTGCGCAATCGTATTCGCTCAAGTGCTTTTGGGTGCACTTACGCCGTGCGTATCATGCGGACACGGCTACGCGATACGTCACGATCATGTTTTCGTTTGCGAAAATGGCGCTTACGGGACGCTCCCCGGGGCGCGCTCCGGGGCGCTTCATAATAGTACGCTTTCCGTTGCGCTCCCCGGGGCACGCACCGGGAGCGCTCCGATGCAACAAAAATAGAAAAATAAAAATATATTAAAAAAAAATTGCTAAATTGAAGGGACTGGTAGCCCCATGTGCCTTTGCTATGTCTCAAGATATATGCTCAAGTGGTTTTTAAGAAAATGAACTTTAAAAAAAATACATTGGGCCACATTGGGCTATATATATGTTAGAGCCCAAATGTAGCCCAAATGTAGCCCAATGTATCCCAATGTAGACCAATGTACTTATGAAGTGACACTTATAGTTAGGAATTAGCATTTAAAAAATCTATTAAATTCACTGTAAAAACCATAGGTTTCACACCAGTTATAGTTAGGAATTAGCATTAAAAAAAAACTTTGAAATTCACTGAAAAAACCATAGGTTTCACACCAGTTATAGTTAGGAATTAGCATTTAAAAAACCTATTAAATTCACTGAAAAAACCCATAGGTTTCATACCAGTTATAGTTACCTGGAAATTTTACTGACATAAAACCATTGAAATTCCCACGTTATAGTTAGTTGGACTCACTATAACTTGCGCGTGCAATGCACTGCTGATGACGGCACATATTACAGCACTCATGACATGGTCAGTGACCATATTAAAAATATATATATATATATATATATATTAAAAAAAAAATATATATATATATATATATATATATATATATATATATATATATATATATATATATATATATATATATATATATATTTATATAACGCTCAAAACCCTCCACGTCGGGAAAGGAAACAGCACTCAGGTGGTGACAAATATACAGCGAGTTTATTATTTGCAGCAAACAAACATTTGGGCAGAAGCCTTCGTCAGTGTTTCAACCATTTACACATAGTTCCGGTTTTAATAAAGTTTTGTGTGCAAGAATGGACATTAACAAGGGACCAGCCCTTCCAATACCAAAATGAGCGCCATCTTGGAATGGGTTCCTAACATAGGAACTAATGCAGAATAGTACCATGAATTGGTAGGCATACATACAAAATGGGCAAAAGAACAATCAAATGTGTATATAGACATGATAAAGCCGTGGATCGGCATTTGCCCCTTGAGAAAAGATGCACATCAAGCAACAAATAAACATTGCTATACTAAGAACTATGTACATAAGTTTGGCATATTTCATTTAACGACAATTCATTGTGAGTCATAATAACATCAATCCAGACAATCAATTAATCGATAATTAGATAACCATCACAACACTAGAGACGGCCAAACGTCCGGCCGGCATGAGACGAAAGATGCTATGTATAGCAAAGCGAAATGAAGGAAAACCCTCATCATAAAGATATCGTAAGTAGATCATAATAATTCATAGCACATTGTTAATTGATAATACAATTCATCCAGAAAGCCAAAGTCATGTGTCATAAAGACACAGAAAATGGAGAGTGTGAAAATGCAAAACAAGTTCAAAATAATCATGAATGATTTCAGCAAATCACACAATCAAAATAGTGTCCTGAGAAAAGATCCAACTATATAAGAAGGTAGGCATACATAGATAGTTTCCTACTCCTGATTTCATATGTCATAAATAGAAATAGCAACAAGACATATAACAGATGGTAAATAATGTTCTATACATTATTCTAAGGCGCTTCAGATATTACCATGTCATTTTCCGAGGTGGACTACCATGTCCTCCCCGCTATTCATGCCCTTCGGGTGCTTGGTGGACAAATCAATGATATATCTTGATTTAAGATGTCTCAGCCTTCTTAATCTGTCCCCGCCCCATGGATTATATGGAACATGATCTAGCCCAAAGAAGTGTAATTTATTTCTGTGTTTGTTATGATGGTTAGCAAAGTGCCGTGCTACTGGGTAGGAAGGGTCTACTCTGCCTATAGCCCTAAGATGTTCCAGCACTCTCAATTTGAGTTGGTTGATGGTGCTCCCTATGTATCTCAAGCCGCATCGACATATTAGACAATATACGGCATAGGTAGTACTACAGGTAATAAATTTATGAATCTTATTCGTTCTACCTGCATCAGGGATATCATAGTGAAGAACCCTCCGGCTATTAGCGCATGCTTTACACTTCCCACAGGGGAAGAACTCACTCATGTCATGTGCCAATTCTTGCGCATCATTGCTCTAAGTCTCTCAGCGCCCATAGAATATGGAGTGATCATCCTAAAAACGTTCTTTGCGTTAGTGCCTGTCCCACCCGATTTCTTTTTAAGTAGGTCTTTTCTAGGAATCTTTTTCACTTTCCTCAAAGTGTTCAGTAAAAGTGGATTGTCATACCCTCTGAGCCGGAAACGGGCTAGGCAATCCGAGGCGGCCGCCGCGAATTCCTGGTCTTGGGTACTATTCCTCTTGATTCTTAAGAGTTCCCCATAGGGGATACTCCTAATAAGTTTTGGTGGATGTGCACTTTTAGCAAAAAGAATAGAGTTCCCCGCTGTCTCCTTGCGGTACAGAGCGGTATGTACATGGCCATCCTCAATGTACACCCGTAGGTCCAAGTAGTTGGCTGCCACCCCGCTAATTGTCCCAGACAGGTGCACATCGCAAATGTTGTTATTAAGAGAATGAATGTATTTTTCTGCCGTGTCCTTGGTCCCCTGCCACATGATGAACAAGTCATCAATGTAGCGGTACCAATGTACAACCTTCCCGTTATCAATGCCTTCTTGTTAGCTTCTGGGCACCCGCTCCTCCCACCAGCCAACGAACTAGTTCGCATAGCTGGGGGCGAAGCAGGTGCCCATCGCTATATATATATATATATGTACTAGCAACCCGTCCTGACGTTGTCCGGGTAGGAATTGCTGCCGGCCAGTAGTATATTGTTTTGTAGGATTTCCTTTTGATAGCATTTCTTATCTGTGACAGGCCTGTGAAACTCTCCGATTCACAGTGCACTGCTGATGCACTTAAGAGTGCGCGTTCAGTAGTGTGTGAACTCGAGTTATATAGCGCAAACTCGACAACATGGCATGAGCACTATTTACATTACAGAAGAACACATTCATTTGTGGTAGGCACGGGAAGACAACGTAATTTGCCTGGAATCACAGGATGTTGAGCTGATGCAGAGATTCGAACGTAGCTCCCCAGCTCTAAAGTTCACAATTCTAGAACTTGTGGCGGGAGGTGTGTCTAAAAGTGAATGTCAACGCTGGCCATCAATGAGAGAGATCTGTGCATTTTTCAAATGGGTGGTGAAAAAATATGAGTATGTTGCCACCAATGTACTTACCGGGGGAGGGTAAACACCCATTATTCCGCAACTTTCTTTCCACATACCATCACTTCGCATACTTTCATTACAAAAGTACCATGACTCCGCAATGCCATTATAACGCATGACATTACATTTTATATGCTTTTACCACACATACATTCACAACAAAATTCATTGTAAATGCATGAATGGTAAAAACATGTTTTTTTTAATGTTTGGACAAGGTAAGTATGGGTATAGGGGTATATGTTTTGGGGTACTGAGGTATATGTTTTGGGGTGTTTGGGTATTGTAACGGTTCAGATATAGTTTTGGGTTATGGGGTACAGGGGTAGTTTTAGGGTTTAGGGATAGGTATGGGTTTTGGGGTACAGGGGTATTTTTAGGGTTCAGGGCTAGGTTTGGGTTTTGGGGTATAGGGGTATTTTTAGGGTTCAGTTGTAGGTTCGGATTTTGGGGTACAGGGGTATTTTAAGTGTGCAGGGCTAGCTTTGAGTTTTGGGTACAGGGATACAGGGATATTTTTAGGGTTCAAGGCTAGGTTTGGGTTCTAGGATACAGGGGTATATTAGGGTTCAGGGGTAGGTTTGGGTTTTGGGGTACAGGGTTATTTTTAGGGTTCAGCGCTAGGTTTGGGTTTTGGGGTACAGGGGTATTTTTAGGGTTCAGGGGTAGGTTTGGGTTTTGGGGTGCAGGGGTATTTTATGGTTCAGGGGTATGTTTCGGTTTTGGGGTACAGGGGTATTTTTAGGGTTCAGGGCTGGGTTTGGGTTTTGGGGTACAGGGGTATTTTTAGGGTTGAGGGATAGGTTTGGGTTTTGGGGTACAGGGTACATTTATAGGATTGAGATGGATTAGTGTTTAATGGTGTTAGGGTATTTTAAGGAGTAAGGTTGCGTTATGATTATGAACTGCAGGGGTATTTAAAGGGAGCAGGGTTGGATTAGTTTTTACGGTGTAAAGGGTAATAAAATAAAATAATAAATAAAAATAATATAAATAATGCAATTTAAAAGAATACATGTTTTAATTAAATTAACCCACCGCATCTAGTCTCAGTAAAGTGCCGCTGCACTCTTGGCAGTTCGTGACTTCACGGAGGGATTGGGATCACTGTATCATCTCTCTCAGGCCGATATTGAGTTTGGACCAAATGCGGGTGAAGCTATGGGGACCCAGGAGGACAATTTAACTCACCAGCTTCTGCCTGCCAAGATCCGCAACCCACGCTTTCATTTCGCTTAGGGCCCACCACAGGACACAGGGTTTGGGAGAAAGGAACTTACCTGCAAGCCGCGAGTGGTGCATGCTGGTACTTGCAGTCCGCCTACGCAACTGCAGTACTGTTCGTGACTTTACTCCGCCCACCTGAGCATCCACCAACGGAAGAATGATTGGGACTACTTTGCGGGTGCCTGTCGGGATTTGCTGTGATGGAGCAGGCATCTGATGAAGGCACAGACTGAAACGCGTCATACCATGGCTTCCGTGATATTAAATTTTCTTCTGGTATTCCCCGCTGTGTCTCTCCGATTCTTTCAAGTAAGGAATCTTTCGTGATATATATATATATATATAGTGACCCGGCTACAGTACTTACCATCGAGATGCAGCCTGGGAACTGTAGTTTCAACACGGGCTGTATTCTCTTCGAGTAGTCGGGTCAGCTGATCTCCCGCCAATGGGAGTGCCACAACAAGTTTAAAGGTGGTAGGAGGTGCATCCCTGGTAAACTAGCGGCATCTGAGGAAGGCGGTAAGCCGAAATGCATAATGCCCAGCTGTTACACGTGAAATAAAGGCGTCCTGTAAAGTACCCCGCTGTGTCCTTGGATTACTTGGTGGAAGTGATCGTTTTGGGAATTTTTACGCGTTTGCCAGGAGCGCGTTACTTGGACCAGCCTCACAAGTTGTCCCGGGAGTTTGCTGGCAAACGAACTGTGACTTTCAAGGTATTGAATCTCCCGAGACCGCCTCATGAACGAGCCTCGCAAGTGGTTGCTGTCAATGATGGGCCGTGACTGCACGGGGGAGAGAGATGATCGCACTCTCTCCACAACCTGGCTTGTTTCGTGTTTTGAGGTGGAGGCGTAGGGGACCAGAGGGACGCCTTAGCACTGCAGTAAGGGGACACCAGCTGCTACACGGCACCACCCTTGAGAGGCTAATTTCAGCGCCCACATGGACTAATAGTGACCCGGCTACAGTACTTACCATCGAGATGCAGCCTGGGAACTGTAGTTTCAACACGGGCTGTATTCTCTTCGAGTAGTCGGGTCAGCTGATCTCCCGCCAATGGGAGTGCCACAACAAGTTTAAAGGTGGTAGGAAGTGCATCCCTGGTAAACTAGCGGCATCTGAGGAAGGCGGTAAGCCGAAATGCATAATGCCCAGCTGTTACACGTGAAATAAAGGCGTCCTGTAAAGTACCCCGCTGTGTCCTTGGATTACTTGGTGGAAGTGATCGTTTTGGGAATTTTTACGCGTTTGCCAGGAGCGCGTTACTTGGACCAGCCTCACAAGTTGTCCCGGGAGTTTGCTGGCAAACGAACTGTGACTTTCAAGGTATTGAATCTCCCGAGACCGCCTCATGAACGAGCCTCGCAAGTGGTTGCTGTCAATGATGGGCCGTGACTGCACGGGGGAGAGAGATGATCGCACTCTCTCCACAACCTGGCTTGTTTCGTGTTTTGAGGTGGAGGCGTAGGGGACCAGAGGGACGCCTTAGCACTGCAGTAAGGGGACACCAGCTGCTACACGGCACCACCCTTGAGAGGCTAATTTCAGCGCCCACATGGACTAATAGTGACCCGGCTACAGTACTTACCATCGAGATGCAGCCTGGGAACTGTAGTTTCAACACGGGCTGTATTCTCTTCGAGTAGTCGGGTCAGCTGATCTCCCGCCAATGGGAGTGCCACAACAAGTTTAAAGGTGGTAGGAGGTGCATCCCTGGTAAACTAGCGGCATCTGAGGAAGGCGGTAAGCCGAAATGCATAATGCCCAGCTGTTACACGTGAAATAAAGGCGTCCTGTAAAGTACCCCGCTGTGTCCTTGGATTACTTGGTGGAAGTGATCGTTTTGGGAATTTTTACGCATTTGCCAGGAGCGCGTTACTTGGACCAGCCTCACAAGTTGTCCCGGGAGTTTGCTGGCAAACGAACTGTGACTTTCAAGGTATTGAATCTCCCGAGACCGCCTCATGAACGAGCCTCGCAAGTGGTTGCTGTCAATGATGGGCCGTGACTGCACGGGGGAGAGAGATGATCGCACTCTCTCCACAACCTGGCTTGTTTCGTGTTTTGAGGTGGAGGCGTAGGGGACCAGAGGGACGCCTTAGCACTGCAGTAAGGGGACACCAGCTGCTACACGGCACCACCCTTGAGAGGCTAATTTCAGCGCCCACATGGACTAATAGTGACCCGGCTACAGTACTTACCATCGAGATGCAGCCTGGGAACTGTAGTTTCAACACGGGCTGTATTCTCTTCGAGTAGTCGGGTCAGCTGATCTCCCGCCAATGGGAGTGCCACAACAAGTTTAAAGGTGGTAGGAGGTGCATCCCTGGTAAACTAGCGGCATCTGAGGAAGGCGGTAAGCCGAAATGCATAATGCCCAGCTGTTACACGTGAAATAAAGGCGTCCTGTAAAGTACCCCGCTGTGTCCTTGGATTACTTGGTGGAAGTGATCGTTTTGGGAATATATATATATATATATATATATATATATATATATATATATATATATATATATATATATATATATATATATATATATAAATACACATATATACAATCATATATTTGATGTTTTAATAATGTACTTTTACAATGTTGATGACTTTACCACACATGCATTAGCGTTAAAATGGCATGCGTGATAAATTCATATGAGTTGTAAAAGTTTTAGAAATGATGTCTTTGCGGAGTAATAGTCCCGCTTTTTAAAAATTGCGGAGTGATGGTATGCGGGATGTTGGTTTGCGGAATATCATCATATATTCCCGGAGGAGGGATAGTTCCTTTCTTGCTATTTCCTTGGAGGCGAGCCTTGTGTCCGGATGTGCGTGGCGCGAGGCCTTTGCGCAACAGAAGTGCAAAATTACCAGTGTGTGCTTCAGGCGTCACCGGAGGTTTGGGCGAGATTACATTTCCTGCACAATGGCCCCTGTTTGTGCTCCTTCCGGCCCTTGGGAATAGCGCCATGCCTGACCTCCATACAGTAAAGCAGGTGCACGTCACTGGGAGCGCGGGGCAAGCACACCCGGAGCTGGAATGTACAGAACCTGGGGAAAAAAAACAATGAAATATTGGGCACAACGCTCGCTTTTTTTTCTGTAATCCCACGACCTGCACATGCCCACGCCCCAGTACACGCCCACAGCACACAATATGAGACATGGCATGAAGGGCGAAACGTACCACACGCCCCCAGCGTTTGTCACGCCATGAGCACACGCCCACAGCACAACGCAGACACGCCCACAAGGGACTACTTTGCTGGCACTGTTCTTTTACCTTTTAAATGTATATGGTCGGCGTCTGCATAGCCTATGTCCTTCTGCTGCAACTGCCCATTCCAACGCTGTATTGGGTGTTGTGATTGGTGCTGTGGTTCCTGAGATTACCCCCTCAAAGGTTTGGCCTCTCTCTTTATTATATTAGTATAGATATATATAATTATTTGGGGTGTATTAGTGATTGTGAATGGTGAATGAGAGGGTGCATGAGTGTCTGAATGGGTGTTTAAGCATATCAGGTTGGAAACGGTCTATAGCCAAGTAAATTCGAACCTCATAAAAACTGTATGATATTCATTATGATATATATATTTGTCAATACCCAGTGATTAAGTGAAAAAGTCACCCAGCAAACCAATTTGGAAAAAGATTATTTCATTTATTTATTATAAGGCTTTTTCAAATATTTTTATCTTTTTGTAGTATTTTTGTTATTTATAAAAATCTTTTTTTCATATTATTACATAGCAGTTAATCATATAGTTGATAAATCACATACATAAATTATTAAAACAGTTATAGACAGACAGTAGATGAAAAGAGAACAAATAGTGTTAGCAGTACGGCAAGATGGGTGTTTAAGCATATACATAAGAGTCTGTATGGGTGAATGACATGGTACGTGAGTTGCTGTCTCATTGCATCAATGGGTGTGTAAGTAGGTGTATGGGTGACTGTATGTGTGAGAGAATGGGTATTTGAGTGGTTGTATGGGTGAGCAAGTGAGTATGAGAGAGGTTAGGTAAATATGTTATTCTCTCAGTCACTGTATAATTGAGTGAGTATATGGTGAGTTAGTGGTAGTGTGTCTGACTGTATGGGTGAGTGAGTAGGTGAGTGAGTAGGTGAGTGAGTAGGTGTATTATTAACTAATTTACTGTGTCTGTAGTTGTATGGGTGTATGACTGGATGTGCAAGTGTGTCTCTGTCTCTATAACTAGATCTGTGACTGGCTGTATTGGTAAGTAAGTAGGTGCATGAGTGTCTGTATATGCAAGTTACAGGTACTCTTAGTAGCTCTAATGGTGAGTTGATGTTTTACTGGCTGTATGGATGACTGACGAAATGTGTGAGTGCTTGTATGTGTTCTGAAAATGAGTTTGTTAGCCATTGTGTGGAAGTGGTTGCATGACATGTTTTATGCGGGTGTAAGTTGATGTGTCAGTGTTTATCTGGATGATTTCATCAGTGATGTACTTTCACATGTCATCAGTGATGTCATTTGATATGTCATCAGTGATGTCACTGACCATGTCATGAGTGATGTAATATGTTAGGTCTTAAGCATGGAGATGGCTCAGCTAACTATAACTGCTGAATTTCTCTGGTTATTGTTGTATTTGTCATCTATTTATTAAAATATTAAATCAATCATCCCTTTTCAAGATATTTTTGATTATCACAACGATATTGCAATTGCCAAGGGCGCACCACAAATACCGTGTGTTGTTGACAAGTTTAAAAAACATATATAGACATAATTTACATAAACTTTCAGTGTAGCTGTTTAGTGAAATACTAATTTAACTTTTCCCTTTGTACTCATTTGTTGAAAAAACTACATAAAAAAATGCATTTTCAAAGCAACACCAGAGGTTTGAATGATGTCAGCAGTCACAAATACAAATAGCAAAGTGTAAAAAAAGATATAGATATATAAACATATTTTACACAAAGTTTAAGTCTATTCGTTTAGTCACACATTGGTTTAACTATTTTGAACAACACATTTGTAAAAAACAACAGTTTCCAAAAATAACTTTCTGCAACAGAACTCACCAATAGCACACAACTAGCAAACACTCCTCAACCTACCCATTAACACCCAAACTGATTTTGAGAATTGCATGGTGCTGGTTTTTAACTTTTTAAGGCTATTTCTACAATAATAAATTGGCATCACAAGAAGACCTACAACTGGTTGAAGTTGTTGAACACCAGGATGACTCAGTTATACATGAACAGTCTTCTGATGAAGAACTAGCAATAAAGAAACAATGCATATCTTGGGATTTTCCATTTTATAAATTGAGGCCCACAACTAGATTGGTGAGGTGCAGCATACGTGAGATGACATTATCTCAAAGCACAGCAAAACATAATATTCATGTGGTACAACAAGCACGTTATACCACTTGAAAGCATACCAGAAGAAGCAACTTTAAATTGCACAGGGAAAAAACAGGAGAGAGATAATCAGTGTCCAGACCTCTAGCCCCTGCTCCTGAAGACAGAGTTCCAGCTTAAGTGCAGAGTAGATGCAGTGAGCTGTCTACAGAACTAAAGTATATTGCTACCTTCTGCATGAACTATAACAACATTGTAACAGCGAGGGAGCAGTTTATGGATGTAATTTTGCAGACTGCAAAAAACCATACTCGTTCATTTTTTGTTATTTTTTATTGCAGCAGTCCAGGCGCTGTGAAAAAAACTGTAAGCAAAGAAAAACGTATTATGATTTCATTTTAAACATTACGCAACAAAAACAAGATTCAATGGTGAAGTGGAGAAGTGACTTCTAAGATGCAACTTAAGGCTGTTGGTATAATAGTACCTCCATTTACTTGTTATCAGTAGTAACAGAATGTAGTCCTGTAATGTTTTATAAATTCCTTTCCTGCAGCTAAAAAAGAGTCTTTCATTTCTAACAACTTGCTATAGACAATACCCCTAACAGGCCAAATAATGTCTCAGAGTCTTATAATTCATATGCATGTCCACACAATACCACATTTTGTTATCCTTAATTGTTCTTAGCACTTCAGTTCAAGATAAAAGCAGATATAAGTTTGGTAACTTTATACATAGTCTTGATTTGAATTACATGTTTAAATCATTGTGCTCTGTCCACCCACTTTGACATCTTAAATATATTGTTTTGTGCCCAGAGGTTATGTTAACTCCTTCATGAAATATGATTGCTATAGTTGTGAAAGTTATTTTTGAAATAAAAATGTGTCCAGCTACAAAGTTTGTAATTTCAGTTTCTAATTTAGTACCATCCACTCTGCATTGTTGTAGCATGACTATTACATATTTCCCATATCCTTTGTAGTAACAAGGTAAAACCAAGTTCTGATATGCAGTTTGGACAGGTCATATCTTGATGGGCATTTTTGGTTGAATTTTCAAAGGCCATAACTTTACAATCTGGTAATCTCAAGTAGAGGACCCATTACGTATTGATTTCAGCGCTAGAGGTAAATTCAAAAGGATCACAGTTATGGCTCCATTTAAAGGTTAAACCAAATAATTCATCGGTATTCACATCCTCTTCCTCTAATAGTCCTAACATTACCATTAAAAATTCTTGAGCATCCTGCTGAACATTTTGAGAAAACACTAGCAATCCAGTATACTACTCTACATTTTAGACATTTCTGCAGCTCTGTTGATGGTATATTGCCTGTCTTTGGCTCCATACGGACTATAGCCTGAAATGGAAGTACACTTTGGATAAGAATTGACTCAAACATTTAATCCTTAAAGTGGTTCTGAAATGGGAACCAGTGCTACCTTGTTATGCACAGATCTATAAGGCGTTTTATTATCCTCTAATTTACTGTAACAGTACTTACATATAACTTGCCGTATGGACAAGACAAAGCATTCCTCCACAAATAAGTACACAGAACACTTACAAGTCAACAGTCAGTGTTTCAATCTTGTAGTGAGTGTGACCACAACATACACAAACATACTTTGGATTTTTAAGAGCACACTGTGTTAAATTCTGTAATCTCTTTTTCAAAGCTATCAACTATAATACCTGTGTCTGTTCTGAAACTCCTGCTTTTATCAACTCTTCAATTTCTATAGAGACCTGTTCTAGACAAAAGAAGCAAAACTGCACATAATCACCAATTTTTTCTACCGCTGCCACAGTATCATGCAAAAGTGCCATGTTCATTTCTCTTAAAAATAAAGCAGGAGATGTTGCATAGTACAGCCTCCTGTCTAAAGTTTGCATTGCTGAGAGATGTACAGCTTACATCTTAAATGATGAAAGGTGCACACTTTCTTTGATAAACAAGGTAGTGAGTGTCCCTTCAAATTGGTATGCTTTCTAACCTTGCAAGGATCCAATCCTTGTAAAGTACTTATTTTGTGTTTTAAACTTAATCTTGGAAATATATGTAGAAATGTTCTTAGTATATCAATGGACTGCTGTTGAATACTACAAACACTACCACAATTCCATTTGTATTCCTGAAGGACTATGCCTTCCCTGTACGTCTTCTGCAATAACTTGTTCTACATTCCTGGTCTGAGTCACTGCTCCCACTGTGCAGCTCCGCTGTTAAAGCTCTGTCCTTGGGGCCATCTTGAGCTTTAGGTAGGTGTTTGAGCCCTCCTCCACCTGCAGGCCTGCGCCTCATCCCTGGTGTTGTAGTAGAAGAGCCTGTGCTTCTGCTAGTCCGCTCTGTGTGTCATCGTTTTCTGTTTGCCTTTTCGCTGTTTTGCCTTTCTGTGTTTGTTTTTTTCTGCCTGCCTTTTTCTTTCCCCCTTTTTCTGGTTGCCATTTTCTGTTTGCCTTCTCTGCCTGCCTTCTCTGTCTGCCTTTTCTGTTTTCTGTTCACTCCCTGCCGCTGCTGCCCCCTGCGGTCTCTCCCCCCAGCATGTCGCTCCCGCCTCCAAGCTGCTCCCCCTCTCCCTTACTCCTACTTAATGACAGCTGCTGTGCGGCGGCTTGCTGCGGTTGTGCCGCTGATGCACCAAAGGCAAGCCCATCTGTGCCCTTCCGTGACCCGACCACAACCAGCACTAGGGACCCTGGTCCCCCAACCACCCATCACTATGACCCCAGCACTCTCCACGCACTAAACCCCAAATGCAATATTAGCAAGCTCTCAACGCCGACCCACACCCAGGGACTGATCTCCTGCCAACACTACCGCTGCACCTGCACCCACCTATGGACCCAGGCAGCCACCCCCAACTCACCAGACGCCACCGCAAGCAAGATACTGAACTGCATCCTCCTCAACGTACGCTCCCTGCACAGACAAGCGGTGGAAATCTGGGACCTCCACAACACTCACTTGCCCGAAGTCACCTTCCTCACAGAGACCTGGACCAATGCCCGCTCTGCATATGACATCACAATCGCCATCCGCGATGGATACAAGATCCTGAGGAAAGAACACCCCAACCTCCCAGGAGGAAGCCTCCCCAACATTGACAAAAACTCCCTCTGACTCACAACCACCAACTCGGACGACGCTTCACCCCTCATAAAACACATCCACTTCCAGATCCAGCCCAACCCCAGTACAACACTCTGCGGAACACTCGCCTATTGACCTCCCAGAAACCTCATCCCCTTCACCAAATCGCACCCCACGCCCTCGCCTCTATGATCTACATACTACTCGGAGAACTGAACTTCCACCTTGACTACCACAGCGATCCCAACACCACTGCCGTCCTGGAGAACCTCACCACTATAGGACTGAAGCAACTTGTCTCTACCCCCACTCACACAGCAGGACACACACCCGACCCCTACTTCGCCCAAGGAAACAACATTAGCTTCAGCTACACTACAAAACTGCTGTGGACAGACCACTACTGCATCCATTTATCCTTCTCGAAACCCACCGCACACAAGTGCATGCCCCACCCCACATGCAGAAGCTGGAACAAAGTCTCCAAAGAAAACCTCACCTCCGCCCTCACCTGCATTTCCCTAACTACGACAGACACCAACATAGCGGCAAGCAACCTCCACCAATGGATTGCCAACTGTGCCAACACTCCCACCCCATCCAGAACACCATGAGATGAATAGGGCTAGAGTGGTCAACCTCAAGCTGGGAAACTGGGTTTGAATCTCAGCAACAACGCTTAACATCCTGTGATTCTAGGCAAATTACTTAATCTCCCCGTGTTTAACAAAATGAATGTGTCCTTCTGTAACAAAACAGGTGCTCATTTAAAGTGATCTGATACCCGATGTCTAAGGTCTAGTTCGCGCTATATAAAACGAAAAAAAAATACACAACTAAAAAGCCAACTGGTTTACCACAGACCTGCGAGAATCCAAGCGCTCCTGCCGATGACTGGAGAAGACATGGAGAAACAGCGAAACCCCAGAAGCCCAGTCTGCCTACAAAGCAGCCATAATGACACACCGCCAACTCATCAAATCAACAAAGAGAAACTTCATCCAAGACAGAATCCTCTCCAATGCCCACAATTCCAAGGAATTCTTTACCATCATACAAGAATTCGCCAGACCAACAGCGAAACCACCAACGTCCCTCCCCCAAAGGGCTCTGCATCAAACTGAGCTCCTTCTTTCACCTCAAGATCAAGATGCTCTACGACAACTTAGATGACCAAGACCAGAGCACCGCCTCAACTCTCACCCCCAGCGATACCACCCACCAGACTCTCTTCACCTTAACCCCTCTCACCACAGAAGACACCATAAAGACAATGAAAAACATCCACTCCAGAGCACCTACTTACCCCTGCCCGCTGCACATCTTCCACAGGTCTGCCAATGCCATCGCAAACGAGGTATGCCGAACTATCAACTGCTCTCTCAGACTACCACATTCCCTAATGACTGGAAATGCGTGAAAGTCAACCCCCCTCTTAAAGAAGCCCTCCGCAGACCAAACGGATCTAAAGAACTTTAGGCCTATCTCACTACTCCCTTTTGCCACCAAAGTCATCGAAAATCTATCAACACCCAGCTAGCACAATTCATTGAAACCAACAGCATCCTAGACACCTCTCAATCTGGATTCCACAGCAACCACAGCACCAAGACCACCCTCATAGCCGCTACCAATGACATCCGTGCACTCCTCATCCAAGGCCACACTGCAGCCCTCATCCTTCTGGACCTATCTGCAGCTTTCAACACCACCCCCCACTACACACTATCTACCAGGCTTCACGACGCCAGCATCCAAGGAACAGCCTTAGATTGGGCACAATATTTCCTCTCAGGCAGAACACAGAGATTAAGACTTCCGCCCTTCCTCTCAGGACCAACAGAGATCATATGCAGAGTACCCCAAGGATCCTCCCTCAGCCCCACACTCTTCAACATCTACATGCCCCCTGGGAACCATCATCTGAAAACGCAGACTCAACATCATCTCCTATGCCGATGACACCTAACTCATCCTCTCCCTCACCAAGGAACCAGACATCACCAGGCCCAGTTTCCAAGAAGGGATGAAAAACATTGCAACCTGGATGAGCAACAGCTCAACCCGGAGTAAACAGCAGTCCTCATCTTTCGTTCCACCTCCTCTGCATGGGACAAAACCTGGTGGCCCCTTACTCTCAGAAACCCACCCAACCCAACGTACCACGCACACTACCTCGGCATTATACTCGACTCTTCACTCACAATGAATCACCAGATCAACGTTCTCTCCTCCACATGCTTCAACACCCTCTGCATACTTTGCAAGACCTTCAAGTGGATCCCCCGACCACAGGAAGACCGTCACCCACTCACTCATCACCAGCAGACTGGACTACGGAAATGCTCTCTAGGCTGGTATCAACAAAAGAATCCTCTGCAAACTCCAGACCGTCCAGAACACAGCAGCCAGACTTATCATCAACATGACCACATCACCCAACATGCCCACGACCTCCACTGGCTCCTCCTCAAAAGAAGAAGAATCTTCAAAGTGCTCATACACACCTACAAACCCCTCCACAACAGCAGACCCCAAAACCTCAATGAACAAATCTCCTTCCATGCCCCCAAGAGAAACATCCGCTCAGCCGACCTCGCCCTAGCCACCGTCCCTGTGTCTACAGGGCCAGAGCAGGTGGTAGATGCTTCTCCTACCTAATATACAAGACCTGGAACGAACTCCCCCTTCACATTCAATGAAGTCAGACACTACACCAGTTCAGAAAGGAACTCCAGACCTGGCTCTTCGAATGATCCCAACGGAGCTGCTTAGACCCCCTCCCACAGCGCCTTGAGACCCTCACGGGCGAGTAGTGTGCTCTACACACCTTGTATGATATTTCAAGACTCCATCACCTCTATCACCATAGGAATGCCATTTTCCATTTCATAACATCGTCCTCTTTCGTCAATAGCATGAAGTAACGTGTTGATCTGGAGATTGCTTTCTGCATTAAAGAAAGGCTCCATACTACAAGTATGTATCTAATATCCTCTAAAAACTGTACAAAAGTTACTTCTATTCAGTAATCTTTTCTTCTGGTTTTGCCCCCTCATGTACAACACCATTTTGTCAAGAGTCTTCATTCTATTTTTAAACAACATGAAAAACTTCCTCTTCAAAGCAAAGGCCTTATCAAATACTCTCTCTAATTGTTCTTTCTGTTTCAGGGTCTCTATTTTTCTTTCATACTTCTTCATATTTGTCAGTAGATTTACAACCACTCTACTGTGAAACATCATAGCTCTGATGTCCTTAAACTGTGTCTGTCTCTTGGCTTTGGTGTGTCCATCTTTGTTACATTCTTTCACGTTCTTGTAATAAAGATGTTGCCCACTCTTGTTCTTTTGCATAGTTTGCTTTTTAAATTCATTATTTTGTAATCTTTGCAGGTGTTCACATATATTTTTTAGAAATTACTTTGCCCTCTTATCAGTAGCTCTTTAATCTTTCACCAATTTTTCTGCATTTTCTCCTTTTGTGTCTCAGTTCTGCAGAGCTGCTGTAGTTGCTTCTGTTGCCTTTTCCTCCGAGCGTTTGTAGGATTTCTAACTGTCTGTGTATATGTAGATATTGTTATGGAAAAAAATAAGTATATTTTAATTTTTACTCTAGCCAACATACCAACTACTTTACTACTGACTTACACATAATACAAAAACAGTTTTTATGTTACGTTGCATTTTAAATCTACAGATGAACCTAGCTATATAACCACATGAACTTACTTCAATATACCACACCCAAAGCAAAACACAAAACTTTATTTATTAGTTACCATTTAACATTATAGCACCCTCTCCTACAACACAGCTGCACGATATCTCAGTTCTCACATATACTTGGTGAAAGACCAGTGTATCCCTTCTGTAGTAAACTATAAAAATGAACCTCAACCAAAGTGTAGAAGTACAGACAGCGACTCAACACTGTAAATCCAAAAACACAATATATGAGCTATTTGTGTGCCTCTCTACCACAGTGTCACTGGTGTATTTAGTATCTCAGTATTTTTCTACTTAGATGTATCACATAAAAAAGTTAGAGAACAGTGCATAAACAAATCTGCATATAATTCTCTATCAGACCATATAGCTAACTAATACTTCTAAGTACATGCAAAGAGTGTGTGATCGGTTGCATATATAATTCATCAGATGGTTCTAAAAGACTACATATTCCTCACTAAAACTTGTAAATACATGTGTTTGTGGTTGTACATGAATACTCCCTGGATGATTTAATGAGTGCATAGGTAGTGCCTAGCTGATTTCCTGAGGATACAGATTGCTCCTGGATGATTCCCAAATTATGTGAGAACTCAATGGGTTGTTCCGAATCTGCATAGCTACTGCCTGCATGTTTGCATGAGTATATCACTTCTGAGTGTTTGGATGAGTGCATGAGTAGTGCCTGAATGATTGGATAAGTGCATGACTAATGCCTCAATAATTCAATACATGTATAAAAAGTGGTTGGATGATTAAATGAGTGCAACTCTAGTGCCTGGATGAGTGCAGGAGTGCATACATAGTATATATGTGATTTATTGAGTGCCTGGATAGTGCATAGGTGATTGTTTACATGCATGCATTGCACCTAGCAGATTGGATGAGTGCATGATTAGTATTTTAGTGATTGGATGAGTACATGGCTCCTGCCCATGTGCTTTTGGTTGAGTGAACAGGTAGTGACTTGGGTGGTGCCTGGTAAGCGCATCAGTAGTGTCTAGCTGATTAGATAAGTACATGACTGGTATCTGAGTGATTGCATGAGTCCATTATTAAAGCTTCAGTGATTGGATGAAAGCAAGTTTCCTGCTGGGGTGATTGTATTAGTGCAGGAGTATTAACTCAGTAATTGAATGAGTGCATAGGTACTGGATGGGTGATAGTTTCTTTTTTCTTTATTAGGACATCAGACATGGAAACACAATATAACATAACCTCACATAAGAAAAGAAAAAAACATATCCGATGACCCAGTTTTTTGGTTTTTTACACCTCCCAACCCCCAACCAAGGGGAATGCCCACAGGAAAAAGAGAGAAAATGACACCAGAATTAAAGAGGGGGTACTTCCAATCATAATAAAAGTTCATCCTTATTTAACCATTTAGTTAAAGATTCCCAGATATTTTCCCCTTTCGCCCTAGCCCTACTTCCCCTTTTCCTGAACAAAGAAATCTCCCAATTATACACAAATAATAATTTACTAAACCAAACATATATCGACGGAGGATTTGGATCAAGCCACACCGTAGTCATACAGAGCCGCAATACGGCCATTGCGACATAAACGATTTTCCGATCGGCTTTCTCCATGTCTTGATTGGAAATCCCTAACATGATAACCTGGGGGGTCAGTGAGACTAGGTATTCCAAAATATGTTCTAACCGCTGTTCAATTTTAGCTATCAGTTGAAAAAAGCTACAACAAGTGGCAAACATATGCGTACTGTCTGCAGCCAGCAATCTACAGCGAGGACAATTTATCCCAGAGGTCCCCCCCATCTGTAAATACGTGCCGGGGTTATATATAAGTTGCACCTGGTCTTGAAACATTGTACCTATAAATTTGCAGAAATACATGCTGTTTGACTAAACAGAAGGAAGTCTTCACACTCACCCTGCCATGCTTGTAAAATCGTTTGTCACCTATCAAAGTGTTTAGCTAAATCGCCACCCATCTTCTCATTTACCAATGTATATAAAGAAGATGTTGTAGATTGACCCCCATTAATCAAATCAAGTAACGGCATTCGATCCCGGATAGCAGATCTTTTACTAAGGAAGTCCCTTATCTGTAAATATTTTAAAAAATCCTTGTTCTTGATCCCGAATCTCTCTTTGATAGCCTTAAAGGTAATTATTCCAGCAATAGATATAAGATCCCCTATACAATGAACACTTTTATCCGTCCAATTTTTAAAAAATACATCTCAAAACATTTCCAGAAATAGAGTATTATTTGCTAGGGGGGAATATAAATGTAGCCGCCCAATTTCGAACTTCTTTCTAATAGCTGTTCAGACCCTATAAGCACTGAGCAGATTCTTGAATTTGATCGTCTTAAAATAGGCAAAATCTGTATGGCGCAAAAGAAGTCCCCTAGCCTCCATCCCATAAATTAAATGATAAATCAATGTGTCCACACTTCCAGAATTTCCCCAGTTTAATAGTTCCCCCATCTGTTTCAACACGGTAACCCAATAATAAATTTGAAAGTTAGGGATGGACCACCCTCCCCTGTCTCTAGGAAGAGTCATATATCTGAAAGCCCTTCTTGGGCATTGTCCAGCCCATAAAAACTATGAGACTAGCTGGCCCAGCTTTTGAAACCAAATTTTGTTTATATCCAAGGGTATTGCTCTGAAACAATATAACATTTTGGATAGAAATGTCATTTTAACAACATTACTTCTACCTGCCAATGTCAAATATAAATTGTTCATTCTACGGGAGTCTAAGTCGATTTTTTGTAATAGTGTTTTCAAATTAATGTCAACAATTTGTTCAGATTTAGAACTAATTTCTATGCCTAAATATCTAGCACTTGCTACTATCTGCTGATCCAGTAAAGAAACTTTATCATTAAGAACGATTTGAGTTTTACCATCATTTAGATGATAACCAGAAATCTTACCATATTGGGAGTACCTTTGAAAATGGCTAGGTCATCTGCGTAAGCCAACATTTTAACATCTCCCCCTCTAGCATGGATAGGTTGAATTATTTGATCATCCTGCATCTTCCTAATTAAAGGGTCAATGTAAGTGGCAAATAAAAAGGGGGAGCATGGACAACCTTGTCTCGTTCCTCGCATTATATTAATTACTCCCGACTGTGCTCCCATCAAAGCAACTTTTGCAATTGGATCTTTATACATGCTTTGGTTTGCTCTTATAAATCCTTCACCTATACCATAGGCCCGGAGACCCTATCGAATGTATTTTCTGCATCAAGCCGAATTAGGGCCATAGGGTCTCCTGTAACCTTGGTGTAATCGAAAAATGTTATTGTCCGACGAATATGGTTGATCGTTTCCCACCCCGGCACAAAGCCATTTTGCTGGGGAGATACCATTTTTTTGATGACTGATGCCAATCTATTTGCAAAAATCTTGCAGTAAATTTTTATATCGCTATTTATCAAGGTGATAGGCCGATATGAACCTGGATCGGTTGTCACTTTCCCTTTTTTTTTTAAAAAAGTAACAATCTTTTGTAGTCCTCCAAGACTCTGGAGGTGTGTTTCCACTTGTTACTAAATGAAACATCTCAAACATTGTAGACGCCAGCTGTGCTTGAAAAATCTTATAAAATTCCCCTGGTAAAAAATCTAGCCCAACAGCTTTACCTGATAGAAAAGAATCTATGGCACCGAGTACTTCACCCAAATTAATCGGGGCATCAACATATCCTGATCTAAAGAAGTCAATGGACCAATTCAATCTCCTTGAGATACCTTTGAATGTCGGCTTGTCTCTCACAGTTGTCCCTTATATCCTCTAGATATAACATTTGATAACATTTCTAGAAGGTCAAAAGAATGGCTCCTTCATCAGTAACCAAACCAATATCTGGATCTACAATGCCAGCAATCCGATTTGATGCCTCTTTTTCCCTAGTCCGTACAGCTAACATGTGGCTCACCCTTTCATTACTTTCATACAGCTTAACCGCCAAGCTAAATATCTACCCGCAGATTTTGCAAATGAGATTTCTGTTATTGCAGATTTCGCAATTGTGGTCCAAGTTTGTGCTATTTTAATGAAACATGCAATGACTTGAGGGAGCGACTTTCGCTTCGTGTATGTATCACAGGGTCAAAGTCTGTTGATTCCCAAAGTTTTTCTTTATTCAGATATTAAGCAAAAAATAACAACGGCTTCTCTATTCAATTTCAAAGTTTTTTAGTGAGTCCAAAAAAGTATACATTCATCAAAACATTAAACAGCCGACGCGTTTCATCCAATGGCGGACATCATCAGGGCTGTTGAAAATAAAGAAAACTATATTACATCACTGTGTCCACATACTTAACATTTACATTGTTAACAATGCTTTTTTCGAAATTGATAACCTAATAAATAAAATGATTATTCCAACACACCTGCCTGTTTCACAGTCTAACATCCAACAATGTGTAGTTAAATAAACAAGCTGATACATATACAATTGCAGAACTCAAAAAAAATATTATAAAAGTAACACGCCTACCTCTCAATAAAATCTATTCACAGAAACAACTTTTCTCCTTCACTTTGTGAATCAAACAAATTTATAACAGCAATTGATGATCTGTAATGAAAACATCACATTAATATGCATGATACATACACATATCTAAATTCAAATATATCTTCAAATTCTCAATTAGTGAAGTGGTAAGATGCATGCTTCCTCTAACCCAAAGTGTTTACTGAAAAAAACGTATTCAATGACCATCATACAAAAATCAATAAACCTAAGAAAGTTGGTATTACTCCTCTAATCTTTCGTCAAGCTTAAAATTCCCTTTGGGACAACTTACTGTTAGACTGTACGTTCTCGAACACACTTGAATAGAGACAACAACATCAATGTGATACTATACTGGCAAGGCAAGATGTACACACAAACAAAATTATGAGAAAAACAGGGACAGACAGTTAACATTAAGGAAACAATATGATTCCTACTCGTAAAAAGGAGGTCAAAAACAGAAAATTAATTCAGCAGAGCGTCAGAATTATCTTCAGTTAATATAGGACATATCCTCCTTTCTTTTTGCATCGACGCGTTTCTGCGGACCTTCTAATAACGCCACCTTTATCAAGAATACATATAATGTCTTCTCAGTTATTTCTCACGCACTGTATTTAACACATGTGCCACTTCGGGGTAAATACCTCCAATGTCCTTTCGAATTCTCTCGTCCTGCGAGAGGGAGCTACTCCAGACCGGCAATCTCGTACAGTACTTATTTCCGTGCAAATAAATAAAATCCAGAATCGAGATCTCTGGTACAGATAACACTAGGCTGATAAAAGTTCAGTTTATTCGATAATTTCAATATTTGATATCACCTAGACACGCGATAGGCCCTTTAAGGTTTCGTTTGGCTTTTCGATACTCTACCACACTAGCGGGTTTTATCTCACAGCTGTGTATTGCCAGTTTCTTTCTATTCCTTGTTTTTAGCGGACGAATACTACACTGAAAAACAGTGTCAAACGGCAGCGTAATAGTGGTTTTCCTCATACGCCTTGTCTTTTTTAAGAAACGAATACCACCGTGATGCCACAAATCATCGGCGTCCCGCGTGTCAGCACATTCCAGTCTTTACACTCCTAATGTCTACATTTCTATCTCGCTGCTATTTTAAACCCATTTGTATTCCTTCAACCCGATCACATAAACATTTGAATGCCTGAAAATAACAACGTTTTCTCAAGACCATCTCACCTATATGTATAGTTCAATCAGTGATTAGACCTGAGCTTCCCTTCCCACAGTCAGTGGCCTCAGTAATATTCACTAGAAAAAAATAGGAAAAGGTCCAAATATCAGCAATTGTTTGATCCTAAACGTTGCAATAAATTAAATATCCCATCATTTAACAATCAAAATAAGCTACTTACCACTCTACTATCCATATGTTCAAACAAGGATTAATGTCAAAATAGGTAATTCGAGAATTTCACTCTCACGTATCTGTAAAAGAGCATGTATTCAATAATATTTTAGTATTGTAAGTCCTGAGGACGTGTTCTTGATTCCACAGTTACCAACCAATTCGACACACCCAATACTGTTCTGTCATACACCCTTGTCACTACCAATTCAGTTGAAAAAACTCTTATATATCCAAACAACAAGTAAAATGCTATCTCCTCCTCCGCTACCTCTTACCGGATTTAAAGGTCTTTGATTTTCAATGGCGGGAAGTCTCAGTCGGCGGCAGCGGGCAACTCGTCAGGCCAACGTGCAATTACTTATCTCGAGCTGCCGTTATTTAAACCATGTCACAACCAATCATATTCCTACCCTATTCAAGCTCAAATAAGCAAGGTTTCCTAGCTGGTCCGACCCATATTATTTCCGCTAAAACCATTTCTTAACTCCCTTCCTCAGGTAATGTTTCCGGTCACCTCATCTACCAATCAGCATGAAGAGCTCAAGGTTAACCCGGTCTCCTCGCCGGTCCGATTCGTGTCATTTCTGCTTTAACCATTCCCTGATGCCCTTCCTCATGTATTATTTCCAGTCGCCTCATCTACCAATCAGCATAAAGAACTCAAAATAAACCAGGTCTCCTCACTGGTCCGATTCATTTCCACAGTAACTATTCCTTACCGTCCTTATTCATATAGTGTTTCCGGTGTCCTCGAAGACAAATTAGAAAACAGAATCATGATTACGTTCCCAAAACAAAATGAAATACCCATTCACTATCTAATTTGCCAGTACACTCTATCCTGCTATGCTGCCTGACCTGCCTAAAGCCATATTCAGTGTAGTGCACATATCGTAACGTTTATAAACAACAGATATCAAAATACTAAACTCAAGTACAAAGAACACAATATGTATCGTGGCCCCTTGACTATATCCAAAATGCCAGATTGAATACCTTACACATTCCTTACTATTAAACCTTGATCATGACTAAAGTTGCACTTATCCAAACTCCTCAAGCATGTCCTCGTTCTATATACACTGTGTCTAAAGGATTTTTTAAAACTTTCAAAAACTTTCGTAGAAAGAGACTATGTGACTTAATGTCAATTTTTAGTACTCAAAAAGTAATGTAGCTCATGTTCAGTGTTGAGCCCACATTGTACTGCCCTACAGCGACATCCAGCTCGACTCCTGCTGTCGTAATCTCAATACCCAATCGCCTCCCCTTTTGGAAGGTATTACTTTCTGTAACCCATGGAATCTAATCTTGGTCTTTAAGCTGTGATGTGTTCTAATATGTTGAAAAATCGGTGACTTGTCATCCCGATTTTGAATAGATCTGACATGTTCCTGTTTTCTCAATTTGAGCTTTCTTTTAGTGCTGCAAATGTAAACTTTGTTGCATTCACAAAGAATGGCATACACTATGTCCTCACTATTGCAATTTATGAATTCCTTGATCATGTGTACCTGATCAGTGTTATACCTGAATTTCTTCGTTTTGTTCATACCCAACTCGCACATATTGCACGATCCACAGGTATATAAACCCGCAGGAGTTTGGGATAACCAATCTGACTGTCTCCTCTTAATAGGCTCTAAATAATTGCTAGCAACCATTTGTTTTACAGTGGGGCTCCTCCTGAAAATTACTTCAGTTCGCTCTCCTAGCGTTGATGCAAGTTGCGGGACACTTTTGAGAATATTCCAGTTTTTAAGTGCTTTGTATATGTCTACATTTTGAGCACAATACTTGGTGGAAAAACTTAACGACTCATGGATACTTTATTCCTCGTTTTCTGAGTCAGTGTCAATTTCCTGTACACTCCCAATATTCTCTTTTTTGCTCTACTTAGATCTTGCTCCTTGTAACTTCTATGAATCAACCTATTCTGTAAGGCGTCTAGTTCCAAATGAAAATCACTGTCCTTGCTACAGTTCTGCCTGATCCTCACCATCTCACCATAAGGAATTCCCCGTATCGCTGCTTTTGAATGGTGACTATCAGCTCTTAAGATCGAATTAGTGGCAGTAGGCTTTCTGTATAACTTACTGACAATGTTATCATTTTCTACATTAAGTTCCACATCCGAAAACAGAATATGTGTTTGACTATGCTCCAATGTCAGAGCCACATTAAAATCATTGTGATTAAGGTATAGAAAATACTCCAGTAAATCTCTAGCTGTTCCTCTCCAAATCATAAGGACGTCATCAATAAATCGAATCCAAAATAAAATGTTGTCAATCCATTTGTGCGCCCCTCTGCTCCAGGCATGCTCCCTCTCAAACCACCCCAAGAATAGGTTAGCGTAAGAGGGAGCGAACCATGGAGCCCATTGCTGTCCCCCTAATCTGATGATACCATAGGTCTTCGAACAAAAATAATTATTTGTCAAAATCAATCTGGCCATTTCCACCAACATATTAGAATGTTCCCTCAAACTCACATTCCTACTGCCAAGAAAGTGTTTCAATGCAGCCATACCCTTGTCCATGTGTATACAGGTGTACAACCCGACCACGTCCATGGTAACTAGGGTGTGCCCTTCCTCCCATGTCACATCCTCCAATTTATTCAAAACATCCATGGTGTCCCTGATGTACGAGGGAAGATTGATCACCAGAGGCTTAAGAAATGAGTCTACAAATTTTGATAGGTGTTCGGTCATACTGCCAATCCCCGACACTATAGGTCTGCCCGGAAGATTTGTGCTGGACTTATGTACCTTGGGTAAAATATAGATGAAAGGATAGGAAGGTTTATATAAGGTACTTGTATTCAGCTTCATCAAGCATTCCTTCCTCTTTCCAAATAAACAATCTATCATTAATCTGCAGTGCTGCCTCTGAAATAGGATTCATAGGTAATCTGACATAACAGGTCACATCTTCAAGTTGTCGTCTAATCCCTCCACTATAATCAAGCCTGTTCATGATAACAATGTTGCCCCCTTTGTCAGATGGCCGTATAACAATATTATCATCTGATCTTAAATTCCTGAGGGCAATACATTCGCCTAATGACAAATTATCTTTCTTTGATCCTTCTCTTTCTCCTCCAATTCAAGTCTTGTACCCTGTGTTATTCCTCTAATGTTTTACTCACATACAAGTCAATAGCCATAAATTGTTCCCCTTGCGGGACAAACTTAGATTTGGGTTTGAGACCACTGGAACAACTATAGTCTGTTGATACTTTTAGAATTCTAGCCACATCATCCTCTCCCAAATCATCACCTTCAGTGATAGACAACAATAAGTGAGTGTTACGTAAATCATTAATGGTCATTTCACAATTTTTATTAGATGTTGAATTGTGCTATTTCAGTCTCCATGTCCACCAACAATACCATGACGAGATGAGTCTCAGCATCCCCCAATGCTTCATACAACTCAAGAATCTTGCTCCTCTCTTTCTTTTGAATATCCCAACCGAATTGCGTAGTCTACCCCCTAATTTTTGCTTTAAGGGTATCCCATACATTGAGTATACCCGTCCTACCCATATTCTCCTTTAAAAATCTAGTTATCCAAATTGCCATATGGTCTATATATGAGTTATCACTTTAAAAAAACCTGTTAAAAGCCCAGCTAGCCCGTTGTTTCTTATATTTGATATTCACTTCAAGAACCAGTGGGTGATGGTCAGACATTACCCTGGGGAACTTGGTTATTTTAGTACCCTGTACCAGACATTGAGAAATAAAAAAGTAGTCCAATCTTGAATGAATTCTGTGAGGAGCAGAAAAATAGGTGAACCCTGGGTCATTGCCCTTTAATTGTGCCCACATATCAACAAGCCCATGTAGCTCTTTCAGTTGGGAAAGGGACTTAAAGACTTTCAGTTTCCGCCCTTGATAAACTATTTCAGGGTGATAAGCTACCGCACAGTCTAGATTGATGTTGAAATCACCACACAGTATAATCGGGAAAGGCCAACCCACTAGCTCTAAACTCAACCAATTATACAGTTCAGGGTCATCCAATACCGGTCCATAAACGGAGCATAGTGTGAACATACTATTGTCAATTGAACATTGTATAATAGCCGACCTGCCATACTTATCAGCGGAAGAGCGAGTATTGTTGGCCAAACCCCGTCGTGCAAATATAGCTACACCTTTAATCTTAACCTCCTGCTTTGTCCATTAAATTAATTGAAACCCATCGAGGTCCAAGATTTTATTTCTGCTAGCCTCAATATGTGTTTCTTGGAGGCAGATGATATCTGCCTTCAAAATTCTAATATCTTCTTTTATCCTGCACCTTTTTACCGGGTCATTTAATCCACAAATATTGATAGAGGCTACCCTAATACACCCCATTTTTGGTAACAGACAGATCTAAATACATTAAATCCATAATTATCATTAAAGAAGCACATCAAAACACTCCAATTCTGCATGACATAAAGCCATAATAACATAAAGCCCCCTTCTCCCCAGATAAGATCTACAACCCTCGCCCCCACCCGCCCCCATACCCCTCACTAAGGCAAAAAAAGGTTCTCGGACCCTTGCGATGCCTCCTGCGTTCCTGTGTGCGCCCCCTGTCACTACCCAACCTTACAAAAAAAAGCAGAGCAGAAAAGCCCAACCACGCTGAGGTTAAAAACAGCCCAAAAAAGCAAAATTATCAATGTTCAGACAGTAAACCTCATTATTATATTACCACCCTCCTCATTTAAGAAGACGAAAGAAGAGAAAGAAAAAAATCCGAAACCCAGAAGAAAACCCCTAAACTGCTAGACTACTAAAGTCCATCAGCCACCAGTTAATTCCTTTAGGTAGCTTTCCGCCTGAATCTCGGAAGCAAACACTCTAACCCTCCCTTGATAAATAACTTTCAACCGGGCAGGGTTCATCAAGTACACTTCACATCCACTTTTCTGAAAGGGGCTCATAAACTGCCGTAGCCGCCATCTTCTCTCCACTGTTGTGTGGCAGAAATCTGGCCGCACAAAAAATATCTGCCCCTGAGCTGATTTCTTTGCATCCGGTCATGCCTTCTCAAATATCGCCTGCCGCAACAGAAAGTTCCCCAAAAAATTTAAGAATTGCTCGGGGCTTTGGATTAGAGCCAGGATTACTTTTTGCCATTAGGGGGAATCTGTGTACTCGCTGGATCTCAGCTTCTCAATTTCAGTATGACAATTCTGGAAAAGCAGATTTAAAAAGCTTTAGCACAAATCCTTGTACATCATCCCTCTCAATTTTTTCTTCAATACCTAGCAAACGTAAGTTATTTATCCACGGCCTATTTTTGGATTCTTTAACACTTGTTCCGCTAATTTCTAGATCCTCGCTTCTACCGAGGTACAAAATGGCTGCCAACACTTCCTGGTTTCGAATGTTGGCAACCACTTGACAGCCAATCAGCATCCTACGCGTGATCGGGACAGTGCGCTTATAATCAGCGCATCCACCGAGGACTTAGATATATATGTACTTTTAATTGCAATTTTCTCAGAAACTACTGAATAGATTTACACCTTATAAGCAAAAGGCACGGGTCTGAACCAAGGACCAAAACTTTGCCAAATTTAGTGTAATTCCGTTTAGCCGTACGGGCTGTAGCCGCGATGAACGGCACCTATGGAAAATTGGTGGGAAAAACACGTTTTAGGACCCCCTTTTTTCTGAGCCCCTGCTTCACGAATCACCCCAAGACTTTCAGGATACGAGTGGATGGAGCGCCCCACCAGTTTAGAAAATTCCACGAAGATTCGTCAACCGGCGCCAAAGTTATTCCAAATAGAATGTTGCGGATTTCCTATGCAAAATACGTCCTAACTATAACTACCTACTGGCCAGATAGTGGGGCGGGATTATAAGCTTGAAAACCAACACGAGATCACAGCAACTGTTTCTTTTACCCATTAGCCTGCCATTGATGAAGGGAGAAATGCTCCAGAAAGGCGTTTGGCACAAAGCTTCAAGAGACATTGCAGGGAGAAATGCCTGTTATTTCCTGCTGCCTTTCGATCAATAAAGTTTTAAACAAGACGTTGTGTGAGGTGCTTCACTGTTCGAGCAACGTGCATTTGGATATATAGTGGCCTGCTCTGGCCACGAAGCTGCCCCACTGCTGACTGGGCAGGTCTGGTCATTCTCACTTGGAGTGCACTGTTCAGAACGACGTTGCCTAATCGGAGGGCATGAATAAAGTAAGAAATGCGGAGCAATGACGACCCAGCAACCTGAAGGATTTCACAATTTTGGAAGGTGCAAGTCACCGCTGCTACCACGAAAGGGTTTTACTTACCTGAATGACTTCATGAACCAGAATGCACGTTGTGCACACGCCCAGTGGGGCGGGATTATAAGCTTGAAAACCAACACGAGATGCACAGCAGCTGTTTCTTTTACCCATTAGCCTGCCATTGATGAAGGGAGAACCGCTCCAGAAACGCGTTTGGCACGAAGCTTCAAGAGACATTGCAGGGAGAAATGCGCTGTTATTTCCTGCTGCCTTACGATCAATAAAGATTTAAACAAGACATTGTCTGAAGTGCTTCACTGCTCGAGCAACGTGCATTTGGATATATGGTGGCCTGCTCTGGCCACTAAGATGCCCCACTGCTGACAGGGCAGGTCTGGTCATTCTCACTTGGAGTTCACCATTCAGAACGAGGTTTCCTAATCGGAGGGCATGAATAAAGTAAGAAATGCGGCGCAATGATGACCCAGCATCCTGAAGGATTTCACAATTTTGGAAGGTGCAAGTCACAGCTGCTACCACAAAAGGGTTTTACTTACTTGAAAGACTTCATGAACCAGAATGCATGCTGTGCACACACCCAGTGGGCGGGATTATAAGCTTGAAAACCAACACGAGATGCAAAGCAGCTGTTTCTTTTCCCCATTAGCTTGCCATTGATGAAGGGAGAACTACTTCAGAAACACGTTTCGCACAAGGCTTCAAGAGACATTGCAGGGAGAAATGCGCCGGTTTTTCCTGCTGCCTTCCGATCAATAAAGGTTTAAACAAGACGTTGTGTGAGGCGCTTCACTGTTCGAGCAACGTGCATTTGGATATATAGTGGCCTGCTCTGGCCACAAAGATGCCCCACTGCTGACAGGGCAGGTCTGGTCATTCTCATTTGGAGTGCACCATTCAGAATGACATTGCCTAATCGGATGCATGAATAAAGTAAGAAATGCGGCGCAATGACGACCCAGCAACCTGAAGGATTTCACAATTTTGGAAGCTGCAAGTCACAGCTGCTACCATGAAAGGGTTTTACTTACCTGAAAGACTTCATGAACCAGAATGCACGCTGTGCACACGCCCAGTGGGGCGGGATTATAAGCTTGAAAATCAACACGAAATGCACAGCAGCTGTTTCTTTTCCCTATCAGCCTGCCATTGATGAAGGGAGAACTGCTCCAGAAACGCGTTTGGCACGAGGCTTCAAGAGACATTGCAGGGAGAAATGCGCTGTTATTCCCTGCTGCCTTCCGATCAATAAAGGTTTAAACAAGACATTGTGTGAGGTGCTTCACTGTTCGAGCAACGTGCATTTGGATATCTATACTAATATAATAAAGAGATAGCCCAAACCTTTGAGGTGGGTAATCTCAGGAAGCACAGCACCAATCACAAGACCCAATACAGCGTTGGAAAGGGCAGTTGCAGCAGAAGGACATAGGCTATGCAGATGCCCACCATATACATTTAAAAGGTAAAAGAATAGTGCCAACAAAGTAGTCCCTTGTGGGCGTGTCTGCGTTGTGCTGTGGGCGTGTGCTGGGGGCGTGACAAACGCTGGGGGCGTGTGGTACGTTCCGCTCTTCATGCCATGTCTCACATTGTGTGCTGTGGGCGTGTGCTGAGGGCGTGGGCGTGTGCAGGGCACGGAATTACGGGAAAAAAAGCGAACGTTGTGCCCAATATTTCATTGTTTTTCTTCCCAGGTTCTGTACATTCCAGCTCCCAGTGTGCTTGCCCCGCGCTCCCAGTGATGTGCACCTGCTTTACTGTATATATATATATATATATATACATTTTTTTTATTTAACCACTTGGATGCTATTGCTCCTCTGGCTCTTCCATGTAATTTCCATTGAAATCAATGGAAACTCCATGACGAGCTGAGCTCGTCATGAGCGTCGAAGGGGTTAATTAAAACAATTATTCTTTTAAATTGCATTATTTATATTTATTATTTTATTTTATTACCCTTTACACCCTAAAAACGAATCCCACCTGGCTCGCTTTAAATACCCCTGCACCCCATAATCATAACCCACCCTTACTCCTTAAAATACCCCAACACCCTTAAACACTAACCCATCTTAACCCGATAAATATACCCTGTACCCCAAAACCCAAACCTATCCCTAAACCCTAAAAATACCCCTGTACCCCAAAACCCAAACCTATCCCTGAACCCTATAAATACCCCTGTACCTCAAAACCCAAACCGACCCCTGAACTTAAAAATACCCCTTTACCCTAAAACCCAATTCTAGCCCTGAACCCTAAATATACCCCTGTACCCCTGTACCCCAAAACCAAAACCCCAAACCTAACTCTGAACCCTAATACCCCTGTACCCCAATACCGAAACCAAGCCCTAAACCCTCAAAATACCCCTGTATCCCAAAACCCAAACCTACTCCTGTACCCCAAAACCCAAACCTACCCCTGAACCCTAAAAATACCCCTGTACCCAAAGACCCAAACCTAGCCCTGAACCCTAAAAATACACCTTTACCCCAAAACCCAATTCTAGCCCTGAACCCTAAATATACCCCTGTACCCCAAAACCAAAACCCCAAACCTAACTCTGAAGCCTAATACCCCTGTACCCCAAAACCCAAACCAAGCCCTAAACCCTTAAAATACCCCTGTATCCCAAAACCCAAACCTACCCCAAAACCCAAACATACCCCTGAACCCTAAAAATACCCCTGTACCCAAAAACCCAAACCTAGCCCTGAACCCTAAAAATAACCCTGTACCCCAAAACACAAACCTACCCCTGAACCCTAAAATACCTCTGTACCCCAAACCTATCTCTGAACCCTACAAATACCCCTGTACCCCAAAACCCAACTCTAGCCCTGAACCCTTAAAATACCCCTTGTACCCCAAAACCCAATCCTACCCCTGAACCCTAAAAATACCCCTATACCCCAAAACCCAAACTTAGGCCTGAACCCTAAAAATACCCCTGTACCCCAAAACCCATACCTATTCCTAAACCCTAAAACTACCCCTGTACCCCATAACCCAAAACTATATCTGAACCCTTAAAATACCCAAACACCCCAAAACATATACCTCAGTACCCCAAAAACTATACCCCTATACCCATACTTACGTTATCCAAACATTAACCCCTTCGATGCTCATGACGGAACGGTTCCGTCATGAGCATTGGTTGAGCTGTGCTCATGACGGAACCGTTCCGTCATGAGCCCGTTGGCGCATTAGAACCTTCAGAATAGCGCGAGAATTCGCGCCGCGCTGAAAGTGTTAAAAAAAACCCTGCTTTTATACCATTCATACATTTACAACGAATTTCGTTGTAAATGTATGCGTGGTAAAAGCATATAAAATGTAATGCCATGCGTTATAATGGCATTGCGGAGTCATGGTACTTTCGTAATGAAAGTATGCGGAGTGATGGTATGCGGAAAGAAAGTTGCGGAATAATGGGTTTACCATCCCCCGGTAAGTACATTGATGGCACGGCGGTCCACATCTCCAGCAACATACTCATATTTTTTCCCCACCCATTTGAAAAATTCACAGGTCTCTCTCATTGATGGCCAGCACTGATATCCACTTTTAGACACACCTCCCACCACAAGTTCTAGAATTGCGAACTTTAGAGCTGGGGAGCTACGTCCGAATCTCGGCATCAGCTCAACATCCTGTAATTCCAGGCAAATCGCTTTGTCTCCCCGTGCCTACACAAATGAATGTGTTTTTCTGGAATGTAAATTGTGCTCATGCCATTTTGTTGAGTTTGCGCTATATAATATTGCAAGAAAAAATAAAGTAAGGAAACTCGAGTTCACACACTACTGAACGCGCACTCTTAAGTGAATCAGCAGTGCACTGTGAATCGGAGCTTTTCACAGGCCTGCCACAGATAAGAAATGCTATCAAAACAAAATCCTACAAAACAATATACTACTGGCCGGCAGCAATTCATACCCAGACAACGTCAGGACGGGCTGCTAGTAATATATATATATTCACAGTATATGATAAAAAGGGGGGAACATAACGATTTTAAAATCATGTGCAAATATTGTGGTAAGTTAATTTGCTATGGTGAGCAAAGTGTTAAACTTATCATCTGTGCTGGGGATAACCATAAGTGCCCGAAAAAACCCTAATTTTTTGCAGAATTTTTTTGCTCCAGTTGAGCCATTGACAATTCCCTGTTTTTTGTTTCTCCCCCAAGAAAATACAAAGAAAATATAAAACTGTTCCGAAAAGCCATAAAAAGAAAAAAATGTTCAAAAAAACAATAAAAAAAATATAAAACAACAAAAAGAAAAAAACCAGTTCTTTTCAGAACTACCTCCCATTTATATAAAATGACTTAAATTTTTAAACTCTGCCATTCTCTTTTCTCGCCGATGCGCTCCCCGGTGCGCTCCCCGGTGCGCGTACCGGGCGCTTCCCCCGCGCAAATCGAAAAAAAAAATAATAATTTGCACCGCGGGGCCCTTTTATAGCCCCCACATGAAACCTAGGGCGTCAGGGGGTCTACTCTGCCCCCTAATGGTATTTTCCCCCTTTGTTTTGGCCACCTCTTGTGTCTCGATCCTACCGAGACACAAGATGGCGGCCGCTCCGGATCATTTGGAATGTTTACCGACACCCGAGAGCCAATCAGCTTTCCGTGCGCAAGATGCGTGGCTCGCCCGGAGCGCTCCCCGGTGCGTGTACCGGGGCGCTGCCATAGATATATATATATTTTTTTGAACCTAAATTACTCAAAATCCACTGGAACACATATCTTGAGACATAGCAAAGGCACATCGGGCTACCAGTCCCTACAATTTTGCCAAGTTTGGTGGAAATCCATTCAGCCGTTCTGGCTAAAAGTGAGGTCGACCGCCCTATGGAAATTAACATGGGGAAAACGCGTTTTGGGACCCCCCTTTTATCTCGGCCCCCGCTTGACACATCCCCCCAAACTTTCAGGGAAGGACCGGAGCTCGACGAGGCCATTTTGAGGAAATTGTCAGGCAGATTCGTCAACCGGCGCCAAAGTTATTCCCAATAGAATTTTGAGATTTAACATTGAAAAAAATTCTAACTATAACTGCCTACTGGCGACCGCCAGTAGGTAATATATATATATATATACAGTTAGCTGGACATTTAACTCATCGAATAGTTGTACTAACTGTAACTCTCGCGCCCGCAATCCACTGGTGATGATGTCACATATTACATCCTTCATGACATGGCCAGTTACATCACAGATGACATCCCAGATGACATCTCAAATGACATAACTGATGACATCACTGATGACATCATCCAGTGAATGTAGTTTGGTTTGTTATTTAAATATATATTATATATATAGCAATCTGCATTTAGGATTCAGTGAATATATACCTATCTTGAGGGAGGATTTAGTAGTAGTGTGATTGACTGTTTACTTGACTAATTTATTGTGTCTCACTAAATATATTGGATAGTGACAAAACTATGCAAATATCTGTATGATTTTGTCAGTTGTTGTGTAAACTGCTGCACCAGTTAGTTACTAGCTACTTGAAAGTCTGTATTAGTTATTGTTTAGTTAGCTGATTATTTGTATGGCAGAGTGAATCTGTGTGTGGTTCGGTGGGGGATCTGCGACTACCCAAAGATATGTGAATAGTTAATTCAGTAGGTATATGATGTTAAGACTACGTGTTATAATAGTTGTTTGGGTGAGTGAATATCTTTATGGGTGTGGTGATGAGCAAATATATTTCTCAATGGTACATGTCCAACAAAGTAGAAAAAAATAAAAGGCACTGTATGTGACATTCGTATATAAATAAGTATACATAAAAGTCATTAATTGCATGAGTGACTGTATAGATAACTGTGTACTTGTAATAGTGATTTCATAACAAACTAAGTATCAGTTACTCTCTAAATGAATACATGAAGTGCTATTAGTATATGAGTGTACCTGAGTAAATGTAAATATGAAACATTATTTCCAAAAGTGAGTAGGATGACTGCATAAGTGAATAGGATGTGTGCTGGTGTGTAATATCAATATAGGTGTGTAAGTATATTTGATAGTGTTCTATTGATCATTGACAGCATGTATGAGTGAATCTATAGTTAATTGATTAGTTGTGTGTGTAGATCTAGAAATCACTGAGTAGGTTTTTAGATACTTGTATTGGTGTGTCAATGGATTCAAACATAATACTCTGTATTTTTCAGTGAGTGATGAAAGGTTATACTAGTGTATGATGAGGTGTTTCTGATTGTCACATGGATGATGTCATCAGTGATGTCATCAGTGATGTCACTGACCATGTCATGAATGATGTAATATGTGACATCATCACCAGTGGATTGCGGGCACGAGAGTTAAAGTTAGTACAACTAACTATAACGGAGGAATTTCAATGGTTTTGTATGAGTGAAATGTCCAGCTAACTATAACACCCCTGAAACCTATGGTTTTTTCTATGAATTTCTAAGTATTTTTAAAGGATAATTCCTAACTATAACCTGCTTGAAACCTATGGTTTTATCAGTGAATTTCAAAGGTTTTTTAAATGATAATTCCTAACTATACCCTACCTGAAACCTACGTTTTATTCAGTGAATTTCAAAGGTTTTTTAAATGACAGTTCCTAATTATAATATTGACCACTTCCTCATATTTTCAACAAGAAACCAAATATGCAATGCTACCTAAAAAAACAGGCAATAGTTCCACTTACCACTAACAAATTAACATCAACATTTAACTAGTATAAGGACGTTGACTATGTACTGCATGAATTACATCCAACTCACACCCATATTTAAAGAGCAATATGTGATAGAGTTACTAATTATACACTTCCGACGCCAAACAAAATCACAATACCCAGCGCCACCACCACTACAACCACCCTTCCTAACCCCTCCCCCTCTAGTACCTCAGAGGCAGCCCAAAACAGTACAATGGACCTTTCCAAAATAATATATCCCCTCAACAGCACACTAGCTCAATGTTCAGATATGTGGCAACCAACTATGTATAAGGGAAGGAACTGGCCCATCAACAATAATTTACACAATGCCAAGACTACCAGTGAAATGCTATACACAACTCACTATAGAAACCAAAAGCGTTTCCGTGTGTAGATATACTATTGATACGTGTACTAAACTGCATAGTGGATGCAACCATATTATCGCAGACACTGGGGAATATTTCGGTCATGTAGCTGTGTTCTCCCACCTTGAAGCAGAAGCAGAGTGGACTAGTCCAACATACGCAACATCAGCATAAGACTATAAATGATTAGGCTACGCTTTGGGCGTGGTTCACTTCTGCAAAGAGAAGAGACTCCACCACAGCGAATGTCCTCACACTGCCACGTGGCTGCCGCCATGACCACGTGCCTCCTTCCATACAGGCCCATTGCGAACTCAGCGCCACAGACTTATGTTTGTATCGACTACTGACTGAAGGACTGAGTTATTCTAAGACCCATCGGTGCCAGGGATAACACCTGAAATCTTCGTGGGTTACCTGTTCCGGCATACAAATGACAGAGACACGGGACACTTCCTTGGGCGTCAAAGATTCGAGGTTTATTTACTGCAGGGAACACAGAAGTCACGAGAAGTACATAGCATGTAAGTTCACGGAGTCTGATTCAAATTGTATCTGTGGATCGCTCTTTTTATACAGTTTTCTCTCATAGGTTAACATGACAGACAAAGGTTTACAACCCGGTTCCCACAATAAATATCATAGGGGGTCGCTTTCATGTATTCAGGGCCCGGAACATAATTACAGTAGCATTTGGCGGTTCCCAACTGTAAAAGTACATCTTCCCACCATTAGTACATTCCGTTCGGCTGTAAACGAATCAAGGAAGAGACAGAAACAGGTGCAGAGGAAGACGAGGATAGCGAACAGATCGAAGAGGGTGTAAAAGGGGTGATATCAGGAAACACGAGCTGCAGGCATCAAAGGAGACGTGTCTAATGAATGCACAACTGAGACAATAGACCGGTACGGCAAGATGAGCCTCGAGCGGGGCCATCTGCCTTACAGTGTCATTCAGTTTGTAATCAACAGAATTGGACACTTGTTACACTGTTTGACTTTTGGTTCAGTGCAAATAAGGAAACCCTCATAGAAGTCAGTGTATATTTAAGATTAGCGGTATATTAGCTTCATCCGCCCCACACTGACATTCATGCAGTTATCATCGGGTTTTTCCTCTTGGTGTGTACTCCTAGCCTCATCCAGAGGCACCTCCAGTCTCGAGTGCAGTGTCCCGAGACAAAAAGGATTTTCCCAAAAGGATTGAATAAAAATGAAAAAGAGTGCCCTAAAAATTTTTTAATGTTGGGCAAACTTCACATTATTAAACATTTTGAATACTCATTCATAAGCCAAGTTACGGGACTATATAGTATTACTAGGGTGATATTGTCGACATGTTTCAGCTCTATTGGGCCAGGCGTTCTGTAGAGCTTTCGTCAGGACTTACAAAGGGGTTGGTACAAACAAACATATAAAAAACTACTCACACGAATTGTGCGGTAATCCCACAACTCAATGCATTGATTTGAGTATTGTATTCTTCTGGATCTATGAAAGAATATACATATAAAAGCTATGTTAAGCTGTGAGCAGTGAATCCTTAAAAGGGGGGGAGTGCAGTAACATAGATAGTGATTAATAGTGACACTAGTGTAGTTCATGAAAGGTTTTTTCATGAAGGTGAGCGTTTTGAATTTTCGGGAAATGATTACTTTCCACTGAAAATCGCTCGGGAACTAAGGAAACGGGAAAGTGGCTATCGCTATTAATGCTTTTACGTTTATAGGTGCAAGCGCTGATCAATATTGTGGCTCAACCGGAAATTCATAGTTAGTCAAAATGTTTTCTCAGCCTCGCATCGTATGTCATAGTGCAGATCATTCACATTCAACAAAGTTACCCTTTCATTCATTTGTAATCTTTGTTTTAAAACAATAGTTGATGTTAAAGCTCTCGCTAGAGTGAAAACGGCATCATGGCTAGTATTTACGGGAAGGCGCTATGAAAAGGTCGAGAAAACACAAACCGGCTATTACGGCATTCTGTGAGATCTTACCTGTCGTGATTACGACTTCTACTTCCTACAGGGGTACCTTCAATCGCCACAGAGCTGGAGCGGAGACAGGGACCACTGTCAGGACAGATTAGCTGTTAATGCTTACCCACAAGGAAAAAACGGAGACTTGTTACATCGCCATTACCCGCATGGAGTCCTTCCTCCTGCCTTGTGCTGACTCTGCCCCCGGAGTGATGGGAGCCGGGTTGTAGTTTCTTTTTAAAGGAAATTGGCCCTTCCTCCTGCCTTGTGTTAACGGAGTTATGGAAGCCGGTTTGTAGTTTATTTCTAAAGGAATTTGGCACTTCAAAGTGAAGGTATTCCTGCTGGGTCAACGCTACTGGTGCGCTGACGGGGAATTGTAGTTTTTGGCGATTACGCATCCAGTAGTAGGAGAATTCAATCATTGCGGGATGCAATTCCCACTAATTTCAGGGCGGTCAAAGTATTTGATCTGCATGTTGGATAGTAGAGTATTTATATCCTAGTGTTAAAATATTTCCTGAAGACTTTTTTTAATAAAGACAGGGATGGATGCTTAGATATGTTCATCATTTTACTTAGCAAAATGGTGCCAGGCCACATTATCATTCAACCCAGAGTCGTAGGTACGTATGCGGTCCACCCACCTTTGCTCCTTCTCATACAGGATCATATATATATTTTTTTGAACCTAAATTACTCAAAATCCACTGGAACACATATCTTGAGACATAGCAAAGGCACATCGGGCTACCAGTCCCTACAATTTTGCCAAGTTTGGTGGAAATCCATTCAGCCGTTCTGGCTAAAAGTGAGGTCGACCGCCCTATGGAAATTAACATGGGGAAAACGTGTTTTGGGACCCCCCTTTTATCTCGGCCCCCGCTTGACACATCCCCCCCAAACTTTCAGGGAAGGACCGGAGCTCGACGAGGCCATTTTGAGGAAATTGTCAGGCAGATTCGTCAACCGGCGCCAAAGTTATTCCCAATAGAATTTTGAGATTTAACATTGAAAAAAATTCTAACTATAACTGCCTACTGGCGACCGCCAGTAGGTAATATATATATATATATACAGTTAGCTGGACATTTAACTCATCGAATAGTTGTACTAACTGTAACTCTCGCGCCCGCAATCCACTGGTGATGATGTCACATATTACATCCTTCATGACATGGCCAGTTACATCACAGATGACATCCCAGATGACATCTCAAATGACATAACTGATGACATCACTGATGACATCATCCAGTGAATGTAGTTTGGTTTGCTATTTAAATATATATTATATATATAGCAATCTGCATTTAGGATTCAGTGAATATATACCTATCTTGAGGGAGGATTTAGTAGTAGTGTGATTGACTGTTTACTTGACTAATTTATTGTGTCTCACTAAATATATTGGATAGTGACAAAACTATGCGAATATCTGTATGATTTTGTCAGTTGTTGTGTAAACTGCTGCACCAGTTAGTTACTAGCTACTTGAAAGTCTGTATTAGTTATTGTTTAGTTAGCTGATTATTTGTATGGCAGAGTGAATCTGTGTGTGGTTCGGTGGGGGATCTGCGACTACCCAAAGATATGTGAATAGTTAATTCAGTAGGTATATGATGTTAAGACTACGTGTTATAATAGTTGTTTGGGTGAGTGAATATCTTTATGGGTGTGGTGATGAGCAAATATATTTCTCAATGGTACATGTCCAACAAAGTAGAAAAAAATAAAAGGCACTGTATGTGACATTCGTATATAAATAAGTATACATAAAAGTCATTAATTGCATGAGTGACTGTATAGATAACTGTGTACTTGTATAGTGATTTCATAACAAACTAAGTATCAGTTACTCTCTAAATGAATACATGAAGTGCTATTAGTATATGAGTGTACCTGAGTAAATGTAAATATGATACATTATTTCCAAAAGTGAGTAGGATGACTGCATAAGTGAATAGGATGTGTGCTGGTGTGTAATGTCAATATAGGTGTGTAAGTATATTTGATAGTGTTCTATTGATCATTGACAGCATGTATGAGTGAATCTATAGTTAATTGATTAGTTGTGTGTGTAGATCTAGAAATCACTGAGTAGGTTTTTAGATACTTGTATTGGTGTGTCAATGGATTCAAACATAATACTCTGTATTTTTCAGTGAGTGATGAAAGGTTATACTAGTGTATGATGAGGTGTTTCTGATTGTCACATGGATGATGTCATCAGTGATGTCATCAGTGATGTCACTGACCATGTCATGAATGATGTAATATGTGACATCATCACCAGTGGATTGCGGGCACGAGAGTTAAAGTTAGTACAACTAACTATAACGGAGGAATTTCAATGGTTTTGTATGAGTGAAATGTCCAGCTAACTATAACACCCCTGAAACCTATGGTTTTTTCTATGAATTTCTAAGTATTTTTAAAGGATAATTCCTAACTATAACCTACTTGAAACCTATGGTTTTATCAGTGAATTTCAAAGGTTTTTTAAATGATAATTCCTAACTATACCCTACCTGAAACCTACGTTTTATTCAGTGAATTTCAAAGGTTTTTTAAATGACAGTTCCTAATTATAATATTGACCACTTCCTCATATTTTCAACAAGAAACCAAATATGCAATGCTACCTAAAAAAACAGGCAATAGTTCCACTTACCACTAACAAATTAACATCAACATTTAACTAGTATAAGGACGTTGACTATGTACTGCGTGAATTACATCCAACTCACACCCATATTTAAAGAGCAATATGTGATAGAGTTACTAATTATACACTTCCGACGCCAAACAAAATCACAATACCCAGCGCCACCACCACTACAACCACCCTTCCTAACCCCTCCCCCTCTAGTACCTCAGAGGCAGCCCCAAACAGTACAATGGACCTTTCCAAAATAATATATCCCCTCAACAGCACACTAGCTCAATGTTCAGATATGTGGCAACCAACTATGTATAAGGGAAGGAACTGGCCCATCAACAATAATTTACACAATGCCAAGACTACCAGTGAAATGCTATACACAACTCACTATAGAAACCAAAAGCGTTTCCATGTGTAGATATACTATTGATACGTGTACTAAACTGCATAGTGGATGCAACCATATTATCGCAGACACTGGGGAATATTTCGGTCATGTAGCTGTGTTCTCCCACCTTGAAGCTGAAGCAGAGTGGACTAGTCCAACATACGCAACATCAGCATAAGACTATAAATGATTAGGCTACGCTTTGGGCGTGGTTCACTTCTGCAAAGAGAAGAGACTCCACCACAGCGAATGTCCTCACACTGCCACGTGGCTGCCGCCATGACCACGTGCCTCTTTCCATACAGGCCCATTGCGAACTCAGCGCCACAGACTTATGTTTGTATCGACTACTGACTGAAGGACTGAGTTATTCTAAGACCCATCGGTGCCAGGGATAACACCTGAAATCTTCGTGGGTTACCTGTTCCGGCATACAAATGACAGAGACACGGGACACTTCCTTGGGCGTCAAAGATTCGAGGTTTATTTACTGCAGGGAACACAGAAGTCACGAGAAGTACATAGCATGTAAGTTCACGGAGTCTGATTCAAATTGTATCTGTGGATCGCTCTTTTTATACAGTTTTCTCTCATAGGTTAACATGACAGACAAAGGTTTACAACCCGGTTCCCACAATAAATATCATAGGGGGTCACTTTCATGTATTCAGGGCCCGGAACATAATTACAGTAGCATTTGGCGGTTCCCAACTGTAAAAGTACATCTTCCCACCATTAGTACATTCCGTTCGGCTGTAAACGAATCAAGGAAGAGACAGAAACAGGTGCAGAGGAAGACGAGGATAGCGAACAGATCGAAGAGGGTGTAAAAGGGGTGGTATCAGGAAACACGAGCTGCAGGCATCAAAGGAGACGTGTCTAATGAATGCACAACTGAGACAATAGACCGGTACGGCAAGATGAGCCTCGAGCGGGGCCATCTGCCTTACAGTGTCATTCAGTTTGTAATCAACAGAATTGGACACTTGTTACACTGTTTGACTTTTGGTTCAGTGCAAATAAGGAAACCCTCATAGAAGTCAGTGTATATTTAAGATTAGCGGTATATTAGCTTCATCCGCCCCACTCTGACATTCATGCAGTTATCATCGGGTTTTTCCTCTTGGTGTGTACTGCTAGCCTCATCCAGAGGCACCTCCAGTCTCGAGTGCAGTGTCCAGAGACAAAAAGGATTTTCCCAAAAGGATTGAATAAAAATGAAAAAGAGTGCCCTAAAATTTTTTTAATGTTGGGCAAACTTCACATTATTAAAAATTTTGAATACTCATTCATAAGCCAAGTTACGGGACTATATAGTATTACTAGGGTGATATTGTCGACATGTTTCAGCTCTATTGGGCCAGGCGGTCTGTAGAGCTTTCGTCAGGACTTACAAAGGGGTTGGTACAAACAAACATATAAAAAACTACTCACACGAATTGTGCGGTAATCCCACAACTCAATGCATTGATTTGAGTATTGTATTCTTCTGGATCTATGAAAGAATATACATATAAAAGCTATGTTAAGCTGTGAGCAGTGAATCCTTAAAAGGGGGGGAGTGCAGTAACATAGATAGTGATTAATAGTGACACTAGTGTAGTTCATGAAAGGTTTTTTCATGAAGGTGAGCGTTTTGAATTTTCGGGAAATGATTACTTTCCACTGAAAATCGCTCGTGAACTAAGGAAACGGGAAAGTGGCTATCGCTATTAATGCTTTTACGTTTATAGGTGCAAGCGCTGATCAATATTGTGGCTCAACCGGAAATTCATAGTTAGTCAAAATGTTTTCTCAGCCTCGCATCGTATGTCATAGTGCAGATCATTCACATTCAACAAAGTTACCCTTTCATTCATTTGTAATCTTTGTTTTAAAACAATAGTTGATGTTAAAGCTCTCGCTAGAGTGAAAACGGCATCATGGCTAGTATTTACGGGAAGGCGCTATGAAAAGGTCGAGAAAACACAAACCGGCTATTACGGCATTCTGTGAGATCTTACCTGTCGTGATTACGACTTCTACTTCCTACAGGGGTACCTTCAATCGCCACAGAGCTGGAGCGGAGACAGGGACCACTGTCAGGACAGATTAGCTGTTAATGCTTACCCACAAGGAAAAAACGGAGACTTGTTACATCGCCATTACCCGCATGGAGTCCTTCCTCCTGCCTTGTGCTGACTCTGCCCCCGGAGTGATGGGAGCCGGGTTGTAGTTTCTTTTTAAAGGAAATTGGCCCTTCCTCCTGCCTTGTGTTAACGGAGTTATGGAAGCCGGTTTGTAGTTTATTTCTAAAGGAATTTGGCACTTCAAAGTGAAGGTATTCCTGCTGGGTCAACGCTACTGGTGCGCTGACGGGGAATTGTAGTTTTTGGCGATTACGCATCCAGAAGTAGGAGAATTCAATCATTGCGGGATGCAATTCCCACTAATTTCAGGGCGGTCAAAGTATTTGATCTGCATGTTGGATAGTAGAGTATTTATATCCTAGTGTTAAAATATTTCCTGAAGACTTTTTTTAATAAAGATAGGGATGGATGCTTAGATATGTTCATCGTTTTACTTAGCAAAATGGTGCCAGGCCACATTATCATTCAACCCAGAGTCGTAGGTACGTAGGCGGTCCACCCACCTTTGCTCCTTCTCATACAGGATCTTTTCTGCATTACCGGCTCTGTTGGTCAGCATTTCTATTACTGTCCATTGCATTTCTTCATGTGTGTGGTTACTTTCAGTGAAGTGAGCACATAGCTTAGTGGTATTCTTTTTCAGCTTGATGTTGCTCCTGTGTTCCCCTATCCTGAGTTTAACCTTGCGACATGTCATCCCGATATATCTCTTTTTAAACAGGCACTGGATCATGTAAATGACATGAGATGAGTTACAGTTTGTGAACTGTTTTTGCGTCCATACAAAGTTCTCTCCCAATTGCAGACTTCTTGTAGCTGTTGTTGTTTTGCAGGCTATGCAAGTCCCGCATGGGAAGTGTCCTGAGAGTGGTGTCATATTCACGCTGTTGGTTACAGATGCTACAGCTCCCAGCCTGGGGCGTGTATGTACAAGGGTGTCTTTCAGGTTTTTGGTCCTTCTATTAGCGAATCTTAGTCTTGGCCAGTCGAACTTGTGGTAAATTCTAATTACCGGTGCTTAATTTCTATGCGGTAAAATCAATAAGAATAACTCATAATAAATAAGAGGCAAAATCCGTGATATTTGAGGTTTCTCAAAAGGGTTTTATTCCTATAAAAGGAATTGGGTGATTAGCATATTGGCTCGAGCCAAGGTGGCATACCATTCCGTCACCACATGGGTTCGGGAAGGGACTGACAGACAGAGTCAATGGTAATATGCGAATATGCAAGTATGCGACAATACATTATTGACAGGCATTCATATATATAGTCAATGCATTACAGTAAAGGCATATGCAGGAGGCGTAACAACTGAGAAGAGAGATAAGAATGCATGTACGTAATACAAAAGGCGTTACAATAGGCGTGCATGAAGGCGTGAACAAGAACGTCATTTAACATGATGTCACAGATAGGCGGATCCATGAGTGAATCCGACAGTGTCAGCAAAAATACATGGCAGAGATGCGCGCGCAGCAGTATGACGTGTAATGTACGTGTAACTCGAGGGGTGAAGGGGGACTTGACATTTAGCCCTACAAGTGTAGACGGATGTCTGGATGTCAGATCAACCTAATCCCAAATCGTATCTAATATCTCATGTTTAAGGAACTGTATTATCTGGAGGGAAAAGGTCTCTCGGACAAGAGGCTATTCTATACTGGCTATGAGTGCGTGTATGAGCGTCTATGTGTCTGCATGAGACGCGAGGGGTGCGAGGGAGGGCATGGGCCTACCATGGAAACAGAGTCGTGAATCACTTGCATAGAGACAGTGAGGCCTAACCCTTCGCTCTGCAGCTGGAAGGATGTTGACGTGAATCTACCAGACAGGAATGTATTTTCGAGGAGTGGAGCAGATAATTCGAAGGTTGAATGCAGTCTTGGCAGGCAACGGGCTGAGCCGAGCACCGTTAGCCGCGCCAGAAGTAAGGCAGGGGTTACTGGCACAGAGGTAGCCGGGGCTGAGGTTTTCAGAGTCGGAAGGCAGGAAAAAGAGGCTCGGTGGCAGAATTCAGGCCTACTTCGCCAGAGCTGAAAAACGTGTAAGGTATACCACAAAAAGACGTTGGCATAGCATATTTAGGAACTGAATATCCAATCCGTTCATGGCGGATCGGAAAGAGAACATGTTAACGTTGGACGCAAATATATTTGCGTCTTCATAGCTAGCACAGGAGGGAAGTTACATGCACTTCAAGCTAGTACATGGAGTCGGTGGGGTCTAAGATAGGGGACACAATCGATCATAAAATTTATATTACCTCATTCCCTCCTTGTCCCCGACGGACCCTTCATGATATATCGATCTGCATGAATCGATCAATCTGTTCATGTAACATCATTTGCTCTTCTTTCTTCTTTTGACGTTTTGAATGGGAATTTGAATGCGGAATACATGATGTGGCGCACAAGCCGCAAATCGCCGGCCCACATTGTAAACACAGGCAGCAAATGAATACTATGAGAAGGCCAATGCCTAGGAAGGATAGGATCTTCCATCCCCAAGCGGTTAACGTTGTCCAGAACCAACCGGACCAAGTCCAGGTGCCTGGATTCTGATGTATCAGACTTGCAATTTTATGGAGACGTGTTATAGCTTTATATACCGTTGGCGCGTTTTCTGGAATGAAAACACAGCAACTTGACCCGATGACCTTACAAGCTCCACCCCATCAGCTAGGATGACGTCAATGACGAGACGATTTTGAAGAACAACAACCCGCATGGCGGACTGCTCCTCTGTTAAGTTGCCTAAAGCGGAAGTAGTTTCGTTCACTACTGCTTCAAGGGTTCTAGTTAATTTGCGTATCAGTTTACTGTTAAAAACAGCACCTAAGTAGGGGAAGAAACCTTTATTGAAGTCTGTGTATTGCTCCCATGCCGTTTCAGTGTAATCGACAATCGGGAGGTCTCTTCGGAGTCTAGTGTTTACTAGATTGGTATTTCTGTGATAATCAGGAGGAGCTAGGAAAACAGGTGGCAGAAGGAATGCAATGTAACAGGTACCATCCCAATCTGGAGGCAAACGTATGTATGCAATATGACCACAAACAAAGTAGGAATGACGTGTAGCTCTAAACGTGGATTTGCCTTGATCACTGAATTCGATCACGGTAGTACATTTACTATGACCTAAGTGTATGGAACCATTCTTTCTGATACATAATTCACCTTTGACTGGTAACACTGACATAGCAGGCAATACTGGTGCAGTTTCAGATTCAACAGTAAGAATCATGAGGTTAATTGTGTAATTTCCCAATCCATATACTTCATTTTCTAGATCAGTTCCTGTTCTAGTGGGGAGTCCTTTCTTGTCAGGGTAACAGACCTTAAGAAGAACTGAGTTCAGGTTTCCCCAAACCCAATTCCCATCGTAAACAGCAATGTCAGAATCTAAGGAATTAATCAATCTAAACCATGCCCCACAGGAGCCATTGTGAGTGAACGGGTACGGAAAAAGGGGCAGAACTCCCTTGTATTTCTGGTAAGGAGGGAGTCGGCCACATATCCAACAGTTTGTAGCATTGTTAGTCTGATGAGAGTGATGTAACATACTAATGAATGTGTTGTTGCGCAGCGCAAGTCTGTAAGAAAGTTCGTGTGGAGGTAACTCGCTAAAGGAATGTTCGGCAGTGACGTTATAAGCAGATTGTACATGCTTGAAAATAGGGTAGTAAATGTGCAGCAAGATACTAGCAACAATAATCAAAAGACTTAGAAAAAACATAATTATTAATGTCACTATACAGTGACTACGGAGTGATTTACAATATGCACATTCCTTTAGTATTCTCTGTCTATCTCTCTCTCTATCTCGATCTAGGGGATACATGTCAGAAACTAATTTAACCGATTCACCTAGGGGAGGACTTAAACAATTAAACTGTCTGACTTGCTAGATCGTAATTTCAGTCTATATTCTTCAGAAGTCGTTTTCTCAACCAAAGGGAGTTTTGAGTCAGTTTGCGTAGGAGGGCAGGGCTTAGAGTCCAAGTCCGAAGGGAGTCCGTGGAACTTTTTTACGTGGCTGGAATGCAGCCACCCCTTCCTGCCCTCTACTTTGACGGCTGTCCTCGTTGTTAGAAGAACCAATTTCGGGGTTTGCCAGCGGGGCTCCAACGGACTTCTCCGATCGAAGTTGCGCACGAAGACATAATCCCCCGGGACCACCTCGTGGGGCTTCACATCGGCGTTGTCGGGAAAGGCTGCAGCTACCTGTGAACGACAAGATTGTAGTGCAGACATCAAGGAGGCAAGGTAATCTGTCAGCATAATACAGTCAACATCTGTAATTTTTCGCGGAACAGGCGTCCCCCACATATTCGGAGGCCTGCCAAAGACCACCTCATACGGGGATAGCCCGGTTCGAGAATGTGCAACCATCCTCATATAGAAGAGGGCTACCGGCAAAGCAACTATCCAGTCAACGCCCTTCTCTCTACAGATTTTGGAAAGTCGGATTTTTAGGGTCTGATTATGGCGCTCCACGAGACCTGCTGCCTCGGGATGCCGGACACAATGGAACTTCCACTGATAGCCTAACAGGAGTGTAATGTGTTTCACAAGTTCGGATGAGAATGGCTGACCATTATCTGAGTACACGATACGGGGCAAACCGTACCGCGGGAAGAACTCGCGAACCAGTTGCTTGGCTGTTGTCGGAGCGGTATAATCTGGGACTGGGTATGCTTCTGTCCAGCGGGAAAGTGCACATACGACTACGAGGACATACTTGAATCCTCGGCAGTGGTCCATCTGGATATAATCCATCTGGAGGACTTCAAAAGGGTGATCGGGAGGCTGAAATCCACCTTGCTCTACAGGGATGCTTTTACCTGGATTAAACTGACAACAAATCATGCAAGTACGCACTTTTTGTTTCGCTGCTGCTCGTAAGTTCTTGTTGTACCATATGTGTTGAATGCTATCTAGCATTGCCTTTTCTCCTAGGTGTGCTGGACTATGTATCGTGTTAATGATGACCTGAACCATAGAGTCGGGGAGAAACCATGTAGATTTTCCCTTCGTCATCCATCCCTGATCTGTTTGGATCCCTCCTAGTTCAGTCCACTTCTTGATTTCGTCTGGTGTGGCATGTGTCTGTATGTCGATTACATCATGGGCGGGATCCCTGACTGTCATGCAGTGTGATGGTGTCGGAACTATTGTCTTTGTCAAGTCAGTTGCATGCATTCGATTCTGAGCAGTTTGCTTAGCTGTTCGGTCTGCCAGGTCGTTACCCTGGGAGATCGTGTCGGTAACCTTTGTATGTGCCTTACATTTCATGATAGAGATTGCCGTAGGTAGATGTATTGCATCTAATAAACCTTGAATAAGGGGACCGTGTTGGATGTTGGCACCGTGAGAAGTTAAGTAACCTCTCTCTCGCCAAAGGACTCCAAAGTCGTGAACGACTCCGAATGCATAACGTGAATCAGTGTATATGTTGACTCTCTTATTCTTGGCTTGAATACATGCTTGTGTCAGAGCGATGAGCTCTGCTGCTTGAGCTGACAGGGTGTCAATACAATTTGTTTCTATAACTTTGGTGTCTGTAGTGACTGCGTAGGCTGCCACTAATTCTCCTGTACCTGTTCTCATACATGAACCATCCACATAAAGTGTCAGGTCTGGATCTGGTAATGGGACATCTGTCAAGTCTTGTCTGGGTTTTGTTGTAATAGTAATGACTTCAATACAATCATGTGCCAATGGATCTACTCCATTTAATGGCAACAGTGTGGCGGGATTTAATGTGCTGCAGCGTCTGATTTCTATGTGTGGTTGAAACAATGTCAATTCATAACCTGTCAGTCTTGCTATGGTCAAGTGTTGGGTCTGTGTACGATTTAAGAGAACTTCCACGGAATGTGGAACTTGTACTGTCAACTGATGCCCTAATACTATGGCATCGCTCTGTCTGATTGCTAAAGCTGTCGCTGCCACTGATTTCAAACATGCAGGTAAAGCTTGAGCTACTGGATCTAATGTGCTAGAAAAGTAAGCACACGGTTTGTGTGAACCTGCTTGTTCCTGGGTGAGGACTGACAAGGCAGTACCTTCACGTTCTGTGACAAAAAGTGTAAAAGGTTTACTGTAACATGGTGTTGCTAAAACTGGTGCTTGGCATAAGGCTTTCTTTAAGTTTTCAAAAGCTTGTGTATGTTCCTGAGTCCAAGGGAGGACAGTCGATGTCGCTGCCTCCTGAGTTGTCAACTGGATGAGTGGCTTTGCTAGAAATGCATATTGGGGAATCCATTGTCTGCAGTACGAGGTGAGGCCTATGAAAGCCCGCACCTCCTTTTGTGTCTTTGGTGGTGACATGTTTACAATTAACTGAATGCGGTCAGGAGTGAGCTGTCTCCCCACTTTGGACAGCAAGTGACCCAGGTACACAACTTGCTGAACACAGAATTGCAGCTTCGATGGGGACACCTTGTGCCCCTTGTCGGCCAGGAAATTCAGAACTGTCAGTGATGCATTTTCACATTCGGATTCGCTCCGTGCGGTGATCAGCAGATCATCGACATACTGGAGTAGGGCAGTGTTAGCTGGCATGTGAATACTGTCGAGTTGTCTTTTCAGTGCTTGACTATAGATGCTGGGGCTTTCTGTGAATCCTTGAGGTGCGCGTGCAAATTTGAAAGATCGTCCATGTAAACTGAATCCGAACAAGTATTGGCTTTCTGGATCAATTGGGACACTGAAGAAGGCGTTCTTGAGGTCAATTACAGTAAAGAATGGCGCTTCTGAATCAATAGCTGTCAGTAATGAAGAGATATCTGGGACCACAGGATACTGTGGTACAATGCATTTATTCAATTCGCGTAAATCAATAACTAATCGATAAACAGGTGGTGCATTTGGATCAGTACGTTTAAGAACTGGGATGATAGGAGAATTACATACATTGGAGTTGGTTTCCACAACCACTCCTTGTGCAATGAGCTCGTCAATAATTCTCAGTAAAGCCGCTACAGCATCTGGAGGTAACTTGTATTGTCGAATTTGTGGTAGTACCACTCCTGCTTTGAGTGTGACTCGATATGGTGTAATGTGCATACAACCTACATCAGTGGGGCCTTGTGCCCACAAGTGTGCAGGTACATTCTGTAACCGGGGATCCATGTCTCTTAATACATAATGGCCTTTAAAATCTCGCAAAAATAAGCGTACTCCTTCCGGAGAACAGCATATAATAGCTCCTAGAGCTTTCAGTGTCTTTATTCCTAATAAGTTTTCCGGGCATGATTTTGTGAGCAATAAATCTGTAGTCCGTGTCAGAGGACCGACTGCAAGGGGGAGTGGCTGTGATACTTCATTAATAATAGGTTTTCCTGAAAATCCAAGGGAAACATTCTGTGAGCCTGAGAGGGGTGCCCCTGGAACCTCATTGTGACTGATTGTGGTCCTGCTTGCCCCTGTGTCAATTAAAAACTTTCGGTCTTTTCCTAACACCTGACTGTGTACATAAGGACCCTCTTGATCTACGGGAACTTCAATAAGGGGCAAGCCAAATTCCCTCTCTAGGCTGTTTCATGTGTATCGTTGATAGTCGGGATAATCATTTTGTGCGTACTGGTACATCTGTTGTGTTGTGTTCTGTGTTGCAGTAATTGGCTGTTGTTGTGGCACGGCTACAGTTTGTGATGAAGCTGGTATAGGCGGAATATGTTGTATATTCTGCGGTACTTGTTGCTGGGCCTGATCTTGTCTAGGTACGCGCGGTCTCTCCTTGGTCTTACCCGTGGAGATATTGTGTTTCAGAACGGCACAATCGTTTACATAATGACCTGGCTGTTTGCAGTAGTTACATGTCCCTTTAACAGGAGCTGTCGTATTACTAGGCTGGGTCCCACCCTTTTTATGGCCATCGGCGGGAACTGACTGAGCAACTAACATTTTCATTTTCGTGTCTTTCATACGTCTTTGTTCATGTTCTTGTTCTTCTCTAATTCTATTCTGGTGGTACTGTAACATTTGTAACATTTGTGAAGGGGTGTTAGCTTGCCAGGTGCTTTCGACTTTCAATACTCTATTCTTAACCTGGGGCAGTGAATTCTCGACTAATTTCGTTACAAAAAGATGTGGATATGACTCGCTACTTGCTTTCAGACCGCTATTAATGCCAAAACATTTTTCAAATCTGGTATAGAAATCACTGGTATCTTCATCGGGTTTCTGTTTACAAGCTGAAATGGCACCCCAATCTTCCTTTTTAGTACTTAATAAACGTGGCAACACTTGTACTAACAATCCGGGTAATGCTTTAACTTTATCCCCGAGCCCTTGGCCCGGAATTCTAGTACTTTCTTCATTTTCTAATGCAGCCCAATCAATCTTTGTGTCTCCCACCTCCCACTCTTTTTCTTTGAGTTTCTCGTATATACCGGGAGGCAGTAATACTTTCAATATTTTCATAATGTCGGGATAAGTATAGTCACCCATGAGTATCATGTCTTTTATTTCACGGTGGAAACCTGCGGGATCTTTGTCATGACTAGGTACCAATTTTTTCATTTCCAATAATTCGATTTTAGTTATGGGTGTGTACACAAACACACGTCTAAATGTATTGTCTGCGTTCTGTACTGGGTGCACTTCTCGCAACGGATTCTGTCCGTCCATGTAATACATTTTTCTTTCCATGACATGTGCTGAGTCGGTCTGTGGACATAGGAAGGCGTTATATCTGTGTCGGTGTTCTAGAATTACTTTAATTAGATCGGTACCTAGACCTCTCCATTTGTTCATGAGCAGTTCTATTAATATATCAGGCAAGGGGCCTGGATCAGAATGCTGGTTTCTATATAATAAGAGCAGGTGTTGTATCATGTATGTACCAGCTAAACGCTGTTCACTCGGTGTCAGGTTCAAAAATGTATGCGCTAACGCATCATCACCATATTTCTCAGAATTGTCAGCCCATTGCACGGCTGACCTGGCTAATTCCTGTTCGTCCATAGAATCGAGTACATGGTACCCCATTCGTTCTCGAAGTCTGTTATCAGTAGCTTGGAATAAGTGTTCAGGAGTTCTTGGATTACACATGGCTTCTTGGAATATTCTTTTACTTTCTGGACGCACTGGGCGCATTGAATTATTGAAGGGTCTTCCCTTACCTACATATGCTATCGTTTCTCTAACTGGTAATTGTGTCTGCTCTGGGGTCTGTTCTTGCCCGTCCTCCTCCTCTGAGGATTCAACCTTGTCTGAATCTATTTCCGGTGATGGCTGTCTTTTCTCATGCATCTTCTTTATTGCATTTCTGATTCTTCGGTACATATTTTCTACACAGGCATCTTTATCGTGATTCCCAGCTGCTATATTCTGGCCCCACCGGTGGAGCGCTTTTACGTCTTCCGGGTTCATACCCGGCCTATCCACTTCCCTTATAAAACAGTTTATAAGAAACCGTAATATTTTGGCTTTAGTATCCACTTTCTGATAGGCCATGGCCTCCTTAATACTTTCAGGCCCTACTCCTGTCTGTACAAACTGATATATTCGATCTAGATGATCTACCATTCCAGGTAGTGTTAATAAGAAGTTCGTGACTCGTCGCAAGCGTATTGAGGCGAGCAACATTCTTTCGTCATTCTTTTTACCAGGTACTGGATCATATCTACAGTCTCCAAGATGATCTCCATATAGTGTAATATCGCCTGTTCTAGGTGTACGTTGCTGTGCTAGGTCTCTATAGGTCAGCCGATGGGCGGATGGCGGAGTCTGGAAACGTGTCGCTCCTCCGGACGCGCCTCCTGAGGCGCCCGCTCCGAAGGGGTTCGTTGGGTGTGAAACGGGGGGGGCAGGACCAGGAATAGGTGGAAGGACAGCTGGAAGACCAGGAGGAACAGGAGGAGGAGTAGCTTGTCGGGGAGGAAGAAGCTGACCGTCTTGGCCGGCAGGAGGAGGTGTGTGTGGCGGTGCGGTATTTACATATGCGGGGGCCACATCGTCTAGATAGGACGAAAGGAAAATGTCCTTTGCTGTTTTCTGGTGCATTTTAATCGGGAGCATTGGGGGTGGTAGTTCTTTCGGTACCTCCGGAGTGGCTTTAGGCAAACCCTCAGTCAAGAGGGGATACATGCCGTTCATGAGTGTGTTTCGCTGTCTGTCTACCTGTTCTAATTTTACTCGGGTACCTTCCTCAACTAATACGTTTTCCTGGGCTTTCTCTGGATCCTCCCTCCTTTTCTCTTCTTTTCTAAGTGCTTTTTCTGTACGCCTATGTGATTCTTTACGCCATAATTCAATGGCATCCTTCTGTGACTGTCTGGCTTTCTTTTTCCACAATGCTTCCTCTACTCTCATGATGCAATCTGCATCCCATGTCCCAGCAGCAGGCCATCTCTGATTCTCGGATAATTCTTTAGTATAGTCCACCCATAAGTCAAGGAATAAAACGGCATCTAGGCCATGCTTGTGGTACATAAAGTACCCTGGAGTGTCCCGAGGTGGAATGGGAACAGCTTCTTCTAATACCCCTTTTCTAGTTTTTATTTGTCTTAATTTGGAGAACAACGGCATCCTGAAATCGGGCTACTTGGTTCTTACTCAGATATGAACACACTGAACACAATAATCACAATAATTACGATCGAACAATCACTCATACCACGACATTTCGAGACACATTAAAACATTTTGACATGAATAATGACAATTAGAAGGTAACTTGCTAACTGCATAATACTAGATACACTGCTCAACAGTGCAGACTGGATGTACTGCTAAACAGTACAGATACACTGTCTAAAACAGTGCAGACCAGGTCTGTGTACCCACACCTGTCTTGACCGGCACAAACTAATGCGCACGTCTAGATGCGTCCCCAGCAACGGTACTCACCGGGAAGCACGGAAACGGAAGGCCTCGGAAACCCTGGACTGGATTCGGACTGGATTCAGACTCGACTCGTGACGCAGAGACTTCGGAACTTCGGAACCTGGTGGGCCTCCGTATACCTCGGATCTTGCTCTCTCAGCTAGGCTCTGGTCGGGATCCTCCGCACTTCTCACCGCCTTGTCTGGGTGTCGATCGCAGCCTCAGTCACCTCCGTTGGCCTGAGGGAGATACAGGAAATCCTGCGGGTACGCGTAGTTGTCCGTCCGGCTGTGGCAGGGGGCCAGGCCTGCAACGCACCACCGGCGCGTGAGATGGGGGAGGGGTCCCTATTCGGGCGCCAAAATGTGGTAAATTCTAATTACCGGTGCTTAATTTCTATGCGGTAAAATCAATAAGAATAACTCATAATAAATAAGAGGCAAAATCCGTGATATTTGAGGTTTCTCAAAAGGGTTTTATTCCTATAAAAGGAATTGGGTGATTAGCATATTGGCTCGAGCCAAGGTGGCATACCATTCCGTCACCACATGGGTTCGGGAAGGGACTGACAGACAGAGTCAATGGTAATATGCGAATATGCAAGTATGCGACAATACATTATTGACAGGCATTCATATATATAGTCAATGCATTACAGTAAAGGCATATGCAGGAGGCGTAACAACTGAGAAGAGAGATAAGAATGCATGTACGTAATACAAAAGGCGTTACAATAGGCGTGCATGAAGGCGTGAACAAGAACGTCATTTAACATGATGTCACAGATAGGCGGATCCATGAGTGAATCCGACAGTGTCAGCAAAAATACATGGCAGAGATGCGCGCGCAGCAGTATGACGTGTAATGTACGTGTAACTCGAGGGGTGAAGGGGGACTTGACATTTAGCCCTACAAGTGTAGACGGATGTCTGGATGTCAGATCAACCTAATCCCAAATCGTATCTAATATCTCATGTTTAAGGAACTGTATTATCTGGAGGGAAAAGGTCTCTCGGACAAGAGGCTATTCTATACTGGCTATGAGTGCGTGTATGAGCGTCTATGTGTCTGCATGAGACGCGAGGGGTGCGAGGGAGGGCATGGGCCTACCATGGAAACAGAGTCGTGAATCACTTGCATAGAGACAGTGAGGCCTAACCCTTCGCTCTGCAGCTGGAAGGATGTTGACGTGAATCTACCAGACAGGAATGTATTTTCGAGGAGTGGAGCAGATAATTCGAAGGTTGAATGCAGTCTTGGCAGGCAACGGGCTGAGCCGAGCACCGTTAGCCGCGCCAGAAGTAAGGCAGGGGTTACTGGCACAGAGGTAGCCGGGGCTGAGGTTTTCAGAGTCGGAAGGCAGGAAAAAGAGGCTCGGTGGCAGAATTCAGGCCTACTTCGCCAGAGCTGAAAAACGTGTAAGGTATACCACAAAAAGACGTTGGCATAGCATATTTAGGAACTGAATATCCAATCCGTTCATGGCGGATCGGAAAGAGAACATGTTAACGTTGGACGCAAATGTATTTGCGTCTTCATAGCTAGCACAGGAGGGAAGTTACATGCACTTCAAGCTAGTACATGGAGTCGGTGGGGTCTAAGATAGGGGACACAATCGATCATAAAATTTATATTACCTCACCGTGTTGACTATGTGCCAGTTCTTCTTGATAAATTTTTGAACAGCATATGTTGCTGGATTGTAAGTGGTCACACACGTGGTTAAATCTTTCACTGGTTCTTTTGGATATGTTTGCAGGAGACATTCACGGGGTTGGTTATCAGCCCTCTTCTTGCATTTTTTGATAACTTTCTCAGTGTAATCTCTCATTTGCAATTTTTTACTTAATTCCGCTGCCTGTGATTGATAGTCGCAATTTTTGCTGCAATTCCGTTTCAGTCGAAGGAATTGACTGAAAGGCAAATTGTCTCTTAGGGGTTTGGGATGGTGGCTCTTGTGGGACAGCAGGCTGTTTTTCGCAGTTGGCTTTGTGAAAGTTTTAGTTTGTAACGTGTTATTGTCATTGAAGATTGTTAGATCCAAAAAATCAAGGTGGCTATTGCTAGAGGTGTATGTGAATTTTAACCAAGGGTCCAGAGAGTTAAGCCATGTCATGAATTCCGGCAGATCTTGGTTGATGTTCCATATTAGGAAAATGTCGTCAATATATCTCTTCCAGTATATAATACTGGAAGAGAAAGTGTTGGTTTCATTGAAAACCAACTCAGTTTCGAAATGGCTGATGTATAGTCCTGCCACCGAAAGTCTCTGACCTGGCAAGACCAGCAAAGGAACGTACAAACCCGGAGCATGGCAGCTGCGCAATCATCAACCAGCAAGAACACTCACTAATTGTGAACCTATCGGAGGTAGAACTTACAAGTGACCAGATATCAGTCTTGAACAAGGGACTGGGATTCGTCCCTACTCCAAAAATAGACACTTTTAAAATCAAAAGTGAGCTGGCTGAATTTTGCAGAACTTTGAAACTAAAGGCTTTTTTCTCTAACTCCACCACAAAACAATCAGAGGGAGATACTACTCTCCGCAAGAAATCAACTTTCAACCCCCCTGTTTCCTGCGTACCGCCGGAACTACAAGCTTTTGAGCAAGCACTTCTCAAAGGCATAGACAATTTGGATACAACAGGCATCAAAATCTTCCAAAATCTAACTAAGACAGAACGCCTAGCAATGGAAAATCTCAGCAAAAATGAAGACCTGGTGATAAAACCAGCGGATAAGGGGGGAGGAATAGTGATCCTCACAAAAACAGGATACCACCAACAATGCCTTGCTCTCCTCTCCGACACCAGATTCTACCAGCGAATCTTAATGGATCCCACTGAGAGACTGCAGAACACCATATCAATCATGGTGTACGAGGCCGAAACTAAAGGATGGGTCTCTAAAAAAGAGGCGGAATTTCTAATGGTTAGGGAACCAGTCACTCCCTACTTTTACTCGCTCCCAAAAACCCACAAGAACAGAACACCGCCCCCGGGACGCCCAATAGTGTCCGGAATCGGGTCTGTGTTAGAGCCCCTGTCAAAATTCGCAGATGAATTTTTGAAACCTCTTGTTCAGAAAACAAGCTCATACCTAAGAGACACCAAGGATCTATTGGTACAAATTGCAAACATGCCCTTTAACTCAGACACAATGCTTCTAGTAGGCTTGGATGTGGAATCCCTTTTCACCAGCCTGCCCCAAGATACCACTCTCCAGATGCTAGAGGATGTTCTATACTCAACAACGTGGCATTACAACACACCCAGACACTTCATCCTGGAGTGCTGCAAATTGGCACTTAAAGAGAATTTCTTTAGGTACAATGACCAACTGTACCTTCAATGCCATGGTATCTCCATGGGCAGCGCCTTCGCGCCGTCGGTGGCAGGACTATACGTCAGCCATTTCGAAACTGAGTTGGTTTTCAATGAAACCAACACTTTCTCTTCCAGTATTATATACTGGAAGAGATATATTGACGACATTTTCCTAATATGGAACATCAACCAAGATCTGCCGGAATTCATGACATGGCTTAACTCTCTGGACCCTTGGTTAAAATTCACATACACCTCTAGCAATAGCCACCTTGATTTTTTGGATCTAACAATCTTCAATGACAATAACACGTTACAAACTAAAACTTTCACAAAGCCAACTGCGAAAAACAGCCTGCTGTCCCACAAGAGCCACCATCCCAAACCCCTAAGAGACAATTTGCCTTTCAGTCAATTCCTTCGACTGAAACGGAATTGCAGCAAAAATTGCGACTATCAATCACAGGCAGCGGAAATAAGTAAAAAATTGCAAATGAGAGATTACACTGAGAAAGTTATCAAAAAATGCAAGAAGAGGGCTGATAACCAACCCCGTGAATGTCTCCTGCAAACATATCCAAAAGAACCAGTGAAAGATTTAACCACGTGTGTGACCACTTACAATCCAGCAACATATGCTGTTCAAAAATTAATCAAGAAGAAATGGCACATAGTCAACACGGGCAAGTTCGACTGGCCAAGACCAAGATTCGCTAATAGAAGGACCAAAAACCTGAAAGACACCCTTGTACATACACGCCCCAGGCTGGGAGCTGTGGCATCTGTAACCAACAGCGTGAATATGACACCACTCTCAGGACACTTCCCATGCGGGACATGCATAGCCTGCAAAACAACAACAGCTACAAGAAGTCTGCAATTGGGAGAGAACTTTGTATGGACGCAAAAACAGTTCACAAACTGTAACTCATCTCATGTCATTTACATGATCCAGTGCCCGTGTAAAAAGAGATATATCGGGATGACATGTCGCAAGGTTAAACTCAGGATAGGGGAACACAGGAGCAACATCAAGCTGAAAAAGAATACCACTAAGCTATGTGCCCACTTCACTGAAAGTAACCACACACATGAAGAAATGCAATGGACAGTAATAGAAATGCTGACCAACAGAGCCGGTAATGCAGAAAAGATCCTGTATGAGAAGGAGCAAAGGTGGGTGGACCGCCTACGTACCTACGACTCTGGGTTGAATGATAATGTGGCCTGGCACCATTTTGCTAAGTAAAACGATGAACATATCTAAGCATCCATCCCTGTCTTTATTAAAAAAAGTCTTCAGGAAATATTTTAACACTAGGATATAAATACTCTACTATCCAACATGCAGATCAAATACTTTGACCGCCCTGAAATTAGTGGGAATTGCATCCCGCAATGATTGAATTCTCCTACTACTGGATGCGTAATCGCCAAAAACTACAATTCCCCGTCAGCGCACCAGTAGCGTTGACCCAGCAGGAATACCTTCACTTTGAAGTGCCAAATTCCTTTAGAAATAAACTACAAACCGGCTTCCATAACTCCGTTAACGCAAGGCAGGAGGAAGGGCCAATTTCCTTTAAAAAGAAACTACAACCCGGCTCCCATCACTCCGGGGGCAGAGTCAGCACAAGGCAGGAGGAAGGACTCCATGCGGGTAATGGCGATGTAACAAGTCTCCGTTTTTTCCTTGTGGGTAAGCATTAACAGCTAATCTGTCCTGACAGTGGTCCCTGTCTCTGCTCCAGCTCTGTGGCGATTGAAGGTACCCCTGTAGGAAGTAGAAGTCGTAATCACGACAGGTAAGATCTCACAGAATGCCGTAATAGCCGGTTTGTGTTTTCTCGACCTTTTCATAGCGCCTTCCCGTAAATACTAGCCATGATGCCGTTTTCACTCTAGCGAGAGCTTTAACATCAACTATTGTTTTAAAACAAAGATTACAAATGAATGAAAGGGTAACTTTGTTGAATGTGAATGATCTGCACTATGACATACGATGCGAGGCTGAGAAAACATTTTGACTAACTATGAATTTCCGGTTGAGCCACAATATTGATCCGCGCCTGCACCTATAAACGTAAAAGCATTAATAGCGATAGCCACTTTCCCGTTTCCTTAGTTCACGAGCGATTTTCAGTGGAAAGTAATCATTTCCCGAAAATTCAAAACGCTCACCTTCATGAAAAAACCTTTCATGAACTACACTAGTGTCACTATTAATCACTATCTATGTTACTGCACTCCCCCCCTTTTAAGGATTCACTGCTCACAGCTTAACATAGCTTTTATATGTATATTCTTTCATAGATCCAGAAGAATACAATACTCAAATCAATGCATTGAGTTGTGGGATTACCGCACAATTCGTGTGAGTAGTTTTTTATATGTTTGTTTGTACCAACCCCTTTGTAAGTCCTGACGAAAGCTCTACAGACCGCCTGGCCCAATAGAGCTGAAACATGTCGACAATATCACCCTAGTAATACTATATAGTCCCGTAACTTGGCTTATGAATGAGTATTCAAAATTTTTAATAATGTGAAGTTTGCCCAACATTAAAAAAATTTTAGGGCACTCTTTTTCATTTTTATTCAATCCTTTTGGGAAAATCCTTTTTGTCTCTGGACACTGCACTCGAGACTGGAGGTGCCTCTGGATGAGGCTAGCAGTACACACCAAGAGGAAAAACCCGATGATAACTGCATGAATGTCAGTGTGGGGCGGATGAAGCTAATATACCGCTAATCTTAAATATACACTGACTTCTATGAGGGTTTCCTTATTTGCACTGAACCAAAAGTCAAACAGTGTAACAAGTGTCCAATTTTGTTGATTACAAACTGAATATTTTCGGGGAAAGAAACGGACACTGTAAATTCCTCATCCCTCCCAGTTGATTAAGTTACTTACAGTGTCATTCCACTCATCATAAAGACACCCTCAAAGGAACACGTGTCTTCCGCAAGAGTTTGGGAATCCCAGGGTCGCGAAGCGGACAGCGTCCGTTCGCTGGCTACTTGAGGGCAAGAAACAAAATGGATGCCGTATCTAAGATGGAACCCGTGGGTTCAGATGAAGAAACCCACAAAACAAACGAACGGTTCAGGCTAGTACAGCGAAAACACGTACACCCACTAAACTCGTCATTTGCGGTTCATAGATACCAGACTCGACCATATTCGTGCGAGTCAAAAACACCACTGACAATTGTCACAGAACCTCATGCCTTCGATCTACAGTACGGACAGCAGGGTTCACAACTTAAATTCAGCTTTAGATCTACACTAACGACAGCATTAAAGTCAGCCTTGATTTATGTAAGGCAGAGACAATTGTACTCTATGTCCTCGGACTTTGTTAAAATAAGTGACAAAAATTCTTTGTCAATATCTGTGCTGACTACTGCCTTTAATCTAGAGTGCTTCAGTAGAGTTTACAACTTGCTACCAGTTGCGGATTTGCACTACAGACAACATTGAATTCAGTCTCGATTTATTTAAGGCAGAGACAATTGTACTATGTCATCAGATTTTGTTAAAGTATGTAACAAAAAAGCATTCCTCGATCTCTATGTCAACTACTGCCTTCGATCTACACTGCGGACAGCAGGGTTCACAACTTGAATTCAGCTTTCCATGTACACTACGGACAACATTGACGTTAGCCTTGATTTATGTAAGGCAGAGACAATTTCGTTAAATGATGCAACAAAAAACAATGTCCGTACTGGGTACTGCCTTCAACTGTACACTGCGATCAATAGAGTTCACTGCTTGATACCAGAAGCACATCAGCTCTACAGACAATATTAAATTAAGTCTCGATTTATTTAAGGCAGAGAAAATTGTACTGTGCCCTCAGATTTTGTTAACTGTGACAAAAAAGCATTCATCAATGTTTGTGTTGACTACTGCCTTCGATGTACACTGCGGACAGCAGGTTTCACAACTTGAATTCAACTTTGCATCTACACTACGGTAAGTAGGGAATTCACCCTTCATTCATTTAATGCAGAGACAATTGTACTGTATGTGTTCAGCTTTTGTTAAAATAAGAGACAAAAATCATTCGATGATATCTGTGCTCAGTACTGCCTTCGATCTACAGTGCGAACAGCAGGGTTCACAACTTCAATTCAGCTTTGAATTTATACTACGGGCAGCATGAAATTTAGCCTTGATTTATTTAAGGTAGAGATAATTGTACTTTATGTCTTCGGATTTTGTTAAAGGATATGACAAAAAGAATTTCTTGATGTTTGTGAGGACTACTGCCTTCGATCTACATTGTGAGGGCTCACAATTCAGGTGGAATGGAGATTGAACATGACGCATTCCAGTAGGCAAGAGACATTGTACCAATGCGACCCGCCTGAACCACGAATCATCGCACGGTGTCCACACGCTGAGTTTTTCAGGTATCACTAACTCTCAGCACCACAAGTCATCTGCCCGTGGCCATATTAAGGCAGAATTCACTGAGCAAAAAACATTGCTCCCAGTGTGGCCTACCCGGACCACGCATCATTGCAGGTTATGTACACGCTCAGTGCCAAAGCTACTACTAACTCACTGCACCATAATTCATCATGACCGTATTGATTCAGATGTCTTATTTTGAAGAAAACATATCATAGTTTTTGGACATCTATTGTAACTTACTCCCGTAAAAGGACAACCAGTATTTATAAGAAAACTTGATTTTAAAACGTTTGATACCAGTGCGTCCTGCTCGGACCACGCATCATCACAGACTCCACAGAACCTTGTTGCTTCAGGTGCAACTAACTCTTTGCACCACTTATCATTGCTAGCTGCACACACACTAAATTTCCAATACTGTGCAGCTCTACTCAACGCCACGTGGCCGTGGGCTCTTGCTAACTGCTGCCTGCTGCCTACACTGCAGTCATCAGAGCTCACAATTAATTAGACTGTTGATTCATTATTTACAAAGTACAATACCAAACTAAGTATAACATTTATCACACCCCATACAATATCCCTTTATTATGCTTCCTTTAAGAAGTTCTTTTATATCACTTATAGATGTAGTTGAATAATAAAATTCACGCTGCAAGTGCAAAGGCACACTTAATGACAGTCTACACTGTGGACCGCATGTGTCACAATTTGAACCTCACTTTTTCTTCATTGGAAACCTGAATTTCTTTTTTGGAGACAAAACTGGCTACACCACTAGAAGAATCATCTGATTCTGGTCATTTTGTTGCTGAAGAATTGATAACCATCCATGGTTCTTTTTCCCCTCTCAAAGTACATGCAGGCCAGTATGCAACTGTCAATACTTTGAGTGCAGCCCGTTCAGACCACGAACCATCGCAGGGTGAGCACACACTAAACACCAGACGTACCACTAACTCAGTACACCATAAATAATCACCACAAGGCTTTATTAGGGCAAAATTCAGTAGTCAAAAAACATTATCCCCAGTACGGCCTGCCTGCACCACGCACCATCACAGGTTATGTACACACTCAGTCCCAAAGTTAATACTAACTTTATAGAGTGCCGTACCAAACAAACTATAAAGTCCCACAAACTTACACAGTATCCCTTTAGTAGCCTTCCTTTAAAAACCTCTATTATATCAGTTCTAGGTTTAGTTGAAAAACAAAATTCACGCTGCAAGTGCAAAGGCACACTCAATGGCAGTCTGCACTGTGGACAGCACAGGTCACAATTTGAACTATAATATTTCTACAACATACATATTTCGACAATGTATTTCATACATGTTTCATCTTTTATTTCAATATTGATTATAGATCATGCAGTCCAGTAGGCAACACGCTGAGTACCACTAAGTCAGTGCATCATAAATAATTGCTACGTGGCCTTATTAAGGCAAAATTCAGTAGCCAAAAGACATTCTTACCAGCCCGGTATGCCTGAACCACGCAGCATCGCAGGTTCCACACAAAACTACCCTAACTTAGCACACCACAACTCATGAACCCTTTACGATAGAATCTTCTGTGTATTATTTCACATGTAGTGCTCATACCTTTGTACAGCAGAAGTCACAAACCGTTTACGATTGAATATCTACGTATGATATCATGATATCATATTCTACTTGTTACCAACAGCAACGTAATAAAATGGAGTTGTGAACACGTGCCCGTACGCACTTCAACTATCTATCTGTGTCTGTGTATTTATTATGTTTATAAAATGCTGCTCCTGCGCCCTACCACATTATATTGTGTTATTAATAGCGTATACAACCATCTTACCTCTGACAGTAAGTGTGGACTACTCCTCCTTTTTTTTTTTGCATATTTATATAGCGCAAAGTCAAACCAAAACTATATCAGCAATTTACATGAGGTCCGTATTTACAGTACATTTTCAGGCACTCGTGGATTAAGTCATTACTCTACAATAACAGGATGTGAACGCAACTCCGAGCCTCGAACACTGATTTCCAGCACCAAGTTCGACAGTATACCTGAATGACCACATACGTACATATTATCTGCCTTTCATGTGCCAAAAACTGCAACTTAAACCTTTCACAACGATGTATTACTACAGCTACAACACTCCACTGAATGTACAATAAACATTCATATTCGCAGAAATATGTCATGTCCACCATCTTTTATGTGTGCAACTATGAATATAGGGTTAGTGATACCCTGTACCTTTCATGTTAGCCATATTGTGGGACTTTACAGACATAATGACACATTTGCGTGTAAGACCCGGGGGACGGCAGTACTACAACACGGACACCCGAATCAGTTGATTTCTCATATAGCTCGCGACGGAACCACGCCAATAGCTAGACACTCGCTTCTACCGAGGCCCAAAATGGCTACCAACACTTCCTGGTTTTTCATGTTAGCATTCAGCGCGTGATCAGAACGGTGCGCCTATAGTGCACGCAAGCTGCCCGGATCCCCTGAGGCCACATATATATGTACTTTTAATTGTTATTTTCTCAGAAACTACTGAACGGAGTTACACCATTTAAGCAAAAGACATGAGTCTGAACACAGGACTACCTTTTTGCCAAATTTGGTGTAATTCCCTTCAGCCGTTCGGGCTGTTGCCGTGATGAACAGTTCCTACGGAAAATTGCATGGGGAAAACACGTTTTGGGACCCCCCTTTTTTCTCGGCCCTCGCTTCAAACACAATATTTCAGACCCCGGGATTCCTCCTTCCCACGTAGCTAATTTTTAAACATGCACAGGAGCCCGCGCTTCATTTTTATTTTTTTACTGCGGATCCATGCACCCACCGCACATTTCTCAGTTAAAAAAAAAATATATATATATATATATATATCTTTTTTGGGCCATAGGGGTTCTTGTGGGACCCATAAGCAGGTCTAGATGGTCAAAATATTTCTTACATGACCCTTTATACGTTTTAAACACTTGTTCCACTAATTTCTAGATCCTCGCTTCTACCCAGGTACAAAATGGCTGTCAACACTTCCTGGTTTCGAATGTTGGCAACCACTTGACAGCCAATCAGCATCCTACGCGTGATCGGGACAGTGCGCTTATAATCAGCGCATCCACTGAGGCCTTAGATATATATGTACATTTAATTGTAATTTTCTCAGAAACTACTGAACAGATTTACACCTTATAAGCAAAAGGCACGGGTCTGAACCAAGGACCAAAACTTTGCCAAATTTAGTGTAATTCCATTTAACCGTACAGGCTGTAGCCGCGATGAACGGCACCTATGGAAAATTGGTGGGGAAAACACGATTTAGGACCCCTTTTTTCTCGGCCCCTGCTTCACAAATCACCCCAAGACTTTCAGGATAGGAGCGGATGGAGCGCCCCACCAGTTTAGAAAATTCCACGAAGATTCGTCAACCGGCGCCAAAGTTATTCCAAATAGAATGTTGCGGATTTCCTATGCAAAATACGTCCTAACTATAACTACCTACTGGCCAGTAGGTAAGAAAAAAAAAAAATATATATATATATATATATATATATAGTGGCCTGCTCTGGCCACGAAGCTGCCCCACTGCTGACAGGGCAGGTCTGGTCATTCTCACTTGGAGTGCACCATTCGGAACGACATTGCCTAATCGGAGGGCATGAATAAAGTATGGAATGCGGCGCAATGACGACCCAGCAACCTGATGAAGGATTTCACAATTTTAAAAGGTGCAAGTCACAGCTGCTACCAGGAATGGGTTTTACTTACCTGAAAGACTTCATGAACCAGAATGCATGCTGTGCACACGCCCAGTGGGGCGGGATTATAAGCTTGAAAACCAACACGAGATCACAGCAGCTGTTTCTTTTACCCATTAGCCTGCCATTGATGAAGGGAGAAATGCTCCAGAAAAACGTTTGGCACAAAGCTTCAAGAGACATTGCAGGGAGAAAAGCCTGTTATTTCCTTCTGCCTTCCGATCAATAAAGGTTTAAACAAGACATTGTGTGAGGTGCTTCACTGTTTGAGCAACGTGCATTTGGATATATAGTGGCCTGCTCTGGCCACGAAGCTGCCCCACTGCTGACAGGGCAGGTCTGGTCATTCTCACTTGGAGTGCACTATTCAGAACGACGTTGCCTAATCGGAGGACATGAATAAAGTAAGAAATGCGGATCAATGACGACCCAGCATCCGGAAGGATTTCATAATTTTGGAAGGTGCAAGTCACAGCTGCTACCACGAAAGGGTTTTACTTACTTGAAAGACTTCATGAACCAGAATGCATGCTGTGCACACACCCAGTGGGCGGGATTATAAGCTTGAAAACCAACACGAGATGCAAAGCAGCTGTTTCTTTTCCCCATTAGCCTGCCATTGATGAAGGGAGAACTGCTCCAGAAACATGTTTGGCACAAGGCTTCAAGAGACATTGCAGGGAGAAATGCGCCGGTTTTTCCTGCTGCCTTCCGATCAATAAAGGTTTAAACAAGACGTTGTGTGAGGCGCTTCACTGTTCGAGCAACGTGCATTTGGATATATAGTGGCCTGCTCTGGCCACAAAGCTGCCCCACTGCTGACAGGGCAGGTCTGGTCATTCTCACTTGGAGTGCACCATTCAGAACGACATTGCCTAATCGGAGGGAATGAATAAAGTAAGAAATGCGGCGCAATGACGACCCAGCAACCTGAAGGATTTCACAATTTTGGAAGCTGCAAGTCACAGCTGCTACCATGAAAGGGTTTTACTTACCTGAAAGACTTCATGAACCAGAATGCACGCTGTGCACACGCCCAGTGGGGTGGGAAGAAAGCTTGAAAATCAACACGAAATGCACAGCACTGTTTCTTTTCCCTATTAGCCTGCCAATAATGAAGGGAGAACTGCTCCAGAAACGCGTTTGGCACGAGGCTTCAAGAGACATTGCAGGGAGAAATGCGCTGTTATTCCCTGCTGCCTTCCGATCAATAAAGGTTTAAACAAGACGTTGTGTGAGGCGCTTCACTGTTCGAGCAACGTGCATTTGGATATCTATACTAATATAATAAAGAGAGAGCCCAAACCTGTGAGGTGGGTAATCTCAGGAAGCACAGCACCAATCACAACACCCAATACAGCGTTAGAAAGGGCAGTTGCAGCAGAAGGACCTAGGCTATGCAGACGCCCACCATATACATTTTAAAGGTAAAAGAATAGTGCCAGCAAAGTAGTCCTTTGTGGGCGTGTCTGCGTTGTGCTGTGGGCGTGTGCTGGGGGCGTGACAAACGCTGGGGGCGTGTGGTACGTTCCGCTCTTCATGCCATGTCTCATATTGTGTGCTGTGGGCGTGTGCTGAGGGCGTGGGCTTGTGCGGGGCGCGGAATTACAGAAAAAAAAGTGAACGTTGTGCCCAATATTTCATTGTTTTTTATTACCAGGTTCTGTACATTCCAGCTCCAAGTGTGCTTGCCCCGCGCTCCCAGTGATGTGCACCTGCTTTACTGTATATATATATATATATACATTTTTTTAATTTAATTAAAACATTTATTCTTTTAAATTGCATTATTTATATTATTTGTATTTATTATTTTATTTTATTACCCTTTACACCCTAAAAACTAATCCCACCCGGCTCGCTTTAAATACCCCTGCACCCCATAATCATAACCCACCCTTACTCCTTAAAATACCCCAACACCCTTAAACACTAACCCATCTTAACCCTAGAAATATACACTGTACCCAAAAACCCAAACCTATCCCTAAACCCTAAAAATACCCCTGTATCCCAAAACCAAAACCTATCTCTGAACCCTATAAATACCCTGTACCTCAAAACCCAAGCCTACCTCTGAACCCTAAAAATACACCTTTACCCAAAAACCCAATCCTAGCCCTGAACTCTAAATATACCTGTGTACTTCAAAACCAAAACCCCAAACCTAACTCTGAAGCCTAATACCCCTGTACCCCAAAACCCAAACCAGGCCCTAAACCCTTAAAATACCCCTGTATCCCAAAACCCAAACCTACCCCTGTACCCCAAAACCCAAACCTACCCCTGAATCCTAAAAATACCCCTGTACCCAAAAACCCAAACCTAGCCCTGAACCCTAAAATACCTCTGTACCCCAAACCCCAAACCTAGCTCTGAACCCTACAAATCCCCTGTACCCTAAAACCCAAATCTAGCCCTGAACCCTTAAAATACCCCTGTACCCCAAAACCCAAACCTACCCCTGAACCCTAAAAATACCCCTATACCCCAAAACCCAAACTTAGCCCTGAACCCTAAAAATACCCCTGTACCCCAAAACCCATACCTATTCCTAAATCCTAAAACTACCCCTGTACCCCATAACCCAAAACTATATCTGAACCCTTAAAATACCCAAACACCCCAAAACATATACCTCAGTACCCCAAAATATATACCCCTATACCCATACTTACCTTATCCGAACATTAACCCCTTCGATGCTCATGACGGAACGGTTCCGTCATGAGCATTGGTTGAGCTTTGCTCATGACGGAACCGTTCCGTCATGAGCCCATTGGCGCATTAGAACCTTCAGCACAGCGCAAGAATTCGCGCCGCGCTGAAAGTGTTAAAAAAAACCCTGCTTTTACCATTCATGCATTTACAACGAATTTCGTTGTAAATGTATGCGTGGTAAAAGCATATAAAATGTAATGCCATGCGTTATAATGGCATTGCGGAGTCATGGTACTTTCGTAATGAAAGTATGCGGAGTGATGGTATGCGGAAAGAAAGTTGCGGAATAATGGGTTTACCATCCCCCGGTAAGTACATTGGTGGCACGGCGGCCCACATATCCAGCAACATACTCATATTTTTTCACCACCCATTTGAAAAATTCACAGGTCTCTCTCATTGATGGCCAGCACTGACATACACTTTTAGACACACCTCCCGCCACAAGTTCTAGAATTGCGAACTTTAGAGCTGGGGAGCTACGTTCGAATCTCGGCTTCAGCTCAACATCCTGTAATTCCAGGCAAATCGCTTTGTCTCCCCGTGCCTACACAAATGAATGTGTTCTTCTGGAATGTAAATTGTGCTCATGCCATTTTGTCGAGTTCGCGCTATATAATATTGCAAGGAAAAATAAAGTAGGGAAACTCGAGTTCACACACTACTGAACGCGCACTCTTAAGTGAATCAGCAGTGCACTGTGAATCGGAGCGTTTCACAGGCCTGCCACAGATAAGAAATGCTATCAAAACAAAATCCTACAAAACAATATACTACTGGCCAGCAGCAATTCATACCCGGACAACGTCGGGACGGGCTGCTAATAATATATTTATATTCACAGTAAATGATAAAAAGGGGGGGAACATACTAAAACCAGAAGCTGGTGACGTTGCTTATATATCTTTACTCTTTGTGCCGACGGGTCATAAACTCCACTGAGATCAGCATAACTGTTAATGTTATAATATACATATTAACAGTATATGATCCCTAGGGGAAAAAACACTAACAACTGGAAGGTGGTGACGTTGCTTGTAATTATTTGGGGTTTTCGCCGATGGGTCACCAAAACCTCTGAAGCGAAGTACAGTGTCAATATTATAATATAGAAAGTCACAATATATAAAAGGAGCCAGAAAAGGAGCAATGTTGTTGTTATCTATCTGTTTCTGAAAACAAGCTGCTAACAATACAGAGAAAAAAATATAAATGGTTAAATATTGACAAATAGCCACAAATTATAACTATCTTCTATGCCATAATGAAACAACTTATAATTCCGGAATATGTTTGTTGACGCAAAACAAGAATCCGATGCTAGAAAAGGGAACCTGCATCACAGATATAGTTTTTGGTTGTTTAGTAGTCTATGGAAGGAAGATTCGCCTCCGCCTATGTAGATGTCACTTTTTACAGTTTACACGTGCTAACGTTTTAACTGTTTTACTTGTGCACGTGTTGGGAAAAGTTACAAACTGCGAAGCTGTAAAGGTTTTGATTACCATAGTAACACGTATAAGGTCCTTATCTACATAAGTTGGAGATTTTAAAAAGTGTTACCCGGTAAACTGTGTCCTTTGCATTCTCATGATTAAAAACATCTAAATAGAAGACCTAAAAAAAAATATTGTTTACAATAGAAGAAAAAAAAGTATCAATATTTGTTATCACTATGCTCTTTAATAAAAAAATGCCAGAATTTGTAAAGTGTAAAGCTACCCGCGGTAAGGTGTGCTGGCACTTGGGGCGTTAGGAAGATTAAGCAAGGTGTTACCTATAGTGAGATAGTGGTGGGCTAAGATGCTGATGGACTTTGAAATTGAATTGTGAACACTGTTCTTCAAAGTCAGAAATTATAGGTGCTGCGTCATACTTTTACCACACTTACATGTTAATTACTGCTAATTAAGTTGAAAATATTTTTTAATTATAAGTAGGGCTCCTTGATGCATGTTTTGGCTGATTTTTACAGAAAAATACTGACAGAAAAGTGCTTATATTCCTCTCTGTATTTATTTTAAAGTGTGGATAAATATGGAAATTGGGTTATTTTTTGAGCGATTGTAAATGCTGTCAATGATGAGTAGTAGGCCAATAGGTCTGTCCTTCTAAAAGTAAAAGGGTAAAAGCAATAAAATACTTTTAGTAAAGAGCCTTAAAGAGTAATATATATCCTCGTATAAGAAAACTTGAACATTTTAATATGAAGGTTGTGTATAGTTTTTCATTTAAGAGTGTTTTTATATTAGTGAAAATGGTCAGTCTTTCAGCCATGAGTGCATATTTATCAGTAAAATAAATATGGAAATATACTAATTTCGGATTCATTTTTTTACAAAACCCGAAATATATATGGGTAAATACACATACAATTATTTTAAAAAATATATGGATAAATACAGATGGACATGTCCAATAAATAAATACCATAAAACCAGGAGGTATAATTATAAGTTAGAAAACACTACTGTTAAGTTTGTTTTTACTATGAAAGTATACATGTGTTTTTAAATTTTACTTAACAATCACTAAAGGTTATAGGGATATTGTAGGTAGATATTGACATTTAAAAAAACGTTGAAATTCACTGAAAAAACTATAGGTTTCAGGCAGGTTATAGTTAGGAATTATCATTAAAAAACCTTAGAAATTCACTGAAAAAACATAGGTTTCAGGGGTGTTTAGTTAGCTGGACATTTCACTCATACAAAACCATTGAACTTCCTCTGTTATAGTTAGTTGTACTAAGTATAACTTGCGCGCCTGCAATCCACTGATGATGATGTAACATATTACATCATTCATGACATGGTCAGTGACATAGCTGATGACATCACTGATGCCATCTGAAATGACGTCACTGATGACATCACTGATGGTATCATGCATGTGACAATCAGATACACCTCATCATGCACTAATATAACCTTTGATCACTCACTGTAAAATACAGAGTACCATATTTGAATCCATTAACACACCAATACAACTTTCTAAAGACCCACTCAGTGATTCCTAGATCTACACAAATCAAAACACTTGCCTATAGATTTACTCATACATGCTAACAAAGATCAAAAGAACACTATTAAATATACTTATACACCTACATCGACATTACACACCAGCACACACTCTATTCACTTATGCAGTCATCCTACCCACTTATGCAAACAATTGATCATACTTACATTTACTAAGCTACATACTTATACAAACACCACTTTAGTTATTCATACAGATAATAACCCATACTTAGTGTGTTATAAAATCACTATTACAAGTATACAGTTTTCGATACAGACACTCATACAATCACTGAGTCTTATGTATACTTATTTATATACAAAAACTGTCACATACATTGCCTTTTATATTTCTACTTTGTTGGACATGTATCATTGAGAAATGTATTTACTCATCAACACACCCATAAAGAGATTCACTCACCCAAAACAACTGTTTTCACATACAGTTGTAACCTCATATGTGTACTTAATCAACTATTTACACATCTTTAGACAGTTACACACCTTCCATACAACTACACACACATTCACTCTCACATACAAATACTCTCTTAACTAATTAAAAACTAATATAGAGTTTTGCATACCTAGTAACCAACTTATGCAGTAGTTTACACAAGACAGAGTGAAACAAATATTAACATAGTTAAATCACTATCCCATATATTTAGTGACACACTTTAAATTACTCACTTACACAGACAATCACAGTAGTACTAAATCCTCCATCCAGACACTTTTACATCCACTCGTCTTCAATGCAGATTCCTATGAATATATAATAATTATATAAATAAGAAACAAAACCACATTCACTGGATGATGCCATCAGTGATGTCATCAGTGATATCATTTGAGATGTCATCAGTGATGTCATCAGTGATGTCACTGTCCATGTCATGAATGATGCAATATGTGACATCAGCAGGAGTGAATTGCAGGCGCGCGAGTTATACTGAGTACAACTAACTAATATATTCACTGGAAAAAATGTAACAGGGATGTTATAGTCAGGAAATAGAATTTAAAAGCATTAGAAATCCACTGAAAAAACAAAGCTTACAGGGACGTTATCGTTAGGCTCAGATTTCATTTGTACAAAACCATAGAAATTCTACAGTTTTAGTTACCGAAACTAACTATAACTTATGCCCCAAAAATGCTATTACCTCAAATATTATATCACTCATGACATGGTTAGTGACTTCACTGATGACATCTCAAATGGCAACACTGATGACATCATCCACAGAACTACTCACACACCCATTCACAACCCCATACAACCTCTCGTACACCCACTCACACACCCACACAACCAGTCACTTACCCATTCACAGACCTATTTACGTACTCACACACACCCACACACTCAATCATACAGCCAGTCACCTAACCACTCACTCACCCATACACTCACTTACTCGCATACTCACCTAGAGACCAATACAGGCACTCACATACCCACTCACATACCCTTACAGCCACTCACAAACCCACTGACACATGGGTATAAACAGTCAAAAAACCACTGATATAATATATGTTAGAAACAGTATGACTCATAAGAAGTACACATACTATATTAATTTAACTTTTGTGGTACCTTGGTATATAATTTTAACACTCACAAACAAACTTTTAAAAAGCACTCACAATCACCATATGATGTCATCAGTGATGTCATTGACCATGGCATGAGTGATATACTATGTGAGATCATAAGCAGTGTATTGTGGGGGCGTTTGTTATATTTAGCTCATGCAACTTTAACTGCTGAATTTCTATGACTTTGCACGAGTCAAATGTTAGCCTAACTATAACGTTCTTGTGGTCTTTCTTTTTATTCTGTTTCCTAACTATAACGTCCCTATAACCTTTTATTTTTTCATTGAATTGCTAGGGTTTTTTTAATTCTATTTCCTAACTATAACATCTCTGTAACCTTAGTTTTTTTCTGCAATTTGGAAGCTTTAAAAAAGTAATTTCCAAAAAGTTACCTGTAACCTTTCAGAGTGGGTGTGTGAGCGGTTGTATAGGATGATGAATGGGTGTGTGAGTAGCTGTATAGGCTAGTGAGTTGGTGTGTGAGTGGCTTAGGGATCTGTGACTGGGCTTGCAAGTGGTTATATGGGTAGCTGTGTGAATGGATTTGTGAGTAGCTGTATGGGTTTGTGAGTGGGTGTGTGAGGCTATATAGGTTTGTGAGTGGGTGTGGGTGTAGCTGCCTGGGTGGGAGTGGATTTTTGAGTGGCTGTATGAATCTGTGTGTGGGTGTGAAAGTGGCTGTGTGGGTGTGCACAATGGGTGGAGAAAAGGGGCACTGCCTTCGATGAGCTCTCAGCAATCCCATTGTGTGAGACTTTCTGGTGGCAAAAGGAGGGGCTCTTAGTCCCCAATGACCTCCAGTATCCAAGGGGACTTTATCCCCCAACAAGTAGTGTGCCAGGAGGTGTATTTGCAGAGTGGTTGAGAAAGGGACAGGGCCTCTGACAAGCTCTCAGCAGACCCACTGTGTGGAACTTACTGGTGGTAATAGGAGGTATTCTTGGCCCCCATGAACCCTCAGCATCTAAGGGTACTTAATCCTCCAACAAGTAGGCACCAGCACGCGTGTTTGCAGGGAATTTGAGAAAGGAGAGGGGGTCTCCAATAAGCTCTCAGCAATCCAAGATGTGTGGGACTTACTGGTAATAACTTGAGGGGTTCCTGGCCCCAAGGACCCTCTACATCCAAGGGGACTTCATCCCCCAAAGATTACTGCACCAGGAGGTGCGTTAGTAGAGTGGTGCACAAAGGAGGTGGGGTCTCCAACGAGCTCCAACCCAGATCTCTTGACTGGGAGTGAATGTCTTGATTTGTTTTGCATTCAGTCTATCAAATTGTGTGTCTTTTGCTTTCTCATCCTAAGTGCGCCGGGTATGCCAAGACATGAGTCCCGGGCTCACTGTGCCACTGGATTCAAGCTATCCTGGCTGATGAGGGGTGAAACCCTGAAACCGGTTCCAGGATGCTTGTTTCTGGTCCAGGGAGATGCTGGCTGGGCAGTTTGGTCTGGACTGTACCCATGAGGCAGAAGGTAAGGACTGATTTGCTTATGGCCAGGTCTAAAGTAGGGTGGCATAGTGAGCAAAGAATGATGTATTTAAAAACAGATCTCTTGACTCGGGTTAATGTTTTGATTTATTCTGCATTCAGACATCAATTGTGTAATTTTGCCAATTCACAGAGAGCCTCCACACTTGTGCGGAAGCTCCTTAGTTGTGGTGAGATCCCTGCAATGGGGAACTGCAGCACGTAGATCCGCCACGAGTACGGAGATCCAGACACAACTGAATAGCCTTCACCACAACTGCAGAGTCTCTTTGTGAATTGGGCCACAGGTTTTAGTGAGCCCAAGCAGGTAAGCCCATGGCATGCAAGAGGAAATGGCTATCTAAGAAAGACCAATGGCTTGATCATAGCTCACACATGCGGCATATTAAATGTAAACTCTATCCATTCCTATGTATCGAATGCATAATTTGATGGTTGAGCCCCCCTGCTGAATTTTTTTAAATGTCGGGCCCCCCCCCACCACCTGACAGACATTTCTGGAATCTGGTACACTACATAATCGACCGCCACCTGCATATCCCGGGCCATATCCGGTAAATAATGTTCAAAACAATGAGTGTCTCCTCCTTCTCCATGAATTCCCTCACTACCACTCACCAACAATGCACCTCATCTCTATATGGCACCTTTCTGGCAAACATCATTTTTTTATAGTGCTACTCATAGTTTCATCATACTCAGGGGCATATGTACAACCACACCATCACTTTTTACGATATTGTGGTGGCGATAGGGGCATTGCCCTGTTTACAAGGCAGAGTTAAGCCACTTAACTTGGCTTAAGGCTGCCTTGTAAATAAGGATCCGTTTGCTATCCTTAGTATGAAAGGGTGGGCAGTGGGTGTTGCGGTGGGCAACAGGCACTGATTTTGATGCTGCGCCCTATTTACAAGGGCAGCGTAAAAGGGAGGCAGCGTTAAAATTAAGAACAGGGAAACCCTTGCCTTATGCTGGTGAAACTAGAAGAAATGCATTATTTCTCCTCATTTTTGCTTCATCCATGTGTGCTGCCTTGTGCAGCACACATGGAAAAAGCAAAATGCCTTTTATTTGTAATCTTTAAAAACAACAATTTTGTGATTTTCGTGTGTGCTGCATTAAGCAGCACACAAGGAAGTGTGACAAATGGCACTTCAAGATTGTTTATGTACAGAAAGGTCCCCCTCCTGTACATAAACAATCTTTCCCCTACATGCAGACACCCTTGCACTATGGTGCAATGGTGTCTGCGTTTGCGCTACACTGCTAAGTGTAGCGCCAGCGCAGGGGAAATGCAAGGCTGCACCATATTGTTGTTACATAGGGTGCAGCCTTCCGTTTCTGAAGTGGGGGAAAGAGGTCTTAACCCATGACTGCTAATGCCTCCCTCCGCAAATTCCTTGAACTCATGCCCCTCAATTCTTTGATCTGCATGGTACACCTTCTTTGTAGCAGGCACATTAACCCTCTTTGCTTTGAGGGTGTCAGGAATGCTCATGTGAGTGCACAGTGAGGTATGTGACAGTGTGAGAGTAGGGTAAGTGGAGTGACTGCAGGGTGAGTGAGGTGACCATAGGAATTTGGGTGTGTATGTTACTGCAGAGTGGGACTAATGAATGCATGGTTAGTGATGGGCTTGTTTAAGTGAGATTGCAGATTGAACAGTGAGGTGGACAGGTGAGTGAAGTGTCACATGAGTGCACAGTGTGTAGTGTGCTTGTGTGGCTGCAGGTTGAGGTACCGGGAAAACGCTAAAGTGCATTGTGAGAGCAGAGTGATCACTGAGTGCAAGGTGAATGGTGTGAGTGCATGGGGGTCAGTGTGAGGGAATTGTGATCACTGTGAGTGCAGGGTGAGCATGAAAGTGAAGGGCGAGAATGAGGAGTGATTGGTCTGAATGCAGGGTGCATTCCCAGATGCTTGCAGTAACTCAGCATGTTATTGACGGCAGCGCAGGGTTTCAGACATGTTAAGCTATTGCTATTGCTATTATGACATTAACCAGGGATCGAGGGTGGAGGAAATAAATACTGGGCTGATCTTGCAACACACTTCCAGTTTTATGATTAGGGTTGCCAGCTCATTATTTTGATATCCCTTGATCACCCCACCCCACCCCCGCCCCGGAAACTGGGCAGCACCAAATGGACCAGCAATGTTACAAAAGCTCTCTTAACTGCTGGCAGACGCGCTACGCCCATTGGACTAAAAGCCGCCAAGGTTTCAGATTGCTATGTGTGACATTTTCATAATTTCAGTGTAATTATGAGTGACATTTCAACAACTATGAGTGACAACTTTTCGTGTGCAAAATCAAGCAAAGAGGCGATGGGAAACATATAAATATCAGATATTACACCCATTTAAGAAACGAGAAACTGTAAGAACATCTTAAAATGGTGTAAAGCACCAGAAATGGAAGGGCAACAGTACGCTGATTTTGGGACTCAACAGTCAGCCCACCACAGACCGCAGGGCACTGGGCAAGCCTCAGAAGAGTGAAGACTAGATTCCAAGTTTTCAGATTGCTTATATGAGACATTTTCATGGTTTCAGTGTACTTGTCACATTCTACTACTAAATTTGTGATACTGAGTGACACTTTCCCACAAGTAAAACTGAGGAATTAAATCCAAGTAAAGAGCTAAAGTGTCATATGTGTGTGAACATGTAATCGATACCCTTCATATGCATTTCTAGTGGAAACACTCATATGAATGGGGATAATAAATGTGCAAGCACGTTGAATTTATGAACTTAGAAAATGCATGTACAGAATGTAAACATTCTCCTCTTTTTAAATTGGGTTGACATTTTGTGTGTTCAGTGCCCAGTTTCTATGTACATAAATCACACGTGCTAAGGGTTTTTGGACATTGTTGCAACCTGCCATCCTTTTTTTCTGTTCAATATGGCCCACTTCAGAAATCAGTATGAACACTCTGCGCTACTTTATTAGCGAGAAAAATGCCACTAAATTTAAATGCTGATCTCTGCCACAAAAAGCATTATTCAAGTGAATCATATCGAGCCAACTGCCAGTACACGAAAACTTCGACATTAACATTTATAGGACTCAAAGGGCTTCAGCTTTCACCTCCCCCCGCCCCTCCCGTTGTCTGTTTCTGCCCAGGCTGAGACGCTTCCCGTGCACTCACACACAGCCTCACCCGAGCACTTAGTTCACAGGTCTTTTAAAGACCATTCACTTGTTCATGAGGCTTTGATGGTTTTCACCCCTTCTTAGGGCCCCTGCCGCTCCACTATGCCATTTGCTTGAAGAATCAGCCCCCTAAAATTTGACTCTAGGACGGTGCCCCTCTGCCTGCTGTGAAGTAGAATTGAGGACAAAGGTGAGATATTAGGGTGGAGTGCGCGCCCCCCCCCCTGAAACGGTGTCGCACCCCCCCAGGGGGGGCGCGCCCCACAGATTGAAGAACTCTGGGCTAGGGACTGTCTGGAGTGAGTCACTTTTCACAGAACAAAAATATGGGTTAATAACCATCAACTCGGATTCTGAGGCATTGAAAGTATGGGTGTTAGAAAATGGGTTACAGGTTGACTGGGGTAATGGCCCTGGTCAAGCAGCAACCGCTATCCTAGTCATGGTAAGGAGCAGGCAAACCCTAAATTACCCTGTGCTCACCCTCTGGTAATTAGTACAGTGCAGTCAGGCTTAACTTAGAGGCAATGTGTAAAGTATTTGTGCAACACTTCAACTGAAACACCGTGAAAACACCACACAAAAAGATCTTACACCAGGTTAGAAAAATAGAAATGATTTTTAATAAATAAAACAAGACCAAAAATGAAAAAAATCAAGCAGAAGTAGAGAAATTGTTTTTTAAAGTTTATAGTGAAAATAAACAGCACAAAGCAAAAACCACATTGGTGTTGCATGCCGGCAACAGGGACTCAGTTAGTTACATATCTAAAATTCTGGCTGCATAGCTTTGCGTGGATCCACTCCAAAGATGCGTCTCGCGGCCAAGGTGATGCATTGGTGCCGAGATGCAGCGAGGCTGTGGTGCAAGGTGTTGAAACGTCAATGTCAAGGATCCTGTTGACAGGGCTTGTGAAGCAAAATTGGGTGTCGAGGCGATGAGTCGGTTCTGAGGAGCACCGAAGCCATGATTTATTTATTTTTTTTGAAAAAAAAAACATTTTTATTGGCATTTATTTTATAGTACATTTAACACAATTTTAAATGCAAGTGATATTGTCTTACAAGGAAGATCGCGCAAACGTGCTCTACTTTGACCTTAGAGCACTGAAGCCATGATGCAAATTTCGTTGTTGAGCCTGCCATCGATGAGGCTTGCGAAGAGCTTGTGCTTGGAAAAGTATTGCGATGCGTCGGTCCCAAAATGAGGGTTGTAGCAGCGATGCAAGTCTTTTGCCACGGGTCCAATCCATGCAGCAGCATTGATGCGTTGGTTCTGCTCTTGGATGCAGCACTCAGCTGAGGAGCTGCGACTGGTCTGCTCAGGGATGTGTTGCTCAGCAGAGAAGATGTGTTGGTTCAGATGGCAAGCACTTCAGTCTCACTGCCAAGGGTCTAGGACTGGGTTGAGACCACTTGGCAGGGTTGACTCACAGATAGCAGAGTCCAGGTGTAGGGGTTAGAAGCCTGTTATGTCCCTGAGCCTTCACATCAAGATACCAGTCACCCAGCCCTTGCAGTCACTCTAGGTCCTTGGGCCAACACCGCAAAGTAAGAGTCCAGCAGAGTGGTAGTCCTTCAGCAGCACAGAAGTCCTTCTTCCTGGCAGAGTATCCACAGGTCAAGAAGTGCACTGAGGTGGTGTCTGAGGTCTAGAGGTTCTACCCAGTGGTGCCTTAGGAGTGGGGGAGACTTCAAGTACATGCCTTTGAAGTGCACAGAGTTTCTCCCTTCCTGCCCTGGCTCCAGGCTCTCTACAGGGGTGTATGTAGCCCTTTTTGTGTGAACAGGACACAGCCTATTTGGGAGTTAAAGAGGCCGTGCCCAGCTCCTCCTTCCCATCCTGCCAAAGATAGCCCATTGATACACACCTAAACTCCTATTGTGTGAGGCTGTGTAGCAGGAATACACAAATCCTAATTGCCAACTACACACAGTTATGTGATTAGATAGGATACAGGCACGAAATGGCTAAAGCAAAAAAATGCCGACTTTCTAAAACAGGCATTTTCAAAATTTCAATTTAAAATCTGACTTTACCATAGGTTTGGATTTTAAATTGTGATTCCAGAGACCCTAATCTAGAATCAGTGCTATCTTCCCATTTTGAAATTACAGTTATAAAATATAATAAGGTAATCCCAATGTTATCCTATTGGAGGTTTAGGTCTTGCAGTAGTAAAATAAGACTTGGCGAGTTTTTTTACTACCAGTACATGTAGAACTTAAAAGTGTATGGCCTTCCTTTAGATACATTACACTTCGCCATCTGGATTGTCCAGTGCGTACCTTAGGGGTCACTTATGTTTATAAAAGGGGAAGGTTGGGGCCTGGTAAAAGGTTTATTTTGCCAGGTCAAAATGGCTGTAAAATGGTTACAGAGCTACTTAAGTGGGTGGCACAAGCAGTGCTCCAGGCCAGCTTGTAGCATTTAATTTACAGACCCTGCGCACATGTAGTGCACTTTAATAGGGATTCATAAGTAAATTCAATATGACAAATGGGTATGAGCCATATTACCATGTTTAGGGGAGAGAACACATGCACTTTAAAGTGCTAAGAGTCCTAAACCCAGCTAAACCAAGGTAAGAAAAGTGGAAGAGAAAGGCAAAAAGTTGGAGTGAAGACCACCCTAAGACTGTCAGGTCTAATAATTTGGTAATGCAAAATCTTCGAGGAACTAACACTTCACATAGAAATAGTCTCTTGAATTTTGTAGAACGTAAAGTAGTATTAATTTATGTACTTAAATCAGTGTTTGTGACTAGGTCCATATGTATCCATTGCCCTGCGAAGGCCTGGCTCTCACTATTGTATATCAAAATCTCCAGGTGAGATAGTTTCCACTGGGTTTCAAGGGTGTTTGCTCTGCTTCTGTGATGTGACTTCTTCCACAAGATCAATCATGTGAAGACCTCATAAAGACCTGTCTGGCACACCCTGTCACCAGTGAGGAATATCTCAACTGGAAGATTGCAGCCTGGATGGCCCCTTGCTGAGGGCGATGCTTGCTGCTTTCTCAGTTGCCTATTGGTTTTAGGTCTAGCTCCCCATTTCCTCAGTGCTCATACACATTCTCCTACCCTCCTCCCCCTGAGCCACTGAGTCTGGAATTGTTGTTGCAAACGGCAAAGCCTCAAATAAAGATGGCTACCATCAGTGAATTTGCCTTTTAATTGGCACTGGCTGTTTGCCTACTCCAGAGAAGCTGGTTATAGTGCTTTAACAATGACAGGAAAAAAACTGCCAAATGCTTTAACAAGAAACCACCACACTAGCACGATGATATACGCTATTTAAACACACTGTTTAAGCACACATAGAGTGACGCAGTGCGTACTCACCTATCCGTCGGTACCCCATTGAGGACTGAAGCTGTGACCGGAGGTACCGAACGGAAGGCGCCATTACTATTTAAAGTGTTTATGAGCCAATGCTCCATGTCATCGACTGGTGAAGGACCCCAAGGTAGCTCAGAAAGGTGCCTGGTTGAAAAAGCAGACCAGGCGTATGCGTGGATGCGCGTCCTGTAAAGCACTGATCATGGCCTGCGTGCGCATTCAATTGATTATTCTCTCTTAATCCGTGGTCTGGAAAATGTTGCCGAATACCCTCATGGGTTGTATCCGAGACAACTGTCAGAGTTAAATAGGCTAGTGGTTGTGTTTAAAAATTAACATGCTAGGACCTACTCGCAGCTGGCAAACCGCCAGAGACTGTATTTTCTAACAAGCACTAATCTATATGTGCATGTGCGGTAATGCTCATTTGCCCTGCTAGGTGCTCAAACCATTAGTTCAATAAACTTATTGCATCATGTCCCAACCTATTCCTAAAGTGAAAAAAGGCAGGAAAGGATCTCTTTTATGTCCAGATAAACGTATTAAACACCCCACTGATCATTATGTCTTTATCTAAGTTTCATGTTCGTTTTGCTGTACCCTCATGATGAGAACAATTACTGATATACAATATACTCATATTCATAACAGACCAAAACGTCCATACCTCTCCACTAATTGTAGTACCACGTAATTTATTACAGATAGATGGCACACCATGTATTGTATCCTGTATGATTTATAGTAAGAGCCAGGGAATATCATCATTCAGGCCTCTAGTGTCAGTATGGAGCCTAAACACCCAGCGTTGTTCCCGGTTAAAAAAAAATTGGAAAAGTCCGTAATGTGTGGTGGAATGTAGGATTACTCAAGGACTAACCAACTTAAATCAGTCTCTGAATGATTCAGATCTATAAAGTGATTGGTCATTTTAGTTGACCTTTTCTTTCAGCGGATGGAACTTTTATGCTCAAGAATTCTAGTTTTCACTTTACGTTTAGTCATCCCCATGTAGTACAAGCCACATGGGCATGTGATCATGTAAACCAGTTTCTCACTATTACAATTGGTGTACTTTGACAGTGTCCATGGTCGGTCAGTTCCAATGTCTATTTCAGTGGTATGTCTGGTTGTAAATTGATGAAATTGTAAATTGATATTTGTATAGCGCACTACTCACCCGCAAGGGTCTCAAGGTGCTTGTACGAATACCGCTGTGAAACCCATCCAGGCTTTAGCTGTGAGGCGTCCACTCCTGGGCACCCCCAAGGTGGAGGCCAGGCATCCTTAGCATTGTGGGGGCTGTTGTGGAGATTAAGCAAGCTATTGCCCAGAGTTGCAGAGTGGGACTCGATGATTGGAATAGGCACCGAGGCGAGAATTATCAGGTCTGTGGAATTTTTGAGCCCAAGACCCGCCGAGGCGGGGAATTGAACCCTGGTCCTGGGCTAGACTTCTGCATCAGGGTCTGCCACTCTATTCATTGAGCCACACTTCTCCACAGAGGTTTGAGCAAAGGTGGCATAGGACCCATAAGGGAAATGCCCCTTAACAGGTGGCAAACCCCCAATGATGTTTGGTGTCCTGTCTTTTTCAAGTTGGGTTTTGTGTGTACAATCTGATCTTTAATGTTAAAGCTTCTTTTGAAAGCAAATAGACGAGGTGGTATTGGGGAAACCCCAATATTGAGAATTTTCCAGTGTTTCAGGATGCTCTTCTTGGAGTCATTGGAGTACTATAAGTATTGACACACGTGAGTCTATTTTGTTCTTCTTTAGGTGGAGTTATCTCAATTAGAGCTTGCCTGTTGTTATTAGCCGCTCTTTTCTTTGACTTGCAGATGGTTTGTGCTGGGTAATTCCTTTAGGGTGAAGAGCCAGTTGTTTAGAATGTTCCTCGTATTTCGTCAGAGATGTGCAGTTACGTCGAACACGTAAGAATTGCCCAAAGGGCAAATTCTCCCTGAGAGCTTTTGGGTGGAAGCTGTGGTATGACAATAATGAATTACGTGCCATAGGCTTGCAATAGAGTTCAGTGTCCAGAGTGTTTCCTTCTGGGAAGATACGCACATCCAAAAAGGGTAGACTAATCCTTGAAAATTCAAAAGTGAATTTCAGGAACTCATTCCTTGTATTCATCCATTGATGGAATGATATAATAGAGTCAGTGGTCGACAATTACGGCTTGGGGGTCTTCTATACCACAATCTATCTATCCCGGGATCTTAGGCTACTCATCGTGCCTGACATCAAAAATCACATGGATCGCACGCGCTCACAGCCCGAAACCGCAATCACTCAACTCTCGTTCCAACTCCGCAAGACATCACACAATCAAATAATCACCGCAATCTAACAGCATCCCTATTCATACTTACTCCTCCGTGAACTGCTGCTTCCACCGCACCGTCACTCTCTGTAAGTCTCTGCCAAATACCATTGTTCTCCTCTCTTGACCTTCTGGACAACCATCTTTTGAGCTCTATGGGGTTTTCCTAACCTTTCCCTAACTTCTCCCCTTACTATAGAGGAAACTATCCTCTCCTACCAACTGAGAAGGCCGGGTTCTGCTACCAAATTTTTAACAAGGAACTCTAGGTCGATTTCTATTTTTTTTACCTGCTGAGAAGTGTAAAGGGAAGAAGCAACTCAATTCAAACAATTCAACTTCCAGTAGTAAACATGACTCAAAAGATCACAGACTTCAAACTTCAGTTTAGGGGTTTATTACAAAGCCAAAAAACAACTGAATATACAAGCACCTCAAGACGAGGTTGTAAAAAGACATGGGATCTAATACAAACCTACGAATAAGTCTGCTCCGATGAATCATGAAAAGAATAAAAAGCTCTAAAAGTAAAACACAAGCAAGTACGGCTGCGACATTTAAGTCAGATTTCATCTGTGGCTGAAAAGTAAAAAGCATTAGGCTATCCCTACTCTATCTCTAAGATGACATCCCTACTTAGCATTTCCGAACAGTCAGTTAAAGGTGTCCTTGTGAAGACTTCCTAAAAAGTACATTCACAATGTAAATGGGGTAGCCACAGCTACAGAGTTTGTTCTAAGATAATCTGCCCAGATCAATCCTCTAAACACTTCTCCTAACTCGTCCATTCTCCTTCTGACTCTCCTCCCTCGGGGCACATTCCCTAATACAAAATGCTAAATATAAAACACGCCTACAGATCACCTCATGCTAACGGACACCTCACTGAGGTAATTTTCCACCGTCTTCTCCGAGTGTAGTCCGATGGCCTTGGTTCCCAGGCCTCCTCAACGAGAAAGAAGACCGGCTCCCTATTATCCACATTCCTTCTACAATTTATCACTTCTCCTCCAGGCCTAACTCCTAAAACAAAACACGTTAGTTCTACCTAACAAAGGCAACTTCTTCCACCTGCAACTGAAATGTGAGAACAGAACATCTTTGCATACACATAACATTTGCTGACTACCTCTAAATGCGAGAGCTTACCAGGTAAATTACATTTCCAGGCCTACACAATTCGTCCAACATAAGAATAAATGAATAGGCCTTTCACGGCATAATGTGAACATTCCATTTAGGCCTTTAGACATCAAATTACACAGTCAGTCAAGAATCTTTATTCGATTTAGTTAAAAATCATACAAAGAGATAAAAACATTTATGTACAAATAAAAAGCTATTTACAATATCATACAAATCAGTGCGTATAATAAGATTCTTGTTCCGGGCATTGTATTAAAAGTGCGGCTTAGTTCATTGTATACAAGGTTAAAAGATAAAACTCATTTGAGCAGGCCCATTACTATGTTACATTTTTTTATTCTAGCTGCCGCCACCAAGAAATTAGCCATGCAAAATGTAATGCGAATGTTATTTAGTGATTGAAGATAGAGCAGGGCTGGTCTCACCTGCGTGAAACCAGCCTCCTTTAAAACAGGCAACAGATGTTTTTTCCTAGGCTCTAGAAAAAGGCCACAAAACATAACAAAATGCATGGTATCTTGGACGGAAAAGTTATCACAGCAACAGGGGGCGGGGGGGGCTAAATCTGGATTTTCCCAATTTTTGAAGTTACCCAAATAAAAATGTATCAGGTTGAACCTAAACTTGGTCAGGAGAAACCTATGAAATGGCTTTGTAACCAAACTAAGGTAAGGTGCTAGTGCCATGGAATTTACAAGCAAATAGTGTTTCCTCACCAACGGTTTAAGCAATTCCCTTTCCTCCCGCCCAACTCTTGCCCTGCTCATGAACTGCTTCTTGATTGTATCTACATCCTGTTTCTTGATGTCCAGAGGTGATGTAAAGAGTTCCGGGCGTCCCAGATCTGTAAAAGACTTCATCAGGTAGGCCAACCATGGCACCCTTTTAGAGTGGTCTAGGGACATGACATCAGTCATGATCTTATGATTAAGGGACAGTTCCTCAGTTGAGCCACGTCTTTAGCCAAAAGATCAAAGGTGCCATGTTCAGTCTATCAATGACGAAATCCAGGCCCACCTCCATATGTATGGAGAAAGTCGGTGTGGACTGTGGGACAGACAACAGGCAACGTAAAAATTTGTTTTCCGCCTTCTGTATGGGTTCAAGATTTACATAACCCCAAATGGGTGTACCGTATAGAGCCAATGCAACAGATTTGCTATTATAAATCTTAAAAAGGGCTTCCATCGGCTTAGCGCCCAACCTATTTGCAAAGCCCATGAGGGCTGCTGAGGATCTAGTCACCACCAGGCTCTTATTCTCCATCAACTTGGGTCCGGCCGAGAAAGTCCCTCTACCTAAAAACATTCTGGCTCGTAGTTAGAACCAGACCGACCTCAACTCTCTTTTGTCTTCCTTGGCCTCTTCTGCCCCTGACCTGACTGACCTGTCCCTGGAAAGTCAGGCAGATGCCATCAGCACCTGGCTCTCTTCCTCCTGCGACCAGGTTGCCCCGCTCAAGAAGGTCAAATCCGTCCGTCCCTACGACGCGCACAAATGGTTTACCAGCGATCTTAAAGTTCTCAAATTAGATCTCAGGCGCTCGGAACGCCATTGGAGACGGAACGACTGCCCCACTCTCCGCCTCAAATGTAAAGCTCTCCTCAACGACTACAAAAGAGCCATTCTAGCGGCTAAAACCAAATACTTCACCGAGAGAGTGGCCCTATCTTCCAATAAATCCCGAGAAATCTTCTCATAAGTCCATAATCTCACCACTTCCGATCGCACCTGTACGTCTCTCGTTCCATCTCAAATCCTCTGTTCTTCACTGAATGATTATTGATTATTTCATTGACAAGATCATTAACATCAAGGCCAACATCCCCATTGTGCCTCATCCTGAACTCTCTGGTTCTCTTCCTCTGCCTTCCTCTTCTTTTGATCATTTCCAACCCATTTCTTCTGAGCTTTTCCTTGACTTGCTTGTTAAGGTTAAGTCTGGTTCTCCGGCGGACTGTGCTCCTGCACGGATTTTCAGAACACTCTTCACTTGTTGTCCCGTCCCTCCTCTCACTTTCCTTAATGCTTCTCTGGCTTTGGGCTCTGTCCCTTCCTCATTCAAATCTGCTATAGTTCTCCCAATTCTTAAAAAACTTGGTCTAGATCCCTCTCTTTCATCTAATTTCAGGCCTATCTCTCTGCTCCCTTATCTGGGGAAGATCCTTGAAAGCCATGTTACATCTTGCTTGTCCACCTTTATCGAGGAGAATCATCTTCTGGCCTCCCACCAGGCGGGTTTTCGCCCAGGCCACTCAACTGAGGGAGTGGTCCTTGCGGTCCTGGACGAACTCAAGGGCAAAGCTGACAGCAACCTCCCCCAAGCTCTGGTCCTCCTCGATTTGTCCGCTGCGTTTGACACGGTCGATCATGCCATCCTTCTCGATCGTGTCAGCGCAGCGGGCATCCAGGGCGCTGCCTTTTCTTGGATCGCGTCCTTCCTTCAAGGCAGGTCGCAAGTGGTTCACCTCTCCGGTTTTTCCGCTCCCCCTCGTCCGGTCTCCTCAAGGTTCCTCCCTCTCCCCACTTCTCTTTAATCTTTACATCCACCCTCTTATCTCTTCTCTTCTTGAGCTGGGGGTCTCTGTGTATAATTATGCAGATGACCTCCAGCTCGTCTTTGATCTTTCGTCCCCTTCTGACTCTCTTCCCAAGTTCTGTTCTACTTTAGTCTTTATTTCTCAGTGGATGAGCTTCAATCACTTGAAGCTCAATCCGGACAAGACAGAGCTTGTCCTCACGGGTGGTCCTAATAATCCCTGGTCCCCGCTATACTGGCCCCTCTCCTTTGGTCCCCCTCCCTCGCCGGTTTCTTCTGTTCGGACCCTGGGCATCAAGGTCAGCCATGACCTGTCCATGCATGCCCAAATCAGTTCCGTCGTGTCTTCCTGTTTCTTGTCTCTTCGTTTAATCCGTAAGATTTCCCGTTTTTTTTCTGTAGATGCCCTCAAAACCATCCTCATGGCCCTTATCATCTCCCGCTTGGACTACGGGAATGGCCTGTACGTAGGCATCCCCGCCTATGAAATCCGCCGCCTCCAGGCTATTCAAAACCAAGCGGCCCGCCTTATCCTCCGTCTACCCAAATCTTCTCACATTACCCCTGCACTCAAGTCCCTACACTGGCTCCCTGTTCATTTCAGATGCTACTTCAAACTAGCCTGCTTGGCCTTTCGGGCGCACGCTCGTTCCACCCCTCTCTTCATCAATTCTCTCATCACCTCCCACGCCCCAGCCGCACTCTCCGCTCCTCATCACTCTCCCTTCTCCACGTCCCCCGTTTCCGTAAATCACGAACAGGGGGCACCCGATTCTCGGTTCTGGCACCCCGGTTCTGGAACAGTCTCCCTCTTTCTATACGCTCCATCCCTATCTACACCCACTTTCGCAAGGCCCTTAAAACTTTTCTGTTCTCTCAGGCATTCCCCAGCTAGTCCCCTTGGGTTCCCTCTGTGAGCCTGGATGAGTCTCCAGCGCCAGGAAGCCGCTTGGCCGCAGTGAGCTTAATCAAGTTTCTTTTTTCATTTCATTTCATTTCTCTTAGCCCCAACCTGAGGTCCCCAAGAGCCCCTTTCATCAAAAAGGACACACAGGTAGGGAAAAGTCGGAACTCTGTTGACAACCTCGCCTTTGCATTTAAAGGTTTTAGATCTCCCCTTATTTCTTTGGCGCTCAACAACCATTGTGTGTGATTTGTTCGTATTTATTTTTAGATCCAAATGGTCCATGAATGTACCAAAGGCATCCAGAAGACGTTAAAGGCAGACACCAGTGCGATCTATCAGCACTGAGTCGTCCGCGTACAGCAGCGCAGGGATCTTAGCTACACCTGCACGCGGAACGTCTCCCTCCACGTCTTCCAGGTAGGTGCCCAAGCCATTAATGTAAATAGTGAAGAGCAGGGGGGCCAATATACAGCCCTGCCTGACCCCGCACATAGAGTTAAAACGAGACGTACACCTTCCCTCGTTGGTGACCAAATAGTTCTTGGTGAAGTGAAGCCATATACCTAACCAGTGCCTCATCTATCCCCATCCTCAGAAGAGTGGCCCACAACTTAGACCTGTTCACCAGGTCAAAGGCCGAGGAGAGGTCCATAAACGCTAGGAATAAAGACCCCTCCTTGGCCACCGTATATTTCGAGATCAACAGATGTAAGTTGGAGCATTGCTCTACCGTTCCTCTCCTCTCCCTAAACCCATTTTAATATATCGGCCAGCCCCCCACAGCTCTCAACACTATCCCTCAGCTTTAGCAAAAGGACTCTGCCTAATATCTTAACTGCAGAGTCCAAGAGGGATATGGGCCTGTAACACCCGGGGTCATCACGCTGGCCTTTCTTGAAAATGGGGACGATGGTAGAAGTTGCCCAAGTGGTTGGTAGAGAGAGGGTTGCCATTAGCGGCGGTGAAGACATTTGCCAGAACTCCCGCCCATAACTTGGGTGAGTGTATATAAAAATCAGCAGGCACCCCATCAGGGCCAGGTGCCTTGTTCTTGGTGGTGTCCAGAATAGCTTTCTAGACCTCTACACTGTTAAAACATATCGGGGGTGCATCCGGGACCGCCAGGTGACAAGCTTGACAGTCTGTCTCATTGTCTCCATACACTGTTCTAAAATGAGCCAACCATTTGTCATCAGGGATAACACAATCCATGGCGGCATTGGCTGAATCAGAGAAGAAGGGCTGGTTGATTATGGCCCAAAATTGCCTACTGTCCCGCAGGACGGCCGTTGAAAGAAGATTCTCCCAGGCTTCGCTCTTAATATTATCCTGTCTGGTCTTGACTGCTCGCTTGTATTCCATCCTCAATATGGCAATATCTCCCCTCGGTCTAGGTTTTATCTTTAAGGCTGCCATTAGGGATTTGTGTGCTTTTGAAAAAGTGGCGTCAAACCAGCGCTGCTTGTTAAAGACACCCTTCCTTGTTTTAGCCGTTAAGTCCCGCGAGACCTGTCCACAGATTGCTTGGAAGGCCCCTATAATTTTGCTATCTAAAGCATTTGGATTTTGGCATATCGCCACGTGGGCCTCAATTTTCGGGAAAACTTCTGCATAAAACTTTTCCGGGACCACCTTCGCCCATTTAAGCCTTCTTCCCTGATCGACTGGACGTAGAATATGTCCTGGTTTTACTAGCCCCGGCTTAGGCCCCATAAAATCTCCCCAAGCAGCCTCAAGTAGGACAGGGTTATGATCACTGTAGGGAGAGGGAACTGTGCAATAGGGGCTAACCCTGTTTAAAACACCTGGGGTTACAAATATATAATCGATGATTGTTCCAGGGTCGGTCCCTTTAAAGGTAGGTGTTCTAGTTCCCACCTCAGTGGACAGTGGTTCAAAGAGGTTAAAATTAGCCAAGAAGTCTTCCAACTCCTCACCTGATGTGGTGTGCTCAAAGTGAGGTCCCTCAGGTCCTACTCCCCCCTCTATATTACCTGAACCACACATGAGCTTGCAGTGGTGAATATTAAAATCGCCCAGTAATATGCACTCAAAATTGATGTGTATGTTACGACTGACTAAAGTTAAAACCGAGTCTAAACTGGCGATATTATTATCACCAGTATCCCTATTCCAGGAATTATAGAAATTGACGTATAATGTCCTCTTAGTGGGGCTAATTTCCCTTTCAACGATAAGAATATTAGGCGAAGCGTATTTAATTTGTCTTAGGGACCCTTTAAATTCTAAGGAGAATAAAGTTAAAAGGCCTCCCCTGGCTCTGCCAGCATTACTAGGGATGGCAGCCACGACAAAGCTGGTAAACCCATCTAACCAGAAGCTAGAGGAGGTGTCCCATGTTTCTTGTAGGGCGATGACATTATGCCCAGAGACAAATCTAGTCCACTCCCTATCATTTCTTTTGGAACTAATTCCTGTCACATTCCAACTAAGCGCTTTACACATCCCTACCTCATCGTTTAGGTTACCTCCCTCCTCCGTCGGGAGGGGTGGATCGACTGGTAGTCAGTTTATGTCCTCCAGACCCGACAGGGGGGGCGAAACGGTTATTCATGGCCAGCCCACAACCCTCGATGGCACTCTGGTGATCACGGGAATGGCGAATTGACAGAATAGTTGATTGCCTTGGGGGTTGTAAGGATGTGTTCCCATGGGGGCTGCCCTCTTCTTGAGATGATCTCCCACCCAACCTACTCCCCAAGAAGCGTCCAGTTTGCATAGTACAGACTGGTGGTGGGTAGAAAAAACCCAGGGGTACAGGTCTCAGGTGGTCCCTTAATGAAATAGCAGAGCCATCCCAGAAGAGTCTATCCGCCAGGTCAGCCCTGCTAAAATTAATGACCACACAGTCCCCCTGAGTGGTTTTCTGCTGTTTACCAATCCAACCCACCCTCCTTGCGTAAATAATCATATCCGCGATGTTCTCCCCGCAACATGTGTCCGAGCACCACCTGTTGGTCTTAGCCATGAGATCCAGGGTGGATTCCTCCTCGCCTTCCATGAGCGGAGGAACCCCTATAAAGACAGCAACTAATGGGGATGCTTCGGGTGGTAGGTTAAGTTTATATTTGCTAGGGATTTCCTTCCTAAGAACAGGTATACATGACTGGTACTGAGGGCGTAGCTGAGCCTCCATGTTTGAAGAAATTGCCTCCTTAACAAGAAGTGGCGTCTTAGTGGCCCCTGCACTAATCGCTTTAATCTCAATTTGCGACGCCCCACAGGGTGCCTGTACCGTTGCCCCCTTGCTGGACACCTCCATGCTCCCCTCTCCCTCAGTAGACAACCCTCTATCGCGTGTGTCTAAGCAAGGGGAATGAGTGTTAACGAGTCTATCAATTAGGGCGCATTTCTTTAGGAGTCCTTCTAAACAGGTATTTAATGTGTCCACAATGACCTTCGCAATCCCAACAAGTAAGGGTTCAATCCTGGCGACAAAGAGTGCCTCCAGTTTATCTCCCAGGGGGTCAGTTGGTATGCAAGATATACTCGCCCGTTGACGTTATTCTCCTTCGTTCGTCTTGCTGGCTGGTGGCTCTGCTTAGTGTGTTTAGCTGGCGAGTTAGGGATGATTGCCTTAGGAGTAGGGCGTGGGGGGGGGGGAGGATTTACAATTGTCTCCACTGGGTCCAGGGGTAACGGTGGGATATCAATAGGCACAATGTCCACCAAGTCCGTGGGGATAGATGGAATGCTGTCTGTTGGAGGAGGAGTTGACAGGCCCAGTTCATACTCGGCGTTGGCAATCTCCTTCGGGAGGGCCCCACTGCCTACGATAGGTAAGTCATGATGGATTTAGAATGTCTTGGGACCTTGGCATTTTTCCCATCCCCCTCCTCCATAGTCGGGGCTTTCTTGCGCTTACCCATTAGTAGCTGAAGATGTTAGGGATATGGCCCAGCCCGGCCTCCTCCGGCCCTCTGACGGCCACAGACGGCCCGCCCTCTGCCCGGGCTCAGCCCGGCGCCGCCCGCGCGCGTCCGCAAAACGGAGGGAGCGTTCGTTGTTTAAGCGCCTCCGGGCACTTTGCAGGGCGGAAGTGGGCAGTGCGATGTAGATGCCTGGGAGCTGTAGTCTCCCCCTGCAGCGGCCGTTCTACGGTGTTGGAGATGGCGGCAGGGAGACCAACAGCGTGTGCAGCTCAGGGAACAGGTGCGGCTGGTAGGGATTGTGCTCCGCTCAGTTCAGTGCCCCGTTAAGATCTGGCCCCCGCTCCACCGAGGGAGCGTTCGTTGTTTAAGCGCCTCCGGGCGCTTTGCAGGGCAGAAGTGGGCGGTGCGATGTAGATGCCTGGGAGCTGTAGTCTCCCCCTGCAGCGGCCGTTCTACGGTGTTGGAGACGGCGGCAGGGAGACCAACAGCTTGTGCAGCCCAGGGAACAGGTGCGGCTGGTAGAGATTGCGCTCCGCTCAGTTCAGTGCCCCGTTAAGATCTGGCCCCCGCTCCACTGAGGGAGCGTTCGTTGTTTAAGCGCCTCCGGGCGCTTTGCAGGGCGGAAGTGGGCGGTGCGATGTAGATGCCTGGGAGCTGTAGTCTCCCCCTGCAGCGGCCGTTCTACGGTGTTGGAGACGGCGGCAGGGAGACCAACAGCGTGTGCAGCCTAGGGAACAGGTGCGGCTGGTAGGGATTGTGCTTCGCTCAGTTCAGTGCCCTGTTAAGATCTGGCCCCCGCTCCACCGAGGGAGCGTTCGTTGTTTAAGCGCCTCCGGGCGCTTTGCAGGGTGGCAGTGGGCGGTGCGATGTAGATAGCTGGGAGCTGTAGTCTCCCCCTGCAGCGGCCGTTCTACGGTGTTGGAGACGGCGGCAGGGAGACCAACAGTGTGTGCAGCCCAGGGAACAGGTGCGGCTAGTAGGGATTGTGCTCTGCTCAGTTCAGTGCCCTGTTAAGATCTGGCCCCCCCATCAAATTACACATATGTTAATAATGCTCCTTGCTGCAAACATCTACAATTATTACATAACTCATTATTTCTTCATGCAATCTTCATCATGGTGCACATTCAAATCAAAAGGCATTACATTACACAAGCTTTTCGTTAGACGATTGCAGTATACTAATGGTTACAGTTTCAAATATAATTCCTGTTTGCATTTCTCTTCTGTATGGCATGATATACTTTCTATTACTTCAGTTGGACATTTGTATTATTACCGCACAATTTCCAATGGTCAAAGTTAACACAACACAAGAATATATGTGGATCCAGAATATACATGAACATGATGCACCAGTACAGTTTTAGAGCTCCATCGCGCTCTATCAATTTAAATCAGGGGTCTCCAAACAGGTCCTGGAGGGCCGGATCCATGCCAGATTGTTAAAATTACTACATGTATCTCAATGGGGATATCCTAAAAATCTGGAATGGATCCGGCCCTCCATGACCGGTTTGGAGACCCCTGATTTAAATCATAATAATATAGCAATGATCAATATATAATATATATATATATATATATATATATATATATATATATATATATATATATATATATATATATATATATATATATATATAGAGAGAGAGAGAGAGAGAGAGAGAGAGAGAGGCTAGGCTGATTTACAATTATAGAAAGAATTAAAAAACACTTTAATTATAGCAATGCAAAATAAAAGCATTTCCAATGTAACAATCTGTTATGTTAAGTTACTCCCAATGTACTTCCCTCACTGTAGTGGCCCCCAGTAGTGCACTGCGGAATAACTACTGCTATTCCAATTTGCATGCATTAGAAAACTTGTGTAATCAGGTACTCATTCTCAAATCATCAGGAACAATGTTGTTTTGTGAAGTAATCAGAAAGTCATTTTCAAACCATCCTCTAGTCCTCAGGAACAAACCCACCTTGTGAAGTAATCAAGAAGTCATTTGCATATCATCCTCAAATCATCAGGCCTAGTTTCTCTAGTATGCTGATGACTTCAAGATCTTGATGATGTCTGATGATGTGAAAATGACTTCTACAGGAGTTGGATTTTCATCGAATGACTCTGGGATGGCTTCTACAGCAATCCTGTTTGATCTGGGAAGGCACTTGAGAGAAAGAAAAACATGCAAATCAGTGCAGACAATAGTATCTTGCTGTGTTCCAAAATGTAAATATCAATACCTGCTGGTAATCTTTGTTACACTGTATGTGCTATTCCCCCCTCCTGTATCTGTTGATATTGCTTTTGACCGTTTAAGCTCCAGTTCTGGGATTGGGGGCCTTGTGCACGTCAGAAATAACATGACCCCGGGGATTAGAATAAATCATGTCAACTTATTTAGCCCACAAAAAACAAGGTTCAAACTCAAACCATGAAGGTTTATTACAAAATAGAATCTTTACAAAAAGAAAGGGCTAGTTACTCAAGTCAGAAACATTACATTCCTATAATCCTAAATAATGGAAATTAGCATAAAGCACAGTGTCTAAGCTAGTTAAATTACCCCCAGGTCTCTCCTGTCCTCGTCGTACTCATTACTTATGGGTATAACCAACTCCCAGACAGAAAAAAGAACAAAGGAATGCTGGGATCCCTACCCCACCCTCTCCCACTGGTAGTACTTAACCAGTACTCAGCATTCTGTCCGTTCTTTTTTCTGTCTGCTGAAAGAATGTATAACATAACAAAGGGAGGGGAGGAGGAGGATCGATTATGATCCAGTAGGGCTGAGATTACCACTCAAGGAGGATGAGTGGAAGGTCCAGCCACAGTCGCAGCCCTGGACAATGTGGACATCAAAAAGGAGACTGGGCTGTTCCTAGAAGAAGAAAGGGACGGTCACTAAGGTGCAAGGGGTAGTGCTCGAAAGAGAGCTAACCCTGGGTATCCATTGTGTTGGATATTATGGCCTCACACACCCTTGCGAGTGTCATGCTTCATCATAGGCAATGCTCCTCGTTGGGTAGGCGGTGCAATACCCAACGGGCACACCTCAAGGAGGGGCTCTTTATCGGAGACCTTTTATCCACCTGCCTATGGGTGAAGTGTGGGTGAGGGGCCAGAACAGAGTAGATGGTGTGGGTGGTACCGGAAAACATTTTTATTCTGGTGGTCCTCTGCCGCAAATGAAATCAAGAATAGTCTGTATTCGCTGGAACTTAAGTTTCCAGAAGCGATACAGTACTAGGATGTGAAGGGTGTGGTCAACATGTTTCTCGCTTAAAGTTCATTAACTGCGATTCTTCCGTACCTAATATATCAAAACTACTATCTACAGAAACATGACCTACAAGAGTGTCAGTTTACAAAAAGCACACACGTTGTACTACCTGTACAACACCTGCTCTTGCCTAATAGTTAGAGTAAATAGGTGTCATCAGTACCCGGCAGGTCTGACATCAGGGGAGAAGCCATTGTGAATGAGGTTTCTACTGCCTGTGTCAGCGTGGATCACGCCTACCCATCACTACACTGTGTCAGCGTGGATCACGCCTACCCATCACTACCGGTGATGGGTAGGCGTGATCAACGCTGACACAGGCAGTAGAAACCTCATTCACAATGGCTTCTCCCCTGATGTCAGACCTGCTGGGTACTGATGACACCTATTTACTCTAACTATTAGGCAAGAGCAGGTGTTGTACAGGTAGTACAACGTGTGTGCTTTTTGTAAACTGACACTCTTGTAGGTCATGTTTCTGTAGATAGTAGTTTTGATATATTAGGTTCTGGCCCCTCACCCACACTTTACCCATAGGCAGTTGGATAAAAGATCTCCCATAAAGAGTCCCTCCTTGAGGTGTTCCCATTGGGTATTGCACCGCCTACCCAATGAGAGCATTGCCTGTGATGAAGCATGACACTCGCAAGGATGTGTGAGGCCATTATATCCAACACAATGGATACCCAGGGTTAGCTCTCTTTCGAGCACTACCCCTTGCACCCTAGTGACCGTCAGTTTCTTCTTCTAGGAACAGCCCAGTCTCCTTTTTGTTGTCCATGCTGAAAGAATGTGACAAGGATTGTGCTGGATGTTGCTCATGCTGGCTGGAGTGCTGGTCTTCTTGGGATTCCCCAGTACGAACTAGGTCACTGAAGTTGTTCACTTGAAGAACGAATATGCTATTTACCAGTATGCATCTGTTCTTGGCATGTAGGGCTGCTAGCATTCATATCTTTGCATAGATCGCCGTCTAGTGTTGGGTCTGGATGATTGCACGTTGTTGTCCTGGAAGAGTCTTCGAAGTATCACAAGATAGATGGCTCCTCCCCTGGACTACAGTGCGCATGGGCATCGACTCCATCCTCAGATTGTTTTTAGCCATTGTGGCCAAGATGGAGTGAAACTAAGTGAATGATGACCATGCTAGAAGTATGTGTGAATTCTGTAGCTGCTACGGGTGCCGGGGAGGAGGGCGGGCGATATAATGTCAGAAGCCCTACATGCCAAGAACAGATGCATACTGGTAAGTAGCATATTCGGTTCGAGGCATGTGGGCTGCTGAATTCATATCTGTGCATAGAATACATAGCAGTCCCTCCATTTACGGCGGCCACCCTTGCCAGCTGCAGCAGTTTGGAAAAGTGTTTTGAGAACAGCCTGCCCTACAGCTGCCTGCTGTTTGGAGTGCACATCAACACAATAATGCTTTGTAAATGTGTGTGGTAGACCATGTAGCTGCTCTACATATGTCCTCCAAAGGAATGTTTCCAAGGAATGCCATAGAGGCCCCAACTTTCTGGTGGAGTGGGCACTTGGTGGAATGGTGAGAGTACGTTTGGCTTTCAGATAGCAGATCTGGATACATTTAACGATCCACCTAGAAATACCAGCCTTGGAAATAGGGTTACCTTTGTGGTGTGGTGCAAAGGCAACAAAGAGTTGCTTAGTCTTCCTAAAATCTTTGGTCCTATCGATGTAATACATCAGGGCCCTTTTGACGTCAAGGGTGTGGAGCATTCTCTCCGCCAATGACTCAGGATTTTGGAAGAAAACAGGCAATTCAATAGTCTGGTTGATATGGAATTGAGACACGACCTTAGGAAGGAATTTAGGGTTAGTGCGAAGCACTACCCTGTTAGAATGAATTTGAATAAAAGGCTCTTGGATAGTGAGGGCTTGCAGTTCACTAACTTGCCGTAGCGATGTAATCGCTATGAGGAAAGTCACTTTCCACGTCAAGAATTGAATCTCGCAGGAATGCATTGGTTCAAAGGGAGGACCCATCAGCTGGGTGAAGAACACATTGAGGTTCCACTCCGGAGCTGGTGGCGTCTGCGGAGGAATGACTCATTTGAGTCCTTCTAGAAAGGCCTTAATGGCAGGCACTCTGAAGAGTGAGAGGTGCTGCCTATTCTGGAGATAAGCGGCCATCGCAGATAGATGTATGTGAATGGAAGCATAGGCCAGATTACATTTGTACAGATGGAAAAGGTAACAGATGATATTCTGGATAGACGCATCTAGCGGGTTAATGTTGTGGTCTGCACAATAAATGGCAAACCGCTTCCATTTCGCCGCATAGCATGCTCTGGTGGTGGGCTTCCTTGCCTCCCGAATGATGTCCATACAGTCAGAAGGTAAGTGCAGGCAGCCAAACTCTAAGACTTCAGGAGCCAGATCGCCAGGTTGAGCTGTTGCGGATCTGGATGCTGAATGTTGCCATGGCTCTGCGTCAGAAAGCTGGGTGTGAGACGTAGCCTCTAATGCGGTACCACGGACACTTCTAGAAACGTGGTGTACCATGGTTGGCGAGCCCACGTTGGAGCAACCAGGATGAGCGTCATCGAGTGCTGCCTGAGCTTGCGTGCCACCAGCGGTATCAGAGGTGCTGGGGGAAAAGCGTACGCAAATTTGCCTGACCAGTTCATCCATATCGCATTGCCCTGCGACTGTGGGTGTGGGAACCTGGCGGCGAAGCTTTGGCATTTTGCGTTCTCCTTTGTGGCGAACAGGTCTATCTCTGGATGACCCCACCTTTGGAAGTACGGTTGGAGTGCTGATGGATGTATCTCCCACTCGTGCATTTGGTGGCTGTGCCTGCTGAGCAGGTCCACCATCTGATTGTCTTTGCCCGGGAGGTGTTCTGCCATGAGGAAGATGTTCCTCTGAATGGCCCAATTCCACATGCTCTGAGCCAGATGAGACAGCTGCGGAGAGTGTGTTCCTCCCTGCTTTTGAATGTAGTACATGGCTGTCATGTTGTCCGTCCGGATCAACACAACATTGTTGCACAGATGTACTTTGAAGGCTTTGAGTGCCATGAAGATCGCCATCAGTTCGAGAACATTGATGTGCATCTTCCGTTGCTGTTGCGTCCATAGTCCCTGCACAGTGTAATGGAGTACATGAGCTCCCCATCCCTGGAGAGAGGCGTCCGTCGTCAGGATGATCTGTGGCACAGGCTCTTGGAACGGTCGGCCCTTGCAAAGGGTTTGTGGATTCCACCAATGCAGAGAGTTGTATGCCCGACCGCTCACCAACACTAGGTCTTTCAACTGCCCGTGAGCCTGAGTCCACTGACGTGCTAAGCACTCCTGAAGCGGACGCATATGTAGTCTCGCGTGCGGGACTATGGAGATGCAGGAGGCCATCATGCCTATCAACTGCATGAACACTCTTGCTGGAAGCGAGTGTTGAGGTCTGAATTTTTGTATCAGCGATTGAATGCTGCTGACCCTCACTGAATTTGGCTGTGCCATGGCCGCCAGAGTGTTTATGGTCGCACCCAGATACTGCCAGACGTGGGCGGGCTGGAGGTGGGATTTTGGGTAATTCAGTGGGAATCCCAGATCGTGCAGGAGGTGAATGGTGTGGGACATGTGGGTGGCACACTGCTGGGCTGACTTTGCTTGGATGAGCCAGTCGTCCAGATAAGGGTAGACGTGGATGTTCCGTCTCCTGAGATGTGCCACCACTGTCGCCAGGCACTTTGTGAACACCCTGGGTGCCGTGGTGACACCGAAAGGCAAAACCTTGAACTGGTAGTGCTGGTTTTGTATGGTGAACCGGAGGTATTTCCTGTGTGAAGGGTGCAGTGGAATGTGAAAGTACGCATCCTTCAGGTCTAAAGTTGCGAGAAAATCCCCCTGACTGAGCAACGGGAGCACAACCTGCAGGGTCAGCATATGGAAGTGCTCCGACAGGATGTAGTAGTTGAGTGGCCTGAGGTCCAGCATGGGCCTGAGGGACCCGTCCTTTTTTGGTATTAAGAAGTGCCTCTTTCCTGCACTGGCACAAGCTCTATTGCTCCTTTTTGCAGCATGACGGTGACCTCCTGCTGCAATTAGTGCAAGTGCTCGTCCGACATAGGCCGGTGCCTGGGGGGCATGTTGGGTGGAGTGGATGTTAACTCCAGACAATAACCGTATTGGATAAGTTTTCTGACCAACCTGTCTGTGGTGATGGACTTCCAGACGGGCAGGAACTGCTGGAGTCTCCCCCCGACCGGTGTTGTGTGGTCGGGGGGCAGTGACAAGGTGTCACTGTTTGCTCGTGGCAGAGGATCTGGAGCTGTTGTTTCCACGTCCTCTGCCCTTGGCGCTGTTGCCACGATATCCACCTCGACTCTTGTTGGTGTAAGTGGTCTGAGTGTTGCCCTTGTAATACTGCGTGGACTGGGAGAGCTGGCCCCTGGAAACGCCTCTAGTGCTGGAGCGACGAAAAGACCCACCCCGAAACTGCTGGGACTGTAAGGCACCCATGGATTTTGCAGTCTCAGTGTCCTTTTTTATCTTTTCTAGGGTGGTGTCAACCTCCGGGCCGAACAGGTGATCTGGGTTGACTGTTTGGTTAAGGATGGTGGTTTGGATTTCTGGCTTAAATCCAGAGATTCTCAGCCAGGCATGCGCCGTAGCATAACACTAGTGTTTATCGCTCTGGCAGCGGTATCAGCTGCGTCCAGAGCGCACTTAATTGAAGCGTTAGAGATTAGCTTCCCTTCCTGAATCAGCATCTCAGCTGCCTCCTTGTATTCATAAGGCAGGTGCTGCAACAGGGTCTCCAGTGTGTCGTAGTGTGCCCTGTCATAGCGCGCCAGAAGCGCTTGTGTGTTAGAAATGCACCAGATGTTGGCTGCCTGTGCTGCTACCCTCTTCCCCGAAGCCTCAAAGACCTTGGATTCTTTGTCTGGGGGAGGAGCATCACCCGTATTCTGAGAATTAGCCATTTTCCGGGCATTCGAGATGACAAGGGAGTCCAGAGGCAACTGTCCTTTGATGTAGGTAGGATCAGTAGGCGCTGGCTTGTATTTTTTGTCAATCCTAGGGTTTATCACCCTTGCCCTGGTAGGTTCTTTAAAGATCTCAGCAGCATGCTTTAAAACACCTTTCAGCATAGGCAGAGTCTTAACAGTTTTTTCTGAGACTGAAAAGGTGTCAAAGAGGAAATCGACATCCACAGGGTCAGTATGTAGCTGGACGTTGTGATTGTTAGCTGCCCTCTCAATGAGGGCATTGAAAGCTGCAGAGTCTTCTGTAGGGGACGTTTTAGCAGAAAAAAGTTGAGGGTCTTGTCCTGATTGAGGATCCCCAGGGTCACCACCAGCTGCCCAGGGTTAATTGGTATCCTCAGGGTCTGTATAGACAGGATAACTGTATTCATCCTCATCATCTCCCTCACCAGCGTCCACATCCGAGTAAGTGGGCGAAACATCATGAGTCTGTGGGGAAAGTGGTTCCACCAAGACGGGAGAGCAAGCAGAGTCCTTCTTTTTCTTGAGAGGGATCTTGTAAGACTCCAGTGTGCGTTCTGGGGTGATTTTCCGCTGCAGGAGGGAAAGCTTGCCCGTTTCGGCGTCAATGAAGTGTTCCTGACGCTCGTCCCCCCGAAGGTCGTCGAGGCCGCGGACCACCGATGACGCCTTCGGCGCCGAGGAGACCTTTTCGGGCACGCCGGCCACTGCCTTAGGAGCGAAAGCCTTCGGCGCCGTCTTAGGCGGCAACGTGAAGTGGATGGACGTGGACGCCTTAAGTGGTTTCTCCACAGGTGAAGGATCCTTCGGACCGACCGACGCGGTGCCGTCCCTGATGCCCTGCAGGGAGCCCGTCACCTTCTTGCTGATTGGGGCGGATGGGCGCGCCGGTTCAATGGAATCCCTTGAGGCCACTTTCGGAGTCGACTCTCGGGGCGCGGCGCCCTTGGCCTTGTCCTGCTGACGCGGGATCGCGAGGACCTTCGGGTCATCCAGCTGCTTCTTCGGGTCACCAAGAGTTTTCTTCGGCTCGCCGACAGTCTTCTTTGGGTCGCCGAGGCTTTTGCCGGTGTCGACCGTCTTCGACGCCGACGCGCCCGGCTCGACCACCTTCACTTTAGTCTTCGGCGCGGCAGACTTCGTCTCGACGCCCTTGACTTGAGCCTTCGGCTCGACAGCCACCTTCGGCTTCTTCGGCGCCGAAGCCTCCGAGGCCTTGGAGCCGACCAAAGCGATGCGCATTTTTGGTTTCGAGGCTGGCACCTGCGCAGTATCTGGCGTCGAGACCGTAGGTTTCGCTTTCGGTTTCGTTTTGCCAGGGAGGGGCTCGGCAACAATGTCCGTGGCCGAGCCCGAAGGCGGGGCCGTGGAACCCATAGCGAGATCTTGGGTAAGGCCCGAAGGCGATCCCTCGACCTGGGCCTTATAAATCGGCACGGCCCCAGAGTCAGTTTGAGGAAGCTCCTCATCCGAGCTATTCTCCATGGCCCCGAAGGCCCCATCGTCGTCCCCTACCTCGTCGACGACTTCTTCGCCCTCGAACATCTCAGCATCTGCGTCGTAGTCATAGTCGACGTCCGACGCGGGGTTTGACTCAGAAATGTCCTGGATAGATTCGTCCTCGACATCCCCTGCATCGAAGATGTCCACAGGCGCCGGTGCAGCTTGCTGGGCCTCCTGGCGCGCAGCTCGTCGAAGCTTAAGCGTCTTCTTGGACCTGAAGCGTGAACAAGCCATACACTTGTCCTCATCGTGGTCCGGCGACAGACACTTGTTGCACACCGGGTGGACGTCGATGTGGGGATACTTTGAGTTGCAGACCGGACATCTCTTGAATGGACTTCGGTCCATGATGGACGGTCGATAGGTCTGGAGCGTCGACTGGGCCTTCCGCGCCGAGAGCACGGGGGAGTAGAGAATCCGGCCTGGAACCGAGCTAGAAGAAGCAATGCCGAACGCAAGACAATACCGACGTATTAGACTAAAGACCTTTTGGTCTCAAGAAAGTTTTCTATCGATTCTGACAAGAGGGAGTTAAAGACATCCGAACCCAATGGCGGAAAAAAATAATCTGAGGATGAAGTCGATGCCCATGCTCACTGTAGTCCAGGGGAGGAGCCACCTATCTCGTGATACTTCGAAGACTCTTCCAGGACAACAATGTGCAATCATCCGGACCCAACACTAGGCGGCGATCTATGCACAGATATGAATTCAGCAGCCCACATGCCTCAAACCCTAAAATCCAAGTGGCCCAGCTGATCATTAGTCCACGGTAAGGTAGTTTAAAAAGAAGAATCTAGAGAGACTAAAAGGATCCATGGTCTACTAAAACAATTTAAACTAAGCAAGCAGGATGTCTCTGGAATGATGGTGAATAACGAATAGCCAAGCCTCCAGTTCCAGCAATTGATTAGCACCTGTGACTTTTGCTTTTATGAGCCTTCGGTTGAAACCGGCGGTGGTGGGTACCTCAATTTGCCTAGATTGAATTAGAGGCTTAGGGGACCAAGAACTGATGAGAAGCCAGATGGAAGAAAATCGTAAAGCTGATGTTTAAAGCCGTGTTTTCTGGGTTCAAGACGGCAAAGATGCCCTGCCTACAGGTCCGGACCCGCAGTTTATTCCATTTGGGCCTCAACTTTGTTGTAAGCAAGGCCGACAGCGCTGGGCAAATGCATACAACGTGCTCCATAGATTCATCTGATTTGCCACATCCCCTGCACACAAGAACATCTGAGGAGCGCCGTGATGAAGGTAGATGTTTCAAGAAGAGCCTCTCGCACAGCCTGAGGGCCAAGAATCTTTGCTTTAGATGTAGGGGGTAAGAACAAGTCAACTGTGGCAGGGAAGGTGCCGGCTGGTAAGAAATATTTACTGCCCATCCGTGCCTATGTTTGCCTGGAGTCTCTCTATGTAGCATTCTGCAACAAAGTTGGATTCACTTCTTAATGCTCAGTTTAAATGCTTTTTTGCCAGGATTGAGAGACCAAAGATATTTTGCTGTTAGTTGTAGCCTGCATTCGTTGAAGTACCGACTGTGTGACCCACCAGGATAATTGGCACTGATATCAGTCCACAACAGCCCACTCTGCCACCCCAGTTCAGACATGGCCATATGCAAATCAGTCTGACCCTGTGCCTCATGGGAACAGTCCAGCCTGAACTGCCAAGCCATGCCTTCCCTAGACTGGAAACAAGCTTCCTAGGACCGGTTTCTGGCATTACAGCCGTCTTCAGCCAGGCTTGCTTGAATCCAGTGGCAAAGTGAGCAAGGGACTCACGTCTGAGCATACCCTGCCAACTTATGGCGAACAAAGCGGTACAAAAAGGGGTGGTGATGGACGGAGCATCTGAACCAATCAAACACTCACACCCAGTCAACAGATCTGGGTTTAATTCATCACCGTTCTTTAGCCCACTCTGCAACCCCAGTTCAGACATGGCCATATGCAAATCAGTCTGACCCTGTGCCTCATGGGAACAGTCCAGCCCGAACTGCCAAGCCATGCCTTCCCTTGACCGGAAACAAGCTTCCTAGGACCGGTTTCTGGCATTACATCCGTTTTCAGCCGGGCTTGCTTGAATCCAGTGGCAAAGTGAGCAAGGGACTCACGTCTGAGCATACCCTGACAACTTATGGCGAACAAAGCGGGACAAAAGGGGGTAGTGATGGACGGAGCATCTGAACCAATCAATCACTCACACCCAGTCAACAGATCTGGGTTTAATTCATCACCGTTCTTTAGCCCACTCTGCCACCCCAGTTCAGACATGGCCATATGCAAATCAGTCTGACCCTGTGCCTCATGGGAACAGTCCAGCCCGAACTGCCAAGCCATGCCTTCCCTTGACCGGAAACAAGCTTCCTAGGACCGGTTTCTGGCATTACAGCCGCCTTCAGCCAGGAACGGTATGCCCAGACGTGGGTCCCATGCTCAATCGGCCACTGGAGTCAAGCTATCCTGGCTGAAGACGGCTGATAGACAGAAACCAGTCCTAGGATGCTTGATTCCGGTCCAGGAAAGACATGGCTTGGCAGTTCGGGCTGGACTGTTCCCATGAGGCACAGGGTCAAGACTGATTTGCATATGGCCATGTCTGAACTGGGGTGGCTTGGTGAGCAAAATAACGATGGATTAAACCCAGATCTGTCACTGGGGGTGAATGTTTTGCCTTTGTGCAACATTCCGTCCATCATCTTGTGTATTTTTTTCTTGGATTTGAGGCACGCCTGTGGGGCCATGTATATTCCCTTTCACCATGCTGAGTCTCTTCTCTGGCTCTGCATTGCAGCTGACCTTGGGTGGATGGTGGCTCAGGGATGTGCTTGGGGTGCCTGGTTGCCGGTTTGCTGTTTTTGGCTAATGCACTGGTGCCCTGGCATTGGGCTGTTTCAAGAGCTGGAAGGTGGGGCCTTTCATGTTGTAGGCCGTGCTGTCTGGAGTCGGCTGGCCCTGGGATGTGTACTCCACAGCATTTTTTTCTTCACCCTTCTTTTCTACATTGTGCTGCTTTGGGACCAGGTCTGTGGTGTATGGTGGGACATGGAGACCCTAGCTTCCATTGCATGGACCTCTGCTTTCCGTGACGGAGTGTTCCACGTGCTTTATCATGGTGCCTCGGCGGCCAGATTCTGGTCCCTGCGGTGGTGGATAAGCATGACACTTTCTGCCTGGGTCCTTCTTTTGCTAATTGGACATGGTTCAGTGGGGTTCCTACCCCCCTTCCAGGTGGGTATCCACGTGCAGGGCGTTGTGGCTCAAGGCGGGGTTTTGTGCCTCTGCTGTCTCCGGTCCCTCCACTTCCTAGGCTTTTGCTTGCCCTACTGCTGCAGTGTCTGATTGGGTCCAGTTTCTGGCCTGCCCCTCTTCCCTCTGTGGGTTGCGTGGCTGTGTGTCCTTCTGGCTCATTCTTCCTTGGATTGTAGTGTCACCATGGGTCTTCCAGTCTGGTTGTGGGACTTGGCTACTGCCTCTATTTTTTTGGCCTCACTGTTCCTTTTATGGGCCATTGTTGGCCTGTGTCGGTTGGGTTGGTGGTGCATTCTCTGTCCATGTCTCCTGGTTGGGGGCTTCCTTGTGGGGGGGGGGCTTGCCTCCAGGATGTGTCTGTTTGGACCTCAGTGCATTGGTGGTCGCCTTTTGGTTGTCCGTCTGTGGGCTTTTCTGGCTCTCTTTCTCTTATTGGCATCATGCTTGGGTGTAGGTCTTCCGGGCCCCTTGGAGGTCCCATGGTTCTGTGCTCAGCATGGCTGGGGACCGGGTCAGCCTCTCTACCCTTTCCTTTGGCCTCTGCTCTGCACCTGCCTTTCCCGGGTGAAGAGCTGGGATGTGACGTTGGCGGACCTGTATGGGCTGCTTGGCTCTCCCCCTGCTTTTTCCTGTCCCGTTGGTTTATGTGATTCTGGTTGCCTGATTCTTCTGGTTGGTCTTCAGGCGGTTGGTGTTCCAGTGCTCATCGGGCCTGCTGCCTTCTAGCCATGACACTTCTAGCCTTGGACTGGTTTTCTGGGGTTGTGTCTTGGTATCCCCCTCATTCTTTGTGAGTGCATCAGTCTTGGCCTGTTGGCCAGTGCCTGTGCCCTGGCTCCTTCTCCCGGTTTGGGTGCTTCGACGGTCGCCCTGTGTCGGTACTGGTGGTTGGTGCTGGACGTGGTTGTACTCTGGGAGTTTCAGTGAGGATGTTATCTGGGCTCTCTGGTGGCTCGGTCAATCAGGGGCCTCACTCTTTGTTGGTGCTTCCTCCCTTCCTGGTTTGGTCTATGTGGCCCTGCTTTTGGTTGGTCCTCTGGGTTTGTGCCTTGCCAGCCGTGTTGGCTGGCCCTCTCTTCTTTTTTGGGCTGGTCTGCTGTAGGTCTTCCCAGTGGTGGTGGGGTTTGTCCCTTTGTTGGCCCTGTCGTTATTCATTTCCTGGTTGGGGTGGAGGCTTCCCCTTGGCTCTCTTTTGGGGTTGGTTTTGTGTCTTTTTGGCTTTGTTGGGTGTTCCTTCTGTTGTCTGCTTGGGAACACTCTCTGTTGGTTCAGCTGTCAGGTCCTTGGGGCAGCTTTTATAGTGGTGGGTGTGGTGGCCTTTTGGCCTGGTCGGAACACTTATGGGCTTTTTGTTCCCTGTGGGGTGCTCCATATGTTCTGGTCCTCCTTGTCTGGGCCTTAGTCTTTAGACTTGGTGTCTCTGTGGTGTGCCTGCTTTCTGGCCTTGGTTTTGTTTGTCCTTGCCTTGTTGCCTTTGTGTTGGTCACACTTCCACCTGGCGGGTTTGGGGGGTCGTGGGGGCCTGGGTGTTCTGCTTGCCCTTTTTTTGTGGTTGGCGGCCTCCTTGGTGCCAATGGTGCATTCTACTTTCTGGGGTCCTGGTTTTCCGGTTCTTGTTTGTGTGAATGTTGGCATGTTCCTAGTTTGCTGGTGTGTCTTGGCACTTTGAGTCTTCTTCCGTGTGTGAGCTCCTCGCTGTTCTTCTGTTGATGGTGGACACTTATGCTTCTTTGGCGGGTGCGCTTCCTCCATTGTTGTTTTGGTGGTGTTCCCGGAGTGGGTTGGCTTCCCTCTGGATGGTGGCGATGTGGGTTTGCTGTTTTTTTTGCTTTGGTTGTCTCGTGCTTGTTCTGGGGGGGGGGGGCGTTTTTCCTGTGGTTCTCCCTTTTTCTTAACTTGGGATGCTGCTTTTGGTGTGATGTCCTGGGTGTTCAGAAGGCCAGATTGAAGTGCATTCGTACAAAGACAGAGAAACTCGTACCTTCAAAATGTGTAATGTACAGCCAGTAAATGTGAGTTAAAGCCCAGTAACACTACATTTAAAAACACTATGCTGTAAAATACAATTCCATTTATTTTCATTGCGGCCTTCTCATGCCCATCAAACACACTTTATGTATTATTTCTAAATTCACATCCATAACTTGGAATACCTTTTCTTATCTTGCTGTTTCCTGAAAGAGCTGTTTCTTTTACAACAGTCCGCTGCTTGCAGCGTGTTATGACGTGTGCGTTCTAGGGACAGCTCATTGGTTGATCGTCTTTGTTCCTGATTCTAAATACAAGCAGTTCAGCCTTCTTGCTTTTCCTCGTTGCTGATGGTCATAGCTGTTCGTATTAAACACACGGGGGCTTATTTACAAGACCTGTACGCCACACTTAGTCACTTTTCCGATGCTAAAAGCGACGCAGAAGTGGCGCAAGGGGCTTGTAAATCTGCCCCACGATGTTGTCTCGTTGCATTAAGTGATGTATCACGCGGTGCTCTGAAGAAATTCCAAATGAATATAATTTTTCTGAGAATTGCGATTCTATCCATTACATCACATGCTTTTTCGGTCTATTAACTTGCGTCAGTGCGGAGCAGGGAGGAGGGGAAACAATGGATTCAGCAGCCGATTTTCCCTCTCTTCCAGACTGCAAATGTTGTTGTCACTTTTCACGACACAAGAAGCTTACGAGCTCTCCGGCTTTACCCTAGATTTCCCAGCGACATTTCCTCCTTCAGCTGTTTAACAGTTACTGCGTTTACTTTCTCCTGGTATCCAAATGTCTGTCATGCCCCTCATCCTTCAGTTCTCCAAATTGAACACATTGATATTTCTTAATCTCTCTTCAAAAGGTTTATTGCCAGAATCACTTTACAATCAAAGAATGAATGATTAGGTACTCATAGAACGCACTGTTACGCAGAGCAGAGCATCCTGGAGCTGTTTCAGACACAAAACCACTTGCTTACACCTCAAACAAGCATTTGCAATGCAATAGGTCTCGCATTAATAAACTTTGAGTTATTGGCATTCCAAATGATAATGTTTTTATTTTATGTTTTATAAGCAGTAGTGTAGGTACTAAAACATATTCCACGAAGCAGGGAAAGGATGCAGTACCACAGGCTGGTACTAGGTGCCCATGTGGAGTTGTAAAGGGACCTCTATTAGCCACATAATATACTTGCACCCTTAATGCATGTATTAAGGGAAAGATTGCAGCTCAGCATACATTTCCATTTATTTTTATTGGAAGTGAGATTTTGTTACCTTGCGTTTTAAAAAATACCATTCAAAATAAACAACAATGGTGCATTTGTTAAATGCAAGCTAACAAAATCTCACTTCTAATAAAAATAAATGGAAATTTATGCTGAGCTGCAATCGTTCTCTTTATAATTGCATTAAGGGTGCAGTACCTTATGTGGCTAATAAAGGGCCATTTATAACTCCATAGGGACACCTAGTAACAGCCTGTGATACCGCGCCCTTTCCTTACTAAGTTGATTTTTTTTTTGTTTTGCTACTGCTCGGATATTTTTTTTAACCAAAAAACAAACATTAGCATGTGCAATGCCAACATGCTCAACCCAAAAAACATCTTCTGCCTTTGCTGCCCAGTCCCCAAAATCTCACATCAGAAACGCATTTAGCGCTAAGCTGTTTTTTAAAAGCTCGAATTCGTGCAGCAGCTAAGAACTTACTGAGGTACCATGTTTGGGTCCGCACGTCACGCAGTCAATTAACAATTTATTTGGAGGGAATGCCCTTGGAGATGCGCTGCGCTATTCCTTTCTCTCGGTATGAGCCTAATTGGACTTTAATATTTGCATAGCAGTCCACATGAAATAAAAGGTGGTACTTTCATGTTAACTTGGAACGTAAAACTGTTCTTGTGTGTAAACATAAACGAAGGGGTTACACCTGAGCCAATATTGGCTTACAGCCTGATAACGTTAGGTTGACAGGCTGTCAGCGTTTATTGTTCGAGAACACAGACAGTGGAATGTGGGTAAAGGGAGAGGAACACGTCATAACAGCAACATTAAAAGTTAATGATGTTTCCGTATAGTGTTTTAAACTTTTATCTCACACGTCTGTTCTTAGCGCTATAAAAATAGAAGTTACTGGTGTATATATTTGTAATTGTAAGATCCATTATGTTAATATTAGATATAGCACAGGCCAAGCTCCATGGAACAACACTTTTTACACAACATTTTTACTGTAGCAGAAGCGAATCCAGCATGAAGTTCAGTGCATTAAGAGTTTGATTCTTGTTGAGATCAGGAGTTAACAGTAGCCAACACGTCCTACCTCGTTGCTCAACCACTGCTTTATTTTGCCTTTTTCATTTTTCATACAGGAAATTAATGTTTGAAACAATGATTAAGGTATTGAATTTTGTTTTCGGCTGTTGTCCATTTTTCATTGTTTCTGTATTTTTGGAAAAAAATAATAATAAAGAAGTGTGAAACAAAAAAAAGGCATTCCACGTTAGGAATATGTTTTTTTACGAATGCACCAAAAATAACATTGTATGAACCAACAAAAGCAAACTATGTAGGGCTGGTCTCCCCGACGGATACCTCTGCACGAGGCCCCTGCAGCGTTTTGCACAGGTCTGTGTATACAGAAAGCGGATTGGGTTTCATGTACAGTAAGCGGCATGCGGGGAGGTGGTATCTCGAAGAAGTGACCTAGTTATTTTCATGAGAAGCGAGGGAGCCGGAATGGGGTGTTCTCACGAACCCCCATGACTCAGCCTAGTCTGCATTGTGCTACTCCATTTTGAGGGGCCAGTTCCTCCATAGTAGGGTACCTCGCCTGACAGCTGATATTTAAAGCCAGGCTTGGGTGACGCGCACATGCTCTCTCCTCCAAGGATCTGGAACTGTTCTCCTGGAGAGAGTGGCCAGCCATATCCGGTTCACGTGCTACCGGTGCTAAATGTATATGCACCGTTTATTGACCTCATCTTGTTAATTAATGGACATGTGGTGTGCTATTATTTTCATGTCCGCGCTATGAAACATGTGGACACCAGCTGGGGGTATGCACGTCTTACTTTATTTGTCTTATTTCCCGAATGGCGCTCCCTCGCGCCGCCTCCCCCTTCTCCTTCCTGCCATGCCTGATCCGGAAGTTACAGACGGAGTCAGGCACGGCGACACAACATCTCCCCCATTTTTTATTTGTCAACTGTCCCAGCTCTTTTCTTTTCTTTACAGGTCCTCAATGAGTCGAACTGGTCTCCGGATGGTTCTCTTTGGCCGACGAGAGTGACGCCACTGTACAACTTCATTAATGTCGGTTGCACAAGGATGTTCTTCAAGATCATCCGTTCTTGGGCTCGATGTGTCCATGTCCCAACCTTTTTGGTTTTCTCGACTGTAGGCCACTGGGTTGCACTTCTTGAAGTGCGACATGTTTCTTGTGGTCCTCTTAGTTGCAGAGGCAGCTGTGATCAAAGTCCCTCTTTTCTTTACCACTTGGAGCGGGTGGACCTAATAGCATCTGTCAGCTTTGGTTTTCCATTCTTGCCTCACCAGTACCCAGTCTCCTTCTCGGATGTCAGACACCTTGGCATGTTGACGACCATCAGCATATTCCTTCATTTTTGCTTTCTTGTCCTTGTCAATGTTCACCAGTGTCTTGTGGTCCGAGGTCGGTAGTCTGGATTGTGTGACTCCATCCTAAGTCGGTATCCTGGTGCACGGCGTTCTGCCAAGCATCAGGGTGGTGGGACAGCTATTAGTGGTGCTATGTGGTGTAGTCCTGTATGCTCGCAACACTTCATTGGGTGCTGGTTGGATGTCACGTTGAGACAGCTCAGCTTGCTGTATCGTTTTCTTCAGAGTGTCCATGAAACGTTCAACCATTCCATTGGCTTGGGGCCACAAGGGAGTGATTTTCCGGTGTTGAAATTCAGGTGATTTGCGAACTCTGTGAATTTGTGTCCATTAAAGGGTGGTCCGTTGTCTGTTTTCACCACCTTAGGTATTCCGCTTTCTGCAAACACTTCATCAAGAATGGGTATGACAGTGGTTGCTTTTCTAGCTGAGAGTTGATGTGCAATGGGGAATCGGGAATATTTATCCATGATGACAATGATATATTTTCCGGACTTCAGTGGCCCGAAGAAGTCGACAGCTACTTGTTGTCACACACTGTCTGGGGGGTCCGACATCTGTAATGGGGTGGGTGATTCTTCTCTCCCTACTAGTTGGCATTGTGGGCAGTCTTGAAGTGTGGCTTCCACCATCTGGTCAAGGGATGGGAAGAGACTCTCGTAGTGCTTTCATCGTGGCCACTATTCCTCTGTGGCCTTCGTGCGCTAAATTGATGGTCCCTTGTCTTGGTTGGTGAGGGATGACAATTCTTCTGTCTCTCAACAGCAGCCCGTCTGCACTGATCGTGAGATCATCCTTGACGTGTCTGAAAGATGAGAGTTCTTGCATATTGATGGTGATCTTCGTTTGCGGGTCATCCAGGTGTCTCCAGGAGTCTGTGTGGATGTGTTGCATTACGTCTTGAAGTGTGGCATCTTCGGTAGTGGCCTCTATGATGGCTTCTAGTGGGACAGTAGGTGGGCATGCTTGATCAATGACAAAGTGAAGGTACTCTTCGGCTAGCGAGTCACGTGTCTGTGTCAGCAATTGTGGATGACGTGATATGCAGTCTGCCGGATTCTCCACCTTCCCTGGTTTGTGAATGATGGTGTACGTGTAGTCTTGCAAACGGACCCCCCACCTCTCAATCCTTGGAGGCATCTTCGCTCGTGGGTTGCAACATTATGGCTATGGCGGCAACATTGTTCCCTGTGTGAATAGAAGGTCTTGGAATAACTTTGGATTCCCGGCTTTAGAAAGAGAAGAGCGACACGCAATTTATTTGGAGTCAGAAGCGACCGCACATTATACGAAGGAAACACGAAGTGGGCACAATAGGAGGGCTTTTGCCCCCGGAGGTACCCTTGGTTGGAGTATCCATATGAGTTGTTAGCCCCTGAATTCCAGGGTCCCTGTGCGTGCATTTGCACCCTGTAATCTTGCCCTTTGTCCTGAGTAAACCCATAAAAACGAGTGGCTGAAACGCGACCGCGACTGCGTCGACATTCTGTGAAAGAGTCAGTTTCAAAATTTTAATTTGCTCAGATTCCAGCATAAGCGCCTTTATAAATAATTTTTCTGGGATGATTTACCTCTGGCGCTTTTTAGGACTACCTGGAAGTGTAGTACTTTAATTTAAGAGTGCACACAGTGATATTTTTGTATCTTTGGTTTTTTTGTGTGTAGGGCTCAATTGTTGTGTATTCGTTTTGTAAATATTATATATGTGATGTATATATTGTATATCGCATCATTTCTAGACCACCGCTCCTTCCAGGTTTGGGAGAACGACTCCCGCTCCCCCGTAACCCCCCTCCAGTATGGAGTGCCCCAGGGCTCGTCGCTTAGCCCGACATTGTTTAATGTCTACAAGTCCACACTGGAGGAGGTGGTTATCCCGTTCGGAGTCAAAATCATCAGCTACGCGGATGACACGCAATTAGTGGTGTCTCTGTCTCATCCCAACCAGGAACCATCTAACCTCTATAGCTGTCTTTCAGAAATCCAGGGATGGATGAATTGTTCATCACTGAAACTCAATGGATCAAAAACAGATATCCTAATGCTTGGCCAAAAGGGGACCTCCCTTCCCCCCAACATCTGGCCCCCCTGTCTGGGTGAACCTCCAGCCCCCAAAGCTGAGATCATAAGCCTGGGTATCTGGTTAGAAAAAGATCTGTCCTTCAAGACCCAGGCCAAAAAAACCACTAGGATTTGCTTCGGGCTGCTTAAATCTGTCAGGAAAATCTTGCCCTTGCTCCCTCCCGCCTCCCAGAAACTGCTCATCCATGGCCTCATCCTCTCAAGGCTGGACTATAGCAATGCCATATATCTGGGGGCCCCCGAAGCAACCTTCAATAAATTGCAAAGGATCCAGAACGCCGCAGCATGGATCCTTACCAACACTTCGGCCAGATCATCGGCCAGACCAGCTCTGAAGTATCTCCACTGGCTCCCAGTGAGAGAGCAAGTTGAATTCAAGGCTCTCTGCCTGTCCCATAAACTCCTGCAGGACAAAGGTCCCCCCATCCTCAAGAAATTCATCAGGCCCTACAAAGCCGCAAGATCCCTTCGCTCTGACCACAAACACCTTATTACTACTTTCAGAGTGAAGAGGGCACGCACTGGCGGACAACGTTTTTCGGTGAACGCGGCCCGCTTGTGGAATGCCCTCCCCCCCAAACTTAGGATGGAGCCAGATTACCTCCGGTTCAGAAAATCTCTGAAAACCCACCTTTTCCTTTGATCTTCCCCATTACATGATCCTCTTCAGTGTCCGGATCTTAGCGCTGGGATGCTTACGGGTTACTACACGCTTTACAAAACCTTAAATAATAATAATAATATGTAGAGATGAATGCAAATTAAGGTATTTCATGGTTGTATAATTATTTTTTTACTTTATTTTTGGTGCTCCACCTTGTCCTCCGATACGTATATATGTGATTGTGATCTGTGAATTTATTTCCCATATGAATTTATTTTGACACATCAGGGTTTTTAGTTTATCCCTGGATGCAAATAAATATTGAATTGATCCCTCTGTACTCCTTTGTATTTATACACATCTTTTGATGTAATGTACTCATGTACATGAGGGTTATTTGGGCATAACCCCCATTTTTCCTAGTAAAGATGGTAATTAAGGCCTGATGGTCAGTGATGAGTGTGAAGTATTTTCCATATGCGAATAGATGGGAATGCTTGCATGCCCACACAACCGCCAGACTTTCCTTCTTAGGTTGTGAGTATGCTTTCTCTGTGTTGGTGAGGCTGCGGCTGGCGCAGGCCACTATGTGACGCTGATCTCTCTCATCATCATGTTGGGCTTGAATAGCGCCAAGCCCAGCCCAGCAGAGCTTGCATTGACTGTAATCTCAGTCTTTCTTCTAGGGTTGAAGTATGCCAGATGAGCGGCAGAGCTCATAGCCCTTTTGATCTTGTTGAAAGGGCGCTCACATGCATTGAACCAGTGAAATAATTGCCCTTGTCTAGTGAGTTCTTGCAGCGGGTAGCTGATGGTCGCATAGTCCTTGATATATCAGGCGCAGTTGCTGGCCATGCCCAGGAAGGACCGAATGTCGCTGACATCGTAAGGTTGCTGAGTGTTGGCCAGTGCTGAGACCTTTTCAGGATCCGGTCTCATGGCATCTTCAGAGAAGATGTGACCATAGAATTTGAGAGTTGACCTATGGAATTCACACTTGACTCTGTTGAGTGTGAGGTTGGTGTTGAGAAGGGCATGACACACGCGATCTAGGGCTTTGTCATGTTCTTCACTTGTTGCACCAATGACGAGGATGTAATCGCTGAGGTTGAATGAATTTAGGATTTGGTGGATCACTCGCTGAACTGCCTCTTAAAAGATCTCTGCCGATGAGGAGATACCAAAATTGAGGCACTTGTACCTGAAAAGTCCTTGATGTGTAGTAAACGTGGTGATGTCTCTGGATTTTTCATAGAGTTCGAGCTGGTGATATCCTTTATTGAGATCTAATTATGAGAAAACTGTTGCTCCCTTCAGGCGAGTGATCATGTTGCTGATGTGTGGTCCGAGATGCCTGTCTCGCTCAATAGCTGTGTTTGGGGCGCACATGTCCATGCACAGGCGCACTTTGTTCTCGTGGCTCCGTTTAGGCACGATCACTACTGGCGACACCCATGGCGTAGATCTGGTGGACCTTTCTATTATATCCGCTCTCAGCCGGTCTTGGAGCTTGCCATCAACTGCTTGTTGGACATGAAATGCTACTTTCCTTTGATGCTGAGCCACAGGCGTTACTTGTTCTTTTATGTGTAGTTTGGCCTTGACATTGGCTAATTTCCCTAGGCCTGAGAATAGTTTTGGGGAATTTGTTTATTATGTCAGGTGAGTCATCAACTTTGAATAGAATCTCTACCAGCTTCAGCCATTCTGCTGTAGGTAAACTGAGAAGGCAGTCAGCCGCTTCAGGACCTTCTATTACGTGAACGTGAGTTTGAATTGTTCTGTCTTTGTAGGTCCATGTTGTGGGAAATCGTCCTAAGCAGGGCAGTGGGTCTTTGGACATCCACGTGCAGATGCACACTGAGGTTGGTTCTAACTTCGGCTTCTGGCACATCTTCTCATATTCCGTCGTGCAGATGTAATTGAGCAATGCTCCCGTGTCCAGAACAAATTTGGCGGAGTGATTTCCCATCCGAATGTCTAGTTGGAGATACTTCTTTAAGCGGTCCAGGTCTGCCACCATGCACACATATTCGTCGCTGTCTTGCGATATGGGAGTGAGGGCAGACAATTCTCTTGACATTGATCGATTCTGAACGATATCAACCAATCAAGCAGTCATTTGCTAAGCGCACTACATACCCGCGAGGAGCTTGAAGGATATCCTCTTATTGACGGGGAGCTAGTGCAGGTTTCTCAGATGGGGGGTGATGTGGCCGTGTGGTGGTAAATCGAGGATCAGTCTTGCCGAGGCGTTTTGGATGCGTTGTAGTCGATTGATGAGCTTGGGCGGGGCTCCCGCGTAGAGGGCGTTTCTGTAGTTGAGTCTGCTGATGATGAGGGCCTGGGTGACTGTCTTTCTTGTATCTGTCGAGATCCATCTGTAGATCTTGCAGAGCATGCAGAGGGTGTTGAAGCCGGAGGAGGAGACGGCGTTGACTTGCTTGGTGATTGAGAGTGTTGAGTCCAGGATGATTCCAAGATTGTGTGCATGGCCGGTGGGGGTCGGGGCTGCCCCCAGTGCCGTTGGCCACCAGGAGTCTTCCCAGGCTGACGGGTTGGAGCCGAGGATGAGGACCTCCATTTCGTCCGAGTTCAGCTTCAGACGGCTGATCTTCATCAAGTCGGCGACGGCCTTCATTCCTTCATGGAGGTTGGCTTTAGTGGTGATGGGGTCCTTGGTGAGGGCGAGAATCAGTTGAGTGTCGTCAGCGTATGTATGTATGTATTGGCATTTATATAGCGCACTACTTACCCGTAGGGTCCCAAGGCGCTTCGACCGCTGCGAAACCCTTCCTGGCTTCCCTGAGAGATGGTCCCTTAATGGGTATCTCCAGGGTGAGACCAGGCATCCCCGGCGGTCTGGTGGGGCCGTTAGTGAAGATGAGGCAAGCTAATGCCCAGAGTTGCCGAGTGTGATCGCTGATCAGAGTGGGCACCGAGGCGAGAGAATTATCGAGTCCGCTGACCCTGGTCCAGAAACCTGCCGCGCCGGGAATCGAACCCTGGTCCCGGGCCGTCCTCTGCTCTCGGGTCTGCTGCCTCTAACCAGTGAGCCACACTACTTCACTAGCGTAGGAGATTATGTTGAGGTCGTGCTGTCGGGCGACGTGTTCAAGCGGGCCATGTAAAGGTTGAACAGTGTCGGACTGAGGGATGATCCTTGGGGTACGCCGCAGATTATCCCAGAGGCTTTGGAATAGAAAGGGGGTAGGCAGACGCTCTTGATGATTGATGACTTTGCGTAGGTGGGGTGCGATGGAGGTGCTTGCTTTATTGAAGACGTGGTGCAGGAATGGGTCTGACGGAGAGCCGGAGTGGATTGTGCTCATGGTCTTGATGGTGTCATCGACGTTCACACTGGTCCAGGCTAGCAAGGAGAAGTGGTCGATGGTGTGCGGAGTATCTGTTGTGTTGCTGTCTGTTGGGGCTCTCTAGGTGTTGAAGCTGTCGTGATGTCTGCTATCTTGCGGTGGAAGAAGGTGGCGAGGGAGTCGCACAGGGATTGCGACGGCTGGATGTCATTGGTGTTGAAGCTGGGGTTGGAGAGTTCCTTTACGATGTTGAAGTGCTCCTTGCTGTTGTGTGCATGTGTGGACGGCGTCCTTGTGTGCTGCGTGGCTGTCTGGAGTTTGTTCACTGTGCCATTTCTTCTCTAGTTTCCGGCAGGCTTGCTTGGAATCTAGGAGCTCTGCGGTGAACCAACTGGCCCTCTTGCTGGTGTCTCAGTAGGGGGGGTTTCTTCAGTGGGGCGAGGATGTTGGTGCAGTCCTCGATCCAATGTCTGAAGTTGTGGGCAGTGACGTCGGTTTTGGAGGTTTGCACGTAGTTGGTATTCAGTGATTTTGCTCCAGCGGCGGTGGGGGATCTGTTGGGTGTGGTGGTGTGTGGTAGGTTTCTGGAAGGTGAAGTGGATGCAGCTGTGGTCGGTCCAGAAGAGTTTGGTGGTGTGGCTGAAGGAGACATGCAGGCTTGAGGAGAAGACGGGGTCGAGCATGTGGCCGGCGGAGTGGGTGAGTGTTGTGATGAGTTGTATCAGTCAGAGGTTGGCGAGGTTATCGAGCAGAGTTGTGGAGTTGTTGTCATTGTTTTTCTCAAGGTGAAAGTTCAGGTCTCCGAGGAGGATGTAGTCAGTGGAGGTCAGGGCGTGCATGCTGATGAAGTCAGTGATGGAGTCGCTGAACTGGGGGCAGGGTCCGGGGGTCGGTAGACGAGGGTGCCTCTTAGGGTGGAGTTGGGGTCTGTATGGATCTTGAAATGCATGTGTTCAGCGGTGCTGAGCGAGTCGTCGGTGCTAGTCGAGACCCTGATCCTGTTCTTGTGGACAATGGCGATTCCTCCTCTGACTCCAATGGTGCGGTCTCTGTTGGTGATCTTGTAGCCATCTGGATTTGCTATGGCGATGTCGGGTGCAGAAGAGTTGTTCAACCAGGTCTCTTTCAGGAAGGCTACGTCCGGGGAGGTTTTGTTGAGCAGGTCCCAAATATGATCCCAGATGTGAAGTTTATGACTAAGTGCTGGATCTGGACGCGCTCATTGAGCGGTCTCTCCTTCCTTGCAACGCCCTCACGTGGTGGCGTGGTCCAATACTTCGCTTGGGCAGTCCCACTTCTTTATGACGAGTTTGGCACATTGCTTCTAAATGATTTTCCCTTTTGCATCGGTGACATTGGTGTCCTATGGCCGGTCAGTTGCCTGTGTGAGGGTGTCCAGACCACAATGATAACATTGTAGTGGTTACTTCTGGGCGTTGCTGCTTCTGGTCTCACTACGGGATGAGCTTGTGGACTTTCCCGGTCTCCCATGATCCGGCCGACGTCTCGCTTCTGACTGAGAGTGTATTCGGAACGCTTGTTCTCATTTCCCTGCTTGATCATTTATTCGTGTGAGTTCCTCAATGTCGTCAAGTGAGTTGTGTTTCTTTAGGAGTTGAGGTCGTAATGACTCTGATTTGCACCCTTCAATGATGCGTCGACGAAGCACATCTTCTGTGTTGAATTTATGAAATTCGCAGTACTGTGCCAGCTGTTTTAGTCGAGAGATGAAGTCACCCATGGACTCATCCCGTTTTTGGGATGCAAGGTTCAAAGTGTAATGTTCGTAGTCCAAGTTGCGCTTGTGAAGGAACTTTCTGTTTAAGGTTTCTCTCACATCTGATTACGACACAGCATTTTCTGGAGGCAATTCTTTAATGATTTGTCCGATGTCTTTAGCCTACCAAGTTCTTCAATGCTATGAGTTGACGGTCGGGGTCAGTGACTCGTGAGCTCTTCATGAAATCTTCAAAATATTTTATCCAGCTCTTCCACTTGGGTCCCATGCTGTTCCCAGACGTCAGTGTTAGAGGTTCAGGAGGGCGCAAGACCGATACCCCCATTAAGATGGGTCCTTGCGGCATGGCTTGGGCTGGACCTGGCAGTGTATTTTGTGTGGAGTCAGGCTGAGTGGTCATGGTGGTGAGTATTGTCTTCACTGCCTTCTCTGATGCTTACAGTGGCGTCACGGAGGCTTTGAAATAGGGTATTTTCTACTTTCGCCTGACTTTAAAATGGCCACCGGGCTGGTGGCAGCATTTACCTATGAGGGTGCCTGACCTCAAAATGGCCGCCAAATGCGACCTCTTGTGCCTATTTATTAGTGGGGAATCGATGTCCTTAACCCAGTTTGTGCACTGTCTAGTGTGGTTGGGGCTCCAGAGGTTCGTTCTGGTGGGCACTCTGATCATTGGCCGGAATGCGGGATGAATTGCTAGTGCGCTCGCTCTGACGAAATGTTTCTTTTTAGGTCTCACCTACGCAGCGCCCATGCGCTGAAATGGCAAAAAGACCTTTTGGGATCACTTTGGCTATTCAGCCAAACACGTTCACGCGTTCCATTGCCTTCAATGGCAACGCATGCACGTGTGGATATTCACTTGCGGGAGTGAGCACCACCATATGGTAGCAATTATCGCTCCCGCAAGTGAATCTCGCAGGCCACCCCACTTATCCCGCCTGCTGCCGCGCAAGCGCTTGTTCTGCCTTCGCTTTGCATCTTTTACCCGAGCTGTTGCCCGTTATATAGCGTTTTTCCAGCCATCTGAATTTTTGGGTACACAGAGAGTGCACAATGGCTTTGTTTGTGCAGTACTATATAATAGAGAAACGCCAATGCTGCCTATCTCAATTCATTGTCTATTTTTCACCTCACCTTTGACTGGAACATAAAGTAAGGGAACCTTAATTTCTTGAATGAATCCTGAGTTTTATTTTCTTTTACTTCATTTGAACTATTTTGATCATTTTTTATCAAATTTTTACATTTCAAAAGAACTTATGACATACAATATATGAAAAAACATTCTGTACAATAAAACATTCCCCTCCAAACAATCACACTCACTATCACTACAGATCTCAGTCAAGCACTCTCATACATACTTTCAATCATACCATTCCTATTTACAATCATTGATCCAATAATTTTTTCACAAAACAAACTTTTTTTATATAGCCATAGATTATAATGTAAACATGATTCTATAATCTACAAAATTCCATTCATTAGTTGATGTTCTTATGGCTTTGATAAACACAAGGTCTACGCGTTTCGAACTCTTCTTATTGTGGAGTTCTCATCAGGACCGCACACTGTGAATGAAGAGGGGAGACCTGTATTAGGTGTATGCTTCTAACCATATTGGAATTAACTAGATGGCTCAACAACCACCTCCATGCATCTTACCTCCAGATTTAGAAACAAATAAATTGTAGTGTTCCTCAGGCCCACGGCGCGGGACAACCTAAATGACATGAAACATTAAGCTCAGCCGAGCTATACCAAAACTTATGCCTTTAGGACATAGAACCTATAAAATCAAGCACTACTCACTGTTTTTTCGTGGTATTCACACACACTCTACCCTGTAACAGAACATGAGGAATGTGGTTAGGGGAACTCTCCTGCTAAGATGATCTCTTCATAGGTTTCATAAGTTTTCTGTCGGCATTATACATAATTTCTTACCTAATTGCTTTCTTATTCAGTAGGTGTGGGTAGAAGGGATTTGTTTGTTTTGATGGTGCCTCTGAAACAACAAACAAAGGCTTGTATCAACCGGGTTGGTTTGGGATAAACGATTGTTTCTGTGGCATTGCGCTCGATAATGCTGTTGTCAGTTTTTCTGGCATTTTCCTTTAGTAATCCTGAGTGTGCTCCGGACATTCGTCGGATAAGTTGAAAAGCGGTCTCCAGCGTGATTTGCCGCTAAATCATAGCGCTTACCTTAGTTTGTTGTTTCAGAGGCACCATCAAAACAAACAAATCCCTTCTATCCACACCTGCTGAAGAAGAAAGCAATTAGGACAGAAAACTTATGAAACCTATGAAGAGATGGGATATCCGTCACATTTGTGATGGAGTATACCATTTGCCATGATCTAAATTAGGGCCTCAGTGAGGGTCTTTTGGAAGTTATGTGGAGGCTTCTTGAGGGTTGTGCAAGGACCCGTGGACAGTAATATAGTGACACACTGCATACTAACTTACAACAAAACACATCTATAGAGAACTCACACAACCAAAACAATCCAGATATTTCACCATATGTATACCAGGACTTGCCAAATCCCCAGTACCTCGGTTAATACATTTACATGTAAGCCCGCCGGGCAATGCGCAAATCAAATAATCAAGATAAAACAAAAGCACCTTGGGTAGACCTTAAACACGAGCAGCGCACTTGAAACACATCAAATTACCAACAATAAAACATACATATTATTCATACTGCTTCCGACACATTACAGCAAAGAAACACCCTGTTCTGTGAGGGAATCCTCAAGACCAAACCATGAAGACCCTGACTCCAATGACCCTATAAAACCAGATTCTGCAATACATTGTTTGCAATGTAATATAGCTTGTTTACTTGATGTTGAATATATGTATACCTCTATATATCTAAACTAAGATCTTGTTGGGGGTAGGTAAACATCAATTCAGTGCTGGATAAGGGTGTGTTGAGGCGTGGCGAGCATCTATAGGGGTTTTATGGAGGCCTGTTTGGTAATTTGAAGGCTATAGGAAGGCCCTTTGATGGCTGGGATGTTTTCCTACTAGATGTATGTGGATATATTGGGGCTGAATGTATGACAGAATTCCGCATGCGTTTTTCACACATGCCTTAGGAACTCCGTCATTTGAATAAATGCATCTTTAGCACGCAGTTGTTCTGCATGCACGTAATTTTAATGACTTGCCTTAGGGGGGCGCTAGATATTGGAAACATTTAATTGAATATTCCAACTCCAGTCTTTGCAACAGTAGGGAAGGTGTTGGACTTTAATTCTAACACCACTGCAGCATTGCGCCCCCCCTAAAGCAAGTTGTGGTAATAACTTGCGTGCAGAACGATTACATGCTAAAGATGCATTAATTCTGCTGCCGGCTCTCTGAAGGCACAGCGTGCTTCCGGCTTCGTCCTAAAGGATGCTTCTCATTGGGGTCTGCAAGTGTTTGTTATTGTTTATTTGATGTTTGTTGGGAAATATGTTCTGGCCTCTTGATGGCTATTTGGAGGGTGTGTTTTTGATTATGTGAGGTTCTCTAGCTTAACAGATGAATCTGGTCTAGAAGGCAGATTTGATGCCATGATCCTGTGCAGCACGTTTAATTTTCTCTGCCTCAAAATTCTGAAATCAAAGCCATCCAATCCCGGTTCCTTTCTCCTTTCTGGTAACCGCATTCCAACGTTGTAGTAAATTGTTTGTGTTTGAAGTTCTCCTATGCCATATTAATAGTGCTTGCGTTGTCACCTGTACGCAAGAGCTGTATATTTACCCCCTTTTGATCTCCTGCGCCTTTGTTCAATCTCGGACGAGCTGGGAGACTTGTAACTAGCTTTACAGCCTTCACTTTATTGCGCCCGAAGCGCTTCTTTTTAAGAAGGCCAGACCACGCTGCATGACGCCCACATGATTACAGAGCAGGGGGCCAGCAAATCAACTGCTGTGTAATGAACGGCAAAAGGGCAGCTCCCTGCAATGTAAACAGATACGACTGCTGGACACACGCAGAACACTCCAGAGGGCCATGATTTACACGTTGATCCAAGCAACCCCTCTCCCTGTTGGGACGTGTTGCGGCAGTGAAGATGTCGGCTTTACCAAAAATCTTATACATTTTTCAGACCCTCCCGGTCCTGCCCCCGGCTGACGTCATTGCGGACCTACAGGCCGCTCTCCACCATTTCATCTGGGAGGGTAGCGTACCGGAGCGTTGATGAGGGGGGTCTTGGTGTCCCCAACCTTCTGCAATACTTCCAGGCCTCCCAACTCCGTTACTTGGTGGAATGGTATAGGTCGGAATCCGAGAAACGGTGGCTGTTTCAGGACAGAGTGATGGCCCAGACATCCCTGTGGAAGGTTCCGTTCCTCCTCCGGCAACACCGGCCGCGATACCTCTTGAGATCACCCATCACTCGCAGCACCATGCGGGTTTGGGATGCGGTCGCCGTTAAAAGAGGCTTGACGACTTTCCCCTCCCCACTCACCCCCATCCTGGACAACCCGGAGTTCCCACCGGGCACTGACCCCCACGCCTTCTTGCAATGGCGCGGTACCCGCTGCCGTTCTGCCGGCCACTTTTTCGATTTGTGGGGTTTTCTCCCCCTCTCGGATACAGCACAGGGCTATGACGGAGTGGATCCCCACCTGTTCCAATATTTCCAAATCCGGCATTGGCTCACAAACCCGGTCTGTGCCCCTCTAGTTGGTCGACAGATGACGGACTTTGAGAAATGGCTGGTGACAAAAGACTCGGATAGACATCTTATTTCGGACCTTTACAAAATGCTCACACCCCCAACTACTCCGAGCAAATCAGCGGGCCAAAGGCATTGGGAAGCGGAACTCGGCAGGGCACTGTCACCCAGGGACTGGAGCTATATATACTACAGGGCCTCACACACCACACGCAACACTGCGGGCAGGGAAACGGCAGTGAAACTAGCCAAGTACTGGCATCTCACTCCGGCCAGGCTCAACAAGGGAAACCCAACCCATAGGGCATTGTGCTGGAGGGGATGTGGGGAACCGGGCACCTTGACCCCACCTCCTCTGGGACTGTTGTGAACTTCAGGACTACTGGAAGGCAGTCCTGGACGACATTGACTCTACCTTTGATACTGAAATCCCGCAATTTCCTGCCTACACCATCCTGGGCCTACCTACCGCGCTCCCTTTTTCCCTGAAATCTCTCCGGGGTCGCCAAATGGGGATTGCCATGCAGGCGGCTACGCAACATGTCCTGTCACTCTGGGGCTCGACCACCAGGTCTACTCACACTGGGTGGCTACATAAACTCTGGTTTACCTTGGGGATGGAACGTATTCAAGCTACACTTACACACACCACAGCTGCATTTCAGAAGGTCTGGCTACCGCTGCTATCCCTCTTGTCCAAAGAGTTTCATGCGATCACTTGCCCCAGATACCTCTGTATACTGCGTCTTACCGAGGCTATGCATGACCTTCCATGATCTCATGTATCATTGCAGTACTCCCTGCCTAAGTGCTACTGAGATTGTTTCATATGTACGGCACACTGGTTGGGGTGGTGGGGGGGGGATGGTTGGAGTGGGGGTGGGTTCCTGGTTTCTGTTCCTACTGTTTTGTTCTCTTACAATGCCTACCATTTGCTGTCCTGTCTTTGCACCTCCGATCTGGCATATGTACCTCGCCTACTGTTCGATTTACAGAGAAGACATGCCTACCTGTCTCGCTCGCTTTATATGCCTGCTGCCTTCCTATTGCACTGTGATACCTGTTTTCGCTCTTAAAATCAATAAAACACATTTGAAATTAAAAAGAAAAAAAGCATCGGCATAGCCATTAGGTCTCGCCTTTGGGACCTTATATGAGTTTAATTCTGCAGCACAATATCCTTGGTGCAACATCAACTGTTGCATGGCTAAACATTGGTAATTTCCCAAAAGCGAGACCTATTGGCTATGTGCCAATGCTTGTTTTAAAACTGCAACTGACTTGCGAGTAGCGATTCTTTCCTGTGTGATGATCCCGAGGGTGTTTTGCATCCCACCCTCCTTGCCAGATTTTTGTGTCCTGCCCTATGAAACACGCGGACACGAGCTGGGGGTATGCAGGTCTTACTTTATTTATCTCATTACCCGACTGGTGCTCCATTGCGCCGCCTCCCCCTTCCGCTTCCTGCCATGCCTGATCCGGAAGTTACAGACGGAGTCAGGCATGGTGGGCACGATAATTATATTTTAAAAAAACAGCACTTTCTTTTTGGGATTTGCAGTTGCCACTCGACCCTGCAATGGTAATTGTGCTTTCACACAGCACTTAAAACATGTGAACAGCGAAGAATTAACTCGCTAAGCCAGCTTGTCTGCTGGGGCATAAGCTAGGATGACCAACCGTCCGTAAATTTCACGGAATGCCCGTTATTTGGGCCACTTGTCCGTTGTCCATCAGGAAGTCTTTCACGGACGCCTTTTGTCCGTAATTCTGGGCGTTGGTGCAAGCTGTCCCCCCTGCAAGTCAAGTCAAGTCAAGTCAATAAATTTATATAGCGCGCTACATACCCAGAGCGTCTCAAGGCGCTTGAAGAAGGGTGGGGAGTTACTTGTCAAATATCCATGTTTTGAGTTGCTTTCTGAATGCTAGGTGGTTCTGAGTAAGGCGAAGGTGAGTGGGAAGTGAGTTCCAAGTTTTAGCTGCTAGGTAGGAGAAGGATCTACCTCCCATGGTGGTTTTGTTGATGCGAGGTACAGTGGCAAGGGCTTGGTTGGAGGATCGTAGTTGGCGTGAGGGGGTGTAGAAGGATAGTCGTGTGTTGAGGCATTCGGGTCCTATTTCGTAGAGTGCTTTGTGTGCGTGGGTTAGGAGCCGGAAAGTAATCCTCTTATTGACGGGGAGCCAGTGGAGGTTTTTCAGGTGATCAGAGATGTGATCTTTACGCGGGATGTCTAATATGAGCCTGGCTGAGGCGTTCTGGATGCGTTGTAGTTTTTTCTGGAGTTTTGCGGTGATGCCGGCGTAGAGGGTGTTTCCGTAGTCCAGTCGGCTTGTGACCAGAGCGTGGGTGACTGTTTTTCTAGTTTCGGTAGGGATCCAGCGAAATGTTTTTTTGAGCATGCGAAGAATGTTGAAGCAAGATGAAGAAACGGCGTTGACTTGTCTGTTCATCGAGAGTGAGGCATCCAGGATGACGCCCAGGTTCCGTGCGTGGTCCGTCGGGATGGGTGCTTTTCCAAGGGCCTCTGGCCACCAAGAGTCGTCCCAGGCGGAGGGGGAGGTACCTAAGATGAGGACTTCTGTTTTGTCTGAGTTCAGTTTCAGACGGCTGTGCTTCATCCATTCGGCTACTTCTTTCATTCCTTCGTGTAGGTTGGTTTTGGCGGTGTTAGGGTCTCTGGTGAGTGATAGGATCAGTTGAGTGTCGTCGGCGTAGGAGATGATGTTGAGGTTATGTTGGCGTGCGATGGCCGCGAGGGGGCTCATGTAAATGTTGAAGAGGGTGGGACTGAGTGAGGACCCTTGGGGTACGCAGCAGATGACTTCAGTGGCCTCTGATTTGAATGGTGGAAGGCGGACTCTCTGCGCTCTTCCGGAGAGGAACGAGGTGATCCATTCCAGTGCTTTTCCTTGGATTCCGATGTTTTTGAGGCGCTGTAGAAGGGTGCTATGGCAGACCGTGTCGAAGGCTGCGGAGAGGTCGAGGAGGATGAGGGCGACTGTGTCTCCATTGTCCAGTAAAGTTCGAATGTCGTCTGTTGCTGCGATGAGGGCGGTTTCGGTGCTGTGCTTGGCTCGGAAGCCGGATTGTGAAGAGTCGAGGGATTTGTTGGTTTCGAGGAATGCGGCGAGCTGGTTGTTGATAGCTTTCTCGATGACTTTGGCCGGGAATGGAAGGAGTGAGATAGGGCGATAGTTTTTGAGTTCGGTGGGGTCAGCTGTGGGTTTCTTCAGGAGGGCGCTGAGTTCGGCATGTTTCCAGCTTTCCGGGAAGGTTGCGGAGTTGAGGGAGCAGTTGATGACATCTCGGAGGTGCGGTGCAATAATGGAGTCTGCTTTGTTAAAGATGTGGTGAGGGCAGGGGTCTGTGGGGGATCCTGAATGGATAGAGTTCATCAGACGGATGGTGTCCTCAGTGGAGGTTGGCTTCCAGTCATTGAGGATGTTCCGGGGGGTGGGGGTCCTGCAGTGGATTGGGTGGGTTGGTCTCCGGGTTGGTTGTCGAAGCTGTTGTGGATGTCTGCAATTTTGTTGTGGAAGAATGAGGCTAGGGAGTCGCAGAGGGCTTGAGAGGGGGTGATGTCGTTGGAGTTGGCTGAGGGGTTGGTAAATTCCTTGACGATGTTGAATAATTCCTTGCTGTTGTGAGCGTTGTTATCTAGACGGTCCTTGAAGGCTGTTTTCTTGGCGTTTCAGATTAGTTGGTGGTGTATGCGGGTGGTGTTTTTGAAGGCGTCTTTGGTGCTGGTGGTTGGGTCTTTTTTCCAGGCCTTCTCGAGGGAGCGACAGAGTTTCTTGGATTTCTTAAGGTCATCGTTGAACCAGGAGGCCTTCTTGCTGCCTGGTTTGATTTGTCGTTTTTTCAGTGGTGCTAGGGTGTCGGCGCTGTTGGATAACCATTGGGTGAGGTTGGTGGCTGCTTGGTCTGGGTTTGAGGAGTGGGCGGGGGGTTTTGAAGAAGCGATGAGGAGATCTGGTCGATGGTGATTTTGTTCCAGTTTCTTTGCAGAGTGGGATGGTGGTGGTTGTTGGATGTGGGCTTGTTGTAGGTGAAGTTAACGCAGCTGTGGTCAGTCCAAAGGAGAGCTGTGGTGTGGCTGAAGGAGACATGTTTGCTGGAGGTGAAGATAGGGTCGAGTGTGTGACCTGCGATGTGGGTGGAGGTAGAGACAAGTTGTTTAAGTCCGAAGTTTGCGAGGTTGTCCAAAAGGGTGGTGGTGTTGCGGTCGTTGTTCTTTTCAAGGTGAAAGTTGAGGTCTCCCAAAAGGATGTAGTCCTCGGAGGGGAGTGCGTGTGGAGTGATGAAGTCCGTGATGTCTTCACTAAATTGTGCGCGGGGTCCTGGTGGCCTGTAAAGGAGGGTGCCTCTGAGTGTGGTCTTGGGGTCGATGTGGATCAAGCATCCTGAGAGTTCTCTAACTCTCACTGCAGGGGCCCAGCTCGCACTTCTGTGAACTGAAAGGCCTGCAGCAGCCCCTCTCGGCACAGATTGTTATCGACCATTATCATTCTGTTGTCTGCCTGTTTGTCAAACACAGAATGATAATGGGCACCTCTGTACAGATCCAGCATTTGCTGGGCCTCCTCCTGCCAGAGTTCTTTATGCAGTGAGGTGTGCCCCCCTGGGGGTCCGTGACTGCATTCCCAGGGGGGTGCAAATGCCTTATCCAAGAAGTGTAAATGAGGGTGGCCTGGAAGTGTGGCCTTCTTTATTGGCGCAATTCCAGGCGGTTTTCATTTACAGACTTGAAGTGTAAAATATACAAATAGTGCTATGGGGGCTGGGGTCATTTGGAGTGGTGCCAAGGTCAAAGAGGTGGCTGAGAAGAACAAACTATTCTGTAAGGACTTTATTTTATATGCAGTTACGAACGCAAAAAAGTAGCAAACACACAATGAAAGAAAAAATAAATTCAGGTTTAAACATCGTGTTATTCTGGCAAATCCCTTAATCTCCAGTGCCTGCAAACTAATGTGACCTTGTGTAATGTAATAGGTGCTCATGGCATTCTGGTTTTGTTCAGAAACTATTGATAAATGAAGGCGTCCAAAGGTATTAATGTAAGACGTCTGATATTTATCAGAAAATACTTCTACTATGTCACACCTATATTTGTGAACAGTGTGGCGAATTCAACAAATGCATATGCCGGGGTCAGTTCACCCAAACTGATTTAAGTGTTCCTGAGCGTCTGCATGATGCAGGTGTCTCATCTCTTGCACAAGGGACAGGATTCCTCTCCGTTAATAACAAGCTGTGCAGCCTGCAATAGATTTACTCAAAACACAGCTTTGAAAGAACTGGCTCTGGTCTAATACCACTGAGGTAGTTAAGCCTGTGGATGAGTGTTCTCAAGAAAATTTAAGAAACTTAGAATCTTGGGTCAGTTTTTCATTATTCGCTATAGTCCTTTCCCAATGCTGCAAAAGCGCTCCCTTTTCCAAAGTCTTTTGCTTTAATTTTATTAGGGACTTTTGCCGAAGTGTACACCACACCCAGACCGGGGACAGTGTCTTATATATATTTTTTTTCGACTAGGTGGGCTGCTTGCTTTTCTGCCACTGTAAAATGCTGACTCAGCAAATATAGAAGTCAATAACAAAGGTTTTCCAAATATTTGCCCATTTTCACATGTTTTAAGCATATATGATTTTAATTTATGGTTTGCGATGGTGAGAGGTATGTGTGTTTGTGTTATTTTAGCAACTTGTGATGTCATTGGATTTATGTGAGTTCCTACTCTGTGCATATGACGTGGCATGTGTGCGTGATGATCTTTATGTGATTATGCATGATGTAGGGTGACTAACCATCCATAAATTTCATGGTCCGTCCGTAATTTGGACCTCACGTCTGTTGTCCGTGAGGATCCCTTTTACGGACGCCTTTTGTCCGCAATTTTGGGCATTGCAGAGAACAGCACTGTTCCCTGCATGAAGCCTCAACTCCCTGATGGGGCCTCCTCGCACTCCTCCTTGGAGCACAAGGTGTTATTTTCTGTTGTAAAGAAACTGACCGGTGCAACTTCTTCTCCCCCTCCTCCAGCTCTTGATGCCACCCAGTGTCAGTCCTTAGCGGATTACTTTATAAACAAAGTGGATCTTATTTACGATCATTTCTCTCCACCTTCTGATACCACTTTTTCCGCCCCTAATATGATCCAGGAATTGGCGAACACCACCACTGATGCAGCAATTACCACCTGGCAGCCTCTAGACGCTACCTCCTTTGTGTCCTGTCTAAACAGTGTGCTATCTGGTTCCCCACTGGATGTGCTCCCGGCCAAAATATTAAAACAATTGGATCCCCTTACTCACCCCATTTTCATTAAATTATTAAATACTTCCTTGAGCGAGGCCCAGGTCCCTCTATCTTGGAAACATGCCATGGTGGTACCTCTACTAAAAAAATTGGGTGCTGATTCTTCCAACCCTGCCAACTTCCGCCCGATATCTTTGCTGCCAATCTTCTCGAAGATATTGGAGAGACACATAAATTCCCAGCTTTCTAAACTGGTCGAAAACACCGCTTTTCTCCATCCTTCTCAGTCGGGCTTTCGGCCTAGGTATTCAACTGAGACAGCGCTCCTGGGGGTAACGGAGAGTTTGAGGCACGGTGTCGACCAAGGTAACACCATGGCGCTCATCCTGTTGGATTTGAGCGCAGCGTTCGACACCGTGTCACATTCCATCCTCATCAACTCTCTGAAGTCTCTAGGTGTAGGTGGTCAGGCCTTGGCCTGGCTGGTGTCTTTCCTCAATGACCGAAGTTTCCAAGTGTTCTCTCCTAAAGCAGCTTCCACCATTTGTCCATCTACCCGAGGCGTTCCCCAAGGCTCAATCCTTAGTCCCCTATTATTTAATATTTACGTTAAACCCTTGGCATCCATTGTTGAACAGGCCGGGCTTACCCTGTTTTCCTACGCAGATGACACCCAGATTGTCTTCTCCCTATCAGGCAGAGACGAGAACAACATCTCCGCACTCAAGTCAGGCCTCACTCTTGTGGCTGACTGGATGCGGAGAAACTGTCTCAAACTGAACGGGGAGAAGACCGAGGTGGTCATCTTGGGTTGGAATAAACATCTTTGGGGTCCCCACCATTGGCTCATGGAACTGGGCACTGCGCCTACTCCCTCCATGGCAGTTCGTAACCTGGGTGTCATTATTGACGACAGGTTAACTATGAGACAACAGGCCACTAAGGTAGCGGCCATCTGTTTTTCAACGCTGCGGTGGCTCCATAAGATCTTGTGGATGCTTCCACTATCCTCCCGCAGAACCGTGGTCCAGGCACTTGTAACATCTTGCCTGGACTATGGCAACATCCTTTACCTAGGGGCAGACAAAGCCACCTTACATGTATTGCAGGAAGTGCAAAATGCGGCGGCGCGCCTGCTAAAAAACATCCCCAGACGCACTTCAGCTAAGGCCGCCTTACGTGACCTTCACTGGTTGAGTATCCCTGAACGTATCAAATTTAAGGCATTATGTTATATGTTCAAGGTCAAACAGGGTAGTGCCCCAGCCTATCTCCAAAGGCTGATAACACCCTACAGACCCCTACGTCCACTTAGGTCATCGGACATGGGTAATTTCACTATGCCAAGGTGGAAACTAACAAAAATGGGAGGTCGTTCCTTCTCTACTCTGGGCCCCAAATATTGGAACTCCCTCCCATTGGATCTAAAACTTGAGACAAACTTGTTCCGCTTCCGCAAGGCTTTGAAGACATTGCTTTTTACTCAACGCGCCCAATAGTCTGCTGTGGCTCTAGCCAGGTGAAGTTGCCTCCTTCTTCTACAGTCTATCCCTAGCGCCGGGAAACCCACTGTGGGTAGCTGCGCGCGGTATAAGCTTAAATAAATAAATAAGAGCAGCCCCACCCGCCTGTTGTCATTCTGTATGCTGGCTGATTGTCACATACAGAATTACAATGGTCCAATCTAGGTTGGTAAAGCATGTGGTGACCTCCTCCAGGCTCTGTCTAGGGCAGGACATGCTGTCAGACAGAAGAAATGTGCAAAAACTTCAATGTTGCTACTTGAGAACCCAGCTCAACAAAAGGAGCTGGTGAAAGAAGTTAAAAAGAAGGGGCTAGAGTTATTTCACAGTCTCGTCATTTTAGAACTAATGCATTTTCACTATTATATTCAAGGAAGCCAGATTGCTACTTTTTTATTTCATACAACTAACAACCAATGACAAAGTCAATAGTTCTGGGATGTTGCAGGTGTAACATTACGTGTTGTTATATATCTGGATACAATGACAGAAGAGGTGAAATACCAGTCAGTTAGTACACTATACTAAGCACAGACTTTTAGCTTAAATGTTTTAAGCCACGTCCTTACTTACATCGAACTCCCCCTTTGGAGAAACCCCTGGTATTTTCATCCCACTTAAAGCCCTGGAAAACACACCATGTCACAGTCTTCTCAGGGCCCGGCACTGTGCATCATGTATGACCCATGAATTTCATGTCTTCAGATTTCCTATGTGCAGGGGCACAGGGAACCCTACCCCCACCCATTGCTTTAGGACTACAGTATGGGTGAAATTCTTGATGTTCCTTTTCTGTCTGCATTTCTGCAGACAAAGGCTCAGCTCATAATTAATATGAAAAGGTGGGCTGGTGAGTAAATGGAGGGATGGCTGGATGGCTGGATAGATTAGTGAAAGGGTGAATGGATGAACGAAAGGGTGAATGGATGGATAATGAGAGAAAGGATGGATGGATGAGTGAGTGGAAGGATGGATGAGAAAAACAGTAAAAAGAGGTAAGTATGGGTGGAAGGGTAGATCGATGGGTAAAAGGGTGGATGGATGAGTGAAAGGATGGATGGATGAGTGAACGGATGGGTGATGGGTGAGTTAATGGGTGGATGGAGGAGTGAAATGATGGATGGATTGATGAATTGATAAGTACAAGGGTGAATGGCTGGACAGATGAGTGAGTGGGTGGATGTATTGATGGATAAGGGAGTGAAAGGAAGGGTAGATGGACAAATGGATGGATAGATGAGTGAAGGAGTAAAAAGGTGGATGGATGAGTGACAGGGTCAATGGATGGATTCATGAGTGGATGAGTAGATGGATGGGTGGAAGGAAGGATGGCTAAGTGAAAGGGCCGATGGAGAGACAAAGGGAGGATGGATTGATGACTGAAAGGGTGGAAGGATGAGTGACTGGGTGGATGGATGAGTTAGTGAAAGGATGGCTGGATGGGTGAAAGGATAAAAGGCTGAATGGATGAGTGAATGGATGGGTGGAAGCGTGGATGGATGAGTGTACTGATGAATAGTGTGATAGGATGGATGAATGGATTATGGATGGATGAGTGAAAGGGTGGATGGAGGGATGGATGAGTGAAATGATGGATAGAAGAATATATGATGGATAGGTTTACAAATGATTGAATATGTTTGGATATGGATTGGCTTAATTATATTCTATTGCGCGGCCTCCTCTGACATGTCTATAAAACTTACTTTTTGTCCCAAAGTTTTGTCCTGAATTTTGACCTCCTGTCCTGAATTTTTGTCCTGAATTTTGACCCTTTGTCCTGAATTTTTACACTCACCGTCCTGAATTTCACGCATGTCAGTTGGTCACCCTAGGCATAACATACCTCCCATCAGCCGCCACCATGCGCGACACAACATTCTTCTGTACCTAAAGCAGACCTTCAATAAAGATCAAAAAGTTCTCTGAAATAGGAGATAACAACGCAAGCGAAAGTGCACTGTACTTTGCTGGTGCTCCTGAGGATCTGAAGGAAGTAAGCTCTTGGCTGAGGTAACAAGACAGGAGGCAGGAAACAAGAACAATGCTGGAAGAGACCAATCCTTAGCAGGAGGAGGAGCCAACGTGGTTTTATCCATTTCAGCAGGTCTTGCAGACAGCACATGCGCTGATGCTCGACCTACAAACTCAAACATTAATGTCAAGGCACAATGCAAGGATCAAATTCAGAACTAAGTCAGTTGGTCAATTGTCTACAGAAGTCATTAGATAAGGAAAAAAGGCAGGTTTTAAGACCTTTCTGAAACTATATAATAGCTCAGCAGATGTAGGCGATCTGGAATAGAAAATCATATCCTATTGTACCCCTGGGGGGGCCCTAGGGGCCCCATTACAACTCAGACAGAATAATACACCGTAGGGATAGCACTCGGTCCATCCGTTGCCAGCCAATCCCAAGTGGGCCTGTGCTCCTGCACATATGATCGCTGGGCATGGAAACCCTATGGCTTGTTTTATCGGGTTCAGGTCTGCACCCTAAAAAACCTCAGGGACCTCCAGAAAGGGCTGAGCCCTCCTCTCCCCAGCCCACACTGTAATGTGGATGTAGCACACCCCCAACCAATATGGAGTCAGCACACTCCCACCACCCTCCCTCCCCTTTTCCCCACCTACAACCCACATTGGCCTTCCATTCCCATTTACTACATGCTCATTACAAGTGAAACAAGGGATCAAAAAAGTTCCTGGAATCGAGGATGACCCTGCGAAAAGAGACCAGGTAATCTTAAACCCGCATGGTTATTTTCAAATCGAGGAATAAAAGTTTCAATGGCTCGATTTAGTTGTATACTACAGGCTGGAATCGGTGTTCTAGACTTGGCATCTCTCCGCCTTAAATCCGGCCAAGTCTTACTGGGTCCCTAACTTGTGTAATGGTTAAGTGGTGCATTTTCCCACTTGTCACCATCTTTGCCCCCCACACTCCTGGCAGGGTGGGTACCAAGCTGTGCAATTCTGCTCCATTCTTCCCCTCTGACCCCCTTTGGGAAATTTCCCCCTAATCTCTGCCAGCACTTCAAAACCAATGTGGCTTTCAGCGAAAGAAGGGGGTGAAACTACACTTTTTATGGGCCACTTCAATTCCACTTGCCCAGTGGGGCTGAGTGGTATGATCTACTGGCAAGTAAATCCTGCCAGCTGAGCATTGTTCCTCTCCTGCTCCGCATCTGAATTGGCGATTGACTCCTAGTAGGTATTAACCATTTGTATCACTCTGCGAGAACCTAGGATTCATTCTGTGATGGGGCAGATGGGGCAACATGTACATGCATGTAAGCATGGTTGCTAACTACATGTGCAGTGAAATACTAACCCTTTTTTTTTTCAAGTTTCCTTCTGAGTCCTTGACATACGTCTGCTTTCCCAAGAGCTTTGTCACAATGTTTACGTCAGAAGAGCCCAATGTGTAATGTAAATGTAAATGTAAATTTAAATGTGTGTGTCTTGTAAAGGGCACTGCTACCCGGAGGCGTCCTGGCGCTATAGACCGCTGGGGAACCCGTCCTTGCTTTCCCTGTGAGATGTTCCCTCCTGGGTATCTCCAAGGTGAAACCAGGCATCCCCGGCGTTTGTGGGGGGCCGTTGTGGAGACGAGGCAATCTAGTGCCCAGAGTTGCCGAGTGTGATCTGTGTTTAGAGTAGGCACCGAGGCGAGAATTATCGAGTCCGCTGACCCTGGTTCACGACCCTGCCGCATAGGGAATTGAACCCTGGTCCCAGGCCGTCCTCTGCTTCCAGGTCTGTCGCCTCTAACCAGTGAGCCACACCACTCCACTGTAGAACCAACGTGGTCAGGTCATAACAGTTTTTAAGGATCTCCACACAGTGAACCACAATTGTACTCATTTACATAGTTGGTGGTTATCTGTAAAATTAAAACAACACAAAAAGGAGATGGTTTAAATAAATCTCAGCCACTTTCAAGCTGCCTTCTACTTCACCATTCTTTATCTCACCTGTGCCATTGTAGGCTGGGGCCAACCTTATGCAAATCAGTCTTGACCTAGTCCCAATGGAGACCCTCCAGTCACACCCCTCTGCGTGGGGACCCAAGGAGCCCCAAACCTGTTTCAGCCTTGTTGGGCCTGTTCAGTGAGGTCCCTCTTGAGTCCTGTGGCACAGTGAGCATGGGACTCATGATCTATGAAAAAATGGACTGGAAAGTGATCTAGGGCGATTATCAGTGGTTAATTAAAGCCTTCCACCAGTCACCTTTTGTGCTATCGATGAAATCACGTTCGGCTCCACCCCTGTTTTGCTCATTTGAGTTTATCAATTATGGTAACCTATGACTTCAGCTCCTCTTTGGAGATATTTAGGACCGCACCTTTTCAGTGTGTGGCTTGCACTTAGGTGCATTAAAGCTCTGTTCTAGACCACTGTTCCTCCCTCTCAATCTGATCTTAGGCTTTCTTCCTCCTCAGTGGCATCAGACCCATGACAGAGCTTTATACTCTCGCCGTGGACAGTCCCTACCTGCCCCTTGAAGTGCAACATTGTTTAGAAAAGCTTTAAGAAGCACCAGTCGGAGATCTCTTGGGCAACCAACTTGTCTCTTCCATTTTCCAAAGTACCCCCCTAGCTTCACTCGGTGTCTCCTGCCCGGATCCCCAATACAGATTATCTTTATTGTTTCCCTACTTTATGTTTTAAAGACTTTAGCTGCACCTGTGCCTTTGGCCATATGTCATCAGTACCAGTGTAAACCTCTTCCACAGTCCTGACAGTGTTTTCTTGTTGTTACAGGTTCAAGGTAGCAGATCACTCGGACTATGCCTACATCGATAAACGCAATGTCAAAAGTGGAGAAGGTTACAACATACGACACTGGATTTGTAATAAAGTGTCTATACATGAAAGAAAGCATAACGATTAATTCTGCAACGTTTAGGGACATCAAGAGATGGTACGAAGCACATCAAATAACTCATCTGCCTGACTTACCCCATCTGAAAATGGTCGTTAGTAAGCAGGTTTATTTTGGCATTTCACGTTTTGTAGAGATCATTTCAGGGGAAGGGGAAATAAAAAGGGGCGTGTCAAAATTAGGTTTTGCCGGTTTTTGTCCCATAAGAAACTATTCTCCACTTTAAAACAAGCATTTGCAATGCAATCTGTCTTGCCTTTGGGACCCTATAAGTGTTTACCTATGCAGCACATTATCGCACATTACTGACACGTAGCCTCGCTACGGACTTGGAAGCAGCTTTTGCAGCTGTAGCCGTGGAGGTGGGCCATTCCAGTGACAGAAGTGGGTTACCACACACAGATTATATTTGATCAGTTTTTAAAGTTGAAATTATGGAGGCATTTGAAAAATGAATTGTGCATTGATCTAGAATTAACCACATAATAAAGAATGAATTTGAAATATTGAAAATGTATTTTCATTATGGATTGTGGAAAGGAAAAGAACGAGGGAAGAACCCTTATGAAAAAGCAGATCCAGTGTTTTCACATAGGGCCAGATCTTGATTGCCGGATTCCTCTGAAAACAAACTGCATACTTGATATACCTGTTGCAAACTTTGGGGTTTTTCAGTTAGCAGAGAAAGAGGCGAAGAGAAGTAAAATAAGATGACGTGGATTAATTTGGAAGGTACATAGGATTCGATGCTCGTGTGCATGATTAGCCAAAGAATGAAAAAAGGGTGCTACTGTTTAGGAATTGTAATATTTAAAACAAGCAAGGGTGCAGGAGCAACAGCTGCATGAAACACTGCTGGTTATGGTATAAGACGTGGCAATGTCCTACTTGTTGGTATTTATAACACCACTTTTACACCAGTGAACAGAACCTGCTCTGACTTCACCAGGCTCCTAAAAATACTGAACAAATAAATTCATATCTTGCTCTCTGTGCTGCATTTTTAAATGCATGCTGTTGCAAGACATAAGGCCTGATTACGATGACAGCGGGACCGCCACCGACAGCTCGTCGGTGGCCATCGCATCGCCATCATAATACATTTTACCGCCCGCCTCATTAGGATGATGTGCGGATGGTAGGCAGTCAGAGAGACCGACCGCCAAGTATCTGACAGGCTCAAGGAGCCCGTCAGAGGGACCCGCAATCCCTACAAATGATGGCCGTGCCTGCGAGGCACCGCTGTAGGGATTAAAATGTCCCTTACCACTGGCCATTTCATGGCCGTTTAGCCGCCATGATAAGGCATGGGGAAAGGGACATTGTGGGCCTGTAGCCCCCCCCCCCCCCAACATGGATCCCGGGGGAATCCTATGGTGCCCCCCTACATATCCCTGCACATAGTAGCAGGCACAGCATGGTGCCTGCCAAATAGTGCAGGGATATGCAAGAAGTGTATTTTTTGTACTGCGGCATGTGTTGCAGCGCGCAGAACACGCCACAGTGCAAAATATACTCTTTGCAACCACCTTGAAGGTGGTAACATTGTAATTGGCATAGCAGGGCCGCCGACAGCTAGTTGGGGGTCCCGTCCATGATATGATGGCAGTTGTACGAAAGTCCTACCACCATCATCATGAGGCCCTAAAGCATTCTGATGCCCTACTGCATTAACTACAAAGCATCAAAGAATAGTACCGCCACACAGCCTGTTTTCTAAAACTGAACAGCTCCAGAGTCCAGCAGAATGAGTCAAGGAATTCCCAATCTGCTAGTCAAGAGATGCCAAAAGAACAAAAAACATAGCAGCAAGCATTCTTCAAGTATGCATTAAGAATTGAGAACAACATAACCCCCGCACTGTGCCCACTCCAAAGTACATGCTATATTTCCGCACTGTATTCCTTAGCATGAACGAGCCAACATGCCTTTGTGTTTGTTGTGGTCATTTGTTGGCCGCAGTTTTATTAGAAATACACGGATACACTTTGGCATTATTTGCATGCCCTGGACATAAATCATCATCATAGAACTGCCATATTTGCGTCATAAATCATATGCATTTGTCATCCGTAATATCTGTCATAAATCATATGTACATCACCAATTAGCAAATTGGACTGACAGTTCGTTGGTTAGCTCATTTGGATGATTGTCTTGTTTCTTGTCCCTTCTTGGTCATCTCTTTGTACGGTTGGATTTGCACACTCTTTGCGTGGGGGTAGCTTCTGTCCCCGGAGTTAGGCCACGCCTCGCTACCTTGTTGGACTCTTTTGTGCCCTGCCATCCGGCAGGGGCTGGGCTGCGAGCGCCGTCTCCGTTTGCTACCCCCTTTTTGTAGGCCAACTCGCCCAGCCGTGAGGCATCCCAAAGTGAGCGGTCCTACACACCGCCCTTAGGCCAACTCACCCAGCCGTGAGGCATCTGAAGATGAGTGGTCCTATTCCGGCCTACCGCCCTTTGGTGTGCCTCCATACCAACCATTATCCCTGTAGCTCTCCGCCACGCCGTCAGAGAGGCTTTCGTCTTCCTGCGGCTCCCCCTCGTTCCTCTTGTGTTTTATCTACAACCTGCTCGAGCCATGACACCCCACAGGTTGCTCCAAGATCCTGCCTGCCCTCCTGCCCACAGGCCAGTGGTTTCAAGGTCCTTGGCCTTCTCTTATCTGTTGACCGGACCCCAGTCCTGGTCGCTCTTACTCCCCCCCAGATCATGGGGGGGGGCAGGGTATCTTAACCTGGCCTCGCAAGACGCCAGTGACGGACGGTCCAGTCTGACGCCTGGGGAATATTCTAAGGTCAGGAGTCTATCACTAACTCATGTCTCTTGCGGGTATATCGTTACATGAGTAGGTACTTGTGCCTTACTTGGAAACTTGAATGCACTAGTGCTCTGTCCCCTGTGTCACCTCCCTGAAATGGTGACAGTGCACCTAAAATGGCACAAGACTTTTCGGATCCAGTTTGATGCCTGGGGAATGTTCTACTGTAAGGAATCTATCACTAACTAATGTCTCTTACCGCTCCAACGTTACACCAGTAGGCACTTGTGCATTACTTGGAAACTAGGCTGTACTAGTGTTCTATGCCACCTCTCCCAAATGGTGATGGTGTACCTGAAATGGCTGTATGTCTATGGGGCTCCCTACCACATACTTGTGGCCCCTAATGTCCCTTTAGGCTGACCCATTCACCCAAATATCCCCAGGGGGGCAAACTCAGTCGGGTGGGCTGCTCCCCCAACCCATTGAGGGCATTAGTTGCTGCATGACATGCACTGGTGCACACCTGAGATGTGTGGCCACAGCAGGATGTTTTTATAAGATTATCTTACTAACAGTAGTCCTGTCAAGAGGCATTCCACTCCCCATCAGGTGGTTGACAACCAGGTCGTGCCTACTCATTTTTGCCCGACTCATCTTTCGAGGCCTGTCAACTCCGGCGCACAGCCAACGTGCACGTTTTTATGCTCAGGAATGCGCGTGATTTGGCAAGAAATATATATAGTCCCTAAGGTTTGGTACCAGTCCCCTCTCCTACGCCGGGTTTTTCATGTTCATACCGGAGGCCATTCAGTTTAATACGCGATGGGGGGTGGGGGAGTCTGATATATCAGCCCCAACTGCTTATATTGATTTGTCGAAGGGTCTACCAGCAGCACCTCGGTGTACCGGAATTATGTTTAATATTATAGTAGCCCTAAGTCAAACTGTGGCTGCTGTAGCAACGTCTGGTGTCTGGTATAGCCGCAATTGTGATCGGAATAAAAAGCCAGACCACACCCCGTGCAGCTGCATGTTACATCATGTAACTTTCGTTTTTTGGGGGAGGGGGGGTGGCTTAATGAGTTGAACCCTCCGTGCTGAAACTTGTATCGCTTTGTTGGTCATGTAGTTGAACCTGGATATTGCTTCAGTTCTCCAGCCCTTCCATGGTCTGTAAATTGATTACAGTGAAGTTGGGTGACTGTGGCACGCAGGGCACAAGTCGGGGTGCACGCAGGTACACCGAGTCCCTTACTAATCTTCGAGGAGGAGTTCACCTCCCTTGGCCTGAGAGGCATGACGTTTATTGTGAGGCAGTACACGTGAGCTGCTACTGTGTTACCGTATTGAAATGACCAGTTGCCATCCCTGGATCTTAGATAGAAACACCTTTATGGATTGGACGATTGTGCCTAAAGCAGACAGTGCCTAAAGTGGCATGGACATGGAGGAGCTGAAATTATATCATACGAACGCTGTTCTGAACAGGCCCCTCCCCAAACTGTATTTGGTCCAGACCTCCCAAATTCTTCGATGTCCCTGTTTCCTGCTGCTCCATTACCTAACCGCGGGCGTGGTGGGCTCTGCAATTAGGCTGGAGTCCTAGCACCCCCATACTTCTTTTACCCGTCTGCCTGACATGCTGGCACGTATAACCTTGGGTTTGATGTCTTAGGCGTGTCTCTTGTGTGGCCCTTGGCCCTGCCCTGGCACTAGGCTTCTATGTCTCAGGCGAGTCTCTTGTGTGGCCCTTGGCATTGGGCTGCAAGCCCCTGCAGTCTGCACTTTAGCTTGGCTCTTTTCTCCACATGCCTGATAAACTTTGCCTTGTTGCTAGACTCATTCACGTTTTGTGACAGAGAGAGGATACCTTTTTGTTCAACAAATACAGATCCGGTGCCGGACTAGTTTTTTGGGAGCAATGAATGGAGTCTGTTTTCCTTAACATTTTCTAATGTTTTCACCAAATTACCCGTATTTTTACACCAGAATCGTTTCTTTCTCTTGCTGCATATTTATACCGCGCAAACCCGACGGTATTGGGGCGCTTCGCCCGTGTCCCGTGTCTTCATTACACCTTTTGGCATGGGAGATTGGAGTGGGTTGCCCAGCATCCCATAAGGTGGCCGCAAACCCGGGCTTGACACCCTGGTTACCGCACCCAAAGTCAGCAGTCAAACCGACTTCTCCTCGTTTTACTTATGCACCCGCTTGCGTGATCTGCCATGAGGCCATTAGGTGGTTGAATATGATTCCAGCGTCCCTAACTGACATTGAATTGAGCGACCAATTAAATTCATAACAGCCTTACCCAAGCTGTGTGTAGGAACAAACCATTTGTCCCTATCCGTCTCCGCTTTAAACTCGCCACAATAAAAACGCATAACAGTTTTAATTTCACTGTATAACACCCTGCATCCACGTGGCAGTAAGCCTTGGGCCCGCTGTGCCCTAGGGAGACAAACCCAAGGGAGAATCATGAGGCTGAAATGCACGTTTCCTTGTGAACCAGTTCACGGGGGCTGAGATTATTTGAACGTGTTTTATTGATTTCTGGAAGGGGCGCAGCCCCGCTGAAAACCATAAATTGAATAAGCCTTATTGCAGATGCAATTTAGAAAAGGGGGTGGTGATGAACAGAGTGTCTGAGTTAAACAGACCACTCTTACCCAGTCCAAAGATCAGGGCTTGATCCATCACCGTTATTTATCTCACTGCCCCATCCCAGCTCAGAACCTGGCTATATGCAAATCAGTCTGTCCCTGGCCCAGTGCATCATGGGAACAGGGCAGACTAAACTACCAAGCCAATTCTTCACCAGAAAGGAGACAAGCTACCGGGGACCGGTTTCTGGCATTTCAGCCTTCTTCGGCCCGGCTTGCTTGAATCCTGATGGAGCAGTGAGAAAGGGACTCATGTCTGAGTATACCCTGCCACACCTATAGTGGCCAAAAACGATTTAGAAAAGGGGGTGGTGATGAACAGAGTGTCTGAGTTAAACAGACCACTCTTACCCAGTCCAAAGATCAGGGCTTGATCCATCACCGTTATTTATCTCACTGCCCCATCCCAGCTCAGAACCTGGCTATATGCAAATCAGTCTGTCCCTGGCCCAGTGCATCATGGGAACAGGGCAGACTAAACAACCAAGCCAATTCTTCACCAGAAAGGAGACAAGCTACCGGGGACCGGTTTCTGGCAGCTTGTTTCCTTCCCAGTGTAAGAATTGGCTTTTGTAGTTTGGTTTGCCCTGTTCCCATCATGCACTGGGACAGGAACAGACTAATTTGCATACAGCCAGGTTCTGAAACTGGGATGGTGCAGTGAGCTAAAAAACGGTGTTGGATCTAGCCCTGATCTCTTGACTGGGTGAGAGCTTTCTGCTTAATTCAGAGACTCTGTCCCTCACCACCCCTTGTTGTAAATATTTTTGTCCACCCTAAGCGTGGAAGGGTATTCTCAGATGTGAGACCCTTGCTCATTGCACCATCAGGATTCAAGCAAACCGGGCCGAAGACGGCTGTAATGCCAGAAACCGGTCCCCGGGAGCTTGTTTCCTTCCCAGTGTAAGAATTGGCTTTTGTAGTTTGGTTTGCCCTGTTCCCATCATGCACTGGGACAGGAACAGACTAATTTGCATACAGCCAGGTTCTGAAACTGGGATGGTGCAGTGAGCTAAAAAACGGTGTTGGATCTAGCCCTGATCTCTTGACTGGGTGAGAGCTTTCTGCTTAATTCAGAGACTCTGTCCCTCACCACCCCTTGTTGTAAATATTTTTGTCCACCCTAAGCGTGGAAGGGTATTCTCAGATGTGAGACCCTTGCTCATTGCACCATCAGGATTCAAGCAAACCGGCCCGAAGACGGCTGTAATGCCAGAAACCGGTCCCCGGGAGCTTGTTTCCTTCCCAGTGTAAGAATTGGCTTTTGTAGTTTGGTTTGCCCTGTTCCCATCATGCACTGGGACAGGAACAGACTAATTTGCATACAGCCAGGTTCTGAAACTGGGATGGTGCAGTGAGCTAAAAAACGGTGTTGGATCTAGCCCTGATCTCTTGACTGGGTGAGAGCTTTCTGCTTAATTCAGAGACTCTGTCCCTCACCACCCCTTGTTGTAAATATTATTGCAGATGCAAAGCGTCCTTCCTCGAACATTAACTCTTGGCCTATACAGGGATCGAACTTGTGTCTGACATTAATAGCACCGATCTATAACCAACTGGGCTAAGAGGCCATTACTAACTTCATATTGCTTCACGCTTTGTCCGGTACCATCTTGTACCCTGAAGGTTGAAAGGCTGAGCTGCGCTGCAGGCTTCAGCGGACTAACCCAGGAACAGACAGTTTCCTCACGATGGAGCGTGTGACAATCATTTGCCTCTTCTCACATACTCTAGCTTGCCTTCGCCGTTATGTATAGCCCCCCTGCCCCCGTGGGGGATGAAAGGTTGAGCTGCGGGGACACCTGTGACACACAAGCAGCTGCGCGCAACATGACCCCTTGCCCCCCAAATAACTCGTAATAAAATAATTACACCGGTGAGACCCTAAAGGATGAAAGGCTGGGATGCGCCATCACCCTGAGCGTTCGACTCGAGCGGAGCCTATGCCCCCACCTGGCAGTGTGAAGGAGTCTCCTGCCACCAAACCCGCCAACCTAACTCGCTTTATATGGCAGGGTACTGCCCATCCTCCGTAAACTGATCACTCCGGCGGGTGTGCTCCTCCTACGACACAACCTCGATTCTGTCGCTTGCTCCTGGGGGGGCGGGGACGGGTTACCACCTCTCGCTCGGCCTGGCATACAAAAGCGGGAATGTTTTGAACTGTATGGGGGGTCTGCCCTTTTTCCTTCGCTATTGCCAAACGACTAGCCTCCATGTGGTCCCCCCCAGTGGGTACTCCTTGTAGCCGGTTGGCAACTCACTCGGGGATGGGGTAGCGTGTGGACACACACCCTGCCTGCCGTCGCCCCCTATAACTCTTTGTAACTCAACTGGTCGGCTTGTGTGGCTGCAGCATGTTCCATATTCGCCCCGCCCCCTGCACCCTCGGTTCTTACCTCCTTCTGCCGATGCCCACCCTGGCTTCGGGGGCACGTCTTCTCGGGGGCACTGCCGCCCGCACCGACCACCACGTGGTTCGAAACCCTCTCGGGTCCTGCCCTTTTTACCACCTCCTGTCGTGAACCTCGCCCCACCTGCTGACGCCGACTGTGGATGGCTGCTTGCAACGGTTCCAGGTGCTCTATGCAGTCACACACCTCGCCCCCCCCGAGGCACGCCTGAAAGGTGAGAGGCGCGGCAGGCATCCGGTACCATCCAGGTGGGGGGTAGGGGGGGGGGGGGTGGCTTTAAGAGGTTCAGGCTCCCCGGGCTGGGCGCCCCTCCCGCTGAGCATTGGCACGGATACCAGCTTATATGTTCCAACGGTGGGATCCACTTCGATATGTAGAACAGGCTGGAGTAGAGGCTCCAGCCACGCTGCCCCCATCCACGCGCCATTCAACCAGGCTCCCCTGACCAATCACAACACTGAAATGTAGGGAATGGGAGCCTACATGGAAAAGGGGTAAAGTGTGCATGACTAGTTTTGGCAGCCAGAGGTGGCCGACCAAACAGTCATTGTGCACTTAGTAGTGGGTAATCCACTTCTCTCCTGCCCTGCTCCGGGTGAGCAGAGCTTCTCTGCCCACCTGTCCGCCCACAAAGGAAGGAAACATAAAATGATATTAACTGAAAGGTATTATCCTTTTATGTTTACTTTCCTCACACTGCTCAAAGCAGTAGGGGGACGCTCCTCCGCCATAGCAGAGGAGCCGCCTCTGCTCAGCTTCAGGAAAACCTGGCTATCTGCCTAATAACTCCTTCTCCACTGTGTTCCTAACTGCTAGGTTCAAGTACACTGACACCATTGTTTGGCAAACACACCCTTCAAGTATAAAGTGTATACAGAAGACACAACACAAAGGGTTTACATAGGCTAAATGGGGCATTGACAAGCAAAAGGGGTATCAAAGTATGTGAATCTTTTCTGGGGTGACACCATATTGGGTTACTAGTTGACCCAATATTACGGGAACATATTTCCAATCCTGGGCTTTTAAAAAACACACTGGGACTTTCTAGATAAGGGATACCTTCTAGATAATATTGTTTCATTTTTAGTGCTCTGAAATGGTATGGATAACTGCTCAGATCTACAAAATTCCTAATAAATAAATACATAATACATAATACATAATACATTTAACTCAAGCTTGGGCAAACATTCCTCCAGAGCACACAATTCCTCACCGTTGTCGGATAAACCAGTAAGACTATTGGTGAAATTCAATTAGTTCAAAACAAGCAAGATCTGTGCTTTTAAAAGGTGCTGGTTAGTCAATCTAAAATATGGGATTAGTTAGGCCTGAAGGCATGATGTAGAATGCCTCAACACACAAAATACCTGTACATATACCCCATTGTGTTACAGAGAGCACTTCTAATTAGTAAAAAAAATGTTCATTCAACTATTTTGAGGTTGTACTTACCACCTTGTTGGCCAATGAGGACTCCAAGGTGGTCCAACATGTCACCCTCATGGCCAACACAATCCTGCCACCGATGTTTCCACTGTCGGACAGTTCTTTCCACACCATATACCCGCAGCATCTGTCTCCTCACATTCTCCCACCTCACCTTCCTCACATGTACTGCATAGCACTGCAGGATACGACTCTCACTTTCTATCATCTAGGGCAGGTAGTGCTTCACCAGCCAGTGGAAACACACCCAATGCCCCCTCCGACATCCTGCGCTCCCTACCCACTAATCACCATATCCCAGCACACACCTAAACCCAGTCTTAAAAAATTAAAACCCCAATGTATACCACGACAATGATTATTAATTTAAAATACCCCTTTGACAAACACCCGACAAAATATAGTACTAGACACAAAAAGCAAGTAAGGACAACTACACAAGACTTCATAGGGACACTAAAGACACTTCACAGGACACAAACACCCTCTCAAAACCAAATTCAGCAGCACAGAACACCAAACAACTACAGCACTCTCCGACATCAGAAGAAGTGTGCTCAAAAGTGAAAGTGAAAGTGCACACTACTCCTCCTGATAACAGGATGCATGCCGACATCACTTCCCCTGTTTTTGCGGCCCGTTTTTGGAGTTTTCGATTATTTTCTGCACGCAAAATGAATTTTGTGGTAATATTTCGTATTTTCACATTTATTAAGCTATTGCGGTTCTGAAACAATTGCAGCGGTAATGCGGCAAAAATCTGGACGTAAACTGCAAGCTTTACCTCAGGTGAACTTTATTTGCTGTAATTTCATCTCTGACCCCAAAACACACCCGAAATTTTATCTTGGACCCCAAAACACACCCCAAATTTAATCTTGGACCCCAAAACATACCCTAAATTTTATCTTGGACCCCAAAAACACATACCCACCCACAAACATACAGTTCAACAATAATAAACGCACATTGCTAAACTTTCACTTGTCAGATGTATGTACTCATTCAGAGTATGAACATGCACACAAGGTTTTTGTGTAGTGATGTTTATTTGAAGAAGTATGCTCATGTGCATTTTGCACAGTCTAAACAAAGAAAGCGTTGACATATTTTGATGTGGTCATGTGAAAAAATTGTGGATGATTCTGTCCATTCATGCAGCCATGGCTTGGAGTGTGCAGTATCAGCTTCTTCTTCTTCGTCATCCTCTGCATTGTCCGGTTGATCTGGTATTTCTAGCCATGGTGCATTGGTGCGGACACATATGTTGTGCAGCACACAACATGCCACAGTGATCTTGCAGACTAATTCAGGGCTGTCCAGCAGTCTGTCACTTGCGATGTCAAGGCACCTAAAGTGATTTGAGTATACCAAATATTCTCTCCACAATGGACCTGGTGCATCCAAGTATGACATTGTAATGTCTCTGTGCCTGGGTGTTTGTTGTTCTGAGGGGTGTCATCAGCCAAGGAGATAGTGCACATCCTTGATCACCTGTAACATGAAATGGGGAGATATGTCCATTGGTATATGTGCATGCTGTGTTTGCAGTGTTCCTATTTTTGTGTGTGTGATTTGTGCAACTTAGGTAAATTAGTTTTGCCATGTTCAGCTTCAGACAATTGTCCAGCATCAATGCAATTTTCATTGCCTCCCAGCTGCTTGTCCATCCCCCCTACCCTATGTAATTGCAGTGGCTGCACATTAGTACCACTGGTGCAACGGAAGCACACACAATTCAAGCACATTTGCATCCGTCCATGATCCAGACACAACCGGAGCTAGGGATCCTGAATCTCCTTACATCTTCTGTCCCACCCCCAGGCCTTAAAATATCGACACTTAATTGCAGATCGCTCCCCAAGCATGCCTGCTCATTAATCATCTTATTGTCGATCTTGATCTGGACATACTTTTCCTCACCGAAACGTGGATTACTGGGCATTCCAACTCGGACATAGTTTTGGCTTTACCCCCGGGCTTTCTTATCATGTCCCAACCCCGCCCCTTAGGTAGAGGAGGTGGATTAGCCATCATCTATCGGGACCACTTCGCCTGTCGAACCAGCGAGATTCAGAGCCAGGAGTCAGAGAGCTGCCTTTTCACGATCCAGCTATCCCCGACTAGCTCCCTGTCAGGCCTCCTGGTGTATCGGCCCCCCGGGCATTTCGGCCCCTTTTCTGCCGCCCTTCTGGAAACCGTCGCATCCTCGGCCCACCTGTCATCCAACTTCTTAATAACAGGAGACCTAAACATACACTTTGATGACCCACTAGACACAGGGGCATCCGACCTAATCTGCGACCTGGCGGCCCATGGCCTCCTCCTCGCCAATACCGGAGCCACGCATACGAAAGGGCACCTGCTTGATCCGGTGTTCTCTAACATTCCTTCTCTCCAATTCATAAATTCCCTACCACTCCCGTGGACGGACCATTTCCTGGTCACGACCCACTTACCAGGGGCATTCAGGAAACCCCAACAACCTACTACTTACACCAGGGACAGATCGTGGGCCAGACTCTCGGCGGAGGACTGGTCCAAAGCCCTGGACTCCACGACCCCCAGTCTCACGGATGATCCTTCCACCGCTGATATCCAGTTCAGAGATTGGATCTCCTCTTCCCTCGATAGTATTATCCCCATAAAAAAACGTGAGAACAAAAATAGGATAAAGGGCCATGCCCCATGGTACAATACTGAACTCAGAGCTCTCCGCAAAGAGTGCAAACAAGCTGAGAGACTGTGGAGAAAGGACTGGCTCCATAGTAATAAGGACATGTACCACAGCTCGGTAAGACGCTACAAATCTGCCCTAAAGCTAGCTAAAGCCGCATTCTATGACAATAGAATAAAAAATGCCACTAATTTGTCAAAAGAATCATACCTTATAGTCAAAGAACTACTTAATATCCCAATGGCACCCTCTTCTCACTCCCCTCCTCCGGATAGAAGTAAGGACCTGGCCACCTATTTCGACTCCAAAATCTCGCGGATACTGGACTCCCTCCCAACTACCAGCCCACATATTCACTCGGATATAGAGGCATGCACTAACAGCCCACGGCTGTCCACTTTTAGAGCAGTTTCCCTTACCGATGTAATTTCCACGTTGGCCAAAATGAAAAGCGGATCCCCCCTTGACCCGGCCCCGGTTAGATTCTTAAAAACCTTGTCTCCCAGCATAGCCCCCACCATCAGGGATCTCATCAATACCTCTCTCTCCCAAGGCACGGTGCCTCCCAACTGGAAGAATGCTGTTGTCAAGGCTCTGTTGAAAAAGCTCCAACTGAACGCGGACGACATGGCCAACTACAGACCCATCTCGCTTCTTCCATGTATCAGCAAGATGGCTGAGAAATTAGTGAATGCGCAATTATCCCAATTCCTTGAGGCAATCCCAAACAGGATTCCGGCCCGGCCATGGCACGGACACTGCCCTCTTCTCCGTCATCAAGGAGGCAAGGTGTATCCTGGATTCAGGAGGATCAGTGGCAGTGATCCTCCTGGATCTCAGTGCCGCCTTTGATACGGTGGACCACCGTGTCCTTCTACATCGCCTGGCCAGGGCAGGAATTGTGGGCACTGCACGCGCATGGATTGACTCCTTCTTTACCGTTCATTTCAGGTGTGGGACGACAACTCACGTTCAGACCCACTACCACTCACGAGTGGTGTTCCCCAGGGGTCATCGCTTAGTCCCACCCAGTTTAATGTTTACATGGCCCCCCTTGAAGATGTTGTGACCCCCTACGGGATAAAAATAGTAAATTATGCAGACGACACTCAACTCGTCATCTCTCTTTCCCACCTGGATAACCACCCAGACAGCCTGCTGAACTGTCTCCAGGATATTCACACCTGGATGTGCGAATCCTCCCTGAAGCTGAATGGTGCAAAAACCGAAATCATGCTCCTGGGCAATAAATGGACTTCCATCCCATCATCAGTCTGGCCGGCCGCCTTTGGTGAAATCCCTACACCAAAAAAAGAAATTAAAACATTAGGAGTATGGCTGGAACCTGACCTCACCATGAAGACTCAGGCAGCCAAAACAGCTGGTACATGCTTTGGCCTCTTGCGATCTATTCGCAAGATTCTCCCACTCCTCCCCCCCCTATCCAGGAAACTACTGGTTCAGGGGCTCATCTTATCCCGGCTTGACTATAGCAACGTCGTCTACCTCGGCGCACCTGAATTCACCTTGGATAAACTCCAACGCACCCAAAATGCGGCGGCGAGGCTCATTATGAACCTTCCACCCAGAGCCTCAGCCAGGCCTGCTCTTAAAGCTCTGCACTGGCTTCCTGTCCGCCAGCGAGTAGAGTTTAAGGCCCTGTGCACCACCCATAAACTCATCAACGGTGTTGGTCCAGCCGCCTTGAAAGACATGGTCATCCCCTACAAAGCCCCCAGACTCCTTCGCTCTGACGGCGAACATCTGGCCACTGTTCCTAAGTTCAGGAAGGCTCGCACCGGTGGCCGACGCTTTTCGGTCAAAGCTTCCGCAGGATGGAACTCACTTCCACGCAGCTTGCGTCTGGAACCCTGTCATGCCCTCTTTCGAAAAAAACTAAAAACCTTCCTGTTCCCCAAATAGTTTTTTCCCCTCTCCCCCTCTCTTGGTCTCCACAGATTTACAGCGCGGGGATGCCTACGGGTCACCAGGCGCTTTACAAATCACAAAATAAATAAATAAATAAATCTCCCTCTACAACTCATCTGCCATTGTCGCACTCAGCCCCAGAAGGAAGTACAACTGACAACTAGCCACAATGTACACCACCTACGGCCAATTATCCTGTCTCCACTGCCTCATTACCTTCACCTCTGCCATGGCCACCAACACTGCCAACGCACTAACATGCCTCCTCATCAACATGCAATCCCTTCACAGACAAACCATGTACATATGGAACCTCCGGGACACACTGTCACCCACCAACTCCTCTGCCACTGACATCACCCTCACAATCCCAGATGGAGGCAAGACCTGGAGGGATGACTGCCCCTAACACCCGGCAGGAGTCCTTACTATTGAGCATAAAAAGGTCCCTCTGCCTCTTCACCTCCAGCAACACATTTGCCACCACGGAAGACATGCACTTCCAGGCCCAGCCCAGCCCTGACTCCACACTCTGCGGCACACTTGCCTACAGACACCCCAGACCCAAGGACTGCTTTGCCAACACCATCAACTACCTTTTGCACCCAACACCATCACCTCCATGGACTACCTACTCATCGTAGACCTGGACCTCGACCTCAACAACCCCAAAGACACCAACTCCACTACCCTCTGGATGAAGAGCTCGCCAACATGTGAATGACACAACTCTTAACCACACCGACCCACAAGGCAGGTGACACCCTTGACCCCTTCTTTGCAGGACTAAACAGCGTACCCTTCAGCCACACCACACAACACCTATGGACCAATCATCACTGCATACACTTCCTTGGCAACATAACCTAGCCGGACACAGCCACACATTGCGCAACGCAGAGGTACTCGAACTGAGTCACAGATGAGCAGATGTAATCAACCCTCAACTGCAACTCCCCAACACTGCAGCAGACACTAAACGCGCTTCCAGGGAATCCCACACATGGATCTCTAAATGCGCAGACAAACTAACCACGCCACACAACTCCCACAGACAGCGCAGCAGCAAATCCGCATATTTCACCACCAAACTCATATATTCCAGACACACCTGCAGAACCCTGGCAAAATACAGGAGTAACTGCCAGGCACACGTTAACTCCTAGACAGACATACAAGAACTCCATGTCCAAATACCACCAATGCATCAGGAGCACTGATAGGAGCTTCTGCCACAACATAATAGTTGCATACGCCACCAACACAGAAGACGTATTCAAAGTAACCCATGAAATCAACAAGGCCACCAGATAAATCATGGGTAACGCCATTCTGGAATGCTAAGCAACCATACACCAAGACAGCCCTACTCGCTGCCACAGACAACATCAATACCCGCCTTTGACAAGGCCACAATACAGCCAAGATTCTACCGGACCTGTCAGCATTATTCCACACCGGTCTCCCACCACACACTAGCGGGTAGACTACATGACACAGGAATACAAAGAACCACCCTTGATTGTTTCCCATCATTCATCACCGGCAGAAGCACAGAAACAGGCTATTGCTCATATGGGGGAGGCTATTGAGCTACAAAAACAGGATACTTCCCTCTGTAAGAGGTCACACGAATCTCTTAGTTCCCACATGTCTACCTATGCTGCCTTAGCCCCTGTCCTTTTGGATTCTCCGGGGGGGGGAGATGAGGGAGGGGGAGAATTTTGCAGCTGAATAAAATTAAAATTTTGTCCTGGAATGTGGCAGGCCTAAGTAACAAAATTGCTCGCCCCGATTGGGGGTCTTTTATAGATCAACATGACATATGCCTATTTCAGGAGACGTGGGCAAGGGAGGAGACAAGACAATAAGACTGGGTTTTGCTTCATTTAACCATCTGGCATTGATGGGGCAAAGGGGTAGACCCTATGGGGGCTATCTATTTTGGTAGCATCACACCTGGGCTGCACGGTGACACAACTACCCACTCCAACTATAGATCTTCAATGTGTCATGCTTGAGTTTCCATCCACTCTCAGGATGACTTTTATTAATGTGTATTCTCATCCTGTTAGCATTGGTAAAGAATCTGTAACATTGGCCCTGCTTGATACCTTTATTCCCACGGTTTCTGGATAATAGCCAATTGATTATTGCTGGTGATTTTAATTGTCAATACGAGACTTACCTGCCATTAGAAACTCTTTTACCGAGCAAGATGGCCGCCGTGAGGTTGTGGTGAGAGGTCGCTCCAGACACCCTCTCCTCGAAAATACCCAGATGGTTGGCGAGTAAGGACTAATTACACACTCTATGGATCTGAACAACTGGGTACAGAGAGGACTGAACAGACTCCGTCCTAAGTATCCTGGCTTCAGAGAACAATTCAGTCGATTTTTTCAAAGAGCACGGGTGCTGAGAATAGTGCTCCGTGATCAACTAGTAAAGATGTCTACACGCCTGCTTAAAGATAAGGAAAAGGAGAAGGCGAAGATGCAGCAAGATGCTACAGCAAAAGCACAGGACCTGAGCGGTAAAAACTCCCAAGGGTCCGTGAAGGGGACCGGCAGCGATCAAACCCCAGGTTCGCAGCATCACCGAGGGCCTGGCGCCATAAGGAAGATAATCCCCGTGACACAGAAGGGGAAGAAAGCGGAGAAAGCCGGGACAGCCGGGACAGCAGAGGCGCGAGTGAAACGCGACATAACAATGCCGGCGGCAAAGAAAGATCGGCTTCAAAATGTAGATAACACATCACTGACAATACAAGTCTTGAGCAGAGGGAAAGACGCGGCACTGAGGCAGCCTACCTTAGAGGAAGCGTTTACCTCGAGGAGAGGCTCACAGACAGACACGGAACCCATCGCTAGCAGAGACGCCCTCGAGGACGCAGCGGCTGAGTCAGCAACAGAGACCGGCGCTTCCAGCGCGAACACAGCGGTCGCTAGGCAACCTGGAGACCCGGCAGCAGCAAGCATCGGCAGTGGGAGTGAAGGCGGAGAGGAAACGGGAGCTGCAGAATTGAAGGTAATTCAACCTTCAGCTTTACGTGTCAGTGGGCAAAAATTGCCCAAAGGGGCTAGTAATGATGACACTCCAGTGACAATAGCTATAGAGGAGGGCTCACATAAGCCTAGCGCAGTAGGAAATTCAGACATGCTGGAAGTATTAATTCAGCTGGAAGCAGAATTCAATGACAAAGAGATGAAACAGAGTAACAATGGGGCTAATTCTCTATCAGGAGCTGGAAAAAGTACAAAATTAGGTGCAGGAAACAAAAACACTGAACTGGAGAAAAGAGAGGGAGCTTCACTGGAGGGAGAATGCTTCTTTTCAGTGAATGAGGATGCTGATACGACCCAATCAAGTGGTGAGGTTACAGAAGAATCAGATGAAGATTCGAGTTCTGATTCAAGTTCATCTGTAAAAGATACCACGCAGAGAAGGAGAAAGTCAAAGGGCAAAAGATATGGCGGAGTGTTGGATTCGCCATTAATGGGGGGAAAGAAGCTAGATTGGGATTACTCGGCAACATCCCAGACTTATGCAGAAGGAAGTAACCCACAAGCCCTAGGCAATACCCCCTTACCAGCGCAGTACATGGCCCCCTTTGACATGATATGTTCTACTCTTAAGCAGATGCAAGGGGAAGCAAGGTCGTAAAGCCGTAGGGCTAGACAAGCCACAAAGAAAATTCAAAATACCCTTAGAAAAGTTAACAAACTATATGAAGGTCTCAGCGAAAGAGTGACTGAGGTGGAGACTCGGACTGGAAAACTGGAGGATGATGTTGCGGGGTGGCAGGACTTTAAAATGGAGCAGGAAAAGTTATCAACTGATTTACAATGGAAGCTGGAGGACTTTGAGAATCGCCAGAGACGGAACAACATACGCATTTTGGGAGTAGAGGAAGGAAAAGAGGGAGACGACATTATGTGCTTTGTGGTTAATTTGTTGAGAGGTGCTTTTCCTGAATCACAATGGGAATGGGAAAGAGAGATACAACGAGCACACAGGTTTCCTTTTACTATCAGGAAAAATCATGGGGGAAAGAGTCAGGCAACTCAGCAGGTTCTGCCTAGAGCCATCTTGATTTATGTCGGAAATTACCTGCTCAGGGAGGAGATAATGGACAAGGCTAGGCCGGATAAGAAGAGATCTTTTGATGGGGTTACTTTTTTCGCCAGGCCGGATTTCTGCCACACAACGGTGGAGAGAAGATGGAGACTGAGGCAGCTTATCAAACCCTTTCAGTCTTTGGGCTCTGAGGCCTTTCTCTTATTTCCAGCGAGATTGAAAGTGGTTACAAGGGGTAGAATAAACATATTTCTATCCGAGATAAAGGCCCAGCAATACCTGGAGGAGATTAAGTCACAGAAAGGGGGCTGAATAGTTAAAGATGATGAACTTAGAAATGCTAGACTTTGATATTCAGCTGTTTGGAGGGCTGGTTAAAATGTAATGGATACTGTCAGTAAAGAGTGAAGAGGCATAGAGGTGTATACAATATTCGGGGTGTTGGGTATAGGGGAGGGGGAGGAGCGATATCCACAGGCTACTGCGGCTGCACATAGGTCCTATGGACCTATTTGCCTGTAAGGGGGGGGAGGGGGGTGGTAACCAGAAGGGAGGGGGGTGGGAGTAGGGGTAGAGGGGGTTGAAGGGAGGGCTAAAAATGTAAAAAAAGGGGTGGAAAAATGTGAGAATCAGCACAAGGAAACACAATTCAGAGCACAAGGAACAAATTGTTATCTGTATTCATTAATCAAAGTAATGACGCAAGTTTATTCTGAGAACAAAATGCTTGACTTTGAACGGTATGTTGAGTTGGGTAAAACTAATGATTTAGATAAATGACCTGTAGGATAGCTACTATTAATATCTGCGGGCTGAATGATTTGGGGAAAAGATTAAAAGTGACAGCATTGCTTAGGATACTGAAGTTGGACTTGGTCTGCCTCCAAGAAACGCATGTTGAAGCTTCCAAGAGCTATTTAATGAATCATCTTGGGTTTTCGGTACTTGCAAATACTTTGCAAGAGACGAAACACAGAGGAGTAGCGGTATTAGGAAGACCCACTGATGTAGAAGTGATTAGGAAATTAGAGGATAAGTGGGGAAGGTGGGTAATTCTAGAAATAAAATTTAAAGGAGAAATATGCACCCTAGTCTCTGTGTATGGCTCGACGGAGGATGATCCGGACATTTTTCAATTTTTAGATACAGAGCTGGCATTATGGCCTGAGCCAATTGTATGCTGCGGAGACCTTAACATTCACGACCCTACTAGTTCATTTGGACAAATTGGGGGTATATATAAGGGGAGGAAAAGGAGAACCCACAGGGCACTTTCAGAAATGGTAGCAAATAATTCTTTAGTTGACCCTTGGATTAAAATCAATCCAGGCATCGATGGTAGCACATTTTATTCAGCCCCACATAAAGTACTTGTTAGGCTGGATTATTTTTTGATTTCAACTTCTTTGATAGCAGGGGCACAGATAGATAAACAACCACGAATTGTTTCAGACCATAGTCCGCTGATTTTAACGCTTAAACTGGGTCAGGGGCAAATGAAAGAAAGGCAGTGGACATTTGATAGAGCCCTGTTGAAAGACGAAGGCTATAGGCATTACATGACAGGATGGATCAGATCCTATTGGGAAATTAATAGAGATACAGCGCCTGTGGGAGTAGTTTGGGATGCTTTTAAGGCAGGAGTACGGGGAGAAACAATGAGCTATGTATTTTCAGCCCAGAAAAAGGCAAGACTTAAAATTGGTGAAGTCATACAAAACTTAATGAGGGTGGAGGAGGAGTTGGCGAAGGCATTAAGAAATAGGGCACCAATAGAAGAATATCTATTAAAAATTGTGGCACTTAGAGTGGAGATGACGGAAAGTATTTCCAAAAAAGCGGCAGAGAACTATTTGACTAAGAGAGAAACTGCCTATGAGTTAAGTGAGAAGGTAGGCCATTTATTAGCAGTACGTGCTAGACAGAGACTAGCAGCATCGGACATTGCTGAGATTGTGAATGAAAATGGAATTCAGGTTACTGAAGTAAACAGTGTGAGAGATGTTTTCAGGCAGTTTTATGAAACATTATATACTAGGGACAGTACGGGAACGGTAGGGGAGATGCAAAGCTACTTAAGGGATGGTACTTCGCCAGGCGTGACGGAAGAGGAGAAAGATAGATTGGACTCCCCTTTTACTCTAGAGGAATTTATCATGGCATTGAGCACGCTTCCAGCAGGTAAAGCTGCCGGACCGGATCAGATACCGGTGGAGTTTTACAAGGTATTTTATCAAACAGTGGGAATGGAAATGTTCAATGTCATGAGGGAGGCACAGAAAGGAGATAAAGTACCGGAATCATGGGGGGAAGCAGACATCATTGTTATTTTAAAAAAAGGGAAAAATTCGACACTCCCAGGCTCATACAGGCCTATTACATTGATGAATGCGGACACGAAGATATACTCTAAGATTGTAGCATCAAGACTGGCGGGAGTAATTGAGGGATTGGTAAGTCATACTCAGCATGGCTTTATTCCCGGAAAGGGCACGACACAACATGTCAGACAAGTTATTACAACGTTTGATGCAGCAAATGCCCTGGGGGACTCTATCGCTGCATTATTTTTAGATGCCGAAAAGGCGTTTGATAGAGTCTCCTGGGAATACCTTTGGCAAACATTAAAATGGAATGGGTTTGGAGATAGCTTTGTAACTGCAATACAGACACTATATAAAAATCCAACAGCAAGGATTAGAGTAAACAGAGGAAAGTCGTCAGCAGTTAGGATTGGGAGAGGGACTAGACAGGGCTGTCCGTCATCGCCATTATTATTTGCCCTTTACCTAGACCCCTTGATAAGGAAAATTGAAAGCAATGTAAGGATCCCTCCAGTAAGCCTGAATGGATGCGAAATTAAGACACTCGCCTACGCTGACGATATTGCCATTATGACTCCGAATCCGAGTGTGGCTATAGCGGAAATTGAGGCTGAGGCACAAAGATTTGGGCAGCTATCTGGGTACAGTTTGAACACCCTCAAAACTCAAATAGTCTGTAATCAACATATGGTGTTTAATGATCAAAGAGTGGTGGACTCTGCGGTATATCTCGGGGTTGCAATTACAGCTGATTTAGACTTGTTAGTGCAGAATAATATTGCGCCACTCCTGACAAAAGTTAAGTCCGATCTAGATCGAATGAATAATCTGCATCTATCATTAGTAGGTTGCACTAATGTTATTAAAATGTTAATATTGCCGAAATTTCTGTATTTTTTTAGGACAATACCATTATTTTTTGAGTTGAAATGGTTTAATGATTTGGAAAGAACTCTGAACAGATTTATTTGGGCCCATGGTAAGACCCGTAGGGCATATCGCTTTATGTCTTTGCCTAGGGAAAAAGGAGGATGGGGAGTGCCTGATTTCAGACTATATTATTGGGCATCTGCACTCCAGTATATGCGGGGACTGTTAGGAGGAGGGGCTATAGATGATAGAACAACGAATGATTCATCTAGGATATACTCCATTGTGTTGGGACCGGAGGTAGAGAACTCTTTCCTCAAATGTATTGATTTCGCTTATTTCAAAAGAACGAGATTCAAGACGGTCCAAGCTGCTATTAAGATTTGGAATGCAGTGATGAAAAAAATGGGTCTGGGTCGATACAATTGGTACACGAGGTTGTATAAAAATGTCTCTCTTCCAGTGCAGATCTTTGGCGACAGTATAATGGCGGGCTGGGTGGAGAAGGGGATAGTACAGCTTGGGGATGTGAGGAATATGGAGGGGATGTTTCAATTTACAGAGTTAATGACAAAATTTGGGTTAGACAGAAGGGACCTTTTCAAATTTTTTCAGCTAAGAAGTTTTCTGGGGAATAAGCGGGGTGGAAGTATAGGTTTTGCTAAAATAGAAATTCTCGAGAAAATAAGACTGGGGGGGGATTGTTCAATACGGTGCTTTTATGCAAATTTGTTAGCAGGGAAAGCAGATGATATGGATAAGTATAGTAAAAAATGGGCAGACAAGCTGGAAGGGGAGCTCTGTTGGTTTAAGGAGTCACTAGACTTAGGGCGAACTCTCCTGTGTTCAGCACCGCTTCAATCACAGCAGTATAAAACTCTTTATTCGCTTTACTTTACCCCTGCAAAAATAGCAAAATGGGGAGGTACCTCAGGTATCACATGCCCAAGATGTAGCTCCCTTGACGCAGACTTAATACATTTATTTGCTGTATGCCCACAAATACAGACAACGATAAAGGATATAGAGAAGTTTCTGGATGGTACTCTAAATATTCAGATTACTCTAAAACCCCCAGAAATACTGCTTGGGATAGTCACAGACACTAGTGTTATACAGAGGGAGTTCATCTTTGTCGCAATGGCAGTCTTTAGGCTCTGCATAGCCAGGGCTTGGTTAGATAAAAATCCCCCTGGAATGCAAGTCTGGCTATCTAACCTTTTATCAACCTATAATTTGGAAAAAAATATATATGCCCGGAAAGGTAAGAAAGGGAGGAGACTGGAATTAAGGATATGGGACCCTATTATAAGATGGAAAGAAGGTCTGGATTTGTGAGATTGGACCAGGGCAAGTAATGGCAATCGAAATAACAGTGTAGATGCTGATATGGTGTCTTAAGGAAATTCTAATTGTTTTCCTTGTCTTTGTATGATGTAATATGATAAATGAATACAATGTATGGATGTAGAATATATAATGAATTGTGTGAATTGTGCAATGGTATAATAAAAAAATATTAAAAAAAAAAAAAAAGAAACTCTTTTAATATAGAAGAAGACGAGCAATGGTCTATACCCGATCTCCAAATTACTCCAATTAAGGCTTGGTCACACCTGGCTTTCCAATTGAATTAGATACCTATGGCCCATTCTATGAGACCCTGCAATGGCCGTACCCAGTCCAATTGTGAAGGAAAGGCCACGTTTAATCGTATTGGCCAAACATCCCGGATAGATTATATCCTACTTACCCATATTGTTAGAGAGGCCCTACCCATCAACTGGGTCATCTGCTGGACCCCATATTTGTCAACTGGGGGGAAGTGGAAGCTATGACCCCAATTCCCATTCCATGGTCGGACCACTATTTGGTCCCTTTTTCCATACGAATCCCTGGAAGCAGACCCCCACAGCCATCAATCAGGTACCACCTCAAACGGAAATGGGCTACCTTCTCTCAGTCTAAATTCTGTGAAGAATTAACGAAAGGAGGAGGCCCAGGAGGGGAGGATGCTGACACGGCCAATGCTAACCTCTGCATACGCATTAATCAGGCACTAGACTGCACAGCCCCTTTGCTAAAAACCAAATGTGGGGGACGCGTAAACAAAACTGCCCGGTGGTTTAACGCTGAACTTAGAGTTCAGAAAACCGCACTGAAAAGAACCGAAAGAGAATGGCGCAAGACTTTCTCTGAAGAAACCAGAACTAATTATCTAACCGAGAGCCGAACCTACCATGGACTAATTAGAAAGACGAAAACAGCATACTTTACGACTAGGATCAGTGAGGCTGATAACTCAATGAAAGATCTGTTTTCACTCTACAAAACTCTTTCAAGCGGAAACTCAGCGAATGCCCCTGATGACTGCTCACCAGAATTGTGTGACAAAATCGCAGACTTTTTCTCAGAAAAAATAACAAAAATCTACTCAGCATTCCCTACGCAGCCCAAAACCGGGGCAGACTTTGTTGAAAGCCCAAGGGAGTGGGGAGATAAACCTAGACTTACCAACTTCGTTACCCCTCCCACGGAAGATCTTCTAAAAATCTGTAGGTCGGTGAAGTCGGGCTCTCCTCGAGACCCAACCACTGTCAAACGCCTGATGGATAGTCTAAGGGTACTAGAACCATACATCAGACATCTACTCGATGTATCTTTTAGCACCAAGACAGTACCTAGGGATTGGAAAAAGGCGGTTGTTCTGCCCCTCAGGAAGAAACCTACCATCAGTTTTGAGAAACTTGACAATCTCCGCCCAATTTCACTCCTGCCCTACCTGGCCAAGGTGGCTGAAAAAACGGTCAATATACAACTTATGGACTTCGTGGAAAAGGCGGCCCTATTGCACGAAACCCAATTCGGATTCCGCCCCCGCCACTCTACAGAGTCCGCACTGCTAACAGCAGTTGAGACCCTACATCAGGGGGTGGATGAGGGACACACCATGGCCCTCATCCTATTGGACCTGAGTGCAGCATTCGACACTGTGGCGCACGACAACTTGCTACAGTGTCTGAATAACGGAGGAGTATCCGAAGCTGCACTCCAATGGTTACAATCCTTCCTGACAGGGAGAAGCTTCCAGGTTCGCCAGGGCGACCACTACTCGAAAGACATAGGTTTGGGACAGGGCGTTCCCCAGGGTTCGTCCCTGAGCCCAACTTTGTTTAATCTCTATGTCTCTCCAGTGGCCTCAATTGCCGTGAGTCACGGATTGAGCATCATGTCATACGCTGATGGCACGCAGCTGGCTATCTCCCTATCGCGTGCGCCCGGTCTTGCGATGGACAGTTTCAGGGATTGCATGCAAGAACTTGCAACCTGGATGTCCACCAACTGCCTTAAATTAAATGGCAACAAGACCGAGGTGCTCGTTGTGGGGAGGGACCCATCTGTTTGGTCATCGGCGTGGTGGCCTCCATGCCTGGGTGAAGCCCCCATACCCCGCCAGGGAGTCAAAAACCTTGGCGTATGGCTCGACGCTGGCCTATCTTTTGGACCCCAAATAGACCGAGTTGCAGGTATCTGTTTTGGCGTCCTAAAAACCATAAGGAAGGTCCTTGACCTCCTTCCTATGTCAGCACGGAAAAAACTGGTACACGCCCTTGTGACATCACGCCTAGACTACGGGAACCTACTTTACCTAGGTACCACCTGCAAGGCTATGAATCGCCTTCAGGTAATACAAAACGCGGCAGCCTGTCTCATCCTAAAAATCCCTAAACGATCAGACACCAAAGCCGCTCTCAAAACCCTCCACTGGTTGCCAGTAAAAAGCAGAGTGGAATTTAAAGCCCTCTGCACATGTCACCGCATCCTGGCTAAGAAATCACCTGTCCCACTCCAGAACTTAGTGACAAGGTACACACCTGCACGCGATCTGCGCTCCTCATATGGGGGCCTACTTCAGGTTCCTAGGGTCAAAAGGGCCCGTATGGGCGGACGCTCCTTCCGCCATCTGGCAGCGAAAAGCTGGAATTCCCTCCCTCTCCATCTCCGTCTTGATCCATCCGAAGCCAGCTTCCGCAAAAACCTAAAAACATACCTGTTCTCCAGATAACTGATCTTTGGTCTCCAGCCTCGCGCAGAGTTTTCAGTTGTAGCGCGGGGACACGCTTCTGCATAACCAAGCGCTTTACAAGCTACCCTTAATTAATAAATCCTGGTCAAGACAAGGTCATGGCCTATGGTCACCGATTTTGAGATTCTATCCCGACATGATAGTGACGATAACTCCTTGGTTCTTAAATTTGAGATTACCTGACACTGGCATCTCCTGTGGGAGTAAACCAAGCCAGAATAGTGAATTGAATCTCTCTAATAATAGGAGAAGGCTTAAATGGCCTGTGGTAAAACAATCTTTAGATAAAAGGAGTGTCTTATATTCAGCTGTTTGTAAGACCTTTATGGAGATTAGTGGTTGTATTGAGCTTGGACAAGAAGAGATGGCAAATAAAATCGCTAAACTACATTTGGGGTTGGTGGCAGCATTGGCTGAGCTACTCAATCCGGTAGTGACTAGACACAGGACAAACCAGAAGACTCAGTCATGGTTCAATGACAACTGTAAAATGGCGAAATCCCTTTTAATTGAGACAATTAAAGCCTCATCCAGGAGTCTAGTCAAATTGAGGAGGCAGGAATACAAGCAGGCTATTCCAGAGGCCAAGCAGCAATGGGAAAACAATAGATGGGATACTATAAATAGTGCCTTGGGTAATAGGAATATGCAGGAGTTTTGGGCAATAGTGAGAACTGGCAGCAGTTATGGACATGCTGCAGATGAGCCGAGTATTGCACCCGAGAGATGGATGGAGCACTTTGGGGCGCTGTATTCGATGAAAGCAGGCTCTTCTTTGAGCCTGGGAACCCCCCCAGAATACCCACAATGACTTTCAACGTAGACTAGAAGATGCCCCCAAACTGATTACTCTTAAACCAGCTCTAGGCATAAAAATCACACTGTTGGAGGTGGAGGGTGCGATAAGAAGACTCCCGGTAGGAAAAGCCCCTGGCATTGATTAAATCCCCGGGGACTTTTATAAGGACCAACCTGAGATTTGGACCGCGTACTTCTGTCTGATGTTTAATGCCATACTTTAGGGTTCCCTCATACCTGAAACTTTGGCTGGGGGCGGAAATTGTCCCAGTATTCAAAAAGGGCTCCCCACTACCGCCCGATCAGTTTGATCGACGTGAGCCATAAACTGTTTGCACGGATTATACTCAATCGCCTCCAGACTTGGATGGAGGACTGGGAGATACTGAACCCCTACCAAGCCAGATTTAGGGAAAAAACATCTACCGTTGACCAACTTTTAAGATTGCAACTCTTATATTGGAAAACGGTTAAAGGAGAGGGTGGCAGCCTCTACTTAATTTTCGTTGACCTTAAGACGGCATTCGATCTGCTACCCCGGGATACTTTGTGGGATGTTTTGGCGGATATGGGGATTCCAACCTACCTCCTTAATATTCTTAGGAGACTCCATTCTAACAACTTTGCGCAGGTCAGAAGTGGCAAAAGGGGTGCCTTGACTCCTAGGTTCGTGGTCAACAGAGGAGTGAGGCAGGGATGCGTCTTGGCACCCACCCTTTTTTTGTCTTTTTGTTAATGCCCTAATTGCCCATCTTAAAGGGGTCAAAGACATTGATGCACCCAAGATACGTGGTGAGCAGGTAGTGGCCCTTATGTTTGCCGATGACACCCTCCTTTTGTCCAAATCCCCGTGGGAATACAGCGAGCCTTAAATAGTTTTGCCAGTTTTTGTGAGAAAAGGGTGTTGGAGATTAACATCTCAAAAACAAAGTACATGATCTGTAATCCACCAAAGATCACTCGCTCCAATCCTTCTCTAAATGGCACTGCCCTGGATAGGGTCACTGTATTCGAGTATTTGGGCATTACCCTCAACAACACTATGGAGTAGGGCCCTCAGATAGTCAAGGCCAAACTTAGGCTGGTGCAGCTGTCAGGGGGTGTTCTAAAATTGCACCGGGAATCGACCGCCAAACCAGTTGCCTCCGTCCTGGAAATTTATAAAGCGCAATCCCGGGGAACCATTTTGTACGGGGCTGAACTGTGGGGTCACTGCCCAACTGAACATATCTTCAAGGAGGAAAACTGCTTTCTGAGATCTCTGCTGTCCCTTCCAGCTAGTACTCCCCTTATTCCTCTAATATCAGACCCATAGACGAGGTAATTGGTCTTCGCCCTCTAGTATATTGGCGTAGACTATGGGGAACCCCAGAATTGAGGTAATTCAGAGAGGAAGTCAAAGAACTTATGAGACTCCCTGGAACAGACAAAATCCAATGGTTTGCTCATATAAGAAAAGAGAATAAGCTTGGAGTAAGCCTGAGGTAGCGTGTATGAAGGTGTCCCGTGCAGACTTGGTGAAATTCCATTGTAACCAACAACTGGAGGATGTTGTCCCCAACTCTGTGCTGGGATCCCTAACCTTAGACTTTCTGAGACACAAAGATGAGTACAAACATGAGCCTTTTTTGGATGAGATTGTCCCTAGCCAAGCAAGGAAACTCTATGTTAAGTTCAGGCATCGCACACTACCCCTTAGGGTTTTCTCCCATAAATGGTCTGATAACAAATCACTAGCATGCCCAGTGTGTGGTGCAAAACAGGAGTCTGTGCCCCATGTTCTTTTTTTTGTCCATCTTATAGGAATCTTAGGCAGCTCTGGCTCATTCATTTATGTAGAAATTTGGGGCTCAAGCAGTACCACCAGGCATTCAGGATCTTAAAATGTGATACTTCCCAACCAGTTGTATTCTCCGTTTCCTGTTATTTATATGCCATGTGGCGAAGGCGCTGGGCCTTTATTAACAACCTGTCTCGTGGTTCTGTTCTGTCTAGTCTCACCGGTTGTGTGACATCTATGTTCTGATTATACAATATTTTTAACTTGTACATATTCTTTTTATCTTTTTAACTTCTTTTTATCTTTTTAGCTTCTATGAAATTTAATTTGTGTACTTTGGCAATTAATGGAGCAACACATACCTGTCATGATGCTTTTTTTTAGTGTATTTTGTATTTTGCATCTTTTAAGGTCTTTGACCGAAATAAAGATTATTTGACTGACTGGCATTGTGACCTTTACCCAGACCAATTCAGTTTGAGGCACTGGATGCATGAATTGTAGTGTAGTTCCTATATTCCCAATAGGCTCTGCACATTGGAATAATATAAACAGCAGTGTAGACGTAGGACTGAGGTCGACTAGGTCTCTACTGACTATATTAGACTTAATTAGTTTTGCCAGCTAGCTCAGAGGTCACTAGAAACTTTCTCGAATGTTCAGGAAAGAGTTAACTCTCCGGATTTAGACAAGAAGGGATTAGCTTCTGACAACCATATAAACAAGACAACTTTGCTCCCTCAGAATAGAGTGTATCTCTAGAGTCATGTGAAAACAATAGGCAGCTATTTCACTCAGTCAATCGTGCATACTTAGTTCCACTAGAGTGCAGAGAAATAGAGAGACGGGCGTTTTCAATAAAATGTGGTATTTATTGAGCAATCTTCTTTCTCATGCAAGAGAAATGAATTGCAACAAATGCAATACTTATCATAAAGTAAAGTGCGTACAGTAAAAGTAGTATCATGAAATAATACTGTAAAAGCATTGATATGGTTTCTTAGCCATGATACTTCACAATAGATAAAATATATACATACATAAAAACATTGACTAACATACTCAACTGGTGCTTCTAACTACGCCTACCTAAGCCTAATACTTGGGAAGGAGTAAGTAAGTAGCAGTTTAAGTTAAGTTGGTTAAGTTGGTTTTGCCAAGAATCTGAATCAAGAATTCTGTTAAGGGTTTAGTCAGCTCCGTACCTTGGTAATAGAATGTGGGAGGTCTGGTATCTCTTTCTTCAGGACTCGATCTCCCAGCAACCCGCAAGGCTGGCTGGAAACACCGGAGCTGGATTTTGTCGGCTGGAGAAAAAGACAGCATCTCTCTCAGTGGTCAAATGGGAGGGGTGGCTTCTGTGGGCTCTCCATCAGCTGGGCTCTTGGGCAAGTAGATAGCCGCTCTGCTCCAAACCACCATGTGTTTGCTTAAGGCAACTGTTGGTATATTTATACCTGAAAGGTGCCGAGTTTGACGTAAGGTTGGACATAAGACCTAACAGTTCTTTCTGGACTCCAGGAGTTCTTGTTCAAATCAAAACAAAATGTAAATGTAAATTGATATGTAAATGTAAATCGATACTTGTATAGTGTACTACTCACCCGCAAGGGTCTCAAGGCGCTTGTACGAATACCGCTGTGGAACCCATCCTGGCTTTCCCTGTGAGCCGTCCACTCTTGGGCACCCCCAAGGTGGAGGCCAGGCATCCTTAGTGTTGTGGGGGCCATTGTGGAGATTAAGCAAGCTATTGCCCAGAGTTGCAGAGTGGGACTCCATGGTTGGAATAGGCACCGAGGCAAGAATTATCAGGTCCGTGGAATTTTGAGCCCAAGACCTGCCGAGGTGGGTAATTGAACCCTGGTCCCAGGCTAGATCTCTGCATCAGGGTCTGCCGCTCTACCATTGAGCCACACTTCTTCAACAGGGGGGATTTTCCGGGCTGCTGGACGCTTGGTTTGGTTAAAGAACGCTTTTTACTTTCTAGGAGTCTAGGGGAGTAGCCTTGCCGTATTTGAACCGCATGGGCTATTACTAAATATGGATATGATTCTTATGCCTTTATAAGGATATAGTTTGTTATAACCACATAAGGGCATAAATCGGGAATATCGAATTAGGGTCCTAGATAGAAATACAACACCCACTCCTTGGATTAATGTCCATCATTACTAAAAACTAAGCAATAGTAAACATATAACGATTCATGTGTGTTTTCCAACCCACCCCAAAATACATATTTCGCATTTGAAATGGTATATGGTAAATAGACGAAAAATGAGTATTAGTACTGCACGTTTTTCAAGCAGTGTCATCATTCAGTTAAATGCATATATGTATCAGCTGAATGAATTGCGAAAATTACACATGAAATGGCTCTGAATACAGAAAAGAAGGTTGAGACCATTCCATCACATATTTATACGAAATGCTGTATATGTGCTAGAGGCTGAGGTAAAATATTGTCTCTAGTATCCTAAAAATAGAAGCTCTGTTCTCTAAGAATAGTTCTACATTAAGCAGATTACCATGTGCCAAAAAAGAAGGTACATATTTTGGAAAAATGGAAAAAAATAATTTCGCTTTCAGGGGAAAAAATAGTGCCAAATGTTTTCAGTAGCTTTGCTTATCAAAACTGAAGGCCGAATTCAGAGTTCAGGGAACGCTGTGTGCTCATTGTTTTTAAAAGTTATTCTCGTTGACTGGAGAGAACATCATATCAGACAGACTCGCAAAAAATTGGTCTACAACATCAGGTGAAAGTTCGACCAAGTTTGAAAATACTGCAACTGTGCAATTCTGTGCGTGATTGCTATCATCGATGTTTGAATCAGCAATGCTCACAGAAGGTTGTACCTATTTGGTGCTGCTTTCCTCTCATACCTCACCGCCACCTACTCGTAGTGGTGAAGTCTCAACGAATGCCGTCATCAGAATAGGTAGCCGCTGGGGACAACACGATGCATGAGTCGTTACAGGACCTAGCAAAGTATGGATATCCATTGGTACTGCTGATGGTAGTGTAAGACAGACGTCCAACATGCATTCTTCTCCGCATAGCAGACATCGAAGCACAGGTAAGATGCAATCCTGCCAGATTGGTCTGAATGAAAGAAACCAGGTTGTACTCAGATCTCTTAGCCGGGCCAATCCGAGGACCTTAGTGATACGGTCTCGGTATCGCATTGCTAGGATAGTTTCTTCCATCGTTGCTGGAGTCTTGTCTGTGGATTGGCTTGCCATATCGGAGCAGAAGGAACAAAAATAAAATTCCTGTCATGAGTCCCAAAATTAATGGTAGGCCGCCAAAGACAGAATGGACAAAATTCGGGAAGATGCCCAGAACTGTTTCAAAGGGTGCTAACAGTCCCGAAAAAACTGCCTTAAATACATATGCGATGCCACTGGTATCAGACATGTTTAAGATTTGGCTTAATATTTCTACGAAATGCAAGGGGCAATTTGTCGATAAAAGGGAATGTATCTCTGCCGATGTCCTTGCCACTTGCAGATCATTCGTTTCTTTGGATGACGTTAAAGGCACAGTTGTCTGTAAAAGAATAGACTTCATTCTGCTTAAAGTATCAATTCGAATAGAAGAGATATTCAAGGAAGGCCATAACGCAGCCCCCATATCTGGATTGCTGTGTGGATACAATACTTGCATACAACAAACAACCCTGAAAGTAACGGTCATGAGATAGGCTTTCCCTGGCACCATTCCACAACAGCTGTGGTCACTTATTAAAACATAACTGCCGTTAGAAAGTTGTCTAAAAATGGCACTATCTGTTTTGCAGGCGTGCCATGCAGGTGACATGAGAGGTTATTTGAAGACCCTTCGCAGGCTCCATGCAAGTTAATACCTTGACACAGAAGTGTACCGCTTAGTGATTTTTTACAATTGTTACCACTAGGGAATTCCTCCTTTTTCCCTTCTCTAAAACATTTGTGTGTATAAGGTAAATCCCAGCCAGGTTGATTTGATGTATCCTTTACCCAACCTTTCATACTGGCCCGCAGGTATATACTCTTGGCATTATTTAAACTGGAAAGTTGTTATCGGAATTGTAAGTGTTCCGTGTATTATCCATTCAATGACAGGTCTCTCTGACATTGTCAATGGTAATCTCTCAAGTTTTTCAATGCTCAGAATCGTATAGTCTGATCCTTTTTGTGCCAAACTGATTTGTTTATCAGTAAGGTTAAAGATGCAGAATAATGACGATGTGTTGATTAAACGCCATGGTACGTAGCCTGAACGCAGATTTTCCAACGTCCAGCCAAGCTGTACAATCGAACGTAATTGGGACTGACCATGTTGTAACATTAGTAAGTCCAGCTCTATTATATCAATAGCAGATGATACAATGCTGTCCAGTGAATATATTCTGGAGGACAGAGTCGTCAACCCATTGTCCACTACAGAAAGTGATTTTTCCAAAGTTATATGATCAATTTCTCATATTTTTTCTGCTGTTTCAATTTGCATTACTTTCCAAGCTTCGTTGTACGCAGCGTATATACCTGCCGCTATGAAACGTTTTTGGCGCTGTTTGCGTGGTCCCAGTATGAAATCACGCAAGTCAGCACCGTCTTTAAGTAAAGTCAAGTGTTGTTTAATTTCAGCCAGTGTGGATTTCTGTAGCCACTCAAGGCATAGTTTCCCTACACTGTATGTTGTAACTATCCCTGGATGTTGTCTCTGGGAGTGTCTTGGGTCTGGCCGGGTCATTTTGAACCCCTGTGTTTTGTTTAGGAATGTATCTTGACAGTTATTTGTGTCTGTGGGCCAGATTAACCACTTTTTCCAATCAGGATGTGTTCTGTTTTGATGTAAAATATGGGATACGTCTATCTCCACATCTGTAGTGCTATTACTATCAGTTATGGGTTTCGGAATAAACGGTGTATTTAAGTCTTTTATCTTAGCTAGGCCAAGACAAGTAGTTTGTTGAATTGTGTCCTTCAAGAATATAATTTGTTCTGGGATCATGCAGGCCCTAAATAATGCTTCTAGGCCTTGTACTTGCCAATCTTTGGTACCCCAGATCATTTTTGTTTCAATGTTGTTTTTCCAAAATTCAAAACCAAATGTAGACATTTTGTCATAAAAGTTGTCAGAATAAATCAATTTAGTATTTGTCAACATTGTTTTGATCCCTCTCCTAATTAACATTTTAACATAAAACGTTTCTGGATCACTGTTGTTAAACCCTGAGAAGTACTGGAATTTCTCATAAAATGTTTTCAAGCTGGCGGAGTAGGACAGTGTTCCCATTGGTTATAAGATAAAACATTTCTAAGCTGAGCAGTTTTATGCAAATAGTGATCACCAAAATGATTATAACAGTATAACTCTTCATAATTCGATGAACCCTGTAAGTAATCATGTTCTGTAAATTTGGCTGACATTACTAAATCTGACATCATATTATTAATGTTTTCAAAGTCCCAATCATCAGAGAAAGTAATTGGTGTCACAAAGTCACTTAATGAAACCTTGAACTGATGTGGCTATTTCAAGAGCTCAACCGGGCCAAAAATGTCATAATCAGTTCTGTCCCATGCTACCCCACTGGTTATTGGATTGGCTGTGATGTTCACTGATGACAGTTCTCTTTTCTCGATGTGAGAGGATGTGTTAGGCTTTAGGACCAAGTTGATGTTCTGACTTGCTGTGTCCATTGTACTATATTTTCCATCAATGAATTTTCCCAAACATAGAACCATGATGAGCCAAAGCAGGAAAAAAGTACATCTAACACAATCCAAAATTCAATCCATGGTGAAATCAGATATGTTTCTTTTACTGGGTGAAAAAGTTCAATTACTTTGTCTTTGAAAGTTTTTGTTGCTGGCATTTCTTCATGCTCGCTTGGATCTTCAGAAAAGTCATCGAAATTGATGAAGTAGCCAGATGCAGTTCTGTCAATTTTTGGAATTATTTCCGGATTTTCATTTGCTTTTGCATTTTTCTTTGTTTCATTAGCATAGTCAGAGGCTACATCGTTGTAGACTGGTGTTTCTTGACGAACTGTTGCAATTTGGGTTTCAAGAGGCACAAGTTCCATGGCATTATTGCATAGTCCTTTTTTATTCACTGTAGGTTTATCAAATGTGATTAGTCTCTCAGTTTGAACCTCTTGGATTGTAGCAAATTTTGGTATTCTGCTATTTCTTGGGAGTCCACTGGGCCTACTACTTATTATTGGCCACATGATTGTGGTTTTACCAGGTCGATGGATACAACTCTGTTCTCCTTTTTACCAGCCAGGGGCGGTAGTACAACTGATCTTGTTCCGCTGACAGCTAAGACAGGTACTGCTTTTCTGTAAGAAGGTCCAAATTCCTTCTTCACTGCGATCTTCTCTCTGACCAGATCCCCAATCTTTGGAATCCAGGCAGGTCTTGCTGGGACAGGTGGTTTTTCTTCAGTGGCTGTCGGCTGTTGTTTCAACTTTATGTTACTCAGGCTTTTTCTTGTTTCATTTAAATCCTGTAAAACAGCCAAACGGTCTTTGATATCAAAGGATTTTTCTTCTACCACTGAAGTGTGTCAATCAAGATCCTGAATGTGCATTCTAGTACCGAACAATAGTTCGTATGGAGTGAGACCCTTTAGAGAATTTCTTGGCAGATTATTAAGACTACGTTGGACACTTGTTAAATGTTTGACCCACCCATCACCCGAACCTAATACCATCGCCGTTATAGATTGCTTTATGTCCCGGTTTTTTCTTTCCACTACCGCATTTCCCTCAGGATGGAAGGGAGAACAGTATCGCAATGCAATGCCCATGCTGGCCATGGCCTCCTTGTTAGCCCGAGAGCTAAGCGCAGGACCCTGGTCGGAATGTAGCATGCCAATTGCGTATGTGCCGATATAGACTCGCAAATCTTTTATAACAGTTCTGGTGTCAGCCGAGCGCTGGGGCCACATCCAAATGAATCTCGTGCAGGAATCTACTGCGACCATGATATATTTATAGTTGCAATCCCTTTGTAAGAGACCACAGTGGTCCAGGTAAACACATGATAATGGTTTACCTGAGATTAGAAGGGGCGTCTGTGCTGGTCGTTTCACTGTTGATACTTTCATTCTTTGGCAAATTTCACATTCTAGAACATAGTTCATAGTTTGTTTTCTCATGTGCGGCCACCAATATCTCTGTTTTAATAACGATTTTGTGGCGGAAGCCCCAGCATTTGCAGAAGCTAGCCCTTTGTGTGCCGCTAGAATTAGTCCTAACCTGTGTTCCATATTTGGAATTGCCCTATCCCCCCCTCCAGGGATTCGAGCAAAAGGAACATTATTCGCATCAGTTATGTATGAGTACTTTACTGGAAAGCCTTTCGGGAGTGTTTTTCTATCATCTTTTACTGAAGCACTGACAGCTTGCATTATATCGTTGTCTATTTTTGTTTTTGACCGGGTGATAGCGGCTACGGATGCCGTTTGCACAGCTGCCTTCGCGGCTTCATCAGCCAATGAATTCCCCGCAACGTGAACGCCATCACGTTGATGACTCAGTGAATGTATCACGTGAGCCTTTTGTAGTTCTTTCTGTAAAAGAACTACTTGTTCCCAAAGCGTTTTATGCTTGATTGTGCCACCTTTTGCATCTTTGAAGCCATTTTGAACCCAGTTCTGCAAGTATTCATTAGAAGACTGAACGCAGTAATATGAATCGCACACTATTAGTGTGGGGAATTCGCGATCGGTATTTTCAAGCGCCATCCTAAATGCTAGTAGTTCAGCTCGCTGAGCTGTGCAATCTCCTGGAGATTGAGTTTTAGTGACCATTGATCTAAATTTCCCTTCGTGCCAACGACCTTTAACGATCGTGCATGCAGCACTATATGCTTGCTTACCCCCAACTGCGGGTTGTGCTGATCCGTCTGTATATATTATACAGCCGTAATAATCCAGAGGCAGGATTTCGGTCGACAGGGGACATTCATATTCATATTGGAGAAATTCTTGTGTTTTTAAATTAGGATCAAATTTGTATACAGCGTCTGTTGCAGCAAGAGAATCAACCCATTGTATCCATCTCGGATGTAATGCTTTAGCATTTGGAATGCTTGCTTTTGTTACTGCTTCTATGGCAGGTACCGGTGTAACGATTATTATTCGTTTACCTTGTGCTAGGGCTCTTTCTTTTGCTACAGTAGTTTGAACCGCAGTCAGAAGTTTTTCAGTAGAACTAAATTTCATTTCAGCTTGTTTGTACAAATGAGATTTGTAAGATATTGGTACCGTTTCTCCCTTATTAGAGGTCAGGTACGTGAATCTGCATCTTCCTGGGATGACTCGGATTACAAGGTTGCGTATGTTTTCGCGAGTTTGTAATTTTGTTTTAGCTAACATGTCTGTTTGCAATGATCTCAAAATCTCTGTGTGTTTCTGAGTCCAATTGATTGGTTTGAAATCTGGTTTTATTAATTCATAGAGAGGTTGAACCCTCTCTGCATAATTTAGAATGCATGTTCTTCCGAAATTCAGGAAACCTAGTATTGATTGTAAATTCTTCAGCGTTTTTGGTGCTTGGAGTACAGCACATTTCTCTAAGAAATTGTCAGCAAGGCTCTTGCCTTCACTTGATAATTCATATCCTAAAAACAGGACAGTTAGATGGGCAATTCGTGACTTTTTAAATTTGAATTTGTAACCTTCTGATGCGAACCCAAGTATTATGGTGTTCACTCTTTTTAAGTGAGTCTCCAGGTATCATCTGTGAGATAGATGTCCTCGACATAGGATAAAGCCTCATCATCATATATTTGTAGTAACTCTGTTACCCTTGCTGAGAATAATCCTGGGCTATTCTTGAATCCCTGTGGGAGTCGACAGAAGTGTTATTCTGACCCCATTATTGAGAAAGCGGTCAAATACCTGCTTTCAGGTGCAATGTTTTGACAAAAGAATCCATTAGAGATGTCTAATGTTGTTTTATATTTTTTGCGCACAATGTTATTCAAGGAAACAAAGATTAGGTGCACAATATTTTGGAACACTGTATCCTTCAATGTTGACTAAACCAAAAACTAATACATAGGAATCTCTTCCTACTAAGTTCCGGCAGATATTAACCTTTCACCCACTCCAGATGTCTTTTGGAGTTTTTACGGGAAAAGGGTTCTGTGTGAAAAAGCACGACTGAGTTACTCTAGTGTCTTGCGATAGATTATCGCCTTACCAAACGTTGGGCGCCATGTAGTGTAGTTCCTATTTTCCCAATAGGCTCTGCGCATTGGAATAATATTAACAGCAGTGTAGACGTAGGACTGAGGTCGACTAGGTCTCTACTGACTATATTAAACTTAATTAGTTTTGCCAGCTAGCTCAGAGGTCACTAGAAACTTTCTCGAATGTTCAGGAAAGAGTTAACGCTCCGGATTTAGACAAGAAGGGATTAGCTTCTGACAACCATATAAACATGACAACTTTGCTCCCTCAGAATAGAGTGTATCTCTAGAGTTGTGTGAAAACAATAGGCAGCTATTTCACTCAGTCAATCATGCATACTTAGTTTCACCAGAGTGCAGAGAAATAGAGAGACGGGCGTTTTCAATAAAATGTGGTATTTATTGAGCAGTCTTCTTTCTCATGCAAGAGAAATTAATTGCCACAATTGCAATACTTATCATCAAGTAAAGTGGGTACAGTAAAAGTAGTATCATGAAATAATACTGTAAAAGCATTGATATGGTTTCTTAGCCATATGATACTTTAAAATCGATAAAATATATACATACATAAAAACATTGACTAACATACTCAACTGGTGCTTCTAACTACGCCTACCCCGGTGTACCTGATCTAAGCCTTATACTTGGGAAGGAGTAAGTAAGTAGCAGCTTAAGTTAAGTTGGTTAAGTTGGTTTTGCCAAGAATCTGAATCAAGAATTCTCTTAAGGGTTTAGTCAGCTCCGTACCTTGGTAATAGAATGTGGAAGGTCCGGTATCTCTTTCTTCAGGACTCGATCTCCCAGCCACCCACAAGGGTGGCTGGAAACACCGGAGCTGGATTTTCCCAGGTGGAGAAAAAGATAGCGTCTCTCTCAATGCGTCAAACGGGAGGGCCGGCTACCGTGGGCTCTCGCATCAGCTGGGCTCTCGGGCAAGTAGATAACCGCTCTGCTCCAAACCACCATGTGTTTGCTTAAGGCAACTGTTGATATATTTATACCTGAAAGGTGCCGGGTTTGACGTAAGGTTGGACATAAGACGTCACTAAGAACTACCAGTTCTTTCTGGTCTCCAGGAGTTCTTGTTCGAATCAAAACAAAAGCAGGGGGGATTTCCCGGGCTGCTGGAGGCTTGGTTTGTTTAAAGAACGCGTTGTACCCTCTAGGAGTCTAGGGGAGTAGCCTTGCCGTATTTGAATCGCATGGGCTATTACTAAATATGGATATGATTCTTATGCCTTTATAAGGATATAGTTGTTATAACCACATAATCGATTCGGAAAAGGGGGGTGGTGATGAACAGAGTGTCTGAATTAAGCAGACCACTCTTACCCAGTCCAAAGATCAGGGCTTGATCCATCACCGTTATTTATCTCACTGCACCATCCCAGCTCAGAACCTGGCTATATGCAAATCAGTCTGTCCCTGGCCCAGTGCATCATGGGAACAGGGCAGACTAAACTACCAAGCCAATTCTTCACCAGAAAGGAGACAAGCTACCGGGGACCGGTTTCTGGCATTTCAGCCTTCTTCGGCCCGGCTTGCTTGAATCCTGATGGTGCAGTGAGAAAGGGACTCATGTCTGAGTATACCCTGCCACACCTATAGTGGCCAAAAACGATTCGGAAAAGGGGGTGGTGATGAACAGAGTGTCTGAATTAAGCAGACCACTCTTACCCAGTCCAAAGATCAGGGCTTGATCCATCACCGTTATTTATCTCACTGCACCATCCCAGCTCAGAACCTGGCTATATGCAAATCAGTCTGTCCCTGGACCAGTGCATCATGGGAACAGGGCAGACTAAACTACCAAGCCAATTCTTCACCAGAAAGGAGACAAGCTACCGGGGACCGGTTTCTGGCATTTCAGCCTTCTTCGGCCCGGCTTGCTTGAATCCTGATGGTGCAGTGAGAAAGGGACTCATGTCTGAGTATACCCTGCCACACCTATAGTGGCCAAAAACGATTCGGAAAAGGGGGTGGTGATGAACAGAGTGTCTGAATTAAGCAGACCACTCTTACCCAGTCCAAAGATCAGGGCTTGATCCATCACCGTTATTTATCTCACTGCACCATCTCAGCTCAGAACCTGGCTATATGCAAATCAGTCTGTCCCTGGCCCAGTGCATCATGGGAACAGGGCAGACTAAACTACCAAGCCAACTCTTCACCACTGAGACCCTTGCTCATTGCACCATCAGGATTCAAGCAAACCGGGCCGAAGACGGCTGTAATGCCAGAAACCGGTCCCCGGGAGCTTGTTTCCTTCCCAGTGTAAGAATTGGCTTTTGTAGTTTGGTTTGCCCTGTTCCCATCATGCACTGGGACAGGAACAGACTAATTTGCATACAGCCAGGTTCTGAAACTGGGATGGTGCAGTGAGCTAAAAAACGGTGTTGGATCTAGCCCTGATCTCTTGACTGGGTGAGAGCTTTCAGTTTAATTCAGAGACTCTGTCCCTCACCACCCCTTGTTGTAAATATTTTTGTCCACCCTAAGCGTGGAAGGGTATTCTCAGATGTGAGACCCTTGCTCATTGCACCATCAGGATTCAAGCAAACCGGGCCGAAGACGGCTGTAATGCCAGAAACCGGTCCCCGGGAGCTTGTTTCCTTCCCAGTGTAAGAATTGGCTTTTGTAGTTTGGTTTGCCCTGTTCCCATCATGCAATGGGACAGGAACAGACTAATTTGCATACAGCCAGGTTCTGAAACTGGGATGGTGCAGTGAGCTAAAAAACGGTGTTGGATCTGGCCCTGATCTCTTGACTGGGTGAGAGCTTTCTGTTTAATTCAGAGACTCTGTCCCTCACCACCCCTTGTTGTAAATATTTTTGTCCACCCTAAGCGTGGAAGGGTATTCTCAGATGTGAGACCCTTGCTCATTGCACCATCAGGATTCAAGCAAACCGGGCCGAAGACGGCTGTAATGCCAGAAACCGGTCCCCGGGAGCTTGTTTCCTTCCCAGTGTAAGAATTGGCTTTTGTAGTTTGGTTTGCCCTGTTCCCATCATGCACTGGGACAGGAACAGACTAATTTGCATACAGCCAGGTTCTGAAACTGGGATGGTGCAGTGAGCTAAAAAACGGTGTTGGATCTAGCCCTGATCTCTTGACTGGGTGAGAGCTTTCTGTTTAATTCAGAGACTCTGTCCCTCACCACCCCTTGTTGTAAATATTTTTGTCCACCCTAAGCGTGGAAGGGTATTCTCAGATGTGAGACCCTTGCTCATTGCACCATCAGGATTCAAGCAAACCGGGCCGAAGACGGCTGTAATGCCAGAAACCGGTCCCCGGGAGCTTGTTTCCTTCCCAGTGTAAGAATTGGCTTTTGTAGTTTGGTTTGCCCTGTTCCCATCATGCACTGGGACAGGAACAGACTAATTTGCATACAGCCAGGTTCTGAAACTGGGATGGTGCAGTGAGCTAAAAAACGGTGTTGGATCTAGCCCTGATCTCTTGACTGGGTGAGAGCTTTCTGTTTAATTCAGAGACTCTGTCCCTCACCACCCCTTGTTGTAAATATTTTTGTCCACCCTAAGCGTGGAAGGGTATTCTCAGATGTGAGACCCTTGCTCATTGCACCATCAGGATTCAAGCAAACCGGGCCGAAGACGGCTGTAATGCCAGAAACCGGTCCCCGGGAGCTTGTTTCCTTCCCAGTGTAAGAATTGGCTTTTGTAGTTTGGTTTGCCCTGTTCCCATCATGCACTGGGACAGGAACAGACTAATTTGCATACAGCCAGGTTCTGAAACTGGGATGGTGCAGTGAGCTAAAAAACGGTGTTGGATCTAGCCCTGATCTCTTGACTGGGTGAGAGCTTTCTGTTTAATTCAGAGACTCTGTCCCTCACCACCCCTTGTTGTAAATATTTTTGTCCACCCTAAGCGTGGAAGGGTATTCTCAGATGTGAGACCCTTGCTCATTGCACCATCAGGATTCAAGCAAACCGTGCCAAAGACGGCTGTAATGCCAGAAACCGGTCCCCGGGAGCTTGTTTCCTTCCCAGTGTAAGAATTGGCTTTTGTAGTTTGGTTTGCCCTGTTCCCATCATGCACTGGGACAGGAACAGACTAATTTGCATACAGCCAGGTTCTGAAACTGGGATGGTGCAGTGAGCTAAAAAACGGTGTTGGATCTAGCCCTGATCTCTTGACTGGGTGAGAGCTTTCTGTTTAATTCAGAGACTCTGTCCCTCACCACCCCTTGTTGTAAATATTTTTGTCCACCCTAAGCGTGGAAGGGTATTCTCAGATGTGAGACCCTTGCTCATTGCACCATCAGGATTCAAGCAAACCGGGCCGAAGACGGCTGTAATGCCAGAAACCGGTCCCCGGGAGCTTGTTTCCTTCCCAGTGTAAGAATTGGCTTTTGTAGTTTGGTTTGCCCTGTTCCCATCATGCACTGGGACAGGAACAGACTAATTTGCATACAGCCAGGTTCTGAAACTGGGATGGTGCAGTGAGCTAAAAAACGGTGTTGTATCTAGCCCTGATCTCTTGACTGGGTGAGAGCTTTCTGTTTAATTCAGAGACTCTGTCCCTCACCACCCCTTGTTGTAAATATTTTTGTCCACCCTAAGCGTGGAAGGGTATTCTCAGATGTGAGACCCTTGCTCATTGCACCATCAGGATTCAAGCAAACCGGGCCGAAGACGGCTGTAATGCCAGAAACCGGTCCCCGGGAGCTTGTTTCCTTCCCAGTGTAAGAATTGGCTTTTGTAGTTTGGTTTGCCCTGTTCCCATCATGCACTGGGACAGGAACTGACTAATTTGCATACAGCAAGGTTCTGAAACTGGGATGGTGCAGTGAGCTAAAAAACAGTGTTGGATCTAGCCCTGATCTCTTGACTGGGTGAGAGCTTTCTGTTTAATTCAGAGACTCTGTCCCTCACCACCCCTTGTTGTAAATATTTTTGTCCACCCTAAGCGTGGAAGGGTATTCTCAGATGTGAGACCCTTGCTCATTGCACCATCAGGATTCAAGCAAACCGGGCCGAAGACGGCTGTAATGCCAGAAACCGGTCCCCGGGAGCTTGTTTCCTTCCCAGTGTAAGAATTGGCTTTTGTAGTTTGGTTTGCCCTGTTCCCATCATGCACTGGGACAGGAACAGACTAATTTGCATACAGCCAGGTTCTGAAACTGGGATGGTGCAGTGAGCTAAAAAACGGTGTTGGATCTAGCCCTGATCTCTTGACTGGGTGAGAGCTTTCTGTTTAATTCAGAGACTCTGTCGCTCACCACCCCTTGTTGTAAATATTTTTGTCCACCCTAAGCGTGGAAGGGTATTCTCAGATGTGAGACCCTTGCTCATTGCACCATCAGGATTCAAGCAAACCGGGCCGAAGACGGCTGTAATGCCAGAAACCGGTCCCCGGGAGCTTGTTTCCTTCCCAGTGTAAGAATTGGCTTTTGTAGTTTGGTTTGCCCTGTTCCCATCATGCACTGGGACAGGAACAGACTAATTTGCATACAGCCAGGTTCTGAAACTGGGATGGTGCAGTGAGCTAAAAAACGGTGTTGGATCTAGCCCTGATCTCTTGACTGGGTGAGAGCTTTCTGTTTAATTCAGAGACTCTGTCCCTCACCACCCCTTGTTGTAAATATAACCACATAATGGCATAAATCGGGAATATCGAATTAGGGTCCTAGATAGAAATACAACAGGATAAGAGCAGCGCATGTAAGAAAAAGAGATCAAAGCCAGGAAAGGGTGAAGAAGTCAATCAGTGCGTTTCAAGATGCACGGTGGGATGCATTGACGAAGAGTTGGAGGGTAGAAACCATCGAGGGAGATAGATTGTTTCCTTTGTTAGTAAAAGTGGGGGATGCCCAAAAGAGAAAAGAAGAGGAAGATAATAGCGACACAGATGATAGTCTATTGGGGAGGTTGTTTGCAGAGCGTCCACCTCCATATAACCCAAGTTCAGAAGAGAGAATAAGAGCTCCTACAGAAGAACCTGGAAATCTGCAGACAAACTCTAGTGTGGGAGTAAGAGGAAGGATTTTAGCAGGAAGAGTGAAAATGGGGACGCAACCACTGAGGGGAATAGAAACAAATGAAGCCAACACGATTACCAGGTTACCGGAAGCTCTTACAGTACCGGTCACCATTGGTCCCATAGTGTCAGTATACGATCCACATCAGGCAGGAAATGAGAGTCTGGTACGGTCGGTAATGAGAGAAGGTACTGGTTCTGGAGGGAATGGGACAGCGAGTGGAAGTGGTCACCCTTCGAGGTCTATAAAATCGAGTGTGCTGTTGCCAGCCACAGCAGATTCTTCTAGAGGACAGGTGGAGCAGAAATCAGTGAGGACGTGGTCCTTGGCTGACTTGCGCTCTGACTTGAGGATGTGGGAACCCCCAGTGAGAAGAATGACAGGAAGTGGTAATAGTCAGGGAGTTTTGGGGAGTCAGTCTGTCTCACAGAATTTAATGGAAGTGAATCAGCGAGAAGATAAGAGTAGTGAGAGTGGAGAGTTGAGTAGTGCGTCGAGTCGAGGGACAATTAAAGCCGATCTGAGGGGCAAGGTTTTGGATTTGGTGAGATTAAAGGTAAAAGTGGAGGAGATAATCAGTGGGAATTTGTCTTTGGAAATAATCGAACTCTATGAGCCGGATAAATTGCTGTTTGTGGCGAAGGATGTAACTCGCAAGACGAGAAAAGCACATGACAAATTAACAGAATTTGCATAGAGGTATGACGTGGATTTGGCCAAAACGAAGATGTTACAGGGAAATCACTGGTTAAATTACAGTGATCAGGAACTAGAAGAGAAGAGTCATAGGTCTGAAAACGCACATTCAAGAATTGATCGTAGGGGTACATGCATGCTTGACAAATGGGAGGAAAGATGGTCAAAGAAGAAGAGTGCTAGAATAAGCATAAGAGTAACACCACCTCCAGGAGGAGGAACAGTATGAATAGAGGCTTTTCTGTTGTGAGAGGTACAGAGTGGAGGGTATGTGCATGTGCCTTGGAGAAGAGGTGATTTGGCAGCATTTACCAATGATTTTTCTCGGCTGAGAGAAAAACCTGTTGAGTGGTAAAAACAAGTTGATTGATTTGACAAAATTTCAAAGGTGTCTCTGGATTGATTTGAATACATTGTTTGATATTGTAGTGCCAAGCAATTTGTGGTCAGCTTGTAAAATTGCTGTTGACAGGAATAGATGTTGCCACTCTAAAGAAGACCATTGCAAGTCATAATTGTCACAAGATTGTGCATTGGAAGTGCGAGTGTAGATCGAATCAGATTCAAGAGGAGGAAGTGGTGCAGACACCTGAGGTCATCAATACAGTGACGAGACCCAGATCTGTACAAGGGGGGACATTAGGTCCGCAGGTACAAGTTCCCCAGCCACAGAGAATTCCACAGGGAAATCGAAAATACCAGGAGATACCCTTTATCAAGACCTTTGATAAACTTGATTCAGATCCATTGCAACGACAGTGCCTGAGGGGGAGAAAGACTCTACCCTTGGAGCAGTCTTGGAGGTAGACCAGAAAGGAACGTATGTAGAGGCAATCAATCAATCATAGAACTTATATAGCGCACTACTTACACGTGAGGGTCTCAAGGCGCTGGGGGGGGTGGCTTCTGCTACTGATCGAAGACCCAGGTCTTGAGGAGCTGCCTGAAGGTGAGCAGGTCCTGGGTCTGCCGAAGGATGATGTTGATGGTCATCCAACTACCTTTTTGGCTGATACTGGTGCTACCTGTTCTACTGTGAGATCTGCAGTAGTTCCCAACTTACCACTTTTGGGACAATACATTCAAGTTGTAGGAGTGGCAAATAAGAGAATGACCAACCCACTGACCGAGCCGATATCTTGGAGAATAGTAGGAACCTTTCATGATCAACACCAATTTGTGGTATGTGACTCAAGTCCAGTCTGTTTGTTGGGGTGTGATCTCTTATGTAAATTGAATTGCACCATCTATTGCACACCAAAAGAAGTAGAACTGCAGACTAGTGATAATGCTGCATTTAAGGTGGTGAACCAGAACCTCTGTATAGAAGAATTTCCTATGTTGACAGTTGAGGAACTTCCACTTGACCTGAGAGACTCTGTCTCCTTGGATTAATGGGACTTCACAGCGGTAGAGATAGGACTCATCAAGGGGGTTGAGCCAGTTAAGAACCAAGTTAAACCCAATGCCGAGTTTCCAAGAAAACCTCAGTATAATCTGTCACAGGAGACGATTGCAGGAATCAAGCCTGTGATTGAGTCTATGATTGAACAGGGAATTCTGAAGGAAATAATGAGGACTCCATGTAACTCACCCATTATGGGATTGCAGAAACTGAGTGGGAAGTATAGGATTGTGCAGGACCTGCGAAAGGTCAATATGATTGTGGTCCCATGTTGTTCTGTGGTACTGAATCCATCAGTGATACTGTTTCAGATCCCATGTGAAGCTGAATGGTTCACAGTGATTGATTTGTGTCAAGCATTCTTTTCGATACCACTGCATGAGGGGAGTCAAATTGTATTTGCTTTCCGACTGGAAAATTGTGTGTTAACATGGTGTTGCATCCTTCATGGGTATACAGAGAGTCCATCAATCTTTAATCACTTTTGAAGAATAATCTTGAGAGTCTCGTACTGCCACAGAATTCAGTCCTTGTGCAGTACATTGACGATCTTCTGATTGTGTCCGAGACAGAGGATGCTTGCAGGATCGATACTGTTGCTTTACTGAATCATCAAGCAGAGAATTGACACAAGGTGTCACCAAAAAAGTTACAGTATTGTTTGCCTGAAGTTCTGTATTTGGGTCACCGAATCGAGATAGGCAGGAGGAAGGTATCACCAGATCAAGTTGAGGCAATCATGAATATGACTTTGCCTACCACTCAAAAGGAAGTTAGGATGTTTTTGGGGATAGTCTGATACTGTCGCCAATAGAGCCCCAATTTTTCCTTGAAGGTGCAGAGGCTGATGTACAAGGATGTGGGTAATCCAGTATTGTGGCATCATGACTGTCTGGTGGCATTTTTGGAGTTGAGAGAGAGTCTATGTCGTGCTCCAGCTCTGGGGATTCCAGACTAAAACAAGTCCTTTTCACTGTTCTGTTATGAGCGAGAAGGTTGTGCTTTGTCCGTACTAACTCAAAGTCATGGAGGAGTCCATAGATCAGTTTCTTACTTCTCAGCTACTTTAGATCTAGTAGCATCAGCGTTGCCCAAATGTCTCAAATCTGTTGCTGTAACCAGTGACAGCATTGAGAGATGTGAGGGTATTGTTATGGGTCATCCACTTACTGTTTTTGTTCCACATTCAGTTGAGCTCCTGATGACGAGAACTAAGACACAACATATGACAAATAATAGACTCACACGTTATGAGCACGTAATTTTTGCTTCAGAGAATGGGACTTTGAAATGTTGTTCTGTTCTGAATCTTGCTACCCTAATGCCTTTATCAAATGTTGATGATGAAGATTGTGAGGACCATGACTGTCTCAATGTTACTGAACTCTGCACCAAACCGAGGCCTGACATTGTTGACAAACCTCTACCTGAGTCTGATGAAATCCTTTTTGTAGACGGTTCATGCTTAAGAGACAATGTAGGTAATTTGAAAGCAGCATTTGCTGTGTGTGTCATTTCTGGAGTTATGTAAGCTGTTTGTTTATGATGGAGCGAGGATGAAAACTAAATTTTTGTATACCCCTCGTGAAATCTCTTCTCCATAACAGTAATATGTATTATTCGTGTGGTTTTGAAAATAACCAACATAGAATAGAACGTACACACAAAATACACGTGGGATACTAATTTGCTTAGGTTGCGAATCATAATTTACTAATTAAGTGAAATTGTTACACTAATCTTATGCGCAAATGTCATAATTTAACCAAAACCTGTGTGTATACGCTTTCTGTATGTCTAATTGTGGCATAAATGATGGGAGAATGGTGAGTAAAACATGCTTATTTGTTACCAAATATGCTAGGGAATAACTAACTGGGTTACCTTAGAATGGGGGAGGTAAACAGGAGGGCTATACTTCAAAAGGTAACGTTTAATTGTGTTTGTTTCTATAATAGTTCCCATTATGGCCTATAAAAAGATGGAGGTTTTCCGCTACTCCGAGTTTGTGATGATGCACGCATTCGCGACTAAGCTCGAGAGAAGTGCAAGCAGCCTGTGCCTGTATGGCGTGGGTCAAGGACAGTGTGGCCTGAATGTTCGAGCTGGTGCCAACAATTTGAATGTCCGCATCGTGAGCATGGGAATATCAAGAGAAATAACAAATTAAAGGACACAAGCGGAAAGGACTGCTAAAAGACAATTAAATCTTTATTTTTGATTATAACGATGAGTTTGCGAAAATATGGACAATGAGGACATGAGGTTATGCTCATCCACCCCTTGATTTAACCAATCAGAATGAATGAAAACCACAAAAGTTACCAGTTTTAGATAGATAAGTTAGAGAAAAAGGGTATAAAAGAGGACGTTTGGAAGTAAGAAAAAAGCTTGCTTTTCGATTTTATTTTGCACCACGACATGCTGTCGGATCAATTGATTTTGATGGTGCAAGGATTTTGACATTTTTCTGGCCTTTATCTTTTGAATGGGTACAGAGTCCTGAAGGGAGGTGAACATCAAGAAAGAATAGAGAGGTGGATTTTTGGGAACTGTTCAGCCCTTATACTGATATCCGTGTCCTCAAATCTTGGTAATATAATTTTTACTTATTTTCCTGAACTGTTATGCTAATAGGTGATTAATGTTTAAAATGTCATTGGAATAGAGTGAATAAAAGTAAGGTCATGCTAGTAGATTTTAGAAATACAAATTAAATAAATGGAGAATTAAGCTGGTCTTGTTGTCCATCAGTTAACTTTTACCAGCAGATCCATTGACAATAATGGTGGGGTGTTGTAATGTTTCTAGAAATAAAACCATGGTAATATCAATAAACTGCAGATGTAAATAGTGTATACAATTTTAGTATGAAATAAGACACTCCGCTAGAATCCAGCAGCTCTCCTCTAAGTCTTCACCAATCCTGGGAGCAGGGTGAATGTGCGTATAAATGATTTGCGGTGTTATGGGCCCCACTGACGAGTAATGTTAGAATAGCTCCTTAAGAGTACGGTGATGGTTTGCAGGTAATTTCTGGAGCCCCGCTGGATCAGTTTTACTTGGTAGCAGAGCATTGGTTGTTATAGGTTAACTAGGATAAGCAATGTATAGGGCAATGTATACAGAATTTTGATGTACAGAATTTATGACTAACATTATATGATAAGTCTGTATTGTATTATATGTGGTCCGGAATTGAGGTTTCTGGGAAGTAGGAAGCTGGTTACTCCGCCTAGGAAGAGGAACATGTGGCATGTAAGTCGCACAAGTGTGGCATGTAAGTCACACATCACATAGTCTGTTTCAAAGTGGTGACACCGTCGTATGTTACAAGTTTAGGGACCTTTACGTGTAAAAGTGATGAATGCATAGCGAAGGCAACCTATAACATTTTGGGCTTAAGCAAAGGAATCATTGCGTATTCTGACTTAAAACTTATCCCTGAGAGAGTAATAGAGTTTAACCTAAGCTTGAAAGAAGAGTAAGGTAGAGGGATGTGCTACTTTATCGGCGAAGCTAAAATTCTGTTAGAGAAGAGGTAAGCGCTGTCTACTGGAAATACAGAATACTTGTGCGATTGAGGAAACTATCACTTTGGTTTTAGCGAAACAGACAAATGGAGATGTTTTATGTCTTTACTAACTGATTTTAGTTGTATAAAAGTGTAAATACAGTGTGCCGATAAATTTTGTAAAGGAGGGGTCAGTCGAAGATGCAAAGGCGGGAGCAGGGCTGACGTCAAAAGTGTCGCGCTGGCTTTGGTCCGCGTGACTAGAAATGAGTAAGCGCTGATTGGTGCGTTAGTGTGAATCGCACTGTGATAGGTCAGTGTAGCGAAGCAGTTCGTTTTGAATGTCATGAAATCATCAGGAAAAATTGATTTTATTATGGAGAAGAAAAAGAAAAACCTACATGATTCAAAAAGATTAAGAATGTATTTAAAAAGGATAAGGCAATAGTGACAAGAGAGGGAAAACCGCTTCCTCCGCCTAAAACCCCTGCATCGTATATGATGACAAAATATGGCTACCATACATGTATATGGTTAGAAAATTGGGCTAGGTATACCAATAATGATGGTGCATTAGCATTTCCAGATGTAGGTTCCTTTAGTCTTGCTGTACTGTGAAATTTGAGAGAAAATATGACAAAGCTTGAACCAAGACCTAGACCGACTCAATTTGAAGCATTAGTTGAGTGGGAAGATGAGATGCATGAATTGGAGCAAGAAAGGTTTGAAGAATTCAGAGGAGCGAGAAGTAGATTACGAGATTATGGAAAGAGACTCATGAGAGTAGAATGCCTAGATGGAGAAACGCTGACCTGTGCGATGGAATGTATCCTGTAAGAACAGTTGATGAAATGCTAGGACGGAAATGTACAGAGAAAATAAATAATGTGGAGTCAGAAAGGAAAGCTTATGAGGATTGTGAAACTGAGGATGTAGTTCTGGAGGAGATATTAAATAGAAGATCACCTCCATATCAACTGAGTTCTGTAAATGTGACTCCAAATGCTCCACCGATGGAGGACCGATTTACTGGTACTCCAAGATGATTTTCTAATGTTAGAGATCTTCCGGAAAGGGTAGAAATGAGATATGATTCTAATGCCCCATTAATTGAAACCAGACTTACTGGTACACCCAGACAAAATGATGAAAACAGAGGAAATGTAGCTAGAATGGAGAGGCGAATTGAAGATCAACCAAGTACTTCTGAATATTACGTTCTACAAATGAATTAACTGAAAAGGTTCAAGAGCCCACTAATAATATAGAAGCTGTAACTGTCCCAGTAACAATAGGTGCTGTAATTCCAGTGTTCAAAAATCAGAAAATAAAAGAACTGTCCTTAACAATCCCTTTGAATCCAAGTTTACAAAAAGTAAGAGAAAACGTTTATCCAGACTTGTCCAAAGTTAGGCGTACTAGCCATTTGACACCGCCTGACTTGACTTTTAGCCAAAGTCTCCAGTATAAGTTCCTAACTGGTACGGAATCAGATTCGGCAACTCCTAAGAAAAGTATGGAGAAAATCGATTTGTCACAAACTCCAGTAGGAACAGCAGAGCAGGAATTAAGTGATTGGATTAAAACTTTAAAAGTAAGAGACCAAGAACCTAAAGTATTAGATGTGGTTAGAATGAAAATTGACATGGAAGAATTCATAATTGGAACAATTGGAACAGATAGGTTAAAAGCATACCAAGATGATGAATTAATGTTTATGTGTAAAAGTATTACTTGGAGAGCGAAAACCATGCATGATTGATTAGAAGGATTGGCAAGCGAACTAAATGTAGATTTTGAAAAGCATAAAGTGTTACAGAAACCTTACAGAGTATATTTTACTGAAAAAGGTATTGACAACATGAACACTGCTGGAAGATTAACCCAGATAAAGGAGCTAATTGTGTTGCTGAGAAAATAGGGAGATGTGGATAAGTGGAAAGCTAAATGGGCAAAGAAAAGAGAAAAGAGCAATGATAAAACAACGTTAGCGTTCCCCGTAAGAGAAAAAGAGCCTGTAGCAAAAGAGTTCCCTATGAAAGAAATACCGGGAGGAGGGTATGTACATGTTCCTTAGACTAGACAGTGTATATTGTCATTCACAAATGATTTCCCCAGACTGAGAGAAAAGCCAATGGAATGGTATCGACAGGTGGATTGATTTGTTAAAAGTTTCAAAGGTATTATGGGAGGTAGGTCCATTCACACAAATGCAATTGGACTTTATTGAGCTACCACCTTGTAATCAACTTCGATATGTACTTGTGATCACTCACCTATTTTCTCGGTTAGTGGATGCCTTTCCTACAAGGAGGAATGATGGAGTGACTGTTGCAAAACTGTTGTTGCGTAAAATTATTCCACGCTACGGTTTCCCACTAACCATTGAGATAGATCATGGAACATATTTTCACTACAAGCTAATGCAGATGGACATTTGTCGGAAATTGCATTGTGCTTACAGACCAGAGGCATCTGGGGTAGTTGAGCAAGTAAATGGAACCATAAAAAACAGAATTGCAAAAATGTGTTTGGCTACTGGACTGAAATGGCCTGATGCTTTGCCACTTGTTCTAATGACCCTAAGGAGCATACCTGACAAAAAGACAGGACTAAGTCCACATGAGATTCTGATGGGAAGAGTGATGAGACAAGCATTTGTGCCAGTTGATAAACTGTTGACTATTAATGATGAAATCATACTGAATTACTGCAAAAACCTGTCTGACGTGGTAACTTCTGTGTTCCGTCAGGTGGGAACTGAGGCAAACTCGAAAGAAAAAGATCCAGCTCTTGATCTAGTCCCTGGAGATTGGGTCCGGATAAAGGTACACAGGAGAAGAAATGGCTTAGTCCCTCATTGGCAGAGACCCAGACAATTCATTTTGGTCAGCACAACTGCAGTTAAATGTGCTGGAGTGAAGAGATGGGTCCATGCAAGTCATACCATCCGTGTGCCTGAGCCTGAGAATCCACAAGACGAAGGAGAAAGCACAACTGACTCAGATTCTGAAGGTGAACTAGAGAAAGATCCAGATACTGGAGCTCGACCTGTTCGTCGACATTTGCAAATATCAGATACAAGCTCTGTGTCTGAAGGAGAAAGTGAAACTATTAAAGTACCAAATTCTGAAGATCGATCTGAAAGTCGAGATTTGGTAAGAAATGATACCAGTAGGGACACTGAGCAAAGTGAAAATAAAACTGGTAGTAAGAAAAATACTGAAGGGCAGTCTGAAAGCTCTGAAAGCAGGAACCGGAATCTCAAAACTGGTGAAAAGGAAATAACTCACGATGAGGATGAGCTTCCAAGTACCAGCTATGGAGAAGTTCCTAACAGAGTGAAAGAACTGACCAAACAGAAAAAAAGCTCAGAGAAAGAAACAGATATTATAAAGTTCACAATAAATGAAACTGTAGAGAGATCTGAAACTGAATCTGATGACAATGAAGGCAAAACTCAATTGAGAAGAAGGTCAGGAAAAAGAGCTTGGAGAGTGGAACGTAACACTGTTGGACCTGAAACAAAGAAAGCTAGCAAAGAAGATAATTGGCCTAAAGAAACTGATGGACTGAAATTTAAGCTGGTTAATAAACCAAAAGTACCAGAAGATCAAGTAAACAAAATAACCAGTCAAAAGGAATTGTTGGGAAAAAGATAGAAATTGTGCAAAGGCCAAAAAGAGTGAGAAGACCAAATTAAAAATACAAGTCACCTGAATGGACATACATGGTTTTACCTCCAATAAGTGAAGTGAATAGCAGCCAAGAAAATTTGAGTTGCCAAAGTGAAGAAAAAGAAAGTGAGTGAACTGTAACTCCAAAGAAAGAGAAGAAAAGTACCAAAACTGGGAAATTGTGAAAGAGAAAAGTGGAAAGGAACAATAATGTTTGAAATGTTGGTGATAAGGACACTCTAAGTGCAAAGAAAGGGTACACAAATTCCGGAAAGCGCTGTGTAAAAAAAAAATGGCTACTAATGATGTAACTAAATCAATGTGTACTATCTTTAGAAAATGGTGTAGAATGAGGTTAATATGTACTGGACTATTAATGTTAGTATGGTTGATTTTAGCTAATATTATCCCTTTCCGGCCTGATTTTGATAAAGCAAAAGTAAATGAGAGTGCGAAAGAAAGGAATATTGAGTCAAAAGGTGAAAAATTGCTTGTATATAGACCTGAAATAAATCAAGATAACTTCTATAAGCGACTTTTCTAGTAATTCGTTTTCAAGGTTATTGTCTGAATGTGCGAGAATGATGGATGCAAGTGATTGCTCTGTGTGTGTAAAATTACCAGCATCTGTATCAGAGGGTGTGACATACCACCATCTTCCATTAACATATGGAGTTACATGTAGTGTATTAACAAGTTTGTTTTATAGAACAGGTAAATTGGAGTATTATTATTCTGATTCTGATGATGTTTTTGTGAAATTGAAAAATGTAGCCGAACTGAATCAAATCAAACCTGCAAAACTTTTTGAAGAATATTTTTTGGAAACACAAGAGTTGACCCATGATTATGCGTTTAAACATAATTTGACTTGTAAAATGAGAAATGAAGAAAAAGCCTTTTTGGATATGGTAGAAGGAAGGAGAATTCAGTATAAAAGAAGAGAAAAAGCAAAGCAAACTAAATCTTCAATTTGGACAGTTGAGGATGATAATATAGAAGGGCATGATGTGAATGTGGCTATAAATATAGATACACCATTATTAGCGAAATTATGTATTCGGAGAGATAACACTCTGTATGATAATTATTTTGTGGGTGCAAGTCATTGTGAAGATACATACATTATAAAAGGGGGTTGGGGATTTAAAGGTGGTAATGGCCCAGTCTTTCTTGGAATACACTTTCTTTGTGGGAAGAAAGCTTATTATAGATTGCCCGATCACTACTACGGGACATGTTATGTAGGTATGGTCTTTTCTAAAATTTTCCATGTAGATAGAGGTACTAAGGGAATTCATGAAGTCGTAGAAAAAGAGAAAGTGTGATAGAAATAATAGGAGATGTTTTTGGAGCACTGATACCGGCAGTGGGTATATCCTTTAATGCAAACAGAATTCGGAAATTGTCTACGATAGTAGATCGTTTGTCAACAGATACAGCTGGAGGATTTTTAATGGTACATACTGAAATGGTTGCTATGAGAGCTATGGTGATGCAAAATCGACTTGCTCTAGATATAATTTTGGCAAAAGAAAGATGAGTTTGTGGAATTTTAAAGGTACAACACTGCTGTACCTGCATTCCAGACAAAAGTCAAACATTGAAAGATATATTACAAATCTTACAGAGTTGCATGAGGAAGTTGAACCGCTGGAGGTTGATGATGTTCTTGAGAAACTTGGTAGAAGTTTTTCAGCAGTTAGAAATTGGTTTTATGAAATAGGTAGATCCATAATAGGGAAGGTACTAATTCCAGTAACAATAATAATAGTAGTAATTTTAATTTTAAGATTAGGTAGCAAACTCAGAAAAAAGAAGAAATATTAAAAGGTCTATACAGAAAGAATTTGAAGAAAGACAAGAAAGGGAACATGAAAAGGGTGATATAGAGATGGAAGAGTTCAAAGAGAAACTATATCAAGATAGAAAGAAACTAGAAGAAACTTAAATATAACTCATACTAATTGAAAGAATTTGAAACATGTTGAGATAAAACGTACAAAATGTTGGGTGTTATTTGGTGATAAATCACCAAAGGAGGGGGTTGATGGAGCGAGGATGAAAACAAAATTTTTGTATACCCCTCGTGAAATCACTTCTCCATAACAGTTATATGTATTAATCGTGTGGTTTTGAAAACAACATAGAATAGAACGTACACACAAAATATACATGAGATACTAACCTCATGCGCGCTAGCGGAATTCCGCTCCTGCGCTGAGATTTTTAAAAACGCATGTTACGTGATGAGCTGGACTCGTCATCAGCGTGCGAGGAGGCTACGTCATGACGAGCCCAGCTCGTCATCAGCGTGGAAGGGGCTAATTTGCTTATGTTGCGAATCATAATTTACTAATTAACTGAAATTGTTACACTAATCTTATGTGCAAATGTCATATTTTAACCAAAACCTGTGTGTATACGCTTTCTGTATGTCTAATTGTGGCATAAATGATGGAGAATGGTGAGTAAAACATGCTTATTTGTTGCCAAATATGCTAGGTAATAACTAACTGGGTTATCTTAGAATGGGAGGAGGTAAACAGAAGGGCTATACTTCAAAAGTTAACGTTTAATTGTGTTTGTTTCTATAATAGTTCCCATTATGGCCTATAAAAGATGGAGGTTTTCCGCGACTCCGAGTTTGTGATGATATACGCATCTGCGCTTGAGAGAAGTGCAAGCAGCCTGTGCCTGTATAGCGTGGGTAAAGGACAGCGTGGCCTGAATGTTCGAGCTAGTGCCAACAATTTGAATGTCCGCATCGTGAGCATGGGAAAATCAGGAGAAATAAAAAATTAAAGGACACAAGTGGAAAGGACTGCTAAAAGACAATTGAGACTTTGTTTTTTGATTATAACGATGACTTTGCGTAAATATGGACAATGAGGAAATTAAGTTATGCTCACCCACCCACCATCTAACCAATCAAAATTAATGAAAACCCCAAAAGTTACAAGTTTAAGATAGATAATTTAGGGAAAAAGGGTATAAACGAGGACGTTTGGAAGTAAGAAAAAAGCTTGCTTTTCAATTTTATTTTGCAACACGACATGCTGTCGGATCGATTGATTTTGATGGTGCAAGGACTTTGAAATGTTTTTGGACTTTAACTTTTGAATGGGTGTGGAGTCCTGATGGGAGGAGAACATCAACAAAGAATAGAGAGGTGGTTTTTTGGAAACTGTTCTGTCCTTATACTGAAATCTTGGTAATATAATTTTTACTTATTTTCCTAAACTGTTATGCTAATAAATATAAATGTTTGAATTTAACTTATTTTTCTCACTAGGTTATTAATTTTTAAAATGTCATTGAAATAGAGTGAATAAAAGTAAGGCCATGCTAGGAGATTTTAGAAATAAAAATTAAATAAATGGATAATTAAGCTGGTCTTGTTGTCCATTAGTTAACTTTTATTAGCAGATCCATTGACAATAATGGTGGGGTGTTTTAATGTTTCTAGAAATAAAACCATGGTAATATCAATAAACTGCAGATGTAAATAGTGTATACAATTTTAGTATGAAATAAGACACTCCGCTAGAATCCAGCAGCTCTCCTCTAAGTCTTCACCAATCCTGGGAGCAGGGTGAATGTGCGTATAAATGACTCGCGTTTTTATGGGCCCGACTGACGAGTAAGTGAGAATAGCTCCTTAAGAATACGGTGATGGTTTGCAGCTAATTTCTGGAGCCCCGCTGGATCATTTACAGGGAGTATACTCCGCACAGGTAGCTGAAAGCATTGCTCTGACTCAGACTCATGCCTGTTTGGCTGCTCATCAAATCCGAATCACTGTTTACACCGACTGTCAGTATGGGTTCGGATTGGTTCATGACTACGGACAGCTATGGTCACAGAGAGGTTTCCTAACATCATCAGGATCTCCGATAAGGAATGGGGAATATTTGAGACAATTGTTAGAAGCTTTACAGCGTCCACTGGAAATTTCTGTGGTAAAATGTGCAGCCCATGGGAGGGGAAATGACTTTGTTACTCTCGGAAATAGATATGCAGATGTCCGAGACCTCTGAATCCGAGCTGAGTGAAGTGGAGCAAGCTTAAGAGTGTCTAAGGAGGTCGAGGAGAGCAAAGGTGCCTTGTCAGAAATACGCTGCCCCGGAGTGGACTTATATGGTAACTGATGCCGGGAGTGGTGGGGACCGAAAGACTAAGGTCTTCACAAGTGATCAGCAGAAGACCCAAGCTGTTTTTGTGCTGCAGAAGGGTCCATTTTTACTGGAGTTTATACAGGAAAGATCCCAGAAAGAACTGAGCTCATCTTGATGTTAGCCATGGCAGACACCTGGGATGAGCTAAAGCATCTGCAGGGAGAGGTATCAGTAGAGGAAAATGCTGTGTGGATCAAAGCAGGATGTGAGATAGGAGATGAAGGGATTTGGGTTTCAAGTGATGGTCAAGCAGTGTTGCCGGATGACCGGATGTCCTATGGCAAGACAGATTCATGGAGCAGTGCACCTTGGAAGGGATGCTATGGTGCGAGTGTTCAGGAAGACGTGGTATAATCCACGGTTCCATGCGTTTGCTGAAGCAGTGTGTTGTCGCTGCATTACATTTCAGCAAATGAATGCTGGAAAGAAAACTGTGGTTGCATTGTGTCATATTGGAAGATCTGGAGGACCTTTTAACAGGATACAGCTCTATTTTATCGAGATGCCTAGGTGCAATAGTCTGAGGTAGGTTCTGGTTTTGGTGTGTGTTTTCTCACGATGGGTGGAAGCGTATCCAACAAAAAGTTGTGCTAGCCTTACAATAGAAAGGTTGTTGCTTAGGGAATTGATTCCACTGTTCGGTTTTCCAACTTTATTAGAGTCCGATAGAGGAACACACTTCCACAGTGAAATCATGAAGCTACTTTGTGCTGCTTTAAATGTCGACCAGAGACTGAATTGTAGTTATCGACCAGAGGCTTCTGGAATTGTGGAACAGATTATTGGAACTTTGAAAATGAGGATGGCGAAAGTTTGTTCGTCTACGTCTATGAAATGGCCAGATGCATTGCCACTGGTGTTGATGAGTGTTTGTAGTACCCCTGATTGAAGAACTGGTCTTTCACCCCACGAGATCCTGATGGGGAGGGCTATGCGGTTACCAGAGCTGCCAACCACAGCCTTGATAAATATCACAGATGAGTTGATCCTTGACTATTGCAAAGGACTGGCTGATGTGGTCCATTTTGCGTCTCACCAGGTGGAAGCTGTAACTGCCCCGACCTCGAGGGACCTCTGTCATGACCTGTGTCTGGGTGATTGGGTGCTAGTTGGAGGTGATTCTGGTGACAAATACAGTGATGATGTGGGGAGGCTTGCCGAACTGGATACATGCCTCCCATACATGCAGAGTTTCAGAACCACTGAAAGAAACAGCTCCTCTCGTAGAAGAAAATCAAGCTGTGGCAGCAAGGCCACTCGAGAGGGCAAGCCAAGCTGAGGGGGTTGATGACAAAGCTAGTTCACCAGAGCAAGCTGAGGAAGGTTACTCTACACAAGACCCAGGCATTGACTCTGAGGGAGAAGGTAACGTTGTAAATGGTATAGAGTGAGACTCAGCTGAAGTAACTGGTGCGCAAGGTATTCGGGGCAGAGGAGAAAAGCGGACACTGCAGAGGAATCGTGGCCTGAGAGACAAAGAAGGCTACGTCTGAGATTAGCTCCTGAAAGAGACCTTGCTCCTGTGTCAGAGACCTCTGAATCCGAGCAGAGTGAAGTGAAGCAAGCTTAGGAGTGTCTAAGGAGGTCGAGGAGAGCAAAGGTGCCTTGTCAGAAATACGCTGCCCCGGAGTGGAATTATATGGTAACTGATGCCGGGAGTGGTGGGGACCGTAAGACTGAGGTCTTCACGAGTGATCAGCTGAAGACCCAAGCTGAAAATCGAGGTGGGATTGATAGCTCCTGGATTGGAAGTAGAGGGAGTACTGACAATAACAGTTCCAAGACCTCCAGTATTGAGCAGAGTGTGGATTCTGATCCTTCAGGAATTGTCCTTCCCGACTTTTGCATATCAGCCACCAGCTCAAGAGATCGCAGCTGTTCGTCATGGAATTTATCAGTGGGTGTTAATCAAAATTGGGTCTGAGCTTGTAAGAGACTGTGTATGAACTGTGAACTGTAAATAAAAGTCTCAAGAAAAAACTTAGGTTTGAGCAATTTCAATGTGTGTATGCATATAATACACCAATACTCACATATAGTAGTTTAACACATATGTACTTAGTCATAAAGATAGTATTGAGACAGTCATTCACTCACTAACATACCTATACACACACTCATCCACACATACAGTCCTGCACACATGCTGTCTTCAAAACACATATAAACAGTGAGTCACTCATTAATGCATCTATGTGCTAAGTAATATCCCCCACCAAACCATATAAACACTCAGACACTCATGCTGATACTCAAAAAACCAACTAATAACCTAAATAGACACTCATGTAGTTACTCACCAACCCATACAGCCACTTATTCAAAAAATGTGTGAGACTGATACAGATATTTACATATTTAAACATTACTCACTAACCCATGTATTCACTAAGATACAATTAATCAGTCAGTTATACAATCAATTTTACAAAAAAGTCATCCATTTAGACACTTACTTACCCATTTATTCTTCCATCGACCTTTAGATATACATATATAAAAAATGTTTATTTTTCAGAAAGACACACATAAAAAACCACATACACTGCATCTGTGGAGGAAGGTATTTGTTAACATCATCTCCCTTTAACGTATGGTATTACTTGTAGTTTATTGCTTAATATGTTTTATGACAAGGAACACTATGAGTACTATTTTTCTAACTATGATGTAGTGCTTTCAGAGAATCCAGTTTATAAGCTTTTGAATAAGTATGATTATTATAAGCAGGAAGATAGAATAGGGAAGTATTTCATACCCACTGTAACTTTAGATATAGCTTATGCACATCTTCATACACAACTTAACATGCTCATTATCAGATGTAGGGAAGAAGTTTATAGATCAAATAGAAGATAGACATAGACAACTAATAGGAAACCGTTACAACAGAGGAGATAAAGTTGAGTGGACCAAAGAAGAGTTAGCTCATTAAGCAAAAGAGAGTAGTGGCCCAATTGCATTAGATTTTGAGCAAAGAAGGAAATTGTGTGTGAGACAAGTACAAAGCTATTATAATAAGGTCTTTCACCATTGAGGCCTCAGCAAAGAAATGTCTACAAGACGCAATACAAGTGGTACCAAATGTGTATTTTGTGTGTGGGAAGAATGCCTATGTGTGATTGCCATTGAATTGGTACGGTATGTGTTATGTGGCAGTGGTGTTTCCCAAGATTTAACATGTGGAGGATTTGGACCATTTGGAGGGTGGATTACCTCCTAGAAGGAAGTGATGTGTAAGTGCAGGAGAAATTGTAGGAGATGTTTTTGGAGCAATGATAGCAAGTTTGGGAGTGGCATTGAATGATGTCAAGATTAGAAAGTTGTCAACCGTTGTGGACAAGTTAGCAGCACATACAGCTCAGTCATTATTGTTGTTGCTGAAGAGATGGTGTCAATAAAGGCTATGTGGATACAGAATTGTCTTGCTTTAGACGTATTACTGGCAAAAGTGGTCAGAGTCTGTAAAATGCTGAAGGTTCAACAGTGCTGCACTTATATACCTGACAACAGTAAAGATCTGAAGAAATATATAAGCAACATTCCTGAGATACATCACAAAGTGCATGATTTAGCCACAGAAAGAATTTGGGACAAGGTGAGAAAAGGATTTGGCAAGGTAGGGAGTTGGTTTGCATCCCTAGGAAAGGGAATTCTTGGTCGTATCTTGAAACCTATCATTATAGTGGTGGTTTGTGTGATTCTATTGTGGGGATTAGTGAGGATCTATGAATGGCATAAGGCAAATAGAGTTGAAAGATCTCTTAGAGAGCAAGAGCAAAGGATGGAAAGACTGCAGGACAGTCATTACGAGAATATTAAAATCCTAGAGAAGTTCAGACAGGGGAGAATGGCTACAAGCTCTGTTTAGGTTGGTTCTTTCTCCAAGGAGTGTGATTTGTTATGGTGACACTAGTCATCAGAGGGGGGAACTGATAGAGCGCGATGGAGCTCTGAAACTGTAGGGGTGCATCCTAATCGTGGATAGTCCATATCCGCATATATTCTTGTGTTGTATTAACTTTGACCCTTAGAAATTGTGCTGTTATAATAAAAATGTGCAAGTGAAGTAATAGAAAGTATTTTGTGCCATACAAAAGAGAAATGAAATGGCGTTTATATTTGAAACTGTAACCTTTAGTATACTGCAATTGCCTAACGAAAAGCTTACGTGCATTGTAATTTGTTTTGATTTAAATGTACACCCTTATGAAGATTGCACGAAGAAATAATGAGTTATGCTTTACATGTAATATTTGTAGATGTTTGCAGCAAGGAGCCTTATTAACGTGTGTAATTTGATGTGTAAAGGCCTAAATGGAATGTTCAATTATGCTGTGAAAGGCCTATTCATTTATTCATATGTTGGCCGAATTGTGTAGGCCTGGAAATGTAATTTCCCTGGTAAGCTCTGGCATTTAGAGGTAGTCAGCCAATTTCATGTGTATGCAAGGATGTTCTGTTCTCACTTTTCAGTTGCAGGTGGAAGAAGTTGCCTTTGTTAGTTAGAACTAACGTCTTTTGTTTTAGAATTTAGGCCTGGAGGAGAAGTGATACATTGTAGATGGAATGTCGATAATTGGGAGCCAGTGTTCTTTCTCATTGAGGAGGCCTGGGAACCAAGGTCATCAGACTGCACTCGGAGAAGACGGTGGAAACTTACCTAGGAGAGGTGTCCCCTAGCATGAGGTGATCTGAGGGCTTTTTTTTACATTTTTAATTCTGAATTAGGGAAAGTGCCCCGAGGGAGGAGAGTCAGAAGGAGACAGGACGAGTTAGTAGAAGGGTTTAGAGGATTGATCTGGCAAGATTATCTTAGAACGAACTCTGTAGCTTTGGCTACCCCATTTACAATGTAAATGTTATTCTTAGGAAGTCTAAACGAGCTGACACCTTTAACTGTCTTTCTAGGGAAATGCTAAGTAGGGATGTCATCTTAGAGATAGAATACGGATAGTCTAATGCTTTTCACTTTTCAGCCACAGATGAAGTCTCATTCAAATGTCTGAACCGTACTTGCTTGTGTTTTATTTTTAGAGCTTTTTATTCTTTTCATGATTCATCGGAGCAGACTTATTCGTAGGTTAGGATTTGTAGAACCTCGTCTTGAGGTGCTTGTATATTCAGTTGTTTTTGGCTTTGTAATAAACACCTAAACTGAAGTTTGGAGTCTGGGATCTTTTGAATAATGGTTACTACTGGAAGTTGAATTGCTTACATTAAGTTGCTTCTCCCATTACACTTCTCAGCTGGTAAAAAGAGACATTGACCTATGGTTCCTTGTTAAAAATTTGGTAGCGGAACCCGGCATTATCAAAATTATTAGAGCCTTAAATGTATTGCAAATCCTAAAAACATTAATTATCTCAATAGTAATAAAGTAGCAGAACTTTACAAACTAGTCATTTAAAAAAAGCATAATATATGTGGCTGTTATGGTGAAGGGATACACAGTTCCACAATAATACGTGTGTCAGTTATATTAAAAAGAATATAATTCCAGGTAAACCGTTGAAACTTATTGGTTTGAAACCCGACCTCTGCTCAACACCCCCTGATTAAATCACTTTACCTCCCTTTTCCTAAAAAACTATTTCAACGTCAGGCTTTCAGGTGCAAACATATCATATTCTTATATAAAGCGCTCTGATGTCTTTTCAACAAGTTTGCGCTATATAAAGCTGCTTTTAAATGTTTTACTTTCAACACAAATGAATATGTGTGGTGTCTCATCTGCTGGATATTCGATAAGTAAACCCCCCCCCCTTCCTCAAGCGCCCAGGAGAGAGTTAAATGCGGTTCCTAAAGAGCCATGTTTTTAGGAGTCTTCGGAAAGCCAGCAGATTGGGCTCCTGTCAAAGAGAATGTGGGAGAGTGTTCCAGAGGGTGGCAGCGTTATAGGTAAAAGATTGTCCGCCACACCTGGATCTCCTTATTATAGGGGGTAGGGAAAGGAAGGCGGTAGTTGAGCAGAGGCTACTCCTAGGTTGGTATGGGGTGATCAGGGATTGAATGACGGCAGGGCCATTCATCCAGAAAGCTTTGTGGGCCAGACACATGGCTTTAAACTGGATCTTTTCCCTAATCGGCAGCCACTGCAGAATCTCCAGGGCTGGTTTTGCAGACTGTTGGCGCTGGATCTGCAAGAGCAGGCGGGCAGCACAATTTATCCCGAACACCTCACACAAAAAGCTTCCATATGGTTCAAGCATAACTTCTTAAAACTACACCCTGAAACCCTCTTTGCTGACCCGTATTTTTCTCTACACAACGGTCACATTACCACTGACATCATCTTCCACACCAAACGCAGAGCCCAATGGAGCAAAGCATTCCTAACACTACTCTCGATCTCTTCCACTAGAAAATCTCCACATGGTCTAACATTCATCATTGCACCATCACAGCTCTTCCAAGCCGCAGCAACAATTACAATATACAATAATGGCACTATCCTCATGCAATCCACAAATCATAATCTAAATTTATTAGAGAAGATATTCCCCTTCATCAAAAATTATGTATCCAATCCCCTTACTTCAACTCAACCCTCCTCCTCTATCCTACCTACACCTTTTACCAACTCATCCGTCGCCACCTTATCATCCCCATCTATCATCCCCATCCACCCTCACCACCACTCCCCTCAGACTTCAGATCCATATGCCACTACCTCCCAGATCACCCTCCCCCCAACAAATCCCATCCCCCCGCTATCTACCAGCCTACATCCCCACGCCTCCCTATCCACCAGCCCACATCCCCATCCACGCATCCCACCCAACCCCCTATGTATGTATGTATGTGCATTCTTATATAGCGCTCGATTTTACCCTTGGGCATCTCGGCGCTTGCCTTGGGAACCCATCCTGGTTTTTCCCTGTGAGATCACCTGTGCTGGGCATCCCCAAGGTGAAAGCCAGGCATCCCGCAGCGGGGGGCCATTGTGGAGATTAAGCAAGCTTGTTGCCCAGAGCTGCATAGTGTGAACTCGTGCTTAGAGTGGGCACCGAAGCGAGAATTATCGAGTCCGTGGACAATTGGGTTCAGGACCCTGCCGCGTCGGGAATCGAACCCTGGTCCCGGGTCTGACCTCAGCTTCAGGGTATGCCTCCTCTAACCAGTGAGCCACACTTCACCACTTCTCCTATGCCTCATACACCTGCACATACAAATGCACCCCACCCCCAACATATAGATCTTTTGCGCACACTAGCATCTCCTTCCCGCAATCCTATCATGAACATGCTCCCCCTCTACCCCTCACTCCTCTGCCACCTACATCCACTTTTTGTACCTACCAACAACCTATACTAGAACATATGGCTCCCCTATCAACATTCCCCCCTACCACATATACACCACCACCCATCACTCTTCACATGCCCATCCAAGTTACATCACAACCCCATGCATGCATATCGCATTCACACCCCCGCTCACATCTGCCCTTGATTTCACGTTGGATGAGACATCACACACATCTATCCCACTCACAATAACCCCTGATACCAGTTTCGACATGATCATGTCTGCACTCCTCCAAATCAAAGAGGAAATCCACATTCTCAAACAGATGATTACCAGACAACCAATGCACATTAGACATGCAAACACGTCTAGATTAAGATTCCCTCCAACTCGACCTCCACACACCACCAGTCGGAATCGCCTCTCCTGGAAATCCATCCATCCCCTAATCTCCCTTCCCGCCCAATTCGTAGCACCAACCCACTCTCTGAGAATGATATCCGCTCCCTCCTACTCTCCTACAATCCCCCCCTCATCACCCCCACCGCTGCAATTCACACGGCCATCTGAGCTATTACCCCCAACCCGCACAGATCCGCCTCCCACCACAATAGAGGAATCATTGACAATAATCTTAGATGAATCACACTCACACTCGATCCCACCCCTTCCCTCATTACCCCCAGGCTGAAATGCAGCCTCCTGAACTGTAGATAAGCCGCCAGACACGCAGTAGATGTCGCCGACCTCATCATCTCTCAGGAGGTGGACTTGCTTGTGCTAACAGAGACGTGGCTAACCGAATCCTCCGCACCCCTCCTGGACATTCTGGTACCTCCAAACTTCGACATCATCAGACTTGACAGAAGTGAAAAAACTGGGGGAGGAATGGCATGCATACACAGGAGTACTATCTCAGTAAATAGAGCCCTATCCCCCACATTCTCCTCTTGTGAATACATGTGCATCGACATCGCCAGTAATGGTACCCCAGTATGCTCCCTACATATCATATATCATCCACCTCGGGATAACCTAAGCTTCACTGAACATTTCATGGAGATGGTCACAGCAAACACCAGACGTCAAATCACTCAAATTTTCCTAGGCGACTTCAATCTCCATTGGAACAACACCAATGATACATATGTCAACAGTCTCAAAAACTTCATGGGCGCACTTGACCTCACCCAAATCTGCAACACCCCCACACACAAAAAAGGCGCAATCCTGGACTTAATAATTTCCAAAAGCAACTCCATTCAACTTGACTCAATCCTTCCATGAGACTGGTCAGACCACTACATCATCAATTTCTTCATCAAGGAAACCGTGAAACTCAACGCAGCACAATCCACCAAACCAAAGATTTAACACCACTGCCACATAACACATACCGCACCAATTCAATGGCAATCGCACATAGGCATTCTTCCCACACACAAAATACACATTTGGTACCACTTGTATTGCGTCTTGTAGAAATTTCTTTGCTGAGGCCTCAATGGTAAAAGACCTTATCATAATAACATCATCCAGTGAATGTGGTTTGCTTCGTTATTTAAATATGCATTATATACCTAGCAATTTGCATTGAAGAATGAGTGGATATATATAAATAAATATTTGGATGGAGGATTTAGTAGCAGTGTAATTGACTGTTTACTTGACCAATTTATAGTGCCTCGCTAAATATAGTGGATAGTGACTAAACTGTGTGAATATCTGTATCACTTTGTCAGTTGTTGTGTAAACTGGTTCTACAGTTGGTTACTAGCTATGTGAAAGTCTATATTAGTTATTGATTAGTTAACTGAGTATTTGTATGGGAGAGTGAAAGTGTGTGTGGTTCAGTGGGGGGTGTGTGACTGTCCAAAGATGTGTGAATAGTTGAATCAGTAGATATATGAAGTTAAAACTACATGTTCTAACAGTTTGGGTGAGTGAATCTCTTTATGGGTGTGGTGATGAGCAAATATATTTCTCAACGGTACATGTCCAACAAACTAGAAAAATAAAAGGCACTGTAAGTGTCAGTTTTTGTATATAAATAAGTATACATAAGACTCAATGATTGTGTGAGTGACTGTATGGATAACTGTATACTTGTAATATTGATTTTATAATTCACTAAGTATGACTTACTATCTAAATGAATAGATGAAGTGGTGTTTGTATAAGTGTGTAGCTAAGTAAATATGTAAGTATGATCCATTGTTTGCATAAGCGAGTAGGATGACTTCAAATGTGAATAGGATGTGTGCTGTTGTTTAATGTCGAAATAGGTGTGTAAGTATTTTTGATAGTGTTCTATTGTTCATTGACAGCATGTATGAGTGAATCTACAGGTAAGTGATTAGATGTGTGTATACATCTATGAATCACTGAGTGGGTTTTTAGATACTTGTATTGCTGTGACAATGGACTCAAATATGATACTCTGTATTTTACAAAGAGTGATGAAAGATTTTACTAGTGTATGAAAAGGTGTATTTGATTGTCACGTGGATGATGTCATCAGTGATGTCATCAGTGATGTAATTTGAGATGTCATCAGTGATGTCACTGATCATGTCATGAATGATCTAATATGTCACATCATCAGCAGTGGATTGCGGGTGCGCGAAATATAGTTACTACAACTAACTATATAGGAGCAATTTCAATGGTTTTGTATGAGTGAAATGTCCAGCTAACTATAACACCCCTAAAACTTATAGTTTTTTGAGTGAATTTCAAAGGTTTTTTAAAAGCTAATTCCTAACTATATAAGGCCTGAGACCTATGGTTTTTTCAGTGAATTTAAAAGGTTTTTTAAATGCTAATTTCTAACTATATAAGGCCTGAAACCTATGGTTTTTTCAGTGAAATTGCAAGGTTTTTTAAATACTAATTCCTAACTATAAAAGGCCTGAAACCTATGGTTTATTAAGTGAATTTGCAAGGTTTTTAAAATGCTTATTCCTAACAATATAAGGCCTGAAACCTATGGTTTTTTCATTGAATTTCGAAGGTTTTTTAAATGACAATTTTTAAATGTATTAATTGTTATTTTTTTTTAATGATTTACTATATTTTTGCAGGCAGGTGTTCAAAGGGCAGAGTGTTGCCCCCTTTTTACAACACTCTGCAGCGCAACCCCTGGCGCGTTTGCAGAGAAGGAACTAATTCCCCTTGCATACTGGGAGTCCCTGGGGGCAACTAGCCCACCAGGAGCCTCCAGTATAAGCCAATGGGCTGCATTGCAGAGAGGTGTAATGAGGCCACACCCTTTTATACACCTCTCTGCAACGCAGCCCCCAGCCGTGTTTGTAGAGGAGGAACTAATTCCCCTTGCATACTGGGGGTCCCTGGGGGCCAACTAGCCCACCAGGAGCCTCCAGTATGCGCCAAGGGGCTGCGTTGCTTTGCCCCGGGGGCGGCGGTCCCCGGGGCAGTGTGGGGGGGATTGTGGACCCCCCACACTTATTTATCACTATGCCTCCGCGATTTGGTCCCCCGGGCGGTAATTTTTTAAAAAACATACTAGGTTTTAAAAAAAATAAATGTGGGCCTTTTTTGTCCTTGTGGGACCACCTGGGCAGGCCTAGGGGGCCAGGGTGTATCTACCCTGCCCCCTTTTTGTGTTTTTCATGTTTTTTTCTGCTTTCTTGTGCCTCGGTCTATCGAGCACAAGATGGATGCCAACACTTCCTGGTTAGAAGTGTTGACAGCCAATGAGCATGCAGCTTTCTCGGGAAGGCATGCTGATTGGCTGCCACTGTCTGTCAACACTCCAAAACAGAAAGTGTTGGCAGCCATCTTGTGCCTCGGTAGACTGAGGCACAGGAAATCAGAAAAACAAACATGTAGAATTCAAAAAGGGGGCAGGGTAGAAGCACCCTGGCCCTCTAGGCCTGCTCAGGGGGTCCCACAAGGACCCCCAAGGCCCAAAAAATAAATGTTTTGTCAAACAATCGCAGGGTGCGCGCACAGAGCGCACTTATAGATATATAATTTTTTTCAAATTCAATTTTCTCAACAACTACTGGAGGGATTTACACCATGTAACAAAAAGCGTGATCTGCGAACAGAACTCTACCTTTTTGCCAAGTTTGGTGTAATTCCGTTCAGCGGTTCGGGCTTTAGCTTTGTCTAATCGTCCTATGAAAAATAACATGGGGAAAACATGTTTTGGGACCCCCTTTTTTCTCAGCCCCCACTTGACGAATCCCCCCAAAACTTTCAGGGAAGGAGCGGAGCGGGCCATCTTCTTTGAGATATTCGCGGAGATTCATCAACCGGTGCCAAGGTTATTCCCAATAGAATGTTGCGGATTTCCTATGGAAACTAGGTCCTAACTATATATACCTACTGGCGACCGCCAGTAGGTAATGTATATATATATAATATTTTTTAAATTACTCTTTTCACCCTAAAAAGTAATTCCACCCTGCTCCCTTAAACCCTTCCATGCTCATGACGGAATGGTTCCGTCATGAGCATCGGTGCTCCTGTGCTGATGATGGAACCATTCCGTCATGAGGCCAGGGGCACGAAATCCCTCTGCTGCAGACAGCAGAGGGATTTCCTTTTCACCCCTCTGAAGCTCTTCCCCAGCTCCCGAGGCCCCCTCCCTGGTTTCTGTTCAATGACGATCAGCGCGCACTTTGCGCTGTCGTCATTGAACACAAACCGAAACTAAAATGAGCCTTTATGCTCATTTCAGTTTCACTTTCTACATGCTCAGTGAGCTATCTCAGCCCCCTGAGTACGCAGAAAGACGGGAGAGGTATCATTGGAAAGGGGAGAATCTCCCCTTTCCAATGGTACCCCTCCTAAGTGGATCCCTGCTTGGGGATTGCCCCAGGAAGGCGATCCCCAAGCAGGGATCCACCCGCTATACAACAGGGCGGGGGAAGCGGCCCCTTGGGCAAGGAAATGTGTTGATCCACGCAGATTCCAGAACTTTCCACCACAGAAATGTCCGGAAAATGCATTTTTTTTTGTCAATTTCTTAGCTTTGCAAGGGATTCTGAGTAACAGAACCTGGTGGTAGGCAGTCGAGTCACCCCATCGTGAATTCCCCGGGGTGTCTTGTTTTTTAAAAATGTATAGGTTTGCTAGGTTTCCCTAGGTGCCGGCAGAGCTAGGGTTCAAAAACAAAAGGTAGGCTATTTGCCAAAAAGGGCAAATTTTCACTGCGCAATTGCGGTGTGACCATGTTGCGTTTTGCGCTGTTTCCTGTCGCAGGCACTAGGCAGACCCAGGCAAGTGAGGTACCATTTTTTTTCGGGAGACCTGGGGGAACTCTGGGTGGGTGGGAATTTGTTGATCCAAGCAGATTCCAGAACTTTCCACTACATAAATCTGAGGAAAATGCTTTTCTTTGACAATTTTTTAGATTTGCAAGGGATTCTGGGTAACAGAACCTGGTGGGAGGCAGTCGAGTCACCCAATCCTGACTTCCCCTGGGTGTCTAGTTTTTAAAAATTTATAGGTTTGCTAGGTTTCCCTAGTGCCGGCAGAGCTAGAGTTCAAAAACAAAAGTAAGGCTCTTTGCCAAAAAAAGGCACCTTTTCACTGCAAAATTGAGGTGCGACCACGTTGCGTTTTGCGTTGTTTCCTGTCGCAGGCACTAGGCAGAACCAGCCAAGTGTGGTACCATTTTTTCTGGGATACCTGAGGAAACTCTGGGTGGGTGGAAATTTGTTGATCCACACAGATTCCAGAACTTTCCACCACAGAAATGTGAGGAAAATGCTTTTTTTTTGTCAATGTTTAGCTTTGCAAAGGATTCTGGGTAACAGAACTTGGTGGGAGGCAGTCGAGTCACCCCATCCTGAATTCCCCTGGGTGTCTAGTTTTCAAAAATGTATAGGTTTGCTAGGTTTCCCTAGGTGCCAGCAGAGCTAGGTTTCAAAAACAAAAGGTAGGCTCGTTGCCAAAAAAGGGCACGTTTTCACTGCGAAATTGAGGTGCGACCACGTTGCGTTTTGCGTTGTTTCCTGTCGCAGGCACTAGGCCGACCCAGGCAAGTGAGGTACCATTTTTTTTGAGAGACCTGGGGGAACGCTGGGTGGGTGGAAGTCTGTTGATCCATGCAGATTCCATAACTTTCCACCACAGAAATGTGGGGAAAATTTTTTTATTTTGTCAATTTCTTAGCTTTGCAAGGGATTCTGGGTAACAGAACCTGGTGGTAGGCAGTCGAGTCACCCCATTCTGAAATCCCCAGGGTGTCTACTTTTTAAAAATGTATAGGTTTGCTAGGTTTCACTAGGTGCCGGCAGAGCAAGGGTTCAAAAACGAAAGGTAGGCTCTTTGCCAAAAAAGGGTACATTTTCACTGCGAAATTGCGGTGCGACCACGTTGCATTTTGCGCTGTTTCCTGTCGCAGGCACTAGGCAGACCCAGGCAAGTGAGGTACCATTTTTTTTGGGAGACCTGGGGGAACGCTGGGTGGGTGGAAATCTGTTGATCCATGCAGATTCCATAACTTTCCACCACAGAAATGTGGGGAAATTTTTTTTATTTTGTCAATTTCTTAGCTTTGCAAGGGATTCTGGGTAACAGAACCTGGTGGTAGGCAGTCGAGTCACCCCATCCTGAAATCCCCAGGGTGTCTACTTTTTAAAAATGTATAGGTTTGCTAGGTTTCACTAGGTGCCGGCAGAGCAAGGGTTCAAAAACGAAAGGTAGGCTCTTTGCCAAAAAAGGGTAAATTTTCACTGCGAAATTGCGGTGCGACCACGTTGCATTTTGCGCTGTTTCCTGTCGCAGGCACTAGGCAGACCCAGGCAAGTGAGGTACCATTTTTTTTGGGAGACCTGGGGGAACGCTGGGTGGGTGAAATCTGTTGATCCATGCAGATTCCATAACTTTCCACCACAGAAATGTGGGGAAAATTTTTTTATTTTGTCAATTTCTTAGCTTTGCAAGGGATTCTGGGTAACAGAACCTGGTGGTAGGCAGTCGAGTCACCCCATCCTGAAATCCCCAGGGTGTCTACTTTTTAAAAATGTATAGGTTTGCTAGGTTTCACTAGGTGCCGGCAGAGCAAGGGTTCAAAAACGAAAGGTAGGCTCTTTGCCAAAAAAGGGTACATTTTCACTGCGAAATTGCGGTGCGACCACGTTGCATTTTGCGCTGTTTCCTGTCGCAGGCACTAGGCAGACCCAGGCAAGTGAGGTACCATTTTTTTTGGGAGACCTGGGGGAACGCTGGGTGGGTGAAATCTGTTGATCCATGCAGATTCCATAACTTTCCACCACAGAAATGTGGGGAAAATTTTTTTATTTTGTCAATTTCTTAGCTTTGCAAGGGATTCTGGGTAACAGAACCTGGTGGTAGGCAGTCGAGTCACCCCATCCTGAAATCCCCAGGGTGTCTACTTTTTAAAAATGTATAGGTTTGCTAGGTTTCACTAGGTGCCGGCAGAGCAAGGGTTCAAAAACGAAAGGTAGGCTCTTTGCCAAAAAAGGGTACATTTTCACTGCGAAATTGCGGTGCGACCACGTTGCATTTTGCGCTGTTTCCTGTCGCAGGCACTAGGCAGACCCAGGCAAGTGAGGTACCATTTTTTTTGGGAGACCTGGGGGAACGCTGGGTGGGTGGAAATGTGTTGATCCACGCAGATTCCAGAACTTTACACCACATAAATGTGAGGAAAATGCATTTTTTTTGTCAATTTTGTAGCTTTGCAAGGGATTCTGGGTAGCAGAACCTGGTGGGAGGCAGTCGAGTCACCCCATCCTGAATTTCGCTGGGTGTGTAGTTTTCAAAAATTTATAGGTTTGCTAGGTTTCCCTAGGTGCCGGCAGAGCTATGGTGCAAAAACTACAGCTAGGCACTTTGCCATAAAAGGGTCAATTTTTAACTGCAAAATTGAGGTGTGACCACGTTGTATTTTGAGCCGTTTCCTGTCGCAGGAACAAGGTCGACCCACAAAAGTGAGGTACCGTTTTTATCGGGAGACTTAGGGTAATTCAGATTTGTAAATCAACTGTTATTACCTACTGAGTTTTCATGCATTTCTCCCTTCCCAATGAAAGACATTGTGTAAAAAAAAATCTTTTTGAAAAATGACCAATAATTCTCATGCTAGTATGAGTATTCCCAATTTTGAAAATGTGCAAATATATACTGTTTCTGAACTCTATAATTTGTACCCAATTCAGAAATACATACCGAATTTTTCTTGTATACATTTTCCAAGAATAACTGCTCTATACCCAGTAAATAATAAAATACCATTGGAAGTTTCTGCTCAGTTTTTGGCTCTGGGTTCGTCGGATTCTCGGTGAAACTACAAGTCCTATATATCCCGACAACCAGGATGGTCAATCGGATGTAACGGTATATTGCTTTCCAAGAGCTGTCAAAATTACAAGAAGTTATAGGTGAAAACGTTGAGACAAAAGGCTGTTTTTTCAACAAATTTTCAATTATTCCAACATTTAACTGATAGTTTCTATAAAGAAACCTTCATGGATTTAGACAAATGACCCCTTTCTGAATTTAGAATTTTGTCTACTTTTCAAAAATGTACAGCTTTCTAGGATCCATTATTGCTTTTAAACTAATTTCTTCCATTAACTGGAAGGAGGTTGAAAGCTCTAAAAATAGCAAAAATAGGCTATGTGCCAGAAAAATTCCAAAACTGTGTGATAAATGTTGGTTCTCTGACAAAAGACTGTCATTCCCTAAAAGCTGAGGAAATGGAGATTTCAGCCCCATAAACCCTTTTTTGATAACATTTTCAGGGAAAACCCAGAGGCTTTCATTTGCAGCCCATTGTTCCCATTTTTCTGAAGAAAACTAAAATGTCAATGTATTTTGCTCAATTTCTGGGACCCCTCAAAGGGAATCCACAAACCCTCGGCATCTTTAGAATCCACATGATGTTGGAAGAAAAGGCTTAGCAGCGAAGGGGTTAAAGTACCCCAGCACCCTAAAATCCTAACCACCCTTACTCTTATAATATCCCAGCACCCTTAAACACTAACCCATCCTGACCCTAGAAATACCCCTGCACCCCAAAACCAAAACCTAGCCCTGAACCCTAAAATACCCCTGTACCCCAAAACTCAAACCTAGCACTGAACCCTAAAATACCCCTGTACCCCAAAACTCAAACCTAGCCCTGAACCCTAAAAATACCCCTGTACCCCAAAACTCAAACCTAGCCCTGAACCCTAAAAATACCCCTGTACCCCAAAACCCAAACCTACAACTGAACCCTAAAATACCCCTGCACCCCAAAACCCAAACATACCCCTAAACCCTAAAAATACCCCTGTACCCCATACCCCAAACCTAGCCCTGAACCCTAAAATACCCCTGTACCCCAAAACACAAACCTAGCCCTGAACCCTAAAATACCCCTGCACTCCAAAACCCAAACATACCCCTGAACCCTAAAAATACCCCTATACCCCAGAACCCAAACATAGCCCTGAACCCTAAAAATACCCCTGTACCCCAAAACACAAACCTAGCCCTGAAGCCGAAAAATACCCCTGTGCCCCAATACCTTAACCTATCCCTTAACCCTTAAATACCCCTGTACCCTATAACCCAAACCCACCCTTAAAATACCCCTGAACCCGTAAAACATATACCCCAATACCCCCAAACTAAAACCATATACTTACCTTAAACTTAAATTTTAAAAACAAATGCTTTTACCATTCATGCATTTACAACAAATTTCGTTGTAAAAGCATGCATGGTAAAAGCGTATAAAATGTAATCGTATGCGTTATAATAGTATTGCGGAGTAAAGGTACTTGCGTTGTAATGGTATGAGGAGTGAAGGTATGCGGAGTGAAAGTTCCGGAGTGAAGGTGTTTTACCTCCAACAGCACAAACTCAGCATAGTATTGTACGCCAAGGACACCAAGCTCATCCTCTCCCTCATCAAGGAGCTCACCACCACCAGACTCAACTTCCAGGTAGGAATGCAGACTATTGCAGACTGAATGAGCAACATCTGCATGAGACTCAACAAGACCCCCCAGGATATAGCGGCATGGATTAGCAAATTTAGCGGCACCAATATTGAAATTTAGCGGCACAAATATGGAAATTTAGCGGCAATTTTGCGGCATTTTATTTGGCATTTTTTCCTACAACAAACACAGATATCTTCGTTTTTGAGGGTCTGTTCATTACTCACCACACACGGCCACGTGCTCCCAGGAATACATCACTTGCAATTAGGATGGGGTCTACTTTCTGACATGCTCAACAGTATTCAATCTGACTCCTGTCCCAGTAGCACCACCTTCTCTGTGAGGGTAGCACCTGCAGCACAGTGTAGGGTGACCAGGCGTCCCAGATTTGCCCGGACTGTCCCTGTTCTTCACCAGCTGTCCAGGCAGATTTCGAGGAATTTAGTCCATGTCCTGGTTTTTAGAGATGGTCGACTTAAAACCGGGGAAGGTGTTTTTTATGTTTTACAAGGCAGAAATAGTTTGCAGTTGTTCCAAAAAGCAATTTAATTCCCAGGCAAGCTACTGGGTTTAAATATTGCATCTTATGTATGTTCTTACTGCTGTTTTGTAATTCTCTACTGAGGAGCGCTGTCATTCTGTGCGCTCGGTTGACGTAAGATGATAGTCCTTCTTCTATTTTTGAGAAATGTCTCGGTTTCTTGCTTTAAAATTCTGGTCACCCTAGCATAGGGGGACCACAGTCAACCTACTCCTCACCGCTCACCCGCTACACATGCTTCTTGTGGTCAACAAAGTGACCTATTCCTGTTCCCCTCAATTAGTGCACTGGCATGGGAGGTGAGAGGTTGCCATACCAAACAGTAGGGCCTTCTGGTCGGCATGTACCACAGGCACAAACATCATCCTTCCTAAAGTCCATAAACTAATTAGTAATCTTGCTGGCGCTAGCCATTAAAGCAGAGTTTTCCTGGTGGCCTACTGAGACTACCACTAAAAGCAGGCTGAACATTCCTGTCACCCTCCCATATTATATATGTGGTGATCTGTGCTGTTCCATATTGGCTAGTGTAGGTCTCATATTTGATTCCCTATGGCAGTATCACCAAAGATGGAATCATTGTGAGTTTCTTGATATTAGGCTCGGATTCGCCAGCACTTTTTTCTAAAAATCGCAGCGATTTCTACAAAAGTGCCGATTTTGCGGGCACTTTTTTAAAAATCTTGACATTTTTACAAAAGTGCCGATTTCGCTGAAAGCCGCAAAATTGCGAAATCCTGGAGGGTCTGCTCAATACAGAGAGAACATGAGTTGTCACCCTTGGAAACACCACAGCAGCATGTGACAGCACCTGGTGGCACACCCTTGGCAGTCCCACAACACACACAGACCAGGCTAGAGACCTGGGCTTCGCACTCAAATCCCCCCTCTCCATGTACCAACAGGTCACCACCGTCACATCCAGGTTCTTCGACACCCTCTGCATCCTCTGTAAGAGCCCCCCAATCCAAGGATACAGTCACCAACACACTGGTTTACATCGGACTGGGATGCTGACGTGCCATCTGTGCCAGCATGGGACAGTCTGTGCTTGTGTTTACACTTTCCTCATTGGTCCTGAACCACCATCACACCTATTTGTTTCCAACCTCTCCCAGCATTTGCAGCTGTGTGATGGAGGGGCAGGGATTTGGATGAAAGTTAGTCTACAAGGCTAACCCCAAGGACAGTATTCCCTTAGGTTCTTGTGTATGGTAGGTGGACATATTTCAATGCATGCTGTTTGACATTTGCTACATGTGCATTATCACATTTGCGTTCAACATGACTGTGGACTTGTTGTGTGTGGTATGTTCAGTTTGTATTTACCAACAAGCAGTTCATTTCCATATATGCCATTCTCAAACCGCTGGTTAATGATGGACTGCCAAAAGATGTAGGAGTCATGCACACTCCCTGGAAACTTGGCTACAACATTGGTGAACAAGCCCCGGTGGTCCACGGTTGCCTGCACAATTATGGAGTGTGTGTGCTTCCTGTTCCGGTGAATGTATGCAGTGTCCGCAGGAGGCACATGTAGGACATGGGTGCAGTCAATTGCCATATATTTAACAGAATAGGAGAGTTAAGGGATTTTATCCACTACTGTGGATGGAAGGGAACTCCTAGTCCCCTAGACAGGTAGCTATATAACAATATGAAGGAGTACCACCAAAGAAAAGGCTGAACAGCCAATATTGGTGGGATGAGACACTAGTGTAAAAGAAGAAGTCCTCCTTTGTTTTTAAGGAACCCCTCACTCACCGACCTGGTCGGTGACATGCTTCATCATCGGGGCCACCTTGACAGCCGAATGCCGCCAAGGTGTGCTGCAACACCTGAAATACAGTGGAGCGGGTATGTGAGTGATGAATGTGAAAAATAGAAAAAAAGTCAGTGAGTTAAAAATTGTCCTGGTATAACTTAACCAAATATAATTTATTCTAAAGCTACTGGACAATATTAAAAACAGTGATGATACAATAAAGGCTTTAATGAGACCTAGTGTATCTGTGATATGTGTTGGGTCTACATGTTTCAAACCATATGGGAGTTACCGGTTTTTCATCAGGACCAAAAATGATGTAAAAGGAGTTGGGTGGTCAGGGTACACTAACACCCTGCCATACCTGCAACCCTTTCAGAACCCACAATAGCGAATCGCTAGATGGGTAAAAATAATAGTAACCCAGCTGTGGTTACACAAAAAGGAACAAACTCCTCAATGGAGGAAAGTTTGCCTCACGGGGATTTTGAGGGGAAGTTACGGAGTTCAGAAACGTATTAGTTCCTCCGGTTGGTAATCAGCTGATAACCTACTTCACTCCCTCCGTGTACCCGCTGACTTTTTTTCTATTTTTCACATTCATCACTCACATACCCGCTCCACTGTATTTCAGGTGTTGCAGCAAACCTTGGCGGCATTCGGCTGTCAAGGTGGCCCCGATGATGAAGCATGTCACCGACCAGGTCGGTGAGCGAGGGGTTCCTTAAAAACAAAGGAGGACTTCTTCTTTTACACTAGTGTCTCATCCCACCAATATTGGCTGTTCAGCCTTATCTTTGGTGGTACTCCTTCATATTGTTATATATAGCTGCAGTCAATTGCCCCCAACTCATGAGGAAAGCCAGCAATGGCATAGAAGCCTTGTTTGGTGTCAAGCTGTTCTTGAGCAGTGTTGGGGAAGCATAGGTGCTGTGGCGTCAGGCTGATGATGGCATCCAAGATGTTTGGGATGAACCTTAAAAAGGATGACTGTGAGACTTCCCCAACTCTGGCATCGGTTGGTTGGAAGGTACACGAGGCCAACATGTGTGGCACTGCTAAGAGCTTTTTCTGCGGAGGGATGTTGTTGCAACGCTGTGATGATGCCTGCAGCCTGGGGGCTATCTGTGTCAATATGCGGAGGACTGAGGACCTTTTCAGCATGTAGTGGGCTATCACATCCTCTGCTGTTAGGTCTATCAGGGTGATGCGTTCACGCTAGACACTCTGTTTTCTTTGGTGCTGCCTCTGTGGTGGTCCAGGGGGCAGGGTGGGGGCGGGGCGGTTGTGGGGGCAGGGGCGTAGTTTTTGTGGTCTTCTTGGTGCTCTAAGCTGCATGAGCAGTACCTCCATGGCATCAGTGGGTTGTCAAACGTGGTTCTGGGCTATTCCCCCTCAAATCCTGTTTTGTTATCTCCATTTTTAAGACCACCTTTTTTCTTGTCCTAGAAACCTGCCACTAACGGCCCCCAGCAGCTGTTTTTTTAATGTTTTGCTGGGCCCAGCGATCACTGTAAATATCACGAAGTGCTGTTAGTGGCGCTTTTTGCACAGGACCTTGTATCTCATGTTCGTTGTCTATCGCTAACAGTGGTGGCGATAGGAAAAACGGACGATATCGCCTAGTAAACTGTCGCTACCTGCGGTTAGTGGCAACTTGTACATACGGTGATAAAAAAACACCGTAGTGACAGAAAACTGTTGCTATAGCGGCATTAACTCCTTGTACATAAGACCCAGAGGGCCATATGTACAAGGACTGGCAAAAACTACTGCTAACGCTAGTTAGCGGCAGTTGTCTTAACACTGTGTACCGCTGAAAACGATCATCTTGTTAGCGACATTTGTACAAGACATCGCTACATGGCAATAGATTCATGGGTCAGCAGTGAAAATTGTCACTAACAGTAGCGGGATGGCGATAGGAATTTCGGCGTTAGCTGGCAAAATCCAACGAAAGACCCATTAGTGGCAAAAAAACAAACATTAGTCATCCCAACATGAGTTATTTTGCCTCTATTGGAAAAAATAGCCTATCAGTCGACCTCCAATAGAAAATAGGCAAACAAAACTATGAAATGCAGAATGTAGCAGCCAGGGCCAAGTAGGACCTGCGTCTGGAGCCTGGATGCCTCGCTGGACCTTCTTCTGGAGCCTGGATGCATCACTGGACCTGTGTCCAGAGCCTGGATTCCTCACTGGACCTGCGTCTGGAGCCTGGGTGCCGCCTGGACCTGCGTATGGAGCCTGTATGCCTCACTGGACCTGTGTCTGGAGCCTGGATGCCTCACTGGACCTCCGTCTGGAAGCCTGGATGCCTCGCTGGACCTGTGCTGCAGCCTGGATGCCTCACTGGACCTGTGTCTGGAGCCTAAATGCCTCGTAGGACCTGCGCCTGGAGCCTGGCTGCCTCACTAGACCTCCGTCTGGAGCCTGGATGCCTCCCTGGACCTGCATCTGGAGCCTGGATGCCTCACTGGACCTGCGTCTGGAGCCTGGATGCCTCGCTGGACCTTCGTCTGGAGCCTGGACTGGGATGCAGAGGAGCTGTAGAGTCGATGAGCTGTGGCGGTAGACATTGAGGTGCAGCGATCGTACGAATCTGGTGGTGAAGTCTGGCAGGTCGCATGTAGACACATTGCTGACCTGTGTGAGAAGACATCCTTGAGCCCCTGGGAGCTGTGATTGGTAGAGGTGCTCCTGCGCACCAACATAGGGAGGTCTGCATTGCATACTATGATCCACCACTACACCGGGGTGCATGGAGGGGATTACCAATGGTGGGCAGCGGCTCTCTGCATCACAAGCTGGATGATGTTGTGCTGGCTGGATGCTGTGGACGGTGAGGCCCCTGAATAGCGTCAAACTGCTGTTGCAGGAGCTCAGCAACTTCACTCCTAAGAGGGCCCTGTTGCATCAACTGCATCAGGAGGTTCACCAGCGGACTTGTCGGCGACTGCTGTACCCAGGCTTGTGAAATCCCACCAGGCTAGGGCTCCTTCTGGCTGATTCACAGATTTGGAGAGAGTGCAGCGGATTGCGCCACGGTGTCAATGTTTAGGTAAGGAGAAGGCAGGGCACGTAGCGGAGGAGTTCTAGGGGTCGAGTCTCACAGGCCTAGCACCTGTAGATGACACACCCCCAGTGGCGGATCATTGCCATTGGCTATGGTGGAAGAGCGTCGCCGAACTGCTTTCAAGCAGTGCAGGAAGAGGAAAAATGATCACATGATGATAACTTCAGAATGTAATCCTGCTATGTTTCCTTTGCAGGCGGGAGTGTGGGTAGGGCTGCTCCAATCACGGATTAGGACAGGGGTATAGTGGAATGCCCACTCAAGTGCGCTATGACTGTTTAGTCGGCCCACTCAGGCCGCCCAAAGCAGTCATGCGCACTGTCCTGTTCACAATGCAGTCTGCATTACAGCCTGCATGAAGAACATGGCCACCCCTCCAGCCCCTACCTGAACGCCAATGACCAATCCCAATGCTGCATTGCAGCGTTGTGATTGGCTTAAGGGAGGAAGCCTGACTGCCTACTTCTTGTTCCTGGAAGCAGACTCAGGAGAGCAGGAGCAACAAAGACATGGGACCCGGCCTCGAGGTAAGATTTATCTTGTTGAAATATTTACAACACCCTCTCACACACACTCCCGCACGTCCACGCCCCATCCAGTGTCCTTTCTGGCATTTCCCACCTCCCAGCTGGCCAGTCCCCCTGCAGCACTTCTCAATGTCAGACGCTGTGCGACCATGCGCAGCGAGCATACCACTGGTGTGTCAAAGGTATATATGAAGTTACGATGCATACCATTACATGGCATTTCATTACAATGCATACTAATACTAGGCACATTGCAACACTAGGGAAGGTGTTGGATAGCGGAGATGTTAATATTACTATTCCCACTGCAGTGAATGCAACCCTAAAACTAACCCTTGCACCACTCAGGAAACCCTGAACCCTAAAAGTCGTATTTGAGCCCCCAAAACACACCCTAAACATCATATTTGACCCAAATGCAAACCCCAATTTTAATTTCTGACCGAAATGCTCACCCACATATTCATGATTGGCTTCAAAACACATCCCAAATTTCAAATTTTATCCCATGAGATACCCCAAATTTCATCTCCAACACCCAAAACCCATACCCACCCTAAAACTTACAAATACCCCATTACTGACCTTACAATTAGCTGTGATGAAATGCGATGTATAGGCAACTATGCTGTTGGAGGTACATTGTAAAGGCATTACAATGTAATGCCTGTGTTGTATTGGATGTCTCCTGTGCCAAAAGCAAGCAGTAGGCAAGTCCGTCTGCGTCCGTATGTCCCCGGACTGCGCTCAGTACCAAGGACCCTTCCTCTCGGACACTCCATTACTACGACACCAGCACCCTCCTCGCCTTCAACCCTAGACGTCACATCTCCTGCAAGGACCAACATTTGCTCCGGACCGGACATCGCCATCGCCATCGCCATCACTGATGGCTACTAAATCGCGCACAAGGGCAACGCCAACCGTCCAGGAGGAGGCATTGCCATCACCTACAGAAGCAAAGTCCGACTGACCACGTACTCTAATGACCCAATGTGACTATGGAATAGCGCAACTTCCAGATCCAGACCAACCCAACCTCATCCTCTGCGGCACCCTCATTGCACACCAGGATCCCCCATCCACCGACGACATCCTACTCAGCGAACTCAAGTTCCACCTGGACAACCAAAGTGACCAGAACACCAGCCCCTCCTGGGAAAGCATCCCAACATCAGACTCAAGCAGCTAGTCACAGCAGCAAGCCACATAGCAGGACACACGTTCAAGAATGTTGCTTCAGCCAGCAGCAACTTCAACTATAGCCACACCACCGGACTTTCCTGGACCGACCATCATTGCATACATCACGTCTTCACCATGCCCACTGTACACCATCCCAATTATCACCCCCCCCCCTCGCAGCTGGTTCAAGGCCACCGAAGAAAGTCCCAGCAACTCTCTCAGCACCACCACTTCCCCAACGCTTACAGACGATGACACTACAGTGCGCAAACGCTACCGATGGATCTCCAACTGCGCCGAAACCCTGGCACCACTCAAGAATGGAAAAGGAAAAACAAGCAACACGTTATGCTGTATTTGCAAAGGGTTGCATGTAGGCATATGCGGACCTTGTGAAGCCCTGTGCCACATCAAACCTGCATCAGGTATGTTGTACCCAGGGTGTGCGTTCCCACGTGACAAGGCCTCATAGGATTAGTACAGTGAAATCCCTCAGATTTCACTGCAACAATTGTAGGACGGCACTGTGTCAGTACCTTGTGCCTGCCTGTTGGCAGGCGTAAGGGTGACACAGTGCCACAAGTATAGGCTGGCCCCATGCATTGCTGGAGTTGCATCATGCATGTGACACGACTGCAGCAATGCGTGACTTTAGTGCAGACAGATACGTCAGGATTCCAGATGTGTCTGTCATTACTTACTTCATGGAACGCTGTCCAGTGAATACTGCGCATCCGTGGTGTCGCAGGAAGGGCGTAGTGAAAAGTGTTGCCCCACTGTCTTGTCGCAGCACTGCAAAACATTTCATGACTGAGGCCCAGGAATGTGCTCTATCTTATCGATGATGCGCATTCCTGCCCTGTAGTTTAGTCGCAGGGCAGCACCGCAACATTGCTTGCAGTGCTGTCCAGCACAAAAACCTGCTGGAAAGAGGCCCCAAGTGTTCTCTCCATTTTTAAGAGCAGCTATTTTTTGGTCTTAAAAAACTTCCTCTAACTGCAGATGAAGGCAGTTTTTTTGGTCCTCCAATGTTCCGGAATCCCCTTGTAAATATTGCGAAGCGGGGTTAGCAGCCATTTTTGCATGGGAACACCTTTCTTGCATGTCATTATCGCTAATAGAAGTGGCAATCTTCAGAATGGACGTTTCCGCCAGAATATATGACGACAAAAATATTGCAACAAACGGTCTGAAAAGTGCCACTAAGGAGGCGCGTTAGCCCCTTGTACAAATGTCCCAGAGTGTTTGAAAAATGTTTTTGGGAAATGATACTCCATTCCAATACCTGCCTCCCACATGTTTAACTGTGTGCTTAAACCTTTAAAAAAAGGTGCTATGGTTTGGAAATGGTAAGATTTAAAACAGGCAATGGTGCCGGAGCAACAGCTGTCATGAACCGCTTCTGGTTATGGTATAAGACGTGGTTATGTCCTACTTCTTGGTATTGATTATACCACTAGTACACCAGTGAACAGAACCTGCTTTGAAGTCTCCTAAAAATTCTGTGCAAATAAATTTGCATCTCGCTGTGTGATGCCTTTATAAACGGATGCTGTTACAAGACTAAAACATTCTGATGACCCGCTGCATTAACTACAAAGCAGCAAAGAATAGTATCTCCACGCAGCCTGTTTTTTAAAACTGAACAGCTCCAGAGGCCAGCGGATTGAGGCAGGGCATTGCAAGACTGTTAGTCAACAAATACAGAAAGAAAAAAAACATAGCAGCAAGCATTCCTTGAGTATGCGTTAAGAATTGAGAACAACAAGCCACTGCATATTAAGCTCACCACACGATGCGTGCAGTTCAGGAACGAAGTGAAGACAACATATTTTCAAAGAGCACTTTGTTCGGCATTCAGGTTCCCATCTCCTGTGGCGTAACAAAACTTGAGGGGGCCCCCTGCAAACGACATAGAGGGGGCCCCCCCTCCCATCCTCCGTTCCAGTCTAGAGCTCTCAGGCCAGCGACCTAAGCATGGGCGAATTTTGCGAATCTGGCGTTCGCGAATTTCGCGGATTTGCGAACTCGCAATCCGCAAAATCCGCGAATTCTCGCAATTTATTTTTTTTGTGTTCGCGCGGGTTTCTGCCAGGTGGCGAGGGTTTTTGTACAATTTCGCAAACGCGAACTTACCTGTCGGGTCGCAAGTTTTGCGAACTTGTTGTTTCTACGTGTCCAGCCTGTTTGGGAAACTCTTCTTCATCACTGCCACCCTCTGTCACCACATGCCACCCTCTGGCTCACCCATGCCACCCTCTGTTTCATCACAGCACCCTCTGGTTGTCCAGTGTAAATTATTGTGGCAAAGCAAAGCACACCTTCCCTGCCTCAAGTGACCTGAATTAATTTGGGGCTGTTTAATGTGTCACAGAATATTTTTTCAGCTGGCACCTGCTTCCTTAGTGCTTCCTGATTAGTGATCTTTTGCACTTGCTAAGTGCTTTCATTGTTGCAAAATTAGTTACAACACCTGCCCTGCCCCAACTGACAATAATGAATTAGGGGCTGATTAATGTGTCACTGGATTTGAACTTCCAGCCTGGCTCCTGCTTTTCTCCCTTAGCTGTAATTCAGGACCTTTGTGGCATATGTGTAACTATTCTGAGGGTCAGAGCAGGGTCACATAATAGTTGCAAGTAGACAACTGAACTCTGGAGGGGCCCCTCAGGAAGCACCACAGGAAATGGCTACTAATGATGAGCTTGAACTTTTGAACCTGGTAAGTAATTTCAGTTTTGCTAAGATCGTATTTCTGCAATTTAGCGCTTATTCGCGGGGCGCGAAGTTGAACTGGGAAGCCGCGAACTCACGCGAACAGTGCGAGCAAGCCATAAAATCCGCTGCTCGCGGATTTGCGGATTTTGCGGGAAATTCGCGAATCTCGCAGATTGCGAATTTACCGAAAATCCGCAAAATCCGCGAGCGGAACGGATTTTCCGCCCATACTTACAGCGACCTGCCATACTGCAGGGGATGCAGGGCTATTGTTACGCAACTGTCACCAATACAGCCGTTATAAGTAACACTGGATGGTGAAGTTAAAGGTTGGGCTTAGTTTGCCAGCAGGCTGTCATAGGTGGTGGTTCATTCATTACAGTGTCCCTGCCATCAGTACACCGGGGAAGTTTGCCCAATTTTAGGTGGGTTTCCTGATGCAGAATCCTGTCAGGATATCCAACATCGGGCCCACTCATCGTTCAGTTTTGACAAAAGTGCATCCACTGCTTCTTCTCCTTTCCGTTTTAAAACATTAGACAATGCTACAATGCAGTATTTCAAAAGCAGATGTAACTACAAAGAGCAAATTTTGATAATACATTTTTATTAGTAGACAATAGCAATCTTAAGAGGCATTGCATAGCTTCATACACACTGTGACCCCAATTCCATCACAGTCTCTTGCTCTCTCTCTCAGTGAGTCAGTCTCTCTCTCTCAGTCAGTCAGTCTCTCTCTCTCTCAGTCAGTCAGTCTCTCTCTCTGTCATTCAGTTTCTCTTAGTCAGTCAGACTCTTCACTCAGTCCGTCAGTCAGTCTGTCAATCTCTCTCTCTCTCTGTCAGTCCGTCAGTCAGTCGGTCTCTCTCTCTCTGTCAGTCTCTCTCTCTCTCTCTTTCTGTCAGTCTCTCTTTCTCAATCAGTAATCTCTCTCTCTCTCTCTCTCTCAGTCAGTTTCTCAGCCAGTCAGTCTCCCGGTCAGTTAGTATTCAGTCTCTGAGTCAGTCAGTCTCTACTCTCTCTCCACTCTATCTCTTTCTCTCTCCATTCTCTCTCTCACCTCTGTCCACTCGATCTCCAATGTCTCTCGCCCCACTGTATCTCCAATGTCTCTCTCTCCACTGTCTCTCTTTCCGCTTTCTCTCTATCTAATTTCTCTCTCTACTCTCTCCTCTCTCTCTCCCTCTCTCTCTCTCAGTCAGTCAGTCTCTCTCTCTGTCATTCAGTTTCTCTTAGTCAGTCAGACTCTCCAGTCAGTCCGTCAGTCAGTCTTTCAGTCTCTCTCTCTCTGTCAGTCTCTCTCTCTCTCTTTCTGTCAGTCTCTCTCTCTCAATCAGTAATCTCTCTCTCTCTCAGTCAGTTTCTCAGCCAGTCAGTCTCTCGGTCAGTCAGTATTCAGTCTCTGAGTCAGTCAGTCTCTACTCTCTCTCCACTCTATCTCTCTCTCTCTCCATTCTCTCTCTCACCTCTGTCCACTCTATCTCCCATGTCTCTCGCCCCACTGTATCTCCAATGTCTCTCTCTCCACTGTCTCTCTCTCCACTTTCTCTCTATCTAATTTCTCTCTCTACTATCTCCTCTCTCTCTCTCCACTCTCTCTCCACTGTCGCCCTCCACTGTCTCCCTCCACTGTCTCTCCACTCTCTCTCTCCACTCTCTCTCCACTCTCTCTCCATTCTCTCTCTCCACTCTCTCTCCTCTCTCTCTCCACTCTCTCTCCACTCTCTCTCCACTCTCTCTCTCTCCACTCTCTCTCTCCACTCTCTCTCAACTCTCTCTCTCTCCACTCTCTCTCTTCTCTCTCTCGCTCTCTCTCTATCTCAACTCTCTCTCTCTCTTTAATCTCCCCACTCTCTCCACTCTCTTACCACTCCCTCTCTCCACTCTCTCTCCACTCTCTCTCTCCACTCACTCTCTCCACTCTCTCTCTCTCCACTCTCCACTATCTCTCTCTACTCTCTCTCCCTCCACTCTCTCTCTCTACTCTCTCCACTCTCTCTCTCTCTGCTCGCTCTCCACTCTCTCTCGCTCACCCTCTCCACTGTCTCTCCACACTCTCCACTCTCTCTCTCTCCACTGTCTATCTCCACTGTCTCTCCACTATCTCTCTCTCTAATCTCTCTCCACTGTCTCTCTCCACTGTCTCTCTCCACTCTCTCCACTCTCTCTCCACTCCCTCTCCACTCTCTCTCTCCACTCTCTCTCCACACTCCACTCTCTCTCTCCACTGTCTCCGTCTACTCTCTCTCTACTCTCTATCCACTCTCTCTCCTCTCTCTCTCCACTCTCTATCTCCACGCTCCACTCTCTCTCTCTACTCTCTCTCTCTCCACACTCTCTCTCTACTCTCTCCACTCTCTCCACTCTCTCTCCACTGTCTCCCTCCACTCTCTCTCTCTCCACCCTCTCTCTCCACCCTCTCTCTCCACCCTCTCTCTCCACTCTCTCTCTCTCCACTCTCTCTCTCTCCACTCTCTCTCTCACTCCACTCTCTCTCCACTCTCTCCCACTCTCTCTCACAAAGTAGTGTGCGTTGTCATGGGCATCCGCAGAAATATTTCCAAGGAGGGGCACATTTTTAACTTCATCACCATCCCCCTTGCACCGTTCTCCCCTCTGCCTTCCACCCTTCTCATCCTCCCCCTTGCACCCTTCTCCCCCTCCCCCTTGCACCTGCTACCCCTCTGCCTTGCACCCTTTTCTACCTTGCACAATTCCCTCCTCTGCTTTGCACCCTTCTCCCCTCTGCCTTGCACCCTTCTCCCCTGTGCCTTGCACCATTCTCCCCTCCCCTTGCACCCTTCTACCCTCTGCCTTGTACCCTTCTCCCCTCTACCTTGCACCCTTCTCCTCTCTACCTTGCACCCTTCTCCCCACTGCCTTGCACCCCTCTCCCTTCTGCCTTGCACCCTTCACCCCTCTGCCTTGCACCCTTCTCCCTTCTGCCTTGCACCCTTCTCCCCTCTGCTTTGCACCCTACTCCACCTCCGTCTTGCACCCTTTTCTACCTTGCAACATTCTCCCCTATGCCTTGCACAATTCTCCCCTCTGCCTTGCAACCTTCTCCCCTCTGCCTTGCACCCTTCTCCCCTCTGCCTTGCACCCTTCTCCCCTCTGCCTTGCACCCTTCTCCCCTCTGCCTTGCACCTTTCTCCTCTCTGCGTTGCACCCTTCTCCCCTCTGCCTTACACCCTTCTCTACCTTGCACCCCTCTCCCCTCTGCCTTGAACCCTTCTCCACTCTGCCTTGTACCCTTCTCCCTTCTGCCTTGCACCCTTCTCCCTTCTGCCTTGCACCCTTCTCCACTCTGCCTTGCACCCTTCTCCCCTCTGCCTTGCACCCTTCTCCTCTCTACCTTGCACCCTTCTCCCCTCTGCCTTGCACCCTTCTCCTCTCTACCTTTCACCCTTCTTTCCTCTGCCTTGCACCCTTTTCTACCTTGCACCTTTCCCTCCTCTGCTTTGCACCCTTCTCCCCTCTGCCTTGCACTGTTCTCCCCTCCCCCTTGCACCCTTCTCCCCTCCTCCTTGCACCCTTCTACAATCTGCCTTGCACCCTTCTCCCCTCTACCTTGCACCCTTCTCCTCTCTACCTTGTACCCTTCTCCCAACTGCCTTGCACCCTTCTCCCCTCTGCCGTGCACCTTTCTCCTCTCTGCCTTGCACCCTTCTCCCCTCTACCTTGCACCTTTCTCTACCTTGCACCCCTCTCCCCTCTGCCTTGCACCCTTCTCCTCGCTGCCTTGCACCCTTCTCCCCTCTGCCTTGCACCCTTCTCCCCTCTGCTTTGCACCCTACTCAACCTCTGCCTTGCACCCTTTTCTACCTTGCAACATTCTCCCCTATGCCTTGCACAATTCTCCCCTCTGCCTTGCACCCTTCTCCCCTCTGCCTTGCACCCTTCTCCCCTCTGCCTTGCACCCTTCTCCCCTCTGCCTTGTACCTTTCTCCTCGCTGCCTTGCACCCTTCTCCCTTCTGCCTTACGCCCTTTTCTACCTTGCACCCCTCTCCCCTCTGCCTTGCACCCTTATCCTCTCTGCCTTTTACCCTTCTCCCTATCTGCCTTTCACCCTTCTCCCTTCTGCCTTGCACCCTTCTCCCCTCTGCCTTGCACCCTTCTCCCCTCTGCCTTGCACCCTTCTCCTCTCTACCTTTCACCCTTCTTTCCTCTGCCTTGCACCCTTCTCCCCTCTTTCTTGCTCCCTTCTCCTCTCTGCCTTGCACCCTTCTCACCTCTGCCTTGCACCCTTCTTCCCTCTGCCTTGCACACTTCTCCTCTCTGCCTTGCACCCTTCTCCCCTCTGCCTTGCACCCTTCTCCCCTCTGCCTTGTACCCTTCTCCTCTCTACCCTGCACCCTTCTCTCCTCTGCCTTGCACCCTTCTCCCCTCGTTCTTGCACCCTTCTCCTCTCTGCCTTGCACCCTTCTACCCTTTGCCTTGCACCCTTCTCCTCTCTGCCTTGCACCCTTCTCCCCTCTGTCTTGCACCCTTCTCCTCTCTGCATTTCACCCTTCTACCCTACGCCTTTCACCCTTCTCCCCTCTGCCCTGCACCCTTCTCCTCACCGCCTTGCACCCTTCTCCTCTCTGCCTTGCACCCTTCTCCTCTCTGCTTTGCACCCTTCTCCCCTCTGCCTTGCACCCTTCTCTCCTTCTCCCATCCCCCTTGCACCCTTCTCCCCTCCGCCTTGCACCCTTCTCTCCTCCGCCTTGCACCCTTCTCCTCTCCCCCTTTCACCCTTCTCCTCTCTGCCTTGCAACCTTCTCCCCTCCGCCTTGCACACATCTCCTCTCTGCTTTGCACATATCTCCTCTCTGCCTTGCACCTATCTTCTCTCTTCCTTGCACCTTTTTCCTCTCTACCTTGAACCGTTCTCCTCTCTACCTTGCACCCTTCTCCCCTCTGCCTTGCACCCTTCTCAGCCCCCCTTGCCCTCCCTCCCCCTGCGGACGCCCACATGGTGGTTTTAACAATAGTGCTTACCTGAGGCACCATTTTGCTGCCTCATTCCTTCTCGTATGAGCTTTGCCCTGGAGAATGCTCTCTGGCAGGTCCCACCCCATCCTCTTTCCAGGCCTGGTGGCTCTAACTGAAGAGAAACAATGTATGTTGATACTTTGTTTCTCTTCAGTCAGAGGGAGGGGGAGGGGCTCAGAGCAGGCTGCAGACAGAGGGAGAGGGAGAGAGGCTTTAGAGGGAGAGAGGCTTTCTTCAGCGCAAGCCTCTCTCACAGCTGAGGGGCCCCCTTCATTTACTGAAGAGAGTGGGGCCTCCACGCACCACGGGGGCTGCGGGGGTGCTTGTTACGCCCCTGCCCTTCTCCAAAAACTATTGCAGGCCCAAAAAGCTAAGACCACATTTTCCCTCCCCGCTTGATTGATGTATTAGTAAATTAAATTAAATTATAAAGCATACAATTACCTAGGAAATAGGATTCCTGACTGTACACAATCTTGAATCAGTTCCCTAACTCCCTATTTATGCAAAGAACTCTGCTGCAACCAAGGTATGTTCGTCGAGTTTTGATTCCTCCCATAACTGTCCTTGGAGTCTCTGGCAGTACAATGCCCAACAAGATGTATGGTTAATGCAGAAAGGATGGGGATATGGAATCAATACAGACTATTGCTTTCAGTGGCAGTCAGCTTGACAAAGTGGCAGTATGCCAAACGCTAGCAGCTTACTGAACAAATACATAAATAAAACAACTTGCAAGAGGAAATCAATGAATTAACACATTGATATGGCACAGTTGTGAGCTGATCTGTCTGGTGTGGGAAAAACATTTCATGACTGAGGCTCAGGAATGTGCTCTATCTTATCGATGATGCGCATTCCTGCCCTGAAGTTTAGTCGCAGGGCAGCACCGCAACATTGCTTGCAGTGCTGTCCAGCACCAAAACCTGCTGGAAAGAGGCCCCAAGTGTTCTCTCCATTTTTAAGAGCAGCTATTTTTTGGTCTTAAAAAACTGCCTCTAACTGCAGATGAAGGCAGTTTTTTTGGTCCTCCAATGTTCAGGAATCCCCTTATAAATATTGCGAAGTGGGGTTAGCAGCCATTTTTGCAAGGGAACACCTTTCTTGCAGGTCATTATCGCTAATAGAAGTGGCAATCTTCAGAATGGACGTTTCCGCTGGAATATATGACGACAAAAATATTGCAACAAACGGTCTGAAAAGTGCCACTAAGGAGACGCGTTAGCCCTTGTACAAATGTCCCAGAGTGTTTGAAAAAAGTTTTTGGGAAATGATACCCCATTCCAATACCTGCCTCCCACATGTTTAACTGTGTGCTTAAACCTTTAAAAAAAGGTGCTATGGTTTGGAAATGGTAAGATTTAAAACAGGCAATGGTGCCGGATCCACAGCTGTCATGAACCACTTCTGGTTATGGTATAAGACGTGGTTATGTCCTACTTCTTGGTATTGATTATACCACTAGTACACCAGTGAACAGAACCTGCTTTGAAGTCACCTAAAAATTCTGTACAAATAAATTCACATCTCGCTGTGTGATGTCTTTATAAACTGATGCTGTTACAAGACTAAAACATTCTGATGACCCGCTGCATTAACTACAAAGCAGCAAAGAATAGTATCTCCACGCAGCCTGTTTTTTTAAAACTGAACAGCTCAAGAGGCCAGCGGATTGAGTCAGGGCATTCCAAGACTGTTAGTCAACAAATACAGAAAGAAAAAAAACATAGCAGCAAGCATTCCTTGAGTATGCGTTAAGAATTGAGAACAACAAGCCACTGCATATTAAGCTCACCACAAGATGCGTGCAGTTCAGGAACGAGGTGAAGACAACATATTTTCAAAGAGCACTTTGTTCGGCATTCAGGTTCCCATCTCCTGTGGCGTAACAAAACTTGAGGGGGCCCCCTGCAAACGACATAGAGGGGGCCCCCCCTCCCATCCTCCGTTCCAGTCTAGAGCTCTCAGGCCAGCGACCTGCCATACTGCAGGAGATGCAGGGCTATTGTTACGCAACTGTCACCAATACAGCCGTTATAAGTAACACTGGATGGTGAAGTTAAAGGTTGGGCTTAGTTTGCCAGCAGGTTGTCATAGGTGGTGGTTCATTCATTACAGGGTCCCTGCCATCAGTACGCCAGGGAAGTTTGCCCAATTTTAGGTGGGTTTCCTGATGCAGACTCCTGTCAGGATATCCAACATCGGGCCCACTCATCGTTCAGTTTTGACAAAAGTGCATCCACTGCTCCTTCTCGTTTCCGTTTTAAAACATTAGACAATGCGACAATGCAGTGTTTCAAAAGCAGATGTAACTACAAAGAGCAAATTTTGATAATACATTTTTATTAGTAGACAATAGCAATCTTAAGAGGCATTGCATAGCTTCATACACACTGTGACCCCAATTCCATCACAGTCTCTTGCTCTCTCTCTCAGTGAGTCAGTCTCTCTCTCTCAGTCAGTCAGTCTCTCTCTCTGTCATTCAGTTTCTCTTAGTCAGTCAGACTCTCCAGTCAGTCCGTCAGTCAGTCGGTCTCTCTCTCTCTGTCAGTCTCTCTCTCTCTCTTTCTGTCAGTCTCTCTCTCTCAATCAGTAATCTCTCTCTCTCTCTCTCAGTCAGTTTCTCAGCCAGTCAGTCTCTCGGTCAGTTAGTATTCAGTCTCTGAGTCAGCCAGTCTCTACTCTCTCTTCACTCTATCTCTTTCTCTCTCCATTCTCTCTCTCACCTCTGTCCACTCTATCTCCAATGTCTCTCACCCCACTGTATCTCCAATGTCTCGATCTCCACTGTCTCTCTCTCCGCTTTCTCTCTATCTAATTTCTCTCTCTACTCTCTCCTCTCTCTCTCCCTCTCTTTCTCTCAGTCAGTCAGTCTCTCTCTCTGTCATTCAGTTTCTCTTAGTCAGTCAGACTCTCCAGTCAGTCTTTTAGTCTCTCTCTCTCTCTGTCAGTCTGTCAGTCAGTCGGTCTCTCTCTCTCTGTCAGTCTCTCTCTCTCTCTATTTCTGTCAGTCTCTCTCTCTCAATCAGTAATCTCTCTCTCTCTCTCAGTCTGTTTCTCAGCCTGTCAGTCTCTCGATCAGTCAGTATTCAGTCTCTGAGTCAGTTAGTCTCTACTCTCTCTCCACTCTATCTCTCACTCTCCATTCTCTCTCTCACCTCTGTCCACTCTATCTCCAATGTCTCTTGCCCCACTTTATCTCCAATGTCTCTCTCTCCATTGTCTCTCTCTCCGCTTTCTCTCTATCTAATTTCATTCTCTACTCTCTCCTATCTCTCTCTCCACTCTCTCTCCACTGTCGCCCTCCACTGACTCCCTCCACTGTCTCTCCACTCTCTCTCTCCCTTCTCTCTCTCCACTCTCTCTCCACTCTCTCTCCATTCTCTCTCTCCACTCTCTCTCCTTTCTCTCTCCACTCTCTCTCCACTCTCTCTCCACTCTCTCTCTCCACTCTCTCTCTCCACTCTCTCCACTCTCTCTCAACTCTCTCTCTCTCCACTCTCTCTCTTTTTTCTCTCTCTCTCTCTCTCTCTCTCTCTCTCAACTCTCTCTCTCTCTTTAATCTCCCCACTCTCTCCACTCTCTTGCCCCTCCCTCTCTCCACTCTCTCTCCACTCTCTCTCTCTACTCACTCTCTCCACTCTCTCTCCACTCTCTCTCCACTCTCCACTCTCTCTCTCTACTCTCTCTCTCGCTCTCCACTCTCTCTCTCTACTCTCTCTCTCCACTCTCTCTCTCACTGCTCGCTCTCCACTCTCTCTCGCTCACTCTCTCCACTGTCTCTCCACACTCCCCACTCTCTCTCTCTCCACTGTCTATCTCCACTGTCTCTCCACTCTCTCTCTCTCTACTCTCTCTCCACTGTCTCTCTACACTGTCTCTCTCCACTCTCTCCACTCTCTCTCCACTCCCTCTCCACTCTCTCTCTCCACTGTCTCTCTCTACTCTCTCTCTACTCTCTATCCACTCTCTCTCCACTCTCTTTCCACTCTCTACCTCCACTCTCCGCCCTCTCTCTCTACTCTCTCTCTCTCCACTCTCTCTCTCTACTCTGTCTCTCTCCACTCTCTCTCTCTCCACTCTCTCCACTCTCTCTCCACTGTATCCCTTCACTCTCTCTCTCTCCACCCTCTCTCTCCACCCTCTCTCTCCACTCTCTCTCTCTCTCTCCACTCTCTCTCTCTCCACTCTCTCTCTCACTTCACTCTCTCTCCACTCTCTCTCACAAATTAGTGTGTATTGCCATGGGCATCCGCAGAAATATTTCCAGGGAGGGGCACATTTTTAACTTCATCATCATCCCCTTGCACCGTTCTCCCCTCTGCCTTCCACCCTTCTCGTCCTCCCCCTTGCACCCTTCTCCCCCTCCCCCTTGCACCGTGCTACCCCTCTGCCTTGCACCCTTTTCTACCTTGCACCATTCCCTCCTCTGCTTTGCACCCTTCTCCCCTCTGCCTTGCACCCTTCTCCCCGCTGCCTTGCACCATTCTCCGCTCCCCTTGCACCCTTCTCCCCTCCCCCTTGCACCCTTCTACCCTCTGCCTTGCACCCTTCTCCCCTCTACCTTGCACCCTTCTCCTCTCTACCTTGCACCCTTCTCCCCACTGCCTTGCACCCCTCTCCCCTCTGCCTTGCACCCTTCTCCCCTCTGCCTTGCACCCTTCTCCCTTCTGCCTTGCACCCTTCTCCCCTCTGCTTTGCACCCTACTCCACCTCCGCCTTGCACCCTTTTCTACCTTGCAACATTCTCCCCTATGCCTTGCACATTTCTCCCCTCTGCCTTGCAACCTTCTCCCCTCTGCCTTGCACCCTTCTCCCCTCTGCCTTGCACCCTTCTCCCCTCTGCCTCGCACCCTTCTCCCCTCTGCCTTGCACCCTTCTCCCCTCTGCCTTGCACCTTTTTCCTCTCTGCCTTGCACCCTTCTCCCCTCTGCCTTACACCCATCTCTACCTTGCACCCCTCTCCCCTCTGCCTTGAACCCTTCTCCACTCTGCCTTGCACCCTTCTCCCGCCAGCCTTGCACCATTCTCCCCTCTGCCTTGCACCCTTCTCCTCTCTACCTTGCACCCTTCTCCCCTCTGCCTTGCACCCTTCTCCACTCTGCCTTGCACCCTTCTCCTCTCTACCTTTCAGCCTTCTTTCCTCTGCCTTTCACCCTTCTTCCCTCCTTCTTGCTCCCTTCTCCTCTCTGCCTTGCACCCTTCTACCGCTCTGCCTTGCACCCTTTTCTACCTTGCACCATTCCCTCCTCTGCTTTGCACCCTTCTCCCCTCTGCCTTGCACCATTCTCCCCTCCCCCTTGCACCCTTCTCCCCTCCCCCTTGCACCCTTCTACCCTCTGCCTTGCACCCTTCTCCCCTCTACCTTGCACCCTTCTCCTCTCTACCATGCACCCTTCTCCCATCTGCCTTGCACCCTTCTCCCCTCTGCCGTGCACCTTTCTCCTCTCTGCCTTGCACCCTTCTCCCCTCTACCTTGCACCCTTATCTACCTTGAACCCTTCTCCCCTGCACACTTCTCCCGCCAGCCTTGCACCCTTCTCCCCTCTGCCTTGCACCCTTCTCCTCTCTACCTTGCACCCTTCTCCCCTCTGCCTTGCACCCTTCTCCCCTCTGCCTTGCACCCTTCTCCTCTCTACCTTTCACCCTTCTTTCGTCTGCCTTGCACCCTTCTTCCCTCCTTCTTGCTCCCTTCTCCTCTCTGCCTTGCACCCTTCTACCGCTCTGCCTTGCACCCTTTTCTACCTTGCACCATTGCCTCCTCTGCTTTGCACCCTTCTCCCCTCTGCCTTGCACCATTCTCCCCTCCCCCTTGCACCCTTCTCCCCTCCCCCTTGCACCCTTCTACCCTCTGCCTTGCACCCTTCTCCCCTCTACCTTGCACCCTTCTCCCCTCTGCCGTGCACCTTTCTCCTCTCTGCCTTGCACCCTTCTCCCCTCTGCCTTGCGCCCTTCTCCCTTCTGCCTTGCACCCTTCTCCCCTCTGCTTTGCACCCTACTCCACCTCCGCCTTGCACCCTTTTCTACCTTGCAACATTCTCCCCTATGCCTTTCACAATACTCCCCTCTGCCTTGCACCCTTCTCCCCTCTGCCTTGCACCCTTCTCCCCTCTGTCTTGCACCCTTTTCCCCTCTGCCTTGTACCTCTCTCCTCTCTGCCTTGCACCCTTCTCTCCTCTGCCTTACACCCTTCTCTACCCTGCACCCCTCTCCCCTCTGCCTTGCACCCTTCTCCTCTCTGCCTTGCACCCTTCTCCCTATCTGCCTTGCACCCTTCTCCCTTCTGCCTTGCACCCTTCTCCCCTCTGGCTTGCACCCTTCTCCTCTCTACCTTTCACCCTTCTTTCCTCTGCCTTACACCCTTCTCTACCCTGCACCCCTCTCCCCTCTGCCTTGCACCCTTCTCCTCTCTGCCTTGCACCCTTCTCCCTATCTGCCTTGCACCCTTCTCCCTTCTGCCTTGCACCCTTTTCCACTCTGCCTTGTACCATACTCCACCTCCGCCTTTCACCCTTATCTACCTTGCACACTTCTCCCCTGCATCCTTCTCCCCTCTGCCTTGCACCCTTCTCCCCTCTGCCTTGCACCCTTTTCCTCTCTACCTTGCACCCTTCTCCCCTCTGCCTTGCACCCTTCTCCCCTCTGGCTTGCACCCTTCTCCTCTCTACCTTTCACCCTTCTTTCCTCTGCCTTGCACCCTTCTGCCCTCCTTCTTGCTCCCTTCTCTCTCTGCCTTGCACCCTTCTCACCTCTGCCTTGCACCCTTCTTCCCTCTGCCTTGCACACTTCTCCTCTCTGCCTTGCACCCTTCTCCCCTCTGCCTTGCACCCTTCTCCTCTCTGCCTTGTACCCTTCTCCTCTCGACCTTGCACCCTTGTCTCCTCTGCCTTGCACCCTTCTCCCCTCGTTCTTGCACCCTTCTCCTCTCTGCCTTGCACCCTTCTACCCTCTGCCTTGCACCCTTCTCCTCTCTGCCTTGCACCCTTCTCCCCTCTGTCTTGCACCCTTCTCCCCTCCGCCTTGCACCCTTCTCCTCTCTGCATTTCACACTTCTCCCCTCCGCCTTGCACCCTTCTCCCCTCTGCCCTGCACCCTTCTCCTCACCGCCTTGCACCCTTCTCCTCTCTGCCTTGCACCCTTCTCCTCTCTGCCTTGCACCCGTCTCCCCTCTGCCTTGCACCCTTCTCCTCTTCTCCCCTCCCCCTTGCACCCTTCTCCCCTCCGCCTTGCACCCTTCTCCCCTCCGCCTTGCACCCTTCTCCTCTCCCCTTGCACTCTTCTCCTCTCCGCCTTGCAACCTTCTCCCCTCCGCCTTGCACACATCTCCTCTCTGCTTTGCACATATCTCCTCTCTGCCTTGCACCCATCTCCTCTCTTCCTTGCACCTTTTCCTCTCTACCTTGAACCATTCTCCTCTCTAACTTGCACCCTTCTCCCCTCTGCCTTGCACCCTTCTGCCCCCCTTGCCCTCCCTCCACCTGCGGACGCCCACATGGTGGTTTTAACAAGAGTGCTTACCTGGGGGCACCATTTTGCTGCCTCATTCCTTCTCATATAAGCTTTGCCCTGGAGAATGCTCTCTGGCAGGTCCCACCCCATCCTCTTTCCGGGCCTGGTGCGCTCTAACTGAAGAGAAACAATGTATGTTGATACTTTGTTTCTCTTCAGTCAGAGGGAGGGGGGAGGGGCTCAGAGCAGGCTGCAGACAGAGGGAGAGGGAGAGAGGCTTTAGAGGGAGAGAGGCTTTCTTCAGCAAGCCTCTCTCACAGCTGAGGGGCCCCCTTCATTTACTGAAGAGTGTGGGGCCTCCACGCACCGCGGGGCTGCGGGGGTGTTTGTTACGCCCCTGCCCTTCTCCAAAAATTATTGCAGGCCCAAAAAGCTAAGACCACATTTTCCCTCCCCGCTTGATTGATGTATTAGTAAATTAAATTAAATTATAATTTAAATTACCTAGGAAATAGGATTCCTGACTGTACACAATCTTGAATCAGTTCCCTAACTCCCTATTTATGCAAAGAACTCTGCTGCAACCAAGGTATGTTCGTCGAGTTTTGATTGCTCCCATAACTGTCCTTAGAGTCTCTTGCAGTACAATGCCCAACAAGATGTATGGTTAATGCAGAAAGGATGGGGATATGGAATCAATACAGACTATTGCTTTCAGTGGCAGTCAGCTTGACAAAGTGGCAGTATGCCAAACGCTAGCAGCTTACTGAACAAATACATAAATCAATCAACGTGCAAGAGGAAATCTATGAATTAACACATGGATATGGCACAGTTGTGAGCTGATCTGTCTGGTGTGGGAAAAAGAGTATGAAATAAGCAAGATAAGAGACGGTGCAAAAAAAAATAAACAACGGCAAACCCTGTGCAAAGGGCGTCATCTCAGCTTTGGCAGCGGCCGCTAATGACTCTCAGGGGCGGGTGGGCACAGGGTTGGGGGATGGTTTGGGGGGCGACGCATGTAGCTTAAGAGAAAAAAAACAAAAATAAAATGACATACTTACCTTATCGACGTTTCCACCGGCGAGTCTCTGCTTCTTGCTCCTGCTCTCTCCTCGTGGCATGTGACAGGAAGCCAGGAACAACAGCAAGGCTCCCCTGACCAATCACAATGCTGCAATGCAGCATTTTGTTTGGTAGGCACCTAGGCTCCCCTGACCAAACATAACGCTGACTGGTTTTGAGGGTCCTGGTGAGATGTCCACCTGGGAATGGGAGCCCGGGCTTGTTCTCCATGCAGGCTGTAATGTACAGGTAACGTGCGCATGACTGGCCATTGCACACTTAGTAGTGGGCAAACCACTCGTCTCCTGCACTGCTCCGTGTGAACAGCTTCCCTGCCCACCCATCCACCTGCAAAGGAAGGACACATAAAATTATAATATCTAAAAGGTGTTATCATTTTATGTTTACTTTCCTCACACTGCTCAAAGCAGTGGGGCGACGCTCTTCAGCCATAGCAGAGGAGCCGCCTCTTCTCAGCTTCAGGAAGACCTGGCTATCTGCCTAATAACTCCTTCACCACTGAGTTCCCAACTGCTAGGTTCAAGTACACTGACACCATTGCTTGGCTAACACACCCTTCAAGAATAAAATGTACGCAGAAGAGTCAACACAAAGGGTTTTCATAGACCAAAAGGGGCATTGACAAGCAAGTGGGGTATCAAAGTATGTGAATCTTTTCTAGGGTGAAACCATATTGGGTTACTTGATGACTCAATGTTATGGGAACATATTTCCAATCCCCGGCTTTTAAATAACACACTGGGACTTTCTGGATAAGGGATACCTTCTAGATAATATTGTTTCATTGTTAGTGCTCTGAAATGGTACGGATAACTGCTCAGATCTACAAAACTCCTAATAAATAAATACATTTAACTAAAGCTTGAGCAAACATTCCTCAAGAGCACAAAATGACTCACCAATGTCGGATAAAACAGTCAGACTATTGGTGAAATTCAATTAGTTCAAAAATCTAAAACACGGGATTTGTTCCCCATACGTGAAGAAAATAAACGAAGCACTTCGGAAACATTATAAATGCTACGCCACAAATATTGACAAGTCGTAAATACACCATATGCTTTAAACGATGGGTGCAAAAGATTTTCATGTCAATAAAAATAAACAACACACAAGAATTAAATATGAATTAATAAAACAATAATAACAATCATGATAAAATGAACTTCAATTGTAAATGAATTTTTACATATAATAATGTCAACCAAATGATTTCATGTGCAAAAAAACTTAAAACAATAAATCTTAATGGGGGCGTGGCTTGCGCACCGCTGTGATATGGCGTGTTGCGCTTGAGCTCCGGGGTGAGTTGTTCCCGTTGAGCGTTTTTCTCCGTTTCTTCGTGCCCTTTTCTGCGGAAAATCCACACACCTACGGCGGAATATGCGCTGATCTCCACGACGCTGTTTTTCCGCGACTGCAACTACCGGAATTATGTGTTCTGCTTCCATCCTCGCAGGCGCTCGCATTCCTGAGGAGCGGCCGCCATTTTCCCGCGTATGACGTTCCTGTCATCTGCTCTCTGAGGCGCCGCCGCGGATACAATCTAACAGCATTTCGCGTATATCTATGGATTTCTTCACACGACGGCTACAATGGTAACATTTCTGCTTTCTTTCTAATGTTACTTTTTGCTGCTTGGCTGGGTTTGTAAGTGCTCGCAGTTTTTTGCTCTCCACATGATTCATTGAGGTGTTCATGTCGATATCATGAGGTGTCTTCCTGCTTATTTTTGCTCTTTTTTCAACCGCTAGATTAGCATAGCGTGTTTGGAGCGTGAATTGCCTCTTTTGTCACTATTTCTGGATATTTTGCGCAACTTTGGTGCTATACATTTTTGCTAGTCTCCTGCTACAACACTGTCATTATGAGTCGCTCCTTGAACGGCAAAGACTCTAAAGACCCAGGCACTTCTTTAAAGCGACTTAAGTCAGTCTCTCCGACTCCTGAATCACCTCAGGCGGACAACACTTCCACATTGGACACCATTTTGGCGCGCCTGAATGAGGTTCACGATATTGCGCAGTCAACTAAAACTAACACTGACTTATTACAAGTGGAAGTATCTGCCATCAGGAATGATTTTAAAGCCCTATCTCTACGTGTATCAGCAACAGAAACACGGATAAGTTCCGCAGAGGATGGTATGCAAAAACAATCCAGGTCGCTTTCTCAGATGGAGCGGTCTATGGCGGCAATGCGCAGAGACCTTACGGAGCAGGAGGACCGTAATAGGAGATCTAATCTGCGTATTTTTGGCCTACCGGAGGACTCAGAGAAATCATCCTCCTCCATGATTGAATTCTTATCTCATTGGATTCCTGATACACTTCAACTATCTTTTCACAGAGACTTTGAGATTGAAAGAGCACACCGTGTTCCAACGTTCCGTTCTAAGGCAGCCACCCAGCCAAGAGCAATCATTTTTAAGCCCTTACGACATCAACACACTGAACTGATTTTGTCACATATGCGCAAGATTAAACAACTCAACTGGGAGGGTCATCGCATATCCATTTCCCAAGACTTTGCCAGAGACACGGTCATAAGACGGAAAGGTTTCTTGAATCTTCGAAAACGTCTCACAGACTTGGGCATCTCTTTTTCCTTTTCTGGTCCATCCAAGTTTCGCATTACTTATAAAGGGCGTTCCAGAATCTTCGATGAACCGGCAGACTTGTCAACGTTTTTGGACAACCAGGAGGAGATAGAGATGGAGATTCAACGTGCAACGACGCAGACTCCTGGGGCCTCAGGGACCTGATTTATTGTTCTCTTTACTTCTGGTGATGTCTTTTTCTGCATTGTTACCTTCTCTTTTTTCTCCAGCCAGGTTTTCTTGTTGATCTTCTCCTCTGCTATCGTATGTCCTATCTCTGTTTTTCTTTCCATACTACTCTGATAGCTCTCTTTTCTTTCTAATATCTTCTTCTTTTTTCTCTTCATTATTTTTCGAGAAACCTCTTGTAGATCCTTCCAACTTTTTTCTCTTGCTCCTCTCTATTTTTATTACGGTGTGTTTCACTTATATTGATGCTGTTTATACTTACTAGTTACCTGCACTTTTTAGAGTTCTCAGTTGCAGATTTATTAACTTTTTAATCAAGTATTATTACTCCTTTCGATAGCATTGTTATTATATTTGCATTATACTATGTAGCATTCTAGTGTCGTGGAGTAGACTTCTCCTTTTTCTTTATGCTCGTTTTCATCTTCCTTCTCGGTTTCTTCCTCGTGTCTCCATTCTGTTCTCACACACCTTCTATTGTTCCTCTTATGTCACTCCATGTTATAGTATAGTTAGAATTAGGTGTTTTGGTTTGATTCATATGCGATTTCAGCACTTCTTTGTTCTTCTATTTACAAAATGATATATGCTATTTACGATGTTTCATATATAATGCAGCTTTTCCTACATGTTATGATATTGTTATTTTTGCCATGCTTTTGCGCTTGATGGGGTAATGTTAATCTAATCTGAGTGGTATTTTTCTTCTAATAGCAATGTAATATCTCGTTATAAATTGTATTTCTTTGTGTATGGATTTTCTATTGCTTTTTTGTTCACTATCAGTCGTTTTCTTCATAATGGGCTTTTCTTCTCTACCAACTTTTGCTCCTATAACGGGTCTTCGACTCGCCTTTTCCACGTTCTCCCTTGCATGTTATGGGTCTCTTTTAGACCTCCCCCTCTGCCTCGTCTCTCTCTCCTTTCTAATCTTTCTTCTCTCTTTCTGGCTTTTCTTTTTTCATGGCTTTCCCACATGGTTGCTCCCGTAACATCTATTTTGTTGTGTGGTTGGTCTACCATATTCCTGTACCTCGTCTCTTCTCTGTTATCATTGTTGTCTTCGAGTGTATCCCCTTCAGGCAGATGCCAGGTTTAAATGTTTTATCCCTTAATGTTAAGGGCTTAAATCATCCGGTCAAGCGATCTAAAATCTTGGATTATTGTAAATCTCTCTCAGCGGACTTAGTCCTATTTCAAGAATCTAAGATCACTAGTAGAGAAGCGCTATTTTTGAAGAAAGAATGGGTGGCGGATGTGTCTTGTTCGGATGCTTCTGGTAAACGCAATGGTGTGGTTACGTTGGTTTCGAGGAATTCGGGTTTATCGATTATCTCTTCTGAACATGACTCTGATGGTCGATGGCTCCTATCTAAATTATCAGATGGTCAGCATGATCTGTTTGTTATGAATATCTATGCTCCAAATATTGATAACCCTGCATTTTGGAAATCCATTTCTAAAAAACTGCATGATACCCCACATGCGGGTAATCTTATTGTGGGTGGAGACTTTAACTTACCTATGGACCCTTTATTGGACAGGAATTCCGCTTTTCAGTTTCGTCCGCCTAGAGCACACAAACAGATGCTTAACATGTGCTCCATTGCTAATTTGCATGATATTTGGCGTCTCCACAATCCCACTGGTAGTGACTTTTCTTTCTTTTCCTCCCCTCATTCCTCATTTTCTCGCATTGACTATCTCCTAGTTCACTCTTCTCTTGTCGCAGCCTCTTCCTCCCCACTTATACATCCCATCGTCATCTCCGATCATGCTGCGGTTACTTTTACGCTTTCGTCCTTTGCTCCGAAACCACGTGGTCGTTCCTGGAGACTTAATACGGAGGTGTTATATGACTCTACCCAAGTGGAAGAATTTTCCAAGGATATCAACACTTTTTTCCATGAAAACGAGGAGTCTGTAGATTCTCCAATAATTCTTTGGGACTCCTTTAAATGTACTTTCCGTGGTCAAGTTATTGCATGCATGTCCAAACGCAATTTGGCGATTAAAAAAGAACTTACTGATTTATCTTCTGAAATCAAGTCTTTGGAGGCCTCCTTTAGACATACTAAAGATCCGACTTTCCTACAACAAATTAAGCTTCTAAAATACAAATATAATACAATTGTCACTAAAAGAGCTCATATTGGTTTCCAAGCACAAAAGTCCAAAAAATTACTCTTAAAGAATCGGGCTGGCAAACTTTTGGCGGCTACATTAAAATTCCAAGATTCCTCCTCTAGATCCTCTCAGATCTCTTCTATTAAGGACCATAATGGCTCTAAAAAATTCCAAACTGAGGAAATTCTTGAAGTTTTTCGTGATTTTTATAACAAATTGTATACCCCCTCCAACCAAGCCTCTTTTGACAAATGCCAAGATTTCTTAAAATCAATTCCGATTCAATCTGTATCAGAGGACGATCGCTCCACTCTTAATGAACCTATCTCTCCTGAGGAAATAGTCTCTGCTATCAAGGCCACCCGTTCGGGGAAAGCTCCAGGCCCTGATGGTTACCCGATCTTATTCTATAAAACCTTTCTCCCGTTGCTTGTTCCTAAGTTGCAGGCTGTCTTTGACGCTTTTGTTCGTAATGGATCTGTCTCTGGTACGGCTGCTGAAGCCACCATAGTGGTGATCCCAAAAGAAGGGAAAGACCATTCGGACCCTAAGAATTTCCGCCCTATTTCGCTTCTCAATATGGAAGCGAAGATTTTTGCTAAAATCCTGGCGAAACGTCTAGAATCCTTTATTCCCCATTTAGTCCATCCTTCCCAAACTGGTTTTGTTAAGGGTAGGTTGGCAAGAGATAATATTCGCACTTTCTGCCATATTATTGGGGCGGCCAAGCGATCCCAACTACCTGCCGCGGCCTTGGCCCTCGATGCGGAGAAGGCCTTCGATAAGGTTTCTTGGCCTTTTCTTCGAGCTGTTTTACATGCACATAATCTCGGGGACTCCTTTATTAACATGGTAATGTCTTTGTATTCCCAACCTAAAGCTAATATTAGAGTTAATGGTTCCACATCCTCTTTTTTTAATCTCTGCCAAGGAACGAGACAAGGTTGTCCTTTATCCCCGCTATTGTTTTTGTTATCTATCGATCCTCTCCTTCGGCTGATTGACTTACACCCCGATATCAAAGGGTTCTCTTTTGGCCCTCATTGTCTAAAAACTGCAGCCTACGCAGACGATGTTCTTATTTTCTCGGACGATATCGCATTAGCCATTCCTGCGATCTCTGACACCATTTCTTTATTTTCTAAAGTTTCAGGATATACCCTAAATAAAGACAAGACAGAAATGTTCCCTTTAAATGCCTATTGCTTTCCTGCGCATATGGGCTCGGCTGGCTTTAAATGGCAAGCTACCCATCTTAAATATCTAGGCATTTATTTTTGTTCGACACTACATACCACGGTTACGTATAATGAGTCTCAATCTCTGGCTAAAGTTCGTCGTCTTCTGGATTCTTGGTCTCCAAAACATATTTCTTGGTGGGGGCGCTTACAAACCCTTAAAATGATGATCACGCCGATCATCAATTTTGTTTCTTCCATGATTCCGATTAAATTATCTGACTCTTTTTTTCGGGAAATCGATGGTATCACCTCCAAATTTTTATGGAGCGGAAAACGTGCTCGGTTGGCATATAAATATTTACGTAGACCCTGTGATATGGGTGGTTGTAACTTCCCGGATTGGGAAAAATACCAGACTGCTTTTTTGGCCTCTCAAGGTGCCCTCTGGTTTTCTCCCCCAACCCGGCATATCCCTCAATGGTTACTCATAGAACAGGATTTAGCTGCTCCCTTACCACTTGCCTCTTTGTGTACTACTTCCACTCTACATATTCTATTCTCCCGATCTATCATCATTGATACAATTATCGCAATTAAGAAAGTGGATAAGAAAATGGCATTTCCTCTACACAAGACTAGATGGTCTTCCATTTGGCGTAATTCCAAGATTAAAATCAATATCACCCCCGCACTCATGTCGTATTGGGCAATGAAGGGTGTTTCTCTTGTACACCATCTGTATAATGAGTCTGGTGAACCCTTACCTTTCTCTAACTTAGCGCTCAAACACTCTCTAACAAATCTAGACTTCTATACTTTTCTTAAAATCAAAGTTGCGATCTCGAAAACTCGTCTTCACCCCTCCTCGTCCACCATCTCTTTGTTTTCTATCTGGCTCAAAGCGGGGCATGTTGCTTCCCGCATTTATAGGTTTCTATCCTCTTCTTCGCTTCCAGATCAGACGGTTGCACAGCAAAAATGGTCGCGTCATTTTGATCACAATATTACGGACCATATCTCCTCCGAAGCTTGGCAATCCATTGGCAAATTTGCGTTACGCAACAAAATTGCTCCTTCCTTAATACAGTCCAAGTTTTTCTCGATCAATCTACTCCACTGGACTCCGGTGCGTCTTCATTCTCTCAACCTTAAAGAGGATGACCTTTGTTGGAGTTGTGGCGTTGAGACAGGTGATTTTCCTCATATGTTCTATAACTGTTCCTTACTTAAATCTTTCTGGGACCTTATTCAGCGACATTTGTCTCTTATCTTTGAAATTGAGCTCCAGCTCTCTTTCCCTTTAGTTATTTTAGGCCCCTGGGCGGCTCCTACGCCTCTTCCCCTTGAGCCATTACAATTACAACTGTTAGACCTTCTTTTATCTGTAGCGATCAAAGTTATTCTTATGGAGTGGAAGTCTTTCTCGTCTGTCTCCTATCACACTTGGTGGGCATGGGTTTCCTTCTTACGCAGTGCTCACACTTCAGTAGATCTAGCACACCTGTCACCTTCCATCTCTAGTGGGGTTTGGGCAACTCTGGATGAATATATGGAACTCTCTGCGAATGGTGTAGTCCCTCCATTTCCTGCTGTTATGTCTACCTAATTTTCTTGTTTGGTAAGGTGCTTTACATTGGGTTGTTCCTGTGGGATTCCTTCTTTCTTTCTTCCTCTTTCCTGTCCTCTCTTCCCGTTCCTTCTTTCTGCTGCTTTTTTCCTTGCTCTCCTTCCTTCTTCCTGTTGTTCCTCTTACCTTCCCCTGCCCCTGTCCTCACCTTACGGACTGATACGTTCTACGTTCTGAACAATGTATTCCTCTTTTGGCTCAATTCATTACCCTCATTTTAGTTGCCTGTTCTCCAATTTTACTTACATTGAGCTTGTTATTGATCAAGTATTGCCCATGTTTTCACATTTCTGCTCATATTGGAATGTATCACATCTTTGTATTTTGATTTGGATATTATTTGGATCATTATTTCGCTCAATAAAATCTTCTTGAAATGAAAAAAAAACAATAAATCTTAATTGTCTAAATGGTGAAGTGTCAGGTGATCATTTTCATTTAGTCGACCCATAAAAAAGTGAACTTCTAATGCTGTTAACGCTTTGTGCTTTTTCAACGTTTTCACTGTAATGACCAGCGTTGGATTAGTAATGCGGTGTCCAGTACGAGCTGTGGACTGCTTTTTGAGCAGTCTGGAGGGGCCGATGTGGGCTGTCTCTGCGTGGTTCGATGCCAAGCTATTCATACAGCCTTCCCCCTCAATCTACCTGACCCAGTGGAAACAGAGACAAGTGGCCCGGGCCCCGTGCTGGAACAATTCCATCTCCCAGATACAATTATACTAGATCTGGTAATTGCTAAGGTGTCCTCGGGTTCCCCACTGGACCCTGCTCCACCTCAACATCTCGTGGCGTTCCTTGACCCCGTCCGTGCAACGATTCTTGAGGTTCTGAACTGCTTAATAACAACTAGCACAGTCCCCTCCCTTTGGAAATGTGCGATGGTCAGGGCTCTTCTGAAGAAGCCTAGTCTGGATCAATCAAATATATCCAACTATCGCCCAATTTCTCTCCTGCCCTGGCTGAGCAAACTGTTGGAAAAACACATCAATAATATTATGGTCAATTACCAAGAATCCAACAACTTGCTGGGCACCTCACAAACAGGCTTCCGCCCTCAACATGGGATGGAGTCTGCCTTGTTGATGGTAACAGAGTAGGCAAGGAGGCTGGTAGATGAATGGGGAGTGGCTGCCATTATTCTCTTAGATCTCAGTGCCGCGTTTGACATGGTCAACCATACCATCTTGACCCACCGACTCAAGAGTGTTGGGGTGTCGGACGCTGCACTGACATGACTCTCATCCTTCCTCAGTGACCGCCGCTTCCAGGTCTTTGAGGGAGATGTGGTCTCCTCCAGATTACCTCTGGGTTGTGGGGTCCCGCAGGGCTCGGCCCTAAGTCCGACGCTCTTTAATATTTATATGAGGCCTTTGGCGGGTACTATCCATCCATTTGGCATTAAGATCGTCAGTTATGCAGATGATACCCAGTTACTGGTATCGTTATACCACGATAAGGTTTCATCTAGCGTTCTGGATCCCCGCCTTGAAGCAGTGGCCAGATGGATTGAGCTTTCCTACCTTCACCTCAACGGGAACAAGACAGAGATTATGCTGTTGGGGAATTCATCACCCACTATCTCTGTCTCCATGTGGCCATCTTGCTTGGGTCCTGCGCCATCCCCGAAGCCACCGTTAAAGAGCCTTGGCAATTGGCTTGATAGCTCCCTTAACTTTGTGTATCAGGCTACTGCACTCTCTTCAATCTGTTATGGATTGATGAGAATGCTTTGCAAAGTTATTCCCCTCCTTCCTTTCTAGAAAAGAAGGATATTGGTCCAGGCTCTCATATTGTCCCGCCTGGACTACGGGAATGTCTTGTACTTCGGAGCCCCCCTGGCCACAATAAATAAACTACAAGTAGTTCAGAACTGTGCTGCACGGATGCTCTTTCAGGTGCCACGTTGGCAATCGGCAAGGCCAGCACTGAGACAGCTACACTGGCTACCAATTTCTGCCAGGATACAATTCAAAGCTATGTGTTTGGCACATAAAGCCATATGGAAAACTGGTCCACCCATTCTACACCCACTAATAACATCATATCTTCTGCATAGAACTCGACGCTCTAGTTCTTTACATCTGGCTACTATCAAGAAAATAAGGAAGGCGAGATGGGGCAGACGCTCCTTCTCACTCACCGCTGCTAAGTTGTGGATCTCCCTTCCCCCAGTTATGCGGGGGAACGACAATTTGTTGACCTTTCGTAAGCTTTTAAAAACACACCTGTTTGGAATGCTTCCCTAACTCTGCGGATTGGCTCTGCTCTGCCTTTCTTTTCTACAAGCGCTACGAGGCCTCCGGGTAGTTAGGCGCTATAGAAATACTCTTCTCTTCTATTCTAGCTGGGCGTCCATTACCTCCCTTTTATCAACAGCAGAGGTGTCACTTCCTTTTTCTCGCTGGGCTGGACCATTAATCTATGCATATTGAGCGGGGGTAGTGGGCCTGAGAAAAAGTGGCCTCACTTCTTTTCAGGTGTGTTTCACCAGTGTAAACTAATCAGTGTGTTTTTTTAAACCCACCCCCCCCCCACACACACATATTTTTTATACAATTTCCCCGGAGCAGTGGTTTGCAGAAAGGGAATATGCAAATGTGGGCCACTTTTTTTTGTAATTCCAATCCAACTCTGGTAATGACATATTTAACTGAGAGTGCAAACTAGTCGGGGACTGATTAAGTGTAAGAACATCAGAAGATGGCAGGATACAGTCCGATTTTGCCCCAAAAGCTGCTTCAGCTTAATGCTCACAGGCGAGGGTTACGTTTGATGACTTTCCCTTGCTTCACAAATAACATATCCGGCCCAACTCCTGTGCACTGCATGAGTTTCACCACACAAACAGGGACTTATGTGAAAGAGCAATGGTGAACAGCGTTGCCAAAGCCCCTGTGTGTGTGCACCACACCAGTCCATGAAGGTGTCACTTCCTGTGCCTGGTTCTTGTTCCAAAGTTGGGGTAGCTATGCCCCTCAGCTGGGCTGGAGTCCGGGTACCACGCGGGTGGACGGCGTCCACCCACTTATTTTAATGGGGACACACCGTCCCCCCTGCCAAACAGCTGGACTTCCCTCTTTGGCCTCTCTGGGACGAGGAGCTCAGCATCTTTCGTGACGTCACTTCCTGCCGTGACGTCACTTCAGGTGACAGCGTCCCCCCACTTCTTTTTTTACGACTTGTGCCCTGCCCCTCAGACTCTGATGCCACGTGGTCAGTGAGGGAAACAGGGGCGGCTGACTGCATAATGTAGCAAGGAGAGTACGGCCAGAGACGCCTTTCGGGTGGTGCAATCGGTGCCACCGGACCAGGCGTTGACTTGGGGTGGGGGCGCAATTTTTGCAAGTATATTCTCATTTGAAAATCACCCGCTGCTGTGTTTCTTGCCTCCAGCAATTTTTTGGCATCATTTAAAATGTCAAGTGTACTCCTGTGATTAATCGTTGTTCTGCAAAGAGACTGGAGGTGTGTCTAGTGGAAGTTTTGACTCACCATAAGGAAGTGCAGAGGGTTAAAATGCCTGCTGCTAAGAACGTGTACCATGCAGATAAAGTGTATCTAACGTCAATTGGTCAGTGGGCTAGTAATTCTGTAAGAGAGCTCCTTTTGTTACTTGTCGTTTTTAAGTCAAAATCCCAATATAGAATATTGAGCTATTAACTGTCATCAAAGAGCTGCATGCAAACTGCAACGTATATGTTAGAGCGTTATGTTTTTTTGCCCAGTCTTTCATTATCCTGATCTTGCAAAAAGTGTTCCTTTGGCTAGAAAACAATTCTTATTATTAAAAAGAACCCCTAAAAATGATGTTGCATTTTAAATTCGGAATTTGTGCTTTTCCAGAATAAGGAATCTTAAACTATATTGTCTACCAGGTTTACTGACATGTCAATCCTACACTACACCTTGTAGTCCTGTCTGATTTAACATTTCCTATGCAATGATTACACACATTTGCAATGTGTGTGTGATGCAAAGTGCTCTGACACCTCACACTGGTATGAGTGGTGCTATAAAAATAAATTAATCTGAGAGACAGTGGTTACGGAGACTGTTACGGGGTGCTAGTGAGGGAATCCATTGTGGAGGTGGTCATGAGGGGGGGCGCCAACAAACATTGTTGCACAGGGTGCCACCAGTGCTAAAGCCGGCCATAAGTACAGCACTGGATCAGACAGCGCGCACTGCAGCCGGAGACTAAACAGCACCTCTGAGGGAATGAGAACAGCGGCACTGTCAGGCAAGGCTGCACTGAGGGGGGCAGTGACCATGGCAGGTAAGTGCGCCCGCTGCCTTGTAGAGCAAGCTTCACTTATTCCCCACGTACCCTCCTCCAAACTTCTGGCTACGCAGCCCCAGTGTTAACACTAACTGCAAATGTATGAGTTGGCAATATATTGAGCTGAAACAGGGTGGGAGAGTCATAACTGGCATCTCCTCTTGAACAGCGACTACAAACACAAAAAATCACAACAAATAACAGCAGCAGTGAAACACGATCCGTGGAGTGAAATATGGTTTGTAAAACATCAGTTGAGTATACTGTGCAGAGGCACAAAAACAAATGTAACCTTCCATGCATTCCAAAACACTGTGTCCTTGGAGCCATCTGCTAACCATATTTAATATGACTGATGTTGTGTGAACGAGTTGCGATGGCCAACCAGGAGTAACCTGAACTCATTGAGATGAGCTGCTTCTGTATTTCTGTGTTCTGTATTTTGCCTCTGTGCCACTCATTTTTCCGGTATTTCTGTGCCCTTTTGCCTTCTGTGCCACTCGTTTATCCCTTGTTTTAGTGCCCCTTTTGTCTTCTGTCCCACTTTTGTGCCCTTCTGCCCTCTATTCCACTCATTTTTTGTGCCCTTCTGCCCTCTGTGCCACTCGTTTTCCCCTCATTTTTATGCCCCTTTTGCCTTCTGTTCCACACATTTTTTGTGCCCTTCTGCCTTCTGTGCCTCTCATTTCTCCCTTGTTTTTGTGCCCTTCTGCCTTCTGTGCCACTTGTTTTTCTCTTGTTTTTGTGCCCCTTTTGCCTTCTGTTCCACTCGTTTTTTGTGCCCTTCTGCCCTCTGTTCCACTCATTTTTTGGGCCCTTCTGCCCTCTGTTCCACTCATTTTTCTCTTGTTTTTGTGCCCCTTTTGCCTTCTGATCCACTCTTTTTTGTGCCCTTCTGCCCTCTGTTCCACTTGTTTTTTTGTGCCCTTCTGCCCTTTGTGCCACTTGTTTTTCCCTCGTTTCTGTGCCCCTTTTGCCTTCTGTTCCACTTGTTTTTTGTGCCCTTTTGCCTTCTGTGACACTCATTTTCCCTCGCTTTTGTGCCCCTTTTTCCTTCTGTTATCTTTGTTGTCCCTCACCGCCCTCGACCCGCTCCACTGATGTCCCACTGCGCATTTGCTGCTCCTGCCTTCTGCCTCCCAGCTGCTCCTCCCTCCCACCTCCCCATATATGCCAGCTGCTGCGTGTCCGCGCCGCTGGCACGCTGAAGGCGCACCTCAGGCAAGCTCGTCTGCGCCCGTCCGTGCATGGACCACGGCCAATGCCAGAACCCCTGGACCCCGCACCAGACACCACTATGACGCCAGCACTTACACGCTCTCAACTCCGGACGGAGCCACACATGCTTCAAGGCCGCCCGAAACACACACACGGCCCCTTCACCTGCCGGAACTGCAGCTACACCAACCTCAGAGCCGATGAACCACCCGCCAAGAAAGACCCCAACTACCTCCGATGCATACTACTGAACACCCGCTCCACACACAAGCATGCCGTTGAACTCTGGGACCTGCTCGACACAACATTCCCAGAGGTCGCCTTCCTGACAGAGACCTGGTTTATCGAATCCTCCGCACCCAACATCACCATAGCCAAACCAGACAGCTACAAGATCACACGCAGAGACCGCACCAACAGAGTCGGAGGAGGAATTGCCATTGTCCACAAGGCCCGCATCAGGGTCTCGACTAGCACCGATGATGCGCTCAGCGCCACCGAACACATGTATTTCCAAATCCACACAGACCCTAACTCCACCCTCAGAGGCACCCTCGTCTACTAACCCCGGGACCCCACGCCCAGTTCAGCGACTCCATCGGCGACTTAATCTGCACGCCCGCCCTGACCTCCACCGACTACATCCTCCTCGGAGACCTGAACTTTCACCTTGAGAACAACAACAACTCCACAACCCCGATCGATAACCTCGCCAACCTCAGACTGAAGCAACTTGTCACAACGCCCACCCACTCTGCCGGCCACACGCTCGACCCCGTCTTCTTCTCAAGCCCGCAAGTCTCCGTCAGCGACACAACTGAACTCGTCTGGACCGACCACCACTGCCCACCACACACTACTGCACCCAACAGATCACCCGCCGCTGCTGGAGCAAAATCACCAAACAGCTGAAGAAACCCCCCCCACAGAGACACCAGCAAGAGGGCCAGCTGGTTCACCCCAGAACTCCTAGCCTCCAAGCAAGCCTGCCGGAAACTAGAGAAGAAATGGCACAGTGAATAAACTCTGGACAGCCATGCAGCACACAAGGATGCCATCCGCAACCACCACCACCTTATCAGGGCGGCCAAGAGGACCTCCTTCAAAGACCGCCTCGACAACAATGCACACAATAGCAAGGAGCTCTTCAACGTCATTAAGGAACTCTCCTACCCCAGCTCCAACACCAACGACATCCCGCGGTCGCAAGCTCTGTGCGACTCCCTTTACACCTTCTTCCACCGCAAGATAGCAGACATCCACAACAGCTTCAACACCCAGACAGCCCTAACAGACAGCAACACAACAGACCCTCCTCACACCTTCAACTACAACCCCTGCTAGCCTAGGCCAGCGTGAGCATCGATGACACCATCGAGACCATGTGCATAATCCACTCCGGCTCCCCGTCACACCCATTTCCGCACAACTTCTTCAACAGAGCAAGCAGCTTCATCGCACACCACCTGCACAATGTCATCAATATCTCCCTCGAGACCGAAACCTTCCCAGAGATCTGGAAACACACCAAGATCAACGCCCTACTCATAAAACCTAAAGCAGACCTCAGAGACCTCAAGAACTTTGGGCCCATCTCTCTGCTCCTCTTCTCGGCCAAGGTCATCGAGAAAACCGTCAACAGATAGCTAACCCGATACCTTGAAGAAAACAGAATCCTGGATCCTTCCCAGTTAGGGTTCCACAGCAACCACAGCAGCGAGACTGGCCTCATTGACGCCACAGATGACATCAGGACCCTGCTGGACAATGGGGAGACTGCAGTACTCATCCTCCTAGACCTCTCTGCCGCCTTTGACTCTGTCTGTCACAGCACCCTACACGCACACCTCCATGCCGCAGGGATCTGAGACAAGGCTCTGGATTGGACCACCTCCTCCCTCTCTGGCAGAACCCAGAGCGACCGCCTCCCCCATTTTGTTCCAAAGCCTCCGAGATCATCTGCGGCATTCCCCAGGGATCCTACCTCAGCCCGACGCTGTTCAACATTTATATGGCCCCACTCGCACACGTAGCCCAACAGCACAACCTCAAGACAATCTCCTACGCTGACGACACTCAGCTGATCCTCTCCCTCACCAAGGACCTCATCACCGCCAAAGCCAACCTCCACGAAGGAATGAAGGCCGTCCCCGACTGGATGAAGACCAGCCGTCTGAAGCTGAACTCGGACAAGTCGGAGGTCCATATCCTCGGCTCCAACCCTTCAGCCTGGAATGAATCCTGGTGGCTGTCGGCACTGGGTGCAGCCCCGATACCCACCGACCACTCATGCAACCTGGGAATCATCCTTGACTCATTGCTCTCAATGACCACGCAAGTCAACGCCATCTCCTCCTCCTGCTTCAACACCCTCTGCATGCTCCGCAAGATCTACAGATGGATCCCGACAGATACAAGAAAGGAAGTCACCCAGGCCCTTGTCAGCAGCAGACTCAATTACGGAAACGCCCTCTATGCGGAAACCCCGACCAAGCTCATCAAACGATTACAACGCATCCAAAATGCCTTGGCACGACTGCTCCTCGACGTACCACGCCATAGCCACATTATCCCCACCTGAGAAACCTGCACAGCTCCCTGTCAACAAGAGGATATCCTTCAAGCTCCTCACCCACGCACACAAGGCACTCCACAAGACCAGACCAGCCTACCTCTGCATCCCCAACCTCCAGCTCCGCTTCGCGGACCTCTCACTCGCCACCGTCCCGCTAATCCGAAGAACAACCACCGGTGGAGATCCTTTTCCCATCTCGCCGCCAAGACATGGAACACCCTCCCACTGAGCCTACGACAGACCCAATTCCTGCTGACCTTCAGGAGGATACTCAAGACCTGGCTGTTCGATCAGTAGCGCCCCCCCAGCACCTTGAGACCCTTGCGGGTATGTAGTCAGCTTTACAAATGAATGATTGATTGATTGATGGCTGACCACAGGAAACAATGAGTGAAATCACCTGAATGTGAACCAAGCGCATAAAGGCAGGACAATTAAAAGCAATGCACCAATCAAAAAGCAGCATTTATAAATTGCACAACAAAGAACGAATGTCAATCGATGGGCATGGCACAAGCCCATATTCTAGCTACATTGGGTCTTATAGACAGCGCATTTGGGCTGCTTAGGCTCTACCTAAAAAATTAATATGTAGAGGGATTAATGTGCAGGGAAAAGCAATAAATGGATGGAGAGTACAAAATGGAATTTGTGATGCTGATTTATTGCATTTGGGAAAATCCACTGAAGTTGGGTACAGTTGTTTTGCCTGCCTGAGTTGGTTTGAATAAATCTATGATTTTTTCCTTAGAATTAATTAATAGCTTTGCTTTTGTACTAGACCAGCTGAATACATGAACTTTCTCTCTTCTTACCACATTTCACACTTGACTATGCTGACCCTCTGTAAAACAATTGTATAGTATTCATTATTGTGTGTGGGGGTGTGTTTGTGAGATGCCAGTCATTTGTAAGGTATACAATGTACAAATGTTTATAGACAAATATATATGTTTAATGAACTGATCCAGAAATAGACACAACGGAGTAACTTGCCTACCAAACTCTTGGTTCTCCCATCCTATCCTTAGCCCGGTGTACCACCAAATTTACACAAATGGAGTAAAAAATACTCCACAAGTGTAAACAGTCCATGGGCACGAGGGAGTACATACGTGCCCTCAGAGGTAAGCCATCTGACCGTCTGCTCTATTTAGAGTGTGCGGTCGGATTCCTTTTTTTTTGTCCTTCACTGCCATGAATTCCCTGTTATGAGGGACAATAAAAAAAATAAAAAAATTGCCCACATCATGGGAAAAAACTCCCATTGAACTGTGCCCATTAATATATATGTATTTTTTTTTTGCTTTTCCATTAACAACTCTTTCTTTGGGAGTTTGTTTTTTCAAGGAAAAAAACCTTTAAAAAGTTTAGTATAAGTTTAGTATAAGTGTCCGTCGCTAGTGATGGAAGCAGATGAAACTTTTGAATGGGCCTGTGTTGAGCTCTGAATTAGACAGGACAAGGAAAGTCCTCCCACCCACATGGTCTTTACTCCGTCCATTAACTTCTAAGTCAGGCCCTAAATAGTTTATAATTTTTTAATACTTTAGGCACAATAAAAATAAAGATTAAGGATAGTGCAATTCTGCACAGAGCTACAAGTAATAACAAAAACTATGTGGGAAAAGTAGAAACAAAAATTATGGGCCTCATTATGATAGCGGAGAGTCAGCCACTGTCACCATCAGCCGTGGCAGGCCCTCCGCCATCGAACTGCTATTTTCCCCCCACCATATTACGATGGCGGGGGGATCGATGGGGAAGTCTGGTGGTTGCACAGACTGCCCACCACAGTTTCACAAGGCAGTCCTTCTCTGACCACCTTAGTGAACGAAAACATAGGCCAGCATTGCGGTGGTGCCCTTCAGACACCGCCTTAGGGATTACGATATCCCTTTCTGCTGGTCTATTCCCGACCGCCAACCCGCCATGAAAAGACAGGTGGAAATGGATTCAGGGTCCGTAGTGGGCCCCCCTTCATCCCTGGGCCTGGGACAAGTGCACTGGGAGGCACCGATGGTGCCCTCCTACATATCCCTGGCTGGCTGGCAAAGCATGGTGCCTGCCACTTAGTGCAGGGATATGCAAGTGCTGTCATATTTGCATTGTGGCAGGGGCTGCTGAATGCGTCCCCACCACAATGCAAAGCATGGGCGATGCGACCGCAACTGTGGCAGTTGCATAATAATCGAGGCAGCGGAACCACCGCATTACAGGCGGACGGTCCCAGTCACCGCTACGATGGCAGGGGGATCCATGTCCCCCCACCGTCATAATGAGTCCCTAAATCTTCAAACAACACCTCGCTTCAACAGTCTCTCTCCATATGAACATAAATCTATTCATTTTTAAATATAAAAATTGTTGCTTGCACCTCTAAAATATCTACTGGAATACATTTAGATTCTAGATTTAAAAACATAATCTTCCACAATATTATTATTATGGTAAAAGTAAGGAGGTATGAAGTGACGAACAATTGAAAAATCTGAAACATAGAAATAAAATGCTGAACTTGGGTAAAGATCTCTTTCATTAACCACTTGTTAAGTACAAATACACGTAGGCAAGAAGTGTATGTACTAGTTTATTGTCTTGAGCTCGTAGTGGTCCTTCCAGCTTCTCAGCGCCGGCCGCTTCAAGTGACCAGTACATTCCTATTACCATCATAACAATTCTAACATAGAACTCCCCCCAATTGCTAAGCAATGCTTCAAGTAGCAACACAACACATCCCCATTCTTATAATAAAATAATAAGGAACATAAAACAAAAATAGAATAAAGAAGAAACTGCATTCATTACATGACAATTTTAAAGTTCAAGAAGAATTACATTACATTACATGGTCATTCAGGTTTCACAACCTTGACTCCCTCAAGTACATAATCCTCTAACCATTTTGCAGGTCTTCTAGATCTTTCAAGTTTATGCTCATCCTAAACAATAACCTCAGATGTAAAGGATTGGTCTCCTTCCGACCCATGTCTATATTTGACTGAGAAGTTATACCTTACGCACTCACAGAACTCTCCAGTCAATTTGATTGTGAAGTTACGCCTTCAACATTCACAGAACTCTCCATAACTTCATCACCAGGAGTATTCATGATAACACCATCCACATCTACACTACTACAGTCAAGGTCATCATCCAACCAATGAAAATTACCAGGAAAATTGATTTGTGAAACATCATCTCCGAACAACTTGGAAGTTAAAGCAACACTATGCATGTTCCATACCTGTCCACTCCTAACTCTCACAGCATTATTGAGCACTTCCACCACTTCCTCTGGCTTAAACAATTGACGTTCACCCTTTTTTGCCTTACAAGGTTTTTTAATATGAACCCATTCACCAATCTCAACAATTACATGTTTGGCTCCACGTTTATTATCACAATATGCCTTAACCTTCGCATGACATTCCACCAATCTGTTACGAACCAAGGAAGGAGACCAATGGCACACTGTAGAATCATAACACCAATTAGAATTGTACTTAGATCCCAGTTTCCGTCCTCTCATCATTACAAAAGGCGAAGACCAGTGCACTCATTCCTAGTCACTCTGTATGCCCACACAACCTTGAATAATTGAGTCTCCCAATCAAGACTGGCATTACTCACCGACTAAATAATGGCTTTAATCACACGATTAAACCTTTCTACGGTATCATTCCCACTAGGATTGTATAATGAAGTGGTTTTATGAAAAACACCAACTTTCTAAAAATAATTCTTAGCAGCATTAGATAAAAACTGATTACCTTTATCACTTAAAATCGTCCTAGGTAATCCTTCAGATACGAATGTTTTATCCAAAAATGTTAAAATTACAGAGGAGTTGATTGCTACAAATACTTTAACAACTGCCCATTTTGAAAAAAGGTCAAGTAAAACAATAACATACTTTTGTTCATTTCCCACAGGTCCAAATAAGTCAATAGCTATAGAGTCCCAAGGACATTGAGTTGATACACATTCCAACATAGGAGGACGTAAGGTTTGCAAGTTTTTGTCAGCAGTAGAACAATTAACACAATTCCACACATACCGCTCCACATGCATATCTACTCCAGGCCACCAAAACAAGTCTCTTACAACATTATTTCTTCACACAATACCAAAATGACCATCATGACATAACTGTATGATTACCTTATGTGAACCAATAGGTGGAACAATTCTCTCACCTCTGAAAACTGTATCATTATCAATACTCAGCTGAGACCCTCATTTCCCAAAAAGGCCTCAATTTCTCATTACACTTTGAATAACCTGACCGATTATTGTGAATGCATTCAGTCACCTGTTTGAGAACCTCATCCTTTTCACATTCTAACAAACATTCTTCTTTACTCACAGCACAACCATCGTCATCATAAACAAAGGCCACTTGAAAATTATCATAAACATCATCCTCATAATCTTCTAATTTGAGTGGCCATCTAGAGAGACAATCGGCCAATAGATTGTCTTTGCCCGGAAAATATACCACTTTGTGAATGAAATCTTGCATATGCATGGATAATCTTGCAATCCTGGCAGATGCACTCACTGTACCTTCAGTTGTCAAAAGTTTAACAAGAGGTTTATGATCACAAAATATGGTAACAGGTTTCCCCCAAACAAAAGATTTGAATTGATTGAGAGCCCAAGCAGAGGCTAAAGCTTCTCTTTATATTGAGGGGTATCTATACCCACACACAGCGGCAACACTCTAGGCACACCACAAAAAAGAATTCCACACAAGGTTATATATAAAAATAGCCTTTGTATTACCATAAACACATTAGATCATAATCACACAATTACACTGTGCCAATTGGCAATGGGTTGTATTTACAGGGGATAATATACACATGACAGGGCCACGTGGGCCACTGTCAGAATCAGCACTTGGTAGAAATAGCACTTCTAGAACATAGAATAATTGTAGCACAAAATAACAATTGTAGGACGCAACCAGTAACCACTGGTAAAAGGTAGGTACACACTATGCAATACTAATCACAATAGGCATAGATCATACAGGAAAACATATACTCACTAGCATAAACTATACTAGGCAAAACAACCTCCTACCCATGAAAACACAGTTAGAGGTATCACAGGCATAAAGGCATTGCACATTACGCATAAATCACATTTGGCATTAGGTAATCACCATCATAAACACAGTATACATCACCTTGCGCAGAATCACATTAGATACTGGCCCCAGGCCAACTGGCCTTCTGGGGGGCCCAAAAGGCCCTTTGTCCCAAATAGTCAGGGCGAGCTGCCTAGGCAGCCAAAGCAAAAGGTGCGCAAAAGTTTGGGCCTAAACGTAGCAGCTGCCCACTACTTGTTGGGCAGCCGTGAAATCCCAAAGAATATGTCCCCTAAAAATGAAATGCCTAAACGGTGCAGCTGTCCACTACTTGCTGGGCAGCTGTGAAGTAGGGAAAAATACTGTAAGGGCTCTTTGTGCCCTTGAAACAAATTGGGCCAAACATTGGAGCCCTCTAGGCTCTGAAAACAAACATGGCCCCAAGCACTGGGGAAGGTCCTGGGCCTCTCTGGCCCTGTAAACAATTGTGGCCAAATATTGGGGCCATTTTAGGCTCTGGGAATAACTATGCCCGAACAGTGGTGCCCTCTAGGCTCTGGAAATCGTTGTGCCCCTGTTGGAGCGGCCCTCTGCAAGACGGGGCCGTTCTGGCTATGAACACACCACTGTGCCTTAATCAGGCACCCACCCTGCACACAAGGAGCTTCACTCACCGGTCGGTTGCGGGGACTCTTCTCCGGCGCTGCTCCTGGTGCGGGCCCTGTTCAGTGGAGCCCTCCTCTCCGGGGCTCTCTTGCGGCTGTATATGGGACGCGGGGCTCTTCTCACCACCTGGGAGCCCCGCTTCGATTCCCGCTCAGTGCAGCCTGACTCCTTTTCTTTGCGATGCCGGGGACAGCTTCCTCTGGAACCTGCAGGGCTCTCACCACACACGGGAGCCCTGCTCAGGAAGCCGTCTCCTTCTCTCGCCGGACTGGGCACTTCTCTGCCGACAGGCAGGGCTCTCCTCTCCAGACCGGAGCCCCGCTTCGAGACAGGCTGCCTCCCTCCTCTGGTCAGCACGTCCCAGTGCGGGGTGGGCTCCCGCCTGGGTGCTTCAGTGTGGCGCTTCCCGGGACACATGCAGGAGCGCGGGGTAGGCTCCAGCTACTTCCTGTTTAAGCCCTTCCGGGTCAGGCACTGCCCACATCATGGGTTGCCTGACTTCCAGGGTTTCCCGGATTGCGGCAGCATTTCTCTCGGGGTGCCAAACGAGGGGTAGTCTCCCTCGAACGCAAAAATAACTGCAGGAGCGGAGTGGGCGCCTGCACTAGACCCTAATATGCAAGGTAGGCACCCGCAGTGGTTATCAAATTAAAACGAAGATGCAGAGTTGGGCACCTGCGCACTATGAAGTAAAAGTTAAGCGGCCATACTGCAGGGTGGGTACCTGCTTAAGGAACTCAAAAATAACTAAAATAGGCGGCCATGATGGGGGGAATTCCTAGACAGCAGCCCAGAGCTGCAAAGTCACAATTAGAAGCGCTCTCTAAGCGCTAGGGCAAAGTCATCAGCCTTCTCCTTAAAAAGCACTCCCAGGGGTAAGAGTCAAAGGTCCAGGGAAAGTCTTTTAGACAGTAGGGGGGCAAAGGCCTGACCCAGGGGCCAGCTCACAGGGCCCTCCAGCAATGAGGCAGTCCCCAGTGGCGGTCCTCCCGATGCCCAGCAGCAGCAGCAGGCTCCCCTCAAGTTAGGAGTAAGAGAACATTTTTCATGGGGTCACAGCCCCTTCTTATACACCATTTACCTTTGTCCAAGGCTGTAGGGCAGGGGGAGAACCAGTTACAACTGTTTCTTGAGCACTTTGTTTTGCTCAGCCCCTCTCCCTATTCACAGGACAGGCTAGGGACATCAGACACACCACAGGGGGCGGAGCCAGCATTGTGGAGGGAAGGCACAACCCTATTCAGGTCCCAGGTGCAGCTTCTCCCTGCCATCAAAATGCAAATCTCCCCATTCACCACCGGGCAGACCCATCCTGACTCCTGGAGCCGGGCACACCAGCCAGCCCCTGTCACTCACAAGCCAGACAGGCAATTCACATTCACTGCACACAGACATGCCAACTTCTAGAAGTGGCACTTCTACACTAGACACATTAAATCTGCGCACACCGTCGTGCAGCATTTAATCTCACGAGTTCGCACATACCAAACTTGCCCCTGCACTCCCCACACATCAGGAACTACCATGGACACACATATTCCCCATGCATTCCTATGGGAGGGCAGGCCAATCTCACCACACGCACTCAGATTGTGCACTCACTTTACACTGGGACACAGTGGTAAAGTGCGCAGAAGCCCAAAACAACTAACATCAGGGCACATTTAAAAGCAAAAAGTTTACGGGTGAACCTGCCAAAAGGGCCAAGTCCAAAAATTGGGTTTAAGGCTCTTGATGCAAATGAAATAATTAATTCTTTACCTTTGGTATCCTTATGGAATAAAACAGCGCCAAGTCCTTTTCCTCTGGCATTCGTGGTAATGTAACCGTGCCAATTTGGATCAAAACCATCCAAGGCATGAACCTTATCGATGGTTGAAGTGAGGCATGAAAATTCTTCCTGTCATGTATGTGACCATTCAAATGTAACTTTAGATTTTAATAACTGTCGCATATTAAAACATTTAGAAGCGAAATGAAGAATGAACTTTGAGCAATATTCAACAAGTCCTAAGAAGGACCTTAACTCATCCTTATTACTAGGAACAGGAGCGTCTTTGATGGCGTTCACTAAGGTCGCTTTAGGTCTAACATCATCAACACCAATTTCATGTCCTAAGTAAGAAACTTTCCCTTCTGCAAATTGGCATTTGGACAACTCCACAGTAAGGCCATTTTCCTTTAAAGTATTCATCACAATCTTAAGTATTTCATTAAAGCTTGTTCTATTTTCCCCTGGGACAAGAATATCATCTTGAAAGAATCTGGTACCATCAGTTTTGTTAAACAAATTAAACATCAATCTTTGAAAGACCGCGGCCGCAGATGCCAACCCAAATAGCATTCTTTTAAACTGAAAACAACCTATAGGGGTAATAAAGGCAGTACGTTTCCTAGACTCTGATGTTAGGGGAATTTGGTGATAAGAAGACGATAAATCTATCGTTGAGAATACCTTAGCACCTTTTAAACCACTCATTATCTCAATGATCTTTGGTAGGGGAAAACTGTCAATTACAATGTTCTCATTAAGCTGGTGTAAATCAACACACAAACAAATGTTACCATTGCTACGTCATACAACTACTAAGGGATAAATCCACTCTGAACCATTAATAGGTTCAATACCATCTGCTGCCACCAATTTATTTAACTCAATGGTTACTTCTTTCCTAAGCATGATAGGAATGTTCCTGCACTTGTGAACCTTAGGGGTAGAATTCCCTTTTAAAACAATGCAATGTTTGAAATGTTTTAATTTGCCTAAAACTTTGCTGAAAACTTCAGGAAATAGTGAGACATAGTATCATCCACCATAGTACCCTCATCAATAATCTTAACTTGATCCTCCCTATTGGGATCCAAAACAATGTGTAACTTGCCTTGGTCTAACCACCCTAGTACTGGCGGAATTTCTTTGCAATATATAACTCGGCCCTGGCGGATCTTCCTTTAAATTTAAAAGTGAACGATATGTAACCTAGCATATCAATTATTTTGCCAGACTAACCTTGCGAATGAATATCAGATTCAAGTAAGGTATCACCAACTTTGTGTATAAATTTGCTGTTCCACAATTCTTTGTTAATAATGGTGTATGGTGAGCAGGGATCAGAAAATTTTGTTATCTCAACACCACCAATGTTAAGTAATCACTCAAGTTTGTTCATGGTCACATTATCATCAATGTTGAGAACTAATTTATCAGATAGATTTTAAACATTCCCAATATCAGTTCAGATCAGTTCAAAACGCTTTATTCGGTTTGCAAAGCACAACCATATAAGCAATCACAAAGAAACATGTTAAAATCATCACACGAACGGCACCCTTGCTGTTTAGGAACTTCTGCTCGCAATAACGCTGTGGGGTTGTGGATTAGTGGGGAATTGTTGACGCTCTGTGATTTAAGACTGTTCTCCCTTCGGAGGCTTGCATTTTGTTTTTACTTGCGCCTAAATATTAAATCACCTCACTCTTTGTTTTTAATTTGTTGAACAGCGGTGATTACTACCGCTTGCTCACTCACCTTTACTGGGCTCCCTCTGCTGTGTCCCCGGTCCGCCATGGCTTGTGCCGGTTGAGAGGAGGAACAGGAAGCAGCGGAGCACCAGGCTGCGTCAGTCGAAGCTGCCCTGCCCCTCTTGCCTACACATTCCCCTCCCAAGCGCGGATGCGCGCAGCACGAACGGCACCCTTGCTGTTTAGGAACTTCTGCTCGCAATAACGCTGTGGTGTTGTGGATTAGTGGGGAATTGTTGACGCTCTGTGATTTGACTGTTCTCCCTTCAGAGGCTTGCATTTTGTTTTTACTTACGCCTAATTATTAAATCACCTCACTCTTTGTTTTGAATTTGTTGAACAGCGGTGATTACTACCGCTTGCTCACTCACCACTACTGGGCTCCCTCTGCTGTGTCCCCGGTCCGCCACGGCTTGTGCCGGTTGAGCGGAGGGAAAGGCAGCAGTGGAGCACCAGGCAGCGTCAGTCGAAGCTGCCCCGCCCCTTTTGCCTACATATTCCCCTCCCCAGCGCAGACGTGCGCAGCGGCGCAGAGACTCCTAGCCAAACCACAGCTTTGCACACGGTGAGGGGACTACTGTCCCGCTGTCATGATTCGCTACTCCAGGCAGGAATTTATCTCTCTTAACCTAAATATTGTGGCTATAACTCATAGCCCCCAACCCTTGTCTTGCCCACCTACAAATAACCCCCACATTACTGCTGCCACCCTAGTGCCCATGACCTACCATGTGAATTCTATACATGTGAAACCCGCAGAAATATTTAGGCCCAGTGCAGGCGCTGGCACTATATCTCTCTCTGCTTTGTACATAAATACCAGGTCAATCTCCAAGCATGCCCTCGAGTTATGGAGTCTACTAGATAATAAACTTCCGGATATCTGTTTCCTTATTGAAACGGGGCTCCACAGCCAAGCATCGCCGGACATTGCCATAGCCTTCACCCAGGAATACCATCTTATTAGACAAGACAGAGAGGGTAGAAGAGGGGGAGGCATCGCAGTGGCTGCCAAGGCCCCAAATTGTATTTCCCTACTCGAATCCTTCTCGAATCCCTTGTTCGAAATCCTCATAGTCAACATAATGCATCGCAAAACACCGCTGGGGAGGACCGCTTTGGGCTACAGACCCCCGGGCGAAAAGTCTAAGTTTGTCAATGTTCTCCTTGACACTATCGCCTTGCACGTTTTAGCCACAGACTACTTTATCTTGATAGGAGATTTCAACTATCATATGGAACTCACTCACAATACTGACTCCTGTCATTTAATGACCACCATGGAAACCTTGGCATTAGCGCAAAGGGTACAAGGCCCCACCCATCAGGCAGGGCACACTCTTGACTCAATTTTTACTAATATGCCCAGCCTTACCTGCGAACCTCCTCAGCCCATGACCTGGACTGACCACTTTCTTGTGAAATTCAGCCTTCTTAGTCCTAATGAGCCTAGGACCACGAAGCGCACAGAGACCAGGTTCATACGGCCTTCTCATAAACTGACATCGGAGGCCTTTCTGACCCATTTTAATCCTCCCAAGGATACATCCAATGATACTGACCTAATGGCTAACCAGTTGGAAGAATGTGTTAAGAACACACTGGACAAGGTTATCCCTGAAACAAAAGTTAAAGTAACAACCATTGCCTCCCTGTGGTTCACGGAGGAGTTGAAAATAGAGAAAACAGCTAGTAGATCAGCAGAAAGGTTGTGGAGGAAAAGAAGAACGATGGAAAATCGTAAAAACTGCAAATGGATCCATTCCAGTTATTTGAAAAACAAAAAGGAAGCTAAATCCGGTTATCGTACTCAAAGAATCTACAAAGCGTCCCACTCCAGTAAAGAACTGTATAAAATACTAAATGAGTTCACTGCACCGCAGGTGGAACAGTCAGCCTTTAGCCCCACCTTGGAGTGGGTTAACGCATTAGCAGCCCATTTTGACAATAAAATCAAGTCGATCTACTCCACGTTTGCAGCTTCTGGACCCAATGTCACCCAAGGCGGTCAGGAATCTTCTCGTAACTCTCCTATCTCAGACTATATTGAGTGTCCTTCTCTTACGGAGTTCGAGCCCACCACTGCTGCTGAAGTGTTAGTAGACCATGGGAAAGTGAAATCGGGTTCTCCCACCGACTTACTGGCCCCCCGTAAGTGCAACAAGATATTCCCACTTCTGGCCTGCTCTCTCTCCAACATCTTCAACACCTCTTTTGAGCTTGCATCTATGCCCAGCAGCTGGAAGGTGGCTCAGGTAAAACCCATCCTCAAAAAGCCCACCAGTGACCCCTCCATTGTGTCTGACTGTAGGCCTATATCGCCACTGCCCTACTTTGGAAAGGTACAGGAACACCTAGTCAATAAGCGCATGTCCACTTTCGTTGAAGTCCATGCGCTTCTAGATCCCTCGCAGTCAGGATTCCGTGCTGCCCATGGCACAAAGACGGCAGTAATGGAAGTGGTGGATAACATTCGTCTCACCCTGGACAGAGGCAAGTCCGCATTCCTGATCCTGTTAAATCTTTCAGCAGCCTTTGACGCCATCTCTCACAGCATTCCCTATCAATGGCTGTGGGAGATTGGTGTCAGAGGCAAGGCCTTGGCCTGGTTCGAGAGTTACCTCGCGGACCGGCACACATATATAAAGGTCAATTCCTTGGAATCTAGCAAGATCCCTCTCTCCGTTGGGGTTCCACAAGGGTCTATTCTTAGTCCCTTGTTATTCAACATATATCTCACCCCTCTGGCCAACATTATAAAATCTTATGGCTTCTCCACAGTGTCCTATGCGGACGATACTCAGGTGCTTATCACCTGTAGCTTAGATGTCCTTGATACCCGCACTAGATTTAAGAGGTGCATGATCCAGATCAGTGAATGGATGACTGGAAATAAACTCCAACTCAATTATAGCAAAACTGAAATCATGCTATTTGGCAAGTCAAAGACATTATGGTTGCATGATTGGTGGCCCCAAGAACTAGGACCATGCCCCGAACCCAAAGAAGTGGTGCGTGACCTGGGAATAATGATCGAATGTGCTTCTCTATGAAAGCTCATGTTACCCAAGTATCTGTCTCCTGTTATGGAATACTGCAGAAATTGCGGAAGATTTTCAAATGGCTACCTATTGAGTCCAGAAAACCTCTGGTTCAAGGACTAGTCGTTAGCCGTTTGGATTACGGCAACGCAATGTTTGCCTCCATCAATGAGTGTCTGTTGACTAAGCTTCAAACCCTCCAGAACACCGCTGCACGCCTTGGTACTAGGCCTGCCCCCTAGGTCCCCCTCTTTGCCCTGCCTCAGACAGCTGCACTGGCTCCCAGTGCGCCAAAGAAGTCAGTTTAAGATCCTCATTCTTACACATAAACTTCCCCACGGTATAGGACCCTCTTACCTTGTGGAGAAATTGGTCAGGTACAAACCTTCCAGAACCCTAAGATCTAGCTCTAAGTCCCTCCTGGTACAGCCGAGGGCCAGGACATCGAGAAATGGATGGAGAGCTTTTTCTTACATAGCCCCCCAACTCTGGAACAAGCTGCCTGCACATCTGCTGTCCCTGTCCAATCACCAGGCCTTTCGTAGGGGCCTAAAACATGGCTATTTCCCAATTGATTTCTGGCCACCCCCTCTCTACACATGGTGGTTGTCTATTTCTCTGTTGCGAAGCGCCTTGAGACCTTTTTGGTGATCTGTGCGCTATACAAGAGCCTATGACTATGACTATGACAAATGCATACATTTCGTAATGTTATCCTTCAATATTGGTGACAACACCTATCATTATTTCTATCTTCAAGGAAAAAAACATAGACAAATTATTTGACGCATAAAATTATGCATACACCATAACATATAACTCTTGCAGCCTAAACTGTACGTTGTCGATAAACAAGTATCTATTAACCCCTTCGATGCGGCCGCTTTTTTTCCCGTGTGCGGCCGCCGGCCGAACACGGGCGGGCCATGACGAATTCCAGCCGTCATCAGCACACGAGCACCGTAGTGCATGACGGCTGGGGTTCGTCACCAGCATGGAAGGGGTTAATCGTTGTTATTTCAGTCAAATTACAGTGGATAACAAATGCTCTTGGCGGGGAACATCATGCGCAAATTACGCAGAAAGGTGCCTTTAAACATTCTAAGATCCACAATGTGCAAATTACGATGTTAAATACCTCCTGTAAACATTTAAAATCCAGAGAAGAGTGATGTGCAAAAATAGGTAATAATGTGCAAAATACGAAAGTTAAAGCGCAAAGTGCCCTATATATTCTAATATCTGCATTATACAAATTTCCCTGTATGCCAACTTCCATGGTCATTTGAAATGCATAATCAGTCTCCCCAAATAACAGATAATCTAAGCAGTAATACACAATATAGGCATTACAACATCATATTCCAATAAGATCAAATGATCTGTAGGGGAAAAAGTGACAAATGCATCCCAGGCATAGTAAATTTGGACACGGAGCCTCTTAAAGTGATTCATGCTGCAGTCTAAATCAATGTAGCATAGTTTAAATTCATATTATTATAGATTTTATAGCTGCTATACATTTTAGCATATAGATTGATACATGGAAGAAAATATCCGGACTTCCTAATGAGCATATTAGTTTCATGGTCTCTGCAGTGGATCAGATATTATATTTTAAAAGCATAGGCTTCAAATAAAATTTCCTTAAAAAAAGATAAAATTTACAGAAAAATAAGAAATGGCAGCAACTTTGTTTGGAGGTGTTATCACATGGGCATTCAGATGTAGAACTGTTTTTCATGATTGGAAAGGCCACAAGGTGATGGGCAATCCCTAGCCTAAGACGTGTTAAAACATAGCGGTGGGAGCGTCTTGTCACACCTGTCAAATAAGCCTGGAAGCCAGTTCTTAAATTCAATTGCTGATAAAACTTAAGAGTTGATTGGTCTCTAATCGATATACTACGGATCTCCTTTTTGTTGGCCAGAAAGGTACCTTTTATCTCCCTTTTTGGTATCGGTGCTGCATATTCTGGTTCAGTATAAATATCACAGTTAAATAAAAGGCTAAACCAATGAACTAAGTAGCTTATCCAGGGGATACGGGTCCAATGGTCCAATTTTATGCAGTCGTTAATTATGGACTGTGTGAATACAGTTACACTTTTGGGCCAGTTAGAATGCCATAGCAATAAGGAGCAAAGGACTGCTAAATCTGATATATAATTAATGCCAACTTCCCTGTGTATTAATTCGGTGGAAGCCGATGGGGGGGAGACTCAGCAGCCGTTTAAGAAAGTTGTTTTCATCTTGCTGGAGTGATAGGTCACAGCTGTGACCCCATACCCCAGCCCCATACAGGGCAGAGGAGACACATCTGGCGTTATATATCGCTACCATCTCTTTTAATCTATGGTCCCCTAGTTTTGTAGCAAATTTAAATATGCTGTTGGGGTTCCTGTTCGTCTTATGACGTATACTCTCAAATTCAGCTAGCCACTTCCCGTTCACGGCAAAGGTTAAGCCTAGATAACAAAATGACTTAACCATTTGCACCTTTGTATTATACAGATAAAAGGACCTTGTTCAATTAGTTTTCTTTCCACAAATCATAGTAAATGTTTTAGATGTATTATTTAAAAGTTTTCTGCCATTAATAAATTCTTTAAAATTGTCAATAAGCCACTGGAGGCCTATGGGGGAACGAGACATTAAGACAGCATCGTCAGCATATTTTAAAATTGGGACTGGTTTCTTGTAAATAATTGGGGCATCAGCCGATATTTGACCTAAAATAACATCAATTTGATTATTAAATAAAAGAGGGGCCAGCACGCAGCCCTGCCGGATGCCCCTTCTTACATCAAAAAAGGGAGTACGTTCACCTGTAGGCCCATATTGTACACTGCACGATAATCTCTCATATACTCTGGCCAGAAAAAACACAATATCTCTGGGGGCCCCAGACTCGAGCAGAGTGGACCACAAGAGCGAATGGTCCACGAGGACGAAGGCACTGCTCAAGTCTGCAAAACATGAGAACAAGTTGCCCCCCTTCACTAGTGTGTATCTGTACTAATATAATAAAGAGAGAGCCCAAACCTTTGAGGCGGGTAATCTCAGGAACCACAGCACCAATGACAACACCCAATACAGCGTTGGAAAGGGCAGTTGCGGCAGAAGGACATAGGCTATGCACACGCCCACCATATACATTTGAAAGGTAAAAGAACCGTGCCAGCAAAGTAGTCCCTTGTGGACGTGTTTGCGTTGTGCTGTGGGCAAGTGCTGGTGGCGGGACAAACGCTGGGGGCGTGTGGTACGTTCTGCCCTTCATGCCATGTTTCATATCGTGTGCTGTGGGCGTGTGCTGGGGGCGTGGGCGTGTGCGGGCGTGGGATTATGGGGAAAAAAAGAGAGCGTTGTGCCCAATATTTCATTGTTTTTTCTTCCTAGGTTCTGTACGTTCCAGCTCCGGGTGTGCTTGCCCCGAACTCCCAGAGACGTGCACCTGCTTTACTGTATGGAGGTCAGGCATGGTGCTATTCCCAAGGGCCGAAAGGAGCGCAAACACGGGCCATTGTGCAGGAAATGTAATCTTGCCTTAACTTCTGGTGACGCCTGAAGCGCTCACTGGAGATTTTCCACTTCTGTTGCCCACAGGCCTCGCGCCACGCACATCCGGACACAAGGCCCGCCTCCACGGAAATTGCAAGAAAGGGACTATCCCTCCCCGGTAATATGTGTTGATTTTCCGCAAACCAACATCCCGCATACCATCACTCCGCAATTTTTTTAACGTGGGACTATTACTCCGCAAAGACATAATTTCTAAAACTTTTACAACGCATATGACTTTATCACGCATGTCATTATAATGCAAGTCATATACATTGTAAAAGTACGTTATTAAAACATCAAATATATGTTTGTATATATGTGTATTTAAATATATATACTAGCAGCCTGTCTCGACGTTGTCCTGGTATGAATTGCTCCCAGCCAGTAGTATATTGTTTTGCAGGATTTTGTTTTGATAGCATTTCTTATCTGTGGCAGTCCTGTGAAATGCTCCGATTCACAGTGCACTGTTGATGCACTTAAGGGTGCGCGTTCAGTATTGTGTGAACTCGAGTTTCCCTACTTTATTTTTCCTTGCAATATTATATAGCGCGAACTCGACAACATGGCATGAACACAATTTACATTACAGAAGAACACATTCATTTGTGTAGGCACGGGGAGACAAAGCGATTTGCCTGGAATTACAGGATGTTGAGCTGATGCCGAGATTCGAACGTAGTTCCCCAGCTCTAAAGTACGCAATTCTAGAACTTGTGGCGGGAGGTGTGTCTAAAAGTGTATGTCAGTGCTGGCCATCAATGAGAGAGACCTGTGAGTTTTTCAAATGGGTGGTGAAAAAATATGAGTATGTTGCTGGAGATGTTGGCCGCCGTGCCACCAATATACTTACCGGGGGAGGGTAAACCCATTATTCCATTATTAATAAAACATTTATTCTTTTAAATTGCATTATTTATACTATATTTATTTATTCTTTTATTTTATTAACCTTTACACCCTAAAAACGAATCCCACCCTGTTTGCTTTAAATACCCCTGCACCCCATAATCATAACCCACCCTTACTCCTTAAAATACCCCAACACCCTTAAACACTAACCCATCTTAACCCTATAAATATACCCTGTACCCCAAAACCCAAACCTATCCTAAACCCTAAAAATACCCCTATACTCCAAAACCCAAACCTACCCCTGAACACTAAGATTCCTCTGTACCCCAAAACCCAAACCTAGCCCTGAACCCTAAAAAATACCTCTGTATCCCAAAACCCAAACCTAGCCCTGAACCCCTAAAATACCCCTGTACCCCAAAACCCAAACCTACCCCTGAACCCTAAAAATACCTCTATACCCCAAAACTCAAACCTAGCCCTGAACCCTAAAAATACCCCTACAACCCAAAACCCATACCTATCCCTAAACCCTAAAACTACCCCTGTACCCCATAACCCCAAACTATATCTGAACCCCAACACCCTTAAACACTAACCCATCTTAACCCTATAAATATACCCTGTACCCCAAAACCCTAAACTATCCTAAACCCTAAAAATACCCCTATACCCCAAAACCCAATCCTAGCCCTGAACCCTATAAATACCCCTGTACCTCAAAACCCAAACCTAACCCTGAACCCTAAAAATGCCCATGTACCCCAAAACCTAAACCTAGCCCTGAACCCTAAAAATACCCCTGTACCCCAAAACCCAAACCTTCCCCTGAACCCTAAAATACCTCTGTACCCCAAAACCCAAACCTAGCCCTAAACCCTTAAAATACCCCTGTACCCCAAAACCCAAACCTACCCCTGAACCCTAAAAATACCCCTATACCCCAAAACCCAAACCTAGCCCTGAAACCTAAAAATACACCTGTACCCCAAAACCCAAACCTACCCCTGAACACTAAAATTCCCCTGTACCCCTAAACCCAAACCTAGTCCTGAACCCTAAAAATACCCCTGTACCCCAAAACCCAAACCTAGCCCTGAACCCTTAAAATACCCCTGTACCCCAAAACCACCCCTGAACCCTAAAAATACCTCTATACCCCAAACCCATACCTAGCTCTGAACCCTAAAAATACCCCTGCACCCCAAAACCCATACCTATCCCTAAACTCTAAAACTACCCCTTTACCCCATAACCCAAAACTATATCTGAACCCTTAAAATACCCAAACACCCCAAAACATATACCTCAGTACCCCAAAACATATACCCCTATACCCATACTTACCTTATCCAAACATTTTTTAAAAAAAAATGCTTTTACCATTCATGCATTTGCAACGAACTTCGTTGTAAATGTATGCGTGGTAAAAGCATATAAAATGTAATGCCATGCGTTATAATGGCATTGCGGAGTCATGGTACTTTCATAATGAAAGTATGCGGAGTAAAGGTATGCGGAAAGAAAGTTGCCGAATAATGGGTGTTTACCCTCCCCCGGTAAGTACATTGGTGGCACGGCTGCCTACATCTCCAGCAACATGCTCATATTTTATCACCACCCATTTGAAAAATAAAATGCACAGGTCTCTCTCATTAATGGCCAGCACCAACATACACTTTTAGACACACCTCCCACCACAAGTTCTAGAATTGCGAACTTTAGAGCTGGGGAGCTATGTTCGAATCTCGGCATCAGCTCAACATCCTGTGATTCCAGGCAAATCGCTTTGTCTCTCCGTGCCTACCACAAATGAATATGTTCTTTTATAATGTAAATTGTGCTCATGCCATGTTGTTGAGTTTGCGCTAAATAATATTGCAAGGAAAAATAAAGTAGGGAAACAAAAGTTCACACATTACTGAACGCGCACTCATAAGTGCATTAGCAGTGCACTGTGAATTGGAGCGTTTCACAGACCTGTCACAGATAAGAAATGCTATCAAAACGAAATCCTCCAAAACAATAAACTACTGGCCGGCAGCAATTCATACCCTGACAACGTCGGGACGGGCTGCTAGTTTACTAATAAGCTAATCGAGGTTAACACACTGTTCTAGAGTTCCTATGACCTTCCTAAATCCATATTGCACTGGGGATAAAATCTTATTGTCTGAGGACCAGGTTTTCAACCGTTTCTATAAAATCCTGCTCATAACCTATATAGATGAATCTAGCAGGGATATTGGGCGACAAATGCATGCTTCGGAACGAGAACCCTTTTTAGAAAGGGGAATAATCACTGACTGGCCCCATGAAGAAGGAAAATCTCCTATTGCTGCGGCATTTAAAATCCTAGCTAACAATGGCGCCCAGAGGTCCGGTTCATCTCTAAATAAATCAACTAGCAGCCTGTCCCGACGTTGTCAAGGTATGAATTGCTGCCGGCCAGTAGTTTATTGTTTTGGAGGATTTCGTTTTGATAGCATTTCTTATCTGTGACAGGTCTGTGAAACGCTCTGATTCACAGTGCACTGCTAATGCACATAAGAGTGCGCGTTCAGTAATGTGTGAACTCGTTTCCCTACTTTATTTTTCCTTGCAATATTATTTAGCGCGAACTCAACAACATGGCATGAGCACAATTTACATTACAAAAGAACATATTCATTTGTGGTAGGCACGGAGAGACAAAGCCATTTGCCTGGAATCACAGGATGTTGAGCTGATGCTGAGATTCGAATGTAGCTCCCCAGCTCTAAAGTTTGCAATTCTAGAACTTGTGGTGGGAGATGTGTCTAAAAGTGTATGTCGGTGCTGGCCATTAATGAGAGAGACCTGTGCATTTTATTTTTCAAATGGGTGGTGAAAAAATATGAGTATGTTGCTGGAGATGTGGGCCGCCGTGCCACCAATGTACTTACCGGGGGAGGGTAAACACCCATTATTCCGCAACTTTCTTTCTGCATACCATCACTCCGCATACTTTCATTACGAAAGTACCATGACTCCGCAATGCCATTATAACGCATGGCATTACATTTTATATGCTTTTACCACACATACATTTACAACAAAATTCATTGTAAATGCATGAATGGTAAAAGCATATTTCTTTTTTAATGTTTGGATAAGGTAAGTATGGGTATAGGGGTACTGAGGTATATGTTTTGGGGTGTTTGGGTATTTTAAGGGTTCAGATATAGTTTTGGGTTATTGGGTACAGGGGTAGTTTTAGGGTTTAGGGATAGGTATGGGTTTTGGGGTACAGATGAATTTTAGTGTTCAGGGGTAGGTTTGGGTTTTGGGGTACAGGTTTATTTTTAGGGTTCAGGGCTAGGTTTGGGTTTTGGGGTACAGGGGTATTTTTAGGGTTCAGGGGTAGGTTTGGGTTTTGGGGTACAGGGGTATTTTAAGGGTTTAGGGCTAGGTTTTGGTTTTGGGGTACAGGGGTATTTTAGGGTTCAAGGGTAGGTTTGGATTTTGGGGTACAGTGGTATTTTTAGGGTTCAGGCTAGGTTTGGGTTTTGGGGTACATGGGTATTTTTAGGGTTCAGGGTTAGGTTTGGGTTTTGAGGTACTGGGGTATTTATAGGGTTCAGGGCTAGGTTTGGGTTTTGGGGTATAGGGGTATTTTTAGGGTTTAGGGATAGGTTTGGGTTTTGGGGTACCGGGTATATTTATAGGGTTAAGATGGGTTAGTGTTTAAGGGTGTTGGGGTATTTTAAGGAGTAAGGGTGGGTTATGATTATGGGGTGCAGGGGTATTTAAAGCAAGCAGGGTGGGATTAGTTTTTAGGGTGTAAAGGTTAATAAAATAAAATAATATATAAATATAATATAAATAATGCAATTTAAAAGAATAAATGTTTTAATAATAATGGAATAATGGGTTTACCCTCCCACGGTAAGTACATTGGTGGCACGGCGGCCCACATCTTTGGCAACATACTCATATTTTTTCACCACCCATTTGAAAAATTCACAGGTCTCTCTCATTGATGGCAAGCACCGACATATACTTTTAGACACAACTCCCACCACAAGTTCTAGAATTTTGAACTTTAGAGCTGGGGAGCTACGTTCGAATCTCGGTATCAGCTCAACATCCTGTGATACAAGGCAAATCGCTTTGTCTCCCCGTGCCTACACAAATGAATGTGTTCTTCTGTAATGTAAATTGTGTGCATGCCATGTTGTCGAGTTCGCGCAATATAATATTGCAAGGAAAAATAAAGTAGGGAAACTCGAGTTCACACACTACTGAACGCGCACCCTTAAGTGCATCAGCAGTGCACTGTGAATCGGAGCGTTTCACAGGACTGCCACAGATAAGAAATTCTATCAAAACAAAATCCTACAAAACAATATACTACTGGCCGGCAGCAATTCATACCAGGACAACGTCGAGACGGGCTGCTAGTATATATATTTAAATACACATATATACAAACATATATTTGATGTTTTAATACCGTACTTTTACAATGTATATGACTTGCGTTATAATGACATGCGTGATAAAGTCATATGCGTTGTAAATGTTTTAGAAATGATTTCTTTGCGGAGTAATAGTCCCTCGTTATAACAATTGAGGAGTGATGGTATGCGGGATGTTGGTTTGCGGAATATCAACACATATTCCCAGGGGAGGGATAGTCCCTTTCTTGCTATTTCCGTGGAGGCGGGCCTTGTGTCCAGGTGTGCGTGGCGCGAGGCCTGTGGGCAACAGAAGTGGAAAATCTCCAATGTGCGCTTCAGGCGTCACCAGAAGTTATGGTGAGATTACATTTCCTGCACAATGGCCCCTGTTTGTGCTCCTTCCGACTCTTGGGAATAGCGCCATGCCTGACCTCCATACAGTAAAGCAGGTGCATGTCACTGGGAGCGCGGGGCAAGCACACCCTGAGCTGGAAAGTACAGAACCTGGGAAGAAAAAACAGTGAAATATTGGGCACAACGCTCGCATTTTTTCCCCCATAATCCCACGCCCTGCACACGGCCACGCCCACAGCACACAATATGAAACATGGCATGAAGGGCGGAACGTACCACACGCCCCCAGCGTTTGTTCCGCCCCCAGCACATGCCCACAGCACAACGCAGAAACGTCCACAAGGGACAACTTTTCTGGTACGGTTCTTTTACCTTTTAAATGTATATGATGGGCGTCTGCATAGCCTATGTCCTTCTGCTGCAACTGCCCTTTCCAACTATGTATTGGGTGTTGTGATTGGTGCTGTGGTTCCTGAGATTACCCGCCTCAAAGGTTTGGGCTCTCTCTTTATTATATTAGTATAGATTGGGACCCCATCAGGGTCAGGTGCTTTACCTCCCTAACTATTTAGTAACCCCTCATGTACTTCTTCTATACTTATTAGCAGCGGTAAGGTAGGTCATGTAAAATCACAATTTGAGTTTGAAATTGAAGCCTCCCTATCAGGATTAGAAATGTTGGAAAAGTGCTCGATCCATGCGTTACGATTTACATGTGAGGTAAGTTCAGGCATACAGTCATTTTGTAGAAAGGTACTATTTACAGTCTCCCAAAACAACTTTCTATAGTTTGTGTCTGCAGCCATGTTTAGTTTGCCCCATGCTTTCTCTTGAAGCTCCTTTTTCTGCGCCTCAATAACTAACCTATATGTAAGGTGAAGGTCATGGATGAGTGGTTGGTTGCAGGGTTTAGTACCTAAGGCAGATTTCAAGTTATGTAAAGCCTGGGAGCATTTTTTATCAAACCAACCTACATTAGTCTTCTTATTACTTTTAATCCTCCTGGTAAAGATACTATTAATTATGTTATTTATCTTGGAAAATATAATAAGTAATGCATGTAGATGGACCTCATCGCTAAGACAGCGGTCAATTTCTTCCCGACATTTCGTTATCACCTCCCTTTGGGTCTTTGCAGGATCTACTCCATCCCATTTGATCCTCATACCATTGGGTCTTATTGGGTTAATGTTGGAGATACATTCATCAGTGTTGTTTAATTTGTTTCCCCAACATAATAGTGAGATGGAGATACTGTTGTGGTCGCTTACCGCCTGTTCAGAGATCCACAAATTTGTGTATAACCCATTGCAAGAAATTAAAATGTGGTCAATATTACTGTCAGCGTTTTGGCCTGTGAAAGTTGGACATTTAATGTTACCCCTTCTCTTGGAGCAATCAAGTAGTTCAAGGTCAAATTTTGCCATCATAGTATTTAGGGTTGAGCCGCAATCTCCATGTGGGAAGTGTAAGTGGTTGGTGTTGATATCATCCGCATTATCTACCCAGAGGCCTACCTCTATCTTCTGCTGCCGCTCTAAGGGCAGTCTATCAGAGAGGTCTCCCCGTGATCCCCCACACTCTGTATTATTGTATCTCTCTTTCCCCCCCCTCTTCCCCTCTCTCTCCTTCTTTCTCCCCTTTTAAAGTATAAATCCTAATGCCCTGTTAAATTGCACTAAGCTGTTATATTTGGGCGTAAGTCTCTCTTTCCTCCTCTCAACCTCCCCTGCTCCCATCTCTCTGTTTTATACAATTTTCCCCCCCTTACGTGTCCTTCTCTTTACTAGGTATTTAAAGTCATTTTTGCAAGAAGTTGCTCGGCGTCTTTTATTTCAGTGAAAAAATAGGTATGTTCAGCTTTCATGACCTTTAGGCTAAGCATGGGCGAATTTTGCGAATCTCGCGTTCGCGAATTTTGCGGATTTGCGAACTCGCAATCCGCAAAATCCGCGAATTCCCGCGAATTTGCGGATTTTTTATTTTTTTGTGTTCGCCCGTGTTTCTGCCAGTTCGCGAGGGTTTTTACAATTTCGCAATTTGCGAACTTACCTGTCGGGTCGCAAGTTTTGCGAACTTGTTGTTTCTACGTGTCCAGCCTGTTTGGGACACTCTTCTTCATCACTGCCACTCTCTGTCACCACTGTCACTCTCTGACTACTCATGCCACCCTCTGGCCCACCCATGCCACCCTCTGTTTCATCACCACACCCTCTGGTTGTCCAGTGTACATTATTTTCGGCAAAGCAAAGCACACCTTCCCTGCCTCAAGTGACCTGAATTAATTTGGGGCTGATTAATGTGTCACAGAATATTTTTTTAGCTGGCACCTGCTTCCTTAGTGCGCCCTGATTAGTGATCTTTTGCACTTGCTAAGTGCTTTCATTGTTGCAAAATTAGTTACAACACCTGCCCTGCCCCAACTGACAATAATGAATTAGGGGCTGATTAATGGATTTTAACTTCCAGCCTGGCTCCTGCTTGTCTCCCTTAGCTGTAATTCAGGACCTTTGTGGCATATGTGTAACTATTCTGAGGTTCAGAGCAGGGTCACATAATAGTTGCAACTGCCAACTGAACTCTGGAGGGGCCCCTCAGGAAGCACTACAGGAAATGGCTACTAATGATGAGCCTGAACTTTTGAACCTGGTAAGTAGTTTCAGTTTTGCTAAGATCGTATTTCTGCAATTTAGCACTTATTCGCGGGGCGCGAAGTTGTACTGGGAAGCCGCGAACTCACGCGAACAGTGCGAGCAGTGCGAGCAAAATCCGCTGCTCGCGGATTTGCGGATTTTGCGGGAGATTCGCGAATCTCGCGGATTGCGAATTTCCCGAAAATCCGCAAAATCCGCGAGCGAAACGGATTTTCCGCCCATACCTACTTTAGGCGGGCCGGTTCTTGAAGATAAACTCTTGCCCCCAGCGACTTAAAAGGATCTATCAATTTACGCAATCCCCATCTTTTGTCCATAGTGGACTTGCTAAGGTCAGATTTAACAAAAAAGGTTACATTATCTATTGTCACTGGTGAATTCGGTCTGGCTTTAATTAAGACCGCTTGTCTTAACAAGTAATTACCAAAGTATACCATAATAGGTCTAGGGTATTTACTCTCTTTGTTTTTTAAAGTTGGTGGCAATCTATGTACCCGTTGTAATTGGGAGTCCCAGTCCCAATCAGAGAGGTCTGGAAAAGCTCTTTGAAATAGATTGACCAAATAGGCCCTGGCATGCGAACCCTCTGACCCTTCGGGTATTCCAAAAAGTCTCAGGTTTTGTCGGCGCTGTCTATTTTCCAACTCTTCAATCTTGCTATGTAAAAGCCCTATATCTTCTTTATGTTGGCTAGTTTGGGCTGAAGTGGTAGATAGGGACTCCTCCGCTTCAACTACCCTTTGTTGCAATCCTTCGATGTCTTTTGTGACCCCATTTAGTTTGTTAGTAACCTCCTGGAGACAGTTGTGTACCTTGGTATTATCTTCTCTTAGTTGGAGAAAGTTCTGTTGTGTTTCTTGATGGTGTATCACCAGTTGTTTTTAATATGAGGTCCAATGAGGAAACTTCAGGGGAGGTCTCAGAAGAATTAGGAGTTGGTGGTGGTGATACAATTAGTGGTACAGGTGAGGTCTCACTGTTCAAAACCTGGAAAGTATCTCTGTTTTTCATTTTCGAGTTGGATTGAGTTGGTCCAATGAGCGATGAGTTAGGTGATAGAGTCATAGCTGAGTCAGCAAGGATTTGGGTTGGGGGTGCCCCCAACAATCCTAAATCTACATCTCGGTCTAACAAATCTCCACTAGCGGTGGAATGTTGTTGCTTTTGTTACTTATTAGAGGTATTAACTCCTGGAAGAGAGCCAGGGACACACAATGGCATATTCTTTGACGACACTCTTGATTGCACTCTTGGTTGCATCCATTTAAGAAAGGGGGTTTGGTCTTTAGTTGATTTCCCTCGAGCAATTTCTGAATCTAAAATGGAGGTTAGTAGAGCAGGTTTCAATTTTTTTCCCCCCACCTTTCTTTGCTTTGGCTCTTGACTTTCCCCACTTTTTGAGGCTTGAAGAATTGTTAGCTTCTATTGGTAATTTAGGATGGGTTTTTCTTTCCAATGATCCCCCTTCCTCAAAAGACTCCTCATACTCACCGTTAGAGTCGTATTCTTGATTTAGCAAATTCTCTTCGAGCGCTGCGCCGTTGTTGTTGATTCTCTGCTCTCGCTGTATTAGATCTAGTGTTTGTATTTCTGCTGAAGTTAAAGCTTTCACTGGTGTCAGAGAAGTTGGTATTTGATGAGTAGATGTTATTGCAATCCCATTTGCATCCTCTGTATCAATGTCTATAGTAGCTTGTGTAGTTTCTTCCGTATCAATAGCGGTGGCTGTAGCACAGGTCGTAATCACCATGTACGTATCTTTATTGGTTCCTTTAGTAGGGCCAATAGGACCAGCATTTATACTAGTAATAGTAATAGTACCAGGAATATTACCAGGTTTAGTGGTCTCAAGAGGTTCACTGTGTGAAGAGATGCAATTAATTAGAGATAGATTGAGCGTGCCAGACACAGCTATGTCTCCTTGTTCAGTAACTAGCGCTCTATGTGTCCCTTCTAACTCATCTAGCTTCTCTGTGGGCTCTGTGGACTCATCAAAGCCTTGCAAACCGCCAGTTATGTTAACGCTGGGTGTAGCAATCTCATTTAGACTGGTAACTTCAATGATAGTATCAGTGTCAATGTCATTGTCAATATTGGTAATTGCGGGATTTAAGGATACTGAAAAGAGACCCCCTGCTCCTTCTAATTTCAGCGCTCGCCCTATTTCACTTTCGTTGAGTTCTAAGTTTTTCATCAATAATTTGGCAGGCGGTAAAGAAGGTGAATCAGTAAACTGAAGCTTACCAGTCTGTTCCTCTGCAGTGGTCAATTTCGTTTTCTCAGGAGTTTTTAAAGTGGAGCGGGGCATCCTCGCAACAATTGTTGGTGATATTGGCTTAATTGGTTTAAAGACCAAGGCTGTTTCTTCTGAATTCCCCCCTGTAGGTGCATCTTTCAGCGCTCGGTTTTGCCGTAAGGGATTCTTCCGTGTCATCTGGGCAGAGTAAGTTTTTCCCCGTACCAACTAAATTGTTAAGTTGTTGTTAAATCAATTTCTCCGTGAGAGGCAGGTAAATCTCTCTTCTTCTCGACAGCCAGCCAGCCAACAACCAGCCCTCATCAGCCGAGCTCGAGCAGCCGTCTCAGCACCGCCTCAGCACGACTCAACCGGAGCACCCGGAGCCTCCGCTGCCCGAGAAGAGCTAAGGCAGGCGGGCGGGATAGAGGCAGGAGGTGGGAGGCGGGCGGGTGTTTGAAACAGCTGAAGAAAGGAAAAAAAGCAGCTTCGGTAGCACGGTAACACAGTAACATGGCAGTCCCAGCAGCTCGGCACAGCTAGCAGGCACAGCACAAAAGCACAAAAGCACAAAAGAACTCGGCAGGATCGGCAGGATCGGCAAACCCAGCAGGGTGGTGCAGAAGGGCGGAACAGCAGAGGCAACTCAATCAGGCACGCCAGAGTAAAAAAAAAAAAACTCGGCAAGACACTCTCACTTCCGTGGAACCGGCAAGATGCTCTCCCTTCCGTGGAATGCAAAAAACAATCACAGGGCAGCTAAAAAGCAAGTCACTTTGGTGCGTTAAACACCAGTATCCCTTCAAAGTGTGGGGTTTCTACAGGAGCGACCTCTCGGCGGCGTCTTCAGTCCGCCATCTTGGCCCCTACTTCACCTTCTGGGTAGGTACCGGGGGCAGGTGCCACAGGGGGTGGGCTGGGGGGGAAGGGCTTGTGGTCACTGGGGAGGGGTTAAAAGGGGAAAAATTGCATTGCAGGACAAAAAATGATGAATAGACTTGGAGACAAAGCTTTTCTGTTCTTATACACTAAACGATATATATTACAGAGGATTATGAAGAATTTAGTTTCAATTAATGTTTTTTTTTAGATGTTTATCGTGGAATGTTGCTGGCCTCAATAGTAAGGATAAAAGGAGACTGGTGCAAGAAGAAATGAATTTGTATAGACCACACTTGGCACTTATCTCCGAAACCCATATTGGGTTTCAAGATCGTAAACTTTTATCTCAAATGGGCTACGATCTTGTCGTTTGTTCAACACTAGGGACATCAATCCGGGGAGTAGCCATTTTGAAACAGAAGCATATAAGATTGTTTATTACTAAAACCGCTGCTGATGATAAGGGAAGGTGGGTAATTGCTCAGGTGCAAATTGCAGAAAAATATTATATATTTTGCTTGGTTTATGTCCCTAATGTTGACGAACCCAAACTATATGAGAAACTAAGCATCGAATTACTTGAGTGGGAGGGGGAACTACTTATAATGGGAGATTTCAACTGCGTTATGAATTATAAGAAGGATTCCACAAGTAAAATTAATACGATAAGGATGCGCAGAGTTAGAGCAGCTATAGTAGAATTGGGCAGGCTACATCATTTGAAAGATGTTTGGCGCATTAAACATCCTACCCTAGCAGGATATACATATTATTCGGCCCCTCACAGAGTCTGCTCCAGAATCGATATGGTATGGGCAACAGATAGAATTGTGGATAAATGCAATATAAAACTCTGCCCGAGAGTCACATCAGACCATAATCCCATACTATTCGAATTCAAAACCCTTATTAAAGAGCAATCCCCCCGACAGTTTACATTCCCTAGGTATCTATTTACAGACGCCGAATTTATCATGGGTATCAAAGGACATATAAATGAATTTATAACACTTAATATTCACTCAACCTCAGTTAATTTCGTGTGGGACGCATGTAAATGCAGCATCAGAGGCTATGTGCAACAATACATTCTAAGGAAAAATGCTGAAAGACGGTGGGCAGATAAGCTAACTTTATCTAATATTCTTTTAGCTGAACAGCAATTGATCGATGCTGCTACAGAAGGGAGGACAAATATAGAAGAACTGAGATTAGGATTGGTCTCATTGAGGTCGGCATTAAAAAAGACTCTCAGGGAGAAATTTAGTTCTAAAATTCATAGATATAAACTAGCTCAATATGAAGGGGGCGATAGAATCGGTAAAATTTTGGCCTACAAGGTAGCTGATAAAAAAGCTAAAACAAATATGAAATCAATAAAAGGGTCAGACTCAATTGAATATAATAAACCAGAGCAAATCTTAGAGCAATTTGCTAAATACTATAGTCACTTATATACTCCAGATCATCTACCCTCTCAAGAAGAAATTATAAACTATTTAAGTACATTTTTGCCCAATCGATTTCCAATGGAAACAATCGAGCAACTTGGTGTTAAGATCTCCACTACTGAAATAAAAGCTGCCATCCAAGCACTGCCCTCAGACAAGGCGGCGGGAGAAGACTGTTTGCCTATAGAACTATACAAAATATGCGAGAAAGATCTTATACCGCTGTTTCACTTGGTGATAGATTCTGTAGGTCAAACAGGAAGTGCTCCTATATCTTGGAGAACTGCAAAAATATTTTTTTTTCTAAAAAAAGGTAAACCACCAGATGACCGAGGTTCATACAGGCCCATCTCATTAATAAACACCGATGCAAAGATTTTTGCCAAAATTTTAGCTAATCGTCTAGCCCCTATTATGCCTGATTTAGTGAACTGCCAACAACATGGTTTTGTGGTGGGGAGAGACACCACTACTCACATTAATACTGCTGTGACTGCATTTGATGTAGCCTCGACTGTCCCCACCCCACTCGGAATGGTTATGCTAGACGCGGAGAAAGCGTTCGACCGAGTGGGGTGGGAATACCTGTGGGCGGTGTTGAACGCATTCGGCATTCACGGTCAATTTTTTAGATGGGTCCGATCATTGTATGAACTACCATTAGCAATAGTTAGCTATGCAGGAGCCAATTCAGACAACTTCGCAGTTAAAAGGGGGACAAGGCAGGGGTGTCCTCTATCACCCCTGCTCTTTGCTCTAGCCTTAGAACCATTCTTAAATGCACTATCTGCTCAAGATAATATAATACCAATACATCATGGTGGCAAGACTTTGAAAATAACCGCCTTCGCTGACGATATAGCGATATTTACAACAGATTTAGTTTCGGCACTACCGGAGATAATTAAAGAAGCTAGTAAATTTGGAGAGATATCCGGCTACAAATTAAATATTGACAAAACTCAAGTTATTGCCAACTACAAACCTGCTCAACCAATAACAGGACTTTGTACTCATGCTACTTATTTGGGAGTTAAGCTAGCAGCAGATACAGATAAAATTGTAGCATTGAACTATGACCCCTTACTTAAGGAAATAACTGCATCTTTAAAAAACTGGCATAAAATACCTTTGAGCCTGGTAGGACGAATAAACTTGATAAAGATGAAGATCCTACCAAAACTACTTTACTTATTTAGATCTATACCCCTCCAACTTAGCAACTTATATTTTAAAAAAATAGAGAGTATTTGCAGCAGATTTATTTGGAGCTATAAAAAAGCTCGTAGATCAATTGCTTATTTGAAACTCCCAATTGAAAAGGGGGGTTTAAACTTCCCGGATTTTAAAATATACTTCTTTGACACTTTCTTTCAACGTATACGTAGCCTAATAACCAAAGACTCCTCCCTATTTTTCCACCAATTTATGTTGGGAGTAGATAGTAACCAGTTCCTGTACCGCGTGCACGACCCCAACTACTTTAAGAGAGTTAAGTTTAAGACCGCAAGACACATCAAAAGAATTTGGGACCAAATAATGATTTTTGGTAAGATTCCTCTCTTTAACGCAGAGCTATTGATTTGGGGGAACCCAGGGCTACCAGACTTCTTCTCCGACGGTGCAGCAGCTTTATGACTGGAGCACGGTATAAACACTTTAGGTGACTTATTTGGTTCGGATGGTTTTTTGAGTTTCAATGTACTAAAATTAAGTTACCAAATTAGAGATACTATGTATTTTAAATACATTCAGATGAGAGATTTCTTTGTTAATAAAATGAAAATTGGAAAAATAGAAAGTTCAGATACTTTAAAATTCATCCATTCAAAATTTACTAAATCACTTATTAGTAAAAGCTATACCTACTTAAATAATTATAAGCAAGGAGACTGTGAAAACATGGCAGCCAAATGGACTAACCGATTAGGTCTGAACATCAACCCAAGCCAGATTGCTGGCTCGCTTAGACAGATTAATCTGGTGGTACAATCATCAAATCTAAGGCTTCAATTCTATAGAACGGTGACTCAAATATATTGTACACCACAAAGAATTGCTAGCTGGACCATGGGAAATGGTTCTAGCGAGCGAACTAAATGTCCCAAATGCAATCTAGAAGCCGCCGGCATTGAACACATGTTATATCAATGCCCGGAACTTACAACATTCTGGAAAGGACTAACCGCGGTCCTAAACAGCAAACAAATTATATTTCCTACACTTTCTGCACATCTAGTACTGCTAGATATACAAGATACTAATCATAAACATAAAGACCTGATTTCTATTGCTTTTGCTTGCGCTAGGTTGGTCATTGCACGGACTTGGATCTCGGAGGAACCACCCAATATTATGGAGTGGTGGAATCTTATTAATGAAATACACACAATGGAGTTATCGTTGGCTAAGTTAAGGGGTACTAAGGCATTGAAAGCAAGGCAAAGGATTTGGGGTACTTTTATTTGATTCATTTGACTTATATATACCAGCAGCATCTAAAACGATCAATTTTTATTATTTATTTAATTATTGCTTTCTCAAAGAATGTACATTATCATCCTCTGTATGTATTTGATGGTTAAATCTATTTTTGGATATTTTTTTTTTCTTTCCAAAATCTGTATGTAATCTAATGATGCTTTCTTTTTCCTGCAATAAAAAAAGTTTAAAAATAAAAAAAGATATCATCCGCATTATCATGACCATTCAAAAATCCACATGTCTTGGACTGTGCCAACGGGCACACTTTGACATGAAATCTCCGACCCATACTATAATGGCCAGTTTGCTAGAGAGTGCCAATACCCTATCTATCTCTTTTTCTAGGGCCTGCAATAAAATCCCCTACTACTGGGAAAAATATTGTTATAATGGTTAATCAAGATGAGGATTTTACCCCTGCGGAATTCAATCCGCATTACCTGGCTATGCGTATCTACAGTAGAACATCCTTTGATTTTACACCCAGTTAACTTAGTTGAAACATGCACCAGAAGGCCGTCCTTTGCTCTTCCCGCCTTTGGTGTATCTGCACTTAACCAATGTGATGTATAACCCTCAACATAGATTGGTTCTCTGCTCCATGTTTCCTGCAAGCAGATAATATCATAGCCTGAGGTAGTGAAATCATTCCAGAATGGTGTATCTAGCTTCTTTTCTAGTCCCGCTATGTTCCAGGTTACAAGCGTGTACCCATCATGAGTGGCAACCTCAATCAAAGGATTTTGGGTTAAAAAATTATGACTATTGGTGATCGGGGTTATCTGCTCCTCAGTTGATACTAATCCAGTGTTCTGTTTATCCCCAGTGTGTTTCTTATGCTGATTTAGTATAGTCCCCTCGCACTCTGGGAGTCAGTCATTTTCTTCCAAGGTGCTGAGTGCTTGAAAACGTTATGTACAGGTACTAAAAAATGGGGGGGTAGTATTGGCGGTATGGCTCTCTGTTTGAAATTCCAATAATTTGGGTTAAGGTTCTGACTCTCCATCATATGTCTATAAAAATACCCCAGGAGCAAAAGGGTTGTATTGAAATCCCAACACGAAGGTCGTGGGGCGCATAATAAGGTGTTCTCTGCCCAAATGGGGGACCTGCAGTTTATTATAGTACAATCATTTTCACACCTTTTGGTAAGAGGGCCAATCCACCCCACCCTTTGGGTCAGTAATATCTGCCCCGCCCGTTCCACAGGGAAGCCACAATTTTTAGATAACCAATGAAGTGTTTTGTTTTTGAGTGTTTTGTGGGTTTCTAACTGGTCTTTTCGAAGTTTTGGCACATTTGTGAGAATTGCCACATAAGCCCCACATTAGGGAGGCAAGTTAATGGATGCGGGGGGCCTATGTGTACCACGTGCCAGTAAATCCATAGGTCCTGCGTTATTGGTCTCATCTATTGGCATCTTCCTAGCTCCGGTTTGTTGATCTTGTCTTGAGTTTGGTTTGTCATTTAACATATTGGGTGGAGGTACCTGTACTAACGGGTTGATTCCCTTTGAAGTTCTACTAGGGGATAAGTGGTTCCTAGTGGACCTTCCCATTACCTTGTCCCCTGGTTGTTTTAGGAACTAGTGAAGTCCCACTTCCATTAACGGCTGGATTGGGCTGTTCATTGGGCATAGTTGTGGTGGTAGAAACTGTTGGGTGGAGTAACTGGTCTCTCAAACTACATTTGTCAATCTGTCCACTTAACTTGTTCACTTCCATAGCTAAGTTATCTACCTTCTTGTGTAGTGGCTTAAGGAGCTCCGTTAACTTCCCAAACATTGTTTCTATATTTAAGACACCTATAATATCATCAGGGCCTGATTTACTATTCAATATGGCTGGAGTCCCCCGTGTAGTAATTTTTTTATCCTTTTTGCCCCCGATTTGCCTTGTCCCATAATTTTCTTTTCGTACCCTTTTGTTAATATTGGCGAGGCAGGAGAGGTCACCAATATAGGTAATGTAGGTGTAACCGAAATACGCGAGTGCTCTCCATCAGTATAGACTTCACCATCTAATATGTCTATTGTAACGGAGAGGGTTGTAGCCATAGCTGGGGTGAATAGTCTTTCCTTACTGACTGATAGGGGGTCATCACTTCAGCTGGCGCGGAAGTGGGCATGTGCGTGGGCGCAGGGGGACTTGGGGACTGTAGTCTCCCCCCACTGCGGCCACGCGGTTGGAGTAGGCAGCGGCGCAAGAATGAGCACAAATGCAATGAAGGCATGCATACATCATGATAACAGCTGGTACTTCACTGCTGACTAAGAAGATTCCCAAGTAACTGGCAAATTAAACAACAAAATGGAGGCACGTAAGGTCACACACCATGACCCTGCGTAGCGTCAAGACGTGACAGTAGTTACGTACAACACTCGGAGGAGAAGCCAGAACAAACTTCGGAATGGAAGCTCCCATGAAGAGTCCACCGAAAATTCCAAGATGCCAGCAATCGAGAGCTCGAGCAGCAGCGGCGGTTGAAAGTCCACTTTGCTTAAAGGTAAACAACACACACTGTTGAAGACAATTTAATGATAAAATAAAACTCTGTATTGAGTTTTAACTTTAACCACCACGTTGACATGCAGGCATCCAATAGTGGTAAGACCGACGGCATCAATGTAGATAATGTTCAATGGAAGGAACGAAGTAGAGACAAATGATGTTTTGATGACTGATTCCCAGTAATCGAGTAAGTAATCGTAACAAAGCCAGGACAGTCCATACAATTGTAGTAATGGATGCATGAAGCTTTAAATTCATAGTAGTATGAAGGAAGTCCTTGAATTGCGGAATTATAATCCAAAAAAACCCAGGTAGTCAATAGCTGAATAATCATGTGGATTCTGCTCCAGACAAATCGTCGCCAATTTGTTAAGTACAAATACACGTAGGAAAGAAGTGTATGCACTAGTTTATTGTTTGGAGCTTGTAGTGGTTCTTCCAGCTTCTCTGCACTGGCCGCTTCAAGTGACCAGTACATTCCTATTACCATCATAACAATCCTAACATAGAACTCCCCCAGTTGCTAATCAATGCTTCAAGTAGCACCACAACACCATTATAAGTTATTTGAAATGTTTTATGGCATAAATGAATTAAAACCTGAAATACTTCATACATTTTTAGAGAAGGGGTTGGAGCCCAAGTCTGGCATGTGGCACATGCCATGACATATGCTACGGTATGCCACATTTTGTGTCTATGTTGTTTGAGGTATAATTGTGTTATAAACCCCCTTGAAGTGCTAGTGGAATATTTTAAAGATATATCTTCCGTCTGGATTAAATAAAAAAAACATAATAAAACATTCCAAATACATAAGATATGGGGCTTGAAGCCTTGTCAAAATTACTCAGTGCCCCTGTTACCTACCACTGTACCATCTGTTCTGCATAGAAGTTCTTTGCCCAAAGCTTTTGTGTCTTTGACAAAGGGTGATGTCCTTCTTCTGTTTCCATGCTGTTTTTCTTCTTACATGCCACAAATCACACTTGATTTTCGTTATTTATAAACAAAGACCCCTTCCTCCCTCTCATTCTGGCACTTGGCCTATGCATTTAGTTTTCTTACACAACCATTCCCAAAGTCTCATTCCACAAAATAGGGGATTTATTTCATAGCAAACCTGGTCCTCCTTCCACGTGTCACAGCATGTCACTGTCACTGACATGCACTGGCTTGACTAAAAAGGCCACAAATCTCACAGACACTGCTAGAGGTGATTGACAAAAGGGAATCTTTCATTTGGGAAGAATAGGAAAACAAAAAATAGAAAAGAATATAAAAATTGATTTTCCCCAGCTGGGGTTTGAAGCCTTGTCAAAAAGCACTCATAGACCCCTGTGAACTGCTCCAGTACCATCAGTTCTGCATAGGTTTTCTCAGCCCAAAGCTATTGTGTCTTGGAAAAAGGGTGATGTCCCTCTTCTGTTTCCATTCTGTTTTTCTTCTACCATGCCACAAATCTACACTTGATTTGTGTTATTTATAAACAAAGAGCCCTTCCTTCCTCCCATTCTGGCACTTGGCCCATGCATTTAGTTTTCTTACACAACCATTCCCAAAGTCTCATTCCACAAATTAAGACATTTATTTCATAGCAAACCTGGCCCCCCTTCCACGTGGCACAGCATGTCACAAATCTCTGACAGGCACTGGCTTCACTAAAAAAGGACACAAATCTCACAGACACTGCTAGGGGTGATTTACAAAAGGGAATCTTTCATTTGGGTAAAATAGAAAAAAATAGAAAAGAATATAAAAATCGATTTTCCCCAGCTGGAGTTTGAACCCTTGTCAAAAAGCACTCATAGACCCTGTGAATTGCCACTGTACCATCTGTTCTGTGTAGACTTTCTTAGCCCAAAGCCTTTGTGTCTTTGAAAAAGGGTGATGTCCCTCTTCTGTTTCCATGCTGTTTTTCATCTTACATGCCACAAATCTACACTTGATTTTCATTATTTATAAACAAAAAGCCTTTCCTTCCTCCCATTGTGGCACTTGGCCAATGCATTTAGTTTTCCTTCACAACCATTCCCAAAGTCTCATTCCACAAATTAAAGGATTTATTTCATAGCAAACCTGGCTACCCTTCCACGTGCCTCAGCATGTCACAAATCTCTGACGTGCTCTGGCTTGACTAAAAGGGACACAAATCTCACAGACACTGCTAGGGGGGGTTTACAAAAGGGAATCTTTCATTTGGGTAAAATAGAAAAAATAATAGAAAAGACTATAAAAATTGATTTTTCCCAGCTGGGGTTTGAACCCTTGTGAAAAAACACTCATGACCCTGTGAACTGCCCCTGTACCATGTGTTCTGCGTAGATTTTCTCAGCCCAAAGCCTTTGTGTCTCTGAAAAAGGGTGATGTCCCTCTTCTGTTTCCATGCTGTTTAGCTTCTAACATGTCACAAATCTACACTTGAATTTCGTTATTTATAAACAAAGAGCCCTTCCTTCCTCCCATTCTGGCACTTGGCCCATGCATTTAGTTTTCTTGCACAACCATTCCAAAAGTCTCATTCTACAAATTAAGGGATTTATTTCATAGCAAACCTAGCCCCCCTTCCACGTGTCACAGCATGTCACAAAACTCTGACATGCACTGGCTTGACTAAAACGGACACAAATCTCACAGACACTGCTAGGGGTGATTTACAAAAGGGAATCTTTCATTTGGGTAAAATAGGAAAAAATAGAAAAGAATATAAAAATAAATGTTTCCCAGCTGGGGTTTGCACCCTTGTCAAAAAGCATTCATTGACCATGTGAACTGCCCCTGTACCATTTGTTCTGCATAGATTTTCTCAGCCGAAAGCCTTTGTGCCTTCGAAAAAGGGTTATGTCCCTTTTCTGTTTCCATGCTGTTTTTTCTCTAACATCCCACAAATCTACACTTGATTTTCATTATTTATAAATAAAAAGCCCTTCCTTCCTCCCATTCTGGAACTTGGCCCATGCATTTAGTTTTCTTACACAACCATTCCCAAAGTCTCATTCCACAAATTAAGGGATTTATTTCATAGCAAACCTGGCCTCCCTTCCACGTGCCACAGCATGTCACAAATCTCTGGCATGCACTGGCTTGACTAAAAAGGACACAAATCTCACAGACACTGCTAGGGGTGATTTACAACAGGGAATCTTTCATTTGGGTAAAATAGAAAATAAAATTGAAAAGAATATAAACATTGATTTTCCCCAGCTGGGGTTTGAACCCTTGTCAAAAAGCACTCATAAAACCTGTGAACTGCCCCTGTACCATCGGGTCGGCATTGATTTTCTCAGCCCAAAGCCTTTGTGTCTTGGAAAAAGGCTGATGTCCCTCTTCTGTTTCCATGCAGTGTTTCTTCTAACATGCCACAAATCTACACTTGAATGTCGTTATTTATAAACAAAGAGCCCTTCCTTCCTCCCATTCTGGCACTTGGCCCATGCATTTAGTTTTCTTACACAACCATTCCCAAAGTCTCATTCCACAAAGTAAGGGATTCATTTCATAGCAAACCTGGCCCCCTTTCACGTGCCACAGCATGTCACAAATCTCTGACGTGCACTGGCTTGACTAAAAAGGACACAAATCTCACAGACAGTGCTAGCGGTGATTTACAAAAGGGAATCTTTCATTTGGGTAAAATAGAAAAAATAGAAAAGAATATAAAAATCGATTTTCCCCAGCTGGGGTTAGAACCCTTGTCAAAATTCACTCATAGACCCTGTGGATTGCCCCTGCACCATCTGTTCTGCATAGATTTTCTCAGCCCAAAGCCTTTGTGTCTTGTAAAAAGGGTGATGTCCCTTTTCTGTTTCCATGCAGGTTTTTTTCTAACATGCCTCAAATCTACACTTGATTTTCGTTAATTATAAACAAAAAGCCCTTCCTTCCTACCATTCTGGCACTTGGCCCATGCATTTAGTTTTCTTACACAACCATTTCCAAAGTCTCATTCCACAAATTAAGGAATTTATTTCATAGCAAACTTGCCCCCCTTCCACGTGCCACAGCATGTCACAAAACTCTGACATGCACTGGCTTGACTAAAATGGACACAAATCTCACAGACACTGCTAGGGGTGATTTACAAAACGGAATCTTTCATTTGGGTAAAATAGAAAAAATAATAGAAAAGAATATATAAAAATCGATTTTCCCCAGCTGGGGTTTGAACCCTTGTCAAAAAGCACTCATAGACCCTGTGAATTGCCACTGTACCATCTGTTCTTCGTAGATTTTCTTAGCCCAAAGCCTTTGTGTCTTTGAAAAAGGGTGATGTCCCTCTTCTGTTTCCATGCTGTTTTTTTTCTAACATGCCACAAATCTACAATTGATTTTCATTATTTATAAACAAAAAGCCTTTCCTTCCTCCCATTCTGGCACTTGGCAAATGCATTTAGTTTTCCTTCACAACCATTCCCAAAGTCTCATTCCACAAATTAAAGGATTTATTTCATAGCAAACCTGGCTACCCTTCCACGTGCCTCATTATGTCACAAATCTCTGACGTGCTTTGGCTTAACTAAAAGGGACACAAATCTCACAGACACTGCTAGGGGGGATTTACAAAAGGGAATCTTTCATTTGGGTAAAATAGAAAAAATAATAGAAAAGAATATAACAATTGATTTTTCCCAGCTGGGGTTTGAACCCTTGTCAAAAAGCACTCATAGACCCTGTGAATTGCCACTGTACCATGTGTTCTGCGTAGATTTTCTCAGCCCAAAGCCTTTGTGTCTCTGAAAAAGGGTGATGTCCCTCTTCTGTTTCCATGCTGTTTAGCTTCTAACATGTCACAAATCTACACTTGAATTTCGTTATTTATAAACAAAGAGCCCTTCCTTCCTCCCATTCTGGCACTTGGCCCATGCATTTAGTTTTCTTGCACAACCATTCCAAAAGTCTCATTCTACAAATTAAGGGATTTATTTCATAGCAAACCTAGCTCCCCTTCCACATGTCACAGCATGTCAAAAAACTCTGACATGCACTGGCTTGACTAAAATGGACACAAATCTCACAGACACTGCTAGGGGTGATTTACAAAAGGGAATCTTTCATTTGGGTAAAATAGAAAAAAAATAGAAAAGAATATAAAAATAGATGTTTCCCAGCTGGGGTTTGCACCCTTGTCAAAAAGCATTCATTGACCATGTGAACTGCCCCTGTACCATTTGTTCTGCATAGATTTTCTCAGCCCAAAGCCTTTGTGTCTTGTAAAAAGGGTGATGTCCCTTTTCTGTTTCCATGCAGGTTTTTTTCTAACATGCCACAAATCTACACTTGATTTTCGTTAATTATAAACAAAAAGCCCTTCCTTCCTACCATTCTGGCCCTTGGCCCATGCATTTAGTTTTCTTACACAACCATTTTCAAAGTCTCATTCCACAAATTAAGAAATTTATTTCATAGCAAACCTGGCCCCCCTTCCACGTGCCACAGCATGTCACAAATCTCTGACATGCACTGGCTTGACTAAAAAGGACACAAATCTCACAGTCACTGCTAGGGGTGATTTACAAAACGGAATCTTTCATTTGGGTAAAATAGAAAAAATAATAGAAAAGAATATAAAAATCGATTTTCCCCAGCTGGGGTTTGAACCCGTGTCAAAAAGCTCTCAAAGACCAGGTAAACTGCCCTTGTCCCAACAGTTCTGCATTGATTTTCTCAGCCCAAAACTTTTGTGTCTTGGAAAAAGGGTGATGTCCCTCTTCTGTTTCCATGCTGTTTTTCTTCTAACATGCCACAAATTTACACCTGATTTTCATTATATATAAACAAAGAGCCCTTCCTTCCTCCCATTCTGGCACTGGGCCCATGCATTTAGTTTTCTTAAACAACCATTCCCAAAGTCTCATTCCACAAATTAAGGGATTTCTTTCATAGCAAACCTTGCCCCTTCCACGTGCCACACAATGCCACAGAAACCTGACATGCACTGGCTAGACTTAAAAGACCACAAATCTCCCCAGACACTATTTTGGGGGATTTAAAAAAGGGACATCTTTCATTTCGGTAAAGTAGAAAAAATAAGAGAAATATTTAAAAAATAAATTTCTCCTGGTGGGGTTTGAACTTTTGTAAAATTATATGCTTTTCCCTCAGTTATGACCAGTGCTCCATATATAACCATAATGAAGTATACTACACACAATTGTTTTTACACCACACTTTTACTTCTTCCAATGTGCCACAGCATGTCACACATTTTTTACATGGATTGGCATTACTTAGTAGGCTCTTGAGAGCCAACGAACAAGATCACCGCACTGCAGTGAGGCTCTGATAGCTCAGGACCATAAACCGCCAGAATCCTCCTTCCTAAAGTGGCGAAAACTGCCTTTAAACAGATTATGCCCAACGTGGCTCAGCAGGGAGCTGATGAGAAGAGGGAGGACTCGCTGACACCGTCTAAGTGATCACACGCAGCGTATCCCTGTTTTGCAGCCTACGGCTGTTCATGATGGCGGCAAAGTGATTGAGCTAACCAGGTCTGCATCGCCTTGCCCTGCTGTACGGAATTGCTGCGGAGAGACCCCGGCTGTACCACCGCCAGAAACCAGGAGCTGCCCAATGCGGAGCTACACTACGATGATCGGGTCACCCGCTGAGTGAGATCGGAACTAGCTGAGGTAGGCTTGCTCCGACGCTAAGGCTGAGCCAGGCTGTGACCACGCTGCTTCCCCTCGCCCTACCTTGGGCCTCGGCTGAGGTGATGGTCCGCTTTAATATAAGTTGCGAGATTGCTGATGCGGCTGGCTCCCCGATCCTCATTTGCACACTCACCTGGGGCCTGAAGGGATCAAGAGGAGAACCCTGTTGAGACGTGCTGCTAGAAGGATGCTGATAGACCTGTGCGACCTGTACAGCACCGGAATGTGATGCATGGAATAGTGAGGCCTTGATACTGGGGCGCAGAGCAGCCTTGCTGCCTTGTAATACTCGGTAAGACAGGCTGAAGTGGACATTACCTGCAAAATCTCAAGCAAGACACGCTGCTTTTTGTGGGCCTGGGCCCTCTTCAGCAACACAAGAATCAGGGTGGAGGGTGAAGATTTGGGCCGTGGCAGAGCCAGGGCTTACCTAAATAACTGCACAAAGGCACAAACTGGCCTGTATAACTGCCCGAAGGCACAAAATGGCGCCTGTTGACCTGAGTGGGATCTGCAAACCCTAAGGGACAAGCTGAGATAGCTGCTGCATCCTGATCTTCCTGAGAGGCATACCGTGCCCACCCATACCACGTAGAGGGGAAAATCATGGTTTCAATGGATGGCAAACAGGTCAAACTCCAACTCCCGGCCTGGAAAAGCACTAGCAACACTGCTGAAGACACAGACTCATGCCGGGAAGAGGAAAACACAGCATCAACTACCCCACAAGATACAGATGTAAAAGAACTTCTCCTCATGATGTGCCAAAGTCTCACTTCCATCGAGTCCAAAATAGACATCATGAATATGCACATGGACTACATCACACAAACGTTGGAGAAGCATGATGGCCGCATTACCAAAACGGAACAGCGGATATCCACCCTCAAAGACTCTTCATCTGACTGCCGTGAACAACTCCAAGAGATGGATAAACTGTTAAAAATTATTGCTGTAAAGACTGAAGACTTGGAGGGGCATTCACTCAGGAACAATGTGCTTATAGTGGTGGTCCGGGAGTCTACCGCAACTGGCTGCATGGTGGACTGTGTAGAATGGCTGCTGCTTGGGATCTTTGGCACGGAGGCAATCTTCAGAGTTCTAGTGGTGGAGAGAGCCCATCACTCACTTGCAGCCAGACCGCCATGGGGCACGCCTCTGCGCTCCATACAGGTGCGGTTACTCAATTACAAAGACCACAACACAGTGCTGAGACTAGCAAGGGAAAAGCAAGACTGGTTTACGAAGGGAACAAGCACTTGATCTACCCAGACTTCAGCACAGCTGTAAAAGAAGTGTGCAGAAAGTTCCTACCAGTCAAGCGGAAACTCCAGCAAACCAACATACAGTACTTGATGCTCTACCCCGCCACACTGCGAATCCCCTACCATGGGATGACACACATCTTTACCACCCTGCTACAAGTGTAAGATTTCTTAATAACTATTAAGAGGCGGTCACACATAACTCGGGATAGTGATCCCTGCTCCCGACGGATGCCACCTGCTCCTGAAGAATACTAAGGCATCACTGGTAGGACTATGCATTCCTGGTTTCATTGCTAATCGGTTTGAAAATATGCGCCGGCCCTGGGGGAATGGCCAAGCACGGACCCTGATGGAGCCTGCATGGGTGATACTGCCGGTACAAATGAAATCGCCAAGCAATAACGACTTCCTGGGCATCCTCGCTCCTGCAAGGTGCACTGACAGACTCTCTGGTGCATTACCCCAGTGGTAATTCCCTGAATGATGTCGTATGTTGTAGTTAAGTTACTAATTGACTCATACGTTAGTATACTGCTTTTACCAGTATTAGCTTTGTATAAGACACAACTCTTGCATGTTACTAAATTGCCATTAATAGTCTATTCTCCTGGAGGTGCCAACATCCATCCTTGCACAGCACTTCAGGCAGAACACATAATGGGGGTTTGGGAGGGATACTATTTACCTACGGGTTTGTGCTGCAGGTATGGGTGGGGGGCAGTCTTACTTTTGATACACTCAGCGGTGCTGCACAAATTAATACTGAGCACATACAATTACAAAAGCATAAAGAACGATCCATACAAACTCACCATGGCAGAACACTTTGACTCCTCTGGTCCCAGAGAGGACAAGACAGATATAGCGGAGCCTAGAGCAGACAAGACCCACGTGTACACTTCTTGAGATGGAACATTTGAGGATTCCGAGGCCCGGGCAAATGCATAATCTATATCTATACTAATATAATAAAGAGAGAGCCCAAACATTTCAGGCAGGTAATCTCAGGAACCACAGCACCAATCACAACACCGAATATAGCGTTGGTAAGGGGAGTTGCAGCAGAAGGACATAGGCTATGCAGACGCTCACCATATACATTTAAAAGGTAAAAGAACCATGCCAGCAAAGTAGTCCCTTGTGGGCATGTCTGCGTTGTGCTGTGGGCGTGTGCTGGGGGCATGACAAACGCTGGGGGTGTGTGGTACATTCCGCCCTTCATGCCATGTCTCATATCGTGTGCTGTGGGCGTGTTCTGGGGGCGTGGGCGTGCACGGGGCGCGGGATTACGGGTAAAAAAAGCGAGCGTTGTGCCCAATATTTCATTGTTTTTTCTTCCCAGGTTCTGTACATTCCAGCTCTGGGTGTGCTTGCCCCGCGCTCCCAGTGACGTGCACCTGCTTTACTGTGTGAAGGTCAGGCATGGCGCTATTCCCAAGAGCCGGAAGGAGCACAAACAGGGGCCATTGTGCAGTAAATGTAATCTCGCCTTAACTTCTGGTGTCGCCTGAAGCGCACACTGGAGATTTTCCACTTCTGTTGCGCACAGGCCTCGTGACACGCACATCCGGACACAAGGCTAGCCTTCACGGAAATAGCAAGAAAGGGACTATCCCTCATCCCGGGAATATGTGATAATATTCCGCAAACCAACATCCCGGATACCATCACTCCGCAATTTTTATAACACAGGACTATTACTCCGCAAAGACAATATTTCTAAAACTTTTACAACGCATATGACTTTATTACGCATGCCATTATAACGCAAATGCATGTGTGGTAAAGTCATATACATTGTAAAAGTACATTATTAAAACATTAAATACATGTTTGTATATATGTGTATATATATATATATATATATATATATATATATATATATATATATATATATATATATATATATATATATATATATATATATATATTACCTACTGGCGGTCACCAGTAGGTAGTTATAGTTAGGATTTTTTTCAATGTTAAATCTCAAAATTCTATTTGGAATAACTTTGGCGCCGAATGACGAATCTGCCTGAAAATGTCCTCAAAATGGCCTTGCGGCGCCCCGGTCCTTCCCTGAAAGTTTGAGGGGGATGCGTCAAGCGGGAGCCGAGATAAAAGGGGGGTCCCAAAATGCGTTTTCCCCATGTTAATTTCTATAGGGCGGTCGATTTCACTTTTAGCCCGAACGGCTGAATGGATTTCCACCAAACTTGGCAAAATTGTAGGGACTGGTAGCCCGATGTGCCTTTGCTATGTCTCAAGATATGTGCTCCAGTGGATTTTGAGTAATTTAGGTTAAAAAAAATATATATATCTATAGGCGCGCCCCTGTACGCGCACGGGTACGCGCACCGGGCGTGCCACGCGACTTGCGCGCAGACAGCTGATTGGCTCTTGGGTGTCTGTAAACATTCTAAACAGTCTGGAGCGGCCGCCATCTTGTGTCTCGAGACACAAGAGGTGGCAAAAACAAAGGGGGGAATTGACCATAAGGGGGCAGGGTACCTGGCGAAGGTGGTACAGGCTTTCGGGGTGGAATTGGTATCTTACGCCGATGACACCCAGCTGCTGATCTCTCTATCTCAGAACACAACCAATACCTCCACTAACTTTAAGTCCTGTATGCAGGCGCTAGCTGAGTGGATGGACTCCCACTGCCTAAAACTCAACGGTTCTAAGACAGAGGTTTTGGTAGTGGGGGGAAAGAGCAAAAGCTGGTCAGCCGAGTGGTGGCCTTCATGCCTTGGCCCTACTCCCACACCTTGTGAGGAGGCTAAGAATCTAGGAGTTTGGATCAACCCCACCCTCTCCTGTGAAGGCCATATAAGGTGTCTTGTGGGCAAGTGTTTTGGGGTACTGAAGACCCTAAACAAAACTTTAGACCTACTACCCCTAGCGGCCAGAAGGACACTGACACAGGCACTGGTGACCTCTTGGTTGGACTATGGAAATATCCTGTTCCTAGGGTCCAACGAGGGCAGCCTTGGCCGCCTGCAAGTTATCCAGAATTCCGCCGCCAGACTGGTGTTTAGGAGACCCAGGAGAGCTAATTCTCAGCAGGCTTTGGATGCGCTTCACTGGTTGCCAGTGAAGAAATGCGTGCTGTTCAAATGCCTTCTCTTCTGTCACAGAATCGTCTGGGGCAGGTCGCCTGCCTATCTTAAGGACTTAGTCAGCCGCTACGAACTACCTAGGACCCTCCGGTCGGAGGGTTCCGGGCTGCTGACAGTCCCAAGGGTAAGGAAGGCCAGAATGGGCGGACGTTCTTTTTCGTTCCAAGCAGCTCAACACTGGAACAAACTTCCTCTTGCCCTGAGATTGGAGAGTAGGGAAGCGTTGTTCAGGGCTAGGCTCAAAACGTTACTCTATACTATGTAGGTCCAGAGGCTTTGTAATGGTGGTCGTTAGTAGCTCTTAGCGCGGGGACACGCCGGGATGGCGTTACTGTGCGCTCTATAAGCAAAAGAATAAATAAATAGACCACCCTGACCCCCTAGGTTTGATGTGGGGGCCATTAAAGGGCCCCGCGGGGTCTAAAACATTTTTTTTTTTTTTTCGCGGGGGAAGTGCCCGGTACGCGCACCGGGGAGCGCAACGGAGAGCGTACTATGGGAAAAAAATCACTTTAAAAAATTGTATGTTTATTAATTGTTTTTTTTGTTGTTTTTTTTTATTTAAGTACCAACATGTAGGTATCAATGCAGAGTCTATAATTTAATATACACCGTTTCCTTTGTAGATATCTTGCATGTTGTTACAGAAGGTATTGTGGTATATGGAATCCATACCATAGTCTGTCAGGAAAGCAGAAACAACATGGAGGCAGGAGATGATAAAGAGATGTAAAATAGACATTGGAGATAATATAGTGGGAGAAATGAAGTAACTATGAGCAAACTTTCTATGTAACACAAAAAAGTTGTACAGTATACTATAAGTCTCACTTTATATTTAAAAAAATGTTGATCTTCTTGATGAATTACATATAAAAATGAATAATGGCTCGAACAATTTTTGATTATTAAATATAAATGTATTCTTCTGATTCTTTTTCATAATTTAATAAAACTTCTAATTAAATGTTGTCTGGAATCTCTTCATTTACATTCTGTGTTTCCATTGATTCCACACACTCAAGTAATTCAAGGTCTATAGACTCATCCATAAAGTCAATGTTATCATTTTCAGCATTTTTTCCATCATGGTTGTTGTCCAAAACAATTTCAAAAGAAATATTCTTTTCTCCTTCCATTTTGTTGCTGTAAATTGCATAAAAAAATAATTATATCAGTAGAGATAGGGCACTGTTGGGTTTAAGTTCAGACATGTAGTTTGGATTTTTTAACAGTGAAGTTATCTTTGGGCAGTGTATGGTATCATGCTGGAATTTGAAATATAACAAAGAGTATGTGATGAAGCCTAAGTAAATTTATAATAATACAAGGGAAGCCTAACGCAATCCATAACTATAACAGAGAAGTCTATCTCAATCTATAACTATTACAGAGGGATAGTATATAACTAACAGAATATTTTTTCTCAAATTAACTTAAAGTGTACAACATACTTCACTTTCCAAAATAACAACTTACCTTTGAGAAAGCAGTTCAAGTTGTCAGTGTTATTTCTTTTCAAATGTACTTCAGGAAGCAGTAGTCAAAATGGCTGTGTTTCCTTCTCTTTTTTTTTATTTATTCATGTACATAACCAATCAAATGTCCAGAAATAATCGTAGAAAATGAAAGAAACGTTTTAATTGGTTGTAAATTCTAACACTTCATATGTGTTTTGGTCATGTAATTTACCTCAGGATATTTAGACAGGCCTGTAGCCTAAATGTCTCAATGGAATTCCACCAAATTTGGGCAAATGGAAGGGACTGCTATGTAGTAGGGCCAATTCTATATTTGATGAAAGTGTCTTCAGTGGTTTTTCTGTAAATTACTTTCCCACCTTTTTTTATGGAGCGCTTACCGGTGCGCTCCCCGGTACGCGTACCGGCAGCGTAACGGGAGTCCTCCATTTTGTGTTTTGGTACAATCGAGACACAAGATGGAGGGCAAACAATGTTCGGAATGGGTAGAAGGGGGCACGGTAGACACTTCTTGACCCTCTAGGTTTTCTGAGGGGGGCTTAGGAGGCTCATAAAGGCAAAAAAAAAAAAAGAATTCTTCAATTTCTGCGGGGGAAGCGCCCGGTACGCGCACCGGTGCGCGTACCGGGAAGCGTACTTTGGTGAAAAAAGTTGGAAAAAGATAAACGTTTTGAATGATCAGAGGTAGGGTAGCTCTGAAAAGAGCTTTTGGGTTCTGTGGTTGATTTAGGTACCTACAAGTAGGTTCCAATGCACAGTCTTAAATTCAGGAGGAATATTCTATTCCCCTCATCTGAGAAGTGCACACCATCTCCTCTGTAGATGTCTTGCATGTTGTAACGCAAGTTATTATTGTATATTGAACCCATTCCACAGTCTCTCATGTAAGCAGAAACAGATTTATTCACATGTTTCCGTGCTTTCTCAAATTGTGGACAAAATTGCTTGGACCAGTTCCATTTCTGACTTTGGCATATATTGGAATATACCAAGGCAGTTTGTGGAAAAAGTGTCATCAATTGATCAAAGGTGTCCTTTAAAGCATTTCCAGACCAACCCCAGTCATAGTGCCCAAATCATTTCCACCACAGTGCACTATTAAGAGGTCAGGGCTTGGCAGATGCAAAAAGGTTTTCACCAATGGTATCAATTGATGACATCTCAATCCTCTCTGGCCAATCCACTTGATTTCCAGATTTGATAAATCAAGGTTGTGATAATTTATGCTTGCTGCATACCTTTGAGCCCAGTGGATGTAGCTATGTCCAATAATCCATACAGAATACATGATGTGAGAAGGTTCTGGTGCAGTCAGATGAAGTGTGGGAATGAAATGGCAGTTGGAACAGTAGGAGTTTACAAAAAAATAATTGTGGAGTTTCCCTGCTCTTGAATCACAAGCAATGATTGGTGGATTCAGACAGTTGAAAACTGAAAGTTAGGGTGCATGGTTGTGTTGTGTGAAAGAAGCAATTTGAATGGTTAAAAAAGTCACAAAAAGCAATAATGCCCTGGATAAGCTGGTGTATTGAGAGGTCAAACATCCTTGCTGAGTTAATTTGCAACATTGTACAATAAACTTTTGAACCTGAGAGTTCAGTTAGGAGGGAGTTGCTATGGTAACAGATAGAAAGATCTGAGAGGGGGAAGGGTGTTGGTTTGAAAATAGTGAGGGGAGAGTTTTGATTGGTTGAATTAAGGCATATGTGTACAAAGTTAGAGATTTTCTATGCCAGTCTTGGTTTCAGTGTATTGAGTGCACACCTTTTGCTCTGCTAAAGAAAAATTGGTGTGTGTGTCTGACACTGTTTTCAATCTCCCAAAGCATTTGTAAAGGTAAGAAATGATTTATTTAATTAAGATAGAGACTTGTTTGCTCTAGGGAGAATATTTGGAAGCAGATAGTTAAGTTTCAGTTATGAAATTGAATGCCTGTACATAGGTTCTGCGCAGTGTTTCTTAAATGTTATTCAACAAATGATTTTGGGTGCAAATCAATGGTATTTTCATTTGGCCCTTATTTATGATTGCCTTGTGCAGCCGGTGCATCACTTTAAACATGGGAAATAAATGACGCTCTTGTGGCGCAAGGCCTTCATAAATAAGGCCTTGAATTTCTTTGTTCTTGGTTTGTGTTCCGCTTTTTGATAATGCTTGATATCAACATTTGCAAGGTAAAGGATTTGTATTTTGGGAAACAGTGACGTTTCAAAAGTGATATTGAGTGCTTATATATAGGTTCTGGGCAGTGTTTTTTAAATGTTATTCAAAAAACGATTTTGGGTGCAAATGAATAGTATTTTCATTTGGCCCTTATTTATGATTGCCTTATGCAACCGATGCATCACTTTATACATGGGAAATAAGTGACGCTCTTGTGGCTCAAGGTCTTCATAAATAAGGCTTTGAGTTGGTTTGCTCTTGGTTTGTGTTCTGCTTTTTAATAATGCTTGATATTAACATTTGCAAGGTAGAGGATTTGTATTTTGGGAAACAGTGATGCTTCAAAAGTGAAATTCTGTGCTTGTATATAGGTTCTGCCCTGTGTTTTTTAAATGTTAACCAAAAAACGATTTTGGGGGCAAATCAATGGAATTTATATTTGGCTGTTATTTATGATTGTCTTGTGGCGTCAGTATGTCACTTTTAACATGGGAAATAAATGACGTTCTTCTGGCGCAAGGCCTTTATAAATAAGGCCTTGAGTTTCTTTGCTCTTGGTTTGTGTTCTGCTTTTTGATAATGCTTGCTATCAACATTTGTAAGGTAGAGGATTTGTATTTTGGGAAATAGTGAGATTTCAAAAGTGAAATTCAGTGCTTGTACATAGGTTCTGGGCAGTGTTTTTTTAAATGTTATTCAAAAAACGATTTTGGGTGCAAATGAATGGTATTTTCATGTGGCCCTTATTTATGATTGCCTTGTGCAACCAGTGCATCACTTTATACATGGGAAATAAGTGATGCTCTTTTGGCGCAAGGTCTTCATAAATAAGGCCCTGAGTTTATTTGCTTTTGCTTTGTTTTTGGCTTTTTGATAATGCTTGATATCAACATTTGCAAGGTAGAGGATTTGTATTTTGGGAAACAGTGATGTTTCAGAAGTGAAATTCTGTGCTTGTACATAGGTTCTGCGCAGTGTTTCTAAAATGTTATTCAAAAAACGATTTTGGGTGCAAATGAATGGTATTTTCATGTGGCCCTTATTTATGATTGTGTTGTGGCGTCAGTATGTCACTTTTAACATGGGAAATAAATGACGTTCTTCTGGCGCAAGGCCTTTATAAATAAGGCCTTGAGTTTCTTTGCTCTTGGTTTGTGTTCTGCTTTTTGATAATGCTTGCTATCAACATTTGCAAGGTAGAGGATTTGTATTTTGGGAAATAGTGAGATTTCAAAAGTGAAATTCAGTGCTTGTACATAGGTTCTGGGCAGTGTTTTTTAAATGTTATTCAAAAAACGATTTTGGGGGAAAATCAATGGAATTTATATTTGGCTGTTATTTATGATTGTCTTGTGGCGCCAGTATGTCACTTTTGACATGGGAAGAAAGTGACGCACTGGTGGCGCAAGACTTTCATAAATAAGGCCCTGAGTTTCTTTGCTCTTGGTTTGTGCTCTGCTATTTGATAATGCTTGATATCAACATTTGCAAGGTAGAGGATTTGTATTTTGAGAAACAGTGATGTTTCAAAAGTAAAATTCTGTGTTTGTACATAGGTTCTGCCCTGTGTTTTTTAAATGTTAATCCAAAAACGATATGGCTGAGATGCCCGCCACCCCCTCTCAACACAATCCCCAAGAATGGGAATACGGAAACAGTTCTGAACTTTTGGAAGGCGGGAGGGAGTTACCCTCCCGGCCGTATTTATTAAAAATATGAAACAAAATTAAAACATTAAAATAACAGTTTCATATCATGTACAATTTCATTTCCACATTACGATGTTTTGGCTGACCTTAACACATTTCTAATACAAAGGTTCTCCTAGCCGATACTAACATCCTACAAATGCATTTTTCAAATTGAAATTGTACATCCTAACGTTAAGGGCCAACGGCAAGGTCGTAACCGGTGTCAGATCCCTAAACCAGAACTCCCCCCTCACTTATGAGGGGCGGCCGCACAGAGGACTGCACCTCATGTGCACATACCAATTTCCCTTGTCTTGACGGGGGCCCCTGTTAACTCGACGCCATCTTAATGGTCGTCCGAGGACTCGTGTGAGGTGTCTAGAAGGTAGCGTAGACCCCCCTCCCCACCCCACACAACTTACCACATCTGCCGTCGCAGATGTCCTGGCCCCGGGAAATTCCCAGGAGGGGCCCGTAGCCCCTCCTATCCAGGGAGGGGCCTTGACCGCCTTCCCTTTCCTTTCGGCGTCCCATCCTTAGAAGGGACCGCCTCCCCATTGAGGGGCCAATGGCCACCTCGCCCCGGGCGCTCCCATCCGTAATGGGTGACGCCCCCCCTAGGGATCTTCCAATTACTGCTCACCGATCATGACCTTACCGCCCGACCAAACAATAAATACGACAAACTAATTACTAAAGAGGAGAAAACAATTAAACATTAAGCAATTCAAAGTATGAACTCTCTAAAACATCACTGATCAACTCTGTGCAACTACTTTGTTTAATAAAGCATACTGTAAAGAAATTATCCACTTTATTGCATACCGAATCACAAACTTTATTCAGAACAACCTGTAAGAAAACAATTACCACGTCAAATGACTTTATTTCAAAAACAACTTGCTGTCCTCAGGGGCTGGTGGGTGGGTCAAAATTGGCTCTTCGTTCCGTCTCGAGCTCACGTGCAGCGGGGAGGTGCAGCTTCAGAGCACAGGAACAAGAGGATGCTTCCTTGGCTTGTCGCTCCTTTTATCCTTCTTCGGGCGGGCGTAAACCCGCCTCCACCCGCCTCCGAGGGCGTGGCTCGCGGCTTCAGTGTCTAGGACAACCCACTCTTGGGCGGGAAAAAACGCGCCCTGGCTACGCCGCTTTGGGCATACCAGCCGAGACTCGCCTCCCGCCCAAGATGGCTTCCCGGGGGGGTCGGGGCACTCCACCATACGTTCGGGGGGACAGAGTGGTCGCCCCTTTCCATATGGCTGAGATGCCCGCCACCCCCTCTCAACACAATCCCCAAGAATGGGAATACGGAAACAGTTCTGAACTTTTGGAAGGCGGGAGGGAGTTACCCTCCCGGCCGTATTTATTAAAAATATGAAACAAAATTAAAACGTTAAAATAACAGTTTCATATCATGTACAATTTCATTTCCACATTACGATGTTTTGGCTGACCTTAACACATTTCTAATACAAAGGTTCTCCTAGCCGATACTAACATCCTACAAATGCATTTTTCAAATTGAAATTGTACATCCTAACGTTAAGGGCCAACGGCAAGGACGTAACCGGTGTCAGATCCCTAAACCAGAACTCCCCCCTCACTTATGAGGGGCGGCCGCACAGAGGACTGCACCTCATGTGCACATACCAATTTCCCTTGTCTTGACGGGGGCCCCTGTTAACTCGACGCCATCTTAATGGTCGTCCGAGGACTCGTGTGAGGTGTCTAGAAGGTAGCGTAGACCCCCCTCCCCACCCCACACAACTTACCACATCTGCCGTCGCAGATGTCCTGGCCCCGGGAAATTCCCAGGAGGGGCCCGTAGCCCCTCCTATCCAAGGAGGGGCCTTGACCGCCTTCCCTTTCCTTTCGGCGTCCCATCCTTAGAAGGGACCGCCTCCCCGTTGAGGGGCCAATGGCCACCTCCCCCCGGGTGCTCCCATCCGTAATGGGTGACGCCCCCCCCTAGGGATCTTCCAATTACTGCTCACCGATCATGACCTTACCGCCACAGGCCGGATAGTTGACCGGCTATCCGGACCCCCCACAAAAACCTCCTACCTATAGGTCATGCTGTAAACTCTTTAACCAGGCTACGAGGTCTCCTATGAGTAAAGAGTTCCCCACCCGGGACAAATGGACCCCATCTTCTAGATACATATGGTCCCCCCTGATACATCCATGAGGAATCGAATGCAATGTACTTGTACGGAACAGTCTACCAAGTTTGTTATTTACTTTCTTCACCGAATGATTTATAGCAGACACAGAATTAGCCCCCCGCCACACCTTTCGTGGAATCATATGGGACCATGCAATCGTGCACCCCGGAACCCTTCTCGACAACCAACTTACAGTGGACAATATCAACTCGAGAAGTACCCGTCGACCAGTGGTCACCAAATCATTGCCCCCAAGATGCACTATGATTATAGCTGGCGGTGACCTTGTCCGCCCTAACAAACCCTCCATAAAAGTTTGAAACTGGTCAATACAGAGTCCGCCCCTTCCGTAGAAGGTCACCCTGTACCCGTATTCCCCAGCCATGTGAATCATGTCACCTGCTTTGAATACGTCCACGGCACGCCTCACGTATGAGTGGCCCACGACCCACACCACTCTTTCCTCAGCCGGTGATCTTTGACCGCTGGTTCCCAGGTGTCGGGTCGACTGCACAGTCCGCCCCGCCTCGTAAGCTTGCAAAACTGTAAACCAAACAAAAACAAGAAGCGTGAGTACATGATATCAGCTTCACAACATGTGCAACCGCACATACCTTTTGTAACAATTCGAGGACCAACGCCCCAACTGTTTCACTTTTTCCACACTCAGACCCCTGGCTGTAGCCTCTGTAGCAGCCCCTATCCGGAAGGAATGGGTCCCAAACTCGCCCGGGTTCAAGCCCGCGGCCGAAATTGCCATTGCAAGCACCCGCTGGAACTGAAACCTCGTCAGTGGGGTGGCATCGGCGTGTCGCAGCAAGGTCCCCCCCCATGATGCCGCCCTCTGCGCCAAATACTCCTCAACGCATGCAACAGGGCACATGGGAGATCCGGGAATCCACTGTACCACTACACTGTCCCCGATCGCTCCCTGATCGGTCTTGGACCTGGCAAACGAGACAATCATCGTCTCCCCCTTAACTTGAATGTGCTCTCGGCACAGTCCACCCCCCGTATCCTGCTTGTTCTTCGCTACCAGTTCGCTTACCCGCATAGCCCCATGGAATGCTAATGCAAAAGCGGCCCGGAATAACACTGTCTCCGAATGAGATGAACATGTCGCAGGGAGTACGGACAGTAACAGGGCCAATCTTTCCAGACCTATCGGGTGCCTTTCATCTACTCTGCGACCCTCAAGGCGTTGCCACCCACGCAGCGCTTTCTGTACTACAAAAGACGCCGTGGGGTCCTGGATACCATGAGCCCATGCCATAAAAGAAATGGCGGCCCGATGCCTCTGGGCCGTAGCTACCGATTTGCCTGCCTGATGTAATGACAGCAAAAATTTTAAGACATACTCTTCTTGGCCCCAAAGCTCCCCCCTAGCAGAACCCGAAAAGGACCAATAGGAATGGAACGCCCCTTCATATGCCTTCCTTGTCCTGGGTGCTAAACTCTCTCCCACGAGGTTTTGTAGTTCGGGGCACCGAGAGACCAGAGAGCTTCGGGAAATGGTGCCGCCACCGGGTCCGCTGTGGGCAGAAAACCCCAGAAGGCCTGCATACGGAAACGAGAAAGCGCATCAGCAGCCTTATTCAGCACCCCTGGCACATGTCTTGCCCTAAAGAGCACGTTCAATTGCATACATAGCAAGACAATTTCCTTGAGCAGTCTCAGAATCCATTTGCATCGTGCTGCCTGACTATTGATGCACTCAACCACGGTCATGTTATCAGACCAGAACACCACAGAGTGATCCCGAAACCCCTCAGGCCATGTTTTCAAGGCCACCAGAATAGGGAACAGTTCGAGAAAGGCGATGTTACCTGTAAGCCCACACTCGTGCCACCATGACGGCCATGTTTGAGCTGACCAGTGATTACCAAATATGGCGCCAAAGCCTATACTCCCTGCCGAATCTGTCCACAACCCCAACTCCTCGGAGGACACCGCCGGCTTGTTCCAGACAACCCGACCATTGAAATCCGCCAGGAATGCCAACCAAATGCGCATGTCCTGGCGAATCTCTGCCGAGAGCCTCGTGCGGTGGTGCCCCTCTTTAAGACCGACCATGGCTTGTGCAATCGAGCGGGAAAAAGGGCGGGCCATTGGTATCACTCTAAGGGCAAAATTCAACTGACCCACAGCCTGCTGTAATTGATGCAAATTTACCTTAGTCTCGCTAATACATGTTTCAAGCGAGGCCCTGAATTTCATTACCTTTTCTTTGGGCAACCGGAAGCAACCCTCTTCAGAATCGAGCTCTATTCCAAGAAACTCGAGCGAAGTAGATGGCCCCACAGTCTTACCTGGCGCCAATGGCACACCAAACTGACTCATCAGACCACAAAAATCATTCAAAGCCTGTGCACATTCCGGGTCCCCGGCTGCCCCCAGGAACAGAAAATCATCAAGATAATGCATAATATTCTGAAACCCCGTTATTCTTGTGAATGCCCATTGCAGAAAACTACTGAATTTCTCAAAATACGCACAAGATATGGAGCATCCCATTGGCATACATTTATCCATGTAATAGCGTCCCTGAAACATGAAACCAAGGAGACGCTGATCGTCTGGGTGTACCGGGAGCAACCGGAACGCTGACTCGATATCTGACTTGGCCATCAGCGCTCCGGGCCCCAGGCGATTCAACATAGCGACGGCCTCATCGAAAGATGCGTACCGCACCGAACAAACTTCCGGGTCTATCGCATCGTTCACCGAAAGACCTCTCGGGGCTGACAAGTTATGTATCAATCTAAACTCACCCGGGTCCTTCTTGGGGACCACTCCCAAGGGTGAACAAACAAAATTAGCAACTGGCGGCATGTCAAATGATCCAGCAACCCGACCCCGGGTCACCTCCTTCCCAATCTTTGCTTGTACCACCGCCGCATCCTGCAGGACCGACAGTTGGTTCCTACACTGTGCTTTACCCTGAAAATTCCCCACCGGGATGCGGAAACCATACGAAAAAATCGTCTCGCAACACCCCAGCGGAGACATGATCCGGGTATTCATTGAGCCAAGGAATCATTGCCATGGTATCAACCGGGGTAGGTAGAGGCGCCCCTCAGACTATTTCAGACCTGTTTGGCGCTTCCCCTACTTCCGTTATCACCCTTCTTGGCTCTGCACATGGTCTCGGGATGCGAGGACTGTCCACACCCCCCACATTCGTGCCTAAACTTGCATGACCCCTGGGGCCTTGTACACTTTCCCCTGTTAAAACTCCAGCAGACCCCTTTTTTACCTGTATTGCCATTTGACCTTGAATGGTGCTCGTTACCTGATCCCGCCCGAAAGGGCGCCCCAGATGAGTGGCGGGAAAACTCGCCCCCGTTCCCCCCCAACAATGGCGCCTTTGCCATGCCAGATTTCTCCATTTTTTGCCAGGAAATGGAGTCGTAACAATCCCACGTCAGAGATGTGTCGAACTCCTTGGCCTTACGAAAAATATTATCATAACAAAACCACTGATTACCCTCATATGTCTGAGAAAACTCCATAATACGTGTCTGGTACACGGGTAACTCGGCCAACAATTCAAGCCTCCGTTCCCCCATAATTGCAGTGAATATCCCAAACGCTCTGCCCCAATTACCTATCGTTTCATCAACTCTGAAAGCGGCCATCTTGGCGCGCCAAACACTCGGGTGCAGAAACTCCTTTTGAACTTTCACATGCTCAATCTCGTAATGATCAGTTAATAAAGAAAACATGTTTATATATTTCTCAGCCCATATCCTCTCTTTGATTTCCATCGGAATATGCTGAGCAACTTTCTCCCTTCTCGAGTGTACTGACCCCTCCCCCGCAATCGGCAATAGCTGCTTACCTGAACCGGAAGCTGTGACCGTAGTCGCTGCCGAACTCATGCCCGCTGCGGGTTGTCCTACTGGAGCCTGCGGGGGAACAAAAGGACATGGTGCCTTCGCGGCCTCTCTTGATTGCCGCAACTGCCTCATTACTGCCCTGGCGTCATCTGCCGTGGCCCCCTCACTCTCTTTCCCCAACCATGCTGCCAACTGTGCAGCCAGCTCGGAAGGCATATCCTCCCCATTCACTGGGGTGACTACAACCGGAATTGGTCGCCCTTCGTTCGGGACCGGGATCGGTGCCTCAGTCGGTGTATCAGGGTGCGCCGGCGGCGCCTCGGGAACCGGGGCCTCTCCCCCAGTTGCTCCCCTCTTGTTCCTTCTACCTCTCCCGTTAGGGACTACTCCCGGCAATGCTGGTCCGACGACTCGCTTAGGGCCCCCTACACCGTTCATTGCCGCCATCTGTTTCTTCATCTCGGCCATGTCTTTCACGAGCATGCGGAGCATCTGATTGGTACTGACCCGCTTTCCGACCTTCTTGCCCGGCATTGTCCAACACTGATTCTCTGAAAGAACAAAGACAAAATTAAAACGCTCAAAATTGGCTCTTCGTTCCGTCTCGAGCTCACGTGCAGCGGGGAGGTGCAGCTTCAGAGCACAGGAACAAGAGGATGCTTCCTTGGCTTGTCGCTCCTTTTATCCTTCTTCGGGCGGGCGTAAACCCGCCTCCACCCGCCTCCGGGGGTGTGGCTGGCGGCTTCAGTGTCTAGGACAACCCACTCTTGGGCGGGAAAAAAAACGCGCCCCGGCTACGCCGCTTTGGGCATACCAGCCGAGACTCGCCTCCCGCCCAAGATGGCTTCCCGGGGGGGGTCGGGGCACTCCACCATACGTTCGGGGGGACCGAGTGGTCGCCCCTTTCCATTTTTGGTGCAAATCAATGGAATTTATATTTGGGTCTTATTTATGATTGTCTTGTGGCGTATGTATGTCACTTTTAACATCGGAAGAAAGTGACGCACAGGTGGCACAAGTCTTTCATAAATAAGGCCCTCAGTTTTTTTGCTCTTGGTTTGTATTCTGCTTTTTGATAATGTTTGCTATCAACATTTGCAAGGTAGAGGATTTGTATTTTGGGAAACAGTGAGGTTTCAAAAGTGAAATTCAGTGCTTGTACATAGGTTCTGCCCTGTGTTTTTTAAATGTTATTCAAAAAACGATTTTTGGTGCCAATCAATGGTATTTATATTTGGGTCTTATTTATGATTGTCTTGTGGCGCCGGTATTCCACTTTTAACATGGGTTGCACTGGTGGTGCAAGGCCTTCATAAATAAGGCCCTGAGTTGCTGTTGTATAAACTTAAATATGTTGCAATTTATTGTTTATATTGTTGGCTTTTTGTCATTACTTTGTTGTTTGCTAATAGTGGTCTTTCATGTGTTTTTTTTCAGAACAGCAGATTCAAATCAACTTCTGAAAAGCAAGAAAAAATGCCTTCAAGGCAAAGAATTATCAAAAATACCATACGTAAAAGGAGAACATCAGCAACAGAATTTATGGAATCCTCTACAACAACTACTTCAAAAAACACCAGAAAAGCTCCTGGTAAGCCAATTAAGGGGCTCATTAGGATTGCGGTTTTTCCGCATCCTCGGGGCCGGCGGAAGCCACCGCCGGCCCAGAGGATGCGGAAAAACCGCAGCGGACTGACCAGAGACCCACCGCCACATTAGGATGGCTGGTGGGTCCTGGTTTCCATCCGCAGCTTTTCCGCCGCGGTTGGCTTACAACCGCGGTGGAAAAGCTCTAATCTGGCAGATTAGGATGGGATGTAAAACATGCTTTTCCGCGGCGGCTTTTCCGCCGTGGAAAAGCATGTGTAACTTCACTGCGGGGGCCTTTGCGGCGGGCCCCCTAGGTGAAGGGGGGTGGGGGTGCACATGGGGGGTACCTATGGTACCCCCCTGCATTTGTATGCAGAAAGCGACAGGCACCGCGAGGTGCCTGCCTCTTTCTGCATGCAAATGCAATGACTGCATTTTTAACATTGGCGCGGGTGCAGCTTGAAGCTGCACCCGCCGCAATGTTAAAAATAGAGGATGTGACCGCCAGGGTGGCGGTCACATCCTAATCGCACAGGATGGGACTCCGCAGCCCATGCGGACATCCCCTCCTCCTCAGTGATCGCGGACCAACGCAAGTCCGTCCGCGATCATAATCGGCCCCTAAGTCTTTTCTTCGCAACATATGTCGTACAAAAATAAATGATATTGCTAATGTGAATATTCAGAAGGAGACAGCAAATCTAAAAAGGAAGGAGAGGCCCACAAAAAAATGTCTCGATTGGAGCAGGAGAGAAGAGAATGGATAACAATAGAAGGGTAAATCAATTTAGGGACATTTGTAGGCGAATGTTTCGCAATAGGGTTGTTTTAAATTTGCTAAAAAATGATAAGAAAGGTAAACTGAGAACTGCTTTTCACAAGAAAAAGAAAAGTGTAGAGAAGATTGTTGATCAGGCTTTTGAAGTTAAGAAAAAATTATTTATTTTAGTAATCAATAGAATTAGGATACTTAATAAGGAAATTGTTGTTTTCAAATCGAACAGTAGATGGAAAAGAATTATTAATCAGAGTAATTTTTGTGAAGTATTTTCTGGTGAATGGATGCATAGTTCAAGTTCTGAGCCATTTTTCAATGAGGAGAGTTACTTTCAGGAAAATGATTTGGTGCATGCAGTTGACACCAGTGGTCGAGCATATGAGGTGAAAGATGGTTGTGTGATGGAAAAAGAGAAACTTGTGTCTAGAGATGCAGAAGAGGTGTTATCTGATGAAGTTTTAGGGAGACGTACTAAGGGTCCAGTGTACACATGGAAGTGTAGTAGTGTTTGTAGTGTGCAACAGGATTCAATCGATTTGCTTCGAAATTTCTTACGTACATATAGTAAGAAAAGTCTCAAACAAAAAATGAAGATCTTGCAAGAGTTAGATCCTTGCAGAGTGAGAGAAAGCACAGGTTTGCATGGGCATTCACTAGCTTGTCTTTCTAGAAAAGTATGTCAGAGTGTTTTTCATCATTTTAGGATGTTAGCAGTGCATCATAATAAGGTGAGGAAATTAGTGAGAAAGTTGTATCATGCAAAAAGTCCAGCACTTAAGCTTACAGTTAAACAGTGCTCTTTTGCATGGATCTGAAGTGGATGTGAAGACTATTTGTGAAGAAATTGAGTTTTGTTATTTTGGGAACAAAGAGGACAGTGTAGAAATGGATATAGTAATGGATGGTAATGTGGAAGATAATGGACAGATTTCAAGTACAGAAAAGTTTGACGAGGAAATTACCAAGTTTAAGGTGAAATCAAGTGAAAGGCCTAATTTAACTTGTGTGTGTTGTCGACGGACTCATTATAAAATTCAGACTAGGTTAGTTGATTTATATGCAAAATGTGAATTGGAAAATAATAGTGAATGGAAGGATTTTGTAAGTTATTTGTTGGTGGAGAATTCTTTTGATTTGAGTTTTGATCAGCGTATTTGTAATTATTGTTTGAAAAAAATAAATGAAAATAGAACGCCTGCTAGAGCAGTTCATAATAATCTTCAGTTGATAGATATTCCTTCTGAATTGATCAAGTTTGATTCAATGTGTCCATCCTTTTCAAGCTATTGTTCTCATGGAGCCTAAAATAGGGAAATTACCTCCTACAGATTTACAAAGAGGATTAAAGGGAAGAGTTGTTTATTTGCCTCTAGATGTAAAGAAAAATATTGATACAATTGGTGTAGAAAGAGTAGAAGAGGATCCTCTGGTTATTCTAGTTAATGGGGTTCCGACAAAGAGTAAGAATATCTGGCAAGATTTAGTGGATGTTAGGAAAGTCAAAAAGGCAACGTTGTATTTGATCAAAAACAATGAGTACTACAAAAGATGTAAGTGTTGGAGCAGAGGAAACAGCTACAGAAGAAGACAGTGATTGTTCAGTTGGTCAAATTGAAAAAGTTGATGTGTCTAGAAGTGAAGAAATATATGAACATTATACTGTTCATCCTTTGCATTCCAAAGAAGTAATGGGGAATGCAATTGACTTGTTTCAAATGAAAGCAGCAAAAGGAAGTCCTATTAGTGTATGGAAAGAAAGTTTGGAAGCTCGTTGTTTTCCACAATTATTTCCAACAGGTCGTGGTGGACGATATGATGATCGACCAGTTCAAATTCCTGCAGCTGAATACCGGACTTTAAGATTATATGCTGAAGATCCAAGGTTTCGTCAATGCATTCCGTATTTGTTTCATCTACTGTTTGAAAGTGATTTGTCTGGGCTTTCTTATGAAGTTAATCATATACTGAAAAGTGGAGCTCATCTGCAAAATGTTTCTGCAAGGGACTTTATGGAGAAAGTTAATCTGCAAGATAGTATTTTGGAATCTCAGCTAATCAATCTCATGGCATGTCAACGTGGAACCAATGAGTATTGGTTCCGTCGTCATGGAGAATTGAAATGTATGCTAAGAAACATAGGAACTCCTACATGGTTCCTCACTCTTAGCTGTGCTGAGTATGCATGGGACGACTTACTTGAATTTCTACGAGAGTCAAATGGAAACATACAAAATATAGAATTGAAAACACCTGGAGAACTGTGTTCTTTGGATCCAGTAAATGTTTGCAGATATTTTAATCATAGATTTGAAGCTATGATGTCTTTTATTACCAACAAAAAAAATCCTCCCCTTGGAGAGGTTTTGGATTTCTTTTGGAGGAAGGAATATCAAGCGAGAGGTGCTCCTCATATACATATGTTGTTATGGATTAAAGATGCACCCAAATTTGGATCAGATTTGGATGAAACAGTGATGAGTCTCATTTAAGAGTATTCAACATGTGCTGTTCCAAAATCTACTGAAGAAAACAGTTTAAGGCAACAAGTTTTACGTTTTCAATCTCATTGTTTTGGAAAGTACTGTCGTCGAAAATTTAAAAACAAGGAAAAGTACTACACGAAATGTCGTTTTGCGTTTCCACGACCAGTGATTTCTAAGGGAAGAGTAAATAATTTGATGTCATCTCTACGACATACTGTGACGAGGAAATCTCCCAAAAATACATACAATTTGAAAAGAAATGAAGAATCTAAGTACATCAACGATTACAACCCAGTGATTTTGTCCATGTGGAATGCTAACATGGATATTCAGTTCGTTGCTGACAATTCTATTGCTGTGGCTCGATATGTGACATCTTACATCACCAAAAAAGAAAAGACAGAACTGAAGGAAATGTGGGAGGACATTTCACATGAAAAGAGTCTAAGCAAGAAATTATATAGTTTCAGTCTGAAGATGTTGTCGCATCGAGAAATTGGAGCATATGAATGTTCTGATCGGTTATCAACAGCAAGTCTCTATGCCAAATCAAGGACAATCATTTGGGTGAGTCTAGGTCTTGCTGCAACACGAAACCGAGTTTTGAAATCTGTACAAGAAATTGAATATCTGGCGGAGAAAGAACCAAACAGTACAGATATTTTGAAGACAAATATGTTGGATACATACTATGCAAATAGAAGTACTCACCTTGAGAACACTTGTTTGTATGAAGTTCTGCAAAACTACAGTTATAAGAGGAACATCACAAAAGATATCAATAATGGAAAATATGCAGTCATTGGCTATAAAGGAGGTCTAGTGAAGCAGAAAAAAGGCCATTTGATTAATCATCGAAAATTGAGTTGTGAAGCTCCAGACAAAAGAGAATTTTACTATTTAGCACTTATGCAACTCTTTAAGCCATGGCGTACAGAAGAGAAACTACTTGTAGATTTTCTCTGTTATGAAGACTCTTTTAATGCAACTAAGGATACCATAGAATGTCCTATTTTTCTAAATTATCTGCAAATGTTGAACGAAGAAATAGAGCAAGAAACCACAATTGCTGAAGAGATAGCTAGAGACAGTTCTCAAGACAGTCAGAGTTCTACTTCATTGAGTCAGGATCCACTAGGAGGACCTATTATCCAAAATGAAGCTGCCACTGCCATGGATGAGGTGGAAAGAGCTATGGAACAAGCTCAAGAGGATGGAGTTAACTTAGAAGATTTGGTAAAGCAACTAAACGTTGAGCAGAAAAAGATATATGATGAAGTCACAGAGCAGATTGAACATGGATTCAGATATGAGAAAAAAGGGGGCTCATGTACATCATTTGACCCTGTCCGACTGTACGTACGTGGAGAAGCGGGGACAGGAAAAAGTTTTCTAATTAAAGCCATTGCAAGTTAACTGCAGAAAAGGACTGATTCACCACTGTCTTGTGTTGTAACTGCTCCAACTGGTCTGGCAGCACATAACATTAAAGGGATTACTCTACATCGTTTACTGATGCTGCCAGTTGAGCATGATAATAAATTGCATTACAACAAGTTATCTGGAGATGCGTGTTCTGAAGTTTCAAGAGTCTTGAAGAAAATGAAACTTCTTATTATTGATGAAGTAAGCATGGTCTCAAATCTAATGCTTGCTTTTGTGCATTTGAGAATGCTAGAAATTCTTAGAACAAAGTATGATGTGTTATTTGGAGGAAAACACATTATTGTTTTTGGAGATCTATTGCAGTTGACTCCAGTAAAAGGACAACCTGTGTTTAAAATGCTCACACATGAAGATACTAGGAAGTCCCTTGGAAGCTTTGGAAACGTTAATATATGGTTACATTTTAAATATGCTGAACTGCTTCAAAATATGCGACAGGCAAAGGATGAAGATTATAAAAATATTCTACAAGATGTAAGAATTGGAAAAGTAAGCGAGCTTGGGAAAGAAGCTTTACATGGTCGATTAATTTCAAATTTGTATCCAAATGAAAACATTCTTCCAGAGAATATTTTTTTTTAAATGACTGAGAAGAAATCTGGGATATGTTTGATGCCAACTCTGCAAGAATGTTCCATCTTCAACAACAAAATGTTAGAGTTAGAAAATGAAGAGATTGTGAAAGTGGAAGCAATAGATAAAATAGAGCATATGGGTGCAACAATTGTTTTGTCTGAAAATTTGAAAACTAAATTGGATTCATTAGAGAAAAGTATTTCTAAAACAGCTGGTTTTGAAAAGACTCTGAATGTGTGTTTAAATTGTCGTATCATTTTGAGAAGGAATTTAAATGTTGAAAGAGGTCTGGTAAATGGAGCAATGGGTTATGTTCACTAAGCAGTAGGACCTGGCTGGGTCAGAACCCTATATGAGATCTGTCTCTGTTTTCTTGCCCTGGGGACAATTCAGTAATCTTAGCGCCGGGACACTTCCTTCGGAGGTAGCTGTGCGCTCTACAAGCTTCAAAATAAATAAATAAAATAAATAAATGTTGTTGATTTTGTGAATTATAGAAATAGAGATGGAATTGAATTTTTAAAAATAAAATTTGATGGCATTGAGCAAGTACAACAAATCAGTTGTTGTTCTGCTAGATTTTTACTTGTAAAAGACTTATATGTTCGCTGAAAACAGTTTCCTGTTTGTTTGGCATATGCAGTAACAATTCATAAATCTCAAGGTTTAAGTGTAGATAATGCCTTAGTGAACATTGGAAGATCTGTGTTTAAAGAGGGTATGGCATATGTGGCATTATCCCGAGTCAGAACTTTATCAGGATTGTACTTGATTGAGTGTGATGAGACAAAAATTTGCGCAGATCTAGATTCTGTTAAAGAATACAATAGGTTAAGAAGAGAATATGCTCCACATTTGCCTCAATATCCTCTGTTTGAAAAACGTATGGTAGGCCGAAAAAGAAGAAATGAGAGTAATTGCAGTGAGGTAGTAGCAAAAAGACAAAAAGTAGACAAAACTGTAATTGAAAACAGGAAGAAAAAGAATTGTGAAGAAAATGTTGTTGGATTTCAGTTTGAAAATAGTTCTGGTGTCAACTGCTATGCTAATGTAGTGGTTAATGTTGTTTTTTTTCTTCAAATTTTACAAGAACAGATTGTTGGAAATCGGGATCAAAGATTGTGTGGTTTATTGAATTCTGTGTTTGAGAAATGTAGCAGTGATAGAGCAAAAATAGAAAGTGTAACAGAAATTCGAAATATTTTAGATATGTGTTCGGGTCAAGATAAATTTTCACAAAACATTCAGTAGGATTGTCAAGAATTTTTAATGTATATGTTTGGTGTTTTGGAAGATGAAGGTGTAGATGTAGATAATCTTTTCAGCCTTTCTTATCAATGGCAGCATGACTGTCACAATTGTAGTTTATCAAGTACTATTAGAATAGACACTGAAAGATTTATATATTTGACTTTACCTGACTGTAAATCTCCGTCATTTAAAAATCTAGTTAAAGCAGCAGATCATAATATGGTATGTACTCAATGTAACTATCCAATGCTATCCACATTATTTATACAAAGTTATGGGCAGTATATCATTTTAGTTTTCCAACGATGTAGACCTGATGGAACTAAATTGACAACTTCTATCAAAAATGTTGTGGCTTCTCAGTTATCAATTTCAGGAAGAACCTTTACAACTGAAGCTAATATTTATCATGACGGTTCTTCGACAACCTCAGGACATTATACATGCTACTTAAAATGTGAAAAAGGATGGAGTTACTGCAATGATTCTCATTTAACTTATAAACAACGTTTGCCTTATGACTCTACAAATTCTTATCTAGTGTTTTTAAAACCAAAGTTTTAGTAAAGGGAATTGGCCTTTGAAGACGGGAATAGATAATAAAAGTTAGTTAGTTAGTTAGTTAATCTAATGTTTTAAATTATTTATCTCATATAGATACTTTAAGTGGATCTCAAAGTAAAAAATACTGATATATCTGACACAAATTGGCCGTGAGGAAAGTGTGAGGTGTGATGTTCTTAGATCTTTTTTCATAGGTAGTCGATGAAATGGAAGTTATAGAGCACAGCAGACTTTTTTTCCACCAAAAGGACCTTCACTATCTTTTATTTGGCCTCACGGAAAAGTAAGTGAATCAAAGATTAGTGTACATATATGAGATGTATGTTTGAATGTTTTTTTTTAAACACAATCTTTTAGATTGTGTTTTTTTTTGTCCCGCTGTTATATGATGAAGACTTTGAACTCACTAATTTAAGTGAAATTCAATATATTCTGAGAACAGCAAAAATAAATAATGTAACATATTGTAGAAGTTATTGTATAGTTTGCATTGTATAATTTATATTGTATTCACATTGTCTCACACTAATTTTCCTTTTTCACCCTTATTTACCTCTCTTTACTCATTTACACTGCCTTTTTTTAACTTTGTTTCATCGCTGTTTCTTTACTGCACTTCATTCACAACTTCTCAATCCAATTTGAACTGTCTGCATTTCATCTCTTCCTTCCACCACTTTTTCACATTCTCTCAGTACCACTGCTTTAGTTTTCTTCCCCTCTCTTTCTTTCTTTTTCTCCATTTTTTTTCTTTCGCACTCATTGTACTGTAGTTCACTTAGTCCTTCCCTTTGTTTTTCTGTGTACTTACTCTCTCACTCCTGTTTCATCCATCGTTCTATATTAACCTCATTCCCTTCATCCCTTCACTCTGTGACTCCCCTTCACTCACTCTCAGTCATCTTCTATTCCTCTTTTTTATTAATAGTTCCTCATTCAGACTCTTCTCCTTTTCACTCCTTTTCCTTTTACTTTCTTATCTTTCCTGATTTCGTTTTGGTATCTCACATTCTTTTAGTATCTTACTTACCTTCAGTAATTTGTTCCCTTTCTATTTCTTTTTCCTTCTTTTTACTCTTTCTACATTACTTTATTTCTGTTTTTGTATCCTTCACTATTGCTTTATTTCTTAGTAAACTTTTTTAGATTTTTAAACCTCTTGAACTGTTTCTTCTATTTTAATATATATTTTTAACTAATTATAACGTGTTTTTTCTTTTATCTTTCACAGATACAAGTTTTCATTAATTATATGGTAAGTGTGTTTACAAAATGTAGTTTGTTATCACCCTTTGCTTTAACCTCACTACTTTTCTCTCACTCTACCTCGCCCCTGTTTCCTTACTTTGCTTCCCTCACTTATTGTTATCCTCCATGTTTACTTCCTACCACATTCAACTTCTTTCATTACCTCTGCCTATCCACACTCCTTCACTTACCTTTTTTACTGGTTCACTTAGTCCCTTTGTGACACTCCTTCCTTTACTCTCTCTCTTCTTTCTCTCTGTCACTCCCCATGTCTTACCCTTATTCACTTATATCCGCCCTCTTTCACTCCTCTTTACTTACACTCACTGCTATTTTCTTTCCCTCCGTCACTACAATTTTTTTTCTCTGGTTCCGTCACTATCTGTCATTCCCCATACTTAAGTCGTCTTCCTTTTACTTTCATCACCCATTCACATTTTCCCAGAACCTCTGCTTTAGTCTTCTTCCTCTTTCTTCTCTTCTTTTGCTCCCTTATTCATTTTCTTTTTCTCAGTTACTTTCTCTTACACCTTTTCTCTGTCTTACTATCTATTACACAGTCCTTCTGTGTTACTCCCTCTAGCTCTCTTTGTCTTAACACCACTCTCTCTGTCCCCATTCCTCATGCTCACTCCTTCATTATTTTTTTTTTATTTTTTTTTTGTTGGTGCGCTGACGGGACGCGCACCGGTACGCGCACTGGGGCGTTCAACGGTACGCGCACCGGGAGCGCTCCAGAGTCAAATATAAAAAAAAAGTAAAATACTATTTTAAAAGAAAAATATTATCTTAATATAAAATATAGGGTTCATTTTTAGAAAAACATACCTTTCTCAGCTATAGACATTTGCGAAAAAATAAGCTTAGAAATTCACAAAAAAGTACATAGGTATGAAGCCCTATAAAAAGTTAAAAATTAGCAGTTAAAAAACCTATGAAATTCACAGAAAAAACCAAAGGTTTCACACCAGTTATAGTTAGAAATTAGCATTAAAAAAACCTATGAAATTCACTGAAAAAACCAGAGGTTTCACACCAGTTATAGTTAGGAATTAGCATTAAAAAACCTATGAAATTCACTGAAAAAACCAGAGGTTTCACACCAGTTATAGTTAGGAATTAGCATTTAAAAAACCTTTGAAATTCACTGAAAAAACCAGAGGTTTCACACCAGTTATAGTTAGGAATTAGCATTTAAAAAACCTATTAAATTCACTGAAAAACCAGAGGTTTCACACCAGTTATAGTTAGCTGGAAATTTTACTGACATAAAACCATTGAAATTCCCACGTTATAGTTAGTTGGACTCACTATAACTTGCGCGTGCAATGCACTGCTGATGACATCACATATTACATCACTCATGACATGGTCAGTGACATCACTCATGACATCACTGATGACACCATACTTGTGACACAGTGACAGACCTCCTTTCACTGTAAAGTAACCTTTGAAACACATATTCCAAAATAGAAACTAACATTTTCAAAAAAGTGGATATACCCATACCAGTTACAACAACCAATTCAGTAATTTCACCATCTCTGTACACATTCACACATTCACCAACAGTTTTATATAGTCACTCATACATATACTCACTCATCATATGTAGTGATACCCCTATTCAACCTGTTACACACCGACAGTCAACAAAAAGTTACTCACACATACACTCACACATGCAAATAAACTGATAAACATCCATTTATTTGCATATACAGATATACACACAATACCACCTTACTTCTAAGGAAACTTACACATATGTACTCTCTTAAACAATCACCTATAGAAACACATACTTATTTAAACAGGAACTCTTACAATCTCTCACTCTCACATATACTGACTTATATACATCAATACTCACATATACTAGATTAAAATATATCTTGTTACTGATAAACACACTAGTGAGACAGGCATTCAATCACTAACACACACAAATACACACTTATCCACTCATACAGTCCTGCACATATGCTGTTTTCAAAAAACATACAAACAGTGAGTCAGTCATTGATACATCTATGTGCTAAGTAACACCCCCACCAAACTATACAGACACTCATACTGATACTAAAAAAACATATAATAACCCATATACACACACATGTAGCTACTCACCAACCCATACAGCCACTTATACACAAAGTGAAACACTGATACATATATTTAAATATTTAAACATTACTCGCTAATATATGTATTCACTAACATACACTTATTAAGCCAGTTAACCAATCAATTTTTAAAAAAAAACATTAATTAAGACAATAATTTAAACATTTATTCTTCCATCAACCTTTACATATACATACATAAAACATATTTATTTTTCAGAAAGACACACATTCACTGGATGGTGTCATCAGTGATGTCATGAGTGATGTCACTGACCATGTCATGAGTGATGTAATATGTGATGTCATCAGCAGTGCAATGCACGCGCAAGTTATAGTGAGTCCAACTAACTATAACGTGGGAATTTCAATGATTTTATGTCAGTAAAATTTCCAGCTAACTATAACTGGTGTGAAACCTCTGGTTTTTTCAGTGAATTTAATAGGTTTTTTAAATGCTAATTCCTAACTATAACTGGTGTAAATCCTCTGTTTTTTTCAGTGAATTTCAAAGGTTTTTTAAATGCTAATTCCTAACTATAACTGGTGTGAAACCTCTGGTTTTTTCAGTGAATATATATATATATATATATATATATATATACACTTTTTTTTAATTTAATTAAAACATTTATTCTTTTAAATTGCATTATTTATATTATTTTTATTTATTATTTTATTTTATTACCCTTTACACCCTAAAAACGAATCCCACCCTGCTCGCTTTAAATACCCCTGCACCCCATAATCATAACCCACCCTTACTCCTTAAAATACCCCAACATCCTTAAACAGTAAACAATCTTAAACCTATAAATATACCCTGTACCCCAAAATCCAAACCTATCCCTGAACCCTATAAATACCCCTATACCTCAAAACCCAAACCTACCCCTGAACCCTAAAAATACACCTGTACCCCAAAACCCAATTCTAGCCCTGAAACCTAAAAATACCCCTGTACCCCAAAACCCAAACCTAGCCCTGAACCCTTAAAATACCCCTGTACCCCAAAACCCAAACCGACCCCTGAACCCTAAAAATACCCCTGTACCCCAAAACCCAAACCTAGCCCTGAACCCTAAAAATAACCCTGTACCCCGAAACCTACCCCTGAACCCTAAAATACCTCTGTACCTCAAAACCCAAACCTAGCTCTGAACCCTACAAATACCCCTGTACCCCAAAACCCAAACCTAGCCATGAACCCTTAAAATACCCCTGTACCCCAAAACCCAAACCTACCCCAAGAACCCTAAAAATACCCCTATACCCCAACACCTAAACCTAGCCCTGAACCCTAAAAATACCCCTGTACCCCAAAACCCATACCTATCCCTAAACCCTAAAACTACCCCTGTACCCCATAATCCAAAACTATATCTAAACCCTTAAAATACCCAAACACCCCAAAACATATACCTCAGTACCCCAAAACATATACCCCTATACCCATACTTACCTTATCCAAACATTTAAAAAACCCTGCTTTTACCATTTATGCATTTACAACGAATTTCGTTGTAAATGTATGCGTGGTAAAAGCATATAAAATGTAATGCCATGCGTTATAATGGCATTGCGGAGTCATGGTACTTTCGTAAGGAAAGTATGCTGAGTGATGGTATGCGGAAAGAAAGTTGCGGAATAATGGGTTTACCCTCCCCCAGTAAGTACATTGGTGGCACGGCGGCCCACATCTCCAGCAACATACTCATATTTTTTCACCATCCATTTGAAAAATTCACAGGTCTCTCTCATTGATGGTCAGCACGGACATACACTTTTAGACACACCTCCCACCACAAGTTCTAGAATTGCGAACTTTAGAGCTTGGGAGCTACGTTCGAATCTTGGCATCAGCTCAACATCCTGTAATTCCAGGCAAATCGCTTTGTCTCCCCGTGCCTACACAAATGAATGTGTTCTTCTGTAATGTAAATTGTGCTCATGCCATGTTGTCGAGTTTGTGCTATATAATATTGCAAGGAAAAATAAAGTAGGAAAACTCGAGTTCACACACTACAGAATGTGCACTTTCAAGTGCATCAGCAGTGCACTGTGAAACGGAGCGTTTCACAGGACTGCCACAGATAAGAAATGCTATCAAAACGAAATCCTATAAAACAATATACTGCGGGCCGTAAGCAATTCATACCCGGACAACGTTGGGACGGGCTGCTAGTAGTATTATAAAATAATACTGTAAAAACATGGTATTGTTTCTAAACCATATAAAAATACATACATAAATACACAGGCTAAAATATTCAACTGGTGCTTCTAAAATACGCCTACCCCAATGTACCTAACCCAAGTCTAGTACGAGGGAAGAAGTAAGTTATGTGTAGCATTAGTTTTAGTTCTTTGCCAAGAATCTACCAAAGGTTTCTCTAGGTTCTAATCAGCTTCATACCTTGGTTTAGAATGAAGGAGGTCTGGTATCTCTGTCTCGGGACTCGATTTCCCAACACCCCGCAAGGGCAGCCGGAAACACTGGAGCTGGATTCTCTGCAGGAGAAAGGCAGCTTCCTGATTAGTGCATCAGCTGCAGAGTCGGCTTCCTTCGGCACCTGCTGTAGCGAGCTGCGTCGTGCAAGTAGGCTGTTGATCTGCTCCGAACCACCGTAGTTTGCTATAGCAAGTGAAGGTATATTTATACCTTGAAGGTGTTTAGGAATGCCATAGTTTGACGTGAAGTCGGGCATATTAACATCATGAATGAACCCCTGGGGTATAGTTGTTTAGTGTAAAGTAACTGAGTTCTTGGAGAAATCAATATTCAAGCAATGGGAAGTCCCTGACTGCTTAAGCTGGTTTTCCAATAAGTCGTTGTGACGTTTGGTAGGGTAGAATTAGCCATGCCTGTATTTGGGTAGCATGGGCTATGCCTAAATAAGGGCTTGATTGTATGCCTATATAGGGGCAATATGAATTGTACCTATATAAGGGCATGAATCGGGAAAATTCAGTCGGAGCTTAAAACGCCACACAACAGTAGCACACAACTCCTTGGGATTGTTACAACATTAGTAATTTCATTTTGCACAAGGAATTACAGTATGTCATAAGTATCACACAATTATCATATAGTTTGTGAGCATTCCGTTTTAAAATGTTACTGTGGATTTGGTATAGTTTGTTTGGCTGTAACATTAAATAGTTACCAAACGGTTTGTAAGAACTCAGCCATGCAAACCTTTCTGCTTTTGCTGCTGTTTGTTATGCAGTTACCATGTGCTTCTGGTAGGGATTTCTAGCCGCAGATTCCTCACCTTTGAATATTCTTCAGGTGTTAGACTGGATCTGGAAACTTTTCAGCAATAACCCTTCACGCCGGTAGGTGGCAATGTGGGTTTCTGTGCAGATGTTGTTCCATTTCGGACGTGATGAGTGGAGCTGTCTGTAAGTGCCACCCATTCATACTGATGTCAGTTCCTTTATTTACATGCAACCAGATGTGGAACAGGACAGAGCCACCCATCTTCTCTTCACTGGACAGACAAGTCACAAAATATCAAAATTGCAACCAGTGTGCAAGGGAAATGTCTTCTCCTAAGACTACAGGCTTTAAACCTTGTAGGGACTGTCATAAGTAAACATTTGTGACAGATCCCCAACCAATTTGCCGTTGTGCCGGGAGTCGGGACATGACTTCAAGGCCTGCAGTGACTATCCCATAATTAATCTGAAGGTTGTCAGGGACTGTGAGGTAAAACTCTACACCATCAAGCAATGGACGACTCCCCTCCGTGACTGGTAAAAGGCAAGGTCCCCTTCCCACCCTAAACGTCGAAGGAAAAAAGATAAGAAATATAAGCTGGACTCAACCTCTTTAAACCCCTCTCGAACACCAGAACAGATGAGAGGGCATCAACTTGTCTCTTGGTCTTGCTCCAGAAGGTGATCTACTGAGTGGAATCCTGACCTATCCCTGAGGCAACCTGAATTCCCAGGTCCATTGGCGAAAAAAAGCAAATTCAAGAGTTCTGTGAGGCCATACTGCATCTTTTCAGCATGTTACTTTGCCCTCTGGCTTACCTTTCGACCCCAATGAATCTAAAGCACCTCAACTTAGGACTTGATCTGCAAGTCTACCCTTGGCATGAGCTTGATCCTCTGGCCCTGGTATGGGCATTTACTGGCCTCAGTGCCAACTCTGGTTTTGGTGATATGACCTTCGCCAGACCCTGGGACATCGATGGCAATGCCGGACTACAAAGCTCAATAATTGTGCCATACTGATCCAAGTCGACGCTGCTTTGACCTCAACCAAAGGCGTGCCTTTATCGTCTTGGGCTGCAGCCTTTTGGCAACCCATCAGACTCTGAAACTTTTCCCTTGCTCCCAAGAGGGGCTCAAATAATGTATAATCTCATCAGCACAGGCTCTGATAATACCCCTTTTGATGCCGGTGATGAATTTACACAGACCTACATAATGGACAACTGGTATAAGGAGCTTCAGGGTGCCAGTGGCCTGCACACCTCGCTAGACACTGGGCTTGTCTCACCACTGGGCTGACCATGGAGGTGAGCTCCTCCTTCACAATGCTGGTGCAGCTGAGGTCCTTGATCTCCCATCTATTCTCACATCATCATCCCACCCCAGTGCTATCTGCGGTTCACAGTGGGACAGGAGCACTTTTAGTTCTCTGTGCTACGCTTTGGCCGTCCCAGTGTTCACAAAAGGGATGGCGGTGGTTACAGCGCAACTTCCGAGGTCGGGGTCCAAATATTTCCCTACCTCATCAACTGGCTACTGAAGGTGGGCTCAGCCCAGGCAGTTGCCTCCCACTGCCAGCCTACAGTGAAGCTCCCTACATTGTTGGTGTTCACTGTCAACATGTTGTAGTTGCACCTGACTCCTTCACAGATGCTTGCCTTCATCAGAGCGATTCTGGACACAGTACAATTTCGTGCCTTCCCGTCTGGAGTGGAGAGTCCAGGACATTTGGGCTATATTATCACATTTTTAGCATCTGTGTTGACTCTCAGGGAGGATGACCTTGAGGTTTCTGGGACGGATGGTCTACTGCTGGACAAGAACACAGGTTGATGCATGCAGGTTCTACAGAGGGATCTGAAATCCCAGTGGGCACAGCATTAGGGGGACCTCCCTCTGATAATGTCTAGATATCAGTGGAGACTGCAAAATGCCTTCAATAGTGGTTGATCGAAGGTGAATGGGTCAGTGGCTGACCCCTCTCCTTATCCTACCCTGAGCTGCCAGTGGTGACAGATGGCTCTCTTCTGGATGGGGAGGCCTCTTGGGCAAGGTGGCGATCAGAGGCATCTGGTCTCCAGCGGAAGCCCGGCTCCATACCAACCTATTAGGGCTGCGGCTATTTGTCTTGACTTTGAAAGCCTTCATCCCACCCATTAAAGGGAAGTTAGTGCAAGTGCTTAGGGAAAACACCACTGCAATGTGATACTGCACAAACAAACCAGGCTGAGGTTGTGGACCTTATGAGTGGAAGCATTATGCCTCACAGTGGCTGGGGCGCCAGGGGATTTTCCTGGTAGTGCACCACCTGGAGAAAATTCTAAATGCAAGGGCGGAAGAATTCAGCCACCAACTCCAAGAGGATTACATTTGGCAGTTACATCCGGAGGTGGTGCAAGGTCTCCTCATTGAATTGGGAATCGCTTGGTTTGATTTTTTCACCACTTCTGATTACATAAAATGCCAGCACTTTTGTTTATTTGAGTTTAAGTACTGCCCTTTCAGAAATGAATTCTGTCTAGAGCGGAACTCTGGACTCCTGTAAGCTTTTCTGCTGTTACCTCTCCTGCTCTGAGTTTTGAAGAAGATTAGGAACTACTGGCCCAAGTCATCCTAGTGGCACTGAATTGAACTGAACCCCTGGGAATGAGCATATGTCCTCTGCTTAGGCCTCCATTTGAGAGGATCTTCTGTTGCAGTAGCAGGGCAAGCTATTACACCTGGGCCTACCCAATCTGCACATCCATAGTTGAATGCTTTCGACCTCCCTCCGGAGACAGTGTTCCTCATTGTCCTAGCATCAGTGCAGCGGTTGAGTGAGCTACAAGACCTCTCTTTCAACCAGCCCTACACCACATTTTTTCCAGATATATATATATTCACTGAAAAAACCATAGGTTTCACAGAAGGTATAGTTAGGAATTAGCATTTAAAAAACCTAGTAAATTCACTGAAAAAACCATAGGTTTGACACCAGTTATAGTTAGCTGCAAATTTTACTGACATAAAACCATTCAAATTCCACGTTATAGTTAGTTGGATTCACTATAACTTGCGCGCCTGCAATGCACTGCTGATGACGTCACATATTACATCACTCATGACATGGTCAGTGACATCACTCATGACATCACTGATGACACCATCCAGTGAATGTGTGTCTTTCTGAAAAATAAATATGTTTTATATACGTAAATGTAAAGGTCGATGGAAGAATAAATGTTTAAATAAGTGTCTAAAAGGATGTTTTAAAAAAAAATAGATTGGTTAACTGGCTTATTAAGTGTATCTCAGTGAATACATATATTAGCAAGTAATGTTTAAATATTTAAATATATGTATCAGTGTTTCACTTTGTGCATAAGTGGCTGCATGGGTTGGTGAGTAGCTACATGTGTGTGTATATGGGTTATTAGATGTATTTTTAGTATCAGTATGAGTGTCTGTATGGTTTGGTGGGGGTATTACTTAGCACATAGATGCATCAATGACTGACTCACTGTTTGTATGAGTTTTGAAGACAGCATATGTGCAGGACTGTATGGGTGGATGAGTGTGTATATGTGTGTGTTAGTGAGTGAATGACTGTCTCACTAGTGTCTTTATAAGTAACAACATATGTTTTAGTCTAGTATATGTGAGTATTGATGTATATAAGTGAGTATATGTGAGAGTGAGAGATTGTAAGAGTTCCTGTTTAAATAAGTATGTGTTTCTATAAGTGATTGTTTAAGAGAGTAAGTATGTGTAAGTTTCCTTAGAAGTAAGGTGGTAGTGTGTGTATAGCTGTATATGCAAATAAATGGTTGTTCAATAGTTTATTTGCATGTGTGTGAGTAACTTTTGGGTGACTGTCGGTGTGTAACAGGATGTATAGGTGTATAACTACATATGATGAGTGAGTATATGTATGAGTGACTATATAGAACTGTTGGTGAATGAGTGGATGTTTATGTAGATGGTGGAATTACTGAATTGGTTGTTGTAACTGGTATGGGTATCTCCATTTTTTTGAAAATGTTAGTTCCTATTTTTGAATATGTGTTTCAAGGGTTTCATTACACTGAAAGGAGGTCTGTCACTCTGTCACAAGGATGGTGTCATCAGTGATGTCATGAGTGATGTCACTGACCATGTCATGAGTGATGTAATATGTGACGTCATCAGCAGTGCATTGCAGACGCGCAAGTTATAGTGAGTCCAACTAACTATAACGTGGGAATTTCAATGGTTTTATGTCAGTAAAATTTCCAGCTAACTATAACTGGTGTCAAACCTATGGTTTTTCAGTGAATTTAATAGGTTTTTTAAATGCTAATTCCTAACTATAATTGGTGTGAAACCTATGGTTTTTTCAGTGAATTTCATAGGTTTTTTAAATGCTAATTCCTAACTATATATAGGGCCTCAAACCTATGTTCTTTGCAGTGAATTTCAAAGGTTTTTTAATAGCAAATTTCTATTGCTATCAAATATAATATTTTTCATAATGAATCCTATATTGTATATTTATGTAATACTATTTTTTATATGTATATTCTTCATTTTTTTTTTGCCCTGGAGCGCTCCCCGTGCGCGTACCGGTGAGCGCAGTCTTGTGGCGCGCCCCGGTGCGCGTACTGGTGAGCGTCCCATTAGCGCTATTGCCGCAAACGAAAACATCATCGTGACGTATCGCGTAGCCGCGTCCGCGTGATACGCACGGCGTAAGCGCACCCGGAAGCACCCACTCGCATACGATCGCGCTACGTAAGCGCCCCGGGGCGCGCCCCGGGTCGCGAAGCGTGAGCGCGTCGGGTCATGAGACCTGAAAATAACACTTTTCATTGGTTCAGGACAGTTTTGGTTTCCAAATGATGAAAGCCCGAGTCATGTGACCTGAAAATAACACTTTTCATTGGTTCAGGACAGCTGTGTTTTCCAAATGATGAAAGCCCCCACCTTTTTTCCTCATTCTCACTTTGTACTTTGATTGAGGAAGACCTGTTTGCAGACCTATTTGTACCTATTTGTATTGAGAAATGGCTACAGTAGCAGCAGCAGCAGGAGCATCTCAACCACCACCATCACCACAAGGTCCACCACAACACCACTGTGGTGGAGATGAAGAAGAGGAGGAGGAGGAGGAGGAGGAGGAGGAGAGGCAGTTCCTGCCTGAAGATACTACCCCCTATAAGCCAAAGGATGACATTGTCTGGGAGTTTTTTAAAAACCCAAAGGACCTCAACAAAGTAAATGCACCAAAGGTTACTTGTCTGATCTGTGGCACTGTACTTTCCCGGGGGAACCCTGCCAAAAAGTATTCTTTTGGCAACAACACCATGATTCGCCACATGCAACGCCGGCACCCAAACAACTATGCTGCGGCAGAGGTCAGAGAACTGACCAGAAACCCTCCCCAATCTTCACCCAACACCTCCCAAAGTAAGCAACCCACTCCATCGGGTCCGAAGACAAGTGAGATGGTCCCAAACATCCAAACCCAGTTTGGAGAATTCAAAATTGTTTGCAAATTTTGTGGAAGGACAATTTGCTATGGAGAGCAAAGTATTAAACTGATTAACCATGCCCCTTTTTACACCTCTCTGCAACACAGCCCCGTGCATGTTTGAAGAGGGGGAACTAATTCCCCTTGCATACTGTGGGCCCCTGGGGGCCAACTAGCCCACCAGGAGCCTCCAGTATGCGCCAGGGGGCTGCATTGCAGAGAGGTGTAATGAGGCCACACCCTTTTTTACACCTCTATGCAACGCAGACCCCATGCATGTTTGAAGAGGGGGAACTAATTCCCCTTGCATACTAGGGGTCCCTGGGGGCCAACTAGCCCACCTGGAACCTCCAGTATGCGCCAGGGGGCTGCATTGCACATAGGTGTAATGAGGCTATGCCCCTTTTTACACCTCTCCGCAACGCAGGTCACTGGCACGTTTGCAGAGGGGGGACTAATTCCCCTTGCATACTGGGGGTCCCTGGGTCATATCTGCCCAAACACCGATATTCTGAACGATTGAAAATTACTTTTCTTGAGAAACATTCGCATTTGGATTATTAAGTCCTATACTTTGGAATTTTTGAAAGACTGACTTTGAGGATGCTATAAATTACTCAAGTCTGCCCAAATTGTGTGGGTAAAATTGATACCTAGTCACTTTGAATAAGAATGTACTTACGTCTCGTCTAACATTTGGAAGAAATATCTAGTTATATGACAACAGGATACCAACATAACTTGAAGGAAATAAGAACGCCCTGAAGAAGTTCTGTTGTACAGAACGAAATGTTTCGGCTGGCTGTGGTACATAAACTTAAGGAAAATAAAAGCATTGAATATACACCAAGATTCAGCGCTTCAATAAGGACTCTAAGTGATATGATTTGATTGGACTTATTGTGCAAGTGGTGCTGTGCCAAACGTTGGAATATTCTCCACTGCTCTCTACTACTTACTCTCTCCTACTCCACTACTCTCAAATACTCACTCTCTACTACTGATTCTCTACTACTGTACTACTCTCTACTACTCTCTCTCTACTACTCACTCCCTACTACTCACTATCTACTACTCTCTACTACTCACTCTCTACTACTCTCTCTCTACTACTCACTCTTTACTACTCACTCTCTACTACTCTCTACTACTCACTCTCTACTTCTCACTCTCTACTACTCTCTACTACTCACTCTCTACTACTTTCTCTCTACTACTCACTCTCTACTACTCACTCTACTACTCACTCTCTACTACTCTCTACTACTCACTCTCTACTACTCTCTCTCTACTAGTCACTACTACTCACTCTCTACTACTCTATTCTATTCTCTCTCTCTGCTACTCACTCTCTACTACTCTCTACTACTCACTCTCTACTACTCTCTACTACACACTCTTTACTACTATCTACTACTCACTCTCTACTGCTCTCTACTACTCACTCTACTACTTACTCTCTACTACTCTATACTACTCACTCTCTACTACTCACTCTCTACTACTCTCTACTACTCACTCTACTATTTACTCTACTACTTTCTACTACTCACTCTCTACTACTCTTCTATTCTCTCTCTCTGCTACTCACTCTCTACTACTCTCTACTACTCACTCTCTACTACTCACTCTCTACTACTCTCTACTACACACTCTTTACTACGCTCTACTACTCACTCTCTACTGCTCTCTACTACTTATTCTACTACTTACTCTCTACTACTCTCTACTACTCACTCTCTACTACTCACTCTCTACTACTCTCTACTACTCACTCTACTATTTACTCTACTACTCTCTACTACTCACTCTCTGCTACTCTCTCTACAGCTCTCTACTACTCTCTACTACTCACTCTCTACTCTCTATTACTCACTATCTACTCTCTACCTCTCTACCTCTCTCTACTAGTCTCTACCTCTCTACCGCTACCTCTCTACCTCTACCTCTCTACATCTACACCTCTACCTCTCTACCTCTCTACCCGCACACATATACACATATATATATGCATATATATGCATATGCATTTATATATATGTATATTTATGTATATATATATATATATATATATATATATATTCACTGAAAAAAACCATAGGTTATAGACCATATATAGTTAGGAATTAGCATTTACAAAACCTTGAAAATTCACTGAAAAAACCATAGGTTATAGACCATATATAGTTAGGAATTCGCATTTACAAAACCTTATTTTACTCACACAAAACCATTGAAATTCCATATATAGTTAGTTGCACTAACTATATATCGCGCACCCGCAATCCACTGCTGATGATGTCACATATTACATCATTCATGACATGGTCAGTGACATCACTGATGACATCACTGATGACATCTCAAATGACATCACTGATGACATCTCAAATGACATCACTGATGACATCTCATTTGACATTACTGATCACATCACTGATGATATCATTCATGTGATAATACGATGAACCTCTTCAGACTCTAATATAACCTTAGATACAATCAGTGTAAACAGACACTCACAGACTGTCACTCATCCATGGAGTTACTCACACACCTAGTCAGTCATGCAAAGAATCAATCACACCTCCATTTCCTCAACTATACAGTTATACAAACTTTACTTATTCAAACATATACTAACACATATTTACTCTCTTATACAATCCCTGATACAAGTTCACAATGATCCATACAGCCACTCACACATTCACTGGCTCTTATGCACAGTTATTTATATATGTCAACTCTCACATGTACTGTGTTTTACATATGTACTTACTTTGACATGTAGCACTGAGATATCCATTCACTCACCAATACACTCATGCACACAGTCAACCGCCCATACAGCTGTTTCCACATGCACTTTTGAAACCATACATCTAGTGAATCAACTGCTCACACATCTATGCACAGACTCATACACCTCCCAGCCACCCACACACACACTCAGTCTCCCATACAAATACTTGGGCAACCAATCAATAACCCATATAGTTACTCATATAGCTACTTATCAACACATGCAACAGTTTACAGAACAACAGACATAATGATGCACAAATTAAGACAGTTTAGTCACTAACCCATGAACTCGGTGAGACACATTTAATCACTCACTCATACAGTCAGTCATGCACCTACTAAATCCTTCGTTCAGACACTTATACATCCACTCATTCTTCAATATGTAAGACATATTTTAACTTTACAGAAACATACAGTCACTGGATGTTGTCATCAGTGATGTCATTTGAGATGTCATCAGTGATGTCATCAGTGATGTCACTGACCATGTCATGAATGATGTAATATGTGACATCATCAGCAGTGGATTGCGGGTGCGCGATATATAGTTAGTGCAACTAACTATATATGGAAATTCAATGGTTTTGTGTGAGTAAAATAAGGTTTTGTAAATGCGAATTCCTAACTATATATGGTCTATAACCTATGGTTTTTTCAGTGAATTATCCAGGTTTTGTAAATGCTAATTCCTAACTATATATGGTCTATAACCTATGGTTTTTTCAGTGAATTTTCAAGGTTTTGTAAATGCTAATTCCTAACTATATATGGTCTATAACCTATGGTTTTTTCAGTGAATATATATATACATACATATATAAACATATATCATCAGTATATCTATATAAATACAAACATAAATGCATGCATACATATACTTATATGCATAGAGATGCATGTTATTTACATGAAAGTTGAAAAAACACTAATAAAAGCAAAGCTAAAAAGCCACCTCATTACAAACAGAATGGCTTTAACTTAAACGAGGGCGAGATCTATTGCATTTTCAATGCTTGTTTACTTTGGTTCCATCCAGAAGGCATTCAGATGTGTCACACATTTGCCATAAATTCTGAATGTTAGCACTCTAGTTGCACATTAGATCACTGTAGTAAAGCTACTGCTCACCAGGGACGTCTGCTGCTGGTATTCAAAGTGCATGTTTCAATCTGCATGTCAGAATTTTTTTGATGAAATAGAAGAGGATTTGAAAAGTCACTCAAAATGATCCCTAATTTTTCTTTCTGAAGCACTAATCATACTTTCTATGTCAAAATTAACCCCCTCATGTTGTTCCTTTTTATATTGAGTGTTTTCAGACTTACCACTTCATTCCAATCAAGATGGCTTCTGGTGTGCCATAATTTTGTCATAAGTAAGACTGTTAGCGCTCTAGTTGTTCTTTAGAACACTCTGGGACATTCTGTCATTGGGCGATACTTGGGGTACATCTGGGTGATATTTGGGCTACATTTAGGCTCTTTTGTCTCTGGTGGCCATCTTGGGAGACTGTATGTCAGAATTTTTTAATGAAATTGAAGAGGGTTTGAGAAGTCACTCAAAATGTGCGCTAATTTTTCTTTCTGCAGCACTAATCATAATTCATATGGCAAAATATACCCCCTCATTTTGTTCCTTTTTAAATTAAATGTTTTAAGAGTTACCACTTTATTCCAATCAAGATGGCTTCAGGTGTGCCATACCTTTGTAATAAGTAGGACTGTTAGCGCTCTAGTTGTTCTTTAGAACACTCTGGGACATTCTGTCATTGGGCTATACTTGGGCTACATCTGGGTGATATTTGGGCTACATTTGGGCTCTTTTGTCTCTGGTGGCCATTTTGGGAGACTGCATGTCAGAATGTTTTAATGAAATAGAAAAGGATTTGAGAAGTCACTCAAAATGTGCCCTAATTTTTCATTCTGCAGCACTAATCATACTTTCTATGGCAAAATATACCCCCTCATGTTGTTTCTTTTTAAATTAAATGTTTTAAGAGTTACCACTTTATTCCAATCAAGATGGCTTCAGGTGTGCCATACCTTTGTAATAAGTAGGACTGTTAGCGCTCTAGTTGTTCTTTAGAACACTCTGGGACATTCTGTCATTGGGCTATACTTGGGCTACATCTGGGTGATATTTGGGCTACATTTGGACTCTTTTGTCTCTGGTGGCCATTTTGGGAGACTGCATGTCAGAATGTTTTAATGAAATAGAAAAGGATTTGAGAAGTCACTCAAAATGTGCCCTAATTTTTCATTCTGCAGCACTAATCATACTTTCTATGGCAAAATATACCCCCTTGTGTTGTTTCCTTTTAAATTAAATGTTTTAAGAGTTACCACTTTATTCCAATCAATATGGCTTCAGGTGTGCCATACCTTTGTAATAAGTAGGACTGTTAGCACTCTAGTTGTTCTTTAGAACACTCTAGGAGGCTGCAGAAGAACACAAAGGAATCAACTGACAGTCTCTGTCCTTGTTGGATGTACATGTTTTACTGAGAATGTCAGACTTCATTTTCACATGACTGAGAAAGATAATGTGAATTTACAGAAAATATGCTTTCAGTTTAGCTTATAGATCCCCTTCCAAACCACTGTGGGAAAATCATGAGATATTAGTTTTCTTTCAAACAATATTCATGATATCACAGCAGAAGGTTTTTTCACATGGTAAAATCACCTTAGAACCCACCACAATTCCTAAAACGAGTATGGTACCATCAACAAATGATTTATAATGTAACTAAAGTCCTAAAACCCTCTATTAATTACAATGCTTTTTAATGAGGTGCTATCATGTATATTGGTCCCAAGATGGCTGCCAACACTTCTTGGATGAAGTGCTGACAGCCAATCAGATCAGATGTGTGGTTAGGCTCCGCCCAGATATATATCTTTTTTTGAACCTAAATTACTCAAAATCCACTGGAGCACATATATTGAGACCTAGCAAAGGCACATCGGGCTAACAGTCCCTACAATTTTGCCAAGTTTCGTGCAAATCCATTCAGCCGTTCGAGCTAAAAGTGAGGCCAACCGCCCTATGGAAATTAACATGGGAAAAACGCGTTTTGGGACCCCCCTTTTTTCTCGGCCCCCCGTTGATGAAACCCCCCCAAATTGTCAGGGGCTGCTCAGAAACAAAATGTTCAATTTTCCTGAAAATTTCAGCCAATTCCGTCCACAAACACCAAAGTTATTACACATAGAATTTTCAAAAATCCCATAGAGAAAAAATCCTAACTATATATACCTACTGGCGACCGCCAGTAGGTAATACATACATATCAAAACACAAAGTTAGCCCGAGATGAGAAAGGGTCACAGGCAGATCGGTTTCTGTTCCACTTTATTTTGGTGTCAAAATAGCAAGCTGGCAGCATACAGGATTCAGCATTCAAAGTTAAAATAGCCAAACGCGTTTCAGGAGAATTCCACTCCCTTCGTCAGTGGCTTGTTGCTGAAGTCGGGCCAGAGCTCCCAGAGAGGGGGCGGACGCGGAGGCAGAGGCAGAAACAGAGGAACAAGCAAGCCAAAAAACGATGCAAGAAAAGACGCAACCCCAGTGGGAATGGTAACAAGGGTCAAGAAAGCCCAAACATGACTGTCATGAACCTCTCAGAACGTGTACTGTCGGAGGAAGAAGTTGGACTACTGGGACTAGGTTTGTCGTTTTGCCCTACCTCTAATTTTTATTTTGCCCAAACATGTATTGACCTATTTTATTTTTCCCGTAAATTGAAACTAAAAAAGTGGTTTGACACCAAACATCAATCGAGTGTGGCCAAAGACACTAGGACACACAGTAATTTGAATTTGAATGATGTAGAACTACTTAATATTTTGACATCACAAGAGCACTCTAATAATGATGTTGATTTGTCACAGTATGATCTGAGTGGTAATAGCAATCCGCAGAGTGGTTTTAAACCAAAATCAGTATTTTTGCCATTAGTGGAATGTGATGCTATCGATGTCTTTGAAAGAGGTGTATTGAAGGATCTAAAAAAGATGAGGTACTGTCAGATACCGAAAGGCAATAGAAATCTCACACGAGAACAATGGGAAGCATTAGAGAACTTAAAATCGGATACATCCATTGTCATACGTCCCTCCGATAAGGGAGGGAACGTAGTAGTTCTTGATAAAGAGGCATACCTTAAAGAAGGGATAAGGCAGTTGTCAGACGAGAACTGTTATGCTAAATCGGACAAATCATGTTTCCTATCATCACAAAAAAAGTATGGTGAAATGCTGAGTGAGTGGCAAGCGCAGGGTCTTTTGGAGTGGGAAGAGTATAACTATTTGAAGTGCCCATACCCTCGTATTCCTGTTCTGTACCTGCTACCAAAAGTACACAAGTCTCCCACTAATCCACCAGGGAGACCCATTGTGTCATCCATTGGGTCCTTGCTAGAAACAACATCTAGATTCATCGACCATTACTTGAGACCATTTGTCATGAGTTTACCTGCTTATCTCAAGGATACTACTCACTTTCTTACCATCATAGACGGTATCCATTGGGAACTCAGTTATATTATGATCACGTTAGACGTGTGCAGCTTATATACGTCTATAAAACATGATCTGGGACTCAGAGCAGTGGAACACTTCCTTAAGAGACGCTCTATTGCCTTTTTGTCCCATTCCAATATGATTTTGAATATGATAACATTTTGTTTGGAAAACAATTTTTTTCTGTTTGATGATGTTGTCTACCACCAGCTACAGGGCACAGCGATGGACACCTGCTTTGCCCCCAGCTATGCCAACTTGGTGATGGGCTGGTGGGAGGAGCAGGTGGCCGCCCAGTTAGAACATCATGATCGCTGTGTCCTGTGGCTGAGGTACATAGACGACATCTTTTTGATTTGGGATGGGGACCTTAATTCTGCCAAAGATTTTGTTAAACTTCTCAATGACAAGGAGTACAACTTAGGCTTCACTGAACATATGAGCCACACCAAGATCGAGTTTCTGGACGTTTTGGTGGAAATTGTTGACAACACCATGCAAACGAAACTGTTTCGCAAAAGTACTGCGGGTAACAGTATTCTGAATGCTGCTAGTTCTCATCCGAGACAGCTGATATACAGCATCCCCTATGGCGAGCTCCTTCGCGCCAGGCGCAACTGTAGCTCTAATGAGAATTACCAACTGGAAAAACAAACCATGATTGAACGCTTCAGGGAGAGGGGGTACAATAGCAAAACCATCAGTGAAGCCTGTGCCAAAGTAGATGTGGTGGATAGGAACAAACTTCTCTACCCTGACATCGAGGCTCCAGAAGATAAAAACACCCTCCGATTCATCACGACATTTTCTGGACAGGCCACACAAGTCCGTAAGGTACTTCAAAAACACTGGCATGTTCTGCTTACTGATGTGAATCTTGAGAAACATCTGAATCAAACACCCCAGATAACATTCCAGAAATGTAACTCTCTTAGGGATGAACTTAGCCCCAGCTTCATCACGTCTAAGGGGAAAACTAACACATCAGCTAAAGGCGGTTATACTAGGTGCAGGAAATGCAAAGCTTGCAGTAACAGCACAGACTGTAACATCTTACGCATGGCAGGTACTAAAAAAGAACTGACCATCAAGAAGAAATTGAATTGCAACACCATGTACTGTGTATACGCCTTGTTATGCCCATGCGACAAGGCGTACATAGGGAGCACTATACACTGTGGCAAGAAACGTGTCCTCAAACATATCAGGGAAATTAGACACAACAACAAGCAATATCCAGTTGCTAGACATTTCTTTGAACAACACTTCCAAAACGAGAAGTTGTTGAGGATGGTTGTGATTGATGATGTCCCCAATAACATCCGGGGGGAACCGCAAGCTTGCACTGCGCAAATTGGAATCTAAATATATCATAAACCTTGAGACCATGATGCCACAGGGGTTAAATTCCAGTGAAGAATTAGCTATCCACCTACACTAATTATCCCCTGTGTGTGCTGAAACTACTAATTTGCAAGAGGATGTAATTTACTGAGACTTGTTGTTTTATCTGCTGCCGTTTTGACGTTTTTAAATTGTACATATAATATCAGTTGATTATAGCATTGTCTTATTTGTTTGTTCATTTTTCAGGTGGTGGCACATACTCTTTGTTGAAAGTGGTTTGGACTTTGCCTATATAAGACAATTTTGAGAACTGAGACGTGCAATAACTTGCCCACTGGGGCAAAACCTTCCGTGCCGTTCGATGATGCTTGGACTCTACCTTTATAACCTTTGCCCACTTGGGTACCATGCAGTTATATCTATTGGACAAAATTGAATTTTTCTGAAAAATATTTTGTAAATATGAGGGCATTCCAAGCAGACTCTCGGTGGCGCAGCACGACATAAACTGTTTTCATTTGCTGTTTGTATATATCTGTGACTAGGCTAAAATGGCGGAACCACTATGTATCACTTTTTTCACTTTTTTTCACTATGGAGTATGTCCTTTGTTGATGTTTATTCACAACAGTATACTTAAGTATGGTCACTGTGTAGCTTCTTTAGCGTGATCAAGATGTAAAGTCGAAACGCGTTGCTGTGCAGCCTATATGATTAAACTTTCTGCAAATCATGTGAGGTGTCCGTGGTAATCTTTCTCGAGGGAGGAAGTGTTGGTGTGATATATATATATATATATATATATTCACTGAAAAAAACATAGGTTTTACACACGTTATAGTTAGGAAATAGCATTTGAAAAACCTATGAAATTCACTGAAAAAACCATAGGTTTGACACCAGTTATAGTTAGCTGGAAATTTTACTGATATAAAACCAATGAAATTCCACGTTATTGTTAGTTGGACTCACTATAACTTGCGCGTGTAATGCACTGCTGATGACATCACTGATGACACTATTCAGTGAATGTGTGTCTTTTTAAAAAATAAATATGTTTTATATATGTATATGTAGAGGTTGATGGAAAAATAAATGTTTAAATAAGTGACTTAATGGATGTGCAGGACTGTATGGATGGCTGAGTGTGTATATGTGTGTGTTAGTCAGTGAATACCTGCTTCACTAGTGTGTTTATTAGTAACCACATATGTTTTAATGTAGTTTATGTAAGTATTGATATATATAACTGAGTATATGTGACAGTGAGAGATTGAAAGAGTTCCTGTTTAAATAAATATGTGTTTCTATAAGTGATTGTTTAAAAGAGTAAGTAACTGAAAGTTTACTTAGAAGTAAGGTATTACTGTGTGTACATCTGCATATGTAAATAAATGGATGTTTATTAGTTTATTTCCAAGTGTGAATATATGTGTGATTTACTTTTGGATGTCTGTCGGTATATAATAGGATGTATAGCTGTATCACTATATATAATCAGTAAGCATATATACGAGTGACTATATAGAACTGTTAGTGAATTAGTGGATGTGTATATAAATGTTGGAATTACTGAATTGGTTGTTGTAACTGGTATAGGTATCTCCATTTTTTTGAAAATGTTAGTTTCTATTTTTGAATATGTGTTTCAAGGGTTACATTACACTGAAATGATATCTGTCACTTTCTCACAAGGATGGTGTCATCAGTGATGTTATGAGTGATGTCACTGACCATGTCATGAGTGATGTAATATGTGATGTCATCAGCAGTGCATTACACGCGCAAGTTATAGTGAGTCCAACTAACTATAACGTGGAATTTCATTGGTTTTATATCAGTAAAATTTCCAGCTAACTATAACTGGTGTCAAACCTATGGTTTTTTCAGTGAATTTCATAGGTTTTTCAAATGCTATTTCCTAACTATAACGTGTGTAAAACCTATGGTTTTTTCAGTGAATTTCATAGGTTTTTCAAATGCTATTTCCTAACTATAACGTGTGTAAAACCTATGGTTTTTTCAGTGAATTTCATAGGTTTTTTGAATGCTAGTTCCTAAGTATGAAAGATATACCTGAAATAAATATCGACATACCAATCTTACGTGCAGAACCGAGTGCACACACCCACCTATTTATTTCATGAAGCTTTCCAATTTAAACCTAATGAATTTCTTCATAGACCAATGAAAAAACGTATAGTACGTTAAAGACACTGAACCTAGGCTTTTTTTCTCCTATAAACTTTTTAATTAAATGGAGCCGAATTTTTTTTAATCATTCGTGCGTGACTGATTGTACACACCTTAATATTTATTTTGAAAAATATAACAGATTTTATAATTTATTAATTGTATACTTAAATTGAGCTGTAAAAATATATCAAATCCGTATGTGTTTGAATTCACTTCTTTTCACGTTTTTAAACTTCAGTAAAGAACATCGCTACTTCCAAATCACGTTCGTAACTAGATAGTGTCACCGCCTACACGTCCTGAGAAGCGCATGTAAAGTCATGTGACTTGAAAACAAGACTTCCAATTGGATCTTAGTAGTTTCTGTTCTGTAATTTACACGAAGCACTCCACCCACTTTCCTCACAATCTTTTCTACTCTCAAGAGACAACAACGTCGAGCATCTTCCGGAAGACTTTGCTGAAATGGCTGCCCTTCCACATTCATCTTCCGAATCTGAAGGAAATGAACGACCACCGTTAAGAAGAAAAAAGGAATCTTTCATTTGGCAATTTTTTACTTATCCTGAAGATCAAAAGAAAGTGAATGCGCCAAAAGTAACCTGCACGATATGCAATTCGGAGCTCTCAAGGGGAAATCCAAATAGAAAATATTCCTTTTCTATACACACCATGCTGCGACATGTTAAACAAAGGCACCCGGAGCATTATGCAAAAGCATCGACAAGAGCCCTGGCCACGCTATTACCATCAGAGGTGGCCAGCACATCTTCTGGTGGACGATCTGTATCTCCATCGAGTGCTGACATGGACTTGAGACCATATCTTGCGAAGGTGCACATGAAATGCAACGAGTGTGGACAAATTCTTTTATATGGAGAGCAGAGCCTTGTTCTTATTAAACTCAAAATTGAAAGTCATAAATGCCCCAAGAAAAGATAAATTTCTTCACTTCATTTTCATAGTATTACATACTGAAAAATGTAGTAGCAACTTTAAGAAATCTAAAGCATCATAACACTTGTTTCCAAAAAAAAAAAAAAAAAAAAAAGTTCTTTTCAGAACTAACTATTTCTACGAAAACATGCTCCAAGAGCATCTTATATTTACAACAAGGGGTGGTGAGGGACAGAGTCTCTGAATCAAGCAGAAAGCTCTCACCCAGTCAAGAGATCCGGGCTAGATCCAACACCGTTTTTTAGCTCACTGCACCATCCCAGTTTCAGAACCTGGCTGTATGCAAATTAGTCTGTTCCTGTCCCAGTGCATGATGGGAACAGGGCAAACCAAACTACAAAAGCCAATTCTTACACTGGGAAGGAAACAAGCTCCCGGGGACCGGTTTCTGGCATTACAGCCGTCTTCGGCCCAGTTTGCTTGAATCCTGATGGTGCAATGAGCAAGGGTCTCACATCTGAGAATACCCTTCCACGCTTAGGGTGGACAAAAATATTTACAACAAGGGGTGGTGAGGGACAGAGTCTCTGAATCAAGCAGAAAGCTCTCACCCAGTCAAGAGATCCGGGCTAGATCCAACACCGTTTTTTAGCTCACTGCACCATCCCAGTTTCAGAACCTGGCTGTATGCAAATTAGTCTGTTCCTGTCCCAGTGCATGATGGGAACAGGGCAAACCAAACTACAAAAGCCAATTCTTACACTGGGAAGGAAACAAGCTCCCGGGGACCGGTTTCTGGCATTACAGCCGTCTTCGGCCCGGTTTGCTTGAATCCTGATGGTGCAATGAGCAAGGGTCTCACATCTGAGAATACCCTTCCACGCTTAGGGTGGACAAAAATATTTACAACAAGGGGTGGTGAGGGACAGAGTCTCTGAATCAAGCAGAAAGCTCTCACCCAGTCAAGAGATCCGGGCTAGATCCAACACCGTTTTTTAGCTCACTGCACCATCCCAGTTTCAGAACCTGGCTGTATGCAAATTAGTCTGTTCCTGTCCCAGTGCATGATGGGAACAGGGCAAACCAAACTACAAAAGCCAATTCTTACACTGGGAAGGAAACAAGCTCCCGGGGACCGGTTTCTGGCATTACAGCCGTCTTCGGCCCAGTTTGCTTGAATCCTGATGGTGCAATGAGCAAGGGTCTCACATCTGAGAATACCCTTCCACGCTTAGGGTGGACAAAAATATTTACAACAAGGGGTGGTGAGGGACAGAGTCTCTGAATCAAGCAGAAAGCTCTCACCCAGTCAAGAGATCCGGGCTAGATCCAACACCGTTTTTTAGCTCACTGCACCATCCCAGTTTCAGAACCTGGCTGTATGCAAATTAGTCTGTTCCTGTCCCAGTGCATGATGGGAACAGGGCAAACCAAACTACAAAAGCCAATTCTTACACTGGGAAGGAAACAAGCTCCCGGGGACCGGTTTCTGGCATTACAGCCGTCTTCGGCCCGGTTTGCTTGAATCCTGATGGTGCAATGAGCAAGGGTCTCACATCTGAGAATACCCTTCCACGCTTAGGGTGGACAAAAATATTTACAACAAGGGGTGGTGAGGGACAGAGTCTCTGAATCAAGCAGAAAGCTCTCACCCAGTCAAGAGATCCGGGCTAGATCCAACACCGTTTTTTAGCTCACTGCACCATCCCAGTTTCAGAACCTGCTGTATGCAAATTAGTCTGTTCCTGTCCCAGTGCATGATGGGAAAAGGGCAAACCAAACTACAAAAGCCAATTCTTACACTGGGAAGGAAACAAGCTCCCGGGGACCGGTTTCTGGCATTACAGCCATCTTCGGCCCGGTTTGCTTGAATCCTGATGGTGCAATGAGCAAGGGTCTCACATCTGAGAATACCCTTCCATGCTTAGGGTGGACAAAAATATTTACAACAAGGGGTGGTGAGGGACAGAGTCTCTGAATCAAGCAGAAAGCTCTCACCCAGTCAAGAGATCCGGGCTAGATCCAACACCGTTTTTTAGCTCACTGCACCATCCCAGTTTCAGAACCTGGCTGTATGCAAATTAGTCTGTTCCTGTCCCAGTGCATGATGGGAACAGGGCAAACCAAACTACAAAAGCCAATTCTTACACTGGGAAGGAAACAAGCTCCCGGGGACCGGTTTCTGGCATTACAGCCGTCTTCGGCCCGGTTTGCTTGAATCCTGATGGTGCAATGAGCAAGGGTCTCACATCTGAGAATACCCTTCCACGCTTAGGGTGGACAAAAATATTTACAACAAGGGGTGGTGAGGGACAGAGTCTCTGAATCAAGCAGAAAGCTCTCACCCAATCAAGAGATCCGGGCTAGACCCAACACCGTTTTTTAGCTCACTGCACCATCCCAGTTTCAGAAACTGGCTGTATGCAAATTAGTCTGTTCCTGTCCCAGTGCATGATGGGAACAGGGCAAACCAAACTACAAAAGCCAATTCTTACACTGGGAAGGAAACAAGCTCCCGGGGACCGGTTTCTGGCATTACAGCCGTCTTCGGCCCGGTTTGCTTGAATCCTGATGGTGCAATGAGCAAGGGTCTCACATCTGAGAATACCCTTCCACGCTTAGGGTGGACAAAAATATTTACAACAAAGGGTGGTGAGGGACAGAGTCTCTGAATCAAGCAGAAAGCTCTCACCCAGTCAAGAGATCGGGGCTAGATCCAACACCGTTTTTTTGCTCACTGCACCATCCCAGTTTCAGAACCTGGCTGTATGCAAACTAGTCTGTTCCTGTCCCAGTGCATGATGGGAACAGGGCAAACCAAACTACAAAAGCCAATTCTTACACTGGGAAGGAAACAAGCTCCCGGGGACCGGTTTCTGGCATTACAGCCGTCTTCGGCCCAGTTTGCTTGAATCCTGATGGTGCAATGAGCAAGGGTCTCACATCTGAGAATACCCTTCCACGCTTAGGGTGGACAAAATTATTTACAACAAGGGGTGGTGAGGGACAGAGTCTCTGAATCAAGCAGAAAGCTCTCACCCAGTCAAGAGATCCGGGCTAGATCCAACACCGTTTTTTAGCTCACTGCACCATCCCAGTTTCAGAACCTGGCTGTATGCAAATTAGTCTGTTCCTGTCCCAGTGCATGATGGGAACAGGGCAAACCAAACTACAAAAGCCAATTCTTACACTGGAAAGGAAACAAGCTCCCGGGGACCGGTTTCTGGCATTACAGCCGTCTTCGGCCCGGTTTGCTTGAATCCTGATGGTGCAATGAGCAAGGGTCTCACATCTGAGAATACCCTTCCACGCTTAGGGTGGACAAACATATTTACAACAAGGGGTGGTGAGGGACAGAGTCTCTGAATCAAGCAGAAAGCTCTCACCCTGTCAAGAGATCCAGGCTAGATCCAACACCGTTTTTTAGCTCACTGCACCATCCCAGTTTCAGAACCTGGCTGTATGTATATTAGTCTGTTCCTGTCCCAGTGCATGATGGGAACAGGGCAAACCAAACTACAAAAGCCAATTCTTACACTGGGAAGGAAACAAGCTCCCGGGGACCGGTTTCTGGCATTACAGCCGTCTTCGGCCCGGTTTGCTTGAATCCTGATGGTGCAATGAGCAAGGGTCTCACATCTGTGAATACCCTTCCACGCTTAGGGTGGACAAAAATATTTACAACAAGGGGTGGTGAGGGACAGAGTCTCTGAATCAAGCAGAAAGCTCTCACCCAGTCAAGAGATCCGGGCTAGATCCAACACCGTTTTTTAGCTCACTGCACCATCCCAGTTTCAGAACCTGGCTGTATGCAAATTAGTCTGTTCCTGTCCCAGTGCATGATGGGAACAGGGCAAACCAAACTACAAAAGCCAATTCTTACACTGGGAAGGAAACAAGCTCCCGGGGACCGGTTTCTGGCATTACAGCCGTCTTCGGCCCGGTTTGCTTGAATCCTGATGGTGCAATGAGCAAGGGTCTCACATCTGAGAATACCCTTCCACGCTTAGGGTGGACAAAAATATTTACAACAAGGGGTGGTGAGGGACAGAGTCTCTGAATCAAGCAGAAAGCTCTCACCCAGTCAGGAGATCCGGGCTAGATCCAACACCGTTTTTTAGCTCACTGCACCATCCCAGTTTCAGAACCTGGCTGTATGCAAATTAGTCTGTTCCTGTCCCAGTGCATGATGGGAACAGGGCAAACCAAACTACAAAAGCCAATTCTTACACTGGGAAGGAAACAAGCTCCCGGGGACCGGTTTCTGGCATTACAGCCGTCTTCGGCCCGGTTTGCTTGAATCCTGATGGTGCAATGAGCAAGGGTCTCACATCTGTGAATACCCTTCCACGCTTAGGGTGGACAAAAATATTTACAACAAGGGGTGGTGAGGGACAGAGTCTCTGAATCAAGCAGAAAGCTCTCACCCAGTCAAGAGATCCGGGCTAGATCCAACACCGTTTTTTAGCTCACTGCACCATCCCAGTTTCAGAACCTGGCTGTATGCAAATTAGTCTGTTCCTGTCCCAGTGCATGATGGGAACAGGGCAAACCAAACTACAAAAGCCAATTCTTACACTGGGAAGGAAACAAGCTCCCGGGGACCGGTTTCTGGCATTACAGCCGTCTTCGGCCCGGTTTGCTTGAATCCTGATGGTGCAATGAGCAAGGGTCTCACATCTGAGAATACCCTTCCACGCTTAGGGTGGACAAAAATATTTACAACAAGGGGTGGTGAGGGACAGAGTCTCTGAATCAAGCAGAAAGCTCTCACCCAGTCAGGAGATCCGGGCTAGATCCAACACCGTTTTTTAGCTCACTGCACCATCCCAGTTTCAGAACCTGGCTGTATGCAAATTAGTCTGTTCCTGTCCCAGTGCATGATGGGAACAGGGCAAACCAAACTACAAAAGCCAATTCTTACACTTGGAAGGAAACAAGCTCCCGGGGACCGGTTTCTGGCATTACAGCCGTCTTCGGCCCGGTTTGCTTGAATCCTGATGGTGCAATGAGCAAGGGTCTCACATCTGAGAATACCCTTCCACGCTTAGGGTGGACAAAAATATTTACAACAAGGGGTGGTGAGGGACAGAGTCTCTGAATCAAGCAGAAAGCTCTCACCCAGTCAAGAGATCCGGGCTAGATCCAACACCGTTTTTTAGCTCACTACCCCATCCCAGTTTCAGAACCTGGCTGTATGCAAATTAGTCTGTTCCTGTCCCAGTGCATGATGGGAACAGGGCAAACCAAACTACAAAAGCCAATTCTTACACTGGGAAGGAAACAAGCTCCCGGGGACCGGTTTCTGGCATTACAGCCGTCTTCGGCCCGGTTTGCTTGAATCCTGATGGTGCAATGAGCAAGGGTCTCACATCTGAGAATACCCTTCCATGCTTAGGGTGGACAAAAATATTTACAACAAGGGGTGGTGAGGGACAGAGTCTCTGAATCAAGCAGAAAGCTCTCACCCAGTCAGGAGATCCGGGCTAGATCCAACACCGTTTTTTAGCTCACTGCACCATCCCAGTTTCAGAACCTGGCTGTATGCAAATTAGTCTGTTCCTGTCCCAGTGCATGATGGGAAGAGGGCAAACCAAACTACAAAAGCCAATTCTTACACTGGGAAGGAAACAAGCTCCCGGGGACCGGTTTCTGGCATTACAGCGTCTTCGGCCCGGTTTGCTTGAATCCTGATGGTGCAATGAGCAAGGGTCTCACATCTGAGAATACCCTTCCATGCTTAGGGTGGACAAAAATATTTACAACAAGGGGTGGTGAGGGACAGAGTCTCTGAATCAAGCAGAAAGCTCTCACCCAGTCAAGAGATCCGGGCTAGATCCAACACCGTTTTTTAGCTCACTGCACCATCCCAGTTTCAGAAACTGGCTGTATGCAAATTAGTCTGTTCCTGTCCCAGTGCATGATGGGAACAGGGCAAACCAAACTACAAAAGCCAATTCTTACACTTGGAAGGAAACAAGCTCCCGGGGACCGGTTTCTGGCATTACAGCCGTCTTCGGCCCGGTTTGCTTGAATCCTGATGGTGCAATGAGCAAGGGTCTCACATCTGAGAATACCCTTCCACGCTTAGGGTGGACAAAAATATTTACAACAAGGGGTGGTGAGGGACAGAGTCTCTGAATCAAGCAGAAAGCTCTCACCCAGTCAGGAGATCCGGGCTAGATCCAACACCGTTTTTTAGCTCACTGCATCATCCCAGTTTCAGAACCTGGCTGTATGCAAATTAGTCTGTTCCTGTCCCAGTGCATGATGGGAACAGGGCAAACCAAACTACAAAAGCCAATTCTTACACTTGGAAGGAAACAAGCTCCCGGGGACCGGTTTCTGGCATTACAGCCGTCTTCGGCCCGGTTTGCTTGAATCCTGATGGTGCAATGAGCAAGGGTCTCACATCTGAGAATACCCTTCCACGCTTAGGGTGGACAAAAATATTTACAACAAGGGGTGGTGAGGGACAGAGTCTCTGAATCAAGCAGAAAGCTCTCACCCAGTCAAGAGATCCTGGCTAGATCCAACACCGTTTTTTAGCTCACTGCACCATCCCAGTTTCAGAACCTGGCTGTATGCAAATTAGTCTGTTCCTGTCCCAGTGCATGATGGGAACAGGGCAAACCAAACTACAAAAGCCAATTCTTACACTGGGAAGGAAACAAGCTCCCGGGGACCGGTTTCTGGCATTACAGCCGTCTTCGGCCCGGTTTGCTTGAATCCTGATGGTGCTATGAGCAAGGGTCTCACATCTGAGAATACCCTTCCACGCTTAGGGTGGACAAAAATATTTACAACAAGGGGTGGTGAGGGACAGAGTCTCTGAATCAAGCAGAAAGCTCTCACCCAGTCAAGAGATCCGGGCTAGATCCAACACCGTTTTTTAGCTCACTGCACCATCCCAGTTTCAGAACCTGGCTGTATGCAAATTAGTCTGTTCCTGTCCCAGTGCATGATGGGAACAGGGCAAACCAAACTACAAAAGCCAATTCTTACACTGGTAAGGAAACAAGCTCCCGGGGACCGGTTTCTGGCATTACAGCCGTCTTCGGCCCAGTTTGCTTGAATCCTGATGGTGCAATGAGCAAGGGTCTCACATCTGAGAATACCCTTCCATGCTTAGGGTGGACAAAAATATTTACAACAAGGGGTGGTGAGGGACAGAGTCTCTGAATCAAGCAGAAAGCTCTCACCCAGTCAGGAGATCCGGGCTAGATCCAACACCGTTTTTTAGCTCACTGCACCATCCCAGTTTCAGAACCTGGCTGTATGCAAATTAGTCTGTTCCTGTCCCAGTGCATGATGGGAAGAGGGCAAACCAAACTACAAAAGCCAATTCTTACACTGGGAAGGAAACAAGCTCCCGGGGACCGGTTTCTGGCATTACAGCGTCTTCGGCCCGGTTTGCTTGAATCCTAATGGTGCAATGAGCAAGGGTCTCACATCTGAGAATACCCTTCCATGCTTAGGGTGGACAAAAATATTTACAACAAGGGGTGGTGAGGGACAGAGTCTCTGAATCAAGCAGAAAGCTCTCACCCAGTCAAGAGATCCGGGCTAGATCCAACACCGTTTTTTAGCTCACTGCACCATCCCAGTTTCAGAACCTGGCTGTATGCAAATTAGTCTGTTCCTGTCCCAGTGCATGATGGGAACAGGGCAAACCAAACTACAAAAGCCAATTCTTACACTTGGAAGGAAACAAGCTCCCGGGGACCGGTTTCTGGCATTACAGCCGTCTTCGGCCCGGTTTGCTTGAATCCTGATGGTGCAATGAGCAAGGGTCTCACATCTGAGAATACCCTTCCACGCTTAGGGTGGACAAAAATATTTACAACAAGGGGTGGTGAGGGACAGAGTCTCTGAATCAAGCAGACAGCTCTCACCCAGTCAAGAGATCCGGGCTAGATCCAACACCGTTTTTTAGCTCACTGCACCATCCCAGTTTCAGATCCTGGCGGTATGCAAATTAGTCTGTTCCTGTCCCAGTGCATGATGGGAACAGGGCAAACCAAACTACAAAAGCCAATTCTTACACTGGGAAGGAAACAAGCTCCCGGGGACCGGTTTCTGGCATTACAGCCGTCTTCGGCCCGGTTTGCTTTAATCCTGATGGTGCAATGAGCAGGGGTCTCACATCTGAGAATACCCTTCCACGCTTAGGGTGGACAAAAATATTTACAACAAGGGGTGGTGAGGGACAGAGTCTCTGAATCAAGCAGAAAGCTCTCACCCAATCAAGAGATCCGGGCCAGATCCAACACCGTTTTTTAGCTCACTGCACCATCCCAGTTTCAGAACCTGGCTGTATGCAAATTAGTCTGTTCCTGTCCCAGTGCATGATGGGAACAGGGCAAACCAAACTACAAAAGCCAATTCTTACACTGGGAAGGAAACAAGCTCCCGGGGACCGGTTTCTGGCATTACAGCCGTCTTCGGCCCGGTTTGCTTGAATCCTGATGGTGCAATGAGCAAGGGTCTCACATCTGAGAATACCCTTCCACGCTTAGGGTGGACAAAAATATTGACAACAAGGGGTGGTGAGGGACAGAGTCTCTGAATCAAGCAGAAAGCACTCACCCAGTCAAGAGATCCGGGCTAGATCCAACACCGTTTTTTAGCTCACTGCACCATCCCAGTTTCAGAACCTGGCTGTATGCAAATTAGTCTGTTCCTGTCCCAGTGCATGATGGGAACAGGGCAAACCAAACTACAAAAGCCAATTCTTACACTGGGAAGGAAACAAGCTCCCAGGGACCGGTTTCTGGCATTACAGCCGTCTTCGGCCCGGTTTGCTTGAATCCTGATGGTGCAATGAGCAAGGGTCTCACATCTGAGAATACCCTTCCACGCTTAGGGTGGACAAAAATATTTACAACAAGGGGTGGTGAGGGACAGAGTCTCTGAATCAAGCAGAAAGCTCTCACCCAGTCAAGAGATCCGGGCTAGATCCAACACCGTTTTTTAGCTCACTGCACCATCCCAGTTTCAGAACCTGGCTGTATGCAAATTAGTCTGTTCCTGTCCCAGTGCATGATGGGAACAGGGCAAACCAAACTACAAAAGCCAATTCTTACACTGGGAAGGAAACAAGCTCCCGGGGACCGGTTTCTGGCATTACAGCCGTCTTCGGCCCGGTTTGCTTGAATCCTGATGGTGCAATGAGCAAGGGTCTCACATCTGAGAATACCCTTCCACGCTTAGGGTGGACAAAAATATTTACAACAAGGGGTGGTGAGGGACAGAGTCTCTGAATCAAGCAGAAAGCTCTCACCCAGTCAAGAGATCCGGGCTAGATCCAACACCGTTTTTTAGCTCACTGCACCATCCCAGTTTCAGAACCTGGCTGTATGCAAATTAGTCTGTTCCTGTCCCAGTGCATGATGGGAACAGGGCAAACCAAACTACAAAAGCCAATTCTTACACTGGGAAGGAAACAAGCTCCCGGGGACCGGTTTCTGGCATTACAGCCGTCTTCGGCCCGGTTTGCTTGAATCCTGATGGTGCAATGAGCAAGGGTCTCACATCTGAGAATACCCTTCCACGCTTAGGGTGGACAAAAATATTTACAACAAGGGGTGGTGAGGGACAGAGTCTCTGAATCAAGCAGAAAGCTCTCACCCAGTCAAGAGATCCGGGCTAGATCCAACACCGTTTTTTAGCTCACTGCACCATCCCAGTTTCAGAACCTGGCTGTATGCAAATTAGTCTGTTCCTGTCCCAGTGCATGATGGGAACAGGGCAAACCAAACTACAAAAGCCAATTCTTACACTTGGAAGGAAACAAGCTCCCGGGGACCGGTTTCTGGCATTACAGCCGTCTTCGGCCCGGTTTGCTTGAATCCTGATGGTGCAATGAGCAAGGGTCTCACATCTGAGAATACCCTTCCACGCTTAGGGTGGACAAAAATATTTACAACAAGGGGTGGTGAGGGACAGAGTCTCTGAATCAAGCAGAAAGCTCTCACCCAGTCAAGAGATCCGGGCTAGATCCAACACCATTTTTTAGCTCACTGCACCATCCCAGTTTCAGAACCTGGCGGTATGCAAATTAGTCTGTTCCTGTCCCAGTGCATGATGGGAACAGGGCAAACCAAACTACAAAAGCCAATTCTTACACTGGGAAGGAAACAAGCTCCCGGGGACCGGTTTCTGGCATTACAGCCGTCTTCGGCCCGGTTTGCTTGAATCCTGATGGTGCAATGAGCAAGGGTCTCACATCTGAGAATACCCTTCCACGCTTAGGGTGGACAAAAATATTTACAACAAGGGGTGGTGAGGGACAGAGTCTCTGAATCAAGCAGAAAGCTCTCACCCAATCAAGAGATCCGGGCCCGATCCAACACCGTTTTTTAGCTCACTGCACCATCCCAGTTTCAGAACCTGGCTGTATGCAAATTAGTCTGTTCCTGTCCCAGTGCATGATGGGAACAGGGCAAACCAAACTTCAAAAGCCAATTCTTACAATGGGAAGGAAACAAGCTCCCGGGGACCGGTTTCTGGCATTACAGCCGTCTTCGGCCCGGTTTGCTTGAATCCTGATGGTGCAATGAGCAAGGGTCTCACATCTGAGAATACCCTTCCACGCTTAGGGTGGACAAAAATATTTACAACAAGGGGTGGTGAGGGACAGAGTCTCTGAATCAAGCAGAAAGCTCTCACCCAGTCAAGAGATCCGGGCTAGATCCAACACCGTTTTTTAGCTCACTGCACCATCCCAGTTTCAGAACCTGGCTGTATGCAAATTAGTCTGTTCCTGTCCCAGTGCATGATGGGAACAGGGCAAACCAAACTACAAAAGCCAATTCTTACACTGGGAAGGAAACAAGCTCCCGGGGACCGGTTTCTGGCATTACAGCCGTCTTCGGCCCGGTTTGCTTGAATCCTGATGGTGCAATGAGCAAGGGTCTCACATCTGAGAATACCCTTCCACGCTTAGTGTGGACAAAAATATTTACAACAAGGGGTGGTGAGGGACAGAGTCTCTGAATCAAGCAGAAAGCTCTCACCCAGTCAAGAGATCCGGGCTAGATCCAACACCGTTTTTTAGCTCACTGCACCATCCCAGTTTCAGAACCTGGCTGTATGCAAATTAGTCTGTTCCTGTCCCAGTGCATGATGGGAACAGGGCAAACCAAACTACAAAAGCCAATTCTTACACTGGGAAGGAAACAAGCTCCCGGGGACCGGTTTCTGGCATTACAGCCGTCTTCGGCCCGGTTTGCTTGAATCCTGATGGTGCAATGAGCAAGGGTCTCACATCTGAGAATACCCTTCCACGCTTAGGGTGGACAAAAATATTTACAACAAGGGGTGGTGAGGGACAGAGTCTCTGAATCAAGCAGAAAGCTCTCACCCAGTCAAGAGATCCGGGCTAGATCCAACACCGTTTTTTAGCTCACTGCACCATCCCAGTTTCAGAACCTGGCTGTATGCAAATTAGTCTGTTCCTGTCCCAGTGCATGATGGGAACAGGGCAAACCAAACTACAAAAGCCAATTCTTACACTGGGAAGGAAACAAGCTCCCGGGGACCGGTTTCTGGCATTACAGCCGTCTTCGGCCCGGTTTGCTTGAATCCTGATGGTGCAATGAGCAAGGGTCTCACATCTGAGAATACCCTTCCACGCTTAGGGTGGACAAAAATATTTACAACAAGGGGTGGTGAGGGACAGAGTCTCTGAATCAAGCAGAAAGCTCTCACCCAGTCAAGAGATCCTGGCTAGATCCAACACCGTTTTTTAGCTCACTGCACCATCCCAGTTTCAGAACCTGGCTGTATGCAAATTAGTCTGTTCCTGTCCCAGTGCATGATGGGAACAGGGCAAACCAAACTACAAAAGCCAATTCTTACACTGGGAAGGAAACAAGCTCCCGGGGACCGGTTTCTGGCATTACAGCCGTCTTCGGCCCGGTTTGCTTGAATCCTGATGGTGCAATGAGCAAGGGTCTCACATCTGAGAATACCCTTCCACGCTTAGGGTGGACAAAAATATTTACAACAAGGGGTGGTGAGGGACAGAGTCTCTGAATCAAGCAGAAAGCTCTCACCCAGTCAAGAGATCCGGGCTAGATCCAACACCGTTTTTTAGCTCACTGCACCATCCCAGTTTAAGAACCTGGCTGTATGCAAATTAGTCTGATCCTGTCCCAGTGCATGATGGGAACAGGGCAAACCAAACTACAAAAGCCAATTCTTACACTGGGAAGGAAACAAGCTCCCGGGGACCGGTTTCTGGCATTACAGCCGTCTTCGGCCCGGTTTGCTTGAATCCTGATGGTGCAATGAGCAAGGGTCTCACATCTGAGAATACCCTTCCACGCTTAGGGTGGACAAAAATATTTACAACAAGGGGTGGTGAGGGACAGAGTCTCTGAATCAAGCAGAAAGCTCTCACCCAGTCAAGAGATCCGGGCTAGATCCAACACCGTTTTTTAGCTCACTGCACCATCCCAGTTTCAGAACCTGGCTGTATGCAAATTAGTCTGTTCCTGTCCCAGTGCATGATGGGAACAGGGCAAACCAAACTACAAAAGCCAATTCTTACACTGGGAAGGAAACAAGCTCCCGGGGACCGGTTTCTGGCATTACAGCCGTCTTCGGCCCGGTTTGCTTGAATCCTGATGGTGCAATGAGCAAGGGTCTCACATCTGAGAATACCCTTCCACGCTTAGGGTGGACAAAAATATTTACAACAAGGGGTGGTGAGGGACAGAGTCTCTGAATCAAGCAGAAAGCTCTCACCCAGTCAGGAGATCCGGGCTAGATCCAACACCGTTTTTTAGCTCACTGCACCATCCCAGTTTCAGAACCTGGCTGTATGCAAATTAGTCTGTTCCTGTCCCAGTGCATGATGGGAACAGGGCAAACCAAACTACAAAAGCCAATTCTTACACTTGGAAGGAAACAAGCTCCCGGGGACCGGTTTCTGGCATTACAGCTGTCTTCGGCCCGGTTTGCTTGAATCCTGATGGTGCAATGAGCAAGGGTCTCACATCTGAGAATACCCTTCCACGCTTAGGGTGGACAAAAATATTTACAACAAGGGGTGGTGAGGGACAGAGTCTCTGAATCAAGCAGAAAGCTCTCACCCAGTCAAGAGATCCGGGCTAGATCCAACACCGTTTTTTAGCTCACTGCACCATCCCAGTTTCAGAACCTGGCTGTATGCAAATTAGTCTGTTCCTGTCCCAGTGCATGATGGGAACAGGGCAAACCAAACTACAAAAGCCAATTCTTACACTGGGAAGGAAACAAGCTCCCGGGGACCGGTTTCTGGCATTACAGCCGTCTTCGGCCCGGTTTGCTTGAATCCTGATGGTGCAATGAGCAAGGGTCTCACATCTGAGAATACCCTTCCACGCTTAGGGTGGACAAAAATATTTACAACAAGGGGTGGTGAGGGACAGAGTCTCTGAATCAAGCAGAAAGCTCTCACCCAGTCAAGAGATCCGGGCTAGATCCAACACCGTTTTTTAGCTCACTGCACCATCCCAGTTTCAGAACCTGGCTGTATGCAAATTAGTCTGTTCCTGTCCCAGTGCATGATGGGAACAGGGCAAACCAAACTACAAAAGCCAATTCTTACACTGGTAAGGAAACAAGCTCCCGGGGACCGGTTTCTGGCATTACAGCCGTCTTCGGCCCGGTTTGCTTGAATCCTGATGGTGCAATGAGCAAGGGTCTCACATCTGAGAATACCCTTCCATGCTTAGGGTGGACAAAAATATTTACAACAAGGGGTGGTGAGGGACAGAGTCTCTGAATCAAGCAGAAAGCTCTCACCCAGTCAGGAGATCCGGGCTAGATCCAACACCGTTTTTTAGCTCACTGCACCATCCCAGTTTCAGAACCTGGCTGTATGCAAATTAGTCTGTTCCTGTCCCAGTGCATGATGGGAAGAGGGCAAACCAAACTACAAAAGCCAATTCTTACACTGGGAAGGAAACAAGCTCCCGGGGACCGGTTTCTGGCATTACAGCGTCTTCGGCCCGGTTTGCTTGAATCCTGATGGTGCAATGAGCAAGGGTCTCACATCTGAGAATACCCTTCCATGCTTAGGGTGGACAAAAATATTTACAACAAGGGGTGGTGAGGGACAGAGTCTCTGAATCAAGCAGAAAGCTCTCACCCAGTCAAGAGATCCGGGCTAGATCCAACACCGTTTTTTAGCTCACTGCACCATCCCAGTTTCAGAACCTGGCTGTATGCAAATTAGTCTGTTCCTGTCCCAGTGCATGATGGGAACAGGGCAAACCAAACTACAAAAGCCAATTCTTACACTTGGAAGGAAACAAGCTCCCGGGGACCGGTTTCTGGCATTACAGCCGTCTTCGGCCCGGTTTGCTTGAATCCTGATGGTGCAATGAGCAAGGGTCTCACATCTGAGAATACCCTTCCACGCTTAGGGTGGACAAAAATATTTACAACAAGGGGTGGTGAGGGACAGAGTCTCTGAATCAAGCAGACAGCTCTCACCCAGTCAAGAGATCCGGGCTAGATCCAACACCGTTTTTTAGCTCACTGCACCATCCCAGTTTCAGAACCTGGCGGTATGCAAATTAGTCTGTTCCTGTCCCAGTGCATGATGGGAACAGGGCAAACCAAACTACAAAAGCCAATTCTTACACTGGGAAGGAAACAAGCTCCCGGGGACCGGTTTCTGGCATTACAGCCGTCTTCGGCCCGGTTTGCTTGAATCCTGATGGTGCAATGAGCAGGGGTCTCACATCTGAGAATACCCTTCCACGCTTAGGGTGGACAAAAATATTTACAACAAGGGGTGGTGAGGGACAGAGTCTCTGAATCAAGCAGAAAGCTCTCACCCAATCAAGAGATCCGGGCCAGATCCAACACCGTTTTTTAGCTCACTGCACCATCCCAGTTTCAGAACCTGGCTGTATGCAAATTAGTCTGTTCCTGTCCCAGTGCATGATGGGAACAGGGCAAACCAAACTACAAAAGCCAATTCTTACACTGGGAAGGAAACAAGCTCCCGGGGACCGGTTTCTGGCATTACAGCCGTCTTCGGCCCGGTTTGCTTGAATCCTGATGGTGCAATGAGCAAGGGTCTCACATCTGAGAATACCCTTCCACGCTTAGGGTGGACAAAAATATTGACAACAAGGGGTGGTGAGGGACAGAGTCTCTGAATCAAGCAGAAAGCTCTCACCCAGTCAAGAGATCCGGGCTAGATCCAACACCGTTTTTTAGCTCACTGCACCATCCCAGTTTCAGAACCTGGCTGTATGCAAATTAGTCTGTTCCTGTCCCAGTGCATGATGGGAACAGGGCAAACCAAACTACAAAAGCCAATTCTTACACTGGGAAGGAAACAAGCTCCCGGGGACCGGTTTCTGGCATTACAGCCGTCTTCGGCCCGGTTTGCTTGAATCCTGATGGTGCAATGAGCAAGGGTCTCACATCTGAGAATACCCTTCCACGCTTAGGGTGGACAAAAATATTTACAACAAGGGGTGGTGAGGGACAGAGTCTCTGAATCAAGCAGAAAGCTCTCACCCAGTCAAGAGATCCGGGCTAGATCCAACACCGTTTTTTAGCTCACTGCACCATCCCAGTTTCAGAACCTGGCTGTATGCAAATTAGTCTGTTCCTGTCCCAGTGCATGATGGGAACAGGGCAAACCAAACTACAAAAGCCAATTCTTACACTGGGAAGGAAACAAGCTCCCGGGGACCGGTTTCTGGCATTACAGCCGTCTTCGGCCCGGTTTGCTTGAATCCTGATGGTGCAATGAGCAAGGGTCTCACATCTGAGAATACCCTTCCACGCTTAGGGTGGACAAAAATATTTACAACAAGGGGTGGTGAGGGACAGAGTCTCTGAATCAAGCAGAAAGCTCTCACCCAGTCAAGAGATCCGGGCTAGATCCAACACCGTTTTTTAGCTCACTGCACCATCCCAGTTTCAGAACCTGGCTGTATGCAAATTAGTCTGTTCCTGTCCCAGTGCATGATGGGAACAGGGCAAACCAAACTACAAAAGCCAATTCTTACACTGGGAAGGAAACAAGCTCCCGGGGACCGGTTTCTGGCATTACAGCCGTCTTCGGCCCGGTTTGCTTGAATCCTGATGGTGCAATGAGCAAGGGTCTCACATCTGAGAATACCCTTCCACGCTTAGGGTGGACAAAAATATTTACAACAAGGGGTGGTGAGGGACAGAGTCTCTGAATCAAGCAGAAAGCTCTCACCCAGTCAAGAGATCCGGGCTAGATCCAACACCGTTTTTTAGCTCACTGCACCATCCCAGTTTCAGAACCTGGCTGTATGCAAATTAGTCTGTTCCTGTCCCAGTGCATGATGGGAACAGGGCAAACCAAACTACAAAAGCCAATTCTTACACTTGGAAGGAAACAAGTTCCCGGGGACCGGTTTCTGGCATTACAGCCGTCTTCGGCCCGGTTTGCTTGAATCCTGATGGTGCAATGAGCAAGGGTCTCACATCTGAGAATACCCTTCCACGCTTAGGGTGGACAAAAATATTTACAACAAGGGGTGGTGAGGGACAGAGTCTCTGAATCAAGCAGAAAGCTCTCACCCAGTCAAGAGATCCGGGCTAGATCCAACACCGTTTTTTAGCTCACTGCACCATCCCAGTTTCAGAACCTGGCGGTATGCAAATTAGTCTGTTCCTGTCCCAGTGCATGATGGGAACAGGGCAAACCAAACTACAAAAGCCAATTCTTACACTGGGAAGGAAACAAGCTCCCGGGGACCGGTTTCTGGCATTACAGCCGTCTTCGGCCCGGTTTGCTTGAATCCTGATGGTGCAATGAGCAAGGGTCTCACATCTGAGAATACCCTTCCACGCTTAGGGTGGACAAAAATATTTACAACAAGGGGTGGTGAGGGACAGAGTCTCTGAATCAAGCAGAAAGCTCTCACCCAATCAAGAGATCCGGGCCCGATCCAACACCGTTTTTTAGCTCACTGCACCATCCCAGTTTCAGAACCTGGCTGTATGCAAATTAGTCTGTTCCTGTCCCAGTGCATGATGGGAACAGGGCAAACCAAACTTCAAAAGCCAATTCTTACACTGGGAAGGAAACAAGCTCCCGGGGACCGGTTTCTGGCATTACAGCCGTCTTCGGCCCGGTTTGCTTGAATCCTGATGGTGCAATGAGCAAGGGTCTCACATCTGAGAATACCCTTCCACGCTTAGGGTGGACAAAAATATTTACAACAAGGGGTGGTGAGGGACAGAGTCTCTGAATCAAGCAGAAAACTCTCACCCAGTCAAGAGATCCGGGCTAGATCCAACACCGTTTTTTAGCTCACTGCACCATCCCAGTTTCAGAACCTGGCTGTATGCAAATTAGTCTGTTCCTGTCCCAGTGCATGATGGGAACAGGGCAAACCAAACTACAAAAGCCAATTCTTACACTGGGAAGGAAACAAGCTCCCGGGGACCGGTTTCTGGCATTACAGCCGTCTTCGGCCCGGTTTGCTTGAATCCTGATGGTGCAATGAGCAAGGGTCTCACATCTGAGAATACCCTTCCACGCTTAGGGTGGACAAAAATATTTACAACAAGGGGTGGTGAGGGACAGAGTCTCTGAATCAAGCAGAAAGCTCTCACCCAGTCAAGAGATCCGGGCTAGATCCAACACCGTTTTTTAGCTCACTGCACCATCCCAGTTTCAGAACCTGGCTGTATGCAAATTAGTCTGTTCCTGTCCCAGTGCATGATGGGAACAGGGCAAACCAAACTACAAAAGCCAATTCTTACACTGGGAAGGAAACAAGCTCCCGGGGACCGGTTTCTGGCATTACAGCCGTCTTCGGCCCGGTTTGCTTGAATCCTGATGGTGCAATGAGCAAGGGTCTCACATCTGAGAATACCCTTCGACGCTTAGGGTGGACAAAAATATTTACAACAAGGGGTGGTGAGGGACAGAGTCTCTGAATCAAGCAGAAAGCTCTCACCCAGTCAAGAGATCCGGGCTAGATCCAACACCGTTTTTTAGCTCACTGCACCATCCCAGTTTCAGAACCTGGCTGTATGCAAATTAGTCTGTTCCTGTCCCAGTGCATGATGGGAACAGGGCAAACCAAACTACAAAAGCCAATTCTTACACTTGGAAGGAAACAAGCTCCCGGGGACCGGTTTCTGGCATTACAGCCGTCTTCGGCCCGGTTTGCTTGAATCCTGATGGTGCAATGAGCAAGGGTCTCACATCTGAGAATACCCTTCCACGCTTAGGGTGGACAAAAATATTTACAACAAGGGGTGGTGAGGGACAGAGTCTCTGAATCAAGCAGAAAGCTCTCACCCAGTCAAGAGATCCGGGCTAGATCCAACACCGTTTTTTAGCTCACTGCACCATCCCAGTTTCAGAACCTGGCTGTATGCAAATTAGTCTGTTCCTGTCCCAGTGCATGATGGGAACAGGGCAAACCAAACTACAAAAGCCAATTCTTACACTGGGAAGGAAACAAGCTCCCGGGGACCGGTTTCTGGCATTACAGCCGTCTTCGGCCCGGTTTGCTTGAATCCTGATGGTGCAATGAGCAAGGGTCTCACATCTGAGAATACCCTTCCACGCTTAGGGTGGACAAAAATATTTACAACAAGGGGTGGTGAGGGACAGAGTCTCTGAACCAAGCAGAAAGCTCTCACCCAGTCAAGAGATCCGGGCTAGATCCAACACCGTTTTTTAGCTCACTGCACCATCCCAGTTTCAGAACCTGGCTGTATGCAAATTAGTCTGTTCCTGTCCCAGTGCATGATGGGAACAGGGCAAACCAAACTACAAAAGCCAATTCTTACACAGGGAAGGAAACAAGCTCCCGGGGACCGGTTTCTGGCATTACAGCCGTCTTCGGCCCGGTTTGCTTGAATCCTGATGGTGCAATGAGCAAGGGTCTCACATCTGAGAATACCCTTCCACGCTTAGGGTGGACAAAAATATTTACAACAAGGGGTGGTGAGGGACAGAGTCTCTGAATCAAGCAGAAAACTCTCACCCAGTCAAGAGATCCGGGCTAGATCCAACACCGTTTTTTAGCTCACTGCACCATCCCAGTTTCAGAACCTGGCTGTACGCAAATTAGTCTGTTCCTGTCCCAGTGCATGATGGGAACAGGGCAAACCAAACTACAAAAGCCAATTCTTACACTGGGAAGGAAACAAGCTCCCGGGGACCGGTTTCTGGCATTACAGCCGTCTTCGGCCCGGTTTGCTTGAATCCTGATGGTGCAATGAGCAAGGGTCTCACATCTGAGAATACCCTTCCACGCTTAGGGTGGACAAAAATATTTACAACAAGGGGTGGTGAGGGACAGAGTCTCTGAATCAAGCAGAAAGCTCTCACCCAGTCAAGAGATCCGGGCTAGATCCAACACCGTTTTTTAGCTCACTGCACCATCCCAGTTTCAGAACCTGGCTGTATGCAAATTAGTCTGTTCCTGTCCCAGTGCATGATGGGAACAGGGCAAACCAAACTACAAAAGCCAATTCTTACACTGGGAAGGAAACAAGCTCCCGGGGACCGGTTTCTGGCATTACAGCCGTCTTCGGCCCGGTTTGCTTGAATCCTGATGGTGCAATGAGCAAGGGTCTCACATCTGAGAATACCCTTCCACGCTTAGGGTGGACAAAAATATTTACAACAAGGGGTGGTGAGGGACAGAGGCTCTGAATCAAGCAGAAAGCTCTCACCCAGTCAAGAGATCCGGGCTAGATCCAACACCGTTTTTTAGCTCACTGCACCATCCCAGTTTCAGAACCTGGCTGTATGCAAATTAGTCTGTTCCTGTCCCAGTGCATGATGGGAACAGGGCAAACCAAACTACAAAAGCCAATTCTTACACTGGGAAGGAAACAAGCTCCCGGGGACCGGTTTCTGGCATTACAGCCGTCTTCGGCCCGGTTTGCTTGAATCCTGATGGTGCAATGAGCAAGGGTCTCACATCTGAGAATACCCTTCCACGCTTAGGGTGGACAAAAATATTTACAACAAGGGGTGGTGAGGGACAGAGTCTCTGAATCAAGCAGAAAGCTCTCACCCAGTCAAGAGATCCGGGCTAGATCCAACACCGTTTTTTAGCTCACTGCACCATCCCAGTTTCAGAACCTGGCTGTATGCAAATTAGTCTGTTCCTGTCCCAGTGCATGATGGGAACAGGGCAAACCAAACTACAAAAGCCAATTCTTACACTGGGAAGGAAACAAGCTCCCGGGGACCTGTTTTTGGCATTACAGCCGTCTTCGGCCCGGTTTGCTTGAATCCTGATGGTGCAATGAGCAAGGGTCTCACATCTGAGAATACCCTTCCACGCTTAGGGTGGACAAAAATATTTACAACAAGGGGTGGTGAGGGACAGAGTCTCTGAATCAAGCAGAAAGCTCTCACCCAGTCAAGAGATCCGGGCTAGATCCAACACCGTTTTTTAGCTCACTGCACCATCCCAGTTTCAGAACCTGGCTGTATGCAAATTTGTCTGTTCCTGTCCCAGTGCATGATGGGAACAGGGCAAACCAAACTACAAAAGCCAATTCTTACACTGGGAAGGAAACAAGCTCCCGGGGACCGGTTTCTGGCATTACAGCCGTCTTCGGCCCGGTTTGCTTGAATCCTGATGGTGCAATGAGCAAGGGTCTCACATCTGAAAATACCCTTCCACGCTTAGGGTGGACAAAAATATTTACAACAAGGGGTGGTGAGGGACAGAGTCTCTGAATCAAGCAGAAAGCTCTAACCAAGTCAAGAGATCCGGGCTAGATCCAACACCGTTTTTTAGCTCACTGCACCATCCCAGTTTCAGAACCTGGCTGTATGCAAATTTGTCTGTTCCTGTCCCAGTGCATGATGGGAACAGGGCAAACCAAACTACAAAAGCCAATTCTTACACTGGGAAGGAAACAAGCTCCCGGGGACCGGTTTCTGGCATTACAGCCGTCTTCGGCCCGGTTTGCTTGAATCTTGATGGTGCAATGAGCAAGGGTCTCACATCTGAAAATACCCTTCCACGCTTAGGGTGGACAAAAATATTTACAACAAGGGGTGGTGAGGGACAGAGTCTCTGAATCAAGCAGAAAGCTCTCACCCAGTCAAGAGATCCGGGCTAGATCCAACACCGTTTTTTAGTTCACTGCACCATCCCAGTTTCAGAACCTGGCTGTATGCAAATTAGTCTGTTCCTGTCCCAGTGCATGATGGGAACAGGGCAAACCAAAATACAAAAGCCAATTCTTACACTGGGAAGGAAACAAGCTCCGGGGACCGGTTTCTGGCATTACAGCCGTCTTCGGCCCGGTTTGCTTGAATCCTGATGGTGCAATGAGCAAGGGTCTCACATCTGAGAATACCCTTCCACGCTTAGGGTGGACAAAAATATTTACAACAAGGGGTGGTGAGGGACAGAGTCTCTGAATCAAGCAGAAAGCTCTCACCTAGTCAAGAGATCCGGGCTAGATCCAACACCGTTTTTTAGCTCACTGCACCATCCCAGTTTCAGAACCTGGCTGTATGCAAATTAGTCTGTTCCTGTCCCAGTGCATGATGGGAACAGGGCAAACCAAACTACAAAAGCCAATTCTTACACTGGGAAGGAAACAAGCTCCCGGGGACTGGTTTCTGGCATTACAGCCGTCTTCGGCCCGGTTTGCTTGAATCCTGATGGTGCAATGAGCAAGGGTCTCACATCTGAGAATACCCTTTCACGCTTAGGGTGGACAAAAATATTTACAACAAGGGGTGGTGAGGGACAGAGTCTCTGAATCAAGCAGAAAGCTCTCACCCAGTCAAGAGATCCGGGCTAGATCCAACACCGTTTTTTAGCTCACTGCACCATCCCAGTTTCAGAACCTGGCTGTATGCAAATTAGTCTGTTCCTGTCCCAGTGCATGATGGGAACAGGGCAAACCAAACTACAAAAGCCAATTCTTACACTGGGAAGGAAACAAGCTCCCGGGGACCGGTTTCTGGCATTACAGCCGTCTTCGGCCCGGTTTGCTTGAATCCTGATGGTGCAATGAGCAAGGGTCTCACATCTGAGAATACCCTTCCACGCTTAGGGTGGACAAAAATATTTACAACAAGGGGTGGTGAGGGACAGAGTCTCTGAATCAAGCAGAAAACTCTCACCCAGTCAAGAGATCCGGGCTAGATCCAACACCGTTTTTTAGCTCACTGCACCATCCCAGTTTCAGAACCTGGCTGTATGCAAATTAGTCTGTTCCTGTCCCAGTGCATGATGGGAACAGGGCAAACCAAACTACAAAAGCCAATTCTTACACTGGGAAGGAAACAAGCTCCCGGGGACCGGTTTCTGGCATTACAGCCGTCTTCGGCCCGGTTTGCTTGAATCCTGATGGTGCAATGAGCAAGGGTCTCACATCTGAGAATACCCTTCCACGCTTAGGGTGGACAAAAATATTTACAACAAGGGGTGGTGAGGGACAGAGTCTCTGAATCAAGCAGAAAACTCTCACCCAGTCAAGAGATCCGGGCTAGATCCAACACCGTTTTTTAGCTCACTGCACCATCCCAGTTTCAGAACCTGGCTGTATGCAAATTAGTCTGTTCCTGTCCCAGTGCATGATGGGAACAGGGCAAACCAAACTACAAAAGCCAATTCTTACACTGGGAAGGAAACAAGCTCCCGGGGACCGGTTTCTGGCATTACAGCCGTCTTCGGCCCGGTTTGCTTGAATCCTGATGGTGCAATGAGCAAGGGTCTCACATCTGAGAATACCCTTCCACGCTTAGGGTGGACAAAAATATTTACAACAAGGGGTGGTGAGGGACAGAGTCTCTGAATCAAGCAGAAAGCTCTCACCCAGTCAAGAGATCCGGGCTAGATCCAACACCGTTTTTTAGCTCACTGCACCATCCCAGTTTCAGAACCTGGCTGTATGCAAATTAGTCTGTTCCTGTCCCAGTGCATGATGGGAACAGGGCAAACCAAACTACAAAAGCCAATTCTTACACTGGGAAGGAAACAAGCTCCCGGGGACCGGTTTCTGGCATTACAGCCGTCTTCGGACCGGTTTGCTTGAATCCTGATGGTGCAATGAGCAAGGGTCTCACATCTGAGAATACCCTTCCACGCTTAGGGTGGACAAAAATATTTACAACAAGGGGTGGTGAGGGACAGAGTCTCTGAATCAAGCAGAAAGCTCTCACCCAGTCAAGAGATCCGGGCTAGATCCAACACCGTTTTTTAGCTCACTGCACCATCCCAGTTTCAGAACCTGGCTGTATGCAAATTAGTCTGTTCCTGTCCCAGTGCATGATGGGAACAGGGCAAACCAAACTACAAAAGCCAATTCTTACACTGGGAAGGAAACAAGCTCCCGGGGACCGGTTTCTGGCATTACAGCCGTCTTCGGCCCGGTTTGCTTGAATCCTGATGGTGCAATGAGCAAGGGTCTCACATCTGAGAATACCCTTCCACGCTTAGGGTGGACAAAAATATTTACAACAAGGGGTGGTGAGGGACAGAGTCTCTGAATCAAGCAGAAAGCTCTCACCCAGTCAAGAGATCCGGGCTAGATCCAACACCGTTTTTTAGCTCACTGCACCATCCCAGTTTCAGAACCTGGCTGTATGCAAATTAGTCTGTTCCTGTCCCAGTGCATGATGGGAACAGGGCAAACCAAACTACAAAAGCCAATTCTTACACTGGGAAGGAAACAAGCTCCCGGGGACCGGTTTCTGGCATTACAGCCGTCTTCGGCCCGGTTTGCTTGAATCCTGATGGTGCAATGAGCAAGGGTCTCACATCTGAGAATACCCTTCCACGCTTAGGGTGGACAAAAATATTTACAACAAGGGGTGGTGAGGGACAGAGTCTCTGAATCAAGCAGAAAGCTCTCACCCAGTCAAGAGATCCGGGCTAGATCCAACACCGTTTTTTAGCTCACTGCACCATCCCAGTTTCAGAACCTGGCTGTATGCAAATTAGTCTGTTCCTGTCCCAGTGCATGATGGGAACAGGGCAAACCAAACTACAAAAGCCAATTCTTACACTGGGAAGGAAACAAGCTCCCGGGGACCGGTTTCTGGCATTACAGCCGTCTTCGGCCCGGTTTGCTTGAATCCTGATGGTGCAATGAGCAAGGGTCTCACATCTGAGAATACCCTTCCACGCTTAGGGTGGACAAAAATATTTACAACAAGGGGTGGTGAGGGACAGAGTCTCTGAATCAAGCAGAAAGCTCTCACCCAGTCAAGAGATCCGGGCTAGATCCAACACCGTTTTTTAGCTCACTGCACCATCCCAGTTTCAGAACCTGGCTGTATGCAAATTAGTCTGTTCCTGTCCCAGTGCATGATGGGAACAGGGCAAACCAAACTACAAAAGCCAATTCTTACACTTGGAAGGAAACAAGCTCCCGGGGACCGGTTTCTGGCATTACAGCCGTCTTCGGCCCGGTTTGCTTAAATCCTGATGGTGCAATGAGCAAGGGTCTCACATCTGAGAATACCCTTCCCACTTAGGGTGGAAAAAAATATTTACAACAAGGGGTGGTGAGGGACAGAGTCTCTGAATCAAGCAGAAAGCTCTCACCCAGTCAAGAGATCCGGGCTAGATCCAACACCGTTTTTTAGCTCACTGCACCATCCCAGTTTCAGAACCTGGCTGTATGCAAATTAGTCTGTTCCTGTCCCAGTGCATGATGGGAACAGGGCAAACCAAACTACAAAAGCCAATTCTTACACTGGGAAGGAAACAAGCTCCCGGGGACCGGTTTCTGGCATTACAGCCGTCTTCGGCCCGGTTTGCTTGAATCCTGATGGTGCAATGAGCAAGGGTCTCACATCTGAGAATACCCTTCCACGCTTAGGGTGGACAAAAATATTTACAACAAGGGGTGGTGAGGGACAGAGTCTCTGAATCAAGCAGAAAGCTCTCACCCAGTCAAGAGATCCGGGCTAGATCCAACACCGTTTTTTAGCTCACTGCACCATCCCAGTTTCAGAACCTGGCTGTATGCAAATTAGTCTGTTCCTGTCCCAGTGCATGATGGGAACAGGGCAAACCAAACTACAAAAGCCAATTCTTACACAGGGAAGGAAACAAGCTCCCGGGGACCGGTTTCTGGCATTACAGCCGTCTTCGGCCCGGTTTGCTTGAATCCTGATGGTGCAATGAGCAAGGGTCTCACATCTGAGAATACCCTTCCACGCTTAGGGTGGACAAAAATATTTACAACAAGGGGTGGTGAGGGACAGAGTCTCTGAATCAAGCAGAAAACTCTCACCCAGTCAAGAGATCCGGGCTAGATCCAACACCGTTTTTTAGCTCACTGCACCATCCCAGTTTCAGAACCTGGCTGTATGCAAATTAGTCTGTTCCTGTCCCAGTGCATGATGGGAACAGGGCAAACCAAACTACAAAAGCCAATTCTTACACTGGGAAGGAAACAAGCTCCTGGGGACCGGTTTCTGGCATTACAGCCGTCTTCGGCCCGGTTTGCTTGAATCCTGATGGTGCAATGAGCAAGGGTCTCACATCTGAGAATACCCTTCCACGCTTAGGGTGGACAAAAATATTTACAACAAGGGGTGGTGAGGGACAGAGTCTCTGAATCAAGCAGAAAGCTCTCACCCAGTCAAGAGATCCGGGCTAGATCCAACACCGTTTTTTAGCTCACTGCACCATCCCAGTTTCAGAACCTGGCTGTATGCAAATTAGTCTGTTCCTGTCCCAGTGCATGATGGGAACAGGGCAAACCAAACTACAAAAGCCAATTCTTACACTGGGAAGGAAACAAGCTTCCGGGGACCGGTTTCTGGCATTACAGCCGTCTTCGGCCCGGTTTGCTTGAATCCTGATGGTGCAATGAGCAAGGGTCTCACATCTGAGAATACCCTTCCACGCTTAGGGTGGACAAAAATATTTACAACAAGGGGTGGTGAGGGACAGAGTCTCTGAATCAAGCAGAAAGCTCTCACCCAGTCAAGAGATCCGGGCTAGATCCAACACCGTTTTTTAGCTCACTGCACCATCCCAGTTTCAGAACCTGGCTGTATGCAAATTAGTCTGTTCCTGTCCCAGTGCATGATGGGAACAGGGCAAACCAAACTACAAAAGCCAATTCTTACACTGGGAAGGAAACAAGCTCCCGGGAACCGGTTTCTGGCATTACAGCCGTCTTCGGCCCGGTTTGCTTGAATCCTGATGGTGCAATGAGCAAGGGTCTCACATCTGAGAATACCCTTCCACGCTTAGGGTGGACAAAAATATTTACAACAAGGGGTGGTGAGGGACAGAGTCTCTGAATCAAGCAGAAAGCTCTCACCCAGTCAAGAGATCCGGGCTAGATCCAACACCGTTTTTTAGCTCACTGCACCATCCCAGTTTCAGAACCTGGCTGTATGCAAATTAGTCTGTTCCTGTCCCAGTGCATGATGGGAACAGGGCAAACCAAACTACAAAAGCCAATTCTTACACTGGGAAGGAAACAAGCTCCCGGGGACCGGTTTCTGGCATTACAGCCGTCTTCGGCCCGGTTTGCTTGAATCCTGATGGTGCAATGAGCAAGGGTCTCACATCTGAGAATACCCTTCCACGCTTAGGGTGGACAAAAATATTTACAACAAGGGGGGGTGAGGGACAGAGTCTCTGAATCAAGCAGAAAGCTCTCACCCAGTCAAGAGATCCGGGCTAGATCCAACACCGTTTTTTAGCTCACTGCACCATCCCAGTTTCAGAACCTGGCTGTATGCAAATTAGTCTGTTCCTGTCCCAGTGCATGATGGGAACAGGGCAAACCAAACTACAAAAGCCAATTCTTACACTGGGAAGGAAACAAGCTCCCGGGGACCGGTTTCTGGCATTACAGCCGTCTTCGGCCCGGTTTGCTTGAATCCTGATGGTGCAATGAGCAAGGGTCTCACATCTGAGAATACCCTTCCACGCTTAGGGTGGACAAAAATATTTACAACAAGGGGTGGTGAGGGACAGAGTCTCTGAATCAAGCAGAAAGCTCTCACCCAGTCAAGAGATCCGGGCTAGATCCAACACCGTTTTTTAGCTCACTGCACCATCCCAGTTTCAGAACCTGGCTGTATGCAAATTAGTCTGTTCCTGTCCCAGTGCATGATGGGAACAGGGCAAACCAAACTACAAAAGCCAATTCTTACACTGGGAAGGAAACAAGCTCCCGGGGACCGGTTTCTGGCATTACAGCCGTCTTCGGCCCGGTTTGCTTGAATCCTGATGGTGCAATGAGCAAGGGTCTCACATCTGAGAATACCCTTCCACGCTTAAGGTGGACAAAAATATTTACAACAAGGGGTGGTGAGGGACAGAGTCTCTGAATCAAGCAGAAAACTCTCACCCAGTCAAGAGATCCGGGCTAGATCCAACACCGTTTTTTAGCTCACTGCACCATCCCAGTTTCAGAACCTGGCTGTATGCAAATTAGTCTGTTCCTGTCCCAGTGCATGATGGGAACAGGGCAAACCAAACTACAAAAGCCAATTCTTACACTGGGAAGGAAACAAGCTCCCGGGGACCGGTTTCTGGCATTACAGCCGTCTTCGGCCCCGTTGCTTGAATCCTGATGGTGCAATGAGCAAGGGTCTCACATCTGAGAATACCCTTCCACGCTTAGGGTGGACAAAAATATTTACAACAAGGGGTGGTGAGGGACAGAGTCTCTGAATCAAGCAGAAAGCTCTCACCCAGTCAAGAGATCCGGGCTAGATCCAACACCGTTTTTTAGCTCACTGCACCATCCCAGTTTCAGAACCTGGCTGTATGCAAATTAGTCTGTTCCTGTCCCAGTGCATGATGGGAACAGGGCAAACCAAACTACAAAAGCCAATTCTTACACTGGGAAGGAAACAAGCTCCCGGGGACCGGTTTCTGGCATTACAGCCGTCTTCGGCCCGGTTTGCTTGAATCCTGATGGTGCAATGAGCAAGGGTCTCACATCTGAGAATACCCTTCCACGCTTAGGGTGGACAAAAATATTTACAACAAGGGGTGGTGAGGGACAGAGTCTCTGAATCAAGCAGAAAGCTCTCACCCAGTCAAGAGATCCGGGCTAGATCCAACACCGTTTTTTAGCTCACTGCACCATCCCAGTTTCAGAACCTGGCTGTATGCAAATTAGTCTGTTCCTGTCCCAGTGCATGATGGGAACAGGGCAAACCAAACTACAAAAGCCAATTCTTACACTGGGAAGGAAACAAGCTCCCGGGGACCGGTTTCTGGCATTACAGCCGTCTTCGGCCCGGTTTGCTTGAATCCTGATGGTGCAATGAGCAAGGGTCTCACATCTGAGAATACCCTTCCACGCTTAGGGTGGACAAAAATATTTACAACAAGGGGTGGTGAGGGACAGAGTCTCTGAATCAAGCAGAAAGCTCTCACCCAGTCAAGAGATCCGGGCTAGATCCAACACCGTTTTTTAGCTCACTGCACCATCCCAGTTTCAGAACCTGGCTGTATGCAAATTAGTCTGTTCCTGTCCCAGTGCATGATGGGAACAGGGCAAACCAAACTACAAAAGCCAATTCTTACACTGGGAAGGAAACAAGCTCCCGGGGACCGGTTTCTGGCATTACAGCCGTCTTCGGCCCGGTTTGCTTGAATCCTGATGGTGCAATGAGCAAGGGTCTCACATCTGAGAATACCCTTCCACGCTTAGGGTGGACAAAAATATTTACAACAAGGGGGGGTGAGGGACAGAGTCTCTGAATCAAGCAGAAAGCTCTCACCCAGTCAAGAGATCCGGGCTAGATCCAACACCGTTTTTTAGCTCACTGCACCATCCCAGTTTCAGAACCTGGCTGTATGCAAATTAGTCTGTTCCTGTCCCAGTGCATGATGGGAACAGGGCAAACCAAACTACAAAAGCCAATTCTTACACTGGGAAGGAAACAAGCTCCCGGGGACCGGTTTCTGGCATTACAGCCGTCTTCGGCCCGGTTTGCTTGAATCCTGATGGTGCAATGAGCAAGGGTCTCACATCTGAGAATACCCTTCCACGCTTAGGGTGGACAAAAATATTTACAACAAGGGGGGGTGAGGGACAGAGTCTCTGAATCAAGCAGAAAGCTCTCACCCAGTCAAGAGATCCGGGCTAGATCCAACACCGTTTTTTAGCTCACTGCACCATCCCAGTTTCAGAACCTGGCTGTACGCAAATTAGTCTGTTCCTGTCCCAGTGCATGATGGGAACAGGGCAAACCAAACTACAAAAGCCAATTCTTACACTGGGAAGGAAACAAGCTCCCGGGGACCGGTTTCTGGCATTACAGCCGTCTTCGGCCCGGTTTGCTTGAATCCTGATGGTGCAATGAGCAAGGGTCTCACATCTGAGAATACCCTTCCACGCTTAGGGTGGACAAAAATATTTACAACAAGGGGTGGTGAGGGACAGAGTCTCTGAATCAAGCAGAAAGCTCTCACCCAGTCAAGAGATCCGGGCTAGATCCAACACCGTTTTTTAGCTCACTGCACCATCCCAGTTTCAGAACCTGGCTGTACGCAAATTAGTCTGTTCCTGTCCCAGTGCATGATGGGAACAGGGCAAACCAAACTACAAAAGCCAATTCTTACACTGGGAAGGAAACAAGCTCCCGGGGACCGGTTTCTGGCATTACAGCCGTCTTCGGCCCGGTTTGCTTGAATCCTGATGGTGCAATGAGCAAGGGTCTCACATCTGAGAATACCCTTCCACGCTTAGGGTGGACAAAAATATTTACAACAAGGGGTGGTGAGGGACAGAGTCTCTGAATCAAGCAGAAAGCTCTCACCCAGTCAAGAGATCCGGGCTAGATCCAACACCGTTTTTTAGCTCACTGCACCATCCCAGTTTCAGAACCTGGCTGTATGCAAATTAGTCTGTTCCTGTCCCAGTGCATGATGGGAACAGGGCAAACCAAACTACAAAAGCCAATTCTTACACTGGGAAGGAAACAAGCTCCCGGGGACCGGTTTCTGGCATTACAGCCGTCTTCGGCCCGGTTTGCTTGAATCCTGATGGTGCAATGAGCAAGGGTCTCACATCTGAGAATACCCTTCCACGCTTAGGGTGGACAAAAATATTTACAACAAGGGGTGGTGAGGGACAGAGTCTCTGAATCAAGCAGAAAGCTCTCACCCAGTCAAGAGATCCGGGCTAGATCCAACACCGTTTTTTAGCTCACTGCACCATCCCAGTTTCAGAACCTGTCTGTATGCAAATTAGTCTGTTCCTGTCCCAGTGCATGATGGGAACAGGGCAAACCAAACTACAAAAGCCAATTCTTACACTGGGAAGGAAACAAGCTCCCGGGGACCGGTTTCTGGCATTACAGCCGTCTTCGGCCCGGTTTGCTTGAATCCTGATGGTGCAATGAGCAAGGGTCTCACATCTGAGAATACCCTTCCACGCTTAGGGTGGACAAAAATATTTACAACAAGGGGTGGTGAGGGACAGAGTCTCTGAATCAAGCAGAAAGCTCTCACCCAGTCAAGAGATCCGGGCTAGATCCAACACCGTTTTTTAGCTCACTGCACCATCCCAGTTTCAGAACCTGGCTGTATGCAAATTTGTCTGTTCCTGTCCCAGTGCATGATGGGAACAGGGCAAACCAAACTACAAAAGCCAATTCTTACACTGGGAAGGAAACAAGCTCCCGGGGACCGGTTTCTGGCATTACAGCCGTCTTCGGCCCGGTTTGCTTGAATCCTGATGGTGCAATGAGCAAGGGTCTCACATCTGAAAATACCCTTCCACGCTTAGGGTGGACAAAAATATTTACAACAAGGGGTGGTGAGGGACAGAGTCTCTGAATCAAGCAGAAAGCTCTCACCAAGTCAAGAGATCCGGGCTAGATCCAACACCGTTTTTTAGCTCACTGCACCATCCCAGTTTCAGAACCTGGCTGTATGCAAATTTGTCTGTTCCTGTCCCAGTGCATGATGGGAACAGGGCAAACCAAACTACAAAAGCCAATTCTTACACTGGGAAGGAAACAAGCTCCCGGGGACCGGTTTCTGGCATTACAGCCGTCTTCGGCCCGGTTTGCTTGAATCTTGATGGTGCAATGAGCAAGGGTCTCACATCTGAAAATACCCTTCCACGCTTAGGGTGGACAAAAATATTTACAACAAGGGGTGGTGAGGGACAGAGTCTCTGAATCAAGCAGAAAGCTCTCACCCAGTCAAGAGATCCGGGCTAGATCCAACACCGTTTTTTACCTCACTGCACCATCCCAGTTTCAGAACCTGGCTGTATGCAAATTAGTCTGTTCCTGTCCCAGTGCATGATGGGAACAGGGCAAACCAAACTACAAAAGCCAATTCTTACACTGGGAAGGAAACAAGCTCCCGGGGACCGGTTTCTGGCATTACAGCCGTCTTCGGCCCGGTTTGCTTGAATCCTGATGGTGCAATGAGCAAGGGTCTCACATCTGAGAATACCCTTCCACGCTTAGGGTGGACAAAAATATTTACAACAAGGGGTGGTGAGGGACAGAGTCTCTGAATCAAGCAGAAAGCTCTCACCCAGTCAAGAGATCCGGGCTAGATCCAACACCGTTTTTTAGCTCACTGCACCATCCCAGTTTCAGAACCTGGCTGTATGCAAATTAGTCTGTTCCTGTCCCAGTGCATGATGGGAACAGGGCAAACCAAACTACAAAAGCCAATTCTTACACTGGGAAGGAAACAAGCTCCCGGGGACCGGTTTCTGGCATTACAGCCGTCTTCGGCCCGGTTTGCTTGAATCCTGATGGTGCAATGAGCAAGGGTCTCACATCTGAGAATACCCTTCCACGCTTAGGGTGGACAAAAATATTTACAACAAGGGGTGGTGAGGGACAGAGTCTCTGAATCAAGCAGAAAGCTCTCACCCAGTCAAGAGATCCGGGCTAGATCCAACACCGTTTTTTAGCTCACTGCACCATCCCAGTTTCAGAACCTGGCTGTATGCAAATTAGTCTGTTCCTGTCCCAGTGCATGATGGGAACAGGGCAAACCAAACTACAAAAGCCAATTCTTACACTGGGAAGGAAACAAGCTCCCGGGGACCGGTTTCTGGCATTACAGCCGTCTTCGGCCCGGTTTGCTTGAATCCTGATGGTGCAATGAGCAAGGGTCTCACATCTGAGAATACCCTTCCACGCTTAGGGTGGACAAAAATATTTACAACAAGGGGTGGTGAGGGACAGAGTCTCTGAATCAAGCAGAAAGCTCTCACCCAGTCAAGAGATCCGGGCTAGATCCAACACCGTTTTTTAGCTCACTGCACCATCCCAGTTTCAGAACCTGGCTGTATGCAAATTAGTCTGTTCCTGTCCCAGTGCATGATGGGAACAGGGCAAACCAAACTACAAAAGCCAATTCTTACACTTGGAAGGAAACAAGCTCCCGGGGACCGGTTTCTGGCATTACAGCCGTCTTCGGCCCGGTTTGCTTGAATCCTGATGGTGCAATGAGCAAGGGTCTCACATCTGAGAATACCCTTCCACGCTTAGGGTGGACAAAAATATTTACAACAAGGGGTGGTGAGGGACAGAGTCTCTGAATCAAGCAGAAAGCTCTCACCCAGTCAAGAGATCCGGGCTAGATCCAACACCGTTTTTTAGCTCACTGCACCATCCCAGTTTCAGAACCTGGCGGTATGCAAATTAGTCTGTTCCTGTCCCAGTGCATGATGGGAACAGGGCAAACCAAACTACAAAAGCCAATTCTTACACTGGGAAGGAAACAAGCTCCCGGGGACCGGTTTCTGGCATTACAGCCGTCTTCGGCCCGGTTTGCTTGAATCCTGATGGTGCAATGAGCAAGGGTCTCACATCTGAGAATACCCTTCCACGCTTAGGGTGGACAAAAATATTTACAACAAGGGGTGGTGAGGGACAGAGTCTCTGAATCAAGCAGAAAGCTCTCACCCAATCAAGAGATCCGGGCCCGATCCAACACCGTTTTTTAGCTCACTGCACCATCCCAGTTTCAGAACCTGGCTGTATGCAAATTAGTCTGTTCCTGTCCCAGTGCATGATGGGAACAGGGCAAACCAAACTACAAAAGCCAATTCTTACACTGGGAAGGAAACAAGCTCCCGGGGACCGGTTTCTGGCATTACAGCCGTCTTCGGCCCGGTTTGCTTGAATCCTGATGGTGCAATGAGCAAGGGTCTCACATCTGCGAATACCCTTCCACGCTTAGGGTGGACAAAAATATTTACAACAAGGGGTGGTGAGGGACAGAGTCTCTGAATCAAGCAGAAAGCTCTCACCCAGTCAAGAGATCCGGGCTAGATCCAACACCGTTTTTTAGCTCACTGCACCATCCCAGTTTCAGAACCTGGCTGTATGCAAATTAGTCTGTTCCTGTCCCAGTGCATGATGGGAACAGGGCAAACCAAACTACAAAAGCCAATTCTTACACTGGGAAGGAAACAAGCTCCCGGGGACCGGTTTCTGGCATTACAGCCATCTTCGGCCCGGTTTGCTTGAATCCTGATGGTGCAATGAGCAAGGGTCTCACATCTGAGAATACCCTTCCACGCTTAGGGTGGACAAAAATATTTACAACAAGGGGTGGTGAGGGACAGAGTCTCTGAATCAAGCAGAAAGCTCTCAACCAGTCAAGAGATCCGGGCTAGATCCAACACCGTTTTTTAGCTCACTGCACCATCCCAGTTTCAGAACCTGGCTGTATGCAAATTAGTCTGTTCCTGTCCCAGTGCATGATGGGAACAGGGCAAACCAAACTACAAAAGCCAATTCTTACACTTGGAAGGAAACAAGCTCCCGGGGACCGGTTTCTGGCATTACAGCCGTCTTCGGCCCGGTTTGCTTGAATCCTGATGGTGCAATGAGCAAGGGTCTCACATCTGAGAATACCCTTCCACGCTTAGGGTGGACAAAAATATTTACAACAAGGGGTGGTGAGGGACAGAGTCTCTGAATCAAGCAGAAAGCTCTCACCCAGTCAAGAGATCCGGGCTAGATCCAACACCGTTTTTTAGCTCACTGCACCATCCCAGTTTCAGAACCTGGCGGTATGCAAATTAGTCTGTTCCTGTCCCAGTGCATGATGGGAACAGGGCAAACCAAACTACAAAAGCCAATTCTTACACTGGGAAGGAAACAAGCTCCCGGGGACCGGTTTCTGGCATTACAGCCGTCTTCGGCCCGGTTTGCTTGAATCCTGATGGTGCAATGAGCAAGGGTCTCACATCTGAGAATACCCTTCCACGCTTAGGGTGGACAAAAATATTTACAACAAGGGGTGGTGAGGGACAGAGTCTCTGAATCAAGCAGAAAGCTCTCACCCAATCAAGAGATCCGGGCCCGATCCAACACCGTTTTTTAGCTCACTGCACCATCCCAGTTTCAGAACCTGGCTGTATGCAAATTAGTCTGTTCCTGTCCCAGTGCATGATGGGAACAGGGCAAACCAAACTACAAAAGCCAATTCTTACACTGGGAAGGAAACAAGCTCCCGGGGACCGGTTTCTGGCATTACAGCCGTCTTCGGCCCGGTTTGCTTGAATCCTGATGGTGCAATGAGCAAGGGTCTCACATCTGAGAATACCCTTCCACGCTTAGGGTGGACAAAAATATTTACAACAAGGGGTGGTGAGGGACAGAGTCTCTGAATCAAGCAGAAAGCTCTCACCCAGTCAAGAGATCCGGGCTAGATCCAACACCGTTTTTTAGCTCACTGCACCATTCCAGTTTCAGAACCTGGCTGTATGCAAATTAGTCTGTTCCTGTCCCAGTGCATGATGGGAACAGGGCAAACCAAACTACAAAAGCCAATTCTTACACTGGGAAGGAAACAAGCTCCCGGGGACCGGTTTCTGGCATTACAGCCGTCTTCGGCCCGGTTTGCTTGAATCCTGATGGTGCAATGAGCAAGGGTCTCACATCTGAGAATACCCTTCCACGCTTAGGGTGGACAAAAATATTTACAACAAGGGGTGGTGAGGGACAGAGTCTCTGAATCAAGCAGAAAGCTCTCACCCAGTCAAGAGATCCGGGCTAGATCCAACACCGTTTTTTAGCTCACTGCACCATCCCAGTTTCAGAACCTGGCTGTATGCAAATTAGTCTGTTCCTGTCCCAGTGCATGATGGGAACAGGGCAAACCAAACTACAAAAGCCAATTCTTACACTGGGAAGGAAACAAGCTCCCGGGGACCGGTTTCTGGCATTACAGCCGTCTTCGGCCCGGTTTGCTTGAATCCTGATGGTGCAATGAGCAAGGGTCTCACATCTGAGAATACCCTTCCACGCTTAGGGTGGACAAAAATATTTACAACAAGGGGTGGTGAGGGACAGAGTCTCTGAATCAAGCAGAAAGCTCTCACCCAGTCAAGAGATCCGGGCTAGATCCAACACCGTTTTTTAGCTCACTGCACCATCCCAGTTTCAGAACCTGGCTGTATGCAAATTAGTCTGTTCCTGTCCCAGTGCATGATGGGAACAGGGCAAACCAAACTACAAAAGCCAATTCTTACACTGGGAAGGAAACAAGCTCCCGGGGACCGGTTTCTGGCATTACAGCCGTCTTCGGCCCGGTTTGCTTGAATCCTGATGGTGCAATGAGCAAGGGTCTCACATCTGAGAATACCCTTCCACGCTTAGGGTGGACAAAAATATTTACAACAAGGGGTGGTGAGGGACAGAGTCTCTGAATCAAGCAGAAAGCTCTCACCCAGTCAAGAGATCCGGGCTAGATCCAACACCGTTTTTTAGCTCACTGCACCATCCCAGTTTCAGAACCTGGCTGTATGCAAATTAGTCTGTTCCTGTCCCAGTGCATGATGGGAACAGGGCAAACCAAACTACAAAAGCCAATTCTTACACTGGGAAGGAAACAAGCTCCCGGGGACCGGTTTCTGGCATTACAGCCGTCTTCGGCCCGGTTTGCTTGAATCCTGATGGTGCAATGAGCAAGGGTCTCACATCTGAGAATACCCTTCCACGCTTAGGGTGGACAAAAATATTTACAACAAGGGGTGGTGAGGGACAGAGTCTCTGAATCAAGCAGAAAGCTCTCACCCAGTCAAGAGATCCGGGCTAGATCCAACACCGTTTTTTAGCTCACTGCACCATCCCAGTTTCAGAACCTGGCTGTATGCAAATTAGTCTGTTCCTGTCCCAGTGCATGATGGGAACAGGGCAAACCAAACTACAAAAGCCAATTCTTACACTGGGAAGGAAACAAGCTCCCGGGGACCGGTTTCTGGCATTACAGCCGTCTTCGGCCCGGTTTGCTTGAATCCTGATGGTGCAATGAGCAAGGGTCTCACATCTGAGAATACCCTTCCACGCTTAGGGTGGACAAAAATATTTACAACAAGGGGTGGTGAGGGACAGAGTCTCTGAATCAAGCAGAAAGCTCTCACCCAGTCAAGAGATCCGGGCTAGATCCAACACCGTTTTTTAGCTCACTGCACCATCCCAGTTTCAGAACCTGGCTGTATGCAAATTAGTCTGTTCCTGTCCCAGTGCATGATGGGAACAGGGCAAACCAAACTACAAAAGCCAATTCTTACACTGGGAAGGAAACAAGCTCCCGGGGACCGGTTTCTGGCATTACAGCCGTCTTCGGCCCGGTTTGCTTGAATCCTGATGGTGCAATGAGCAAGGGTCTCACATCTGAGAATACCCTTCCACGCTTAGGGTGGACAAAAATATTTACAACAAGGGGGGGTGAGGGACAGAGTCTCTGAATCAAGCAGAAAGCTCTCACCCAGTCAAGAGATCCGGGCTAGATCCAACACCGTTTTTTAGCTCACTGCACCATCCCAGTTTCAGAACCTGGCTGTATGCAAATTAGTCTGTTCCTGTCCCAGTGCATGATGGGAACAGGGCAAACCAAACTACAAAAGCCAATTCTTACACTGGGAAGGAAACAAGCTCCCGGGGACCGGTTTCTGGCATTACAGCCGTCTTCGGCCCGGTTTGCTTGAATCCTGATGGTGCAATGAGCAAGGGTCTCACATCTGAGAATACCCTTCCACGCTTAGGGTGAACAAAAATATTTACAACAAGGGGGGGTGAGGGACAGAGTCTCTGAATCAAGCAGAAAGCTCTCACCCAGTCAAGAGATCCGGGCTAGATCCAACACCGTTTTTTAGCTCACTGCACCATCCCAGTTTCAGAACCTGGCTGTACGCAAATTAGTCTGTTCCTGTCCCAGTGCATGATGGGAACAGGGCAAACCAAACTACAAAAGCCAATTCTTACACTGGGAAGGAAACAAGCTCCCGGGGACCGGTTTCTGGCATTACAGCCGTCTTCGGCCCGGTTTGCTTGAATCCTGATGGTGCAATGAGCAAGGGTCTCACATCTGAGAATACCCTTCCACGCTTAGGGTGGACAAAAATATTTACAACAAGGGGTGGTGAGGGACAGAGTCTCTGAATCAAGCAGAAAGCTCTCACCCAGTCAAGAGATCCGGGCTAGATCCAACACCGTTTTTTAGCTCACTGCACCATCCCAGTTTCAGAACCTGGCTGTACGCAAATTAGTCTGTTCCTGTCCCAGTGCATGATGGGAACAGGGCAAACCAAACTACAAAAGCCAATTCTTACACTGGGAAGGAAACAAGCTCCCGGGGACCGGTTTCTGGCATTACAGCCGTCTTCGGCCCGGTTTGCTTGAATCCTGATGGTGCAATGAGCAAGGGTCTCACATCTGAGAATACCCTTCCACGCTTAGGGTGGACAAAAATATTTACAACAAGGGGTGGTGAGGGACAGAGTCTCTGAATCAAGCAGAAAGCTCTCACCCAGTCAAGAGATCCGGGCTAGATCCAACACCGTTTTTTAGCTCACTGCACCATCCCAGTTTCAGAACCTGGCTGTATGCAAATTAGTCTGTTCCTGTCCCAGTGCATGATGGGAACAGGGCAAACCAAACTACAAAAGCCAATTCTTACACTGGGAAGGAAACAAGCTCCCGGGGACCGGTTTCTGGCATTACAGCCGTCTTCGGCCCGGTTTGCTTGAATCCTGATGGTGCAATGAGCAAGGGTCTCACATCTGAGAATACCCTTCCACGCTTAGGGTGGACAAAAATATTTACAACAAGGGGTGGTGAGGGACAGAGTCTCTGAATCAAGCAGAAAGCTCTCACCCAGTCAAGAGATCCGGGCTAGATCCAACACCGTTTTTTAGCTCACTGCACCATCCCAGTTTCAGAACCTGTCTGTATGCAAATTAGTCTGTTCCTGTCCCAGTGCATGATGGGAACAGGGCAAACCAAACTACAAAAGCCAATTCTTACACTGGGAAGGAAACAAGCTCCCGGGGACCGGTTTCTGGCATTACAGCCGTCTTCGGCCCGGTTTGCTTGAATCCTGATGGTGCAATGAGCAAGGGTCTCACATCTGAGAATACCCTTCCACGCTTAGGGTGGACAAAAATATTTACAACAAGGGGTGGTGAGGGACAGAGTCTCTGAATCAAGCAGAAAGCTCTCACCCAGTCAAGAGATCCGGGCTAGATCCAACACCGTTTTTTAGCTCACTGCACCATCCCAGTTTCAGAACCTGGCTGTATGCAAATTTGTCTGTTCCTGTCCCAGTGCATGATGGGAACAGGGCAAACCAAACTACAAAAGCCAATTCTTACACTGGGAAGGAAACAAGCTCCCGGGGACCGGTTTCTGGCATTACAGCCGTCTTCGGCCCGGTTTGCTTGAATCCTGATGGTGCAATGAGCAAGGGTCTCACATCTGAAAATACCCTTCCACGCTTAGGGTGGACAAAAATATTTACAACAAGGGGTGGTGAGGGACAGAGTCTCTGAATCAAGCAGAAAGCTCTCACCAAGTCAAGAGATCCGGGCTAGATCCAACACCGTTTTTTAGCTCACTGCACCATCCCAGTTTCAGAACCTGGCTGTATGCAAATTTGTCTGTTCCTGTCCCAGTGCATGATGGGAACAGGGCAAACCAAACTACAAAAGCCAATTCTTACACTGGGAAGGAAACAAGCTCCCGGGGACCGGTTTCTGGCATTACAGCCGTCTTCGGCCCGGTTTGCTTGAATCTTGATGGTGCAATGAGCAAGGGTCTCACATCTGAAAATACCCTTCCACGCTTAGGGTGGACAAAAATATTTACAACAAGGGGTGGTGAGGGACAGAGTCTCTGAATCAAGCAGAAAGCTCTCACCCAGTCAAGAGATCCGGGCTAGATCCAACACCGTTTTTTACCTCACTGCACCATCCCAGTTTCAGAACCTGGCTGTATGCAAATTAGTCTGTTCCTGTCCCAGTGCATGATGGGAACAGGGCAAACCAAACTACAAAAGCCAATTCTTACACTGGGAAGGAAACAAGCTCCCGGGGACCGGTTTCTGGCATTACAGCCGTCTTCGGCCCGGTTTGCTTGAATCCTGATGGTGCAATGAGCAAGGGTCTCACATCTGAGAATACCCTTCCACGCTTAGGGTGGACAAAAATATTTACAACAAGGGGTGGTGAGGGACAGAGTCTCTGAATCAAGCAGAAAGCTCTCACCCAGTCAAGAGATCCGGGCTAGATCCAACACCGTTTTTTAACTCACTGCACCATCCCAGTTTCAGAACCTGGCTGTATGCAAATTAGTCTGTTCCTGTCCCAGTGCATGATGGGAACAGGGCAAACCAAACTACAAAAGCCAATTCTTACACTGGGAAGGAAACAAGCTCCCGGGGACCGGTTTCTGGCATTACAGCCGTCTTCGGCCCGGTTTGCTTGAATCCTGATGGTGCAATGAGCAAGGGTCTCACATCTGAGAATACCCTTCCACGCTTAGGGTGGACAAAAATATTTACAACAAGGGGTGGTGAGGGACAGAGTCTCTGAATCAAGCAGAAAGCTCTCACCCAGTCAAGAGATCCGGGCTAGATCCAACACCGTTTTTTAGCTCACTGCACCATCCCAGTTTCAGAACCTGGCTGTATGCAAATTAGTCTGTTCCTGTCCCAGTGCATGATGGGAACAGGGCAAACCAAACTACAAAAGCCAATTCTTACACTGGGAAGGAAACAAGCTCCCGGGGACCGGTTTCTGGCATTACAGCCGTCTTCGGCCCGGTTTGCTTGAATCCTGATGGTGCAATGAGCAAGGGTCTCACATCTGAGAATACCCTTCCACGCTTAGGGTGGACAAAAATATTTACAACAAGGGGTGGTGAGGGACAGAGTCCCTGAATCAAGCAGAAAGCTCTCACCCAGTCAAGAGATCCGGGCTAGATCCAACACCGTTTTTTAGCTCACTGCACCATCCCAGTTTCAGAACCTGGCTGTATGCAAATTAGTCTGTTCCTGTCCCAGTGCATGATGGGAACAGGGCAAACCAAACTACAAAAGCCAATTCTTACACTGGGAAGAAAACAAGCTCCCGGGAACCGGTTTCTGGCGGTCCCCGGTAGCTTGTCTCCTTTCTGGTGAAGAATTGGCTTGGTAGTTTAGTCTGCCCTGTTCCCATGATGCACTGGGCCAGGGACAGACTGATTTGCATATAGCCAGGTTCTGAGCTGGGATGGGGCAGTGAGATAAATAACGGTGATGGATCAAGCCCTGAACTTTGGACTGGGTAAGAGTGGTCTGTTTAACTCAGACACTCTGTTCATCACCACCCCCTTTTGTAAATCGTTTTTGGCCACTATAGGTGTGGCAGGGTATACTCAGACATGAGTCCCTTTCTCACTGCTCCATCAGGATTCAAGCAAGCCGGGCCGAAGAAGGCTGAAATGCCAGAAACCGGTCCCCGGTAGCTTGTCTCCTTTCTGGTGAAGAATTGGCTTGGTAGTTTAGTCTGCCCTGTTCCCATGATGCACTGGGCCAGGGACAGACTGATTTGCATATAGCCAGGTTCTGAGCTGGGATGGGGCAGTGAGATAAATAACGGTGATGGATCAAGCCCTGATCTTTGGACTGGGTAAGAGTGGTCTGTTTAACTCAGACACTCTGTTCATCACCACCCCCTTTTGTAAATCGTTTTTGGCCACTATAGGTGTGGCAGGGTATACTCAGACATGAGTCCCTTTCTCACTGCTCCATCAGGATTCAAGCAAGGCGGGCCGAAGAAGGCTGAAATGCCAGAAACCGGTCCCCGGTAGCTTGTCTCCTTTCTGGTGAAGAATTGGCTTGGTAGTTTAGTCTGCCCTGTTCCCATGATGCACTGGGCCAGGGACAGACTGATTTGCATATAGCCAGGTTCTGAGCTGGGATGGGGCAGTGAGATAAATAACAGTGATGGATCAAGCCCTGATCTTTGGACTGGGTAAGAGTGGTCTGTTTAACTCAGACACTCTGTTCATCACCACCCCCTTTTGTAAATCGTTTTTGGCCACTATAGGTGTGGCAGGGTATACTCAGACATGAGTCCCTGTCTCACTGCTCCATCAGGATTCAAGCAAGCCGGGCCGAAGAAGGCTGAAATGCCAGAAACCGGTCCCCGGTAGCTTGTCTCCTTTCTGGTGAAGAATTGGCTTGGTAGTTTAGTCTGCCCTGTTCCCATGATGCACTGGGTCAGGGACAGACTGATTTGCATATAGCCAGGTTCTGAGCTGGGATGGGGCAGTGAGATAAATAATGGTGATGGATCAAGCCCTGATCTTTGGACTGGGTAAGAGTGGTCTGTTTAACTCAGACACTTTGTTCATCACCACCCCCTTTTGTAAATCATTTTTGGCCACTATAGGTGTGGCAGGGTATACTCAGACATGAGTCCCTTTCTCACTGCTCCATCAGGATTCAAGCAAGCCGGGCCGAAGAAGGCTGAAATGCCAGAAACCGGTCCCCGGTAGCTTGTCTCCTTTCTGGTGAAGAATTGGCTTGGTAGTTTAGTCTGCCCTGTTCCCATGATGCACTGGGCCAGGGACAGACTGATTTGCATATAGCCAGGTTCTGAGCTGGGATGGGGCAGTGAGATAAATAACGGTGATGGATCAAGCCCTGATCTTTGGACTGGGTAAGAGTGGTCTGTTTAACTCAGACACTCTGTTCATCACCACCCCCTTTTGTAAATCGTTTTTGGCCACTATAGGTGTGGCAGGGTATACTCAGACATGAGTCCCTTTCTCACTGCTCCATCAGGATTCAAGCAAGCCGGGCCGAAGAAGGCTGAAATGCCAGAAACCGGTCCCCGGTAGCTTGTCTCCTTTCTGGTGAAGAATTGGCTTGGTAGTTTAGTCTGCCCTGTTCCCATGATGCACTGGGCCAGGGACAGACTGATTTGCATATAGCCAGGTTCTGAGCTGGGATGGGGCAGTGAGATAAATAACGGTGATGGATCAAGCCCTGATCTTTGGACTGGGTAAGAGTGGTCTGTTTAACTCAGACACTCTGTTCATCACCACCCCCTTTTGTAAATCGTTTTTGGCCACTATAGGTGTGGCAGGGTATACTCAGACATGAGTCCCTTTCTCACTGCTCCATCAGGATTCAAGCAAGCCGGGCCGAAGAAGGCTGAAATGCCAGAAACCGGTCCCCGGTAGCTTGTCTCCTTTCTGGTGAAGAATTGGCTTGGTAGTTTAGTCTGCCCTGTTCCCATTGTGCACTGGGCCAGGGACAGACTGATTTGCATATAGCCAGGTTCTGAGCTGGGATGGGGCAGTGAGATAAATAACGGTGATGGATCAAGCCCTGATCTTTGGACTGGGTAAGAGTGGTCTGTTTAACTCAGACACTCTGTTCATCACCACCCCCTTTTGTAAATCGTTTTTGGCCACTATAGGTGTGGCAGGGTATACTCAGACATGAGTCCCTTTCTCACTGCTCCATCAGGATTCAAGCAAGCCGGGCCGAAGAAGGCTGAAATGCCAGAAACCGGTCCCCAGTAGCTTGTCTCCTTTCTGGTGAAGAATTGGCTTGGTAGTTTAGTCTGCCCTGTTCCCATGATGCACTGGGCCAGGGACAGACTGATTTGCATATAGCCAGGTTCTGAGCTGGGATGGGGCAGTGAGATAAATAACGGTGATGGATCAAGCCCTGATCTTTGGACTGGGTAAGAGTGGTCTGTTTAACTCAGACACTCTGTTCATCACCACCCCCTTTTGTAAATCGTTTTTGGCCACTATAGGTGTGGCAGGGTATACTCAGACATGAGTCCCTTTCTCACTGCTCCATCAGGATTCAAGCAAGCCGGGCCGAAGAAGGCTGAAATGCCAGAAACGGGTCCCCGGTAGCTTGTCTCCTTTCTGGTGAAGAATTGGCTTGGTAGTTTAGTCTGCCCTGTTCCCATGATGCACTGGGCCAGGGACAGACTGATTTGCATATAGCCAGGTTCTGATCTGGGATGGGGCAGTGAGATAAATAACGGTGATGGATCAAGCCCTGATCTTTGGACTGGGTAAGAGTGGTCTGTTTAACTCAGACACTCTGTTCATCACCACCCCCTTTTGTAAATCGTTTTTGGCCACTATAGGTGTGGCAGGGTATACTCAGACATGAGTCCCTTTCTCACTGCTCCATCAGGATTCAAGCAAGCCGGGCCGAAGAAGGCTGAAATGCCAGAAACGGGTCCCCGGTAGCTTGTCTCCTTTCTGGTGAAGAATTGGCTTGGTAGTTTAGTCTGCCCTGTTCCCATGATGCACTGGGCCAGGGACAGACTGATTTGCATATAGCCAGGTTCTGAGCTGGGATGGGGCAGTGAGATAAATAACGGTGATGGATCAAGCCCTGATCTTCGGACTGGGTAAGAGTGGTCTGTTTAACTCAGACACTCTGTTCATCACCACCCCCTTTTGTAAATCGTTTTTGGCCACTATAGGTGTGGCAGGGTATACTCAGACATGAGTCCCTTTCTCACTGCTCCATCAGGATTCAAGCAAGCCGGGCCGAAGAAGGCTGAAATGCCAGAAACCGGTCCCCGGTAGCTTGTCTCCTTTCTGGTGAAGAATTGGCTTGGTAGTTTAGTCTGCCCTGTTCCCATGATGCACTGGGCCAGGGACAGACTGATTTGCATATAGCCAGGTTCTGAGCTGGGATGGGACAGTGAGATAAATAACGGTGATGGATCAAGCCCTGATCTTTGGACTGGGTAAGAGTGGTCTGTTTAACTCAGACACTCTGTTCATCACCACCCCCTTTTGTAAATCCAAGAGCATCTTATGACATGTTTTTTTGACGCTTCATTGTAGTGCGCGACCGGGTGCGCGCACCCTCCTAGCGCATCCAGGACTTGAGACTTGCATGTGAAGTCATGTGACTTCAAAACAACACTTCTAGCTGATATTTTCTCGCCGCTTTCATCTTGTGCGCGACCGGGTGCGCGCACCCGCCTATCATGTACAGGCGTCGAGACACGCATGTGCAGTCATGTGACTTTAAAAGAACACTTCCAATTGGTTTTTACTAGTTTCTATTCTGCAATTTACACGGAACACTCCACCCACTTCCCTAGAAAACCAGTTTATCAAAAAACTTTTAAAGCCTCCCCTTATGAAACATTCGACGTTCACATAGCAGTGTAGTAAATAGCACTACATACACTCCGTCCCTTAATTATAAAAGACTTATCAGTATGTGAGAAAAACTTTTGTTTTCACGTGATAATGTGAAATTCTGAGCCTGTTATCGATTTTTTTTTCACATATGTTACTATTCTCCTTCGACCACTAACACCATAGAAAATATCAGCAATACCGGTGATATTTTGTACACCGACAACGGTCGATTTCTATCGCTTACAGCCCTTGCTATTATAAAGTTTTATTTCCTAAGTCTCTGATCTCCAACTGTGGAACGTGACTCCCCTGTTTGTCGTAATGAGATGCTAAGAGCAGCACGTACACTATACTTCGACTAAGCATCAATAAATTCCGCGGACATTTCTACCCTGCTATCTGCAATTATAAACATCAAAAGGAGCTACGCTGCCCCCCTTAGAGAGGCCTCACTCCCACTGCTACAAAGGCTTGGCAGTCACCAGGAAACACAAAAACAGGGCCTCGGGTCCATTGAACTTCTGTGATGATCTCAATGAAAATAAGCACTAAACAATATTCAAGTATGTAGTATTCCTTCTACTTGGTTACAGACTAGGGAGCATATTATCAAGGGGGTTGATCACCACTTTTTTGGCTTTAGAAGCCAAGAAAGCGGAGATAAAATTATCTCCCTATTATCAAGCTGTCGCTAACACCAATTAGTGACAACTAATAGGAGATAGCAACCATCTTGGGCCCCGCTTTACATGTCGGTCATATTTATCACTAATGACATCCAAAGTGTGTATGCCAAAATGTTAGCCACTGCAAACAGTCCCTAACATCACTATCTCCTATTATCAACTTTTTGAGATATTCGCGCGAAGCGCAAATATCTCCGAAAGCTAAGACCTGCCCTGAGCACTTCTTAGCCATGTTATCTAATGGGAGGTGGATAACATGGCTAAGAGCATTTGCTCGATAATTCATGAATATCGCGGACTTTTCATCGATATTCATGCATTGCGGCCGTTTTTTATCGCATTTACGATAAACCTTGCTAATAGCAAGGTTTATCTGCGATAAAAATCGCCAATGTGCGGCGATAATTTTTGTCTCTAAACAAGTTAGAGACAAAAATTATCGCTAGTTCTTGGTAATATGGCCCTAAACATTTACCGCAGCGCTGCAGCGATTTCTTCCGCAAATAAACCTTGGTATTAATAAGGTTTAACGCAAATGCGGTAAAAAACGTTGCAAAGCATAAGTATCACAAAAAAATCATGATTATTCATAGATAGCGACCTAATGCTATTAGCCATGTTATCCACCCCCCATTGGATAACATAGCTAAGAACTACTCAAGGCAAGTCTTAGCTTTTAGAAATATTCCCGCTTAGCGCAAATATCTCCAAAAGCTAGTAATAAGAGATAACGATATTAAAGACTATTTTCAGTTGGTAACATCTTGGCACGCCCACTTTGCATCTCATTACATATAAATGCAACTGACATGCAAAGTGCACCCAAAATGTTCACTATCTTCTACTAAGTGTTCCTAACTGGTGTTAGCAGCTGCTAAATAATAGAGAGATAATTTTATCTCTGCTTTCTTGACGTTTAAAGTAAAAAAACCACAGATAAACACCTTTCATAATATACCTCTATATTCAAATTGAAGTAGGCGTAGGTCTTCACGCAGCAATCACATGTACAGATTTGAAAGAATATGGCCCAGAAAGTCACTGAGTAAAATCTCATAAATGACAGTCAACTAATTTCAATACGTATTAGTTCAGAAGAACAGTTCTTTATGATACAGGGCTCTAGAATGACAAACATATCTCGTCTTTATAAAAACCCTTAAGTTTTTTTTAACAACTGTTAAATGGTTCAATACTCATCACAAACGTCCTCCATCATGAACATTGTCTGATCTGTCCTCAGGACGAACAACATTTCTGATGAACTTGCCGCTATGCATGCACAACACTAACATTGTGCTTCCTTAACACGTTGTATTCACTAAGCAGAACCATGACGGAACCACTCTATCATAAACACATCTGAACCATGGCTCATAAAAGGAGTACCTCAATCATGACCATGCAAGTCCCACTAAGCCCCCCAGCCCCCTAATCTTGAGTCAAAATTGGAACTACAACACAGGATTTAAAGTCCTGCAAAGAACACCTTGTAACATTTAATACCATATACACCATCGTTTTCATATATCACTTTTCCTAAACTCACTCAGTGAAATATCGCTCATTTTATTTAATCACTTTTAAACCATACCTTCTAACAATACACCCAATCCTATGTGGAAGTGTTCAATATAAAAGATGACATTGTTTTAAGAAGGATAGAGAAATAAATAACACAATGTTGTAAAAATTTCTTTATTATATATACTTACCTAATAAAAAGAAAAAAAAAATAAATGTCTTATGAAAACGTAGCACCTGTGGAAAGAAATTAAAAATAAAATTATAAAGTATATTATTTATAGAAAAAACAATACGAAACAATAAGACAGGTCCAAACAAAACTGTCAGATATTATTAAATATACGTACCTTATAAATATAATATCTGTGGAGGAGAGTAAAAAAAAAATCTGTTATAATACATATTTCTGAATACAATGTAGCAAAATAAGTAAACAACATATTAAATGATTTATTTTTGCTGTCCTCAGAAAACATTGATTTTCACTATCAAGAGTGATTTCAACATTAATCATCATATAACAGCGGGGAAAAAAAAACACAATCAAAATGATTGTGTTTAAAAAACCCATACAAAATCTGCATACATATTATAAATACTTGAAAAAAACATGTCTTAAATGTTTTCCTCAAATTCGCAATTTCTTGAGTAAGCACATTACATCTTCCACAGTTACAACCTAATTAAAGTATACCACTTATTTTTCAAGATATCTCAACAAAATCCCGTGTAGCAATCTCCTATAAAAAATGTATTTGAAAGACACAGTTTCTTCTCTCATACATTTCCGCGTGGCCAAATTGTATAAGCTAACTCATTATCTTTTAAATACCTCTCCGAAACACTTACGTCCATATAAGTTTCTAAATAATTCTCAAAAGTACTCATTTTCTTCTCTCATATTTTTCCATGTGGCCAAATACTATGAGTTAAGTAGTTTTTTTCTGAAATTTTGTAATCTTAGTCTCATCCATTATTTTCTGTACTTTTGCAATCAAAATTTGTACCATATGTTATACCATCAAACATTAAGTAAATTTGTACCTGATGTTATCAATATCTTTATAGTATACATATTCCTACACCAAACCACTCTACTGAAATTTGGGTTCCAAAAATAACAAATAAGAGTTACTTAAGGCAAAAGGCAAACATTTTTTAAAAGTCAATTGGCTATCATTGCAAAGTGTCCAGCCAGTAGCACACTTCAAATAAGCCTTATAACGTCCTGATGATGTAGAATGCCCTTCATGATAAATAATGGCTACAGTTACAAATGTTCTTCTAGAAATAGAAACTTGAGAAGCCACAAAATTTTTAATTAAAGTGGATACTTTACTCCCATCAGCTCTGCATCGTTGAAACATTAAAATTACATATTGTCCGTATCTATGGATAAATAAAGTTGATAACATTTCAGACTTGCATTGAGAACAGACCATATTTTGATGCGCATCTTTAACTAGTTCATTAAAAGGCACTTCTTTGCAGTCTGGTAATGTCAAATATAAAAATCTTTCGCTGGGTATCTCAGTACTACTTAAAAATGAACAATTATCACACTTATGTTCCCATTTATAAGAAAGCCCAAAAAGACTATCAATATCTACACCTTCATCTTCCAAAGCTGTAAACATATACATAATAAATTCCTGACAATCTTGCTGTATATTCTGAGAAAACTGATTTACTTCTGCACATATATCTAAAACATTCCTTAATTCCGAAACACTTCCTATTTCATTATCACCACTACTACACGTTTCAAATATAGAATTTGAAGAATGACAAAAGGTATGCTCCTGATTTTCTATAATCTGTTCCTTAACATTTTTCAAAAAGAAAACAACATTAACTACTACATTTGCATAGCAGTTGACACCACACCTATTTTCCAACTTAAATCCAACAATCTCTTCAATACTAACAGTTTTCTTAGAGCTACCAACAACAGCTACATCTTTTTTTCGTCGTTTCTGGACTACTTCAGCACATTTGTCCTCATTTTTCCTTTTCTGACCAACTATACGCCTTTCAATTAAAGGATATTGAGGTAAACTTGGAGCATATTCTCTTCTTAACCTATTGTACTCCTTCACACAATTTAAATCTGCACTAATCTTTGTCTCATCATAATCAATTAGATAAAGTCCACATAAAGTTCTAACACGCGACAGAGCAACATACGCCATACCCTCTTTGAATACAGTACTTCCAATATTTACCAAAGCACAATCTACACTTAAACCTTGAGATTTATGTATAGTCACTGCATATGCCAAACAAATTGGAAATTGTTTACGACGGACATATAAGTCTTTCACAAGCAAAAAACGAGTTGAACATCGACTAATTTGTTGAACTTCATCAATCCCATCAAATTTTATCTTCAAAAATTCAACTCATCTCTATTGGTATAATTCACAAAACCAACAACATTACCCATTGCTCCATTTACCAATCCTCTTTCTACATGTAAATTTCTTCTTAAAATTATCCGACAATTTAAACATACATACAGATTTTTCTCTAAACCAGCAGTTTTATATATGTAAGGCCGCTCGAGAGTAGACGCTGTCCTTTGGTGTGTCCGCGCTCGCTACAGGAGTAGCTGGGAGCAACGAGAAGTGCCTGGGGATTCTGCTTTTGCCAACGGCCGCAGTGGAGGTGAGAGGCGCGGCGAGCGGGACTGCGAGGACCAGCATTCCTGCCTGACACCGCCAGCTGGTTCCTCTTCCCGCCGCGCCGCGCCCCCTCCCAGTGCCACGCCCCCTTGTCATATATAGGTGGACCTGGGCACGCGCATCACGGGACGTGCGCGGGGCGGTCACCGGGGCGAAGACCGGGCAAAGAGCGGGCCGTTTTAGGCCGTTCGAGCCCGGCAGAGACCGGACCGGGCCCCCCCTCTAACGTCGTCCCCGCCCCAAGGCTACTATCCTTAACTCACTAGCCTGTGGTTACTGACTGTTTCACTCATCATGGCAACCAGAGTATCCAGGAGCAAGGCTGCCCAACAGTGCTCTGGCACGCTGGAAAAATTCTTCCCCAGGCTAGCGCTGCGGCCAATAAAGGTCGCACAGTTCCAGACACTCTCTCTGAGGTGAACGCAGAAAACGCGTCAGTGCCAGTGGACCCCTCGGACTCTTCCTCCATCGATGTTAGTACTCCATTAACCCTTGACGCCACCCATCTATCCCTTATGGATAGTAGTGATCAGACAATTGAGTCCGTCCTTCAACAACTTAGGACCCCGTCTAATCTACCCAGGGATAGTGAACCACTGCGTCCCTCGGGTGTGGTGGAGACCACCCCGTATATGAATTGTGCGGAATTGTCTAAGTCGCATGATGAAGGTCAAGATGTAGTGTCAATGGACCCTGTAAGCTGTAGAGCGGACCATCCCCCGAAAAGGAAAAGGTCAAGGAAGCTTAGAGGGGTAAAAAGGGCCAAAGTGGATAAAACCAATCCAACATTAGATGTCAGCTCAGACATTTCGGCATCTCCTGTGATCACCTCCCCGGGAACTGGGTCCGATCAACCAGACTCGCCAACAGACACAGTGGTAACTGGTTGTCCTGGGCCGTTCATATTTGGTGGAAATCCTCCTAATGTGCCAGAGGCTCTGATTGGCTCATTTAGGGACATTCTTAGGAGCCTGCTGGAGCCCCTCTCTGCAAAACTGGACTCTATAGCTGCTAGACTTACGGCTATAGAAAACGCATATAATAGCAACAGTCCTAGTAGGGGGTTGGGCCCATGTGCACAGACGGCTCCCCGGGAATCTATAGGGAACAGACCACCTACTGCTGGAACAAGCACAAAGGTACCGGCTGGGGCACAACACACCGCACCAGGCAGTCATCCTCCCTTACTGCCCTCCTCACAAACGTCTAGGCCCCCTGTCCCTGCACCCAGAAGATCCAAGCAATTGACACTACCCCAGCCAACGAATGAGGGGCGAGCTAACAATGACCATATTGGTCGCCCTATTAGCCCTAACACCAGGTGCAGGGCGGTCAATCTGCCTCCTGAGGCTGTGCCATATACAGTGATTATGGTGGGAGTACCTGAGCTCACTGGCGACACCAGAGAGCCACAGGACTCACTCCGTAATAAAGTCATTAGTTGGCTCAATATCAACAGGCCCCTCCCCCCTAACATCAAAGGTGATGTGTTGATGGTTAGAAGGATCCCCTGGATCGGAGTCACCCCTAAAAATAGGGTAGGGGACTGCATTATAATCAGTTTTAAAAGTCCACTGGTTGCCCCTTACATCTGTAACTGGCTGACAAGGCCAAATAAGTCCAACATAGAACTAGTTTCCCTCTCATATTTCTATCCAAATGCTTCCAATCTAGCTGTGGGGAGGGAACAAAGTTGGACCAGAGTGGGCTTCGCCGTAGATGGCTCACGGTACAGACCCAAGTATAACACACTTCCTGCTCATGACAACTTTGTCCACCAGAATAGATTTTCGTGCCTGGACCAGGTTGATTGACCAAAAAGGGGAGACTCTGCACAAATGCTAGTAAATTTAGCCTATGGGTCTATACTCAGGGGGGAAGGCACATCCACTCCCGTAATTGAAAAAAGGTCCCTGGTCCCTGTAAATGAGGGGGGGGACCGTCCTGGGAAGTACCCCACCCCTTGATGAGGATCTACCAAGCACACCAACTGCTCCTTCAATGCAATTGGTGGAGCTTGCTGAATTGCCAATCTCGCCGCCCATTACCATTGGTTTGGGCGACCTGGGTAATTCTGCACATGTCATCCTGCCTACATCTAGTGAAGTAGGCCCACATTCCCAAGATCCAGGTTTATCCATTCTCTCCTGGAATGTAGCTGACATCTTAAGTAAGGTGGGCACCCCGGAGTGGGAAACCCTGGTTAGCAAAGGCGATATCCTCCTCTTCCAGGAAACATGGGCAAGGGTACCACAGCTTAGGAGGGGATATGATATTTTTGAAATCCTGGCAAAGATGAATGGGAGGGGGAGACCCTCGGGCGGTCTAGCAATCTGGGTGGCGAGCCACATTGGGTGTCAAGTGGAAAGGATGGACACATTTTCGCAGGATATTCAGTGTGTCCTCCTCAGATGGCCTGGTAAAAGTACATGGGCTATTGTCAACGTCTACTCACGCCCAGTTGCAGTGGGCAAGGAATCCCCAACCCTAGTTGAACTTTCATCCTTTCTAGGCCAACTGCCAGGTGACCTGAAAATAGTGATGGGAGGGGATTTCAACTGCAATTTTGAACCCCTGGAAGGCCTGACGGAGGTCGCATTTACTGCCGAGGATGACCATTGGGGAGTTCCACCTTCATCCTCTCCTCATCCCAAAGCTTGGTCCCCGCTGGTAGTACAACTTACTTCCCTTACCCTGAACTTTGCACTGAGGGCGTGTAATGGACGCACCCCTTCTGACACTCCCTCGGTGTGTACCTTTAATAGAAAGGGCCAGGAGTCAAGGTTGGACTATATATTTATAGATATTTCCCTGTGGCCCAAAGTTCAAGATTTTAGAGTGATCCCGAGGTCAGACAGTGATCACAATTCCCTGCTGTTGGAGATTCATCACCCTGCCCCAGCTGTAGAGCGGCCATTCATCGACTCTGGAGCCGATCAGGGAGACCTACTACTCACTACAAGCAGGCGTAGGGTGAAATGGGGGAAGCTAGTCGACAAAGAAGATGCTATTAATAACCTTTATGGCATAGCACTTCCCAGGTTCGAGGAGGTGGACGCTCTCATTAACCAACCAAAACCTTCTGATTATAATGAGAGATTATATGGCATTCGTCAGGCTTTAGTGAGGGACCTTGCAGATGTCTTTAATCCGGCGCTGCCAAACAGAAGGAAAAATATTCGCGCCCCGACATGGTACACCTCTACCTGCAGGAAAACCAAGTCTGAGTTACTTGCAGCAATCAAAGAGGGTAGCGATAAGAGGAAGGTTGCAGCCCTCAGGAAAGGATACAAGCTAGCACTGGCTAACGCAAGGGCAGAGTGGGACTGGAACCACTGGCACGAACTGACTGAAGCCCTCGAAGCCAAAGACTCCAGAAAATTCTGGGCACTGGTGAATAACGGGTCAGGGGATCTGTTACCTGCAGTGGAACCCAACATTGCCCCTTCTGTTTGGGAGGCCCATTTTGGGACATTATACGAAGAATCTACTGTTTGGCCTGAAGGGATGGTGTTGGAGTTTCCCTGCCCCCCGGATGTGTCCCTGGAATTCTCCTTGGGGGAGGTGAATTTAGCTCTGGAACGCTTAGCGTTGGGGAAGGCACCAGGCCTGGATAAGTTGCCTGGCGATTTGTTCAGATACCATCCTGACATCTGGGGTCCGTACCTTCTTGTTCTTTTTAATGCTATTTTGGGAGGTATTGCGGTCCCCCCCTCTTGGCAAGGGGCAGAAATAGTGCCGCTTTACAAGAAGGGGTCCCCTCTGAGCCCGGCAAACTATAGGCCCATTAGCCTGATAGATGTCCCCCAAAAGCTTTTTGCGCGCCTCATTCTGAACCATCTGCTGGACTGGGTGGAGGAAAACGACATCATGAGTCCCCTGCAGGCAGGCTTCAGGAAAAACACGTCGACCATGGACCAGATCTTCCGCCTCGTTCTCCTTTACTGGAAGACGGTAAGGATCGAGGGGGGGAGATTGTACATGGTCTTCGTGGACCTGAGGTCAGCCTTTGACCTAGTCCCGCGCAGGAAACTGTGGGAGGTGCTGAAAAAGCTAGGAATCCCCCCCCAGTTACTTAACATTCTAGTCAGGCTGCATGAAAACAACTATGCACAAGTCAGGTGTGGGAGAGATGGCAAACTTTCATCCAGGTTTCCAGTCCGTCGAGGTGTGAGGCAGGGTTGTGTCCTGGCTCCGACCCTGTTTTGTTTATTCATCAATAACGTTATCTCACACCTGGAAAACGTTAAGGATAACGATGCCCCCTGTTTGGCAGGTAGGAGGGTACCGGCAATTACGACACCCTCCTCCTTTCAAAATCCCCCATGGGGATTCAGAGGATCTTGGATGGATTTGGTCTTTTCTGTCACCAGCATGGGCTGGAAGTGAACACAGAAAAGACCAAGTTCATGATCTTCAACCCCCCATCTAAAACCAGGCCCAATCCCACCTTGGGGACCGCCACCCTGGAGAGGGTGCCTACCTTCGTATATCTGGGGGTAACATTGCAGGAAAATCTGTCATGGGACCGCCAGATAGTACGATCCAGGGCAAAATTGTCCCAACTGTCGGGTGCAATCCTGAAAGTGGCTAATTCTTCTTCCTTCAAGCCTATAAGCCCGGCCCTTGAAACTTACAAGACTCAGGCCAAGGCTGCGGCCATGTATGGCAGCGAACTATGGGGGCATAAAGCGGTGAAGGACTTATCAATGGTTGAAAACAGTTTTCTACGGTGCCTTTTAGCCCTTCCAAGCTCCACGCCACTCCAGCCTCTGAGAATGGACATGGGTCTCCCCCCTATTGCTGAGGAGCTTGTGTCAAAACCAGTGAAGTTCTGGCACAGGCTCTGGTCTACGGACGAACTTCACCACTATAGGGAGGATCTTACCCACGTCATGAGCCTTAACCGCAGTGGCAAAATCCCTTGGCTCAATTTTGTGGAAAATGAACTGTCTGCCATCAATCTCCGTGACCTGTGGGAGGACCCCGCGCGTGGCTGCCAATCAATTTCGCACAAAGCCCTGGCACAAATCTATAAAGCCAGGTCCCTTGCCCACCTGATGGACGCTCAAAATAGCGGCACCTTAACTTTGCGTTTTTTAGAATCCAAAAATTCATATGTTTTTGAACCTTTTATGGATTTTATCTTTCCCATCCTGGCGAGGAAACTGTACGTTCAATGGAGGCTTGGCACGCTCCCTATTAACTCATTTACGTGTAAGTGGACAAATGGGGGCAATAAATTATGTCCCTGCTGTAACAACCATGTGGAAGATGACCCCCACATCCTGTTTGTGTGCCCTGCATACCAAAGGCCCAGAAAACACTGGATAGCGCCGCTATGTAAGAACTTGGGGTTCAGAGAGTATGCACAGGCATACAGGATTTTGAAAACCAGCACCTTGGGTCACATTGTGTTTGCTGTTTCAAAATTTCTTATGGCCATATGGTTGATCAGAAAGAAAAGATTCACTGAAGCCCCCTGAACTTGTTTTATGTAATTTTAAATTACCCCTCGCTGGGAGAGTGGATTTTATTTAAATGTATTTTACTAATAATGTATTTTAATCTCTGTAATGTTGCACTGCATCTTTTATGGTCTATACGACCGAAATAAAGAATTTTTGGAATTGGAATTGGATATAGTTTTTTGAAGAGAATCCAATTTCAATTTCAACTTTTCAGACAAAACAATAGTACTACCTTCATGCTCTATTCTATCTTTAGCTTCCAGTTTCTTAATTTCTTGCTTTTCTAAATTCAACATTTTCTCATTAAAAACTGAACATTCTTTCAGAGTTGGCATCAAGCATATCACTGACTTATCTACAACCTCTTCACTATATATTCTCTCAGGAACATTATCTTCATTAGGAAACAGCTTGGAAAGTAATCGCGTTCGTAGAATCTGTTTTGCATCTTCAGTTAATTTTCCAATCCTAATATCTTGAAGAATACTTCCATATTTAGTATTCTTTGCCTGTCGCATATTTTGAATCAGTTCAGTATATTTGAAATGTGACCATATATTTACATTTCCAATTCTGCCCAGGCACTTTCTGGTCTCCTCATGTGTAACAGTTTCAAATACAGGTTGTCCTTTGACAGGAGTCAGCTGGAGTAGATCACCAAAAACTATGACATGTTTACCTCCAAATAACACATCATACTCTGTCTTAAGTGTCTGTTGCATTCTTAAATGCACAAAAGCAAGCATTAAATTAGAGACCATGCTTACTTCATCAATAATAAGAAGTTTCATTTTTTTAAGGACTCTAGAAACTTCAAAAGAAGCTTCTCCAGAAAGCTTCTGATATTGTAATTTATTTTCATGTTCAACTGGCAGCATCAGCAAACGATGTAAAGTTACACCTTTTATATTATGTGCTGCCAATCCAGTTGGAGCAGTAACAACACACGACAGTGTTGATTGAGTTGTTTGCTGTAAATATGTAGTAATTCCTTTAATTAGGAAACTTTTACCAGTCCCAGCTTCTCCACTTACATATAATCGAATAGGCTCAAATGACATACATGAGCAATCTTTTCTCTCATGACGAAAGCCATGCTCAATGTGCTATGTCACTTCATCATATATCTGTCTTTGCTCAACATTAAACTGCTTCTTTAATTCTTCTAAGTCGATTACTTGCTCTTGACCTTGCTGCATTGCGCTTTCCACCTCATCCATGGCGGTGGCTGCTTCATTTTGAATAATTGGTTGTCCCAGTGGATCTTGACTTAATGATGCCGAACTTTGACTATCTTGTGAACTATCTCTAGCAATCTCTGCTGCAATTGTTGCTTCTTGCTCTTTCGTCATTCAACATTTGGAGATAATTGCTGAAAATAGGACATTCAATAGTACTTTTAGATGCGTTGAATGAATCTTCATAACTATCAAAGTCTCCAAGTAGTTCCTCTTCTCTACGCCATGGTTTAAAGAGTTGTAAAAGAGCAAAATAGTAAAACTCTCTTTTATCAGGTGTTTCGCAACTCAGTTTCCGATGATTTATCAAGTGTCTTTTTCTTTGTTTTACCAGACATCCTTCATGTCCAATTACAGCATGTACACCTTTATCAATATTCTCGGTAACATTTCTCTTAAAAATATAATTTTGAAGTATTTCATACAGACAAATGTTTTCAAGCAGAGTACTTCTATTTGGATAGTATGTATCCAACATATGTGTTTTCAAAATGTCTGTACTGTTTGGTTCTTTCTGGGCTAAGTACTCAATTTCTTGCACAGGTTTTAGAACACGGTTTCGTGTTTCTGCTAGGCCCAAACTCACCCAGAGAATAGTCCTTGACTTCGCATAAAGACTTGCTGATGATAATCTATCACAACATTCATATGCTCCAATTTCTCGATGAGACAGCATCTTCAAACTGTACGTATATAATTTCTTGCTCAGGCTCTTTTCATGAGAAATGTCTTCCCACATCTATTCAATTCAGTCTTTTCAGATTTCGTGATGTAAGACGTTACATATCGAGCCACAGCAATAGAGTTGTCTGCAACATACTGTATGTCCATGTTAGCATTCCACATGGACAAAATGACTGGATTATAGTCATTAATATATTTCGATTCTTCACCTCTTCTTAAATTGTACGTATTTTTAGGTGACCTCCTTCTGATATTATGTCGCAAACATGACATCAAATTGTTGACTCTTCCTTTTGAAAGTACCGGTCGTGCAAATCCAAAGCGACATTTGGTATAAAATGTGATCTTTGATTTGAATTGCCGCCGACAATATTTTCCACAGCGATGACTTTGGAAACGTAACACTTTTCCTCTTAAGTCCTTATCAGTGGTACTATTAGGTATGTCACAAGTGGCATACTGTTCAATAAAAGACAGTACAGTCTCATCCGAGTCTATTCCAAATTTAGGAGCATCCTTGATCCATAGTAGCATATGAATATGAGGAGCACCTCTTGCTTGATATTCTTTTCTCCAAAAGAAATCCAGTACTTCACCAAGAGGCGGATTTCTCTTGTTAGTAATGAAAGACATCATAGCTTCAAATCTATGATTAAAATACCTGCAAACATTAACTGGATCTAATGAACACAGTTCTCCAGGTGTCTTATAGTTTATATTTTCTATATTTGCATTCGCCTCCCGAAGAAATTCAATTAAATCTTCCCAAGCATACTCTGCACAGCTTAGAGTTAAAAACCATGTTGGTGCTCCTAAGTTTCTAAGCATACACTTTAAATCTCCATGACGACGGTACCAATACTCATTAGTACCCCGCTGACAAGCCATTAAATTAATTAAATGAGAATCCAAAACACTATCTTTCTGATGCACTCTATCCATAAATTCCTTTGCTGATATATTTTGCAGATGTACACCACTTTTTAAGATATGATTTACTGCATAAGACAGACCAGATAAGTCACTCTCAAACAAAAGATGAAACAAATATGGAATACATTGCCGAAACCTTGCATCTTCTGCATATAATCTAGTTGTCCGGTACTCAGATGCAGGAATCTGCATAGGTCGATCATCATATCGTGTACCTTCACCTGTAGGAAATAACTGTGGGAAACAACGACCTTCCAAATTTTCTTCCCAGACACTAATCGGATTTCCTTTCGCCTTTCTCATCTGAAATAATTCAATAGCATTCCCTATTGCTTCTTTGGAATGCAGTGGATGAACACTGTAATGTTCATAAATTTCTTCAGATCTAGATACATCAACTTTCTCAATTTGTCCACTACACAAATCACTATCCTCTTCTTCACTTACATCTTCTTGTTCTACATATATATATTTGTAATACATATTATTTTGCAATAAATACAACGTTGCCTTTTTCACTTTCCTAACATCCACTAAATCTTGCCAGATTTTCTTACTCTTTGTGGGTACACCATTCACTAGAATAACTAGAGGTTACTCTTCTACATTTTCAACACCAATTGTTTCCATATTTTTTTTAAGATCAAGAGGCAAATACACAACTCTACCCTTTAATCCTCTTAGTAAATCTGAAGGATTTAATTTACCAGTCTTAGGCTCCATTCGAACAATAGCCTGAAAAGGATGTACACATTGAATCAGAATCGTCTCATAAGTATTTAAATTCATCAATTCAGATGGAATATTTACCAACTCTAAATTATTGTGAACAGCTCTAGCAGGCATTTTATTTTCATCTAATTTATTATAACAATATTTACAAACACGTTGCTCAAAACCCAAATCAAAATAGTTTTCCACCAACAAATAAGTTGCAAAATCTTTCCATTGACCATTACTTTCATCTTCACTTTTTAAATATAAATCAACTAACCTCGTTTGACTTTTGTAATGAATTCGTCGACAACAGACACAAGAAAAATTTGGTTTCTCACCTGCAATTACCTTAAACTTTATTATTTCTTGTTCAAAGTTTTCAATATTTACATGCCCAACATTTTCTAACACATTTCCTTCTGTAATTATATCACCTTCTGCATTATCTTCCTCGGGACCAAAATAACTTACCTCAATTTCTGCACAAATCTTCTTAACATCTAATTCACATCCATACAAAAGAGCACTATTTAACTGTTTAAGTTTAAGTGCTGGACTTTTTGCACTAATTTTCTCATTTTAGTGTGATGCACTGCTAACATCCGGAAGTGATGAAATACACTCTGACATATTTTTTTAGAGAGACATGCCAGAGAATGGCCTTGCAGACCTATTTCCTCACGCACTCTGCATTCATCTAATTCTTGCAACATTTTAATTTTTTTCTTTAGACTTTCTTTAGTGTACTTACGTAAGAAATTGCGAAAGAAATTAATTGAATCCTGTCGTACACTACAAATGCTACTACAATTCCAACTGTAAACAGGAGCATTAGGACGTCCCTGTAAAGCTTCTCTAACCATAACATCTTCTGCATTTCTAACCACAATTTTCTCTTTCTCAATAACACAACCATCCTTCACCTCATACGCTCGACCTGTGGTGTCAACTGCATGCAACAGATCGTTACTTTGAAAGTAACTCTCTTCATTAAAAAATGGCTCAGAAGTTGAAGTATGCATCCACTTCCCAGAAAACACTTTACAAAAATTACTCCTATTTATATGTCTCTTCCATTTACTTTTACTTTTGAAAACTCGAATCGCCTTATTTAAAATATTTATTCTATTAAGTATTAAAATAAATAACTTTCGTTTTGTCTCAAATGCGCGCTCAACAAAAGCCTCTATGTATAGTTTTTTTTTAAGAAAAACAGATCTTTTTTTAGAAACTTTTTCCTTTTGTAATAAATTCGCAACGACTCTGTTGTAAAACATACGCTTCCTGATTTGGCTAAATTGATTGCTCCGGGTTTTACTGTACTGACTTTCATCTTTCCTAATTGCAGTAATATTAGTTTCTTTAACTCCAGATGTCTTTTTAGATGATGAAATCTTTTTCTCCTTCTGAACTTCAATAGTTACATTGTTCCTCCCCAAAATACTTTTCACAAACTTTTTAGTTTGCTTACCAGGAGTACTCTTCTTTGTAACCGTCCTCTCAGTCTTTTAAAATAATTCTGTAGTTTTCTTCTTTAAACTGTACGTCCGCTTGTAGAGTTTCTTTTTTTCAATTCTGGTCGGCATCTTAATTTAAAATTTTGATGAGATTGTGAACCTGTAAGACACAAAAATAACAAATATTATAGTTCAGTACTACCATATACCATACAAATTAAAACCACACATTCATTTTTTAATAAAATACACATATTAACAGAAAATCTCTGAACAAAGTAGTAAATCCTGTAGTGAATTTTCCTTGTAAATTTTTCACACTATATATTTCTTTAAAATTCATAGACAATTTTGAATTTTTTTTTTGAAAGCATACAAACAGTACACTTTTTTCAAAAACTATCGGTCATCATAAGTGTTTTAATCTTTTTTTCTACAATCTCTTTTACACTTCATGAGAACATATCTTATCACTCTCATAAAGCACTTTATTGACGAATATATGAAAAAAGCTATCATCACGAATGGTTTGCTATCATTTTTTTTATTTATTTAAAATTTCATAATTTAAAAGAACTTCTAACATCAGTTCATCAGAAATTTCTTCAACTTCATTATCCTCCTCTTCTATCAGCTCTAAATATGCTGAATCTAAAGAAATGTCCATAAAATAGTCATTGTCATCTTCTTCCTCTCCAACAACCGCGTCTAATATTTCCTCCATTAGTTCATTTATAATTTCAAAATTCACTTCATTTTCTTCCCCAAAAAATTCCATTATTTTTTTCAATAAATTCTTCTTTTTCCTTTTAAAAAAATATAAATATTAAATTATATCTTTGTCCATAAGTGTATAATTAAAAACTACCTTTACTAATTTTTAAACTACAGATAATTTTATAATCTCTAACTTATTAACTCTATAATTTGTAAGATACCACATTCCTCTTGTTTTGAAAAAGAAATTGGCAATATAACTCTAAACATTGACACTTTGTTTTTTTAAAATTAAATAATTACTGTTGATAAAAGACATTTCACTGTAAAATTTATTTTTAGATTTTCTACATATTTGAAATATTTATTACCTGTACAATAATTTTTAGAGACCCATTTCTTTTATTTCATCACTACAAAGTGCAATATAAATATATGCACTCTAAAGAAAAGAATTACACTATACAAACCATTTAATTCACTTTACAGATTACTACTTCCCACAGAGACAGTTCCATTTATATTACAACAGTATACTCACCATGTCAATGTCTTACCATATGCAAAATATCATACTTACCATGAACAACCACCTCATAATAAAACTCTACATTAATATTTTAAAAACTGCCAATACATAGTATATTCACAGATATACAGGAAAATAAACATTACATTTTGATCCATATCATAATACCTCTCTCTAATTAAAAATGGAACACTACCAAACATAATACAACAAGATTTTAGAAATAATGAGCACTTCACAAGTATTACTAAAACAAACCTAAAAGAATTATACTCCAATGATTTCTAAATCTCAACTCCTTGTAAAAGATCACATATCCCAAGCTCATTAAAACATAATTTGAACTGTCAATTGAGAACATTTCAAAAAACATATGTACTATAAGCAGATAGAACCACATGTAAAAAATTTGAGATAAAATCATATTCAAAACATTTACAAATTACTCTTTATTATTTTCATCACCACCCACAGAAATTGCCAAACCATAAAAAGAAACTCACCTGAAAAAAAGAATATATATTCTCAATATATAACTTCGACAGGTTAATCCTTACAGGCACCAAACACTCTAAGAATAGAAAGAATAAAATGTTATTAACTTATAACAAACTTATTTCCTACACACTATACAATCATTATAGCATTGAACAAGCATAAGTAATAAGATTCCCAAAATACTCTCCATTAAAAATAAATACAACATTTCTCATTTATAAAAACATTCTGCCACAGATAGGTCACTTTTCCTTATGTTAAAATTTATGCACCTACAACAGTAGCCTTTGAAAAGTAAAAGGCCATCTCCCAAAACAAAAAAAGCCTTAATAATGAAACATTGCGTCGCCACTGCGTCACTTTTAGCATGGGAAAAGTGACGCACTAGTGGCGCAAGGCCGTCATAAATAAAGCCCCATGTCCATACAGAAAAACTACAGGGCCAGCATTATACACATGCAAGCAATACACTTGCACAGAACCACAAAACACCAGGAGCCACCATGTTAATATATATCCTTAATATAATAAACCTCTGAGAATGGATACATATTTCCGTGGCAAACTCCTTAGCAATATTTAAGTGACTAAATTAAGGCCCGATGTAGGTAGCCCTTTACCGAACCGAATCGGCCGAAAATACTGATTTTCGGCCGTTTCCGATCGGTAAAGGGCTAACGAGATGTAAGGGCACATTTTCGGTAATTTTACCGATTCGCTATCATTACCGAATCGGTATTTACCGAATCGGTAATTAAAGAATTGTTAAGGATTCGGTAACGAATCCAGATGTTGGGACCTACATCCCATTTACCGATTTTGAAATACCGAATCGGTAGTATTCGGTATTTCAAAATCGGTAAATGGGATTTACCTACATCGGACCCCTAAGACTCCTAGAAAATTTATCAAGTCATTATGCTCCTCTCCACTGCATAGCCGGCAACCTAATTCTGTGGAGTTCCTATACGACCGGCAATACTGCTGCATCCAACAGATTACATACATGCACCTCTCACCATTTTGTCGCTTTTGACGCCTTTTTTTCCCCTCGCATACATTCACCTCTCGCCATTTTGTCGCTTTTGGCGCCTTTTTTTTCCCCTCACATACATGCACCTCTCGCCATTTTGTCGCTTTTGGCGCCTTTTTTTCACCTCACACAGTAACATGACACAAACTGGATAGTGCTTCGCATGTAGACAGCTGATTCATAAAGTAATGATGTATAACAACTTGCATTTTCATATATCCTTCCTAAACTAAATGACCAGACACCTTCTTCCACTTATTAAAATATAATATACTTCCTTATAAGAGTGTACAATGTTTTTTTCCAACTATATTCATTTTTCTTCAACTATAGCGTTTGTATTCCATGTACTACTAACAATACCAATTACTGTGTTTTTTGCAATTTCTGTACTCATATTACATAATGATTTGCCTTTAAAACAGTACATTTCCAAATAAACATTTCAAATATTCACGGTTTCTCTTTTAATCCATAATCTCAACTGAAATGATTTCATATTGAAAAAATATTCATGGGTTCCACATACCCTTAACTGTAGACACAGAGGACCTTATTTATGAAGACCTTCCGCCGCCGGTTCCTCATTTTTTAAAATAAGAAAAAGTAACGCACCGGTGGCGCAAGGCCATCATAAATAAAGTCATGAATGTTTTCTTTTCTCGACCTCACTTACTGATACTAGAACCTGCAAGCCAAATACGGCCCGTGAACTCTTTCTTAGTAGGTCGCGCACCGTAAACACAGTTATACCACTGTTAACATTTTTTTTTTACTGTTACTAAGCACCGACACAGTTCCGCTTCACTCAGAGTTAATCACTGCTCCCACGCTTCTACAGGCCAGACGCTATGTCGTATTTCTCTCCTTATCACCCTTTCATCTCCACAATAACAAACAGTTCGCCGCCAGCCACCAGAGAACAGACTCAGATGCAGAGGCACCAAAGAGTGAAATACGACATACCCTCTGCTCTGAGAAAGCAACCAAGCAGTACTTGAGAACGAAAACATTCAGTAGCGCTTTAAAAATACCAATGCAATTATATAATTATTTTTTTGAAAACGTTCCAATCACTTTAATAGGACTATCTGTGTGTGCCTCCACAGCAAACTTCCTCAGGCCGGATTGAAGGCAAACACACAGACAATAAGATAACACAGGGCAACGGAGATGCAAAACAGAAGGGACATGAAGATGGAGTCAAACAGCAGAACTGAGAGAGATATTTTTATGCTCCGTTTCCAACCTCAATGTACGAACACATTTACTACACAAATCTCTATACAACCTCATGGTCAAAACTTTTCATTTTATTTCACTCGACCACCTCCCTCACCCCACCAGTGCAAATGACGACCAGAAACCGCACTATAATTTTGACGTCTAACAGAAACTTTGTGAATACCTTAATCATTACCACTTTAACCCCCTTCCCCGACCCTCTCGCCCCACCCCCACCAGTGCAGGCCACGGCCACCAACCAGCCTGAAATGTTGTCGACTGACAAAAAGTTTACGAATTCATTAACTATTACCATTTTTTCACAACGGTATCACTAGTAATTAACCATTTCTCTCTCTTTCCGCATTGTCTGTGTCTCTGCTAATATTATTTCTTCATATCCTCAACAACTTCTCTCATTATATATAAACGCTTCAAAATTACAAAAATAATTACTCTATATTAAAAACATTTTTTACTGCGTATTCAACATTTAAATGGAAGAAATTACTTTTACAAATACAACACATTACGACAGCCATAAATTAGTTTTCACATGGAAAATCAATGATTGTTTCTGATTAAACTATATTATACGATACATGACAAAACAAACAGTTACGCACTTACCTTTACCAATGCTTTGAACGATGTACAACAGTGAAAGTCACAAAACAGATATTCGTTAGCGGAACTCTGAATATTGCTTCTATCACTGCAACCAAAATTCAATGGCACAGATATCCAGTCAATACACACTCATATAACTCTCTTCAACCAATCACATTTCCTGACGCAAAATTATAAAATCAAATTTACATTTCAATTGGTTCTCCTTCACAATATTTTCAGACTCACGTGAGAGACACCCATCACCAACTGCCATCTCCGGCTGTTTCCATGGTAACACCTCATTCTGCACCTTGCTGAAGGCACAGGTCAAAAGTTCATATCTCAACGTTCTACAACAAACTAAGAAGACTGTTTTCCCTCCAGAAACACCTGCCAATCCACAACTCAGTTACATGTCTTTTTTTCACACCCAATAATACTTTTCGTTTAACATAAACATTAATATGCAACGTACTCTTCAATCTCCACTTATTATAATCAACCAATCATTTTTATTTTATTAACCACACCCAGCCTCTTCCTTTTTTTATTTAGAATTTCAACTTGTAACTACCATTCCACTTCCAGAACCGATCGGACGACGACTACAAATCCATTAAAAATGAAGGTCTGGCTAATAGGACACAGTTATATTCACTGGAGTGAAAAATATGCACTAAGGAGACGAATTTGCAACCTCGGCTTACCAAATGTACACATAACATGGATTGGCAAAAGAGGATTGAAATGTCACCAATTGATTTCATTGGTGAAAACTTTTATGCATCTCCCAGAACCAGACCTTATAATTGTGCACTTTGGTGGGAACGATCTAGGCACAATCACTGGGGTAGGTCTGGAAATGCTTCTAAAAGACACCTTTCGACAATTGATAACACTTTTTCCTCGATCTGCCTTGGTATATTCCAATATATGCCAAAGACAGAAATGGAATTGGTCCAATCAACATTGTGCACAAATTGAGAAAGCAAGGAGACATGTAAATAAATCTGTTTCTGCTTTCCTCAGAGATTATAGCATGGGTTCTATTTACCACAACAACTTGCGATACCACATGCAAGACGTCTATAGGAGAGACGGTGTTCATTTCACGAATGAGGGAAACACAATCTTCCTCTGCAACATCAGGCTCTGCATCGGTACTTACTTATAAATGCTGAAAACACTCAATTAACACAAGGGCTCTTTTCAGAGCCACCTTATATCTAAGCACTCAAACTTCTAATTTATCTCCATTTTCACACTCTTGTGAATAGGTGTGCGCGACCGGGTGCGCGCACCCCGTTATTTTTTCCCGAAAAAAAAATATATTTTTTCGCGTTTAAGGGCCTTACTACACACCCCGAGAAAACCTATGCAGCAAGACAATCTCTACCTTCTCCCCTTTCCATGTTTCAACGCTATGAAATGAACAATATATTTACTCGCAGTGACAAAATGGCGGACAAAACTTCCTTATTTCCTTCGAATCGAACGTTAACAGACGTCACGCAGCAAAAAAAAATTCCGCTCACGCGCTGCCGCCTGGGTGCGCGCACGTGTGCGCGCCTATAGATATATAATTGACTTTAACTTTAATTTTCTCAACAACTACTGAACGGATTTACACCATTCCAAAAAAAGCGTAATCTGCGAACAGGACTCTACAGTTTTGCCAAATTTCTTATAAATCCATTCAGCCGTTCGACCTGTAGCCGAGTCTAAAGGTCCTATGGAAAATAACATGGAGAAAACACGTTTTGGGACCCCCCTTTTATCTCAGCCCCCACTTCACCAATCCCCCCCAAACTTTCAGGAAATGAGCGCAGCGCACCGAGCCATCTTCTTTGAGAAATTCACAAAGATTCATCTACCAGGGCCAAAGTTATTCCAAATAGAATAGAATAGAAAGGATTTCCTATGGAAAACAATCCTAACTATAACTACCTACTGGCGACCGGCAGTAGGTAATATATATATATACATATATATATATATATATATATATATATATATATAGTGATATATATATATATATATATATATATAGTGATATATATATATATATATATATATATATATATATATATATATATATGTATATATATATATATATATATATTACCTACTGGCGGCCACCAGTAGGTAGTTATAGTTAGGACCTAGTTTCCATAGGAAATCCTCAACATTCTATTTGGAATAACTTTGGCCCTGGTTGAAGAATCTTAGCGAATTTCTCAAAGAAGATGGCTCGGTCCGCTGCGCTCCTTCCCTAAAAGTTTGGGGGGGATTGGTCAAGTGGGGGCTGAGATAAAAGGGGGGTCCCAAAACGTGTTTTCTCCATGTTATTTTCAATAGGACCTTTAGACTCGGCTACAGGTCGAACGGGTGAATGGATTTATAAGAAATTTGGCAAAACTGTACAGTCCGGCTCGCAGATTACGCTTTTTTTGGAATGGTGTAAATCCGTTCAGTAGTTGCTGAGGAAATTAAAGTTAAAGTCAATTATATATCTATACGCGCCCAAACGGCTGCACGCGCGAGCGGAATTTTGCTGCGTGACGTCTGTTAACGTTCGATTCGAAGGAAATCAGGAAGTGTTGACCGCCATTTTGTCATTGCGAGTAAATATATTGTTGATTTCAAAGTGTTGGAATATGGAAAGGGGAGAAGGTAGAGATTGTTTTGCTGCGTAGGTTTTCTCAGGGTGTGCAGTAAGGCCCTTAAAGGCGAAAATATATATATATATATTTTTTTTAAAGTTGCGTGGTGCGCGCACTCGGTCGCGCACACCTTTTTACAAGAGTGTGAAAATGGAGATAAATCAGAATTTTGAGTGCTTAGATATAAGGTGGCTCTGAAAAGAGCCATTGTGTTAATTGAGTGTTTTCTGCATTTATAAGTAAGTACCGATGCAGAGCCTGATGTTGCAGAGGAAGATTCTGTTTCCCTCATTCGTGAAATGAACACCGTCTCTCCTATAGACGTCTTGCATGTGGTATCGCTAGTTGTTGTGGTAAATAGAACCCATGCTATAATCTCTGAGGAAAGCAGAAACAGATTTATTTACATGTCTCCTTGCTTTCTCAAATTGTGCACAATGTTGATTGGACCAATTCCATTTCTGTCTTTGGCATATATTGGAATATACCAAGGCAGATCGAGGAAAAAGTGTCATCAATTGTCGAAAGGTGTCTTTTAGAAGCATTTCCAGACCTACCCCAGTGATTGGGCCTAGATCGTTCCCACCATAGTACACAATTATAAGGTCTGGTTCTGGGAGATGCATAAAAGTTTTCACCAATGGAATCAATTGGTGACATTTCAATCCTCTTTTGCCAATCCATGTTATGTGTACATTTGGTAAGCCGAGGTTGCAAATTCGTCTGCTTACTGCATATTTTTCACTCCTGTGAATATAACTGTGTCCTATTAGCCAGACCTTCATTTTCAAGGGATTTGTAGTCGTCCTCCGATCGGTTCTGGAAGTGGAATGGTAGTTAGAAGTTGAAATTCTAAATAAAGAAAAAGGAAGAGGCTGGGTGTGGTTTAAAAAATAAAAATGATTGGTTGATTGTAAGAAGTGGAGATTGAACAGTACGTTGCATGTTAATGTTTATGTTAAACGAAAAGTACTATTGGGTGTGAAAAAAAAAGACATGTAACAGAGCTGTGGATTGGCAGGTGTTTCTGGAGGGAAAACAGTGTTGTTACTTTGCTGTAGAACGTTGAGATATGAACTTTTGACCTGTGCCTTCAGCCAGGTGCAGAATGAGGTGTTACCATGGAAACAGCCAGAGATGGCAGTGGGTGATGGGTGACTTTTATGTGACATCGAAAATATTGTGAGGGAGAACCAACTGAAATGTAAATGCTTATGTTACGCGCTCCGCGCCGCGCCCCGGATTGCTTCCGGGAAGCTGCGCTTCACGCCTCGCGCACCGGAGCACTTCCGGTTGCGCTAACGCGGCGCGTCATATGACGGATTAAGCAACAATGCGATACGTCGTTGGGGCTCCACCGGAACTGATCGAATTGGTAGTCTACAGTGTTTCTGGATGTTTCAGACTGAAGCTGGCGTCAGCATGAGAGCACCCCGTGGCTACGTCGTGGCCATTCCGCGAGCAATCATGGCAGTCGCTCCCCACCGTAAGTCTGCAGGAGTCGGGGGCCTCGGTGACTCTTGTAGAATCTTCAAGGCTGAGGGGACGCTTTTGGGAATGGGGCTCATGCCCTAGCAGTCAAGCGTCCGAGTTCCAGGGTTGCCCAGAGCCATCCTTGCAGGCCAGGCCCAAGTCTGTGGAGCCGACCGCCATTTCCTGAGCTCCGTGGCAGCCGCCTGTCGCTGTATCGGAAGAGTGGGTGCAATTCAGCCGGATGGCGGGTGAGACGGTGTAATAGCAAGAGCAGGCGTAATTCAGCTGGCCGAGCGAGGCACTGTGCCGCAGGAGCAGGCGGAACTCAGCTGGCCGAGTGAAGCGCTGGGGTGTAGCTAAGAAACCTCCACCTGGTGAGGTGGGAGAGGCTCGTTCGCGCCGCCTCTCCCTTCCAGTGCACCCCACGCCGTCTCCTGGCACAGGTATATGTGATGGTCAGACCAGGGCACCGCAGGACGTGTCTTCAGGTCAAACGGATTGTGGGACAAGGTCCAGAATGGAAGAGGCATCAAAAGGCAAGAAGTTCCGCCTGACCCCCGGGAGCCGGCCGCCTATGTCGGGGGCGATCTCAGGCCATACCAGGGGAACAAGACTTGGGGAGGGGGCAGGAGCCAAGCGCCCCCTCTGAAGGACTGGGTTCTTTTGGACCCAGCGGTGCCAGGGCACAACACCTGAAACCTTCGTGGGTAACCTGCTCCGGCGTACAAGTCACAGAGACACGGGACACTTCCTTCGGCGTCAAAGATTCAAGGTTTATTTGCTGCAGGGAACACAGAAGTCACAGGAAGTACATCGAGTGTAGTTCGGGGAGACTGCTTCAAATTGGTTCTGTGGATCGCTCCTTTTATACAGTTTTTACCCATAAGACAACATGGTACACAAAGGTTTACAACTCGGTTCCCACCATCATCCCCCAGAGGGGTCGCTTTGGTCGCTTTCAAACACATGAGGTCCGGATCATAAGTGCGGAAACATTTGGCGGTTCCCAACTGTAAAAACCCATCTTCCCACCATTAGCAAATTCCAATCAGCAGTAAAGTAGATCGAAATAGGAACAAAGACAGGTGCAGAGGAAGACGGAGACAGTGGGGAGATCGGAAAGGGTGTGAAAGGGGAGGTAACGGGAAAGCACGAGATACAGGCATCAAAGGGACGTGCCTAATGAGATGCACGGCTGAGACAATAAGCCTGTGCGACAAGATGAGCCTCGAGCGGCGCCACCTGCCTTACAGTAGCATCCCCCTCGTCATAAAGACACAAAAAGAACATGTGTCTTCCGCAGATAGCTTGGGAGTCCCAGGGTCGCGAAGCGGACAGCGTCCGTTCGCTGGCTACTTGAGGGCAAGAGACAAAATGGATGCCGTATCTAAGATGGAACCCGTGGGTACAGATGAAAAACCCACATAACAAACGAACGGTTTAAGTTAGCACAGCGAAACTGCGCACACTTACTAAACTCGTCATTTGCGGTTCATAGATACCAGACTCGACCATATTCGTGCGAGTCGAAAACACCACTTACAATTGTCACGGAACCTCAGACGCTCCTTTTGCCCTCATGTAGGCAAGCACTAGTCGGAATCATATTCGATATTCATCAGACCATCGAGATGTTGTTGTAGCATAGCTCTGTCCAACCGAGTCCCCTTGGTAACAGATGGTTGTCTCATACACGTTGTAGCACAGAGGCCACATAAGGCAGGACCACACTGTACACAAAGGCAACACGTGAACAGGAACACTACCACAACTCCGATGATCATCAGAATCTTCCAACCCCAAGTCGACATCAGGCCCCAAAACCATCCAAGTAGCGTCCAATCCCCTACATCCACGTGTATGGATTCGGAGATCTTATGCAACTTCGAGATGGCTTGATAAACAGTAGGAGCATTATCTGGAATGAAAATGCAGCAGCTCGAATGGATCACCTTACATACCCCACCGCGATCCGCTAAGACGACATCTAAAACCATACGGTTTTGTAACGTCATAAGTCTCTCCGCCTGAAGTTCTGTGGTGATATTACCAAGGGCACTGGCAGTAATATTAGCTGTCGATTCTACCACTCGAGTCAACTGTCTCAGGTTCCTACTATTAACCATAGGTCCCCAAAACGGAAGGAAACCCTTGAAAAAGTCTCCTGCCTCTTGACCGGCAGTATCTTCTTCGCTAATTATGCCTCGTACAACTCTAGTCTTATGATAATCGGCATCTACAGTGAACGTCGGAGGCAACAGATTTGCAATGAAACATGTACCCATAAAGTCTGTGGGCAACCATGTGTATGCACGATCATGACAGATAAAGTAAGTACCCTTGGCGGCCAGAAATACAGGGGACGGGGTCATTGGTACAACGTAGGTTTCAGTGCAAGCACTGTCTCCAAATCGGGCTTGCGGACCTTGGCCACGACCCATGAGACACAGATTACCAGTGTGGGGTACGACCCATATTGGAGGCGAGCTTTTAAGCTGCTTTTCACTAGTGAACATACTGTATTCCCCTCTACTTAGGACCCTATAAGCTCGTACCTCTTCTTCAGGGATAAGGAAAGGATCATGGATCTCATCTTCCATATCCTCTATTGCCATTGATAGCAGCTTCTGATACGAGGTAGGACCGGAGTTGGGGGAACGTGGTTCTCGATTGGGGTGGAAACCCAGTGCGCTTCGAAACATTGTTTGGAATGCTCGAGCTGACCCTTGGGAACTATACGGTAACACCAGATACGGAATTCCCTTACCCGTAGTATGTGGCATCAGCCCACACACCCAACAATTAGTAGTGTTAACCACTAACTGATGCTGATGGAGGAGCTGAATAAAGGAATTGTTGCGAAATTCTACACGTCTAGCCTGCTCGTGTTCCGGTAACATGTGAAAGGAATGAGGAGAAGCAGTAGTGGTAAGATTAGGGTGAGGAGTAGGAGTAGGGGTAGCAGGTAAGAAGTAAGACATAGTGTAATACACCCCACCTGTCAAAAATGCAGAAGCAGTCAGAAACAACACAAACAATTGAAATATAAAACATTTGGTACGACTGAGTTGCTGCAGCTTGAATCTGTATGCCTGAGTTCCTTCCAAATCATTCAGCTTCGAGAATGCCATTCCCTACGACCGTCCGCAACGTTTCTTGACGCACTTCGTTCTGTGCAGCAATAGTCAATCCCCAGGAGTTCCTAGGAACCGACGGCCTTTAACCTAGCGTCAAGACCTACTGTCCAGAAGGAAGTACGCGCGCGGCCCTACGGCCTTCAATACACAATATGTATATATATTAGCACAATATTTCTCAGCTGTGGAAGAAAAGAGATACAAGGAAAAAGCTCGACATATGTACAAAAAAATTCAATGATATAAATATTCAAAATTGATCATGGGAAACGAGGATATTGCAGTTGTCAATTACAGCAACGCAAGAAAATTTTATTTGTCCTTAGTGTGAGATCGCAAAGAATATCGATGTTTCCCGGGACGTGTCTGCTCGTCGAACAAAGGATCCGTTGAAGAGACAGCGTCCTGCTGACCAGTTCGTTGATCTGGTCTTGAGTCTTTTGCTGACAAATGTTCAATAGTGGCTTTCTGCTGCGCTGAGGGTTCTCCAACAAGCTGTGCGTTGCTAAAAGGTACAAACGCCGACAATGTTTCTGTCTCTGTTGACGCAATGCCTTTCCTTACCCACGGGTCTGCCGGCAGAGGAATGGGGACTCGCTTACAATGGGTAGCATGTACCCAATTTTTCCGCCCCTCGAGACGAACGGCAGTCCTCGTGGCCAGGAGTACCTGGTACGGTCCGGTGAATCGGGGGTCCAGATTATTCTTGCGTGAGAAGTTACGGGTAACCACCCAATCCCCGGGCTGGAGCTGGTGGCCTGGACCCTCCGTCTGCGTTGGCAAGGCGTCGTAAACCTGTTGGTGAATTAACCTCAGTTTAGCAGTCAAATCATGCAAATAATCAATCAACATCGGATACTCAAGATCAGAGAATATTCCCGGCCTAGGAACCCCCCACACATTCGCAGGACGGCCGAACACTATCTCATAGGGACTGAGCCCTATACGGGAGTGTACAGTCGCCCTAGTTGATAGTAATGCTAGAGGCAAAGCATCAGGCCACGAAAGTCCAGTCGTAGCCTGAATCTTCGCTAGCTTTAGTTTAAGGGTGCCATTGTACCCTTCAACCAATCCAGCTGACTGGGGATGATTGGCGCTATGGAATTTTTGATTAATTCCAAGGCCCTTACACACACTCTTCATCACACTTCCAACGAACTCACTTCCGTTATCTGACCACACGACTCTAGGCATTCCATACCGAGGAAAGTATTCCTTCAGTAGGATTTTCGCAGTAGACAAAGCAGTATTATCTTTGAGGGGATAGGCCTCGATCCATCGGGAGAATGCGCAAACCACAACCAAAACGTATTTCAGGTTATTGCATCGCTCCATATGGATGAAGTCCAATTGGATCACCTCAAAGGGATACGAAGGAGGAGCAAAACTGCCAGAGGGAGTTGGGGTTCCTTTGCCGGGATTGTACATTAGACACACCATACAATTCTTCACCAAACGTTCAGCACACTTTGTAATACCATCATTCTTCCACACATCGGCCAACAACTTGCAAATGCCTTTCGCGCTAATATGTGCTAACCCATGTGCCATTGTCACAACGGCCAGCACATACGCATCAGGCAACATCCATCTTTTCTGATCCGACAAATCAATCCAACAACCATTCGCATCCAACTGTCCCGTACTTTCTTTCCACTTCGTTTTTTCAGTGTCGGTGGCCTCATTCTGAATTGCTTTCACGCTCTCAAAAGTATCTACACACATACTTGATTCTGTAGGCCACCTAACCGAACTCGTCACATACATTCGAGTGCTAAGGTTCCGGGCAGTCTCCTTAGCAATCTCATCTGCAAACGCGTTACCACGACCAACATCATCCGTCACTTTACGATGCGCACTACACTTAACAATCGCAACTTGTGCAGGCAACGTCAATGCATCCAAAAGATCGTTCACAAGCTGGCCATGCTGTATTTTCGTACCATGCGACGTCAAGAAACCACGCTCTCGCCACAATCGTCCAAAACTATGTGTTACACCGAAAGCATACTGGCTATCGGTGTACACATTCACACGTTTCCCTTTTGCTAACACACATGCTCTAGTGAGAGCAATCAGTTCTGCAGCTTGGGCAGAATTCTGACTCAATCTCGCGGTCTCAACAACAGTATTCAACGTTACAACAGCATAAGCAGTAGTCACATCGCCATTCGGCAACTTAAAACATGACCCATCCACATACAAAGTGCCGTCCGGATTCTCCAATGGGGTGTTTTTAAGGTCCACTCGACCCTTTGTTTCCTCTTCCGTCCGCAAGTAACAGTCATGTTCTGTTACTTCATCTGACTCTGCACTAATTGGTAACAAAGTTGCCGGGTTTAGGACATTGCAACGTTTTATCTGAATATGGCTTGCCAAGAGCGTCAATTCGTACCCAGATAACCTCGCACTCGTCAAGTGCTGAGTTTTTGTACGATTCAACAGAGTATCGACTGCATGCGGAACCATCACCGTAAGCATATTATCCATGACCAATCCTGCTGATTGTCGGATGGAGACCGCAGCTGCCGCAGTTGCTCTCAAACAACTCGGCAATGCTCTAGCTACTGGGTCTAAGGTCGAGGAAAAATATGCACATGGACGTTGCTTACCACCAAAAGGTTGCGTTAAGACACTCAAAGCACAACCTTCCCTCTCGTGAACATATAACGTGAACGGTTTACTGTAATCAGGGGTACCTAACACAGGAGCCGAACACAATGAATCACGTAATTCAGAAAAACTTTTCTGACATTCATCCGTCCATGGTAAAGGAGTTGAAACATCCTTGCACGTAAGAGCCACCAATGGTTTCGCTAGCAATGAAAAATTAGGAATCCACTGCCTGCAGTACGACGTGATACCTAGAAAGGCACGCACATCTCTTTGGGTTTGTGGCACAGCCATCCGCGCAATCGCTGCAATTCTTTCTGGGGTCAATCTCCTTCCCTCCTTTGACAATAAGTGACCTAGATAGGTTACTTCGTAACAACAATATTGGAGTTTAGAAGGTGACACCTTGTGATTTAACTCACAGAGATATTGTAGCAACGACACCGTAGCAATTTTGCAAATGTCCTGAGTATCAGCAGCTACCAATAAGTCATCGACGTATTGGATTAAGGCCGCACCAACCGGCAACCTAAACGCATCCAGTTGTCCCTTCAAGGCTTGACTGTAAATAGACGGACTTTCACAGTAGCCCTGAGGAGCGCGTTTAAACCGGAAGCTACGCCCACCGAGAGAGAAACCGAAAAGGTCCCTGCTCTCTTCGGCAATCGGGATGCTGAAAAACGCATTTTTCAAATCAATCACCGAAAACCATGATGCAGTAGCTGGAATCAGAGTCAGTAGCGCCATGATGTCAGGCACAACAGGAAATTGAGGAACCACAATTTTATTTACCTCCCGTAAATCGATAACAAAACGATAAACAGGCGGTTTTGTAGGATCAGTACGTTTAAGAATGGGCAATACAGGGCTGTTGCACACGTTTCCCCGAGTCTCCTCAATAACATCTTTCTCGATCAAATCATAAATGATCGCTAACAATGCTCGTTCACCATCAAGGGAGATACGATATTGGGGAATACGTGGCAGCCGCACATTAGCTTTCAGCTGAACAACATAAGGGGAGATATCAAGCAGGCCCACATCATTTGGACCCGTCGCCCACAAAGACGCAGGAAGAGAACTCAATTCCGGTGGAAGCCTATCGAGAGACAAATACATAGGAGAGACAACCCTCTCTCCTAATGTAAGCTTTACACCCGCAGGAGAACAATACAGTGTTGCATACAAACGTTTAAGTAAATCCAGACCCAAAAGATTTTCACCGCAACCAGTGGTCAAAATCAACGGAGCTTCGAGCTCACGTGGCCCAATTTGAAGGGGCAAAGGGCGTGAAACTGGATTGCTAACGGGGGCGCCAGAGAATCCAACGGAGACATTTGTTAAGCCAGACAAAGGTGCGCCAGGGAGTTTCGAATGCCTAATAGAACTTTTCGCTGCACCAGTGTCCAACAGAAAAGGCTCAACGACGCCCGATGTAGCAACTGCGACGTAAGGCCCTCTCTGATCAACCGGAACTGATACCACTCCCTCTCCTTGTCTTCGGCTGTCCTAGTAATTACTGTCGTCAGTTCCCTGATCGACGTAATAATCATCTACATTGTACTGCGCAGATCGTCCTTGCGATGATCCACGTTGATCGAAACAATTATTAGAATTAGATGAATTGTCTGAGCGATCATTTTGAGCACCACGACCTCTACCACGTGATGCCTGCTGTGCACCACCACGGCCTCCTTTGGACGAATTACCACTATTACGTTCATTCAGAGCAGGACAATTGAATTTGATGTGTCCCTCTTGTCTACAATAAGCACATTGATTATACCCTAACGAGGATCTTTGGAAAGAGGAATCGTTACGCGACTGTGATCTATTCGATTGAGACTGCGACCTATTCTGTTGAGGCGCATTCTGATTGGAACGCGGCGGATACGCTTGTTGCAACAGCACTTTAGTTTTCAGCTCTTTTGTCTTTTTGTCAGCACGGTCATTCTCTTCTTTCTCCCTATTTTCGTAATATTGTGCCGTAGCCAATATCTGAGCTGCAGTAGAAACGGCCCATGCACTTTCCGAATTCTTTAATTTATAGCTCAAATCGGGCACCAAGTTCGACACAAATTTATCCACGAACAACCTCTGTCCACCCTCAGTACCCATATCCTGTCCACTATGATCAATGAATGCTTCTTCAAACCTCGTAAAGAAGTCGGAAACACTCTCATCTTTCTTTTGCTTACAAGCTGACAACTTGTCCCAATTTACCCTCGTAGCTGGCATGAGAGTCTTCATTAATGTTATTATCCGCTGAGGAAGAGCAGTAATCAATTGATCGGGCTTAGTAGCAGCCACATGTCCAGCATCTGCCGCTGTAAGGGCAGCCCAATCACCACCTAATTCATTTGCGTGATCTTGGTGACGAATCTTAGCCCATACCGGCTGCGGTACGACATTGCCAAACAACATGTCGATATCGGCAAGATTCATCACCGTAGCATCTACGAGCTGCGATAATTCCTTATAATACCCTGTAGGATTTTTACGAGGATCGGGCAAAGATTGCTTCACCTGAAGCACTTCCGATCGTTTCCATGGAAGGTGTATCCATACTCTCTCAAAATGTGCCGGTACTGGATGGGCAGCATTAGTATTATCAAGTGGTACCCAAACCGGCGGAACTTCGCGCATAGGATATTGGCCAGACTCATCTTGTCTTTCAATATCCTCAACAAACAGTGCATGAGGAATGGGAGTGGGACGAAGGGATAGCAACTGCTCAATAGCACGTCGGACATTGGTATCTACTATTAGTCCGGTTGCGAACTGAAGCCGAAGGTTAGACAGGGCGGTCAGCACCTCGTCAGGCGCATTGGCCGCTATCTGATCATGTAGTAACTTGCACATTTCGTCAAACACATATCTCTGAGTCGGTATGTTGAATTGACTAAATGTTTCAAGAACGATTCGGGGTGGATTTCTCTGCGGATTGTCCATCCAACCCATCGCCATATTATATAGCGCAGCGCGTTCCCTGTTACCAGGAAGCTGGCTACGTCTCTGAGGACCATCAGAACCAGCAGACCCAAAAACAGGTCCAAGCGACTGAAAAAAACTTGGTGCAATAGGAGAATTACGACTACGAGTAGAGGGAGAGAGATAAGACACAGGACTAACAAGAGAAGGAGTAGAAACAGTAGGAACAACAGGGGTTAACAACACAGGAGCAGTAGCGGGAGCAGGAGTATGTGGAAGCGGAGGAGCAGTAGGAATAGAAACAGACGAAGGAGCAGGAACAGTCGGAGGAACGGGTGCAGGTTGAGGAACTGGTGGAGGAACAATAGGTGGAAGAGCAGGTACGGCAGGGACCACAGGAACTGCGGTACCCTGTACGTACGGAGGTGGCGATTTCATAAGGTAGGACATTAAAGGATCCTCAACTGCCTCGTCCTTCTTATCCGACTCCGTAGGTAAAGCAGGATAACATTTATCTATGGTCATACGCTGTAATCTCTCAAACACTTCCTTATCCTTCTCCTCCTTATCATGCTGAAACTGCTCAGCTTTTTTTACAATGGTAGCAACATTATCTCGCTGACTACGTTTATTTTGTCTGATTTCTTTCTGTCGGGCTTCTTTGCGCCACAACCGAAAGGCATCAAACATGGCCGGCCTTGATTTACGTTCGAACAACTTCATTTCTAGGTTATCCAAGATGGACGCCTCGAAGCTACCGTGAGGTGGCCAACGAAGATCGCCATCTTTCTTTGTATATTTAATCCAATAATCATTAAAAGCAATCGGGCCTAGCCCATGTTTGCTATACAAGTCATAAGTAGGAGTTCCAACTGGAGGTATCGGACACGAGTCCTCCAGCAGGGAATCCGCACCACAAGGTCTGAAACAACTGAACAAAGTACTATGACCAGGCATCTTGCACACTAGCCGAGTTTCACAAACTTCAAGGATTACGGGATTTACCAAGTCCCAGCAAAGAACAAAACCCTCGGTTTTTGGCGGCTGCAGTCGTCAAACAAATACAACAACAAAGTACGCTAGCAAAGTGTCACCGACAAAAACACTCACGCAGCGTGCACAACAAAGACACTCACTAAAGTGTCAACAACCAAGGACTATGGGAGCGACCCACAAATACTTAACTCAAAGATCGATGGCGTCACCAGGAAGGCCCGTTTATCGTCTCGCTCTACCAAGGTCTACGCCAGGCGCCAAAACAGGTCTACAGTCAGGGCAGCAGTCCGTCGCAGCCGTCAGGAGGCGGGAATCTTCGCGGGAAAAGTCTTCGGGCCACTTATTTCGACAACAGGATCGATGAAGCGGGGTGCACCTTCCCTCGGAGATTTCACACGAAGTTCCTCACGATCGTCGGGCTTGGACCGGTACCACTGATGTAGCCCCACGTTGGGCGCCAACTGAAGGACTGGGTTCTTTTGGACCCAGCGGTGCCAGGGCACAACACCTGAAACCTTCGTGGGTAACCTGCTCCGGCGTACAAGTCACAGAGACACGGGACACTTCCTTCGGCGTCAAAGATTCAAGGTTTATTTGCTGCAGGGAACACAGAAGTCACAGGAAGTACATCGAGTGTAGTTCGGGGAGACTGCTTCAAATTGGTTCTGTGGATCGCTCCTTTTATACAGTTTTTACCCATAAGACAACATGGTACACAAAGGTTTACAACTCGGTTCCCACCATCATCCCCCAGAGGGGTCGCTTTGGTCGCTTTCAAACACATGAGGTCCGGATCATAAGTGCGGAAACATTTGGCGGTTCCCAACTGTAAAAACCCATCTTCCCACCATTAGCAAATTCCAATCAGCAGTAAAGTAGATCGAAATAGGAACAAAGACAGGTGCAGAGGAAGACGGAGACAGTGGGGAGATCGGAAAGGGTGTGAAAGGGGAGGTAACGGGAAAGCACGAGATACAGGCATCAAAGGGACGTGCCTAATGAGATGCACGGCTGAGACAATAAGCCTGTGCGACAAGATGAGCCTCGAGCGGCGCCACCTGCCTTACAGTAGCATCCCCCTCGTCATAAAGACACAAAAAGAACATGTGTCTTCCGCAGATAGCTTGGGAGTCCCAGGGTCGCGAAGCGGACAGCGTCCGTTCGCTGGCTACTTGAGGGCAAGAGACAAAATGGATGCCGTATCTAAGATGGAACCCGTGGGTACAGATGAAAAACCCACATAACAAACGAACGGTTTAAGTTAGCACAGCGAAACTGCGCACACTTACTAAACTCGTCATTTGCGGTTCATAGATACCAGACTCGACCATATTCGTGCGAGTCGAAAACACCACTTACAATTGTCACGGAACCTCACCTCCGAGTCCGCGTTTCTTGGACCCTGAAGTATGGCACTCAACATCCAGAACTTATGACATTTGTGCAAGGCAGGGACATCGAAGCCTCTCAGGGACCAAGTATATCCAGAGTCCTTCCTACAGAAGGTGGTGGGGGTGGCGGCATTAGCAAGGCATCCCCCCACACAACTTGTCGGACCCTGAAGTATGGCACTCAACATCCAGAACTTATGACATTTGTGCAAGGCAGGGACATCGAAGCCTCTCAGGGACCAAGCACATCCAGAGTCCTTCCTACAGAAGGTGGTGGGGGTGGCGGCATTAGCAAGGCATCCCCCCACACAACTTGTCGGACATGACCTCTGGATGTACTGGGTGTTCAATTTCAGAATTGAACCTACTAAGAAGCAATTAGAAGTGTTGTTTTCATGTTGCAGTAGGCTGCCATGTAAATAGTTATTTAATAAAACGTTTTATCCTGTTACTTTGCTGGTGTGTTGTATATATTTATAATATTTGCATAGTGTGTGTCGTTATTTTGGGTGGGGTGGGCGGCGGAGCCGAGCTGTCTTGCAGCCATCATGGCGTCGAGCTCGGTTCCTCTCTCTAGTTTCATGTTTTTTCTAACGATTTATATGTTATAGTTTGCTAGCACGATACAGCGGATAGTCCGCATTTTATATATATGTCCTTTTTATTAGGGGGGTCCTCCGGTGGAGTCGGACGATCTACCTCTAATAAACGGTCCGGGTTGAACCAACTACCAACAAACGGGGCAGAGATAGGCATGACGGGTTACAAAGGGGACAAAAGTGTGCACTACCTATCCTTCACTATCTGCAAAAACTAAACAGAGTATTGCGACTTTATGCTTATTTGTGAACAGAGAATGACCCAAAGAGAACCAATTTCGAACAATCATAGGCTATTGGCAGTGGGCAGAGAGGCCATGACACAGAAAATGGCTGTTACTTACGTGCATGATGGGGCCTAAAAGGGACTAGATGGCGTGGCCACTGTTTCGCGACTTTCACTTTACTTTTAACAATGGCTGTGGTGAACCTAAATGAACGCCGCTTATGTATACCTAATTTTAGTCATTTTCCACAAAAAAGCTTTTGATATTTGCTAATAAAAAACCAAAGAAAATCACTGAAAAAACCATAGGTTATAGACCATATATAGTTAAATATCTGAAGTCCATCTCTGCACTCGATGGAGATACAGGTCGTCGATCAGAAGATGTGCTGGCCACCTCTAATGGTAATAGCGTGGCCAGGGCTCTTGTCGTTGCCTCTGCAAATTGCAGAGGGTGCACTTGTTTGACATGCCGCACCATGGTATGTATGGAAAAGGAATATTTTTTTGCTGGATTTTTTCTTGAGAGAACCAAGTCACATATCGTGCAGGTTACTTTTGGTGCATTCACTTTCTTTTGATCTTCAGGATAAGTGAAAAATTGCCAGATGAAAGATTTATTTTTTCTTATTAAAGGTAGTCGATCATTTTGGTCAGATTCGGAAGATGAATGAGATACGGTAGCCATTTCACCAAAGTCTTCCGAAAGATGTAGGACGTTGTTCTCTCTTGAGAGTAGAAAAGATAGTGAGGGAAGTGGGTGGAGTGCTGTGTGTAAATTCCAGAATTGAAACTATTAAGAACCAATTGAAAGTGTTGTTTTCATATTGCAGCAGGCTGCCATGTAAATAGTTATTTAATAAAACGTTTTACCCTGTTACTTTGCTGGTGTGTTGTGTATCTTTATAATATTTGTCGTTATTTTGGGTGGGGTGGGCGGCGGAGCCGAGCTGTCTTGCAGCCATCATGGCGTCGAGCTCGGTTCCTCTCACTAGTTTCATTTTTCTCATGAGGGGTTGTTCCTAATTTTTCTATTTTAGCGAGGTCAAAAAAAGATCTCATCAGTGGCCTACTGATTTTGCTCGATTCCTTTTGTTTTTTCTAACGATTTATATGTTATAGTTTGCTAGCACGATACAGCGGCTAGTCCGCATTTTATATATATGTCCTTTTTATTAGGGTGTCCTCCGTGTGGAGTCGGACGATCTACCTCTACTAAACGGTCCGGGTTGAACCAACTACCATCCTGATTTTGTATATCTTCTGAGCTGGATTTAAGCACACAATTGTTAAAGTATGAAACATTTTATATTTCTAAAAAAAATACCAAGGTGTGTACATCCGGTAACGCACGAAAGTTTAAAAAGACATTCGGCTCCATTTACTGAAAAGTTTCATAAGAATAAAAAAAGAAGTCTAGGTACAGTCTCTTTGACGTACTATAAGTTCTTTGAGGGGTGTATGAAGAAATTCAATAAGTTCAAATCGCAAGGTTTTTACGAAATATATAGGCAGGTGCGCGCACTCGGTCACGCACGAAAGCCTGGAAATGCGATATCCATTTTATTGACAACTGTTGCCGAGAGTGCGTACACCGGGTCGCGCACGAAAGTTTAGTAAGGCTATTTTTATTTACAGACAAATTTTAATGTGTTTAAAAAAAGGCAAGGTACAGACTTTCGAATTCTGTATTGCTTTACAAGGAGTCTCTATGCAACTTGAACAGTGAAGAAAACGGCTTGTTTTCGAAAAAAATATTGCCAGAACTTTATTGCCAAAAGTATAGGTTGCATACACGACATTTTTCTGAATTAGCATTTTAAAAACCAATGAAATTCACAGAAAAAACCATAGGTTTTACACACGTTATAGTTAGGAAGTAGCATTTAAAAAACCTATGAAATTCACTGAAAAAACCATAGGTTTGACACATGTTATAGTTAGCTGGAAATTTTACTGACATAAAACCAATGAAATTCCACGTTATAGTTAGTTGGACTCACTATAACTTGCGCGTGCAATGCACTGCTGATGACGTCACATATTACATCACTCATGACATGGTCAGTGACATCACTCATGACATCACTGATGACACCATCCAGTGAATATGTGTCTTTCTGAAAAATAAATATTAGTGAGTAATGTTTAAATATTTAAATATATATATTAGTGTTTCACTTTGTGTATAAGTGGCTACATGTGTTGGTAAGTAGCTACATGCGTATGTATATGGGTTATTAGATGTTTCTCTTAGTATCAGTATGAGTGTCTATATGGTTTGGTGGGGGTATTACTTAGCACATAGATGCATGAGTGACTGACTCTCTGTTTGTATGTGTTTTGAAGACAGCATATGTGCAGGACTGTATGGGTGGATGAGTGTGTATATGTGTTTGTTAGTGAGTGAATGACTGTCTCACTAGTGTCTTTATCAGGAACGACATATGTTTTAATCTAGTATATGTGAATATTGATGTATATAAGTGAGTATATGTGAGAGTAAGAGATTGTAAGAGTTCCTGTTTAAATATGTTGCTATAAGTGATTGTTTAAGAGAATAAATATGTGTAATTTTCAATAGAAGTAAGGTGGAAGTGTGTGTATAACTCTATATTCAAATAAATGGATGTTCAATAGTTTATTTGCACGTGTGAGTATGTGTGTGAGTAACTTTTCGATGACTGTCGGTGTGTAACAGGATGTATAGGTGTATCACTTCATATGATGAGTGAGTATATGTATGAGTGACTATATAGAACTGTTGGTGAATGAGTGGATGTGTATATAGATGGTGGAATTACTGAATTACTTGTTGTAACTGATATGGGTATCCATTTTTTTTTAAATTTCAGTTTCTATTTTTGAATATGTGTTTCAAGGGTTACATTACAGTGAAAGGAGGTCTGTCACTATGTCACAAGGATGGTGTCATCAGTGATGTCATGAGTGATGTCACTGACCATGTCATGAGTGATGTAATATGTGACGTCATCAGCAGTGCATTGCACGCGCAAGTTATAGTGAGTCCAACTAACTATAACGTGGAATTTCATTGGTTTTATGTCAGTAAAATTTCCAGCTAACTATAACATGTGTCAAACCTATGGTTTTTTCAGTGAATATATATATATATATATATATATATATATATATATATCTATATATAGTGCTATATATATATAGTGATATATATATATATATATATATATTCACTGAAAAAACCATAGGTTATAGACCATATATAGTTAGGGATTAGCATTTAAAAACCTTATTTTACTCGCATAAAACCATTGAAATTCGCATATATAGTTAGTTGCGCTAACTATATATCGCGCACCCGCAATCCACTGCTGATGATGTCACATATTACATCATTCATGACATGGTCAGTGACATCACTGATGACATCTCAAATGACATCACTGATAACATCTCACATGACATCACTGATGACATCACTGATGACATCTCAAATGACATCACTGATGACATCACTGATGACAACTCAAATTTCATCACAGACAACATCACTGATGACATCAATCATGTGATAATACGATTAACCTCTTCAGACTCTAATATAACCTTAGATACACTCAGAGTAAACAGACACTCACAGACTGTCACTCATCCATGGAGTTACTCACACACCTAGTCAGTCATGCAAAGAATCAATCACACCTCCATTTCCTTAACTATACAGTTATACACACCTTACTTATTCGAACATATACTAACACATATTTACTCTTTTATACAATCCCTGATACAAGTTCACAATGATCCATACAGCCACTCACACATTCACTGGCTCTTATGCACAGTTATTTATATATGTGAACTCTCACATGTACTGTGTTTTACATATGTACTTACTTTGACATGTAGCACTGAGATATCCATTCACTCACCAATACACTCATGCACACAGTCAACCGCTCATACAGCTGTTTCCACATGCAGTTTTGAACCCATAGATCTAGTAAATAAACTGTTCACACATGTATGCACAGTCACACACCTCCCAGCCACCCCCACACACACACTCACTCTTCCATACAAATACTTGGGCAACCAATCAATAACCCATACAGTTACTCATATAGCTACTGATCAACACATGCAGCAGTTCATAGAACAACAGATATAATGATGCACAAATTAAGACAGTTTAGTCACTAACCCATGCGCTCAGTGAGACACATTTAATCACTCTCTCATACAGTCAGTCATGCACCTACTAAATCCTTCGTCCAGACACTTATACATCCACTCATTCTTCAATATGTAAGACATATTTTAACTTTACAGAAACATACAGTCACTGGATGATGTCATCAGTGATGTCATCAGTGATGTCACTGACCATGTCATGAATGATGTAATATGTGACATCATCAGCAGTGGATTGCGGGTGCGCGATATATAGTTAGCGCAACTAACTATATATGCGAATTTCAATGGTTTTATCCGAGTAAAATAAGGTTTTTAAATGCTAATCCCTAACTATATATGGTCTATAACCTATGGTTTTTTCAGTGAATTTTCAAGATTTTGTAAATGCTAATTCCTAACTATATATGGTCTATAACCTATGGTTTTTTCAGTGAATTTCAATGGTTTTTTAATAGCAAATATCAAATGCTGTCAAATGTCAAGTACAAGATAGGTAAAAACATTTTTGTGTTTATGCACGCTGATGTGCTTTGAACGCTGCCCCCCCCTCTTTTCTCTTAGGAGTACTCTCTCTTTGCAGATAGTGAAGGGCAGTTAACGCAGGCCTATGCCCCCGTTGTAATCCGTCGTGCCTGCTTCTCTCTCCATTTGATTGATTGTTATCCAAGCATTTAATGTTTTTGAATTGGTTCTCTTTGGTTCATTCTGTATTTACAAACAAGCACAGAGTCGCAATACTCTGTTTAGTCTTTGCAGATAGTGAAAAATCATTTAAAAAAACAAAAGGAATCGAGCAAAATCAGTAGGCCACTAATGGGATCTGTTTTTGACCTCGCTAAAATAGAAACATTAAGAACAACCCCTCATGAGAAATACGAAACTAGTAAGATGAACTTAGCTCCACACCATGATGGCTGCAAGACAGCTCGACTCCGCCGCCCACCCCACCCCACCCAAAATAACGACAAACCCTATGCAAATATTATAAAAATATACAACACACCAGCAAAGTAACAGGGTAAAACGTTTTATTAAATAACTATATACATGACAGCCTGCTGCAACATCGATCCAAATGCCTTTTGGTGACTCTTCCATTGTGAACATTGCCCCACAATCCGTTTGACCTGAAACGATTACACAAATAAAACATTTGTGAGTTTTAAATTTCCGGAGAAGTATAATTCACCAATAGTTTTCTCTGTAAATCTTTTTCCATTAACAATCCCAGTTCCATCACCCGCCCAGGATATCACTACTGTTAGTTGTCATTGTTGCTTCTGTTTTAAAAAAAAATGTTTTAAGGTATTTACTGTTTTTGTTGCGATGTATATATTTATAAGTTATTAAAGTGTTATAATCCTACTATTTTTTTTATCGATTATTGCTGTTTGAGATATTCCCTATCTACAAACAGAGAAGAATAGAAATATTCTGTCTCCCTTTGCAGATAGTGAAGGATAGGTAATGCGGACTTTTGTCCCCCGTTGTAATCCGTCATGCCTGATTGATTGGCTGGAAATTTATTGTTCAAGGAATAGTTCTTTCGAGGTACTCTCTGTTTGCAAATAACGTGGAATAGAAATATTCTGTCTAGTCTTTGCAAGTAGTGAAGGGTGGGTAATGCGGACCTTTGTCCCCCGTTGTAATCTGTCACTCCCCACTGATTGAGAAACTACTTCCACCCGGACCATTTATTAGAGGTACATCATCTGACTCAACCGGAGAGAACCCCTAATAAAGAAGACATATGTAAAATACGAAGTAATCCCTGTATCCTGTTAAACAGAAACTTTAGCATGAAACACACTTGAAAAGGAAAGGAAAGAAATCGAACAAAATCAGTAGGCCTCTGATGAGTTTTTGACTTCGCTAGAAATAAGAAACATGAAAATGGTGAAAGAAGCCAAGCTTGACGTTAGGGCAGCCACAAGGTAGCTAGGCTCCGCCACCCCCCCCACTGCTCCAAGCATGTCTGTCCCACCGCCCGCCATGCCCAATAACGGTAACATGAAATAAATACAAATCAGCAGATACCTACCCCCATTCCGGAAACTCCCAAAGTGCAACAGGTCCACGGTTACGCCCATACGGAAGATGAGGCCTCGACACGTGCAGGGCAGGGCCCGACTAGCCACCATCAGCCGGAGAAGTCGTGGGATGGTCGGCCCGGAATGTACTGGTCTTCCCATTCTCTTCTGGCACCCTGCAGGCCACGGGGGGGATGTCTTGCCTCTGCCTCTGACCCCCCCCCTCGTATCTCCTGGTCTGGCCTCGGCTTGATATGAACTCCCCGTTCTGGCCTGAAGCGGAGCCCTGCAGGCCACGGGGGGGGGATGTCTTGCCTCTGCCTCTTATCGCCTGGTCCGGACATCACGGATATCAACGCCAGGTGTCGGCGTGGGGTGCGTTGGGAAGGAGAGGCGGCGCGAACGAGCCTCTCCCACCCCCCCCAGGTTGGGGCCCCTCAGCTGCACCCCCAACGCTGCACTCACCCAACAAAAGGGTTCGTCCACTCTTGCGATACAGCGACGCTCCACTCGCCCAACAAAAGGGTTCGTCCACTCTTGCGATGCAGCGACGCTGCACTCACCCAACAAAAGGGTTCCTCCACTCTTGCGATAAAGCGACGCTGCACTCACCCGACAAAAGGTCTCGTCCACTATTGCGAGGCAATGATGCTCCGCTCACCCAGCGGGGGTCTCGTCCACTGTTGCGGTGCAACGGCGCTTCTGAGTTCAACTAGAAAATGAGTCCTGCATCCAGAAACGTTCTCCTCAACTTTGAAGATTCTATAAGAGCCACGGGGGCCCCCGACCCCCGATGGGGAATGACTGCCATGATCACCCACGGAACGACCACGACGTAGCCGCGGGACGTCGGCGCGCTCATGCCGGCGCCGGCCTCAGTCTTGAAATCACCAAAATCCTGCAAGACTACCAACTTGGTCAGTTCCAGTGGGACACCAGTATGACCCGGTAGGAGAGACTTTTGCCTCCCACCCCTCTTTGACTGATGGTTCATGTCGCCAGTCCCCTCTACTATCCTTCAACGGAAACTTTTGGACTGCCGAAAGAGGTCCCGGTCCAACCACGAGTTGGTGAAGACATTTTGACTATACTTGCACCTTCCAGACCTCACCCAAAATAGCGCCGGTACAAATAAAACTATTGTGCCCCGATTGCTCAGCCTTGATATCATGAGATATGTATGCAGTTTTTAGCACATGAATTGAAATGGGATAAGACGGATTATATGTTCGGACAATGAATTGATCCGGGATAAGACTGATTATACGTTCGAACAATGAATTGACATGGGACTTGTACTGATTACACATTCGGACAATGAATTGATATTAAGTTCTAATGCATCATTGATTACTATATTTATTGAAGGTTAGAATTGTCGACACTTTTGGTACTTGCTCACAATGAATTATCGATATGATGTTGTTGCACTTGTCGCACTTTTTACTGATTATATGTTCGGACAATGAATTGATCCGGGATGGGTATTGAAGTTCGAACAATGAATTGACATGGGACAGGTACTGATTACACGTTCGGAAAATGAATTGATATTAAGTTCCAATGCATCATTGATTACTGTATTTATTGAAGTAATACTGATCTCTCCGCATGAAATTAATTTTCCACATGCTACACAAGTCAATCTCATCTGCCCAAAGTTCTTTTGCAGATTTGGGACCGTTTCCCTTGCCTCTGACTCACTTATTGCTAAGTCATTGGTGGATGTTTTTGCCGGTCGGGAGTTATCCCCCAAATCTCGAAGTTATGCTTTAGAATAATTAAGAGGGTGCCACCTCTCCATGTGCCGATGCATGGTATGATTACCATAGCGCTATTTTTTTTTGGTCCCTCTCGAGAGTTTTTTTTTGCAGATGAGGCAGGTAACGAACCTGGCTTTAACTTTCTTTTCATGAGAAGGAAAAGAAAAAATTGCCAGATAAAATTCACTTTCACATGGGACGTTCTTGGCATTTCTTTTAGTTTTTTTAATGTACATGTTCATAAAACGATTACACAAATGAAACATTTGTGAGTTTTAAATTTCCGGAGAAGTATAATTTACCAATAGTTTTCTCTGTAGATGTTTTTCCATTAACAAACCCAGTTCCATCACCCGCCCAGGATATCACTACTGTTCCCCATGTCATAAACCATTGTTGCTTCTGTTTTAATAAAAAATGTTTTAAGGTGTTTACTGTTTTTGTTGCGATGTATATATTTATAAGTTATTAAAGTGTTATTTTCCTTCTACTTTGTTGGAGTGCTATATATTTTTAATGTGACACATAATTGTGAAGACTTTGATGTACAAAAAGGCATCCCTGGAATCTTCCGCTTCAGGCTCGGACCCACACACCCTCACAGTGAGAATCCCCTCCCCAAGCACAATACAGGATGGTTATCAGATAGTAGGAATGCGTGTGGTGTGACGGATCTCATCGGGTGGGGGCCTTGATCTACTGTAACTCCTTTGAACAGGGGTGATTCTCTACAGCTGGAGCCATAAACTACATCGGCAGGACTAAGTGATAGACTGAGACCGGCCTGCACAATCAGACACAGAGGAAGAGGAGTGTCAGAGAGTGCGGTAGTGAATAGGGTGAAAGGGAGGTGTCGGGCGGGCACAGGGTGTGATTCTCAGAGAAGAACAGCGCAGATGGGAGAAGGTTTCTGGCCCATGCATGAGAGAGAGAGCGGGGGTGACTAGTGCGTGGGGGAGATGCTTGCGAGGGTGGGGAGCCGTGCTGAGGATCGACGGCGTGCAGAGAGTGGGTCTGGTCAAGGCATCTAAAATGGCTGCCGTGCACGACAAAATTATGGCATTGGAAAAAAGGCAAGATAGCGCAGACAATGTTTATCAATAAGGATTAATTTTTAACAAAATATTTTATCGCAGTGACAAAATGGCGGTCAACAGTTCCTGATTTCCATCGAATCGAACGTTAACAGACGTCACGCAGCAAAAAAAAAAAACGCTCACGCACAGCCGCTGGAAGACATGTATCAACATATATGAGCCTCCTCAGCCTTCCTCAGAAAACATTAGGGGTCAGGATACGTCTCCCGTCCCCCCTTATAGCCTGTAATTTAATTAAAACGAAACACAAAATGGCGAATTCCCGTTTCGCTACCAGTTTGTGGCACTGTTCGCGGCCCGGAAAGCGCTTCTACCGTGAAAAATCATTTTTTTTTTATTTTACCCCACGGGACCCTTTAATAACCCTAACATCATTCCTAGGGGGTCAAGAGGGGTCTACCTTGCCCCCTTTCATGAAATTCCCCCTTCGTTTTTCTCCTCCTCTTGTCTCTCGATCCTACCGAGAGACAAGATGGCGGCCGCTCCGGACTGTTTAGAATGTTGACAGACACCGGAGAGCCAATCAGCATCGCTTCGCAAAGCTCCGTGACGCGAAAAGTACGCGATCTGGAGCGCTATCTGGGACGCTGTCACAGATATATAAATTTTTTAAAACGTTAATTTCTCAAAATCCACTGGAGCACATATATTGAGACCCAGCAAAGGCACATCGGGTTAACAGTCCCTACAATTTTGCCAAGTTTCGTGCAAATCCATTCAGCCGTTCGAGCTAAAAGTGAGGCCAAACGCCCTATGGAAATTAACATGGGAAAAACGCGTTTTGGGACCCCCCTTTTTTCTCGGCCCCCCCTTAACGAAACCCCCCCAAATTTTCAGGGGCTGCTCAGAAACAAAATGTGCCATTTTCAGCCGATTCCGTCCACAAACGCCAAAGTTATTAGACATAGAATTTTCAAAAGTCCCATAGAGAAAAAATCCTAACTATATATACCTACTGGCGATAGCCAGTAGGTAATATATATATATGCGATAGCCAGTAGGTAATATATATATATATATATATATATATATATATATATATATATATATATATATATATATCAAGGGATCTTGACTCCCGAAACGCGTAGATGGAATTGCCGAATAAATAAGCTTTGATACAACTCTGCCCGTGAGTGCCTGGATGCTTTCAGTGTGAAACTTGAACAGCTGGGATCCTATTCCGAATATATATATATATATCTCAAAACAAAACCCTTTTTTGCATAATTTATGCGTCACTCTATGCCTGAAAGGGTTTTGTTTTGACATAATACTGGGTGCTTCCTTGTGTCTGCTCAAAGCTATACCTCTCTGAAGAGCTCTAATTAGAGTGAAACACTGTTTCAGGGGTTGCTTTTACTCATTTCAGGTTGGCTTGAGTTGGTATTTTACCAATTCAAAGCTGTAATATTGTGCCTGGAGTGATAAATGGCTTTTGTCATTTTACAGCTCGGCAAGGACAGCACTGTACTAGTCCTTAGCTTAAAGACTTTGTTGTATAAATGGGAAAATATTTTGTCATTTTCTATCTTGGCGTGGATAGCACTGTGGTAATCCTATGCTTAAAAACTCTGATAGAAAAACAGACATTTGAGGTGAGCAGATCTAGAGTGTCGCTGGTGTTGAGAGTGCTCTAACAGGAGCTGCTTTCCACCTAAACTTGAGAACTACCCAGAGTTCTCTCCTTCATATATATATATATATATATATATATATATATATATATATATATATATATATATATATATATATATATCCTTCCAAAAACACTCCTGTGACTCGAAGAAGCACTCCACAAGCAGGTAAGTGTCGGTTCACTTTATTGCACAATTGGAGTATGACTATTTCACTCGTAATTGTCCCTTTTACCAGCCTACGCGTTTCGGAAGCTCAGTTCCTTCTTCTTGGGCTTGCAAGTGAAAGACGGAGTCGGCAGTTCTCTACAATGTCCCATGATTCATAGCGCTTAGTAGCGAGTGAATCCTTTTCAAACTAAAGTAGCTGCAAGCCCAAGAAGAAGGAACTGAGCTTCCGAAACGCGTAGGCTATTAAAAGGGACAATTACGAGTGAAATAGTCATACTCCAATTGTGCAATAAAGTGAACCGACACTTACCTGCTTGTGGAGTGCTTCTTCGAGTCACAGGAGTGTTTTTGGAAGGAGATGTTGCACTGCGGTTTGTATCGTCAATTTCAACAAAACAAAACAAAACGAAGACAGGCGCGCCCCCCGTAAGGACACAGCGGACTGGTGATTGATGTACGAGTGGTGGAGCTGAGGAAGGCGGCTTCGTGTAACCCGGGGATCGGAGGGTCTCGGTGGTTTCTGGTAAGTCAGCCCGACTCGCTGTAAACACACGTACACGCTGCTTCGAAGGTCCGCGACTGGGTCTACGGGAGCCGGTCTCTGGGGCAGCACTTCCCTGGTAGGGGTTTGGACATAGAACTCCGCTTCCCTTGGAGATTTCGAAGGGGTAATCTAACCAGGGTGCACCACCGGACGGGCATTGTTAAAAGCCAAAAAAATGAGTGCAGAAGAATATGCGGCGAGGGAACTCGAGGCAGTGAAACTGTTCGAAGATTCTGCTCAGCCAAGACCGGAGAAAGCAGGTGCGGCTGCGCCTGCGGGTAATCCGGATCTAACGAAGAACTTGCAATCTCTAGAAAAATTAAAAAAGAGAGAAATATCCCGTTGGTGGGAAGTAGCATCGTTAAAACGTTACCTGGATGTGAATCGAATTCCGCGGGGACTCCGCATAATGATTTCCCCCTCCTCTGAAAACCCAGACATTGGAATGCTTGAAGAGTGGGCTGAAAACAGTGCCGGAAGCTCTAAAAATATGATGCAAATACTTCTAAAATACGCCGAAAAGGAGCGTTTAGAAGTAATAGACAAAATTAAAGAACTGACTGAATTACTGGAGAAGCATGATGATAAAACAAGGATCGAGAAATTTAAAACTGACCTAAAGCCTAAACTAGAGAAATATGAGAAACGCATCAAAGACAGGAAGGCCACGAAATTTATAAGGGATCGCATAGACTATGAAACTGGGCGAATTTATACATTCGCGAAGAAATTCGACATAGTCAGGCGACAGAAGATTTTCAGTGGTCAGAACACACAACAAACACCTATGCAAAGTGATGCAAGCTCTGGAACAGGCTCAGAACAGGAGTCAGACGATGGCAACCGAAGAGGACCAAATGATGTACGGTTGCCGGTAACGGATGAGGTCCGTTTTATGATCATGGAACAACAGTCGGACCATCGCATGGGGAGAGGAAGAGGATGGGGAAGGGGCCGCGGAAAAGAAGACAAAGAAGAGGGGGGGAAGGTTACAGGAGGAGCACAAGGTTGGCAAACAAAAAGATCTCTGCGCTCGAACAGCAAGAAGCAGTAAATGTTGCCAACATTTCCAAAGAAGATACGACAATTATCAATCTGAGCTCAGTTAAATTAACAAGTGACGATGAGACAATCCTAAAGTTGGGGCTTTCCTACTGTGATACCAATGATTTTAACTATTCTAACAGTAGGATGGACCTCTACAAGTATGTTAGGAAACTCAAACTTGACAAAATGCATGCAACCAAGAACAACAATGCTATTCTGAGCCCAGAAATGGAACTGAACACTACACAACCTTCCCTCACTGTCAATGATTTGCCAGCTTTAGAAGATATGATAACGTTAATGGATGACACTTCCATGGAAGTAAATGATGTTAATCCTGACTTAGGAAATGGTATGTTAATTGATGATCATACTCCATTTAGAGCTACATCTAAATTTTTACCACAAATGATGAAAGATAATGTAGACCTATTCGGGGAGAATGTAACCAGAGATCTCAAGACTTTATATTTGCATGAAAATCAAAAAAAATGCAAGATGAATCCGAAGAAAGCTAATTTTCACAAGACAGTAAAAAAATTACAAATGGAGGATGGACTCCTGGTGAAACCCTCCGACAAAGGAGGCAATGTGGTATTGTGGGGAAAGGAACAGTATAAAAAGGAAGCCATGGGTCAACTATCTGACCACAGCTGTTATAAAAGAATAAGTTCTAAGGAGTATGAGAGCGTTGTCAGAGAATTTACTGGAAGACTGGATCACTGGAAAGAATCTGGTCTGTTAAGTTGGGATGAACACAAATATATTAAACAAGATAATCCAGTGATTCCGGTCTTCTATATGTTGCCTAAGATCCACAAAAATTCCACTAGTCCACCAGGGAGGCCTATTATTTCTTCTTGTGGGAGCCTTTTCGAGAAAGCATCTAGATATATAGACTATTTCCTGAACCCTATTGTCAGAACACTTCCATCATACATAAAAGACTCTACTGATTTTTTAAAATGTATTTTTGATATTTGCTGGGACCCTACTACTATGGTCCTATTGACATTGGACATTTCTACTCTATATACGAGTATAAGACACATTGACGGTTTAAAAGCTTGTGAGCACTACCTGAATAGAAGACCAATACGCCTAGCATCACAAAATAGGATGATACTAGAGATCATGGAATGGTGTTTATCTAAGAACATTTTTCTCTTTGGAAATGATCTTTATATTCAGGAACGTGGGACCGCGATGGGCACCTGTTTTGCTCCCAGTTATGCCAACCTTCATCTCGGCTACTGGGAGGAACAGGTGCTCAGAGGGGGCCCGCTAGATCATTGGTCGGAGCATATCCTTCTGTGGGTACGATACATCGATGATGTCTTCGTGCTGTGGCAGGGCACGGAGGCATCAATCGGTGTATTTATTGAGGAGATCAACCAGAATTCTTTAAATTTGGAATTTGTTGGAAACTTTAGTAAGGTTTCGATTGACTTCCTCGATATTAGAATAATCCCCATGAATAATAAGTTAGAAACTACTGTGTTCCGCAAACAGACCGCGGGGAATTCGATTCTTCACGCGGAAAGTGCCCATCCAACTGCATTAATAAGGAGCATTCCGTTTGGGGAATACTATAGGGCCAGACGTACATGCAGCAGTGATGAGCAGTTTAACACCATCAAAGAAGAGATGACTCAGAGATTCCTGGAAAGGGGGTATAGCAGAACAACCCTTAAAGGTGCTGCCAGTAAAGCTGAAAAATTGACCAGGCAGTCCTTACTTTTTGAACCGTCAAGAACTCGTAAATTAAAGTCAAAACAATCAAATGGTGGCAGCTCTAGGTTTATCACTACTTACAATACTAAACACAAGGAGGTGAGATCAATACTAAGGAAATATTGGTATTTGATTAGAAACGATCCGGTGCTGGGTTCCAAGGTGAAGAACAACCCTGAGATAACCTATAGAAAATCTAAGTCACTAAAAGACCTAATTGTTCGTAGTGACTTCGTAGATAAACGCAAGAGCAACGCCGATTGGCTAAGATCAAAACCTGGTTTTAAAAAGTGTTTTAAGTGCAAAGCTTGCCTACATGGTTTGAATCGCACAGAGTTTAAAACTGCTTTTAATAAAACGGTTAAAGTAAAAAGTGCCATAACGTGCAAAAGTGAATTTGTTGTGTACCTTTTACAATGTCCTTGTCCTAAAATCTATATCGGAAGTACGATTTTACCTGTACACCAACGGATTTTGCAGCATAGAAGAGCAATAGTCAACCAGGATAGGTCATACCCGGTGGCCCGACATTTTGAGCTGTACCACCAAAGCAACCCCGAAGGTCTGCAATACTCTTGTATTGCAGAAGTCCCTAAAAAGAAAAGAGGGGGGGATAGAAAAAGTGAGTTGAGGAGATTGGAGACCTACTTTATACTAGAATTTAATTGTAAGGAGCCCCAGGGCCTGAACGTGGATGAAGACCTATATACTTGCCTGAGTTGACCTGTAAATATCATGAACTGTTTTCTAAGCCTTGATAATTCCTGAACCGTATCTTAGATTTTTTCATTGTTGAATTCTCTTTTAGATGGAAATTTCTTTGTGATTTTAATAGTCTAAATCTGAGCTTTTATCTTTTATATTTTCATGAGAAGAGGTGGTGTTTTGTCCTTTTAGACTTTGGCTCAGGGACAATTCTGTTGCAATGAAGTAATGCTGTTTTTTGTCCTGTGATATGCACTGACACTTTGAAGGAACTGAGCTTCCGAAACGCGTAGGCTATTAAAAGGGACAATTACGAGTGAAATAGTCATACTCCAATTGTGCAATAAAGTGAACCGACACTTACCTGCTTGTGGAGTGCTTCTTCGAGTCACAGGAGTGTTTTTGGAAGGAGATGTTGCACTGCGGCTTCTGGCCGTGGAAGAAGCACCACCCATAGACGGCAGGAGCCGAGAAACATGGGGCCGTGAAGGCAGGCAACGTCCTGCTTTAGCCAGCACAACAGGGGCACAACACTAATGGATGTGTCTTTTCACCCGGGGCACACTGGAGCGCCTGCACTCAGAGGACTCGCACAGAACCCCTGAACCTTTGTAATTAATTCAGTGGATTGCGGAACCCGCGAAGGGCAATGAATGGGGCAGGACAGAACTACAATGCCCAAAATACTTTGCAGCTACTTTAGTTTGAAAAGGATTCACTCGCTACTAAGCGCTACACGACACTTATCTCTTGTAACATAAATAGTACTCCTTCTGTAACATGGTTTTTAGTTCAAGTACTTGCCCACGTGCCACTATAGCCTACGGAAACTTTTGTACATGAGTTTGACTGCCTTTCAAGCATTCCAGAAAGTATCTCTACCTGAACCTTGAAAGCTTCTGTAACTTGTATTCACAACACATTACTTCCTGTAATGTACCTATTGCTACCTCTAGTGTAGCATAAATAAATTCAAGCCATAGTCATCTTAGTATCTCACAAGGTACTTCCATTTCGTAGGCAGATGACATAAGTTCCTTATATACCTCATGATACTGGGGAAGTGGGCCTCTAATATGGAATATCGCAACGTTACGCGTACGGCATCCTCATGCGTGCTGGCTCCGCACTATTGCCCGCCACACTGGAAGACCGGAGTCTGTCACCCCTGGACCTAAATTGTGAGACATGCTAGCGAAATCTGTACTGAGGTGTACCCCAGAGCACATTCTAAGCTGGGGAAGAGGTAGAACGGCCTGAATTAAATTCCGGGAGTAAAATAATTCCCCATAACGTCCTGGAGCTACTGCGTTAAAGAAACTAGGTTCCTCCTCAGTACCTGTCATACTGCATACAATAATCGAGTCTCTACACTGGCCAGGGCAACAGACTAAAACGCACACCGAAAAGACAGCCGATCAAAGGCCACATGGAGAGCACAAAAATCCTACATACCGACAACCCATACAGAGATCACATACACACATGGAGAAGGTACATCGATGATGTGCTTGTGATATGGCATGGGGACCAAGAATCTGTATCTAAGTTTATGGTTTGGTTAAACCAGCAGAACCATTTCTTAAAGTTCACTCATACAGTGTCAAGAGAAACATTGGTTTTCCTGGATCTTAACATCTTCACAAAAGACGGGAAACTACATACCAATACCCACTTTAAACCAACGGCGAGGAACTGTCTCCTTCGCTATGACAGCTTTCATCCACTGCACTTATGCACCAATTTGCCGTATGGTCAGTTCCTACGCCTGAGACGTAATTGCACACAAATCCAGGACTACAAGGCACAAGCAAAGGATTTAAAAATCAAATTGCAGAGAAGACAGTACCCAGAGAAGGTCATCAACAACGCGATGAAAAGGGCGAGAAATAACCATCGGGAGGCACTACTGGAAAACAAACCCCAGAGCAATCAGGCATCAGCCAGACCCATCTGCGTGACTACCTACAGCCCCCAAACCAATGAGGTTTCCAAACTTCTGAATAAACATTGGCGCATCCCGACAAGTGGCAAACTAAACATTGAGAAACCCTTATTTCCCCTCAAACGAGGCAAAAATCTCAAGGACATGCTAGTGCACACACGCCCAAAACTGCAACAAATGCCACAACTCCATCCACAAGGACTGGGAGGCCACTACCCATGTGGTAACTGTGCGAGCTGTCACCTGACTCAGAAAAGTAAGAATCTAACTTTTACTAACGGAACGAGGTGGGAACAACGGAAACTAACCAACTGCAGCAGCAAAAATGTAATTTATATGATAACCTGCCCTTGCAATTTGGAGTATATTGGCATGACAAAAAGACCAGTAAAAACACGAATCGGGGAACATAAGAGCAATATCCGTTGTAAGAAGACAACGACAAAAATGGCCACACATTTCATTGAGAATGGACATTGTGTGAATGACATCAGGTGGACAGTAGTTGAACAACTCCCATCTCAACAAGGACTCTTTGAGAAAGAGCAGAGATGGGTTTTTAGACTGGGGACTAACACTACATGTCTACATGACAATATCCCCTGGGGTCAGTTAACTTGGATGATGCCCTGATGAATGTCCTCTTCAACGCGGAGTAAATACAATTTATGTAAACAGAGTGTCTCATGAAGATTTCCAGACTTTCCCCACATGAGCATCTACCAGACGAACCATAATATGCCCGGGGGTCTGCATCTTTCATTCATCCTTAGAATATTTATCCACTCATCCTGGTAATATGTATTCTCTGCCCCTTGGCAAAAGAAAACAAGCAAACAATGAAACGCAGTATTATGAACAAAGTGGGCGTTTTTTCCAACGAAACGCCATGCACATTGTGTCCGTTAGGAGGAAAAACATCATTTGTATTGCCATAACTAACCATCATGAGATATGAGACAAGTGCAGGATAGCGCATGCGCATAACGGGTAACAAAGACACCCATAACAGCGCATGCGCAGCAGGACAAACACACCGCATGGACGCATAAGCGAAGGAAAGACGCGAGAAAACAATGACCACGAGCAAGGAACCGACAATGACCATATATGGCCATAAGGAAACCACAATCATGCAATTAACTAACTAAAACCGACAATGACCATATATGGCCATAAGGAAACCTTAGTCATGCAATTAACTTATTAACTCCAACCCTGAAAAAGGTATAAAACCCCGGTTTCAAAATTCCTTCTGGCATTGGAGGTATTTCGTCGTAGAAATCGTGAGTAGAAAGGTCTGATGATTGTGAGCACTGCCACCACTACATGAATGTAAGTTAAACCAAGACCTGAATATGCCTTTCTTTCTCAAACAGGTGCTAGTTAGCACACCAGATCCTGACGTTTTGGCTCATGAGGTTTATCTACAACTCCAAAACAGTATGTTGTAAATATGTAATGGCATGAAATTGACATTTCTCCTCACTTTACAGGGATATAACACAAACTTGTCCTTTCCCTCTTTACCAACAATAGTGTTATGACCAGGCAATGATTTGAAAACATCTGATCAAAAATTTCCTCATTAAGTGTGTGTGCTCTATGTTGTGTGTCAGTGAGTCTAGTGGGTTTTTTGTAAAATATTTTTATCCCACTATAAGCACTGGAACACAGCTATAGTATGTCACCTGTAACCACTGGACATTTTACCTATGGATATGGAAAGGGAGACCACCAGAAAAAAAATTGTTGTCTTCTTTCCTTTACAGGTTGATCAATAGAGAACGTCTTTTTTTGCTAGGTACATTACTTTTACCTGCTCTGTAATTTTTCCTCACTTTTATTAGAAAATTCTGGTATTAGTTAGAGAAACGTGAGTAAGGTGGGGATTTGTGCACCCCGTCCTGAAGAAGGTGTTTCTGGCACCGAAACATGTCGACGCACACAAAAAGGAGGTAACGCACATTGTCAGCGTAGTGACCTCCCACCCTCATTTTTAACAGCACCAGCCCGGGGGCTTATTAAAATATTTTTAGTCACCCCATGAGCCAGGTTCTTTTTAACTATCACTATTTCCCAAACCCCACAATACACTCACATTTATTCAAAATACCCCCTCACCAACACCACACATAGTCTAACAAGTGCTCCCACATCTCCGTAGGTCGCAGCACGCTGTACCCCGTAGAGGGGTACGATGACCCCGATGATGAAGCATGACACCTGTTGGTGTGTGAGGGGACCTAAAAACATAAAAGGTGTTCCCCACTGTGGAGGAGACACCCTTAATTTTAAGGAGTGGATTCTAACTGTTTATTTAAATATGCCCAGGGAGAATGAATCCATTCTGATTTCTCTCTCTCCCCCCTCTGATTGTTAATTATGAAGTGGTAGAACGGCCTGAATTAAATTCCGGGAGTAAAATAATTCCCCATAACGTCCTGGAGCTACTGCATTAAAGAAACTAGGTTCCTCCTCAGTACCTGTCATACTGCCTACAATAATCGAGTCTCTACACTGGCCAGGGCAACAGACTAAAACGCACACCGAAAAGACAGCGGATCAAAGGCCGTGCGTGGTCAATAATACCCCCGTAAAGTAATAATCCCGCGTCGTACAGAAGTCCAACCCTGTCCTTCCAACACCTATGTTTATAAAAGGCACCGTAACTGATACACGAGCCTCAAGTGGGGCCATGATACCTTCACCTAGCGTGCACGGCTATGATCTCTTGGAACCTCTCTTGCTACCTCTTGTAAAGCAAGCTCACGCAAGACACATAGTGTCATGTAAATTGCAGATGGCCACCACAGAGCGCGCCTGAAAACCCACGAGTTCAGGTGCAAGGAATGGTCGCGCAGTGACCACCAGGGCTCCAGCTGACCCCCGAACCCACTGCCCCGGACTTAACGATGCAATGCATAACCATAAGGGCTGGACAGGCATAGTGCATAGCCGGGCTGCATTGCTCCACTTAAACCCCGAAGCCACCAACTCACAGGGCCGAATCTGTTGCAAGTAGCAGGCGATACTGCAAACCGGTACCGCAAAAAATGGTCTGCACACACCTAAATATATGCTATTTAAATATATATCTTTACGCCTATAAAAAAGGCGCGTGCTCGCCCCGCAGGTAATGACCCTGGTGGTGCTCGTAAATGACCAAATGCTTCACTTAAGTGTAGACCGTGCGGCGGCCACAACCGCAAGGCCTGCTCCCCCCGTGAGACAAGCCGCAGAGATAAATGCTTCTAAACAAAGTTCTGTATAAAAACGCGTGATTTGTAACTCGCCCGACCACAAAAGGGACCAAAACGAACAACATCCACAGCCGCCTTGAACACCATACCTCGCGGAGCTCTTAAGTCTGCGCACGCCCGTTCTGGGCCGCTCGGCGGACTTCGTAGCAGCAGTGGTCCAAACCTTAATCCTCATTTTGGAAGTCAAACGCAAAGATATTACAGGCTATATGCTACGAGCGCAAGAACCCTGTTCCCAAGATGATCTGCACACACCATCCGTTAAAACAGATGTTGACCAAACAGGCTCATTACGCCACATCCCACTTAGCACGAGGCCTCACCTGGGGACGGAGCGCCAACCACCCAAAATATAATCAAACACCTGCCAAAATTGTTTACAACGAAAAGTTTAAATGGAATGCCCCCATAGATGTGCCACGCCAGTGTAAAGATGAGAATGTGATCCACATGATGATAAGCAGAATCAGGAAAATTCCAATAGAAAATGTATTCCATATTAGAAACAGCATCTCACGGGAGTGCCTACCTTACAGCCCGGCCTTGCCCTACCAAGCCGCAGGGCCCATGCTACACGCTGTTACCCCAGCACCACACACACACCACCTGTCCAAAGGGGGGGTTTGGGGGTATCCCGGGTCCGGAACGTCTGCCCCTCATGCTTAGCAAATGGCGCGACCACAGCGATCCATAGCCCGTTACAAGTCCACATACCACTAATAACATGCTGCGCCTCCAATGCCAGACGTGGATAACTTCCTCCGCATGTGACGCCTAACATGCAGCTGCGCGTAAACCTTCCTCTGCAAAGTCCCGGTGCATAGCCCCAACAAGGAAAGAGAAGCCAAGATGGCCGCACCCGTGCGCCATTACCCATGTGTGCCGCACCCATATGTCGCCTGTGCAGCAACTGAAGCCAAGATGGCCGCACCCGGGCGCCATTACCCACGTGTGCAGCAACCTATTCGCAAATGCATACAACATGCATGCAGTGACCCATCACCATTCCGGGCCCCCGCACCCCACACCTACGAAGCCGTTGCACCTGGTTTGAACATCGAACCGGACCCAAGCATGGACAACAAACATAAATTTGCCCAGAGCAAAAGGCCTAATGCAGAGCACTGCTAATACGGCAAACCAATGCGGGTAAATGATCGGTATAAAGAATTGAAAAATAATACCATCTGCAAAAGTGTACATCTTTGTTATGCCAGACCAAATATTGCAGTCCGTGACTAGTTTCCCGGTGTTCGCATGTAAACGGAGTGCTTTATGTGCCTGCACCAATATCTTCTAGCATAACTGCCCCAGCAGGTTGCTTACCCTCATCCACACGGACACTGCACTGATAGCATATGCAAACCTAGTGCAGATACAGAGCAGGCTACCGAAGACTATAGGATGCAGGGAAAGTTGCTACTGTTACCCGATGAAGAACACAGCAACCTCGTCAAATGCCTAATAAAACTTGTTTGCAGTTTTTGAATTTCGCTCTTGGCACCTTTATCGCCCAAACAAAACATGTTTGAAAACGGCCATACTTTATGTCCACAAACTGCTGGAAGGACAAATATGTTTAGTCAGACGCAAAAGAGGCAAAGCCTAAAATTGTTGACACACAATCAAGAAAAAAACCCAGTACAAAGCAGTTAACGACCTAATAAGCATTGTCAATGTTATTGAACTGTCGCTCAGCGTGCCCCGTGACTCTCGCACCCGCTCAACTGCAAGCTCTCCTGACCGGTGCCCTCTTCCCGTGAAGCGTGGGCCTAACAAGCTTCCTTGCTTACCCCGGCTGCGCGGGCTGACCTGAAATCATTGGGAGGGAGGGTGAGGGGTGGGAGAAAAGTAGACCAAAATGTTTTGAGTGTGAAAAAGGCCGCTTTATTAGGAAACAGGTGCACATTACAAATATAAAACCCTGGCAACGCCTTACAAAACTATACCTCACTAAATAAATAAATAACTACAAACCCCGCCCCCCACCCCCTCCCCTAAAATTCTTTGGCCCCTCCCCGACCCAACAATACAGCATTAAAACATTACAATAACATTATAAACATAACATCATCAATAAAACATTACGTCATTAATCAAATCATCACGTCATCATTTAACCCAATATTCATCAAACCCCAATCACATATTGAAAGCCAGGCCCTCTATAACCATAAACCCTGCCTGACCCTTCACTCCTGCCAATACCCCCCAAAACCTGAACGTTTAAACAATGACCAACTTCCCCTGAACCTGTCAATCAATGAATCAACCCAATACTCATCAACAATCTACAATAAACCGCCCCGAGACAACCAAAAACCCCGCACAGCACCTGTTCCTAGCGACAATACAAAGCACAAAAAAAACCCCAGCACAGCTATATCCAAGAAAACAGCCTTTTAATCAAAAAATAAAAAATTATAAATAAAGGAAGAGAAAAACCTAAACTTAACAAAAATTGAGAGGAGAAAAACCCAGTAAGGGGAGAATAATATAAGGGGAAGGGAGGGTGGGACAAAAACGCTAACAGCCCTCCTAGCCACCAGGTCACCAAACCTAAAATGGTGGCTAGGAGGCGGGAACAAGGAGGTTTATAATTGGGCTGGCCAGTCCTACTAGGCCAGCCCAATACCAAAACTTTCTGGCAACTTCCCGAAGAAACCCTCGCAGCCCTCCCAAACTGCCTGCGGGAGGAGACCTCCCTTCGGTCAGCTCCCTCCCCCAAGCCCCCCTTGGGAGGGAGGGCGAGGGGTGGGAGAAAAGTAGACCAAAATGTTTTGAGTGTGAAAAAGGCCGCTTTATTAGGAAACAGGTGCACATTGCAAATATAAAACCCTGGCAACGCCTTACAAAACTATATCTGACTAAATAAATAACTACAAACCCCGCCCCCCACTCCCTCCCCTAAAATTCTTTGGCCCCTCCCCCACCCAACAATATAGCATTAAAACATTACAATAACATTATAAACATAACATCATCAATAAAATATTACGTCATTAATCAAATAATTACGTCATCATTTAACCCATTATTCATCAAACCCCAATCACATATTGAAAGCCAGGCCCTCTATAACCATAAACCCTGCCTGACCCTTCACTCCTGCCAATACCCCCCAAAACCTGAACGGTCAAACAATGACCAACTTCCCCTGAACCTGTCAATCAATGAATCAACCCAATACTCATCAACAATCTACAATAAACCGCCCGAGACAACCAAAAACCCCGCCACCCAGAAAGGTAGGAGGGGGAGAGAAACTACACCACCTCCCTTTCTGCCCCCCCAACCAATAAAGTAGAAACAGAACCGAACAAATATCAACGTTGCATAGCTAGCGAACGCGCCAAAACCTCACGTAACTCTAACAAGTATAAATCCATCCCCACTCTGGACAGGTGAACACCATCATCTCTGAAAAATTCCACAGTCTCAAATTTAATCTCTCTATGGGAAATCCTGCTAAAACCAAAACCACGGCAACATCGAGAAACCTCAGAGTTTACTTTCTTCCTGGGTCTGTCAACAGCCCTGGGATTGACCGCTCCTCTCCAGATCCTACGCGGGATCAATTCAGTCCAGAAGACATGGCACCCAGCCCAAAGCTCTTTGATAAGGCTCAAATCCTTCTTAATAGCTCGCAGCAACACCACACCTTTAGTAGCACAAAGATTGTTCTCCCCCAGATGGATGACCAGAATATCCGGACATAGCCCGCCCACCATATTGTTGTTAAGACATGGGATTAACTCTTTCCAGAGCATACCACCTTTCCCCTTCCAAACCACATTGAACATGCGAGCGTTAAAACCCAGAAGTTCTCCGAAGTAACTCTGCGCCGCCTGGACTCGGGCCCATTTCACGAAGGAATGCCCAACTATCCAGACTGTCACCACAGGAGAACGAGGCCCAGCAACCGATCCTACAAAAGAAAACAGAGTTAAAGCTCATGGTAAGGAAGATGACGCATGCGCCTCCTCCGCTTGACTCCTCACGTAGAGCTGAAAGCAGTTTGAAGACCAACGCCCTAATCTCATGATATCCCTTTGAGTCCAACCTCTGTTAAAGGCTTCAGTTGCAGCACCAATCCGGAAAGAATGTGTCCCATATAAGTTCCCATCCAGACCCAAGTGTTGCAAAGCCTTGCGCAAAACCATGCGGAATTGGTATGCTGTAACAGGGGTGCCATCAATATGCTGAAAAACAAGCGCATCATCAACACCCCCGCACAAAGAAGGCCAGCGCCGCGCCACCAGTAAAGGGCAAGCAATCCTTGGAGCACGCACTTGCAACCACACACCCTTCCCTTTCTTCGTCTGATCAGTTTTGGAGCTGGCTAACCATACATGCACCTCCTCATCAGAACAAAAAACATCACGCCAAAATAGGCCACACTTACATTTCGAACCCAACAACTCCAAAACCCGGAAAGCTCCAAAAAACATGAATGCCATTAACATGGAAAATAAGCATGACTCAAAGTCATCTGAACAAACGAAAGGTAGAATAGTTATCAACCGAGCCAGAATCTGCCAAGATAAAGGAGCCCTGAGTCTACTGGTGTGCCCTTGCTCTCTGGCCCAACCCTCGAGCATTCTCCTGCCAATCTCCCACGCTGTCGGAGAATAACCCCATAACAACTTACCCATGAAAGCTATCCCTGCCAATTTACCTGCAATGGTTACCTTGGTCAGCCCTTTATCCATGAGATCTAAAATGAAGTTCACCACATCCTCAGAACGACTCCAAACGTCCTCACGCCTAGTAGCGCCTGACTCCAGAAACTCCCTCCAGGCCAGAGAATAAGCAGAACGCGTAGACACAGACAAAGAACCTACCACCAGTTGTAAGACCCGACGTTGCCTACGTGCCACAGATGAATCGGCATCGGGTCGGTGCTCTGTCTGCCTCCCTCGCCAGTCCACGGAATCTCCCCCACTGTGAACGAGACAGAGCATCCGCAACGTCATTGTCAACACCAGGGATGTGCAAAGCACGAAAGCGAATGCCGTGTTTCAAACAACCCAGCACGAAGACTCTCATGAGCTTCAAGACCTGTTCATCCCTGGCAGACTGTCGATTAACAATCTTCACCACAGCCATGTTGTCCACACGAAAAAGCACTTTATTGTGTGCCAAGACCTCCCCCCATAAGGTCAAAGCCACTAGGAAAGGGAAAAGCTCCAAAAAGGTAAGCTGCGACCACTATTCAACTACTCATCCGGCCAACGTTCTGCACACCATCTTCCATTCCAATACAGACCAGAACCATCACTTCCAGCTGCATCTGAAAACATTTGCACATCCCACTGGAAGTCAACGTCCCGGACCAAAGGAACACCATTAAAAGAAGAGAGAAAAAATTTCCACATTCTCAAATCCTCCTTGACACCAGCAGACAGGCGAACACGATGGTGAGGCAAATGTTGACCTGCAAGAGCCCTGCCCAATCTGCGACAAAACGTCCTTCCTGCTCTCACTACCCTGCAGGCAAAATTGAGATGGCCTAGTAACACCTGAACATCTTTCACCAACACTTTCCTTTTTGATAACATGGTTTCAAGCAACTCCAGCATTTTCACTTTTTTTTATCCTCAGGCAGGCGAGCACACATTGCCACAGAATCAATTTCAATTCACAAAAAGGACAAAACAGTGGCAGGACCCATAGTTTTCTCGGGAGCCAAAGGAACTCCCAGATCCTCCATGAGCCCTTGGAAAGTGTCCAGAGCAGACTGGCACTCCGTGGAGCCCGGGGACCCGACAAAGAAAAAGTCATCTAGGTAGTGCGTTACCAGTGAGTGACAGGACTGATGAGTAAAGTACCATTGTAAAAAAGTACTGAAACACTCAAAAAGAGCACATGAAATGGAGCAACCCATCGGCAGAGCCTTGTCCACACACCATTTTCCTGAAAAATGTATACCCAGCAGACACCAATCATCCGGATGGACAGGCAACAGCCGGAAAGCAGACTTTATATCACACTTGGCCATCTCAGCAGCTGCGCCCGCGGTCACAACAAGTGACATGGCCACGTCAACTGAGGAATAAGAGACTGAAACAGCGTCTGGGTCAATAAAATCATTGACAGACGACCCTTCCGGCCATGATAAGTGTTGAATAAGCCTGAATTGTCCTGTACCATTCTTCGGGACCACTCCAATAGGTGATATTATCAAATTAAGGATCGGCCAATCATGAAAAGGGCCAGCCATCCTTCCTTCATGTACTTCTTTATTTAGCTTGTCTTGTACCACTGCGCCATGCTCAGATGCTGATTTCAAATTAGCAGACCATCTCCTGTCTCTTGAGCCCATGTAACCCAACCGGAAACCAAATTCAAAACCATCCAACAATTTTTTCTTTACAGCTTCATCCTCATAATCCTGAAGTGCAAGACGCAACCTCTCCAACTTAACCGATGTATGAGCCCTTGGGCCCCACACCCTGAGTACCTCTGGATCCCCTTCCCCCTGAAAACTGTGGGGGCGTCCCCGAGCCACCTGCACTTGTCTGTTTCCCCTGTTGGCTTCCTGTTGGCTTGTTATCCCAGCATCTGTAAAATGGGTGTCGCCTACCACAGCCAGAGCATTCGTGTTAAAACTTACAATACTCTCTGCTACAAGATCCCTTGTTGAACTCCCAGCATGTGCCCATTCCAGACTGTGTGGTTGAAGTAGCTCCCACCCCTCCCCGGGTGGGCTTGCCCTGAAAGGGCCGGTAAACTAAAGGGAAACCACTCGCCGTAAAAATAGTCTTCCCCCCTGATGCAGATCCCATGGTATGCTGCCATATGTCAATGTCCAGCTCCCCCCACTTGGCCTCCGGATCCCAAGCCATCCTGGCCCTGAACTCCTCATCATACTGGGACCAAGCAAACCCGCCTCCAGTAATCTGCGCCTTGCGTATAGCATCCATGTACTTAAAAAGAGACACGCTGCGCTCTGGAAACTTTTCACAGTATACACTCGCAGAAATAAGAAATGCAGCCGTCCAATTTTCAATATTTAAAGGAACTCTAGGACGTTTTGCCAACTCAAACTCCTCTTCCTTAGACCCCTCTTTGGACCGGACTTCCCGGTGTAGTAGCTTCAGAAGTTCAACATACTCACCGTTCCAAATACGTTCTTTTGTAGCCAACATTAAATGTGCACCCAAAGGCTTTGTGACCCCCATATAAGGCAACTTTTTAATTTTCAGTTCCTTGCTGGCCAATGGCTCTTTAACTGCACTAGGAGCATCAGTGCTAGTACCACTCTCCACTTTACCTGTGACTTCCAAAACATCAGCAGTTCCCACGGCGGTGTCCTTAACATAACGTCCTTTCAGCAACCTCCCTTCACCAATACCAACATTACTTTCCCCTCCTGTGCCCACAGACACCATAGTAGGTTTGGCCTGTGCAGCTAACTGCTCACCTGGTAAAAAGAGACCACTCTCGAAGGCTCCGCCCGTGGTGCTGAAGTCAATGTGTCCTGTCTGCGAGGCGCCCTGACCGATGGGCCGTGCTCTCTTCTTACTTGCACTTGACTTTGTACCGCTGGAGCCTGAAAAACACTACCAGACACATGAGAGGGCACCCCCCCTCCACGTCCCGTAATTCACCTTCCTCGGGACTATCCTCGTCATAATCCAGTACCACTGAATCCAAACCAATAGGCAACACATCAGTACGGGTCTTACCTAACCCGGTATCCACAATAGTACATTTAAATGTTTGTGAAGAACCTCCAGGGGGGGAGCAGACTGTACCCGCCTGTAACTCCCCTTGCGTTGACTCTGCGGCTCCATAGCCGCCGGTAAGGTAGGACACCTATACCTGCTACTCGTTGGGGCCAGCGGGGTCACGCCGGACCCTCGTGTGCCGACCGCGGCGGGCTCCCTCGGTGGAGCAGAGAGGGCCGCGCTAGGCATTCTCCTCGCTTCACCTTGGCGAAATTGGACTGGACCGCGCCCTGCCAAGTCTGGACCGCCGCACCTATCCCTGTCCTGAAAAGAAAAAGTTTGGACTGGTGTGCTAGGGTTCCTAAAGACTACACCCAAACCAGATTCTGTCCCCCGCAAATTAGAACCAACATTCAACACCTGACATCTGTCTAAAGAACGTCCTCGAACACCAAATCTCAACGGCACCTCCCTGACCGGAGAGCCACCTGTCACCTCTTCATCCTCACTGTAATCCAAATTATCCACCTCCACTGCTGAAGAAGAAGCCTGTATAGGAGCCCTTGCACGCCCCTCGTGACCCTCACCATCCCTCTGAAAACTCCGCTGCGCCAGACCTGCCGCACCAAAATGCTCCCACCCAGGAGAACCACACATAAAATAGGGGCCTCTTGTATCCCCAGTCCAACGTGGGACCGTATCCCTAGGCCCTTGCGCAAGCCCACCCCTCACTTGCCTAAAACCCCTTTCGTGCCCCAACATCGTGCCCTGGGAGCCCACACCCCCTACCCTCAGTACACCAGGTGGGCAAACCCCTCCAGTATTATCCACAACTGCCTTACTAAGAACCGTCAACCCTGCACCAGGTGCAGTTCCTGCTACAGTACAATCAGAAGGAAAGGCTCTGTGGCCCACCTGCGACACTCTCCTGCCTTCCCTCTGAAGACTGTCATCCACTCCCAGAAAAACAGCAGACCCAAAACCCCCTGAACGTGGAGCCTCTTGCCCCAAAGCCACACCAGAAAGAGAACCCCCCTCGCCCATTTGGGCCCATTCTCCCTCTCCCCTGGAACCCCCCCCCCCCCACAGACAAAACATCACCCACTGAAGAACCAGGTGTTGAAAATAATAAAGGGCTGCCCACATTACCCTCCACATCCACCATACCAGTATCAGCATCCTGGTCAGAAACTACCTGACCATAATAAGGCGCCAAGCCCCCAGAGCCCAACTCCATATTAGATGCCACAATACTTGAATCCCTCCTCTCCCCAGCATGTTTCCCTGACACAAAATGTTTAGAAGGGGTTAACAAAAATCGAGATGCTGCCTCAGGCACAAACTGAGACTCAGCTACAACCAACTCAGAATCATGAACACCGGGCTCAACCCGCTCCTGGCATGCCCCTTGCAAAACAAATTGAACAGAGCCTCTGCGCGCTCCACGCGCAGAGACCTCCTCCTTGGGCTGTAAACGCCGCTCGATCAGCGGGTCCGAAGCGGAGCTCTTCTTGCTCCCTCCCCGGCCCCCTCTTCCCTGCCTTCCCGCCGAGGCGGAACCTGAACCCAACGGTTCAACCAGAGCCAAAACGCCCGCCCGCACAACCGGGGGGGCAAGCAGCACGCGACCTGACCCCTGCGCCTGCCCCACCATAGCGCCGGACATGACCGGAGCTCCCCCCGCCCCCACCGCAACTCTTACCTGAGACGTCGGAGCCGCAAGCGTCTCCCTCCTGCCCTTACCAGAAGTGCCGCATACCGCCGGAGCTTCCACCTCCCTAACAGCCAGACGCACATGTCTATGAGGGGCCGGTTTCCTCGTACGGGACTGGCCCCTATCGCTTACCTGGCTCGGACGTCTCTTCTTCGGCGACGAGCACGCCATCACCGCAGCAACCACGCCAGCAGAAGCCTGGCGCTGGGGTCGCGCCGGCACGCCTCCTGCTAACAAATCCATGCGACCTGCCTCAGCTAGCAGGCGCATCGCCTCAATCACTCGAGAATCCTCCATTGCAACAATTTGAAAAGACAGGAAGCCTAAGAAAACTGTCTCACAATAACCAAATAAGCCCCAGACAAAAACGCTAACAGCCCTCCTAGCCACCAGGTCACCAAACCTAAAATGGTGGCTAGGAGGCGGGAACAAGGAGGTTTATAATTGGGCTGGCCAGTCCTACTAGGCCAGCCCAATACCAGAACTTTCTGGCAACTTCCCGAAGAAACCCTCGCAGCCCTCCCAAGCTGCCCGGGGGAGGAGACCTCCCTTCGGTCAGCTCCCTCCCCCAAGCCCCCCTTGCTAGCACACACAAGGACCGCCCAAGGTACCCCGCAACGAAAATCGGGCAACACACGCGTTTCCACAAGCCCTCATACTACCGAGGCTGTATCACGGAGAATCTCCCGGGGCGCATGGCAGCAGCATGCACTCTCGACCCGCGCAGGGGCAAATGCACCACCGCTGCCCCATTACACGAAGACGCCGAGACACCCCCAAACGACCCGACTCACCGCAAGTGAAAAAAGGCCGGCGTAAAGCCCAGCACCCGATGCTAGACAAGCCTCCTCTAGACAGGCCCCCAGACAACCTCCAGAGGCACACCAAAAGGCACCAAGGTGAGGGAAAACGTGTGTCCCCACGAGTACACTATGATGCGTCCGGTGCGACAAAGAGGCAGAGAAGATGGCGAGGGGGCTTAAGTACCCCTCGCCCTGCCTGCCCAACCATACGTGACCCTCAGCTCCTCCTAGCTCCCCTCGGGACTCCGCCTGCCCGGAGGAGGAGAGAGGCTAGAGGAGAGGCGAGAGAGGGGCGGGGGAAGTCCTCTGTGTCTAAGGGCTGCCCTCCTGATGGCCACTGCGTGGCCTCGGGCAGCCGCATTTCACATGCCCCTAATGCACCTAACTCTATCTGTGTGTCGCTCCTTTTCTTTCCTCGGTGATGCGATTTTGGTAAAGGTGTTCTTTCTCCGACATTCAATCATATTTTTAAACATCCCTGCACTGCATCTGCCTGCCGTCCCCTTTCAATTTCCAGGAAGGCACCAACAAATGTAAAATGCAGTTTAGCATACGCAAGAGTCACACTACCTTTTAATTCACATACATGTGCAAATAGAAAATGCAGCGTCTCTTTCTCTCTTTTGCTAAAATGCTACCGTATTTTCATTCGACATCATGTTTATGGCTTATTACAGAGTATGTGTATATTTAGTCAATTTGACATATCTATTGGTGCATTTGTGCTGAGATATTCCACCAGGGAGGATTCGATGTGCTATATTAAGTGATGCTAACAAAACATAACATTGAAAATAATGTGTGTCTGTTTTACAAATGTTTTAAGGTGATTTGCTTCAGGGACATCCAAAAGGTAACAGGTCTTATCCTTCAAATTTTCAAATGAAAAAAAAATAGGAATGAAAAGATGCAGTTTTATACATAAGCAAAAAAGGAAATTTCCCCCCAAAAACATGTAACTATTTACTTTACAAAGACTAAAGTATACGAAAAACACGATAGATGTGATTCATTAGCTTTCCCAAACTTATTTGCAGCTGGTAAACTAGTGTCATATCTCAGTGGGAAGCTTACCTTCCTTTAATTACAGGCAATTCAGTAAAGGTTTACATTCCCAAACAAGAACCATATGAAGTCCACAAGAGCTATAACTACCTTCATAGCTATGCGACTACTTTCACAACTCAACCACAGTCTATTCAGTTCTTCTCCTCCGCCCTTCCTCCTTATCGCACTCTTTTCACTGTCAATATGGTAAGGTGTCAGCACTTACCAAACAGCTTGCATGCTGGGAAACAATTGACCCGACCAATGTACCTACTCCCTCTACAACTTCAAATAACAGGATTTGTACGTACGCAACGTTTTGGACATATATCTAACCATCTCAACAGAATGCAACATTTGCCGCATAAATACAAAGTAACAAAGCCACAAGCACACTCTCTTTAATATGTCGCACAAGCATAGTACCAATAAGCATAACAAAAAACACCCAGTTTTTCAAGCGCTCACAAGCATATAATAAGAAAATCAAGGTTACAATGAAAAGATGCAGATACTGTTTTGTCAACAGCACTTCACATAAGTGCTGCATCCGAGGTTCGCTGCCTGTCTGGTTAATATTTTATGGGGTACTTCTCTGTTTGGAGGTGAGGGGTGTTCCCCAAGCGATGCAGGTATACAAGAACGTAAACACACGCAGACTCTATACCATACAAATGCAGAAATAATCATAAATTGTCATTGGGCCTTATTATATTTACGAATTAGCACACAGTTAAGGTTCATTAAATCTGTGTTGCCTCCCCCTCACTATTAGCACCCAACCTGCATGCGCACCATTTCGTCACCCTACCCTGCAACATGTTTTTTTCTTAATAATACAGTCAATGTGTGTATGTAAGATACTCACGTTCTCCCAATGCAATAAACGCCAACCTACTCATCTACACTACTATGCTTTACACAACTTCACCCCAAACCACTCTACAACACTGCAGTCAACAAAACACAAATCTACAATATTCCACTTTAGGAATCAAGAAGACCATTAAATTGTAGTCCAACATAAACCTCTACTGCAAATTCTGCAATCTATATCAATCCATTAAACAAAACTCTACAAAGCTCTATACAAATCAAATCTACAACAATGAAATTCACACTATACAACTCTAGCACACTACTACACTCAAAAACACTACTCATCTCCCTCTATACCACTCCATACCACTTTAGTCCTCTCATACACAATACACAAAATCATCCCACACCTCCACTCTTCACCACTCCACTATACTCAAAGGGCCAGATTTAGGTAAATCTCATTTACCGATTCATAAATACCGAATTTTACCGAATCGGTAAATGAGATGTAGGTAAAATGTCGGTATTTTTTACCGACCGAATCGGTAAGATTCGGTATTTACCGATTCGGTAAATACCGAATCGGTATTTGCTATTGAATCCTATGGGCCTTGAAGCCCATAGGATTCAATAGCAAATACCGATTCGGTATTTACCGAATCGGTAAAAATACTGAACTGCTAAGGGGGACAGGGTGTCACTTTGACACCCTGTTGCACCCCTGTAACTGGCTTTTGCGCCATGTGGCAGACATACATGCCCTTAGGGCATGTCTGTGTGCCACATGGCACAGGTGTACATGCACAGATGTGCATGTACACGAGAATTCGTAATTTAACATGCAATTGTATTGCATGGTAAATACCGAATTCTACAGGCCCTGTAGCACTGTTAGAAGTGCTACCTACATCACAAAATACATTTTCGGTATTTTTACAGAATGGTAAATTTACCGAATCGGTAAAATGTACAGAATCGGTAAATTTACTGATTCTGTAATTTTACCGATTCGGTAAAATTACCGATTCGGTAAAATTACCGAAAATGTACGTTTTTTTTGCCCCTACATCTCCATAGCCCTTTACCGGTCAGAAACGGCCGAAAATCGGTATTTTTGGCCATTTCCAACCGGTAAAGGGCTACCTACATCTGGCCCAAAGCCTCTAAACTTCACAACACTCTACTGTACTGTATAACATTACACACTCCTACATAACTCCACTCTATACCATTCCACCATGTACCCCTCCAGATTCAAAATGTATTCCACTCTAAGACACTCGACTCTACAATACTCTAGTCAGGGCTTTAAGTGGGCCGGGTCTCACCGGGTCTGAGCACCAGCAGTTTTTTTACGGAGGCCTCGAAACGGGTCTCTAACGGGCTCTGTTTTGTGCCCTGGCACAGGAAGTCCTTCTTTTTGCGTGCGTTACAGGGGAAGAGAAATCCTTTAAAGAGAGTCAGTTTCTCTCTGGATTTCTCTTCTCTTTTCGGAACTAAGGAGCAGCAACATTGTGATGGTGTCACCAGGTCTTTGTGTGGAAGCTTTTTCAATATTATATACAAGCCGCAGTTGCTGCTTATTTATCTTATGCAACTAACAACTATTGACAAAACCAATAGTCCTGATTTGTTGTAAGTATGATGTTATTTGTTGTATCATATATCTGGATTTAAAGACAGAAACAACAAAATACCAGTCAGGTGGCACACTATGCTAAGCACAGATTTTTAGCTTGTGTTTTCAAGCCACGCCCTTAATTGCATTGGCCTCGCTAGTTTGCGAGACCCCCCAGTTTTTTCATCCCACTTAAAGCCCTGACTCTAGTACAATGTACACAACACCCTTTACACCACACAAGTCTACTCTGTACCACTGCACAATAATCTATACAATTTAACAACACACTACTACACTAAAAAAGTATACATTACTGCAGTCTAACAATCTACTCCACTAAACACTACGCCCTTCCACTATACAACCTTGTGCGCCCTGTAGTACACAACACAACACTCCCACCACTGCATAACACCACACTCTACTCTAATTTACAAAACTTCACACTACACAGCAACCACACAAATATACAGCAAAACAAAATATTGCCAACGCCTTGGGCGAGACCTATTGGCTATGCCAATGCTTGTTCAGTCAAATGGATGTTTTTTCACGTTGTCCGTTTGTTGCAGTGACAAGAGGGGGCATCTACGAGATAAAAGTCTTCGACAGCTTTTACCCACCGATCAATTAGCTTGAAAATAAATGCATGTTTTTTTTTTTTGCAGATCAAAACTTTTGGGTGTTTCCCTGTTTAACTTTCCTGTGTTCTTTCGTTTGAGTTTCGTTGCAGCGGCAGTGACTATTGTTCCGGGTAGTCTGCGAGTTTCGCTCGCCTCTCCCAGAGCACCGCAGAGCATCTGGAGGGATCAGACGAGTCCGTCCTGATCTCACCATCTACCGTCCGATGTGGCATGGAGGAGGCCCCCAGGGGTCGGAAGACACTTCTGCGATCATCACTCAGAAGCCGCTGCCAGGACACGAAGGTTCCCGGGCTGAGGAGCGCCTGCTGGCCCTGCCGGGGACCCCACCCGAGAAGCCCCCAGAGCCCTGCCGAGACCGCTGTAAGTACACCGGGCCCCGCCTATTGTTTCTACCCCCTTACCGTGTGCGCGTGTGGAAGGGCAGTGGTGACTGTCGTTTCTCGTGTAAGAGGGGATGGGGGTTTAGAGATGGTGATGCGTACGCTGGGTTGGAGTGTCACAGGGCAGTCTGTAGATATGGAAATTTTTGAGTGGGAGCTATAGACAGCCGTGCACGTGCTCAGACAGCTCCTATATTGTAATGAGTGAGTGCAGCGAGTCCGACCTTCACCAGCAGAATTTAACGGAAAATTTACGATAAACTGACCATTTTATTTACAGGGACATGTTGAGTGTGTCGTAACCTCTCAGCCATCAAGAGACCTTGAGTGTCTGCTCTCACGCAGAATTAATATCAGTGCACATTGTTAAAATTACCACATTTCTTGCTGTGTGAAAAGCAGGTTTGTGCTATTTGCACCTGCATATCAGATTTTGTTTTACCCCATATCGAACTCTTTCACGTACCGTTTCCTGTTGTTGCTTGAACTATAAGCTGAAATGCACCAAACTCACTAACGCCGTCTCATTTACCTGTCCATCTTGGAAAAGGTGATTATACTAAGTTTTAGCCTGTGGCTCCCGGGGAAGCGAAGGCGAGGCCTAGTCTTACCCTGGGAGAGTTCGTGAGGTTAAGTGACACAGCAGGACAGGATTGGGGGATTGCGAGAAGGGTGAGTTTTTTTTAGGGAGGGAGTTTGGGGGGGTCATAATATAAGGAGTCAGGAGAGGGGGTTTCAGCCTCTTTCTGACTCCTCATTCTACTGAGGGGAAGAAAATGTGGGCACCCACCCACCCTACAAGTTTTATTTGGGTTTGGGACCCTCTTTGATTGTGTGCTGAAAGGTTGCCATGCCTCTAATTGTACTTTGTTTTATCTTGTAACCTGCACACTTGTCACTCTTTTCTCCTGTATTTCACAGTTTGCTCCCTCATGTATTTTGTTTGCTCACAATTGTCACTTTTACCTCATGTAACTTATCGTCTGCTTTTGTTAATTTGTTCACTTGTAATTTTCTGTTCCTATTGTGAAGCGCTCTGACGCCTTCGGGTAAAGTCCGCGCTATATAAAAACGCATAAATAAATAAATAAATAGGACAGGTTGTGAGGGCAGAGGCGGTAGTGGGGGGGGGGAGGAGGTGGAGAGTCTTATGCAGGCTTATCCACTCCTCGGAGGGAGGGGAGGGAGCATATGCGAAGGAAGACGGTGTGCGTGACGCCTGGGACAGGACAAGGAGGCTTCATTGGAGGATGCGCGGGTATAAGAAGTGTGAAAGAGGCTGGGAATGGAAGGAGGTTATTGAAAGAAAGGAGGAGTGAAGCAAGATGGGGTGCTGAGGTGAAAGCTGGGGTTGAAGAGCGAATGGTGGGAAGAAAGGGTTTATGTTTAATGATGTTTCGATAATTATGGTAAATTGTTGAAGCGTTTTAAGGTATGCAATCCTGTCCTAACAAATGGCCTTTTACGCATCATGGAGTGCAGTGTCTGACTACCTCACGAAGCGCCTTTTTAGGTTTCGCCGGTCGAAAGCTGCGCACCGCACAGCTTTTCGGCGCAAGCGAAATCTTATGCGTACAGTATGTGTGTGTTGTCCCGCCCCTCTGTTCCATTGGCTAGCTCCATAAATGGAGGCTAGCCATTGGAACAGAGATCTGTCCATCAATGCCGGAGCAGATTCCTGGGCGTTCCCGAGAATTTTAGGCTTTTGCCCACGTCATGCGGCGGTGGGCGGTGTTTTTTTTTCAGGTTTCTTTTGGTCAGTTCTCTGAAGATGGCGGCCGGGTAGTGCCTTCATGGCGTGGTCCGCTTTAACACCCGACACAATGGCCGGGCGGGCCTTGAGATAATGAAATCTCCAGTAGCTCCAAGAGCCTAGGAAAGCGAGCGGCGCCCACCTGCTTGGGGCTGACCGCTTGCACACGTCAGCCGAGGTAGGTCCTCCCTCGGGGCTCACAGTTCCGCTGCGATTCTGTTCCGGCCATCCAGGAGCACTCGCAGGCCACTCTCCTGAGTCTGGGCTCGTGAATGTGACAGCTGCCTCAGCTCCGATCAGGGCTGCTCATACGCCCACCAGTCGGGCGATCCCCAGCGATCAAGCTGCAGCACTGTGTCCGTTGCATTCCTTTCACTTTCGAGCCCCCCTCCCGCTGTCTGTGTGCCCGTTAACCCGTCCCCCTCCCGCTGTCCGTGTGCCCGTCCCCCCTCCCGCTGTCCGTGAGTAGTATTCCTTCAGCAGTTCACACTGCGCATGTGTGAGCTCTTCTGTCACGCTGATGGATTGTGTACATAGTGCACACGGGTCTTTCTGAGCAGTAGAAGGAGGTGTGCAAACACCAGTGTATGTTAGGCACATGTGTGTGTCCCTGTAGCAGCGGGCGCTCGCCCTACAGAGAGTGTCCATGTCTCCAGGGGCCCAGAGGGTGAGAGAGGCTTCACTCTTCCAGAGAGTCAGCTCAGTGGGAGGTTCCCAGAGCTGCTGCTTTGATGTACTGTGCTCGCTCTCCAGGGTCGAACCCGCTCGCCTGCCTTGCTGGGGTCACCTCGGAGCGTGCGCCGGGCGTCGTCACTGAGGCATGCAGCTTCTGCTTTACTACCTGTCCTCGTATTTATGGCGGCTTAGGCTGCTGCGAGCCAGCCCCCATGTCCTCATGCAAAGGCGACCTCTGGCTCAGAGGGAGGGCTGTTCTCTTCATGAATGCGTTGTTGTTCCTCACGGTCTCACTCGGGCACTGTGACCGCTCTGTTATTCTTAGCCAGCAGGTTGTGATTCCCACACAGCGCTTCACCACCGACTGGGTAAGAAGGTCGAGCCCATGTGCAGAGAACGCCAGGCACGGCCCAGAAGCCGAGGGGGGCAGGCACCAGACGCCAATGTGCTTAGCCCGTTGCCGCCCCCTCCCGCTGTCTGTGTGCCCGTTAACTCGCCCCCCTCCCGCTGTCCGTGTGCCCGTCCCCCCTCCCGCTGTCCGTGTGCCCGTCCCCCCTCCCGCTGTCCGTGTGCCCGTCCCCCCTCCCGCTGTCCGTGTGCCCGTCCCCCCTCCCGCTGTCCGTGTGCCCGTCCCCCCTCCCGCTGTCCGTGTGCCCGTCCCCCCTCCCGCTGTCCGTGTGTCCGTCCCCCCTCCCGCTGTCCGTGTGCCCATCCCCCCTCCCGTCAGCACTGTGTCCCGGGACAGCCTGCACAGCTTCCAGCACACCAAGCGGGTGGGCAGCTACCTCATTGGCCGCAAGCTGGGCGAGGGCTCCTTCGCCAAGGTGCGCAAGGGCCTGCACGTGGTCACCAGGGAGAAGGTAAGGGCCCGCGTTTGGTGGTACCCGGGAGGGGTGGTGGGCAATGAGGGGTCTGTCGGTTGGGGGTCTTGAACCAAAAACCTTTATTTTGAGCCCCTGACTTAGTGTGAAATGGTGTGGAAAAGACGAGGACACGGTTTTTGGTCTCAGTCCCGAGTTTTGCCAAAAGGATAGCTCCTCGGGTTAGTGCCTGGGTGAAACTATGCAGACATTAGTTTAGTGATGAGGATAAGTCTTTGTCCTGTCTAAGAGTCCAATCCTCCCCCTGCTGTGCTCTCGCCAAGAAGTTCTTTAATTCTCTAAGGCACAAAGGTCCAGTGTTCGAATATTGACTCACTGAGCCCTTGAAATCAAAAACCCCTGGTTTACAACTCTTAACTAGCCCAAGCCCATTTGTAAATAGTTCTTCCTATGTTAATTTTCTAAAGTCATATTATACAGGACTGCACGCCCCAAAAGGTTAAGTTGCAGAGTGTACGGAAGAGTTATTCAAGCATGAATCTGGAAAACTTCAGCGCTCTCAGTGACTTGGTCTTACGGTGCCCACCTCCTTTTAAATAAATTATTTGATAATCCCAGGGCAAGTATTCACTGCTCTTAAGCAGTGCTTAAGAACTGCTGTTGAAATATTCTTAGAGTCATTATTGCTCAGCTAAAAAAATTGAGTAATCTGCTTTTAAAAATGGTGAATTATTTAGAGCATGACTATTCTTATTTCAGTCCTGCAGTTAGCACAATATGCTCATTGTGATGAGCCTGATTTTGTTACATTTTTTTCCCCACAAAAAATCTGCCCTTGATGTTTGCATATCGTTTTGAATTCTAAGCTGATTTTCCTACTGTGCTGGGCTCTTGGGTGTCGAGCTCATTTACTGTGAATGCTTGTTATAGGTGCGCCTAAGGGACAGTGAAAACCCACTGCTTTTCTCTTTATCGTTATTTTATTTATTTTATTTGAAAAGTTTTATAAAGCGCGAACATGACCCATGAGGGTATCAGAGCACTGTATAAAGTGTTGAATCTTGAATTTTCAGGGAGATGACCACCGAAGGCCCTGCTTTTATATTAAAAACAAAGCTTTGGTCTATACCATTTCCAGTTGAAAGGCAATATTTCTCTCCATGTGTTCCCATACCTGGCATGTCATGCAGTTGGGTGCTTACTTTCCCACCATGTTAAAGAGCAGTAGAAGTTTCACTACCTAGGCTAATATGCTGCATAGCTAAATACATATAAGGTCCTAAAGGCAAGAGTGATTGCATTGCAAATGCTTGTTACATACATTGTATTGTATTGTATTGTATTGTGTTGTGTATTTGTAAAGCGCAGCTGTCGCTCCGAAAGGGGCATCCTGGCGCTAGATGAACAGTATGCAAGAGTTATGATAGGAGAACTAGATGGCGGCCATTACATAGTCATATGGAAGGGTATAAATTGTCCCATCCACACAACAATAACAGTTCTGAAACAGGCCACCTTTTACCTAGTAGCTTGCTCCTGGCTCTTCAACACTAGGCTGTTAGAATTCAATCATAATCCCTGTACCTGACATACATAAAAATCCCCTCCGGCACTGCATAGTTCTGTATGAGAGTCACCACTTTTTTTTCATCCTAGGACAACAGCCAGCTGTGCATGATCACATTTGTTTGGAAAAACATTTATGGTTGTTTTCAAAACAGTTCTGAAGGTTTTCAAAACATATTGATTCTAGAATATAAGAACGTATTCCCCCTATAAATTAGAGGAGAACACCTTCCACGCTGACACGGGGTCCTGCATGCTGAATCTTCGACACACAGCGGCCTGACATCCCTTGCGGGGTGTCATCCTTGAAGCAGAGATGGGGTCCTTCATTCTCAACCATCAGGTGAGGGAGTTTGTTTTTCCCTAGGGTATTCTTGGCTAGATAGATACATATATATATATCTATACACTGCGGGTAACTCACTGTTGCATGCATCTAGTCACCACCCTCAGCACTTGATCCACAGCATCCCCTATGGGGAGATGCTTAGGATCAATCGCATATGCAGCAGTGAAGATGAATGCAAGCTTGCCCAGGGGGAATGTAAAAAGAGATTCCTTTCAAGAGGTTATAACGCATCGGTTATAAACAAGGCCATCGACAAAACTAGAGACCTTAGTAGGGAACAGGCATTGACCCCAAAGGAAGCAATTCCAAGTAGGGATGAACCCCAGGCATCCAAGATCAGAGTTATCTTGACTTTTAACAAACAACATGGTGCGATTAGAAAAATCTTTAAGCGACATTGGGGTTTACTCCTTAGGGACCCAATAATTGGGGTGGATCTGACTCAGCATAATCGGTTGCCACAATTGACCTTTAGAAAAGCTAGGTCCATGGGAAATTGTCTTGTGAAAAGCAACCCTGAGATCAAACCACCTTCGAATTGGATATCCAAACAAAAGGGGTTTTTTAAATGTCTAATTTGTAAAGCATGCAAACACGCAAATAATGTAAAAACGTATAACAACGTATAACACCCCGTTTTTACCTCGACCAGTTAAAATAAGGAAAAGAAATACCTGCAAAACAGAATACGTTGTATATATTTTAGAATGTCCATGTGTACTACGATATGTGGGCAGTACATAGCTGCCCGTGCACAGAAGAATTCTCCAGCACATTTGTGCAATTGTTAATAAAGATCAAGCATATCCTGTAGCGAGACATTTCAAGATAGCCCATGTCAGCAACCCGACCCTTTTAAGTTACTTTGCCATTGATTGTATACCACTGTCCCGTAGAGGGGGCAATCGGGAAAGTGCACTTCGCACACTTGAGACCAAGTACATTTTAGAGCTAAATACTAAATCCCCTTTTGGAATGAACGCAACGGAGGATTTATATACATGTTTATGAATTGTCTATAACTATAGTATGTTTGTTGTTTTTAGCTCATATGAACTTTGACCGCGTAATATTTGTTCTCCATTTAGAAACTTTGATGAAACCATGACCTTGATAATTTTAATTTAATGATTTAATTTTGTTATTCACTTGGGTGTTACTTAAAATTGTACAGTATGTATTTGTTTCTATTTAGCTAAATCCTCCTATTACCTTTGGTTTAGGGGGCTTTTTTTGCTAATAGTTCGGCCATTTCCCTTTTCCTTTAAGCTATATTTGACCAGCTGTGTTTGCCCACTGGGGCACTATTTAGAAACTTTTGAAAGTGTGGACTGTACACAAAAATTCGGTGATAGCAGCATCTATACTCTTACAATCTGATATAACTATAATCATGGTATATAGTGAGTACATGGGGATTTGTTGGAAGATGCCCTTAATGTTGGTTGTCTTAGCCATTGAGACCTCTCTGATATTTAGGTATACAGATTTGAGGTTTTATATGTTACATTTCGCCCATCTTTACCGTCTGCCATTGGTGGAATTAATATGTGTTTAATACTTAATTTTATAAATATGTCTATTTGAATATTTATGTCTTTTAACAGAGATATATATTTATTGATTTATATCCATTTACCGTGGTTATTATTTGTGAATATCGAATATTTGTTTATGCTGCTATGCCATATCAAAAAGAGAAAAAATCGAATGTGTCAGGGCTAGGGTGGCTTGTGGTCTAGGGCCCGCCCCCGCCCCACTCTGCAGTCGGAGTTGCCCTTGTGGCAAAATGCATCAATCCTCTTTGGGAGGGCGTTGGTGGCTGATGTGCTTCAAACCTGCTTGTGCTGCTAAGTTTCATCCCTGTTTATAGGTTTGTGCAGGTTTCCAGGTCTTTTGGCTGCTGTTTGCTGTGTTTTCCGCCTAATGCGTGAGGTTTCGCATGCTCACGCGTAATGCGTGAGGTTTGGCATGCTCACGCGTAATGCGTGAGGTTTGGTAGCCCGGTCGCATACGTGGGCGCCGTAAGCACGTTAGCTTACGCGACCGCGCCCTATCCTCTGTGCTCACTATTCTGGGACCTTCTGGGGAGTGGCAGTGTTCTCTTCTTGCTCCCTCTCCTTTCTGCAGAGTTCCAGCTTCTTTCGAAGAAGGATTCCATCGGTGGCCTAGAGGATCGTTTTCCAAGGGGCGTGTCTTGATCCTGCTTGCTTAGAGGGCCAGGCTATCGGTTGGAAGAGCCTTTTTGGGGACGTCTTGTCCTTTCAAGGTAGTAGAGTAGGTCGTGCTCTACAGGTAGGACTTAGCAAATCCTAGTTTCTTGGCGCTAAAGTCTTTAAGGAAAAACTTTCTTGATTTATGTTTGATAAAACTATTAGTTCATGTTTTTGAAGAATAATTATGAATGCAGAAGAGTGAAACCATTGTTATATTTTGCACATTGAAACTGCGTTTTACATCTGGTTGCTGGCAAGAGATGTTTAACTTAAAGGTGCAAGGTATATAAAGGCGCATGCATTCATTTCCTGAACAGTTTGTTTTTGCGCAACTCTTTCTTGGAAATGTCTTTTGGGGAAAGGTCAAGAGAAGCTTTGTTCTAATTGAAGACTAAGACAATAGTGAAATTGTGCTTTGGATTGTTTCACAAAATCTTGGTAAAGAGGTTATTTACTAAGGAGTGAGTTTGTTGTTGCTTAAGGTGAATCGGTCGCAATTCACAAGAGAATAACAGAATTGTTTTAAGGATGTTTTGGTCGCTATTCACAAGGGAATAACTAAATGGTGAAAAGTATGCAATAAGAGTTTTAGTAATTATTTCATTGAGCTTCATGTACCTTCAGAGTCTGTGATTAAGCAACAAGGTTTTCAGTAGTAGAACTCAGTGTTGGTTTTAGGTTGTATGGACAACTGTGATTTACGGAAAAGTTTTGCTACTAACCTTTTTCCTTTCCAGATCTCCTTCCCTGCTGTCCCCTTCCTAATTCCCTTTTCCCCCCCGCTTGATCACTCCAAGATTCTGTGTAGTAATTACATTCGGAATTGGAGGTATCGAGAGGTGGGTCTTTATAACTTCACGACAGATCCTGAGGAAAGCGTCGCCTTGACAGAATAGTGAGCCCACGAATTATTTTTCCTCCTGGTCTGAACGTGAAGTCATAATGACCACCATCAATGATTTAATGTCCGCAATCATGCGTATACAAACAGATTTAAAAGAAACCATGGATGTAACTGCTTTGTTAGCAGCTAAGGTAGAAAATATCCAATTACAGAATACTCCTCTTCCGGAAGAGGTTCAAGAGACTGGTGCTAGCAGGGGTAATACAAACATAGCTGTTACCGTGCCCCCTCAAATTCCTTTGGCAGCTCCTGAACGTTTTTCTGGGGACCCCTCCAAGGTGCAAATCTTTTTGACTCAGATCGAGTTACATTTTGCTTGTAGACCTACTGCGTTCCCAACCCCACAGTCTAAAATTGCGTTCTTAATTTCATACTTGACCGGAGATGCCGCAAACTGGGCAGTTCCTTTGGTCAGACAAGATGACACTTTGCTCTACAACTGGAAACGATTTGTGGAAGAATTTGAAAAAGTTTTTGATCGCAGAACTGTTACTCTGTCAGCTGATCGAGAACTACTTCAATTGAAACAAGGCAATAGGGATCTTGTTTCTTATCTGTCTCATTTCAATAGATTAATCGCTGAAACTTCTTGGCCAGAGGAAAAAAGAGCAGCCCTCTTTTATCAAGGCTTAAAAGACGACCTGAAGGATGTTCTGGCACAAATTGATCCTCAACCTGTAATTTGCTCTGAGTTGATTAATTTAACGCTGCGCTTAGACCATAGACTCTCTGAACGGAGGTCAGATAAAAAAAGAACAGATAAGCCAAACTGGAGATCAGAAGCTAAATCTAGGCCTCAATTTGCGAATTCAGAAACTGGTTCAGAGCCAATGGAAATAGGAACTTTAAGACAACCATTGTCAAAAGAGGAGAAGGACAACCGTCGAAAAAATGGACAATGTCTTTATTGTGGTCGAAAAGGTCACTTCGTGAAGGACTGCTTAACTAAGCCAAAGGGAAAATTTCCTACTTCTAGTAAATCAGCTGCTCTGGAAAAAACAGATCCAAAATCGGAAAACTAACTGGCCCAAGATGTTTGAAGGGAGATCTCTTGGGTACTATTGCCTTCCCTTCTGTGAACTCATGTGTTTCTAATTACAAAGCTCATTTCAGGTTAGCTGTACAAATCAGGTTAATCCATGAAACATGCCAAATGGAAGTTTTAGTCGATTCTGGAGCTACAGGAAATTTTGTAGATTTGGAAACAGCCCAACGTTTAGGGATCATCTGTGAACAAAAAGAGACTCCAGAAATAGTGCAAGCTGTGGATGGAAAAATTCTAGCTGGAGGTCCAGTAACCATGCAGACATCTAAAGTTGCTATGTTCTGCGAAGATGCTAAGCAACAGGTACATAAGGAAGAGCTTCAATTTGATGTGATCCAAGCACCCCAGTATGGTTTCATTTTAGGAATGCCTTGGCTTTGCTTACACAATCCAACCATAGATTGGCGAAAGAGAGAACTGGTCTTCCTGTCTGATTTTTGTCATTCGTCTTGTCTCAATACCTCAAAACCAATTTTGAGTCAAGTGGCCACAGCTGAGGAAAAAGAAACATTGTTACCAAAAGTTTACAAGGACTTCGCAGAAGTTTTCAGTGAAGCTAAGGCAGCCATCCTTCCTCCTCACCGAAGCTATGACTGTCAAATTGATCTTGTACCTGGATCTAGTGTACCAAATTGTCGCATTTATGCTTTATCTGAAAAAGAGAATCAACATCTAAGACAATATCTCGATCAATATCTTGAGAATGGATTCATCCGCCCCTCCAAGTCTCCGGCAGCGTCTCCTTTATTTTTCATTCCGAAAGCTAATGGGGAATTGAGGACTTGCATCGATTATAGGGCATTGAACAAAATCACAGTCAAAAATAAGTACCCATTGCCTCTCATCCCTGTGCTTTTGGACCAAGTTAAAAAGGCAAAAATCTACACTAAGTTGGACCTCAGAGGAGCCTACCATTTGGTTCGTATCAGGCAAGGGGATGAATGGAAGACTGCTTTCAAAACCCGATATGGATTGTTTGAGTACTTGGTGATGCCATTCGGACTGTGCAATGCACCAGCTGCTTTTCAGTTTTTCTTGAACGACGCCTTGAAAGAGTTTCTAGATCTCTTTGTTATTGTCTATATAGACGATATTTTGATCTATTCAGATTCAGAAATTGAACATGAAGGTCACGTCAAAAAGGTTTTGAGCACCCTGCAATCTCATAATTTGTATTGCAAATTATCCAAATGTGATTTCCATGTTCATGAAGTTGAATTTCTAGGAGTCCTCCTCACTCCAACTGGCATGAAAATGACAGACAGAAAAATCAAGGCTGTTGCTGATTGGCCCACTCCGACATCTGTTAGAGACATTCAGTGCTTTTTGGGATTTGCAAACTTTTATCGCCGCTTCATTGATCATTTTTCTGCTGTAGTAGCTCCCATCACACGATTGTTAAGAAAGAAGGTGAACTTTGAATGGTCCACAGAAGCTGAACTTGCATTCCAGAAGTTAAAAAGGGCCTTTACTGAAGCTCCGGTTCTCATGCATCCCAATGTAGAGGAACCCTTTATCATTGAAGCTGACGCCTCTGATGTAGCTATAGCAGCCATCCTCTCTCAAAGACATCGCACTACCGGACAAATGCATCCGGTTGCCTACATGTCTCGAAAACTAAATCCCGCAGAGCAAAACTATGTAATAGCTGAAAAAGAACTGTTAGCTATCTTAGAAGCCTTTAAAGAATGGAGACATTACATAATGGGAGCGAAATTTACTGTAACCGTGTACACTGATCATAGAAACTTACAGTTTATGAGCTCAGCCAGAATGTTAACCCCGAGACAACTCAGGTGGATGATGTTTTTTGCCGAATATGACTTTATAATCACCTTCCGTCCAGGCCAAGACAACAAGAAAGCGGATGCCCTGTCCAGAAAAGACTCTTCTTTGCATCGCTTTGAAGGAACTCCTCAACCAATAATCGATCCAGGCAAAGTTATTAATGTACTTTCGGCAGACCAATTCTTGGAGAATATTCATGAAAATTTTCCTTCTTCTCTGTGGAAATCATGGCTGAACTCCAATTCCAACCAAACCATCAAAGAAGGGATACCTTTCCATGGAAAACAAGTTTATCTGCCCTCTTTGCAATTACAAGAAACTGTGTTTAACTGGTTACATTCACATCCTATGGCCGGTCACCCAGGCCCTCGAAAGACTGTGGAAAAAATACAAAAGATGTTTTGGTGGCCAACGCTGCAAAAGGATGTGCTGAAAATGGCTAATGATTGTGAGGTCTGTGCCAGATTTAAATCCGATCACACTAAGCCTAAAGGTTTTCTACAGGTTCTACCGACACCAACTGAACCATGGAAACATATTTCTTTGGACTTCATTACTGACCTACCACCAATTCAACATCATACTGTGATCCTAGTGGTTGTGGACAGTTTCACCAAATATGCTCATTTCATCCCTTGTAAACAGCTACCCACTGCGGCACAGTTAGCACAAATATTTCTGCAACATGTGGTGCGCTTACATGGACTGCCTTCAGTATTGCTTTCGGATCGAGGGTCTCAATTCTCTTCCAAGTTCTGGCAGCAATGGTGCAAAGGTCTACACATCACCTCCAATATGTCCACTAGTTATCACCCCCAAACTGATGGGCAGACTGAAAGACTGAACCAAACTCTAAAGCAATACTTGAGGTGTTATGTTACGGACTCTAAGAAATCTTGGTTGGATTTGCTTTGGATTGCTGAATTTGCATATAACACTTCCTCACATTCATCAACCGGTTCCTCTCCGTTCCAGGCACTCTATGGCTATGAACCTAACACCATACCATTGACTATGGCTAAAGATGATGGTGGTGTACCAGCAGTTAGAGACTCTGTACAACTCATGCAAACTATTCACCGTCAAATTCAGGATCACTTGTTGCAAAGCAAGAAGAAATACAAAGAGCAGTATGACAAAAAACATCGTTCAGGTCCTGTGTATGCCCCTGGGGATAAAGTTTGGTTGTCTACCAAAAACTTGAACTTCAAACACAAAAGTATGTTTCAGCCCAAGTACATTGGTCCTTACCCGGTTCTTCGACAGGTGAACCCTGTGACATTCAAGTTGTTGTTGCCTAGGTCTCTAAGAATTCACCCAGTGTTTCATACTTCCCTGCTTAAACCTGCTAATCAGAATCTGGCTCCCCGTCCAGCCCCGATTTTGGTCCATGGTAATTGGGAGTATGAGGTGCGAGACATTTTGGATTCTAGACGTCGGGGTTCCAGGTTGTGGTATCTTGTCTCCTGGAAGGGATACGGTGCTGAGAATGATTCCTGGGAACCGGCTGCAAATGTTCATGCCCCACGCTTGGTACGCCGTTTCCACCTCCTCCACCCTTTGAAGCCGGGCCCTAGACCACTCTTGGGAGGGGGGAGTACTGTCAGGGCTAGGGTGGCTTGTGGTCTAGGGCCCGCCCCCGCCCCACTCTGCAGTCGGAGTTGCCCTTGTGGCAAAATGCATCAATCCTCTTTGGGAGGGCGTTGGTGGCTGATGTGCTTCAAACCTGCTTGTGCTGCTAAGTTTCATCCCTGTTTATAGGTTTGTGCTGGTTTCCAGGTCTTTTGGCTGCTGTTTGCTGTGTTTTCCGCCTAATGCGTGAGGTTTCGCATGCTCACGCGTAATGCGTGAGGTTTGGCATGCTCACGCGTAATGCGTGAGGTTTGGTAGCCCGGTCGCATACGTGGGCGCCGTAAGCACGTTAGCTTACGCGACCGCGCCCTATCCTCTGTGCTCACTATTCTGGGACCTTCTGGGGAGTGGCAGTGTTCTCTTCTTGCTCCCTCTCCTTTCTGCAGAGTTCCAGCTTCTTTCGAAGAAGGATTCCATCGGTGGCCTAGAGGATCGTTTTCCAAGGGGCGTGTCTTGATCCTGCTTGCTTAGAGGGCCAGGCTATCGGTTGGAAGAGCCTTTTTGGGGACGTCTTGTCCTTTCAAGGTAGTAGAGTAGGTCGTGCTCTACAGGTAGGACTTAGCAAATCCTAGTTTCTTGGCGCTAAAGTCTTTAAGGAAAAACTTTCTTGATTTATGTTTGATAAAACTATTAGTTCATGTTTTTGAAGAATAATTATGAATGCAGAAGAGTGAAACCATTGTTATATTTTGCACATTGAAACTGCGTTTTACATCTGGTTGCTGGCAAGAGATGTTTAACTTAAAGGTGCAAGGTATATAAAGGCGCATGCATTCATTTCCTGAACAGTTTGTTTTTGCGCAACTCTTTCTTGGAAATGTCTTTTGGGGAAAGGTCAAGAGAAGCTTTGTTCTAATTGAAGACTAAGACAATAGTGAAATTGTGCTTTGGATTGTTTCACAAAATCTTGGTAAAGAGGTTATTTACTAAGGAGTGAGTTTGTTGTTGCTTAAGGTGAATCGGTCGCAATTCACAAGAGAATAACAGAATTGTTTTAAGGATGTTTTGGTCGCTATTCACAAGGGAATAACTAAATGGTGAAAAGTATGCAATAAGAGTTTTAGTAATTATTTCATTGAGCTTCATGTACCTTCAGAGTCTGTGATTAAGCAACAAGGTTTTCAGTAGTAGAACTCAGTGTTGGTTTTAGGTTGTATGGACAACTGTGATTTACGGAAAAGTTTTGCTACTAACCTTTTTCCTTTCCAGATCTCCTTCCCTGCTGTCCCCTTCCTAATTCCCTTTTCCCCCCCGCTTGATCACTCCAAGATTCTGTGTAGTAATTACATTCGGAATTGGAGGTATCGAGAGGTGGGTCTTTATAACTTCACGACAGATCCTGAGGAAAGCGTCGCCTTGACAAATGTACTATGCATTTTTGCAGAAATTTAATGTGTACAGTCTGCCTTCCATTGCTATTTTTACCATGACACAGCTGTTTGCAATTTTAATAACTTTAGCACTTTAAAAGGGCGTTTTACTAAACGTAACGCGTCATGTGATCAAGGTCCAGGTGGGACCGAAACGCGTCATGGCGGCTTTGATGCATGGTGTTCGAAAATAAACTGGCACAAAGAACTTTTGGGTACGCGTGTTCATCTGCTTGCTGGAAGAGTCTTTTTGGTGAAGTACGAGAAATATATCTATACACATATACATGTTACACCTACATATCTAGGGTAGGTACTTTTAGGGAAATTACTTAGGGCATATCATAGGAATATGCACATGTTACTATTTTATTTAAACTGTACATGTTCATCTTTTTAACAGTATGGTAGACATGTATGTACTATTTACCATATTAGTACTTTCGATTTCTTTCGTATTTTTCTCTTCTCCTGATTGTTGTAACAAATTTGTTTTACACAAGACTGACGCTGGACCAATTGAAAACGCCCTGATTGCCCTCTTGGGTACTTTCTGCGATTAAGAAGACATGAGTGACTGAGTGAAAAGTACTGTACTGTTTTCCACTATCCCTGAATAATCAGAGATGTCATGTTCAGTGGTTGCCCGAAACTACCTACACCATTGTAGAATACAGGGAGGATTGGTAGTGGCACAGTAATGCTAGCTGGTCTAATGGCTGACATATCCTGTGGGGGTGTCCGAAAGCGGTTTAGGCATCACACACTCAGTTTAGGTCATCCAAAACGTGCAAGTCCTGGGGACTCCTAGGAACTATATGACATGGCGCAGCCAACGTTGGTTTGGTTCTTATATTAATTAGGGAAAATCTTAGTAATTCAGTCATACTATTTCAAAAAGCCATACTCACACTTTTCAGAGACGTCTGAAGTGGGAAGGGAACTCTGCCTCAGCTGAGCAGATATACCCTGTGTATTGGATAAAGGTTTAAACAAGCTTGTAAGGATAAAGTTTCCCACATTGTGCAAAATCCTAGCCCTTAACTTTTCTCTTCTCCTTTAAAAATGATTGACCCTGCGAGTAGCAGTGGAGTTTCAGAAGAGGACAAATTTGCAAATGCTCTTAACATTACACAAAAACTTCAGGCAAGGAGTAACTATGAAATTGTTAGAACACGTGTATCAGCAACAGGTGGTTGTGTTACCTTTGTGATTGAGGCACACAAGGTGTTCAGATAAGAGGTATTCTATTCTTGGATTCAGTTTTCACATGCAAATCAGCAAACTAAATTGTTTCACACTTACATTGTAGTTGAACCACCAGTAGTTCAACCACCAGACAAATGCATTCCATACAAAGACATTGAAGTCCCACTAACTTACCAGCAACACAGAAACTGGTTTAAAGGTGCCCTCCCATACACTACATCCATCTTAAGACTCAGTCCTCTCAGCATTGAAGGAGTCACCTGGTTGGTCTTAGCGACATACACTCCACATCCTGAGATAGATACACTAGCAGATGATGAAGTCCGTACAGTATGCAAAAACATAGTCAGGCTATACAGACACATTGTCCAGTTTGTCATGCGAACATTGACAGTCCAACCTGTGAGAAATGCTCCAGCTGCCCCACATTAAGCAATCCCAACACTTAGCCCACAGACACTGAAATCAGTAATAGGGACAATGCCTTCCAAATGCGAGCAAATTCCATTCTGGATTGCGCAAAAAATAGCACAGCTGGAAGCAGTATTTCCACATACGGGTCAGCAGGAAAAACATAGAATGATAACCATTAGCTTGCCAATGGGGATGGGTCTCTCGATTGTGCATTGTACCACTTGGGGAACAATCTTTGCTGCAGTTTACATCAGAGTACACGGATGATGAATGTAATGCTTTATTATGGTTATTTAAAACCTTTACAATGTAGAAAAGAGTTCAGTTAATAAAACAAAGGTCAAATTCGTACATGTTAAGACAACAAATCCTTCAGTAAAAAAACATACTAAGACAGCAGCATCAAAGTTAAAATAAAGTATGAGTTCAGTTAGACAGCCTATCTTTCATAGTAAGTTGTGCTATAAGTTGATCCTTGTTGCCAGCTATGGGGTAATATGGTAAAGTGCCAGTAAATAAGAGCATTTTGGAAAGTGTCATCAGAGTTCACGGTACCACTTCCATAACAGTTATTCCTGATGTATAAAAACAGATACAGAATGAGTACGGGGCAGGACCTGCCCTGGACTTGGGGATGAAACTGATGGGTAATTTTGCCCAAGTCTCTGCAATCATGATGAGCAACATAAAGGGGGAGGCAGCAGCAGTGGCCATACACAGCTGCCTAAGGGAAATAGCACCTATAAATAAGGAGCACGAGTTACCAAAAATGTACGTAAAACCCTCTGCCGCTTTAGGTAGAGATATTTTGGGAGCCAAAGCAGGAAGCCTGAAATGGGAGATAGTCCTGACAAGGGCAACTAGAAGCAAGCACCCTCTTCTTCTAAAAATAAGTGGTATAACAAACAATCCAAAAATAACAATACAGAAACAATTCATGATCAAGGGGTGGGCCTCCCAATTGTGATAACATTAGGACACCAGGTAGGTTTCAGGAAACTGCTAGACGTTCCGTTCTGAGTTCATCAAAAAACTCAGAGTGGGATGGGCGATCAGAACAAAAGACTGAAGAGCAACCAAAGACAAAAAAGGAAACATATCGTACTTTAGATTATATTGTTAAACAGGAAGAACAACCTAAAACAAAGCCTCAATTCAAAAAGAAGAAAGTATCTGGCTAAAAAATGAGACATGCCCAGGTTACTGAGTACCAAGCTAATCGAAAGGGAATGGGCTATGATGATGCTAGACAGCGCGGCAGAAGTAACAATAGCTCACCCCAAAACCTGAAGGATTTTCTGGTGACAGGAGTATTGAATTAATATATCACAGTGGAAAAAAACCTGATACCAGAGCTAGTGTCCCACATAGACTGTATGAAATTACACTACAAATAGAGGGGGACATCTCAAGAAAAGTTAAAGGTCTCTTTTGGTAGAACTTAACATATGGATAAGACATCCTTTTAGCAGAAAAAGATTGACTGCCTGAGTTTGTGATGGATTGCCCAAAAGGAGAAAGCGTCATTTTGCCGGCTTTCTCAGACCTCATTCCAGAATCTTTAAAACATTCATACGCACAGGAGTGGGGCTAGTGCTATCTAGTCAACACAAAATCCCATTAAAATCTACTCACATTTTCAGAGATAGTACCCTATTAAAAATGGTGCAAATAGACAGGTCAAAGAAATCCTAGACCAACTTAAAAACCAAGGTGTGATTGAGAAATGCACCTCCCCAATGAACAGTCCTTTGTTTCCCGTAATTAAACCTCCTATAGTCTATTTTGGTTTACCAAGATTTAAACACATGCACACGAACATTTGTAGTTCAAAACGCACATAGTGCTGTATTAATAAATAACATTGTACAGAAGAAATACAAAACAACATTAGATATCTCGAATGGATTCATGTGTCAAAATATAGCTCCAGAAAGCTGATATTTGACAGCATTTTCTGCCCTCGGCACTCAGGATCACTTCGGGCACTTACCCCAGGGATGTTAGAACAGCCCGGGGCTATTCTCAGTGAGAGCGTCAGAATTACTACAAACATGTGATGAGGGTTCAGTGTCCTATGTAGATGACATCTATCTGACGCACAATGAATTACTTGAACACTTGTGCACAATTGTGGGATTCACCACTTTCAAGAAATCAAAAATTGCCCATCTCAATGTCCTATGTTTGGGATATGAGCCATAAGGGGAAGGCAAGAGCCTGGCAGCTAAACATTTTAGAAAGGTGTGCGCTTCTCCACCCTCCAAAGAATCAAAAGGGTTTGCAATCCATTTGAGGATTTCTAAGTTTTGGCAGTAAATACCGATTCGGTAAAAATGCAGAATTGTCAAGGGGAACAGGGTGTCACTTTGACACCCTGTTGCACCCCTGATTTTGGCTTGTGTGCCATCTGACACACATACATGCCCTAAGGGCATGTATGTGTGTCATATGGCACAGGTGTACATGCACAGATGTGCATGTACACAGGTATTCGTTATTTACCACCAAATAGTATTTGGTGGTAAATAACGAATTGGTAATGGCCTGTGGTACTGTTTAAAGTGCCACCTACATCTGGATTTACCCATTCGGTAAATTTACCCATTCGGTATTTTACTGAATCTGTAAAATTAAGGCCACCTACATGTCAAAACACAAATACTGGTCGGTAACGGCCGAAATCGGCTGTTACCGACCGGTATTTGGTGACCTACATCTGACCTACATCTGGCCTCTAGTCCTCGGTTTAGGTCATCCAAAAAAGCACAGGTCCTGGGGATTCCTAGGAACTACACAACACTACACAACACTTGCAAACCTGTAATTGTTTTGCAATTTTTTTTAAACTAGACAGGGGAATCCAGGGTGTGTGGCTTGGGTGGCTCTAACAAGGTTCTGTTACCCAGAATGTCTTGCAAACCTCAAACTTTGTAAAAAAAACACATTTGCCTCACTGGAAAGTTCTGGAGTCTGTAAGATGGCACAAACTTCCACACTCCCAGGACTCCGCCAAGTCTCCCAATACAAATGGCACCTTACTTGTGTGGACAAGCCTAGAGCCTGTGACTGGAAATGGACAAAAAACGCAACTCGGGCACATCACATTTTTCCAGTGAAAAGGACCCTTTTTCAAAATGTGCCTAGCTGTGGATTTTGGACCCTAGCTCAGGCGGCACCTAGGGGGAAGCCTAGGAAACATGTACATTTATGAAAACTAAATGCCCAGGAGAATCCAGGATTGGGTGATTTGTGTGGCTTTCACTAGTTTTCGTTACCCAGAATCCCTTGAAAACCTCAAACTTTGTAAAAAAAAGAAAAAACCTTTCCCTCATATTTCTGTGAAGGAAAATTCTTAAATCTGCGGGTAGCCACAAACCTCCACACACCCAGCATTCCCCTAAGTCTCCTGATAAAAATGTGTGGCGGTAGGCCTAATGCCTGAGACAGGAAAGAGCCCAAAACTCAACATGGGCACATCACATTTTTTCAGTGAAAATTGACCTTTTTTCGCAATGTGCCTAGCTGTAGATCTTGGACCCTCGCTCAGCCAGCACCTAGGGACACCTAGAAAACCTGTACATTTTTAAAAACTAAATATCCAGGGGAATCCATGGTGGGCCAACGTGTGTGGCTCTAACCAGGTTCTGTTACCCAGAATCTCTTGCAAACCTCAAACTTTGTAAAAAAGAAACATTTTACTTACGTTTCTGTGATGGAATCAATCAATCAATCAATCAATCATAGACATTTATAGAGCGCTCTACTTACCCGGAGGGTCTCAAGGCGCTAGGGGGGGGGAGGGCTGCTGCTACTTACCGAACAGCCAGGTCTTGAGCTTCTTCCTGAAGGCGAGGTGGTCTTGGGTCAGGCGCAGGTCGGTCGGGAGGGAGTTCCAGGTCTTGGCGGCCAGGTAGGAGAAGGACCTTCCTCCTGTTGTCGTTCTTCGGATGCGGGGGACGGCGGCGAGGGCGTGACTGGCTGATCGGAGGTGTCGTTTGGGAGCGTAAAAGTTGATGCGATTGTTGAGGTAGCTCGGGCCTTGATCGTGAAGAGCTTTGTGTGCATGGGTAAGGAGACGGAAGGTGATTCTCTTGTTGACCGGGAGCCAGTGCAGGTCTCTTAGGTGTCCGGAGATGTGGCTGTGTCGTGGGATGACGAGGATGAGTCTGGCTGAGGCGTTCTGGATCCGTTGGAGTCTCTTCTGGAGCTTGGCGGTGGTTCCGGCGTAGAGGGCGTTGCCGTAGTCCAGTCGGCTGGTGACGAGTGCCTGGGTGACAGTCTTCCTGGTCTCGGTGGGGATCCACCGGAAGATCTTCCGTAGCATGCGCAGGATGTTGAAGCATGACGAGGAGACGGCGTTGACTTTCTTGGTCATGGAGAGGGAGGAGTCCAGGATGAAGCCCAGGTTGCGTGCGTGGTCTGTCGGTTTGGGTGCGGTTCCCAGGGCGGGGGGCCACCAGGAGTCGTCCCAGGCGGAGGGCGAGGATCCCAGGATGAGGACTTCCGTCTTGTCCGAGTTCAGCTTCAGGCGGCTGGTCGACATCCACTCGGCTACCTCTTTCATTCCTTCGTGAAGGTTGGCTCTGGCGGCGGCGGGGTCGTTGGTCAGGGAGATGATCAGCTGGGTATCGTCACGTAGGAGATGATGTTAAGGTTGTGTTGGCGTGCGATGGCCGCGAGGGGGCTCATGTAGACGTTGAAGAAGGTTGGGCTCAGCGAGGATCCTTGAGGGACGCCGCAGATGACTTCGATGGCCTCTGACTTGTACGGTGGTAGACGGACTCTCTGAGTTCTTCCGTCGAGGAAGGAGATGATCCATTCCAGTGCCTTCTCCTGGATTCCGACGTTGCTGAGGCGCTGCACTAGGGTGCGGTGGCAGACGGTGTCGAAGGCCGCGGAGAGGTCTAGGAGGATGAGGGCCGCTGTTTCTCCGTTGTCCATCAGGGTTCGGATGTCATCGGTGGCAGCGATGAGGGCGGTCTCGGTGCTGTGGTTGGCTCGGAAGCCAGACTGTGAGGGGTCGAGGGATCTGTTTGTCTCGAGGAAGGCGGCCAGTTGCTTGTTGGCGGTCTTCTCGATGACTTTGGCCGGAAACAGGAGCAGCGAGATGGGGCGGTAATTCTTGAGTTCGGTGGGGTCCGCTGTTGGTTTCTTGAGTAGAGCGCTGAGTTCGGCGTGCTTCCAGCTCTCAGGGAAGGTGGCGGTGGTGAAGGAGGCGTTGATGATGTCCCGCAGGTGAGGTGCGATGATGGCGTCGGCCTTGTTGAAGACGTGGTGAGGGCAGGGGTCGGTCGGAGATCCGGAGTGGATGGAGTTCATCATGCGGACGGTGTCTTCGGTGCTGATCGGAGTCCAGGCGCGGAGGGTGGTGGTGGGGGGCGGTGGTTCGGTCGTGTCGGACGTGGCGTTCGTCGGTTGGGTGTTGAAGCTGTTGTGTATGTCCGCGATCTTGTTGTGGAAGTAGGAGGCGAGGGAGTTGCAGAGTTCTTGCGATGGGGTGATGTTGTTGTTTCCGGCGTTGGGGTTGGAGAGCTCTTTCACGATGTTGAAGAGTTCCTTGCTGTTGTGTGCGTTGTTGTCCAACCGGTCTTTGAATGCAGTTTTCTTGGTGTCGCGGATCAGTTGGTTGTGCTTCCGGGTGGCAAGCTTGAGGGTGGTCATGTTGTCCGGTGTTGGCTCCCTTCTCCAGGCTTTCTCGAGGGCTCGGCAGTTCTTCTTGGAGCTCTTGAGTTTGTCGGTGAACCATGGGGCCTTCTTGCTGCCGGGTCTGCTGGGCGGGATCCTCAGTGGGGCGAGTTCGTCCGCGCAGTTGCTGATCCACTTCGTGAGGTTGTCGGCGGCCTGGATGGGGTTCGCTGAGCTGGCGGGGGGTGCTGGCTCAGGGAAGCGGCAAGCTGGTCGGCTGTGATCTTGCTCCAGCTTCTGCGGGCGACCTGTTGCTGGTGGTGGTGGATCGTCGTTCTTCTGAAGGTGAAGTGGACGCAGCTGTGGTCCGTCCAGTGGAGTCCTGTGGCGTGGCTGAAGGCGATGTCTTTGCTTGATGAGAAGACGGCGTCGAGTGTGTGTCCGGCGAGGTGGGTGGGGGTGGTCACCAGCTGCTTGAGTCCGAGGTTGTTGAGCAGGGTGGTGGTGTTGCGGTCGTTGTTGTTCTCCAGGTGGAAGTTGAGGTCCCCCAGGAGGATGTAGTCAGCGGAGGGGAGGGCATGCGGGCTGACGAAGTCGGCGATGTCCTCGCTGAATTGTGTGCGTGGTCCCGGGGGTCGGTAGATCAGGGTGCCTCTGAGGGTGGTCTTCGGGTCGGTGTGGATCTGGAAGTGTAGGTGTTCGGCGGTAGTCAGGATGTCGTCGGTGTAGGTCGTGATGCGGATGGTGTCCCTGTGGATGATGGCGATGCCTCCTCTTATCTGGTTGGCGGTGCGGTCCCTCAGGTTGATCTTGTAGCCCTCTGGGATGGCGATGGCGATGTCGGGCGCTGAAGAGGCGTTCATCCAGGTCTCCGTGAGGAAGGCAACGTCAGGAGCTGTGGTGTCGATGAGGTTCCAGAGTTCGATGGCGTGTCTGTGGACTGAGCGGGTGTTGAGCAGGATGCACTTGAGGTGGTTGCTGCTGGTGTTCGTCTTGGCGGGTGCTGGTGCGAGGCAGGTCCGGATGCAGGTGAACTTGCAGGCGGTGCAGCAGAAGGGTCCGTGGGAGCGTCTCGGGGTGGCACGGTAGCATCCCGGGACTCGTCCGTCGTTGAGTGCGATGAGGGTGGCGGCGTCGTACGTCCGGCGGGTGGGCTGGGATCTGCGGGGGCCAGGGGTCCTGGCACTGGGCGCGGTCCAGGCACGGACGGGCGCAGACGGGCTTACCTTTGGCGCACCTTCGGCGCTCAGGCGGCGCTCGCGCTGCGCGCGTCCGCTGCGGGGTCGCTGAGGGGGCGTCATAAGAAGGAAGCCGGGAGGGCGGGTCAGCTGGGAGGCGGGGAGCGCGTGGTCCTATCGGCAGGCGGGGGGCGGGGTCGCGGCAAAAACCGGCGCGAAAAACGAGGCGGGCGGCCCTGCGGCGGCTGGGGCGCCGGGCTGGATCGGCGATCGAGGCGGGCGGCCCTGCGGCGGCTGGGACGCCGGGCTGGATTGGCGTTAGCAGGCAGCAGGCAGGCAGCAGGTAGGAGGCACGCAGCAGGCGGGGAGCGTGGGGGCAACCAGGCCGAGGGCACAGTGGTCGCTCTGCACCTGCGTTCTGGAATCTGCGGGGAGCACACACTTCAACCCACCCAGCATTTCTACAACTCTACCGATAAAAATAGTACCCCACTTGTTTGGGTAAGCATAGTGCCCTCAACAGGAATCAGCTTAAAACGCAACTTGGGCACATCACGTTTTTCATGTGAAAATGGCCCCTTTTTTTGCAATATGCCTAGCTGTGGATTTAGGACCCTCGCTCAGCCAGCACCCAAAGAAACCTAGCAAATCAGTACCTTTTTGAAAACTAGATACACGGGGGAATCCAGGATAGGGTGGGTGACTTGTGTGGCTCTCACCAGGTTCTGTTACCCAGAACCCGTTGCAAACCTCAAACTTTCTGTGATGGAAAGTTCTCGAATCTACAGGGAGCCACAAACTGGCACCCACCCAGCATTTCCCCAAGTCTCCTGATAAAATGGTACCTCACTATTGTGGGTAGGCCAACTGCCTGTTACAGGAAATGGCCCAAAACGTACTATGGAGACTTCGAAATTATCGATCACAAGAAGCCTTGTTTTGCTTTTGTAGTTTGGTTTGCCCTGTTCCCATCATGCACTGGGACAGGAACAGACTAATTTGCATACAGCCATGTTCTGAAACTGGGATGGTGCAGTGAGCTAAAAAACGGTGTTGGATCTAGCCCTGATCTCTTGACTGGGTGAGAGCTTTCTGCTTAATTCAGAGACTCTGTCCCTCACCACCCCTTGTTGTAAATATTTTTGTCCACCCTAAGCGTGGAAGGGTATTCTCAGATGTGAGACCCTTGCTCATTGCACCATCAGGATTCAAGCAAACCGGGCCGAAGACGGCTGTAATGCCAGAAACCGGTCCCCGGGAGCTTGTTTCCTTCCCAGTGTAAGAATTGGCTTTTGTAGTTTGGTTTGCCCTGTTCCCATCATGCACTGGGACAGGAACAGACTAATTTGCATACAGCCATGTTCTGAAACTGGGATGGTGCAGTGAGCTAAAAAATGGTGTTGGATCTAGCCCTGATCTCTTGACTGGGTGAGAGCTTTCTGCTTAATTCAGAGACTCTGTCCCTCACCACCCCTTGTTGTAAATATTTTTGTCCACCCTAAGCGTGGAAGGGTATTCTCAGATGTGAGACCCTTGCTCATTGCACCATCAGGATTCAAGCAAACCGGGCCGAAGACGGCTGTAATGCCAGAAACCGGTCCCCGGGAGCTTGTTTCCTTCCCAGTGTAAGAATTGGCTTTTGTAGTTTGGTTTGCCCTGTTCCCATCATGCACTGGGACAGGAACAGACTAATTTGCATACAGCCATGTTCTGAAACTGGGATGGTGCAGTGAGCTAAAAAACGGTGTTGGATCTAGCCCTGATCTCTTGACTGGGTGAGAGCTTTCTGCTTAATTCAGAGACTCTGTCCCTCACCACCCCTTGTTGTAAATATTTTTGTCCACCCTAAGCGTGGAAGGGTATTCTCAGATGTGAGACCCTTGCTCATTGCACCATCAGGATTCAAGCAAACCGGGCCGAAGACGGCTGTAATGCCAGAAACCGGTCCCCGGGAGCTTGTTTCCTTCCCAGTGTAAGAATTGGCTTTTGTAGTTTGGTTTGCCCTGTTCCCATCATGCACTGGGACAGGAACAGACTAATTTGCATACAGCCATGTTCTGAAACTGGGATGGTGCAGTGAGCTAAAAAACGGTGTTGGATCTAGCCCTGATCTCTTGACTGGGTGAGAGCTTTCTGCTTAATTCAGAGACTCTGTCCCTCACCACCCCTTGTTGTAAATATTTTTGTCCACCCTAAGCGTGGAAGGGTATTCTCAGATGTGAGACCCTTGCTCATTGCACCATCAGGATTCAAGCAAACCGGGCCGAAGACGGCTGTAATGCCAGAAACCGGTCCCCGGGAGCTTGTTTCCTTCCCAGTGTAAGAATTGGCTTTTGTAGTTTGGTTTGCCCTGTTCCCATCATGCACTGGGACAGGAACAGACTAATTTGCATACAGCCATGTTCTGAAACTGGGATGGTGCAGTGAGCTAAAAAACGGCGTTGGATCTAGCCCTGATCTCTTGACTGGGTGAGAGCTTTCTGCTTAATTCAGAGACTCTGTCCCTCACCACCCCTTGTTGTAAATATTTTTGTCCACCCTAAGCGTGGAAGGGTATTCTCAGATGTGAGACCCTTGCTCATTGCACCATCAGGATTCAAGCAAACCGGGCCGAAGACGGCTGTAATGCCAGAAACCGGTCCCCGGGAGCTTGTTTCCTTCCCAGTGTAAGAATTGGCTTTTGTAGTTTGGTTTGCCCTGTTCCCATCATGCACTGGGACAGGAACAGACTAATTTGCATACAGCCATGTTCTGAAACTGGGATGGTGCAGTGAGCTAAAAAACGGTGTTGGATCTAGCCCTGATCTCTTGACTGGGTGAGAGCTTTCTGCTTAATTCAGAGACTCTGTCCCTCACCACCCCTTGTTGTAAATATTTTTGTCCACCCTAAGCGTGGAAGGGTATTCTCAGATGTGAGACCCTTGCTCATTGCACCATCAGGATTCAAGCAAACCGGGCCGAAGACGGCTGTAATGCCAGAAACCGGTCCCCGGGAGCTTGTTTCCTTCCCAGTGTAAGAATTGGCTTTTGTAGTTTGGTTTGCCCTGTTCCCATCATGCACTGGGACAGGAACAGACTAATTTGCATACAGCCATGTTCTGAAACTGGGATGGTGCAGTGAGCTAAAAAACGGTGTTGGATCTAGCCCTGATCTCTTGACTGGGTGAGAGCTTTCTGCTTAATTCAGAGACTCTGTCCCTCACCACCCCTTGTTGTAAATATTTTTGTCCACCCTAAGCGTGGAAGGGTATTCTCAGATGTGAGACCCTTGCTCATTGCACCATCAGGATTCAAGCAAACCGGGCCGAAGACGGCTGTAATGCCAGAAACCGGTCCCCGGGAGCTTGTTTCCTTCCCAGTGTAAGAATTGGCTTTTGTAGTTTGGTTTGCCCTGTTCCCATCATGCACTGGGACAGGAACAGACTAATTTGCATACAGCCATGTTCTGAAACTGGGATGGTGCAGTGAGCTAAAAAACGGTGTTGGATCTAGCCCTGATCTCTTGACTGGGTGAGAGCTTTCTGCTTAATTCAGAGACTCTGTCCCTCACCACCCCTTGTTGTAAATATTGTTTTGCGTGGGACACCTGTGTTATTTGTCCCGGGTTTGGAGGGCATCAAGGGAAACATACCAAACCCAGATATTTCTGAGAACTAGATACCCTGGGGAGTCCAGGGAGGTGTAGCTTGCGTGGATGTCCTAACAGTTTCCTACCCAGAATTCCCTGCAATCCTCAAATTTAGTTAAAAATCACATTTTTGTCATTTGTCCGTGTGGGTACGGTGTGGGATCACCGGGCTGACACAAATAGCCTACCCTCCAGCGTACCCCTAGGTCCCCCCATAAAAATGATACCTCACTTGTGTGGGTGGGCCTTGTATCCGCAACAGGGAAGGGCCCAAAACGTGTTTTGGAGCATCAAAATCATTTATAGCAAAATGACCTGGTTTTGCAAGGGGGTCATCTGCGTTTTTGGTACCGGGCTCAGCAGCCATCTAGGGAAACCTACCAAATCTAGACAGTTCTAAATCCTAGACACTCAGGGGAGTACAGGGAGTTGTGGCCTAAGTGAGGCAGAAACTGTGGAAAATTGTTTAGGGGAGGGGTCATTAACATGCCCAGTCTGGGCAGCCCCCACCCCTCAACTACAAAACAAAAGTCCCAGGCTGCGTAGTGGGTTTTCTGCACCCAGGGGGACAGATCAGGGGCAATTGCAGAACATCCATCCAATTAGTGGGGGCTGCCCAAACATAATCCCTGGTGCTTAGTGGGATTTCTGCCCCCTGGTATTGCCCTTCTGCCTCCTGGGGAGGCAAAAAAACTTTGGCTGGAATCTTTAGCCCCCACCCCTAAATAAAAAGCCCTATGTGGGAGCGTGATATTGCCCATTTTGGGCAGCCTCCACACCTCATTTATATAAAAATACATTTTGAAATATCCCTGGTGTCTAGTCAGGTTTCTGCCCCCGGGGCAGTTCAGAGGTAATAATCGCCGTTTGCTCCTCAGTTTGGCAGACAGACTGTGGAGTGGTGTTGGGGGCATTTGCATGCCCATTTTGTGCTGCCCACACACCAAAATGTGCACACAGAAAAATATCCCTGGTGCCTATAGGGCTTTCTACCCCACCCCAGGGGGGCATATGGGGAGCTATTGCCCACATCTGCCTCTCATGGGGGGGGCAAAAATACTGAATATGCCCAAAAATTTGGTGGAGCATAGGCCCTTGCCCAAGGGGCCACTCCCTCCTCCCTGGTGTCTAGTGAGTGGATCCCTTCTTGATGATCACCCTCCTGTAGCCATCCCCAAGAAGAGATCCACTAGGTAGGGTTACAATGGGAAACAGGATATTCTCCCCTTTCTAGTGATACCTCTCCTGTCTGCCTCGGTGCTCAGGGGGCTGAGATAGCCCCCTGAGCACAGAGGTAGTGAAACCGAAATGAGACGATTTGCTAATTTCAGTTTCACTGAAATGATGTCAGCTCGTCGTGCGTGCAGAACATAATTTCACTGAAACAACCAGAACAGCCTCAGGAGCTGGGAAAGCTCTTCCCGAGCTCCCGAGGCTGTTTTGTTTGAAATAAAATTGAGGGATTTCCAGTGCCATGTGCGCGTACTGCCAGGAGCCATCCAACGCACACGAGCACTGTATCGTCGGATGGCTCCCGGCCACCCAACGAATTCAAGGGCTTAAATAATAGTAGCCACCACTGTCCTACTTCCCGCAGATGGAGTGGTTCACAGCATGGAGCAAATAAAAGATAGTCTTAGTTTTGGCTGACAATGCAGGAAGAGGGCGCGAGGAAGGAATTGGCTCCCCATAATGTGGGCTAAGGATCTGTGACTGAAACACAGCGAAAATAGTCTAACAACAAAAAAGCAAAAAAGAGGAAGCCACCTTTCTAAAGTTTGCCAAAGCAAAAAATGGTCAAATTAACCATGCTGAAATACCAGAATACTGTGGCACAAATATTGTCAGACAAAAATATTGTAGCCTAAATATTGTTTAGAAAAATATCGACCCATTGGAGTTAATAATAACAATCTATACCCAAATGGAGAAATAGTTTTATAAAAGATATTTAGGCCACAATAATTATGTCCAATTATATTTTTTGTTAAATTGAGACATACACCTAAGTTTTGTGGCTGCATCGCAGATGGTGTGATCATAAAACTTAGATTCAAATCCCTACTTCCCCACATGGACAAATTCTGTGATCCTGGGCAAGCCGTTTCATCCAATTCTATTTTATTTTTGTTGTCATTGTCTAGAGCTTGAGATGTTTATATCATAGCAGAATTATACTGTTCTTGTTTCCATGTCCCCTCTTATGAGCTGGGTGGGCACCAAACTCATCAAAGAGATGTTTAGTGACCATGAATAGCTGAATGTGGAAGCAGCAGGACTTCTGGTATAGTGCCTCAAGCCGAAGGATCAAGCGTTATGCTCTTATAAGTTCAAGTTTAGTGAGTTTGACTTGTAGCTTAAGGCTTGGGTAGTTTAGGGTATTAGGTTAAGGGATTTAGGTTTGTACTTTAGGTAATGGTATGTATGCCTGTGGGCAAGTGTGAGGTATTGTGGTTTAGGCGTTGTCTTTTTTATACCTTAGTCTAGGTATTGTATTTTATATTGAAAATGCATTTTTGTACTGTTTCACATCCCAAATTAGGTTGTAAATTGTTTTCAGTGCTAGTTTGCAAGATGTGCTTGGTTATAATAATGTGAATGTATGGTGTACTGTAGACTGTGTAGGGTGGGATTTCGTTTTGTGCATGTTGTGTTTAAGGTGTAGGATTTCTGGTTAAAATGTTCATGTTTAAGTGACAGACCTAAAAATGTGAGATTGTGATTATATATGTAGTCGTAGGCAGGGATTTAGGATTAGTTTGATGTACGAGTTTAGCTTTTTAGGCCGAATGAAATAGATATTATAAGGATTTACTCACAACTTTAGGGGTAGAGGTTTGGACCTATATTGCGAAAGTTAGTGGTTTACAAGATTCAGGATTGTAGTATTTGGTGCTATTATTAGATTAAGTGCAAGTTAGTGATGGGGCAAGGGATCAAAGGTAGGGCAATTGGGTAAGATTTAGAAGTGACTTCAACCTGAAATTAAGGTGTGATTTATAATACATTTAGGCGGTATTTTAGTCTTATCTTCCTAGCAGGTTCTTCTTAATCTTAGGAGTTTAGATTTAGTTTGAATGTTTTTAAATGTAGTCTTGAGTATATTTCAATCCTATGAATTTAGGGTGTGTTTTTAACAGTTTAAGCTCATGGGTTCAGGTTTAGGCATTAAAGTTACATTTTTGAGGTTTCATTTTAGGGTTTAGATGCAGGGGTTTTGTTTTACATCTTATGTCTAGATTTGTGTTTTGGCATGTGTTGGAAATGGCCGTTTTTGTTGTATAACCCCACATGTTTTTCCTTCCGCCTCTTCTTTTTCTGACCTAATTTTTGCTGGATTTGGGAATCTGAGCACATTACCACTGCTGATCATTGCCAAAGTGCATGTGCTCTTATCTAAAATGTTATACCAATTGGTTCACCCATGATTGGTGTATTTAGTTTACTTATAAATTCCTAGTAAAGTGGTATACCATATACCTAGGATCTGTAAACCAAATGCTACTAGTGGGCCTGCAGCACTGATTGTGCCACCCACAGAAGTAGACTTTCAAACCTGACTCAGGTCTGCAACTGCAGGCACAGTTTACTTCCACTCCGACTTAGTATTTCCAACAACTTGCCAGTCTCAAACCTTCTTTTTTATCACACGCATGTCACCCGTAAGGTAGCTCTAGGCAGCCCATGGGCAGGATGCAGTATATTTAAAAAGTAGGACATGTACTTTTAAGTTTTACATATCCTGGTAGAAAACTACTCTTACAGTTGTTTTTCAGTGCTGCATGGCCTATCTCCCCTAGAGGTTAACATAGGGATTGCCTTAAACATATTTTAAATGTATTTCCGATTGGGAGCAGATAGAATTTCAAAGTTTGGTGTCTCTGGACTGGAAATCTGGGAACTTTTGATCTTCAAAGGCCTCTTTGATGTGTCCCCAACTTCAAAGGTACATTTGGGTAAAAGTACTGGACCTCTGACACCACCAAATCAGAACTTTACTGAAACCAAGGACATTCTGCCTGGAAGAAGAGCTGCTGTGCTGCAGGAGAGACTGCAACTTTTATACCTGCATTGCTGTGTTGGCCTGCTGTCTGCTGTTTTCAATGCTGAAAGAGGGACTGTCATTTCGCTACCTGCTCTGCTGTGTTGGCATGCTGCTTCTTGCCTGGGCATGAGAGGAATTGGACCCACGATTCTCAAAGGGCTTGCTGGCTTGCCTCCTGTTTTCTGATGTCTCAGGTACATATAAGACTTAGGACAACCTTGCTGGTGCTGTTAGAACCTGCCATATTGAGTCCTACCCATGCCAAAGGTGCCCCCTCTAGTCCTAGGAACTTGGAAGTGTGCATTCTGCACTACAGACCCTTTAAATAAAGTTTTATGGGCTCTTTGTGACCACAAACGGGTCATTTCATTCTGAAATCCTGTCGCTCACTTGTCAGCTGATTGGCGACCCACCGGAAGGGTGGCGGGCCAGGGAGTGAGTATGGAGGCCACAAAGTGAGTCTTGAGCTTTGCGAGTTTGGGGGGGGCAGGAGTAGTTCTCGGCCTTCCTTCTTGCGGGGATCGGACTCTCTCTCCCCTGCCCGCGGGAGTCTGCTTTGCCCCAGCCGGCAGAGGCCTAGGGGCAGGGCCCCAACCTCGACGGTGACCAAGCTAGACCAGGGGTTGCTGTTTTATTTCACGTAGTATGCTGCACCCTCCATTGGCACGCAGTGACGCTCCACACAAGCCCCGCCACAGAAGGTGGTGGCTTGGTGTTGTCTGTGTGTGCCTGGCTCTGTGTGTGTCTGGCTCTGTGTGTGTCTGGCTCTGTGTGTTTCTGGCTCTGTGTGTCTGGCTCTGTGTGTTTGTGGCTCTGTTTGTGAGTGTCGGTCTTGGTGTGTGTGGCTGTGTGTGTGTGTGTGTGGCTGTGTGTGTGTGTGGCTCTGTGTGTGCGTGTCTCTGTGTGTGCGTGTCTCTGTGTGTGTGTGTGTGTCTGTGTGTGTGTGTGTCTGTGTGTGTGTGTGTGTGTCTGTGTGTGTGTGCGTGTGTGTGCGTGTCTCTGTGTGTGTGTGTGTGCATGGCTCTGTATGTGTGTGGCACTGTGTGTGTGGCTGTGTGTGTGTGTGGCTGTGTGTGTGTGTGGCTCTGTGCTGGTTTTCAGAGCTTTCTGCGGGCGTTCGGTGGGCCTCTCCCGCCCCAAAGCCGGTGCAGTCTCTGATGTGGGGCTTGGTGCTTGCTCTGGTGGACCCCCCGCCCTCGCCGTATTTGAGTGCTTGCTTTCCCGCATGCCCAGGCATTAAGGGCTCCTTGCGGTAAGCTGGCGGGCATGGGTTTGATACCCTGATTGTGGTGGCGGGACTCGGTCGTCCGATCCCTGCAGCAGTCCCCTCTGCCCTATCCCCCCGCTCCGACCTCCCCACCTCTGTGTGTGTCTGTGTGTGTGTGTGTGTGTCTCTCTGTGTGTGTCTGTGTGTGTGTGTCTCTGTGTGTGTGTGTGTGTGTGTGGCTCTGTGTGTGTGTGTGGCTGTGTGTGGCTGTGGGTGTGTGGCTCTGTGTGTGTGGCTGTGTGTGTGGCTGTGTGTGTGTGTGTGGCTGTGTGTGTGTGTTTTTGAAACCTAAATAAAACACATTATTTGCAATGTCAATAGCTCAAACTCGCGTAAATACGCAACCTATTGCATTGCAAATGCAATAGGTCTCGCATTTGCGAGAGATTAAGCTATTGGCATTGTCAATGACAATGCCATTTATTTATCTGTTTTCAAAACCAACACATAAATAAAAATGTTGTCATTTACAATGCCAATAGCTCTAACTTTGGAAAGGCGAGACCGTTGCATTGTAAATGCTTGTTTTCCATCTATCCCTAACTTTTTCATATAGTGAAAGGGACTTATTCTCATCAAGGATTTTAACCCAATTGCCAATCCTCCGTTGTATGGGGTGGTTAAAGGCTTCACTGATATTGGTTTTATATCACAGGTTTTCCATATCTAGCTTTTCCAATATAGGTTTTAATCTGATAAATTACCACTTTAAAATGATATTTGAGTGCTGAAGCCCCATTTCAATCTCTGCCCAGGTTTTCCAAACGTTCCCCTTAATAAAATCCTGGATCTGAACATACCCGTTTTCTTCCCACAACCTTAGTTTGTTATTCTCCAAGATGCCTGTTTCCCCCGTGGACATATTCGAAAGCCTGGTTGAAACATTAATTCTTAAAATATCGTAGTGTGCTAAAAGCTGGGTTTTTTGTTTAAATAACCATTGTAGAGTCTTATAACGTACTTTCTTAGGGTACTTTGTGACTCTAGTAAGGTCTACACTGTTATATTCCCTTAGGATCTTTTTCATAAAGAAATTATCTGCCTCTTGTGGATCCCAAAATAAAATCTAAAACTGTGATGTGCAAATGTCTCATAATAATAATTTCTAATTTTCGGAAAAGATAATCCTCCTTCTGAGACCGAATAGTTTAAAGTGCTGAGTGCCAATCTTGGTACATTATTTGCCCATAAAAAAGAAGAGAACATACTGTCTATTTCTTTAAAAAAAGAATGCTGTATTGCACAAGGTTCTGCACTAAAAATAAAATTAAGCAATGGAAGAATAGACATTCGGATTAACGCAACTCGTCCTATTATTGATAACGGGAGCTGATTCCAACGTGTTAGCTGAGAGTGTACCTTTTTATAAGAGTTTTTGCAGAGTACACCCAAAACTGAAAAAAATCATTCCTCTTCCTTATATTTACGATCTGCATTTAACATAAACAAAACATTACTTATTAATTAGTCCAAATATTAAACTCCCAATTCATAAGGTTTCAATCATCCTCTGCAAAGGTAAACACATTCTCCACGAATGACTCCTTCCATTAGTCATCCACCACCCTTATTGTTGAGATCGAGCTGTAACAAAGACAAGGAGATAACATTGGGACTGATATATAAGACTATGATGCAGCATAGGGATGAAAATCGGGAAGACATTTTGAGAGTTCAGAACTCTTGTAAGAAGTTACAGAACTCAGTTAGGCGTCTTGCTAAATCACACACTGAGTTCGCAGTGAGAGCTAATGAAGCTGAGGCACGCATATCTACCCTCGAGGACGAACTAGTACAACAAAAGAAAACATTTGAACTTCAACTTGCCCATAGGGAGGATGTCAATTGGAAACTGACCGATTTAGAGAATCGGTCATGAATAAATAATTTAAGATTTTTACAGATTCCGGAGGGCAAGGAGGGGTCTGATCCTCGAGGTTTTAGAATTAAGTTACTTAAAGAGTCATTTTCAGAGTCCACTAGTTGGGATTGGGAAAGAGGTTGAGCGCACACATAGGTTTCCATTTAAAAATAGAACAAATCAGCGGGATGAGAAAACAAGAGCTATTTCAGTGGCATTCAACAGCTTCTTGGGCCGCGAGAATTTTTTTTATGAAAGATCACCCGGACAAAAGGAGAACTGGTTTAGACTGCGAGTACTTTGTGCGTCCCGACCTCTGTAAACAGTCTGTTGAATTAAGATGGCAGTTTCAGCAGCTAATACCTGAGTTTCAAAATAAGGGTGCACAGGCCTACCTGATGTTTCCAGCTAAAATGAAAGTGATATATAGGGAACGCACTCATTTTTTTATGACTGCTGCCGCGGCTAAGGATTTTTTGGGTACATGTAGTTAGATTGTGGTAGGTAGTTTAGCTGTCATACATAATTAAGGAACTAATATGCCATTTCTCCATTGCTCCTCAATTTGCTTCAGCAGCAAAGGTCTTTAATTTTTTTTTCTTACAGGATAGGTAGTAAGATGTCCTGTGTGTAACGGCAGGAGGATGGGGGCTAGCTCGCATCAACAGGACCTTAAATCCTAAAGCCTCTATTAAGGGTTTGGGGGGGGTTGCGGAGCAATGTGTAATTTAGCTGAGGATCAGGGGCTGGTGGATGTTTGGGGCTACTTGAGACCACAGGACAGCGGGTATACATTCTACTCTTATCCGCATAAGAAATTTGTCAGATTGGATTATTTGTTTGCTCCAGCTTCAGTATTGGAAGGTGCGACTGTTAGTGTCTACCCCAGAATTTCGTCTGACCATGCTTCTATTGCATTGGAGATACAAGCAGATATAATCAGAACTAGATCTTTAAATTTTACATATGACAGGAAGCTGGGGCTAAATAGTGACTTTGAAGCCTATATGGGAAGATGGATCCAGTTATTTTTCGAGGAAAATAAAGGTTCTGCTACGGTCCCTATAATTTGGGATACTTTCAAGGCAGGATTTCATGGAGAATGCATGAGCTTCACGTTTCATCATCAAAAGAAGGCTAGACAAGAGTTGGATAAGTTATACCAGCATTTAATTCAGGCTGAAACTTTATTGATGGATGGGGTGGCCAGAGGGCAGAACTATTTGAGCTATTTGGAGGATAAAGTAGCAAAAGAGAGGGCGAAGGTGGCGGGGTTTTGTTGTGTGGAGAACGCAAGGAGGTTTTTAACATCGAAGATGGAAAAACATGAGTATGGGGAAACAATTGGAAAGAGACTGGCGGTACAGCTTCGTATGAAGGAATCGGCAAGAAATATTGTGACAATGAAGGATGCACGGGGGTGGCACACTCTGATCCTCAAGAAATTTTAAAAATCTTTTGGCAATTTTACTCAGAATTATACAGAGGGACTGATGAGGATGGTCTAGACTGGTTAGAAATGTTTGAATTAGGTTTAAATAAACTAGATCCAAATGTGGCGCTGCAACTGGAAGCCCCGAGGAAATCGAAAAAGCTGTAAAAAGTCTTGCAATTGGCAAAGCTGCTGGTCCCGATCGAATACCTACTGAGGTTTATAGACAGTTCTATAGTATTATCAAGAAGGAGCTCTTAGAAGTGATGCAGGCCGCTCAACAGGGTTCCCCCCAAGATCATGGTCGGATGCTACTATTGCTGTTTTTTGTAAGAAAGGAAAGCCATCTGATTCAGTAGGGTCATATCGACCTATATCGTTATTAAACGCAGATAATAACATTTACTCAAAAATACTTGCTGATCGGATATCAAACTGTATGGTTTCTTTAGTGTCACCGCATCAACACGGTTTCATACCAAAAAGAGGAAATAAGAGCACGTCAATAAAGTTATCACGTTATTTGACATTGCTGCTGTAAAAAAAAGGTTTGGCTCTTGTTTTATTAGATGCTGAAAAAGCATTCGACCGCGTTCAATGGGGGTACCTGTGGAAGCTGATGCAGAAAATGGGTTTTGGTTCAAAATTTATGGTTGCCATACAATCTTTATATATTACACCGATGGCCAAAATTTCAGCTATGGGCCTTCTTTCTGACCGTGTCAATATTACACGTGATACACGCCAAGGTTGCCCTTGCTCCCCTCTTTTATTTGCCCTCTACATTAATCCTTTTATTGAACAGTTGAATAGAAGTATTTTAATCCCACCCTATCATGCATTGGAGTATTATTTTTCCGTGTTTACCTATGCCGATGATATCGCGGTCACAACGGTAAATCCTGGCACTGCAATTAGGGAAATTGAGCGGTTGGCCAAGGAGTTCTGGCGAGTGTCAGGATACAAACTGAACAAGTCAAAAATGCAGATTTTATGCTCGGAAACTGTAGGTTGGATGGATGGGAGAGTTGTAAAGGAGGCAACATACCTGGGCATTCAACTTAGGGCAAATATGACCGAATTAGTTGAGGTTAACTGGAAAACACTGATGAATAAAATTAGGCAGTCGTTAGATAGATGGGACCGCCTGTATCTAACTATCATCGGTCGCACTAATGTGATAAAAATGAATGTGTTACCAAAAGTATTATATTTATTTAGGTCAATGCCTCTAGAAATTACTAAGGACAAGATACAGGCCTTACAGGCGAGGTGTGGTAAATTTATCTGGAGTCCAGGGAAACCAAGGCGGGCAATGAAGTTTATGACGTTACCATATATAAGGGGTGGACTGGGAGTTCCCGATTTTTTTTAATATTATGTAACCTGTTTTCTATTAAAGATGAGGACGCTTATTACTGGAGAGATAGGAGCCAATGTGGCTAATATCCCTTCTATTTTTGAAATGCAACTTGGGCAATTTGCAAAGCAATCTTTTTTTAAGGAGATTGACGGGTCCTACTACAAACGGACACGTTTTAAGGTAGTGGTGGGCGCATTTAAGGTCTGGAAATGGCTCTTCAATAGAATGGAGATAGGGAAACTATCTTACTACACGCCTTTTAATGCGTATAGGCTTCTTCCAGATATATTCTATGACGATATGGCTATAAACTGGCAGCAGAAAGGGGTCAGATGTCTGGGAGATATGTCAAAAGAACAAGGGATTCTTAAATCTTTTGAGGAGTTAAAAATACAGTTTTCAATCCCTAGAAACTTTTTTTTTTAATTTTTGCAAATTCGTGATTTTCTGTATAGACGGAAACTTAAATTACAGCAGAATACAATTATAGAAGCAGTTAGGAGATCAGTTAATATAGGTATTGTATATCAATTGCTACTCGCGGATAGGAGTGATGATTTAAATAAAGTGAGGGTTAAATGGTCGGGCTTATTAGACAACTTAGAAATAGATGTGGAAGATCTTTTACTCCTCCCCAAGGAGGCACTAATGTCGGCAAATTTAAAGGCCCAGTTCTTTAAAACTCTGTATGATTTGTATTATACCCTGATTCCAATGGCAAAATGGGGAGGAGGCAATAATGGCAAGTGTTTTAGATGTGGGGATGATGATGCAGGGGCAGTGCATATTTTTGTCAGCCGTGTTAAACTTCAAGGTTTTATTTCGGATCTTGAAATTTTTTTAACCTTTGTAATAAGAATACCGATACATATAACCCCTGCTATGTTGATGTAGGGAAAAATACCAAAGGATAGCATTGATGAGCCATTATTTAAACATCATCACTTCATATTTATGCTATGACTGTAGCTCGCCTATGTATAGCCACGGACTGGCTCCAGGAAAAACCATTAATTTATGGCGTGTTAAACTGTTAAATCTGTACAATCGGGAGTGGGGATTGTTTTCTATTAAGGGACAAAGGAAAAGAAGAATAGGTATAAAAATATGGAGTGCGTTTCGCGACTACTATTAGGACTGAATAATTCCTTTTTTTTCTTTTTTTGGGATATGTATGTGAACTGTAATCATTTTTGGCTTGTAATTTTTGCTGTGAACAATAAAATAAATAATAAAAAAAAAACAAAGACAACATTATCAAACTAGGCTTGGACCTAGCCTGGGATAATATTACCCTCTATATCTTTGATAAAATCCATATTTTCTGAACACCAAAACTGATGAAAATCTCAATTTTACGGCAAGATTAATAAAGACAAATCAACTATCCAATACATCAGAGTACAAATCTCAATTAAAGTATAGAATCAAACAACTCAGTAAAGTCCAGGACAGCAAAATACAAAGTATATAATGGGAGAGTAATCCTGCATGGGCTCGCCTCCAACTGTTAATAATAAAAGCCATCCAAAAAGAGCACATTTTTATAGTGGTCTGAAAAAAAAATGTGATGCATGCAATGCAGTTGTACACAATTCCCTCAAAAAGACTCATCAGACCTAAGCAAAGTGAAACAGTTGCGTGGAAATGCATTTGAAAAGTCTCTCATTATTCTAGAATATGAAGCTTTGCACTGACACTTTCTGTATTGAAAAAAAACTGCTATATTATGTTTGATTCTGCTAAGACAGGTAGGTACAACCTTCAACATGTACAGCTTTGCTGAAACAACATATTCTTGAGAAGGTCATCGTCTTGCCTGTGAAAATACATTCAGCATCATTTAACTGAGACGAAAATACGGGACTATACACATAGTACAGGACATTGATAGTAAAGGTCACAAACAAAATGGAGTATAAGGCTCACGATTGCTAAGTTAACTAGAGTTTGATTTTCATTAGTGCAATGCATTTGTTTTCAGAAAAAAAAGCTCACACTACTTTCTGGTGGGTTTATGTGTTTGCGGCCATTCCCTTCGCCTACAGCGGCCTTCACTGCTGCTCTCATCTTTGTCACAGAGGTTCTTCGGCCAGCAAGAGGCATTTTTATTAACCTTCCTTTTTGCCTGGACCCCTAAGACCACTCTATTCCTCATGCACCTCATAGCTGCCACCTCTGGCACCACACAACAGCCACCCCCGTCTTGTGTAAGATGTCTTCTTTTGCCACAGATGTCTGTGCCTGAGGTTTAGAAATAGAAGGAGGTGCGGGTAGTGGAATTTCAGTTCCTGACTCCACTCACAGATTCGGCCGACCTTCCAACTTACACAGTGCCACTGTGTGATATCGGCTACTATCACACAGTCACCTGGTGAGGAGCCAGTATCACATGGTGGGCACACAATTAGCTGAACACCACCCCCTCCCCCGCAGCATACCTGCCTACTTGAACAAAAATTTACTTATGTCCTGTGGTGTTTTCACATCCCTTAATGGATGTCGACAGTTCCACGCCTTGGGAAACCACTATTTACAGTGGTTTACAGCTCGATTTCCCTGCCACCGTGTGATATCGGTTCCTCATCGTGCGACCGTCTGATGGGAGCCGATATCGTGTGTCACATGGTGGTGGCACAGTGTGAGTTGGCAGGTATGCTGCAGGGCACAGGTTTCCAGCTAATTGTTTGGATGTTGTGCTCAGCTGATGTCCATTACAAGGTGTGAAACCTCCCCAGTTCATCGGAGGCAGCCTCAAAGGTTTGTTTTTGAGCTTTTCGGGGCAGTTGGGCAGGGGTTTCGGAAAATGTGGGATTTGAGGCAGTGTATTAAAAGTGCCTTGGTCTGTGTGAGGCACTAAGCTTAGCCCCTTTCCTGGCATGATGAAAATGTTTCAAACGCTAGCAGGTCTAATGCAGTCATGTTATTATTTCATATACAATGACTTAAAAGCTTCTTCCTGGTACAAACAGTGCTTTGCATTAAGGATAAGGATAATTACGCACTCATATAGCTCACGACTACCCAGAGGCATCTCAGCGCTTGTACGAATACCACCGAGGAACCCTTCCTGGCCTTTCCCTGTAAGGAGCCCACTCCTGGGCACCCCCCAGGTGAAGTCAGGCACCCTCAGCGTTGTTGGGGCCATTGTAGAAATTAAGCAAGCTATTGCCCAGAGGTGGGCTCATGATCAGAATAGGCAGTGAGGCGAGAATTATCAGGTCCGATGAAATTGAGCCCGAGACCCACCAAGGCAGGAATTAAACCCTGGTCCCAGCCAGACTACTGTATTAGTGTTTGCTGCTCTAACCATTGAGCCATTAGCACTCACTGAATGAACATCTTTTTCTTTCTAGATCATAAGCTGCCTGAGCTTCTGAGAAGAGCGCCCAGAGCCCATCTGCAGGCTGCTGTCATAGCTGCGCTGATGGTCACTGTAGCCGTTCTCGTGGTGTACCTCGCAGGTAAGTGTCCGCCTCTTTGTGTTGTGACACCCTTTGAACCCCTTTTTCCGGTCTTCCAAAAGGCCGTTTGAACCCCATTTCCCTGTCTTCCAAAAGGCCGCTACTGCCTCAGCCCTGACATGTAGGGTGACCAGATGTCCCGGATTTGCCCGGACAGTCCCGGGTTTTCACAGGCTGTCCCAGCAGATTTCGGTACTTTTGGCTCATGTCCCGGTTTTTAGAGGGGGTCGACTGAAAACAGTGAGAGGCACTTTTTTGGGTGTTATAAAGCTGTGCTAGTGAGCAGCTGTATAAGTAAGCAGTTTAATTAATATGTATGATGTTGGTTGTAGAAATTAGATTCGATTTATTTTCTTAATGCCTTTTCTGTGATCTTATGTTGATGAGAACTGTCATTCTGCACCGTTCTTTTGATGAAAAATTGCAGTCCTTCTTCTATTTTCTGAAAATGTCCCGGTTTTTGGTTCTCAAGATCTGGTCACATTACTGACATGGGAACCCCGTGTCCACACGGACTCTGCCTCCTTTGCACCGCCAATGCCTCATGTGTAAACGAATACGCGCCAGGTCACAGTTTTGCTCCAAAGTCCGTGGCCGGATCTATTTCTATGTGTTGGGAGGGGATTTGCCAAACACCAAGGCTGCGCATTGTCGATTCCACTGCATGCCTCTTTCATCCATCATCAGAGGCTCCCTCTCCTTTATGTCTCTTTTGCTGGTACAGTAAGGGTTGGAGCCCATTCCTGGCATGTGACACGTGTCACTCTGTCATGTGGCATATGCCACAGCTGATGTGACATATGCTACAGATTTTTACATGGTCTTTCATGATTATCAGTTGATGATTTCCAAAGGACTATCTTTCACTCTGCTAAAATAAATAAACTGTTTAAAAAAACAAAACAATATAAAAAAATAATTTCCCGAGGTGGGGTTTGAACCCTTGTCAAAAAGCATACATCACCCCTGTGAACTACCACTGTACCATCTTTTCTGCATACATTTTTTCAGCCCTAAGCCTTTCTGTCTTTAAAAAAGGGTGATGTCCCTCTTCTGTTTCCATGCTGTTTTCTTCTTACATGCCACACATCTACACTTAATTTTCGTTATTTATAAACAAAGAGCCCTTCCTTCCTCTCATTCTGGTACTTGACCCATGCATTTAGTTTTCTTACACAACCATTCCCAAGGTCTCAGTCCACAAATTAAGGGATTTCTTTCATAGCAAACCTGGTCCCCCTTCCACGTGCCAAAAATGTTTGAAATGCACTGGCTTGACCAAAAAGGCCACAAATCTCACAGACACTGCTAGGGGTAATTTACAAAAGGGCATCTTTCATTTGGGTAAAATAGAAAAAAAATAGAAAATAATATAAAAATCGATTTTCCCCAGCTGGGGTTTGAACCCTTGTCAAAAAGCACTCACAGCCCCTGTGAACTGCCCCTGTACCATCTGTTCTGCATAGAATATCTGTGCCCAAAACTTTTGTGTCTTAGAGAAAGGGTGATGTCCTTCATCTGTTTCCAAGCCGTTTTTCTGCTTACATGCCACAAATCTACACTTGATTTTAGTTATTTATAAACAAAGAGCCCTTCCTTCCTCTCATTCTGGCACTTGGCCCATGCATTTAGTTTTCTTACACAACTATGCCCAAAGTCTCATTCCACAAATTAATGGATTTCTTTCATAGCAAACCTTGCCCCCTTCCACGTGCCACAGCATGCCAAAAATGTCTGACATGCACTGGCTCGACTAAAAAGGCCACAAATCTCAGACACTGCTAGGGGTGTTTTACAAAAGGGCATCTTTCATTTGGGTAAAATAGAAAAAATGGAAAATAAAATAAAAATTGAATTTCCCCAGAGGGGTGTGGCTTGGCGCCGATGGAGTGAACAGCACAGCGTGCAAGCTCCTGTCAGCCAGCCGCCATCGAATGCCACCCTAACCACCTGAACGAGACAGCTTCTGCAGCGCGCTCTCATAATCATACAGAGGGTGAGGTGTGAGTTGGAGATGGAGAAACCCGTCCCAAAGTCCTAAAACGGGGGAATAACAAAATCTGACCATAGCCGGTAGGTGAGCCTAGATGGTAGCGCCCATGACAATGTTGCGGAGCAGAGAGGAAAACCCAGTCAACAGCACTGACCAAGCGGTAGTATACAGAGACGTAGAGTGTCCGCTCCTGTCCAGCTACAAGCCCTGGAACAGGGCCTGGAGACTCCCCAGGGCCGCAACAGAGGAGCGGAGTGGTGGTGGATTCAGACCTGCTAGGGATCCCCGTGGTAGGCCTGAGCACAGAGCTTGATAATCACTGGGGAAAGCAAGCAGGGCAAATCCTAGTGAACATGGAGCTGGTCCCCCGGAGGTGAGCAGATTGCAGCGATATGGATGAGACCAGAAGGGGCAGCGGCTAACAGCCAGGACAGAGGCAGAGGAGGCCTCCCCTCTCCTTCAGTGCGACAGAGCGAGTGCGGCCCTCGAGACTTTGGTGGGCGCTCGAAGGAGAGGGAGGCCCAGAGAAGCCAGGTGATAGCAGCAGAGACAAGGGATCAGGACCATGCTTCAGAAGGGCCTGAGCATCCTGGAGACTGGGGGGCCTGAAGATTTTATGGGAGTGAGCCCCTGCGGGGCTCCTAGAAGCGCACCCAGAGCCCCAGCAGAGGCAACAGGCAATGAGAGTCCAGAGAAGCAGCAGGCCTCCCCAAGTAAGCAGCAAGCAGCAACTCAGGCATTGAGACATGGGGAGAAGGGCAGACGATCAGCCACACCAACAAGGAGGCCTACTATAGTGTAGTGGGCCTAGCAGCGTTGACAGGGTTGGTGAGCGGGCCTAAGGCTCGCCTATGCCATGGACAAAATATGCAAAACAAGGGAGAGAACCCCCCAGGGCACGCGACCTCAGGGATCACGCCGGTAGAATGCAGAGCCCCCCAGGTGGGGAAGAAGGGTGAAGCAAGTGAAGCGGGCAAGCTAACTAGAGTGCGGCCTGAGAGCTTGAGGTGGTGCAAGCGATAACCTGAACAGTGCATAATGGTGCATAAGGCCAGAACACAGCGTAATCCAGAGACCCTTGGCAGACATTGAGGAGAGTGGTCTCAGGCCCACACTGAGAATATAAAGTACACTGGAAAAGCCTGGTGAAGAGTGGCGGGGAACATTAGGCATAAACAGATGTGACTAGCCTAAGTGCGAGTCGGACTACATAACAGAACGTTGAGCGCTCAACAGAAGAAGAGAACCCAGGTGCAACGCGCACTACCTGGAGCATCCGATGAGCACACGCTACTCCAGAAGCGCTGCAGATCAAGAGTACACGATGGGGAAGATTCCCCCAAAAAAGGACAGATAAGAGACCCCAACCAAAAAATCGATGGAGGAGAGGGGGATGAGCCAACCACAGGCAGAGAACTCTGGAGATCCTTCGCTGCAGGACATCCTACTGGCCATCACCTCCTCTAGCGAGCACCTGGAAACCAAAATCGACTTGCTGGGTCTAGATTTGGACCTGCTCAGATAAGATCACAAAACGTTGGCAGACCGTGTTAAGACAAACAATGGCCAATTATCAGAGACTCTGCCAGACATAGTCATAAAGAAGAAACGATTAGCGGCGCTTGCACATTGGAATTCCGAGCTGAAGACTCAGAAAATACTTCACGAGGAAGCAACCTTAGAAACATAGGTCTTCTGAAAAAATAGAAGGCTGCAACATGATAGACTACCGGGAAAGATGGCTGCGCAAGGGAGTAGTGCCTATTGAGCTTCTTCGCCCTGGAGAGAGCGTATGGAGTCCCTGCGAAACCACCTGTACCAGGAGCGCCACTGCGGGTGGTGATAGCGCAGCTCCTCCATTACAGGGACAGAGACCACATCCTTGCACGGGCACGCCTCAAAGGGGACATAGCGGTGGATAATTCAATGGTGCGAATCTTCCCAGATTTTTACAGGGAGGGACAAAGACAGAGAGGCTCCTACCGGGAGAGAACAGCACCGAGGCCGGCGACCCTTGAGAAAGACTCTAGCTCCCATGCAAGAAGAGGCACAACTTGAGTGCCGAAACACGATCCACATGGTGGCATTGATCAGTGGTGCAGGTAGAAGCCCAGCACCCCCTAGGAGCAGCGAGACTGCAGCATATTCTGGCTCGTAGAAAGGGCCCAGTGGCTCAGAGGCACAGAGTGTGGCACTCTCAGACTTAATTACGCAGACGGCGGAACTTATCACCTAGATGAAGAGGGCTGAGACCCAGCACTAGGGAGGACCTCATAATTCCGGGGCCTAAGCCAGGGAAAGAGCCACACAACTATACAGCCTCTTGACCTTTATGCATGCTAAACATGGATAACAAAATCCTAAGCAAGGTCTTGGCGATGCTCCTTCTCCCCCACATACCCAAATTGGTCCACGCAGACCAAGCAGGGTTTATCCCGGGGTGGAATACGACCATAAATATCAGATGAGTCGTAGCGGTCATGGGCTCCAACGAGTATGACAGACAGGAAGCGGCGGTACTCACGGGAGAAATAGAGAAGGCCTTTGATAGCCTTGAGTGGCCCCACCTCTGCAAAGTACTAACCAATATGGGACTGGGAGGAGGCTTACTGGCATGGGTGTGACTACTGTACACATCCCCCACGGCCCAGGTGTGCACAGGGAGGACCTTCTCACCCAGACAGGGGGTGGAGAGGGGTATGAGGCAGGGATGCCCCTGGAGTGCAGGGCAAGGAGTGGGCAGGACTATAATGGCCTGGGGACAGGAGCGGTACAATATTTCATAGCCCTGTATGCAGACAACCTCTTGCTGTTTCTCAGTGACACAGCAGGTGAATTGAGAGGGGCGCGGGGCATGCTAGCCAGGTTCGGTACCATATCTGGCCTCAAAGTTAACTGGTGGAAATCCAGCTTATATCCCATGATGCCCAATGCCCTTTTGCCACTTCTCACTGAACTAGAGAAATTGAAATGGGAGCCCAGCTGCCGGAGGTACCTTCAGGTCAAAATATATCACGGCCCACAGGTTACTAGAGGGTAACATGGGTAGAGTGATAAGATCAGTGAAGTCTGCGATGGAATTCTGGGGAAAGCTGCCGTCATCTGTAACTGGACGGGTAGCAATCTTAAAGATAGTAGTACTCCTGTGACTATTGTATTACTTCGGGGATCTCCCAGTGTGGATCCCAAGAGCAACATTCAAAGACCTTAACTCACTGATCACATCATTTATCTAGGGAGCGGAACGCAGAAGAGTACCGTTGACCTTCTTACAGCGCTCCAGAGTGGAGGAACAAATGCAAAAACAACAATTGATGGATGGAATGTTGCACAATGGCAAAACATTCACCCCCAGTCACAGATCTGGGTTTAATCCATCGTTATTTTGCTCACCACACCACCCCAGTTCAGACATGGCCATATACAAATCAGTCTTGACCCTGTGCCTCATTGGAACAGTCCAGCCCGAACTGCTAAGCCATATTTTCCCTGGACCGAAATCAAGCATCCTAGGATGGAGGGAGGCCTAGCCGTCCCTGACTGATATTATATAGGTGCCCAGTTGTGCTGGCTGATCCAATGGCTGTTGGCGGAACATACTCCGGAGAGGGAACGGTACTCAGGCTGTACCGGCTGCCACAGCCCTAATGATGATCCTGCTACGGATGCGACAGAACGCATAAGAAAACACAATGGAAACCGGTGCACTGCTGGGTTAGATACCTGAGTCGGGTAGGCGCCAAGATTCCCCACTCTCCGGACCTACTCATCACAGGACTAAGCAGTCTGCCACAGGGAGAGCACTGGACGGGGTTGGAGGACTGGAAAGGGGCAGGCCTGAAAGTGAAGAGGGACATATACCAAGATTCTACACTGCTCCCATTCTAAGTATTACAAGCAGAATATGACTTACCGAGATGCCAGTTCCTGAAGCATGGGCCCCTTACCAGAAGAATTAGAAAACACTGGGAAGTGGGAGGCATAGAGACGCGAGCAGTAGCCTGATGTAGATATGTTGCGCTATCATCGGGGAGAATCCAATCCAATCCAAAAATTCTTTATTTCGGTTGTAAAAACCATAAAAGATCCATTAAACTCATTACTAAAATAGGAATATTAATGTCATTCATAAAACACATTAGAATACATTCTGTACATATAGGTCATATAGGTCATGACACATTACAAGGAAACTAGAAAGTTTAAAAAGTTTTAAGACTTGGAGTACAACGTCAATTAGTTGGGAACGTTTAACCCACATAGCTTGCAAATACTTGGAAAGTGCATACACAGTGGAACTAGCTCTGTCCGTCTTAAGAATTTTAAAAGCATAAGAGCATTTTCTGAAACCCAGATTTCTGCTAAGTGGTATCAGCCAGTACTTTCTGGATTCGGTGTAGGCTGGGCAGAAGAATAGGACATGAAGTTCATCTTCTCTGTCACAGCTACACCCAGAACAGGACTTGTTAGTAGACATCGACCACTTGCTAGTAAACTCCCTAAGTGGTAGGGTCCCATATCTCCATTGTATAAAAAGTTTCCTCGCTAAAATTGGAATCACAACATCCATAAAACCTTCAAATAGGCAAGAATTTTTGAAAGTTAAAAACGAATTGGTCAGGGTGCCGTGATTGGTGGAGCAAACTGCTGAGTTCAATTTGTTTTCCCTAAAGATCCTGTGAAGATCCTTGCGTTACACATCCGAGCAACCTCTTTCCGGGTTGTGCCACATGTCAGACAAGCCTAGACTCATTAGTTCACGCTTAACAAACCTCAGCCAAGGGATTTTACAAGCCTTATTGTAGCTTAGTATCTGCTCCAGCTCTTGTCTATAGTTGAGCAGATCTGTTGTAACCCATACTCGACGCCAGAACCTAAGTGGCTTCAGTGCTAGTTCTTCTTGGATGGGGGGCAGGCCCAGGTTTAACCTTAACGGTAATAACGGGGTGCTTTGGGGAAGTGACAGCAGCCCTCTTATAAATGTTGCTTCTATTTTAGTAGTATCAGAGCCTGGGGAGTGACCCCATAGCTCACCACCATAAAGAGCTGCTGCCCTTGCTTGGCTCTTGTAAATCTCAAGAGCTGGGCTCACCGGCTTGAATGTCGATGTATTAGAGACTTTTGAATTTCCGCCCACTAGCTGTGCTAATTTTAGTTCTGCGTTGACTTGCTGAGGTCGCCAGGATAAATTTTCATGTAGAGTAACCCCCAGGTACTGGAATGTCGTGACCCTTTCGAGCCTCACACTACCCAAGATCGGATTGGGTCTAGTGGATGGAGGAGGATTGAATATCATGAATTTAGTTTTGTCAATGTTTATCTCGAGGCCACAACACCGGCAGAATTCCCCAAAACCGTCCAAGATTCGTTGAATTCCCATCGGGGACTTGGAAAGCAAGAGGGTGTCATCGGAGAAAATGATCGCTGGCATCCTCCTGCCGGCCAGCCTGGACGCATCATTATCAGGAATACCATCCAGATGAGAAAATACACCATTAACATATAGGCAAAACAGGGTCAGTGCCAGGACACAGCCCTGTCTCACCCCTCTGGCGACCGGAAATATTGGTGACAGAGCCCCGTTTCTACCGCATCTGACTTGGGCAAAGTTTCCCATATGTAGCCTTATCAGGACATTCGGTATTTGAAGCGGGACACCCAGATCTTGAAGAACCCCCCACAGTTTCACCCTCGGCACCAGGTCAAAGGCAGACCGGAGATCCACGAAGACCATGTAGAGGCTACCGCCCTCAATTGTAACAGTTTTCCAGTACAATATGATCAGACGGAAAATCTGGTCCACAGTGGACGTGTTCGTCCGGAAGCCCGCCTGTAAGGGGCTTAACACATCATGGTCTTCCATCCAAGCTAGCAGATGATCAAGTACGAGCCGCGCAAACATTTGGGACTATCTCCGCTCCCAGCCAAGTACAGGGCACCTCCATCCCCCTCAGGACTGCATTACAAGAATGAGTAAATAGGGTCCCCAGATCCCTGGTAGATGCCTGAAATGGTCCCCAGGGAGCTTGTCGAGGCCCGGTGCCTTCACTACAGCCATTTTGCTAATTGCAACAGATACTTCTCCCAAGGTAAACTCCATAGGGTCAGCGGAGACGTTTAAGAATGTAGGTCCCACCATGCTACTTTCGTCCAGTTCATGTGCATATAGAGCTTTGAAATGTGATTCCCACACCGAGGCATCAATATTTGGCTCGATCGCAGTCTTCGGTTCTCCTGAGCCTATGTTTACCAATGACCAAAATATGCGTTGGTCTTTGGCATCCAAAGCAGACGTTAAGTTGGTTCACCTATCCAGGTCCCAATCGCTCTTTGCTTGGATTAATATTTTCTTATGGTGATGCCTTCTATCTTGGATTATAGCCTTATTGGTGCCGTCTTTTACCGCCGTAATCAATTTAGCCTTAGCCTTCCTGCAAGTTGAATTATACCAGGAAGAAACTGGTAATCTGCTCTTCCTTGCCACCACCTCAGGGTTTAGGACCCCTGCTAATTCAGCAACCAGGTCCAAATGGACAGTACGTAACTGCCCATTGAAATCTGGCGATCCCTGCTGGGCAATTAAATCTTCCACTTCTAAAAATCGGGGAATGGCCAGAGTATACAACTTGGCGAGTTCGTCTGCAGAATCTGCTATCTTGCCTCACTTAACCCTGCGTCTATTGCTTGAAAGTAACATCCCCTTTCCCTTATCTTGTACTTCTAAATTTGAACAGCCTTTACAGCCTGGGTGTGCCATCTCCAACCATAAGGCGTTGTGGTCGCTATCGACCCTTGGTATTACTCTAAAATCATTAACCATAGGCCACATCCTAGTTTGAACCATAATGTAATCAAGGGGGGATTCCTGGCCCCTTTTGTTAAAAGTACATACCGATGGGGTGTCGGACAATGTACGCCTGTTACAGGCCCTTAGAGAATTATTTAAGGTAAGGGCCGTAATCTGCAACGCGAGTGGGGACCATGCCTTTGGGTGCGGGGATTGGCAAGTTGGAATTGCCCAAAAATCATCCTCACCCATAAGACCACCCTCACTTGTTCCTAAAAGTGGTTCGTAGTGGCAGTTAACATCCCCAGCCACCAAGAGGTGGTAATCACAGGGCATTGTACTCAGAAAGTAAGATACATCCTCAATTGTGGCCGAATCAGAGGCGGGGCTCACAGGCCGTGAGTAAACATTCAGGATAGCCAATTTAAATTTTGGCCATTTCAGAAGTACACACTGAATGTCCCAAGAATTGGTATCCACGTTTTCTGCTGTGCAGCCCAAATGCGTGGCTACCCAGATGGAAAGACCGCCTGATGGTCGTGCCTTCCCTCCCCACCTTGCGGGTATATAAAATGTAGCAAATCCTACTCTGGGATGTGCGCTCCTGGCCCAAGTCTCTTGAAAAAGACAAATGTCAATGCCATCCACCAGGGAACCCCACTCTATGCAATCTAGTTTGTGGACCTTGTGGCAAGGAAGCCGGCCGGTAACTCCATCAGCTCCAATACTCATTGTGAAGCGCTGGCGGCTTTCTTCCTGGAGAAGGTCCAGACCATATATAGGGCCTTCCCCTCCTCCACTGCACAAACCAGTATGGGGCCTCCCATCCGGTTGGATCAGGTGGTGCTAGACTCTCTCCCCTCTCTCTCTTTGGAGTCTTACACGGCCTTGGCTCTCCGAGTTAAGTCGGGGTCGCCGGACGACCCGCTCAAGCCACCTATGTTCAGAGACCAGGTTTTTGCTCGCCCGGTTTGCGACTTAATCAACACGTCGCTATCATCAGGCCAGGTGCGTTTGAAATGGAAGCATGCGGTAGTAATGCCCATTTTGAAAAAACCATCTCTCGACCCTACAAAATCGGAGAACTACCGCCCAATTTCGCTTCTCCCGTGGCCAGCCAAACTCGCGGAGGCGCATGTCAACACCGCCCTCACTGGTCATCTGTCGCGTGCCAACATTCTGGACGACATCCAGAATGGTTTTCGGGCTGGCCACAGTACAGAGACAGCACTGTTATCTATGGTCGAGCACCTTCGGGTAGTTCTGGATGCAGGTCAAACGGCGGCGCTTGTTTTGTTAGACCTAAGCGCCGCCTTTGACACGGTCTCCCATGACATTCTCCTGCAACGTCTTGAGGAGATAGGGGTGATCGGCACTGCACACCAGTGGTTCCGTTCGTTTCTCAGGGATCGTTCCTTCTGTGTGGCGTCCCCGCCCTACCAGTCCAAATGTCATCCTCTGTCTCTTGGGGTCCCACAGGGTTCCTCACTGAGCCCCACGTTGTTTAACATCTACGTGAGGCCGCTGGCTGAGGTTGTGAAGCTCTGTGGTATGACCATGGTGTCGTACGCAGATGACACCCAGCTAGTGGTCACGATCAGCGGGGACTCTGGGGTGGATGCCCCAAGATTCAGAGAAGGACTCAGGGCGGTGGCTGGTTGGATGACGTCCAACTGTCTCCAACTAAACACCAAAAAAACGGAGGTGATGATCTTTGGGAAGCGGACGGACCTATGGGGAGATACTTGGTGGCCCGCTGAGCTGGGGCCGACCCCCACTCCGGTTGCGGAGATCAAAAACCTTGGTGTTTGGCTGGACCCTTCCCTCAACTTCGTTGGCCACACCAAAAGGACGGCGGCTTGCTGCTTCGGCATCCTGCGCAATCTGCGCCCTGCCCTTAAATACTTCAATGCCGCAACTCGTCAATTGGTGGTGCAAGCAACGGTTTTGGCGCGGTTGGACTATGCCAGCTCCCTTTTTATAGGATTAAACCAGGCTGAGTTAACCCGACTTCAAAGAGTGCAGAACGCTGCGGCCAGAGCGATCGTAGGTCTTCCTAGGTTTTGCTCGGCCGGTCCATCTTTGCGAGCCTTGCATTGGTTACCCGTTAGGCAGCGGATCCACTTTAAAGTTTTGTGCCTTTCCTTCAAAATTCTGAAGGGCCTATCACCTCCCTTACTGCACCAACTCTTGCGCCCTTACATCCCGGGCCGCACTCTGCGCTCGCTAGACCAAGAATTAGCGGTAGCCCCTCGGTTCAAACTCAGTCGAGTGGGGGGTCGCTCTTTTAAGGTGCGGGCAGCCGCACTCTGGAACGCTCTCCCTTTGAAACTCCGGACCTTTGGTGACCTGCTCTCCTTCCGCAAGGCCGCTAAAACTCATTTATTTTCTGAGCTTTGTTAAATCCTTCACTCCCCAATTTCTTAATAATTATTTCTGTTCCCCAGTTGTGTTGTGTTCGCCACCTTGTCGGTGCGCCGGGACGCTCCTTCGCTGGAGCAGCCGTGCGCAATACAAATAGCACTAACATAACATAACATAACATAACTAGGGCTTGTCCCTTCATCCATTCCCACACCGCCGTCCTCTCTGCCCGCCTCTCCGCCACAATGCCCCTCCCCGCCCGACCCCCTTCCTTCTACTCGATTCTGAGAAGCCTGACTTACTGCTCTTGACCGAAACCTGGTTCTGTGATTCTTCCCTTCCCGTTCTCTTGGCTACCCTCCCCCCTTCCTACGTTGCCTTACGCGCCGATCGTTCGGCAGGTAGGGTTGGCGGTGGTGTGGCGTTAATCGCCCGGTCCACCGAATTCCTTACAGTCCGCTCCCTCGCCTTCTCCCCTCCCATCACTTGTCTTCTAATGTGCCGCCCTCCCCAGTCTTCGCCTCTGTTCTTGCCGGCATTTCAAGACCTGCTGGCCAACATGGTGGTTAACTACGCATCGGTCTTGGTGTTAGGGGACTTCAATTATTGGCCCTCGGACCCTTCTGAGTGCACTGCCTCGAAAGAATTCACTGAGGCTCTTCTATCTCTGAATTTTGTGTCGCATATTTCTATCCCCACTCACACTCATGGTCATACACTTGACCAGGTTTGGGCCCTCAACCTTCCAGTTTCCCCGGTGACGGTTTCTCCCTGTCCTTGGTCCGATCATGCCCTTATTTCTTTCTCCATCTCTCTCAACCGGGTATCCAAAGTCCCCCACGCCAAAAATATCTGGGCGCGGAATTGGAACAGAGTTGATTTTCCCACACTGACCTCCCACCTTCGGAACTCCACTCCGACCCTCTCTGGTCTTCCGTCCGACTCTCAAGCCAACACTATTAATGCTTGGTTGGCTAGAGGTTGTGACTCAGTGGCTCCCCTGCGTCGCATTTCCATCCGGCGATCCAAGGAGTCGAATAGGTGGTTTAATGACCACCTAAAAGAACTAAAAATTTCCGTTCGAGAGGCAGAGAGGCACTGGAGAAAAACTTACTGTCCCTCACTCAAAACCCTTTATCTTACTTCACTTGCCGATTACAAGACTGCAATCCTCGCCGCCAAAACCTCCTATTTTTCAACAAAAATCATGTCAGCTGAAAATAAACCCAGGGAAATCTTCGGTATAGTGAAGGACCTGGCCTATTCCGATAGAGCTTCACCTCAAATCCCCCCATCCCAGCCTCTATGTAACCAATTAAATACTTACTTTCTCGACAAGATCGTTACCATTAAGGCCAACATCCCCCCCCCTCGTCTGCCTTTGTTGATCCTTCTCCTCCTACTATTCAAAATCATCTTACCTTCATCCCTCCCCTCACTGAGGAGGTATTCCTGGAGATACTCCCCAAAGTAAAGTCGGGTTCTCCGGCAGATATCTGTCCGGCGCGAACCCTGCAACAAATTTACTCCTCTTGTCCTGAACCCCCCATTACCTTCCTCAACAGCTCCCTAGCGCAGGGAGTAGTGACCCCTGCGCTCAAATCAGTCACCATAGTGCCCATTTTAAAGAAGCCTGCCGCCAACCCATCCATCTCAGCCAACTACCGCCCCATTTCCCTGCTGCCCTATCTGGGCAAGGTGCTGGAGCGCCATGTCACCGCGGTTTTCAGCGCCCACGTAGAGGCCAATGGGGGACTGGCTTCCCGCCAGGCTGGCTTCCGACCCAGGCACTCAACTGAATCAGTCGTGGTATCAGTCCTGGACAACCTCAGGAAGGGTATGGATCATAACAAACACCAGGCGCTGGTACTCCTCGATCTCTCCGCCGCATTTGTACGGTGGACCATACCATCTTACTGTCCCGTGTCAAGGCGGCTGGAATTGAGGGATCAGCCCTGGTGTGGCTTTCCTCCTTCCTGAGGGACCGCACCCAGGCGGTCCGGCTAGGAGACTTCACAACCACCTCACTCCCCGTCACGTGTGGTGTTCCCCAGGGCTCTTCCTTGTCTCCCCTACTATTCAATCTTTATATCTTTCCCCTCATTTTCGCTCTTCAGCAGCTGGAGGTCACCGTGTACAATTACGCGGATGACCTCCAGCTCATCTTTGACTTATCTTCCTCTCCCCTCTCTGTCTCTAGCTTCCAGTCCACCATGACATTCATCAGGGACTGGATGAACCACAACCATCTCAAGCTGAACCCGGATAAAACCGAGTTGGTTCTCACCGGGGGTTCTTCCAGTCCCTGGAACTCTCTCTTCTGGCCCTCTTCCCTTGGTCCCGCCCCCACTCCTTCTACCACGGTCAAAACACTGGGGGTCAAAATGAACAATCAGCTCACCCTTCACTCTCAAATCAGTTCTGTAGTCTCCTCCTGCTTCCTCACCCTCCGCACTATCCGCACTGTCGCTCGTTTCTTTTCCCCCCAGGCACTCAAAATGATCATGGCCACATTGGTGATATCACGGCTGGACTATGCCAACGCCCTCTACAATGGCATACCAGCATACAGCCTGAGGAGGCTCCAGATGGTCCAAAACCAGGCTGCCCGGTTGGTCTTTGGTCTCCCACGCTACCACCACTCCACACCCCTTCTCAGGGAGCTCCACTGGCTTCCTGTCAAGGAACGTTCCCTTTTTAAGACCGCCTGCATGGTTTTCCAGGCCCGTCAAGGCACTGCCCCGCCTTTATTTCCTCGTTAATAAAAGAATACGTTCCCCCCAGAGAGCTTCGTTCCTCCTCCAAGTCTCTCCTTCAAATCCCACGTTTCAGACGTAAAAAGTGGGGTGGGACCAATTTTTCTACCTTAGCCCCCACTTTCTGGAACTCCCTCCCCGACCACCTTCGTGCGGCTACCCATTATGTATCCTTCCGCAAGGAACTAAAAACGTTTCTTTTTAAACAGGCCTTCCCTGTGTAACCTTCCTTCCCGGCTATACCACAGGCTCCTACTTTGTCTCTGTTGCCAACACCCTCCACTAGCGCCAAGAAACCGTTCGGTGCACGCTGCGCTTTACAAATGTTTTAAATTAGAAATTAGAAGGCCCGCAACACCCCATGACAGGACTGCCATCATCTCTGCTGTGCTGGTGGTCTCAACAGAGATTGTACTAGGAGGTGAGACTCCAGCACCCAGTATTACCAGAGGGGGAGAAGGAGCAATATGGGCCATCTGATTTTGTCCCAGACGATCCCCACCTGGAGCCATGGGAGGCACCTGTATTTTAATATTGTCATTCACGGGCGAGTAGATGAGGTACTGTTGCTATCATTGTGGACCACCCCCTCCCCCCCCTGGTTTGACATAATCCCTGCTTTGAGTAGTAGCCTCCTTACTGTGCTCTAGTCAGTCCACCATTTCTTCCAGGCTATTGAACCTATTATAAGTAGGTACAGAGCTATAGTGGATTGGTCGCCGCCCATACCCCCCCACCCCCCTCTCCCCTATCCATCTGTGGCCATATGGTACCATGCACCAATCTCTATCTCTATCAGGCAATACTGGCGGTGGATAAAAGTAGGACAGAGGGTGGGATTGGATGGGTGTCCCTGTTGCAATATGACTCCAATCCGCGTTACAAATGTGCTTGACAGTGCGGGGGTCCCTAAAGTTCACCCGGACGCAATCTCCCGGTAACTTTTTGGTGCCATAACCCACCCAGGAGGCCCTACACACCATCAGGATTTCATTAGTAATGTGAGATGGTAGTGGCCTATTATGGTTAAGCCAATGGGTCATTTTGTTTTTAAGGGACATGAACGTTTCTTGACCAGGGTTACTTAATTCAGGAATCCCTGAGAGTACCACCAAGTACCTACTTGCTTCCAGAGGTAGGTTGACCTTGGGGACCTGCTGCAGGGGTGCTGATGGTGGAATATGGCCACTCTCTATTGATTTTACCATACCAGCTTGAGAACACCCTCTCCGACCATCTGCAAAAGAAACATGCTGGGCACCTACATTAATCACCTCAACTGGATTGTTAGTAACTGGATTATTAGTAACTATAGTGGCTGAGACAGCAGAAGAAGTGGGGTTAGGTATTACATTATCCACACATGAGGAGCTAGTTTGTATTTTATCCCTCTGTGGAACATTTGCCTTTCGCTGGACCAGACCACCCCTTGTGGCCGAGTCCAGCTTCAAGAGTTGTTGTTCCATACGACCAAGTCTCTTTTCTATCGGTCCCAGTGCGGATTTCAGCAGTACTTCCATCTTTTTAAGCAATAAGTCTGCTTCATTGATAACCCCCTAAGAGAGTGGGCCACGTCCGCTGTTGCTGTCCCAGCACCCGACTCAGCAGAAGGGTGAGGGGACTGGTTCATTGAGCCATGCGAGCCTGAGCATCCCCTTGCTTTTGATGCAACATCACTGTTTCCAGGCCCTTTTGGACGTTTAGACTTTCTACCCCCGTAGTTGGTCAGGGCAGCACCCTTCCTCTTTGGTATAGCACCCTTGTGTCTATCCTCCACTAGTCGGACAGGTGATTTCTCAGGAAGTTCAGCTAGATCAGAGGCAGCAGCGGTAGATGGAACCTCGGGCGGCTGTACACGGGCAAAGGTCATTTTTGGGAAAAACTGGTGGAATGTGTACAGTTACTGGGGCCAATACTGTGCCTGAACAGATCTCACGCACGGGTGTCCTTGCGTTGGCAAACTGGCCCATGGAAGAACGCCTCGCCATTGCAAGGTCTTGCGACACCCTGCGTTCCATCAGTGTTATGCCTTGATCAATAACAGAGTTTGACCTGATTATAAAGTTGTCTAAAGTTCCAGTCAAATTACCCCTGGCAACCGAAGTTTTACTCCTCAATTCGCGATCCGCCATGCTGATAGAATAAACTTTCAGACTTACTTGCAGACACACCAGGCCACGGAAGAATGTCCAGATGCAAATAGAAAGGATATGGCCCGGTCCGGTCTCTCTCGGGCTCAAACGGGCTACAACGGGCCCGCCCTTGGCCCGGGCTTCGCCCGGCGCGCGTCCGCGAGGCGGAGAGGTGATGTCAATTAAGTCCGTCCAGGCGGGGGCGGCAACAGCAGGGGAAGAGGACACAGCTGCGTGCAGGTCGGACTGCTGGTCCTCGCAGTCCCCCGTTTACAGCTCCTCTAGACAGCAGCAGCAGTTACACCAAAGCGAACGGCGAGCGGGGAGAATCAAGACAGTCTCCTTCCTCTACAAGGTAATCAGGCAAGACATGCAAAGGTCGCTAGAGTGCTTGCGATTACAGTGGAAAGAAGACCAGGGGAAGCAGATCCCAGAGGTGGTGTGTGACAAGATCCTAGAGCGCACCCCGCACGATTTAAATTAATAAATGTTTACATGCTACATAGAGTGTACCTCACCACATCCCGCATATTTTGGGACGGAGACAGCTGCATGCCCAAGATGTGGAGAGAGAGAGGCACATATAATTCATATGTTTTGGAGCTGCCCCACACTACAATCCTTTTAGGAGGAGATAAGGCGAGTGGTGGGTGATCTCATTGTCAAAGAGCTCCGACAAGCTCCGGACCACTTCCTGCTGGGATGGTTCCCACCTACGGCCAAAAACAAGGCGAATGGGAAGTTTCAAGACCTGGCCTATGTTCTGGCCAAAAGAGAGATAGCCAGGAATTATAAGGCACGGCGGGGCGGATTGCTTCCGGGGAAAAAGAACACGAAAAGTGGGCAGGAGCAGAAGGTAGACTACTGCTCTGGGAGGCCAGTCGAGGGATAGGTAAAAATTGATAGGGCTAGGGCGTGGGAAAACCTAGTGAGTGAACTGATGGCAGATAGACAGGATAATAGTGGGAAGGGCTCCTGTTAGCTGGCGACGCCGGAAAGGGAAAGAGAGAGAGGTGACTACCCGGAATAGGGACAATAGGCTCCTCATCACAATGAAACTAAAAGACTAACTCATGAGAACCCAACAATATCTAGGGATTACATTATGCCCACTTCAGGGCAACTCAAGGGGGGACTTTTATGTTAATAGGGGTGTTAAATTAAATACACCAGAGAGTAATAATCTTGCACAAAGTATACTGGATATGATATGAATAATGTTTAACTATGCCAATGTTGTCTTAAAAACTCAATAAAATCTGGTTGTAAAAAGATCAATTGAATTTCCCCAGCTGGGGATTGAACCCTTGTCAAAAAGCACTCATGGCCCCCGTTAGCTACCACTGTACCATCTATACTACATGCATTTGCTATGCCCAAAGCTTTTGTGTCATGGAAAAAGGGTGCTGTCCTTATTCCATTTTCAGGTCAGGTTGCTTTTACATGCCACAAATCTGCACTTGATTTTCATTATTTATAAACAAAGACCCCTTCCTTTCTCTCATTCTGGCACTTGGCCCATGCATTTCTTTTTCTTACACAACCATTCCCAAAGTCTCATTCCACAAATTAAGGGGTTTCTTTCATAGCAAACCTTGCCCCCTTCTACATGCCACAGCATGTCACAAATGTCTGACATGCACTGGCTTGACTACAAAGGCCACAGATCTCACATAAACTGATATGGCTGATTTACATGGGACATCTTTCATTTGGGTAAAATAGAAAAAAATAGAAAATAATATAAAAATTGAATTTTCCCAGCTGGGATTTGAACATTTTTGGAAAAGCACTCATACCCACTAAGAGCTACCACTGTACCATCTATTGAAAGAATATTTTGGCCGAAAGCCATTTTGTCATGGAAGAAGTGTTGCCATCCCTCTTCTATTTCTATGTCATTTTGTTTTTACATGCCACAAATTCTATTTCATGACCGGAGGCTCTGATTATGCTTCTCATTTCTTTACTACTAATTTCAGCAGCCATTCACAATAAATTAAAACACAAACTACAGAACCCATGTTTCCCTGTACCTCCCATGTCACATGCTCCCATGTTATATATGAGCTACCCATGTGACTGTAGACGTCACCATTTTGTGTCCTCTTTCTTTGCTGCTTCGCAGCCAGATAAGTGCAGTTTAATTATTTAGGCTTGTACTGTCGTAATTATAGACATCTCATATCTCTATTACATAGAATGTTTTTATTCTATATGCTTGTTATGCCGTAATTCTAGGTATTTCATACCTTTATTTGCTGTGAATGTCATGCTTTCTACTTGTTGCGGTTCTATAAGGGCAAGAGTGGTAAGGTTACCAATCATCACCCACTGCGTGCGCTACAGTGCAGGGTCACTGCCTTCATTTTTTGAACACGTACGGCGGTCAGACTCCTACCCTGCTTGCTGCCTCGGTAGAGCGGGAAGTGGACCGCGCACGTCTCGCTGATGTTTGCAGCATCTTGTACTTGTGAACAAGGACCACACACACGCATGTGCAGAAATCAAATGCGACTCTCAGGGATATTGAGCAGCGCGTTTGCTGGCTTTTTCTACATATAACGTGACCCGGCTCTGTATGTGGTGGCAGGGGTGAATCTTCCCCCTAAGCCCTGTCTTACAAGTGTGTGCAGGGCTTTATACATTTGCATAGGCTCTGAATAGAGTGGGTGTTTTGGTGCAGGCAGCTCCATTCACATTTAAATTAAGGCACAATCCTTGGCCTGGCAGGGTTTTTCCCACTCCCCCCTTACTCTCTCAACTCTCAGTAAATTGAGTATGCATGCAGAGAGAATTGTACAATGGGATCCCTGTATGGTGGAGGAAGACATCTACTATAAAAAAAAAAGGGGATGACCAGCTAGAGCTGGATTTTGTGAATGCACTGGACTGCGCTGTACAGCAATCTGTGACTAAGGCCCTAGTACGGGCACTAGGTCCCTTCACGGGCAGCTGTGTCAGTTTGCATGCCAACAAGGCTGGCAACCCCAACTTCCTCTGGCCAATAATGAGGTGGGCCTATCAAAAAAGAGCAAAGTCAAGAGCAAATCACAGCCAGAGGTACATGGATATGCTTTTGAAAAGCTAATGCACAAGAGAGACACTGAACACTATTATAGCGCCAACCCACAGGGAGAGTCCTCTCAGTCTCACCGCTCACAGTACACAGAGGCCCTAGACTCACACTGCTCTTCAAACACTGAGGACAGTGATGAGGGTGAGAAGACAAGACCCAGTAAGAGGAAATGGGCTCCAGTCCATACCCCTTGGGTGCTCCAATTCGAACCCAATGAATTAATTCACCCCAGGGAGTCAATGTATTTATTTTTTATTTAGTTATGAAGTTTTGTATAGCGCGAACAGGATACCGAAGGATATTTGAGTGCTTTACAAGAAGGATGAGGATGGAAGGAGGGTAATACATACAATATCAACCATAAGTAGGAATAAAACCAAGAATAATCACATAATTACATGAAGAATAGGTCAAAGTAGCGTAATACAGTAAGCAGGTACATAGCGGACTAAACGGGGGGCACACTATGCGAAGATCATCATCCAAAGATGGTCCCATGGTTGTATGATCAATGACCTATTGCAGGTGACCTTAACCCAATTAAGGTAGGAATTTGTTCATTAAGAATCTTTTGACTTCCCGTTTGAAAGCAACCGCTGAGGAGATTCTGCGTATTTCCAGTGGCAGACAATTCCATATCTTTGGGGCGGCACCGGAGAAGGATCTCAGGCAGGTTATCTTTTTCCCAAAAGATTCGAGGTTTCAAGAAGAAAGTGTTAGTGCTTTTTGAGGCTCTCCCCCACAGGTTAATTCCTTTTTGCGTTAGGTACCTGGGAGTTTTGAAGTGTAGGGCTGGGTGCACCAGAGCGGCAATCTTGAACTGAATTCGAGCTTCGTAGGGTAACCACTTAAGAGATTTTAGGACTGGGGATATGTGCACATTTCGTTTACTACCAGTATCCAGTCTGGCCACAACGTTCAGTGATGCCCTTAGTGGAGCCATGGTATATTTGGGAAGGCCACAGAGAATAGCACTGCCATAGTCTGATCTCGGTAAGACGAGCGTTTGAACTACCTGCTTGAAATCCGTTTGTGGAAGGAATGGTTTGATATTTCTAGGTGATCTGATCAAGTGATTTGTGTCTCTACACATGTTGTTGATATGATTATTCATGTTCAGGTGCTTGTCCAGGGTGATTCTGAGAGATTTGGCTGAGTCTATAAAGAGGGGGGTGCAGTTGAAAGCCGTGAGGTGATTCATCTAAAGGTCTAGTTTGGGGATGTGGTTCGGAGGAGACATGAGAAGGAATTCAGTTTTTGAGATGTTGAGCAGGAGATGGTTCTCAGTTAACCAAATTTGAGTATACGATAGGGTAGAGTTGAGTGAGATGATGTTATCTGGGGGGGTAGATTTTCAAATAGAGTTGTGTATTGTCCGCATTCATATATAAAAGAATGTTCATGAAATTTAGTGAGTTTGCTAATGGTTCCAGAAAAAGGTTGAAGAGTATAGGAGATAGGGAGGACCCTTGGGGTACACCCATGAGAACTGGGGAGGTCTGGGAGAGAGTGGTTTGTCTTAACTCCTTGTGATCTATGGTGGAGGAAGGACGAGAACTATAGTAATGCCCTACCAAAGCCCATCTTATTCTTTAGAATGGATAGGAAGTTGTCGTGAGTGATCGTGTCGAATGCGGAGGAAAGGTCGAGGAGGATTAGGAGGCAGGATTCATTTTGGTCAAGCATTTTTAAAATGTCATCCATAATGTGAGTGAGAGCCGATTCAGTGCTGTGCCCCTTCTGAAAGCCAGATTGATGCTGGTTCAGGAGTTTGAAATTCTCAATGTGAGCACAAAGTTGGGTTTGTACGCATTTTTCTTGGAGTTTGGCTGAGGCGGGGATGTTGGAGATAGGGTGTAAGTTATTGAGGTCAGCATTATCTGCGTTCGTTAATTTTAGTATCGTTGATACCTGAGCTGCTTTTAGACAATCTGGGATCATGCTTTGTGACAGTGAAGCATTTACAATCCTTGTCCAGGTAGGGATGAGTACTTTCTTGATTTCTTTGAAGATGGGGGGGCAGGGGGTCGCTGAAATGGTTAGAAGGGTTGATATTCTGAAGAATCTTGTTGATGTCTTTTTCACTAAAAAGGGTAAAGGTGCCCCGTGATGCATTGCTCTTGGTGACAAGACTGATAGGTTTGCGGTTTTCTAAAAGGTCAAGGGGTGAAACAGACCCGGAGGATGGCAGACGCGCCTTCTTGGAGGCGAGTTCAGCCTTAATTTCTCAGTGAAAGCAGCCAATTTGTCACATGAGGGTGGGCTGCCTCCGGTAGGGTGGGTTCCCCCTCCAGGGGTTGCGGAATACTTTCATACCTATCTATGGCGAAGCTTTGATAAAGAGGTACATGCATGCCTCCACATGGAGTGCCCCCACCCAGACCTGGCGGGTAAGGTTGCAGACACACCCGAGGTAGATCCTATCATGGTAACTTTTATGAAAAAATGCGCAAGGGATCTAAAAAAGGGCCTGGATCGCTCATGTCAGATGTGCCAAGATAAACTACTTAACCTGACAGGAATCATGACTAAGATCTTAGACTTAGCATACTAGTACTGACGATCTGATTGGCTGGGCTCAGTGAGCACTCCGCATGTTAGGAAACATCAACAGCACTATGTCTATGGCCAGCCGGAGATCTATCCTGATGAGAATAGATCCTAAATTCAATGATCTATAAAAATTCCTAAGCCCCCCCAATGGCCGACAGCCTATTATTCGAGGGCTCCTTTGTTAAGGGACTGTCCAGATTTCGTGCCACCTACTCGACTATATACAAGGTCCAAATGTCGCTAAAAAGAGTATTCTGGAGAGGACTTTTTGTCTGGCCGGGTGCCATGGAGGGTGCTCTAGGCTGTGGAACCCACCAAAGCTCTCAACAAAGCTACTATGCCTACGGCAAAGGTGGTTGGTATGGAGTCCAACCTGATCCCACATTCTATCCCACTCAACCCAGAGGTGGCCACCCCAGATTCTGCCACAGATCCCGACATGGGCAATAGAATGCAATCCAGGACACAAGATCTACTGGTAAGAGTTATTCCCTTCTCAGAAGTGATATTGGGAGGAAGAGTGTCGCCATTCCCCACAATTGTAAATGCATATCCATGGACCCATGTGTATTGGAGACCAATCAGGGCTTCAAACTGGAATTTTACGAATCTCCAACTCAGTCTGGCCCCCCAAGACAAATGTATTTTTTCAAAACACAACAAGATTTTATATTCAAACTCTCCTAGACAAAGGGGCAATATGCCTGACAACTCCATACCCCAAAGGGTTCATGAGACCCATCTTTCTGTTCGAAAAGAAGAGCAGAGGTCACTATTAGTCCTAAACCTCAAAGATTTCAATGTCTAAATATTGTTCAGACATTTCAAAATAGAAGAAATTCTCTTGCTAAGAGATATTCTACAGGAATGCAACTGGATGGTCAGTCTGATCCTGGAGGATGCCTACCTCTCCATCCCCATATTCCCACCTCACAGATGGTTTCTACAGTTCATATGACGAGATCAGTGCATGGAATTCAAATCCCTTCCATTTGGTCTCTCATAGGCCTGTGGTGTTTCACTAAATTGATGAGACCAGTCGTAGAAGCACTGAGGGCTTGAGGAGTATGTCTAATTAACTAGACAACCTCCTGTTGATGGCCCAGGACCTTCAGACACTCAGGACTCATCTATCATGGACTATACAACTTCTTCAGAAGCTGGGATTCCTGGTCAACTTCCAGAAGTCAGTCCTGTCGCCAGTCCAGCAAATGGCATTTCTGGGTTTCCAGATAAAATCAGCCCGAGCACAATTGCTCCTTCCAACCCAAAAGATTTCCAATATCAAGAAGGAATTGAGGTCTGCGTTGTGCAAACAGACTGTATCATTGAGGTAGATATCCAGAATCATGAGACTCCTGGCCTCATCGATACAAGCCATATTTCCAGGCCCCCTTCATTATAGAACCACTTCAGATATTAAAAATCCAACTCTTATGGAAGGGTCTATCTTACACAGAACATGTCCCACTGATGGGCAAACCCAGAACAGAGATAACATGGTGGTTGGACCACATGGAATCCTAGAATGGTCGAGCCATTTTCAGTACCTCGCTAGAAATAGGGATCGAATTGGATGCCAGCCGGTTGGGTTGGGGAGTGAGGTGCGGGACGATGTCAACAGGGGATTGGTGGCCGGAGGCGGAGCTCAGGCTCCACATAAATTGCCTGAAACTCCTGGCAGGCTCTTTCGCTATCAGAAGTCTCTCCCCAACAAAGACAGACTATTAGTTCTTACTGAGAATGGACAATATCTCAGCAGTCCGCTACGTCAACAAGACGAGATTGCCAAGGACTTCTGTCCCTTCTGACTCGATCATTGCATCTCCCTCATAGTGGAGCATCTAACACGCAAGAGGAACACCATAGCCGACTGGAACTCCAGACACTTACAAGATTTCAGCGACTGGAAACTGAATCGCTCAGTTTTCCAAGTTCTGTACAGATTGTGGGGCCCGTGTGAAATAGATCTGTTCGCATCATGACTCAATCTGCAACTGACACATTTTTTGAGCTTGCGCCCAGATCCAGATGCCCAGGCGACAGGTGCATTTATCCAGGACTAGGATCAGCTCCGAGGCTATGCCTTTCCCCCATTCCTCATGATTACCTGTGTTCTGTCACAGATCAGTTGACAAGGAGCAGAATTTATTTTGGTGACACCTTACTGGAGAGCGCAACCTTGGTTCCCAGTAGCTCTAACTCTAGCGAGTGCGCCTCCAGTTCTACTCCCAGTTCAGCCGGATCTCCTCCTAGACCCGGAAGGTATTCCTCACCCATTGAATCTATCAGGTCAACTCAAGCTGATGGCTTGGATGGTTTCAAGCAAAAATGGCATACCAAAGGCATTTCACAACAAGCTGCATCCTTCATCAGGCATGCCTGGCCAGATAAAACCCATAAAAGATATTCTTTAGCTCAGAGGATATCGTGTGCTTGGTGCAACACATGGAGTGTTGATTCCGTGGGGGCACAACATTGTATAGTAATAGCATTTCTATCAGAACTAGCATCTTCAGGTTTAGCATACCAAACAGTTCATAACTTCAGATCAGCAATCTCTGCAGGACACCTCCCAGTAGAGGGTAAACTATTAGATGACCACCCTCTAGTCTGCAAATGGATGAAAGGTATCCATATGGTCAACCCTCCGAGACCCAAGTATACAACCATTTGGGGCGTGAATGTTGTTCTCAAATTCTTGGAGCAATGGCCTGCAAACAAATACTTGTCTTGCCAAGCTCACAATGTTGTTATGTCTGATTTCCTGTAAACGGGTATTGGACTTACGAGTATTGAATCTATCAGATATGGTATTCTCTCCAGCTGGCATTTCCTGTACTATCACACGCCGCAACAAATCTATTTCCATGTTGGTAGTCTATCCAAGTTTCTCAAACAGTAGTAAATTAAGTGTGGTGCAATGCTTAAAGGATTATGAAATCGATACTTGTGATATGAGATAGGAGGCTGGAAGACAACTACTTATTGCCTTACAAAACCCCTAAAAACCAGTGTTTGCAGCTACCTTAGCCAGGTGGATGAAATGACTACTGGCAGAAGCAGGCGTCAACATTTCTGTCTTTGTGGCATATTCTGCCAGAGGAGCAATGGCATCCAAATCATCTGCTGTTGTCTCTCATGTAGAAGACATCATAAGAGCGGCAGATTGGATCTCTGAGTCTACATATAAGAAATACTATTATAAGCCTATTGTAGATGTGGCATCTGTGGTGTTAACACAACTTTAAACTAGCATAATCGGAGCCCCCGGTCCTGACATAGAATTAAATTGTGTCTAGATGGCGCATCAAGAATTTTCAATTCTAATAAGTACACTGAGGAGAGGCTCACTCATTAGATGCAATTGTCTTTGAACTATAATTCAATTGTTAAAAGCGTATTGTTATAACTAATGTTGATACAAAATTGATTTGTTTCTGTCTTATTTCTCCCACCTGGTGATTTTTGGCAATAGTCTATGCTTTATATTTATGATAACAGATTTCACTCTGGGGATCTCGCTCTATTTCAGGAAATGCCCAGAACAGCTGTGAGGTGCACTCTGCTTTGGAATTCTTTCCTTTGAGAGGAGTTATGTATGGTGTGTTGACTCGCTGCAATTTTAATCCCATTGCAGAGTTCAGTCACGGGCTGTGGTTGAGGATATACATCCTTGTTGGATCAACTGGAAGTTTTGAGTCCACATTGGGCTGTAAGGATATTTGGTGACTTTTACCCTGTTTCCCTTTGGAATATTCTCTTCTTTTGGACTAATCTAACAAAGAAAGAGGACACAAAATTGTGACTTCCATAGTTACATGGGTAGCCATATATGATTAGAGCATGTGACATGGGAGGTACAGGGAAACTTGGATAATGTTGTTTGTGTTTTACTTTATTGAGATTGGCTGCTGAAATTAGTAGTAAAGAAATGAGAAGCATATTCCTCACTTCCGTGTCCTTAATAGAATTTTTGATGCGTCGGCTATAAAAAATTTAATCCACACTTGCTTTTCATGCTTTATAAATAAATAATCCTCCTTCTCTTTCATTCTGAGACCAGTCCCATAAATATGTTTCTCACAAACTCTTTCTGTATAGCTTCTGCCACAATGTTTTATGTGTTTTGCATGCCTCAAAAACACTTTTACTTTTCAAGACTGCTAGCCACAAAATATCTATTCATTTTTCTCTGTATGTTCTCTATAATAGGAAAAATGTTTTCAATTATATAAGAAAAGTGCATTTGAAACATTATACCGGTCAGTTTAAAACCCTGGATAACAACCAAGCAGCTTCTTAGTTCCTGTATTTTGCCTAAAGAATTTTGCATCTTATAACATGAGTGAGGTCCGTGTTATTATTTCTCCGAAGCAGAAGGAAGCTGGACGGAGGCCAAAGACTTCTGCGCTGCACTGAACTCCACCCTGGCGATGATTGACAACCAGAAGGAGCTGGTAAGAGCTGTGACAATCCGTCATTCACTGTGTGCCTTTAGCCAACTGAGGAGTGAAGTGACAAAACTCCTGTGTTTTTCATTCATCACTAAAGTCATTCCTCCTGCCCTCTGTTCAAGATACCCGCTCCGCTCCTGTCCTGCCTGTGGGCTTTATAAGAGGTCCCTCGGTCGTGTTCCATGATAAAAGACAATCTTGCATTTAACACTCGTGAAAAATAGACATAATTCCAAAATGGGAAACCCACCTTAACGAGTTAAAAGCCTTGTTTCGGTAGTACTTGGGTGCGAGTGGTAAGCCAATAAAATGTATGATGTACTCTCCTTAAAGATATATATTTGGGGCTCCACGTCCAAAGGAAGGAGGGAGCTTGTGAAGAGAGAAATAAAGGCCTAGGGTTGTCCAATGCAGGTCATGGAGGGGCAGGTGTAGGCCAGTATTTAGGTTAAGTAGATAGAAATGATTGAATACATTTACACCCGACATGTCAATAAGTAAATTAAATGTACTAATCAGGTGTAGGCCAATTTTACAATGATTAACAGAGAGATAACAAGGACCTTATCTCTGATTAGCAGGGGTAAAATGCACAAAGTCCAAATTCCATCAAAAATGACTTCAGCGAAAACATGGGGCGAGGGCAAAAAGTCTGGTGGAATGTCAGATCTAACTCTTTTTAGGTCGAGCTCTCTCGACCTATTGTGATTGAGTTGCTTCCCAAGAGAGACAGAGCGGTGCACGAGCACCGATCTCGCATCGTGGGCGCGCACGCCCAGCCCCGCCCCCCTCTGGAGCCGTGCACATCTCAGTCAGTCAGCCATGCCTCTCTCATTCGCGCACACACACCCCCCACCCCACCTGCGCACACACACAGTCACACACGCGCATCCATACACTCGAAGTGCCCATCTCCTGTCTCGCTAGCCTGATGCACCAAAAAACAGTCCCCCTACTCACCGGGCTGACTCAGGACTCCCCCGCTGCTCTCCAGGCCGGTCTTTGCTCCTCAGATGTGTATGGTCAGCGGCTCAGGCGGGGCTCTCCATGTCCACGGGAGCCCCGGTAGTTCATTTCCGCAAATCTTCCGTCTGGCTTCACGGGCTTCTCGATGACGAGTTTCATTCCCATGCGTCAGATGTGCACGCTCACGGTACGGCACGTGGAAACGCGCACAGCGTGACTTTGAGTGTGTGGCCTTCTCAGGAGCAGCAAGCAAAGAACTGGTTTCTCGTTGCTGCTTCGCAAAAATAAAAAATATAACTCAAAAGAAAAAAAGAAAGCAAAACATCGGGGTGAAAAAAACAGGAAAATCCCAGATCAGGAAGTGACACGGGAGGGGCGCCCGATGACTTTTGGGCGCACAGGCTGCGATTTTTTTATAATTTCTATTTTGGGTCTCGCTCACCCCCGTCGCAAGCGTGATCCGAAGCGGAAGCCCCCTGGAGGCAGGGGTGGGCTGAATAATTGAAAGAGATAGAGGAGAGGGACGCACGGACACACGCAGACAGATCGCATTTGGCATTCAGTCAGTGAGTCAAGTAACCTAACCCCTCACCTCACTTCACAGAAGCATATCCTCGGGAGGAGCCGGTGTACAGTACTACAGTGAGCTGAAACCTCCCCAGAGTAGACGCAGCGCCTCGCCATGGCCGCTCAGAAAGTAGCGCCCGCTAACGGGCAGTTTGCCTTCACCTTCTACAAGCATGTCGCCGCCGCAGCACAGTCCAAGAACATTTTCTTCTCTCCCGTCAGCATCTCCACCGCCTTGGCCGTGCTGTTGGTGGGGGCCCGGGCCGGCATCCTCTCTCAGATGGTGGAGTGCTTGGGGTCCCTCCTCCCTCCCCCCCCTCCCCCCCCCCGTGAGCTGCCCTTGGAGGAGGTGCACGCCGGCTTTCACCACCTGCTGCAGGTGCTTAACGACCCCGGCAGCCAGCTGCAGCTGCACACGGGGAACGCCCTCTTCATCCACGAGGGCGTCGAACTGCTAAGCCCCTTCCTGGACGAGCTCAAGCAGAACTACCAGTCCCAAGCCTTCTCCACCGATTTCCAAAATGAGGAGAAGGCCAAGAAGCAGATCAATGGTTACGTTGAGGAGCAAACGAAGGGCAAAATTGTCGATTTGCTCAGCAGCCTGGACACAAGAACTGTGCTGGTTCTCATCAACTACATTTACTTCAGAGGTAAGATAGATGTCTTACGCACGAATGCAACCGCACGAGCTTAATGTTACTTTTGCAAGGTAGATTTTTTTCTCATTGGATAACAAAGAAGTAATCCTTTTTCAGGTTGGTTATTATTTATAGACAGTCGTGCGTTACACAAATTGATTATTGTTATGTTTGTCCTTGATGGTTGCCGACTTTGCGGGATTTGGGAAAAGTAATTGAACATTTAAAAGCATACTTTTTCACGAGCAACGGAGTTGGAAAAGTTATTTGAAAGTGTCTACCTGCCCTGCTTTACTTTCTTGCTCAGAAGTAATCTGATTACTTATTTGGATTACTTGTTATGCAATCCCATTCTGTACTAAGACAAAAAGTAAATCATCTGTAACTGTGTGAAGATGGCTGTGCACCAATGACTTTATAATGGCTGATTTCTATACGCCACTTCATATACAAACTAGTGCAGCAATAGTTGCTTGTTCTGTCAGCGCCGGGAAGCCTTTTGTGGGTAGCTGTGCGCCCTATAAGAACGTTTTAATATTAATACTAGTGTTGCTGTAAATTAGACTGCATTTTATACAGCTTCCTTGAATTGCCGAGCCTTTCTCGCGTTTCACATCTATAAAAGCTCGGTATTTACCTAGTCCTATCATCTCCACAAAGCTGTACAAAAGATGGTATTTGCATTGCCTGGCAGAAAAAAAAAACCATTGTTTGCAAAGGGCGCTGTGTCCTTCACGTACTCCTGAAATGCATTTCTTTTATTAGTCTACATAGCGCCAAGATTCTCTGACATGTAGTTTTCTTAACAAAAATGTTCTTCATACTAAGTCTGGGTGTGTAATTTTATCTAGAGAAACCCGCAGCCTTGTCAGTCAGCGCCTGGGAGACAGCTGCACCCATGTGCTGAAGTCCAGGGAGATTGAAGGCGTTGGCAGTGGTTTCTTATCCCTACTCATTCAGCGGTGTCTTTGAACTCGCTGCGCCCATTGGCTGCCATCCAGGTGATCTCTGATGGTTAACATTACACGAGCAGGCCCTTTTCACCCCCTTTTATATTTTTTTGATTTTTAGCAACAGTAGCTAAGGTTTTAAAATAATATGCAGATATTGTATTTATAGAGCTCTTCGTATGCCATTGTGGCTATTTTCGGAAGGTGAGCTCCTGCACCACTGGGGAGCGTTTGATTGGCCAAGCCTTGTCGTGATTTGCTGTGGGCCTGTGGGGTGCATTTTGATGACCTGAGAGGTGCTCATTGTGCCCTCCAGAGGCAGCCTCTACCAGTGTGCGATGGAGGGGGCGGTGCGAGTGATAGACATGCAAATTCTATTTAGGACTGAAATATATATAGGCCACTACACAGCACCGACCTAGCCGTAGAGACATCTGAGTGTAGTGTGCCCATGTAGCTTGAAAAAGTGCACGAAAACTATGATAAAAACAATGCTTTAATTATTATCATCACTGTGAGACAGCAGAAAGGGAGGCCTTGACTGAGGGAGCTATGACTAACCTGGGGCAGGCATTAATTGTGCAGACAGTGATACAGGAGCACCTGGGAGCTCTTGACACGCAGCACCGCGAGTAGAAAGAAACCATTTTTTTAAACCTTATATGTCAAAATATTTGTATGGAAGCAAAGATTCCTTCCTGACATTCATCCACTGCTATTCTCAGCAACTGCGACCAAGGCGCACCTGGCAGGTTTAAGCGGCGTACTGGGGTGCTGCGGTGCCCAGTTTGGGAACTACTGGCCAAGAAAGCTGAGTGCACCACCATTAATGTCATACAGGGGGTACCAGATAACTACTAGATGTATTTCAGAAGCCTAAGGAAGTGACCTTAGCACCTCACAAAGAATTTGATTGTGCGATTCCCTTTGAACCTAGAGCCAAGGTACTAATAAGTAGAGTATATTCACTCATCGAACCCTAAGGCAGTACCTTGGAGAAAATCTTCAGAATGGCCTGATCACATGGTCCTTGTTTTAATGTGTCATCACTTTCAATCCATCCAATACCACCACCTTTTCTTCCTTCTCGCTACTAGGTTTTGTGTTCTTGTTCTCTTTGCAAACTTATGCCCGTCCTAAGTAGTCTCTGTGTGCGTCTCTGTGGCTCTGTGTGTGTGGCTGTGTGTGTGTGTCAGTGTATGTGTAGCAGTGTGTGTGCGGCTGTGTGTGTGCGGCTGTGTGTGTGCGGCTGTGTGTGTGTGCGGCTGTGTGTGCGCGGCTGTGTGTGTGTGACTCTGTGTGTGTGACTCTGTGTGTGTGACTCTGTGTGTGTGTGTGGCTCTGTGTGTGTGTGTGCAAATGCAATAGGTGTCGCATTTGCGAGAGATTAAGCTATTGGCATTGTAAATGACAATGCCATTTATTTATCTGTTTTCCAAACCAACACATAAATAAAGTTTGTCATTTACAATGCCAATAGCTCTAACTTTAGCAAAGGCGAGATCGTTGCATTGTAAATGCTTGTTTAATATAGTTTGTCTCTTGCCTGAGCTAGGAAATGTGGTTCCAGTTGCAAACAAAAGATGATCAGAGTCTGGTAAACAAAGGTCTAATTTTTTGTCCAGAGACACACTATGATCATGTGGAAACCAGAATAGACATTTACAAATGTACCCACAAACTAAAACTAGCTAAAGTTTTTCAGGCATCAGAATATGACCAACATTACAGAATTGGGTAATAGTGCATTGAATACAGAGGGATTTCCCCAATAATCTATAGTCTCTGAAATGGAAGATTTGAGAACTGCCTTGGGTCTAGCCAATTAAGTTGATGAAGGAGATCTATCGGACTCACAAATATTGACAGAAATGGGGATTAGGACAGACTAACATATAAAACCAAATTAAAAAACAAATCAAAATTCTGTCCTACCTTACATCCTGGTAATCGAATAGACACATTTCATGATCTAGTTGTATCTGAACTTAAAGTGATGAGAAATGTCACACATGGACGACACAAAGAAAATCTAACAAAGAAAATCTAGCACTGCAAGAACAGGAAGCACTGAAATCACTTTCAAATAATGAACTAATAGAGATCAAGCCGGCTAACAAAGGGGGCAACATTGTGATCCAGGATGAGGAGGAATATATCCTGGAAGCAATGCGACAACTGGATAACAGAACAAACTACATGAAATTGGTAAGAAACCCCACAAATGAACCGATGGCAGAGCTCAATTACAAACTAAAGAACTGGCATGAGAAAGGACTTTTAAATGATGAGGAAGTTTCATTCTTGAAAGATGACAATCCCATAACACATATTTACTTCCTGACAAAGGTGCATAAGACACTGCACAAACCACCTGGTTGACCGATAATATCCAGCTGTTGGTCACTATTTGAGAATGTTGCCTCATATGTGGATTACTTTCTAGCACCAATAGTGCCCACCCTCAATTCCTACATCAAGGATACTGGAGACCTTTGCAATTTGTTATGGAGACTGGATGGCAAAAGGAATACTTGCTTGTAACAATAGATGTAATATCGTTATCTACATCTATAAGCCACAAGAAAGGTGTGCAAGCGGTGAAGTATTTCTTAAAACAGAAGCCCCTGGAAGAATTGCAGCATACACAAATGCTCACGGAAATGATGGTGCTATGCCTTAGGAACACTGTCTTCTTATTTAACAAAACCTTTTTCTCCCAGAGCTGCGGGACCACCATGGGAGTTTCCTTCTCTCCAAGCTATGCTCCAAACAGCATACGGCCAAGGTGGTACTCTGGCTACACTTTATAGATTACTTGTTCTTATTATGGAAGGGAACAGAAGAAGAATTCATGGAATACTTCATAACTGTGAATACCAATGTGGTACGTACTCAATCATATACCGAGGTAGTATTCTTGGATACCAAGGTGTATGTTAAAGGAAACAAAATACAGACCACTGTATTTCGCAAAAGTACAGCCACCAACAGTGTACTTCATGGCTTAAGCTTTCATCCCACCTCATTGAAGAGAAATATACCCTATGGTGAATTTATTTGGATGAAAAGAAACTGCTCCCAAACCACAGAAATGGAATCAAAATTCAAAGAGACCAAACAGAGATTCCTACAAAGAGGGTACAAGTATAATGACATTTGACGAGGAGAGATAAAAGCAAGATGTATGACACAAGCCCAAACTTAGGTGTACAGAAAAGAGAAGAAAGAAGAAGTATTAAAAATGAGGAAATCAGAATGATCATGACTTACAGCAAGGAGAATGTTAAAATCCGAAATATAATGAACAAATACTGGAAAATACTACTTAAAGATCTGGACATTGGTAAACAATTGGGAGCTAGACCCTTAATAACGTTCAGAAAGGCATCATCACTTTTAGATAAATTGATAAAAGTCACTTTGCTCTGAAAAAATCGGGAATGTTGTTACAAAATCTACTAAATGATTTGGCAAATGTAGCAGCTGCAAAGCTTCCAAAATTGGGAAGAATGTAGAGAATATCATGGATCTCAAAGAAAAAGTCTTTAACATCAACAAAACTATAACGTGTGAATCCTCTTATGTGGTCTACCTGATCAAATGCCTTAGTGGGAAACGCTACATAGGTAGTATGATATGCATGTTAAAAAAGCGGATTTTAGGGGGGCGTGGTTTGGACGCAGAGGAAGATGGCAGCCTAGTGCATATCTCCTCCCGTGGCGAACAACCAAAAAAGGAACTGGAACCCTTAAAAGCCGGTTAAAGTTACTTCGGACAGCAACTGCAAGGATCGGAAGGTGAGGGACACCCATGGAATGATCATGCAGCCGTGAGGTCCCCTAGGAGTGCCCTAAATGTGAAATTCCCACCGTGACTGCGAGCGGCGTAGGAGAGGGGCGGAGACTCGGCGGATCCGACGGCGGCTTCGGCGTGCTCGGCGAACTCGGCAGCGTCGGCGGAGGTACTGAACGGACTGCCGACATGCACCCCCACAGAGCACCATCAATGCCACATTGCTGAAACAGTGAGTACAGCCTGCCACCGCTGCTTACAGGCATTGTCTCCTGGGACGAGGGGTGCTGAAAGCAAAATGGCGGGTGCAACTCTTTCCAGCCTGAAAACGAACTAAAACTAATGACTGTCTATTAATGGCAATGCGATTTAATGTGATACAGTGGGCTAGATGGAAGCATATACAAGCTGACTACTGCAGGGAGTCTACAAGTGACAAGCTCAGCACTAACCATATTTCGGGCTGGCATACTCATTCAAAATGCCGCTTATTCATCAGCTCCAGCTTCTATGACACCTGGTAATACGGGATGGTTGCGGGATACACAACAAACTCAAGCTTCACGACTGCAAACTGACTGCAGCCACATTAATACAACCAGCAGTCTGTAGATACAAGTGGTTCTGATCACACAGTGAGGGGCCGGAATCAGTGCAGCGAGCCAGGTCGGAACCGGCTGCAGCCATAAGAGCACTCTTTGAAACCTCATTAAGCCTGACAGTTACTCACATAGCCACATACTTAGGCGCTAACACTGGAAGCGGCACTATGCAACCCCAATGAAGCAATGGATGCTCGCGCGGTGGTCTGATGCCTAAAATGTCGGTAAAGTGAACACACAGTGCTGCTCCTACTCTACAGATCAGGTATACATTTCATGTGGAGCTCATAATAACTACACCCGGTTGTGCTATCTACTTATTGACTGACTCCATTTCCAGTCATACACGTCTGGCAAGGTACTGTCGCTCCTATACACTAGGAACCCACGATATGGGGGATAAGGAACACACGAAGAGTCTCAAGAGACTCAAGGCTGAGCAATCAAGTCCACTTAAAGGCAGACAGGAAAAAGGTGATGCCATCGATATTATACTGAGCAGATTGGACGAAGTAAGAGACCTAGCAAAGTCAACCAGAGACGAGGTCGTTGCCATCAGACAGGACATAAGGGACACGAATATAAGGCTTGCAGAAGCTGAGTCAAGGATTAGTCGAGTGGAGGATGCTCAAACCGCAACATGCGGGGCTCTCAAACGCTTATCCATAGCCTCAGATCAAACCACAAAGAGACTCTCCGAGTTGGAGGACAGGAATCGGAGGGGCAACCTCCGCATTTTTGGAATTCCAGAGGGATCTGAAGAGTCCCATAGCTCCTGCATGCAGTTCTTGGAAGCTTGGTTTACACAGGCCACCAATATCACCTTCCATCAGCCGCTTGAGTTCGATAGAGCCCATCGTGTTCCAGGAAGGATAACAAAAAACCAGAAAGGTCCCAGGCCTATCGTCTGTAAACCATTGAGATACCAACATGTGGAACTGATCCTGGCATTCATTCGGAAGTGCAACCATATCCTATGGAGAAATACGAAAGTCTATATCTCACAGGATTATAGCAAGGAAACAGTCGAAGTCCGGAAGGCGTTCCTGGCTCTACGTCCACAGCTCCAATCGAAACGTTACCAATATGGATTCGTCGGCCCTTCCAAGTACAAAGTGACATTACATGGATCGACGCAGGTATTCACGGATCCACTAAAGCTTAAAAGGCTGCTGGGAACTCAGGACATCCAGGACATGGACACTAACGGACCGGTGGATGGGAATGCCCTGACTTCATCTTCAACCTCTTCTTTAGCCACAGCTTCGGCAACTGCCTCTGCGACTGCTTCTGCCTCTGCGACTGCTTCTGCCTCTGCGTCTACCTCTGCCTCTGCTTCAGTTCCTGATCTACATTGAGTATCCTTTGCCTTACTATGCGTTCTGTACCCACATTTTTGACAATACCTGTGCCTATAGTTCGGCAATCCCAATGTATGGATGTCAGTACTGGTTGTCGCCGCCCAGTATATATACAATATGTAGGTGTCTACCATAATCTGAATTAAGTGTTCCCAGGTTCTTGATAACGCCTTAGCTCAGGGCGCAAAGTATATAGTCATGATCTCACAGATTAGTGGCATGAGTCCTATGCTTCACAAACTTTTACTTTAAGGTAACGGACTTAACACAGGCGAAGAGGTGGAGAGGATAATTATTGATGCTTCCAAGTTAGGCTCATAGGTGTTGTTGTCATGGACACTGGCACGTCAACTAAGCCACATTGCATACAGAATTATCAGGAGGGCACCCACTGTCTACTATTATCTACAGTCTATGGCATGCTTCTGCTGTATTATGTTAACTTGTTACTAGTTTAGATCTGGTATGATCACTGTCCGGATTCTCAGTTGTAGTAAGCTCAAAGTTACGGTTACACCTGTTCTTATAATTTGTTGTGACCCGCGCAGAGATCCAGTTCCAACATTTGCAAAGTGCATTATTACCCATGGGAGGTTAATGCTGTTGGTATTTTTCTCAAGTCACCATGCCTACTGCATATTTTTTGGGAGGGGAGGGTGGGGAGGTTGGGGGTTTGGGTTGGGATATATGTGGGGTGTTTCATCTTTTTCTTTTAATTAATGTCCTACTTTTTTTTAGTGGTTGCATCTCGTCGTCAATCTATGCGCACTCTCAACACTCTAATACAAGAAAGGGTTGTCGAATTGAACTGATTTCTCTGAATGTCCTATTTACAACTAATATAGGCCCTGCTTCAGTGCCCACTAAATCAGGGGAAGTTAACACTATAGTGCTGACCCTTAATGGTTCCCTAATAATAGCTGGTACATTACTCAGGAAGGCAAATAATAATAAACACAGGGTCTCGCCCTCCATCAATGGAAACCTAACAGTTCATCACCCTAAATATGATTACACCAATGCCAATTGTTAGTACACCTATGGGGGTTACTCAGGTAGGGAAACTGAAGGTGCTTTCCCTCAATGTCAAAGGCCTTAACAATCCAGTAAAACGTCAAAAAATCTTAGACTATCTACGTAGACAGAAGACAGACATCGCGCTGCTTCAAGAAACAAAATTGGAGGCTAAGCAGCTCTAAACACTTAGAAATAAATTCTTCAGGGATGTCACGGGCTCAGATCCGGTGGGGAAAAAGAACGGGGTAGCAACTCTGATTTCCAAAAAAGCTAACATTGATCTCCTCTCATCTCCGACTGACACCAAAGGGAGATGGGTTACAACCAAACTCCTAAAAGATGGAACAGAATTCTACATCACTAACGTCTACGCCCCAAACTCATGCGACCTAAAGTTTTGGTCGGACCTCACGAAACAAATTGAAAAGATTCCGGACTTTGCAGTCCACATTCTTGCAGGAGACTTTAATCTTCCAGTGGACCCGACCCTGGACAGAGGCTCTCGATATCCCTTTCGTAGCAATAGGTCTCATAGAGCCTTCAAGAACCTTTGTGAACAATTCCACCTGGTAGACTCTTGGCGCCTGCAACACCCGGACGGTAGGGATTACTCATTCTACTCCTCGCCCCACGACTCGTTCTCACGGATTGATTATTTATTCATCACACAGAACGCCTTACCCAGAATTATAGAGACCTCAATAGAACCAAGGCTTGTGTCCGACCACTCCTGCATCACACTCACCATCTCTGACATAAAGCCATCCACCCGACAGTCAGTATGGCGACTCAAGGATGAGGTACTTGAACACGAACAACAACGGGTAACCATTGAAACTGCTATCAAAGAATATCTGGCCCACAATACCAGGGGTGATACCTCTGATTTAACTAGGTGGGAAGCACTAAAAAGCACTATAAGAGGGGTAATCATTAAGATTAAATCTGCCATGAATAAGAATCATAATAGGAAATTAGAGGAGCTAGAAAAAGAAATATCAATACTAGAAGCTAAACACTTTCAGGACAGGAAAGTTGAGTCACTAAATAAGTTAGCCAATAAAAAATATGAATATAATAAAATTGTAAGTGAAAGGGCCGGAGTCTGGCTGGATAGGAGGAGAAGGTTCAAACTGTGTGAATCGAACAAGGCTGGTAAAAGTCTGGCAGCGTACCTCAAATTTAAACTACAGAAAAACACGATAAATTCCATAGTTGAACATCTGGGTGTTGCCCATTCCGACCCAACCAAAATAACAGACCTGTTTAAAGAATTCTACGAGAAACTCTACGCCAAGAACGTAGAGGTGGAAAATCAAAAGATAAATGAGTACTTGAGTAATTGCAATCTACCTTCCCTTTCCATAGAAGAGCAAGCGGACATAAACAGTCCGATCTCGTTCCTGGAAGTCCAGACTGCCATTAAATCCCTAAAATGTGGTAAAGCCCCCGGTCCGGATGGCTTCTCCGCGAAATTCTACAAATGTTTTTCCACGGCAATCACACAACCACTGCTCAACATGTTCGAAGAAATAAGTGAAACAGGTGAAGCTAAGGGCACTCTTTCAGAAGCCACTATCACGGTTATTCCGAAAGAGGGGAAAGATCCCACACTAACAAAGAACTATAGACCAATTTCCCTTATAAACCTTGACTGTAAGCTCTTTGCCTCCATCCTAGCGGCACGCCTCCAGAAAATATTACCAAAACTTATACATCCCTCACAAGCGGGTTTCATGAAAAACAGGTTGTCCAGTGATAACACCAGGACTCTTGCGCATGTGTTAAAAAAAGCCAAACTCCTATCCACGCCCGCAGCAGCAATAACATTAGATGCTGAAAAAGCATTTGATAAGGTAGACTGGAGGTACTTGGAGGCCGTGCTCCGTAAATTTAACCTGGGCTCCTCAATCATCAAGATGGTCATATCTCTTTATTTCTGTCCAATAGCGAGGGTCAGGGCAGGTGGGTCACTCTCGTCACCTTTTCGACTACACCAAGGCACGAGGCAAGGATGCCCCCTTTCCCCGTCACTATTCGTGCTGGCTATCGAGCCATTCCTTTACCAAATTAGACAAAACAAAAATATACCAGGTATCCCCTTCAACGACTGTGTCATAAAATTAACAGCATATGCAGATGATGTATTGGTAATATCAGAGAAAGCGAATGAAGCTATACCTGCCCTACTCACAACGATTGACGAATTTTCAAATGTTTCCGGCTATAAGTTAAACAAAGACAAGACAGAAGTCAAATCACTCAACAACTTAGGGAATAAAGCCATTATGGGTGACTCGGGCCTAACATGGCAGCCAGGCTGCTTTAAATACCTGGGGTTAGATTTTGATAACGACCTAATCTCCACAATACGAACTAATGAGAACATCGTTCTGAACAAAATAAACAAGCTACTAGATGGTTGGTCGCCTAAATACTTATCCTGGTGGGGTAGGGCTGAAACCCTAAAGATGATGGTAACACCTTTAGTTAATTACATAGCGAGTATGCTGCCAATGACTTTTTCCGATGATTTCATTCACAAGGTAGAGAAGCTGTTTGGTACGTTTCTGTGGCAAGGGAGGAACCAAGGATATCAATGAAAAAGCTACAATTAGCTAAAGAAAAAGGCGGCCTGGGCCTCCCGAACTTCAGACACTACCAAACTACGTTCCTGTGTAAACAGGGAGCTCTGTGGCTAACCAAAGAGTCAGACTATACCCCGCTATGGATTGATATAGAAAAAGCTACATTGGGTAACATCCCACTCATGGGCCTACTCATCATGGACCTTACACATATTCCCCACTCTAAATATATTCTTCTGAACACAAGAAGGGCTCTCCTGAAGCTCGACCAAACAAACCACAATGGCCTAAAGATCAAAAAGTCCACTTCCATAGCTCTCTGGTATAACCCCTTATTAAAACTCAACGGAGCACCGCTCCAGTGGGATCATTGGTCCGCGAAAGGTATTAACCTGGCAAGTGATCTCTTCAAGGGCACTGATCCTCTACCGTTCTCGTCCCTACAAGCCACACATACCCTCACGCCATTAGACTTCTATGATTTTTTTTAAATTAAAAACTCTCCTCTCTGCGCGCTCCTTGACCCCCTCTGAGCCATGGCTATGGAGCTTTGTACCACGCATTAATAAATCAGGGCATTTCGTTTCGAAGATCTATAAAATGCTCCTTCCCTTCCCTCAAAAGGCGAACAGGAAAAATGAGAAGAGATGGGAAACAGAGTCAAACACCACGGGTATTCCCTTCGACTGGGACATAATATACACTACTGCATTTAGAAATAAGGTCTCCCCTATATTATCACAGACTAAATTCATGTTAATTAACAGAACATATGGGACACCTGAGAAACTCTATAAAATCAAGTTAAGAGACTCCGCAACATTTTGGAATTGTGAGGCAGGGGTGGGAGACTTGGCACACATGTTATTTGATTGTCCTTTACTGAAGGGATACTGGAACAAAGTATTTGACTGCATTGAGCACATTTTTGGTATCAATCCGCCGAGAGAATTTGTGTATGTGCTACTGGGGATACAGGAACCGCACTTGGCAAATGCGGTTGACCGTCAACTGCTTGATCTCCTTCTAACCTTGGCATGCAAGGTTGTACTTTGTAAGTGGAAAAATGCCTCTGAGGTGTCTTTCAAAATGTGGCAAGAATGGTTGTCTTTCCTACGAGGTGCCGATAACCCTGCATTGCACTCTCCCCCAGGGCGCATCTCCCATAAAAAACTCTGGAGGGCCCTGGACGCTTCCTCCTTCTCGTTTGACCCCCCTTAGACTAATGAGCTATTCTCAGGCCGGACTGTTCTAGTCAGCAAACCTTCAAGAAGAGATCCTATGCGTGCTACTTGATGGCTATGCAACTGCGAATGTATTTCCATATATGTAATTGTATGACCACCGCATTTTTTGATGTCTCTTTTTCTTTATTTAGGTTTGTCTGCTACATTACTGTGTCAATGATTCATGTACCATTTTTCCAGCATAATCAGGTCTTTATACTTGGAGAATCATTTGTCATATCTTTGATGCTTCTTTGCTCCTAACTGTATTGTCTTGTACTTTTTATTTCTGTTATGAAAAAATAAAAATGATTTGAAATAAAATTTAGATTTTAGAACATATCAGGGCAACTCAAAATAAAGACACCACATATGTGGTAGCAAAACATATGATGATGCATGAAGGGATATCTTGGCAGAATATGACATACTCAGGATTGGGTACTGTTCCAATTCATGAAAGGGGAGGAAATAGAACTTTGAAGCTCAGGCGCTTGGAGTCACAGCTAATCATAACGTTTAAGACAAAGGTACCTACAGGATTAAATGGGGATTAAGAGATGTACATACATCTTTGATAGAAATGTCAAAAGAAAGCAATCTCCAGCTCTGAAATAATGAACAACTGAGACAATGCCTGGTGTCATTGTACTCACAGATGTATATATGTGAATTAGAATAATGCGCTTCTTTAAATATGTGTATGTACATATAATGGATCCGGAGTAGGACAAGGACTTGTATTGTTTTTTAGACCATCATTATATATTAATGTGACAGGGCACTTAACCCGAAAAAAAAGTTACAGTTCGGTCCCAACAATGGAGGGGAGGGGGCATTAAGCCCGCTACACACAAGAGAATATGATTTGATATTGAAATCATGAGACACTGAGACACTGAGTCTAAATTCAGGTACAGTTGTAAAAAGAAGTACCTATATACATGAGGCTAACCATTTGTGTATTACCATAACACATTAATATATTCAGTACAACGGTAACAAGAGTCATAGCAGGCGAAAACATTCTTACTCTGTGATAAAATGCAAATCACTCATTAAAACAGATCAATGAAAATACTTGTAAATGTTTGTATATATTGTTTTCTGTATATTCGTGTGACATACATTTATGCAATGTAAAATCTACCTATCCCACAATGCATCATAATAGGCAAATGGGGAATGTGGCATAGAAAGTGAAAAACAAAGATGGACTACTGCCATGCACAGTGATCAAGACCAGTCGGTCGTAACACGTAGGTGGAGTAAGGATGGCTCATTAAACTCAAGCTAAACAACCTCCGGAGAGTGCTGCGTGATTAATTCTTGGTAGAAAATATGGTTGCAAGGACTAGACCAGCCTTCCCGTAAGCACCAGCTAATCTGTACGCCCTTCATCTCGGGACCAAATTGTTGGAATATATATATATATATATATATATATATATATATATATATATATATATATATATATATATGCCTCTTCTTCATGGGCATTTGCAAACAGCACATCTGAGGCTCACATTGTTTGAATTTCCGGTTTTGTTTATTACAAACCCTGCCCCCAGTGGGCGTATACTCAGTGCAGTTCCATTCTGGTGCATTGTGGGGCATTGAGTCCATCATGCGAGCATTAGTGTTCACTTAAAGTAAGTTCAACATGTGCGTTCATAATTAAAGTCATTTTCATTCCTATAGTAGGCGGCAGATTCTGAAAGCAAGCTAAATAAGCATTTGGATTGCTGTGCCGATCAGGTTTTGAATAGTTCAAAGCCCCAGCCTCTCCCAGCTGGCATTTGTAATCCTTTACCTGCTGGTGATGGTTCGGAGGAATTTATCAAAGAAGCATTCAGGGTGTTGAGATAAACTGCAGATGGGGAGTGTCTAATTGTTTCACAATGGAAATAGGAAGGGGATCTCTAGGTGAGCCAGATTTGATGTTACCTAAGATCGTTATTAGTCCTTCCATACTTAATAGAGGCCAAAGGTCCAGATGGGCTGTGGAAGTAGAGGTGAGCTCCAAGTTAGGGGGGGTAGAGGTGACATGTGGGTCACTGATTAAAGTAGTAATGGAGTCTTGTTGTGGTCTATTTAAGTTGGGATTGGCTAATTCCTGCTGAATTTTTTCAATTTTTTCAATGAAAAAAGGGCGAGATTATCGCACTGCTGGTGGTTGAGGGGTAGAGGGCTAGCGACTGTTTTAGAGCCCGCCAGCTCTTTTACTAAACCAAAAAGTGTTTTAGGGCGATTGGTGGCTTCAGTAATAGTTTTAGAAACAAAGGCAGCTTTGGCCTGATTGCAGAGTTTGTGGTAATTATTTCTTGCCCTATTGTAAACGAGTTTCAGATCGAGAGCATAGTTCCTGCGCCATTTTCTTTCTAAGTCTTTGCATATGGATTTTTCAGTTTTTAGATGGTCATTAAACTAAGGTGCTGGAGGTGGATGGATGTTATGTTTTTTGTGTGATAGAGGAAGACAATGGTCTATGGCTTTGAGGAGCCAGTTCTGTGTGTCTGAGGCAAGGATGTCGATATGGAGATCAGCGGGAGGGGCGTTGTGGCATAGAGCATTATTAAGGGCCTCAAGGTCAAGATTTTTCCAGTTCCTACTAGGGACCTTCCAAGGAGAAAGGGAGGGAGTGCAGGAGGTTGCCATAGTAAGACTAAATTTAAGGAGATAGTGGTCAGACCAGGTAATGGGAGATGCCGGATTACACCTAATTTCGGAAAGGCTGTAAAAATAGGATCCAGCAAATGTCCTGCTATATGTGTGGCGCCTGAATTAAGAAGGTTGATGTTAAGGGCAGCCAAATCGGGGATGAAACTACTACATGTTGTGTTAGAGAGATCGTCTAGGTGTAAATTAAGGTCTCCAATGAGAGAGAAATTACAAGCACTCATATGTAGTGGGGTAATGTAACTAGGGAAAGTGGTTGCCCAAGGAGTCGGGTTCCCAGGGGGTCGGTAGACAAGTATTCCAGAAAGTGTGAAATTTGTGTTGAGTGTTAATTTAAAGAGAGCGGCTTCACAGTTGGGCATATCCAAGGAGTCAAATCTGCACTGGAGCCACTTTTAAAAAATAATGGCTATGCCACCTCCAGTTTTCAAGGTTCTGTCTTTCTGTATAATGGCATAGTTCGGTGGAAGGCCCGCGGCTATATCAGGCCCGGCGCTCTCATGTAACCATGTCTCAGTGAGAAAAAGTGGATCTGGTTTTTCGTCACAGAGGAGATTGAATATGTCTAATTTGTGTTTGGGTAGCGAATGGCAATTTACACTAAGGAACAGAAAGTTATCAGCGGGGGAGATTGTCTTAGGTTTAGGTGCTGTGTCTCTGATATTAGTAGGGGGATAGGGCTGAACGTTTAGAAAGGAGAGATTGCAGTTGTAACATGTTTCCTTCCCAGTATGATAGACTGAGAGAGTTCTACATTCTTTTGGTGGTGGATGACGGAGTGCCAGTAGTTGTTCCGATGAGAATGTCAATCTGTCCAGGGATGATTGTCCAGGGGTCATGGCCTCTGGTCCCGGACAGGCGCGGACGGGCGCAGACGGGCTTGCCTTTGGCGCGGCTTCGGCGCGCCTCCACTGCGAGTGGGGAAAGCATCAGTTTATAGAGGTGGTGAGGGGGAGAGCACTAGTCTGCTAACCTCCCTCCCACCCCCGGAAATAGCAATCACTTCCGGCAAGCACTAAAAGTTCACAGTTCCCTCCACATCAATCTGAGCGAGCTCAGCGGTGGACCGGGGAAAGGGGTGAGTAAATTCAAGACGGTGCAGTGAGCAAGTTTAAAAAAGTTTTAAGAAGGGCAAGGATGTGCAAGTTAAAATTCACTAACAGTGAGCAATGCGGCAGATTTCAAAGCGCTGGATTGTGAATTGCGCGTGAGCAGCAGAGGAGTCCCTTACCAGAGGCTCCGAGTTCTATCAGTAGTATTATACAATAAAAGTTGCCTGTCAGCTTGCAGGAACTGAGGAAGCCTTACTTGTTGCGTCCCCTGCGCGTGGGGGAAGCATCAGTTTATAAAGGAATGTGGAAAAGCAATGTTGGCTTCCGCATAAGGCGGGGAGCCGGCTGGGACCATGGGTGCATTGGGGCTCCCCCCGCGGTCCCCAACGAGAGGCCAGGCCCTGGGGGACGGGGTCCCCGGGGCAAGGAGTGGCCCAGGAGGGGGGCCATGCAGACCTCTCCCCCATAATAAAAAAAATCAATAAACACGCAAAGCCCGGCCCCGGGGGATTGGGTCCCCGGGGCCATAAATGGCCTGAGGAGGGGGGCCACGCAGCCCCTCTCCTAATATATAAAAAAAAAACACTGGTCATGCCCCGGGGGAGGGGGTCCCCCGGGCCAAATATGGCCTCGGGAGGGGGGGTGCGCGTCCCCCTTCCATTTTTGAACAAAACAAAAAAATAGGGGTGAGGCATTGGGGGATGGGGTCCCCAGTGCCCAAAAAATAGTAAAGGAAGGGGGGCCACACGCATCCCCTTCTTAAAAATAAAAATTAAAAGAAAGGACCGGCCTCGCCAAGGCCCCACACCCTCCCAGACACACACTGCAAACGTGCCCTATGGCGCACTTTAAGTTGGGGAATTAACTCCCCTTCAATCCTGATGGCCTCTGGGGGCCAACTAGCACACCAGTTACCTCCAGTAAGCGCCACAGGCCTGCGTTGCAGAGGTGGTATAGGCCACGTCCCTTTTTACACCTCGCTGCAAGTCAGCTCTGTGGCGCTTACTGGAGGTACCTGGTGGGGTAGTTGGACCCCAGGGACCCTCAGGATTCAAGGGGACTTAATCCCCCAACTTACAACGCCCCAGGGGGCGCGTTTGTAGAGTGGTGGAGAAAGGGGGCATGGCCTTTGTCTACCTCTCACCAATCCCACTGCGTGTGGCTTACTGGAGGTAAAATGTAGGCTAGTTGGCCCCTAAAGGACACCCAGCAGTGAAGGGGACTTCAATCCCAAGCCAAGAGCGTGCCAGGGAGCGAGTTTGTAGAGTGGTGGGCAAAGTGGGCATGGTCTGGTACGAATACTTACCAGTGCTGCTGTGTGGGACTGACTGGGGGTAATAGTTTAGGAAGTTGACCCCCAAGGATGTTCTTGGGGGGCCAACTAATCCTCTTGTTACCTCAAGTAAGTCCCACACAGTGGGATTGCCAAGACGTCTTCGGAGGCCATGGCCCACTTTCTCCACCACTCTGCAAACGTGCCTCGTGGCATACTAAGGGAGGGGGATGAAGTCCAATTTAGTCCCGAGGGAGTTTGGGGGCCAAGAATCCCTCCTGGTACCTCCTGTAAGTCCTACGCAGCGGAATTCCTGAGCATTGGTTTGAAGCTCAGCACCCTTCGTCCATCACTCTGCAAACACGACTACTAGTTAAAGTAGCATATTTCTGCACCTCTGACTTAGAGGTAGTTTTAATCCCCCTGCCCTATAATGTACTAGGGCCTTACAGAGGTGGTCATGCTAATCTCAGGGGTACCCCAATGCAGTGTTCCCAAGTGTATGTAGGTGTTTTCACTGTATACTAGCGCCAAGATGCTCCCTCCGGAGCGAACGTCGCGCTCTAGAAATACCCCACCAAATATCACCAAATATTCTAAGTGTCTTTTAGCATAGCACTGGCTCTAGGCCTGGTTAGTCAGAGTCAGTTACCACCAGTACCCATCTGAAAAAGTTGTGGGCACAGGATGATTTTGCAACAAGGCCTCTTTCTGCTCCTCTGTTGGTTCTTTCTGCACATGTCTTGCTTCTTCCTGCACTTTACTTCGTCTTTGTGAACTTCTTTTGCATCTTTCTTCATTTTTTTGCTTCTTTCTGTGCGTTCTTTCTTCACATGTCCTACCTCTGTAGGCATAGTTAAAAACTAGCATTTAAAAAACGTTGAAATTCACTGAAAAACCATAGGTTTCAGGCACGTTATAGTTAGAAATTAGCATTTAAAAACCTTAGAAATTCACTGAAAAAACCCATAGGTTTTAGGGGAAGTTATAGTTGGTTGGACATTTCACTCGTACAAAACCAGAGAAATTCCCCCGTTATAGTTATTTCAACTAACTATAACTCGCGAGTGAAATGTAATCTCGCCTTAACTTCCGGTGACGCCTGAAGCGCACACCCCAGATTTTCCACTTCTGTTGTGCACAGGCCTTGCGCCACGCACATCCGGACACAAGGCCCGCCTACACGGAAATAGCAAGAAAGGGACTATCCCTTCCCCGGGAATATGTGATGATATTCAGCAAACCAACATCCCGCATACCATCACTCCGCAATTTTTATAATGCTGGACTATTACTCCGCAAAGACATAATTTCTAAAACTTTTACAACGCATATGACTTTATCATGCATGCCATTATAACGCAAATGCATGTGTGGTAAAGTCATATACATTGTAAAAGTACATTAATAAAACATCAAATATATGTTTGTACATATGTGTACATATGGATGTTCCACGAGCCTCGTGTGCTGCCTAAGTTTCTTTCTGCTGGAGGAGACGTCTTGGGTAATATATATATATATATATATATATATATATATATATATTGCAGCACGAATCAACTTCATCCAGTTGAAAAAAAAATATATATATATATATAAATATATATATATGTATATATACACATTTTTTAATGTAATAAAAACATTTATTCTTTTAAATTGCATTATTTATATTATTTTTTATTATTATTTTAGTACCCTTTACACCCTAAAAACGAATCCCACCCTGCTCCCTTTAAATACACCTGCACCCCATCTTAACCCTATAAATATACCCTGTACCCCAAAACCCAAAACTATCCCTAAACCCTAAAAATACCCCTGTACCCCTGTACCCAAAACCCAAACTTAGCTATGAACCCTATAAATATCCCTGTAGCTTAAAACTCAAACCTACCCCTGACCCCTAAAAATACCCTGTAACCCAAAACCCAACCTACCCATGAACCCTAAAATACCCCTGTGCCCCAAAACCCAAACCTAGCCCTGAACCCTTAAAGTACCCCTGTACCCTAAAACCCAAACCTACCCCTGAACCCTAAAAATACCCCTGTACCCCAAAACCCAAACCTAGCCCTGAACCCTAAAAATAACCCTGTACCCCCAAAACCCAAACCTACCCCTGAACCCTAAAATACCCCTGTACCCCAAAACCCAAACCTAGCCCTGAACCCTAAAAATACCCCTGTACCCAAAAACCCAAACCTAGCCCTGAACCCTTAAAATACCCCTTTATCCCAAAACCCAAACCTACCCCTGAACCCTAAAAATATCCCTATACCCCAAAACCCAAACCTAGCACTAAACCCTAAAAATACCCCTGTACCCCAAAACCCATACCTATCCCTAAACCCTAAAACTACCCCTGTACCCCATAACCCAAAACATATCTGAACCCCTAAAATACCCAAACACCCCAAAACATATACCTCAGTACCCCAAAACATAAACTCCTATACCCATACTTACCTTATCCAAACATTTAAAAAAAACCATGCTTTTACCATTCATGCATTTACAACGAATTTCGTTGTAAATGTATGCGTGGTAAAAGCATATAAATTGTAATGCCATGCGTTATAATGGCATTGCGGAGTCATGGTACTTTCGTAATGAAAGTATGCGGAGTGATGGTATGCGGAAAGAAAGTTGCCGAATAATGGGTGTTTACCCTCCCCCAGTAAGTACATTGGTGGCACGGCGGCCCACATCTCCAGCAACATACTCATATTTTTTCACCACCCATTTGAAAAATGCACAGGTCTCTCTCATTGATGGCCAGCACCGACATACACTTTTAGACACACCTCCTGCCACAAGTTCTAGAATTGCGAACTTTAGAGCTGGGGAGCTACGTTCGAATCTCGGCATCAGCTCAACATCCTGTGATTCCAGGCAAATCGCGTTGTCTCCCCGTACCTACAACAAATGAATGTGTTCTTCTGTAATGTAAATTGTGCTCATGCCATGTTGTCGAGTTTGCGCTATTTAATATTGCAAGGGAAAAAAAAGTAGGGAAACTCGAGTTCACACACTACTGTATGCGCACTCTTAAGTGCATCAGCAGTGCACTGTGAATCGGAGCATTTAACAGGCCTGTCACAGATAAGAAATGCTATCAAAACGAAATCCTACAAAACAATATACTACTGGGCGGCTGCAATTCATACCCGGACAACGTCTGGATGGGCTGCTAGTATATGGAAAATATGTATCAGATAGATGATGATACATATAACACGCACTCCCGGATCGCAATCCTCAAATCAGATGTTTATTTTAAACGGCAATGCGTTTCTTCCTTACTGATTTTTCAAAAGCCAAATTGCTCATGTGAACAACCACCATTTAAACAAAGATTAAAGTGACAAACATAGAACACAGACAGTCTGTTTTGCTGCTGGCATGGATAATGAAGGCACTGCGTTCCACTCCCATCTTGTGTATGTCTATTGAAACCTCATTAAGTCGAGATCTTGGCATGAAACATAATACACATCAAAATGACAGTACAAGTGTGCATATAGATCTTATCAATACATGTATAAAAATAAATATATGAAACAGAAATAAATTGAATTAATGCATTCAAATATCTATGGCAACAATAAAGATCATACAATGTTTCCATTGTGTTCACATTTCATCTTTGCAAAAGTGCAATTTTAGTCACGCTCTTCTCATAAAACCTAAATACAAAATTGCACACATGTGTGCCTCCACAATTCTTACTGATCATGTGTAAAAACAAATCAATTGAATTAGAACTTTCAAATAACACAGTGCAAGGGTGCCTGCACAGGAATGTGCCATATCTTGGAAGATAGATATGGCGCAATCCTACCCTCTCCATTTTATGAAGCGCATCAAGTTGTCTTGCTGCATTGCACTGCGTCAAATATTAATAGGGCTGCCCCAGGTCGAAAATGTTTGTAAATTCGCCCCTAAATCACTTCCACATTTATCCATTCCTGTACTCACTCATCCACCTTAACTTTCACTCATCATCACATTTGCCCATTCACTCGTCAATGCAACTACGCGCAAAGTCTTGACAGCCAATAAAGAATAATAAAGAGTAACTTTAACTTTGAACCCGTTCTGTGATCCAGCCGGCGACGCTAGCACTCCCTCCCTGGTGCTGCGCACGACCGTTGGCCAAAGCAGCCCCGCCCATCTAATAGAACGCCCGCACCGCAGTGGAATGTTTGACGCGGTAAACGGGTTAAAATAGCTAGAGTCCAGTTGGCCTGGCCAAATCTTTTTTGCTTTCCATAACATAGTGCTTCTTTGGGTGACGCTATTTGGCTAAATGCACATATAAACAACGAAATGGGCAAATTCATGTTCTAAGCTTCTCATGTCTTCATGGGTCACTACTACTACTCACTAGTAATAACAGTACTAACAATAACAACTATTATCACCTCTATTCTGATTAATTTTGGAATGCATTTTTGCCTATCATGACACTGTATTTCCGCTTAATAATTCCATTGAACTACTGTAATCAAGGCTAATCAGTACATTTCCCGATATATCTTTTTTTCTGTCTTGCATGCAGGATTTCTTGATGCGGTACAAAGGGGATCCCGATCACTGGATTGGCCTCCAGAGGGATTCTGAGAAGCGGTGGAGATGGATTAATGGCATTGAATTCAATAGCTGGCAAGTCCACATCCTTTTGCTTTTGTTACCTTGTAAATGTTTTATACAAACAGCAAATTGAGAATCTAATGACAACCCAAATGGTGCTCCAGAAACAGCTCCCCTTGTAGAGCTAGAAAGAGATCCAAATTAATGGAGAACAGTTATGCACCTCTATGATGGAGCGTTCCACTATAAAATAATAGCAAATAAAAATAAAAAAAATGTTTCTAGAATATAAAATATTATTTGGTTTTTTTTTATTAAAAAAATCATTAAAACACATTTCCCTACCTCATATTCATCTAAGACTACCACAATAACATGGGACGACACACATAATTGAAGCATAATATATTACATTTTAATTACATCTTTTGGTATTTATTTGTATTTTTAATATTAAATATTAATTTTCCCTCACCTATTTCTTACGTTTAATTTGTATGAAATGTGTCGCAATCGTGGGTTCAAGTTAAGTATTATTTTATTGTGATTTAAAAAAATTTTTTAAAGTTGTCTCAAATGTGCAAACTATTGTCTTTGCCACTGCTTTTTAGGTCTCGCCTACGGCATTGCTTTAGCGATGCTTGTTGGCGAGATTATAGTAAGGCTTTCAAAAGTGTACCCAAACTGCGGATTAGATACAGTGCATGTGAGCACAACCACGTGCATTGTGAACAGCTGCCATTTGCCACCAGACACTTCGTGCGAGCGCGCCGCGCTCCGCCTCTGCTGCCACTTCAGCTCACCAGGCTGCACACCCCCTCACCCCTCGCTCACCAATATCCCTCCCACCCTTCCTTTGATCTCACTGCGAGTTCTCTCAGGCTAATGGCCCTTCCCTCCCCCAGCACAGAGCGTGCAACGCTTGTTCTTTCTGCTTTCTCATTGCTGGCTCACGGCGCTGCTCCCAGTTAATCTAATCTCCCCATACCGTTCCCACGCAACATCTCCCGCCCCTTGCAGTTTATTTGTAGTGTCATTTTTTTCGCAATGGCACCCGCTTGTTTGAATTGTTGTTTTCCGCCCGTCGCAGACCTCCATCGACACTTCCTCCCCGTCTGCATTTTAATTGTTGCCACACCTCTTGGCTTCTCCTGTCACTGATCCCAGAGAACACACTCACATGCATTGTACCACACACATCTGGTTGCGTTTTCCCCGTCTCTGGGAGCCTGCGTCTACTATCCGGCACTAGGAGGGGAGGGCTGCCCCCACCCCACCCCATGCTTTTGTTTGTAAGCTCAGCATGGGACGCATGTCACATGCGCACAGGAGCTTTTGCACCCAGCCAGGGGGTGCACAAGGCACTGCCTGTCTCGTTACCCGAAGGACATGCCTCCGGGAGGGGGACCACACACACCCCAAAGCTAAGCTGCAATCACCTCCAGGCTGGTGCAGCCATGCAGAAACTTTTTCCAGAAATCAGTTATCAAAAGAGCCCAACACTCGCTCAGAGTACACCCTCAGCAAGACTCGCGTATTGCCACATAACCAATGCCCCCCATACATTTTAGAACCCTGTGGTAACGCCCGCTACTTAGCTGGCTGTTTTTGCACGGCGTCGTGCACAATGTAGAAAACATGCCCCACTCCCTCAATTGATGAAATGCATTAAGTTTGAGTTTAAAACATTTGTAAAGGGCACGTTCACCTGGCGGTTTCATGGCGCTGTGGTGTACTGAACCTCAGAGAACAGGAAGGTCGGGAGAGAATAGGGTGATTATAGTGGGAAGGCTTGTAGAAAAAGAAAGGTTTTTAGCGCCTTTTGGAAGTGAGAGTAATGAGTGGAGGATCTGAGGTGGGCTGGAAGAGAGTTCCAGAAGGTAGGGGCGAGTGTGGAGAATTTCGAACCCCCCCACTTTTTGCGCCTAAAGCGGGGAACTATCAACAGATGTTGGGAGGATGAACGTAGTTCCCTGGCGGGGGCGTAGGCTTTAATTTCCGAGGAGATGAAGGCAGGGGCTGATCCGACCCGAGCCTGAAAAGTGATACATCCCATCTTGAACTGGGATCGTTCTCGAATGGGGAGCCAGTGAAGGACTTGAGGAGCGGGGTAACGTGATGGAATTTGGCCAGGTTATAGACTAGGCGGGCGGCCTGGTTTTGGACCAGCTGTAATCGCCGCATACTGTATGCGGGCATGCCACAGTATAGGGCGTTGCGATAGTCTAAGCGAGAAATAATCATTGCCAGGACAATGAGTTTTAGGGCAGAAAAAGAAAAGAAGCGGGAAACCCTACGGATGGTGCGGAGTGAAAGAAAAGAAGAGGACACCGCTTAACCTGGGTTGCAGAGTGAGTTGATCATTCAGCTTGATCCCAAGCGTTTTCACAGAGGAGGAAGGGGAGGGGGAGGGACCTAGGGAGGGAGGTCAAAAAAGAGGGGTCCAGGGACTGGAGCAACCACCTGTCAAAACCAGCTCAGTTTTGTCTGGGTTTAACTTCAGGTGGTTGTATTTCATCCAGTCCCGGATGAAGATCATAATAGATTGGAAATTGGCCATGGATTCGGGGGATGGGGACAAAGAAAAGATAAGCTGGAGGTCGTCCGCATAGTTATAGATGGAGACCTCCATTTGCTGATCCGACCCGAGCCTGAAAAGTGATACATCCCATCTTGAACTGGGATCATTCTCGAATGGGGAGCCAGTGAAGGACTTGAGGAGCGGGGTAACGTGATGGAATTTGGCCAGGTTATAGACTAGGCGGGGGGCCTGGTTTTGGACCAGCTGTAATCGCCGCATACTGTATGCGGGCATGCCACAGTATAGGGCGTTGCGATAGTCTAAGCGAGAAATAATCATTGCCAGGACAATGAGTTTTAGGGCAGAAAAAGAAAAGAAGCGGGAAACCCTACGGATGGTGCGGAGTGAAAGAAAAGAAGAGGACACCGCTTAACCTGGGTTGCAGAGTGAGTTGATCATTCAGCTTGATCCCAAGCGTTTTCACAGAGGAGGAAGGGGAGGGGGAGGGACCTAGGGAGGGAGGTCAAAAAAGAGGGGTCCAGGGACTGGAGCAACCACCTGTCAAAACCAGCTCAGTTTTGTCTGGGTTTAACTTCAGGTGGTTGTATTTCATCCAGTCCCGGATGAAGATCATAATAGATTGGAAATTGGCCATGGATTCGGGGGATGGGGACAAAGAAAAGATAAGCTGGAGGTCGTCCGCATAGTTATAGACGGAGACCTCCATTTGCTGAAGGGCAAAAATGAGGGGGGCAATGTATAGATTAAATAGAAGAGGGGAAAGGGAGGAGCCCTGAGGAACCCCGCATTGTACCTTCCGGGGGTCCGCCGAGAAGTCACCCAGGCGCACTGCCTGGGTGCGGTCCCTCAGGAAGGAGGACAGCCAGACCAGGGCCGAACCTCCAACCCCGGCCGCCCTGACACGAGAGAGTAAGATGGAATGATCGACCGTGTCAAAGGCGGCGGAGAGGTCGAGGAGGACCAAGGCCTGGGGGAGGTTGGTGTCCATGCCCTCTCTGAGGTTGTCAAGGACCGATAACACCACAGACTCTGTGGAGTGTGCGGGGCGGAAACCGGCCTGACGGGGGGCTAACACCCCGTTTTCCTCCACGAACGTAGTGAGGGTCTGGCGTGAGGTATAAACCTTGTCTCTCCCATTTTCGGTAAAAATGTGTTGCAGGTAGCCCTATTTTTTTTTTCCTGTTTTGGGGCTTCAGTCTTTATTTTTGCCCGCCCAGGCACCAACTATACATTTTTAGGTCTCGCCTGTCGATGCGCATGCGCATCGAGCTTGCGAGACTATGGGGGGTTATCCACTCTTGAACCAACTTGCAAGGAATCGTGGCGATTCCTTGCAGTGCCCGTGACTTTTAAGCTCAATGCGCATGCGCATTGAGCTTAAAAGCGCGTGCACATCAGTTCCCTCATCCGCACGTCGCATTTCTCATCCCCAGCTCCCCTCCCCAGCTCCGCCCCCTCACTTCTTGATTGCACGGCCGCTAGGCCGTGCCTCCCCTACTCTCTTCCCCCCTCCTCCTCCTACTCTGCCTGCCGTGTCGCACCTCTCCCCTCTCCCCGCTCCGCCCCCTGCACACTGGCCTGAATTGTACCGAAGACTGGACCTCCCAGATCTAGGCTACAGCGTTGTCCTGCTTATTGGAACTACGCTGATGCAACCTCTGATTTAATTCTGCAGAACGAAGGGGGATGGTACACATTTGAAGAAACGAATCCCACCGGATACGGAACCGTATCAGCGCCTCCCGTTGACTTCCGGTGACATCGAATACTGTGGGAAGTTTGAGAGTTCGCCGGCTCGGTGTGTGTCCCGTTCCCACTGTCCCCATCATGACATCCAGGGTTGTTACCAAAGACTTCCGTTACCCCACCACTGCGCTCGCCAATGGCCTCAGAATCCCCATGCTAGGGTTGGGTAAGTGACGCAAGCAACTAATCCTGGTGAGCAGGGACTCACCCCCGATATTGACACCCCCTAGCCCTTCTGTTGTTGCAGTGTTCATGTTTATCACAACACCCGCCGAAGGGTGGCTTTCCCCCGAAATTCAGTGCGCTCTGTGGCATGCGTGACGTTGTAAACCTCAGCATGTAAGTGTAAACAAACGTAAGTACAGGCAGCTTGCAACAGACTGCGCTACTTCTGCACTCGTAAAATGAAATGCAAACACGAGCATTCCCCAGCAGAGCAAGGGAGAAAATAAAGCGTCGTTTGTAATCAACATAAGTTATTCATGCAATGCGCGTTGTTTCCTTGCAACGGCAGTTCGTCTAATAGAAATTAACTTAAAGGGAATTTAGAATGTTTTTAAAATAATGGAGTGCATTTATTGGCATGCAAGGGAAATGCATAGTTAAAATCGACAGATTGAAAATTCATAAAAGGTAGATAATTCTAGATATAACTGGCCTATTAATCGAACAGAAATTAGATCCAGTTTGCTATGTTATGCAGTAAAACTCCAAATTCAGTCTAAATTGAATTGCTTTTTCATTCGTGAGGACACTACACTCCTGTGACTTGTTATAGACACTTGTTATACTTTGCATACAGCACTGAACTCCTCTCAGCTTCATTCCACCGGTAAGCCTCTCTCACGGTCCCTTACTCCTGCACTCCTTTAGAGTCCTTCACTTATGGCTAGCAATGTTGCATTCCAAATGCTATAGGTGTCACATTCGCAAAAGTTATAACTATTGGCATTGTAAATGACAAAGCTATCAATTTAGCTATTTTAAAAACCAACAAATAAATAAAATATTTGTCATTTACAAGACCAATAGCTCCAACTTTTCAAATGCGAGACCTATTGCATTTCCAGTGCTTGTTTTTCTTGTCACAGCGATATCATTGGCTACAGTGGCCTCCTCAGCTGCCACTATTTTACTGGGATATTTTCCGTCCATGGAGCGTTTTCGGTTTCGTATGCTGGGTGTGTTTTGTTGCTTTTGTTCTTTACTTCGTGATCCTATTTGTATTTCAACATCCTGTGAAATGTTACACGTGTTTAAAAATATATACCCTCTCGTGCATGTTCAATTTTGAGAAGAATGTTGTATATCCACTGTTGAGATTGCGCAATCTCCTTTCATTAATCGAGATGCCAGGGGGTTTGGGCGGTGTGTAATGTGTGCTGGCGTCAGTCTGGGGAGATGTGTCTGACTGTGTTTACTGGAAGCACTCAGGGCTACTACAACTTGCAGTCCTCTCATGCAAGCTCCGTGGGGGCGCAGGGACAGTGGCATCTTGCCCAGACCACGGCTGGAGCCCCGGACCTCGCCATTTGTTCCGGAAAATCCTTCGCTATTGTGTACAGTGCCGGTCTTCCTGTTTCAGGCTAACTACAGAGGCACCATGTTGTGCTTTTTTTTACTAAAATCTTTCATTTAGCTGAAGCTTCATTGCGTCCTCCCCTCTCCCCCTCCATTCCTTCTTCCTCTTCTCTCTCTCCATTCCTTAAGTCACCCCCTCCATTCCTTCTTTGTCCTCTCTGCTGTCCCCCCTTCCATTCCGTGCCTGCTAACCTTCACACCTCTGCTTCTACACTCCCACCGCCTTCATTCTTTGGGTCTCCGCATGTGCGCTTTAAGGCTGTTACAATGTGTCTGAAACTACTTATGCAATGCACAAGGAGTTAATATTCTGAAACTGATTCATATGCCCCAAAAATCCAATCCCCTGTGAGTGGACTGTTCACCCCTTACATAAATTCACTTCCCCCCCATCCTAACATCTGGCATGCTAATAAGGCCTGCCCCTCGGTGGCATGGCTTAGGCTGTCCAGTCTGGCATAGTCTCCATTCAGTGCCCACTGCTCAGGCCAGCTAGCCCCAGAGCACTTCTACTGGGCACATCTGCAAATAAAACAGAAACCATTTCCAGACACACTCTCTTCTGGGAGCAGCCGTTTCAGCTCACCCATTAATTGCAGAATAACACTGGGTTTTAATAAAATGTAAAAGTAATTCCAGCATGTGCGTTAACGACGTGCACCGTAGTACATAATGCCACCAGATTATAATTTTAAAATTTCGCTCCTGAGATATTGGGTGTTCACAGATTCATGTTCCACTGTATCTAGGTGTAAAAGGAGGGCGTGCAGGCTCCTGTGATGTTGGGTGTTCACAGATTCATGTTACCACTTTATCTAGTTTAGTTTTTAATGATGCATTTTTTAAATACGCCATACACTTTGTTTATTCTGTACAAATGGCGGTGGGCTGTGTTTGATCTGTTGCTGTAAATAGAACATCTTTATGTTTATAATATTTGCTGTAGCATAAATATTCAAAGCAGAGCACCCCTTGTTCAAATTTGGAGGCTTACAGCCTCAAAAAGGCATGACGATAGTAGCGGACCAATGACACTGCCTCTTCCATTCTTTGGCACTTCAGCCCTGCCCCCTTACGCCCCCTCTTCACTTATCCATGTCATCCTGGATTATGTTGAAAAGTACGCCATGACGTGCAGGCAGGAACTTTCAACAATTATGTGTTGCTATGTTTTCCCTCTTGCAAATATTTCTATCACTCATGTACACCATACCTTCACCTTGTGATTTGCACCATGTTAAACGTGATCTTTTACTAGCAAGAAACAGGGAGGACTGAGGTTCTCAGTCCTTGGCCCGCTTCTTTGGAATGCACTCCCTCTAGGTCTGAGACTTGCCTCTCCTTTTAGATCCCTTCTTAAAACACATTTGTTCTGTAATGCCTACAATTAACGCTCTTCGCCCCGCGGAATGTCTGTCTCCTTATGCTTGAGCGCCAAGAAACCGATGGGTGTTAGCTGCGCTTTATACATTTTTTTCACATCACACTTCACTCTAGTACACCACACACCTCGCTCTCCATCATATGCAATCATGCACAGTTACAGAAGCGGAGGAAAGCTTACACTGCTGCTGCCTGTGAATTATAAGTGCGTAAACTTGTTAACCACTTGCGTTCTCTTTTTGATGGTCTTTCATGGTGCCAATTTGTGTATTTCACTATTTGTTCACATTTTGCACGCTTTTCTTTGTTCAGTGTTATTTATTTCCAGTGGGTAGCTACCAAAGAGTGTCTATCTATCTATCTATCTATCTATCTATCTATCTATCTATCTATCTATCTATCTATCTATCTATCTATCTATCTATCTATCTATCTATCTATCTATCTATCTATCTATCTATCTATCTATCCATCTGTCGCCCTCACTCTATCTATTTGTCGCCCTCACTCTATCTATCTATCGCCCTCACTCTATCTATCGCCCTCACTCTATCTATCCGTCTATCTATCTATCGCCCTCACTCTATCTATCCGTCTATCTATCGCCTTCAGTCTATCTGTATATCTATCGCCTTCACTCTATCTATCTATTGCCCTCACTCTATCTATCTTTCACCCTCACTCTATCGATCGCCCTCACTCTATCTGTCTATCTATCGCCCTCACTCTATCTATCTATCTATCTAGCTATCTATCTATCTATCGCCCTCCCTCTATCTATCTATCATCCTCCCTCTATCTATCTATCGCCCTCACTCGATCTATCTGTCGCCCTCACTCTATCTATTTATCGAACTCACTCTATCTATCGCATCACCACAGCATCACTCAGGGGCACCACAGGGGCACCACAACATCACTATGTGCTACCACAGCATCACTGAACACCACTGCATCACTCGTCGCCACCACAATATCACTCAGCACCATCACAGCATCAATCTGTGCAACCATTCAACAACAACTGGTTCAAATATGTTCTCTCAATGTTTCAAGCTTTATTACAAATGTCACAAAAAGATGTTAATATTTCACTTCTGTTCTTGGATTTTCGTCACAATACTACACTGAACATAATCTTCACAAAAGTTATTTACAAAAGTTTAAGCTATTGCCATTATAAATTACAGTAACTTTTATTTAAGTATTAATTATTTAAAAAAATTAAAAGCCATTGTTATTTGTAATATCAATACATCTAAGTCACGTAAATACAACACATATTGCATTACAAATGCTATAGGTGTCACATTTGCGAAAGGTATACCTATTGGCATTGTAAATGACAAAGCTATTAATTTCGCTATTTTCAAAACTAACACATAAATAAAAAATGTGTAATTTACAATACCAATAGCTCAAACTTTCCTAATGCGAGGCCTATTGCATTGCAAATGCTTATTATGTCTTGGCACAACACCCCTGTGAGTTTGAACAAATCAGTTTATCTCCCAATTCATGAAAAAGAAGATAAAATATGATATATGGTAAAAAGTCATATTACATAAAGAAAACAATTGCACCCATATCCATGTCTTAGTGAAAATACAATTGGAAGCACATATCTGGTGTCCGTTAAACATTCATCAAAAGAGAAAAGGGCTCTATTGAAGTGTGTGTGGCACAGCAAAACATAGTTACAAATTGCAAGAGGTTGAACAAGGATAGCAGTGAAGAATTAAAAATAAAAGTATGGCTTCAATCACAGCACGGTCAGCGAACGGACAGCAATCAAGCTGAAGCAATCAATAGTTGGCCCATGTTCCAGCTCACAGAAGGGGGAAGTTGTAATGCCCAGCATAAGTCAGCATTCTAGTGCTGAGCCTGTAACTACACTGAACACCCACCCACCACTGATGTCACTGGTCATATGACACAGTACTAATAAAAGAGGCCGAGCCCACGTGCTTTGGGCCAGTTGCACCGAGTAAGCGGTGTGTCCTGTGTCTCAGTTATTTCCAGCATGAGGGCCTAGGGCCCGCCCTTTACAGAAGTGAAGTCAGCCTGCGCTGGCCTGTTACAAGACTGCAAATACAAAATGATAATGAATCCAAGTATTGTTAAGCAATTGGTGGGCTGCAACTGTCTAGTAGCAGCCAATATCTCCCACTGGAGAGGCGAGACCTAAAAATAAGGTAGGTTCACCTCCCTCAATACTCAATGTGACCTAATAAAACAAGCCAGTAGGTCGCTTGTAACTTGGGGTTGCAGACCGATATAGCACTTCAGCACACCAAATGTAAGAAATAAATCAGAAAAAAAAATTCCCAGAGTAAGAGAAAGCTGTTCCACCAGCCGCAAATAAGGCACCCATTGGGACCTAGAAGCAGAAATCCCAAAGAACATCTGACATGTATGATTGTGCTTGCTAGACTCTTTTACCTCTCTCAACAACGCATTTGCTTCTGAAATCACTCTTGGAATGTAATGCAAACTTTATGATTTACCTATTTGTATTTCAAAATCATACACAAGGGCTAACGCAGCAGTTGGTATTTTTGCCTGTATATAAAGGTGTGACAACAATATCCTACGTATCCATTTTTTTTAACACAACTTTTGACCCATATTCATTGGAGATAAATTCTACCTCTTAATTAGCACTGTGGGGAAAATAACTTCACTGTTTGTTTCATTGAAAGAAAACCTAGGTACCTTCCCAAATTCATGAAGGGTAAAATCAAGAACTTTCAACAAATCTTTGTGTACAAACAAATTGCACACCTATAATAAAATCAATTGAAAAAAATAAATACATTGTATTTTCCTGTAATCTACATAGTACACACAGCGCTATATGAAAACGAAATCAATGAAATTATAAATAATGCAGGAAATGACTCAGGCCTGTTGGGTTGAATGCATGCTGTTTGGATTCTTTGATGCTTGTCACTGATGGCATGGAAATGGGGACTTTTATTTCCAATGTGGCTGAATAATTTCTTTCCTGTTCACAGCATTCTGTTATAAACACTACCAACAGATAAAGCAAAGTCTGGGATTTGACTTTCTTTTGAGTCCTCAAAAAGGGACTCGCATTGACCTTGGTTTGATCTGTTCATTTTGCGTGCACTAGGTCAGCCACACAAGTGGGGCAGCATTTGTGTCGGGACAAGTGGGGGAACACTGGGTGGTAGAAATATTATGGATTGTTCTGATTGTAGAGGTTTAGGTCACAGAAAGGAAAATGTTTGATTTTATTTAAATGTTGAGGTTTGTAGGGCATTGCAAACCAGTTTTCAGAAATGTCTAGGTCTGGTAGGTTTCCCAGGGTGGCCGTCGAATCCTGGCGCAGGCACCATTAATACCTTATTGCCGAATCTGATAATTTTTGTGGCAGAAAATGTCTCCACGTTGTATTTTGTGCCATTTATTGTTGTGGGCACTTGGTCTACCCACACAAGTTAGATACCATTTTTATCTGGAGACTTTGGGCAATGCTAGGTGCAAAAGGTTTTCTGACAGGAATGTGAAGAAAATTTGTTTTTAGACAAAGTTTGATGTTTGCAAAGACATCTGGGTGGGAAAACATGGTGAGAGCCGGCCAAGTCACACCACCCTGCTCCCCACATTGCAAACAAGCATTTGCAATGCAATAGGTCTCGCTTTTTTGAGAGTTAGAGCTATTGGAATTGTAAATGACAATGTCTTTTACCTATGTTTTTTGGTTTCAAGTGTAGCGGGTTTATGAACAGAGATGCAGCCATAGCACTGTTTAGAGGACCAAGAAAGGGGAATTACCACTGGGAACAGAGACACAGCTGCAACACTGCCTGGAGAGGCGTTGGAATGGCGGAGTTACCCATGGGACCTGACAAGCAGCTAGCAGCACAGCCTAGAGTACTACGAAGGAGGAATTGCTTGACGGTATTTTACATTGACTGTGAGAGTGTTCTGCATGCAAACTTGTGCTTAGATTTCTGCTGAAGTGATAGTTCGCTTTGAGACGAGGCTGATGGCAAAAACATTTGAGGTGGTTGTGGTAGTTAGAATGAGGTTGGAGAGGGTTGGTCTATCATTCAGCATCATCCTGATTAGATTGACTGTGGTGTTGGTGTGATGCTTAGTTTTCAATGTTGGTTCTCTGCATGCAGTACGGGTGGCTGAAGCTGCTGTGTCAAGAAATGATACCAATTTGTCCATAGAAGGTTGTATCACGTCACTTCTACATTTCTAGAGTCTTTTTGTTGACTTTGATCATTGTGGTGTAGTAGTGTAGATGTTCATTCTTGCTTTATGTGGTTGATTGGGTTTCCAGCAGAGTCATTTTGCTCTTCCTAAATTGTATGATGTGTCTTTTGTGACTCAAAGGAGTTTTTTGTATAGAATGCTTTTTTCCATTTGCTGAGATGGATTGTACAGAATAAGCGTACTGTTTTTCTGCTTATTTTTATGTTGGTGTAAACGTCCATGCTGTAGGTCACACTATGTCTCTTTAGAAAGGCCATCTTGAACATTATCTTAGTTTCATCAGTAGATAATCCAGGTCACATACCAGAGAATCGCTCCACGTGGGCTCTGCAAAGTGAGCTACCAGCCTCAACCCTTGCGAAGTTGCTATTTTTGGGGATTGCATACTGAGAGGGGGATACGTTAATTACAGTGACTGTGCTGTGCAGATATTTAAAATAAATAGGGGTTGAGATAATTTTAAAGGAGCGTTGTGTTTGCTTGTGGTTTTTTTCTTTAAATTACCTGTATTTTTATAGCTCACACTGGCCACTGGTATGGCGTTAGTATGCTTCTTTAACACAAAATCTTCACATTGTTAATAGTCACACCTGCCCAATATATAACCGGTGGTTTGAAATTGAGCATTAAGAATAATATCTGCAAATCATAAAAATAGGAAGATGCATAATTTATGCAATTTGTCGCCACTCAAAACCACGAGATTTGAAAAATATTGATACTGGATGGAGGCTGCAGTCAGGTGAGGTAATGGATCGATGTCTGGTCCTAGTCCTCTATCAATAGGACTGATTTCTTCTGCTCACTGCCAAGCAGCACACAAACACTGGAAACTGCCCCGTATCCAGCAGAAAACTGTGTGATGCCTCAGGCTGTTTCTCTGTCATTTGTTTTTAAAAGGAAAACTGATCATTTCCACTAGGTGGCAGGAGTCACTAGCTAGTGAACGGAAACTGTAACTTTACTACAGTTGTCTTTTTCATTGCATTTTTAGGTTTTGCCTAGACATCGCTTGCGGTTGCTCCGAGACATGCAGTATACACTTTAGTTTGAAAGCTTAATTGAAGCTCCGCCCACTGTCCGCCCATCTTTTTCATTGGCTTACCTCAGTAAATGCTGCCTTCAGATTGGGTTAAGGGTTGACAGTCCCGCCTCATGACGATTGTCGTCATGTGTATCCTTCCAAGGCTACTGGCCCCTTTACTCTCCACACTTTGTTCTGGCCGGCACCTAATCACAATGGTGCGCACGTGATGATGTGCTCTCTTCCTGTTTTTTTACCTATGAGGCACGCGTGTAATGAGTGGATGCAGGTGTGCACGTGCGTGAGGCTGCAGGAGTGGATAGATCCGGGATGTTTTACTCTTCCGCTGCCCGGGGGTCAGATACCAGAGCCGTAACGACAGCCAGGAATGAGGGTGATAGGTGGGGAGGGGGCGGTAATTTGGGAACCCGGTTTGAGTCTCGCATCTGCTCACCATCTTTAAATCCTGTGTAAATCATTTATATCCCCATGGATACAAGTATGCAAAAATGAATTTGCTCTAATGTGATTTAAGCAACTAGTGCTCATATAATCACTTTGCATACTTCCAGGTTCGTGCTACATAGCCTAGCCCTTCACTTTATTTCTGTAACTAATAACATTTCTCTACCCCGGACGAGGCTTGGAAGGCACTTCTCCTCCTGTATGACGTTTCTGCCAGCTAGCTACAAGGGCACGCACTGCGCGTCTTTTTTCTTATGCGCGATGGTAGATTCGGTTAGCGGGCTGTGGGGCTGCTGCCTCCCTCCTACAGGACTATCCAACTTCAGCATGTAGTGGGGTCAGATCCCCTGCTCTTTTCCCGACATCTTCAAGAGCTGTGCCCTCCATGTGAGGACAGTGCGTGTAACCCCTACCTGCAGCTACTTCCGCTCATCCCATGCCAGCTACATTGGTCAAGACTCCATCATGGAAGGAGCTGCTGCCATCCTAACCCCGGACCATGCGAGGAGCTCCTGCCATCCTAACCCCGAACCAACGGGATTCAGATCCTCAGGTCCGCTCCCCCTAATAGGACAGGGCTTCCAACCCCTGTATCACTTCCAATCAGTTTCGTCACAGCTCCCGTTGTTCTCCCCACCAGGTGAGAAGCTACTTCCACCCTCATACAGGACACCCTATCACCTGTCCCTACCTGGGTCAGATCCCCTGCTCCTTTCCCGACCATTTCAGGAGCTGCGCTCACCCTAGGATGCCAGGGCATAGAACGCCTACAGCTACTTCCGCTCAGCTCGAGCCAGCTCCTCTCCTCACCCTGGGTCGATCTGCTGCCTTGTTCTTTCACAGCCGCGACCCTTGTACATAACCCACTCCCGTCGCCCGGCACTAGCTCAACTCCTCTCTGTACCCTGCAAAGCGCTGTCCCTTCATTAGAACAGTACATCCAGCCCTGGTGCCCGGCCAGCTCCTAGGGTGTCATCACTATCCAGGGCACAGCTGCACCCTCTTCACCCCAGAGGGTACTGCCCACAGGGCCTGTTCCTCCTTCGTTCTTTTATTTTGAACAAGCCAGCCCACCTCAGTACTCACCGGCCTCCAGCTCTGCGGATTACAATCTCTGGCTAAAAACATGCTTTTCTGAGGTCGGAACTCCATTTATATAAATAAAATACAGTACTTTTCCGTTATTTTATGGCAGAGTGTGGCTCATTTCAGCGGGATTTGCATAGTAAGTCATTCTGTAATGTCTTCTCCATTTCACCTTGTTTCTAATGTCTGTGAAGGATTTTGTATCGTGTGACTTTGTTGTCAGAAGCCTCAACGTGTCTTAATATCATAAGGACATGAGCTGTGGTCCTGGTCTGCCAAGCGATAATGGCATTGGGTGTGCACTCTGTCTGCAACCACTGACTCTGCGGTGGCATCGTGAGGCCTGTGGCCCACTCCCACACATAGCCATGGGCCTCAGAGATTGTTCTGTTCTTACAAGAAAAAAACACATGGAGGCCACAGAACCAGAAGCCACCATTCACTGTCATTGCCTACAGACATCAGGAGCCACCTGGGGGCATGTACACAATGGTCCACAAAAACATACATGGCCTTATTAACCCGTTGCCTGCTGATGACGGAACCGCTCCGTCATCAGCTACGGGTGAGCTGTGCTGATGACGGAGCGGTTCCGTCATGGCCCGCTCGGCGCGCCTGCGCGATGCGAATTTCGCGCCTGCGCTGACGTTCTATTGAGCGGGGCGGGCCATGACGGAACCGCTCCGTCACAAGCACAGGTCAACCGACGCTGGTGACGGAGCGGTTCCGTCACCAGCATGCGGCCGCCCCGCCCCCTTAGCACTGCGGCGGAATAGCCGCTGCAGTGAAGGGGTTAAACTAGGTCTCTCTAGGGTCACACAGTCACGCTCACTTCCCTCCTCTTCCAGAGCCCCCCTTTGTGCCCCTCTGTTAGACCGCGCCCTTCCATTTCACTACCCAGTCTCTTCTGCCTTTATACGGCATACACTGCCTTACCCCATTCCCCTTCACTTCCTCTCCCTTCTTTGTTCCGTCTCTGTCCTTCACTGTTCCCGTTTCGCATTTCTTTCTTCACGCAGCACGTCTCATCCTTTCTGTTTCCAATGTTAGCTCTGCCGTTTGTTAGTTGTTCTATTCCGCTCTGCTGGTCTTACAGTATCTCTGTTTCTCTTTCCCAATTGCTTTCTCTCTGTTACACACTCACACTATCTCTATTTATCTTTCATTATTGCTTTCTTTCTCTGTCACACAACTTTCTCACTCACACATAAACACGCACCCTTCTTTCTCCTTCCTTCTCTGACTCTCCATTTTCACTTACGCATACACATTCGTAGATCTTATTTCTCTCCATATGTCCCCATACCAGGCGTGTCACGCAGTTTGGTGGTTACTTTCCCTCCATATTAAACAATAGTAACTGTTTCAGCACCCAGGCTAATATGCTGCGTTATTAAATACATATAAAGCCCTAAAGGTGAGACCAATGCATTGCAAATGCTTGTTCAGCTGTGTATGCACTCTATTGAATTCAAGTTCAGTTTAACATTCCTCCAAAAATCAAATAACAAGCTTTGTTTGTTTCCGTATCACTTTCACAGCACTTTACCATTTTTGCATCAGAGCAACGTCAGGAACATGGCAGGGGGAGGTGGATGGGGGTTGGAGAGTGGGAAGTGCCTGTTCACAGGCTTGGCTTGCCCTGGGCGGTGCATGAGTTATCATGCAGTAGAGATGCAATTGTGTTTGCACACCCCTTCTAAGCCATGTCCACCCCTTGTTGTTTACGGTGGTTGCTCCTAGGGGTCATAAGGACAATATGGTGGCAGAGCCACTACATTATTTTTTAAAGCTGTCCTTACAGGAGATGCAGCTCCTTGTAGCAAAGGAAATAGCAGCTTTTGCTGTTTTTAGAAGAATGACGTCAGCACCAAGGCAGGGGGAGGAAATGGGGTGATAGAGTGGGAGGTGCCCCTTAGAGGAGGCTGGGTGCATGGCTCATCAAGCTGGAGGGACACGATTATAGCCGGGGAGAACTATGTGCCATCAGCCTTAGCCAAGAGACTGGACACTGCTTAGCTGTGTGCTCTCAGGAAGTGCCAGCCTCCACCTCCTCCCATATCTCCCCAGAGAGCAGGAGTCTGTCTCATGTATCGCACCTCCAGGGGGAGTGGGAGTGACTGCAATGCCTCTTCCTTCTTACAAAGAAAACGTCAATAAGCCCAATCTACCTTAAAATTAAAGCTCAAATCAAATCAACATCATACTCAATAAAGCCCAACTGCGGTGAACATTGAAAAATGGTAGAAAACACACACACACACAAAGGAGTGGGAGGCTGGGGGTAGGCGGTGAGAGGGCAGCACTAACATTGTGGCATAAAGAGAAAGTGGGAGGGACGAATGCTATAGTAAAATGTAAGCCGCCGTGGCACCAAAGCTGAACACATGCAGCCAGTAACAGAGCAGAAAACCAAGAACAAAGTAGTCCTGCACAAAACAGATAAGGAACCTTAGAGTAATGAGACAGTACTTAGTCCCTGCTGTGTGGGAGGAACTGAAGAGAAAAAGGTGAGTACAAAGAGGCTAGACTGACCACTAGCAAGAAAGGCTTTTTAAAGGACAGTGAAACAAACAAATCAAAAATACAAATTTTTGATTTGTTTGTTTCACTGTCCTTTTGCTTCTGATAAAATATCTCCTGTAATAACTAATGGGTATACCACCAAATTATTGGCGTATGCGGATGATTTGGCAATAGTCACTACTAATCCACAAACGGCAATGTTGGAACTGAGCCAATTGGCACACGCGTTCGGATCATGCTCTGGGTATAAGCTCAATGAAGAAAAAACAATAATAATTGGTACAAATAACATTCATAAAGCTGACCAAAGGTATGTGGATTCTGCGGTATATCTTGGGGTTAGAATTAACGCAAATGTGGGGAAAAATCATACAGGAAAATTATCTACCCTTGATTACCTCGATAGATAAAGAGTTGAGAAGAATAGATGTTTTACACCTATCCCTGATTGGTAGGGTAAATGTATTGAAAATGTCAATGTTTCCGAAAATATTGTATTTATTTTGTGCCATACCTTTACTAGTCGAAGAGGGTTTGTTGAAAAAAATGGGTGCTGTATTTTCTCAATTTGTGTGGCAATATGGTAAAATTCGGAGATCATTGACTCGACTCTCTGCACCATTGGAGGGAGGGGGTCTATCTGCACCAAATCTGAGGTTATATCACTGGGTTTGTCTAATGATGCAAATGAATCACCTTTTGAGATATGATGATATAGAGGTGCCGACTGGTTCATATAGAATCCCCACAATCTATGAATTAATAGCGGGAGAAAGGGCCCTGGGGCTTCTAACAAGAGAATTAAATTCTAGATATTTCAAAAGGAGTAAAAGCAAAGTAATGTTAAGTGCGTGGGGAACATGGAAGGCTATATTGAAATTTCTGAAGGTCCCGAAGATTAATAGCACAGTAGATCTTTGGAGTTTAAACCCTTTTACACATCTCGGACAGAACAGAAACAGCAGGACTTGGAAAGTCTCTGGTATTAGATGTCTGGGGGATGTCATGTGTGAGGATGAATTATTGGATTTTGGCTTACTTCAGCAAAAGTTTGGTATACCTACTAATCAATGGTTCCTATATCGACAATTAGAGCAAACATGTAAGTCATTTAGACCAAGGATTTCAATTCAGGAGCTAAACCCGATTGTGAATTACGTAAGGAATGGGGGCAAGAAGATTAAAATTGGGTATAGCTATCTTTTACAGGGTGTGGGAGACGATATAGGACAAACGGAATCTGCTTGGGCGCAAAGGATTGGGGATCCAGATATAGATATTTATTATGCTCTTGCACTGAACAAAAAAATACTAAGAGCAACAAATTTAAAAGCACAGCATTATAAGATGATGTTTAATTTGTACTATACCCCTGCCAAGCTGTTTAAATGGGGTAAAAGAGAAAATGATAGATGCCCTAGGTGCGATCAAGGCCCCGCAGATTTATCTCATATGTTTTGCACCTGTCAAAATCTTACGCCAGTTTTGATAGAAATTGAAAGGTTTTTATCGGGGCTGCTAAAGCATCAGATTTCTCTATCCCCTACTGCTGTATTGATTGGCAGGGATGAAAATCTTAAACTTGAACAAGAGGCTGAAGCATTTATCTTCCTATCCATGGCTGTTTTTAGAATTCTAATTGCGGCGGCCTGGAAAGACTCTGCAGCCCCCACCTTTCAGATGTGGTTAACTAGGCTGCTGGGAATTCATAATATAGAGGAATGCCTATACAGCTTTAAAGGAAAGAGGTCGAAAGACTTTGGTGAGAAGATTTGGGCTCCTCTTTGAAATTGGAGAGAAAGCAGATGAATAACAATAAGCAGATCTAGAGCCATTGTTGATTGATTCTCCTACATAATACTGTGTGTAATGAAGCTGGTCTTATGCTATGTATTTATTAATTGTGAAGTTTCTGAAGATTTATATGATGTATATTGTTTATATAGTAATTCCAATGTCTGATTTTATTCTGTTGATCTATGTACTTTATTTCTTTTTTGATATCAGATCCATCTCAATAAAAAAAAAAAAGAAACAAACAAATCAAAAGCAGTGGATGGCTGTAAGCACTCAAAAGAAGTTAAAAGAGGTCTTGAATACTCAACCTAAAAAGGGCCAGTTTTCAGTGGCAAAATGGAAGGTGTCAATGTTGCATTTTGGTGTCTGTCCTGTCGTGGACACTACCCCTATCTATACAAGTGAGGTAATTTTTAAGAGGAGACTTGGGGGACTGCTATGTGATAGGAAATTTGTGGCTCACTGCAGATGCCAGCGCATTCAAGTTCAAGTTCAAGTTCAAGAATTTATATAGCGCACTACTCACCCAGAGGGTCTCAAGGCGCTTGGGGAGGGGGTTCATTATTTGTCGAATAGCCCGGTTTTAAGTTCTTTTCTGAAGGAGATGTGGTTCTGTGTAAGGCGGAGGTGAGTGGGGAGTGAGTTCCAGGTCTTGGCCGCCAAGTAGGAGAAGGATCTACCTCCCATGGTGGATCTTTGGATACGCGGAACTGCGGCGAGGCCTTGATTGGAGGATTTTAGTTGGCGGGTGGGTGTGTAGAAGGATAGTCGAGTGTTGAGGCATTCGGGCCCTAGTTTGTTGAGGGCCTTGTGTGCATGGGTGAGGAGACGGAATGTTATTCTCTTGTTGACGGGAAGCCAGTGGAGGTCTTTCAGGTGGCCGGTAATGTGATCTTGGCGAGGGATGTCCAAAATGAGTCTCGCTGATGCGTTTTGGATGCGTTGGAGTTTTTTCTGTAATTTGGCTGTAATTCCGGCGTAGAGGGTGTTTCCGTAGTCTAGTCGACTCGTAACCAGTGCGTGGGTGACAGTCTTTCTTGTCTCGGCGGTGATCCAATGGAAGATTTTTTTGAGCATACGAAGTACGTGGACGCAGGAGGATGACACGGCGTTGACTTGTTTGGTCATCAAGAGTGAGGAGTCTAGGATGAAGCCAAGGTTACGTGCGTGGTCTGTGGGTATGGGTGCTGAGCCCAGATCCGAAGGCCACCATGAGTTGTCCAAGGCAGAGGGGGATGATCCTAGGATGAGCACTTTCGTTTTGTCTGAGTTAAGTTTAAGGCGGCTGTTTTTCATCCATACGGCTACTTCTTTCATGCCTTCGTGAAGATTGGTTTTGGCGGTGTTGGGGTCTTTGGTGAGGGAAAGGATCAGCTGGGTGTCGTCAGCGTAGGAGATGATGTTAAGGTTGTGTTGACGCGCGATGGGAGCGAGTGGACTCATGTAAACGTTGAAGAGGGTGGGACTGAGTGATGATCCTTGTGGTACACCGCAAATGACTTCGGTGGCCTCTGATTTGAATGGGGGAAGTCGGACTCTCTGAGTTCTCCCAGCTAGGAACGAGATGGTCCAGTCCAAGGCTTTTCCTTTTATGCCGATGTTGCTGAGGCGTTGTATGAGTGTGCTGTGACAGACAGTGTCGAAGGCGGCGGAGAGGTCGAGTAGAATGAGGGCCACTGTTTCTCCATTGTCCAGTAGTGTTTGGATGTCGTCTGTTGCTGCGATGAGGGCGGTTTCGGTGCTGTGTTTGGCTCGGAAGCCGGACTGTGAGGGATCGAGGGAGTTGTTGGATTCGAGGAAAGTGGCGAGTTGGCTATTGACGGCTTTCTCAATGACTTTGTCCGGGAATGGGAGGAGGGATATGGGGCGGTAGTTTTTAAGTTCAGAGGGGTCTGCTGTGGGTTTCTTCAGGAGGGTGCTGACTTCGGCATGTTTCCAGCTTTCTGGGAAGGAAGCAGAGATGAAGGAGCAGTTGATGACATCACGGAGATGGGTTGCAATGATGGAGTCTGCTTTGTTGAAGATGTGGTGGGGACATGGGTCGGTTGGCGAGCCAGAGTGGATGGAATTCATTAGGGGGATGGTGTCTTCAGTGGTGATTGGGTTCCAGGCGCTGAGGTTGTTAGAGGGCGGTTTAGGTTCTGAGGGGGGTGGAGAGGATTGTTCGTTGGAACTGTTTTCGAAGCTGTTATGTATGTCCGCAATTTTGTTGTAGAAGAAGGAGGATAACGAATCGCAGAGGTCTTGGGAGGGAGTGATGTCGTTTGAGGCTGCGGTGGGGTTGGTGAATTCTTTGACGATGTTGAATAGTTCCTTGCTGTTATGGGCGTTGTTGTCGAGTTGATTCTTTAATGCAAATTTCTTGGTGGATCGAATCAGCTGGTGGTGTTTGCGGGTGGCTGCCTTGAAGGTGGACCTGTTGTCGGTGGTTGGGTTTTTTCTCCATGTTTTCTCGAGAGTACGGCATAGCTTTTTGGATTTCTTAAGGTCATCGTTGAACCAGAGGGCCTTTTTGCTGTCTTGTTTGGTGTGATGGTTTTTCAAGGGTGCTAATTCGTCAGCGCTGTGAGTGATCCATTGTTTGAATTTGATGGCAGCTTGGTTTGGGTTCGATGAGAGGGCGGGTGGGTTTTGGTTGAGTGATGTGAGGAGTTGGTCGGTGGTGATTTTGTTCCATTTTCTTCGGGGGATAGGTTGTGGGGGTGTAAGGGTTGCTGTTGCTAGGGTAGTGAGCAAAGAGGCAAAGTCACAAAAAGAAGGGTGAAGTGGTATTGGGGGTTTATTGAATATACAAAGGAATCAAAGGCAGTATCTCGACGTATAGGTCCTTCTTCTGCTCTACCAGGAATCCCCACGTGGACGTCAGGTGGAAGGTTTCTTCACTTGTAAGGGGCGTTGTGCAGAAAGGAAAAGAGAGAAAGAATACGCCACATTACTGGACTGCACTATTTATCTGACACGAGCGAGGTGGAGGGAAAGGACGTGAGGGGGATCACCAGGGACCATCACCGGTTGCTGTGTTTCCTTAATGGGGTGGCACTCTAAGCGCTCCCGTCCCTTGTCCACCCAGCCGCCCTCTACCCGTTCCCTCCCTCTGACTGAAAGAGCCCCCGTATACGAGCCCGTACCTTGCGGTGCCACACTTCTCCAGGTGAAGTGTGGCTGGGCGGATCGTGGACCCGTTGGCCTCAGCAATCCGGCTCCGGGTTCCTTCCGTCCAGCGGCGAAGACGTCCGATGCTTCCTGCTCTGCTCCGGCGTTCGCGCCCCTCTGTTCGAATTCTCGCGTTATCAGCGCCGTCGAAAGCGATGATTGGACATCAGGGGATGACGTCACTGACGAAGGTCCCGCCTCCGGGTAAGCCCAGGCGGCCGTGGAAGGTGTGCGGACATCCTGTGTGTGCCGAGGCGGAAACGAAGAAGGACAAACATCAGCAGCAGAGTCGTGGCAGGTAGGGACCCCCTGACAGGGGGGTTGTGGGTCGAGGTGGTTTTGTAGCTGAAGTGAACACAACTGTAGTCCGTCCAGTGGAGACCTGTGGTGCGTTCGAAGGAGATGTGTTTGCTGGAGGTGAAGATTGGGTCGAGCGTATGTCCGGCTACATGGGTGGGGGTGTCAACAAGTTGTTTGAGGCCGAGATTGGCCAGGTTGTCAAGAAGGGTGGTGTTGTTGCTGTCGTTTTTCTTTTCCAGGTGGAAGTTGAGGTCTCCTAATAGAATGTAGTTCTCGGAGGTGAGGGCATGTGGACTGATGAAGTCAGTGATGTCTTCGCTGAATTGTTTACGGGTTCCTGGAGGCCTGTAGATGAGGGTGCCTCTGAGTGTGGTCCTAGGGTCGGTGTGGATCTGGAAGTGGAGGTGTTCGGCGGTTGTAAGGTTATCGTCGGAATTGGTCGTGATTTTGATGGTGTTCTTATGGACGATGGCGATGCCTCCTCCTGTTTGGACAGTGCGGTCTTTTCGGATGATCTTTTAATTGTCCGGGATGGCTATGGCGATGTCGGGTGTTGATGATGCGTTCATCCATGTTTCAGTAAGGAAGGCGACGTCCGGTGATGTAGTGTTGAGTAGATCCCAGAGTTCGGTGGCGTGTCTGTGGACCGAGCGGGTGTTCAGCAGGATGCACTTCAGGTGGTTAGAGTCGGAGCTGTATTTGGGGTTAGTGGATGTGGTATGGGTCTTAATGCTGGTAAATTTGCAGGAGTGAGAAGCGAAGGGACCGTGGGTACGTCCCGGGGCAGCTTCGTAGCATTGAGGTGTGCGTCCGGGGTTAAGGGCTAGGAGGGTGGTGGCGTCATACGTTATGCGGGTGGAGGGGGGTTTGCGGGGGCCAGGGGGTATGGCGCTGGGCGCGGTCCAGGCGCGGACGGGCGTAGACGGGCTTACCTTTGGCGCACCTTTGGCATGCATGGGGTGTGACCGCTGCGCGTAAACGCTGCGCGCGGGAGCATCTGTCATATGTGGATAGTGGAAGGGGAGGGGCGAGGGAGGGTCAGCTGGGAGGCGGGGCGGGCTGTGGAGGACGGGCTCCGAGGCACAACAACAAGTAAAATGGCAGCAAAAAACAAAAGTAGAGATAGGCTGGGGCACAGAGTTTAAATAATGGCTGAGACAATGTGTCTGACAAGCGCGACAATTATCGATTTAAAATACAGGCAATGTACATTTAAATAACGCAGCACAAATAGCGCTACAGCTGGAAATGCGCGATTCAGTGCACAGTGCTAAAAACGCCTAAATACTTCTAATGTTCCACAATGGTAATCGCTATAGCGTTATGCAATATAGGAGCCAGCAGATTAGAGAGCAGCAGATCAATCAAGAGCGTAGCTAACGATACCAGGTGATAGCTGGGAGCGAAGGGAGCGACCGCTTCTTAAAGTGTCAGGACGGTCACAGCGCTTACGGTTGTTGGAGCGGGCTATGCAGTCCGTGAGAGGGAGGGTCAGCTGGGAGGCGGGGCGGGCTGTGGAGGACGGGCTCCGAGGCACAACAACAAGTAAAATGTCAGCGAAAAACGAAAGTAGAGATAGGCTGGGGCACAGAGTTTAAATAATGGCTGAGACAATGTGTCTGACAAGCGCGACAATTATCGATTTAAAATACAGGCATTGCACATTTAAATAACACAGCACAAATAGCGCTACAGCTGGAAATGCGCAATTCAGAGCACAGTGCTAAAAACTCCTAAAAGCGCTATAAATACTTCTAATGTTCCACAATGGTAATCGCGCTATAGCGTTATGCAATATAGGAGCCAGCAGATTAGAGAGCAGCAGATCAATCAAGAGCGTAGCTAACGATACCAGGTGATAGCTGGGAGCGAAGGGAGCAACCGCTTCTGAAACCATTACACAGATGTGAGGAAAATTTGTTTTTTACCCCAAGTTTGAAGTTTGCAAATGATTCTGTGTTAGAAACCTGATGAGATCCATGCAAGTCATCCCACTCTGAATTCCCCTAAGTGTCTAGGTTTTAAAAATGTGTAGATCTTCTAGGTTTTCTTAGGGGCTTGCTGAGCTAGGGCCCAAAATCCACAGCTAGTCGCATTGAAAAAAAGAGTGAGTTTTGAGTGGAAAAGGGAAATGTGTTCATGTTGCATTTTGGTGCCTTTCCTGTTGCGGGCACTAGTCCTGCCCAGACAAGTGAGGTAGCATTCGTATCGGCGATGTTGGGGAATGCTGAGTGGTAGAAAATGTGTGGCTCTTCGCAGATTACAGAAATGTTCCTAACAGAAATATGAAGAAAATATGTGTTTTTAGTCAAAGTCTAAGGTTTCAAAGGTATCTAGGTAACAAAGCCAGGTGAGAGCCACACAAGTCACCCAGCCTGGATTTCTCTTGGGATCTACTGTTTAGAAACAGCCAGGTTTGCTAGGTTTCCCTGGTTGTCACCTAAGCTAAAGCCCAAAATCCACACCTATTCACATTGAAAAAAAAGGGGTCTGTTTTCGTGAGAAAAAACATGATGTGTCCATGTTGTGTTTTGGGCCCTTTCGTGTTGTGGACAATAGACCTACCCACACAAGTGAGGTACCATTTTTATCAGCAGATATGTAGGAATACAGAATAGTTCAAGTTCAAGTTTGTGCATTTATATAGCGCACTGCTCACCCAGAGGGTCTCAAGGCGCTTGGGGAAGGGGTTCATTATTTGTCGAATAGCCAGGTTTTAAGTTCTTTTCTGAAGGCGATGTGGTTTTGAGTAAGGCGGAGGTGGGTGAGGAGTGAGTACCAGGTCTTGGCAGCCAGGAAGGAGAAGGATCTGCCCCCCGTGGTGGATTTTCAGATGCGCGCGACTGCGGCGAGGGCTTGATTGGACGATCTTAGTTGGCGGGTAGGTTTGTGGAAGGACAGTCGAGTGTTGAGGCATTCTGGTCCTAGATTGTAGAGGGCCTTGTGTGCGTGGGTGAGAAGACGGAATGTAATTCTTTAGTTGACGGGAAGCCAGTGGAGGTCTTTTAGGTGTTCGGTGATGTGATCTTGGCGAGGGATGTCCAATATGAGTCTCGCTGATGCGTTTTGGATGCGTTGGAGTTTTTTCGGTAATTTTGCTGTCATTCCGGCGTATAGTGTGTTACCATAGTCCCGTCGACTCATGACCAGTGCGTGGGTGACAGTCTTTCTTGTCTCGAGGGGGATCCAGCGGAAGATCTTTTTGAGAATGCGAAGTACGTTGAAGCAGGAGGATGAGACTGCGTTGACTTGTCTGGACATCGAGAGAGAGGAGTCTAGGATGAAGCCAAGGTTACGTGCATTGTCTGTAGGTGTGGGTGCTGTGCCCAGGGCGGATGGCCACCAGGAGTCATCCCAGGCAGATGGGGAAGTTCCTAGGATGAGTACCTCTGTTTTATCTGAGTTGAGTTTAAGGCGGCTATGTTTCATCCACTTGGCTACTTCTTTCATGCCTTCGTGAAGATTGTTTTTGGCGGTGTTAGGGTCTTTGGTGAGGGAAAGGATTAATTGGGTGTCGTCGGCGTAAGAGATGATGTTGAGGTTGTGTTGGCGCGCGATGGATGCGAGTGGGCTCATGTAGACGTTGAAGAGGGTGGGACTGAGTGATGATCCTTGTGGTACTTCACAGATGACTTCAGTGGCTTCTGAGTTGAATGGGGGAAGTCGGACTCTCTGAGTTCTCCAAGCTAGGAACGAGATGATCCAGTCCAAGGCTTTTCCTTGTATGCCGACGTTGCTGAGGCGTTGTATGAGGGTGCTGTGGCAGACTGTGTCGAAAGCGGCGGATAGGTCGAGTAAAATGAGGGCCGCTGTTTCTCCGTTATCCAGTAGTGTTCTGATGTCGTCTGTTGCTGCAATGAGGGCGGTTTTGGTGCTGTGTTTGGCTCTAAATCCGGGCTGAGAGGGATCGAGGGAGTTGTTGGATTCAAGGAATGCGGCGAGCTGGCTGTTGACGGCTTTCTCAATGACTTTTCCGGGAATGGAAGGAGGGATATGGGTCATAGTTTTCAAGTTCAGCAGGGTCTGCTGTGGGTTTCTTCAAAAGGGCGCTGAGTTCGGCGTGTTTCCAGCTTTCTGGGAAGGTGGCAGAGTTGAACGAGCAGTTGATGATGTCGCGGAGATAGGGTGCAATGACAGAGTCCGCTTTGTTGAAGATGTGGTGGTGGGGGCAGGGGTCGGTAGGCGAGCCATAGAATAGGTTGTGGGCAGTTGTGGGTCATGGTAGTTTTATAACTGAAGTGAACACAGCTGTGGTCTGTCCAGTGGAGAGCTGTGGTGTGATCGAAGGAGATGTGTTTGCTAAAGGTGAAGATAGGGTCGAGCGTGTGACCGGCTACATGGGTGGGGGTGTCAACAAGTTGTTTGATTCCGAGATTGGCCAGGTTGTCCAGAAGGGTGGAGGTGTTGTTGTCGTGTTTGTTTTCAAGGTGGTAATTGAGGTCTCCTAAAAAAATGTAGTTATCGGAGGCGAGGGCATATGGGCTGACGAAGTCTGTGATGTCATCGCTGAATTGACTGCGGGCACCTGGAGGCCTGTAGATGAGGGTGCCTCTAAGTGTGGTCCTACGGTCGGTGTAGAACTGAAAGTGGAGGTGTTCGGCGGTTGTAAGGTTATCGTCGGAGCTGGTCGAGATTCTGATGGTGTTTCTGTGGATGATGGCGATGCCTCCTCCTGTTTGATTGGTGCGGTCTTTCCGGATGATCTTGTAGTTGTCCGGGATGGCTATGGCGATGTCGGGTGCTGATGATGTGTTCATCCATGTTTCTGTAAGGAAGGCGATGTCCGGTGATGCAGTGTTGAGTAGGTCCCAGAGCTCAGTAGCGTGTCTGTGGACCGAGCGGGTGTTGACTAGGATGCACTTCAGGTGGTTAGAGTCGGAGCTTTGTTTGGAGGAAGTGGATTTGGTGAGGGTCCTGATGCACTTGAACTTGCAGGAGAGGCAGGCGAATGGGCCGTGGGTCCGTCCTGGGGTGGCTTCGCAGCATTGTGGTGTGCGTCCGGGGTTGAGGGCGAGGAGAGTTGCGGCATCATATGTGAATCTAGTGGGTTGGGTGCAATGGGGAACAGGGGGTCTGGCGCTGGGCGCGGTCCAGGCGCGGACGAGCGTAGACAGGCTTACCTTTGGCGCACCTTCGGCGCGCATGGGGCGTGACAGCTGCACGTGAATGCTGCGCGAAAATGCATCAGTCATAAGTGTATAGTGGAGGGGGAGGGGCGAGGGAGGAGCAGCTGGATGGCGCCAGCGGGGCGGAGTTCAGGGCAGGGCGGCACAAACAACAACAAGGCACAAAATGGCAGTCAGCCCAAAAACGCAATCGGGTTGGGGCACACTATGAGCAACAGAACGCGATCTCTAGGTCAGTGGAACCGGCACAAGTGACAATCAGGCACAAAAAATCCAACTCACAGGCAGCACACTTAATCAGAGTGTTGCAGCGCGCTTTGTCGGACTAGCTCCGTGATAATATGCAAATGAGCTCTCATGAAATCGGCAGGGCAGCGCAACAATACAGCAATTAATTCGAGCGTTCTAACTCGAACTGGCACAACGAGCAATGCGGTAATTAAATTAATTCAGGCACAAGTGTAGCAAGATGTGGGCGCTACGATACCAGTCGGTCTCGCAGGGCAGGGAGCAGCGTGGAGGAGCGACCGCCTCTGATGAAATCAGGACGGTCACAGTGGTCGAATGGTAAAGCGCGGCCTAACCAACAGTGGGACGGAGGAGCAGCTGGGAGGCGGGAGCGGGGCGAAGTTCAGGGCAGGGAGGCACAAACAACAACAAGGCACAAAATGGCAGTCAGCCCAAAAGCGCCATCTGGTTGGGGCACACTATGAGCAACAGAACGCGATCTCTAGGTCAGTGGAACCGGCACAAGTGACAATCAGGCACAAAAAATCCAACACACAGGCAGCACACTTAATCAGAGCGTTGCAGCGCGCTTTGCCAGACTAGCGCCGCGATAATATGCAAATGAGCTCTCGTGAACTCGGCAGGGCAGCGCAACAATACAGCAATTAATTCGAGCATTCTAACTCGAACTGGCACAACGAGCAATGCGGTAATTAAATTAATTCAGGCACAAGTGTTGCAAGATGTGGGCGCTATGATACCAGATGGTCTCGCAGGGCAGGGAGCAGCGTGGAGGAGCGACCGCCTCCGATGAAATCAGGACGGTCACAGTGGTCGAATGGTAAAGCGCGGCCTAACCAACAGTGGGAGGGAGGAGCAGCTGGGAGGCGGGAGCGGGCGGAGTTCAGGGCAGGGAGGCACAAACAACAACAAGGCACAAAATGGCAGTCAGCCCAAAAGCGCAATCGGGTTGGGGCACACTATGAGCAACAGAACGCGATCTCTAGGTCAGTGGAACCGGCACAAGTGACAATCAGGCACAAAAAATCCAACACACAGGCAGCACAATTAATCAAAGCGTTGCAGCGCGCTTTGTCAGACTAGCGCCGCGATAATATGCAAATGAGCTCTCGTGAACTCGGCAGGGCAGCGCAACAATACAGCAATTAATTTGAGCGTTCTAACTCGAACTGGCACAACGAGCAATGCGGTAATTTAATTAATTCAGGCACAAGTGTAGCAAGATATGGGCGCTACGATACCAGACAGTCTCGCAGGGCAGGGAGCAGCGTGGAGGAGCGACCGCCTCCGATGAAATCAGGAGGCGGTCAATCAATAGTAGAACTTGTGTTATTATCATTTGTATTTCTTAGCATTTGTACCTTCAAAATATAAGCCAGTGTGTAAGAAAGAAGACATTTTGATAAATGCCCTCTGAAGCACATGCTAGTATGGGTACCCACAAATTCAAAGATGTGCAAATAACCATTGCTCCTAAACTCTGGATCTGGTGTGCTTTTCAGAAATACATATGTTTCCTTGTTTCCCATTTTTCACTCTATGTTTTACCATATGAATTGCTCTATAGCTGGTACCCACTGAAAAATCATTGTAATGTGCAGTTAATGTATTGGCTCTGGGTACCTCAGGTTCTTAGAAAACTTCCAAATCCTACATATCGAAGCAAACAGAAGGGCATAGAAGACTTAATGGTATATTGCTAATGTAAATCAGCCATTATGACAAGTGTCAAATGAAAATATTGTCAAAACTGCTGTTTTTCCTACTCATTTTCAATATTTTTGTTATTTCAACAGTTGGTTTTGTTGGCAAAACCTTGATGTATGTACACAAATGACCCCAGATATTATCTGTTTTCTGGAAATCTATAACTTTCCCGGATCACCCCTCAGTTTCGCCTTGGTTTCCATCACCCAATGGGAGTAGGTTGAAAGTACAAAAATTAGGAAAAACGGGCAACCTCTTTGAAAAATGCCAAAACTGTGGTTAACAAAAAATAGGACTGATTCAGCTCTGCATGATCCTGAAAGCTGGAAATGGGGAGCATTTAGTACAGCAAACCTTTGCCATTGGAGCAGTTCTTTTCTAACCACCCCCCACCCCCTCCAACACACCCCCAAAAAAACAATTTTGTTATATTTGCACAATTTTTTCTGTCCCCTCCAAGGGAATCCACAAACCCTGGGTAGCTGTAGAATCCCCAGGATGTTGGAAAAAGGACACACATTTGGCAAAGATACCTTATGTGGAAACAAAGTTACAGAGCTCTAAGCGTGAACTATCCCAAATAACTCATAAAGGGCTTCACATTCTAGGGGAAAAGGCTTAGCAGCCAAGTGTTTAAAATAAAATACTCCTTTTAGTGTGTATAGGTAGCACATGACAAGGCCCAAAAAAGTTCAGCCTTCAACTTCCCATTGTCAGAGCAATTATTAACGCAATATTGTAGACTCTCCCAAATATGGGTGATTAAAAATAACCTTTCCTTTTCAGCATTCCCTATTGTTCGTTGTAAAAAAAAAAAAAGCACATGTTCAACTGAACAAGTCTGTCTGAAAGCTCAATTAATGTGGATTCAAAACCATCAGCAAGGGTACAGCTGCTGCCTCTGAAAAGGACTACACCTCAGTGTGCCATAGTATGCGTGCAGAGTAAAACTCCTTTCTACTGACAGTGATAGAAACACTTCCCTTCTAGCCTTGGGAGTGGCAGTGCATGCGTCACAGTTCTGGGGCTGCTACCTGCTCAAGTGGCCCCTTCACATCCATCTTATACACATGTGTCAGCTTCCTTTTGTTAAGAATAGTGAATACTTGTAAACTTATTGCCAATTAATTTATTTCCGAGTTTGGTGGATACAGCTTGAATGAAGGGCTTCAAAAGACCATCTGTGGTATGTGAACTTTCTCATGTTATGTTTTGTTTCTGCTCCTCACCCTACACAACCTTATTATAGTTCAGGTTCAACCAGACTTGCATCAGTATGCATGGAAAAACTGAAACAATGTTTTCAACTGCACATTTTGTCCTTCTGTGTATCTTTTTTTCTAAGTGTGTAAATGTTCTTCATGTCCCCTGCCCCCAACTATTTCCTTTCTCCAAAATATACACAGACAGTGTTTTATCTCCCTTCAGAAGGCTTATGAGCTAAATCAAAATACTTTGATAGATGATACATACCCTTAGAACCCAAGCAGGTGGTAAGTTTAGCACGATCTCCAAGAGTCAAAGTGAAATAGAAAAGCAAGCACACCCCATTCTACGATCCTGGGGGACCCATGAAAAGTCATTTGGTGGGGATATCTCGCCGTCCCTTAGGGTCCAGCCGATACCATGTGACCCCGTGTTCCTGCTTCCATTATTACCAGGTCTGTGGATCTGTAACCAGAAAACCTCAGGGATCTCCAGAAAGGGTATGGGCAGAGACTGAGCACAGCCACCACCCGATCTCCCCCATGCCAAGATTTTCCATGTAATGCTCCCCCCAATCAACATTTAGCCAGCCCTCACCCTGCACCAGCTCTACCCACAGGCAACCATCCCATTTACCTCCTGCTCATTGCAGAGGATAAATCAGAACAGAGGAATCAGAGAGTACCAAGCAAAAGTGGACCCGGTAACCCTCACTTAATTACAGTTCCAGGAACTAAAAGTTGCAAACGTTCTAACAGCTTTATTTAAATGCGGCTGGATAATGTCTGGAGTCAGTGTTTCTGAACTAGGTATCTCTTTGAGAACAAAAAGGGGGATGATACTCCTGGATGGTAGTGGCGCAACACCAAATTTCGGCAATATCAATATTAGTTGTTCAATTATCTTAGACGTTGGGTGCCTAGGTATGGGTCATCATCCCACCCCACAAATGATCCGTAGATCTAAAGATACTTATGAAACACCTATCACACCAGCTTAAAACATTCAACAAGAACACAATGTCACAAGTTAAATCCACAAGGTAAAAATCAGTTTGAATGAATGCATAAATCTTTTAATCCACAAGGCTTTCTCCAAGTCCAGCCAACACGTGTTTCGTCGTATGGTCAGGTACCCACTACTTCATCAGGGCTGATACTGAATCAGTGGTATACTGTGTGCCTTCTGGCTGGTTATACTTCCGACCCAGCCTCACACGGCTGGGTAGATAAACTTTCAAATCACGGGTCTGTCCCTATTATCACGCTTTAAATTGGTAATGCAATTATACAGCCCGTGAAGTGAAAAACAATCACCGCAACGAGTAGAGCCGGTCTCTCCGTTATTTGGAAGAACCTTCTTCCAAATAACAGAGAGACCGGCTCTACTTGTTGCGGTGATTGTTTTACTCTGAACTTCATAATACGAAGCTGGGGTGACGGCATTGATATTTATTACCTATGTGAGGAACAATTGAAACCTATACCATTTACGAATCGGATACAATCTTTTGATCTTGGTCGCTTCACGGGCTGTATAATTGCAGAACCCACCACTCTTGTCAGGATAAGGGAGTTACACACACACAAGATAACTCCTGCCCCTCCCCTTGGTAGCTTGGCAGAGCAGTCAGGCTTATCCCATAGACTATGTGTAAAGTGTTTGTGCAACACACACACACACCAGGGACACACTAGGCACACCACAAAAAGAGTCTCCACACAAGGTTATAGAAAAAAAATCCTTTGTATTATACACAAAACACATTAGACGACAATCACATAAATCACTGCGCCACTAGGCACTTGTCATTAAAATGCAAAGATCATAGCTCGCTTCACCATAAGGCAATTGTCATACATGTAATAGTGAATGCCCTCATATCGAAGACTTATAAGGTGCACACGTCATCAAAAGAATAGGCATAACATCACAGAGCACTCAAATAAATTGCACAGGTCATAACATCATGCAAACTGCCATCATTGGGCATATTATGCCATTTCTGATACCAATACTTTTATAAACATGCAGGACACCACATTAGAGCACAAAATGCAGTAGTTGGGGTACAAATCAAAAACAAATTACATCAGGGCAGGAACATGCCCTCGTACCAGACATGAGTCAAGAATGCAGCATCCTAAAGCTCCTAAATCCCCAACCCATCACCGTGAAGAAAATAAATAAATACCCCAGATCACCCAGCCTCTCTTGACATCGATGGAGTAACAACCAGAAGCCCACATAGGCCTCGGTACCAATCCCATGTTAGCCCATGGGACAGATGGCCTTTCAGTAGTAAAAAACGAAATGCACAGTATTTCACTATCAACATCATACACATAAGTACATGTCCTCCCTTTCACATACACTACACACTGCCAATGGGGGTACCTTTGGCCTACCATAGGGGTACCTTACATGTAAGAAAAGGGAAGGGTTGGGCATGGCAGATAGGTGCACTTGCCAGGTCAGCATGGCAGTCTACAACTGCGCGCGCAGACACTGCAATTGCAGGTCTGAGTTACACTTACAGGGCTACCCATTTGGGTAGCACATCTAGTGCTGCAAGCCCTCTAGTAGCATTTGATTTACAGGCCCTGGGCACACACCGTGCCTTTTTCTAGGGATTTAGTAGTACATCAAATGTGCCAGTTCTGAATAACCAATCAAATCATACCTTATACGGGGAGCATATGCACTTCAGCACTGATTAGCCATCGCACAGTGACCAGAATCCTATAAACAACAAAAGCAGGGTCAGAAACATAGGAGGCGAAAGGCAAACAGCTTCAGGATAAATCTTCAAAAGGGCCAGGTCTACAGTACTTCCTCTTTGGAGACATTTAGGATCTCACCGTTTCAGTGTGTGGCCTTGCACCTGTGTGGTATTCTGGTTTGGATGCCATGTACCTTCCTGTCTTGCTGCTCAGCCTATGTGGATGAATGGTTGAATGTTGGAGTGTGTGATGTAATATAGAATGTGTGGGATGCCTGGTAGATGGATGAAAGTTGGGAGAGAGGGCTGAGCAGCAAGAAAGCTGCTCCTGGTGGGGCTTTAATGATTCTGTGAGTAGAACTAATCTTCATCAATAAACCTACTTAAATCATCACATCTCGGCTGCAGCCTATCTTATTACATTTGGCGACGATTGGACTGATGTTTAATGAGGGCCCGTCAAGCCATCTCTACTTTCCTTCAGTTTAACTGTACAATTTGAAAAGGTCAGCGTGTGACTGCCAACGCATTCAATCTTACCTTGCTTCATGGCGTCACTTAAATTCTGCAGTCTTCGGAGCAACTCTCGTGCGATCGCCACCGCACTCTACCTCACATTGTCTATGGCGTCACTTGGATTCTGTGGAGCATTCCTCTGCCGTGAGCCACCCGGCTCACCGTCAAAAACGTGCCGCCATCTTAAGTTAAAGACATTGGATTTATTTAAGCACAGTGCGCATCATCTCAGCGTTGCGCACGCTAAACTTGAATTAATTAAATAAAGCGTGTTTTATTTCAGCAATGCGCATGCTAAACAAAGTCCTTATTTAATTCAGCACATCTAAGTCCAGCGAGGCGCACACTATAATTATATGCGTATTTTGTTCGTCAGTTCGCGTTATTACATTTGGCAGCCCGTGTAAGTACTTTTACATACTTTCTTGCCTTCTATTGCTGCACTTCAGAATTCATCTTCAATTAAATACCGGTGACATTTTACAAGGCATTTGTTCAGTCCCTGTTCCGGTGCATGATTCTTTACTCATTTTCAGACCACGGTGTCTACTTTATTTATTTTATTTTATTGTGTTCTGAGGGACATTATTTCTACTTTTCTAATGGTTGACACGTCATTCTACGGTAATCTAATTGTACACTGATGTCATATTATTGTATCCCTTATTGTAATGTTCTTTATGCATTTTTCACAGATTTGATTCCTGGTTTAAACATACATTTGCATTAACAGTCTATGCAGCGATAGGAAGTATGGGTTTTTGCATATTTAATATTACAGTTAAAATGTCATTGGAGCATGGTATTTTTCTACTGTTTTACCGGTGGAATCCATTTCTACCAATATGATTCATTTGGGAAGTTTCATTATTTAAAGTATCCGGTTATTAGCCCGTGTTTTTCCAGCTTAGGATGAATACGTTACCTACATATTCTGAAAATTACCTAACTGATATGGTTGTCCACAATGTTTCTTATTAATTTCTGTAGGTGAAGATGTTGCCTTTTGGATTTCTGACCTTTAGTACACAATGTAATTTAATTTAATTTACAGTGCTATGCATTATCATATTAGCATGTGAAGAACTGAAATCTTCATTCTCAGGGGTCTCACTAATACAAAAGAACTTGGCACAGAAGCTGAAATATCAAAAGACATCTTTATTAAACTTAATAATTGAGGCCACGTCACACAGAAGCCGCAGCAACCGAATGAGGTGGTCTAAAAAGTACAAAACACAGAGGCCTTTTATATGTTTAGAATTACAAACTCAGCATCAAAGAAAGGGGCAGTCCTAGCTTCTGCAAGCATACAAAATACCTAATATGGACATACAAGATCTGCAAAATATTAGCCAATAGAAAAACATCATGTAACCAGAATGTTCGCTTACGTCGTGTTTCTGCCCAACCCATAAGTTAATCAATTACAGCACTTATAAGTCAATCAGTAATGGCAGAACTTGTCTGTATGCAGTTAGGCCCGCTAGTGTCTGAGATTGCTTTCAAAGCAAGAACAGAAGGGGGGTTTTCTACACCTTGCAGTCCAAGGGGCAGAAATACTTCATGAATAGAGCAGCCTGTGTAAAGGCAACACAAATTGATGACAAATGTAAGATGCAGTCAAAATTAAAGAACCTCAGACCTCCCTTTTGCCATTACACAGGCAAATCCTAATTCCTTGCTTAGGCGAGCATTCTACTCATTTCATAAAAACAGATATATGTAAGCTATCAGCAGGAATACAAAAAGAACAAAACATTCAACATTTAGATAGCAGAAGAAAGCAATGACCACTATTACAAACAGGATTATAATTTTTCACAACCCTAAGCAGAAAGCAAATCCTAAAATGATCTAGTAACATTTTTATGGCTCCTATGCATTTCAGTAACCCATCACATGTTCAGGTGAAACAGTGGTGATTCTCATCAACGCTCTGAGGTGAAAAGGGGGATATTCTTCCACAGAAAATGGATTTTATTCTGCTTTTACTAAACAGAATAGTACTTTAAAATAATGCTAGCAAAACAAGAATCAGTCTCCCAACAACCATTCTATGTAAGCTCACATGAAATACCCAGAGTCCGTCAAAGCCTCTTGTAGCAGGCTTCTATTGTCCATAAAATCCTGTTTCTGTTGTTCTCTTCCGCATGGGCCTCTTCATTCAGGCCTTTCATGATCCGTTGGAGTGCCCTCCTGGCAAACACTCATAGCTCATTCGAAAGTCTCAATGTCTCAATGCAGTGCACCAATATTTCCTGTGCTGCAGGCACTACAAGTAGTGTGCTCTCCATTGATCAAGGGCACAGATCATTTCATGCAGATCCAAGTACTATTAATCGGGAAAGAGCAACAGACTGTCACTCTCAGCAACACTATCAGGCTCCAACACTCTCTATTCAGTGTCAGAGGATACTCAGGCTGCTCTTTCATGGGCACCATAATGTAGTGCCTTTTGCCAATCTCAAATCCTCCGGTGCACTGCACTTCCATTGGAGCAAAGGAAAAGGGGTTGTGTGGCCAAAAACTCAGGCCAAGGGGCTCAAGGGACTGCACACTGTCAGAGGTTAACCAGCACATGACAGGCGCTCTATTGCACAGCAATTTTGTGGCAAAACCAGCTCCTCCTTCTTTTCTGATGTTCAACGCCTACTGATGAAGCAAGTACAATAGTTGGAGATATCACTGATGGCACGCTGGCGATCGCTTGTCTGGGTGCTGGGGCCAAGGTATGTAGCCCTCATCTGTAGCTGACACTGATGAGAATTACCGTTCTGCAGGGTATCATTCTTCCTTTGACTCTGGAAGATCCTGCAGAACCTAGTGACGTAGGAAATGTAACAGTTATTTCCTTCAATTCAAGTACAAAAACAGTTCATTGTATAACAAGGGACTGCAAGCAAGTGGCCTGCAATCTTTAAAGGAGTGGCCATAGTCATGGGACATTTCTGGTCTAGAACACACTGTTATTCTCAAAGGCAATACAAAAACAAAGGCAATAAGCAAAACAGTGCCTCTGATTTCTTCAATTGGGTTTCCATATGAGAGCATATCCTCTACCATCTAAGGGTAGACAGCTACATGGGAATTCTATCTGAACGGATGTTCTCACACATAGTGGCATTGTCTAATGTGGCAAACACATTTTTTTTCTCTAAATGATTACATATAGGTGTTCCTAAATTCCTTATCTAAAACATTTCAAAAGAGAAATTACATGATACAGATTATCAGGGACATGTATATACCTCCCTTTAATAATTGTGCATCAGGTGGACTATGCAATACAAAAGCTAATGATTAAAATGTGGAAACAAAAGACAAGAACTAGAGAGTCCTGGTATTTCCATTATTTAAAATACATCTGGTCCATCAAAAATTAAAGCAGCAGAAAAAAAGGAACTAAAAACCAAATTAGAATAGGCATTGAATTTGCCATATTAAAAAAGAAAACGTAAGGTGTCTCCTATTGAGGTGGAAAACTTGTCTTACTATAGTATTGAGTCAGTTAACCAGTCCATCACTACCCTAACAGTCAGACTCAAAGCATCAGAGTAGGCCTAAAGAAAATGTTGAAAACCAGAATGGTCATACAAAAGGGAATTATACATAATATGGGGGTCCCTAGTATATCACTGCATTCTGGAAGTGTGAACCTGAACACTACATCAACTAGTGAAAGGAATTTGGAAAAGGGAAATGGGACTAGGTAAAAATGAAGCCTTGTTTCCTTTATGGTACAAAGCCATACACTACTTGGGAAGCAGAACAAAACTGACTAATGTAATATAGAAATTAGGTCACCATGTACAAGAGTCACAAATCTATAATTTATCCTTAGGTCCAATCAAGGATACATAATTTTTAGGGCTGTCTGTTCCTTTAAGGGAAGAGGACAGTATCGTGACTAGATGACACACTTTGATTCTGTATATCTCTTTTTTATTTTCCTTCAAATACCATTAAAGCCAAATTTGACATACACTGGTGAAGTGTTGTCTTGATTTGCTCACAGCATGAAAAAGCATATCCGTGAAATTTAGTATCAGCGCAAAAAAACAACAAAAAACACACATATGCCAAGCCATCAGATATACGCGCTGTATATCAAGCACAAAAAAACATAGACAAAACAATAGCACATGTAAATAAGCGGTGACACACAACACTATTGCATGCCCTTTTATGCACTGTGAACCTGCAGCTCAAAACAGAATATTCAAGCCTGCTTAATTTGTCAGGCTTAAAATCCTCACCCTCCTTTTGACAGCAAATCACCAGGTAGTGGACATTTGGCTGTCAAACACAGTTAACTGTGTCGTTTCTGACACACAGGACCAGCAGGAACAATTCATAAAAGGATAAAATGCAAAAATATGTAAAACGCACAAACATTTCTGCACATAACACACAAAATATCAACTGTAACAACCATCTTTTGAAAGCATGCTAAACCTTTTTAAATTTCAAAAAACTTTTTCACAGACACTCTGCGTGTCCCATGCGCCAACACCCTTTGAGGCCCTGCTTTTCCAAGCAATAATGTCTCCATCTCTTTACACTTACTCCTATCCTACCTCACTGACCTTAAAGTCAAAATCTGCCTTGCGGGCTCCTCAGCTCTCTATTTCTTCCTCACTCTAAGGCTGAAAAAGGACAAAAAAAACCCTTCCCAACTCTTTCTAACCTGCAATAACCAACCCTATTTAAAAACACATGATATAGATATTACTCCTGTTAGGGGCTACAATTTATTTCTATACTTAGAGTCAAGTCAAAAATCACTTTATTCGATTAAATAAAAATCATAAAAGTATGCTATACAGATACATAAAAACATCATACAAAACTTTAAAAATACTGTACATTTTAAAATACATTAACAGTACATATAAAATGACCTAGCGCACAGGGGTTACATTGTTGTCTTTAAATAATTCATGAGCCCGTTTTTAAAAATATATGAAAGATGGATCAAAGCTTAAAAATCAAGTCATACTACCGGGTATGGACATACATTTACATTAGCTCCATCTAGACTCATATGAGATCTCTTCCGTCTAGCACGAATAGAAGCAATTAAAAAATTGGCTACACAAAACATCACTCGGTGATTTTCCATTAATTGTAGGAACAACAATGCAGGTTTCACCTGTAAAAACCCCATTTCCCTTAACAGAGGCTTGATGTACTTTATCCTACCTTCCGAGAAGAAAGGGCAAAAAAAGATAAAATGTGACAAATCCTGGTCGGAAAAATTATCGCATTCACATGGAGCATTTTCCATTGGCGTGCACCAATTTTCATATTTACCCAACAGAAAATGTGCCTGATTGAATCTAAATTTGGTTAGCAACCAACGGTGGTAAGGACGTGTGACAACAGTCAGATATGGTTGCATTGACATTGAACTGATCAACAAAAAATGTGATCTTACTGTCGGTTTAGAAATTTCAATCGACTCACGCTCCATTTCACGGGACCTAATGAAATTCTGTTTTACCCAGTTTATGTCATCTTTGTTCAAATTTTCCGGGTGTAGGTATAATTCCGGGCGACCCAGGAGTGCGGTAGATGTTTTGATGTGTGCCAACCACTTAATATCAGCCACTCTATCCCGCCCCAGACAGTCCTTAATAATTTTATGGTTCAGTGTTAGTTTGGGGTTAAGCCATGTCCTGATCCATAACAAAAGCGGTGCCATGTTTAGCATGTCCGCAATATAGCCCATGCCCAGCTCTACATGGACCGCAAATGAGGAAGTGGATTGGGGAAGGCCTAGGAGAGCTCGCAAAAATGTGTTTTCCTCTCTCTGGATCAAAGTTAGGTCTTTATAACCCCAGATTGCTGCCCCATACCTGGCTATGGCCATAGTTTTGGCTCTGTAAATCGCCAAAATGGCCTCAGGAGGCTTCCCACCCAATCTTTTTGCGAAACCAAGTATTGCAGCCGATGACTTTTTCACTGCTGCTCTTTTATTTGCCACTTGGGGGGCCCAGCTGCCCAAGTCATCAAACACTACACCCAGATATGTGAAAATTTTTACTTTTGATATTACTGAGCCATTGCACAAGAGCGTCTTGGTATTATTCCTCCCTTTCCCCACAAACATCACATGCGATTTCTCCACATTAATTACAAGTTCCAGGTTTTGCATAAAAGTCCCAAAGGAGTTTAAAAGGCGTTGCAAACCTATGGGAGTCCTTGACAACAGCACCGTATCATCAGCATATAATAATACTGGTAATTTAGTACCCCCCATACATGGGACGTCTGCAGATGCCGCCGCCAAATTTACACTTAATGCATTAATGTATAAGGAAAATAATATTGGGGCCAAGATACACCCCTGACGTACTCCCCTCCCGGATTTAAAGTCAGCCGTGCACTTCCCATCTTGTGACATGCGTATAGCCGCTTTCAGGTCCCTATGCAGATCAGCCATGAAGTACACCAATGCCTGGTCTAGGCCCATATCCAGGAGCATAGTCCACAGCTTTGACCTATTCACTAGGTCAAAAGCTGTGGACAAGTCCATAAACGCTAAATAGATTGACCCCTCTGCAGCCACCGTGTATTTGCTGACTATTAGTTGTAAATTGAGGCACTGATCCTCAGTGCCTCTACCAGATCTGAAACCATACTGTGCATCGCACAAGATGTCATTATTTGCTTCCCATGATACAATCTTATTTAAGATCACTTTCCCTAATATTTTAAAGGACGAATCCAACAATGATATCGGCCTATAACATCTTGCATCCCCCCTCTGGCCCTTCTTGAAGATGGGGACTATTATAGACCATGACCAGGTCTTAGGCAGTCTATTTTTATCTATGCTGGCTCTATTAAAAATATTTGTAAGGGCGATTGACCATATTGAGGGGTTGGATTTATACATGTCTGCAGGGACCCCATCTGGGCCCGGGGCCTTATGGGCAGTTGTATCTTCAATAGCCTTCAGGACTTCCTTAATGGTGAACCGCAAAGGTGACCCTGGGTGTTCATTTAATGATGGTACAAATGGGTCTATCTGGAGATTACTCCCATATATTTTTTCGAAGTGAAGCAGCCAGTCTTTTTCAGATATATTTAATTCCATCGGAGAGTTATCATTCTCGCTGAACAAGGGAGTATTAATGATTCCCCAGAATTTGGAACTATCCTTCAGGGTGGCTCTGTCATAGAGTGAGTCCCAAGCCTTATTCTTTATCTCTTTCTTACGTGTCTCTACAACAGATTTATAATTTTTCCTTAGTCTAGCCACCAATTCGGTGTCCCTGGGTAACTTTTTTAATGCTATCAATAAAGCTCTGTGGGCCTTTGAGCAATTAGCATCAAACCACCCATGCAGTTTTTGCTCCTTATGTTTCATGTTAGATGTTAGCATCAAGCTTACTTGTTTACAGATATTATCGAAAGAGGTAATAATGTCACCTCCAAACCTAAGAGGGTCCAGACAGGTGTTGATTTCATCTCCCACCTTCTCAGTAAGTTCACAGAAAAAATCCTCTGGGATAATTTTGTCCCACTTAACCCGCCTCCCCTGATCTTGCACAGATAAATCCGTATGGGGGGTGGACTTTGCAATTATAGCAAGTATCGCCAAATTTTGATTACTTAGTTCCATAACTACCGGGTTATGGTCGCTAAAAGCAGTTTGTACAGCATTATAAAAAATAACATTTTGTAACAAACCTGGGGAAACAATTATAAAGTCAATAACAGAGTTTGAGTCTCTTGCGCTATAAGTGGCTACCCGTTCATTTGGGTCAATAAACTCAGGCTCAGATAAATCAATATCAGACAGTAGTTCTTCTAACGCAACCCCCTTTATAGAGTGCTCAAAATGAGATTGAGGGAGATAATCCATATCTGAGTAGGCCCTGTACTGACAATTTTGCTGGCACAAATGTATGTTAAAATCCCCAAGCACAATTAAATGAAAAAAAGTGATTTGGCTTTGCTTATATGTAGTTAAAAATTTTGCTAGAACGTTAATATTTTCATTACAGTGCGTACCCTGGGGTGCATTATAGAAATTCACATAGAGTATCTTAACGTTATTAGGTAAGGTTATTTCTATACTTAGATTATTAAAACAGTTACTGTGAATAATTCGCAGAACATAATAACATAATAACACATATACCAGTTTTTAGACCAAATGCTTGTTTGCAATGGTACTCATTTCATCAACCTTAAAAGGATGAAAGTCTCAGTTTAAGTCCAGCAAAAGTTAAAACCTTCCACCCTGATATTAAACTCAAACCTCTACACCAGGCACATTGGCTCATTGACTTATTTAAAAGGAAACCCAAATGGGAACAACCTGCAAATTTGTATTATACCTAAATGTATGCATTTACTGAAGAAGCCTAAAGCACTTTTAAAGCTATTGTAAATGGCAAAAATGCCCAAAATTCAACTTTGCTATTTGGGGCACTTAAAAATAAATATCCTATAATAATGTTACTTATTAATCATTCTCAGAATGTTCTTTACACATTGCAGATATTGCACATTAACATATCTCCTGCAAATCCTGAGAAAAATTGATTTTTCACGCCTGCGTCAAGTGAAATTCTATATGCTAATGTTCTCATTATGCAGTGTACCATACCTTAAATTTAATTATAATGCTAGGAGGTCACAGTATGAGCATTAAGCTTCATGAATAGTAAAAAACGAATTTTGTAGCACTTACTTTTATAATTCAATCAGTTTTGAGAATTCCACATATTAAGGCTCTGTAATTCCTCGAATCTGACTTCATTTTCTTTTCTCTTTTTTTTTGTGCTCTGTGCCACGTGGGCCGACGAACAAAGTGGCCTGGCCTCCCAAGGTCATGTATACATTAACCAGATTAAACTGTAAGAAACTAATTTCTTCACCCGAAACTGACCTGCAAAACCAATTATCCTGATTGATCTTTATCTGAGATTGCCAATCAATGTTCAAGACATCGTTACCTTTTAGTTTCCTTGCACTTGCCCTATCTTGTTTCAGCATCTGTTACGGTTTCTTTCTTTTTAAATGTTTCTTTCACTACATAGGTTAATTATTACTTAGGAACTGAGCCAAGAATATACTTACAGAAATGCTTAAAGAGAGGAAAACCCTTAATTAAAATGTCTTCCTATAATACAAAATAATGAACCTTAGTTTTAGAACCTTTTTAAAACAACATTCTGAAATGCAATATTTCACCCGTGCAACTGAGGGCAAAATCCTGGTTGAACAAATATTCCTGTTTATGTAGCTTGCCTGTGAATGTTTTCTAACATGGCCAGCTGGCAGTCTTTTCAAACTAAAACATATCAATGCGTGTTCTATATTATTTTGAGTTCAGCAGGAATTTACTTCAGCTGATCTGTTTGCCTGTTAATACCTAACACAATGTATCTAAAGAAAATGCTGTAAGTTTATTTATTTTTTGCAAAACACCCAATTTCATTTTTGAGGGCTTTTTATTCCTGGTGAATGTGAATTTACATTTTAATTTTTAAACATTTAGACATCTTGCTTAATAGACTGAAAACATCAAGAAAAAACACAAACACACATTTGAGCTCATTTCAGACATAAACAGAAAGCAGGTCAAACACTCAGGACACACAATACGGCGCACCATGCATTTCGTGAATAGCGCCAACGCTATTTACTTAAAGAAATTGCACTTATGGGAAAACCAAAGAGACATTTAAACACACATTTAACCCACAAACCAATACTCAGGACAGAAATAAAGGACAGCACAGAGACTGTACTTAAACCAAACCATTTGTAAATACTAGTTGTAAGTCAGAAAACAGAAATACTACATCAATAGAGCAGCCTGTGTAAAGGCAACACAAATTGATGACAAATGTAAGATGCAGTCAAAATTAAAGAACCTCACATGTGACTTTTCACCTTTCTTCAATTTACTGCCTGTGGAGTTGTCACCCTTGTGTTTTCTAACTGTTATTAATTCTATAGTATTTCGCACGTGACTTTACACCTTTTGCTTAAAATGTTTGCAAGTGGATTGGTCACCTACACATTTTAGTGTAATATGTTTTATTTTAAATTATAGAACTTTGGGGGCGTGGCCAAGATGGCGACCTGACCAGACGTCCTTTCATGGGCTCCCCGACCCTGAACCCCATATTACTCCTTCATTTGCAAAATACCCCCTCAGAACTGACCGATTCCACTTTGCTGCGTTTGGTGATACAGCAAGAAGCGCTTGCCCAGTATATGGCGAAGGAGATGACAGCTGGAACCCCTTTCTGATCCTCCGCGGCGCACCTACGAGGGGCGGCTGTCATGGCGGCGACGGCCTGAAACGACCCGACGTGTCGGAACATTATCCTGCACCCGACCGCAGAGCAGTGGGATGCAACGGCATACCTGGGGGCGGAGACCAGAGCCCGACATTGGCAGTTGGTGTTGGGGCGCCTGGGTCCACCAGAGGTTGTGACTTGTGGTGGCCTGGCCTCCCGGACGTGCCTGGCCCTGGAGTGAAGCCTCTGGTCTCGGGACTGGCCCGGCCCTGAGAGAAGCCCTGCTGACCATCACTCACTTGGGTGAGAGCCCCCTGCTGTGTGCCCGATTGGTGTGGCCGCTCTCTAGTGCACAGTAGCAACATACCCCCGGCTTTGGGCCTACCCCCGGTACAGGAAAGAATCACCCTTACCGCGTAGATCCGACGTCCGAGCTCCGGAGGGAAGGCAAGAGACTTTTCCAATCCGAGGCAGACCTCCCCCCTGGTGTGCGCGGCACTGAGGGATGGCGGCGGGCAGAGAGGCCTGCGCATGCAGCACGGGAGGCCTTCAAAATGTAACCCCCGGCTCTGGGCCAAGCGCAACATCGGAGGGGACGGGCTTTCAACCAACGCGTCTGGAGACTGGGCCCTCCCCGCAACAACCGCGCACCCGGCACTTTGTGACCCTGTTGCTGTTGAGCCGGGAGGACTAACCCTTCACCATTAACGCAACGGCCCTGCCTTAGAGTGGAAGGCCCAGGCACCACCAGCACTGAGGGGGACTAGAGATTCTCCACAGCACCAGCACGCGGTACGGGCTCCACCATGGATTGACTCCCGACGTACCTGCTTGCTGCACTGCAGCGGACCTGCTCCCGGAGGCCCAGGCCTAGAGGAGACGCCGGCTGGTTCTTAACGGGGGTCGGCCACACCTTTCTAGACTGACTAGGGCACTGAAAGAGACTGGGCTGCGCTGCAGCGGCCCCATGGATGGCATAGGACCCCGCGGTCCTCGAGATCCCTGAACCCGGCAGCGGCATGGCTAGCGGGGGGCGCAAGGGCAATCACACGATACCCGACATGCTCAGCAAAAACGTCCCAAAAGGGGGGAAAACCTAGGCGCCCCCCCTCGCCATCGACCGACACCACTGGGCAACATCGAGAGGAAGGAGAGGCGCCCATAACGAGGACTTTCCTGGATTCCATTTGTAATACCCTACGGGACGATTTCCAGGCCCTGAAGCAAGACTTAGCTGTGGTGCAGTGAGAGCTACGCAGGGGCATTGACGGGCTGGGCGAGAGAGTGGCTGCAGTGTAAGACGCTGACCACACCCGCAGTGAAGAGCTAGCTCACCTTCACAGGAGGTCCTTCTCCTTCAAGAACAACAGGTGGACCTACAGGCGCACGCGTAGGACTTCGAGAACCGTTCCCAGAGGAACAACATTTGGGTCCGGGGGTACCGTCAAAAGCGGGGGGGGAATAGCGTCACATGCTACCTGTGGGACCTCTTCAGAGACATACTTGGGGAACCACCTGAATTCGTCATCCGCATTGACCGTGCACACAGGATGGGCCTGGGGAAGTGCGTGCCGGCCCCACCGCCGGACATCCTAGCATACCTTCCAGAATTCCCCCTGAAGGAACGGATTTTGCAGGTGGCCTCCCAGAAGCAGCCTCTACAATTCCGGGGCAACTCCATCACCCTGTTCCAGGACTTATCAGCCATCACGCTGCAGAAGAGGCAAACTTTCAAAGTGGTAACAACATTTCTACGCGACAATAAGGTACCATACTCCTGAGGTCATCCATTTCGCCTCATCTTCAAATGGCAGGGGTCTTTGCACCAACTCCACTCTCTTAGCGAAACATGCGCTCTACTGAAACTCGACCTGCCGGACGACAAGGAGTCCGGGGAGGCTTCCCCACGTAGATCGCAGGATGGGCCCGCACAGCACTCCCGCGATGGCTGGCAGCGAGTTCGCGGACAACGCCAATCGAATGCGCACCTCAAACCCGACCCAGAGAAATGGCCCTGGAGCAAGCAGCAGCCGTCTAAGAGGTGGTCAAGGACACCACAGCTACTTCCTAAGAGGCCTTGATTTGGGGGGGCGCCTTTAACGCTTTGCTTTGACGGGTGGGAGTGGCCGGGGAGCCAGAGGGGTTGCCACTGCCACGCTTTCCTACATGATGACATCCTACGGACCTGAACTTCGTTCCGACAGGCCCGAGACTATGGTTTGCATTTGGGTTTTTCAAGTTGGGGTGGGGGTGGGGGGATGGGGGTTGGAGTTGGGGGAGATGGTTGAGGATTCTGAAGTTGGGGTTAGGGTGGGCACCGGGAGGGGGGTGAGGGGGTCTGTGGAGGGGGTGGGTCGTCCAGTGCTCTATACAGGTCTCAGATCCCCGGGATACGATTCCACGCCAAGCGCCGCCCCGGCGGGGAACAGCGTTTTAGACTCCACTGTCCCACATGCCACCTACAACCTTTAAGATTTTGACCCTTAATGTCCGGGGCTTAAATAACCCAGTAAAACGGCGCGCAATACTGTCCCACCGGGAAAGCACCCAGGCAGATATTTGCTTATTACAAGAAACTCATCTGCTATCCCGTGACTGCCACCGTCTCCGTTCACACAAATTCCCGACTCAACTCTTTTCTTCTGGCAACAACAAGACAGCGGGGGTGGCGATTCTTGTGACACTGCATTTAAAGGGGGAGGTTCTACACAAATGCGCAGAACAGAAGGGGAGGCTGCTGGCATACCGATTTAGGATAGGGGGCCTCAGGTTTACGGTTGGGTCCCTATATAGCCCTAACGAGAACCAGGAGCACTTTTTACACTCGGCCTTGACAGACGTTACGGACACGCCAGATAGAAATATCGTGCTTGGGGGGACCTCAACATTGTCTTGACACTGTCCTGGTGTAGGGACCGGATGGCGGACCTTGATCTTCACGATCTCTGGTGCAGTACACACCCCAGGGATAGGGAATATTCATCCTACTCCAATGCTCATAAAACATACTCCAGGCTGGCCCATCTCCTGGTCACGGGACCTGTGTGCACCTTGGTTACCGCGACGGAGATGGGAGTTATCTCCCTGTCAGACCATGCGCCAGTATCCACCACAATCCAGTTGCCACCGATGTCATACCCCCCTGGGTCTGGCGTCTCAGAGACACCTTATTGCATAAAAAAGCGGTGGTGACACGCATCCAGGACGCTATCCGCGTCTACCTCTCTCACAACGCCAACACCGACACCTCCTTGGCGACTCAATGGGCGGCCATGAAGATTGTAATCAGAGGAGAATTTCTGGCCCTTTCCACTGCCGAAAATAGGGATCGGCAATGCAAACGAGACGAGCTCGCCCAGCGGGTGCGCGAACTCGAACAAATGCATCAACGCACGGGAGCTCCCAGAATCTGGAAGCAACTTAAAGTGGCGAGGAAACTCCTAGCGGCCCTGGACATGGACCAGGCAGAGTATGCAGCACTGCGATTGCGGCACGCCTACTATACCGGAGGGGACAAGTGTGGCCGTCTACTGGCAAATAGGCTTCGGGTGGCACGCCAACGGCACTTGGTGAAAGAACTCTCTGGGCCTGATGGGTCCATGATCACAGAGGATGCCCAAATCGCGGACACCTTCCGCAGCTTCTATGTGGCTCTTTACACAGGTAGCCCTTTGGACGACCTGACAGCAGCGGAATACCTAGACTTGTTCGCTCTTCCTTCCCTGACTCCCTAACAGGCGGAATACCTAGACAGGGATATCCGCATTGAGGTTGTGATCTCCGCCATTGCCAAACTAAAACATGGGAAGGCCCCAGGGCCGGACGGCTACATGTCCCTCTTTTACAAAACATTTTGCATGACGATGGTACTGATTCCCACTCGCCTTTTCAATTCCTTTTCAGCACCAGGCGCCATTCCACCTGACCTGGTGCGGGTGTCCCTTACAGTCATTCCCAAGCCCGGAAAAGGCAGAACCAAGTGCGGCTCCTATAGGCCGATATCACTCCTGAATGTGGATCTTAAGTTATATATCGGAATCCTGGCAGCTCGACTGGCCCCCCACCTGCCGGGACTCATAGACCCAGACCAGGCGGGGTTTATCCCCGGGCGACAGACGGTGGATAACACCAAAAGGATTGGCCATCTCATAGAAAAAGCCTTCCGGATCCCTGGGGAGAGGTTGATGCTAGCAGTGGACGCTGAAAAGGCGTTTGACCGAGTACATTGGCCATACCAAGAAAGGGTCCTAATGAAAGTCGGTATTGGGGAAAAAGTTTGCTCACTCATATTTAATTGTTACAAATTCCCCACGGCAGTGGTGCGCGTGAATGGTTGCAGCTCGCAGAACTTCTCCATCGAGAGGGGCACGAGACAGGGGTGCCGGCTGTCGCCCCTACTCTTTGCCTTATATATGGAGCCATTCGCCCAGAGGATCCGCCAGACCGCAGCGGCAACAGGGGTGAAGTTTGGCAGTTTCACCCACACCATCAGTCTCTATGTAAACGATGTCATACTGTCGCTAGAGACTCCGCGAACGGCCCACCCGGCCTGCATCGTGGAGATAGACACTTTCGCAAAGATTGCGGGATTCAAAATGAACTTAGACAAACCCGTAGCTCTGGATCTGTCCCTCGCCCCTGCCACCAGAACTTTCTTACAGGACCTCTTCCCCCTACAATGGTCATTAAACCTTGTGCCGTACCTGGGGATCCAGCTGGCCCCTACTTTGCCGGCCATGGTGAGGGCCAACTATGCTACACTCCAGGGGAAGATACAAGAGGAGTTGAGACGTTGGAGGCACGGCACCCTTTCTTGGCTAGGTAGAATTGCCGCAATCAAAATGACCGTCCTCCCCCAAATTCTCTATCTATTAAGAGCACTACCACTACAGCCGCCTGTGGGCTGGATTCAGCAAACGCAGGCAGACCTTTCGCGCTTTATCTGGCAAGGTTGGAAGCCCAGACTAAAGAGAACACAGTCCACACTGGCTCCAGAGGCCGGGGGCTGGGGATACCGGACCTGCGCAAATACTTTCAGGCAGCACAACTACGCAATCTAGTAGAATGGAGCAAGTGGGAGTCAGACAAACACTAGCTCTTCCAGGACCAGGCAGTGGCAAGGCGCCCACTCCAGGAAATACCCTTCCTACGCAAAGCCCATCGACCCGCTAACTTATACGCTTCCTTTGTCACGAGAGTTCCCATGAAGGTGTGGGACGCTACTAACACCATACACGAGCTCACCACCTTCCCTTCACCGCTTAACCACTGGTCGATAACCCAGATTTTACTCCGGGGCTAGACAAAGGAGCCTTTACACACTGGCGGCCCGCGGGGTGTTCTTTGCTCTACCATATATATGGTCCAGACGGCGTCATTCCCTTCCCACACTTTAAACAGGAATACACATTACCAGAGACGGAACGGCTGTGCTACATGCAGGTCCGCCACTGGGCACTGCAACCACGAGTGAGAGAGACGGCTGACAGGAAACTCCTACCCTACGAACAGTGGCTTTTATCCCGCACCTCGGACACGAAACTTATATCCAATCTCTACAGATTCTTGCAACCACTGTCCACACACCTCCATAACCCAGGCAGGGAACACTGGGAACAGGAACTGGGTAGGCCGTTGAGTCATAAAGAATGGGACCAGATCTCGTACAGAGCTGGACACTCAGCATACCACACGGGGCTCACGGAGACACTAACTAAGGTATCTACATACTGGTATTATACCTCCGAACGGATACATGAAATGGACCGCAACAAACCCAAAACCTGTTGGCGGGCATGTGGGCATGTAGGCACATTATCACACATCTTGTGGGACTGTCCGCTTTTACACTCTTACTGGACGCAGTTGATAGATGACATTGACACCCATTTTATGACCGAGCTGCCTCGCTTCCCCGCCTACATTCTCCTGGGGATCCCTAACAGTTTGACATACCCCTTGCACTCCCGTAGGGGACGTCAGATTGCTATCGCCCTGGGCTCTGCGGTGCAGAATATCCTTACACACTGGCGCACTGCTACGGTCCCGTCACTTATGGGGTGGTTACATAGGCTGTGGCATGTGCTGGGGATGGAGAAGTTGTCACTTACCTTAGCTGGAGATATAGATCAGTTTGATGAATTTCGGCAGCCATTCCACTCCCTGTTGGTCACTGAATTTAAGGAAATAACCTGCCCGAGATATCTTCGCCTACTACGGCTCACTGCACCTGGAGGGGAGGATACCTAAACGGGCACCGCATGGGATGTCCTTCCAGGGTGGTGGCGGGGAGAAACGAAGTAGGATAGGCCTGAGCACTGGACGGAGGGAGGGGGGATGGGAGGGGCCGGGGAGTTTGGGGTTCGGGGGGGGGGTCCCAGAGGGAGTTTCCTCTCTTATTGCAGCACTGCCTTTACCGGTATAACTCTGCTGGCCGGATTACTTTTGGAATGTCATCAGGAGGGCTTCCGAGCCTCACACGCACTTCTAGCCATCGCAGATCCACATCCCATATGCAATGTATGTTCTGTTTCTTTGTGCTGCTTCAATAAAAATGATTTAAACCTAAATTATAGTACTTTGCATGTGACTTTCCATTTTACTTAAATTACAGCCGTGGATTAGTCACCTACATATTCCTATTTACAGTACGTTGTGCACACATTACTTAGTAGGAATCGTAATTAAGTTAAGTACCTCTTGTGGTTTTCATTTTTGCATTTTTTAAAAATTGTTGAGATCTCTGTTACCTTCGTCATGCTAGTCTGGCCAACTAGTATATCCTGTTGGTGGCATTGAATTCAATCTCTCGCATTCTCTTTAAAATTTTAGTGCGAAAATATGTAGAATCAATCATTCTCTGTTTGATTTGTAAAGGGGAAGAGGTGGTCATATTGAATTCATTTATGCATTCATTGAAACGCTCAATTTTACAATGTAAGTTTTCATTTTAGAATGACCATTCTCTATGTTCACATATTCATTTGTTTGCGTTCCGTTAAGGGGGAAGGTGGTGTGGTATTCTGGTTTGGATGCCATGTACCTTCCTGTCTTGCTGCTCAGCCTACGTGGATGAATGGTGGAATGTTGGAGTGTGTGATGTCATATAGAATGTGTGGGATGCCTGGTGGATGGATGACAGTTGGAGGAGAGGGCTGAGCAGCAAGAGAGCTGCTCCTGGTGGGGCTTTAATGATTCTGTGATTAGACCTAATCTTCATCAATACACCTACTTAAATCATCATTTCTCGGCTACAGCCTTTCTTATTACAACCTGACGGCCTTAAAGCTCTGTTCTAGATCACTGTTCCTCCCTCTCAATCTGATCTTATGCTTTCTTCCTCCTCAGTGGTATCAGACCCATGACAGAGCTTTATACTCTCGCTGTAGACACTCCATAACTGCCCATTAAAGTGCAAATTGCTTAGAAAAGCTTTAAGAAGCACCAGTCAGAAAATGGATCTCTTCGGCAACCAACTTGCCACTGCCTTTTTCCAAAGTACCCACCTTTCCTTGACTGAGGTCACCTGCCGTTTCCCATACCTAGATCATCTTGCTTGTCTCCCTACTATATGTTTTTAAAGACTTTAGCTGCTCTTGTGCCTTTGCCCACATGTCATCAATACCACTCCACAGTCCTGACACTGTGTTCTTGTTGTTACAGGTTCCTGGTAGCAGATTACTCGGATTATGCTTACCTCAATCATCACAGAGTCAAAAGTGGAGACAGTTACAACACGCGGCACTGGATTTGTACCAACGTGTCTCCATATGAAAGAAAGTATAAAAGAGAGAAAACTGTACCAAGTTTTCTTTAGGATTATTTAGGAAATGTATGGCGCACATGTACACAATTACAAATGAAAGGAATCCACGCTGTTTACAAAAACAGGTTTATGTCATGCAGGACACACTTGTGTCTCCTAGGAAAACATCAGCTGAGCTGCTGGGGACTAGAGTTGCATGATCCTGATTAGACACAATAAGGTCGAAATATGTGGAGGTGGAGGTTAATCAAGTGTATATCGATTTCATAATGGAGTTTTCTATAAATAATAACCATATCCATGTGCGTCTTATGATTACTTTTAAAAAGTTGACCTAGGTACAGTTAGGAAAGTTACTCTGACGATAGACAGCTTTACTCACACTATGGGATAAGGCCTTCGGAAGAACTGCTGCTGGTTTTGATATACTAATGCCAGGGAGGGCCATTCAGAAGCCCAGGACTTCTTCAGCCCCAAAGTTTTCATACTCTGAAGCAATCAATTAAGCATGTCCTTCTTAACAGGTATAATAGGTAATGGCCCGATGTGACTGGGTAAAGTTAATGTTGACCAGCTGGCAGTCAGTGAAAACTTGGACGATATATATATCCCAAAAAACAAAAGAAAAGTAGCATTCTATGTTTCTGGAGACAGTCCAGCTCAGGAGAAGTTGTTCTCCTATTAACGTTAATATTACAGAGAAGCAGTGTGTACTACACTAATAGATTCAAAGTTACACATTCACCAAAATGATATACTGCTCTTTTTAATTATAAATGTATGTTTCTCACAAAATATTTCATTTATTCACAATTCAATGTTTCAAAAACATGTTGTAATATTTCTACGATACTGGCTTTTTGGAAACTCACAATTAGCCTTTATAACATATTAACTAATAATGTGTTCCATGTTACACTCTGTAAAATGTCTTTTTTTACCAAATAATTCCCAGCTGTTTTCTATTTGAGCACCTGAGATCGCACATTAGAAACACAGTTGTTGGTGTTTCAGTTTCTAATTCTTCCACTGGACAAAATCCAAGCAAAATGAATTTGACCAGAGGAAACAATCAGACATGTGGTGGTCTGCATGCAGAACAGGAACGTTGGCTCACAATAAAGGCATTGCTCACCATGTGGCTTTTACTAACTCACCGAATATATGTGCAGTGTAAGACACATCTGTTGGCGGACAATTCTTGAAAAGATGCTTCAAGAGGCTTAATGCTTCAAGTCTGTGGTCCTTGAATGGCGGGGCTCAGCTGCTCTGTGGAAGATGCTCCTTACAGCCCCACGTGCTATAAGCTGCTGATCATTGACATTATGGCTGAGGAGAAGGCCACCTCATGCTTTACAGGATGGAGGATGGCACATTGAAAAGGAGAAACTGGTGGGCTTGGGAAAAGGGGCAAATACTCCTCCATACCCTTTAAAATAGATGTTTTATCATTGCTAAAATGGATACAATATAAGATAAGTGGGCAGTTATGAAAGCCTTCTCAAACTGCCCATCAGATGCCAATATACTGTACACATTTGTGCTGACGTATTTGTCTTCTGCAGGCACCGAATGTGGAATTGTTCACGCCGCAATTGAATTGAAAATAATGTTTATCATTATCTTTAGTGTGAGTTCTTGAAGTATGCTCTCCGTACTGCAAAGTCTGCCTTAGTCATGGACGTTACTACACCAGAGGGGATCCAGCGCTCTCATTGATACCACAAAAATAGCTTCATTACACAGAAAAGGGGCACAGATGTTGCCAATCCCTGCGCCAATTACTTTCTCTCCCTGAAAGGTGTACAGCTGCAGTATGTGTTAGATTTGTCTCTTGTTAACATAAGGATCCTCACTATGTGTGGCCCATGAATGGGAGGTACTGGGACACTGCAACTGAGTTCAGCGAAAGTGCTACTGGTAAGTGTTTCTCCCTCAATAGATTTCACCTGCTTCAAGCAGCAAAGTCTTCCTGTGGGAAAACATGGAAATGGTGCAGCAAGTCCAATTGTACAAAAACGAATCATTTCTGTTATTGTTCCTTGTCTGGAAATAATGGAACCTCCAGCAAGAGTATATCCGGGTCTGAGATAACAGGAAGGACTAATGGTCACTCTAAATTAGAGCCTTGGGTTCCTAGACATTGTTTTATCCTTCCTTTCAGTCTTTTTTATTGTTGGCCCAGTGCCTTCCCATGCACAGCTTAGCACGTAGTGGCACAGTGTACACGAAGAGTCCCTCGTGCACAGTATTAACTGCGTGTAATGCATGGCAAAGGTTTTAACGATGAATGATGCAATATGTCGGGTCTGGTACCCTGCAGGTATAACTGTTAGTGTGTGCATTATACAACTCTAAATACGCCCCCAATTTAAATATGTTTGTAAATGTATTAACAGCAATATTACACATTTTACATAATCAGGAGCAAATAGAACAACTCATTCTCCAATTAAAAAAATGACTATTATTCTGACATTGCTTTTTATCTACCCAGGGTAACATGTAGAATTATTGATGCATGCAAGGAAATGTCTCTTTGTGCATGATCAACCCCAAAATATAGACTGTTGCTGCTGGTTTTTCAACTCTGAAGGTGCACTGAGGCCTGCTAACCAAACCTCACTGCCAGTGCTCGGACCCTCAAAAGTGCGTGCTTGATTAGCTTATACTCACTGGGCCTAAGTTACCTTACAGATCCCTAGTATATGGAACTAGGGGTCCCCGGGGCCTGTAAGTTACATTGTCTCTTATGGTCTGCAGCATGTATTGTGCCTCCCTGGGTGTGACAAACGTGTTTCACAGCCTGCCACTGGTAGAACACTTTTAAGCTGCTAACTCAGGGCCCGATTCACAAAGGTAATGGTAGAGCTAAAGTATATGTTTATACCTAATGTCTAAGTTTAGACCTAAAGTTGTAACTTTACACCTCCAGTTAAAGTTTACACTTGAAGTCTAAGTTTAGACCTAAAGTTTAACTTAGACTAAAAGTGTAACTTTACTACTTTTCCATACTTACCAAGGTAAGTTCACTACTAGCAAACTTACTAGTAATAAAGTTAGGTTACTAGTAGTAAAATTAATAGCAGTAAAGTTATGAGTAGCAACTTGCCTCTGTGAGTACCAAAAAGTAGCAAAGTTTGACTTTTGGTATACGTTAGTCTTTAATTCTAAACTTAGACTTCAGGTTTAAACATATATTTCAGTGGTAAAGTTAAACTGGAGGTGCAAAGTTAGACTTTAGGTCTAAACTTAGAATTCAGGTCTAAAGTTAGACTTTTGGTCTAACTTTACCTTGTGAATTGGGCCCAGAGTTTTGTCATTTAAACCAATGATCTCCCTTTTCAATATATATGTCATCCCTCAGCTAAGCCTATTGTGTCTAAAGGCAAGGGGCTCTATATTGAAATCTAAGACATATATTTTTTATGTACTAACAGTAAAATACCAAATTGTAAATTTTACTGTGGAAAGGCTAGTAGCCCGATTGGTGAGTTCAGGGTTACACGCTGACAACTTGACTGTACTAACACCTGAAATGGACTTCCAAAGTAGATACTTCAGGGTATCAAAAGAATCACCACATTAAACCCTGCATCAAGCCTAAGTCAAATGTTATGGACTTTTGAGTAATAGCAACTTTTAGAAAGATGCCCCTCTTTTGCCCATGTTTTGCAGGGGCTATTCACAGATGTTGGCCGAAAGACAGCCTTTTGCCCTCCTGTGTATGGAGGTGCAGACGACTCCCAGTAAAGAATGCAATAGAGGCCTGTCATTAGAAGAGGTGTTATTGCTCCCTGGCAGGAAGCCACACATGGTGTGACCCCAAAAGGTGAGCTTCAAAGGGGGAGGCGCCATTGATGGGCAAATGGGGACACTCATGAGAGGGGTTGCTCCCTATTAGAGAGTTTGGCATTTGGGACAGAGAGTGGAAAACAGTTGCCAAACCATTTTTCTTCTGGGCTCGTAGCCCCCAAGAAGGCACACTTATAGGGTGGAATACCAAGCTCCACACCCCAGGTGATGGGTTGGGCTATCTTGGTAGTGGGCAGAAGAGTGCACTCTGGTATAACTAGATGTCACACATTGCAGGATGTCATCATCTGGTGGGAAGGGAACTAGTAGGCCATTGGCTAGTAACTGCGATATCTCCCAAGGGCACTTTCCGGGCATTAATGTCATACCCCTGGAACTCAGACCTCAGATTACATCTGGAGTGGAGAGTGGATCGAAGGACTGCCTTGCTGTTGCCTAGACCTGGCAAGAGAGGCTGCACTGCACCTGCTGATCCTTGGGTTAGCAAAGAGAGGACTGTGCCTGTGGTGCTTGAATCCAGGAAAAGTCCCTTCTGAGCCCTAAACAGTTGAGATGACTCCAAGAGTTAGTTGGATGGCTTCCTATTCCCACCTGCATGGTGGCAACAAGCTGAAGAAGGCTGCCTGGCTAGTCAGTAGCCACAGTCGCTTGATAGCCACTTTAACTCCGGAACCCTCTGGGAGAGTTTAAACTTTGTAGTGTCTAAAAATAAGAACCACTTTTCTCAGTTTGTGACCGATTATTTTCATGTTGTGTGTTTCTTATTTGCTTCTTTAAGTACATCTAAATGCTTTTCACTTGTTCCTTTATTTATGTATGACTGTTTTAATCCACAGATACCCAGGGTTAAGATAGAGGTTTTACAAACCAGCCTTACTGGACCCAAGACAGTATTGTGAGTGTATTTCCAGGAGAAGTCACATGCCCACAACATATAATGCACCACTTTCCTCACAATGGATAACATTGAGTTATAGGGATGTTTTTTACAGAGGGGTTCTGAGTGACATCTGATCAGAAACAAGGTTGGTGACGGTTGGTTCTAGCTCTGTTTGTCAACAGGCGGAGTCCCATGGTGAAGTGCTCCTTTTGGATTTGTCATGTTCAGCTTCAGACAATTGGTCTTTATCTAGTGGGCATTTCAGTCATGTAGGGATTAAACATGATGGGGGAACTGGGCATCTTGTCCATGAGGTAGAGAATGAGTTGCATGTTATTGGCATTGGAGAGAATTTTGTGAGAGTGGATTGCTCTGGCATGAGTGAGCCTATATGCATTGAAGAGGGTCAGGTCCATGGAGGAACCTTGCGGAACTCCACAGTTAAGGTGGTGGGCATCTGAGGTAAATGGTGTCAAGCTGATTGTCTGAGTCCTTCTAGTCAGGAAGGAGCAGATCCATTGGAGTGTGTGTCCTTGGATTCCAGAGTCTTGTAGGCACTGGAAGATGGTATGGGACATTGCGTCAAAAGCTGCACAGATGTCCATGAGGATGAGTGCTACTATGTCTCCACTGTCCAGAATCTTGCAGCTGTCATCTGTGGAGGCAACAAGGGCAGTTTCTGAACTGTGGTTGTTTCTCAAACCAAACTGGTGTCTAGAAGTTGGTGGTCATTGAGCTGGTGAGTGATTCATCTGTTGATGTTTTTCTCTGAAACCTAGGTCAACAATGGAATCAGGGAGATTGGTCTGTAGTTAGTGAGCATTGAAATGTCTGTGAAGGGTTTCTTCAGAAGAGGAGTGGCAGCTGGATGTTACAAGCATCTGGTAGAGTCGGGGAAGAGGTGGAGGAATTCAGAATTGGTGTGAGCCGGGTGCTGATGGGTTGTTGTCCTCTGGAGTAGACTTGGTGTGAGCAGGGGTCTAAAGTGGCCCCTGAGTATAGGCTTCATGATGGCAGCTTTGGTTCTATGGATGAGATCCGAATGTATTTGGCAATGTCTGTCAGGTCCGTTGAAAGCTGAAGTTGCTGTAAATTACCATGATTTTGTTGCTGAAGAACTGGGAGACTGTTGCAGAAGTCCTGCGAGGGGGTGTTCTAGTTGAAGGTGGCGGCTGATGATGTAAAATCGGCAACTCTGGGCATTAGCTTGCCTCATCTTCACTAACGGCCCCACCAGACCGCCGGTGATGCCTGTCTCACCCTGGAGATACCCATTAAGGGACCATCTCTCAGGGAAGCCAGGAAGGGTTTCGCAGCGGTCGAAGCGCCTTGGGACCCTACGGGTAAGTAGTGCGCTATATAAATGCCAATACATTTACATTTACATTTACATAATGGTGATGAATTCTTTTCTTCTTTTGGTGCTAGCATCAAATTTGTCCACCAGAGTCACATGTTTAGTTGTCATTTGGTGGTAGTGTCTCATGGCAGATTTTAATGGTGGGCAGTCAAAATATCGAATTTTAAATATCGACCTACACTAATATGGAGTTTTAAATATCGTAGGGACAGAATATCGAAGTCAAGAATATCGTTGACCAGAATATCGAATTTTTTTTATATCGAAGTAAGTAATATCGAAGTAAATAATATTGTTTGCAAAAATATAGTTGTAAATAATATCGATTTTTTTGTGTCAAATATATTTTAGTATGTATTTCATGTATGTTTTACATTTTTTAAAACTTTTATTATTATTTTATTATTTTTAAATATATGTAATAAATGTTTAGAAAATAGTAATTTTTCTAAAGGAAATGTTGTGTTTTAGTATCAGAGCAGGTTGTGGGTTTATAGGGGACTAGGGTGGGAAGTAATTTAAATATTATTAATTAATTAATATGTTTTTATTTATTATTATTGATTGTTAATTTATTGTTCATTGATTATTAATTGGAAATTAATTTATATTAATGGGTTAATTTATCATTATATTAATTATAATTAATGTATTATACATTTTTATTTATTGTTATTGTACATTAATTTACTGTAAATTAATTATTAAGTGGTAATTAATTTTAATTAATTGCTTAATTAGTAATTAAATTAATTATGCTATTTTTAATGTGAAGGGGGTTGTGAGTGTATGGGAATAGGGTGGGAATACATTTAAATATAAATTAGTTAATATGTGTATATTTATTGTTATTGATTGTTAATTTATTGTTAAATATTAATTGGTAATTAATTTTTATTAATTGGTTATTTAAAAATTATACTAATAATAATTAATGTATTATTTTTTTATTTATTGTTTTTGTTAATTAATTTATTGTTAATTAGTAATTGGTAATTAATTTGTATTAATTGATTAATTGATAATGTAGATTTTCCTAGTTGTTATGACGGAAAGTTTTAATTTTATTAAAGACACGTAGGCGAGTATTATGCTTTCTTATCATGCTTTTTGTTGAATAGCAGCCAAGATAAGTGAAACTACAGTTCCCAGGGGCCCAGGCAAACAGGCTGGCCAATGGGAACAAGGAAAAAACGAGACATGTTAACCAATCAAGATCAAGTAGTGTATATAACGTAACATCTGACTGCAGAGCTTCCTCTTTTCGCTGACGAGCAGGTCAGATAAACTCAGTGAACATTGAAATATTCACCAAAACAATGGAAAGAGCCAAAGTCCAGGAACAAACTTCTTGAGCCACAGGAATCCAGGAGAAACGCGTTGCAAGAACCACAGCAGACGCCTCCGAGCAGAAAGGAGAAGAGAACTGACGGCCTGAAGACCATGAAGGACAGTGAGCAGTATCCTCACGAAGATGCAGGCGGCAGGGCTGGATTTTCTGAAGGGAAGGAGAACACAAATTAGAAGTGAAGAGGTGGGATAATACTCGCCTCCGTGTCTTTAATAAAAAATTAAGGCTTTCCCTCATAACAACTAGGAAAATCTACATTTAATGGCAAGACCGGAGGCTCCTATTATGCGTGTTCAAAGCATATGAACCACCACAGAAGCCACAGTATTAATTGGTTTACAGTAAAACATATGAAAAACATTATCATTAGTCCAGTCTGCTGATCTCAGAATATCCTCAAGACGGGAGCCTGCCCAAAAGGTTTTAGAAGCCATGGCTCCCCGAGTGGAGTGAGCTCTGAAAACTGAGACGTCAATTCCAGCAAGGGGCATAACCCAGCGAACCCAACGGGCCATGGTGGCGGAGGAAACCGGAAGGTGGGGCCTTCGGAAGGAGATTTTGAGTTAGGAATGAGAGGGCGCTCTGAGATCAGAAGTTCGTTGCTCGTACACTTTTAAACACTGGCCTTCACATAACTTGGGATGAGAGGGAAAATAAGGGTAGAATACAGAATATAAGTTAGTTTTAGTTTGTCTATGTGAAGTAGTGTGGCTCACTGGTAAGAGGCGGCAGACCCGAGAGCAGAGGACGGCCCGGGACCAGGGTTCGATTCCCGGCGCGGCAGGTTTCTGGACCAGGGTCAGCGGACTCGATAATTCTCTCGCCTCGGTGCCCACTCTGATCAGCGATCACACTCGGCAACTCTGGGCATTAGCTTGCCTCATCTTCACTAACGGCCCCACCAGACCGCCGGGGATGTCTGGTCTCACCCTGGAGATACCCATTAAGGGACCATCTCTCAGGGAAGCCAGGAAGGGTTTCGCAGTGGTGGAAGCGCCTTGGGACCCTCCGGGTAAGTAGTGCGCTATATAAATGCCTATACATATACATATGAATCTGGAACACAACATCTGTGGGAGCGAACTGTCGAGAAGAAACATCCAATGCTTTGACATCAGAAACGCGTTTAATGGAAACTAGGTATAGGAGCATAGTAAGCTTAGCAGATAACATTTTCAATGAAAGTGCAGCATTGTCTGGCCAATCAGAAAACAACTTGAGAACCACAGAAACATCCGATAAAGAGGAATACTTAGCCAACGGAGGTTTAGAAGAGTAAACTCCTTTCAGAATGCGGCAGATCAATGGGTGAGAGCCTACTGGTTTTCCACTGATGGGAGCATGGTTAAGGGAAATAGCGGACCTGTACAAGTTGACCGTCCTATAGGACTTACCTGCGCTGGCTTCCGAAGCCAAGAAATTAATTACAAAATTCAGAGGGTCTGAAAGGGGATCGACATTCCGTTTCAGACACCAGCTTGCCCAAAGAGACCAAGCAGATTTGTAAGCTTTGGATGTCCCAGGAGCCCAGGCTTTGCTGATAAAGAGCAAAGCCTCTTGTGAAATGAGGAAGTGAGGAGGGTAAGGCCAGAAACTTTCCAAGCCAAAAGCACTAGGGAGTTGTTGAGAATGAGATTGTGACGCAAACCCTGAGGACTGAGGAGCAGGTCCTTGTGAGCCGGTAAAAGAACCGGGAAATCGACTGACATTTCCAACAAAGAGGGAAACCAGATCTGAGCTTGCCAGAAGGGGGTAACCGAAACCAGAGAAGTCGGCTGGCGATAAACCTGGGCAAGAACTCTGCTGATCATGAGGAAAGGAGGAAATGCATAATTGAGATGAAGGGACCAATCCTGGAGAAAGCATCCGTCGCCAGTGCCGAAGGATCTGGACGCCAGCTGAAGAAACGGGGCAAATAGGAGTTGAGACGGTAAGCAAAGAGTTGTATATAGAAAGGACCCCATTTTTGAGAGAGAGATAGAAAAACGGATGGAAGCAGCTTGCAGTCGCTGGAGTCCCGAAGATGTTGAGAGTGCCAATCCGCTACAGAGTTGAGGTCCACCCAGAAGGTACTCTGCAATCTACCTGGCGGAACTACGTGGATTTTACCCTTTGCACCTGGGCGCCTATTCTGGCTGAATCAAGAGCGGGAGAAATTGTCGCCCACTGAACTGCTGAGGGAGAGCTGGGGGTTTGTTGTTGAGTTTGCCCATCTGTGCCTCGAGTCACCCGCGGACCGTGCGCTGCTTGCCTACAACATCCAGCAGGCAGCGCGGTCTCGCGTGAGGTGCCGGGCCTAAGACACGCCCCCTGGACCTTTAAACAGCTCACCGGTCCAACGCGCAGCGGGACGCGCGCGGGCTCGACCGGGAGAAGCCCGGGACAAGGGCGGGCCCTCTGAGGCGCAAAGAGGATGGGCTGGGCCATACCACTTACATCTATCCCATCCTAACCGGGACTTCCAAGTAAATAGGTATCGTGGATACATCATCTTGCACTACCTGCATATTGCTTCTGACTACACACTACTGTATTGCTAGGTTGTACTTTGATATTCTCAACTTCCAATAGCACATGTACCATCTTATTACCTAGCTGAATATGCCTACAAGGGGAAAGAAATCACTAGTGGGGGGCTATGGGAGGGGTACACTCGATCACTTTATCAACAAAGCGACGGCCAGGCTCGAGCGTGAGATTACCATCACTGAGCACCGCATTTCATCCGAGCTCCAAAATAAACGCTCTTCCCTAGGCCCCCTCCAGTTAGTCACTACCCCTGTGCGTGACTCAGACAAAAAGAACTCCCTACTTAGTAATATTAGTACTCCCCCGCAGTTAAAAGATCTTACGTTTGTGACTGATTCAAACAGCCTAAATAGCAGCAAAGATTCCAGTTTAGAGAATCCCCTAGCAATAATATCTGATGAACCTCCCACCCAGGAACGTCTAAACCCGATAGTTTCCAAGAAATCCCATGCCCAAAGTTCAACAAAATATAACTCACAAAAAAGAAAAAGGGGTTCTAAAAGACATGGGGGTAGACAGGCAAAAATAGCTAAGACCAATATATATTTCTCCAAACACCATACCCCTGGTCATGAGCTTTCCACAACAGATTTAAACTCAAGTCAGCCGTCAATATCTCCTCCCTCATTACAACAGATTACTGGAGGTATAGAAACCCTGGTAAGATCTTTAATCCTACCAATTGTTGAAAGATTGAGAAGGGTGGCTGCGCAATTGGACTCTATCGAGGCAGCTGTTAAGCTAAACTCGGGCTTACTAAGGGAACTAACAAAAAATGCCGCCACTAAAGCTAGTAATACTGAACAAGCAACAGCGAATAACAGCATAACTAAGGGGAAAAATAATTCAGACCACATGCAATTATTAGTGGAGACCACTCAGCCTCCAACTCCAACTCCTACTATATCAACGACAAGAGCAGTGGGTGCCGAGAGAAAGGAGACCAGGTCCATGCCATCAAAGTCTGATGTTAATACAACGAACCCACAAAGAAAAGGGGGTCGAACGGGCGGTGAAAATGGGACTCTGAAAACACATAGTAATAATCGAAGCCCTCCCCCTGAAGTTAGTAAAAGCACCCGCCCAAATATTCAAATTGACCTCCCCCCAGAATCAGTCCCTTATGTTGCCGTCTTGATTGGGGTCCCTGAATTACCAACAGGGCAGCTTGAAGGGTATAGGGGACTTAAAAATAAGGTCATTTACTGGCCTAAAGCTAACAGACCACTCCCCCCAAATATTAATGGAGATATTTTGTTCGTGAGAAGAGTGAAATGGGTAGTACAGAGGCCCAAGGATATTGAAGGTGATGCCGTAATAATTAATTTTAAAGACACCAGAGTCACCAAGTACTTAGATGAGATACAATCCTATGCACACACAAGGCTTCAATATACAGATAAATAGATAATTAAATCATGCAACAACATCAAAAACTCGGTCCGAATCTTCTTGTGTGTGAAGTTTTTTTCTTTTTAATACTCGAGTTACACCGCGCCAGCCGACACGTGTTTCATCAAAGCAATTGTTGCTTTGACTCTTCAGGGCTGCCTTCTAATCAAGGCTTGGGTTGTCTTTCCGCTTGACTGGTGATAATTCCAACCCGGTAAGGGTATCTGAGTAGCTTTCGGTTCGGACGGGGCTCGGTTATTTTATCTCCTGTGGGTCTGGACACTAAATTGCCAGGGTATTGCCGTACTTTGGTTGAGGAACAGAGCAGGGATCCCAATCACTGAAATTGTAATTTGCTTAAGTCCCTGTCATTCAATATCCACTTCAGTTGTCGGTTATCTAGAAATCAATATATACTTCTCACTCGGTGAGCACTTTAAGTGTGTGTCTTTATTTCACCAACTGTATCCGATTTTCTAGAATATAACCACTTCGTAGGAACCTGTTCTTTTCCTCCTGCCTGCAATTGCAGCCACCATCGAGAGAGAATGCCGGATTTGCGGCAGGAGGACAGAACAGGTTTCCCTATATATAAATACTGTTGGACTCGCCCTTATTGAACATTATTATGATTACCCCACAAGGGAAGCCTCTACCCATACTCCTTTATGTCGATGAAGCGGCAATTCTCTCACAGACTAAAGTGGGCCTACAAAAAGCGGTTCAACAATTTTCAGAATTTATGCAATCAAGGGGCCTTCGCATAAATGTTTCAAAGAATTTCACTATGTCCTGCGGCCCAAAGAAACGCAGAATACCCTGCTTGATTACATTGGATGACAGGCGGGTGGAGCTTGCAGACACTTTTTGTTATCTCGGGGTCCAATTTTGAGAGACAGGGCATTTGGAAACCAGCGGTAAATGCCAGGGCTCTTGCATTCTCCAGAGCCACTGGCGCCCAGGCAAACTTTACCAAAAAACTGGGGGGTAGACCAGTGAGGGAATTGACGCAGATCTTTGAGGCTAAATGTGTCTCGACCTGAACCTATGGTGTGGGTATCTGGGGGATTGTGTCAGCCGAACCAATACAACAAATTGAGAACCGGTTTTTACGGTATCTACTGGCTGTCCCAAAGACCACTTCAACATATGTGATGCACTCAGAAGTGGCCCTCCAGTATGTCTCAGACATTATTAAATCTGCCCCGGTTTTACTATGGCATAATGTTTCGACTAACCCATGTACGACCCTCAACAGAGAGATAATAGAAGATTGTCTTGCATGTGATGGAGCCCCTAATATAAAATGATTTTCCTATATCGAAAACCTGCTGCACGAAATTGGACACCCGGAATTTTTCTCCAAGCCTGATAACATGGAAATCATTTCAAGAACTGCTTTAAAAAATTCGCTCCGAGAACATGTTGAATACAAAAGATGGCGGGAAGAAAGGCTTAAGAAAACTGTTATTGATCATGATGTGATAACAGTGCACCAGGGAATCCAGTTCTATCTTGTGATTGAGCAACCTTTATACCATTGCATGCTTCTGACCTATTTCCGCCTGGAAACGTTTTTTAGACTTCTAACTCATCCACAGTGTAATGACTGGTCTAGGAAAAAACAAACTTGTCTCTGTGACGATGCGTCTACACAATCAAATATACATTGTATCCTCTTTTGTTCTTTTTATTCCCATCCAAGGAGGAAATTGTTGAAACCTCTCCTTGTCTCCTGGGGTCTAAGGTCATGTAGAGGGGCATACGACAAATTAAGAACCTTAGACGATGAGTGCACTATTAGTACTGTATCCTCTTTTCTTAGAGCAATCGTGAGGTACCGAAATACAATTTGTATGCTACCTCAAAATGATTTTTTAAAGTATTAATTCTTTTTTTACATTTTTAACAGTGTTGCTTACCTTCTTTTAACTGTGTATGTAAAATGATCTGAATTCAGACTGATTTTAACTTTTGTTTCTTAATTGCGATTGAATTTGTATGCTTTTATGAATTTGTTTAAATAATTTGAATAAAGCTTTTTGAATTTGAATTACTCTGCTGTCAGAGAGAGTTGATTGGACAGACATTATTCCCAAAGGCTCTTTGCCAGCTCTGCCAAAGGTTTGGGCATGGTACCGCCGAGATGGTTGATATAGCGAACCGCAGAAACATTGTCCATGCGGAGAAGAATGGAACAGCGGACTCTGTTTTATGAAAGGCTTTGGATTGCAAAGGAGCCTGAAAACATCTTTAAACAATTGATGTACAATCTGGACTCCTCGCAAGACCATGTACCGCCAGTCGATATTGGACCACAGCGGGCGCCCCAACCCGCCAGGCTGGCATCTGATTCTAACACTAGATCTGGGGCCGTAGCGAAGATAGTTCGCCCATTCCACGCATCTAAATGGTCGATCCACCATTGGAGTTTGTCGCGTGATTCCTGGTCCAGAGTGATACGGTCGGTGTAGGCTAAGCCTTGACGCAGATGTCTGATCTTTAGGCGCTGAATAGCCCGATAGTGCAAGGGACCCGGAAAGATGGCCTGAATTGACGAGGAGAGAAGACCGACTATTCTCGCAAGAGATCTCGGAGATATAAGTGCGGTCCGAAGGATGCCAGAAATCTCCGCTTTGATGGTGGAGACCTTCGACTGAGGAAGACGAAGGGAGGCTGCGGCAGAATCCACCAGAAAACCCAAAAACTCTATAGTCTGAGACGGAATCACCATTGATTTGTCGAGATTGATGAGGAACCCCAGATCCAGGAGTAGAGACTTGGTGGTACCCAGCTCGTACAGAAGAAGCTGTCTGTCTGCATTCATAATCAGAATTTCGTCCAAATAGATTATTAGTCTGATCCCCAGGGATCGCAGGAAGGCTACCACCGATTTTAATAGTTTGGTAAAGCACCATGGTGCTGAAGAAAGGCCGAAGGGGAGAGAATTGAAGTGGTAATTCACGCCCAACCACTGGAATTGTAAATACTTGGAATGAGAAGGATGAATGGGAACCGAGAGATAAGCGTCCTGTAAGTCCAATCGAACCATCCTGTCGCGTGGACAAAGGGTATCTCTTAAGTGGAGAATAGTCTCCATTTTGAAGTGGCGTTACACCACGAACTGATTGAACCATTTCAGATTGATCACCGTACGTAATTTTTTGTTCTTTTTCTGAACAAGGAAGATGGAGCTTAGAAAATCTGAAGGGTCGAAGGGAGTTATTTGAATGGCCAGTTTCTGGAGAAGGGACTGGATCTCGGATGAGAATGGAAGAGCCCTGTCTTTGGAAAAGACTAGGGGGTGGAGCGTAGTCTGGGAAGGCTGAGAATTGAGCTCTTTAAAATAGCTTTGAACTGTGTTTAGAACCCAAGGATCTGTAGTGATAGTTTGCCATTTTGACAGAAACAGTTTCAAACGCCCTCCTACAGGAGGAGGGAAAGAAAGACCTACCTTGCTGGTTGTTGGCGTTGTGACGATAATTCTTCTGGCCTCGACCTCGGAAGCCTCTACCACACTGCGGGTAGAACTGAGTCTTGTAGTCTTGGGAGGAATTGTGGAATGACCCCCTGGAGCCTTGGTTGTTGTACTGGCGGACGGAAGAGTGGCCCCTCCCTCTGCCGGCCCGTCCAAAAACCCAGGGAGAAAACACCTTCTTGATGGACAGTTGCGCTCTGTCCAAGGAAGCGAAAGTGGACACAAATCTGCTGAGATCTCTGACAAGATTTTCACCGAAAAGAAGACCATTCGCCTTACTGCCTGGATCCTGGGGAGCTAAATTGCCGAGCTTGGGGTCCAGTTTGATCAGGAGGCTTGTGCGTTATAGCGACATTGGCGTTCCCAAGTAAGCAAAAAGCACATTGGACCCACATGGAGACGGCCTCAGCAGACAAGTCAGAGCCATCAAGAAGGGCCAACTCAGCCATATCAAAGATGCGTGCCACCACATCAAGTCATTCATCCTGGCAGGTGGACCAGGCTTTGTCCACTCCCTTGCGAGGATCCTTACCAAATTTGGAAAAGAAGGTCAGAAGGGGTTGGTCAATGGCAGGTACTAAGGAAATCTTGTCCGGAAAAGAGGGTTTGGGACACTCTGATTTCAATCCAGACCTGACTGAGGTCTCTAAAGGCAGCCGAAGCCGGGCTGAGATGTACCCCCTACATGAGCAGTTGGAGTCCATTCTGTGGAATTGGGATGGCGGATGGAAGACGGGTCAAACATAGGCAATCCTTCTGAGTCAAAGACAGGGTCAAAAGTGAAGGAATCGGACTTACATTTTTTACAATGGGGGAGGAAGAGTCAGAAACATAAAAAATGTCAAAAAGGTCATCTGCGTCATTCATGTCGTCAGACGTGTCCAAGATGGTTGAAATAACCAACTTCTGAGGTGATTCTGCGTGCTTCACTTTTTGTTTACGCTCGCCCTAGGTACCTAGAAACCCCTCTTTGAGAGGAGGCTTGAGAGGAACTTGGTCCTCAGTCATGCGCGAGGAGAACTCGCTGTTCAACGAAGACGCAGTTTTGGAAGCATGTAAGGATGCAGGAACCACCTTTGTTTTTCTGCTTTCCCCCGCAGATTGGGCCAAAGCCTTGGACAGGAGGCTTAACATAGAATTCTCCATATTTTTTGACATACGTTCATAGAAACTTCGACTGCATTCTCCACAGAGCAATTAATGAACTTATTAAGATCATGTTTGAAGGCTTCGCCTTCCTTATTGGTCTGAAAATGCTCAGGAGAGCTGTCTAACTCCATGTATATATCAGTGCAGTCCAAGAGGCAACCGGGGGTTAACAGTAAAAGGAGAGGGAGGGCTGAGGAGCTAAAACACACCCGGGGGCGTGTCTCGAAACACAAGCGCACCGGAGACCAGAAGGAGGCTTGGGTAGGCACAGACTGGCAGCGCTAAACTCGAGGGCACAGGGGACAGAAAAACCGTCAGCGCTGCACCGATATGGAAGAAGGTGAGTGCGAGCGAGAGGAGCACAAAAGCGGTAAGCGTCAGGCTGTACCACTGAAAGGCACTCGCGGGGGGAAACGGACAGAACGGGACACAGGAAAAAACGAAGTCCCGGGTCGGGTAGCGCAGAAGCGTGAGCGCGAGAAAAACCTGGCAGGGAGAGGTCAAACCATTAAGCATGCGCTCGCAGGGGGTAGGTAAAGGGAGCGTGATGCAGTGGAATAAAGGCTCAAAGCCTGGTAGCGCTATAGCGCGAAAGTGCTGAATGTAAGCAAAACAATAAATTCAACAGGGAAACACAGAAGAATGCCTCAATTATATAAAAATCCAAGCATATAAAGAACCAAATAGTGGGAGCAAAAGATAATGTCACTTATCTGACTGCGAGCAGCAAGAAAAGAGAAAGCTCTGCAGTCAGATGTGACGTTATATACACTACTAGGTCATGATTGGTTAACATCCCATTGGCCAGCCTGTTTGCATGGGCCCCTGGGAACTGTAGTTTCACTTATCTTGGCTGCTATTCAATAAAAAGCAAGATAAGAAAGCATAATAGGAGCCTCCGGTCTGGCCCTAAAATTAAATTAATTTTATTTTATTTTATTTTAAGAGTTTTATATAGTGCTGGCTAGACCCGGAGATATCAGAGCGCTTTACATGAGGTTCCACAAAATTACAAGATTACATCAGATCCAATTTACATCAGTTGCTAGACAAACAATTACAAGAGCATAGAAAACGAGATAAGTGAAGTGTAGAGAGGAAGGGGGTAAGGGCAAAGGGGTGGGAGGAGATACAGTGACAATAAAAAAGGGGGGATTCCTTTCTGTGGTTATTTTATAATTCTCATATAGTAGATCCAACCAATAGTACCAGACACCTGTCGAGAAACAGTTTAACTTGTAGGTGTATTACAATATCCTCAAAATTATATATACATATAAACACAAAATTGTATCAAAAAGTCATATTTATTAAAAAAGGAAGACACAAGTATAATGCTCAAACAGGTTTTCCATACACTATCATCATCAGTACATACATATACTTTTCTTCCAAATTTTACAGTATAAAAACATTAGAAAACATAGTAAAAGAACATTGTTGTCGACGCGTTTCGGTGCTTAGTCGGATAAGACACCTTCTTCAGGACTAATGATAAAACTTCATAAATTTTTCACGCCTTTTGATTTGCTATACCAGTCTTGATCCTGGAGCGAAAATATCCTTTAGTTTGTGTATCCTCCGTTTGTACAATCTAGAGGATTTGGTAACAACGTGGGATACCGGGAGTATAGATGGACATTCCTCAAGGCGCCTACTTTTTGTATAGGTCGGCTTGGGTCGTACGGGGGCCTTCTTGTCAGTCTATTGCTTATTTTAGGCAAACTTCACATCTAGATTAAAAATTCTGCACACAATCTGCCTGGTCTCCCTGGTCTCCAGAGTCAGTATGGAGCATGGGCGCGTATTCAATATAGTGCTGCTCAGGTTCTCAATATAGTCTTGTGCGCGCGGTCTGCCTGGTCTCGCCGGTCTCCAGAGTCTGACTCTGGAGACCGGGGAGACCAGGCAGACCGCGCGCACAAGACTATATTGAGAACCTGAGCAGCACTATATTGAATACGCGCCCATGCTCCATACTGACTCTGGAGACCAGGGAGACCAGGCAGATTGTGTGCAGAATTTTTAATCTAGATGTGAAGTTTGCCTAAAATAAGCAATAGACTGACAAGAAGGCCCCCGTACGACCCAAGCCGACCTATACAAAAAGTAGGCGCCTTGAGGAATGTCCATCTATACTCCCGGTATCCCACGTTGTTACCAAATCCTCTAGATTGTACAAACGGAGGATACACAAACTAAAGGATATTTTCGCTCCAGGATCAAGACTGGTATAGCAAATCAAAAAGCGTGAAAAATTTATGAAGTTTTATCATTAGTCCTGAAGAAGGTGTCTTATCCGACTAAGCACCGAAACGCGTCGACAACAATGTTCTTTTACTATGTTTTCTAATGTTTTTATACTGTAAAATTTGGAAGAAAAGTATATGTATGTACTGATGATGATAGTGTATGGAAAACCTGTTTGAGCATTATACTTGTGTCTTCCTTTTTTAATAAATATGACTTTTTGATACAATTTTGTGTTTATATGTATATATAATTTTGAGGATATTGTAATACACCTACAAGTTAAACTGTTCTCGACAGGTGTCTGGTACTATTGGTTGGATCTACTATATGAGAATTATAAAATAACCACAGAAAGGAATCCCCCCTTTTTTATTGTCACTGTTTCCCAGTCCTTTCTGGGTTCCTTTGGGAAAACTCTCTCCTGTTTTCAGTGGGAGGAGATACGGCAGAAAGACGCAGGAAGGTCTGCCCAAAATCCGGCTGGGTAGGTGATGGTCAAGGGGGAAGTCCCAAAATCCATTTCCTCTATAGCTATCGGGAAGCTCCACCGGGCTTTGGCCAAATAGCTAGGTCTCAATGGGAAACATTTTAGGAACATGGAGGGCAAAATAAATGGAGCGTAGAGGGGAGGGGACAGGGAAGGTGAGAAAGGAAGGATAGGGGAAGAGACACTAAGGAGAGACGAAATGAAATCTGTCTAAAGGCCGACTGGGTAGGTGACGACCAAGGAGAGAGTCCACGGCCCATCTCCCCAATAGCTAAACCAGATAGCTCCATTGGGCATCAGACAAAACAGTTCAATCTCAATACATTGAGAGAGGAGAGAAGGAGAGATCTAAATAGATCTAGGATGTGGGAAGAGACGACTGGAGAGAGTAAAGGAAGTCTGGCTAAAGACCGACTAGGTAGGTGACGTCCACGGAGGGAATCCCCGACCTGTCTCCTCTATAGCTAAACCAGGTAGCTCCATTGGGCATCAGACAAAATAGCTAGATCTCAAATGACAAGGGAAAATTCACAGGTAAACAGGGAGGGGACTAGGGCCAGGACAGGTGAGGGCAGAGGTCAGTAGCAGGAAAGTGGTGAGGAGTAGTATTGTTAAACAATTATTAATATGTTATATAATTTAAAAACAAAAATGTATAAGTATGTTAATTTAACCCCTACGAGATCCTACATTATCCCTACTGTTGCACTCACTGGAGTGGGAATAGTAATTTTTACCCCTCCGCTATCCAACACTTTCCCTACTGTTGCACTCACTGGAGTGGGAATAGTAATTTTTACCTCTACGCTATCCAACACTTATAAGTTTTAAGCATTTTAAATGTGTATTATTTACTTTATTTTACAATATTTTTAACGTAAATAAAAAACGATATTTTTTGAAAACGATATTTTTTATGTAAAAAAAAATTTGAACATTTTGGGCTAGATGTAGGTGAAATAGATTTACCGATTTTAAATTACCGAATTTTACCGATTCGGTAATTAAAAATCGGTAAATCTATGGGGTCGACATGTAGGTATTCCAGATGTGCTGGAATACCGAATCGGATGATTTCGGTATTTACCGATTCGGTAAATACCGAACCGGATGACCTCATCCCTGTTAAAACCCTAACCTCCCTCAATACCTTGTTAGGCCCCCACATCCAAGATGTAATTAATCAGTCTCTGAAGAAGGGAAATGTACCAACTGAATGGAAACGAGCGGTGGTGAACCCCATCCGTAAGAATGCGGCTCTCCCCTGGACGGAGCTTTCCAACCTCCGGCCCATCTCCCTCTTGCCGTACTTCAGCAAGCTGGCCGAGAAACATGTAAACGTACACCTGTCTAATTACATCGAGGCAGCGGGCGGCCTAGACCACTCACAATCTGGTTTTAGGCCCAACCATAGCACCGAATCAGCCCTCTTGTCAGTGACAGATAACATCAGAATGTCACTTGACAGGGGGAGCTCAGTGATTCCGGTACTATTGGATTTGTCCGCTGCCTTCGACACGGTGTCGCATAAAATCCTTCTCGACCGCTTGAAGGGAGTGGGAGTAAAAGGGACCGCCCTTGCGTGGCTTGAAAGCTTTCTTACAGACAGACAACAAGGTGTCAAACTAGGCTCCCATAAATCTGTCTGCAGGAAGCTCACCAAGGGTGTGCCACAGGGCTCATGCCTGAGCCCCACGTTATTCAACGTATATGTGGCCCCTTTGGCGGAGATTACAAGATCTTACGGGTTCTCCCCAATCTCCTACGCTGATGACACCCAGCTGTTGTTTCCCTTCCAAACTATCACACCTGCAATCATGCAATCCTTCCAAAATGGCATGAGAGCTGTGGCAGGTTGGATGGCCCAGAACTTCCTCCAATGCAATGTGACTAAAACCGAAGTCATGTTGTTTGGAGGGACCACCCTGCTATGGTCTCCGGATTTGTGGCCACTTGAGCTAGGACCTGTCCCAGCGCCCAAACAGACCATCAAAAACCTTGGAGTACGCCTGGACCAAACCTGATTCTAAAAGATCATGTCAGTCAAGTCACGGGAACGTGCTTCCGAACAATTGGTCTTTTACGGCGTATCTTCCCCTTCCAGCCAGACATCCACAGGAACACGCTGGTACAGGCACTAGTTCTTGGGAGGATAGACTATTGCAATGGTCTACTCATCTCTGCCAATCATTAACAACTACGCAGACTGCAGGTGGTGCAGAACACCGCAGCAAGACTCATCTTGAATGCCCCCTCCCGTACCCCGTCACGCCCTCTCCTTTCCCACCTTCACTGGCTCCCAGTGCGACAACGGGTCAACTTCAAACTCTGTTGCATAATGCATAAGTGCATTTATGGGTCCGGTCCCAAATACCTAAAAGACATTTTCACCCCCTACTCTCCTGGACGTGCCTTGCGCTCCAGCAACACCATGTTGATGCATGTGCCCAAAGTTACCAGAGCGAGACAGGGTGGCCGAGCACCCTCTATCAAAGGCCCCTTGCTATGGAACTCCCTCCCACCACAGTTCAGACATGTCTCTAATCTTTTTTCTTTTAGGAAAAAACTAAAAACATACCTATTCACCCAAGATTAATTTTGCCTACCTCACTATCATCCCCTCAATAGGTTCTCTCGACTCTTACAGAAAGCTACGCGCGGAGATACCCCTTCGGGGCTGATTCAGGCGCGCTATAAGAATATAAATAAATAAAATAAATAAATGCCCATTCATTCCTATGGGCTTTGAAGCCCATAGGAATGAATGGGCATTACCGATTCGGTATTTACCGAATCGGTAAATACCGATTTGCTCAAGGGTGCAGGGGGTGTCACTTTGACACCCTCTGGCACCCCCAAAACAGGCTCGGGTGCCATGTGGCAGGCATACATGCCCTAAGGGCAGGTCTGCCTGTCACATGGCATAGGTGTGCATGCACACATGTGCATGCACACCGGAATCGGTATTTTACCATCAAATTGGATTTGATGGTAAAATACCGATTCGGTAAGGCTCCTGGGACTCTGAAGAGTCCCACCTACATATGGGTGGCTCAGATTCAGTAAATTTACCGATTTTTTATTTTACTGAATCGGTAAAATTACCGAATCGGTAATTTTACCGATTCGGTAAAATCAAGCCCCCTACATGCCAATCACCTATTTACCGATCGGTAACGGCCGAAAATACCGATTTTCGGCCGTTACCGGCCGACCTACATCGGGCCCTTTGTGCTTACCTTAATGTAGATAAGATGTCGATATTCTTGTCTTCAATATTTTTGCTGCAATATTTTTGTAGGTCTATATTGTGACCTTCGATATTTAGTCAGTGATTCGATTTGAGTGTGCTCCAGTCTGCATTGACCTGACTCATTCTCCATTTGCACTACAGTTGCTTGAACTGATGTTTCGTCACTTAGTTCTTCCAGATGCGGAACTTGATGAAGGCCCGGTCTGTCCATGAGACTGGGGTAGGCTCCTCCACTCAGATGTTGTCAAAGGTAGTAAAAATGGGATCAAAGAGATGTCTGGCGATGTGAGTAGATACCATTTCTCAGGAATGCCTGTGATGTGGCTGGTATTGCATATGGCTAAAATGACATGATCAAAATGTACTAACATAGCTATAAATTTAGTAGGGGGGGATGCTGCAGATCCCGATCCTGCTTTTCAACCACAATGGCGTCCTTGAAGCTGCACAGGCATAATTCAAGTTCCCCAGTGAATAGACCTTTGTACAAAATGCCAGCAGTGCTCTGGAAACTGATTGATAAAGTGGTAGCTAATGCAGTTATAAAGGATAGGAGGAGTAGGTGTACTCCTTCTGACTCAGTCTAAGGTGAAGCAGGACTCTCTACCTAAATCTAGATTTATGGGGAAAAAGATGGTTAACCAAGTCATTTTGCATGTCAAAAATAATGTCAGGCTGCCTGCCTTCACAAGCTCCTACAAGAAGAGAAGGTGCCATGCTTTATAAATATGAACACCCATATGCTTCTGGATTAACATTGCACTATCAATGAGAAGCGTCAGTAACAGAGAATAAAGAGATCCTGATAATCTAATGAAGAAAGCATTCAAGGCAAACTATACCCTATTGACAGACAAGAAAACGATGGATTTAGGCCCAGATCTCTGTAATGGGGTGAATGTATGACATTGTTCTGCATTCTGTCCATCAACTGTGGTTTTTGCATTTGTCACCCCGAGTGGGATGGGTATGCTCAGACGGGAGTCCCATGCTCTCCACACCACTGGATTCAAGCAAGCCCGGCTGAAGACAGCTGGAATGTCAGAAACCGGTCCTCGGAAGCTTGTTTCCGGTCCAGGGAAGGCATAGCTTGGCAGTTCAGGCTGGACTGTTCCCATGAGGCACAGGGTCAGACTGATTTGCATATGGCCATGTCTGAACTGGGGTGGTGTGGAGTGCAAAAAAACCGATTGATTTAGGCCCAGATCTCTGTACTGGGGTAAATGTATGACATTGCTCTGCATTCTGTCCATTAACTGTGGTTTTTAGGTCTCGCCTGTCGATGCGCATGCGCATCGAGCAAGGCGAGAGTATTGCGAGTTATCCACTCTTTATCTACACTGCAAGGAATCGTGGCGATTCCTTGCAGTGCCCGTGACTTTTAAGGTCAATGCGCATGCGCATTAAGCTTATGCGCATGCGCATTGACCTTAAAAGTCACGGGCGCGTGCATGTCCGTCTTTGTTTACCCGCTCCGCCCCCTTCCCGCCGTCTCGCATTTCCCCCTGCCGCATCAAAGGCTTTCACGGCCGGCCGGCCATGCTTTCAGTTTCACGACCGGCCGGCCGTGTCAATTACATTTCTCTCCCCGCTCCGCCCCCTGCTGCGGCCGTGTCGCACTTCTCCTCCCCCCCCTCCCCACAGCAATGCCCTCCGTCTTGTTTGTTGCAGTCTGTCTTCCTTTTGTCTCTCCCTATCCCTCTTACTTCACCTCATTCTCTCCCCTTCCCTCTGCCTCGCCATCTCTTCTTTCCCTCTCGATTCCCCGTGTTTCCTCCTTTCCCCCGCCTCACTCTCTTCACTATATGTCTCACTCCTGATGTTATTAGGTTGAAGATATTTCAGTGACATATATATTTTAAACAGAACGCGGTATTCCACAACATCGTTATCTTTCCTGAAATGGTATTTTTTTTTATAAAATAGAAGCTTGTGTAAAAAAAACGCTGCACATAGAGGGTACGTGCACTGTTGTTGTCCCGATACTGCCTTCAGAGACAGTCTGAGAGTTGCATTAAACCTCCACTTGTTTGGCGAGTGCGCAGAACATCCTGTTTCTTCTGGGCCGCCAACGGCTGAAGCTCGGCCTCTACTGCCCCCTGCTCGTATCAGGCGCTTCGGACAAGAACGTGATGACAGAAAGCTTAAATGAATCAGGGCCGCTGCTACTGCGCTGGGTAGCTCTCCGGCGGCCCATTGTTATTTTTTTCTGATCGCGTGATTGGATAAAGGCACCAAACGTATATAAATACGGCCCCACAGTCCAGCCATAAATGACGCGGGGAGTCGCATAGGAACAGAAGCAAACTCAGACCAATTTCATCTCCATCGGCCTCACTGGCGGGTGCAGCTCGAATTTTAATTCCACGGTGAGCACAAGACCTCTTCTGTTCGTCCGTATTACTTGGAGCGAATAACTTAAAACTGAAAACACATGGAGGGTGAAATGAATTAATCATGATGACCACCGGCATTGGCTTAGCTATCATTCCATTCCATCGTTTTTTGCTCATTGTGCCGTAACCCCTCACTCACCCTCAACCCCTCACTCACCCTCACACTCACTCACCCTCACTCACCCTCACTCACCCTCACCCTCACTCACCCTCACTCACCCTCACTCACCCTCAACTCCTCACTCACCCTCAACCCCTCACCCTCACCCTCACTCACCCTCAACCCCTCACTCACCCTCACTCTCACTCCTCACTCCCCCTCACTCACCCTCAACCCCTCACCCTCACTCACCCTCAACCCCTCACCCTCACTCACCCTCAACCCCTCACCCTCAACCCCTCACCCTCACTCACCCTCACCCTCACTCACCCTCAACCCCTCACCCTCACTCACCCTCACTCACCCTCACCCACCCTCACTCACCCTCAACCCCTCACCCTCACTCTCACTCTCACTCACCCTCACTCACCCTCACTCACCCTCACTCACCCTCAACCCCTCACTCACCCTCACTCTCACTCATCCTCACTCACCCTCAACCCCTCACCCTCACTCACCCTCACTCACCCTCACCCACCCTCACTCACCCTCAACCCCTCACCCTCACCCTCACTCACCCTCACTCACCCTCACTCACCCTCACTCACCCTCACTCACCCTCAACCCCTCACTCACCCTCACTCTCACTCATCCTCACTCACCCTCAACCCCTCACCCTCACTCACCCTCAACCCCTCACCCTAACTCACCCTCACCCTCACTCACCCTCAACCCCTCACTCACCCTCTCACCCTCAACCCCTCAACATCAACCCCTCACCCTCAACCCCTCAACATCAACCCCTCACCCTCACTCACCCTCACCCTCACTCACCCTCACCCACCCTCACTCACCCTCACTCACCCTCACCCTCACTCACCCTCACCCACCCTCACCCTCACCCTCACTCACCCTCACTCACCCTCACCCTCACTCACTCTCACCCTCACTCACCCTCACTCTCACTCACCCTCACTCACCCTCACTCACCCTCACTCTCACTCACCCTCAACCCCTCACCCTCACTCACCCTCAACCCCTCACTCACCCTCACTCACCCTCACCCTCACTCACCCTCACTCACCCTCAACCCCTCACCCTCACACAGTGCAATAGGTCTCGGAGCATTTGAGTTAGAGCTTTTAGAAATGTTTATGGCTTTTTTTTTTAATTCTTTAGCATTGGCTACAGGAAACAAAATGCTAAAGATTTACAAAAAAACCCATAAACAATTCTAAAAGCACTAACTCTAATGCTGCGAGACCTATTGCATTTCCAATGCTTGTTGCATTTGTCATCTCGAGTGGGATGGGTATGCTCAGACGTGAGTCCCATGCTCTCCACACCACTGGATTCAAGCAAGCCGGGCTGAAGACGGCTGGAATGCCAGAAACCGCTCCTCGGAAGCTTGTTTATGGTCCAGGGAAGGCATGGCTTGGCAGTTCGGGCTGGACTATTCCCATGAGGCACAGGGTCAGACTGATTTGCATATGGCCATGTCTGAACTGGGGTGGTGTGGAGTGCACAAAAACGATGGATTTAGGCCCAGATCTCAGTACTGGGGTGAATGTATGACACTGTTCTGCATTCTGTCCATCAACTGTGGTTTTTGTATTGTCACCCCGAGTGGGATGGGTATGCTCAGATGTGATTCCCATGCTCTCCACACCACTGGATTCAAGCAAGCCGGGCTGAAGACGGCTGGAATGCCAGAAACCGGTCCTCGGAAGCTTGTTTCCGGTCCAGGGAAGGCATGGCTTGGCAGTTCAGGCTGGACTGTTCCCATGAGGCACAGGGTCAGACTGATTTGCATATGGCCATGTCTGAACTGGGGTGGTGTGGAGTGCAAAAAAACGATTGATTTAGGCCCAGATCTCTGTACTGGGGTGAATGTATGACATTGTTCTGCATTCTGTCCATCAACTGTGGTTTTTGCATTTGCCATCCCGAGTGGGATGGGTATGCTCAGACGTGAGTCCCATGCTCTCCACACCACTGGATTCAAGCAAGCCGTGCTGAAAACGGCTGGAATGCCAGAAACCGCTCCTCGGGAGCTTGTTTATGGTCCAGGGAAGGCATGGCTTGGCAGTTCGGGCTAGACTGTTCCCATGAGGCACAGGGTCAGACTGATTTGCATATGGCCATGTCTGAACTGGGGTGGTGTGGAGTGCACAAAAACTATGGATTTAGGCCCAGATTTCTGTACTGGGGTGAATGTATGACATTGTTCTGCATTCTGTCCATCAACTGTGGTTTTTGCATTTGTCACCCCGAGTGGGATGGGTATGCTCAGATGTGATTCCCATGCTCTCCACACCACTGGATTCAAGCAAGCCGGGCTGAAGACGGCTAGAATGCCAGAAACCGGTCCTCGGAAGCTTGTTTCCAGTGCATGGAAGGCATGGCTTGGCAGTTCGGGCTGGACTGTTCCCATGAGGCACAGGGTCAGACTGATTTGCATATGGCCATGTCTGAACTGGGGTGGTGTGGAGTGCAAAAAAACGATGGATTTAGGCCCAGATCTCTGTACTGGGGTGAATGCATGACATTGTTCTGCATTCTGTCCATCAATTGTGGTTTTTGCATTTGTCACCCCGAGTGGGATGGGTATGCTCAGAAGTGAGTCCCATGCTCTCCACACCACTGGATTCAAGCAAGCCGGGCTGAAGACGGCTGGAATGGCAGAAACCGGTCCTCAGAAGCTTGTTTCCGGTCCAGGGAAGGCATGGTTTGAAAGTTCATGCTGGACTGTTCCCTTTAGGCACAGGGTCAGACTGATTTGCATATGGCCATGTCTGAACTGGGGTGGTGTGGAGTGCAAAAAAACGATGGATTTAGGCCCAGTTCTCTGTACTGGGGTGAATGTATGACATTGTTCTGCATTCTGTCCATCAACTTTGGTTTTTGCATTTGTCAACCCGAGTGGGATGGGTATGCTCAGACGTGAGTCCCATGCTCTCCACACCACTGGATTCAAGCAAGCCGGGCTGAAGACGGCTGGAATGCCAGAAACCGGTCCTCGGAAGCTTGTTTCCGGTCCAGGGAAGGCATGGCTTGGCAGTTCGGGCTGGACTGTTCCCATGAGGCACAGGGTCAGACTGATTTGCATATGGCCATGTCTGAACTGGGGTGGTGTGGAGTGCAAAAAAACGATGGATTTAGGCCCAGATCTCTGTACTGGGGTGAATTTATGACATTGGTCAGCATTCTGTCCATCAACTGTGGTTTTTGCATTTGTCACCACGAGTGGGATGGGTATGCTCAGACGTGAGTACCATGCTCTCCACACCACTGGATTCAAGCAAGCCGGGCTGAAGACGGCTGAAATGCCAGAAACCGGTCCTCGGAAGCTTGTTTCCGGTCCAGGGAAGGCATGGCTTGGCAGTTCGGGCTGGACTGTTCCCATGAGGCACAGGGTCAGACTGATTTGCATATGGCCATGTCTGAACTGGGGTGGTGTGAAGTGCAAAAAAACAATGGATTTAGGCCCAGATCTCTGTACTGGGGTGAATGTATGACATTGTTCTGCATTCTGTCCATCAACTGTCGTTTTTGCATCAATTAATTCAAAGCATATGGCAGGAAAGGCGGCACACGGCACCACTCGGTTCAAGCCGAGTGCAGCTCTGTGCAAGGAATGTTCTTAGCTTTGCCTTGCCGAGGACACCGCAGGTTTAATGCAGCCTTTCACAACGGGATACAGCTCGAATTGTCTAGATCTGGCCAGTGTCATGGTGCTGCTACAGCTCCGAAAAGCTCCGGTTTCACCATTAGGCGCTCTCGCCCTTAATACACCCTATCCTTCCAAACAACGCACTCTCAAGGTCACAAATTTATAAATACGTTTCCTTGGAGAAACAATGCTAATGCCGGGGCACCTCTTTCTAAAGTAGCTGCTACGCTCTACAAGCCGTCTCATTCATTCGTTAGTTAGTTCGTCCGTCCATCCATCAATCCATTCAGTCAGTCAGTAAGTAAGTCATTCAAATTCCATGCAGCAGTCTCTATCCTCTGCTTCTCGCACCAGCAAACAATAGTGCGCTGACCTCGGTGCTCTTTGGCGGGGGAGGGGTCATAGGACACACCCGAGGCCTGAATTCTTCAGTAAGAGCAGTGGTGCCGCCAAATGATGCCCCCTCGGCCCTGCAGAATATGATGAGGGTCTCCCATATTTCACCGGCATTCATTGGCCTTGGGCCCGTTTCACAGAAACAAAGCATTACAGGAAATTAGGTAAATCAATAACAGAACGTTTTTAAAAGCGAATACGATCGAAATGAAAATACTGATTGAACCAGGAGGCTTCAATAACTAAAATACACCCGCATTACTTCTTACACCCATCTGCAAATCTTTTTTTTCGAAAAGTCCTGCTGTGCTGTTCAAACGGGAGGGCAGATACAAATGACATTCATTAAATGCTGTGACGGGGAGTCACAAATATTACACCTTCAGCCCGGATATTTAAAGTTAGCTCATGCTGTAAGGTTTTCAAAGAACATGAAAACAGCATAACATTTGGGGACAGACTAGCCCTAGAAGAAAACTGCGTTTCCTCCTCCTTGGCTGCCAAACCGGAGAGCGTCCTGACATCTAACGGCTAAGTACAAGAGTCTGATTAAATATTTCACTGACCCTTCCACCCTCACACACCCTCCCAGCCTCACACACCTTCACCCTCACTCACCGTCACACCCTCACACACTCTCTCACCCTACTTCGGAACCTCACCCTCACTCCTCTTGACCCTCACACACCCTAACACCCTCTCACCCTCACACACCCTCACTCACCCTCACCCACCCTCACACACCCTCACTTACCCTCACTCACTCTCACCCCCTCACACCCCCACACACCCTCAACCCCTCACCCTCAGAGAAGTGTGGCTCAATGATTAGAGCGGCAGACCCTGATGCAGAGGTCTGGGCCGGGACCCGGGTTCAATTCCCCGCCTCGGCGGGTCTTGGGCTCAAAAATTCCATGGACCTGATAATCCTCGCCTCGGTGCCTATTCCAATCATGAGTCCCACTCTGCAACTCTGGGCAATAGCTTGCTTAATCTCCACAACGGCCCCCACAACGCTAAGGAGGCTTGGCCTCCACCTTGGGGGTGCCCAGGAGTGGACGCCTCACAGGGAAAGCGAGGATGGGTTCCACAGCGGTATTCGTACAAGCGCCTTGAGACCCGTGCGGGTGAGTAGTGCGCTATACAAGTATCAATTTACATTTTTACCCTCACACACCTCCTCACCCTCACACCCCCTCACCCTCACACCCCATCACTCTTACACCCCCTCACCCTCACACCACCTCATCCGCACCCTCACACACCCTCCCCCTCACTCCCCCTCACTCACCCTCTCACCCTCACACACCCCCTCACCCTCACACACCCTCTAACCCTCACACACCCTCACCCTCACACCCCCTCACCCTCACACCCCCTCACCCTCACATCCCCTCACCCTCACATCCCCTCACCCTCCCTCACACCCTCACCCTCACACACCCTCACCCTCACACACCCTCACTCACCCTCACACCCTCACCCACCCTCACCCCCTCACCCTCACAACCCTCTCACCCTCACTCACCCTCACTCACCCTCACCCCCACACACCCTCACACCCCCATGCACCCTCACCCTCACACACCTGCTCACCCTCACACACCCTCACACCCCCTCACTCTCACACCACCTCACTCACACACCCCCTCACACACCCTCACCTTCAAACACCCCCTCACCCTCACGCACCCACACCCTCCCTCTCACCCTCACATCCCCTCACCCTCACATCCCCAAACCCTCCCTCACCCTCCCTCACACCCTCACCCTCACACCCCCTCACCCTCACACAAACCCTCACTCACCCTCTCACCCACCCACTCACCCTCTCATCCACCCTCACCCACCCTTTCACCCTCACACACACTTTCACCCTCACACACCCTCTCATCCTCTCACCCTCAACCTCGCATCCCCTCACACACCCTCACCCTCACACACCCCCTCACCCTCACATACCCTCACACCCCCACACACCCTCACACACCCACACACCCTCAGCCTTAAACCCTCACACTCCCCCTCACTCTCACACCCCCTCACCCTCGCACCCCCTCACCCTTACCCTCACACCCCCTTACCCTCAGCACCCTAACCCTCACACACCCTCACCCTCACTCACCCTTACACCCCCTCTCACCCTCACACACCCCCTCACCCTCAAACCCCCTCACCCTCACACACCCCCTCACCCTCAAACCCCCTCACCCTCACACCCCCTCAAATCCTCACCCTTACACACCCACTCACACACCCTCACACCCCCTCACCCTGTCACCCTCACCCCCGTCACACTCACACTCACACCCGTCACCCTCACCCTCCCTCACCCTCTCACCCTCACCGCCTCACCCTCACAACCCTTCACCCTCACACCCCCTCACCCTCACACCTCCTCACTGCCCCACACCCTCGCACCCCTCACCCTCACACCCCCCCCACCCTCACACCCCCTCATCCCCCTCACCCTCACATACCCTCACCCTTGCACACCCTCACACACCGTCACCCTCACATACCCTCACACACCCTCACACCCCCTCACCCTCCCACCCCCTCACCCTCACACCCCCTCACCCTCACACACCCTCACACCCCTCAACCTCACCCTCCCTCATTCTCATGCCCTCACACCCTCTCACCCCCACAACCCCACACCCTCCCACCCCCTCACACACCCTCACCCTCACACACCCTCACCCTCACACCCTCTCACCCTCACATACACTCACACACCCTCACCCTCCCACACCCTCACAGCCCCTCACCCTCACCCCCCCACCCTCACACCCCCTCATCCCCCTCACCCTCACATACCCTCTCACCCTCACACACCCTCACCCTCACACCCCCTCACCCTCACACCCCCTCACCCTCACATCCCCTCACCCTCACATCCCCTCACCCTCCCTTACACCCTCACCCTCACACACCCTCACCCTCACACACCCTCACTCACCCTCACACCCTCACCCACCCTCACCCCCTCACCCTCACAACCCTCTCACCCTCACTCACCCTCACTCACCCTCACCCCCACACACCCTCACACCCCCATGCACCCTCACCCTCACACACCTGCTCACCCTCACACACCCTCACACCCCCTCACTCTCACACCACCTCACTCACACACCCCCTCACACACCCTCACCTTCAAACACCCCCTCACCCTCACGCACCCACACCCTCCCTCTCACCCTCACATCCCCTCACCCTCACATCCCCAAACCCTCCCTCACCCTCCCTCACACCCTCACACCCCCTCACCCTCACACAAACCCTCACTCACCCTCTCACCCACCCACTCACCCTCTCATCCACCCTCACCCACCCTTTCACCCTCACACACACTTTCACCCTCACACACCCTCTCATCCTCTCACCCTCAACCTCACATCCCCTCACACACCCTCACCCTCAGACACCCCCTCACCCTCACATACCCTCACACCCCCACACACCCTCACACACCCACACACCCTCAGCCTTAAACCCTCACACTCCCCCTCACTCTCACACCCCCTCACCCTCGCACCCCCTCACCCTTACCCTCACACCCCCTTACCCTCAGCACCCTAACCCTCACACACCCTCACCCTCACTCACCCTTACACCCCCTCTCACCCTCACACACCCCCTCACCCTCAAACCCCCTCTCCCTCACACACCCCCTCACCCTCAAACCCCCTCACCCTCACACCCCCTCAAATCCTCACCCTTACACACCCACTCACACACCCTCACACCCCCTCACCCTGTCACCCTCACCCCCGTCACACTCACACTCACACCCGTCACCCTCACCCTCCCTCACCCTCTCACCCTCACCGCCTCACCCTCACAACCCTTCACCCTCACACCCCCTCACCCTCACACCTCCTCACTGCCCCACACCCTCGCACCCCTCACCCTCACACCCCCCCCACCCTCACACCCCCTCATCCCCCTCACCCTCACATACCCTCACCCTTGCACACCCTCACACACCGTCACCCTCACATACCCTCACACCCCCTCACACCCCCTCACCCTCCCACCCCCTCACCCTCACACCCCCTCACCCTCACACACCCTCACACCCCTCAACCTCACCCTCCCTCATTCTCATGCCCTCACACCCTCTCACCCCCACAACCCCACACCCTCACACCCCCTCACACACCCTCACCCTCACACACCCTCACCCTCACACCCTCTCACCCTCACATACACTCACACACCCTCACCCTCCCACACCCTCACAGCCCCTCACCCTCACACCCCCTCACACACCCTCACATGCCCTCACCCACCCATACACACCCTCACCCTCACACACCCTCACTCACCCTCACACACCCTCACTCACCCTCACACCCCCTTCCCCTCTCACCCTCACACACCCTCACACCCCCTCACCCTCACACTCTCACACCCTCACTCTCACACACCCTCACCCTCACACACCCTCACTTCCCTCACCCTCACACACCCTCACTCACCCTCACCTTCACACACCCTCACACCCTCACCCTCACACAGCCCCACCCTCACACACCCTCACCCTCACACAGCCCCACCCTCACACACCCTCACCCTCACACACCCTCACACACCCTCACCCTCACACACCAACACTCACACACACACTCACACACCCTCACCAGCATAGCATAACAAAACATAGCATAGCATAACAAAACACAGCATAGCATAGCATAACGAAAAAAGCATAGGATAGCAAAACATAGCATAGCATAACAAAACAAAGCATAGGATAGCAAAACAAAACCTAGCATAACAAAGCATAGCATAGTAAAACACAACAAAGCATAGTATAGCATAACAAAACACAACAAAACATAGCATAGCATAACAAAACATAGCATAACAAAACAAAGCATAGCATAACATATCAAAGCATAGCAAAACAAAGCATAGCATAGTATAACAAAACATAGCATAGCATAACAAAACACAACAAAACATAGCAGAAAAAACATAGCATAGCATAACAAAACATAGCATAACATAACAAAACGTATCATAACATAACATAAAACAAAGCATAGCATAACAAAACATAGCAAAATACAACAAAACATAGCAAAGCATAACAAAACACAACAAAACATAGCAAACATAACAAAACATAGCATTGCAAAGCATAGCAAAACATAGCATAGCATAACAAAACACAACACAACATAGCATAGCATAACAAAACAAAGCTTAGGATAGCATAACAAAACAGCATAACAAAACATAGCATAGCATAACAAAACACAACTAAACATAGCATAGCATAACAAAACAAAGCATAGGACACCTAAACTAAACATAGCATAGCATAACAAAACAAATCATATTATAGCAAAACAAAACATAGCCTAGCATAACAAAACATAGCATAATATAACAAAGCATAGCATAACAAAACACAACACATAGCATAACAAAACATAGCAAAACACAACAAAATATAGCATAGTTTAACAAAACACACCAAAACATAGCATAGCAAAACAAAACATATAATAGCATAGCAAAACATAGCATACCAAACACAACAAAACATAGCATAGCATAACAAAACATAGCATAGCATAATAAAACACAACAAACATAGCATAGCAAAACATAGCATAGATAATAAAGCATAGCATAGCAAAACATAGCATAGCATAACAAAACATAGCATAGCATAACAAAACACAGCATAGCATAGAATAACAATTCAAAGCATAGGATAGCAAAACATAGCATAGCATAACAAAACAAAACATAGGATAGCAAAAATAAATATAGCATAGCATACAGCAGCACTCCGCACCACCACAGCATTACTAAGGGGCACCACAAAATCACTATACGCTACCACAGCATCACTGAATGCCACAGCATCACTCGTTCGCCAGCACAACATCACTCAGTGCCACCACAGCATCAATCTGTGCAACCATTCAACAACACCTGGTTCAAATATGTTCTATCAAATTTCAAGCTTTATTACAAATGTAACAAAAAGATGTTAATATTTCACTTCTGTTCTTGGATTTTCGTCACAATAAAATACACTGAATATAATCTTCACAAAAGTTATTTACAAAACTTTAAGCTATTGCCATTATAAATGACAATAATTTTTATTTAAGTATTAATTATTGAAAAAAAATTAAAAGCCATTGTTATTTGTAATATCAATACATGTAAGTCACATAAATACACATGTTGAATTACAAATGCTATAGGTGTCACATTTGCGAAAGTTATAACCATTAGCATTGTAAGAGACAAAGCTATTAATTTTGCTATTTTCAAAAACAAAACCTAAATAAAAAATGTGTCATTTACAATACCAATAGCTCAGACTTTCCTAATGCGAGACCTATTGCATTGCAAGCCCAACTGTCAATATATCTTTACTTATTTATCTAATGTTCTCAAAAACTACTGTATAGATATACACCAAATCATAAAAAGCACCCTTTCTGGGTGACAATCTATCTTTCAGCTACAGAAATTGCATGTTGTAACCCTCCAATTTGCTGTCCCTCACTTGACAGATCACTCCAAACCATTTCAGGAAGGAGTTGAGGTTGATAAGCATTTTTTGGGGAAGTTTTGCGAAGATCTGTGAAACAGCTCCAAAGATATTAGTAACCTCTGAAATTCATCCAGATTACTGAGCTGACTATAAATGGCACCCTAGCAAGCCACAAGTTAGGGAGCTGTTAAGTGACTGAGAAGATGAATAGGGTAGATGTGGGAAAGGGATGCTGTACTTATGCAGAGGCCTTTCTCTTTAACTATTTTTAGCCCCTTTAAAAATACACTATGCCTCAAATTATCAACAACCCACCCTTTACATGTTTTACCCTCTGGTTTCATGCCTGCAATAACATCTCAATGCTAATTTATTTCAACCTGCTCTTCAGGAACGGCTTCCATAAACAGTTCCTATTCCAACAAAATGGAGTTCAGGAGTGCCTTACTTTTGTCTTGAATGCAAAATGTTAGCAAACGAGTTGTTCACTAGAACTCTGTCGTGATGCTGCAGTTGATTGCTAAGGAGTTATCTGAGAGACTAATGCAGGTGTTGCAACTAAGTCTGTGATTGACTCTGCATGTTGGAATGTTTTACTAAAATGGATGAGGAAGATATTTGCGAACTCATAGAAAATATAATGTATACACATCAGCGAGAAGCCACTATTAACTAGCTACAAATTAATTAACCCATGCACCTTCACTCTTTTTGCTTTTATTTAAAAACAATTTTCCTTTAAAATCCTCTTTCAAAAAAACGTTTTACTTGTTATATCAGTACATTTCACCCAAAAGTACTTTACAGGGATAACTTTTAAATCACTTTAAAACAAAGTACAAGGCCCATGGATAGTTCTTGATACTCTGATACAGTCACAGCCAACATGTGTTTGACGGCTCACCAACCACTTCTTCAGGGCTGTGAAATGTGTGCATACAAAGCACAATAAATATCACTTATTAACAGCATTAACATGTTCAATAAAATACCACATAACCGACAAAAAGATCATTGTGTAGCTAGATACAATAAACATATGCTCATAGTTCATATAAACCTGAAAAAGGAATGCCTCAAATCTAAATAGAATGTTAAACTATAAAATATTACTCTTTATTGCCATTAAAACAAGGATTTTTAAACTCTAATCAGCATGAGTTTTTTTCTCATGTTTCCATTCTAGATACATTTCTAGGTCCCACTGGGCTTCATTTTATTTATAAATTGTTTATGGTTCCTCTCAATAATGGCTATTTATTGAGATCTCGCTATCTTTCTGGGAGGACTAGTACTAAGCAGACAACATATCCTTATTAAATGTTTTCACCTCATGTGAGGAAAGTGAAGAGAAAAGTAGTTAGAGGGTTCAAAAAATAAGACGCTTCCAAGTAGGTCTCATAATCAGAGCATAATAGATTTTGCAGTTGTGTCTTCGATCCTCAATGAATTGCTGTCACAGTAGTTCCGTACTAAGATTATCTATGAAACATGAGCATTTGGGGCAATTTCTACTATATTGAATTCTAAGAGTAAGAAGAATCTCCTACAACAACAAAGTCCTGATATGTCTTACCTCTCAGCTCAAAATTACTGCCAATTCCATTTAATTATACATATCATCTCCACATCATATTACGGTCCTTCAGTCTATATCATGGTTTTAAGTTGCTCCTTGAATCTGCTAAAACCCAACATGCACAATGCACCTATTAAGTACAATTTATCAAGCCACGCAAGTCCACCTTGCATGGCCCGAGTGGTTTGATAACTCGAGAGTAATGGAATGCAGTTCAGAGCACTGCATTGCATCACTCTGCACCACGGAGGCGTTCCATGGGTGCTCGCAAGCAACATTAATGGATTTTGACACATTCCCAGATTTACCATAAATGCACCAAAACTGCATCCCCATGTAAGGCTTAATGAGGGAAAACATGTTCATTGTCCTTGTTTTTCACTCTTTGCATTCAGCAGCACACATAGAAAGAGGAAGATTCCTCAGAGGAATGTTGGGAAACACTTAAAAGTAAAGAAAAACACAACTAGGCAGGGATTTATATCATCCAAGTAACTTAAGAGATCGCACTAAAGTCCAAAGCACACCTTCAATACTGAAAACTTGCATCAACATTTTTGGGGACTGGCACCTATTTTTCCTCATCAAATTATGGTCCAGAGCAAGAGAGAGAAAAACACGGAAGGGGAAGATGGATAAAGAGACAGATGAAAAAACAGTGACATTTGAAAGGGAGAAAGTAGTGATAAAGAGAACCTGCAAAAGTTCAAAAGAGGGGCAGGGAGTTTCTGGTGTGGAAGAAAGAGATATGAGGTCCAACCAAGACTTTTCTGCCTTGTTCGCACCCACACTTTGAGAGTGCCAGCTGGGGGCAAGAAACAGCAGAGTAAGCCATAGTGGGTCTGGAATTGGTTAACCAAATCAGCAACACTACTTGCCACTGCTGGTTGAAGTGGTGAGAAAGTAGATGTGGACGAACCACTGAAGTTCAAACCAGATGCCTGTGGTAGCTCCGCTTGAGTGTGTCTTGTACCTCTGAGCTCAAATTGAGGCCTTTAATTTGGCTTCTACCTACCACCAATGCTCTAAGACCAGGTGCCAAGTATTAAAGTCAAAATATTAATATTTGCCTTAAAACAGGAGACGTAAATACAATTTTATCTAGTGGCTAAATTGCACAATGTGAAATGACAAACAAAACATGGGATCAATCCTGGCTTCCACTCATCACCAAATTGTGTGATACTAGGCAAAGGTTTTGTTTCACCATTCCACATTTTTCTTCATTATTGCATTTGAGAACACCTTCAAATATGTGAGTTTAGGATGTGCATAGTACAAAACCTTGTGTTTTATTCATTAGACTGTGATGTTACTCCACGTATAATGTGAATCTAAGGCAACTATAGGGCAAACATGACAACTGACTGACCGCTCAGTGTTCACTAATAGCACTGTCCTCTGGACGAGGGAGAGGACCGATTTTAAACTGAAGTTTGAAAATGATCAGTTTTAATAAATGCCTCTCAATGCAGTGGAATAGTCTGATATTTTGAGGGCAAAATCTTCTGCTTTCCAGAATTAAGAATTAAAGTCAAAGCATTAACAATGTACTTAAAACAGACATTTGAGAGAAAGAGATTCCCATCTAGTTACTAAATTATACAATGTGAAACTACAAAACACGGAGTCAATCCCGGCTACACCACTTGTCCAAATTGTATGATCCTAGGCAAATATTTTATTTCCCCTGCCACCTTTTTCTTCATTATCCCATAAGAGAACACCTTCAAATATGTGAGTTTAGGATGTGCACAGTATGAAAAATGTAGTTTATGATTTAATAAGCCATAATGTTGCTCCTCTAATAATGCTATAGGGCATACATGACAACTAACTTGCCTCTTAGTGTTCATTAATGGCATTGTCACCTAGGGTGGTGAAAGGAATGTTTCTGTAGTGAAGCACACGTCCGTTGGGCGACGCAGCCCAGCCCACTCCACTAAACTGCCGCACGGCGGCGGAATCGCCGCCGCGGTTAAGCAGTTAAATTGAACTTTTAACCATCAGTTTTAATAAAAACCTATCAATGCAGTAATAAAATGGAGGTGATGCAAAATAACAATTGTTCTATGATAAGGCTTGAGTAATTACCAGTGGTTGAGATTAACTCAAGCATTCCATCCATCACTTTTTTGTATACCTCAGTTTGTCGCTGTAAGTGGGACAGGTATGCCCAGACATGGGTCCTGTGCACACTGTATCACTGGGACAAAGCTGTACCTGGCTGATGAGACCATAACTAGGGCAACACCGGTTCAGGGTTGCTTGTGATCCTGTTCAGGAAGGGCTTGACTTGGCAGTTTGGGCTGAACTGTTCCAGCTGGAGCAGGGTCAAGACTGATTTGCATAGAACTGGGTCCAAAATGAGAAGGTATGGTGTGCAAAATAATTAGAGATTGGGATGCTACCCTGAGTAATTACCAGTGGTTCGTATTAATTCAATCATTTTATCCATCTCTGTTAGAAATGGGATTTCTGGCTAGCTGAGACTTGTGTCAAAGCGAGGCAGAAACTAACACTCTAGTCAGGATAAGGGAGTTACACTCCTAAAATAACCCCTGTTCACCCCCTTGGTTGCTTGGCACGAGCAGTCAGGCTTATCTAAGAGGCAGTGTGTAAAGCATTTGCACATAACCAACAGTAATACAGTGTACGCACTACAAAAGGACACCACACCAGTTTAGAAAAATAGGCAATATTTTTATATACTTTAAGGCAAGACCAATTACGATAAAAATCCACAATACTATACTTAAAAATCTGCAGTTATCAAAATAAGTTTCAAACACAGTTCCTTGATGTCGATAGCTCTATCTGGGGCTATCATACAGGTCGAGCTCCTCCCTGATTGAATCAGGAGCACTGGCGCTGGCAGGCGTGTGGTGCTACGGTGCAAAGTGCAGCAGTGCGGCGTGTGGTACCCCAGGTTGCGATGCGAGCAGCGGCTAAGTGACAGCATCAGATGGAATCGTCGGTGAGACCAGGGTCGCAGTGTGAGATGAAGGCGGTGCTCGCCACCGTGCTATCTGCTAGCTGGTCACGTTGCAAGCAGCAGCGTCATCATTTCTGAAGCGCTGTTCGGCTGACGAACTGGAGTCGATGCCACTGGCATCGGTAGGCCAAGGCTGGTGCGGGATGAGGGACTTACGAGCGGTGCCCTCGAACCACGGTGCAAGCAGCGGAGTCGATTTCGGCATGGAGTGGCGGTGCCAGGGAGGCCAAGGCATCCTCGTGAGGCAAGGCGGGGCGGAGTGCAGTGCCCACAGGTCGCAGTGCGAGCAGTGGCTTGGTGGCGGCATCAACAGGCATCGTCGGTGAGACCAGGGTCGCGGTGCGACTTTGAGGCGGTGCCCTCTGTAGTGCCAAGGCATCGTCATGAAGCGAGGCGGTGCGGAGTGCGGTGCCCACAGGTCGCGGTGCAAGGACCGTCTCAGTGGCGCCGTGAACAGGTGTCTTCGGTGAGACCAAGGTTGCGGTGCAGCATTGCGGCAGTGCCCTCTGCGGTGCCTTCAGGACACAGAGTTGGCTGCGGCGTCGTAGGCGTCGTCAAGTTGCTTTTCCTCTGTTTGCAGCACAAAACACACAGCCCCAGTGGTGCGGGCAGAAGAGCTTGAAGTCTTTGTTGTTCCTGAGACTTCGTGAACAGGGAGAAAGCTCTACCTCAAGCCCTTGGAGAGACTCATAATTTAGGTTGCAGAAAGTCCAGTCCAGGCCTTTCACTGCCCAAGACAGAAGCAGCCACTGCAAAGCACCCCGCAAAGCAGTCATTCCTGTTCGCAGCTTCTCTGGCTCTTCTTCTTGGCAGTTTTCTTGATCCAGATGAGTTCTAAAGTTCAAGGGTCTGGGCCCCAGTATTTGTATCCAAAAATCCTTTCATCCTCTAGGCAAAGTGTGTATGTGCCCAGCCAGAACCATTTTGGCCTTCTCTGGTGTGAATTCCTAGCAGGAGGTGGAGACGGCCTTGTCAGCGGCAGACCAGGCCCTTTGAGGTGCAAGGAAATCGCCTCCCCCTTCCCCCATTGCAGCCCAGGTCTATTCAGCCCTTTTTTGACCTTACCTAGATTATCTGGAGCCTTCCTGCTCCCCACCCTTCCGTCATCCAAAACTCAGAAAGGCAATCCACATTCCAGCAGAGGCACACGGGATGACTGAGCAAGAAAATACTTACTTTCTAAAAGGGGTATTTTCAAACACAGAATGTAAAAATCACCTTCACTAAAAGATGTATTTTAACATTCTGAGTTCAGGCATAGTAAACTCGAATCTTTACCTTGTACCCTGGGTCAGTTTAGGATTATAAGATGTTATATTCATTCTGCCCATTCTGGACTATGAGAACAGATAGCTTAGCAATAGTGAAAAACAAAATTGGCTGTTATTCACTATCAGGACCTGCCATACACACCCGGGCATGGCCTACCTTTTACATACACTGCACCCTGCCAACAGGGGTACCTTGGGCCTTCCTTAAGGGTGACTGACATGTAGAAAAGGGAAGGTCTAGCACCTGGCAAGTGTGTGCACTGGCAAAGTCGACATGGCAATTATCAACTGCGCACAGACTCTGCAATGGCAGGTCTGAGTTACCTTTTTAAGGCTACTCACATGGGTGGCACAATCAGTGCTGCAGGCCCACTAGTAGCATTTGATTCACAGGCCCTGGCACACTCAGGAAAAATAGGAGGAAGAAGCAAAAAGTTTGGGGATAACCCTGCAAAAAGGGGCATTTCCAACAATCTCCTTTTTGTATACTTTACTTTACCGCGCAGATCTCTGGCATACCAAACCTAGCGGGAGAACTTCAATTGCTGCTCTACGCAGACGATATCCTTTTGCTTTTAACATGAGTTGATACTTAATTTCCAGTCCTTATGGAGCTGATCACTGCCTTTGGCCATTTTTTAGGGTATAGAATCAACTGGGGGAAAAGCAAGACCTTCCCATTGAACCAGTGGCGTAACGAAATATGAGGTGGCTCTCCAGCAAGGTACGTATAGGGACCCCTCCGAGCTGAATCAGGAGGTATCCAGCCAAAGTACTGTGCTGAGGGGGAACCCCTGGAGCTCAGGCCCCCCGCACCGCAGGGGCTGCGGGGGCCTGTGTTACACCCATGCACGGAATCATCACACAGCTCCATCCCTGCTGGCTGACTCCCAGTGCCAAAGGATGGATGGAATGATAACTTACTTGAGGATCCATATTGGAAATGATCTTCCTAGTGCAGCCTGGGAAAACTTGAACCTCCTGCTAGCCGCCATGACTCTGAACTTCCAGAAATGGTCCCACCTACATTTATCATTATGAGGCCACATACAGACAATCAAAATGGTCAAAGCACTGCGATTCAACTATTTATTCAGCATTATCCCAGTGGGTATTCCCAGATACCTACTCACAAAACTTACCAAGATGATGAAGCACTATATTTGGGATGGACTGGACAGAACCCCCACCTTCACCTCGCCTACTTCTTTTCAAGAAACTTGAAAACCCTTGACTGGGTCAAGATAGAGCAGGGGCTTCCTGATGGCCTAAGCAGACCTAATCGTGAGTCAGCTGCCTTTGCGATTAATATTAACTCCAAGCAAGCCCTAAAGGGTATAATATTATACAGACCCCCTGGCCCTCGTAGCGCCTTTCTTTCCACTCTCTCTGACCTAAATGACAATGTAGTCAGCTCTGAAAACTATACGATACTTGGAGATTTTAATTTCCATCTGGAAGAGAAGGATAACTTTGATACAATCCAGCTAACGACCGATCTCTCCAATTTAGGACTTCACCAATTAGTTAAGGGCACTACACATCAAGCGGGACACACCCTTGATGGTCTTTTCACAAATGACCCTGACATCTCGGTGCTGGACATTATTCCCATCACATGGTCAGACCATAGGGCCATCATATTTCAACAAAATATACGACCCTCACACCCTTCTTTTCCGAGACCCCGAATTAGGGTAGGGATGCGTGCTTGGAAAAATGCTGACATTCCTCAGATGCTAGATTCCCTTGCCTCCTCCCTTCCTCAAGGAGGGAACTCTTCAGCATTTTCAGCTACCGATCTCCAAGATTGGATCCGAAGTGCCGCCGATCTAGTGGCCCCGGAGAAACTTTCGAGACCTAACAGAGCATCGCCTTCGGCTGCCTGGTATAATGAAGATTTAAGACTTCATCGCCAACATTGCAGGAATCTAAAGAGGCGTTGGAGGAAAGCCTACTGCCCCATAGCTAGACAAATTTATAAAGATGCCCTTGCGACCTATAAAAAAGCAATTGTGGCCCGGAAAACGGTTTTCTTTTCGGCTCAAATTGAAACCGCTGCCAACTCTGCCAGAGAGCTGTTCTCCGTTGTTACGACTCTATCGACCCCCCCCGCTGGTCCTGGGGTAGAGCCCTCACAGACCTTTTGTAACGATTTATCCACCTTCTTCACCACAAAGGTGGCAGATATATATGCTTCATTTGAAGGGGACACCAAAACTGAACACAGAGGTGGTAGTATGAAAGAGGTACTTTCTCATCATAATGACGACTCTTTTTTATGTTTCTCACCAGCATCACTTGATGACGTTATCACCCTCATCTCATCCACTAAATCGGGTTCCCCTCTGGACCCTTGCCCCCCTTCTGTCATGCAAAAACTCACTGAGGTGATCTCTTGCCCTCTCATGCAGATTTGCAATACTGCATTCCAGACAGGTCAATTTCCTAGCATATGGAAGAAGGCTGTTATAAAACCCCTTCTAAAAAAACCCTCCCTAGACCCCACAGCCGTTGTCAGCTATAGACCCATTGCCTGTCTACCCTTCGCCGCCAAAATATGTGAATCCATTATGAACAGACAGCTCTCAGAGTTCGTTGAGACCCACCAACTTCTCGACGAAACGCAGTTCGGCTTCAGGAAAGGGCATGGGACAGAGACCGCCCTGATTAAGGCCTCTGACGAGATCAGGGCAATTATGGATCAGGGGGGGGCGGCCGTCCTCATCCTTTTGGATTTGTCAGCGGCCTTTGACACGGTCGACCATGTCACCTTAGTCGACCGTGTCACAGCTCTGGGTATAAATGGTCCGGCCAAGGACCTTATTTCATCTTTCCTGGCAGACCGTACCCAGACTGTAAGGCTGGGAGATTTTTATTCACCCATCTCTGCACTTCCTTGTGGAGTTCCACAAGGTTCCGCGCTAAGCCCCATGTTATTTAACATTTATGTAGCGGACTTAGTGAGGGTAATAAAGGAATATGGAATACGGTTAACATCTTATGCAGATGATACCCAGCTGGTCCTGGGCATCCACAAGGACGGCCACACAGTGGCAGCCAACTTTCAGAAAGCTATGCTTGAGGTCAGTACCTGGATGGCCTCTAATTGTCTTAGACTCAACTCGGACAAGACCGAGGTTATGACCTTCGGAAAACTCTCTCCAGAATGGTCGCCTAACTGGTGGCCGGAAAAGCTTGGCCATCCACCTGTCCCAGTGGAAAAAGCCAGAAACCTGGGAGTCATTTTTGACAGCAAGCTGGTATTCGACCTTCATACAAATAAGGTTGTGTCGTCTTCTTTCTTTATCCTGAAAAAGATTAAGAAGTTGCTGCCTTACCTCCCTCCCTCAGCTGGGAAGACTTTGGTCTCCACCTTAGTCTTCTCCAAAATGGATTACGGAAACGCTCTCCTTCTTCACGCCCAGAAGCGTGTCATAACAAAGCTGCAATCCATTCAGAATGCGGCTGCCAGGATCCTCCTTAGCATTCCTCGCTGCAATTCTACCACTCTTGGCATTCGTCAACTTCATTGGCTGAGAGTTGAGAGCCGCATCAAATTCAAGGCTCTCTGTATTGCATACAAGGCAGTACACGACATAGGACCCAGGTTCCTGACGGAAGCCTTTCAACCATACACTCCTAGAAGGCAACTAAGATCGGCCAATACCAACCTCCTCACTGTGCCACATACAAGAACCGTCACTTGGGGAGATAGACGTTTCTTGGTGGCCACCCCAAAACTCTGGAATCTTTTGCCACAGTCTATCAAATCTGCCCCCAACCTGATGAGCTTTCGCAGGTTACTAAAGACTTGGTTATTTAACCAGTAAAAGGATGACTGACCCCAGTAGCTCCACAGCGCCGAGACACCCCAGGGTATTTGTTGCGCTATAAAAATTACGTAAATAAATAAATAAATAAATAATCACCTCAACAGACCCTCTCTTACAGATGACAGTCTGGATCTGGGATCTAACACACACCTCAAGGTACATCTATTTTCACAAGAAAGCCCCTCTATGGGACAACAAATCACTTTGAATTGGCAGAGATCTGATTCACTCGGAGACCCCGATAACTACAGGCATCATTACATTAGATCAACTATTTCACAATGGGTCCAGCAAGTCGTTCCTCTCCCTTCTAGAGGAATTCTACCTTGACGCAAGCCAGGGCTTGCACTACCAGCTGTTTCCCACTGCATGCCCGCATAATTCTAGGCCCTTGTCCTCCCTATATCTGTTATCTGGGATTACCTACACCATTGGAGCTCCTACACTGGAGTTGTCTCAAGAATGTACCCAACGCTCCTCGAGGAACACCTTTCGAGACCTCTCCGATTGTTCTTGAAGAATAAGCGGTGCTAAAGGCTAGCTAAAGACTACTCTGTCAAGGATTGGGAGGAACTCCTGGACACCCACAATAAAGGCCATCCAGAGGCGCACCTAAAGCTTTACTTTTTTAAACTCCTCCATGACTGGGACTGGACCACAGAAAAACTGTCTTGAGTCTCTCTGGCCCACACAGTGGCTTGCTGGTGTTGTGAGCACCCTCGGGAAGATAAGGTACACCTGCTCTATGATTGTGACTCGCTCCAAGACTATTTGACCCAAGTCCTAGCTATCATGAACACCTCCAGTGCTCTAACCCTACGTCTCTTCGGAATTGATCTTTCTTCATGATACTTTGGCTTTACCTAAGATTAGCCACCATACTAAGCAGTGGATAGACATGTCACTCTCAATAGTTACTATAGCCATCATGAGATGCTGGAGGCAACACTCACCTCCAACACATATGGACTAGATGTGTGACATGGCGATTACCGCCTCCCAAGAGCAGACCATTTACCGCCTGCAAGACCAGCTGGACATTTCCAAATACATATTGCCTCCCTTTCTCAAAAACCGCCCCACCACTGCCCTCTGCTTCTTTCCCCCTCCCTCTTGCTTTTGAATCCTCCCTCCTGAGGACACATTCTCTACACCCGAGGTGCAACAACCCCAAGACCTCAGGCGGTTGTATTCCTCCCACAAGCTAGATTGTTCCGTTCTTACAGTCAACAATGGCCCGTTCGTGGCACTGACGGGGAAACATGGCGCCCGCTAGCTGAGCGGCAGCGCGCATCCCAGCTCTGCGCTCCCCTCCCTCTCCACCACAGGAGCAGTCTATGAATTCACGGTGCTACTGAAACCTTAATCGGACGGATCTTACTTACAGCGCTGCAGCGGGCGGTGAAGGCTTTTGTGGATGTGTCCCAGGGTCGGGCAAAGCTCTCCGCGTCCTCCCAGACCTTTGCTCCTACCGCGCTGGGATAGAGTCGCCCTGGAGTTGAGACGCGGTCGCAGAGCGGCGGCTCACGGTCTCCTTCGGGGGATCTCAGGCGGTGTCAGAACAAGCGGCATCGGAGCATTCCTCCTGCAGGAGGGGGCGTCCGGCGTTGGGAAAGGTTCTGATATCTCTGCATGCCCTGTTGTCAGTAAAGGTGCCGAAGGCGGGTGTGGAGACAAATCGGATTCTGTTGGTAAGAATGATTGCTCTACTTTGTTAGAGAGACCCCCCACACATATTTCTGTCCCGATCCTGGACATTGAAGTTTTTGAAATTACAACCAAGCCTACCACGCGCAAAAGAGGGGGGAGAAAGAAGGGAAAGTGCGAGAAGAGTACGCAAAAGAAGTTGCTGGTCAGTTCTGTTTGCAGCTCAGGAGCGGATATTGGTGTTCTATGATTTTCTAAAGGTATACCAGAACCAGAATTTAATCTGAAAGGAGGGCAACAGCAAGAAGAGTCTCGGGGGGCCGTGACACCGCCTTCCAGAGCTACCAAGTGAAGGGGAGGAGTGTTAAAGGGGTAAGAAGCTAAGGCTCTGCTAAGGCCTCTTCGAAGGCCACTTCTATTAGGGTCACCCCCTCTTTACGCTCCTTCTTCAGGGTTCAACCCCAGATATTGAACGTCACAAATCAAGAAACATCTTCTGAGCAGGGCTGCGTTCCTGCCCCTGGGAAAAATCTTATCTGTTCCCCCTCCACCTCTTCTGTGATGGTTAATCCCACTAATCCTATCAATCCTACTATGGCGATATGTACTACTTCTATTACATCTATACCTCTCATGTCCCCTAGGACACAACGCTTGGCATCATCCTTGATCCCAGCAAGTAAGACAACGACCTCTGAGGGCTCAACAACGTCCGATCTGTTTACTAAAATCCCTTCGGAGGTTGCTCCTTCGGTGGCCTGTGAGAAGGGAGGAGGGGAGGGGGTAGCTCGATAGAGGTCCTCTTTTTGTCATTAAAAAATGATATAAAACCGGGGTTTGCAGTCTCAGAAGAAAATCAGTCTGAGATTAGAGCCCTGGAGAAGAAAGTGGACCTATTGAATGTAAGAACTGAAACTTTGGAGGGCTCTGTTGAACATCTCAAAGCAAACCTAGGGTCAGCAGACGTCAAAATTCAAGCTTTATGTAGGGATGGTGATGTCCTGCGAGAGAGAGTCGAGTCACTTGAGAACAACTCGCGCAGGAATAATTTACACCTCTTAAAAATCTCAGAGGGAAAGGAGGGGAGCGACCTAAAGACGTATATAGTGGCATTACTCAAGGACTCTTTGAATCTCGAGGAATCAGTGGGGTTCCTAGAAAAAGATATTCAGAGGATTCATAGGGATCCATTTAGTCTGAATCCTAGTAGGGCTAAACCGAGAAAGATCCTCATAAATTTCCCCACTTACGCAGTAAAGGAGAAGATTTTTTATTTGAGGTGCGCTCGGATCTATCTAAAGTGACCTTGGAGCGTCAGTGGGAATTAGGCCAGAGAATGGATAAGTTCAGGTCACTGGGGGCCAGAGTGCAGATGAGATTCCCTGCCTTTCTCAAGATTATGCATAACAACAAAATGTATAATATTAGAACCCCGTATGAGGCAGATGATTTACTGGAATCCCTGAGCAGCGCATCACGGGAAAAGGAATGATTTGAATTTTGAGCAATAAGGGATTAGTGCAGTTCAGGCTTTCCTCCTTTTTTTGTCCCACATATTGAAAAAAATAGATGAAGGAAGGAAAAAAGGGGAAAAAAGGGAAGGGGAAAGGTGTGAGGGAATGAAGAGAAAAAGGGATGGAAAAAAGGGGAAGGGAAAAAAAAGGTGGAATTTTTTTTTTAAATTGCGTGGTGGCTTGGAATATTATTGGCACAGAATTGCACTGCTTTAAATATTTATCTTAGCACTGGATAATTTTGGATAGTAAATTCTAAGTTGCGGCAAGGGGGGTCAGCAGACGTAGTGGGACGCAAATTGGCCATCTATCAGGCCATAGCAATAAGGGATGGGTTTCCCAAAGGGGGGTGGGGGGGCACCGGTGAAATAAGAGCAACATTTCCTCATTTCTTGATACTCCATTACTATTTTATTTGTTTTAACTTCCATTGTGAGATAATTCAGAGAGCCCTGGTGTCGGTTCAGTTGTTTTCTGGTTACAAAATGTGGTTAGAAGCATACAGGGGTTGTGCCTGTGTGATGGCATTAAAGGTGGTGATAAAAGATCGAATATGGCGTTGATACAGTTTCTGTCCTGGAATGTCAATGGCCTGCGCACGAAGAACAGAAGAGCTAAAATCTTACAATACTTAAGAGACTCGCCGGCGCAGGTCATTGCCATCCAGGAATCACACCTACTAAAGGTAGAGTCAACAGAAATATTAAAAAAACAGAAGTGGGTTGATACTTTTGTATGCACAGACCAATCAGAAAATATTAGAGGGGCGATGGTTTTATTCAAAAAACAAGCCAAGGCACAAGTAATGGAATGTGGGGAGGATTCTAGTGGTAGATGGCTCATATTAAAAATGCTACTAGGGGATACGCGTATCACTTTGGTGGTTTATTACAGGCCTAATCAGGATGATCCCTCCTGTTTGGATACCATTCGTAACCATTTGATTGATTTCCCTGATCCTATTATTTGGGTGGGAGATTTCAAAATTGTTTTAAACCCTGGGTTAGATAAATCCCCCAAGTCACGAGCGGTAGTCCCCTCTAAATCACGGCAGACTCTTATTAATATAATGAGACAGATCGGTCTTTTAGATATTTGGAGGGAGCGTGCAGGAGATCACCCGGGGGTTCAATTCATCAACCTAAAATACCACCACGAATCTAGAATTGACTACGCACTGTTTAGATACACCTTAAAAGATTAGGTTAAATATATTGAGTACCTTCCATCTCACTTGTCGGACCATTCGGCAGTAGCTTTTAGCCTATCTCTTACACAGCAACAACAGTCTAGATCGTGGTCTTTTGACCGTACTATCTTACTAGCAGAGGATGAGATACATTTTCTCAACCTTGAGACCAGTCAGTTCCTCGATACGAATCTAGATACAGCTAACATATCAGTTGTATGGGATACCTTGAAAGCCTATTGGAGAGGCTGCATTACTAATCGAGCTTCCTTTATGAAAAAGAAATTAGAAATGCTATCAAGGGGTTGGAAGAAGATATGGTTAGAGTACAACTAAAACTGAGCACTAAATCAGGAACAGTCCCAAATGCGGACTTGGAAGAACTAGATTCACTCAAAAAACAACTAGAGAGCATTCTCCAGGAGAGAATTGCTCGCAGATGGGAAGCGAGTAAAATGTCCCACTTTGAATTTGGCGAAAGTGCCAGTAAGCTACTCGCGTGGAAAGTAAAATCTGACCAGGTACGAAACCACATTAAACAGATTAGGGTGGAAGGGGAGACATTGCCTCGGTCATCCAATTCAGATATAGGCATAGCCTTTTGCGAGTTTTTCCAAACAATATATACTAACAATACTATTGAGGATCCTGAGAAAAGGAAAAAATGGCTTGAAAAGATCCGTCTGCAAGTCTCACGAATGAACAACAAGCTGGTTTAGATAAGGAAATTACTGAAGAGGAAGTTAGAAAGGCGATTAATCTTTCTAAAATAGGAAAGGCGTCAGGGCCAGATGGCCTTCCAGGAGAGGTATATCGTCTACTTAAAGAGCCTATAATCCCAGTGTTGGTGAAGCTTTTTAAGAGCATTCTCTTGAAGGGAGAAGATCCCTCTGGATCTTGGAGTGAAGCCACAGTCGTCTTAATATTAAAACCTGGAAAACGTCCAACTGACTGTGGCTCCTATCGCCCAATTTCACTCCTTAATTGTGATTATAAAATTTTTACTGCCATCCTGTCAAAAAGGTTGGGGGAAGTTGTGGGTAATATCATCCATGAAGATCAAAAAGGTTTTATTCAAGGGCATCAATTAGCAGACCTTACTTACGATCTAATAGGTGCTATTGATATCGCGTCTGCCTTTACTCTCCCCTTGGCTGTAGTAACATTAGATGCGACTAAAGCCTTTGATAGGGTTAACTGGCCGTACCTCTCTGAGGTGTTGAAGAAGTTTAACATAGGAAGAGGCTTCTGTTGTGTCATAGAACTGTTGTATAAGGCCCCTACAGCCAGATTACTTGTTAATGGTGCTTTGACAGACCCCTTCATGATCAATAGGGGTACGCAACAGGGCTGCCCCCACTCCCCTCTCCTGTTTAACCTCTATATAGAACCATTTGCACAGGTACTTAAAGAAGACAATAACATTGTCCCGTTTAAATTTGGAGAGTGGGAGAGAAGGGTGGCCCTGTATGCAGATGATATTTTGATCTTTACAGCCGACCTTGATACAGCTTTTGACTATGGCACGTGCAGAAGAGTTTGGCACAATGTCGCGATATGAAATCAATGCTAACAAGACTGAGATAATGGCGTGGAATATGGAGAATACACACCACCATATTGCTACCACCATGCGATATTTAGGTATTAGAATAACCCAGAAAGTTGAGAAGATCCCGAAATTTAACCTTGATCACATCTTTAAAGAGTACCAAAAACAGTTGAACTCTTGGGTGCACCTTCCCCTAACAATCATGGGAAGGATTACTGTAGTTAAAATGTCCATCCTCCCTGAGATAACATTTCTTTTCAATTCCATTCCACTGGATTTTGACATGAAACAATTACCGAAATGTCAAAGAGAATTAAACTCATTCATTTGGAAGCACAGAGCCACCAGGTTAGCTTGGAGGAAGCTTAGGCGGAAGAGGGCGAAAGGGGGTCTAGCAATGCCCGACCTGCAATATTATGCATGGGCATTTCAGTTGTCTCATTCACGAATTTTGCTGAAGATGCCTACTAGCACAACTGTGGGGGAGATGTTCCGGGCCATGCTAAGGGGATCAGACCTGTCGGAAGTTGGTTTTATGTTTAAGTTTGGAGACCAAAAATGTTTTGAAAAAGTTAAATTGAAGACTTTTCAGTCAATAGCCAGAAGCTGGTCAGTAATTAGAAGAAGAGTAGGGCTGGGCTATTTTTCAAAAAGGGCACCACTATGGCATACTCTAAGTTGTTGACATGGGGAGACCTGTTGGAAGGGGCCGTCCTGCCTTCTTGGGAAGATCTTCGTGAGGCAGTGGGGCCCGGCCTATCCAAGTTTAAATATCTTCAACTGAATAGCTGGGTCCAGTCACAGGCAAAGAGTAAAGTGCTACTTGGGAAGGACAGTAATCTAGAAGAGCAGCTTGTGGCAAAGCCTGGAGGGAGAAGGGAGGTCTCAATGTGGTACTGGGCTATTGCAGAGGAAGCAGATGGCGAATTTAAACTTGCCGATGACCTATGGGGAGAACAGATGAATATACAGTGTGATTCGTTGTGGATGGATTCATTTAACACTCTGTATAGAAAAGTTAAACCTGCTTGACTCAGGCGCAATCACATCTTTACAGCCCACAGAGCGTACCTCTCCCCGCTCAAACTATCGAAATTTCAGCCAGGCAAAGTATGTAACAAATGTGGATTCCCAGAATCATCGGATATACATATGTTTAAAGACTGCCCCCTTTTATGCGAGTTCTGGGACAAAGTTATAACATCTATGGAATCCATCCTGAGGGTCCCTTTGACTATTAGCTTACAGCTAATTATCTTCGGCCTTGATGACAATATTGTGGGCCCTGCAAGATCTTCACTCTTCTACGCAATACTTTTGGCAAGGAGGCAAATATGCAAGTATTGGGTAGAGTCAATAGCGCCGACTCATTCAGAATGGCTGACCTCGCTGTATGAAGTGTCTAAGGTTGATATGGCCAGAGCCTGTAATAAGAATAAATTGGCATTTTGGGATTTATTGAAGTCATGGAGGTAGGAGTTCAGGGTTTTTATTATTTTTATTTTTCCCCGGGTTCTACGATTATGCCTTTAATGCTCCTCAGACTTCCGAAAAGGGTCTCCCTGGCATTTTGTCCGGCAGGTTATATGAAAACCTAGGTGGAGCAAAAATCTCTTTCCCACGATCCTCCTTTGAGTAATTAAATGTCTCTGGCTGATGGTAGTAAACAACGAGATCACCAGGACACGAAATGAAAAATGGAGGTTATTTTTTCTTTTTCTTGTCAAGTGGGGTCAAGGCAAATGAGGACAAAAAAAACAATGACCCGTCCGTATGGGCTGAGGGGCCACCTCCCCCCACATTTTTCCAGGCAAGAAGAGTGTCTGTCTGGCTGAAAAAAGGTCAGCTTGACAGACACTCTTCATGTTAAGGTCAGGAAGCCATAACAAGATATTCAAAGGCTCCTGGCTGGCTGCTTGAGCTGAACTTTGCCAGGGTGAGGATTTAACAGCCCTGTGGACATGACCTCCCCAGCCTGGCAAAAGTGCCTCAAGGCCTTCACCCTCATGATGAGGGGGAGTGTCACTCATTTTTAGCATGGAGAGATTACATGGTGATTTGCCCAGAATCACAGGATATTGAGTCGTCACTGAGCCTTGAACCTGGTTCCCCAGCTCCAAATTCGGTTGCTCACTGGCCGAACCCAAAAAAGCAGACTCCCACCCTTCCTCTCTGAACCAACAGAGATCAGCTACGGAGTACCCCAAGGATCCTTGCTCAACCCCTCACTCTTCAACATCTACATGACCTCCCTCGCTACCATCATCAGTCAGTCAATCAGTCAGAAATCTTTATTCGGCTATATTACAAGCCATAAAAGAATACATCATAAAAAACAAAGAATTTCTGATTTAGAAAAATAGACGATGTAATCGATATTCCTCAAGGCCTTAACCGCGGCGGTTTTTCCGCCGTGGTGCAATTTTTCTACAGGGTGGGCGGGGCTGCGACAGCCAACGGTCATGCGAAGGGGTTAAAAGGGAAAAAGAATAAGCAATTTACAAATGTCCAGGTAACAAGCTCATGAAATTCATATCACCACACAAGACACAACAATAATTACATTTAAATTAAAAATCTACATTCATACTGCCTCATGGCATAATTTTCAAACATCAATAAATATATAATACAATAATGAGATGTAATACAAGCTCATTTCCCAACAATATTCCTGAGTCGAACTGTTATGTTATGTTATGTTATGTTATCAGAAGCTTATAAAGCGCACGGTCACCAAAGGTTTCAAGGCGCTAATGCTGTATGATTGCGTTGCATACAGGTTGTTAGTAAGCTTGTTTAAACAACCAGGTTTACAAGGCCTTTCTGAAGCCCAGTAGATTGTCACAGCTCCTGATTGACAATGGAAGTGAATTCCAACATTTTGGGGCTATGTAGGAGAACCTACAGCCACCCTGTCTCTTGAGTTTGATGGCTGGGGTGGACAGTAGGTGTAGGTGGGAGGAGCGTAAGTTGCATCTGGGGACATGCTTCGTGACCATGTCAGTGATGAACTTAGGGCTCTTGCAAATCAGCGCCTTGAAGGCAAGGCAGCTCATTTTAAATGCAGCCCACTGCTCCACCGGCAACCAATGGAGTTTTTGCAAACAAGGTCTGTCAACTGTTAAGATGATATATCTATAAACCATCAGACAAATAAATTCATCCATCAAAAGTTGGAGATAGTGCAACGCTGCCTGGCACCTTCTTATTTTTAAGAATTTTAAGAGTGGTATTAAAAATGCATGCCTTGAGTTGATATAAAGATTGCAAAAGAACATAAATTGCAACGTGCTCTGCTTCAATTGTGAATCACATGGACATACATCAAATCTGGCATCTGTATATACATTTCGTGGATATGAAACCAGTAGATGTGAGGTTTCAGACCTAAACCTTATAAGGTAATAAAATTTAGCATAGCTAAAGTAAAAAGAAAGCTAAAGTTCAGTCCCTAAAGTACAAACCAAAAGTGAGTGCTCAAAAACCCTTCTTTTTCCCATCTCCTGCGTATCTAGTAGTAGTAGTAGTAGTAGTAGTATCAACTTTATTTCGGCTAATATAGCCATAAAAGCAGGAAGTACAGGAAAATATTTACAGACAAATATATACAAATATATACAGTGCCCTATACAAACAAATAATCACATGAACAGTTACACTTAATAGAAAGGGGCAAATAGACAATTAATCCATATCAATAATTTTACAATACTGCGTTAAAATCTAGATCTCACTTTATAATTTAAAAAAAGTTATTTTCCATAATTTAAAAGCCAGATTAAAAACCAAAGTTTAAAACCTTTAAAAACCACATTAATAAAGTGAACTCAGTGCAATCTATACTAACATATGCAGGGTGGAAAAGACTACGGACTCCAACATTACATTACAGCTTGTGGCCATGCCGTTTCCTAATGAGGTACACATTAAATAAAAACCTACTTGTGCAAAACACTACCAGTTGTGAGGTGTTAGACTTAATAATACGCTCTGCCTCTTTGTATGATCTAACGCCCATATTTTTACAAAAAGGTCTAACCCAACGATTCCTAGGTAACTTATAGGCTAAACAGAAAAACAATAAATGGACATCGTCTTCCTTTGCCTTTAGAGAGCAGAGGGTACAAAGGCCATCATCATTTTTACCCCCCCATCTGCATGTATTAGCATTCATCTGGAGCACCCCATATCTAAATTGCAGGTACAACGTTTTTGCTAATGATGGTCCTATCTCGTCCATAAACGGTTCAAATACAGCATTATCCTTTACAGTCAGGAATTTCTGAGTCAGTGTGCCAATGGATGAACTATGAAGTAGTTCACCATTGACATAAGACCAGTAAATGGACTTTAGGTGCTTTTTACATAACGGTGTCATATTCTGGGGTTCATCCCAAAAATGGGACAACCCTAACCTGGTACACCAAAGGGAAATATGCTTTAACCAAGCGATTTTCTTGTACTCATCAATCTTAATAATTTCTATCAATCCACTTTTATAGTTACACAACTCCGGGGTTGTCCATAGCCTCACCCAGTACAACAAAGGCCTTAGGATTGCTTGGTAATCTGTCCGTTTGAGATCTAAATGCAAAAACACTGGGACTAGGGGAGTTCTAGTTGGTAATTTAAGCAACCTACGTATAAAATGGTTTTCCTCCCGTTCAAAGTTGCTTTTACAACAGTGCCCCCAGACCTCAGCACCATAAAGTGCCGCTGATTGGGCCTTTGCCTTAAATACTTCAAGTGCCGGCGTGATAGCTTTAGAATGACTAGCTCCATACACTTTTAGGATGGGCATCGAATTTTGTTTAAAAGACAATCTACTTTTTACCAGATGCCCCTTCCATGAAAGGCTACTATCCAACATAATGCCTAGATAGTTGAAACTCCCCACATACTCCAGTTTTTGATTATTTAGGGCCAAATTCTTCCTAAAGGACTTTTGTGGGTTTATGGACATATATTTTGTTTTAGATTAATTTATTTCTAACCCCTTCTTTACACAGTAGCCATAAAATGAATTCACCAGATTTTGGAGACCCTTCGGACTCTGTGAGATGAGAATTGTATCATTGTCAAAAAGTAGTGCCGTGATCGCCTCGTTACCTAGCTTCGGGGAATCATGGTCACAGTCCCTTAGGTATGAAGGTATATCATTAACATATAATGAGAAGAGCGTAGGCGCCAGTACACAGCCTTGGCGCACGCCTCGACTCACAGGTATGGGCTTTGAAACTTCACCTCCCTTCCCCATCTGACTTTAGCATAATTCCCTGTATGTAGTCTGATAAGTTCTTTGAGTAGCTCGCCGGGGACCCCCATATTTCTTAGTGTAATCCACAGAGAATTCCGTGGAACGAGGTCGAAGGCGGCCCTCAAGTCTATGAACGCCACGTACAAACTGCCCTTTCTTATATGTACTTCCAGCAGATGCACGTGAACCTGAACACTTGATCCACCGTACTGATTTTTGATCTAAACCCTGCTTGGTATTTAGTCAATATCTGAGTCCCCTCTATCCATTCTATAAGTCTATTTAAAATATGTCTGGCAAAAACCTTCTGTAAAAGATCAATTAAACTAATTGGGCGATAATTGCCCGGATCATAACGATCACCTTTTTTAAAAATTGTTACAATTTCTGCCCCTTTCCAACTATCGGGGATCGGTGTTCCAGCCACTATAGAGTTACATAAAAAATTAATATAAGGCCCCCATACTTCCATATCATGCTTTAATAGATCTCCGGGGATCTTATTGGGTCCTGGGGCTTTACCTGCTTTGATGGCCTGTAGTGCCTGCATGCTCTCCTCTATGCTAAATCGTAAAGGCACAATGCTCAATTCTAAATTACTCCCTTTATTTTGTATGGGCAACCCCTCTTCATCGTGCGAATAAAGTTTAGTGAAATGATCACACCATGTTTTTCCGTCTAGGTAAAGGTCCTTAGATGATCTACCCTTTCTTTTCCCCTTTGATATTAAGCTCCAAAAGGTACCCTGATCTCTCAGTTTAGCTGCTGTTAGTAGATCATCCCATAATGCATCATCCCATGTTTTTTTTTGCCTGAGTCAAGGTTTTATTATATGCATGCCTGCTGTCTTTTATAGACTGGGAGTTTTTGGTTTTAACAGCCTCAATCAAATGGGACTTAGCTAGACGGCATTCTTTGTTGTACCAGGGGTTAGCTAGCTCTAAGTGACTTTCATTTGAGTTCTTATCCCTCTTACAATTTTTGCTCAAAAAAGGAGTTAGCACATCTACCAATTTATAGTGTAGGTCTAGGACACCCTGGCTGCCCAATAGGGGCTCCTGGCAAGATTCAATAGTATTAGAAAAGGTATTATAAATATTTTGCATCGTCCCTTCTTTAACCAGGATATAGGGCCATCTCAGAGCATGCCTATTATTGGATACCTGAGGTTCCCCAAGAGAACTATTTAGTGCGACCTCTTCAACTGGTTTAGATAAATAAGGTTGAGGGTTTAACCATAATTGGAGTGGAAGATGGTCACTCTCTGTCCTAATATCTATTTTAAAATCAATGAGTAAATACCATAGATTCAAAGAGACCAATATAAAGTCTATATGTGACTTACAGTTGCCTTTACAAAAAGTCGGGACTGCTGATCTGTCAGACTGTATGCGACCATTACGTGCTCTTAGTTCATGGCCCACGGTCAGCTGTAGAATTTGAGTTGCTGCTACAGTACATTTAACTGACTCAGTAGAATCCAAATTTGGGATATCGTTTGCCATGTCCTGTTCTTCGAGGAAGTTATCGAGGCCCAACACTGGTTCGTATTTACAGTTGAGGTCTCCTCCTACTACCACTTGGGCATTTGGTCCTAGTGTATCTAAAAAGGAGTCTAGTAGCTCTACTGCCTTAGATTCCTTGTTTGATGGGTGTGGTCTGTTATATATGTTTATTAAATATACAGATTCTGTTTCCCTTGTCACCATCTTTAATCCTAATAGATCAGGGGAAGGAATTGACAGTAGAGTGACTTCTATTTCTAAATTGACTCTAACCCAGATCACCAGGCCCCCCGACGCTCTCCCTCTTACTGAGGGAATTGCGTCACAATGAAAAGTTTTATACCCGAGCCTATGCGGGGTTTCTAAAGCCCAAGTCTCCTGGAGGAGAATAATATCATAATCTTCAATGTAGGTACACCAAACTAGGTCCCGATGATTCCTAGCTAATCCTGCTATATTCCATGATATTAATCCTACGGGTAATTGTTCCTTGAAACTGGGTAAGGGTGCGTCCAACAATATGTCTTGTACTGGCTTACCATCTAGAGGGATAGTTTTAATACTTATTTCTTCCATTGGGATGTTTCCAGTAATAGTTCCCTCAAGTGCAGTACTATCAATACAGCATAAACTGACCTCTTCTGGACTACCAGTACTATCCCCAGCACAATTAGTGATCTGATCATTCACCGCTGCCATTAAATCAGAACCTGGTATAGAGCTATCATCGTAATTCAATATGGGCACTGCTAATTGTAGTTGTTCAGACTCTAGATTAATCATTTTTAACTTCCCTGCTGAGTATTTGAGGTTAACCCCAAACCAAGGCTACCAACCGACAAGAGTCAATCATTCTGATCCAACGTACTTAATGCCTGATATCTATTATGCGTTGGGATCTCGAAGATTGGACATCTGCTAGAGATAGGAGGCCTGGTTGTGGTGTTATTCTGGGGAGCCTTGGCTAAATGGCTATAGAAGTATCCCTAGGGATGCACACTCACACTATTCTCACCCAGTTTCAGGGATGCTGCTCTAAGTAGCACAGTCGCAACATGTTGAGGGTGCCTTAAATTGATAATGATACATTCGCTCCTGCAAGTTTTCCTTGCATTACCAATCCAGGGTACCCGTCTAGTTGTTAGTATCTGATCCGAATAGTTTATCGGGAACCCACAGTTCTTATTCAGCCAGGAAACAGTTTTGTGTTTAAATGAATCGTGTGGTTCCTGACGGAAATTGGGCTCTGTAAAGTCTAAGGGTACAACAACATATGGTTCACAATCAGGTGGGAGATTAGTTGGGCGTATTTTCCTTGGTGGGACTGATGGCCCCACTATACTTGCTGGGACCACTTTGATCTGTGTAGTCTGGCCCTCCTGTCGGCTCGTCTCCCTGGCTTTAGCCGTACTTACCCTCCCCGCAAATGGCTTCTGTACAACATTTTCGGGGAGTTTGTCCCTTTCCTTCAATTTTGGACTCTCATCGCTAGTTAACCGGGTTAAAAGACCTCCCAATCTGGACACTTCAGCTGTCAAGGCATCTATTTTTGCCACTTGAGGCTTAACTGTAATTTCTAATTTAGCCTCAAACATTTTAGCAAAATGGTCCAAAAGGTCAGTGTTCATGTTGAAGCCACTATTAATAGTCATGGTCTCCTTGTGGCCAACAGTGCTCTTCTGCACTGTTTCGGGTATTTTCTTGTGGTGTGTTCCTCCCCGCTTAGTCAGTGTTTTGGAGAGCGCCGTATTGAAGCATCCATGGACTCGTCTGGAAGATCCTTGTCTAATACGTCCTGATCTACCACTAATACAGCCGGGATTTCCACTGTAGGAACATCAATAGTAACATCAAAAGTAGGAGGTGACGGTAAATTCGAACCACTAATATCACCAGAGGGAGTAGTAGTTACCACTGGCAAATTTTCCCGACCCAGTGATTTCCTTCTATCATTATTGATTTTGCTCACCATTTTAACTAAATAATTATCCATGGTTGATTTACTCTTAGTCATCGATATTCACTAGATATTAACCCCTAAAGCGCTAGTACCTTTCAAAACACGGCTAGTTGGGAATAGGCACATAAAAACAAGATATTATAGCAATACAAGTACTTCCTGTCTCGAACAGTGAAACATAGGGTATAATTAAAATTGTACTAAACAGTCATATTAGTACTATGTCCAATGCTTACGTTTCGGGTATAGCAATTGTCAGGGGGGTGGCCTTGCCCAGCCTTGGTCTGCCCGGACTGCACAGACTGCCCCGCCCTTGACCCGGGCTTAACCCGGGCGCCGCCCGCGCGCGTCCCGCAGCGCGGGAGGCGTGCCCTTCTCTTAATGCGCCGCCGGGCGCGTTGGTGATGTTGCTCCCGCTGCGCCAGACCCGGGGCTGCAGGGAGTTGTAGTTTGGCCCGTGTGACCAGCGTGCTCGCCTTCAAGCCGTTTCCCTCACGGCAGGCAAAGGAGAGCAGGTGTGACAGCCGGTATGACAGCTGTTCCCCTCATGGCGCTTGGGCAATGACCTGCTGTGAGCCCCCACAGAACGCTGGGCGCGCCCTTCTCTTAATGCGCCGCCGGGCGCGTTGGTGACGTTGCTCCCGCTGCGCCAGACCCGGGGCTGCAGGGAGTTGTAGTTTGGCCCGTGTGACCAGCGTGCTCGCCTTCAAGCCGTTTCCCTCACGGCAGGCAAAGGAGAGCAGGTGTGACAGCCGGTATGACAGCTGTTCCCCTCACGGTGCTTGGGCAATGAGCTGCTGTGAGCCCCCACAGAACGCTAGGTGCGCCCTTCTCTTAATGCGCGGCCTGGCGCGTTGGTGACGTTGCTCCCGCTGCGCCAGACCCGGGGCTGCAGGGAGTTGTAGTTTGGCCCGTGTGACCAGCGTGCCCGCCTTCAAGCCGTTTCCCTCACGGCAGGCAAAGGAGAGCAGGTGTGACAGCCGGTATGACAGCCATTCCCCTGACGGCGCTTGGGCAATGACCTGCTGTGAGCCCCCCTGCGTATCTATTTTCAGATAAGAGTACGCCATATATTCTTTCCTTAACTTAGCCCTTGGTATTTTAGCAAAATTTGCTTGGTTGTCAAAAAAATCTGACAGTCCCAAGTTCATCAATTGGGTTTTAACATAGGAAAGCCAAGGGATTTTGCCTACCCACTTTAGTTTTAAACAATCTGTGATGATGGCACAGTTCAAAGCTGTATCTTCTTTTGCCCAGATATTTAACCAAAGTAAAAGAGGCGCTAGTTGTATTCAAAAGTATAGGGGAATCACGCCAAGTTCACTATGACACATAGTGGCAGAGGTATTTGATGGAAGGGTCAACAGGCGTTTCAAAAACATGTTTTCCACTCGCTAAAGGCCAAAAGTATTGCATGAGCCCCAGACTCCAGCACCATACAGAGTGACAGCACACGTGTGAGCCTTGAAGATCTCAATTATTACATTTAAAGGGCATGAGCCTAATTTTTTAGCAAATCTAAAAATGGCCTCCAGATTTTGATTGAAACCGCTAATCCTTGCCTCCATTAACTGCAGCCATGTGCTTTTTGAGTCAAAAAGAACTCCTAAATGAGAAAAAGTGGGCACATAAAGCAATCTCTCACTGCCTATAAAAAAATGTCTTTAGAGTAGTAGGATGTTTACCCAGCACCATGATCTGAGATTTTGCAACATTGGTCTTGAGGGCAAGGTCACTTATAAAATTGTTAAAACCAATTAAAGGCTGTTGCAAACCCACCCTGGTTCAAGACATTAAAACACAGTTGGCTGCATATAATAAAGCCGGTAACAACCTTCAGCCTATCTGGGGAGCATCTACTGGCTCATTTATATTAGAAATTTCCAGATCATTTATATACAGACAAAATAAAAATGGGGCAAGCACACAGCCCTGGCGGACCCCACAGCTCATTTTAATTGGGGCAGTAAGTTCCCCAACTATTCCATATCTAACCCTTCCAGTGACCTCCTGATGCGTAGCAGCTATGGGATGCACGATTGCTGGTTCTATGCCCATCACCAACATCTTCTCCCAGAGCTTTCCTCACTGCACCCAGTCAAAGGCAGATGTCAGATGTCAGGTCCATAAACCCTAAATAAAGGAAACCCGGCTTAGCTAAAGTATATTTGCCTATGACCAGGTGCATATTGAGGCACTGTTAAACCGTACCCAGGCCTCTCCTAAAACCATATTGGATATCAGAGAACTTGCTGTTCTCTGTTACACAAACCTCGTCTTTCTAAGATTACTCTGCCCAAGATCTTACAGGTGCAGTCAATCAAAGATATTGGCCGGTAACATTTCGGATCAGCCCTATTGCCCTTTTTAAAAATGGGGACTATTGTCACAGTTCTCTAGGAGTCAGCAAGCATGAGCGTAAAATCCGTTTTCTGGAAATTCGCAATCTGCGAACTCTCGCGAATTTGCCGAAAATTCGCAAATTCGCACGCGGCGGATTTTTTTGCTTGGTGATACAATATTGCGGCACGCGGCGTTCACTTACTGTCATTCAGCGTTTGCCGAGTTGTTTTTCTCGATATTTTGCTAGTGCTGCGCCATTTTTATCTTGCTGCGGGATCCCGCTGGAGTTTGGCGACCGCGATTACGTCACCGCGCCTTGCCACCTTGCACAGCGGCACGCATCGCGAGAGTTCACAATTGCGAACACGTAGGTGCGGCGGGCAGCAACAATCTCGCACTCACAAAATACAGATTTTGCAATTTCGCTTAAAAAATCCACCAGCAAACAGCATAAACCTTCAGAAAATGATGATTTTTATCAGAATCACTCCTCAGGTTGACATTTGCCTGCACTTTTTTTAGCAAGGAGTCCATTTTGGTAGGAAGTGCCCCACAGTCTCCACCTTCCTGTTCCTGTACAGCAGGCTCCTCCCAGTTCTTTCTTCATGTGCTGGTCACTTTCATTTGGACCTTGACCTGGAAGGATTACTCTTTGTGGATGCTGCTGGATATTTGGATTTAAGGCCTTTTTGACTTTCTTTGGATCACTTTTGGATTAGAAATCAACTTTCACAAGTAAGTTTGTTTGGGGCATTACAGTTGCTGCAACTACAATTTTGGAACTTTTTCAGAACATTAAATAAAATATATTGTGGGTAGCCACAGTATCCAGTAGGACCAGGGTTAGTTATGGGTGCATGATACAACTGTTTTGTTGAATTTAAACATCATTGAGGCCATGGATGGGCTGGGATTGTGCTGAATCTTGTGTTTTTTGTCGATTTTTTGGGGGCTGCTGTTGTGACCTTTTTCCCAGGGGTAGTGAGTGGTGCATGGACTGAGTCTGCCTGTGGGGTCTCTTTAATGTAAACATCCTGGATGGCATTGGATTGTGGTGATTTTTGTGTTTTTTTAGTTTTTTGGGGGGTGTTCTGTTGATGTGGACTGGCCATGTGGGTGGTGGTGGCCATTTTGAGTGCTTGTACAGGCAGGCCCTCCACATGTGCTTCGGGTGCAAGGGGCCATTTTGAAGACAGGCAGTGTCTGAGGCCTGCACTCATTTTGCCTAGCTTTCATCCATTATGCCCAGGGGTAGTGAGTGGTGCATGGGCCTAGTCTTTCTGTGGGGTGTCTTCTTGAATTTAAACATCATTGAGGGCATGGGTGGGCTGGGATTGTGCTGAATTTTGTTGTTTTTGTCGATTTTTTGGGTTGTATAACTGATGTTTCTCTGTCTTCCATTGCTTTTAGGTGCACAATAGAATCTCCAGTGCCAGGAAGAAGTCCTGCTGCGGTGTGTGCAGCACAACGTCACGTGTGGCCACAGACTACTCTGCAACTTGTGCAACTGCGGCCTGCTGTTCTGAGTGACATCTGAAGAAGATGGCCCAAAAAAAAATTCCCCGTAGCTCCTCTAGCAAGAAAGATGCCAGAAAGGAGCAGAAGAAGCAAGTTACCAAGCAAACTGGTGTGCCGCCCGCCACATTTTTGGGGAATAAAAAAAAAATACGCCTGCAGCAGCAGCGGGATCTGCTGGGGACCAAGCTGGGAGCAGAACCCCCGCTCCATTGGGCTCAGTGCCACCACCCCCACGCCAACTTAAGTCCAAGCCCTTGAGTGCTTTAGAGGCAGCCAGTCTACTTGTTCAATCACCATCGACCAGTGATGTTGGCTCATCGCAAGAAAGTAGCAGCAATGTCCCTCAATCAACACAGGTTGTTGTAACTCATCTGACGAGTGTTGAACAACCACAGCCGCAACAACAACCACATGTGCAAGTACAAGCCCAAGTACATGTGGAAGGAGAGGTGGTGCAAGGAGAGGAGCAAGCAGAGGTGCATGGAGCAGCACAAGTGCCCACAATAGTTGTTCCTCCCAAAGTAGGGGCACATCTGGAAATCGACAATCAAGCCGAGGTATCATTCGAGGAAGCCACTCCTCCTGATGATTCATTGTCTTCCAGATCCCTAGCAAGGAAAAGGTCAAGGATGGTGTCTACACCTTCTTCAAGCCCACCTCCTTCTGATGATATGGATCCAACTTGGGAACCAGCACCACTGCCGTCTGAGAGTGAGGCTGAGGCACACCATGATCTGACAAAGGTAGCTAAGCGTAAAAGGAAGGTCGTCAAAACTCTCATAGTTAAGGAGTGTGATGACGCTCAACAAGAAGTGGCGTGTACTCCTGCTGCTGAAGACTCTCACAACGATGACAATGCAGTCATCACTAACGTCACTGAAGCCCCAGCGGGCATGCAGCAAACAGACATTTTGACCCTAGCACGACAAGCTGCTGAGCGTGATGATGAAGTTGACGAGGAGGCAATGGGAACACCACAATCGTTGAAGTTAACTAGTACACCACCACCTACCGCTTCCATATTTCTTCCTCGCCAGAAGGGACCTCCATCCACCTCGACCTCAATTAGTGGTGGGCAAAGTGCACAACATAGTAAAGTTCGGCAATCCACATCCTCCACTTCATCTGGCATTAGCAGCATGACCACCACCAGTATCGCCTCCTCTGCCCCCCCCCCCCCAGACATTTCAAGTCCGCAGTTTGGGACTTCTTTAGTATTTGCACAAAAAAGGAAAACCGAGCCATTTGTAGCATTTGTAAGCTTGGAGTTAGTCGTGGTAAGCTTGGTACCAACTATGGGACTGGAGGCCAGAGAGGTCCTCTTGAGAGACAGCACACTGTCCAATGGTTTGCGCACCTAGAGGAGATCAAGAAAGCCTGAATTGCAAGTCGAGAAAACGTTGATGTTCCATCTGATGATGACGAGGAGGAAGAAGCGTCACACGCTTCATTTACACCCAGTACCCCTGTCAGCACACCCCCTGTGAGCCACACTAAGAGTGTGGGACAGAGTGAGACACCAATGCGAAAAAGTTCATCAGCGAGCGTAACTGGGTCAAAGAAGTCATCATCATCATCCCGTAAAATGGTCCAAGCCAACATTAAAACCATGTTGTTTTCAGACGTGCCATATGAACGCAACCACCCAATGGTCCGTCTGTATAACAGTAAGCTGGCTAAAATGCTAGCGCTGGATCTTCTCCCTTTTTCTTTTGTAGAAGGGGTTGGTTTTCTAGAATTAGTGGCAGCGCTCTGCCCTAAATGGAAGGTTCCTAGCCGGTTCTATTTTGCCAGAGTTGCGGTTCCAGCACTACATGAAGATGTGCTGAAGGTGATTGGGGCAGCTTTGCAGAAGAGTGCTGTTCACACTATACATCTGACAACAGACATGTGGACCAGTGGCGCAGGCACTGATTATATGTGCATCACTGCACACTGGGTCTCTTTTTCAGGGGTTAAAGCAAAGCTAAACGCAGGTGCTGACCTGGACCTAGTTTTTAAAGCTGCTCGGAAACATGCAACACTATCCATGTTTGGCTTGGAGGAACGTCATACAGCACAAAACATTTTGAATAAGTTTAACACAAAGGTCTTTGACTGGCTGTCCCCAAAAAAACGCGAGATTGGTTATTTTTCCACGGATAATGGCGCCAATGTAGTTAAGGCCATGGAGCTAGGTGAATATTTCAGAGTGCTGTGTTTGGCGCACTGTATCAACCTGGTTGTTAGAAAATTCTTGGATAAAGACAGTCCTGCATGTGAGTTAGTGGTCACCTGCCGAAAAATGTGCAACCATTTCAGCCATTCTTTTAAGGCCGGGAAGCATCTGAGGCGCCTGCTGCATGAACGTCGAATGCCAGTGAAAGCACTCATCCAGGAGGTGCCAACACATTGGAACTCAACCTTCTACATGCTTGAGCATCTGTATGAGCAGTTTACGGTACTCAATCTGTATTTCTTAAAACAGGGTACAGCTCAGAAGGACCTGAGGCTAGATGCAGAGCAATGGGAGCTAGTTAAAAGCCTGACAGACATGCTTCGTCCTTTTGAGGTCTTCACGCGTGCAGTCAGCAGGGAGGACTGTAATTTGGGAAAAGCTATCCCATTGTTGCGCATGCTGGAGCACAAACTGAAGGTGGTGTCTTCTAAGTTTCAAAAAGATGAAGAAAAGCAAGAAGCTTTTGTTTTGGCGGAGAAATTATTAGAGCGCCTACTTGGCGATGAATGTCTTCAAAATATCCACTCAGAACAGCATTACATTTGTGCTACTATTCTGCATCCACGCTACAAAAAGGCGCTGGCAGGCAGTGCATTATTTCCTTTTGGTGATGAAGATGTTACAAAGTACAAACATTGGCTAGCCTTGTCAGCCATGAGGTTTGAAAGAGAACGGCAGAACATTCAAGGAAGAGGCAGTACATCAGCATCAGCAGGCCATCCCCAGTCAAAAGACTCCACTTCTGCACCTGTGGCTGTGGCAGAAGTGACCTCTCAGCCGTTAAAGACACCGGCAACCGGATCATCTGCACCAGACACAACAGAAATATCGAGTGATGAAGAGGATTGGCTAGATGAGCTTGGGTTTGGTTCTCAAAAGGTCCCAGCAAAAAGTAATCAAAGTGGACGAAACGTGGAGAACCTTGAGTCGATGGTGCAGGACTATCTGAATGACTCAACAGAGGTCTATGTTAATGCTGACCCATTGGCGTATTGGCATGGGAAAAAAGGATTGTGGCCAGAGATCACCAACCTGGCTATACATTACTTGTCTTGCCCACTTGCAAGTGTGCCTTCTGAATGTGTTTTCAGTGCTGCTGGTGGCATTGTAACTTGCAAACGGACCCGCCTCTCACCCAAAAATGTGGAGAGGTTAACAATGATCAAGATGAATGAGCACCTCATACCACCAGATTACAAAGTACCAGATTGCACGACGGAAGAAGACGAGGAGGACAGCAACTTAGATGAGGGAATTTCTTCTGTGTTAGGTGACACTGACCTACTCCTGTCTGAATTTGCAGAGTATGAGGACGAACTCTTATTCCCTGACACCGAGCCCTAAAAATGAGCCAATGATTCAGAAATTTTCTTTTTCGTACTTATTCACTTTTATTCCTGTGTTTCTGTCTTTCTTTGTTTTGCACAGTTAATATAATTAAAACTTTAATGTTTTTGCATTTTCTGACTTTTCGCTCAATGTAGCGTTTTCGGGGGCCTGTTTGGGGGGCTTCCTGGTGTTTGTGGGTGGGTTTCGGGGTCTGGGAGCACTGCTGGGTATGAATACTGTTGATAGCAAGAGGTTTGAAGGAAATCCATGGAGGCAGAGGGGAGTTAGGGCCTAGCTGCAGAGCGCGCACTGAGTGATTTTGGAAATTTTCAGAAAAGTGACTATGTCCACATTTTTGTACTTTTGCTTTTTGGCTGTTTGGGGGTCTTCTACTTGTTTTCGCCTGGGTTGACAGCTCTGGGGCCATTGCTAGGAAGGTCTAATACCGGATAAAACTGGTTCGGACAACATCCATGCGGGAAAGCCTTTTGGCACTTTTTGTAACTTAGGGTTCGTTAGGGTTAGCCCTAGCAGCAGGATTGCATGTGTTTCGGGGTGTTCTTGATTTTTGCAACTGAGTTCTGGGATCTTAGAGCACTCGTGGGAATGTGTAATTTTGGTTGCAAGTGATTTGAAGAAAATCCATGGTGGGAAAGGGGGATCACTTACTCTGTGAGAGGCACTTAGTGTAGAAAACATTTAGCCATTTACACTTAAAGGAAGAAAATGACACAGACTTAACTTTCAGGAAAACAAACTTACTGTTAAACCCCCACCCACCAGACTCAAAAGCAGTAAAAAACAGGTATGCTCAGATAAAGTTACAAAAAGTATATTTGTATAGCCCTAACAAAATAATCTCCCGCAAGACCCTCCCTAACCCCAACGATTGTCCTTCAAAAGTCCCAAAAAGAACCCAACTCCCAAATCCCACCCCCCAAAAGTCTCTAAAAAAGGGGCAAGGGACACTACGGCAGGATGCTGTTCACTGTAGCGGCCAGGGCATCATACTCCTTGCGGAGGGTGGCATGGTCGAAGCGGAGGCCCTCCACCAAGTTCTTATAGGTATGCACCTCCTGCTCCAGGTAGGACACTCTGAGGCATAAGCGGCGCTGGCGTGCCTTGCAACTCCTGTGGGGGGCAGCTGATGTCTTTGCTGCTCGGCGGTGGCGGTTGGCTTTGGTAGCCCGGCTCCGTACCGCTGGAGCACTGCGCTGGCTGACTGGCCGTGTGGGCCCGGAGGAGGATGCAGCTGTCGCAGTAGATGTACTAGTAGACTGCGTGTCCTCCTCCTCCTCCAGGGCCAGCAGCCACCGATATTCTGCAACAGTGGCTTCCAGCCTCCGTTGCCGGGCCATTCGAGCCTGCTCCTTCCTTGATGGTTTGTTGTGTTTGGAAGGAGCAACTATATAAAGAAAGAAAGACATAGTCTGTAACCAATGCTCTTAAGATTAACACAAAATGATTAAGCAGAAAGTTGTGTCACAGTACAAGTAGCAAATTGAAAGCACAGTACATAACTATTGAGGCCAGTATCTATCTAACCTCCCACTTCTTCATCCTTGCTCTAACATTAGTGGGAGTTTAAGGAACAAATTCTACGAGCACTATGGACTTCCATTACAGTCGACTATGACAGTACACCAGTCTTATTCTTTTTCTTCTCTCTTGTTTAGGAAAATTGGTACGTTATCTTCTGCAAGCCGGCATAATGCCAGCACAGTGAACTTGCACCCGAGAAAAACAGACGCACACCATGATGAGTGACACAGACTTGCGTTACTGTACCGGTACAGTACATGCAGGTGGTGAAGCTCATATTTTTCTATTACAGGTTGCACTGAGAATACTCTGTTAAAAGGGCTACTGCTTAACTAATTTAACTTTCACCCTACAGTGCAAATGACTACTAGAGAAGGAAAAAGAAGAAACTAAATAATCTGATTATCTATCACTTCACATGGGATGTATTTGATTACATATGGGATGACTTTAGGTGCTTTGCTTTTTATTGAGTGAACAGTGATACACCCACACATGAATGACGTACTACTACCAAATTACATTTATTAAGAGAGGTAGGGAGTGTCCACCATAATAACCGGATATATGCTGTGCTTGCAGTTGCAATACAAACTACTGCTACTATTCATGGTAGTATTTGGACAAAATTGTAACTTCTTTTCCTTGCCTTTCCTACACTGGAACGGACGTGCGGGTGCGGTGTTACATGATCTTCAAAGTAAAACTTTGTTCATCCAGTGACCATCTACTCTCTCTAGATACACATATGCTATCTAAGAGTCAGATCCAGGCATCCATCCATTCAAAGTATATGCACACATACATTTTCTGTTTAACCCACCAAGGCTGTTCTCCTTCCACCCATCCTTGCTTCATCATTCACCCAGCCATGCACCATACCATATTCTTTCCTTCTCAGCCACCTCGGGGACCAAGCAAACACATATCATTCTTCTTTGCCAGTCATCATTAAATATCTCGTCCTTCCACACTTACTTACACCCTTCTTTCGCTTTTCGTTCATCCCATCCATCAAGTTCATCTCAGATCTGATTGGGATTCTTCTCGCCAAAAACTTCACAGCTAAGTTGAAGTACATTTAGAGGAGGCTACTACCTGGCTGATTTATAATACACCCGTGCAGAAAGCACACTCTGCAGTCTTCAATCTCAATAAGTAAGGAATATATAGCTTACCTCTGCCCGCCACCACCGTATGAACCCTCACAGGCACATTGGTGTTGTCCGGCACTTGCACCGCCTCCTCCCCAGAAGTGTCCTCCTCATCCACTATCACCACCTCCGCGCTGGCCCCGCCACCAGATGTTCCACCTACAAAGTACATTTAAGATTGTTAGAATACACCACTCACTACTATATAATATTTGGTCTAGGAATAAAGAAATGTGAAAAAAAACAGAAAACAATGTAATAATTTGTGACTGTCTAATCTAAAGTAAAAATATTCCTTTTTCCAGGGAAGGCTCAGTGCATAGAGCTATTGCTGACTAGAATGGGAGTCCAATGGAATTGCCAAATGTGCAATCTTAGTTAGCTACATAGACAGACTAATAAGAATAATCTAGTAATACCACAGGGAGTCATAGTCGAGGCAGGATAAGAATTTAGATACAGTCTACAAGAAGAACAAAGACGATTTAGAAAAAATTGAATGAGGAACGCTAGGAAAAAATAGGACCTCTATATTAAAATGAAAACTTACTGGGGCCAGCAAAGGAGCCCTCGCCTGGCCGATCCTGCCCTTCTACAGCAGCAGCAGCAACCACCTCCTCCTCTGTCCTCTTGCCCCTGGGGGGAGCTGATGTACAACATGAAAGAAAGAAAGACACGAAAACATGGATGATTGTTGTCAACCAAATCAAACATTTCAAAAGAACAATAACAAAATATTTTGGCGAAATAGCAAATAGACAACTATTCCACGGGATATATTGACCGATCCCATGTGGTCTACTACGTTATTAGTATTGCTTGATTTGCGGACCATCGACTTTGAAAGTTCTTATGTAACTCACTAAACAAACTACTAAAAAGATTTGCCTAGGACTGGCAGGCAGAAGTCCGCAGCACGCAAAGTGACAGACAAAGTCCATCGTGATTGCAGATCAGCGACAACACTAAATAGTTTCCTACTACATTAACCAGTCATTAAAATACTCAAACTCTCAATCTTCCACCACTATTTCTTCTTATCGCCATGTGTACAAAAGAAGGACTAAACTTGAGTCTGTAGGGGCTGATTTAGAAGCCCCTTGCTGCTCTTTTGCTCCATTGTTGCGTGACTTTTGTGACGCAGCGGCAGGACAAAAGAGGCGCCATGGTGCGGCGTATATTAACAACGTGACGCATATGGGAGATGCATCACGTTGTAAAGCCCTGCGCCATCAGGGGGCGTTCCGGCGCAAGGGAGGGCGTTCCTGCGCAGGAACGCATCCTAAAAGTGGCTGAGTGACATCTACAAGATTTTAATCGGTCACTTTGAGAACAATGATGCGTGACTCAAACCCTACGCCTGCTTGAAGCAGACGTACGGCTTGACGCAGCATTGGGGAGACAGAGCACCCCAGAGCATTGCTGGAGCTGCACCATCGTTGCGACGCAACTCCAGCAATGCGCCGCCTTTACGGCACAGAAGCGTAACGCTTCGGTGACGTTTTGGGCACATGGTGCGCCGCATTGTAAATACGGTGCACCATGGATGGTGGTGGCGTGGCGCACAATTACTGGCGCATCCCTGCTACTTTGCAGGGATGCGCCGGTAATTAAATATCTGACCCTTAGTGTCTAGCATTACACAGTTCTTTAAACTACACTCATGCATAATTTCACAGGCCAATGAAATGAACACAAAATCGAAAACAAATAAGCATAGTAGCAGCGCAACTGAGAAGGAGAGCAGTGCACCTGAAATGCACAGAAGATTTTGAAATATAATCTACCTACAATGTAATCAGCAGCATTATTGCTCTTGGTAAAAAACAAAAATTTGCAAGATAATAACACAAAGAGCAGGAGAAAACAGAGTAGGAAAAAAATAGCTAATACTACTCACCAAGCCCGGGCATCTCAAGGCCGAGCAGGTCCAGCAGATCGCGTTCCCAGTCCAGGAGATCCATCCAACGGTGGGTGACTTGGTTGTAGGTGCGCCGGACCCGAGATTGTTGGTACATGGACCGGCACACCTTCTCCCACCGCTTCCGGCACTCCCGGAGCCCGTAGCCGCTAGCGATCTTGCCGCCTGCCATGATGGTCCTGGGGAGGCGGCGCTGAACATAAAAAAACTAGTGCGCCCACCTCCTCCGCGCTGAAGATCTCCCGGGGCGCGACATTCTCCCCCCTCAAACGCCCGCACAGGAGCCGGGCACGGGGTGCGGGACCCTTCCCCTTCGCGGGCTGCTTCCCGACTCCCTTTACCATGGACTGGGCAGAAAGGAAGCTAAATAATAAAGAAGAAATAGAATAGGGAAGAAGAAAAGAAAAGAGTTTCAAAAAGTAGTTTAAAATTAACAAAAAGTAGCAGAAAACACAAAAATATAGAGCTAGAAAATAGAGGGATAGATAATAAGTAAAATAGATAAAAAAAACTTCAAACAAGCAAAGGATGGCAGAGATTCAGAGAGGATACAGATTCAGAAAGCATGCCCAGAACCATATGAATGAATGAGAAACAGGATGGCCGCGCCCGTTCACGACCGCGTGGGTAAGTTCGCGTGAGATTTTCCTCGTGAGCACACGCGAAATTGTGCTAGCAAGCCGCACACTTTGCGAGATTACACATTGCGCCCGGAAACGGAATTACGTCAAGCAAACAAGATGGCCGCGCCCATGTACGACCGCTAGGGTAACTTCGCAAACCTGTGATGATGAACCAGACGTAGAAACAACATAGTCACAGCCGTTGCGAGCCGACAAGTAAGTTCCCAATTGCGAACTGGTACACAAACCTCGCAAACTGGCAGAAACCCTTGCGAACAAAAAAAAAAATCCGCAAATTCGCGGGAGTTCGCGGATTTTGTGGATTGCCAATCCGTAAATACGCAAGTTCGCGGATTGCCAATCCGCAAAATCCCCCCATGCTTAGTCAGGAGGTCCTTAGCAGCTTAAAATATTTGTTAGTAGTGGAAGCCACTACTAACAAATCTGCGGGGATAATTTTAGGGCCAGAGGCCGTATTCCTCACAGTCTGACTTAAGGCCCTATCTACCTCGTCTAATGTTGGAGGTGCCATATTTGATGCCCCAAAGTTAATTTTCTTCCTAAGAACAGGATCACTAGTAGTTTTATACAAATTTCAAAAATGATCGACCCAAGTCTCGGGCATAATTGCCATATCAATTTTGCCACTGTTATTCTCATTGAAATAATCCTGGTTAACAGTTTGCCAGAAAGCTTTAGAGTCTCTGCTCTGGGAGACTATCAGCCTAATTCATGAAGCTGAATTCGGCTCGCAAAGGGCCAGATTCTGAGAATCTGGCCCTTTGCGAGTGAGATTTTTGCATTTGGGATTCATCATCCCAAATGCAAAAATCGGTAATAGCGTTTTCGCAAATTTGCGATGGATTACATTTAAGGAATCTCTATTTGAGATTCCTTAAATGCAATTTATCATCCATTTAAAAATTGCGAAATCGCAATTTCGGGCCGCTATTTACCGCAAGGTCCAACCTCGTGGTAAATAGCGATAACTCAGAAAAATGCTTTTAAAAGCATTTTTCTGAGTTGCATGTTGCACACACACATGTCCTTTGGACATGTGTGTGCGCAACCCCTGTTCATATTAGCATTTAAGGGGTGCTACAGGGTGTCCTTTGGAAACCCCTGGCACCCTTTCAATTGCTATCTTATTTGCGATTAGCTAATTGCTAATCGCAAATAAGGAATATTCCCCATTCATTCCTATGGGCCTTTTGGCCCATAGGAATGAATGGGGAGATATTCCTTATTTGCGATTAGCAATTTGCTAATCGCAAATAAGGAATTAGTAGGAATCGCATTTTTTTTGCATATTCCTACATGAATCCCGTTTTGCGAGTCCTTAATAGCGATTCGCTATGAATGGCTATTAGGGGCTCGCAAAACGGGAGTATGATGAATCAGGCTGTATGTGCAGTTGTTCCCAAGCTTCATGTCTAATTTCTAGCTTGCGTTTCTGTAGTGCCTGCTTGTAATCAAGGCATAACTGCTTTACCTCTGTTAAATTTTTGGGTTTTATTTTCAATGTCTTAATTAATTTATTATGAAAATGGGTGCAATCGTCATTAAACCATCTTTTGTTATTCAGTGGCCTGGACATAGAATCTTTAGTTAATGCAACATTTACAGTCTCAATTATTGCCAGAAAAATGTTACCATAACTGATGGATTTATACTATCTTCCAGGCAAGCGAAAACATGAGTCAAGTTAGTTGTTATAATTTGATGTAAGACCCGATCAGCATTGATAGTGAACCACTTCCTGAGTAGCCCTTTATTATTATCATAAATTAATGGACCTGATCTAATAGGTGCAGGTTGCACATCAGTTTCAATCCCCATCTTAAAAGAGTTGGGATAGTGATCACTATAATGGATTTTGTGAATGGTATAAACCAAGGAGGGATATTTAAAATACTCAGAAAAAGCAATAAAGTCAATTAAAGTGCCTTTGGCCTCTCCCATTGTATGTTGCTAAATCAGTCTCTGAAGAATCCATGAGTTCCACGGTAAGAAAGAGGGAACATTTAGATACTATTGAGTTAAAGATATTCCCACATGGATTATGATTAAAGTGACAACTACCCTCTGTATTCCAGGGTACCAGGTGGCATTCCCCCTGTTTTGAAAGAGGACATAATTTACAATTAAAATTACCTCCCCACAACGCTATGAAATCCATTTTTACCTCCTCAATATAACATGGCAAAGCGTGTTCCAATTCTAAAGCAATGCCTGTATTTCTAACATAAAGTTATTATGATAGAAATTTACAAGTATCAATGTCAGGTTTCACCTGAGGGAAATATTAATAATATGAAAATGCGATGAGTAGCACTTAAACTTACCTAGCCTACCATTCATTGTAGTTGAGACCAGAGTTAGTAAGCCTCCTTTGGCATGTCCGCCCAAGGAGACCATGGCTGGGGTAAAAATCGAATAAAATCCATTCATATGGACAATGTCTCGCGACCATGTCTCCTGAAAACATACTATAATGTAGTTCCAATAAAAGCGACCCAATCATTGATTGCCAATTTATGCGACAAGCCTGCAATATTCCAAAAAAGACTACAACAGGTTCCCAAAATATTCAGACCAATGGGTCCCTCCGCTAAGATAGACAAAGATGAAACATTGCCCTCTTTGGGTCCAATGTCATGTAATGCCACATCAGATTCCAACTCTCAGCATGACAAAACATTAGATGATAATACAGTGCTCTCTGGTAGTACATGGAGGGTACAACTAGCTAAATCAGAAATCACGGGGAAACAAAGTCATCAGAACTACACGCATAAACATTAGGCATTTCTTCTCTGGAAGTAACGTTATAGGATACCAGAAAATTCCCTACAGAGCGGTCACTGTCTATCATGCTCACAACAGATGGCAATAACTTAACCATCCTTGATTTCTGAGTATTAGGCAATATGTGTAGTGGAACACAATTTACTCCGGACAAGACCCTACCCTCAGAAAACAGTCAATCTACATAATCTAATGAAGAAAAACGATTAAAAGTTGGAATAGCAAAAGTGGATGACATGTTGGCAGCTGTGTGTTCGGGGCATGGACCTCTTTTTATTTCTGGCTTGTAAGAAACCCCCAAGGGAACTGCCTCAATAGGACGCCTCCTGTTACCAACCCAGGAGAGCCTATCCATAAGCCAGTGGACCAGGGACCTGTCACTAAAAGTAACAACAATACAGTCCCCTGAATCTGTTTTTGCCTGTGAGCCTACCCATGACACCCATTCAACAATATTTATGTTGTAGTACAATTCAATACTACTGTTCCAATCTGCAGTTTTTACCAACCAGTGAATAGTTTTATTCTTAAGATGCTTCCAGTCTTCCTCTTTACCTGCTGGCAAAGGTGGAACATTTTTCAGTACAATGATATATGGTGTAGCATCTGGCGGGAGATGTAGTGTTCTTTTGTCGTTTTTGTAATATGTTGGACATCTGCAGGGTTAAGTCCTCCAGACTCTCTCTGCCTGAGTGTTGAACTTGGACACCCCTCATTCAGTATTTGAGCTTCAACTGAAAGTGCCAAAGCTGTGTGAGTGGTGATCTGAGGAAGTTTTGTGGGACACATTTTGGCTAGGGATGCCAAATAGGAAGACCTTTCTTTTGGCATACCCTGATTTAAATTAGAAGAGGGGTCAAGAGCGATACCCTAGCCCGAGATTAGCTTGGAGGCAGTGGCACCAATTCATATTATTAGCAATGTATCAACACTGTTCAGTGCTCCTGTTAGTGGCTCGAGGAGTGACTTGATGGTGACCTCCAATGTATGAGTAAGATCTTTCAATGGCACAGTCCCTCCTGTAAGTAAGTAAGTAAGTAAAATATTTATTTGTATATGATTAATTAAAATCTTTACAAAATTGAAAAGTATCCGTAGTAATTTTTGCTTTAACGTACAAACAAAAACAAAAAATAAGGTGCATAAAATTACAGTGATGTTAACAGTTATATGGTTAGCATCATAGGATTAAAAGTTCATATGGCATGGTTAAGTCTCTTTCTTATTAGGTCAAAGAACTTCACAACTTGACAGTTCAATTTAGTGTCGCTAGTAGAAAAGCACAATATGGCTGCCTGTCTGCAGGTCCGGACGGCATAAAAGTTAAAAAAAGGACGTAAGAGATTGAACCTCAGGTCTTTTATGCTAGGGCAGATGCAAATCACATGAATTATGTCTTCCTTGCCGGTTTTGCACATGCGACACTGTTGTGACGGGTTATTTCTCTCCCAAGGTGGAAGACGTGGAAGTATGGGAATTACACCAAGTCGTAATTTTAGAAATTTTTCTTTAACATTTATTTTCATGCCAATACTGAAGTACGCTTGTGGCCGCAGTTTTTCATAAGCTCCCACCGTTAGCCATCCATGTGCTCGGTTTGCTAGGTCTTTCTTGTCTTCTATCGCTGAGATGATGCTAGCTGATTTTTTAGCTACTTTTTTAAAGGACAAGAGATCCATTGATGTTTCCCAGGTTTCAGTCAGGCCTAGAACTTTAAGAGATTCATATAAGTAGGCTCTCGGCGCGAGGTTGCGGTGCCGAAGTAATTCTTCCCATAGGTTTGCACATAGAGATCCAGCATCTGCGTTGCGAATTTTATGCCAGTTTGTTGCATAAACGCTCCGCCTCTCTAGAGTTTGTTTCAAGATACCGAATTCTAGTCGAATCTGAGCCGGGGAGACGTACTTGGGAAGATTGAAAATAGCCCTGTATGAATTGGCAATAAGAGTGTCCAGTAACGCCGCGTCCTTACCATGGTGTGATTCACTCCCATATGTGAGAGTCGGTTTTAATTTGGCACTCAATAGATCGAGAAGAGGTTTCAGTGTCAGATCGGGTAATTTACCCTTCAATGTTTTTAGAGACATATAAGTCATTATAGCCTTCCCTCGCAAAGATTTAAACTGCGCCCTCGAAGTGTTATTTGAGTCCAGGATTACTCCCAGGTACTTATATGTGGTAACCTGCTCAAGCTTTTCGCCATTCAAGTACCAGCGAGGGTTCTTTTTTTTCTTATAGTTCACAGTCATCACCTTTGATTTGTTGAAGTTTATTTGTAGGGCATGTTTTTCTGAAAAGGCATTGGTTATGTTCAAAAGATGTTGGAGGCCCATTGGAGTCCGACTTATCAGCAACAGGTCATCCGCATATAACAGGTTTGAGAGGATGATTTTCCCTAGTTTTGGTGCGTGATTGGAGCATTTGTCTAGTTGCCCAGGTAAGTCGGCTAAAAAAAGATTGAATAGGATCGGTGCAAGTAGGCATCCCTGTTTCAGTCCTTTTGTTGTCGTTATGGGTTTTGAAAGATGCGTTCCAGCCCCAAGTTTAATTTTAATCCAGGTGTTTGTGTGGAGCAGTATTAGGACGTCTAATAGGTGTTTAGGTATTCCCAGTTTGTCCAATTTCATCCAAAGTTTGTTTCGGTCCACGTGGTCAAATGCAGCTGTATAATCAATAAATGAAAAGAATAGAGATGACTTTGTTTCTTTTGCTGCTTCCATCAGCAGTGATAGTGCCATTAGATTGGTTGTGGTCCCTTGGCCTTTACAGAAACCCGTTTGGTTAATTGGCATGATGGAATTCTCAGTTGCCCATGATGTTAACTCCTCCAGGATAAGGCCAGCAAAGTATTTTGCCTCCACGTCTATGAGAGCAATGAGGCGGTGGTTGTTTGGAAGCCTCTTGCTACCTTGTTTGTGTATCGGGCTAATGATTGAACCGTGCCAGGACTCAGGAAGGGTCTGTGTGAGTCTGATACTGTTAAACACTGGTGCTAAGGCTGCGCTCCAAAATTCAGCATCTGATTTGTAGAGCATAGGTGGTAGGCCGTTCGGCCCAGGAGCTCCGGTTGGTCGCCCCCTTGATGTTTGTCGTTGGATGTCTGATGGGCAAATTGGCTTGGGCCCTGACTCAAGTGCTTTTGTTAAGTTTTTATCCAATTTAGCTTTATCAGTTTTTAGTGCATTCATGGCAATGTGTTCCCCCATTTCACGGGGGTTTGTGGGGGTGTAGTGGTTGAGGTTTACTTTTTTGTTATGTTTTGTAGGTATAAAAGAAGGTTTATTTGTAGTAACTTTGTCTATGGCCCCATCGTTGTTGAAGTGCTCCTGTAGGTATTTCGACCATACTTCTTCCGTTATGTGCGAGTTCTGACCTGGAAGGTCAGGATTCTGTATTCTTTTAACCATTTGCCAGAATCTGGAGCTGTTCTTCTGCTTCCCCTCGTGCACTAGTTTCGCCCATAGATCTTCGTTCCTTCGCTGCTGGTTGCCCCATTTTGTCCGTTTCAATTTTGTTTTAGCTTCCCGTAGGGCAGTTTGCAAGCTATGATTTGTGGGGTCCTTTCGCAATTGTCTCAGTAATTGATTTACTAATCTTTTTTGTAGTTTCATTTCTGGACATGAGCAAGTCCCACCAAGGGGCAACTGTTGGTGATGTAGCTTGGTGGGAACCTTTTTTACCATTTGCTCCCTGATGGTTTTGATGAAAGTGTCCCAGACGTCCGATCCCTTGGATGCATAGCTGGTGGCTTGGGAGAAGAGATTTTTCGCCATGGAGCTAATTGAATCGATGTTCTCGGCGGTACAGCGAAGCCGCCTTAAATTTGGGGCAATGTCTGTGTCGAGGCCTGTGAATGTTTCAAGTCCCAGATGAGAAGTGGCATTTATTGTGGCCTCTTGTGGCAGGTGATCACTGAGATCGGTCGTACCTATTCGAAAGGACTTTACCCGACAGAGCATGTTTAGTGATGTGAACATGTAGTCGAGATGGGAAGATTGATTATTCGCATGAAAGGTGGCAACTGGTGGATCATCACCAGGGTAGCGGCCATTCAGGGCCCTTAAGTTGAGTTGTTCCAAGTGACGAAGTAGAAGTTTTGAGTGCTTCGTTAAGTTCTTGTTTTTTGTGTGGCCTTGTGTCGGCACGGCCCATGCAACGTTCAGGTCCCGAGTAAGGTCGCTAGGTTGCTCTTTATTAATTAGGAGCATGTTGAAGTCCCCTGTCAGGATGAATAAGTCAGACTCGCTTTCCTCCGTTATTTTTTTCATCAGTTTGGCTAGGTCTTTCGCGCCTTTTTGTTTGTCTTTGGGATGGAGGTATGTATTAATTATGGTTACAGCTTGGGGCTGCTTCTTTAACCAAAGTGGGACCTTTACCGCCTGAATGACACTTGGGGGAGGGATAAAAAGATCCATTGCCTCGATTTCACCTATTGATGATATAGATGCAAAAAGCATCAGACCGCCTGATCTTCGGCCAAAGGTTGAGTTTTTATTTGCTGGAATACAGCAGGACGTGAATCCTTGGAGCTCGAATGCTTTTTCTTCCCAGGTCTCTTGGAGCAAGATAAGGTCAAATGTAGTTAGATATTCTAGGAACTCGGGGTCATTTCTTTTGGACGCCAAACCATTGATGTTCCAAGAGCAAATTCTAATGTCCATATTTCCCTCTTTCTGTCAGTTATTAATAGTGGAATTTGTGAATGTGCGTTGAATTAAGTTCCAATTATGACCAGTTTTACGTGGTGAACAGCTACTAAACTTTTGGTTTAGTTCAGAGTTGGGATTTTCTAGGTCTCTGGAGCACGGCCTAGGCGAGCTGCTTCTCGCTCCTTTTAATATTGAAGTAGTGCTTTTTTGTGTTGGGGATCTGACTAAAGGAAGAAAAGGAGTAGGATAGCGAGGTCTTTCTTCAAGTCTCAGCTCTATTCCCCATAGCTGAAACGTCGCTATTTCTTCCATAATTTTAAGTGCTGTCTCAAGTGAGAGCCAAGTTGCTTTTGTGATTTCAGGGCGAAGAGGATCGGTGTTTGGCTGGAATTCTATTGCCCGAAGATCAGATGAACTGATATTTGATAAATTTGGTATTGAATGCATTAGCCTTATTATGTTTCCCCTATTCAGTATGTCACTCCTGCCACGAGATGTATATTCCGGGATGAAAAGAATTGGTGTTGGACTGTTTGCAACCTGTAGTTTGGTTGGGTCCGACAGTGATCTCTTGACACCCTGTTGGATTAGATGAGAAAGGTTGCTTAAGTCTGGTATGACTGTAACGTTTGATTGTTCACGTTGGGTATTGGCTATGTGTATTGTTGGACTGTTCACAAGCAGTGGTTTGGTTGAGTCCGACAGTGGTCTCTTGACACCCTGTTGATTTGATTGAAAAAGGTTGCTTGGGTCTGGTATGACTGAAGCGTTTGATTGCTCACGTTGTTTATTAGCTATGAGCAGGTTACCGTTGGTACTAACCGATGTAGGTGTCGAGTGTAAGGAGGACTCAGTGTTGTTAGCTACGGCGGTATCCACTCTTCCTCGTGTTGGGACGGATTCAGGTGATGTTGGTTCCGGATTAATAGAGTTTTCTGCCACTTTAGTTTTTGTGAATTGTAAGGTTTTCTGCTTAAGTTTTTTTTGTGCAGGTCTCGTAGAAGCCATTCTTGTTGCTTTTGAGTGTGCCAATGGGGATACTGGAGATGCAGTTCCGGATGCCTTATACTGAGGGGGTTGTGCTACGTTGGCTGTTGGGGACTCTGTAACAGACTCTGTAGCAGTCGCTACTAAAGGGGAGGAATTAGAATATATTACCGTTATCTTATTTGAGCTTTTTTGTGCCCGATTCCTTCCTTTCCTTTTGTTCTTTCTACGGGCCTTAGAAGATTCCTGGACGAGTGTTGAAAAAGGTGTGACTGTAATGGCAGTCGTGATGGGTTGCTCAGATTCCAGCGGTCTGGTTGGTAATATTTCGGTTGAAGATGAAATGATGTTTGACCTCCGCTCGATAGGATATTCAAATAGGTCCGTTTGTGTTGTTGGGACATCTAAAGGTGAGTCGGAGGTTTGTGATGTATGGGTTGGTAAGACTGCTGATTTTAGGTCACTTATTAGTGCCCCCAACATCGATGGTAAAGATGAAAGTTTATCTAAAATTGGATCACAAGATAGTGGTTGTGATAGTGTTGGTTGGGCCGCAAGGACGGCATCTTGACCTCTCCTTATGAGGCCATTTAGTTCAGCGATTTTGCAGTCAATTCCTGAAATTGAGTCAGCCATTGTCTGTAAAACACAGAGCTGTATGTCCATTTTTTGAGATTGAAATTCCAGGGCTGTAGCCGAGAGTTGCAATGTGTTTAAGATTGTCGCCCAAATTGATTCAGGAGCTGTTTTTCCTGGGCTGTGACTTCTCTCGGATCTTGGCAAAGCATCGGCAGTGGGCTTCCATTCAGATGGATGACGGTTATAGGTCGCCACTAGTTCTTCCCACTCCTGTGCGGCTATAGAAGACATGTCATTATCATTGTCATTGTCAGGGAGGTTTTTTGTGGGCGAGAAATCATTATTCGATAATAAGGTACCGCCCAGGGTGGCCCCTTGCACTGTAGGCTTATTGATCGCCATAGTTTGTTCGGTGGTGCTACTTAAGATTAGCTGGAGTGACTTGGATGCAGCCGGGCAGGTAAATAGCGTTGGCGGCAATTTGGTACCGCGTTGTTGCTCTTCAATTTCTAGTGGTGATTTTACTTGAATCGCTCTGATGTCTTTTGTTGGGTTTGGAGAACTGCTAACTGGGTGGGGCGATTGTTGAATTGCCCTTTCGTCCTCTTTATGTATCAAAACCTTGATTTCCATTGTAGCGTCTTGTTTACCGAGGTAATGGGGGCTGGTCTTGCTAGAGTGGGTCTCACACTGCTGAACTGGATGTGAGTCGGCCGCTGTGTTTTGAGACCTTGCCTCAGTTGGTATAATCCAGTCTTTTTCGGTGGTTTGACTAGCGGACGTCAATCCCCACGTTTTGGAGGGGGTTGATTTGAGAACTTCCTGAGGGATGAATGCTACTGCTCTTCTTATTTTCGGCGAAGTTGATATGGGAATGACAGTCGCTATCTCATGAGTGGGTTGACACTGAATTTCCACTGGGGTGGACAAGCCTGTTTGGCTGCTGATCATATGGCTGGAGTCGAGCTCGTCTTTTAAAAGTGGAGATTGAAGACCTCTGATGTTCCCAGTCATTGAGAATATAGCTGTTCCCGGGTCTTTAAGAAAGGCGAACTTTGTGTAAATCTTAGGTTGGTGTGAACATATCCTTTTCTTCGCCGGTGTGCCGTCAATCATTACAAGATTAGCTGGGTCCGTTGATAAGGATTTTTCCATTTGAGGTACTTGAGAAAATTTGAACTGTGCCTGTTTTTGTGGTTGTTGTTGTTGTGGTAGCCGGAGGGCAGTAGTTAGGGAAGGTGAGGCAGCGGGGACCTTGACTTGACCGTTGATGTTTAGCGATTGAGTTGGGGTCAACTTAGTTGTTTCCATTACTGTAAGAGATGAGACCTCTATATTATTTGTGATTGTTTTTTCTTGGTCACTTGACCCGGGTTCCTTGGGATTAATCGGGTTTGTTGGGATTGTTGTCTCGGGTTTCCCCAGTTTTCTTTTCCGCGATCTCAGAGTGGAGTTAGGTTTAGGGTGTTGCCTGATCAGTCCAGATCTCATCGCGCTCCCTTTTGGTTTGGTCTTAATACAATTTTCTTTTTTTTCAGTTGCGGAGTGGACTCGTGAGGGCCTCTCCCCCTGTGCCCAAACTCTACCTCTGATCTCGGTTTGATAAATGAGAAAGAGTTGTTGTGAGCCTTGGGTTCTGCAGCTTCAAACTGCTCTTGATTCTCTCAGACACAAACGCCCTCTTGCACCACTCTGAGCTCGAAGGCACGCCGCTCCGCACAGGCTGCTTAAGGCAGCTTCAGGTGAGTCTTAAAAACGGCGTGGCACGCTAATGAGTACAGCCTCAGAGCGCGGCAGGGCTGTGTTCCTTTATCCCACCTGACGATGGCTTTCTCCACAGCCCGACTCTCAAGGTAAAAACATGCTGCTCCGAGCAGGCTGCCTCATGGTGGGGTTAAAGGGACCAAAAAAAAAACCAAAAAAAAAACCGATCAGCTGCGTCTTTTTTTTCCCTCGGCGCTGAGCAACGCCTATGCACTGCTTGGCTGACTGCAGCTCGGTGCCTCAGCTGCAGGATGCGGGCAGAACGGACTTCGTGGGGGCCGCTAACTCACAGCCTCTCTCCCGGCCACTCCAGCAGCTGCCGTCTGCCTCTGCAGTTGAGTCCGTTCCAGGCACCCAGTTCAGCCCCTCCGGCTCTGTCCGTCCTTCCTTCTCCGTCCCCAGACTCCGTCCACTGGGCCAAGACGGGACACAAGACGGGACGCAGGACACAGGACACGGGCGAGAAACAAAGAACAAAGGTGAAGAAAGCCGCTGGGCGACCCCCGCAGCGAGAACGCCACACACTCCGCGTGCACCGCTGTGGCTGTGTCACTGTGGCTCTCAATTCACAATTCACTGCAGGTGATAGCAGGGAAGCGCTTGGTGGTGACAGGAGACTGGTGGCCGTGCTACAAGCAGGAAAGGGGTGTGCAGGTCGAACGGGAGTGGAGTCTCGTGTGGGGCTGAAAGTGCGGGGCCGGGGTTCAGGAACCTGGTCACTGAACAGTGCCGGTCCCTTTTCTGTCCTCCTTTCTGGCTACCACAGGTCGCACTAGCCCCTTGCCCCTTCCTCGCTCTAGTGGCGTCAGCCGCACCTCACCTCAGGGGCTCACCTCTGGACCGCTGTCACCTGCGTGGCAGAGAGCAAGGCAGCGGGCAGGTGGATGCGGGCAGGTGATGGTGGTAGTGGAGTGGAGATGGCTGGTGGTGATTTCACCGTTTTCCGGTCCGGTCCAGTTCCGTAACTCCCCTGCAAGGTCCGCAATGGCTGCAATAGCCGCAGCTACACCAGCCGCCGCGGCTTCTTCCCGGGTCACGGGTCGCTGGTCACGGATTTCGGCCTTCAAATCACCGGCTGTCCGTAATGACACTCGGAGCAACCACACTCGGGGCACAGCTTCAGCCGACTCTCGCTTCGCACTGCTTCGCCACGCCACACCTTGCATCCAGACTCTACCAATCGAAAGACAGTAGGCAAATCCAGCTCGCCTGTAGACTCATTCTTCTTTAGGCCAGAGCTAGTGTTTGAGGCTGTCACCTTATCCCCCTTACATGCGAAGGGGCCGGGGTTCTCTTTCTTGCTACAGGTGGCAGAGGTGGCAGAGCATCTTTTTTTACCCTACTGCATGCCTTAGATTTTTCGATGGCAGAGGGCATAAAGTATCTAAAAAAAACACCTTGATGTACATCACTTTTGCTTGCATTATTTGTAGATGTGCCCAAGTCAAGTGGAGCTATAGTTCAAATAAGTCTTTCATCGCTCCTTGCACTCGCATCATCCACAGTACTCTCCAAGGCATGGACCTGCTCAGGGACTTGTACAGACGGTGTCTCACCATTTAATGCTCTTAGTCTTGCCCCCGGTCTCTCCTTCACAGACTCTATCTCCCTCGTGATCACCCCCATAGCTGTAGTCAAGTAGCTGGTAATAGATGATGTTAATGGACGATCTTTTGCTGCGGGCATCACAATTTTACGTTTCCCCATTTCTTCTTACCTTTGATGATTTGCTAGATGACTGACCTTGCTGGTCAGACTTCCCGCCCCTTTTTATGTGAAGCCAAGAGGCCTTGCCCAGCCCAGCCTTGTCCAGACACGGACGGGCGCAGACGGGCCCGCCCTTCACCCGGGCATGGCACTGACACGCCCACGCGCGTCCCGCACTGCTGGAGCCCCAGCCGCTACTTGAGCGCCTCCAGGCGCGTGCAGTGATGGTGGTATGCGCACCGCTCGGTGAGTCGGGAATAGTAGTTCCTTGGTCCTCCTCGCACCCCTCAGCAGTCGGTCAGGGAATTGATCCGGTGGCAAAGAGTCCAGCAGGCACAAAGGGAGAATGGAAAATGAGCTCCCGCGCTGCGGGAGCCCCTGCCGCTTCTTGAGCGCCTCCAGGCACGTGCGGTGATGGTGGTGGTATGCACACCACTCTACTAGTCGGGACTAGTAGTTCCCTGGTCCTCCTCGCTCCTCGCACCTCGCACCCCTCAGCAGTCTGTCAGGGAATTGATCAGGTGGCAAAGAGTCCAGCAGGCAGAAAAGCAGAATGGAAATTGAGCTCCCCATCATCAGAAAACAGGACTCAGCATAGTATCCTATGCTGACGATACCCCGCTCATCCTCTCCCTTACCAGGGAATGTGACATCACCAGACACAGCTTCCAGGATGGAAGAAAAGGTGTTGCATCCTGGATGAGCAGCAGCTGCGTGAAGCTCAACTCAGAGAAAACGGAAGTCTCCATCCTCGAATCCACCCCCTCCACATGGACAACACTTGGTGGCCCACTGCCCTCTGCAACCCTCCCACACCCACGGACCACACCCGCAACCCCTGCATCCTACTCAACTCCTCCCTCATCATAAACCAACAGATCAACGCTGTTTCCACAACATGCTTCAATGCCGTACGCATCCTCCGCAAGACCTTCAAATGGATCCCCCCCAAATCCAGAAAGATCGTCACCCACGCACTCATAACCAGCAGACTGGACTACGGGAACGCCCTCTATGCTGGATTCAAGAAATCTCTACTTTGCAAACTCCAGACCATCCAGAACACTGCAGCCAGATTCGTCCTCGGCATCCCACAACAAGACCACATCACCTAGCAGCTGCGAGACCTTCACTGGCTCCCTGTCAAAAGAAGAGTGACTTTCAAGCTGCTCACCCATGCCTACACATCCCTCCACAACACCGGAGCCCAATACCTCAATGAAAGAATCTCCTTCTACGCACCCAAGAGAAACCTCTGCTCCTCCAACCTTGCCCTGGCTGAAATCCCACGCCTCAGCAGAGCAAGAAGTGAAGGAAGAGCCTTCACCTACATCGCGGCCAAGACCTGGAACGAACTCCCCCTCAGCATTAGACGATCCCCCACTCTACAAGCATTCAGGAAGAGCCTCAAGACCGGGCTCTTCGGATGAGACAGGGCTGTACGAACCCCCTCTTGCCCCAGCGCCTTAAGACCCTCACGGGTGAGTAGCGCGCTCCACAAATCCCTGATTGATTGATTGATAGTTTTGGCCATTATGCCACATCCTCTCCCCAATATTATATAAATTGCCTCGGACCTGAGCAATTCATTCTAAGCCCTGAAGGGCCCAGGGGTGCCTTATCAATCAGTGACACCTCACCACAGAGTGGGACCAGCAGTCTCACTTACCCCACCCCATTCTGTGACAAGGTTGAGACTGCTGCCTTCCCTCATTAGCTGACCTAAGGTCCCATCCCTCTTTGGAGCTCCAAGTCTTTCCTCTCAGAGATCAGCATGTAAGGTAAATTGTATAGGCTTTTTTATGTTTGGGGCGTGTGTGTATGTATGAATGCATGTGTATTTGTTAGGGAGTGTTGTGAATGGGTGTGTGTGAGTGTGAATGCATGAGTGTTAATGATGTGTGCATGTGTCCTCCTGTCCAACCCCATTCCAGGTAAAATTACCAGCCGCCACTGCTTAGAGTGCTGAATTCTCTGATTTGCTTTCTTTTACGATGCTGTACAATTAATTCAATACTTCTTGCATTGGACAATTCACAATGTGTTTTTCTATTTTCTTGTGTCTCCATTTTTGGACTTAGACTATTTTCTATGATTTTTATGTCTTGCTACGATAGCATAGTATGCGTTCCCATAAAGCAGTCTGATTTCATTATTTTTCATGTTTCCCTAAGCAGCCCAGCGTATAGAGAATTAAGGATTTCATTATAAAACCTACCTCTGGAATTGATGAGGTGTTTTTATTGTGCTTAAATACAAGAGAGACTATTATTCTTTGTGTCTTGAAGAAGGTGCTTGTTATCAAGGGAGTACCACCGAAACGCGTTGACGCCTTTTTTTTTTTTTACTTATGTGGTTGTATCCAAGGAACATGTTCATGCCCAATAGATGATTTTATTGATGAACATTTGAACAGACAAATGAAATGAATTCCATGTAGAAAAATCTAAATGTGATGTGACTAATAGAATGCACTTTTTCTGTGTCTCTCATAAATTACATATGTATGGTACTGTAGTTTTTAATACATTGTAATAAATATATATATTTTTCATATACCTTTGGTAGTTATGAGTGTGTGTATTATAATTGCCAAATAGGGTCCGTTTTTTACTTTGTGTGCAAGGATTGTGCGCATCTGGCCCATTGTATGTCGGGAGTTATATGAATTTATGTGTTAGCTGAGAACCTTTTGGTTGTCCCAAGAGAATTCCGAATTCTTATTTACCTGTGGTACCCCTTCTCTTGGGTAGTGGGGTCGCTCCCTGTTTTGACAAGTGTGCTTTGTATGTAAACAAACTTGTATTTAAACTTTATTTTTATAAATGGTGTGTCTCAAAACACAAAGCCACTTTTTAAATTAGTGGTGCTAAGAACAAAGGATACCAAACATGTTGACTGGAGTAGACTTATCCATAGATGTTTTTATGCACCTTCATTTACATTGCACGCTGGAGTGGAGAAGTGTGGCTCAATGGTTAGAGCGGCACGCCCTGATGCAGAGATCTAGCCTGGGACCAGGGTTCAATTCCCCGCCTTGGCGGGCCTTGGGCTCAAAATTCCACGGATCTGATAATTCTCTCCTCTGTGCCTATTCCAATCATGGAGTCCCACTCTGCAACTCTGGGCAATAGCTTGCTTAATCTCCACAACGACCCCCACAACGCTAAGGATGCCTGGCCTCCACCTTGGGGGTGCCCAGGAGTGGACACCTCACAGGGAAAGCCAGGATGGGTTCCACAGCGGTATTTGTACAAGCGCCTTGAGACCCTTGCGGGTGAGTAGTGCGCTATACAAGTATCAATTTACATTTATGCTCTTTTACTCAATCCAAATGACCCAGGTGTGAATGGTGTAGCAAATGTTGCAAGTGTAAGAAAGTGCATCAGAATTTCCCATTTTCAGTTGCACATTTAGGAAGGAAAGACTTTTTAGAGAAGATCATTTCTCCCAAGGAGGTGGAAAAAAGCTATGTTTTTGAGCTTCTGGTTTTCTAATCCTATAGCGTAAGTGAGTACATTAGAGAAATACAAATATATTTGTATTTCCTTCTAATTTCCATGGATATTTATTTTTCTTTCAAAGTCTTTCCTTCCCTGAAGCCCATTGTACAAATCCGAAATGTGGGTTGACTTTCACATTACACCTCAGTTACTCATGGGCCATTGAGGTGTAAGTAGCCCAGTGCAAAATTGTTATTACATGGGGGAAATCTCTCAAAATTTGTGCATGTTTCATTACAGGCATTTTGTCATAATGTGGGCATTATAGTTCACATAGTTTTTACCTGCAGAAAAGAAAATGTCTAACGAAACAACAAAACCTCAACGGACGTTTTCTACTTGAACCAATCTTCGGCCCGTGTCCTGAGTGACCTCTGAATGCGGGCAAAGGCCTGATGTTTTATTTTCACGTGAGTTACTGCCCAATTACAAGCTGCACTATTTGACCAACTGTGCATAATTTTGGTGAAAGTCACTAGTGTTGCACAAAAAAAATCACAACTTCATCCACCCCAATCTGTTAACTTAGAAGTGCAGATAAGTGTGGGAAAGATACTGAAAATATTGTGTGCATTGGCAAAGTTGCAACTTTTTAGGTTTACCAGATGTGCAAGGACTCTTCTATTGACAGTCTCAAAGATACGCCCATAGGACCCCTTGCTGCTGTCTAGTAAGAGGTATTTACATAAGTCTTCCTGCGGGACACCTGGAAACCTGTGACTCCCGGTCCACGCGCTGCTCCAGCCTGGATCCCAGCGTCTGAAGGAAGCCCTCCGCGATGCTGACGCTCCCTACCTGAAGCGAAAGGTATGGGGCACCTGCAGGGCTGCTCAGATCGCTGCTGGTGCCACTGGAGCAGCGTAGATTTGAGGTGCGGAGAGACGACAGCAGCGGCTAAAATGGCGACCGGAGCCCTGCCGAGAGCGCTGATGGCTGCATCCCTCTGCAAGAGGTATGGCCAAAGTGCGCATTCCGAGGGACACAGCAACTGCCACTAGTGGAACACTACCTCGGGGGCCTCGGTAATGGCTTTACACCGGAGACGGCCCCGCCGCAATCGGTTCTCCCTCGCCTGCCTGACTTTAAAATGGCGCCCGGGGGTGACCCGTAAATGCCGATCGGCGCCTCTAATTGATGACATGGGCCCTGCGCTTACTGCCTCTCCCACAACATATACTGCATCTGCATCTCCTGTGCCCATCTGCATCTGTTACCACGAGCTGCTGCCCCTCTGCCTATGCTGCAGCTGAGCTGAAGAAACCACTGGCCTGTCCTGGGGTTAACCCCGCACCTCCGACACCTCATACACCCTGTTTTCCAGTAGACCTCCTGTACCACTTGCTCCTCTCTCCTACCTGCTGGCTCAGCCTCTCACCCACGGAGGAGCTCCTGATTAAAATGGCGGCTTTGTTCACCGGATCCTGTGGTGCCAGCGGAGGTTGCCACCTGAAGACCTTGGCCTCCAATTTGACGCCACCGCAACTAACGGTGCTCTCCTCAGAGAAGCGCTCCAGTCTGCTCTGCCCCGGGGCTTGCCTGACCCCAAATTGGCGGCGCCTTAGGGACATCGGTGCAAATGACTCCCCGGGCAGACTTTCAAGCTCGCGATCGGCTGCTGCCAATGAATAGCCTGCTGACCTCTCCTACTGTGCCCTCCTCCTGTGAATCCTCCTGTGCCCATCCAGCGTCGGCGTTGCTGAGGCTCTTCCATTTGGCCCCAGATGATGTGGGACAGCTTTGTGGCGTGTTCTCCCCTGCTCCCGGGACTGCCTCCCGTTCTGCGAACCGCTGTCTTGGCGCCCGTGGTCTTTCTTCCCCGACCCCTGGTCTCCGGATCAAACTCCTCTGCCCCAGCTCCTCATGGACGATGAGGCTGTGACTTTGCTGCGGACTGCCTTTCTCTGCCCGGACTTGCTGGCTGTGGCAGCACTCCTCCTGGACTTTCGGACTTGGACCTCTGCACTCCCTGCCATTTTCTTTTCTTTTTATGACTCGCTTATTCTTCTACCTTTCTCCTCCGCCATTTTAGCGACCTCTGACCTCTCCCCTCTCTGTCCTAGAGATCTTTCTATTGTCTCTCCTGTTGCCTCTGACACACTCCTCGCTGTCTTAATCGTTACTATCTGCTTCCCTCTCGTTTGTCTCACTTTCCTGCCCTTCTCTGTCCCTCCCCTGGTACTGTGACTACATCCCCCCTCCGACTGCATTCCCCCTCCAACCCCACTTAATGGAACTCTGCTTTTCTGTATATAGAGACAACTCTAATCACAAGTATATACAGTAGACCATTGTGCTCTCTACCATTCCTATGTGACTCTTAGAGTATATCCAGGTGTATCCCCTCCCTATGTATATAGAGATAACTCTAATCACTAGAATATGCAGTAGCCCGCTGTGCTCTCTACCATTCCTATGTGACTCTTAGAGTATATCCATGTGTATCCCTTCCCTATGTATATAGAGATAACTCTAATCACTAGAATATGCAGTAGCCCGCTGTGCTCTCTACCATTCCTATGTGACTCTTAGAGTATATCCATGTGTATCCCTTCCCTATGTATATAGAGATAACTCTAATCACTAGTATATGCAGTAGCCCGCTGTGCTCTCTTCCATTCCTATGTGACTCTTAGAGTATATCCATGTGTATCCCTTCCCTATGTATATAGAGATAACTCTAATCACTAGAATATGCAGTAGCCCGCTGTGCTCTCTACCATTCCTATGTGACTCTTAGAGTATATCCATGTGTATCCCTTCCCTATGTATATAGAGATAACTCTAATCACTAGTATATACAGTAGTCCGCTGTGCTCTCTACCATTCCTATGTGACTCTTAGAGTATATCCAGGTGTATCCCCTCCCTATGTATATAGAGATAACTCTAATCACTAGTATATACAGTAGTCCGCTGTGCTCTCTACCATTCCTATGTGACTCTTAGAGTATATCCATGTGTATCCCTTCCCTATGTATATAGAGATAACTCTAATCACTAGTATATACAGTAGTCCGCTGTGCTCTCTTTCATTCCTATGTGACTCTTAGATTATATCCATGTGTATCCCCTCCCTATGTATATAGAGATAACTCTAATCACTAGTATATACAGTAGTCCGCTGTGCTCTCTTTCATTCCTATGTGACTCTTAGAGTATATCCATGTGTATCCCTTCCCTATGTATATAGAGATAACTCTAATCACTAGAATATGCAGTAGCCCGCTGTGCTCTCTACCATTCCTATGTGACTCTTAGAGTATATCCAGGTGTATCCCCTCCCTATGTATATAGAGATAACTCTAATCACTAGAATATGCAGTAGCCCGCTGTGCTCTCTACCATTCCTATGTGACTCTTAGAGTATATCCATGTGTATCCCTTCCCTATGTATATAGAGATAACTCTAATCACTAGTATATACAGTAGTCCGCTGTGCTCTCTTTCATTCCTATGTGACTCTTAGAGTATATCCATGTGTATCCCCTCCCTATGTATATAGAGATAACTCTAATCACTAGTATATACAGTAGTCCGCTGTGCTCTCTTTCATTTCTATGTGACTCTTAGAGTATATCCAGGTGTATCCCCTCCCTATGTATATAGAGATAACTCTAATCACTAGAATATGCAGTAGCCCGCTGTGCTCTCTTTCATTCCTATGTGACTCTTAGAGTATATCCATGTGTATCCCTTCCCTATGTATATAGAGATAACTCTAATCACTAGTATATACAGTAGTCCGCTGTGCTCTCTACCATTCCTATGAGACTCTTAGAGTATATCCAGGTGTATCCCCTCCCTATGTATATAGAGATAACTCTAATCACTAGTATATGCAGTAGCCCGCTGTGCTCTCTACCATTCCTATGTGACTCTTAGAGTATATCCAGGTGTATCCCCTCCCTATGTATATAGAGATAACTCTAATCACTAGAATATGCAGTAGCCCGCTGTGCTCTCTACCATTCCTATGTGACTCTTAGAGTATATCTAGTCATATCCCTTCCCTATGTATATAGAGATAACTCTAATCACTAGTATATACAGTAGTCCGCTGTGCTCTCTTTCATTCCTATGTGACTCTTAGAGTATATCCATGTGTATCCCCTCCCTATGTATATAGAGATAACTCTAATCACTAGAATATGCAGTAGCCCGCTGTGCTCTCTACCATTCCTATGTGACTCTTAGAGTATATCTAGTCATATCCCTTCCCTATGTATATAGAGATAACTCTAATCACTAGTATATACAGTAGTCCGCTGTGCTCTCTTTCATTCCTATGTGACTCTTAGAGTATATCCAGGTGTATCCCTTCCCTATGTATATAGAGATAACTCTAATCACTAGAATATGCAGTAGCCCGCTGTGCTCTCTACCATTCCTATGTGACTCTTAGAGTATATCCAGGTGTATCCCCTCCCTATGTATATAGAGATAACTCTAATCACTAGAATATGCAGTAGTCCGCTGTGCTCTCTACCATTCCTATGTGACTCTTAGAGTATATCCAGGTGTATCCCCTCCCTATGTATATAGAGATAACTCTAATCACTAGTATATACAGTAGTCCGCTGTGCTCTCTACCATTCCTATGTGACTCTTAGAGTATATCCAGGTGTATCCCTTCCCTATGTATATAGAGATAACTCTAATCACTAGAATATGCAGTAGCCCGCTGTGCTCTCTTTCATTCCTATGTGACTCTTAGAGTATATCCAGGTGTATCCCCTCCCTATGTATATAGAGATAACTCTAATCACTAGTATATACAGTAGTCCGCTGTGCTCTCTACCATTCCTATGTGACTCTTAGAGTATATCCAGGTGTATCCCCTCCCTATGTATATAGAGATAACTCTAATCACTAGTATATGCAGTAGCCCGCTGTGCTCTCTTTCATTCCTATGTGACTCTTAGAGTATATCCAGGTGTATCCCTTCCCTATGTATATAGAGATAACTCTAATCACTAGAATATGCAGTAGTCCGCTGTGCTCTCTACCATTCCTATGTGACTCTTAGAGTATATCCAGGTGTATCCCTTCCCTATGTATATAGAGATAACTCTAATCACTAGAATATGCAGTAGCCCGCTGTGCTCTCTACCATTCCTATGTGACTCTTAGAGTATATCTAGTCATATCCCTTCCCTATGTATATAGAGATAACTCTAATCACTAGTATATACAGTAGTCCGCTGTGCTCTCTACCATTCCTATGTGACTCTTAGAGTATATCCATGTGTATCCCTTCCCTATGTATATAGAGATAACTCTAATCACTAGAATATGCAGTAGCCCGCTGTGCTCTCTACCATTCCTATGTGACTCTTAGAGTATATCTAGTCATATCCCTTCCCTACGTATATAGAGATAACTCTAATCACTAGTATATACAGTAGTCCGCTGTGCTCTCTTTCATTCCTATGTGACTCTTAGAGTATATCCATGTGTATCCCTTCCCTATGTATATAGAGATAACTCTAATCACTAGAATATGCAGTAGCCCGCTGTGCTCTCTACCATTCCTATGTGACTCTTAGAGTATATCTAGTCATATCCCTTCCCTATGTATATAGAGATAACTCTAATCACTAGAATATGCAGTAGCCCGCTGTGCTCTCTACCATTCCTATGTGACTCTTAGAGTATATCTAGTCATATCCCTTCCCTATGTATATAGAGATAACTCTAATCACTAGAATATGCAGTAGCCCGCTGTGCTCTCTACCATTCCTATGTGACTCTTAGAGTATATCCATGTGTATCCCCTCCCTATGTATATAGAGATAACTCTAATCACTAGAATATGCAGTAGTCCGCTGTGCTCTCTACCATTCCTATGTGACTCTTAGAGTATATCCAGGTGTATCCCTTCCCTATGTATATAGAGATAACTCTAATCACTAGAATATGCAGTAGCCCGCTGTGCTCTCTTTCATTCCTATGTGACTCTTAGAGTATATCCATGTGTATCCCTTCCCTATGTATATAGAGATAACTCTAATCACTAGAATATGCAGTAGCCCGCTGTGCTCTCTGCCATTCCTATGTGACTCTTAGAGTATATCCATGTGTATCCCTTCCCTATGTATATAGAGATAACTCTAATCACTAGAATATGCAGTAGCCCGCTGTGCTCTCTACCATTCCTATGTGACTCTTAGAGTATATCCATGTGTATCCCTTCCCTATGTATATAGAGATAACTCTAATCACTAGAATATGCAGTAGCCCGCTGTGCTCTCTACCATTCCTATGTGACTCTTAGAGTATATCCATGTGTATCCCTTCCCTATGTATATAGAGATAACTCTAATCACTAGTATATGCAGTAGCCCGCTGTGCTCTCTACCATTCCTATGAGACTCTTAGAGTATATCTAGTCATATCCCTTCCCTATGTATATAGAGATAACTCTAATCACTAGCATATGCAGTAGCCCGCTGTGCTCTCTACCATTCCTATGAGACTCTTAGAGTATATCTAGTCATATCCCTTCCCTATGTATATAGAGATAACTCTAATCACTAGCATATGCAGTAGCCCGCTGTGCTCTCTACCATTCCTATGTGACTCTTAGAGTATATCCAGGTGTATCCCTTCCCTATGTATATAGAGATAACTCTAATCACTAGAATATGCAGTAGCCCGCTGTGCTCTCTACCATTCCTATGTGACTCTTAGAGTATATCCAGGTGTATCCCTTCCCTATGTATATAGAGATAACTCTAATCACTAGCATATGCAGTAGCCCGCTGTGCTCTCTACCATTCCTATGTGACTCTTAGAGTATATCCAGGTGTATCCCTTCCCTATGTATATAGAGATAACTCTAATCACTAGTATATACAGTAGTCCGCTGTGCTCTCTACCATTCCTATATGACTCTTAGAGTATATCTAGTCATATCCCTTCCCTATGTATATAGAGATAACTCTAATCACTAGTATATGCAGTAGCCCGCTGTGCTCTCTACCATTCCTATGTGACTCTTAGAGTATATCCATGTGTATCCCTTCCCTATGTATATAGAGATAACTCTAATCACTAGCATATGCAGTAGCCCGCTGTGCTCTCTACCATTCCTATGTGACTCTTAGAGTATATCCAGGTGTATCCCTTCCCTATGTATATAGAGATAACTCTAATCACTAGAATATGCAGTAGTCCGCTGTGCTCTCTACCATTCCTATGTGACTCTTAAAGTATATCCAGGTGTATCCCCTCCCTATGTATATAGAGATAACTCTAATCACTAGTATATACAGTAGTCCGCTGTGCTCTCTACCATTCCTATGTGACTCTTAGAGTATATCCAGGTGTATCCCCTCCCTATGTATATAGAGATAACTCTAATCACTAGTATATGCAGTAGCCCGCTGTGCTCTCTTTCATTCCTATGTGACTCTTAGAGTATATCCAGGTGTATCCCTTCCCTATGTATATAGAGATAACTCTAATCACTAGTATATACAGTAGTCCGCTGTGCTCTCTACCATTCCTATGTGACTCTTAGAGTATATCCAGGTGTATCCCCTCCCTATGTATATAGAGATAACTCTAATCACTAGTATATACAGTAGTCCGCTGTGCTCTCTACCATTCCTATGTGACTCTTAGAGTATATCCATGTGTATCCCTTCCCTATGTATATAGAGATAACTCTAATCACTAGTATATACAGTAGTCCGCTGTGCTCTCTACCATTCCTATGTGACTCTTAGAGTATATCCATGTGTATCCCTTCCCTATGTATATAGAGATAACTCTAATCACTAGAATATGCAGTAGCCCGCTGTGCTCTCTACCATTCCTATGTGACTCTTAGATTATATCCAGGTGTATCCCCTCCCTATGTATATAGAGATAACTCTAATCACTAGTATATACAGTAGTCCGCTGTGCTCTCTACCATTCCTATGTGACTCTTAGAGTATATCCAGGTGTATCCCCTCCCTATGTATATAGAGATAACTCTAATCACTAGTATATACAGTAGTCCGCTGTGCTCTCTACCATTCCTATGTGACTCTTAGAGTATATCCAGGTGTATCCCTTCCCTATGTATATAGAGATAACTCTAATCACTAGAATATGCAGTAGCCCGCTGTGCTCTCTTTCATTCCTATGTGACTCTTAGAGTATATTCAGGTGTATCCCCTCCCTATGTATATAGAGATAACTCTAATCACTAGTATATACAGTAGTCCGCTGTGCTCTCTACCATTCCTATGTGACTCTTAGAGTATATCCAGGTGTATCCCCTCCCTATGTATATAGAGATAACTCTAATCACTAGTATATGCAGTAGCCCGCTGTGCTCTCTTTCATTCCTATGTGACTCTTAGAGTATATCCAGGTGTATCCCTTCCCTATGTATATAGAGATAACTCTAATCACTAGAATATGCAGTAGCCCGCTGTGCTCTCTACCATTCCTATGTGACTCTTAGAGTATATCTAGTCATATCCCTTCCCTATGTATATAGAGATAACTCTAATCACTAGTATATACAGTAGTCCGCTGTGCTCTCTACCATTCCTATGTGACTCTTAGAGTATATCCATGTGTATCCCTTCCCTATGTATATAGAGATAACTCTAATCACTAGAATATGCAGTAGCCCGCTGTGCTCTCTACCATTCCTATGTGACTCTTAGAGTATATCTAGTCATATCCCTTCCCTATGTATATAGAGATAACTCTAATCACTAGAATATGCAGTAGCCCGCTGTGCTCTCTACCATTCCTATGTGACTCTTAGAGTATATCTAGTCATATCCCTTCCCTATGTATATAGAGATAACTCTAATCACTAGAATATGCAGTAGCCCGCTGTGCTCTCTACCATTCCTATGTGACTCTTAGAGTATATCCATGTGTATCCCCTCCCTATGTATATAGAGATAACTCTAATCACTAGAATATGCAGTAGCCCGCTGTGCTCTCTTTCATTCCTATGTGACTCTTAGAGTATATCCATGTGTATCCCTTCCCTATGTATATAGAGATAACTCTAATCACTAGAATATGCAGTAGCCCGCTGTGCTCTCTACCATTCCTATGTGACTCTTAGAGTATATCCATGTGTATCCCTTCCCTATGTATATAGAGATAACTCTAATCACTAGAATATGCAGTAGCCCGCTGTGCTCTCTACCATTCCTATGTGACTCTTAGAGTATATCCATGTGTATCCCTTCCCTATGTATATAGAGATAACTCTAATCACTAGTATATGCAGTAGCCCGCTGTGCTCTCTACCATTCCTATGAGACTCTTAGAGTATATCTAGTCATATCCCTTCCCTATGTATATAGAGATAACTCTAATCACTAGCATATGCAGTAGCCCGCTGTGCTCTCTACCATTCCTATGAGACTCTTAGAGTATATCTAGTCATATCCCTTCCCTATGTATATAGAGATAACTCTAATCACTAGCATATGCAGTAGCCCGCTGTGCTCTCTACCATTCCTATGTGACTCTTAGAGTATATCCATGTGTATCCCCTCCCTATGTATATAGAGATAACTCTAATCACTAGTATATGCAGTAGTCCGCTGTGCTCTCTACCATTCCTATGTGACTCTTAGAGTATATCCAGGTGTATCCCTTCCCTATGTATATAGAGATAACTCTAATCACTAGCATATGCAGTAGCCCGCTGTGCTCTCTACCATTCCTATGTGACTCTTAGAGTATATCCATGTGTATCCCCTCCCTATGTATATAGAGATAACTCTAATCACTAGTATATGCAGTAGTCCGCTGTGCTCTCTACCATTCCTATGTGACTCTTAGAGTATATCCAGGTGTATCCCTTCCCTATGTATATAGAGATAACTCTAATCACTAGCATATGCAGTAGCCCGCTGTGCTCTCTACCATTCCTATGTGACTCTTAGAGTATATCCAGGTGTATCCCTTCCCTATGTATATAGAGATAACTCTAATCACTAGTATATACAGTAGTCCGCTGTGCTCTCTACCATTCCTATGTGACTCTTAGAGTATATCTAGTCATATCCCTTTCCTATGTATATAGAGATAACTCTAATCACTAGTATATGCAGTAGCCCGCTGTGCTCTCTACCATTCCTATGAGACTCTTAGAGTATATCCATGTGTATCCCTTCCCTATGTATATAGAGATAGCTCTAAACACTAGAATATGCAGTAGCCCGCTGTGCTCTCTACCATTCCTATGTGACTCTTAGAGTATATCTAGTCATATCCCTTCCCTATGTATATAGAGATAACTCTAATCACTAGAATATGCAGTAGCCCGCTGTGCTCTCTACCATTCCTCTGAGACTCTTAGAGTATATCCAGGTGTATCCCCTCCCTATGTATATAGAGATAACTCTAATCACTAGAATATGCAGTAGCCCGCTGTGCTCTCTACCATTCCTATGTGACTCTTAGAGTATATCCATGTGTATCCCTTCCCTATGTATATAGAGATAACTCTAATCACTAGTATATACAGTAGTCCGCTGTGCTCTCTTTCATTCCTATGTGACTCTTAGAGTATATCCAGGTGTATCCCCTCCCTATGTATATAGAGATAACTCTAATCACTAGTATATGCAGTAGCCCGCTGTGCTCTCTACCATTCCTATGTGACTCTTAGAGTATATCCAGGTGTATCCCCTCCCTATGTATATAGAGATAACTCTAATCACTAGAATATGCAGTAGCCCGCTGTGCTCTCTACCATTCCTATGAGACTCTTAGAGTATATCTAGTCATATCCCTTCCCTATGTATATAGAGATAACTCTAATCACTAGTATATGCAGTAGCCCGCTGTGCTCTCTTCCATTCCTATGTGACTCTTAGAGTATATCCAGGTGTATCCCTTCCCTATGTATATAGAGATAACTCTAATCACTAGAATATGCAGTAGCCCGCTGTGCTCTCTTTCATTCCTATGTGACTCTTAGAGTATATCCAGGTGTATCCCCTCCCTATGTATATAGAGATAACTCTAATCACTAGTATATACAGTAGTCCGCTGTGCTCTCTACCATTCCTATGTGACTCTTAGAGTATATCCATGTGTATCCCCTCCCTATGTATATAGAGATAACTCTAATCACTAGTATATGCAGTAGCCCGCTGTGCTCTCTTTCATTCCTATGTGACTCTTAGAGTATATCCAGATGTATCCCTTCCCTATGTATATAGAGATAACTCTAATCACTAGAATATGCAGTAGCCCGCTGTGCTCTCTACCATTCCTATGTGACTCTTAGAGTATATCCATGTGTATCCCTTCCCTATGTATATAGAGATAACTCTAATCACTAGAATATGCAGTAGCCCGCTGTGCTCTCTACCATTCCTATGTGACTCTTAGAGTATATCCAGGTGTATCCCCTCCCTATGTATATAGAGATAACTCTAATCACTAGAATATGCAGTAGCCCGCTGTGCTCTCTTTCATTCCTATGTGACTCTTAGAGTATATCCAGGTGTATCCCTTCCCTATGTATATAGAGATAACTCTAATCACTAGAATATGCAGTAGCCCGCTGTGCTCTCTACCATTCCTATGAGACTCTTAGAGTATATCTAGTCATATCCCTTCCCTATGTATATAGAGATAACTCTAATCACTAGAATATGCAGTAGCCCGCTGTGCTCTCTACCATTCCTATGAGACTCTTAGAGTATATCTAGTCATATCCCTTCCCTATGTATATAGAGATAACTCTAATCACTAGCATATGCAGCCCGCTGTGCTCTCTACCATTCCTATGTGACTCTTAGAGTATATCCATGTGTATCCCTTCCCTATGTATATAGAGATAACTCTAATCACTAGTATATACAGTAGCCCGCTGTGCTCTCTACCATTCCTATGTGACTCTTAGAGTATATCCATGTGTATCCCTTCCCTATGTATATAGAGATAACTCTAATCACTAGTATATACAGTAGCCCGCTGTGCTCTCTACCATTCCTATGTGACTCTTAGAGTATATCCATGTGTATCCCCTCCCTATGTATATAGAGATAACTCTAATCACTAGCATATGCAGCCCGCTGTGCTCTCTACCATTCCTATGTGACTCTTAGAGTATATCCATGTGTATCCCTTCCCTATGTATATAGAGATAACTCTAATCACTAGAATATGCAGTAGCCCGCTGTGCTCTCTACCATTCCTATGTGACTCTTAGAGTATATCTAGTCATATCCCTTCCCTATGTATATAGAGATAACTCTAAACACTAGTATATACAGTAGTCCGCTGTGCTCTCTTTCATTCCTATGTGACTCTTAGAGTATATCCATGTGTATCCCTTCCCTATGTATATAGAGATAACTCTAATCACTAGCATATGCAGTAGCCCGCTGTGCTCTCTACCATTCCTATGTGACTCTTAGAGTATATCCATGTGTATCCCTTCCCTATGTATATAGAGATAACTCTAATCACTAGCATATGCAGTAGCCCGCTGTGCTCTCTACCATTCCTATGTGACTCTTAGAGTATATCTAGTCATATCCCTTCCCTATGTATATAGAGATAACTCTAATCACTAGTATATACAGTAGTCCGCTGTGCTCTCTACCATTCCTATGTGACTCTTAGAGTATATCCATGTGTATCCCTTCCCTATGTATATAGAGATAACTCTAATCACTAGAATATGCAGTAGCCCGCTGTGCTCTCTACCATTCCTATGTGACTCTTAGAGTATATATAGTCATATCCCTTCCCTATGTATATAGAGATAACTCTAATCACTAGTATATACAGTAGTCCGCTGTGCTCTCTTTCATTCCTATGTGACTCTTAGAGTATATCCATGTGTATCCCTTCCCTATGTATATAGAGATAACTCTAATCACTAGAATATGCAGTAGCCCGCTGTGCTCTCTACCATTCCTATGTGACTCTTAGAGTATATCTAGTCATATCCCTTCCCTATGTATATAGAGATAACTCTAATCACTAGAATATGCAGTAGCCCGCTGTGCTCTCTACCATTCCTATGTGACTCTTAGAGTATATCTAGTCATATCCCTTCCCTATGTATATAGAGATAACTCTAATCACTAGAATATGCAGTAGCCCGCTGTGCTCTCTACCATTCCTATGTGACTCTTAGAGTATATCCATGTGTATCCCCTCCCTATGTATATAGAGATAACTCTAATCACTAGAATATGCAGTAGTCCGCTGTGCTCTCTACCATTCCTATGTGACTCTTAGAGTATATCCAGGTGTATCCCTTCCCTATGTATATAGAGATAACTCTAATCACTAGAATATGCAGTAGCCCGCTGTGCTCTCTTTCATTCCTATGTGACTCTTAGAGTATATCCATGTGTATCCCTTCCCTATGTATATAGAGATAACTCTAATCACTAGAATATGCAGTAGCCCGCTGTGCTCTCTACCATTCCTATGTGACTCTTAGAGTATATCCATGTGTATCCCTTCCCTATGTATATAGAGATAACTCTAATCACTAGAATATGCAGTAGCCCGCTGTGCTCTCTACCATTCCTATGTGACTCTTAGAGTATATCCATGTGTATCCCTTCCCTATGTATATAGAGATAACTCTAATCACTAGAATATGCAGTAGCCCGCTGTGCTCTCTACCATTCCTATGTGACTCTTAGAGTATATCCATGTGTATCCCTTCCCTATGTATATAGAGATAACTCTAATCACTAGTATATGCAGTAGCCCGCTGTGCTCTCTACCATTCCTATGAGACTCTTAGAGTATATCTAGTCATATCCCTTCCCTATGTATATAGAGATAACTCTAATCACTAGCATATGCAGTAGCCCGCTGTGCTCTCTACCATTCCTATGAGACTCTTAGAGTATATCTAGTCATATCCCTTCCCTATGTATATAGAGATAACTCTAATCACTAGCATATGCAGTAGCCCGCTGTGCTCTCTACCATTCCTATGTGACTCTTAGAGTATATCCATGTGTATCCCCTCCCTATGTATATAGAGAACACTCTAATCACTAGTATATGCAGTAGTCCGCTGTGCTCTCTACCATTCCTATGTGACTCTTAGAGTATATCCAGGTGTATCCCTTCCCTATGTATATAGAGATAACTCTAATCACTAGCATATGCAGTAGCCCGCTGTGCTCTCTACCATTCCTATGTGACTCTTAGAGTATATCCAGGTGTATCCCTTCCCTATGTATATAGAGATAACTCTAATCACTAGAATATGCAGTAGCCCGCTGTGCTCTCTACCATTCCTATGTGACTCTTAGAGTATATCCAGGTGTATCCCTTCCCTATGTATATAGAGATAACTCTAATCACTAGCATATGCAGTAGCCCGCTGTGCTCTCTACCATTCCTATGTGACTCTTAGAGTATATCCAGGTGTATCCCTTCCCTATGTATATAGAGATAACTCTAATCACTAGTATATACAGTAGTCCGCTGTGCTCTCTACCATTCCTATGTGACTCTTAGAGTATATCTAGTCATATCCCTTCCCTATGTATATAGAGATAACTCTAATCACTAGAATATGCAGTAGCCCGCTGTGCTCTCTACCATTCCTATGTGACTCTTAGAGTATATCCATGTGTATCCCCTCCCTATGTATATAGAGATAACTCTAATCACTAGAATATGCAGTAGCCCGCTGTGCTCTCTACCATTCCTATGTGACTCTTAGAGTATATCTAGTCATATCCCTTCCCTATGTATATAGAGATAACTCTAATCACTAGAATATGCAGTAGCCCGCTGTGCTCTCTACCATTCCTATGTGACTCTTAGAGTATATCTAGTCATATCCCTTCCCTATGTATATAGAGATAACTCTAATCACTAGAATATGCAGTAGCCCGCTGTGCTCTCTACCATTCCTATGTGACTCTTAGAGTATATCCATGTGTATCCCCTCCCTATGTATATAGAGATAACTCTAATCACTAGAATATGCAGTAGTCCGCTGTGCTCTCTACCATTCCTATGTGACTCTTAGAGTATATCCAGGTGTATCCCTTCCCTATGTATATAGAGATAACTCTAATCACTAGAATATGCAGTAGCCCGCTGTGCTCTCTTTCATTCCTATGTGACTCTTAGAGTATATCCATGTGTATCCCTTCCCTATGTATATAGAGATAACTCTAATCACTAGAATATGCAGTAGCCCGCTGTGCTCTCTACCATTCCTATGTGACTCTTAGAGTATATCCATGTGTATCCCTTCCCTATGTATATAGAGATAACTCTAATCACTAGAATATGCAGTAGCCCGCTGTGCTCTCTACCATTCCTATGTGACTCTTAGAGTATATCCATGTGTATCCCTTCCCTATGTATATAGAGATAACTCTAATCACTAGAATATGCAGTAGCCCGCTGTGCTCTCTACCATTCCTATGTGACTCTTAGAGTATATCCATGTGTATCCCTTCCCTATGTATATAGAGATAACTCTAATCACTAGTACTGCAGTAGCCCGCTGTGCTCTCTACCATTCCTATGAGACTCTTAGAGTATATCTAGTCATATCCCTTCCCTATGTATATAGAGATAACTCTAATCACTAGCATATGCAGTAGCCCGCTGTGCTCTCTACCATTCCTATGAGACTCTTAGAGTATATCTAGTCATATACCTTCCCTATGTATATAGAGATAACTCTAATCACTAGCATATGCAGTAGCCCGCTGTGCTCTCTACCATTCCTATGTGACTCTTAGAGTATATCCATGTGTATCCCCTCCCTATGTATATAGAGAACACTCTAATCACTAGTATATGCAGTAGTCCGCTGTGCTCTCTACCATTCCTATGTGACTCTTAGAGTATATCCAGGTGTATCCCTTCCCTATGTATATAGAGATAACTCTAATCACTAGCATATGCAGTAGCCCGCTGTGCTCTCTACCATTCCTATGTGACTCTTAGAGTATATCCAGGTGTATCCCTTCCCTATGTATATAGAGATAACTCTAATCACTAGAATATGCAGTAGCCCGCTGTGCTCTCTACCATTCCTATGTGACTCTTAGAGTATATCCAGGTGTATCCCTTCCCTATGTATATAGAGATAACTCTAATCACTAGCATATGCAGTAGCCCGCTGTGCTCTCTACCATTCCTATGTGACTCTTAGAGTATATCCAGGTGTATCCCTTCCCTATGTATATAGAGATAACTCTAATCACTAGTATATACAGTAGTCCGCTGTGCTCTCTACCATTCCTATGTGACTCTTAGAGTATATCTAGTCATATCCCTTCCCTATGTATATAGAGATAACTCTAATCACTAGTATATGCAGTAGCCCGCTGTGCTCTCTACCATTCCTATGTGACTCTTAGAGTATATCCATGTGTATCCCTTCCCTATGTATATAGAGATAACTCTAATCACTAGCATATGCAGTAGCCCGCTGTGCTCTCTACCATTCCTATGTGACTCTTAGAGTATATCCAGGTGTATCCCTTCCCTATGTATATAGAGATAACTCTAATCACTAGAATATGCAGTAGTCCGCTGTGCTCTCTACCATTCCTATGTGACTCTTAGAGTATATCCAGGTGTATCCCCTCCCTATGTATATAGAGATAACTCTAATCACTAGTATATACAGTAGTCCGCTGTGCTCTCTACCATTCCTATGTGACTCTTAGAGTATATCCAGGTGTATCCCCTCCCTATGTATATAGAGATAACTCTAATCACTAGTATATGCAGTAGCCCGCTGTGCTCTCTTTCATTCCTATGTGACTCTTAGAGTATATCCAGGTGTATCCCTTCCCTATGTATATAGAGATAACTCTAATCACTAGTATATACAGTAGTCCGCTGTGCTCTCTACCATTCCTATGTGACTCTTAGAGTATATCCAGGTGTATCCCCTCCCTATGTATATAGAGATAACTCTAATCACTAGTATATACAGTAGTCCGCTGTGCTCTCTACCATTCCTATGTGACTCTTAGAGTATATCCATGTGTATCCCTTCCCTATGTATATAGAGATAACTCTAATCACTAGTATATACAGTAGTCCGCTGTGCTCTCTACCATTCCTATGTGACTCTTAGAGTATATCCATGTGTATCCCTTCCCTATGTATATAGAGATAACTCTAATCACTAGAATATGCAGTAGCCCGCTGTGCTCTCTACCATTCCTATGTGACTCTTAGATTATATCCAGGTGTATCCCCTCCCTATGTATATAGAGATAACTCTAATCACTAGTATATACAGTAGTCCGCTGTGCTCTCTACCATTCCTATGTGACTCTTAGAGTATATCCAGGTGTATCCCTTCCCTATGTATATAGAGATAACTCTAATCACTAGTATATACAGTAGTCCGCTGTGCTCTCTACCATTCCTATGTGACTCTTAGAGTATATCTAGTCATATCCCTTCCCTATGTATATAGAGATAACTCTAATCACTAGAATATGCAGTAGCCCGCTGTGCTCTCTACCATTCCTATGTGACTCTTAGAGTATATCCATGTGTATCCCCTCCCTATGTATATAGAGATAACTCTAATCACTAGAATATGCAGTAGCCCGCTGTGCTCTCTACCATTCCTATGTGACTCTTAGAGTATATCTAGTCATATCCCTTCCCTATGTATATAGAGATAACTCTAATCACTAGAATATGCAGTAGCCCGCTGTGCTCTCTACCATTCCTATGTGACTCTTAGAGTATATCTAGTCATATCCCTTCCCTATGTATATAGAGATAACTCTAATCACTAGAATATGCAGTAGCCCGCTGTGCTCTCTACCATTCCTATGTGACTCTTAGAGTATATCCATGTGTATCCCCTCCCTATGTATATAGAGATAACTCTAATCACTAGAATATGCAGTAGTCCGCTGTGCTCTCTACCATTCCTATGTGACTCTTAGAGTATATCCAGGTGTATCCCTTCCCTATGTATATAGAGATAACTCTAATCACTAGAATATGCAGTAGCCCGCTGTGCTCTCTTTCATTCCTATGTGACTCTTAGAGTATATCCATGTGTATCCCTTCCCTATGTATATAGAGATAACTCTAATCACTAGAATATGCAGTAGCCCGCTGTGCTCTCTACCATTCCTATGTGACTCTTAGAGTATATCCATGTGTATCCCTTCCCTATGTATATAGAGATAACTCTAATCACTAGAATATGCAGTAGCCCGCTGTGCTCTCTACCATTCCTATGTGACTCTTAGAGTATATCCATGTGTATCCCTTCCCTATGTATATAGAGATAACTCTAATCACTAGAATATGCAGTAGCCCGCTGTGCTCTCTACCATTCCTATGTGACTCTTAGAGTATATCCATGTGTATCCCTTCCCTATGTATATAGAGATAACTCTAATCACTAGTATATGCAGTAGCCCGCTGTGCTCTCTACCATTCCTATGAGACTCTTAGAGTATATCTAGTCATATCCCTTCCCTATGTATATAGAGATAACTCTAATCACTAGCATATGCAGTAGCCCGCTGTGCTCTCTACCATTCCTATGAGACTCTTAGAGTATATCTAGTCATATCCCTTCCCTATGTATATAGAGATAACTCTAATCACTAGCATATGCAGTAGCCCGCTGTGCTCTCTACCATTCCTATGTGACTCTTAGAGTATATCCATGTGTATCCCCTCCCTATGTATATAGAGAACACTCTAATCACTAGTATATGCAGTAGTCCGCTGTGCTCTCTACCATTCCTATGTGACTCTTAGAGTATATCCAGGTGTATCCCTTCCCTATGTATATAGAGATAACTCTAATCACTAGCATATGCAGTAGCCCGCTGTGCTCTCTACCATTCCTATGTGACTCTTAGAGTATATCCAGGTGTATCCCTTCCCTATGTATATAGAGATAACTCTAATCACTAGAATATGCAGTAGCCCGCTGTGCTCTCTACCATTCCTATGTGACTCTTAGAGTATATCCAGGTGTATCCCTTCCCTATGTATATAGAGATAACTCTAATCACTAGCATATGCAGTAGCCCGCTGTGCTCTCTACCATTCCTATGTGACTCTTAGAGTATATCCAGGTGTATCCCTTCCCTATGTATATAGAGATAACTCTAATCACTAGTATATACAGTAGTCCGCTGTGCTCTCTACCATTCCTATGTGACTCTTAGAGTATATCTAGTCATATCCCTTCCCTATGTATATAGAGATAACTCTAATCACTAGTATATGCAGTAGCCCGCTGTGCTCTCTACCATTCCTATGTGACTCTTAGAGTATATCCATGTGTATCCCTTCCCTATGTATATAGAGATAACTCTAATCACTAGCATATGCAGTAGCCCGCTGTGCTCTCTACCATTCCTATGTGACTCTTAGAGTATATCCAGGTGTATCCCTTCCCTATGTATATAGAGATAACTCTAATCACTAGAATATGCAGTAGTCCGCTGTGCTCTCTACCATTCCTATGTGACTCTTAGAGTATATCCAGGTGTATCCCCTCCCTATGTATATAGAGATAACTCTAATCACTAGTATATACAGTAGTCCGCTGTGCTCTCTACCATTCCTATGTGACTCTTAGAGTATATCCAGGTGTATCCCCTCCCTATGTATATAGAGATAACTCTAATCACTAGTATATGCAGTAGCCCGCTGTGCTCTCTTTCATTCCTATGTGACTCTTAGAGTATATCCAGGTGTATCCCTTCCCTATGTATATAGAGATAACTCTAATCACTAGTATATACAGTAGTCCGCTGTGCTCTCTACCATTCCTATGTGACTCTTAGAGTATATCCAGGTGTATCCCCTCCCTATGTATATAGAGATAACTCTAATCACTAGTATATACAGTAGTCCGCTGTGCTCTCTACCATTCCTATGTGACTCTTAGAGTATATCCATGTGTATCCCTTCCCTATGTATATAGAGATAACTCTAATCACTAGTATATACAGTAGTCCGCTGTGCTCTCTACCATTCCTATGTGACTCTTAGAGTATATCCATGTGTATCCCTTCCCTATGTATATAGAGATAACTCTAATCACTAGAATATGCAGTAGCCCGCTGTGCTCTCTACCATTCCTATGTGACTCTTAGATTATATCCAGGTGTATCCCCTCCCTATGTATATAGAGATAACTCTAATCACTAGTATATACAGTAGTCCGCTGTGCTCTCTACCATTCCTATGTGACTCTTAGAGTATATCCAGGTGTATCCCCTCCCTATGTATATAGAGATAACTCTAATCACTAGTATATACAGTAGTCCGCTGTGCTCTCTACCATTCCTATGTGACTCTTAGAGTATATCCAGGTGTATCCCTTCCCTATGTATATAGAGATAACTCTAATCACTAGAATATGCAGTAGCCCGCTGTGCTCTCTTTCATTCCTATGTGACTCTTAGAGTATATCCAGGTGTATCCCCTCCCTATGTATATAGAGATAACTCTAATCACTAGTATATACAGTAGTCCGCTGTGCTCTCTACCATTCCTATGTGACTCTTAGAGTATATCCAGGTGTATCCCCTCCCTATGTATATAGAGATAACTCTAATCACTAGTATATGCAGTAGCCCGCTGTGCTCTCTTTCATTCCTATGTGACTCTTAGAGTATATCCAGGTGTATCCCTTCCCTATGTATATAGAGATAACTCTAATCACTAGAATATGCAGTAGCCCGCTGTGCTCTCTACCATTCCTATGTGACTCTTAGAGTATATCTAGTCATATCCCTTCCCTATGTATATAGAGATAACTCTAATCACTAGTATATACAGTAGTCCGCTGTGCTCTCTACCATTCCTATGTGACTCTTAGAGTATATCCATGTGTATCCCTTCCCTATGTATATAGAGATAACTCTAATCACTAGAATATGCAGTAGCCCGCTGTGCTCTCTACCATTCCTATGTGACTCTTAGAGTATATCTAGTCATATCCCTTCCCTATGTATATAGAGATAACTCTAATCACTAGAATATGCAGTAGCCCGCTGTGCTCTCTACCATTCCTATGTGACTCTTAGAGTATATCTAGTCATATCCCTTCCCTATGTATATAGAGATAACTCTAATCACTAGAATATGCAGTAGCCCGCTGTGCTCTCTACCATTCCTATGTGACTCTTAGAGTATATCCATGTGTATCCCCTCCCTATGTATATAGAGATAACTCTAATCACTAGAATATGCAGTAGCCCGCTGTGCTCTCTTTCATTCCTATGTGACTCTTAGAGTATATCCATGTGTATCCCTTCCCTATGTATATAGAGATAACTCTAATCACTAGAATATGCAGTAGCCCGCTGTGCTCTCTACCATTCCTATGTGACTCTTAGAGTATATCCATGTGTATCCCTTCCCTATGTATATAGAGATAACTCTAATCACTAGAATATGCAGTAGCCCGCTGTGCTCTCTACCATTCCTATGTGACTCTTAGAGTATATCCATGTGTATCCCTTCCCTATGTATATAGAGATAACTCTAATCACTAGTATATGCAGTAGCCCGCTGTGCTCTCTACCATTCCTATGAGACTCTTAGAGTATATCTAGTCATATCCCTTCCCTATGTATATAGAGATAACTCTAATCACTAGCATATGCAGTAGCCCGCTGTGCTCTCTACCATTCCTATGAGACTCTTAGAGTATATCTAGTCATATCCCTTCCCTATGTATATAGAGATAACTCTAATCACTAGCATATGCAGTAGCCCGCTGTGCTCTCTACCATTCCTATGTGACTCTTAGAGTATATCCATGTGTATCCCCTCCCTATGTATATAGAGATAACTCTAATCACTAGTATATGCAGTAGTCCGCTGTGCTCTCTACCATTCCTATGTGACTCTTAGAGTATATCCAGGTGTATCCCTTCCCTATGTATATAGAGATAACTCTAATCACTAGCATATGCAGTAGCCCGCTGTGCTCTCTACCATTCCTATGTGACTCTTAGAGTATATCCATGTGTATCCCCTCCCTATGTATATAGAGATAACTCTAATCACTAGTATATGCAGTAGTCCGCTGTGCTCTCTACCATTCCTATGTGACTCTTAGAGTATATCCAGGTGTATCCCTTCCCTATGTATATAGAGATAACTCTAATCACTAGCATATGCAGTAGCCCGCTGTGCTCTCTACCATTCCTATGTGACTCTTAGAGTATATCCAGGTGTATCCCTTCCCTATGTATATAGAGATAACTCTAATCACTAGTATATACAGTAGTCCGCTGTGCTCTCTACCATTCCTATGTGACTCTTAGAGTATATCTAGTCATATCCCTTTCCTATGTATATAGAGATAACTCTAATCACTAGTATATGCAGTAGCCCTCTGTGCTCTCTACCATTCCTATGAGACTCTTAGAGTATATCCATGTGTATCCCTTCCCTATGTATATAGAGATAGCTCTAAACACTAGAATATGCAGTAGCCCGCTGTGCTCTCTACCATTCCTATGTGACTCTTAGAGTATATCTAGTCATATCCCTTCCCTATGTATATAGAGATAACTCTAATCACTAGAATATGCAGTAGCCCGCTGTGCTCTCTACCATTCCTATGAGACTCTTAGAGTATATCCAGGTGTATCCCCTCCCTATGTATATAGAGATAACTCTAATCACTAGAATATGCAGTAGCCCGCTGTGCTCTCTACCATTCCTATGTGACTCTTAGAGTATATCCATGTGTATCCCTTCCCTATGTATATAGAGATAACTCTAATCACTAGTATATACAGTAGTCCGCTGTGCTCTCTTTCATTCCTATGTGACTCTTAGAGTATATCCAGGTGTATCCCCTCCCTATGTATATAGAGATAACTCTAATCACTAGTATATGCAGTAGCCCGCTGTGCTCTCTACCATTCCTATGTGACTCTTAGAGTATATCCAGGTGTATCCCCTCCCTATGTATATAGAGATAACTCTAATCACTAGAATATGCAGTAGCCCGCTGTGCTCTCTACCATTCCTATGAGACTCTTAGAGTATATCTAGTCATATCCCTTCCCTATGTATATAGAGATAACTCTAATCACTAGTATATGCAGTAGCCCGCTGTGCTCTCTTCCATTCCTATGTGACTCTTAGAGTATATCCAGGTGTATCCCTTCCCTATGTATATAGAGATAACTCTAATCACTAGAATATGCAGTAGCCCGCTGTGCTCTCTTTCATTCCTATGTGACTCTTAGAGTATATCCAGGTGTATCCCCTCCCTATGTATATAGAGATAACTCTAATCACTAGTATATACAGTAGTCCGCTGTGCTCTCTACCATTCCTATGTGACTCTTAGAGTATATCCATGTGTATCCCCTCCCTATGTATATAGAGATAACTCTAATCACTAGTATATGCAGTAGCCCGCTGTGCTCTCTTTCATTCCTATGTGACTCTTAGAGTATATCCAGATGTATCCCTTCCCTATGTATATAGAGATAACTCTAATCACTAGAATATGCAGTAGCCCGCTGTGCTCTCTACCATTCCTATGAGACTCTTAGAGTATATCCAGGTGTATCCCCTCCCTATGTATATAGAGATAACTCTAATCACTAGAATATGCAGTAGCCCGCTGTGCTCTCTACCATTCCTATGTGACTCTTAGAGTATATCCAGGTGTATCCCCTCCCTATGTATATAGAGATAACTCTAATCACTAGAATATGCAGTAGCCCGCTGTGCTCTCTTTCATTCCTATGTGACTCTTAGAGTATATCCAGGTGTATCCCTTCCCTATGTATATAGAGATAACTCTAATCACTAGAATATGCAGTAGCCCGCTGTGCTCTCTACCATTCCTATGAGACTCTTAGAGTATATCTAGTCATATCCCTTCCCTATGTATATAGAGATAACTCTAATCACTAGAATATGCAGTAGCCCGCTGTGCTCTCTACCATTCCTATGAGACTCTTAGAGTATATCTAGTCATATCCCTTCCCTATGTATATAGAGATAACTCTAATCACTAGCATATGCAGCCCGCTGTGCTCTCTACCATTCCTATGTGACTCTTAGAGTATATCCATGTGTATCCCTTCCCTATGTATATAGAGATAACTCTAATCACTAGTATATACAGTAGCCCGCTGTGCTCTCTACCATTCCTATGTGACTCTTAGAGTATATCCATGTGTATCCCTTCCCTATGTATATAGAGATAACTCTAATCACTAGTATATACAGTAGCCCGCTGTGCTCTCTACCATTCCTATGTGACTCTTAGAGTATATCCATGTGTATCCCCTCCCTATGTATATAGAGATAACTCTAATCACTAGCATATGCAGCCCGCTGTGCTCTCTACCATTCCTATGTGACTCTTAGAGTATATCCATGTGTATCCCTTCCCTATGTATATAGAGATAACTCTAATCACTAGAATATGCAGTAGCCCGCTGTGCTCTCTACCATTCCTATGTGACTCTTAGAGTATATCTAGTCATATCCCTTCCCTATGTATATAGAGATAACTCTAAACACTAGTATATACAGTAGTCCGCTGTGCTCTCTTTCATTCCTATGTGACTCTTAGAGTATATCCATGTGTATCCCTTCCCTATGTATATAGAGATAACTCTAATCACTAGCATATGCAGTAGCCCGCTGTGCTCTCTACCATTCCTATGTGACTCTTAGAGTATATCCATGTGTATCCCTTCCCTATGTATATAGAGATAACTCTAATCACTAGCATATGCAGTAGCCCGCTGTGCTCTCTACCATTCCTATGTGACTCTTAGAGTATATCTAGTCATATCCCTTCCCTATGTATATAGAGATAACTCTAATCACTAGTATATACAGTAGTCCGCTGTGCTCTCTACCATTCCTATGTGACTCTTAGAGTATATCCATGTGTATCCCTTCCCTATGTATATAGAGATAACTCTAATCACTAGAATATGCAGTAGCCCGCTGTGCTCTCTACCATTCCTATGTGACTCTTAGAGTATATATAGTCATATCCCTTCCCTATGTATATAGAGATAACTCTAATCACTAGTATATACAGTAGTCCGCTGTGCTCTCTTTCATTCCTATGTGACTCTTAGAGTATATCCATGTGTATCCCTTCCCTATGTATATAGAGATAACTCTAATCACTAGAATATGCAGTAGCCCGCTGTGCTCTCTACCATTCCTATGTGACTCTTAGAGTATATCTAGTCATATCCCTTCCCTATGTATATAGAGATAACTCTAATCACTAGAATATGCAGTAGCCCGCTGTGCTCTCTACCATTCCTATGTGACTCTTAGAGTATATCTAGTCATATCCCTTCCCTATGTATATAGAGATAACTCTAATCACTAGAATATGCAGTAGCCCGCTGTGCTCTCTACCATTCCTATGTGACTCTTAGAGTATATCCATGTGTATCCCCTCCCTATGTATATAGAGATAACTCTAATCACTAGAATATGCAGTAGTCCGCTGTGCTCTCTACCATTCCTATGTGACTCTTAGAGTATATCCAGGTGTATCCCTTCCCTATGTATATAGAGATAACTCTAATCACTAGAATATGCAGTAGCCCGCTGTGCTCTCTTTCATTCCTATGTGACTCTTAGAGTATATCCATGTGTATCCCTTCCCTATGTATATAGAGATAACTCTAATCACTAGAATATGCAGTAGCCCGCTGTGCTCTCTACCATTCCTATGTGACTCTTAGAGTATATCCATGTGTATCCCTTCCCTATGTATATAGAGATAACTCTAATCACTAGAATATGCAGTAGCCCGCTGTGCTCTCTACCATTCCTATGTGACTCTTAGAGTATATCCATGTGTATCCCTTCCCTATGTATATAGAGATAACTCTAATCACTAGAATATGCAGTAGCCCGCTGTGCTCTCTACCATTCCTATGTGACTCTTAGAGTATATCCATGTGTATCCCTTCCCTATGTATATAGAGATAACTCTAATCACTAGTATATGCAGTAGCCCGCTGTGCTCTCTACCATTCCTATGAGACTCTTAGAGTATATCTAGTCATATCCCTTCCCTATGTATATAGAGATAACTCTAATCACTAGCATATGCAGTAGCCCGCTGTGCTCTCTACCATTCCTATGAGACTCTTAGAGTATATCTAGTCATATCCCTTCCCTATGTATATAGAGATAACTCTAATCACTAGCATATGCAGTAGCCCGCTGTGCTCTCTACCATTCCTATGTGACTCTTAGAGTATATCCATGTGTATCCCCTCCCTATGTATATAGAGAACACTCTAATCACTAGTATATGCAGTAGTCCGCTGTGCTCTCTACCATTCCTATGTGACTCTTAGAGTATATCCAGGTGTATCCCTTCCCTATGTATATAGAGATAACTCTAATCACTAGCATATGCAGTAGCCCGCTGTGCTCTCTACCATTCCTATGTGACTCTTAGAGTATATCCAGGTGTATCCCTTCCCTATGTATATAGAGATAACTCTAATCACTAGAATATGCAGTAGCCCGCTGTGCTCTCTACCATTCCTATGTGACTCTTAGAGTATATCCAGGTGTATCCCAACCCTATGTATATAGAGATAACTCTAATCACTAGCATATGCAGTAGCCCGCTGTGCTCTCTACCATTCCTATGTGACTCTTAGAGTATATCCAGGTGTATCCCTTCCCTATGTATATAGAGATAACTCTAATCACTAGTATATACAGTAGTCCGCTGTGCTCTCTACCATTCCTATGTGACTCTTAGAGTATATCTAGTCATATCCCTTCCCTATGTATATAGAGATAACTCTAATCACTAGAATATGCAGTAGCCCGCTGTGCTCTCTACCATTCCTATGTGACTCTTAGAGTATATCCATGTGTATCCCCTCCCTATGTATATAGAGATAACTCTAATCACTAGAATATGCAGTAGTCCGCTGTGCTCTCTACCATTCCTATGTGACTCTTAGAGTATATCCAGGTGTATCCCTTCCCTATGTATATAGAGATAACTCTAATCACTAGAATATGCAGTAGCCCGCTGTGCTCTCTTTCATTCCTATGTGACTCTTAGAGTATATCCATGTGTATCCCTTCCCTATGTATATAGAGATAACTCTAATCACTAGAATATGCAGTAGCCCGCTGTGCTCTCTACCATTCCTATGTGACTCTTAGAGTATATCCATGTGTATCCCTTCCCTATGTATATAGAGATAACTCTAATCACTAGTATATGCAGTAGCCCGCTGTGAGAAGTTGGCCTGATATGTAGTGTTTCCAATTCTGGAACCACTGGGTATCAGTCCAAACAAACCCCAAAGATGTCAGGTTGTAAGTCAACCTTGTAGACAAGCTATCCTAGTGGTAGCATGGACTAAGCAGCCTTAAAGGCTTAACTTAAGAGGTCGTGTTAAGCGAGCTTGTTTTACCACATACAATCCTGTAATCAAATGAAAGGACACCACACAAGTATATATTGTAAAAATATATGTATTTATTTCTAAATTACTCCCCAGTACTCTTTATGAGGAAAGGGGCACAAGCGTTAAATCAAAAGCACTGTTAAACATATAAAGTTGGCACAATTATGGCTGAGGGCGGGGGGCCACTCAGACCATATACTAAAAAAATGGTATAAGTAACACTTATCGAGCAATGGTTAGGCCTAGGGCCTAGAGATTCGCTGGGAGCAGTCAGGACAAGCAATGAAGAAGTCGGGAGTAGCCCACAGGATACGGGTGCAGCACGGAAAGTGCGGCGCGCACCAATGTAAAGTCAATGGTGCGTAAAAGTTAGTTAAAGTGAATTAAATGATACTTCCGCTGAACCTAGGAACACAAAACTTTAGACACAGACCCTAGAGGTGTGTGCCAGTGTAAGGACACCGGCGTTGCAAAGTTACCTCACCCACAGGCCGTGGGTGCACAGGGTCGAAGTGGCGTCGGGTTCTGTCACGCAGGTTCTTGGTGCTTGGAGCTGTTGCAGCTGCAGGCGCTGTGAAGCAGAAGTGTCCGGTGCGATCCAAGGGTGGATCGAAGTAGAAAAGTACCTGAAAGCAGAGGGGACAGAGTCTGGGTCACTCAGCAGTGACCAGGGTGGAACCAGGACGGAACCAGGCAATGTCGGGCGCAATCAGGCGGTTGTCGATAGGCTTCTCTCCGCTGTCACGTGGGCTCTGGGGCATCTGCGACGTCCAGGAGCAGGTCACGATCTGTCCCACGTAGGCTCTCGCCGTCAGCACCGTCGGCTTCAAGATTGCAGCAAACAGCACTTGGCAAAAGCAATCCACGCGGAACCGGGAGATTGCTTATCACTCGAACCAGGAGGGTCAGAGTGGGTGCTCCTTTTCACAGGAGCTGGTGCAGATCTGGAGCAACCAGAAAAGCAAGTCGGATTTCAAGTTTCGTTGGCACAGGGGCCACAAGCCAGCTGGCAAGTGACCGGGCCAACGCGTCGAGCGCACACAAGCAGAAGGGCCCCACGCAGCACTCGTCGAGTGTGGAGGGGTGAGCTTTGGTGCAAGTGGAGCTCGGGGCTGGGGCTTCTCAAACCCCGGTGCACAGCTTCGAGGGTCACTCGTGGGCTGCACGGTCAGCGTCTCGTGGCCTTTTCAAGATGGCGTGCCCCACGCTTCCGGTCGCCTCCACGGGTCTCAGCTCTGCAGGGACTGTGGATCGGGCAGGTAGAAGGCAGGCAAGCTTGATCTCGTCGATCTCTGTCGCTCGAGTTCCGGCGGGAACTGCAACAAAGCAAGGGTCGAGGGCTGGATGGTGCCTGTTTGCACAGGGTGGTCACTCCTTGACCACAAGGGAGATTCTTCAGTCTTCTCACGTCGTGTAGAAAGTCGAAGGGTCCAGATTTCGTTTCTTATGTTTCTTCAGGATGATCTGAAGTCCGTTGGGACTGCTCCCCCTCTTATTCGAATCTAGGGGGTTGGACATCCTGCTAGGTCCCCTCCTATGGGTGGGACCCAGGAAGGGGGTGGTTACACCCCTCTCCTTTGATCCTGGCCGCGCTGGGACAGGGGCTGGGAGGCCGCAGAACCGGTTTGGCCGGATCCTGCAAGGGGCAGCCTTGTGCTCCCCAGGCAGTGTCTGGTTTCTTTGAAACCTCCCTACTCCAATCCACTATCTCCTGTCTGGGGTGGTTTGACACCGCCCTGTGACAGGAAACTCTTTGTCCAGGCCTCCTCTGCCGGGTTTCGGTCAGCAGCAGGAGGCCAGACCCGTGTCTGTGGCAGGGGCATCCATTTTGTGGATCTGAGCCCGGATCAGCTTAGGGAGTTGTTCCCGACAGCTGCAGACAGGCTCAGCTCATGCCAGAGCTCCATCTCACATAAAACCACGCACTCTGCCTCCAGGATTGATGAGGCCTTCCATAGGAGTGGCTCACAGGTTATATATGTGTCCAGATATAGGTTTAGATATAGGTATACTATATCTAAGCAAGGGGTGATTACACCCACTTGCCCCAGCTGAGTGATCAGCCAGTTGTGTCAATTTAAGAACCAGCCAGGGGTGGCAAAAGCTATGCTTAAGCCCCTGGTAGGCCTTGGTGGCACCTATGCCCTGAGCACCTATAGTGCCTGGTACAGGGGCTGACAAGGAGTCCATTTCCAATTGTGGTATGTACCTATAGCACATGTATCATAAATTTAGAGAGAGAACAGCAGGCTGGGGGTCTGATTAGCAGGCCCACAGCCTCAGTAAGTCGAAAACCAGTGAAGCAAAAAGCAAAAATTGGGGTGACCATAGGATAGCAGACCCTACTCTCCTACATAACCCCCCCCCCCCAAACGCAGGGACATTAAACTTAACCTTGACCAGATAAGTCTTCATGTTCTAAGTGGAAGTACCTGGAGAGACCATCTGCATTACCATGGTCAGTCCCTGGGAGGTGCTCCACTGTAAAGTCCATCCCCTGTAGGGAAATGGACCACCTGAGCAGTTTGGGATTTTCACCCTTCATCTGATTTAGCCACAAGAGGGGCTTATGGTCTGTCTGAATTAGGAAGTGAGTACCAAACAAGTATGGCCTCAACTTCTTCAGGGCCCAAACCACAGCAAAGGCCTCCCTCTCAATAGCTGACCAACGTTTCTCCCTGGGGGTCAGCCTTCTGCTAATAAAAGCAATGGGCTGGTCTTGACCATCTTGATTAAGTTGTGAAAGCACAGCTCCCACCCCCAACTCAGAAGCATCTGTCTGTACAATGAACTGTTTGGAGTAGTCAGGACTCTTCAGGATAGGTGCAGAGCACATGGCCTTCTTCAGGTCATCAAATGCCTTTTGACAGCTAACTGTCCACTGAACCTTTTTGGGCATCTTCTTGGATGTCAAGTCATTCAATGGTGTCACAATGGACCCATAGTTCTTTACAAATTTTCTGTAATACCCAGTCAGGCCCAAGAAGGCTCTGACTTGTGTCTGGGTAGTTGGAGGAGCCCAGTCCTGTATGGTCTGGATCTTGCTCTCCAGTGGTTGAACTTGACCCCCACCTACTAGGTGGCCCAAGTACACAACCTTGCTCTGCCCTATCTGGCACTTAGTAGCCTTGATAGTCAGGCCTGCCTTTTGCAGGGCCTCCAGAACCTTCTTCAGGTGGATCAGGTGATCCTCCCAGGTGGAGCTAAAGACAGCAATATCATCTAGATATGCTGCACAAAAGTCATCCAACCCAGCAAGGACTTGGTTCACCAACCTTTGGAAAGTGGCAGGTGCATTCTTCAAGCCAAAGGGCATTACCACAAATTGATAATGTCCACTAGGGGTCGAAAATGCTGTTTTGGCTTTTGACTCCTCAGCTAGTCTGATTTGCCAGTAGCCAGCTGTCAAATCAAATGTGCTCAGAAACTTGGCAGAAGCCAATTTATCAATGAGCTCATCTGCTCTTGGAATGGGATGAGCATCTGTCCTAGTGACAGCATTGAGACCTCTGTAGTCCACACAAAACCTCATTTCTCTCTTCCCATCTTTGGTATGAGGTTTTGGCACAAGGACCACTGGGCTAGCCCATGGGCTCTCTGATGGCTCAATCACTCCAAGCTCCAACATCTTTTGCACCTCAGCCTTTATACAATCCCTGACATGGTCAGGTTGCCTGTAGATCTTATTCTTCACAGGCAGATTGTCACCAGTGTCCACCTCATGGGTGCACCAGTTAGTCTGACTGGGTGTGAGTGAAAACAATTGTCTGTGGGCCTGCAACACCTGTCTGCAGTCCACCTGTTGCTGCTCAGTGAGGCTGCCTGCCAAGGCTACTCCATCAACTGAACCATCATCAGGGTTCTGGGAAAGCAGGTCTGGGAGAGGGTCACTCTCTTCCTCCTGTTCCCCATCTGTGGCCATGAGGAGACTCATGTCCTCCCTGTCAACAAATGCTTTCAATCTGTTCACATGGAGCACCCTGTGGGGGCTCCTAGGGGTACCAAAGTCAACCAAGTAGGTGACTTCTCCCTTCTTTTCAATGATAGGGTAGGGTCCAGTCCATTTGTCCTGGAGAGCTGCTGGCCCCACTGGGTCCAACACCCACACCTTCTGTCCTGGCTGGAACTCAACCATAACAGCCTTTTGGTCATGCCAGGCTTTCTGTAATTCCTGACTTGCCTCAAGGTTTTTGGATGCTCTCTCCATGTATTCAGCCATCCTGGAGCAGAGACCAAGTACATAATCCACAATGTCTAGTTTAGGCTTTTTGAGAGGTAACTCCCATCCTTCCTTCACCAAACTCAATGGACCTCTTACAGGGTGGCCAAACAAAAGTTCAAAAGGGCTGTAGCCAACCCCCTTCTGTGGGACCTCTCTGTAAGCAAAGAGCAAGCAGGGTAAAAGGATGTCCCATTTCCGCCTAAGCTTCTCTGGTAAACCTTTTATCATTCCCTTTAGGGTCTTGTTGAACCTTTCCACAAGCCCATTGCACTGTGGATGGTAGGGTGTGGTAAACTTATAGTTTACTCCACACTCTTTCCACATTGCTTTTAAGTATCCAGACATAAAGTTAGTACCTCTGTCTGAAAGAACCTCCTTTGGAAAGCCCACTCTTGAGAAAACTGCAATGAGGGCTTTTGCCACCACAGGAGCTGTGGTGGTCCTCAGGGGAATTGCCTCTGGGTACCTGGTGGCATGATCCACTACCACCAGTATGAATCTGTGCCCAGATGCTGTTTGAGGATCCATGGGACCCACAATGTCTATTCCAACTCTTTCAAAGGGTACCCCCACCACAGGTAGTGGTATCAGGGGGGCCTTTGTTGTGCCACCTGACTTACCACTGGCTTGGCAAGTGACACAGGAGCGACAAAACTCCTTGACATTTTCTGACATGTGAGGCCAGTGAAAGTGTGGAACAAGCCTGTCCCAAGTCTTATTCTGGCCTAAGTGTCCTGCAAGGGGAATATCATGGGCCAAGGTAAGAAGGAAGCCCCTAAACTTCAAAGGTATAACCAACCTCCTGGTGGTGCCAGTCTTGGGGTCTCTAGCCTCTGAATAAAGGAGCCCTTCATCCCAATACACCTTATGGGTACCTTGAGCATTCCCTGCAGCCTCAGCAGCAGCTTGCTGTCTGAGGGGTTCAAGTGAAGGGCAATCTAATTGGGCCTGCCCCAGGTCTGCCCTTGAGGGTCCCCCTGTCCCCAGAAACTCAACCTGTTCAGGTTCAAGCTCATCTGAGACAGTCTCCTCTTGGACTGCAGAATCAGTTTCCTGTGAAACTTGATCCTCAACCTGGGGCAAGTGGGAAGGCACAGCCTTAACCCTCTTGCTCCTCCTCTTGGGTTGTGGTTGGTCTATTGTTTCAAGATCCACCACTGGTTCAGGAAGGCACTTCTTAGCCTGAGACCTTGTCACTGCAAGGACATGAGCTGAAATCCCTAGCATTTCTGCATGAGTCCTGTACTCCACTTCTGACCAAACTGAGCTTTCAAGATCATTGCCTAACAGACAGTCTACTGGGAGGTCTGCACTCACAACAACTTTCTTTAGGCCATCTACCCCTCCCCAGGAGAAGTTCACAACAGCCACACTATGGGAAGTAGTGGAGTTGCTTGCATTGGTCACTAGGTAACTTTCACCTAGTACAATCTGTCCAGGGTCCACAAAGCCAGGTGTCACCATTGTGACACTGGCACAAGTGTCCCTGTAGGCCTGAGCCAGTTTCTCATTAATTAAGGGAGTCTGCCTATATTTGCCCAGGTTACTGGGGCTTACTGCAGTGGGCAAAGATATGTCCACATCATATAGGAGAACTGCCTGTGTGGGGATTCTGACCAGGCCAGATTCCACCTCAGTACCCAGGGTCAACCCTACTAAACCCTTTGGCTGTGTACCACCACTGCTGACTGTACTAGGGGGTGCAGTTGCTTTAGGAGCTGCAGTGGTGGGGACTGGATTTTTCTTAGTGCATTCACTGCCCCAGTGTGAAACTGATTTGCAGGTATTACACCAAGGTTTCTTTGGGCCATCATTCTTCTTTTTCTTGTTTCCATTTTGGGAACCCCCCTCCTTATTGCTAGTTTGGGGGCCTGAAGACTTCTGGTCCTTTTCTTTATCTTTCTGATTCCCACCCTTCTGGTCTGTTTTCTTCTGGTCACCTTGGTTCTGGTTTTTCTGCTTAATCCTTGTTCTGACCCATTTGTCTGCCTTCTTTCCCAATTCTTGGGGAGAGGTCAGATCAGAGTCAACAAGGTATTGATGCAACAGCTGGTTCTGACAGTTATTAAGGATCTGTTCTCTCATCATAAGATTGTACAATCCTGTATAGTCTGAAACTTTACTTCCCTGCAGCCAACCCTCCAGAGCCTTAGTGGCACAATCTACAAAATCAGTCCAGTCCTGAGTCTGTGCTTTTTGGGTGTCTCTGAACAACAACCTGTATTGCTCAGTGGTTAGGCCAAACCCTTCAATAAGAGCACTCTTCAGAACAGAGTAGTTTTTGGCATCCTCAGGTCTAACAGTGAGGAGCCTGTCCCTCCCTTTCTCAGAAAAGGAGTACCATAAAATTGCTGCCCACTGATCCTCAGGGACCTGCTGTACCATGCAGGCCCTCTCAAGAGCAGTCATCCATTTGTGGATATCATCCCCTTCCTTGTAGGGGGGCACAATTTTTGTCAGGTTTCTATTGTCATAGGCCCTGTCTTTTTCTTTAGGAACTTTGCTGCCACCAGTGGCATCTAAGCCACACAATTTTCTCTCTCTTGCTAAAGCAAGTTTAGCTTGAGCCAAGGCTACCTCTTCCCTTTCTATTTGGAGTTGGACAGCCCTCATCCTGGCCCTATGCTCTTTTCTCTGGGAGGAAGTCATTCCTCTTTGAGATTCTCTTGAGGCACTAGAAAGGTGAGAGTCCCTTGATAGAGATCTCTCCCTTCTATTGCCTGGGAGAATTAGGTTATGAGATCTGGGGTGGTGCTGGCCTCCTCCATTCCCATGTAGGTCCAAGTTGGCCTGGTTAAGGCTGGCAACCTGTACCTGGTTTCCCTGCTGATCCTGATCTTCAGGCTCTTCTACATCAGAGCCTTCCTCTTCCTCTTCCTCCTCCTCTTCTTCTTCTGGAAGATTCTCATTCTCAGGGGAGTGTATCCCTTCACCTGATTCTAAGGGAGCCTGACTCACCTTATCTAGGTCATCCTTTTCTAGGAGAGCTATTAGGGAAGGAATGGTAGGGCCTCTGCCCTTTTTTAGCCCCCTGGCTGTGCACAAGGCACTCAGGTCTTTGTGGCTAAGGTTGTCATATCTGGATGTTGTCCCTATAGGATCAACTTCTACAGGAGCAGAACCTGAGGGTCTACCTGTATCAGACATGACTGCTAGTGAGGTGTAAGTGGTGCACTTACCTACACTAAGTGGTTTCCTACTGTACCTTGCTAGTGAGTTGTAGTCAGGGTGTGCTAATCCCTTTAATCTACAACTACTAAGTTCAGTAGAACTTAATATGCTAAGCTTTTGATTTATATGTACCTAGCGGTACTTGATGTGATCTTTCAATTTGATAAAGATTGCAATGGTAAAACAAACAGCAAGCTCAAATCTGCACCGCTGCACACCAATGTGAGAAGTTGGCCTGATATGTAGTGTTTCCAATTCTGGAACCACTGGGTATCAGTCCAAACAAACCCCAAAGATGTCAGGTTGTAAGTCAACCTTGTAGACAAGCTATCCTAGTGGTAGCATGGACTAAGCAGCCTTAAAGGCTTAACTTAAGAGGTCGTGTTAAGCGAGCTTGTTTTACCACATACAATCCTGTAATCAAATGAAAGGACACCACACAAGTATATATTGTAAAAATATATGTATTTATTTCTAAATTACTCCCCAGTACTCTTTATGAGGAAAGGGGCACAAGCGTTAAATCAAAAGCACTGTTAAACATATAAAGTTGGCACAATTATGGCTGAGGGCGGGGGGCCACTCAGACCATATACTAAAAAAATGGTATAAGTAACACTTATCGAGCAATGGTTAGGCCTAGGGCCTAGAGATTCGCTGGGAGCAGTCAGGACAAGCAATGAAGAAGTCGGGAGTAGCCCACAGGATACGGGTGCAGCACGGAAAGTGCGGCGCGCACCAATGTAAAGTCAATGGTGCGTAAAAGTTAGTTAAAGTGAATTAAATGATACTTCCGCTGAACCTAGGAACACAAAACTTTAGACACAGACCCTAGAGGTGTGTGCCAGTGTAAGGACACCGGCGTTGCAAAGTTACCTCACCCACAGGCCGTGGGTGCACAGGGTCGAAGTGGCGTCGGGTTCTGTCACGCAGGTTCTTGGTGCTTGGAGCTGTTGCAGCTGCAGGCGCTGTGAAGCAGAAGTGTCCGGTGCGATCCAAGGGTGGATCGAAGTAGAAAAGTACCTGAAAGCAGAGGGGACAGAGTCTGGGTCACTCAGCAGTGACCAGGGTGGAACCAGGACGGAACCAGGCAATGTCGGGCGCAATCAGGCGGTTGTCGATAGGCTTCTCTCCGCTGTCACGTGGGCTCTGGGGCATCTGCGACGTCCAGGAGCAGGTCACGATCTGTCCCACGTAGGCTCTCGCCGTCACCACCGTCGGCTTCAAGATTGCAGCAAACAGCACTTGGCAAAAGCAATCCACGCGGAACCGGGAGATTGCTTATCACTCGAACCAGGAGGGTCAGAGTGGGTGCTCCTTTTCACAGGAGCTGGTGCAGATCTGGAGCAACCAGAAAAGCAAGTCGGATTTCAAGTTTCGTCGGCACAGGGGCCACAAGCCAGCTGGCAAGTGACCGGGCCAACGCGTCGAGCGCACACAAGCAGAAGGGCCCCACGCAGCACTCGTCGAGTGTGGAGGGGTGAGCTTTGGTGCAAGTGGAGCTCGGGGCTGGGGCTTCTCAAACCCCAGTGCACAGCTTCGAGGGTCACTCGTGGGCTGCACGGTCAGCGTCTCGTGGCCTTTTCAAGATGGCGTGCCCCACGCTTCCGGTCGCCTCCACGGGTCTCAGCTCTGCAGGGACTGTGGATCGGGCAGGTAGAAGGCAGGCAAGCTTGATCTCGTCGATCTCTGTCGCTCGAGTTCCGGCGGGAACTGCAACAAAGCAAGGGTCGAGGGCTGGATGGTGCCTGTTTGCACAGGGTGTTCACTCCTTGACCACAAGGGAGATTCTTCAGTCTTCTCACGTCGTGTAGAAAGTCGAAGGGTCCAGATTTTGTTTCTTATGTTTCTTCAGGATGATCTGAAGTCCGTTGGGACTGCTCCCCCTCTTATTCGAATCTAGGGGGTTGGACATCCTGCTAGGTCCCCTCCTATGGGTGGGACCCAGGAAGGGGGTGGTTACACCCCTCTCCTTTGATCCTGGCCGCGCTGGGACAGGGGCTGGGAGGCCCCAGAACCGGTTTGGCCGGATCCTGCAAGGGGCAGCCTTGTGCTCCCCAGGCAGTGTCTGGTTTCTTTGAAACCTCCCTACTCCAATCCACTATCTCCTGTCTGGGGTGGTTTGACACCGCCCTGTGACAGGAAACTCTTTGTCCAGGCCTCCTCTGCCGGGTTTCGGTCAGCAGCAGGAGGCCAGACCCGTGTCTGTGGCAGGGGCATCCATTTTGTGGATCTGAGCCCGGATCAGCTTAGGGAGTTGTTCCCGACAGCTGCAGACAGGCTCAGCTCATGCCAGAGCTCCATCTCACATAAAACCACGCACTCTGCCTCCAGGATTGATGAGGCCTTCCATAGGAGTGGCTCACAGGTTATATATGTGTCCAGATATAGGTTTAGATATAGGTATACTATATCTAAGCAAGGGGTGATTACACCCACTTGCCCCAGCTGAGTGATCAGCCAGTTGTGTCAATTTAAGAACCAGCCAGGGGTGGCAAAAGCTATGCTTCAGCCCCTGGTAGGCCTTGGTGGCACCTATGCCCTGAGCACCTATAGTGCCTGGTACAGGGGCTGACAAGGAGTCCATTTCCAATTGTGGTATGTACCTATAGCACATGTATCATAAATTTAGAGAGAGAACAGCAGGCTGGGGGTCTGATTAGCAGGCCCACAGCCTCAGTAAGTCGAAAACCAGTGAAGCAAAAAGCAAAAATTGGGGTGACCATAGGATAGCAGACCCTACTCTCCTACACCCGCTGTGCTCTCTACCATTCCTATGAGACTCTTAGAGTATATCTAGTCATATCCCTTCCCTATGTATATAGAGATAACTCTAATCACTAGCATATGCAGTAGCCCGCTGTGCTCTCTACCATTCCTATGAGACTCTTAGAGTATATCTAGTCATATCCCTTCCCTATGTATATAGAGATAACTCTAATCACTAGCATATGCAGTAGCCCGCTGTGCTCTCTACCATTCCTATGTGACTCTTAGAGTATATCCATGTGTATCCCCTCCCTATGTATATAGAGAACACTCTAATCACTAGTATATGCAGTAGTCCGCTGTGCTCTCTACCATTCCTATGTGACTCTTAGAGTATATCCAGGTGTATCCCTTCCCTATGTATATAGAGATAACTCTAATCACTAGCATATGCAGTAGCCCGCTGTGCTCTCTACCATTCCTATGTGACTCTTAGAGTATATCCAGGTGTATCCCTTCCCTATGTATATAGAGATAACTCTAATCACTAGAATATGCAGTAGCCCGCTGTGCTCTCTACCATTCCTATGTGACTCTTAGAGTATATCCAGGTGTATCCCTTCCCTATGTATATAGAGATAACTCTAATCACTAGCATATGCAGTAGCCCGCTGTGCTCTCTACCATTCCTATGTGACTCTTAGAGTATATCCAGGTGTATCCCTTCCCTATGTATATAGAGATAACTCTAATCACTAGTATATACAGTAGTCCGCTGTGCTCTCTACCATTCCTATGTGACTCTTAGAGTATATCTAGTCATATCCCTTCCCTATGTATATAGAGATAACTCTAATCACTAGTATATGCAGTAGCCCGCTGTGCTCTCTACCATTCCTATGTGACTCTTAGAGTATATCCATGTGTATCCCTTCCCTATGTATATAGAGATAACTCTAATCACTAGCATATGCAGTAGCCCGCTGTGCTCTCTACCATTCCTATGTGACTCTTAGAGTATATCCAGGTGTATCCCTTCCCTATGTATATAGAGATAACTCTAATCACTAGAATATGCAGTAGTCCGCTGTGCTCTCTACCATTCCTATGTGACTCTTAGAGTATATCCAGGTGTATCCCCTCCCTATGTATATAGAGATAACTCTAATCACTAGTATATACAGTAGTCCGCTGTGCTCTCTACCATTCCTATGTGACTCTTAGAGTATATCCAGGTGTATCCCCTCCCTATGTATATAGAGATAACTCTAATCACTAGTATATGCAGTAGCCCGCTGTGCTCTCTTTCATTCCTATGTGACTCTTAGAGTATATCCAGGTGTATCCCTTCCCTATGTATATAGAGATAACTCTAATCACTAGTATATACAGTAGTCCGCTGTGCTCTCTACCATTCCTATGTGACTCTTAGAGTATATCCAGGTGTATCCCCTCCCTATGTATATAGAGATAACTCTAATCACTAGTATATACAGTAGTCCGCTGTGCTCTCTACCATTCCTATGTGACTCTTAGAGTATATCCATGTGTATCCCTTCCCTATGTATATAGAGATAACTCTAATCACTAGTATATACAGTAGTCCGCTGTGCTCTCTACCATTCCTATGTGACTCTTAGAGTATATCCATGTGTATCCCTTCCCTATGTATATAGAGATAACTCTAATCACTAGAATATGCAGTAGCCCGCTGTGCTCTCTACCATTCCTATGTGACTCTTAGATTATATCCAGGTGTATCCCCTCCCTATGTATATAGAGATAACTCTAATCACTAGTATATACAGTAGTCCGCTGTGCTCTCTACCATTCCTATGTGACTCTTAGAGTATATCCAGGTGTATCCCCTCCCTATGTATATAGAGATAACTCTAATCACTAGTATATACAGTAGTCCGCTGTGCTCTCTACCATTCCTATGTGACTCTTAGAGTATATCCAGGTGTATCCCTTCCCTATGTATATAGAGATAACTCTAATCACTAGAATATGCAGTAGCCCGCTGTGCTCTCTTTCATTCCTATGTGACTCTTAGAGTATATCCAGGTGTATCCCCTCCCTATGTATATAGAGATAACTCTAATCACTAGTATATACAGTAGTCCGCTGTGCTCTCTACCATTCCTATGTGACTCTTAGAGTATATCCAGGTGTATCCCCTCCCTATGTATATAGAGATAACTCTAATCACTAGTATATGCAGTAGCCCGCTGTGCTCTCTTTCATTCCTATGTGACTCTTAGAGTATATCCAGGTGTATCCCTTCCCTATGTATATAGAGATAACTCTAATCACTAGAATATGCAGTAGCCCGCTGTGCTCTCTACCATTCCTATGTGACTCTTAGAGTATATCTAGTCATATCCCTTCCCTATGTATATAGAGATAACTCTAATCACTAGTATATACAGTAGTCCGCTGTGCTCTCTACCATTCCTATGTGACTCTTAGAGTATATCCATGTGTATCCCTTCCCTATGTATATAGAGATAACTCTAATCACTAGAATATGCAGTAGCCCGCTGTGCTCTCTACCATTCCTATGTGACTCTTAGAGTATATCTAGTCATATCCCTTCCCTATGTATATAGAGATAACTCTAATCACTAGAATATGCAGTAGCCCGCTGTGCTCTCTACCATTCCTATGTGACTCTTAGAGTATATCTAGTCATATCCCTTCCCTATGTATATAGAGATAACTCTAATCACTAGAATATGCAGTAGCCCGCTGTGCTCTCTACCATTCCTATGTGACTCTTAGAGTATATCCATGTGTATCCCCTCCCTATGTATATAGAGATAACTCTAATCACTAGAATATGCAGTAGCCGGCTGTGCTCTCTTTCATTCCTATGTGACTCTTAGAGTATATCCATGTGTATCCCTTCCCTATGTATATAGAGATAACTCTAATCACTAGAATATGCAGTAGCCCGCTGTGCTCTCTACCATTCCTATGTGACTCTTAGAGTATATCCATGTGTATCCCTTCCCTATGTATATAGAGATAACTCTAATCACTAGAATATGCAGTAGCCCGCTGTGCTCTCTACCATTCCTATGTGACTCTTAGAGTATATCCATGTGTATCCCTTCCCTATGTATATAGAGATAACTCTAATCACTAGTATATGCAGTAGCCCGCTGTGCTCTCTACCATTCCTATGAGACTCTTAGAGTATATCTAGTCATATCCCTTCCCTATGTATATAGAGATAACTCTAATCACTAGCATATGCAGTAGCCCGCTGTGGTCTCTACCATTCCTATGAGACTCTTAGAGTATATCTAGTCATATCCCTTCCCTATGTATATAGAGATAACTCTAATCACTAGCATATGCAGTAGCCCGCTGTGCTCTCTACCATTCCTATGTGACTCTTAGAGTATATCCATGTGTATCCCCTCCCTATGTATATAGAGATAACTCTAATCACTAGTATATGCAGTAGTCCGCTGTGCTCTCTACCATTCCTATGTGACTCTTAGAGTATATCCAGGTGTATCCCTTCCCTATGTATATAGAGATAACTCTAATCACTAGCATATGCAGTAGCCCGCTGTGCTCTCTACCATTCCTATGTGACTCTTAGAGTATATCCATGTGTATCCCCTCCCTATGTATATAGAGATAACTCTAATCACTAGTATATGCAGTAGTCCGCTGTGCTCTCTACCATTCCTATGTGACTCTTAGAGTATATCCAGGTGTATCCCTTCCCTATGTATATAGAGATAACTCTAATCACTAGCATATGCAGTAGCCCGCTGTGCTCTCTACCATTCCTATGTGACTCTTAGAGTATATCCAGGTATATCCCTTCCCTATGTATATAGAGATAACTCTAATCACTAGTATATACAGTAGTCCGCTGTGCTCTCTACCATTCCTATGTGACTCTTAGAGTATATCTAGTCATATCCCTTTCCTATGTATATAGAGATAACTCTAATCACTAGTATATGCAGTAGCCCGCTGTGCTCTCTACCATTCCTATGAGACTCTTAGAGTATATCCATGTGTATCCCTTCCCTATGTATATAGAGATAGCTCTAAACACTAGAATATGCAGTAGCCCGCTGTGCTCTCTACCATTCCTATGTGACTCTTAGAGTATATCTAGTCATATCCCTTCCCTATGTATATAGAGATAACTCTAATCACTAGAATATGCAGTAGCCCGCTGTGCTCTCTACCATTCCTATGAGACTCTTAGAGTATATCCAGGTGTATCCCCTCCCTATGTATATAGAGATAACTCTAATCACTAGAATATGCAGTAGCCCGCTGTGCTCTCTACCATTCCTATGTGACTCTTAGAGTATATCCATGTGTATCCCTTCCCTATGTATATAGAGATAACTCTAATCACTAGTATATACAGTAGTCCGCTGTGCTCTCTTTCATTCCTATGTGACTCTTAGAGTATATCCAGGTGTATCCCCTCCCTATGTATATAGAGATAACTCTAATCACTAGTATATGCAGTAGCCCGCTGTGCTCTCTACCATTCCTATGTGACTCTTAGAGTATATCCAGGTGTATCCCCTCCCTATGTATATAGAGATAACTCTAATCACTAGAATATGCAGTAGCCCGCTGTGCTCTCTACCATTCCTATGAGACTCTTAGAGTATATCTAGTCATATCCCTTCCCTATGTATATAGAGATAACTCTAATCACTAGTATATGCAGTAGCCCGCTGTGCTCTCTTCCATTCCTATGTGACTCTTAGAGTATATCCAGGTGTATCCCTTCCCTATGTATATAGAGATAACTCTAATCACTAGAATATGCAGTAGCCCGCTGTGCTCTCTTTCATTCCTATGTGACTCTTAGAGTATATCCAGGTGTATCCCCTCCCTATGTATATAGAGATAACTCTAATCACTAGTATATACAGTAGTCCGCTGTGCTCTCTACCATTCCTATGTGACTCTTAGAGTATATCCATGTGTATCCCTTCCCTATGTATATAGAGATAACTCTAATCACTAGTATATGCAGTAGCCCGCTGTGCTCTCTTTCATTCCTATGTGACTCTTAGAGTATATCCAGATGTATCCCTTCCCTATGTATATAGAGATAACTCTAATCACTAGAATATGCAGTAGCCCGCTGTGCTCTCTACCATTCCTATGTGACTCTTAGAGTATATCCATGTGTATCCCTTCCCTATGTATATAGAGATAACTCTAATCACTAGAATATGCAGTAGCCCGCTGTGCTCTCTACCATTCCTATGTGACTCTTAGAGTATATCCAGGTGTATCCCCTCCCTATGTATATAGAGATAACTCTAATCACTAGAATATGCAGTAGCCCGCTGTGCTCTCTTTCATTCCTATGTGACTCTTAGAGTATATCCAGGTGTATCCCTTCCCTATGTATATAGAGATAACTCTAATCACTAGAATATGCAGTAGCCCGCTGTGCTCTCTACCATTCCTATGAGACTCTTAGAGTATATCTAGTCATATCCCTTCCCTATGTATATAGAGATAACTCTAATCACTAGAATATGCAGTAGCCCGCTGTGCTCTCTACCATTCCTATGAGACTCTTAGAGTATATCTAGTCATATCCCTTCCCTATGTATATAGAGATAACTCTAATCACTAGCATATGCAGCCCGCTGTGCTCTCTACCATTCCTATGTGACTCTTAGAGTATATCCATGTGTATCCCTTCCCTATGTATATAGAGATAACTCTAATCACTAGTATATACAGTAGCCCGCTGTGCTCTCTACCATTCCTATGTGACTCTTAGAGTATATCCATGTGTATCCCTTCCCTATGTATATAGAGATAACTCTAATCACTAGTATATACAGTAGCCCGCTGTGCTCTCTACCATTCCTATGTGACTCTTAGAGTATATCCATGTGTATCCCCTCCCTATGTATATAGAGATAACTCTAATCACTAGCATATGCAGCCCGCTGTGCTCTCTACCATTCCTATGTGACTCTTAGAGTATATCCATGTGTATCCCTTCCCTATGTATATAGAGATAACTCTAATCACTAGAATATGCAGTAGCCCGCTGTGCTCTCTACCATTCCTATGTGACTCTTAGAGTATATCTAGTCATATCCCTTCCCTATGTATATAGAGATAACTCTAAACACTAGTATATACAGTAGTCCGCTGTGCTCTCTTTCATTCCTATGTGACTCTTAGAGTATATCCATGTGTATCCCTTCCCTATGTATATAGAGATAACTCTAATCACTAGCATATGCAGTAGCCCGCTGTGCTCTCTACCATTCCTATGTGACTCTTAGAGTATATCCATGTGTATCCCTTCCCTATGTATATAGAGATAACTCTAATCACTAGCATATGCAGTAGCCCGCTGTGCTCTCTACCATTCCTATGTGACTCTTAGAGTATATCTAGTCATATCCCTTCCCTATGTATATAGAGATAACTCTAATCACTAGTATATACAGTAGTCCGCTGTGCTCTCTTTCATTCCTATGTGACTCTTAGAGTATATCCATGTGTATCCCTTCCCTATGTATATAGAGATAGCTCTAATCATTAGAATATGCAGTAGACCTTTGTACTCTCCACCATTCCTATGAGACTCTTAGAGTATATCTAGTCATATCCCTTCCCTATGTATATAGAGATAACTCTAATCACTAGCATATGCAGTAGACCTTTGTACTCTCCACCATTCCTATGAGACTCTTAGAGTATATCTAGTCATATCCCTTCCCTATGTATATAGAGATAGCTCTAATCACTAGTATATGCAGTAGCCCGCTGTGCTCTCTACCATTCCTATGTGACTCTTAGAGTATATCCATGTGTATCCCTTCCCTATGTATATAGAGATAACTCTAATCACTAGAATATGCAGTAGCCCGCTGTGCTCTCTACCATTCCTATGAGACTCTTAGAGTATATCCATGTGTATCCCTTCCCTATGTATATAGAGATAGCTCTAATCACTAGAATATGCAGTAGACCTTTGTACTCTCCACCATTCCTATGAGACTCTTAGAGTATATCCAGGTGTATCCCCTCCCTATGTATATAGAGATAACTCTAATCACTAGAATATGCAGTAGCCCGCTGTGCTCTCTACTATTCCTATGTGACTCTTAGAGTATATCCATGTGTATCCCTTCCCTATGTATATAGAGATAACTCTAATCACTAGAATATGCAGTAGCCCGCTGTGCTCTCTTTCATTCCTATGTGACTCTTAGAGTATATCCAGGTGTATCCCCTCCCTATGTATATAGAGATAACTCTAATCACTAGTATATACAGTAGTCCGCTGTGCTCTCTACCATTCCTATGTGACTCTTAGAGTATATCCATGTGTATCCCTTCCCTATGTATATAGAGATAACTCTAATCACTAGTATATACAGTAGTCCGCTGTGCTCTCTTTCATTCCTATGTGACTCTTAGATTATATCCATGTGTATCCCCTCCCTATGTATATAGAGATAACTCTAATCACTAGTATATACAGTAGTCCGCTGTGCTCTCTTTCATTCCTATGTGACTCTTAGAGTATATCCATGTGTATCCCTTCCCTATGTATATAGAGATAACTCTAATCACTAGAATATGCAGTAGCCCGCTGTGCTCTCTACCATTCCTATGTGACTCTTAGAGTATATCCAGGTGTATCCCTTCCCTATGTATATAGAGATAACTCTAATCACTAGTATTTACAGTAGTCCGCTGTGCTCTCTTTCATTCCTATGTGACTCTTAGATTATATCCATGTGTATCCCCTCCCTATGTATATAGAGATAACTCTAATCACTAGAATATGCAGTAGCCCGCTGTGCTCTCTACCATTCCTATGTGACTCTTAGAGTATATCTAGTCATATCCCTTCCCTATGTATATAGAGATAACTCTAATCACTAGTATATACAGTAGTCCGCTGTGCTCTCTACCATTCCTATGTGACTCTTAGAGTATATCTAGTCATATCCCTTCCCTATGTATATAGAGATAACTCTAATCACTAGTATATACAGTAGCCCGCTGTGCTCTCTTTCATTCCTATGTGACTCTTAGAGTATATCCATGTGTATCCCTTCCCTATGTATATAGAGATAACTCTAATCACTAGTATATACAGTAGCCCGCTGTGCTCTCTTTCATTCCTATGTGACTCTTAGAGTATATCCATGTGTATCCCTTCCCTATGTATATAGAGATAACTCTAATCACTAGAATATGCAGTAGCCCGCTGTGCTCTCTACCATTCCTATGTGACTCTTAGAGTATATCTAGTCATATCCCTTCCCTATGTATATAGAGATAACTCTAATCACTAGTATATACAGTAGTCCGCTGTGCTCTCTACCATTCCTATGTGACTCTTAGAGTATATCCATGTGTATACCTTCCCTATGTATATAGAGATAACTCTAATCACTAGAATATGCAGTAGCCCGCTGTGCTCTCTACCATTCCAATGTGACTCTTAGATTATATCCAGGTGTATCCCCTCCCTATGTATATAGAGATAACTCTAATCACTAGTATATACAGTAGTCCGCTGTGCTCTCTACCATTCCTATGTGACTCTTAGAGTATATCCAGGTGTATCCCTTCCCTATGTATATAGAGATAACTCTAATCACTAGTATATACAGTAGTCCGCTGTGCTCTCTACCATTCCTATGTGACTCTTAGAGTATATCCATGTGTATCCCTTCCCTATGTATATAGAGATAACTCTAATCACTAGAATATGCAGTAGCCCGCTGTGCTCTCTACCATTCCTATGTGACTCTTAGATTATATCCATGTGTATCCCTTCCCTATGTATATAGAGATAACTCTAATCACTAGTATATACAGTAGTCCGCTGTGCTCTCTTTCATTCCTATGTGACTCTTAGATTATATCCATGTGTATCCCCTCCCTATGTATATAGAGATAACTCTAATCACTAGTATATACAGTAGTCCGCTGTGCTCTCTACCATTCCTATGTGACTCTTAGAGTATATCCAGGTGTATCCCCTCCCTATGTATATAGAGATAACTCTAATCACTAGAATATGCAGTAGCCCGCTGTGCTCTCTTTCATTCCTATGTGACTCTTAGAGTATATCCATGTGTATCCCTTCCCTATGTATATAGAGATAGCTCTAATCACTAGAATATGCAGTAGCCCGCTGTGCTCTCTACCATTCCTATGTGACTCTTAGAGTATATCCATGTGTATCCCTTCCCTATGTATATAGAGATAACTCTAATCACTAGTATATACAGTAGTCCGCTGTGCTCTCTACCATTCCTATGTGACTCTTAGAGTATATCCATGTGTATCCCTTCCCTATGTATATAGAGATAACTCTAATCACTAGTATATACAGTAGTCCGCTGTGCTCTCTACCATTCCTATGTGACTATTAGAGTATATCCATGTGTATCCCTTCCCTATGTATATAGAGATAACTCTAATCACTAGTATATACAGTAGTCCGCTGTGCTCTCTTTCATTCCTATGTGACTCTTAGATTATATCCATGTGTATCCCCTCCCTATGTATATAGAGATAACTCTAATCACTAGTATATACAGTAGTCCGCTGTGCTCTCTACCATTCCTATGTGACTCTTAGAGTATATCCATGTGTATCCCTTCCCTATGTACATAGAGATAACTCTAATCACTAGTATATACAGTAGTCCGCTGTGCTCTCTTTCATTCCTATGTGACTCTTAGATTATATCCATGTGTATCCCCTCCCTATGTATATAGAGATAACTCTAATCACTAGTATATACAGTAGTCCGCTGTGCTCTCTACCATTCCTATGTGACTCTTAGAGTATATCCATGTGTATCCCTTCCCTATGTATATAGAGATAACTCTAATCACTAGTATATACAGTAGTCCGCTGTGCTCTCTACCATTCCTATGTGACTCTTAGAGTATATCCAGGTGTATCCCCTCCCTATGTATATAGAGATAACTCTAATCACTAGAATATGCAGTAGTCCGCTGTGCTCTCTACCATTCCTATGTGACTCTTAGAGTATATCCAGGTGTATCCCCTCCCTATGTATATAGAGATAACTCTAATCACTAGTATATACAGTAGTCCGCTGTGCTCTCTACCATTCCTATGTGACTCTTAGAGTATATCCAGGTGTATCCCCTCCCTATGTATATAGAGATAACTCTAATCACTAGTATATACAGTAGTCCGCTGTGCTCTCTTTCATTCCTATGTGACTCTTAGAGTATATCCATGTGTATCCCTTCCCTATGTATATAGAGATAACTCTAATCACTAGTATATGCAGTAGTCCGCTGTGCTCTCTACCATTCCTATGTGACTCTTAGAGTATATCCATGTGTATCCCTTCCCTATGTATATAGAGATAACTCTAATCACTAGAATATGCAGTAGCCCGCTGTGCTCTCTACCATTCCTATGTGACTCTTAGAGTATATCCATGTGTATCCCTTCCCTATGTATATAGAGATAACTCTAATCACTAGAATATGCAGTAGCCCGCTGTGCTCTCTACCATTCCTATGTGACTCTTAGAGTATATCCATGTGTATCCCTTCCCTATGTATATAGAGATAACTCTAATCACTAGAATATGCAGTAGCCCGCTGTGCTCTCTACCATTCCTATGTGACTCTTAGATTATATCCATGTGTATCCCCTCCCTATGTATATAGAGATAACTCTAATCACTAGTATATACAGTAGTCCGCTGTGCTCTCTTTCATTCCTATGTGACTCTTAGAGTATATCCATGTGTATCCCTTCCCTATGTATATAGAGATAACTCTAATCACTAGAATATGCAGTAGCCCTTTGTACTCTCCACCATTCCTATGAGACTCTTAGAGTATATCTAGTCATATCCCTTCCCTATGTATATAGAGATAACTCTAATCACTAGCATATGCAGTAGACCTTTGTACTCTCCACCATTCCTATGAGACTCTTAGAGTATATCTAGTCATATCCCTTCCCTATGTATATAGAGATAGCTCTAATCACTAGAATATGCAGTAGACCTTTGTACTCTCCACCATTCCTATGAGACTCTTAGAGTATATCTAGTCATATCCCTTCCCTATGTATATAGAGATAACTCTAATCACTAGTATATACAGTAGTCCGCTGTGCTCTCTACCATTCCTATGTGACTCTTAGAGTATATCCATGAGTATCCCTTCCCTATGTATATAGAGATAACTCTAATCACTAGTATATACAGTAGTCCGCTGTGCTCTCTTTCATTCCTATGTGACTCTTAGATTATATCCATGTGTATCCCCTCCCTATGTATATAGAGATAACTCTAATCACTAGTATATACAGTAGTCCGCTGTGCTCTCTTTCATTCCTATGTGACTCTTAGAGTATATCCATGTGTATCCCTTCCCTATGTATATAGAGATAACTCTAATCACTAGAATATGCAGTAGCCCGCTGTGCTCTCTACCATTCCTATGTGACTCTTAGAGTATATCCAGGTGTATCCCTTCCCTATGTATATAGAGATAACTCTAATCACTAGTATTTACAGTAGTCCACTGTGCTCTCTTTCATTCCTATGTGACTCTTAGATTATATCCATGTGTATCCCCTCCCTATGTATATAGAGATAACTCTAATCACTAGAATATGCAGTAGCCCGCTGTGCTCTCTACCATTCCTATGTGACTCTTAGAGTATATCTAGTCATATCCCTTCCCTATGTATATAGAGATAACTCTAATCACTAGTATATACAGTAGTCCGCTGTGCTCTCTACCATTCCTATGTGACTCTTAGAGTATATCTAGTCATATCCCTTCCCTATGTATATAGAGATAACTCTAATCACTAGTATATACAGTAGCCCTCTGTGCTCTCTTTCATTCCTATGTGACTCTTAGAGTATATCCATGTGTATCCCTTCCCTATGTATATAGAGATAACTCTAATCACTAGTATATACAGTAGCCCGCTGTGCTCTCTTTCATTCCTATGTGACTCTTAGAGTATATCCATGTGTATCCCTTCCCTATGTATATAGAGATAACTCTAATCACTAGAATATGCAGTAGCCCGCTGTGCTCTCTACCATTCCTATGTGACTCTTAGAGTATATCTAGTCATATCCCTTCCCTATGTATATAGAGATAACTCTAATCACTAGTATATACAGTAGTCCGCTGTGCTCTCTACCATTCCTATGTGACTCTTAGAGTATATCCATGTGTATCCCTTCCCTATGTATATAGAGATAACTCTAATCACTAGAATATGCAGTAGCCCGCTGTGCTCTCTACCATTCCTATGTGACTCTTAGATTATATCCAGGTGTATCCCCTCCCTATGTATATAGAGATAACTCTAATCACTAGTATATACAGTAGTCCGCTGTGCTCTCTACCATTCCTATGTGACTCTTAGAGTATATCCAGGTGTATCCCTTCCCTATGTATATAGAGATAACTCTAATCACTAGTATATACAGTAGTCCGCTGTGCTCTCTACCATTCCTATGTGACTCTTAGAGTATATCCATGTGTATCCCTTCCCTATGTATATAGAGATAACTCTAATCACTAGTATATACAGTAGTCCGCTGTGCTCTCTTTCATTCCTATGTGACTCTTAGATTATATCCATGTGTATCCCCTCCCTATGTATATAGAGATAACTCTAATCACTAGTATATACAGTAGTCCGCTGTGCTCTCTACCATTCCTATGTGACTCTTAGAGTATATCCAGGTGTATCCCCTCCCTATGTATATAGAGATAACTCTAATCACTAGAATATGCAGTAGCCCGCTGTGCTCTCTTTCATTCCTATGTGACTCTTAGAGTATATCCATGTGTATCCCTTCCCTATGTATATAGAGATAGCTCTAATCACTAGAATATGCAGTAGCCCGCTGTGCTCTCTACCATTCCTATGTGACTCTTAGAGTATATCCATGTGTATCCCTTCCCTATGTATATAGAGATAACTCTAATCACTAGTATATACAGTAGTCCGCTGTGCTCTCTACCATTCCTATGTGACTCTTAGAGTATATCCATGTGTATCCCTTCCCTATGTATATAGAGATAACTCTAATCACTAGTATATACAGTAGTCCGCTGTGCTCTCTACCATTCCTATGTGACTATTAGAGTATATCCATGTGTATCCCTTCCCTATGTATATAGAGATAACTCTAATCACTAGTATATACAGTAGTCCGCTGTGCTCTCTACCATTCCTATGTGACTATTAGAGTATATCCATGTGTATCCCTTCCCTATGTATATAGAGATAACTCTAATCACTAGTATATACAGTAGTCCGCTGTGCTCTCTTTCATTCCTATGTGACTCTTAGATTATATCCATGTGTATCCCCTCCCTATGTATATAGAGATAACTCTAATCACTAGTATATACAGTAGTCCGCTGTGCTCTCTACCATTCCTATGTGACTCTTAGAGTATATCCATGTGTATCCCTTCCCTATGTATATAGAGATAACTCTAATCACTAGTATATACAGTAGTCCGCTGTGCTCTCTTTCATTCCTATGTGACTCTTAGATTATATCCATGTGTATCCCCTCCCTATGTATATAGAGATAACTCTAATCACTAGTATATACAGTAGTCCGCTGTGCTCTCTACCATTCCTATGTGACTCTTAGAGTATATCCATGTGTATCCCTTCCCTATGTATATAGAGATAACTCTAATCACTAGTATATACAGTAGTCCGCTGTGCTCTCTACCATTCCTATGTGACTCTTAGAGTATATCCAGGTGTATCCCCTCCCTATGTATATAGAGATAACTCTAATCACTAGAATATGCAGTAGTCCGCTGTGCTCTCTACCATTCCTATGTGACTCTTAGAGTATATCCAGGTGTATCCCCTCCCTATGTATATAGAGATAACTCTAATCACTAGTATATACAGTAGTCCGCTGTGCTCTCTACCATTCCTATGTGACTCTTAGAGTATATCCAGGTGTATCCCCTCCCTATGTATATAGAGATAACTCTAATCACTAGTATATACAGTAGTCCGCTGTGCTCTCTTTCATTCCTATGTGACTCTTAGAGTATATCCATGTGTATCCCTTCCCTATGTATATAGAGATAACTCTAATCACTAGTATATGCAGTAGTCCGCTGTGCTCTCTACCATTCCTATGTGACTCTTAGAGTATATCCATGTGTATCCCTTCCCTATGTATATAGAGATAACTCTAATCACTAGAATATGCAGTAGCCCGCTGTGCTCTCTACCATTCCTATGTGACTCTTAGAGTATATCCATGTGTATCCCTTCCCTATGTATATAGAGATAACTCTAATCACTAGAATATGCAGTAGCCCGCTGTGCTCTCTACCATTCCTATGTGACTCTTAGAGTATATCCATGTGTATCCCTTCCCTATGTATATAGAGATAACTCTAATCACTAGAATATGCAGTAGCCCGCTGTGCTCTCTACCATTCCTATGTGACTCTTAGATTATATCCATGTGTATCCCCTCCCTATGTATATAGAGATAACTCTAATCACTAGTATATACAGTAGTCCGCTGTGCTCTCTTTCATTCCTATGTGACTCTTAGAGTATATCCATGTGTATCCCTTCCCTATGTATATAGAGATAACTCTAATCACTAGAATATGCAGTAGCCCTTTGTACTCTCCACCATTCCTATGAGACTCTTAGAGTATATCTAGTCATATCCCTTCCCTATGTATATAGAGATAACTCTAATCACTAGCATATGCAGTAGACCTTTGTACTCTCCACCATTCCTATGAGACTCTTAGAGTATATCTAGTCATATCCCTTCCCTATGTATATAGAGATAGCTCTAATCACTAGAATATGCAGTAGACCTTTGTACTCTCCACCATTCCTATGAGACTCTTAGAGTATATCTAGTCATATCCCTTCCCTATGTATATAGAGATAACTCTAACAATTAGTCTCCTATGTGACTGTTAGAGTATATTCATGTGTATCCCTTCCCTATGTATATAGAGATAACTCTAATCACTAGCATATGCAGTAGTCCTTTGTACTATCTACCATTCCTATGTGACTCTTAGAGTATATCCATGTGTATCTCTTCCTTGAGTGACTTTACATCTTGTACATTTGCAATTTTTTCTGTTTGTTTCCTCTTTGTAACGCATGTAATCCTAAATCCTTATGTTTTTCAACTGGTTCTTATGTAAAGCGCTCTGACACCTTCGGGTAAAGTTCGCGCTATATAAAATCGCATAAATAAAATAAATTATATCCCCAAGCACATGAGTAAACCTGCAGGTGTTGACTTAAACCTGTGTTTAAGAATTGGTCTCTGAATGTGAGTGGGAAGGTACTAGCAGGGTGCATAAATGTATGGTGCTGGGAAGTTGCATGAAGGTCCCAGCGGACATAAACAAATTCTGGCCGCAAAGTCAAAGTCAAAGTCAAAGTCAAAAAGATTTTATTTGTGTTGGTACTCAACCGAGGACCACAAATATAACATGAGATAAAAAAGTAAACTTTACGTAAGATTAGTACAACAATAATCAGTATAAAACTAACATGGATTTAAAAAATTTGTACAAGTTATAACATACAAATTCATTCGGGGGATTTATGGCCATTGTTAAAAATTCTTTTTCCTTTGTTAGCCTGCAGGATCTGTAAATCGGTGAAATATACTGGGCGCGAGCTGCTACCACCTTAGAATTAGGGCAAATGAACATTAAGTGCTCCACAGTCTGCTCACCCCCAAGACATAACAAGCATAAGTTGGAGTGATCTCCGGGTAACCATTTTGTTTTATAGACTTGAACAGGTAAAATCCCCACTCGATACATGAAAATTACCCTCCTTGCACTATGAGAGAGACAGAAGGAGATATATGGCTGTATGTGTTTATACTCAATAACTGTAGTGAATGGCTGGAATGTTTTTAGCCTATAGCTATGAGCATAGTCCAAATCATAACTTAACCTAGGTGTAAAACATTTGAGAAATAGTTTTAATTGTGAAGTGGACCAAGTCTGCAGGATTCCACTCGAAATTTCAGCCATCTGGAACGCCGCAGACATGTTCACTAAGAAAGTTTGTTTAACGATATCTGTGCCAAAAGTCTCTTTTTGTAGCAGAAATCGAAGAGTTCCCTCCGTAGCATGAAGTAGCTGGTAGGCCCATCTAATTATATTTGCCACGGCCGTGGCAAAGGCACTAGTAATTCCGAATTCCAGCCGTAGGACCTGAACTGGAGTAGCTGTTGGGACCTTCATTATTTTTTTCAGGATTTTTCCCTCCTGACGGTCCATGAAGCCCCATTGTTGAATTGGAATACATTCCGTGGCATAAGACAAGACCGCTGGTATTTTAGCTTTGTAAATTTTTATTAATGAGGAAAAGTGTCTGCTCCCCGTGGCGTTATATAGTCTCGTTAGTGCACCTGCATGTATTTCAGATTTTTTCGTTAACTTTTCGATATGATGCATATTTGTTAGATTCTTGGAGAGAATCCTGCCAAGGTAAGTATATTCTTTCTCTTCATCGACCTTTTCCTCACCTAGCTTCCAATTGTATTTGACACTTTTCTTCCTCCCGGAAAAGGCTACAACTTTGGTTTTTCTTACGTTCGGGATTAAATAGTTGTCATTTGAATATTTAAACAGAATATCCAGAGATTTTTGGAGACCGTATGGAGTAAGATCGAAAAGGACTATATCGTCCGCATAGAGCAACAAGTGAACTCTTTGTTGGTTAATTTTTGGGGGCAGACTTGAGCCCTTTTGTAGTTGATTTGGCAGATCGCTGAGATATAGCGAAAACAACATGGGTGCTAGTAGACAACCCTGTTTAAGGCCATTTTCGGTGTCTATTATTTTCGTTAGTCCTTTTTGGCCCCCCATTTGAACACGGCACCATGTCGTTGTATGGAGACTTATTATTGCCTGTAGCAGGTGATCGTTGATTCCCAGGCTCCTCAATTTTTTCCACAGGGTAGGGCGATCCACGCGGTCAAATGCGGTCGAATAATCTATGAAAGCCATGTAGACCGTCTGTTTTCTTAGTGTGACGTATTTGTCCAGAAAAAACTGGATTATTGCAATGTTGTCCGTGACAGAATGTTTGGGCCTGAAACCTGCCTGGAACATGGGGATCAGACCCATTGAGAAGGCCCAGTTTTTTAATTGCAATAGTACCTCTGCCGCGAAGATTTTTCCGGTGGCGTCCATCAGGGCTATTTGGCGGTAGTTGCCTGCTACCGTTTTACAACCTTTTTTGTGGATAGGAATAATAGTGCTCCCTTGCCATGACCTTGCATTCTGGCCGCACATCTGCATATCTGCACATCTGCATATGTCTATTCATGGCCAGTCTAACAGCAAAGCTCTTTATCAGACGAGACAAAGGCACTACCCGGTCACCCACGCACCTGAAAAACTAGTTATCATCATCGTGAAATGAATTGCTTTCAGTTTCATTTCCTTGCACAGGCAGGGTTTATTCTGAGAGCAGCAGTGGTTTCTGTGTGAGGTAACACGGCAACCTACCCCTGCAGCCCGCGAGGACAACAGAGCAGCCACGTATAGCACCTGGTCCTGGGGAAGTGGGGTGCCCCTATGGATATGAGTGTGCAGCAACGGCAGCCGTTACTGGGAGACAGCCATGCTGAGCAGGGGCGTAGGAGACACTAAATTTCTGGGGGGGACAGGGACAACCTTGTGGACTTTCTAGCGTCCCTATACAAATCGCCCATTGCATGAGACCGTACGCCCCGTAAACGAATATAATCGGATAGTTTTGCAGAAAAATATTGAGAAAGGCAGGAATATAGTCATATTATGCTTGATTGTTATTTGCATTCATAAAGTACTTAGACCAAATGTGGAAAAATCATGTCTATTGTTTATAGTGCTACTCATAGTTCACTTAGTTTTGTGATCTGCGTGGTACATGTTCTTTGCAGCAGCCACATTAACCCTCCGCACTACTTTACGATGAGCCAAAACTTTCACTAGACAAAATTTCGAACTCTCCCTAGTAGGAACATTAATCACTAGAGTTATCTTGACATTTGTATTGTTGCCTGAAAACTGCCTGATGCACAAGGCAGTTCATTTGCTTTAAAACCAAAACTAATTTTTAAACTCAGTGTCCCTCACCAAAGTCAACGCGAGGTGCGGCTGCAACAGGTCCCACCGCCCTAAAGCCGGTCAAGCTCCCAGCAATGGGGCAGTACAAGCATTTCCTGAAACGGGGTCAGACCTAACCGTATAGCCATTATATGAGGAAAAACATCCATGTAATTGGTGGGGTGGGATACTTTCCCCAGATTGCAGCAAGCAAAACAATTTACCAAGTTTCTTGTAGAAGATTTAAGGGAGAGTTGACTTCTTCCCTGACAATGTTTTGAAATTTGTGGGATCAAATTTTTAAAATGTGGCAGACCCTTATGGGGCATTCATAAAATATTCCAGTACTTTCAAGGTGCACCAAGGAGGCCTGGCTTTTTTAGGAGTAAATCTGATTTTTTTCAAATGTCTTATGTCAGAAATAACTTCCACTATGCCAAGGTCCTAATTTTTTCATAGTCGAGCCCCATATGCCAATGAGTACATTCAATATGACAGTGCCAAAAAGTTACCATGGATACTGCAGCAATAGTCTTGGGTACCTCTAAAAAATTCCCTCTGTTAGCATAGCATGCATACACTCACTCACGCACATTCTCTCACACACTTTCTCACTATATCTCTTGCACTCTTGTACCTTTGTACTCTGTCACACTCACACACACTTCAATTAGTAAATTTGCTTTTATTGTGTTAGAAAAGCTTGCCCTGCTGCTACTGCTTTACCTGCCTTACCCTTTAGGGAAACTTAATGAAAACAGATTCTCTATACATTATTCAAAATAGTAATATATTGCTTTGTCAATGTTTGTTACAAGTATGATATGAATGAAAAATGCACTTCCTTAAAATAGCTCTGCAGGGTTTAAATTGGGTTTCACTTGTGGATCAAGCAGTTACAGTATTAACATGCAGTATCACAGCATCCAACTGACCTAATGAAATGCTTGACTTCTTCGACAACCATGGATTTCATCCAGATTTCATCCAGTAACACTTTATATTTTTGTTTTTTTGAGACCCAACTTGCAATGTAAAAACAAACCGACATGTCTCGGGATGGAGCATTGTAGTAAATGGAAAGCCAGGAATGGCTTAAGCTGTCACACTTTTTTCAATCCAGCACCATACCCCAAAGCCTCCACCCTAGCCTCCCTCCTCGTGCCATCCCACATTGTCAGTCCACTCTCTGCTCTTGCACCAGCCCCTTTGATGTAGATAGAATTAATTAGGCATGTAGTACCACAGAAAGAGCAGGTATTCTTAAGGGTGCCTTTTTGGAAATATTTGTAGATTCATGAGAGTTGTAAAATGTTGTATATGTATAGAGTTAGAGGTGTGCTCATGTAAGTGCTGGCTGATGGTGAATAGTGTGAGTGAATGTAGCATGAGTGGCGAGAGTGTAGGGTGAGTGTAGTGCTGTTGGTAACACTGTTAGGGAAGAATGGAGATGTAGGGGGAAAGGGTTTCTCAACACTACAAAAGGACCTTTGACACCTTCATTCCAATCCATAGAGTCTGGTCCACCTCAGAGGACTTCAGTAATGCATTGGAGAAACCCTTAATTCAGAATGATGTTGAGGCTCTCTACAGCCACTACCTTATCCACTTCGCCAGTAGAGAAATTCAAAATGAATCACTGAGATATCACAGTCTCCTATAGCATCTAAACTCCACACATATCCTACTTGACATACATGAGCTACACACTCATAAGTCATCCATGTCCAGGGTCCCAGCATCCCGGGACAATTTTGAGGATTACCTTCACAGGGGGGAACACGCACCTCTAAACGGGAGACCCCCCCAGAATTCCATCACTTGAATTCCTCCTCCATCTCAGCACATCGTCAGCAAAACAGCATCAGATCCAAATAACCCTCCACTCTGATGTTGTCATGCGGAGTGCCTCACTGCCTTTATTTTTTAATGTCTTCAAGCATCCTCTAGCATACCTGTTGCACCATTGGTTGTCTGGAGTTGCTTTTGAACACAATTCTTGAGTTTCAATTGGAGAGCACAGTATGAATAGTCCTAGTAGGCGCTCCTTGCTTACTTCTGAAAATCTTCATTTACTAGGGATTTGTAATCGCTCTGCAGAGTTGGGGGTGCCTGTACATCATCTTCATGGACAACGTGTTTTGTAACAGTCATCAACGACAGCACAACACAAAAAAGCTCTTGACTCTAGAGACACCAAAATGATGGGTCTTATTTTATTAATTGTTAGAAGGCTTAAAACAGAGTAACAATCACATTTGACTGCAAACCTAATGTGAACAGTGCTTTACGTGCCAGTAGATAGGAATGTGGAGCACTGCCTTATTGCCCTAAAGAAATTACTAAACTTAGCGAATCGCTATTAAGGACTCGCAAAACGGGATTCTTGTAGGAATATGCAAAAAAAATGTGATTCCTACTAATTCCTTATTTGCGATTAGCAAATTGCTAATCGCAAATAAGGAATAACTCCCCATTCATTCCTATGGGCCAAAAGGCCCATAGGAATGAATGGGGAGAATTCCTTATTTGCGATTAGCAATTAGCTAATCGCAAATAAGATACCGATTTAAAGGGTGCCAGGGGTGTCCAAAGGACACCCTGTAGCAAACCTTAAATGCTAATATGAACAGGGGTTGCGCACACACATGTCCAAAGGACATGTGTGTGTGCAACATGCAACTCAGAAAAATGCTTTTAAAAGCATTTTTCTGAGTTATCGCTATTTACCACGAGGTTTGACCTCGCGGTAAATAGCGGCCCGAAATTGCGATTTCACAAATTTTAAATGGATGACGAATTGCGTTTAAGGAATCTCAAATTGAGATTCCTTAAATGTAATCCATCGCAAATTTGCGAAAACGCTATTAGCGATTTTTGCATTTGGGATGATAAATCCCAAATGCAAAAATTTCACTCGCAAAGGGCCAGATTCTCAGAATCTGGCCCTTTGCGAGCCGAATTCAGCTTCATGAATTAGGCTGTAAATTACAACAAAAAATAAAATTGAGCAACAATATATTCTCAACAAAAAGTTCTCTTGTGGACTCTGCAAGCAACAAATGGTAGGTATTTTTATTTTGGAAAGGTGGCATCCCTACTTGTGAGATGCCTTTTCATTAAATGCATTCTCCTACTGTGACAGTAAAAATAAAATTAGGTAAGTAAGGAATAGTGAATAGGCGGAGTGGGGACAGCGGGGGTCCTGGAATAAGTTAACAAAACAACAAAGCCTTCTTAGCCAGTTCCAAATGAATGTAAATGGTCTTTTAAAGACCTGTGAAAAACGTGTGTAGCAGAGACAGAGGCGAACACCAGACACTGTCCAGCCGAGTGCACAGCAACTGGAGCTGCAGCAGCCCCGGCTTGAGACACACGACGAGGGAGAAGGGGGTTGAAAGGAGAGGGAGGGGTTAATACCTTTTAGCCCTATCAGGCATGCAGCTGATCACAGGTAACTTGAGGCAGGTCACAAGTCAAGTGCAGGGCCATTATGCGCTTTCCTGTGCTAATGGCCCTGCGATTCACAGGAGAGGGAAATTCCTTCGTCCTCTCGTCCCCCCCACCCTTGTCCCCCGTGTCCCCCCCACTCCAAAATCTGGGGGGGATATGTCCCCTGCGTCCCCCACACTTCCTACGCCCATGATGCTGAGGTGGAGACTCCGCAATGTGTCAGCTGCACCGAGTGCCCTGTCGGTGAGTGGTTCGGCGGGGCGGCTGGCGTGTGTGGTGGGTGACACTTCTTCGTGCAAGTGAGTAAGATTTCCAGGATTCATTCGGAAGGGGATGTGGCGTGGCCTTTACGGCTACAGCTGCTGACTTTGGCGGTGGGGGAACCACGATCGAGTCTTTGTTTCTGGGCAAATCACTTAAAGGGGCAGATTGACAAGGTCCTTGTGCCACTTTTGCGTCACTTATCCCGTATTTAAAATGACGCAAAAGTGGTGCAAGGTCCTTTTAAATCTGCCCGTAATCTCCCGTGCATACCAAAAATGAATGTCTTCTTGTGTAACGTGACTGGTGCTCATGTGACGCACTTTGAGCCCAATGGGCGTTGCGCACCTGGCACTGTCCAGTAATAGTTCATGAAAGTGGGCGTGAAAGGCCGATAACAACGCAATACGATACTCTAGGAATACGCACGAAGTTTGCCAGTGCCATGCATGGTAACCGAAGCCGATGGAAACGAGTGCAAACAATGCGCAGAAGGCAAAAACCCCTCGTAATAAGAGCAATTTCCACAAAATCACATTCCGGACGTTACACGTGACGTGAGTGACAGTCTGACATACCGAGTTTTTACTGGAGGGGTTTGCCTTGAATACATGTTTCCCACCCAAGTCTCTGCTTCACAGCGCTACACAAAATTGCTTTCGGCACTTCACACGTAAGATATTTTAGCAAGTCAAGTCAAGTCAAGTCAAAGAATTTATATAGCGCACTACATACCCAGAGGGTGTGACAGGTCACATCCTTGCAAAACATGGTAGATACGTCACTGCACAATTTTTTGATTTTAGAACAATGCTTCAGACATTCACACAGAATTATACAGGACGAATGTTGCTACATTTTGGCCTTTGAGTGAGACTTCCTTATCAAAAGTTCAGCAAAAACGGGTTCAACGAAAGCCCTTAAATTGTCTGATGATGTCTGGTGTGCGTGATTCATGCACTCCTTACTTCTGCTTGCCTTTGGTTATCGCAGTCAGTTTAATTTGTGCCAGCAGCACTTATTTCTAAGCACCGGTACTTATTTATGGCAGTCCACCAGGCGGGGGCGCTGTCTATTGCTGCGAAGAGTTCATCAAAAATGTTTCAATATACTTTACAAAAATAATAACTCAAGGGCTCCAGGACACCCCCGAGGTGGCCCGGAATAGTCTAAAGTGTCCACTCGTATTGTGTGATGATATTTGCCAGTGTTGACAATCAAAAGGCATACTGGCTAATACCTCGGTCCCTTCATGGAATGATATATATATTTTTTTTAACAAATTAAGCCCTATTCATAGTCTTTCAAAGTGAGGGGAATACATTTCCCAGTGAAATTGTAGTGAGCGAGACTGAACGTCCCAAGGTGGGTCAGGGTGGGGGTGGGGGGTGGCGTGGTAGGGGGGGGCGGCTTTTTGGCGGGGACTCTTCTTTGGGAAAAAGGCTCTGTTTCCTGCACATTTTCCTAATGACATTGACTGTAGAAGCATTTTCAAATCAACGACATGAGCACATCTCAGGCCGCAGAAGTGAGTGCTCACTCGGTATGCCACGATGTGCCACAGGCAATGCCCACATGCACTCCACACCACGATGAGAGCCAGGTAACCCCAGTCAGTCTCTCTTTAAAACCCTCTCTCTGTCTGTCTCTCTCTCCCTCTCTCTCTCCCTCTCTCCTTTTCTCTTTCCCTCTTCCCCTCTCTCTGTCTCCTTTTCTCTCTCCCACTTTCTCTCTCTCGCTCTCTCCTTCTCTCTATTTCTCTCTCTCTCTGTCTCCTTCTCTCTATTGCTCTCTCTTTCCCTCTCTCTATTTCTCTCGTTCTCTCTCTCTGTCTCCTTCTCTCTCTTTCTCTCGAACACACACAGACACAAGGATCATCAGCGTGATTGTTTCAGTTCCCTCCATAGAGAGTGTGGCTATGAAAAGGTACGTTAGCTGCTGGTACCCCGCTCCCCAGCAAAGCCAGGCCAGCCGCGACCGGTAGTGGGAGTACCGGACGGGCGGTGACATGAGGAGGGGGAGGGGCAGGGTGGGGGGTAGAAATGTATCGATTATGGACCTTAACAGGTAAGTAAACATAAAAATAAATAAAAAGAATTTCGTTGCGCGCACTGCATCACCAAATGCGATGCAGTGCGCGTAACTAAATTCGTTTTATTTTTTTATATGTTTACTTACCTGTTAAGGTCCATAATCGATACATTACTACCCCCCACCCTGCCCCTCCCCACGTCACCGCCCGGTACTCCCACTACCGGCCGCAGCTTCAGCCAGCTCCTGCCAGGGGCAGGCAGGCTGCCAGTTCAGGAGGATTACATTGACCTCAAGGATGGAGAAGGCTGGAGCAAGCTGTATTGAAGGGTGTTTTGCAGTCTTGCGCAATTCATACGTGTGTGTAACCAGCTTTACAAAGTCAAAGAGTGGGGTTGTGCCTGTGTCACTGTTGTACCCTTTTAGCAGCTAGGCATGTGTTTAATAACTGTGTGACGTGCACAGATACCACGGAAGGACAATCTAACTACCTGTGGGAAATAGGAGATATTATCCGTGCACCTGTGCTTGTATGTTCACTGTATGTGTCAGTGGATCTAGTGCTCAGATTTCTTACCGGTAATCTTCATTACTCCAAGTCGTAACCGTCTTCATCACAGTCGTTACTAAAGACGTTCTAGCCTCTAACCTAGACCATCCCTAAATTTATTCCCACCAATCAAAATCGAGCTTGAGGCTTGATACCCCACCCCCTTACATTATTGACATAAAAGAAGGACTAACCCCAGTCTATCATGTTATCACAAGCAGAAAACAACACTGCCAAATGGACCATATAAGGAGATGGGTGGTTGGGTGTTGACGAGGAAGACTACAATTTGGAGAAATGAAGATTACTGGTGAGTAATATGAGCATTACCTCCTCAGCTTTCTTCCTCATCCCAATCCTTACGAATGAAGATGTACCCAAGCTATCATCCCTTATAGGTCCTATAAGCAAAAAAGAACCAGAGTTCTTACATTTGCAACACCCAGTGTTTTTTTATACAATCATAATCCAATACTCCTGAAAGAACACCTGAACTGAAAAGTGTAGACCCTCCCAACTGTAGTCTAAAATGCATCACAGACTTATTTGGGGAGACCTGATAGCCTCATTACAAATGTCCTTGAGGGACACGCCCTTATACGATGCCCATGATGCAGACTTTTTTATTTTGAATTTAAACGGGAAAAACCACATACATCATAGACAGTCAATACTGTCTGTTTAACCCACCCATTCATAGTAGAAACATTTGAATGAAGTCCTTTGTAGAAGTTCCAAAGGTTACAAATAGGAACTAAACTTTCCTGTACTCTGCAGAACGAACCCTATAGATAGACAAAGGACTATGGGTGTTAGACCTGTCTGCCTTTTGGGTAGTCCCTCCTATTAATTATTTATTTTGTCCCCTTTTTGGCCCCTCAAACCTTTTCTTTTATCTTTTTATGTCCACTGGATTTTTGTGGTGTTGACCTGGGGGGTTAGATGCTCTTTTGCCTCATAGTCCTTTTTCCTGAGGCCTAGGTGCCTTTCCTGACTGAAAACTAGGAGATACACAAAATGGTGGCCATTAACTGCCATAACTGTTTTCCTCAGAGGATAGACCCATAGGATAATATAGGGACGCTCCAGAACCTTCCAGCTGGTTCTGGAAGCCTGGGGATTGCCTATAAAAGGGTCAACGCTAGGGCAGCCATTTTAGAAGTGGAAGAAACCAGAGAGTCCAGCTAGGAGTCCAGACCACTAGTCAGGGAGAACAGTGCGCTGAAGGCGGGTTGATGGTCCCTTGGGGCTGCTATCCCCTGTGGTTGATACTTCCCCTGCGTGTGGATCTGACCCTGCTTAGACCCCCTATAACTGATTGCTGCTCGGGTACTCCCGGAAGAAAGGAGCAGCCAGATGCTGGGTTTTCCCCCTGTCTCATTACCCCCATCGTGGTCACCAGACCGGCGGTTGCTGAAGGTGGTTTCCTCACCTGTGCGGTGTGCACGGCTCAACAGCTGGTTGTCTACTGCCCAGAGACGTGGTAGTTCGAGTTCTGGTGAGCCGTGAGGCCCCCCGTCTAGCTGAGTGGCATTGGGGTTTGAGGAAAGTCCTGGTGTGGTGACGTCGCTGGACCGGCTGCGGGGTCGAGAGAGGAAAGCCGCGACCGGCTCTCGCGCAGGCTCAGTGGCGCGGTGCCTGAGAGGGGTGACCCGGAGGAGGAGCGGCCTGAAACGACTCGCCGGAGGTGAGAGGCGGCGTCTGTCTCCTGCGCAGGGCCGGAAGCGCAGCTCTACAAAGAAGTGTCCCAGCAGTGGGCAGCTTGTGAGAAAACGCCTGACAGAGACGCGGCGGCGTCTCATCTCTGCGCAGGTCCTGTGGGTGAGTCAGCCGGCTGGAGGAGAAAGCACAGGCCGGAGTAGGCGGAGATCTCCCGTTTCCCAGGATTCAACCGCTAAGGGCCCCTTTGTGACCGGAGAAGGCAGCGCAAGGCCGGGACTGTATTCCCCGACTGGCCAAAGCCCCCAGACCCACTGATTCCCCAACCGAGTGCAGAGTAAGTGGGAAGGGGGAGGCTGGGCGAACTTAAAAAGCCTTCGGTCACCTGAAGTAATTTGGGCTCAGTCAGCAGGCAGAGGAATCAGGGGGGGAAGAGCCCCAGGAGGAAATCCAACTGTACTGTCAAGTCAAGTCAAGTCAAAGAATTTATATAGCGCACTACATACCCAGAGGGTCTCAAGGCGCTTAGGGAGGGGAAGAGGATTACTTGTCAAATATCCACGTTTTAAGTTGCTTTCTGAATGCTAGGTGGTTCTGGGTAAGGCGAAGGTAAGTGGGGAGTGAGTTCCATGTTTTAGCAGCCAGGTATGAGAAGGATCTGCCTCCCATGGTTGTCTTGTTGATGCGAGGTACAGTGGCGAGGGCTTGGCTGGAAGAACGTAGTTGGCGGGAGGGGGTGTAGAAGGACAGTCGTGAGTTGAGACATTCTGGTCCGATGTCGTAGAGTGATTTGTGTGCGTGGGTTAGCAGTTGGAAAGTGATCCTCTTATTGACGGGTAGCCAGTGGAGGTCTTTCAGGTGACCAGAGATGTGTTCGTTACGCGGGATGTCTAATATGATCCTGGCTGAGGCGTTTTGGATTCGTTGGAGTTTCTTCTGGAGTGAGCTGGCACAAGCGAGTGAGGGAGGTTTATTTGCTCAGGTGCCATTCTATCCAGGCTTGGGCCAATCTGAGGGTGGAGTTAAGGAGGATAACCTAAAAGAAATGCAGACTGTGCTATTTTAAATAGGAGGCGAGGAATCTTGATTGTACAGCGCCTTTCTTCTTAAATGATTGGGTAAACTTAAGAACCTGCCCTCATAGAAAGAGTAAGCCTTCCCAATAGAACAAAGCCTATTCACAGGAGGATCCTGAACCATGTACTGAACAACAAATGTGAGCTGAATTTAAGGAAAGAGTTGGAGGATTCATGTTGTCTTGCAATTAACCTACTAGGCTGTCAGCTGTTTGAGACCTTCCTCAAGTTACCAATGCAGAAGTGACCCCAGAGCTAATTACCTTCTACTAGTAAATGTAATGAGTTTATGAAGAATTTTCTGTCGTGACAATCTAAAAGTGCCAGAGAAGAATTGTTCTTGAATTGTATGCTGATGCTTTCATAAATGATTACAAGTGCAGTTAATACAGAGAAACAATCTAGATGTTGACTTGAAAAATTGTGTGCAACTATAAAACTTACTCAAGAAAGGATAAAGCTTTTCTACTTTTATAAAAAGTAAGGTGTAGTGTCATTTTTGGATGGATGTGCACTGAGTTACTGGATGGGTGAGACGCAAACCTAACACATGTACTTGGGAGTTAGGCCTTCCTACTTAGTGCCAAGCTACCTTATGTGACTTGGAGACCCCAGGTCCATCATAGTTGGTGTGTAGCGGTGGGATAAGAACTGTGTTTACCTCTACTCTGCAGTAACTAAGTGTACTCCACAGGCCTACACCTGGAGTTTTCTCCTGGCGGACTTCCCAATTACTACTTTTGCTTTTTCTAAATTTACTCCTGGTGGTGGGTGGAGGTAGTTTCGAATTGCCCCTTTGAACCAATTCTTCCCAAGTGATTGTCCCGATATCTCTCATAAGCAAAATGGAATTTGCTCTGGAGTAACTGGAAACCTATTCTGTAGCCCCGCTTAGAGACTTTTGCCAGAAGATGGGAGTGTTTGCTAAGCGGGTGCCAAGAAGGGGGAACTCCAGACCAGTTTGAGGGCTTGGGTGGCAGCACATGGAGAGGGGAAGGAGGAGGAAGAGGGAACGGACCGGGACACAGTCGTAGGGGTAGAGGGATTGTTCCATCCGGAGATGGAAAACTTACTCCCAGAACCTAGGACCTTCTCAAGGGGGGGCAGCAGTGTCTCCGGAAGAAGCTTAACAGAAGCTGAACCAGTGGACAGGAGGGAAAAAAGACAGCTAAAATGGGAGTTAGCCAGGTTGGAACAGGAGAGTGAGGAACAGAGGATGGCTCATGAGTTGAAACTTAGGGAGCTAGAACTCAAGGCCCTACAGTTAGGACCCTCCAATTCTCCGAATGGTGGCAGCGAAACAAAAGAACTAACCAGGGAATCCAGACCCTACCTACCCAAATATATAGTTGCCAGCTACAGCCCAGGGGATGACATCGCCAAGTGGCTGGCTGCCTATGAGGTCTCCTTAAGAGCCCATGGGATCCAGGAAAAACACTGGGGGGGGTGGTTTATACAAGTATATGCCTCCTACTGGTCGGGACACATTATTGGCCCTGGAACAGGAAGAGCGGACCCACTACCCCACCATGACAGTGGCGCTAATTAAGAAGTTTGGGCTGCCCCCTGAAAAGTATCGGCAAAAGTTCAGGGGGAGTCACAAATTAGGCATCCAAAATTGGGTGGATTTCCTGGACTATGCAAGGAAGGCACTAGAGGGTTGGATACAAGGCAGCGAGGTGAAGGACTATGAGGGATTATATGACCTTATTCTCAAAGAGCATCTACTCGAGAAATGTTTTCCCGAGCTGCGTCAACACCTGGTGGACAGCAAGCTGACCAACCCCTGGAAGCTTGCAGAGGAGGCGGACATCTGGGCAAGTACCCGGGTGTCCTCAAAGGGGACTGGAGGGGATTCCCAAAGGGCCGGACAGGGCGCCCCCCAGAAGAAGGAGGGGGGAGATAAAAAGAGGGAGTTCTCAAAAGGTCCCCAAAACAGTTTCCAGGGAAAGGGAACAGGATTCACCCCTAAGGCTAACCCGCCCAGAAACCCTCATCCTGGCCAAAGCCAGCAGCCAAGGGTTGTTCACTGCTTTGAGTGTGGTGGTGTTGGACATTATAAGGGAGATGTCAAGTGCCCAAAGAGACCACCCCCTCCCACCAGAGGAAAAGCCCCAGGAGTAGCTAGTGCAGCGCTCGCGGAGGAGTTGCCCTTAGATAAGGGGGTGAGTGGGCGGGTGTCACCTTAGTGTCCCTGGGAGACCGGGAGATGGTTCCTAAGATCCAAGTGTCCTTAAATACTACCCAGTATGGGCAATGGATCACCATCAATGGCCAAAGAGGGGAGGTTCTGAGAGACACAGGAGCCAGTATGACTATGGTAAGGAGTCAACTGGTGTCTCCAGAGCAGGTGATTCCACATGTACTCCACCCCGCCGCGATGGCTGATGGCAGATTGGGCTACTATCCTGTGGGCGAGGTTCCATTTGAGTGGGAAGGGGTTGCAGGTTCACTTCGAGTTGCCGTAAGCCCTGCCGTGCCAGTCGATTGTCTGCTGGGAAATGACATGGAGCACAATGCTTTGAGAGAGGTGGAATACCGGACTCATTCAGAGATGCTGGGTACACCTGACTGGGCCTGTGCAAGCACCAGGTCTGCAACTGCCCGGAGAGGGAGTTCGCCTGGGCTGGAGCATGGAACAATGGCCAAGCCCGCTGCCAAAAGAGACAGACCCGAAGACAGGAGAAGCCTGCTTCGGCTTCCACGCCCCATGAGACAGATCCGCCACCTGCGGTGGTGAGCCAGGAGTCCGTGGAGGGGGAAGTAGTCTCCCTGGAGGACCTACCCATCCCTGTGGAGTGGCATGTGGAGGGAGGGCCTACTAGGGAGGAGTTCTGTAAGGGCCAGAAGGAGTGCCCTACCCTTGAGGGACTGAGGCGACAGGCCGAAGCCCAGGCAGAAGGGAGCGTTGCAGGGCGCTACCACATTTACTGGGAGGACGGACTCCTCTACAGTGAACCCAAGGTACCTTTACCCGGTTCATCACGGGCCTTGGTAGTCCCTCAACGATACTGAGCCTTTCTGTTAGAATTGGCTCATGAGATTCCCTTGGTAGGACACTTAGGTCAGGACAAGACCTTTGCCCGGCATGTCCCCCACCTTTACTGGCCTCAGATGAAAGTGGCATCTGACACTTACTGTCGGACGTGTGTATCCTGTCAAGCCAGTGGGAAAACAGGGGTGAAGCTGAAAGCTCCCCTGGAACCACTACCTGTCGTTAGCACCCCCTTTGAAAGGGTGGGCATCGACATTGTGGGGCCATTGGTTCCACCAACTACAGCTGGTCACAGGTTTATCCTGGTTCTGGTGGATCACGCCACGCGGTACCCAGAGGCAATTCCTCTGAGGACTGTCACTTTACCTGTTGTGGCTAGGGCGCTGATGGGGATCTTTACCCGAGTGGGTTTCCCCAAGGAAGTTGTGTCCGACAGGGGGACCAACTTCATGTCAGCATATATGTGGGCAATGTGGAAGGAGTGTGGAGTGACCTACCGGTTCACCACTCCATACCACCCCCAGTCCAATGGACTGGTAGAAAGGTTCAACAAGACCTTGAAAGGCATGATAAGAAGTCTGCCTGAGAGCCTGCGGAGGAAATGGGACGTCCTCCTACCCTGTTTGCTATTCTCCTACAGGGAAGTGCCGCAGAAGGGAGTGGGCTTCAGCCCCTTTGAGCTACTGTATGGGCACCCTGTACGTGGACCTCTCAGCCTGGTGAAGGATGGATGGGAAAAGTCTCCCAGAAAGCCTCCCCAGGATGTGGTGAGCTACATGCTGGCCTTCCGGAGCCAAATGGCAAAGTTGTGGAAGCAAGCTTCTGACAACTTGGAAGCCAGCCAAGCAGTAATGAAAGAGTGGTATGACCACAACGCTCACCCGGTGGAGTTGGAGCCTGGCCAGAAAGTGTGGGTGATGGAACCTGGAGAGTTAAGCGCTCTCCAGGATCACTGGATAGGCCCCTTTGAGGTGTTAGAGAAGAAGGGTAAGGCCACCTACTTGGTGGATCTTAAGACCCCTCGACAGCCCCTCCGGGTGCTGCATGCTAATCGCCTCAAACCCCACAATGAGAGGCCCGAGGTCATCTTGATGATGGTGACTGATGGGGGAGAGGAAGCGGAAAGCGAGCCTCTCCCTGGCCTTTTTTCGTCTCAGGAAAAGGATGGGTCGGTGGAGGGAGTGATTCTCTCCCCATCCCTCACTCCTGAGCAGCAGGAGGACTGCCGCCAGATATTGGAGCAGTACTCTTCGTTGTTCTCCCTTGTCCCGGGAAGGACCCACCTGTGTATCCATGATGTGGACACAGGAGATAGCCCACCAGTGAAGTCAAAGACCTACCGGCTGTCAGACAAGGTGAAGGCCAGCATACACAGTGAGGTTACGAAGATGCTGGAGCTAGGAGTTATTGAACCTTCCAGTAGCCCCTGGTCCAGTCTGGTGGTTTTGGTACCAAAAGCTGCCCCAACAGGCACCACTCCAGAACTGAGGTTCTGTGTGGATTACCGGGGACTGAACTCAGTGACCAAGACTGATGCTCATCCGATCCCTAGGGCGGATGAATTGATTGACCGGCTTGGAGCTGCCCAATATCTGAGTACCTTTGACCTTACTTCAGGGTACTGGCAGATCTCCCTTACAGATGGAGCAAAGGAAAGGTCAGCTTTCTCCACACCTGAGGGACACTACCAGTTCTGTGTGATGCCCTTTGGGCTCAAGAACGCCCCTGCCACTTTTCTGCGGCTGGTGAACCAGGTCCTCTCCGGAATGGAGGCTTTCTCCGCTGCTTACCTGGATGACATTGCCGTCTTCAGCAGCAGTTGGGAGGACCATTTGCGTCACTTGCAAGCTGTTCTCCAGGCCCTGAAACAGGCTGGCTTGACAATCAAGGCCAGAAAATGTCAGATTGGGCAGGGGTCGGTTGTGTACCTAGGCCACTTGGTGGGTAGGGAAACAGTGCAGCCCCTCCAGGCAAAGATTGAGGCAATCATGGCCTGGGAACCCCCAAGACCCAGACTGAGGTCCGAGCTTTCCTGGGCCTCACAGGTTACTACTGTCGCTTTGTGAAGGGGTATGGCACTATTGTAGCGCCCCTCAGAGAGCTCACATCCAAGAAACAACCTCGACGGGTCGCCTGGACAGAGGCTTGTCAGCAAGCCTTTGAGAAATTGAAACAGGCAATGTGTGCAGCACCGGTCCTGAGGGCCCCAGACTTCTCCAAGGAGTTCATTGTCCAGACAGACGCATCAGAGCATGGCATTGGGGCAGTGTTATCGCAACTCAATGAAGAGGGTCTGGATCAGCCTGTAGTCTTCCTGTCCAGGAGACTGCTTTCCCGGGAACAGAAGTGGAGTGCAATTGAGCGGGAAGCTTTTGCGGTGGTTTGGGCTCTGAAGAAGTTGCGGCCATACCTGTTTGGCTCGCACTTCCTGGTTCAGACCGACCACCGACCCCTTCGTTGGCTGATGCAAATGAAGGGGGGAAATCCCAAGTTGTTGAGGTGGTCCATCTCCCTACAGGGAATGGACTTCTGGGTGGAACATCGGCCTGGAGTGGACCACGCCAATGCAGACGGTCTCTCTAGGTACTTCCGCCTTAGTGATGAGGACTCCCAAGGGGTTGGGTAGCTCTCCCCACTTTCAGCTGGGGGGGACGCGTGTTAGACCTGTCTGCCTTTTGGGTAGTCCCTCCTATTAATTATTTATTTTGTCCCCTTTTTGGCCCCTCAAACCTTTTTTTTATCTTTTTATGTCCACTGGATTTTTGTGGTGTTGACCTGGGGGGTTAGATGCTCTTTTGCCTCATAGTCCTTTTTCCTGAGGCCTAGGTGCCTTTCCTGACTGAAAACTAGGAGATACACAAAATGGTGGCCATTAACTGCCATAACTGTTTTCCTCAGAGGATAGACCCATAGGATAATATAGGGACGCTCCAGAACCTTCCAGCTGGTTCTGGAAGCCTGGGGCTAGCCTATAAAAGGGTCAACGCTAGGGCAGCCATTTTAGAAGTGGAAGAAACCAGAGAGTCCAGACCACTAGTCAGGGAGAACAGTGCGCTGAAGGCGGGTTGATGGTCCCTTGGGGCTGCTATCCCCTGTGGTTGATACTTCCCCTGCGTGTGGATCTGACCCTGCTTAGACCCCCTATAACTGATTGCTGCTCGGGACCCCACTTTCAGCTGGGGGGGACGCGTGTTAGACCTGTCTGCCTTTTGGGTAGTCCCTCCTATTAATTATTTATTTTGTCCCCTTTTTGGCCCCTCAAACCTTTTCTTTTATCTTTTTATGTCCACTGGATTTTTGTGGTGTTGACCTGGGGGGTTAGATGCTCTTTTGCCTCATAGTCCTTTTTCCTGAGGCCTAGGTGCCTTTCCTGACTGAAAACTAGGAGATACACAAAATGGTGGCCATTAACTGCCATAACTGTTTTCCTCAGAGGATAGACCCATAGGATAATATAGGGACGCTCCAGAACCTTCCAGCTGGTTCTGGAAGCCTGGGGCTAGCCTATAAAAGGGTCAACGCTAGGGCAGCCATTTTAGAAGTGGAAGAAACCAGAGAGTCCAGACCACTAGTCAGGGAGAACAGTGCGCTGAAGGCGGGTTGATGGTCCCTTGGGGATGCTATCCCCTGTGGTTGATACTTCCCCTGCGTGTGGATCTGACCCTGCTTAGACCCCCTATAACTGATTGCTGCTTGGGGACTCCCGGAAGAAAGGAGCAGCCAGATGCTGGGTTTTCCCCCTGTCTCATTACCCCCATCGTGGTCACCAGACCGGTGGTTGCTGAAGGTGGTTTCCTCACCTGTGCAGTGTGCACGGCTCAACAGCTGGTTGTCTACTGCCCAGAGACGTGGTAGCTCGAGTTCTGGTGAGGCGCGAGGCCCCCCCGTCTAGCTGAGTGGCGTTGGGGTTTGAGGAAAGTCCTGGTGTGGTAATGTCGCTGGACCGTCTGTGGGGTGGAGAGAGGAAAGCCGCGTCTGTCTCTCGCGCAGGCTCAGTGGCGCGGTGCCTGAGAGGGGTGACCCGGAGGAGGAGCGGCCTGAAACGACTCGCCGGAGGTGAGAGGCGGCGTCTGTCTCCTGCGCAGGGCCGGAAGCGCGGCTCTACGAAGAAGTGTCCCAGCGAGTGGGCAGCTTGTGATAAAACGCCTGACAGAGACGCGGCGGCGTCTCCTCTCTGCGCAGGTCCTGTGGGTGAGTCAGCCGGCGGGAGGAGAAAGCACCGGCCGGAGAAGGTGGAGATCTCCCGTTTCCCGGGATTCAACCGCTAAGGGCCCCTTTGTGACCGGAGAAGGCAGCGCAAGGCGGGGACTGTATTCCCCGACTGGCCAAAGCCCCCAGACCCACTGATTCCCCAACTGAGTGCAGAGTAAGTGGGAAGGGGGAGGCTGGGCGAACTTAAAAAGCCTTCGGTCACCTGAGGTAATTTGGGCTCAGTCAGCAGGCAGAGGAATCAGGGGGGGAAGAGCCCCAGGAGGCAATCCAACTGTACTGTGAGCTGGCACAAGCGAGTGAGGGAGGTTTATTTGCTCAGGTGCCATTCTGTCCGGACTTGGGCCAATCTGAGGGTGGAGTTAAGGAGGATAACCTAAAAGAAATGCAGACTGTGCTATTTTAGATAGGAGGCGAGGAATCTTGATTGTACAGCGCCTTTCTTCTTAAATGATTGGGTAAACTTAAGAACCTGCCCTCATAGAAAGAGTAAGCCTTCCCAATAGAACAAAGCCTATTCACAGGAGGATCCTGAACCATGTACTGAACAACAAATGTGAGCTGAATGTAAGGAAAGAGTTGGAGGATTCATGTTGTCTTGCAATTAACCTACTAGGCTGTCAGCTGTTTGAGACCTTCCTCAAGTTACCAATGCAGAAGTGACCCCAGAGCTAATTACCTTCTACTAGGAAATGTAATGAGTTTATGAAGAATTTTCTGTCGTGACAATCTAAAAGTGCCAGAGAAGAATTGTTCTTGAATTGTATGCTGATGCTTTCATAAATGATTACAAGTGCAGTTAATACAGAGAAACAATCTAGATGTTGACTTGAAAAAATGTGTGCAACTATAAAACTTACTCATGAAAGGATAAATCTTTTCTACTTTTATAAAAAGTAAGGTGTAGTGTCATTTTTGGATGGATGTGCACTGAGTTACTGGATGGGTGAGACGCAAACTTAACACATGTACTTGGGAGTTAGGCCTTCCTACTTAGTGCCAAGCTACCTTATGTGACTTGGAGACCCCAGGTCCAACAATGGGCGTCTAACAAATGTAGAGAAGCTTCTTTGTCTGAAGAAGGCTGGAGAAACGAAAACAGGCAAAACAATCTCCTCACTTAAGTTAAAGGAAGAAGCCCCCTTCTGGAGAAAGGCAATATTGATTCAGTACTACTTTGTCTGGAAAGAACTTAAGGTATGGTTCTTCTTCAAGCAAGACACCAACGTCCCCCAGTCTTCTACAAAACATAATGGAAACAAGGAAAAAATCTTGAGAGTCAAACATTTAAAAGGCACCGATTCTAGAGGTTCACACGGGGCACCCTGGAGAACTTTAAGGACTAACAAAAGATCCCCTTTAGGAATGGCAGAGTGAATCACAGACCTCCTATTAAAAAAACTCTTGAGATATATATTCACTAGATTTTCAATTTCCAAAACATTCGAACCCCTGAAGACCGTAATAGCTGGACATTCGCAGAGTAAGGTAAGTAAGTCTTAGCAGACTACCATCCTTTAAGAACTATACAATAAAGGTAGGAGAACAGGAGGCAGCAGATAAACCCCTCACTTCAAAGGACAGGAGACAGCAGACAAAGACTTCAACTTCAAAGTTTTACCAACTCCTAGAGCAATTCTTAAGGGTGGAAGGCCTTCTGAATTGTTAGATTGTAGAGGCCACCTCTTCAGAACATCCAATGTTAGTTAGAGTCTCAACCTTTTGCATTCAAACTGCTAGCCTGAGTCTCACCAGGGAGGATTCTGGTAAAAGAGGAATTCTTAAAGGAGATGGAAAGATTGCAATTATCCAAGCATCCTCTGCTACTAATCTGAGGAGAAGGAGAAACCATTATCTCCGTAGCCTAAGCGATGGTACTACAAAACTACAATCCTTTTCCTGAGTCACCAGAATGCCCAAACATTAAATCTGTGCTTTTTAGGTGTATTCTTCCCCAAATACTGGTTGCACCACTAAATATCAACCCCTAGAATATCATGGTACGAGAATATTGAGGACAGAATATTGAAAGGTAAGTATATATAGATTTACTCTTCCGACCTCCACATCTACATAACGTGTATTGCGTAGGTACATACTTGTGGAGTAGATATAGAAAAATCTATACTTACTTTTGGCATTTTAGATTCTTCGTTCTGTCCTCAATATTTGTTGCCTTCGATAGTCAGGTGCACATTGTGTGATTTTGTGTGAAGGAATACATGGACTTTTTTAAGGTACATATTAAAAAATACTCAATCAACCTTTCACAATCCAACTTTAAATTCTATCAATTGGATGGGATTTAAGTAGAAGGGTGTTAAGTTGTAAAGTACGTTGATTTGCAAATATGTTTATTTTTTAAACTGTCCAAGCCTTGTGCAATATAATGCTTATCAGGTTCTCAAGCCTTCCCTCCCATACTTCTTGTGGTAGTTTTCCAGCCTCCACACTCAAAATGATTTTGCTGGAGGATGTCCTACCTGAGATATTCTACAGCAGAAAATGATCAAACCTGGAAGGCCTGAAAGGATAAACCTTACTGCACATGAATCTAGGAAGTGTGATCTGATTATTAAAGTGCAGAACTTCCTAATTCTGACCAACCTCTTAGGTGAAGTTTTAATTCAACTTGCCATTAATTTAAAATAACTTTACAGAGAGCTTGCAACATATACATCAAGACCGTTTCGGGAAATTAGTGGCCAGTAGTGTGTTTTAAACATTTTAGGGCAGCAACAATGGTAAAAACAAATCTAGATATTAAATGTAATTTTACAGGGGATGTTGGAAAGGTCCCACAATGAATTTCAGTATAAGGTAGTGACAAAAGATGGATACTTCATTTATGTTTGATCCAAAGCGCTAATCAAAAGGGCATGGACTTGAAGCAGTCTCCGAAATTGGTATACACCCCTCATAGTTACAAGCAGGTTGTGCAAAAGATGTTGTACAGGGAGACCTTTGTTAGACATGGGCCAGCAAGACAGGTAGGCATGGTAAAGGATAGGCGATTGTGTGAGCCTGGGTCCATTTGTGGCCTGTGGCCTGACTGAGGACACTGGTTCCATCTCCAGCTAGAGGAGCCGTAGATGACAGGCAGCAACACTGCCTCTAAAGTTCTGAGTGGTGCTTTCACAGTTTGCATCTAGGTTCCTACTGTGTGATAACATCTCTATTTGATGTTGCTTGTATGATACCTCCCATTTTAATGCTGCAGAGTTATCCACTTCGATAATTATGGACATTCTCTACTCTTTCACATGCAGTAGACTCCTTGCACAGAATCCTCAATTATGTACCTAAAATTGCTTGGACGTGTATTCCATTTTCCGAGTGGTGATTGGAGAAAGCATGGAAGCCTGCCATTTCCACAAGAAGTGCAACATATTTACTTGCAGAAGTTTTATTCAGCATTACTACAGGTGCAGATAAAAAGCAAGCTTCATTTTATGAAACAGTTAATAAGGGATTGCCAAATAACCTCCTTAATGGAACTTGGACTTCTCAGCAAGTAGGTAGTACTTTCTAGCCACTATACCAGCAACTGTAGACATGACTGATATGCATCAAAACAGAAAGTGTCAGCACTTCTCACCAAGAACATATACTAACAAATACCAAGGGCGTTAAGCAATTCAAAAAAAGCAATGTGGATCAAGTAACAATGGTTAGACATCATTAGGATTATGAAGGGGGTATTGTGTAAGGTGATTTTTGGACCTTACACAAGATCCCTTCTAGAAAATAATTGCAAAATTGTGTTTTGAAATCACATTGGACCAGGTGCATTGACCAAAACATAATAAGCTATAAATCAATCAATCAAGTTGCATTAATAGAGGTCTTCTTTTCACCCCGAGGGTGTGTAGGCACGTGCTGCTGATCTCAGTCAAACAGCCAGGTCTTAAATCCCTTCCTGAACTCGGTCAGCAATGGTGCGGTGCAGAGGTGGAGGGGTAGGGTGTTTCATGTTTTGGCAACAAGGTTGGATAAGGAGCGTCCTCCAGTGTGGTTGCGGCACATGCGTGGAATCTCTGTGAGGGCAAGGTGTGCTGACCATAAGTTCCTGTGTGGTGGTGGAAATGTAGGCAGTGGTTCATGCAGGCAGGTCTTTTGTTATGGAGGGCTTGTTAGGTGTCGGTCAGGAGCTTGAAATGGCATCTCTTCTGAACCGGGAGCCAGTGAAGGTCCTTCAGGTGCTGGGTAATGTGGGTTCTTTGTGTGTAAATTCCACTTACAATCTTCAATTACTATTTCTCTGCATGTAGCTCACTCTCATTTTGCACCTTTAGGCTCTCTCTTACTTCCTCTATTTCATTCTCCCAAACTCTGTCCTCGCTGCCTCTCTCAAACTTTCCCCACTATCCAGTTCTGTTTGCTGCTGAGATATGTTCCCATTCCTGTATCTCCTCTCTCTCTTGTTTTTTTAATTTACTCTTATTTCTTTCTCTCAATCTTCCCTCCTTTTCTATAACCTCTTCTTTTTACATTTTCTTCCATCTTCCCTGTACTTCTCGATATTTGTTATTCTATCTCTATCCCTCTTCTCCCTGGACCATCTAGGCAACTGAACCTTTCTCTTGGCTGCTCATGGCCATTAACAGCACTTGCCACCTTTCTTTGACCACTGTGCTTTTCGCTGTTCCCCAGTCCCAAAAGTCAACCATTCTAGGGGGATCCTGGACCTGGAGAAGTCCCCTATGATCATCCAACAAAGAAGTTAGTGCAAAGTTGCCATCATATGCCTGCAACTCGTTGTCAATTCTTGTTGGTCAGGACATCAGGCTAAATGGATTTGGTGGGTTTGAACTGCTTTAAGGCAGACGACCCTTTGACGTCCACCACATTACCTTCACAGTGCGGTGGGCTTCAACAGGTCATCCTGTGGAATAGAAGATGTTTCTGGTAAAAACACTAAATCAATTTATTTTCGAAGATCAAAGTCAGTACGTGAGGGAAATGCTTCCCACAAGTTCCAAGTTAGATTTTTTGTTTTGCTGTATTACCTGGCATGCATTGATCTTACACAGCAAAACAAAAGTGAAAGCATACCGCACTAATGGATTCTGTGGGGATCCACAAATGTCCGACCGCACAGCATTCCTATACTTCTCTCAGTCACAATGGTGCATCACTTTTCTGACTGAGTTATTGTCTGTGAAAGGAGAGGAATCCTAAGGCCCTAAGACACAAGGAAACATCAAGATTCTGCCTAGCATATTGACCAATTTTGCCAATGGGGTTAGCCGCAGTATTTACGCCAGAGCTTGTGTGGCACACAGGGAAACCTGCCAGACCAACAAGGTGCCCATGGTAGTCGAAAGAGTTGTAGGTTTCCCGTACCTTTTCTTAAACTGAATGCCTTGCAAATGACAAACTTTGGCTAAATCATAGATTTTCCACATATTTTGGTGAAGGAAAATTACGGAAAATGCGAGGATCTACAAAATTCCTATCACCCAGCATTCCCACATTTTTAAAATTTAAAACGCAACCCCAAATGTTCACCAAATATTGTAGCTGTACCCGGCCATGGGTTGCTGTGGCTCAGTCTGGTTAAATGGAAGAGAAAGAAAAGAGTAAGCTCACGTTTCTAATATGTTTAATTTCACAATGCTTGTGGGTATACAATATGTTTTTGTGACTATTGTCTGTATGCGTCCCTTGTAGTTGTTGCGCAGCAAGCAAATCAATAGGGTCTGTTCGGCGTTTCCATTAAAAACACACGCGTATTGTACACGCGCATATTCAAATCCAACATTGTGTATATATAAACACGTGCTAATGTTGCAAAGTGAACCAACTCCTCCCCCCTCCCTCCACCCACTTCCCGGTCTGCCATCCTGACACCAACTGTCCATCCTAATATATGTAGACTATTATCTCTATGCGTCCTTTCTTAATGTTGCAAAGTGAACCAACTCCTCCACCCACTTCCCGTTCTGCCATCCTGACACCAACTGTCCATCCTAATATATGTAGACTATTGTCTCTATACTTCCCTTGTATTTGTTGCGCAGCAACCAAATCGAACGGGACAGTTCGGCCTTTCGATGAAAAACACGCGCGTATTTGAATCCAATGTTGTGTATATATAACCACGTGCTAATGTTGTACAGTGAACCAACTCCTCCCCCCTCCCTCCACCCATTTCCTAGTCTACCATCCTGTCACCAACTGTCCATCTTAATATATGTAGACTATTGTCTCTATGCGTCCTTTCTGAATGTGCAAAGTGAAAGAAACTCCTCCCCCCTCCCTCCACCCACTTCCCGGTCTGCCATCCTGACACCAACTGTCCATCCTAATATATGTAGGCTATTCTCTCTATGCGTCCCTTGTAGTTGTTGCGCAGCAACCAAATCGATAGGGTCTGTTCGGACTTTTGATTAAAAACACGTGCATATTTGACACGCGTGTATTTGAATCCAACGTTGTGTATATATAAACACGGGCTTAATCGAATTCAACGTTGTGTCAAAATTTCAAAGCAATCGGTGACGAACTTTTGATTTTGAACAAATGAACATTGACATTTTTTTGTGTCTGTTCGGGCTTTCGATTAAAAACACACGCGTATTCTACATGCATGTAGTCCATAACCCTGCCAGGTTCTACCTGCATAACTAAAACAAGAGAGGAAGCACTGGCGAAAGCAGGACCGCATCCTCTTTCTCACAACTCACAGGGTAGAACACACTGGTGAAAAGCTTGCCACTTTCCCCATCAATAAGCAAAAGCATCAATAAGCGAAAGCATACGCTCTGACTGAAGCACAGTTGCACTGTAAGATATTGTAAACAAAGTGATGGAGAACACGCTGTTTAAAGAACCGCCATGCCCCCGGTATAATCAATTAATGGAGAACATGCCGAAAAAAACTCCCAGGCTCATCTTCTCTACCTGCTGCCAATGCAACTATTGCATCAAAAACTGAAAACCTAAGTTGAAGGCTGGTGCCTCATTAGTGGACTGAGACGAGGAAGACATAAGAGAAGGTGATAGTCATCTATGTCCTCTACAAGCAGTTACTCGCCTGTTGATGTTCCCGTCAACCTCTAGGCCAGCCCCTTTTGACCCCAGCTTGAGCAATTTTTGGTTTGAACCTCCAAACAGTACACAAAAATACAGAAATAAGTACACAAAAATACAGAAATAAGCACACATCAAACATATGTATACATTTGAAATATTTATATAACTCAAAAAGTAAATATTAACTATCAAAATGTTAATTTTAATTGAGAGAATTGAGTTTTTGATATATATATATTTAATAAACAATTAAGCGATATCTTAGACAATAGCATAGTACAGTCTTTGTTTCTCTTTTACCAAGTGTTTTAAAAAATTCTTTTGACCATTTTGCCTTTTTATGTATATGGGTCGATATCTCCACTGACTTACAGTCAGAAAGAAGATTATTTTCAAGGCTCTTAGCTCGTTTTTTTAGCCCTGAATCAGAAAGGTTCCAGCCAACTTAACTCTCTTTTGCACTGGTCCACCCCGGGGAGGCTTCTCAGATCTTGCTTCTGCAAACAGGTTTTGGTTCCCAGATTTCGAAAGGGGAGGTCGGTCCATCTCGGAGGCTGCTGCCAAGATGTGGTATACCCTGCCCGCCCATACTTTAGAATTTAGCTCGGTTTTCTACGTTAAAAAAAAGTCTGAAAACTTCTTTCTAACCATTTCCCTTAGCAACTTTTGATTTCTTGTTTGTTTAGGGTGCTTTCCGCTAATGCTTTGACACCTGAAGGCAAAGTGCGCTTTCTAAATTCTTTTCATTTCATATGCATTTTATTAATTTGCTGATATTAATAAATGTTTCATACTGTTGTGGACCTCTTGAGTGAGCATCGTCGTGTACCCCAGTGGTCCATGGACCACAGGCTTAGAACGGTGGCATCGCACGGGGCCTTATGATTTCCAGACTTAAATTGCTTTTTGTCTGATCTCCTTCACACGCTTTGAGGTCAGAGAAAGGGGGTCAGCTCTTGACCAATAAATGAGCAGCGTTTCAGACATCAGAGGTGCAGTGGGCAGCACAGGCCGCGTGCTCGGGGCTTCCTGTTAGTGGAGGGGCGGCGGTCAGGTGTTCTTTCTGCGGGCTGTTCTCAGTAAAGTCTCTGCTCGGAAACCCGCGTTGTACCTTTGACATGGAGGCCGAGGAAGGGTACACTGCCCTGTACTTCAAGGAGCGGAAGAGACCAAAGAATGAAGCTACGGGTGCGCACCGAGGTCAGACATCTTCCTTTTAGTACCTTTGTCTTGTATGTTCTAGCCAGTGCTTGCTGCTGGCATGTCTGTGACGCACAGGCATTGAGTTCGAGTCTTGTAATGTCCTTTCTTAATTCCAAGGTCGCCCATTTCAGGGTCTCTACATTAACAATTAGCAAAACCTTTTTTACAGCACTTAGAATCAGCGGATGCAAAAAATCAAGAAATATTATAATTATTTTAGGGCAAGGAGGGTGGTGCTGGGGCTAGTGGTACTGTGAAGAAAAACTCTTGGCAAATACTGGGTTGTTCCAGAGCACAAACTGTTTAAAAAACAAGCATTTGCAATGCAAATAGATCGCGCCTTTAAAGGCAAATGGCAACCTATTGACATTGACAGTGATTAATAGCACAGTAGCTCAAGCGCACTTCCTTATTGTGAAAAGGGTTACCACATTGTTATAATCACCAGTTTTTCATGGCTCTTCCAGTCGGGTATTACTCTCCAAATGTTGCAAGCCCACACATTCTCGTGCACTATAGCACCTACGAAGAATCGATCATCTCCAAGGGGCTATAGGAAGGAAGGCTTAGTTGGCAAGTTTTCACCTTTGCAAACAATGACCAGGGTGTAAACACATTGTTTGCATCAGTTGTTGATGGAATTATAATTTGTCCACCACCTGGTCGTTACAAAGGTAATTTTCCCCACTTCGGTTGCCCTAAATGTTTGTGCCACACATTTGTCCTACCGCCTGTCTCAGGATAAGAGCAATAACAGTGGTGCACAGCATAGCGCCTAAAAGTGGCTGTTCTAGAATAAAACGACATGCTGCCAGGCCAATAGCTGTGCGGATAGACAGGTACAGGAGTTTACAAAAGAGACATTTTAGTAATGAGGCTTTCATAGCATCATAGCAGTGTATTGATTTATCACTTTTGGACGTTCATATTTTTACAACGTGTCAGTCGTACAAGTAGAAGTATACATTTTTATATTAAATAGATATTGACATATAGTAGTTTCAGCTTACTTTTTTCACACAACCCAAAATTCACAAGGAGACACACCGACAAAATAGTAAAAAAAAATATGGATGAATGCAGACGGAAATGTGAAAAAATAAGTACCATAAAACCGCGATCCTTAAATATAATCTATGGCGGCGTACTTTAGGAATGCTTCACAATGGACATTAATTACTTTAAACATTAGTCCAGATTAGAATATAGTGTATCATGCAGGTTTTGCAAATCAAGAATTGAAACAAAGGGTATCGACGTTTCAATTGCACATGCTGTGAATTTGTGTATTTGTGTATTTCCAGGTGTTTCACTGCTCACAAGTAATGCGCCAATCACTTTTATATGGTACACATGTTGTACTTTTGTGTGTTCGATGAAAAACAAAAATATAGTTTACAATGGACATAAAGAGAACTTGCGGTGTTTAGTTAATTATCACTGCAGGTGGATTCATAGTTTGTGTCTGCCAAAACGTTTAAGGTATTCACTCGGACTGACCCAACAGAACCATCGTTCTTTCGTACGATCAGTCTCTGAAAGCAGCTGCCTGCCCTGCAGCCCTTCGGGTGAATGCTGGAGGCGGAATGGACCACCCAGCCCTCAATGCACCATATACTTTCTTGTATCTCTCCCAGACAGGGCCACAGTGGCTGTAAAAGAGAGAAACTCTGCATGGCATTCAGCAGGGCCATCTTGGAAAGTTTTTTAATCTTGGAATTCCCAAGCCAATGATGCCATTCGACAGATGCCACATGTCTTATCTGTTACTATGAGAAGTTACTTCAAAAGCAGAAGGCCTGACTTATTTATCTTGAAGAGCGCATGCTAAGGTCAACAGGGCTGCAAGGGTGCATTGTTATTTAATCCGTACACAGGCATTTTGTTACAGAGAATCTCACGGATTTCATAAATACGCAGGGATTTTGGTGTTGGTCACACTCTCTGACTTTCCCTTGAGATACAAGACTGTACCGTGGACCTACCATTTAGGAGGGGGTGTATGTTATTTTGTCACATGTAAACTTGATCAAATGTGTAATGCTATGACTGTAGGATTGTGGCAAAGCATACATTCAAAACAGTGAACATGAGTTGGGTATGTGGACAAGCTAATTTTAAAGGCTGTAAACTTGAATGGTTCATTGTGGAAAATTCAAGTCAGATGCCATGGTCAGTTTATTGTGAAACGTTGCAACAGAGGCTGTAGGACTCTGCCTTATTTATAGGGAAACCACATTTTAAAATCAATATTCCTTTAACGATGAAAAATTATTGTACAGTGGTAAAGTCTGTAAACAGGTAGTCTTACACAGAATTACACAGATTACCACAATAGACATGGATTTTAGTGTTGGCCAAACTTTCCACCAAACTCGTGGGTAGAAGTTTTGTACGGTGAATAGCCTAGATCCATTTAGGTGTGGTGTGTTTAGTTTATTAACTATAATCTTGTATAAGATTATAATTTTGTGACGCAATGCCAATGGTTGCCTTATGTGAAAGTTTATGTTCTACGCCATAGGCCTGAGATCGTTAGCGTGACAAGCCAATGATAAAGTCTATGGGCCAGTGCTTAATTTGTCAAATTAAAAGTGCTGGGTCTCTCCCTAGTAGGTAACGCTAACAAGAGAAATGTGCTAGTGCAAACCGCCTCCTGACTAGAGCCCCGGCACTCATTATTCTGGAAAGGACTTGGCCTAATGGCTAGAACTGATGATTTCGGAGCTGAGGATCCGGGTTCAAGTCTCAGCGTGGCTTAACATCCTGTGATTCTAAGGAAAATCACACAAACTCCGAATTAGTGTATCCTTAATTAATGCTATAAGCACCAATGCTGAGCACCGGAAACCACAGGCTCAAATTAAGCACTGCTATAGACCTGACTGGTTCATTGCAAAAAGTTAAGTCAATCTCCATGGTTCTATCTCTTTAAGATGAGCAGTTACCTCATGGCAATAGAGGTGACCTATTTATAGTGGAAACCCCAAATTAAAGCCAATAGGCCTTCCGGGATAGATTGTTAATATGCTGCGTTCAAGCCTGCAAAGAGGTATTTTGTTACAAATAATCTCACAGATTACCCCACTAGACGGGTTTTGGTGCTGGTTTCTCCTCAGGCAAACAATGAGGTAGGAGTTTTGCATCATAATAACCATTTTAGCAGTAGGCCTGAGCTGGTTATTTTAATAAACCAATAAAAATAAAAACTTGTCAGATGCCAAAGGTCTGGTCTATTTTTTTTTAAAAGTTAATAAAAAAGGAAAGCCTATGAATGTGCATTTTGTTCATTGCAATGTGACAGATTAATATAGAAGGCTTAGATGTTTGTATTTATGTTTTCCCCTATTACCTTCCTTTGACAAGCCCTGGGAATAGATTTTCTTTTGAGAATCCTTGATAGGCCTCTTAAGAGGGGTTGCAAACATGTTTTAATTTTATGTGTAGCATTTAACACCATGTGTATCAGTCACTGTTTAGATCTGTCCTTACAGCTTTAGTTGTATCTGTCTGCCTGTAATAAAACCATCATGAATATACATGCATAAATAAACATACATGCAGGAGCTTTGGGCCTTCCCTCTTCAGCCGTTATTATGTCTGCATGTTATTCACATTTTGTTTCCACCCATGACAACACATAACATGGGGAAATGGGTCAGCCCACTTTAGCCACTGGCCCTAATGTCTGTTCACATGTGCACATGCACCTGAAACTGAGTGGGCATCAGTGCAATGGCTTGTGTGCCAGGCACTATAGCGTTTTATTTTCTCCTATCACAGGTCCCTTTTTCATTCTCTTTTTTGAATGATTTAAATAGTTATTTAATTTTGGAGCACCAGGCACCCATTTTAAGGCTATTATCCATAGTGTATTATTGTTTTATTACTCTAGAATGACAACCTGAAATGATTTAATTTTGGAGCACCTGTCAGTTCCCTAGTCAGTGATATTGGGCCCTCGTTTACTGCTCATTTCATCTATAGTGCACTACATCCTGTGCAGCCACCGCCTCTAAATCAGGCAGCCATTTTGAAGGCTTTTATCCATAGTGTATCAATTTCTTATCATTCCAGAACGACAACCTGAAATTAAATTCAGGCAGAGTGGTCTGAACCTGAGGTAAAAAGTTTTCCAGTTAAGGGCATCATTCCAACTCCCCCACAAATACCAATGTAGACATGTATAAAAGTTTGCATCGAATCAGGATTCCAATGTGTGCTGGAATTCCGGCAATGTCATTTTTTACCTGTAAAAATTAGACCAGGTAAAAAATGTGGAAATTTTGTAGGCAAAACCATATATTCTGCCGTTCTGCATATTGAAATTGAAGACTGCGTACGGTAAAGCCATTGTGTCTCCCCATCTTGAGGTCAGTTACCTCATCACATGATTGATACCACACCTACATATATTTATCAGGTATGTGCTCTTACTACCAATCAGCTTGGCATCACCTGAATTTTTGTTTTTTTCCTCAAAAGATACAGGGTCATATTAGCAACAACTTGCGATAATTATCGCAAACAGCGCATAGCGCGATTTTTTTCATCACCTCCTATCGCTGGATTTTATCGGGGAGATAACACAGTATTACCAACATTTATCTCCATGGCGATAAAAATCCAGCGATAGCAGGGATCATCTTTAACGTGAGATTTCCAGCGATAAAAATCCTATCGCTAAGGAAAATCTCGCTAATAAGCAGGTGGGGACTTCGTCCTAGAAACCACCTCCCATTGACTATTATAGCTAAGTGAGGTTTTTACCAGGTGTAAAATCCTGGAGGTAATCGCGGTTAGCACACATTTTCTTATCGCATTGCTGGTATTGCTAATAGGCGATAGCTGTGTTAGCAATTGCTTTCAGTCGCTACCAGTTTGGGTACGCCCACTTTGCATGTCATTAGCGATAAATATCGCTGACATACAACATGGGCCCCAAACCGGTCGCTATGGCCTGGAAGCTGTTGCTAACTGCTGTTAGCAACAGCTTGGTAATTGGGCGATAAAAAATCGCTGCTTTATTGGCAAAAAGTGGCGATAAAGCGGTGATCTGGCCCTTGCTAATATGCCCCACTGTCTTTTTTGACTTGCTGTGCTGGACAACTGCAAAACACCCTTCCTCCTTCCCTATATTCCCCATGATGAAATCCTGATACTGCAATAGAATGTTGATGCAAAAATTGTGTAATTACATGATGTGGCATAAAGGCAAAATATCTGGAATTTTGCATAACAAGCGTAATGCTAAATTCATGGATTTGGTATTCAACTGCACATGCCCATCTTTTAAGATAAGGTCTTAGAATGCAATCAGGTATGTGGTTGCAGCATAAATCTATAGTGATTAAACTGTTTGTGCACTGTGGGTAAATTAATTTAACTATAGCTTTTGATCAGCATAAGGTAGGAAAGTCATTTGCATGACTTTCCTTATTAAATATTTAGTCACAACGGATATATCAAATGTTAGTTTTACTCAATATGCAGTCATTATTGTATTTTAAAAAATCGGGGCTATTTGACCAGGCCAGCTTCAATGGAATCCATTTTTTCAGCTACCCTGCTTGGTCAGTTTATTACTCTGCTGGTAGTATAAATCACACCAAATAGTAGGCCCATACTGAGAGATTAGTCTTATCTTGACAGAGGGCAACATTGAGGTGAACTTTCCAGAATATATTAACTTAATCTCCCTGACACTCATTGACAGAATTATCTTGCATTGTACAAAGTGAGGGCAAGAAGGACCTTTGCTTCATAGGACTTCTTGCTGTTATTTGAAAGTAGCCCACATGGGGTTCTTTAACATTCGATGAGAAGAAACCTGACATGGTAGGGCAGAGCCTTGCTAAGAGAGAGGGCTATGTCCAACAGTCTCATCAAACCACAATCTTTGTTCACCCCAGAATGCTGGGCACGGGCAAGGCTTAGTAGCCATTGATAGGCTCTTTGAAAGTGCAAGTTAGGAGTGGAGTGGAGATCTTGACTCACCGGATAAGGTAGAGCCTCCCAAAGCATAGAATTATTGACCTCCATTTTTAAACCCCTGCACAAAGTAGAATATTTGCGAAAAAGAGGAATAAAAGAAGAAGGGAGATGTCCCAACTTGCTCTTGAAGCTCTGTCTGGAGTATGAGAGACCCACCCTTTACTTGCATCTTTGGATTTTTACAAGGCTGTCTCTTCAGAGGTAGGGCCATTGCCTTCCTCTTAGGGCCAGTAGAGGGACAGTATAGGGTGTGCCTATTGAGGAAATTGAAAGAGAATGTCCCCTTGTATTTCTCTTAAATTGGTCCTAGTTGTGTGTGCCAAGGACTGGATGGCACCTGCTCCTGCTGAACATGCAAACACTCTGCAAATTGATTCAGGTCTTTGCTGAGGGGATTACAGGCATGGAGAGTTGTCTGCTTCAAGGATAGTGGGTTTCTGCTGCAGGAAGACCCCAGGTCCGGAGAATTCCAAGGGCTGGATAGGAAGGCAGAAACAAGTCTAACCACTGACTGCTGCTTAAGAAAAGGATGCAGCGCTATTAAGGGCTGTAAAAAAACATCAAAAAATGAGCAAGAAATTCATGGCAAAAGTTTAGGAGCCAGGATCCCTCACTAGAGTACTTCTAGTGGCTGGAGCATGCTACCAGGAATGCTACAAAGACAACTGCGATGAAATTGGCCCAACAGGGTCGGAGTCATCTTAAAGAATAACCACGGCTTGTGAGCAGCCTCCAGCGCATTACAGCAGATACCCAGGGGCGAGGGTGGGCATCACCACACATGATCAATTTCAACTGAGATCAGCATATTCATTCCAGGGATACTATATGCAGCTGGATCCCGCATAGTTACCAGTATGGCTCATTTGCACTATTTAGATGTAGCCCAGTGAGAAGTGGGAATCTCCAGTCAGAAATATCTGCACCACAAAACCCCCCGGATCATCACTTTTGTGGCCTGTGAGGAGCATGGAGCTCATAGGAACTCCAGCATTATCAGCACTTTTCCCACCCATGCCAACGCCCGGTTAGGAGTGAAATGTGAAGAGCAAAGGCAGCTATGGCCCCGCACCCAATGCCTAGCAGTAATGTGTCCTTGGCTGGGGACCACACATGATCCAACAGCCTATTGTATGGTCCCTGTCTCAGTATTATACTTGACCAACAAAGGGACCAAAAAAAAGAAAATAGTAAATAGTTACCAGCTGCAGCACAGTTGCATCAAAGGGCTGTAAAGATAGAGTCTTCAGGCTAAAGGTTTACCTCGTAGCTCACTGGGGCTTTAGTTTCCATATTTTTCTGCGGCGCCCCAGAAGAGGCAGGAGCATCACAGCATGTGATATTAGTTATGGGTTGCTGCAAGGAGTAATGCACCCCCCTCAGTCCCACCATGAGCAGGGAGATGATGGTACCATAGATCTTTCAGGGCCTTGAATTGACACCAGCAGAGGTTTAAAGTGTTCTAAACGACCCTTGGCTCACTTCATGGTGTGCTTGGGAGTCATTGTTTGTGAGTCCTGAGACAGTTTTTCTGTTGAAAGTCTGGTAAAGCTAACAATTACGGTATTTCAAGAGTGAAAGGTGAATTATGCTTACATCTTTGAAGCTATCTTGAAATATATATATTTTTTATTGTTAAATACATGTTGGTCATCCTGTGTGCAAACAACTAGGCTCCTTCTAAATTGTGTATGGCAATTTATTTGCCATAACCATATAATGGGGTATTGTAGTTTTAGGGGTCAGGGTCTGCTTGTGCGCAAACTTTATACATGCCTCAGACAAACAAGCTCTAGTCTACATTGAGAGGGTTAGTTAACTTCTGTGTGTTTTCTTTAGACCACAACACCTAAGGTTTGTGAGGTCCTTTGGAGGGTGATCTTCCAGACTTTCCCACCTCCAGTGACAGCAATTAACTCACTGAAAACATGTGGAATACCTCTTTGGGAAGAAGAAGAAGCCTTGCTCTGCCAGAAGGTCTCTGGCAGGAATACAGATAAGAGTAGAGCACAGGCTAGCGACCCATCATTCTCTTGGAATGTGAAAGATGGTCATTACAACGACCACGACTGGGACCCTGATAATTAGCATGCTGATGTTTACTGAGAATTGGTGTAACAAATGCTATATATGGAGAGTGTGTTGTCTGTCAGACAGGCTGCCTCCACGCATCACTGAAGAGAACCTGGGCTTGGAACCAGGGCTGGTTGTATACAACAGCTTCCTGAGGAGCATTCTGAACTCCTCACCCTGACACTGTGTCCTTCCATTTTAAAAGACCCTCAGGGCAGAGATTCTGAGATTGTTTGTAGTAAAAAAGGCAGAGGCTGCTGCAAAGGAACACTGAGTAAAAATGTGAGAACAATTTAGGATAAGTTGATGAGTTGTTAAGCAACACTAGCTGGCAGTTACTTTTGGAAAGTTTTGCTAACACTAACTCCTTGGACAAAATGCAATCACAGATAAAAATAAGGGGAATGACCTGCTATCCTGATTGTCCAGAAGAAGACACAAGTCCTTCTTTGCCCCTTCCCTACAAGCAGTGAAAGGCTTCGCAGGGATCAGACCACCTGGTTATTTTGTTGAAGAACCAGCTGATGAGGAATGGACTGTGGCTAAACCCTGGCTAGATAGGATGGTTGCTTCCTTTCCACTGCTGTCTGTTTCCTGGCATCCTGGAATATGCCTTTCCATCTTTAGAACTTTAGGATTGCCGTGAAAGAAGAACGTCCGCCCCACGGTGTTTTTGGCTTTGAGAAAATTTGATTTCCATTGACTAGGATGAGGTAAAGAGGTTACTAGAAAAAGACGTGATCTCAGCAAGCAAGATTTCATGGTTTGTCCCTTATGAGCTTTTGACAGTGGTTTTCGAGAATAATGGGTAATCGCAACAATTAGATGGTGCTCCTCCTGGCTACAGATCTCACCTACGCCCCTCCTGAGTCGAGCTCCAAACAAGCGACTAAGTTTGATGAAGAAAGTGAGAGTAAGAAAAGACAGCAAGTTGATGTGAGCAAGGAGAGGATTCCCAAACTCAGTTCTTCATAAGGACCCCAAAAATAATATGCCTTTGTGTAGCCCTTGCTTGCTAAAGCATCCTCCCTTTCCACAATGCAGGATTTTGAGAGCACACAAATATGTTCAAAGTTAAAGTTTTTTTTACAAGGGTGACGTACTCGCCTTACTCGATGCCCGCTCCCTTGCTGATGGCCTGAACTCCTGTTTAGGTTCCTAGTCAACCTCAATTATAGACACGTTGACATTTCATGGCACTGGTTGACTTCAAACTATCAACATTAATAGTCTAATTTCCCTTGTCTGATTTGGAACATTTGCTGTATTTTTTTCTCTTCTCCTTCTGTCAAAATTTGTTTGGGAATTTTATTGTTATGTTTTGTTGTCTTTAATGTTATTGCGAAAAAGGTTAAGTAATTCACACCCATTTCTCATGTGAAAAGCCTATTAATTTGTACCATTTCGAGCAGAGATTATATCGAATAAGGGACTGGATTCCTGTTTTTTGGCAATCTTTCCCTCAAACAAATAAACCTGAATCTCATAAGACTGATAAAGAGTTCTGATAAGGTGTCACTACTTCATTGCTACAGGAATTATCCTCTCACTCATGATAATTAATGCTGAACTGAGCATGCGCACAAAGAGGAATATTAATGGCTGAAATGTTACCCCACCAAATGTATAGAACTCGGAATGAGCCACTACTCATATTCTGCTGATACATAGAACCCTATTGTACATTAGCACCATGGGGGCAGTTTGTTTAGTCGGGAATCAATTGCTATATCATGAATGTGTGTGCTCACTCATGCTACTGCTAAACACCTGTTTTACATGTTACTGAGAATTTCTCTGATTAGTGCATGAGCTGCACTAATTTGAAAAAGGTCTATAACTAGTACAATTAACACATAAACGAATAGTGATATCAAGAACCCACTATATATAAATGATCATGAACCACTTTGTTGTATTTTTATTCAAAATTTATTATATTGGATTGATTTTGTAAAGAATATATACTTTTTAAAAAAAAAAATTTAAAAATTGAGTTTTTTAAAGGATGACTGATAAATAGTTTTGAAGAAACCTTTTATACAATACTAAATCAAAATTGGTTTGTTATTAATGGTGCAAAAAAACATACATATGACAGGACATAAAATCAGACAACAAAAAGATGAATGAACATGATGTAGGCAAAGCGGTAGATACACACTACGCGCGTTTCGACTCGTTAGCCTTCATCAGGTGACCCGTCTTTGACTCTATAATTAAGACACAAAGAGTATTCATATAAACATACAGTACATCACATAGTATACATATATATAGTGAGCACATCTAATTACTTGGTGATATTTACATTTTGTTTATCGAGATAACATACATATATATACATTTCATCTTTATATTATTTACAATTAAAATTTCTTATTATAGTGTACATGTCCTAACATTACACAGTGTCAAAATAAACCACATCAGATAGACTGAACATTACATTTCTTAGAGGTCATGCGTTCACAGATTGTTCCCTGGATGTAGATTAAATATTAGAGTCATTTAGTAGATTACACATACTAGGACAGGCATATACCAAAAACGTACTTATGTCATGTGATATAGAGAAAACCAGGATATATAGCATCAAGCATTTCAGATACATATATGCAACACAGTTTATCCAGTGACTGTGGCGATGGACGAAGGGTACGGGGCATAGCAAAAAAACATCTTGGAGAAAGGGGCACTTAGTCATCCTGTTATAAGGCACATAGTCCTTATGTGATAAGGCTTTTGAAAAACACTAGATGTAGCATTGATGGATAAACAGGTACGCCATGGTACTTACAAAAACAGCGTAGGATGAGTGGAATGCTAGTCCAGAATATTAGCTAGTTGTACGTTCAATGTAGTAGACCTAGCATACTGGTAGGGAAGGTGCTGATGCAAAGTTGAATTATACACGTATAATTTCCTGTAATGGTAGAGGAAAACGAAAAGACCTAATAGGTATTTATGTAAGGTTGAAGAAAAGTCTAAACAAAGGTGGTATAAGAGGTTAATATACCTTAGATGTATTTTGATCGCGACGTACAGTATTTCATTAATTCAAGGAATAGATATGGTGCTAGTGATAAAACACTTCAAATATTTCGGCGTTGTGGTTAATCGCTCTAAAAATATAAGGAGCATTGTATTAAAAATCAAGAGCCAGATATTATGTCAGATAAAATGCAGCAAAATGATAAAGTCCTGGGCAAATACCTTAAATTATGGACATCTAGAAGAAAAGCCAGATCGATTTTCATATGGAAATGATAGGATGATTCTACAGGCGCAGAAAGACAAGAAATAAATAAACAGGTATTAATTCATATGACTAGACTTAGCCATATTTGCTACTCTATCTTGAATGAGGTACTTGGTGTAACTGACTATACTGTCCCAACTACCATGACATTGCTATGATAATTAGGGGTGATATAGTGTATCAACATTAAAAGAGAAACTTAGTCATATGAGAAGAATTACAGTACTAGAATCTTATGATAATTAAGATCCGTTTTATTCCCTATGATGATGAGGAACAGCTACAGCTCACACAGAGAACCAATAAGTGAATGTCCACTTGCTGTCTAAATAAGATAAACGATATGGGGCTCTACAAATGATATGAAGAGACTGTGGATATTGTAAGCTAGCTAGCGCTGAGCCCTGCTGAAGCATGGTTGGTACCCTTCTACTGACGAAATTACATAAATTGTAATCGTCAGGAAAATCTAACTATCATTCATAGTTATATGGCTTAAATGTTCATGAGGCGCAGTCATATTCCTCTAACAACAGATCCAGCAATAAATGTGAATACATCGTTTATGCCATACCCAAGGTTAGAGAGAGTATCATGGATACTTCCTAAATATTACTAAAATAAACGAGTAGAATAAATATCTACTTGAATACTGCTTCATAGACTAAGGGTAAGTCTTGTTCACTAACTAGTAACAAGACGTGGCAAGATAGTTAAATAACTGCTCGTGATAAACTTACTTTTAAGGGGTAGAAAGCAGTAAATCTTCTGGCTTCTTCAACGCATCATAGATGATGGATCCCGGCGTCTTGTGACGGAAAACGGGCGGAAGTAAAGCAGCGCCATATTTAAAGGGGCGTTAATTAGCTGTGAGATAGTGAACAGGGACAACAGACTGTGAGTGGAGGGCGGGTGACATGGTAATAGAAAACGGACCGCCGATGGTATGAATAAAGCAAACGAACAATGAGAGTGAAATAAGGGACATAATAATGGAGGACGGAAAACGGAGGATAGGAGATGAAGTGATGGGTTGGCATTAACGTAGCTGCAACAGAATAGTCGGATATTCGAAAAAAACGAAAACCGAGCAAAAGGATCTTATATATTAAAAGCAATAATTTTAAATACCAAATAAGGATAGACTGAAGCTTTTGTTTAGAAAAACCTAAGTCCAGTGTGTCTGCATTAAACCTAATTTGCAGTCTCCTATATGGCTGATATTGAGAAGGGATGTCATGAACTATTCCGAATTACAAAATTGGTACTTCATGGGAGAAATGCATCCTACCAAAGTACTGATACAAATACTGAGACGTGCTCAGAAAGGAAATGAAATATAAAAAATAAAATAAGATCAATTACTGGATGGATAGATTCTGTTGTTCCAATCTGACTGTTTAAAAGTGTATATTAATATGTATATAGGATTAATGCTTAATGGTTGTATACATAATGGCTCTCTCTATGACAAAATTACATAGCTCTATCTTTCAAAGTGATAACGTACATATTTTCATATCTGACATTACAAAATAGCCTGCTCCCATGGAATGACGGAATTTAATCCTTTATTTACACTGTCCAACATAAAGATATAGTATACCTCATGTTTTTTCCTGATTGCATCACAGCAGAGCCCTGCTGTGGGCATGATTTTTTCTAGGATAAACCATCTTATGTCCTCAGGTTTATGTTGATGTTCAAGGAAGTGGCATACCAAAGGGGCTGTTAGTTTTTTTGTCCGAATTGCCGATCTATGTTCGGTAAGTCGAACATTCATGGATCGTGCCGTTTCACCAACGTATGCTTTCTGACAGGGACAGAGTATCATGTATACAATATTTTTAGATTTACAGTTAGTCATGCATTTACTTTGGATCGTTACCTTATTGTAGCAGACTGACGAGCTTTCTATCACTAAGGGACATGAGACACATGTGCCGCATCTGTAGTTGCCTAGAACGGGTGATAGATCCATTATGTTTCGTTGTAACATTTGTTTAGTTGAACGCATCCGCGATTTAACTATGAGATCTTTTAGGTTTTTGTTTTTACGATAAGCAAACATTGGTTTTTCTAACTGTTCGTTTTTGGACTTATTGATGTTTAATAAGTGCCAGTTCGAACATATTATCTGGCGAACTTGTTCATTTAGAGTGGAGTGTCTCATAACAAAAACTAAATTTGCATTCTTGTTGTTTTTGTTGCTTTGTAGAAGATGTTGGCGGTCATAGAAACGAGCCCGTTTGTATGAATCACGCACAACTTTGTGTGGATACCCACGATCCAGGAATTTCTTTATCATGTCTTGTGCTCTTATATCAAAATCTGAAAGTTTGGTACAATTGCGACGAAGCCGCAAGAATTGACCAAAAGGGATCGCATTTTTTTGATTAAGGGGGTGGAAGCTGGAATGGTGTAAAATAGTGTTACGAGCTGTGGGCTTTGTATATAGATCCACATATAGTGTGCCATTGTCATGTTTAATCAAGATGTCCAAAAATTCGATTTCCTCATTGCTGCAGTGTGAGGTAAATCGAAGATTATGATCACACAAATTGAGCCATTCAGTGTATTCTGATAGAGCACCTTCATTGTCATCCAATATGAAGATGACATCGTCTATATATCTAGACCAATTTAGGATGGACTCAAAAAAAGGGGCTTCTTCTTTGAAAACAAAAAGGTGCTCAAAATGGGCAACATAAATATTTGCTATTGTTGGTGCACATGAAGCACCCATGCTTACACCCTTTTGTTGTTTGTATATGGATCCATGGAACTCAAAGATATTTTCTTTTAGAATGATTTTTAAGCAGTCCAGAATAAATTTGGGATTACAGTCAACTTGATATACTTCTATGAACCATGCTACTGCTGTCAAGGCACCTTCACAAGGGATGTTGGAATATAGGCTTTCCACATCGAGAGTGACTAGCCATTGTCGTTTGTGATGGAATGGTATGCCTTCTAATGAGTTTATTATTTGGCCTGTATCCTTTATATATCCAGGTATGTTTTCTATGTAAGGGCGCAGCATGGCGTCCAGATATTTAGATATAGGTTCTGTGACTGATCCAATGGTGTTAATAATTGGTCTTAACGGAGGATCTAAAGCGTTTTTATGAACTTTAGGAGTTCCATATAGACAGGGCATTTTAGGGTTCTGCACATTAAGGTACTCATACTCTTTTTTGCAAATAATATCTTGATTAAATGCTTGAGTGGTAAGGCGGGGTATTTTGGTTTTAGTATTGGCTGTGGTGTTCCTAGTGATCTTTGTATAGAACCTGGAATCAGATAGCATTTCTTCGACTTTGGCAATGTATTTGTTGGTTTCCACAATAGCTATACCTCCTCCCTTATCGCAACTTTTGATGGTTACAGATGTTGAATTTTTGAGGTTTTGGAGAGCTTGATGTTCATCTGTAGAGATGTTGTAAAGAGTTCTTGGCACATATTGAGTTGCTTTAAGCATTTTGTTGTATACAACTTTCTCAAATATACCAACTTCTGGTGCAATTTCATCAAGGGTTGGTGTAAATATGGATTTAGGAGCTAAGCCTGATTTATTAATGTCCTGGCTGTCCGCATTGGTTTCAGAGAAAAAGAATTTAAGACGGATCTTACGAAGGAAAGACATAAGATCTGTAAACAGTTCAAATTTGTTCAACCCTGAGTGGGGAACAAAGGAAAGACCTTTTGATAATAGGGTAACGCTAGATTGGTTAAGGTTAGTTTCACTGAGGTTGAATATAGGTATACATTTTATTGTCTCCAATACCGGGCGTTCCTGGTTTCTAGGAACTGGTTGGGATTGATCAGTTGAGGGACCTGGTATGGGTAAGAGAATCGTACTGGGGGGTATTGCAATGGTTGTTGGTATTGCATCGGTGCTTGATATTGATGGTTTTGATATCGTGGTCTCCATCCTCTCTGAGGGTTGCGTCTCCCTAAAAAAGGTTGATTTCCTTGATTGAATCGTGATGCTTTGGTTCCTCGATAGTCTGAGGCAATTGATCCGTCATCACTTTCAGAGCCTAATGTATTAGAGAAAGTGGTTGTCTTTCTGTTATAGTTTGGTCTGGTGAATTGTTGATTACCAAAGTCATCTACATTGCTCTCTTGTGACGAGGAATAAAATCCCTCAGCAAGGTAGGGGTAAATTCGCTCCTTACTGAAATATCTTATATCTTTTTGGAGCTTATCTGTTTTCCTTTTTGTTAGGTAATCATTATAGGAACTTAGTTCCAAGTCAATATCATCCAAAGCTTTTTAAGCGTCAGTAATCGCTGGAGACGACTTAATTTTCGTTCCAATTCTGCAATTTCTTTTAATAGTTTTATTATGAGATCTTTCGCAGTTTCAACTATTAGCATCATCAGGTCTCGCGAACAGCGATTGGCTATTTGTGACCATTTAATCAGAAAATCCTTAATGTGGGCAAATAGGCCTGGAATATTTTTTATTTGTAGGCCTTGGGGAATTATGCCAGCTCTAAGATATTGTAGCATATATTCTCCATGTAGCTCTATACGTTTGGTTTTCTTTCTAAGAGCTGTAAGTTTAATCAGTTCATCATTCGACCCTGTATTACTTGTGGTTCTGTTATCAAATGATGCTGACGTGCCCACCATGGACATGAAGTCTGCATCACTAAAGCCAAACATTTGAAAATTGGCCATAGTGATAGGATATTAGAATAAGCTCAGGAGATAGAACCGTCCACTATGTTGGGCTAGATTCTCTCCCAAAGCCAAAATGTTACTTAAAAGTGGCTAGAGGCATGTGTACATAGGACGTGTACATGAATAACAATTAATCTAAGTAAAAATTTAATTCTGTGTTAACTCAATGACGCTAAATTGGTAGCACTAATTAACATCCCCTCATAGACAGGCTATGAGAATGAGTAGTTTTAGGAAGTAGGGGACCCCTATATATGAAAAACACTAGTTATACATAGGGAAAAAAATGTCTAATTTGAAAAAGGTCTATAACTAGTACAATTAACACATAAACGAATAGTGATATCAAGAACCCACTATATATAAATGATCATGAACCACTTTGTTGTATTTTTATTCAAAATTTATTATATTGGATTGATTTTGTAAAGAATATATACTTTTTTTTAAATTGTTTTAAAAAATTGAGTTTTTTAAAGGATGACTGATAAATAGTTTTGAAGAAACCTTTTATACAATACTAAATCAAAATTGGTTTGTTATTAATGGTGCAAAAAAACATACATATGACAGGACATAAAATCAGACAACAAAAAGATGAATGAATATGATGTAGGCAAAGCGGTAGATACACACTACGCGCGTTTTGACTTGTTAGCCTTCATCAGGTGACCCGTCTTTGACTCTATAATTAAGACACAAAGAGTATTCATATAAACATACAGTACATCACATAGTATACATATATATAGTGAGCACATCTAATTACTGGTGATATTTACATTTTGTTTATCGAGATAACATACATATATATACATTTCATCTTTATATTATTTACAATTAAAATTTCTTATTATAGTGTACATGTCCTAACATTACACAGTGTCAAAATAAACCACATCAGATAGACTGAACATTACATTTCTTAGAGGTCATGCGTTCACAGATTGTTCCCTGGATGTAGATTAAATATTAGAGTCATTTAGTAGATTACACATACTAGGACAGGCATAGGACAGCTGCACACAATAAGGTATAGAAAGCTTATATCATTTATGAAGTTGCCCATACCCAAACGTGTCCAAGCATGAGCTTTAAGTGTAAGATACCTTTTCAGGAATTGTTTTATGTGCATGTTGTGAATTGAGCTAAAAAGGAAAACTAGATCAGAGAGTAGAAGCACTTCAGCCCCAGTCATGGACTGTGGTATCAACAGGATGCTAATAGAGCTGAAGCATTTACAGGTTTGCTGTCTCACGGGCTCACGAAGAGATGCAGCGTAATAATGTGTCAAAGGAGGAAAAACATGAAACACTTGGCCAGTGATGGTGGGTTGGCACACTAGGAGAGAGGAGTGACCACTATCAGCATAAAACAACTACAGTGTCACAGATTGAGAGGGGCAGGTTGTAGTTAGATGTGGGAAATATTTACTAAATACTTAACATGAAGCATTCTAGGCCGAAGTGCAATTAAAGTGGACTGCATTGCATAAGTCTTGGGGCTCCATTTGAACCAGCCTGGTCACAGCACACTGTCAGCACATACATGGGTTATGGACACAAGTTGTGCTGTAGGCAGTGCAGTCTACAGTGGGTTTGCAGCCTTGGGGTTAGAATGCAAAAACACAGTTGATGGACAGAATGCAGAACAATGTCTTACATTCACCCCAGTACAGAGATCTGGGCCTAAATCCATCGTTTTTTTGCACTCCACACCACCCCAGTTCAGACATGGCCATATGCAAATCAGTCTGACCCTGTGCCTCATGGGAACAGTCCAGCCCGAACTGCCAAGCCATGTCTTCCCTGGACCGGAAACAAGCTTCCGAGGACCGGTTTCTGGCATTCCAGCCGTCTTCAGCCCGGCTTGCTTGAATCCAGTGGTGTGGATTGCATGGGAGTTAGAAGGGCACACCTGGTTCCAGTGGTAATGATGTCAATGCTTGCCTAACCAAGGTGTTTGCCTGGTTCAGGCAAAATCAATTACTTTGCAACTCTGACAAGTCTGAAATAATTTTTTTTGGACATACTCCAAGTGACGAATGGCATCAATGGTGGCAACAAAGTTTATCTCGACCAGTAAGCCCAGTTTCCACTGTAAAAAACATAGGGGTGAAACTTGACACTGACATGTCCATGAAGTCCCAGGTACAATCGGAAGCTGGCACCTGTTTTGGGCTACTAAAAATGATGAGGAATTTCCTCCCTCTGCTTCCCATCTCACATAGGAAAGCTGTGGTCCAAGCACTGCTCACGTCAAGGCTGAACTATGTAAATGCGTTGTATGTGGGCCTTCCGGACTACTTTTTGAGCCGCCTCCAGGTAGTTCAAAATGCAGCGGCAAGGGCCGTGCTTATGGTCGGACCCAGGACTCACATGTCTCTTCACCTTAAATCCCTGCACTGGCTTTCAGTGAAAAAAGGTTCAGCTTTAAAGCTCTGGTGCTGACTTTTAAGGCCCTGAATAACATTGGGGCCCGTACATCAGGAATAAAATTCAGCCCTATAAACGTCCAGAACCTTGCGGTCAACGACCCAGCAACTGACAATTGTGCCAAAGTTCTGCCATTCACGTAAAGGAGGATGCTCCTTTCAGGTAGCAGCCTCGAAATTATGGAACAGACTGCCACTATCCCTTAGACTAGAACGTGATCTCCTCAGCTTTGGGCGAATCTTAAAAATCCGGCTCTTCCAACAGCAAATGAGCTGTCTTGTTGCTAGGTCTCTAATATGCTCTGTCTTTGGGTCAAAACAGCACCAGGACACTCCCTGGAGTAGCTGTGCGCTCTACAAATAACCCATAACATAACATAACAGTGAGCATTGCTTTGCCTGAGAGCCAAAGGGCAGGAGCTCTCAACAATGGTATTGGCACTGCCAGTCCATGGCAGTCAGTTCTCTATTCCAACTTGTCAGATATGGAGTCTCCCAGCAGGGCTGTCACTTCTAGGTACTCAAGGCTTCCCTTTTCTCATTCTGCTCCATTTCTGGATGACCACGGTGATGTGGGCAGGTCTGTGTCAAATATTGATTACTCTAAGATGTGGGTTCGGAAATGCTTGCCAATGGTCATTCAGGATTAGATGTTGTCTGTTGTGGTCTTATTCGGGAGCATAAGGCAGATCTGCAGCACAACCACTGCCCTCGATTAGTACTTTTAGATCGCACAGATTTCTTGGGGCAGGTGCTGGCAGCAGTTTCCCAGGGGCTCGGTCGATGGTGTCTAAGGTATGGGTGTGTGTCCTGTTAGTTTTCATCCTAGGTGGCTGGAGCAGGGAACAGCCAACCATGTCTTCGGTGGAGCTCTCACTGACAGTAGGGAAACAGTGGTTGGTAGTAGGATGCTGGAGTGATGAAGTTTGTATGTCGGAGAGCTTGTCACCAAAAAGAGCACACTTCTTACATGTGTGTCTGTAGAGGCCACACTGGCATCCGTGTTGGCAATACTGTGTCACGTTTCAGGGAAGCATTTGGGGTGCACTTAGGAGTGTGGAATGTGAGGTTCTTATATCTATCAGAGGTTTAGTATGTGAGGAACTTTACCAGAAAGTGTGTGCATCCAGGGGTCCTTGTGGAGAGGGGGAGTCTCACTTTGCCACAGAGTCTCTTGTATAGTGTGATCGTCTGTTGAGTGATGAAAGACAATCTATTGTTATTGTTGTTTCTCATTTCTATAGCCCACTATAATCTGACATTGTTATGGCATTGGACTGCTCTTGGGCGTCTGTGATGACATTCTGATCCGTTCAAGGTGACCTTTAGCACAGCCTCTGATTGTGAGAATATGCAGTCAGTGGTGAAAATAATTGTGCCTGAGAGTGCGGTAACTTTTTCAGCGTTTGTTTTTTCCATAGTAAACCATTCTAACAAAAATTTACTTCACCCAATGCATTTGGGCATTATCTCATCCCTTCTTCAGGGGCCTCTGAAAAGATAATATTAAATACCAATTACCTTTAGCAAATATAATCCATCATACAGGGGTGTCGAGTGAAGCACCCAAGAAACACAGAGACCTGGCAATCATACTCGCAATGAGTACCAAAGTGCGCACATCAGAAAAGGAAGAACCGCCAAACCTGAAAACAGCCATGTTCCAAATAAATCACAAACCTTAACCCTCAAACCAACATTAAAAAATAGAATGAAGTGCCAAGCCATAGAAACAGATGTAAATGTAAATGTATCTCCCCAGACCAAGCTGTTCAGTGTACGTCTTGAAATGACACTATCGTAGGTCCTCACCCTGTATTGCGACAAACAGTAAAAAACAAGTAAGACCTAATTCATAACGTCCTGCTACGGGAATACTCTATGGGGGATTGGTGTCACTACAACGCATGCTTTTACATCGCATGCCTTTACAACGCGGTTTTTACCACGCAGTCCATTACAACGCATAATGCTTTTAGGCGCTGGATAGTGAATTTTTTAATTTACTATTCTAACTCCAGTCCCCGTGGATAGCAGGGAAGGTGTTGGATAGTAAATTAAATATATTCCCTATCCTAGAGCGCCCCCCAGCGCAATGCGTTGTAATGGTATGCGTTGTAATGGTTGCGATGTAATGGTAGTGCGTTGTAAAAAATGCGTTGTAAGTGATGTTCCCCCTCTAGGGGATCAAAAAGTTACCTCTTAAAACAAGATGCCTGCGTTGCTGAATGGATGTCACCAACCACTCTTTTTCCATATTAATAACAGTGAAAGTGAACTACAAAGAAACTTTGATGAAAAAGACAGCTGTAAAAAGTACCGAAAAGCCCAATATTAGTGCGATGTACTCTGAACGGCTTGGTCTGGGGAGATACAACGTATCGCACAGTGTTGCTTACGGGTAAGGAATAGTTCATAAGACCCACATTAGTCATTGCAAGAGCGGCACCATCAAACCCCACACAATTTTTAATATATCTCCATCACGTTTGAATCATGCTCAGATTCTACTGGAGGAAGCCCTTTGGTTGTTACGAATTGGTAGACAGTGTAAACGAGCCATTCTGTAAGGTGCTTTTGACCTCGAGAATGGTGGTGATGGGTCAGTCTGTTCTTGGCACACAATTGCATGACAAGTACTATGGCTTGGCACTCCATTCTGTTGTTTTCATGGTGGTTTGAGGGTTAAGGTTTGTGATTTATTTGAACATGGGTGTTTTCAGGTTTGGCTGTTCTTCCTTTTCTGATGTTCACACTTTGGTACTCATTGGGAGTGCGATTGTGTTTCTTGGGTGCTTCAGTCGACACACCTGTATTTTGGATTAAATTTGGTAAAGGAAATTGGTATTCATTATTATCTTTTCAGAGGCCCCTGAAGAAGGGATGAGATAATCCCCAAATGCATTGGGCAAAGTTAATTTTTGTTGGAATGGTTGCTTCTGAATTACAGGAATAATGTGATTTTTTCATTGTATTAATGTACTGGGAAATCTTTGTGAACAAAGGTAAAATTTTTGAAGTCATTTTTATTAACTGTTTGTTTATTGGATTATGTGAATAAACTGAATTCACACAGTGCATCCAGACACCTAGTGAAGTTTCACTCGATTACCACTTTATATCAAAAGGGTTGGCAACCCACAACTGGTGTGCATTCAAACGAGATTAGAAAGTTCATTTGTTAGAGAATAACATAAACAAGGTGTGCGCTTAAATTTTAATTCAGTCTTAAACATTTGTATTTTGCCTTTTGCAGAGTCCCTCTGTGGAGCATAATTCAATGTCTGTTCAGCATGTTAGGTTTTCTTATTTGCTCATTATAATTACTCTCCTGTCTGAATAGATGTGGCCATGAAAGTAATAAAACAATTATACGCTAATATCGATTATCTTAAAACATTCCAATCAACTCGATTTTAGTGGGCAAGGGTTTATAGTTTTTTTCCTCTTTTTTCGCATTAGCATGCATTAATGTATTTACTCCTATTGCAATAAAATCTAAACATAAAAGTATGAACATAAAAATATGAATATTGTCAAGGTTTGGTGCAGGACAGAGGAAGAAAGACCACACCATCCTTCTCAACCGTGTCGAGCAGGCCGGCTTGCGAGGAACTGCTCTAGAATGGATCAAATCTTTCCTTACAGGCTGCACCCAGGCAGTCAGGCTTGGAGAATTCACTGCTCCCAAACTTCCTTCTACCTGTGGGGTCCCGCAGGGTTCCTCTTTGTCCCTGTTGCTTTTCAATATCTACCTCAGACCTCTCATTCACTCTCTCAAAACTAGAAACATCACATTATTCAACTATGCTGATGATCTTCAGATCATCTTTTCCCTTAGCTCCCCCAATGCTGTTAGTGAGTTTCAGGCCACCTTACTCCATATCCAGCGTTAGATGGACATCAATCAATTGAAACTTAACCCAGGCAAGACCGAGTTGGTCCTGCCTGGAAATAATTTAATCAGCTGGGGCCCGCAATTATGGCCACCTAAACTCGGGCTCCCCCCAGTCCCCTCCTCCTCTGTGAAAAGCTTGGGGATTATCATTGAGGCCGACCTCTCGCTTCGTCGGAAGGTGGGCGCTGTGATCTCTTCCAGTGTCTACCAGCTACGAAAAATTAGGAAGATCGCTCATCTGCTTACTCACTCTGCCCTGATCCAGGTGGTAATAGCACTGATACTCTCACGGCTGGACTTTTCTAACTCCATCTACCTTGGTCTTCCTGCTGGTCTACTAAAAAGGCTCCAAATGGTCCAAAATCAAGCAGCCAGATTGATATTTAAACTCCCTAAGTGGTCCTCTGCCAGCCCTTGCCTCACTCAACTCCATTGGCTCCCGCTGACCCATAGGGTGTCTTTCAAAACTGGCTGCATGGCCTTCAAAGCCGTGCAAGGCCACTGCCCTAAATTTATCAGCAGTCGGCTCACTAAATACAATCCCAGCCGCTGTCTTTGCTCTGCCCACCACCTTCTGCTCGCCACCTCGTCCTTTAGACGTAAACGGCTGGGTGGTTGCAGCTTCTCTCATCTTGCCCCAAAATTCTGGAGCTCTCTGCCTTTGGCACTCCGAAGCTGTAAAGATCTTCTCAGCTTCAGAAAATCCTTGAAAACCTGGCTATTCGTGCACGCGGCTGGCTAAGCACTTCTGTTTTATCTGCCTTCCTCACTCAGCGCCATGAAAACCACGGGTGTACGTGCGCTCAATAAATGCCTGCTAACATAACATAACATAACAGAAAGGTATTCTTAACCACAACTACAGCAAGGTGTGAAAAGCACATCCTCTAACACATCCTTTGAAACATCCGGTGCTGTGTGCAGAACTGACATTACTAAGAAAAAGAAATAATAATTTGCCAGGCACAGGCTGCAGAGAGGGCAAGGCCCATTAGTTTTAAAGCATGACTGGTTTCAGTTTGAAAAAAACTTTGCGCTTGTCTAGGCCATGCACAGGTCTGTTGCTGTGCCCTTACATAAAATACGCAATTACCCAGCAAATTAGTACCTGTCCTGTTATGATTAGGTTTTTCTTATATTGTATAGTTTTCTGGAGCCAAAATCTGGCTCATCAATCTGTGGGCAGGGAGGAATCCTCTAGCATTGTACATGATGCTGTATTTCTACTGAATTCACAAACAAGTGGTTCTGTTGGGTATAGACAATTTCTTTGGGGTGGGCTGTGAGCAGCTCCAAAGCACACAAACAAGCAAAACTCTCTGATAGTCAAAGTTTTTATATTTTTTAAAAACAGAAAAAGGAAAGAATATAATTGGAATTACTTCATTCCACTACATTACTGACAATTACTTAGGCAATTACGTGAGTAGTGACTGTGGTGATTCAAGTGACAATTGAAACATTTATTGGTGACACTTATTTACAAAAACATTTATGTACAATAAAATCACATAGAAAAATAGGACCGGGGGAGGTTTGAAATGATGTGATTTCTATCATTTATGCGGCCAGTCTTATATAAGTAAATGTTCCAAGGAAAATAAGTGGTTAGTGTCCATATTCCTGGAGTTAACTTGGCCAAAAGTGAGAGCGTCGACGTTTCGACCCAGGTTGCGCCCCAGTTGGTAGTCGCGGCGGGTCTTTATCAAGACAGAGGGGGGGGGGAAGGGATCGGTCAGGAAGTGATTTCTTCCAAAGGGTAGCCCGTTGGTCAACCCTTGATATAGCAACATCAGCGATCAAACTCCGCGATGCAGCCAAAGGCGATCTGGATCTGAACGCCAACCGAGCTGTTCGTGGAAAGGCTCGTATACGGAGTTTGATCGCTGATGTTGCTATATCAAGGGTTGACCAACGGGCTACCCTTTGGAAGAAATCACTTCCTGACCGATCCCTTTCCCCCCCCCTGTCTTGATAAAGACCCGCCGCGACTACCAACTGGGGCGCAACCTGGGTCGAAACGTCGACGCTCTCACTTTTGGCCAAGTTAACTCCAGGAATATGGACACTAACCACTTATTTTCCTTGGAACATTTACTTATATAAGACTGGCCGCATAAACGATAGAAATCACATCGTTTCAAACCTCCCCCGGTCCTCTTTTTCTTTGTGATTTTATTGTACATAAATGTTTTTGTAAATAAGTGTCACCAATAAATGTTTCACTTGTCACTTGAATCACCACAGTCACTACTCACGTAATTGCCTAAGTAATTGTCAGTAATGTAGTGGAATGAAGTAATTCCAATTATATTCTTTCCTTTTTCTGTTTTTAAAAAATATAAAAACTTTGACTATCAGAGAGTTTTGCTTGTTTGTGTGCTTTGGAGCTGCTCACAGCCCACCCCAAAGAAATTGTCTATACCCAACAGAACCACTTGTTTGTGAATTACGTATACCCAGGTTCTGAGGGACACAGGGTCACCCCATTTTGTTAAAACAGTATTTCTACTGAGACAACAACAAGGTGATGGAAGGAATGTTTGAATTATTCTGTACGAGTGCATCGCCAGGTCTGCAAGGAATGTGTATTAGTGGTTATGGAAATGATAGTTTGTCTCAATTAGGCCTGGCCGGAGTTTGTAGAGTTCGGCTACACAGAACTCTGCGAAGTGACTAAAAAACTCTGCCGGGCTACGTGGAGTCCCGCAGGCGGCAAAGTGCGTTAGGTCGTGCCATTCGCGTTGGTTGTTAGCGCCGGGTGTTTGACCCGCACTGGAAAATCAGCACAAATGGCACTGTGCGCAGCTCAAGAGGGTGCTGCTTCTTTCTGCCCCTCCAGTAGATGTTCTACTCAATGCGAACGGATGGCTTCTTAATGCGAGCGTTAGCAGCCCCCATGACCGCTCACATTGAGAAATCTTGCTGGTAGGTGGACTGGAGTAAGATTTAACTTAACGAGTGGGAAAAACTTTGCAAACTCCACGAGGGGATCGGAATTTCACACCCAGGCCTAAGCTTAATCTCATGGTACTAAGGGGTGGCAAAAGAGACATTATTTTAAACTGGAGAGTATATTACCAAAGTACTAGGGGGCTAATCCCTGTCAGGGCTCACTTTCCAAAGTACTAGTAGTCTAATCCCAACCAGGGCCCAATTTTCAAGTACAATGGGGCCTTTCCCTATCAGGGCCTAATCTTTAAAGTACAAGGGGGACAATCCGTACCAGGGATCACAAAACCTCTGTTCAGAATACTTCAAAAACAGACTTAGATACCCTTGAGAAGCTGGAAAAGAAAGCAGTATGCACGGAACTACACGGAAGACTTGTGAATGAATATTTAAAGGCAGACATCATCCCACTAGGATTGCTGAAGAAATATCTCTGTAATATTTGCACACAATTACAAATTTAAACAGAGTTTCAGTTGTATTTACAATAATTTTTTTAGGTGCTGCATGATACTAGGGATTGAAACTGATTTAGAAGAACTGACAGAAATTAAAAAGCAGATTGATGAACTAGAAGCAAAAATTCACAGTGGCGACGTGTTAGAGAATACTAAAGCTGCTCCAGATAATTTACAAAACTAATATTGATGACGTTCATTCTATTAATCTGGTGTAGAGCATTGAGAAACCCCAGATAGACACACTGAAAAACAATAAAGAAAAGGTATATCCTAATTTGAGGAGTGACTACTCCGATAGCCCTATAACCTAAAGACCACAAAACAACCAGAGCTATAGACCAGGAAGTTATAATACGCAGAGAACAATAACCTTCTGATGCATCAGCATCAGCAAGCTCAGAAGACCAGGACTAATAAGAGACCAGCACCTCGGGACCTTCATACTACACCCTGCTGCTCACCAAATTTTTTAACCACACAGGGCTAGGCCGAGAGGGAGAGATAAGAGGAAGGGTGGTACAAGGAGCAATACCAGCCAAGGAGAGACATAGTAGGAACCACAAAATAGAAATGGTAAACATGGACAAACAAAGACACATCAGTCTCACCCATATTCAACATTTTCTCCCATATGCTGATTTACACTGAGCGGAATTTAATGAAATGGGGGTCGGGGTATGTGTTCCCTGAGTTAAAATTAAAACTGAAATTTATCAGATTTTTAAAAAAGGTCAGATTCAGAAATGTTTTCAAAGACATACCTTTCTTTGAGATGATAGGCTTACAGCTCCCCTCCACCTTCTATCCCCCTTTCACATTTGATGGCAGTGGAGATTCTCACTTTTGAGACCTCTGTGATGAAACAAATGCAGACACATGAAAGGAGAAATTGCTAAATAGACTAAAGCATCTCAAAAGAGAAGAAACAAGCATTACTCAAGCTTAGCCGACACTGGTACATTACCATCAAGCCTGCCGACAAAGATGGTTCCATAGTCATGCATAACAGGGGCATATAGACAGATGATTCAGAGACAACTCGCCGTTGAGGAGCATTATTGGGGATTCCAAACCAATCCTCTCTGAGACTTTCAACTGAGATGAGATGTATTAGAGACATTGGCTTGAACCTTTGTATAATTACAGAGAAAGAACATGGATTCCTCAATAAACAACACCGTCAAATACCCTCTACCCAAAATATTTAACAACAGTCAAGATCCACCACATAGACTTATCATTTTGGTCTGTGAGTGAGTTCTAGAACCACTGAGCAAATATGTGGATATCTAAACAAAGCCTTATGGACCCAAGATAATTGTGCACATAAAGGTTTGTAAAGTCTTCACTAATTATATTGATGGCAACCTTTTTGATGTGAGCAGACAATATTTAGTCACACTTGATATCAATTAGTTATACTCTAATATCCCCCTACAGATGGCACTTGGCACAATAAGGAAAACACTGGAATCTGACCCATAAAAGAAATCCCACATTGATTTTATCCTACAAGTATGTGAAAAAGCTTTAACAAAAAATCTATTTCCTGTTCATGGCAAAATATTACCTACCAAAGAAGAGTTCAGCCATGTGTGCACTTCACATACAGTGAAACTGGTGGCAACGGAATTGGATAATACCAATTCCTGTCACCATTCAACCCTTGATAGATCCAAGATGATAATTTGGAAAAGATATGTAGATTACAATTGTATGCTATGGGCGGATGAGAAACACATAACCTCACTGATTTCCTAGGTTTGCTCAATACACAGAGCTGAGACTTAAAATTCACATGCAACCATAGAAAGCATGAAATAATCTACTTGGACCATCTAGTGAAACACAGTAATGGAACTTTGGGGTTTTCTGATCAAAGCGCCAGGATGCCCTCTGGGTGACAGGTCTGCGCTCTATAAGTATGCTAAATAAATAAATAAACATTGTATATGACACCAAATAATGGTGGGTAGAACTTGCGGATTTCACTCCGCCTAATTCTGTGGAGTTATACAAAACTCTGCGAGATCCATGGAGTTCTGCACATGGGTAGGAAATATGCATGTTGCATGTGGAAAATAGCGCCATGTAGTCTTCAAGAGCTCATGACCATTTGAGTTGATTTTGCTGCCACTCGAGGAGAAAATGTACTCGAGAGGCAGCAAATCTGCTGAAGAAGCAGCTCTCTGACTAGAACCACCCGCATTAGAAAATGGCACTAGGAGATGTCAAATCTCGCTCGAACTCACATTTCTGGAGCCTCCTGGAAAGAAATTCTGCCATGCTGAAATTGGCGGAATTTGGCAGGAACTGTGTGCTACAAGAATAAGGCGATGTCGCCAAAGTCCTCCAATTCAATAACCCAATACAAAACTTACTAAGAGACAGTATAACAGGATGAGAAGTAAGCAATAATGTTAATGAATGCATGATAATGTTACACAATTTATAGCCCAATGAGTAGTTCAATTATAAAAAGCTGATTACCAGACTCTGGCATTTGTTATTGGATATATGTAAGACTAACCTCTTATTTGCATGCAAATAACCCAGGTGCATACAAGATCTGGTGGTGAGATCCTATAGGAAACCATAAAAGCCAGAAACCATAACGTCAGTTTGGGGATTGCACCTGAAATAGGACTTTTCAGGTGTGGTAAATGTCTAGCTTGCAAAGTTATTTAGATAGACACAGTCAGGATACAACTACTATTACACTGTAATAACAGAAATGTTTATTTATGTGATAATATGTCCATGTGACCTGATGTAGGTATGTCAATCTACGCAGATTGTAAAGAATCTGACAATATTGGAGTCACATACGATGCAAGACTGAAGGTGCACCAATACTTCATGGAGGCCCAATATGCGTCATGGGTGCCCGACACACTGAGCACAATATACGTTGGTACGTGTTGGAATTGGTGAAACCAGATGCACGAGATGATAAACTGAATGAACTACTTTCATTCATAGAATGCAAGTGATCTAAAATCAATGAACCTGGACTCCATGACAAATGGAAACAGAGAGGTGAGTTGGTCTCATTGAATTGAACTCTATTGCTGATACTGGGAAGACAAGCAGTAGACTTCCTGATAAACACTAAGGGGTACATTTATGTAGCTTTCACGTAGCGCAGCACAGCACAGCAAGCTACCTTGCTGCGCTGCATGAAAGGGAAAGAGCAGGAATGCACCATATTCAACCACTTCGCTGCGGGGTTGTTTCCCCCGCTGTGCTGGGGGGTGGGGAGGGGCGCACAGCTCCCCGGTGCTCATGACAAGCTCAGCTCATCATGAGCCATGGCGCTCTAGTGCTCATGACGAGCTGAGCTCGTCATGACCGCACCCGTTTAATGGAACACTCAGCACAGCAGGGGAATCAGCCCAGCGTGCGAGCGTTCCAACGGTCATGACGAGCTCAGCTCATCATGAGCACCGGAGCGCCGTGGCTCATGATGAGCTGAGCTCGTCATGAGTACAGAAGGGGTTAACATATTAAGATGCATTCCTGTCCTTTAATTGCACTGGTGCCCTTTTGAATGCCTAGCGGCAATGCAGGTATTCTTGCACGATGGCATAAGTGTGCCTGCGTTGCAGACGGGATTGTTTTTGTGCAGGAAGGAACGTCTTCCTGCACAAAAACAATCGTCTGAAACATTTTCCTTTCTCTATGTGTGCTGCAGAATGCAGCATACTAAGAAAGAGGGAAAAAAACAAGGAGAATAAAGATTTATCTCACCTGGGGAGGCGTAGCATTTTGCACATTCCCAGGTCCACCAGTAATGATAAATCTGGGAATGCACCGAAATCCATGGGTGATGCATGGGAACACCCAGGCTCCACCCACTGGACACCTCCCTGGGGCAGAGTAATAGTACACAGCAATTTGTATTCGGTTGGGTTACTCTGGGTTTTTTTGGACACTTGCTTCCCTTCTCTCTTTCTCCTCCTTTCTCCCCTTGCTCTCCCCTCTGCATTTCACCTTTCCCCCCTGGAGTGATTGTTCACATTCAAGATGACCTCCTTTACTCGCATCTCAGTCTAGTCTACAGAGGAGCACTTTTATTGAACTCACCCCAGGTGGGCGGGTTAGCACCATTCTGGCGTACAATCCGGTAACATTGAAGGCCTGAATGTTTTTAGTGAAATTGATTTCATGAGTAGGTTAGACTGTATGACTCATCTATGGTATATATTGGTGGATGAGGAATCGCAATGTGGAGAGTTGTTTATGTATCAAAACTGAACTTTTGGAAACATAATCATGCAATTACAAGGTGAAGGATTAGGCGGGTTTAAATGTCACACATTCATTACTAACACACCACAATAGACAATCGTATGGCACTAGGATTATGTGGTGAACAAGTGTATTGCAGGGAGAACCAACATGCATGACATAGCTTGGCGCTCATTGTCGCTTTAACACAGAGATGGGCCGTATTAGGAGCAAAGAGTGAAGCCATGGATACATTGTAAACAGTGAGATGGTCCAATGTTACTGCTTGCTCACTCCTGTTTTGATTGGTTTTTCCCGATTCACTGAGGAAGCGGGTGAATTTTTTCATGAGAGGTGAATGCAATCAGGCTCCTTCATGAGTACTAAAGCATCTTTTAGATTGGGATTTTGGTCATGTACCACTACTGTTATGATTTATTTAAGGATTCTGATTTCAGTCAAATTTGTGATGAGGATTAGCTTGACATTTTCAGTCAGACAAACCTCGGCATGTGTAAATATGTTTACAGCACATAGGTATGTTTAGTAGGCTGCTGACATATTGGTTGACACATCTCTTGGTCCCACAAGCATTTGAATAGCTTTTCTCTCTTTTGAACCCTTTAGGTATCCTGCCAGATGGCATGTGTTGTACTGAGGAGACCTATTGTTATTGGACAGTGAGCCGAAATGTTTATGCAGTATAGGGACTGTCCTGTATTTGACTGAATATGATACACAAGAAACAAAATGTATATTGGTATGTGAATGTATGTAAAATATGGGACATCCACTTTGTATGTTAATATGTGTATCATATTTGATTATTCACCCAACTGCACCTATGAGCACGGTGACATCTGCACTATTGGAAATCACAAGGCGTTGCTTTTTAGTATGTTGAAAGTACATTGATTACAGATGTTCATTTGGATTTTTCCTGTAGTGAAGTTGAAATAAGACCAATTAATCTCAGCCTCTATCAATTGCTTGTGCCTGCAATCTAGACTATCATTTTTGCCCACTAGACAGACGCCTTATGCAAAGCAGTCTTGCCCTGGTCATATCACCCCAAATGGGAACACAAGTGACCCCAGACCGATTTTAACCTACTACGGTCTCATCAGTGAGGTATAGTTTGAGTCCTGTGGTACAGTGAGAAAAGGACTCATATCACCGCATACCCATCACACTTAGGATGTCTGGGTCAAAAAACCAAGATGATGGAAGGAGCACTTGAATTTATTTCAGCCATGGGCAGTCGCTCGGGCTGCATTCCTCACTGTTGTTTTTCGCCAACTGTGCCATTCTGAACAGACAGCTGGGATCAGCACAAAAGTAGCAGGTTGAATGTTAACTATTTAGGTTTTCGTGACCTTATAAAGAGACTCAACTTTTAGCCATGTTCTTCTATATGGTCATACAACTTTTCGGTGACTTGCAATATCCTTGTAATATGTGGCAGGGGTACTTTATCCCATACATTATCAGGAACAGAACTTTGAGTCTTTGTATTACTTCTCTACCTTGTTTATTAACACATTGACTTTCCTGGCAGTAGATGGCTTTATTGTCTTTCTGTTAGAAATGGGAATTCTGGCTAGCTGAGACTTGCGCCAAAGCGAGGCATAAAATACCACTCTAGTCAGTAAGAGGGAGTTACACATCTAAAATAACCTCAGCTCACCCCCTTGGTTGCTGGGCACGAGCAGCCAGGCTTATCTTAGAGGCAGAGTGTAAAGCATTTGCACATAACCAACAGTAAAACAGTGTACGCACTACAAAAGGACGCCACACCAATTTAGAAAAATATCCAATTTTTATATACTTAAGACAAGACCAAATACGATAAAAAAAAATCCACAATGCTATACTTCAAAATCTTCATTTATCAAAATATGTTTAAAAAAAAGTTCCTTGATGTTTATAGCTCCATCCGGGGCTATCACGGTGTTGTGAACAACTAATCCAACAATTCCCGCTGGTCGCGGGCCAGCTACGGTGTCGGGGAGACCCGCAAACAGTACCTGTGAGAGATGCAGGTCGGCTCCTTTCTGATGGGATCTGGAGCGCTGGCCCCAACAGGCGTCGGGTATTGCGGTGTGAAGCGCAGACTGCGGCGTGCATTGTCCCCAGATCACGGTGCGAGCAGCCACTCGGTGGCAGCATCAAATGGCGTCGTCCGTGAGACAGGGGTCACAGAGCGAAGTGGGGGTGGTGTGGGGTACGGTGCCCACAGGTTGCGGTGCGAGCAGCAGCTCGGGGAGGACATAAGCAGGCGTCGTCTGGGAGACCAGGGTCGCGGTGCAGCATTGCGGCGCTGCCCTCTGCGGTGCCTTCAGGACACGGGGTCGACAGGGTCGTCGTAGACGGAGTCAAGTGATGTTCTTCGGGTTGCAGAACAAAACACACAGTCCCCAGTGCTGTGGGTTGAAGAACCTGAAGTCTTTGCTTTTCCTAAGACTTTGTGAACAGGGGGCAAGCTCTACCTCAAGTCCTTGGAGAGTCTCACCAATTTGGTTGCAGCAAGTACAGTTCAGGTCTTTTACTGCCCACGACAGAAGCAGCCACTGCAGGTAAGCCCAGCAAAGGACGCAGCACAGCAGTAGTTCCTTTTAGCAGCTTCTCCGGCGTAGTCGTCTTGATCCAGAAGAGTTCTAAAGTTCAGGGGTCTTTGTACACAAAAATCCTTAGATCTGCCAGGCAGAGGGTGTTGGTGCCCGGCCAGAACCAGTTGGACCTTCTCTGGCGCGAATTCCTGACAGGAGGTAGAGACTGCTTTGTCAGAGGCAGACCAGGCCCTTTGAGGTGCAAGATAATCTCCTCCCTCTTCCCCCATCGTAATCCAGGCCTATTTCGCCCTTTCCTGACCTACCTAGACTAACGGGAGACGCCTGGCTTCCTAGCCATCTGTCGTCCAAAAACCAGACAAGCAATCCACATTCCAACAGAGGCACAAGGGATGACCGAGCAAAATAATATCTACGTTCTAAAAGTGTCCTCTGAACTCAGAATGAAAATGGCACCTTCGCTAAAGGCGGTGTGTTTAGACGCTGAGCTCAGGCATGCCAAACTTCATTCACTTATACCTTTTTTGGGCTCCGTACGTGGGTGGCACAATCCGTGCTGCAGACCGACGAGTAGCGGTTGACTGACAGCCCCGGCACCCGCAGTGCCCTTTACTGGGGACTGACAAGTAAGTCACACATACAATCATAACACAATTTACCACAGGAGCACCTGCGCTTTACCACTGGTCAACAGTGTGAAAAGCAAGCAGAAACACTATAGCAGCAAAAACAGAGTCAAAACCGGGAGGGCAGAAAGCAAAAACTCGGGGTAAACACACCAAAAGATGCCAAGTCTAACACTTTCTCCTATAGTATTGTCTCTCTTCAATCTGCCAGCGTTCTTTCCGTAACACTGGAGACTGATCGACCAGGTACCATAGGTAGTAAAGGTGCAAGCCCCGTTTGAATTTTAGACTTGCAAAATCTGCCTTATCTGACTGGATCTTCTCACTCAGAAACCTTTGTAGCATCAGTCGAGAATCTTTGCAAAAATCAATCAACTTCAGACATCTTTTATTTGGATCATGTATTAACATCCTCCATAGTATCACATTTAAAGAAATGAAAGTTAACAAGTGTGGGGAAGGTCTTAGAATAATATGACTGAATAGTGTTTATTGATTATATGATTCACTGAATGCCTCCATAGTTACTAGAATAAGTATGTATAGAATTATAGATAGCATATAGACCAGTGTAGGATAAGACACACAATGACATTGTAAATGTGATCTAATTCTGAAGTGTCTATAGTAGGTGTATGTTGAAAAAAATAATAAATGTATGCCCCTCTGTTATTTATGAAATCAGGAAATGGTGTGCTGTATGAGGTCTATTAAAAGATACATCTTACGGTTGGTATGCCAGTGTTTATTACTCCAAATCGAAAACCTATCAAAAAAGGTTTTATTCGGTAGACCCCAGCTGTCTGTTGGCGACATATTTGTATACAATACTCCACAGAGCCATGCCTTACACAGGACTGCCTTGCTTTCATGCCAGTCTTAGTTGCCTTGCTATTATTTGTTGTTTCCCTCCTTTCTATGATTAACCTTCCCTCAGGAGCTTTTTGGTTTCGCCATCTGTAGATTCAGCATCCTTCCTGCTTAGAAAGCAGCATTGCCTCTAAGAATGCAGACCCACATTTAAACATCAGCTTACTGAATGTCATTGTTTCATAGTGGTCACTAGAAGAACTGCAGCAGAAATGTGGAAAACACAGCATTGATTTTGACAGACATTGAAGACTATCAAAATTAGCACTGGCAATGCTAGTGGCTCTCGCTCGGATGCAAAGGTAAGCAAGACCAGTTGGCTTTGCCAACGCTTGTTTAAGCTAGAGTCCTACTCCCTAGGTGGTATACATCTATACTGCCTCATGTATCCAATGGAAAGAGAGTTGTACTAATACTTGATGTGCAAAACCCTGAGTGGTAGCTATGGTGAAAGCTTTTTGTAGCACAACAGTCCAAACTGAGTCTACCCGATGGCCTGGAAGATTCTCACTCATGGCCCCTGCTTTAGATGTGCAGAGGGGATGCCTGGACTGGTCTAGAGGAGCAAGGAATGGATACTTTTGTACCTGATGCACCAAAATTAGAGTAAAACTCAAAAACAATCTTGAACTGAGTGTGCATACAAGTGTGGAAAATGTGAAGACTGCACCTGAGCTTGATTCATGCTTTATCTGACATCTTGAAAGGGGGCAACAACCACAGACATGCTCATATGAGGGAGAAGTGAAAGGCAATCAGGGGTGTAGTGCCACAAAGGATTGCACACAGGAAGCCATCTTTATTTCAAGCTGAAATGAATAACACTTAAAACTGCCGTATCATCAAAAATACTTTCTTATTCTTGAAGACAAGCCCTGGGCTGTACATTGAAGTTATTCAGTCTTTTGTTGGTTTTTCGAGTTCTGAGCTCGAGTACCACACACGCTTCCTTCCAAAGAAGCAAGTGCTGAAAGGGCTATACTTGACCTCATTTGGAGAACCATAATAAGACGAGCAACAGGACACTAATGGCAAGCTAAATCAACCGGTTGGGGCACTGTGGTCCCTGTTTGCCCAATACCACCCTCCCCATGGGGTCTTACAAATGTATTAAAAACTTTGCATACGCCTTGATTTGATTTAATCATTTGTAAAGATAATAAAACACTACATGAATGTTTTGAAAATAGGCTCAGATTGCATTTTTTTCTACAGCTTGCATCTCCCTAGGAAATAGGTTACTTATCAATCAGTACTACATTTAGAAATCATTTCTAATAGGCAATATTGTGACTACCTTCAATAGTGTCTAAAAATGTATTGCCCTACAGCTGTGCTCCTCCAGCAAATTCCTAAACTAGGTACCATAGCAACAGTGGTTAGCTTTTGTACATATTTATTAATGGTTACCATACTTTGATTTTTTTCTCAATTTTTGTATTTTGCAGATGAGCCAGAGGGTCCCAGCTACACGAACAGGCGGTTACTCTGGATTAGTGGAGTTCTGAATATCCTTCTGGCCTTCGCAGTGATAGGACTTACAGTTTGTAAGTGGTGAAAATTCATCATACATTTTTTATTATATATATATATCATAGAAAGCTGTTAATACTGTTGGGAAGTTTTATAGTTTTTTTAACTGAGCAGAAAAATAAATGCAATAATAGGTTTTTCAAAATAATTCCCAGCTTCAAAAAACCAAGAGCCACCACAGTAGCTAAAACACTACTGCAGCACCCCAATACTGCTGTATCTTTCCTTAATTAGCTGGAGGATCCAGACCAGAAAACTACCAATCACCAGAATTATTGAGTAATGAAGTACCCATAACTGTCTTCCATTTAGGAACCGCAAGACAATCAGGGGTGACTAAAGCCAGGAAATGAATATCATATTAGCAACACTGCAACCGACATGATTCTAAATTTAGTTGTAATTTGGGAATACCATTCAGAAAACATCCTCAGATATGTTCTGTAGAACTTGTGAGAAGTTGGCCTGGTATATGCTGTCCACAAGTTATAGTGGGCACCTTGCACCAGTCCACACGACCCTTATTGATGATTAGGTTAAAGACAACCTTTATTGAAAGCTATCCTAGTGGTAGCCACGGAGAGCACACTTCAGGCAGTCTCAAAGGAATGTAAAGCAGCTTGGGTTACCAGATTATAACCTCCTGAATGACCAAATGAAAGGAGAACCGCACAAGGTATATATAAAATACATGTATTTATTATTAAACACTCTCTACTAAACTCTTTATTAGATTCGAGAACAAGATACACAATATTAAAGCACGAGAACGACAGTAATTAGAACAATACGCAGTGGGCCCCAGGGGGAGACCAAACCATACATTAAGAAAGTGGTATAACAACCACAACTTGACTAGACATAGTGCCTGGAGCACGTAGAATCGCTGGGAACCCAAGTAACCACCCAAGGTAGTGACACAGGGGACCCACGGGGGACGCGTGCAGTGTGAGAACACAGCCACGAGCTCCGTACTATCCTATCGGAAAGTCGCGGTGGGAATTTGAAAGATTAAGGACACTTAGGAGAAGGCTTTGAGCAAACCCTTTAAAACTTAGAAGGTTCTAAGACCAGCACCCATGTGAGCACCGGAGTACTCGTGTTACCTAACCCAGGAAAGCCGGATTCATAGGTGTCAAATAGTGTCGGAAATCTTGATTGTTTTCAATGGCCAGATGCTGCAAAGTGCTGCTGCTGTGAAGGGGAAAAGTGTCCGGTGTGATCAAAGGCTGGATCGGAGCTGTGAAGAACCTGAAAGCAGAGGGGACAGAGTCTGGGTCACTTGCCAATGACCAGGGGCTCGGTAGACGAATGCCCACCGATGTTGGGTGTTTCAGGTGCAAAGAGGTGCGAAGAGGTGAAGCTTGACTCTGCAGCCACGGGTACCAGGAGATATTGACGATGACCAAAGTCCACAGGCAAGCTGTCCCACGAAGGATGTCGAGTGCTGGGGAGGTCAGTGTCCGGATTGGGGACCAACAAGCCTTGGCAACAGCAACCCATGCAGTCAGGGAAAAGATGCTTCGGTGAGGACCAGCAAGGTCCTCGGGACTCCCCAAGTGAAGGAGTGTCAGAGCGATTGTATAGCATTACAACGCGAGGCTTACCACGGTTGCCATTACAACGCAGTTTTTACAACTCAAGTTGTTACAACGACTTGCGCTGTAAGCGCTGGATAGTGGAATAGTTTGATTTTCTATTCCAACTCCAGCCCACGTTACAGTAGGGAAGGTGTTGGAATAGAAAATAAAACTATTTCCTATCCAACAGCGCCCTCCAGCGCAAGTCCTTGTAACGACTTGCGTTATAATAGCAGTGTTGTAATGGTAGCGCGTGGTAATACCCGCGTTGTAAAGGATGTTCTCCGTCAGAGCACGTCTGGAGCAACTATGTAAGCCCTTTGAAAGCTAAAGTTCCCTTCTCAGGGACCCACAGGTTGACGGACCAGTGATCGCGAAGGGACCTTGAGAGAAATCAGAAAATACCAGCCCACGGAACACTCGTGGAGTGTAGGTTTTTTAATCTTTGGTGGAATCACGACTTGGGGTGGGACTACAAGTAGCCCAAAGCACAGCCTCAGCGATTTCCAAAAAGCATATGCTGCTGCAAATGATCACGGTGTCCAGGGGTACAGGTTATATGGTCCCCAGGAGGGCTACGGGTCTCAGGTTTGCTGAGAGCACTGATTGGCCTCGGGGAAGCTTAGGAACCCACCTCCTGTGTTGCAAAATCTTCAGAGTCCTTCAGAAGCTGCGTAGATGCAAACCAGATATATGTGTTGAAGTGCCTGCTTTGCAGGGGAGTAACTCCAAGGGAGATTCTTCAGTTTTCCAGCAAAGCGTAGATCGTCGAAGGATACTTGGTTTCTGTAGCAGAGTTTCGTCCAGGTAAAACTCTACAGTCCTGTAGCCAGAGGTTCCAACTTCATACCCTAGGAAGAGGTGGGACAAACTCTGGGGACCCACCTATGGGAGGGACAGGACAGAGGGGTGGCTACACCCATGTTCTTTGTCCAGTTTTGCGCCAGAGCAGGGACTGACAACACCTGCAACCAGTTTGAGCTGGACTAAGCACAAGGACACCAAATGTGCCCCTAGTGCAGACATCAAAGCACTCTTGGAGTGCACCCACCCAGCCCCAGTACACTTAAGCCTGTCTGGGAGGTGGTCACACCTCGCTGTGACAGGAAACCTATTGTACAACTTCCCCTGCCGGACTTTCGTCCAGCAACAGGAGGGCAGACGCATGTCTGTGGTTGGCAGCATCCAGTTAGTGATGCCAGGGTTCTGCGAAGCTGGTACCAGGTGTACTGGTGTAGTCATATTTCTCCCTCTAGTAGGGTGGAATCATACCTCCCACACCAGTTACTGGTGTGGAGGTATGATTCCAAGGTGTTTAACACCAAACAAGACATGTTTCCATGCAGCCGTTTTATACTTAGCATTTACCACAAGGTTATAATGCACTTAAGAGTATATGGTTGGCTGCATCACAAACAACCCCGGAATAGAAGTTCTGAAGGCTGCAGAGAGGCTCTGCTCATGCAGTTGCATCCTCTCATATAAACCCAGCACCCTGCCTTCAGGATTGATAAGACATGCCATAGGGGTGACTGATAGGTTTATGTGTGCTGTGATATGGTTAGATATAGTGAACCTATATCTAAGTAAGGGGTGCATACACCACCTTACACAGGCTGCTGTAGCAGACCTGTTGTGTCATTTTCAATGGTCTCCCAGGGGTGGCATAATACATGCTGAAGCCCCTGAGAGGCCTATGGGATACCTATGCCCTGGGTATATAGTATACCATATACTAGGGACTTATAAGGGTACCCAAGAATCCAATCTGTGGTGTACCTAAAGTATGTGCAATCAATTTAGAGAGAAAGCAGCTAGGCTGGGGTCCAAGATAGCAGGATCCCAGCCAGACCTTGTTGAAAATAGTGAAACATCAGCAAAAAGTGGGGGTAACTATAAGAAGCAGATCCTACTCTCCTACAGGACTTATCTCAACAGGTACTCGGTACACAGTCTAAATATCGATTCCTAATTGTCGACCTACACAAAAATCGAGTTGGAAATATCGAAGGTACAGAATTTCGATGTCAAGAATATCTTTGGACAGAATATCAACCCTAAGGTAAGTAATATCGAATTTATTTATATCGATGTAAGTAATATCGAAGTTAGTAATATTGATAGCATATATATCGATGTAACTAATTTCGATGTTACTAATATCGATATTGTTATTATTTTATGTATTTAATTATGTATGTGTAATATGATTTTGTTAAGTATTTTAATTTTTTTTAATTATATGTGTATTATTTTTATATATTAATAATGTTATTTTTAAGTAAATGTTATGTTTTAGTACCGGAGCGGGTTGTGGGTTTATGGGGGAACAGGGTGGGAAGTAATTTAAATATACTAAATTACTTAGTAATTTTTAGGAATTATAAATACATTTTAATTAATTTGTGTTGTGGGTTTATAGGGGAATTATAGGGGAATTGGGTGGGTAGTAATTTAATTGTAATTAATTAATGATTTATATTTTTTTGTTATGGATAATTATTTTATTTATAACTAATTATTAATTGGCAATTAATTATTTAAATTGATAATTTTTTTAAAATTGGGAATTAATGTTTTTAATTGTTATTTAATTTTGTTAATTGATAATTCATGTTTGTAATTGGGAAATAATTTTTGTAATTGGTAATTTATTATTTAATTTGTTAATCATTTTGTTATTTGGCAATTATTCTTTTTAATTGGTAATTATTTTTATTAATTGGAAAATATTTGTAATTCATTGGTAATTAATGTTTTATAAAAAGTATTATTTGGTATAAAAAATCATTTTATTGTTTAATAATTTTTAAATGTGAAATAATTTTAAATATTATTTTTTTGTAATGAAAAATATTTTTTTGTTTAATATTTATTATTTGGTGAGTAATATTTATGAATTAATATTTATTGGTATTTGTTAATGTATTGTTAATGAATTATTCAAATGTAATTGCTTTTAATAATTATTAATTGTTTGTAAATGATGTGGATTTATTTTAAAATTATATCATACATTATTTTAAAATAAAAATTATTTATAAGTATGTTATATTTAAATTCTACGCTATCCAAGGTTTTCCCTACTGTTGCACCCTCTGGAGTTGGAATAGTAATTTTTACCCCTTTGCTATCCAACGCTTTCAGTACTGTTGCCCTCTCTGGAGTGGAAATAGTAATTTTTACCCTTACGCTCGCCAACGCTTTCCCTACTGTTTCACTCTCTGGAGTGGGAATAGTAATTTTTACCCCTACGCTATCCAACACTTTCCCTACTGTTGCACCCTCTGGAGTTGGAATAGTAATTTTTACCCACCCGCTATCCAACGCTTACCCTACTGTTGGACTCTCTGGAGTGGGAACAGTTATTATTACCCACCCTCTATCCAACGCTTTCCCTACTGTTGCACTCTCTGGAGTGGGGTAAGTAATTTTTACCCCTACGCTATCCAACGCTTTCCCTACTGTTGCACTCTCTGGAGTGGGAATAGTAATTTTTACCCCTACACTATCCAACGTTTTCCCTGCTGTTACACTCTCTGGAGTTGGAATAGTATTTTTACCCCTACGCTATCCAACGCTTTCCCTACTGTTCCACTCTCTGAAGTGGGAATAGTAATTTTTACCCACCCGCTATCCAATGCTTTCCTTACTGTTGCACTCTCTGGAGTGGGAATAGTAATGTTTACCCCTACGCTATCCAATGCTTTCCCTACTGTTGCACTATCTGGAGTGGGAATAGTAATTTTTACCGCTACACTATCCAACGTTTTCCCTGCTGTTTCACTCTCTGGAGTTGGAATAGTAATTTTACCCCTACGCTATCCAACGCTTTCCCCACTGTTGCACTCTCTGGAGTGGCAATAGTAATTTTTACCCCTATGCTATCCAACGCTTTCCCTACTGTTGCACTCTCTGGAGTGGGAATAGTAATTTTTACCCTTACGCTATCCAACGCTTTCCCTACTGTTGCACTCTCTGGAGTGGGAATAGTCATTTTTACCGCTACACTATCCAACGTTTTCCCTGCTGTTTCACTCTCTGGAGTTGGAATAGTAATTTTACCCCTACGCTATCCAACGCTTTCCCCACTGTTGCACTCTCTGGAGTGGCAATAGTAATTTTTACCCCTATGCTATCCAACGCTTTCCCTACTGTTGCACTCTCTGGAGTGGGAATAGTAATTTTTACCCTTACGCTATCCAACGCTTTCCCTACTGTTGCACTCTCTGGAGTGGGAATAGTCATTTTTACCCCTACGCTATCCAAAGCTTACCCTATTGTTGCACTCTCTGGAGTGGGAATAGGAATTTTTACCCACCCGCTATCCAACGCTTTCCCTACTGTTGCACTCTCTGGAGTAGGAATAGTAATGTTTACCCCTACACTATCCAATGCTTTCCCTACTGTTGCACTATCTGGAGTGGGAATAGTAATTTTACATTCTACGCTATCCAATGTTTTCATTACTGTAGTTTTTTTTGGACTTTAAATAGTAGTTTTATTTATTTATGTATTTAATATTTTTTGTATAATTTTATATAATGTATTTAATTAAGTTTACAAATATTGAAAGTATATTTAATTTTATTATATTTATTAAATATAATTGTTTATTTTTATTTATGTTATTATTTTATGTGTGTAGATATTTTTGTAATGTATAGTATATTTTAATAATGTATAAGTAATTAAAATAATTAATAATATTTATTATTAAGTAAGTATATATTATATGTTATGTTTATTTTTAATAACAGATTTATTATTCAATATGTATTATTTAATAATTTTAATAATTATTAAATATGTTTACATTAGTTTATTTTATTTATAAGTATTATTTACTTTATTTTACTTTTTATTTTTTACAGAAAAAAACCCAATATTTTTAATTACTATATTTTTAACATCTATATTTTGGTTTCGATATTTTTATACTTACCATGTTGTAGATAGGGTGTCGATATACTTCTAAAAAACAAAACAAGTATGTGGAGGGTTAAGGGGAATATTTAATGACCCGTCTGCTCATACCCCTATATACGATATACAACACACAACAGAGCAGACCAGGTCTGAAAAAAGTGTGTAAATGTACTGGCGAAGGTGCAAAAAATGGATGCATGTATGAACATATGATGCTGAGGATCACTGACTAGATGAATCCCATCAGACCACCCATTATGGTGGAATTTACGTCATGTGGGATATTACTGATCATTCCAAAACACAACCGACCTTGTAGTGCCGATATGGAAATGGATGTCAGGAAACTAGCCGTGATATTCATCTTGAAGTGATATTTACTAAAGTGCAGTGCCTATGTGACAGTAGTGAAATAAAATAAAATTGACTACACGGGCGTTGTAAAATATTCAAACCGCGCTCCATGTGTCAAGAGTTAAAAACACGCCGAGTAATAAGATTACCCTATGGCGTTGTGCAAATCGGTCGACATGTTTCAGCCCATGGGGCATTGCCCCGGCTTTCTTCAGGACCATAACCAGAAATGCTACTGCAACTATGAGTGAAGTGTTACATCAACAACAGACAATGTACTCAGAAATAGGTACATATCTACCAGGAACCATCACATTTGAATGCCCACTGGAAGGAAAGGAGAACATCTTCTTCCTAAAAAATAAAAATTGTTTTACAACAACACCATCTATCAACTATACATCCATATAAATACACACAGGCCGCACAGACAGAACACACTTGCATGAATGATTCGCATTCAGCGTGATATGAAAAGCTTAATAGCTAAAACAACATGAGGCATTTCCTCATGGTGCTACTCACCCAGCTTTGTGTGGGTGAAGACCTCACCTCACCCGGCAACCGTTTGGGAGTATGAGGCCCCGCTCTATAGTGTAGAAAAAACGAAACCATGAGTGCACAGCTCTATAGTATCCAAGCCAATTGCTCTACACCCAAACCCAACAGACGTGTGATAGTACCCCCACTGTTCACCCATACAAAACCTACATTAATGTCCAAAGGACGTTTGGAAGACACAAATGCTATAGTGCCCTTAGTATCATAGGGCACAGAAAAATAGGGCACGGAAAAATACTCTTGTTGACCTCTGAGTGTGTTCTTAATAGGTCATGAGAAACTGTCTAGAAACACAGTATAAAGTTATATGTGCCCCTAGAACTAGTAATAGGGACTGTCCATAGTAAAGGGCTCCTCAAAAACATAGAACAACAAAGTCCTCAGTAAGACCTTGAGTCTAATGGGCCTGAAGGGCCGTCCGAGACTCGACTACACGAGGTGCCTCGACTAAACCACTAATTAAGGGTTAACTACAGTGAGAAAAAGCCAACAGGAGACTAACCTGTCCGTCGGTGCCTCTGATGGTAAAACGAGCGGAAGTGGAGGTATTGGTCAGACCGCCCATCACACTTTGGTAACCGCCGGTAATTGAATCCAGTGGCAGTAATGGCCATTGAGAATCAACAGACTGTAGACGACGGCGTGAAAAAAGAGACACTGCTCATGCGTGCATGCGCAATAGCCTCAAACAGACTGTAGGCGCCAGCGTGAGCGGAGAGACACTGATCTTGCGCACACGCGCTGTAATGTCAATCCCCCGAGAGATGACGTGTGTTTCTTTTTATCTATTGTTTATTTAACGCACCGTGAGGGGATTTGTAAAAGCTTTAGTCTTACGGGTGCTAATGGGTTGAAAAAGACCCGAATGTCCTGGGAATGCTGATCAGATTGAAGAGCATATTATGGGTATAGTAGTTCCTTTGGTCTCAAGACCACCCAAGATTGATATGCATGCCAGGTTACAAGACACAATAAACGTGTCATACGCCCAATGCTTATTCACACGGGGAAGGGTTTAACTGAGGTATCTCGTATGGAGTGCTCGTGGTGTGAAGAGACTAAGCCCCGAAGCAGAAAATAAATGATGGGTGTGATGGTGTGATGGTGTGATGGGCGGTCTGACCAATACCTCCACTTCCGCTCGTTTTACCATCAGAGGCACCGACGGACAGGTTAGTCTCCTGTTGGCTTTTTCTCGCTGTAGTTAACCCTTAATTAGTGGTTTAGTCGAGGCACCTCGTGTAGTCGAGTCTCGGACGGCCCTTCAGGCCCATTAGACTCAAGGTCTTACCGAGGACTTTGTTGTTCTATGTTTTTGAGGAGCCCTTTACTATGGACAGTCCCTATTACTAGTTCTAGGGGCACATATAACTTTATACTGTGTTTCTAGACAGTTTCTCATGACCTATTAAGAACACACTCAGAGGTCAACAAGAGTATTTTTCCGTGCCCTATTTTTCCGTGCCCTATGATACTAAGGGCACTATAGCATCTGTGTCTTCCAAACGTCCTTTGGACATTAATGTAGGTTTTGTAAGGGTGAACAGTGGGGGTACTATCACACGTCTGTTGGGTTTGGGTGTAGAGCAATTGGCTTGGATACTATAGAGCTGTGCACTCATGGTTTCCTTTTTTCTACACTATAGAGCGGGGCCTCATACTCCCGAGCGGTTGCGGGTGAGGTGAGGTCTTCACCCACACAAAGCTGGGTGAGTAGCACCATGAGGAAATGCCTCATGTTGTTTTAGCTATTAAGCTTTTCATATCACGCTGAATGCGAATCATTCATGCAAGTGTGTTCTGTCTGTGCGGCCTGTGTGTATTTATATGGATGTATAGTTGATAGATGGTGTTGTTGTAAAACAATTTTTGTTTTTTAGGAAGAAGATGTTCTCCTTTCCTTCCAGTGGGCATTCAAATGTGATGGTTCCTGGTAGATATGTACCTATTTCTTAGTACATTGTCTGTTGTTGATGTAACACTTCACTCATAGTTGCAGTAGCATTTCTGGTTATGGTCCTGAAGAAAGCCGGGGCAATGCCCCATGGGCTGAAACATGTCGACCGATTTGCACAACGCCATAGGGTAATCTTATTACTCGGCGTGTTTTTAACTCTTGACACATGGAGCGCGGTTTGAATATTTTACAACGCCCGTGTAGTCAATTTTATTTTATTTCACTACTGTCACATAGGCACTGCACTTTAGTAAATATCACTTCAAGATGAATATCACGGCTAGTTTCCTGACATCCATTTCCATATTGGCACTACAAGGTCGGTTGTGTTTTGGAATGATCAGTAATATCCCACATGACGTAAATTCCACCATAATGGGTGGTCTGATGGGATTCATCTAGTCAGTGATCCTCAGCATCATATGTTCATACATGCATCCATTTTTTGCACCTTCGCCAGTACAGTTACACACTTTTTTCAGACCTGGTCTGCTCTGTTGTGTGTTGTATATCGTATATAGGGGTATGAGCAGACAGGTCATTAAATATTCCCCTTGACCCTCCACATACTTGTTTTGTTTTTTAGAATTAAGAGCAACTGTCCAGTTGCGGGTCTTTTTTGAATGGATGCAACGCACTTCTGGTTGCATCCGCCAAGCTCACCCAACATAATTGTGTATGTTACCCTTCTGATAGCCCATTCTAACACCTACCTTCTTTGACACTTGAGATAATTACGAACCCTCCAAAATCATAAGCATAATGATCCTGTACATGGGCCACTTTGCGTTTCATCTAGATAGCGACCCTTCAGGATGTCACTACTGGTTTCGAATTTGAGGCACAGTCTTCTTTACGATAAACAGTTTGCAGCGGATGTCACACTTCACCTTTGAGTGACTCTGCATAGATCATTTATTTTCTGCTTCGGGGCTTAGTCTCTTCACACCACGAGCACTCCATACGAGATACCTCAGTTAAACCCTTCCCCGTGTGAATAAGCATTGGGCGTATGACACGTTTATTGTGTCTTGTAACCTGGCATGCATATCAATCTTGGGTGGTCTTGAGACCAAAGGAACTACTATACCCATAATATGCTCTTCAATCTGATCAGCATTCCCAGGACATTCGGGTCTTTTTCAACCCATTAGCACCCGTAAGACTAAAGCTTTTACAAATCCCCTCACGGTGCGTTAAATAAACAATAGATAAAAAGAAACACACGTCATCTCTCGGGGGATTGACATTACAGCGCGTGTGCGCAAGAGCAGTGTCTCTCCGCTCACGCTGGCGCCTACAGTCTGTTTGAGGCTATTGCGCATGCACGCATGAGCAGTGTCTCTTTTTTCACGCCGTCGTCTACAGTCTGTTGATTCTCAATGGCCATTACTGCCACTGGATTCAATTACCGGCGGTTACAAAAGTGTGATGGGCGGTCTGACCAATACCTCCACTTCCGCTCGTTTTAGCATCAGAGGCACCGACGGACAGGTTAGTCTCCTGTTGGCTTTTTCTCGCTGTAGTTAACCCTTAATTAGTGGTTTAGTCGAGGCACCTCGTGTAGTCGAGTCTCGGACGGCCCTTCAGGCCCATTAGACTCAAGGTCTTACCGAGGACTTTGTTGTTCTATGTTTTTGAGGAGCCCTTTACTATGGACAGTCCCTTTTACTAGTTCTAGGGGCACATATAACTTTATACTGTGTTTCTAGACAGTTTCTCATGACCTATTAAGAACACACTCAGAGGTCAACAAGAGTATTTTTCCGTGCCCTATTTTTCCGTGCCCTATGATACTAAGGGCACTATAGCATTTGTGTCTTCCAAACGTCCTTTGGACATTAATGTAGGTTTTGTAAGCGTGAACAGTGGGGGTACTATCACACGTCTGTTGGGTTCGGGTGTAGAGCAATTGGCTTGGATACTATAGAGCTGTGCACTCATGGTTTCCTTTTTTCTACACTATAGAGCGGGGCCTCATACTCCCGAGCGGTTGCCGGGTGAGGTGAGGTCTTCACCCACACAAAGCTGGGTGAGTAGCACCATGAGGAAATGCCTCATGTTGTTTTAGCTATTAAGCTTTTCATATCACGCTGAATGCGAATCATTCATGCAAGTGTGTTCTGTCTGTGCGGCCTGTGTGTATTTATATGGATGTATAGTTGATAGATGGTGTTGTTGTAAAACAATTTTTGTTTTTTAGGAAGAAGATGTTCTCCTTTCCTTCCAGTGGGCATTCAAATGTGATGGTTCCTGGTAGATATGTACCTATTTCTTAGTACATTGTCTGTTGTTGATGTAACACTTCACTCATAGTTGCAGTAGCATTTCTGGTTATGGTCCTGAAGAAAGCCGGGGCAATGCCCCATGGGCTGAAACATGTCGACCGATTTGCACAACGCCATAGGGTAATCTTATTACTCGGCGTGTTTTTAACTCTTGACACATGGAGCACGGTTTGAATATTTTACAACGCCTGTGTAGTCAATTTTATTTTATTTCACTACTGTCACATAGGCACTGCACTTTAGTAAATATCACTTCAAGATGAATATCACGGCTAGTTTCCTGACATCCATTTCCATATCGGCACTACAAGGTCGGTTGTGTTTTGGAATGATCAGTAATATCCCACATGACGTAAATTCCACCATAATGGGTGGTCTGATGGGATTCATCTAGTCAGTGATCCTCAGCATCATATGTTCATACATGCATCCATTTTTTGCACCTTCGCCAGTACAGTTACACACTTTTTTCAGACCTGGTCTGCTCTGTTGTGTGTTGTGTGTCGATATACTTGCCTTCAATATTCCAGCATCAATGTTTTGTAGGTCGATATTATCTCTGTCGATATTCTGTCAGAGGTTCCTGGTACTCATGTAGGAAGATAGACAAAAAGCTGAAGGCTTCCCTGACTTCCATGTCTGTTGTTTTCACCCTCTTTGAAAGGGTGGGCATCAACATTGTTGGGCCCTTTGACCCCAAGACTGCCCTAGGCAACAGGTTTATCCTGCTTTTTGGTGGATCATGCCACTAGTTATCCGGCGGCCATACCTCTGAGGACCGGGACTGCACCTGCAGTAGCTAGGTCCCTGATGGGAATTTTCACCAGCGGGAGTTTCAGAAAGGAAGTGGTTTTGACAGGTGCATCAACTGCATGTCTGCGAATATAAAGTGCATGCTGGATGAGTGTAGGGTAACTTACAATTTCTCTACCCCCTATAACCCTCAAACTAATGGGCTTGTTGAAAGGTTCAACAAGACCCTGAAAGGCATCATTATGGGCCTGCCTGAGCCCATGAGGAAGTGGGTGTCTTCTTACCATGCCTGTTCTTCACCTACAGAGAGGTGCCACAGAATGGAGTTATGTTCATCCCTTTTGAACTCCTCTATGGCAGCCCTGCAAGGGGACCTCTTAGTCTGGTTAAGGAGGGATAGGAGCAAGCGCCCAAGAACACCCCCACCTCCAGCATGTGGTCAGTTACATGCTAGTCTTCTGGTAGATGCAAAGTACTGGACAAAAGGGTTCTGAGTACCTAGAAGTTAGCAAGTTAGCCAGGAGGTCATGAAACTCTGGTACAACCAGAAGGCTATTCTGGAGTGTCAGCCTGGCTAGAAAGTGTGGGCAATGAGCTAGTGGAGCCCTGGGCCCTCCAAGACAGTTGGACAGGGCCCTAGGAGGTGAAAGAGAAGAAGGTGGAGTCCACCTACCTGGTGGACCTCAAGATCCCCAGAAACCTTCTAAGTGCCCTCCATATCAATTGTCTCAAGCCAAACTAAGAGGTCTGAGATCACCATTCTGCTGGAGTCAGATGATGGAGTGGAGGAGGAGAGTGGATCTCTCCCTGACTGCCTATCATCTAAGGAGAAAGATGGGTCAGTGGAACTTGTCAATCTCTCTTCTACCATTAGACCAGACTGCAAAGGGGCTGTCACCAGTTGTTGGGACTGTTTGTGTCCCTGTTCTCCCTCACACCTGGACTTACACACCAGTGTACCCATCATATAAACACTGGTGACATTCCACCTGTCAAAAACAAGATGCACAGATTGTCAGACATGATGAAGGCCAGCATTAAGGAGTAAGTCTCAATGGTGCTGGAGTTGGGAGTGACTGAGCACTCCAGCATTCCCTGGTCAAGCCCTGTGGTGTCAAAAAAGGGTAAGGCTGTCGGCCTGTTTCACGATTGCCCGGCGTTAACCGCCTCTATACCATTCTGGTTACCAAACAAAGAGACAGGCGCTGGAGACTGGAAGGCAGGAAACAGAGGTTTTTATTCCGACGGAGCAGAACACATCAGATCAGACAACAAGGTATCGAGGTGCTCTCACAGCCTCTCTGAGGCCTGGCCTCTTATACACTGGTTTATGCCATGTGACCTTTCTTTATTACAATCAAGACATTGTGAAGTAAGGAAAAAGACATCCCCGTAATCCTCGTGTCAATCCCACCCCCACATGCCTCCACAATAGAGGTCCTCAACCTGCTGATAAGAGGAGGGGGTTATCACGCAGCTGAGTGTTCTGCCGATTCTTAGGATGTGTGCGCCTGATCATATCCCAGGGGGTGGGGAGGCCCTGATCAATAGTGGGTCCTTTGAAAAGGAGTGACTTCATACAATAGAGGGCAATAAAACTGCGTCTTCCGACTAGGTGAAGGCCTGGGACCTCGTGCGGCCGGTCGGATTCAGAGGAAAGGGTCATCAAAGGAGAAGTATTCATGAGGGGAATGGTCTGGGCGGACAAACAAGCGCGGAGCTTATCAACAGAGGGGTATTCATGAAAGGAGAGGAGGTGTTGGTCAGGCGCGGGTGCGACTCCCAAGGACAGGGTCATGCGGACTTGTGCATGTGAGGGAGGGGGCAGCCAGGGTGCGCGGAGGACGCTCGCAGGGTCAGGGGAGCGCGCTGGCGATCGATCGTGAACAGGGAGACCATGGTACCCCAAAATGACTGCCGTGCAGGTTATACGTGGGTGACAAGCTGGCGCAGATGATGTTCAGTTCGTAAACTTAAATTTCCACAGTGGTGCTGGTGCCCCAGGCCACCCCACTGGGCGCCACTCCAAACTTCGGTACCGAGTGAACAACAGGGGCCTCAGCAGGTCATCCTGTACAGGAGCAATGAGGTCCTGCATGTTTCTCTGACATACTCTCTCCTCAGGGAGATGAATTCCACCTCATCCCAATGTAGTACAGTGGCGTGCCAATGGGGAATCCCTGGACGGAAGGATGCCTTACAGTGCATTATGAGCAGCTGCCTAGGCTAGAAGGAGAGCTAGGTGGGTGTAAATCCCTAGAATGCAACATTCTAGTGGGCATAGCTCTTGGCAGTCAGAGACAGATGTTAGGACATTGGTGATTTCGCTCCAGAAAGTGACGGCTGCTGGCAGTCCCGGAATATATATCTGATGTCTGCTCCAGGAGCAAGACAACGATCCCAGGAGAATAGTATGTAGATGTGGGAGAAAAAGTTAAGGCCTTGTGGTAGCTATTATGGGCTATAGGCAACCATTTATTAGGTTGTTTTATGAGTGGAGATTTGAACAGGAAGGTTATACGAACTAGATGTACAACATGCTGCTGCAGTGGGTGCCCCACTTCATGCAAGAATCTGCCGGCCAACCAGCAGGAGGACTACTGTTGTTGCGCTGCTAAATAGTAGTGTTCAAAATCTGGGACACTGAGTCCTTTGTAGTCCAGAGTTGAGGTTCAACTTGGATAAAGCTCCCCTGCTCCAGCTGCTAGTCCAAATCATGTCCCCCATCATGCCATCCACTGTACGGAAACTTGCTTATTTGCTCCTGAAGAGGCAAATGAATGTAGTAGAGTAGTCTCAGCAACATAATCATTTTAGTGAGGGCCACATGCACTGGGACAAGAGAAGGGACTTCCAGAATTTGATGTGTGCCTTAAGTGAGGACATTGCTCATCGTAAATTCCCATGGAACATGTCAGTGTTTGAGTGGTATATATTATAATGCCAAGATATTTAAAGGTTGAATCCTCCCATTAAACCTGATGTCCATCCACTTCTATGTCATGTCTGGAGCAGTTGGAACTTAGCAGGCATGTTTTGGACCAATGATCTCCTATTTCAAAGGCTCTTTTGAAAAGTGTCTGGTACCCGTGCTATAGATGACACACCCTTGGATGTCTCTGGTTTAACTCAGCAATTCAGCATATATAGTGATGGTCCGTGAGTTTAATTACTCAGGGAGTTGCCATTCCAGACATAGTCAACCCCAGTGCATAGAGCTAGGGGTTCCATTGTCAGTGTAATTAGCAAGAGCAAAAGGAAACACACTAGAACTGTGCCACTTTTTATGGTGAAAGAGTCCCAGATAAGCTCGCCCGTTCTGGCCCTAGCGATAATAGGTTCCTCTGTCACCTTTTCAAAGCACTGCATCATAGGCCCAGCATTGCCCCTTATACTTTTTCCACCACATTCAGGGTTTTCCACTGGCTTCCCATTCTCATGTTTTCAGAACTCCTGGTGGCATAATTCTCTCATATGTGCTGCCCTTTCACCAGTGCTTTCTCTAATAATTCATGGACTATCCTTATCAGATCTTTGAAGTTTTCTGGACTATACCCTCTTAATCCAACATCCCTTTACTGGGAAGATCCCTTCTTTTCATCGATGGCTCATAGGAGATCTGGAGTCTCTTTAAGATGTGATGAACAGTACAGAAACTGGACCTCTGCTCCCAGCCTGCTTGTCCTCGCATTATATACTTTCCAGTTACTTAGATATCAGGCCATCATCTAGTTGCCAGAACCTTTTATGGGTAATCTATTCTGGATATACCTCAGCCACTGGTTCTTAGAAGCTGGACTGCTCGTCTAAGAAAGCTTCTTTGGAGAGTGCATTGGTATCTGTCTTTTTAATTCAAGTTTCTGTAACTAGACAGTCCCTTTGACATACAGACCACCAGGTCAAAGGTTTACACGTGTGGAGCCATTAGAGGCTCCAGCAGTGTAAACCTGGTACTCCTCTGACTCTAAGTATACCAGGGTAAACACAAGTTTGTTGGGGTGGAAGCTCAGCTGATTAGTAAGACCTAAAGTGTAGAATGCTTTGAATGTTTCTGCAGGGCTTTACCAGTGTGATTCTGTCAGAGCAGCACATGAAAACTGAGTTTACATCTGGATGTGACCATGTTCACTAAACCAGAACACTTAAATGTGATCAATGTTTAGTCTCAAGAACTCAGGTTACCTATGATAGACTTTGTAAAGATGGTGGAGAAGCTTTAGAATAAAAGAATACGGTAGGGTGTTCCCTCAGTTGGTGTGTGGGCATTAGTTATTTTAATGGTGATCATTTGTAGGTAATTAAGGAGATGACTTCACCTGTCCTAGAATCAGTACAGTTAGGTGAAGTGGAAGCACTTAGCATCAGATAGGGAAGTAACTTAGATGGGACTCCAGGACTGTCCGAATGAAGGGTATTAGTGCGAAATCAACCCCCCATTGCCACCTGAGAACTGCTTTGTAGATAAGAAGTCAGGCCAATAATTCCTACTTTGGTGGGAAAATGGGTGCTACTTTTCAGGTTACCAGAAGATGATCCATGGCTGTGCCTAGTGCATAGACACCAAGGGGGAATGGTTGGAGCCTGAATGGTTCCATGAATGCTACGAAAGGTTTGTAGAATCGTACATTATGCCCTATATATAAACACACTGCTGCTTCCACCCCAGTGAGTGGGCCACTCTATATTTTGTCATACAATCAAGGTTCACTTATGATAGTGGTTCCACCGTATTGTAAGAAAGTATACAAAATTCTACATAGTTTTGCCTGGAAAAAGCATTTAACCCCTTCGATGCTGCCGCGATTCTCCTGGTGTGCTGTAAACAGCACGAACAGGGGCGGGCCGTGACGAACCCCAGCCGTCATGAGCACACGAGCACCGTAGTGCATGACGGCTGGGGTTCGTCATGAGCATGGAAGGGGTTAATGAACAAAATACACAAATGATGGTGGATTGTGGAGCAATTTTGACAACTTTTTTGTGTTGTATCGATTTTTTGTTGTGGGACATAAACACTTATCTAAGAAATAGACAATAGAAGTGTGGAGTGGGTCTAATACACTATTGAGATCAATTTACGAGTTTTGTGACCTAACATTTAGGATAATTGAAATCTTAATTGATGGATTTTCCAAGCTTTTATGGTGTTTTAAATGATGCAACATTTCACACTTTAGTTGAAAGCTTAGGTTCTATGTTTTATTCCTCTGCTGCCATTTCAAGCAAGAAAGCTTATGGTCCAGGCGCTTATTCTGTCACGCCTGGACTATGGAAACGCCCTTTATTTGGGCGCCCCATGTTCAGTCCTGGCAAAACTTCAAACTGTGCAGAACTGTGATGCAAGGATTTTTCTGGGGATCCCGAAGCTGCATTCGGCTAAACCAGCCTTGAGGTCTCTCCATTGGCTTCATGTCCAGGAGAGAGTCTTTTTTAAGGCCTTGTGTATTGTTGATCAGTGGGAAAGAACCACCCATCATATCCCCTCTGGTCCAGCCCTACAGAGCTAACAGACGGTTGTGCTCAGATGAGCTCCAACTGGCCTCGGTTCCCAGAATTAAGAGGGCCAGAAGTGGCGGTTGGCTCTTCTCTTATAATGCCGCCAAACTCTGGAACGCCTTCCCTCTTCAGATAAGAAAGGAACCCAGTCATCTGGCCTTCCGTAAGGCTCTGAAAACATGGTTCTTCCCCAAATAATCACAAAGTAGTTTCAGCTGTCCTGCTCAGCACTGCGTTGCCTTCGTGTAGCCATGCGCTTTAAAAATGTTGTTTCATTCATTCATTCATTCATTCATTCATTCGTTCATTCATTCCCTACTTAAGTAAAGAGAGCATCTGGGGCCATATTACATAAGTGCCCTGAGGGCGCAACAGGCGTGTGCGGCCCCTTCTGTAATACTGATAGTGCTGGTGCACGTAAAGCGCCAGCCTTATCTTCAGGGGGCATTCCCTCATTTGCATGGGGCATGCCCTATGCAAATGAGGGAATCCCTTTGCCTCTGCGCCCATGCCATATTACAGACACAAGCGCAGAGGCAAAGAAGCTCTCAGGGGGTGTACTAACAGTGCGCCACCTAAGGTGGCACACTGTCAGTGCCGGACTGGCCATAGCGGGCACCGGGCAATCCCCCGTTGCGCTGCACGGGTTGGGACCGGTTTTGGGCCCCTGAGGGCCGTTTTTTGTTACAGGGCCGTTTTTGCAGCATAGCTACAAAATCGGCCCTGTACCAATATCGGCTGAAAACCAGCCCCGGCAACGAGCTCAGCGGCACCTCCAACCCCCCGAGTGGGGAGGGGGTGGGGGGCGCAGCCGAGCACTTTGCCAGGGCCTGTTGTGGTTCCCACTCCGGCCCTGAGTGCGTCCCCTGAGAACAGCCCTCTTGAGGTAATAAAGGGGTTCCCATGGACCCCCAGGCATTCCCTTGAAGGCAGGTGCAGTCACTGACTGCTCCTGACTGCTCCTGCCTGCAAGGGGATCAATAATCCCCTTTAAAAGTGCAGGCAGGTTGCCGCCTGCACTTTGAAAACACGGAGTGTCTTCAAAGCATCACATGAATGTGCTGTCCCGAGTGAAGCACAACTTCACAGCTGGCGTAGGGGCAGCACATTCCTTGTAATAGGGCGCAGTGTCCCTGTTTGCGCCTGGCACACCTGTTTTAAGGTGCGGAAGGCGCAAACAGGGAAAGTGCGCCCTTTACATAATAGGGCGCCTGGAGCACATCTTTGAAACTATAGAGTAAGCCTGCATCAAAACTCACTCAAAGGTATTACATTACAGTTATCTTTTATAGTTCTGTACTCCTCTAATTTTTCTTTCCTCTCGCAGTGGTCACGAGGACCGACCATCAAAAGCAGCTGACGAATCCAAGGTTTAGAAATGAATGTGACTCCAACAATTCATCAGGTATACCTACAACGTGATTCTTCATCTTCTTATAAAACTTTGTTTGAATATTGTCAAATAATCATAAAAGTACAAGTAAAAAGAGATAACATTAATTCAAAGTATACGAGAGTTTAAATCTAATAAAAATGTGGGAAATCACATTAAGAAAAACATTAGAAGCTTAGTAAGTAACAGGATTAAAATATTTGCATGTTTCCAGGAGCAATTTAAGTCGCTGTTCGAGGTGTTGTATCTCCTATATAGTTGATAGCTGGGTCTAAATCAACTAAAACAATTAGTCCACCTGCACCCACAAATGTAGGACCTCATGGGTGCAGATTTACTTAACTTCAGAATGCATACAAGTTTTATAGGAGTGTGACTTTCTAGAAGCCAGTGACTGGACAGGTGTCCCGACATTCTACTAGAAAATGTGTGTGAGCTCAATGTTTGGACGTGCAAATATGCAAGCATATATTTTTAAACACAAGAAATGAATCAGTTTTAATGCACTTGTAACTTTATTTGTTTTATATATATGTTGAAAAATATTTTTCCATGAACAGAATCCCTTTGCTATACAACCACCACCAAAATGTTCAGTTAAGATTTACTTTCCAATGCAAAATATTTTTTCAGCTGGAAAGTTGCCTGAAAGTAACACAAGGTAGCGAGTTACACTGCTTTGCACTATTTTGCCCCACACGGCATTCCATAAGTGGTACATGGGCGTTCCCATCATTTGACGCAAAGCCCTATCTACTAACAGTAGTAAACAAGGCTCTGCACCAAAAGAGTATAATGCCTCTTTGAGGAAGACGTTAAACATTAGAAATGTTTTTATTTCTCCAATCTTTTCTGACTTTGTATGTGTGTGGCACCCTAGAGCACACACACAAAGAGGGAAAAGTTGTAATGTTTATCTAAGCATAGTACTTTGTACTGGAAGGGAATGCTTTCACTACAAACTCCATGCTGGGTGTCTGCACACCATTGCAATATTATGCAAAGATCTGTCTGTGGTGCTATGCAGCCTGATTGTCTGCTTGTGCTAGCGTAGAGAGTAGAATCGACCTATGTTAATAGATATGGTACTCTCCTGCTCTATCCATCTCACTTAAGTCACTGCAGCCGCTTTGGTTGCTCCACTGAGTTTCATTGGTTTTTAGTCTGTCGCCCAGCATGGCATATATACAGCACATCCTCATCCTGCTTACAGAAGAATGGTCTCCTTAACGGGGTCCGGTATTCAGTGCACATAAGATCTCAGATTGTCAAAAAGCTGACATGAAAAATTAAATAATTTAGAGGTTACACTCACTCACACACACTCAATAATGCTATAGGTGCGATAACCCATCAAACCATCGTACAAGCATTGGAGTCGCACACAGATTACTTTGAAAAACGCTCAAGCTCATGAGCTATCTCACTGGCAGTGGACCTTGCAACTTGCAGGTGACAAAGGTCTAAATTTGAACATGGGTGTGGCACAGGCTCTGCTAAGGCCTAAACATCACCTGTATCCTGCCATTCCTGGCCCCTCAGTCTGACTGCAATTGACTTCCATTACATGTTTGGCGCATTAATTGAAGAGGCATGGCACTGCATTTGTGGACAGCAGCAAACTGATGTACTTATTATGTCTGAGCGCTTCACCAGTCCATCTAGTCGAAACAGGTCTGCGCAAACACTTTGAGGCCATCAGAAATGGGCCAGATTCTCTCACGCAAAGAGTGTTGTTGTGATGTATGACATGTAGTTGATTCAGCGCGACACCTTATCAGGGATCAATATCCAACAACCATACAAATGTCCCATACACATTCACCCAAATCCCTAATGCGCTGGGGGTCAAGTTTTAATGACCTGAAAATGTATTTACATCACAGGGTCATGTTTTGCATCTCTAGATACATGACTAATACCATATATCAGCCTTCTTTCCTCTCGGTCGATGCACCAACTAGTTGAGAATTGATGGTAATGATAGCACTTTATCTAACTAACTGTCTAGTCAGCTAAATAATCACAGACTTGTGGTAAGGTTAATAATGTTTATCTCAAAATGATATATGTTCATTACATACGGTCACAAATGCAAACAATGAAATTCACAAGAGAGAGAAATAAATATTATCAGCATATGCAGACCGTGTCAATCTCATCATCAATATCAAGATGCACATAAAGGAGTAGATAGATTAAGGGACATCAGTTTCAGCAAAAAATAATGCAAAACAATAATCATATTACGGAGTGGATAGATCAAGAGACATCGGTTTCAGAGACAGACATTCATTTGCAATTAATTATGCAAAGAACGTGTCAGAATAATACAAACACAAAGGATCTGTGAAATACCTCCCCCTTGGCCAAGGAGATGGTGGGGGTCCCCTGAAATAGAGTCAGGGAACAAAGATTCAGGCTCAGGAGTGGGACAGGGACAGTAACAGCTAGGCCTCTCTTTAAACCGACGGACAGCGATGCATGACCCCTCTCAAACAGCTAAGAACCAAGAGCACGACCCTCTCTTCTCATCACTAATCTAACCGCACCCCTAAAGGCACCCCAGTTATACCCTAAAACCTACATGTCCGTCCCACATCAGTTGCAACATTGTACAGGATTCAACAGTTTATTGGTGGATTCAGGAGGAGGTCTTTCACACCACTGTGACTTTATTCATTACATGGACTTGTCTATTGCTCAACCTCCCTTCCCATTACATCAACTTTGACTCGTTCTTTTTATGCAATGTTCGATACATGCACAAATATTCTCATTCTGTTTCTTCTACTATGTCTGCTTAAGTGGTCTTGGATCTCACAACTAGTCACATCTCTTGGCAGGCGAACAATAAACTCAGTGTAGTCCAACCTCGAACCTGTTCTCTTTCTCTGTGGCGCTCAGCACTTCCGTCTGTTTAGGTCATGTGTTCTTTTTCGGTCATCTTCCAACCGCTCATCTATCCAGCTAATTTAAGAATAATGGCGGCTCGTTTCGACTTACTATCGAAAATGAAAGGTAAACACTCATTAATTACACATAAATGTACTTTTCACAGTTATGCCTCCCACCTTTGCACTATTCCCTGTTATTATTTACCTAGCTGAAGCTTAAGCAGAAAGCAGCATTATTTATTATTTTTAAAGCAAGATGCGAAACAGATGTACATTACGGCCTGTTCATGCATTATTTCTTGTTTCTTTCAAAGCACAACGTGAATACGGTTTAATTTTCATGCATCATTCTTATGTTAGTGCATGCATACGCAAAAGCAGTATCCCTCGTGTTCATGTAATGTGTACATTAGTCTTTACCGTACACTGTTAGTATGTACTATGGGGCTGTCAATCCGAGCAGGTTTCTTTTTGCGAAAACCTGCTCCATCATAGTCGAGGAGTATCGTTGATGATTCTTCATTAAGTTTTAGTTACCGGTCAGCATCCATGTGAAGCAGCCCCTCCAGGAGCAGCCTGCCTGTCTCACCTCACCACATAGGCACCCAAACATTCCTTGTATCTCCATTACACCAACATTCCACTCAGAACACTCACACTGGCTGAGCAGCTAGGAGCCAGGTAACATAGAAGATGCATAATACCTAAGCAGGATATAACATATCCTTCCGCTTTTAAACAGAAACTAAAATTAAGATACTAAGTGGGAACAACTGTACACAAAAATGTTCACATGAAGGAAAATAGTTCAGAACCCAGAATGCAAGGAAAACAAAACATCTTGGGAGGAACTGAACAGTTATGAAAACAGAGAGGCTAAATAGATAGATACACAAAAAATATCCCCCATCCTCTCCCCTTAAAAACATATTCAAATGTAGAAACAATGTTAGCTAAAACATCACAAGAAAATAAACAGCTGACTAGGAAAAACTCAATAGCACTGAATGAGAAACTGATACAGATAAAGACGTGAAAATATAGCAGCCATGGGTGTGAAAGACCCAACATAAATCCCAATGCAGGACAAACAAATAACGTGTAGCCACGGGTGACACGCACCCCCAGCATTCTATCCCTAATGCAAGGGGAACCAGGGAAAAATATAGACACTAAAGAACTGCCCCCATCCCAAGATCCCTCATTTAAGGAATAGAAATATAAACTGAGAAAATGGGACTAGAACCCATTTGGACACACCTCATGTAAGGCTCAGAAAATTGCAACAATGCGACTATAACCCATAAAAATATCCCTTGTGTAAGGGTTTATTTTTATATAAACTCTGTAGATGGGACTGACACCCATTTAGCCACCACTCATGCACGGGTCAGAAAATAGTATAAATGGGACTCTAACCCATAATGACATCCCTCATGAAAGGGTTTGAAGTGTACAGATTAACCACAGGACTAATACCCATTCCCATCCCTCATATAGGGAGTGTAACATGCAATGTAAATAAAGACAACATCTACCCATAAAACTATCCCTCAAGTAATGGTGTATAAAAGTCAAACAAAAAAATAGGTGACCACCCACTGAGACCATAGGACCTCCCTCACTTAAGGGTACCTATGAACCATGAGAAAATGGGCAAACAATACCCATTAAACAATCCCATGTAGGATTTGTGACGTGCTATGTAGCCATGTAGCACCAGAAAAGATATAAAATATAAGGTTAACAACCTCACAGACATTATCAACATGAAGTCGTATACATGTGACAAAATCGCAAAAAAATAATAATAGCCATATAATATAGCATATGTAATAGAAAGTTTTGTGAACCTTACCCCGGGTAAAAAAACTTGCAAACTAAGGGACTAAAACACATGACTATTAAAACATTTGACAACACTGAGAAAGACAAAGAATGTAAAGCTACAGAAAGTATGCGGTTCCTAATTACGAGACAAGGGAAATCCTGGGGATCCGGTTTTGCGTGCTCATGAGATGTAGGAGGACCGGGATTGCATCTCTTGAAATTTGGGGCCCTCACTCACCCGGCTGGGTGTCATGCATCATCACAGGGTTGCTCCTCATCAGGTCGGCACTGTAATACCTGACGGGCTCCCTATGAGGCTCTCTCTGGCAGAGATCTTTTATTCCAAATTGCTGTTTCGTGCTGTGGGGGTGAGGGGCCTAACCAGTGTGGATGAGTGATAGGAGGTGTGTAACCTGAAGGAAGTTAAAAACGGGTTTGTATGTACCAACGAAAACAATTTTAATCAATAGGTCTCCCAACCTGATTAAAAGATACAAAGGCACATGTCTGAGGTTATGTCTCAGGTAGGGCGCTCTACTGTGTGGTCAACATGTTTCTCACCTAGTAGTCAATCAATCTGCTGTGATTGCATGTTGGTGTCTTTTCGACTGCAGAAACATGCACATTTGTACAACATGCACATGTAACCGTTGACCATCATGCAACTGGGCCATGTGGACTTGAGGGACACTTCTTTAGGTGTCTTAATGTCAGCTGTGGGCCTATGCATGTCAAAATGGATTTAATTGATGCATTTTGACTGCATCTGTATCTGTAGTGTTGCAAGGCATTAATGGATCTGATTATAAGTGCAGCAGTCTTCCGAGCGCCGCATGCGCAGTGGCGCTACAGTAGCGTTCCACCATCTGCTGGATTACGACTTTCACAATTTTACTGGCGGTGGACTGCCGCCTGCACAAGGGAACTACCGTTCCTTTGTGCTTGTGCGGGGGAGGGCCAATACAATATGCAGAGTGGGACAGGTGCAGTCCCGCTGAGCATATTTTTAATTCCACCAATGCCATCCTTTTCATGGCAGTGAGCCCACCATGAAAAGTCTGGCAGGGGGTAAACCGAGGGGGTCCTACAGGGCCCTTATTCCCCCGCCGCAATGGGGATGCATTCAGGGAGGCACAACATGTGCCCCCCTGTCTGATTGCACCCCAAGTTCCAGCACCACATTGATTTCACAGTCCATGCTCTGCTAGAAATTTCTTCCCATTGCTGTGCTTTTTTTCTGGTACTGATGTTTGGATCTGCAAAAAGACCGCCCACCTGCATGAGCTACACTCATAATCAGGCAGGCGGTTTTTGCGCAGATTTGGCACAGCCACGCCAGTGGAGAACCGGCACAACTGCATCCATGCGTATTCAGGCCCTATGTCAGCCCTTCAGTCTATTTTTGTCTCATATTGTTTTTTTCTGTTGAGTTATCTGAAAGTAAAAAGTGGCAATTGTGCAACCTCTCACTGCCCTTAGATTCAAATGAAAAAATGCATGGGGTGCACAAAAATCAAGATTTCCCTACAAATGTTATTACTTGGCCAACCACTTATTACAGCTTCATCTCCTAACAGGTATTGACTCTATTATCGAACATATTTTCCATCCTGCACAGATCAAAATGATCCCCATAGTGACAGATTTGCAAGTGACAAAGTGTAACAAATAGAGGGAAGAAATAGGACTCCTCACTTACTTCCTCTTACAGTTATAGGAATATCCTTAGCCATTAGATTGTACTCCTGGCCAGAGTAACACTCTCTCCCACTGTATTCATGACACCAGTTTGGCAGAGTTGGAAACAGTAGTCAAAGGAGGATGCTGGAGGGGAGGCCCTCTCCTCAATTTTATATAGTAAATTAAATCAAAGAGTGCTTGGATATTGTGGGAAGAGAGAAAAGGGAAGTCAAAACTCCAGTATTGATGATGGCTGAGGCATCTCATCGAGAATCGCGAGTATTGAGAACCATGAATTCATTATGGAACTGGATGAAGAGCGAGCTGCTTAGAAAGTAAAAAAGTTAATGTTCCGTCATTCCTGTGCACACTCCTTCTTAGGGAAAATACAGGAATAATATTAAGCACATAAACCTTGAATTATTGGTGTTCCAGAAAAAGTAGAAAGGTCTGACATGAAAAGCTGCATTGCAAATTTCCTTACACATATCTTCCTAGATCTCTCTCACTAGGAAGTTTATGAAATGCAACAGACCCAGAAAATAAATTGTTTTTCAAACTCATAAGGCTAACTATTCTTTGTTACTTTTGGTGTCTTACCGAGATTTTATATTTAGATAAATAGTTGAACAGACTAGGCCAAATAATTATTGCATTAAGGTTCTCTTTTTGAAGCCAAAAATATGGATTAAAAAAGCTGGGAAAAGTTGTAAGTTAACAAACTTCTTGCCGAAAATCAATTAACTAGAGGGAATAGTCTACCTTCATGATTCAGTAAGGTAAGACGAGAGGAGCACCTCGACCAAAGGGACAGGGCTCTGTATAAGACTAAAGAGTCAAAAGAATCTCCCTTGGAAACCTCAGTTAACCACAACTGTTTTTCTACAACCATTCGTTCAGACATTCACCACCAAGGTCTCATACATAGTTCAATAATGACCCCAAAACTAATTAAGTCAGATGCCACAAAATTGACAAATAATGCAGATCTGTAATACCCAATCTTTACACATTACATCTAGGGCAACATATCCTCAAGGGATCTGATTCACTTTTGCATAGAATGTGTATATTTGATATGCTATATATATGTTATATAAGACAAAAGCCTAGATTTAAATGTTGCTGGGGCATTTTTACAGCACTGTGTAGTTTCGCGCTGCGCCCACAGGCCTTTTTAATGGCGTATCACTTCACTTTGTTAACTTTATTTCGGTCAAAGACCATAAAAGTGCAATAAAATATGTACAAGCACAATAATAAAACATAAATATTTCAGAATTAAAAAAGTCATTAAACGTTGGTTATCAAAGGAATAGTAAAGTATAAAAGCAGTATTTCATTATTCCTTGTGGATAAATACAGTTCTTCTCCGCCACATGCCGAATAGAAACCGGGAAACAGCAAAAACAATCAGAGGGGCAGTGCCGTAAGTTAGGACTCTACAAGCATGTACACAGTGTCTAAAACCCAGGTTTTTAGGTCTCCTGGCGTTTAACAGCGCGTCAGCGCTGTGTCCGCCAGGAGATCTTTTGTCAGCGACTCTCAGTCCCAGGAGACAGTCCTGGCCACGCGCATCCTTCCAGGCGATTTGTAACTGGAACGCGCGCTGTGGCCAGGCGCTGTCTCCTGGGAAGCGCAAGCACCCCACACGCATGCGCATACACGCACACAAGCGCCCATGCACGCACGCACATACATACATACAGAGACACCCCCCCTGACACATACACACACGCGTGCACACACACACACACGTGCACCGAGGCCCCCCCCCTCCCTCCCTCCCTCCCCCGCCGTCACCGTCGCACGCATACATACACACACGAGCATACACGCACACACACACACACACAAGTGCACCAAGCCCCCCCCAGCCTTTTTTTGAACTTACCTGGCCAATGTCGGGGACTCTGCTCAGCACGCGGCGCCCAACCTCCTGCTGGCGCGGCCCCGAGGCTCCACACCGCTCACAGGAGCCCCGGGCCGCGAGACGCAACGACTCCGCCTGCCTCCTCTTCCGCTCTGAACGTGGCTCCGCCCCCGTCACAGGCGACCGTGCCTGACTTCCGGGGCGGCCGCGGCGGCATTCCGGGGGCATACTCGATTCTATATTTAAAGTGCCTCCTACTGTGTAATGTGACAGGCGGCCTGAAATTATGTTTTGCGAGACGTTTTTATTGCAGAGAAACATTTGCAAATGGAAATATAAGCGCCCCTCAGTCCACACACTGATTTTCTAGAGGTTGACAACAGCCTCCTTTTGAGCGCATGGTGAATATCCACAGGAAAACAACATCCCCCCCATACCGCCCACTACAATCATCAATTGGGAATTGGAAGCACCCCCTTTAAGCACCCTATAAGAACTCACTGACTATGATAAAGCCCCAAGAAGCTCACCCTTACGGCCCACACTCAATAGCAACAGAGAAATATTTACGCCCTGATCATTAACCGAGAGACATTTCCCCTTCCTGCACAGACAATGTCAAACTGCACATCTCGTCGTGTTTCCGGTTCCTTTGAAAACATGTTAGGTTGATGAAAGTTTAAGTGAAAGGGGCACTTTAAGTCGTTCTGCAGAAGGATCAGGGGCTGCCTGGCTGTCCTGTCTGGTGCTGCGGAGACAGGGAAGGGGTGTGCTGAAAGCTGAAAGCAATGCAGCCCCAGTGCCAGACTCCCTTGCCTTTTCCCAGTTTGATGCAGAAGTATTTAACAAGGAAATAGAACAGTCTCTCACAAAAGTATGCAGAAAACGGGGAGACCTATTAAATGAGTGCAGAGTGAGTGCAGAGTTGTAATGCAGAGTAGTGAGTAGTGAGTGCAGAGTGGTAATGCAGAGTAGTGAGTGCAGAGTAGTGAGTGCAGAGTAGTGAGTGCAGAGTAGTGAGTGCAGAGCAGTGAGTGCAGAGTGCAGAGTAGTGAGTGCAGAGTAGTGAGTGCAGAGTAGTGAGTGCAGAGTAGTGAGTGCAGAGTGCAGAGTAGTGAGTGCAGAGTAGTGAGTGCAGAGTAGTGAGTGCAGAGTGCTGAGTGCAGTGTAGTAAGTGCAGTGTAGTGAGTGCAGAGTAGTGAGTGCAGAGTAGTGAGTGCAGAGTAGTGAGTGCAGTGTAGTGAGTGCAGTGTAGTGAGTGCAGAGTAGTGAGTGCAGAGTAGTGAGTGCAGAGTAGTGAGTGCAGAGTGCAGAGTAGTGAGTGCAGAGTAGTGAGTGCAGAGTAGTGAGTGCAGAGTAGTGAGTGCAGAGTAGTGAGTGCAGTGTAGTGAGTGCAGAGTAGTGAGTGCAGAGTAGTGAGTGCAGAGTAGTGAGTGCAGAGTAGTGAGTGCAGAGTAGTGAGTGCAGAGTGGTAATGCAGAGTGGTAATGCAGAGTGGTAATGCAGAGTGGTAATGCAGAGTAGTAGTGCAGAGTGGTAATGCAGAGTAGTGAGTGCAGAGTGGTAATGCAGAGTAGTGAGTAGTGAGTGCAGAGTAGTGAGTGCAGAGTAGTGAGTGCAGAGTAGTGAGTGCAGAGTAGTGAGTGCAGAGTAGTGAGTGCAGAGTAGTGAGTGCAGAGTAGTGAGTGCAGAGTGGTAATGCAGAGTGGTAATGCAGAGTGGTAATGCAGAGTGGTAATGCAGAGTGGTAATGCAGAGTGGTAATGCAGAGTAGTGAGTGCAGAGTGGTAATGCAGAGTAGTGAGTAGTGAGTGCAGAGTAGTGAGTGCAGAGTAGTGAGTGCAGAGTAGTGAGTGCAGAGTAGTGAGTGCAGAGTAGTGAGTGCAGAGTGGTAATGCAGAGTGGTAATGCAGAGTAGTGAGTGCAGAGTGGTAATGCAGAGTAGTGAGTGCAGAGTGGTAATGCAGAGTAGTGAGTGCAGAGTAGTGAGTGCAGAGTAGTGAGTGCAGAGTAGTGAGTGCAGAGTAGTGAGTGCAGAGTGGTAATGCAGAGTAGTGAGTGCAGAGTAGTGAGTGCAGAGTAGTGAGTGCAGAGTGGTAATGCAGAGTAGTGAGTAGTGAGTGCAGAGTAGTGAGTGCAGAGTAGTGAGTGCAGAGTAGTGAGTGCAGAGTAGTGAGTGCAGAGTAGTGAGTGCAGAGTGGTAATGCAGAGTAGTGAGTAGTGAGTGCAGAGTAGTGAGTGCAGAGTAGTGAGTGCAGAGTAGTGAGTGCAGTGTAGTGAGTGCAGAGTAGTGAGTGCAGTGTAGTGAGTGCAGTGTAGTGAGTGCAGAGTAGTGAGTGCAGAGTAGTGAGTGCAGAGTAGTGAGTGCAGAGTAGTGAGTGCAGAGTGCAGTGTAGTGAGTGCAGAGTAGTGAGTGCAGTGTAGTGAGTGCAGAGTAGTGAGTGCAGAGTAGTGAGTGCAGAGTGGTAATGCAGAGTAGTGAGTGCAGAGTAGTGAGTGCAGAGAAGTGAGTGCAGAGAAGTGAGTGCAGAGAAGTGAGTGCAGAGAAGTGAGTGCAGAGAAGTGAGTGCAGAGTAGTGAGTGCAGAGTAGTGAGTGCAGAGTAGTGAGTGCAGAGTAGTGAGTGCAGAGTAGTGAGTGCAGAGTAGTGAGTGCAGAGTAGTGAGTGCAAAGTAGTGAGTAGTGAGTGCAGAGTAGTGAGTGCAGAGTAGTGAGTGCAGAGTAGTGAGTGCAGAGTAGTGAGTGCAGAGTAGTGAGTGCAGAGTAGTGAGTGCAGAGTAGTGAGTAGTGAGTGCAGAGTAGTGAGTGTGCAGAGTAGTAAGTGCAGAGTAGTGAGTAGTGAGTGCAGAGTAGTGAGTGCAGAGTAGTGAGTGCAGAGTAGTGAGTGCAGAGTAGTGAGTGTGCAGAGTAGTGAGTGCCCAACCCACTCGCGGTAGCTTGCCTCGCTTTATGTCTCTCTCCACACGCCTAGCGGCCGCCACTTCTCACCTCCTTTGCAGAGTAGGCCTCAGCTAGCTTCGTGCTCCATCTACCAGTTCGGGCCGAATTTGCAATCGGCACCCTGGGCAGTTCTTTCAGGGCTTGCGGGTAGGTCTCTGTGCCCCACGGGGGGATGGGGGGGAGAAACACCAACCTCAGCGAGCAGCTCCGACTTCACCCGATGGGCACACCAGGCCGCAGGTTGCCTCGTGGCACGGCCTACACCTCCTCGGGCTCGCGTGATGTTCCCAGGCGGAATGTCAATAACTCAAACTTTAATGCTCCGAGATCTATTGCACTGCAAATGCTTGTTGCATAATGGGATAATCCAGATCCTCCGAATTTCACTGTAAGCTGGGCAAAAAAAGAGGATATGTATAATGTCTTCCTTGGCGTGATTACAGGCAGGGCAGTTACCCTTCATCGTTTTTGCCCATCTGGATGTGAATGCCCCAACCGGTAAAGAGCCGTGCCTCAATTGAATATATAGTTTTCTTGCCAGTGGAGGCTGCACCAGGTCCAAAAACGCCTCCATCCTGTATTCAACTTTTGTTATGAGGAACTCAGTGGACAATCTGCCCAGGAAAGTAGAACAGTGTAGCAGTTTGAGGTTATGCGATTTTACAGCTGCCACCAGTACAGTCCTTTGCATCCTCATACAGCTGTCCTCTGGTGTATCCCAAAGTTGGGGAAGACCAATTTGGTAAAGGAGAGTCTTAACATGAACCAACCAAGGTATATTCTTGTTCTTTAGCTGCCCTCAAATAGTTTTGAATTCTGCTCTAAACGGTTCAAGCTCCGGCACAGACCAGAGCCTTCTCTAATAGAGCAGAGGTCGAGCTGCCACCAGATCAGTAATAGGTTCCAGACCCAGGTCCAGGCGTAATGGTAGCAGGGGCGTGCTTTGTGGGAGACCAAACAGATATCGCATAAAAGAATGCTCGACTTTCATTAGATTACATGCATTAGTGTGTCCCCAGAGTTCAGCTGCGTATAAGGCTGCAGACCTGACCTGTGTTTTGTATATCTCTAGGGCAGGGGTAACCGGTTTAAAGGTTGAGGCACTATGAAATCTTCCTACGCCACCCATAATCTGTGCAAGTCTCAAGGAGGATTTAGAGACTTGTTGGTCGCATGTAAAGTGTTCAGTCAAAGTCACCCCCAGATATACAAAGGTCTTAACTCGCTCAAGTGGGGTTCCATTCAATGTGGGGTTTGGGCAGGTGTGCCTCGGGGGGTTGAAGATCATAAACTTGGTTTTCTCCAAGTTGATCTCCAGACCCCGCGAGGCGCAGAAGGAAACAAACCCGACCAGAACCCGCTGGATGCCCGATGATGTCCGCGACAACAACAAGGGGTGGTCCGCGAACATCAGAGCGGGCACCCTACCAGTGGCCAGGCGTGGAGCATCGTTATCCCTGACACAGTTAAGTCTATCTATCAGGCCATTGACATACAAGCTGAAGAGAGTAGAGGCCAGTACGCAACCCTGGCGTACTCCCCGGGTAACAGGGAAACGATCGAATAATTCCCCGTTTTTCCAACACCTCACCTGGGCGTAGTTCCCAGAATGAAGCCGGGTTAAGGCATCTAGTAAGTAAGGAGGGAGACCACGTTCCTCCAACACCGTCCAGAGCCTCTTCCTAGGGACCAGATCGAATGCAGCCCGAAGGTCCACAAAAACAAGGTAGAGGCTGCCACCCTCTACTCTTGCAGTTTTCCAGTATAGGACCTGGAGTCGAAAGATCTGGTCCAGAGTCGAGACCCCTGATCTAAAACCGGCTTGGAGGGTGGTCAAAGTTTTATTTTCCTCCATCCAGCCCAATAATCTCTCCAGCAGGATTCGGCCCATCAGCTTCTGAGTAGTGTCGAGTAGACTAATTGGTCTATAATTTGATGGAGCGAGCGGACAGCCCTTTTTGAAAATTGGAACAATCTCGGCTCCCAGCCAGGTCTCAGGTACTGGGGAGCCCTGTAAGACAGCATTGAACAGAACCATCAAATATGGGGCCCAGATATTTGGCTGAGAGCGAAAGAGATCTCCAGGTAGCTTATCCAGACCCGGGTCCTTATTCGGGAGCAGTTTCTCAATTGCCAGTTCAACTTCCCTGAGTGTAATATTATCTGAACTATAAGTGGGAGTCCCAGTAGGGGCATCCTTTCTCACTATTGCGAGGCAGGATCCAGGTCCAGGACCCAAGACCTCCGGCAGTCTACACTTGTGCGGGGAGTCTGGGGCCATGGGTCTCATACATAATTCAATAATGACCCCAAAACTAATTAAGTCAGATGCCACAAAATTGACAAATAATGCAGATCTGTAATACCCAATCTTTACACATTACATCTAGGCCAACATATCCTCAAGGGATCTGATTCACTTTTGCATAGAATGTGTATATTTGATATGCTATATATATGTTATATAAGATAAAAGCCTAGATTGAAGTGTTGCTGGGGCATTTTTACAGCACTGTGTAGTTTCGCGCTGCGCCCACAGGCCTTTTTAATGGCGTATCACTTTGTGCCACGGAAGCATCCATTCAAAACATTAGTAAATAACCCATGCATATATATATATATATATATAATTATGCCTCTTGGATAATATTACTATGCCATCTATATCTATATTAATATAATAAAGAGAAAACCCAAACCTTTGAAACGGGTAATCTCAGGATCCACAGCACCAATCACAACACCCAATATAGCATTGGAAAGGGCAGTTGCAGCAGAAGGACATAAGCTATGCAGACGCCCACCATAGACATATAAAAGGTAAAAGAACCGTGCCAGCAAAGAAGTCCCTTGTGGGCGTGTCTGCGTTGTGCGTGCTGGGGGTGGAGGATTACGGAAAATAAAAAGAGAGCGTTGTGCCCAATATTTCATTGTTTTTTCTTCCCAGGTTCTGTACATTCCAGCTCCGGGTGTGCTTGCCCCGCGCTCCAAGTGATGTGCACCTGCTTTACTGTGTGGAGGTCAGGCATGGCGCTATTCCCAAGGGCCGGAAGGAGCGCAAACAGGCCATTGTGCAGGAAATGTAATCTCGCCTTAACTTCCAGTGACGACTGAAGCGCACACTGGAGATTTTCCACTTCTCTTGCGTACAGGCCTCGCGCCACGCACATCCAGACACAAGGCCCGCCTCCACGGAAATAGCAAGAAAGGGACTATCCCTCCCCAGGGAATATGTGAGGATATTCCGCAAACCAACATCCCGCATACCATCACTCTGCAATGTTTATAACGCAGGACAAATACTCCGCAAAGACATCATTTCTAAAACTTTTACAACGTATATGACTTTATCACGCATGCCATTATAATGCAAATGCATGTGTGGTAAAGTCATATACATTGTAAAAGTTCATTATTAAAACATCAAATATATGTTTGTATATATGTATGTATGAATATATATATATTCACTGAAAAAAACATAGGTTATAGACCATATATAGTTAGGGATTAGCATTTACAAAACCTTATTTTACTCACACAAAACCATTGAAATTCGCATATATAGTTAGTTGCACTAACTATATATCGCGCACCCGCAATCCACTGCTGATGATGTCACATATTACATCATTCATGACATGGTCAGTGACATCACTGATGACATCACTGATGACATCTCAAATGACATCACTGATGACATCACTGATGACAACATCCAGTGACTGTATGTTTCTGTAAAGTTAAAATATGTCTTACATATTGAAGAATGAGTGGATGTATAAGTGTCTGGATGAAGGATTAAGTAGGTGCATGACTGACTGTATGAGTGAGTGATTAAATGTGTCTCACTGAGTGCATGGGTTAGTGACTAAGCTGTCTTAATTTGTGCATCATTATGTCTGTTGTTCTGTAAACTGCTGCTTGTGTTGATCAGTAGCTATATGAGTAACTATATGGGTTATTGATTGGTTGCCCAAGTATTTGTATGGCAGACTGAGTGTGTGTGTGGCTGGGAGGTGTATGACTCTGTGCATAGATGTGTGAGCAGTTGATTCACTAGATGTATGGGTTCAAAAGTGCATGTGGAAACAGCTGTATGGGCGGTTAACTGTGTGCATGAGTGTATTGGTGAGTGAATGGATATCTCAGTGCTACATGTCAAAGTAAGTACATATGTAAAACACAGTACATGTGAGAGTTGACATATATAAATAACTGTGCATAAGAGCCAGTGAATGTGTGAGTGGCTGTATGGATCATTGTGAACCTGTATCAGGGATTGTATAAGAGAGTAAATATGTGTTAGTATATGTTTGAATAAGTAAGGTGTGTATAACTGTATAGCTGAGGAAATGGAGGTGTGATTGATTCTTTGCATGACTGACTAGGTGTGTGAGTAACTCCATGGATGAGTGACAGTCTGTGAGTGTCTGTTTACACTGATTGTATCTAAGGTTATATTAGAGTCTGAAGAGGTTCATTGTATTATCACATAAATGATATCATCAGTGATGTGATCAGTAATGTCAAATAAGATGTCATCAGTGATGTCATCAGTGATGTCATTTGAGATGTCATCAGTGATGTCACTGACCATGTCATGAATGATGTAATATGTGACATCATCAGCACTGGATTGCGGGTGCGCAATATATAGTTAGTGCAACTAACTATATATGCGAATTTCAATGGTTTTGTGTGAGTAAAATAAGGTTTTGTAAATGCTAATCCCTAACTATATATGGTCTATAACCTATGGTTTTTCAGTAAATTTTCAAGGTTTTGTAAATGCTAATTCCTAACTATGGGGCTGATTATGATGGAGGATTTTCCGCATCCTTCGGGCCGGCGGAAGCCACCGCCGGCCCGGAGGATGCGGAAAATCCTCTGCGGACCCACCAAAGACCCACGGCCACATTAGGATGGCTGGTGGGTCCTGGTTTCAGTCCGCCGCTTTTCCGCCGTGGTTGACTTAGAACCACGGCGGAAAAGCTGTAACGTGGCTGGCAGTGTCTATCAGACACCGCCAGCCACATTAGGATGGTGTGAAACAGATGCCTTTCCACGGCGGCTTTTCCGCCGTAGAAAAGCATGTGTAACTTCACTGCGGGGGCCCATTGCGGGCCCCCTGGGTGAAGGGGGGGTGGGGAGTGCACATGGGGGGTACCTATGGTACCCCCCTGCATTTGTATGCAGTGATCGGCAGGCACCGCGCGGTGCCTGCCGCTTTCTGCATACAAATGAAATTATGCATTTTTACTATTGCGGCGGGTGCAGCTTGAAGCCGCACCCACAGCAATGGTAAAAATAGAGGATGTGACCGCCGGGGTGGCGGTCACATCCTAATTTGACAGGAGGGAACTCCACAGGCCATGCGGAGGTTCCCTCCTCCTCTATGGTCGCGGACGGACACAAGTCCGTCCGCGATCATAATGAGCCCCTATGTATGGTCTATAACCTATGGTTCTTTCAGTGAATTTCAATGTTTTTTTATAGCAAATATCAAAAGCTGTAAAATGTATTATTCTTTTAAAGGAAAAATATATTTTATATGTTTTTAATATAATTGTTTTATGCATCTGCCAAACCCTGACCTCTTAATAGTGCACTGTGGTGGAAATGATTTTGGGACTATGACTGGGGTTGGTCTGGAAATGCTTTTAAAGAACACCTTTCATCAATTGATGACACTTTTTCCCCAAACTGTCTTGGTATATTCCAATATATGCCAAAGACAGAAATGGAAGTGGTCCAACCAATTTTTTCCACAATTTGAGAAAGCACGGAAACATGTGAATAAATCTGTTTCTGCTTACATGAGAGACTTTAGAATGGATTTAATATACAACAATAACTTGCGTTACAACATGCAAGACATCTACAGAGGAGATGGTGTGCACTTCTCCGATGAGGGGAATAGAATATTCCTCCTGAATTTAAAACTGTGCATTGGAACCTACTTGTAGGTACCTAAATTAGCCACAGAACCCAAATGCTCTTTTTAGAGCTACCCTACCTCTGATCATTCAAAATGTTTATCTTTTTCTTACTTTTTTTTTTTCACCAAATACGCTCCCCGGTTCGCTTACCGGTGCGCGTACCGGGCGCTCCCCCGCGAAATTTTTCAATTTTTATTTTTTTATTTTTGCATATATCAGCGTCCTAAGCCCCCCTCAGAAAACCTAGAGGGTCCCAAAGTGTCTACCGTGCCCCCTTCTACCCATTCCGAACATTGTTTGTCCTCCATCTTGTGTCTCAATTCTACCGATACAAAAATGGAGGACTCCCGTAACGCTGCCGGTTCGCGTACCGGGGAGCGCACCGGTGAGCGCTCGTTAAAAAAAGATGGGAAAGTAATTTACAGAAAAACCACTAGAGACACTTTCATCAAATATAGAATAGACCCTACTACATAGCAGTCCCTACCATTTACCCAAATTTGATGGAATTCCATTGAGAAAATTATGCTGTAAGCCTGACTAAATATCCTGAGGTAACTTACCGAACAAAAACACTTATGAAGTGTTAGAATTGACAACCAATTAAAATGCTACTTTCATTATCTTCTATTATTTCATAACATTTGATTGGTTATGTACCTGAATATATATAAAGAAAGAGAGAGAAACACAGCCATTTTGACTACTACTTCCTGAAGTACATTTCAAGTGCATTTCAACTGAGAACTTAAACTTCTTTTTGAAAGGTAAGATGTTATTTTAAAAACTGAAATATGTAGTGCACTTTAAGTTAATTAGGAAAAGATTTTCTGATAGTTATATACTATTCCTCTGTAATAGTTATAGAATAAGATAGACTTCTCTGTTTTAGTTATGGATGGAGTTAGGCTTGTCTTGTATAATTATGAATTTACTTAGGCTTTATCACATACATTTTTTATATTTCTACTTCCAGTCTGATACCATACACTGCCCAAAGATAAAATCACTGTTAAAAAAACCAAACTACCTGTCTGAACTTAAACCCAACAGTGCCCTATCTGTACTGATATATTTTTTTAAAATTCAAATTACAGCACAAAAATGGAAGGAGAGCAAAAAAATACCATCGAAATTGTTCTGGAAAGCAACAAAGATACAGATATTGAACCCAATGACTCTCAACTTTGATGAATCACGGGACTATGAACTTCTTCAATGTGTAGAATCAGTAGATTTCCTGATTGAAAATGAGGACATTTCTGACAATCAAATATTAGAAGTTCTTTTAAAATTTGAAAACGAATCAGAGAGATAAATTTATATTTAATAATTCAAAAATTGTTTGAGACATTATTCATTTTTATATGTATTTTTAAACTAGTACCAAATTGATTATAATGTAAAATCAGACTTTAAATATACTGTGCAACTTTTTTGGGTAACATAGTAAGTTTGCTCATAGTTACTTCCTTTCTCCCACTATATTATCTCCAATGTGTATTTAACATCTCTTTATCATCTCCTGCATCCATGGTGTTTCTGCTTTCCTGACAGTCTATGCTATGAATCCCATATACCACAATAACTTCTGAAACAACATGCAAGATATCTACAAAGGAAACGGTGTATTTTTATTTTTAGACTCTGCATTGGTACCTACATGTTGGTACTTAAATAAAAAAAATAAAAATAAAAATACAGCAAAAAGAACAATTAATATACATACATTATTTGAACATTCTTTCATTCTATTTTCCCTATATTACGCTCCCCGGACCGCTTCCCTGTGCGCGTACCGAGCGGTCCCCCCGCAAAAAAACGATAATAAAAAAAAAAAAAAAATTCCCTCAGGGCCCTTTTAAAGCCCCCTCATCAAACCTAGGGGGTCAGGGAGGATGTACTCTGCCCCCTTATGCTCATTTCCCCCTTTGTTTTTGCCACATCTTGTGCCTCGATCCTACCGAGATACAAGATGGTGGCCGCTCCGGACTGTTTAGAATGTTCACAGTCACCGGGGAGCCAATCCGCTTCTCCTCGCGAAGTTCCGTTATGCGTCAGGTACGCGAACCGGGGCGCTAACCGGGACGCTGTCACAGATATATCTGTTTTTTAAAACGTTAATTTCTCAAAATCCACTGGAGCACATATTTTAAGACATAGCAAAGGCACGTCGGGCAAACCATATCTACAATTTTGCCAAGTTTCGTGTAAATCCATTCAGCCGTTGGAGCTAAAAGTGATTCCAACCGCCCTATGGAAAAATGAATGGGAAAAACGTGTTTTGGGACCCCCCTTTTTTCTCGGCCCCCCCTTGACGAAACCCCCCCAAAATTTTAAGGGCTTCTCAGAAACAAAATGTGCCATTTTCCTGAAAATTTCAGCCAATTCCGTCCACAAACGCTAAAGTTATTCGACATAGAATTTTCAGAAATCCCATAGGAAAAAAATCCTAACTATATATACCTACTGGCGACCGCCAGTGAGTAATATATATATATATATATATATATATATATATATATATATATATATATATATATATATATATATATATATATATATATTTATATACATATTTTTTTAATTTAATTAAAACATTTATTCTTTTAAATTGCATTATTTATATTATTTTTATTTAATATTTTATTTCATTACCCTTTGCACCCTAAAAACTAATGCCACCCTGCTCCCTTTAAATACACCTGCACCCCATAATCATAACCCACCCTTACTCGTTAAAATACCCCAACACCCTTAAACACTAACCTATCTTAACTCTATAAATATACCCTGTACCACAAAACCCAAACCTATCCCTAAACCCTAAAAAATACCCCTGTACCCCAAAACCCAAACCTAGCCCTAAACCCTATAAATACCCCCCCTGTACCTCAAAACGCAAACCTACCCCTGAACCCTAAAAATACCCCTGTACCCCAAAACCCAAACCGAGTCCTGAAACCTAAAAATACCCCTGTACCCCAAAACCCAAACCTACCCCTGAACCCTAAAATACCCCAGTACCCCAAAACCCAAACCTACCCCTGAACCCTAAAATACCCCTGTACCCCAAAACCCAAACCTAGTCCTGAACCCTTAAAATACCCCTGTACCCCAAAACCCAAACCTACCCCTGAACCCTAAAAAGACCCCTGTACCCCAATACCCAAACCTAGCCCTGAACCCTAAAAATAACCCTGTACCCCAAAACCCAAACCTACTCCTGAACCCTAAAATGCCCCTGTACCCCAAAACCCAAACCTAGCCCTGAACCCTTAAAAAACCCCTGTACCCCAAAACCCAAACCTACCCCTGAACCCTAAAAATACCCCTATACCCCAAAACCCAAACCGAGCCCTGAACCCTAAAAATACCCCTGTGCTCCAAAACCCCATACCTATCCCTAAACCCTAAAACTACCCCTGTACCCCATAACCCAAAACGTAATCTGAACCCTTAAAATACCCAAACACCCCAAAACATATACCTCAGTACCCCAAAACATATACCCCTATACCCATACTTACCTCATCCAAACATTAAAAAAAAAACATGCTTTTACCATTCATGCATTTACAACGAATTTTGTTGTAAATGTATGCGTGGTAAAAGCATATAAAATGTAATGCCATGCGTTATAATGGCATTGCGGAGTCATGGTACTTTCGTAATGTAAGTATGCGGAGTGATGGTATGCGGAAAGAAAGTTGCGGAATAATGGGTGTTTACCCTCCCCCAGTAAGTACATTGGTGACACGGCGGCCCACATCTCCAGCAACATACTCATATTTTTTCACCACCCATTTGAAAAATGCACAGGTCTCTCTCATTGATGGCCAGCTCCGACATACACTTTTAGACACACCTCCCGCCACAAGTTCTAGAATTGCGAACTTTAGAGCTGGGTAGCTACGTTCGAATCTTGGCATCAGCTCAACATCCTGTGATTCCAGGCAAATCGCTTTGTCTCCTCGTGCCTACCATAAATGAATGTGTTCTTCTGTAATGTAAATTGTGCTCATGACATGTTGTCGAGTTCGCGTTATATATGATATTGCAAGGAAAAATAAAGTAGGGAAACTCGAGTTCACACACTACTGAACACACACTCTTAAGTGCATCAGCAGTGCACTGTGAATCGGAGCGTTTCACAGGCCTGTCACAGATAAGAAATGCATCAAAACGAAATCCTACAAAACAATATATTACTGGCCGGCAGCAATTCATACCCGGACAACGTCGGGACGGGCTGCTAGTACTTACATAAAGATATATTAGCCTGTTCTGACTAAATGTGGGAAGAAGAAGCAATAATGTCTTTGAGCTGTTCGTTGTTTGTTGACCCATTACAGGCAGTGAAAAATGCTGGTAGTTGGTTGTAAATAGCTGCTGAAGCCTACCTCTCCCACTAATGAGCCTTTGATGCTCCCTTCTAGCTGGATCTGAGCTGAAAATGTGTCCTCCAGAATGGCTGCTGCATGGTGGAGAGTGCTACTACTTCTCGAGTGAACTGAAGAAATGGACCGAAAGCCATGAATACTGTTCATCCAGAGATGCCCACCTGGCAGTGATGCAAGATAAGGCAGAGTTGGTAAGGCGCTGTAGCCCTGGCTTCTCCACTAGTGCACTCCTAGGTGGACACTGGTTGGCGCTAGTCTACATAAGAGCTGGCCCACTTAATAATCTAAGTGCAGTGCTTAGTATAATACATAAAACTTGTTCTGTAAACAATAATAGTACCTCTATCGTGAATGGTTGTGAGCACAGAAAAGCCTCCAATGTGTAATCTCCCAATAAGAATCACATACACAAAGCTCTCTGAGTGATATACTCTGAGATGTTTAACCTCTTTGAGGCTCATGACGAGCTGAGCTCGTCATGAGCCACGGCGCTCCAGTGCTCATGACGAGCTCAGCTCCTCAGAGCCGTGGAACGCTTGCATGCGGGGATAATTCCCCTGCTGTGCTGAGCGTTCCACGGGAACGGGTGTGGCCATGACGAGCTGAGCTCCTCATGCGCACAGGAGCGCCGTGCCTCATAACGAGCTGAGCTCGTCATGAGCCTGGGGGCGCTGTGCGCACCCCCCTCCCCCCAGCACAGCGGGGGATTAACCCCTGCTGCGGGGCTAATATTAACCCCTGCTGCAGCAGAGCAAAGAACAAGGAGAACAACCTCCTCATAAAAGTACATTGGAAAAATCAACATGTACCTCACTCTTTCAGTCTTAGTAACTTATATATTCCAGGGAAGTAACCCACTTTTTCTCCAGTACATCACAAGCAGGGGCATCTACTTCCTGGCACACAATATAAGTCCACCTTGCGTGACTCAATGACAACACAATCCTTTCACAATTCTGGGCCTATATACACAAGCCACAAACTAGCCCTGACTCCTCTACTTTCTAAAAATCACCCTTCCTTGTGCCAGTCCTCAAAACGAGGCTACGCTTACAACACGGTGGGTAGAATGTGTACTAAATAAACACAGCATTAGAAATATATGAAACCGAGCAGACAAGCTAGAATCACTGTACTCTTTAAGTTAGTATAAAAATGGTATTGAAGTGTAGGCATCAAACGTATTACTACATATTTAAGGCGTTGGTGTGGTCATTACAAAGCAATGGTATTTAGGCACAGAAACAACTGATTCTATTTTTTCTGTAAAAACGCCCAAAACCATACTCCCCCGATCTAGAAAATTCAGTCCCTAAACAGAGCCCAAAACTTGGTAGCACTTAGTGGAGAGTTGCTTCTTATCACCCGCTTACCACCTACCCAAGAGATTGGCAGGTCTGGTTCCAGCTTCTCTACCCCATCTTTTGTGCCTTGTTGTGCCTTGGAAGGGTGGCCTGAATGACATGGAGAGCCTTGTCAGACCTGACTGCCAGAGGCTCCAGATGTGGAGAACCTGGCCATAGCCACACCATCTTCTTGGCTCTAGTCCTTCTTCTACAGTGAAGGCACAGACCTAAGAATGACACTCCTATAGCAGTATTGTCATGTTCCTGTTGCCCATATAAAATTAGTCATTGGAGTGCCCCTCTCGTCACCTCCAGAAGGCTGCCTAATGGGAGGAGGGGAATCCACAATGGCCCCTGCGGTCCTTATCCCACACTCTGGGCTGAACATATATGACTCCACAAAAAATCCAGAACACCCCCAAAAAATATAATGTAGGACCTGACACATATATACATATACATATATGTACATATATATATTATTTTTAATCTAAATTATGTATGACTTCCCATTCTTTACACGTGTCCAGCCAGAAGGACAAGCTTAGAAAAGGGATTAATGAGTACATGCTGTTGGTTCTGCATCAAGACCTTTCATGTATTAAAAAAAATATTTAACTCCCAAGAAATGTGTTTGCTTGGAGACTCGCTTTTGATTTACCTCTCTTTATACATTTATTCATCTCCCTTTCTCTTTCCTATGTTTCACCTTTTGTGTTTTTTCACACTTTCATTTTGCTTTCTCTTTCCCTCCACATCTCAAGTTCTCTCTCACTCTTACATTCTTTCAGCCTTTTTCTCTTTAGACAGAGCAAGAAGTGATAAGGAATGTTAATAATATGAGTTATCTTTCCTAGTTTGCATGTAATCATTGGAGAAAGTGGGTAATGTAATGTAATGTAATGATGTCTTGTAAAGCGCATGAATCACCCCACATGGGGTATCTCCGCGCTGTAGACCGCTGGGTAACCCTTCCTGGCTTTCCCTGTGAGATGGTCCCTACTGGGTATCTCCAAGGTGAAACCAGGCATCCCCGGCGTATGTGGGGGGCCGTTGTGGAGATGAGGCAAGCTAATTTCTAGAGTTGCCGAGTGTGATCCCTGGTTAGAGTAGGCACGAGGTGAGAATTATTGAGTTCGCTGACCCTGGTACACGACCCTGCCGCGTCGGGATTTGAATCCTGGTCCCGGGCCGTCCTCTGCTTCCCGGTCTGCTGCCTCTAACCAGTGAGCCACACCACTCCACAATAATGTGCCTAGAATCCCCCATATTTATGCTCACCCCTCTATCAGCCCTACTGTGATAAGAGGGCTGACATGTATTTGGCAAGTGTGTCGAAACATGTTGATATTTGAAATGGACGACAGAGACCTCATTCTCACTGTGCATCCTACTTCTGATTTTTAATCCTGCTCCAAGAATAAAAGGAATCGCTTTGGGTTTACATAGAGGTAGTTTTAGCAGATATCTGGACCCTTGCTTTTTCTGCAACATGTATCCTGACCTCCCTCTCATTGAGGTCAAAGCCATCCTGACGGTATTGTGTTGTCAGGGTGGGATGAGTCAGCCTATGATGAAGCATGCCACAATAATGTGGGGGAGTCTTTCTCTTCCATTCTAAATATAAACGATTCCCTAATACTTTTTATGCTATTGCATCAGCTGTGTGTCTGTAAGTGGGGAATATTTTGTAAAACTAGAAAAAAACCTGAAATAAAAATAATCGCATTCTGCAACACCTCAAAGTTCAACTATTTTTCCAAGCCTCCACCTTTACACTCCACCCACGCCTATGACCTGCTGCTAATCTTGCCTTTGTTGCCCCATGCCTTTAATCTGCTACTAGCACATGTCATACATATGAAAGATCTGGGCCAGGCTTGCCTTAAATCTAAAGATATATTTATACCATTTGGTTGCTAAATACTTGCTGACTTTGTTCGTTTTTGTCAGGACTTCTTAAGGTCCAAAATAATCAAGTACCACTGGATTGGCCTTTTCAACACAGCTCCAGGAAGAAGCTGGACCTGGGTGAATGGATCTGTATTGAATGACAGTCTGTAAGTTCCTCTACAGTATTTATATTTGAGATTAAACTTTGTTCGAAATAATTGTTTTATTTGTACAAGCAGAAGGATGCAGGTTTCATGAGGACTCAAGATGTTCCATGTTCTGTAGGAACTGCTCCAATGAGTGTGACCCCAGCATGGGCACATGATCGTTTGTAAGAGACCATAAAACAATTTGAATGATCCCTCTCATTCCACTGGGAAATTAATACAATTCTAGATAAGGAGATTGTTATATCACAGACTTTTGATGTACAGAGCCTGCCTTTACCCAGCAGACTTATCCCTTGGAAGGCAGAGGACATACTGGCTCTGGCATCACCTAGAAGAGTTATCCCTAATATAAAAATCATCTACATACATGTTCATATACAGCTTTGTCTGCAGTATTCTGTGGAGTGTGGCAGGCATGGATTTGCACCACACTGATACTGGAAAAATTAGGGGCAGATTTGCGTTTCCTGGCGCATCCCTGCATATCAGCAGGGATACGCCAGGAAAGATGCGTAACGCAAGATTACCATTGCGCCACCACAGATGCGCCGCATCTACAATGCGGCACATCATGGCGCAAAGATAAACTGATGCGTGTTGCATCTGCTGCCGTAAGGTTGGCGCAGTGCTGGAGTTGCGTCGCAGGCGCAACGCAACTCCAGCACTGTTCCAACCCTGCCTATGTTCAACATGGTGCGTCAAGCCTTACGCCTGCTTCAAGCAGGCGCACGGTTTTGACGCAACATGGTCGTAAAAGTGACACAGTCAAATCTTGTAGATTTCATTGCTTCACTTTTACGTGGCATTTCGGTGCCGGAACCCCCACCCTGCATCCGGAATGCCCACATGAAACCTGATGTAGGTTTCATGTGGCGCAGGGATTTACAACGTGACGCATCTCCCTAGATGGGTCAAGTTGTAAATAAGGCACAATGTGGCGCATGGTTTGTGCCGCCGCTTCGTCACAAAAGTGACGCAACGGCGGCGTAAAAGTGTCATATTGGGCATGTAAATCTGCCCCTAAGTCTTGAACACTCTCCACAGTGAGGTAGGCATTGTGCCATTGGCGCTGGCAGCATGTGTGGTACTTCAGTGACTGACTATAGGCAGAGGAAATATATCACCAAAGGGGGTACATTGTCAATATCCATGTATTGTATTGGAATAAAATGCAGAGCTGTGTTACACAGCATGTTATGGAAACAGTACTTGCCTTTCTAGTATTAGTTCACACGTTCACCACTACTAAAGATGGCCTCAGACAATGATGTTGTAAAGTGGGTGGCTCATCCACGTCCATTGTTTGCAGCATTAGCATTGACCAATGGCTGAAACAATGGTGAAGACAAGGGAGTCTCTATACCTGGAACTTCCGATAAGAAGGCAATTCAAAAAAGTTTGTCTCATTTGACAGAGTTCCAGAAGGTGGATTTCCTGTTTTTGGCAGATCCTTAGTTACCACTGTTGGAGCGTGGCACTAATACATTCAAAGGGCCTATATGCAGGATTGGGTCCAGGTGATTTTCAAAGGATGGTGGTCATTCAACAAATAAAGAAAAACTTGCGGAATCCACTTATCCAAATAAAAGCACTGCCTCACTTGTGTGACTGAGCCTAGTGCTCACGACAGGAACAAATCAAACCAAGGTCAATGGACACTTCTTGCAAGGAATAAGAAAATGACGTGGGATTCACGGGATGCACAACATCCTGGGCACCCATAGGTGTCTAGTTTTTACAAATGTGTGAGTTTGGTAAGTCTCCCCCAGTAGCCAGTTCTCGATATGTGCGGTGAGGTGTGGCGCAAAAGCCAGAGCATGTGATTCCGGAGCGTGGGGCTTACGGTTCGATCGCTGGCAGCAGCTCAACTCCGGCCCATAGCTCACCTAATCCCCCCGAAGGCTCCCAGCACCTGGATACCTCTAGGGGTGATACGTTCGCACTTTACAAATAGTTATTATTATTAATATATTTACTTTCAATACCATAAAGGTTTATTTAAAATATAAGAATCATTATCAGAAGACAAAAAGTAATTATGCTGAGTCAAATGAGCACCAATAAAGCATAAAAATAAAGCCAAGCCAGTCGTGAGAGGTCATAACATGAGGGAATTAGCTAAAACCAAAAAATTGTTTAGAAATGAAGTAGCATAAACTCACTCAAGTTGTAAGTCAAGGGAGAGTCTAAATATAGGTCATCAAGAAGACCGATATGTAGTCCGAGAAAGGTCATTTTATTAATCAGCAGACAGTATAATGTGGAGGCTGCTCGGTTGCAGGGAAAATAAAGTCTAACTATGAAGTCAGATAACAGTCCGCGATAGGGACTGCTTGGTATGAAAGCATGGAATCGTTTATAAGTATAAATCACATAAACAGACCGGTGTTTAAATTGAGCCGGTGGTTGCCGGCAGGGTTCACCATCACTTATTTTTCCTCATCGGATGTTTAATGAGAGTAAGAGAAGGAAAAACACACAAAGGAGAAAGATGGAAAAATTGTTGCAAAGGGAGAAAGCAGCAACCTACAAGAGTGGGATAAAGGGGAGAGGAGTGTCTGGTAGTTGATTAAAGAGGCATGAGGTGGATTCCAGGCTACAAAGCCTTTGTATTCGGCACTCCAACATGCAATAGCCACGGCCGGTGGCTTCTGGGCAGAGTTTAGGGCATCAGCACTCATTCTTTTTTAAAGAAAGCAATGAAACAGACTGTCTAAGAGTCTGCCTTTGTGGAAGTGAGTAAAAAGTCTGCTTCACATCCCAGAAAGGGCACATTTTATAGTTTAAGAGAAGTGAAAAATCACACACTCGACATTGTGTGATGTGGTATCATAGGGCTGTACTACCACAGGTCAATGACATAAACCAATCAACATTGTTGAAATTGTGCTACATACAAAAATTCACTGTAAAAAATGCCTTCATCATGAATGAATGCTAAATTCCCTTTACACTAAAAACCAGAGAAACAATATTGCACTGTTAAAGTAAACCAAACAATAAGCCATTTGAAATACAATTGTGGCTTGGGCAGTAGCAGGCCTTGAACATTTCAACATATGAGAACATCTCATAATGATTCCTCCTAAGGCACACAAGTAAATACATTTTATTCCGCAAGAAATGTAAATTTATCTAATCAAGTGGTAAGAGTATTTGATTTTTTTTTTATTTCATACTAAGCAACAAGCCTCTACCTGAATATTGATTCAGCCCTCCCTGACCTAATGCCAACCGAGGTCATAAGAACAATTAATGCGATATTGTTAGAAATTGGGGCTCCTGTTGGCAGAAGTATGCACTCTGTCCAAGCAGGAACCACAATCCTGGTCAGGGTAAATCAGATACACACCCCTAAATTGACCTGTGCTAGCTTGGCACAGAGCAGGCAGACTTAACTTCAGAGGCAATGCGTAAAGTATTTGTGCAACACTTCAAATAGTAACGCGGAGGAAACACCACAGAAAGACTCCACACCAGGTTAGGCATATAGGGCCCGATTCAAAGAACTAACTTAAGACAAAATCCTAAACTTACTACTTTTGTTATTCACAGAAGTTAGGATTTTGTCTTACGTTTGTCTTAAGACAGACTTAAGACAGGCTTAAGATAAAATCCTAACTTAAGTCTGTCTTAAGTCTGTCATGAAGATAAATCTCCAAATTTGTGATGCTTTGGTTCCTAAGCCAATGCAATGGGTTTCCTCACGGAGATGAGGGGATGTGTAGATCCTCTCACTGCCGTGACTCTAATGCGTTGGCTCCCATGATGAGGCGCGGGGTGTGATGTGCCGATTAAGTTCCCACAACAGCAGCAATGCATTGGTTTTGGTGCACACAGCAAATAATGCATTGGTTCCACTGTAGCAAGCACATGGATCCACATCCAATGGGCCAGGCACAGGAGCAGAGGGTAAAACCTTGATTTCCCTGAGTCTTAGAACAGGAGGCAAACCAGCATGGCTTTGAAGATCACTCTGGGCTCAAGTAAGTTAGTCCAATTCTTCCTCAGCAGGGCAGAGAGTAGCAGGGCAGCACCTCAGAAAAACAGCTCCTCCAGACCCTCAGTCCAGCAGAGTGGCAGTCCTTGTAGTAGCACAGGGTCAATCATCCTGGCATAGTTCTTCACAATTCCAGTAGTGTCTGATTTAGTGGGGTCAGAGACCCAGTATTTATACACAGTTTTGCCTTTGAGGTGGAGGTGACTTCAAGAGGGGCTTTGAAGTGCACAGTGGTCCTCCATTCCAGCTCTGGCTCCGAACTCACTACGGGGATATACAGCCCTTTGTGTGGGCACAAGACCTTGCCTACTGAAATGTAAGTGCCAGCTCCCCTATCCCGTCCTGCCCAGGATGACCCATCAGGATGTGGATGGCTCATCAGTCATACCTAAGCTCCCTTATTGTGTCTAGAGGGAATGCACAAAGTCCAGCTGTCACCCACACCAGATGTGTATTGAAGATAGGCTGCAGGCATACAGAGCTAACGGCAGAAAAATGCCATCTTTCAAAAAGTGCTATTTCTAAAATAGTAATGTTAAATTCTAATTTGCCTGCAGAGAGTATTTATCATTACCCTTCCAATGATATGAAATGTGACAGAGCTACTCCTTCTCAATCAAGAATAACAGCTTATAATGCTTGTAAAGAGGGACACCCAATGTTAACCTATGAGAGGGGTAGGCCTCACAGTAGTGAAAAACAAATGTGGGTGTTTTTCACTTTTATGACATGCAAAACTTAACAGTACGTGCCCTACCTTTCAATTACACAGCACCCTGTCCTATGGGCTACTTAAGGCCTACCTTACGGTTGACTTAGATGTAAGAAAAAAGGAGTTTAATGCTTGGCAAAGATTGTTATATGCCAAGTCGACATTGAAGCAGAACTGCACACACAGGCTCTGCAGTGGCAGGACTGACACATTTTTAAAGTGCTATGGGTGTGGGTGGCACAATCAGTGCTTCAAGCCCACAAGTAGCATTTAATTTACAGACCCTGGGCACAGGTTGGGAACTCTAATAAGGATTTACAGATCAATTAAATATGCCAATTGCGGATAAGTAAATCAAACCATGATTTAGAGGGATAGCACGTGTACTTTAGCACTGGTTAGCAGGGGTAAAGAGCTCAGAGTCCTAAGGTCAACAAAAAGAACTTAGCAAAAAGGTAAAGCAAACAGGCAAAGGTTCGGGCAAGACCACCCTAAAGCTGTCGGGTCTAACAAATACCACATGGAAGATGAAAGCAATTGAGAAAAAGATATGTTACTAAGCCCATGCTAAAGAGTCTTCCTCGAGAACAGTGTCTTTCAGCTCACTTCTCCCGAACTCGACGGAGCTCCTCTCAACCACGGAACTCACCTCGCTTTACCATTCCAACCTGGAGCTCGTCCTAGATCAGCTGGCACCTCGGAAACTAAAAAAAACAGAAGCATCCCCTCCAGGTCTTCGTTCTCCACTGACATTAACGAAGAAAGTAGACACCTAAGATCCATAGAAAGAACCTGGAGGAACAACCCCACCTCCCTCAACCGGGACCAACTCAAGGCAGCTTGCAAAATCTACTTTAACCACATCAAGAGCAAAAAGTCGTCCTTCTTCTGTTCTGCTCTAGACAATGCTAAAAACCGCCCCAAAGAACTCTTCAACATCATCAGAAACCAAACCTCCATTCCAGTGATAGACAACATGGTGGCGTCCAAATCCCAATGTGACGACTTTGCCAGCTTTTTCAGCGAAATCGATCATTCTGCCCTCCCTCCACCCCTCTGCAACTACCCACATCAGGCCAGCAACCTCAGCCATTCGCTGGTCTTTCTTCCGGCCTATCCAGGTTGAAATGATAAGCAACCTCATAGCCTCCGCCCAACCCTCGTCCCACGCCCTTGATCAGCTACCCCCGAGGCGGACCAAAGACCTGAAGCTCACTCTAGCCCCAATTTGGGCCAAGATCATCAACAACTCTTTGAGCGAGGGCTACATCCCTGACTGCCTTAAACTAGGTCAAGTCACGCCACTCCTAAAAAAAAACTGCCTTGACCACAAGGATATGAATAACTTCCGACCAGTTTCGAACCTTCCGCTCTTAACGAAAATTCTGGAAAGATGTGTGCTGTCTCAGCTATCCCAAACAAAACAGGTGATGGACCGAATGTGGATCAATGTCACACATTCACCCCAGTCCAAAGATCTGGGCCCAAATCCATCGTTTTTTTGCACTCCACACCACCCTGGGTTAGACAATGGCGATATGCAAATCAGCTCTGACCCTGTGCCCCAGGGGAACAGTCCAGTCCGAACTACAAAAGCCATGTCCTTCCCAGAACAGAATCAAGCATCCGAGGACCGGACCGGTTTCGAGGTAACACCTCTCATCAGCCCGACTAGCTTGACTCCAGTGGTGTGGAGTGCCTGGGACCCACGTCTGAGCATCCCCAGCGCACTTAGGGCGGAATTTGCAAACAAAACAGTTGATGGACCGAATGTGGATCAATGTCACACATTCACCCCAGTCCAAAGATCTGGGCCCAAATCCATCATTTTTTTGCACTCCACACCACCCTGGGTTAGACAATGGCGATATGCAAATCAGCTCTGACCCTGTGCCCCATGGGAACAGTCCAGTCCGAACTACAAAATCCATGTCCTTCCCAGAACGGAATCAAGCATCCGAGGACCGGACCGGTTTCGAGGTAACACCTCTCATCAGCCCGGCTAGCTTGACTCCAGTGGTGTGGAGTGCCTGGGACCCACGTCTGAGCATCCCCAGCGCACTTAGGGCGGAATTTGCAAACAAAACAGGTGATGGACCGAATGTGGATCAATGTCACACATTCACCCTAGTCCAAAGATCTGGGCCCAAATCCATCGTTTTTTTGCACTCCACACCACCCTGGGTTAGACAATGGCGATATGCAAATCAGCTCTGACCCTGTGCCCCATGGGAACAGTCCAGTCCGAACTACAAAAGCCATGTCCTTCCCAGAACGGAATCAAGCATCCGAGGACCGGACCGGTTTCGAGGTAACACCTCTCATCAGCCCGGCTAGCTTGACTCCAGTGGTGTGGAGTGCCTGGGACCCACGTCCGAGCATCCCCAGCGCACTTAGGGCGGAATTTGCAAACAAAACAGGTGATGGACCGAATGTGGATCAATGTCACACATTCACCCCAGTCCAAAGAGCTGGGCCCAAATCCATCGTTTTTTTGCACTCCACACCACCCTGGGTTAGACAATGGCGATATGCAAATCAGCTCTGACCCTGTGCCCCATGGGAACAGTCCAGTCCGAACTACAAAAGCCATGTCCTTCCCAGAACGGAATCAAGCATCCGAGGACCTGACCGGTTTCGAGGTAACACCTCTCATCAGCCCGGCTAGCTTTACTCCAGTGGTGTGGAGTGCCTGGGACCCACGTCTGAGCATCCCCAGCGCACTTAGGGCGGAATTTGCAAACAAAACAGGTGATGGACCGAATGTGGATCAATGTCACACATTCACCCCAGTCCAAAGATCTGGGCCGAAATCCATCGTTTTTTTGCACTCCAAAGCACCCTGGGTTAGACAATGGCGATATGCAAATCAGCTCTGACCCTGTGCCCCATGGGAACAGTCCAGTCCGAACTACAAAAGCCATGTCCTTCCCAGAACGGAATCAAGCATCCGAGGCCGGACCGGTTTCGAGGTAACACCTCTCATCAGCCCGGCTAGCTTGACTCCAGTGGTGTGGAGTGCCTGGGACCCACGTCCGAGCATCCCCAGCGCACTTAGGGCGGAATTTGCAAACAAAACAGGTGATGGACCGAATGTGGATCAATGTCACACATTCACCCAAGTCCAAAGATCTGGGCCCAAATCCATCGTTTTTTTGCACTCCACACCACCCTGGGTTAGACAATGGCGATATGCAAATCAGCTCTGACCCTGTGCCCCATGGGAACAGTCCAGTCCGAACTACAAAAGCCATGTCCTTCCCAGAACGGAATCAAGCATCCGAGGACCGGACCGGTTTCGAGGTAACACCTCTCATCAGCCCGGCTAGCTTGACTCCAGTGGTTTGGAGTGCCTGGGACCCACGTCTTAGCATCCCCAGCGCACTTAGGGCGGAATTTGCAAACAAAACAGGTGATGGACCGAATGTGGATCAATGTCACACATTCACCCCAGTCCAAAGATCTGGGCCCAAATCCATCGTTTTTGTGCACTCCACACCACCCTGGGTTAGACAATGGCGATATGCAAATCAGCTCTGACCCTGTGCCCACGATGGATTTGGGCCCAGATCTTTGGACTGGGTTGAGTGTGTGACATTGATCCACATTCGGTCCATCACCTGTTGTGTTTGCATATTCCGCTCTAAGGGCGCTGGGGATGCCCAGACGTGGGTCCCAGGCACTCCACACCACTGGAGTCAAGCTAGCCGGGCTGATGAGAGGTGTTACCTCGAAACCGGTCCGGTCCTCGGATGCTTGATTCCGTTCTGGGAAGGACATGGCTTTTGTAGTTCGGACTGGACTGTTCCCATGGGGCACAGGGTCAGAGCTGATTTGCATATCGCCATTGTCTAACCCAGGGTGGTGTGGAGTGCAAAAAAACGATGGATTTGGGCCCAGATCTTTGGACTGGGTTGAGTGTGTGACATTGATCCACATTCGGTCCATCACCTGTTGTGTTTGCACAGTCTCAGCTATCCCAGCACCTAGAGAACACGAATCTTCTCGACCCACACCAATCAGGATTCAGAAAAGGCTGCAGTACAGAAACCGCAATCCTAAATGTCCTGGATGATCTACACATGTTGCTGGACTCCAACCAATGTAGCCTTCTCATCCTCTTAGACCTCTCGGCCGCGTTTGACACAGTTGATCATGCCCTGCTACTCAATGTCCTTCAGGAGAGAGCATTTCTGGAAAAGATGGTTCTAAAATGGTTCTCCTCCTTTCTCAAAAACCGCACACAAAGAATCAAAATTAAAAGCTTTGAATCGGACCCTCTCCCCATTAGTAGAGGAGTCCCACAAGGGTCAGTACTCTCGCCACAACTTTTCAACATCTACATGGAGCCCCTTACATCAATTCTAAGGAAGTCCAACATCCCCTTCCACCTCTACGCGGACAACACACAACTCTATCTGGAAACCACTTCGATCGCAGACTTCCACAGACTGAACGGCACACTCACTGTGGTTCAACATTGGCTCTCATGCAACCACCTCAAACTCAATGAAGAAAAAACAGAAGTGCTCCTCATCTCGAATAAAGATGAAAACCCCCAAATACTAGAATGGCTCAAAGCCTTAAACGCCCTCAATGTTCCTCTTGTTCCGACAAACTCCGTAAAATCCCTAGGGATCACCCTTGACGCCAAACTCGACCTGAAAGAACACATCTCAAAAACTGCCAAAAGTGCTTTCCTTAACCTGAAACTTCTCTACAAACTGAAACCCTTCCTCCCCACAAAAGACCTGAAACAGGTCACTCATGCTCTGGTACTCTCCAGAATTGACTATGGCATTGCTACTCTGACTGGAACAGCCAAATCACACCTGGGACCTCTGACCTCTACCCTAAACGCCGCAGCAAGAATGGTCACGGGAACTAAGAAATACGGTCACATCTCCCCGGCTCTTAAGGATCTGAAGTGGCTCCCTAGTGACCAACGAGCCAGCTTCCGTACAGCCTGCCTCACACAGTAAGCCCTGCACACAGGCAAACCAGAATATCTGACCAACAAGCTCAATAAGGCCGGTCAGTCTAGGAACTTCAGAAGCTCCAACATGCTCCTACTCATTCCTCTGAAATCCCAGAAATACAAAACAGCTAGTAAATCCTTTGCGGGTAATGCTCCCAAGATATGGAACTCCATCCCCACCCATATCAGAATGATCGCCTCCTTCCCGAAATTCAAGATGCTACTCAAAGCCCTCTTCCTTGAGCGCTCCGGATCGTAACAAGAACTCAAGTTTGACTTTGAAAGACCTGATCTCTACGATCCCAGAGCCGGATGACCCGCTTCGATTCTCCGCCCTGTTTTGCGCACATGTTGTTACTGTACAGACTTTTACTTCGCCCATATGCTCCCCGCCCTGTTTTCCGTCCTCACTGTCTTTCTGATGCCTATCTGTATTTGTTGTGAAGCGCTCTGATACCCTCGGGTCCAGCTAGCGCTATACAAAACTTCAATAAATTAATAAATAAACACGATTTACTCCATTATGTTCAGCAGAAATAATAATTAATGGATGAGACATCCATTTAGAAGAAGATACGTTTGAGCCCTTCCTGAGGCCTAGATAGCATAAGCCAGGGAAATACACTTTAACAGATCATATTAAACTTGTTTCAATGTCAATAGTAGTATATTAGTGTACATGTGAATTTTAATTTAGTTTACTATTCTGCACATTGTTAATGATGCACAATTTTAACTAACACATAAAAACTTCTACAACTTCCCGCCTCTGATTACTCTATAACCACTAAAATCCTCAATCTATTTATATTATGCCCTGAATTACTTTATATTTCTTGTGTTTTGATTCTTTCAACATCTTGAGTTGCTTCTACACTCGATTTCGGCCATCTTACGTCTTCACTTTAACCCTCAGACTTTTGGACGATACATTTTTTCTCTTTACACCTACAATTTGAAAATATGAAATCGGAACATTTGAGCAAGATAACAAGCAAAACAATTACAAATATTAACACAACAATCCCACTTGACAGGATAGCTCTTTATTATGCCTCAGCCCAAGCTGTCAAACCACTCCCCAACCTTACTAAAACCCTTTCTAAAATCTCCCACTCAGGTAGCTACTGATTCCCATAAGTAACACTCTTCCAAAGTGTTACTTCAATAGAAACGTTAGTAATATTAGCAACATAAGCCTCTACATCTTTCTGTTATCTGGGATAATGGGACAGCACTATTTCCCCTTCAAAACCCTGCAAACTCCACTTTTGTTCATGAGAAGGATATCTAGCTCAAGACAGTTTTGCACAATCATCTTGCACATAGCAATTAATACCTTATTTATTTGTGTTAATGCACCAGCAGTGTTAGAAGCACATCAATCAACAAGCGTAGACAATCTTCTAAGTTTCACATCATTCGTAGTCACACCAACGGAATCATAGCCCCTAAGACATCCAGCACAACTTGGCCATAACCTCATTTCACTCTCTTCAAGCTAGCAGCATCACTGGTTTCATTCACATTGTAAACTTGAGGAAACACCAAAGCAAGATAACAGCAATTCATCCAATTATGAGGTAGGGTAAAACAAGCAGTCTTATCACACACATATTAAATTCCTCCAAGTATTGGTCCTTAAACAACCATAAACTCACCTCTCACAGCTTAACTTTTCCCACATGCGCCCTTTCCCAAAAACTCTATTGCCCTGGTTCCTATAGATTTGTAACGCACCATGTAAAAGTCACCCTTTCTCCTATACTCCAGTCTCAATCTTGGCTGCACGTTCTCTGATTTTCTCTTCATCTCTCCAGTCTTTCAAAAGTTCACTCTCTGTTCAATATATTCTTTATCAAACTCACACTTCTCTTAACTCAAACTGCATGCACACTCCCCTTTAGTCCTGTTAATATTTTGACTGGTGTGGTGTACTTTGTTTTTGTGTGTTTTCACTGGGTTACTGTTGCACAACTATTTTACTCATTGCCTCAGAGGTAAGCCTGACTGCTTTGTGCCAAGCTACCTGAGGGCTGAACACAGATTAATGTAGGTTTTGCTTTTGACTTCAGAATTGTGGTTCAGCTTGATTAGGGTTTCATGCCCCCCCCCTCAACCAGTGACCCAATTTCTTACAGTTGCTACCCCCCCCCGTGGTATTTCGTATACTCCTTCAATAAATTTGCATGAACATTATTTCGAAGACTACTTACTATTCTTTCCCTTCGTGCAGTGTGTTGTGGCTAACTTCATTATGAACAGTAGTCAACTCAACTTGTGTTGAAAAATTTACAACCGGAGAAATTAGGCATTGGTGGGTGGGTGTCAGTCTGCCCTCCATTTTCACTGGGATAGGCTTAGAATGGATTCATCTGTTTCTCTCTGAGAGTGCCTTGGGCTGCTCTTTGGGACCCTCAAGATCCCTGAGGCTGGTTGGGTAATGGGGAAGCTTTGGAGGCAAGAGGTAAGTTTTTTCTCTGTGTTGTATTGTGGATCTGTACACATATCCACCATGTAAGTGGGTTCTCTGGTCCCAATAGGGTCACTTCTTTGTGCCACTGGCATTAGTGAATCTTATGTTTTTATTAGGTGGAGAGGTGTGGTGCAGCGGCCAGGGCAGCTGCCTTCGGAGCACAGTGTTCACGCTTTGATCCCCGGCTCTGGTGGCAGCTCAGCTCAGCACCATGTGACTCTGGGCAATAGCTCACTTAGGATGACTGGGCTGTGGTTTGTCCTAATCCTGGGTAAGCAGGTGCTTTTGCCTTCCTTTTTTCCATCTCCTCCCCCAACCCTACCCCCCCCCCCGAGGTAATATAAAACTGTTCTTAAGAAGTTCAATGCTATCACTAGAAACATTCCTCCTGTAGAGTGCTGACTGACACGTTGGCACACTTGCAGGTTTCCAGAAATTTAGGTTCAGATCTGCCACGGCTTATTCTGTAAATAATCACACCCAGGAGGGTCTGTTGTGAAAAGCAAACATTGGTCTAGTCTAATCCTTGCACTAACGCAAATATGCTTCTGTGCCTACAAAATCTTTGATTCTAGCAGTCCAAGTTAGAGGGGACTTCTTGCAATGAGTGTCATAAGGGCCACTGTTTTCAGTCATTTCCACTTGGAAATTATTAAATTCTTATGTATATGTTATTTGTGAATATTAAATATCATATTTACATATTCAAGGGTAACATGCGTAAAGATTCTCATTACACGGTCATGTCACGGTCCTCAGGTGGCCTTTGTGAAAGAAAGGAATTCAGGTCTCCAGGAGTCAGGCTCAAATCGATTAATTTATTAATATACTTATAAGGCACTCGTGTCACTGAAAGAAATCCTAGAGATGGGAGGGAAAGCCATCAAAACAACAGAACAAAATGAAAGAGCGACACAAAACAGTTGACAAAGATACTTTTGAAATTTTTGTGAAAAAAAAATTTGCGCGATATGGAATCTTTCAAGCAGTGAGAGGGAGCCAGAGCTGAGGTCTAGGGTAGATATAAAGTGCCATGGAACTATGCACTTACTCCGAGATTAGTAAAACTAGGTACCATTACACCCTGTAAATACAGGTTTTATGGTTGGGTATTTGCCAAGTATGTGAAGTGACTTGAATTTATAGGGTGCCATAGGAAAAGGAAGATTTAACGACTGAAAGAGGTATGCACCCTTTAAATGTCATCATATTCAATCAGTTGAAATATGCTTGAGGGAAATTAGGTGGGCACATTGTTCACTCCAAAACTCAGAATTCCTATTCCTGCTCCAATTCCTATTAGTTTAGAGGTCGGAATTCATAGGCAGACCTAGGACTATTCGTCTCTTATATAACCTAGAGGAGGCCTGGAGGCAGCATGGTAACAATGAAAGAAGCATCACTTCTTTCATTGTAATGGGTGCCCTGTTCTCCTTCTGAGATAACTGAACAGCCAGGACAGTTATATGAGAACTTTGCTCATTAGTGCGCATCTTGCATGGTTTTGAGTGATAGGTGGGCCCTGTGCAGTGCTTAATTTGAGCTGGTGGTTTCAGTGCTCGGCACCAGCATTTAATTCGTTTCCGGTGCTCAGCACTTAATTTTCATTACCACACTTATGACACTATGCCACATGGTGACACTGCTTATCTAATTTAGAGATGAGCAGAACAACGGATGTTTATGAATACAATATACTAAAAATACTAATACCTGCCATTCCTTTAGTTTTAGAGACCTGGAATAATCTGAACTGTCGCACTTACAGGTGAGAGAGATGGTTAGGAGTTGTTTTGGCAGCGATGAAGGGGCGATGGGTGGTGCAAGCTGCAGTGGCCTCCTGGTCAGGGCCCTAGCAATTATAATTTTACAAATTAGGCACTGATGCTGTGACACCATTAGCCCATTGCTTCAGATATATTTCCCTTTTGTACCCGCAGGCTCGCAGTTAAAGGCTCTGCTGATGGTGATCGATGTGGATCAATTAAAACTACTTCCCTTGAATCCACCGCTTGCGACACTGAACTACGGTGGATCTGCGAGAAGCATGCCAAGTGATCCAGTTGCACATCGGTATCATAGACCTACAATGCCGCAGCAACACACTCCTAGTCCTTGTTTCACAATCATATGTGATGTAACTACCAGCGGCCAAGATTTGTAAATAGCTCCTTTAGAATGTCTCAGAGGAAAACCTTAACTTCTGCAGGAAATGTAACCCATGAGTAGAATGTCTCTGTTTTGTATGGCTTGTTGGCCTCTATCACAAAGGTAACATCTCCCCCTGTGAGAGGGAGCCCTTGTGAGTGAAACATTTGTGTTTCTGCACGTCTGCATTTAAGTGGTATAACCACTGGTACAGCCTTCACCATATTTAATGAATAGGATTCATAGAAGGTACTAACTATAGCATACTTTATCAAAGGTGTCTCAACCGAAACGTGTCATTTGTGCACAATAAATGTCGTGCATCCAACTTTGCGTGCCGTATACTTGCTTTCATTACTGGATTGGATTTGGACATATATTTTGTTGGTCGCTGTCACTAGCACCAGCACTGTAAGGCAGGTTTAACAGCGCTTGGGAATATATATATATATATATATATATATATATATATATATATATATAAAGGCTCCGGAAAAGAAAACTAGCACTCGCAGGGGGTGAAATCCCTATTGGATTTATTTGGCACAAAGAAATTAGGTACAAATGTGTTTCAGCAGTACGCCTTCGTCAGTGTAAGGCGGCCGCCATGACGCTGTGCATTTAAGTAAACAAACAATCATCCGATCATGTGGGTTGTGTCACTAAAGGACGCCATCTTAATGTCAGGCATGATGTGTGTTCACTACAGAGAGCTCAATAAAGCATTGATTCAATTAAAAAATGGCGTAATCCATCAACATTACTCCACAGCTTACTCAAAAATACATTATCACACAATTGAGGCAGAAAAATGTAATACTGCAGCGATACAAGCAAATCAATATCTGAAGCAGTCTCATAATTATACTAAAACATAATTGCAAAATTTCATTATTTCAAATCAAACCGCAAAATCATACGGTCTAAGGGCTGCAGCCAAATTCATCATTGTCCATATATGCCTATTTCATAGTGTTGGGCTATCGCCCTGGATGGGCATAGCTTCTCACAGTGTTAACAAGTGGCCCCACTACGTAAGATCAGACAAAAAATATAGCCCTGAATGGGCGAAGAAAAAATAAAATAAAATTTCAAAACAAATCAATCGCAGAGAAAGTACAGGCATAACAATAATGAGCTGTGTAGACTGACTGAAATGAGTTACCTAGTGACACATGATCCCAAACTTAAAAACAACAGTGATATATAAAATATTTACAAGTGTACCCTGAGTTCTTCCCCCATGTTCAGTCCTGAAGGAGTTTTAGTGGCTAAATCTATAATGTAGCGAGACTCTAGTCTCCTCAGGCATTTTTCCCTATCACCGCCTCACGGGTCTCGAGCCACATTATCTAAACAGAAATACCTCAAAAGTTTACGGTTGCTGTTATGATAGGCTTGGAAATTACGTGTTACGGGGTAATTACTGTCATTGTTTTGGATGGTCCTCTGATGTTCCAATATGCGTATTTTGGCTGAATTAATCGTGCTGCCCACATACCTAAGGCCACATCGGCAGCTTAGGCAGTAGACAACTTAAGGTGTAAGGCAGTTCATAAATTTATTGATTTTTATGGGGTCTGTTCTCCCTGGTATGAGGTCAGAGGTAATTTTCTTGATATCGGCACACACCTTGCATTTGCTGCATGGGTAAAAGCCTATCAGTTCCTGTATGCTTTTGCTTATAGTTGGTAAGTGACTTTGTACCAGATGATCTTTGAGAGATCTGGTTTTGCGGAAGGTCAGGAAGGGATGGGAAGGAATGTCCCGGCCGATGATAGGGTCAGATTCCAGTGTATTCCAGTTAGAGTACATTATTTTCTTTAGACTTTTTGCCACATTAGAAAAATTCGTAATAAGTCTAAGATTACTGGTATCATTAGTTCTCACGTTGGGGCATCCGTAATCAGATCAGTTCTATTTTTAGATTCAGTTTATTTCCATGCCTCACTCAACACCTTCTCCTGGTAACCTCGCTCCCGAAACCTGTTGAGAGACTCTGCGCCAGCCTCTAAAAAATGCTCTGATCTAGAGCTGTTGCGTTTTATGCGCAATAGTTCCCCATACGGGACGCTGTTTTTTAGGCTGATCGGGTGGCTACTTCATGCATGAAGCACTGAATTTCCCGCCGTGGGTTTCCTAAATAGTGATGTTTGCATCTTACCATCGGCTACAAAGAACCTGACATCTAATTAAGTGACTTCAATAACACTGATATCGCCAGAAAATCTTAGATTCAAATTGTTGCTATTCAAATGTTTGATGTATTCCAAGACCGACTCCTTACTGCCTCGCCAGACAAGAAATAGATTGTCTATGTACCGTCTATAAATAATGGTTTTCTCAACCCAGTGGTCACAGGAGTCCGACCATGCCGCCCGCTTCTCCCACCAGCCAACAAACAAGTTGGCAATAGCTGGGGGCGAAGCAGGCTCCCATGGCCTTTCCTCATTTTTGTCTGTAAATCTGATCCTGAAAAATAAAAATATTATTAAACAGGCAGAAATGTAAAAAGTCAATAAGCATCTCACTGTGTTCAGCAAATCTTGACGGTCGCTGTTTTAAAATCTGTTGAATAGCATCTATGCCTTGTTCATGAGAAATGCTAGTATATAGACTAGCTATATCTAGAGTACCCAATAGGAAGTCAGACTCCCATGGGCTTCCTTCAATGTACCTCAGAAAGTCTTTTGTGTCTCGTATAGGAGGGTAATTCTTGTACAAATGGAAAGAGATAAAAGTCAATAAATCTGGACATATTCTCAAGTAGGCCACCAATAGAAGAAATGATCGGATGCCCTGGCGGTTTCTCCGCATCCTTATGCACCTTGGGCAGGTGATAAAAGGTGGGTAGTCTCTGGTGGGAAATTTGGAGAAATCTGTACTCCTCCATAGAAAGCATTCCTTTTTCATGCCATTTCAGAATCAATGACTAATATTGGGTAACGCTCTCCAGATATTCTTTCATGGTGATCGGCAGATAGTTGTCCCGATTGCTTAGTTGTAACAAGGCTTTAGTGCAGTAGTTGGTACATGTCTGCAAAACTACATTTCCGCCCTTGTCAGAGGCTTTCATTATTATATTCTTGTCAGACTCAAGATCCTTCACAGCCTTCCTTTGTTCATATGAAAGATTCTGCAGTGGTTTATTATTGCCTCTCTCATTCTCTATGAGTTTGCGAAGATGTAACATCACTTTTTTATGGAAGACATCTATTGTATCTAATGGTGTCTATGGTAGAAATTTGGACACTGGTCTGAATGGACTAGCCTCTCTGATTTGTGGACTAGTAGCACTGGTTCCAGTGGCTGTAGTTTCTGGATTGTTGAAGTTCATAGTGGATCCTTCCATATTCAGATCCTCTAGTGTTGCAAGTAGCTCCAATTCCTGATTGTTAATAGGACTCCTGTCCGGTAACTGAGATGAAAACCAGAGATGTTACCTGGTTCTATACCTTTCAGTTTGAAGAACTTGAGAAGTTTGATTTTTTTTACAAATTTAAAGACGTCTATTCACGTCTGGACAAACTCGAAGTTGCTGGTGGGGCAAAAAGTCAGTCCTAATTGCAAGACTGAATCCTCAGATGGTGTCAGCGTTTTAGATGTCAGATTGATAAATGTCAGATTTTCGGTGTTTAGGTCCTGTGCGGCGGGCATTACTTGTTTTGCGTTGTGTTGCATTCTTCTCTTCGGCCTGGTGTAGGTACCTGCCCCTCTTTTTGGGCGGGTGCCCCCCACCTCTCCGGGTGTGTCGGTGGCTGACGGGTCCGGCGGTCGTCCCTTCCCCCCTCGTAGCCACGACTGTCGGATGAGATCGAACTACTCGTGAAAATGGGGAGGCACTGGTCCGCTTACTCCTGCCCCCGCCTGACTCTCCTTCTGACTGTTCTGCCCCTGAGACCTCGGATTCAGAGGTGTCCCGAGATGCTGCTGGTTGCTGGGATCTGTTTCTCCTCAAGTCTCATCTTGGGGCTCGTAATCTCTGGTATCTCTTTCAAACTTCTGCTGCCTACGTGGTCTAATTTTGCCTTCATATACTTCTAGTCTTTTCTTCATTTGCGCACGTAGTGCATCGTGCTCTGATTTGTCCCCTTCTTCGTTCAGTTTCTTTTCAAGTTCACTTATATTCTCCAGTGTCTCTTTTCTATCACTCCCGGTGAACTTTACCAAAATCACCAGCATACCCTTGGATGATGCAGCAGTGTACTCAGCCCATTCATCCAGGAGTTTGGGATTCACTTTCGTAGGCTGGTACGGTAAAAAATTCTAAGCCTCGTGGGCACTCTATCTACGTCGATGTAATGTTATGTTATGTTATGTTATGTTAATAACACTTCTATAGCGCACAGATGCCCCAGCAAAGGGGCGTCCCGGTGCTTCTGGAAGGAAATCCAGACACAACACAACAGAAAGATGGAGGAAGCACACTAGAGAGAATCCTAAGAGGGATGGGGGAACAGAAGCGTTTTGATGGCTTTCCTGAATTTCAACAGCTCATCGATTTCGCGGATGTGGGCTGGTAAAGAATTCAAAAAGTTGTGCTTCCCACTACCAAAGTGGAAGCATCCCCTGACGCACAGCAGTTAAATCCTACTGGGAATCACCCAGAGTTCCTCAAAAGTTCAACACGAAATTTTTTTGTAGTTCAATTGTTCCTTTATTTATCAAAGAAATGTCGTATTTGATTAAATTCATCAATTTTTCACTTGGAATGCATTTTTATAGTATTCAAGTCCAATGCATTTCGGTCAATTAGACCTTCATCTGGGACCACATGAGCTGAAACAAGGTATAACAAATATCGTGTCACAAAACATAATAAAAATAAACTTCAGTCAGTACATACTTTTCATTGTTGTAATGTTGCTAGTAGTGACTTTTTGTGAAGCACACCCAAGTGCAGACCCAACTTTTTGTGTCATGGTGACATATTATCATAAAAACGCCCGTACGGGCACTCACATTTGTAGTGCTTGACAACGTCTTGCGTGTTACACTTGTAGTCACATTAATGAAACTGTCAAAGAAACGGTGTAAATACATTCAATATAAAGCCTCTTTTCGTGACTATGCTCGTTAAAAAAACTTAGTTTTGGTGCATCGTTGACATTATATTTACTCACTTTCTCGACGCATTTCAACAGCGTCTCCTCTCTCCTGCTGTACGTTAGCAATCGCGGTCAGCAGTCTCCCGGCGTGCATAAGACACCGGTCCAATCATCACCCAAATAACTCTGAATGCTGTAACCGTCGTTCTCACATTCAGTTTGATTGGACGATCTCCGGTCATGTGATCGGGATATCGTCCAATCCTAACCGTTTCTAGTCCAAATGGTTGTCAAAGAGGCATTTAAAAACGTAAACATGAAGATAACATTGTGTGAATACATCTGTAAAATATTGTATTCAAGTGTGACGATGTAAAATATAATAAACAATGGAAATGATATGGCAATATTCATCATAATCAGCAAAAGTATATATTAGATGTGGATGGCTACTACATCCACCAGTATGCGTCAGGCAAAGGCAAAGCATAAGCTATGCTTATTTCTCTCTGTTCTATGGGTTCATAAATAGCACATAAATTCTACCCGATCATTGAGTCCAAAGGGTTTCTGGGTATTCAACAGATACATCCAACTGTTCTCCCTCTGCAGGAGAAATCTGTTATTATCACGACCTTCTCTTTTTTCGATTACTTCCAGAATCGTAAATTGGAGTTGCGGAACATTATGCTTAGCTTCATTGAAATGCACAGCTATTGTAGACTTGTTATCGTGGACTTGGAAGTTTCCCATGTCAATTGGATTCTATCATTTCTCAGGTTCAATTCCATTAGTGTTTGTTGCAAGGTGTGTTCCGTGTTCCTCCAGTTTTGAACAACAACCAATCTTTGCTTTTACCCGTGGTAAAAATCTAGGAGAACTGTTGAAACAAAATAGTTCTAAAGATGACATGTACCGAGGAACAAGACCCTGCTTACAGTGTGGTCACTGTAATAACATTATAAGAGGAAACACGATCACACACCCCATGAAGGGACATAACATAAAGTTACATGTCAATGCCACCTGTGATACGGCCAACGCCATATCACGAAAAGAGGCTTTATATTGAATGTATTGAATGTATTTACACCGTTTCTTTGACAGTTTCATTAATGTGACTACAAGTGTAACACGCAAGACGTTGTCAAGCACTACAAATGTGAGTGCCCGTACGGGCGTTTTTATGATAATATGTCACCATGACACAAAAAGTTGGGTGTGCACTTGGGTGTGTTTCACAAAAAGTCACTACTAGCAACATTACAACAATGAAAAGTATGTACTCACTGAAGTTTATTTTTATTATGTTTTGTTTCACAAAAAGTCACTACTAGCAACATTACAACAATGAAAAGTATGTACTCACTGAAGTTTATTTTTATTATGTTTTGTTTCACAAAAAGTCACTACTAGCAACATTACAACAATGAAAAGTATGTACTCACTGAAGTTTATTTTTATTATGTTTTGTGACACGATATTTGTTATACCTTGTTACAGCTCATGTGGTCCCAGATGAAGGTCTAATTGACCGAAATGCATTGTACTTGAATACTATAAAAATGCATTCCAAGTGAAAAATTGATGAATTTAATCAAATACGACATTTCTTTGATAAATAAAGGAACAATTGAACTACAAAAAAATTTCGTGTTGAACTTTTGAGGAACTCTGGGTGATTCCCAGTAGGATTTAACTGCTGTGCGTCAGGGGATGCTTCCACTTTGGTAGTGGGAAGCACAACTTTTTGGATTGTTCATTGGGTGTCCACAGGCAAGAGGCGCCGCCTTGACAGCACGCATACATAGACAAAGGTTACAAACTAAAGTTAGAATATTATACAAAATAAAGGGAGCAGTGCGCTCAAAACCTCATCATTTTTCAAGAGATTATCAAGAATCGGGGGGGAAGCCATCTTGAGAATCTTAAACGACAAGCATAGTGCCTTAAAAGGAATCCTCTGTGCCACCGGCAGCCAATGAAGGGAGAGGATGGTACTCTCAGCAGAGCAGAACCTCGGTAGCGCTACCAGGGCTCTGGCGGCAGCGTTCTGTATACGTTGCATCCGCGGGATTTCAGCCTGGTTGGCACCCAGCAATAATGAGCTGGCATAATCAAGCCGTGATAGTATCAATGCTTGAATAACCAACTGCCTGGTTGAGGCATCAAAGAATCTCAGGACAGGTCTCAGCCCTCGTAAGATGCCAAAGCAGGTGGCCGCTACTTTTTTCGTGTGGCCACAAAAGTTGAGTGCAGGGTCGAGCCAAACCCCCAAGTTCTTTACCTCTGTCACTGTCAATGTTGTAGGGAGGTGGCCTCCCACCACTTTCTAGTTTCCCGCTCATACAGTCTTTCCAATTGCTGGTATTTCGATTTCAGATCTTGTTGGGGTTGTACCTGGGTCACTGCATCTCCTGCAGGACGAGATCCTGGTCTCGTCTTGAAAATATATATGTTCACTGTAAAAACCAAAGGTTACAGGGGCGTTATAGTTAGGCTCATATTTCACTCGTACAAAACTAGCGAAATGAGCGCAGTATAACTTACGCCCCAGCAATGCATTGCTTATGACCTCACATATTACATCACTCATGACCTGCTCAGTGACATCACTCATGACCGCATCCCTCCTGGACAAGGCTTAACTAAATAGGGTAGGAGGGCCACGTGTCACTACCACCCCAGAGCCCAGCCATGTCTCCCAGGGTGCCTAGTCCCCATTTCTTACATTTTTTCCAAAGTCTCCAAAATCAAGCCATGATCTCTTTCATGAAAGATCCTTACATGGCAATTCCTGAAACTCTGGTGGCCAACAAGGGGCTGCTGCCTCCCACTCCTTAGACCTGAAAGAGTCATGTGTTTCACCCTCATCCCCTCATCTGAGGCCTGCACATGCCCTTTGTACCCAGGCCACGGTATTGCATGGGCCACTGAAGAGCAGGGAAAATGCACCAGCACCCTGATCACAATAGGCTGCAATGAAGAGTTATGCGTGCCACAATCTGCAGACCCAGCTGCATTTCTCCTCAACCTGTAGAACACTTCAGGCCACAGAGAAGTAAATAGTTCCGACCAGCTCCAGTGCTATGTTTCCAACAAAGGAACAGGGAAGGCTGGCACATCACTAACACCTCTTTTTTAAACTCCACTCGCCTTTGGGCAAGTTGGTGCACACACTATCTGCATGGGAGCATAAGCTACCTCAATTTGTGGGCAAGGTGTGCAGAGGTGAGTGTTACAGAGAGGGGATGTATGGTTAATTAGCAAATTAACAATGCTTTTACTATATAAATTAAAACGCCATAAAGTTCACAAGTTAAGTTGTCCCATTAACATTGAGTACCCAATTGTGATCTCTTATAGCGGTTTTTTGAAGTAGTGGTGATTTGAGCACGAAATAAAACTTTCTCACCTTTATACTGCACTTGCATAATGTATCAACGCACACTTCTTCCCTCTGGTAGGAGAGCTCATATGACACAAACACAACACTCATTTTGCTTACTATAACTGATGCATCCACCACAAATCTCTATGAGGGATCCACACAGCTATACCACTAATGCAAATAAAGGTAAAATATTCTGGTGCTAGCTTAAAATGTGTTTATTTCAATAAGTAGAAGCTTGCTCCCATGAAACACACCCAAGTTCTTGTAATTTTTCGTTGATCCTCCCCACGCACCAAAAGACTGCTTCAGAACAGTAGAGGTTGCTACAAGACTTTGGGTGGGGCGGGGATAGGTGGTGGAAATCAAAAAGATAAAATATAAATAAAACACTTACCTAGCTATGGCCAGTGTTGCCGTTAAGTCTCCTCTGATCCTCTTCATATTCTTGTCTTCTTTCTGTATGGAGTCCGGCAGCAGGAAGCACCTGGGCTCCTAAGCTCCCCTGACCAATCACAACGCTACAATGCAGCATTGTGATCGGTCTGAGCACAGTCGTTCGGCACTCAAACCAAGCTTGGGAGCCTGGGACTTGTTCTCCACCAAAATAACATGGAAAGAGTGCATGACTCTTTGGCTGGCCCCAGAGGGCCAATCAAAATGTCATGTTCACTTAGAGTGCCACCACCCCGGTAGTGCTCTGGCGTCCCGGTCCCGGACCCCAGCCTCACTCCAGGAAACAACCGTGCCACTGCAGTAAAAAAATCAAAAAGATGATAAGTTACAATATTATTTTTTTCTTTTTTATCACTGCTCATAGAGCCTAATTTGAGCCGGTGGGTGCTGCTGTGGGACACAAGCACTCATTTTTTGATGACTGGCACCTCTTTTTTCCCATCGGCTTTTCCCACGAGCCCGGGAAGGGAAAACAAAACAAAGAGGAAAGAGAAAGACTAAAAAACCGACACAAAGAAAGAATGAAAAAAGGGGGCAGGGGGCGTCTGATAGTCTATTAAAGAGGCAGGAGGGAGATTCAAGACCACTCAGAGGTGGTATTCGCATGCTGAGATGTAATAGCTCCGGGCATAGCGTATTTTTGTGTGCAAATTAAACATTGATCGTCACCCAGGAGTGACAAATGGTCACATAGGCTAGGACGACTTTGAAAGGTATATGTGATTCAGCCGTTTGGGCCTTATTAGGTAGGATTCAGTTATCCATTGGGCTGCAGTGTCTTGGGTACTGTTGGAAAAGTGTATTACTCTGTGAGTAGCATTGAGTGGGATTTCCATCCTTGCCAAGGTTGAGCACCTTGAAGTGTGGACACCACTGGATGCGCTGAGCGTAGACCCAAGTCCATGGGTTTTCATATATGGACCATTTGTAGGCTCGCACAGCAGGCTTTGACCTGGATTCTGACAGTGCACGTGCAGATGAACTTTGCCGATTAATAAAGCCACAGCGCGAAGAGTGGGTGTGATTGGTGCCACTGAGTGCTCTGGGGCACCAGAGAGTGGTGTGTGTCTCTCTTGGTGTGTGTTATGCCTAGGGCCTTCACCGTGGACTTTAAGTTCTCTACCAAGGGGGATCTTTGAACAGAATTTCAAGGTGGACCATGCTGCTTGCACTTTGTCTTGTTATTGTACTGTAAGCGTAATCAGTTAGGCAATTGTTGGGTGTCTAAGCGCTGTCTGTCTCACAGATAATGTTTACCATTGGTTCTATATGTGCACTTTTACATTTTTTAACCACATATAAGCTATTTATAGAAATGTAGCAGCTGTACAATTTTGTAAAATAATTCCCTTCAACTTGTTTGCTCCTCTTTCATTTCTCCCTGTCATCGTTCTCGTCCCTTTTACCCTTTCATGGCCCTTTATCTACTTTATGAGCCTTAAATGGAGACGTGTGGTCACCTCACATAATTGGGTTTTAGTAGTGCATTAATATTTTAAAGCAGCAAGGAACTGTTTGATCCTTTTCAAAGGTTTACTTTTACATATATCCCCTTGTGTGTGCACACGTATTCCCTGCCCCCCTGGAGCAACTCTCCTTGTCCCCCCCTGCACACGCCCATGAGCGTAAATGCATCCGGGAGGGAGGCCTGACGCCGGGGCTCGTCCTCAGGCACGACATTACTAGGGTGACCAACCGTCTGTAAATTTCATGGACAGTCGTCATTTTAGGCATTGCATGGGTTCCCCTGCAAAAGGCCTCAACTCCCTGATGGGGCCGCCTTGCACTCCTCTGAGCACAAGAGCAGCCCCACCCCGCCCATTATCATTCTGTGTGAGGCTGATTGCCACATACAGAATGACAATGGGTCAGTCTGGGCTGGCACAGCATGTGGTGGCCTCCTCTGGCCTCAGTCCAGGGCAGGGCTTTCTGTCACATGGAAGTGCAAAAACGCCCAAACTGCTGCTAGGTGAGAATCCAGTTAGCCAAAGGAAGGCGAAGAAAGAAGTTGAAAGAAAAGGATTATAGTTGTAGTATAGCAGCCATGGTTGCTGCTTTTGTAGTTTATGCAACTAACAACCCTTGACATAGCCAATAGTTCTGGCTTGTTGTAGGTGTAACGCTACTTGTATTATATATCTGGATGCAATGTCAGAAGCAACAAAAATACCAGTCAGGGGGCACATTATATTAACCACAGATTTTAGCTTATGTGTTTTAAGCCTCACATTTTATTACATCAAACACCCTTTCGAAGAGACTCCCCCCCTAGTTTTTACATCCCACTTAAAGCTCTTGAAACAACACCATGTCACAGTCGCCCCACGTAAAGGTACTGTGCATCATGCATGACTCATGCCTTCCACTTTTTCGGATTGCCTATGTGCAGGGGCATAGTGAACCCTGCTCCAGCCGACCCCTTGCTTTAGGAACTACAGCGAGGGTGGAGTTCTTGATGGGTCTCATAATTATTGTGAAAAGGTGAGTGAGTAAGTAAGTGAAGGGATGACGGATGGATGGCTGGATAGATGAGTGAAATGATGGATGAGCGAAAGGGTGGATGACGGGCGAGTGAATGGGTGGATGGATTAGTGAAATGATGGATGGATGGATTGATTAATTGATAAGTGAAAGGTTGGATTGATGAATTGATAAGTGAAAGGGTTAATGGATGGACGGATGAGTGAAAGGGTGGATGTAAGGCTGGATGAGTGAGTGAAAGGGCGGGTAGATGGACAAAAGGATGGATAGATGAGTGAAGGAGTCAAAGGGTGGATGGATGAGTGAAAGGATGGATGAATGATAGGTTCAATGGATGGATTCATGAGTGGATGAGTAGATGGATGGGTGGGTGGATGGAAGGATGGATGGCTAAGTGAAAGGGGAATTGAAAGAGGAAGGGGATGGGTAAATGGATGACTGAATGGGTGAATGGCTGGATGAATAAGTTAATGGATGGATGGGTGGAAGAGTGGATGGATAGGGTGAAAGGGTGGATGGATGGATGATGGATGAGTAAATGGGTGGATTGAGGGATGGATGAGTGAAATGATTGATGGAAGGAAACATGATGGATAGGTTTGTAAATGGATGAATATGGACATGGATGGGCACACAGATGGAAGAACAGAATGAATGGTGAAAGACTAAATGATGGATGATAGTATGATTACACTTTGTAAGCTCCATTATCTTAAGCAACATTTCCTATACATTGACTTTCCCATTTATATGAGTGATTGTCTCTATATAATATGTGTGTGTTGTAACACACTCCAAAACTCTACCCCACATACTTGGGATGAGTAGCACTATAGAAGAAATTAAATACACATGAGGGAGGGTCTATGTGAAGATGAGGGTCACCATTGGAGGGTGGTATCAAGGCTAGACTGGCCGGACCGGGCATCAGGCGTTGTCTCTGGGAGCAGGAAATGAGGGGGCGGTTTTGTTACCACAAAAAGACCTGCAAATTTGCTTAAAGCTGCGCTTATACTGTCAAACCATGAAGTGCACAATTGTCTCAACCTAATATAAACTTCTTTTCACTTGTACTTTAGTAGTTGTCTATTTACTTACTTATATACTATTGCGCAACCTTCGCTGATGTGTCTGTAAACCTTAACTTTTGTCCTGAATTTTGACCTCCTGTCCTAAATTTTTGTCCTGAATTTTGACCCTTTGGCCTGAATTTTTACACTCACTGTCCTGAATTTTCACCCATGCCAGTTGGTCACCCTAGCATCTCGACGTTCAGATGGAAGCAGGGGGCTACCAATGACAGAGGTGATAAGTACAGGCACCCTGCAACCCACTCATCACCACCACATGAAGGCAGAAAAGAACCCGATCAGCTTGTCGATCCGATTTCAAGAAAAAACCTTTCAGACGCCCTGGAAAGGCAGCAGCATTTGCTGTCTGCGAGTCTGTCAAAGTAGATTTGTACAATAAACCCATTTGAAAAAGAAATTGCATTAAATGTCTGCCCCATCAAGGACACCACTCAGCATCTTCAATCCCTCATTCACCCCTCTTTTAAACCTCACGTCAACTCGTCTCCCTCAAATTTCGGGAGGGGGGCTAATTCATCCAGCTAAAGCCATGTGCAGAGTGGAGATGCAGGGGCTCTAAGTTGGGGTGAAAACACAACAAAGCCTATGTGAAGATGAGGGTCACCATTGGAGGGTGGTATCAAGGCTAGACTGGCCGGACCGGGCATCAGGCGTTGTCTCTGGGAGCAGGAAATGAGGGGGCGGTTTTGTTACCACAAAAAGACCTGCAAATTTGCTTAAAGCTGCGCTTATACTGTCAAACCATGAAGTGCACAATTGTCTCAACCTAATATAAACTTCTTTTCACTTGTACTTTAGTAGTTGTCTATTTACTTACTTATATACTATTGCGCAACCTTCTCTGATGTGTCTGTAAACCTTACCTTTTGTCCTGAATTTTGACCTCCTGTCCTAAATTTTTGTCCTGAATTTTGACCCTTTGGCCTGAATTTTTACACTCACTGTCCTGAATTTTCACCCATGCCAGTTGGTCACCCTAGCATCTCGACGTTCAGATGGAAGCAGGGGGCTACCAATGACAGAGGTGATAAGTACAGGCACCCTGCAACCCACTCATCACCACCACATGAAGGCAGAAAAGAACCCGATCAGCTTGTCGATCCGATTTCAAGAAAAAACCTTTCAGACGCCCTGGAAAGGCAGCAGCATTTGCTGTCTGCGAGTCTGTCAAAGTAGATTTGTACAATAAACCCATTTGAAAAGGAAATTGCATTAAATGTCTGCCCCATCAAGGACACCACTCAGCATCTTCAATCCCTCATTCACCCCTCTTTTAAACCTCACGTCAACTCGTCTCCCTCAAATTTCGGGAGGGGGGCTAATTCATCCAGCTAAAGCCATGTGCAGAGTGGAGATGCAGGGGCTCTAAGTTGGGGTGAAAACACAACAAAGCCTCATTACCAAATAAATGGTCTTTTAAAGACCTGTGTGAAGTACTCTGGTGCAGCTGTGTGTGTGTGGTGTGCCAGGAAGCTGTCTCAGCCAAGCACACACATTCTTATAACATTCACACCCCTCAGAATGACAACTCACCACTTCTAGCTGCCTCGTCATGGGGTGGGAGTGGGAATATGTGCACAGCAGGGGGAAAGTGATGGCCAGTGCAGGTGACGCTTTTCTTTTGTATAGGAATTTCTGCTGGCATCATAGCCAGCAGTCTGTGCGGTCTTTGCACTTGTATAGATGTGTATTCCATACTAGTGCACAGACAGCACACCCTGGGCTATGACTCCAGCAGGAATTACTTTACAAAGGAAAAGTGTCACCTGCACTGCCATCCCTTTCACCCTGCTGTCTGTGCACTTGTATGGAATACACATCCACGGCGCTGTTCACCAGATAAATGGTGAACAGGGCCATGGATCTGTCTCTTTTTGCATCCAAGGGCACCGACGAAGAAGCAGAGGAGACCCAGGCAAGGAGAATCCAGGAGACATTTGACCCACACCTATCTAGAAAGTTAGACCTTTGGGAGGGGCTGGATGCCAGGACGATAATGCTGCTGATCAGCCCGACTCCACTGAATAGTATCAGAAGAGCAGGTAGCAGTTTTTAAGTAAGTTCCAGTAACTTTAATGCATTCTACAGCATCACCAGCATTACCTACTGGCTGCATATCTAGGTTACTGTGTTTTATACTTTTTTTTTTTTAAAGCACCTTTATTGTTATATGCAGGTACATACACGGCTTGCTACCTTCAACCCTCCAGGGCCGGCAGAGCAACAGTTCAGACAGTTCCAGCAATTATCCGGACATTGATACACAGCCACTTGCCGTCAACCCTGGGGTACGGAGGCGCACCGGTTCCTAAAAGAAAATATCACAACCACAGTGAGCAGTTGGAATAATGTCAGAGCATTGTGCAGAAGTACACACCAGTGGCGCAGCAGCTCTGTGTAAGCCTTATTCTCAGAAACAAGCTGTGAAGGTGCGTTTTTACTAAAGGTCTTTTCAGCCTGATGAAAAAGACAAGAATCCAGAGAGGGCACCAAATCGCACCACCTCCCGTAATACTGGGGTTAGGTTCCCCTCCGGATTACGCACATACAGCAGCGTATCATCAGCGTAAGTCGAGACGACTATCTTGTATGTCGGGAAGCTGACTCCCCGATGCCAGTGATACTCCCGTAACGTGCAAGCTAATGGCTCAGCTACAAGCGCGTACAGCAGCGGGGATAGCGGGCAGCCTTGTCTCGTGCCTCTACTAATGTCAAATGGTTCCGAAACATGGTCCCCAAGGCGCACCCTAGCCGATGGTCTCCAGTACAAGGCCCCAATCATTTGCAGGAATGGCTCCCCCAATCCCAGCCTGCGCAGAACTCTCAGCATGAATGGCCATTCTACGGAGTCGAAGGCCTTCTCCATATCGAGAAAGACGGTGACGGCCTTCGCGTCCTGCCTCACAGGTTGCATGGTGCCCAACACCGTGCGTATGTTATAGGTCAAGTTCCTTCCAGGCACAAAGCCAGACTGTTCCGGGGCCACCACCTCGGGTGCTATAAGAGTTAGTCGAGTGGCTGAAACTTTAGCGTAAAGTTTGGCGTCCACATTCAATAGGGACAGTGGCCTATATGAGCTGCAAAGGTTAGGAGGTCTACCCGGTTTCAAGATGGTGACTAATAAGGCCTCTCTCATAGTCTGTGGCATACTGCCCTCCTCGCATATCTCATCAAATAGTGAGGTCAAGTGAGGAACAAGTTTGTCCTTGAACGCCTTATAAAACCCCACCGTCAATCCATCTATCCCAGGGGCGCTATGCATCCGCATGCCAGCTAATGCATCAGATATCTCGTCTGGCTCTATAGGGGACATTAGAAACTCTCTGTCTGACTGTGCTAGGAATGGCAATTGTACGTGCTCCAGGTAGTCGTCCATGTCCGACTCCAGATTTTCGGTTTTTGTAGTGTATAGGTTGGAGTATTATTCCTGGAATTCCGACATGATCTCCTCATCTGTAGTGACAGTGTCACCCCCCGACGACGGGCACTCCTGTTTGTGCGCAGTATTCTGGCCAATAGCGAGCTAGGGCTCTCGCTCTCACCATAGGTTCTCGCCGTTGCATACTTCCCCACATAGCGCACTTCCCTGTCTGCCTCCTCATTAAAGTCCGAAATAAGGGATCGAATTCTGTCTGTTATAGAGGGGTCTGGGTCAGTCAGTTGTTGTTTCTCCAAATCAGCCAGTTGAGACTCCAAGTAGCGCAGTCGCTGTCGGATGGCCCTCAAGACACTAGAATGTTTGGCCAAAGCTATCCCGCGGATAAAGACCTTGAACGCCTCCCAGACCGTAAGAAAGGAATCAACAGAGCCTACGTTCTTCTCAAAAAAGAGACCTATTTCTTCCGCCAGTTCCCTCCTGAAGGCGTCGTCCAGCAGCGCGTATGGGGGAAAGCACCATGTAAACGGAGGGATTCTGCGTGTCGGCGTCTCCATAACTAGCAAGATTGGCGAGTGATCAGACAAGGTGCGTGCGAGTATCGTGCATGACAAAATTTGGCTAGTGATGGAGTAGGAGGCCAACCAGTAGTCAATCCTGGTGTGGATGTTGTGATATGACGAGTAGTGAGTGTACCCCCACTGACTGCGTTCCTACTCCTCCATATATCAACCAGATCTAGTGTCAGCAGCCCAGCCTAGAGCGTCCGAGCAGCCGCTGATGGCCTGCGGTGAGGGCCAGAAGACCTATCCAACTCCGGATCCAGTACCAAGTTGAAGTCCCCACCCCAGAGCATGTGTGCAGTAGAATATTCCCTACAGCATCGAGCTAGCTGTTCATAAAACTCAGGGGAGTCGTAATTCGGACCATACACGTTGACTACTATTAGGTCATGACCCTTCCCCGTGCATCTAGATATTAGAAATCGCCCCTCTGCGTCTGCCTGAATGAGTCGTAGATCTAGGTTAGATTGTGGATTAACCCACGTCAGGACTCCCCTAGAGTGTGTGGTGAACCCTGCTATTGTAGTGTGTCCCGCTAGATCCCTATGTTGCAGCATTGTACTCGCAAGTGGTAGATGGGTTTCTTGTATAAGAGCAAGGTCAATGTGGTGTCTCTGTAGGTAATGTTGCACTTTCCTCAACTTCCTGTGATCATTCAAACCTCTGACATTCCAGGTCAACGCAGTGAGGGTGCTAGCAGGAGTCTCTGAATTCACTATCGGGACACCAGACATCTAAAACAATGAGAATCCGACACAGTAGCCAGCAGCCTCAGCGGAACAAACATTTCAGTGGTTGTCTGGATGAGCCAGCGAACATTCTGCGAACTCTGCCCTTCAACATGAACACCCATTCTCCAGAACTCCACCCCCCAACCCACAGCAGACCCACCCCAACCTGGTCCGACAGTAGTCAATTGCCCTCCCCACACCCCATTAGTCCCACCCCAACTTGTAACAACAAACGCAGAAGTGTGCTTAACGCGCGGGGCCTAGGTAGCCAAGAGTCATAGTTTCCACCAAAGTCTCAGAACTCTTGTGTAGCCCTCCACCCGCTCCCGCCATGCACAGTATCTGTAAGCAGAGCAACTATTTTTCAACCATAGTATTGTTCATTGTATGCACCGCCCCCTCAACCTGCACACAAATCGCTGCCTAATGAATGTCCCCAGGTTTGGGTGAGTCATCGTATAAGCCCAGAAATGAAACACGTGCAGCAGAGTGCAGTAAAAACCGGTATCAGCTGTGTACAGTTGTGCAACAGATCATCTAACAGCGCCATGCATTCCCCACCTCCCAGACCACTTATCTTCTTAGTCAGTGGCCCTCCGAATCTGCGACGTCTGTTCCCACCATGTCTCCACAGGGAGCTATCAAAGGCTCTCCCAGAGCATCACGGCCCAGGCTCTAGGCGAGCGATCTTGCTGCAGAAGATATTAGTCTTGGTCGTCCAATCGACTACCGCCCTCCTCATCCCCAGGAACTTTGTCGCTGTTCGCTTTCTGCTCCCTTGACCAACGCTTCATCGCCTGCGGCAGTGCCTTGGGATCTGTGAAGATATGAGAATGCCCTCCCCTGTTGACTCGCAGCTTAGCCGGGTACAACAGAGCGTAGTCCAGGCCCATCTCTCGGAGGCGCTTTTTGTGCGGAATAAATTGTTTACGCTCTTCCTGCACCTTTGCAGTGAAATCCAGAACATGGCAGAAAACACTCCATCTCCCAGTAGCTTAGTGAGCAGTTGTTCCACAAAACGCTCCATAGGGCCCGTTGAAGTACTACGCCCGTGATGCGTAGATTGCAACGTCGAGAGCGTGCTTCCAAGTCCTCAGTCTTGTCCTGTAGGGCCTGCATCAATCTCTCCATTTTTTTCTGCGCCGTGTCCAGGTCCGTTTGCGCCTCTTCTACTTCAGTCATCCTTCTTTCCGCCATGTCATGTCGCTTGGCATGTTTATCTAGCCGTTCCGCCATCCGGTCCATTCTGTACGACATAGCGTCCATTTTAGAGCCCAGGGCGGAGATACTGGACTGTATGCCTTGTTCCATAGAAAGCAGCATGGCTTTGATATCTGAGTCTGAGCCCTGAGCCCCCTCGGAGCGCAGCGTAGGGCCTTCTTCTGTTGTCGGACTCTGCTTTAGTAATCATTTCTGAGAGAAGGGCAGCTTGCTTTGTGTTCTATCGCCCTTGCCCATCTCGCAGCTGGCACCTCACTGGTTCCTGCAAGGAAACGATCGTTTCGTGAGTTAGGCCGTAAAGCAATCCGCTACAGTCCTCGGCACCTCAGCGTATGGCACTGTGCCAGAAGCCGTATAAGACCAAGAACCTCGGAGCGTAGCAATGTCTGTCCTGCCGAGCCCTCCTGCAGCAGTCACGGACTCTCAAATGCCAAACGGGTCGTCAGCCCAGGGCAGCCACAACAAGAGCCACGGACCAAGAGTGGCTGGAGCTGTCTCACAGATGTGTCCTCGAGCAGCAGCCCGACCCCGAGTGAGCTCCCAGCTGGGAGGGAGAACCAGGCACAGCCCCCACTTTGATTGCCCCCTCGTAGGGCCGTCCAGAGGCACACAGCGCGCCGGGTGTGCGTCCGCCCTCCACTCCAAGAGTGCACCGCCTCGCAAGACCGCCGCACACAGCGGTAAATGGCGCCAAGCCTGTCCAACCAGGGACTCGCCTCCTTACTTGTGTCTGTCCCGAGTGGACGTCCTCCAGGTCAGCGTCTGCCGCAGTCGATCCCTCAAGCCGCCCCCAGGGTACTGGTGAGTAGGTTATCACCGGTCCGACAGCCTCGCAGGGGTCAGGGGCGACCACCGCCCGCCAGCAAGTTGAGTAGGGAGCAGGAGCAGCATCAGGGGTATCCGCGCCAACAAGCAGCGGTGCGCGGTGCTCCCACGTCCTGTTGGAGCACACCCAGCAAGTCCCGAGCCCCGGGACAGGATATCGCCAGAGGGCCGGCACAGAGCGTCAACCTCAGCCGCATGTCGTGTTACGCTGCCCGGGCACAGGGCGCACTGGAGTCCGCGGCTCTCAGGCCTACCCCAACAGGTCCGCCGCCAGAGCTCCGCACCGTCTTATCTCCGCACTCCCAACACCGCCGAGGCGCCCACTCAATCTCCTCGCCCAGGGTAGTGTAGGGAAGCAGGAAGCTGTTGCTAAACGGTGCTCTGCATGCATTAAATAAGGATAGTTGATTAGTGCACGGCAGAGCCGCGGATTCAGGCAGCCATCACGCTTGCCGGCTAGCTCCGCACCCCTACTGTGTTTTAGACTTACATGCATGGAAACGTCAAGGAGGACAGTCCCCTCCGAATATGCAAATGTCGTGTAAGCTTGTAGGGGCAGATTTACCTGATAGCTCCTGAGGCGTGAGCCGGGAGTAGGTTACTTTGGACGCTTCTCTCAATCATTGCTGTCACTGCCACTTGAAATTCACCGTAACAGGGACCCGTGAGACGGGGAATAGAATTGTTGGAATTTTAACCTGACTGACACTGGTACGACACAAGCGCTCACTAAAAGGGCCGTGTTCCAGTCCATAGAAGGCATAGGAAGGGGGCATTGCTGAATAGAGCTCGACCGGACGGCCGCCATCTTAGGTTGGGCCAAGGTCGGCGCGCTAGGCAATCTTCACCACCACCCTTAAAAACGGGGCTGGTGCGACCGCGCAGCGGATGCGCGCAGCGGGCGTGCCAGCGGCGCGCCGAAGGCGCACCAAAGGCAAGCCCGTCTGCGCCCGTCCGCTCCGGTCCCGCGCCTAGCGCCACGACCCCTGGTTGTGAGGCCCCAGGCAGATCACCACGCAAGGTGTATGGGCGTAATTCTCTTCTGAGCCTTCATGCAGGGGAAATATTGACTGGCTACAAGTCTCTGAGGCTGGATGAGAGCCTGCAAGGAGGTCCTCATGTCTGTCATGTCTGTCAGGAGTATATCCCGGACATCCTGATGAGTCAAATTAAGTATTTAACCCCTATAAGGAGGAACAGGGAGGAAACAAGGAGGAGGGATTTCGACTGCCTGTTGATCAATGCCAGATCATTGGTCAAGCATAGTTCAGAGCTATCTGAACTAATTAAAGATCATGGAAGTAAAATAGCATTTGTTACTGAAACCTGGATGGAAGCGGCGTCTGGCCCAGACCTAGTGAAGGCTATCCCAGCGGACTATCTCAGTTATACACTGGATAGGCCGAAGAAAAGAGGAGGAGGCCTAGCGGTCATATATCACCCTTCCATTAAAGGCAGCTTCCTCCCCATAGTGTCTGACTCTTGTGAGGCCCTAGCATTCAATCTTATTCTATTGAACCATCAATCTTTTAAGGACTGTCTCATATATAGACCACCGGGCACCAAAACTAGGTTTTTGGGGGCAGTGGGCAACTTTGTAGAGGAAGCACTGTGTACAAAGGCCTACACTGTCCTTGGGGATCTTAATTTCCATCTGGATTCCAGTCAGGACAGTGACACAGTTGCATTAAATGATCTAATGGAAGGGCTGAGGCTAATGCAGGTGGTCACTGGGCCTATTCATAAAGCAGGCCATACCTTGGATGGGATTTTTACGAGTCACCAAGACTTGCAATTCTCCTGGTCAGAGCCCATAGTCTGGTCAGACCATGCTGTGGTATTGTTTAGTATTCAAGGTGCGGCAGTACATTGGGCAAGTCAGAATAAGAAGGAATTTAAGGTTAGCAGAGCCTGGACTAAAATAGATGGGACTGCCTTGGAGGAACTGCTGGCATCCTCCATGGTGCCTCTGCCTGCAGGAACAGAGGAATCCGCCACTACTTATGCCAACTGGATCGACCAGGCCTGCACTATACTGGCTCCACCTAAAAGCTGGCTTCCCACTCGAACCGCTCCATCAGCCCCCTGGTTTACAGAAGAACTCAGGGAGCTAAAGTGCGAGTGCAAAAAGCTAGAACGAGTCTGGCGCAAAAACTATAACGAAGCCGAGAAGAAGACATACAGAACCAGTCAGGGAAAATACAAAGAGAGAATAAGACAACTTAAGGAAACCTACTTTACAGATCGTATCCTTGGGGCTAAAAAGTCGTCCAGGGAACTCTTTCACACAGTAGCAAGCCTGGCCACACCTAAATCAGCAGTTACGCCTCCAAGCCAGGAACTCTGTAAAAATTTGGCTTAGTTCTTCTCAAGCAAAGTGGAAAAGATTTTCGCATCTCTGGAAGCCCCAGTGGCACAGAGCCTGTAGGCATCCAGATCTAGGAGCCAAATGGCAGCCACCCAGGGCACTAAATTGCTGGGCTTTGTCCCAGTGGAAGGGGACGAGATCAAGAGACACTTGCTGAGTTTAAAATCTGGCTCACCCTATGATCCCTGCCCAGTAACAGTTGCAAAGCTGGCAGTAACCCCCATAGCCAATGCCCTAGCAGGATTATCCAATCAGTTATTTGAGGTGGGGGACTTCCCATCGAGTTGGAAGCGGGCGTCCATCAAACCGCTATTAAAAAAGTCTAACCTGGACATCTCGGACCCCAATCTCAAGACTTCCTATGCCGGCCAAGATCATAGAAAGGATTATGAACATCCAGCTCAGTGCACACCTAGGAACCACTCAGAGGCTAGACTTCTCACAGCATGGGTTTAGAGCAGGCCACAGTACGGAGTACGCCCTGATCAAATCTACCGAAGAGGTCAGGAAGGTGATGGACTCCGGAGGTCGTGCCGCCCTGGTTATGCTGGATCTGTCTGCGAACTTTGATACGGTCCACCATACCATCTTGGTGGACCGGCTAGAGGAATGTGGGGTCCAGGGGAAGGCCTTAGACATTTTGAGATCTTTCCTGACCAATAGGGTCCAGGTAGTAGCGCTAGGGGACTTTGAGTCGAAACCCTTTCAACCACCATGTGGGGTTCCTCAGGGTTCCTCACTTAGCCCTACCTTGTTTAATGTCTACGTCTCCTCCCTGGCCCCAGTCATCCGCTCCCATGGGTTTGAACTTACATCTTACGCAGATGACACACAGATTGTGGTGTCACTGCTACCTGAGAGGGAGACTGACGTGGGGCAGCGAGTTCCAGGAATGCATGAAGGCTGTGAGCAAACGGATGGCCGGAAACTGTCTAAAACTCAATTCGGCTAAAACCGAAGTGATACTGTTCGGCTCTACGGTCAATTTTTCGGGCCCGAGCTGGTGGCCAGAAGAGATGGGGACTCTTCCTATTCCCGTCAATAAGGTCAAGAACCTGGGGGTCATTATTGATGACAGACTTATCTATAGACCTCAGGTAAATGCCTTGGCCTCGTCCATCCACTGGATATTGAAAATCCGTCTGAAGGTTCTTCCATTTCTTCCAGGGGAATGTAAAAAACAGTTGTGACGGCTTTAGTGCTCTCACGATTGGATTACTGCAAAAGTTTGCTCCTTGAAGCCCAACAAGGAGTACTTGACAAGTTACAGATACTGCAGAATGCAGCAGCGCGCCTACTTACAGGCTTGCCCAAGTTTGCGTCCATCTCTCACGAACTGGTGAAACTACATTGGTTGCCAGTAAAGAAGCGGATCCTATTTAAAAGCATGTGCATTGTCTTTAAGGCGAACCATGGTATAGGTCCAGCATTCCTGGGGCAATACTTTCACTTATACAAACCGAGTAGACTTTTGAGGTCAGCCACTCTGGGACTGATCAAGACCCCACGCATTAGGAAAGTGTGGTGGGGAGGCAGGAGTTTTAGCCGAGGGGCGGCAGTCGCATGGAATGCCCTTCCAGTGGCACTACGACTGTACCCTGAGTTGATGACCTTTCGGAGAAAGCTAAAAACATGGCTCTTTGTAAATTAATCCGGGGATTTAGTTTCAGTAGCTATCAAGACAGCGCCAGGACACCGTACGGTAACAGTGCGCTTTACAAGTGTTATAAATAAATACATAAATAAATAAATAAATAAAATAAATAAATTTACAAGCCCCTTGGGCCACTTTTGCATCACTTTTCCCATGTTAAATCCCATGTTAAAAGTGACGCAAAAGTGGCGCAAGGGGCTTGTAAATCTTCCCCGTAGCGTTCAGCTTTTGGGATGCCAGTGGGGTCATTTTAGGGGTCAGAGTGGGTAGGGGTTTTGGGGTGGCAGGACTAATTTTAGGGTTCAAGATGGGTATGAGTTTTGGGGTGCCAGGGGTAATTTTAGGGTTCAGGCGGGTATGGTTTTTGGAGTGCCAGGGGAAATGTTAGGGTTCAGGGTGGATATGGGTTTTGGGGTGCCAGGGGTAATGTTAGGGTTCAGGGTGGGTATGAGTTTTGGGGGGCAGGGGTAATTTTAGGGGTCCGGGTGGGTATGGGGTTTGGGATACCAGGGGGGTAATTTTAGGGCTTAAGGTGGGTATGGGGTTTGGGTTGCAAGGGGGAGACATTTTAGGGTTCAGGTCGGGTATGGGTTTTGGGGTGCCAGGGGGACAATTTTAGGGGTCAGGGTGGGTTTGGGGTAATGAGGTTTGGGGTGCCAGGGATCAGGGAATGTATGAGTTTTAAGGGGCCAGGGGGTAATATTAGGGTTCTTATGTGTGTCCTAATTGTTGTCCAGTTTCAAATGTAGAATTCACCACTTTTTTTTCTCTGCTTGGCCTGAGCATTACACGATCCCGATTGTCTGCCATTTTAGCCTCGCCCCTATTGATTAACGTTAGCCACGCCCATTCGTTTGCCAGGATTTCCCCCCCTGGAAAAATTTCTGCGGATGCCCATGGCCTTTGACTGCTCGATCACAGCTACTACGGAGAGACAAATGCAGAAGGAATACTTTGGCCAGTTGCCCAGAATCCATAGTAGGTCAGGCCCTGGAACATCACAAGTAAAAGGCGTTAACCATCACGGTTGGGCCCAGTAGCTGCTGCGTGTTCCATGGCCCCTGAAAGGGGCGCTGGAAGTGAGTTTGAACTTTCCCAGTCCAGGTAAAGTAATTATAGCATGCAGATTTCACCTCCATCTATTAATTTTCTCGGAGCAGGTGCAAGTACTGACAAATGGTCCTCGTGTGCGGGTGAGGCCTTTGATCCACCTGTTTGCCTGGAAAAGTAATTAGTGTGGCACAGCAGAGGGAACAATGCCCTGGAATCTAATTATGAGCTGAGGCAGAGAATTATAACAAATCTTCAAATGCCAGACGGAGTGCAGATATCACAAAATGACAGTGTGTCAGCACTCAATGAATATTTTTACACTAGGTTTGGTACCTGAACTTTATCTCTTGGCCTAAGTAGGGTGACACCATACGTTGGTGGAAATTTCACCCATAATGTATGATTTAGTGAAGCACTAGAAGGAACACTTGTAAATATCTGCAAATTACCAATTTATTATAAGCAAGAATAAATGTAAAGTGATCGGAAAAGCTATGCATGTCTTATTATTGATCTCTTGGTACTATTTATATTATCAAGTATCATCAGAATCTGTGAGAAGTTAAGCCTCTCTGTAGTAAAAAATCTCTCATATTTTTAAAGATAAGTATTTTAGTAGTTATTTAACAAGACTTCTTTTTAATTTTGTTTGTTTTCAACAATCGGGAGAAAGATAATTTAGGGTAGGGCGGTTACTACTCGGAAGGAGTAGAAGGTCCAGCTACAGCGTATGTCCTGAAATGTATGTGATACAAAAAAGGCTGAGCTGTTCCTCAGAACAAAAAGGAATGTACTAGTCGTGCCGGTATGTGAGGATGTTGTAGAATCTCAATGGGAACTACAGTTGGGCATCCATAGTGTTGGATGTAATGCCCTCACACACCCTTGCAGGTGTCATGCTTCATCATCTGGGCTTGCTCCTCGTTGGGTCGGCGGTGCAATACCCAACGGTCGACACCTCTTTTTTTAATTAGAGCAGGGGACCCCCAGAAAAAACTTGATCCTGGTACTCCTAGCCCTATTTTAAACTCACTGACCAAGTCTACGTTATTCTGGCCCCACACCCCACTTCATCATACGGCAGTTGGATAAAAGATCTCCGCCAAAGTGCCCCTCTTTGAGGTGTCGCCCGTTGGGTATTGCACCGCCGACCCAACAAGGAGCAAGCCCAGATGATGAAGCAAGGGTGTGTGAGGGCATTACATCCAACACTATGGATGCCCAACTGTAGTTCCCATTGAGATTCTACAACATCCTTACTTACCAGCACGACTAGTACATTCTTTTTTGTTCTGAAGAACAGCTCAGGCTTTTTTGGATGACATTTTTAATATTGGCTCATTAATTAATTAAAGCACTTTTAATTTACTAATAAGTTAATCAAGCTTTTTAAAAAAATGTGTTATTGTATCTTGCATCTGACCCTTTTATATCGGTGGTCTAATTAGAACCACCAAAGATTATAATTAATTTATTCAGTGAAGCAAACTTAGTTTTTAGTAGTCACTACAGATTTAAACTATGAATGCTCACTCACAATGTAAGGTCTACAACAGGTCAGCACCACTCCCTGAAGAGTCCTTTTTGCGACAGGCTACATGTGTGCAGATACGGGGCTCACACGCCCCGTCCACACACATGTGCACACGTGTGTGTTCACATGTTCCTGTTCAACCAGCGCAGAACCTTTTTACCCTAGATACTCAGCAGGGGATCTTATCTTAAAAGGCAGACACTGCAATTAGCACTATCAACTGGAGAAGTGTGGCTCAGGGGTTAGAGGCGGCAGACCCGGAAGCTGAGATCAGCCCTGGACCAGGGTTCAATTCCCCGCCCCGACGGGGGTTGGGCTCAATAATTCCACGGACTCGATAATTCTCGCTCCGGGGTAACACGATTGACAATTTCCACAGACACGTTCTTGAGGATCTTAATAGAACTAACACCAAGAACCTAAACACCAAATTTAAGTATAGAGACAACCTGACCAAAGGGGAACGGTTAGCACTTTCCACTTTAAGCAAGAACCCCTATATCATCATCAGGGAGGCTGACAAAGGGGGTAATGTGGTGGTCATGGATCTTATTGACTACAACAGTGAGATCCTTGGCCAACTGAGTGATGACTCATGTTATGAGTTACTTAACCATAACCCTATGGGTCCACTAACACTACTACTTAATGGACTCCTACTAAACTGGAAACAATCTGGTCTTCTGGATGACAATGAGTACCTATACCTTAAAGTCTTCAGACCTACGTATCCCTGGCTGTATACTTTACCCAAAGTCCACAAAAAAATCTACCGTTTCCACCGGGTAGACCGATAGTATCGGGGATTGGGGGCCCCACTGAAAGAATCGCAGAATATGTGGATCTTTTCTTGGGACCTCTAGTCAAGAACCTTCCGTCTTATATACAAGACTCCAAACATATACTGAACATCATGTCAGACATGGAATGGCAAAAGGACACCATATTAGTAACTATGGATGTGGTGTCTCTTTATACCACCATCAATCCCGAATTAGGCATCTCAGCCATTACCAAACTTCTATCTAATAGACCGGCTTCACTATGGGCACATACCAACATGCTATTACACATGATGAGGATTATTCTTGAGAATAATTTCTTCATTTTCGATCGGAAATGGTATCGACAAAAAAAGGGAGTAGCCATGGGCTCCAAATTCTCACCCTCCTTCGCTAATCTCTTCATGGGGGCCTTGGAGGCTGATCTAATTTGGGGCACCAAAGGAACACAGTATATCGACTCCATAGTCTTTTGGGGTCGATACATCGACGATTGTTTTCTCTTATGGTCAGGATCTGAGGAACTTCTTCTCTCTTTTTTTGAATATCTCAACACCAACACGTGGGAAATAAGCTTCACTATGCGACACAGCCTTACCAATATGGAATTCTTAGATCTAGAATTTTATGTGAAGGATAATCATCTACACTCTAAATTGTTCAGGAAACCCACTTCCTGTAACTCTATACTTCATGCTTCTAGCTTTCACCCTGAGCACCAGTTACGTTCCATCCCACATGGAGAATTCCTAAGAGCTAAACGTAACTGTAGTGAAGCCAGCGAGTTCGACAACTGCATTGCCAACATGAGAGACAGATTTCACAAGAGAGGGTACTCTAAGACATCCCTCAAGAAAGCAGAATTAAAGACTAGAGTCATCCAGAGACCTGATTGTTTGAAGACACGTACAGAGGTAGAGTCCTCTGGTCAACAAATCAGACTTATTACAGAATTTAATGCACTTAACAACATCACCAAAAAGAGTTTCAACAGACATTGGAAACTCTTAACAGAAGATCCCGTGCTCAAGGAATTTCTTCCAGACAGACCGTCCATCACATATAGAAAGGGCTTTACTCTAAAAAATAAATTGAGCCCCACAGTTCCACCTAACACCACAGCGCGTGATTGGCTGTCCACACGAGGCCTCGGATTCCACAAGTGTGGTTTCTGCTCCATGTGCATCTGGGGGAAACATGGCACCACAGCTTTCAAAGGTCCGGAAGGGACCGTTTACAAAATCAAACATAATATTACTTGCCTGACCAAGTTCGTAGTGTACATAATTGAATGCCAATGTGGCAAGATTTATGTAGGCAGCACAATTAGGGCTCTCAAAGAAATAATCTCAGAACACATGAGAGCCATACAGAAGAGAGACCCCAGATACCCGGTAGCCCTACACATAGCAGAATGTCAACCTCTGGAGGATGACATCAAAGTACGTGTTTTTGGGATTGACATGATTCCCCTCAATATCAGAGGGGGCAACCGTGAATTGACACTCAGAGGCAGAGAAGCCACATGGATCATCGCCTACAAAGCGTGGAGCATGGGCTGAACTACGATCCTGAGCTTCAATACTTTTTGGGTGACTAAATAGTCACCGTGGGGACCCATCATCTGTATACACTTGCTGAATTATTTTTTTAGCAGTAGTCATTGACTCATAGCAACAAACTGAGACACCGCTAGAGAGGTTCATAACCTTTTGGAGGCGAATGATGCTACCGACTACTGTATGTACTGTGTGATATAAAATTTAAGATGTACTGTTTTATGTAACGCTTGAATCGCACTATAGTCTGGCACATGCAATTATCCATAACGTTTGAGAATTTGTATTGAAATGAATTTATGTCGGAAACATTATGAGTAAACTCACGAATATGTGGTGATAATAGTGCACTTACACCCTTGTGGTAACTATGTTATCTAGATCACTCTCTTTATACTACACCACGTGTATGAGCACTGGCCCATAATCAGCTGCTGGCACTTACCCCTTTAATTTCACCTAACCTAAAGGAAACTGCCAAATCAGTTGCCACTAGTTATTGAACAGATATAAAGAAAATAGCTTGACAGCCGCCAGACTCGGTTAATAATTTTTTCTTGACCAAACAGCCGCCAAAACGAAGGGATAAATCCTTGGTAACAACAATGGGAATGATTACGCCCATACATCTCGTATCGATATGCATCACCTCCCTTGCCAAATAACTGTAAGACAACTGCCCATTTTTATTCGTTTAATACACGAGAATACCTCGATATAGAACATTTCCACTAACATCTCCCCTCTCAAACATGGCGCCCATGTTTTTACAACAAGCACTTCGACATCATTGATGTCTACCACTTCTATATAGCAACACCTCCCCCCGGGTCACGTGTTCGTACACGAGAGACGACGACCGGGAACTAACAGAGGAGGGATATCATACCACGGGTAAGTCGTTAGGCTTCCCCCATCAACCATTTAATTATTTTTCCCATTTAACAATTAACTTTTGAAGCCCATAGAACCGGGCTCTCACGTATCTAATACGTGTGCTTACAATCCTTTACCATCTACAGCACACCGCTACAGAGGAAACGCACCCGTTTTCTGAAGGCACCACAACGGATGGATCCCCTCCCGGCTACCGCCTGATACGCACCCGTACTCAGGTGTTCCCTTACTCTCAATCTATTGATTTTTACCGCATACAGGACTACTAATACGAATTGGAACGCCTTGTTACACAACATTTTAAATCGTATCAACTCTTGCATTTTATGCTTTTCTCTCTTAACAGAGTGCTAACACTCGAAGACTTTCATCTAACTAATAAGGCGGAATTTAACGAATAAGAAAGTGCTTTTTGCACGTGACGCTACTGGATATACACTTCCATATCAGTCACAAATCTGATTCTGATTAACATAGTGGTAAGGACAATTTCTACCCTGTCCTCAGTCATTTTGACTACTTGAACAGATGTCCAAAGACATTCCCCGTTTCAATGCCTCCTTTATGAGTTTTTTCCTTTCTCTCTCTCCCATTTACCTACTTAGAACTGAACCACGAGGTCCAGACTAGTTTCAACCCATACATTTGGAGTTGAACCTTAAGGTAATAAAATTCACTATTTAGAGAGAGTCTGTCTGCGTATGGAGATAGTTTGTTTGCTTTTAACTTATAATGGATACCGCCGATTTTCCACGCTAAACTATACTTAGACGCTCCCGTTAGATTCTATCACCAATAATTTCACACATCACTTCACTTTAGATTACTTCCTCTTGGATGCTCAACCACTTCACAAACCTTCGGATTGCAGGATCACTGTGTGCGTGCGAATAATGACCACACACTCAGACGTTATATCACCATACCTCACCACCTGTGCACCACCACCCAAGGCCAACCACCCACATCCTTGTAGTGGCACACTTCCTATATCTTGAACGTCATCACCAAACACAACTACTATGTGCGAATGAACACGCACGTCACTACTGCATGTTGGATGCACTTCTGTCACCATATGCAGTATGTCACAATGATATGACGCAAAAATGAATATGCATACGTTATTTTTGTACCACCAGCCCTGAAGAGTCGTGTTGACTCAACTGTGCACGACGAAACACGTGTCGGCTATTTGTGACATTCCTCAAGTCTGGAGAAAATAAACCATCATCTTGCTGTGACAAGAAACACACCAAGGAATCTGCTTCTGTTCATTGATTCTCATCAGTCATTGTACTTTATCTATGATACCTTATTGTAGTTGCGAGAGCATAGCTTTGTAAATTCTCGCTCCGGTGCCGACTCGACTCATGGGTTCACACTCTGCGACTCTGGGCAATAGCTTGCTTAATCTCCACAACGGCCCCTCGCGGCGGGATGCCTGGCTTTCACCTTGTGGATACCCTGCCGGGGTATCTCACAGGGGAATACCAGGACGGGTTCCCTAAGCAAGCGCATAGATGCCTGCGATGTAGGCGATTTGCGCTACATAAATACATGTACATTTACATTTACATTTATTATTACAGATTTTACAGCGAGTGAGACTTTGCTGTTGAGGCTCAGTCACAGTTAAAGTCTAAAACCCAGTAATCCAAACAGCAAAATCTCCAGGGGGTTAAATGGAATGGAACCCATTTTCTACAGTGTTATACATCATGTCTTGATTTGCTTGCTAGCACTGTTGGCTCACATCTTCTGTTACTCTTCTGCTGTGGTATGGCATGGTAACGTATAGTTGCAAAGCTGGCAGTAACCCCCATAGCCAATGCCCTAGCAGGATTATCCAATCAGTTATTTGAGATGGGGGACTTCCCATCGAGTTGGAAGCGGGCGTCCATCAAACCGCTATTAAAAAAGGTCTAACCTGGACATCTCGGACCCCAACAATTATCGGCCAATCTCAAGACTTCCTATGCCGGCCAAGATCATAGAAAGGATTATGAACATCCAGCTCAGTGCACACCTAGGAACAACTCAGAGGCTAGACTTCTCACAGCATGGGTTTAGACCAGGCCACAGTACGGAGTCCGCCCTGATCAAATCTACCGAAGAGGTCAGGAAGGTGATGGACTCCGGAGGTCGTGCCGCCCTGGTTATGCTGGATCTGTCTGCGGACTTTGATACGGTCCACCATACCATCTTGGTGGACCGGCTAGAGGAATGTGGGGTCCAGGGGAAGGCCTTAGACATTTTGAGATCTTTCCTGACCAATAGGGTCCAGGTAGTAGCGCTAGGGGACTTTGAGTCGAAACCCTTTCAACCACCATGTGGGGTTCCTCAGGGTTCCTCACTTAGCCCTACCTTGTTTAATGTCTACGTCTCCTCCCTGGCCCCAGTCATCCGCTCCCATGGGTTTGAACTTACATCTTACGCAGATGACACACAGATTGTGGTGTCACTGCTACCTGGGAGGGAGACTGACGTGGGGCAGCAAGTTCCAGGAATGCATGAAGGCTGTGAGCAAACGGATGGCCGGAAACTGTCTAAAACTCAATTCGGCTAAAACCGAAGTGATACTGTTCGGCTCTACGGTCAATTTTTCGGGCCCGAGCTGAGAGATGGGGACTCTTCCCATTCCCGTCAATAAGGTCAAGAACCTGGGGGTCATTATTGATGACAGACTTTCCTATAGACCTCAGGTAAATGCCTTGGCCTCGTCCATCCACTGGATATTGAAAATCCGTCTGAAGGTTCTTCCATTTCTTCCAGGGGAATGTAAAAAACAGTTGTGACGGCTTTAGTGCTCTCATGATTGGATTACTGCAAAAGTTTGCTCCTTGAAGCCCAACAAGGAGTACTTGACAAGTTACAGATACTGCAGAATTCAGCAGCGCGCCTACTTACAGGCTTGCCCAAGTTTGCGTCCATCTCTCACGAACTGGTGAAACTACATTGGTTGCCAGTAAAGAAGCGGATCCTATTTAAAAGCATGTGCATTGTCTTTAAGGCGAACCATGGTGTAGGTCCAGCATTCCTGGGGCAATACTTTCACTTGTACAAACCGAGTAGACTTTTGAGGTCAGCCACTCTGGGACAGATCAAGACCCCACGCATTAGGAAAGTGTGGTGGGGAGGCAGGAGTTTTAGCCGAGGGGCGGCAGTCGCCTGGAATGCCCTTCCAGTGGCACTCCGACTGTACCCTGAGTTGATGACCTTTCGGAGAAAGCTAAAAACATGGCTCTTTCTAAATTAATCCGGGGATTTAGTTTCAGGAGCTATTAAGACAGGGCCAGGACACCGTACGGTAACAGTGCGCTTTACAAGTGTTATAAATAAATAAATAAATAAATAAATAAATAAATAAATAAATAAATTTACAAGCCCCTTGGGCCACTTTTGCATCACTTTTCCCATGTTAAATCCCATGTTAAAAGTGACGCAAAAGTGGCGCAAGGGGCTTGTAAATATTCCCCGTAGCGTTCAGCTTTTGGGATGCCAGTGGGGTCATTTTAGGGGTCAGAGTGGGTAGGGGCTTTGGGGTGGCAGGACTAATTTTAGGGTTCAAGATGGGTATGAGTTTTGGGGTGCCAGGGGTAATTTTAGGGTTCAGGCGGGTATGGTTTTTGGAGTGCCAGGGGAAATGTTAGGGTTCATGTGGATATGGGTTTTGGGGTGCCAGGGGTAATGTTAGGGTTCAGGGTGGGTATGAGTTTTGGGGGGCAGGGGTAATTTTAGGGTTCCGGGTGGGTATGGGGTTTGGGATACCGGGGGGTAATTTTAGGGTTTAAGGTGGGTATGGGTTTTGGGTTGCAAGGGGGAGACATTTTAGGGTTCAGGTCGGGTATGGGTTTTGGGGTGCAAGGGGGACAATTTTAGGGGTCAGGGTGGGTTTGGGGTAATGAGGTTTGGGGTGCCAGGGATCAGGAAATGTATGAGTTTTAAGGGGCCAGGGGGTAATATTAGGGTTCTTATGTGTGTCCTAATTGTTGTCCAGTTTCAAATGCAGAATTCACCACTTTTTTTTCTCTGCTTGGCCTGAGCATTACACGATCCCGATTGTCTGCCATTTTAGCCCCGCCCCTATTGATTAACGTTAGCCACGCCCATTCGTTTGCCAGGATTTCCCCCCCTGGAAAAATTTCTGCGGATGCCCATGGCCTTTGACTGCTCGATCACAGCTATTACGGAGAGACAAATGCAGAAGGAATACTTTGGCCAGTTGCCCAGAATCCATAGCAGGTCAGGCCCTGGAACATCACAAGTAAAAGGCGTTAACCATCACGGTTGGGCCCAGTAGCTGCTGCATGTTCCATGGCCCCTGAAAGTGGTGCTGGAAGTGAGTTTTAACTTTCCCAGTCCAGGTAAAGTAATTATAGCATACAGATTTCACCTCCATCTATTAATTTTCCCGGAGCAGGTGCAAGTACTGACAAATGGTCCTCGTGTGCGGGTGAGGCCTTTGATCCACCTGTTTGCCTGCAAAAGTAATTAGTGTGGCACAGTAGAGGGAACAATGCCCTGGAATCTAATTATGAGCTGAGGCAGAGAATTATAACAAATCTTCAAATGCCAGACGGAGTGCAGATATCACAAAATGACAGTGTGTCAGCACTCAATGAATATTTTTACACTAGGTTTGGTACCTGAACTTTATCTCTTGGCCTAAGTAGGGTGACACCATACGTTGGTGGAAATTTCACCCATAATGTATGATTTAGTGAAGCACTAGAAGGAACACTTGTAAATATCTGCAAATTACCAATTTATTATAAGCAAGAATAAATGTAAAGTGATCGGAAAAGCTATGCATGTCTTATTATTGATCTCTTGGTACTATTTATATTATCAAGTATCATCGGAATCTGTGAGAAGTTAAGCCTCTCTGTAGTAAAAAAATCTCTCATATTTTTAAAGATAAGTATTTTAGTAGTTATTTAACAAGACTTCTTTTTAATATTGTTTGTTTTCAACAATCGGGAGAAAGATAATTTAGGGTAGGGCGGTTACTACTCGGAAGGAGTAGAAGGTCCAGCTACAGCGTATGCCCTGAAATGTATGTGATACAAAAAAGGCTGAGCTGTTCCTCAGAACAAAAAGGAATGTACTAGTTATGCCGGTATGTGAGGATGTTGTAGAATCTCAATGGGAACTACAGTTGGGCATCCATAGTGTTGGATGTAATGCCCTCACACACCCTTGCGGGTGTCATGCTTCATCATCTGGGCTTGCTCCTCGTTGGGTCGGCGGTGCAATACCCAACGGTCGACACCTCTTTTTTTAATTAGAGCAGGGGACCCCCAGAAAAAACCTGATCCTGGTACTCCTAGCCCTATTTTAAACTCACTGACCAAGTCTACGTTATTCTGGCCCCACACCCCACTTCATCATACGGCAGTTGGATAAAAGATCTCCACCAAAGTGCCCCTCTTTGAGGTGTCGCCCGTTGGGTATTGCACCGCCGACCCAACAAGGAGCAAGCCCAGATGATGAAGCAAGGGTGTGTGAGGGCATTACATCCAACACTATGGATGCCCAACTGTAGTTCCCATTGAGATTCTACAACATCCTTACTTACCAGCACGACTAGTACATTCTTTTTTGTTCTGAAGAACAGCTCAGGCTTTTTTGGATGACATTTTTAATATTGGCTCATTAATTAATTAAAGCACTTTTAATTTACTAATAAGTTAATCAAGCTTTTTAAAAAAATGTGTTATTGTATCTTGCATCTGACCCTTTTATATCGGTGGTCTAATTAGAACCACCAAAGATTATAATTCATTTATTCAGTGAAGCAAACTTAGTTTTTAGTAGTCACTACAGATTTAAACTATGAATGCTCACTCACAATGTAAGGTCTACAACAGGTCAGCACCACTCCCTGAAGAGTCCTTTTTGCGACAGGCTACATGTGTGCAGATACGGGGCTCACACGCCCCGTCCACACACATGTGCACACGTGTGTGTTCACATGTTCCTGTTCAACCAGCGCAGAACCTTTTTACCCTAGATACTCAGCAGGGGATCTTATCTTAAAAGGCAGACACTGCAATTAGCACTATCAACCGATTATTACAGATTTTACAGCGAGTGAGACTTTGCTGTTGAGGCTCAGTCACAGTTAAAGTCTAAAACCCAGTAATCCAAACAGCAAAATCTCCAGGGGGTTAAATGGAATGGAACATATTTTCTACAGTGTTATACATCATGTCTTGTTTTGCTTGCTAGCACTGTTGGCTCACATCTTCTGTTACTCTTCTGCTGTGGTATGGCATGGTAACGTATAGTGGCTACGTCAGTGGCTTGCAACGCCATTTATTCTTTCTGTGCTATAAAAATGCAGCATGGAATGGGCTGTTCGATGGGCAGTGCTATGGATTGGTATAGAGTACCTTGAATGAAATAGCAGCTATACTGACAACATCAGGTAGCGCCAACCTCCCCTTACCCAAGGCCTTACCTTCAAACTCAGAAGGTTCCAGGATGCCCAACTTGTCCATTGTCACTGCCAACCTATCCTTGGCCATGCCTCAGAGGGCCCTCGTCTATCAGTGCTAGATAGGCAGACCACCTGTTCAGGGTTATGCCGAACACCACATCCCACCATTAACTGCTGCTCATGGGTCCCTTTATACATACCTGTTGCAAAGGACACTCTCTGTTCTTCCATCATCAAGGGGAGGGCAGAAGAATGCCCTCCTGTAGAGCAGTAATAAGTCGTTGTCAGAGAAAAAGATGCAGTCCATGTGAAGGACAGAGTGTTCCTTGGCCTGGACAGAGTTGCGCACGGCATTGGGAGGTGTATGTGTGCATGAAAATGGGCAGGTGGTGCCCATATGAAGGTAGAGGTACCCATAGAGCAGTGGATTGCTCAGGAGGTTCAGGGTGCCAAGAGCAATGGAAGGTGCCAACATGTAGATCATAGCAGTATCCAGAGATTTGCCAACATGCAAGGCAGAGGGTGTCCAAGGAGATGGCTTGTGAAAAGCACTTTGTCCAGGAGACCCAGAGTTGCCTGGGGGCAGGATGATCCATACACTAGAGGCTGGTTTCACAATGGTGGTGTCTTGGACAGGGTAGAGAGAGGCCCAGGGCACAGAAAAACACCCATGTGGAGGTCATGGGCTGGGAGTGGTCCTGGAGGAATGGAAGTGCAGGGCTGGAAGGTTCCTCTCAGGCATTACAGGCCCACTATTAAAACCTGTGCTAGTGTATAGTCATTGTAGGTTATGGGAATGCAGAGTTTTTTTACTTTCAGAGATTGTGGTGCAGACATTTAGAGTGTACATTTATTTGTTGGTTTGCTCATTTTTTTGATGGTTATCAGTGTTTGTTGGTGCCTTTAATTAGAGTGCTCTGCAAATCAATAAGTAAAGACAGAAAATGATGATTTAAAAGTTCTGTTCTAGTACTTGGTGTCCTACTCACACTGACTCCCTGTTATTTTCTATGTCATTGTGCGACATGTAGAAAATGTTACTTCTGAGAAAAACTGATGGACAGCAATCCAAAGTATGTCTGTTAGAATTTTTGAACGGGAAGTTGGGAGAAAAATGGCAGGGCAAGGAGCATTGCTTTTAGGGTATATTTTGCTGTCCTGTTTGTAGCAGGATACCAATGGGACAGTCCCTGCTCCATATTTCTATTAGTAGTTCCACCTTAAGGGACAACTACTAGAGCTTAGTTACTTTGGTTGCTATAAACCGTTACATAGTAAAAGGTCTGGGGGCCCTATTCGCAAAGGTAAACTTAGACCTGAAATCAACGTTTAGACCTGAAGTTTAACGGCCTGATTGACAAAGGTAAACTTAGACCTGAAATTTAACGTTTAGACCAGAAGTATAGGGGCCTGATTCACAAAGGTAAACTTAGTCCTGAAATCTAAGTTTAGACCTTAAGTTTAAAGATCCAATGCACACAGGTAAAAATAAGCTCCAGGTCTAACTTTACCTTTGTGAAGTGGGCCCTCTGTGCCCCCAGAAATCGATGTATTCCATGCGTCCCAAGTAACTGTTTTCCAAGGAAGCCCTCGGGGCGCTTGACCACCAAAGCTTCTGGGGGCAGCAGTGGTCAAACACTGATGAAATGCTGACGGCGTAGTTGGTGCCTAGAACTTGCGTACCTTGCTCTGTACGTGCCACGCAGTGGCTGGTCCTAGGCTAAGGAGGAGGAGCGTCGCCCCACTGCTTTTAAGCAGTAAAACTATAGGAAAAATAACGATAATAACTGAAAGTTATTATCATTTATTTGTTCCTGCTGATTTATGTACAGAAAGGAGCTTAGAGGGAAGAAACACCAGGTTGCCCTCCACTCGACAAACAATCATAAAATATGAAGATCTGGTTACAAGGCACCTCTTTTTTTGGCCACACAATTTCAAACGGAGGTGGGGATTTCTAAAAATTAAATACCATAGACTCCGCTCTTTTCTGTACTCAGGTAGTCACCAACCATTCTTATGCATACACTTAAAACTAGAAATGTTTTTACAGATGGCAGTCGCACATTTTTATATATATATATCATCATACACCAGGAATTATACAGAGTGCTTAAAATTCAAAAGAAATCAACAGAAGCTTCACAAAATTTGTGGAAAATATTGTGAAAGAGCAAGATGACCCCTCACGTGTGCACCACCAAACGAGCTCACTGGTTGGTATTCACCAGTTGTGCCCACTTTTATCATCATTGGCCGTCATCTTGCTCAAAAAATAATAAGTAGAATGTGGTGTCCAAATCCAAAAGAAAGGATAAGTGCTGTGAAGTGAGCAAAATCATCCCACAATGCAACCATGTGTGATTAAAATTGAAGAAAATGCGCATTACTCAGAACTGACGGAGGGAATGATTAATTAGGGGCAGGAGGGGCCAGGGGACTCGGTCGGTGCAGCAGCTCAGAAGCCGCGCTGGGGAGACCGTGAGAGAGAACTAAGGGAAATAGGACAGCTTAATTTGCACCGGGGCAGTCCTGGACCTCTTGCTCTAAAACAGGAAAAAACATACATATGAGCTTTGGAGACTGAAGCTTGAGAGTTGTACAATTTATTTGAAGACACAGCTTCTAGGAATAGTCACTAATAACAGTTTGAATATACTAAGTACAGTTTAGCATTTGCTAAGAGAGAGAGATTTTGCTTTAAGTACACTTGTGAGTTCTGAGGCAGATTGAATAAAAACGGTTGTGCTTGTTCACATAGATGAATACTCACATTTGCTTATAAGTGTAATCCTGCAAGATATATTAGAATGCAGAGTACATGTTATTATCCTTAGGTACGCTCACAATGCTATATCAGTGAGATGTCCTAAGACCACAATATAAATGCTTAAATGTAGAGAACAAATTAAAAAGTACATATGCAGATATAAAATGACTTATCTAAAAAGCAGTTAAAACATAACACAAGTAAAATATTTACATGCACAAAAGTATGAACATTTGATCAAGGGCCCTTGGAGACAACCCTCGGTCTGAATACCTACAAACAGACGAGGAGTTGCCCGCTGATGTTCTTGCGGGGCTCCTTCTTATACTGTCCAAAACACATGAGACGATAATTATGTCATCCCACGCCACCACGTATCACATACCCGTCCATTGTCATTTACTGGCCTGCCCTGTACCTTTCCCACCCGTAAGGTTAGGTATGGCCTTTTTCCTGTAATTGTGGTACATACTCCAGTCTAGACTGAGACCTGCCACTTGACTGGAAGTGTAATAATAAACTATCAATGGACGACAGAAATGTGTTAGTATTGCTTCGAGGGGTTCTATTCATGTGTCAATCAGGCAGTCTGCGATAATATTTCGCCACATTTATCCTCAGTTTATCGGATATCTTGCTTGACGTAGCTGTGGTGGGAACTTCCCTTATTCTATTCATGGCTTAGGTGGGGGACGTGGGGCATGTTGCAAGATTTATAGAGGAACTTGACTTCTACAGTTTGTGAGAAGTATACAATGAGGTGGGGCCTGGTAGGGGTGCGGGTCCTTGCAGACAAGAGCAGCTGGGTGAAGCTGGGGTCAGACCTGCTTTCTGCTTCTGCTTAAGCTAAGAGAAAATGGCAGTGCACAGGGCAACGTAACTGAGGCCTGTAACTTCTAAACAGCAGGGCCTACACAGGGGTCATGTTGTGCCGGTGATAGGTGTGTCCTTGGATAGCTATGCGATTCAGAAAAGGGGGCGGTGATGGACAGAGTTTCTGAATTAAGCAGAATACTCCTACCCAGACAACAGATCAGGGCTTGATCCATCACGGTTTTTTAGCTCACTGCACCATCCCAGTTCAGAACCTGGCTACATGCAAATTAGTCTGTCCCTGTCCCAGTGCATCATGGGAACAGGGCAAACTAAACTACCAAGCCAATTCTTTCACTGGGAAGGAAACAAGCTTCCGGGGACCGGTTTCTGGCATTACAGCCGTCTTCGGCCCGGCTTGCTTGAATCCTGATGGTGCAATGAGCAAGGGACTCACATCTGAGTATACCCTTCCACGCTTATGGTGGACAAAACGATTCAGAAAAGGGGGTGGTGATGGACAGAGTTTCTGAATTAAGCAGAATACTCCTACCCAGTCAACAGATCAGGGCTTGATCCAACACCGTTTTTTAGCTCACTGCACCATCCCAGCTCAGAACCTGGCTATATGCAAATTAGTCTGTCCCTGGCCCAGTGTATTATGGGAACAGGGCAAACCAAACTACCAAACCAATTCTTTCACTGGGAAGGAAACAAGCTACCGGGGACCGGTTTCTGGCATTTCAGCCGTCTTCGGCCCAGCTTGCTTGAATCCTGATGGTGCAATGAGCAAGGGACTCACGTCTGAGTATACCCTTCCACGCTTATGGTGGACAAAATAATTAAACAACAGGGGGTGGTGATAGACAGAGTTTCTGAATTAAGCAGAATACTCTCACCCAGTCAAGAGATCAGGGCTTAATCCAACACCGTTTTTTAGCTCACTGCACCATCCCAGCTCAGAACCTGGCTATATGCAAATTAGTCTGTCCCTGGCCCAGTGTATCATGGGAACAGGGCAAACCAAACTACCAAGCCAATTCTTTCACTGGGAAGGAAACAAGCTACCGGGGACCGGTTTCTGGCATTTCAGCACCCCCTTTTCTGAATCGTTCTTGGATAGCTATGCAGCTAAAAATTCTTCCTCCAACATACCCCCCTCTGGTTCGAAATCCGAACCAATCAAACATCTTTAAACACCATTCGAACTGCATACTTAGCTGGAGATGGGGGAAGTGGCCAGGGCGAGTCACAAAGAGGCTGTTCCTCTGAATCTTTGTCCTGCACTTTTCCTGAATCTGCATCTGTTTTCCCTAAATTATCACACATTGTCTCATAGGGACGCATCAAGTCCCCCTGTGATGAACGTGGTGGGACTCTATGCACCTAGGCCTGATACTGACTAATTACAGGAATGTCTGGCAACGTCCTTGGATAGCTATGCAGCTAAAAATTCTTCCTCCAACAGAACCAACTTTATTTTTCAACTGTGCACTCATTCAAATTAAAAAAGCGGTTGCTTTTCATGCAAACCGTTTCTTACTGCGCCTACATGTTTCATTGCCACATAATTTTAAGGCAATTTCTTCAGGGCAAACAAAGTCGCCTAGGCACCAGTACCGGACACACCATTCACTTTTTCCATGGACTGCCAAAAGTAAACACAAACATAGGGCACACCTCAATAACTATCACAACCTTCGTATAACAAGACTTTAAAATACACTTATTTCAAGATTTTGTATTTACCCTAAATGAGCTACTGTTCCTCGTACCAGCTCTATTTATTAAGGTTAAACACGAGGCTCCACCTCCGAGTCCTCACGATAGATTGAACATTCAGCTGTAATGTCAATCTGTGAAACAATAGATGTGTGAATTAAAAAACAATAGTCTAGTATTAAGGTATACTACACAGCAACACGTCATATCCAATGTCTATCCAAGTTCTTTGTTGTTACACATTGATGACCAGTTAGCCTTTTTCAAACTGAGTCTCTCACGCTCGTCATTGCATTTTCTGAATAAAAGGAAGCTATTTCCTTGTTATTTGTCCCAATGTCATTACATTTACTGCGTTTCCACGCTTGACTAAATGCGGGAAATGCCTCTCATATTTATCCCACCTTGTTGTTTCGATTAATTTAACAACTCAACGTACGCTATACACAACGATATGAACGTCAATGTTCTTCACTGCCAAAAATGCATCAACAATAACTATCCGTGTATGTGTAATGTCAAACTTGACCTTGGTAGCAGAGGGTCCCTTCTACTTCAAATAGCAAGTCTTTGAGCTCCTTCTCATCAGTGGCGGCTGGTGGAATTTGAACCTGGTGGGGCTATTGAAGTAGGCATCAACGAACGGGAGCGAGCAAGCGAAGCGAGCAAGGCCGACGGCAATAAGGGGAGTGTGGGGGGTTCTCCCCCCGCGCAGAAATTTTTTAAAAATTACCATTTTTTGGTGCAATTTTCCGCACTATTTCTGTGATAAATGGCCTGAAAAATCAGTTCTTCTAGGCATTCATAAAAGAAAACTCATACATTATTTCAGAGAATTTCTGTGTTGCCAAGCAAGACTGACTTCTGAAGAGGGCCAGGGTACTAAGCCAGGTTGCACATCCACAAAGAAATACACTTGTAATTTTGTTCCTACCAAAAATGACGGCTGGCCATTTCCTTTTCTGCATCAGCTATTCAACGTTGATTGCCCAGTAATCATTATGACATATTAAATAGCTACATGTATAAGAAATATCAATTTGAAACAAACATTTAATTTTTAGGAAGTCAGCAAAAGCTTTGATTTTTTAGCAAGGCAATTTTGCAAAATAATTAAGTAAATATTGTATTTAAAATAGTTCATATAGCTCTCTGAAGCCCTTGGGTCTATCAGTATTTAAGAAAACCACTAAATACAAATAAGTTAGGAAATGAGTGTAATATGCATTGCTTATAATATAAGAAATATCAATTAAAAATCTTTCATTTATTTAAGAAAGAACAAAAACGTTATTTGCAGAAGCAGGCTAGGTAAGAATGTTTTACTTTATTTTTAAATACTTTGCATGCCACCCTCAGGCCCTTGTGGCAGTCAGTATAGTAGAAAATAGCTACATAAAAATAAAATATGAAAATAAATAAATGTATATTTTAAGAAATATCCCTTCAAAACCAATATGATATTTGTAAACACAAACAAAATTATTTTAAATAATACTATGCAAATTGTTTGAATGCCACTCTCAGGTCCTTGTGCCCTTCAGCCAGCACAGCAGAAAAAGTTAAACAAAAAGAAATTATGGAAATAAATAAATGTACATTCTAGTGTGGTGATGCGGACACCAGCACTAGTATGACCACTAATGAGTGGTACTTGACAGGACTACAAATGTGAAAGTGAACGCTCTTCAAATTTTTAAAAAGTGTATCTTTTTAACATTTGAAAGCTTTGACATTATCAAGTCAAAATATAGCACTGCACTAAGACTTTATTAAACATAGAAGGAGGGAGCGGCTGACACCTCCACCTGAATAGGGCTATGCCTATTCCAACACAAATAGCTATATAACCGCCTGTAGTGTGCCTGGAGCCAGAGAAGAAAGGGCAGGGGCCTTTTGAGGATCAAAGACAGCTGTCTTTTGTTGTCTCCCACACTTCAAAGACACATTTTGGTATTAGTACTGGACCTCGCTGTAACATCCCCAAATTGGTTCACTTTGGGGTCTGGAGGAGACTCTGCAACTATGATGTACAACGCTGCTAGGAAGGACTGCCCCTTTGTCACTTGCTTTGCTGTACTGCCTATGCACTCTGCTCAGCTATGTTGGCCTGCTCCCTGCTACCTCTGCAATGAGGGACAACTGGGCCTCTATATCCTACAAGTTCCCAAGAACTTGTTAGCTTTCCTCCTGTTATGGAAGAATCAGGGCTATTTGTATGTTATTGGGCCACTTTTCTGATCGACTTTTTCGGCCCTCCTTTGAGGGAGAATGATTGGAGGTGACTCCAGCCTATTATCCTTCTAGTGCAGGGATTAGAACTATAAACAGGGCCTATTCATAAGGCACAGTAATGCACTTTCGTACCCTTTTCCTTAGATCAGGGCTTATAAACTTAAGCTAGGGGATAGATTCATTAGTATTAGTGATAATCCGTCCTTTTGCAAGAGTGTTAGTTTACCTTCTATGGAGTTATGCTTATTTCGGGCCTTGTAGGCCTCAAACGGGAGAGACTCCATCTTGCTTTCTGCCCCAGCAGCTTGAGATGCTTCTAGGTCAAGTGTAATGTTTTAGTTTCGAAGTGTTGTTCGCTTGGAGAGAACCGGCTCAGGCTGGCCCTTATCGAAAGACTGTATTTTTCTCCACTCCGAAGACACAACATCAGGCCGGCCGGGAACGTGTCCTTGGTACGGGGAGGTACAAAAATTTGGTGGGCGGCAGGTTACTGGCCTTAACTTTCCATGAAAGGACAAGCTTCCATATTAGCGAAAGCGTTAGGCTGTGAGTCAGTCAGTCTGTAGGCGGCAGCTAGCCGTTAGCATCAATGCCATTAATTATTTCCAGGCAGACAGTCGCCATTTTGAAGTCCGAGAAAGATCATGAGGCTGATACTCTCTGAGAAAGATTGAAGAGGAGAGAGGAGTAGTGCGGAGCGATCGGAGACAGAGAGAGACAGCAGCTAATAAAGAGGAAGGTTCCAGTGACTTGGAGGGAAGCGGAGGAGACCGAGCATAGCGGTGCAGACGTGTACTCGTGACTGCTGAGGTGTGATTCCGAGACGAGCCAAGGCACAGACGAGAAGGGAACCTAAATGACTGTCGAACCCCGACTTCGTGCTCATAAGGTGACCTCTGCCCCACTTTGCATAGTGTGCACATTCTAACCTTTCACTTTTCTTTGCAGGATATATGTTATAGTATAGTGCTGTGTTTATAATCATTGTAATAAAATACCCCAGTTCTTAGTGAACCAACATGTGCCTTGTATTCTTGTTCAATCAGGGTAACCTGGTCTTCTAGTCAGACATCGTTTTCATGAACGGATGTAAATCCCAGTCAGGTAAGAGGTGACTGAATAATGAGGGAGAGAGGGACCATTCGATGCTGAGAGCAGAAGGTACATGATTCAATTTGGCAAGTTGTGCTAATTCCTGTTATTGTAGTATCACCCAGAGTAGCCAATGAGAGATTCCTTCCAAAGGTCTTCATAGGAGAGTGATCGTCGTTGGTAAGCAGCGTTAATGAGAGCACCAGGGGGGACACTGGTGTGTAGATCCGCCGGATTGCGGATCGGGCTGCGAGTGAGAGAACACTGGGGTGGATACCAGTGTCTAGGGCCGCCGGATTGTGGACCGGATTGGAAGGAAGAGAGCACTAGGGCTGCAGTCTAGTGCGTAAGGCACGCCGGATTGCGTGTCGAGTGAGCACTGATGGTGATCAGTGTGTAATGGTAAATAATCAGAACTGCCCCAGGGTAGATTAGTCTGGGCCTAAGTTGCCGTGAGACTAGCTGGTATGAGTGGGATATTGTAGAAAACCTATGTGTGTGTATAGCTATTTCCCCATCCTTAGGTACGAGATATAAATATATATATGTACATACCTATTGTAAATACGTTCTAAGGAGGGAGGTGATTACGTTCCGACTGGGTTGGAGGTGCTCTAAGGAGCTGATCCCATCTGGTTCGAGAATCCGGTCGTTACAGCCACCAGACACACTCACATTGTCTAGCGCCTGCTGTGTTTGCGCTCAGTCACCTTTTGCTACTAGTCGTACTCGACACTGCTGTTTCTGAAGATACCGTAGCGGTGTAGACCTTTACCCTCAGTCAGCGCCGGGAGCACCGAGTGGCGTGAGCGCATTCTGGTTGCCTAGCAACACAACGATCTGAGCTCGCTCTCTCCAGGCTCTTTGGGCCGAAGATTCACAAGACTGCATCTACTGCGGCTGAACACCAGTCCTGCCTGCCTCTGTACCTCTTACCAACACGAGCTCCATGTGTGAGGCCCACCAACACAGCAGTATGGGGGCACAGACCTGCCTGTGCTCCAGCGGCCAAGCCAGAGCCCAACTCCTCTTCCTACCACGTGGACCCCGTGTGCGAGACCGCCGACAATGAGAGCAGTGACTCCAGGCCCCAGGTACTGTCCCGAAGGCCTGTGCAGGCTAACTTCAACCCGCATTGCATTGAAAACCTTTTCGAGGCGGAGGAGGCCGGTGGGCTCATTTGAGGATTACTGTAACTCCCTTAAAGGTTCCTGAGCACTGTGATGAGCTATTAACGTTACTAGTACTGGCATAACTCTTGATAGACTATTGAATTGCTGTCCTTTAGGCCTGGTTTTAATTACATAAAGATGGTCTATTTTTTTAGAACTAGTGTGGAGTGTTTTGCTTTGTCTTTCACTGTTACTTTACTATGCATTGCAGAAATACTTTACACATTGCCTCTTTTATAAGCCTCCTCTGCGCCAAGCTACCAGACGAGGAGCACAGGTAATCTTGCATCTGAATTAACCTGAGTGGTGGTGGGTACTGCTTGGCTTAGGTGTATACCTTAGCCAAACAAAAAACCCATTTGTAACTGACACATTCGGCAGCGCCTGCTGCTGCACGTTGCCTGCTATCATTCCGAGCTGCAATGTGCAAGTGGAGGAGGCAGCAGCTAATCAGATTTCACCTGGGCCCATAACAAAGCCGAAGTTAAAGGGCCAAGGAGATATCTGGAGCCTCAAACCTAAAAGCAAATGCCTCGACCAATGAGAACCAGCTTCCCTCTTCATGCTGGACCTCTCAGCCTCCTTCAACACCGTTTCCCACCACACCCTCTGCACAAGATTCCACGATGCCAGCATCCGGAACAAAGCCCTGGATGGATCTGCTCCTTCCTCACCGGCCGAACACAGAGAGTACGACTTCCACCATTCAACTGAAAACCCACAGAGATCAGCTGCAAAGGGTCTCAAGGCTCCTCCCTGAGCCCCAAGCTCTTCAGGCCCCATTTGCAGCCATCGTCAAGAACCACAGACTCAACATTGTCTCCTACGCCGATAACATCCAGCTGATTCTCTACCTCACAGAAGAACCCACAGCTGCCAAGAGCAACTTCCACAACAGGATAAATACAGTCTCCACCAGGATGAAGGACAGCTGCCTCAAGCTTAACTAACTCAAACAAGACCTAAGGCCTCAACCTGGGATCCACCCCCAAGTGGTGCCACTCCCTCTGCCTTGGTTGACTCTTGGTGGCCCAGGAAGAGGGGGTCTGCAGCACTTGGAACCCCCCCTCCCCCACACGCCCACTGACTACGTGCGAAACCTTGGCAACCTCCTGGACTTCTCTCTCTCAATAAACCACCAAATCAATGTTGTATATTCCTACTATTTCCACATGCTCTATCTACTTCATGAAATCTTCCAGTTTGCCCCCAGTGAGTACAACAACACTGTCACCCATGAGCTTGTCAGCACTCTATCCAGCACCACCCAGAAACTCCATAAGAAACTGCTGAACATCAAGAACACCTCCGCCAAACTCATCCTGAACATCCCACGCCGCAGCCACATCACCGGCCACCTGAGAAGGGAAATATCCAATACAACGCATGCCAACACAACGCAAGTACCATTATATCGCAATGCTATTACAATGCATAGCATTACAATGTAAAGCATTATAATGCATACTTTTACCACACATGCCTTTACATGAATCTCTTTGTATAGGCAAGCATGGTAAAAGCATATGTGTTTTACATGTAAGTATAAGGTAAGTATAGGGTTTAGGGTGGGTTTGGGTTTTGAGGTCTAGGGGTATAGGTTTGGGTTACCAAGGTTAATTTTAGGGTTCAGGATGGGTATATGTTTTGGGGTGCCAAGGTTCATTTTAGGATTCAGGGTGGGTTTGGATTTTAGGGTGCACAGGGTAATTTTAGGGCTCGGACAAATTTGGATTTTGTGGTGCCAAGGGTAATTTAAAGTTTTAGCGTTTGGGGTTGTAAGGGTAATTTTAGGGTTGGTTTTGGTTTTGGGGTGGTAAGGGTAATTTTAGGGTTTAGGGGGTATGGGTATTAGGGTGGTAAGGGTAATTTTAGAATTTTAAGGGGGTAGGGCTATTGGCACTGGTACAAAGGGTAATTTTGGGGTTGCCTGGGGGTATATATATATATATATATATATATATATATATATATATATATATATATATATATATATATATATATATATATATATATTCACAGAAAAAACCATAGGTTATAGTGGATATATAGTTAGGAATTTGCATTTAGAAAACCTTGAAAATTCAATGAAAAAACCATTGGTTTTAGGCCATATATAGTTAGGAATTAGCATTTACAAAACCTTATTTTACTCGCATAAAACCATTGAAATTCCATATATAGTTAGAAGCGCTAACTATATATCGCGCACCCGCAATCCACTGCTGATGATGTCACATATTACATCATTCATGACATGGTCAGTGACATCACTGATGACATCACTGATGACATCTCAAATGACATCACTGATGACATCACTGATCACAACATCCAGTGATTGTATGTGTCTGTAAAGTTTAAATATGTTTCACATATTGAAGAATGAGTGGATGTATAAGTGTCTGGATGAAGAATTTAGTAGGTGCATGACTGACTCTATGAGTGAGTGATTAAATGTGTCTCACTGAGTGCATGGGTTAGTGACTAAACTGTCTTAATTTGTGCATCAGTATGTTTGTTGTTGTGTAAGCTGCTGCATGTGTTGATCAGTAGCTATAAGAGTGGCCATATGGGTTATTGATTGGTTGCCCAAGTATTTGAATGGGAGGCTGAGTGTGTGTGTGGGTGGCTGGGAGGTGCGTGACTCTGTGCATAGATGTGTAAGCAGTTGATTCACTAGGAGTATGAGTTCAAGAGTGCATGTGGAAACAGCTATATGGGCGGTTGACTATGCATGGGTGTGTTGGTGAGTGAATGGATTTCTCATTGCTACATGTGCAAGTAAGTACGTATGTAAAACACAATACATGTGAGAGTTGAGATATATAAATAACTGAACATAAGAGCCAGTGAATGTGTGAGTGGCTGTATCGATCACTGTGAGCTTGTATTAGGGATTATATAAGAGAATAAATATGTGTTATTATATGTTTGAATAAGTAAGATGTGTATAACTTTATAGTTGAGGAAATGGAGGTGTGATTGATTCTTTGCATGACTGACTAGGTGTGTGAGTAACTCCATGGATGAGTGACAGTCTGTGAGTGTCTGTTTATACTGAGTGTATGTAAGGTTATATTAGAGTCTGAAGAGGTTCATTGTATTATCACATAAGTGATGTGATCAGTGATGACAAATGAGATGTCATCAGTGATGTCATTTGAGTTGTCATCAGTGATGTCATCAGTGATGTCATTTGAGATGTCATCAGTGATGTCATTTGAGTTGTCATCAGTGATGTCATTTGAGATGTCATCAGTGATGTCATCAGTGATGTCACTGACCATGTCATGAATGATGTAATATGTGACATCATCAGCAGTGGATTGCGGGTGCGCGATATATAGTTAGCGCTTCTAACTATATATGGAATTTCAATGGTTTTATGCGAGTAAAATAAGGTTTTGTAAATGCTAATTCCTAACTATATATGGCCTAAAACCAATGGTTTTTTCATTGAATTTTCAAGGTTTTCTAAATGCAAATTCCTAACTATATATACACTATAACCTATGGTTTTTTCTGTGAATTTCATTGGTTTTTTAATAGCAAATATGAAAAGCTTTAAAATGTCAAGTACGTGATAGATAAAAACATTTTCGTATTTATGCACGCTGATGTGCTTTGAACGCTGCACCCCCCCCCCTCCCCTCTTTTGTCTTAGTAGTACTCTCTCTTTGCAGATACTGAAGGGTAGTTAACGCAGGCCTTTACCACCGTTGTAATCCGTCGTGCCTCCTTGTCTCTCCATTTGATTGATTGTTGTCCAAGCATTTACTGTTTTAGAATTGGTTCTCTTTGGATCATTCTCTATTTACAAACAAGCACAAAGTCGCAATACTCTGTTTAGTCTTTGCAGATAGTGAAAAATCGTGTAAAAAAATAAAAGTAATCGAGCAAAATCAGTAGGCCACTAATTGGATCTCTTTTTGACCTCGCTAAAATAGAAATATTAGGAACAACCCTTCATGAGAAATACGAAAATAGTGAGATGAACTGAGCTCCACACCATGAGGGCTGCAAGACAGCTCGGCTCCATCACCCATCCCGCACAAAATAACGACAAACCCTATGCAAATATTAAAAATATAGACAACACACCAGCAAAGAAACAGGGTAAAACATTTTATTAAAAAACTATTTACATAATGTTGGTTTATAAGATGATGTCAGTAGTGGACCGATGTGTGAATAGATCGAAAACAGCACAAGGCTCCAAGATCCGGATGGCAAGCTCCTGGATGTTGGGTGCCATAGTTTAGAGTTCTGAATTTCAGCCTTTTTCAATGCCTGTGCTTTGTTGAATCAAAATGGCGGCTTGACACAAAGCTGACTCAAGCGTTGCTACTGATGCTATGCAGACCAAAACTGGTTTTCAGTTTGTACATTTTTCTAGATTTTTCAATCCAAGTTTGGTTGACTTTGTAGAACGATGGCTTCAGATTTTCAACATACGGTGTGGTGGCGCTGACTGGGAGGGGGCGCTTCGCTCCTGCCCCCTCCCCAAGTAAGATTTTCATACGTGAAAGTACGTTAATGGTTTTGGTCCCTGAGATGCTTCGATGTCACTACCATTCTCAAATAGCATAAGTTCTGGATGTTGGGTGCCATAGTTAAGAGTTCTGAGCAGTGCTTGTAACACTGTCTGAAGCTTATTTCCACCTACTGCAGCTTCACTATTCTCAAAGTAAGTAAGTGTCGTTTGTGGACCTGACTGCATTAGAAAACAATGTGATATGTTACCTTCCTAAACAGCTTGACGGAGGCCCCTGAGGGGCGGTGTGATGGCCATGGACTCGGAGAAGACGCTTGGCTCCGACACCCTCCCCAAGTCTTATAGCACTGGTGTAGCCTGAGATCGCCCCCGACATAGGCGGCCGGCTCCCGGGGTCCGGCGGAACTTTTTGCCTTTTGATGACTCTTCAATTCTGGACCTTGTCCCACAATCCGTTTGACCTGAAGACAAGCTGTAGTGGGGCGCCCCTTTATCGTTTTAGTTGCCATTCCGCCCGCTTTTGCTACACTGTGCCTCTTCCGCCATTCAGCTGTTTACCGCCCGCTCTTGCGACTACAGCGTCTCGCTCACCATGTAGTTGAGATGCGCCCGCTCTTGCGCTGCAGCGATAGGCGGCTGCCACAGGACTCTCAAAATGGCGGCCGGCTCTTCGGTTTTGGGCCTGGTCCACTAAAATGGCCCTGGGACACCTTGGAACTCGGACGCTTGTTCTGCTAGGGCTTGGGTCCCATTCTCGAAAAGCGTCCCCTCAGCCGTGAAGATTCTACAAAAGTCTTGGGGGCCTCCGACTCCCGCAGGCTTCTGGTGGGGAGCGGCTGCCATGATTGCTCGTGGAATGGCCACGACGGAGCTACGAGATGGTAGTGGTCTCATGCTGACGCCAGCTTTAGTCTGAAACATCCAGAAACACTATAGACTACCAATTCGATCAGTTCCGGTAGCGCCCCAACATGACCCGGAAGAGAAGAACTTGCCCTCCCCTCTTTGACTGATGGTTCTTGTTGCCTGTCCCCTCTGTTGTCATTTAACAGAACTTTTTGGACTGCTGAAAGGGGTTGTGTTCTGAACGCTGGTTGGTGGAGACATTTAGACTATATTGTTGACCTACGTTGTCGCGTAATGCGTTTTATGACACGCCGCGTTAGCGCACCCGGAAGTGATCCGAGGCGCGGCGCGCAGCGCGTAACATAAGCATAACAGGTCATGTGACTTGTTAATAAAACTTTTCATTGGTTCATTTTACTTTTGTTAATTTAATGATGAAAAGCTTGGTCATATGACCTAAAAATTACGCTTTTTATTATTTTCGAACAATATTTTTTTTTCAAACATATGTTATAATATTCCAGGCTAATGTACTTTCCCGGAAAATTTACAACTGTCTTGCAAGTAAAATATATTCCTTTTTCGAGAAAAAGGGCGTTTCTTCCTTCCATGACGGAGCCGTTGAGTAAAAGAGATTCGGCCTGCTGTCTTAGTCGCCGATACGCCTGATTATCAGATTCTTATCGATCACTTTATGTTGCAGACATGAAAAACACAACTGCCCTTGACCATTTATCTTTACTGCGTTCCTACATATTATACCTTTTATCCGTCATGTAATTGGACTGCTTTATTTCACTTGCCTTTTACTGATTCGAAAACAGTCACTAAAAGTAAAAACTTTACAAATGTAAATACTACTACCGTGTTTTGTTTTAAAAACCTTTATTGTGAAAATGTCAGTATACAAATACGGGCCTATAACCACGTGGGCCGGCCACGGAGCAAACTGAAATCGTATATGATGAGGAGACATTTACATTGTAGAAGAACGTAACGAGCGGGCCATTAGGTGACAAGAACAAAGGTGTCTAACAGTTGCGGAATCGGTGGACGTACATTTTGTAATTAAAATACGACAGGGCCACTTACAATAACATTTTCTAGATATACATTTGCGGGCAAGGAGTTACGAGTCCCATTTATACCGGCGCCATTTTGGGCGAGGCCGGGCAGGTCCAAGATATAGTCAAAATGTCTCCACCAACCATCGGCCAGACCAGAACCCCTTTCGGCCCTTTATGCTACAAGATGGTGTCTTCCATTCAGAAAATATTGGTGGCAGCATTTTGAAAGGAAACAGAAACAGCCGTTCTCCTAGTGAGTTTCACATTGTTACATTTAGGAAGAATGTTGAAGAGTAATATGTGGAAAATCTGAAGCCATTTTTCTACAAACTCTCAATCAGACTTGGATGGAAAAAAAATCCTGAAGAATGTACAAACTGAAAACCAATTTTTGTCTGTATAGCATCAACAGCAACGCGTGAGTCAGCTTTGTGTCAAGCCGCCATTTTCATTCAATCAATAGCGTCCCCCTGCACACATTCAGGGACCTGGTCATGTTTTCAGATGAAACGGATTGTAGGACAAGAAGCAGAAAAGAAAAGGCAAAAAGTTCCGCCGGACCTAGTGAAGCTGCAGCAGGTGCAAATAAGCTTCAGACAGTCTTGCAAGCACTGCTCAGAACTCTCAACTGAGGCACTCAACATCCAGGACTTGCCATTCGGATCTTGGCGCCTTGTGCTGGTTCCGACCTATTTACACATCGGTCCACTACTGACATCACCTCATAAGCCAACGGGGCACCCCACGCCGACTTTCGGCGCAGCATTGTAGGATGGCCACACCAGTGCGGCAATTTGCTGGACACCACCTCGGTGCCATCCGGATCTCGGCGCGTTCGAGTCACTGTACCGCAAGAGTGACCGCAACTCAGCTGGACACGCCGTCTTTCGGCGCAGCATTGTAGGATGGCCACACCGGTGCGGCAATTTGCTGGACACCACCTCGGTGCCATCCGGATCTCGGCGCGTTCGAGTCACTGTACCGCAACAGTGACCGCAATTCAGCTGGACACGCCGTCTTTCGGCGCAGCATTGTAGGATGGCCACACCAGTGCGGCAATTTGCTGGACACCACCTCGGTGCCATCCGGATCTCGGCGCGTTCGAGTCACTGTACCGCAACAGTGACCGCAATCCAGCTGGACACGCCGTCTTTCGGCGCAGCATTGTAGGATGGCCACACCAGTGCGGCAATTTGCTGGACACCACCTCGGTGCCATCCGGATCTCGGCGCGTTCGAGTCACTGTACCGCAACAGTGACCGCAACTCAGCTGGACACGCCGTCTTTCGGCGCAGCATTGTAGGATGGCCACACCAGTGCGGCAATTTGCTGGACACCACCTCGGTACCATCCGGATCTCGGCCCGTTGTGCTGCCTTTGGCCTATTCGCACATCGGTCCGCTACTGACGCCGCCTCACGTGCCAACGGATTTTCTACGCTTTTTGTAGCCCTATGCCGCATAACAGGTCATGTGACTTGTTTATAAAACTTTTTATTGGTTCATTTTACTTTTGGTTTCCTAAAGATGGAAGGCTTGGTCATATGACCTAAAAATAACACTTTTCATTGGTTTAGAACATTTTTTTTTCCCAAACGATGAAAGCCCCACCTTGTTTCTGGATCATTCAGACTGAAGCTGGCGTCAGCATGAGAGCACCACCATCTCGTGGCTCCGTCGTGGTCATTCCGCGAGCAATCATGGCAGCCGCTCCCCACCGGAAGCCTGCGGGAGTCGGGGGCCCCCAAGACTTTTATACAATCTTCACAGCTGAGGGGACGCTTTTCGAGAATGGAGCCCAAGCCCTAGCAGGCAAGCGTCCGAGTTCCAAAGTGTCCCAGGACCATTTCAGTGGACCAGGCCTAAAACCGAGGAGCTGTCCGCCATTTTAAGAGCCATGTGGCAGCCGCCTATCGCTGCACTGCAAGAGTGGGAGCAACTCAACAACATGGTGAGCGAGACGCTGTGGCCGCAAGAGCGAGCGCAACTCAGCTAGATGGCCGCCACCTGGGGAGGCCCGTTCACGCCGGCTCCCCCACGCCCCCCCCCCGGGCCGCCGCACGCCAATTTTCGGAGCAGCATTGTAGGATACCAAAACCAGTGCGGCAGTTTACTGGACATCACCTGGGTGCCTGTCGTACATGTTGTGTCAGCCATGTGACACTGGACACAGACCGCTACTGACGAGGCCTCCCCCCGCACCACCCGGGACGCCCCACGCTGTTTTTCTGTGCTGCATTGTAGGATCCCTAAACCAGTGCGGCACCCAGGCGACATCACCTGGGTGCCGTCCAGAACTCTGCACGTTGTGCTGCCTTGGGACTATTCGCACAAAAGACAGCTTCTAACCATTGTTGCTTTTTGTGTTGAGAAATGTTTAAATGTTTTTAGTTTTTGTTCCGTTCGTTAAAGTTAGTAGTTAATAAAGTTTTATAACCTTACTTTGTTGGAGTGTTATCTATTTTTTTTAAAACGGGTGAATGGGGCCTTGAATCGGGTTATTGTCATGTGTGGGCTTTGGAAGTGTGCTGCTGCAGGATCGGACATTTCAAACTCAAATGCACGTTCTTTTTCTTACCTTTCCGAAGCATGGAGCGCAATAGCAGGCAGAGAAAGGGTGATGCACGTGTTGAACACTACCTGACCTGGCAAGTTGCTGGCAGTGCCCCCCCGCCCGCTCCTGAAAGAGGGCACACACACACCGCCGCCCCGAGTACTTCACAAATCTTTAAAAGACCATGCGCTTGTTCATGAGGCTTAAATGGTTTATCACCTCTTCTAGAACCCCTGCATCGACCCTCTGACGTTTCATGGAAAAATTACCATGTAACACAATACCAAGCCCTGTCAGCTGAAACCCCCAAGGAATCGTGGGGCATATTATCAAGGGGGTTTATCTCCGCTTTTTTGGCTTTAAAAGCCATGAAAGCGGAGATAAAATTATTTCCCTATTACCAAGCTGTCGCTAACACCAGTTAGTGACAGCTAAAAGGAGATAGCGACCATCTTGGGCCCCGCTTTGCATGTCAGTGATACTTATCACTAATGACATGCAAAGTGGCGTGCCAAGATGTTAGCGACTGGAAACAGTCCCTAACATCGCTACCTTCTATTACCAACTTTTGGAGATATTCGCGCTAAGCGCGAATATCTCCAAAATCTAACACCTGCCCTGAGCAGTTCTTAGCCATGTTATCCAATGGGAGGTGGATAACATGGCTAAGAGCATTAGATCGATAATACATGAATATCGCTGACTTTTCACCTGCCCTGAGCAGTTCTTAGCCATGTTATCCAATGGGAGGTGGATAACATGGCTAAGAGCATTAGATCGATAATACATGAATATCGCTGACTTTTCTGCGATAATAGCAAGGTTTATCTGCGATAAAAATCGCCGATGTGCGGCGATAATTTTTGTCTCTAAACAAGTTAGAGACAAAAATTATCGCTAGTTGTTCGTAATATGCCCCCGGGTTTTTGCTTGCAGAAATCGGGAGGCGGGAGACTAGCACTGAAATCAGTACTCACACGCCTGAATCAGGAGGGTTGGCATGTCTGAATTCTCTACAGCTGGGGCCATAAACTACATCCGCAGGGTTAGGTGATAGCCTGGGACCAGCCTGGCATCTAAAATGGCTGCCGTGCACGACAAAATTGTGGCATTCGAAAAAAGGCAAGATGGCGCAGCCGCTGGAAGAGATGTATCAACATATATCAGCCTCCTCAGCCACCCTCAGGAAACATAGGGGATTAGGATACGTCTCCCGCACCCCCTTATACCTAGTACTTTAATTAACGAAGCACAAAATGGCGAATTCCCGTTTCGCTACCAGTTTGCGGCCCAGTTCGCGGCCCGTGAAGCGCTTCTACCGTGAAAAATCATTTTTTTTTTATTTTCCCCACGGGACCCTTTAATAACCCCAACAACATTCCTAGGGGGTCAAGAGGGGGATACCTTGCCCCCTTTCATTAAATTCCCCCTTAGTTTTTCACCTTTTCTTCTCTCTCGATCCTACCGAGAGACAAGATGGCGGCCGCTCCGGACTGTCACGCAGCAAAAAAAAAAAAAAGCTCACGCACAGCCGCTGGAAGAGATGTATCAACATATATCAGCCTCCTCAGCCACCCTCAGGAAACATAGGGGATTAGGATACGTCTCCCGCACCCACTTATAACTAGTAATTTAATTAACGAAGCACAAAATGGCGAATTCCCGTTTCGCTACCAGTTCGCGGCCGCGCTTCTACCGTGAAAAATCATTTTTTTTTTATTTTCCCCACGGGACCCTTTAATAACCCCAACAACATTCCTAGGGGGTCAAGAGGGGGATACCTTGCCCCCTTTCATTAAATTCCCCTTTTGTTTTCCACCTCTTCTTCTCTCTCGATCCTACCGAGAGACAAGATGGCGTCCGCTCCGGACTGTTTAGAATGTTGACGGACACCGGAGAGCCAATCAGCTTTCTGCGCGCAAAGTTCCGATAAGCGAAAAGTAAGCGGACCGGATCGCTGCCCAGAGCGCTGTTACAGATATATATCTTGGTTTGAACGTTAATTTCTCAAAAACTACTGGAGCACATATATTGAGACCTAGCAAAGGCACATCGGGCTAACAGTCCCTACAATTTTGCCAAGTTTCGTGCAAATCCATTCAGCCGTTCGAGCTAAAAGTGAGTCCAACCGCCCTATGGAAAAATGAATGGAAAAAACGCGTTTTGGGACCCCCCTTTTTTCTCAGCCCCCCCTTGACAAAACCCCCCTAAATTTTCAGGGGCTGCTCAGAATCAAAATGTGCCATTTTCCTGAAAATTTCAGCCGATTCCGTCCACAAACGCCAAAGTTATTAGACATAGAATTTTCAAAAGTCCCATAGAGAAAAAATTCTAACTATATATACCTACTGGCGATAGCCAGTAGGTAATATATATATATATATATATATATATATATATATATATATTATATACACACACATACAAACAGAGACACACAATTACTTACCTTAACCACTTTTACCAAGTCTATGCCTTTACCACGCATGTCTTTGCCTTGTAATGGCATGCGTGGTAAAGGTATATGCATGGTAAAAGTGTGCTTTGCAATGGTAATGCGTTGTAACAGCACTTGTGTTGTTACAACCGTATTATAATGGCATTCTTTGTGTTGGCATGCGATATAACGTCATATATTCCCTGAGAGACCTTCACTTGCTATCTTTCAACAAAAGAATTACCTTAGCTCAAGCGCCTCACGCATGCCTACAAATCCCTCCACAATGCCAGACATACATAGCTCAACCACCACTTCTGCTTCTACACTCTCTCCTGACATCTCCACTCCGCCCAACTGGCGCAGGCCACCATCACACATCTGTAGACCAGTGCTGGAGAAAGATCCTTGTCTAAACTTCTGGAACGTCCTGCCTCTGCACCTCAGGCAATCACCATCACGTCCGCAATTAAGGAAGGACCTCAAGACTTGGCTCGTCAAATCAATCGTAGATCCCCTCCCCTCAACCCCCCACACACAGCGCCTTGAGACCCTACGGGTGAGTAGTCTTGCTTTAAATAGTAATTGATTTGAAGCAATGGAGCTGAAAGAAAGTCTTAAAGCTTATCACATCATAAGACGCTTGCTTTTAAATTTGTATTTGCAAACATTTTAAATTTAAATACCACTATTTTGTTTCTATTTCATTTTATAGTGCTACTCATCCACATGTATGGTGTCAAAGCGCTTTAGATCACATGTACACATATATTGACAATAAATGAAGAGTGTAAATCAATGTACAGGTTGTGTAACAAAAGTAAGTAACCGTTACAAGGTTGAAGAGTTGCATGCTGTTTATAGCTCACTGTGCTATATGGGAAGGATTAAAATGTATGGACTGTACATAACCAAATGAGCTCTGTATTCAAAGCAGTAACCCACTTATCTAGTTTCATAAAATAAAAATCTGTCATCTGCATATTACATAGCATTTAGCATGAAGTGCACTGCATGAGACACATTAACCCTTGCAAGTTTATTTGAATGCACTCATGAGTCATGATACTAGACTAGAGTGTGCTATATGTTAAAATAATTACAAAGTAGTATATTTAAATAATGGAAATATTGCAAAAATAATTTAAAAGAACAATAATTAATACTTCACACTTACCCCAGTTATCAGGCAGCTTCTGTCTCAGCCGGTTGATGCTAGTTGCTGGCTGGCTGTGCTTCTCCTTTTGTTGTCCAGCAGCTACTGGCTCAGAGAGAGCTGAAACAGTAAAGCTTTCACCTTCAGGATGAAAGTGAAAGCTCTTCTCAGTGCAGCAAGTGACACCACGTCACAGGGTCATGAGTTAAGTCTCATGACTCTGTGACATAAATAAAATGCTTACAGCGTTTTCTTTTTTTTTTAAATAAAGTTAAAAGTTTATATACAATAATCATTCAGTGTAATGATCATTTTATTTTTAAAAATGACCTTTCCCAAATGAGTCATTTTTGAGATGGCTGGGGTCAGTTATGCATGACCAGTACTGGAGAACAACTGTATACAGGTGAATAACTTGTTTTTCCTATATGGCGAGGTAGCACACAAGCTTTAAAGTGCTTCCTTTCAGTGGTTCCAAAATTTATGAGATTGTCAGAAAACGTACTGTTTCTTTGTAGATGGGTAACACTCGAGCAGCAAAATGCTATTTTGCATTTAGCAACAAATATCCTTGCAAAGGACCTGCCACCAACTCCAGTACAAAAAGAGTATTTCTTTGTTGCAGTGACACAGTATGGGAGTGCAGTGGTTCAAGATGAGACTAAAAAGGCACCTACATGTAGGAAAATTGCTGGATGTGAGGAGACTAGCACAAGGAGAGGAAGCAATTTTGCTACTCAACAGCATCTATGAGAACTTGGGAAGTGAGAGAAAGAGTGAGGGGGGGAAGAAAAAAAGACAGAAATGAAGGGTAACGAGATAAGGGGAAGAGAGTACTTGATGTTATTTCATAACTTTTAGCTTCAAAAGACGAAGGAGGAAAAGCGTTAACCAAGTATTGACAATTTAGCTGGTGCACGATAAAAATAAGTAATTGGCACGCAAATAACATTATCCCTTTTAGCCTCTTAAATGGGACACATTTTATGGAATGAGCAAGATGAAAGATTGTTTAACATTGGTCGAGACACTAAGTTTAACCCTACCAAAAGCCATGTGCTGTTTGACCAGTTAAAAGACAGAAGATGACGAAAAACACGCAGACTTTACCCGCCTTTACCCTAACCATTTTACCAATTTCTTACTGTGAGGCTGTCTCAGGAGCAAATCGGCTTCCTCCATTAACGCACGGATTAATCATTGGTAATCTTTGTAACACGTTGTCCTACTCTTCCTCATTACACTCCTTAGCATCGACTTTTTTACCCTACCTGGAAAGGTGTCTAGAATGCATAAAATAAAACATCCCCACCCCCTCCAGTGACGACTAATCAAAGGGTCGGGTGAGGGTGTACTCGTCATCATTCCCAATCCCCAGCCTTCAATGCAGCCTCGGGCTTACACTGTACCCGCCCGAGGCTGCTGTAAATTTATGATGCTGCCTTGCGTCATTTCTGGGTGGGCCCCAAAAGGGCCATTCTTTATATTCCCGGGCTGGCACCTAATGCGCCCGGTGTTTACACTCCGGCAGTAAGGCTGTAGCATTAAATTGTGACACATGCGCAAAAGCGCCGGTTGGTGCGTTGCAGCCTTTGCCCCCTGCCACAGTCAAGACGGACAACTACGCGTACCCGCAGGATTTCCTGTATCTCCCTCAGACCTACGGAGGTGACGGAGACTGCGATCAGCACCCAGACGAGGGGGTGAGGAGTGCGGAGGATCCCGACCAGAGCCTAGCCGAAAGAAGCAAGGTCCGAGGTGTCAAGAGGCCCACCAGTTCCGAAGTATTCACGTATCGAGTCGAGTCGAGTCCAGTCCGGTCCAGTCCAGTCGAGTTTTCCGAGGCCTTCTGTTCCGTGCTTCCCGGTGAGTACCGTTGCTGGGGACGCATCTAGACGGGTGCATTATTATGTATCCGGTAAAGACGGGTTTGGGTACACAAACACGGTCTGCACTGTTTTAGACAGTGTATCTGTGCTGTTTAGCAGTACATCAGGCATTCAAGTTCTTGCACTGTTCTTAGACAGTGTATCTGTGCTGTTTAGCAGTACATCAAGTATTCAAGGTTTCGATTTTTGTTCTCGTTTTCTGGAATTCAAGGGTAGTTCATATGTGTTCAAAATGTTTCATGTGATAAATGTCGTGGTATGAGTGACTGTTTGATGTACATTACTGTGTTTTTGTGTAACTAGCTGTGTTCAGAGTAAGTAACAAGTATCGAGGGACCAGTACCACGTAACAAGATGCCGTTTTTCAATAAACTAAGACAGATAGGAACTAGGAAAGGGATACTAGAGGAAGAAATTCCTGTCCCCCCTAGGGACACTCCTGGAAATTTTATGTACCATAAGCATGGCTTAGATGCCATACTGTATCTAGATTTATGGGCTGATTATACCAAGCACCTAGAAGAGAGACACAGGTGGCCTGCTACAGGAACATGGGATGCCGAGTGCATCATGAGAGTAGAGGAAGCGCTATGGAAAAAGAAAGCCAGACAATCCCAGAAAGATGCCATAGAATTGTGGCGTAAAGAATCGCATAAACGTACAGAAAAAGCATTCCGAAAAACATAGAGAAGAGTCAGATGAGGTCCGAGAAAACGAATTAGTTATTGAAGGTATCCGAGTAAAAGCAGAACAAGTAGACCGCATGCGAAACACTCTTGCCAATGGCATGTATTTAGTGGCCGAGGGTTCGTCTAAGGCCACTCCAGAAATACCGAAAGATCTGCCGCCACCATTGGTTCCGACTAAAGTAAGTCACAGGACCACCAAATACATATTCCTTGCCTCCTATCTAGACGATGTAGCTCCCGCTTACACCAATTCACGCACTAACGTACCGCCTACTGACGGTGACGGTGGTGGCAACCCATTCCCAGACAATGCCCAGCCCGTACCGCAACAAAGTTCACCCATCCGACAATCTGTACCACCTGTTCCTCCACCACTTCCTACACCTAAGATGAATACGCTGAATCCGTTTGGGCCTGATCCTGGTAAAACACCAGTTCAGTTACTTACACAGACTCCACAGACAAGTCATGCTCAAGCCTCCGCCTCAGGAGGTGCGACAGGAGGTCACCAGACCCCGCCACAAACACATAGGTTAAACCTTAGGGACATATTAAAGCAACGTACACCCCGAACACCAAGTTACGACATGCTTAAAGAACCCCTTCCAATTTGCAGATACGATCCAGTACCCGGTAAAGACGATAGGATGTTGTTAGCATCTCTACGCTTACGAAAAGTTACAGATTATTTAGTGCTATTCCCAGGAATGACTGAATACCTAGATAGAATATATCATTTTATCCAGACTGGGGAAGATGCTGAAAGTATTAAGGAGGCCCTGGCTCACCAGAAAGTTGACACTCAAGGTTGTATATTACGCTTCTTCATAAATTGTTTGATAAGAGAACGAGACAGGCCTGGAGTAGACAAGGATGAGATGGACGCACTAAACAAGTGGGGTCAGAATATAGCCGATGGAAAACATGATAAACAAAGTTGTATAGCAAGTATGTACAAAAGAATCAGGAATGAAGTAATAGAAATGCACGAAAGAAAGGAACAAGAAAAGGATGGAGATAGCGACAGGAATAACTCCTCCGAGGAGGACGAACCAGAGGAACAAGACTCGGCTAAAGAAATAATAGCATATGTAGGTAAGGGAAATTACCTTAAGAAAGGCATTCGTCCAGAAAGCAAGAGAGTTTTTCTCTCTGGCATCTCGAAAACGAGTTCCCCTGAATATCTGTTTCAGGTTACCGATAAAATTCTTCAAGAACGAATGGGGTACCATGTACTAAATTCTATGGATGAACAAGAACTAGCCCGGTCAGCAGTACTATGGGCTGACAATCCTAGTACATATAATGATGATACAGTAGCAGACATTTTTGAACCTTTCCCCAGACGAGCAGAAATTGGCTGGTATGTACATGATTCAGCATCTCATCACGTTATACAGACATCAACAGTCTGATCCAGGTCCTTTACCTGATACATTAGAAGCACTACTTATGAATAGATGGAGAGGCCTAAGTACCAGGTTAATTCAAATAATTCTAGAACAACGGTACAGATATAACGCTTTCTTAGGCCCACAATATGTTCCAGCTCCGCCCCCAGAAAGGAAAATGTTTCATTTTGACAGGCAGAATCCTTTACGAGAAGTACACCCAGTTATGAATGCTGATAATACCCTATGACGTGTGTTTGTGTACACACCTTTAACAAAGTTGGAATTGTTAGAAATGAAGAAACTAGTGCCCTGTCACGATAAAGACCCTGCAGGTTTTCACCGAGAACTTAAGGACATGTTACTCATGGGAGATTACACGTATACGGATATTATGAAATTGTTAAAAGTACTGCTGCCCACGGGTATTTACGAGAAACTAAAGGAAAAAGAATGGGAGATGGGAGACAAAAAGATTATTTGGACTGAAATAGAAGACGAGGAAAAAGGTCGTACTACAGGGCTAGGCCTTGGAGACAAAGCTAAAGCATTACCAGGTTTAATAGTACAGGTTCTGCCAAGATTACTGACAACTAAAAAGGAAGATTGGGACGCAATCTCAGCTTGTAAACAGAAACACGATGAAGATACTAGTGACTTCTATTCAAGATTCGAGAAATGTTTCATTATTAATAGTGGCCTGAAACCAGGTAGGGAGTCATACCCGCACCTTTTTGTAACAAAATTAGTCGAGAATTCCCTGACACAAGTTAAGAACCGTGTATATAAAGTCGAAAGTACATGGCAAGCAAATACGCCATCCCAGATGTTACAAATGTTACAATATCACCAGAACAGAATTAGAGAAGAACAAGATCACGAACAGAGACGTATGAAAGACACGAAAATGAAAATGTTAGTGGCCCAGTCGGTTTCAGCCGACGGTCAGAAAAAGAGTGTGACCCAGACAAGTAATTCAGCAGCTCCTGTTAAAGGGACATGCAACTATTGCAAACAACCAGGTCACTACGTAAACGAATGTCCAGTCCTGAAACACAATATATCAACAGGTAAAACTAAAGAAAGACCGCGTCAGCCTAGACAAGACCAGGTCCAGCAACAGACTTCACAGAATATACAGCCTATGCATGCTTCACCACATACAGTACAGACCGTAGCGGTATCACAGCCACAGCCCATTGCTGCGACCCAGCAAGTTTCGCAGCAGATGTACCAGTATGCCCAATCTGATTATCCCGATTATCAGCGATACACATGAAATAGCCTAGAGAGGGAGGTTGGCTTGCCTCTTATTGAGATTCCTGTAGATCAAGAGGGTCCTTATGTGCATAGTCAAGTATTAGGAAAAGACAGAAAGTTTCTAATTGACACAGGGGCAAGTCGTACCACGATCAGTCACGACGAAGTTCCAGGGGCACCCCTCTGAGGCTCACAGAATGTTTCCCTTGGTTTTTCAGGACAGCCAATTGTAAATGAAGTATCAGAACCTGTCCCCCTAGCAGTAGGTCCATTATCACGTGTTACAGACCTGTTACTCACGAAGTCATGTCCAGAAAACTTGTTAGGTATCAAGACACTGAAGGCTCTAGGAGCAGTGATATGTTGTTCTCCGGAAGGAGTTAGACTTTTTCTACGTGACTTTAAGGGTCACTATGTATTACGAGAGTTTGATGTCAGATTGAAAAATGTACCGAAACACCTGTGGGCACAAGGCCCAACCGATGTGGGTTGTATGCACATTACACCATACCGTGTTACACTCAAACAAGGAGTTGTTTTACCCCGAATCAGACAATACAAGTTACCACCTGATGCTGTAGTGGCTTTACTGGAAATCATTGAAGAGCTCATTGCCCAAGGAGTGGTCGTAGAAACCGACTCCAATATCTGTAATTCCCCTATCATTCCGATTCTTAAACGTACTGATCCCAATGCACCGCCAGTATATCGACTGGTGATTGATTTACGAGAACTGAACAAATGCATTGTACCACAGTGTTTTCTTGTTACTCCGCTTTTAAAATTGTATTGGTGTCACTTTATTCAGCATTGTTTTTAATTGAACACTGAGCACACAGAGCTTACCGCCCAACCCAACGCACAGCCGACTTGAGCGCTGCAGCGTTTGTTTGTTTACCCGAGCGGCCGCCATTACCTCTGGCGTGCTTGCGGACCACGCCCCCTTGAGGCCACGCCCCCCGCATTGCCTACAAAAACGCTGATCACTAGCGTACACGTCGATTTCCAAACCCACCCCTGAGGCGGAAGCCGGGAGGTGGCGGTACGATTTCTTGTTACTCCGCTTTTAAAATTGTATTGGTGTCACTTTATTCAGCATTGTTTTTAATTGAACACTGAGCACACAGAGCTTACCGCCCAACCCAACGCACAGCCGACTTGAGCGCTGCAGCGTTTGTTTGTTTACCCGAGCGGCCGCCATTACCTCTGGCGTGCTTGCGGACCACGCCCCCTTGAGGCCACGCCCCCAGCAATTAGATATGTGCATGCACAGGAAGCGCAGCGGACGAGCGCAGCGGGAGCGCCGTTTGCGCGCCGAAGGCGCGCCTAAGGCAAGCCCGTCTGCGCCCGTCCGCGCCAAGACCGCGACAGGCGCAGGAAATACTGTCCAACCTTCCCCATTAGTAAGATATCTGCCTAGCGAGCTACTCCGCCTACGCGGATTGGACAATTGCAATTGCAAATTTGATATGAAGAACCTATATGGTCCCTTTAGCTGTACATTCTGCCGTTGGTCTTCCGACTGCGACTCAGATAAATCACCTATTCCCTTAACCAACTCCACAGACTACTCATCACACTTTAAAGGTGGGCTGATCAACGCCCGATCCATGTGCAGGCACAGTCAAGATATAAGGGACCTTATCCAAAATTTAGATCTTGACTGCCTCCTGATTACCGAGACTTGGCTTACGGACGATAGCAACCCGGATCTTGCCATAGCCCTCCCCCATGGCTTTTCCATCTTTAGGCAAGACAGACTTAAGGGAAGAGGTGGCGGTGTCGCGGTTGTACTTAAAAACCGCTTCAACTGCCACACATTTAACTTAGACCCCCTACAAGATGTGGAAGGTCTTGGCTTCTCTATCAAAATCAACGACTCCTCGTCCTTCTCCGGAGGATTGATATATCGTCCGCCGGGAAATGCCACCAGATTCCTAGATTCGCTTAGCGATTCCTTGGCTCACCTCCTCCTCAGATACCCACATTTTACTCTCGTAGGGGACTTCAATCTTCACCTCGAGTCCAAAACTGACGCTTATGTCAACAACTTCCTTCAGACCTTAGAGATCTTCAATCTACACCAAAGAGTTAATCAGCCTACCCACCTACGAGGGCACACACTTGATGGGGTCTGCACCAACCTTTCCCCCCTAACCACTCTACCTCCTGTCCCTCAAATATGGACGGATCACAGCCTGATCCCATTCCACATCAAAACCATACGAGTGCAAACTACCTATAAACCTAACCTTCACCCGGATAACTCTGTCAACTGGAAAATAGTACAAGAAAACATCGACCTTAATCCTATCTCCAACTCTCAGATTCCTAACTTCACCGGTAATGTTGAATCTGACGCCAACCTTTTCCACAGTTGGATTCGTCAGGAAATTAAAGCGCGTGAACCTCCCAATCGCCCACAAAGAAAAGATAAAAAATCAAAGATCAATGCCCCCTGGTTCACCCCAGAACTAGCAATAGCCCATCTGGCTTGCAGAAAAGCCGAACGCAAATGGCGTAGAATGTACGATACAGCAGATAAACTCTCATACATCCTTCTCAGGAATATCTATCATTCCAACATCAAAACAGCTAAAAAAAACTTCTACACAAACGCCATTAATGAGTCCAAACTGAAACAGAAAACTCTGTTCTCAATTGTGAAGACGTTCACCCAGCCCAAAGCGTTACAACCTGAGATCCCTCCATCTCAGGAGTTTTGTAACCAAATAGCCGATTTCTTCGAGGAGAAAATAATTGACATCCAAAAAAAATTTTCTCCTCCCCAAGCTACACAGACCTCGAGCATATCTGCCCAGAAAGAAATGCCTGTTGGAAGTCTAAATAACTTCACTCCAATCAACTTAGATCAAACCAGGGAAATTATCATGGCATGCAAATCTGGTTCACCCTCTGACCCCTGTCCCCCTAGAATACTCCATCAACTTATCGACTTGGTGAACCCAATCATCAACAAGATTGTTAACTCCTCCCTTAGCACTGGAATTGTTCCTCGCCTGTGGAAACAGGGAATAGTTAAACCCCTGATGAAGAAACCCAATAAATCTCCCTCTGATCTTACCAACCTCCGCCCAATATCTCTCCTTCCAGCATTAGGAAAGATCACAGAACAAGCGGTTTATAGGGAACTCAAAGGATACCTCGACGCACACAATGTACTCCACCCCCAACAATCAGGCTTCCGCCCCCATCACTCCACAGAAACTGCACTGATTGAGTTAACCGACTCAATAAAGCTGCTGCAGGATCAGAAAAAGAATGCCATTCTCATTCTTTTAGACCTCTCGGCAGCATTCGACACCATCTCCCACTCCATTCTAATTAGTAGATTGGAAGATATTGGTATCTCTGAGGTGGCTCTAGCCTGGATTACGTCTTTTCTAACGGACAGATCACAAACGATAGCCCTAGGTCCTTTCCTCTCTAAAGAGAAGAGGGTCCCATACGGAGTCCCTCAGGGCTCCATCCTGAGCCCTCTCCTATTTAACATATACCTTATTCCACTTATCTCTCTGATCGAGTCATTCGGCATACTTGTAACATCGTATGCCGATGATACACAACTTATTGTACCCATTGAGGAACACTCGACAGAAGCGGAACAGAACCTTAAATGCTGTCTAAATGCCGTCTTTCAATGGATGAACCTTAACCATCTAAAATGTAATTCCAGCAAGACCGAGATCCTCCCCATGGGAAAAAATGTCAATTTCTGTCCTAGCCTATGGTGGCCCGAAGACTCAGCTGTTCCCCCTCAGACAGTAACAACGGCTAGGAACCTAGGAGTCCTGTTTGATACTGATCTGTCTTTCGACCAACACGTTAGAACGGTTGCAGGCCGTTGTTTTGGAATTATCAAATCTCTAAAGAAGTTTTTTGACTTCTTACCAATAGATGCCAGGAAGACTGCTGCAGTGGCCCTAGTCCTCTCCCGCTTGGATTACTGCAACGGCCTTCTTGCCGGAGCCAGGAAGGCTACACTTAAAAAGCTCCAAAGTGTACTTCACTCTGCTGCCAGGTTAGTCCTGAAATTACCCAGAAATTCCTCAATTTCCGCCGCCCTAAAATCTTTACATTGGCTCCCACTGCACAAAAGAATATACTTCAAGATTCTAATTGTAGCATTCCGGGCATTCAATCACACCGGCCCAAAATATCTCATTAAGCGTTTCCCTCACTACTACCCCAGCAGGTCCCTGCGTTCCTCCAATGACAATCTAATCCTGCCATCTAGGTTTTCTTTGAAAACCAAAGGCGGTAAAACCCTAACTCATCTTGCCACTAAAGCTTGGAATAGATTGCCCAAATTTATGAGGTCCATAAACCAAGAAAAACATTTCAGGAAAGAACTGAAAACTTGGATTTTTAATCTTCCCGACGATTACGTCAAGGCAGCCATCTAAACTTCACTACCTTAGGAAGCAACCTGATCTTTTACCTGGAAATCAGCGCCAAGATGCTCCTTCCGGAGCGACCGTTGCGCTTTACAAATACCACCACAAGTGTCCTGTGGTTCCCGACATCTCATCCTTATTGACTGCTATTGATTCAGAAGCGACGTTCTTTACTGTAATTGACCTCAAGAACGCCTTCTTCAGTGTACCCATTGATCCAGAGAGCCAATATCTCTTCGGATTCAGTTTAAATGGCCGAAGCTTCAAATTTTCACGCGCACCTCAAGGATTCACAGAAAGCCCCAGCATCTATAGCCAAGCACTGAAAAGACAACTTGACTGTATCCAAATGCCAGTTAACACTGCCTTACTTCAGTACGTCGATGATCTGCTGATCACCGCACGAAGTGAACCTGAATGTGAACAAGCATCACTGACAGTTTTACATTTTCTGGCCGACAAGGGACACAAGGTGTCTCCTTCGAAGCTGCAATTCTGTGTTCAGCAAGTGGTGTACCTTGGGCACTTGCTGTCCAAGTGGGGAAGACAGCTCACACCTGATCGAGTTCAGTTAATTGCACAGTTACAACAACCCAAGACACAAAAGGAAGTGCGGGCCTTTATAGGCCTCACCTCGTACTGCAGACAATGGATTCCTCAGTATGCATTTCTAGCTAAACCACTGATACAGTTGACAACACAGGAGGCAGCAACTTCGACTGTCCTCCCTTGGACTCAGGAACATACACAGGCTTTTGAGGAATTAAAGAAAGCTTTATGCCAAGCACCAGTTCTAGCGACACCATGTTACAGCAAACCTTTTACACTTTTTGTTACAGAACGTGATGGTACAGCGTTGTCTGTCCTCACACAAGATCAAGCAGGTTCACATAAGCCTTGCGCTTATTTTTCAAGTACATTAGATCCAGTGGCCCAGGCTCTGCCTGCGTGTTTAAAATCAGTTGCAGCGACAGCCTTAGCAATCAGACAAAGCGATTCAATAGTATTAGGACACCAGTTAACAGTACAAGTTCCACATTCTGTAGAAGTCCTTCTAAACCGAACACAGACTCAACACCTGACTATAGCACGACTGACAGGTTATGAACTGACACTATTCCAGCCACACATAGAAATCAGACGCTGTAACATTCTAAACCCTGCCACATTGTTACCCTCGGTTGTGACAGAGTCAGCCCTGCATGATTGTATAGAGATCATTAATGCAGTAACAAAGCCCCGACGAGACTTAACAGATGTTGCACTGACCAACCCAGACCTGACACTTTACGTGGACGGTTCATGTATGAGAACAAGCACAGGAGAACTAGTGGCCGCATATGCAGTGACCACCGAAACTGAAGTCAAAGAAACACACCGTATTGATATACTGTCCGCTCAAGCAGCAGAGCTTATCGCTCTGACCCGAGCCTGTATACTAGCCAAGAACAGAAAAGTTAACATATACACAGATTCACGTTATGCTTTCGGAGTTGTACACGACTTCGGAATGTTATGGCAAGAACGAGGTTTCTTGACCTCTCACGGTGCCAAGATCCAACACGGTCCCCTCATTCAAGCACTGTTAGAAGCAATACATCTGCCTTCAGGCATATCCATCATGAAGTGTAAAGCACATACTAAAGTTACAGATTCTATTTCCCAGGGTAACGACCTGGCAGACCAAACAGCAAAACATACCGCATTGACTCACATCCAGACAACTGATGTGACAAAGACAATAGTACCGACACATTGTATGACAGTTAGGGATCCCACACTAGATGTAATCGATATTCAGACACATGCTACTCCAGACGAAATCAAGAAATGGACTGAACTAGGAGGGGTCCAGACAGATCAGGGATGGATGACGAAGGGAAAATCTACATGGTTTCTCCCCGACTCTATGGTTCAAGTCATAATAAATACAGCACATAGCCCAGCACACCTGGGAGAAAAAGCTATGTTAGACATTTTACAGAATCTCTGGTTCAACAAACATTTACGAGCAGCAGCAAAACAGAAAGTGCGTACTTGCATGATCTGTTGTCAGTTCAATCCAGGTAAAAGCGTCCCTGTAGAGCAAGGTGGATTTCATCCTCCCGATCACCCTTTTGAAGTCCTCCAGATGGATTATATCCAGATGGAACGTTGTCGAGGATTCAAGTACGTCCTCGTAGTTGTTTGTGCACTTTCCCGTTGGACCGAAGCATATCCAGTCCCAGATTACACTGCCCGACCACTGCCAAGCAGCTGGTTCGAGAATTCTTCCCACGGTACGGCTTGCCTCGTATCGTATATTCAGATAACGGACAGCCATTCTCATCCGAGCTCATGAAGCAGGTTTCACTCCTGCTAGGATATCAGTGGAAATTCCATTGCGTCCGACATCCCGAGGCCGCTGGCCTTGTAGAGAGGCACAACCAGACACTGAAAACCCGTCTTGCAAAAATATGTAAAGAGAAAGGGGTCGACTGGATAGTCGCCCTGCCAGTTGCACTGTTCTATATGAGAATGGTCCCACATTCGAGATCAGGGCTATCCCCGTATGAGGTGGTCTTTGGCCGGCCACCAAATATGTGGGGGACGCCCATGCCTAAGAAAATAACCGATGTCGACTGTAATATGCTGTCAGATTACCTTGCCTCCTTGATGTCTGCACTCCAATCATGTCGTTCACAGGTTGCCGCAGCTTTTCCCGACAACACTGACGTGAAGCCACACGATGTCCGTCCCGGAGATACTGTCCTGATACGTAATTTCGACAGGAGGAGTCCGCTGGAGCCCCGTTGGCAGGAGCCGAAGCTCGTCCTTCTGACCACGAGGACTGCAATGAAGGTCGAGGGCCGCAAGGGGTGGATCCATACGAGTCATATTAAAAAATGTAATGAACTATTGCCAGAGACTGACTCTTCCACCCCCTCAAAGGACTGCCCAGATTCTAGTGACTTTAAACTCCCCATGGTAGAGAAAACTCCGCAAGAGGAGTATAAATTAAAATTGCGGTCTAGCAAGTCAGACAGTTTAATTGTTTAAGTCCTCCCCTAGGTGAATCGGTTAAATAGTTTCTGACATGTATCCCCTAGACCCCAATAGAGAGAGAGATAGAGAGAAACAGATCAAGAAGCAACGATATTGCAAATCTCTCAAAAGTTACTGTATTGTTACCTTATGGATTATGTTTTCTTTAAGTCTTACTATTATTGTCACAAGTATAATTTTGCATATCTATTTTCCTATTGCTACACGTGCACATTCTAATAATACTACCGAGCATTCTTTTAGTGAGTTACCCCCTCACGAGTTGTCTTACCGACTTGCGCTGCGCAACAATACATTCATTAGTATGTTACATCACTCTCATCAGACCAGCAACGCTACTAATTGTTGGATATGTGGCCGACTCCCTCCCTACCAGAAATACAGGGGAGTTCTGCCCCTCTTCCCGTACCCGTTCACTCACAATGGTTCATGTGGAGCCTGGTTTAGTTTGATTAATGCCTTAGATTCAAATTCCGTAGTTTATCAGGATAACTGGGTATGGGGAAACCTGAACACAGTTCTGCATAAAATGTGTTATCCTGACAAAGAGGGACTTCCCAAAAGGACAGGGACTGATCTAGAAAATGAAGTATATGGATTAGGAAAATTTACACTTAATCTCATGATTCTGAATGTTGAATCCGAAACCGAGCCAGACTTGCCCACTATGTCAGTACTACCAGTCAAAGGTGAATTATGTGTCAGAAAGAATGGTTCCGTACACCTTGGTCATAGTAAATGTACTACTGTGGTCGAATTTAGCGATAAGGGCAAGTCCACATTCAAAGCTACACGTCATTCCTATTTCATTTGTGGTCAGACAGCATATATACGTTTGCCTCTAGATTGGGATGGGACCTGTTACATTGGATTCTTACTGCCACCTGTTTTCCTAGCTCCACCTGATTATCATAGAAATTCCCGTCTAGTTCACAGACCAAAAAGAGATCTCCCAATTGTCGACTATACTGAGACAGCATGGGAACAGTACACAGATTTCAATAAAGGTTTCTTTCCCTATTTAGGAGCTATTTTTAATAGTAAGTCTATCCGTCACTTGACCAGAACCCTTGAAGCAGTAGTAAAAGAGACTACTTCCGCCCTAGGTAACTTGACTGAGGAACAGTCTGCTATGAGACTTGTCGTTCTTCAAAATCGTCTTGTTATTGACGTCATACTAGCCGATCGAGGAGGAGCCTGTAAAGTCCTTGGGTCAGCTTGCTGTGTTTTCATCCCAGATAATGCTCCGTCCGTATATAAGGCTATTACACGTCTCCATAAGATAGCTAGTCAGATACATCAGAATCCAGGCACTTGGACTTGGTCCGGTTGGCTCTGGACTACTATTTCAGCTTGGGGATGGAAAATACTGTCACTCCTTGGAACAATACTACTTATAGTATTCAGTTGCTGTCTATGTTTACAATGTGGGCCAGCGATTTGCGGCTTGTGCGCCACATCCTGCACTCCCCATTCAAGTCAAAGTTCTAAAACTCGTGTGAAAAAGGATGAGCAGATGATGCTCACTACACAGATAAATGGATTAATGAAGATTGATATATCATGAAGGGTCCGTAGGGAACAAGGAGGGAATGAGGAAATATAAATTTTATGGTCAAGAAATGTTCCCTAACGTGTACCCCACCGTCTCCATGTACGAGCTTAAAGTGCATGTAACTTCCCTCTTGTGCCAGCTATGAAGACGCAAATACATTTGCGTCCAACATTAACATGTCCTCTTTCAGATCCACCCTGAATGGGTCGGATATTCCGTTCCTAAGTATGCCTTGCCACCGTCTTTGTATGGTGCATTTTCACGTATTCCTGGCTCTGTGCGAGTTAGGCCCTGTTTTCTGTCATCGAGCCTCTTTTCAAAGTCATTTCTGCCTCCTGTAACTGCAACGTGGGATGCCCCCCCGTGAACTCTGTCCTACTCCCTGTGAGGCGAGCGGAGCCTGGCTCGGCCTGCTTGCCTGCCAAAGACAGTATTTTATCTTCACGTTATCAGTATAGCCAAGCTCAGCTTCCCGAAAACACATTCCAGTCCAGCAGAATAGATAAACAATCCCCGGCTGCAGAGCAAAGGGCCCGGCCTCTCTGACTCCATGCAAGTAATTCATAGCTCCCGTTACCATGGTAGGCCCATGGCCCCCTCGCTTTACACACAGACACGTAGGCATATATGCACACATTCATAGTCAGTATAGGATAGCCTCTGCCCAAGAGACCTTTCCTTCTAGATAATATGGTTCCCAAACATCAGATATCAGATATGATATAGGAACGAGTTGATCTGACATGCCAGACTTCTGTCTCTTTCCTCTAGTGTAAATGTCAAGTCCCCTGCACCCTCCAGCTTCACGTCAGTCACACGTCATGCAGCTGCGCGCGCATCCAGACCTCAGATTTCTGCTGACATTGCAAGATTCTGCCATGTACCCACCCACTTGTGACGTTTTCTAGCACACACCTCTGTACACGCTCTAGTTCACGCCTTCTGATTACGTATTGCTAACACGTGTGTGTTCTTATCTTGTTTCTCTCAGCTGTTACGCCTTCTGCATTGGTTTTCATTGTGTGCATTAAGTATAAAAGTTATGTATTGTCAATAAAGTATGCTCTATCCCTTCCTGAACCCCAGTGGTGTCAGGAATCCGATATCCGGTTCAAGAACCATTCCTTTTTAAGGAATAAAACCCCTAAGAACTCTAACACCACGGACTCTGCGTCTTTCTTCCCGATTGAGTTATTTTATTTTAAGTACTTACCTGCATAGAAATTAGGACGGTAATTAAATATTTACCACATCATCACCACTGGGACACAATCATCTTTAGATATTCCATTTTTTCTCCAACAGGACACTCCGTGGAGTATTCAAAGCCCTCTTCTTAGCTTGTCTAATTACTTTTTGAGGATAATTCCTCTGTCTCAGTTTTTTGCTCAACTCCTCTGATTGCTCCAGGTACCGCAGAAACTGACCCACCGGCAGATTGACCCTCAATGCTCTGGGATGGTATGATTCATACAGCAAAAGAGAATTTCTGTCTGTAGGTTTTTGATGGACACGAGTACACAATGATTCACCATTCGCCTCTATGTCTAGATCCAGGTGCACTGCCTTTTGGCTACTATATGTCCATGTAAACCTCAGGCTGGGATCTTGCTGGTTAAGCCAATAGAGGAACTCCAAAAGAATCTCCTCTCCACCAGACCAGATACAGAGCACATCGTCTATATATCGCTTCCAGAGGCGCAAGTTTCTCTGGAAGGGGTTGGACTGTGCTCTTCAAATTGGCCTACATAAATGCAGGCCAGACTGGGCGCCATAGTTGCTCCCTAGATGTTCCTGTGGTCTGCAAGTACAATTTGTCTTTGTAACCAAAATAATTTCGGGTCAAAGCAAGTTCAATGCATTTCAGTACGTCTTGCTCCCCCTGGGCCCGTGCTGCTGCCACCAGCGTGGCATCCTGGGGTATGCAGGTGTGAAGTGATTCGATGTCAATTGTGACCAACAGTTCACACCCAGGATTGAACTGTAGGCCTTCCAGAATGTTTAATACACCCGTAGTGTCTTTGATAAAAGATCGTTGATTTATTACAGATTCTCTACAAAAAAAATCAGCAAATTGTGACAGCAGTTCAAAAATCGGTTGGATCCCCGACACAATCAGACGGCCGGGGGGAAGTCATTGGTGCTGATCAATCTTAGGGAGAGTATAGAACGCGGTGGTCCTGGGTTTCTCCTTAATAAGGAACCTGCTTCTTTTGTTGTTAGCCATTTATTTTCTCTCGTGATTACTACCATCTCTCGAATGATTTTCTGTAGGTCATTAACTGGATCACGATTAAGCGGATGGTAATTGTTACGCACCCCCAGTAATCTGGACACTTCAGCATCATAGTCACTAGAGTTCATCACAACCACCGCCCCACCTTTGTCGGCGGATTTTATCGTGAGCGAATGGTTGTTCTGTAAGCTTTTGCTTGCATTTCAATCTTCCCGACTCATATTACTGAATTTCTGTGCATTGCTGGTATGTTCTACTGTAGTAATGTCCTATAACACTTTATTTTCGAACACCACCACCTCAGGTCCTCACGCAGCAGAGGGTGGACAAAACTGGGATGGCTTCTTTAATGTGTTATTGAACAACGATGGAGAATCTAGGGGTTTGTCTGCGAAAAACTTTTTTAATTTTACTCTTCACATTGCTTCGTGGAACTCAACTCTGCATTTAAAAGCATTGTGCGTTGGTGTGGGGACATTTCCCAGCCATTTATTCAGTACCCTCTCCTCATTTATTTTGAGGGTATGATCCGATAAGTTCACCACAATATTGTTCATATTTGGTTCCGTCCACTGCTGCGTGTTACCCTAGAAGAGAAGGTTTGCCATGATTGGTTCTGATGGCCTCTTCTGCGGCCTCTGCTCATCTGTCTGCCCCCTCTGTTGCCTCTCTGTCCTTGTCCTAAAAAAGACCGGAGTAATGCACCTAAATCTTCATTACTCGTTTCTTGCTGGTTAAACCTTACTTTGTTAGAATTGGTTTGCTGACCCCCTTCCTCTTCCTCACTTGCGGTATTATCAAAGGTCCAGTTGTTGGGTGTGTGTGTGATTTGCTGTCTCCCACCCCTTGAACGTCCTACCACATTCTATTGGTCAGGGCCTGGTTGATAGTATGTATCCTCCACGTATGGAAAAGCCCATTCGTGGGTATATTGTTCCAGGTTACCTTTTAAACCTTTGCTTTTTTGATTAATCATATAGTTCTTATAGTCACTAGGATCTTCTTGGATTCTTAGGAGTTGGTCTCTGGTGTCCGTGAGAGTAGTATCGCGCTTAATATTCTCTTCCAATTCTAAAACTTCCTTGAGTAATTCTTCACTCAACCGCTTAGAGGTATTAATTATAAGAATTAACCAGTCACATGTACATTTTTTGGATATATAGCTCCAGTCCAATCTAAATTTTCTATCTTCCAACAAAATCCTTGGTTCAATCCTGACCAAAAGACTAGCCGGGGCTGCTCCTGCTCTCAAATACTTGGTCATAGGTGCTCCATGGAGCGCTATTCTGACCTATTTCTTCTTAATGGTACTTAACTTTTCCCATTCCTCCCTTGCTGATGTAACACTAAGCAAGGGGGCATCTGGAAACAGCGAGGAACCAGACAAAATTGCCGCAATTTGATTGTCTGAGAAAGCCACGCAGTTTTTATCCATTTGTCCCTAAATTCTTCACGACAGGCACATTCTCAGAAGAAGTTATGTCCTTAGTTCCCTAAACACCTGGGGCCTGGCTGCTTTGCTCTCAGAGCAATGCAGGGGAGGAGAGGTTTGCACACCCTAAGTGCGAATAATTGCTTGGCCAGCCCTCTCGGGCCGGCAAAATATTAATGCACACTTTGCAAGGTCTACGAGAACATGCTCAGGCCCCTATTCCCTGGCTGAGCACCGAACGACGGCACTCAGATTGTGATTGGTTAGGACCCGGTGAGTCTGGGTGCTTCCTGGTTCCTGTTCAGGCCGAGAGGCTGGAGAGATGCGACGGCAATAAACAAAGTTTTTTTTTTAACATCCAATCCCCCCACCCCAGACTTACCCTCACCACAACTCTCTCCCCCAATGACGCCACCGAACACACGATCGGTGACTGGCGCCACTGGAGCAACAGAGTTGTATACGTCAGGTTGTTGTGATGGGTTCCACATTTCCCCTTCCACAAATTACAGTCATGTACCTGGGCACGGTCTGCGCTTTATATTCGGGATCTCAAGAAACTCCTTTCCAGTGCTCCTTTAGCTGCAGGGTGCTTAGTGTACGCCTTTTATATCTGATTCATATGTGCGGATGTATGTAGAAAGGCACTGTCACACTGGAAGGCTCATGGGAATGCACAGATAATTACCTTAAGTATACTTCAGTTTCAATTTAAGTATTATAGTATGTTGGGTCGATTGGGAACTTTGGACGAGGACATTTGGTCACACAATACACTGTTGATCCTTTCTGAATCTAAATATCGTCTAGTTATTTGAAACGTGCAGCCTTTTGGTGTCCATATTTCCACCTGATTTTGCTCCTGGAGTAAGAACGAGCAGGTGCAAGCTCACGAAGATCAGAAACAGACTTCCTGTTACAGGAGTGACAAACCTCTTAAAAGGTATTGAACTCCACCACTCTAAGATAGGTAAAAAAAAAATGCATATTTTCAAAATATAATATTTGTGACGAAAATAAAAAGTAACACTTATCTTTCACACAAATTGTACTGAGAATAACAAGATGTGTTTATATTTTGCTACGTTTGCAAAAGACCCCAATGAAAAACGATACAGTATACATATTCATCACAATTTTATGGTGCAAAACGAACGTCAGCGTAATTGTCTTACATTTGATAAAAAATGATACCGAACAACAAGTATGAATGTGAACATATTAAAACCTCCAGTAAGGCCCGTACCTGGGCTCCAGCACTAAACCTGCTAAGGCAGTGTTACATCTTGCTCATGCTTTACATTTCCCTTACTTAGATTTCCCCATTGCTTAGCCACTGCATGTAATAGAATGTTTGATGTCATACTAGAATGTTAAGTAACTGACTGCTCTAGGTAGAGACAGTTGATGGCAGACAGGCTGAGCGAGAGAAGAACTGCTCCTGGTGGGACTTTTATCATTATACCTATTGATCATTTAACTTGGATTAATCTACAATAAATTATATTTACTTTATATACTGGATTCAAGAACCTTATTTACTACAAATTGGCGACGAGGTACAGAACTGAACTTATGCGTGGAAGGAAGACGGATTTAATGTATTACTACTGCAACTAAGGAATTTTTCAAAGCTGAAAAGAAAAGGTAAATTAATTGAAACACTGAAACGCCCTGGTTAGCCCCACCAGTGTCCCCAGTCATCTGGACAGCCTCCCATCCCAGGGTGTTTGACTTCAAACTGCATGATTTGAACTTGAATCTGAAGAATTATAGCTGCATGATTCAATCTAAGGAGAACTGTTTTGAAGAGAGAGTCTCCCACTGTTTGCTCTTGAATTTGAGAAGACCTACTTTGACGATATGTAATCTACAGACCTGTGTATTAAGGATTTTCACAATTGTTTAGACTGTGCAGAAAACCACTAACAAAGAGGAATCTCTGGGCTAATTGAAATTCTCACCCTGTCTATGGACAGGCAACTGCTGGTAAAATCGGATTTGAGGAGACCTGCACACACCCCAAGCTATTGATTCGCTCACTGAGCCGGTTGCAATTTATGAGAGGCAGCACACTCTTGTTGTGAGAATATGTTTTAAAAAACGGAACGAGGGAAGCAAATACACGAAAAAGAAATACAAAAGGAGGAAACCTAGCAAATTATTTGGGTGTTTGCTGCCACCTACTGGATGTTACTAGTTCAATTTTCGAAGTCACACGATCAACAATTTACCCGCAGGACACCGATGTGAGCATAATAATTTAAAGCTTTTTAAATGGTACAAACATAGCATTGTGGAAACGGAAGGATTATTCAAAATGAATATGTTCTTATGCGGTGAGTGCTTTTATTTATGTTACATTGACGCGCTGTTCCTTTTAAGGTTTTGCTCACCTTTAACAATTCCTCACATGTTGGCAGTTGAACCGCAGCTTTCCATTTTGAAGCTCTGCGCGAGCTGCCTGCCGCGCGCACACACCGAGAGCGTGCAGCCTCATCTCCATGTCATTGTCATCAGTACTTTGATGCTTCTCCAGAGGATATGACGTCTTCTCTATGAAGAAGCTATTGTGGAACGACGTTGAGCTCCTGGAGCCACCCGGCCTTGCGTGGCTTACGTGCAGCCATGTTAGAGATCGGGTGCACGATAACTCTAGACTATTAGATTCAAAGTGTGTCAACTTTACTGTACAGCGACACGCACGCTTTTTCTGAGTTTGGAAAATTTAATGAGAGAAGTTAAAAGCTTTCAGAGGACTGTGAAGACTTTGCCTGATATGGATTATAATGATGAGCTCGGGTGAGAGATCGCACTGTTGTCATTCCAAGATTCAGACTACGGTGACTACTTTTGTTATTTTAATTTATTATTTTGGAAAATTTTCAATATGCTTTACCATTCATATTTACCAACTTGCCTATTTCATTCTGATTAACATAACTCACAGTGTATTGATGTTTATATTATTTTAATGTATTATTACTTCTTATTTTGTATAGAGTTATGTGTTTACTTTTATTGGATTGAGCCATGTATGTGCTCAACTGTTGGGGTGCTAAAAATTTGTTATTTCTTGTGCTTATTTGCAGACATGTTTGATATTGTTATGCTAATTTGAACCACCATTTAGGTGCTCAATTTCTATTGAGGTGTTCAAAGTTCTTCTTACTTACTTTTAATGTGCCACGTTTTCTAGTACTATAAAATTAGAGGAGTTCAAATATATTACTTAGTTGAGTCATGTATTTTCTCTTATTGTCGTGAACCACTATGTGCTCTAATTATTGTGAAGTTTTCATTTTAGAAAATTAGTTGTCCCAGTGTTGGATTTATTGAATATGAAATTTTGCTGGAGCCACTTCGGTGCTCATGTTTGAGGCGCTCCACTATAAATATGTACTTTCTAGGAAGCCACTTCGGTGCTCAATTTGAGGTGCTCCATTTTCCTAGCTTTGGGCTGTGAAGAGCGGTAGGTTGCTCTATTTTCTTGATATAAACTCTGAGGAGTTTGGATTTATTGTATGTGTAGTTTGCGGAGCCACATCTGTGCTCATTATGAGGTGCTCCATTTGTTTGATATGAACTCTGAGGAGTTCAATTATTCTATTGTTTTGGAGAGCAATAAGTTGCTCAATTTTCTTGTATGGACTCTGAGGAGTTCAATTGCTGATGTTTAGAAGAGCCGTAGTTGCTAAATGTTCTTGTTATGGACTCTGAGGAGTTCCATTTTGCAATGTTGTTAAAAGCCACAAGTTATTCCATTGGCTATTATGAACCACGCAAGTGCTCTATGTTTAGAGGTGTTCATATTGTACTTATTTTGTTGTGAAGAGCCGCAGGTTACTCTATCTGGCTTTTATGTATTTATTTATCTTACCCATCCATCTCATTCTTATGGATGTTATTGTGTTTTTATTCCACATTTTCCATTCTAGTGGATTTTATTAAGTTATACTTCTGATCCATATTTTCATTCTAGTGGATACATTTTTTTTCTCTTTGGAAAGGGGATGGGGCCTTTAGATTTGAAAGGTCATTAAATATGAAAATGAAATCCTTCTTGCATTTCAACTGTTAATTAAGAATGCAATGCAATGTGTTCCTTTGGTCATTATATTTTAAAATGTAAATGCAATCCATCTTATATTTCAATTGTTATATTTTTATGAATGCAATGCAATTTATTCCATTATCTTTATTTGTTGTTTTATAAGGAAAGGGGATGTGTTACATCTTGCTCATGCTTTACATTTCCCTTACTTAGATTTCCCCATTGCTTAGCCACTGCATGTAATAGAATGTTTGATGTCATACTAGAATGTTAAGTACCTGACTGCTCTAGGTAGAGACAGTTGATGGCATACAGGCTGAGCGAGAGAAGAACTGCTCCTGGTGGGACTTTTATCATTATACCTATTGATCATTTAACTTGGATTAATCTACAATAAATTATATTTACTTTATATACTGGATTCAAGAACCTTATTTACTACAGGCAGTAATATAGATTTATAGATGAAATTGCACTCGTTAGAGTGAGTCAGCTCCACTTAATGTCCTTTGGGCAAATCCATCTCCATTCGGCATTGCAGCTGTTGGATCCAATACCAGACGTTCTCACTGTGTCACAGCTGTCTTCATCTTCTCTGTCCAACCCTTGAAGCCGGCGCAGTATAGAAGGCACATGTGCTCAGAGATTCACAAGGCACTTAAAAAAAACAATTCATTCATTCATTAATTTCTTATTTTGTTTTCTTTGGACGGTTTTTCACCCCTAAAATATTGTGCTGTTTGTTTGATGCGATAATGTATGGTTGTGCACTTTATCATGTTGTCCTTAAAGAGGCGGTGTTGGCCTCCGAATAGATAGGCGAGGCTGATGTAACTGTATTGTAGATTGTGTGATGCTACGAGCCCCTCCCATATTCCTCATTGCTATATTTCTACATGTGCAATTACATCGTGTTATGTGGTAGCCATGTCAGTGATGGTCTTGTGTCTTGAAAACTGTGTTTATGTTACATTGGAGGAACTATGGGGCATATTATCAAGGGGATTTATCTCCGCTTTTTTGGCTTTAAAAGCCAAGAAAGCGGAGATAAAATTATCTCCCTATTACCTAGCTGTCGCTAACAACAGTTAGCGACAGCTAGTAGGAGATAGCGACTATCTTGGGCCCCGCTTTGCATGTCAGTGATATTTATCACTAATGACATGCTAAGTGGGTCTGCCAAGATGTTAGCGACTGGAAACAGTCGCTAACATCGCTATCTCCTATTACCAACTTTTGGAGATATTCGCGCTAACCGTGAATATCTCCAAAAGCTAACACCTGCCCTGAGCAGTTCTTAGCCATGTTATCCAATGGGAGGTGGATAACATGGCTAAGAGCATTAGCTCGGTAATGCATGAATATCGCGGACTTTTCAGCAATATTCATGCATTGCGGCGATTTTTATCGCATTTGCGATAAACCTTGGTAATACCAAGGTTTATTTGCGGTAAAAATCGCCGCTGCGCAGCGTTAAATTTTTGTCTCTAACCAAGCAATAGCGATAATTATCACTATTGCTTGGTAATATGCCCCTATATTTATTGTGGGGATGTATTTACATGGACTAAAACAGTCTAGGAAGAGCGGTTCTAATAAACAGACAACAGCAGGTTTTAATGCACGAGTAAACATTTTTAATTGTACTTGCTTCTTACAAGATTTCCCTTTTCAGGTGTTGCCACTGAGGGGTTTATTTACAAGCCCCTTGCGCCGCCAGTGCTCACTTTTCCCCATGTTAACTCTGTATGGAGAGCATTGGGCCAGCTTCACATCACTCACTGTTGAAGAATAAAAGTGCTGGGGGTCTGAATACATGCTACAAAAGGGATATACTTCCGAAGACATAATTCAACTCTACCTCTTTTAGAAAGTTAATAAAATGCCCATTTGCAGAATATACCACCTGTTGGTTTTGTTTGTAAAACAATAAACAGACTCTCACAAATGTTTCATTGTGAAAAACATGTTTTTTTTTGTGTTTTTGCCTGTTCTGCAAACATTTCAATACCAATTCGGGGAATTTTGATTCAATCACCATTGAATGATGAAAATAAGACAAAGAACAAGCCATTCTAAGATATATGATTGAGTTTTGAATACACATATGTTAAATCTAAAATAGGCAAAGGTCTGTAGCTCATCCTCTTGAGGTATTAAGTTGGATTAGTACAAGAAATCTTGCTGCAGGTGAAATGTCCAGACTCAAGGTCACACTCTTTTTTAATGTTCTTTTCACAAATCCATCTCCATTCAGCGCTGCAGCTGTCGGATCCAATCACAGACGCTCTCACTGTGCCACAGCTGTCGTTATCTTCTCTCTTCAGTACTTGGAGCCTGCGTGGTACAAGGAGATATGTGGTGAGAGAGAAAGGGGAGGGTTTCTTCCCCACACCTGGGACTGACAGCAAAGCCCAAGTGTACTGAGCCTCGTGTCATTTTATTAATGTGGCAAAAAGTGTTTTTGGGTAAAGGTCACTTTTGACCACGAAACTCTTGTTCGTGGGTTTATTGTGTGATGTGATCACATATTTGATGCTGCTCTATTTGGGAAAAACAAAACTATACAAAGTTCCAAAAAAGTAAAAAAACATTACATTCTCACACTTTTGTGCATAAAATGCTGATAGAAAATACAATGTAAAAACAATTCAAGCCATAAATAGAACATTACAAGTATGAAGTGATGCAATGTGCTTCACAAAACCCACTAGAAAATGGGAAATAAACAGTTGTTAAACACAATCAATATAATTCAATTGATATTTACTTGACTTTTAACAGGCATTGTGGCACTTTCCTATAATTCACCCTAACCGAGAAATAGAGTATTCTAGGGAATCAATCACTTTCATGCGATCTGCCCTGTGCTCTCCGTTAGCTAATACCTCTTATATAATATACAGGGACCCATGATGGATATACCATGAGCATGAGCATCCAATGTAGCAGACAGAAGATTACAGAAGAGGCCAAACCTCCTTCTCAATAGAGGGGTCTCAAGTGCTCTGAGGGCAAACTTGCACCCGGGAAAGCTGATCTCTGCTCTGTAAATGACTGTTTGTATTGCCTTGGTCACGCATGTAACAACACCTCGGTCGTACTAAGTCCACACCGTGTGCTTCGTACAATTCAATAACTTCATCCATCTCAAATGTGAATCAACATGATGGCTCAAATATTTGGGTTTATTGCAAACCTTGACCTATCTCACGACTAACATATAAGCGCTTAATGCTAATATTTGGGGCACTGTACAGGGCCTTTGTTCTGCCTATGTTTTAGAGGCTCCTCCCTGGAGTACCTAGCTAGAAACATCACCCCACTTTGCAGGCTCAGTGGAGTCCTATCAATGAGCGCCCTAGCAAACAATATGACCTACCCCAGCTTTGGGGGTAACTTCACACACTTCTCCACTCTAGCTAGCTCATTGGAAGGGTGTGAGCGCCCAGCCAGCCCTGTCTGGATCCAGTATGGCTGGATACGGGGTCAGGATGATCGGATGCAGTTAGTGTGTACTTTAGTGCAGCCCACCTCTCCCTCTACAATTTACTCATCACATTAACCAGCCACCAGCTGAGCTCCTTTGTCCAGTCTTCCTCTGACCACAGAGTATAATGCACTGGAAGAAATACTTACACACAATATAGAAGCAAGCACTCCATGGATAGAGTGGCCAGCCATCTTGGTAGGATCGCTGCATTGTGTATCATGGTCTTTCCTGCCCAAAACCCTATGAGAAATGTGATTAAGTCTGCTCTCTCTTCCACCTAGTCAAGAAGCTGTCCCCCAAACACCTCTGTAAAAGCTTGGACACGGAACAGACATTTGTCATTGTGACTGATGTAACTGCAAGGCAGTACAATGGTGGCGTCTTACATCATCAGGAAACAATGCATGTGTGCGCTAGTCTTTGTGCACATGAGCCAGGGTCTATGGTCGCCCTGTTTCAATGCTTCTGTGCATTCTTGCTGGTTCCTTTGAGCATGGGTGTATCAATGCCTGTTGCGCTATCGTCATGTGTGCAATTGTATGACTGCATCTCTCTATGTGATGTACCTTTCTGTGCATGATATGTTTTATAGGCCAGACCTATAAGCTTGTCAGTGCCAGTGTAAATGGTATCTCTGAGTTCAGGAAACATTTCAGACCATTTGTCACAAAACCACTGTGGAGGGATGCGGTAGAACAAATGCCGGTCTGGACGAACCACTTCCGGAGATGGCGGCTCTCAGGTGTTGAACAGTGAGGTCCTGTTCGGATTTTGTAAAAGGAGCTATAAAGTTTGGGCAATAATTTCTAAACTACACTGCAGCATGCTGAACTTAGTTCATGGTCTTCTGTTGAAATGACTGGAAATGGGTGCATTTGTAAGAATCCACTCTGTGTAAACAACAGCATTATCTTCCCCCTCTATCTAGTACCACGTGGATGGACCCCTATCAGGCCCTAGATATCTGCCTACAACGATTAAGTAAAAAGGATCTGTGATTAGAATTACACGAGCACGTCAGATATAAAACCTAGGACCGATAAACTCACGTGTTTCCATTGTAGGTGGATCCGTTCACCCAGGTCCACCTCCTTCCGGGTGTGGTGGTAAACAGTCCTATCCAGGCAGTGGCTTCCAAATGAGACTTCATGAAATCCTGTACAGCAGGCAACACACAGGGAACGAATGACTGAATATATATATATTTTATTGTTCCTTCCTAAAAACCTTCTATACATGTTCTTATTCATAACCACAACCGTTTGCTAAACATATTTCAAGCTTAGGAACAATCGCTGAACACTTCTGCCTCTCTCAGAGGGCCACGGTGAATCTGAAATTGGGCGCAGAGAGTGTGCACCCGATTACATACCTTGAGTAATGCACACCTTGTAGTTCTGCACTGGCTGTTTACCCATTCAAATGTGTGTATGACATTATGGCACGCTCCTTTACCAAGCATGTTTTTTCAATGCGCATTTTACAACGCATACAACGACCATGCATCTACACTCACATGTTAAATACCTTTACCACGCAATCCACTGCCACGCATACTTTTAACTTGTTTGCAGTTACAGACAAATCCAGTCACTGTTTAATACTATTACCTACTGTTCAAAAATTATTCAATAAATCTTAATATGTTATTGTAAACAAAAAATTTATATATTTAAAAAAATTACATTTATGTCGATTACAGGTTACTACTATTTTTAAATGTTATTCTTTGGATGGAGACTCTCAACCCCCCTTTTTTAATCACCCTTAAAAATATATATACTACTTACCACATACCAATGCAAAGTTATATGTGCTGTAAAGACTTGCATTGTAAAGACTTGTATGATAAAAGTAATTGCAATGTAAGAAATGCATTGCACTTGCATTTAGTGGTAAAAACTTTGTGGTAAAGGCTGTTCCCCAATGCAAATGCCATGTACTGACGCTATGGAGTTGGTCCCGGGTACAGATTAACTGTGGCCATATTGAGTGTGGCTGTGATTTCTCGCGCTCTAGATGCGCATAAAAGGGGCTTCTCTCGACCCTGCGCTCGTTTGATTGAGTGTCTGTGTCCCTCCTGAGACAGAAGCCGGGAGGTTTCGTTGCTCTGTTTTTAAAATTACTTGTAAATCGGAAAAATTGCTTAAAACAGCACTTTTAAAACTCATTTGCAACATTGCCTTAAATTGCTTGATTTAATAAGCTCTTTATTGCTGACTCCTTCCCCCTCCTCTCCGCTGCCCAGGGCCACTCTCAGCCGAGTACTGACGCTGTGGAGTTGGTCCCGGGTACAGACTAACGGCGGCCATATTGAGTGTGGCTGTGATTTCTCGCACTCTAGTTGTGCATAAAAGAGGACGTCCATGCCTCTGCGCAGTGGACGCAATCAGCGGACGCGCCGGACTTGCGTTGGAGTCGTGCCAGAGTCCTGCCCGTCTGTGCCCGTCTGCGCCCGTCCGCGCTGAGGACGTGCTGCAGGATGGGCTGGCCGCTCTCTTCCCCTCCACCGCCATTCATAACTTAGGTTTGCTTACCATCTTGCTTTCACTAAGACCGCCACCCCTGCCTTGTCATCACACTCTACCTCCAGAGGAAATCTCTCTTATCAATTGTTGCTTTTACTCCTCCCCACGCTCCCGCCCTAAACCTCCCAGAAAACGTCAGGGCAAGGCTAAATCGTTGGAACACTTGGAAAATCTAACTGGCTTTCTCATCAACGCCAGATCTCTCATTAAAAATAAAATTGCTTTCAATGACTTTGTTGTACAAAGGAAACCTTCCTGGGTCTTTATTACTGAGACCTGGGGATCCATTTCGGCCGGTCCTGAACTTGTGGAGGCTATTCCTGATGGCTATGCCCTGACCAGAATGGACCGTACTGATCGCAGGGGGGAGGCCTGGGGATACTGTGTAAAGACCAGTTTACCTGCCGGATCGACCCCCTCTCATCCCCAAGGAGAAATATGAGGCTCTACATTTCACAATTCAATTAGCTCCCTCTGCTTCCTTCTCTGGTATCCTCTGTTATAGGCCCCCTGGCCCAAAAACCGATTTCTGCCGCAACTTACTTACCTTGCTAGAACCTTTCATTAGCAAGCCCAAGTTCACCCTCCTATGTGATTTTAATTTCCATCTTGAATTATCTGAGGACAACCATACCAAAGTATTAACGGAGGCTTTAACCTCTTGTGGACTTAACCAATTAGTCGAGGGTCCTACCCACGCCGCCGGACACACTCTAGACGGCATCTTTTCTAACGACACCAGACTGGGGATCGATACCCCGATTCCCATGTCCTGGTCCGACAACTCGGCCATTCCTTTCCATCTTACCATTACCCTTTCCGGTTCCGATCTAACCAATACCAAAGAATGGGAGACTAGGAGGAACTATAACAATGTAACCAATGCTACGCTTGCTCTCCTCCTGACTGATTTTCATCCCTTCGCTCAGACCGATGCCAACGAGGCCGCAGTGGCTCTGTCTGCCACGCTTACCCATGCCCTGGACTCGCTAGCACCCCTTAAAAAACACTACTCAGCTAGAAAGAGCCCCTCATCACCTTGGTTCTCGGAACAACTTAGATCTCTGCGGCAGAAATGCTGACAGAAAGAAAGAGCCTGGTATGCCCACCAGGACCCACTGAGGAAAAACCTACATAAGTCCGATCTGAAAGAATATAAAAAAGCTATTGATGAAGGAAAAAAGAGCTACTTCAACAAATTTACCACTTCTTTGAAACCTTCCTGGGAACGCTTTAAAATTATTGATACTTTAGCCATCCCCAAAACATCAGAATCAGTGAATGATTCGCAAAAACTTTGCGACGATATTGCAGGATTTATCTACTCCAAAATCGAGGACATCTATAGCTCCCTCAAATCCTGCAATACTGCATTAGACGTCAACACTACAATCTCCCCTCTCCCCTCCTCTCCCGCACACTCGGAAACCACTGATTCTTCTGATTCCCTGCCTAATTTCTCCAGCTTCCCTCACATATCACTTGATGAACTAAACCACCTTCTCAATGATACAAAATCTTGCTCCCCTCTTGATCCCTGCCCCCTAAAATGTTTGAAGGCCTGTAAAGAGTCTGTCCTCCCTCCTCTCTTACGAATTATTAATATGGCCATTGACGAGGGATCATTCCCAATTCCTTGGAAAGCGGCAGTTGTAAAGCCCCTTCTAAATTTATTTATTTATTTATTTTTGATATTTAATAAAGCGCGAACAAATGCCCGCAGGCGTCTCCACGCTGTTACTATTGCAGACTTCTCCTACGCTGGGTTTCATACTTCTAGAGGTTAAACAACCAGGTCTTCAGTTGCTTTCTGAACGACAAGATCTGATGGATTGGGGAAGTGTGTTCCATAATTTCGGGGCAACAACCAGAAAACGTCGATCTCCCCAAGTGATCAATTTAGTACGGGGTACCACCAAATCATTCGATTTAGCTGAACGGAGAGGTCGAGGAGGGTTGTATGGAATGAGGTGGTCTCTCAGGAATTGAGGTGCTTGTTGGTGCAGTGATTTATAAACTATGCACAAGGTCTTAAATTTGACTCTGTTCCTGATGGGGAGCCAGTGATAGCTTCTTATGGTGTTGGCTATAGGTTTGTATCTGGGGGTTCCCGAACGAAGTCTGGCAGCTGCGTTCTGCGCTGTCTGCATTTTCTTAATGACCCTGATTTGGGCATTGGCTAACAAGCCATTACAGTAAACTAACGCAGACAGGACTAGCACGCTTACCAGTGTCTTGCCTGCATTCTTTGGGAGAAAAGGAAGGATCTTTTTTACCAGTCGTAGTTTATAGAAAGCCGTGGCAGCTGCCTGATTAGCGTGCGCCATGAAGTTCAGGTTGTTATCAAAGATAACACCTAAGTTCCTCACCTTGGGGGTTGGTTTAGGCAAAGTTCCGAAGGATGCTGGCCACCAAACTGGGGACCAACTGGGACAGAGATGTCCAAAGGTTACCACCTCTGTTTTTTCGGAGTTCAATTTCAAACAGTTTGCCGATATTCATTGTCCGATTGCCAGCATACCTGTTTTAAAACTCTCCGCTACTGTTTCTCCATCATTTTTGATGGTTAGAATCAGCTGAGTGTAAAGAAACCCTCACTCAATCCGGAAGTCCTAAAAAAACCTCCGATCAATATCTTTACTTCCTGCTCCTGCAAAGATGCTTGAAGCCCACCTCAATCTTCATCTGACCTCATATCTTGAAAATTCGGGTCTGCTTGACATCTCCCAGCATGGGTTCCGTGCTGCTCACAGCACCGAGTCCGCCCTTACGGTCGTGGCTAACAACATCCGCACTGAGGTGAACAAAGGTCGGACAACTATGCTGGTGCTCCTCGATCTCACGGCAGCTTTTGATACCCTACCCCTCCTATCCTGTTTGACCGGTTGAAGGGGATAGGGGTGAGGGGAAGTGCCCTTAACCTTCTGTCTTCTTTCCTCTCGCAGAGACAGCAAAGGGTTCAGCTTGGTAGCTTTCTGTCCTCCTCCCAAGAGGTGCAATGTGGGGTTCCTCAGGGTTCGGCCCTGAGTCCCCTGCTATTTAACATCTATGTAACCCCACTTGCCGAGGTAATAAGATCCTTTTGGTATCAAATACTATCTTATGCTGACGATACCCAAATTATTATCTCCTCCACCTCACCCACCACTGAGGCCGCCTTCAAATTTTGAACTAGTATGGAAGCGATCTCTAAGTGGATAGTGCGTAACTACCTGAAGCTTAACGGTGAGAAGACGGAGGTCCTAGTCTTCGGAGGAAACCCTGACATCTGGTCCAAGGACTGGTGGCCTCCCTCTGTAGGAGATTGTCCCCAACCCACCAATTCGGCCAGGAACCTTGGTGTTCTCTTTGACTCGGCCCTCTCCTTCGAAACAGAACTGTATCCACCTGCTGTAACACCATCCGCATGCTTAAAAAGATCGCCCCTTATCTGTCACCTGATGCGCGCAAGCAGTCAACCGGTGCCCTGGTATCTTCCAGGCTCGATTACTGCAATGCACTGTATGGGGGCATAAACAAGAAAGCCCTCCATCGGCTTCAGATGATCCAAAATTCTGCTGCTAGGATGGTCCTAAATCTCCCAAAGCTATTGTCTGCTACCCAGGCCAGAAAGGACCTCCACTGGCTGCCCATTCATTGAACGATTTCCTTCAAAATTATATGTCTGGCGCACAGAGCCGTGTTCGGCTCTGGCTCCGATGGCATAAAGGCTCTCGTCAGCCCTTACTCCCCCAAGAGAACCCTCCGATCATCTTCAAGAAATCTACTGGCGGTCTTCAGATTCAAAAAAGCGAAATGGGGAGGAAGAGCTTTTTCCACCCTGGCACCTAAATTGTGGAACAACCTCCCCCCTGAGCTGTCCAACCAATCTTCTCTGATCATTTTTCACAAGCTCTTGAAGACTTGGCACTTCTCCCAGGCCTATTACTGAATCTTATTCTGCTGTTTGTTTTCTGTATCTGTAATTGTCTAGTCATATTTTATGTTTTAGTCTGCGCCTTGATGCCCTTGGGCTAAGTCCGCGCATTACAAATAACCATTCATTCATTCATTCATTCATGCAGTATTACCTGCAGCAGTTTGCACAGGCAAACCCCCTACAAATTGGAATACTATGCAGTAATATCTATTTCTAAGGCAAATTTGGCATGCTATTGCGTGTTTACAGTAGGAAACTTTGAAAGAAAGTTCAGGTACCGCCCTGGGCCGTACTGCTTCTGCGGGGTAGTGGTATTACCCCCTGAAGGTCTCTGATAGAGCCACAGAGCTTAGCATGTGACCATTGGTGCCAATGGGGGGGGGGGCTTTTAACTACCACCCCTTCACATATCAAATTTATTAAAAAAAAAAAAAAACAACCCCCCCCCCATCCACCCCAGGGCCTATGTTTTTTGTGTGGCTGGCTGTTGGAGGGATGGGTTAAGTACAGCTTTAAACAGGATAAAAGAAATCATAGAAGGCATTTAACATCAACATCCTAGGGTATTAAAAAACTACAACACTCCACTCTCTTACAGCAGGAGTTTTGCTGCTGCAGAGGAATCAACATTTAATAAAAAAGGAATTGAAGAAAGGAATTGAAGACATGATTGACTGGTGTAGGCATGGAGTCCAGCATCTGAAACTGACCTACAGTTTGTAGGTAGAAGGGGCTGTCGACTGCAGAATTCTGCGCATGCTGTACAGCAGGGTTCTTAACCTGTGGTCAGGGGACCACTGGGGGTCTGCCAAGTCTTCTCAGGGGTACAGCGAATGCTTAGAAAAATAAATATTATTTAAAGATTAATAATGTGTATACAAATAACCTCTTCCATGCATCGGACAGCCCCCAGCCGTCTGACATCACAGTGGGTGTGTGCGTCGGACAGCCGGGGGCCGTCCCATTTGCACACGCGTAGAATTTGTTATATTCTTGTCTTCTCCTTCCCTGCTGCTCAGCCTGTGTGTGTGATGTCATCATAATGTTTGTAAACGCATGGTTTGAATGTGTGGTCAGTTTGAGTGAGTGGGGCTGAGCAGCTGGATGCTGCTCCTGGTGGGGTCTTCTTTACCATCTAACTTATGACTAATAAACCTACTTAATTACACCTCCGGCTACTGGATTGCCTACCTGCCAGAGTACTTTCTTCAATGTGACAGAATTCGCCCGCACAGAGGGGAAATGTGCGCCGCATGGAAGCGGCAAATAAGGCAATGTAAAATTAAAAATGTTAAAATGTGAAGAAATTTGAAATTGGGGGCTAAAAATGAATGCAACAAAGATGATGAGGGGCCTTGATTGGATTTAGAAAAGCTCCAACCTTCTCATTTAAAATTCATATTTTGTTTATTTTATTTGTTCGTAAACTAAATAAAATATCTTATGATTTGTATATTTGTTTGATGAATACTTGTTTCTGTATTTTTTGTGTATTGTTTTGTGGTTCACATCATTGAAAATGTTGAGCTAAGGTCCCAGCCTTCCTATATTGGCTCATTCAGGTCCCTGGATTCCAATAATCATCAGTGGTTGTCTCCAGGTTCCAGAAATGATTAATTAGGGGTACACAGAATTCAAAAGGTTAAGAACAACTGCTACAGAGGAAACTGCACAATGCTCCTCGCCCCTGCAGAGGGTCCCAGGCTATAGTCTGAAAATCGTGATTGGCTTTCTCATCTTCTTTGAAATACAGTTTTAAAAGTTTTAATCAGAATATTACACAAACTGCGATTGTAAATACAAAAATACAATTTCCTTCTTTTTTCTAATTTTTCCATATTGATACACATTTATTTTCAAATAACACAGGACAGCGGTGACAGCTGCAGACAATCTTAATAGTGTCTTAGATCAGACAAGATTCCAAGCACCATGGTCAGACCAATGGGCGTTCCCAGGATAGACTCAAGCGTGGGGCATCGTAATGTAGTGCAAACAAAGTGAATATTCATACAGCTTGAACTAAATGGCAATTCACAAAAATATTGCCATGTATTTCAAAACGTTTTTATTAGCATTCACCTAAGTTCAATTCTTACCCAAGGTTCCTGCATACACGTCCTGGGTGATAGGCACACATGAATTGGCAAATAGGCTTAAGGGAACTCTATGGGCTTTCATGGGCAATTTATGGCACATTTAAACAACCCACATGTATGTGGTATTTTTTTCATAGCTGGCTCATATTCTAGTAAATTATGGCTCCTTATCGAAATAAACTATGTGTGATACAAATTAGAGAAAATTGCAAATACATTATTCAGATTTTTCACTTATTTTCCTGGGTAGGAACACTCTCAAATTTATTGTCAAATGTTTGCCCCAAGAAAATTGGTGGTTTACTCACCTGGCAAATTCACACTTGCCCCCTACCCATTTAGAGATGCTCTGCTGGACCATCGGAAACCCTCGAACTAAGAGGTTAATCATCACTATGTCACCAAGTCACTGTAAGCTTGGGCGGTGAACACCATTCTGTTTGTGTTGTTTTTTTCCTCACTCGCACTCGCCAGTGTTAAGTTGGCCAGTGGGAAATATCCAACTCTACATCACCTCCCAGCGAGATTTCTCAACATGGGCGTTCGCAGATAGTCGCGACCGCTCGCGTTGAGAACACATCTGTTCTCATTGAGGAAGCAGCCACTTGAGTTAAAAATCAACTTGAGCGGGAGAAAGAAGCAGCGCCCTATTGTGCTTCGCATGGTGCCATTCACGGACAATCACCCAGAGCTAAAAATCAGAGTGAACGGCGCAACCAAATGCACTCTGCTGCTTGTTGAATGCCATGTAGCATGGTTGAGTTTTTTGATCACTCTGCCGAGGCCTAGTCGCAGAGGTGTTCACCTAATCATACTTAATGCTAGGGCGACCGTCACAGTTTTTTTCCTTCCCAGGGTCCTTTTAAAACAAACAGGTATTATTACTGGGAAGTAATAATAAATGCAGTGGACTATCTTAACCCGGCGACCATGCTGGAGGATTCACTTTCATTACTGTGATTCTTGCTAGTCAGGCAGTGATCTCTAAATTTGGAAATTGATCCTTGATCTTGACCTCTACAGAGGATGCCAAGGTCTTTGTTGATTTGGCAAGCTTGTGGGCTTCCCTGGAAGACCAAACTAACTAGAGGATATTCTAGGTTTAAGCAACTTTTGAGACTGTATCAAGCCAGGAAATATACTCATGTATTACAAAGGGCTTAATCTGAATTACTATTGAAGATTGAGTTTTCAGGTTCAAGATACTCTTTAGACTATTGCGCCTGATTTACAGAGGTTTTGTCCTATCTTAGGAGAGTCTGGCTTACGACAGTCTTACAGTTAGCAGGTCTGCTTTACAAAGACTTTAGACTTGCTTATATATTCTTAAATAGGATTTCCTGGATTTATGTTGTCTTAACTTTCTTAGATATGATGACAAAAATCCCAATTCAGACCCAACTTCTCTGTCTTAAGACAGTCCTTCGACTATGGTTAAACCAGACATTTTCCCAATTAATCAGTTCTTAGGTGTAAAGTTTTGTGAGCTCATTTCACAAGCTTTGAACATGAGCCTGTGTGGTTTATGACTAGAATAAAGTCAGAATCTATGTGCATGTAATTTAGAAGGATGCACAAAGACATAAATATCAGTGTTACGTGAGTAAAGCACAAACATTCCACATTGATCAAATATAATGTATGCACGTGTTATATGTTTTTTTTTTCTTGAGCTGAATATGAGTAAGGATGGACTTAACTTTATACTTATACTAACTCTAATCCAAATCCAAATCTTAGCCCTTACCCTACATGCAACACTTCGCCGAATCCTAGTTAATACTAACTAATCCAGGTTTTGGGCTAACCATAGCTGTGTTAGCACCTCCGATCATCATTAACAAGCTTGTCCCTTTAGTTTTAGCCTTTATGATGATAAAACCTAGGAATACAATCTCCTATAATGTGATATCTTCCTAGTGGTTGCTTTACAATTGTATATATTAGTAAATGTTCCTTTATAGTGACACATTGTCATCCAGAATCACCAATGTGTTACACATCTGCCTCATTCTGTATCACTGATGCCTTATAACCTTTGCCTAGTTCGCTTTCACTGATTCCATACCAGCTTGGCCTAGTTTTGTATCAAATATACCTTCCTTCTTCTGACTGATTGATTATCTCTCATTGTTGCCTAACCAGCTCTGCCTCCAGCATCCCAGCTGCTTTGTAGATCTGCCTCATCTAATATCTCTGGTAACTTACTGTGAAATCACAGATACCTTACCAGCTTGGACTAGTTATTGGTACCTCACCAGATTGGCTGATTTTGTTTTTCTGGTGCCTTACCAGCTCTGCCTACTCCTGCATCACTGATGCTTTACCAGCCCTTCCTGCTTCTCTATCACGGATGCCTTACCAGCTTTGCCTGCTTCTCTATAACTGAAGCCTTACCAGCTCTGCCTGCTCCTGTGTCACTGATGCCTTACCAGCTATGCCTGCTTCTCTATCACTGATGCCTTACCAGATATGCCTGCTCCTGCTTCACTGATGCCTTACCAGCTCTGCTTATTCCTGCATCACTGATGCCTTACCTGCTCTGCCTGCTTGTCTATCACTGATGCCTTACCAGCTCTTCCTGCTTCTCTAGCACTGATTCCTTACCAGCTCTGCCTGCTTCTCTATCACTGATGCCTTACCAGCTCTGCCTGCTTCTCTATCACTGATGCCTTACCAGTTCTGCCTGCTTCCTTATCACTGATGCCTTACCAGCTCTCCCTGCTCCTGTGTCACTGATGCCTTACCAGCTCGGTCTTGTTCTCCATCACCACCAGGCGGGAGCCCCTGGTGGAGCAGTCTTCATGGCTTGCGCTCCAGGTCTTCATCTGTTTGGAGAAAAAATAACAGTTTCCTCCATGTTGATGCCACTCAGTAGAACACGGTGGAGTCTCAGGTCCTGTTGAAATAGAGTATTAAAGACACATTATCAGAGAATTTCAAAAACACACTGACATATGTAAAACATATGCATGCTTTTCTAACAAACTGTTTACTCCTCTACTTCTTCTTGCGTAAGGTAAAATAGATGACCCTGGCTGCCATATATGTAGGAACAATTGAGCAAATGTAAATGTGTTGTAGTGCACTGCACCTCTCAGCACTTCACAAATGACCAGTTCCACTTTAGTGTTGCTTTAGCTGAGGTGCCCAAAGGATTGCACTGCCTTTGATTGATAGTCGGATGTGCTGCGACAGCCCAAAACCTTTGTCTTCATCGTCAGATCACGTTGACCACTAAATCATCAAACTGTTGTCAGGCTATCACCCCAGATATTACAATATTAGACAGTGCCTCTTTGTTTCCTGGCAGGTGTACAAAGGCCCCTAGAAACCACAACATGTCCTATAACCCCACCCTCTGCAGTTTTCAAGTGGTTTCAGACCTGGTAGGTGCACTGACTGAAGCCACTTTAATGAACATTAAGAAGCACTTGCTTATGGCCAGAGCTCAGGGGCAGGATTGTGCCGTGACCTTCTGTGACATTTCTGCTCCCTTTCAGCCAGTGCACAGTGCAACCATTCTCTCCTCGTTGGAGACCACCTACGAAATTAAAGGTTCAGCAGCCCAGTGGTTCTGGCCGTTACCTTCACTCTCGTCTATCTGGTGTAACTGCATTACTTCTCATTAACCACATGTGTGCCTTGTTATTTGCCGCCATGGATGCAAAGTTGTATTCACCACCTACATGGCACCCCTGTCACTGTCCTGGCAATATCTAAATACTTCTCAAGATACCGAAGGATTAGGATGTACGTGTTGGCGAATCCCCTACTTTGTATTCTTTGCACTTTAATGGCCATACCATACCGAATAACGTTTCTTGACTGACTGACTAAAGAGTTTATTCGATTTGTCCTCACCGACAAACTATCCACTATAGACGAAGTGGTTAAGGGAACGCAAGCCGAAATTGACTCTATTGACTTAACTAAAGCAGCAGTCAAGGCCACCGCTATTTTTGAAGCTGCAGTAAAAACCATAGGGGACCTCTTCTGGGTACAATTGTCTTCAGGGAAACAAAAACCTTTAATTAAACCTAAAGGCAAACATGACTGGTACTCGGCAACGTGCAGGAAGGCCAAATCCCGCCTAATAGAGGCAGTTAAAGGGAAGTCCCTCCCACTAATCCAAACCGCCAGAAGAGATCATAAAAAGGCCCTACAGGTATCCAAAAGGGAGTAGGAGGATGCCTATTGGCTAACCCTTAAGGAAGCCAGCATGAAAAAAGACTCTAAATCCTTCTGGGACACTATAAGGGCACGAAACAGACCGGATAGTGACCTTGTAACCTGCAACATTTCGGGGCAGGTATGGGAGGTTCACTTTTCTAAACTTTACTCCTGCCATAATGGCCTGAATGCAAGAGGGTCTGCCCAAACCTCTCTTTATACTAATTATATGTCTTTCCCTAGTGATCCGGACTTCACATTGAAGGAAGTAGAATATGCTATTAATTCCATCATTCCACAAAAAGCCGCAGGGCCAGATGGCATCCCCGGGGACTTACTAAAATCCGATAGCGCTAAATGGGGCAAACTAATCCACTCCCTCCTTCTTGCCATCTGTAGGGGCGCCCCCATTCCCGCGTCATGGAAGGGGGCGGAGGTGGTCCCCATCTACAAGAAAGGCCCAAGGGATGATCCGTCCAATTATAGGCCGATTAGCTTGCTAGATGTCAGCCAAAAAGTTGTCGGTAAAGTTATTCTACTCAGGATACTCAACTGGGTAGATGAAAACAAAATACTTACCGATTTTCAGGCCGGTTTTAGAGTAGGCACTGGCACGATAGAGCAGGCCTTCAGGCTTATGATGATCTATTGGAAGGTGGTAGTGATAGGCAAGGGCAGTCTTTATCTCGCATTTATCGACTTAAAGACTGCCTTTGACCTTGTCCCTAGGGATTTGCTATGGAAGGTCCTGGCCAATATGGGGCTTCCACAGTATCTACTATCCTTACTAGTCAGGCTCCATCAGGACAGTTTTGCCAAAATTAGGTGGGGTTCCGGAGAAGAGAAAACGGGCTGTATTCCGGTCGAGAGAGGGGTCCGCCAGGGATGTGTTCTGGCTCCCACCCTTTTTTCTTTGTACATCAATGGGGTGGTTGAGCACTCACTCAAATTTCCATCTGACGAACCATCCCTGGCGGGGGTACGCATACCGACCCTCCTCTTCGCGGACGACTTGCTCCTAATTTCTAAAACCCCCATGGGACTACAGAAACTCTTGGACAATTTCCAATCATTTTGCACTGACCGGGGCCTGGTAATAAACACCAACAAAACAAAATACCTCGTCCTTAATCCCCCAAAGCAGCGAGTGCGTCCCCCTTCTTTAAACACCGAGCCCCTGGAAAGGGTAAAAGTATTTGATTACTTAGGGATACGCATTTCAGATAAAATGGACTGGAGCCCCCATCTAGATAAGATGCTGATGAACCATAAAAGGATCACAGGTGCCCTATTGAGGGAGCAACGTTCCAGTTCGTTCAAACCAATAGGAACAGTCCTTGAGATCTATGCTGCCAAAGTTGTCAGCTCTGCCCTTTATGGAGCTGAACTTTGGGGCTCTGCATCTACTGAAGCTCTGCAAAAATCTGAGAATAATTTCTGTAGACAAATAATGTCCCTCCCTCAGAGCACCCCACTTTTACCCTTATTTATGGACCTTGGCTGTACCCAGATCGGTGAAATCGCGAAATTTCGTCCTCTCTTATTATGGGCCCGCATTTGGCGGGTAGAGGAACTCAGTGCCTACGCCAGAGGTCTGGAAGAAATAATGGCGTCACCACATTGGGCCAGAATTAAATGGCTAAAAGATATGAAAACCTCATTGTCGAACTTGGGCCTATTTGATTCCTGGTCAAGCAGAACCTCTCCTCCAAAACAAATACTCAAAAAGCTCTATCGGGATTGGATTTGCTCCCAAAGACATTCCAGCACATCCATTGGCAGGCTTACAGAGGCTTTTTTGATGTTTAAAGATTGTCCCAGGCGAGAACCTTACCTAGATATAATTGGGAAACCATTTGCTCGCTCTCTGTATTTTAGATTTAGAACGGGTACTTTGCCATTGAATACTTTTACCAAAACATGGAAATCCTGTACAGACAATACCGACTTGTGCCCATCATGTTTAGCCCACCCAGAGACATTAGCTCACTTCTTATTTGTCTGTAAGGAATATGCTATCCCAAGAAGGGTGTGGTTGAAGAATCTGTGCCGACAGCTGGGAACCAGGAGTCATGATGTGGCAATTAGGATACTTGTTTCGGACAGCTATGTACCCTATGCTTGTGCCCTAGCAAAATTTTTATCCTGGGCTTGGGCTATTCGAGCCAGAAAGCTTAAATAATCTGTTTAATCTCTTTTTAAAGGATATTTATTCTTGTACTGTCTTATTTTTTGCTATCAACTGGAGATGTGTTATCAATTTTAATAATTTGCTTTTATGATAATGAAATTTTATCGAAATAAAGCTTTTTGACTTTGACTTTGACTTTATTGTGGGCGGCAATCAACCTTGTACGAAAGAAAATCATTTGAAATTGTTAAGCACAGCAGCTAAATTGCTTAACTCCTTTACAAAGCGGGAAAATGTACTTTTATGTGGTATCCTCTGGTGTAACAATCAGAATTCATTTATTTTATACACAATGAACTGGTTTTAGCCTCTGGAGCAGCATAATTTAGACTCCTCACCATTCTGCAATTTATATATTCATATATGACCTCTATATTCAGGGCCATCTGTTTATCAAATATCAGGACAGTGGGATGCCCAAGATTGCATAGTGCAGTCTTGAGAGGGTTCAGATGCTCCTCTCAGTACAACTTGGTTGGTTCCTGGTGGTGTAAGAAGGGATAAGGATGTCTTTGAAGTTCCTATTATTTTAATTGGTGTTTCCAAAGTTAGGCAGATTATTTCTGGACTCGGAGAGGGAACAATCCTCTCTGCTGAGTGATGCAGCAGTGTGAAGCATTATGGTAAACATGTATTTCCCTTTACTTAAGACTTCTACAGTAGTCTATGCTATGCTGACACCTTCTATGCTCCCTAAATAGAAATGCTGGTTAGGTGGTCCTGTAGTCAAGCAATGTTTAGAAGAGAGAAAGGAAGTTTCTTTATGAAAGAGCTATTTGCTAAATCATTGTTGTAGGTGTCACTATTATGTATCTCATAATATTACGGATTAATCTATTAAGACGTTACAGTATGCAAGTCGCACTGCTGAATCTTGCGAACTTACTCCTATTTTGTTTATATACTGGATTTATCACTATCTCAGAATAAAAATAAATAAAATTCCTTAACTCATAATTAGTGATTCTTGGCTCTTATAGTGGAGTCCCACTCGCTTCGTGACCTGGAAATGTCTCTCAAATGTCTTCTCCTTTACAGCAGTACCCCCCCCCCAATTAGGGAGGAGAAGTGTCGCCCCCTTGCTGCCCGTGCAGCAAAAGATTATATGGTAATAAAATGAATTACAGTTTTATTTTTCACTGCTCCCATCCCAAGTAGTGTTTGGGGGTGGGTCATTGCTGCTCACTGGCAGCAGGGAAGTGGTGCCCACTCGAGTTTACTCTGCGCATGTCACTTTGGCCAGCTGTCTTGTGATGACCAGCCAGACTTGTGCAGTGTAAACCTCTCTACCTAGCTGTCTCAGACAGCTGGATGGAGAGCAGGTACAGGACTCTTGTGCCTGCTGGAGCGTTGAGACAGCCTGCTCCAGCCAATCCGGGTGCTGCTCTCATGCCGCTCATCCGCAGCATGGGAGGAGATCAAGGATTTGCAGAAGAGGTTACCTGAGGCTTCATGAGGTGCTGTCACACTGGCGGCATCTAAGAAGAAAGAAGAAAACATGGAAGATATCAAAACACGGAGGAGAGCGTGGGTAAGTAAATTTAAAAAAATGTTAATGACGTTTTTGGTCCCCACTGGGTTTGGCTCTCGGTCCCCCAGACACCTCTCCAGTTTTTGGGGTCATCGCCTGCCACTGCTTTACAGTGCTCCAATTTAACCACCAAAGGCCCATATGACCAATGGGGAAATTGTTTTGACGACTTTACAAAACAAATTAAGGTGCAAGTATAAACACCCCATGACCTCTGAAATTACAGGCTGAAAATTGACACTCTTACTGTGGTGTGCTGGGCAACTGTTGCTAGTTTGAATCATGATGGTTGGATATTCTTTGATTGCGCTGCAGTACTGTTCATTGGTCTCTCAAGCATGCAGTGTGTTGTGGGAAATACCACTGGGATGCTGCAATGAAATGAGGTTGGTTGGTGTACATAGAATGAATGCAGGGTGGTGGTTTCACTTCATGTGTGGCTGAGTGCAGTGTGTGGGTTTACTCTTTCGAGAGTGTAGTGTTTTATTATATCCCCGAAGCTGCTCAGTAGATGGATAGTGAGGCTTTAGTCTAGTGTTGTGTCTTTGAACATTACACTGTAAAGTATTGGAGACAGTGTTGAAATCATACGTGGCTGCATGGTGAGTTCATATCATTGTTATCAACCAAACGCAGTGGTGGATTAGTATCTCTAAAGTGTTCTGGAGTGTGGTGGGTTAGTGTCCCTTGAATACAGTGTAGTTTGGACATCATCCTCAAAATGTAAACCAGTCTAAGGGCCACATGTTCAAAGCATTTTTGGGGTCAGATTCTTCTGATCATGCCGTTCCCAATTGCAAAAATGCTTTTACATACGTATAAAACACAAATTGGGATTCAATACCACTTTACCGAATTGCAATTTGCGTTTGCGATTCCCTATTTGGAAGGGGTGAGTTTAGGGCGACCCTTCGAAATAGCAAATCTGAATGGGTGGAATGAATGTTTCGGGGCCGAATTACGGTTGCAAAACATCCATGTTTTACTGACTTCTTGAAGGAAGTAGTAACCCATTCGTAAAGAGGACAAGGAACCCGGGAGACTCCTTCCCCTTTGAGAATGGAAAACAAATATTTTTTAGGAGCAGGCAGTGGCTCCACAGACCACTGCCTACTCTTAAAAAATAATACTGCAAAGTTTACTTTTCTTTTTAAATGTATCCCATTTTCCTTTGATGAAAATGGGCTTCATTTAAAAAAAAAAACGAAAGATTGCTTTGCTAAAAATCAATCACAGAAGATATGGTGGTCTGCTGACCCCAGCAGGCCACCGTTCCTGTGATGGCTGCGATTCCTAATGGGTCACATATTGTTACCTACCTCAATTTTGTGCATGAGGTAGGTCTATATGTGATACACTAGGAATCACTAATAAAACTCAAAAAGAGTTTCACAACTTAGGAATACCGATCTCGGAGAGAATCTCAATTAGGAAATCGGTATTCCAAATGTTAGTACATCTGTCCCTTAGTGATTATTCTCTGCATAATGCAGTGGAGCGGCAAAAGTCCCTAGAGTGCAACGTGGTTTGCGAAGTGAGTTAGTGACCATAATCTGCAATGCAGTATAGTATGATAATGCTCATAGGATGCAGTGCAGAGTAGTAGGCCAGTGCATCTAAAGTGTAGCTAAGTAGAGTGGTGACATATTAGAATCATATCAAGGGTACATTGTGGTGGGTTAGCGTGTATATTATGCAGTGTGGTGTGGTGAGTTAGTGAGCCACCTCAAAGCACTGCAAAGAAGTGGTCAAAGTCAATTTAGTTTTGTGGGGTAGTGGCCCTAGTAGATAGTTTAATCTCACTAGAACACAGGGTTGTGTTATGGGTAGTCTTTCCAAAGTAGAAGTCTTCATGCTGAGGAGGGCCCTCGAGGGAGGAGCCTGAATTGATCATGCGAGGGGAGCCAAGCTCTGGCTAAAATTAGCATTTATGATGCTGCTATAGTATAGAGACAAAGATCATTGACACACTGTTGTGCTTTTGAGCCACTGTATAATGGGTCATCAGTAACTCAACATAATTGCAATGTTCAAATTGTTAAACATGTTCAGATATGCCAGTTTTAGTTGCACGAAAATATGTTTATCATTGTGGGGAACCCAGCGATTTTTTTATTTTACACACACAAAAGGTTTAAACACAAGTGCTCTAGTCTTTAGTGCATTGTTGTGGGGTAATTCCAACTCAGTGTAAGTACAGTGAATTTCAACAATTTAATAATAAAACATTCACTTTAACTTTGGCCCTCTTGGGTTTGTAAGTTAAGAATGAAGACCAGTCAAACCCCAAATAACTCTCACTTGCAACCACGTGTATAAAGCTTTAGTTTTGGTACAGAAACTGACCACAACAGTGGAGTGTCTCTTCAACTAGATGTGAAAGACTTCAAAAGTAGGCTGGTTCTGCCAGAGCTTCAGCTGGCTGTGAGCTAAATCGTCAACTGAACTAACAATGGAGCTCTGAAAGATAAAAGCAGCATTATGTTTCTGGACCAACCATTGTGTTCCATCTGGCATTAAAGCAATCTACCATTGTAATAATTTCTGTATTCCTGTGAGTCAATATGAGAGATCTTTCAGTCCTTGTAAGCGGATTCTGCAGCCCTTGTTGACTTGAATACACGGATGGTTGTGCTGCCCTGAAGTTCCTGGAATGCGGTTTGATTCTGCTCTGCAACCTTGATTTAAGAATAAGGAGGTCTCAGGTCTGCACTCACATTGATATTATCTCCGCCGGTAGCCAGACGAGCGAGTGGACATTTGGACCTTTTAGCAGATGCCCTTACCCATCGGAGGGCCCGCTTTGTGTGCACTAGACGAGGAAGCTTTCCTTGTCCCCAGGATTAGTTTCCCAGTGTGGATTACACATTTATTTGAAGTACCCTTGTCCTGATGAAGCCAAAAGAGACAACTGGCGGAAACGCGACCGCGACTGCGTCGACACCTTTGTGATAAGGAGTCCCCATATTTTGTATTTTGTGTTTGATGTCAGGCGCCTTGATCAATATATATTTTCTTTTGTTAGAGAGAATTTACAACTCAGGCGCTGCAAGGACTTCCTTTGCTGTGATACTTCACTCTAAGTTAGGAGTGGGTATTGTTAAAAATGTATTCACTTTATTATTTTCAGTTTTTTGTAGGGTATATTGTTGTACATATAGTGTATATATTGTATATGTAGGTTTTTGTATATATTGTATTGGTCTGATGACTAGGTTGTTTTGTGCCACCTTGTCCTGTGACTCGTATATATATGTCCTTATTAAATTGTACAACTAGATGCAGATACAAAGAATTGTAAAAAACAGGATAATTAAATTATTCTTGTTGTGGAAGTAAATAGTTAATTGATTCCTCAGTACCTTTCTTTTCTACTTCCTCATCTTTTTGATGTCCCTTGTCCAGGTATGGGAGGGTAACTTGGGCAGAACCCCTTTATAATTTTCTAGTACTTGTTGAGAAGGACAGGACATCAATATTTATCAGGTGATACAAAACGGAAGAGGCAGTTCTAAGGCTGACAATTCCAAGACAATTGTGCACCCATGTGGAAGTACACCGCTCACCTACACACATATTAACATAGATACCACATACATACAAGGAAGGAGACAGAGCAATAAAATGCAACTCATCTACAGCCACTCATATAAATAGGCCAGCAGACAACGAGGCGTACAGGTACCCACAGGGATCGACCACAGGACAGGGAGTCTTCCATACATACAGACCAAGAGGCATGGTATGTTTTGTTGGTCAATGGATACCAACATATGCTGTACTAAGGGTTTCACAAAGATCTAAAGTGATGAGAGGCTGGCAAGTGGCATCATGAGAGCGGAAATTGGGACAAAGGAATCAATGCTCTGATGGAGAGTTGGGAATGGTGCACAATTATAGAAATGCATGGGCAAGTCAAGGAGGGAAGATGGTGTGTGAATGCAGCTTCATGCCCCCTTAGTATTTAGATGCTTTACTGAGGAATTAGAACAATGGAATGTTGAGAGCTCCATTAAAGACAATGAAATGGCTCCAGGCTTATAATGGCTGGTAGAAACCTTTTGCTCCAACATTGCAATGTTTGTCTTGCTGTTTCTCCCTTTTTAATTTGAAACATTCTACCCTTAGGGAGTGAAATGTTCTAATAGCCTTATAAACATTCTGCCTTAGGCTATACCGGTTGTTAAAGGCTCTCCCCCTCAAGTTTTGGTTCGCCACTGAAGATGTTTTGATGTCACATAGCTACCACAAGAAAGGTGTCCCTCAAAGTGCTCTCTGTAGAAACCACCTTTGTTTCTACCTACACCCGTGGGTCACAATTGAAAACAACCAGTAATGATGGTAATTCTATACACCAACCCTGACCACCCCCTCCCTATGTCCCTTGTTGTGCATTTCATGCCATATGAATGACAGAAGTGCTATTGAGTCACAGCTATAAATGCCATGGAGATGTGTCAAACAATATTAGAAACTGTACCTGATGGGATCTTCGACTTGCACTTATCTCCAAGGGGCGGGGTCCTGAAGGCTGCTGAGAAAGAGGAGTCGGAGGTTAGAACCATTGATACTATGAGGGACATACTAATGAGTAAAGTGATAGTGAGAAGCAGGAAAGGAGCTACTCATCACACATGTATACCCCAAGCCTGCCCAATCTCTTTGCCCCTTTCCCTCCTACCCAGCCTCAAATACCCTGAACTATATTGAGTCATATGCCCCATTCAGAGGGACAGTTAGTTTTTATGGCCTCAGAGAAGAATGTTATGTACCATGCCTCAGGGAAAACAAGCTATGTGCACAAAATGAATATCCTGTAGATACAAACTGAACCTGTGCATTGTTCGCACTCTGTACGTGTGAATCGTTTCGCATTCACGAGCATTGTTGTTTGAACTGAGGCCATACATCTTTTGTGACTTGTTCTGTGTTTTGTGACTTGCTCTGTGTTTTCTGCATCATAGCTGTATTTGCAGGCTTTCCCTAAGATCTCTGAAGATGTCTGCAAATAACAAAAAGTTGAGTTGATGTATCCTACGTCATCAGTGGTTTTCAGCCCAGTAACAGGGATGTCATAGGACCCACAGGTGATAAAGGAAGCCAGCTACTTCATCAAATTATCTGGAATGTTCTGTCCAGGTGGCCCACACATGCTCACGTTAGGGCAATGTTGAGAATAAAAGTATTTTGGAAGCTACATTTTGATGTATGGGGTTCAAGGGTATAATTGTATCCGGGTATTGCACACCCTTCAGGGTACAAAAGTGATAGAATATCTTACACGTTTAGCAAGTCTGAACATGCTAATTTAAGCGACAATAAAGGAATCTCTGAATTTATAGTTCAGAGCTAAAAGACCACAGTTAGCCATTTAATACTAAAAGTATTTTGAAAGCAAGAAATGAGCTCCTTTGAGGTGTTACTGAGGTCTAATGACAAAGCTGCAAGTGACCTAGAGTTTAAACCACCTGACCTGAGTGTACTAACTGAAATCATCTGTTAGAGCTGCCAGGCATGGAAAGGAGGCTAAAAAAATAGCAAAAAGACGACAATTGTTGCAGTAATAGTTAATCTATTAAATTCATGGTGATGCTTATCCTTATTACTGTAATCCTGAACACTGATTCTGAATTACTATCTGTGCCACCACTGTCTCTGGGAATTGTAAGGGGAAAGGAGTGGGTTGAAGCTTTATTATTCCTGAGGCGATGAATAGAGTACGTTCAGACCCATAAGAATATGCAAAGAAGAAGAATAGTGATGAAGACAACAATTATTATCCCAATAATCTTCATCCCAAACCTTTCAGATGTATTTTTCTGCCAACACCAGGTACTCCTCCTATTTAGGTTGAATCCATCAATTTTCTTTAATTGCTTATGCTTTTTGGGTGTTATTGATCTGTTCTTGAATATTTATTGAAACTTTGGGTTTGTATGAACCCAGCTATGGCATAGACGTCACCCTTAGCAGCCAGGAGAAAATCCATAGCCAATCGTTTCTGCAAAATGACTGTTTTCTACTTGATCTGAAATAAGTCTCAGAGCAAGGAAGGAGGCATTTGTGACCTCTTCTAAACCCTTAGCAAAAGCTTAAGCTTCATGCACAGCTAGTCCTATTCCATACATGAGAAACAGAATTGCAAAGAAAAGAGCGGATTCAGAAATGCTTCTGGCCAGTCTTTTACGAAAAGCAAGTCTGAGTATGATGGATTCCTGAGATGACGGAGGCAGTATAGCGAGTACCCGACTAGTCCGTGGACAACCAGAGAATTTAGGTTCCGAGCTGTTCATTAGTTTGGCAATGAGAATGCAGAAGATAGCTGAAAATAGTAAGCGCTGTCATCAGAATCCTACTAGAGCTGAGACAGTACTGTCTGCCCATGGTTAACATTTTCCTGTAAGATGGTGTTGGCTATCAGTAAACATTAAAACAAAATAATGCAGTTTCTCAACTGTTCCTGAACACGGGCCCAAATCTCCCATCAAAGGGCCCAGAAGACAGATGCATGCCGGAATGGACCAGTCCGGGTCAGCAGCCGAACTGTGGCTGCACCATTTTGATTTTTGCAGGTTTTGTTTCCCGCGAGTGGCAACAATTGGTTGCCTGGGGGGTAGCAGAGTTGCCTGGGCTGTCAGCAGGGGTGGCAATACAGCTTAAAAGGGTCAAACATACCCTAATAGACACCTTGCTGCCTGCCTGCGACCATGGACTGCCAGTGCAGGCTGCCCCAAACTATGCCTGGAGTTTCTTTATGCCCACCCACCCGTCCCTTTAGTTTTTACAATCTTTGGGGGAGTGGGGGGTTAAGGAGTCCTGTTTTGACCACGAAACAGGCTGCCACTATGGGGCATCACAGATCTAAGAGCAGGTGGACTCAAGATGTTATTGGTTTTTGGAATAACCCGGGGCAGGGGTGCCACGGTTATTAGAGAAGGGCTGGGGACATCCGCTACTGCAATTGTCATAGCCCTATAGGGTATTCCATTATGTGCCCCTTTGGATGGGGGGTGATGGCTGTACCAGGGGACCACGGTAGTGTCCACTTGCCCAGGCTCTCCCCCAATTGGGTGCCAGGGGGTTTCCTTTTATTGGATTGCTCTGCCATGGTTCTTTTGTTGGGGAAGCTGCTTTGCTGGACCTAGCTCCCTCTATCTTGAGTGAGCGGAGAGTTTGCCTTGTAAACAACAATCTGTCCCAAGTCAATTAAATGAATGCGATGCCACTAGGAACTGAGACTGATCATCAACCATGGAATGCGAGAATATGTTGGTAGAAGACTGTTTGTATTAGTTAAAAGATGGTATCTGTTTTGTATGTAATAAAAAAGAATTCAACTTGATGTCATGTTTAGGAAGTGTAATGAATATGGCCAGAGAATGTGCACTCTCTCTAACGCAAGAATGGTTTCTGTCATTACATTATAGGTGAAGCACCACTTTGCTTTGGTTTAGGGATGACAATCGTAGTCGTGTTTTCCAGCCCTAAGGTCTCACGGCGGTCCTTCACCTGTGCATTTATAATTATTATGTGTGCCTAATAACAGCATTAATTCTAGATAGTTTGCACAGTTCATAAACAAAGCACAAGCTATAGAACTGATACAGTTCAGCTGCCCCTGCCCACTCTCCCAGATACCTCTCTTCTCAGGAGGCTAATATCATGTCAGCATTCAAAGTATAAGGGCCTGATTCATGAACGTACTTACGTGTAGTAAAACGCACTCTAGACAGCGCCCTGCAGATATTCTGATCCGAGTGCGGCGATTCCGCCATGAGTGTAGAGACAATGCCACGACAGCGGTGACTTTGCCATGAGTGTGGAGACACTGCCACGACAGGGGTGACTCCGCCATGAGTGTGGAGACACTGCCACGGCAGCGGTGACTTTGCCATGAGTGTGGAGACTCTGCCACAACAGCGTGACTCCGGCATGAGTGTGGAGACACTGCCACGAAAGCGGTGACTCCGCCATGAGTGTAGAGACACTGCCACAACAGCGGTGACTCCGCTATGAGTGTGGAGACACTGCCATGACAGCGTGACTCCGCCATGAGTGTGGAGACACTGCCACGACAGCGGTGACTCTGCCATGAGTGTGGAGACACTGCCACGACAGCGTGACTCTGTCATGAGCGTGGAGACACTGCCACGACAGCGTGACTCCGCCATGAGTGTGGAGACACTGCCACGACAACGATGACTCCGCCATGAGTGTGGAGACACTGCCACGACAATGATGACTCCCCCGTGAGTGTGGAGACACTGTCACGACAGCGCTGACTCTTCACTTGTAAGTTTACTACACATAAGTACCTTCCTGAATCAGTCCCAAGTGTGTCTCCAGAGAAGTAACTAGCTTGGTTACATGTACGCGCTTCACACTTACTCCAAATGCCAAAGCCTGTCATAGCCAGGATTAGAACGATGTTCAGAGCTGCACTTATCAATAGTGCACACCTGTATGAACGGTGACGCTCTGGGCGAGCTGCAAAATACAAAAACAAAGAAAATAATTGTGAATTAGAAATCATTACCTATGTACAACTCAAGACATGTTCTTACATTGGCTGTTTCAGTGTTCTTAAAGAGAAGCTGTACTTAACAATATTTAACCACTCAGGACCAGTCGACCACATGTTCACTTTTATGCTTCTAGTGTTTGTATTGATTAACATTGTCCACACCTCATGAATTCTTCACTAAATTTTTTATAGTTTCTGTGAACATTTCTTAATTCAAGCGCACCTCCAAATGTCTGCAATATAGATTGAGAACATGTGCTTTGAGGTGAAACATTGCCTATGGCTGACATGGTCATTAAATCTCTCCATAGTTAAGTGAAACTGCAGTGTGTTCTCAATGAGCCCATCACCACTTTAGGAAAAAGTTAAAGACTCACCCATTAAAGAACACTACCTTATACAATATTTACCATCCACAACCCACCTTCCTCACCTCTTACTCATCGACTTTAAGCTTGCCATTGATAATGGGAAACAACCTTTACAACGCAACTTTTACAACGCACTACCATTACAACAAAACTTTTACAATGCAACATCCGTTACATAGCATGCCATTACAACGCAACCATTACAACGCATGGCACTACAACGCATACCATTACAACACATGTCATTACAACGCAGTCATTACAACACCTACTATTACAACACATACCATTACATCCAACACTTACCCTACTGTTGCACCCCCTGGAGTTAGAATAGTAATTTTTAACCCTGCACTATCCAATACTTACCATACATGCAATGTAATGTTATGCGTTGTAATGGTATGCGTTGTAAAGGTAGTATGCGTTGTGATGGAATGCGTTGTAAAGGTAGTTTTTAAAAAATTCGTTGTATGGCATGCGTTGTAATGGAATGCATTGTAATGGATGTTGCGTTGTAAAAAATGCGTTGTAAAGGTGTGCGTTGTAAAAGTATGCGTTGTAACGTCATACAACCATTGATAATGTACAGTGCTCCTCTGCCTTTGAGCTAGGCTAATGAAATAGCATTGCCATACATACATACATACATACATACAAATATACACCACAAGTTTAAATTGCGACCAGATGAACGAGCAAGGAAACTTTTAGAATTGTGCACACATACATAAATCAAGCTCACTTGTATTTCAATATAGCACTCATCCTGGTATTAAACCATCTTCATTAATTAATTCTATAAATGATTTTGAACAGTATGCACATTCGGATACAATGTACCATGCATTTCCAGCAGAGGGCTACTCTTTAACTTTACAGCTTGTGAAAGGTCATAGGAATTTCACAATCCTATTTTTCCAGACATGGCCACAACTTTGTACTGGTGTGGTGAGTCTGCAGGGGCAGTTGGTACTTGTCCTCAAATGCTTGGACCTTGAGAGGTTTCCTCATCGCCCTGGTTGGCAACTAAGGGGCCGATTCCGATCCGGCAAAAAGCGCTCCGAATAGCCGCTCGGAGCGTTTTTCCCGTACGAATCGTACCATGCAACGTCCCCCGTACGTACGATGAAGTACGATTCGTACCAGGAGCTGACTCCGTACGAATCGTACAGAGACCGTACAACTCTAATCTCCGTACGAGTCTCACTCGGAACCCGCTGTGCGCGACATCTGAACGGTTCGCGGCTGCTTTTTCCGACCCGGCAAGTACGATTTGTGTCGGGTACGCACCGTACAACCCTTTTTCTACGGGAGCTGAAAACTGCCGTAAAAGCAGAGTTCGCCCCGAAACAGGTACGGAACGGAAGGGGTACGGCGCTCACCCCTCGATCGCAAGGGTACGTGCTGTACCCCTGCGATCATGGGGGGTACGAGCCGTATACCCAGCGTACATGGGGTACGCACCGTACCCCATGTACGCTGGGTGTATGGCGCGTACCCCATGTGCAAGTCCCAAAAAATAAGTGCAAAATGAACCCACCTGCAACGAGCAACTAAGATTATGCACGGGTCACTGAAAACTAACTTCTGAGGAATGCTGGTTGACACTTGACAGTACTTTTACAAACAAGCTTTATGTCTAACCCTGTTGGTAACTATATATTACTATCACTTCAAAACAATGTCGCCATAACCCAAGGGGGGATGGCAAGAGAGATTCAGTGTAGAGTGTCCTGAACTGATACTGCAGCCCAAGTAGTTGTGGGAAGTGTAGGTGCTCCTGAGAGCCCCATGCACGAGCAGAGTAGATGCACGTTTTAACGGCATAGAATTGACGTACAGACCAGACGATCACTAAAACTACCTGATTCTTCCCATTTCACATTACAGAACACAGCTTTGCCATTGTAGCGGGTAGTTCAGTGCTACTATGGAAAGCAAAACCCAATTTAGGACTTTCCACATGTGGAGTCATGCACAGTTTTGTTGTAACCTCATGCAACAGGGTGTTGAGACTCTGATATTCATCTGATTACTTATTTTTACACGAGATTGGCATGTTGGCGAGAGGGAACATTCAATCATATGCACCTCTGTCATGTGTCTGATTTGAAACAGATGAGATCAGTCGTTTTGATGAGTGATCCAGGGTCAAAGACACAGGAGCCTTTGTCAAGTCAGTGAGAACAACTCCTAGCCAGGCAGTAGGATCCCCCTTCGTTGCCTCTAAACATATGATGGGAGTTTGGCAGTTTTCTGATGATCATGAATATGTGAAGGATATCAATTAATTTAGGACCTTTTACCACTAATTTGTTGTACTGGTGCATTGTCTATCTCATTGTAGCCATCACTTCTCACCTTACAATCCCTGTCCTGGTGCCTTCCTTTCTTTTCTTTTGCTTTGCTTTCATCCTTTTGTGCCTATTCTTAAAAGAAATGCAGTATCCATCCATCACTTGTAGTGCATGGTTATCTTCTCTTAGGTGTATAATTAATTCCACATGAACACCATACTCCGTGACTAATTTGTATATTAAAAGTGATAACCTCAGTTGGCAAAATACTTTAGGAGTGAATCTCTTCTTTGTCCTCGATGCCAGTGACTTGTTAGAGAGTAACTGCCTCCACTGTGTCATCGGAAAGCACCATAATTATATGTGACAATCTTTCGCATTCATTGCTCACTGCTGCTGCTCGTGGCATGGAGCGGATCTCTGAATTGCAAATAATGTTGTAAAAGTGGTCCTCACAGGAGCAGACATCAGGGCTGTTCCATCCTCCCCAACACCCACTAGTGAACTGGGACTCTCTGCTGCAAGTGCCACAATATTTTTTCACACCACTGTGTACAGAATACCAGTGTCTGACTTGTTTTGGGTCCCTGAGGTGACACTGTACAGATTGCACCAACTGCTGCTAATGGTTTTTTCATCACATATAGCTCAGAGCTGGTGTTTTGCCCCACCTCACCCCCTTTAGCTACTAAAAGGGTAAAATTGGTGATGATAGTTAGAGCAACAGTATTTACTACTTTTGGAAAATAGCTGTTTGGAGATCAGTTGCATCCTGAGCACCAGTCAGGTGATGTCCGTCTTGCAGGAGATGTTCCCTTTGCGGTACGCTGTGGGTGTCAGGGTGACTGTACTAGTTGCTACAGAGACATCCATGTGTTCCTGCAGATTTGACATTAAATTAACTAGTCAGAAGTCTTGATGCAGGTTCCTTTGAAGTTGGTCCTACTTTCCCTTTTCCAGCTTAGAAGTGATCCATGAAATGGCACCTTCCATCCACCAGAGGATGCCTGTATGTAGGATTCGGCTCCAGATTCAGCAATTCATCCACAAGTTAGACACTTTGCTGTTACCAACCAAATCTTACCCAAGCCCATTAAATAGCTGCCTAGAGTGCACCTTCCCCTGAAACCTCCTGAGCAGGGAGCAGTACAGGTTCATCTTACAAAGCATCTGCTACCTATTTTTCTAAGAATCTATGGCTATTTATATCTAACTTTTAATTTATCCTTGTCACTGTAGCACGTTTGTTGCAGATAATATATTTAGAGGTTTCTGGAGTTACTAGAGCACCTGGACAAAATCGTTACATTTTTGGTAGTTGGACTGCATTCTAAAGATGTAGCTTTAAAGACTGGTTTCTTTTCCTTCGACACATGGCTTGTGTAATGTTCCCATCAGAGGTGGACTTGTGCTTGTTGTGAGTATTGAGCAATTCTAGGTTGAGAAGTGAAATGCAGGTGAATGTGTCTTACTTTGCATGAAGAACAAAATGCACTGTCCTGTGGTGGTGAGAAGGCTTTCATTGCACGAAATAACAGACACTGTGTGGCACTGAGATCACGAGGTTTGATATGACAGAAACCACAGAAAGGTGTGAAACCCACAATTTCTCATTTTTGACTTATACATCCTGTTTAAGAATATGAATACATGTTTTCCACCATTTAATAGAGAGGGGAAAGTACAAATACTAGTTGTGAGTATTTAGGACGATGGAGTTAGAAAGTAAAGGTGATAAATATAATTTCTTTTTGTGAGTTTGTTGCACTGATAACATCTTAAATAGGGAAATGTGGAAGTTTTCTTGAGTTCCAAATTTTGGTGATGGCAGAAGGTCATTTTGTTGTGATAAACACTGATTTAGGATTTTGCTTTATAAATATAGGCCTTTTGAAGTTTAGGATCAGTTATTACTGCATTCTATGCTTCAAAATGATTATTTTTATCCTATAACACAATGTTGACTTTTGAGTAACAAACATAATTGTTATCCTTCCTCCTTTGGTTTCACATTTGCCAACCCATCCCTACGTTTGTAAGAGAGCTGCAAAAAACAATACTATGTTTACAGGGAAAGTACTTTATTGTTTCCTTCTATACCGGGGGTATTATCAATTGCCCTCCTGCTAAAGTCTTATTGCAAGAAGATGATCTCAGTAGTTTACCACCTATGACTCACCAACACAGTTATCCTATTGCAAACACTTAGTTGAGATTTTGGTAGCATCAGCCAATAGAAGATGTTTCCTTCCCCCTATTTTGAGGTCCGCAGAGGTGATGTACATAACCATATTTGTGCCCATTTGTAGTAGGTGGCTATCTGTCAATAATTCAATTTTTTTTTTTCAAATCAAAGAATGACTGTTATAACGTTTACTAAGTGTGATAAAATAGAAATGAATTGTCTTTGGTGAGTTTAAAAAGAGATTACACATGATTGACATATTTAGCTAATATCAAAATGCTACCTGCTTAATAATAATCAGTGTAAGTCCTGAAACATGGCTTGGATTTATGAAAATTACTTGAACCTTGTTAACACTAATGACAGTTTGGGAGCATAAACACTCATTGCACGGGCAAACAGAATGTGTAGGTTTTGTAACTGTGAGGAGACAGAAATCCAGCCACATATCATGTTCTGCCCATACTATAGAATGAAATGTAACATATGTACAGCTTATGATGAATGGCGAGGGAATCTGATGGTACTGTCTAATGCAATGATGAAAACTGATTGTAAGAATATGACTAATTAAGACTTTGGAAGTATTTTAAATATGTGTTCATGAATAAAATTATTAATCATTTGTAATGCATTTATGTTTTCCGTATATAATTATTCTTACGGTTTAATATATATTGAAAATAAGGTACAATATCTGAAATCATAGAAGAATTACGACAATGATTTGTATCAATAATACTTTATCTGATTCACAACTAACCATTCAATGTACATAGGTCCTGCAAAGTCTTAATAAAAAAGTATTTCTTGGAACACCCTTAAACCATCACTTTAGCATATACATAAATTAAGTTGTTACATGAGGCTACATAAAGCCTCATGTTATTTCCCAGTAACATCTAATAGGCGCTATTTATTGAACCTGGTAAATAATGAGCCCTGTGCTATTGTCATTTACCGGGTGAGATAAATATCACCTATACTTGTAATCAGGACCATAAAGTGTCAATTTGAGTTTTGTGGTGCAGAAGGAAAGAATTGAGAATTATTAGAAGCATAGTTTTTGGTTCCAGCTACTATTTCATTCTCTGATCGAAATACTAAAGGCAATGAAGATAAAATACAACTAGGAAACCAAATAGCTTTACACAATGTACATATATCTATAAACAACAGATGTGTATAGCGAATCAAAATCACTAAGTAGCCCATATTAAATATGCAGATAACAGACTAACACAAATCTCTGGATAAATAAGTCCATCTTGACTTCCCAAGATTCATGTGATCAGTTCTCAACCTGTTTTTATCATAAGAATTGAAAACATCCAGTAAACATTAATGAGGTTCCCAATATCAGAGCCATTACCAGACCCATGGGCTCTCCGTCAGACTTTAATGTTCTATCGTACCCTTAAGCATGACATAGTAGCATGGAAATGGAAAACAGCAATGTTATAAGCATTGAAGATGAAACCCACTCTTTCGCCCAATGACCCTAATCAGTTTCTTTAAATCTCTATTTCTTTGTTTGGGGAAAGTGATGCTAAATCTGGTCCTCACACAACTGTATTCCTTAGTAAAATCTAACAGTAGCACCCCCCCAGACAAGCTTCAGATCAAAAGCCCAGTAGTACAGAGCTAACAGCAACTTCAGTTCGAGATGATCAACAAAGACTGATAAATTGCAGTTGTTTCGGAGTACTGATCCTGTTAGATTTCACAGCAGCCTTTGACACAATCGACCATCCTCTACTTTTTAAGAGACCACTGGATATTGTTCTCAATGATCTAGCAATGAAATAAGTTGAGACCTCCTTTTCCGGTGATCCCAGACAATTTTGCTCCCTCTTTCTAAGCAGAAGAAAAACTTAGGATATCACAAGGATTAGTGTTTTTGCCTTGTCTCTTCAATGCAGTGTTTCCACTAACCCACACTATTCATTTGTTGGGTGCTGAATTCTATACATACACTAACGATATACACATGATCTTTAAATTGTCAGATGCTCAAGGACCTTTGTACACTACCACAGTTATGAGAGATGTATTACCCTGCTGTTCTCACATTTGCCTGGAAGTGGATGACCACAATTTTCTAAAACTTAATCTAAAAAAAAAGAGAGCTCTTGACTACCAGGGTGCAAATTGTCTCCCAACACTGGCAAGAAATTGTGGGCAACCCTCCTAAATTTGCACATAATCTTGGAATTAATATTGACGCCAATCTATTCGAAGAGGTGTTTATATAAAATATCAGAAAAAACAAATATTGTGATACAACAATATCGGGGCCCATTAGGATGTAGGGCGGATCGCCACCGCCCGCATGGCATGGCGATCCGCCCTACATCCTAGCCCGCCCGCCACCCATTTTGCCCCCGCCATATTATTATGGCGGGGGGACCGCGGCGGACAGGAAGACCTTATACGGGCGAGGCAGTAGGGATACATGATTTACACTTGTGTCTGCCCCAAGTTTCTGCATTCGGCTTAAAACATTTAACATTGAACATATAGGTAATTGCGTGTGTCCGCGTGCTGCGTCATAAAGACAAAACATAGATGTGTTTGGCGGCTGTTTAGTGTTAGCTTACACTCCCTACGCTGGATTACTAGCAGTTGGTCAGGCGTGTATGGTTGATTTATGGAGGCTTGTCAGAGTTGAGGTATTTGTCTAGTGTTAACCACATTACACGGTCGGGGTTTTTTAATTGTTTTGTAATGTAGTTTTGTAATTGTAATTAATGGTTTTATAATTGTTTTTAGTAGCGGGATCTTGGGTTAATGGTGGGAAGATTTTTAAAAAGTGTATACTTTAAAGGAAATTTTATATTAATTATTTTAATGATATGCAAACACATATTTTACTTTTGTTATTAAAATGTGTTATATTTATATCTTTAATACACTTTAATTTAGAATTAGTCAACATTTATATTAATCATATTAATACATTTTTTTTTAAGTACACTGTAATAATCGTAAAAATAGAAAAATTCTCAATTAAGTAAAATAAATAGAAATTCTATATCAAAGTGTTCCATTTTTTTATATTTTTGATATAATACAAATATTTTACATTTGCTTTGTTTTATAATTATACTATTTATATTTTTATTACAAATATATATTTGATTTTTTAAATGTGAAAAATGTTTTTATATTTGTGTGTTTTATGATTGTTAATTTTGGATTAGTAGTTTGTTTTATTTTGTGATTTAATCTTCAGTAATGGTAGTAAATATTAAAACAAATGTTGATGTTTAAATATGAATATATAGGTTTGTAGTGGAGTATGGAGCATTGATTGTGTATATAAATCTTTAATTTGTATTACCTTGTATAAATTGTTTTAGATTGCAGTGGAAATAGCAAATTTCACTTCTTTAACATCCAAAAACATCTTCAAATTGGCTTAGATTGGAGTGGGAATAGTAAATGTCACCCCTTTAATGTTCAACACCTTCCCCCAATATGTTTAGATCGGAGTTGGAACAGTAAATGTCGCAACACCTTCCTCTAACATGGTTAGATTGGAGTTGGAATAGAAAATGTAACCCCTTTAGTGTCCAACAATAAACAATGGCTTAGTTTTAGTAAATTATTTGCTATAGACAATATTAGGATTTGTTCCTCATTGTTTAGGTTGTCATGTTAAAGGAAAAGTTCCTCATTATGTGTCACTATTAAATGTTCAGGTATTTCTATGTCTTGGTACCTTCTGGGGCAGGAGGAGTATCACTGGTGTCTTTTTTAGTTTATGCAATTAAACATTTTAAAATGGGTATAGGTGGTAGTTGGCCTGTGATGTGTTCCGGAACTTTAGGCAGTATATTAATTAGGCAGTATATCATTAAAGATTTTGGTTGTGGGTTAATAGGAGCTAATGCTTTCCTATCTTAAATCCTTCAACACCTCCCTTACTTATATTTCTGTTACATTTGGGGGGTGCTCTCTTACATGAACTACAATGGCAATCTTTTGTAGTGGCCCTCCCATAGCACGCATTAGAATAGTATTTGGTACATTTCTAATTTATATATTCTGTTGATGCACATTCTTGACTGTAGGGGTAGCCAATGTGATTTAGTAACTGCTTTCCTTGTTGTGAATTTATGTATTTGTATCTGAAAGTCGTGTAATAGTATAACTATATGCAAGATTTTAAACTAAGTGCATTTGTTATTTACATGTAAATATATGCAACTACTTCTATTCTGCATGCTTACATATATGTTCTGTTTAGATACTTCACACTGTTTTGCAGCTTTTCCTTTGTGGGTGTTCGAATGGGGCGCAGGTGCTTTCTTTTCTGTTGGATGAAAAAAAAAGTTAGGTTCATTTTAAATGTTAACATGTTGGTAGTTTGTAGAGGTTGAGGAAATTGTGTTTATTTGCACTTGCTATTTGGGTGAGTTTACAGTTTTTTTAATTAATTTTGTAAACTTACTTTCTTATATCTTTTTGCTGGTTTGTGATAGTTGTTTTTGTTCTGGCAGTTTATCGCTTTTCCAAGTCAGAGTGTTTCCTTTTAGGAAGAGTATGTAAAGAGATAAAAGTTGGAGCGTGGTTTATTAATTGTTTTGCTATTTTACAATTTTAAGTTTATTAACAAGTACATTTAGTTTAAATAAAAGCTTTACCTACTTAGCTAGTTGTTGAGAGGCATATATTTGGGAGAGAGGGGTGGGGGAGAGTGAGCAGACCATGACAACCTATAGAGTGTGAAAAAGGCCGCTTTATTGGAACAGGTGCACATTTACAAATACCACAACCTCGGCAACAGCCTAACAATCTAAACCATAACCAATTTTGTTTGTTATATTTCAAATCCCCAAACCCCGCCCCCACCCCACACCCTCCATCACACCCGCCCCCACCCGTACATACCCGAACACATAATAAACCATACAAAACCCCAATAACATTATAACATCACATTACCAAAATCCTAATTACAAAATCCCAATTACAAACAAACTGATCCATATCCCCCGACCCATATTCTCAGAACACAACCTCAACCTGTATAAAACTTCCCCCAACAAAATCCAACTTCACAACCAACGGGTCCAAACCTGGCCCAAAACTGACAATTACAGAATAAACCGCCACCCAGAAAGCCGTGGGGAGAAAGACCGAGTAGGGAAAGAACCCCACCTTTCTGCCCCCCCACCCACAAGCACAAACGGGCAAAACCAGGGAGAGGAAGGGGGAGAAAGGAAAACAGAAAACAACTAACCAACACTCAATTCACCTACAAAGTGCTGAACCGACAAACAGTGAGACAAGACCTCGCGCAGCTCTAGGAGGTACAAATCCATCCCCATCCGGGACAAATGAACACCATCACCTCTAAAAAATTCAACCGCATCATACTTAATATCGCTGTGGACGATACGCCCAAAACCAGGTCTCTACAGAACCTAGAAACTTCCAAGTTAAGCTTTCTACAGGATTTATCGACCGCCTTCGGCTTCACAGCGTTCCTCCAAACCCTCCTGGGGACCAACTCTGTCCACAAAACATGACACCCAGACCACTGCTTATGTATCAAAGACAGATCTTTCTTCATTGCCCGGAGAAGAACGACACCCTTCACAGAACCCAAATCGTTTTCACCCAGGTGGAGAACCAGCACATCAGGACAAAACCCACCTACCATCCAGGAATTGAGAGCAGGAATTAATTCTTTCCACAACATGCCCCCTTTACCTTTCCACACAATGTTAAATAAGCGGTCATTAAAACCTAACAATGTTCCACAATAACTTTGTCGAGCTTAAACTTGCGCTCGTTTAACGAACGAATGGCCCACGATCCACACCGTTAGAAAAGCAGCGCGAGGCCCAGCCACGGAACCTGAAAAAGAAAACAGTATCAGACAGGCAAAACAGAAGAGGACGCATGCGCTCCACCAGAATCGCCCCTGACATAGCGCTGAAAGCAGTTTGAAGTCCAGCGCCCCAGGCCCATGATATCTTCCCTCGACCAACCCCTATTAAAAGCCTCTGTGGCCGCCCCAATCCTGAAGGAGTGTGTACCATACAGCGTATCGTCCAAGCCAATATGACGCAGCGCTTTACGCAGTACCATGCGCAATTGATAGTTAGACACCAAGGAACCATTCATATGACGAAAAACCGGGTGATCCAAAACCCCACCCGACAGTTCTTTCCAGCAATGAGCCCAGCGTAAAGGGCACGTCTCCGGAGGGGAAACCGCCTCCAACCAAACCCCTTTGCCAGAACTTCTCTGATCCGTTTTCGAATGAGAGAGCCAAACATGGACTCCCCTAACCGACAACTGAACGTCCCCCCACAAAAGACCTCGACCAGCTTTAGTTCCCAGCAGCTCAGACACCCGGAAAACACCAAAAAACATCCATACCATCAAAGTGGCAAACAAACAAGCTTCTATTCGATCAGTACATACAACAGGCAGTACAGAAATAACATGGAACAATTTTTGCCACGATAAAGGGGACCGAAGGGTTCGAACACAGCCCCGCTCCCGAGACCACCCTTCTAACATTCTCCTACCCAACTCCCCGGCCGACGGGGCATATCCCCACAACAGCTTACCCATAAATGAAACACCCGCCAGCTTGCCAGCAATGGTAACTCTGGATAAATCTCTGTCCATGAGACGCAAAATAAACTGAACAACATCTTCAGACCTTTGCCATGCCAGCTCCCTCCTACAGGCACCCGACGCCAAAAACTCGTTCCAGGCCAACTCATACACCAATTTAGTGGAAGGAGCCAGGGAGCCTAGAACCAATTGAATAACCCTGTGTTGCCCCTCGTCCACAGATGGTCCGGCATGGGAGTCGGCTCCTCGTCTGCCTCCAAAGCAAGCCCACGGAATCTCTCCCACTGTGAACGAGACAAAGCATCCGCAATGTCATTGTCCACGCCAGGAACATGCAAGGCCCGAAAGCAAATTTCATATTTCAGACATCCCAACACAAACACTCTAAGGAGTTTTAGGATTTGAGGGTCCCTGGCTGACTGTTTATTAATCACTTGAACCACAGCCATATTGTCAATTCGAAAAAGCACCTTTTTGTGGGCCAAATCCTGACCCCACAACGTAACGGCCACCACGACAGGGAACAATTCCAAAAAGGCAATACTCCTGCCTCCGTTCTTCCAGTGTTCCGGCCACTGCTGAGCACACCATTTCCCCTGCCAGTAAAGACCAAAACCCTCACTGCCTGCTGCATCAGAAAATATTTGCGCATCCCAACACCAGTCCACCTCACGACATAAGGGCACACCGTTGAAGGAATGTAAAAAGAAAATCCACATACGCAGGTCCTCCTTGACCCCCGCTGACAGCCTCACTCGATGATGGGGTAGGGAATGACCAGACAGAGCTCTACCCAACCTCCTACAAAAAGTCCTGCCCGCCCTGACCACCCTGCAAGCAAAGTTAAGGTGCCCCAGCAGAACTTGAATCTCCTTTACCAACACTTTTTCCTTTCCCAACATTGCTCCCACCAAATCCAGCATTTTCTGTTTCTTTTCAATGGGAAGACAAGCTTGCATCAAATGCGAGTCAAGTTCAATTCCCAAAAAAGACAAGGTCGCGCAAGGACCCATGGTCTTTTCGGGAGCCAATGGCACACCCAAATAACTCATCAAGGACTGAAACGTTGTGAGAGCATTATGGCAGTCCAATGAATTTGCTGTACCCACAAAGAAGAAATCATCCAAGTAGTGCGTGACCAACTCATGTCCACTTCGTTGAGTAAAAAACCATTGCAGAAACGTACTAAAGGTTTCAAACAATGAACAGGACATAGAGCAACCCATTGGCAGTGCTTTGTCCACGTACCATTTACCAAGGAAATGGATGCCCAGAAGACACCAGTCTTCAGGATGGACTGGAAGCAGTCGAAATGCAGATTTAATATCGCATTTTGCCATTGAAGCAGCAGGGCCTGCCGTTACAACCAGTTGCATAGCCACATCAACAGAAGAGTAAGACACAGAGGCAGCGTCATTGTCAATAAAATCATTCACAGACTCACCCTCCGGCCAGGACAAATGCTGGATGAGCCGAAACTGCCCAGGCTCCTTCTTGGGGACCACTCCAATAGGGGACACAATCAAATTCACCAAAGGCCAATCATCAAAAGGACCTGCCATCCTACCCTCACTCACTTCCTTGTCCAACTTTGCTTGCACTATAGCAGGATGTTTGCTGGCCGACTTCAAATTTTTTGACCAACGTCTCAAACGAGGTCCCTCATAACCTTGAGGAAATATAAATTTTATGGTCAAGTTGTGTTCCCTAGCGTGTACCCCACCGTCTCCATGTACCAGCTTAAAGTGCATGTAACTTCCCTCCTGTGCCAGCTATGAAGACGCAAATACATTTGCGTCCAACGTTAACATGTCCTCTTTCAGACCCACCCTGAATGGGTTGAATAGTCCGTTCCTAAGTATGCTATGCCAACGTCTTTTTGTGGTGCACTTTACACGTTTTTCAGCTCTGGCAAAGTAGGCCCTGAAATCCTGCCATCGAGCCTTTTTCTAGCTTCTGACTCTGAAAGCCTCAGCCCAGGCTGTCTCTGTACCCGTGAACTCTGACTTACTTTCAGCGCGGCCCACCGCATTTAGCTCAGCCTGCTGCCTGCCAAGACTGACTACAACCTTCGAATTATCTGTTCCGCTCCTCGAAAATACATTCCTGCCTACTAGTTTAAGTAAACATCCCCCCAGCTGCAGAGCAGAAGGGCCGGCCTCACTGTCTCCATGCAAGTAATTCATAGCTTCTGTTACCATGCTTCCATGGAAGGCCCATGCCCCCACGCTTCTCATGCAGACACTTAGGCGCTTATACACGCACTCTCAGTCAGTATAGAATAGCTTCTGCCCCAGAGACCTTTCTGCCCAGATAGCTCAGTTCCTAAAACATCAGATATCAGATATGATAGAAGTACGAGTTGATCTGACATGCCAGACTTCTGTCTCTTTCCGCTAGTGTAAATGTCAAGTCCCCTGCACCCTCCAGTTTCACGTCAATCACACGTCATGCAGCTGCGCGCGCATCCAAGCCTCCGATTTCTGCTGACATTGCAACATTTCTGTTTTGTGCCACCCACTTATGACACCTACCTGTGACGCTTCTAGCACACACCTCTAGTTCACGCCTAGTTCACGCCTTCTGATTACGTACTACTAACACGTGGATGCTGTTATCTTGTCTTCTCTCAGCTGTTACGCCTACTATATTGGTTTCTATGATGTGATATAAGTATATAAGCTATGTATTGTCAATAAAATATTGCTCTATTCCTTCCTGAACCCCTTGTGGTTGCAGGAAGATGATATCCGGTTCCGGAACGATTCCTTTTTAAGGAATAAAACCCCTAAGAACTCTAACACCACGGACTCTGTTTTTTTCTTTCCGATTGAGTTATTATTGATTAAGTCCTTACCTGCATAGAAATTAAGACGGTAAATTAAATATTTACGACAACCTAACCGAAAACCAAAGTGGAAACCAGATAACAGAAACGACCGCAGCCTCGCAGGCACATAGTCCCGCAAGGCGGCAGCCAAATTAATGACATTAACCGGTGTACGAGCCTCTGGGCCCAGCACCGGCTGATGACTTCCCTCCCCTGGGAGCTGGGGGTTGCTGTGGCGCGACATAAGCTCCTGTACCCTGCTGTGAACCTTGTGGACCTCCGGAAGGCCTGGGACCCCAACATCTGGACAAAGGATGATTTTTCCTGCCACATTGGGAACATTTGTGCCGGAACTTACAGAATTCTCTGTTACACACCCCCTTGTTAAAATCCCAGCACGTGCCTGTAGATGACTGTGTGGTAGAGCTGTCTCCCACCCCTCCCCGGGTGGGACGAGCCTGAAAGGGGCGATAAACTAAAGGAAGACCGCTAGCTGTGAAAATAGTTCTACCACTAGCAGAAGAACCCATGGTATCCTGCCAAAGGTCAGTGTCCAACTCCCCCCATTTCGCCTCCGGGTCCCAAGCCATGCGCGCCCTAAACTCCTCATCATACTGAGCCCATGCGAAATCATTTCTTGTCATCTGAGCCTTTTGAATGACATCCATATATCTAAATAAGGATACGCAGCGCTCAGGAAACTTCTCACAATAGACGCTGGCATATATTAAAAAGGCCGCCGTCCAATTCTCAATATTTAACGGAACTTTAGGGCGCTTAGCCAGTTCATACTCTTCCTCTTTAGAGCCTTCCTTGGCCCGAACCTCCCTATGTAACAATTTCAGCAGTTCCACATACTCACCGTTCCAAATACGTTCTTTAGTGCTGAGCATTAAATGAGCCCCCAAGGGCTTAGTAACCCCCATATACGGCAACTTTTTAATTTTCAGCTCTTTACTGTGTAACACATTTTTAGAAGTGCCCAAACCAACAGTGGAAGTGCCACTATCCACTTTAGAGCTTGTACTTATATCATCACCGTTTGTGCCCACACCTTGGTCTTTAACCACACGACCTTTGTATATTTTACCATCACTTTCACTAGAGACCAAGTCCACACCAATCCCAATGGACACCATTTTTGGTCGCACAGAATGTACCACATTCTCACCTGGGCGTATAAAGGAGGCTGACTGGATTCCGTCCTTCACTCCGTACTAGAACCGTCGTCCACCCTCCGAGGAGCCCTCACCGAGCACTCGTGGCCTTGACGACTCTGCACGACTCCGCACCACCGGTGCCTGTAACACACTGTGAGAGACATTAGAATGCCCCCCCCAGACACCACTTCCCGCACCTCGCCCTCCTCAGAGCTGTCCTCGTCATAATCCAAAATTAATGATTCATCCAACTGGGGAGGAGCAGGTACAACCACCGTATTCTGAACTGTTTCAGCCGTTTTAGAACGACCATGGGCCTTACTAGCCTTCACACTTGACCTAGGCGGGGAGGCCGACTGTACTCGCCGGTACGCTCCTCCACTATTACCACTTACAACCTCCTGGACACCTGGAAAAAACAATGCAGAATTACTAAAACCACGGGGCACAAGAGAGGTCGTGCATGACCCGCTCTCATGAAAGGCGCTGGGCTCCTTCGTTGAGGCTGGTAAGGTCGCGCTTGACCTTCTTACACCGCCTATGCTGAAATCCCTCGTTGGGGCCATCGAGGTCGTGCTGAACCTGCGTGGGATGGCCACGACGGGATCCCTCATTGGTATGGGACGTGCCGCGCCAGGCTCCACCCGCACTTCTCCTCGGCGTGATTGGGCTGCCTGCCGCCCTGCCAAGTCTGCTGCTCCCGGGCGAACTCCAACCTGCAACGAAAAAGGCCGGACTGGTGTGCCGGGTCCCTTACTAAACACAACACCAGGAACTGAAGACAACTCACCTACTCTACTACCAAAACCTTGCCCAGCTTCTGTAAAAACCACAGCACCACCTGCGCCTTTTCTTTTCAAAGCCGCACTTAACCTAGGAGGAGACGGCTCGCATACTTCTTCATCTGAACTAAGATCCAACAATGACTGTATAAACTCTGACGCAGGGCCCTGAGCTGACGAATCCTGAACCCTCGACTCATCCAAGGCACCCCTCGCTCCAACCCTCCTATCCACATGCAATCCAGGAAACTGAAACTCACCAGACAACCTATGAAAAGAACCACCCTGACCACCCCGCTGAAAAGAGGCATCTCCATGCCCTTCCCCCCAAGAAGGTAAACCCTCCAGAACCCCTAACGAACGGAACCTCACTGCAGGAAAACCCACGCCAGAAGAATCCCCCCCATGAAACGACCCATCCCCACGCCCTGCTCCCTCCAAAATCCCCATCTGCGCCCATTCCCCCTCGCCCAGAGAACCACTACCAACTGAAACCACTTTCCCCCTAGTAGAAACCGTAGGGAAAAACAACAAAGGGCTACTTTGGTCCCTAACCGTCGCACCACTCACAACCAAACCAGAACTCTCAATAATAACAGGACCAGACAGCAACGATAAAGGCTGTGAAATAGAAGGAGCACCCACCCTATCCGATTCAACCACCACAGGTGCAGTAGAAACGGTCTGTCGGATAACGCTCTGGGGAGCGACAACTTCGGACACAACCTGCACCTGACCGCCCTGTAACGGTCGCGGCGCCAAGGATTCAAAATCCAAAATGGCCTTCGCCCCTCCTCCACCAGTGACGTCAGTAACCGCCACCGCGGAGGCCGAAGCAGAGCGACGCGTGCAACCACGCTGCCTAGAAGCACGACGGCCTCGCAAAACAGGAGCAGAGGCCGCCCTGTCGCGAATATCGACCGTTGATACCTCCGCCGGCACAGTGAGCAATTCACCCTCCAAAACCACACCGCCCACAGAAAGGCCCAAATTACTCGACGGGTCAGACGACCCTGAGTCACTCCCACGGCGTGACCTCGCACCCGCCCTCCTAGTTCTAGAGCGGCCCCGACGTTTGGGGGAAGAACACCCTGCCACCGCAGCCGACACCCTCGCCGATGCCTCCCGCTGGGGACGAGGAGGCTCGGCCTGCACCCAGTCGCCTATCACCAGGTCCAAACGACCCGCCTCGCTGAGAAGGCGGATAGCTTCAAGTACACGATAATCCTCTCCAGCCATAATAACCAATAGAGATCACTACAAAAGTAGAGACTAAGAACTACCAAAAACTCTGACACAAAAACTAGCTAAGAAAGAACCGGCCACCAGGTCACCTAAGCCCAAAATGGTGCCCGAGAAAGGGAGCCCCGCCCCTTTATAGGCTGGGCTCCCAATCCAAACAAAAATAGCCCAAAAGAAGCCCAAATGGAATCTGCTAGAAGGAAGTCCCCACCCAGATCTCCCAAACCGCCCGGGGGAGGAGACCTCCCAGGGGTCGGATGCCCTCCCCCAAGCCCCCCTTCTTCTTAAATGGTATGTTCAGAAGATCCGTCAGAGTTCACTTGTCTTGCAGCGTTTGTCGTTTCTGAAGTATTTTGTTGATTAAATTAGTGTGCCTTTTATATTTTTTGATGTCATTGTTTGTCTGATTTTATTAGATGGAGTTGTTTCTACTTTGCCTTTATTGGCTGATTAGTTTCAGTTAGATATTTTTATCAGTTATGTCCTTCTATGGTAAATGCTAATTTAGGTTTTATTTTTTAGTACGATATATAGTAGATAGTATTGAATATAAATGTATTTACACTTATTTATATTTGTTAATATTTAGGTTGCTGCCCAAATGTTTATAGTTAGTGGTAATATTTTTTATGGGTTGTATTTTTATGATTTTAATTATATAATTTATTAGGGTGAATGGTAAATATGTTGGTGGTGTAATATATTTATATTTAGTTTAAATATGTGTATAAATGTTTTAGGATTTATTTCAAATAATTGTTTTAGGTAAAAGTATTATTTTTTATATGTATTTATGATGATTTAATCATTTTAGGGTTTTTATTGTAGTTGATATTTTGTGAATCAATATTTTTGACATTGTATACATTGATTTAAAGATCAAGATATTTTTCTTTCCGATATTTGTGTTTTAGATAGAAGTAAAACTTGCTATTCTTAACAACAATACTTGTTGTCTCGATATTTGTGGTTTTAATAAGTAGGTATAAGAAATCAATATTTTTGTTATCAACATTCTTTTCTGAATGTTTTGTGATTCAATATTGTATGCATTGTTATTGTGTCAGTGATCCATTCTAATAGGCTTATATTTCCAAAGTGGTAAGTTCTTGATTTGGCAAATACCAATTCCTAAAATATTTTTTCTTATATTGCGCTTTATCACTATATTACTGTGGTAATAGCCTGTAAGCAAACCTGTGTGGACTATGGGAACTTCATCTACCTAGGTTTTCCTGACAAACCCCTAAAATACCCCCTGTGAATGCAAATCACCATGACCTTCCTTGGAGTGGGTTCAAGGCATCCAGACCATATTCTCCCATCTCAAGGAGACTCCACTGGTTACCGATAAATACAAAAATAAGTTTAAAGCTCTAGTAATTGTGCATTGCATTATTCTTGTGACTTCTCCTGCATTTATGACAACAAATTACATTTACTTATCTTTATGTGAGCATTGCGTTCCTCTCTCAAACTTGTACTGACATTCCTGGGGTCAAAATGGTCTCATTTGATGAAAGGGCCCTTTGAATTGCTACTAAAAAACTTAAATATCTGCTTTTTAATTAATAATTCTGCACACATATTTAATTCAATTTTTAATCTCTGTTGCATTGCTCAATAGCACCAAACTCAGTGTACGCATACTGACAAATAAAATCTAACATAACATAATGAAGTAAAGGAGCAAAAGTGAATATGGGTTTAAAATGGAGGAGAAAAAGGATGAGCTGACTGATCGTGTCAAATCAGTTTCTGGGAGGTGAAGGGGCTAGGGATATCAAAGTGTGGAGGTGCAAAAGAAAAGGGAAGGGAACAGTATACTGGGTATGAAAAGGGGTGATAAAATAATATTTTGCTTAAAAAGATGGCCCAATTCTACACCTTAACGTTTGATTCCATTTGCGGGCTTAAATAAAGTTTTTCCCTCAAAAAATGTCTTTAATGCAGGTGTTGTTCAATACGTGAGAAAGTCTCCCAATGTGCATGCTTTCATATGTTGGACCACTTGCTCTTTCGGACTGTGCCACTGTGGCTGCTCTAAGAATGAAATCTGGAACCGTGTGCTCATAGGGGTAAGCACGGATCTCTCAGAAGTCTGAGATCCCTGCAAAAGAAGCTCATCAAGTCCAAGCTATTGGTTTGCATTCTGTGACTTTTAGCCCTGAACGGAAACAGGACTATAAAGTCCCAGATTAAAAAGCATAAACATGCACTGGATGAGCTACTCAATCTTGAAATTGGCACTCAAGAGAACTTTAAGCAACATATAAGCATAGGAAAATTGGGAAGACACTAAAATAAATGTTGGCCTACTTGAATTTAATGGTATTTGTATGGTACTGGACTACAGTACTATGTACTATGTGTGCTTCAGAATGCAGCACACATAGAAAAAGGAAAAAACTAAGGGACTGATTATGATGGCGAACGGACCAGAGTCCGTCCGCCACCCTGGAGTAGGAGGGACCGTCCGCAGGGGCAGCGGCGGTCCCTCCCTGCAAATTAGGATGTGACCGCCACCCTGGCGGTCACATCCTGTATTTTTAACATTGCGGCAGGTGCTGCTTGAAGCAGCACCCGCCGCAATGTACAAAATGTAAGCTGGGCATTTGCATGCACAAAGCGGCAGGCACCGCGCGGTGCCTGCTGCTTTGTGCATGCAAATGCAGGGGGTACCATATGCACCCCCCATGTGCACCCCCCAACCCCCTTCACCCCTGGGGGCCCGCAATGCCCCCCCCCCAAACAAAAATCTGTATGCCTTTGCACGGCGGAAATGCCGCCGTGTAAAGGCATAGTACTCCAGACATCCTAATATGGCTGGCGGTGTATGATAGACACCGCCAGCCATGTTCAAGCCTCGAAAGACCTTCCGCCATATTAGGATGGCTGGTGGGTCTGGCATTCCGTCCACAGCTTTTCCGCCGCGGTCGCCTTCCGATCACGGCGGAAAAGCTGCGGACGGAATGCCAGACCCACCAGCCATCCTAATATGGCGGAAGGTCTTTCGAGGCTCCGCGGCGGTTTTCCCGCATCCACCGGGCCGGCAGTGGCTTCCGCCGGCCCGCAGGATGCGGGAAAACCGCAATCATAATAGGCCCCTAAGTGAAATGAAAACATTTCTCCTCATGGTGCCTCCCTAACGCCACCCCTGGGGTGGCATTAGATTCTGACTCATTTCCAGGTTTCCGATTTCTCAAAAATGTTGAAATACTTCAGATTCCATGGTTGTTGCGTGGGAACACCCACAGCAACACACATGGAACACCCCTTTCACTCAGTGTTCTGCGTGAAAGGGCACATATTTACTAGGCCATGAAAAGCCAGGTAAAGTGGCTTTACGTGGCCTTGTCAATATGCTGTGACACATGGTGAAACCGGAACATCAAAAAAGTGACATTCCGACGGCACAAAAGTCCCTCGCTGTGTAATGCTTTTTCTTTGATCGTTTACATGGCAGTGTTTGTTTGAGGTTATTACCTTTAACTTACAGTACAACACACCTCAGCATGAAATGGGTTAGACTGTATATGTTAGTGTACATATGATTGTATGTTGAGTATGCCTGTGTGACTGGGTTCTTTTTTACACTGCTGCTCGAAACATATTCAAAGTTTACCACATACTGCTGGAAACTGGTGAAAACTACACAATCAGCACCATGGTCTTGCCAAGAAATATACCCGTTCCGTAACAATGCAACAATACTTTATTTAAGATAGGATTTTCTACTGCTTGAGTACACAATACAAAATATTTTTTTCTGTAATCCTTTGTTTACCACACAGTGCCATCCTGCAGTATCAAGCCATGAGCAAACAGTACTGGCAAGCACATTGATAGAGTGATTTGTCCACTGGTTAGAGGTAAACAAAGGCACATGCTACGGTTTATAAGGTGCACATTTTACATAGTAATTCTAGGGCGTATTGGCAGATCTTTTTATTGCTCTAAAAACTGCTTAAAATATTTATATATATATACATATATATATATATATATACATATATATATATATATCTATGATGACCAATATATACATATATATGACCAAGACCTCGCCAGAGGTCAAAATGCGTCTTGTTCGCAGTATAAACACATGATATTCTCACCTTCACACCTGAGCTTTTTCCTGCTGGAAACACAGGGATTCTCGTTTGTGTGACCAAGCCTGGAGGTCAGGCGAAGCATGTCTAGCACTATCCAGCTGGCATTAAATTAACTTTGCACAGACACGGCGTCTACTGCTTTCTTTGGAAATATTGGAAGTGTTGGAGAATTAATTGGCCCGCGACTGGGAGGTCCACGTGTCGACGCGCCCTTTAGTTTGGAGGCAGTGGGCGTTCCCAGTCATTCTGTGGAATATATATATATATATATATATATATATATATATATATATCTTTATTCCTCTATCAGAATTATTGCTCATGTAAGGTCCGTTTAAGCCTCTGAGATTCTGACTTACCAACTGCTGTTCAGAAGCGGATCACAATAGTTGGTGTGCATAACTCACTGAGCAATCCTACAGGTCTGAGCCCATTTATTAACAAGGAGGAGGGGTTAGTTTAAAAACAATTTAGGCACCAATTAGTCCACCTTCTGGCCACTGGAAGCACCGGCCATAATTTATTTTACCTTTTATTTTTGTTTCAAAAATACTAAAGAAAGACAGTTTCATAGCACCCAATTATTCAGAGGATAACCCCTTCCGCTCACCAGGGGAGAACAGTTTATCCAGTTGTTTTATTATTACCATTTTTTTCTACTACAAATGTAGAGCTACAGGGAGCATGATGCAAGGAAAAATAGGACGGGATCAGCGACCCTATTCTAATGGGTCACTTTCAGAAGCCTACAAGAAATCCAACCACTACACACGCTGTGTGCTCCAGCCCCAATACCTGATAATAAACAAAGATTGGGTACCCTAGTCAAATCGGTCGACAGTTTGGAGATATAGCACTGAGCAAAAATGTATAAACAAATGATTCTTTGCAAAGGGATGTATATACCAAATGTCTCTGTGATATGCATGTGTTTATTTATGTACATTTGAAAGTATGCATGCATTTATGCAAGGAAGTATGTGTAAATGCATACCTCTCTGTATATGTGTATACATGCATGTAAAGACGTTCATTTAGTTATGCAAACATATACATAACCCTTTACACCTCCAAGTGTACATGTATGTTTGCACATAAATGTATTTCTGCAAGTATGCATGCATGTGCTTCTTGAAACATCATGCATAAATTAAAATTGATTCAGATTACAAACTGAACACTTCTGCTGTCGTTATCAGGGACCATGAAAATTAACCCTTTAGTATTGCTTGAGTATTTGTTGAAATATACATAGTTTTATGCTGCTTTTTACAAAAATATCTTTGGGTTTGTATCCAGCAAGCAATCATTGATCAGGTTGAGCTAACACTAACATGCTGCACCTTGGGTGATCAATTTTCACCCCTCCACTTTCAAACATCACCATCTGCCACTGGCATGGGGCCGGTGGGGTACTGATGACTGTTGTAAAAACATTTGAAGGCAATATATTGGCCTGTATTGCACTGGCACCTAATATCTATTCTCTATAATCATCTCAGGTGAAAACAAACACCTAAGAAGCAAAGAAATCCTGAGACTGGATTTCAAAAACCAGAAGAATTATGCAGCCTGTGCACAAACAGTCTGCAGTGCTGAATCATCACCCTGGGACTGTCTTCCAGACGAGATGCCATGAAGAGCTCTTTTATTGTTTAACCGTAATTCAAGACCAATGTATCCTTGTTCATGTTAAGTTGTAGAGCACACTCACAACCCTGGCACAGTGGCACTATGGAAAAATGTAAATAATGTATCTATATTTTCACCTGGATGATACCTGCCTAACCTCTTAATTCAGTTCCATAAATCATGGAAACTACAGCTTACCACCTAATCTTGCCATTAATCTAATTGTGGAAGTAAAAAAACATATTTTTCATGCTAACTCCACCATATGAAAAATGTAAAATAAAAAATGTGTAATGGGAATTGTATAATACGGCCCAACAAAATCCATCTCTGGGCTCTAGCGATATGTATGAACCGCTCAGTCTTCCATCTTGTATTTTATTAGGTCATCAGTCTCACTCGACTGCATTGGATATAAAATGATAACGAAAGGAAAGGTGACTTTATACTCATTTAAAAGTTGTAAATTAGAATTATTGATTTATGAATAATTATTTATGAAAAATTATTTCATATACATTCTAGTTAAAAATAAATAATGATTAAAATTAATTTAATTAATTTAATACATAATATATCAAGTGATTTTTTTTAAATACCCTTAAGTAATAATTAATATTATTATTTAAAAAACATTTATTATGTTAATATAGGGTTTTAAAATGGTTTATATTCAAGGTCTGGGTTTTAGGAGTTGTGGGCGGTTTTGGGGTTCAGTTATGGGTAATTTCAACGAGTGATTTGTTTTTTAGGATTCAGGGATGAGTAGTGTTAGGGTTAGTAAGGTGTTTTTAGGGTTCAGGGATGGGTAGAGTCTCAGGGAAGTAAGGTGTTTTATGGTTTCAGTGATGGGTGGTGTATGGGGGGGGGATTATTTTGTTTTCCAAGACCGGTGGTGTATAGGGATAGTAAGAAGAGTTTTGCATTCTAGGATGGGTAGTGTAGTATGTATATCTATTGGTATCAGGGAGTTTTTGGGGATTCATGGATGGGTTTTATGGGAATTTGTATTATTAACATAATTTTAAAAATATAAAGTGCAAATATTTATTTATTGATTTTAGCATTTAAATTCACATTATGCAATTTATATTTTTAAGTATATACATGTATACATATAGAGATAGAAATCCATAAATGTATGTATAATTAGGTATAAAAATGTGGATGTAAAGCCATATAAAGGTACATTTGATTGTTAATCATGCAATTCAAAGGCTCTATCGGCGTAATGACTGTGATGTAATGACACCCGGTGTAACGACCAGCAACATTGCAAACAAACATTTGCTCTCTCCATATATAGTGCATTGTATAAAGAAAAGAAGCGCAAGATACAAAGAGTACAGAACTGTGTACCTTTCAACACATCTTGGTCTCTGTCCTCTGGTTTCTTCCTCCCCTTTAACTGCAGAGTTGTGTATCCCTCCTCATCCTCCATTGCTGAAAGTTGGTGTGAATGGTACTTTGGCTCTGCTCGCAGACTATCTAGGTCACGGTGACTAACACAGGAAACTGGAAACCAGCTGCCCTCGGACTGGAGGCTGCTCTGCTGTGAAGGGGTGCAATGAACATCATGGTTCGTTTATAAAAAGATGACCACAAAGGTTTAGACATTAGAGAATGGAGATTCAGAGGATTAAATAAACATGTTGGCACGCTATCAATGTACAATGTACCACAAGCACATCTAAAGCCTCCAGGAGAGTATGTGGACAATATTATTTACCTTAATCTGGCGTATGCCTACTGGATACTTATGCTATAAACTATGTAACCGGAAACGCTGTCTTAGATTGAGACTGGACACTTCACTGTCAACAGATGAACTAACAGTTCAGAGTAAACCTATGATAGAGAGAGTAGGGAAAGGAATGTGGGCCTTCTTTTCCCCCCAAGCCATACTCATCAAGATTAACTTACAATAGCTCAATTTTCAGTCTACAACAAGGCATGGTTATATATGCCAGACAGTTTTCAGATCAGTCTTTTTGGCAATGCAAGTTAGCTTCAAGATGGTATAAAAACATGTAGGCCATCATTCTGCACCATTCTCACGGCATTTTCCTGAGAGTAGGTTCTCCTACATGAGAAGCCAATAAATTGGGCCAGTGTCTTCTGTACATGGAAGAGGGGAAGATAGTCTGCCCCCTCAGCCTGACGTTGATCTCCCTCAATGGAAACTTATCCCCAGAGACTCTCAGCTGCAGGGGTACCAAGTCAGTATCTGCAAGGGCCAACCAACGACTTCCTGACTTACCTCGGCATCCCTTTTGTCAGGAGGGTTAGATGTGGGAGAGGGAAAATACACCAAGACGCCAGTATCTTTGTGGCACAACCATTGACTCACCAATCCAGCCACAAGCTAACAGTCAGACATTTCAGGCCGTAGATCCATTTTGTCATCCTAAAACTGTGTCTTTATGTCCTCACCAGAAGAAGAAATGCAATTTTTCAGATTACCTACAATTACACAATGTTGGTTGAAAGCTTTTGGATGTCCTGTTGACTATATTGTACCAATTCTAGGTTTTTGTGGAATTTTGGGCCTTGCTCTAAGAGAAATCTCAATGATGCACAAATGACTAATTTACTGCTTCTGATTTGCATGTTTTCTATTTTACGCCTCATTCATCCAGGCACCTGAAAACATGCAAAACATTCCATGAGCAAAATCAAAATGGCTCTTGAAGTTAGGGTGTGGAGCAATTAAGAAAAGGGATTCTTCTTGAAAAGTAAATTCATTTAGAGGGTTTAAGAGAGCCAGAAGATGCAGGAGCAGTCTTATATGATTCAGGAGTTAGTTCCACAGTCCGGATCACTAGAATGGAGTGACTGCTTGGTGACTGCTTGATTTGAGGTGTGCTCTTAGGTATGGGACACGTTTCCACTCAAATAGATGACGCTAGGTTATGCCTTCACTTTGGAAGTAAGACACAAAAAATGTAGTCACTCACTTCACCACCAAAAGTCAAGGTGCCTGAAGAGGGCCTTGGCAGAAGCATATTTACTGATGCCCAGAATGAAACTTTTATCAGTAAAGACCAGGAAAACCCAAGAGTAAGAGGAATCTGGGTAATGAGATATAGTTTTAAGGCCCAAATTTTTTGGGTGATCAAACCGTTTTTTCCTGCTTTGACCGGGAAGCAAACATTCATCCACATCGAACGGCACCAGGAGGAAGCTGAAGTTGTGATCAGTGGCCTGTTGCACTAGGTAAATTTGACATAACTGTCTTTGCCTCAACTGGGACACCTGCAAAACCTGCCAGATGTTAGCACGCTTAATTCTAGATAGAAGAAACACAACCATGTTCCCCTACAAAACTCAAGAGAAAATGTTTTGGGTGCTGCTTGACGGATCACCCCAAAACTTGCAACAAAGGGTCTGAGGTGGAAGATTTTTTAGGGAGTAAAGTTTTGGAAGATTCTTCAAATTGCACGAAAGTTATTCGCGAAACAAAGAAAACGATTCCTATGAAACCATGGTCCTAACTATAACTATCCCGTATACACATATATATATCTCTATTGCCTTTGGGTTCAACTTTTATTTTTATGATTGACAGGGTACCTGCCTGGTTCTGTCACACATCCCTTTTGTCAGTCATCCCTATCGGCCCAATGGTCAATATGCTGTGATTTTGTGTTTGATATTATTTATGGTCTTATCAAATGACACTTACAATCGCAAATGTAAAGATAGACCTTATCTTAACTTGCAGAAGAGTAATCTTTGTGTGTCTCTAAAATAATTTGTATTCCCTTTATTTAGCAACTTCATTTGTGGTTTTGGATGGCTTGGATGGCATATATGTATGTCTCTCTGTGATGGCAGATTTCGTCAAACAGCAGCCCTTGGAGTCCACCTTAACAACATCAACACTGATAAAATCTAGGGACATCCTATAAGGCCCCCTGTCATTCGTTGCTCAGGTACATCTGGGAACCTAAGCTCTTGACTTCGGTTTCTCATCATTAGTCCTTTGAATAAGTCACTAAGTTCTATTTTGAAAGTATTTTAAATGTCAAAAGAACGTTGATTGGTATTTGATTTTCTTTCTTGTGTATATCTCTAATGAGCCAGTACTTCCGCTGCTGATGCATGTTATAAAGGAATAATATTAATTGTACATAATCTATATATCTGTAGCTGCTGAATCTGGAGATATTTGGCAACACCAACTACAAGGACACAGGCCCAGCAGCTGCCCCCCTGGGGAATCTTTAAAACTCAAAGATCTGTGGTTGTTGCTGGTGAGTTCACATTGATGAGCTATAATTAGAACCACTGGATCTATACAACACTGCAGCCAATGCTGTTTCTACATAAATATGACTCTTACGCCATCGATCGGGTGCATAATTTGCATATTTTGACCAAAACAATGTGTTTCTAGCTCAAGTAGATCAAAAGTTACTAAAATCAAGGCAACCTGTGCCGTCGCCTTTTAGTGTATTTGAATGTTAAACTAGTACTGATGAAGTGAATCTTTTGCCCAGTGTTAACGTGTGAAAAAAATATAGAATTAAAAAAGCAGCATTAGGTTGCATAATATGCTTTTTCTTGTTCCATAATTTAGTCACTCCTGCCACACAATCTGGGCCTCCAATGCAGCATAATTCCAATGGCACTGAACATAATAATTCTGTACCTGGAACAACCCGTAATTATCTTTTTGCATATATAGTATAAAATTATAGTGTATTCGCAGAACAGTGGTTATTAAAGTAGTTTGTTAAAATGTAGACACAATTGACCTGCTGTACTTCAACTGTTTCAATCTTCTTCTAGGTACTAGGAAAAATGTGTCAGAAGATGATGTAGAAACATCCACAAGTGGAGGACAACAGCCAATCCAATTAGAGAATATCCGAACCTCCTCAAAGCTACAATGTCAGCAGCCATCACTGCTCGTTAAGAAGAAGAGCAGAAGGAGGAGGAGGAGCAGGAGGACATGGATGGGGGAACATTTTTATTCCCACATAGAACATCATCAAGAAGGCAACTTTACAGTCAGGTAGAAGCTCCTAAATCACTTCTGAAGATGGCCATTTCCCAGCCATTAGCTAAGAAGCCATGGATGCTTGTCCCAGGTACGCATAAGCAGCTTTACGCAGCTCCCAACTAACAAGTACCTCTGTAAATCTCCAACACACTCCTCCCATAAACACACATCTCCAATCTTTTCTCCATCATCTGAGGTATACGCACCCCTGGTGAGGAGTAGGTATCCTCAAATCATTCTACTCCGACACAACTGCTCACATGACACTCTTCTATGTGCTGGACAATCTTCTAGCCATGTCAGACAGCCACCTATGACAGGCGAGAATGTTGGCATAGGCTAATACTGATGTCTGGGAGGGTGGTTCTTCAATCAACAGTCGAATGTGCAGGAGAATCTTCATGCAATGGGGGCTATTCTCTGTGAGATAGTTGGCTCCCTCAGATGACTGACAGGTAGGCCCATGTCTTGGATTATGTTGCAAAATGTCACCAACATATGGCAAAAATGCACCAAGAAGATCTTAAAGCTTTGTGGGAAGAGAGTGCAAGGAAACAGGCCTTGGCCATTTAGATAATGGAGGCAATAAGCAAAAAAAAGCCAATTTCACTCTTCATGTCACGGCTTGCAGTAGTAGCTGTAGAGGTCACACAACATAATGGGGTGTGGGAAATACACATTTTCTGTATGGTCACCCTGTTTGGAGCCTTTTTCTGGAGCCTCGATTTTTTCTGGCTGCAGAACTCTGCTCTGTGGACTTTACCCCTGCTAACCAGTGATAAAGTGCTTGTGCTTGTGCTCCTCCTTTCAACTTGATGAAATTAAGATATTCCTAATTGGCATAGATAGCTAGCTTGTAAGTCCTTAGTATCTGGTCTGGTATAATATCTACCCAGCGTCGGTAATTTAACTGTAGCACCTGTTGTGCAATCCACTACAGAGAAAGTGATAACATGGATTCTGCCCTACCATTATAGCCTGTCTGTGCAAGTTTAGAAAACTGTCAAAATATCCCATGTTGACCAAAGTTCCCTCGATTTATTTTCCTCTGTGTGCAGAAGTAAAGGGCCTGTGTGCACAGCAGCCAAGGCTACATGCTACGAAGACATGTGATAACTCACGGTTCAAAAGATTGCAGCACATGGCCTACTAATGTCAGTGAATTTTATACTCAAAGAGTCATTTGAAAATTAATGTGACTTTTTGCAATTTAATACTAATCTAGGTGTATATAATAGTCTCTTTTGAGGTGTCTTCTAATGGGACTGTACCACTAATAAAAAAGGTCACAGCAGAAGCCCGATGACAATATACATAATTTGTTCCAGAGGCCTCCAAGTCCCATTGTTATGGAAATGACTGCAATTACAAACTTGTTCCTGTGCCTGAAGGTGACTAGAAGCACAGCTCCAATATGATAAGTGGACACTGACTAAACAGGTGAAACCAGTTATGTAATTTGTACTGCATATGTCCTCATTATTGGATGATGTAGCATGGTAGTTGCTTGTGTAGCTCTTACGCCAGCCTCAGGCAGCTTTTTAGCACTATCAGAGAACAGAAATAGGAACTGGAAAATTAAAAGGAAAGAGGGAAAAGCATTCAGTAAAGAAGGGAGATAGTAAACATATAATATTACTAGCAGCCCGTCCCGACGTTGTCCGGGTATGAATTGCTGCCGGCCAGTAGTATATTGTCTTGTAGGATTTCGTTTTGATAGCATTTCTTATCTGTGACAGGCCTGTGAAACGCTCCGATTCACAGTGCACTGCTGATGCACTTAAGAGTGCGCGCTCAGTAGTGTGTGAACTCGAGTTTCCCTACTTTATTTTTCCTTGCAATATTATATAGCGTGAACTCGACAACATGGCATGAGCACAATTTACATTACAGAAGAACACATTCATTTGTGGTAGGCACGGGGAGACAAAAGGATTTGCCTGGAATCACAGGATGTTGAGCTGATGCAGAGATTCGAACTTAGCTCCTCAGCTCTAAAGTTTGTAATTCTAGAACTTGTGGCGTGTGGTGTTTCTAAAAGTGTATGTCGGTGCTGGCCATCAATGAGAGAGACATGTGCATTTTTAAAATGGGTGGTGAAAAAATATGGAGTATGTTGCTGGAGATGTGGGCCGCCGTGCCGCCAATGTACTTAACGGGGGAGGGTAAACACCCATTATTCCGCAACTTTCTTTCCGCATACCATCACTCCGCATACTTTCATTAGGAAAGTACCATGACTCTGCAATGCCATTATAACGCATGGCATTACATATTATATGCTTTCACCACACATACCTTTACAACGAAATTCGTTGTAAATGCATGAATGGTAAAAGCATGTTTTTTTTAATGCTTGGATAAGAAAAAAGTATGGGTATAAGGGTATATGTTTTGGGGTACTGAGTTTTGGGGTGTTTGGGTATTTTAAGGTTTCAGATATAGTTTTGGGTTATGGGGTACAGGGGTAGTTTTAGGGTTATGGGCTAGGTTTGGGTTTTGGGGTACAGGGGTATTTTTAGGATTCAGGGCTAGGTTTGGGTTTTGGGGTACAGGGGTATTTTAGGGTTCAGGGGTAGGTTTGGGTTTTGAGGTTCAGGGGTATTTTAGGGTTCAGGGGTAGGTTTAGGTTTAGGTTTGGGGTACAGGGTTTTATTTTAGGGTTCAGGGCTAGGTTTGGGTTTTGGGGTACAGGGGTATTTTTATTTTTAGGGTTCAAGGGTAGGTTTGGGTTTTGGGGTACAGGGGTATTTTAAGGGTTCGGGGCTATTGCTAGGTTTGGGGTTTGGGGTACAGGGGTATTTTAGGGGTTCAGGGCTAGGTTTGGGTGTTGGGGTACAGGGGTATTTTAGGGTTCAGGGGTAGGTTTGGGGTTTGGGGTACAGGGGTATTTTTAGGTTTCAGGGGTACGTTTGGGTTTTGAGGTACAGGTTTATTTATAGGGTTCAGGGCTAGGTTTGTGTTTTGGGGTACAGGTGTATTTTTAGGGTTTAGGGAAAGATTTGAGTTTTGGGGTACATGGTATATTTATAGGGTTAAGATGGGTTAGTGTTTAAGGGTGTTGGGGTATTTTAAGGAGTAAGGGTGGGTTATAATTATGGGGTACAGGGGTATTTAAAGGGAGCAGGGTGGGATTCGTTTTTAGGGTGTGGAGGGTAATAAAATAAAATAATAAATAAAAATAATATAAATAATGCAATTTGAAAGAATAAATGTTTCAGTTAAATTTTAAAAATGTGTATATATATATACACATATATACAAAGATATATTTGATGTTTTAATAATTTACTTTTACAATGTATATGACTTTCCCACACATGCATTTGCGTTATAATGGCATGTGTGATAAAGTCATATGCGTTGTAAAAGTTTTTGAAATTATTTCTTTGCGGAGTAATAGTCCCTCGTTATAAAAATTGCGGAGTGATGGTATGCGGGATGTTGGTTTGTGGAATATCATCACATATTCCCGGGGAGGGAGAGTCCCTTTCTTGCTATTTCTGTGGAGGCGGGCCTTGTGTCCGGATGTGCCTGGCGCGAGGCCTGTGCGCAACAGAAGTGGAGAATCTCGAGTGTGTGCTTCAGGCGTCACCGGAAGTTAAAGCGAGATTACATTTCCTGCAAAATGGCCCCTGTTTGCGCTCCTTCCGGCCCTTGGGAATAGCGCCATGCCTGACCTCCATACAGTAAAGCAGGTGCACGTCACTGGGAGCGCAGGGCAAGCACACCCGGAGCTGGAATGTACAGAACCTGGGAAGAAAAAACAATGAAATATTGGGCACAACGCTCGCTTTTTTTTTCCGTAACCCCGCGCCCGGCACACGCTTACGCCCCCAGCACACGCCCACAGCACACAATATGAGACATGGCATGAAGGGCGGAACGTACCACACGCCCCCAGTGTTTGTCACGCCCCCAGCACACGCCCACAAGGGACTACTTTGCTGGCACGGTTCTTTTACCTTTTAAATGTATATGGTGGGCGTCTGCATAGCCTATGTCCTTCTGCTGCGACTGCCCTTTCCAACGCTGTATTGGGTATTGTGATTGGTGCTGTGGTTCCTGAGATTACCCGTCTCAAAGGTTTGGGCTCTCTCTTTATTATATTAGTATAGAAGATAGCACATATATGGTTTGCATAGGGCTGATGGTAAATCCTCAGGCTGCTTCGCAACCCAGCAAGAGAACTGTAGGAGGGAAGGAGGGGAGAGAGAAAAGGGAAATGAGGAGATGTTTTTTATGTTCCTTTAGTGAGTATGTCACCCTAAGTTTACTTTTAAGTGCTGGAGGGGATGAGTATAGGAAAGGGAAAATTGTTTTGGCAGTGGGTGCTTGTATAACAACATAGACCCCAAGGCTGCATCAAAGAGCTACATGTGGACCAAAATAGGATAGGAGGAGAGTGTAGTGTAAGAGGAAGATGTTTTCCGCTAATGTTTACATACACATGAAATGCAAAAGAAGGTGGGCGAAGCATCCTCCAGTTCAATACAGTTCCAAGGCATATAAAATAAAGATCCTCCCTATTTAGAGGCACAATCTGATTAGAAAATATTCAATATTTAATATTATGCCCTACAGCCTACATTGATCAAATTAACCTAGGACTCACATTCATCATCTAGCTACTAATAACAGAGGCCCTGGCAAAATGTTTAAAATAATCCTCTGAAGCACAGATGACTAGCAGACAAACAAAAGAGAAAACATTTACATACACAGACTTGACTGTCATCCGCAGTGAAACAAAGTCACTCATCCCACTCCATAATATTTCTTGGATGTCACTGCTGGAAGTTTGAAGAGAACCCCACTTCCCCACCCCTCCTGATGATCTGAAGGGGATCATTAAATGGTCATTTTGCCATTTATCTGAGACACGTTTTTCAGCAGAAATAAATCATTTTAATGAAAGTTACTGCTTAATTATTCACATATAATGAACTAAAAGGACAAATGATGCACTCTCCATAATAGCCATCTGCTTGTCTTCTAACAGGTGCAGCTGGGAAAGTATTTTTATATGTGCCTGCAAGAATTCTCAGTGAGAGACACTAGGAGCTCTGAAAATGAGGATTGCATGAGCGTGCAGCCTACAAGGAACATAGCTTTTGACAGTTCAAAATCTTTCTTTTAAATATTTATAAGGCACCTGGAAGTAGACTTTATGGGCACTAAGACAGGGTGCATGGTATTTAAAAGAAGGACATGTAGTAATGTAATGTTAAACGTCGTTACAGAGACTTCCTCCTCAAAGCTATTTTCACTGTAGCAAGGATGGCTGTTTCATCGGAAAACAGTGGGATGCATTATTAAATACTATTACTGTATCTCAGGAATGGGACTAGCTAGAAAAAATAATAAAACAACAATTTTTTATTCTGTATTAAAATCCAATTCTATGATAAAGTTGGATTTTTATTACATATTAAACTTTGCCTGTCTGAACTGTCATGAGGCTAATTGGCATAATCCTCTTCCAGTTCCCAGCCAGTGAATAGCCCTTGAATATGTGTGATAGGTGTGAAATGCCTCCCAGTTGCAAATAATAGGCTGAACTAAATGGGCATAGATGACTCCTAACAGAATATGCAGAGTGGCCATTCTTTTTGACATTTCAGTGTCAAATCCTTCTTCATTGTCAAATCTTGTTTGACAGTCCTGCTGAGCAACACGGATACATTGGGCCCACTTGAAAGGTAAGGAACAGGATGCCAAGACAATACTTGTGTGTCCACTGTCTGGTTGCTAAAGAACTCAGTTTTGTGCTATCAGACTTAAGTATCTGGGTTTTACATATAACCTTGAGACACACTCAAAGGGTGAAAGCAGGATTCCAAGGCAATTCCTGTATATCTGCTGTCTGGTTTTTGAAGTAATTGTTTGAACTAGATTTGATAGTTTGATGTTGGGTGACCCTAGGATTACCATAGTGCACTCCCCGCATACACCCCAACCCTTAGAGCCCAAGTTTAGCGTGTCAGAAGACTTTTGCCATCTCGAAAATGCCCAGAGGGTACGGTTGACCCTGGGAAAGTATAGCCCATTGATTTGGCGTGCCCAGGAGTCATTTCCACTCACTAGCTTGGCAAGACTGAATTGCATTCGGCTGGTCTAAACAGAGGTGGCATTTTTGCAACGTAATGATGGACTATGATACTGCTGTTAGTAGTTGCTAGTTGTGAGCTTAATTCATGCATTCCATCCATCACTTTTTTGAAAACTCCAGTGTGCCCTCGCAAGTGAGACGAGCAAGCCTAGATGTGGGTTTAGGTCACACTATGCCACCAAAACCAAGCTATAATCGACTGAAGTGCCCTAATAACTGTGGAACCAGTCTTTGGTACCTGTGTTCCAGTTCAAAGAGAAGCAAGTCTGGCATTTCAGGCTGGGCTGTTTCTATTGGAGATGGGTCAAGACTGGTGTTCATATGTCTGGGTCCAAATTGAGGTGGCATGGTGTGCAAAATAATGATTGACTGGGATGTGGCCCCAGGGAACTACCAGTGGCTGAGATTAAGTCAATCATTGCATCCATAATTTTATTTGTGTATTTTAGTGCTATGTCCTAGGCATAACGGGGATGCCCAAATGTGGTCCAATGTGTACTGTAAAAAAACAATGGAAAGAGTACCACCAAGAGACCTATGAGAGTCTCAAAGTTTGGGGAGAAGATGCACAAGAAAGAAAGATATCCTTTCTTTAGAAGACCCCTCACTCACCAACCTAGTTGGTGACATGCTTCATCATCGGGGTCCCACCCAAACAGCTGAATGCCATCCGGGTGTGCTGCGACCCCTGATTACAAAGGAGCGGGTTGTTTTTTGTGTGTGTGGGTGGAAAAATGGCAAGGTATAGCTCACTGGGAAAACTTTATGCTCGAGCAACTGGACAATGTTAAAAAATTGCTTAGATACTTATCTTGGTTTAATTGATCTCTAGTATATATGTTAAGTGAGGAAATAAAAAGGTATTTCCAGGTTTTTGTCAGGACCAAGGGTGCTTCAGTTATTCACCAGCCTTTCGCCTAGATACCGACGCCGCTCTCCTTTTTTCCTTTCAGATAATTGGACGAAAGGACACCAACTGTAAGTACACAGTTGGTTTCTGTGATCAAGGGTTGGGTACACCTCAGCGAGTGTACACCGCCCGCGTCACACACACTTGGTCCTGACGAAAACCTGGAAATACCTTTTACAGGTTGAAACATGTAGACCCTTTTTTTATTGCACTATTTCTTCACTTAACATAGATACTAGAGGTCAATTAAACCGAGACAAGTATCTAAGCAATTTTTTAACATAGTCCAGTTGCTCCAGAATAAAGTTTTCCCAGTGAGCTATACCTGGCCAATTTTCAACCGACTTTTTCACCCACACACACAGAAAACAACCCGCTCCACTGTAATCTTGTGTCGCAGCAGCCCCGGATGACATTCAGCTGTTCGGGTGGGACCCCGATGATGAGCATGTTACCAACTAGGTTGGTGAGTGAGGGGTTTTCTACAGAAAGGATTTCTTTCTTTCTTGTGCATCTTCTCCCCAAACTTTGAGACTCTCATAGGTCTCTTGGTGGTACACCTTCCATTGTTTGTTTACGTGATCACTTAGGGGACTAGGAGTATTCCCCTCCACCTTCTGGAAATCCCTTTCTCTCTCTTGTTGTTTTACCAATGTGTACTGTGTCACTGGACCCAAGCTATAGCAGTCTTTAGAGCAGGAATAAGAGTGAAACTGGTCTCCGGCTGCTTGTGTTCTGGTTCAGGGAGGACCTGGCCTGGCAGTTCGGGCTATCCTGTTCCTGTCGCATCAAGGTCATGGTTGATTTGAATGCAGCTAAGTCCACATTGTGGCAAAATAACTGTGGATCAGGATGCATTCTATTAATCACTTATTTGTATACATCAGTGTGCTGCTCTAAGTGGGATGGGATTGCCAGATGTGTATCATCCAAGTAGGTGCGTAGTATTGTTCCTGTCATGAGCAATTCTTTCTCATGACAGTTTTTTGAAAATTCAAAAATAATTAATCCGTGCACTCCAGGGCATTAAAATTACTACATTTATTTCCTATGGTAAATCACACTTAAGATGTTATCTGTTCAGCCGCTTCTCATGCCACAGATATGCTAATCCAAGCCTTTTTCTGGGCACGCCAAAAAACATAAAACATCCTCAGACATGAATCATATTATACCCAATGCATTTCGGGCTATTGGTAGCCCTTCTTCAGGCGTTCACTATGAATAAGAGAACATTATCATTAAATTATGACTTTAGACCTCTAAAACATACTGTGTACAGTTTTTTACATTCGACAAATAGAATCCATGCCGTGTATTGCAACTGGCCCTCAAGTAGCATTTTCCCTCTAAATACGTAGCTATATGTTACCACAAAATTGGATGAAGAACACACTGTCCAAATTCATCGCCCTCCCGCTTATAACCTTCCCTGTAATCACTATATACCACATCGGTATCCACCCTCATTGTAAACCAACATGCTCCTTTAATGTTACCCAATACCTTAACTCCACTTAATATCCGCATACTATCGTACCTTCATGATTCTTTCCTTGTGAGTGCTTCAACTCGCGTTTTTCTTTTTTAAAGCACCTGGCTTCCTGATTTTCTCTTTCTTTTAACTACTGTGGCATAACCCCTCCTCTTTCGTTAAACCAATCACGATCACCCAACAATTACATTACTGTCGCTGGTGACTACACACCCCACAATTCAGTGTTTTTAACAATACCCTGACACAAAACCGTTGTTAGATCTATTGACCACGATTACTAGGACAATTCTTAATTCAACAATTCCCCCAAGCAATTTAAAAGAATACCCAGCCCTCCCCTTAGATGTTATATACTACACTACTATTAAAATGTTACGATTCATCTATCCAAACTTTGATGTAGTGTACAACATGCAATACAATGTCATCAAACAAAAAAACTGATTTTGATAACATTGATGTGCGTGTTCATAATCTGAAATACAACCTATAACTCCCGACAAAGTTCCTTCTGTTTCTGAGATGTACATCTCACGTGTGTGTGTTCATGTCCATTTTCATCGTATTTGCCAATTTTCTTGTGGGTGCAACTTGTAAATAGGGCAGTTCCAATAAAATTTCAATTTCACTAGTGCTACAGTGCACACCTATTTTTTCATCCTTGATTCAACGTACTCAAAGCTGGAAACTATTTCTCGTGCAGCCCGAGGTGCGTGATCTACTCTGTTATCACGCTTTAGTTGAACATCATCCAAGTAGGAACGCAGTACCGTTCCTGTACGGATGCACAGCAATTCTTTCTCATGACAGTTTTTTGCAAATTCAAAAATAATTAATCTGTGTCTCCAGGACATTAAAATAACTTCATTTATTTCTAATGGTAAATCACACATAAGACGTTATGTGTTCAACCGCTACTCATGCCACAGATATGCTAATCCGAGCCTTTTTCTGGGCCTGCCAAGTAAACATAAAACATCCTCAGACGTGAATTGTATTATACCCAATGCATTTCGGGCTACTGGTAGCCCTTTTTCAGGGGTTCACTATGAATAAGAAAACATTATCATTAACCCCTTCCATGCTGGTGACGAACCCCAGCCGTCACGCTCTGCGGCGCTTGTGTGCTGATGACGGCTGGGGTTCGTCACGGCCCCGCCCTGTTCTTTTGTTTACCGCACAGCGGCGGAAACGGCCCAACATGGAAGGGGTTAAATTATTACTTCAGACCGCTAAAACATACTGTATACAGTTTTTTACATTAGACAAATAGAATCCATGCCGTGCATTGCATCTGGCTCTCAAGTAGCGTTTTCACTCTAAATACGAAGCTATATGTTGCCACAAAATTGCTTGATGAACCCACTGTCCAAATTCATCACCCTCCTGCTTATTACTTCCCTGTAATCGCTTAAATCCACATTAGTATCCACCCTCATTGTAAACCATTGTGCTCTTTTAATGTTAAATGCAAAAACAACAATTGATGGACAGAATGCAGAGCAATGTCATACATTCACCCCAGTACAGAGATCTGGGCCTAAATCCGTCGTTTTTTTGCACTCCACACCACCCCAGTTCAGACATGGCCACATGCAAATCAGCCTTGACCCTGTGCCTCATGGGAACAGTCCTGCCCAAACTGCCAAGCCGTGTCTTTCCTGGACTGGAATCAAGCATCCTAGGACCGGTTTCTGGCTATCAGCCGTCTTCAGCCAGGATAACTTGACTCCAGTGGTGTGGAGAGCATGGGACTCACATCTGAGCATGCCCATCCCACTCGGGGTGACAAATGCAAAAACAACAATTGATGGACAGAATGCAGAACAATGTCATACATTCACCCCAGTACAGAGATCTGGGCCTAAATCCATCGGTTTTTTGAACTCCACATCACTCCAGTTCAGACATGGCCATATGCAAATCAGCTGGACTGTTCCCATGAGGCACAGGGTCAAGGCTGATCTCTGCACTTTGTCTCCTGTCCTCATGTCAACTTCTTCTCCTTCTGCTCAACAGCGAATGACTGAGACTGTTACCAGCCTTTTGTCTCCTTTCTTTGGGTCACTGAATATGAACCCAGTTTCTGTACGGAAACAAACGAGTAGTCAGCTCCCGAGTTCCGAGGAGCGGACAATGTTAGATCTTCTTGCTCATAGATGGGTTTTGAATACCTCCAGGTATGATCTACAAACGGTTATGGATGTTTTCCTACAGTGGGAGGCACCAAAACAAAGGTATGCTTTTGATGTTATGTGTACTTTCCTCCGTGAAGAATGGGACGATACTAAATTGGGTCCGATTCCATCGGAATTACTTAATGTTCAGTCTGAATTTGCTAAAGGGACAATAGTGGGTCCCGATGTTGAGGAAGCAGTAGAGACGCTTCTTGCGTTTAGGTGTAGACTTCCTTCTCAGTCGTTGTTTGAACCTGATCCTTCTGTTAGGACAAAAGTGAAGCAGTACCCGATGAGAGAGGTTCCCCCTGTATGGAGAGAGGAAGTTGTGGCTAATGTTAATCAGGGTATTCAGGGAGTACCGGCTCATTTTCAGCGAGTTTGGGTACATGTTCCTTGGAAGAGAGCTGAAGTTCTGGATCTTAAGCAGACTTTGCCTGACCCCCGTAAAAATCCTGCAGGTTATTATAAGGAGTTGTCCCAGACAGTTGATGCATGTGTGATGAATTTAGCTGACATAGATATGTTGTTGGGGAATGTAGTCCCTCAACCTTTGTGAGCGAAGATCCGTCACGAGGATAATGCAGTAGAATTAGGAGATACGTGGGTTAATATTACTGCTGCAGATGGTCGGCAGGTAGGAGGTGCCAAACCTGAGCCTTTAGTTGCAGAACTACCTGGTAGGAATATAGCTTTAATGAAGACTTTGATGCCTCCTATGCGAGTGAATTGGGATAAGTTAGCAGCATGTAAGCAGAAGAAAGACGAGAGTGTGTCCGATTTCTTCACTAGATTTGAGGAAACATTCATCGACCATAGTGGTCAGGATATGAGTACAGAAGGTGGTCAGCGGTTGTTTGTGGGTAAGTTTGTCTATAATTTGCTCCCCGAGCTTTGTAATAAGTTAAAGGACTCTGAGAGTTCATGGGCTGTTTCTTCTTCGGCCCAGATATTGGCTACTGTACAATATTATGAGAAAAGAGATAAAGATGAGAAAGATAAAGCAGAGAAGAAGACTAAAGAATTAAAAATGAAGGTTCTTTTACAGCAGGCATATCCGCCTTGCACTAATCACCGTCAGTTCCAGCAACCTTCCCAGTTTCAGCAACCTCCACAGTTTCAGAGATTGTTGCGAAGCCCGAGTCCTTTCCTCAGCGACTTCCGATAGGCCCTAATCAGTGTGCTTATTGTAGAGAGGAAGGTCACTTCAAGCATAGTTGTCCGATTCTGTTACAACGTGCGAATGGTACGTCTGGTGTGAGAGGTCGTTGTGTCAAGCAAGTATCCAGTGGTAGGGGAACTGGTGTGTTCCCCCAGAATGGACATTCCTTTCCCCCTCAGAATTCTATGAATTGTTTTGATCAACATAATGTTCCGTCTGGTCAGTCTGCTCAATATCACGCTGATAATTATTATGTTGAAAGTGAGAATGTTGATTTTAATGATAACTAGGACAGCCATAGACAAAGAGAGGGAGTAGTGTCAGTTCCAGTAGACCAGAGTGGACCTTATGTTGAAGTGTCAGGTGTTGACCATTTTTTATTTTTAAAGGACTCAGGTTCCCTAGCACAGAACCTTGGTAGTCCGTCCACTTTGTTTTTAATCCAATGCAGGTTGGCCATTATTAAAGATTTTTGTAAAGGCTACAATCTCGCATTTTTTAAATTCTGCACACATAGTTATAATCACATTCTAATTTGGGCACTGTTGCACTCACCACATCCCGCTCCGCTGTAATCAGGCGTTGTAGCACGCTGGGGGGGGTATTGGGCCACCCCAGCGGGGACCCAATGATGAAGCATGTCACCAACTAGTGGTGAGTGAGGGTCCTTCACAAAAAAGAAAGATATTTCCTTCCCTCCTGCTAAATACTTGGGATATTAATTCCCTTGGGAGGTGTCCTCCTCAAAGGGGGTTTTGGTTCCTTAAGGGGAGATAGAGATAAGTACTTCATGCTTGTGCATTTGGGTGTGTGTATGACGTTTTGTGCACACATTTATACGTACAGTATAGAGACACAAAAATAGACACCACAATATTAATTCTTATGAGCACATTTTGTTTAAGCAGCTTTTCACGTAGTCACTCCTCTGTTGTTGTTTATGAAGTGTCAGGTGTGTCAGAACCTTTTCTTTTGGATACTGGTGCGGCAAAGAGTTCTATCATACACTCTAACTCCCTGGCGCACCTTTGTCTAGCTTGACGAATGTTTCGGTAGGATTTTCTGGCGCCCAGTTCATAACCCGGATTCTTGTCCTTTGTCTCTTTCTATTGGGCCTTGTGAATTGGTAGCACCTCTTATTCTAACGACAGGTTGTGGTGAGAATCTGTTGGGTTTGGACTTGTTGAAGAGATTGCAAGCAACATTGTATTGTTCTCCTTTGGGAGTACATCTTACGTTGGGTGAGAAAGTGATTTCTCCGATGTATTTGTCTAAAGATCCGCTTCCACTGGAATTGCGTTCTCTCCCTGATACTCTCTGGGCTACGGGTCCAAATGATGTTGGTCTTTTGCAGATTCCTCTATACATTGTTACCCTCAAGGCGAATGCTAAGTTACCTCACATTCCTCAATACCGAATCTCTAGTGATGGCGAAAGAGCTCTTTTAGCGATTATCTATGATTTGGTTGAGAAAGATGTGATTGAAGAAACGAGAGGTAATGTGTGTAACAGTCCTGTTTTGCCTGTTCTTAAATGTACTGACTCTTCCCAGCCACCTGTGTATTGGTTTGTGATCGACCTTCAAGAGGTCAAGAAGATTGTTGTGCCACAGTTTCCTGTTGTCCCGGACATTACTGCTTTATTGACTATGATCCCTGCCTCAGCTGCTTGGTTTTCTGTTATCGATCTGAAGAATGCTTTCTTTAGTATTCCAATTGCTGAAGAGAGTAGAGATATTTTTGGCTTCTCTTTAGGAGGCCGAAGCTTCCAGTTTAAGCGTGCTCCTCAAGGTTATTGTGAGAGTCCATCCATCTATAGTCAAGCGTTGAAAACTCAGCTTGATACTTTTGTTTTGCCTTCTGGTGCGACTCTTACCCAGTACGTGGATGATTTGTTGGTTGCTGCTGCTGATGAGATTTGTAAAGAAGTTACTCTTTCTTTGTTGCGACATTTGTCTGACCTCCATCATAAAGTGTCACTTTCAAAGTTGCAATATTGTCGCCAAGAAGTGACCTACTAAGGTCATCTCTTGTCGAAGGAGGGAAGACGATTGACTCCAGAACGTATACAAGCGATTGCGCAAATGACTGTACCATCCACACAGAGAGAAGTGCGTACTTTCTTGGGTATCACCTCGTATTGTAGACAGTGGATTCCGAATTTTTCTTTATTGGCGAAACCTCTGTTGGCACTTACTCTTAAGGATACACCGAATTCTCTTCCTTGGTCTGACGAATGTCAGAGACGTTTTTCTGAATTGCGTGATGCGTTGTGTTCTGCTCCAGTGTTGGGTATTCCCGACTACAGTAAGCCTTTTACACTTTACGTGCACGAGAGAGAGGGTTGTGCGCTGTCAGTGTTGACACAACAGTTTGGAGACAAGCAACGCCCATGTGCATATTTTTCAGCCACATTAGATCCAGTAGCTAGGGCGTTGCATAGTTGTTTAATAGCTACAGCGGCAGCGGCTGTTTCTATCCGACAGTCTGCTGGTCTGGTATTGGGTAATACATTGATTGTGATGGTCCCACATGCAGTGGATACCTTATTGAATAAAACGAAGACTGACCATCTTACTAGTGCGCGTTTGTCAGGTTATGAGTTGAGGCTTTTGGCTAGTCATTTGCACATAAAGCGGTGCAACACATTGAATCCAGCTACGTTGTTGCCGATTTCTGTAGAGACAGATGTTCAGGAACAGCATGATTGTTTTCTTCGGACAGAGGAGGATACAAAGGGTAGAATTGATCTGAAAGATACTCCTCTTTCGAATTCTGATGGTACCTTATGGGTAGATGGTTCATGCTTTATGCTTCCGAATGGCGATACGACTGCAGCGTATGCGGTTACGACTTTGCACACGATTGTTGAAACTGCACGTATTCCACAGAATTCAGCTCAAGCAGCAGAGTTGATTGCACTGACGAGAGCGTGTGTGTTGTCAAAAGCGAAAAGAGTGACTGTGTATACCGATAGCCAATATGCGTTTGGTGTTGCTCATAGTTTTGGATGTTTGTGGAGACAGATAGGATTTCTTACTTCTCATGGTACAAAAATTCAGCATGGACAATTAGAGAATAAACTTCTTGAGTCACTTACTTTGCCGACACAAGTTGCGATTGTGAAATGCAGTGCACATAAGAAGGTTACAGATGATGTTGGTCGTGGTAATGCGTTTGCGGATGAAGTAGCGAGAGAAACGACGAAAGATGTAACGAGTTGAATGTATGTTGCAGGCCCTGCTAGATGGGTCACGGAAGGAACAATGTGTGAAGATACAATAGAGAGTGTGAAATCGATTCAGGCGGAAGCTACTGAGAAAGAATTGAGTGTGTGGAGAGAGACTACGGGAATGTTGGATTTGATTGGCTGTTGGATTGAGTTGTCAGAACACCAGCGATGGTTGTTGCCTGATGCGTATGTGCTTCCAGTGGTTACGATGGCACATGGATTGGCTCACATCAGTTCGAAAGGGATATGTAAGTTGTTGGCTCCAGTATGGCAGAATGCTGGAATTCCTAAATATGCTGAGAATCTGGTTAAAAACTTCATGATTTGCTTGATGCATAATCCTGGCAAGGGAACCCCAACTCCAGCAGGTCATTTTGCTCCTCCAACGTATCCGTTTGAGGTTCTACAGTTGGACTTTATTCACATGGAAAGATGCAACAACCTAAAGTATGTCCTTGTGGTTGTTTGCACCTTTTCAAGATGGATAGAGGCTTACCCCCTTAAGGATAATACTGCCTTATCTACAGCCAAGGTTTTGTTGAAGGAGTTTTTCCCTAGGTTTGGCTTCCCGAGAATGGTATGGAGTGACAACGGAAGTGAATTTGTGGGTCAAATTATGAAGAAAGTGTGTGCGGGTTTGGGAATCAGGCAGAAATTTCATGCTGCGAATCACCCCCCGTCAGCTGGTTTGGTTGAATGCTACAATGGCACTCTTAAGCTTAAATTGGCTAAGATACAAGCAAGCTCTGGCCTTGCATGGCCCGATGCTTTGCCATTGGCACTTTTGTCCACAAGAACGACAGTACATTCTTGTGTGGGACTTAACCCATACGAAATTGTCTTTGGTCGCCCGGCGAATGTTTGGGGTGTGCCGAGGCCAAATAAATATAGTGATATTGAGTACCATATGTTGATTGATTATTTACATGATTTGAATGCTAAATTGCGTGTCCTTCACCAACAGGTGCACAATACCTTACCTTCAGCCTCTGTGGATGCAGGTCACTTGATTCAACCTGGTGATTGGATACTGATCAAGAATTTCTAGAGGACGAAGAATCTCGAGCCGAAGTGGTTTGGTCCAGTCCAAGCTCTACTAGCGACTCAAACTACTGTTAAAGTCTTTGGCAAGAAGAATTGGGTGCATGCCACCCACTGTCAGAAGATTCCACTGCCCCTGCCATATGACCGGTGGACTAGAGATGGTATTGCCAATTCAGAAAGCGAGAGAGTTGTGGAATGTGTCCCCTTTAGTGATGCGCTTTTGAAATGGACTCAGTCGGAACGTGCGGATGACAAAGTTTTACAAGAAGCTGTGCCACCGCTTTTGAGACTTGATACTACACATCCAGAGACACTTTTTTACAGGATCAGACTGTGTCTGGTAAAGAACGCTATAACCTACGAACTAAAACAGACAAATAAAGCTTACATTTTTTGTGAATTATACTCTTTCAGACAGAAGACTTTTTTGTCTTTTTCTTTTTCGAACCACCACAGCTGCAGGGTCACGGTACAAGTTCTTAAGGGGTGACCCGCGTATTGACGAAAGGTCTGCGGTTCTAGGGATGTCTAGAATGCCTGGACGCACACTTAAGTGAAGAAGGAAAATTGCAGTGGGCAGCACGTTAGAGGATGGAGTCTTTTGTAACTGATAGAGTTGTTGAGATAATAGATTTTAAGATGAGATTATGTACATTAGTTCGTAACAAATGTTTTATTATATTGTGTTCTTTTGTGTTTTTAAGTATCACATTAGCTTGTGTGGGTTGGATTGTATATGCTACAGCACTGGTATCTGCACCCACCACCCAGCCTATGCTTTCTTCTACTACTGTTTCTTTGCACCAATTCTATACGTTGCCTGAACATGAACAGACAAGGAGATCAGAATTTGTTAACAACTCATTTATACAGCTGTTGCATCAGCATCAGTTGATAGTCAATACTACAAACTGTTGGGTATAAGGTCTTATGCCTCATACGACAGATAGAGGTATGCCATATCTGGTTTTGCCTTTTTCTTCCGATGGGTCTGTATGGGCTTTTCAGACTATGTTCATGTACGCGAATGAGGTATATCCTTTGCGTTCCATGAGAGATAATCTGAGCAATAGTGCCTTGATAAAGGGAATAGTAGATATGATCCGAGATATTGATGCATACAATGCTATCCCTAAGGATGAGGCACAGGCTTATATTGGTTGGAATGACACTGGATATAGCACTAGTTTGACAGAGAAGGAGAGGTGAAAAAGGTCTCCCCCGATTTGGATCGTACGCCATAGAGGCCACTTTTGTTTACGAGGTAATGGTCGAAATCCGAGAGCTCAGCTAGGTGAGAGTGTATGTGCTCAAACCTATGTTTACGCATCTCAGACTTCTCCTCCGTTTGTGCCAGCTAAAGGTACATATTTTGTTTGTTACGATAGAGCCTACACATGGTTGCCACCTGATTTCTTTCAGGCACATGGTATGTGGAGTTTTTGCTTCCCCCTACATATACAGCTGCTATGGATTATCACAAAACAAGATATGTTAGAGGTGTCTTCGATCAGGAAGATACTGCAGCACAGGAAGTAGGAGATTTTTTCAAGAGTTTCCTACCCTTTTGGGGTCCTATGGCCAATAGCATGAACATACGACAGCTTACAACAGTGGTGGAGGCCACCATAAATGAGACTGCAGGTGCCCACAGTAATATTACAGTGGAGCTTCAAGCTGAACGTCTTATGACATTGCAGAATCGTATTGCGTTAGATGTCATACTTGCAGATCGAGGAGGGGTATGTAAATTGATATAATCCAGTTGCTGTGTTTATATACCAGATAATGCCCCTACAGTATACCAAGCCATCTCTAAATTGCATAAGGTTTCTTAGTCTATCCATGTAGACGAAGGAAACTGGTCATTGATTAGATGGTTTTGGGGACTACTGTCCAAATGGGGATGGAAAGTTCTGATTTTCCCTGGTATGGTTTTAGCTATTCTCTTGTTGTCTTTGCATCCAGTGTGCTCCCGCCATTTGTAGTCTTTGTGCAACTACGTGTGTGCGGAGACCTGTCTCTAGAGAAGTAGAAAGTAATAGTATGATGCTCCAACAACACCTTGATGGTCTGATGAAGATTGATATAGACCTAGATTCAGATTAACGTGAGTTTAGGTTATTGCCTACGTAATGGCAAAAGGAGGGTCTGTGGTTCTGTGAAAACGGACCTTGTCTCGTAAGGTTATGGTTTTGTCACGATTTTGGTGATGTTGAACCGTATTTAGTGAGTTCGGCTAATATGGAGTGAATACGTCACGTTAACTAGCGAGTTCATTACTTATTTGGAGATTTTGTCTCGAACATGGGTTCCATTTTGTTTGAGTCTCCATTTTGTATTGCCATCACGCAGGCCGACGAGTGAGGTCGAACGAACGAAGCGGCCTGGCCTTCACGTATTGGTATACATTAACAGGGTCTTTCTTGACTTCGAGGTGAATTGCAAGGATCTGATTCCTTCACCTGAAACTGACCCTGCTGAGTCCATTTCCTGGTTTGATTCTTGTCTGAGATTGCCAATCACTGTTCAGGACATCATTAACTTTTACTCTCCTTACACATGCCTTATCTTGCTCGCTATCAGTCATTGTTTCCTTTTCTATGCTCTTTATTACATGCATTGTGCCTTTCAATTATGGGTTTGTACGGCTTGTGGAGATTGGATTTGGGACATTCCCAATGATTAACTTTGGGTTGGGATATTACAAACTGAGCTTTTTCGTCATGTGATACTTTGTTTGAGAATGTACCCCATTGGTTAGAATTTTGCGCAGTGGGTGTACATTAGAAATGTGAATATTGTGTATAAAAGGAGATGTCTTGCTCTACAAATTTGAGCAGTCTCCTGAAATATACCATGCTGTATTTTTAGGACCACTGTTACTGGCTGCAGCTAATAAACTTGGTCTCTGACGCCACCCAGAAGTATTCCGTGTCTCTGTATACCAAGACAGGTGAATCCGAAGACTTTGGGCATGCCCTGGCGCCGCCGGGTTCTAAAAGCCCAGTTCTTCACCTGGATCATTTCCAGAAAACCCATTGCCTCCGGATACAGGGCTGCTGCACCCCCAAAACAACCATGCTGGAGCTCAGAGAGCGAATGAGCAATAAATAAGCCTTTAAATGTTGTTTTAATCCTGACACATTTGCTGTGCATTCAAAAACAGAGGTCAAATGTCAGGCCATATCTTCTAGCAAATTGCAGCATGTTTTTTTAACATGCAGACATATATTTTCTTTTCTTACTCCAACTGAAAAGTGAGAGGATTTTGTAACGTGGACCATGTAAGCATATTGCTGGGATACATGGCGCGCGAAAGGAAAGGCTGTGATGTCAATTTTCTTCTAACAAATAACAAAATGTAAATACCTGTAAGTAATCTGCACAAATGTTTCAAAATATATCAACAGTTATGAAAGCACTAATGAAGTACATTTTTCTTGTAATTCTGAAGTGCGATGAGAACAAGGATTTTAACAGGATCAAATATAGATGAAGACACCTAAATGGTGACATGCAAGTGATAAATGTTTGATTAAAACTGATTCCTGCACCTCATTGTTTGTAAACTATAACGTTTTATCAGTAAAACGAAATATCTTTGCCATGCCATGCCTTTAGTGGCCATTCCAATGGAAAATATGGTGTTTGAAATTAAAGTTCGCTACCACACTTGGCTTTAAAAGTACATATGTGACAATGTAGTCCAAAATGCACATTTGAATGGACGTGGCTCATTTTGCTATACTTGTTCTTTGTGCGACTCATAGGTTTTTGGCAGTCTCAAAATAATATAACCCTGAAAATTGTTCCAGCTCCACTGAGCAACCCTCAATTTTTGTCCCTTTGAATGCAGCACAAGCCTGCATCTGCAACAAAAAGGAACATAACCGTACCTGCCTTGAGATGGAAAATACAGAGAATGATAATAGGCACAATTCTGAGCCAAATAAATTCAGGATAGAATTAAAATAGGGGCTGGATGGAGAGGTCGAATGAAATATCTGGAGAGATAAATGAAATACTAAAATGAAAGGAAAAACAGTGAAGGAGTAGAGAGAGAGAGAGAGAGAGAGAGAGAGAGAGGAGATGGAGGTAAATCCCAGAGCAGGGGGACAGAGATCTGAAGTTGAAGCAGGTCAGGTGTGAGCAGCTCAGACAGTTGTGGGGTTTTGTTTTCATAACGGCATTTAGTTTTTTCACTTACTTGTCGTAAGAACAAGGTGCAGATGCAAAGGAGAGGAATGAGTGAGCTACTTACATCTGATGTGGGCCACCGGAAAAACTATGAGAGAAGAGTGCCCGTCAGGAGTTTGGGAAGTAGAGACGTACAAGAGGGAACTCCATGGTTGATTTAGGGAAAGAGGAACAAATGGAGGGATCAATGGAGAACAAAAGTGAGATGAGATATCAGAAAGGAAGACGAACTAGGAGGGGTGAGGATATTGTTGAAAGAGAAAAAGAAGAAAATGAGAAGCAGGAATATAAAGTTGGCCCATGTTTACCTGAGAAATGTATACAGCGATTTCTTTGCTTGGAATTTTGGCTTTTCATAGTTTTGTATTTCAATGCAAAGTCTGCTCTGCATGTGTTGCATACAACTGACATGAGCCAACTTTAAATGCTTGAGTAAAGAGGAGACAAGAGAGGAAAAGGGAATAAGTCAGAGTCGTACAGGAGAAAGCAAGCAGGATCAAAACATAAGGGGACAAAATAGATGTCTGGCAAAGGCAGATAGAAGTGAGAGTGATAGGAAATGAATGAGCTATATGCAGAAGCAGGAGACTAATGGAAATAGTGAGGGAATGTGAAGGGGAAAGGGAAGCAGATAAGGAAAGAGAAAGTGATAGAGTCCACTCGAGAGAGGTCAGCTTCTTAAACACCTTATAACCTGGCCAGTCACAATAACCTTCCGTGTGCTACCTAAAAACAGAACTAATATCATCCATACCCTACATTTCCCATTTAAACCATACTTCACAGAGCCAGGGGTCCCTCAAGTCTATTTCATCTCACTCATGCTTTTCATCATATTGCATGAAGCCATTACAGGCACTGCTCGATGAATTTCACCACATTTGCAATATCAATGCATACTCCTTAAACTGGAAAGCCCCAAACACATTGGAAACTAACACATTTTCAGTTGCCTCGGAACCGATGATCAGTGGATGACATGGAGCAATCTCAAATTGAATGCTTCCAAAATGGAAATACTCACATGTGGTGATTGAAAAAATGATGACTCAATCGACGCCTGGCCTGCCGATCTCAAAACACTGCCTAAAGTATCCAAGGAAGTAGGAAACCTTAGAATTACCATGGACTAGAAGCTATCAATGAATGCAGAAGTGGACAAACTAGCAAGATTAAGCTTCATTACCATGAAAACTCTGTGGCGCATCTTTCCCACCTAGGATTCCCACACAAGGTCCAGGCTACTATCTCTCTTGTTCTGTCTAAACTTGATTGCAACAATAGCCTCTACCATGGATCATCTTTAGCAACTATGAAAAGACTACAACAGATTCAGAACCCTGCTGCCAGGCTCCTCTTTCATATAAAGCCACACACCCACATCTCCCCTGCCTTGAAGGCCCTACATTGGTTACCGGTTGCCAGGAAATCCACATTCAAGCTGCTTGCATCACCTGCAAAGTGATACATGGAACAGGGTTGCTCTTCATCAGGAATAAAATACCAAATACGTACAACAATGCAAACTCCGCTCTAAATTGGCACCAAGCCTCTACTCCCTCCATACAAGAATAAACCCATAGGTTGCACATCCTTGTTCAAGCAGCCAAACTAAGGAACTCTTTACCCCCAAACATAGGATCCACAGATAACTACCTAATTTTCAGAAGACTACTCAAGAGTTGGCTCTTCGCCACATAACCATCATGCTCCAACTTAAATATACAGCATATTCCTGTGTACATAAGCATTTATTTGGATTATATATGTGTACCTAGATATGTGTATTTCTTTGTATAAGTGTTTATAATATTTATATTTATATATGTGTACCTAGATATGTGTATTTCTTTGTATAAGTGTTTATAATATTTATATGTATATATGTGTACCTAGATATGTGTATTTCTTTGTATAAGTGTTTATAATATTTATTTTTTATAAATATATAGATATTCCTTAGGTCTGTTTAAAAAATGTACATATTACTTATGGTTATATTATTCTACATTTAATACGTATATGGGTCACTGCATAAATAAGTACATTTTTATCATAACAATTTATCTACAATTGCTTCACTGTTAAATGACAAAAAATATATATCATATTAATATTAAAAACAAATAAATTAGCTGAAAGTACAGCAACACTTTAAAGTCTGAGTTTAATAAATACAACTTAAATCTACATATATAACCTTCCTTATTCATATATACCTTCCATGTACTTATGCATCCTTATATTTCTTGCTTTACTCATCATACAGCATCTCAATTTCACTACCCTATATCTCACAGTATATCTCTCTCAATATATCCTCTACCTACACTCTCTGACTCATTTTACTACTCTCTCAAATGCACTAACCTATTTCTCACCCTAAACCTCACTCAATATACCCTCTACCTCCACTCTCTAATTCATCCCAAACACCATTCTACTACTATGATCCCAAAAAAATTTCTTTCTTGACTCTTCCCTACTCTACTCCTCCTTGCATCATCTTAAACCTGTTTTACTATTCAGCTCTACCAAACAAGCCTTTCTTAATCCTTCCCTCTGACTCTTCCCCACCTCCCTTTTACCCATCCCAAACCTCCTCCTACAGATATGAACTCCAAATAAACCCTTTTGAGACCCTTTCCTCTTCTATCCCTCCACTATCCTTTTTCATTCCAAATAACAGACTCACATGTCCACCGCTCAAATTTATTTCATATTTACCTGTACTAATTCCCCACTAATCCTTTTTGTGATCCGGGTGTGTGTGCTACTCACCAAAATGCGATTTGATGCTTCGTCAGGGGTAGTACGAGCTATATAAATGCAATTACAACACAATAACTTAACCTTATGGTCATCTCACACAACATGGGCATACTTACCACATCGGATCAAAAAGCAAAGGCGACACGTGCAAAAGGCAATGATTGCTGCCCATGTAGACAAGGGCTTCAAAGCCCAACGTAAGCCTTATATAGATGCTACAATACAATACAAGTGTATGTAGCAGAGGGAGGGGCAGTAGTGCACTAATCTGATTCAGCCTATACAAGAGGTGATACATTGCTAGCCACGCTTGGCACTGTATAGACCCGGGTGCTATGGAACCACTGCAAAGAACATGGCTCCTGCATGACACCAGGAGAGATATATAGTTTGTTTTCACACTTTTAGGAGCTTTTTTTATAGAATGGATGTAAAGGTTCCACCTAAGCTTCCCTGTGTAAGGCAATGACTTCATCACAATGTGCTCCTGTAAAAAATGTGAAATACCTGTAGGCTGGTGTGTAAACAGTGGGCCATATAGAACGGAAACTGATATGTGCAGCACAGCTAACCACAGCGGCTATCTTAATGGAGTATAAAAAACAACCTATTTTTTGAGAGAAGATGGCAAAGCAGAGCAAACTAACACTTTCAAAGGTGTTTTCTGGTTACTGTCTGCCTGGAACTCATCAACCTATCCTCATCATCTGCAGTGTCCCCACAATCATGGAAACACGTGAAAGTAATTCCACAATTGAAAAAGCCATCTCTATATGCTTCTAGCCCAGAGTACTACCGCCCAATTTCTCTGCTCCCTTTTTTAGCTAAAATCACAGAATCCCATGTGAACACCATTCTGACCCAGTACCTTGAATCCTGTTCCATACTAGAGTCCTCTCAAAATGGATTTAGGCCTGGTCACAGTACTGTGTCAGCTCTATTGGTGGTCACTAAGCAGCTCAGAGCATCTCTAGATGAAGGCAGAACCTCAGCACTTATTCTACTTGATCTCAGTGCCGCTTTTGACACAATCTCCCACAAGATCGTGCTTTTTCGGCTGCGGGGTAATCAGTTTCACCAAAAAAGCCCTTGCCTGGTTCACATAATTTCTAACTAGCAGGTCCTTTCAAGTTATCACCCCCCCTTTCACTACCACAGTCATTCCCTTTGCTGTGGTGTTCCTCTGGGTTCACCATTGAGCCCTATCCTGTTCAATGTTTACATTCTTCTGGCCAAAGCCTGTAACATCTCTTTGGTGTCATATGCGGATGACACGCAGATGATACTCTCTTTTACTAAGGATCCGAGCCAGGATGCTGCTAAATTTCAGTAGGACCTGACTGTCATCTCCGTGTGGATGGAGGCAAACTGCCTCCAACTGAACTCCACTAAATCTGAGATCCTCCCACTAGGTAGAGACTCGTCTTTGGGGCAGTAATTGTTGGCCTTCGAAGCGTGGTGCTCCCACTCTGCCGAAAACTGTTGTAAAAAATCTATTTGGGTAGATAGCGCTCCTACCTGCGAAGATCACACCAAGTCTTTTGCAGGTACCTGTTTTGGCTTGCTGTGCTGCCTCAAACCCATATTGGTTTTTTTTGTACCCCCACACTTGCCAGCTGATTGTTCAAGCCATTGTTTTAGCCAGGTTGGACTATTAGAATGGTCTGATCCTTGGCTCCAATAAATCCATGATTAAAAGGCTGCAGCTCACTCTAAACGTGGCAGTCCCACACTTTTTGCCCTGCCTAGGCACTGCTCTGCCTCCAGCCTTTTGCATCACCCTCATTGGCTACAGATAGAGCAAATAATTTATTTTAAAACCCTTTGCTCTGCCCACAAAATTCTTGCAGGTTCTGGCCCAGCAATATTGAGTGATATTTACCGTCCCTGCATCTTGACACGTGCTTTACGCTCAGCCGACGACCACCTGGCATAAGTCCCTTGGCTTATATAGAACCAGATTGGGAGGGCATTCATTTAAGGTGCTGGCACTGGACCTCTGGAATTCTCTGCCTCATTCCATCAGAAGCATTTCTAACCTTCTAGCCTTCTGAAAGGCAGTGAAGACCTGCCTCTTTCGCTGATCTGTAGCTTCTTTTCACATCCTCTATTCGGGGTAGCTATGCGCTTTACAAATCCTATAACATAACTCTTTTTATTGCTAGAGAATCAAGTGAGTAGTGTCAAAATTCGATGTAGGGACTATAGGCTTCAATTATACTTCTCAGTCTTTACTGCCTAAAACCAGGGCCACTGGAAGTATGCAATTCCACAGCTGCAGCTATAATTTTGGATGGGCTGCATTTGCCACATAATCCATCATATGCTGCTAATCTACTGATTTTAACAAACAAAAAATGTGTTTCTAGCTCAAATGCATACAACACATACCGAGCACAGGGAGGCTTTTTGCAAAGGTTGACTGGTCCAACCTTCAGTTGCATATTGTTATATTTGGGTGTTATATTGGTACTAATTACGGTGAACTCTTTTCTCAGACACTTTTACTGGGTGTAAAATGACAAATAATGTAGTAATACTATCACAAATTGTACCGCATTATGCGCATAATTTGCCTTTATTGCTTCATAATTTAGTCAATCCTGCAGCACAATTTGGTCCTCCTCTGCTGCATAATTCCAGAGGCCTTGCCTAAAACACAAACGAGGCAGCCAATGAAAACATTGCCATTAAAAAAGCTAGGTTTCCCAGGAACACTTTCAGCCCCTGTCATGGATCCTCCATCAATCAAGCTGCCTTCATTCCCATAAGTAAGAGACATCCCTTCTCTTTCTTTGCTGATCTGCGGTGGAGATAAGTACTATTTTATGTTCATGTTTCAAAACATCTTTATTGTGCTTTATTTTTACAGTGATTGATTTTCACTTAATGTTGTGAGCATAGTGAATGCTTCGCTTGTCCTCCTGCATACCTTCTGGGGTTCTTTTTTGTAATGTTTTTTATTCAACATGCTCTGGGCTCTGTGATAGTGGGCCACTGCCAGACACGGCTTTGGCTAGTGAGGCGGGAGTCGGGGAGCGATCACTGCATCTCGTCAGTTGATTCTGCGACTGCAGTCCTCTTCTTTCTTTATCAAGCCACAGCAGGCATGCATTGTCTTGCCTGCATTCTTTGAATGCTTTGGGCTATGAAGTGGCCTGCTGCAGTAACAATTTGGCAACCCAGCAACACTATTCAGACCTGCCACTCATCGGTACCACCGTGTGACACACAATATCGGCTCCCGTCACACAGTCACCCGTTGAGGAACTGATATCACATGGTGGCAGAGAAAATTATGTGAAAACCACTGTAAATAGTGCATTTCCAGCTCGTTTTCCGAGGCTTTGAAATGACAACGTCAATTAAGGGGTGTGAAAACACCCCAGGTTATTGGCATGAGCCTCACCAAGCTTTTTTCTTTGGAGGAGAAGCGGGCTTGGGGGCAGGGAGGGAGCAAAAGTGCATTTTTGGTTTGTCTTGCATGAGTGCCCTCCTCCAAGGCCCCACCCCCTCTTCACACTGTGAGATTTTTGTTCAAGTTGGCAGGTCTGAATATAGTTTATGTTTTCTGCCACAGGATACAGGCAACTGTCCCCACCGATGCTCCAAGGAGGCAGAGTCCTCTTGGGGATGTAAAATCAGATGAGGACTAGGTCCTAGGAGATACAGGCCATTCTCTCCATATGTAGGCCCATACATATTGCATTATATTGGGCACTACCAGAGAGTTCCTTTGGAGTGCATGGTACAGCACCAAGCCTTTGACAATGAGTGTGATGAGTGCTATGAAATCCCAGAGAGTTTGTTGGAAGACGAGCTAGTGGAGGCCCTGGACAACTTGATCCAGCAGTCAGTGAATAGGGCCCAGCAGTGGGGCTACAACCATTTACTAAGCGCTTAAACCATTTACTAAGCGTTTAAACCATTATTTCCAAAGCCACTCGGGAGAAGAGAACTCGAGATCCTATCCCAGCCAAAACACCCGACGATAGCAAGCTAAGCATGGGCGAATTTTGCGAATCTGGCGTTGGCGAATTTGCGTATTTGCAAACTCGCAATCCGCAAAATCCGCGAATTCTCGCGAATTTGCGGATTTTTTTGGGGGGGGGTTCGCAAGGGTTTCTACCAGTTCGCAAGGGTTTTGTACCAGTTCGCAATTGCGAACTTACTTGTCGGCTCGCAACGGTCGTGACTATGTTGTTTCTACATCTGGTTCATCATCACAGGTTCCCAGCACCGTCTGTTTCACCACTGCCACCCTCTGTTTCACCCATGCCACCCTCTGGTACATCAATGCCACCCTCTGGTTCATCAAGACTGTAGATTATGGGGGGGAAAAGCAAGCACACCTGCCCTGCTTCAACTGACATGAATTAATTTGGGGTTGGTTTATTAATGTGTCACTGTTTTAAAATTCCAGTCTGGCACCTGCTTCCATATCTGTAATTTGCTTTATGTTGCAGTGCAATTTTCTTTTCCAGGACCTTTGTGGCCTACTTGTAGCTATTCTATGAGCCTGCTGTGAGGGTCAGAGCAGGGTCATACAATTGTTGCAACTAGCAACTGAACTCTGGAGGGGCCCCAGTCAGGAAGCACTACAGGGAATGGTTACTAATGATGAGTTTGAACTTTTGCACCTGCTGATTGCTTTCAGTTTTCCAAAACTCGTTTTTCTGCAATTTCGCGGGATTCGCGGGGCGCGAACTTGCGCGAGATTGAATTCGGAAGCCGCAAATTCGTGCGAATATGCGATTTGTTTTTTTGCGGTGTGTTAGTTCGCAAGGTTTTGTGCGTTTTAGCGAGCCGCTTGTAGCGCAACGGCGCGAAGTTACCCTTGCGGTCATTCACGGGCGCGGCCATCTTGTTTGCATGACGTATTTCCGTTTCCGGGCGCGATGTGTAATCTCGCAAAGTGTGCGGCTCGCTAGTACAATTTCGCGAGTGATCGCAAGGAAAATCTCGCGCAAACTTATCCACGCGGTCGTGAACGGGCCCGGCCATCTTGTTTCTCATTCATTGCTATGGTTCTGGGCATGCTTTTTGTATCCTCTCTAAATCTCTGCCATCCTTTGCTTGTTTGAAGTTTGTTTTGATCTATTTTACTTATTATCTATCCCTCTATTTTTCTAGCCCTATATTTTTGTGTTTTCTGCTACTTTTGGTTAATTTAAAACTACTTTTTTAAACTCTTTTCTTTTCTTTTCTTCCCTATTCTATTTTCTTTATTATTTAGCTTCCTTTCCGCCCAGACCATGGTAAAGGGAACTGGGAAGCATCCCGAGAAGGGGAAGGGTCCCGCACCCCGTGCCCGGCTCCCGTGCGGGCGTTTGAGGGGGGAGCAGGTCGCACCCCGGGAGATCTTCAGCCCGGAGGAGGTGGCCGCACTAATTTTTTATGTTCAGCGCCGCCTCCCCAGGACCATCATGGCAGGCGCCAAGATCAGTAGCAGGTACGGGATCCGGGAGCGCCGGAAGCGGTGGGAGAAGGTGTGCCGGGCCATGTACCACCACTCTCGGGTCCGGCGCACCTACAACCAGGCCACCCACCGCTGGACGGATGTCCTGGGCCGTGAAAGCGATCTGCTCGACCTGCTTGGCCTTGAGATCCCCGGGCTTGGTGAGTAGTAGTAGCTATTTCTTTACTACTCTGTTTTCTCCTGCTCTGTGTGTTATTATATTGCAATTTTTTGTTTTTTACCAAGAGCAATAATGCTGCTCATTATATTGTAGGTAAATTATATTTCAAAATCTTCTGTACATTTCAGGTGCACTGCTCTCCTTCTCAGTAGTGTTGCTACTATGCTTATTTTTTTTCGAATTTGTGTTCATTTCATTGGCCTGTGAAATTATGTATGAGTGTAGTTTAAAGAACTGCGTAATGCTAGACACTAAGGTTCAGATTTTTAATTACCGGTGCATCCCTGCAAAGTAGCAGGGATGCGCCAGTAATTGTGCGCCACGCCACCATCACCCATTGTGTGCCGTATTTACAATGCGGCGCACCATGGGCCCAAAACGTCACCAAAGCGTTACGCATCTGTGCCGTAAAGGCGGCGCATTGCTGGAGTTGCGTCGCAACGATGGCGCTGCTCCATCAATGCTCTGGGGTGCCCTATCTACCCAATGCTGCGTCAAACCGTACGTCTGCTTCAAGCAGGCGCAGGGTTTGAGTCACGCATCATTGTCCTTAAAGTGACTGATTGAAATCTTGTAGATTTCCCTCAGCCACTTTTAGGATGCGTTCCTGCGCAGGAAAGCCCTACCTTGCTCCGGAACGCCCCCTGATGGCGCAGGGCTTTACAACGTGATGCATCTCCCATATGCGTCACGTTGTTAATATGCGCCGCACCATTGCGCCTCTTTTGTTCTGCCACTGCACCACAAAAGTCACGCAACAATGGAGCAAAAGAGCCGCAAGGGGCTTCTAAATCAGCCCCTACAGACTCAAGTCCAGTCCTTCCTTTGTACACATGGCGATAAGAAGAAATAGTGGTGGTGGATTGATAGTTTGAGTATTTTAATGACTGGTTAATGTAGTAGGAAACTTTAGTGTTGTCGCTGATCTGCAATCACGATGGACTTTGTCTGTCACTTCGCGTGCTGCGGACTGCTGCCTGCCAATCCTAGGCAAACCTTTTTAGTACTTTGTTACATAAGAACTTTCCAAGTCGACGGTCCGCAAATCAAGCAATACTAATAACGTAGTAACAATAGAACAACAATGCCCCTGCACTATACAAGTATGTAAAACATTAAAGTAATGACATTTGTAGCAAATGATGATCAGTTAGTATACATCCACACTTCCGGAGTGACTTTATGAGGATCAATTAATCCAGGTTCAGGTACAAGAGTTCCGAAAAAGAAAGAGAAATGTTCTGTTCTTGGTGTTAGATAATTGGTTTATTGTTCCTTTGTTAATGCCAACACGTGTTTCATCGCAGGGAACCTACTGCGAATCTTCAGGGCTTTGCGAGGAAAGTATGACAAAAAATATCAGATTAGTACGAAATGTCCGTGTCTTGACAAGATTCTTGTTAGTTGATTCGAGTCTATCGAGGTCTGTAGCACGCTGCCTGCGTGATTAAGGGATCTTATTTAGTTTAGGTGTATATCAAAAACCGGGAGGAGTTGACGAGAAAATACGAGGTGTCTTGGTTAAGACATGGATTCCTTGACAGCCGGGTACACCTTATTAGTGCTGAACTCCCTCTTGTGGTTCCCGGTGCCGTTTTCCAATGACGGACCGTCATTGGAAAACGGCACCGGGAACCACAAGAGGGAGTTCAGCACTAATAAGGTGTACCCGCCTGTCAAGGAATCCATGTCTTAACCAAGACACCTCGTATTTTCTCGTCAACTCCTCCCGGTTTTTGATATACACCTAAACTAAATAAGATCCCTTAATCACGCAGGCAGCGTGCTACAGACCTCGATAGACTCGAATCAACTAACAAGAATCTTGTCCAGACACGGACATTTCGTACTAATCTGATATTTTTTGTCATACTTTCCTCGCAAAGCCCTGAAGATTCGCAGTAGGTTCCCTGCGATGAAACACGTGTTGGCATTAACAAAGGAACAATAAACCAATTATCTAACACCAAGAACAGAACATTTCTCTTTCTTTTTCGGAACTCTTGTACCTGAACCTGGATTAATTGATCCTCATAAAGTCACTCCGGAAGTGTGGATGTATACTAACTGATCATCATTTGCTACAAATGTCATTACTTTAATGTTTTACATACTTGTATAGTGCAGGGGCATTGTTGTTCTATTGTTACTTGTGTGGATCTTCTTGGTCCAACTTTGGGCGGTTTTGTGAGATTACCGCTCGCCCTTTTGCCTGTACCTACCAATTTACGGTGCTCTCTACCGTGCGGACACACGGGTGTGCGCCCAATTTCCCTGGTTGAAGTTCAAAATCTCCTTGTCGTTTACTAATAACGTAGTAGACCACATGAGATCGGTCAATATATCCTGTGGAATAGTTGTCTATTTGCTATTTCGCAAAAATATTTTGTTATTGTTCTTTTGAAATGTTTGATTTGGTTGACAAATATCATCCATGTTTTCTAGTCTTTCTTTCATTCATGTTGTACATCAGCTCCCCCAGGGGCAAGAGGACACAGGAGGAGGAGGAGGGTGCTGTTCAGGATGCAGGCTAGGATCGGGCAGGCGAGGGCTCCTTTGCTGGCCCCAGTAAGTTTTAATTTTAATATAGAGTACCTATTCTTTTCTAAATCGTCTTTGATCTTCTTGTAGACTGGATCTAAATTCTTATCCTGCCTCGACTATGACTCCCTGTGGTATTACTAGATTATTCTTATTAGTCTGTCTCTGTAAGATTGCACATTTGGCAATTCCATTGGACTCCCATTCTAGTCAGCAATAGCTCTATGCACTGAGTGCAGTCCTCTGGGATTGTCCATAATGTCTTTTCAAGTCTTCTAAATGTTTATGCTTTGACAATTGCCAACAATAAAAAGGTGAATGACCACCAAGAAAGAATAAGATACTACTTTACTTTTGGTTTGGATGGGAGGACAATCCATTCTACTACTGTTGCAGGGACAAATCTGCACACACAGAACTATGGACACTAAATATTGCATTGCTTAGCTTATCAATTATAATAGGCGCTGTTAGACTTTCCACATACCTCAGTGATAACAGACTTTGTAGTTGAACCCCCAATCTCCTTACTGACTAGATAGTGTGGCAGAGTCATTTAGCTCCCAAAGTCACCGATGATTGATCCCAATGATGATTAGATTATCCAACGCAGGACAAGAGTACGAAGTCAGAGTCAAGAAGTGTCAGAGGCACGGACTCATGCTTGCAAAAATTCCAAAACCTTTAGCTCATCCACTCTAGTCTGGAGGACCAAAAGCCACAGAGTCTATTTAAGTTTAAAAGCTTTAATAAAAGTAAACACATTTATTAAAATCAAGTTTGTCATAAAACTAAACGTTTACCTGAAAATGGAAAAGTGCTTAGTGCTGACGATTAATTGGACACATTTCTTGTGGTCGAGCCGAGCTCTCACCTGGTTTGAACTTGATCCTGCTCGTGTTCTTAGAAGTCAAGCTTCTGTCTGTTAGGAGAAAAAGTGGTGCGTGTTAAAAATAAAAAGCAAGCATTCATCAGTTGTGCCAAAAAGTGCAGCAAACAACAGCCTTCCCTGGAAAAAGGGACATTTTTACTTTAGAGTAGACAGTCACAAATTATTACATTGTATTCTGTTTTTTTCACATTTCTTTATTCCTCCTAGACCAAATATTATATAGTAGTGAGTGGTGTATTCTAACATTCTTAAATGTACTTTGTAGGTGGAACATCTGGTGGCGGGGCCAGCGCGGGGTGGTGGTATTGGACGAGGGGAACAACTCTGGGGAGGAGGCGGTGCAAGTGCCAGACGACACCAATGTGCCTTTGAGGGTTAACACGGTGGTGGCGGGCAGAGGTAAGCTATATATTCCTTACTTATTGAGATTGAAGACTGAAGAGTGTGCTTTCTGCACGGGTGTATTATAAATCAACCAGGTAGTAGCCTCCTCTAAATGTATTTCGACTTAGCTGTGAAGTTTTCGGCGAGAAGAATCCCAATCAGATCTGAGATGAACTTGATGGATGGGATGAACGATAAGCGAAAAAAGGGTGTAAGTAAGTGTGGAAGGACGAGAAATTTAATGATGAATGGCAAAGAAGAATGATATGTGTTTGCTTGGTCCCCGAGGTGGCTAGTAAGGAATGGGTGGAAGGAGAACAGCCTGGGTGGGTGAAACAGAAACTGTATGTGTGCATATACTTTGAATGGATGGATGCCTGGATCCTGGCACTATCTGACTCTTAGATAGCATATGTGTATCTAGAGAGAGTAGACGGTCACTGGATGAACTAAGTGTTACTTTGAAGAGCATGTAACACCACACCCGCACGTCCGTTCCAGTGTAGGAAAGGCAAGGAAAAGAAGTTGTAATTTTGTCCAACTACTACCATGAAAGGTAGCAGTAGTTTGTATTGCAACTGCAAGCACAGCATATATCCGGTTATTACGGTGGACACTCCCTACCTCTCTTAATAACTTTAGTTTAATAGTAGTACGTCATTCATGTGAGGGTGTATCACTGTTCACTCAATAATAAGCAAAGCACCTAAAGTCATCCCATATGTAATCAAACACATCCCATGTGAAGTGATAGATAATCAGATTATTTAGCTTCTTCATTTTCCTTTTCTAGTACTCATTTGCACTGTAGGGTGAAAGCTAAATTAATTAAGCAGTAGCCCTTTTAACAGAGTATTCTCAGTGCCACCCGTAATAGAAAAGTAAGAGCTTCACCTCCTGCATGTACTGGACCGGTACAGTAACGCAAGTCTGTCTCACTCATCATGGTGTGCGTCTGTTTTTCTCGGGTGCAAGTTCACTGCGCTGGCATTATGCCGGCTTGCATAAGATAACGTACCAATTTTCCTAAACAAGAGAGAAGAAGAAGAATAAGACTGGTGTACTGTCATAGTCGACTGTAATGGAAGTCCATAATGCTCGTAGAATTTGTTCTTTAAACTCCCACTAATGTTAGAGCAAGGATGAAGAAGTGGGATGTTAGATAGATACTGTCCTCAATAGTTATGTACTGTGCTTTCAATTTGCTACTTGTACTGTGACACAACTTTCTGCTCAATCATTTTGTGTTAATCTTAAGGAGCATTGGTTACAGACTATGTCTTTCTTTCTTCATATAGTCGCTCCTTCCAAATCAAACAGACCATCAAGGAGGGAGTTGGCTCGAATGGCCCGGCAATGGAGGCTGGATGCCACTGTCGCCGAATATCGACGGCTGGTGGCCCTGGAGGAGGAGGAACGCAGTCTACCGGTACAACAACAACATCCACTGGGACAGCTGCATCCTCCTCCGTGCTCCCACGGGCTGCCAGCCAGCGCAGTGCTTCAGCGGTACGGAGCCGGGCTACCAAAGTCAACCGCCACCGCCGAGCAGCAAAGACAGCAGCTGCCCCCCACAGGAGTTGCAAGGCACGCCAGCGCCGCTTATGCCTCAGAGTGTCCTACCTGGAGCAGGAGGTCCTAACCTAAAAAGAACTTGGTGGAGGGCCTTCGCTTTGACCATGCCACCCTCCGCAAGGAGTATGATGCCCTGGCTGCTAAAGTCAACAGCACCCTGCCGTAGTGTCCCTTGCCCCTTTTTTAGAGACTTTTGGGGGTGGGACTTGGGAGTTGGGTTGTTTTGGGGACTTTTGAAGGACAATCGTTGGGGTGAGGGAGGGTCTTGCGGGAGATTATTTTGTTAGGGCTACAAAAATATACTTTTTGAAACTTTATCTGACCATACCTGTTTTTTACTGCTTTTGAGTCTGGTGGGTGGGGGTTTAACAGTAAGTTTGTTTTCCTGAAGAGTCCTAGGACTTTAGTTGTACTACCGTCAATTTCTCGTCTCTCCTAATACTCCATTATACTACCTCCCACCAAACGCTTATCTTACCTGTAATTTGTGTTTGAAAGTAGGGCTAGGCCCAGGGCTGGCTCCACGGGAAATGGCGATTAAGGTTGGCAATCCTGGGCGGATGGAATGTCCTCCTCATTGCGGTGGTACTAGTGGTGTGACACATTGGCGGTTGCATGCCTATGGAAAAAAAGAAAATGAAACCTGGTTTGTCTTTACTGTAGCATTACAACGGCACGATAGAGAATATAGCAGGTGACAGTACACTAGTACAGTGCCACAATGTAGCTTAACAAATGGTAAAGTATTGAAAGTATAACTTGTACTAGTGTTGAATTTCTTTGACATTGGCTACTACTACAAGAAATAATACTGAAGCTGAGTAAGTCTCGAATATATCCTCGGATTCCTTCACCAGCCTGTTGCTATGACCTTATCCTCCCCAGCAAGTGTGTGGAATTATTGATGTCATTTAGTCACACATCAAGCAAAACCACACAGCCCAGGGGAAGAGGGTTAGGGTTTGGAAAATGGATGGGAATGGGGGTTTCTTTTTGGGTAGGTTTTGTTCAGAGAAGAAAAAAAAAGCACAGCATGGACAAACAATAATTGAAGATAAAGAAATCTTTGGGTACAAAGCTAACCATAAATCTTCTAAGTGACATAAAGGAAGTGCATGCACTACTGCATGCATTGTTACTGAAAAGTAAGTAGTACTAGAATGCGACAGTACAGGGCTGCAGCGTTTTCACTTGCCTATCTCTGCACTCAGAGAAACACTTCTTACATTAAATTAGGTTTAAAAAATAGCCGAAGTAAAACCTATAGAATGGCTGTAGGGATCAATTTAGAAGCAGAGAGAGATCCAAGAAATGCAGTCACACTCATAGAAGAAAACAATGGATACTGTATCTGTATGTTGTTGTAGTTGTCCTGTTGAATTTGGTAAGTAAGTTGCATGCAGCAAACAATTCCTCTTATTAGCGGCACTCCTCCATTGCTTCGTCCATCAATGTTGGTGACCAGAAGACACCCTGTCCACTGCCTGCCTGGCGGATGCTGAATTGCGGCTCGCTAATGTGAAGCCTGACTCCATCCTTTTTTCCCCATTGCACAGACTGAAACCCGGCCTGTAATTATTGAACGAAAAACAGGAAGTGATATTAGAACACCACTGATAAATAAATATAAGGTATGTACGTTGTGTAGTGCAAAAAGTCACACTTTCATTTTCCTAATAGACAGTACAATATTTTTGAAAGTGCGTACTCTGTCTGAGTCACCTTTTGAAGGATAAATAAGTATGGGCAAATTAATTTAGCGGATCTTTCCCCTCAAGCTAGGTGTACTGTAAACTGTGTTTTAGAACAAAATTAGACCTTCCCAGCAGTGCTCCCACCCAGACCCTTACTAAAGCCAGTCGCAAAAATGTAGAAGACCCCCAATCAGATCTCAAAAAACGAGGCCTAGCAAAAAACTGGAACCAAAACGTACTTTGAAAGTAAAAGTAGGCCCAAATACCCCCTTACCCACCGTGGATTGTATTCAAACCACTTGCAAGCAAGCAAAAGTATCCATAGCCACTCGAAAACCCCCCCACCCAAACACATGCAATAGAAATACTGCTAACCCTAACGAGCCCTAAGTTAGGAATAGTGGCAAAGGCTTTCTTTAACTATGCCAAATCCCCCCCTTCCAACCATGGATTTTCTTCAAATTACTTGCAACCAAAATTACACATTCCCACGAGTGCTCTAAGACCCCAGTACTCAGGTCCAAAAATCTAGAACACCCCGAAACACATGCAATCCTGCTGCTAGGGCTAACCCTAACGAACCCTAAGTTACAAAAAGTGCCAAAAGGCTTTTCCTTATGGATTTTGTACGAACCACTTCTATCCGGTATTAGACCTTCCCAGCAATGCCCCAAGACCCGCCAACCCACCTGCAAAAAAGCACAACACCCCCGAACAGCCAAAAAGGAAAATCTCATACTTACAATATTTCTCGCCCTTCGGTCCAAACGCGCTGTGCAGCTAAGTCATAACTCCCGTTTCCCACCACGGATTTCCTGAAAAGCAAATGCAATCAAAATTAGACTGTCCCAGCAGTGCTCCCAGACCCCAAAACTCAACTACAAACACCCGGAACACCCCCAAACAGCACCTGAAAGGCAAGCAAGTCAGCAAAAACGCAAAAAAACTTTTGCCTCCGATTTGGTCCAAACCACTTTTATCCGGTATTAGAGCTTCCCAGCAATGGCCCCAGAGCCGTCGACTCACCCGCAAAGAAGTAGAACACCCCCACAAGGGCAATCCAGCCCTCTGCTTTGAGGGAAATAGGAGTCTGGAGGAGGAGGATAGAGGAGCATGTTCTTGTGAACTTGTGAACCTGAGGAATGCAGACTGCGGCACCTTCAAATCAATAAGCAAACAAGTGAAGACAGTTCTGCTGATGGGCTTGTTTTTGTGATTAGGTGATTAAAGTTTGAATTATATTAACTGTGCACAACAAAGAAAGACAGACACACAGGAATAAAAGTGAATAAGGACGAAAAAGAAAGTTATTGATTCATTGTCTCATTTTCAGGGCTCGGTGTCAGTGAATAAGAATAAAGGCTTCGTCATCATACTCTGCGAATTCAGGCAGGGTGAGGTCAGTGTCACCTAACAGAGAAGAAATTCCCTCATCTACGTTGCTCTCCACCTCGTCTTCATCCGGCGTGCTTTCTCGTACTTTGTAATCTGGTGGTATGAGGTGCTGATTCATCTTGATCATTGTTAACCTCTCAACATTTTTTGGCGAGAGTCGGCTCCGTTTGGAAGTTACAATGCCACCAGCAGCACTGAAAACACGTTCAGAAGACACGCTTGCGAGTGGGCAAGACATGTAGTTTATAGCCAGGTTGGAGAGCTGTGCCCACAATTCTTTTTTCCCATGCCAATACGCCAATGGGTCAGCATTAACATAGACCTCTGTTGAGTCATTCAGATAGTCCTGCACCATCGACTCAAGGTCCTCCAAGGTTCCTCCACTAGGCTTACTTTTTGCTGTGACCTTTTGAGAACCAAACCCAAGCCGAGTTAGCCAATCCTCTTCTGCATCCAATGTTACTGTTGTGTCTGGTGCAGATGATCCGGTTGCCGGTGTCTTTAACGGCTGAGAGGTCACTTGTGCCACAGCCACAGGTGCAGAAGTGGATTCTTTTGACTTGGGATGGCCTGCTGATGCTGATGTACTGCCTTTTCCTTCAATTTTCTGCCGTTCTCTTTCAAACCTCTTGGCTGACAAGGCTAGCCAACGTTTGTACTTTGTAACATCTTGATCACCAAAAGGAAAGAATGCTTGGCCTGCCAGCGCCTTTTTGTAGCGTGGATCCTGAATAGTAGCACAAATGTAATGCTGTTCTGAGAGGATCATTTTAAGACGTTCATCACCAAGTAGGCGCTCTAATAATTTCTCCGCCAAAAGAAAAGCGTCTTTCATTTCTTCATCTTTTTCAAACATAGAAGACACCGCCTTCAGTTGGTGCGCGTGAAGACCTCAAAAGGACGAAGCATGTCTGTCAGGCTTTTAACTAGGTCCCATTGCGCCGCATCTAGCCTCAGGTCCTTCTGAGCTGTGCCCACTGTTTAGAAATAGTGATCGAGTACAATATACTGCTCATACAGACGCTCAAGCATGTAGAAGGTTGAGTTCCAACGTGTTGCCACCTCCTGGATGAGTCCTTTCACTGTCATTCGACGTTCATGTAGCAGGGTCCTCAGATGCTTCCGGGCCTTAAAAGAATGGCTGAAATGGTTGCACATTCTTCGGCAGATGGCCACTATCTCGCACACTGTCTTCATCACTCAAGAATTTTTTAACAACCAGGTTTATACAGTGCGCCAAACACGGCACTCTGAAATAGTCACCCAGCTCCATGGCCTTAACTACATTGGCGCCATTATCCGTGGAAACATAACCAATCTGGCTGTTTTTTGGGGACAGCCAGTGAAAGACCTTTGTCTAGTGTGAACAGCACTCTTCTGCAAAGCTGCCCCAATCACCTCCAGCACATCTTCATGTAGTGCTGGAACCGCCTCTGCAGCACTCAAGGGCATGGACTTAAGTTGGGGAACTTGGCGTGGTGGTGGTGGTGGCACTGAGCCCAATGGAGCGGGGGTGCTGCTCCCAGCTTGGTCCCCAGCAGATCCCGCTGCTGCTGCAGGCGTACTTTTTTTTTACTCCCAAAAAATGTGGCGGGCCGCACACCAGTCTCCTTGGTAACTTGCTTCTTCTGCTCCTTACTGGCAACTTTCTTGCTAGAGGAGCTACGGGGAACTTTTTTTGGGGCCATCTTCTTCAGAGCAGGTCAGAACAGCAGGCTGCAGTTGCACGAGTTGCAGAGTTGTCTGTGGCCAGACGTGACATCGCGTGACGTTATGCTGCACACACACACCGCTGCAGGACTTCTTCCTGGCACTGGTGGTTCTCTTGAGTCTTGTGCACCTAAAAGCAATGGAAGACAGAGGAACATCAGTTCAGTTATACACCCCAAAAAAACGAAAATCACAGAAAAATCAGCACAATCCCAAGCCATTCAGGCCCTCCATGATGTTTAAATTCAAGACACCCGACAGAAAGACTAGGCCCATGCATCACTCACTACCCCTGGGCATAAACGTTGAAAGCTAGGCAAAATGGTTGCAGACCAAAGAACACTGCCTGCATTCAAAATGGCTCCCTGCCTCCCAGCACATGGCCAGGGCCTGCCTGTAGCAGCACTCAAAATGCCCCCCACCCACATGGCCTGTCCCCATGAATAACCCAAGAAATCGAAAAACACAGAAAAATCAGACCAATCCCATGCCATCCATGCCCTCCATGATGTTTAAATTCAAGACACCCCACAGAAAGACTAGGCCCATGCATCACTCACTACCCCTGGGCATAAAGGTTGAAAGCTAGGCAAAATGGTTGCAGACCTAAGAACACTGCCTGCATTCAAAATGGCCCCCTGCCTCCCAGCACATGGCCAGGACCTGCCTGTAGCAGCACTCAAAATGCCCCCCACCCACATGGCCTGTCCCCTTGAACACCCCAAAAAATCGAAAAACACAGAAAAATCAGACCAATCCCATGCCATCCATGCCCTCCATGATGTTTAAATTCAAGACACCCCACAGAAAGACTAGGCCCATGCATCACTCACTACCCCTGGGCATAAAGGTTGAAAGCTAGGCAAAATGGTTGCAGACCTAAGAACACTGCCTGCATTCAAAATGGCCCCCTGCCTCCCAGCACATGGCCAGGACCTGCCTGTAGCAGCACTCAAAATGGCCCCCACCCACATGGCCTGTCCCCTTGAACACCCCAAAAAATCGAAAAACACAGAAAAATCAGCACAATCCCATGCCATCCATGCCCTCCATGATGTTTAAATTCAAGACACCCCACAGAAAGACTAGGCCCATGCACCACTCACTACCCCTGGTGAAAAGGCCACAACAACAGCCCAAAAAACGAAAATCACAGAAAAATCAGCACAATCCCAAGCCATCTAGGCCCTCCATGATGTTTAAATTCAAGACACCCACAGAAAGACTAGGCCCATGCATCACTCACTACCCCTGGGCATAAAGGTTGAAAGCTAGGCAAAATGGTTGCAGACCTAAGAACACTGCCTGCATTCAAACTGGCCCCCTGCCTCCCAGCACATGGCCAGGGCCTGCCTGTAGCAGTACTCAAAATGGCCCCCACCCACATGGCCTGTCCCCATGAACACCCCCAAAAATCGAAAAACACAGAAAAGTCAGCACAATCCCATGCCATCCATGCCCTCCATGATGTTTAAATTCAAGACACCCCACAGAAAGACTAGGCGCATGCACCACTCACTACCCCTGGTGAAAAGGCCACAACAACAGCCCAAAAAAACGATAATCACAGAAAAATCAGCACAATCCCAAGCCATCCAGGCCCTCCACGATGTTTACATTCAAGACACCCACAGAAAGACTAGGCCCATGCATCACTCACTACCCCTGGGCATAAAGGTTGAAAGCTAGGCACAATGGTTGCAGACCTAAGAACACTGCCTGCATTCAAAATGGCCCCCTGCCTCCCAGCACATGGCCAGGGCCTGCCTGTAGCAGCACTCAAAATAGCCCCCACCCACATGGCCTGTCCCCATGAACACCCCAAAAAATCGAAAAACACAGACAAATCAGCACAATCCCATGCCATCCATGCCCTCCATGATATTTAAATTCAAGACACCCCACAGAAAGACTAGGCTCATGCACCACTCACTACCCCTGGTGAAAAGGCCACAACAACAGCCCAAAAAAACGAAAATCACAGAAAAATCAGCACAATCCCAAGCCATCCAGGCCCTCCGTGATGTTTAAATTCAAGACACCCGACAGAAAGACTAGGCCCATGCATCACTCACTACCCCTGGGCATAAAGGTTGAAAGCTAGGCAAAATGGTTGCAGACCTGAGAACACTGCCTGCATTCAAAATGGACCCCTGCCTACCAGCACATGGCCAGGGCCTGCCTGTAGCAGCACTCAAAATGGCCCCCACCCACATGGCCTGTCCCCATGAACACCCCCAAAAATCGAAAAACACAGAAAAATCAGCACAATCCCATGCCATCCATGCCCTCCATGATGTATAAATTCAAGACACCCCACAGAAAGACTAGGCTCATGCAACACTCACTACCCCTGGTGAAAAGGCCACAACAACAGCCCAAAAAAACGAAAATCACTGAAAAATCAGCACAATCCCAAGCCATCCAGGCCCTCCATGATGTTTAAATTCAAGACACCAAACAGAAAGTCTCAGTCCACCCACCACTGAGTACCCCTTGGCAAAAGGCCCCAAAACAGCCCAAAAATCAAAAATTCCAAAATTGTAGTTGCAGCAACTGTAATGCCCCAAACAAACTTGCTTGTGAAATTTCTAATCCAAAAGTGATCCAAAGAAAGTCAAAAAGGCCTCAAATCCAAATATCCAGCAGCATCCACAAAAAGTAATCCTTCCAGGTGAAGAATCCGAATGAAAGTGACCAGCACATGAAGAAAGCACTGGGAGGAGCCAGCTGGACAGGAACAGGAAGTTGGAGACTGTGGGGCACTTCCTTCCCCCCCCCCCCCAAAAATGGACTCCTTGCAAAAAAAAGTGCAGGCAAATGTCAACCTGAGAAGTTATTCTGATAAAAATCATAATTTCCAGAAGGTTTATGCTGCTTGCTGGTGGATTTCTTGTTCAGAATTCCAAATTTTGTATTTTCGCGAGTGCGAGATTGTTGCTGCCCGCCGCATCTACAAGTTCGCAATTGCGAATTCCCGCAATACGTGATCACGGCGTACTCGCGTTGACAAACTCTCGCTGTGCAAGGTGGCAAGCCGCGATAACGTAATTGCGCTCGCTAAACTCCCGCGGGATCCCGCAGCAAAATCCAAAATGGCGCAGCACTCACAAAATATCGAAAAAAACAACACGGCAAACGCTGAATGACGGTAAGCGAACGCCGCGTGCCGCAAAATTGTATCACCAAGAAAAAAAAATCTGCTGCGTGCGAATTTGCGGATTTTCGGTAAATTCGCGAGCGTTCGCGGATTGCGAATTTACCGAAAATCCGCAAAATCCGCGAGCGGAACGGATTTTCCGCCCATGCTTATAGCAAGCCTTCCAAGGTTAAAGCAAAATGTCAGAAAGTGTCCGCACTCAGTGGTACTGGAGAAACTATCTAATGCATCCCTTGCAGATCATGGGCATGGTGTGCCCAACGTTCGGAGCACTTCTAGATCTAAGTCCTTGTGCAAAAGGGATAATTTGGGTGCAAGGATAAACCTTCTTAATCACATTCTTCTCCCAAAGAAAAGGACCCCTATCCAGTTAAGAGAAAATGCAACACTCTGATAAGACCATGCCGCCATTTCCCAGTGGTCTAGGGAAAGTATAAGGGCCTGATTACGAGTCTGGCAGTCTTGCGAACCACCAGCCTTGTGCAGGCAGTCCACCGTCTGCCATATTACGACTGTTAAAATCATATCAGCAGTGCACCGTTGGCTGCGCCTGGGAACAGTCATTCCCTTCAGTGGCGCAGCTGCACCACAACGCAATATGCTGAGTGGGGACTGGCGCAGTGCCACTCAGCATATTACGAGTTCGTCCACCGCATTTCATGGTGGGAGCCCCACCTTGAAACGGCTGGTGGTGGAGGAACAAAGGGGGCCCTACAAGGCCCCAATTTCCCCCCCGTATCATGGGGATACAGTCAGGGGGGCACAAGATGTGTCCCCTGTCTGTAATCCCACAAGGTTCCAGGACAGCATGGACGTCCACATCCATGCCATGCTGGAAAATGTTTGCAGTTCCCATGACGATGCCTCATTTCCATGGACTAGGCAAAGGACTGCCAACTGTATCACAAGTTGAACTCATGTAACACAAGTTCAACTCGTGATAACGCGCAGCGGTCCTTGTGCGTGTTTGGCACAGCTGAGCCAGCGTTGAGCCGGCGTTGTTGCGTCAAGCTCATAATTGGGCCCCTTGATTTTACTCAATTTCATTCTCCAGCTCTTCTTGCCAGACTGGATTCCACCACTGAAGTCTCAGAATATGTCTAAGCATGACTACAGAAGACAGAGAAGTGCATACTAGTTTGCAGCCCTAAAAACCCAGATCAGCTCTTCCTGGAAAAGTATGTTAAACTCCAGAAGTTAACATTAACATGATCACATTTATGAAAAACTTTTACAAAAACCCAAGAAAGGACTAGACCATGCTTTGCAGTTGTATCAGGATAAAATGTTGGACATGTCTAGACCTCTTACTAAGATCCTTGAGTTTGCCTATTGAACCAAGAAATGGAGGAACTAATAGACCCAGTAATCCGTGTAGGTTAGACGCACCGAGCACTCTGGCAGTTTGGTAATGCCAACTGTGCTACTTTGAAGGAGAGAAATGTTGATTAATACCCTGGAGGATAGATCCCAAAGTTATCAGTCAATCAAAGTTTATTTCAGGAAGAAGCCTATAAAACTCAGCCAACATCATGAAACAATTGTTACATTTAAATATACATTAAAAAATAAATAAACAAAAACACATTTAAAAGCAGTTCAACCAGAACTTGTATAAAAATCCTAACATCAAAGTCTAGATTATGATTAAAGTGCATAGTATGGTGCATTAGGAGCAAAGAGTTATACTAGTCTGTACATGATGACATAGGGAATCATTGGTAAAAAACAAAAAGATAGGATATTTTAAATAGGAAAATGTGCAAAAAATCACAATGTTAGTCCAGCCCTCTTCCTTAATAGCAAACTGCATATAAATAGCGACTGAGGTAAAAAAATATGAGGCGTCTGGTATTGGATCGCGGTATTCTGTAGGCTACCTTGTAGTGCCTCACACCTAAGGAGATACAGGGTGACTTAATCCAAGTCTGCCTAGGTCTAACATATGCGGGACAAAAGAATAATATGTGTTTAACATCCTCAACCTCATAGCCGAAGTACATTCCCTGACCAACTGTGTACCAATACAAAATTTTATAAACAGAGTACATGCCTGCAATGGTTGTATTACATCCATACAGGGTTCTGGTGCAGGCTTAAAACATAAATAAATCTCCCAACAACTCACAGTTTTGGTATTTCAGCGGTGAGCATGGGTTTTACGTTTCCAATAAGCAGCTTTTACTGCAACCTATGTGCTGTTAATAATTAATGAGGGTTACTCCAGTAAACACGTAGACCTTGTTCATTTAAGAGAGATTTAACCTGAGCGAATCAGGGAATAAGATGTGCTTTACCACAGCTCAGTAGTTCTTCCATTGAAAACCTATATTGCAATAATTCGGGTGTAGACCACAACCTAACCAGTGGAGAAGTGTGGCTCAATAGTTAGAGCGGCAGACCCTGATGCAGAGGTCTGGCCCGGGACCAGGGTTCAATTCCCCGCCTCGGCGGGTCTTGGGCTCAAAATTCCACGGACCTGATAATTCTCGCCTCGGCGCCTATTCTAATCATAGAGTCCCACTCTGCAACTCTAGGCAATAGCTTGCTTAATCTCCACAACGGCCCCCACAACGCTAAGGATGCCTGGACTCCACCTTGGTGGTGCCCAGGAGTGGACGCCTCACAGGGAAAGCCAGGATGGGTTCCACAGCGGTATTCGTACAAGCGCCTTGAGACCCTTGCAGGTGAGTGGTGCGCTATACAAGTATCAATTTAACAATTTTTAACCCATTTCACATCCTCTCTAAACAAGCAGTTACTGAATTTCTTCTGCTGCAGACAGAATCTGCTAGCGCAAGCCACTGATACCTTTTTCCAGAAGTGGATGGGGAACGCACCATTTTTGCACAAATCCAGGTTTACTCTCTTCTGTAAATATCATTTTGCATCAAAATACATCAGTGGATGCATGGAAACACCCATTCTCCACCCATATAATTACTGCCCAACACAATCTAACACAAAGCAGCACAAGGAGCTGAGTTGCATTACTTTTTTTACAGAGCCATGCAAAGTGAAGCAAATCAACTCTTGCATGGTATGGTAAATCTTGACAAGCAGTTACGGATGTGGCTGCGACAAAAGAATTTTGCAGCCGCAAGGCAAAATGTTATTAAATGAGTTTCCTATATATATGATGTGCGTCCTATGATTCACCCTCCCAGTTGACATTGAAATAGCATGTTTTATCTAATAACAGTAGTTACAGCTGAGTTTTTTCTTTATTTTATGGAACGGACAGGAGAGAGAGTGAGTATCGATCGCATTGATGCAGACCATGGTCGGAGATGCAGTTGCCACAGTTGGCAGAGTTGATTGGTTGAATTTCTGACACTGTGGACTTGAATGGCAGTTAAAGTTGAAACATTTATTATTCGTTGAAAGACTTTACAATGGACTGCTGGACATATATTTTATGAGGAAGATGAAAGAATGAGGAGGGATCATGGTGTTTCTCTTACTAGTGTACCTAAAGGCTACCTGATTGGTGGATGGGCCATGACAGAGCCTGAAAGTGCTCTAGGGAAATTTGTTTGTTTAATTGTAATGTGCTGGGATGGAAAAGTCTTCTCTGTGGTAATAGATGTGTATCTCTGACCTGAATGCCCAACTGTATAGATGTCTGGATCCCTAGTGCTGATTTTTGTAGTCCACGGCAAACAAGGATCATGTGTGCATGCCATGACATAGGCCTGTATCATGGATTGCGGTCTTGTTGGACTGGAGGGGCACCCATCGGATACCCTTTTATGGGTGGAAAGCTGCTGCATGCACCAGGATTTAAGCAGAACGAGCGCAGTGGTGGCAGCTTACTGTGTACTGATCAGTAGGATTGATAGGTTGTTGTATTGCATTCTTGTGCCACTCATTCCTTTCCATATTGTTATGGTTGCGATGCTTACTTTGCTTAAGAATGTAACCGGTCACGCTGTTAATGATTACACTTGGAACCCCATGTGTCATCAATGACCAGTTGAAGAGCGCCTGCCTGCTAGGCGGACGCGCAGACCTCCGTTAGAAGAAGGTAATGAGAACTCATCATCTTTACGAAAGGTCTCCTGGATTCCATATATACATCATAGGTCCTTTTTCTAACCTGTGTCACTGGAGTGAGGCCTACAGGCTCACTCACTTTTAAATATTATGATGCTGTGTGCTTAACTCGCCTTTGACCTACATCAGATTGATGTGAAATTCTGCGCAGATGGGGTGTATCTGCACTAGGTGTGTGTGTCTCCGGAAGGGTGCAATACAGAGATAGTGTAGTACTGAACAGTGGGTGCATGGTGTATGCATGTGCTGGCTGTACGTGTGCCTATAATTGGGGAGGGGAATGCGAAAGTCAGAGGCTGTGCTGCAGGGCACATGAGGGTCTTCTTCCTCCCTCCTCCCTCCTCCCTAGCTCAGAGTCACTAGAACCTCAGAGGGGCGTTTCTGCTCAGCACCTGGGTCTCCATGGATCAGCTGAATGAAAACAAAGCAGTTTAGCGAAACTGGGGAGATCCAAGGGCTGAATTCAGCCACCTTATACAGCTCTTGCTATCAATTTTTAAGAGCTAACAGTCGTAGCACTGCGCATGTCTGTTAGATGTTGTACAATCACAGCAACAGCTGTGAATCAAAGGAGTTGGAGATTCATGGATTTCTACTCTGATGCCTATCTTTTTAAAATTAGGACATTCTGCCCTCTAGGGGCACAATGTTTTAATAGCCTTACAGCCCTCCATAGCTAGGCTATACCAGCCATTACAGGCCCGCTGACTTTTTAAAGGCCTTCAGCTCAGGCCTTTACCGCTAGAGCGGGCCTTTAATGGCCAGTAAGGCAAGCTATAAGGCTATATTAGTGCAGTTTACTGCAGACCAGCGAGCAGATGAATATAGCATGCATTTAACACATTTTAATCATGAGCAATAAATAACTTTTTTGCTCATGCTTTAAGACTTGTTTTGTTGTTGGCTATCTACTAAATTCTCTGCAAGGCTGACACTGCACAGTATATGTCTGAAGCTAAAGAGTTCTTTGACATTTTATTTCTAAAGTATTTTTTCAGTACCAGTGCATAGGATGTATTTTAGAGCAGCATAGCTTGGGAACAGTCTAAATACTCCCAATCATAAGCATAGAAACAAAAAGCATACACAAAAGGGCACAGCGGACTGAAGACAAATACACTGAAGAAAGGAGAAGGGGATGGGAGATGCTGGGTCCAAGAACACGAAGAAAGAAAAACACTAAACAGAGGAGAAATAGAGGGCCCACGGCGAGGAGGGTTAAATTGTTTAGCAAATTGCTGGAGTTAGGATGGGGGTGTGAACGTGGACTGCTTACTTTTTGAAAATTTCATGTTTATGAACATATAAATCGTGTTTTCACTAACGTAGGACAACTGAGGCCATGTTGTCCATCTTTACCATGATGTTTCATTCTAACACGTGATCTGAGCAGCTGTTTATTCTGTGTTATAATAAAGACTTTGTTTTGGTGAAAAAGTAAGGTTCCAGTAGACACGTAAGCAGAATGTACTTCCCCTGGACAACAAAAACTGTCCCAGACTGTACAACATACTATGTAATATTTCATGCTCTGAGAGCAGATGCAGTGAACACCTGAACGCTCTATATATTTGAATAGTGAGAAAATCTACAAATGCATTATGTTGCAACTGATGCTTTTTGATTTTTTTTATGTTTGAAAGCTTTATTAAGGTAAAAATTGATATTACAATAAGGTGACATCAGCAAATAACAAGAAAAAAGGTAAATGTCAGGAGAAACCAAACAGAAGTAGCCGGTGGCACAATGAAAAAGCAAAGCATTTTGAAGTTTTTTAGGGGAGGGTGGGGGGGAAGGGAAGGGAGGGAAATAAAACACATGCTAATACCATATAAGAATGAATAAAAATAAACACAATGAATATTGGCAATAAAGTACAGTTAATACACAATGTTCAGCAAACACATGAAATAAGAACCTTAGAAAAAACATGAAGAAAGAATAAAAACTGCATTAGTGAAATTGAAAACACTATAAACTGCAAGCAGGAGTACAGGCGCTCAAGGGGGTTTGAAATTATCAGAGGAAAGTGGAGAGTATGTCTTTTTGGTGGATTGATCCAAATACAGGGTGAGAGGCAACCAATAGAGTTCAACATTTCGAGAAGGTTTGCAGGAGGACGCAAAAGCAACATCAAGTCTATGTGAATGGCATACTAGATTCCACCAGCAAGTTAGGGACAGTGTGTTCAGGGATTTCCAGTTGGAAACAATATGTTGTAGTGCAAGGGCTAGCATAAGGTCAAAGAGACCATGTGAATGTGGAGGGAGCTCCAAAGCTTCTGAAAGGCTACCCAGAAAAACGAAAGAAGTGGAAAAAGGAATAGAAAGGCTAAAGATACGGGAGATACGAGACCATATCTGAGTTCAAAAAAGTCGAACTGAGGGACAGAGGAAGAAGAGATGAAAAAGATCAGCATTAGGGGCATTACAGGTCCAACAATTAGCCACAGAAGAGGATAGAAAGCGAGAGACAGAAAGAGGAGAAAGGTAAAGTCTGTGATAGAAGAAAAATAGGGTCTGAGTAAGAGAGGCATTACGGGAAATCCTCAAGGACTTGGCCCAGAGCTTGTCCCAAAGAGAAGTCGGCAAGGAGCAACCTAAGTCCTTCTCCCAAGAAAGTTCCAATTTTGATTTGGGACGATCCGGATCAGGAGCTGAGAAATATCGATAAATAAGGGAAGCTTTAGGAATAGTAGAAAGAATGGTAAGAAGAGAGGGAGACGAGGCGGGTAAAACTTCAGGAGTAAGAGAATATTAACGATCAAGAATGGTTTCCTTAAGAATGAAGTATTTCTTTGCAAAAGAAGAGGGGCAATGAAATTGAGATTGAAATTGAGGAAACGAACGGGGAGATGAGCCATCAAAAAGATGACGCACCCAGATGATACCTTTCGATCTCCACGAGGGCCAGGCGATAGGTCTATTATGTATTAAAAGGAGTGAGTTATACCAGATAGGTAATAATAAGAAGGATTCCCGAGAGACAGAGACAGAGGAAACCAAAGGCCGCAAAAGAGAAGAAGTGTGTTTAAATAGGAGGGGATTAAGACATGGAGCTTTAGCAGTTAAGCGAATTACCTCCTGGAAAGAATAAGGGAGTAATAATTCATGTTCAACAGAGAGCCAAAGGGGAGAAAAAGGGGAGATCTCCTGTGATAACCAGCGAGAAGCTTGGCGAAGCGAGAAGGACTTATGGTAGAGACGGAAGTCTGGAAAATTGGTGCCACCATTAGATTTAGACTTACGAAGAGTTGAGAGAGATGTACAAGCCTTTTTCTGTTTCCAGAGAAATTTGGACAAGACAGAGTCAATGCGACGGAAGTAGAGCGCTGGGATACGGATTGGGAGCATGGACAATAAGTAGATTAAGATCGGGGCAATCATCATTTTGATGGAATCAAGACAACCCCACCAGGAAAGAAATTAAGGATTCCAAGAGGAGAGTAAAGAATCTATTCTAGAGATGACCGCATTCATGTTAAGTTGAATAGAGGAGGAGATAGAGTTAGAGAAAAGAACACCAAGATATTTTATTTTCTTAGAATTCCAAGCAAAGCCGGTAGAAGTGAAAAAATGAGGAAGGCAAAATTTACTTAGAGGAAGAATTTCTGTTTTATCAGAATTTATTTTATAGCCTGAAACCAAGGAAAAATTTTCAAATTCAGTTAATAAAGAAGGAACAGAGGTAACAGGGTCTGAAATGAATAAAAGAATATCATCAGCATAGGCAGATAATTTAAGATGATGATCACCATACGGGAATCCAGAAATGGAGGGATTGTTACGTATAGAAGTTAGGAAGGGTTCAAGAGCTAAAATAAACAAAAGAGATGACAGAGGACAGCCCTGACGAACTTCACGTTGAAGTGTGAATGGGGAAGTGAGGTGACCATTGACGAGAACGGAAGCCTTGGGCATAGAATTTTTTAAGGAAATATAGGAAATAAATTTAGGACTGAAGCCATGCCATTTTAGGGAAGCCATTAGAAAAGACCAGTCAACCTGATCAAAGGCTTTTTCAGCATCGACTTGTGGTATAGGGTTCCCAAGGCCTACATGCTCCACGGAAATACCCACTTACACCAAAGAACTGTTGGCACGGAAACTGAAAAGTACAAAAGACAAGTTTATTAAGACCCCATGGGGTGGTGGTACATTCCTACAGCACCCTTCGGCAATGCAAGAAGTATCACACCGAACGTTGGTGCGAATCCTTCTTTTATACATTTTTACAGGTAATAAAAGGTAGGCGGTACGAGGTTACAGAGCTTTATGTACATATATGGTCATTTTTGGAGCACAGCCAACTCATGGGAGGGGTTACAACTCCACTGGTCAATTTGGCGGAATATTCCTGAGGGGTGACTGGTCAGTTGGAACTGCGCATGCACAGGCTTGACCGTTGCTAAAAATAGCCTGTTGCTGGGCAAAGTCGAGTGGTCAGTGGTACGGACAACGGACTAAAGGGCATGCTGACCACGAGGCAGCTCATTCCCCAAAATGGCCGCCGTAACATACAAAATGGCGTTTTCTAATATGGCCAAGTTAAGGGAAATATCGTGTAGCAAAGCTAAGCGCTAACCCGGCCATTGTCAAATTACGACAGACGACCCTTTTAGCGTTTAGCTGAAGCTACCTCATAGTGGACGTAGTCGGGATACTCATCCTCGATATCAATTAACATTATTTGAGCTACTTCTTTATGAAGCATCATTTCATTTTGAGCAAGAGCTCGTCTGGATGGGATACAAGCTGATAAACACATGGAACATAAGGCAGGGCCACATTGTATACATAAACATACAAAGAACAGTATCCCGACAATGATACATAAAATCGTCAGCAGTTTCCAACCCCAAGCGGTAAGCATTGACCAGAACCACCCTGAAAGAGTCCAAGTGCCATTGTCCGGGTGTATTTCAGCAGCTATTTTGTGGAGCTTTGAGATGGCATCATAAACAGAAGGCGAATTATCAGGCACGTAAACACAACAGCTCCTTCCGATGATTCTACATGCCCCCCCACGGTCAGCTAGAACCACATCTAGAACCATACGATTTTGGAGCGTAACAATTCTAGAAATCTGGAGTTCTTCTGTTATGTTCCCCAATGCAATAGCAGTATCATTGGCTACAGCCTCAACAACACGAGTCAGCCGTCGCATTTTCCGACTATTCAAGGCAGCCCCCACAAAGGAAAACAGTCCCAAATTAAAGTCTACATACTGTTATAAAGCAGTATCGGTCTGGTCAATATCGTCCAACACGTTTAACACGATTTAGTACAAAATCATGGTAGAGTACATAATCATTATGGTACATTGGCGGGGCAATGAATACAGGGGGCAATACAAAAGATACATAACATGTGCCTAACCCTCCTAAAGGGAGCTGATGATAGCCTTTATTGCCACAGATAAAGTAAGTATTTCGAGATGCCACAAATGATATGCCATTCGGACTGTCAAATGTAAGTGTAGTGTTACATTCACTTTTCCCCACCGGGATTGTACCTTTATTACAAATGCAGAGATCTGCCTTGGTAGTGATAACATTAATAACATGTGAACTGGACATATTAATGTTCCTTTGATTACTGTAAACACGGGGTGCAGACACATTATCGGGGCGGTACTCTTCCCATTCAAATCGAGTACCCTCAGCTCGTGGATACCCATCCCGGTCATGGTAACAAACTTTGTTCAAACGGAAGAGCACCCCCCCTTTCGTTGGCCATCGTAAAGTGAATAGAAGAGTGTACCAGGCATTGCAGGAACCATTATGCGAAAATGGGAGTGGGATGAGTGGAGTGCCCCCTTTCTTCTGATGACCAGGCAACATCCCACACACCCAACAATTTGAAGTGTTCGTCATATTGTGAGTATGATGCAAAATCTGAATGAAGCTATTGTTCAAGTAAGTCTGTTGGTGCCGTTCTTCATGGTAGGGCAAAGTGAAGTGAAAATGTTCAGATGGAGCCGGGGTAGTCGGCAGCAAATGTTCACGTACAGGCACCACGAGTTCTACTACCCAGGCTATTACTGCTATCACCACAATTGTCAATACGAACAAGATGGCACCAAGTATTCTTTTGTCTCGTGATGCAGAAGACGCCATATTTCAAAGAGTTCACAATGTCTCAAATGTGAATACCTAAAAAAGAAAAATACGGTGCTGAGCTCCGAGGTAGCCGTTGTTTTCTTCTCCGGGGTCAAGACGGATGTCGCTACTCTTGGCAGAACTGATCCCCCCCCCTTGAGATTCCCGGCTTCCGTTTCACAAACCCCAGAGCGGTAACCAACCAGTCTCGAAAAACAAAAAATCGTCTTCTTATCGTGGCCGCAGATCGTAACGCTGTCGTCCAGAAACAGTGTGGTCCGGGAAGGCTCCCTCGACTTCGGCCGATGTCACAGCTGGACTCTTTTCTTTATCCAGAATCTCCTTGTAGTCGGTCAGCACAGTAGGATTCACCAGATCCGGAGAGACACAGCGGCAGTGAGTTGAGTGCACCCAACGCTTTCTGTTGGTCACTCGCACAGCTGTTCGAGTTGCCAGGAGGACTTGCTCGGGACCACGCCACCTCGGTTCCAAGCTATTCGCCCTCTCAAACGACTTCACCATCACAAAATCGCCAGGACGAAGATTGTGAGCCTCTCCAGTAGAATTGTCAGGGAACGCTTCTCGAACCTGTTGATGAATAGAAAGCAAATCATTTGTTAATCGTGCCAAATAATCGTTCATCATTATGCAAGGCACATCATGTATCAATCGCGGCTTAGGCACTCCCCATATGTTCATAGGCCTTCCAAACACCACTTCATACGGTATGAGGCCTGTTCGAGAGTGGGGCACTGATCTAAGAGAGAGCAATGCTAGGGGCAAGGCATCCGGCCACTTCAATGACGTGGACGCCACAATCTTAGCCAGTTTCAACTTCAACGTAGCATTGTACCGCTCGACAAGACCTGCTGACTGAGGGTGGAACACAGCATGAAACTTCTGCTGGATACCCAACCCCTTCAGTACATACTCCACAATTTTCCCAACGAAATGAGGCCCATTATCGCTCCACAAAAATTTGCAAACTCCAAATCGAGGGAAGTAATCCTTGAGCAACACCTTAGCTGTTGTCAAAGCTGTATTATCTTTCGTGGGGAAGGCCTCAACCCATTTGCTAAAGGCACACACCACCACTAAGACATACTTAAGGTTATTGCAGCGCTCAAGCTGGATGTAATCCATTTGGAGTACCTCGAATGGTGCAGAAGGTGGAACGAACCCTCCTTTCGGAGTATGAGTCCCTTTCGCAGGATTGTGCTGTAAACATATCAGACAGGTCTGCACTACTCTCTTGGCAGTATTGGCAATCTCAGGATGCTCCCAAACTCGTGTTAACAATCGAGTGATTGCAAGAGCTCCCACATGCGCTAATCCGTGTGTCATCTGAACCATCGCCTGCAAGTAAGCTGCAGGCAATTTCCATCTCTCCATGTCATTGCTTCTCCAACAACCCTCATCATCTAGTACCCCTTCTGCTGCCCATGCCGCAAGTTCTGATTCAGTCGCTGATTTTTGGACAACTAGTATCTCCGCTATAGCATCATACCATCGCTCAGCCTGTGATTTTGTTACATACATGGGGGAGTCAGTTCGGTACATAGCTGTTCGTCTTGCTATGCTGTCTGCAAAAGCATTTCCTTGACCCACTTTATCAGTGATCTTTTTATGGGCACTGCATTTAATTATCGCTACTTTCTTTGGACAAAGCAACGCGTTTAGGAGATCACGCACCAGTTCTCCGTGCATGATGTGTACTTCATGAGAAGTCAAAAACCCACGTTCTCTCCAGAGTAGCCCGAAATCATGCGCTACTCCGAAGGCATACCGGCTGTCTGTGTATATGTTCACACATAGGCCAGCACTCAGTTCGCAGGCTCTTGTCAAGGCTATCAGCTCTGCTGCTTGAGCCGATTTCTGTGGTATTCTAGCTGTTTCTACCACTGTCTTAAGTGTCGTGATCGCATATGCTGCGGAAGTCGTACCATCTGGCAGCCTCAAACACGATCCATCAACCCACAGTTCCCCATCCACATCTGGAAGTGGCATATCCTGTAAGTCGACACGACCCTTTGTCTGTTCCTCGGTCAGGAAAACACAATCGTGATGTTTTTCTTCCTGACCCTCCTCAACCGGATAGGGCAATGAAGTGGCAGGGTTCAGGGTAGCGCATCGTTTCAGTGTGATATGTGGTGCCAGGAGTGTAAGCTCATATCCTGTTAAGCGTGCACTCGTAAGATACTGCGTCTTTGTTTGATTTAACAGGGCATCTACTGCGTGGGGAACTAACACCAACAATTTGTGCGATAAAACTATTCCCTCACTCTGCCGTATAGCTACTGCTGTTGCTGCAACTGCTCGGAAACACCCAGGTAACCCTCGTGCTACAGGATCAAGAATGGCTGAAAAATACGCGCATGGCCTTTGTTTATCCCTGTGTGCTTGCACTAACACTGATAACGCGCACCCATCTTCCTCGTGCACGTACAATGTAAAAATCTTTGTATAATCTGGTGTGCCTAGAACGGGTGCAGAGCAAAGGGCTTGCCTCAATTGTTCAAACGCATTCTGACATTCATCTGTCCATTCAAGGGGCATTGGTGTAGTTTTGAACAGTAACGCTAACAAAGGTTTTATAATGTGCGAAAACCCCATGATCCACTGTCTACAAAAGGACGTTAATCCTATAAAGGCACGCACATCTCTCTGAGTGCGGGGGACTGGTGTATCTAAAATCGCCTGAATTCGATCTGATGTTAATGCACGCCCCTCCTTAGACAAAAGATGACCGAGGTAGGTCACCTTGGGTCTACAGTATTGAAGCTTTTTCTTTGAAACCTTATGCTTGTTCTGAGCCAAAAAGGAAAGCAAGGCAAGCGTACTCTCCTCACATTGTGCATAAGTATCTGCAGCCAATAAAAGGTCGTCAACATATTGAATAAGGGCTACTCCAGATTGCAATTGAAAAGAATCAAGCTGTCTTTTTAAAGCCTGGCTGTAGATACTAGGACTCTCAGTGTAACCTTGAGGGACACGACAAAATCTATACGATTTTTTATTTAACGTAAAGCCAAATAAATATCTGCTATCAGGATGGATGGGGATGGAAAAGAACGCATTTTTCAGGTCGATGACACTAAATGTCGTCGCCGTTGGTGGAACCAATGTGAGCAATGTCGTGATGTCGGACACCACCGGATATTGGGGAATGACAATTTTGTTAATTTCTCTCAAATCAATAATAAATCGATAAACCTTGTCGTCAGTATCTTTCTTAAGGATCGGAAGAATAGGGCTGTTGCAAACATTAAAAGGAACTTTCTCCACTACTCCTGCAATGATCAAATCTTGAACAATGTGCGTCAGGGCAATTTAACCTTCCCTGGAAATCTTATACTGTGGTACACGTGGCAAAAGTACTCCCTCCTTTACAGTGATTCGAATAGGTGGAATAAGCATCTGCCCCACATCCGTATCTGAGGTCGCCCATAACGTGTGCGGGAGAGAGGCTAATGCTTCGATTTCTTGTATAGTGCAAAATCTGTCTGAATCTGGATAATTGTCGTTCAAAATAACTCGCACTCCCTCGGGAGCGCAGCATATCGTTGCTCGAAAATATTTGAGCAAATCAATGCCCAGAATGGTATCTGGGGTATGAGGTGACAACAAAAATTGACCAAAACTGAAAAATGTATCAATACAAAGTGCAAGAGGTTTTGATAATGGGCTAGGAGAGGGTGTGCCATCAAACCCTATACATGTTATCGTTTCGCCAGACAGGGGAGCCCTCGGAACCAAGTTTTTGGACAAAGCGCTACGAGTAGCTCCTGTGTCGACTAAAAACTGATCAGTAGAACCCAGAATGCCTGCTGTTACATATGGACCTCTCTGATCTACTGGCACTTCAACTGATTCCGTACCCCATCCTACGCAGTCCTATGCATGCACATAATCCTGATGCTCCACATTCTCACCCTCCGATATCTGATACTGGTTCCGTCTATCAAAGGTATTACGTTCATCCTGGCCACGGCCCCTCTCTTCAAACCTGCCACGATCACCTCCGCCACCTCTCGCTCCCAAATAACTGTTCCTCGACCTTCCACCTCCTCGGCCACGCTGACTACGTTGCTCACGAAGTACCGGACAATCTTCAGCCCAATGCCCAAACTCTTTACAATAGGCACATTGATCCTCCGCTATATCCGTACGACCATACGACGCATTACCCCCTCCTCGTCTACCTCTATCATTCCCTCTAGATTGCGTTCCACGAACCTGTGCCAACATCACCTTCGTTTTCAATTCCTTCACTTTCTTATCAACACTTTCTTTAGCCTCTAATTCCTGCCGCTCATAATACTGAGCCATGGTTAACAAAGACGCAGGGGTCGCCGTGGCCCAGGAACTTTCACTCGCCTTTAATCGTTTTGCAATCTCCGGCAGGAGATTAGCTACATACTTATCTACAAACAAATGCCTGCCCGTATCATCTGTTAACGATTGACCACTGTAATCATGAAACGCCTCTTCGAAGCGTGTAAAGAAATCTGATACCGTTTCATCTAACTTTTGTTTGCACGAAGCTAGCATGGTCCAATCGATCTTTTTAGAAGGAACAAGCGTTTTTAGTTTAGTTAAGATAGCTGCTGGGAGTTCTAAAATCAAATCACATGGTTTACATGCAGGTTCCCTGTCTAAATCAGCCTGGTTTATTTCTTTCCAAGTTCCCCCAAGCACTGTTTCATCATTAGTTTTACGAATCAACCTCCACATATCAGGCCGAAGAATTAACCCAAAGAAGAGATCTATATCAACAAGAGTCATAACACAAGAGGAAATGGCCCCCTCCACCCCTTCATAGAATGCGGCTGGATTTTTACGGAGGTCAGGTAAAGAATTCTTTAATGCCATAACATCTGACCTATTCCAGGGCGTATACACCCAATTATATATAAAGTATCCCTTTGCATCCTTCAATGTTTTATCGTCATCTGTACCCTCTCCCTTTGGGGGAACATACAAAGGTGCGGCTTCACGCATAGGCATAACATGCACTTTAGAATTCTTATCTGAACCCCTGAGAGGACACTCTTTGGACTCCTCCGTCGACCCCGGCACGGACTCTTTAGCATTTCCCTTTTCATCCCGCAGTCTGGTCGCCTCATCCCGCAGATGGAGTAGTCGTTTGAAAAGATCATCAACATCTGAAAGATCAAATAAACCTTTATCCAAATTCTCACAATAGACCGACACAGCTTTGGGTTCTAAGGTCTCTGAATATTTACGAAAGCGAGTAACAACTTCCTGTGCTAAAGTATTTAGGAAACACATTAATTCTCGTTCTGACCACATTTTCCTTTCAGCTAAAACCGTTGCTACAGTTATATGGGCCATGTTTAATTTCCTAGCAAGGCTACGCAAATCCGCGGCTCTTTCCGCAGATAACCTGACACTCGAGTTGTCTTTTCCATCCGACTTATCCCGACCTTCATCACCGGAATCCTCGGACGGAGCCGTAGGGTGAACATACGGAGGCGGAGAGCGATCTAGTAATGAAAAATCATCAATTTCGTTATTAAGGACAGGATAAAGCGGACGACGAATAGGAAATTGACCGGTCGTTTGCAAATTACGTTCCCGTGCCTCCCTCTCTTTCTTCTCCTGCGCCTCCTTTTCCTCAAGCTGTAAAGCCTTATCTCGAGCAGCCTTGCGATGCTCTTTATCCGCCAAGGCAACCTCACGCTTCATACGCTCACGCACCGCTTTCTCCCACATTCGCACACAATCAAATATATTCTGTCTAGACCTGCGCTGAAACAAACATTGCTCCACAAACTGAACCTTTCGTAAATCAAACGACCCATGTAGTGGCCATTGCAACTCGGGATCGGTTCTGGTATATTTATGCCATAATTTACTGTACAGTATAGGGGGAAGGCCGAATTTCACATACATCTCACGGTTTGGAGTTCCTTCTGGGGGAGCCGGCTGTGATTCCGCTAACCTAATTGTGGTACCGTTTCCAAGACAGCACATCCCTCGGAGTGTGCTTAAAACAGGCATGTTCAAAAAGTATCACGAAAGCGTGATACCATATAAATGGCACTTACAGTACTTCACACACATGTGCCGCTCAGAGTACAAAACAAAATTAGAGAAACATCTCTACATGCCTGCCTATGTGAAGTGCACTACACATATAATTCAAAGTTCACAAAGTCAAAAATGTTAGCTAACTCAAATCATAGACATAATCATAGAACTTCAGTAAGCGTCCGGAGACTACCTTACCGATCACAAATCATAGAACTTCAGTAAGCGTCCGTAGACTACCTTACTGATCACAAGTCTTACCCAATTTCAAATATCCAGGTTCCAACTGCCAAGGTCTTTAATCGAATCAGCCAAACAGGCACTGCACAGCAACGCAGACGATCAGGATCTCAGTCGGAGACCGGCGCCACCTGGAAGGTCAGATCAGTAGGAAAGGAAGAAAACACCGTGGGTGCCAAGACTCGGGTCACTCAGTGGCAGCGTACGGGTCCATGGCGAGTTTCCAATCCTTCGTCACGACCTCTCCTTCGGGCATCCGAGTCACCGATGAGTCCCTTCGTGGTCGCCAATTTGTGGTATAGGGTTCCCAAGGCCTACATGCTCCACGGAAATACCCACTTACACCAAAGAACTGTTGGCACGGAAACTGAAAAGTACAAAAGACAAGTTTATTAAGACCCCATGGGGTGGTGGTACATTCCTACAGCACCCTTCGGCAATGCAAGAAGTATCTCACAGAACGTTGGTGCGAATCCTTCTTTTATACATTTTTACAGGTAATAAAAGGTAGGCGGTACGAGGTTACAGAGCTTTATGTACATATATGGTCATTTTTGGAGCACAGCCAACTCATGGGAGGGTTTACAACTCCACTGGTCAATTTGGCGGAATATTCCTGAGGGGTGACTGGTCAGTTGGAACTGCGCATGCACAGGCTTGACCGTTGCTAAAAATAGCCTGTTGCTGGGCAAAGTCGAGTGGTCAGTGGGACGGACAACGGACTAAAGGGCATGCTGACCACGAGGCAGCTCATTCCCCAAAATGGCCGCCGTAACATACAAAATGGCGTTTTCTAATATGGCCAAGTTAAGGGAAATATCGTGTAGCAAAGCTAAGCGCTAACCCGGCCATTGTCAAATCACGACAGACTGAGATGGCTGCAATGGGAATCGATAGCGAGGGGGCCATACTTAAAACATTAAGGAAGAGTCTGGAGTTGTCCGAGGTAAGGCGGCCCTTAACAAAACCACATTGCTCTTTTCCGATGAGATGTGGCATGAGCGGGTCAAGGCGAAGAGCTAATAATTTTGCAAAAATCTTATAGTCCACATTAACTAGAGATATAGGTCGATAATTCTTACAAAATTTAGGATCTCTACCTTCTTTAGGGATAAGACATATGGTAGCATCTTGAAATGAGCCTTGGGCCAGCCTAGCAGAACAAAAAGACTGAAAAAGAGAGAGAAGTTTGGGTAAGAGGAGATCGGAGGCTTTTTGATTTTTTATTGGTTGTGAGGAGGGGAGCCATGTGCAAATGCAGTAAATGTATGCTGCTTTTGTCTAAACCATATGGGAGTGTAATTTCTCAATGTGAGGAGGAGACACTTTTCCCATTCGTTGAAGGTGAATCTATCCTAGAATTTTACTGAGTTCTTGACTCTACTGTTATTGATTACAATGCTTATTGATTTGACATTGATGGCCCAGCTTCTGCATTTCTGTACCTAAATTAACCGAGTTTCGTTTAAAACGGTTTCTCCGCCTTCCAGATCTCAATTACTATGAGAGATGGGTCCAGCGGGGAGTACCAAAGACCGTCAGGGACTATACCCACTCCCGATCCTGTGCCAGCGCACTCAAAAGAACAACTACTGTATGGGTATATGCCAGTAGCGGATGCTGAAATTTGAAAGGAGTGGGGCAACTCTTGTATGCTCTTGACATGTGGGAGCATTTCACTTTTAGCAAATCAGTTTATATCACTATATTGAGAGGCATTTATTAAAGCAGTTAATAAATGCCTCTCAATATAATTATATAAACTGATGTACTAAAGTAAAACTCCACTGCATGTTTAAAAGCACACAAAGGGAGCACTTTTACATTTGTGAGCTCCAGTTATATGCTCTGATGTGCAACCTGCGGTTTGTTTTTTATTGTTTCAATAACAGTATAAACAAAACACAGGCTGCCAGGCATGATGGAAGGCCTTAATCCACGACCGACATACCTGATGTTGGACTTGGCCCTTTTGGCAGGTTCACCCCTGAACTTTTTGCCTTGAACTCTGACATGATAGAAATGATTTGTGGCCTCTGCACACTTTGGTACTGTGTCCCAGTGTAAAGTACGTGTGCTCTCTGAGTGCGTGTGGTGAGATTGACCTGCCCTCCCATAGGAATGCATGGGGTATATGAGTGTCCATGGTAATTCCTGATGTGAGAGGAGTGCAGGGGCAAGTTTGGTATGTGCGAACTCGTGAGAATAAATGCTGCGCAATGGTGTGCACAGATTTATTGTGACTAGTGGAGAAGTGCCACTTTTAGAAGTTGACATTTCTGTGTGCAGTGTCTGCCTGCCTGATGTGAATTTTATGTCTGGCTGGTGTGCTTGGCTCCAGAAGCCAGGATGGGTCTGACCGGTGGTGAATAGGGAGATCTGCATGTAGATGGGAGGGAGGAGTTGCACCTGGGACCTGAATAGGGCTGGGCCTTCCCTCCACAATGCTGGCTCCACCTCCTGTGGTGCGTCTGATGTCCCTGGCCCGTATTGTGAATAGCGAGGTGAGCTGAGCCAAACAAAGTGCTCCAGAACCAGTTGTATCTGGTTCTCGTCTTGCCCTACAGTTTTAGAAAAAAGGATTTAGCTGTATAAATAAGGGTCTGTGACCCCAAGTAAATGTTCTTGTTCTTGGACTTGAAACTACCAGGGGCGTGCTGCTGCTGGGACTCAGGGGAAGGCTTGCCTCCCTGGGCTCTGCCCTGCCCCTAGATACCTGAAAGACTTCTTCCTGGGACCCTTTTGCCCTGGCCCTGGCCCTGGAAGACTCTTCTCTGCTCCATTTCCTTCCCCAAGAGCCTTGGACTTAATTCCTTTTAGCACTAGGAGGGCTGGCTTTGCTTTAAGAGCACCTGGCTCTTTTAAACACGAGGAGCGCGCTGCCTGCATGGGGCACTGGAGCTTCGCTGCCCTGGGGCTGCACACCACGAACGCAACCCCGAGTGAAGAGAGTTGCTGCCGGGCCGCTGCCTAGTGCGACCCAGAAGCTGTCTGCCTGGTTGGGGGGGCGGGCCTGCACCCGGCCGGAAGAGGAGTGCCGGTAGAACCTTGCCGGCTCGACATCCAAGTCCTGAGTCCCAGGAGGGGGCCCTGGTAAAGCGAAGAAGTGGCGGCCGAGGTCGCTGATAGCAGCACGGGGCTCTTGTGATGGAGGAGAGAGCCCCGCGTCGCACTGAACAAGTCCGCCCCAGAACCTGCCTTCCACCAGTGTGGAGACCCCGGGAGCCGGTGAGTTGTAATCTGTGTGTGCCTCTTCGAAGCACAGTGCTCCCCTACATCATTTCCTGAGCGGCCCCGGTTAGCCGCTCCCACAAGGCTGCTCTCAGGAGGCTCCTTAACTATGAGAGGGCAGTGATGGCTTCAGAGTCAGAGCGGCTCCATGTGTTCAGTGGGTCGCTCCAACGAGGGGGCATTATTTGTTTTAAAGATCCCCGTCAAGTGCCAGTGAGGGCACCATGTCTTTCCCCTGTGACATGTGTCAGGGGCAATTTCGTTCCCTTGAGGGGCCTTATTATTTAGGAGCCTGTGTGCTCCAAGGGACAGGTTTACTTTAAGAGCCAGACACAAGTAGTGCACACCTAAGTTTCAGCTAGCACTTTGTTAGCTGACCACATGTTTACTTTTGAATGCAGGAGCGACATGCACTCCTTCACCCCCATCTTTGCCTGCACAGCTGCGCAGCACTTAATACCAGCTGCAACGTTTAGGTTTGTGCCGTGGCACACCCTTGATCTTCGCTGCCTAGGCAGCAGCCCTGACTCTTTGGACATAGGGCATTTGAGCCCCCCCTTTGGAGATGGCCATTTGGCCAGGGGGGTGGTTACATTTATAGGGCATAAATATAACAAAAGGAGGGAGGGAGAGAGACAAGTGGATTCAGTCTCCCCTGGTAATTCGTTTACACAAAATGGAATCCACTCAGAAAGTGGTAGTGATCCCTAAAGTGATGGGGAGCACAAAGTGTTGTTTAAATGCCCCTCACACACCAACAGGCCCCTTGGTGTCATGCTTCATCATCGGGGCCTTCGCACCCCTCTACGGGGTGCGGCGTGCTAAGACTCACGGATACGTAGGAGCACTTGATAGTGAACTATGTGTAGGTGTGTGTTCAGGGAAGGAGTGTGAGTAGTGAGGTGAGGTGAAAAAGTGAAGGTTAATTAAAAAATACCTGGCTCTTAGGAGAAAAATATTTATTATGTCCTCGGCTGGTATTGTTAAAAAGGTGCAAAGTGAGGTTGACAAATATACGTATTAGGGTATATCAACCGCTAAAAAGTCGACATGTTTCGGAGTACAGCGACTCCTTCTTCAGGACAAGGATATGCACGTTATCCTCACCTTACTCACATGGGTGTAGAATGTCAATGTGTATTCTACCAAAAAACTAGGTGAAATGTACCTATCAGTGTTTATTGTAGATAAGCTCCGTTGCGCCCAATTGGCGTTAGAAGAACCTGTAGGGTAAAAAACATAGTAAACATCACAGTCGGACGTCCAGGAACAAGGAAAAGCAATTGTTTCGAGTTATATGAGGGTAAAAATGAACCACGTACTAAGGTTCAAGGACCCTGTGGAGTAAAAACACTAAAAAGGCCCTAATGTGATTTTTGTGCTAAAGTTGATGTGGTGCTAGGAAATGTATAGTATATAGTATGTTTTGTGCACCCTGTTTTATACCTCTAAATGTAGTTGTATGAATATGAGGTTCTTCTGCATATCACGGTTTGTGTTAGTGAGATTATGCTTCACTGTGTGATGTACGACCCTAATGTGAGTTATACTGAGGAGGTTAGAGTCTAATGTGTTTAGACTTGTGAGAGAATTGCATAATGTGTTTATGCTGGTGAGGTTGGCGCAGAATGTAATTTGCGCCTGATGTGACTGTGCATAATGTAGTTTATAGTACAGGCTGATGCTGAGTACAGTGATAACCAGTGGTTACAGCTTGTACGTTTATGATCTAGTTTATTTTTACTAAGTTCACTTTGGGATGGTTCTGACAGTGGTCCATGTGGCCCTGTCGTGTGTAAATATTTCCCTTGTAGATATTGCCCAGTGCCAGTTAGCACAGTGTACATGAGGTGATTACTATTCTAATGTGTTTTGAGAATACAAAGGCTATTTTTGATATAACATTGTGTGGAGTTGCTTTTGTAGTATGCCTGGGATGTTGTTGCTGTTGTGTGTATGCGCAAATGCTTTACACATGTACTCCGGGTTAAGCCTGACTGCTCGTGCCAAGCTAACCAGGGGGTGAGCAGGGGTTATCTTTGGCGTGTAACTCCCAAGCCCTGACTGGGAACCATGCCCTGTGCAGCTGATAGAAGCCCGACCCTCACACTGCAGAGATGCCCATACTGCCCTCCCATCTCCCTCCCACCCCCAGCGATGCCTGCAGTGCCATCCCACCTCCCTGTCTTCCGCACGCAAATGTGCCCTTTGGCACTCCTGACGCCTGCCTCACACTGCCACCTCCCTCTCCCCTCCAGTGATCAACGCAGTACCCTCCCATCTCCCTCCCACCCCTAGCTACACCTGCAGTGCTCTCCCACCTCACTCCTGCACGGGCTCTTTGGCACTCCTGACGCCCGCAGCTCCCTGTCACCTCCCTCTCACGTCCAGCGATGCACGCAGTGCCCTCCCATCTCCCTACCGCAAGCAAACTGGCCCTTTTTCACTCATGAGACTCGTAGCTCCCTGTCACCTCCCTCCCACCTCCAGCAATGAGAGCAGTGCCCTCCCACCTCCCTCCCGCCTGCAAACGGGCCCTTTGGCACTCCTGATGCCCGCTTCGCCCTGCCACCTCCCTCTCCCCTCAAGCAATGACTGCAGTGCCCTCCCACCTCACTCCTGCACAGGCCCATTGGCACTCCTAACACCCGCAGCTCCCTGTCACCTCCCTCCCATCTCCAGCGACACCCTTAGTGCCCGCTCATCACAGGGAGTTAGACTGAGGTTGAGGAGGTTTGTGGAGGGCTAGGGCACAGGCTGTGGAAAAGGGCAGACTTCCTATGACGTCACTCCCACTGAGTTAGAAGCTAGGCTCCTGCTTTTTACCAATACTAGTATAACAAGTGCTTTAAGTGGGTTGAAAAACTGGGGGGGTCTCTCAAAGGGGAGTGGCCGATATAATTAGGCCATGGCACAAAAAACCTACGCTACAAATCTGTGCTTAGCATAGTGAGCCGTGGGCTACTATTTTGCTGCTTCTGCCATTGCACCCAGATCTATAATACAACGAGTAACATTTATAACACTTATAAGGTCCCAAAGGTGAGACCTATTGGCTATGCCAGTGCTTGTTTATAATTTCAGTGTAATTATAAGTGACAATTTCTTGCATGCAAAATCAAACAATGGGAAACATAAATATCAGAGGCTGTATTATTTCAAAGAGGTTTAGCTCACACTAATCAAATTTAGCAATAGGTGAGCGGCCGACTGCCCAGTAGGAGTCTGGCGCGCTCCTGCTACCGGCAAGTTGAGTGGCACCGCCGTCAATGGCCCTAAGTCATCCCGACCCAAAACGAGTTAGTGCGCTTATGCAGAAAGTTACTGAGCAGACAGACTGTGTCACTGCACAGTTCTCTGTAACAGGGCCAAACGCAGCTCATGACGTCAGCAGCTCGTTTTTATTGCCATAGCATGACAGTCCAAATAGGAAATTACCGGCTCTGTCACTCAGGCGCAGTAACTTACCTTTTTACGGGGCGAGCCGGCACCACAGCACCAGGCATTGCCGGCCCGCACTTGTGGACTACCGCGACAACCATCATGGTTCTGGCCCATACACCGGACTGTTGACAGTGCTCTGAGTTTAGGACAACCACTCCTGCTGTCGCCACTGGCCGCCAACCGGTGCTAGGTGGGATCCAGTCTGTCCAGTCGCAGGATCACATAACACTGCAGTGACATTGCCCACTGCAAACTTCATAAATTGCTGCAGGCTCGGGACACGCGCGACTCGTTCTGATAAACTCACTCTGTTTTTGCATTGGGCTGCCCCGACACGGCTATTGATCTCAGTCTCAGTGAATTTATTGTGCCGCGTGGTTTACTAGTTACATTGTAGCAGATTACTAGCAGCTAGTAGAGCGGATGAGCTAGCCCCAGAGCTGCCAGAACAGCGTGCTCCACGTGCTGCCACTGCAGCTTTCTCCTTATGGTGCATTATAGCAGCGTTCCAGCTCCACAGTATACGCTATAATGCGTGATATTACATTTCAGTGCGGTGATGCGGACCACCACACTCAATTATGTTAGCCTAATGCCTGATGCGTGGTACTTGGCAGTGCTGCCTCTTACCTGCAAATCCTGCTCTGGAACACACACGGCAGACAGCAACAGGGTGTGCTACTGCTGTTTCGGTCCAGAATAGGAGTACCAAGCCTGTCTTCTCAGCCTCTGATGTAAATACTTGCTATAAACAAATATTCTGCACATGCTAAAGCATAGGAAGTGTATTTGGCTGGAGGTCACAGAGTCTAATGAGTATGTGACCTCGAGGCAGGCGCGCAACCCCCATTGGGCTCAAAGGACTTCAGCCCCCGAGATAAGTGGGGATGGAAAACACTAAAGGAAGCTGAAGCAAGGCATAACAATGGAACAATAAAGGAAGGAGGTGGTTAAAAACTTTGAAAGGAGGAATAAAACAACAAGACATTAGAGAGAAAAAATCAACTTGAGAGAGTTGGTGAAACAACCGAAAGGAGAAAAAGCACGGGAGTCAATTCACAAAAAATCCAGAGGTAGCAAAAGTTACATCACAAGACTTCCATTTGAGACACTAACCTCCCAGGAAGTGTCATCCTATGATCTGAAACTGAATCCTCCAAAGAAATGATGTCACATGACCTTAATCTTGAATATGTCAGAATACCTGAAACTGCTGAAATTAAGCCACTCTTAAATGCATATTTATAAAATAACACAAGTTACTACCATAGAAAAATGTTCCCTTTATGTACCACTTACATTTTAAATAGGATACTGACAAGACAAGAACATTGCACATTTCTACTTTTTTTTTTGATAATCAAATTTTATTGAAGTTTCTGATACAAACAAGTTCATAGGCAACAAGTCACACATCACAGTTAAAACCTTTGTCCCTCCCTGATGACAACACAAACACATTTCCACTTTTTATTGAACAAAAATATATGTGCCTTTTGGAAGAAGAAAATATATTGCCATTAAAATACAGAATAACATTGGGAAGACAAATTATTTATACCTCAAAGTCCTGATGTATTAATTGTTGTACTTTGCATGTACCTTAAGCATAAAATGTATTGGTATGTTAAGGAAAGAAATGCAAAAAGATTGTTATAAATATTATTTGTTTTTTCCCTTTGAATTTCTGTAAGTTGGTGAATATGAACAATGCTATTTATATAAATTGATATGTAGCATTGTTAATGCAGTTTGGTTAGCATCACTTGTTAGCCATTTTGATTCACTACAGCACATAGGCGAAGTGTTTATTTAAATGCATACTTTTCTGTATATATTCAAAATAATAAAATTCCTCAACGTTTTGTTGAAAATGTATATATATATATATATTTTAATTTTATTCAGAAGGGTAAACGTTGCACTGCTGGCAGCTTTTTTGTTTTAAGGAGACTGCATCAATTGACAGCCATGGCTGCAGAAAGTAAACAGTGCACTTCACAGCACCTTTTCCCTTCAGTTCTGTTCATGGCATTGCCTTTGCCGCATCTGAGGCCAGGGGTGGCAAGGGGCCAGCCAGATGTGACAGCTGTGACCCCTGGGAGCCCAATGATGTCCAAGGGAGAAAGATGTGAGGAGAGAGAGAGACACTGGACAAATAAGAAGAATATTAACCTGGAGAGAGGAGGAAGAAAGAGAGATGTTACATAGAAGAAGGGGGAAGAGGGAGTGAGCCCGAAGAGATGGTGGAGAAATGAGAAAGAATGGGGAAAAGGCAAAGAAAAAAAACACCATGGGTAGAAGAGGATGAAGAGGAGAGTGAGACTAAAGATAGAAAAAGGAGAGAGGGAACTGTGAAAGACCAGAGAAAACAGGATAATAAAACACAATCGAAAAGCCCCATTGCACAGACTGTCACTTGAGTAGGAGATGGGCTTCTGCCAGTGGCGGCTGCCTCATTGGGCATGGGGGCTCACTTCTTTCTCCCACTGTGAGAAAGCAGAAGTGCCTGGTTGGGGGCGGGCGGTGGGTGGGTGGTCCTGCTCGAGGGCAGGGGGAGTGGCTTACCCACTGTTGTGGGTACTGACAGTTTGGTCGGCCCCAGGGCCGACAAATCCAGTCATGCACACTCTCCTTTTGGATGCAGCCTACATAGAGAAAATGGCCCGGCTGGAGCACTCTCCGTTGCGCCTCACTAATCACAATGCTTCCATTGCATCTCCAGTGTTCACTCATCCCCAGTACTGGGTTTTTTCTACTCAGTGCCTAGAGCCAACACACTTCATAAATTGTTGTCAAACCTGTATCCAGAAGTAAGGAGGTGCCCAAATTGTGTGAGTTAAATGAAATGAAAAAGGGATTTATAGAGCACGTGGCTACCCGGAAGTGCCCCAGCGCTAATCAATCATAGGAAGGAGCACGATAAAGGAATTAAGGGAAGAGAGAAGTCTTTAAGTGCTTCCGGAAAATGAGGTGGTTAGGTTCTCGACGGAGGTGCAGTAGGAGGGCATTCCACAGTCTGGGGGCATTGTGTGAGAAGAGCCTTCCTCCACTCCTTGCCTTTCTGATCCAAGGAACTACGGCTAGGTGAAGTGAGTCTGAGCGAAGGTTTCTGGTGTTTTTATGGGGGCGAATCAGGGCTTTCAAGATGGGGGAACTAATCCCTGCTAGTGACTTGTGGGTGATACATAAAGTCTTAAAATGGATTCTTTCTTGTACCGGGAGCCAGTGCAAAGCACAAATAGCTGGTTTTGCGTAGCAGCGGTGGCTGGTACTGGTCAACAATCTGGCCGCTGCATTCTGGAGAATCTGCAACCTCTTGATCACCGGGCTTGGTGTCCCTAAATAAAGAGCATTGCCAAAATCAATCCTGGAAAGGATCAGGGCCTGGACCAGTATCTTTTTTGCTGGGAACGGAGGTAGTGAGAGTACTTTACGAATCATTTTCAGCAGGCCGAAGCAGAAGGCCACAGTTTTTCTCGCTTGGGTTTTAAAGGAAAGATCTTGATCTAACTATATGCTGAGGCTTTTTATTTCTGGTTTAGGGATGGGGGGCCCATGCATACGGGCCACATTGAGTTGATGTTAGAGCTGATCTGATTTCTCAGCAGCATCACCTCAGTTTTGTCGCCATTTAACTTCAGCTGGGAGCGGCTCATCCAATTAACCACTTCCTCTAGACAGGAGTGGAGATCAATGGGAGACTGGTAAAATTGGTTCAGTGCTACAACCAGTTGCGTGTCATCGGCGTATGACACAATATGAATCCCGAAGGGGGCAACAATGTCTGCTAAGAGAGACATATAAACATTGAAGAGGGTGGGGCTCAGGGAGGAGCCCTGAGGAACACCACAACTCAACGGCATAGGGTCTGCGATTACATCGTCCTCAACCACTTTAAATGATCTTCCTTCAAAACCGGATTGGAGCCGCTTAAGAGCACAGCCTGACACACCGATGTTCCTAAGACGTTGGATCAGGGTTTGATGGTTCTCCGTGTCAAAGGCTGCGCTGAGGTCACGGAGGATGATGGCAGAAGTACCTCCTTGATCGAGAATCTTTCTTGCCTCCTCTACTACCATCATTAATGCGGTTTCGGTTCCTTGGCAAGGACGGAAACCAGTTTGAGATGGGTGTAGCAGATTGTGGGATTCAAGAAATTTGGAGAGGGAGCTGTTGACATGTTTTTCTGTGATTTTACTTACTCCAGGAAGGAGCGAGATGGGTCGGAAATTGGCTTGGTTCGTGGGATCCAGATGAGGTTTTTTAATAAGTGCTCTGACCATCGCTTTTTCCCATTCCGCGGGGACCCGACTAGGGGAAAGAGAGGTGTTGATTAAGGTGAGGATTGTAGGAGCGATGGCGGGTGATGCCTTTTTTAAAATATGAAGTGGTGCCCGATCACGGGGCGATCCACTTTTTACCACGGCTAGGATAGGTAAAAGGGAGTTCAGTGTGAGGGGTGTAAAGGCTTCTAGGCGGGGGGCATTCTCTGCAGGGCATGTCTTTTCTATTGAAGATAGAGGATTCATGTCTTTAGTAGGGAAGAGGTTAAGAATGTTCTGGATTTTGACAGAGAAGAATTGCGCCAGTTTATTACAGCGGTTCCCTGAGGGGTCAGGAATCATAGATGGGTCTGGGACCTTCAAGATGGTTCTGGCAATCTTAAAGATTTCTCTGGGGGCATTTGCTGCAATGGAGATCATTCTCTCAAAAAAAGAGGCCTGAGTTTTTTTTGTTTCTGCCTTATATATGCGTAACAAGGTTCTATATTCTATTTTCTTGCTCTGGGAGAAGTCTTTTCTCAATTGTCTTTCCAGCTTTTTACATTGTTTTTTAAGTTGCTGAAGTTGCGAGGAAAACCAGGGTGATTTATGGTGTCTGTTTTTTCTCCGCATAGGTTTCCCTGGTAATACTGAGTTCAGTGACTCTTTGATCCAGGAGTTGAAGAGATCATATGCTACCTCCGGGTTGGGGTCTGAAGTCGGTGTAGATCTACCAAGTTCCTGGGACCACTCCTCAAGCGGGAGTTTCGACCAAGGGCGGTTAAAGGGGCGAGGAATGTGGGTTAGTGGGGTCCTAAACATAGGGGACCAAGTAAAAGGAACTAAAAAGTGGTCTGACCAGGGAAAAGGGATAGGAGGATCTCCAATCAGTTCGTCTAGGTTTGAGAAGATCGGGTCTAGGAGATGGCCTTTAATATGCGTAGCATGGTGGACCTTCTGTTGTAGATGATAGGATAGCAGGTCTTGAGTGATATCAGTGGCTGCCAACGGATCATCAAAATGAAGATTAAGATCACAGAGAAGAGTGAAGTTTGCGTTTGTGTTAGCCAGGTCTATCAGTGTTTAGAGCAGAGAAGTACAGAATTGACCTGGCATCCCAGGGGGGCGGGGGGGTGATAAATGAGGATACCTGATAGTGTGAGTGACAGAGTGAATTCTATGGAGAAACGGATGTCCCCACAGTCTGCCGTTGTGCTACCAAGTAGGCGGCATGTCTTATCGTTTTTGTATATGATAGCAATCCCGCCTCCTTTGCCCGTCGTTCGATCAGCCCTTTGGATAGAGTAGCCTGTAGAAGGGCACTGACAATATCGGGATCAGAGTTAGCTGTGAGCCAAGTCTCTGTCAAGAAGAGTACTTCGGGATCAAATTCTGTTAGCAGCAGGGAATTTTCAGTAGAATGTTTTGGGAGTGATCTATAGTTGAGTAGCAGTCGCGGCAAATGGAGGGAGTTGCGGTGGGGCAGACAGACGGGGCGTGGGAGGGGCAGGGTGGGGGTTGCTAAACACCGGAATCTGGATGATTGCAGGTAAGTAAACAAGTAAATTAATAAAAACGAATTTCATTGCGCACCCTGCATCGCATTTTGAGATGCAGGGCACGGAACGAAATTTGGTGTAAGTTTGGGGTATTGAGGAGGAAGATACAGGGGTCGTGGCCCCTGGTCCGGTCGGGTGTGGACGGGTGCAGACAGGCTTCCCTTTGGCACGCCAGTGGCGCGCCCGCTGTGCGTACACAACCTTTCTCCCCTTTTATTCAGTGGTTTCGATTAGGTGCTGTGAAAGAACTAGACCGCTCGGTTGCAAAATGGCGGTTTTTGGTGTCGAGCAGGAAGTGAGTCACCTCTGTAAATTAAGCCAGTATCTCTTTCCACACAAACAGCCCGCTAATGACTGCAGTGGACCGGGGAGATTACAGGCATATGAGGTGCTGTTCGCCTATTAGGTGCTGTTCGCCTATTAGGTGAGGTACAGAATGTGCATTATTAAAAGAGCAAATGGCACAGTGTTACAGTCCTAGCAGTGCAGTTAAATTTTGGCATAAAAACGAGTACAATTTTAAAAACGACCTGCGTAGTTGGAGGATCGCTAAGGTGATCCACAAAGTCTACCTGTATCGCTGTGAATTTCCCTTGACTAATTTGCGCGCTCGCGCCGTCTCTCCACTTTTATTCAGTGGTTTCGATTAGGTGCTGCGAAAAAACACTATATTAAAATATTTTTGGTTTATTACAACATTTACAGATTTATGATGCAAAACCGGGTGGCCTATAAAATAATCACTTTTACATATCTAAATTCTCCGTTTGTTACAAAGTGTGATTCAAAGTATCACACATAAGACCTAGAGATGCCATACACAGACCCAAGGAAAACATGAAATTGCCACGACTGAGCAAACTAACATCTTGCCAGTTCTGACGAGAATTCACAATTCTTGACGAGTCAGCCAGAAAAACAAATATTTTACAAGAAATAGATGTATAACATTCATACATCTTCAAAACGTTTTAATAAACATTCGTTTATATATTAAAAAACAACATATCGGAACTGTTACTTTAAATGCTCTCCTAGTTAGGTCGTATAAAAAAAGCATGTGCTGCACAAAGTGTTTTTTGATTGGGTGGCTGGAAGGGGCTTGTCTACCAGGAAGGGGAATTCCAGACTGGGAAGAAAGTGCGCCACAGCTGTGAGCAGGCTGGCCTGCGAGCTCCATGGCGCACGGGCTGCAACCGAGAGCAGGGGGCGGCGATGGAGAAGACACGGGGGACCTTGAGGTCACAGAGACCCTCCTGGCGAGCAACGATCCAGGTAGGTCTTGGTGTGTGACCCTGAATCGATCTGCCCCACCCCCTCCCCCCACAACTTATTCATCGGGGGGTGGGGGCACAAAGTATATATACTTCGAATTCAACTCGCTCTTTATGAATGGCCTGGTGATGATGCAGGCTTTGAAGTTTGGCGAATAAGTCGTGGTTGTGAAATGGTGTTGTGAGAATCGTTCCTAGAGTGTTGGCCGATGGTTGCATCACATTACTTCGCATCATCCGAGGCGTGGAAAAGTCACATGCCCACAGGTGGGAGTCGTCGTATCCGGGCAGAATGCATATGAAGGGTTTCATTTTTTTTTATTTTTTATTTATTTATGCGTTTTTATATAGCGTGGACTTTACCCGAAGGTGTCAGAGCGCTTCACAATAGGAACAGAACTGATACATGAGACATTACAAGTGAGCAAAATACAAAAGTAAACGTTACATTACAATCGTGAGCCAACAAAATACAAGAGGTAGCAAAAGGTGCATTACAGGAGGAAAAAGTGATGTGTGCAGGTTACAAAAGCGTACAAAGTAAACATAGAGGTAAAATACTGCAATATATGGAGGACACTCAAGCACAAGAACAAACGTTACGTAGGCACTGGTGGCACTTGTGCAAGTATCGAAAACAAACAAATGTAAGAGGTAGAAAACTGTGTGTTGCAAGAGAAAGTGACGGGTGCAAGTTGCACACGAGTACCAAACACAGGTAGAAGGATAATACTGCAATAAATGGCAGACTCTCAAACCACAAGAACACACTGGGAAGACACTTCCCAGTGTCGTTTCGTCACGGGGGCGCCGTGCTAGGGAGATTACTGCTCGACAGAATAAGCCTAGAAATGAATCATGTGATTTACTTTCCGTTCAAGCAGAGAAAAAAGAATCCATGCCCTCGCGGGGCGCTCTATAAACACCTGTTCAATGCAGAAAGTGTACGAGAGAGGATGTGGCGTGCCGGCCACAGCTGTAGGCTTTGGAACTGTAGAAGCAAGATCCAGTGTTTGCGTTGACTCAAAATCATGTGATTCTGGGCAAATCAATTGCTCCGTACCTAAAAACAGGAATGTGACATTGTGTGTTGTAACTGGCGCTCACTTACAGCGCTCTGATTTCATCTGGTCACGTTCCCGCTATATTCATTTGGAAAGTAAATAATCACATATATCAGAGTTATATGGATAGTGGGTTTGAATGGGACACCGGTTTCCCTCTCGGGCGGCACCCGCTGCAATTGTTCAGTGAGGGTGCCTGTCACGGTGGTGTGGGCTACTACCCAGAGACGCAACTAGAGCCAAATTTCGGGGGCGGGGGCTAAGAGAACCTTTGGGGGGGGGCTGAATCTTTAGGCAATCGGCAGAGTTGCGCTGCAGGGGCTCTTGGAAGGGGTGAAACAACAACAAATCCCCATTCACATGCACAATGTCTTTTAAAGACCTGTGAATGCGGCCCCGGCGGAAGTGAAGGTCGCAGCTGAAGGACAAGGTAGGGGGCGTGGCTAGAGGGGTTAAAGGAAATGGTGGGATTGGGAGGCCATTTAAGGTGTCAGGAGAGGAAGATCCGACCTCCTTCCTGACACCTGAGCATCACCGCGAGGCTTTAGAAAGTTTGCCCACCCACCCTACAGGTTTTCAGCGAAGGACTAGGGGTGGTTTTTAGGTCTGGGGTGCCAGTTTAGGGCAGGTTGCGGAGCAAAGGCGTTACGGTACTTTGGAGGGTTGGGGAGTCACATACGGGTGGATCCACCCTTCGGGTGGGGGGAGAACGGTACACAAGTGACTGATAGCGGGGCACGGGAGGCAATGAGCAATGAAGACAAAGTCAACAGAGGATGCTTGGAGGGCAAGTGAAGGTGAGAATGGGGAAAGGAAGGAGGTTATCGAGTGAATGGAGAAGGGTCTAACAGATGAGATGGTTTTGAGAAGGCAGAATGGAGAATGCGTGGGGTATGGGATGGGAACGTACATTTCTTGCATTGATGTACTGTTAATAAGTCTAAATGATTGCAACCTTGTCCTAATAAAATGGCCTTTTACGCTTCAAGTAACAACGTGGAGTGTAGTTATTGCGCGAATACTCGGTTGCGGCTGTGAGCAGGCCCGGGAAGTGTCTCATCCCGGGCTGCCACACACGACGGGGGGGGGGGGCTGATGCCCTTTGAGGCCAATGGGTGTAGCGCGCCTGCTACTACCTAATCAACATCTGTCTATGCAGAGGATGTATTTGGAAAGGGGGTTGACGGCATTACTTTTCCTTTCTGGTGTTTCTAAACCAGTTTTTTTATGCTAATGTAACCACAATGAGCAGTGAGGTCCTGGAATTTGCATCAGACTGGTGATGTCTGCCTTCTCACCCTCTAGGCCAGAGGTCTTCAAACTTTTTTCTCTAAAGCCCCCCGAAAGCAAAATATTTTAAAGTTGCCCCCAACTCAACACTATGGCAGGGGCAGGACTGAGAGCAGGGGGTCGGGACTAATGGGATCATTTCATGGATACTTTTTCAGTAGCTCAAAAGTCACAAAAAATCTGAAACCTGCAAAGAGCAAATTCATCAAACAAAACGCAGAAACTGACCAACAAATTCTGCTCCCCATAATGGGTGTGTTGTGTTCACCAGGCGCCAATGCAGCAACGCCTGTGTCAAGTCAAGGAAAGCTTTATTCAATTGTTATTGTACAAATCACATATCATAAAAGCACAAATACAACGCCTGTTGCACTAGTGATAAATATCTGCGGCCCTGAGTAGAAGGGTATCTCCTCTGTCTCCTTCAGCCGTCTCCCACTAATGCCTGATGATCACTACGGTCTTGAAACAGGCTCTGTAGCTTTTACTTATTTGGATTTCAATTCTGCGCAAACTCGGCCCAAGGGTATTGGAGCGTTCCTTTACAAGGGCACCAGTTACATTACACACTCAGAATTTTTGTTCTTTGGCACGTGGATATGGTGATTTGCCCACGGGTCGGTCAGTTATCAGGAGCCAGTATAGGCTTAACCTATGGAGCCACTTGTGGTTCCACAAAGGTTTTTTTATTTTTGCGATGGACTGAGCATGTCACCAGCTGAGTTCTTGAATAGTTCTTTTTAACGAACACTCATTAAAATTTTTGTAGGGGTGGTCTGATTACTTATTACCCGAATATGTAGATACAAATGATGACTTTAATATTCAGTGTTGTCTGTCACTGGTTGGACTTTGTAGCACTATATATACACATGCCACTATTCTACACTGTGCCATCTAGAGTTCAGTTTTGTGATTTTCTGGCAGGACCACTGAAATTATTCAATCTGTGGAATTTTCCACATAATTATGCATGTGCCACTTAATTAATCATCTGCTGCATAATCTACAAATTTAAAAAATGTTTCTAGCTGAAACGGATGAAAAGGTATGAAAAAATGTAGCAGCATGTTGCCACACAGAGGACAGCCCTTCACAATAGGCGATTTGTCATCTTTCAGTTGCTGGTTGGTGTATTTTGGTGGTAATCTGGTACTAATGAAGTGAAATCTTTGCCCAGACAATATTTACACGTGTACAAATGGAAACACAATGAAATACTCATCATAAAAGGTGCCACATTAATTTGTATTGTGCATTTTCCTGCAACATAATTTATTTAACCTTGCTGCATAAATTTGGTCCTTTCCTGCTGCATAATTCCAGCGGTGCTGCTTTCTGGTCACAAACATACATCTACTTTGATTGCAATAGGCAACTGAGGTTTTGTAGTCAAATTGTTTTGTTAAATCTTCATTTATTTTCCATTTAACATGTGCAAATTTTTTTTGTATGCAATTTCCTGAAGTTTGGGAAAATAGCAAACCTATTAAAGAATAAATTGCTCTTTTTAGCGATATCCTTCACCCTGCCATGCCATGCCACACTCACTGACCCTCACCTCAGGGCATCCAGGATCACAGTTCACACTGTCTTAAAGCCCTTCAGCTTCTGTATGTAAATCAAGATGGCCTGGAAACGCACCAAATGAATAAAATCGCGCTTCCAGGCCTTCCTCATTTGCAAGTACTTAAAGAGCCATTTGCGCCCCTGTGAATACAGCCTCCGCCCTAAGGGGGCTCATCCCACAGTTTGAAGAACTCTGCTCTAGGTGCATCTCCCTTCCATTTTTTTTTTTGCTGTTGCCTCCTGTGTTTTTGCTATGTTTTTGTTGGTCTAGATACTTTGGGCACTCTGCCACTGCTGTTCAGTGCCAAAGTGAAAGTGCTCCCTATTGTAAACTGTTGTAAGGGATTAGTGACTGCATGATTGGCTATTTGATTTACTTGTCAGACCCTAGCATAGTGCACCATGGGTGCCCAGGGCGTGTAAATCAAATGCTGCTGGTGGGCTTGTAGCACTGGTTGTGCCACCCACAGAAGCAGCTTGTAAAGTGCGACTCAGGCCTGCCATTGCAGAGCCTGTGTACAGTCTGGGACTGCCATATCAACTTGGCAAGTGCACCCACCTGCCAGTCCCTGCACATTCCATTTTCTACAGGTTAGTCACCCCTATTGTCAGGGTGCATTGTATGTGAAAGGTAGGACATGCTCTGATGTGTGTGGCTGTCCTGATAGTGAATTACAGCCAATTTTGTTTTTCACTATTGCAAGGCTACCTGTTTCCATTGGCCAGATTGGGCAGTTTGATTATAACATCTTATAATCCTAACTGACCAGGGAGCAAGGTAGAAAAATGAGTTTTGTATGCCTCAACTCAGAATGTTAAAATAAATCTTTTGGTGTGGGTTATTTTTACATGCTGTGTTTGAAAATACAATTTTTAGAAAGTAGGTATTTTCTTGCCCATTCATCTAAGGTACTTTGAGATTTAAGTGTTGCATTTACCATCTATATTGAACTAAGCTATTTCTACAATTTTAAAGTCATATTCGTGATACTGTATTGTGGAGTTTTGTCATTTGGTCTTGTGTTAAGTCTAGTAAAGATTACTTATTTTTCACAAATGCTTTACACAAGCTACAAAGGGGGTGAGCAGGGGTTATTTTAGGAGTGTATACCCCTCTTCCTAACTAGAAGCAAGGGTCCCTATTTGGACAAAGGTGTAAACCGATGCCAATTAGAGGCCCCCATTACTAACCGTTCTTAACCCATGTTTGTAGGCAAGAAGGAAAGACAAAGCCTGGAACTACTCTATTTTGCTTTCACAATTTTGCACTTTGGCCTAATGACCTAGGATGAAATCTATACATTATTTTTATTCCCCAAATAACAGTATATTGCATTCTGGTTATTCTAGTTTTGCTTTTAAAACGTTCATCCTAGGAGGAGCTCCTGCATTCAAAGTGTTGTGGCTAAATGCCAGAATTGGCCAGAGGTATCTTACATGACATGGAGCTATCAGTCAGCGATGTTTTAAAATTTTGCAAAGTCACCTACTCTAGTTCAAAAACTGCTTGTTTTTTACGTAAAACCTAAGGATTCCCTCCTTTTTTTTTTTGTTGTTTTTTTTTTAAATCATTGAACTAAGCAAGTATTATCAGTTTGAATCATTTGTTCTTCCGTGTAGTGTAAAGTTTTATGCCTACCTCCACAACACAAGAAGGTGACATGGACGTCAGCAGTGCAGCCTTCCGTAACGCAATGTATAAGTTACATATAGGTGGCAGTATGAGAAGGAAGATCACACAGTCCTCTCACACATAACATAACAAAACAAGTGCAACTTCGGTAACTAACACACAAAAGATTGAATGAAAGACATTAAAGGACTGTTGTATGCTGTGATAAGATCAAAACATTTGATATAGTGCACAAATCACTCCTGAAGAAGCATCTTGGCGCTGTACTGCTTAGAGAGGGGAGATTTCTAAAATAACCAAGTCTTCAGCCCCTTCCTGAAGAAGGTAAAGTCGGAGCATGAGCAAAGGCTAGGGGGAAGTTTGTTCCAGTGATAGCTGGCAGGGTATGAGCACGATCTGCTCCCTTGTTTTGAGGTCCATATGCACGGGATAGCCAGAAGTGACTTATCAGCGGACCTAAGGCATCTGGAGGGCAGCTAGGGTTTTAATTGGAGAGACATGTATGCAGGATGTGATTTGTGAAGTGCCTTACGTGTCAGACAACACAGTTTAAAGATTAGGGGCCAGATGTATCAAGATACCATTTTGCGAATCCTAAAATGCGATTTTTTGCGAATCGTTATTTAGAATTCGCAAAACGGTATGTATGTACAAAATCGCAATTTTTTTGCGATTCCTTATTCTATTTTTTATTTTTTTTTTTATTTTTTAGTTCAAATCATATTTTTATTGAAAAATAACAGAAATGGTAACAGAAGTGATAGCGGCAAGAAGGCATCAGAAGAGTTAGTCATGTTTCAAAGATACCGCAATCAGACATGGATTATACATAAAACAATGCGTATACATTAAAGGGAAATAAAGTACCAACATTGCATACTCACATTTGTATATAGTTCCGTAGAGCCCTCGGTCTAAATCAAGTCATATAGTACCATTTACACTTCATCGTTCCCGCTTTATGGTTATAAGATTGTCAAGCCCGTGAGCACAAGATATAGCCATTACAGTTCATGCAGCATGCACCCTACAATTCACTGAGTAAAGACCTCATCATTTAGATCTTCAGGGTGGGTCAAAGGTGAAGGAGGCCTGGTCCAATGAAGACCATAATTTTTTGTTGGTGACCTGCCATGGTGATGAGTGTAAAGCGGGATTGTCAGTGCCCCTAATGCAGGACAGCCACTCCTTCCATGCATTGAAGGAGACCTCACATGTTGATTTCCAATTGCATAGGATCACCTTACATGCTAATGTTAGTAGAAGGTCCAAGAGCTGGCGATCATGGTCCCCCTTTAGTGATGGATCTAAGGCTCCTAGGAGAATGTAGATGAATTCCCTTGTGGGATGTATGTCAAACGTGTGTCCAATGTAGTCAAAGATTTTTGTCCAAAAGGTGTGAAGCATGGGGCAATCAAACAGCATGTGTGGGAGGTCACCAATACCAGAGGAGCAGTTCCAGCACTTCGGTGTGTCCCGCAGGCCAACCTTAAATAGTCTCTGTGGGGTCCAAAACGCCCTGTTAATAATCATATATTTGGTCTGTGATAGTATCGGTGATACCTTGTGTGTGAGTGCTGATGCATGTATCCTGACCCAGTCTATACTTATTCCAGTGTTGTTTATTTCTGATTCCCATTTTATCTCATTGCGCCTCATCGACTTGTTGGCCGTTGGCGTGAGTAGTTTATATATCTTTGAGACAAAATGTCCAGAGGATTGAAAGTGTGGTAGCATAGCTTTTAGCCAAGGCGTCACGAGCTTGAATGCTCTAGTGGATAAGGCTGACTTTAGCTTTAAGAAAGCATAAAAGTCGATCGGTAGCAGGGAGTGTCTAGCCTGTAGAGTCGAGAATGGCAGCGGCATATTATTTTCGTATAGGTCAGAGACCACATTAATACCTTTATCAGACCAGTGGTCCCATATGATGGGCGATCCGCCAATTTTAATAGACGGGTTATGCCATAAAGACGCAGAGGAGGAATTGTGGATTTGTTGACCAGTGGCGTGAACGCGATCTATCCGCAGAAGTGCTCTCTTGGTATTGAGCATGATGTATTTAGAGTTTGTGAGGTGTGAGAGGTCCATTGTTAGGACAGCGGAGAGCGGGGCTTTGCCTATGATGGATTTCTCAATATTGACCCATAAGGGCGTGTAAACAGGGTCTTCGATAAACCAGGAGGCTCCCTGCTTGCAGAGAAAGGCGGACTGGTAGCTTCTGAAATTTGGTAATCCTAATCCCCCTTTAAGCTTTGGGAGTTGCAATTTTTTCATGGCAATTCTCGGTTTCTTCCCTTTCCACAAGAAACCCGAGATCAATTTATCAACTTTATGTAAAAAGTCCTCCGTGAAGGTCATGGGGAGCATACATGCCATGTAATTTACCATAGGACTGATCATCATTTTTAGTGTTTCAGCCCTACCCCACCACGATAGGAATTTAGGAGACCAGCCGTCTAATAGCTTTTGTATTTTTTTGTAGAGCAGCTCTTCATTAATTTTTAAGGTGGATATCAAGTCCTTTTCAAATTCCAGTCCTAAATATTTAAAACTCTTCGACTGCCAGGTAAGCCCAGAGTCGCCCAGGATGGTTTTATCACATAGGTTATTCAATGACTTCACCTCAGTTTTATCCTTGTTCAAGGAGTATCCAGAAACAGCTGAGAATTCTTCTATTGTGGACATTAGCGCCGGGATAGCCTTGTCAGCTTGTTCACTCATGACCAACACGTCATCTGCATAAGCCGTGAGTTTAATTGTACAGTCAGCGAACCGGATTCCAGCGATGTCAGGGTTTTCCCTTATGTAGTATAGAAAAGGCTCAATCGCCAGGAGGAATAAGGACGGGGATAATGGACAACCCTGTCTAGTGCCCTGTTCTAGACCAAATGGGGAGGAAAAAGCGTTCGTTATTCATATAACACAGCGCACGTGTGCATTCTGTGAATCTATACGGTCTCCTCTCCATGCTAAGACACACTGACGGACTGTGTGCAAAACGGAATTACAGAATTTATAACTTTATGTAGGCGATTCCTTATTCTTTATTTGCGAATTCGCATTTTGGGAATTCGCAAATAAAGAATAAAGAATAATTTCCAATGCATTCCTATGGGCCAGGAGGCCCATATGAATGATAGTGCAATAATTCTCAAATTGCGAATCGCAATTTGAGAATTATTTCAAGGGTGCAGGGGTGTCTCAAAGACACCCTGCTGCACCCCTCAAATCTACATGTGTGTGCATGTGGCACACATACATGACCTATGGGCATGTATGAGTGGCACATGCCACCCTTACAAATGCCTATTAGGGCATTTTTAAAAGAAATCTACAAGTTGGTGGTAAATTGTGATTTCTTAACACAAATTCGCAAACCAAAAATGTGTCATACATATCATTTAAGGAATCGCAAAATTTGCGATTCCTTAAATGCTATGGCAAAATAAGGAATTGCAAATAATTGCGATTCCTTAAATAGCGATTTTTTTGATACATATCAAAAATCACAAATCGGCCGTTTGCGAGTCGCAAAGGCCGAAATTCTGCGAATTTCGGCCTTTGCGAGTCGCAAAAGTCTTGATACATCTGGCCCTAGGTGTTTTCTAATTGGCAGCCAATGAAGCTTCCGGAGTATAGGGAGGAGGGCAAGCCAGGAGGAAGATTAGCCTAGCAGCAGTGTTCTAGACCACTTGCAACTTGGACAGCAAGGTGTAATTTACTGATGCCAGCAGGGCATTCCCACAGTCGAGGTTGCTGGTGATGAGAGCCTGGACAAGAGTGTTCCTAGCGCTGTCGGAAAGCCATGGAGGGCCTTTTTGAAAAGCTTCATAGTTGCAAAGCGGGTGCCACAGGTGGCATTAACTTGATCTTTCATGGAATGCAATAGATCCAACTTCACTCCAAGCATTTTCACTGCCTGCTTAGGCGAAGCCTAAAGCATAATGTCTGTCTTTTCGCTGTTTAATTGGAGGTAGTTGCTTGTCATCCAAGGAGACACTTCCCTCATGCAATTAGTAAATTTGCTTTTTACTTTTTCTGGATCGGGCCACATGAAATAAGGAGTTTGGTGTTGTCAGCGTAATACATGATCTCCACACCTAAAGGCTCTCATGATCTGGGTAAGTGGAGCTAAGTAAATACTAAAGAGGGTTGGGGTCCGGCACGAGCCCTGGGGCACTCCTTTGTTCACTCTCATCATATGTAACTTGAAGGAGTTCAGGCAGACTTGTTGTGTTTGGTTTGGAAGGAATGCAAAAACAACAGTTGATGGACAGAATGCAGAACAATATCATACATTCACCCCAGTACAGAGATCTGGGCCTAAATCCATCGTTTTTTTGCTCACCATGCCTTTCCAGTTTGAACCCAGCCATATGCAAATCAGTCTTGACCCTCTTCCCCATGGGAACAGTCCAGCCCGAACTGCCAAGCCAGGTCTTCCCTGGACTGGAAACAAGCATCCAAGGACCGGTTTCGGGCTATCAGCCCTCATCAGCCTGGATAGCTTGATTCCAGTGGCATGGAGAGCACGGAACTCATGTCTGAGCATACCCGTCCCACTCACGGTGGTTTGGAAGGAAGTCACATAGCCAGTGTAGTGCCCTGCCATGCAGCCCAGCCCCGTGAAGCCTGCGGATTAGGATGGAATAAGAGAGCGTATCAAACACTGCTGACCGATTCAGCAGCACCATCATAAGTGGGGTACCTGCATCTAGAGTGATCCGGATATTGTCAACCACAGCCAACAGTGCAATCTCAGTGCTGTGGACCTCTCTAAAGGCAGATTGCGAAGAGTCCAGGATGATAGCCTTTTCTGCGTCCTCCTATTGACTCTCTCTCCACAGCGCGGGGACACGCCGGGAGGCGTCACCAGGCGCTTTATAAACCCCTGTAATAATAATAATAATAATAACAAGCCTTTCCAGAGATTTTGCAAGTTGAGGTAACGACAAGATCAGTGGATAGTTGAAGAAAACCTTTGTATTTGCTGTTTTTTTTTTTTTTTTTAAAGCAGCGGAGATTCCAATGCACTCTTCCATTCCTTAGGCACTTTGGCTCTAGTCAGAGAAAGATTGTATAGATCTTTAATTGCAGGTTCAGGACAGGTTGCTAACCTAGCTGCTACTCTGGGAGGGTAGGGGTCCAGAGGTGAGCCACACTTTGTGTGGGATAGCATATCCAACACCTGAACATCAGTGCAGTGTGTGAATTTATCCAGGCTACACGTGGCTGTAGGATTAGGCTGATTTAAGTGAATCGTACTGAAGGCAACCAGGGACAGCTGACAGATTCTTTAAATTGACTTAATTTTGTCTTTAAAAAAGTCAGCTAAATTATCACATACATCCTTGGAGGCTGCAATGGTAGTGATACAGGCACCAGGTTTCACAAAGTTATTTAATGCTCTATAAAGCTCTTTAGTTGAGTTCTCTGCTTTCTCAATTGAGATTGCTCGGAAAGCTTTCTGGGCTGACCTGATCAAATTATGATAAACTCCAAGCCTGGTCTGGTATACCGCTTGGTCCTTAAGGGAATTAGTGGAGTGCCATTTGCATTCAAGATTTTTGAAAACTGACTTCTCGTGGCTCAGGGCATCTGAATACCATGGGGCAGAACTTTTAGAAGAGACAAGGAATGATTTCCTGAGAGGTGCAGTATATGCTGGAGATCATTAAGAAGTCATGACAAATACAGTTCTCTGTCCACATCTGCAAAGGAGGAAGGTGAAGTAAAAATAAGATCCAACATACGAACTGCCTTTTGTGTAAGGCCACACACCATCTGCTGCAATCCAAGAGATTAGACATCCACTAAAATTGGGTGACGTAAGGATCATCAGAGTTTTCGCCGTGGTAATTAAAGTTACCCAATAGTAGGAACTTCTGAGAGGCCAAGACATAAGGTGCAATAAACACAATTAATGTCTGCAAGAAGACCTCTTAGCACCTGGAGGGTGATACTTCAGTTCAGTTCATACGCCTTTATTCAAAATATTTCATCATAAAAGACATCACACATAAAAATTATACATAAAGAACAATAGTCTTAACAGTATTAAAAGACAAGATGGCCCAGATAAAAACATTAGAAACTAATTTCATACAACCCTAGGGTGCAACAGTTAATTTCGGCACACAAAAAATCACTGTGTAAGGGGTCGAACATATTTTACAACCAGATGAAGCATAAAACATTATTAAATTACAATTACAGACGTACGATTGTATTAAAAAGGTAAAACTGTCAGTTAATCAACTCGTATATGGGTGCCTAGCTCTGATAATCCAGGCCTACCCCAAAAACTTTGCAACTGCTATAGTCACAATCTCAGATGTGTTAGTTCTTAAAAGCCAAGCGTCTCCGCGCTCACCCTCGTTCTCAATTTAGAACAGATTGGTTTTACCATTTTCTCCGGGGGGCGAGGTAAGCGGGGCAGGCAAAGAAAATATGTCCTATTAATTCCCTTTGATCCCTACACCAAGGGCAATACTCAGAAGACTTTGCGCGCCACTTAATTGTAAAAGTCCTCACAGGTAACGTCCCAACTCTCAGCCGATGACAAAGCTTTCTATCATTGCTCTTTGAGATGACGTCCCAGTATTCCTCCAATGAGGGGTCAAGCTTGTGGACCAGGAAACTGTCAGTCAATGAGATGGACTCTGTCTGGGCGACAATTTGATATTTTATAGACGCCCAGTATAATGCCTTAAATTCTCCTTTTGAAGGAAAGGCATTATTTCCGGGGTCCGTCCACAACAGACTAAGGCCCTTTTTTCCCAACATAAGCTTAACTTCTCTAAACCAGGGAAGATTGCCTGAACCCGCAATTGATCTTACATATGAGATCTCGTTCGCAAAAAGAACCAGTTCCGGTGTTATCCATAATTTCCGCCACAATGCTATCATCCTATACCGTGCTACATCAACAATTGAGCGGCAGCCCATATCGAGCAATAAGGGTTTCATAGGAGTAGATTGTGGAAGACCAACCAGATTTCGTAAGAATTTATTTTGAATCCTTTACCAACTGGGAAAGATCTGAAAAACCCCATAGGTCTACGCCATACATGATTGCAGAACTTATTTTTGCATCATATTTTTTTTAATGCCGGCGCTATCCTTTTAGTTTGTGAGGTTCTTTGCTCCTTGATTAGGCACCCTGTAAGTCGAGCTAATTTTAAACAGAGTGCTTTGAGTTGGGGTTTCCATTTTAACCTATATTCTAAGATTACCCCAAGGTAGGTCATTACTTCCACCTGTTCTAATTCCATGCCATTCATGCTTACATGACTCTTCAGCAGTCTATTTTTTGTTAGAACCATAAATTTCGTTTTACTCACATTCACCTGTAGGTCATTCGATTTGCAGAAAACCTCAAACTTATCGCTGTCTGGAGTCCCTTGCGTGTTCTAGAGAGAATGAGGGTGTCCTCTGCAAAAATAAGAAGGGGAAACTTTGTACCACCCAGGACAGGGGTATCAGTGGATGAGTCTGCAAAGAACTGCACTACTTGATTTATAAATAGCAGGAACAAAGTCGGGGCAAGAACACACCCTTGTCTAACACCGCGATTACCTATAAATCGCTCGGTTACCTGCCCCTGTCTGCCCCATCTTACCCTTGCAAAATTATCCTCATGTAATCTTATGACTAATTCCAACAAATCGCAGGGCATTCCCATTTTTCTCAAGGCAGCCCATCATTTTTCTCTTGGGATGAGGTCAAAAGCAGACCTAAGGTCCACGAACGCTGCGTATAAGGTTCCTCCTCCCAATAACACCACCTTCCAATAAATCATGATGAATCTGAGCACCTGGTCTATAGTGCTAATGCTTGATCTAAAGCCAGCTTGCATAGGGGATAAAATAGTCTCATTATCAATCCAAATCTGTATTTTAGCCAATACCATTCTAGAGAACTTTCTGAATAGCATCTATTAAGCTTATCGGACGATAATTGCCCGGGGCCGAACGATCCCCCTTTTTAAAAATCGGTAGGATTTCAGCCCCTTTCCATGAGACCGGGACCTGTGCCCTTTTGCAATGGCATTTGCAAGGATAGTGATATATGGCACCCAAATCGACGGATCATATTTGAATAAGTCGACCGGGATACAGTCCATACCCGGAGCTTTGCCGGCTTGGACCAATCCCAGCGCAGCCTCCGCGTCGTTGTGTTCAAACACTAGAGGCAAACATGGCAATGGGGGCACAGGCGCGGAAATGACCAAGCCACACCCAGGATCTGGATCAGGGCCCTTAAATTGGGGTGCATAGTACTCATCCCAGCTCTCAGCGGGTACATGGTTCGCCGGAGTTTGCGAATCCAGGTTCCCACCCCATTTTACGACCTGCCAAAACGTAATCTGATTAGAGGACCTACTCGCTTCGTAAAAATCCTGCCAGCGATTTTCGTCCCATACTCGTTTGGCTTCCCTTTGGGCCTTCTTATACGTGAGCCTTGCCTTTCTAACATAGTCTACCACCCTGGATTTTATGCTTTAGTCAAGTAACTGTAAGCCTGTCGACATGATTTATTATACCATTTTTTTACCTGGCGGCACTGCCAGAGCTTGTCCGGATTTAACGGTTTTGGTTAATAGAACTTTTAGTTTACCAAATAGCTGTTCATGGAGAACTATTAACTGGTCAGATGACCCTGTGGAATTAGTCAGAGCCTGAATAGCATATTGAGTAGAAGAGACCCATTTTATCGGAGTTTGAGTGGCCATTTGCCGCTCTCAGCCCCCATTCGAGACAGTCCCAACCAATGAAGAGCTGCCTCCGTCCCCTTCTTAATTGTGCTTAGTTCAAGATGTGGAACATTCCATAGCACATCTTCTTCGGCATACAAGTCCTCATCCTCACCCTCACACTAAAGTGGGTCGAATGTACAGTTTAGGTCCCCCGCCACAACTAAAAACTTGACCCTTCCAATTGAATTCAGGAGTGAGTCTAATGCTCCAATAATTGTCGGGCACCGCCCTCCAGGTAAACCACACGCATATATATTAATAAAAAAAATTCCTGGTATTTATCCTTACTGAGCTTAATCCCAAGAATATCTGGGTTGGTCACTGACACTTCAGAGGGCCTTTAGTTAAGGGACTGCCTCACCCAGATTGTTAGGCCACCATATGCTCTGCCTTTTTTACCCCTGATGGCGGGTTTTAAAAAATTAAGATACCCCAGTTGGAAAATGGGATCAGGAGCCCAGCTTTCTTGAAAAATCAGGATATCATAATCCTCTACAAAGTCTGCCCACTCTGCTAAATCTATTTTCCCCTTCAGCCCTGCAATATTCCACGAGACAATTTTGAGTAAGGAATCCTGAAGGGTAAGTTGACTTAATTCAGGGGACCCTAGATTGGGCTCTGATGTCCTACCTACATTCAGTGTTTCTCTATCTACTAGGTCACTAAATAGAGGATCGGGGGGTCCTGTCCATCTCCTGTACGTCTTTCAGTCTCACCATAACCATCTCCTTAGTCCTACACTGTGCCAGATCACCATTACTATCTTCCCCAGCCCTCAGTATACACATACCCTCAGAAACCCTTCTGGAGCTCTTGAACTGGGTGTTACAGCCTGGCTTGGACAGAAGTCCATCAACTCCCTCCAAGCCTGAGAGGGGCTCAAACCGGTTAAACAAGCGTGGAAAACATGGAAAGTATGTTGCCCGATCAGGGCAGGGTCCTCTAATTGGACTTCTCCCTCGAGGCTTAAATGGGTGAGACAGAGAGTCGCTGCTTCTTTGGGGATAGAAGTAGTGGAGATCTAAAGATTGAACTTCACCCACCCTTCCAAACCTTGGTTCTCTGCGGATAAAATCCACCACCCATTTGTCCCTGAAGTTAATTATTACGCAATCGCCCTCTAGGTCTTTAGGGCAGTGTCCAACCCAGCTTACTCTTCTGACATTCAAGATCTCCGTTTTAGACTGGGGAGGGAGAGTTCTATTCTTATTTAGCCAGAAGGTGACTTTATTTTTCAGGTCCCTATATGATTCCATTTTATCCTCCCCAATGGCTGGGACTCCCGTCAAGATAATAGTATAGGGAACGGATTCGGGGGGTAAATTTACACATTGAAGCCTCTCTTTGACTGCCTCATTCCCCAGTTTATCATGCCCTTTGGGCTGTCCACTAATGACCGGCACTCGAGGAGCGGGCTGAGTTGTAGACGCCACACCTTCATTCGTGGCCGTGCCCTTAGTAGAAGCCGGAGGATTATTACAAACACGAGGCAACTCCACTCGTGGAAGGCTCGACTGAGTGTTCGATGAATCAGTAATAACTGAGGAAACCATCTTAAGTACAACCCCATTGTTCTGAGAATTAGGCGGTGACTCCATTCATTTATGTTGACCTTTGACTAGTTTATCTAACGTATTGGAATTACCTATAACTTGGTTTTCCAGGAGATCCAATTTAGAATTGATCAGCCTCGTACGTTCTAAGAGGGGTAACATCAAGGACTTCACAAGTATTCCTATTTTACCCAAAAGATCGTCATCTGATCTACTAGACATACATTGATCAACAGTGTCAATGGGCGCCACCGTGGGAATTGGGGGGGCTATTTATGGTATGTAAAGTATGCATAGGCTGTGTTAAACCATTGTTTTTCGACATTTTAGCAGTGCCCCCTTTCTGGAGTTGGCTTCCTCTTTTCCTTTTACTGGGACGAGAATTGTTCGATTTACCCTCAGTTTGGGTTTTTTGTACAGGACTATGGTAGAGAGGCGGATCACCAACACTAATGGATAAACTAGTCGTGGTCGTGCTGGATATGGTTGTATTGGTATTTAGTAAGGGACAGTCCGCCACAAGGTCCAAAGCCATAGATCTAAAATCTCGACTTGGGCTTTGGATCACTACAAGGGCTTGATGGCTTAATTTAATAGGGGATACTGCTGACCCAATTTTGCCCAAGGACGAGCGTTTTCCTGTTATAAGGTCAACGGATAAGCGCTTCTTAACAAAGGCTATCCCCTTTTCTAAAATACCCGATGCTCGTTTAAAAAAATGATCAAGGGTACCAGTACCACCCCATTCTTTGTTGAGACTTTTACAATTCTTTTCTTCCCAGAACGTAAAGCCATAATGGTTAGTGCCCCAAAGCTGTAGTCCACACAACAGCACGGTGATAGGGAACAGAAAGAGAGTACAAAATACCGCTGAACAACAATAAATTACCTCAACTATAACCAGGGTATAAATAAACCGAGGGACAATAAACAGATAGTAACTAATACAAAGATAAAAACCAAAAGATATTTTAAAGGGGGGGCACAGCCCGGCCACGATCGACCTCGGACGGACTCAGACGGCTGCCCTTTGCCCGGCGCCCGCGTGAGTTGGGAATCCTAAATAGGGAGGCGTGGTGGGAAGAGGACCCAGGTGCGGCCGGTGTCGGGGGCGCTAGGCAACCTGGTCCTCGCAGTCCCGAAAATACACCACAAGTGTGCCCAGTAACGTTGTTAACCCCGATAAGGCAGTCAGTCAGCAGGCAAGGTCCCACAAAGTTTTGAGCCTCGAGCGGCACCCCTTCCAGGCTTCTGTAGCTGATAGTAACAACTCCAACATGCAAATCTCCTAACAGCTATAGATACAGATATAGAACAGATATACTCACAAATTACGTAACTCCTTTAAGAAACAGTCAAAACTCTTATGGCATTACCACATTGTCATGTATTCATTCAGGACGAGGAATATTTAATAGCCCTATGCTGTAAGCTTCCTTATCTTGCACTGGGAAGCATTCAAGAGTACTTCTGTTCACTGGTTGTACAATCTCCTTGTTGCGGGTTTCCTAGTTTGGGTGTGGTTACATCACTTATGTCAACATCTATGATTTATCTTTACTAAACTGTCAGACCCATATTAAAAGTGCACTTGGGTGAGCTGAAGATGTTTTACTGATGTCTTCCTACCACAGGATAAAAAACAGCCATTCGAGCCTTGGCCCTGCTTTTCATTTCCATCGACATATTTTTGTTCTCAAATATTGCCCAAGTAAGGTCCGGCATCTTCCAAATTAATGTAGGTATCTCACAAATATTCAAATATTATGAATAATTTCTGCTTCAGAGGCATGTTCACCAGCCTTTGGGTGGCTCGGAAGGTGATCGTGCAAACCTTCCCAGGGCCCACTCCTTGAAGAGGCGTTGCAAAGAAGCACAGGTTCGGCTGTCACCATGTGCAGCATGTTCAGGGCAAACCACTGTAATTGTAGCATGCGTGGTGAAGCAGGCTTGGTCCATGCTGCCAAGCAATACTAGCAGCTGACTGGATGTCGGAAGTGGGATCTTGTAGACTTTGACACTGCAAAACACGTCCAACGTTTCTACAAAACTGTTCTCAACAAATAACAAACAATCTGAATTCGGATGCAATGACAATCAGCTGGGGTGACCCCCACAACTCTGTCTGATCGCCTACACTGTTCAATATATACATGGAGCCCCTCAGCACCATTCCCAACCAAGCAACCCGCCCCATCCATCTATAAGTGGATGACACCCAGCTCTACTTGGAAATTTCCTCACTATAAGTCATATACCAACTAAATGCCACCCTCTAAGAAGTTCAACACTGACTATCTCGCAACCACCTAACACTCAACCAAAATAAGACCGCAATTCTTCTCATGCCCAACCAATCCCCCAAATGGAAGAATGGCTAAACTCCATAGATGTTAATTTCAATCTTACCCCAGCCGGCTCCACAAAATCTCTAGTCAACTGATTTGACCCCAAACTGACCATGAAAGATCATGTTAAAAAGAGTGCCTGCTACAACCTGCAACTTCTGAACACAATCAAACCCTACTTACTGCCAAGTGACCTCAAATCTGCCACATAAGCAATGGTGTTGTGAAGGTTAGACTACAGGGACACCACCCTCACAGGCACCATGAAATCCCACCTCTTAGCACTCTCAATGCAGCTGCAGGAACGGTCACAGGAATCAAAAAATATGACCACCTTTATCCTTTCCTAAAATAACTAAATTTGCTCCCAAATAATGCTCACTGCAGCTTTGCAACTGCTGGTCTCTCAAACAAAGCCCTTCACACTGGGAGACCAGCTTACCTCGTCTCAAAACTAAAAAAGGCAGGCCAGTCAAGCAACCCAAGACGCTCCAATACCCCACTCCTTATTCCACCTAAATCCCACAAACTGAGAACCCTGGCTCACTCCTTCTAGAGCAGTGCCCCTAAAATCTGGAATTCCATTCCAGTACATATCAGAACAAAACTCTCCTTGAGCTTCAAGAGACAGCTAAATGATCTCCTCCTCACCGACTCCTGAAGTAGCAGGATGCCCATCGGCCGCAAATACACTTATCTTCTCCCCCCCCCCCCCCCCCCCCCCCTGCTATTTGTCCGCCCTCTTGATCATCCACTATTTCATCTTGATCTTACCCCAAAAGTATGATTGTAAGATTTTTGCAATGAAAGTGAACTGATGTGATTATACTCACTATTTGTAATACAAATTCACAGATGTAGAGCGCTCTGATGCGTATGGGTCTTGCCGGCGCTATATAAAACTCCTTAAATAAATAGCATCTCCTTCCTCGCTACGAGCGCTGGTCGAGCAATGGAAATGAGGCAGTGATGGCTGGGCCCTATAATTCTATGTGGCCCTACTGTGTTATATGCATATCCTGTCTGGAAAAGCAGAGTTTTATAGACTGAAGAGAACAAATCTTAGCTCAGCCTAAACTTCCTGCCCTGCTGCAAGTGACTGACTTCCACTTTATTTATACCTGCGGTACAAACTTTTACATCAAAAAAGATATTTTGGTTTTTCACAGTAGATTATATCACTGTACGGAATGGGTTTGTTAGAGTTAATGAACCACACCCTTTTGGTGTGTGTATGTGTTTTTTTTTTTTTTTTTTTTTTAATGACTCGAGGCAAGTCATTTGATATATTTTATATTAAACCAAACAGTTTTTGTATAGTGTACATCGTGAACTGAATTATTTGAAAGTGCCCTCAAATGTGACCTCATGGAAATGGAGGCACAGTAAGGATAAGTAATTGCATAGGGTCACTCTGTTTGGTCTAGCTTGGAATCCAGGATTGAAACCAGGTTCCCTGATTAACCACTGCGCAATTTAGATCCAGGATGGGGATGCATTCTTTTCCCTCCTTGTACCCGGGTGACAATTTCATCAGTGGCAGAGTCGAGTCAGGTGTTTTGTGCCGACATTTCCAGATGTTTATTTTTATTATAGATGAACAAACATTATGGTTTATGAAACAGTATACAAGTGAGGTCTTTATTCAGTCACCATCTTGAACTGAGATTATCACAGAAAAGGAGGCAGATGATAAAGTAATTGTCAAGGGTCACACTGTTGGGTCAAGTTGGGAAGATGTGACTGAAACCAGGGTCTCTGGGTCAGGGACCCACAGCCAGTCTTTTTTTGCTCTGGGCCCCACAAAAGCTTCTGACTAACCTGTTCTGATAGTGCATTCAAATACCCTCCTTCATAGAACTGGTACACTAGGGGCAGAAACTTTGCAAGCATCCCAATTTCAGAGGACAGGTAGGGTAGCATCACATGGGACAAGTTCAGATTAGGCAGCTGCAGTGCAAGCTGTATTCCTCACAGAAAAAAGGGACTGTATGGCAGTAGCAAAGCAAACTTCCCTCTCACTGAAAGCAATATTTGAAACCTTTCATTTTCTGCAGAACAGATGCAGCAGGGCAGGCTAGTACTAGGTACTCTCTCGCAGTACATGAACATTTATGCAGAGCTGTACTGGGAACCCAAACAACCCTGGTAATTTTGTTGGATCAGCCCTGCGACTTTTGTTACAGGAGGGGAGTGGGGGGTATTGCAGCACTGTTGCAAAACTGTCCCTCCGTAACAAAACCAGCCCCCACTGCTATAAAAACAGCCTCCACCCTTCCAGCGTCCTAGGAAAACCCCTGATGCCTGCTATGGCCAGTCTGACCCTGCATTTAAGACACAAGTGACAATTAGGTTGCCAACAGAGCTGTGAAATGGGTGCTCAAGTCCCTGATATGTATGCATTGATGGTTGAGTTACTGAATATGGAAGTTCTGACACCATTCTCAATTTGGTGATATTCACAAAGGATATGGTTGGGCAAAAGGTGAGACTTGTTAAAGTTATGGTGTACCGAGCATATATGAAAGAATTGCTTCAGTATTTAGTAAAGGCAGGCTACTTGAAGAAGGTTCAACAAAGGCAGATGCACGGATCCCGTTAAAGCCATTGCCCACAGAATTATGAGTGATGCTCCGTTGGGACCATGTTCATGGTCTATGTATCCTTCTCCATTAGAAAATGGCCTTATAGTCCTCCGATCCCTAGAGCAGGTGCCACAGATTTACTAGTGCTTTTATCTAGTTTAAAAGAGCCTGGGTCACTCTCTTCTCTCCCTTACTCTTTAGTAATATACTTCCCTTTCTGTCTTTTTTTTTTTTTCCCCGCAAATATCTCAGTGCTCGATAGCTTCATCCTCCCGTCTCTTCATGCACGTTCTAGTTTTATCCCTTCTTTTTTTAAAACATTTTTTGCCCTCACTTCCTCTGTTCCTCTCCTTTTCTTTCTTTTATGCTTCTTGCTCCAATCTTTATTTTCATTCCCATTCTTCTCTATCTGGCATTACCAAATATCTTGTTCTGTAATATAAATGCATCAATGTATTGATCATTTAAATATGTTTTTCTACATAAGTCCCTTACCACTTCCTCTTGTTGACTGGAATTTGAATGTACAGGTGCCCACATAATAGCTCTTCAATTATTTAGCACTTTGTTTCAGATTAAACATTCTTGAGGCTAAATAAATAGGCTGCTCCAAATATACAAGATTACCATTGTTGACAAATAAATTGCTTGATTTATCTCCAAAGAGAACCCTTTCTTTGCAATATTTTGTTCTTCATATCTCTAGTGATGGCCCTTTGTTTTAAGAAGTATTAGGCATAGAAAATTATAATAAGTAGATGTATATAGCACTGCTTATCACCTGTGAGGGTATCAAGACGCTGTTCTTTGGCACGGGGAGATGGTGATTTGCCCAGAATCGCAGGATGTTGAGCCAACGCCAAGACTCGAACCGGAATAGCCAGCGCGAGTGCTCAGCCCGCTGTATTACATACTCTCCACTGCCAACCAGACATGCGTACTACAGCTCACTCACTGCATCATTGCTTTAGATGACAGGCTACGTCTCGGTCAGCACTCTAGTTGTGAAGACATCCGAGCATTGTTCGGTGGAGCGCTGGCCGTGGAGCGGAATAGCTTGAGCACAGTTCATTGAAGTTAATCGCAGGCGGTAAGTCATTGAGATGTTAGCAGGCCAGTGTGAAGCCTACTCAGTCTGTAAGGTGTTTCTTCTTGAAACCATCCCCAGTCTCCAGGAGGTATGGGGGCAGGTTATCACCACTCTGGGACATTTGGCCTCCGTCCTGCCAGAAGAGCAACTAGATAATGAGCTTCCATGGTTGGTTAAAGAGGTTGAAAGCCTCCAACTCCAGCTGCCTGCTGATATGGCATTTCGTTTGGTCAAGACCCTTGAGTTATGCATGCAGGCAACTGTTAATACGAGTTGCAGAGGCCTGAATGGAACTGCCATTTGAAAATAGTTTGATCCAGATGGGTGCAGATGGGTGCAGAGTCCCATGCCGTAACAATACAGCTGCTCTGCATGCTTCTTGCTGAAACTGATTCAGAAGGTGCCTCTTATCTGGATGCTGTCTGTCACGTGCTTGAGGATGTCATTGAAAGCCTATGTGTCTATTCAAAACTGGTTTTCCTGAATGTTGAGACCTGAGCAACATGGCTGATGCCCGGTGGAGTTGCTCGACAGCTACAGAGGGGATTGGCCCTAGGGTATCCTTCGGACGCCCCCTACCCAGCCGGACATCGGACACAGTTCATCCTCGTCTCTCTGTTATGGCTCCTTCCTCCCCTCCTTTCCTACAAATTGTTGTTTGTTGACTGTACCTTACTACGCTATTGTAATTGATGTAATTTTTAACGCAATGTTCCTCTGGTATATCGCTCTGGTACCTCCGGATCTAGCCAGTGCTATATAAACCTTTTTAGATGTACCTTGTAATGCAACAATCCTCTGGTTTTGTGCTCTGATACCTCCGGGTCTAGCCATCTGTTTTTCCTCAATGCTGAGACCTGAGCAACATGGCTGCTGCCCGGTGGAGCTGCTAGACAGCTAATGAGGAGATGGGCCCTCGTTTCTCCTTTGACCATCACCTACCCACTTGACATTGGGCACGGTTCCTCGTAGTCTCCCCGCTATTACTCATTTCTCCCCTCCCTCCTACGAATTTGTGAATCATTGTTTGTGTACTACATCTTACTATGCTCTTGTATCTGATGTAACTCTTAAAGTAATGCTCCTAAATGTAAAGGGCTCTGATACCCTCTTGGGTCTAGTTTGCGCTATATAAAACTTTATAAATAAATAAAATAAATTGCATGGAAATCATGCTTTTTGTTCACAATCAGGAGGCTGTCTTTAAAGGCAGCACTGGAGGGGGTGGCTTCACCATTTTGGATCTATTGTTATTGTAGTACAATTTACAGTACAGTAGACAAATAAATTAAAATGTATGATAACCTTGAAGACCGACATAGACTGAAATTATATAGGAATATGCACATGCCGATGTAAAGTACTAGCCTAAATATACCTCGCCATTGTACATTTGTCTGCTATACTACCTTTAGTCGTATACCTACCTACCTCATATCAGTGTGAAATGTTTTTTACTACATAACTTTATACCTACCTACCTCATTCTCTGAATAGGTATGCTGTGCAAGATGTATCTCTAACCTACCTCATGTATTTGTATCTGTGAAGCGCTCTGATACCCAAGGGTCCCGTTTGCGCTATACAAAACTTTCTAATTAAATGTTTGTTTTTTCTATTTTTATTAAAGCAGTCCATGTGACAGGCCATGCAATTCCAAACCATATTGTACAATGACAGGTCATCCCATATCAGACCATAAAATACAATGACAGGCCATACCATACTATACAGTGACGGCCATACCATAGCACACTACATAATGGCAGCCCATAAAACACCATATAGCATAGGTCTTCAAACTGTGGGGCGCGCCCCCCTGGGGAGGCGCAGCATCCACTCAAGGGGGGCGCGCACTCCACCCTACCACTTCACTTTCATTGTTGATTCCAGGCGCGCAACGCCTATTAGGCTGAAAGTGCTTCAGCAGCCCCACGCTGTCGTGTGTCTCAGCCGGGCTGATGCTACAGCTCCAGCTGCTGTGTGTTTGTGCGCATATTTCAGGGGCCCCTTATGGGCTAGTCAAGGTGTGAAGACCAGCGCGTCAACGCCTCAGTATTAAGCGCTATATAAATGCAATTACAACATTACAGTACCATTTTAAAGAATTCTAAGCTGTCAAAAAACGCTTGGTGAAACGAGTCGCCAACTGTGAAGGACAAACAAATCTTTGCTGCCCTCTTGCAGGAGTTCAAGGGGGCTTGGTAAACGGTGCTTAGGCAAATAATGGCAGATTCAGAACTAAATAAGTGGCTGGGTAAATAACACTGTGCCTTGATCAATGGAAAGCGCCACGGCCGGCGCTGCTGTTCATGCATATATTTATGAACGAGGAGGAGATGTTAAGCCCAAAATAGATTTTTTTGTTTTGTTTTATACTGCAAAAACTCGACCCAAAAGCATAAGAGCACTTTGCATGAGCACCAGTTATCAGCAGAGAGGGGGAGGTATGCGGCAATGCATTCAGGGGCGGAGGCGTTTAATGTGTGGCATGAGAAGTGGACACAGTATCATTTTATTATAACTTTTCAACATGATGCACAGCAGCCACACTGCTCTACAACATAGCTTGAAGACATTGCATGTGTGGTAGGCATCTACGTGGAAAAGGCATGCTCTGGTTAAACACTTATAAAGTCCCAAAGGCGAGACCTATTGGCTATGCCAGTGCTAGTTAAATAAAGCAATTTTATTTTAAATGCACCCTGTTTTTCTTAAAGGAAAATGGGATGCATTTCAAAAAGAAAAATGAAAAGCTACCTTTTCATTTTTAAAGAGTAGGCAGTTGTTTATGGTACCACTGACTGCGCTTCAGAAACGTTGGTGCTCACATTCACAGAGGGGAAGGATTCCCTTGGGGACCCCTTGTTTGCAAATGGGTTATCACCTCTTTCACGGAGTCCATAAAATATATATATTTTGCGACCGCATTCCGGTCGCAGAACATTCATACATGCCTGTGATTCAATATTTGGAAGGGATGGCCTTGGCACGCCCCTTCCTCATAACAACTCGCAAACCCGATTGTGCGAGTCAGTTATAGGTTACTGACTCACAAAATAGGGTTAGTACATGCTGGAAGCCATTTTAGCAGTTGCAAACTGCCAGGTTCTCCATTTGCAACTGCTAAAAATGGTAGTACATGTGCCCCTAAGTGCTTTGTTACTTCATTCAGTTCTATTTACTCCTAGCTTCTGCTTTATGGTTGGCCTTGCTAATCCAGCAAACCGAATCCATACCTGTTTTCTGGATATCCACAATGAATCTTTATGATGTTCTCATGAAGACCTGGGTTCTAACTCGTAAGTTCACACTGGTAGAGAACGACTACAGAAAGATTTGCTGTTTGTAAAAAAGGCCTTTGTTTCAGAAGCAACTTGAGTGCACAAACACAACATCCTTCGGTTTAGACATACATTCTAAACTGACGTAACATAACTACATCCTAACCTGGTCAAACTAGCCCATCTCTTCTCCCCTGATACACCACTCACCAGAGGTGCAACTAGAGCCAAAATCCAGGGGGGAGGGGGGAGGTTGGCAAGGGTTGAAGACTAATTCTTCCACCAATAGGCAGAGTGGAGATGCAGGGCCTCTTAGAAGGGGTGAAAACGAAGCCTCATTAACAAGGAAATGGTCTTTTAAAGACCTGTGAAGTACTGAGGTGAGGCTGTGTGTGGGCACCCGGGAAGCTGTCTCAGCCCGGCTGACATACACGACGGGGGTGGGGGGGTGCTGAGCACAATGGGTGTTGTGCGCCTGCCACTCACACACATGAGGTTCTAAAATCCGTCTTAACATCAACTTCAAAAATATGTCTACCTTTGTAGCAGGGCCGGTCGCTTCCCGCACCACGCGGCTCCCCACCCACCCCCCCCCCCCCCCCGTGAGTGCCAGGTCCCCGGACCCCTCCGCTGCTGCCTCGCGCCTGGATTGTCTGAGCGCCTGGACTGCTGTGTTTGTATCTCGTGCCAGCTTTTAGTTCTGTATCTGTTTTTGCCAGTCTCTTGTTTATTAGCTGTACCCCTGCTTCTCGTTGCCCCGTGTACCCGTGATTGTTTTCTCCCGCCGCTTCTCCCCCTCCCTACTCCCCGCCGCTGCTCCCCTGCGGCCCAGCCCCCTTTTTTCGTTCTGTATCCCACCCATTGGCCACCCCGCTCCCGCCTCCCAGCTGCTCCTCCCTCCCACTTCGCCATTTATGGAGGTCGCCGTACGTACGCGCAGCGGGCGCGCCGATTGTGCGCCAAAGGCAAGCCCGTCTGCGCCCGTCCGCGCCTGTACCGTGCCCAGCGCCAGGACCCCTGGCCCCAGAAGTAACCAGCCCACACGACGGACCTACGATGCCGCCACCCTCCACGCACTCAACGCCGGACGGACCCCGCCTGCTACCGAGCCACCCCGAAACGCACCTACGGATCCTTCACCTGCCAAGCGTGCAAGTTCACCTGCTTCCGGACCTGCACCGCACCCATCAAGCCGAACACCAGCAACAACCACCTCAAATGCATCCTGCTCAACACCCGCTCTGTCCACAGACACGCCGTCGAACTCTGGAACCTCCTCGACACAACATCACCAGACGTCGCCTTCCTCACAGAAACCTGGATGAACGCCTCCTCAGCCATAGCCATCCAGGACGGGTACAAGATCACCCGGAAGAACAGCGTCAACCAGACCAGAGGAGGCATCACCATCATACACAAGAACACCATCCGCATCTCGACCAACTCCTACGACACCTTCACCGCCGCCGAACACCTCCCCTTCCAGATACACACACACCGACCCCAAGACCACCCTCATCTACAGACCCCCGGGACCACGCACTCAATTCAGCGAAGACATCGCAGACTTCATCAGCCCACAAGCCCTTGCCTCCTCTGACTACATCCTCCTAGGGGACCTCATCTTCCACATGGAGAACATCAAGGACAGGAACACCACCACCCTGCTGGACAACCTCGCTAACCTCGGACTCAAGCAACTGGTGAACACCCCCACCCACTACGCCGGCCGCACCCTTGATCCCGTCTTCTCCTCAAGCAAGCACATCTCCTTCAGCCACTCCACCAGACTCCATTGGACTGACCACAGCTGCATCCACTTCAGCTTCAAAAGAACCACGACCCACCACCACCCGCAACATTTTCCTCGCCGGAGCTGGAGCAAGATCACCCCATAGCAGCTCACCACCTCCCTCATTCAGAACCCCCTGCCAGCATAACGGACCCCAACGAAGCAGCCAGCAACCTCACACAGTGGCTGACCACCTGCGCCGATGACCTAGCTCCACTAAAGAACCCTCCCAGCAGGCCTGGCAGCAAGAAAACCCCCTAGTTCACTGACTAACTCAAGGACTCCAAGAAGAACTGCCGCGCCCTCGAGAAAGCCTGGCGCCACGACCACACCGCAGACAAAATGACCGCCCTCAAGCACGCCACCCGCAAGCACCACCAGCTTATCTGCACCACCAAGAAGACCACATTCAAAGAACCGCTGGACAACAACGCACACGACAGCAAGGAACTCTTCAGCATCGTCCAAGAGCTCTCCAACCCCAGCGCCGGAAACAATGACATCACTCCATCGCAAGACCTCTGCAACTCTCTCGCCTCGTTCTTCCACCGCAAGATCGCCGACATACACAACCGCTTCAGCGCACCAACCACGCACCCAACCACCGAACCAATGCCCCCCCTCCACCACCCTCTGCAACTGGACCCCGGTGAGCACCGAAGACACCACCCGCACAATGAACACCATCCACTCCGGATCACCAACCGACCCCTGCCCCCACCACGTCTTCAACAAGGCAGACTCCATCATCGCACCCCAACTCCGGGACGTCATCAACACCTCCTTCCACACCGCCACCTTCCCGGAGAGCTGGAAGCACGCCGAGCTCAGAGTCCTCCTGAAGAAACCCACTGCGGACCTCAAGAACTTACGCCCCATCTCGCTCCTCCCTTTTCCTGCCAAAGTCATCGAGAAGACCGTCAACAGACAGCTCGCCGCCTTCCTCGAGACAAATGGATCCCTCGACCCCTCGCAGTCTGGGTTCCGAGCCAACCACAGCACCGAGACCGCCCTGATCGCAGCCACCGATGACATCAGATCCCTGCTCGACAACGGGGAAACTGCGGCCCTCATCCTCCTGGACCTCTCCGCAGCATTTGACACTGTCTGCCATCGCACCCTAGTACAGCGCCTCAGCAACATCGGAAACCAAGAAAAGGCACTGGAGTGAATCATCTCGTTCCTCGCCGGAAGAACCCAGAGAGTCCGCCTCCCCCGTTCAGATCCAAGGCCACCGAAGTCATCTGCGGCGTACCACAAGGATCACCACTCAGCCCAACCCTCTTCAACGTCTACATGAGCCCCCTCGCGGCCATCGCACGCCAACACAACCTCAACCTCCTCTCCTACGCCGATGATACCCAGCTGATCCTATCCCTCACCAACGACCCCGCCGCCAGGACCAGCCTACATGAAGGGTTGCAAGACGTCGCCGGGTGGATGAAGAATAGCCGCCTGAAACTGAACTCAGACAAGATGGAAGTCCTCATCCTGGGACCATCGCCCTCCGCATGGGACGACTCCTGGTGGCCCCCTGCCCTGGGCACCACTCCCAAGCCAACAGACCACGCACGCAACCTGGGCGTTATCCTGGACTCCTCCCTCTCGATAGCCAGACAAGTCAAAGCCGTCTCCCCATCGTGCTTCAACACCCTGTACATGCTCCGTAAGATCTTCAGATGGATCCCCACCGAGACCAGGAGGACCGTCACCCAAGCTCTCGTCACCAGCCGACTGGACTACGGAACACCCTCTACACCGGAACAACAGCACAACTTCAGAAAAGACTGCAACGCATCCAGAACGCCTCCGCATGATTCATCCTGGACATCCCTCCGGCCACCTAAGAGACCTACACTGGCTCCCCGTCAGCAAGAGGATCACGTTCAGGCTCCTCACCCACACACACACAAAGCTCTCCAAGACCTGGGCCCCAAATACCTCAACGACCGCCTGACCTTTTACACGCCCACCCGCCAGCTACGATCGACCAGCCATTCCCTAGCCACCGTACCACGCATCCGCAGAGCCACCGCCAGAGGAAGATCCTTCTCCTACCTGGCGGCCAAGACCTGGAACTCCCTCCCCATCCACCTTCGGCTGACCCAGGACCATCTCTCCTTCAGGAAGCAACTCAAGACCTGGCTGTTCGAGCAGTAGCGGACCCCTCTCCCCTAGCGCCTTGAGACCCTTCCGGGTGAGTAGCGCGCTATACAAATGCTATGATTGATTGATTGATTGATTCTGTGTATTTCCTCAGTCTTGAATTCCTGTCCAGCTAGCACACGCGGGGCCAATGCTGCATCCTCTTGCTTTTTGTTAGGGTCTCTCCTTCACTTTTCTGTTTCTAACCTGCTCCTCCCTCGCTCAGTCTGGGCTCTCTTCCCATTTGCCTCTTGTGACAACTAAATATGCCAATAACCCCCCCCTGCCCAACCAATTTGTAACATAGCCTGACAGTCTGTGCCAGAGTGAGAGTTTGTCTTGGCTCCTCCGAGGTATTGTGAACATCCGTCTGTGTAGGCAAGAGGGCTTTGCTCTGCTGAGGGACTGTGATAATCTATCTGTGCCTGTTTGGGCTTCACACACATGTATAGATGTGCATTCTTTGAGCCCTCGCATCTCTGTGCTGAAAAGGCAATTCCCCCCCCCTCCAAAAGGGACCAGCCTTTAATGAGAACAACTCCAAACATGTTTGCTGCCTCTAAAACAAGCATTGGCAAAGCCAATAGGTCTCCGCAATCGGTGGTAATACATTTGTGGATATCAATAAAAACAGCCCCTGAGCCATACACAAATGCACATACATTGCCATAGTCTGTAGCTATCTGATTGCTGAGACCTATTGGCTTTGCCAATGCTTAATCGGATATCTTGTCTAGGGCAAGGATGTGGCGCAATAGCCAAAGCTGATGACTCTGGAGCTGGGGAAACAGGTTCAATTCTTGGTGTCTGCTCAACATCCTGTGATTTAGGGAATATCACTTTATCGCGCTGTGCTTACAAAAAATGAATATGTGCTTGTGTAATGTGAATGATGCTCCTGTAAAGCGCTCCAATACCTTTGGGTCATGTTCGCACTATATAAACCTGCAAAAAATGTATTACAAAATTGTAGGCACTCCAGTTTCCAGGTACCACTCAAAACTGGAAGTGGAGCTCTTTATATCATATTATTTGCCCTTACCACCTGGGCTATGCAGGAGGGAATGGTCATCAATGATGCAGAGTACTAGCTTCCAGAACTTTTTTGTCAGGTGGTGGTTGGGGGGGGGGGGGCTCGACGTGTAAAAAGGTTTAGATGGGGAGGCTCAACTGACAAAGGTTTGAAGACCTCTGCCATATAGTATAGAATGACAGGCCATACTATACTGTACATTGACAGACCATACTATACAATGACATGCCATAAATTCCCATATCCTACTCTACTGAGCAACATGCCGTACCATAGCATACTATAAAATGACAGGCCTAACCATACTGTATAATGATAGGCTATACCATACCATAATGTAAACTGACAGGAGATTCCATTGCTATAACAAACCATACTATACAAAGACTGGTCATACCATACTATTCAAAGACTGGTCATATCATACTATTCAAAGATGGACTTTAGCATATCAACTATACTATACAAAGACAGGCCAAGCCATACCGTGCTATACAACGACAGGCCATACCATCCCATTTATTAGCACACTACAGAATGACATGCCGTACCATAACATCTCATGTAATACAATGACACGCCTTACCATACTGTGCAATGACAGACCATATCGTACTATACAATGACAGGCCATAACTTCCCATATTATACATTTTTATACAACAAGCCGCAGCATACCATGGCATATTATACAGAAGGGTTGTAACATACTATACAATAATGGGCCATACCATACTATACAATGACAGGCCATACTGTACTACACATTGTCAAGCCATACCATACAATACAATGAAAGGCCGCTCCTTAACTTAATGTACAATGACATGCCAGATCCAGGGCCACTGGAATTATGCGAGTATGCTGTCGCTGTGTTTATTGTGAAAAATTAGGGATTTGACACATAATCCATTCTCTGCTGCATAATTTGCATATTTGAACCAAAAAAAAAGAATGTTTCTAGCTCAAACAGATCAAACGATGGTAAAGATGCAGTCATGTGTTGCTTCACAGTGGAAGGCACTTTGCAGAGGCTAATTCATTAGCTTTCAGTTGCTTATTGCCGTACCGGAGTGTTAAACTGGGGCTAATTACAAGAAACCTTTGTTTTGACAGTGTTTACATGTGTAAAAATCACAAAATTACCATGATTTGGAGCAAAATTTGTATTTTCCAGCTTATTTTAGTAAACCCTGCTGCATAACTTGGCCCTCCCTTGCCACATTATTTAATTGCTCTTGTCCAATCTATACCATTCTACGCTATACAATGACAAGCCTCACGATACCATAGGATGACCGAATATACCGTACCATACAGTGATGGGCCATACCATACGATGACAGGCCCTACTATATAATACTTTACAATGACATATCATACCATGCCATAATGTACAATGACCGACCATACTACACAATCTGTACCGTACCATACAATAACAGATCAGACCATACCCTGCCATATACACTATAGCTAGAAAAGCAAGCATTTGCAATAAGTCTTATTAGTTAAAGTTTGAGATATTTGTGTCTCAGTTGATAATGTTTCATAGATTTATTTTGTGTTAAAAAATATCCCAGCAGTAGCATAAGTAATAAAAGAAACATGCGTTACTTATGCTACTGCTGTGGTTTTTCTTTGGAAAAAATTCTAACCAATATCATTTGCAACGCCAATCGCTCATACTTCTGCTAATGTGTCAAGGTGGTGCAGCTCCTTCTCAGACTTGCACAGGAACGCACAATAATTAATACTCTCAATCCTGCCTCAACCTTGTTCTAACACTCTCTTGGCTACTACCCACCAATTCTTCCTGAATTCTGAGCCTCTCTCCTATTTCTTTATTTAAATCTTTGCTCTGTCTGTTCTTTATTACACTCCGGCTGGTTATTCTTCAAGAATTAGGCACATCAAATACTTTATTTGATTGTTAATCTTTACCCTTGAACTTCGTTATTTAATAGTGCTTTTTATGAATGATAACCTACCTAGTGTTTTTCCTGGATGTTAATTTTTTATTAAGTAACTCTCTTCTGAAGTGATTGTATTTATTCTGAATTAACTGTCTTCAAATTTATTTTTAGGTATTTCAGGATTCCCTCCTCGAGGTAAGTGTAACTATTTACATGAGCTATGAAATTACAATGTCCTTGTAACCATTTCTATTACTGTCAATAATGTCTCAATAGTCTTTAGAAAAGTAACATGATAATACTCGCAAATGATTTGGCTGAGGGGAAGATATTCTTTCTCTGATGAAGTTGCTTGTTGACACATTCACACTCTACTTCCTGGGGAAGCGGAGCACTCGAAGCCTCCAAGGTTTGTCTGGCTGACAGGAACTTTCCACATAAGTTTTTGTCATGAAGTCGAGGCACTCAGGCTTGAAAATTGTTGTAGAAAGGAATTCCCTAAACCAGACGGGCTAGAAAATGTCTTAGAACTGTAGAATACAAACCGCCACACTCTACGGTGAATTCCCATTAATTTTAACGGAGCGCTTCGAGAATATACCGATACCTGGGAACACCTCAGTAAAGTGCGCGTTTTTCAGTCCGCGTGCACTTACCAACGCTCAAGGGGCTCGAGAGACAACAACTAGACCGCAGAGGCAAATGACGGCTCAGCGGCCATCTTGGAATTCTTATTGTGCCACAGTTGAGTCCAAGAGCGACTTTTGAGCCAATCATCTTTTCTTTTACGTGCTTTTTTTTATCTAGCAAAGCACAGATGTGAGTCGCAGGATGATCTTGGGTTCTGACATAATGCGAGACCTATTGCTTTGCAAATAGATGGCAACTGGAGAGTAATATAAATGGCGTGGGGGCACAGTCTGGAGATGGTGTACTCCCCATGTGTTGGCCTGCAAGAAATTACTGTGCTAAGAACTTCTTTACTCCTTGCATGCGGCGCGAATTTTCACGCTGTGCAGGCATTTTTAAAAGTGGGCTGGATTCGAATGGCCCCCGGCCGTCCTCTGCACATGCCCACCGTGATGCATGATGGCCAGGGGCTGTCGTGAGCATGCAAGGGGTTAAAGGATTGTGGCAGAGAGGAATTGTAACAGGATTTTGAAAATACTAAAATGTAAACTATTGGTGGCTTGTGTTGCTAGGAAGCAGTGCTGTGAAAGTTGCCGATTTCCCTGCATGCTGCCTGGTCTCAGGGTCCCTGTGTTGAGCTCTGAAGAGTCACTGCCCGGCGAGTGGAACAAATTCATTTTAATTTGAGAGACTAGGTGCGATGGAAAGGACTAAATGTGAAGGTAACTGGCCATTAATGTTCCTGCTGGAGACCGTATTAAACCAGGTAAGTGCAGTTCCTAAAAGGTCGATGGAAGGGAAAAAGACAAAACTTTTGTCATGTTGCCCTCCCACACCGCGAGAGGTGTCATGCTTCATCATTGGCCCTTGCTCCTCGTTGGTCCGGCGCTGCAATGCTCGACGGGTTCACCGTTTATGGGGCTCTTTGTCAGAGATGTTTTTTAGGAGAAGCCGTTGGGTGTGATCGGGTGTGGGGGCAGTGAGTTGTTATGTGCACGAGTGGGGTGATCTAAAATAAGTCAGGGTCAATCCTAATCTCAATAAGTTTAATGGTAAGGTAGATCCTGTCTAAATAAAAATAACTGGACGCCTTGTGGGAATGTGATGTTCCTAGCAGGCATTCTCTAAGGTGGGGTCGACCTTTTTCATGCCTAGTTGTTCCAAAGGAATCGGGATGCAGTCCTTCAGGACCTATGTCAAATGTGGTGCACAGCTACAAACAGGCTCCAAGACTTTTGGGAGTAGCCTGTTATAGGGCCCTAGTAGTCCTGTACTGGGCGTAGTCGAAATCCGTAGTACAGGATCTACTGCCCGATGGGGGTGACAGGGAGCACGGTGTTGTTACACTCAGAAGGGTGGCAGCAACTTGCTGATATGCCTACCCTCGCTCCGGTTCCCCCCCTGCTGGAGAGAGATCAGAGTTTTATCTAGTGGATGTTTCCACTCACTCTGAAGTAGCGCAGAGGATTAAGATGCCTGCTGCAAAGAATATGTCCTATGTGTCCAGAGATTTTCAGGCAACAATAACGATGTAGAGGTAACTTCTATTTTGTCTCAGAAGCAGGAGAATGACTTCTGGAGCTAGGCCTGTGATGTTGCCGGCGTAGGCATGTATGGCTATTTTGAGACAATCCAAAATAATGTAAAACATACAACCTCTCTGAACATTTTTGTGCATTAGGAAGTTTTAGAAGAAACAGTTTGCAAAAATAGATACCAATCTCCGACGGTTCATTTTTGACAGTTAAAGAGAGGAGAGTCCGGAGCTTTAAGTGGGTTGAAAAATGCTGATGAATCTCTCAAAGGGGTGTGGCAGATGTAATTAAGGGTGTGGCTTAAACACTTAAGCTAATATGTGCGTGGCATAGTGCGCTACACGACTGGTATTTTCCTGCTTCTGTAAGTGCACCCAGATGTAACATTACACCTACAATAAACCAGGACTATTGACTTTGTCAATGGTTGTTAGGGGCATATGCTAAATAAGCAAAAACTATGGCTTCCTTGTATATAATCTTGAAAATGCTTCAGTTGTTAGATGAGACAATGAAAGAACTATAACGAGTCTCTTTGACTTTACATGAAAGGCAGTGAAGAGAGGTACTGCTGCAGAGTAAAAAAAAAAAAAAAAAGTTCCACCCAGAGGATATGGGAAAACAGCTTTTTCAATGCATTGGTCTTGCATTACTGATAGTTTCAGGTATTGGAGTTGCAAATAATAATGCAACGCTAATAGATCATACTTTCAGAGATGCAAGACCTAGTGCATTGCAAATGCTTGCGTATTGAGCTCGGGATCAGCATTGTAGGTCTCCGTGCATTACTGCAAGCTGCTCCAAGAGGTCCCTAGTGAGCAAGGCACCTGCACTGCATGGCTCAGTGCAGTATTGCAAGCTGCTCCTAGAGGTGCCTAGTGAGCAAGGCACCAGCACTGCGGACAAGCTTCTGATAGAGGTCCCTAGTGAGCAAGGCACTAGCACTGCATGTCTTAGTGCAGTATGGCAAGCTGCTCTTAGAGGCCCCTATTGAGCAAGGCACTAGCACTGCATGTCTTGGTGCAGTACTGCAAGCTGCTCCTAGAGGTCCCTAGTGAGCAAGGCACCAGCACTGCGAACAAGCTGCTGATAGAGGTCCCTAGTGAGCAAGGCATCTGCACTGCATTTCTCAGTGCAGTATTGCAAGCTGCTCCTAGAGGTCCCTAGTGAGCAAGGCACTAGCACTGCATGTCTCGGTGCAGAACCGCAAGCTGCTCCTAGAGGTCCCTAGTAAGCAAGGCACCAGCACTGCGGACCTCTTTTGGTTACATATGGTCCTGCACCCTGCAGAAGATATGGTAAATCTAACCTACCCAAAATGCATTGCATGCTAGACAGTACTAAAAGTACATTCAAATAGCTATGGCCGTATGTGCAATTAGTAGCTTTGAAATGTGACAAAATAATTAATACATTCATTTCGGATTAGGTTGTACTTTGTGGAGCTCATGAAGGGAAATTTACAGACAGTCTCATACAAATGTGAGATATTCTAGTGAGCGAAGTAACCACTGCCAGCCTAGCCTAGGACCAAGTGAGTGTATTGCCTGAAGCCTTTTAAGAAAATAGTGCCTTGAAGCTGTAATTAAAACCTAGGGAGTAACAACACATGTAACGGGGGCGTCCTCATGAGAAGTTACAAGAAGAGACAAGGCAGTACTATGGAGGGACCACTAAGCTTATTGACCAATGAAAAGCTACCATTTACCAAGGACCAGGACAAGAGCTGATTAAAAAGATACTATACTACGGGTACCATCCACTTTTATGCCCTCCTCCCACATGATGTCACACAAAATCCTTGCTTTTGAAAGTGTGGTACTTTGGGATGTCCTTAATGTATGTTCCAAAAGGCAGTACACTAAGCATAATGTCACTAAGGGAGAGCGAGCAGCACTTGACAAACTTGGAAACAACAAGATGATTGTGATCAAGCCGGCAGACAAGGGTGGAGCTATCGTAGTACAGAATACCCCAGACTACAAAGCAGAGATTTGCTCGCAACTGCATGGTGGTGTGAGCTACTCCCGCTCAACTTGGATCCCACCAAGGAGATTAGGACATTAATTTTGAATATCTCTGAAAAATGCAAGAAAGGAGGTTTTCTATCTGATCAGGAATTTGAACCTTAACATGAAACAACCGCAGCTTCCGACCATCTCCACGTTACCTAAGGTACAGAAGAATCTGGACCATCCTCCTGGATGCCCCATCGTTTCTGGATGTGGACCCCTTCTGGAACCGTTGTGAAAATACTTTGACTTCTTTCTAAAACTACTAGCTGAATTGACGAGAGCGTTCTTGTGTGACACGATGGACAATATGCCATTTGACCCTGAACACCAATTACTGGTGACATTGGATATAGTATCGCCATATACTAGCATTCCCCAATGACCAGCTTTGAATCCATGACCAAAGCATTGGATAAGAGAACACATCCCTCTCCTGTCCCGATTGAATTCATAGTGCAGCTATTAGAGGTGGCAATTAACTTTTTTCTTTTTTCAAGGCGAATTCTATCTACAGACCAAGCGTGTAGCGATGGGCGCTGGTTTCGCCCAGATTTAGCTATCCTTTACATGGATGATTTCGAGGATCAATTTATCGTTAGCCAGACCATCCTTTACAAGGATAATGTGTCACATTGGAAAAGATACATAAACAATGTGATACTCCTTTGGACAGGCAACGCGACTGATCTACAGAAACTCTTTAAATGGTTGAAAGCAAGATCAGGTGACATCAAGTTTACTATCCATTGGAGCCAGAATACTATAGACTTTTTGGACACCTCAGTAAAAACTGAGAATGATCACCTTTATATTACCCTGTATAGGAAAGTAGCAGAACGCAAGACGCTATTGAGATATTCCAGCCACCACACGAGCGGTCTACGTGACAACCGGCCAATTCCTCCGGATCCAGAGGAATTGCTCACGGAAGGATGACTACTTAACAGAGTCAGACGATCTCATCAACCGCCTTGTTGAACGGGGCTATCCTAAATGAATGGTTAAGCCAGCGAGGAAGAGGGCTTGGTTCAATGATAGGGACTCCCTGCTAACACCCAAACAACGATCCACGGACCTGAACAGGATGATATGTGTGACTACATATTGGACTTGAATTAATGAGATCAAAAAGACACTGGAAACTGATTTCAGATGATTTAGAGTTATCAGATCCACCAATGCATTCCTTCAAAAAGGCAAAGAATATAATAGATCATGTGGTACAATCTCTTTTCGAACCCCCCCCCACCTACCATTCAGACATTGTGGAAATTACCAGAGATTGTGGGCCATTTAAAATGCAGACCATGCAAAGCATGCAAGCTAACAATGGAAACCAAACAGTTCTGTTACAAACACCACACAATAGACCTACAGGTACACACTAATTGCAACTCAACAGGTATGATCTTCGCCATTCTGTGTCCCTGCAATGAGATGTATGTAGGACAAACCAGACAAAGTCAAGACCAGGATCCTGCAGCATTGTAGCAGGATACGTTAGGGTATGGTGGGTGGACACTTGGTGGACCATTTTCTAACACGGGGACACCAACCAGACTCCATTAGGTCAGTGATCCTTGAAAAATTGTCCTTGGGAATGAATGGTGGTGACATCAACTCCATCCTAAAAATACATGAATGTAAATGGATGTACACCATGGACACAGTCAACAATGGTTTAAATGAATTATATGCTACAAATGCTCAACTCTCCTTTCTTAATATTGAATAGCGCCTTATTAATGGCTCTTTTAGTGGCCTTGATATAATGCGAAACTTGACATATTATGGGCTCTGAGTGTTACTGATGTACCTATTTAATGCTGTATCATATCTCAGGTGATCAACATCTTTTCAAGAAAATAGTATGTATCTAATGTATATATGGCATCTACAGTTTACACTGTGACTAAACTTTATCCCCATGTATGTGGTTGTCCCACTTACATTGTTAAAACTTGTGATATTTAATTACCATCAGATGTTGTTGTCTCACTTAGAATGCTGATTTATGTGTTATTTTTATTACCACCAGATGGGCGACTTTTTAAAAAATGTTATTTTATTTTTCTCTGGCCCCTTCACATACGGCTGACCCTTTCTTACCACCATGTTTAGGTGGTTTAGGAGGCACCAAGTCATTTCTCAAATATTACATATTTTATAGTTGCTTGCCCATTGCCCCATTAATCGCTGGTGTCCGCAGGTGCTATGTCCCTTTTTTCTAGTTGCTTGGTTAGAACTGTGTATCTCAGTAAACACATGGCCTTATTTCGCATACAAACTGTTAAATACTCCGTATCTTATTACACTCAAGGACTCCACCCTTTTCTCTAAAAACAGACCCGATCGGTCGATCCAGAGCCCTGTTGACTGCGTTAAGCGAGTGTGCACGCAGCTGCTCGTGTCTTTATCTAGGTCTCGCGTTGGCCCGCCAGTCCTTCCTGATTCAGATGGCTGATGGAGCTATGTTGTGTTCTCGAAGAGTTAACGTAGCCAGTATTCTTTAAAGATGTAGTGTCCTGTGCGGCTCCACCCAGTCCGACGTTATCATATGTATTTAGACTTATCACCTGAGCCATTAGATTTCTGGAAGGTAAGCGCCAACTGCGGTTGGAACTTTATTTTATTGTGTTCACGAGGTGATACTGACACTACGGGGCATGTATTCAAGACAACCCACCCTGCTTTAATCTATGCAGGGATATTTAACCATTTGCATGCACGTTTTGGAGACCACGACCCGTTTAGATGTATTTCTTGTACTAGGGTTATAGCCATATGCGTCTCCTAATGGCTTAATTAGACATGTGTGTTACCCAATCTCAGTGCATGAATTGGCTACCCATGCTAGCCGATGCCATCTCTATTTTGCGCCTGTGTGTTTTTCTAATCTATGTGTAATTTTCGTTGTAGTAGCTTATCTCCTAAGGATTGGCCCGTGATACTGTGAGATCGTATGACCCATTGTCTTATGTGTTTTGGACGGTCGTGTTAAGGTGAATGACTACACCTTTATCTACGTTTTGAGTAAGTTCAATCACCTAGGTCTGTTAGGCACTGCCACGTTAGACATTGTCCCTCTTTAGACTAATGTTCGCTTTCTCTGCTTTAGGAGCTTTAAGGAGCCCATCCACCGCATTTTCCATCCTGATTTCCCTCGCTGTTTTCAGATTTGGTAAATAACATTCTTTTTCATTGTGCATTCACATCCAGCCATGAGGCTTCACGTAATAAATACTGAGGATTCAAATCCTTTTAGGTGCTCACTTTCTCTGTCGTGATGAAGACCTCATGCTAAGGACTTAACAACCTTGATTATTGGAAGGGGTCGAAACGTTGACTTTTGCTGTCTTTAAGACATGCTTTCACAACTGAGATCTGTTATCAGCGTCCACACACTGCTATGTGTCTGTGTTGTAGTAATTTGCCTGTTACATGCTGGACAAGTTTCATCAAGTAAATATAATGTGTATATATAGCACATTAACTTTCCCTCTTTTTCAACCCTCACAAACGCACATTTATCCTGAGCACGTTATTCTCCCCCCCCCATCCTGAGCACCATTTTCTCAAATGTATAGACAATTGTGATGTTTTTAACAATCCATTGATGTTTTGAGAATAAACTGCATCTATTGCAGACTTGTGAATATGATTCTGTGAATTATTTCATCTTTTTGTTTTGAAATTATGACCACTTTTCTACTGTACTGCAGTTTTCACCCGGATCCAGTAGCATTACGGGTTACCCCATTGATACTTAACACTCATTTTGTGAATACAGCATGTCTCGAAGAGACTGCGCAAGCACTGCCTAGGGGAGACCTAAAAATGGAGAGCCCGATAGGGACCTGTCCGGGCACCTGCTTTTTAGAACTACTGGTGCTGAGCACCATCAGTATACGGTCCATTTAAAGCCCTGGGAGTGTTCCACCATTTTCAGTGGGAAGTAAGGGAGCAGTGCACAAAGGAATGCAGATAGTACAGCCACTTAGCCATTTTTTACCCATATGACCAGTAGTTTAGTGTGCCACCAGGCAACAAAGGAAAATTACGTAAACCTGTTTTTTTCCCCTCTCCTTATCAGTGCATCGTGTAAATATAAAAAAAGCACTTTAAAATGTGTTTTAGGACTGTGATTCCTGACTGACAATGAAAGTAAACTAAAACAGAAAAGTCATGATAAAAAAGATTGCAGACCATTTTATATAATGCTCTATTTAAGTATCATGACTGGGCTTTTTCAGAATCTTAGATTGTAAAAAAATGACAAGTATCTTTCTTCGGTGAAGCTGGCCACCCTTCCTGCAGACCACTTAAAAACTAACAGCCACAGGCAAAATGGAATTCCATACAATGCTAGAATTGAACTATGTCCTGACAGATTACCTTACTCGGATAAAAGAACCCACTGACATGCTTGGGCATCGTCAAATTGCCATGGCGGTGAGGAAGTGAAATCGCTCCTCTTTCTTTTAAGGTTGCCATTGGTATTGTTAATGGTATTGATGGTATAGCTTTGCATTCTTTAGTGTATATTTGTGATATGTTGTAGTTGTATGTAGTTAGAATTGTGTTGATAGCTGTGTGGTAGTTTAAAGCATAGCCTTAGTAGGAAAACAGCAGTGTTTTACATTTGGGAGGTGAATGAATTGAAGAATAGTATGTGTGTTTATTTCGTATAGTGAGGATTACAAATAGCTTGAGGGGAGAGCAAATATATGCACATATAACAAATATACACTAAATAATGCAAAGCTAGAATACAATACCATTAGCAAAGCAATTGGCCGTAACTTAATAAAAGGCAAGACTAATTACATTATTAATTCGGGGCGGGGCGTTCTCCAGAAGGGGAGCACAGTCCCTTTTGGCCAGGATACACCAAGAACAGACGGGGCAGCGGTCTGTCTCGTCCATTTAACAGGCCGTTACCATCACTCCTCAGTTTTTGAAGCCAAGAAGAGAGGACACTGATCGAGCGGAAAATGCCAATAGCCCCAAGAATGAATGCGCCTAGCCCTAAATGGGGTAAGTATTAATAAGATCATTTTTGGCATGCCAAGACCTTAGGGTGTTTACCACTCCTGTTTTGTTATCGAAGGAAACTGAGAGATCGGGAGATTATGTCCTTACTAGACAAGGATCACACAATGTTTTCACACAGGTGAGCATAGATCTCACGTGGCCTCACATCAGGCCTAATTAGCTTGTTTAGCTCCTTGTGAGTGCGTTCTAAGACTGGTTGCTCTGCACTTACAAATAAGCAAAACTGCAAGTACCACAATGCAAAGTGGAAGAACAGGACCGATATTTCGATCCAACATGAGGAATAAGCAGGGATCTGGGGTAAAGGAAAAAGTCTACAAAACAAATAAAAATCCCTATGCGACTCAAAAAAATGTAAATACAGCAAAAGATACAGTGTGATAACATTGCAGCTCTCAGAATACACGTGCAAACAAAGTTTACAAATGCCTGCAGCTCTGTGATGATGCGGTGTGTGTGTGTGCGTGCGCACTGAAGGCCAAGCTCCCAGCCTGCCCCAGGGCAGAGGGAAAGCATTGCCGCCTCAGGGTGGCCTGGGCAAACAAAACCTGCTCGAAACTAGTTGCCACGCAGCATGGCGCCGAGCTCACTGCTGCAGCAGTGCATATGTGCGAGTCCGTAAACCAAACATCTGCCGGGGAAAAAAACTTGACACCGGGCAGCTGATCTCTCATGGATACTACTGCGAATGGTCCAAGTCGGAGGTATCTAAATCTGAATAGTCTGGTAAAGGCACTCTGATTCAGTGAAACGACGTGCTGGGCTAGGATCACACACTGATGAAACTGGAGAAGCTGGTATTAGAAGGAGGAATGCTGTGGGTGTTAGCTAGGAAGCATGAAGAGTGCCTGCAACAGTAGGTAGGAGAAACTCATTTAAGAAAATAGTGTTCATAGACTGTAAATTAAACCTATTGAGTAACAATGCTAGTTAACGGGCCAGTCCTCCAGGGAGGTTACAAAAGCAGGCAAGGCGGCAGTCCTAAGGAGGGACTGCTAAGCCTATTCACAATTCAAAAGATCACATTTACAATGGACAGCAACATCCGCTAATTGAAAAGCTGGGCGGAGCTTCAAGTCCATACCTGAATACAGCATGTCTCGGTTAGGCAAGGTCTATTGGCTTTGCCAATGCTTGTGTTCTTTTTCTTCTAATTTTTTTATTTTTTAAATCTTGCAGTAGGGAGACTCTATTGAAAAAGAAAAAAATCCTACTCCATACAGTTTTATCAGTTCAAAGGGACCAACTGAACTTGCATATCCACACACGAAGGAGAAAGAGCCCAGGAAAAGCCTGCTGAACGACGTTCTATTGCGAAATGAGGAGGAGGTCCACGTCCTTCTAAACAAATGCCTGTACATGGGTTTGCACCTTGCGTCCACTGTTTTAAAAAAAATTCCCATACCTTAGGTCATTCAGCACAGCGTTTTGTTTTATGGACTTTTGGTAGAAATTACTGTGCAGCAATCCTTTTTGCTTTCCTTTGTCATTATGAACATACTTATTTATCAACAGCACATACTACTGTTATGTTTTCTTAAATACATGCTACCGGTCCTTTAATATTTTAAGAAGAACACATGTAATATGCTTTTAAATTTTGTCTCCGTTTCCTGCATAAAAATTATTTATTTATTGAGCCATTTTCTAGGTGTCGCCTATGCAGTGCTTGTGCTGTCTCTGAGAACTGCTTTATTCGGGTATGGACTTTAAGCTCCGCCCATTTTCCACCGATCTTTTCAATTGGCTCATTTTACTGTCCTTTCTAAATGGTTGCTATTGATTCGTGAATAGGCGTGGTAGTCCTTCCTTAGTACCGCTTTTTCACCTTTTGTAACCTATGTCCGCACTATTTTCTTAAATGACTTCTCCTGCCCTGCCGTTGAAGCAAGACATGCTCTCCCACAAAAGTTTTTCTTTTTTTTATAACCAGTGCGGCACCCTTGCGGCCACGTGCCTTTATTTATGCCAATCGTGCCATATTGAGTTTAACAAACAAATGCTTTTTGTTTTTCAAAGCGATGCGGTATCGGGCTTTAACTGAAAAAAAAGTCTATATATTCTGCAATGCACCACACCGCAATTGCATATTTAACATGGTGATCGCAAACCTTTCTTTTGTGCTGCGTGGCTCACCTAGATCAACTTTTAAAATCCCTATTTTGTAGGTCTCGCCTGGCCTTGGAGCGCAAAGTGCTACTCGCTGGGCGAGAGATGTATGTAGGAGAGTAGATTCGAGAAGGGGACTTGAAGCCCGCCCCTCAATTTCATTGGCTGGCGTCACCGTTTATGCTAAACTGTGGCCTGCCATTGGAAATGAGGGTTTTTTGTTGATTCCCTTTCACCTGCGATCTGGACTGGGTCGCTTGCTTTGCCGCTGTCGCCCGACATCCTAATGGGCCCCCAAGTTCTTATTGGACGGCTGGTTTCTAGTTGAGGCTTACAGGCTCTCGCGTGAAGTTTGGTAGATCCGGAGCAGCTTGAGTTGGTGCTTGGCTCCTTCCTGACATGCAAAGGCAAGCAAGGTGGCAAGTTACTTATATATTTGTCCAGTACAGGAAAACACCCCAGCTGGAAATACCTTTCACGGATCCTGGTAAAACATTCGACTACTACCACTGTTGGATATTTTTATTTTCTGTGTAATGTGTACCCCCTTTGCTGAACCAGAGATGATCATGCATTGCGTGATTATTCATTATGTAGAAAGCTAGTAGGATTGCGTAGTGATTTAAAAGCTCACTGCTAAAATATGCACTGTTTTCCAGTTGCCATTAAACTGAATAATATCATGTTATGTACAGCACTTAGAAATTGTGTGGTATGAAGTGCTACATAAAAAGAATGTTGTTTATATGAATTGAAAACCAGTAACGCTGTACATGTTAGAGGTGCATTTGCATATACTGTAAGCGGATCATAAAACCACGCCCTTGATTGATTGGCTGCCAACAAATTTATCGAAAGCGCAGCACAATAACTGCCTATTATAGCCGAGTCAATTTACTAAGCAGTGGTTCTAGGCTTATCTGTCCACCCATCAATGGCGTTTTTTTTTGGGGGGGGGGGGGGGGGGGAGTTCACTCTGGAATTAATTAAAGTGGAATTCAGTTTGCACACACTACGTAAAATAGACTGAACGATGCTTACAAGCAGTTAAAACGTATGACCACTAGGAGGTGCTGGCTGCACGTTTTACTGGCAGAAACAATATTTTAAACAATATTTTATCTAGCACACAATGGAAAACGATGAAAGAATAGAACATGCAGGACTGAGCGGCATAAGATATGAGTGTAACTAAGTGAAATAAACAGAAGGGAAGAAGATGAAAGAGAAGATAAGACAAAAGGAAAAGGAAAGCAGAAACTAAATGAAAGACCGGCAATTAGTGAAAGCGAGCACGATGCATGAAAAAAACAAGTGGGAGGGGTGGGGAGAGTGCGGCCGAGAGCAGGGACATGCAGCGTTTACCTTGCGGGAGCGAGCGCGATAATTGCTAACACATGATGCAGCTCGCTCCTCCAAGGGAATCTCCAAACGTGCACGCGTTGCATTGAAAGCCATGCAACACATGCACGTTTTTGCCTGTAAAAGTGGATCGATGGCTGAAGGTCTTTTTCTTATGCAGCGTATGCCCGCTGCCTAGGAAGACCTAAAAAATAACCTGTCTGTAGGAACGGGAAAGCGACGGAGACGGGCAGAAAAAAAAAGAATTCTTGCTCCAGACTTTCCAAACGCCTCCGGGGCAAAGGATTAGGCTACAGTTAGCTCAGCCCTAGCATTCACTCTCATGTGATATTTCCCCAGGTGTATACGACTAGGCATTCAGTTTCACGTTCTAAATAAGTTAACAGTGGGCACGTTTCTCGTATGGCTCCACACTCATGTAGACAATTAGAGCAGCACTCCTAAACTTGTTGATAAAATGGATTAAAGTTGAAAACAATATGAGGGCGTCCAGTATTTTTTTTTCTGGGGGTAGGTAGAATTTTGCCTCAATTATGATTTTTATCTCCTCCCTGCACTTTTGTTGTGCTAATGTCTGGCACGGCGAATTTGTTTTCTCTCTGCCGCTGGGGCCATCGAACCAAATGCCCTCGACTAGCCCACTGCTGCAAAACACACCTTTTCAATTCTAACAGCGGGCTTAGATGGAGATGTCAGTCGTAAAGAGTTCCCATGCAGGCAGGCCGCTCCCCAGGCACACTGCGGGGTGATCCTCCCCCTCCGGCCTCTCTTGGATAAAAGGATAAAACACAGAAGCATAGCGGACAAAGGAAACCATTTCTCTAAGAGGAACGATTAAATGATGGGCTAAACTTTTAACTTTAACAAATGTCTTTTTTTTCCTCCTGTGTGCAGAAGCATTTTATTTCACACCACACTGATTTCACATGTGTGTGGGTACGTGTATCAGATGCCTTCTGTCTCCATCACGAGGGTCTGAACACTTTGTGCTACACAGACACTAGTAGCCCGTAATGTGTCCACTAAATGTTAGTGTTGGCTTTTTCAAAGATTTTGTTACTTTTTATTTTCAGTCAGCAGATCAGTCCTGTTTAAGGTGAGTCAGTGGGTTAAAACTGTTGTTTCAGTGTGTAAAATGACAAAAACAATTTGAACTGCCTGTTTCATTACTGTCTGTCCTTGCTGTCACTTGCGTGATTTTTTTCTTGCCCACAGAGGCATGCAGATGTGTGCATGTGCAGATGACAGTGGTGCAGCATGACAGGTGCATGCGATGGAAATGATGTAGAAAGGTGTGGGGTAAGGCAGCTTAGCGTTGAAGTGCAGGCGCAGTGTTGACTGTTGTATCTCTCCAGTGCACGTTTTGGAGGTTGGGTGTTCGAAGTTTCTGTGGTTCCGGGGTCAAAAACCCGATGAGGGACACCATTAGAAGCGTCTTCCATTTTCCCAGGTGCCAGGCCATGTTTATTAAGTCGACTCGTAAATAGGGTGAGAAATCTTCTAAATCACTGTCTGTGAAGCTTTCCGCAGCAGTGGAACTTACTTTTCAAAATGCCTAGTTATTGGGTGTAGATTGCAAATTGCATTCGTGTTTGGGCTGATTGTAAGTTTAAAATAATTTAGGAAAATTAAATATTCATACTATAATTTTTGTGCACGGGAAATGCTGCAAAATTGCAGTAATGGCCAAGGTTATAGATGTATGTCTGCTACATTTTCAAAACATGTTTATTGGGTGATTTATTCCTGTTTTAATTTTTTTTTTCAAATCTGAAATGTGGCAATTTCAAAACAAGTTTATTTGTCTGTTGGACGCACATTCTACTGTATCCTTTAAAGCATGTTTTATTATGTTCTTTATTATTACAAATGTGACCTTGTGTGTGGTGTCTCGACAAAATGTATATAGCAAATGTGTTTGCGGATCTAGTGAAGCCACCGCAATTTAAAGTTGCATAGGTAAATTTAGGGGTAGTGTTTTGCAATGCCCATATATATCCGCTGATAGTATCATGCCGCGTTTAGCATATAGCGCCCACATCACTCTCCCTACATTAAACGTGCAGCGCTTGGTACACGTTGTGTTTTTAACCACACCACGCTCAGTGTATCCAAGTGTGTTTAAAATGTGTTTTTAAAAAAAATATTAATAATTGCAATATTTAAATGTTTTCGACTGCTCACCGTACCACGCAGTGTTAAATAAACAGCATATACATCACCGTCCTTGTGTTAAACATGTAGTGCTTGTTGTACGCTGAGTGTTAACCACACCACGTTCAGTACAGCTGTGTGTTTGTTTTGCTTTTTAAAAATATTGCAATATTTATGTGCTTTGGCTCACGATACAACGTAGTGTTAAACCTAAAGCGCCCAGAGTACTTTCCTTGTGTCAAACATGCAGCGCTTGTTACACAAACACTCAATGTTTATACGTCTGTGGCCTACTGTACACTACTTTCTCTTTCTCACACAAAATTTATACTTCTGCCTACAATTCAATCAATCAATCACTGCATTTCTAAAGCGCGCTACATACCCGTGAGGGTCTCAAGGTGCTGGGGGGGGCGCTACTGATCGATGAGCCAGGTCTTGGGAAGTCTTCTGAAGGCCAGCAGGTCCTGAGTCTGTCGTAGGCTGGTGGGGAGAGCGTTCCAGGTCTTGGCAGCGAGTTAGGAGAAGGATCTGCCGCCGCCGGTGGTTTTCCGGATACGAGGAACTGTGGCGAGGGCGAGGTTGGCTGAGCGGAGGCTTCGGGTGGGGATGTGGAAGCCGAGTCTGTTGTTGAGGTATGTAGGTCCGGTCTTGTTGACGGGGAGCCAGTGCAGGCCTCTCAGGTGGAGTGTGATGTGGCTGCGTCGGGGGATGTTGAGGATCAGTTCTGCCGAGGCGTTGTGAATTTGTTGTAGTAGTCTCAGGAGCTTGGTGGTCGTTCCTGAGTAGAGGGCGTTCCCCTAGTCGAGTCTGCTGGTGATGAGGACCTGGGTGACGGTTTTTCTCATGTCTGGAGGGATCCATTTGAAGATCCTGCAGAGCATTCGGAGGGTGTTGAAGCAGGACGCGGAGACGGCGTTGACTTGCCTGGTCATGGCGAGGGTGGAGTCGAGGATGACCCCCAGGTTTCGTGCGTGGTCTGTGCCAAGCGATGTGGGCCACCAAGAGTAGTATCAGGCTGATGGGGTGGATCCGAGAATGAGGACCTCCGTCTTGTCTGAATTAGGCTTCAGTCTGCTGTCCTTCATCCAGTCGGCTACGGCCTTCATTCCTCTGTGGAGGTTGGCTTTGGCGGTGTGGGGGTCTTCGGTGACTGATATGATCAGCTGGGTGTCATTCATTCAGCACTTCATGCACAAAGTACCTACCCCTCTCTATCTTCATTTATATCTATTCTCTGCTGCTCTCAACCCCATCTATTCACCATGCCACATAATTCCACTTCACAATACCACCACACACCATTCCAACTAGCAATTCCAATACAGCCCACATAATTCCACTGCACACCACATGCAAGCAAAACAAAAACACATAGGTAAAAGACATTATCATTCACAACACCAATAGCTCAAACTCTCGTAAATGTGAGACCTATTGCATTGGAAATGCTTGTTATATAGTGCAAACTCAACCCAAAAGTATTAGAGCACTTTACACGTTCCCATGTTACTTTAGACAAGGCCACATTCATTTATTTTAGAATTACTTTAAAAATAAGTGATTTGCTCAGAATCACAGTATGTTAACTCGAGGTAGAGACCGGTTTCCCGACTCCCAAAGTCAGCAGCTCTGGTCGTAACACCACATACTATTTAAAAAGAAAAAAAGAGCCCAGTGTTCAGTTTACAGTTGACTTCAGGTGTTTGCGTTTCCGTGCAGTTTTTTTTTTCTTTTTAGATATTTTTTAACAATGTTTATAAATAATTGTTTGCAAAGTAAATAGCTTGGCACGGGCATTATAAAGGTGCTACTCGATGCCTATGCCAATGCGTTTTTACCTCTCACTTGATCAAACCTCATGAATATAAGCCCATATTGAGAGAAGCCAGTGTTGGCATGGGCGTTATCTCTGAAAACTGGAAACGAGCTGAGAACGGTTCTGGTGTTAACAAACTTAAACAGTGGACATTGGGGTATGCTTGCCCCGCCTCCAACCCCCCCGTAAGTACATAATTAGTTAACCTACGCTTACTTGAGAGAGTGGAGAACCCTCACAGCAAGAACATGTAACACCTGTGCCTTATTAGTGAAAAAAAAAGTAGTGCTGGTACCCAAAGTATTTCTTGGGAGTCCCCTGGCTGCCCAGTCTTCAGTCCTGCTCACGCTTCATTTATGCACCACTCTGCTCTTCCTTTCTCACATGTGCATGTGCTTCCATCCCTGCTTTCTCCTTGTCTTCATATTCTTTTCTATCTCATTTTTTTTGTTTCTGCCTGTCACTCTTTCTGTTGGTTAAAGACTTTGATGAAAAATAAACTGGGCCCCCAAGAATGTGCCCCATCTTCAAACATCGTCACAAATTAAGCCCTGCAGAAGGAAGTATAATTTTCACTGATTATGGATCCACAAACATTTTTGATGCAAATAAAACTATAGTATGGACCCAGTGTTCCTCAACTGTCTCGATTGCACTGATGTTCTGAAATGTATCGATGTGAAGCTGCACACTGTTGCCTGACAACCTCTGGCTACTGAAGCTGCACAAAATGCATTTCTTTTGCCACCTGCTTTAGGGGCATAGCTATGTCAGTGAGATTTGGGGGATATATGTCTCATATTTCTCAACTAAAAGCAGGGGGCTGCAGGGTGGTGGGATGAAATGACCAAGATTCGGGATGGACTGTTTCCATGAGGAATTGACTGTTTCCATGAGGAACAGAGTCTGTACTGATTTGCATTAGGTGAACCTCTGTCAAGAGTGGCACATTTGCAGAAAAACAATGGGATGAAATTCTACCCCAACGATCGCCACTGGTTGAACTGTTTGCCAGCATTAATCCCATCACTTTTTTGGTGTTTCATTGCCAGTAATAGGCCTGGAAACTTGAGACTGATGCAGCTTTCTAAGACTACTGCTGCTGTTAACCGCTTAACCACGGTGGCAATTCCGCCGCGGTGCAGCGGTTTAGCGCAGTGGACGTGCGCAGCACTACTGAGGTAGTGCGCGCGACGGCCGTTGGCCATCAGAAGCAGCGAAGAGGTTAATGTTTGTGAAATCTAAAAACTAGTAAACCTGAACTAATTCAGGTAGTACTTCTATGGGTGCAGAGACCCTCACCTGTTACTAATAATTTTATGAAGTGACTGACCCCATGTACTGACCCCCGTCACAAACAGAGCAGGGCGAGCAGGCAAATTTAGACCCCGCCCCAATCTATGGGTCTGACTTGCCTCTGAGTCCGTGCACGAGCCAAGCCATGAAATGTTTGGCATGTAGATCGTGCTATAAACGCAATATAAAAATATTCTACTATCCCTTCAAAATTTTTAAAAAAGTGTAATTCTTTAACAGGCAGAATTGTTTCAACTTACTACATCATATTAAATCACTGCATAGACAGTCATCTATCAAAAGTGGTAGTTTTTAGATTTCTCCTGCACAACACTTGTGCCATACTTGTGAAGTCTCTTGTATTTAATATATCTTAAAAGGGGGCTCTTGTCAGTTCCCTTAGCCAAATTATTGTGTTCATTTTGCTTTTGTGTGGAACTTTTTTTTCTTTTCTTCTTGTTAACGTCCCCCGGCTGCATGCATTTATGATATTTCTACTAAAGCTGTTCACTCTGTTTAAACCCCATTCACTGCTAAGATAAGATCTCTTTCCAGGGAAAAGGGAGACAGTTTCTAACAGTATGTTGTAATACTTGCATTTTATTACTTAGTTGTGTAAAGCAGATGCTTTAGCCTTAGAACGTATGTTGCATTTCCTATTCATGCTCAGTACCTTTCTTTGCACTTTGTAGGTATTATCAGATTGATTTTTTTTTTTCAACCTAATCTATTCGGTCTATATGATCAAATTCGAAATGTTGTAATAAACATTGCACGTTAAGAGATCTGAACCATTTTCCTTGATTCACTATCTAAAGTGTTAAAATTCAATTAAAAAATGTGAACAAAAAATAAATTGCACGTTTAAAATAAAGTTCATCTACAAGAGCTATGCTATATTTTACTACTGAACAGGCAGCCGCAAGTACAGTTACCTTGCACAGAACAGGGTCATGATTTGAATGGTGCAGCAGGGGCAGTACCACTGGGCCCAAAAGTTGTAAGAACTCCTCTAAACACCTAATATTGCTATATTTCACTACAAAACGGGCACTCACAATTTGCAGTTAAAAGAGATTTGATGTGAATGGTGCAACAGGTGGGAGTGGCACTGAGGCCAAAATATCTAGGTACCCCAGTAAATACCTAAAAATTCTATATTTTAATACTAAGCAGGCAGTCACAAGTGTAGTTATTTAACAAGCACTAGAGTCATGATTTGAATGGTGCAGCAGGCGGGGTGGCAGTGGACCAAAAAGTAGTCAGAACTCCTCTAAACACCGAATATTGCTATATTTTAATAGTATAGTGGCATACACAATTGCTGTTACCTCACAGTTCAAAGAGGATTGATTTTAAATGGTGCAGCAGGTGCAGTGGCACCAGTGCCAAAAGTTGTCATAACTCCACTAAACGCCACATATTGCTAAATTTTACTTCTAAACAGGCAGTCACAAGTGCAGTTATCTTGAAGGCAACAGGGTCATTAAATGAATGGTGCCGCAGGTGCAGTAGCACTGGGCCAAAAAGAAGTCGGAACTCGTCTAAACACCTAATATTGATATATTTTACAACTGAACAGGCAGTCATGGGTGCAGTTATTTGGCAAGCACTAGGATCATGATTTCGATAGTGAAGCACATGCAGTGGCACCGGCACCAAAAGCTCCAGGCACCCCACTAAAAACTTAATATTGCTATATATAACTACTAAATAAACAGTCACAAGTGCAGTTACCATGCATGCACTAGGGTCATAATTTGAATGATCCTGCCGGTGCAGTGGCACTCCCCTAAACACATAATATTGCTATTACATAGATTAATTCTAATATTTCGCTCTTTCATTTCAATGTTCAAAATTTTGCTATTACTTACCCACACCATACCACTAATAACAGTACAATATATTACCTTTTTGTTCATAAACTAGTCATAACACTTTAACCACATGACTGCTAAGCTGATTCCTCTCCTGTGCTGGAAGTTGTTATATCCCATGGTTCATGACGAGCTCAGCTCGTCATGAGCACACGACCAGTGTACTGCATGACGAGCTGAGCTCGTCATGAGCAGCGAAGGGGTTAACAGACTTTCAGTAACTTATATTATACAACTCCTCAGCAAGCTATGAAACAAAAAAATCTTATTATCACATAGGCGAAACCTAATGCATTTACCAATGCTTGTTAGAAACATTCATGGCTCACTCCCCAACAACAATGCCATTAGTGAATGAAGAGGCAAGTCAGTAGTCATGTAAACCCTAAACGTGGCCTAGATTCTTAGTATTGATGGGGCAATATCATAGTCTGATAGATCAAACATAAAAGGTGATTGCGCTGCGCTCATCCTGAACTCAAATATTTAAAGGTGTGCTCAAATGTGATAGGAAAGAAAAAGGAGGCTCTGTGACTTCAAATATGTCCCTATGAGCACACAGTTTGGACAAGCAGGGAATCCAGTATCGATTCCATTTTATCTGGTTTCACATTTTAAAATTCAGTCTCCAGAAACAAAAATAGAACTTGCTCGGGAAGTGGATTTGGGTTGCGTGTGGAGCATTGTATACTTGAAGAAATTCTGGGCAAGATCATTAAAAATGTCTAGATCTGATTCTAACACTCAATCCATGTTCTTTTCATACTATAGATTGTTTTCTACACCTCTATCCATAGCCAAAGTTTCACACAACAAAGATGATTCTTGCTGGTCCTGTAAATCCCCATCGGCTCATTTGTTTCATCTTTAATTTTCCTGTCCCAATGTTGCCTCCTTTTCGTCCGATGTGTGGTCTCTTCTATCCAACATTTTTAACATGCACATACCCCTGGCTAATAATACAATTTTTGTAGGCAGTTTATCAGATTCTGTATGCTTACCCCCACACTAGAAAGGCCTATTTGATCTCATGTTGTCTCTAGCTTCTCAACAAATTACGTTTAACTGGAAATGTTCAGCTAAACTCTCGGTCAAGTCATGGTAGAATAATGTATGTTGTTATAATCATCTGAATATTGTTTTTGCCTCCTCCTATAATCCAACTGTTAATAGAGAATTGTACTGGTTACCATTAATTACCTATTTGAACAAAGTTGTAAAAAAAAAAGTTGTTTATTCTATTCGGTCTGAAAGTTTGAAACCTCCGTAAATTGTTTCTCTACCTTTTTACTCAAGATTATATTATCTTATTATTATACTGCTTCTTGATATGTTAATTTCTTCTTCACTTATCACTAGCATCCAATTTTAATCGCTCTTCAGTTACTGAATCATATTCTACTCTTTTTCCCATCCCATAAAATGTAAAATTGTAAACCACTTTCTACTCTGTTTAATTTTGCCTTTTCATTTTTTTTGTTACTAGTGTTATAATGTGTACGTCTTTTTTTTGCAATTCTATTTTGTTTCAATTAAGCTTTCTAAACGCAAAAATTCAGTCTCCACATGGATATCTGTCTCACTCTTTATTTCAAAGGTCACTGTTTTTAGGTCACGCCTAGCGAATGCAGCGCATGAGCTGCATCGCTTTGGCGAGCCTATAGTGGGTTTTACGAGCGAAGGGATACAAATCATTTGCGCGCCGGACAGGCGATGTGCATGCGCATGGCGTCTCCTCTCTGCCGTCTCCTCTGAAGGGGGACAGTAGATGTGCAGTCCGTACGCATGCACATCTCTTGTCCCCATGTGAACACAGCACGCGTATAGCACGCCTCACTTTTCCTTTCACCCTTCGAGCCTAGCCGCCCCTGTCTCTTTGCCCCGCTGCGCGTTTCACAATGTTAACCCATTATGTTTCTAGTTTAAAATTATTGCGGCCCATTTTTTCTTTTATTTACCACGGCATAGCTGCAAGGTGACATCTACTTTGTTAAAAGCGGGTCCGATAACCTAGGCACACCAATCCAGACCACAACCCCTTCTGCTGCTTCGGAGCGCTGTCGGAGTGCTGTGCAGCACCACTTCACATCGCCTCACATCATCATTATGCACAGCGCAGGCCCCGTCCTCGAAGCACACTAACATCTCCGGTATGAGCCGTACTATATAAATGCATGGGGACCCAAGAGATGTCGACAGTGGACAGCTTGTTTAATTATTTTGCCGAGCGTTTGTTAGAACTGACGGTGGTCCAGTAGGACCCAGCCCACTTAAAGTCCTGATTATTGCAAAGGGGTCGTAACAGTGCAAACACCCATATAACTCGAGAGGCCAAGTGTGCTAAATTAGTACGAGCTGATGCTTTGCTCGAAATGATGCCGAGAACAAATAATGGACAAGAGGAATATTGTGTGTTATTCGCAAGCAAGACCAGCCATTTTCCACAAAATTACGCATTTTACACAGCTTCCTATTGGGCGGTTGTCATCGCGTAAAAGTTTGTACTGGAGTTCAAATTTCTTACAAGACCCGGCTATCTCACCTTTGAGCAGTGAAAGCGGTTTTTGCACGCGGGCAGTTTGTGGCCTTATTGGCGTACAACTTTTTATAAATATCCCGCTATATGCTTTTTTTCCTATTTGTACAATGCGCATGGGAAATGTTCACATGACGCTGCCTTGCTGAACTGTTACACACGTCTATCTCTACCTCTCGCGCTCTCACCACACACACATCTAATTGCACCTTCAACCACTTATCTCAGGAAGCACTAATGAAAGTTTGCAAGCTTCCCTAACAGAAACAAGAGATTTGCAGCACTGAGTGAAGCAGTGCAATTTGTTCTGTCCGCATACTAAACAGCTACCATGGCAGAAGCAGCATTGTGAGTTCCACCACAAACAGCACAAACAGCGTGGATAGAGGTGCCTGCCTGACTCCCCCTCCACCCCGGCGCACCGTTGTATTAAGTGAAAAATTGTTGTAACTGGTCGACAACTGGAATTGCCACCTGTCTACCGTTGTCCACACGCTATACGCACGTCACAGGCAGCCTCATTGCCAGCGACTCCCTAGAACACTGATTACAACAGGAAGCAATAATGCACGTTTGCCTTATTCTGACTGAACAGTGCACAACGACGAACTACAACAACACGGGCAGTCATATGTAAAAAAATACACCAATAGCAGATTATCGACACAGGTCAAGCATCAGCAGTGCCTGTGCTTGAAATGGAAAAATTGAAGTGCTGGTACCCTGTAACAGAGTACCTACGTGTTTCTGAGAAGTGCGTGTACTCCCCAAGTAATAACATTACGTCTCTCTTGAGAAGTGCAGATACTCTCCCTCTCAAAATAAAAAAGTGCTGCTACTCCATACCGGTCAGTACTGGCACATTTAAAGCACTGCAGCGCTAGCTTCACTCAAATAGTTTAAGTTGATGCAGCAGTTTTTACTGCAAGCTTTACTCTCCCTCTGTAATGTGTGGAGCGGAGAGGTGCGGTCTCATGCTCCTTCAGGTTGCCCACATACAATGTCAAGGGAACTCATTTTGATTTATAGTGTGCAATATGTGAAAGACAAACTTGCCTCATGTCTGGACATAAAGGTAGGCGTTGAAGCCGGAAAATCAAAAGGCAATTATTTGCCAAGGAAACCCGGTCATCTGGCGAGCTCTGTTGTGCTGGTGATGCCCCTTCAGGAAATCGTCAGATCTGACATGCCTGTTGAAGCAATGCAGTGTCCCGCGGGGCACTTCTTCGTTGCATCCTCCGTTTTATCTTTCAAACGTGTCGGGCGATTCCCTTGACGCTCCGTGGGGCTAGTATTTTAGTCATTCTGACTGTTTTGTTTCTACAAACGTTTTTTGGGGCCCATTGGTGAAAGGGGGGGGGGGGAAGAAAGCACCGACCCGAGGCTCAATGTAAGTGTGATAAAGGCCGCTTTATTGGAAGCAGGTGCATTCTACACAATAACAGCCTTGGCCTGCGCCGCACAATCTAAACTTCATGAATATGTAATTTCCTGCCTCACCCCCACCCCCTCACCTAACTGCTTACCACAATCCACAACAGTAACAATTGGCATAACATCAATTTGCATCTCCACCTGGCTAAATACTTTATTGTGCTTGACCTACCCCCCGATAATCCAAACAGTTCTCCTGCTTTTCCCCCATATATTAGGAAGAACCGCCCCTACATACCGAATGCACCCCCACACCTGCTCCAGCGACATGCGAAACCCCCCCCCCCACCCAATCCAAACACCCCCTGTATGCACCAGCCTCCAACAAAAACACGGCCCAAAATCCCCATCACTCCCAAACTCCCCCGCAAGAAGAGATGCCGGCCCTTGCCCCCCCCCCCCCCCGAATCATGCCCAGGGAGGGTGGGAGGGAAAAAATTGTCCCAAGCGCCCCCCCCTGCCCGGCGGCCGAGACACCTCACTTTAAAATGGTGTCTCTACCGCGTGGCGTGGCGGAACCCACAGCCCAGCCCAGAGGAAGCCCCACCAAGCCCCACCCCCCAGCCCAAAAGCTACCAAACCAGGAACTGTCCCCGGGCGGCGCCATCTCTACCCCCTTCCCCCCCCCTTTCCCCGGCCCCAAATTTCCCCGGGCGGGGCAGGCCTCCCTTCGGTCGCCCCCCCCCCCCCCCCAGGACCCCATTGGGGCGTGTGTGGGTTAAGGCCCCTTCCTTTCCCCACCTCGCAAGCACACCTGGTAAGGGTTCAAAGTCCCTGGTAGTCCTGGATTCCATGAGGGAATGCCAGACATAAATAACTTCGAATAAAACCTGCCTTCATTCTCTGTCCAACCCAAAAAGTAAATCATAGACTTGCATTTGCTAGTTGACCTGCAATTTATTTTGTGGTTGGTATAGGATTGCTTTTATGCCAAGCTGTTTGCAGCGTAATGGGATACTTTAATTGTGTTCCTCTGCTGTACTGCTCTATGCATAGACACCTCTGCAGGTTGTGAATTGAGTTTTCAACGTTGTTCATTACATGGCAACCACTAGCAATCTCAAACAGGCTTCATTAATGAGCGCTTTTCTGCTCTGAAATAACCAAGAAACCTTTGTCTCGTTCATTTCCAGTTATTTCTAACTTTCCTGCCCCAGCTATGCAACTCCACGTGTTGTTTGCATGCTCGTTGGTAGGCCTCTCACCATAAAACATAGATCTCGACTTATTTTAAATGTACATAACTAGTACATTTGGCAACCAGCAGTGCAAATATATAAAATGAATGTTTAAAGGGAAGTTTCTTATCCTCTTCTTAAACTTAGTTAAAAAAAGGTATTTTCTTGCTCGAAGGTCTCACTTTCATTGAGTGTCCAACACAAACCTAGTTGGATAATTAATATGTTCGGAAGTGTCAAGGTAACATTATAAAATAAACAGACATAAATAACAAACAAAACATAAGTGCCACTTAACATATAGCTTGATTTGTTTCAATGTTTTATTGACGTACATGTGCACTGCAAAGCATTAAAAACAATTAAGTATTTATGAAATAAGTATTATAGTTTTCAGCCTAAATGAGAGGGATTTACTCTTGTTTGCGCTTAGACCATCACAAATATCAACACGGCCATATATAAACTAGGATTAGAGCTATATATATATATATATATATATTTGTTGGTTAACCTTCAGCGCTAAAATTATCCATGGGAATGTTCCAGAGTGTAATACTCGGTGTCCAATTCCACAGTTATTACTGTAAACACATTTTTGCCACCTCGGTTTGCATAACCAATGCGCTGTCCTAGTGAAAACAGATTAGCTCTATCACATGTATCTGATACCACGCTGGTGCCAGCCACTTTCCTGAAGTTCGCAGGTTTTACATTCTGTGTGTGAGTTTTTTTTCTTTTTTTAAATATCTTTTTATTAAATAATGGGTAGCCCCTGTCTCCTGCTATACGTTCCAGCCTGCAATTTTAAACCATTTATTTTGATTCATCCATTCATATCCCTCTACATTAACATAGCCATAGATTTACTGTAAGTTACTATAATAGCTTACAATGTGGTATAGTGTTCATTTTTTCTTTAAATTTTCACTCCACTGCACACAAGAAAAATAAAAAGATCACATTCTCATTTACAATGTCAATAGCTCCAATTCCTAAAATACGAGACCTATTGCATTGCAAATGCTTGTTGTTGGTTCTTGGCTGTTCTTGAAAAAAGAACACCGGTAAAGCAGGTCCTACTTGGGGCCTCCTGACCCAGCAACTAAGCCAAGAAAGCATCTATTTTTGGGAGGAGTCCTATCCCATTCACCCCCTGAAGCGACACCTTCGTCTGCCTGATCAATCAAGTTGCCCCACCTCCCATTCACTGAGCAAGCCACAGTCCTCATGTTAGTTGACAATAGTTTATTTAATAATTGCATTTTGCTTAACTAACCGTTATGTTGTTTACTTCCTTAAGGAAAAAGAGGGAAATTACCCCACCTGTGGGCTCGCATTACCAGACCTAGACGCCTTTTCACCATTATAGGAATTCTGTTCCTGGCTGTCGTGGCCCTGGCTGTTTGTTATGGTGGTAAGTTGCTGTTATTTTTTACCTAACCGATTTAGAAAATGTAGATATAGGTTAAACATGACAGACCCAGTGAAATGCCGCTTTCTCATTGTGCTTTCCCGTTCTGCATTCAAGATCATCATCCCCCAAAAAAGCACTGGAGGATAGCGTGCATCTAATGGTTCTCTGAGACAAGCATCAGATTGCAAGGCATGTTAGATTTGCGAGAGTCCTAAGTTATGCAGGAATGGGCTCTGATGAAAGTCAGACCCATGTGACTGATGTGAAGTTTGATGGAGCTAGGCTGACCAGACAGATTGTTTGTTAGTTTTCATTTTTTTTTTTTTAGAATTTTTTTTATTGCTATTTACAAATTACATTATGCAATAGAAACAGTGAGATATAGCAGTTTTCGCAGTTGGTTATTTAGGGCAATGGTGATTGTCTTATCAGTCTTTGTCTGCCCCGCGAGGTCTAGCTAACATAAAAACATAAAACACATAGGTTGTTACATTTGGGCGCGTGCTAAGTTGGAACATAAAACATAAAGTGAATGTTGGTTATTTGGTGACAGAACGCTGGAGGTTGTGTTGAGCCGGTTTGGGTTGTTAGACAGGCATGTGTTGTCTATGGGGGTTTATAGGTGTTTAGGAATTTGTCTAGTTTCGAGCACATCCCTCTGTCGCCGTGCCTCCCTGGAGTGTGTCTGAGTGCAATGTTATCGGCTCCTCTGAGGAAGGTCACCTAGTTCAACCACCCTTTGAATGTGGCTTTGGAGGTGTCCTTCCATTTGGTTAGTACTGTTTTGCCTGCAGTCGTAAGGAGGAAGTCCAGGAGGTTCCTGTGCTCTTTAGTGGTGATTTCTGATGTGATGTGTGCTGTGATAGTTGTGGCAAATGTTTCTTTTGTGCTGCTGCCTAGGGTTTTGTTTGTGAATTCGATCAACCTTTTCCAGAAGATTTTGACCGTAGGCATATAAAAGCTGCTGAAATTATGCCTCATGGAAAGGCAAATGATGTAGCTACAAATATCATTGTGTAATTAAAGGCCGGTAGGCCCTGTGCCAGGGCGACTGACTCCGGAATCTGGGGATCACGGTTCGATCCCCGGCACCGGCGGCAGATTAGCCCAGCACCATGTGACTCTGGGCAATAGCTTGCTTAATCTTCCTGACGGCCCCCAGCGCCTAGAGACCCTTACGGGTGATTGTGATTGTGTGAAATGTGGATTATTATTATTATTATTATTATTAATAATTGGAACATAAAGCATTACAGTTCTAAAAAAAATGGCATTTGTTTCATAAAGGATAACTTTACTCTTTAAGCATATCCTGAGCTAAAGATTATTAACATTTCTAATTTGAAAGGAGCACGGGACGGTGACATTATCAATTTTCCCCTCCCCCCCCCCTCCCCAGTAAAACGTTTTTGTAACACAGGTAACAAGCATGCATGTACGCATTAATTATATTTAAAGGTGTGCCTCATTTATGTGGCATTTTCGAGGTATGTTCCAAGCCCTGTCTTATGTTCCGGGCTTACTCTGTTTTTACATTAATAAGCACCCTTTTACATTAAGAGAGTCCTACAGAGCAGCCAGGCACATTTCGTATTTATCAAGTAAGTGGCTCACTAGGGGGGGACTTTAAGATGCAAGACCTCTGATCTTGAAAAGAGGTTCAGAAGGACTGGGCTAGTCCTAAGCTATGAAAAGAGGTGCAGGAGGACTGGGCTATGTGCCGAAGCTGTGTTTTGTGGGATAAGGGATGAAAAGGTCCGGATCCTTTACATGGCCGTATATTGAGCAAAAATTCTTGTTGTACTACTTGCCCTTGACAGGGGGAAACCCCTAACCCCCTAATATAGACCAGGTTCAAAAAGGTTGCCGGGGCAAGATTGGTTTTTCGTACTCCTTTAGGAAAAAATTCAGATCAGACAATGGTTCATTTTGTTGATTGTTTACAAAGGTTTTGTCACTATCCGTGAGAGTGAGTGAAAAAAACGAATACCTAACAGGCGTTTCACCCCACATCCACTGACTGAGAATAACTGAAGCGGAATTATGCCGATATTAAGAGAATTACCAGGAACCGAATCTACAACAGACTACCTTTTTGAATCTATACCTTAAAAAATGCCCTGAGGATCATTAACTTTAAAACGTAGCATCTGCTGACTAGCGAGAGATGCAAGCATTCACACTGGTCCAGTTGCTTACGAACCCCCGTCATCAATTTCCCCCAATTGGACTCAACCAACTCAGATGCAGAGGTCCTTCTCCGTACTCCCATATACGTTACCTCTTGTGTCACCTGATCCAGCGCTCCTAATGAAAAACTGTCTCTGTTGGACCCGGGCCTTTATGGCTGGTTCACCCCTGAACTTTTTGCTTTCGATGGCGACCTGGTGTTCATGATTTCTGGCTTGGCGCACTTTTTCCCCGGGTCCCAGAGTGAAAGTGTGTGCGTGTAGTATGGCTGGCCTGCCCTCCCATAGGAATGCATGGGGAATGTGTGTGTCCCTGGTAGTTCCTGATGCGTGGGGAGTGCAGGCTCGAATTTAGTATGTATAAACTCGTGAGAGTGAATGCTGCGAGATGGTGTCTGCGGCATGTGTGTGTCTAGTTGGGAAGTGCTACTTCTGGACATTGAGATATGTGTGCAGTGAGGGTGCTGGAGCGTGATTGGCTGGAGCTGGCTGGCATGCCAGGCTCCAGGAAGTCTGGATGGGTCTGCCGGTGGTGAGTGGGAGTTTAGCATGAGTGATGTGTGGGAGGAGTGTACCTGTGTCCTGGATGGGCTGGGTTTTCCCCACACAATGCTGGCTCCGCCCCCTGTGGTGTGTCTAACGACCCTAGCCTCCCCAGTGAATGAAATGGGTGGTTGGGCCATCAAGAGTGCTCCAGAACCAGTTGCGACTGGTTTCTCCCCCACCCTGCACCTACAGACAAAGGATTTCAGTGTATAAAAATGGGGTTGTGTCCCCACTGAAGTTGTTCTCTTCTAGGATCTTGAGGGGGCTGCTGCTGCTGGGGCCAGGAGGAACCGCCACTTGGACTGCCTCCCTGCCTGGAGGGCCAGTGAGCTGGCCCCTGGCCCAGCCTTGCCCCCCTGCCTACCTAAGGACTTTGCTGGAACTCTGTCCTGCTGAGGGAACCTGGGAGCGCTGTGCTTGTGCTCCCAGCGCCTGGGAGCACGTTGGACTTTCCCTGGAGCGCCTGGAAGCGCTTTGTTGGCCTTTGGCGCTTGAGAGCGCTTTATTGTTGGTCCTAGCGCTGGGGAGCGCTGTTGTGCACAGCCGGTGGCCACCCGGCATTTGGCGGCCTGATCTGCCGATTTGCGGCGCGTAGCGAGTGCCACCTCGCTTTATTTTTAATTTACCGAGCCGGTGCCCACCCGGCATTGCCCCGTACTTCGATGTTGTAAATACCTCGAGGGAGCCCACTCCTCGGGTACTGGGAGCCCGCCTGCCTACCTGGAACGGGCCGCCGCGCTGCCCGCGACGACCTGGAAATATCTGGCCGACCGGCCAATCGCAGCGCGGCCCCTGAGAGGCCGACCGGAAGTCCCGCCTCCGCAACCAGGCAGCGAGGAGAGAGGCGCCGCCAACGAGGCTCCGAGGAAGAGGAGCCCCGCGCTGCAGAGGGGGAGAGCCGGCAGTGTTCCGACCCCCGCAGCACCAGCGAGGTACCGGTGAGTGCGGGGACAGGGTCCTTTGTTCTTTGAGCGGCCCCGTTTGGCAGAGGGCCGCTCCAACGCTGCTGCATTTCTTTGTGGAGCCCCGAGGCTCCTGGGGGTATCTCTTCGAGCCCGAAAGGCTCGTGGGCATTTCTGACCGCGAGTCCCCTGTGAGGGACTCCAACGTGTGTGGCATTCCTTTGTGGGAGCGCAAGGCTCCGTGGGGCATTATCTGACCCTGAGTCCCCGTGAGGGACTCCAACGAGGGGCCATTCTTTGTTCTTTGAGCCCTGAGAGGCTCCTTGCCCATTTGTTCTTGAGCCCTCCTGGCTCCAACGTGGTGCATCGTATTTAACAACTGTCCAGCACTTAGTGGACAGTTGCTACGTTTAGGCTGGGTGTACTTTTGGCTTATTACAGCCTGCCCTGACTTTGGGACACAGGGACTGCCACAGGTTGTGGCTCATGTGAAGTTTTGCGCAATTGCTTGTGCTCGCACCTCTGAATGTGTTCTGAAGCATCATGTGTCTTTCCTTGCATACACCGCTGAATGTAGGTTCTGCATCATGTGTTTTCTTGTGCTCGCACCTCTGAATGTGTTTGGATACATCATGTGTTTTTCCTTCCCTACACCGCTGAATGTTAATGCATCATGTGTAATGTTCCTATGCTGATACCCCTAGATGTTGGTGATTCCTAGGTGGTTGCTTTTCTCCTAGTACAGGTGTCGCTAGTTGAGGTCTTTTGTTCCCTGCGCAATAGTTTCCTAAGGTGGTTAGGGTTGCGTAGGAGGTTCTTATGCTTTACCAGTAATTACTGGTTGTGTGCTAAATTGTGCTACATGTTCTATTTGGTTCTAAAAGTATTCTAAGTGCTAATTACTATTCCTAAAAAGTGATGATTCCTGACAGTGGTCCAGGTGGCCCTGTCTTGTAAATATCCCCCCTGTAAATTCTGCCCGTGCCTGTCGGCACAGTGTAACCAAATGTATGTTTTATCTAATGTGTTTTTGATATAATACAAAGGCTATTTTTATATAACCTTGTGTGGAGTTTCCTTTGTGGTGGGCCTTGGGTGTTGTTGCTGGGTGCGCGCGCAAACACTTAACCTACATAGCCTCCAAGTCTAGCCTTGACTGCTCGCGCCACGTTACCTCGAGGGCGAGTAGGGGTTATCTTGGTGTGTGACTCCCTTGCCCTGACTTTAGAAATGGTGATCCCTGACTGACCTCGACGCGAGTCTTGGCCGGCCAGGGTCCCGTTTCTAACAGTCTCAATAACACTACTCCTCTTCACAATACTCACCATTAATCATGAATCACTACTAAGGTCCATAAACTGAAGAGACAATTTTGAGCGGCTGAATCATGTGACCTAATTAAACACTCTAATCATAAGCTATTTACAAAGATATATACATCTGTAGTTTTATTATACTTCACCATGGTTTTTATCATACGTCATTTAATTAAGTCACTAAGGCGGATGGATCTAATAATCATAACTAGACCATGAATAAACAAGACTAGGTTGTCATTTCAAAAATCACATTTTATTATCTTTATTTTATTCAAGGAAAAAGCATTTTATTCAGAAATCATTATTTTAGTAGCAATATGAAAGCATCAGTCAACGAAAGGCACATTAATCTGAAATTTTAAAAGGTAAATCATTCAGCATGAATTAAAGCAAAATAAAGTTTCCATTCGCTAAGTTCTATTTTTCCCTAACTAAACTCACTTCACCTAAATAAATAATTAATAAAGTCAGCTATCCTTACGTGCACCAGAAGTCCGACAGCACGTCACTCGGGAATCGGGAAGCAAGAGCCCCCTCCTGCCCAAAGGGTCAGATTTTATACCTTTCTAACTAACTAATCTACTAAAAAAGTGTCTCTTTTCGCTTCCATCAGAGCTCTCATTGGCTATCTTATGTCGGACCATCTATGTCATCACCGCTTTCAAACCAAGAACGGGCTCTTCTTTTGCCCTATTGTTCGTAATACTTTGTTTCCTCGAGAATGTTACAAAATCGAGTTCATCCGAGTTACAGTTTCTCAGCTTCCTTACATTGGCAATCCTGCCGCTTCCTGTCCTTGGACATAACTCCATGAGCACAATATGCACGACTTTTATTCAACAGTAATTTCTGTCAACGTGGTAAAACTTTCCACTTCTCATGCGTGCAAGGCTCCTCTCTGGACAGGTTTCATAAACGCCATCTTTTGCGTAGGCCCAAAAGGCCTCTCAGGGAACTAGTATTTAAACAAACACAAGACAGTAATTAATTAGAGAATTGAGACCCATTCTGTTACCTCTTCTAAATATTAACCAAGTTAATTATGTTATCTAGCCAAAACACAAAAAGCAGCTTTTATAAAAACCTTCTTTGAGGCCATAAGGATTCTCCACAGAAAAGACACAACAAATCGGATTGCACATAAATAACAAAGCACATGCCATTAATTAAACAGCCGCATTTAATACTGACCAAAACAAAAGACAAGGTTAGGTTATTATTTTTCCACGTACTTGCTAGTGCAACATAAAAGCACATTAGTCCCGCGTGTAGTGTCTGCAATTTTAAAACTAAGTTGATTATTTATTCAACCCATGCCATTAGTACTGTTATTTTTATTATGGAAGTTTAACTTTGCGAGTTTGAATCTCGCTCCATCACACCCTTTGATCAGTGTAAGAGCCAACATTAAGACAAAGTTTGTGTTTTGGCTGTATTTAGCTTGTAACCCGATACTGCCCCGTATTCTGCTGCAAGTTGTTCTATCTCAAACATTGCCACTGCGGGTTTAGGTGATACAACAGCCACATCATCTGCGTAAGCAAGAACCCGGTGTTGTTGCTGTTGTATTATTACTGGTTGTATCTGCGGGCTGTATTCGATCATTTTTAAAAACGGATCGATATATAATGCAAATAATATTGGGGAGCAAGGGCAGCCCTGTCTGGTGCCCCTCCGGATAGACACTGCCTTTGATTCGAGCCCCATGGTGCATATCCTGGCAACAGGTTGACGATATAACGTTTGTATAGCTGTAATGTATTGTTGCCCAAAGCCACGACGTCGCATCACATCCCATAGAAAGGTTTTAAAGATGATGATCCTCCCAAAAAGTCAGTATTTTTTTAGATGTGTACCGTTGGAGATATCGCGAGCTGAGCTTGCACAATTACAGTCTGTGTGTATGAGATTCATATGGGCGCGTGGGAAAGCTCGTAGAGTTATGCGTTATATGGTTCTACCCAGAGCCGTAGGCGGTTGGGCTGTCCCTGACTTCACTCTTTACTATTACGCCTGTATGTTACAACCCATGAATATACTGCTTACGGGGGTAGGGCCTGTAGACATCGCAGAGTCTCCCTCCATATACAGTATGCTGCTAGGCACTGACGTATAAAATTGCTTGTTTGTGAACCTAGACTGGAGCTATTATAAAGGCACAAGATTTCAAATATTTACAGCCGTGTATAAAGTCTGGAAAGTTATTAATAAGATATGAGGTAGAAAAAAATTCTTGGTATACCACATTAAAAGCTGCGGCCTTCTTTCCGAGTGTATTCTGGGATCTGATTGTATATAATTGGCGTGCTAAAGGCATTATTATGGTTGGGGACCTCTTTATGGAAGGTGGACTTAAATCGTTCGACCAGCTTAGGGAGCAATATCACCTCCCCCGGGCGGATTTTTTTTAAATATCTACAAATTGGAGATTATCTTCTGAAAGCTCGGTGGAACATTCAACCCAATCCCCTTATAGAAGCAAATAGAAAGGCAGCAAGAATAGGGACACTGTATACTTTGATGCTTGATGCAAAACCTAATGATTTGGAAGAGCAGTGTCACAAATGGGGGAATAGATTAGGGTGTCAGGGTATATGTTTGGAGACTTCCATGGAACTAGCCGGACGATTATTTATGTCTGCTAATTTATCCACCTAACATTATGAGACTATTTTATCTGTATATTACACCAGATAAAATTGCTAAATGGGGTGGGGATCAGGAGGAAAAAATTTTTCATTGTGGAAACCCAGCGGCTGATGTGGTACATATTTTTTACGCATGTCCACAACTAAGTAGATTATTTGAGCAGTTAGACAAGTTCCTAACTGAAATTTTGGGAACCCCTATACACTTACCACCTATACAGATTTTGTTGGGGGTAGAGATGGGTGTAGATGCAGAAAAAGTACCCAGTAAGGCTGTATATTTGATTTTCATAGTCACAGCGGTGTTAAGGCTGTGCATAGCTTCTTGTTGGCTACAAAAGGATGCCCCATCCTTTGAGGCTTCGAGGGCAAGGTTGTTGGCCATGTTTAACATGGAGTATAGTTTATATGCTCTCAAAGGTAGGCGTAGTAATTGGGTCAGCAAATTTGGGGCGCAGTTATGTCTTATCTGGACATGGATATGTAAATCCTATTCTTTTTATTTGTTCTTATCTGCTGACTATCATCTTTCAGTATGATTATTATAATTTGCTTTGTCTACGATAAAATGGCTATTTGTGCTTCTTTTGTTTTTCTGTTTTTGTAACTCTCCCCTGTACATATTCAATGCTCATTTGTTTTCCTGTAAAGTTTTAGCAGATGTAATTTCAAATTATTGTTGACTATGGCGCATGTGCCTTGTTTTCTTTGTTACTCATGTATTCTCTATAAATAAATACATCGAATTTAAAAAAAAAAAATGCCCTGAGGAAATTCCTGCCAGATGGCCGTGTAAAGTGGTGAAACACGTGTTGGCTGTTAGTTTGTTTATTTCACTAACTCTCACGGATAGTGTGACAACACCTTTATAAACAACGAACAAAATGAACCATTGTCTGATTGGTTTTTCGTACCCTTTTAGGAAAAAATTCCAATCTTGCCCTGACAACCTTGTTGAACCGTATCAAAGCTGTGGAAAGAGGTGCAGCAGGACTAGGCAATGTGTCTAAGCTGTGAAAAGAGGTGCATATGTCTAAGCTATGAAAAGAGGTGCAGCAGGACTGGGCTATGTGTTTAAGCTGTGAAAAGAGGTGCGGCTTGACTAGGCTATGTGCCTAAGCTTTGAAAAGAGGTGCAGCAGGCCAGGACTGTGTCTAAGCTGTGAAAAGAGGTGCGGCTGGACTCTGCTATGTGTTTAAGCTGTGAAAAGAGGTGCAGCAGGACTAGGCAATGTGTCTAAGCTGTGAAAAGAGGTGCATATGTCTAAGCTATGAAAAGAGGTGCAGCAGGACTGGGCTATGTGTTTAAGCTGTGAAAAGAGGTGCGGCTTGACTAGGCTATGTGCCTAAGCTGTGAAAAGAGGTGCAGCAGGCCAGGACTGTGTCTAAGCTGTGAAAAGAGGTGCGGCTGGACTAGCCTATGTGCCTAAGCTTTGAAAAGAGGTGCAGCAGGCCAGGACTGTGTCTAAGCTGTGAAAAGAGGTGCAGCAGGACTCTGCTATGTGTCTAAGCTGTGAAAAGAGGTGCGGCTTGACTAGGCTATGTGCCTAAGCTGTGAAAAGAGGTGCGGCAGGACTAGGCTTTGTGTCTAAGCTGTGAAAAGAGGTGCAGCAGGAGTAAGCTATGTGCCTAAGCTGTGAAAAGTGGTGCAGCAGGCCAGGACTGTGTCTAAGCTGTGAAAAGAGGTGCAGCAGTACTATGCCATGTGTCTAAGCTGTGAAAAGAGGTGCAGCAGGACTCAGCGATGTGCCTAAGTTGTGGAAAGAAGGGCAGCGGGACTGGGCTTGTCTTAAATGTGAAAAGAGGTTCAGCTGGTTTGGGGTATATCTAAATTGTAGATGCCGCCCTGAAGTAACTACAGCTTTGATAAGGTAGCACAAGGTAAACATGGATTTGTGTGAACAGGTAAAGAAAACATTTGGTTCATTAGGAATCATTTTTTTTCACCCTATTCATATAATTACTTATTGTTTGTGTTTCCTGCACCAGTCAAGAATACTTTCACAACCAGTCAATGTGGTAGGAGTGTTGACACTGTCAAGGGAAAAGTCCAATTATTGTTTTAATGCCTAAATACAGCAGTTAAAGCTGAAAAGTCCTAGTTAACTTTACGGAGAATTGGATGCATTCATTTTACTACATTTGATCCATATAAGCTAAAATACTTTTAATTTTTTTTTTTTTAAAGGAAATCATGCCACTCATGGAACAGATGGTGGGATAAGTGTAGTAAGATTATATTGATGTAAGATCAAATTGTGTATTTCACGGCAGGCACTGAATTGTGTATTTCAATTGATGTTGCATATAAAATTTAGTAACTTTGAGAAAATACGGATGGGGAAATGTACATGTCTAAGCGAATATATGAGTCAATAAAATAATTATTTAGAACTCAAAATAGAAATGCATGGCCGAGCTAATCTGATGGTTTAATATGATGTTTCATCTAAATGGTGGACTGTGGTGATGGTAGAGAAGGTGTCAACATAGTGTAGTCGGACCGCTATGGCAGACCTTAACTGGTTGGTTTACTTTCTTGTACACTTCATACATTTAAATGCCCTGACTTTTTAATTTAGGATAAGATTTTGTGCAGCACAATGACAGCATGAATATTCATATTATGCACAGAATATACACTAGAAGCAATATTATCACACTACTCCCTTCCAAAAGCAAAAATTCTTAGGTGCAGCTTTTTTATTGGGACAGAAACATCACTGCTTTTTGAAAGGCAAAGGGCGGTGTTGGAGCTTGGAATGGTCAGGGGCGTTCCAACGTTCATTAGTTACCTTGAGCTGCAGCTATAGGCACTTTGGCTTTAGTGTCAATGCAAAGAAACAGATTGGCGATGCCGACAGCTGAAGTCTCCCATTGGGAGTGCACAATATTCCAATGTCCTTGTGCCCCAAGTCTGTCTAAGGCTCTGTGATGGGCTCTTGCAGCAGGACATTCAGACAATGCCCACCACTCCTGTTCGAGAGGTACCTCAGAGTCCCAAGGTTGGTGAAGCCTGAATGAGGGGGTGCCTCAACAGACAGTCTGAGTAGACAAACTGAGCGTTGCTGTCTGACCGCTTCTGGGTCCAGATGGGAGCTTCCACAATGGCTTCCGTGCTACTAAGAATCTGAGCGGAGCAAGTATGTAAAATTGATCAGAACATGATTGAGATGATAGACTGGTTTTACCGGGATGGCCAACCATGTAGATGTAGCCAGACAGATATTATCATGTTGAATATTCTTTCAAATGTCCAGGGTGTTTGCTCTTGGATGGCAGTGCCTTCCAAGAAACCTCCATATTTAACTTTCTGGTCTCCACAGTGCTGAAAGGAAGGAAATGCACCGATCACCAGGACCTGACACACCTCAACCATTCCGACGCCCCATGTGCTGTCGACTGGCTCGGGTACCTTGGAACCTGCTACTTTTTCTCTGAGGAGGAAGGCGACTGGAACTATGGCAACAAGTCATGTTGGGAGATGAACTCCTCTCTGGCTTGGATTGATTCAACGCAGCCAGGATTGAAACTGGTAAGTGATGCCATATGCTAAAATACTGCATGATTCACACCTCTTCCCTTGAACGCCATTTCCTTTGGATTCCTAAACTGTTCTCTTAAACCAAACACCCACCTTTTGCCACTTCTCCTATTGATACCTTGTTGAATTTCCTCTTGTTAAAAGTTACATATTTCAGGAGCACGAGTGTAATGTATTAACTTTAAAGGTGCCAGATACACATCAAGTAACTTAATTGCATTAAAGAAAATGTGCTGAAAACTCAACAGTATCCGAAAGAGTAAGTGAAATGAAAGTGGCCAGTGTAAAACCGAAGTGGCAGCTGGAACCGTGATTGCATTTTCAGAAATATCCCTGGGCATGGAGTTGCTTAGTCTAGGGCCTAATTAGCCTAATACTGCAAATGGATCAAATCTTTTTGAGCACAGCAGACACATGGTGAAGTGAGTGTTTTAGTTGTGAGTCTGCAGACACTCGAACCTGCAACACTCTTGTCCACCAAGCATATATTTTTAAAGACAACTGCTTTGATGTGGGTACTAGTATCCCTTTGAAGTAGTATTCATTTCTCAAGGGCAATGTCTTAATTATATATTGCTTGCTCACTGGTCCTTTAGTTTTTGTATTCCAAGAAGGTTAAGTTGCTATGCTCCTAAAAATTGTGTCTATTCCATCCTATTATGTCCACTCTGGTTAGGATTTAAAAGGAATTCTATATTTACATCCAGAGTGATCAGAAGTTTCAATAAGCAAAGTCCATTTTAAATTGTGCTTCAGCCAGAATGTGATTTGCTTCTTTTGATCTGTAGTTGTGGGACTTTCTCAAGGTGCATACGTTATGTTTTCAGTTAGTAGTCCATTAAAAACATAATTATGATGAATATTCATTTAATTGACCACAAAGTTAAAAGTATAAAAACATGTATTTGCTTGTCGTCGTTGGTGTCATACATGTTGGTATAATTCCCAGCTCCTGCCTGGTGCTCGATGTATTTTCAATAGAAGTATCATAGAGTGTGTGTCTATTTGTCCTCCATATAATCAGCACTGTGTAGTTGCCTATATAATCTATAGAATGAAACATTTCCCTGGAAATAAACTGATGATCCCCATATCATATATTTCTTGGCTTCTGGTTGCCTCAGAATGACCAGGGTCACCACCAACATTCACCAAGAAGTGTTTGGGAGTGGCAGGAGTGCAGCAGACCCTCAACCCCCAGATCAACTTTAAGGAATTAACTGTATGACCCTCATTACAATGAGCTGCATTACAAAGTAGCTGGTTGGACCTCAGAGTTTGGTGGTGATGGGACTACTGCCTCCAATAGAGTCAAATATCTTGTTTGGACAGCTGTCGGATTCCTAACCCTACAGTGGAGGGGTGCCTTTGCATGCACCGCTGTAGGGATTAGGATATCCTTTTCCGAGTGCCTAATCATGGCCCACCACAATGAAGGCAGAAGGAAAGGGACTTTGGGGGCTCCAAGCAGGCCCCTCCCCCGTAGGCCACTGTTAAGTGGCCCTGAGGGCACATGTAGTGCCCCCCCTCACACATCCATTCAATGTGTGCTAGGCACTATGTGGTGCCTAGCACACGGTGCATGGATTTGCAAAAAGTGCCTGTTTGTACTACATCCCTTTCCCTGGGCCGTAGCACAAGCCACAGTAGAAAAGAGCACTTTACAACCACCTGTACGGTGGGCGTCTCCATATAGGGCAGGTGGGACCGCCAACTCATTGTCGGACGGTCACCTGCCCGATACAATGGCGGTCGGTGGTCTTGCCGACCACCATCGAAATGAGGGCCTATGTCTCCCAGGTCAGAGGATGCGTGGCCTGGGAGACTTTCCTTCATTTTCAAGCACTTCTAAAGCTGGAACGTTCGTTCTACAGCCTGGGAGTGAAGGGACCTCTACTGGTTGCTCCTGTGACTTATTGACTGTAATGATTGTCCTAAACCTGGTTCTTGATTTCAGTGATATGATAGTGATTTTTAAACATGTGATTGATAGTTTACAGTGGTGACTTTACCACCCTTATAGTGTGAATTTCTATCTGGTATAGGTGAGGGGAGGGGGGTACTGTGAGTTTGTTGGTCTTGACCCATCAGGGGACAAATGTTTTCGAATTTCACGAAAAACATTTTGAATCTGCCCAATGTACATATCAGTGCGGCTCCTCTATAGGGGCGTTTGGGCGCCGCCCCCCTGCTTTTCTTGCCGTGCGAGAGGCAGAAACAAATGGTAGTTATTATGGTAATAACTACCATTTGTTTCTGCCTTCTCGCACGGCGAGGAAAGCAGAAGTTTGTGGTTGAGAGTAAGCAGCGTTACTCGAGGGCAGGGGGGAGTGGCTTACCCACTGTTAATACTGTCTGTTTGGGCAGCCTGAGGCCGACCAAACAGACAGTATTAACAGTGGGCAAGCCACTCCCCCCGCCCTTGAGGAACACCGCCCACTCTCCCTGTTCTCTCTATGCTGCGGCATACAGAGAGAAAATAACCTGGTGGGGCAGCAGCCGCACCAATCAACAACGCGGCGGTGGAGAGGAGGGAGGCTGCCTGCAGCCTTCCTGATAACGAGCCCAGAGGAATTAAAATGCAGCGACGGCGGGAGGCGGGAGTGTCCGGGACTTCGCTAACAGCGGGCGGTAAGTTTTACTTTATCTTATATTTTTTCCTAAAACCCCACCCCCTCCCATCCCCCTCCGCGGCACGACTATCCCATATTCACCCCCCCCCCCCACCCGTAATGCCGGCCGTGACTGGTATAACGGCCAACTGGCGCACAGTAGATTTTGTAATGCTGGCTCGGGCTGCGCAGTTCCCTCATTAACCTCCACAGGTCCCCACAGAGGATCTTCGAAATGATGGTCCTGTTTTGACAAACAACTCTAGTGCTCTGATTATAGGATAGTGTTTATAAAGTGGGGCAAAACAACACATTCCAGATTCACTTGTCGTGTGGGCCACTGACCATCCTGTGCCAGGGCGTTTTCACTGCAGACCTGCAGTTGGTCAGATCGATGGCCAGATAAGATGCAAGCAGACAGCAAGCAAGCGCCCTGTGCTCTGCAATCATAACACAGGAACGGCTCCTCCTAATATCGTCCCTGCAGGTGCCTTTAATGCGATATGCGTGGCAGCCTGCAGACAACTTGTTCGGAAATATATGTGATTTTTAATCATTGTTATTTTTGTCACCACAATACAATGAGGTTTCATGTGTGGTGTCGCGCTCTAGCCTTCGACGGCCAGCGCAATGACGTGCTGCGCAGGAGGCTAGAGCGAGAGACGGATGCATGCGCAGAGAGGCTAAGGAAAGCGCGCGAGCTAAGCTAACGGAGAAGCGGCCGGACCTAGAAAGGGTGAGACGCTCGGCGCTCTATGAGAAAGCGAAGCTTGTTAAACAGTGAATGAAGTAAGCAGTTCATCTACCCATGCTTCATGTGCTTTGTGGGGACTAATATACAACATTACAGTGGCGACGAGGACTGGGAGCACCCCACTGTCTCCACACAGCTTCACTGGGAAACGGCAACCGGAGCACTAGAACTCAGGAGCAGGTCAGAGACGACCTGGTCAGCGCAGCAGAGCTCTTCTCCATAGAGCGTGGCAGCAGCGGAAAGCCAGAGCAGCCGGCATACACGTGGCACCAGACCACTGAAAAAAAAAAAAAGGTCAGTGCAGACCCGGAGCGCAGAGGGGCCCTAAGCCAGGATCCTGGCTGATAGAAGGGAGACTGAGAAGGAGGAAGAGGGACTACTTCCCCCCAGCGCCACACAGGGTGCTACCAACAGCGCCCCAGGCAGTCCCAGAGGCCGAGGAGACGTCTCAGTCGGGGAAGGATCCCAAAGTGTGCCAGGCAGCCCGGGGAACCAGACAGGGGGGACCCAGAACAGAGCCCAGAATGGCCAACCAGGCGACTTCACTAACTGCTCCCGTCCCCTTCCTACCCAGACGGGGTGAACCCCTGATGAAGTGGGAGGACTGGAGGGAGTACTTCAAGAACTACGTGGAGGCCTTAGAGGATGAGAACGGTGAGCCATTCCCCAGTGCTCGGAAGAAAAGGCTGCTACTGCACAACCTGGGCCCGGAGGGCGTGCGAGTATTTGCGAACATTGTAACTAAGGAGAGGCCCGACACAGACGTTGATGTCTTCAAGAACGCTCTGGAAGACCTAGACAACCACTATCGCCCGGCAGTGTGTGTATCCATCGATCGGTACAACTTCCAGCAAAGGAAACAGGAGGAAGGAGAGTCGATAGATGACTACGTAGCAGCCCTGAGACGCCTTGCAATCACATGCAAATACGGGCAGCTTCAGGACGAGTACATCAAGGACCAGATAGTCATGCACACAACAAACAAGTCGGTCCAGGACAAGCTGTGGGCACAAGGAGAAGCGTCGCTCAAAGACGTTATAGCCATGGTGAAAAAGGCGGAACTGTTGAAACGTTGTGCAGATGCATCTAAAAGAGAAAGCGCGCAGAAGCAGATGGTCAACAAGATCGACGAGTCTCCTGCAGCCTACAAGCAAAAGGAGTCCACAAGTGAACGAAGGCGGGATTCGAGGTGGACAGGGAAGCAAACGGTACCAGGAAGACAGCCCACGGACAACAAATTTTCATGCTACAGGTGTGGAAGTACGGCCCACTCGGCGCAGGACAAACGGTGCCCGGCGTTTCGCGCCAGATGCGCCTTCTGTGGCCTGGTCGGCCATTTTGAAAAGGTATGCCGCAAAAAGGGGAAGAAGACCATGGTGAAGTGCATTGAGCTACCCCAGTCGGAGGACCTGACGGAAGAAGACCTGGAGGACGACGACATGGCCTTGTGTGTAGATGATCAAGTGCTGAATGTGACAGGCAAGCGCTCAGACAAGCCGCGCACGGACATGTTCATCGGTGGAGTGAAGGTGCACATAGCAATCGACTCAGGATCCCCGTGGACCATAGTACAGCGATCTGTGTGGGAAGAAGACTTTGTACCCACCCTGGGGCCGATGCTACACCCACCCGATATACGTCCCATTTCATACACCAGCAACGCAATCCCCATAGTGGGCTTCCGCGCACTGAAGTTCGAATTCAGAGGTAGAACAGCCACCTGCAAGCTATACGTGGCGGAGAAGGGGCCCTCTGTACTAGGCTGGAGAGACCAAGGCGACCTGGGAATGAAGTTAGATCCCGGCGGCAAAGAGCAAATCCTACTAACAGAAGATGGCCAATCGCCCCAACGAGACGAACTGAAGCAAGCCTTCCCCAAAGTCTTCGGAGGCACAGTAGGAAAATTAGAAAAGTTTGTACATAAGATACTACTCAAGGAGGGTGCCCGCCCGGTGTCCCACAAGGTCAGGAACATCCCCATCGCCATTAAAGAAGCGGTCCAGCTGTAACTCCAAAGGTTAGAAGACCAGGGGATCATCGAACCGATTGACAGTTCCGAATGGTTGGCCCCCTTGGTCGTAGCCAGGAAACCCAATGGCAAGGTCCGTTTATGTGTGGACCTCCGTGAGCTCAACAAGTGCCTAATAGTGGAGAAGTTTCCGCTACCAAGGATTGAGGAAATGTTGGCGAGAACGAAAGGAGTGTCATGGTTTTCCACTATCGACCTCACGTCGGCGTATCATCAGATCGACCTGCACCCATCGAGCAGAAAATACACCTCGTTCATCACACCCTTCGGGTGCTATCAGTTTCGCCGCATGCCCTTTGGACTGGCCTCTGCGGCCGCAGTGTTCCAGAAACTGATGCATCGTCTATTTAAAGATCTACCGGGAGTCCAGTATTTCCAGGACGACATCCTGATCATGGGAACGAACCAAGAAGACCACAACAGTAAACTGACAAAAGTGCTAACAGTACTCCAAGAAAAGGGTCTCACGGCGGAGTGGAGCAAGTGCAAGCTAGGCATGTCATCAGTCACGTACCTGGGCCACGAGATCGGGAGTCATGGCATATCACCCAAAAGACAGAACGTGAGAGCCATTTGTGATGCCAGGGCCCCAGTCAACAAGGAGGAAGTTCGGTCATTCCTCGGGATGGCTGAATACTACAGCAAATTTGTAAGGCACTTTGCTACCAAGACTCATAAACTTCGTCAGCTCATCAGAGACAAATCGATGTTCAAGTGGGATGCAGAGGCACAAAGCGAGTTCGAAGAACTGAAGAAAGACATCAGTGGGGCAGTACCCCTACATGGATATGACCCCACAGGCAGCACCATATTGACAACTGATGCCAGTGACAAAGGATTAGGGGCGGTGCTCGCACAAGAAAGGAGGAATGGCACAGTAGAGACTATCAGCTTTGCGTCCCGGGCACTGTCCCCCACCGAACAGAAATATAGCGTAATCGAAAAAGAAATGCTGGCGGTCACATGGGCCATGGGAAAATGTAGGCAATTTATCTGGGGCACCCGTTTCAAACTACAAACTGACCACAAACCGTTGGTCAAGATGCTGACATCTTGCGGCCACGACACGGCCACACCACGCATTGCCAAGATGACGCTTAAGCTGCTGGACTACACGTACGATGTAGAGTACCTGCCAGGGACACGGAATAGGGTAGCGGACAACCTAAGCAGAGCCTCCGCCATGGAAGACGCACCTGTGACCCTACCAGATGCGGACGAGATGGTAGCAGACATGGCTGACACTGAGACGACGATAAGCAGGCAAGAATGGACTGAGGCGTATGAAAATGACCGCGAGATAGTGGAAGTCAAACAATATCTCATATCCGGATGGCCAAAAAAGCAGAATCTCAAAGCGGACCTGAGGAAGTATTACGAGATTCGGGAAGAGTTGTCGTTGAGTGACTCAGGAATCTTCATGTACCGAGGTGACAGAGTGATACCACCGGTGGCTATAATCCCAGTGCTATTGAACCAACTTCACGAAGGACACCTAGGCATTGTGAAAACGAAAGTCAGGGTGAAACAGATGTACGGGTGGCCCGGAATGGACAGTCAGATCGAAAGGCAGGTGAGGGAATGCGTCCAGTGCCAAGGAGCTGATAAAATACTGAGACCACTGAGACCTGCCCCGGGTAATTTGAGCGTCCCCAAAACCCATGGGAAGATATTGCTGTGGACATTCTAGGACCCGTTCTCGACAACAGAAGTATTGGCAAATACCTGTGTGTGGTCATTGATAAATACTCGAAATGGCCTGAGATAGATGTGCAGGAATCCAAGGACACGGACACGGTGTTGAAATTCCTCATCTCACTGTTCTTGAGGGAAGGAATACCAAAGACAATATTGAGTGACAATGGGCCACAGTTCACCTCGGACAAATGGACCAGGTACATGAAGAGAAATGGAATAAAGTCTAAGCACACTGCAGTCTATCACCCAGCGTGTAACGGGCAAGTGGAGCGGTTCAACCGCGTACTGATGGGGTCAATACAAGCCGCCATAATGCAAGGGAAGGAGTGGGAAGTAGAAGTCCAAACCATGTTATGGGCATACAGGATTACTCCGACCGTGCTAGGATACAGCCCTTTCCAAATCCTGAGGGGCAGGTTCCCCTTCACAAGAGACAATTTGGTGTGGAGAGAGAAGACAGTGACTAGTAAATGGTCACCGGCAGTGGTGCAGCACAATCTGGAAAAAGCTCAAAAAGTGTATGCTGCACATTACAACTAGCGGCACAACACCAAGGACACCATTCTGGAAAAAGGGGAGTGGGTTAGAGTCAAACTCCCAACTCTCCAAAAGAAGGGCGAAAGCAAGTACAGGAAACCCTTGCAGGTTCGAGAAGTGTATGGAAGAGCGGCCTTACTCAGCGATGGGAGAGTGTGGTCCCAAGACCGCATGGCAAGAGTCAACAGGATAATGCAGTGGCCGGTGGTCAAGGTAGAGGAGGCTAAGGAGCAGCAGCAACCCAGAGGAGAGGGTGAGATGGAGATAAGTGAGGAGGAGCTGAAGGAAAGACTTGTGGTGAAGGACAATGAAGGGAACGGAGAATCACGGACATTGGAAGAAGCAGGAAGCAAGGGAACCCCTGCTGGGGAAATGGAGGAAGTTACCCAGATGGACACTAAGAGTCTCCCCGGTGGAGGTAACAGTGAAGAGTCCAACCTGGTAAGGCGCACCCGTACCGGGAGAGCAGTCACCTTGCCTCCTCGATTCAAAGACTATGATATGAGTGACTATTGAGTTGGGACTCTAGTTGTTGTTGTTGTTTGATTTGTAAAAGGAGGAGATATGTGGTGTTGCGCTCTAGCCTCAATCGGCCAGCGCGATGACGTGCTGCGCAGGAGGCTAGAGCGAGAGACGGACGCATGCGCAGAGAGGCTAAGGAAAGCGCGCGAGCTAAGCTAACGGAGAAGCGACCAGAGCTAAAAAGGGTGAGACGTTCGGCGCTCTATGAGAAAGCGAAGCTTGTTAAACAGTGAATAAAGTAAGCAGTTCATCTACCCATGCTTCATGTGCTTTGTGGGGACTAATATACAACATTACATCATGGACGTTTATTTTAAATCAGCCCTGGCTAGGTTACAATCTTTTAGTCATGCATCGCGCTGGAAACAGTGGTTGATGTTGATAAAATGGCGACGTCACTTGAACAATGTAGTGGCTTGTTTCAGCTGTCCGTTGCGATACAGATAGGACTTCTCTACACAAATTCGACTGTACATACATAATGTCTGAAAGTGAGGGGGAGGGGCACTGAAGTTTTGACATCCATTGTTCAACTATTGCATGTTGCACCAGTGTCATTGTTTCACGTAGAGCAATGCGATTAACAATATGTATGTTCATTGTTTTGGTGTTTGGCTATTCTCGTATATAAGATGTCTCTTTGGAGGTTTCTTATGTTGCACAAAGACCTTTTATTAATGTAATACCTGCACTTTCAAAATTGCTTATTAACGTTCTTGCTCCTCAAATTTGCGTGGAAATGCACTGTTCCCGGAACCGCTCCGTCACGAACCTCGGGCGCGCTGTGCTTGTGACGGAGCGGTTCCGTCACGGCCCGCCCTCAATAGAACGCACCGCGCAGGTGCGAAATCAGCGCCGCGGCGGCGGGGCCGTGACGGAACCGCTCCGTCATCAGCACAGCGCGTCCGAGGCTGGTGACGGAGCGGTTCCGTCACCAGCATGGAAGGGGTTAAGACTACTTCCATCTCTTTGGTTGCAATATGGGCCATTTTCTATGAGCTGGATATACTACTAAATTAACACCTTCGTACATAATTTTCTCTGCCAAATTGCTGCTCTGCACTGCTACTTTATGTACCAGAGGGTTTCACCTCAGTTAAACGTGTGTGTGTGTATATATATATATATATATATATATATATATATATATATGAAACATCCAATGCTAGAAATGTTTCATTATTTCAGGCACTGTACAGTTTACCTATGACCAGTGCTACACGGCACATTCATGAATGTTGGTTCTCTTTTCCTATTTAGGCTTTTATGCTACGCTACAAAGGGAGCAGTGATCACTGGATCGGTTTAAGGCGGCCGCATGGGAGGTGGTGGCAGTGGCCTGATGGCAGCAACTTTAGCAACCAGTAAGTTTGTTAGTTCTTTATGTGATTGTTTGAACGTGAGACCATGTTCCTAGGGTTACTTAAAGATCACCCATTGGAAATATTTCTGCTAACCATAAAAACAAACTTTTCCTCTTTTGCTGTGTGTGGTATAGGGCAGAGATTTAACTTCTCTCAAAGTTAAATATGAAATTTGTCACTGTTATACTATTGGCTTGACATGTGCCCTCTTCATCTCTTTTGGTCTTTGGAAATCCAACAGACAACTAAAAGTATCTGCCAATAAGCTCCTGTTTTCTTTTACTTTACAAAACGTTGTTACCCAGTTAAATGGTTGTGGTTTCATTCTTTTTAGAGCGGTGAATGTTGTGGCTCAAGGCTTAACCACATATCAGTCTGTGATCATCACTTGCCTGTTTCTAATCTTGAAACTTCTCTTTTTTGCTACATGTTTATATAACAAACACGGTGAAGCTGGCTTTTGTTTGGTTTGCTAAAGAAAGCATGACCCCAGGCCTGCCTACATAATCCTTTTCAGTTCTGAAGTGCACAACAGTGTTGATCTTTTAAATCTGAATTCTCTTGTGCAGTGTGTGTTACATCAGGCGGGTAGCTGTGCTATTTGCTGAAACCAGTTTTTCAACTTACATTCAGGGCTCGAATTGCTCTGTTGCATGTTTAATGTCCGTGATAATGTTTGACAGTAAAAATATAAATACTCTGAAAATCGAATTCAAAGTGGTCCAAGCCCTTTAATTTCCAAGTCCTAAAAATGGGCTGTTCAAGTTAGCGGAAGATGAGTATGGATTTATAATGTGCAACAGTGAAATACTTCTCATGATCATCTTAACACAATACGTACCTGTATTGATTAATTAGGTGCAGAATCCGCCTCCATACATAAGGTGGGTGTGAGAAAGCCCCTCTGCGCAAAGTGGTCACCCTTCATTTTTGGTGGACTGATCTTGCTGTTTTGAATTCGCTGCCTCTGCACATAGAGGCACACAGTAACACTACTGTCTAGTCCCCTATGTATGTGATCTGAGACCTAAAACATGGTAAAATTGGCTTAACTTACGTGGCATAGTTCACTTGCCGTCAACGGCATAGTATATAGTTCAGGAAATGCACAAATGACTTGGCAAAGTTAAATGTTACCATATGGACAACAGTAAATCCACTACGCTGACAAAGAAAAAAGGCTATACAAGTAGATATGAAGACACCTGCCACTTTTAAACCTACAAGTGAACTTGTCAAAGTAACCATTTTTGACCAATAAAAACCCATACACGAGCCCAGCCGCAGGAAGCAAGCCAGCCGCTTCAGTGCGGACCCGTGATGGCGCCACACGACGCTATCCTCATACGGGAGACCGGGATCCAGGAGCAGTTGAACAATCACAACAGGACACCCAGCGTTACAGCGCATCAGCCCACAGGGGTTTTATTTTGTTTTAATTTCACTGCTATTTTGAAGAACTCACTAGAAACTAACGTTCACGCACTACAGGATCCAGAATGCCGCAGGTTGCGGACACGCCCACATGGGCAGGCCCTTCAAATTTCAGTGCATGAAGAATCTTCACGATAAGCAGAAGCCATTGAGAAAGGGACCACACTCCCGAAACCGGTCTGGCTCAGGAAAGAGGATGACTGTTTCTTCTGCGTCTCCTGCTGCAGCTTCTCCTAAAAAGAAATGGATGCAAATTCCCGATCAAGTGGCTACTTCCTACTGAGGGCTCAAACTTTACCTTGGGAGATATATATATATATATATATATTTTTTTTTTTTTTAGTGGGCCTTGGAGTCCACAAGGTAGGGTGCCTAGTATTTAAAATTGGTACATGCAAGAACTTGATGTTAGCATTTACCTACAGTGACTAGCCCACAAAAGCTATTTTAGATGTCAGGAACTTCAGTTGTCCTATTAGAAAAATCAGAATTAAATCATAACTCTAAGTTTGGTCTGAGTCAAGCTACCGTAATAGTTCACACACTATATTAGTGAAGTCATAAAGTGACTCTTAAAATGCTTCCCTGTGACTACTTCAACCTCCAGTGGGCCAATTGTCCTTAGGCTGCAAGCAGATGGCCCTGGCAGTTCTTCCCTTTAATAAGGTGTGAAAACATCTTCCAGAGCAGAGACAATGTCTCCGGCTATTTTGCAGGAAGACCAACATGTGAGGTATGGAATAATGCTGCTTGTATCGGCTCAGTTCAGTAATAGCATTAACTTGAAAGGGACAAGGGGCCTAGTGCATCGTTCTGCCTTTGGAGGCAGCTGATGTACCATCTTGGAATTTACCTAGAATAGATGCTTTCACATAGTGCAATAATGAGGCAAACCATTTCTGCGGCAAATGTGGGCAGTGTTGCCCCTCAGAACTTTCTCCTAATTCTTTAAGGAGTGTCCAGGAGTCCCCTCCACCCACTGGCTAGTGAATCCTACAGAAGTGGCACCTCACCCACAGCTCTTCAGAACACTCTCCAGACCGGAGGATGAACAGATTAAGGCTGGCTGTACAGTTTGTGACCGGTGTGGAGATTAGAAGGGCTGGACCTTCTCCTACTTGTACCCAGGACTAATAAGTGGACTCCAAGGGCCAGTTGACTAACCTCCTGTGTGACTACAGAGACCCAACAAGTCACAAGAAACCTTTTTCCTGAAGTAGCTGACTGACCAATTACATATGTCCCTGGACTAAACCCTACTGGTGACCTGTGCTGGACTGGGTCTTCGCCTCTATGTGCTGTCCCTAAGCTCCTGGGACCTTTAAAAGTGACCAAGAAAAACTGCACCAGAAACCCTGAGAAATTGGGACTTCAAAAACCTCTGAAGCATCAGAGGGTTCTTGCAGCAAAGGTGTCTGATTTCAAGGAGACTTGATTGCACCTGCCTCATTGGAGCACCCTAAAAAGACTTAATTCCAAAGGCAGAATCTTTGTCTAGGCAAAGGTGGAAAGAATGTCTTCCTAATACAAGGTCTTGAAATTTGAATTTTTCCTGTTGAGATCTTCTCCTGCCAAAATCAATGGCTTCAGTAGGACCTCTTTTCTGCGGCTAACTGGCTTTGTGAAGAGTTCGGGGACACTGCCTGTAACCTTCCCAACTGGCGGATGTAAGTTTTTTTTTATCCAAGACTAGGGGCCTGATTTAGATTTTTGAGCGGGGGTTTTACTCAGGGTGATGGTGTAAAACACTCCTACACCCTGACATAGTACCTGTCCCCAAATCTTAATCTCCGCTGCCCCAGCAGACCTGACATTAGCAAGGCCTGCACTCATGGTGGTTTCTGTCAATGTATTAAAAGTTTGAAATTTGGCTCTGACAAAAGAAGGGTACCATCCATCAAAAATTACATATTTTATTTTTTATTTTCAAAAACATCCCAAAGCAGGATGTTGTTTTTCAAAATAAAAAAGTTAAGATGCCCACACTATGGGGATTGTCTTCCATGGTGAGGGGTCATTCTTTGGTTTTCCCTGCCCCATACCATTGCTCCTGGCGGTGGCTGACATTGAAAACTGGCCAATTGACAGTTCAATCTAAATAAGGTGGTTAGTCGAATGGCCAAACGTCTGACAGCCCTTACTCTGTCGTGCTGTTGGAGGTGTATATCAGCAATTGCGTTGGAGTAGTCTCTGCCTCTGAAATACTGAAGTTCCACCCAACTTTAAATGAGGTGGGTAGGACTTCCGTTTGGTGTAGTGTAGTATGTCGCCTTAACGACTGAGTACCCTCTGACAAACAAAATCCGGGGTAAATTCAAAAGGAAAAAATCATCAGCTGAGAAAACACAAATGAAGCACATTTGTTTTGTAATTCTGAAGTGTGATGGAATCAAAGATTTTAATAGGATCAGAACAAAACAATACTCTTTACTTAGTGATGCACAAATGATTAATATTCACTGAAACCCGATTATCACATATTATCATTTGTGTGCAGTACGGTTCCATAAGAAAAACTAACTGCATGTTTGTGCAAATTTAGTGCCATTTCAATGGAAATTCGCAGACTGTAAAAAACAACGCGATACCACGCAATGCTTTAGTTAACCGCATCGCTGCTGCAGTTATTTTTGCGCTGTGCGGCTGTTTTCAAATAACCGCGTTACATGACGAGCTCAGCTCGTCATCCGCACAACTGCATACTTCATGGCCAATAATGCTAGGTGGCTCATGAATGTATGTCGTACTAAAACATGGGTTATATTTCTAAAAAGTTCGGGAAGCACTGTTTTATAAGGTTTCTAATTACAAAAAGGGGATAATGTTCCTGGAAAGATAGAGTGGGAGGCACGGTCTATCAGAAGGTGGAGAGTGCCTGGTTCAGAGTACTGAATAGGGACAGTCAGTGAGACTGTTTATGTTGCCCTCACACATCCCCTAGGGGATGTCCTGCTTCATCATAGGGCGGCGCTCCTTGTCGGGCCGGCACTGCAATGCCCTACGGGTCCCAAGTAGGGTCACTTTGGCGGACATCTTCTAAGAGGCTGCTGTATGATGAGTGCGGGTGATGGTGGTACGTAACGTGAAGTGGTGGGTTGTGGAACGAAGGATTAAAACTGGTAAAGGAGATCCTGCACTATACTTTAATGAGGGGATTGTCCTTCCGGGGATAAAAACCTATGGCAGGTGGGTGCTACCTTAAGGTTTTAAAGGAACCCTGGTAGTCAGGGTGCTGAGATTGGATAGGGGAAGTTTCCTACTGTCTCACAGGAGAGACCTAACTATGGTCACACCTTCAAAAAAAGAGTCAATCTGTTTTGCACCTAAACTGGTCATAGGGATCTGTGGTGCTTCATCAGAACAAAAAACATATATAAGGTGGACAAACTACCCCACACGGTGTTAGTGCCCCTGGGTGCTACCCACTGTGTGTATCATTCCGGGTCCGACCTGCAGGGAGGGAAAACAATTAAAAAGAGAAGATTCAAAATCTGGTAAAGCAGGCAGAGATCCCCAGGTGATGTCCCTTAGTCCTAGACCCATGTAGTGGTACCCCAACCATATAGAAAAAGGCACAAAGGGAGTGTATAAAAATGCAAAAACCATTGCGTTTGTGGATAAGAAAGCATAAAAGACACTGGTGCGTAGCACTGTACAGTACCCACAATGAGCCACCACAGTGATGTCCGAAGGAGACGTTGTCACTGTGACTCTGGTACCCACTGTCACAGATTGACTCACTCCTTATTGTTATGGATATGTATCTAGGGCAAGAAAATTCAATCTAGGGATTGTGAATGTCAAAACTAACGATAGTGTTAGTCTGCGTATATTATAGATTGTATGGAACTTTGGATGTGTGGGTCGAAGCAGGTTGCAGTCACTGGTGAAATTGCACCATATGGTAGGTGTTGATCATTGGTACTCACAAACTTTCTGTCGGGGCCAAAATTACAATGTGGTTTGTGGCTGAGGGCCGCACCGGTCGGTGTGGGGCCTGTGGGGGCGGGGTCACTGGGAGCAGGGCTAGAGTAAAAAAAATCAAACCTGTTTCAAAACATTAGACAATGCTGTATTTCAAAAGCAGATGTAACTGCAAAGAGCACATTTTGATAATACAATTTTATTAGCAGACAATTGCAATATTATGAGGCATTGCATAGCTTCATGCACTCTTTGACCCCAATTCCATCACAGTCTCTCTCTCTCTTTCTCTCTCTCTGTCTGTCTCTCTCTCTGTCTCTGCTCTTGCCCGAGGCCACACAGTGGCCATCAGGAGGGCGGGCTCTTAGTCACGGTGGGCTGCCCCCGCCCACCTTGTGACCAGCCACTCATCCCGCACGTCCGGGGCGGCTGGGAGGTGCCTAGAGAGTTTATTATCCCCTTGCACCTTCGTGGAGGCCTCTTTGCCGCTCCGGACAATGAGGTGTGTAGAGTAGCCATGTCAGCCTAGCTGAAAAGCACAAACCAAGAGGCCTGGGCCCCAAACTGAAAGTGTTGCACAGATACTTATGTAGGTATTTCTGGTTGGCTGAAATAACTAATCTGGTTTGTTCCCATGTACCCCGGTTATGAAATCGACAAGCTATTTATAAGGAAGGGCAATGTACGATTTCAATGGGGATCAGCCGTGCTGTGCTACCCTTAATTCATGTTACTTCTTTATAATTTCACCCTGCATCGGTTGTGCCTTCCCTATAAGTCTCTATGAACAGGTCCGAGTGCATAAGCCTTAACGTCGCCAGTATTGCTCATTTTGTAGGATGTGCAGTTAAGAATAATTTCAAATTTGTCAACCCCCCACCCCCCCCACCCCCCTCCCCCTGTACGCCAATTTGGTCCGGTTTGGGAGCTCGGCATAGGGGGAAGTCAAGGCTAATGCGTAACATCCTGTCCCATGGTATCTTACTATAAGTTGTCCAACCATTCCATTACTATGTGTGGCATTTAGGTGGCAAATGACATGCCCACGATCATATTTCCTAAGATAAATTTTGGATATTCGGCCAGCATCATCAGGAGTTTAGCAGGACAGCTTCACTGGCGATGGAGGCTGCGAGTGGTTCTTTATAGACTTATTGAAAGCGATCCTTCCGTCGAGCCCTGCTTCTATTCCTAATAATACATTTCCTTAAGCCCCATGTATGACAGAGATTAGTGCTGTGTTCTTTCTGCTATTATCAGGAATAAAAATGGCAAGTAACCCTCTAACCATGTGGGAACTAGGTAAGTCACAATATTTGAACAAAGTGTTCCCTTGTGGATCCGTATTTACCGGCTCTGAAGATATTATACTTGACCCAATCATTTTCACTCCACATCCCAGCGTCGCTTATTCAGACCTTATGCCCATCACTCTTGGACTTTACCCCCCCTTTTGGTATAAGTGGAACCACCTGATTTCGAAATATTTTCTGCGACTATCGCCTGTCCTATTCTTCGTGTTAGGGAAGGTTTCTCTGCTGCGGCAATGTGCAAAAGTCTTGGTTTGCCTTTGCTAAGAAAATACTCTAGTGCCCTTATCATCCCAGTGTTTTATTCTGGTATAAAGTGACACTAAGTCCAGAGACATTAAATGGTACCCATCTTTCCATTCAAAATTGTTCTGCTTGTCAAGAAGTTGCTGGTGTCACTAATTAGTGAATGTAGGTGGTCGACCTGCTTCTAGTCACGGTCATCACACTTGACCTTGGTTGTGTGTGGCATTTAGGGCTTTGTCCCTTCGCAGGAACTCATATTTATGTGGGGGGCACAGGCCATTTGGTGCATGGGCGGGACTCCGATCATCGTTATCCCAAAATAAGATAGTGCTGTGACGGGCAGAACAGTAGGTATGTAGACCTCTACAGTTATTAATTTATTGCTGTGCGGAAATTTGTATTGGCACCTTATTATCTTACACATGACAGCTTTTACTGCTGTGCTTTTCCTATGGCGCTCTATTGGGACGGGCCCTCACATTTGTGTTTCTATCTGACTGTTTGTCATGGTAGGTCTAGCTGTATGAAAGACAGTCTAGGACGTGCCAAAGTAGGATTATTAGCAAGCTCTAGGCCCAGGCTTAAACTAATGGGAATATCCCCTGGCGCATATCTTCTCCTGGGGCCTTAACCATGAGGAATGGAATTATCCCCTGGCACATATCTCCTCCTGGGGCCTTACCATGAGGGATAACTAGTCCTGTTATCTGTACAATCCTGGGACCGGTACTGGGTTAATTTAAGTATGCAGACCTCTACAGTGTGGATTCAGGGTGCAATAGGTGCGAATTTCCTGTCACTTTTCATGTATTTCACTCTGGGTTTCTATCTTACCGTTCGTCAAGGCAAGGTTGGCCTGTAGGGAAGTCAGTCTAGGATGTGCCTAAGTAGGATTTTTGCACGTTCCAGACCCACCCCTAACTTAAAGGAATATCCCCTGGCGCGTTATATCCCCTGGGGCCTCAACCAAGAGGGTTGGCTAGTCCTGTTATGTTTAAATTCTGGGACCTGTACTGTGTTAAATTGCCTTTGAGTAGGAAAGGTCACAGGACAATTGTCATTTCACCCATTCCAAAATACTGCTGTGGTCTGTCTGTCATCCAAGGCTCTGGAATCAGTAGGCAGCCCACCCGCTGCGCCATCAGTCCGGGAGCTCCTGCTGCCTCTCAGCAGAAGGTAGGGTCAGCAACCTGCAGTGTTACTCCCACCTCATGCCTAAGTGGAGCAACTGGTGCAACCACAGCCTGAGTCTGGACTGTTAATAACCTATCATATTCCTGTGGGGGGGTCGTAAGTCAACCTTGGAGACAAGTCATCCTTGAGGTGGCATGGTATTGCAGCCTTTTGGCAAACTAAGCGTCATGTGATTCCGGCTGTTTCTTTGTCAATCCTGTATACTCATGTATATGCATGTAGTTCACCTCGCAAGTTTTATACCAATATATGCTTGCGCTCTCCATTAGACTTCTGTATCTTCTTGAGTTTAGTTGCACAAGCGTAAACATAGCAGTTACAGTGTATGTAGTACTGCGCTTCAGCTGAAGTCGTACATCATTGGGTGTGTTTGCTGATGCTTGTGGGAAGTTGTGTGGTGTGTCTCAGTGACATGCGCGGTTTCCCCTGTTTTATAATTTGTGTGGGATACCAGCGGGGGAGGCTTCCCATCTCCTGGTTCCTTGCCAGGGGTATGACCTCACGTACCTGGGATAGTCTACGCCATTGCTGTAGAGGGATTTACCCGGGTGGATATGCTGATTAGCGTCAGAGAGGCATTCGTTTATCAGGCGGGTCTTCATGCAGGTCAGGTGCTTAAGGGGCAATTGGTTTCTATACAGCTACCCCTTGGTGGTGGTCGTAAATCTACCCACAGACTAGCCAACTTATTGGTTGCAGGGCCTAAGCTGCTTCCAGACAAAACACATGAGTGCGGTGATGCATGCAGTAATTCTGGTTATATCCCATATAACTTCGCCCTTGTTATGTAGTCTATTCTGTAGTGACCCCCCCCTATCCCCCTGTGCTCTGAGGATAGCAGCGCATGCGTGTCAAGTGGGCACACCTTCTGGTTGACGGTGTAGAGGTCTGCTTGCACAGTAGTGGTAACTTCACCTGGGTGTAGTCCCCTGACGCTTTGTCTGAGGTCTTTTCTAGTACTATGGCCTCTAGAACCAGGGATGGTTACTCTATTGGGGAAGGTTTGGTCCCGGGGGGATATACAGATTAGTGGCAGAGGGGCCTGTCATTCCTTCCGGCATGTTAGGTTCAGGTCAGGAGCTTTGGTCTCCTCGAGGTGGAAAGGGTCCCTGTATTTGCCGTTGGGTCTTGTTCATTGGACTGACGTGAAGCTCTGCGGAGCTAAGGTTAGGTCGGGGATTCTTTGTGGCTGATGGTGTTCATCACGCCTATGGGCTTGCCCTGTTCCTCCTCTATCTGAAGGATTCAATTCTGTGCGAAGGTTGCAGGTAGAAAGTAGTAGCAGTGGTGGGGGGCCCGTGCGGCAGCGGGAACCACCGCACGGGCTGTGGCGGAGTTACTGGGCGATCCGGAAGAAGAGAGGTGCAAACACTGTACTGCAGCGGGCACATAGGGGTGCCAGAGCATAACCTCAGAGCCTAACCTGTAACCTCATGGGAGGTGCAGGAACTAGTGTTGGCGCTCCAGTAGTCCTTCGGGCGGTTGTGGGCCTGTGCAGCCGGGGGTTTGCCTAGTCACGCCCTGCAAGGGGCGTGTGTAGTATAATTATAATAATTATAATAAGTGTGCAGCAGTTGGGTGGTTCGCCACTGTGCTGTTTGGCTCAACAGGCGGGCAGGTGGCGAGAATGCTGCCTGCCCTTGGATCGCCCATAAGTTAACGCACCATCATTACATATGTTGTATGTAATAAACCTGCAGCAAATTTTTCCCAAACTTAACACTTGTGGCTGTGTGTTATTTGCGGGTTTGGGCATCACGGGGGCGGGGGTGCTGTGGCTCTGATGTGACTATGTCTCTGTCTCTCTCTCTCTCTCTCTGTCTCTCTCTCTCTCTCTGTGTCTGTCTCTCTCTCTCTCTCTCTGTCTCTCTCTCTCTCTCTCTGTGTCTGTCTCTCTCTCTCTCTCTCTCTCTCTCTCTCTCTCTCTCTGTCTCTCTCTGTCTCTGTCTCTCTCTCTGTCTCTGTCTGTCTCTCTCTCTGTCTGTCTCTCTCTCTGTCTGTCTCTCTGTCTCTCTCTCTACTCACTCCACACTCGCTCCACGCTCACTACCTCTACTCTCTCTTCGCACACTCTCACTACCTCCACGCTCACTTCGCACTCTCACTACCTCCACGCTCACTTCGCACACTAACTACCTCCACTCTCTCTTGCACACTCTCACTACCTCCACTCTCTTCGCACACTCACTACCTCGGCTCTCTCTTCGCACACTCTCCCTACCTCCACTCTCTCTTCGCACACTCTCACTACCTCCACTCTCTCTTCGCACACTCTCACTACCTCCACTCTCTCTTCGCACACTCTCACTACCTCCACTCTCTCTTCGCACACTCCGGCCAGCTCAGCGAACCCCAGCCAGGCCGCGACAACCTCTCGAAGTGGATCAGCAAATGCGCAGACGAACTCGCCCCTCTGAGGATCCCGCCCAGCAGACCCGGCAATAAGAGAGCCCCATGGTTCACCGACGAACTCAAGAGCTCCAAGAAGAACTGCCGAGCCCTCGAGAAAGTCTGGAGAAAGGAACCCACGCCGGACAACAGGACCACCCTCAAGCTCGCCACCCGGAAACACCACCAACTGATCCGCACCGCCAAGAAAACGGCTTTCAAGAACCGACTGGACGACAACGCACACAACTGCAAGGAACTCTTCAACATCGTGAAAGAGCTCTCCAACCCAAACGCCGGAAACAACGACATCACCCCATCACAAGACCTCTGCAACTCCCTCGCCTCCTACTTCCACAACAAGATCGCGGACATACACAACAGCTTCAGCACCCAACCAACGCACGCCACGACCGCAGCAACGCCACCCACCACCACCCTCCGCGCCTGGACCCCGGTCAACACCGAAGACACCGTCCACATGATGAACTCCGTCCACTCCGGATCTCCGACCGACCCCTGCCCTCACCACGTCTTCAACAAAGCCGACGCTGTCATCGCACCCCACCTGCGGGACATCATCAACACCTCATTCGACACCGCCACCTTCCCCGAGAGCTGGAAGCACGCCGAACTCAGCGCTCTACTCAAGAAACCTACAGCAGACCCCACCGAACTCAAGAATTACCGCCCCATCTCTCTTCTCCCGTTTCCAGCCAAAGTCATCGAAAAGACCGTCAACAAACAGCTGGCCGCCTTCCTCGAGACTAACGGATCCCTTGATCCATCGCAGTCCAGATTCCGTGCCAACCACAGCACCGAGACTGCCCTCATCGCCGCCACTGACGACATCCGAGCCCTGATGGACAACGGAGAAACAGCGGCCCTCATCCTCCCAGACCTCTCCGCGGCTTTCGACACGGTCTGCCACCGCACCCTAGTGCAGCGCCTCAGCAACGTCGGAATCCAGGAGAAGGCACTGGAATGGATCGTCTTCTTCCTCGACGGAAGAACACAAAGAGTCCGCCTACCTCCGTACAAGTCAGAGGCCACCAAAGTCATCTGTGGCGTCCCTCAAGGATCCTCGCTGAGCCCTACTCTCTTCAACGTCTACATGAGCCCCCTCGCGGCCATCGCACGCCAACACAACCTCAACATAATCTCCTACGCCGACGACACCCAGCTGATCCTCTCCCTGACCAACGACCCCGCCGCCGCCAGAGCCAACCTGCACGAAGGGATGAAAGAGGTAGCCGAGTGGATGACGACGAGCCGCCTGAAACTGAACTCAGATAAGATGGAGGTCCTCATCCTGGGCTCCTCGCCCTCCGCCTGGGACGACTCCTGGTGGCCCCCCGCCCTGGGCACCGCACCCAAACCAACGGACCACGCATGCAACCTGGGTTTCATCCTGGACTCCTCCCTCTCCATGACCAGGCAAGTCAACGCCGTCTCCTCGTCGTGCTTCAACATCCTGCGCATGCTGCGGAAGATCTTCTGGTGGATCCCCACAGAGACCAGGAAGACCGTCACCCAGGCCCTCGTCACCAGCCGACTGGACTACGGCAACGCTCTCTACGCCGGAACCACCGCCAAGATCCAGAAGAGACTCCAGCGCATCCAGAACGCCTCAGCTAGACTCATCCTCGACATCCCACGACACAGCCACATCTCCGGACACCTAAGAGACCTACACTGGCTCCCGGTCAACAAGAGAATCACCTTCCGCCTCCTTACCCACGCACACAAAGCTCTCCACGATCAAGGCCCGAGCTACCTCAACAACCGCATCAACTTCTACGCTCCCAAACACCACCTCCGGTCTGCCAGCCACGCCCTCGCCGCCGTCCCACGCATCCGCAGAGCCACCACAGGAGGAAGGTCCTTCTCCTACCTGGCCGCCAAGACCTGGAACTCCCTCCCGGCCGACCTGCGCCTGACCCAAGACCACCTCTCCTTCAGGAAGAAGTTCAAGACCTGGCTGTTCGAGCAGTAGCGGCACCCCCCCAAGCGCCTCGAGACCCTACGGGTAGGTAGTGCGCTCTATAAATGTCTTTGATTGATTGACTCTCTCTTAGAAGAAAATGAAAGAATAATGCTCCCTGACACCGCGCTCGTAACTCTCTTGTGTGGTGTCATTCATAGTCATGCTGCAGTTTTTAATCGCAAAACCGGGTCAGGAATTAAGGGCCATATTCATGAACACATTTTCCCATAGACACAGAATGGGCAAAACCCTTTCATGAATCAGGCCCATAGTGCTTACCTAAGCTAGGACAAATGTTTGCATCATCAGGTGTGCACGGGAGGGGTAAGCAACATTAAAGCCGAGGATGGGGGAGAAATATCATGGAGGGTACAGGCAAAATAAGAAAGAGAGAAAAATGTGGGGCACAGGGGAAACAAATGAGCGGGAGAAAGCAATAGGTGTAGAGTGCAAGAACATTATGCATTGGGGGCAACGTAGAAGCACACAGGTGTCGTAGAGCAGCATAAAGAGGCACACAAGGAAGACATTGGGAAAACATATGCAGTCTCTGAGACTGCTTAAAGAAGACAAAAAAGTAGGACCTGACAAAACGAGAAGTTGAAGAACTCAGTGATGCATCCATACTCCAGGGGAGGGAAAACCCCAAGAAAAGGAAGGATAGCCCACACATGCTAATGAATAAATAGTAAGCAAATGAGTGACAATGAAGCCAACCAATGGGTGGGCTCCAAACCCAAATGATTGCTTTGTGGACCGTAAAGATGAGTCATTTTTTACTTTTTTAGCATCAAATGTACTCGTTGAAACTGTTGCTATACAGGTTAGTAACTAAATCTTCCGATCTTAGCTGCCTATAACCAGTCGAAGGCTGCTAAGATGGGTACTCTGGGACTGAGCATACTCATGCCTTCACATCCATTCCAAGCACATACCAACGTGAAATTTTAGACCATAAGTGAACTCTGTCACATTAGCTGTACAAAAGATGTTCTTGTCTATTTTGGTCTAAGTTACAGACCTGGGAATCTAAAATCATTTGAGCAAATAAAGGCTGAATGCAACCTGTTCTGGGAATGCTTTTTAAAATATTCGCTCTCAACATACAAATGCTATCAAGACATTTCATTTATGAATCTTATTCTTGCTACATAAATTCCATCTAGTTTATATTTTTATATCTGTCTGCTAAATGTCAGACTTGGTGATACACAACTTTGGGTTGGTAACTGATTGGAAGGGAATGGCAAGAAAGTAACAGAAGCAGATTTTGTCTGTCACATTCCCAGCAGCTGCAAAAAAGCTCCACATTACTGCATTTTTTTAATTTTATGATTATCTGATCTCTCCATCTGGATTTTCAGTGCACCAGATGTTCTAGAATGTTCCTAAATAGGATACACGTCTTTGCAATGTGCCCAGCGCCAGCTGGATTTTGGGTGGGAGTCTTCACCAAACATGGATGATAATAGACCTTACTTCACTGCTCCAGGTTATGACTCTATCTTCAAGGGAATATGATGGCTGCTCCACCTCAGGCCTTAAAAGATAGGCAGTGGGGTGATAAGTAACATCCTTCTCATTGGAAAGAGGTGGAGGTGGATTGGTAAAGCCTATTTGAGTATCCAGATGGTTAGTAAGAACAGTAGCTTTCATAAACCCCAACAAACCTGCAGCCAATTTTGTAGGCTCCACCTAATGCAAATGTGGATCATTTGCTCTTGTCTGACCAGTTGTTTTCCAATGTCTTTTCTCTTCTTCACTAAAAAGGTTTGTGCCAGCCCCCAATCCTGTGCTCTTCATTCATTGTTAGCAGGATGTAGGATTATCTTTTTTTTCCCATTTCTTTGTTATTTTTGATTCTCATGAATTGAGACAGTAATGGAGCGTGGTCACATGATTTGGTTTGACATTAACTTTTCTTATTTGGTTTTGTTCCAGGTTTGCTGTTGAGGGTGATTCAGACTGTGCATACCTAAATGAGGTAGCTGTCGGCTCTGGTCGCTGCTATAACAAGAGGAACTGGATTTGCATCAAGAAGCAATGGAAGAATTGAGGATTTATTGGTTGCAGTTATCCACCTTCGAATTCTGTAGGATAATTGGGCAAAAGTTGGTGTGGTTTGGGCATCTGTTCAGTCTTAAACACCATGTCTATTTTTAAGCCACAGCAAAGAAATCATCTGTCTTACATGTCTGCTTCTTAAAAGATGTGAAAGTTTATCTCTCTTAAATGATGAGAATCAATATGTGACTATCTACTCCCTAAGATCCTTAACTTTGGGAGATTAAGTCTTACTAATATGTGAAAAACAGACTGCGGATTCTGTGCATATATTTGCAGTTGCTCCATTTGTACTGGATTTTTAATTGCTTATCTTTACTAGGCTTATCTCCTGGTGTGAAGCAAAAAAAAACAAGTTTCAAACTTTTTTTGCCCCAGAACTAGGGGGCTTATTTACAATGCCATTGCATACCGGTGATGCTTAAATATAGAAAATGTGACATGTTAGGGGAGTAGAAATAAGGCCCTAGGTTTGGTCAAACTGTTCTTGGGTGTGCTTTGCCTGTTTTCAGCAAGTCTGACTTCTGGTAGGGGTCTTTGTTCTTAAACTAACCACAGGTTTGCATTGAAGCTAGATATACCGGTCTGTCTGTCCTATAGTTTCATTTCCTCAGTCTGACGGTTATCATCAGACTGAAAACGTAGGAGTATTCTTACCACTTCTCTACCTGTGTGGGCAATGGAGCAAATTGTTTCTTTGCTCCTTCCCAACATTCGAGCACTCTCGTGCCTGAAACTGAAAGGACATGGGGAGTCATTTAGAGTTTAGCAGAACAGTAGCACCACCACAAATTGTTGGTACTTCTTCCTCCTCAGCCTCACTGTTGCCCCATCCCATTTAAAGATAGGGAACCACTGGGTTTATGTTGAGCTCCAATGGCAGAAACCCTTCACTGGCAGTCCGTGCAAAGCTGGACTGACCGGTCCAAGAAGCACTTTCCCTGCCATTTAGGCCAGGTGAACACATCACTGTTTTTTCTTCCTAGGCATGGCTTTCCATGGAAGGAAAATGTTTAAGTGTTCATGACGCACAGGGATATGACTCCTGTGTGTCCGGGACAGTTGTGTGTTGCAGTGGGAGTTTATTTCTTCAACATAGAAGAGAATACTAAGTGGGGCACCTTCACATGGTAGCTCCCTTGTCGTTCAGCAGTAATGAAAGTGTATCTGTTATACCAGTAGATGCACGCTCATTACAGATATTCCTGCGCAACAAGAGTGATTTCCCCTTAGTGGCCTTTCTTAATTGCAAAACTACTAATGTTTTAAAACAAGCCACAAACTGATGCCAAAAACATAATTATCTAATGAAAAGGTACACAGCCTGCTGTAAAATTCACTAGTTCAATAGAAATAATCTTTAACTTTTTTGCTTCTACCACAACATAGCCTTTAGAAAACTACTTACTGATGGATACTTCTAACTGCAAATTTCTCATCTTTTCGAAAACCCTCTGGTGCCGATCTGGAAACTTTTCCCAGCAATTCCCTTGGGCATTAGTACGGTGCAGTTGTGCGTCTGGTCCACCTTGTCGCAGAAGTTCCCCTACATAGCCACCACCTCTGCACGCTGATGTCAGTTTCTTTCTTTCTCCACCTTCCAAGGTGGATCCAGAACTCTCTCCCTCAAATTCTGTCTGCCAAAAATGTACTTTTACGATTTTCAATTTTTTTCCAGTGTTCAAGGGATTTGTATAGTCCTAACACCGCAAGTCAAACCATGCAAGGGTTGCCACAAACATTTGGCAATGAGAGGCCACTAGGAACATGTCCTGAATACAATGCATGTGGCTGCTGCTCAGTGTTCACTGGGGTACGGCGCACTCAAATCTGTACTCCTCTTCGCTGGGCTGCAAACAGTTGAGGCTTCGAGGTCAGACTTATTCTCTTTCCCGGGGTCAGTCCCACAAGCAATCTCAAAATCATGACTCCATTCTAAGAAGCACAAGAAATCTAGGCACAGCTTCCTCCTCCTGCCACGAGGAGTGAATGGTGCTCATGGAACTTCTAAGATGTGATCTGTCTTGGACCTTGGAACTGATCTCGGCTTTAGTACCCCTTTAATCTGAGTTCCTGGGCTCTTCAGCGATTCTGCAGGCTACATAGAGGCTAAGCTGCAAATCTTCAGTTGCCTACCGGGTTCCTTTGGACTGCCTTCAGGTCCTATGGTTCCAAAAGGGGCCTTCATTTGGTCTCCCTCTCCGGATCTATTAGTCTGTGCCCCTTGACCATGACTCCAGGGCCAAGGCACAATCCCAGGCCCCATATGGTGCCACAATATATGCTTGAACTCAAGGCGTCACCTGACACCGGAAGAGGAGCCGATAGTCCTTTCGTACTCCGAAGCAAATCTGCTGCAACCTCTTCCGAAGTTGCACCCATTTAGTAGATTAGGATATTGCAAGTTGGAGACTCTTCCACTAGATATATCCTGCCTGACCCCAATTATGACCGCTAACAGTTGCCAGTGGCCTCAGTACCTCCCCAAACACAAGCCTGCCATCACCCACTCAAGAGGGCAGCAAACCTCCTCCAAATACACCTGGACACCACTGAGGTCAAGACCAATGACCTCACATAGGTCCTGAAGACTGGGCAGACCTCACAGGAGCCTCTTAATAAAGCTCTCACTGATACCCAGCTGGGAACCTGGGTGAAGCCATCATCTTGCCCACCAGTTAATAGACAGATAGTGAGGAGATACAGACCTGCTCTGGGAAATCCTGCTTTTCTGCTGCAACATCCCACGCCAGGCAGCCTGGTAGTTCAGGCCTCTAGCAGCAGGCTTAACTCCAATGCGTTTTTCACCACTGTGCCAGATATAGACTCAAAGTGCAGGGAGAGGTTCATGAAAATATGTTCTCCTCTGCCAGCCTTGCCCTCGGTTTCATTAATTTAAGCTGCCTCCTGTGTCGCTACTCGCATTTTTTGTGCGACAGTGTGGCAGAGATCTTTCCAGCTGTCCCAGAGCCCCTCAGGGGAAACCTTTAGCAGATCATTTGCAATGGTCCCGATTCTGCAAAGTATGGGCTTTGCTTGAGTTTGGACAATACAGACTGGTTGGGTAGGACAGTCCGGACAAGTGGTGCTTTGGCTTTACACTTGGATTCACTCCACAGGATTCTTAAGTGACTTATACCAATCCCTCATGGACATACCATTTTCTGGCACAGGTCTCTTTGGAGACACTGTGGATTCAGCGTTGGAGGCCTATTTCCACATTTCCATCGTGCAGTTCCACAGGGTTACCTGCAATTTCACATAGGCCTTAAGCCTTCAGTGCTCCCCTTAGGCCTTACCAGTGCACCTCAGGTGTTTACGAAACTGATGGTGGTGGTCACTGAGCACCTTTGGAGGTTGGGAATGCCAGTCTCTCCATACCTTGGTAACCGATTGCTAAAATTTAGCATGCTTCAAAGAGCTGTGGCCACCCTCCATACAAAAAACAACCTTTTTACCTCGCTAGAGTTCTCCATTAATGTACCAAGTCATACCCGACTCCTTTACAGCTGATCCCCCTTCATAAGAGCCATCCTAGACATGGTGGTCTTCTTGGCCCTCCCTCTGCCTCAATGAGTCCAAGACGTTTGAGTTATGATCCTGATGTTTCAGCCTTTGACCTGGGACTCCGTGAGAGAGGCACTGAGGTTTCTTGTCCTCCTGAATCCTGCTTGTGGTCCACTCCAGGTGGCACCTGCAGGCTCTGCAGCAGTTTCTGAAGTCTCAGTGGGCTTAGCACCAGTGGAACCCTTCAGATTCCATTCAGGTGTTGGAGGCAACTGCGAAAGATCAGCAATAGTGGCTGTTGGATCAGTGGCAGATCCATTTTCCTACCCCACCCAGAGCTAACGATTGTGATGTCACATTGTTGCTGGGTTGGGGTGGTAAACTGGTAGAAAGATGGAGATCAGAGACCTCTTGTCTTTATTGAAAACCTGCTACACATCAGCTTGTTAGAGCTGAAGTCGATTCACTTGGCATTGAAAGCATTTCTACGGTCCATCAAGAGGAAACAACACACATACCGCACCACCGCCCTGGGATACTGCAAAAATAGGGCGAAGTTGGGTTTTCGGTCTGCTTCCAAGAGGATCTGTGTCTTCAGAAAAATTGTCAGGGCATCTCCACAATCATACAGCACCTGCCAGAATCTTGAAATGCAGTGACCAACTATGTTGGCGTTGCCTACCGTATCCTGTATGGTGGCTGCAGTCCGAGGTGGCACAGGGTGTCTTTCAGCAGTAGGGAGAACCCTGGATCCATTCTTTTCACCCTGACAGAGAATGTGCAGCTCATGGTTTTGCAAAAGGAGTTCAAAAGCTGTTCAAACGCAGAGGCTCCCTTTGTTTGGATTGGAGTCTGGCACATCTTCCTGCCTTTGTTTCTGAAGTAGATCAGGAATGACCAAGCCCAAGCGTAGCGGCTCCGGATATGCGGCAAGGAGAATGGGGAACCCAGAACCTCTGGCTATGAGCATCTGTCCTCTGATCCGGCTGTTCTTCAGGATCTGTCACAGCAGAAGGGCAGGGACCTGCAGCTGACCCTGCACAACCCACAACACCATGCTTTGGGATTGAGCATTGACAATTGATTACTTCTTCCTACCAAAGTAGTGAGTGTCGTCTTGTCAGCCTATTGTCTTTCAACTAAAACAGCCTAAGCTGGACGCAGGAAAATGGTTGTTGTCTTGTGTTCTTCCTGAAATTTCCAACCTCTACAGGCACAGTTGCCTGACATAATACTGTTATGTTGTCTGCTCTTTCAACCTTATGACATTTACCTAATCAGTCATCCTTATCTAAATCACTTATTGTGATGCGCTTTCTCATAGGGGTTCAGGCCAACACCATTTGTAACCCCTCAGTGGAACATCAACGTGGTTATCACTTTCCTCATGTATACTCCGTTTGCGCCAAGGCCCCGCTGTTCTCTCGACTGCTCACCATAAATACAACATTTCTCACAGCAATAAATTTAGCTTATCTCGTAGGTGAATTACAAGTGCTATCTCTTCTGCAACCGTATTCCACCTTCATCCTGGACCAGCTAGTTCTCAGGGCAAAGCGGCCTTTCTTCCACGTTGAGCGCTCTGTCACCCTGCTAGTTTTTTTCATTCCATCACATCCACACAAAGATAAAGAGTCTTTATCTGGACTTAGAGTGCCCTGAGGTTTACACTGATTGTACCAATTAACATTGGATGGAATATCTATTTTTTGTGGCCTTCACCTGTGGGAAGAAAGAAAAAGCGTTCAAGAGGTGGACTATCGTCAGATACATTTTTCTGTGCTTCCAAATCTGATACAGATTGGCCAAAAAACAGCGTCCAGAAGAATTGCATGCGCATTCCAGCAGAGCAAAGGCTGCTACCACTGGGCTGATGTGTTGTGTGCCTGTCTCTGACATCTGCCAGTCTGCTACGTGGGTGTCAGTTCACACATTCACAGAGCACTACTGTCTGGATATCCAGGTCTGGTGCATGGGGTGCTCTACTCGCTCTGCCCTGCATGTTTCTTTCTGGTATAAGTCTTTCCATAGACCTACCACCTGGGAAGGGACTGCTTTGTTATCTAATCAAAAGTTGAGGAACCTGCGGTTAGAAGTATCCATCCGAAGAATAAGTTACTTACCTTGGTAATGCTATTTCTGATGGACATTCTATCCAATCCGATTCCTCACAGACTCCCCCACCCCCCCTTCTCCAGTGCTATGGATTTGACTCCTCTAGTCATGCTAATAATATTCCAATCTACAAATAAGCACACTTGCACACTATGATTCCCAAGGGCTCAACTCAACTGACGACGCAGATAGATATAAAAAAGAAACTGACAGCAGCACGTGGAGGTTGTGGCTATGTAGGGTGCTAGACATCAGTACCAGGGCAGGACCATCCGGATTCTGAGCCTAACTATGCTACCTGCCAAATATGTGGGGTAATTCTGGTACCTGGTAGTAGTCATAAGGTGAGGTGAGTGAGATTAGATGGAGTATCCACCAGAAAGAGAATTGCTGAAGTTAAGTAACTTGTTCTACTGGGCATTGATCTTTGTTTTATAACAGTGAACTTAAACCGTTGAAAATCTGAAAGAAGACCTGTTACTGAAAATGTAGTGTGCAACTTGTAGAAAGTGCAAAAGGCTTGCCTCGGTTATTGCTTATTTCCTTACTCAATCCTATCTGGGTTTCAAGTATTGAATGAGTATTCATTACCCTTTCACTCCTAGCGACTTACATTTCTTGTTAGTCTGGGGGAGAGTTTAATCCTATCTAACTTGCCCTTGTCCTTTAGAGACCTTTTCCACCTTAGAATTACTCCTTAATGTCCGCTACAAAATCTAATCTGGAGCCCCAGGTACCATGTTGTATTCTTTGATAACTGCTCTGTGTAGTGTCTGTGACATTTATTGGATGGACCAATTTATGCATTGCAGGATTCACTTCACAAGTGCTCCCTTGGAATAAGGGTCCAGTATATTTAGGGAGAAGATATGAGGGTGTCTGTTCTTTTGTAATGAGCACAATTTCTGTATTCAGCTTTATTTGGAAGATTACTGATTAAGGTTTTATCTGCCTTAAGTGAGGTCTGAACATGCTTTGTTGCTGATTATTTCACACTCTTTTGATGATCTTTAAAGGCAAGTTATGTTTGTGTTGCTTTACCTCTTTGTAGCCATTGTATGTTTATTTAGGCAGTATGTAAGTATTTGATCTCCCTTGGCTAGCCAGTTCCCACCTTTCCTCCAGTTAGCACCACAAATGCTGGTGCTCATTGGGTTTTGTTAGTAGTATTGGAGGTTTGGCATGGACCAATGGGTAGAAAATTACTGTAGGGGCAATGAAAATTCAGAGCAATCGTTGTAAGGGAGCTACACTGCACTGATGAGCCTCTAAGAAGGCGAAATATATGCTGTACTTTTTTATTGTTCGTAGTGGCTTTAGGAAGGAATTTTGGATTTAATGATCTAGAAATGACTCTGCCTTAAAATTTGATGTGACGGTGCACTGAAGGGTTTAAAATTCATAACGAGTAGGCGATCATCAAAATGATTCATATTTAAAGAGCAGTGCATAGGTGGATTCATTGACTTTTGTGTCCATTTCATTTCCTTCCTATTTTATAGGCATTGTACACTGATAGTGTTGTGTTTTGCTATGTACGTGCTTTATTTGGCTACTTATTTTTTCGTGCTGTCTGCCAAGTAATGAAAAATATTATAGTGATTGATATATGTGGGTGCTATAGGATTCTTGTCTTTTAAAAAGTCAGATCAAGTAGCTCACAATGATGTAGGTAGCAATGCCTTTAATTTGGTGACAATCCAATAGAAATACTCCAGCTCAGTTTAGGCTTTCAATTCATTTACCTGTAACCTGTTAACTCTTAATTATAGAAATACAATATATATATATACTTTAACATTATATATGAGAAGTTCGTTTTAAACATTGACAATTGACATTGACAATTACCCAGTACAGTACATCATGGAAATCCAATTCACACTGTTTCTCCAATTCTGTGTCCTAAATGTTCTTATCATGTAAAGCATGTTGAATTGTTTTTGGAGTCTGTATGTTATTCTTGTATTTTGACACACAAATCAGAATTGTTTATATTGGGTGAGTTTTTGTTGTATGCCGCTTAAATTCTTGTTGCACCTTTAAATGTCAATAAATGTTAATTAGGTAATTATGAAATGTGTTGATTATAGTGTGGTATATTAATTCACCAGTGTTGTGCTATAGACTGTGTTTTCACCAGTTCACCTCTGTATTTTGGGCCATCAACGATTGTGCTCTTCGCACCAGTGGGTGATTACATACTTCGGTGTAGCTACGTATGAGTTGCAGAAGTAAATGTTACTTACTTGTATTCCTAGTTCTGCATCAAAGATGTCCTCATTGAAGTCCTACACCCCATTTGCAGAGACCTCAAACACTCTCTTTTAAATATTTGAAGTCAATCTGTTGATGGTAGTAAATACCTTATTGTCCCTAATTTGGTGATAGCTCTGTGATCAGCAACACAAGCCAGCTTTTACTGCAGTTTTGTAAACCAGAAAAATGGTATCCTTTTGGACTACTTTGCAGCACCAGACTGAGGGCAATACTGAACTGTATCCAATATCACCAATAACCTAAATCCAGTGTGGGGAAAAAGAAGGAAAGGGTGTCTACCTGGTCAGGATTGCAGAAGCTGCACAAGGAAATAAACCAACTGCTCTCCTTTCTAGCATGTAATATACAGGCAGTTAGCCTGACAGCCTCGGTTCTTTTTTTAATGGAAATATGAGATGTATGATATTTATTTATTTTAGGAGTTTTGTATAGCGCTAACTGGACCCATGGGTATCAGAGCTTCACAGCATATACAATAATGTACAAACAGATGCTAGATGAGAATGGGAGAACATGATACTGGGCATGATAATAGGCGTGAGGCAGGAGGATTGTTTATGAGAAATTGGATTACATCCTCCATCATGTGATCCTCACTGATGGTCATAAACGTAGAATACAGTAGTAAGCATATCCTCATACTACAGATGTCAAAACAAAGCTATAAGCAGAGTAAACTGTACAGATATAACCAGAATCTCAGAATCTCCCTAACTAAAAAGATTTGTTAATGTGCCCGACCGAATAAAGTGTCAGTGCTGGATCCTCATCCCAGCAATAATTCTTGGAATAACTGTGTATTGATTTCTGTGTGGCTGCCATGCAGATTTCTGTTAACAGAAGATGCATGGAAAGGTAAAGAGGACAGCAATTGGCTGAACTCTCTACAAAAGCGCAGTTTACATGCATGACGGACTGTCTCCCTAAATATTCATATTTCTCTGTTCAACCTCCCTGAATCTTAGCACTTATTTCTGGCATCAAATCGTACACAAACCAATATACAAAAATGTACCATATCTTTCTCAGAGGCATTCTGAATCCCACTGTGCTGTTTGAATGCTTGTAAATGCCCTCCGTAGCATGCATGAACTGACTCTTTCAACTCTTCACTAGTCCTAACTATTTTTACCCAATCTGTCTCTTGGCGAAATTTTTTCCTTTCTGATAGGTAATAACCTGACTATATTATTTTGTGAATTCATCAGACGGGGCTCCTATTTTCAGATCTCTAGGATACTCTTTTGTTGGCCAATCTGCAGTAATTTTGCATTCAACTCACAAATCTGTTGCAACTACAATGTCAAACAAAGCATCTAAATCTTTCCACAAAACCTTTACAAAACTTTCCACTTGCTTCTGCCACTCAACAGGTTTTACTCTCAACCTGGGAAAATTATTCGTTAATGACTACATATCCGGTCTTGTCCATGAAACATGAACCTACCCTCCTCCTTGTACCTCTCTCATAGGATATACTGTTACATTAGCTTCCCCATTTCTGCCTCTCTCAAAGGATACAGAGACGAAGGTACTGTTGCTTCCTCCTTCCTTTTAGCCCATCTGCCTTTCCATCACTCCAATTCATCCCAACGCCTTGGAGTGTAAATCAACTCTTTAGTTAGTAATTGTTTTCCTGAGACATTGAAATTCTAAATCCTTGTCACTAAAATCCAATCGATATGTATTTTGTAAAGCCTTGGACTTTTTCTATGTCAACTCTATAATCTTGTGCAATCTCAGCCAATCTCTTGTGTGGCTCTTGCTTTCTGGGTAATATCCTTACACATAAAGAGTAGTTCTTCATCCCGATATTTTACTAATCTCTCTGGATTTATAGTTCCCAATGTCTTCTATTTCCACATTCAATCTGCTCACATCTATGCCCAAATTCTGAGAAGAATTACTCTGTATGCTACAACCAGGTGCAATTTCCCTGATCCATTCATCAAGTTCTTCTGAGGAAGGTCCTAAGGCTGTAGTTTGTCTTGACCTCTGTAATCCCTCACTAGTTCTTCCCGTCTTTGACCCTCCTGATGACTGTGGCAACGGCCTTTCCATCCTTCTTGAATCCATTTGTGAACCTCTTTTTGGGGTTTCAAACACTCTGTCTGAAATTTAAAACAACAACTCCAACTCTCCTACCATGTTTGAATTTCTTCTACTATTCCCTTTAAACCCACTCGTATTATTCCCATCTATGTGCAGTTCCCTGATTTCTCGCACCCACAGTTTTCTACGGATCAGTGTGGCTTTAACTCATATTTCTATTGGGAACTGTTACAGCATGAACTTGTGGAACACCTTGTCCATCATTATAGAACTGAACAATGAGACCTACAGTTACGGAAACAGACCAAGCATCTGGGTTAGTTGGCATTATTATTTTTGGCAACCCTTCTCTCTCTCAGGAGTCTAATTCTGATTGTAATGTGTCCTCCTGTGTGTCAAATCTAAATGTATGGTTGGTCATTTGGTTGTAATCCTACAAGGGGTCTTGTCTCCTCACTGTTCTGCTCTTCATGATTAGGTGGAGGTCTATTCAGTAATAACTCCCTCAAAAAATTCATCATCAACATCCTCAACTCCTTCGCAAATTAAGTTGGTGTCTCCAGATTTTTACAACTCAACATGTTTCTTCTTCTTTTTAGATTTCTCTCCTTCTTTAGTCTCAGCTACCATTAATGAATACATCAGTTTCCCTTCAGCTACATCCTTTCTCTACATCTTTTTCTGTGCATACCATTTTGCTTCCGCATATTGACTTGGTGTTCCTGTACCTATTGTGATTCTCTCCTTTTCTCTCTTATAGGCTTCATATGCCCACCCCCAAGAGCTTCATACTGCATAGGTCTAGGATTGGAGCTCAAGTCGTTCATTTGATTTCTTAGATTTTCCGTAATTTGGCTGTTAGTGAAGTGCTAAGTTACCATTTCGCTCAGTGTATTTCATCCAGTTCTCCCACCAAGGACACTTATAGTATCCTTTCTCTAATGACATAAACAAAGCAGGGGTTTGATCCCGGAGCCACAGGAATTCCTTCCCTAATTTGTTTGGCTTATCTTTGCAAAACAATGTTTAAACAGTTTAAAAAACTTAATTTTTTTTAATGCTAAATCAAAACCTTTACAAGATTATCTTCAACAATTTCTTTTCTGTATTATGATTCTCTATTCACCAATCAAAAGTCGTTCTCATCCACCAATACCAGCGCGGCTTCTCTCAAGCGACCAATACCAGTGCGCCACCTGATGACTTCAGCCTAACTCCTTACTGCGACTGACCCTCCAATTATACTTGTTGTCATCTCTTAAAAAGTCTTTTTAACAAATAACCTAAAACATCTTTGTCTGCTCAACTAAAAGAAAAATGATCGAAGCATACAATCTGAAGTTTTCCTTTCGCTTCCAGCAAAATCTCGACCAGCGAGATTCTGCCCTCACTAAGTCAGGATCTTCAAGATCTCTCCTGATGCACTTTCAGAAGAAACTTTAAAGACTCCCACTTGTCAGGCTTCATGTTTTGCTATGTTAGCACTGGCAAGGTCTGTGTACAGTACTTACTTCCACAACAGACAACACGCTTGGTGTATGCCAAACTAAGATTACCCTTCGGTTTTATCACGGGATCTTAGGCAAATAACGGACCCGTTTGCATCCATTGAGGCCAACCAGAAACCACAACTTGAAACACAAATAAACTTTTTCGTAGTCAGTCAGTCTCAGTGTGAAAATATCACTAGTTATTCCTTTTAACTCCGTCTCTTCACTACCCAGTATATTTAGTCAAAATAACCATCCGATAACTCTACCTGAAAACTGATGCAGCGGAAGACATTGTAATATTTTTCCATCAACAAGTACCTACAACCTCCGTTCGTAGGAAACACTCCTATACACAGTGGAGGGCTAATAAAATAAGTTTCTTCACAATTTACTTTTGAGATATGTCTCCTAATTAGGCATGAGCGGTAAATGTCGCTCCGTTTGAGTTTTCTGCACTCCGCAGAGCTCTTGGAGTGCAGAGAATTCCGCTTCGTAATGTGCAGCAGGGTTTTTCCCTCGCTCACGATGGCGAATGGGAAGTTCGCGATCGCGAACGATAAGTTTGCGAGCACGAGCTGCCTCTCGGGTAGCATTTCTACACGAGCGGTAGGAATACCAGCACAAACTGCAGTTCGCACTGCACTCCTCTACTCGTGGAACTTCCCAGAGTTTTTTTGTAACTTCGTGGAGTTCAGCATAGCAAAACTCCTAAGGAGTGTTTATGCATCCTTTATCTGATCAAATGTTTCCATCAGGCAGGAATTCTTCATCATTAGTATTTAGAATTTGGTATGACTATCTAGGACTGTAGTAGATATTCTATTATTGCATTTGGCATTTTTTGGTGAATGCCTCAGAGGCCAACACCTCCAAACCCAAAGGCAGATTACTCGTTTTTCAAACCAAGGCTTTGTAAATTGTAACCAAGCATTTTAATAGTAGTAGGACTACACTTACTTTTGATGGGCTGCCTTTATAAAATGGTTTATCTAAGTCATGAATAGCAAGAATCCTGGAAAATATACATACTAATTGATTTCAGAAAGAGTATCCTAGGACATTAACAATTAAGTATAGCGACATTGTAAATCAGCTCATCTAACATAAAGGCGTGCAGGATCACCCACAGTAAATTCAGTGAAATTAAATATAATTATCTATCACTATGACTTACTTTGCGTTAACTGATTTACTTTAATGCCACTCTATTTATTTTTAGTTTTTATCTAACTTTTTAAATAAATGCAGATTTTATTAGGCAGTTGTACATAACACGTACAGGCTTCTTCTTGTGTTGAGGAAATACCTGGGGGCTCTCCGATTTACATTTTTTGTACTTTGCTTAGCATGGCATGGGGAAATCATTTTTCTGACTATTGTTTTATGCAGTGAAGATGGATTTAACAAACTTTCCCTAGAAGGCAAAGTGATCCATTTTGTGAATGGGAAGATACAAGAGTCTTGTTTCTTTTGGGAAATAACAGATCTGATGAACAGAATTGTCTCCATTTATCATTCTCCCACCAGCTCACAGTGAGATTTGCATAAGCAGGTGCGAATCTAGCTTCCATTGCTGTATCTCTTGGTGGATCGAGTATGTCATTGCTAAAAAGAAAGATATTCTTATGATCAGTCAAGTGTCAATCCTTTGGTAATAGCCTATTTGAAATAATTTTCTCCACTAAGGGTTGCATTTTTGCTGCTCTCAACTTCGCAATATTCCATAGGGAAACTTATGCACAGCTTATTGATGGTGAATCTTATATGAAATTGAGAAGTAATTAATTAAAAATGATAACATGTATATCGATGAAAAGTAGGCTTTATTAGGTTGTAAGTTGTACGTAACACTTTGTCTAGTCTAAGAACAACTGAGTTAAAATATTTTTTTTAAAAGCTGTTTCATACACTCAAACACTCAGATAATCCTCTAATTAATCTAGGTCCATTAATAAAATAATGCTTCCTATGAAACGTGCTAAAACTTCTCCCTGTTCTTAAATGTTTAAATTGACAAGATCAAACTTCCACTCGCTCAAATTCCCAGAGTCCCAAAGTCCATATCAACACGAAACCAGTACAAAACGAGCTTTGGCAGAGCTAATAGGTCTGGTTTGGCCGCAAGCCTTTGTGCAATTCTTGTTATGTCGTGGTGTTTGCAAAACTTTATTGCTCTGGAAGCTGCTAGGCCTTAATCAATCTAAAAAAAAACCTTAACATTGGCTAAGGTCAAATGTTTTTGGTCACAAAAATACACATTACTGAAGTACTAGCTGGCACTGAAGGGAACGATTTGTGTGTGGATATGCTCCTTGTAAAAAGTCAGCATGCTCCTAGGGAAGTCAGCCAATGTCTGAAGTGAGCGGATGCATTGTCTATTGATTTACAGCAGACACCACTGGAGACGAAAGGATGAAGTGTGGCTGAAAACCGCTAAAAGTATTTATGGCGTACAAAAAATTTTAGCAAAATTAAAAGGTCTTGCTTAACGGAGACCTAAAAAAACATTCCTTCTGCCATTGCCAGCAAGCATTTTGTATTTGAAACAGAATGAATGAAAGGAGAAAAGAAAAAAGGAAATAATGGATGAAAATAGAAAAAGTGGCCAAGTAAGAAATAAGGACATTAAGAAAAAAGGAATTAAATAGGGCAAGAAAGAAAGACCCGAGGGAAGGAAAGTGGAAAAGAAAAATGAAAGAAAAGAAAAAGGATAGAAAGAAAAGATAAGGTCAGAGAAGAAAAATATTAAATAGAAAGAAAGAAGGCATGAAATATGAAAGAAGGAAACGAAGATGAAAAAAATGTACAAAAAAAATAAAGAACGCAAGCGAGATAGAAGGAAAGGGAAAGAAGAAAGAAAAAAGTCTTAGAACTGCTACAAATTAAACACAGTCCAGGCTGTTTTTTTTTCTTGAGCAGAGTCTATTCTAGAGCCATTAGTGAACCGGAGTCCAGAATAAGCATGTACTGAAGAATTGTCAGCTTGAGAATTCACACCCTATAATATTGGAGCTTTCGGTATGTGTATTCTAAGCACAGTACAAAAAGGATAACTTGATACAAAACAGTATGAAATGGAGACAATCTGATGTAATGTCAAATAGATAAACAAAGGACAGTCCAAAAACAATATATAAACAGCATTCACAGGAGAGGGGAACTGATAAATCTGGAATGTACCCTGTGCTAGTACCTAGTAGAAAAAACAGTCCTGCAATTACACCAGGCTCTAAACTCAAAGGCAGCAGTAAAGCAATTATAAAGTAAAAGCAAATATACTGGCACTGAAGGTAACTACTGTGTGCATGGATGTGCTCTTGTGAAAGGGCAAAATGCAGCCCCCAAAGTGAAGTTAACCAGTAGATGAAGTAGGCTGACCCATTGCCTTTGCTGTTGTAGGCATAATGTGAATGACACAACAGACCAATAGATGAATAGAGGTGACTGAAAGCCCCTTTAAGTAAGTATATTATACATATAATTGTAGGGGGAAAAATGCCTTGCCTATTGGCAGACCTAAAAATGGGAGCACTAGGTCTGGTTCATAGAAGTCTCAGTTTCCCAAACTTGAACCCCACTTGTGTTATTGATCTCATCCATTATCTGAACTATCAGTTCTACCGTGAAACTTTTCTGGGAAAACAGATTAAATGCCTTATTCTGGAATTATGTTGTGGATTGCCTAAAATTAATAGAAGTGGTTTCCTTCTTAAAAAAGACAAAAAAGGGATTTAGACAGAAACCAAAGTGTTCAATCCTCTACAAAGTTTCGGAAAGATGAGTAGAGAAGCAACTCAAAGAACCATCTTAGTACCCCAACTTTGATACTATCCTTGGCATCCAGTCCCTGAGTGTCAGACTACTCGGGTGGGGATAAACCAATGGAAGGAAGCGGAAACTGCTCCCTCACGTCAGCATGTCATTTAAATTAAATAACCCGGTATTTGTAAAGCGCAAACTTCTCAACCCTAAGGGTCTCAAAGCGCTGGGGCCAGTCGGGAAAATTAAGGAGCTATTGCCCAGAGTCACATGGTGCTGGGCTGAGCTACCGCCGGCACCGGGGATTGGACTGTAAGCTCTGAGCTCTGGAGTCAGCTGCACTGGCCGGTATGCTACAACTCTCACCTTTATATACACACTTAATAATGCCCAGCCCCTCACCAGATGTCAATGGAATGTTTTCTGACAGTTTTTTTGACATTCCACTGATGACAGAATCTTTGCCTGAAATCCCAACCCTGGAATGGCGGTTCCAGTCGGCTTTAAAATCTCGAGGAAAGGTGCAATGGGATTGCAGTGATTTCAAGAGCCTCTCGGTCTACATTTTATTTTGTAACAATTGTTTATTTTTCTTTTAAAGAGCTACAATAAATGTTTATCACCAGTATGTCAAATCGGACATATGAAGCACTTAGCACAGTATTATTTAACCAGGATATAGTGGACCAAAATAAACTAGTTTCTATGATCATAGTCAGAAAATTGACAGTGCGTGTCCTGATTAACACTGGCAAACTTCATGTATTAATCAAGGCATTGCAATAAAGTTGTTGTCTTTTATAATGCATTAACATGACGCCCATCATTAAGAAAACTACAGCTAAAGAGGCTCCCAAAGGGTCCCCAAAATTCAAACAGGAGCCTAGTGCAAGTATTGTTTGTAAAATAACGTGTATTATGTAAAAATATTTGGATAACTTCAGTCTGCCGCTTACTGTCATTTACTCGCCCCAGTGAAGCCCTACGTATTTTTACGTCCGACACTACAAGGTGGCTCGTATTTGTATTCGTATTTCTGCTCTTTGGTGGAAGAGGTCAAAAATGATCAAAATTGCCTCAGAGAATTTAACCTATTAATACATCCCAACCTGGCCCCAGGGAACGGATCTATGTATTTTATAATTAATTTGGATAATGTGATCGTCTGTTTTATCACACAAATTATTTTTAATGAATTACAGTATTGTAATTTTAACAGTTTTTATGCCTATGAATTGTTTTTAAGATGTAAATGATCATATTTTTTTGATCGAATAAAGAATATATATTGTAAAATTGTGGTTCTGCCCTTTTGTTTAATTGATCCGTTGCAAATGTCAGTCATTGGTCACAGTTGTTGCCACTTGATTCTCAACAAATAGAAGGAACTGTTTTGTTTGTTAAACGTATAATGCATAGCAATAGTTCAGCGCGGCCCACTAATAGCCTTGGCCACTGTAGCAAACTTCTTCTGGAAAAAAATGGACTGACCCTTCTCAATATTGTTTAATAACAGGAAGAAAAATTCAAAACTAAAACTGCTCCCAGTGTTTTCACTTTGGCAAGCGTCAATCTATGGAATTTCAAAATAGAAATGATGGTAGTACTGGTTTAATGTTTAGCAGGTTGGTGAGCAGCAGCTCTGTATTAACTTGGTTTGAGCTTAGCTAGTTCTGAATGCGCAGATGGAACCTATGCAATACCCTGTAGGCCTAAAAAGATCACTTGAAGAGAACCACCCAAGTGTAGCACACATAAGATCGAAGGTTCACACCCATGTTGCGCAGCAGTTTGCACCACATTTTAGATAACTATGCATTTGATAGAATGAGTAAAATGTTCCATGGACTGCATTACAGGAGATTTACTTGAATAACCTTCTTTGTGCAAAATGGCTGGGGCCATAAAACTGCTCACATTTTTAAACTACCTCCTTTGTGCAAAATGGCCGGGGCCATAAAACTGTAGAAATAAATCCCCTCCGGTACCTTTGATGTCCACGAGGCTCCTCAGCTTAACTCCCCCACACAAGACCACCAAAAATAGAGATAAGACTCCCTCCCAGCAAGCTATGAGCAGTGCTTGCTCAAATAGAAAGTGAAACTGCCCTTCCCTGGGCTCAAAGTAATAGCAGCAGACAGAGGACTAATATTTCTATCTCCCCTATCGGTTCGGCCATCTTAGTCTGTCTACCTTTGGGCGACCATCATGGACTAGTCATTTCTACCATCGGACCTAAGGCCTTTTTAGACTACTCTTATTGGCTGCACAATTTACACAGCTTGGTGTTTTCACGTCGGATTATGATAGTGTCTGCCTTTTACAGTGGTATTATATTACTATATTCCTAATTGTATCCAGCACATTTCACTTTTTCTGCACCTGTAATGCACCGATTGCTACCTCATACATTTTTGCCTTTTACAGTGGTATTATATTTTTATATTCCTAATTGTATCTTGCACGTCCCACTTTTTCGTCACCTGTAATGCACCGATTGCTACCTCATATATTTTTTGCTGCTCACTAGTGTCACTTGTTTCGTATAACTTTTGTTTGCAATTGTATTTTGCTACTGACTCATGTACCTCACATATTTTTGACTGCTCACTTTTGTCACTTTCGATTCAGGTATTTTACTGTCTGCACAGGTATTTTATTCCAGTATATTGTCAGTATTATACTTCTACTTTATTCTGCACTTGTTTGTAACCCACATCGAATTCACTTTTATTCCTGTAATGTACCGACTAATATCGCATATAGACTTGTCACATTGATGTAACCTGCACCCATTACACTGTTCTTTCCCGTATACACTGATTACTACCTCATATATTTTAGTTGCTCATTGGTGTCACCCCTGTTCCATGTAACTTATTGTCTGCATTTGTATTCTGCTCCCGTATAGCATTATTGTGCACCCTACATTTGTGCAACCTGCAACCATTTCAAGCCTTATTCCTGTATGCACCGATTACTACCTCATATACTTTGGCTGCTTACTAGTGTCACTTTTGGTCCATGCACCTGGTTATGACAGTGCACCCTCCCACACCTACCTATACCGTCATCCCAACATGGAACCCATCGGCAAGCACACATATAGAATCAACTACCCACCCACACTCACCAAAAAAGCCGCTAAACGCTTTAAACACAACTTCCTGAGGTCCCACCCTGAAACTCCCTTTGCAGACACCTACTTCTCACCAGTCAATGGTTCACTGAACATTGATATCATCTTTCACACCACACGCAGAGCCCAATGGAGAAAATCGTTCCTCACCTTACTCACCGTCTTCACCTCCAGGAAATCCGCGCATGGCCTAACACTCTCCATCACACCATCCCAACTCTTCCCGGGCAGAACCACCATCACTATCTACAATAACGTGATTTGCCAATTTCAATCCACAGACAGGAACCTGGAACTACTAGACAACCTGTTCCCCACGTTCAAACAACACCTCTCCAATCATCGGACCCCCACTCATAGCACCTTCAGTCCTATCACCCTTGACTTCACAGCCCCCAACCACAACCCTTCTAACCTAGCTCAACCCCAAAACGACACGCACCTTTCCTCTACCCCCGGCACCTTAGACATTCACCCACCTAATGTAGCTACCTCATACTCCTCAATCACAGACATAGATCTCTCGCCCACATACACCAGAGGCACCCCCCCTCAACCCCCCCACCAACACCTTGACCTCCATTCATACCACTCCCATTCCTGTCACCCCTGACACCACAGCCCCAAACCACAACCATTCTAACCTAGCTCAGCCCCAAAACGACATGCACCTCTCCTCTACCCCCGGCACCTTAGACATTCACCCACCTAATGTAGCTACCTTACACCCCTCAATCACAGACATAGATCTCTCCCCCTCATACACCAACCTCACCCCTTCCCCCCCATACACCAGCCCTCATTCCCATTCCTTTCACCCCTGACACCACAGCTCCCACCCGCAACCCGCCTAACCTAGATCAGCACCAGATCGACACGCACAAAGACAAACCCCACCCTTTATCCCCCCATTCTCAGCCCTCACTTCCACCCATTAACTAATCACACATAACACACCACCTCCATTAACTTAACTCCATCCCCTCAAAAAAGAACCATCTACAATCCCACTTCCCCCCATTCTCACCCCCACTACCCAACATACACCCCCATCACCACTAACATACGCCCATCCTCCACCCTGCACTCTCCGCCTACCACCAATACTCTCATCCATACCACCTACCTCCCCCCTATGCCATCCACGCCCAACCCTCCCATCCCCACCTCCAACACATATACCACACTGGACTACATTATGGCCTCCCTCCTCCAGCTCAAAGTAGACATTCACATCATCAAACAACAACTACTCTGCACACACTCCAGTCACCCCTCACCCAACACCCTCCTCCAGCTCAAAGAAGACATTCACATCATCAAACAATTACTCAGCACACACCCCAGACACCCCTCACCCGCCTCCACCATCTCCACCCCTCCCAACCCGGGCGGCTGACTCTCTCACTCAACTCCCCCCGCACTGGACCTCAATCCCTGTTCACAATCGCGAAAACCGTCCCCATCGCTCCTGCAACCCTCTCTCGGACCTCGACACAATCACCCTCCTCCGCTCCTACGACTCAGCTCCCCATAGCAACACACCCGACACTCTCCTCGCCATTCCTACGATTCACTCATATCCCCTTAGACCCCCCCCACTGAACAACAGAATCGCTATCCTTAGTAACCTGAGTAAAGTCCCCCTCTCTCTAGAACGCCCTTCCACCCTTGACACACCCTGTCTCAAATGCACCCTCCTCAACTGCAGATCGGCCTCTAAACATTCCTCCGCAATCGCTGATTTCATTTTAACATTGGATCTTGACTTAATCATCATGATTGAAACGTGGCTAACTGAATCTTCTACACCTATAATGGACATTCTGGTTCCCCCCAATTACCACATCACTAGACTTGACAGGTCTGGCAAAAAAAAAGGTGGTGGAATCGCATGTATATACAGGAGCAACCTCTCTGTCCTGAAAGTAACCTCCCCTTCCCTACCCTCCCCAACCTCCTGTGAATACGTCTGCCTCGATATTATCAGTGAGGGCAAACCGATATGCTCTCTTCACGGCATTTACCACCCACCCGGCGACAACCTTACCTTCTCCCAACAAATCATGGATATGATCTCAACCAATTCTGGGCGACAACTCACACAAATATACCTTGGTGACTTCAACCTCCACTGGAACGATCACAATGACTCGTGGTAAATGGTCTGAAAAATTTCCTCAATGCCCTTGACCTCACTCAAATATGCAACAGTCCGACTCGCGAGAAAGGCTCTATCCTCGACCTTATAATCTCCAAAGAGGCCTCTATCCAACTCGAATCTATCCAACCCTGTGACTGGTCAGATCATCATATTATCACATTCTTCATCAATGAAAAAGTTAAATTTAACCCTTTTCAATCCTCCAAGCCCAAAGTCTGGAAAAGAGACATGAAAAAACTCAACTTAAACGCTCTACCCCCCAACAGCTGCAACCTACTACTTCCTCCTACTGGCATTACGGACGTCCAATCCTTGAATGATCACTATCTCAACACTATGACCTCAATAATTAATGAAGCCGCACCTTTGCAGCTAAAAAGAGCCTCCGCAAAAATTTCCAATCCTTGGTACGACGGGAGTCTCAATGACGATAGATGTGCCATGCGAATGGCAGAACGCACCTGGAGATCAGCTCCCTCTGCACTGAACCTAAAAACCCTGAAGAAAAAGAGAAATGCCTACTTCAGGAAAATAAAACGCTCAAAATCAGACTTCTTCAGCCTTCAGCTCGACCAAGCCAAAAACCGCCCGAGAAAGCGGTTTGAGCTAATCAGAACACAATCCAAGGAACAACCCCAACCTCTCAGCACTATGTGCAAAGCACCCTCCTGCGAAGACTTCGCCTCTTTCTTTATCCAAAAAACCGACAACATAAAGAACGATCTCCTCATTGACGCAAGCCTCTACTCCAAACCCCACTGCATGGCACCCACTGAACCAAAAAACAATGCTACATGGTCATCCTTTGTCACCTACTCGGAAGAAGAAATTGGCAGACTGCTCAGCACTTTGAAACCATCCAATCACCTCACGGACCCCTTTCCTGCTAACGCTGTCAAAGACCTTACCCCGTCGCTCCTTCCACTCTGGACTAAAATCATTAACAGTTCACTTCAACAAGGAACCATTCCCGACTCCCTCAAAGTTTGACAAGTCACACCTTTACTAAAGAAACCTACAGCCGACCCCTCTGACCTAAACAATTATCGTCCCATTACCAATATTCCGACTCTTGCCAAACTGTTGGAAAAATGCGCACAAATACAATTGACTAAACACATTAATCAGTTTGATCTCCTCAACTCTCATCAATCAGGCTTCCGAGCAGATCACAGTACAGAAACTGCTATGACTCACATAATTGACGACGCCCTTCAAATCCTAGATCAAAACGATACCTGCCTCCTCATCCTTCTTGATCTCTCCTCTGTATTTGACACCGTCAAACATGAGAATTTACTCGAACTATTAAACACAAGAATGGGTCTATCTGGAACTGTGCTCAAGTGGTTCACGTCCTTTCTACACAACAGGTCGCAGAAATTCAAGAGTAACAACTTAATGTCCTCGCCAATACCTGTATCGTTAGGCGTCCCACAAGGATCCTCCCTATCCCCAACTTTGTTCAACCTAGTTATTGAACCTCTCACCACCTTGCTACAAGAATCCAATGTACACTTCCACATGTACGCCGATGACACCCAACTTTATCTCAAATTACAATCACCCAAAGACATCATGCTCTTGAATTCAACGATCAGAAGCACCCAATCCTGGCTGGCCGCTAATCATCTCAAACTCAATGCTCTTAAAACAGAGTTCCTTCTGATCTCACCTCCCGCGAAGATCACTACCGCACAAATTTGGCTTAAACACCTAACGGCACTCAATGTTCAACCCACCATCGTGGACTCAGCAAAATCTTTAGGCATAACACTTGACACCAATCTCAACATGCAGGAACACATCAACAAAGCAACTAAGGGAGCGAACTACCAAATCAACACCCTAAGGAAACTTAAACCCTTCCTTCCAGCCAAAGACTTCCAAACTGCGGTACAATCACTAGTCATACCTCGAATAGAATACGGCAGCATCGCCCTCTGCGGTCTCCCCCTAGCTACTACGGCACCCATAAGAGCTTCTCTAAACGCCGCAGCGAGACTCATCACTGGATCAAAAAAACTCTCACACATTTCCCCTGACTTCAAATCCCTGAACTGGCTGCCTTTTGAAGCCAGAATACATCTGAAAATCGCTTGCTTGACGCACAAGGCTGTCCAACTGAGCTCACCTGGATACCTCGCTCAGAAGCTGACGATTTCTGGAGGCTCCAGAAACACTAGAGGCACAAACATTCTTTTGCTAAAGCCTAGGAGATTCCGCAAGGAAAAAACCTATAAACGCTCTTTTTCAGGAATGGCACCCAGGTTTTGGAACTCACTCCCTCCTGAAACCAGGCTCATCTCCTCTACCATACTTTTTAAGAAAGAAGTAAAAGCTATCCTCATGGCTAAATGCACTTGAATTACTACTGGGGATTAACTTCAAAGACTCGATACCGAGCTGTACTACTTGTTCGAACCCTTTGCATTTTTGTATGACTTGTGTTATTGACTTACCTGATTGTTTATGCTACCACTTATTTGTACTTTTATCATTATTGATGTATCTGTTTGTCTATGCTCCCTCATATACCTCCCCCACCCCAATGGTTATTCACTCACATGCTCGTACCCCTCCTCTGTAAAGCGCTCTGATATCTGCAAAGATCTTGTTCGCGCTATATAAAACTTTCAAAATAAAAATAAATAAATAAATAAATAAAACAAGTTATAAGAATACCCTAGTGACCTTAACTTTCAGATCGGGTAACTACACTTGTGACTTTCGTGTGGTTCTCTTCCCCGCTGCATTCAGCCTTGTAAATTTCCTCAGTTCATTCAGGGAAATCAATTTGGGTTGCAGAGTACATAATGAATCAATTCCAAGTACCTATTCCTTAAGGTATATGTTCATATTTTGCGATTGAAATCCTGTTGCAAAACATTCATAGTTTACCACAAAGTCAATTGAGCAGGCTCCTTGGAATAACCCCTACTCCTATAGGACAGTTGTAAATCTTTTCATATATTTTTTTAAAACACATCCCGTTTTCCTTTTAGGAGAACGGTCTCCATTTAAATAAAAAATAAAAAAAGTTTTTTTTTTTGTTTTGTTTTTTAACCTCAATCAAGGACATTGTGCTCTGCTGACCCCAGCAGGCCACCATAACTCTGACTGTTGGTCGCAAGTGGTGTTCTAATTCATTAATATTTGTGAGGTAGATCAAATTGAGACCATACGATTCAGGATTTTTTTATTAGTTCATAGGTCCGTTCCAAAAATACAAACGCATTCGGTAGAAGTCAATGTGCAAATTGGGACCACTTTCAGCAAAAGTATTATTAATAATGAGGCCCCTCATTCTGATCTAGTGACTGAAAAGTAACAAATATTCAAAATGTTTTTTGGAAAGCGGAATATTTCAATAAGCAAACTCAATAAATCACTGTATAAAGAGCAACCAAATCAGACTAGTTATGGAAAACGTGATGAGATAAAATGTATGTGTGTCTTTGATAAGAAATATGATTTTCGTTTCTGAAAATCTTATTATAGAACAAACCCACTACAGAACTTTTTTTAGTCGAAATCCGAATATTTTGGGGCAATCGTCCTATCGTCCTTGTTGCTTTTGTCCATCTCCAGCCATTTAACAAAACCACAATCTAAAGTGAGGCAAAGAAACCCTGGAAATTGAAATAGAGAGCACATTGTTTGCTCCTGGTAAGATAACGAAGGCCTATCTACCCAGATTTATTTCTCAATATATTCAGAAAAAGTATCTTCCACGAAAAAAGCAACTAAACGAAAAAAGAGTGGTCAACGTAATGTTACTACCAGCTTTAGATCAAAATGTAATTTACCAGGATGTTTCTTGATCTATGCCTTTTATCAAGTCTGCACTCCAGCTGTGGTTTTTCGGATTAAGGTCACCATGTACTTTACCCGTCCTAACCTCAATGGCAGATTGAACTTTGCCTTTTTGACTCGGATTTTCCTTCGTAAACCGCGAATTAAAGGCGGAAAAAGTACTTAACACCTAATGTAGAAATTCACAAGGATCACCTTAAACGTCACATCAGGCGATGACACCCAAACTGTATAGGTGCAGTTTCTGGCAGAATAAAATCATTTCTGTCACGAATACTGTAAATTAAACAAATAAATGTGTTTTGACCAACCTCTTCTTTGACTGGTGTCTTGCTTCTGAGGCTATTTCTAATTAATTTGAATTCCCTAATTCTGTAACACTATGGATAAATATTTTACATCCATTTGGATTTTGTATAATGGAAGAATATATTCAGTTTTGCTAATTAATACAGCACAGATTAAGCCTTGGAAGGAGCAATGCAAGCATCTCTATGACCGAGCAAAGATGTACAGCTCAGGCATAAGCAGCAGTGAAATCTTCCCTCATTCACAACACAAGTGAATCATGTAGGGTAGTGCCATCTTTGCTCACGCGCACAGAGGAGTGCTTGTCGCTCTCAGGGGTAGATTTACAAGAAAGTGATGCATCCCTAGCGATGCGTTACACTCCCTGCACCACCTGAGAAACCCTTGCACCACCATGGATGCGCCGTACTTCCAATACGGCGCATCATGGCGCAAGGATTGACTGATGCATCAGAAATTCTGACGTGTCTGTTGGCGCAAAAGTCACGCATTGCTTGAGTTGTGTCGCAAGCACAACGCAACTCCAGCAATGCATGTTGAGGCCTCTCCCTCATTGTGCTGCATCACTCCTTATGCCTTCTTCAAGCAGGCGTAAGGTGACGACGCAGTGGCATCCTAGAAGTGGCACAGTGAAATCTCGTAGATTTCACGGTGTCACTTTTACAAGGCTTTTCTGCGTGGGAACGCCCTCACTGCATACATTATACCTGACGCAGGTATAATGTGATACAGGGCTTTACAATGTGACGCATCTCCCGTTGTAAATGGACCGCATTTTTACACTGCTGCTGCGCCATAAAAAGGGGCACAACGGTGGCGGAAAATGATTCAAGAGCCTTGTAAATCTGCTCCTCAGTTCTTTCCTTGAATGCAATCTGCACTGGCGAAGGAGCAATCGAATGGTTGTAGCTGAGAGAGATTTGGGGGCGCCAGAATCGTTCAGCACAGGCAAGAGGGTGGCAGGCGCTTGTATAATGTTAACGCCCCATGGCAGCTAGGGAGACAGAAGAATAAACTGCAAGTGCATACCCTCCTCCGTTATTGACATGAAACAAACCTTGAGTAGCCTGAACTGTAGTGTAGTTCCTATTTTCCCAATAGGCCCTGCGCATTGGAATAACATAAACAGTAGTATAGACGTAGAGGTGCGGATCTTCCAGGTCTCCACTGACTATGCTAAATTTAATTGGGTTTGTTACCAACTAGCTCAGAGGTCACTGGAAACTTTCTTGACTGAATAGGAAGTGATCAGCTTCCCTGGTACAGACAAGAAGGGATTCAGTTTTCCAACAACCGCATAAACATGACAACTTTGCTCCTTAGAATAAGAGTCAATCTCTAGAGTCGTGTGAAACAATAGACAGTTATTTTACTCAGTCAGTTTTGTGCAGATTACTTTCACCAAAGTGCAAAGAATAGAGAGACGGGCGTTTTCAATTAAAAGGTATTATTTATTGAACAGTCTTTCTTCTCGTACAAGAGAAATGAATTGCCACAATTGCAAGACTTATTATAAAAAGTGCGTACAGTAAAATGAGTATTGCGAAACAATACTGTAAAAGCATTGATATGGTTTCTTAGCCATACAATGGTTTAAAATGAATAAAACATATATACATTCATATATACATTAGGCTAACGTACTCAACTGGTGCTTCTAACTACGCCTACCCCAGTGTACCTGACCTAAGCCTAATACTTGGGAGGGGAGTAAATAAGTAGCTTTAGTTAAGTTGGTTTTGCCAAGGTTTGCTTCAAGAATTCTCTCTAAGGGTTTAGTCAACACCATACCTCTGAAATAGAATGTTGGAAGTCTGGTATCTCCTTCCAGGGACTCGATATTCCAGCCTACTCTTGCGAGTGACTGGGAAGGCCGGAGCTGGATTTCTCGGCAGGAGAAAAGACTGCGTCTCTCTCAGCGCGTCGAGGAAGAGGAGGGGCAGCGTCCGTGGGCAGCTTGCATCTGCTGAGCTCTTCAGGGGGACAGCTGTTCTGCTCCTATGTGCACCACACCATCGTTCGCTCGTTAGCAGCGATAGCAGTAGCGATAGTAGCAGCCGTGTTAGGGTCAGCTGAATCAGCGATGGTATCATCAGCATTTGCTTAAGGCAACGTTGGTAATATTTATACCTGAAAGGTGCCTGGTTTGACGTAAGTTTTTGGACATAAGACGTCAATAAAGATGTCTCTAGGAAGTGATCGTCTCTCAGTGCTCATTAGAGTTCTATTACTAATCAAAACATAGCAAGCAGGGCTTTCCCAGGTTGCTGAGTTTTTATCTTGTTGAAGAACTCTGAGTGTAATCTAGGAATCTTAGATAGTGGCTTCTGCTGTGCATTTGCACTAATGAGCTGCAAAGGAAGTTGCAGAGGAAGTGATTCTGAAATGTGGCTCTGATCGTGTGAGGCCAGAGACGAGTTTCTGAATATTGCATTTGATCGGTTATGCCAATATAGGGGAATAAATGGATTATAGCCATATAGGGGCATAAGGTCACAGTATCGATTAGGGTCCTAGATTAGAACGCGACAAAACAAAGGATACCTTTATCAAAATAATTATCAGTACTGAAACAAAATCAATTTAAAAGAGGAATGGCCTCATCCACCCACAGGTGGCATGCTTCATCATTGGACCCCTCCATGCAATGGTGAAACGCAATCAATGTGGGCTATGCCCTATGGATCACTAGAGAGCTCTTGAGAATAGGACAAGGGAGAAGTAGCGCTCCATGAACTGGTGTGAGTGCAATATTTAAGTGTGGTAGAGGCAGCGCCATATTAAGGATTTTGTGGGCCACAGGCGAGAAATATTCTGGGGTCCTCTTTGAACCAGCTCTGAAATTGTATTACACATTTTCTCCTAGAAGATCCAAAATACAAAACTATTGCATAATATGTATAAAGGCTGAGATAGAGAAATAGACAGAAATACAAAAGAGTAAATGTTTGGGAGGTAGGTACCAGGGGAAATTGCCCACTTTGCCCATGCCTCAGAACGTCTCCGATAGAGAGGGTAACTCTTAAAATACCTCCTGGTCGACGTAAAAACTTTATTACAGTCCCAAGTGATTAAAGTTATAAATGATTAGGGCAATGGTTCATTCCTTGAAAGGCAGGTCAACATGTTTCAGCCCCATTTAGGGCCCTTGATTGTTTTAGTGGGCTTTCTTCAGGACCATACCTCTTTTATGTTGACCCCCAATAGGTGTAACAGAATATATTAGTTATTGACAATATAATATAAATATATATTTACACAAAACCTAAGCTACCACATGTCCACTTCAACTTCCAGTATCATATGGACCTGAAGGAAACAAAATGAAATTTCAATGCGATGGTCAAATTTTTAAACAAACAGTGTCCATATTTCAGACACACTACAAACTTAAAGGAGTGAACTCCGGTGTGTATTCTTCAGGCACCAAGACAATAGACTGGAAACTTTTTAGCCTTAGGTTATTGTGGTTATCTGGCTGATCATAACTAGTGTCTGTATCCTAGGTATCAGAACCAAGCATGCCAGTTGATAGAGCTAAGTAATCTTACTCCACTAGAAAATGTGAAAATGTCATGTCCACATTTAGTGGCTGTCTAGGAGAATCTCTAAGGTAAGAGTGAGGGGGGCAGAGGCCTGACAGATTTCAGTCAAGTGTAAATAAATCTAAAGAAATCTTTTTGATATTCCTTCTATCAAAGTTTTTGACATTAGTTTGAGAAACTTCAAAATACATTTTAGTATCGATCTGAAGATTTTTGTAGCTTGAATGTTTGAACCACATTTCTAGCCGGTTATTAACACATTCAGGCAGATTGTCATGTATTTTCTGAAGTTTTTGACCGCCTCCAGTTACTGCTTCTCTCCTTGTTGGTCCCAGTTCTGCCTCCAGCCTGTGGACACCTGAGTCCATAAATGCTCCATGTGATGCAACTTCATTTAGGCAACATCAAGACAGAAGAACAGAGTGTTTTCTAATACCCTGCTACTACTTTAGTGGATCAGAGTGACCTAGAAAGAGCTTGATGTGGAAAATGACATTACATTATGAGCTATTTGGCTCTATATTTTGAAACAAGTAGATACACCAGCTGCCAATGGAAATCATCCCTTTCCTATCACTACGATGTTGCTTCTACTAATAATGCATGTAGGTTGACTTCAAAGTGCCACAGAGTTCCATTGATTGACTCACCATTTTTCTTATGGTCATTGATCCCCAAGAGACGTGACTCCTCGACAAACGGTCTCTGCGGCTGCTGTTCCAGTCCTGATGGTCATTAGCCTTTGGTGGACTATGGTGCTCACACACGGGGATAATTCCCCTGCTGTGCTGAGCGTTCCACGGAAATGGCTGTGGTCATGACGAGCTCAGCTAGTCATGAGCACAGCGCCACCGTGCGGCGTGACGAGCCAAGCTTGTCACAAGCACAGTGGCGCTCTGTGCGCCCTCCCTCCCCCCAGCGCCGCCGGGGAATTAGCCCCACAGCAAAGGGGTTAAACAACTTTACCTTCCTGTAATGAGCGCAACAGCCTCAATAGTCTTCTCTCCTTGAGACAGGATCCCAAGCTAGTCCTGGCCTGCTCTCATGCTGTTAACCTGCATGAGAGCAGCACCCTGATTGGAGGAAGCAATCTGTCTCGGCGGTCGGCAGCACACAGGAGGCCTGCACTTACTCTCAACCCAGCTGTCATAAGACAGCTGGGTTAAGAGGTTTAAAGTGTACATGTCTGGCTGGCTGTAGCAAGATGGCTACATAAAAAGGCATGCGCACTTTAAACCAGGCAGCCCACCCTCTTCCCTGCTGCTGCCACAAGCAGGCCTCGCCCCACCCTGACACTCCGTTTGGGACAGGGTGACGAAAAATAAAATGGTAAGGAATTCACTTTTATTTTTCGTCTCCGGGGGCATTTCTGTGGGGCAACACTCCTCCGCTTTAACAGAGGACCCTCCCCTGGCCAATGCTATCTTCAGATGGCATGTCCTCATTCCCCTCAATAAGGGAATCACTTTACCTCTGCACCTGCAACCATAATACTAATCGGTGAATAGGCTCGTAGTAGGTGCATAGACAATGCCCCTCAAAAATGGAGGTGGACTGTCTGTGTGCCTCCTTAAGCCAGCCCCCTGGAGGCAAAAGGAGTTGCATGGACCCCCCCCCCCCCCCATACTCCCATGCAGTTAGATGCAGTCAGTGACTGAGGGCAGCATAATAAAATTTGCAATAGGGTGCACTGTCCCTGTTTGCACTCTGTGTACCTGTGGAAAGGTGTGCCGTGGCGCAAACGGGAAGAGTGTCCCCTATCTATAACATGGCTTCAGGTGTGCTGTTGATAACGTGGCGGAGAATGACCTAGTGAATTCGAAAGATTGCCATTGTTAAAGTGTATTAATGCAGATATGCTGGAGTTAAATAAGATGTAGGCGGGTACGTCTGTGTTCTGGACTGAGTTTTTGACCAGAAGGGAATGGCGAGACACGAAAAAGGTGGAAAATTATTAGGGAAATGCACACATTTTACAAGGAAAAACATGTTTTTAACATTGAACACCCAATGCAAAGTTTGAAGTTCAGCATTTTTTTAAGGAATAATGGGGTCGATCTATTCCTTATCGGCATGGAGTTATATTTACTGCAGTTGAAGGGTGCGTGGGCCACACTGTTGGGTGTGAAGTTGTAACAGGAGTGTTTTGGGAGGGCAGAAAAATGCTGTGGAAAGATTCTTTTTTTCATGGCGGCTTTGGAGAGGCATTTTCAGGACCTGAATGAAGTTTGGTTTTTGTTGATTATCCCGATGAGCGACGTTGGGAAGGATGGACTGTGGGGAATTGGAAAGTCAAGAGTAGGATTGCAATGTTGGACTACATGTTGGGATGTTACTGATAGATGCAACTTTGATGTGATGAGCTGGTATTATTGTAAATGAGAATGTTTAGGACTTTTTTGAGGAACAGGGATGGTTGGGTATTCAAGTGTTTAGTGTGGCTAGGGCTTTTTAGACTGCTTGGCAATATTGATTTATGCACCTGTCTCAATAAAGCAGCCTTTTTCACATACAATCAGACTTGAGTGGATTCTGGATTAACCCAGGGAGTAGAGGCGTAGTGGGCGTAGCGGAGGTCCACAGAGTTGCGTACAAACTCTGCTCCGCCACCCACTTCAAACCCCCCTTATTAACAAGTAATTCTAAATTATTTAAAGTAAATTAAAACCACTTACCTGAACTGCGGCGTCCCTGAGCTGCCCTCCTCCTCTTCCTTGCCTTGAGCAGTTTCCTCAAGGACTATCCAGACCACGAGGAAGCGGAGGGCAGCCCGGAGATGTCGCCGTTCAGGTAAGTGGTTTTAATTTACTTTGTCATTTAGAATTACTTGTTAATATAAGGGGGGGTAAAGATTTGGGTTGGCCAACTCCTCCGCTCCACTGCGGAGTGCGCAGAGATTTGCCTTCTCCGTGGAGGAGGCAAATCTGTGCACACTCTGCGAGCGGGGATCTCCGCCCAGGCTTATTCTGAATGCGCTGTTCCACTCTGTTCAGGAATCTCTCCCTGTCGTACCAGTGAGAAGACACCAAACACAAGAAATTGTTGTACAATCGTCAGATTTGATGGAGGAATGACAGCCTCTCCTTCCAACATGGACTCTGCGCATGGGCGTCCACAGGGGGGGGGGCAAGGAGGGGCGCTTGCCCCGCCCTGGAGCTTCCCTCCTTGCCCCCCCGCCAGGGCCGGCTCTAGGGCGGTGCGACCCGTGCTGGTTTCCTTGAGGCGCCGTGTTTACAGCTTAATTATGATTTTAAAAGCACCTGCTGCCCGTTCCTTTCCCCCTGCAATTAACAGGCCTCACAAAAATGTCAAGATAAGTCCTGTGATTAATGTTCTTCCTGGCCAGAGATCAGAGTTTTGTGTAGTTGAGGTTTTTGACTTATGTGAAGGTTGTACAGAGGGTTAATGTGCCTACTGCAAAGAACCTGTTCCAAGTAGATTACAGAGTGCATTTAATGTAAATAGATCAGCAGGTTACTGCTTTTAAAAGAGCCATCCTTTTGTTACTTGCAATTTCTAACTTAAAGTCCTAATATAGAATAGTGAGGTATTAACCTTCATCATAGAAGTGCAAACACTCTGCTAAGTACAGAACATTGATTAATGTTGCAAAAAGGGTTCATTTCGGTATAAATGGATTCTTATTATTAAAGAAAACTCCTAACTATGCTGTTTCTTTTTCGCCTCTGAGTTTGTGCTTCTCCACACCAAGCACTCCTAAACTATACTGCCTACCAGTATGGAATACATGACACACTTTTAGTCCCTTGGCTTATGTAACATTTCCTATACACTGATTTACACAAGTATGATTGATTGTCTGTGTAATGTGTATGTGATGCAAAGTGCTGTGACATACTTTAATGGTATGAGTAGCGCTATAAAACAAATTCAATGCATCTGAGAGAGAGTGGTTATGGAGACTTGGTCACTGTTAAAGGGTGCTAGTGAGAAAATCTGTGGTGGAGGTGGTCATTGGGGGCGCCAACTAACATTGTCACACTGGGTGCCACCAGCGCTAAAGCTGGCCCTGCCCCCTTGGGACTCCCATGCCACTATGCATTACGCATGGTTCTCCAGCCACTGTTCCTCTCCAGCTCACACTCTCTGGTCTAGTCAGAAGCTCCTCTGCGTCCCAGGGCTCAGTAGGACAAGACGCGGGCTTCATTTTCCTGCACCGTCCCTTTGGCACTCTCTTCTAGGTGAACTCCTGTGCATCTCATCGCATGTGACATCTAGAAAACACCTGGAGACTCTGCTCTTTTCTAGATCCTTCTGAGTATCCTCAGCCCCCCCCACCACCACCCCTTCCATCTTATAATCTAGTCAGAAGCGCCAGGAGACCTCAGACTAGATAGCGCGCTCTGACACAATAACAAGATTGAGGCAAAGGCTTTTCAAATAATTATTGGATTATAGTGATGGACTGCCGAGAACAGTTGCTGTTAAGTAAATTACTAAGCAGAAAGAATAGACACATTTGAATAAAAGAGTATATTTTAACGTAGGCACCGCTCTGACATAAATGGTGGACATCGATGGATGATTTGTGATTTAATAATTTGCATTTATCAAGAAAGATAACACAAACAGAAAACGAATGGAAATTAAGTGTTAGGCATAAGTCAGTACAGAAGGGGATATCCAGATGGGCTGGAAAGCGTGGATGCTAAGAAGAGAGGGGCTGAGTCCATGTGCAGTCACCGCTGTAGTCCAGAGCAGGGAGGAGGCGCAATGAGCAGGCATATATAAGATGTATACATGAGTAGAAATGATCATACAGCCCTTCTGAGTCTTTCTCATTGAGGGGAAGAGCAACTCGTTCTGGGCACTTGCCTGCATTGCCGCAATGTTACAGATTTCTCATGCAAATCAGGGATGTATTCTTTAAAAATAATTTTTTAGTCCCTTAACGCTTTCTTCCGCCCAATGGTATGGATAGCCAAAGAGCAGAAAGTTTACATCCATGTGACTGATAGGCAGGGCAACTGGAATTATGCAATTGTGCGGAGATTTTTGCATAATTGTATATTTGCTGCATTTGTTGCATAATCCAACATTTGCCGCATAATCTGCAGAGTTTAAGAAAAAAATTGTTTCTAGCTCAAACGGTTCAAAAGTTATTAAAAACGCAGCAACACATGTTGCCGGGCAGTTGAAAGTCCTTTGCAAAGGTCGACTGATCAACTTTCTGTAGCTTGATGCTATATTTGGGTGTTTAACTAGTGCTAATGAGGTGCAACTAATGCCCATACAGTGTTAACAAGTTTAAAAATGACAAAATGAAGTTATACTGTCACAAAATGTGCCACATAATTTGCTTTTTCTTGACTCATAATTCACTCAACCCTTCTGCTTTATGTGACCCTCCCTGCCTCATAATTACAGTGGCTCTGCTGTTAGGGTATCCTTGCGGAGTGCCTCATATTCTACTCGCAGCGTAGAATGTGATTGGTGGAGTAAGGCTGGACCTGCCTTACCCGTGTGCTCTAGACTAAGATGCTGTGGATGTGCTTGTGTGGTGAATGTGGCCTCAGGATGTGGTATTGGGTTCCCAAGGCCTACATGCTCCGAAGATAACCCACTTACACCGAAAGAACTGTTGGCAAAGAAACTGAAAAATGCAAAGAACAAGTTTATTAAATCCCCATGGGGTGGTGGTACATTCCTACAGCACCCTTCGGTAATGCAAGAAGTATCACACCGAACATCGGTGCGACTTACTCTTTTATACAGTTTACAGGTAATAAAACAATGGGCGGCACAAAGTTACAAGCGTTATGTACATATAAGGTCATCTTTGGAACACCGCCAGCTCATTGGAGGGGCTACAACTCCGCTGGTCAGTTTAGGCGGCACATTCCAGAGGGACGACTGGTCAATGGGGACTGCGCATGTACAGGCTTGACCAGTACTAAAAATAGCCTGTTGCTGGGCAAACTCAAGTGGTCAATGGCACGGACAACGGACTAAAGGCCATGCTGGCCACGAGGCCGCTTATGATCTAAGATGGCCGTCGTAACACACAAAATGGCGTTTCCGAGTATGGCCAATTTAAACGGAAAACGTGTAGCTACAGCTAGCGCTAACTCGGCCATCGTCAAATTACGACAGACGACCCTTTTAGCGTTCAGCTGAAGCTACCTCATAGTGAACATAATCTGGGTGTTCATCTTCGATATCGATCAACATTATTTGGGTTACTTCTTTATGAAGCATCATTTTGTCGTGAGCAAGAGCTCGTCTTGATGGTATACAAGCCGATAGGCACATAGAACACAAAGCTGGACCACATTGAATGCATAAGCATACGCCAAACAGTATCCCCACAATAATACATAGAATCGTTAGCAATTTCCAACCCCAAGTGGTAAGCATTGACCAGAACCACCCTGAAAGAGTCCAAGTTCCATTATCCGGATGTATTTCCGCAGCTATCTTATGCAGTTTCGAAATGGCATCATAAACAGACGGTGAATTGTCAGGTACATAAACACAACAGCTGCTTCCGATGATTCTACATGCCCCCCCACGATCAGCTAGAACTACGTCTAGAACCATCCTGTTCTGTAGCATGACAATCCTAGAAATCTGAAGTTCCTCAGTAATGTTCCCCAATGCAATAGCAGTATCATTCGCTACAGCCTCAACTACACGAGTCAGTCGTCGTATCTTCCGAATTGAAATCCACATACTGTTGCAAAGCAGTGTCTGTCTGGTCAATGTCATCTAAGACAACGGCACGTTTAACACGGTTCAGTATGAAATCATGGTACAAAATATAATCATTATGGTACATTGGTGGGGCAATGAATACAGGAGGTAGTACAAAAGATACATAGCAAGTACCTAACCATCCCAACGGAAGCTGATGATAACCCTTCGTTCCGCAAATAAAATACGTATTTCGTGATGCTACAAACGATATGCCATTCGGGCTGTCAAACGTTATTGTGGTATTGCATTCGCTTTTCCCAACCGAGATCATGCCTTTATTGCGTATACACAAATCAGCTTTCGTGGCAATGACATTTATAACATGTGAGCTGGAAACATTAATGTTACGTTGATTGCTGTAAACATGTGGGGCAGATATATTGTCGGGGCGGTACTCCTCCCATTCAAATCGAGTACCCTCAGCTCGTGGATACCCATCCTGGTCGTGATAACATACTTTATTCAAACGGAAAAGCACCCCCCCTTTTGTTGGCCATCTCAAAGTGAAGAGCAGAGTGTACCAGGCATTGCAGGATCCATTATGTGAGAACGGGAGTGGAATGAGTGGAGTGCCCCCTTTCTTCTGGTGCCCAGGCAGCATCCCACACACCCAACAATTAGAGGTATTTGTCATATTATGTGTATTATGCAGGATCTGAATAAAACTATTGTTCAAATAAGTCTGTCGGTGCCGTTCTTCATGGTAAGGCAAGGTGAAGTGAAAATGTTCAGATGGAGCCGGGGTAGTCGGCAGCAAATGTTTTCGTGCAGGCACCACAAGTTCGACTACCCAGGCTATTACTGCTATCACCACAATCGTTAGGACAAAGAGGATGGCACCAAGTATTCGTTTATCCCGTGATGCAGAAGACGCCATAGTTCAATTATAGTTCAAAGTCTTAAAAGTTCAGAAAAGTTCAGAAAGTTCACAAGTTCTCAAATGTACATATGTTTGTATTACACCTAAAAAGGAAAAATCCGGTGCTGAGCTCCGAGGTAGCCGTTGTTTTCTTCTCCGGGGTCAAGACGGGTGTCGCTACTCTTGGCAAAACTGATCCCCCCCCCTTGAGATTCCCGGTTTCCGTTTGACAAACCCCAGAGCGGTAACCAACCAGTCTTGAAAAAAAAAAAAAAAATCTTCCTATCGTCGCCGCAGATTGTAGTGCTCTCGTCCAGAAACAGTGTGGTCCGGGAAGGCTCCCTCAGCTTCAGTCGATGTCACAGCTGGGCTCTTTTCTTTTTCCAAAATGTCCTGGAAGTCGGTCAACACAGCAGGATTCACCAGATCAGGAGAGACACGACGGCAATGTGTTGAGTGAATCCACCGCTTCCTATTGGTCACTGGTACAGCTGTTCGAGTAGCAAGGAGGACCTGCTCAGGGCCTCTCCACCTCGGTTCCAAGCTGTTCGCCCTCTCAAACGACCGGATCATAACATGGTCGCCAGGGCGTAGATCATGGCCTTCTCCAGCAGAATTATCAGGGAGCGCTTCTCGAACCTGTTGATGAATAGAAAGCAAATCATTTGTTAATCGTGCCAAATAATCGTTCATCATTATACAAGGCACATCATGTATCAATCGCGGCTTAGGCACCCCCCAGATATTCATAGGCCTTCCAAACACCACTTCATATGGTGTGAGGCCTGTTCGAGAGTGGGGCACTGATCTAAGAGAGAGTAATGCTAGCGGTAAGGCATCCGGCCATTTCAATGATGTGGACGCCACGATCTTAGCCAATTTTAGTTTCAACGTGGCATTATACCGCTCGACAAGACCTGCCGACTGAGGGTGGAACACAGCATGAAACTTCTGTTGGATCCCTAACCCCTTCAGCACGTATTCCACAATTTTCCCGACAAAATGAGGCCCATTATCGCTCCATAAAAATTTGCAAACTCCAAAGCGAGGAAAATACTCCTTGAGCAACACCTTAGCTGTTGTTAAAGCTGTATTATCTTTCGTGGGGAAGGCTTCAACCCATTTGCTAAAAGCGCACATCACCACTAAGACATATTTAAGGTTATTGCAGCGCTCAAGCTGGATGTAATCCATTTGGAGAACCTCGAATGGTGCAGAAGGTGGAACGAACCCTCCTTTCGGAGTATGGGTCCCCTTAGCAGGATTGTGCTGCAAACATATCAGACAGGTCTGCACTACTCTCTTAGCAGTATTAGCAATCTCGGGATGCTCCCAAACTCGCGTTAACAATCGAGTAATTTATTTATTTATTTATTTAATGGTTTTGTAAAGCGGGTAGTAACTCCGAAGAGCATCCCAGCGCTGATCTGCTTCTCCAGGGGTTTAGCCAACTAGTGGGATTATATTTGCGGGAAAAAGAAGGTCTTTAAGGTCCTTCTGAACTGGAGATAGTTCGGTTCTGTCCTAAGTTTTCGGGGTAACTGGTTCCATCGTTTCGCCGTGTGAACCGAGAAGCGACAGCCACCGGTCTTGGCTTTTCTCACTCTAGGGACTGCAATGAGATTTTCTGCATTGGACCGGAGATCCCTCTCTGCTTTGTATGGGATTAAAATTCCTTTCAGAAGAGGGGGACCGTTGTTGTTGAGTGTTTTGTGGGCCAGACAGAGGGCTTTGAACAGGACCCTTTCTCTGACTGGGAGCCAGTGGAGAGAGTTGAGGGCTGGCCTGGCGGAGGATCTTCCAGGTGTGCCCGTGAGTAGGCGGGCTGCGGCATTTTGGGCTTTCTGCAGTGAGTTCAAGGTGGCTTCAGGGGCTCCCAAGTATATAGCGTTACAGTAGTCTAATCTTGCCAGGATTAGACCCTGGATGAGGAGCCTCCTTGCGGTCTCTGGAAGCAGGGGAAAGATCTTCCTGCAGGCTCTGAGTAGTCCAAAGCATGTCCCTGCGGTTCTCTTTGCCTGGGTTCTAAAACTCATGTCTTTCTCAATCCACACACCAAGGCTCTTGACCTCTTCCTTGGGTGCGGGAGGGTCCCCGAGGCACCTGGGCCAAAGGTGAGATGGTAGAGAGGGCCCATTGTGGCCCATCAGGAGGATTTATTTAATTTTATTGTAATTGCAAGAGCCCCCACGTGCGCTAACCCATGTGTCATCTGGACCATCGCTTGCAAGTAAGCTGCAGGCAATTTCCATTTCTCCATGTCCTTGCTTCTCCAACACCCTTCATCGTCTAGCACCCCATCAGTTGCCCATGCCGCAAGTTCTGATTCAGTGGCTGATTTCTGAATGTCTAATATTTCCGCTCTAGCATCATTCCATCGCTCTGCTTGAGATTTTGTCACGTACATGGGGGAGTCAGCTCGGGACATAGCCGTTTGTCTCGCTATGCTGTCCGCAAAGGCATTTCCCTTTCCCACTTCATCAGTGATCTTTTTATGGGCGCTACATTTTATGATCGCTACTTTCTTTGGACAAAGCAACACATTCAGGAGATCACGCACCAACTCTCCGTGCATAATGTGTACTCCATGAGAAGATAAAAACCCACGCTCTCTCCAAAGTAGACCGAAGTCATGTGCTACTCCGAAGGTGTACCGGCTGTCTGTGTATATGTTCACACATAAGCCAGCACTCAATTCGCAGGCTCTTGTCAGGGCTATCAGCTCCGCTGCTTGAGCCGATTTCTGTGGTATTCTAGCTGTTTCCACCACTGTGTTAAGTGTCGTTATTGCATAGGCTGCGGAAGTTGTGCCATCTGGCAGCCTCAAACACGATCCATCAACCCACAGTTCCCCATCCACATCTGGAAGTGGCATATCCTGTAGGTCAACACGACCCTTTGTCTGTTCCTCGGTCAGGAAAACACAGTCATGATGTTTTTCTTCCTGACCCTCCTCGACCGGATAGGGCAATAAAGTGGCAGGGTTCAGAGTAGCACATCTTTTTAGTGTGATATGTGGCGCCAACAGTGTAAGCTCGTATCCTGTTAACCGTGCACTCGTGAGATATTGGGTCTTTGTTTGGTTTAGCAGGGCATCTACTGCATGAGGAACTAACACCAACAATTTGTGCGATAGCACTATTCCCTCACTCTGCCGTATCGCTACTGCTGTTGCTGCAACTGCTCGGAAACACCCAGGTAACCCTCGCGCTACATGGTCGAGAATAGCAGAAAAGTATGCACATGGCCTCTGCTTGTCCCCGTGTGTCTGCACTAACACTGATAACGCGCACCCATCTTTCTCGTGCACGTACAATGTGAAAATCTTCATATAATCTGGTGTACCTAATACGGGTGCAGAGCAAAGGGCTTGTCTCAGTTGATCAAAAGCATTTTGACATTCATCTGTCCATTCAAGGGGCATTGGTGTAGTTTTGGACAGTAACGCTAACAAAGGCTTGATAATGTGCAAAAACCCCATGATCCACTGTCTACAAAAGGACGTCAACCCTATGAAGGCGCGTACATCTCTCTGTGTGCGGGGGACTGGTGTATCTAAAATCGCCTGAATTCGATCTGATGTCAATGCACGCCCCTCTTTAGACAAAAGATGACCGAGGTAGGTCACCTTGGGTCTACAGTATTGTAGCTTTTTCTTAGAAACCTTGTGATTATTCTGTGCCAAAAAGGAAAGCAACGCAATCGTACTCTCCTCACCTCACATTGCGTGTAAGAATCTGCAGCAAGCAGAAGGTCATCCACATATTGGATCAAAACAACCCCCGATTGCAACTCAAAGGAATCAAGCTGTCTTTTCAAAGCCTGGCTATAGATACTCGGGCTCTCAGTGTAACCTTGAGGAACACGACAAAATCTATACGATTTATTATTTAACGTGAAGCCAAACAAATATCTGCTATCAGGATGGACTGGGATGGAAAAGAACGCATTTTTCAAGTCAATTACACTAAAAGTCGTGGCCGTTGGTGGTACCAATGTGAGCAAGGTCGTAATATCGGACACCACCGGATATTGGGGAATGACAATTTTGTTGATCTCTCTCAAGTCAATAATAAAGCGATAGACTTTGTCGTCCGTATCTCTCTTAAGAATCGGGAGAATAGGGCTGTTACAAACATTATAAGGAACCTCTTCCACCACCCCAGCAGCTATCAAATCCTGGACAATGTGAGTCAGGGCAATTTCACCTTCCTTCGAAATCTTATACTGTGGCACCCGTGGCAAAGAGGCCCCCTCCTTAACAGTAATATGAATAGGTGGAATACGCATCTCCCCCACATCCGTGTCTGAGGTCGCCCATAACGTGTGCGGGAGAGAGGCCAAAGCTGGAATGTCTGATATGGTATAGAACCTGTTCGGGTCAGGGTAATTGTCATTCAGGATAACCCGCACTCCTTCAGGAGCGCACCGTATCGTTGCTCGAAAATATTTAAGCAAATCAAGGCCCAAGATATTATCTGGTGTATAGGGAGATAACAAAAATTGACCAAAACTAAAAAAATTGTCAAGACAGAGTGCAAGGGGTTTGGACAAAGGGCTAGGGGAGGGTGTGCCATCGAACCCAACACATGTTATCATTTCGCCAGACAGGGGAGCCCTCGGAACCAATTTCTTTGACAAAGCGGTACGAGTAGCTCCGGTGTCGACTAGGAATTGATCAGTAGAACCCAAAATGCCCGCTGTTACATATGGACCTTCCTGATCTACCGGCACTTCAATTGGTTCCGCACCCCATCCTACGCAGTCCTATGCATGCACATAATCCTGATGCTCCACATTCTCACCCTCTGAAATCTGATATTGGTTCCGTCTATCAAAAGTATTTCGTTCATCCTGGCCACGGCCCCCTTGCTCAGCCCTTCCACGATCACCTCCGCCACCTCTCGCCCCCGTATAACCGCCCCGCGACCTACCACCTCCTCGACCACGCTGGCTACGTTGTTCCCGAAGTACCGGACAATCCTCAGCCCAATGACCAAACTCTTTACAATAAGCACATTGATCCTCCGCAATATCCATACGACCATACGACGTATTTCCTCCACCTCGTCTACCCCTGTCATTCCCTCTACCCTGTGTTCCACGAACCTGTGCCAACATCACCTTCGTTTTCAATTCTTTCGCTTTTTTATCAACACTTTCTTTAGCCTCCAACTCTTGCCGCGCATAATACTGAGCCATGGTCAACAAAGACGCAGGGGTCGCCGTGGCCCAGGAACTTTCACTCGATTTCAATCGTTTTGCAATCTCCGGCAGGAGATTAGCCACATACTTATCTACAAACAAATGCCGACCTGTATCGTCTGTTAAAGATTGACCACTGTAATCGTGAAACGCCTCTTCAAAGCGTGTAAAGAAGTCTGAAACTGTTTCATCTGGCTTTTGTTTACACGAAGCTAACATGGTCCAATCTATCTTTTTAGAAGGTATGAGCGTTTTTAATTTAACCAAAATAGCCGTTGGGAGGTCTAAAATCAACTGGCAAGGCTTGCATGCCGGTTTCCTCTCTAAGTCAGCTTGATTTATCTCTTTCCATGTACCCCCAAGTATTGTCTCATCATTATTTTTACGAATTTGTCTCCACATGTCAGGCGGAAGTATTAACCCAGAAAACAAATCTATGTCAACAAGAGTCATCACACAAGACGAAATAGCCCCTTCCACCCCTTCATAGAATGCTGCCGGATTTTTACGAAGGTCAGGTAAAGAATTTTTCAACGCCATAACATCCGCTCTATTCCAAGGCGTATACACCCAATTCTATACAAAATACCCCTTCGCATCCTTTGACCTTTTATCATCATCTGTACCTTCCCCCTTCGGTGGAACATACAAAGGTGCAGCTTCACGCATAGGCATAACATGCATTGCAAAACTCTTATCTGAACCCCGGAGAGAACACTCCTTAGATTGCCCGTCAGATTCCGGCCCGGACTCCTTAATCCTTTTCCGCTCGTCCCGCAATCTGATAGCCTCATCTCGCAGCTGGATCAGTTGATTGTAAAAGGTATCGACATCTGCAAGAACAAACACACCTGTATCTAGATTCTCACGATGAACTGACACAGCCTTAGGTTCTAGCGTATCTGAAATTTTACGATATGAGGTAACGACTTCATCTGCCAAAGTAGCCATAAAATACAGTAACTCCTGGTCTGTCCAAGTACCCCTTTCAGAAATAACCTCAGCCTGAGAAACATACTTCGTGTTCACTCTACGGGCCCAACTACGTAAATGTGCGGATCTCTCCGCCGAAAACCTGAGACCAGATACACCCTTCTTTCCCGACTTATCCTGTCCGTCCTCATCCGATTCTGCAAGTGGAGCCGTAGGCGAAACGTATGGAGGCGGTGATCGATCTAGTAATGAAAAATCATCAATTTCATTATTAAGGACAGGATAAAGCGGTCGACGAATAGGGAATTGACCAGTCGTTTGCAATTTACGTTCCCGTTCCTCCCTCTCTTTCTTTTCCTGCTCCTCTTTTTCCTCAAGCTGTAAAGCCTTATCCCGAGCAGCCTTGCGCTGCTCTTTGTCCGCCAAGGCAACTTCACGCTTCATTCGCTCACGCACCGCTTTCTCCCACATTCGTACACAATCAAACATGTTCTGTCTAGACCTTCGTTGAAACAAACATTGCTCCACAAACTGTACTTTTCGTAAATCGAACGACCCATGTAGAGGCCATTGCAATTCAGGATCGGACTTGGTGTACTTATTCCATAATTTACTGTACATTATAGGTGGAAGGCCATGCTTTATATACATGTCCCTATTTGGTGTTCCCTCTGGGGGAGCCGGCTGTGCTTCCGCTAACCTAATTGTGGTACCATTTCCAAGACAGCACATCCCTCGGAGTGTGCTTAAAACAGGCATGTTCAAAAGGGTACCACGAAAGCGCGATACCGTAGAAAAATGGCACTTACAGTACTTCACACAAACGTGCCGCTCGAAGGAAAAAAAACTAAATTAGAGAAACATCTCTACATGCCTGCCTATGTGAAGTGCACTACACATATATTTTTTCAAAGATCACAAATTCACAAATGTTAGCTAACTCAAATCAAAATCATAGGTCATAGGACTTCGGCAAGTGTCCGAGGACTACCTTACCGATCACAAATCATAGAACTTCAGTAAGCGTCCGCAGACTACCTTACCGATCACAAATCTTACCCAAAGCCTCAAAGGTCCAGTTTCCAACTGCCAAGGTCTTGTAATCGAATCAGCCAAACAGCACTTTATCCAGCAACACAAACGATCGAGGACTCAGTCGGAGACCGGCGCCACCTGGAAGGTCAGATCAGAAGGAAAGGAAAAAACACCGTGGGTGCCAAGACTCGGGTCACTCAGTGGCAGCGCGCGTCCATGGCGAGTATCCAGACCTTCGTCACGACCTCTCCTTCGGGCATCCGAGTCGCCGATGAGTCCCACCAGAGTCGCCAATTTGTGGTATTGGGTTCCCAAGGCCTACATGCTCCGAAGATAACCCACTTACACCGAAAGAACTGTTGGCACGGAAACTGAAAAATGCAAAGAACAAGTTTATTAAAACCCCATGGGGTGGTGGTACATTCCTACAGCACCCTTCGGTAATGCAAGAAGTATCACACCGAACATCGGTGCGACTTACTCTTTTATACAGTTTACAGGTAATAAAACAATGGGCGGCACAAAGTTACAAGCGTTATGTACATATAAGGTCATCTTTGGAACACCGCCAGCTCATTGGAGGGGCTACAACTCCGCTGGTCAGTTTAGGCGGCACATTCCAGAGGGACGACTGGTCAATGGGGACTGCGCATGTACAGGCTTGACCAGTACTAAAAATAGCCTGTTGCTGGGCAAACTCAAGTGGTCAATGGCACGGACAACGGACTAAAGGCCATGCTGGCCACGAGGCCGCTTATGATCTAAGATGGCCGTCGTAACACACAAAATGGCGTTTCCGAGTATGGCCAATTTAAACGGAAAACGTGTAGCTACAGCTAGCGCTAACTCGGCCATCGTCAAATTACGACAAGGAAGTTCAGACCTCTGTGAGGACCGTAGACAGACAAAGTGAGGAAAGCATCTGGCTGCCGACGGCAGAGCCACTTTTTGCAGCTACCTCTCACCACTGGCGGGCCCCAAAACGAGGGCAGTGCCTCATGCACACTTAAGGGTCTCCCAACCTGTGCACTAGAGTCTGAGCCCGCGCTGTAGTCAAAATGAGACCGTCATAGAGAGAAAACAGTAAAACCCGGGGAGTCATGCAATGACACAAAAATGAGTATGAAAAAATAACACAAACTCAGCGTAGCAGGTGCTCCTGAGTAGAGTGGGAAGATATTTCCGTAGCATCCTGCCAAAAATATGTCTGCATTCCTCACCTGCACTAAGTTACTATCTGGTGACGTCGGAAACAAGGGGTTAGTGGGGCAGCAATGACCAAGCAGTTTGAACTTCCACTCTGACCTAATGTTAGAATTGCCATACGTGCTCCAAGACTGCTTGAGCTTGATAAAGGTAACCAAGTTAAGTAACACCAGTACAAGGGGTAAATGTAAGTAGTGAGGTATATAGTAAAAATGGTTGTAGAAACATCTGTTTCATTTTCATGTATCATCCCCTTCCCTAATTACCAAAAATACAGTACAAAAGGTCGAGAATCCATAATTAGGTACTTTGTAACGCGACAAAAAAGGCCATCCATCCATCCATCCTTTTTCAACTTTGGGCGAATCTCTTTTTCTGTCCATCTGTTCTTAATCACAGTACAGCATTGTAAATGGCCATAACACGTGTTTTTATTTTTATATACATTTGACACAGGCAGCCAACTAAATAGCCAGTAGGTGCTTAGAAGAATGTAAGGTCCAAATGTAGTGGTTGTGAGATTTGCATAATTGAGGACCCCTATTCTGAGATCTTTCGCATACATAGACCTTCTAGGCAAGGGGCACCACAAGTTGTAACTAACACCCCAAACCTCAGGACAGGAAGATTTCCAGGATAGCACAGGTACTGGTCCAGTACCCGAAGTAAAGAGCAGCACAATGGACTACTTATTAAAACTACGTCGGTGCCCTGAGGATAGGAAATGTTGTGCCTTGATCCCAGTTAGAAATCTCTGGCAAGCTAGTCGGTTTGTAGCACTTAATATTCAGCTTGTTCCTTCACCACTTAAAATGGCCTGGTTGGGAAATATGCGCTCCTCAGGGGCTTCCCTGCTTCCACTGGCCCCTCTGCTGCCTTCTGCCTGTCGAATCTAACATTAAGTTAACCTAGAAGCACAGCAGGTGCTTCAAGTACCTCAGGTCTGTTAGGGAACCAATCAGATGTTCCAGGGTCAGCGTCGAGCACAACAACCAATTCCCAGTGTAGCTGGAAACAGAGGAACCAGCTGATCACAACATGTAAAATGGCTGTTGCATACTGGAGCGCTGGTGGTTGCCGGGTCGAGGAGGGGCTAGCTTTGCAGGAAGAGGGTGTGTGTGCACACAGTCCATATCATCCTTGTGGAAGGAAACCATCCTTTTTCTCTGGGAGAAACTTAAGAGGACAATAGCTACATAACGTAAAACAGATTTAAAAAAAAAAAATCATTTTGTCCGACAAAACATATTACTACGCAAGACAGTGAGGTACATGGGGGTGGTCAGAGTAGCAATCATTAAGGAATTCTTCCGCGCTGGATTGACTGGTGACATAGTAAGTATCAATAGGGCACATTATGAGAGGACCAGCATGGTGTCTGTCAGTCACTGCCTTAGTTTGCTGCTCATCTTTTTATTCACTCTCAGGTGTGCATTGATGGGAGATTTATATATTTATAGTGTTTTGGCATGTGTTGCTTGCATCAGGAATTGCCTTTTTTAAAGGTGTAAATTGTACTTCCAGGTTTCTGCGGCAGTTGTCTGCCTCTCTGTCCTTTGTTGTTCTCAAGACACCGCTGGTTTCTACGGTGGCTGCTGTTTGTTCGCGATGGGTCAGGTTCTTGGCTCTAGTGAAAAGCGCCCTTCGGCAGCTTTGTAGTGCTAAGAAGTGTACGTTTCTTCAGTTTACACCAGGCTCCTCGCGGAGTGTCTGCCTCTTTCTCTGGTGTTTTTCTCCTCAGGCTGCTCCCTGCCCCTTCTCACCTCTCTGAGAGCCAGTGCCCCCTTTGACCCTCTACCTGCCGCCCACCCTCTCCCTGTTCACACCTTGGTGCTTTCACACTGAACTTCACCTCCAGCTCGCATTTTCAGAGAGGGCCCCGGGCACCCTATCACCGACATGAGGAGGAGGAAGAGAGAGGGGTGACAGAGGAAGATGTTGTGGGTAAAAGAAGTCCAGAAGTCAGGAATATATTCAAGTTGCTTTATACAAGATAGTTACAAGTCCAGATGTTAAGATGGTAATAAAGTACCCCACCAGGAGTGACCTCCCTGTCACTCAGCCTGCCTGTACCAACTGCCAGTAAACTACAGGCAAAGCCCCCAACATTCTATGATGTCACCAGGTATTTTCACAGTGACATCATGTGAGCCACAGGGAGACAAAGATCACATACAACATATCTCCTTTCTTTAGGGAAGTAACAAAAGATAAATAAGAGAAAGCAACACCAACATAAACGAACGGAAATCAACGTCAAAGTAGAGCATGCACAGTCAAAACATAACTTCCATATGACGAAAGAAAGTAATAACATACATATTCAAATCATTTGAACATATGCAAATAGATGACACGTACACCATCCCCATTCCTCATAAAGGGAGGCAAAAAAAATAAGCGTAACACATGTGTAGCACAAGAAAACCTGACGTCTCGGGCTCCCTAATGCAGCATAGATCCCCCTTATACAACATAGATCCAATTAACGACAAAGATAACAGGAGCCGCAGAGTTAACAGCGAACCAGCACTGAAGAACTATAAATAGATTGAATCATCACAGGAAGGAAGAAACATGTGTGAAGAAATTATACGCTGATCCCACAAGAATACAATACCAAGGGATACACTCACCCTAATACTTAAATAATCAAATGAACTGGGACACACTCACTAGTGCACGTTACAGGATATCCCTCACCCAAATACTCAAACGATGCAAATGAACTGGGACACACATAAGTGCTCATTACAGGATTTACCTCACCTAAATATTTAAATAATCAATAATGAACTGGGACACACTCTCACGTGCACATTACAGGATTTACCTCACCCAAATATTTGAATAATCCATAATGAACTGGGACACACTCTCACGTGCACATTACAGGATTTCCCATACCCAAATACTCAAATAATGCAAATGAACTGGGACACACATAAGTGCACATTACAGGATTAACCCCACCCAAATATTTAAATAATCAATAATAAAGACACACTCTCACGTGCACATTACTCAAGAAATACAGGCTAGCACAGAAACTAGTGTAACATGTCAACAACTCATGTGCACATACTTAAAATGCACGAATATCAACACTTGAATAACTTCTGTTGTATGTGATCTTTGTCTCACAGTGACATCATGTGAGCCACAGGGAGACAAAGATCACATACAACATAAGACTTGGTGGGGTCGGGGAGACGGATACGGTGGGGGGTGAGAGTCAACGAAGAGAGGGGAGAGAAAGAGAGAGAGAAGCAGTGGGGAAAGAGAGACCAAGAAGTAGGTAGGAAGGAAGATGAGAGAGCAAGTGGAGAGGGAGTGGGGGGTCTGGGTGAGGGAGAGCAGCTTCAGAGAAGTGAGACCTGTGTCCTAACTCCGCCAGTGAAGACAGCGGGTCCAAAGGAGAAAGAACCAGGCCAGACAGAGTAGGTCCAGGCAGTGTGCACAAAGGCAGGCTCGGTGGGTCCGGAAGAGGGACAGGGCAGGCAGAACAGCTCCAGAGAAGGGCGATCAGAACCGGACCAGGGAGAGAAGATCCGGACCAGCAGATCCTCCCTGAGAAGGGAGACGGCGCGATACACAATCAGAGTGTAGTGTTCACTTTTTGGGGTGCCAGGGGTAACTTTAGGGTTCAGGGTGGGTGTGGGTTTTAAGGTGCCAGGGAGTAATCTTAAGGTTCACGGGTTAAGGATTGGGGTGCCAGGGGGATTTTTTTAGGGTTCAGGGTAGGTATGGGTTTTGGTGTACCAGTTGGGTAATTTTAGGGTTCATGGCAGGTACTGGTTTTGGGGTACAAGGGGGGAAATTTTAGGGTTCAGGGCGGGTATGGGTTTTGGGGTGACGGGGACAATTTTAGGGGTTAGGGTAGGTATGGGTGTCAGGCGGGGTAATTTTAGGGTTCAGGGCGGGTATGGGTTTTGGGGGGCAGAGGTAATTTTAGGGTTCAGGGTGGGTATGGGTTTTGGGGTGCTAGGGTGTAATTTTAGGGTTCAGGGTGTGTGTGGGATTTGGGGTGCAATTTTAGGGTTCAGGGAGGGTATGAGGTTTTGGGGGGTGGGGTAATTTCAGGGTTCAGGGTGGGTATGGGTTTTGGGGTGCTAGGGGGTAATTTTAGGGACCAGGGCAGGTATGGATTTTGGGGTGCTACAAAAGAAAGAGATGGCTGTGGCACAACAACCCTATGGTATGAGATCATATGCGGCCTGCTTCCTGCTCCCCATGGTTCCTCCTGCGCCCCAGTGTTTCTTGTGCCCAACTTGGCACACATCATGTCGGAGGATGGTGATGACGTTAACATTTTGCCCCCCCCCCCCCCCCCCCCTGGAAAAATGTCTGCGGATGCCCATGACTCTGCGCTCACATCTGTTTGGACTTGGCAACATTGGTGACTGTAAACCAGGACTCGGACAGGAAAAGATTTGTTTGAACGGGTAAAATCTGTAATGTGCCATTCCTTTAACGTCACAGTACCTTCAGTACTTTGAATAGTTTATTTTAAAAAGAAAATGTTGCTTTTTATGATCCGGCTTCAAAACGTTTTGATTTTATTGAAATTATATTTATATAACATATTTACTTATTGAACACTTCCGCCTGCCCTCGACACCCATTCGTCTGTTGTTTTGTCATCACGTGTTTCTCCCGTCTATTACTGCTTACATCACAGGACAGTGGACCAGCCTGGTTCAGCCGTTGGCTAACTTCACTTGAAGTGATGGGATTCTCCTAGCCACTAGAGAATTTCAGCCAACACAGTACATAGGGAATACTATTGCCCTTTATAAAGCCAAATATAATTTTAGATTTTTAGGATAAAGAAATGTATTAGCTATTTTCTTGATTGATGCAAGGGTACGCCTTACATCAAACCTTTACATTATGTTCTGGAAATATTCCAAAACGCTGTCTCTTGATAGCTCTCAATCATGCCATAAATGTTCTTTTTTGTAGCATAATTTTCATATTTTCTAGCATCAACTTAAATTAAAAAAAAAACGTTATATCTCAAACCGGTTTCTCCCCCAGCCTTTTGTGGTTCGAGACTGGTAAAACCTTGGTGTGCCTTAGGACAAATCTGTGTGTTTTTTGATCATGCAGTGTCATCTGGTGGTTTATTTGATAAATGCAAGGTTGGTCTATGTATTTTAACATCCATTTACTGATTTATTCATTTAAAACCCTTCTCCTTAATTTGTTAACTTTTTGATGCTTGTTCATGATCTTCATGGTTGTGTCCCTGTAACCTGAACAGGAGGTAAGCCTTATTTACTTATTTGTTTGGAGTTTTATATTGCAAGAACTAGATCCAAAGGTATCAGAGCGCTTTACACGAGTACCAGTTGCGTTACAGACAGACACATTCATTTGACCCTGGAGTCCACTTTTTCCAAGGTACAAGAAATAGATGTGTGTGTCCTTCAGGGCTCTTCTCACGTCACAGACAGTAGGTTCAGTACTTTTCTGATTTCTCCACAGGTAGAGTAGTGTTTTGAGGAGTGGCCGGGGGGGGGGGGGGGGGTGTCTCACACCGGCTTATGGATGGGAGAACCAGGCTTTGCTACAAAAGGGGGTAGGGTCATCCTTGGGAACTCTAGCCCCATTAATTAGGTAGGGGTCAGGATTCACTTCCACCCACAAGCTGACTCCAAGGGACATTTGGCTAACCTCCTGTTCAAAGCTACAGGGTCACAAGAGTAAAACATGCTAGGATGCAGAAGAAATGGTTACTTCCTTATAACCCTGGTTCAGTATCTTGAGTATCTTCATTGAAGTCATAAACATTAGAATAATTTCCCGCTGTATACAGGGACCCAGAAACACTCATATGCAACATACCAGAAAGCGACAAAAGTTCAGCATGATGAAAGCAGTGAATCATCTCTAAAAAGTCTACCCAGGCAAAAGTTTCCACACTCTTCAAAGATACACTGCCGTAGTTGAAAACACAGTGCAAATCATCCAAACAGGCAGCTGTAGTAGCTAACCCCGCTATTCAGCAGTCCAGCGCTTTTAGTCGCAAAGTGATTGTTGCACACCTCCATGAGCCAGCAGTCAGCCACACATAACGCGGAAAATCATTATAATAAAGGAGAGGCAACATCAAATCAATGAACATATCGTATTTAGTTCCATGATCTCCAGAACTTGAGAAATACGTTCATATCAATGAAAAGAAGAAAATCTATATTTGAATACATGATTAATTTTTCAACATGATAATTCTTCCTAATACACAGAACAGCCAAAACATGTGCTTCCTACATAAACTCAAGTTTTTCAGGGCTGTAAAATGAAAATGTAACAAAATCAAACAATACAATATTAAAAAATATGTACATTTAAAAAATGAAGTTCTACTACATGCTTTATTGAAGATCCGCTAACCCTGCAAAGTTAGACCTTTTGTTATAATTAAATATATACTATTAGGTTTCTGCATTTATTTTGCGATTCCAGGAATTTTGTTAACATTTTTAAACAGGACTTTAAAAATAAATGCTCAGTGAAGAGGATGTGAGTTTTAGTTGCAAAAAAACATTTTGGAACAGAAGCTTCCTGTCAACCCCATTTTAGCATACCGTGCGTTGACTTGGATTTTTCCAAGTTTGTATACTTGGTGCAGATTTATCATCATTTGGCGCAGCACAATGCACAAAGACAATCTGCTGCGCTATAGAGGGCAGGAATGGGCCACATCTATCAAAAGATCGCACATTCCTGCTCTCTCTCTGTGCTGGAACACTTGGTGTTGCCTATCGCCAACACAGGCTGCCTTGCATCATAGTGCATGGTGTCTCCATTTCAGCCAGGATTGTTTTTGTGCAGGAAGGGACACCTTAGAGGAGTTTACCTCTTTGTAAGTGTGGTGCCTATTATCGGGAAGACATAAATTCTTTTATCCATTTTCAGGTTTAGCAGTCTTGGTAAAACTGGGAATCCACCAACAAGATTGGCTGGATACGTTAGTCCTACATCCCACCCATGAAACACCTTCCTGGCTCAGAGTAACAAAAGGCAATGGCCTTGTGTTACTCTGGATTTACCAAGCCACGCAGGGCCTTGCTGTCTGTAAATGACAGTGAGCTGCCACGCCATACTTTAGCAATACATTTGGGACAGTGGCCTCAAATTCGGCACCAGCTTCATATTACACCCATACCACTCTCTTTCTAAATGTGCTTGTAATACTTATTATTTGTGTGATGTTTAGATTTTCCATAACCCCTATGACTTCAGTGACATAACATTGATGGCAGCACCCCCACTACTAAAATCTTTGCAGCACCACTATTTATGTCCAATTTTTGTTCTCTTTGATCACATGTATTAATGTAAAGTGGTAGGATGGTCCCACAGGATGAAAGGGTGTATCAAAGAAGAATGAATTGGTGCTGATGAGAAACCTCCTGCTACAACTTTCCCCAGTTTATTGCAAGACCAAAAGGTCAATCATTCGAAATTGTCTGTGTATCTAAAAATGACCTCAAGGATGACCTTCAGGCCTGGTTGGTGAACACTGAGGGAGGGGATGTGTGGGAAAGGCTTTTACTCAGTTTGTGGGGTGCCTCCTCAACTCTTCCCAGCACGGTAGCATTTTGAGGACTCTTGACCTGCACTGCTGTCAGTCCAGCCCCATTTTGTGCTTAGACCATATCCCCAAAAATGTACCTTTTACCAGCAATTAAATTGAATTGGCTGTAAATGAATGTTGATTCACAACTCAAGGGAAGTGTCCCTCAAGGATGCCTGCTGCCTTCTCACAGATCCAGTTTAGCTTGCTCCTGCAGCTCTCGGAGTTCAGACTCCCTCTCTTTGCAGTGCCACAGCTGGTTTCCTCAGGAGCACTGTGGACGCTGAACCTGCCGAAAGAATTAGTGAAGAATCTAGATAATTGTTCGGCAGAAAACCAAGTCATCCTTACTATAATTGCATTTGTATAGTGCTTGCTAGCTCTGATGAGGCCTTGAGGCGCTTTATAGCAGGTAGTAGGCTTCTCCAGTGCCCACGTTTAGTGGTTAACTCAGTGGTTATAAGTTATTGTTGGTTATTGGGATTAGCCATGTGCTGTCAAAGAAATTTTCACATATTTAGTCCCTTTTTTGTGGTAAATTAAATTAATAGATGTTAAGTGTGGTCATTTGTGCAGGTTCATGCAGATATTTAGTGCAGTGAATTTATAGGCTAGAGGAGATTAGTTATGGTTAGGTTGCAGAGATATAAGCTTAAAGAAGGGTATGTTGTTATTTACGAGGGGAGGTGTGAGCTATTGGCCAAAATACAGAATAAAGCAGACAGACAAGCGACTTAGGGTAGAAGAGGTCAGAGAGAGTAAGGCAAGCAGAGGAGATATTGTGTTGAATGAGTAAAAAGAAACCAAAAGGGCAACAATGGGAGAAGGCGGCATGCGCAGTGGCCATTCACTTTTTTAAAGGCAAGGATACTGCCTGCTGCTGAGCCAGTCTTCCCCATGAGCAAGGAAGGGAGTGAAAGAGCAAACAAGGCTGGAAACCTCAGTAGAAACTACTCCATCTCTAAAGGCCATAATTCCACCTACTCTTGCTAAGCTGAGGGAAACATGAATTCTGAGTTGGAGTTTATGCCCCAAACCTCCCTCATGCTCATAGTGGTGTATAAGCTGTAGTTGTCCCTGTGTGGGCAGAAATATTGAAAGTGGATCTGCTCAATTAGTTTAATGCACAATAAGTTGAGTATTAAACTTTTACTTATGAGGCTCTCTTAAACTAAGGCATTGTAGGTGAAGGGGTAACAACTCAAACGTGTATGAGTAGTAGGTTTTGAGAACAACTTTCAAATTTTCTCCTGAATGTCCATGTGTTGAAATCCTAAACCACTGCCCACTCACATCAATAGTGGTTCATACCAGTTCTAATGTCAATGTCAGTGTGCTCAGAAATGGATCTATTTGATTTATTATTGTGAGTTGATGAATAAAACAGACGTCTGGGCATTCAGCTGACATCCGTTGTATTATACTTTGATGGTTGAAGCATGTGGAAAAGAGGTTAATGGCTTTACAGTGTCTTTTATTCTCAGTTAGTTTTTTTATTATAAATGTTTGCCATAAGTCAATCAGTACATTTGTAGATGTGAGTGCATCTCAGTGTTGTACCTACAATTCCAATTGTTTACGCATCTCCCTGGCCTAAATATGTAAGGACAGTGCACTTAAAACTTTTAAACCTACACTGTCTTTAATCCTGGCAGATCACTGCATTCTGCTTATTATGGCAGATGTGAGGGTGTGAAGGTCTACAACATTTAAAATGGAGGAAGTCAACAAAAAGTTAAGATACTGTTCCAGCTGTACACCTTTCTTGTAGAAGCTATTGTTTACAAGATTCAAAGTGAGTGGATGAATTCATGAGGCCCAACTTTACAAGAGAGAGAAGCTCACACTTGTGAGCATGGGGATTTTCCATATGGTTGATGGTACACAGAGACGGAGTAGAAAAGGAGAAAGCGGTGGGGTCATGGCTCGTAGAAAGTAGAACAGTGTCCCTAATGTGGGAGATGGTTGGGTAAATAGGGACTTCTCGATGGCTTCGCACATTGTTTCCAGGTGTGAATAATTAATAAGAATGATGTGGGCTTGGACTCTGCGGATCAGCGTTTTTCTTGAAGCCATGTCCCAGCCACAAGAAAGATTCAGAGAGGTAGGGATGTTTCTTCATGGATCACCTCTCCACCCCACCCCTCTTTTGCATTAAGGGAGCATTTTACAATGTTCAGAATGCAGGTCTGCTACCACCTCTTTGGATTCTGGGCACTTAATATTGAGAAACGTCTCTAGGCACCCTAACTGCAGATGTGAGAGGCAATCAGCAACCTGGCTCATTGGTTTAGATGTTTCACTGCATCTTCTCCAAAGAGCTTTGGGCTACGTGCCCTACCCAACAGTGTGCATATTTGTTACCCTGTTGCAGTCCTGGCTGAGTAGGAAAGATGCCGTCCTTCCTCCAGCAGACAAGTCGATTTGTGAGCCGGATGTCGATATACAGATTAAACCTGCTGGTGCAGGGTGAACTAGGATGTCACCCCAGCCTAGTGGATGTCTTGATCTGAATAAAGGTTAAACAAGGAATTTTACAAATAAATGATAGTATGATTCCTTACAATTCCTTGGCGTGACCCTGACATTTTGGTATGTCCTGTAATGAGGCACGTGCTAAGACTACACACTTCTCAAGCAGCACCTAAAACTAGGGTCTGATGGGGGCAGGTAAATGATACTTCAGGTGAATGAGAATTACAATACTTGAAATACACTTGGTAAGTACACGTCCATCATTAACACTTACATATGTTGATTTAAGACCACGCCGGTCACCCATGTCCACTCTCCTCCTAGAGCCTTGACTTGAAGTCCGATCCAGAGGAAGTTTTTGTTTCTTGTGATGTTGGTGATGAAATCCTGGGCAAAACGAAGAGGAGAGTCTCTGAGTGACGCAAGCATTTATTCATGCCCAATGTGTTGAGGGTGCTCTCCACCCACCAACCACCGCCTCAACCACCACTGACACAAGGCTGTGAAACAATATTGAACCAACCTCAATTACCCTTCTCCTGCAACATCAATCATTTAATTTGTCCAACATTAGCGTTGCTTATGGTTTGGAATTACATATACATCATATATTATATATAGTTATATATATTATAAATATACATTATATATTTTGGTAACAAGATACAAAAAATACATTTGTGAGTCACAACTTTTAATATTTATCACTTGCAAACTGAAAACTTAAGGGTGAGTCTCGCCCATCACCCACAGAGAAGATTAAAATGCATGCATCACAAACTCTGGCTAGACAAGTAGAGAAGTGAAGGTTTTCCTGCAGCTAAAGCTCCCAGAAACTCATGTTCCTTGTCCAGAAGCACCGCAGCACTGTATGTGGAAAGTTGAAAGGTAAAACTGATAAAAATTGAATTAGTTCAACATCTAATTAATATTGTGGAGAATGCATAAAGTGGTTTTCATTAATTTAATTGCTTTTTCTGGTAATTATAAGACAATCCATTTTTTCCACAATTATGTTTTTGATGCATCTAACCAAATTAAACAGCAGTGCTTAATTTGAGCCGGAGGTTTCCGGTGTTCCACACCGGCACTTAATTGCTGGAACCAGCACTTATGACAGCTACCACATGATGGCGTTATGTGTGCAATTTAGGGATGAGCTGAAAAATTGTTGTTTGTTAATTCAATATACATTAAATACAACTAATACCTGCAGCCCAGGCTGTTCTTCAAGCTTTGGCAGACTTGAACAGTCTGAATTGTCACGCTTGTAGCAGTGTGATGGTTAGTAGTTGTGTAGGACAGGGGCAATGTGCGGTGCAAACTGCGGTGGCCTCCTGACAAGGGCGGTGGCAAATTCAGCACTGGTTTGCAGTCAAGTTTCTTTCTCTAGCATAAGGAGCCCTTCTGAGACATAAAAGTCCAGTGCATCTGCCTGCTGATGGGTTTAAATTAGCTTAACATCTAATTAATATTGTGGAGAATGCATAACGTGGTTTTCATTAATTTAATTGCTTTTTCTGGTAATTATAAGACAACCACGTCTTCATCAATTTATTTTCCACAATTATGTTTTTGATGCATCTAATCAAATTAAACAGCAGTGCTTAATTTGAGCCGGAGGTTTCCGGTGTTCCACACCGGCACTTAATTGCTGGAACCAGCACTTATGACAGCTACCACATGATGGCGTTATGTGTGCAATTTAAGGATGAGCAGAAAAACTGTTGTTTGTTGAATTCAATATACAATAAATACAATTAATACCTGCCACCCAGGCTATTCTTAAAGCTTTGGCAGACTCAAACGGTCTGAATTGTCACACTTGTAGCAGTGTGATGGTTAGTAGTTGTGGTAGTACAGGGGCAATGTGTTGTGCAAACTGCGGTTGCCTCCTCACAAGGGCGGTGGAAAATTCAGCACTGGTTTGCAGTCAAGTTTCTTTCTCTAGCATAAGGAGCCCTTCTTAGACAAAAATGTCCAGTGCATCTACCTGCTGATGGGATTAACTTGTCATGTCCATGATCATGCTTTTGACTGCAGTGGTACAGTCCTGGTGAGCATCAGGGCTTTGATTAAATATTGAGAAGGTTGATTAAATATTAACAAGAGGTTGTTCAAACATAATATGTGAGTAATGAATATGAAAGAGAGAATGAAGGGCAGAGACATATCCTCCTGGCCGAGGAAAGAGTGAGGGTGCAGAAGGTGGCAGATTTCAGTCAGCTGTTTCAGTCTCTGCTAAATCCAAGGAAATTCTCACTTCAAAGTTCTTGGCATTAAGGTACTTTTTGGTATTGTTCGGGAGAATTCTTAGCTTTTCTCTATATATTTGAACCAAATTTCTAGCAGGTTATGAACACATTTCTTGAAGAGTTTGACTGCCTCCAGTTATTGGTTCTCTCCTTGTTGATCCCAGTTCTATCTCCAACCTCTGGACACGTCAGTCTATACATGTTCCAGTTAATGCAATATCATTTAAGCCCACAGCGGAGAAGAGCGACCATTGTTCTAATACCCGGTTACTACTGGGTCAACGTCTGAATAGAAGAGTGAGTGTGGTGGGGGCAAATGCTTTATAGTATGAACTATATAGCTTTATATGTTTAAACAAGCAGATACACCAGCTGACAAATAACAAGACTCCTTTAATGTCACTAAAATCTTGCTCCTACTAATAATGGATTTGGATTGAGCTCAAAGTGCCACAGATTTCCATTGATTGACTCACCATTTCCTTATGGTCATCAATCACCAAGAGCTGAGACTCCTTCGACAAACAGTCTTCCCGACTGCTGTTCCAGTCCAGATACTCATTAGAAATAAAGTAGCACATTTCGTTAAAGAACACCCAGTCCTCGGAGCACACGTCAGACCCTGGCGGCTTTGAAGCTAGAAGGGGCAAAGGAGGGATAAGCTATTAAACGGAGTATCTGAAATGGGACATTTCAAGATGGAGGGAAAATGAAGGCTAAAAATGTCTTTGTTTTCATCATGATGCCCTTTGGGCTTCTACAAAGCTTTTCTTTGTGTTAGTGCAAATCTCATGTAGAAAGATCAGCCTGCGACGGATCCTCGCTGATTACCTTTAGGCTTTCCATTTCTTTCTTTGGATGTCCTAATTAAGTGATTACACACTCCTTTGAATCTTCTCTAATTTTGTGTGACTGTCCTAAAGAGGACCCCTACCCAGAACACTATCTAAGGATCACCTCTGACATAATCTTGCGTGGTTTCAGAAGACTTGCTATGCATGTTCTTACAAACTATATTTATCTCCTGATACTCCCTCTGAAGCTCGCCTCTTTGCTACGTTTATTATGATTCCAGTAGATTTGTGTTTTGTTCTTATCAAGTGCACACCAAGAAAAATGTCTCCTTCTGTAGCTTGTCTATTGCAGATAGGCTCAGCCTATTCTAAAACGCTTTTCTCCTATATGAAATCAGAAACAGAAGATATGCTGAGGTTTGAGGGTACCTGTGGTGGTGATCTGAGTTTCACTGCAATGACATCGATCAGGGAGAGATACCGTATGCGGTTGGTCGGGTGCAGGTGATGTTGAGCGCCGCTGCGAGGAGCACTGAAAAGCTGAACATACATTGCGTTAGTTTTGAATCCACTTTTTTCTTCTTCAATTAATTCAACAAAGTATTATCTCGGCCTGGGTGTTTTCGTGCAGTATTTTAACGGTGAATGTGATACTGTAACACTGTATTTTGGAATGGGCTACCCTAACGCCGAAAGTCCTACCATACAAAAGAGGCACTGAATGTAGCACAATATTCTCCTAACCCTGAATCTGATAACATGCTCTCAGAACCCTGAATCTGATAGCATACCCTCAGAGCCTTGCATGTTATAGCATACCCTCAGAGCCCTGAATCTGATACCAAAATATACTAACCATCAATGTGATATCATGTTATAGAAGCTCTGAATGTCATTCATTACTGCTCTTATCAAGAATCTAATACTATAACTTTATAGTTTTGAAAGTGATTCCATGATACACTGACCAGAATGTTATTCACCTACAACTTTACCCGAATCCAGACCCTCATCAAGAAGGGGCATGCAAACCGCTTGTATCCAGATATCTCCTTCTCTGATAAACAATGCACTGCTTTCAAGCACATGCTGTATTATTAGCATATCCACACTTCATGACTAAATTCTCTTTCACTAGTGAACGGGTCAGCTTTATCATGTTGCCCCGGATATTGAACTGTAGCCCAATTTACTTAGATGGGGTGTCAAAGGAGTTTGTGTTTTTTGAAAACGCAGCTTCATTTTGAACTGCGTCTGGTGCTTAATAAGTTGTCTTGCAAAATACGGATTTGCAGAAAATAACAAACACTCTGGGCTCATTCATATTTTGAGGCAGGAGTACATTTACAGCTTCCTGCGAATGCAGAGATAGACGCCTAGGAGGGACTGCAGACCCTATCTAGCATGTGCGTTCCCTGAATTCTGTCATATTTTCTAAGGCAACCCGTGTCCCTCAAAGAGACAAGAGCACACGTTTTAGGTCTCGCCTAGGCAGCGCACATGCGCTGCTATAGGAGATGACCTTTAGAAATTGGGCAGCTCTTTTCAAGCTCTCGTGCTGGCATCCACCTTGCGAGAGCGAGCAGCGACACGTGTGCTAATTGAAAACAAATGGCCTGTGCGCTGCTGCTCGCTCTCGTAGATGCCAACACTACCACAAGTGCTTCACTAGGCTTGTTGTTTTAGTGAAGCTCTCGTGAAGTGCAGAACTCTGATGTGGTTGTTTGTGTTTCCAAACTTTACGACACCTAAAGAAATGTGCATTATGGAAATTAGTTGGCGAGAGCTGTTTAAAATCATCCTCGGGTAAAACCGATCTTGATGCTGCTTGTGTGTGGCATCACTTGCCTGAATGCTGATTTTAGACTCTGCCAGCTCTTCCGAGCTCATCTCTTTGGCATCTCTGCAATGAGGAAGCACCCGCCATTGCTCCCCAGGCATTACTAATAGCTTTTACTGTTGCGATTGAATCGTCAAGTCTGCGCTTTGCATGTTGGTACACACTACCAACATGCAAAGGTCTTGCATTTGGACTTTTGTAAGTAAAAAAAAATAAAATAAGTATAAGACTTCACGTGTATATTTACTTCGTATTCAGGATGCAGTAAATGTAAACGTGACGTCGTACACTTCAGTTGTTTTTGTTTTTTTTTTACTTACAAGGTCCCTAAGGCGAGACCTATTGGCTATGCCAATGCTTGTTAATAAAGCTGTTATTCTATGAATAGTTTTAGAGCATTAAGTGATCCTGTCAACCACTGCCTGATCCCCTGCAATACTGACAGCCAACATTCCTAAGGTGAAAGTTGTCACTTCGGACATAATGCCAAAATACCCCTTTAAGGGAGTTATTGTTATTATTATTGTTGTGCATACTTTGTAAAGAGCATGGATACCTAAAGAAGATTTCCCAAAGCAAGGCTCAATTGCAGAATATGGGTCAGACCAGAGTGCTATCTAGAAAGAGTGCAGAGTTAGGAAGATTCCGAAGGTTGATAAAGCCAAGTTTGTAATGACATATGAAACATAGAGAGTGAATATCATTCTCTCAGTGTTAGAGGCAGATCATTCCAGAGCCTAGGTCCAAGAAAAAAGAATGCTCGACCTCCTTAGCGAGATTTTCTAATTTCAGGGATTACGGCCAGCCTAACATGACTGGACCGCAACGAGTCTGTGTGTGAGAATACAAGGAGACCAAAGATCTATTATACACGGGTCCGGTGTTTGATTTGCATGTGTGCATAGAGCACAATTCCTTAAATTCCACATGTCCCTCAACAGTAAACAATGTAAGGTATGTAACATACTGGCTGTGGAGGTGAATGTAGGAGGGTGGAGCAAAAGACGTGCAGCAGCGTTTTGAACAATGTGGAGGCGTTTGAGTAATGTTTTTGCTGCCTTCAGATATAAGACATTCCCATAGTCTAGTCTAGAAATTGCTAGGGCCTGGACCACAGTTCTTCCTTAGCCATTTCAAGATACCAAAACAGATACCGGCCACCATTTTGATTTGATGGTAAATATAACATCAAGCCAAACTCCCAGGTTCTTTCCACTATCACTGGAATGGGGGGACTGCCCATGGACCCAGGCCACAAGTGGGATCCCCTAGGGGTAGAGGGATTGGCCACCAACAGAACCTTGGCTATGTAGCTGTTTGATTTCAGGGAGTTGGTGCACATCCATGCTGAAACTTTGGTGAGGCAAGAATTAAGGGCCTTTACCTTCTGATTGTCTTTGCATGACAGAGATACTACAATTTGTGTATCATCCACGTACGATTAAAAGCTTGAGGCCACAGTACTCAACTATATCTGCTAAATGCGTAACATAATGGTGGAAGAGCAGTGGATTTGGTTGTTGGTTACTGATCAGTTGTTTTCAACCACAATTGCAGTCAAAAAGTGTTGAAATGCAAATCACAAAGGGGAATGATGACCATTCCATACTCCTTGTCCTTTGCATGTTGTTATGGGTTGGAAAGACATTTCCAACACACACCATGTACATTGTGACCTTCGTATTTGCAGTCACAAAGATGTTGATAGTGGTTAGGAAAGATTAAATGTTCTTTGAGAACCAGCCTCTTGCTGAGCCTCTACTCAGAGCCCGGAGCTGTGCCATACAGAATAGCTTTTTTTTACAGTGGTGTAACGAAACCTAAGTAAGACCCTCCCACCGCCCACAATTGAGCACTGAATATCTCATTGAGCAGTAAATATCTCTCTTCAGTTAATCTCTACTTTCAAATGTATTCCTCACCTTCTCCAACTATCATCAATCAATGCCGCTTCCACCACCATCTCTGCCTCTGTAATCTTCTCGCTTCGGCATCTCATGTTTTCCAAATAGCCCAACCTTTACCTCTCTCTCTCATTTTCAAACTCCTATCACATACATTGTATGTGCTGCCACCACTCCCATTGTCATGCATCTTCTTGCTTCTTATTTCTCTCTTACTTTTATCGCTCTCAGTTTTGCTTTCACATCAGTAAACTTCCTGCTACACTTTGCAATGGATGTCTCTCTCCCTTGTGTGTTTGCCTTCCACTCTTGCACATTCTCTCACTCATGGGCTTCAGCTCATGCTATTTGCCATTGTTCAGCCTTTAGTCTTACTATCCCCTTTCCTTTAGCCCCTCACATCCTTTTTCCAACTCCTTTCTTCTTTTCCATCACCTTTTAGCATCCGTTCCTAGCTCATTTGACAGAGTGATGTGTACGGTTTCACATAATTTGAGAAACTTCCGGCCAGTTCTTGCTTTTAATTCACCATCCCTATGTATTTTGGTACTTGCAATTTTTTGTTTATATTTTTAAACATGGGATTAGAAATCCCTGTATGTACAGTCCTTTAGAACACGTCACATGTGATGTTGCCGCTTGCTATTCCTTCACAGTATCACCTTTTTTCACATGGTCTTGCCTTGCTGATGTGGTATTCGACCTGTTTAGGTGAGAGGTGCTTGCACAGCTCCTGCCTATACTATACCTCTCTTCTGAAGGTGTCTGTCATTTCTCTATATTTCCCACGGTGGATCACTGTTGTGAGGGATATTTACAGTAGTCATGTTTCCAGTGCTTTATCTGTTTCATGTGAGAAACCTTTACTGCTGCTGCTCATCTTTTTCATGTTTGGTGTGAGGGAAGCCCATGCTGGAGCTGTTTTACTAGGGATGCTTCCACACTGCTTGCTCTAATCCACTGGTTTGAGAGTGATTTCCTGCTGGTGTGCATCTTGCACCTTTTCTGAGGAACTTTCGCAATGGTGTGTGAGCCTGTTCTTTGTGTGAAGGAAGCCTGCACAGCCGCTGCCTCTGATATGCCTGATTTGCATCAGAGAAGCATACAGTGCATCTCCTCTTTGTGCTCTTTCTCTTCTGCATGAAGGAGACTCACGCAGGTACTACTGTGCATAAGCTGCATGGGCATATCTTGCTCTCCTTTGCATAGCTGCTAGCCGCATAGTACCTGCTGTGAGTGAGTTAAGGTTGCCCTGCTGCTTCCTGTGGACAGCTGCTTGTGAGTGTGAGACACTGGAACTGCTCCTGTCTACACTGTATGTGTTCTTTAAGCAAGAGCCTTGCTCTAGTGATGCTTTTGCCTATTGCCTCTTAGAGCTGGTGCTGGAAAGAGTCCTATGCACTTCTGCAGAAGGTCCCAGTGAGGAGAAGGAACTGAGGGTGTAGGGTACAGGGGAGTTAGGACTTGGTATGGTAAAAGAGAATGACTGAGAAAAAATAAGGGAAAGAGAAGCAAAGGAACAACAAATGAGAAGGAACAATGAAGTGGAGGATAAGGGAGAGACTATGAAAGGAGAAGGCAAATGAAGGAGGTAAGGAAAATAAAATAATTGAATAATGCCTAGAAGGGAGAGAATGAAAAGGATGGGGCTAATGATTGGGATAGAAAGCAGGTGATTAAAAAAGAAAACAAAAAGAACTATAAGAAAGGGTGTAAGAACTAAGAAATGCAACATGATGAAGAAACATAAGGGAATTCACATATATGAAGGAACTGAAGTGAAAGAACAAAGGAGTTGGGGAAAAGGTAATGCATAAAGAAAACGGGCAAGGAATAAAGACAGTAAGACCAAAGGCTGAACAGTGGCAAAGAGCAGGAGCCCATGAGAGGAAACTTTGCAAGAGAGGGAGACAAACACCAAAAGGAGAGAGATATCTGTTGCAGAAGAAGTTGAGATGGACTGCCCATGGATGTTAAAGGTTTAGTAAAGCTATGGAATGCAAAAGAGAGGTGACAGGCCAAAAATATGGAGTGGGATAAAAAAGGGTAAGGAGTAAGGGTATCAGCAGAAAGTTGAGTGAGCTGAAAGGAAAATTGTAAGTTATAAAAGTAGGAGGGAAACGAAAAGGGAGAAGATGCATGACAATGGGAGCAGTAGGAGTGAAGGGAAGGTGTGTGACATGAGTTTCAAAATGAGAGAGAGAAGTAAAGATGGTGGTAGTTAGGAAACATGGCGTGCAGAAGTGAGAAGCTTACAGATTACATATAGAAATGTGCATCCTTACCCCAGAGGCCCACAGCTACCATCACTCCTGTTAGTACGGTGCAGAGAGCCCCTCCAAACCCAATGGCGATCCGATGCCAGCGCGGGCATTGAGCTGCAAATAGAACATCAAACACATTAGCCCACTCTATCGCTTTCATTCCATTGCAGAAAAACAACAAATTGAAACTATATACAGTGTAGTACAATGTATATGTAAGCAATATGCAAGAAACTACATTAAATACACAAATAATATGATCACTATAATGTAGTGTGAGTAGCATCAAAGGGAATCAATGCAGTGAAGCTTGAAAAATATTGATGTGGACAAGAAGAAAAGGACCTGTAAGAGGATGACATCAGTCTGACAAACACTCCGCTAGCTCCCTGTATATACATGACCAAGGTTCAAAGCACTTTCCATCATATACATAACCTCAGAAGAAAAAGTCCAGTATACCTACAAATTAGATTTAAGCTACACAAAGGAGCAGGGAAACTGATCTCCAGGCTAGCACCACAGATCGTCACACTGCCTTAATATCCATGGGTGAATCTACTTTCTTGGTGCAAGTCACTGAGCCCGGGAACTCATTGCAATCCAAATGTTGAAGCATTGAAGAGCATTTCAGGTTCAGAAGAGAAGTGAAAAAGTGGTTGTTCCCAGTATAATTACATCAACTGCTGAGCCTAGGATACAACCCATGATGACAACTACTGATATCAGTATAAATACAGTGTAATGGACCATTCCCAACCAGACACCACGCCAAGAAGACAGACTGGCCTGTGCCTAAACTGAGGACCTCCACCAACATAGCCTCACAGTCATTTTGACATATGGATGGAATATCATACCTACACCATTGCAAGTGTGAGATATGCCTCTCTACTCAGTATTGGAGGTACCTGCTGCTTATCACCACTTGAAGATCCTCAACCATTGTCCCCCGGCTGCACATCACAGGCTTAGTAAACAATGCCTTCCTGACTTACCTCTAACTACGAGGTGGAAGACAGTAGCTCTGGTGTTTGTGAGGATCGTCTCAGTCTCAATCTGATACAATCCATGACACAATATCATATCATTTACCAATTCACTACCTGATTCTTCACCAAGGAGACAGGCATATCATGTTTGAAAAGCCTTATGAAAACCTGCTGGTGACTGTAGGGCACAGATAGAGGATACACCAGCCCACTTAATTAACCACTCAAAGCCAACCAGACAGGGCAGCGAAGGCCGGTGAGTCTGCCACAAGCTGCTGGCCACCAGAGAACTGTAACATAGTCCACACTTCAGGTGTCACATACCCAGACCACCTACAACCTAAAGACAACAAGCATTTGCAATGCAATAGGTCTCGCATTAGGAAAGTTTGAGCTATTGGTCTTGTAAATGACAATTTTTTTATTTATGTGTTGGTTTTGAAAATAGCTAAATTAATAGCTTTGTCATTTACAATGCCAATAGTTATAACTTTCGCAAATGTGACACCTATAGCATTTGTAATGCAACAGGTTTTGTATTTACGTGACTTAGATGTATTGATATTACAAATAACAATGGTATTGTTCACAAAAGATGTTCGACATCAGAATATTAAAGCAGCCTGCACTTAAGACCTAATAAAATGGCAGCATCCTCATAAACAACAGTGTCTACTCTTCTCTTACTTTTCTGCAACTGCCAGCACCTCATGCTAATAAGCAGTGACCGCACGACCCTCAGAGCATATTTACAAACTGGAGGCACTTCACCCAACACCTTCCATATTGCACCTCACTGTGCAGCACTCTAGCAATTACTTAAAGGTGCCTCAGAAGCAGATGTGAATAGGACTGCTCTGTGGCTTTGTCAATGGTGAGAAGCTCAATAATTCTACAATAGATATATGTATGACCACAATGTGTTTTTTGATCTCAACTGTACACCTTCTCCAGTCAGTATTGTGGCCGTCTAAAAGCTGCTTCAGAGTTCTCTTGGAACGCCATGATAGGTATGAGTAAGGCATTAAGTACTGGGTTTTACTTTGCATTTTGGTCCCTGTAGTTTTGCATTCCCTTTTAAAATGTAGATATCACAATGCGAAGTTTGAACAAGAACTGGATAAGCTAGTCAAGCTTGACATATGGTAACTCGAGGGTGTCCCTACCAGTGCATGAAATGGAAAAACAGAAGTGCAGGTACCCTATACCAGAGTACCTGCTTGTTTCTGAGAAGTGCCAGTAATCTCCAATCAAAAGTAAAGCATTTCTCGTTGGAAGTGCAGGTACTCTCCCTCTCAAAATATAAAAGTGCAGGTACTCCGTACCGGACAGTACCGGTCAACTTAAAGCATTGGTCCCAACTTTTGTCATATTGCTTCTCCTCATGAATATAATGACAACTTTGGTTCTCAGATTGCCACCAGTTCCCCTACTCAGAGTGCTATCGATCCCTTTAGACACATATTGTTGCCCCTTCATATAAAGTGCCAAGTCCAGTTCCCCTACTCAGAGTGCTATTGATCCCTTTAGACACGTATTGTTGCCCCTTCATGTCAAGTGCCAAGTCCACATACAAGCTTACAGTATACGTCCCCATTTTTCCCAGTCGTGATCAGCCCCACGTGGACTGGGACAGAGTCCTCTTCCACCCAGTAGCACCACTTCAACCCATGACTGGAATGTGCTGGACATTCTCACCAGCTGGAACAGGTTGGTGCCTCCTCTCTCTTGCAGAAGTTTCTTGCCCTTCTTGTGTTTACTCCGTACAGGGACATCCGCTTCTTCCTCCTCATCCTCCTGCTCAGCTTGCCCCGGCGGCAGGTCCCCAGAACAGAGTGGCTCCTAAACCCGCACTTCACCCTTCAGCCGCCTCAGGGCCCGGCGAGACATGTTACCCTATTCCTTCGAACCCGTGCCTGTTAGGTACCGCAACTAAATGCGCACATCCATGGTCAGGCAGCGCCAGCGACATAGCATACTTCATACTTCATGCGCGCGCCGCACTACACGGAAGTGTGAAGAATGGAGCGTGTGCGCGCATCCTAGCACGCATTCACTATCGCTTGGACGTAGACGCACAAAACCGGCAGGGAAAGTTAAGCAGTCACATGAAAGGTTAGTGATAACGAAGAGTGCTCGTCATTTCAATTGTGTGTCGCTACCTGCGACATGAGGAATTTCAGTTTCTGCATAGTGTGTATGTGTGTGTGTGTGTGTGTGTGTGTGTGTGTGTGTGTGCGCGCGCATGGCGGGGAGGGAGGGGTGGGGGGGTTTTCTATGTGTGTGTGCGTGCGTGCATGCGCGGCGGCGGCCGGCAGGTGGGGGGTTCTGTGTGTGTGTGTGTGTGTATGTGTGTGTGTGTGTGTGTGTGTGTGTGTGTGTGGGTGTGTGGGTGTGGGTGTGTGTGTGTGTGTGTGTGTATGCCTGTGTGTCTGCTTACAAGGAGCCATGGGAGACAGGAAGCGCGCGCGACCTGATCCGTTTACGCGCGCGTGCACATATCTTGTCGCCTGTCTCCCTTGGCTCCTGTAAGCAGAAATGATTGCAATAGAGTCTTGCAGCGACGATCGCTTTGCGATCGGTTCGCAGTGCGAGACCTAAAAAGAAAATGTAAAAATGGCTATTGTTGGTCACTGTTAGCAATGCCGGGCTGAGTAAAGAGGACTGTCTTTCTCTACACTGGATGGCCTCTTTAAATTTGGACACAATCTAACCACTGTCAATCACTCGGGGTAGCATTCCGACCCAATTCGACCTCGAGCGATTGACTGTGGTTAGACTTTTTGCAAGCATTTGTCCCATCACCTTTTGTGTGATTGAGGTTACAACACATGTGGCAAAAGGTATGTCCAGAAGTTGGTCCCTGGCCTTCTATACTATGGGGCCCAATCTATACCTCGAATAACAAGGCAGAAAAACTTTTCGGGGTAGCTTGTGTTCCCTTCTGAAAGAGGTCTTGTCTGGCAGTTCTGGGTGGACTGCTTCCATGAGGAGCAGGGTCAGCAGCCACAGCCGATTCATTGGAGCTGAGAAGCCACGCCCTCCCACATTTTGCCCCTCACAAACAGTGTCTGTAGGCTGAAAAAGGTCAGCCTGACAGACACTGTTCATTTTCAGGTCAGGCAGCGAGGAGTCAGACATGTGCTAAATGTGCAGGCTCCTGGCTGCCTGAGCAGAACTTTGCTGGGCTGAGGAAGTCACAGCTCCTTTGGGCATTGTAAAAGGGGTGATAGACAACCAGTGACCAAAGACCCTTTTGTGTTGCCCGGCGGTGTCGCCTCTATTACCCACAAAATATTAATCAATGAAGAAGCAGGCGCTGGAGACTGAAAGGCAGGAAACGTGGGTTTATTCTCTCCGGAGGAGAACACATCAATTCGGACAGCAAGTATCGTCACGAGGTGCTCTAACCGCATCTCTGAGGCCTGGCCTCTTATACACAGGTTTTATTGCTTTATTACATGAAACACATATTTGTCAATACTTTGATGTACAGAAAGGCATCCTAGGAATCCCCGCTTCAAGCCCGTTCCCACACATTTACAGTGGAAGTCCCCGTCCCGGTCACAACAGGTGATGATTATCGCGCAGCTGGGCATTCCGCCGATTCACGGAATGCGTGGAGCTCGATCGGATCTCATAGGGTGGGGGCTTTGATCAAATCGAGGGTCCTTTAATGGGGGAAGCTTCCTACTGTACGGGGGTGTGATAAGCAGTATCCGCAGGGCCAGGTGGCGGCCTGGGAACAAGGGAGACAAACGGGCACACAGGAAAAGGGGGTTTGTATCAAAGGACTTGGGACCATGAAAGGGATGAAGGGAGGTGTCGTGCTGGGAGCAGGATGGGGTTCCTAGGCAGAGCTGCGCTGATGAGGGGTTTATGACCCAAGGCATGTGAGAGCGAGGGGGTTATCAGCGTGCGGGGGATGCCTGCGAGGCTAAGGAAGAGAGTGAGAGATGCGCTGGCTATCAGCGAGGGGCAGAGGGGCCATGGTGCTCAAAATGGCTGCCGCTTACGTGCAAGGCATGTGAGAGCGGGAGTGATTGGTGCGTGGGGGTGCTTGTGAGGGCGAAGAGCCGTGCTGGGGGCCAGGGGTGTGCAGAGGGTGGTTCTGATCAAGGTAGCTAAAGTGGAGGGGGGGGGTGTGCGACAAAGAGTGTGGCATCGGGGAAAAGGGAAGATGGCGCAGATAATGTTCACCAAACGTATTAATTTTCCACAGTCCTCCCTTTAACATTTCTAAGACATCTTGATGGCCTGTTTCCTATCTATGTCTACTGCGGTGGTCATAAGTAAGTAAGTAAAAACCCAGGCGGAGGAACTGTACATAAACATCGCATTTTAAAATCTTTTCATCTTAGTGGCGGGCTCATCGTTAAGCTCGTTGTAGGAAAGTCATAGTAATGCAATATCAGACAAAAATTATGTAGTGAGAGCGTTGGGTACAGATCATAGATGCTTATAGTCATAGGAACTGATAGGTTACCACGTAAGTAAGTTCTTTTTGTACTCGGCTGGAGCATAGTCAATTCAATGGCGGTTGGGAGAGAAATGAGACATAGTAAAAACAATAATCAGGGTTCCCAGTGTCTTATGGTCGTGGACCATTATTAGTGAGTTCTCAGCATTCTTTGTCGTCTTCTGTTGGTACTGTTGAGCACCTGTATTACAATTCGTTCTTTAGTAGGAATGTCCATGTGGGTTGAGCCGTTGGAGGTCTGCGGGCAGGAGAGTGTCTTTGTTATGTTTCGCCAGACCTCGTGGGAGAAATGCGTTACGATTTTGAAGCAGGTGCATTTTCTTCCATAATCCAGAGGGTGGTCATTAGAAGGAGACAGAAAAGGATTTGTGGTGAAGGGTGCAAATGTCTTTGAGTTGTGGAGTCTGTCTGTTCTTGGGTCTTTGTGATGGGTATTTCCTGTTGCTTCCATCATCTTCAAGGTGCTCGGTAGCGGGCAGAACCACATACTTCGTTTAGCTTCTCTTTGGGGCGACCCTTGGTGGTGTTTAGGTCACCGTTCTGAGATTTAACACAGTTCGTGGTCTACTTAGTCGGAGCTCCCTCCCTTTTGACGCAGGAAATACCCTTCTTCGGATGGCACAGTAGGATTTAGAGGATTTTGAAAGTTCAGGTGGAGGGAGGGGGTGTGTGTGAATAGTCCTTATGGCAGGTCGGAGGAGGAGGGGATGGAGCAGAGCCAGATCGGGAACAGACCAGGGGGACGGAAAATTTAGACAGGCGGGTCCATAATCACGTTCAGAGAGCGGGGACTTTTCGGCACACGTCGATCGTAGAGCAGGGGCCTCAGATCAGCCCTTTCCTTTAGTTTTGGCGGAAACAGTGCCTCGTCCTGCGACTCCTTACTGTTGTGGTCTCGCCTTGGCCTCCGTCGCCGGGGTTCCACGATCTGCAGTCAGGCCGCATGCTCCCACATCCGGTCTCTTTCTCCTCCGACAGTGGCATCCTTAAATGAGTTTGAAAAGACAGTCTTTAGAGATTTTGCAGAGGAAGGTAATTACGTAAATCTATTTCTCTCCCAACACCAAGCAACTGAGGTAAACATCCGCTACATTGAGGTCTACAGCCAACGTATAAACAATTGATGATGGATTTGCTGGGTTCCCAACAACTTCCCTTCGTGGCTATTTCTTTGGCGTTTTGTCGGTTTATTACATTCATTTGTCGTGGTACGAGGTCTGATACCCATTCATTGCATTCGTTTATTACAGTCATGTCAGTTCTCCTGGTAGAGACCCATTTCCCTAGTACGAGTCTTGCAAGGCTAGACCGGTCTTCAGGGCTTTGTATTTTACGGAAAAGTGCAACGTGTTATTCACCATAGTCTGATAGGCATCCTTCTGAGGAATGAACATAGGCTAAACGATTCTCCATTACATCAATGCGTCCTATCTTTTAGCTAAACATCTCATTTTCAACAAGGTTTACTGCAACAAGTTCTTTCATTTTTCGATCTAATTTTAACTTTGTAAACATCATTCTAATCTCTACATCGTTTCTTACAACCTGGCTACTTCATTAAAAACTCGGGGGGGGGAGGCTTGCGATAACCATTAAACTCATCTTTGGGGCGGGTGGGGTCTTATGGAAAACAACTGGGAACGCAGTAAATTGGAGCAAGGGACATTTTTCAAGTTCTCGTCTGGGGCAGCCGATACAAAACTGATGGTGTCCTGGGAAGGCGGGTATATCTCGATCGCCTTTGCTGATTGGGGCACTGATACAATTTTGGACGGGGAAGGTCGCGTTACTAGAGACATTTTATTATAGAAGCTACTGACAAGTAGTTCCCTTAATGTGGGTCAGATTAGAGAACCTTAGTCGTCTTACCTGTCCCTTTCTTTTCGGTCAATCTAGGTTTCATCAATATTTAGCAGAAAAGGAGAGGTAGTAACGTGGTATCGATGCAATTTTTATTTAAGACAAATTTGTGCAAATACTTGTGGTATTTGGAGCCAATCAGGTGGTGCACCAGGGGTAGTGGTTCGCCACTTAGGTGCCAGTCGCTAGGAAGAGTGAAAGAGTGGAGGAGAGAGAGAGAGAGAGAGAGAGAGAGAGAGAGATAGAGAGAGACAGATAGAGAGAGAAAGATAGAGAGAGACAGATAGAGCGGGAGAGAGAGATCAACAATAGGCTAAATAGTACACGTGTGACATGGAGAGTGGCCATGTACTATTTAGGCTATTCAGTGCATTACCCAACATGAGACATTTTGGGTTTGTGTTAGAATGTAGAAAGCATGCAGTTTGGGACGGAAGAGCATTAGGCCGGGTACATAAGGACATGCATTGAGTTGGGTGTCTTTAGGTGCCATCTTGCGGCGTAGGTCCGCTTCATGTATCGGACATGGCGTGGCTCCAGATCTTTACTATACCCTAGTCGTGATTCCAATGTAACCAGTAGAGGGAGAAAAAGGAAGAAAGGGAGGGGGAACAACATTCGAGCATATCAAAGGTACGGGCACGAAAGTTCTTTACTTACCACATACTCGTCTTATCTCCTCGGGATATAATCCCTAGGGTCTTGGTTTCTGAAGTCAAGGGGGCGAGCAGTGTGATAGGTTGTTCATGGGGGGTTCGAGGGTGGCATTATAGATCGTGTGTAGGAAAGCGCTAAAAAAAGAAATCAGAGGCGTCTAGCGCGAGGTACCTGGTTTGTAGATGTATCTAGCCATCGGGATACTTAAATCATTCCCAAAGCTGTGGCGTTCTAAGGCATATCAGTTCTTCGGTCAACCCTGTCCCTTAGTACCTTCGAGCATCATACCTTTATAACATTCTATCATTCACACCGTTTTACTTTACCCATTCTCAGAAGTCGAGGTCCTTCTTCATGCGTTAGTTCCTGAGCCTTGTTGCATATTTGGAGGCAGCGTATCATACCTTAGATTCGATCATCAATCCGGGGCCGAACAGCCATTTTTCTAATAACCTTAAAAAGAGAGCAAAATGGTTGTGCACAAAATAGCCCTCCCGCCGATTCCCACATTTACAAAAGTATGTGATACCCATTCATAGTTTTGAAAACCTTTATTTGCATAATCGTTCAGTACGTAAAATGTGAGAGTGCAATCATATTTTGGCTGGACATGGCACATACAGTAGGGGGGTTTGTCGCATAAGAACATGTTAAAAAGGCCTAATTAATTATTTGCAAGTAACTAAAAACGTCTCGTTAAGTGATGAGGGATCAGGGGCATTTTAGTTAATAAATGGGAACACAGTCAAGCTCATTGTAATCACATTTCCTAGATGTATGCCGTGGGTGGGCATCATAAGCGACATTATGTACCAGTTACAATAAATATCAAAATAAATCGTTCATTGAAATCAACATTTTGACGGGACCCCCTTCAAATGTTCGCCAAGCGAACCCTCCTCTCCTTTTCGTCAAGTGTGCAAAGGTTCACATATATATCTTAGTACATCAAGTCTCATTAGCTAAAGAACACCACGAGGTGTCCGTTAGTTCCTATTTGATACCGGCGCCATTTTGGGCGAGGCCGGTTTAGTCCGGAAGTAGCATCAGGGGAAAAATGTCTCCGACGATTGGCGGTTGGACCAGAGTCCCTTTCGGCAGTTCAAAAACCTGTGCTAACAGAGGGGCTGGTGGTGTGGACCGTCAATCAAAAAGGGGGAGGGAGGTAGAATCTTTCTTACCGGGTCATGTTGATGCTCAGCCGGAACTTACTCGAGTTCGTTAGCCCATAATGTTCCTGGGTGGTTCAGACTGAAGCTGGTGCAGACACGAGAGCACCACCATCTTGTGGCTATGTCGTGGTCGTTCCAGTTGTTCCCTACCGGAAGTCTGTAGGGGCCGAGGGCTTCTGGGACTCTGGTAGAATCTTCAAAGCTGTGGGGATGTTGTCGGAGGTGGGGGCTCGTGCCCAGGTGGGCAAGTGCCCGAGTTGCAATTCCGGACAAAGTTACTCCAGCGGCCTAGACCCGCCTTCCAGAGGGCCCAGACGCCATTTTGAGACCCTGCAGCCGCCGCCCTTCGTCGTGTCTTTCAGGAGTGGAAGAAACTTCTTGTGGTGACAAAGACAGAACACCATGCTGTTGGAGCAGGACATTTGGTTCGGGGCGCCAGAGTGCAGCTGTGGAGCCTCCACCTGGGGAGGTGAGGGAGGCTCGTTCGCGCTGCCTCCCTCTCCCAGCGCATCCCACGCCGTCCCTTCGAATCAGGGGTGCACATGATGACCACCCTACACCCCTGACTCCGACTCTTGGGGGACCATTGTATGTTCGGTGCTCCGCAAATATGCCCGTCGGACATTGTATGTCCTGTGCTGCGCAGGTATATCCGTCGCCCGGCTGGAGGATTTCGGCGCCGGGCCGGGGCTGGGAAACCTCCTACCTGTGGAGGTGGGAGAGGCTCGTCTTCGTCGCCTCTCCCTCCCAGTCCCCCTGCACCAGTTCGATGGAGGAATTCGTGATGGCCGGACCAGGAGATACGAGGGAGGGGGTCACCTGCATCCGCCCCCCTCCCTACTCGTGGCCCGGGGGACGTCACCCCAGGAAGGAGAGTATGGGAAGACCATTTCATATCGGCCCATGGAGTCTCCTGTACCTTCTCGTCGGCGATTTCTTTTGGTCTATGGCTGATGGCTGGCCCCGCCCCACACGTGCTGTGTGTTTTACCTTCCGGATGGGCGGGACCGTTGACTTGTTACATTTTGAGAACTTCCGGAGTGAACGTAATATGTTTTGTATTGTTCCTATTAGTACAGTTTACTTTAAAGAATGTTTTACTAGTTTTTCTATTTATCGTTGGTTGTGTGTTATCTTTATCATAATTAAATCCTAAATTATATGACAGATGCTTGGTTTCCTTGAGTCCTTTTTCTAACGGGGGATTGTCTACGCAGGCCTGTAATTGCTTCTGTTTTTCAGAGTGGGGGGGGGGGGGCAACAGGGGGCAATCAGTCCCAGAACTCAGACATGTCGTTGAAATTGGTCTGACGAAATCTGTGCCATCGAGCATAATCAAACGTGGTGGTTCTATCCGTCCTGTCCGTGTTAGTCTGATTTGTTTTTATCTCGCGCCTTCTCCCTTTCTGCCGACCTGTTATTTCTGTCGACCCTCCGCTCTTACCTATGTTCTGTAGAGTCGGGCATTGGGCTTTCCAGTGCCCGATACATTTACAAAAAGCACATTGGTTTTGCCTTAAATCTGTTCGTCCTGTGCATAGTGTCGGGGGATTACTTTTGGGTCGTTGTGTCTCGGGGTTGTCCTGTCGGCACATCCCTTTACACCGTTCTCTTTTTGTGTCTAAACCTCGGCACTGTGTCGTCGTTGGCCTTTCCTTTTGCCTACCGGACGTTTGGAGGGTTGTCTGCCGTGTTTCTTTACCTACTCTGACTTCGTCTCTTTCCTTTCGTTGCGTAGCTTCTTTGCGCCACATTCCGAGACTATCGAGCATAATAGGCGTTGTCTTATTATTACAAAGGGCTATTTCTACCGTTTCTATTTTGTCTAAATCGAAGGATCCTATCAGTGGCCACTGACTTTCTCGATCCTTTTTCGTATATTTATGCCACAGCTTGCTATAGGCTATAGCGATCAATCCATGCTTCATGAACATGTCCTTATTAGGGGTGCCTTCCAGCGGAGCCGGATGGTTCATCTCTAATAAGCGGTCCGGGCTAAACAGGCTACTAACCAGTGGGGAGAAGACAGGCATGACGGATCGCAATGGGGATAATAGTCAGCACTACCTATCTTATCACTGCGTACAAAGACTAGACAGAATATTTCTATTCTACGTTGTTTGCAGGCAGTGAATACCTCAAGAACCAATATCGGGCAATCAGTGTTTGGTCAATAAATAAAAAATAAAAAAATGGTCAATGGGGAGAATAAGTAGGCCCGCAAAGGTCTGCGTCACCTACCCTTTCACTATCTGCAAAGAGGGGGACCTATTCTTTCCTGTTTGCAGACAGAGAATCTCCAGAAAACAATCTGTAACAGTTAATCAATGGGGAGGGGCAATTGATCAGTGGGGGAGAAAGATAGGTCCAACGGACGCTTACCTATCCTTCACTGTTTGTAAAGGGAGAGCCTGTTGTTTCTCCGTTTGCAGACAGCGAATCTCCAAATAAATTAACAAAAAGCAATACTAGTATTTTTCATCAATTATCAATCATTTCGCGATTTGTCATGTTTACACGACCTTACCCGGACCGCATGGACAGTTTCTTGTCTTCCGAATCCAGCGCCCGATCGTCCTCTTCTCTTCGTACTCCTCGTGGCACTCCTGATGGTTCCCAGTCAGGACCGTAGATCACTCGAGAGAGGTCCGTTCAGAACCAGTGAAGTTCGGATGATCGGCTGTCAGACGAGGGTCTATCGGACAGGGTACCTTCCGATCGTTGCAGTCGTTCACTCTGTCGTCAGGACCTCTCCCACTGGATCCACGAGTCGCTGATGGGCCCCACGCTTGGGACGCCAATTGTAAAAGGGGTGATAGACAACCAGTGACCAAAGACCCTTTTGTGTTGCCCGGCGGTGTCGCCTCTATTACCCACAAAATATTAATCAATGAAGAAGCAGGCGCTGGAGACTGAAAGGCAGGAAACGTGGGTTTATTCTCTCCGGAGGAGAACACATCAATTCGGACAGCAAGTATCGTCACGAGGTGCTCTAACCGCATCTCTGAGGCCTGGCCTCTTATACACAGGTTTTATTGCTTTATTACATGAAACACATATTTGTCAATACTTTGATGTACAGAAAGGCATCCTAGGAATCCCCGCTTCAAGCCCGTTCCCACACATTTACAGTGGAAGTCCCCGCCCCGGTCACAACAGGTGATGATTATCGCGCAGCTGGGCATTCCGCCGATTCACGGAATGCGTGGAGCTCGATCGGATCTCATAGGGTGGGGGCTTTGATCAAATCGAGGGTCCTTTAATGGGGGAAGCTTCCTACTGTACGGGGGTGTGATAAGCAGTATCCGCAGGGCCAGGTGGCGGCCTGGGAACAAGGGAGACAAACGGGCACACAGGAAAAGGGGGTTTGTATCAAAGGACTTGGGACCATGAAAGGGATGAAGGGAGGTGTCGTGCTGGGAGCAGGATGGGGTTCCTAGGCAGAGCTGCGCTGATGAGGGGTTTATGACCCAAGGCATGTGAGAGCGAGGGGGTTATCAGCGTGCGGGGGATGCCTGCGAGGCTAAGGAAGAGAGTGAGAGACGCGCTGGCTATCAGCGAGGGGCAGAGGGGCCATGGTGCTCGAAATGGCTGCCGCTTACGTGCAAGGCATGTGAGAGCGGGAGTGATTGGTGCGTGGGGGTGCTTGTGAGGGCGAAGAGCCGTGCTGGGGGCCAGGGGTGTGCAGAGGGTGGTTCTGATCAAGGTAGCTAAAGTGGAGGGGGGGGGTGTGCGACAAAAAGTGTGGCATCGGGAAAAAGGGAAGATGGCGCAGATAATGTTCACCAAACGTATTAATTTTCCACAGCATGACCTTCACAGCTCAGCAAAGTCACTGAGGCCCTCCCCTCAGTGACGAGGGGTAGCGTCACTGATTGCCTCGCACCTGAGCGCTTCAGTTTTATGCGCCCAGGGTCAATGTCAATCAGATACACTTCATCACAGAGTGGGTGGGGTCAGCAGTCTCACTGACCCCATCCCACTCTCTGATGACATTAGGATTGCTGCCTTCCCAGCCAAGGAGGGAAGACAGCAGTCCCAAGCCTCGTGGGACCTCCGAGGCAGAGCTGCTGGTAAGCGTGTGTTTTTTTTTGTTTAATTAAGGTTTGGTGCGTGCATGTATGACTGTTTGGTAATGAGTGTTGTGAATGGATGTGTCTGTGTGTGTGTGTGAATGCATGGCTGTGAGTGCATGTGTGTCCCTCCTAAACTTACCGTCGCCACTGAGGGTCAGTACTGAATTTCATAAGTCAGGCCTTTGCCTCAAGTGGCGCAGCAGGCAGAAAATGATGGGTTGGAATGCTACCCCGAGCGAATGCCAGATGTCAGACTACTTGAAAGCATTTCTCCATTCACTTTATGGTGTGATTAATTAAAACAAGGTATTGCACACTTGCGAATGATAAAACAAACTGTGCATTATCTACTTCATGTACATAGAAGCATTTTCCATAGTCAATATGACATCCGTTGGATCTAGCAAAATGTAATGACGTTCGTCAGATTCCACAACAATGGCATGTGTATTCAATGTCATCAGCGATGGTACACAAAAATGACTGCAGATGTAGTATACTAAAAAGCAGATTTACATGCAAACAGTAAGTATGCATCTAATGAAAGCTCATTTTATAGGATAGCCTCTAAACATGCCCGCACGTATTCCCTCCCCCAAAATCTCAATAAAAATGAATGATTGCGTAATTTAGACGCGACGAATGTGGTCAGTCTGGGCCTGGGTACTGGCACACACTGCACTAAGCAATAAACCGTTTTCGGGGGCAGGGGGGGGGGGGGGTTTATAAGTGCGAGCATGCGCGCACGAGATTTCAGTATCCACATCACGGAGGCAACATGTGAAGAATGGGATGAAATGTCATAAAACATTCTTATTAAGTATTATGCTGATAGAGCTGGGCGCAGCACAGCGTGGCAGTGCTGCTATGAATACAGAGAATCGGGCATTGGTGATAAAAACTCCCTCCTTCTCACACCCACCCCTTCCCCCAACCTCCTCCTACAGAAAAATACAGCACCGGTAGGTGGTGCAGTTGTAAGACTTGAAATTAGCGGGAAATTAGCCGTTTTGTATTCATGTTGACCGTGTATGTACTGCATCACGCACGCTGAGGTGCCACGATACCTGAACAATGGGAGTCTTTATCGAACTCCAGGTGCTTTTTTTTTTAAACTTCAGAAAGGTAAAGAGCGGATTCAACCCAAAGGACCAGGGGCGTAGCTAGAGCTTGTGGCGCCCGGGGCTATCCCTCAGATTGCCGCCCCTTGGGGGGGGTGAGGGGGGGTGCTGGGGAAAAAGGACGGCGAGCACTTGAAAGGTGGGTGTAATTTCTGGTATTCATATGACGTTCCTTCATCTTTATTGAGTGATTTTAATGTTTGCCCGTGAGAAAGTGTGACGTTGAAATGTCACTCATAATCACAATGAAATTCCGAAAGTGCCACATATAGCAATCTGAAACCTTGGCAGCTATGGCGTGGGCCACAGACTCAGCCACCCTCCCCTCTGAACCTGCTGCTGCACTCCTTTTACCTCACTCGATCCAGGCAGGGTCTCTATGGCAGGCAGGGGTGGTTCGGTTCGAGCTTTGATACCCTAATAACTTCTGCTGTACTGAGTTTGCACTGCAGCAGCCAGACTCTCAGTCCAGAGAGCCAGCAAAACAACGCCAAAAGCTGCAAGCACCGAGCCAGAATTGACTCCTCATGAGAGCGTAGCGGTGAAGCGCATAACGCGTCACTGCTACGTTCTAATCACGAGGGCTGGCCAAAATGTCACTACAGGGCCGTCATAGCTGCCAAGGTTTCAGATTGCTATGTGTGACATTTTTTTACATTTCAGTGCAATTATGAGTGGCATTTCAATAATTTATGAGTGACAATTTCTCGCAAGCAAAACCAAGCAATGAAGTCCATGGGAGCGTATAAATATTACAAATTATACTCTTTTGAGCGGTGAGAAACTCTAAAAAGATCTTGAAACTGCGGCAGAGCACCTGAAATTAAAGTTTCCTATTGATCACCAAATGTCTGCTTTTTATACCTAGGTGTTTTTTGTATTCTGGGGTTTGTATGCCCATGCATTATTATAGGAAAGGAGAAAACTATTAATTTCAGATTCCAAAGTATTTAGGATTAAAAAAATCAGGATTCACTGTGTTACAATTTGCATGAAGCACACAACAGGAAGCATCTACGGATAGGTCACATTATAGTACTTGGTGTCATGTGACACAGAGAGCCAGCTGCCCTTTGACACAAATGTCACCTGATAAGTAATGTAAACCCTTCTCCCCACCATAATAACAAAAAGATACAACCAGGCGTGGACTGGCCCTAAAGCAGCAGCAGATACTGCTCAGTGTGCACATTTACCCTCCTGCCAAAAACAAGGATTGCTGCCTTCACTATTGCTCTCTATGCTGCAGCAGATCACATGTAGTTCCTACTCTACCAGTCACTTACTTTCAGGGTTACCATCAGGCTCTTTTGGTATGTTATTGTCCTGGCTGTTACAAAAATTCCGAGAAGCCCTGAAAGTCGATATTTTTCCCCTCATAAGCACATATTTTAAACAGTAAAACCAAAAACACTTTGCAGTGTTCTGGAGCTGCGAAGTTAATAACTGTCTCATAAATAAAGTAAAGACAGAAAGTAAAGCCCCTATATACACTTTACAAAGACATTTTTTTTATAACTTGTTCATGCTTGAGCCTTAAATTGACATGGTCTGTGGTGCAGAGCAGAGTGCAGTAGCGCAATGCTGTCTTTTAAAGACATCTCGGGCAGACAATGAAGTAACAGACCCTGCTTTAGCCAGCCTTTGCCTAGTGGCCCCCTCTGGGTACTCCCTGGCAATCAATCCGATGCAGAGGAAATGTGCACTGCAGGCCACTCTGTCCAACGTGGGACCCGGCCAAAATAGGATGTGAGGCCCCAACAACATGGATCTTCTTCGTCAGCTATGAAGTAATTAAAATTAAATAGTCGAACAGTCTGCTGACTATCGGACTCGACAGCCGAGCATTGAAGCCTCAGGCTGAGGCGCAAAACATACATAGGTCACAACCAAGGTGCACACTATGTCAATCTTTATTTAAATAGTGTCTCGACACTAAATCAGTCACCCCGAGAGCTGCGATCGTCCCGGTCGGCGCGCAGCCACCATCATGGTACAGTAGATGTCGCAGCTGAAAATGAAGTACTCGCACTAAGTCTAAAGCTGTAAACGCAGGGCAGGCAGGCGAAGATAACCCACATGATAAATAATACAAAAATGAAACCACATTTGACATTTTAGAAGAGTGAGGAAATCTCACTCTACTTACTTTGAGAGGTGAGCTTCAGCTGCTGCAAACTGGTACGGGCCCGGCCTCCTCGTGAACACAACCACTCGAGCTGCATGCAAATTCAACAGCCGAGTGTGTTCTGGGAACCAGAAGTCACGGCGCCGTTCCTGTGCTTGAGGTTAGTGGGTCAAGTTTGCTGCTGCTAGTGCCGGCCGCTTTTGCAAAAATCGGGTAAGACCGCGGCTCCTGTCTTCTGTTAAGTGTGAGTCTCACGCTATTTACACTGTTGAAGCACCCTGTGCCCCCGGGCCCCGGCCAGGAGGTATATGCTGATTGTTAGGCTCAGCTCAGCTGTGGGACCCCGGGGGCGGCGGAGGGTTGTTGACCTAATCACTGCCTTCCGCTCACATTTCGAAAAAATATAACACCTGCGTGGTCTCGTTTTTTGGGCTGCAGTGAGAGTGGCGAAATGTGCGCCGGCCGGCGGGACTTTCGCACGCAGGAAGCAGTGCAGATAAGGACGGCAGCAGGCACACAACCGAGCTAGCTTCTAGCAAGACATACAGACAACCGAATGCAGGGCCAGTCGAGTCTGTCACAGCCTGACCACAAAACAGCAATGTAATAATCTTTTTATTTACCCGGCCATTCTGAAATATTTCAAGCAATGTGTCCGTTCTCATTTACTCAGTCACACTGACATATTTCAAACAATGTGATCATTCTTCGCTGATTGCATGCTAGCTCATGATGAACAGCCGAGGACGGCAATGAAATCCGCTTCCCATTAAAGGTTGCACTTAAAACAAGGGTGATTAAATCAGAGCTGGATTCACCTGCTGCTCGAAATGCCTGAGACACGCAGCTGCGGAGGGAGCGTCCTACGCTGGCTGGAGCTTTCAGCGGGACGGCTCTGCTGCGGCGGGCTCTCTCCTCATTTCAGGTAACAAGCATTGGCGGCCGCACAAGCATTGGCGGCCGCAAAATGAAATAAATACAAGCAGAAACAAGCGAAGGATAACAACGTGAGCATGCACCTCAGCTGAACGTGAGCATGCACCTCAGCTGTACGGGAGCAAGTCACGCTGTGCGCTTTTCCATGTGCCGTGAGCATGCACATCGGACATCTAGGGAGCTCGTCATCACCTTCTGCGTCGCCTGCTGTTGCCGAGCCTGAGCCGCTAACCCTGCACACCTGAGGAGGAAAGACCGGACTCGAGAGCAGCGGGGGACTCATGAGTCAGCCCGGTGAGTAGGGGGGGACGTGTAAATACTGTGTTTTTGGTGCATCAGGCTAGCGAGACAGGAGATGGGCACTTCGAGTGTGTGGTTGCGCGTGTGTGACCAGCGGCGTCACTAGGGGGGTGCGGGGGTGCGGACCGCACCGGGTGACACCATCACGGGAGTGACACCAAAATGCAAAATATTACCGTTCCCATTACTAAAGCGTTTTAATCTGCCGAAAAGCCCACATGTTAAATTTTACCCAAAAATGTCCTCAAGGGCCAGACTTTAAAAGCAGTCTTTTATTCCCTCACTATTGATAGAACTGGCCTCGAATAACAGCACAGAATGCTATTGCAACTCTTCGTCCTGGGCCCATTGCATTCTGGGATTTCCGGAGTCCCTGTATTCAGCGCGACTGCGCGAGGACAGCACGAGTTAAACTCTTGGCACCGCCTGGCACTCTCGCTCCAAAGGAAGGGCACAAACTGAAACTGTGCAGTGCATGTCATGATGTCACATAAAGCTGTCCCTGGGCTGGCGCTCTGCACTCCCGTCCCTTCTTTCCCGGTGCTATTAGTTCAACAGGCGGAACGGGCCCAGCAATTAACACAAGCCAGCAGCAGCAGCAGCGTCATTCCTGGTGACTGGAGGCCTTGCGGGACTTCGTGTGGCGCGGGCCTGCGCAGAGGCAGCCCTTTGCTGGGAACAGAGAAGTGTCACCGGTGAGAATAAATTGCAAAAAAAAATACACCTACTTCCATTGCCACTGTCTCGTATAACCGCATACTGCATCATTTGTTAAGGTGCACAAGTGAAATGTTTTTAATTCCAGTAGTTGCAAGTTGCCATTTTTATTTTGTGCCTAAAGTTCGATCCACATCTTTTTTCAACTGTTTCTGATTTATGTTGAGAAACTGAGCACTCGTGTTAAAGTACTTTTCTCCCCCGCCAACCTAAACTATTATCTAAGGCTACAGCTTCTTACATTAGAACCTCATCAGAGTGACCACTAAAAGATACGTTCTTCACAAAATATTTTCCACCCCCACTGCACCCCCCCACCAATCCACCTTCTAAACCCTTTCTAGTAAGAACCAGCATACATGTATTGCCATGCGCGCGAAAATATATATTTTTACCGCTCTGGAGTACACATGAAGTGAAAAATTGCACCGCTGTAACAGTACCTGTTCAACCTTTCTAATGTTACCCAAATGCGGCACTTTTCTCTTTAGCGGTCCCTTGTATTCATGTGACATTGAGTAGGCGGCAAGCAATGCAATAACACAAAATGTAATACATGCGCGATCATACAAGGCCTTGATTGTGGCATGTAAATATATTATGTAGTTTGAGAATGAGTTTCGAGCATATAGTAATCTCAAGACACAGGCAAGGTCACCATACAGAAAGAGGGCAAAGTGCAGTGACTTGAGACACATGGAAGTACTGTATTCCACCAGAGTTTATGGAAGTTAAATGCCGACAAATTAGGCCAAAGACCGTAGCTAGCTGTAAAGCTTGCAGTGAAATGTCTGGAGCAGCTTTCTGTTGCGAGCGCATCCCAGCTCTGCAAATTTTCAGCATTTATTTTTCTGAGCTGTCTACTTGATTATCTCTCTGCAGAGCAGCTCAAAGATCAGGGGCCCCATGGTGGGCGCAGGAATCGTACCGTTGAGTAGGCCGGGATATGAAAATCCCTTCCATCAGCTGTTTATTGAAAGGTGCTCAGCGTGGGAGCCCACCTACCGATTTATGAGAGCAATAAAGCTCCAAACTCTCTCACACTTGCGGACTCGAAGGAGGCCCATGGGGTAAGTCGTGAGGGGGTGACACCATGAGTTACCGCACTGGGTGACACCAACCCTAGTGACGCCACTGTGTGTGACTGTGTGTGTGTGCGCGTGAGCCGGTGGGGGGGGGGGGGGTGAGGGTGTGTGTATGCAGTGTGTGTGCCTGCGTGTGTGTATGCAGTGTGTGTGCCTGCGTGTGTGTATGCAGTGTGTGTGTGCCTGCGTGTGTGTATGCAGAGTGTGTGTGTGCGCGCAACTGAGAACTGAGAGAGGCATGGCTGACTGAGATCAGAGATGTGCACGGCTCCGGGGGCTGGGCGTGCGCGTTCACGCTAGGATATCGGCGCTCGTCCATCTGTGTAGGTCGCTTCAGAGGCAACTTGGCAGCAATAGGTCGAGAGCTCGACCTAAAAAGGAATAATATAACAATGCATCTTGGCAAATCTCCATACTTGACGTCTCATGATGGCAATCCTATAGCGGAGACCCTAAAGAGAACTACTTTCTTTATGGGCATGCTCTCTGTGAAAGAGCAGAATGCCATCATTGACAGTGAAGTTAGCCAATGTTTGAAGTGGGCTGAACCACTGCCCCATGCTGTATACTGCAATGCATGGAAGAGAAATGTGAATGGCACAAAAATAAACCAATGGATGAAGAGGATTGGCTCAAAGCCCCTGTGCATAAGTATATAAGATCATTAAAATAAAATCAAACGATTGTGGCTAATGCTGGATCCAAGAAACTATCAACACAATAAATGAACCTACAGAGTTCACAGCATACCACTGATACACTTGTTTAACGTTAACAAGGCAAGCGCTGCTGAAGCTTGGATAACCTAGCCCTCTACAGGATGCAGGCCTTGCCAATGTATAATTATGAGAAACAAAATCCAGCTGTCTGTGACCCGCGTTCCCTCCATCGCCTGTCTGGGAGAGATGTGTCTTAAGCAATGATCATTCCTGTGAGACTTATTAGAAATGTAGACTGAGGCCTACATGCAGTGTGCACTGTTCCAAGAGAATAAATTCTCAATGAATTAAACCAAACTCAATTAAAATAAAAACAAATTAATCTTGTACCAATTCAAGTTCCTTTTAGTAGTAAACATTGTTTGTTCAGTATCACAATTCAATTCAGTTCACCACAATAATTGTTGACTTTACAATCAAGAACAACAAGTATCACTGTACATTAAAGATCATGACAAGATACTGTCAACATTTAAGTTAATCTATGTTGTAAATCCCTCCTCAATTTTATAGCACTAAATCAAAGCGCTGTATCACAAATGCCTTAAAATGTCTTGCACATATGATATTTTACCAAAATCTGCTACTGTACGCTGTGTGTCAGACAAGGCCTTCTAGTGTCTTTATTTTTAGGTCAAACTTGGGCAGCGCATGCGCTACTCTGCGAGCCATGCTGTATTGGAGTATGTACTTGAAGCCCCGCCCACTCTCCGCCCATATTTGTCATTGTCCTTCGTAAAGGCTGGCTTCTGATTCGTTATTAGGCTTGTTAGTCCCTCCTCACTACCATCTTGTCTTCATTTGTAACCTCCCATCATTAATGGCCCTTTTACTTCTTTTGTTACACAGTGCGTCTTCTTCAGTCTGTAAGCACTATTTTCTTTAATGAGTTTCTCTTACTGCAGAAGAGTCTCTCGTGCGTAGTTGTGACCATCGTCAAATGGGGAGCTCTTCAGGGGCCCTGGGAGACAGAAGGGGGCAACTCAGCGTTGCCTTCAAGCATTTTAAATACAATAGGTCTTGCTTTTGTGAGAGTTTAAGCTATTGGTATTGTAAATGACAATGACTTTTATTTATGTTTTAAAAAACAAAACATAAAAGGCATTGTAATTTACAATGTCAATAGCTCAAACTCACGTATATGTGAGACCTGTTGCATTGAAGATGCTTGTCATTCTATGCTCAGATAAGTGGCCAGCACGATTACCAGCCCAGGGCCTAGAGTCGGCAGCAAAGCTTTGGTTCCAGTCCTTCCTTCTCCATAGAAGCTCGAACGTTTCTTTCCCGTGATAACTGTAAACTCAATTTAAATGCATTTCACAACACTACCGCTAAACGTCAAATCTTGCTTTGCATGAGTTAAAATACAGTAACTTGCTGTGCATCTTTTAGCATATGCGTTGTTTTTCCCACCTATTTCAGACCTAAAATATATCACTCAGTCTTCTATTTAATATATGACTTAATGTTATACTATAATAACAAAACACACCCAAAATGAACATCCAATGTACACTCCATGAATAATAAACAAAAGCATGCACTTTAATGTCTACAAATGAATGCAATGAAAGCGATTCAGAGCACACAAACGGCAGGCACAATCATGAGATGCATAGCACCACAAAGTATTAAAAATGTGCATTTGTCTCTCTCGTGTCAGCATCCATCACATCGCCAAGACCGCTCCCCGATGACAGGATAACCTCAGCCCGCTGGTCATCATGAGTGACACAGGTACACTCTTGAGATAGACGCAAATCAAATAAAACAAAGTTCCAACCACACACCGCCGCGTCGTAGCGTGCAAATCATGTGGTAAAGCGTCTCAAGACCTCACATAGGGATACTAAGCGCTATACAAACGCTATAATGCGACACAATGCAAGAAACGCTGCACTTCATATGAGGATAACTAGCTTCAGAGATTGACCTGGTCAATGGATGACTTTCTCAGTAGCAGCCACCAGGTGGCGATCATATCAACAATTACACGAGACACTGTCATTGCCCAGATGTGTGCGAGCTGGCAGGTGCCTTTGTACACAAAAATACGAAAATGCGATTTTCTTCAAATTGTATGAAAGTACACGTCTGAGAATATGTACGAGTTCCAAATCGAGTATATTCTTGGTGTAGTAATTCTTATTTCCTCGTCTCCTATTCAAAAGGTTCTCTAATAGATATAGATTTATCAAAATGAGTGAACTACTGGTGTTAATGACTAGTTTGCCCAGATGGTGTGATCAGTCTACACACCATAAATCGAAGGGCAAGATTTGGTAGACAACTGATTCGACATAGACAAAATGGCTGTAATGTGCGATCATTTAAAAATGGAAAAGCATACATTGTTAAGGAGGTTTAAACATCCCAGACAAACTAAGCCCCCTTTCTGTATCCATGCGCCCTTTAACAATAGCGAATGGTAGAACAACAGCCTGTCTTGGCTTTGAACCTAACACTTCCAGGCAGTATTTTCTATGTATCTTTGTATTTTGCGTTCCTAGTTGACTCCGATGTTGAGTTTCTTGCATTTTTTCCAGGTTTCTAACTTGCAAACAAAAACCAAACAAAAAACAGGCTTTGGCAAATGCATTAGACTTCGCCTATGTCATTAATAATATTTTTTTTGGGGTGGGGGGTGGGGGCGGGCTAAGTTTTAAGCTGGTGAGCAGTTGTGCAATATAATGTAAGGAAACTCCGTAAAAGTGTTATGACATGTTTTTGAGAAACCATTTTGATTGCCTACATATGAATGTACTTCTTTTATCACCCAAATAAAACGTTTTGGTGAAGGAAACACCAACGCACACCTCTGTCATGTCAGAAATAGAAACACAATAGGCTCAGAACATATCATCTCCCAATTTAGACGTGCTAGGTAAATTAGACTTCTGTGACACAGAGGTGGTTCCATGGCAACAATGATTTCATAAAATAATTCGGTAGAAAGGCGTTAACTTCAGCAATAAATTAGCTCCAAGTACTGCGTGGAGGTGGAAGGTTGTAATGCTGAGCTACCCGTCAGCCACTGAGGAGAAAACATTTTTCTTTTGCACCTACCATTGTCAATTTCTCTTCCTCTTCTCTTCTGGCAAGCAAGAACCAATAACCTTGCACGGCTTTTGCGCTGGTGGTGCCCTGTGGGACAATCGTTTTTGGCGCCCTTACAACCCATGATCGCCTCCTCGAATTCTCTCACTACCACCGGGCATTTATTGCTAAACACATGGCCCCCCCTGAGGTCAAAAAGAACAATTGATGGACACAGCGCAGAACAATGTCCTACATTCACCCCAGTACAGAGATCGGAGCCTAAATCCATCGTGTTTTTTTCTCCACATGCCAATCTAGTTTGAACCCAGCCATATGCAAATCAGTCCCGACCCTGGGCTCAATAGGGAGAGGATGTGGTCTCACAGCTAGACTGCTGACGTTGGAGCTGGGAAAGCAAGGTTCGAGCCTCGGGTCGACTCCACATCCTGTGATTCTCCACGTGCTGACCCAAAAAAAAAAAGAATGCGTCCTTGTGTAACGTAACTGGTGCTCAAGTAAAGTGCCCCAATAACTTCGGGTCAAGTTTGCACTATATAAATCTGCCAAAAAAAAAATGGGAACAGTCCAGCCTGAACTGCCAGGCCAGGTCCTCCCTGGACTGGAAACAAGCATCCTAGGACAGGTTTCAGGATTTCAGCCCTCATCAGCCAGGATAGCTTGACTCAAGTGGCATGGAGAGCATGGCACCCATGTCTGGGCATACCCGTCCCATTCGGGATGACAAATGCAGAAACAACAATTGATGGAAAGAATTCAGAACAATGTCATACATTCACCCCAGTACAGATATCTGGGCCTAAATTTATCATTTGTTTGCTCACCAGGCCATTGCAATATGGATCCAGCCATATGCAAATCAGTATTTACCCTGTGCCCAATGGGAACAGTCCAGCCCGAACTGCCAGGCCAGGTGCTCCCTGGGCTGGAAACAAGCATCCTAGGACCGTTTTCAGAGTTTTACCCCTCATCAGCCAGGATAGCTTAACTCCGGTGACTTCAGTGGCATGGAGAGCACATCTGGGCATACACCTGTGTGTCTTTTGCATGGGGAAACTGAGCACTCAATGAGCTTGATTACACCATCAATTTGAGCATGGCCCAACTTCTTGGTGGCAAAAAGGTAAAATGGGTTCTATCATGTTTATTTTAAAAGAAGAAATACTTCTTGTAAGCTGAAAGGCCATCTTACCAGAGTGTTGTATGAAGTCTCTTTATTTCTCTGATGTGGATTTTCATTATTACAAGCAAAGAACTCTGACACTCCAGGTTTTGGGGAAACAGATGGCAGTTACAGTTTCCCTTCCTACGGAAACCCAGCATTCCAGCCTGAACTTTGTCATATTTGTCCTAAGGAGTCAAATCAGGATTTATTTGACGTGCTCAGTGCACAAACCTAGTGAGCTGCAATTTCTCCCGGCACTTCATTGGCAAAAAGGTAAGAACGACTTTTGGAAATATAAAATGGTTGGTCTCCCTTAAACCTTCAGTCTCCTGATGTTTAATCAAAAAAAAACCTTGAGCTTTGAATTCCAATCTAATATTCTTACATTTGCCACTGATTTTTAAAAAAGGTTTTGGGTTCCTTTTAATTTTAAGTCTAGGTCTAAAACTATTTCATAACGAGGGCATGAATAAATGTTCTATTTGAAATGCTTTTACTCTCTTGAAATAGAAAAACATCTGTACAGTCTTTATTCTGAGAGGTTCAGCCTGTTTATTCTTTAGCTTCTGAATGGCTTAGCCCCATACTCGTGCCCAAGCGGGTGTCTGTTCATGACACTATCGCAGAGGTCTGACCCCACAATTGCACCAGCCCTTGCCCATGTGTATAGCAGGGATTACAAAAGTTTTAGGGATGAATTCATTCTTTAATTATGTCCCCAATATATCATAGGTCTATTTAAAGATTCTTGCTCAAAATGCAGAGGCTTGATGTATTTTATTCCAGCATGAATATCAAATAAAGTGGCAATCTTTGGCCAAAATGCACCCTTCCCATTCACCAGCCAGGTTTTACACACAAACTGGTTTGTGAATGGGAATGCATTATCTAATACAATCTATATTTTAATAGGTTGCATTGTAAATTGAACATTAACATGGGGTTTTAAATGTTAACTAGGCAGGCCACAATTTGTGACCCCCTGTTATTGGCTTCTAATGGCCTTTAAGGCACAGCAGACCTTTTTCTTGCAGGTGCTTTCCAAAATTGGATTTATTTTCTAAAGCAGTTTGTACCTGTTGGAAAAAAACATATTTTACCTGGTACACACCCACATTTTTGCCTTGACTGTTTGTGCTGGCTGTAGACTTCGGTGCACTTTACCGCCCGCTGTCCAGGAGTAAAGTGCCTGTGCTTCACCTTTCAACATGATGACATTGGCATACCCCTAATTGACATAGTTAACTTACCTATAAACACTTTAGTAGTATTATAGGGTACCTAAAGTGAAACCCAGCACCTGTAGGTTAAATGTTGCCCTCTATTGGGGCAGGACAGAAAATAATTACCCCAGAAGTACAGTGGGGCGAGATAACTGAAGACAGTGAAAGTAATGCAGATATTGCGAATAAGGATAAGGATGGGGGGGAGTAATAAAATAACAGCTGTGAACCATCATCACGAATCAACCGAAGAACATCCAGACTGACAAGAGGTTAGCGTGGGAGAAAAGGGAACTGCCAACCTTGAAGATCCTCCAGGTGGGGAACACCTGTTAGCGAATATGCTAGTGCAGGAGGTCACTGCAAGTAGCGGCCCCAGTGGGCCCGAGGACACCCAGGATTTAGGAGATAATTTCTATTCAGTCACGGACGGATCAGAAGGCACCTCCTCGGAAGGTGAAGAAAATGAAAGTGAGAGCCCGTCATTCGCCAGCACAATTTCCAGCTCGGAGGTAGGCGCTGGAACCTACCAAAGGACAAAGATACAGTCATAAGGAAAAAGAGGCTGTCAAGAAAACAGAGAGACTCCCATTCCCTGGAGAAAACTAATATGGGAACCCTTTCCTTTCTTTTTGCTTGCCCGCTTGGATCATCGTTGTCTACTGGAAGGGAGTCCTGTGTTCCCAGAGGAGTTCGTGGCTGGTGAACTCTACCATCGCTTCCTGCCTCGCCGGACCCGCTTCGCGGGTCCCGCAGCGCCTCGCGCACAGGAGGCTGTGGACATCGTGGGAGCTAGGGGACAGGAGGCGCGGGCAGGTGAGCAAGCCGGCGGGGCTGCGAGCACGCAGGCAGGGACTCCAGTGACCAGGAGCCCCTGCGCGCCCAATTAACACACCTGGGCTGCTCTCCCCGCTGGCCACACCCCCCTGTCCACCAACCAAGTGGCAAGCACCAACCGAGTATAAAACTGACTATTCTCCCCGCTCAGTGGGAGCGAGCCGGGAGAAGACCGGGACAAGGGCGGGACCGTCTATGGCCGTCCGGGGCCGACGAGGCCGGGCTGGGACCATACTCTTTCGCCTGTATTTATTGTACCTTAGCTGGATTGTGCTTGGGACCTGGCCATGTCATCCTCGGCACCATGTGAAACTCCTTCTAGGGCTGGGGGTAGTAACACTGGGACACTAGATAACTATTTCAAATCAGCAAAGGGGGAAGGGGGAAAGGAAACCTCCCTTGAGAAGCGTAGGGCAGAACGCCGTCGTTCCATCGAAAATATGAAATACACACCTCTCTGCGATATAATTCCCTACCCTATCTCCCAAGGTGAAAGTCCCTGCCTTGGAAGCCAGAATTTATCTACCCAAGAGGGGATCCCCCTACTATTACGGGACATCACCCCTAACCCCTCTATGCTCCCTGAACAGGCTTTGGAGGCCATCCAATCCTTAACTGCTAGTAGCATGACTGTCGATTTGGTCACCCAAACACCCCCTGTAGCTATTGCTAAGAAAAGTAAGCCTAAGCAAATTGTTGTGGCGGAGGTACATGGCCCCCCTCCCAACAAGCGTAGAAGAAATATGGTACAACGCCGGGCTAGCAGAGCCAACTCGGAAGCAGCTTTGAACTGGGACTACTCAGCTACCAGGAACGTTTACCCAGAGCTTACAACACAGGCACCGGCAGGGGCAGATGATGAAGCCCCCTCACTCCGGATGATATTTGACTCAATTAAACAACTTCAAGAAGAGACAAGAACAGAAGGAAATAAGAATAGGCTGGCAACCAAGAATCTACAAGGGTCTGTAAGAAAGTTGGCAAAAGTCTGCACAGATACCAATACGAAAGTGGCCCAATTGGAAGATCGCACAAGCCTCTTGGAAGATTGTCAGGCAAAAGACTTAGCCAAACTCAGCACTTATGAAAAACAATTTTCGGATGTGCAGTGGAAACTTGAAGATCTGGAAAATCGCCATAGGTGGAATAATCTCAGGGTCCTGGGAATGGAGGAAGGGGCAGAAGGTGACGATATCAGGGCTTATGTCCTGAAACTAATGAAAGGTGCTTTTCCGGAACTAAGTCATTGGGAGTGGGAAAGAGAAGTTCAAAGGGCCCACCGCTTTCCGCTGGCCTTGAAGAAGAATCAGCCCAGAGCTCAAGAAGGGACAGTAAGACCAAGAGCAATATTAGTATACTTTGGTAACTCCCTATTGAGGTAGGAGGTATATTCCAAAGTAGGTCCGAACGCTAAACGATCCTTCGAGAGCCAGTCCTTTTTTACCACCCCTGACTATTGCCATATAACAGTTGAGAGGCACTGGCTACTGAGGGAACTGGTGGAACCGTGTCGTCAGATGGGCCTACAGGCCTATCTAATGAACCCTGCGAGGCTGAAGATCATCTATAAAAACAGCACCAGAGTTTTCACATCCGAGATACAAGCCAAAGCCTATATGGACACGCTAAAGTCAGGAAATGGAAGCAAGACTTTTTGATGAAAGGATGGGTGGTAGTCATGGATGTTCACTTTTAGTCATTCTCATGTAACAGTAACTCTGTACCTATATGAGTAGGTTGTGTAGGTTGAAGTGAATTCATATGTAAGTGAAGGGGGTGGGGAAAAAAGGGGAAAGGGGAGCAGAAAGGGGGGCAGAAAGTGGCACAGCTTAGTACACAATCGGGGGCATGACGGTTTAGGGGGCAACACAGCGGGAAGGAATATCTAGCACACCACAAAGTATCAAAAGTACGAAAAACACGGCAAAGGGAAACCGAGTCTAAGACTTCATCATAGAGACCTTAAGTCCGCTTGCTTCATTTGGCGGGGGAGGGTGGGTGGGGGGAATGTGGGGGGAGGGACTGCTGAGAGGGGTGGGGTTGAGGGCGGGGGAAAAAAGAAAGATAAAATCATCATTATCAAGTAACAAAGAAAGCCAGAATAGGGTACACAGGAGGTAAAAACGCGAAATTAAAGAAACTTCATGCGGATAGTCACCATTAATATATGTGGGTTAAATGATGCAAAGAAACACAGGGATGTGAAAGAATATCTAAGAACAGTGCGTGCAGATATAATTTGCTTACAGGAAACTCACATTGAGGTCTCTCACAAGTTTTTATTAGCTCATCTGGGATATCAGCTTTTAGCATGCACAACTCAAGGAACTAGAACACGGGGTGGCGATATTAGCTCGGGCCAAGGCGCTGACAGTAAAAAAATAGCTTGCAGATGCTTATGGTTGCTGGGCCATGGTAGAATGTCAAGTGCAGTGAATGAATTTTACGTTGTGCTCTGTATATGCTCCTACAGTTGATGAGTCAGAAATATTAAATAAAATTAATATACAAATGGCCAACTGTCTCCTCCCAATAATAATGTGCGGAGATCTGAATATAAATGGGCTAAATGGTCTATGGAAAAATTATCCTGCTAGGTTTAGAGGCCGGAAAAGAAAAAGTCACAGAGCTCTGATACAATTAATGAAAGATAATGGACTTATCGATATATGGGAACAACAGAACGCATTGGGGGAAGGCAGCACATATTATTCCGCACCACACAAGGATGTAGCACGTCTAGACTATTTCCTGATCTCACCTACGTTAATATCCATCTCCAAGATAAATAGGTTGCCACGGGTAATGTCGGACCACAACCCCCTAATTCTAGATATCTCAGTTCCAAATTCTCAGACACAACCTACCAGCTGGTCATTTGAGAGAGCCTTATTACAGGATAGCAAATATGTGTCACATATGGAAGGCTGGCTCAAGCAATTTCTTGAAATAAACAGAGGGTCTGCGCAGCTGGGGTCGTCTGGGATGCTTTGAAGGCCGGCATCAGGGGGAGACCATGAGTTTTTCAATCAGACGTAACAAGACGGAGAAAGCTGAGATAGAGCGGAAGATAAGAACAATCACTACATTAGAAGAGGAGCTGATCAAAGCAATCGGTGCGAAGCAAGATATCTCAGAGATGATACAGAATTTGGCCTTAGCTAAGGCTGCAATAGGGGAATCGTTCGCCTCGAAGGCGGCTAGAATATTCTTAGCCTGGAAGCAGGATCAATACGAATATAGCGAGCAAATTGGGCGTATATTAGCGATCAGAACTCGGCAGGCTGCAACCAGAGGGGAAATACCAGAGCTAGTTTCAGAGGCTGGGGTAACAGCTACCACCCCTAAGGAAATTTGCCTGATATTCCACGAATTTTATCAGAAGCTATATAACTTAGATAGGGGGCGAGCAGAGATGAAATAGAGCACTACCTTTAATCTGCGCTAATAGAGAGACTAACAATGGAGGACAAAGGTGCTATGGAGGCTAGTTTCGCCCCTGAGGACATACAGGGAGCAATTAATGATCTCCCTGCCGGGAAAGCGGTTAGCCCCGATCTTATTCCAATCAAATTTTACAATAAATGTTTTCCTATATTAAGAGAGGACATTAGTAAACGTATGATCCATACACAGAGGGGAGCAGCACCACCATCATCGTGGGGGGAGGCCACGATGGTTGTATTCTTGAAAAAAAAATAAAAACAACAGATCCAGGGTCATACAGACCGATAATCCTCGTGAACATGAATTTACTCAAAAATTTTTGCAAATCACCTAAGTTTGATAGTTGGCAAGATTATCTCACCCAGACAGCACGGGTTCATTCCCGGGAGGGGTACGGCAGACCATATCAGGAGGGTATGTATTTTATTCGATGGCACGGCAGCCTCACGAGACCCTATGGCCCTTATATTGCTAGATGCTGAGAAAGCTTTCAATAGGGTCTCGTGGGGTTTCCTGTGGGCCGCATTAGAGAAACCAAATATTGGAAATGGATGTATAGGGGCTTTGCAGGCTTTATATATAAACCCAAAGATCGAACTCAGAGCAATGGGTGAGGTTAGTGGGGTAATCAATATTGGGCGGGGAACCCAACAAGGGTGTCCTTGTTCCCGCTTCTTTTTGCCTTCTACATCGACTTCTTCATCAGGAGAATAGAATTAAATAGGAACATCTCACCAATAATACTGAACGGCCATCATACTAAAATACTGGGCTATGCAGATGATCTAGCAATTACATCATCAGATCCTGCCGCGGCCCAGGTGGAAATAGAAAGCGAAGCAGAAATTTACGGGGCATTATCTGGTCACAAACGTAATCAAGGCAAGACGCAAATCGTGGTCAATAATAAAATCACATTGGCAGATCATAGAGTTACAGACTCAGCGGTGTATTTGGGAATAACAATAATGTCTGATCTAACAAAGATTGTGGTAAAAAATCTGGCCCCTTTGATTCAAAAATCTAAAAACGATTTAGAAAGAATGAACAATCTACACTTGACAATAATAGGTCGCTGTAATATAATAAAAATTGTATCTTTACCTAAAGTTTTTTTATCTCTTTAGGACAATTCCACTGAAATGTAATAGTAATTGGTTTAAAGAAATTGAGGGAGTCGCTAATCGCTTCATCTGGGCAAAAGGCAAAACGCGAAGGGCTATTAAGTTTCTGTCCCTATCAAAAGATCGGGAGGTCTTGACAGCACCAGACTTTAAGGCATATTACTGGGCGGCGGTCCTCCACTATACCAGAGGATTATTGGGTGCTAATACTGAAGATAGGTGGCGGGGTAACGAGGGCATCCCAGATATATATGAACTTATAATAACGGAGGCCAACAAATGGTTGTTAACGTTTAGCGAATCAAATTATTATAAGAAAGTAAAGTTCAAGACTTTGGGGGCCGCAATATCAGTCTGGACCTCGGTACGGAAAAAGATGGCATTTGGGAGAATGAATTTTTATACTCCCCTATTCAAGAACCCCTCATTACCGGAGGTGTTTCACGACAATCTTATGAAATGATGGGACAGGTTGGGGGTAAAAACTGTGATGGATCTTACTGACTCTACAGGTTTAATTACGTTTGATAAGGTGCAGCAGATGTATAATATAGAGCGCAGGGATTTTTATAAATACCTGCAGATCAGATTAGTTTTGCTAAAGAAGCAAGGGGGTAACATGAACTTTAAAAGAGAAGAAGTTATGGAGCGATTGCAAGGCGAGGAGGGTTGCTCGATCTCACAGATATACGATGAATTAAGTCAGCATAAGGAAGATAATCGGGCTAAAGTCTCTGAAAAATGGAAAACAAAATTAAATACAGTTTGTAATGAGTTTGAAAACTCGCTTAAACACAGTATTAAAAGTAGCGAACCTCCAGGCTCAATACTAGAAGACCATTTTTGAGCTATATTACACACCGCATAGAATAGCAAGCTGGGGGGGGGGAACAAATGGTATAAGCTGCCAGCGATGCCAAAGCATGGAAGCAGATACAATTCACATGTTTGCTTCATACCCTACTCTAGACCCATTCAAAAGCTCAATAGAACAGTTTATGGATAGATCATTGGGGATACCCATAAGCTTAACGAACAAAGTGATGGTATTGGGAGTCACTAGAGAAGGGGTCCCCGTAGCCCACCGGGAATTAATATTTCTGTCAGTGACCATAAGCAGGATATGCATTGCTTACCTCTGGAAAGGTCCAAACCCTCCAACGTTTCAACAATGGATGACACGATTATTAGCCACACACAATCTAGAGAAGGCATTATATGAAAAGAAAGGACGGAAGGCAAAGCAATCGGGGAAACGAATATGGGCTCCAGTCTTAGAGTGGAAACAAAGGATGGAGAGAAATTAGAGGGGAAGCGATAAGAGCAATATTTCCATAGGGTTGGGCTCTAGGGAGAAAGAATGCAAGATTGATAGGAGGAGAAAAGAGCTGTCTTAAGGGTGGATTTGACACCTATATTAAGGGCATGTACTACGATATCCCCCGCACATCAGGGAGGTTCAAGAATGGATTATATTTGATATGGCGATTAAGATATTTTTATGTGTTTAAACATTAAATCTGTATGCTTTGTAATCTTCATTGCTTTGATTTTAAAGTTGAAAATATATGAGTTACTGTATCCATTCTGTGTAATAATGAAATCATGAAATTATGAAATGATGATGAATAAAAAAAAAGAAAAAAAAAAGAAAAGGCACAAACAGCTATTTTCACTGTAAGTGGGTTAGCTGGTCCATAGAAAAGTATTGGGATACAGTATTAAATGTAATATTGGTACCGCCACATTGGAACTAAGCTACTGGGCTCATTCTGGGAATTTAGAACATATCTATTACAAGCCCAATTCTTTGTCAAACTCATATTGTAACACATATTTCCGAAAATGTTGTTTTTAAAAAGCTGCCTGTTACCTTCTAAAGCCCCTAGAAGCCCATTCGCATGAGTCCTCAACTGTCACCCAGGATCTGAATGGCTCAATTGATGAGGTGTGGACTTACTCCCAGAACTGAGACAAACTTCAGATTGGGGAGGGTGTTCTTTACTCTGGCAGGGTGAGAATCTAGACTGCACCCTGAGACTTAATTAACTTCAAAGGGGCCTACTCCGTCACAGGCAGATGTAGATAACACTTGGGTCTGCCCCTTCTTTTGTCTGTTCTCCCTCTTGTACCCAGGGCAAAGAAGTGGACTCCAAGGGGCATAAAACAGACCTTCTATGTGCGCTACTGGGGCACAACAAGCTTCAAGGGATAATGGGGGCTGAGCTGAGCTAAAGTTAGTTACTCTATTGGTCATCCTGACTAGGATTGTAGTTATTATTTGCGGTGGCATATATGTGGTAAACAGGCAGGGATCCTCTGGACACCTTCCCTTTTGTGAACCGCCCCAACTCATCCATGACTTGCTACCACAGTTGCAGTCGGAATAGAAAGAGGAGGGGAACCCCATTTCACTGTGCATCCTATTTACAATGCAGAAAAGATAACAAAAGCCCTTTTAAGAATCAGCAAGAATTTTCTGGCTCTTAAAAAGGGCATTTTTTATTAAGACAAGCACACTTGCAGTTGCAAAGCCTGTGATTTTGAGAATCGCAGGGTCTGTAACTGCAAAAGGGCTTTGTACATATTATCCGACTAGTTTACTAATTGCCAGAAAATCCTAGTATCTTTTTCACATGAAATAATCACATTTCTATCCATTGACTAGATTTGCATGCTGTTTCCAAATACTACAGTTATCGCAACATTTATCTCTTTCTGGTTGTGCTTCAATTAGAATTGAATCATTGTTGAAATTTGGAAAAACACTAGCATAGAATATTATTCTGTGCTAATGTAGCCCTGAGCAAATTATTTATGTTAAAATAAATATGGTTTTCTAGATAATTAGAGGTTGCCGCGTGACCACTTCCCATGGTTTGCATGTCCCCGCTATGTTTAAAAAGAATGTCCCTATCCACATGTCATGCTAATAACACACATGTGGAAAACAAATGAAAAAATGATCACTCTCCATTCAGGGGGGCGAGTTTCACAATTCTGGGGATATTTAAATTAAGACAAGCTCATGGATAGAAATCTGGTTTAGCTGTTAAAGTGTGTCAGGAGTGGTCAGATTGCACTCGTGCCCTGCAAAAGTAAAGGGTAAAGAGAAAATATTGTTCAATATAATTCACTCTTGACACAACCAATTGGTCTGCCATTTTCATAATGAACAAATTTTATGTGCAACTTTCTTATTTTTGTTCTTATTTTCTTCACTGGAGAAATATTTTTCCTGTGGCCAAACCTGTCCCCACATGCTACACCTGTTTAGGAGTATTCAGTGTCATTTCCAGCTTGGAAGGGTATTCATTCAAGACATTTACTGAAATAAATCTCTCATCATTTCCGGGTTGAGGATAGATTTCAAACAAGTTTAATATCTACAAAACTGTGAGATGTGGTAGTTGTTCTAAGCTTTGCAGATCACCCCTGCCCTCAAATGTCCACTCCTAGCCCCTGCCATGGCATTTACTTGCACAATATTATACACTGGTAGGGTAACATTATTCACAGCTTAATTAATTAATCTACTGGCTTATTTTATACCTTGCAATTGTAAATCAAGTCATTTGCACAAGTATGGTGAACACGAATGTGCAAACAGTTTTAAGACATGGACCCATGTAGTGCTTAGAAGCAGCCCGGTTTGAGGCGCTACATTAATAAATGCAAATGGATTTTAGATGCTAGTAGTGGCAGCTAGAGAGGCCAAGGATTATATGGATTTGGCATCTGCTACCTGCCCGAGGTCGCGCTTTATGTGCCTGATCAGATATGTTTACCCCAAGTGTCCAGTGGACGCAGCTTACATCACTTCTCAGCAGAGCTCATGTTAAGTTTTAAAGTGAAATTATCGGTACTCTGAGGCTGGCCTGGTCTGATAATGGATGCAGTACTTCCAAGCGTAGCAGCTACAATTTCAATGGAACAACATTTCTCAGGCATCTTCTTTCTTTCATTCAGGGTCTCAGGGGCATATTAGCAAGCTGAAGTATCGCCGCTTTTTCAGCGAATTGTGCCGAGAAAGCGGCTATACTTATGGCGCCCTATTAATAAGGGCATGCGAACGCCTGCCTCAAGCCCACTTTGCATGTCAGTGAGAAACATCGCTAATGACATGCAAAGTGGGCGTTCCCACATCCAACCACATGTAAAATGTGGTTGGAGCTGGGAACACCCTATTTCCAAGGCAGGCGTTGGGAGAAGAAGACCTGCGATAAACTCGTTTATCTCAGGTCTCCCAACGCCTGCTCTGACCAGGTGTTAAGGCATTGATAACATGGCGGTGTGGATCATAACGCTGAATCCACCCCCCCACATATTATCAAGGCACACATTAGTGCGTGAAAACAAAGTTTGTTTTCATGCGCTAATGTTCCATATCGCCGACTATCGCCGGATTTAATTTCGCCTACCTGTTGAGCATTGATAATTACGCGCTAACACAGCGAAAAAATCCAGCGATAGCCGGCGATGTGGGAATGTAAGATGTGCGTTATATAACACACATCTAGATAATATGCCCCTCAGTGCCTTTGTGTACTCTTAAAAGGAGTGCAGCATATTTTTAATGACACTGTACTGTCACAGCTGAGAGGCCACAAAGTGAATGGGCGTATCCATCTAACCTTTCATATCAAGTATGATAATCAAGAATTTGCAGATGGAAAGGATTGCACAACTCTGTGGGCCATCCAGTCAAGGGGTTCTCAATAAAGCAACTTTTAGAAACCTTTCACTAGCCCGATACGTGGCTGCAATCTGGACTATTGCAGAAGGAATAGTGAGAGGCCCCATAATGTTGACCAATGTATTGAAAACCAATATTGTGACCACTCGATATTCCTTCTGTGATAATCTGGACCCACACCCAGACACATAAGTGTCTATCACTCCCAGGGCTGGCTCTACGGCAGTGCGACCGGTGTGACTGCACCGGGAGCTGATTTCGGGTAGTGTCCATGTGTTTGAAGTATATTTTGGTTTGAGAAGCTCCCGCTGTCACTTTTCTGGTCCTCAGCAATTTTCAGTTAACAATAAAAATGTCAAGATAACTCCAGTGATTAATGTTCTTTCTGGAGAGAGATCGGAGGTTTGTTTAGTGGAAGTTTTGACTCATGGTAAGGGAGGGCACATGGTTTACATGCTTGCTGCACAGAATATGTATCATGCAGATCACAAAGTGCACATAATGTAAATATGTCAGTGGGTAACTGCTTTTGTCTTAGAGATCTTTTTGTTATTTGCAGTTTATCACTTAAAATCCTAACAGAACAGTGAGCTATTAACTGTCATCAAAGATCTGCATGCAAACTACAAGGTATAGATTGGAGTGTTACGATTTTTCACCAGTGTTTAATTATCCTTATGTTGGAAAAATGATTTATTTGAATAGAAGTTAATTCTGATTATTAAAGAGAACCCCCAACTAAGACTATGGGGTTACATTTTAAATTCTGAGTTGGTACTTTTCCAGACCAAGCACTATTAAACTTACCGTCTCTACCAGTAGGGATGACGTGTGACTCCTACACCTTGCAGTTCTCTGTCTTATGTAACATGCCCTAAACACTGATTTACACACCTATGATTGCTTGTCTTTGTGTAGTGTGTGTGACGTAAAGAACTCTGACACCCTACACTGGTATGAGTGGCGCTATAAAACAAACTAAATGCATCTAAGAGAGAGAGGGGTTAAGGAGGCATGCAGAGCACTGTTATTGGGTGGTAGTGAGGGAATCCCTGGTAGATGTGGTCATTGAGGGGGTGGGCAATAAACACTGTCGCACTGGGCGGCACCAGCACTAAAGTCGGCCCTGCAGCCATACATCTAAAGATGGTGATGGGCTTGGAGCAGCCGGCCATGTTGCACTGATAGAATTAACAGAGACTGGAGTCAATTTGATTTTGTTGAAGGTAAAAGCAAGAAAGGGGCACATGAAAAAGGAAGCAGACAGCAAAATGGCAGGGGAGGGCCAGACTGCTGGCAACATGTAGCATTGAAGTTGCTATCTATAGAAACAAAGGGTATAATACTCGTAGAAGAGGAATGAAGATTTGGGGTCCCCTACTTGACTGGATAGAAGAGAATGCTTAGGGGGAATAATCGGAGACATTAGAAACCGGAATATGTTGATATTATATAAAATTGTCTTCTTCTCTCCTTTCCTGTTTATGTACTCCTCTCTTTTCTTTTTTCTTTTTGTTTCTACATCTGTACATATATCCTCAACAAATTATTGAACTGTAATTTGTATCTACTTATGTTTGATTGTATAATTACCACATGGTCTCTTGGGGGGCGGTGGGTGGGTGGTTGGGCCAAATGTATAGTTAACAAAAATCCGCAATAAAGATTGTTTAAAAAAAAAATGGCAGGGACCATGGGCACAAAGGGGAAGGACAAGAAAGAGAATGTGGGTGACAACTGGAGAAGGTGGAAACTAGAACAAATTGTCTCTACTCAAAAAAAGAAGCTGCAATGTGTTTACATGTTCTATAATTTGAAATGTTATGTTCCACTGCTGACAATTACCTCGAATTTAGTGACACACCTTGCAAGGAGTATTATTCTCCTTTTATTAGCACCACAAATGTTCTCTGTCTCTCTTTTGAGTCCTGGTACTATGACCTATTCTCTTAGGGACAGAGGATTCCGTCCAAAAGCAAAAAGTGTGGATTGCAAGGAATCCGCTCTGTAGAAGTTATAGTATTCCAGAATTCCATTCTTGCCCCTCATGGCTGGCACGGAGTCTTTCAACCACCCTTATTGGCCCACCCACTGTCCAATCAGATGGTTTGAAACACTGGCATACCAACAACATGATGAGACAGAGTATTCCACAGCAATAACACAAAGCTCCACCATTGGGTTGACCTTTTCATACATTCATTGCAGAAAGTCTGATGTGCCTGCCCCTTTGTAGTAGGTGGGCTAGTTTCTTGCAACTCTGCACTGTCTGTTGATCTAGTCATTTCCTATCCATAGTTATACAGTTGTGTTCTTACATTCCTTCAAGAGTTTCTGACTTTTTATAAATTGTAATCCACCCCATATTTATCTGTATAGATCTAATTTCCATGCTCCATACTGATCTCACCTCAGTGTACCTGACCCCTCTAATTTCTGCATTCTGTGTATTTCTCATTTTGTGTTATGGAGTTCCTTAATTTCATTTTTAACACATTTCCTTCTTGTGCTCCATGTTTCTTTCGCCTCTGCATCTTTCTATATCTAGATGTCTCCATCCTCTTGTCTTTCCTCTTTCTAACTTTTTGTTTCCTATTCAGTTTATCTGTACATTACCTTTCTTCCAAAGCATGTCTCAGCTCATCTGTATCTATGATCACTTACCTAGTCCTTTGTCTGTACATCATTCCTCTCTCTCCTCACTGTACTACACAATGCAATAACTGGCTCATAGTAGATACCAGCACCAAATTGTATTTGTTGTGCACCATCCACAAATAATTATGGTGCAGAAATTGACTCCTCGCAATATCCTGAGGTCCTCTGCTCAGTGTCTGCCAATTTTATTACCCAATTAAAAACTGATTGTACAAGAGCATGAGACTGAGGCAGATCACTGGGTGTGGGGGGATGTGGACTCTGCAATGCCCTCAGCCCGAATTTGGTATTCTGCACCCAAAAACAAGCACTTCGGGAAACTTTTAAAAATAGAACTATTCACACTTTTTTTAAGTGACCCCACTAGAGAAAGGGGGCTGCAGTCTAAGAACATTGGATACTGCCACTCTCCCTGTCTTACCTCCCTTTCCATTCATCAAGCTCTGTTCTCTTCTTTCAAACGGCCTGAAGTAACCTGAAGCACTTTGTTGACCTCTTTTAGAAATATTGTGATCTGCCAACTCTGCTTGTATATTTATCTGTAAGTCAGTTAGATCTCTTTTTCACTTAGTTTTCCACCTTTTCCCATCTCTGCTGACTTTTCCACTATGGTTCATGGTTTATCTCTTTTACTATCTTCACTCTGTACATGAATTCTCAAAACTAGCAGCCATTCTAACCCCATTTCTCTTCCACACTCAACTGTCCTAAAATCTGTAACTAAGATACTCTCAAACATCTACCTGCACTTTCCCTTCATTAGCCTCCCAGACACAGATTGACCATTCAAGTCAAGATGTCACTAGAACATTTGTGTGTCCAAGGGAGGAACCATGGGGCTGTCAGCCCTCCTGCATCCCTACCTGCAGCCACATTCCTGGATGACTCTGAGGGCTTTCCGCCAGTGATACTGAAGTCCAGCGCAGTATAAATGTCTTCGCCCTGCATCTCGCTCCTGTAGGTAAGTTGTTAGGTCATCAAAAGGAAGAAGGTGCTGGTGGTTACAATCTGGTGGTCTCCTGAGAGGAAGTAGGAGGAACCAGGCTCAATAGAACAAGCTCTTCGACTTATCTCAAATGAACCACACAGGAAATGATGCTGTAAGTTACATCCGTCTTGCGACCCCTGCTACCGCTGCTTTCTATTCATTGTTAAAGCACCCTGATTTTCTTCAGACGCAGAGAAAGGTAAGATTTACACTTCTATTGCCAGTTGTTTTTCTCATATATCCGGGTGGATTGTTTGTCTGATCTGAAATTACCCCTCAGGCCAAGCTTTTCTGTTAAGGTGGTGTTATAGGTTGAATGAGAATATAGCAGGTTTATCAATAAGCAAGGCCATTTCTCTCCAGCTGCTATCTATTGCACTTTTTGTTGGTGCAGGCCGTGCTTAATTTGTAAAAGAAAGAGTGCTGGTGCCTGAGCACTGCTCAGAAGCCCACGGCCAGGGTCAGTAAACATCGCTGCACCGAATACCAAGGCTGGTAGCCTCAAATCCACCTCATGCCTCTTTCATCCACTACCAGACACTCCCTGTCCGTTTATTTTACTTCTACAGGGTCCTGCTTTCACTCTATGTGATAGTTTTTCCTTCTTTCTCTTCCTCTGTCTTACTGCTTTGTTTGATTTCCCTCTCTTGCGCTCAGTAAATATCAACTGCAGAAAAATAAAGGCGGGTCCCCAAAAACAATTATCAGTGGCCCCCAGCAGCAACCCCCTGCTCAAACTAAACACTGGTTGCAGTACTGAGAACCTACACATACCTGAGTCGCCAAAAATCCTGCCAAGTCACCTAAATCTTCCCAAGAGTCCTCGCCTTCCGCTGTGCTCCTTACTACTACAGTGTTTGATACTTCACTCTTGGGAGTGTCACACATTTCTGCTACACCACCCCATCCGAATTTCCAGCACCCACAGTTTACAATTGATCCAGTTCTAAATCACCGTATTGTGCTCAGGGTTCCCTGACACAGCTGCCACAATACTCCTCAAACGTGCCCCACTTTATTCCATATTGTACCAATAAGAGACAAATCAAGTCCAGCCAGAACATTGCAGACCTGTCATGCATCTGTGTATGGACTAGCACCGTCCACACTGGTGCGTGATACACATGCTGATGTGAGGTTATTGCACCCTCTCATCTTTTTGTAGACAGGCTTCCATCACACATCTGCCAATGCACACAATCCCTCATCCTGTGCCTCACCTCCTCCTGCTAAGCCATTACTCAGATACAAAACTGATTACAGTGCCAGGGACAACTTCCTGTGACGTGGCAGTAGCAGCAGTGGCCCATGGCATTCAGGCCAGAATGGCAACCCTGACTATTCTGGCAACTAAAAGTGGGGGATAAGACAGTCATTAACATGAGTTGGAAATAGTGGCAGTTCAGCAGAGTTTTTTTCATCAATCCTTTATTCATAACCTCTTTTTCAGCAAGATAAAAAGACCGTAGCCAACACGTTTCGTCCTCTCAAGCTTCTTCAGGGCAAAAAACAAATTTTCTTGCGGTCTGTTCTGAATTCAAGAGTGTGGTATCTCTTCTTAAAGATCTGATAAAATCTTACTGTATCTGAAACTTAAAGTGTAGTGTGTAATCAAACAAGACGGATGCCACGCTACCATGCAGGACGATCCAAGTTCCATAACCAACAGGGAATAAATCAGAGGACTGTTGAATTTGACTGACCCCCTAGCATGAGGATTCAGCGATCAAATTTATAGTAGAGATTACACACTGCACTTTAAATTTCAGATACAATCAGATTTTATCAGATCTTAAAGAAGAGATAGCACACTCTTGAATTCAGTACAGACCGCAAAAATATAGTTTTTTGCCCTGAAGAAGTCCGAGAGGACGAAGCGCGTTGGCTACGGTCTTTTTTATCTTGTTGAAAAAGAAGTTATGAATACAGGATTGATTAAAACAACTCTGCTGAACTGCCATTACTTTGAAGAAATGTGTATATCAAATAAATCACCTCTTGTGAATATCAACTGAAATTAGAGTGCTGGACCATTGTGTGGTGTTTATGGTAAATTGAGGCATTCTGTGTCGTAGGAGATTCTGGGGTTTTGAATTTCCGGTGTATAGCACCTTGCCTGTTTAGATAAAAGATATAAAAAGAATGGGTGCAATTTTGTTTTGCCCCAAACCCGTTCTATTTGCATCATGAGTTGGAAATGTTGATAACTATACATATCTCTTTGAACAGTGACAGCCTTACACATTTAAAGTTTTTGAATCAGAGGAATGTATCAGTGTGATTCACAAATCGCAAGGTCCAATGTATGGTACCATCTGTGAACCTAATAACCACATAGGGAATGATACATCGGCACATCATTCTTTGGGCCCTGGGAGTTTCTCCATCCTAGCAGCTTGAGATGGGAGGTGTACCCGTGATTGGCTGAAGCCTTCACTGTTTGGGTTTCTTCTTCGAGGGGTGTCACTCAGTCAAGAATAATGGCTAATGGCCACTGTCCTTTTGATACCCATGAACCTGTTGGCCAGGGTGCTAGAAGGTGATGACTAGGGCCAGGCGGATGCTGAAGGCAAGCCACGGGTTGCATGGTGGACAGGTTTCTTGCCAGAGGAGGAGGCAGAATTGGACGAGACACATGAGATAGAAGTTGATGAGCACATGATCCATTGTGGAGAGCCTTTTATGATCAGGAGATTCTGCCTCAGTAAGTTCAGGTCATCTGGACTGTGGCCTTCGTCTTGTATTGGTCCGTTGATAAGTTGTTTGCTTTTTTTGTACCTGTTATGTTGAATATTTTGAATGAAGGTCTGTGCAGGTTTGACTGTCCAGATGTTGAGTTACACAAAAGGAGTGTTGCCCTTTTAAGGATCAGATGTAGAGCAAGGTTGGTGATTTGAGCTGGGCAGGGATGTTGGTGTTTTCTAGAGTACTGGATTCAGTTCACATATCAGGTCTTCTGGGCATTTATAGGACCAACCATCAAGTGCTTTTCAGGAGATTGATTCCATCAAGGTGATGACAGCTGCAGCACCCTTGCCTGAAAAGTGCAGAAAAGTTAAATATTTTGCTTCTTATTATATCTATGGCTGTCATTGGTCCAAAAAATGTTGGTGCTCATTTATATCAGTCATCGCATTAGGTTTGACCTGCACAGCCAGAAACACTCACTAATGTTCCCTTCTGAGCTGGGACCTGCAGAGCCCCTTCTATGCAGTCTTCAAGACTCAACATTGTGTCTTATGACGCTGCTTCATGCACTCTGTGTCTTTGTCATGTAGGACATTGGAAGTCATGTATACTGCTGAAGCTTGGAGCAGAAATAAAAAGGTTTTCTTGATGAGAATATCCCTCCCGGCATAAGCTCTCTTGCGTCATTGGACATAATCCCTTCTAGTCTTCTGTCGGACTTTCCACCTTTGTCTCTGGAAGGATTGAATCTCCTACTCGACAGGACGAAATCCTCCTCTCAGTTGGATCCACTACCTCTTAAAAAACTGAAAGAGTGTAGGATCAGTCTTCTTCCCTCCTTGTTGGAGGTGATGAATAAGGCGATTGCCCAAGGCTCTTTTCCATCGGTATGGAAGAAGGCCATTGTGAAGCCGCTTCTCAAGAAACCTTCACTGGACCCCGGCCTCCTTACAAATTTTAGGCCCATTTCCCTGCTCCCTGCACCTGCGAAAATTCTAGAAGCACATCTGAATCGCCACTTGTCTTCCTTCCTTGAGGCCTCTGAGTATCTTGACATCACCCAACATGGATTTCGAAAACATCATAGCACAGAATCTGCTCTCACCTTTGTAGTCGATAACATCCGACGCAAAGTTGATGCTGGACAAACTACTGTTCTAGTGCTATTGGATCTCACGGCCGCATTTGACACCTTGTCTCCTGCCATTTTAACATCTTGGCTTGGGGAGGCAGGTGTCACCGGGTCGGCCCTGAGCCTCCTCAACTCCTTTCTCCTTGATAGGGAACAGAGAGTGATGCTCGGAAACCACCTCTCCCCAGCTAAGTCTCTGCAATGTGGGGTGCCACAGGGTTCGGCATTAAGTCCAACCCTGTTTAACATCTACGTGGCCCCCCTTGCCAGGCTTGTAAGATCGCAGGGGATGGAGGTGGTATCATACGCCGATGACACCCAGATTATGGTGTCATTCACCCATTCCTCTGTCATAACATCTGCCTCTAGCTTCAGGTCCTGTATGCAACATGTTGCAGACTGGATGGTCATCAACTCCCTGAAGCTAAATGGCGACAAGACTGAGGTGCTGGTTTTTTGGAAGGACCAAGATGTCTGGTCGAGTGAGTGGTGGCCTCCCTCTCTTGGTGCTTGCCCCACCCCCTCTCAATCTGCCAGAAATCTGGGTGTGGTGTTTGATAGGTCACTCTCGATGTCCCTTCAGGTGAATCGGACGGTTGCAACCTGTTGGGGAGTAATCAGAACACTCAATAGAATTCGCAGCTATTTGTCCCTTCAAGCACGTAAGCAGATTGCAGTCGCCCTTGTTGGTTCCAGGTTAGATTACTGCAACTCTCTCTACATGGAGTCCAACAAGGGCCTTATACATCGGCTGCATATCGTGCCGAATGCTGCTGCACGTTTTGTCCTAGATCTTCCTAGGGCATCTTCTGCTACTACTGCGAGGAGAGACCTCCATTGGCTGCCTATTCAGCACAGAATTTACTTTAAAATTCTGTGCCTGACCTATAGAGCCCTCGAGGATGGACCTAAAGGCGCCATCTGCTCCCTGCTTACTTGCTACCATTGCACAAGGTGTCTCCGATCTTCGGGACTTTTCCAGCTTGTTGTCCCCCGTTTCAAGCTCACCAGATGGGAAGCCAGGGCCTTCTCTGTCGCTGCCCCCCAGCTCTGGAACAGCGTGCCCATGGAGATCAAAACTCTACCTTCCCTGGATCTGTTCAAAAAGGCCTTAAAACATGGTGCTTTTCAAGAGCTTACATGGGTTGAACTGCAGGCTTTTGTTATGAGCTGGTTTTGGAATTAGGCGCCTTGACGCCCACTGGGCTAAGTTTGCGCACAACAAGATTCCTTTATTATTATTATTATTATTATGAGCAATGAAATTCTCTCAATAATTGTAAGACATGCATTACTTCATTTAAACTGGTTCGGATTCAGCACTTCATTTTAGGAATCGCTAGCCTTATAGTCAAGTCGAACAGAGGCTCCTGTCTGGGTGTGTTTGATACATTTTTTGGACGAAGCAAGGCCTGTTTCTTGGTAAACTTTGTGATCTGTGCACTCCACCTTGAACTGAACTCTTTTTCTTACGGGAAACCACAACATTTCCACAAGGGTTCTAACAAATGATTGAATTTCTGAAAAGCATGGTATTATGGTTGGATCGGGTTAAAAGCTATCCAGAATCGTTAAAAATACATAAATAAATGTAAAGTTAAAATATCTCTTGGTGCTTGCCCCACCCCCTCTCAATCTGCCAGAAATATGGGTGTGGCATATACTGCGTTCCTGTAGTCCAGTCGACTGGTGCTGAGGGCCTGTGGTACTGTTTTCCTGGGTCTGGGTGGGATGCACCTGAAGATCTTACAGAGCATTCAGAGGATCCGGAAGCTTGAGGAGGTAAATGCATTAAACATGGTGCTTCATGGAGAGCTCACTGTCCAGTATGATGCCTAGGTTCCTGCCGTGGGTGGTGGTGGTTGGTGTGGGTTACAAGGGCAGAAGGCCACCAGGCGTCATCCAAGGGAGAGGGGGTATGTCAAAAGATGAGCATTTCCCTATTGTTCATGTTCAATTTCAGGCACTTGAACTTCATCTAGTCGACAACGTGGGTCATGCGTTCTGGAAGTTAGCTGTGGTGGTGGAGGTGTCTTCGGTGAGTGTGAGGATGGGTTGGGTGTCATCGGCTTATGAGATGATGTTCAGTCCGTGGCTGCAGACAATGTTGGTCAGCAGAGTTACGTAGATATTGGAGAGGTTGGGGCTGAGTGAGGAACTTTGGAGGATGCTACAGATGGTGATTTTAAGTTCTGAGGTGAATGGTAGGAGGTATATTCTTTGAGTGTGTCCAGGGAGGAACGAGATGAAGAGTTTGAGTGTGTTGCCTCTGATGCCCATGTGATGTACTCTGTTGACCAGGATGTGATGGGATACAGTGTCAAAAGCTGCACAGAGGTCAAGGAGGATGAGGGCAGCTGAATCTCTGTGGTCAAGGATGGTACTGATGTCACATGTTGTGGGTATGAGGGCTGTTTTGGTCCTGTGGTTCAAGCAGAAGCCTAATTGGGAGCTGTCCGGCAGGTTGTTTCTCTCAAGGTGGTATGTGAGCTGGGAGTTGATGGCTTTCTCTAAGCAATTACCTGGGAATGGAAGGAGAGAGATGGAGTGGTGTTTTTTTAGGTCGTTGGGATCTGCCGTGGGGTTCTTCAGTAGGGTTGTTACTTCCGCGTGTTTCCAGGTTTCCGGGAAGGTGGTGGAGTTGATGGCTGAGTTGAGGATGTGAGTCAGTGGAGGGCAGATATTCTCTCATCCTAGGTTGACGGCGTGGTGGGGGCAGGGGTCCGCCGGGACGCCAGAGTGTATGGAGGACATGATGGTCACTGTGGTCTCTGTGTTGAGGGATGGCCAGTTGGTGAAGTGGTTACACTGGGTTTACTTGAGGGATGTGGTTGGAGTGAGCTCAGTGGATTGAAGATCAAAGTTGCTGTATATGTCTGCTATCTTGATGTGGAAGTAATTCGAGAGGGCATCACTGAGGTCATGGGAGGGAGAGGTAGTGTTTTCGACAGCCGTTGGGGCAGAGAATTCCCTGATGATGTTAAAAAGTTCCTTTGCGTGGTTGCTGCTGTTCTTGAGGCGTGTGGACAGGGTGGCTTTTTTGGCTTCTTTGAGGGAGTGGTGATAGTTCCTGAGGGCAGATTTCAGTGCGGAGTGGTCTCTAGGGTTTCTGCTGGAACGCCATCATCTTTCTAGTTGTTTGCATTCTCTTTTTAATGCTAGGAGTTCTGGGGTAAAGCTGGTGGCATATTTGTTGGACTTCTCGGTATTGGGTTGCTTGATGGAGGTGACGCTGTCAGCACTGGCGGTGATCCAGTTGGCTAAGTTTTGGGTCGCCTGGTTCATGTAATCCGTGGTGTGGGGGTTGTGGTGCAGAAGGCGGCTGTTCACTAGTTTTGCATTACATTCTTCCAGGTGCGTTGCACCAGGGTATGTGGCGTGGCTGTGTGTTGGAGGTTTTCTGAGATGGTGAAATGGATGATGCGGTGGTCTGACAAGGTGACTTCTGAGGTGTGGCTCAAGCGGATTCGTTTGCTGGTGGTGAATATGAGGTTGAGGGCATGCCAGTGCTGTGGGTGGGGCACTTAATGATTTGCGTCAGGCCGATATTATGTATGTTCTCTAGGTGGTTGGCTGCGTGGGTATGTCGAGTCATCATGGTGGTCAGCCAGGAAGAGGAAATGATTGGAATTGATAGGCAGGGGGGGTGATCATTTTTGTGATGGCATTTCAGAATGCTGGTCAGGGGCCTGTGGGTCTGTAGGCGAGGGTCCCCTTGATTGTTGTGTTGTTATTCAAATGCATTTGGAAGTTGGGATGTTCCATAATGGGGGTCAAGGCATCCACAGTGGGGGGGATTCTGATGGAGTCTTTGTAGATAATGGCTATCCCTCCTCCGGGTTTGAGTGGATGGGCTTTGTAGATCATTTTGTTGGGTGTTGCTGTTGCTGTTGCTATGTCTGGGGCACAGGCTTGCTTTAGCCAGGTTTCCTTGATGAAGACTATGTCAGGTTTTACAGTGGTTATGGTGTCCCAGATTTCTATGGCATGCTTGCACAGGGATCTAGCGTTAATTAGCATGCAGTGTAGCTGGTTCTGGGGTTCGGTGGTTGTTGTTATTGTTTTGGAGGTGTGACATGAGAAACTGAAGTGTCGGAAGATGAAAGGCCCTTCCGTGTTACATGGTGTCTGGAAGCAGCAGGCGGTGTTGTCTTTATGAGGTTCAGGGATTTGAGTGCAGTACTGTAGTAGATGATTCTCTGGCGAAGTCCAGGAGTCCTGGCACTAGGGTGTGGTCCAGGCGTGGATGGGCTCGGACGGGTTTACACTTGGCGCACCTTTGGCCACGCAGCATGCTTCATTATATGGAGGACGGGCTGATCGAGGAGGAGGCTCTAGTGTGGGTCGCTAGGAAAAGTCCACGAAGTGGCTACGCCAGAGTCAAGGCAAAGTGCAGAAGAACAACATGTGAGGCTTGAAAGCGGCAGAGCAGACAGGTGAAGCGGCTGCTTGGTCCTGCAGAGCGCAGGAGTGCTCTGTGTTTTGATTTAATTGGAGTTGATTAACATGCTTACAAGCCACCATTGCCAAGAAGGGTGCCATTGCCATAGGACAATGTGGGTTTTATTATTCTATTTGTCACTTGAATCTTCTGTGCAAAGTTTAGGAAAGGAATACTCTATGGAGTCTTCGTAGTTGTAAGGAACATGTTATACAGACCCTCCAGGATTACACGATTTCGCGGTTTGCCACGAAATCTGCACTTTTGTAAAAATGCCACGATTTTTACAAAAGTGCCCGCGAAATCGGTAAAACTCAGCAACACTCCTGACGGTCCGCTTTTGGCATCAAACATTTGAAACTGCCTTTGAGGTACCAGAATAAAACGGAACCTTTGTTTTATAATCGAATATACTTTGTATATTATTCTGTAATTTTACATTGAATGTCTCATATCGCAAGGGGCTGGTTTCTAGTCATGTAAATACATTTCTTCACGCTAACTTTTCCGAAGAGTTAGAACTTTGTACAAATGAAAGTTAATATGTTTTTTTTTTTATAATAACAGAACCTGAAATCCCTGTGTCCTCATGTCCCCTTACCAGAGCCTTCTGTTTTCTTCACCTTGTTCTATTAATACTCATCTTTCTGTGATTCCTGTTTAATGTGCACATGCACTTTCTTAATAAATTCCTACATGATTTTTTTTTACTGAAATGTCAAATGATCTAATTTTACAGACTGAATATTTGCTTTCCCTCTGACATGTTTAGACCCATTGAACAAGGACGGAAATGTGTTGTTACCTAAAGCAGTTCTCTGCAACCACTCTGAGGCTAATCTATACTTGCCCTCATGTGCTGATTTGGGATACATACTCATTTTCCCTTTTTTATTTGAATAAAAATATAGTAACGATATTCAACAAACCGTTATCAGTATAGTGCTGTTAGAGTGCGGTTCCTTAACTGATAGTTTGGAAAAACAATCCTATATACGACTATGAAGGTAACAACAATCCATACTAAAAAAATTATGCAAAGATACTATTATGCAAAGAGTATAAATATTTATTCAAACTGAGTCATGTAACAATGAGAAAAAGAAAAATTTGAATAACTAGTGCGAAAACATGCCCTGAGCTCAACTGATTCACATAACACAATGAAAGAATGCGAGGTGTAAACAAAAACAACCTCATGACCAAGAAAATAAATGGCTTGGATTCTACTGCAGTTAGTGAAAAGTTTCAACTCGGACACAAATACATTTAAAAAAAGTTCATATGGATGTAGGCAACAACAGTTTGAACCAAGGAAACAAAGTCATAAACAGGACTGAGTATTGAACAGACCCTCCAGGATTTCGCGATTTCACGTTTTCCACAAACTTTTCCGAAGAGTTGCATTTGCTGAAATAATCTTACATTTATAGCCTCAAGTCTGGGACGGATATCATGATGAGGGTTCTGCAGGAAGGAGTAATTATTGAAAACATACATTTTCCACTTTTATGACTGTCAATGCCCAGATCCCTTCCTATTTGTCCACAAGAGAATCTTAGAGATGTGACCATTTCCTCAGTCTCAACATTCCCAAAGCTGAAATTTTCTTTGTCGGGTTGCTTCTTCGCGATCTCCTCCTAACTCAATATATGCATCTCTTTCCACTGTTAATTGTAAGCTTAAGAAGGCAAAATAAGGCCTTCAATTCTTCTGTACCATTTTCTTGTTGGATCCTTACACTACATTTAGAGTGGCCAACATCAGGCAAACCCAGGAAATTAGTGGTACAACCAACCCCATGGGGCAGTTCTCTTTCAAGTGTGTTTCTAAGGCAAAACTGCAGGAGGAGTCTTTGTTTAGGGGACGTTTTATTCCCTGGAAAAAGCATGGTTTTCAATGCATCTTGGGATCCTCAGACAAACAGCAGCAAGGCAGATCCAGGGGCTTGATACAGTTACAGGAACAAACGTTGCCTGCAATAACTGTACGAAACTGAGGAAGTGTGCTCTCTTTTGTCCAGCTGTGGTCTTGTGGACCCGTGGGGTGGATCCAGTGCCAGTTGGGCAGACCGGAAATGCCTAGTGGGTGTGTGGAAGGGGAGGCGGTGGTTAAGGAGCCTTCACCTGTGAACTGCTTCCTCTGTTCCATTTCCCAAGTGGAATACTCTGCTAAACAGTTTCCATTGATTTAAGGCTGAAAATGAATGATTATGAGTAAAATAAAGGGCCACAAAAATGCCGCTAAATTTCCAGATCTGTGCTGCTAGATTTCCATATTTGTGCCGCTAAATTTGCTAATCCATGCTGCTATATCCAGTGGGGTCTCTTCATAGTGACTTTCTTTTACTCCAAGACAGTGACGTTCATGTGCTGGAGGAGGGGCTATTCCTATAAAATTTGGCCAGAGTTTTGCATCTCAAGGATTGAGTTTGTTTTTCATCATCCGTTTTGTTGTGTTACATTTTGACTAGTTGGAAAGCATTCACGTTTAGATTGTTTGGAGAACATGGGTGATAGTTCTCTGGCCATCTTCTTGTATTGAAAGATTGAAGAAAATGTACGTATCCTCTGTGTTTATATATGGTATAATAATATTAATAATAATAATATTATACTGTTGCAACAGATTTGCTGATGGACTAACATAAGTTAAGGAGCTTGGGTAATAAGGATGATTTCTGAAGGGACACTCCATTTCATCTTACACATGCTTGATTTAAACTGTTCTATTTGTGCTGCTTGTGCTCTGTTTCAAAATAAAAAAGATGATAACCAGAGAAATATTGTATGCTTGATGTTAATATTTTCTACATGTATCCGTATGTGTGCCCTGTCCAACACTGCCGAATACCAGTATTAACACAAAAACATTACTAACCATCACACTCCTACAAATGTGACAATTTAGACTACTCCAGGCCACCCGAAACTCTGCAGTCAGTGGTAATATTGTTTGGTAATATACATAAAATTAATAAGCACTCTGCTGATGTGCTTTGCTACAAAATGGACAGGTGGCACCACTCTGTGGTGGGCTGTCATATATAAGTCTTAAATAAAAAAAAGGTTATTGCACCCTCTCATCTTTTTGTAGACAGGCTTCCATCACACATCTGCCAATGCACACAATCCCTCATCCTGTGCCTCACCTCCTCCTGCTAAGCCATTACTCAGATACAAAACTGATTACAGTGCCAGGGACAACTTCCTGTGACGTGGCAGTAGCAGCAGTGGCCCATGGCATTCAGGCCAGAATGGCAACCCTGACTATTCTGGCAACTAAAAGTGGGGGATAAGACAGTCATTAACATGAGTTGGAAATAGTGGCAGTTCAGCAGAGTTTTTTTCATCAATCCTTTATTCATAACCTCTTTTTCAGCAAGATAAAAAGACCGTAGCCAACACGTTTCGTCCTCTCGGACTTCTTCAGGGCAAAAAACAAATTTTCTTGCGGTCTGTACTGAATTCAAGAGTGTGGTATCTCTTCTTAAAGATCTGATAAAATCTGACTGTATCTGAAACTTAAAGTGTACTGCCTCAGTAAGTTCAGCTCATCTGGACTGTGGCCTTCGTCTTGTATTGGTCCGTTGATGAGTTGTTTGCTTTTTTTGTACCTGTTATGTTGAATATTTTGAATGAAGGTCTGTGCAGGTTTGACTGTCCAGATGTTGAGTTACACAAAAGGAGTGTTGCCCTTTTAAAGATCAGATGTGGAGCAAGGTTGGTGATTTGAGCTGGGCAGGGATGTTGGTGTTTTCTAGAGTACTGGATTCAGTTCACATATCAGGTCTTCTGGGCATTTATAGGACCAACCATCAAGTGCTTTTCAGGAGATTGATTCCATCAAGGTGATGACAGCTGCAGCACCCTTGCCTGAAAAGTGCAGAAAAGTTAAATATTTTGCTTCTTATTATATCTATGGCTGTCATTGGTCCAAAAAATGTTGGTGCTCATTTATATCAGTCATCGCATTAGGTTTGACCTGCACAGCCAGAAACACTCACTAATGTTCCCTTCTGAGCTGGGACCTGCAGAGCCCCTTCTATGCAGTCTTCAAGACTCAACATTGTGTCTTATGACGCTGCTTCATGCACTCTGTGTCTTTGTCATGTAGGACATTGGAAGTCATGTATACTGCTGAAGCTTGGAGCAGAAATAAAAAGGTTTTCTTGATGAGAATATCCCTCCCGGCATAAGCTCTCTTGCGTCATTGGACATAGTCCCTTCTAGTCTTCTGTCGGACTTTCCACCTTTGTCTCTGGAAGGATTGAATCTCCTACTCGACAGGACGAAATCCTCCTCTCCGTTGGATCCACTACCTCTTAAAAAACTGAAAGAGTGTAGGATCAGTCTTCTTCCCTCCTTGTTGGAGGTGATGAATAAGGCGATTGCCCAAGGCTCTTTTCCATCGGTATGGAAGAAGGCCATTGTGAAGCCGCTTCTCAAGAAACCTTCACTGGACCCCGGCCTCCTTAAAAATTTTAGGCCCATTTCCCTGCTCCCTGCAACTGCGAAAATTCTAGAAGCACATCTGAATCGCCACTTGTCTTCCTTCCTTGAGGCCTCTGAGTATCTTGACATCACCCAACATGGATTTCGAAAACATCATAGCACAGAATCTGCTCTCACCTTTGTAGTCGATAAAATCCGACGCAAAGTTGATGCTGGACAAACTACTGTTCTAGTGCTATTGGATCTCACGGCCGCATTTGACACCTTGTCTCCTGCCATTTTAACATCTCGGCTTGGGGAGGCAGGTGTCACCGGGTCGGCCCTGAGCCTCCTCAACTCCTTTCTCCTTGATAGGGAACAGAGAGTGATGCTCGGAAACCACCTCTCCCCAGCTAAGTCTCTGCAATGTGGGGTGCCACAGGGGTCGGCATTAGGTCCAACCCTGTTTAACATCTACGTGGCCCCCCTTGCCGGGCTTGTAAGATCGCAGGGGATGGAGGTGGTATCATACGCCGATGACACCCAGATTATGGTGTCATTCACCCATTCCTCTGTCATAACATCTGCCTCTAGCTTCAGGTCCTGTATGCAACATGTTGCAGACTGGATGGTCATCAACTCCCTGAAGCTAAATGGCGACAAGACTGAGGTGCTGGTTTTTTGGAAGGACCAAGATGTCTGGTCGAGTGAGTGGTGGCCTCCCTCTCTTGGTGCTTGCCCCACCCCCTCTCAATCTGCCAGAAATATGGGTGTGGTGTTTGATACGTCACTCTCGATGTCCCTTCAGGTGAATCGGACGGTTGCAACCTGTTGGGGAGTAATCAGAACACTCAATAGAATTCGCAGCTATTTGTCCCTTCAAGCACGTAAGCAGATTGCAGTCGCCCTTGTTGGTTCCAGGTTAGATTACTGCAACTCTCTCTACATGGAGTCCAACAAGGGCCTTATACATCGGCTGCAAATCGTGCAGAATGCTGCTGCACGTTTTGTCCTAGATCTTCCTAGGGCATCTTCTGCTACTACTGCGAGGAGAGACCTCCATTGGCTGCCTATTCAGCACAGAATTTACTTTAAAATTCTGTGCCTGACCTATAGAGCCCTCGAGGATGGACCTAAAGGCGCCATCAGCTCCCTGCTTACTTGCTACCATCCCACAAGGTGTCTCCGATCTTCGGGACTTTTCCAGCTTGTTGTCCCCCGTTTCAAGCTCACCAGATGGGAAGCCAGGGCCTTCTCTGTCGCTGCCCCCCAGCTCTGGAACAGCGTGCCCATGGAGATCAAAACTCTACCTTCCCTGGATCTGTTCAAAAAGGCCTTAAAAACATGGTGCTTTTCAAGAGCTTACATGGGTTGAACTGCAGGCTTTTGTTATGAGCTGGTTTTGGAATTAGGCGCCTAATTATTATTATTATTATTATGAGCAATGAAATTCTCTCAATAATTGTAAGACATGCATTACTTCATTTAAACTGGTTCGGATTCAGCACTTCATTTTAGGAATCGCTAGCCTTATAGTCAAGTCGAACAGAGGCTCCTGTCTGGGTGTGTTTGATACATTTTTTGGACGAAGCAAGGCCTGTTTCTTGGTAAACTTTGTGATCTGTGCACTCCACCTTGAACTGAACTCTTTTTCTTACGGGAAACCACAACATTTCCACAAGGGTTCTAACAAATGATTGAATTTCTGAAAAGCATGGTATTATGGTTGGATCGGGTTAAAAGCTATCCAGAATCGTTAAAAATACATAAATAAATGTAAAGTTAAAATATAAACTAGTATGACTCTAATTGAAAATACTTTTTGGATAATACCTATTTTCAATATAAAACAGCATGTTATTCATTTCAATTAAATAGGATTTGTAAAGTGCGGCTTACCACCCGAGGGGCATCCAGGCACTGGAGATAGGCAGGTCAGATGACAGCAAGGTCTTGAGTGCTCTTTGGAATTCCGCAAGTTTTCTGGTGGTCCGGAGGTGGAAAGGCAGTTTGTTCCAGGACTTGGCAGCAAGGTAGAAGAAACTTCTCCCCTGCATGGGTTCCGCTGATGCAAGTGCCAGATGAGTTGAGCAGAATTGTCTGGTGTGCTGGTGGAAGGCCAGTCGGTGGTGGTTGTTTGCTGGTTCTATGTTCTTTAGGGCCTTGAACTCATGGGTGAGTAGTCTGAAATGGCATCTCTTCCTGATAGGGAGCCAGTGTATGTTTCTGAGGTGCGGGATTATGCTTGTATGTTTTTGGAGATCCAGTATGAGTCTTGCTGCTGTGTTTTGGATGGTCTGGAGTCGTGTCAGCAGTTTGTTTGTGATTTCGGCATATACTGCGTTCCTGTAGTCCAGTCGACTGGTGCTGACGGCCTGTGGTACTGTTTTCCTGGGTCTGGGTGGGATGCACCTGAAGATCTTACAGAGCATTCAGAGGATCCGGAAGCTTGAGGAGGTAAATGCATTAAACATGGTGCTTCATGGAGAGCTCACTGTCCAGTATGATGCCTAGGTTCCTGCCGTGGGTGGTGGTGGTTGGTGTGGGTTACAAGGGCAGAAGGCCACCAGGCGTCATCCAAGGGAGAGGGGGTATGTCAAAAGATGAGCATTTCCCTATTGTTCATGTTCAATTTCAGGCACTTGAACTTCATCTAGTCGACAACGTGGGTCATGCGTTCTGGAAGTTAGCTGTGGTGGTGGAGGTGTCTTCGGTGAGTGTGAGGATGGGTTGGGTGTCATCGGCTTATGAGATGATGTTCAGTCCGTGGCTGCAGACAATGTTGGTCAGCAGAGTTACGTAGATATTGGAGAGGTTGGGGCTGAGTGAGGAACTTTGGAGGATGCTACAGATGGTGATTTTAAGTTCTGAGGTGAATGGTAGGAGGTATATTCTTTGAGTGTGTCCAGGGAGGAACGAGATGAAGAGTTTGAGTGTGTTGCCTCTGATGCCCATGTGATATACTCTGTTGACCAGGATGTGATGGGATACAGTGTCAAAAGCTGCACAGAGGTCAAGGAGGATGAGGGCAGCTGAATCTCTGTGGTCAAGGATGGTACTGATGTCACATGTTGTGGGTATGAGGGCTGTTTTGGTCCTGTGGTTCAAGCAGAAGCCTAATTGGGAGCGGTCCGGCAGGTTGTTTCTCTCAAGGTGGTATGTGAGCTGGGAGTTGATGGCTTTCTCTAAGCAATTACCTGGGAATGGAAGGAGAGAGATGGAGTGGTGTTTTTTTAGGTCGTTGGGATCTGCCGTGGGGTTCTTTAGTAGGGTTGTTACTTCCGCGTGTTTCCAGGTTTCCGGGAAGGTGGTGGAGTTGATGGCTGAGTTGAGGATGTGAGTCAGTGGAGGGCAGATATTCTCTCATCCTAGGTTGACGGCGTGGTGGGGGCAGGGGTCCGCCGGGACGCCAGAGTGTATGGAGGACATGATGGTCACAGTGGTCTCTGTGTTGAGGGATGGCCAGTCGGTGAAGTGGTTACACTGGGTTTACTTGAGGGATGTGGTTGGAGTGAGCTCAGTGGATTGAAGATCAAAGTTGCTGTATATGTCTGCTATCTTGATGTGGAAGTAATTCGAGAGGGCGTCACTGAGGTCATGGGAGGGATAGGTAGTGTTTTCGACAGTCGTTGGGGCAGAGAATTCCCTGATGATGTTAAAAAGTTCCTTTGCGTGGTTGCTGCTGTTCTTGAGGCGTGTGGACAGGGTGGCTTTTTTGGCTTCTTTGAGGGAGTGGTGATAGTTCCTGAGGGCAGATTTCAGTGCGGAGTGGTCTCTAGGGTTTCTGCTGGAACGCCATCATCTTTCTAGTTGTTTGCATTCTCTTTTTAATGCTAGGAGTTCTGGGGTAAAGCTGGTGGCATATTTGTTGGACTTCTCGGTATTGGGTTGTTTGATGGAGGTGACGCTGTCAGCACTGGCGGTGATCCAGTTGGCTAAGTTTTGGGTCGCCTGGTTCATGTAATCCGTGGTGTGGGGGTTGTGGTGCAGAAGGCGGCTGTTCACTAGTTTTGCATTACATTCTTCCAGGTGCGTTGCACCAGGGTATGTGGCGTGGCTGTGTGTTGGAGGTTTTCTGAGATGGTGAAATGGATGATGCGGTGGTCTGACAAGGTGACTTCTGAGGTGTGGCTCAAGCGGATTCGTTTGCTGGTGGTGAATATGAGGTTGAGGGCATGCCAGTGCTGTGGGTGGGGCACTTAATGATTTGCGTCAGGCCGATATTATGTATGTTCTCTAGGTGGTTGGCTGCGTGGGTATGTCGAGTCATCATGGTGGTCAGCCAGGAAGAGGAAATGATTGGAATTGATAGGCAGGGGGGGTGATCATTTTTGTGATGGCATTTCAGAATGCTGGTCAGGGGCCTGTGGGTCTGTAGGCGAGGGTCCCCTTGATTGTTGTGTTGTCATTCAAATGCATTTGGAAGTTGGGATGTTCCATAATGGGGGTCAAGGCATCCACAGTGGGGGGGATTCTGATGGAGTCTTTGTAGATAATGGCTATCCCTCCTCCGGGTTTGAGTGGATGGGCTTTGTAGATCATTTTGTTGGGTGTTGCTGTTGCTGTTGCTATGTCTGGGGCACAGGCTTGCTTTAGCCAGGTTTCCTTGATGAAGACTATGTCAGGTTTTACAGTGGTTATGGTGTCCCAGATTTCTATGGCATGCTTGCACAGGGATCTAGCGTTAATTAGCATGCAGTGTAGCTGGTTCTGGGGTTCGGTGGTTGTTGTTATTGTTTTGGAGGTGTGACATGAGAAACTGAAGTGTCAGAAGATGAAAGGCCCTTCCGTGTTACATGGTGTCTGGAAGCAGCAGGCGGTGTTGTCTTTATGAGGTTCAGGGATTTGAGTGCAGTACTGTAGTAGATGATTCTCTGGCGAAGTCCAGGAGTCCTGGCACTAGGGTGTGGTCCAGGCGTGGATGGGCTCGGACGGGTTTACACTTGGCGCACCTTTGGCCACGCAGCATGCTTCATTATATGGAGGACGGGCTGATCGAGGAGGAGGCTCTAGTGTGGGTCGATAGGAAAAGTCCACGAAGTGGCTACGCCAGAGTCAAGGCAAAGTGCAGAAGAACAACATGTGAGGCTTGAAAGCGGCAGAGCAGACAGGTGAAGCGGCTGCTTGGTCCTGCAGAGCGCAGGAGTGCTCTGTGTTTTGATTTAATTGGAGTTGATTAACATGCTTACAAGCCACCATTGCCAAGAAGGGTGCCATTGCCATAGGACAATGTGGGTTTTATTAAGGTATTTGTCACTTGAATCTTCTGTGCAAAGTTTAGGAAAGGAATACTCTATGGAGTCTTCGTAGTTGTAAGGAACATGTTATACAGACCCTCCAGGATTACACGATTTCGCGGTTTGCCACGAAATCTGCACTTTTGTAAAAATGCCACGATTTTTACAAAAGTGCCCGCGAAATCGGTAAAACTCAGCAACACTCCTGACGGTCCGCTTTTGGCATCAAACATTTGAAACTGCCTTTGAGGTACCAGAATAAAACGGAACCTTTGTTTTATAATCGAATATACTTTGTATATTATTCTGTAATTTTACATTGAATGTCTCATATCGCAAGGGGCTGGTTTCTAGTCATGTAAATACATTTCTTCACGCTAACTTTTCCGAAGAGTTAGAACTTTGTACAAATGAAAGTTAATATGTTTTTTTTTTATAATAACAGAACCTGAAATCCCTGTGTCCTCATGTCCCCTTACCAGAGCCTTCTGTTTTCTTCACCTTGTTCTATTAATACTCATCTTTCTGTGATTCCTGTTTAATGTGCACATGCACTTTCTTAATAAATTCCTACATGATTTTTTTTTACTGAAATGTCAAATGATCTAATTTTACAGACTGAATATTTGCTTTCCCTCTGACATGTTTAGACCCATTGAACAAGGACGGAAATGTGTTGTTACCTAAAGCAGTTCTCTGCAACCACTCTGAGGCTAATCTATACTTGCCCTCATGTGCTGATTTGGGATACACACTCATTTTCCCTTTTTTATTTGAATAAAAATATAGTAACGATATTCAACAAACCGTTATCAGTATAGTGCTGTTAGAGTGCGGTTCCTTAACTGATAGTTTGGAAAAACAATCCTATATACGACTATGAAGGTAACAACAATCCATACTAAAAAAATTATGCAAAGATACTATTATGCAAAGAGTATAAATATTTATTCAAACTGAGTCATGTAACAATGAGAAAAAGAAAAATTTGAATAACTAGTGCGAAAACATGCCCTGAGCTCAACTGATTCACATAACACAATGAAAGAATGCGAGGTGTAAACAAAAACAACCTCATGACCAAGAAAATAAATGGCTTGGATTCTACTGCAGTTAGTGAAAAGTTTCAACTCGGACACAAATACATTTAAAAAAAGTTCATATGGATGTAGGCAACAACAGTTTGAACCAAGGAAACAAAGTCATAAACAGGACTGAGTATTGAACAGACCCTCCAGGATTTCGCGATTTCACGTTTTCCACAAACTTTTCCGAAGAGTTGCATTTGCTGAAATAATCTTACATTTATAGCCTCAAGTCTGGGACGGATATCATGATGAGGGTTCTGCAGGAAGGAGTAATTATTGAAAACATACATTTTCCACTTTTATGACTGTCAATGCCCAGATCCCTTCCTATTTGTCCACAAGAGAATCTTAGAGATGTGACCATTTCCTCAGTCTCAACATTCCCAAAGCTGAAATTTTCTTTGTCGGGTTGCTTCTTCGCGATCTCCTCCTAACTCAATATATGCATCTCTTTCCACTGTTAATTGTAAGCTTAAGAAGGCAAAATAAGGCCTTCAATTCTTCTGTACCATTTTCTTGTTGGATCCTTACACTACATTTAGAGTGGCCAACATCAGGCAAACCCAGGAAATTAGTGGTACAACCAACCCCATGGGGCAGTTCTCTTTCAAGTGTGTTTCTAAGGCAAAACTGCAGGAGGAGTCTTTGTTTAGGGGACGTTTTATTCCCTGGAAAAAGCATGGTTTTCAATGCATCTTGGGATCCTCAGACAAACAGCACCAAGGCAGATCCAGGGGCTTGATACAGTTACAGGAACGAACTTTGCCTGCAATAACTGTACGAAACTGAGGAAGTGTGCTCTCTTTTGTCCAGCTGTGGTCTTGTGGACCCGTGGGGTGGATCCAGTGCCAGTTGGGCAGACCGGAAATGCCTAGTGGGTGTGTGGAAGGGGAGGCGGTGGTTAAGGAGCCTTCACCTGTGAACTGCTTCCTCTGTTCCATATCCCAAGTGGAATACTCTGCTAAACAGTTTCCATTGATTTAAGGCTGAAAATGAATGATTATGAGTAAAATAAAGGGCCACAAAAATGCCGCTAAATTTCCAGATCTGTGCTGCTAGATTTCCATATTTGTGCCGCTAAATTTGCTAATCCATGCCGCTATATCCAGTGGGGTCTCTTCATAGTGACTTTCTTTTACTCCAAGACAGTGACGTTCATGTGCTGGAGGAGGGGCTATTCCTATAAAATTTGGCCAGAGTTTTGCATCTCAAGGATTGAGTTTGTTTTTCATCATCCGTTTTGTTGTGTTACATTTTGACTAGTTGGAAAGCATTCACGTTTAGATTGTTTGGAGAACATGGGTGATAGTTCTCTGGCCATCTTCTTGTATTGAAAGATTAAAGAAAATGTACGTATCCTCTGTGTTTATATATGGTATAATAATATTAATAATAATAATATTATACTGTTGCAACAGATTTGCTGATGGACTAACATAAGTTAAGGAGCTTGGGTAATAAGGATGATTTCTGAAGGGACACTCCATTTCATCTTACACATGCTTGATTTAAACTGTTCTATTTGTGCTGCTTGTGCTCTGTTTCAAAATAAAAAAGATGATAACCAGAGAAATATTGTATGCTTGATGTTAATATTTTCTACATGTATCCGTATGTGTGCCCTGTCCAACACTGCCGAATACCAGTATTAACACAAAAACATTACTAACCATCACACTCCTACAAATGTGACAATTTAGACTACTCCAGGCCACCCGAAACTCTGCAGTCAGTGGTAATATTGTTTGGTAATATACATAAAATTAATAAGCACTCTGCTGATGTGCTTTGCTACAAAATGGACAGGTGGCACCACTCTGTGGTGGACTGTCATATATAAGTCTTAAATAAAAAAAATGCTCGTACTTGGCATTGGTAAACTTCTGCACCAATTAAGTGCTATTATTTACCCATTATTAGGTGGAAACCCTCTTGGGTAGGTTAAGTAGATTGCTATCACTTGCCGAATATTTCATTTGTTTTGTGACTGTTAAAGTTAAATAAATGCATTTTTTGTCATTGAGAATAGTGCCTGGGTTCTCACGAGGGCTGGATGGAGGGCTTGGTAATGGTCTAGTTCTACACTCATTCCCCACTGCACATGGCCAAAGGTAGTGTGCAGCGAGTTATCTCATAGGGAGGCCTTGCACGTGACATAAGTATACACCAGTAAATAATACATACCTGGCATGGTATTAACTCTATACTTCCCTGCTTCAGAAAAGGTTTCAATTGCATTTGTGCTTTCTGCTGCCCTGCTGCCAAACACTGAAATGTTCTTAGGTGATCTCTTAGGGACTGGTCACATGTATAGGTGCTATTTATCGCAGTTGCTAAATACCGAGATCCCAGGATTTGATATTTATGATGCAATAAATAGCCCCTATCACAGGTTTCTGAGGCATGACAAGCAGATTTCGGTGGGTAACCCATCAAAATCCACATGTTACGGTAATTACTTTATGGTTTTCCCCTGTTAAATTTCAGCAGGTTTAACCAGCTGAAACTTAACGAAGGTTGAGGTATTTAATGCATTCAATAATTATGTAACTATATAATAAGAATACGTTAAATACAACTAACTTGTAAATCCGTACCATGCACAAACAGGGTTTATGCACTGTTGGGAAATAATTGCTGGAGTCATAGTCCGGTACTTAGGGTTTTAAGTAGGGGTGGGCAGAACAGGCAGAGTTTTACAAAATAAAACAAAAAACAATATACAACCAGTTAAAAACACAGAGAGTACTAGGAAGCTTTTCACTTCATGACCTTTTCATAGATGTGTATGGAAATCTTTTTCCATATTGAGGCCTTCCGGCAATTTTGTGTTAAGTTCTGTAATATAACACAACTCCAACTTTCTCAATTTCATTTCCCGGTACCCCCCTTTGTATTTGGTGGGATTGCATCAGTTACAAAATATGACAAGTCTTGTAAATTTATTTTGGTGGTATTGCTCAAAATGTCACGCCACTGGATAGGCCCTATCACCATTCTTTATGGCCCTCAAATGCTGAAGTTCTCTTTTGTGCACAGGTCGATTTGTGCTGCCCATGTATTTCAGGCCACATGGGCACTGAAGCATATAGACTGCAAAGTCAGTTTTGCACGAGAATTGCCCTTTTATTTTCATTACCCTCTTCAAGAGACTTGATTTATTGACTGAGGCATTTTTGCCATGGGCACATGCTTTGCACTTGGTGCATTTTATGAAGCCATCTTTTCTGCTTAGCCATGTTGTTTTTTTACTTTTTGATTTAGATGTAGTTACCATATTGCTCACAAGAGTTTGTTTCATGGATCTAGCACGTCTAAACGTTCTTTGCGGCCTGCGCTGCAATATTTTGCCTAGTACAGGGTCATTGCGTATCATGTGCCAGTGTTTACACAGAATGGACATTAACCCCTTCCATGCTGATGACGGCCCCCAGCCGTCATGCACTACGGTGCTCGTGTGCTGATGACGGCTGGGGGCCGTCATAAACCCGCCCACTCGCGATTCTGCCCACAGGCGCAGAATCGCGGCTGCATGGAAGGGGTTAAGCTGTCTTCCTGTTTATTATAAGTGGTGATCATTCTACACTGATTGATATTCTCCCTTTCCAATTTTTCTTTTGCCTTACTTTTTTTGAAAAGGATTTCTTCCCTTGATTTTTTGTTTGCTTCGTACATGGCTGATTTTAAGCACCCTTCTGAGTAACCTCTAGCTATAAACCGTGTTTTTAAGCAGCTCAATTCCTTTTCCAGTTCTTTTGGATTACTGCAGTTTCTCATCGTGCGAAGACACTCTTCATAAGGGATGCTTCTAATTAGATGTTTAGGGTAGAAACTCGCTCATGCAGCAGCGTATTGCCTGCTGTGAGTTTGCGGTATAATTTTGTTTCAAGTTTCCCATCATGTATGTATACAGTCAGATCAAGGAAACTGACACTAGTTGCACTTATGGTGCTAGTGAACTTAAGGTTAAGATTGTTGACCTGAAGTTTTTTTACAAAATCTTTTGCGCCCTTTTCTGAGCCTTTCTAAACGACAAATAAATCATCGGGGAATTGACTCCAATGCATTATATTCTCCTGCCAGTCTTTTTGGTATAGCACCTGGACCACCTGCTCCTCCCACCAGCCCATATACGAATTAGCATAGCTGGGGGCGAAGCAGGTGCCCATCGCTGCGCCACATGTTTGATGAAACAGCTCTGCATTTAAAAGAAAATAGTTGTTCTTAAGGCATGTAGATATCATTGTTAACAACATGTGTGTGTGTGAGACCATAATCTCAATGGGCGGCTCCTGAAAAAATACTTGATCGCATTGAGACCATGCTCATGCATGATACTAGTGTATAGCGTGGTTACATCTATTGTTACTAACAAAAAATCCTGTTCCCATGGAAGATCGTAGATTTTCCGTAAGAAATCCCCTGTATCCTGTACATAGGATGGGAGGTCTTTTACAAAGGGACATTAAAAAGAGTCTACATATTTTGATATATTTTCTAGGGCACTCCCAATTGCTGAAATTATTGGGCGCCCTGGGGGATTTACAGGATCTTTGTGCACCTATGGTATCAAATATAGTACTGGGGTAACTGGGCTACTGATTTTTAAAAACATTACTTTATCATGTTTGATCAAGCATTGGTTATACCATTTTTGTAACTGTACATTATACAGGCAGTGGCTGGTGGTCATCACTTCTATACTGACTTTCATATAATTCAATCAATTGTTTATTTTTATATAAGCTTCACAGAGATATTGCTGTTTACCCCTTAAAACAACATGTCCACCCCTGTCTGTATTACGGACAATACAGTTTTAATTTGATGCACGTTTATTAACCAGAGCACGATAGTCTCTTTGCTTCTGCGACAAAATCTTCTGCTTTTCACTCATTCACTGTAAATGTGTAAAGAATGTCTGGCTACCATTGGTATAAACTTTGAAGTTGGCCTGAAGCCTGTTGGAGCATCACTGTAGATAGTTATGCCTTGTATTTCCTCCAATGGTAGCCAGAGATTCTGTGGACATTTACAAATTTAAAGGGAACTTGTGATCAATGAATTAAAAGGTTTACACAGGAACACATGTGAAAAGCAGAAGATTTTGTCACAGAAGCAAAGAGACTATCATGCTCTGGTTAATAAACTTGCATGAAATGAAAACTGTATTGTACGCAATGCAGACAGGGGTGGACAGTGCAGTAATCAAAAAGAACTGGAAAAGGAATGAGCTGCTTAAAAACACGCTTTATAGCTAGAGGTTACTCAGCAGGGTGCATAAAATCAGCGATGAACAAAGCAAACACAAAATCAAGGTAAGAAATCATTTTCAACAATAGTAAGGCAAAATAAAAACTAGAAAGTGAGAATATCAATCAGTGTAGAATGATCACCACTTATAATAAACAGGATCACAGCTTGTGGTCCATTCTGTGTAATCACTGGCACGTCATACTCAATGACTATCTGAAATAGGCAAAATAATGCAGCTCAGCCGCAAAGAACATTTAGACGTGTTAGATCCATGAAACAAACTCTTGTGAACAATATGGTAACTACATCTAAAGCAAAAAGTACAGCAACAACATGGCTAAGCATAAAAGATGGATTAATAAAATGCAACAAGAGCAAAGTGTGTGCCCATGGTAAAAATACCTCAATCTATAAATCAAGTCTCCCGAAGAGGGTAATGAAAATAAAAGGGCAATTCTCGTACAGAACTGACTTTGCAGTCTACGTGCTTCAGTGCCCATGTGGCCTGAAGTACATGGACAGCACAATTCTACCTGTGCACAAAAGAGTACTTCAGCATTTGAGGTCCATAAAGAATTGTGATAGGGCCCATCCAGTGGCCTGACAATTTGAGCAATACCATGATACAAATGTAAAAGACTTGTCATATTTTGTAATAGATGCAATCCCACCAAATACAGGGGGGGGGCGGAGGAAGAAATTGAGCAGGTTGGAGTTGTGTTATATTATAGACCTTAACACAAAAATCCCAGAAGGCCTCAGTATGGAAAAAGATTTCCATACACATCTGTGAATAGATCATGAAGTGAAAAGCTACCCAGTACTCCCTGTGTTTTTAACTGGTTTTACATTGTTTTTTTTTGTTTTCTGCATGAGCACTTTAAGAAGACAACTGGTCTTAAGATATCAAACTGTTTGATATAACTATGCCCACTGGGGCAAAACATAACTAGTCTATTATACAATCCATGACTTTTATATATGTTAAATTGCCCACTTGGGCTTGATATGTGTTAATTTCAAGTTAACCGATTTACTTGCGTTAGAATGTCCATTTTTGGTGAAACAAGAGATATTATTCATATCGGTAATGAAATGCAATAATTGGAGTAGAGAATTACATGAACCCGCACATGGTTGTAAGAGTAAAATAATTATCATTATTAACAGATAGTTTCAGCAACAGTTAATGAAATTTAGATCACTGTGATAATGATGAATTGTATTATTCTTAAAGAAACTACCAGTCTGTCTCCACTATCATTGTTGTGGTAGTTCTCACGTGACGCATAATGAAATGGTGTTTAAAACGGTTGAAAACTTTATTGACTTGTTGGTGAGTAAGCCTGCTGGGCAGGCGAAACGCACCCGACAACAGCCGTCAAATAAATTATTTTGGTGGTTCAAGACAAGGCGATAGTTGTAGTGGAGATGAAGTTTCCAGAGGAAGAGTGTTTTTTATTTGCCAATAAGTTTGGCTTTATTTGACAATTTTCACAAAAAAATGTCAAATAATTTGCCAGTGACTTCAGCTGCTGTCTTGAAAATGTTGCAGTGATCCGTCAAGCGGAGGCCGAGAAAAAGGAGGGTCCCAAAATGCTTTTTCTCCATTACACAAAATTTGGCTAAAAGGTAGTCAGCTGTTGGTCTAGAAAGCGCCCTTTTTGTTAAATTGTGTAAATCTGTTCAGTGGATGTGGAGAAATGTAAAGACATTTCCAATTGTATATCTGGGGGCGCAGAGGATCTGTGACCCCTGCCGATCTTCTGTCTGAGATCTGATTGACTGCCAACACTTCAAACTAGGAAGTGTTGGCAGCCATCTTGTGACTCTATTGAACCGAGTCACCAGAATCTTTTCTTAAAAAGAAGAAAAGGGGGCAAAGTAGAATCACCCTGACCTAATAGGCCTCTTGGGGAGTTCAGGGACACCCCAGGGCCCAAAAAAACAATTTTTGTAACATTTTTGGTGAGAGTTGCACTGGATCAGCGACTCCCCCTGGATGAAAAAAATAAGTTTGGGCTTCTTCCTTTGTTTGAAATCCTCCCCTGGGTGGGCCAGCCCCGGAGGCATTAGGAAATATAGGATGGGACACAAGTGGCCCCCCTCCTTGGGCTATGCAAAGCCCTGGTGACCATCACCTTGCCAGAGCAGTGACATAATTATATGCAGCGGAGCCGCCCCACTCTCCCGTTGCCCGGGAGACCACCACCTTCCCAGGGCACACAAGTAAATACTAAATAATGCAGGGTTGGCCTTATGGCCTCTCCCAATGCCCTGAGGACTGCCACTTCTCTGGGGCTAGATATAATAGAAATGCAGGGGGGTCATGCGCCACCCCGTGCAGCCCCCGGGACGTCACCTCCCTGGGGCTATAATGAAATATTGATAGGTGGGGGGTTCTGGCCCTCATGCAGCCCCATGGAATGCCACGTCCCTGGGGCAAGCCTTCAAAATTACATACGGGGGCCGCTTGGCCCCCACAGCCCCGGAAACCACCACTTCCCTGTGTTTACTTAACAAAGGTGGGGGGCTACTCAGCCCCCCATGTCCAGTTCCAGCAATGTCCAGGGGGCCCCACAGTGCTCCTGCCAAGCCATATTAAACACTTTGCTTTCAGCAAGCGAGAGTAGAAAATGCACCCTGCCCACTGTCAAGCGAGCAAGAAAACAGACACATTGCTTTGAGATCCAGGGAGCTGCATGCCAACATCTCCCTGAGTTTCAAATCAACGCAGGCTACCGCTGGAGGCGGGAAGCCGGCAGGGACCGCGTGGCCTTCAGACTCCCCATGAGTGTCCTCCGTGGGACTAGGGCATCCAGTCTAGAAGCCAGGCCCCAGGGGATGAGCCCCGGGCTGAAATTGTCCGTAAAGGAGGGGCCATGTGGCCCACCTCCTTTTTTTCTTATATAAAAATAATATAATAAAATATTATGGCCCTGGAAAGGGGGGCGCTCATCCATCCTGCCTTTGGATAAAACATTTAAAAAAAAGAAAAAGCCGGGCTCTGGATGTTGGGGTCTCCTGGGCCGAATATGGCCCAGGGAATAGTGGCCATGTCACCACCTTCCTTTCTAAAAAAGAAAAAAGGCCGGGCCCTGGCGGGTGGAGTCCCGGAGCCAAAATCGTCCCAGAAGGGGGGGTCATCCAGCCCCCCTCCCATATTTTTATGAACAAGAATAATAAAAAGGGGCAGGCACTTAGGGATGGGGTTCCCAGTGCCCAAAACAGGCCCATCCTAAAAAATAGATAGGAAAAAAATAGCTGGTAACTCGCCTGAGGCCTCACCCCCTTGCTCCACCACTCTGCAAAAACGCCCCCTGGAACTCTGCTGGTTGGGGGATGAAGTCCCCTTGGATGCTGAGGGTCCTTGGGGGCCAACAAGACCTTCTGTCACCTCCAGTAAGCCCCACACAATGGGATTGCTGAGAGGTGTTGTAGGCCTTGCCCCCTTTCTCCACCACTCTGCAAATGCACCTCTCAGGGCAAACCGGGGGTGGTGAGGTTCTCTTGTCACCTGAGGGCCTCAGAACTAAAGTGAAGTTCATCCCCCAAGCAGCAGTACGCCAGGAGGTGCATTTGCAGAGTGATGGAGAAAGGGTGTTTGCCTCTGATGACCTCTAAGCAATCCAGCTGTGTAGGTCTTACTGGAGGTAACAGGAGGGTTAGTTGGCCCCCAAGGACCCTTAAGAGCAAAGGGGACTTCATCCCCCAACTAGTAATGCCCCAGGAGGTGTGTTTGCAGAGTGGTGGAGAAAGGAACAGTGGCCACCCAAAACCTACTAGGTAGTATTTGCTGGAGGTAACTGGAGAGGTAGTTGACCCCCAATGACCTTCAATAGCAAAGGGGACTTAATCTCCCTACTAGTATTGGGCAATGAGGTCCAGTTTCTGAGGGGTGGAGAAAGGGGGCATGGTCTCCTGCCGGATCTCAGCAATTCTGCTGTGCGGGACTTACTGGAGGTAACATCAGGGGTAGTTGGCCCCCAAGGATGGCCTTGGGGACCAACTACCTCTCCTGTTACCTACAATAAGTCCCACACAGCTGGATTGCTAAGAGGCCCTTGGAGGCTACGTCCCATTTCTCCACCCCTCTGCAAACACAGCTTGTGGGGCACTGCTGGCTGGGAGATGAAGTCCTCTTTACTCCGAAAGGACCGCGGAGGCCAAGAAGCCCTCCTGGTAACTCCTGTAAGACCCACACAGTAGGATTCCTAGGAGATGGTCGGAACGCCAGCCCTCTTTTCCACCACTATGCAAACACAACTACTAGCTAAAAAACCATAGAAATTCACTGAAAAAACAAAGGTTACAGGGACGTCATAGTTAGGAATTAGCATTTAAAAATCCTTAGAAATTCACTGAAAAATCTAAAGGTTACAGGGACGTTATAGTTAGGAAATGGAATTTAAAAAACCTTATAAATTCACAGAAAAAACAAAGGTTAAAGAGATGTTATACTTAAGCTCAGGTTTCACTCGTACGAAACCAGAGAAATTCAGCTGTTATAGTTAGTGAGCTAACTATAACTCACGCCCCGCAATGTACTGCTTCTGACCTCACATATTACATCACTCATGACGGGGTCGGTGACATCTCTGATGACATCTCTTAAAATATCTCAAATGGGGGGCGGAGCTTGCCGGCGTCCATGGAAGACGTGTGAGCGCTGAGCTCCTCGCCTAAGCCCCTTTAATATTCGACAAAGATATCCTTTTTGGCGCCTCACTGGCCCTTGCAGGGGAAGATATCGCTTCAACGATCCCCAGAGCTAGTGGGGGCACCTTCCCCGATCGAAATCGGTGGTGGCACCGATCTGCGGGCCGGCGGAGTTTGGCGTGGCGGACCAGGCCGCAATCCACGGACTATCCTTGGGGCTGCCCGCCCTGCGTAACACTACGTGCGGCATGAAGTGCCTGTGAGGTCTCGGGCTGCCGGACTGCCTCCTATCCTGTGATTCTTCCAGAGCAGCTCGCCCCGGCGCTTTGGTCAGTGGACGCTGTAGCACGGCTACTGGTGGTGTGTGATCGGTGCACTAGTTGAGGTGGCCTGGGGCTCTCCGGAGAGGCCCGGGAGCCCTGCGGCGGGAGACTGCATCCTACGGACGCCGGTTGGCGGAGGACATTTCCACCTTGAACTGCTTGGGCACTGGCGGCGTACAGGGGCCGGGAAGTGTGCTGAAGTGTGTTGGTACTTTTCACCGGTCAGCGGTGGGACCTACGCGAAGGTGTGTGCCTTGCGGCTGAGATCGCCCCCCTGGACCCACCCGTACCTAGCTGCCTGCGGCCGCCATTTTGACCTCCATTCTCTGCTACGCAACGAACTGCACAACGGAGTTTGCTTCCCCGGCACACCCCCGCACCGTGCCTCATCAAAGTCCTATAAACATCGCTATGGGGAAAGGCGACAGAAACCAGCCGAAGCTTTCGTTCGAACAGCGGAAGCCGAGTGGCGCGGAAGGGGCGCCTCCGGAGACCTCGACGCAAGCTGCTGATAGCTCGCTTTGCGCGGATATTCGTGAAATGCTCTGTACTATGGAGAAGGGCTTGCAGGAAAGTATGTCCGCGATTGGCACGAAAATTGATGCCCTGTCCTTCAGAATGGACCGGATGTCTGAGAGAGTGGACAAACATGCTGAGAGGCTCGATATGGCGGAGCGAAGGCTGACGGAGGCGGAAGAGGCCCAGACGGAGTGGGATAAGGACCGTAAGCAGTTCGGTCGCCTACTCCAGGTCATACAGAACAAGACGGAGGACTTGGAGGCTCGCTCACGGCGCTCCAACGTCCGCATCACGGGTGTGGCGGAATCCACCAACACTGGCAAGATGGAGATGTTTGTGGAGAAATTACTTCACACGCTGCTGGGGAAGGACGTCTTCTCCCCCATGTTTATCGTTGAGAGGGCCCATCGTACTCTGGGACCGAAACCGCAGCCTGGCCTTCCACCGCGACCAATCATTGCTAAGCTTTTGAATTACAGGGACCGCGACTTGGCACTACGGCTGGTGAGGGAGAAAGGGGATTTACAGTTTGAGGGCATGAACATCTCCCTCTACCCTGACTTCACGGCGAGAGTACAGGAGGAACGGAAACGCTTCGCACCTTACAATCAGCAGATGAGGGACATGGGCCTGGATTACGCCATGTTGTACCCGGCGAGACTCAGGATCAACAAACAGGGGCACTCACATTTTTTCACGGACCCAGCGGACCTGAAAAAATCGCTTAAGGAATGGGCCAAGGAACAGCGTAACAGTCCGAGGGGTCAGCGTGCAGACGAGGAGGAGGCTGCCTCTCTGGATGCCCAGGGGTGAACCGCCCTTCGTCCCTGTGCCCGGCTTGGCTAAGTCATCGTGGGCGGTTGTGCTGCACTTTCAGGTCCGATGAACCTCTTATTTGCTTTATGGGAGCTGATTATTGGGACCTGCGTCAGGCTGCTGGGTCGTGCTCTTTCTGAGGTCTGCTGCTTGATTTTTCATTATGGGGGGTGATGCTCGAAGACAGTGGGACTTGTTATCCGACACTCTGCTTTTCTTTGCTTGCTTGGGCTGGGGTGGGGTGCCGAAGACACTGAGGGGTGGGACGGGGAGCTACTGTGGTACCTGGTTCCTGTTCGATTGTATTGCTGTCTGGCTGGGAACCTCTGCCCCTGTGCTTTCGGCTTTTGACTCTCTAGAGGGTGTTTGGGTTTGTAGTGGGTTGTGTCGGGGTGGGTACGGGGTGGGTAGTGACATGCTCTGTCTGACCGGGTTGGGGTTGGTCGGCTGTGGGTGGGCGATCGGTTGTCCTGTTCTTCTATTGTTGCTCATGTGTTATGAGGGGGTTGGGGACTGTTGGGTTGGGGGTCTGTTTAAGCCAACTACTGAAAGGTGTCTGATGTACCGTCTGCTCTGCTCTGATGTTATCTTTAACTTGCTATGTCGACTGTTGAGACTCTAGGACCGGAGAGCGACCCAGGCTCTCTACGATTGCTATCGTGGAATGTGAGAGGGCTTAACGACTTCCGTAAGCTTAGGAAGGTCCTGGCGTACTTGCAGCGCCACAGGATTGACCTTGCTTTGCTGCAGGAAACACATCTGCCTCTGTCCAGTCCTATGTTGCAGACGAGGGGTCTCGGGACCGCGTGTGTTGCTGCGGGGTTCACCACACATGCTAGGGGGGTAATCACCTGGGCCAATCCCAAGTCCCAACTGTCACTACGGCAGGTGGCGGTGGACCCGGAGGGTCGGTATGTAATTGCACGTTGTGTTGGGAAAAGTCATGACTTGTTGCTGGTGAATGTGTATGGCCCCAACTACGACTCCCCTGATTTCTATACCTCACTAGCGGACAGCTGTAGGCAGTTTGTGGGCTCTAGGATGCTGTGGGGGGGGGATTTCAATTTAGTGTTGGACCCGGAATTAGACAGGTCAGCGGGCCCCCCCAGGTCCCCGGCTGCATCGGCGTTGCTTCTGTTGACGGAATGTATGAAACTTGACCTGCTAGATGTGTGGCGACATAGGCACTCGGGGCGGGGTGGGTTCACCCATTACTCGGCCTACTATAACCTGCATACGCGGATAGATTACTGGTTTGTTTCCCGCTCCCTACTTGATACGGTGAAGGGGTGTACGGTGTTGCCTCGCACACTGTCTGACCACTCCCCACTACTCTTGCTTCTGGCTGCCCCTGCTAGGAGGATTCCCCCGTTTACCTGGAGGTTCCCTCCGTATTCCTTACTTGATGAAGCCTTCAGAGGGGAACTGGCAGAGGACATAGAGACTTACTTTTCGACTAATGTGGGGTCGGTAGATAGTGTTCAGGTGCTTTGGGATGCGTTTAAGGTATACATCAGAGGGATGACGATGGCAAGGCACTCAGGAGTACTCAAGGCTATCAGGCGCCGGCTGCAGCTGCTTGAAACACAACTATCTGATTTGGAACGGCAAGCGGGAGACTCGGGTACTCCTACGGTCCCAGACAAGCTTAAGCCCCTCCTAGAGGAATTTCAAGAAGAGGCGGACAGGGAAATTAAACATATGGGTAAATACGCCACAGCGCGCGCGTATGGTGAACGGGAGCGTCCAGGTGCTCTCCTAGCCAAACTGATGCGCAACAGCAGGCCCCCACTAGTAATTGAAGAGATTGTAACGGCTGCTGGGGACGCGGTGACGGAGGAGCAGGATATCCTAGCGGAATTTCACTCTTATTATACCGCTCTGTACTCATCGAGGTCTAGCCACCTTGAGGAGGAAATCGACGACTACTTAGGTTACATACAAATGCCCTTCTTGGCCGACTGGCAGAGAGAGTTTCTTATGGCCCCAATTCAGAGAGAGGAGATAACGGAAGCGCTGGAAGGTATGAAGTCTGGTAGCGCCCCTGGTGCGGATGGCCTCACGGTGGCTTTTTACAAAGCCTTTCAAGATAAGCTTGTCCCGTACCTGATGCTCCTGTTTGATGATATCTGCCAACAGGGCAGCATGACGAAATCTATGAGGGAGGCGCTGCTTATTACCATCCCGAAGCCAGGTAAACCCCCTAATCAATGTAGCTCTTACCGGCCACTGTCGTTGATAAACGTGGACGCGAAACTGTATGCGAAGGTACTGGCGACACGTTTGGCGCTTCTGGTTCCGGAACTAGTTGCTCCAGAGCAGGCTGGATTTGTCCCGTCACGCAATCTCACTTACAATATCCGCACGGTGTTGGGCACGATACAGCATGTCAAGCAAGAAAATAAGGCGGTAGCCATTTTCCTCGACATGGAAAAGGCCTTCGACTCCGTTGAGTGGCCGTTCATGCTCAGAGTCCTCCGTAAGTATGGACTCGGTGAACCGTTTCTGCAAATGTTGGGAGCTCTGTATTACAAGCCTACCGCGCGGCTGAAAATAGGGAACTTGGTTACTGCCCCGATCGAGATTGGAAGGGGCAACCGTCAGGGCTGTCCCCTCTCTCCGCTGCTGTACGCCATGGTGGCGGAGCCCCTCGCTTGCGCTATACGAGAATATCATAGGTTCGAGGGGATAAACTTTCCGACGTACCAGATTGGTATCTCGACATACGCGGATGATACTCTGCTATATGTCCGTGACCCGGAGGCAAACCTCTCGTCCGTGCTGAGGGAAGTGGTGAGATTCGGGGCCCTGTCGGGCCTTCGAGTCAACTGGGATAAATCGGTAGCATTACCCTTGACTCCGGTGACGCTCCCATTCGACTCGGAGTACCCATTGCAGTGGACTGCGGACTCCATACGTTATCTGGGGATTCGTGTTCACACTGACCCGGAGGTCCTGATACGAGAGAACTATGGGGTTGCCTATTCCAAACTGGTGGACGATGTCGAAGTGTGGTGCAGGCTCCCGCTCTCTCTTATGGGCAGGATAGCGCTTATGAAAATGGTAGTGCTCCCCAGGTTTCTTTTTCTATTTACGAACATACCTGTGGTCCTCTCCAAGGCTTTCTTCCGGCAACTTACCCAGACACTTATTCGCCTTGCGTGGGGGGGCAAACAGCCGAGGGTGCAATGGCAAACACTCGTTCTTCCGTATGAGCAAGGGGGGCTTGGGGCTCCAGACCTAGAACGGTACTATAGGATCGCTCAGGGAGCGCATCTTCACACATGGATTCATGGGGATCCTGGCATCCCTCATGTGAAGCTGGAACGCCTCTTTGCGGACCCTGTCCCTCTCCCGGCCATGGTATGCTATCCAGCCGATCGTAGAGTCGGCAACTTGGACTCTATCGCCGCTAGGAACCTTGCTTGGCATGCATTGGTAAGCTCCCGAGAGAGTGTGTTGCTGTACTCACCCCTGCTACGTGTGGAGTGGGCAGTCTGGCTGGCTCCACTGGCGGAGAAAGGGGTCCTGAAAGCGTTACGTGAATTGGGCATTGTCACGGTGGGGGATCTCTTCGTAAATGGCACTCTGAAGACGTCGCAGCAGGTCCTCCAGTCCTGCCCTGGGGCTACGCTATTACATAGCTTCCAGTACCATAGGGTTCGTAAGGCGGCGTTAGTCGCACTGGGCCCGGAATTGGCGGAACCGCAGGAGGTGCCGGAGCTTTCGTATGTAATCAAGACCCCCTCTTCTCGTAAACTGATCACGGCCCTTAGGACACTGGGTGATAGGCATCAGCAGTGCCCCCCGTCCAAGGCCCGGTTGGCCTGGCAAGCTGACCTCCAAACTCCTATCTCGGACGAGATGTGGCGTTATTGTTCCGCTAACACTAGAAAGATTTCACTCAACAGTAGGCACCACCTGATTCACTTTAAATACCTGCAGCGAGTCTACTACACACCTGAAAGGCTCCACAGGTATGGGCTGAGGGAGTCAGCAGAGTGTGAGCGCTGCCACTTTCCCACGGCTGATTTTCTCCATATGGCATGGACTTGTCCTCACATCCATAAGTTTTGGACAGAGGTCTTTGCGGATCTTAGCTCTATATTAGGTGAGGAGATTTTGCCCTGCCCGGCGCTTGCATTGATTGGTTTCTCCAAGCCGCTACCGGTGGCAATGCGGCGGCTTGCGGACATGGCGTTGCTGGTGGCCAAATGCCTGGTTGCCTTGTGCTGGATGCGGGGGCCAGTTCCTACGAAGAAGCGATGGGAGGCGGACTTACTTTACTGTTGCACGCAATCGGAGGTGTATAGTGAACTACTTCCACCGAAGAGTCGCCCCAAGAATTTCTGGGCGTTGTTTAAGGCATTCCGGAGCGCGCAAGGGGACAGTGAATCAGACCTTGAGGGGGAGGAGTTGGATGTACTGCTGGAGAATGGGGTGGCGGTGGTTGATTCGGTGGAGAATGGTGGCTGAATGTTCCTGTGTCGTCGATGAGGGAGGGATTGTGCCTGGGTTTTTAACTGTCTGTGTACTGGGTGAGTGATCGAGGAGACTATCCTGGGCGGCGGTTGACGTTGTCCCCCTTGAACTTTGCTCTGCCCTCGTGGGCCCTTGAGTCGGCAGCCTTAGCCCACTAGTGGGGTTGTGGTTGTGGTGTGTGGTGGGAGCGGGCGAGTGGACGCGGTTTTAGGTAGTCTGGCTAGTTTCTGGGGTGGGTGGGTTTATGTTAGAGTAGGGTTTGGTTCTTTTCTACACCTTTTTCCTTTCTTCCCTGTCGTCAGCCTTCATCCTTGGGTCTTCATGCAGTTGCTATTACATGTTTATACTGGTCGTGCTATCTCGGCACACTGAACTACGCTTGGAAGTGTCATCGCCAGCGCCGCCGGTTGGACCTTACTTTGACAAACTGAGGTCACTCATAATCTGCTTCCATGGACTGTTCTTATTGCACATTCTTTTCTACCTACTGTTACGCCGCCAGGCCTCCGGGCTGTTGGTATCGTGGCTGTGTGTATCAACTGTACTCAGGGATTTGGGTGTGACCTGTTGCTGCCGCCGGCCTCCGGGTTGTAGGCGCTGACGGCTGTGTGAATGACTTGAAGGAGTAATAAAGTACAAATTTAATAAAAAAAAATATATATCTCAAATGACATCACTAATGTCTTCACTGATGATCATCCACTGAATTTCTGATACACCCACTCACACCGCATATAACCTTTCATGCACCCACTTCAACTTCCATACTACCATTCGCAAACCCATTAACACACCCATACCAGTACTTACACAGCCATTCACTGTCAGTCAGTCAGTCAGTCAAGTTTCTTTATTCGATTAATAAAAATCAAAAAAGATGGACACGTAATACATTTCATCATTACATCATTACAAGCACAGTACATTAAACTATTAATTACAAATTAAAAAAGTGTAAAAAATTCAAACAACCATATTCAATAGAAATAGCACATAAAGATGGTATCTAAAAGTTATAAGAAGTTTATAAAAGTAATAAAAACATCATATATTATTAAAATGATCAAATGTTAGTTAGTAAAGACTCTGAGTTTAGACGATTCTTGTTAATGCGTACTCCTGCGACTAAAACATTTGCTACGTGAAATGTTATTTTTGCGGTAGGTAAAAGTTGCAGGAACATGAGTGGCGGCCTGACCTGTACAAAGCCTGCCTCACGCAAAATTGGTAATAAGTATTTTTTCCTAATCATAGTATAGTGATCACAAAACATGATAAAATGTAAAGTGTCCTGAACGGAAAAATGATCACAATCACAGGGTTTCGCATTCTCTGGAGTGTCCCAATTTTGATAATGACCAAGCATTAAATGAATAAGGTTAAAACGAAATCTGATTAAAAGAAATCGATGAAATGGTCTGGTTACTAAAATAAGATATGGTTCAATGCCCGGGACAGTCGTTATTGTGTAGTTCTTTCTGACAAGTGGCTTCTTTAGTTCAGTTTCTTCCCTTTCTAATATATACATGTTAGCTAAGGTACTTTTTACTGTGTTAACATCCGCTTTTGTAATACATTCTGGGGAGAAAAAGAGGTCAGAACGACCCGCTTGTGTGAGTTGCGACTTAACATATCTCACCCATGGGATGTTTAAGACTCTATCCAAGGCTAAGCAGTCTTTAAGGATAATGTGATTTAATGATATCTCCTTGTTGAGCCAGGTTTTCAGCCAGCAAGTAACTGGGGCTAACTTTAATGCATCTGTTACATATCCCAGACCCAGTTCCGCGTGTAGTGAGTATATAGGGGTGGAATTGGGGACAGAAAGCAACAATCTCAGAAATTTATTTTCCACCTTTTGAATCTTGTCGTGATTTGTGTATCCCCAAATGGCGGAACCATAATAGGCTATAGACAAGCATTTTGCTTTATATACTTTTATAGTAGCCTCCATTGGGCGGGCTCCCAGCCTTTTCGTGAATCCAAGCAAAGCTGCAGCCGCTCCAGCTACAGCGTTGCTTTTTGAAAGTTGCTGAGGGCCCCAGGTTCCTCTATCATCAAATAGGACTCCTAAGTATGGAAAGGATGGAACTCTCTTTAGGTCCTGCCCAGTACAAAAAATTTTAGTTTTCTTTTTTCTACCTGCAACTCCAGTGATCATGATCTGCGATTTCTGGGTGTTAATTTTCAGGTCTAGGGAGGCCATAAAATTACCAAAAGAGTCCAATAGACAGCTAAGGGCCACCCCAGAGCGTGCCAAAAGGATGGCGTCATCCGCGTACAGGAGGACCGGGATCTTTGTCTCTCCTGCACGCGGGACGTCCAAGGATGCGTCCGCCAAAGCTGGCTCAAGGGCGTTAATATAAAGTGTGAAGAGGAGGGGAGCTAGGATACATCCTTGCCTAACCCCCCTCTCTTATTTAAAATGACGGGTGCACCCGCCCTCCTTGGTGACTCTAACCGAGGCCGAAAGGTTGCGGTGAAGTTCGGCTATATAACTAACCAGTGGGGGATCAAAGCCTATGTCCAAGAGGACCCCCCACAGCTTCGCCCTGTTAACAAGGTCGAAAGCTGAGGAGAGGTCCATAAAGGCCATGTACAGAGACCCCCCTGGCGATCGAGTACTTTTTTTATAAGGAGTTCTAGATTAAGACACTGATCCAGTGTGCTCCTGTTTGCCCTGCCCTGCCCTGCCCAGCCATTCACTGATTCATTGATCAACACTCACATCTACACACTCACCCATACAGCCACTCATACTTCCCCCACTAATACAACCACTGACATTCACTTATATAGCCACACAGCCACTAGCACACTGAGTCAGTCACCCATAGAGCTACTCGCACACTTACTCACTCACCCATACAGTCAATCACATAGCCATTTACTCACCCCTAAGTATGGGTGAAATTTGCGAATTTGCGGTCCGCGGATTAGTGCGAAATGGCAAAAAATTCTGCGAGTTCGCGAATTTTCCCGCAAACTCGCGGATTTTTGTGCCATTTGCACAAATATGTGACCACGTGTGCCTGTAACTTTGCCAGCGCGCCAAAAGGCGCCGACGTCCCATGAGTGAGTTGGCCATTATAGCTGGGACGGGCGGGAAGATGTTTCAAACCGCTAGTGTGTGGTGGACGGGGCCAAACGGGCGGAGCTTCTATGCGAGTTCACATGCATCTTGTTTATAAAGGGTCAGAGACCGAGCAGAGCAGCAGATGAGGAGAAAGCAGCCTCCTGGTCACAGGAGCTACATGGGGATGGCGCTCGGGAAAATCATGGATGCAAAAATAAGTTTGGCACAGGACCCCAGAATCCTTCAGATGTCTAAGATAGCTCTGCTGTGCGTGTTGGTACAAAGCCATTCTGATCCTGCTCAGTGGGTTCAGGCGCATGCAGCTGCTGCTGCTGGACATCTCATACTAAACTGCCCCGTACAGGGATTTGCTGGCGCTGGGCAGTAGGGTGCAGTGGCATGCGGGTGCTCCACGCCTGGTACATGCGCATACCGGTGCCAGGGGGGACACATGTTTATTGGTGCTGTGTAGCAAGTTATGACTTTACATTTTGACTGCACCAGACAGTGGTACCAACTACACGGATCAGGAGCATCCAGGCACCAGACTTCATGGTGCAAGAGCATAATGGTGCTGTGCGGTACGCGTATATATGTACTGGGGGCAGGGGGGCACTTAGCACAATGTGTGCTCACACCCAGAGGGCTCCCAGGCAATTGAGCATGAATGATTTTCACACTGAGAGGGCTGTTCAGCAGCACAGAGGCTCACACCCACTGGGCCCCAGGGCAATTCAGTAGCGCGTGGGCTCACAACCTCTGGGCAGCTCAGCAGCACGGGGGGCTCACACCCACAGGGCTCCCGGGCAGTTTAGCAGCACCACCCTCTGGTTCATCACTGCCACCCACTGGTTCATCACTGCCACCCTCTGGTTCACCACTGCCACCCTCTGGATCATCACTGCCACCCTCTGTATCACCACTGCCACCCTCTGGTTCACCACTGTAACCCTCTAGTTCATCACTGTCACCCTCTGGTTCATCACTGCCACCCTCTGGTTCATCACAGCACCCTCTGGTTCATCACAGCACCCTCTGGTTCACCACTGCCACCCTCTGGTTCATCACTGTCACCCTCTGGTTCATCACTGCCACCCTCAGGTTCACCACTGCCACCCTCTGGTTGATCACTGCCATCCTCTGGTTCGTCACAGCACCCTCTGGTTCACCACTGCCACCCTCTGGTTCATTACTGCCACCATTTGGTTCATCACTGCCACCCTCTGGTTCACCACTGCCACCCACTGGTTCATCACTGCCACCCTCTGGTTCATCACAACACCCTCTGGTTCACCACTGCCACCCTCTGGTTCACCACTGCCACTCTCTGGTTCATCACTGCCACCCTCTGGTTCATCACTGTTACCCTCTGGTTCACAACAGCCACCCTCTGGTTCATTACTGCCACCCTCTGGTTCACCACTGCTACCCCATGTTCATCACTGTCACCCTCTGGTTCATCACTGCCACCCTCTGTTTCATCACAGCACCCTCTGGTTCACCACTGCCACCCTCTGGTTCACCACTGCCACCCTCTGGTTCACCACTGACACCCTCTGGTTCACCACTGCTGCCCTCTGGTTTATCACTGCTGGTTTATCACTGCCACCCTCTGGTTCACCACTGCCACCCTCTGGTTCATCACTGTCACCCTCTGGTTCATCACTGCCACCCTCAGGTTCATCACTGCCACCCTCAGGTTCATCACTGACACCCTCTGGTTCATCACTAGCACCCTCTGGGTCACCACTGCCACCCTCTGGTTCACCACTGCCACCCTCTGGTTCACCACTGCCACCCTCTGGTTCATCACTGCCACCCTCTGGTTCATGCCAGCTCCCTCTGGTTCACCAATGCCACCCTTTGGTTCATCACTGCCACCCTCTAGTATATCACTGCCACCCTCTGGTTCACCACAGCCACTCTCTGGATCATCACTGTCACCCTCTGGTTCATCACTGCCACCCTCTGGTTCACCAGTGCCACCCTCTGGTTCATCACTGCCACCCTCTGGCTCATCACAGCACCCTCTGGTTCACCACTGCCACCCTCTGGTTCATAACTGTCACCCTCTGGTTCATCACTGCCACCCTCTGGTTCATCACTGCCACCCTCTGGTTCATCACTGCCACCCTCTGGTTCACCAATACCACCCTCAGGTTCATCACTGCCACCCTCTGGTTCACCACTGCCACCCTCTGGTTCACCACTGCCACCCTCTGGTTCATCACTGCCACCCTCTAGTTCACCACTGCCACCCTCTGGTTCATCACTGTCACTCTCTGGTTCATCACTGCCACCCTCAGGTTCATCACTGCCACCCTCTGGTTCGTCACTGGCACCCTCTGGTTCACCACTGCCACCCTCAGGTTCATCACTGTCACCCTCTGGTTCATCACTGGCACTCTCTGGTTCACCACTGCCACCCTCTGTTTCATCACTGCCACCCTCTGGTTCATCACAGCACCCTCTGGTTCACAACTGCACCTTCTGGTTCATCACAGCACCCTCTGGTACACCATTGTAGATTATGGGGAGAAAGCACACCTGCCCAGCCTCAACCGGGGGCTGGCTAATGTGTTACTGAATTTGAGCTTCAAGTCCGGCACCTGCTTCCTTATCTGTAAGTGCTTTCTGTTGTGGTTTAATTTTTGTGACAGCCTGGAGCATTGTGCCATACTTGTAACTATTCTCTGACCCTACTCTGGAGGCGCCGCTCAGGAAGTACTTACAGGGTTACAGCAGGTGCCCAAGTTGAAGTTAATTTCTTTGTAACCACTTCAATCATGATTACAGATGATGCAGTCCACCCTAAGATCTGCACTGCAGACAGCAGGGTTTACAACTTAAATTCAGCTTTGGATCTACACTACAGACAGCATTAAATTCAGATTTATTTAAAGCAGGGACAAAAAATAGTGCTGTTGCACTGCTGGTATGCGCAAGCACCTTCAATCTCTGCATCCTGTGAACTATGCTCACAAAAAATGTAGAAGACTGCACCAAAATGTACCTCCACCACCGGCAAAACCTAGTACCTCTGGGGCATCACCATCAACATCGCCACCAGGTATACGTCCCCAATTTTGGAAAGTTAGAGTGCACTGAGGGAAGTGCAATCGTTTAATTTGTTATGGGGAGCAATCAGTACACCTAGTTTGCACAACAATTGATAATCATCGGTGCTGGTTATTTTTTTCCCCCTCAAATTCCATACAGTCCAAAATGCAACAGTAAATGGTTTGAGTGCAGCCCGTTCAGACCACGCATCATTGCAGGGTGAGCACACGCTATACACCAGACGTACCACTAACTCATTACACCGTAAATAATCGCCACGTGCCCTTGTTAAGACAAAATTCAGTAGTAAGAAGACATTCTTACCAGTCCGGTCTGCCTGGACCACGCATCATCGCAGGCTCCACTGAACCTTGTAGTTTCAGGTACCACTAACTCAGTGCAAACCAAACTAACTATAACACCTATCACACCTACACAATATCCCTTTAGTATGCTTCCTTCAAAAACTTCTTTTATATCACTTCTAGATTTAGTTGAATAATAAAATTCACTCTGCAAGTGCAAAGGCACACTTAATAACAGTCTACAATGCGGACAGCATAGGTCACAATTTGAACCTCATTTTTTCTTCTTTGGAAACCTAAATTTCTTTTTGGAGACAAAAATGGCTACACCACTGGAACAATCATCTGATTCTGATCATTTTGTTGCTAAAGAATTGATAACCATCGATAGTACTTTTTTTCCCCCTCAAAGTACATGCAGTCCAGTATGCAACAGTGAATGGTTTGAGTGCAACCCGTTCAGACCACGCATCATCGCACGGTGAGCACACGCTATACACTAGACTTACCACTAACTCAGTACACCATAAATAATCGCCACGTCCCCTTGTTAAGGCAAAATTTAATAGTCAAAAGACATTATTACAAGTGTGTTCTGCCTGAACCACGCATCATCGCAGGTTCCACACAAACCGACCCTACCTTAGTGCACCACAACTCATGAACTCTTTACGATAGAATCTTTTGCGTATTATTTCACATGTAGTGCTCCTACATTTGTACAGCAGAAGTCATAAACCATTTACGATTGAATATCTGTGTATGACATCTTGATTACTATTCTGGCAGTAACAAAAACCTATTATATAACTTTCTCTCGCTCATTCTACAAATACGAATGTACAAAGTGGATCATTACAATACTGCAAAGAAACTGTATAATCAATTTATAAGTGTATGCTATTTATTGTTTTGTTGTTTGTGTTTTTTTAGCATATTTATATAGCGCGAAGTCAACCCAAAACTATATCAGAAATTTACATGAGCACGGTATTTACAGTACATTTTCAGGCACACGTAGATTACGTCATTTCTCTACAGTACTAGGATGTGGCCGCGACTTCGAACCTCAAACACTGATTTCCAGCACTAAGTGCAACAGTATACCCAAATGACTACACACGTATATATATATTAGCTGCCCTTCATGTGCCAAAAACTGCATCCTAAAGCTTTCATACCCTGTATTACTTCAGCTACAACACTCCACTGAATGTAAAACAAACATTCATATTCGCAGAAATGCGTCATATCCACCACCTTTTATCTGTGTGGAACTATGGATGAATGTAGGATCAGTGATTCCCCATACCTTCCATGTTGGCCATGTTGTGGGACTTCACAGACATAATTACACATTTACTTGTGAAACCCGGGTGACGGCAGCACTACAACACGGACACCCGAATCAGTTGATTTCTCATATGGCTCATGATGGAGCCATGCCCATAGCTCTGGAATCATCGTTCACAGCTTTGTGCAGCACTAACATACATCAGGCCAGCCCACTCTGCTTACTCTTACAGGAAAACACAACAACGCTACATGGCCCAGATTTCCATTGTAGTGATTTCTTACTTCCAGGTCTAGTTGTCAAAACTGCACACACACACACACTTCCTCATGACTGGTATACACCCACACCACACTCATTTTTATATCTAGAATTATAATACTGAGGCTAACTCTTTACCAACTCAATACCAGAGTCTTTAGCTGCCATTAACAGTTCCTATGGACATTTTTAAAAACTCCAGCACAGTAACGGTTTGGATTAGCAACTTTGTGTAGTGAACTTCGGCAGACATGAGTCCTCCCCAATCACAGGAATTCTGTAATGAATTGGCTGGCTTTTTCTTCTCAAAAGTAAATGACACATATTCTGAATTTTCAGTAACTAAAACTGATACAAACATGGAACCTAAACAACTAAGAAAAGCCCCCAATTGCTCATTTCCCAAATTCAGGGAGGTATCGAAAGAGGAGATAATTGATCTCATGAGACAGATAAAAACAGGTTCAGCCTTAGATCCCTGCCCTCCAAAAATTTTCACCCCAGTAATTGACTTGGTAAGCGAAGTTATCACCCAAATTTGCAATACCATGTTCCATTCAGGGATCTTCCCTGACAAACTAAAAAACACATTATTGAAACCCCTCCTGAAAAAGATCGGTCTAGATAAAACCATTTTGAAAAATTATAGACCAATTGCCAGTCTGCCTTTCCTGGCCAAAGTAGTGGAGAAAACTATGAATATACAACTATCTGAATACATCGAACAAAATAGCCTTCTGGACGATTCTCAGTTTGGGTTCCGAAAATTGCATGGAACAGAGACTGCACTCATAAAGGCTGCCGATGATATTAGGACCATCAGGGACCAAGGAGGAACAGCGGTGCTGGTCCTGCTGGATCTTTCTGCGGCCTTCGACACGGTCAATCACTCCATCTTGATTGACCGTGTCAAAGAAATGGGCATCCACTCAAGGGCCAAGGATCTACTGTCTTCTTTTTTGTCTAACAGAACACAAGCAGTGACCTTGGGATCTTTTCAATCCGCTAATCTCGCCCTTCCATGTGGCGTTCCACAAGGCTCATCCCTAAGTCTGACACTTTTTAACATCTATGTGTCGGACTTAGCTAGGGTTATCAAATACTACCGGATGAGCCTGACCTCATACGCCGATGATACCCAGTTGGTGATTGCCATTAAAAACGATGGCGAGGAAGTATCTGCTCGGTTTCAGGAAGGCATGCTGGCAATCAAGGAATGGATGGCGGAGAACTGTCTACGTCAGATAAAACTGAGGTAATGATCTTTGGAAAGTTATCTCCACAGTGGTCTACCACCTGGTGGCCGACACCACTCGGAGCCCCTCCAGAACCTGTGCAGAAGGTTAGGAATCTAGGAATCATTTTTGATGATAAGCTCAACTTCTCCAGCCATGCTAATCAGGTAGCTTCATCAGCCTTTTACAAGCTTAGGCTTCTCAAAAAAATCCTACCTTATCTTCCAGAGAACGCAAGAAAAACAGTGGTGAGCTCCTTGGTACTTTCCTCCCTGGATTATTGCAATGGATTATTTGCAAATGCGCAGGTACGGGTGGTAGCCAAGCTGCAACTCATCCAAAATGCTGCAGCAAGGCTACTATCCGGCACCCCTAAATTTCACTCCATCAAGCAAGTAATCAGGAACTACCACTGGCTAACGGTGAGAAATCGCATCAGATTTAAAACCTTGTGCCTCACCTTTAAAGCTCTTAATGGTCATGGCCCGGCGTTTCTCAAACAGAAACTTCTCTACTATTTACCTAACAGATCTTTAAGATCTGAACAGAGGCATCTACTGGCAGTGGCACGTACCAGGACGGTCACATGGGGCGATAGATGCTTCACTAACACCGCGGCCAGACTTTGGAATACTCTTCCAAAGGAAATTAAATCTTCACCCTCATTACTTCAGTTTAGGAAACTGCTGAAAACCTGGTTGTTTGACCAATAAGAGTCCAGGGTATCACTTCCGAATGGAGATAATGCTTAATCAGAGATCTTTAGCAGAGTCACAGCGCCAAGACACCCACGGGTATATGCTGCGCTTTATAAATTTTTAAAATAAATAAATAAATAAACTTGTAACCTGTGTGCTCACTTAAGTGTTTCATGAACTGTTACTATGGTAAAAGGCACTAAGCAGTTTGGGGGTAGGGTTGAAAGGTACTGGTTGCACAGAAACCGTTATATTTACCCAGGATCCTCTACATGACAGGGGAAAGCAAACTAAGACAGAACACTGTTTAGCAGATTTACAAGCCCCTTGTGCCACTTTCGCGTCACTTTTTCCATGTTGAAAGTGATGAAATATTGGCACAAGGGACTTGTAAATATGCCCCTATGTACATTACGAGCAACAGAAGTACACAACTCTTCAAATTCTTTATCCATCACAATTAGAAAGAGTTGCTTCACGATTCACAATGCACTTCAGTTAATACGTTGTGCCTATTTAAATGGGACACGGGATTGTCAATATTACAAAACTTAGGGGCATATTTACAAAGGCGACGTTAAAATTGTCGCCGCTTTAACGCCAGCAAATTACAACTAAAACGGCGATAATGGACTTCAAAATCCTTTGGTATTTTACCAGTACCTTTTCAACATTGCTGTTTGCTATGCAAGAGTGAGAGCCGAGGCTCTCACACTGCCATAGCAAACTTGGGGGCATATTATCAAGCACAGCGTTAAAATGTTCTGCTGTAAACCTGAACTTCTATTCGAATTCTCATGAATTGTCAAAATCCCATTATTAAGACATTATGGCCGTGTTAAAGACACTTTCCTAACGCTAAAGCGACGATAATTTTAACGCTGTCCTTTTAAATGCCCCCAATATCGCGAAAAATACAGCGATAATTTATGTTCACAATTGAAAAGCTTGTTATTATAAGACTGTAGACTTAACATATCAATCCACCTCGCATATTAAACATGCTTAAGTCTACTTCAGATGTTAGGATCCGACATATACAGCAATTAGCGAGAGTTTTGCTATCGGTCCTCAAATCCAGGGCCCCGTGTAAATACAACGCTGCTATCTTTCCTCCCTCTTCCATGTTATATTGTCATGGGAACACCTTCCTTGCCTCTGGGAACACCTACATTGCAACTCATTGGAGATACAAGGAGAGCCCTTAGCAAACTGACTGCTAACATGCATTAATGCATTTTAGCGTTACCTAGTAAATAAGGCGATATAATTTTCACCGCATTTTTGGCTTTTAAAAAAAAACATGTGGCGAAATAGCACTCGTTAATATGTTCTCAAGTTTGCTATAACACAGCGGGAACGTCGACTACCACCCTGCCATAGCAAACAGCAGTGTCCCGAGGGTAAGCACCCTGAGACACAGCAGGAACCGCTCCTGGGGGGTGATGTTCCCCAAGGCTTTCAACTGCTCCATAATGGAGACCACGCGGCCCCCCTCCCAAAATATAAAAAGCCCCAGAGGGTGGTAATTAACGGGGCTTATACGGACCTTTGAGCTCCTTCACCCAGTTATTTTGTACCACAGAGGAACAGCAGTCCTGGGCTACAGGCCCCTCTGGACCCCCATCAAATATAATATTTTAGACCCCGGGATTTGACCATCCCAGGTAGCTAATTTTTAAACACGCACAGGAGCCCGCGCTTCGTTTGAAATTTTTTACGGCGGATCCATGCAACCAGCGCACATTTTTCCGTGGGGACCCCCTGAGCAGGTCTAGATGGTCAAAATATTTCTTACCTGCCCCCTTTATACATTTTTAACACTTGTTCCACTAATTTCTAGACCCTTGCTTCTACCGATGCACAACATGGCTGCCAACACTTCCTGGTTTCGAATGTTGACAACCACTTGACAGCCAATTAGCATTCAGTGCGAGATCAGGACAGTGCGCTTATTGTGGGCACAAGATACGTGCATCCACCGTGGCCATAGATATATATGTACTTTTACTTCTAATTTTCTTAGAAACTACTGAACGTATTTACACAATTTAAGCAAAACGCACAAGTCTGAATCGACTATACCTCTTTGCCAGTTTTGTAATTCTGTTCAACCATTCGGGCTGTAGCCGCAATGAATGGTACAGATGGAAAATTGCATGAGGAAAACACGGTTTGGGACCCCCCTTTTTTCTCATCCCCCACTCAAAATGCAATATTTTAGACCACGGGATTGGTCCTACCCTGGTAGCTAATTTTTAAACAAGCACAGGAGCCCACGCTTCGTTTTCAATTTTTTTTACGTAGCATCCATGCACCCAGCGCACATTTCTCAGTTTAAAAAAAATAATAATAATTTGGGGCCCTAGGGTTCCTTGTGGGACCCCCTGAGGAGGTCTAGAGGGTCAAAATATTTCTTTCCTGCCCTCTTTATACATTTTGAACACTTGTTCCACTGAGTTCTAGATCCTCGCTTCTACCGAGGCACAAAATGACTGCCAACACTTCATGGTTTCGAATGTTGACAACCACTTCACAGCCAATCAGCATTTAGCTCGTGATCCGGATGGTGCGCTTATAGTCCGCGCAAGATGCGTGCAACCACCAAGGCCATAGATATATATGTACTTCCAATTGCAATTCTCTAAGGAACTAATGAACAGATTTTCACCAAATAAGCTGATGGCACGAGTCTGAACCAAGGACTACAACTTTGCCAAATTTGGTGTTATTCCGTTCAGCCATTCAGGCTGTAGCCGCGATAAATTGCACCTATGGAAAATTGCATGGGGAAAACACGTTTTGGGACCCCCCTTTTTTCTCAGCCCCCGCTTCACGAATCACACCAAGACTTTCAGGATAGGAGCAGACCGGAGCGCCCCACCAAGTAGAACCATTTGCCAATACGAATATATTCAAGAGCACAGATGAGAATGTGTGGAATTTATACTTTTAAGATAACCAGTAAGTGCATGAAATGTCTGCTCCCAAAAGAACTATAGAATGTATTTAAGACACTTTGTATGAGAACCTTGTTCCATAGTTGTAATTGGTCTGGTCAAATAGGTGTATGCCTTAACCATTTCTCACCCGACAGCAACAACATACCGCCTTTAGGGTCTACAATCTTTTCTGTCCATAAAAGCTACCACCTTAGTTTTCAAGTTAATTTTAAGACAATTCTTCTTAGCAAAAGCATTTAGTATGTTTAAATTGGCGTTCGGTCAAAAATGTCTTCTGCATACACGAAAAGATAGAAAGCACAAAAAGCAAGGCTTGGTAGGGATTGTTTTGGTGAATTGCACATCTGTATGAAAGAACATAGTGCATTCTATTGATGTGAACTAGGGATGGGTCATTTTAATTAGCATTATCGAACACTTGAATTGTAAGTTGTATTTGCTCAACTTTACATTCGACCTAATAGAAGTTAACAACTTGCTTCAATCTCCAATGAAAGTAGACTGACTGGTCTACATGGTTCTCACCTTCACAGAGGGTGATCTAATTCCCCCATAATCCAAAGAAATTTTAAATAAAGGGTAGAAAGCAAAAGGCTCCTTGGGGACCCGTGAAAAATCAGATAACCTCAGCCCTGTGCTCGAGAACATTTTTACTGCAGGAAACTGGTCATATCTGAAACTTACAACCTTATACATCCCTTGGTTTCCAAGGCACTTAGAGCCGAATTCATGAAAATGATGGCACTCCCAGAACTTTAAAAAGTGGAGAGGACAGTCACAAAGAAAATAATCCCCACAGATCACAGAGTATAAGTACCATTAAAACTAGTGCGAAGTGCAATGAAACCAAAATATTATAATAATCAACATAAATCAAGAATAGTTTCTATGGCCGGATAGGGATGATCAGTAACCCAGTTTAGCCTAAAGTCAGAATATATTTTATTATAAAGTGTACCAAATGTACCAAAACACTGTATACCACTGTAAAGAGTCGTTCTCAATCCCTGATTAATATACAGCTCTCACAACAAAATAAATACCTGCACACACAAGCTTCATAAATACTTGTAAAATGATACTTACTTTCCTACTGCACTCTGGACCTCACACACAACACCATAACACTTCCCACACACACTATAGTATCAAGCCCTATGTGGCCTTGGCAAGGGTAGGAAGAGCTAAATAAATGCTACAGCACAATAGAGTACCTCCCTTTCAGGATCTCTCTGTACGTGCTACTTCTTGCAATACTCTGTGCCACACCACCTTCAGTGATGGGCCAGGTGTGTAGTCCGCTGCTCCCCTAGCCAGAAATGAGTCTGACACCTGACAGGGCTCCTCATTCACCTAGCTTTTCACATATGGACTGCTGCCTTTCTGTTGCTTTTGTGATATGTTGTTGCAAAGTCATTCTGTGTGCCCTGTGCACCCCCATTGTGTTTGCTGTTTGGTACTGGTGGTAACTGACTTGGACTGTTCCTGGGCTCTGTCTAATCAGGACTTCGGGCCAGTGATATGTTGAAAACACAAGTGAAAGCACACACATGCATTAGGGTACACTATGTGTTAGGGTACACTTATAATTGGCATAACCTTTCCTGTAAGTCCTTAGTAGATAGTAGGGCAAGGGTGCTTAAAACTACCTTTAAGTCCCTAGTAAATAATAGGGCATGGCAGTTTAGCGACCAGCAGCCTTCCTGCACTTGCATATGTGATCTGATGATCGCCTGAGGGCATTGTAAAAGCAGACCTGCATTGCAGCACTATTTTTAAAAGTAAATTCACTGCAAATTCGACTTAAGTGATAATCTACATTAGTTTGTACATATTTGGTACCTCCAGGATCTCTCCCACACTGGATTTTCTTTTAGCTAGTTCCTGCTACTCTACTGAAATTTCAGCTATCATGAATTTTGGAGGAATGAGCTTTCTGGGACTAAAATATGCCACACTTTGGAAGTAGTTGTCATGATCTGGGTATTGCCTTGCACCTCATTGAACAGGAGTGCTCTCCCCTGCTTCACCCCAGAGAACACCGAATAAATAAATGAGATGTGCAGAGCCTCTCGGATCTGTTGCTTGAAACTAAGAGAAGAAAATTTTTGTCATGCTGGAAACTTGATTTGCACCACCAGACCCTGCATTCTGACTGACTGTGCCTGCTGCACCTATCTGGAACTACAGCCCTGTGGAGGTACCTTTCTTCAAAATTATTTAAGAGTGGACTCCCTGCAAGTTACATGTTAACCGAGCTCACCTGCACCGTCACCACCAAGAGTCCCCTGCCTGGAGTGTGTCCAGTGGACGGTTAAGGGTTTGGTACAGGTCCTTTGTGAGAATTGTGGTCCCAACCTTTCAAAGAGCTTCCAAACACTTGGATTGTGTTTTGGACCCTTTGGACTCTCAAGAGGAACTTCAAGAAGAAGTTCCAGAAATTTGGAGAAGTTTTGAGAAAATTTGGAAAAAAGCTCCATAAAGGGACGGACTCAATCATGAGACCCAAGCCAGCCTTCTCCAACCGTGACCCAGCCCAGATTCCAGGTTCATCCGGCTAAAGATCTCCGGAGGTCCGACTTCCAGAGATTTACTGAGAGCTCCCTGAAAGTCAAGCTGGACAATCTTCTCTGAATCTTGACTAGAGTCCCGAGATACCTCTGAAGAAAAAGCTCCAGAAACGTTTCTAAATCTGAAGGTAAGATTTTGACCAGGGTCTCCCACTTCGTGTATCTGGCCGGGGCTCCATCGCAGTCAGCCTGACACTTTGAATTTGTTCCAGTCAAGCACGACCAGATGCCGCAGAGTGGCGCTATAGGCTTTTAAGCACTATAAAGTGGTCATTATTTTAAAAAATCATATCTCTGGTTTCCTACATTGGATTTTTGTTGTTTTGGTGTCATTTTAAAGATAATATATTTTCTTTCCTATTTGTATACGTTTGTGTGGGATTTGTATTGTTTTTTGTGTCTTAATCATTGACTGAATTTGTGTTTTTAATGCTTTACATACCTGTCTCTTAAGCTAAGCTTACCTGCTCGCAGCCAAGCTACCAAAGGTTGATAATTGTGATAATTTATTGACACCTATGCTGAGCTCTAGACCATGTCAGTGGCCTAATTACCACTGGGAGATGCATTTGTACCACTACTAGTAACCCACTTTCCAAAACATATGACTACCTCTTTCCCAGCCTTTCTAAGACTCTCCAGCTACTTTACTAACTGCCACCACCTTTAAGCACTTAAAAGATGAGGCTGACATTTGAGAAGACTGACGTACACCAGCTAGCCTATCAGAACCACACTTGACATGTGACCGGTTCACAGCCAACTACTAGGTGCATGAATGTCTTTGACCCTGCCCTTAAGAGACACCTGCTTTACTAGTAGCTGGTTTTGACGGAGTCCTTCAGACCCATCAGATTTATTAGGCAGGACTCGAGAACCGACATGCCATTCGATCAGCTATGTAAGTGCCATTTGTTTCCACTTAAAACTAGATTTGCAGTGAAAGACTCATGACTTCCTATAGTGGGTGAAGCATTCATGTTGAAGACTTGTGTCAGTTCACCAAATGTTCTTCCTTAATATTTTTGTTTTAGCAACAACAACATTTGTCAGGGTGAACCACATAAGTCACCAAATTAACCTGTGCTTAACCCTCTGGTAGTGTGGTACAAAATCAGTTACGCTTAACTGAGATGGAATATGTTAAGTAGTTATGCAGCACACAAACAGTAATAAAGTGAAAACTCAATAATAATCTCAAATCAATTTAGAAACATAGAAAACATTTTTGAGACCAAAATGACAAAAATAAAATCAGTAGAACCAAATATATGTAATTTCAACATTTTAGGTAAGAATCGCGCCTACACGCCTGTAGTGCAATTCATGCTTATTTGGGCATGCTAGACTGGGAGAAAGTCAAAAGTTCAGGCCAATCACAACGGAGTGCGGGCCAAATACAAGAACAAGGTAAGTCCCACTGAACAAGTTACCTTCACAAGTCCAGCACATGGAGTACCATTGGCAGTGCAGGAGGCCACAAGGAGCCGGATGAATGTCATGGAGGGTCATTGCTGCAGTGCAAAGAGCACACCAGGTGGCACGGGCTGTCGTCACTGTAGCATGAAGATCAGGGAGGGTGTTGCAGATGGTCGTTACAGGAGCAACCAGTTGGCGGTCACTGCAGGCTGACCTTACTGTACCACACAATGCAGACTTTGTGTAGCCGGTCATCACTGGTGGTCGCTGTAGCACAAAGAGTTAGGTTCACAGAAGCCTTGTGAACTGCCTGGTGGAGGTGCGGGCAGCAGAGTCTGGGTGCAAATGGGCCTGTTCAAGGTTGTAAAAAGCCCAAAACCTCAAAATTTCTCACCTGGTTCAGAGGAGTGCACTGATGCAAGCCAAGGCTCCAGGACCTGGAGAGGCACCTCTTGGGGAACAGGGACTCAATCCAGCAGAAGCCAGCAGGACTCAGGTAGGCCCTGTTGCAGGTTCAGGGAAGTCCAGTTGCAACAGGCTAGCTGGGTTGTTGTAGGGAAGCCTCTGGAGCTTTTAGGGTCCCCTTGGCTCAGAGTCACAGAGATCTTCCTGGGAACAAGGAAATGAGCTAGTTCTCATTCAGCAGGGCAGGCCTAAAGTGGCAGGACAGTCCTCTGGTTGCAGCAGGGCAGTCTGCTGGGGGTCCAGGTCTGCCTTAAGCAGCATGGCAGTACTCTGGTAGAAGTAGGGCAGTCTATGTGGGTCCAGACAAGCCTCTAGCAGCAGCAGAGCAGTCCTTTGGGGAATAAAGAAGTCCTTCTTGAGTCCTTTTGAGTTTTCCACACACAGGTCCAGGAGTAAACTGATGCCAGCCTTTGTAGAGAGGGAAACTTCTAGGCTTTCCCCACATCTGGTTCTGGAAAGTTTCTTTAGCCCCCTTCCAAGACTCCAAGACGTCTAGGGTCATAAAAGTCTAGTGTGACTGAAAATCTGATTACCATTAAGCAGGGTTTTGAGTCCTAACTTGACACCCCTATCAGTTCACAATCAAAAGTTAGCCAATGTTATTAAATGAGAGAAATAGGCCTTACAGTAGTGAAAAACAAATTAGGAGTTGTTAACTACCGAGACATTTATAATTTAAAAGCACATGTCCAACTTTTTTCAATACAATCACCCTGCCCTATGGGACGATTAGGGCCTACCTTAGGGGTGACTTAAATTTATTAACAAACAATGTTTAGGCCAGGCTAAAGGTTCATTTTGTCAGGTCGACTTGGCAATTTAAAACCTCACTACAGGGTGTAGTGGCAGGGCTGAGACATGTTTTAAAACTACTTTAGTGGGTGGCACAATGAGTGTTGCTACTAATGGAAATCCATCAGTAGCAATTCATTTAAAGGCAGTACCACTTTATAGGAACTAATAAGAAAATTAAATGATCCAATTAGATGTACGCCAATGTTAACATATTTGGGAGAGCAAGAACAAGCACTATAGCACTGGTTCGAGTCCTGGTGCCAACAAAAACAAATTCAGAAAACAGGAGGGGTGAATGTAAAAGGTTTGGGGTGACTTTGATGAGACTGCCAAGTCTAACAATTTCTTATCAAGAGATCCATGAAAATGGGGCAGCTCAGGTAATGTGTTTTGATCAGCGCAAGAACTTCATCGGGTCTCAAGAGATATACACAGGTACATATTTTAAACCACAAATATGCAAAATCAGACAAACTTTCAAACAATCTAAGTTACATTTTTTTTATGTTCCTTCCATCAGCTTCAGATCCCGCTCACTTCCGACAGAGATCAGGTGAATCATATGTGGTAGGGTTACTGATCGAGGTCAGTGGTGCCAGGTACATACAGTAGAGCTGTGGGGTAAGTGGGCTGGATGTCAACACGTCCATAAGCAGTTCTCGAACTTTGATATTTGTGTCTGAATGAAAGAAGTGCAACATATGATAAATTGTTTGATGCATTAAAATATAATAGGTATGGTCACAATTCAGCATTTTACTGCCCGTGTGTGCATTACAGCAACACACCACTCGGGTCTGAGTGCTGGAGTCAACAATGTTTCGATCCATGTAAGATCATAGGATCATCATCAGGACATCAAGATAGCATGCCTGAAACATTGTTCAAGGATTATGAATAACCAGAACAAGTATAGGCTCAAGGTCTGGAACTTCCGGATGAGGGAGCTGAGGGCCCATCTACCGCAAAAGTATAATGGTAGTGAAAGCAAGGTAAACCACAAAGCGTGTCAATGCATGGTATGGTCAATCCATACTTAGGAGGATCAACAATGTGGGTCCAGGTTGAGAGAAGTGCCCTGAGGCTGCTTCAGAGAGCTGTGGAAACAATGTGGCCGGGATTCAGAGGACTGGCCGACACAGTGAACACCAGGCATCATGAGGCAGTTGATGCTCCCTTAAGCTGGCAGTGCGCCCCAACATCTTCTTTACCTTTGTGACTGCATTCATAATATGGCGAGGGCAGAGAGACAAAGAGATTCCTTCATTTGCATGGGGCCTGACCCCAGGCAACGAAGGCTCTCTTGAGATAACTCTGCCACTACATGTGCACCAGTGCTATCTGTAGTACGGAAGGGGTCACACAAGCATCTGCAGTCACTTCTGTAATACGAAAGTACCTCGGGGGAGCATGCGCAGGCACACTTGTCCATTGCTCCCTGGGACAATTTCTGTAACATGCCCCATGATTGAGTGAATCTTTCCTGGTGCAAATCATTGTGAGAGCTGTCACAATGATGAATAGGACTAAAGTGAATCTGAAGTTTACAAGGATGTTTAGATTTATCCTCATTTTCTTTTGCCGATGATGAAGACATCTTTAAATTTCTGGTGACTGGCTAAATCGACCAATAAAATTTTTTAAGAGCACTGAGGAGAGGGGACAGAGCTGTCACTGCAGGCCAGGCTGCCTTGCATTCAATTTTGGTTAAGCTTTGTATTAAAATAGTCACAAATAAAACTAATGACCTCAGTGGAACTGATGATCAATTCATGCATTAATCTGCCCATGTTCCTCCTTTTTAAAACACCCCCACCCTGGATCGTGCTTTATTGTATCAAACATGTCAATTACACACTGTCCCACCTCACTCTCACAAGCAATTCTGAGCATCCTTTCTCCCAGGCAACTCTGGGTAGCAATCCAGCTATTGTTGAAGGGCAGGGATAAAGTGTTTGCAGCAGCCAAGTGCTTCTTTTGAAGCACACACTCCTGCAAGCTGCTGCCCAGCAGCTCATTTCAAGCAAGTTCTGGCCACTGACCTACTTACGGTATCAATGTTCAGCCCAGTGCACCACAATACAAGGGGGGCGAGACTTGGCCTAGTTACTGCTGGCCTGTCTCTGTCCTGCGACCACAACCCCAGCTGTCAAAAGTCCACTGCTGTAAATGTCAACGAAGACAAGGAGATGGTGGGCGAACCACTGAAAAACAACCAGAGGCTCTGCGTGTTATGTGAGGCACACCAGGGAGTGGAATGCCCCCCACTGCACAGGATGTGGCTGCTGTAGCTGTGAAATGCAGAAAAAACATCAAGTGTGATCATGTGACTGCAGGTGAAGACAGAGCAAGAAACTGTAGCCTTGCTTCTCTGAGACCCATGTGCAGCCATAGTCTATGACTTCTTGCAAAATCAAGAAAATATGAATTTTCAAAATGAGTTCTTGTAGCAAATGATGAATATTTCAGTTCTAAGGGCCATGCTAAGCAACATGAATGCGGAAAGCACAAAACTGCAACACAACCACGTCCATGCACACAGTGAAAATGTAATTGCTACTCACTTATTTATAGCCAGTAGAGAGTCATAAGTATCCAGTTATCTATGCGCGTCTTAACACAAAGACTATTATCCTTAAAGGCACACATAACTCGAAAAGAGTAAGTAAAAAGGTGACTCTGTGCTGTTCTACATGACAAAATACAGTGTGAGGGGCAGATTTACAAGAACTGGCGCATCTCTGCATATTAGCAGATATTTTTCAGCTAAATTGTGTGACAGAAAAAATGCCTTGCGCAACCATGGATGTGTTGCATTTACAATGCGACGCACTGTGGCTCAAGGATAGACATATGCATAACGCATATTTTGGCAGAAAGGCAGCGCATTGCTGGAGTTGTGTCGTAAGCGCAACGCAACTAGGTAGTAGGTATATATAGTTAGTACCTAGTTACCATAGGAAATCCCCAACATTCTATTGGTAATAACTTTGGCGCCGATTGAGGAATCTGCGTGTAATTTTCCTTAAATTTGCTTAACTACGCTCCGCTCCTTCCCTGAAAGTTTCAGGGGGATTCGTCAAGCGGGGGCTGAGAAAAAAGGGGGGTCCCTAAACATGTTTTCCCCATGTTAATTTCCATAGGGACCTTTAGACACGGCTACAGATGTGCCTTTGCTATGTTTGGTTGAAAATCCCTCCAGTAGTTCTTGAGAAAATTGAATTTGAAATTTTTCAAATGGCATTTTCTATGGGACCTTTAGACACGGCGACAGCCCGAACGGCTGAACGGAATTACACCAAATTATATATCTATATGCGCTCAACATTCTATCGGGAATAACTTTGGCGCCGATTGAGGAATCTGTGTGTAATTTTCGAGAATTTTGGCCAGCTCCGCTCTGCTCCTTCCCTGAAAGTTTCGGGGGGATTCCTCAAGCGGGGGCCGAAAGGGGGTCCCAAAACATGTTTTCCCTATGTTAATTTCCATAGGGACATTTAGACAAGGCTACAGCCCGAACGGCTGAATGGAATTATACCAAGGTAGGGCCTGGTATGCAGATGTGCCTTTGCTATGTTTGGTGAAAATCCCTCCAGTAGTTATTGAAAAAATTTAATTTGAAATTTTTCAAATGGCATTCTCTATGGGACCTTTAGACACGGCTACAGACCGAACGGCTGAACGGAATTACACCAAACTTTGCAAAATGTTAGGGGCAGGTATGCAGTAGTGCCTTTTCTATATTTGGTGAAAATCCCTCCAGTAGTTGTTGAGAAAATTGAATTTGAGCAAATTATATATCTATATGCGCTCACCGTACGTGCACCGTACGCGTACGTGCGCGTACCCTTACATGCACGATCGAGTTTCTGATTGGCTGGCAGTCCACTGCCAACATTCCAAACTGTCCAAACCAGGAAGTGTTGGCCACCATCTTGTTTTTCAGGAAAACTGAGGCACAAGAGAGCCCAAAACAAGAGTGGAAAACACAAAAAGGGGGCAGGGTAGAGACCCCCCAACCCTCAAGCCCTACCGTGCACGTACCGCACGATTAAAAAAACAAAGATTTTTTTGCGCTTGGTGGTCCTTCTGGGACCCCCTGAGAAGGGCTAGGGGGTCAGGGGGTCTCAACCCTGCCCCCTTTTCGCGTTTTCCACTCTTGTTTTGTGCTCTCTTGTGCCTCACTTCTCCTGAGAAACAAGATGGCTGCTCAGGTGGTCCCAGAAGGATAATAACATGTATAAACGTTATCCGCTAATAGAATTAGCATTTACAAAACCTTTGAAATTTATTGAAAAAAATATAGGTTTCACGCTTGATATAGTTAGGAATTAGCATTTAAAAAACCTTGCAAATTCACTGAAAAAATCATAGGTTTCAAGCCTTATACAGTTAGGAATTAGTATTTAAAAAACCTTGCAAATTCACTTAAAAAAGCATAGGTTTCAGGCCTTATATAGTTAGGAAATGAATGAGGCAGCTGAAAATCAAACCGTTCTGTAGGCATTGTGGTGGACAAATACACAACCTCATCTAAGAGGGAAAACATATACAAATGAAACAATCCATCAAATACATATGTATGCAAATAACTGTGTACATCTAAATAAATAAATTGGTAGGATAATCCTCTCCTCCTCCTCTCCTCCGTATTTTTAATAGAACTGAAAATTCTTGTTTTGCGGATGCTAAAAATATATTTTTTCTATGCTAGGACCGGAAGCTCCAATTATGCTTGTTTAAAGCTGAGCCACCACTTACCTCATAAGCTTTGAGACATTGCCCCACACAAAGCTTAGAATTATCCAGAAAAGCTGGATAAGATATTGACCTAGAACTACATTTTGTCTGTCGAAAATTAGAAAAGGTAACACCTACATGAGAAAAAACGCTGTATCTAAAGCTCGTATGCACAAGAGCATGGTCAGTTTGGCTGACAATTGTTCCCATGATAGATATGTATTGTCTGGCCGAGAATCTAAAAACCACAGGACTATGTTTACGTCCCATAAAAAGAATCTTTAGGTTGGGGGGCTTGGCCATATGAATACCCCTCAACAATTTACACGTTATAGAACATCCTCCAACTGGTTCACCATTAATTGGTAAATGACTTGCCGAAATATCGGACCTAAAATTGTTTACTGATCGGTAGGCCATGCCCGCAGTGGCCAAGAATGACAAAAAATGTATGACTAAACTACAATCCACTCCAATGGGATCACCACCTTGTTCATGGCATCAACTACAACACCGCCTCCTTGCAGACGCATATACTTTGTGAGTGCCTGAGGACCAGTCTAGACTGATGAAAGCATGTATCTCCTGCGAAAAGATTGGGAGACTCCATCTTTCTGGAAACTCTCCAAGCCACTAGAGAGAATTGTTCCGAAAGGTTCAGAGAATGTAGAAGTGTAGGAAAGTAGTATCTCCTTCTTATGGTTACCCCAACTTTTTGCTGATGTTACACAGTTTTTGGACTAGTCTGACTGGGATCCTGCCATCCAGGAGCCCTGGTAGTGACAATCCCTAAAGGGAAAAACTGCACATCTAAAGAAAAAACACCAATATGACTGGTAACAAGTATGAGCATGAGTATTATTAAACAATGTAAAATACTGGGGTGCTAACATAACTGGGAGCACCTACTACCAAATGGTGCTATCGGCAATTTACAAGAACATGCATATTATCATCTCTAGAAACACAGTTGTAGCACACCCATACTAGTCACAATAAATTCAACAAAAGCATATATCTCATGTATATATGTCCCAATAAAATGTATTAAAGTTTTTAAGTCTGTAGGCGAGTATATTCTATTCACATAATATGTAGGTCGGCGGTTCTCCGAGGATGTGTCCGGCTCGAAGTCCCCTTGAGGTGTGAGGCGGGTGAGCGGGACGGTGGAGGGTTGCGGCGATCCGGGGTCTAAAGCAGCTCACTAAGCGAGGCGCCATTCAGGCATGCGGGAGGTACTACTTCTTAGTACGCCGGGTTGTACCTGTGGATCTGGGCAAGGCGTTTGAGTCCTTAGACAGGCAGGTGCAGCACCAGGCCTCTGGTACCGGATGTACTAGAGGCTCTTCTTGAAGTGCGACACGGCCTTGGTATGCAGGAGTGCAAGGCGAGACAGTCAGGTAGGTATCAATGTACCGACCGTCCGAGGCTATCAGATGCACTCCGTGAACAGGTGAGAGGGGCACAACGCGCTCCGTAGCGGCGAGGCTACAGGAGGGAAGGCGGCCCAAACCAACAGAGGGAGAGTGGCTCGAACTCGTGCAGGCTCTCAGTCGGCAAAAGCGGCCAGCCTTTAGGGGGTCACGACCGGCAGGAGGGGCAAAAGCACCCGAGTCATCATTCCGGCGAGAGAATAGAACACAAGGGCCCTAGCAGCAGACGAGCACAGGCAGAATAGAACCCAATGGTCCTGGGGTTCAGGTCAGGGGGCTTGGAGATAGTTTCGAGCACATTAAAACAAAGTCCTCTTTGGTCTTTTCCTCTCCTACCTCACCAAGGCACCACCGCAGGTCCTTCTAGTTGGGCAGAGGTTCGTTGTGAAAAACTGGATCTAATTTCTTAGGAGCAGGGCTCCTACCTTTATACTTGGTGTCTTGTGTCTTGGCAGGCCAGGGGGGCCTTTGCATAGCTCATCTCAGCTCTTGAGCACTCTGGTTTGCGAAGTCTGGCTTTTCCTTTCTGTGAGAAGGCAGGCCCTGCAGACGCCCCGCAGGAGGTGGAGCCAGCACTGTGGAGACAAGTACAGTCCAGGGGTACTCTGTTGAAGGTCTTACCCTCTTTTTTTACACGGTGGAGGTCAGAGTCGTCAGCCGCTCCCCAGGCGGCGGAGCTGGCAATTAGGTGGCAGAGCACAGGCCTATCTAGAGTCAAGGGGCACTCCCCCCACCCAACCTGGTGTAATCGTCCTATTCAGCACCTGTCTTCTCCCAGCCCTGTCACTCACACAACCAGACAGCAAAATACACATACGAGCAGAGGCGGCTGAAATGGTTAGGCAAGCAAATGCTAACTTTCTAAAAGTAGCATTTGCAAACACAGGATATTAAAATAAACTTTACTAAAAGAAATATTTTATTATTCTGAGTTCAGGCCTACTAAACTTGACTCTCTACCGTGCTCTCTGAGTCTGTCGGGATTATAGAGTGTAATAATTCTGGCAGCCCATTCTGGCCCATGGAGAGCAGGTAGCCTTGCAATAGTGAAGAACGAAAATGGCGGTAATTCACTATTAGGACATGCCACACATCTGGCTTGTCAATCCTTATGCTAAAATGCATCCTGCCCGAGGGCCTATCATAGGGGAGACTCACATGAAGTAAAGGGAAGGTTTCGGGGCTGGCAAGTGTGTGGACTTGCCCAGCTAGCATGACAGTACGCGACTGCATGCAGGTTCTGCGATGGCAGACCTTAGACACATTTTACACGGCTGCTTCTGTGGGTGGCACAAACAGTGCTGCAGACCCACTACCAGTATTTGTACTTACAAGCCCTGGCACTCCTATTCACGTTACTGGGGACTAACAGTAAGTCAAATGAGCCAATCATGGAAATCAATCACACATACACTTTACTTTGAGAGCACTTGCACTGCGGTACGGATTGGCCGTGGCGCAGTGCCCTGAGCATCGAATACCAGAGAAACATCGGAGGCACATCAGCAAAAAGTGGAAGGGAGACTCACGCCAAGGTGCCAGGTGTAACACATAGGATTAGCAATAGCCATCTTTGCCAAACTGAATAATGATGAAAGCCATTTTCCAGGCACAGTATTATAGCTTTGGATTGGTAAAATACCATCTAAGGCAACCTGGAATGAATAAAAGCAACCCTGACATGTCTTGCTCTTGTTATGTTCTGTTCTGTTATATTATTTTACCAATAAAAAGCTGCAGTAGTGTTATTTTACACTTACTTTCATAGCTCTAATGGTAGACCCTTTAATAGAGCAAAGTGTCCAAAAAAAGCTTGGATGATGTCATTGGTGATGTCATCAGTCACGTAATCAATTATGTCATTTGAGATGTAATGACTGATGTCATAGAACATCTCATGAGTGATGTAATATATGAGGTAATAATCTGTGCATGGCGATGGCGCAAATTATAGTTAGCTCTGCTAATTCTGAATGGTGATTTTGTGTGGGTTTTTGTTTAGTTTAAAACGTTACTGTTATTATGGTCCAATTTGCAAAGACACAGAGCCATTGACTACCATGGCAATAACTTTGCTGGATTTTCCAGTGCCTTTCTTGATTGAGGGAGATTTTAATATCATTTTTAATTGTGAATTAAATAGGTCGGCCAGGAGAGGTAGCATAAGTAAGCCTTGCAATGTTACCACACGTTACTTTACCACGCAAATCATTACAATGACTTGCCTTAGGGTGGGCACTAGGCTTTGGAATAGTAGAAATTGCTATTCCAACTCCAGTCAGTGTATCAGTAGAGAAGTTGTAGGACTTAAAATCCAACACCAGGCCAACAACTCGCCCCTTAAGCAAATCATTGAAATGTCTTTCACGAAAAAGTAACGTGTCCTAACATTGGTGTTTAGGTAATGACTTCATTATAAAGGCATGTCATAGTTCTGACTGTGGGGTAAAGGATGTTTCCCTCCCCGGAGCCATTAATGGTCAGTGTAGGGGCCTGCGTGCACCTCCTTTTAATTCGTTTTGTGGCCCAGGGGATGATGTTCCTGGGGCCTGTCATAGTTCAGGGCTGGGGCTGTGTAGTCCCCTCCTCATATGGATTTATTTTGGTCCCAGGGGTGGTCTTCTAATGGCTCAGGGAGAGGAGCCGCAGTTCCCCCTCCCCACATACAATAATTTTGGACCCGGGGTAGGCTTCCAAGGGCATGTAAAAGCTAGGGAGGGTGGTCTCGCTCCTCCTCCCATTAATGAAACAAAGAGGCCCCAGACGCCATTTAGTTTTTTTTACATTTTTTATGATCCCATGGGAGTCCCACAGGATCGCAGCAATGAACGGCAATTATTTATTGGGGGGCTCCACAGAGTTTCCTCTGAGTCCCCCCCATGGGGGCTTGGGGATCAGGGTATCCCTACTATGCCTCATTATATATTTATTTTTACATGTTCAGGATAGGTGACTAACAGCTAGATTCATCATTGTCCCGTTTTGCGAGTCCTTAATAGCGATTATTAAGGAATCGCTATTAAGGACTTGCAAAACGGGATTCATGTAGGAATCGCTAAATAAATTGCGATTCCTACACATTCCTTATTTGCGATTAGCAAATTGCTAATCGCAAATAAGGAATAACTCCCCATTCATTCCTATGGACCTAAAGGCGATTAGCAATTTGCTAATCGCAAATACGGATGCGATTTCAAGGGTGCCAGGGGTGTCCAAAGGACACCCTGTAATAATAATAATAATAATAAAGGAATTTATAAAGCGCCTGGTGACGCCATCCCGGCGTGTCCCCGCGCTGTGGAGTGAGCAGCAGGAAAAAGTGAGAGACCTATAGGGTAAAAAGGTGGGTTTTTAAAAGTTTCCTAAATATTGTCTCTGTCTCTGCAAGTCTAATGTTCAGAGGGAGAGAATTCCAATTTTTGGCCGCCAGCGCACGAAAGGAGCGCCCTCCCATTCTGGCCTTGTTTATCCGGGGGGCTTTCAGAAGTCCAGTTCCTTCGGAGCGTAGTGCTCTGTTGGGCACATAAGGGATAGCAAGATCCTTTAGGTATTCAGGGGCTTTCTGAGAGGTTATCCTGTGACATATGAGGAGCGCTTTGAACAGGATCCTCTTTTTTATAGGGAGCCAGTGAAGGGCAGCCAAGGTGGGCTTTGAGGCAGCTCTTTTGGGTAGTCTGAGGACTAACCGAGCTGCCGTGTTCTGAAGGACCTGCAGCTTTCTAATGTTCTTCTCGGAAGTCCCTAAGAGTAGAACATTACCGTAATCGATACGGGAGGTGACTAGAGCTTGGGTCATCGTGCGTCTGGCCTCTAAAGGAAGAAGGTCCAGAGTACGGTTAAGGGTCTTCAACACCCCAAAGCATTTCCCTACTAGCTTCTGGACGTGGCTGTCAAAGGAGAGTCTAGGATCGACCCATACACCCAAGTTCTTTGCTTCCTTGCAAGGAGAAGGTAAAGGGCCCAAACAAGGGGGCCACCATTCCTGATTCCAACTAGCCGTGTTTCCCCCAATCACCAGAACCTCTGTTTTAGAGCCATTGAGCTTCAGGCAGTGTTGGTCCATCCAGCCTGCAAGCTCCTGCATGCAAGTTTTAAAATTTGCGGCAGCTAAGGTGGGTGCCTGGGATAGGGAGATGAGGAGTTGGGTATCGTCGGCATAAGATACTATTTTTATGCCGTACGATTGGACCACATCCGCCAACTGGGCCATATAAAGGTTAAACAGGGTGGGGCTCAGGGCCGAGCCCTGAGGCACCCCCTGTTCTAGGGCAATGCTGTCTGAGAGGGAAATTCCTCTCTGAACCTGAAAGCTGCGATCTATGAGGAAAGCTTTGAGCCAGCCCAGTGCAGCCTTGGTGACCCCAGCCTGGTTTAGACACTGTAGCAAGATGGAATGAGCCACAGTGTCAAACGCAGCACTGAGGTCCAGCATTATAAGTGCCATCGTATGTACCACCCCTGAAATGAAAATGTAGACTGATGTTGCGCACACACCTGTCCAAAGGACATGTGTGTGTGTAACATACAACTGAGAAAAATGCACAAAAGTGCATTTTTCTCAGTTTTCGCTATTTACCACGAAGTCAGACTTCGCGGTAAATAGCGGCCAAAAATAGCAATTTCGCAATTTTTAAATGCTTCTTGAATTGCATTTAAGGAATCTCTAATTGAGATTCCTTAAATGCAATTATTCGCAAATATGCGATTTCTAAAAATGCGATTTTTGCATTTGGGATGATGAATCCCAAATGCAAAAATAGCGCTCGCAAAGGGCCAGATTCTCAGAATCTGGCCCTTTGCGAACCGTTTTCGGCTTGATGAACCTGGCCATAAGGGGCTTATTTTCAAGCCTCTTGCTCTGTCTGTACATCACTGGTGGCGCAATGAGCTTGTAAATAAGCCCCTGACTCCTGTAATGGCTGCCAGCAATATTTGTCTCACATTGCTGAAAGCCAAAAGATAGGAGCGGCATCTGCTGCAAGTGAATAGCATTTGGTAGAATGTTAACAATAATTCTACAGTAATACTTTACATACTACAAAATGTAGTTTGTGAAAAGGCCTCATATTATTTTTCTGTTGACAAATAGTTTGAAAATTCATTACCATGCATGTCATATCACAGGCAGTGATATCAAATGCTGGCAGAGCCATACATTCTCATTTCCTATTTCATCAAAAATACTTACAACAGAATTCTCCATAGGGTAAGAACCAAAAGACTAGGAAAGTCTAAATAACATTTTGTTGAATGCTAGAGGAGCTTAAACAACAGTATGAGTAGCATTTGGGGCTGGCTTCTAGTGTGACAAGAACATTCACAAATGATCTCAAATGGCTTCAGGTAAAGAGCACTATGTGAATAAAGGCCAATATTTTTCTACCATATCATTTTAGTAGATGAGATCTTATGGAGTTCCAGCCCCAGCCTTCATAACATTATCAAAGAAAAGTGAAAAAGGATGTTGGATGCAATATCTCTGCAATCATCATGGATAATCAGGCAAATACTGCAGCCTAATAATCAATCAATCAATCATATCATTTGTAAAGCACACAACTCACCCGTGAGAGTGTCAAGGCGCTGGGGTGGGAAATGCTGCTACTGCTTGAAATGCCAGGTCTTGGGGAGTTTTCTGAAGGTCAGCAGGTCTTGGGTCTGCCGTAGGTGGATGGGGAGGGTTTTCCAGGTCTTTGCGGCGAAGTGGGAGAATGATCTGCTGCCTGAGGTCACTCTTCGGAAGCGGGGGAATGTAGCGAGGGCGAGGTCAGCGGAGCGGAGCTGGCGGGTGTGGGTGTAGAAGCTGAGTCGTCTGTTGAGGTACGTTGGTCCTGTGTTGTGGAGTGCCTTGTGTGCATGGGTGAGGAGCTTGAAGGTTATCCTCTTGTTGACCGGGAGCCAGTGCAGGTCTCTCAGGTGGGGTGTGATGTGATGCGGCGAGGGATGTTGAGGATCAGGCGTGCAGAGGCGTTCTGGATGCGTTGGAGCCGTCTCATGAGTTTGGCCGAGGCTCCTGCATAGAGGGTGTTTCCATAGTCCAACCTACTGCTGACAAGGGCCTGGGTGACTGTTCTTCGCGTTTCAGTGGGGATTCACTTGTAGATCCTACGGAGCATGCTGAGGGTGCAGAAGCAGGAGGAGAAGACAGGGTTGACATGTTTAGTCATGAAGAGGGTGGAGTCGAGGATGACCCCTAGGTTGCATGCGTGGTCATTGGGTCTTAGAGCGGTTCCCAATGCAGTCGTCCTCATCCATCTTAAGCTCAACCCGGGCAAGACAGAACTTGTCTTGCCCGGGAAAAGTGAAATCAGCTGGGGCCCCCATTTTTGGCCCTTGGACTTGAGAAATCCCCCCAGTAAATCTCACTCCGTCAAGAGTCTGGGGGTAACCATCAGCGAGGATCTCTCACTGAAAAGCCAGATAGGAACGGTAGTCTCTTCTGGATTCTTCCAGTTGAGAAAGATAAGGAAAATCTCCCATTTTTTAACCTACTCGGCTCTGATTCAGGCAGTCATCACCTTGGTCTTATCCCGCCTTGATTTTTCGAACAGTCTTTATCTGGGTCTTCCAGCTGGTCAGCTTAAAAGACTGCAGTATCTGCAGAATCAGGCAGGCAGGCTTATCTATAAGCAATCTAAGTGGCAGTCCATCAGGCCAGGCTTAGAAGAACTACACTGACTGCCTGTGGCGCAGAGAGACGCATTCAAGGCCGGATGTATTATTTTTAAAGCTTTGCAAAATAAGGGCCCGAAATTTATAAGGCAGCTGATATGTAAATATATCGCTTCACGCAGCCTCCGTTCAGCCCATAAAGATTTACTTTTGGTACCCCAGTATAAGAAAAAACGTCAGGGAGGCAGCAGCTTTAACTACCTTGCAGCCTCCCTTTGGAACTCCTTGCCACAATCCTTGCGACAAACTGAAAACCTTCTTTCTTTTAGACATGCTTTCAAGACCTGGCTTTTTAAACAGGCATACTCTAAATAGATGACTGCCGAAAATGCCTTGCTGTGTTATGTCTTCAAACCCACTGTTCAATAGCGCCATGAAGCCCATGGGCGTACGTGCGCTGAATAAATAAACAATTAACATAACAGGAGTCGTCCCAGTCGAAGGGTTGGATCCGAGGATGAGGACCTCCGTCTTGTCCGAGTTCAGCTTCAGTCGGCTGTTCCTCATCCATTCAGCAATGGCCTTCATTCCTTCGTGAAGATTGGTTTTGACGGTGTGGGGGTCCTTGGTGAGGGAGAGTATCAGCTTGTTGTCATCGGCGTAGGAGAGGATGTTGAGGTCATGCCGATGGGCGACATGGGCATGCGGTGCCCTGTAGATGTTAAACAGTGTTGAGCTGAGGGATGAGTCCTGGGGTACGCCGCATATGATCTCAATCTCCATCCTCTGGGTAACCCCAAGCTAGGTGAAGATAAAACATTTTGAAAGTGGTAATGATTACAATGCATACCCCCTACCAGCACTCTTGAAGCCCTTTGGGAGTTTGATAGACTTAATGATGGAACTTGGAATGACTCAATTTATCGATAACTCAGGTTAGCTACAACAATATGAGCACTGAGCATCGGTGAGGGGGTCTTTCTAGGTCCTCACTCCCTTTATTCTGTGTTCCAAGAGTTATCCTCACTCTCTCTTTGAGCAGTGCTGTAGAAACAAGATAATCACTTTGTGTTCTACTGTAAATGTGATAGAAGGCTTGGATATTTGTGTTATAATTTGTGTTATAATTTGATCAAGGATCATCACTCAGCCCCACCCTCTTCAACGTATACATGAGCCCCCTCGCGGCCATCGCCCGCCAACACAACCTCAACATCATCTCTTACGCGGACGACACTCAACTGATCCTTTCTCTCACCAAGGACCCCAGCACCGCCAAAACTAACCTACACGAAGGAATGAAAGAAGTCGCCGAATGGATGAAACAAAGCCGTCTGAAACTGAACTCAGATAAAACAGAAGTCCTCATCTTAGGCACATCCCCCTCTGCTTGGGACGACTCCTGGTGGCCGGAAGCCCTCGGAAAAGCACCCATCCCGACAGACCACGCACGGAACCTTGGCGTCATCCTGGATTCTTCACTCTCAATGAACAGACAAGTCAACGCCGTATCCTCTTCCTGCTTCAACATTCTTCGCATGCTCAGAAAAACATTTCGCTGGATCCCCTCCGAAACAAGGAAAACAGTCACCCACGCTCTGGTCACGAGCCGACTGGACTACGGAAACACCCTCTACGCAGGTACCACCGCTAAACTCCAGAAGAAACTCCAACGAATCCAAAACGCCTCAGCCAGGCTCATATTAGACATCCCACGCAACGAACACATCTCCGGTCACCTTAAAGACCTCCACTGGCTACCCGTCAATAAGAGGATCGCTTTCCGACTGCTTACCCACGCACACAAATCACTCTACGACATCGGACCAGATTGCCTCAACTCTCGACTGTCCTTCTACACCCCCTCCCGCCAACTACGTTCTTCCAGCCTAGCCTTCGCCACTGTACCTCACATCAACAAGACCACCATGGGAGGCAGATCCTTTTCATACCTGGCCGCTAAAACATGGAACTCACTCCCCGCTTACCTTCGCCTCACCCAGAACCACCTAGCGTTAAGAAAGCAGCTTAAAACGTGGATATTTGACAAATAATCCTCCTCCCCTTCCTAAGCGCCTTGAAACCCTCTGGGTATGTAGCGCGCTATACAAATTTTATGACTTGACTTGACTTGATCTGCAAATTCATTGTCAGGAACAATTAGCGCATGTGGGGAAAGGCATTGGTAACCTCTACCTCCAAGTGCCTAAGGAAGGGCTGGGGAGAGAACCAGTAAAAGAGCATAGTAGTCCACAGCGCCTTCTCCTTTTAAGGCAGTGTCAGGATCTCACAGTTGGTACAAGGGTGTTTAGCCACCTAAGCTTTTTCTCCAATTTATACCAAGACCTGAAAACTCAGGATAATGCCCAAATAACATGAGAGAGTGTTACAGCTTTGTCCCTAAGAAAAGGCAGTATGCTGTCTGTGTTAATAGAAACAAATAGGTGGCAAGAACAAAAACAAAGACCTGCACCCGAATAAAAATTCATAAGGGGTACTTCCTAAGGAACCTATTGCAATGGCAAATACAATCAGTGAAAAAGGGACACCGTATGTTGTATCACAGTCAAGCAAGTGGAGCTCACAATTGAGCTTGATACAAGTTATGGGCTGTTTGTAGACATTTGCCCCAGCGTGTTAGTCACAGCCCACCACCATCTTCTTGAGCACAATTAATAAAAAATTCCATTCAACAGAGTCAAGGGTCTGGCCACACTCAGAAATACTGTCATTGCATTCACCTCTGGACTCAACAGCTGCAGGAAGAATAATACAGTGTGTAGATTATGACAGTACAAGCAACCCTATATGAAGCCTGAGTGGGTTGCTAGGATAAGGGGAGGTAGCAAAGACAAGAAGAGATTATTTAATTTGTTAGCCACTTTCCTACTATTGTTTTGTTTGTAGGGGGAATCAAGCAGTAGAAGCTATTCTTTCTCTGCACTCCCCTACAAAGCCAGGCTTCAGTCACAGTACTGGAGAGAACTAATTTGGATGCTGTCAGGTGGGTGGAGATTCCATCTAAATTGGGGAGTGGCTAAGAAGCCGAAAAGAGGCATGTCTTGTGGCATTGGGCATTTATCATAATGAAACAAGTGGCTCCTGTGTAGCTTGACAGCAAGGCAAGTAGGAAGTGCTTGAAAAGGAAGCGGGTTGACGGTGAGAAAACAGTTAAGATTGGGTGGCAGAATTTCGTCAGACACTGGCTAGTGCACAGGATACATTCAGTACCTCAACCACCACTTCCTCAGGACATTTCTGTATCTAGGAAGACTGCAACTCAAACTTCAACTGCATATGAGGCCCCACTGGACGACAGAAAGCTACTGGCTCCTGCTGAAGAAAAGGACTGAAGGACTTCTGGCTTCTGCTGGTGCAGGGACTGTGTCTTTCCTCAAAGTGTAAGGTGAACCTGACCTTCTGTTTACGGACTCTAGGCACACAAAAAAAACAGAAGTACTCCTGACTCCACGGCCTAAATGCCTCCCCGAAGAGCAGGGGCTTCAGGTCTAACCAGAAAGAGCTTTCCAAAAATATAGAGAATAGTGGGACTTATATATTTTCCCATCTCTGGAGGACTAGGACAAAATGCTGAGGCTTGCTCAGGAAGGTTGCACCCTCGATGAGTACAAAAACATGTTCAGTCTGCATGGAGCTATTGCTGCTCTGAAAACAAGTTGAGCACAAACTTGCAGTGAAAGTATCTAGAATCATGGAACCCTGCCCAGCTTCCAGCCTTTACCCACTGGCATATTTTGAGCACCAAAAAGTGACTACATCTGAAGGTTAATTCTTGGACCAGGGCACAGCAGCAAACCAATGCAACCCACAAAGCAACCTCAGCGGCACCAAAGCCAAGGCTTCAGTGGGGGTCAACATATCCTTTTTAGAGGGACCTCACTGGCTAAAATCTTTGACATACCCCAGTGGAAAATGTTGATGTCTTTTGTACTTGGCCCTTTTTGCAGGGTCATCCCTGAATATTTTGCCTTCCTCTTAGTTTTTTTTCTGACATGCTGTTGGTGGTTTTAGGACTCTGGGCACTTTAGCACCAATTATCTTTGGGAAATACCACCGAAAGAAGACAGCACAATGGCGCCCAGGAAACCTGCAAATTAGAACATGCAGAACTTATAACTATCTTGGTCTCAGGCTATCGGACGAGGCCAAACATACAGCCCATCTGAAACATCTAAGGAGCAAGGGGGCCAGCCTTATGTACAGCCTGAGAAATCTCAACAGACGCCTACAGAGCCCGACTGCCGAACCCATCCTGAAAGTTTTAAAAGCAAAACTAATCCCCTCTCTGAACTACGGCCACCTAGCCTTCCCCGGAGCCCTCACCAAGTTTCTGACAAACCATCAAATCTCTGCCTATAAGAAGGTACTAGAACTCCCACGACAGGCCAGGAAAGCAAGAGTAAGGTTGGAGCTGGGAATCACCCGTCCAGACATCAGTTGCCTAGGGGATACTCTAAAATATTACATCAACACCCTGCAAGCTCCAGAAAACAATCTGAAAAGGCTAATCAAAACTATCTTTGAAGAAGGTCGAACTCCATGGCAGGTTCAGCTGGCAGAAGCCATAGAAAGGCTAAAAATAGATGCTCAAAATGTGCACAATTTAAACATTCCAGTAACCGCATGGAAAAGAACAGTGAACACACAGGTAAAGAAAATATCCTACGAAAGAGATATGGAAAGTTTACATCATCATCCCAATCTCTCTGCACTGGACGCCTCCTACACAGTGGGTAAACTACAGCAATACTTTGAGCAAGCACTGACAGTCCCGGCCCGGGAAGCAATTGCCTATGTGAGACTGCTCGCACTGCTTATCACTGATTTTAATCAAGCCTGGGCATGTCGTCTTTGCAGCTATCATCTGGAATCCTGGTTCCACTTGCTGTGCTGCTGTCCTAAACTGGCTAGCTAGCGGCACCAGCTGGTTGTTCCCATCTGCAGGTCTCATGCCCTAGTACGATGTAGAGAAGTCTCAGAACTGTGTTTTTCTACTAAAATAGCCCAAATAGCCGCACGGTTAGGGAAATTTATAGAATCAATCAGGGCAGCTTTGTCACAGAAAACTGAGTCACTAAAACAAAACCAGCCGGGCTTCAAGCAAGAGAGACTATAATAATACTTTCCACAAAATTTTATGCACTCGCACTTTACTGCCATATTGGACAAACGTGTTAATGTTTTAAACTTTTCTACAGTTCATAGCAAGTTGCCTGAGATTCTAATTTTTTTTTTCTTTTCTTTCTTTTCTTTGGAAGTTTATTGTAAAAATAGTATATTGTAACGATTTTAAGTAATTGAACAATAAAGCTTAACCCCCCCACTTTAGCACTGCTGTCCAGTGTAAAGTGCGTGTGCTCTTTGTGGTAAACATGGTAAGATTGGTCTACAACTGTTTGGCATATTTAATTTACCTGTCAGTCTCTTGTAAAGTGGTATCTCAGATACCCGTGGCCAGTAAATTAAATGCTACTGTCGGGCTTGCAGCGCTGATTGCGCCACCCACCAAAGTAGCCTGTCAAACCTGTTTCAGGCCTCTGCCATTGCAGGGCCTGTGCGAGCAGTGTTACTGCCACTGTGATGTGGCACCTAAAGTGTGTGCCACATCTGTGACCCCCCTTTTACTGGTTGTCAGTCACCCCTGAGTTAGGCCCTACCTAGCTCTATGGGCAGGGTGCATTGTAGGTAAAAGGTAGGACATGTACCTTACGTGTGTGACATGTCCTGGTAGTGACAAACAGCCATTTTGGTTTCTCACTGCTGTGAGGCTGCCCTCCCATAGGAATGCATTGGAGATTCCCTGATAAGTGTTTCAGTGGTAATTCCTGATATGAGAGGAGCAGCGTGATCAAGTTTGGTCTGTTTGGAATAGCAATAATAAATGCTACGCAATGGTGTGCGCTGTTTTATTGTCACTATTTTAGAAATGCCACTTTTAGAAGTTGGCATTTCTGTGTGCTATGTGTCTGCCTGCCTGATGTGTATTGCATGTCTGGCTCTGGAGTGACAGGGGCTGGTGAGGTGTATATGGCTCCAGGGAGGGCAGGGTGGGTCAGCGCTAGGCTGAATAGGAGATCTGGCTTTGGAGTAGTGGGAGGAGTAGTCCCCTGACCCTGAATAGATCTGTGCCTGCCTGGGAGAATGCTGGCCCCACTCCCCTGTGGAGTGTCTGATGACCGAGCCCCCACCTGACAAAGGGGAAGAGGAGCACGGTAAACAAAGCGCTCCACTACTCCCCAGAACCAGTTGCGACTGGTTCCCCATAGCACTGTGCCAGGGTAGAACAAAGAAAAAGTGCTGTATAAGTACTGGGGCTGCGACCCCATGTTAGGGTGCTTCCTTGTGATTTGGGACTGCTGCTGCTGGGCTCCAGGAGGAACTGCCACGAGGGACTGCCTCCCTGCTGGAGGGCCCTGAGAGCTGGCCTGCCTTTGCCCAGCCTTGTGACCTTAGAGCTTTAGAGTTCCTAGTTCCTCTTGAGTGCTGCGCCGCCCTTTGTGATTCCCCTAGGTGAGGGGAGACTTTTGGGACCTGCAGCACTGGGCTGCGGCGTCTTCCGAGGGGATCCCTATGTGGGGATTGCCTGGCTTTGCGAGAGGAAGCGGGAGCCCACCATGCATTTTTGGTGATCCTGTCAGCGGCAGCGTACCCCGCATTGTGGATACTTCATAGCAGAGCTGGAGCCCACCCCGCACTGCCGCTGCTTATGTTAGCGGGAGCCCTCCCCGCATTTGGGTTTATTTACAGTCAGGAGCCCACACCACACTTTTGAGCCGGAGAGAGTCTCATGGCCAAAGAGGAAGCCAGGCAAGCTGCCTGGTTGTAGGAGGGTCCAGAGAAGTCAGCGCAAAGACTGGAAGATGGCACATGCTTGCGCGGGGCTCCGGTGTGGAGAGGGAGAGCCCTGAGCATTTGCCGGTGACCGCAGGAAGGCTGAAGAGGTCCGGTGAGCATGGCCTGCCGAGGCACATTGTCGGTGCCTGCCCCCCTGCCGAAGGAGACCGGAGGTGTCTACAAAGAGCCCTGGTGAGTGGGACTGTAACAGGAGCATGTGTTGGTGCTCCCCGAGCATGATTGGCGCCAGTGCTTTACTCAGCTGCACCGTAAGGTTGCTTGCTGCTGCAATGGCGGGGTGATTCCTCATTGGGCCTGTTCGGAGGCATTTTATGAGAGAGAGGAGCCCAGGAAGGAGGGGCCCCCAAGGCACTTTTTAGTGCTGGTCTTCCTAGCTGCATCGCAAGAGTGCGGACAGCTGCAGCATGGGGCATTTCCTTTGGCTTCATAATGAGGAGGGGGTGAGTGCGCATTGCTGCTTTGGCAGCCAAAGGGCCAGTGGAGGGCCCTAGTTACTCCCTGACATTTTGGGCAAAGGGAATTTGAGCCCCAGTGAAGGTCCAGTAGGCCGCCTGGGGTAAGGTTTGGTAACTGTGGGTGTCAGGAGGGCGCAAACCCCTAAAGAAAGGTGATGTATGCACCTGGGGCGTGTCACTAAGGTGCACGCCTAATTGTGTTTTATGCCTAATGTTATTGCCTAATGTGGTCATGCCTAATGTAAATGTCACACTATGATGTTTATGCCCAAATTGAAGCAGACATAATTTTTTTATGTTGCAGGTGATAATGTTAAGTACAGTATTGTACCAGTAGTTACTGGTTGTGTTATTTCTCCTACTTGTGCTTTGTGATGGTCCTGATTGTGGCCCGATTGGCCCTGTCATGTATATAATCCCCTGTAAATTATGACATGGTGCCAGTTAGCACAGTGTATATGGTGTGAATATGATTCTAATGTGTTATGGAATATAACCTTGTGTTGAGTTCCTTTTTTAGTGTGCCTAGTGTGTTGCTGCTGTGTGTGTGTGTGTGTGTGTTGGGCAAATGCTTTACACATTGCCTCTGGGATAAGCCTGACTGCTCGTGCCAAGCTACCAAGGGGGTGAGCAGGGGTTACCTCAGCGTGTAACTCCCTTGCCCTGACTAGAGTGGTGGTTTCTGCCTGGCTTTCGCACATTCCCTAGCCAACCAGAAATACCATTTCTAACATCCCCATTTCCAACAATGTCCATTTCAGAGACTAAATCGGAGGGCAAAAACTTTGACCATGATGACCCACCTGGTTTATCTTCCCTCCGGTACATCACAGTCAGCCTCAAATCGCACTGACTTCCCTGTCTGTTGTTTTTCACTGGCCTTTTAATTTTTCTAAGCGCTTTTTGGCTCAAACCTTTGGAAAAGTAAATGTCTGGCTCCCATCAACTAATTTTGATTATCTTGATGTTTTTTTTCTCATCAAAAATAATATTTCTCTCTTTTTCTAATAGGCTTTGTGAATTTTATTGTATTTTTTCTAACTTTAAGAATTGTTGGTAGTGATTGAACTTGTATTTCTCTGGGGAATTGACTGATTCTTCTGACACAGCTACCCGAGTTGAGCATAGGTTCTCCAGGAACTTTGTTTTCATCTAATCAGAGTGTATATATTAAGTTGGTAGAGTATCTCTTTCACAAGCTATTACACCCATTCGTGACATCAAGTAAAGAGGAACAGAGTTCAGCAACTACAGAAGCTTCACATCAATGTCAGAATATTGTGCCTCAGGGTCTGAAAGCTAAGCGTTGAGGCACAATAGGGAAGATCATATACAACAAGGAGCTACAGGGGTAGAGAACAGGTCATCCCCCACTCATATAGTCACAAACAATAAAGGACCTGTTCACACGATGACTATATGTACTCAGAGCCCATCCTTTCCATTGCAGTCAATAAACGTGGTATTATGGATCAGCGGATAACCTTATACCGTCTGTACTGGAGGGACCTGGATCACTAGTAAGCAGGAACATATATATTTGAAAACGATTGGTGCAGGGTGGAGTTATTAACCCATGCCCTGAATAAATTGCCGCGAGTTTCCCCTGGCAATAAAGCATGTCGGCTTTTAAATGAACAGACACACAGCACAGAATACGTTTATATAGTTAGTGTGGTCTTGCTCGGTTTTAACTGGGAAGGGTGGTGTTTCAGTCAGGACCCCGACTTCCCTCATAGGGTTGATACTGCCACACATTTGGTTAAACTGTCTGGTGTATAGGCAGCACTTGATATCACACCTAGCCCCATGTCTTTCTTTTCTTTTTCCTACTTTATCACAGTTTGTGTTATGGGTTGGCAGTTGCTGATGATGAGAACCTGAGGATGCAGGCAAGTACCTGCCTGCTTACTCCCACAGTGTTACTTCCGTGAGGCACCGTCAACCTTTTTTCTCTTACTTACTGAAGAGGACTAACCAAAAGTCCTTTATACATTTTGTATTTTTTATTGTTTTTTGTGCTTAGAAGTGTTTTACATGTCATGTTGTAAATTTGTTAGCAAAAACATTGCACTGGGTGTAGATGTTCTAATATTAAGTTCAATGGAGTTTTGTTTTCATAAATAATATTTGCAGCACAATATTGATATCAGATGGTATTCAGACGATGGAATTGGGATAACACACTTAAAAATGAGAGATTCGGGGGCGTGGCCAACTGCCGAACATGGCGGCAGCTTAACCCGGGAGCTCCGCAAGGCACTCCGGCCCGCACAATAATCCGCATGCCCATCCGTACATTGACCTGCCTGAAGGGGTGAAATCGGCCCTGGGGACCGAGCGGCACATAACGAGCCGCTTCCAGCGAAAATCCGACGCCGGGAAGTGCTCCATCCAAAGATAGTGTGACGAGGCCTACAGCGACTCGGCAGCCCCGGCCCTGAGTTTGGGGGCGTGCCGACCGGAAGCGCACCTTCTTCGGCCGGGAGGAGTCGGCATTGGCCGGCGACCGCTCCTCCTTGCTTGGCACTGAGCTCCACTACGGCGCAACTAGACAGACGACGCCTGGATCAGCGCGGTCCCACCACTGCCCTAACCAATACTCCGAACTGCCGTTGGAAAGAAGGGCGGCCTTCACCGTGGTGGCACCGGTCCCCGGCGGCCCGGCGGCCACGGCGACAATAACGCGCGGCGGCGCGACCCACGCGGAGGAGACAACTTCTACGGAGTCCGGGACCTGTGCACGCCGCCATTAACACAGCAAAAACCGCTCCGCTGAACTCAAGCACGCCATCATGACGGGCAAGAACACGAGGAGCATGACTGCGACGCAATCAAAACTTGATAAGTTTGCTTATGCCCATAACAGCCACTCACAGGGACCAGGTCGGCACTCAGCCGGTGCTTCCTCTGACACCAACGGGACTGGGAAAGTCACACTGGAGGCCATCATGAGAACTCTCACAGACGTCCAGGCAACGGTTGGCACAATCTCCATGGAGGTGAACCTGTTGCGAGCAGATTTCAAAAAAATGTCGGAGAGGGTGTCGCAAGTAGAAGTGGTCACGAAATCCCTTATTGAGGACACTTCTGACCTTCAGGTGGCGATGGAACGGCTAGAAAAGACAACCAAACTACTGCAAGAAAAGCTGGACGACCAGGAAGGACGCTCAAGAAGGAATAACGTCCGTATTCTAGGCCTTCCGGAATCGGAAGGAAAAGGTGCCATGGACCTGTACGTAGAGGATCTTATCAAGGCAAAATTGCAACCAAAGGGACTGTCGGCCTTCTTCTCCGTTGAAAGAGCTCATCGAGTCCCCGGAGGTACGCCCCAACCAGGGGCCACACCGCGACCAGTGCTGGCCAGACTCTTTAACTATAGAGACAGGGACGCCATTTTGCAGGCGGCAAGAGTGGCGCCACCGGTGAAGATCCAAAACTCCACGCTGGCGTTCTTCCCGGACTATACGGCCGAGGTAGCACGGCGTCGAAAATCCTTCAATGCGGTCAAAAAGACTTTGCGAGACAGGGAGCTACCCTACTCGATGCTCTTCCCCGCCAAACTGCGGATTGTGGCCGAGGGAAGGACGTGGTTCTTTGACAATCCTGAAGTAGCACGAGAATGGCTGGATGGCTGGAGACCGGCAGGCAAGCCTCAACGCCCGTGCAAGGACCGCCAGGATCACCGCAAGGAGAAAACGCCGGAGCGCCGCGAGCCCAGCCCGGCCACTGAACAGGGCGCAACCGGGGGCTTAGACTCCGATCTTGAGAGGGATCCCCTTGATTCGGGTCAACCGAGCAGGGGATGAATGACAACGCTGGAAGCATCAAACGCTGAACACTACACTTGGGACCTTGGGCCGATGGAACTGAGTAGGGCGGGTTATGGCCGGTGCCTGTAGGGGACTCACCAACCCCACAAGCAAGTAAGACCAGATAGGGGGGGGACACAAGCACTCTGCCAAGTTGGGGATGCGGGCGGGAACTCGTCCGTGGTGCAGGGGAGCAGGGAGGGGGTGGAGGGATGGGAGTTACGAAGTTCAAGTTAAAGTTAAGTTTCATGGTCATCGTCATCTTTGTTGCTATTTCACAGGGCATGTATACACTGCACTCTATGGGCGGCGTGCACCGCCTCCACAGTCTGACACCCTTCTCCTCCTGATAATGGGGACCACGTTTCATAACTACACATGGCACAGCATGATCGAGCTACACCAGCGATGGGTACCCCTGTAACGACGATAGTGCCCCCGCTGAAACTCCTCACTTGGAATGTCAGAGGGTTGGGAGATAAAATAAAAAGGGGTTTGGTGCTGCAGACTGTTAAGCGTGCTCGGTCTGACCTAGTACTGCTGCAGGAAACACATTTGGCGGGAACCACATGTAAGGCCCTGAACAGGCGTGGGTACACCATGGCGGTACACTCCGAATTTACCTCGGGCTCCAGGGGCACAGGGATACTCCTCAGAAACAACTCCCCCTTCCTGGTCACTAGCCACAAAACTGATGACCAAGGACGGTTTGCAGCACTCTCAGGCCAGTGGGAGGGGAGGGCCGTGAATGTGGTGTCTGTCTACATCCCCCCCGCACTACACGCTGTAGCCCTACCGGAGCTTAGCCGATTCCTTATTGATCTCCCCGAAGGGGATGTGATCATGGGGGGCGATTTCAATGCCATCACAGACCCATTACTGGATACTTTTCCCCAGCGAGCTCGCCCGAGAGGAGCCGCAGCACTCCCGGGCTTTTTATCTGCTATGGGCCTCACGGATGTTTGGCGTCACCTGAACCCTGCTGCGCAGCAATACACACACTACTCCGCACCCCATAACACCCTCTCCCGAATCGACTATTTTTTCATTCTGGGGGTGGGGCTGACTTCTATAGATAGTATTGACATTTTACCGCGAGGAATTTCTGATCACTCCCCAGTCTCCCTTCATATTTCCTCCAAGGATTGTAAGCGGGGTAGGCTATACCCGATCTATCCCAACTATTTACAGGTCCCTGGCATCAAGAAAAAGCTCAAATTGACCACCACACACTATTTCACTGAGAACACTGGATCGGTCACCTCACCTTCAATTCTGTGGGAGGCGTATAAGACGGTCCTCAGAGGGGCTTCCATATCAGCCATTACTGGGCATAAGAGAGAATCGAGGGCCACACTGACCAATTTGGAAGTAGCCCTGCAAACGGCAAACACTGCACATATGACAGACCCCACTCCTGAGACGCTCCATGAACTGCAGCTCCGCCAGCAGCAACATCAGGCACACCTTACCGTGATCACTAAAGGGCACCTTGCGAGTACAGCATACAGAATTTATGATGTGGGCGATAAGGCCGGGAAGATGCTAGCGTGGCTCGACAAGCGGGGGGGCAGCAACAAAGGGATTCATGGCCTCTACGATGCGAACGGCACGCTGCAAACTCACCCAGAACACATAATTCAAACTCTAGCCTGCCACTTCCAGAACATCTACACGCCGACGCGGCCAGTCACTGAGCGGGAAGCCATGGCCTCCCTTAGCAACATCCATGTCCCTGTGCTCTCACCAGAAGCGCAGCAGGAACTTGAGGCAGATCTCACGGTGGGAGAGGTACAGTCGGCTATACAGGCGTTACAGTCCGGCAAAGCCCTAGGCCCGAACGGGATTCCTGTGGAGTGGTACAAGGCGATGGACTCAATCCTGGCCAAACCCCTCCTAGACATGTTCAATGATAGCCTACAAAAGGCGCTGCTCCCACTCGATCAACGCACGGCCACCATTGTGGCTATCCCGAAACCATCTAAGCCACCAACCGAATGTGCCTCGTACCGGCCCATATCACTGCTCAACACAGAAGCGAAGGTCCTGGCGAAACTACTGGCCAGTCGCCTCACTAAACATCTCACTACCCTGATCCACCCTGACCAATCGGGCTTTATGCCACATAGAAGCACAGCACTTAATCTGAGAAGGGTCCACGGGGTGTTGGCAAAGGCGCATCTCCTTCAGGAACAGGCTGTGATACTTTCCTTAGATGCTAAAATGGCCTTTGATTTGGTTGAGTGGGAATACCTCTTTGCTGTTCTAACCCGCATGGGCTTCGGGCCCCTGTATATGGCATGGGTGCGGCTGCTCTACACCCGGCCGATGGCGCAGGTGGTTGCGAACGGGCGTATATCCTCAACCTTTCCGCTAGGGAGAGGAACGAGACAAGGGTGCCCGCTATCGCCCCTGTTGTTTGCGATAGTACTGGAGCCGCTGGCAATCCTGCTACGCGCGACGCCGTTATTTAGGGGAATCGCATGGAGCGACGGGTGGGAAGACAAGGTCTCCCTCTACGCCGACGACATGCTGGTATACATGACTGACCCGACCGGAGGGGTACCCGCCCTGTTGACGATCTGCGATGAACGTGGTAAGGCGTCCGGGTATACCCTGAACTGGACCAAGTCGACACTATATGTACTTGCCGGCCCGGCTCCGGTGTTGCCGGCTACCTGCCCTCTTAAAGTGACTGCCTCTTCTTTCAAGTACTTGGGTATTTATGTAACGAAAGATGCTAAACAATTCTATGACGAAAACTTACAGCCGCCTCTGCAGCGGTTGCGTGCGGATGTCCAATATTGGGCTTCGCTGCCACTGACCCTCCTAGGGCGCGCAGCTCTTTACAAAATGATGGCTCTCCCGAGGTTTCTGTATGTCCTGGAGAACTCCCCCTATTTGGTTAGCCCGCAGTATTTCCGACGAGTGGCAGCGTTGGTCTCCAGCCTGTTGTGGAGTAACGGACCGGCACGTATAGCACAGGCAAAACTGGTGAAGAGTTGGTACGAGGGAGGTATCGCTCTACCCAACCTCCAGTTGTATTACTGGGCGTCACAGCTTAAAGTCATTAATCACTGGATTCACGTTTCCAGGGAAGACCCCGCTTACAAGGCGGACTGGTCGCAACTGGGGACCGAGGGCATGCTCTCAGTACTGTATAATCACACGAAGGTCAAGACCCTGCTAGGCCCAACATTCCACACAGCAACACTCTGGCACACGGCGCAGGCACGCCTGGGATGGAAGGGGAAGATCACTAGGCTGACGCCCCTTTGGGATACCAAGGCACTGGGCACCCTCAGGGCCTGTAAAGGCTTTGCGAGATGGGACGACATAGGGATCTCGGTAGTTGGGGACCTCTGGGACAAAGGCACGGTTGTTCCCTTCCAACACCTTCAGCAACAATACGACCTGGGGCCCAATGAAACATACCGCTATGTACAGATTCGACACGCACTTCTGCGCGCAATCCCACCAGACACGATACTCCCAGAGTCCTCGCCCCTTGAGGATAGACTGCTTACCGAATACATTGAGCAAAAAGCAACCTCGCTCACATACAAGAAATTAATTAATAACACGCCAGATCCCACGCACAAGCTGAAAGAGAAATGGGTGGCCGAGCTGAATGATATGGATGAAACGGAGTGGAATGAGGCGTTAGCCTCCCCAAGGGAGGTGGGCATTTCGGCCAGGTTCCGCCTGATACAGCTCAAGGTGCTGCACCGCACCTACTACACACGCACACTGCTCCACAGAATACATAGGGCGCAGCACCCGTACTGCCTTAGGGGATGCGGGGAGGAGGGGACTCTCCTACACACATTTTGGGAATGTCCACAAATAAGGGAATTATGGCGTCAAATTATGCGAACAGTCTCTCAAGCCATGAATGTGTCTGTACTCCCGGAACCTCGCAGGTGCCTACTGAACATCTGGGAACCAACGGACCTAAACAGGTACGAACAGTTGTGGGTCACCCTAGCGATGACGGTGGCCAAACGCGACATTGCACAGAGATGGGGAGCTCCGGAGTTACCAACGGTGGCAGGGTGGACAAGAAATATGGACCTTCTCATGGTTAAGGAAAGGGCAGTGTATGTATTGAGAGCCTGTCCCCGCAAATGGAACAGGGTGTGGCTGAAATGGAACGCATATAGAGGTGACCCATGCGAAGCTTTGCCGGAGGGTGAGGACTCAGACTCGGAGGAGGAGGATGATTAGTGGCCATAGAGGACCACTGTGCACGGGGGAGGGGCCGGGAGGAGTAATGCACGCTCTGCCACTCTAAACGCAATGCTGATTTTGTAAGCAAGTGAGAAGGTATAGATGAATGTACACAGACTCTGATATTAAGATGACGATTGTTTGGGTTTTTTGTTTGGTTTTCTTTACACTTAGGAGTCCCCGCTCATGCTCTGTAAGGGAAAACTCAGCCTTCTGCCCTGGAATCGTGTGGGCGGGATGGGGTTTAGAGGAAGGGGGAACACTGGGCCTTGTGTTGCATATATTTGTTCATTAACCTCAACTACTAGGCCCTGCATGTATATGGTAACTGTTATTATGCTCTATGTTGCATACTATCCCCACTCGGGGAACAAGCTACTGTAATGTTACTGCAATGCCATAATGACGTACTGCTATCTCTTCTGAATTCCTGACAATAAAGATTTAAAAAAAAAAAAAAATGAGAGATTCAGCAGATTGCTATGTACTCTTCCACTGGTTTCTGTTAACTTGGCTAAACAAAGTTCAAAAGTAGGTTTTAATTACCTAACTCAGTTGGCTATATGAAGATTGGTCCCCCACTTGTGACTTAACTAATGAGACTTTGTACATAGACGTTGATCTCGTTTTCTAGTGCCCAAATATTTTTTGAATTGTGAAGTAAAGAACTTTGTAATTCATCTTAATGGGTGTTGTTTAATCCCTCTCTAGTCTTTAGGGCTAACCTAAAAACTTGGTGCCACAGTGTTTGTGTTTACATTGACACTGGCCATTTCAAAGCCAGTGATAACAGATTTGACTCTTCCCTGTTGCAAAGCAGAACAGGCCATACCTAGACTGAACCACACGGGACGAGGCACTGCACCAGTGATGAAGCCCACTTCATGAAGGCAATGAGTACATCATGTGGCATTGAAGGGTAGATTTATTGTAAGGTAAACAGTATCACCAGCACCTTCTCCCTTGTCTGCCTGCGACAAACTGACAAATTAAAAATTAGACAATGTAATCTTGGTGGGAATGTTCCACATTGGGGATTGCTGGAAGGTGACAAGCATGGATACCAAATGATAGAATTTTCCAGAAAGGAAATATGGCACAGCCTGCATGTGCAAACACAACATCCATCTTCTTAGGTATATGGCAGCCCTTGGTGAGTTATGTTTTGTCTTCCAACCCTCCCTGCTTTCATAGCTCTGGTCTCTGTGGATCCTCATTGGGGGGTGTTTTTGCAGCAAATGCGCCACTGAATGTGACACACTGCATTAGTAGGTGCTAGGAGCAGGGAAGTACTAACAACGCGTCTCTGGGAAAAGAAAAACCTGATAGTGGAGCTTAGGGCAGACACAAATTTGTGTGCGACCCACTCAGGAACAGCAGGGCCTCTCACTCTGGCTTCCTCGGTGTGGAAGTACCAGTCCTGCTTCCAAAGAGGAGGAAAGCTTGTACAGGTGGTATGAAAACCACAATCCATGACTGGTAATTTTAAAACTGTTGGGGGGAGTTGCTAGTGAGCCAGCAGTAAGATGGCTGCTTGAAAGAGCAGCTCTGCCAGTTGAGTGCTAACATCCGCCCAAAAAGCTGATTTTGGATGAGGAATACAGCGTGATACACAGGGACACCCACAACAGGCATTGTGGCGTCCATATTAGGCTGCCAGTGAGATGCTGCGAAATCGGAGCTGCCAGAAGGCTACAACAGAGCTTGCAGCATCTGGTGGCGGGAGATCACAAAGCCCAGGCTGCTGGGTAACTATTAGAAGGTGTGGTGCTCTGCAGAAACGAGCGAGGGTAAGGAGTGGTGCGAGCTCTGCTTTGCTGGACGGATCAAACATTGCTTGCAAGCGCCGCTCATGCGCGGGGCTGCAATTCTATCCCAGTCTCTGAGGGGCATGAATAAAGAGAGCCTGAGACTCTGGGTGGATAGGGGAACTGAGGGATTACTCCTTTTCTCGTGCCTACCCTGCAGTAGGACGGCCGTCTTGCTGTACGGTCCCACAAGTAAAAGTACACAGCCTATCTCGGTCGACCTGCAAAATTGAGGCCGGTGGTTGCGGCCTACATAAGACATGGTCATGCAGTTGAGTCCATTGTCTGCATGGGACCGAGACAAGCTGGGCTACAGGGAGAAATAACACGGTCAGGAGTGTCAGTGCATGAACTGGGTCCCTACAGTGGACTGTACAGGTGAAAGTGTGGTATTAATGGTCAGAAACGAATGCTGTGATTTTTAGATTGTTGTGTGTCTGGACTATCCGGCAAGCAGACGGAAGACGCAACTCTTGTGACCGCGTAATTTGTCACTTTAAAAACCTCTCAGTCACGCTGTTTGGTCAACCTATTGCGGTTTGAAAATTGGTCAACAGAAGTGGCCCTGATATACTAGACTAAAGATCTCAATTCAGTGGATACTGTGCTCCACATCCTTTGCCGCTCACCATAACCTGAATACAGATTTTTCAGAAATTTCAGGGAGTTTTTTCAGCAATGAAATATTCTGTCCTGATGATGGTCTACAGTCCTGATGATGGTCTACATGACGACTGCCCACTAGACCGAAACGTCAACACTTCCATCATCTCCAAAAACGTTGCGTTGGCACAAACATACCACCATTTTTCTAATAATTATTTTTGGTTGTCTGTTATATTCACCAGGAGTTGGTGTTTTAGTTGTTAACTGTTGAGTAATTATTATCTATATCTCTGTTCATGACTGTTGCTTGAATTTACTTTTCTGTATTTGTCTCCCCAAATTCGTGTTTCATCAGTAAATACAAAAAAATTCTGAATATATTTTCTTTCTCTGTGTGCTCTCTTTTTACCTTCCTCTGATTTATTTCAACCAATTACTAAGTATGATATCTTGTGGATACATTTGAGTGTGTTACATATGTACGACTCACAACTAAGATTGACTACCTTCTTAGATAAGTCCCTTGTAGCATACTTTGACCTTAACTGGACTAGCGAGGGGCACAGGCCTACATCATGGGTCCCCACCTGCATATAGACCGCAAATCTTATAGTGTGGCAGCGGTAGGGAGGACACACCTAATCCCACAATGGGGAAAACAGACAAACAGCAAACGCACCTAACGTTCAAAGCCCGAAAGCCCTCTAGGTCCCAGCAACACGCTCTATCAGACTCTGAACAGGAGCTGCCAGAGAAGAACCCCTCTGCCCTGGATGCGACACTAATAGCAATGCAAAAAGGCTTGCAATCAAAAGATGCTTAAATTGATGCCTTAAATATGCAAATGGATCACTTTGCCACCAGACTAGATAAGCAAGGAGCCCGCTTAGGAGAAGCAGAACAGCGAATCTCCACCATAGAGGACAACCTCCAGTCACATCCAAGAGCCTAGATAAGGAAAAGGTGTTGGTGGTGATACAAGCAAAAATTGCGGATTTGGAGGCACGGTTCCGCCACAATAATCTCCGTATTCTTGGGCTACCAGAATCAACCAACACAGGGCGGATGGAAGTCTAAATAGAAACGATGCTCAAGGAGGTATCTCGACAAGAGAATTTTTCTATGGTGATGCTGGTGTAACGTGCCCCTCGGTCGCTAGTGGAGCGTCCGCTGATTACGCGTCTACTTAATTACCACGTATGGGGCATAGTATTATGCTTAGCGAGGGAGAAAACACAAATTAGATATGGTGGTGATACGATTGAGTTCTACCCTGACTTTACCACCAACGTCCAGGCGGCAAGACGGGAATTTCTCCAGGTTCAAAAGAAATTCCAGGCCGAGACAATCCCTTATGCAATGCTGTACCCTGCTAGGCTGACAATAGAGATGGAAGGCAAGCAGAAGATTTTCGTGACTCCTAGAAGCTCAATGGACTTTGTAAAAACACTGCAGAAGAATCATAAAGCCTCTGCTGATCCAATGGCGGAAGATGAATGAATCAACGCAAGACCTTTGGGGTGGTAAGATGGAAGTGAAGATGCAGTCAGCATTAGGAGTTTCATATAAGGTGTACACAGATCCCCACACAGGCAACGGTCCCTTCTGCCTGTGTTGCATATATTAACAGGAATATTGATAGGGGAAGGGCTCATAGGAGGCCCAGGAGTTGACATATAAACCATACAGCACTGACAAGTGATAAGTTAAAGAGGTGTTGAACAGAAAGAAGCTGAAGTGGGTGGGAGGTGGTGTGTTGGGGATTGTTTATGTTGTTATGTTGTTTATGTTGTGAATACAGTATATGCAATGAATACATGTTTTAGGTGGTCTTCCCCGTTATGGGGCAGTGATATTATGCTTAGATATGAGACCTATTCCCATGAATGATGACTAAGGGAGGAATATTTAAAATGTTGACATGGAATGTACGGGGTCTAAACAACCCTAAACAGATTAGGCAGCTATTTGCATGTTTAGACAGGCATGATATCAAAATTGCTATGTTGCAGGATACCCACTTGACCAAACACGCAGAAAATATATAGGGAAGAAGAGGGCTGTTGTGGCAGTGGCCTCATGATATTCTGCATACTCTAGAGGTGTTTTGCTAATGGTCCGAAAAAGGCACCCCGTTCATAGTTCTCCACACTGAAATTGACGATCAAGGCAGGGTTGTACTGGTACGAGACTCCTTATAGGATCAATGGTTGTTCTGGTTAATGGTTAATAGTTATGGGCCAAATGGAGATGACCCCGCCTTCTACAGTGACATCTGGAGGCGTTTGGGGTTACTTAGCCCAACCCAGATAATCTGGGGAGGGCACCACAATATATATCTGGACCCAGTGATGGATAGGTCTGCAACTACAGATTGGCATGTTCAACAAGCTGCAATCACTGTCAGGGAGATTATGAATGAGAAAGATTAATGGATGCATGGAGAGTGCAACATCCAGGCATGAAAGAGGGTAATTACATATAATCTGTGCATAATTCATGGTCGAGGTTGGCGTATTGGCTGATCTCTAATGAAGTACCTTCATGGGTGGAGAGGGTGGTGCATCTAGTTAGAACAATATCGGATCATGCTCTGGTGTTGCTGGAGATGGCTGTACCGATGTAGACCAGACCCCCGTTCTAGTGGCGCTCACAGCTGAAGGGCTGCTGGATCAGGTTTTTCACACCACAATAGGGACAGCCATTGGCAACTTTATTTGGGACAATGAAGGGTCAGTCAAAGAAGCAGGAACACCGTGGGAGCTTTTTAAACCACTATAAGAGGAGAATGTATGGGGGTACAGGCTGGGGTCCTGAGGTCACTCCATAATTAAATGCAAGCTATTGAAAGTAAACTGCTGAACCTAGAGTGACAATACGCATTGCAGCTGGTACCCAAGCACTTAGCAAAATTGAGGGAACTAAATTCCGAACATGCTGGGATTGTAGAGCAGGAGGTGCGCTTTAGGTCCCGACGCTGGATATCAAGAGCATATGACCAGGGGGCAGAGCTGGACGTGCACTAGCTGTGAAATTATCTGAGTGCAAAGTCAGGGTCACATAGTTGAAATAATGGACAGGAACTACATCGGAGATCTTTCCAGTGTTCACTGATTTTTATGCTGAGTTATATGCAAATCGGCCGGAGGCTACGGATGTTGAGATAGCTGGCTATCTGGACGATGTGGCGCTGGGCTGGTTGTCTTCAGGTCAGAGGGAGTTCCTACTTCAGCCGTTAACTGTGGATGATGAGAAGGAGGCTATACAAAAACTACCCCTTGGAAAGGCAGCTGGGGCTGATCGCCTAACCAGTGAGTTTTATAAAACTCATATGGACCAATTGGCACTGAAGTTGGTAAAAGTGTATGCGGAGGCATATTATAGCGGAACACTCCCACCACATTGCGTAAGGCCTTGATAGGTTTGTTATTAAAACCCGACAAGGACTCAAAAAAATGTGAATCGTATAGGCCACTATCATTAATTAATATATTTTTTAATGGTTTTATTATAAGTTTCTGAAACAAACATAACATAAATAACTTTGGTTGCAGTCATCAGGCCTTCAATGTGCTTAGTCATTATACAAAAAAATCTATTGTTGCAGGTCTTACATATCCTTCTGCGGTGCAGGCATGCAGTAAGTACAGGTTGAAAACAATTCCTTGGATCCGTTCCCTCCTCTAGGGCACCGGGGTAACTGAGGCCATTGAGGTGTCTACAGGAGCCTGCCCAATAGATTCTGGTTGGGCACTCTATTTGCTCCATACCTTTCGAAATTTTTGGGGGCAGCCCCTTGCCTTGCAGGTGACCCTTACAGCTACCAGGACTATATCAACCCGTTTTGGGATCATTAGGACCCTTAGAAAAATTGCTCATCTTCTTTCTTTTGAAGCACGCAAGCAGGCTGTTGTTGCACTGGAAAAGTCCAGACTGGACTATTGTAATGCCCTCTACTTGGGCATTAACAAGGGTCTAGTGCAACATTTACAGTTGGTGCAGAATGCTGCAGCTAGGCTGGTGATGAATCTTCTGAATTTTTGCTCGGTTACTGCCTCCATTAGATCATTGCATTGGTTGCCTCTTGACCAAAGGATCCTGTTCAAGTCTCTCTGCCTGACCCACAATGCTTATTATGGATTAGGCCCAGAGCGAATCAAGGTGATGTTTCAGTGGTATGTTCCCAGTAGACCTCTTCGCTCCTTAAACAATGACCTGTTAGTTTTGTCCAGGTTTAAAAAATCCAGGTGGAGAGGTAGAGCCTTCTCCTTGGCCGCACCCAGGCAGTGGAACACCATCCCGGAAGGGCTTTCTGGTCAGGCATCTCATTCTCTTTTCCGCAAATCCTTAAAAACGTGGCTATTTTCACATATTCCAGTATGAGCATGTTGTCTAGTTCGCTCCTCTTTTGAAGTTTTTATTAGCGCCTTGATGCCCTTGGGCTTAGTTCGCGCAGTATAAATCCAGTACTTACTTCCTTACCATATACATATCCATCCCTACCCTCCATTCTCGCAGCAGTGGTATATCTGTAGCTACCCATTTCCTTGCCACGTCGCTTTTAGCTACAAACATTGCTAATACAAGGAAGATTAATTGAGGTCTGCCTAGGTCAACATCATATGAAATACCCTGTAGTTTAAGTTTAGGATCTAGGGGTATTGTTGTGTTGAGTTTTTTGCCTAATTCTCCCGTTATTTTTTCCAACAGGCTTGCATCTGTGCACACTCCCAATGATATGGTAGGAGTCGCCTTCTCTATGTCCATATCTCTGGCATCTAGGGTCCTCTGCTCGCCCCATCTTATGCAACAAAACTCAGTCATTGTATAATCATTAATGAATATTGATGTGAAAATTTGGCTAAAATAATTGCGATGAAACTGCAGCCTCTAGTGCCAGCTCTGGTATTACCAGATCAATCTGGATTTGTGCAGGAGAGATCTACAACTCATTCCCTGTGAATTCTGCTTGCAATATTGCACCAGCTGAACCCTGAACTGAAGGCGTTGCCGGTGCTACTTGATGCCGCTAAGGCATTCAACTCTATACAGTGGGGATATATGTTTACGGTGTTGAGTCGGTTGGGGCTCCTTTCTGCTTTTGTACAATGGATGCATTTACTACATTCTGCACCGACGACGAGGGTCAGGGTGTAGAGGTGGGTGTCAGACCCTATTACGATTAGCTGGGGAACTAGGCAGGGATGCCCACTGTCACAAATGCTGTTCTCCCTTGTGCAAGAGCTGTTAGCGTGCAAGATTCAACAGCAGTATAGACACGCAGCGCTGGAGTTCTGACAGCGGCCGATTCGACAGCAGTATAGACTTGCAGCGCTGGGGTTCTGACAGCAGCCGATAGCCATATTCCTTTTGTGGACGATATGCTGTTGTATGTCCTGCAGCCGGAGGTGAATCTTGAGCCCTTACTCAGGGAGTATCTCAAGTTTGGAGGGTTCTCTGGCCTGATAGAAATTGGGACTAGTCAGTGCACCATGGCATACGAGCTGGAATTTCCTTAGACTTGGGCCCATATAACCCATTAAATATCTCAGGGTTTGGATACACAGGGGCCCAGAGGTAGTGGTACAAATGAACTATGGATGAGCAATTACAGCATTGTCTGAACGGGTTGATGTTTGGATACGCCTGCCTCTTTCTCTAGCGGATCGTTTATTTGTAAACATTCCTATAGTGTTAAACAAATCGTTCTTTAGATCCCTATAGACATGTTTGCTGATCCTGACATGGCAGGTAAGCTACCGCGCTGCAGCGGGGACATTCTGGTACAGCTTATGAGAGAGATGGATTTGAAGACCCAGACATGAGATTGTACTATTTGTGTGCACAGATGCAGTTTGCACATTAACGAGATATTCTCAACGTTATTTGCTGCACATTACTGTAGAGGCAGATGGCGCTCACCCAGTCCCACTTACGGCAATACTGCATTACTTTCGGCCTCTAGAAATCCAGAGTGCACATAAACACAGTAAACTGCACAACTCGCATGTGGCGGGCGGGAACTGCAGGTCAGAGCAGGCAGAGAACGTTTATATGCGCCGGCCTTGCGGATTGATGCGCATCCCTGTATCTCAGTCACTCAGGAACAGGGGTCACTGGACATATTGAGAGAAACTGGAGTTACCACACTGCGGGATCTCTACCCAAGCTGTAAGTTTGGTGCTCAGTCTAAATATTGAGTTTTATATATTGGCCTACCAAAATATCGAGTTAGAAATATCGAAGGTATAGAATATCGAGGTCAAGAATATCGTTGGACAGAATATCGACCCTAAGGTAAGTAATATCGATTTTTTTTATATTGATGTAATATCGAAGTTAGTAATATTGATAGCATATATATCGATGTAACTAATTTAGATGTTACTAATATCGATATTTGTATTATTGTTATGTATTTTATTATGTATGGGTAATATGTTTTTGTTAAGTATTTTAATTGTTTTAAATTATATGTGTACTATTTTTATATATGAATAATGTTATTTTTAAGTCAATGTTATGTTTTAGTACCGGAGTGGGTTGTGGGTTTATAGGGGAAAGGGGTGGGAAGTAATTTAAATATACTAAATTAATTATTCATTTTTAGGAATTATAAATGAATTTTAATACATTTTTGTTTTTATTTCTGCAGCGGGTTGTGAGTTCATAGGGGAATTGGGTGGGAAGTAATTTAATTGTAATTAATTAAAGATTTATATTTATTTATTGGTATGGATAATTGTTTTATTTATAATTAATTATTAATTGGAAATTAATTATTTTAATTGATAATTATTTTTTTTAATTGGTAATACATTTTTAATTGGTAAATAATTTTGTTGCTTGCCAATTAATATTTTTAATAGGTAATTAATTTTTATTAATTGGAAATTATTTTTAATTATTTTGGTAATTAATATTTCATAACAAGTATAATTTGGTATGAAAAATAATGTTATTGTTTAATAATTTTTAATTGTGAATTAATTTTAATTAATTAATATTTTTTTAATAAAAATATGTTCTTGTTTAATATTTATTGTTTGGTGACTAATATTTATTAATTAAATATTTATTGGTATTTATTGTTAATTTTTTGTTAATTAATTACTCAATAGTAATTGCTTTTAATATTTATTATTTGTTTGTAAATTATGTAGATTTATTTAAAAATGTAATTATTCATTATTTTAAATATAAGAATTATTAATAAATATGTTATATTTAAATTCTACCCTATCCAACATTTTCCTTACTGTTTCACTCCCTGGAGTTGGAATAGTAATTTTTACCTGTAAGCTATCCAATGCTTTCCCTACTGTAGCACCCTCTGGAGTTGGAATAGTAATTTTTACCCCTACGCTATCCAATGCTTTCCCTACTGTTGCACCCTCTGGAGTTGGAATAGTAATTTTTCCCCCTACACTATCGAACGCTTTCCCTACTGTTGCACCCTGTGGAGTTGGAAAAATTATTTTTCCCCCTACGCTCTCCAATGCTTTCCCTAGTGTTACACCCTCTGGAGTTGGAATAGTAAGTTTTACCCCTACGCTATCCAACGCTTTCGCTACTGTTACACCCTCTGGAGTTGGAATAGTAATTTTTACCCCTTCGCTATCCAACGCTTTCCCTACTGTTACACCCTCTGGAGTTGAAATAGTAATTGTTACCCCTACGCTATCCAACGCTTTCCCTACTGTTACACCCTCTGGAGTTGGGATAGTATTTTTTACCACTACGCTATCCAACGCTTTCCCTACTGTTGCCCCCTCTGGAGTTGAAATGGTAATTTTTACCTCTACGCTATCCAACGCTTTCCCTACTGTAGCACTCTTAGGAGTTGGAATAGTAATTTTTACCCCTACGCTTTCCAATGCTTTGCCTAGTGTAGCACCCTCTGGAGTTGGAATAGTCATTTTTACCCCTACGCTATCCAATGTTTCCCTACTGTTGTCCCCCTCTGGAGTTAGAATAGTAATTTTTACCCCTCCACTATCCAACGCTTTCCTGACTGTTGCCCCCTCTGGAGTTGGAATAGTAATTTTTACCCCTACGCTATCCAACGCTTTCTCTACTGTTGCACCCTCTGGAGTTGGAATAGTAATTTTTATCCCTACGCTATCCAATGCTTTCCCTACTATACTACCCAATGTTATTATTACTGTCGTTTTTTGGGACTTTGAATAGTACTTTTATTTATTTCGCTATTTAATATTTGTATTATTATTTTTGATAATGTAGTATAATAATAATTCTAAAAATATTGAAAGTAAATGAATTTTTTTTAATGTATTAACCCCCTCTGTGCTGATGACGAGCACAGGCTCGTCATGCAGCATGGTCTCTTGTGCTGGTGACGAGCCTGGGCTCGTCATGAGCTGTGGAACGCTCACACGCGGGGATAGTTCCCCTGCTGTGCTTAGCGATCCATTGCAAGCACCGTGCTGCATGACGAGCCTGGGCTCGTCATCAGCACCGTGGCGCCGTGCGCAGCCCCCCTCTCCCCCCGCGCCGTGGGGAAATTAGCCCCACAGCGAAGGGGTTAAATATAATGTTTTACTTTTTATTTATGTTATTGTTTTATGTTTAGATGTATTTGTAATTTATAATATTTTTTTTTAATTTATTGAGCATGGGCTGAAAATTCATTCCGCTCGCGGAATTTGCGGATTTTCTGTGATTTCGCGATCCGCGAATCTCACGAAATCGCGGTAAAATCCGCGAATCAGCAGGGATGAATTTTCAGCCAAGCACTTACAGGGTTACAGCAGCAGGTGCAGAAGTTGAAGCAAATTTTTTGTAACCTTTTACAAAAGGGTTGCAAAGAAATTAACTACAACTTGGGCACCTGCTGCTGTAAGACTGTAAGTGCTTCCTGACGCCTCGTTACCTACTTGCAACTATTCTTTGACCCTGCTCGGACCCTTGAAGCAGGGTCAGAGAATAGTTACAAGTAGGCAATGAGGCACCTGTCACGAAAATTAAAAGTCAACAAGAAGCACTGACAGATATAAAAACAAGCATTTGCAATGCAATAGGTCTCGCATTAGGAAAGTTGGAGCTATTGGTCTTGTAAATGACATTTTTTTTAATTTATGTATTGGTTTTGAAAATAGCTAAATTAATAGCTTTGTCATTTACAATGCCAATAGTTATAACTTTCGCAAATGTGACACCTTTCGCATTTGTAATGCAACATGTTTTGTATTTATGTGACTTAGATGTATTGATATTACAAATTACAATGGCTTTTAATTTTTTAAATAATTAATACTTAAATAAAAGTGATTTTAATTTATAATGGCAATAGCGTAAACTTTTGTAAATAACTTTTTTTGTGAAGATTATGTTCAGTGTATTTTATTGTGACGAAAATCCAAGAACAGAAGTGAAATATTAACATCTTTTTGTGACATTTGTAATAAAGTTTGAAACATTGAGAGAACATATTTCAACCAGTTGTTGTTGAATGGTTGCGCTGATTGATGCTGGGGTTGCGCTGAGTGGTGCTGTGGTGGTGCTGAGTGGGGCTGTGGTGATGCTGAATGATGCTGTGGAGGCGCTGAGTGATACTTGAATGGTGCTGAGTAATACTGGGGTGGTGCTGAGTGGTGCTGTGGTGGTGCTGAGTGATGCTGTGGTGGTGCTGAGTGATGCTGTGGTGATGCTGAGTGGTGCTGTGGTGGGGCTGAGTGGTGCTGTGGTGGGGATAAGTGATAATGTGGTGGTGCTGAGTGATGCTGTGGTGGTGCTGAGTGATCCTGTGGTGGCGCTGAGAGGTGCTGTGGTGGTGCTAATTGGTGCTGTGGTGGTGCTGAGTGATGCTGTGGTGGTGCTGAGTGATGCTGTGGTGGTACTGAGTGGTGCTGTGGTGGTGCTGAGTGATAATGTGGTGGCACTGAGTGAAGCTGTGGTGGCGCTGAGTGATGCTGTGGTGGTGCTGAGTAGTGCTGTGGTGGTGCTGAGTGATAATGTGGTGGTGCTGAGTGATAATGTGGTGGTGCTGAGTGATGCTGGGGTAGCGCTGAGTGATGATGTGGTGATGCAGAGGGCAGACATTTTTTCTAATGGGGAGTAAGATCTTAGCAAACTTCCCTACAGACAGTGATGATATTTCACACTTTTATTGTAGGTAACAGAGTAGAAGGATCCCCTCTCTCTCTTTTTTAGAAAATAATCGACCCTGTGGACCGCCACCAGCTGAGAAAAAGGTAAAACCTTAATGTTAGAGAAGCAAACAAATGGGAGCACTATTAGGAAGAGTAGTGGACTAAAACAATGTTGTTTTTTATGTACATTCCACAGAACAAAAAACAGAGCCCTGATGAGAACCCGAAAATTGACGTAATAGGGTTTGAAATGCGTCGGCACACTTAGAAGTGATTGACTTGGAAGTCCAGTAGACTAATTAATTAATGTGTGGTCTTTCAGAATCATTTTATGCTTTGAACTTGAACATTGCTTGATTTTTCCTGCATTAATTTGTAATGGATGAAACACCTAGTGTATTGTGACGTAGCTTTGTTATTATAGAACACCTCTCAAAAATTGACGTCTGTTGATGAAATTGACTCTATGTAGTGTTGATTTTTGTGAATATATATGTTGATTCATATTGTATATTTGTGTGTAAATTTGTACAGTGTCTTTCTTAGATATTGAAAAAAATTTAAATAATGAAAAAATAATTAAATTAAACAGGTATGAATAAAGTGTACCTTACAAACTCAATGAATATTGGTTTGTAGTGCTCAAGCTTGAGACATAAAAGAAATGTGATGATGGTAATGTCGTGTATTAGCAGAGGGCAGAAAGGCACAAAAAGCAGTCTAACAAAGGGCAGAAAAACAGGGAAAAACGAGTCTAACAGAGTGCAGAAGGGCACAAAAAACCAGTCTAACAGAGGTCAGAAGGGCAGAAAAACAAGGGAAAAACGAGTCTAAAAGATGGCAGAAGGGCACAAAAAACAAGTCTAACGGGGCAGAATGAATCCTGCCCTGCGTGTTTGTTCACGAAGATGCCACCTTTTTGTGCAATACCTCTATTCAACTGGAGTACTTTCTACTGTCTAATCAGTAAGTGCTCCCTCGTTGGCTAAATGTATAGGGGCAGATTTACAATAACTGGCGCATCCCCAGCTGAGGAATGTATTGTTCTTATAACAAATCGGTACAAAGTTAAGAAGCTACCATCTTGCCTTAAATTGAATAAAGTACAGTGAGTGATACCCAACCATGAGATTTGCACAACTAATAGATTACAGCATTCAGATTTACTTTATATGGACCGGCCTATACTCCGAAAAGGAAGATTCAAGTGTCCCACCAAATAGGTCCTAAGGTTTAGATGCCCAAGACTATCCTAATTTTAATCTAAATAAATATATCGGCTCATCCATTACAAAATGGATGGTGAACCAATATTTAACCAAATTAGAAGAATGGATTTAATATTTAAAATTTAACAACATGATATTATTGGCCGTATATAATTATAATGAATCGCGCTAAATGAGTATAAAAGAAATAATGTTATATCCTCCCGAAGACAGGAATTACGGTCCAAATAGAATCGTTCGTTTCCCATTCAAAGATGGCCACCGCGGACAATCACGTAGTCCGTTTTCCACTCTATCTTCATTCAACAGCTGAGTGACTGCTTGTTGGCGCGAGAATCGGGCTATTTAAAACCGCGTAGGCTTGGTGCCTGTGCGAGTCTCGCCCCGGCTGAGGATAGGTCGATTTAGTCTATCGACGGAACCCCACTTATGGACGCTGTTTGATAGAACTCCAAGTAAGTAGGCGCTGTCAATGCCCCCCGTAGGCGCTAAAACAGAACGCGTAAAAGAGGTTTTCCTTCATCTTGCCTCTCTCTTTCTTATGTTTAAACTTCAGGCAGCTCTGCTGAATGACCTGCTAACGAACGCGCCAACAATAGAACCTGATTCATAGACGCCGCGGTAGAAACACCCGGGACATAGAGCCGTGCTCCTCTAGTCAAGTAAGTTACACCAACCGATAGCCCGGTTTTCCCCATATAAAACGCTTCAGTAAATCTAATGTAGTCTTCTACTGTTTCTTTATTAGGCAGACATTTGCCGGCCTCGTTGGGGGACATAGAACGTTCCAAACTAGCCGTCTCGGATCCAATACTCGTGGTGTGTATTAATTAGAAAATAATTATAATCACTTATTAAAACTATGGTCAATATGTAAACTCATAGTATTATCTAATCTTAGGGACGCCTGCTTGACACCACTGAAAATACTCTTAATGGCAAACCATCTCCAGCATCTTGTTTTACCTATAAATTGTAACCCAGTGGAATTCTTCATTTAGCAAAGAAAAACCAGTATTTCAGGTAATGAAATTAATAAAAATGTCTTGGCAGGCTGGGGGGAGGAAATTAAGTAGGAGACTATATAAACTAAAAATATTCTCTCTAATAGCTTCCTGCCTTGCCGAAAATCTCTTGTGACCATACTTTGTTCCAATAAAAAGAAAAAAATCCCAAACGAACTACACCAGGTAAAATTAATATACGTAAACTGTACTGTGAGCCTTGTTACCGTTCCCTAGATTAGAAACCATCAAAAGGCAAATAAACAACCTAATAAGATCCTATATTGTGTTTGTCCACTGCACTACTTTAATTTAATTTAATGTTATTTGACTCTACATCTAAGGCCCTGGAAAGACCAATAGGTTGCCTTCTAAATGTTTTTCTGTGTTTGGTCAACATGTGTTCTAGAATGAGTATACTGTATAATGTGAGTTAATGCGGGGTATGGAAAATGCTAAAAATGTGTTGGTTGTTCTCTCTTGGTTACTTAGCCCAGGTTATCTTAATTGCCTCTCACAGATCTCACCGTTAGGGAGTCTGATTTAGGGAGTGGTCCTAGGTTTGTTTGGCACTGCACACCGCCGTAATGGCCACTATAGAAGTATAAGATTGAAGATGATAATCATGTTCTCAAAAGTAACGGTTTATTAATGTTTTTGGTAAGGAAAAATGTATTAGAATAATATATGTCTTCATTAACTAAACTGTTGTATAGATAAATACTAAGACATTGTGTCTTTATTTTTAGATTTATTATCCCGCTTCCTCCCAGTCAACATCTCCCAGCCCTGACGAAGGTGTGGCCCATTTGGCCATTCACCGAAACGCGCGTCGGCTTGTGGCTCCAGGAATACGGCACACTATGTAGTACCAATTAGGTGCCTAAATAAGATTAATTGCCTGGAACGTTACTCTGCTCTATGCCACATATTTACCATCTTTATGTGGCATACAACAGAACAATCTGTATGAATTGAGGTATGAGAGTGGAATGTCTGAACTTTAGGTAAGATTAGGTCGTGAAAAACTGAAAGAATGGTAGTATGATTGAAGCGTGAAATGTTGCTGGGTAGGTTAAAGAAGAATGCTATTTTGTCATTTTTATCTTTTTTCAAATAGATCATGTGTTTTGTGCAAATATTTATAAAATAATTATGTGTTATAGGTGTACATAAATGTTTTCTACACTAAAATAAAAATTGCTATATTTTGCTAAGAAACTTTGTCGTGCAAATGTCTGACTCATGTTAAATCTTGTAATATGCAGTGCCAACCTCTAGGTTAATCACCCCACATACATTGGGATCCCAGATTTGGGACCACGTTATCAATTGGCGGGGTACGCTCTTTGTTCTTTGTTTGCATCCCCAGGGATGCGCCAGTTATTGTGCGCCGCAGCTCCGCCACCCATGGTGCGCCGCATTTACAATGCGACGCAACCATGTGGCAAAAATGGCACAGATGCGTCACGCATCTGTGCCGTAAAAGCAGCGCATTTCTGGAGCTGCGTCGTGCTTGCGACGCTGCTCCAGCAATGCTCTGGGGGGCCCTATCTCCTCAATGCTGCATCAAGCCTTGCGCCTGTTTCAAGCAGGTGCAGGGTTTTGACGCAGCATTGGCCTAAAAGTGACTAAGTGAATTCTTGTAGATTTCACTCAGCCACTTTTAGGAGGCGTTCCTGCTCAGGAACGCCCTCCCCTGCGCCGGAACGCCTCCTGATGGCGCAGGGCTTTACAACGTGACGCATCTCTCAGAAGCGTCACGTTGGTAATACCCAGCACCATGGCGCATCTTTTGTGCTGCCGCTGCGTCACAAAAGGTCTCGGTAGAGGGTGGGAGTGGTGAACCGGAGGGTGGCAGTGATGAACCAGAGGGTAAAAGTGATGACCCAGAGGGTGGCAGGGGTGAACCAGAGGGTGACAGTGGTGAACAAGAGGGTGGCATGGGTGAACCAGAGGGTGGTAGTGGTGAACCAGAGAGTCGCAGTGGTGAACCAGAGGGTGGCAGTGCTGAACCAGAGGGTGACAGTGGTTAACCAGAGGGTGGCAGTGGTGAACCAGAGGGTGGCAGTGGTGAACCAGAGGGTGACAGTGCTGTACCAGAGGGTGGCAGGGGTGAACCAGAGGGTGCTGTGATGAACCAGAGGGTGGCAGTGGTGAACCAAAGGGTGGCAGGGGTGAACCAGAGGGTGGCAGTGGTGAACCAGAGGGTGGCAGTGCTGAACCAGAGGGTGGCAGTGGTGAACCAGAGGGTGGCAGTGGTGAACCAGAGGTGCTGTGATGAACCAGAGGGAAGCAGTCGTGAACCAGAGGGTGGCAGTGGTGAACCAGAGGGTGACAGTGCTGTACCAGAGGGTGGCAGGGGTGAACCACAGGTGCTGTGATGAACCAGAGGGTGGCAGTCGTGAACCAGAGGGTGGCAGTCGTGAACCAGAGGGTGGCAGTGGTAAACCAGAGGGTGACAGTGCTGTACCAGAGGGTGGCAGGGGTGAACCAGAGGGTGCTGTGATGAACCAGAGGGTGGAAGTGGTGAACCAGTGGGTGGCAGGGGTGAACCAGAGGGTGGCAGTTGTGAACCAGTGGGTGACAGTGGTTAACTAGAGGGTGGCAGTGGTTAACCAGAGGTGCTGTGATGAACCAGAGGGTGGCAGTCGTGAACCAGAGGGTGACATTGCTGAACCAGAAGGTGGCAGGGGTGAACCAGAGAGTGGCAGTGCTGAACCAGGGGGTGGCAGTGGTGAACCAAGGGTGGCAGGGGTGACCCAGAGGGTGGCAGGGGTGAACCAGAGGGTGGCAGTGGTCAGCCAGAGGTTGGCAGTGGTGAACCAGAGGTGCTGTGATGAACCAGAGGGTGGCAGTTGTGAACCAGAGGGTGGCAGTGGTGAACCAGAGGGTGACAGTGCTGTACCAGAGGGTGGTAGGGGTGAACCAGAGGTGCTGTGATGAACCAGAGGGTGGCAGTCATGAACCAGAGGGTGGCAGTGGTAAACCAGAGGGTGACAGTGCTGTACCAGAGGGTGGCAGGGGTGAACCAGAGGGTGCTGTGATGAACAAGAGGGTGGCAGTGGTGAGCCAGAGGGTGGCATGGGTGAACCAGAAGGTGCCAGTGGTGAACCAGAGGGTGACAGTGGTTAACCAGAGGGTGGCAGTGGTGAACCAGAGGTGCTGTGATGAACCAGAGGTGCTGTGATGAACCAGAGGGTGGCAGTCGTGAACCAGAGGGTGGCAGTGGTGAACCAGAGGGTGACAGTGCTGAACCAGAAGGTGGCAGGGGTGAACCAGAGAGTGGCAGTGCTCAACCAGGGGGTGGCAGTGGTGAACCAAGGGTGGCAGGGGTGAACCAGAGGGTGGCAGAGGTGAACCAGAGGGTGGCAAAGGTGAACCAGGGGGTGGCAGTGATGAACCAGAGGGTGGCAGTGGTGAACCAGAGGGTGCTGTGCCCCTACACGACCGCATGGGTAACTTCGCCATGCAAGCGACCCGCGAACACGCAAAAAGCCCTGTGAACACGCAAAAAACCCAGCGAACACGGAAAAAACCCTGCGAACATGCAAAAAAACTAAAATCAGCAAATTCGCAGGAATTTGCGGATTTTGCGGATTGCGAATTCGATTTCACGCAAATTCACGTAACGCGAATTCGCAAAGTTCGCCCATACTTATAATTTATGAGTTATTAAAATAATTAATGATTCTTATTAAGTAAGTATATATTATATATTTTATGTATATGTTTAATTAATGTTATAATATTGTATATGTATTATTTATTAATTTTAAACATTATTAAATATTTTTAACTATGGCCTTTGTTCCTCTTTCAGTCTTTAATAAAGTTTTCCCGTGTTGAACCTTTCTTTTCTGCCAAGATGGCGTAGTACGATCTCACCACGAAGATCGCACACTTCCTGGACCGGCACCTTGTTTTCCCGCTACTGGAGTTTCTCTCCGTTAAAGAGATTTACGATGAAATGGAATTACTTCAAGGGAAGTTGGAACTCCTTAGTGATACTAATATGGTGGACTTTGCTATGGATGTCTACAAACACCTTTACCCAGACAAAGAAATTCCCCATGCTTTACGAGAAAAGAGAACCACTGTTGTTGCACAACTGAAGCAACTTCAGTCTGAAACGGAGCCTATAGTGAAGATGTTTGAAGATCCAGAAACAACAAGACAAATGCAGTCTACCAGGGATGGAAGGATGCTCTTTGAATACCTGGCTGATAAGCATGGTTTTAGGCAAGAATACCTCAACACTCTGTACAGATATGCCAAGTTCCAGAATGAATGTGGCAACTATTCAGGGGCCGCCGAATACCTCTACTTTTTTAGAGTACTGGTTCCTGCGACAGATCGAAATGCTTTGAGTTCTTTGTGGGGAAAGCTAGCATCAGAAATTCTGATGCAGAATTGGGATGCAGCCATGAAGGATCTCACGAGATTAAGAGAGACCATAGATAATAATTCTGTTAGTTCTCCTCTACAATCTCTCCAGCAGAGGACATGGCTCATTCACTGGTCTTTGTTTGTCTTCTTTAACCATCCCGAAGGCAGAGACAACATCATCGATCTCTTCTTGTACCAGCCACACTATCTTAATGCGATTCATCCCATGTGGTCCCCATATTCTCAGTTATTTAACAACAGCTGTCATCACCAACAAAGATGGCAGAAAACGGAGGCAAGTCCTTAAAGATCTGGTTAAAGTCATTCAACAGGAATCTTATACATACAAGGACCCCATTACAGAGTTTGTGGAATGCCTGTATGTTAACTTTGATTTTGATGGTGCTCAGAAAAAACTAAGGGAATGTGAATCAGTGCTTGTGAATGACTTTTTCTTGGTGGCCTGCCTAGAATACTTCATTGAAAATCCACGTCTCTTTATTTTTGAAACCTTTTGTCGCATTCATCAGTGTATCAGCATTAGTATGCTGGCAGATAAGCTGAATATGACTCCAGACGATGCTGAAAGGTGGATTGTCAATCTCATCCGAAATGCAAGACTGGACGCAAAATTAGACTCCAAACTGGGCCATGTGGTGATGGGGAATAATGCAATATCTCCTTACCAGCAAGGGATTGCGAAAACCAAAAACCTGTCTTCCCGCAGTCAGATGCTGGCTATGAACATTGAGAAGAAAGTAAGCCAAAATATTCGAGCCGAGGCACCACACTGGGCTGCGGAGTCTTCTGGATTCTACTAAGATATTGAAGAAAATCTCACCCAATCATCCACATCATGAACTCTTTTATTGACAAAAAATGCAAAAGAATGTGCTTGAAAGTACATAGTTTGAATAAATATGGTTGTATTTCCTTTAAAAAAAAATATATATATATTTTTTTTTAACTATGTTTATTTAGTTTATAAGTATTATTTAACTTATTTTACACTTTTTTTAATTACAAAAAAACCTGATATTTTTAATTACGATATTTTTAACATTTATATTTTTTTCCGATATTTTTGTACTTACCATGTTGTAGATGGGATGTTGATATTCTTGCCTTCGATATTCCAGCCCTGGTTTTTCTGTAGGTCGATATGTTGTCCATTGATATTCTGTCAGTGATTCGTAAGTTTATAACCCTAGTAGAACTAACTTCCCCAAAACAATATACTGCTATGCTAGGGTTTGTGTATGCGAGATTCCGAGCGGCTGTTAGGGCTGAGTATCTGGCGTACCCTGGAGCGCCGCATGTCTTAAAGGCATTGCAGGTGCTGCTGTCTATTGAGGATAGGAAGGGTCTGATAACAAAGATATATAGCACCTCACTAGTAGAGAATCAGGTGGTTACATCTAAGGCATATGAGATGTGGATGGTGCTACTGGATTCGCCACTGAAAGGACGCCTCAGGGCGAATTGCAACCTCAGGATCATACATTTCAAAATTATGCAGCAAAAGTACTATACCCGAAAAGACTACAGAGGTATGGGTTGCGGGTGGACTCGCTGTGTGTGACGTGTGGTATTGAGGGTGTGGATTTGAGGCATTTGGCCTGGGACTGCGGACCTGTATCGATGTACTGGGACAAGGTCACGTAGCATCTCACACAAATGATTATGGAAAAGGTAGACTGAACCACGTAAATATGTTTACTGGGATTGTATAAGACATTCAAACTATGCAACAGCAAATTTGTGGCTATTACAATGCTGTTTGACAAACGGGTAGTAGCAAAAGATTGGGGTGGAATGCAGTGGTGGTGCATCCATTAAGGGTGCTGGGGCATTGCCCCAGCCGCCCGCAGCTCCCTCGGCATTTGTGAACTTAAGTAAACATCTCAGTTTACTTAAGTTCAGTCTGAGATGCCGAGGGAGAACTGAACTGACGATGCCTGTCAGTTAGCATGACGTCGAACTGCCCACCCCTTCAGAGTCTGAAGGGGTGGGCGGTCCAACCTCATGCTAACTGACAGGCATTGTCAGACCAGGGGCAGCAGCACAAGTGCGCATGATTAGCGATGGAGGGTGATTTTTTCCTCTGTGCCCACACATGCACACTAGTGCCTGCTCTGGCTGGCACATGCCCATTAGAAAGTGAGGGTTGAGCAAAAGCTCAAATCTCGGTCTCCTAATGGGCTGGGTGGTCAGAGAGTAACTGTGCCCTAAGGCAATAGGATTGGCTGAGAGGGATCGGCGGATGTTCCTGTAGGCGCCAACAGCAACGGAACCTGCACACCGGAGCAGAGGCGGCGCGGACCTGATAAGTTTTGAAAATTTTTTTTTTAACCCCCCTTCCCCGGCCCCGTGCGACATGACCCATGACCCCTACAACCGCGAGAATTGCAAGAGCTGGGACCGTCTCTTTTTATCTTGTGGAAAATATCATCACATTCGGCTGTGGCCAGGCAGAAAGGCAGGGAGGCAAGCAGCAGGCAACTCCAACTCCAGCGAACGCACCCCATCACATTTGTAAAGGGTGAGCTCTGATGTCACTAAGTTTAGACTAGAGACAAGGTTCCGGTACAATAACGTACTAAATAGAAAGGTTTTAAGTGACGATGTTTCACATCACGTGCACACAAAGAATTATGTTTTTTAATGCCTCCATGGTATAGTCAACAGTGCTCAATCCCAACGAATCTGCAGAGCTCCACTTTATGGAAAGTGATTTTAGTCCGCACAAAATGCTTTTTGCAGTCTTCTTTACACTTGTGATATGAGTAAAAGGCAATTGTTATGTTAATGTGTTCCTAACTGGGCGGCCTCCCTCAGAATACATAAATGGAGCCCAGATTAAAATCTTGGTCGCTCGCTGTTTTTAAATTGGTTTGCTTTTCCTAATATGTAGGCCCATATCCGAGAAAATACGTTTCATATGCATACGTTAAAAACAAATTCACACTAGGAGACGTTTAGACTAGAGGAAAAGCCTCAGTCGGGGATTATCCATCACAACTTTACACTTCCATATGCCAGCTGCCAGCGGACATTACGAGAACTTTTGTCATTTAGCTCAGGTTACAGATTTCAAGTTCAAAAGTTTCAATGTTATATGTGCTCTATATTTAATTTATCCTGCTCCATGCAGTTATGGTCCGGCTTTCATACAGCCACTCTCCAACATTGCACACCGTCCATATTGTTTTTTTAGTTTACAGACTACCCAGTTCATAGAGGAATGTTTTCCTACAAAACTTGCAGTGAGAATGTGCGATTTGCAGTTAGCCACCCAGAACCTTAGTAATTAACAAAACGCATTACAAATAAAGTTAAGAGCCAATTGAGCCGAGCCAGGAACCGAATCGAGCCTTCAGTGCAACACTATGTGTTGGCCTCGCTAATTCGAACAACTACTTATTGGAACACATTGTTGCACAGTGTAGTCCCAGTATTAACTTCTGCCTGAGTTATATAACTCTTCAGTTGATGTTGCAAAGAAGCACCTCAATCTTTCCACGGACTCAGTAAACTTGTTGAACTTTTCAGCTTCCTCATGACAATTGCCAGTGTTTACCCAGGGAGACGGTGGGCATGTCTGAACGTGTTATGTAAGGACCTGTCAAAGACGGCATGCGTGTCAGCTTGTTTGCCATTGCACTTGTCACTGAAGGCTTCTGTAGATATTTGATAAATCTTCACACCATGTAAACAGTAGAAACAATATTAAAGGCTGTAGTTTACCTTCAGGCCTATACCGAAGTGTAATGCCAGGTAGTAGCAACATATGTAAGAGGAGTTGTTTTATGATTTGGGAAGTGATTTATGTGTATGAGTTTTTAATTTTGCCCCTGCCTAATTTAGCAATTTTATTAGTAACTTTCCAGCCATCACTGTGTTGTTTCATGGCCTGGTTTCAGCATGGTGAAGGAACTCTCCGCCCCTCCAGCGAGTTCAGGGGAAGTCCCCGCCACGACCGAGTCTTGCAATGCCATCGCAGATTTCTTTATAGGGAAGGTAGAAAAAATCTATGCATCGTTTCAGACTAACTCTGAAGCTACAAACCCGCCCGACCCTACCTGCGGAAATAAGGTAAGGGAAAAACTTAGGAAATTTGTGGTTCCCCAAACTGAAGAGCTAATTAATATCCTATCGGACATTCACTCGGGCTCCCCCTTAGATGCGGTACCAGCGAGAATTCTTCGAAATCATCTCCCTCTGGTAGCGAAGCATATAGGTAACTTGGCTTCGCTGTCTTTCCATGAATGTTTAGTTCCGGAGAGCTGGAAACTGGCCCAAGTCGTCCCAATAAAAAAGAAAGCCCACATAAGCATTACGCAATTAGACAACCTGAGACCAATCTCCCTCCTCCCCTACTGTGCGAAGGTAGTAGAAAAATTGGTCAACCGACAGCTGGTGAGCTTTGTGGAGGAAAACATGCTCCTTCACACGTCTCAGTCGGGATTCAGAGCCAAACACTCGACAGAGACCGCCCTCCTCCTATCGACAGAACTGCTGCGGAGTAAGGCGGACGAGGGTCACACGGCCGCACTGGTCCTATTGGACTTAAGTGCGGCGTTTGATACCGTATCACACCCCGTATTACTGGACCGCCTGAATGAAAAGGGAATAACCGGACCTGCACATGAGTGGCTGGTCTCCTTCCTTAAGAACAGGAGATTTCAAGTGCATTGCCCACCATGTAAATCCAGTGTAAGATGTCTCAGGCAAGGGGTTCCTCAGGGCTCGATTCTGAGCCCCACCTTGTTTAATCTGTACATGGAACCCCTTGCCAAACTGGTGGAGTCATATGGTGTTGCAATAGTCTCCTATGCAGACGATACACAACTGGTGATCAATCTATCCCGTGATCCAGTTGTGGACGCTGAGAATTTCTCGGCCTGCTTGGTGGCACTTGACGGCTGGATGAAACAGAACTGTCTCCGCCTTAATGGTAATAAGACGGAAGTTCTTATCATAGGTCCCTGTCCTTCCATCTGGACCTCTGCCTGGTGGCCCATGGAATTGGGCTCGGTCCCGACCCCGGTAGACACAGTTAAAAACCTAGGCTTTCTTCTCGACTCTAAGCTAGCATACACCAATCATGTTGGTAAGGTTGCAGGAAAATGCTATGGACTCCTGAAGGTCCTGAGGAAAGTCCTGGACCTATTGCCCCCCAGCTCCAGAAAAACTATGGTACATGCCTTGGTCACCTCCCATCTAGACTATGGGAACTCCCTCCTATGTGGTCTTAGCAAAAAAGGCCTAGCACAGCTACAACGCGTCCAGAACGCAGCTGCTAGGCTGGTCCTTAACCTCCCTAGGAGAGCTTCTGGGAAACATGCATTACGTTCCCTCCACTGGCTCCCAATAAAGGAACAAATCAAATTTAAAACTATGTGCATAACCCACCGTATAGCTCACAAAAAAGCACCTCCATATCTTCAGGACCTGCTTCCAGTCTATCGCCCCTCACGTCCTCTGAGGTCGATGGACAGCATGCTATTAGTGGCGCCTCGGATACATAGAACAAGGATGGGAGGACGTTCCTTTAGACACCATGCCAGCAATGACTGGAATAACCTACCCATCGAATTGAGGATGGAGCTGTCTGAAACCAGGTTCAGACAGAGGCTGAAACCCCACCTTTTCCCCAGGTTAAATTCAGCATAGTAGGCCCGGCTCACCCTCTGTGAACTAAGCTGAAGAGTTGTAGGTAGGGCTGTCAGCGCGGGGACGCACTGTTCTCTGTGCAACCAAGCGCTTAACAAATGTCATTAACCTAACCTAACCATCATATGTTTTCAACTCTTAGTGACATAATCATGATAAAGGTCATATAGTGTTAATTGGGAGTGTGCAAGTAATTATAAATGTGCTGCGATTTGTCAAAATGCTTCAAGTTTTCGACTACATTGTTTGAAGCAAAACAGCTATTCACTTCAACACACAACTTTGGTTGTTAAATTGATTTTGAAGAGGCGGGATAATGCACTGACGCGGTATGAATTGGAGGGGGGTGGGGAAGGGGGGATGTTGGTGTTATGAAAGAAAGCCTGGTTGTGTATCAAACGCAAGCTTTTGAATCCACAACTGGAATTAGCGTTTCTCCACCTTCAGATTAGTTTTCGGTGATGGTGCGTCGGGGCTTATTGTTTTATTAATCTGCATTTTGCAGCAGGATGCAGAGTCAGAGTCTTTAGGCTCTTTGGAGGTCCGTCTTGGCTTGTGACTGGAGATTTGGACGGTGAGTCACACAGAACGCTGAGGCGATTGTTATTTGCAGCAAGACCTTTCAGAATGCCTGGGTACAGCGTAGTTTCCGAAAAAATACTCCTTCAGCGAAGGACTTTGAGGAGTGTGAAAGGAACGCCAGTACTGCATGCTTACTAAACCACTGTTTCACTTTAAGGTTCGGTGTAATTTGGGATAGATGTTATTCAGTTACAAATCCATCACAACACCATCTCAGTTCCCCATTGATGCATGGTGTGATCCTGATACAATCGCATAATGTTTCATATTTGCCAGTGTTTATGCAGTGATTTGGTATAACCCTGTAGCAGAGAATGGTCGGGAAATAGGCAGACTTTAGCGGTGGTACCTGTATTGACTGCATAATAGGGCACCGTTTTACAAAACGTGCAATATGTTGATGGAAAAGTAATTGTTGTATTTACTTAAACATATTTTACAGCATTATACCCCTAAGTACTTCCTGGCTTTTAGAATGCAGTGTGATGTTTCAGAGGTACACGCTTGAATATTTGAGATGGATGAAAGCTGAGTGTCTGACTATTTGTCTGCATTATAATTCCTATTATAAGATCCATTTGGGTGTCGCAAGACCTCTGCAACTCCCTGGCTTCATACTTCCACAACAAGATCGCGGACATACACAACAGCTTCAACAACCAACCAACGCACACCATGACCGAACAACCACCCCCCACCACCACCCTCCGCGCCTGGACCCCGATCAGCACCGAAGACACCATCCGCACGATGAACTCCATCCACTCCGGATCACCGACCGACCCCTGCCCTCACCACGTCTTCAACAAAGCTGACGCTGTCATCGCACCCCACCTGCGAGACATCATCAACACATCCCTCGACACCACCATCTTCCCCGAGAGCTGGAAACACGCCGAACTCAGCGCCCTACTCAAGAAACCAACAGCGGACCCCACCGACCTCAAGAATTACCGCCCCATCTCGCTCCTCCCGTTTCCAGCCAAAGTCATCGAGAAGACCGTCAACAAGCAGATGGCCGCTTTCCTCGAGACGAACGGATCCCTCGACCCCTCACAGTCCGGCTTCCGAGCCAACCACAGCACCGAGACCGCCCTCATCGCCGCCACCGACGACATCCGAGCCCTGATGGACAATGGAGAAACAGCGGCCCTCATCCTCCTAGACCTCTCCGCGGCATTCGACACGGTCTGCCACCGCACCCTAGTACGGCGCCTCAGCAACGTCGGAATCCAGGACAAGGCGCTGGAGTGGATCACCTCCTTCCTCGACGGGAGAACACAGAGAGTCCGCCTACCACCGTACAAGTCAGAGGCCACCGAAGTCATCTGCGGCGTCCCCCAAGGATCATCTCTGAGCCCCACCCTCTTCAACGTCTACATGAGCCCCCTCGCGGCCATCGTACGCAAACACAACCTCAGCATAATCTCCTACGCCGACGACACCCAGCTGATCCTCTCCCTGACCAACGACCCCGCCGCCGCCAGAGCCAACCTGCACGAAGGGATGAAAGAGGTAGCCGAGTGGATGACGACCAGCCGCCTGAAACTGAACTCGGACAAGACGGAGGTCCTCATCCTGGGCTCCTCTCCCTCCGCCTGGGACGACTCCTGGTGGCCTCCCGCCCTGGGCACCGCACCCAAACCGACAGACCATGCACGCAACCTGGGCTTCATCCTGGACTCCTCCCTCTCCATGACCAGGCAAGTCAACAACGTCTCCTCGGCATGCTTCAACATCCTACGCATGCTACGGAAGATCTTCTGGTGGATCCCCACCGAGACCAGGAAGACCGTCACCCAGGCCCTCGTCACCAGCCGACTGGACTACGGCAACGCCCTCTACGCCGGGACCACCGCCAAGCTCCAGAAGAGACTCCAGCGGATCCAGAACGCCTCAGCCAGACTCATCCTCGACATCCCACGAACCAGCCACATCTCCGGACATCTGCGAGACCTTCACTGGCTCCCCGTCAACAAAAGAATCACCTTCCGCCTCCTCACCCACGCACACAAAGCCCTACACGACCAAGGCCCGAGCTACCTCAACAGCCGAGTCAACTTCTACGCTCCCAAACGCCACCTCCGATCAGCCAACCACGCCCTCGCCGCCGTCCCCCGCATCCGAAGAGCGACTACAGGAGGAAGGTCCTTCTCCCACCTGGCCGCCAAGACCTGGAACTCCCTCCCGACCGACCTGCGCCTGACCCAAGACCACCTCTCCTTCAGGAAGAAGCTGAAGACCTGGCTGTTCGAGCAGTAGCGGCTCCCCCCCCCCCAGCGCCTTGAGACCCCACGGGTATGTAGCGCGCTTTATAAGTGTCACTGATTGATTGATTGATTGGTGTCTCCGCTTTACAATTTCAAGACTGAGATGTGTCTGCTTGTTAGTTGTGTATTTTTCTGTCTACTTGGCAATCCCCAGTAGAGAAGCGTGTGTACACCTGTGAGTGAGCATGGTTCTCTGTGGAGGTGAGTAAAGATACAAGAGCAAAGCTGTGTGAAGTGAGGGGAGGGGAGGTGCAGTTACGATCTACTTTTATTAGGCCCAGCACTAATTGCTTTATTAACCTTGCAGTGCTTCCTCAAATGTGCTTAAAAATGCACTGTTTGTCCACTCTTTTTTCCAAATTTTCTTGGGGGGGAACCCCCAAACCCCTGGTAGGTTGTTCAAGCTCGCTCGCTACGCTCGCTTGCCGCAGTGCAGTACGACTATAATGTTACGCCTCACCACTTTCAAATGTCACCAGCCGCCACTGGTGGAATGGCTTCACCTACAGTGGCCACCTGGTTCAAGGATATAGTATATTGTAAGGTACAATTGAATATATATGTTGAGGACCTGCTGGTCTCCTCCAGGCCGAAAGATATTTGGTGGGGAAGAGGTGTGGCGCCGTGGCTAGGGCAACTGACTCTGGAATCTTGGGAATCATGGTTCGATCCCCGGCACCAGTGGCAGATTAGCCCAGCACCACGTGACTCTGGGCAATAGCTTGCTTAATCTTCCCAATGGCCCCCAGCGCCAAGAGACCCTAACAGGTGATTGTGCGCTATACAAATGTGGATTATTATTATTATCATTTAATAATGCTATATCTTACAGAGCAACCTGATGTGTTGAAGTAAATTGCATTTTATGAATATTCGTGTGGATTGGGGTGGGGAGGCATGGGATGTACTTGTGGCATGCGGGATGGGCCTGGGCTCTCCGCTGGGTAGCTGACAAGAGTCCGTCTGAATCTGATGTACTGTAATATGTGTTATTGTTATGTGCTGTAATTTGTTATTTTATTGAATATGTCACAGTGAGCTTGTATAATGAACACAGATGCAACAAAAAACTCAATTAAAACATATATTTTTTTAAACAGTTACCTGCAATGCAGAATGTTTTAATTTATCTTACTCAGCCTTCTAAAGTTCTGCCGAGGGCCCACTGACATGCTAATGCTGATCCAATCTGAAGGTTCCAATTGAATGAAGGACGGTATTGAATAGCCACAGCAGGTAAATGCAATGTCTGGTTTTTACTACTAAAATGAATGTAAAATGTTTATTGGGCCCTCCGAATGTGTATGAGCTGTGCACAATGCTTTCTAGGGTTGATAAGAAAATGGAACAGTCTGCCTTTGCTGCTGCTCTGTGATCAATAAACTGCTTAATGCGTGCAAACGTTACATTATCAAGCAGAGAAAACAACTGAGGGCTGTATGAAGTGGGCATAAATTCCGTCCTGAGAGGTTTTTGGTGTCTGGGTGTGAATGGAAAAGGAGTGGGGCCATGAGCTTCCTGTGACTCTGTGGTTCTGTCGTCATCTCGACCTGGCCTCTTTCTCAGAACTGAGCAGAAGATTCTTATCGCTGGTGCACCTATGAAGGGACATTGCGGTGAAAACTGAGCTGAAATGTTTTTGTGTTTGGTTAATTAGAGAAACACACATCAAAAGTCAAAGTGCAGCATGTTAAGGGTACATGAAAACCACAAACACATCATGATATCAAAATTATTAATAAAGAAAATCACCATTGTCAAGCCAGCTGCCTGCAGTCCGCACCTTGCTGCCTCTGGGTCATCTGCCCTGTCGTTGTTACAATTATTGCTTGCTTTCTCTTGTGCCAGAAGAGCAATACTACCACTGCTAAGACACTGGGGGCAGATTTACAAACATGTCATGCAACGCAGCTAGACAACTTACTGCACTGTGTGTGTGACAGGGAAAGAGACTGCATGTGTCATATCTACTCCGATATGATGTCTGGCTGCCCTCTCCCTGCTCTGGTGAAATACGTGCTGCCTAGCGTCAACGCAGGCACTCTTGCGCCAGGGTACAAGGATGCCTGCATTATAGCTTGATGCACCGTGCTAAACATAATTAAGTCCCACAAATACTTCATTAGCTTATAAAACCCCACAAGGCATGCAGAGAACTCAGGTCAACCAAGCTAGGCTGTCTCATTGTTCCAAGAATTAAGAGTGGTGGCAGGTCCTTTGCCTACCTGGCCCCCAAACTTTGACCGTCAGTTTTAGAATTGACACCAATCTGTACAGCTTCAGAAAGCAATTAAAACATATCTATTTAAAATGTAGTTAGGATAGTTCCCAGCAGGGACTTCTAGCGCTGGGAAGCCTGATTCGTGTAGCCATGCACTTAACAAATGCTGTAAATAATAATAATTATTCCTGCACAAAAATACGTTTTTCCTCTTTTTATGTGCGCTGCCGAATGAAAAATTGAGGTGAAATAAATGTATTTCTCATCATTACACCTCACCTCAAAATGTGTATCAATTTGACACATTCCCAGATCTGCTAGTGACAATAAATTCTGGGAATGCGTCCAAAAACAAGGGTGTATGCATGAGAACACCCACGATCCACTGATGGAATGCCTTCTCAGGGCCAAGTAATGCAAGCAAAGATTTCTGCTGCCTTGGATTATTCCATATTTCCTTAGCCACTCAAGTTGGCTTTCGATGGCTTAGTAAATTTCACTGAAGCTCTTTTGTTGTCATGCGCCAACTTGCATGTTGCAATGGTAATGCAGGAGCTTGATAAATCTGTGTATGGATTTCAAAGTACTTCCCTATCAGTCTGTGATGCTGAAGGGATAGTGAGGGTGAAGACTAAGGGGCAGATGTATCATCCGTTTTTTTGTCGCAAACGCTGCGATTCGCAAAATAGCAGCGCTTGCGACAAAAAAAACGGGATTTGGAATGTATGATGCAAAAAGCCTCGCAATATTAAGGAATCGCAAATTTAGCGATTCCTTAATATTGCGAGGCTTTTAAGAAATGGCAAATTGCGATTTCTTATTTGAAATGTATTAAGCATTTCAGTGTTGCGATTTTTGACTAAGAATTCGTAAATTACCACCAACTTGTAGATGGTGGTAATTGGCGAATTCTTTTCAAAATGCACTTTTTTAAAATTCTAAAGGTGCCATATGACGCTCATACATGCCCTTAGGGCATGTATGTGCGCCATATGCGCACACATGTCAAATTCAGGGGTGCAGCAGGGTGTCCTTAAGACACCCTTGCACCCTTGAAATTATTCTCAATTTGCGATTAGCAAATTGCTAATCGCAAATTGAGAATAATTTCACATTCATTCCTATGGGCCTCCTGGCCCATAGAAATGAATGGGAAATTATTCCTTAATTGCGATTAGCAATTTGCTAATCGCAATTAAGGAATTTTAAGAAATCGCTAAAAAATAGCGAATTTCTACATACATACCATTTTGCACTTCTCAAATAGCGATTCCTTAAAAATCGCTATTTGAGAAATGCAAAATGGTATCTTGATACATCTGCCCCTAAGTGCTTACTCTTGAATCCTGGTTGCATGCTAGACAACTAGATACAGTTAGTGAAGAGATTATTCGCAAACATTCTAATGTTCACTCAGTGTTATAATTTTAGCAAAGAAATTGGACTGGTATTCACATTGAATTCTTTAGTAAAACTATAATGACACCACAGTTAAACATATCTTTTTTAGTTATAAAAGTAAAGTTTATTAAAACATATTGCTATTGGTATGGAAGCTCTAAAAAAAAAAATAATATAATAAAGAAGGTTTAGATACTTCTCCAGTTAATGGTTGATGTATGAAATGCCTTGAAACAGATGACTCTAGAAATATGGTTACTGGAGACCAGAGAGAATTTCACTTAACAGTAAGAGACATTGGGACAGTATACACTCTATCTAGTCTATGATATAATAAACACCATACCACCATGCTTGAAATGAAATATGCAGAGCATTCTTCCAATTTATTGTAATATGTTGAATTTCAACAGAAATGAATAAGTCTACAATTGGTATGTTAAAGGTAAAACAATGATAATAATCAGAAAGAATACATAAAAATGAATTAGTAAAGGATAATGGTATATGTGCATGAAAAATAGAGTTAATTTGTTTCCACACTGATAGGTGGGAGGACATTCAAATAAAATATGTTTAATTTCAGAAATTGATGCAGAACAGAACCACCAAGAAGATGAAGTGGCGCTATCAAATATGTGTAAAGAAACAGGAGTGATTAGAAGGTGGTTATAAATAAACAAGCATTGGCATATCAAATAGGTCTCGCCTTTGGGACCTTGTAAGTATTTAGTGATGCAGTACAAAATCCTTGGTGCAACAACATCAACTGTTGTATGGCTAAACACTTATAGAGTCCCAAAGGCGAGACATATTGGCTATGCCAATGCTTGTTGTAATTAGTAAATAGTAGACTTCGACGTAAAAAGGGGAGGGTGACACCCACCAGCTATGAATGAATTACCAAGGGACCCTCTCTCTTCCGCCCCTCTACTTGTGCAGAAGTTTCATATGACTGCGTCACGAGGGAGCACCGCGTGACACCTTGGCTGTTGTACAGCCCTGAATAAATGTTCCACTAATCTTTCCCTGGAAGCACGTGACAGATGTTCTTTGATATGCTATCTGGAGCACCGGCAGTTCCGTGGCGTGATTTCTCCGCCTTGCTGGCAAAGACGTTCAGCAGTTTATGAACGGCAGTTAAGCTGCATGGTTTCCTTTAAACAGTTAATAACACGTTTATGATTTGTAATTGTTTTGGTAATTATGTTGAGTGCCTGCAACGTCTATAGTAACGATCATTTCACAAGCAAGCATTAAAAAAAGGAATGCAGTTAGAAGTCATAACCCAGTATTAGGCAGTAATTCCTTTAAAATACTCTAACACCTAACACCTAAACTCGCCACTGAGAGGCACTGCAATCGATCACTGGAATGTCTTCCGATTAGAAAGTTGCGTTCTCATTGATAAACAGAATTTCCAGGTAAAACGCCTGCTGATTCGCGCGCTCGTTGGTGGGAATGTTCATCAGCATTTCAAAAGAAATCCAGGCTAAGAAAAAAAAAAGTGTTTCACACTTGTCAATGGTCACAGGAACCTAGCTCTTAGCACCAGCTATGGGCCCTCGGTTCTCTCTAAAGTGAACTTTCATTGGAATCCCCTCCATCCTCTCGCGTCTGTACAGGAAAGCCCGCAAAGGACCCACATATGCCAAGGGGTCTGCCTGAGGATGCTGCGGGGCTGCAAAGGCCGATGCCACGGTTTCACTAGAGGCCGCGTCTTTCAACTATTTCTGGGAGCTGCCCCCTTGAGCAGACTCCGGTTAGCTAACAATATCAGATTTGCCACCAGGGCATTAAGTGGGATGAAAAACAAGCGTTTGCAATGTAATCAGTCCGATTGCATTGCAATGCAATGCTTAAGTTTAAAACTGAGCGCAGCGCTGCTTCACGTTTCTTTATATATTTCTTAACTTCAACGCTGAGCGCAGTGTCCTTGAAGTGGGCACTGCGCTCAATGCTAAAGTTAAGAAATATATCAATAAACCAAGCTCGGTGTCCGTGAAGTGGGGCCGCCCTCAGTTACAAAGTAAAAAAAAAAAGTAAAAAAATGCGCGCACCTTGCGTGGGAGAGGGGGAGGTGAGAAAGGAGGGGGCCTGCACGATTCCCTTGCGGGAGCGAGCAGCAAGGCGCACTAATTGATAACATATGGCGCCAGCAGCTCGCTACCGCAAGTGAATCGCCAGACGTGCACGCGTTGCCTTTGGAAGCAATGCAACGCATGCACGTTTTTGCAGGGAAAGCTGTGCTGATTACTAAAGGTCTCTTTCCTAAGCCGTGCATGTGCGCTGCGAAGGCGAGACCTAAAAAAAGCGTTTGAGATGTGTTGGCAGCACAAAATGTTTTGTGAATTTTAAGCCATAATTTGTTCCACAAAGCAATATGAAAGGAGGAGTAAAGATCTGCTATCCCATTGTAATTCTAGGGTTTATTTCTTTCAATCAGCAGGGGGAGAGGTAAGGATAGTATATGTATTAGAAGCAGTAGGGGCAGTTAGCAGTAATGTTGGTATAGGTGAAATAGGAAGAGGGGAAATGGGTAACAAATAAAGTGAAAGGTATGTGGTTGAAATAGAAGCGATCAGTGACTGAAATTTTTGTTAATATAAAAGAGGGAAGTGAAAGATGGATTGAGCTTGCGAAAAAGAAATAGGGAAATGGTTATGTATCGGTTGATGAGTCCATAGTAATAATAATAGTGGCATTTGTAGAGTGCAACAGCTGCCTCCTGCAGAGGTGTCCCAGCACATAGTTGTAGATGCAGGTGAGGATCATGTCCAACAGAGGAGCTAGCCTTGACTGAAAAACCAGGTCTTCAAGATCTTCCTGAACTCGAGTTCTGATTCAATTGAGCGCATAAAAGAAGGTAAGGAGTTCCATAGCCTGGCAGTCCTCACTGTGAAGGACATGCCTCCGATTTGGGACTTAGCATAATGAGGTACACAAAGCAGGTTCTGGGAGCTGGATCTCAGTGTGCGTTTTTGTTGGTACTTTTTTTTTTTAAGACCTTTATTGAAAGCAAAGCCATTGACAACACCAATTCTTTAACAGTTTCACATCACACTGGTTCACACAACACAAGGAGCTTATGATCAATAATCAAGAAATACTGTACACAGCCAGAGTGCCGGCATCCCGGAGGCCCGGCGGCGTGATGTAGGAACGCTATCTCAGTGCAATCAAGAGAGATGCCCTCCATGTGCAGCAAGTAGAACAGTGTGTCAACTGGCCATCCCAGAACGCAATCGCGGCAGTAAGGTCTTATGTCGAAATAAAGTCAAAGGAAACTACCCCAACTACCATCCCAGCTCCCCCCCTCCCCCTGAGTGTGATTGTGGAACTACTACCTTCATTTAATCGTGAGTAAACCATGGTGTGCCTGCCGCGTGTCCCAAGTCATCCCCCGGTAAGTGTATTTGTTCCCCCCAGTGTCAATCCCCACACGCCTCCATATGTCCTGTACTTCAGTGTAGCCCTCCCCCGCCACTCCACCCGATCCACATCTCGCTTCTCTGGGAGAGAATCTCATGCGTCCAAACCACTATTCCAACACCTGGTCTTGGAGATCAACTACTTCGGAGGTGTCAGAGCCGCCGTCCTCCCCCTTTTGCAGGTGTTCCTTGTAAAGGTCCCAGAAATTCTTTGGCCTGCTCCTGGGCGGTAGCAATTCGCTGTATAGTTCTGTTTGAGTGCAGCAGTATTGTAGGTCCCTTAGCCATCTTGTTTTGGCAGGGAGGGGCCCACGCATCCAACAGGCAGCGACCACTCTCCTGGCCAACAGCAGAGCCATATCAACCAGCCGGCTCAGGGAAGGGGCTAGCGGCTTAGAATAACCAAGGAGCGCAAGTGCCGGAGTACGCGGCAGCGACTCCCCCAAAATCTGGTCAAGCTCCGCAAACACCTCCCCCCAGAAAGCTTGCACACCGGGGCAGAGCCACGCCATATGAAAGAAATCAGCCACCAATGTTCGGCAGCGCTCACACTCCGCAGAGGGGCGAAGGCCATATCGGTGTAACCGTTCGGGGGTGTAGTACACCCGCTGGAGGAATTTGAAATGCACGAGCCTGTGCCTACCGTTCAGGGAGATTTTGCGCGCGCTGGAACAGCAATATCGCCACATGACGTCATCTATAGGGGTTTGCAGATCGTCCTGCCAGGCTGCTCTAGCTTTAGAGGGTTGTAAGCGCTGATGCGTCACCCCCAACCAGTTGACTTGTGAGAATAATTTTGCGGGTGATTTGGATTTAATGATATGAGTCAGTTCAGGGATCTCCTCAGGCTCCTCCATGGAAGAGCCCAGGACCCCCCGGAACGCAGAGCGGAGCCTGTGAAACTGGAATTTCTGCAGTAATGAGGGGCCCGACTCTGTGGGAGTGAGCTGATCCCAGGTCCTCAGAGTACCGTCGGAGAACAAATACTCCATTTTCACAATGCCGAGAGCACGCAAGGCCTCAACCACTCCCCTCTCGCCCAAGGGGTCCAGCCAGAGAGCCCATTCAATGGGCATCAATGGGGAGTACAGGAGAGCACAGCCGCGAGTTCGCACCAGGGCATGCCATGCGTGGTTGGTCGCCTTAAGAGAGTCCATCCTTCCAATTGAACGATCCGCCGGGAGGCAGATCGTGGCGGTCAGGGGGAGCGGGTCTGCAAACAGCCTTTCCAGAATGAGGTGCGGCGTGCGTGCGTCACCGTGTATCCAGGAGTGAAGATGAGAAGCTTGCGCAACTCGATAGTAGCGCTCCAGATCCGGAGCCCCCAAACCCCCCATCTCGCAGGGGAGAGTCAAAGTCGCCCACCGTATTCGTGGTTGCTTGTCGCCCCAGGCCAGTCGGATCATGACTTGCGTGAGCTGTCTAAAAAACGACTTCGACAGAACCACTGGTATGTTAGGGAAAAGGAACAGGAACCGGGGTAGCACTATCATCTTCATGATAGCGATCCTGCCCAGGAGGGATAGCGGGAGTCTAATCCAGGTGTCGACATTGTCTACCAATTTATTGAATGCTACGCCGTAGTTATCCCGAACCAGGACCTCGGGATCAGTGTGCAGGCGAATGCCCAAGTACCGGACCGAGTCGGTGGTCCACTGCAGTGGATACTCCACGTCAAAGGGTTGTGTAACCGGGGTGAGAGGGAAAGCGATGGACTTGTCCCAATTCACCCTCAGACCCGAGAGTGATCCAAAGCGTACCACCTCCCTGAGTACCGCGGACAGATTAGACTCCGGGTCCCGGACGCACAGCAAGGTGTCATCAGCGTACGTCGAGATCCCTATTTTGTAGGTGGGAAAACCTATACCCTCCAGACTGTGGTACTCCCGTATGGCACAAGCAAGAGGTTCTGCCACCAGGGCATAGAGCAACGGCGACAGAGGGCAGCCCTGTTGAGTCCCCCTGCCAATGTAGATCGGCTCCGACACTCTGTCTCCCAACCGCAGTCTGGCCGATGGTCGATAGTACAGCGCCCCGATTCTCTGCAGAAACGGTTCGCCCAAACCCAGCTTCCGTAGTACTTTGATCATGAAAGGCCACTCAACAGAGTCGAACGCCTTTTCCATGTCCAGGAATATTGCCAGCGCGCGGTTCTCTTGCTTGACATGTTGCATCGTGCCCAGCACCGTGCGTATGTTGTAGGTTAAATTTCTACATGGGACAAAACCAGACTGTTCCGGAGCGACCAGCTCTGGCACCAACAGAGCCAGTCGGTTAGCGAGGACTTTGGCATAAATCTTTGCGTCCACGTTCAGCAGACTAAGTGGCCTGTACGAACTGCAAAGATCCGGAGGTTTCCCTGGCTTTGGTATAGTGACCAGCAACGCCTCGCGCATGGTGAGTGGCATCTCACCATCCTCGCAAATAGAGTCAAAGAGGGCGACCAAATGCGGGAGCAAAATATCTTTGAAGGCTTTATAAAAGCCAACCGTAAGTCCATCGGAACCCGGCGCACTCCCTGATTTCATACTAGTAAGGGCCTCCAGGATTTCGTCCTCATGGAAGGGGGCCATCAAAAACTCCCTATCCGAATTCTTGAGGAATGGCATGGCAATGTGGTACAAGTAATCGTCCATTTCGCTCTCCACACCCTGCGTCTTGGACTGGTAGAGTTCAGTATAGTAGCGTCTAAAGGTCCCTAGTATCTGTTCCTCCTCCACGACCTTATCACCCTCCGGGGTCCTCAGCTCATCAATAACCAGAGGCCTCCGCGAGCTCCGAACCATGCGAGCCAACAGGGCGCCCGGCCTATCCCCCTCGCCATACACTCGGGCCGTGGCGTATTTGCCCATATAGAGAATTTCTCTATCCGCCAGAGTCTGATACTCCGAGATCAGCTGGGCGAGCGCCGGGCCATCGTCTGTGCTAGGAGCCGATAGTTGTCGATTCTCTAGTTCCGCTAGCTTAGTTTCTAAAGCGGTAAGTTCCCGCCTAATGGAGGGTAGCACACTGGAATGCTTGGACATAGCCATTCCCCTAATGAACACCTTGAAAGCCTCCCAGACCGTGAAGAAGTCTTCAACCGAGTCTAGATTAGTTGCGAAATATTGTTCTATGTCTTCGCCAGTTCACCTCGAAAGGCGTCATCCAGCAGAGCGAAAGGAGGGAACCTCCAGGTGAAGGCCGGTATCCCCTTCCTGGCAGTGGAAAGGTGTATCAGAATGGGGGAGTGGTCCGAGAGCGTGCGCGGGAGAACCTCACACGCGCTGATACCACTAAGGACCGAAGGAGACGCTAACCAGTAATCTATCCTAGTATGCACGTTGTGAAAGGCCGAGTAGTGTGTAAAGCCGCCCTTCGTGGGGTGTTTGTCCCTCCAGACATCCACTAAGTCCAATTTAGTCAACTCGGCACTCATATAGGTGGCAGAAGCTACCGGTCGCCGAGTGGGGCCCGCGGAGCGGTCCCTGGCGGGGTCGAACACAAAATTAAAATCTCCCCCCCACAACATCCCAGGCTGAGCATGAGACCTACAGTGGGCAGACAGAGTCACATAGAATTCAGGGTGATCATAATTGGGGCCATAAACATTAACTACCAGTATGTCAAGCCCCTTACCCACACATCTAGCTAGGACATATCTACCCTCCGTGTCCGCATGTACCGGGATCAATTTCAATTGTGAAGAGGGATTGGCCCAGGTTAACACCCCTCGGGCATGCGTCGTGAAGCCTGCTGCCACTATATTCCCACCAACCCTCTGGATTGCAACATCCTACTGTTGATAGGCAAGTGTGTTTCTTGCAGCAGGGCCAAATCGACATGGTGTCTGTGTAGGTAGCTGAGGACCTTCCTCAACTTTCGAAAGTCGTTCAGGCCCCGAACATTCCAGGTTATCAATTTCAGCGTGTGTGGGGCACGTGTGGGAACAGTCATCGCAGCATGAGACATTGCAATGACCTATGAACCCTGTTGGCATCAGGGATGGAAACAACACAGCAGTATACGTTTCCCGATTGTAGCCAGCCGGCACTTCCACACAGTTACAGGTCCACAAAGCGGTACACTCACATCAAGCACGGACCCCTCAAACACCCCAAGGCAACTCAACGCCTCATGTAACAAACCCCAGTTCACCAACCCCCCCAGCACAAGTCCGCCCCCCACCCACAGCAGACCCACCCCAACCTGGTCTGACAGCAGAATTCCCCCCACCCCACACCCCAACAGACCCACCCCAACTAGGGTCATAAACCAAAACAGTGTGCTTAACGCGCAGGGCAGCAGGGAGCCAAGTGACATTGTCTCCACCCACATCTCAGATCGCTCGTGCGGCCCTCCACCCGTTCCCGCCGCGCACAGCACCCTAGGATGACGCAGCTGTCATAACCATGAAGAGTGTCCATAACTCGCCTCTCCACCCCCGACCCCCCACATAGTGTCCAGGTCAAGGTTCAATGCCTCAAGGGGCCAATAACAAGGTCCCCGCACCAGGCTCCAGCGCTCGCCCAGAGCAGAAGAAGCATTAGTCTCCGTCATGGTGGACCCTCCCCGCCCACCCCCCAGCAATACCACTTATCTGTGCATTCAGCAACGGTCCAATAGGTTCTCGAGCGTCCCAGTACTCCTACAGGAAGAAGAAACAGCGCGTCTGTGTCCCAGAGTACCCTCCTCGGTGACGCAGGATGGAAGCTGTCGGCGGCAGTGTTCAGTCTTGTTCATCCAGACGGCCGTCGGTCCCGTCGTCCTCAGGCGTTTTTCCAGAGTCAGTTTTCTGTTCCTTCGCCCACATCTTCATCGCCTGCTGAAGTGCCTTGGGGTCTGTGAAAATGTGAGAGTGACCTCCCTTATTGACGCGAAGCTTGGCTGGGTACAGTAATGCGTAGTCCAGGCCCATCTCTCGGAGCCGCTTCTTGTGGGGGATGAACTGTTTCCGTTCCTCTTGGACCTTTGCAGTAAAGTCCGGATAAAGCGAGATGGCGGACCCCTCGTACTGCAGGTGTTGTTTGGCTCTCGCCAAGCGGAGCGCAGTGTCCCTATCCCTGTAGTTGAGGAGTTTCGCTATGATAGGGCGTCGCGGCGCACCCGGCTGCGGCCGCAGGGCCAACGACCTGTGGGCTCTCTCAACCGTAAACATCGCCGAGAACACTCTGTCCCCCAGCAGTTTCGTGAGGAGATCTTCAACAAAGCGATCCATGGGACCAGTGGATGTGCTCTCCGGAAGGCCTGTGATGCGCAGATTGCAGCGTCGCGAGCGCGCTTCCAAATCTTCCGTCTTATCACTCAGGACCTGCATCATTCTTTCCATTTTCTTCTGTGCTGTGTCCAGGTCCGTTTGGGCCTCCTCGACCTCAGTCATCCGTCTTTCCGCCATGTCGTGCCTCTCCGCATGCTTATCTAGCCGTTCCGCCATCCGGTCCATCCTATACGACATGGCGTCAATCTTGGACCCCAGGGCCGAGATGCTGGACTGTATCCCTTGTTCCATGGACAACAACATGGATTTTATGTCCAAATCGCCGCCCTGAGCCACCTCCGTATGCGTCGTGGGGGCCTCCTCCGTGGCCGGGCTCTGTTGAAGCAGCCGTTTTTGGGAGAAGGGCAGCTTGCTCTGTGTCCTGTCCCCCTTGCCCATCGTCTTTCTGCGATCGTCCGCTGTGCGCCGCAGAGCGTGGGGGCCCTCGAGGTGATATATGGAGCGACGAGGTGAGGGGTCTCAACCCGGGCACTTGGCCCCCGAAGCCCCAAGCCGGGGGGGGAGGTCCGCACGCAGAAGGATCACCAGGTCCACGTCTCTCTCGTCCCTCGTCGCGGTCCCTCTCTATCCTCTAAGTGACGCTATCTTGTCCGTGACCCCCGCACTCACGTGTAGTGTCCCGATGACCCCGGCCCCCGGGTGGTCCAGCAGAAGAGCAGGGGGGGGGGAGGCTCCAGCGCTGCCCTGCCGGCCAGGAGTTCTGTGCACGTGTTATTGCGGGAGGTCCCTCACCACTCGGGCGTGCCGGTCCAGCAATTTCCGAGGGGTCCCAGAGCTACCCAGAGTAGCGCATATGGCGCCAGAAGTTGGCGTTACGGGGTCCAGGGGGCCGGTCACCTCACCCCTCGGGTCCTTGTCCACTATTCTCCCCAGCGCGGCCTCCAATGCACTCCCAGGCCGTGGGTGCCGCACTCACACTCCTCCGTCATCCCCAATGGGGGGGAGGGGGGCCTCGCGCCTCCTCGTCTCCCCGAGTTCGTCAGCGGCCAGGAGGCAGTCACTGGGGGTCTCGCGTGGTTGGCCCCGCCGCCGGACCAGAGGCAAAGGGCAGCGGACCATCCGAAATGTTCTCCACGGGTGTGCGAGGGGGAGGGGCGCCGGACCGGCAGCAGGCGCAGTCCGCGGCCGCATGCCGTGCGACGCCAGGCGGATGGTGAGCACACTCGAGTCCGCTGCTTGCGGCCTTGACCCTCAGCAATGCGGGCTCCGTCCCGCCCGGCCGCGCTCCTCGGTCCCCAGCGCCGCCGGGGCTACCGCTGGATTCCCGCTGATTAGGGGGTCGGCAGGAGCCTGGATCTGGCGAGATTAGGCTGCAAGAGAAGGATTGTGAAGGATATTTAGGGCAGTGTACGGCGGAGCTGTGGAACTAGGCAGCCATTTCGCTTGCCGGCTAGCTCCGCCCCCGTTTTTGTTGGTACTTACCGGGGGAGGGTAAACACCCATTATTCCGCAACTTTCTTTCCGCATACCATCACTCCGCATTATTTCATTACGAAAGTACCATGACTTCGCAATGCCATTATAACACATGGCATTACATGTTATATGCTTTTACCACACATACATTTACAACGAAATTCGTTGTAAATGCACAAATGGTAAAAGCATGTTTTTTAAAAATGTTTGGATAAGGTAAGTATGGGTATAGGGGTATATGTTTTGGGGTACTGAGGTATACGTTTTGGGGTGTTTGGGTATTTTAAGGGTTCAGATATAGTTTTGGGTTATGGGGTACAGGGGTATTTTAAGGGTTCAGGGCTAGGTTTGGGTTTTGGGGTACAGGGGTATTTTTAGGGTTCAGGGCTAGGTTTGGGTTTTGGGGTACAGGGGTATTTTAAGGGTTCAGGGCTAGGTTTGGGTTTTGGGGTACGGGGGTATTTTAGGGTTTAGGGGTAGGTTTGGGTTTTGGGGTACAGGGGTATTTTTAGGGTTCAGGGCTAGGTTTGGGTTTTGGGGCACAGGGATATTTTTAGGGTTCAGGGATAGGTTTGGGTTTTGGGGTATAGGGTATATTTATAGGGTTAAGATGGGTTAGTGTTTGGGGCGTGGCCAACACCATGGCGTGCTAGGACGCGCGGCTCCGGAGCTCCCGGCGAGCCGCCTAGATATCCGTCTAAAAACTGACCAAATAGCCACCAAATTGCAAGAGGCTGGTCGTTGGATGCCCTGTGCCTGCAGAGGTGGAGTAATCGTGCAGAATTTCTGCCCACCGCACTTTATATGCGGCTTCTTCCGACAAAGTACTGAGCGCCGAGCGGGAACCAAGATGGCGCCACCCTCTTCAACGTCTACATGAGCCCCCTCGCGGCCATCGCACGCCAGCACAACCTCAACATAATCTCCTACGCTGACGACACCCAGCTGATCCTCTCCCTGACCAACGACCCCGCCGCCGCCAGGGCCAACCTGCACGAAGGGATGAAAGAGGTAGCCGAGTGGATGACGACCAGCCGCCTGAAACTGAACTCGGACAAGACGGAGGTCCTCATCCTGGGCTCCTCACCCTCCGCCTGGGACAACTCCTGGTGGCCTCCCGCCCTGGGCACCGCACCCAAACCGACAGACCATGCACGCAACCTGGGCTTCATCCTGGACTCCTCCCTCTCCATGACCAGGCAAGTCAACAACGTCTCATCGGCATGCTTCAACATCCTCCGCATGCTACGAAAGATCTTCTGGTGGATCCCCACCGAGACCAGGAAGACCGTCACCCAGGCCCTCGTCACCAGCCGACTGGACTACGGCAACGCCCTCTACGCCGGTACCACCGCCAAGCTCCAGAAGAGACTCCAGCGGATCCAGAACGCCTCAGCCAGACTCATCCTCGACATCCCACGATCCAGCCACATCTCCGGACATCTGAGAGACCTTCACTGGCTCCCCGTCAACAAAAGAATCACCTTCCGCCTCCTCACCCACGCACACAAAGCCCTACACGACCAAGGCCCGAGCTACCTCAACAGCCGAGTCAACTTCTACGCTCCCAAACGCCACCTCCGATCAGCCAACCACGCCCTCGCCGACGTCCCCCGCATCCGAAGAGCGACTACAGGAGGAAGGTCCTTCTCCTACCTGGCCGCCAAGACCTGAAACTCCCTCCCTCCCGACCTGCGCCTGTCCCAAGACCACCTCTCCTTCAGGAAGAAGCTGAAGACCTGGCTGTTCGAGCAGTAGCGGCACCCCCCCCCCCCCCCAGCGCCTTGAGACCCCACGGGTATGTAGTGCGCTCTATAAATGTCTGTGATTGATTGAGCTATCGGCTGAAACACCGAGCCAGCGGAGGTTTACCCCAGAGGGGGAGGAAGGGCTGCGACACCAGGACACCGGCCGCTGGACCCGGACGCCCTCGATATGGGAGTTGGAGGCTCTGCAGAGGATGCGCCCTCCTCCCTCCCCCCCCGGCTGCGACCGCGATCTGCACAGGCTGCCGAGGGGTCATTGGTGACTCGCTGAAGGACGCACGAGGTGAGGACTGGAGATACCGGGGGTCGGAGGGACCGGAGACCTAAAGTGGATTGAGGAACCCCCCGGGCAGCCGCTGATTAGCTGTTTGAACCCATAAACTGTACCCTGAAGGCGACGTGGGCCGTAAACCGGGCCCGGAGGGGATCCTACTCGAGCCTGCTGCCCCGTTGTGACAGCGAGGCTCGGACCCCGGTCCGCCCCACATAACCAATTACCAGGGGAGCGTCTGGAGGGCCGGGGCCTGAGGACCTGCTGCTCGTTGCCCGACAGTCGGGGGCCCTTCATCTGGGGGCGACTGGCGGGGAGAGGGCCTGGGGAAGCCTCCCTGATAACCCCGGCCAGGGAACTGATCGTCACGGACGGAGAAGCGGGGCAGATCGAGACCCGCGAGACCCACGAGGCGTGGCCATAGGTCCTTGGCTCACCTACGAAGACCCAAACCGTCCTCGAGGCCCATAAGTACCCGGGAGGTAGGAGGATACCCGGCTGCGCAGTGGATCCCGCGCAATACTCCTCCAAACCATGGGGAGGAAAGATATCCCGCCTAAAGGGCCCAAACAGGGATCGATGGACAACTTTGCGGCGCCACGGCAGGTGGTGGAGGGCCTTCCCGCCGCATCGGGCCCGCGCTCGGACACCGACTTGCTCATGGGGGCCATCCAGGCCTCGCGAGCTGATATCCAGGAGTCCCGAGCTGCCCTGGAGGTTAAGATAGGCGAGGTGGGCTCTGAAGTGACACTCCTGAGACAGGATTTCCGAAACTTGTCAGACAGGGTCACCTCTGCGGACGGATATGGCGGAACTCAAGGCATCCCATCGCCAACTTCTCTGGAAGGTGGATGACGCCGAAAACAGGGTACGTCGCAACAACCTCCGCTTTGTCGGATTTAGAGAAGGGATCGAGAAAGCGGATATGGTGTCCTTCCTCAATACATGGCTAATGGAAACCTTTCCAGCAGTACAATTTTCACCCTGCTTCATTAACGAGAGGGCGCATAGGGCCCTTCTTGCTAAACCTCCAGAGGGGGCGAGACAGCGACCGGTCATAGCGCGCTTCTTGAACTTTGCTGATAGAGACTTGATTCTGAGAGAGGCGAGGAAGCTAGGAGAGATCCGATTAGAAAACTCGCACATCATGATATTCCCAGACTATAGTAAGGAGGTCCAGAAGCAGAGACGCTCGTTTGATGCGGTCAAGGCCAAACTAAGAGACTTAAAACTCGAGTACATGCGCATTTTTCCTGCAAAACTTAAAGTACTCTACAAGGAACAGTCACTCTTCTTTACACATCCAGAGGATGCCTGGCAATGGCTAGAGGAGCGCCCGATCCTCACCAGCAGAGAGACAGCCACACAGGACGTGCTGGACAGATCCTTGCGAAGCGCATCTCACTGGGAAATACCGAAGGCCCAGAGGCTGAAATCCAGGAGGTCCAGGAGGCAAACCCCAGCGACACCCTACAGAGGACGAGGCACTGGCACTACACGGAAAGGGCGTTCAGCCTCCCCGAAGGGTGCGGCCGGGTCGGGGTCGAGATTTGCCGCGCTGAGATCCAATGCTCGCTCGGAGGGTGAGGACGAAGAAGGTCTTGATAGCCGTACATCCGGAGGCGAAGAAGAGGAGGAAGAGAGACAATCTGATCACCCTCTGGTGCATGAGATCCGAGAGTTGGAGCAGGACTTGTCGGGACAACATAGTGCGCCTGAAGCAGAGTCTCAGAACTCTAAATCTTAATTGATGGGGCTTTGGGACACGGACCATGCAACACGAAGCTGGGAGAATAGCAGACCGACTTATCCTCTGAAAAATGGGGCTTTTGGAGAATGGAAGTGGCGGCCCGTCCTGGGAAGCACGCAAGTTGGCACTCCCCTCTGTTTTCCACGTTTTATTGTTTCTTAGTGGTTTGAAGGGAGGGAGCGGTGGGTGGGCGACAGGCCTACTCTTACGGAAAGTTATGTCCTGTTTCAGGATAAGACTGGAAGGGGAGGGAGGTGGGGAGCGGGGTGGGAGAGGAGGTTCTCAAGTTTGTTTAGACAGGGGGAGGGATGGGGAAAGTTGGGGGGGGGAACACTGATGTGAAAATGCAGCAACGTGCACTGAGCCTCCAAGTCACCTACACATGCCAGAGTCTACTCGCACACAATCATTACATTTCCCAATGGCAAGTACCGTAGTCACCCCACAGGATGGCGATAGGAGACTAGCCATCCTGACTTGGAATGTCAACGGCCTAGGCTCTAAGATCAATAGGGGCCTAGTGAACGCCTACATTAAAAGGGTGGACCCGGACATCACTTTATTGGAGGAAACACACCTTAAGGGTACTCAATGTGCCTTCATCGCCAGAGGCAGATACAGAGTCCTGGCCCACGCGGGGTATACATCTGACTCCAGAGGGGTAGCAGTCATTGTTAAAAAGTCCTCACCATTCTGCATCACCCGCACATGGGCTGACCCACAGGGGACATACGCTGGAGTACAGGGTACCTGGAATAGACGCACTTACATGCTGATCTTGGTGTACGCTCCACCCAAACTGCAGGCTCGTACGCTCACAGCTCTTGCGAACATACTTCTGGATACAGCAGACACTATACAAGTAGTGGGAGGCGATTTCAATGATGTTATGGATATAGGGCTTGATAGATCTGGGGACACAGCGAGAGCGGACCACCGGACCCCACTATCCACTCAGATGTCCACTATAGGGCTTACTGATATTTGGCGGTGGCTACACCCATCGCAGCGAACCTACTCCTACTACTCTAGGGCGCATAGGGTGTTCTCGCGACTCGATTAAATTTTCAGGTCCCGCCAGTATCTGAGGGTAGAAGATACAGCAGAATATAAGGCCAGGGGTATATCAGATCATTCGCCATTGTATGTGAGGGTGGGACACGACCGGGGTAAGGGCACAGGTACCTGGCGCTTAGCGGCCTGGGATCTCCGTAATGCAACTATACTGAGAGGCATACGGGCAGACATCAAGGTGTATATTGCAGAAAATGAGGGTACAGTAGACTAGAGGGTCACCCTTTGGGAAGCCCTAAAGCCAGTACTGCGAGACAGGATAAAGTCCAGACTGGGGGAGGAAAGGAGGAAACTCCAGGCCGAGGTGGCTGCACTAGAACGGGAAGTCCTGAGACGGGAGAGAGATTATTTGACCCAAAAAAACAGCGAGACTCTCAGACGGCTACTGGATGCCCAGAAACAATATAGGGAGCTGGCAACTGATGAGGCAAAGACCCAGTCCCTTGCTACCTTACACCGGCTATATGATGTAGGAGACAAGTCACGAAAACTCTTAGCGTGGCTCAGTAAAAAAGAGCGGGCTGACAGGTGGATAGACAGTATAGGCACCGTAGATGGGACCACTGTTAACACTGACACTGAGATTGCAGAAACGTTTGCTACCTACTATGAATCGTTCTATGCCGCTCGAGATCTTGCAACTTACGAGGAAAGTTTACAATATTTGGACACTACGGCCCTGCTGGTCCTGCCCCCTGAGACCTTGGAGGCCCTAGAGGCGGTCATAACGTCTGAGGACATCACGGACACCATCGCCAGGCTAAGACCGGGCAAAACCCCAGGCCCGAATGGTTTCCCAGCAGAACTTTTTAAGCGGGCGGCAGACCTCTTAACCCGCCATCTCACGGGTCTCTTTACTGAAGCCTTCAGGGAAGGAGAGCTCCCGCCGGATCTTGCCATGGCCACGATCATCCCGATTTATAAGGAAGGCAAACCCCGAGGGAGCTGTGCCTCTTACCGGCCCATCTCCCTACTAAATACTGAAGTGAAACTGCTGGCCACCATCTTAGCGGCCCGCTTGAGGACAGTTATTACAGGCCTAGTCCATTTAGACCAATCAGGCTTCCTACCAGACAGAGCAACTAAACTGAACCTTAGAAGGACGCATAATTGGCTACAGGAAGTGAAGGGTTGGACGGATCCGCATTGGTTCCTTTCCCTAGATGCCGAAAAGGCGTTTAACGCGGTACACTGGCCCTTCCTGTTCGCAGTGCTCCGCAAGTTTGGCTTCGGGCCAAATTTTATCAAGTGGGTACAGCTCCTCTACACTGCCCCGAGGGCCAGGGTGAAGGTGAGCGGGGAACTATCGCGCGAGTTCCAAATTCAGAGAGGCACTCGAAAGGCCTGTCCCCCCTCCTCTTTACACTCACCATAGAGGTGCTCGCAGCCCGGATCCGGCAAAATAAGGACATCCATGGCTTCATGAGCACTGATTCAGACCCATCATCAGAAAAGATATCTCTATACGCAGACGATGTATTGATCTACATAACTAGACCAGAGACCACCGTCCCTGAGCTCTTTCGGGAACTAGTGCAGTACGGCGGGAAGGCAGGGCACCAAATTAATTGGCACAAATCTATTCTCTACGACCCGGGGGGACGAAATCGGTGGGGGACGCTACCGGACGAACTATTGACAACCGTTGAAGGCTTCCAGTACCTCGGGGTATATGTAACCACTAGTACCACCCTCTCGTTCCATAGAAATGTGGAACGGATTATAACGGAGGCAGTGGCGAACCTGGACCGATGGTGACAGCTCCCTTTGACACTCCTAGGTAGAGCAGCCATGTACAAAATGATCACTCTACCGAAATTTCTTTATGCCCTACAATACGAATATTACCCGATACCTGTGGCGGTCTTCCACAGCATCCATGCAGATCTGAGGTCCTTCCTGTGGTTGGGCAAACACGCCAGGGTGGCCCTGTCCACGCTCCAGAGGCACCAGTATAGTGGAGGGATCTCGCTCCCTAATCTAGAGGCCTACTATTGGGCAGAACATCTAACACCAATTAACGATTGGTTACACACCCCAGCGGAACACCCGACCTACGCCCTGGAGCGTATAAAACTGTCATCGAAAAACCTACTGAGTTACCTACATGGAGGCCCCAGGAGGGTGCCCCTTCTCCCAGCTACGTCTATCACACTTGGTGCGTGGACAAGGGCCACCAGACATATGGGATGGGATAAGAGACCAACGAGACAGACCCCGCTGTGGACTGTCAATGGCTGATGGAACTTAAACTGCAAGGCTTCCAAAGGTGGGACGATATAGGCATCTCGACCATAGGAGATGTGGTAGCCAAAGGGGAACTAAAATCCTTTCAGGTTCTTAAATCGGAGTTTGGGCTGCATAGTACACAACAGTTCAAGTATATCCAACTACGACACGCCTGGAAAGCCCAAAACATCACACTCACGGACATCCCAGAATATGCACCACTAGAGGGTAGGCTCCGTCAAGAACAAATTCCGGGGAAGGCGGTCTCCCCGACATACAAAACTTTGACTAACCATATGCTGGAGGATCTGGCAAAACTCAGGGCCATGTGGGAAGCTGAGGTGGGAGGGATGGAAGACCTGGACTGGGAAACGGTGCTAATGCATCCCCGGGAGGTGGCAATCAAGTCAAGACTACGACTCATTCAATTCAATGTACTGCATAGAACCTACTACGATAGACAGCGCCTCTGCAGGATGGGGAAGATAGAGGACACGCGATGCCTTAGATGTCACCAGGAAGTGGGGGATTTTTACCATACCATATGGACATGCGACACAATACAAACATACTGGGCACAGGTATTTAAAGAATTAGAGGAAGTCCTTGAGGCTTCGATCACGCTGGATCCCAAGCTGGCATTGCTGGGCATGACTAACGAAGTGGACCTGGCGCGCCCACTTCTCATATTCCTGGTACTTGCGCTGGTTGTTGCGAAAAGGGATATTGCAAAGCACTGGGGAGCGCTGGAACCGCCAGATCTGGAGGAGTGGAGGAGAGGGTTAGATCTATACATGGCAGCTGAAAGGGTCACCTATAAGGCTAGGGGGTGTCCCCAAAAATTTTGCAGAGTCTGGTCCAAGTGCCAACACTACCATGGGTTGGATGGGGGGCTGTGAGGGGGGGCTTCATGGGGGGAGGAGCGTGGGTCGAGACACTAGGATAAACGAGACATTCGGACAAATGGTACGGTGATACACACTGAACTCGAGGAGCGCCGTAATACACCTGAGGCGTAGGGCTCAAAACTGTGCAAGATTAAGCTGACATTAGGGAGGGGGGGGGGGGGTATTAGAAGTGCAATTGCTACTGATTTTCGTATATGCACCGTTGAAGATACGAAACGGGTGTTTACAGTTTAATGGGGGGGTGGAAAAGGTTCAGCGACAAAACTAAGAAAAAGCAGGTTCCCGGAATGCCTATTTCATGCTTGCATCTGTGTATGAGTCTGCACTTACAGTGATCCTATGATACTTGCCGCCCAACCTCCGGGGTGTGGGCTAAATGGCCGTGTATCCTTCTATTGACGGTGAGATGTACTAATAGTAATGAATAATTGGAAAACCAGATTGATATTTAATGGCTTCCTGTGAATCTGCAATAAAAATACTTAAAAAAAAAAAAAGATGGGTTAGTGTTTAAGGGCGTTGGGGTATTTTAAGGAGTACGGGTTGGTTATGATTATGGGTGCAGGGGTATTTAAAGGGAGCAGGGTGGGATTAGTTTTTAGGGTGTAAAGGGTAATAAAATAAAATAATCAGTAAAAATAACATAAATAATGCAATTTAAAAGAATAAATGTTTTAATTAGATTTAAAAAATTTGTGTATATATATATATATATATATATATATACTAATATAATAAAGAGAGAGCCCAAACCTTTGAGGCGGGTAATCTCAGGAACCACAGCACCAATCACAACACCCAATACAGCGTTGGAAAGGGCAGTTGCAGCAGAAGGACATAGGCTATGCAGATGCCCTCCATATACATTTAAAAGGTAAAAGAACCGTGCCAGCAAAGTAGTCCCTTGTGGGCGTGTATGCGTTGTGCTGTGAGCGTGTGCTGGGGGCGTGACAAACGCTGGGGGCGTGTGGTACGTTCCGCCCTTCATGCCATGTCTCATATCGTGTGCTGTAGGCGTGTGCTGGGGGCGTGGACGTGTGCGGGGCGCGGGATTATGGAAAAAAAAGCGAGCGTTGTGCCCAATATTTCATTGTTTTTTCTTCCCAGGTTCTGTACATTCCAGTTCCGGGTGTCCACCCTGCTCCCTTTAAATACCCCTGCACATCATAATCATAACCCACCCTTACTCCTTAAAATACCCCAACGCCCTTAAACACTAACCCATCTTAACCCTATAAATATACCCTGTACCTCAAAACCCACACCTACCCATGAACCCTAGAAATACCCCTGTACCACAAAACCCAAACCTAGCCCAGAACCCTAAAAATACCCCTGTACCCCAAATCCCAAACTTACCCCTGAACCCTAAAATACCCCTGTACCCCAAAACCCAAGCCTAGCCCTGAACCCTTAAAATACCCCTGTGCCCCAAAACCCAAACCTACCCCTGAACCCTAAAAATACCCCTGTACCCCAAAACCCAAACCTGGCCCTGAACCATAAAAATAACCCTGTTCCCTAAAACCCAAACCTACCCCTGAACCCTAAAATACCCCTGTACCCCAAAACCCAAACCTAGCCCTGAACCCTAAAAATACCCCTGTACCCCAAAACCCAAACCTAGCCCTGAACCCTTAAAATACCCCTGTACCCCAAAACCCGAACCTACCCCTGAACCCTAAAAATACCCCTATACCCCAAAACCCAAACCTAGCCCTGAACCCTAAAAATTCCCCTGTACCCCAAAACTCATACCTATCCCTAAACCCTAAAACTACCCATGTACCCCATAACCTAAAACTATATCTGAACCCTTAAAATACTCAAACACCCCAAAACATATACCCCTATACCCATACTTACCTTATCCAAACATTAAAAAAAAACATGCTTTTACCATTCATGCATTTACAACGAATTTCGTTGTAAATGTATGCGTGGTAAAAGCATATAAAATGTAATGCCATGCGTTATAATGGCATTGCGGAGTCATGGTACTTTCGTAATGAAAGTATGCAGAGTGATGGTATGCGGAAAGAAAGTTGCGGAATAATGGGCGTTTACCCTCCCCCGGTAAGTACATTGGTGGCATGGCGGCCCACATCTCCAGCAACATACTCATATTTTTACACCACCGATTTGAAAAATGCACAGGTCTCTCTCATTGATGGCCAGCACCGACATACACTTTTAGACACACCTCCCGCCACAAGTTCTAGAATTGCGAACTTTAGAGCTGGGGAGCTACGTTCGAATCTCGGAATCAGCTCAACATCCTGTGATTCCAGGCAAATCACTTTGTCTCCCCGTGCCTACCACAAATGAATGTGTTCTTCTGTAATGTAAATTGTGCTCATGCCATGTTGTCGAGTTCGCGCTATATAATATTGCAAGGAAACATAAAGTAGGGAAACTTTAGTTCACACACTACTGAACGAGCACTCTTAAGTGCGTCAGCAATGCACTGTGAATCGGAGCGTTTCACAGGCCTGCCACAGATAAGAAATGGTATCAAAACGAAATCCGACAAAAAAATATACTACTGGCTGGCAGCAATTCATACCCGGACAACGTCGGGACGGGCTGCTAGTATATATATATATAAATACACATATATACAAACAAATATTTGATATTTTAATAATGTACTTTTACAATGTATATGACTTTACCACACATGCATTTGCGTTATAATGGCATGCGGGATAGTCATATGCGTTGTAAAAGTTTTAGAAATGATGTCTTTGCGGAGTAATAGTCCAGCGTTATAAAAATTGCAGAGTGATGGTATGCAGGATGTTGGTTTGCGGAATATCATCACATATTACCGGGGGAGGGATAGTCCCTTTCTTGCTATTTCTGTGGAGGCGGGCCTTGTGTCCGGATGTGTGTGGCGCGAGGCCTGTGCGCAACAGAAGTGGAAAATCTCCAGTGTCCGCTTCAGGCATCACCGGAAGTTAAGGCGAGATTACATTTCCTGCACAATAGCCCCTGTTTGTCGCCTTCCGGCCCTTGGGAATAGCGCTTTGCCTGACCTCCATACAATAAAGCAGGTGCACGCCACTGGGAGCGCGGGGCAAGCACACCCGGAGCTGGAATGTACAGAACCTAGGAAGAAAAAACAATGAAATATTGGGCTCAATGCTCGCTTTTTTTTCTGTAATCCCGCGCCCTGCACACGCCCAAGCCCCCAGCACACGCCCACGCTCCCAGGACACGCCCACAGCACACGATATGAGACATGGCATGAAGGGCGAACGTACCACACGCCCCCGGCCTTTGTCACTCCCCCAGCACATGCCCACAGCACAATGCAGACACGCCCACAAGGGACTACTTTGCGGGCACGGTTCTGTTACCTTTTAAATTTATATGGTGGGCGTCTGCATAGCCTATGTCCTTCTGCTGCAACTGCCCTTTCCAACGCTGTATTGGGTGTTGTGATTGGTGCCATGGTTCCTGAGATTACCCGCCTCAAAGGTTCGGGCTCTCTCTTTATTATATTAGTATAGATACATTATATATTTGATGTTTTAATAATGTACTTTTACAATGTATATGACTTTACCACATATGCATTTGCGTTATAATGGCATGCGTGATAAAGTCATATGCAGTGTAAAAGTTTTAGAAATTATGTCTTTGCGGAGTAATAGTCCCGTGTTATAAAAATTGCGGAGTGATGGTATGCGGGATGTTGGTTTGCGGAATATCATCACATATTCCCGGGGGAGGGATAGTCCCTTTCTTGCTATTTCCGTAGAGGCGGGCCTTGTGTCCGGATGTACGTGGCGCAAGGCCTGTGCGCAACAGAAGTGGAAAATCTCCAGTGTGCGCTTCAGGCGTCACCAGAAGTTAAGGCGAGATTACATTTCCTGCACAATGGCCCCTGTTTGCGCTCCTTCCGGCCCTTGGAAATAGCGCCATGCCTGACCTCCATACAGTAAAGCAGGTGCACGTCACTGGGAGCGCGGGGCAAGCACACCCGGAGCTGGAATGTACAGAACCTGGGAAGAAAAAACAATGAAATATTGGGCACAACGCTCGCTTTTTTTTCCGTAATCCCGCGCCCACGCCCCCAGCACACGATATGAGTCATGGCATGAAGTCAGAACGTACCTCACGCCCCCAGCATTTGTCACGCCCCCAGCACACACCCACAGCACAACGCAGACACGCCCACAAGGGACTACACTGCTGGCACGGTTCTTTTACCTTTTAAATGTATATGGTGGGCGTCTGCATAGCCTATGTCTTTCTGCTGCAACTGCCCTTTCCAATGCTGTATTGGATGCTGTGGTTCCTGTGTTATCCGCCTCAAAGGTTTGGGCTCTCTCTTTATTATATTAGTATAGATAGGAATGCAGGGAGAATAGAAAATGTTTTTTTAGTAGTAGAAGTGAGAAAGTTAATTGGAATCGCCGAAAGATAGAAAAGAATGATGGAGAGTAACATTATCTTAATAGAATCTAACCTACCGGATTCCATCAAGAAGTAAGGTTAGATAAAGTAGACAGTAACGTAGTAGTGTTGAGTGATATATTGTCTTTTATAGAAGTAGTGAAACAAAGTCCAAAATATTAAATTTTTGTTCTGCTCCAAAGAAATCCTGATGGGAGGAAACCGTGCTTAATACATCATTTGTTAGTGGAAGGATTTTACATTTGTCAGAATTTAGTTTATAACCTGAAAGTGAGGCAAATGTAGAAACTGCGTTTAAAAAGGGTTGTATAGAAGAATCAAGATAGTCCATATATAAAAGAATATCATCAGCGTAGTCGGAAAGATGTATTTGTTTATCTCCATATTTGAATCTTTGTATGGCACTATTTTGTTGAGTTTTAGATAGAAATGGTTTGCGAGCCGGAATAAAAGGCGATAGGGGACAGCCTTGTTGTACACCTTGGTGTAAAAGAAAAGGAGAGGAGATTAGGTCATTGACAAACATAGATGAGGAAGGGGAAGAATATAAAAGACAAGTTAATGAACTTTTCCCCAAAACCAAACCATGAAAGGGTAGATAATAAAAATTTCCAGTGTATCCGATCAAAAGCTTTCTCAGCATCCAAGGAAAGGGCTGCTAAGGAATGTTCATACACTTTAGATTTATTCAGAATATCTAAGAAAAGCCTGGTTTTATCAGAGAGTAGTCTACCTTTAACAAAAACCGCTTGTTCACGACTAATTAAATTGGGGAGGCAAGGATCAATGCGTAATGCCAGAATCTTGGCAAAAACTCTTATAATCAGAATTAACTAAGGAAATAGGTCTATAATTTTTGCATAACTGAGGATCTTTATTATCTTTTGGTTAAAAGCATATTAAGGCTCCTTGGAATGTCCCTGCAGCCGAATTGGAGGAGGTGAAGTGAATATTCAATGTAGTTTAGGGATTTAAGGTTTACAGAAATAGAGGTAGAATTCAAAAGGAAACCCATCAGGTCCAGCGCTTTACCTTTTTTAATAGAGTTAATGGCTGTATGAATATCATACGTTGTGATATCAGACTCAAGGGAAGAAAAATCAGTGTTTAAATCAAATTCCTTATGGATAGTAGATATGAGTTAATACCAGATCAAAGAAGATCTAACTCTGGCTTATATAGATTTTGATAGAATTTAGTCAATTCATGAAGGATATCATTGTCTCTAAAAAGAGGCATAGAATCATCTCTTAATATAGTTTTGATTTTAGCTCACTCTTTTTCAATTGTGAGATAATTTGCTAACCGTTTACCTGCTTTATTTTAACCACCATAGTATCTAGAACTAGATTTAAGGAGATAAGATTTAGCCTCTTCCATGGAGAGTTTACTGAAATCTAATTAAGCCTTAATTAAATTATCTAAACAAGTCTTAGATTTGGATACAAAGTAGGATTGTTCTAAGGATTTGTGCTTTTTTAAAATATATTTTCTTTTTAGTGGAAACATAAGTTATGATAAGATTTCTAGAAGCAGCTTTGAAAGTATCCCAAATAATTGGAAATGATAAGTCAAGAGATTCATTCAGTGCAAACAGAAAATTATGTTATAAAATTATCAAAACGTTGTGTAAAAGAGGTATCCAATATAAGAGAAATATTAAAGCGCCAACATCTAACTTTGGGGGAAGGGGAAGTAGGTCCAGATCTAGAATTACCTGTGCATGATCGGAAATTAAAATGGTGCCTATCTCAGCTCGTATGATATGTTGAGAAAAGGGATTAGAGACAAAAAGGTGATAAATCTTAGACTGAGAGAAATATGCAGGGCAGAAAAAAGTATATTCTTGTAAACAGGGATTGCAAATTCTCCAGGAATCAATAAAGGATCCTTGTTTGATGGCTGGGGAATTGTTTGTAAATGTGGGAAGGGACAAAAAAAGACTTGGAGGAGCAATCCAAAAAAGGATCCATTACCAGATTGCAATCCCCACCCAAAACTAAGTAGTCATCAGAAATAGACAGCAGTTTAGGTGTAACTGAGGGCCAAAATGTCTTATCAGGATATGTGGGTGCATAAATATTAAAACTAACCCTGGGCGAAGAACTACGCTCCGTTCGCGGAGTTTGCGGAGTTTCGGCAACTCCGCGCTCCGCGAAGAACGCGAAGTTGTCGAATACTCCGCAAACTGTTGCGTAGCGTAGTTCTCGCGTGCTCAATAGCATTTTCGCGTGCGCGAGGATGCTTGTTGGTAAGATCGAGTTGCCGAACACGCAGAAACTGCAATCTGGCACAGAATAACTCGCGAACACGTTAGTAGTGACCGGAAATTATTATTATTATTATTATTATTATTAACGAATTTTGTACCGCGCACGGTTACCCACGGGCATCCCAGCGTTTATAGAGACCTAGAGCAAGCTGCCAATACAGAGCATAAAGAGCTAAAAAAAATTATTCCGGAAATAGATAGGTTTTCAAAAGTTTCCAGAACCTAAGAAGATTTGGTTCAGAACGCAGTGAGAGTGGGAGGGAGTTCCAAGCCCGCGCTGTATGGATGGAAAACCTCCTGCCACCTGAACGGGCTCTCCTAATTCTCTTTGTCTGAAGGAGGTGTTTGTTATCAGAGCGTAGAGCTCTTGTGGGCTTGTAAGGCCGGATCATATCCTTCAAAATGGCTGGTCCTGTTCCCTGTATGCTCTTGTGGGCAATACAGAGGGCCTTGAAGGTAACTCTCTCTCGGATAGGAAGCCAGTGGAGTGCTTTTAAAGCGGGCCTGGCTGACTGCCTGGCCGGAACGTTCAGCAGCAGCCTAGCTGCCGCGTTCTGCACTTGTTGCAGGATCTTGAACGTTGACTCCGGTGCTCCGAGAAAGAGAGCATTGCTGTAGTCCAGGCGCGAGATGATTAGACCTTGGACTAACAGCTTCCGGGAGAGTTCTGGTAACAGGGGGAGGACCTTACGGGCCGACCGGAGCATTCCGTAACACACGCCAGCGGTCTTCTTGGCGTGTGTCCTAAAGGACAGATCCGGCTCCAGCCAAACCCCCAGGCTCTTGATCTCTTTCTTTGGGTCAGGCGGGGAGCCCATGCAGTTGGGCCAGCTGCTCGGCGAGAGGGTAAAACTTGACTGGCCCAGGATCATCAGCTCTGTTTTTGAGCCATTCAATTTGAGCGATGACCTGGACATCCAATCCGACACCTCTCTCAGGCATGAATGGAGCATCTCAGGCTGTTTCTCCAGCTGTGTCAGACCCACCACTAACTGGGTGTCGTCCGCATAGCTTATGGTTTTAAAGCCAAACGGAGACACCACACCCTCCAGGGGCGCCATATACACGTTAAATAACGTGGGGCTCAGGGATGAGCCCTGGGGCACCCCGCAATGAAATAAGGGGAAGCGAGCGGGCGGGACAAACCTCATGGGTAGCTTTGCGCGCTACACATCCCGAGCATGCAGGCAATCAATCAATCAGGATATTTGTATAGCGCGCTACTCACCTAGAGGGTCTCAAGGCGCTTGGGGGAGGGGGGTCCGCTACTGTTCGAACAGCCATGTCTTGAGTTGCTTCCTGAAGCAGAGGTGGTCTTGGGTCAGGCGGAGGTGGATGGGGAGGGAGTTCCAAGTCTTGGCTGCCAGGTAGGAGAAGGATCTTACTCCCATGGTGGATCTTCGGATGCGTGGCACGGCGGCGAGGGCGTGGCTGGTCGATCGTAGCTGGCGGGTGGGAGTGTAGAAGGTCAGGCGGTTGTTGAGGTACCTGGGCCCAGGTCATGGAGGGCCTTGTGTGCGTGGGTGAGGAGTTGGAACGTGATTCTCTTGCTGACGGGGAGCCAGTGAAGGTCTCTCAGGTGTCCGGAGATGTGGCTGTGTCGGGGGATGTCCAAGATGAGTCGTGCGGAGGCGTTGTGGATGTGTTCGAGTCTTTTCTGGAGTTTGGCTGTGGTTCCGGTATAGAGGGTGTTTCCGTAGTCCAGTCGGCTGGTGACGAGTGACTGTGTGACCGTCTTCCTGGTTTCGGTGGCGAGCCATCGGAAGATCTTTCGGAGCATGCGTAGGATGTTGAAGCATGATGATGAGACGGCGTTGACTTGTCTGGTCATCGAGAGGGAGGAGTCCAGGATGAAGCCCAGGTTGCGTGCGTGGTCCGTTGGTTTGGGTGCGCTGCCCGGGGCAGGGGGCCACCAGGAGTCGTCCCAGGCGGAGGGTGATGATCCAAGGATGAGGACTTCCGTCTTGTCTGAGTTCAGTTTCAGGCGGCTGTTCCTCATCCACTCGACTAAGGCTTCCATCCCTTCGTGTAGGTTGGTTCTGGCGGTTCCTGGGTCGTTGGTGAGGGAGAGGATCAGCTGGGTGTCGTCGGCGTAGGAGATGATGTTGAGGTTGTGTTGGCATACGATGGCTGCGAGGGGGCTCATGTAGACGTTGAAGAGGGTGGGGCTGAGTGATGATCCTTGTGGTACGCAGCATATGACTTTGGTGGCCTTGGATCGGTACGGGGGGAGGCGGACTCTCTGGGTTCTTCCGGTGAGGAACGAGATGATCCACTCCAGTGCCTTCTCTTGGATTCCGATGTTGCTGAGGCGCTGCACTAGGGTGCGGTGGCAGACCGTATCGAATGCTGCGGAGAGGTCCAGGAGGATGAGGGCCGCTGTTTCCCAGTTGTCGAGCAGGGCTCGGATGTCGTCAGTGGCTGCGATGAGGGCGGTCTCGGTGCTGTGGTTGGTGCGGAAGCCGGACTGCGAGTGGTCGAGGCTGGTTGGGCGAGCGCAATTGGTGATCCACTGTGTGAGGTTGTTGGCTGCTTGGTTGGGGTCCGTTGAGCTGGCGGGAGGGTTCTGGCTCAGTGAAGTGGTGAGCTGGTCGGTGGTGATCTTGTTCCAGTTCCTGCGGGGAACCTGTTGCGGGTGGTGGTGAGTCGTGGTCTTTCTGAAGCTGAAGTGGACGCAGCTGTGGTCTGTCCAGTGGAGTCCGGTGGAGTGGCTGAAGGAGATGTACTTGCTGGAGGAGAAGACTGGGTCAAGCGTGTGTCCGGCATAGTGGGTGGGGGTGTTCACCAGTTGCATGAGTCCGAGGTTGGCGAGGTTGTCCAGCAGGGTGGTGGTGGTGTTGTCGTTGTTGTTCTCCAGGTGGAAGTTGAGGTCCCCTAGGAGGATGTAGTCAGCGGAGGCGAGGGCGTGCGGGCTGATGAAGTCTGCGATGTCTTCGCTGAATTGTGTGCGAGGTCCTGGGGGTCTGTAGATGAGGGTGCCTCTGAGTGTGGTCTTGGGGTCGGTGTGTATCTGGAAGTGAAGATGTTAAGTGGCTGTGAGGGTGTCGTCTGAGTTGGTCGTGATGCGGATGGTGTTCTTGTGGGCGATGGCGATGCCTCCTCCTGTCTCGTTGACGCGGTCTCTCCGGGTGATCTTGTATCCGTCCGGGATGGCGACGGCGATGTCGGGCGCTGAGGAGGCGTTCATCCATGTTTCCGTGAGGAAGGCGACGTCTGGAGATGTGGTGTCGAGCAGGTTCCAGAGTTCCACGGCGCTCCCGAAGATGAAAAATGGCTCGCGAACGGGTCAAGCAAGCTACTACGCATGCTCGCGGAGCTATGCGTAGTTCGCGGAGTGCAAGTGCGTCTTCACGTAGCTCCCCGGAGTGCGGCTCCGCGAACTACGCCCAGGGTTAATTAAAACCAGATATTGGTATTTTGTTTACTTGTAATCTTATGAGAAGACATCAACCTATCTGATTCTTGTGGTAACAAGGTAACATCTAAAGATTTTTTACATTGAATTACAACCCTGTTACGTGTCCCATTATCTGGTGTGGAATATGAATCCAATTCAGTAACATGAGTTTCCTGTAACAAAGCAATATCAGCATTTAATTTGTCTAAATGGATAAGAACCTTTTGTCATTTAATAGGCGAGACTAACCCTTTTACATTCCAAGTGATAATGAGTAAGGTCATGAATAAAGAATTGCAGTGAAATTAGAGTACTCTATACGTAAAGAATAGCAATTACGTAAATTGTTTAATCGAGAAAGAAATAAAACAATGCATTTCTTAGCAGCGAGACAAATATAACAGAAAATAGCACATTAAAAGAGAAGTAGCAAGATGAAGAATACAAAATGAAGAAGAGAGAAAACATTGGAGAGAGTATGAAAATGGAAGGAAAGAAAAGGAAATGCAGATAGAGAAAAGAAAACATGAAAAGGATAAAAGAAATAAGGATGTTGACAGAAACAAAATAACACAAAGATATACCAAGTACCAGGACAAAATAATCGGGAGTGGTGCGACCACAAAAGGGAAGATGACAAAAACCGGGTTCCAGAGGCAGCCGGAGGGGAGACATCCAGACCACAGATATGGGTATAAAAATAGGAGGATTTGCTGGACACAACATTAAAAGAGGGTACCTAAGGAGTGTAGAAAAAGATATACATTATTATCTTATACAAAGATATACCTTTAAAAGACTAATAAAACATGAAATGAAAAGGTATTTTAACCTAGACATTGATAAAATCCAGCAACAACAATGTGAAACATGAAATTTAAGGTATTTGATGCCTTCAAGTGAAAGGTTACTGAGAAGTGTCCATTGTTTCTATTTTACAGTTGTCAGTACTTTTCTACAGCAAGGAGGGATCTTTGTACATTGTTGTTTTGTTATTGCAAGTTACTCTAAAGAAGCACGAATGGAAAAGACAGATCTGCCTCTAAGGGAATGTAACACAGGTCGCAAGTCTAGAAATGTCTTCTGTCTGTCTGCTGTAGCTTTAGCCGGGTCTTGAACAAAATATAATGGGTTTCCTGACCAAGTAACATGTCCTTTGGTTTTTGGTGCTTTGCTAACTGTGAGAAGATCTTGATATGGCAGAAAAAATATTATAACACCCCGAGGTTATTGTGATGAGGAGGCATGTTGAGATCGATGACTAGGTCTATGAGCACGGTGTATGTTAGGCTTAGTGGAATCAGGCATGTTCAAAAGTTCTGGAAGAAACTTTTGGAAAAAGGAAATAGGTTGAGAGCCCTCCATTTCCTTTGCAAGGCCGTAGATGTCAAGGTTGTTCCACCTGTTCCGATTTTCTAAATCTTCAGTAACTTTCTTAAGCTATGAGACTTCTGCTTTGAGGTGCGTAACATCTTGATCAGTATCCTGAATAGAAAACATCAGATGTTCTATGTTTGCAACTCCATTTTCCACCAGAGACCATTTGTCATCCAGTAGCTGAAGCTTTGTATTAGTTTCCTCCATATAGGGTTTCAAGGAGCAAATCTCATCTAGATGGAACTCCATAGAAATAGAGGAAATGGGTCTAACAGATGATGGAGAATCTTTTTTTAGGCCTTGTTTTTGCCATTAGCAGAGCTGTGGTTGTTATTTTAGAGGGTTGATTAGAAGAAATTGTAGGGGCGCAGGAGGAGGATAAATAAGAATCTTGAGATACCATATCAGGATGTTACATAATGGATTCCAGTGAAGAAAAAGAGTTTTTAGTATCCACTCTATACTGAGAGTGAGCCACGCCAGGGGTGTGTAATTTTAAATTCCTAGTTTTCCCCACACATAAATATAAATGATAAAATAAAGGGAAGTTGTATAGGGAGTTATCTCCAAATGAACTGTAGTAAAAATGTAGTTAAATCACAAGGCAGTCTATTGTAGTGCTTCAGAAAATAGAAATGCTAACTTGAATAAATTGTTTAAAATTAAACTTCTCAAGGCAATCTATTGCAGTGCTTTAGAAAATAGAAATGCTAACTTGAAGAGATAAATTGTTGAAAGTGAAACTGCCCAGCACACAGAACAGCAGAGAGATTTATGAGGGCTACAGGGTCAAAAGATTATGCCATTAGTACAAAAGTTCTGCTCAGTTTAATAAACACCTCATGAGAGGAGATAAGATGGCAGGCTCTGCTGAAGCTTCTGACTGGAAAGCATTCCTCTCAATAAAGATTATAAAGAGCCCATTAAGCTGAAACCTGTGAATTTGGTTGTGTTCTGAAAGTATTCCACTTTATTTGGAAATTAAAAGTTGTAGTCTGGTGACAAAATTGAAGATATGTGATGAAAAATACCTCACAGCTGTCACAGAGCTCGTTAGCCTGCCACCATCTTCAGTGGGTGCTAAGCCATACCCCCCACAGTTGAACATTTCTAACCCCATCTCTGATTGCTCCTTTAGAGACATAGACAGATGCTTGCAGCTCACACTGCACCAAGAGAGCATCCGTATGCCCAAATTAGCTATAGACACTGTTGTGTCTCCTGGGGAATGCATTTTCTGACGGACCTCCTCTTCCCTATAGTCTTCTCTTTCGGCAGCCTTTGCTTTGGTTAAAACAACCTCCTGCTCCAGTCTCTAGGGTCATTCCCCAGCTGTTGGCAGTGATATAAGGTTTAATACCCGCCTCCCCTCCCTGATGTCTACAGAAATGTAACTTCCACTACATCTGTGGCAATTGAGCTAGCCCTTTTCACTGCTGTATATTCAGGGCCACTGGGATTATACGGTTGTGCAGCCCAGCGATTTTCACATAAATATAGATTTGCCGATTTTCCCACATAGTACATATTCTGCTGTATAATCTGCAGATTTGAACAAAAAACTGTTTGTATTTAGCTCAAACAGGTTGAAAGTTACTGAAAATGCTGCGGCATGTGTTGCCACTCAGTGGAATGCCTTTTGCCTGGTCACCTTCCTGTTGCTTATTACTATATTTTGGTATTAAACGGGTACTAATGAGGTGCACCCAATGCCAAGACAGTGTTAACAAGTGTAAAAAGTAAAAAAAGAACAAAGTAAAACTATTTTAAAATATGCCGCATTCTGCCGCATAATTCGTCTTTTCTTGCTGCATAATTTACTCAGACCTGCTGTATAATTTGGATAATACCAGTGATCCTGTGTATAGTGCACTGGGTAACTACTTTATTGAACAGGATTTTGGGTGGTTATCCTGGGTATGTCTGTGTGCCCCACAAATATAATATGAAGAATAAATACTCAGGGAGAAAGCATGGCTATTTCGTACTATAAAAAGTTACTTCATAAAAAATCTTTAGGCCAGCTTAGGGAAAGTTCCAAAGGTCTTGAAAGATAAAAATGAGCCACACTCTAAGAGGAAAATAGTAGTAAAAGGGGAGGCGTGTAAGAGTTTGTGGAGTCCTGATATATTCTCATCATTATTCAGTTTGCATGATGTGTTTTAAGTGGATTATTAAATTTGCTAGTTCATATCTTTTGAATGATTTGTATCAGAACAGATATGCTGCCCATATACATTTATCCATGAAGCCTGTAGAGATTCTGAACTGTATTAGGCATTAGGGTGTGCAGAAATAAAAAGGAAGTGACTGGGAAGCTGGTTCAAATTATATGCAGATCTCTAAGAACATGGTTATAGAAAAACAGTAAACTTCATCAAAACATGTTGAACATTGTGTCTTGAATCCGACATTTTTTATGTTGTGATTATGGTATCTCTGGCACCTTCTTTGGCATATGGGCACCCACTTTGATGTATAAACATGTGTGTCGTCTCCCAACCTGTGGCACTCAAACAAGTTGAGCCAAATATTTAAAATATCAATTTCACTGAGAGTTCGGCAAAAAGAAAATTAAAATAAAAACAACCTAAATCTAAAATTCATCAGTAAGATTTGCAAAACTGAAATTGAAACTTTTTATGTGCAAGTGAGAGGTGAGGGAGAAACGTTGAGTACCACAGTGTATAAAAAACCTACAGCAGGTAATACCACTGTGCATGCTCATAGCTGTCACCCGGTCTCCCTGATTAAGGGCATCCCCTTTGGGGAATTGTACTGATCATAAGGGCTCCGCAGTACATGACTTTACTCATTATCACTTGGAATGTAAAAGGGTTAGGCTCGCCTATTAAATGACAAAGAGTTCTTACCCATTTTAGTCTTGTATTCATATACTAGGACTCTAGAATAACATGACAGTTTTCTTTCTCTATTATATTTAGTAGCAATATCTTTTTTAAGCTTCTCCTCTAAGGTAGCATGCTTAAACCTTTGCCCACTTGGGCAGAATATGCCAAAATTGGAATAAGAAAAACTTTGAAAGGCAGAAGGAGGGACGCTTCTATGAGGCTTCTCCTATACTAGGTACTAAGCATAGTGAGAAACATTTTATATTGGAGTTGAGTGCATATAGTGACATAGGAGGACCTTTGGGTGAAAAAATATATATGAGCCCATCTAGGCTGTGCTTTATGTTTTAAATGTATGGTGGTCTTTCTACATTAGCTTGAATACACCGCCCTCTTGGGCTTCAGTCCAAGTTTCCCATGTCCAGTACTCTTGATATCATATGCAAAAACCACTGGCTTTAGCATTACGATTATCGTCACACTCCCTGACCATAGGATGAGGTGTTGATGGTAATAAGTATTGTAGTATTTGGCACATATAGCAAGGCACTTTGTTTTAATGTGCATAATGATCCTTGAGGGAGCATTAATGAAAATGATGAAGCATCTGCCAATGAAATTGAATGAAGTGCTTTTATTGAATAGTAGAAGTCTGTAATAGGTTTTGGAAATTAATTGAATTATCAAAATGATATTTTTATTCTGTAAAGAATACATTGCTTCTGACATATTATGACAATGATTTGAGATGCACAACTATCAATGTATATTCTATGTATACACTTTGTTTCATCATGCAAGATGACGCTCATGTCACAAAAATGAAGACACGATTTTATTTGTCCCTGACCATGTCATGAGTGATGTAGTGATGTAACATGTGAGGCCATAAGCAGTGCATTGGGGGGCACACGTTATAGTTAGCTCAGCTAACTATAACTGCTGAATTTCACTGGTTTTGTACAAGTAAATTCTGACCTCAATTATACCATCCCTGTGACCTTTGTTTTTTTCAGTGAATTTGTAAGGTTTTTTAACTAGTAGTCGCATTTGCAGAGTGTTGGAGAAAGGGGGCCTGGGCCTCCAAGAAGCACTCAGAAATCCTGCTATGTAGGAGTTACCGGAGGTACCGGGTGGTTCTTCGGCCCCCGAGGTCCCTCAGCAGTAAAGTGGATGTCATGCCCCATAGTGCACCACGAGCCGTGTTTGCAGAGTGCTGGAGAAAGGGAGTGTGTCCTCCAGAGACCGGGAGTGTGTCCTCCAGAGTCCTCTTAGCAATTCCGCTGTGTGGGACTGTTTGGAGATATCAGGAGGGGCAGTTGGCCCCCAAGGATGTCTTTGGGAACCAACTACCCCTTCTGTTACCTCTGGTAAGTCCCACAGAGCAGGATTGCTAAGATTTGGTAGGATGCCACACCCCCTTTCTCTACCAGTCTGCAAAAGTGTATCCTGGAGCCCTACTAGTTAGGGTATGAGGTCCCCTTGGCTCTTTAAGATCCTTGGGGCCATCTAGACCTCCTGTTACCTCTAGTAAGACCCTCACAGCTGGATTACTGAGAGGTGTGGTCACAGGCCACCCCCCTTTCCCCACCACTCTGCAAATACACCTGCTGGTGCACTGCTGCTTGGGAGAAGAAGCCCACTTTAGTTTTGAGGCCCTCAGGAGGCCAGTGGACCTAATCCCCCCACCAAAAAGAGTGCTTTCTGGACCAAGAGCTACCTTTCTGCCAAATTTGGTGTAACTCCGTTCAGCAGTTTGGGCTGTAGCCGTATCAAAAGTTTACTATGGAAACTAACTTGGGTGAAAAGTGTTTTGGGACACTCCTTTTTTTCTGCCTCGCTTGAAGTTTCATCCTGAAATATTCAGAACAGCAGCTGAAGTGACTGCCCCGTTTATTTTGAAAGTTTTGTGAAGATTCATCAGACAGAGCCAAAGTTATTGGAAAATCAAAAAACGCTCTTCCTATGGAAACTGCATTCTAACTATAACTACCTGGTGGCGAGAGAGAGTTATATATAGAGATATATATATATTTGTACATATAAGAAAAACATTTTTATTGATATATCTAAGGAATTTTTTGCTATGGAATAAACAAGCACATAACCTTTTGACCAGTGTTGTATATTTCAAATTTTTTCTTTTCTTTTTTCAAGTGTAGTCCATTTATTTTTTATACATGTATACACTTGTTTCACATACATTTCTGTTAATTTCAAATTAATGTTTGTGTATTTTATCTAATACTCTATTGTTTATTTTTATAGTATTTTATACTTTACATAAATGTCTCATATCCTCGTATAACTTTTTTGACATTTTTGAAATTATTTAAACATTTTTACATTGTTTCTGATTTTTTTGAATTTTTTTATTTAAATCCCCACTGTTTTCCACCGGGAGAGACTTATTTTTAGTTTCAATTAGGTGGCATTTTTTAACCACTAACTTAGCTTTTGTACTCTCTTTGTGTAATTTTTTCATTAATTTTCCTGGCAGCAAGGTGCTGCTGTTTATTAGATACGATAAGATCTTTTATAGGATTTTTTATAGGGTTTTGGTAATTGGGGATAATAGTGAATACTTGTAAATTGTACTTATAGTGCTGCGTTCTAATTTTTTGAAAGTTTATTTCTAGTTTGTGTTATCATTATTTTATATTATATTATGTCATATTATTTTTATGTGTTATTTTATGTGGTTTGTATAGTTTAATTGTAATGTGTGTGTTATGTTTGAAGGTAGTGTTTTTTGTGGGTTTCTTTTTCTTTGCAGGCTTGCACATCCAAAGTTATTGTATGTACATTTTGATGATGCTTGTTTTTCAAAGTAACTCATTTTTCTTGCTAGTAAACCAATAATTTTGATTTCTTTTGATGTTTGGGGTTTCCATGAGGGTTTCTTTTGCTAAATTCTATTATTGTTTTTTATCGTTATTTAAGACTTTAGATTGCTTAGTTGGATTCAAAATGGATCTTTTTTGTTTCAGTTTTTTAGGGCTTTTTGAGAAATATTTTCGATGGATTATATTTTTGATTCCATAAATACAGATTCCATAGATACGGACGACGATCTCCAGCTACAGAAAAGTCATTTTTATTTAGCTTAATTTTGTGGGTGGGAAATGTTATATTTTATTATGTATTTGTATTTGATTTGAGTGATGCTTACTATATTATATTTTATGTGTTATATTTATTTGGTTACATTTAATTTTATTTGTAATTTTAGGCTTTGTGTTTAGTGACGTTTTCATTTTGTTACTAATGAACATTCATATTTTTATGCATCACTCTAATTTTCTATTTCAGTTGTTTTTTTGTCTGATGTACAAAAATATTTAGTTTAATATTTAGTTACAAATATTTTACCTTTGATGGTTTACATTTTGCTTTAGGTTTATTGGTTACTGTGTAGATATTTGTTTTTTTTTGTACCAGGGTTTTGGCTATTGATTCTAAGTAGTCTAGTCTTTTTTTGTTTATAAAGAGTTTTGCTTTACATAGTAGCATATATTCTGTTGATTTGCAAATTTTAGGTTTAACTTGGGTTACTGATTGGTCCATTCATAGTTGTTGGTGTCTATGTCCAGAGCCGTGCAGTCTGCCAACCCAAATGTCTTAAAAACGGTCCATTGGGAAACTTAGGGCCTCATTATAGACTTTAATATGACCGCCAGCATATTGGGGATGAGACTGCTTGGCTTGCTGTTGGCGGTCCCACCATAGGAATTGCAATGCGACCAACATCAAAGCACCCGCCGCAGTACATATAATACACATCAGACATATCCCTCCACTATGTGGCAGGCACCAAGGGGTGTCTGCCACATGGTGCAGGGATATGTAGGGAATTACTATATGTGCCCCCTAAGCACGAAAGCTGAGGCCTAGGTGTGAAGGGGGGCCCGCCACTGACCCCAATTGTCCCTTTCCTCCACCCAGTGGAGAAGTGTGGGTCAATGGTTAGAGCGGCAGACCTTGATGCAGAACGATGGCCAGGGACCAGGGTTCGATTCCCGCCTCAGCGGGATCGGGCTTAAATTCCTCTGACCGGATATTCTCGCCTCAGTGCCGAATCTAAGCATGGGCCCCACGCTGCAACTCTGGGCAATAGCTTGCTTAGTCTCCACAACGGTCCCCGATGCACAAGGGATGCCAGGTTTCACCATGGGATGCCCAGGAGTGGACACCTCACAAGGAAAAGCCAGGAGGGGTTCCCTTGTGGTAGGAGTACAAGCGCTGGGATGCCTCCGGGTTACTGTTCGCGCTATACAAATACAACACATTTTACATTTACATTTACATTTCTATGGCGGGTTCACCGCTATGAATGGGGAGACGGAAAGGAACATTGTAATACCTACGGTGGTGCCTGGTAGGCACTGCCACCATTGTAAGTATTACAGCACCTCGGACCATCTGACGGACTCCTTAACGGGCTCCTTGAGACCCATCAGATCCGTGGCAGTTGGTGTCTCCGTCTGCCAAAGAACCACCTGCCATCCTTATGAGGTGGGTGGGAACGCAGTCATCGAGGGCGATTGGACCACCACCTATGGAGTGGCAGTTCCCACCGCCATCATAATGAGGCCCCAAGTTTGAGTTTATTTTGTTGGTAGAATAGACTCATGTTGTAGTGGTTATCAACCTCTATTACATGGACATAGGCTAGTGCAATCATTTTCTTTAATTTCAAAGGCAAATTGGCTTTTTGTTGCATATTGGAGGTGTCTCCATATGCTTTGGTTAAAATTGTAGTAACAGACTTGTATGGCTGTATGTGGCTATAGTTTCATGATAGTTTAGATTATGATTTGTTCCAAATTATTTTATTTGGTTTAGTAGATTTTAGTAAGTGCTACTTTGTTTATTAGGTACAAGGACATATATGAATAGTATATTCATGTTTTGATATTCACCATGTTTGGTGTATTTCTGAGTGAATGGTTTGGGGCACATTTTGAATGTCCTATCTATCAACCATGTTTGACATTGGCTTAGTTTTAATAAGTTATCCCCTGTAGAAAATATTATAATGTGTTTTTCATTGTTAAGAATATAATGTAAGAGGAAGGGTTCATCATTATGTGGGATGGTTAACTGTTCAGGAATATGGATATCTTCATATATTCTAGGGGCAGGAGGAGTTTCACTGGTGTTTTTTTAGTTCATCCTAGTAAGCATTTTAATATGGGTATAGCAGGTAGTTGGCCTGTGTTCAGGGACTTTAGAGCATATATCTTTCAGTATTTTGGTAGAGGGCTCTTGTAATCTAGTGCTTGCCTCTCTTAAATCTAGTAGTACATGCCTTATGTTGATTTTGGTGACATTTAGAGGGTGGTTTTGCTCTCCTAAATGTATAACATCATCATATTTTGTAGTCGCCATTCCACAGCAAGCATTAAAGTAATACTTAGTACATGTGCAATTGATGCGAGAGATTAATTGTTTCTTTTGCTGTGATGTGATGTAACTTGCTCTTTCTGCCATTATGTCTGAAAATGATTTCATAATACAAATATTTTAATGATAAAATATTTATATTCAATTTTTTATTTATGCTCACATATGTGCTATTGCTGGTAACTGCAGGCTTTATTTTCTGGTTCTCCATTGGGGGTCTTATGGGGGTAATATGGCTGCATTTTTGTTGGGGACAACATTTTGCTTTAGTTTTATGTTAAATCTTTGTTTGGAGGTAATGGCGTTTCATTTTTAAAAAAAGTTTTAGTGTGAGTTGAACTTCAAAATATTTTTACTTACGTGTACCTTTTTTCAGGTACATGATTGCAATTTTTTTTGTTTAGATAAGTAGTTTCACAGTGGTGTAGTAATTTGTCAATGGAATCTACAGTTTAAAAATGAATCAATTAGAGTGTTTTGTTAGTTATTTATTATTTTATATTTTATGAATTCACTTGTGAGTTAGTTTAAATAAATAGTTTACTTGCTTTAGAAGGTAGTTGTATGTATGTTTCCACTTTGATTTTCATATTGCCTTTGGCTAATCTGGCAGAGCATTGCCATCCTCCAGGGTTTCGTAATATTTTATGTAATAAGTTGTTACATTTTGTGTACCTTTATATTGTTAGTTTTGTTTATAATATTATTTTATTGGTTACTTTGCTTTCCATTTAGTATTTATTGGGTAGAGGTCATTTAGTTTGACTTTAGTTTCAGATATTGGCTCTTATTATGAATGGTAATTATTATTTTGTTTATAAACTTGAATATATATTTCTTTTTTGCGATTTTTTGAATGGATAATTTAGGTATATATTTTAAATAATCGTGTTGAATATTTATATGTTCTTATGTATTGTAAAAATATTTTTAAACAATATTTTGATGTATTGAAGTTTTAGTTTTTTTTTAGGTGATTGAAATATATATATATTTTTAAAAATGTATAATACATTTTTACGTTAATTCTTTTTTGGGTTGACGTAAAATGCTGTTTTTTAATGTTTAGTAATTAAATGTTTTTATTTTTGGTGGTATTAATGTAGTCAATATTGGGTGCTGCGATATGTTTCACAAAATATATGTTTATTTAAAGTCAATAATAAGTTTTCTTTTCTGATATTTCTGTTATCGATCTAAGTAAAAATAGATATTTCCAACTGGAATATTTTGGTTAAAAATATTTGCATTTTCGTTACTTAAGTACAGAAAGCTAATATTTTTGTGAACAATATTTATCTAGTCCCCTCCCTGTGCCTCTCTGGGGACCCCATCCCCTGTGGAGGACAGAAAATTAAAGAGGAAGACGGATGTTCAGCTCAACTCTCTGAGCCTCCAAAGGCTCTGGGGACACCACTCCTGTTGCTTTTAAAAGAGGAGGGGGCATGGCCTCCCTCTCTGTACCTCAAAAGGTCTTGGGGACTGCATCCGGGTGGGAGCACACATGCCCGTGATCTTACGGTAGGGAAACAAAACTTGCTCCTACTCAACAGGATTGAGAAAAAAAATAACTCCCGACTGGCGGGAGCAGTGCCAGCTCCTGCTACTCCCAGGGAAAAAAACACTAGAAATTCACTGAAAAAACTAAAGTAGTGTTATAGTTAAACGCAGTAATAATCTCTTACTTTGCATTAATAGAAATCATAGAATGTTAAAGGGACCTTATAGTTAGGTGAAAATGTCAGCACTGCTAAATTACCTCACATATTACATCACTCATATTGTGTTCTATAAAATATTTAATATCATTATTTTATGGAACATCTGAAATGAGAATATTAATGACACACTGTGCATGGAGGGCATTCAAGCTATGTTTACTGATCTAAATCAGGCTCCATTTAATTTTTTATAACAAAAACATCAGAGGGCAATGTTGGGCTACCCTGTCCCCCTAGTCCTTGTGTGAAGGTCTCAGAGTGACTTACCCCAGGCTCAAAAATAAAAATGCAGCCGCCTTTCTCGCAGTACAGCTGGATTCACCAGGGGGCAACTTTTTGAAAAATGGGAAAGGGTGCATGGCCCTGTGATTGAGCTTGTAGCGGACACCTTCCCCATTCCTGGGGGCCAAATACTTTGCTTTTAGGGGAGGGGGCAGGCAGCCCCTCCCCTGGTCCAACTGTGCCTTAGAGCACCATCCCCGGCTCTTTAACTGTGTCTTAGGCAGCCAGCCCCCAAAGGTAGGGAAAGACGTGTGCTCCCACTCAGTGGAAGCTTTGATAATGCTCCCGCCAAATGGTACAACACTTCTGTTTCCCTGCATGTACTCTTGCAAGAAAGCAGCAAGCAGAAGCAGCTGCTCCTGCTAGGAGGGAGAAATGGCGGCTCTGGTTGGGGCCGCGGGTACCCTAGGTCTCCCCCACTGGTTCCTATGACAATGTTTTATGGGTGCCCCAGGTGGGCACTGGGGCACCCACTTGTGTTGTTGTTTCCCTTGACCCGCCTCTCCTCCCCGCTACCGCCTCCCAGCTGACCCTCCCACCCACGGATAGTAGACTCACATCCTCCTGATCACCTCTGTGACCGTCCGGACCTTCTCCTAAGCGGTCGCTCCCCACGCTTCCCATCTCCAGAGCCCCCATCGTGCTGCTCCTCTGCCCTGAGCTGAACTCACATTGCCCGGAGTTTCTCCTAAGCGATTGGTATCGTAGCCTGCTTTGCTATTAGTTTTCAAGCGCATTCAACAGGTCATAGTGCTTAGAATCGGAACGCCGCATTTTGCACATTTAATTTATTTAATTTATTTACGCGACGCCGCTGTAACATTGTGCTAGCCTGCTTAGAGATTCACTGCATTTCACCGGTTTCTGCTGGCTGTGCCCCTGTCTTGCTCTGTGTTGTTGTCCACCATCTTGTGTTGTTGTTTCCCTTGACCCGCCTCTCCTCCCCGCTACCGCCTCCCAGCTGACCCTCCCACCCACGGAGAGTAGACTCACCTCCTCCTGATCACCTCTGTGACCGTCCGGACCTTTTCCTAAGCGGTCGCTCCCCGCGCTTCCCATCTCCAGAGCCCCATCGTGCTGCTCCTCTGCCCTGAGCTGAACTCACATTGCCCGGAGTTTCTCCTAAGCGATTGGTATCGTAGCCTGCTTTGCTATTAGTTTTCAAGCGCATTCAACAGGTCATAGCGCTTAGAATCGGAACGCCGCGTTTTGCACATTTAATTTATTTAATTTATTTACGCCACGCTGCTGTAACATTGTGCTAGCCTGCTTAGAGATTCACTGCATTTCACCGGTTTCTGCTGGCTGTGCCCCTGTCTCGCTCTGTGTTGTTGTCCACCATCTTGTGTTGTTGTTTCCCTTGACCCGCCTCTCCTCCCCGCTACCGCCTCCCAGCTGACCCTCCCACCCACGGATAGTAGACTCACCTCCTCCTGATCACCTCTGTGACCGTCTGGACCTTCTCCTAAGCGGTCGCTCCCCACGCTTCCCATCTCCAGAGCCCCTGTCGTTCTGCTCTGAGCTGAACTCACATTGGCCGGAGTTTCTCCTAAGCGATTGGTATCGTAGCCTGCTTTGCTATTAGTTTTCAAGTGCATTCAACAGGTCATAGCGCTTAGAATCGGAACGCCGCATTTTGCACATTTAATTTATTTAATTTATTTACGCGACGCCGCTGTAACATTGTGCTAGCCTGCTTAGAGATTCACTGCATTTCACCGGTTTCTGCTGGCTGTGCCCCTGTCTCGCTCTGTGTTGTTGTCCACCATTTTGTGTTGTTGTTTCCCTTGACCCGCCTCTCCTCCCCGCTACCGCCTCCCAGCTGACCCTCCCACCCACGGATAGTAGACTCACCTCCTCCTGATCACCTCTGTGACCGTCCGGACCTTCTCCTAAGCGGTCGCTCCCCACGCTTCCCATCTCCAGAGCCCCCATTGTGCTGCTCCTCTGCCCTGAGCTGAACTCACATTGCCCGGAGTTTCTCCTAAGCGATTGGTATCGTAGCCTGCTTTGCTATTAGTTTTCAAGCACATTCAACAGGTCATAGCGCTTAGAATCAGAACGCCGCATTTTGCACATTTAATTTATTTAATTTATTTACGCGACGCCGCTGTAACATTGTGCTAGCCTGCTTAGAGATCCACTGCATTTCACCAGTTTCTGCTGACTGTGCCCCTGTCTCGCTCTGTGTTGTTGTCCACCATCTTGTGTTGTTGTTTCCCTTGACCCGCCTCTCCTCCCCGCTACCGTCTCCCAGCTGACCCTCCCACCCACGGATAGTAGACTCACCTCCTCCTGATCACCTCAGTGACCGTCCGGACCTTCTCCTAAGCGGTCGCTCCCCACGCTTCCCATCTCTAGAGCCCCCATTGTGCTGCTCCTCTGCCCTGAGCTGAACTCACATTGCCCGGAGTTTCTCCTAAGCGATTGGTATCGTAGCCTGCTTTGCTATTAGTTTTCAAGCGCATTCAACAGGTCATAGCGCTTAGAATCGGAACGCCGCATTTTGCACATTTAATTTATTTAATTTATTTACGCGACGCCGCTGTAACATTGTGCTAGCCTGCTTAGAGATTCACTGCATTTCACCGGTTTCTGCTGGCTGTGCCCCTGTCTCGCTCTGTATTGTTGTCCACCATCTTGTGTTGTTGTTTCCCTTGACCCGCCTCTCCTCCCCGCTACCACCTCCCAGCTGACCCTCCCACCCACGGATAGTAGACTCACCTCCTCCTGATCACCTCTGTGACCGTCCGGATCTTCTCCTAAGCGGTCGCTCCCCACGCTTCCCATCTCCAGAGCCCCCATCGTGCTGCTCCTCTGCCCTGAGCTGAACTCACATTGCCCGGAGTTTCTCCTAAGCGATTGGTATCGTAGCCTGCTTTGCTATTAGTTTTCAAGCGCATTCAACAGGTCATAGCGCTTAGAATCGGAAAGCCGCATTTGGCACATTTAATTTATTTAATTTATTTATGCGACGCCGCTGTAACATTGTGCTAGCCTGCTTAGAGATTCACTGCATTTCACCGGTTTCTGCTGGCTGTGCCCCTGTCTCGCTCTGTGTTGTTGTCCACCATCTTGTGTTGTTGTTTCCCTTGACCCGCCTCTCCTACCCGCTACCGCCTCCCAGCTGACCCTCCCACGCTCCACCCCCTCCACCATCCATTTAAGACAGATGGACCTTCGCGCAGCGTCCACGCGCTGCGGCCGCGCCGAAGGTGCGCCAAAGGTAAGCCCGTCTACGCCCGTCCACGCCTGGACCGTGCCCAGCGCCAGACCCCCTGGTCCCCGCATCACCCACCCCTCCCGCATTACATACGACGCCTCCACCCTCTTAGCACTTAACCCCGGCCCACTCCCTAACTGCACCCAAGCAGCACCAGGACACATCCATGGACCCTTCACCTGGCACTCCTGCAAATTCACCTGCATCCAGACCCACACCAAACCCACAAACACCAAACAGAGATCCAACACCAACCACCTTAAATGCATCCTTCTCAACACCCGCTCGGTTCACAAACACGCCATTGACCTCTGGAATCTACTCAACACCATTTCTACGGACATCGCCTTCCTAACAGAAACCTGGATGAATGCCTCTTCAGCTCCAGACATCACCATAGCCATCCCGGACGGCTACAAGATCATCCGTAAGGACCGCACCATCCAAACAGGTGGAGGCATCGCCATCATCCACAAGAACATCATCCGCGTCTCAACCAGCTCAGAAGACAACCTCGCTATCGCCGAACACCTTCACTTCCAGATCCACACCGACCCCAAGACCACACTCAGAGGCACCCTCCTCTACAGGCCACCAGGACCCCGTACAAAATTCTGCGAAAACATCACTGACTTCATCACCCCACACGCCCTCCCCTCGGAAGAATACATTCTACTGGGAGACCTCAATTTCCATCTGGAAAAGAGCAACAACAGTAACACTACCACCCTTCTGGACAATCTCGCCAATCTCGGACTCAAACAACTTGTTAACACCCCCACACACTATGCAGGACACACACTCAACCCTATCTTCACTTCCAGCAAGCATATCTCCTTTACTCACACCACACCCCTCCACTGGACGGACCACAGTTGCACCCACTTCATTTACAATAAGACCACGATCCACAACCACCCTCAACCAACTCTGCGAAGAAATTGGAACAAAATCACCATCGACCAGATCTCCACATCGCTTCTTCAAAAACCCCCTGCCTATTCAACGAACCCTAACCAAGCCGCCATCAACCTCACACAATGGTTAACCCAATCCGCCGACAAACTAGCTCCCTTGAAAAAACATCAAATCAAGCAAGGAAGCAAGAACGCCCCCTGGTTCAACGATGACCTTAAGAAATCCAAGAAGCTCTGTCGTTCCCTTCAGAAAACTTGGAAAAAAGACCCAAACACTATCACCCAAGCCGCCTTCAAAAACGCCACCCGCAAACACCACCAACTAATCCGGACAGCCAAGAAATCAGCACTCAAAGACCGACTAGACAACAACAGCCACAACAGCAAGGTACTTTTCAACATCATCAAAGAATTCACCAACCCCACCGCCAGCTCAAACGACATCACCCCCTCTCAAGTCCTCTGCGACTCCCTCGCCTCATTTTTCCATGACAAAATCGCCGACATTCATAACAGCTTTGACAACCAACCCGCAAACCAGTCCACCCCACTCACCTCTGAACCTGTACCTCCTCCGAATAACCTTTTCGACTGGAACCCAATCACCACAGAAGACACAATTCGCCTGATGAACTCCATCCACTCAGGATCCCCTACTGACCCATGCCCCCATCACATCTTCAACAAAGCAGACTCCATCATCGCACCCCATCTCCGAGACGTCATCAACTGCTCCCTCAACTCCGCCACATTCCCAGAAAGCTGGAAACTCGCCAAACTCAGCGCCCTTCTGAAGAAACCCACAGCTGACCCCACTGAACTCAAAAACTACCGCCCCATCTCGCTCCTCCCATTCCCTGCCAAAGTCATTGAGAAAGCCATCAACAATCAGCTCGCCGCCTTCCTCGAAACCAACAAATCACTCGACTCCTCACAGTCTGGCTTCCGAGCCAAACACAGCACCGAGACCGCCCTCATCGCAGCAACAGACGACATTCGAACACTACTGGACAATGGAGACACAGTCGCCCTCATCCTCCTTGACCTCTCAGCAGCCTTCGACACAGTGTGCCATAGCACCCTGATACAACGCCTCAGAAACATCGGAATTCAAGGAAAAGCATTGGACTGGATCATCTCGTTCCTCACTGGAAGAACTCAGAGAGTTCGCCTCCCCCCTTTTAAGTCAGAGGCCACTGAAGTCATCTGCGGTGTCCCGCAAGGATCATCACTCAACCCCACCCTCTTCAACGTTTACATGAGCCCCCTCGCAACCATCGCACGTCAACACAACCTCAACATCATCTCCTACGCTGATGATACTCAGCTGATCCTCTCACTCACCAAAGACGCAATCACCGCCAAAACCAACCTACATGAAGGGATGAAAGAAGTAGCCGAGTGGATGAAGCACAGCCGTCTGAAACTGAACTCGGACAAAACGGAAGTCCTCATCTTAGGTGCATCCCCTTCCGCCTGGGACAACTCTTGGTGGCCAACGGCCCTAGGAAAAGCCCCCATACCAACGGACCACTCACGGAACCTGGGCATCATCCTGGACTCCTCACTCTCGATGACCAGACAAGTCAACGCCGTCTCATCATCATGCTTCAACATCCTACGCATGCTCAAAAAAACATTTCGCTGGATCCCCACCGAAACAAGAAAAACGGTCACCCGCGCACTGGTTACAAGCTGTCTGGACTACAGAAACACCCTTTACGCCGGTACCACCGCAAAACTGCAGAAAAAACTCCAACGCATCTAAAATGCTTCAGCCAGACTCATACTAGACATCCCCCGCACAAACCACATTTCCGTCCACCTGAAAGACCTTCACTGGCTCCCCGTCAACAAGAGGATAACGTTCCGTCTCCTCACCCACGCACACAAAGCCCTATACGAACTTGGACATGATTGTCTCAACACGCGCCTTTCCTTTTACTCCCCCACCCGCCAGCTGCGTTCGTCCAACCATGCCCTCGCCGCTGTTCCACTAATCCACAAAGCCACCATGGGGGGAAGATCCTTCTCCTACTTAGCGGCCAAAACCTGGAATTCCCTTCCCATCCACCTCCGCCTTACTCAAAACCACCTAGCCTTCAGAAAACAGCTTAAAACCTGGATATTCGATAAGTAAACCTCCCCCCCCCCTTCCTAAAGCGCCTTGAGACCCTCTGGGTATGTAGTGCGCTATGTAAATTTTGACTTGACTTGACTTATTATGAACTAGGCCCTGTGGTGAATTAGTATAGCGAAATATGAAAGTAATTTGAGTGGTGGATATTAATCAGTTATTTGGATTGAGAAGGATAGCGGAGGGATGAAAGAGGGAAAAGGTTTGCATATATATAGGGCTTGTTACCCCTGATGGAGTGTTGAAGTGTTTCTTTTTTTGGCAGGTAGCATGCTACTCCAGAACCCATAAACGATTAGTGTAGTGAAATATGAAATTTGAGAAGTGGACATGTTAGTCTGTTATTTCGATTGAAAAGGATAGTGGAGGGATAGAAGAGTGAAGGCCTTAGGAGGGTTGGGATGAGTAAAAGGGATGTGGAGGAGAAGGGTCAAAGGGAAGAGTTTAGAAAGGCTTGTTTTGGGGATCAGTATAGTAAAAGAGGTGTCAGGTGGTGAAAGGAGGGGCAGAGTAGGGGAGAGTCTAGAAAGGGCTATTTTGGGGAGCATAGTGAGGGTATGGGGTTTGGGATGAATGAGACAGTGGAGGTAGTGAATATATTGATAGAGGAATAGGGTGAGAAATAGGCTGGTGCATTGGAAAGAGTAGTAGAAAGAGGTCTGACAGGAGTAATAGAGTTGAGGTAGAAGATATATTGAGAGAGGTACAGACTGAAAATAGGGTAGTGCATTGGATATGCTAGGTTAGAAGAAAGTAATAAATATATAGATCCATAAGTACATGGAAAGTTTATAGATGTATAAAGGAAGGAAATAAATGTAGATTAAAGATATTGATAGAGGTATAGGGTGAGAAATAGGCTGGTGCACATAATATATCTATAATTTCTTGTTGGAAAGTAATAAATATATAGATCCAAGTACATGGATGGTATATAGATGCATAAAGGATGTAAGTAAAAGTAGATTAAAGATACATTTGATTAACTCTGGTTTTGAAGCGTTGTACTTAAAAATGTATTTATTTATTTTAAACATCCTTATTCTACATGTTAATACAAAGCAATACACATATATAGGTACATATCAATAGTACAAATAAATTCTTATATACACAGATGGATATGCTGTATATTTCTATTTGCATATTGTGTTTATTTGAGGAAGAGCCAATTCTTGAGTAGTTTTCTGATAAGATAAGGTTGTAGCCGGTGGATCTTATGTTGGGGGCTAAAGAGTTCCATATTTCTGCTGCTTAACCAGAGAAGGATGTCCCTTATGTCGGACATATATATTAATTAACTGCCAAACAGGGAATTCAGTTTGATTGCAGTTGCATGTTTGAAACTTGACAATTGTATTTGTTGGATCTAGCTGGTATTTTTATTTAATCGCATGAATTTTACTGTTATTTCTATATTTCTATAATTCAATCTTATGAGTCACACTTGGGCACAGGATAATCAATTTTAACTAGTTAGCAGATACGTCCAGGTGTGCATAAGATCAGTAGAAACCATCTGTGACTGGCCAACTGGAATTTCCACTAGTGCCCCTAGTTCCATGCTAGTGGAAGTCATTCCATATACAGAGCTAAGTAGCAGGGAATGCAAAGTGAGGGTCACGGCATGAAGTCTCCACCACGGAGGATGCCAGATTGTGCTCAGCTCGAAGGGGGGCATCTCAGCCAGACACCACAGGCCAAACTCACAGCAGGTGGTGGGATCCAGTGAGGCGAGGGTGTGTGTATAGAAGCAGGTCTCTTGAAACTGGGGGGTGGGCACCCTTAGGGGAGCCCCAAGTGTTCCCCAGGAGGGGAGCGCCAGTCTCTGTCCAAAAGAAGAATTATGCTGATAAGAGGGCTTTGCTGGGCCACCAATGGCAGGAGTTAGCCCGCCTTGACTTAGCAGAGAGAATTCCACTGTTCTTGCGTCCGCTGCTTCTGCACCAAGTTTAATTTCCTCTCTAAAAACAGCCCTCTTAAAATACCAAATTCTCATCAAAAACCCATCTCTAAATACCCTAATTCGCACATCCCTACTCGAAGTGCCGCTGTTTTGTGCCCACGACTCTTTGCACGTGTGCAGCAGGGCTTTCACATTACTTATTCCTGTGCTTTAACGAGGGGCCGCTGACATCGAGGCACTCTTGCTGCCCACATTCACCATGTTATTTGGACTCATAAGAGTGAAAGGCTTATTTAGAGATTCACAGATAGGCACGTGGCCTCTTTGTGAAATAACGAGATTGGGTTGCCAGCTGGACCCTTTAAATAAGGTTCATGTGGAGGATACGCCACAGGGCTACAGGATGAAGGAAAAATCCGACATAGACAAAAGTCGCATTGAAATCTGCCTGACCCATGTCTGCTATTGAAGTCCGGATTCCTCGCACCCAAGGTGCACTAGCCCCATCTAAGGATTTAGCCCCAATTGTGATGCTGACTGTTCACCCCACTCTACCCATGGGTCAAGGAGCACCCAAAAGGACACTTTCATTAACCACACCACAAACGGATCATCCTTTAAGCTTCTTTTGCCTTCACCCATCAGCATCATGACCACTGCATTGATGTCAATGGTAGTTGTCCTCTATAATTTGGATTTTGATTAAAAAATGCGCCTGTTGCCAGGTAACTGTCCAAAGTGTCCACTCTGGCCCCCAAGACCTCTGCCATGTCTGAAATAGTCACCTAACAAAGGCTGGAGTAGAAGAACTAACTGTTTGTTGGCCATTGCTTGTTTGCTGTTGCATTTAAAAGGGATGATATTCTCAAAAATCTATATCTTCGAAACCGTTAGGTGGATTTTGTTAATCAAGGTCTCTACAAATTCATTAAAACATAATCTATTTTTACAAACATGTAATCTATTTATATACATTTGTAGCTTCTTTCATTCGTGTGTTGTTGCTTTCTTGTTTTGTTTGTGGGGTGCTATTGAATACTTTTCATATAGTACCTTTGCTAAGCCCTGTTGCCCACAGCCACAGCTAGCCAGGGTTGGGCATGAGGTCAAGTAAACAAGCCTGACTGGACCCAAAATGTTATTTGTGAGTGTACTGCACGATAAGACCCCACAGCCATATCATACAGTACTCACAAGTCCGCTGGTTGGTGGCAGCTGTGGGATCTAGTATTTACCTGTACCTTACAATTAATATGCCAGTAACTACTGAATGAAAATCTCCACGTCGACATTAAGAGAAAGGGTTTTTTGAGACTGCTAAGTTCTGTAAGTTCTGTAACAAGGAACCTGCTTTCCAAAAAGAAAAGTTTCAGCTTACAAAACGTTTTACCCAAAAGTCTTCAAAGATGGAGAACCAGGAATTTGAGTTGGCCATCTTGCCCACATTGAGGATCAATAAGCTAAGAGCACTATGCAAGGAGAAGAACAATTGTCAAAGTGTTTCTGTCAAGAAGGAGGAGCTAGAAAAAGCCTTTGTGAGCCTGGAAAGAAGCCAGATGGAACCAGGCTCAACTGGAAGAAGTCTTCTCCCCTGAGAGTGGAGGTAAGAAAGAGGGCAGTATCCATTCTGACCCAGAGCTGGACCTTGAGCATGTGGGCCCCTCAGTGAGATCACGAAATGTATGTAAAGGACACTAAAGACATATTAAACTTTCTTCAAGAGATTGATTTTGATCCAAATTCTGATTTATTCATGACTCTAGTCTTTGAGACCTCGTACACAAGCATTCCTCAGGAGGCATCCCTAAACGTTTAGAGACTTTACCGAACATGGTACCATGGGACTCCATCACAGCGATAGTTCTGTCTGCAGACACAAAGGACATCAATGAGCAGTACCTAAACCCTACGCATGGCATCCTTCTAGGTACACAATTTTGAAACCATACATAACCTTAATAGTGACAACCCATTCAATACTAACTTAAAAATCTGGAAACAATATATTGATGACATTTTTGTCATCTGTAATGGGAATGAAGCAGAAGCCACATAATTCATCAGATGGATTAACTAAAGAGATTCATTCGTAAGATTCACTACAACAATAGACAAGAAGTCTATATCTTTCCTCCCTTTGAGCATACAAGCACAAGACACCTGCCTAAAAACTGACAGACTGTAACAACCTTCTAGGGGATGATAGTTTCCACCTCAAATCATTGAGGGATAATTTACCAGTAGGCACATTCCTAAGATTCAGGAGGAACTATGTTTTCCTTTAACATTGTAAATCATTAAGGGATTCACCACTACACACAAGACCAAAACCTTCCCAAATCAGAAAAAACACCATACAGCCTATATGGATTCTGCCCCCCAGTTTTGGGACATTACCCGTGTGGCCACTGTAACATCTTCCCCCTCACCAAGCAGGCAAAATACTTAGATCTAGGATTAAAAACGCCCCAGACCCTGATGCAACATACCAATTATGATTCAACGAATGTAGTCTATATACTTGTCTGGCCTTGCAGATTGAGGTATGTTGGCATGACAACAAGGACGATTAGTACCTAAATCAATGAGCATGGAAGCACCTTCAGGTGAAAAAACAAAAAGCAGCCGCGAAACTAAAGCATCACTTTCTTGAAATGACTATGATTGTATGTCAAACAAACAAGCGAGAAATAAAGAAGACATGATCTGTGCAAACAACAAGTAAGACTGTTTTCATGACGCGTAACATACAACTGATAATACCACAAAACCCAGTTGGAAGTAAGACAAGGAGAGTCACAGACTTGAACTGAAAGGAAACACACTGATAGACCAGAATCAATGGAGCACCACTGCCTTATCTGTGAAGGATGGAAGACCACGCTAGTGATCTTCTTTGTGTGACCTTTGAGAGTTGCAGGGATCTGTTCAGAGCTCTTGTCAAAGACGATCACATTCTTATTCGCCCGACCTGAGAGTGTCGTGTTGGTGTTGGAAGGGCAGAGGTCGAGGGCAAGGATTCCTGGCACACTGGCACTGTATAGCCCCACTTGGGAAGTATTTGTCCTCGGGGAGGGGGTCCATATGGTTCTTCAGGCTCAGGGAGAGGGCATGTGGCCCCTCCCCTATAATTACTCTATGATCCAGGCAGATGGCATTCCTTAAGCCCATTTGGGCTTGTGGGGGCCATGCGCCCCTCCCCTAATTTAAATGCCCACGATGGGGGTCCCTGGAGCTCTACTAGCTCAGTGATGTAGGCTGTGTGTTCCTCTCCCCATATAATATATTTTTCTGCCATGGGGGATGGGATCCCTGTGGCCAGTAGTGACTTGGTGAGGGATCCTGTGCTGTCCTCCACCTTTTAAAGTACAATGAAGGCCCCAGGGGGTTCAGGTCCCTCAGGACCAATAGTGACTGCGGAAGGGGGGCATCAGGCCCTCAGCCCCATTATTAAAAAAAGAAGACCCTGGGGTATGGGGTCCTCCGGGCCTATAGTGGTTCTGGAGGGGAGCAGTGAATACCCCTCCCTTTTTAAAAAAAAAAAAGGCCTCCGGGTATATGGACCACGGGCCGTAGAGACTTGGGGAGGTGGGCTGCGTGACCCCTCCCCTTAAATAAATTAAAGGCCCTTCAGGGATGGGGTTCATGGTGCCCTAAAAGGGGTTGACTACCTTGATTGTGGTCACCAGTCCACAGCGTATGGCTGAAGGCCATGCATGGGGGGTTGCCTTTATGTATGGTGATAAAATATTACGTCATGTTAAAAAAAAAAAGAAATTCACTGAACAAAACAGATGTTTAAGCGACATTATATTTAGGTGAACATTTCAGTGTCAATGTAACGTTAAAAAAAATTAAAACACTGATATTCACCAGTATTTTTTATCTTTAATAACTGTAACTCATGCTATAAGATAACCATAACTCGCACCCTCACCATGCACAACTCATTACATTACTCATGACATGTGGCACTGCAACCCCTCAAATGACATCTTTGATGGTGAGACTGTGCGTGGAGGAGGTTGAGTTATATTTACCTTATGGCACGAGTTACAGTTACTATAGATAACTATCAATGGTGAATGCCAGTGCTTTTTTGAGTTTCAAATGTTATGTTAGCACTGTTGTGACTTTGTGGGTCACTTTGGATTTCAACACCATCATTCACAGGGCCCCAGGAGGTGTCTCCTGTGATGATTATCCACACCTGATACAGCCCACTGGGCTATATAGTGCTCCTGATTGACCCGCTGTGCAGGATGCGCCCAGTCGAAGCCCTGCCAAGGGCGGGCCTTCCTTTGCCTGCTATTCACCAGAAGAGGCCGGGCCAGACTACACCTCTTGGCTGGCCAAATCGCCCCAAGAGTCGCCCCTAGAACTAAATGGGAACCCGCTCCAGTAAAGACATAAGGTAGGGCAGGTCATGTTTTGTGAACTAACCATGGGGAAAAGAAAGGTAGGAAATTCCAGCTGTCGGGGAAATGGTCGACTTGCACCCCAGTCCTCTATTACCAGTTACCTGACTTCTGTAATGGCAGGTGCTTGATTTAAGATTGGAAACCAAGATTATTTAGGTTTTGTAACCTCCTACAATATCATCTGCTGTCTGGAGACATGGGCTGCAAAGTCATTCCACATTGAAGGGTACAGGACCATGGTGCAGCCCACACTTCCATCCCTGGCAGGGAGGGCAAAGGGCGGCCTTGCCACTTTTGTTTGCATCCAACTCGTAAGCATTAAAATTACGCTCCAAATGTCTTCTCCCTTTTCCTGATAAGTTTGTTAAAAGTTTCTATGGAACTTGACATCCTTATAATACATTTTTATTATAATATTCTCAACCAGAGAATGCCATGAGTGCTAGACGAGTTAGATGGTGTCCTAGAGGTCTGTATGGTGCAGCGTACGTGTAATGTGTTGGTAGTGTGGTCTAGGGGTTTTAATATCTCTTTACGCCATCTCAGCAGGGAAAAAGCATGTGGGCTTTTGCGGGTGGAGGAAGATCGATCTCACTTCAGGCAGACTGCACTTGAGGAAACGTTGAACACTAATATCTTGAAATTTGACCTGTTATTTGCAGGTGATGCAGTGGATTGGACACAAAATGACATTCTTACTTTTGAGGGAAACCACAGTAGTAGAAATATAGATTTTATTCTAATCTCTGTGTAACATACCCTCTTTCTTTTAGATCTTAAAATCATTCCAAAATGTAACAGTGACCACAACCCACTCACTATCATTTTAAAATGTAATTTGGGCAAAACCCCACAGGACAAAAGAAAGGACATATCTATTAAAAAAGATAAAAGCATGAGAATCAAATGGAGAAAAGTATATCCCGCAGCTGTTAACAAGCAAAGAAAAATCTAACTTTAGTGTTAAACTGTCTAGAAGAGGATTCAGATCTTAACTCTACACTAACAGGCGTTGGCAGTTCTGATCACAAACTGCATGTTTGGTTTAATAAAGCATGCACTGGCACACACAAATGCCTGAAAACTAATTAGAAAGCAAGTCCCCACACAGCGGATCATGGGAAGGAAGCTAGGCATCCATATAGGAGTGAAAACAAGAGATAAGAGATCAAGCCTGGGAAGATCCCATAAATGCAGTTAACACTAGAGACAATTCTAAATGTTTGGCAGTTGTCAATCACCCATTCTTCATGGATGGAGAGGCCTCGAGGATAGACTGAGTGTTACGGCCAAGCAATGGGCGGTCCCATTTTACAAACATCCTTAAGCCAAACATTAGTTCATCACAAAAAGGACTGCACTATGTGGCTAGGAAAAATGAGTATGATGTGCCTCCTATTGATCTGGGCGAAGTCATCCTGGGAATAAAACAATGTGCCTCAGGGAAAGCACCAGGACTCGATGGGGTACCTGTTGATTTTTACAAATCAAACATACCTCTGTGGGCCTCTCACCAAATGTATTTAGGAGTTTTGCAGTAGGTCTTATCCCAACTTCATGGAGGACAGCTACAAGCATCCCCATTTTCAGGAAAAGGATATCAAGCCTCACCTTTGTGTTACAGTCCAATATCCTTGTTAGATTCTAGTGCTAAGAACATGGGGAGAGTTATCCTTTCACATCTTAAATCCTGGGCCCTTGTAAATACAATTGTATCTGGGGCACAGTTCAGCTTTAGGCCAGGATTCGGCACAGTTGAACAAACCCTACATGTATAAATCATTGCAGGGAAGTATGTGCTGGCTAAAAAGAGTACCCTACAGATGGCATTTATAGACTCAGCCAGTGCTTTTGACCTGGTAAGCACGGCAAAGTTATGGCAGATCATTGAAAACTTGTGGGTGGACTCTGATCTGTTGGATTTAAATAAACGTTTACATCATGATTTATTCATAACTATTCAATATGGCCCACAGGGAGAGAAGACCACTCAGATCAGCTCATCACGGGGAGTGAGATAGGGGTTCATACTAGGGCCCTTCCTGTTCTTATTCTATGTAAACAGGTTTAGTAATTACCTCATAGAAACAGGAAAGAATAAGCAAAAAATGGGGACTCAACACATACCGATATTGCTATATGCTGATGACGCGGTCCTCACGTCCTGCACAGCAAACGGCCTACAGGCATTACTGGATTACTTTCTGAACTACATAGACTCCTTTGATTTAAAAGTCCATTTTACCAATACATAAGTGATGTCATGTGTAAAACCGAATTTGATGTTGAAGTTTTTCATGATGGTTAGTAACCGGTTGGAGGAGTTGAACCATTTTAATTACTTGGGTATCACTTTTAGTTAATCTTTCACATGGGATGCACTGATTACTGTAAAAGCACAGCAAATGGGAAGACACATGGAAGCAATCTTGAGATTTGCCTGAAAAATTTAAAATGAACCATTACAATAGATGATTGACCTATAGGGGAATAAGTTTGTGTCTGCTGGGTTAAATGGAACAAGTGTTGGGCAATGGAAATGTAGGGCCCATCCAGCATCTAGAAATTGCTTTCACATGTGGATCCTTGGCAGTACTGAAACACACTGCAACATTCATTGCCCACGAGGAAATAGCCTTGCCTTACATTGAGGACCACACAGGATTAGCCCATCCACTGTTATGGATAAAGTGCAGGGGAAAAACAGGGGCAACCTTAGGCTCTTGATGGTGCTAATAGAATCCCATAAGTTGCCTATGTGCAGAAAACATGAAACAAACTGGATATGGCTGAAGTATTTACATACCCACAGGAGTAGAACTTAAAGTATAAAAAGGACATTAAAAATCTGTACTTGGGGAGATGCAAAGAGATAAGAATTGAAGATGCTCTTAAGTTACAATCAGTTGTGTGAAACGCCCCGGTGTCAACAACTAGATGCTTGTAGCCATATTTGATCTGGGTGGAAAAACCCTTCCAGCGACACCTATTAACACTCTTTAGGCTAAATATTGTACATTTCAAATTCGCTTTCCCAATGTAAAAAAACTGGTACTGTGATTTACCTCCATTTTAGATGCAATAACATTACAAAAGAAAGTACATGTCGTTTTATTATATTTTGCTCTCTGTACCAAGACCTGTGTCAATGCTTCCTGGCCTCAGTATGGCGTATCTTAATTGCCAAAATGTATCAGTCCGGATTAGAACTGTTGAAAACTCCCCCTAATTTAGAGATTTGTCATCCCATTTTAAATTTGTTGACATTAGCCTTAACCATTAGGCAGACCCCCCAGGATATAGCGGCATTGATTAGCAAATTTAGCGGCACTAAAATGGAAATTTAGCGGCACAAATATGGAAATTTAGCGGCAATTTAGCGGCATTTTATTTAGCGGTTTTTCCTACAACAAACACAGATATCTTCGTTTTTTTAGTTGTGAATCCACAACCACGTATGAAACCACGTATATTTGGTTTATTTACAATGTAGACACTTTGTTTGGCTTCAAGGCTGCATATAGGACACGAAAATGTTAATGAATAATAATGCACAAGATTTCAGTTTTTGTCTTCACTTGTGCCATCGTGGAGGCGCCTTCATGATTGGTTCACATACAGCAGGCCCTGAACCTCGTCACCACTTCATCCCCCCCCCCCAAATTTAAAATTGAATAATGTAGCATCATACTCATCTGGCTCCTTATCTCCATTATCATCATCTTCGTGAATGGATGGAAGTTATTTCAGTGGAGTTAACTGTCTAAACCCAAGCCACGGGAAAGCCGCTCTCCTCTAACATTAGTAACCAAGAGGCCATTGTTTAGCCCTCCTGACAGGTTCCACACCCACCTGCGTTTTACGGCATATTTCAAACAAGCTTTACAAAACAGCTGAGCAAAACATCCTCACATGCACGCAATAAAAACACAGGCTGAAAAAAGTCTATTAGCGTTTGGGAAATATGTGTCCAAAAAATATGAACAACGTTTCCCATATTGCGAAACAAAAAATCCGACTATTGCTCTTTACCTCGTCATATTCTTAGTTTTCGCTTGATTTACACATCTAAATTTCATGAACATATTTCATACTTGACACTGTATGCTTTCTTCACGTTCTTTTTAGATGAAATCATGAAGAGTACTGGAGAGAGGCGGGCGAGGGAGAGATGGGCTGCTGTTAGACGAGGGTAGAGAAGTTTCTGAGAAATGAAAAGGGACGAGGTGGAGGGTGAGGTTTGGAGGGGTAGGTGGGCGAGGGTGGGGAGACGTTGGTGTCTGGTGAAAATAGAGGATGCTGCCAAAGCACGGGGAGGCCTCGGCTGGCGCCGGTCTCCTCTGGGGCACACGTGGTGTTAGGTGCGCGGGCTTTGTCTCCTGCCTCAGTCCTGAGCCCTGAAGTTGGTCCCTGGTGAGGAGGGGGGTTCAGTTCCTGTTAGCGCTGTTTTCTCTCAGCGCGCTGCACCAGAGCAGGGAAGCTCCAGCAGCGGGCTCGGTCCTCAGCAGCACCACGGCCGAGAAGACAGGACAGAGAAAGGGACGAACAGAGCCCCTCCCCCGCCGCCCAGCAGAGGCGGCGAGACTCAGCCCCGAGAGCCCACGAGAGAGAGAAAGAGGGGTGAATAACAAAGCCTCATTAACAGGTGAATGGGTCTTTCAAAGACCTGTGAAGAGCTCCCTGCTGCTCTGTGTGTGCTCGGAAGCTGCCTCGGGCCCCGGCTGACACACACGAAGGGAGGGGGCGCACAGCCAATGAAAGGCCATTGTTTGTTATGCTGTCTCCCAGTAGAGAAACTTTATGGTAAATATCGCGGCCAATATTGTTATTATCGCGGCCATCGCGGTAGTTTGCCGATTTCGCGATTTTTTCGTGAATCGCGAAATCGCGAAATGCTGGAGGGTCTGATTAGGCAAGGTTAAGAGGAGTTTATGGATTGAATAAATGCATGCATGAACAGTACGTACATCTCCTTAGGTTTAGCACTAGTCCCTTTATGAATCTGTTATGTATTTTTACCCCAGTTTTCACTTTATGTATAATATAGAGTCCTTATTCTTCCTCTCTTAAAATTGGACTTTTACTTGAAACTGTTATATATTTTATGTGTTTTAATTATATATTTTATGAATGGATTGTGGCTTTTACCTTTGTTTTATTTCAGTGAATTTCTGAGTAGCTGTAGTCAATTCTGTAAATATAGTTAGGGTTACCAGAGATAGGAATTCTTTAGATTTCGGACCTTTAATAACTTTGCACCCATTTGACGAAACTCCACAAAATTTTCCAGAACTATTTCTCATTGTACATTGCCAGATAAAGGAAAGTATAGCAGGATTTGGTCAAGGGGATGCATAGAAAAAATGGGGGTCACAAAACAGATTTGGACGGTAGTGCATTTTTCATAGATTATTGCAGTGGGCATAGAGCAAAAACGATCGGTTGGATTTTCATGATGTATGACAGCTTTGTAGATTATGGTGTGCAGAGGTCCCTTTCTGGGGTTACAGGTATGTAGGTTAAATATGTTTAGAGTTATGAGGGATTTTAACTTAGTGATATCCGTTGGTGTAGTAGTTTCAGGAAATTTAGTGCAACTACCATGGTGCATAGCGATGACAAATCATTATCTGGTTGGATAACGATTGCCATTACAAACATTCAAGGCATTCATTTTGTTGGAAGGCCACTTTGCCTGTGTTCTGGCTTAGGTCAGTAAATAAATTTAAGTATTAAGTGTTTTATGTGTTCCCTACCTTTACCACTTAATTTATGTTGGAATAGGTAGGAAAATCATTATGAGTTTCTTTATATTCATAAAAATTAATGCAGAGTACAGCGTTACCATTAAGGTAGTAATGTGGTACCATAAACAAAGAAAAAATATATAAATATGTTAAAAAAGTGAAATAAATACTTTTATACACCATATTTCACAACTATATTGTACTACAGTGTATTTATAATTTTCGACATACATACAAATAACCATGGGGCATATTACCAACCTACAGCGATATTTATCGCTAAGTAGGCTCAGCGGTGATAATATTATCGCCGTGGTTCACCTGTTTTTATCGCATTAGCAAGGTTTATCTCTAAAACGATAAAAAGCAGGCGAAATGTGTGAATATCGCTGTAAATACAGCGATATTCACACATTATCGTGACAATGCTCTTAGCCATGTTATCCACCTTCCATTGGATAACATGGCTAAGAACTGCTCTGGGCAGGCGTTAGCTTTTGGAGATATTCGCGCTTAGCGCGAATATTTCCAAAATTAAGCCATTGTTGGTAATAGGAGATAGCGATATTAGCGACTGTTTCCAGTTGCTAAGATCTTGGCACGCCCACTTTGCATGTCATTAGCGATAATTATCGCTGACATGCAAAGCGGCCCCCATGATGATCGCTATCGCCTACTAGCTGTCGCTAACTGGTGTTAGCGACAGCTTGGTAATTGGGCGATCAAATTATCGCCGCTTTAGCGGGAAAAAGTCCCGATAAAGTGGCGATAATGGCCCTTGGTAATATGCCCCCATGTTACTTAAAAGAAAACACAAAAAGATAAATTTGGTATAAAACACGGTACATGCTAGTTACTAATGTGGTACCGTGTAAACTGGTTTCAAAAAATATATATACATTATTTTAAAAGTTCTATACTATTACAATTTTAACAAAAGGTACTAGGTAGGGCAGAACAATAAAACCTACTATTTGCCTATATTTAGCGCCCTAATCCACAACACACGCAAACTGTACTAAAAATATTATGGCAGACATAACTTATTATACACCGGCTTGTCATCACCATGAACACAAATATACCACTAAATTGCTGTGGTGAACCATGCCACAATACATCACTGTAGGACAGAATGGGAAGTCTAGTGCATTACCCCTATGTTAGAATTGTATTGCCCATGGAACGCAATACTTATGTAAGATTTACCAAACAATGCAAGGCCGCCATGCGTCACCCTCCTTTGCTTGGTACATCCACAGAAACGCAATGCAGCACAGGTCACTGACTTTCATTACTCTGCACACAATAATCTACAGTCCTTCAAAATTTCAACTACATCCATATGCTACTGCACTCTACGGCAAAACACCACACACCACTCCACTCTACACTATGCCACTGTACACCACTATAGGGTACACTACTCCATTGTACGCAACTCCACTGTCCATGACTCCAGCATACACTATTCCACTCCACAGTACTCGACTGGACGCCACTCCACTCTATACTATTCCACTATATGCCACTCCACTGTACAACTCACCATTTTACCCTATTCCACTGTATGCCACTCCACTCAATGGTACTCCATTCTACGCCACTCCAAGGTATGCCACTTCATTCTATACTATTCTCTTGCACAACACTCCATTCTGCTTCACTCTACAATATGCTTTTTCACTCTACCCCACTTGACTGTATGCCACTCCACTATACGTCATTCCACTGAAAGCAAATCCACTGTAGACATGCCAGTCTACCCCCTCCACTGTAAGCTAATCCAGTCTACGCCACTCCACTGCATGCCACATCACTCTACACTATCCACTGTATGCCAGTCCACTGTTCGCTACCCAACTGTATGCTAATACTCTCTACGATGCTCCATTCTATGCTATTCCATTGGATGCCACTTCTTTGCATGGCACTCCACTGTATAGTATTCCAGTTTATAACACTGCACTATATGCCACTCTAGTTTACGCCAATGCATGCCAATCCACTATACACTACCCCATTGTAGGCTATTGCACTGTACCCCTCTTCACTGTATTCCATCTCTACGCTTATAGACTGTATGCCTTTCCACTCTATGAAACTAGACTCTACGCTATTTCACTTTACTCAACTTCACTGTATACCACTCATCTGTATGATATTCCACTCTACCCCTTTTCACTGTACGCCACTCCAGTCGACCCCACTCCTCTGCACACCAATGTATGCTATTCCATTTTAGGCCACTGCAACATACGCCACTTCACTATACACTATGCCACTGTATGACACTCCACTGCACACAGTTCTACTGTATGGAACTCCACTCATTGACACTCCAATGTCCATTCACCCACTACATGCCACTATAATGTCCACCACTACACTGTACAACAGTACATTCTATGTTATTTCATTGGACACCACTCCATAGAACACTCACAACTCTACTGTATGCTTTTACATCTACAGCACTCCACTGTATGGCACTCCACTATACTCTCATCCACTCTATATTACCCCATTCTACAAAACCCTACTACACTCTATGCTACTATACTAGATTATACTCTGCTCTATCCCAATAAACTCCACTATCTACATTTGCACTCTACAACAGTTTTGAACACGGTACCACACAGCACTCCACTCAAATCTGGCCGAAGCCATGTCTAAAAAAGGCCCATCTGCCCCCGTCTGAGCCCAGATTATGTCAAACACCAGAACCCCTTATGGTTTTGTTCCAGAGCCCATCTCAAGACTATGTTATTCTGATAAGGAACTGCCCACTCTTAAGTGTTTAAACCATAGCTGTGTAAGTATTAACTTTGCAGATCTACATCCTGTTTTTAAGGCCACTTGTCAGCACTGTGGCTTTCAACTCTGTACTCAAACTGACCATCCTAGCGTCCGCCTAGCAGACAACTTCCATAATTCTCAAAATTCTCTCACCTTAATGCGTTGCACACTCTTAAATGCCAATTTGGCAGTTAAACACTGCCACGAACTGTCTGAATTTTTCAACACCTATGATACTGACCTATTTTTGTGATGGAAACCTGGGCAAACAAACTTCAAGACCGTATCTCATGGAAGCAACTCCAGCTGGATATTCTTTATATAGACACAACAGACCCTCAAAAAGAGTTGGGGGGTGGGGTTGGGTCATGTACAAAGACTCCCTCAAAGCTAGATTTTAACCAGCTTCATCTTTATATTGCGAAGCATTATTCTTCAGCTTTGAAATCACATAAAAATAAACTTTTTCAGGTATCCTTGTCCATCGTCCTCCTGGCCCTAAGGGCAGCTTCTGTAGACCTTGGGCTCATAACTGAAAGCTGGGGACTGCACAAAGGACTTTATGGTGCCAGGAGATTATGATTTCTATCTTGCGTTACCAGATGATAAGAATATTTCGATACTCATTGAAAGCATGAAGAACTTAGGCCTTTGTCAGCTACTGCAAAATAATAATTCCTATTTGTAAAGCATAAACATATCACCCATTAAGGGGTTCAAGTGCTAGGGCTGTCAGGGAGATTAAGTGAGCTATTGCCCAGATTCACATGATGCTTAGCTGAGCTGCCACCAGCGCCAGGGATTGGACCGGGAGCCCAGAGTTCTGGAGTCAGCCACTCTGGCCATTGCGCCACATGTCTCCTATGTAAAAGCCTACCCATCTTACGGGTCACACGCTAGATGCCATTTTATCCAACAACCAACTCATTAAAATGAAAGAAATCCTGCCCATAACTTGGTAGACAATTTTGCCATTGTCTTAAAATCTCAACTTCTTTAAATACCGCACCAACATTTTTTATTTAAAAGGAATACTCACTACTATAAACAGAACAAGATGGATAATGAGCAGCTAACATTGCAGTTGGTTGCTCAACAACCATCTTTCTCCCATGATGCAGAGGCAGCCTCAAGAGAATATACTGAATGGCTCAACAAGGTCATTTCTAAAGTAGTCCCATGAAGGACATCCAAAGCACATGAAAAACCCTCAGCCCCTTGGTTTTCTGAGGCCTTTCAGCAGGAAAAACAAAATTGCAGAAGACTCCAAGGAGCAATACTACAAGCGCACAACACTTTGGTAGGAAACTTCCTAACAGACCTCCAACAGCTATTTCCTCTGGACTTTGTCTCAGTGGCATCAAAACAGGCAGCAGAGTTAATCCGGACCACCATATCTGAGTCTCCTTCAGACCCCTGTGTACCATCAGTGATGTAAATGATCCCAGAAGTTATTGCTAGCAATCGCACAGTTTTTTTAATTCTATGATTACAACTGGTCTCTTTCCATCACAGTTGAAGAAGGCTTCAATTCTCCCCCTCCCCCCCCTAAAAAAGCCCAGTCTCATCCCTGAGGACTCAACAAACTACAGACCAATATCTCAATTGCCGTTTCTGGCAAAAATAATAGAAGCAATTATAAACCAACAGCTGATGTCCTTTATTCACAACAAGAACAGTTTGTTTTGGAAGCGTGGTTTCACTCCAAAGTCAAAATCCATGGTATGTAACCAATATCCAACCAATGAATCCAAATGTAATCCACGTTATTCAAGTATTCCAAATGTTCATTTCATTTCATTATATTACATGTGAGGCGTATATGTGTAAACAGCTTCTAAAACAGCAGATATGCCCGCTGGCCTTTTTCTGTCACATGCCACATACATATTTTCATCCGTAGTGATAGGTCTTCCCTACCCAATGCATTTCGGGCTTTTTATATGCCCTTCTTCAGGGGTTCACTATAAGTTTAACAAAACAATCATTAGATTATGCATTCAGACTTAAATATTTACTAGATGTTAAACAATTCATCCCAAATACGTGCTGTATTTTACTCCAAGTCTATATTCGCCATTTTCCCTCTACGTGCGTATCCATATGCTACGGACATTCGCCAAGTCTTATCCTAAATTTTGCCATTCTTCGTTACGTCACAAACGAATTTGAAACCCCATATACAATTCAATTCAATTCAAAATCTTTATTCGAATTTTTGAAAATTCATAAAAGCAATACAGACAATCCCAGATCAAATAACATATTTACAGCAGTTAAAAAACAGCAATATAAAAACAATTATTAATGTAATTCTCAGATTTACTATGGGTTCTCCATTGTTTTACGAACCCCATATACATTTTCTAACAGTTCATACTTAACAATATCTACAATAGACCAAAACACCATTGCCCTTCCTCCATACCTTTTCCTCTGATTACAACTGGTCTCTTTCCATCACAGTGGCAGAAGGCTTCAATTCTTCCCCTCCTAAAAAAGCCCAGTCTCAACCTGAGGACAGAACAAACTACAGACCAATATCTCAATTGCCGTTTCCAGCAAAAATAATAGAAACAATTATGAACCAACAGCTGATGTCCTTTATTCAAAACAACCATCTTCTGAACCCAACACAAATTAGGTTCAGACCAGGCCAGAGGACAGTGATAACCCTAATTAAATCACCTGAGGAAAAAAAGGGCTGTGCTGGATAGTGGAAGACCTGTGGCTCTTGTTCTCCTCAACTTGTCAGCCACATTTGATATGTTCAATCACTCTGTCCTAATTGACCTGCTGGAGAATATTGGTGTAAGAAATAAGATATTGGCCTTATTTAGATAATTTCTTAAAGAAAGAGAACAAACTGTGGCTGTAGACTAGTTTGTATCAAAATGTTTCATTCTTCCCTTCGGGGTCCTACAAGGATCCTCGTTCAGCCCAATGCTATTTAATCTCTATGTAATAGAACTAGCGAACTCCCCCTCACATCTTATGTAGATGACTCACAAATTGTGTTATCAGCATTTAACATCACCCATACAATCTGAGGTAAGTTCCATGATTTCATGTGTGCAATCAACTGCTGGATGAGCAGTTATTGCTTTAAATTGAACTCGGGTAAGACCAAGGTCATTTTGTTTGGGAACAATCCCGTTTTGGACACTTTCCTGCTGGCCACAGGAGGTAACTGTGGTTCTGCTCCAGCCAAAAGGCATAAAATCTGGGAGTCATAATTGATGAGAAACTGACATAATGAAATACATTCAGTCATTTTATCTTATTTCAACACCTAAAATTGATCAACAAAATATTGCCTTTCATCCCCATTAGCGCAAAGAAAACCAGTCAGTACACATTAGTGTCGTCAAAAATGTACTATTGTTAACAGGCTGTATCTGAGCTTACATGAGCAGTATCTTAATAAATTGCAAACTTTGCAGAACAAGGCTGCTAGGCTTCTCCTGGGAATTACCAAGTTTTAATCCATTTCCCAGGCCATTGAAGATCTTCTCTGGGTAACAGTCAGAAACTGTACAAAATTCAAGTCACTCTGTCTGATCTTCAAGGCACTTCATAACCAGGTCCTCTTTTTCTAAGACAATCCTTCAAATGGTATCTTTCTAGCGAGAATCCTATGATCTCAGGGAGCAAAAAATGTGATAGTTCTTAGATTTAAGAAATCCAGTGGGGCGGAAGCAGCTTCACCCTTTGAGCTACTAAATGCTGGGTTTTTCTTATCAGGCTGTTTTTACACTGCTTGCTCTAAGAAAGCAGGTGAAAACCTAGATTTTTAATGAATAAACTCAGCATGGGGATCATTCAGTTATGTTCTCTCTGCTAGCACCAAGATACCCCAGGGTAATAGAGTGCTTTTAAAAACTGTTAACATAACATAACATATGAGACGCCACTCTCATTTATGACACTTTACCCTTTGGTATGTCACTTCAATGTACGCCACTCTAAACTAATCCAATATACCCTGCTCCACTCTAAGTCTTTGTACTGTACAACATTCTGTTGTACTGTTCCACTCTATGCCAATCCACTCTTCTATATTCTACTGAATGTTATTTCACTGTATGGCATTCCGCTTTATGCTATTCCACTGTATGGTACTCTACTTCACCCCACTACAGTGAATACCACTCCATTCTGCGCCGCTCCAGTGTACAATAAGCATGGGCGGAAAATCCGTTACGCTTGCGGATTTTAAGGATTTTCGGGAAATTCGCAATCCGCGAGATTTGCGAATTTCTCGCAAAATCCGCAAATTCGCACGCAGCGGATTTTTTTTGCGGCGCGCGGCGTTGGTGATACAATTTTTGCGGCGCGCGGCGTTTATCATCGTTTGCCGGGTTGTTTTTCTCGATAGTTTGCGAGTGCTGCGACATTTTGGATCTTGCTGTGTGATCCCGCGGGATTTGGCGAGCGCGATTACGTCATCGCGGCTTGCGAGCGAGAGTTTGTCAACGCGAGTACAGCGAGATCACGTCTCGCGGTACTTCGCAATTGCGAGATTTGAGATGCGGCGAGCAGCAAGAATCTCGCACAAACGAAAATATAAAATTTGCAATTCTGCACAAGAAATCCACCAGCAAGCAGCATAAACCTTCTTTAAATGATGATTTTTATCTGAATAACTCCTTAGGTTGACATTTGCCTGCACTTTTTTAGCGAGGAGTCCATTTTGGGGAGGGGGGAGGGGGGTGGGAGGAAGGAAGTGCCCCACAGTCTTCAACTTCCTGTTCCTGTCCAGCAGGCTCCTCCCAGTGCTTTGTCCATCTCCTGGTCACTTTTCATTTGGGTCTGGAGCTGGAAGGAATACTTTTTGTGGATGCTGCTGGATATTTGGATTTGAGGCCTTTTTGACTTTCTTTGGATCATTGTTGGATTAGAAATTTTACAAGTAAGTTTGTTTGGGGCATTACAGTTGCTGCAACAAAAATTTTGGAATTTTCGATTTTTGGGCTGTTTTGGGGCCTTTTGCCCAGGGGTACTCTGTGGTGGGTGGACTGAGTCTTTCTGAGGGGTCTCTTTAATGTGAACATCATGGAGGGCATGGATGGCATGGGATTGTGCTGATTTTAGTGTGTTTTTCGATTTTTTTGGCTGCTGTTGGGGCCTTTTGCCCAGGGGTAGTGAGTGGTGCATGGACTGAGTCTTTCTGTGGGGTCTCTTTAATGTAAACATCATGGAGGGCATGGATGGCATTGGATTGTGGTGATTTTTTAGTGATTTTCGTTTTTTGTGGCTATACTTGTGGCCTTTTCACCAGGGGTATTTGAGTCTAGCATGGGCCTAGTCTTTCTGTGGGCTGTCTTGAACTTAAACATCATGGAGGGCATGGATGGAATGGGATTGTGCTGATTTTGCAGTGTTTTTCGATTTTTGGGGGTGTTCATGGGGAGGGACAGGCCATGTGGCTGGTGGCCATTTTGAGTGCAGCTACAGGCACTGGCCATGTGCTGGCAGGCAAGTGGCCATTTTGAATGCAGGCTTTGTTGTTAGGCCTCCTACCATTTTGCCTACTTTTCAACCTTTATTTATGCCCAGGGGTAGTGAGTCTTGCATGGGCCTAGTCTTTCTGTGGGTTGTCTTGAACTTAAACATCATGGAGGGCATGGATGGAATGGGATTGTGCTGATTTTGCAGTGTTTTTCGATTTTTGGGGGTGTTCATGGGGAGGGACAGGCCATGTGGCTGGTGGCCATTTTGAGTGCAGCTACAGGCACTGGCCATGTGCTGGCAGGCAAGTGGCCATTTTGAATGCAGGCTTTGTTGTTAGGCCTCCAACCATTTTGCCTACTTTTCAACCTTTATTTATGCCCAGGGGTAGTGAGTCTTGCATGGGCCTAGTCTTTCTGTGGGTTGTCTTGAACTTAAACATCATGGAGGGCATGGATGGAATGGGATTGTGCTGATTTTGCAGTGTTTTTCGATTTTTGGGGGTGTTCATGGGGAGGGACAGGCCATGTGGCTGGTGGCCATTTTGAGTGCAGCTACAGGCACTGGCCATGTGCTGGCAGGCAAGTGGCCATTTTGAATGCAGGCTTTGTTGTTAGGCCTGCAACCATTTTGCCTACTTTTCAACCTTTATTTATGCCCAGGGGTAGTGAGTCTTGCATGGGCCTAGTCTTTCTGTGGGTTGTCTTGAATTTAAACATTATGGAGGGCATGGATGGATTGGGATTGTGCTGATTTTGCAGTGTTTTTCGATTTTTTTGTGCTGTATAACTGAACTGATGTTCCTCTGTCTTCCATTTTTTTTAGGTGCACAAGACTCAAGAGAACCACCAGTGCCAGGAAGAAGTCCTGCAGCGGTGTGTGTGTGCAGCATAACGTCACGCGACGTCACGTCTGGCCTCAGACAACTCTACAATTCGTGCAACTGCGGCCTGCTGTCTGACCTGCTCTGAAGAAGATGGCCCCAAAGAAAGGTCTCCGTAGCTCCTCTAGCAAGAAAGTTGCTAGTAAGGAGCAGAAGAAGCAAGTTACCAAGGAGGCTGGTGTGCCACCCGCCACGTTTTTTGGGAGCAAAAAAAAAAGTACGCCTGCAGCAGCAGGATCTGCTGGGGAACAAGCTGGGAGCAGCACCCCTGCTCCATTGGGTTCAGTGCCTCCACCACCACGCCAACTTAAGTCAAAGCCCTTGAGTGCTTCAGAGGCAGTCAGTGTACTTCTCCAATCACCATCGACCAGTGATGTTGGCTCATCGCAAGAAAGTAGCAGCAATGTCCCTGAATCAACACAGGTTGTTGTAACTCATCTGACAAGTGTTGAACAACCACAGCCGCAACAACAACACCATGTGCAAGTACACGCCCAAGTACATGTGGAAGGAGAGGCAGCAAAAGGAGATGCGCAAGCAAAGGTGCATGGAGGTTCACAAGTGCCCACAATAGTTGTTCCTCCCGAAGTAGGGGCACATCAGGAAGTCGACAATGAAGCCGAGGTATCATTGGAAGCCACTCCTCCTGATGATCATTCATTGTCTTCCACATCCCTAGCAAGGAAAAGATCAAGGGGGGTGTCTACATCTTCTTCAAGCCCACCTCGTTCTGATGCAAGTGATCTGTCTTGGGAACCACAACTGCGGTCTGACAGTGAGGCACACCATGATCTGACACAGGTACCTAAGCGTAAAAGGAAGGTCGTCCAAAAACTCATAGCTATGGAGTGTGATGAGGCTCAACAAGAAGTGACAGATACTGCTGGTGATGAAGCCTCTCACGATGACGACGAGCCAGTCATCACAAAGGTCACTGCAGCCCCACCGGGCATGCAGCAAAGAGACATTTTGACCCTATCCCGAGAAGCTGCTGAGCGTGATGATGATGTCAACGAGGAGGCAATGGAAATGGAATCATTAGATTTGGAGTTAAGTAGTACACCAAAACCTACCGCTTCCATATTTCTTCCTCGCAAGAAGGTACCCACCTCGACCTCAATTCGTGGTGGTGAAAGTGCAAAACGTACTGAAGTTCGGCAATCCACATCCTCCACTTCATCTGGCATTAGCAGCAGGACCACCACCACCAGTATCACCGCCTCCTCCGGCTCCCAAAGACATTTCAAGTCTCCAGTTTGGGACTTCTTTAGTGTTTGCCCAAAAAAGGAAAACATAGCCATTTGTAGCATTTGTAAGCTTCGAGTTAGTCGTGGTAAGTTTGGTACCAACTATGGTACCGGAGGCCAGAGAGGTCATCTTAGGAGAACGCACGATGTCCAATGGTTTGCGCACCTACACGCGATCAAGGAAGCCCGAATTGCACGCAATGAAAATGTTGATTTTTCATCTGATGATGACGAGGAGGAAGAAGACGATTCAAACACTTCACTTACACCCATTACCCCTGTCAGCAGCACACCCCATGTGAGCCACACTAAGAGTGTGGGAGAGAGTGAGACATCAATGCGGAAAAGTTCATCAGCGAGCGTAACTGGGTCGAAGATATCATCATCATCCCGTAAATCCTTGGTCCAGGGCAACATTAAAAAGATGTTGTTTACAGAAGCGCAATATGAACGCAACCACCCAATGACGCGTCTGTATAACACTAAGCTGGCTAAAATGCTAGCTCTGGACCTTCTCCCTTTTTCTTTTGTAGAAGGGGTTGGTTTTCTAGAATTAGTGGCAGCGCTCTGCCCTAAATGGAAGGTTCCTAGCCGGTTCTATTTTGCCCGAGTTGCGGTTCCAGCACTACATGAAGATGTTCTGAAGGTGATTGGGGCAGCTTTGCAGAAGAGTGCTGTTCACACTATACATCTGACAACAGACATGTGGACCAGTGGCGCAGGCGCTGATTACATGTGCATCACTGCACACTGGGTCTCTTTTTCAGGGGCTAAAGCAAAGCTAAACACAGGTGTTGACACGAACATTGTTTTTAAAGCTGCTCGGAAACATGCAACACTAGCCATGTTTGGTTTGGAGAAACGTCACACAGCAGAAAACATTTTGGATGTCTTTAACACAAAGGTCCTTAACTGGCTGTCCCCACTAAAACGCCGGGTTGGTTATGTTTCCACGGACAATGGCGCCAATATAGTTAAGGCCATGAGGGACGGTGACTATTTCAGAGTGCCGTGTTTGGCGTACTGTATAAACCTGGTTGTCCAAAAATTCTTGGCTAATAAAGCCAGTGCAGCGTACAGTGTATTGGACAACTGCCGAAAAATGTGCAAGCATTTCAGCCATTCTTTTAAGGCCCGGAAGCAGCTGAGGAGCCTGCTATATCAACGTAAAATGCCAGTGAAAGCACTCATCCAGGAGGTGGTAACACGTTGGAACTCAACCTTCTACATGCTTGAGCGTCTGTATGAGCAGTATACGGAACTCGATCAATATTTCCTTACAGAGGGTACAGAGGAGCTGAGGATGGGTGGGCCGCAATGGAACATAGTTCAAGGCCTGACACGCATGCTTCGTCCTTTTGAGTTCTTCACGCGTGCAGTCAGCAAGGAGGACTCTAATTTGGGAAAAGCTATCCCATTGTTGTACATGCTGGAGGACCAACTGAAGGAGGTGTGTTCTGTGTTTGAAAAAGATGACAAAAACCAAGACTCTTTGCTTCTGGCTGAGCAATTATTAGAGCTCCTACAAGGTGATGAACGTCTTAAAAAGATTCACTCAGAACAGCATTACATTTGTGCTACTATTCTGGATCCACGCTACAAAAAGGCGCTGGCAGGCCAAGCATTCTTTCCTTTTGATGATGAACATGTTCCAAAGTACAAACGTTGGCTAGCCTTGTCAGCCAAGAGGTTTGAAAGAGAACGGCTGGAAATTGAAGGAAATGGCAGTACATCAGCAGGCCATCCCCAGTCAAAACAATCCACTTCTGCACCTGTGGCTGTGGCACAAGTGACCTCTCAGCCGTTAAAGACACCGGCAACCGGATCATCTGCACGAAACACAACAGAAACATTGGAGGCTGAAGAGGATTGGCTAGCTCTGCGTGGGTTTGGTTCTCAAAAGGTCAGAGGCACAGCAAGAGCTAAGCAAAGTGGAGGAACCTTGGATGAGGACCTTGAGTCGATGGTGAAGGACTATCTGAATGACTCAACAGAGGTCTATGTTAATTCTGACCCATTGGCGTATTGGCATGGGAAAAAAGAATTGTGGCCACAGCTCACCAACCTGGCTTTAAACTACTTGTCTTGCCCACTCGCAAGCGTGTCTTCTGAACGGGTTTTCAGTGCTGCTGGTGGCATTGTAACTCCCAAACGGAGCCGCCTCTCACCCAAAAATGTGGAGAGGTTAACAATGATCAAGATGAATCAGCACCTCATACCACCAGATTTCAGAGTACGAGAGAGCGTGCCGGATGAAGAGGAGGTGGCCAGCAACATAGATGAGGGAATTTCTACTCTGTCAGGTGACACTGAGCTCACCCTGCCTGAATTCGCAGAGTATGATGACGAAGCCTTATTCTCATTCCTGGACCGTGATACCGAGCCCTGAAAATAAGACAACAAATCAATAACTTTCTTTTTCGTCCCTATTCACTTTTATTCCTGTGTGTTTGTCTTTCTTTGTTGTGCACAGTTAATATATTTCAAACTTTAATCAGATAATCACAAAATCAAGCCCATCAGCAGAACTGTCTTCGCTGGTTTGCTAATTGATTTGAAGTTGCCGCAGTCTGCATTCCTCAGGTTCACAAGTTCAGAAGAACATGCTCCTCTATCCTCCTCCTCCAGACTCCTATTTCCATCAAACCAGAGGGCTGGTTTACGCCCAATGAAGAAAGACTCAGCACTTGTGGGGGTGTTGTTGTACCTCTTTGCAGGTGAGTTGACGGCTCTGGGACCATTGTTGGGAAGCTCTAATACCGGATAAAAGTGTTTTGGACCAAATCCCAGGCGGAAATTTTTTTGTGTTTTTGATGACTTGCTTGCCTTTGAGGTGCTCTTAGGGGGGGTTCCGTCTGTTTGTGGGTGAGTTTCGTGGTCTGGGAGCACTGCTGGGACACTCTAATCTTGATTGCATTTGCTTTTCAGGAAATCCGTTGTGGCAACCCCGACTTATGGCCTAGCTACGCAGTGCGTTTGGACCGAAGGCCGAGAAATATTGCAAGTATGAGATTTTGCTTTTGGCCTGTTTGGGGGTGTTATGCTTCTTGGCGGGTGGGTTGGCGTGTCTTGAGGCATTCCTGGGAAGGTCTAATACCGGGTAGAAGTGGTTGGGACAAAATCCAGGCCGATTTTTATTTAGCTATTTCTGACATTTTGCTCAATGTAGCGTTTTCGGGGGCCTGTTTGGGGGGCTTCCTGGTGTTTGTGGGTGACTTTCGTGGTCTGGGAGCACTGCTGGGACACTCTAATCTTGATTGCATTTGCTTTTCAGGAAATCCGTCGTGGCAACCCCGACTTATGGCCTAGCTACGCAGCGCGTTTGGACCGAAGGCCGAGAAATATTGCAAGTATGAGATTTTGCTTTTGGCCTGTTTGGGGGTGTTATGCTTCTTGGTGGGTGGGTTGGCGGGTCTTGGGGCATTCCTGGGAAGGTCTAATACCGGGTAGAAGTGGTTGGGACAAAATCCAGGCCGATTTTTTTTTTGGCTATTTCTGACATTTTGCTCAATGTAGCGTTTTCGGGGGCCTGTTTGGGGGGCTTCCTGGTGTTTGTGGGTGGGTTTCGGGGTCTGGGCGCACTGCTGGCTATATATACTTTACTTTGCAAGAGGTTTGAAGCAAATCCATGGTGGCAGAGGGGAGTTAGGGCCTAGCTGCAGAGCGCGCGCGGAGTGATTTGTGAAATTTGTGAAAAATTTACTAAGTCCCCATTTTTGTACTTTTGCTCTTTGGCTGTTTGGGGGTCTTCTACTCGTTTTCTCCTGGGTTGACGGCTCTGGGGCCATTGCTGGGAAGCTCTAATACCGGATAAAAGTGTTTTGGACCAAATCCCAGGCGGAAAATTGTTTGTGTTTTTGATGACTTGCTTGCCTTTGAGGTGCTCTTAGGGGGGGTTCCGTCTGTTTGTGGGTGAGTTTCGTGGTCTGGGAGCACTGCTGGGACACTCTAATCTTGATTGCATTTGCTTTTCAGGAAATCCGTCGTGGCAACCTCGACTTATGGCCTAGCTACGCAGTGCGTTTGGACCGAAGGCCGAGAAATATTGCAAGTATGAGATTTTGCTTTTGGCCTGTTTGGGGGTGTTATGCTTCTTGGCGGGTGGGTTGGCGTGTCTTGGGGCATTCCTGGGAAGGTCTAATACCGGGTAGAAGTGGTTGGGACAAAATCCAGGCCGATTTTTTTTTGGCTATTTCTGACATTTTGCTCAATGTAGCGTTTTCGGGGGCCTGTTTGGGGGGCTTCCTGGTGTTTGTGGGTGGGTTTCGGGGTCTGGGCGCACTGCTGGCTATATATACTTTACTTTGCAAGAGGTTTGAAGCAAATCCATGGTGGCAGAGGGGAGTTAGGGCCTAGCTGCAGAGCGCGCGCGGAGTGATTTGTGAAATTTGTGAAAAATTTACTAAGTCCCCATTTTTGTACTTTTGCTCTTTGGCTGTTTGGGGGTCTTCTACTCGTTTTCTCCTGGGTTGACGGCTCTGGGGCCATTGCTGGGAAGCTCTAATACCGGATAAAAGTGTTTTGGACCAAATCCCAGGCGGAAAATTTTTTGTGTTTTTGATGACTTGCTTGCTTTTGAGGTGCTCTTAGGGGGGGTTCCGTCTGTTTGTGGGTGAGTTTCGTGGTCTGGGAGCACTGCTGGGACACTCTAATCTTGATTGCATTTGCTTTTCAGGAAATCCGTCGTGGCAACCCGGACTTATGGCCTAGCTACGCAGTGCGTTTGGACCGAAGGCCGAGAAATATTGCAAGTATGAGATTTTGCTTTTGGCCTGTTTGGGGGTGTTATGCTTCTTGGCGGGTGGGTTGGCGTGTCTTGAGGCATTCCTGGGAAGGTCTAATACCGGGTAGAAGTGGTTGGGACAAAATCCAGGCCGATTTTTTTTGGGCTATTTCTGACATTTTGCTCAATGTAGCGTTTTCGGGGGCCTGTTTGGGGGGCTTCCTGGTGTTTGTGGGTGACTTTCGTGGTCTGGGAGCACTGCTGGGACACTCTAATCTTGATTGCATTTGCTTTTCAGGAAATCCGTCGTGGCAACCCCGACTTATGGCCTAGCTACGCAGCGCGTTTGGACCGAAGGCCGAGAAATATTGCAAGTATGAGATTTTGCTTTTGGCCTGTTTGGGGGTGTTATGCTTCTTGGCGGGTGGGTTGGCGTGTCTTGGGGCATTCCTGGGAAGGTCTAATACCGGGTAGAAGTGGTTGGGACAAAATCCAGGCCGATTTTTTTTTGGGCTATTTCTGACATTTTGCTCAATGTAGCGTTTTCGGGGGCCTGTTTGGGGGGCTTCCTGGTGTTTGTGGGTGGGTTTCGGGGTCTGGGCGCACTGCTGGCTATATATACTTTACTTTGCAAGAGGTTTGAAGCAAATCCATGGTGGCAGAGGGGAGTTAGGGCCTAGCTGCAGAGCGCGCGCGGAGTGATTTGTGAAATTTGTGAAAAATTTACTAAGTCCCCATTTTTGTACTTTTGCTCTTTGGCTGTTTGGGGGTCTTCTACTCGTTTTCTCCTGGGTTGACGGCTCTGGGGCCATTGCTGGGAAGCTCTAATACCGGATAAAAGTGTTTTGGACCAAATCCCAGGCGGAAAATTTTTTGTGTTTTTGATGACTTGCTTGCCTTTGAGGTGCTCTTAGGGGGGGGTTCCGTCTGTTTGTGGGTGAGTTTCGTGGTCTGGGAGCACTGCTGGGACACTCTAATCTTGATTGCATTTGCTTTTCAGGAAATCCGTCGTGGCAACCCCGACTTATGGCCTAGCTACGCAGTGCGTTTGGACCGAAGGCCGAGAAATATTGCAAGTATGAGATTTTGCTTTTGGCCTGTTTGGGGGTGTTATGCTTCTTGGCGGGTGGGTTGGCGTGTCTTGAGGCATTCCTGGGAAGGTCTAATACCGGGTAGAAGTGGTTGGGACAAAATCCAGGCCGATTTTTTTTGGGCTATTTCTGACATTTTGCTCAATGTAGCGTTTTCGGGGGCCTGTTTGGGGGGCTTCCTGGTGTTTGTGGGTGACTTTCGTGGTCTGGGAGCACTGCTGGGACACTCTAATCTTGATTGCATTTGCTTTTCAGGAAATCCGTCGTGGCAACCCCGACTTATGGTCTAGCTACGCAGCGCGTTTGGACCGAAGGCCGAGAAATATTGCAAGTATGAGATTTTGCTTTTGGCCTGTTTGGGGGTGTTATGCTTCTTGGTGGGTGGGTTGGCGGGTCTTGGGGCATTCCTGGGAAGGTCTAATACCGGGTAGAAGTGGTTGGGACAAAATCCAGGCCGAATTTTTTTTTTGGCTATTTCTGACATTTTGCTCAATGTAGCGTTTTCGGGGGCCTGTTTGGGGGGCTTCCTGGTGTTTGTGGGTGGGTTTCGGGGTCTGGGCGCACTGCTGGCTATATATACTTTACTTTGCAAGAGGTTTGAAGCAAATCCATGGTGGCAGAGGGGAGTTAGGGCCTAGCTGCAGAGCGCGCGCGGAGTGATTTGTGAAATTTGTGAAAAATTTACTAAGTCCCCATTTTTGTACTTTTGCTCTTTGGCTGTTTGGGGGTCTTCTACTCGTTTTCTCCTGGGTTGACGGCTCTGGGGCCATTGCTGGGAAGCTCTAATACCGGATAAAAGTGTTTTGGACCAAATCCCAGGCGGAAAATTGTTTGTGTTTTTGATGACTTGCTTGCCTTTGAGGTGCTCTTAGGGGGGGTTCCGTCTGTTTGTGGGTGAGTTTCGTGGTCTGGGAGCACTGCTGGGACACTCTAATCTTGATTGCATTTGCTTTTCAGGAAATCCGTCGTGGCAACCCCGACTTATGGCCTAGCTACGCAGTGCGTTTGGACCGAAGGCCGAGAAATATTGCAAGTATGAGATTTTGCTTTTGGCCTGTTTGGGGGTGTTATGCTTCTTGGCGGGTGGGTTGGCGTGTCTTGAGGCATTCCTGGGAAGGTCTAATACCGGGTAGAAGTGGTTGGGACAAAATCCAGGCCGATTTTTTTTGGGCTATTTCTGACATTTTGCTCAATGTAGCGTTTTCGGGGGCCTGTTTGGGGGGCTTCCTGGTGTTTGTGGGTGACTTTCGTGGTCTGGGAGCACTGCTGGGACACTCTAATCTTGATTGCATTTGCTTTTCAGGAAATCCGTCGTGGCAACCCCGACTTATGGCCTAGCTACGCAGCGCGTTTGGACCGAAGGCCGAGAAATATTGCAAGTATGAGATTTTGCTTTTGGCCTGTTTGGGGGTGTTATGCTTCTTGGCGGGTGGGTTGGCGTGTCTTGGGGCATTCCTGGGAAGGTCTAATACCGGGTAGAAGTGGTTGGGACAAAATCCAGGCCGATTTTTTTTTGGCTATTTCTGACATTTTGCTCAATGTAGCGTTTTCGGGGGCCTGTTTGGGGGGCTTCCTGGTGTTTGTGGGTGGGTTTCGGGGTCTGGGCGCACTGCTGGCTATATATACTTTACTTTGCAAGAGGTTTGAAGCAAATCCATGGTGGCAGAGGGGAGTTAGGGCCTAGCTGCAGAGCGCGCGCGGAGTGATTTGTGAAATTTGTGAAAAATTTACTAAGTCCCCATTTTTGTACTTTTGCTCTTTGGCTGTTTGGGGGTCTTCTACTCGTTTTCTCCTGGGTTGACGGCTCTGGGGCCATTGCTGGGAAGCTCTAATACCGGATAAAAGTGTTTTGGACCAAATCCCAGGCGGAAAATTTTTTGTGTTTTTGATGACTTGCTTGCCTTTGAGGTGCTCTTAGGGGGGGTTCCGTCTGTTTGTGGGTGAGTTTCGTGGTCTGGGAGCACTGCTGGGACACTCTAATCTTGATTGCATTTGCTTTTCAGGAAATCCGTCGTGGCAACCCCGACTTATGGCCTAGCTACGCAGTGCGTTTGGACCGAAGGCCGAGAAATATTGCAAGTATGAGATTTTGCTTTTGGCCTGTTTGGGGGTGTTATGCTTCTTGGCGGGTGGGTTGGCGTGTCTTGAGGCATTCCTGGGAAGGTCTAATACCGGGTAGAAGTGGTTGGGACAAAATCCAGGCCGATTTTTTTTGGGCTATTTCTGACATTTTGCTCAATGTAGCGTTTTCGGGGGCCTGTTTGGGGGGCTTCCTGGTGTTTGTGGGTGACTTTCGTGGTCTGGGAGCACTGCTGGGACACTCTAATCTTGATTGCATTTGCTTTTCAGGAAATCCGTCGTGGCAACCCCGACTTATGGCCTAGCTACGCAGCGCGTTTGGACCGAAGGCCGAGAAATATTGCAAGTATGAGATTTTGCTTTTGGCCTGTTTGGGGGTGTTATGCTTCTTGGTGGGTGGGTTGGCGGGTCTTGGGGCATTCCTGGGAAGGTCTAATACCGGGTAGAAGTGGTTGGGACAAAATCCAGGCCGAATTTTTTTTTTGGCTATTTCTGACATTTTGCTCAATGTAGCGTTTTCGGGGGCCTGTTTGGGGGGCTTCCTGGTGTTTGTGGGTGGGTTTCGGGGTCTGGGCGCACTGCTGGCTATATATACTTTACTTTGCAAGAGGTTTGAAGCAAATCCATGGTGGCAGAGGGGAGTTAGGGCCTAGCTGCAGAGCGCGCGCGGAGTGATTTGTGAAATTTGTGAAAAATTTACTAAGTCCCCATTTTTGTACTTTTGCTCTTTGGCTGTTTGGGGGTCTTCTACTCGTTTTCTCCTGGGTTGACGGCTCTGGGGCCATTGCTGGGAAGCTCTAATACCGGATAAAAGTGTTTTGGACCAAATCCCAGGCGGAAAATTGTTTGTGTTTTTGATGACTTGCTTGCCTTTGAGGTGCTCTTAGGGGGGGTTCCGTCTGTTTGTGGGTGAGTTTCGTGGTCTGGGAGCACTGCTGGGACACTCTAATCTTGATTGCATTTGCTTTTCAGGAAATCCGTCGTGGCAACCCCGACTTATGGCCTAGCTACGCAGTGCGTTTGGACCGAAGGCCGAGAAATATTGCAAGTATGAGATTTTGCTTTTGGCCTGTTTGGGGGTGTTATGCTTCTTGGCGGGTGGGTTGGCGGGTCTTGAGGCATTCCTGGGAAGGTCTAATACCGGGTAGAAGTGGTTGGGACAAAATCCAGGCCGATTTTTTTTGGGCTATTTCTGACATTTTGCTCAATGTAGCGTTTTCGGGGGCCTGTTTGGGGGGCTTCCTGGTGTTTGTGGGTGACTTTCGTGGTCTGGGAGCACTGCTGGGACACTCTAATCTTGATTGCATTTGCTTTTCAGGAAATCCGTCGTGGCAACCCCGACTTATGGCCTAGCTACGCAGCGCGTTTGGACCGAAGGCCGAGAAATATTGCAAGTATGAGATTTTGCTTTTGGCCTGTTTGGGGGTGTTATGCTTCTTGGCGGGTGGGTTGGCGTGTCTTGGGGCATTCCTGGGAAGGTCTAATACCGGGTAGAAGTGGTTGGGACAAAATCCAGGCCGATTTTTTTTTGGCTATTTCTGACATTTTGCTCAATGTAGCGTTTTCGGGGGCCTGTTTGGGGGGCTTCCTGGTGTTTGTGGGTGGGTTTCGGGGCCTGGGCGCACTGCTGGCTATATATACTTTACTTTGCAAGAGGTTTGAAGCAAATCCATGGTGGCAGAGGGGAGTTAGGGCCTAGCTGCTGAGCGCGCGCGGAGTGATTTGTGAAATTTGTGAAAAATTTACTAAGTCCCCATTTTTGTACTTTTGCTCTTTGGCTGTTTGGGGGTCTTCTACTCGTTTTCTCCTGGGTTGACGGCTCTGGGGCCATTGCTGGGAAGCTCTAATACCGGATAAAAGTGTTTTGGACCAAATCCCAGGCGGAAAATTTTTTGTGTTTTTGATGACTTGCTTGCCTTTGAGGTGCTCTTAGGGGGGGTTCCGTCTGTTTGTGGGTGAGTTTCGTGGTCTGGGAGCACTGCTGGGACACTCTAATCTTGATTGCATTTGCTTTTCAGGAAATCCGTCGTGGCAACCCCGACTTATGGCCTAGCTACGCAGTGCGTTTGGACCGAAGGCCGAGAAATATTGCAAGTATGAGATTTTGCTTTTGGCCTGTTTGGGGGTGTTATGCTTCTTGGCGGGTGGGTTGGCGTGTCTTGGGGCATTCCTGGGAAGGTCTAATACCGGGTAGAAGTGGTTGGGACAAAATCCTCGCGGAAAAGCCTTTTGGCACTTTTTGTAACTTAGGGTTCGTTAGGGTTAGCCCTAGCAGCAGGATTGCATGTGTTTCGGGGTGTTCTAGATTTTTGCAACTGAGTTCTGGGGTCTTAGAGCACTCGTGAGAATGTGTAATTTTGGTTGCAAGTCATTTGAAGAAAATCCATGGTGGGAAAGGGGGGATTTGGCATAGTTAAAGAAAGCCTTTGCCACTATTCTTAACTCAGGGTTCGTTAGGGTTAGCAGTATTTCTATTGCATGTGTTTGAGTGGGGGGGATTTCGAGTCTTGGAGCGATGCTGGCTATGGCTACTTTTGCTTGGTTGCTTGCAAGTGGTTTGAATGCAATCCACGATGGGTAAGGGGTAATTAGGAAGGGGGTACTTCGGCCTACTTTTACTTTCAAAGTAAGTTTTGTCACCAGTTTTCTGCTAGGCCTCGTTTTTTGAGATTTGATTGGGGGTCTTCTACATTTTTGCGACTGGCTTTAGTAAGGGTCTGGGTGGGAGCACTGCTAGGAAGATCTAATTTTGTTCTAAAACACAGTTTACAATACACCTAGCTTGAGGGGCAAGATCCGCTACATTAATTTGCCCATACTTATTTATCCTTCAAAAGGTGACTCAGAGTACGCACTTTCAAAAATATTGTACTGTCTACTAGGAAAATCAAATTGTGACTTTTTGCACTCCACAGCCTACATACCTTATATTTATTTATCAGTGGTGTTGTAATATTATATAACTTCCTGTTTTTCGTTGAATAATTACAGGCCGGGTTTCAGTCTCTGCAATGGGGAAAAAAGGATGGAGTCAGGCTTCACAGTAGCGAGCCACAATTCAGCATCAGGCAGGCAGTGGACAGGGTGTCTTCTGGTGACCAACATCGATGGACGAAGCGTCGGCTGCAATGGAGGAGTGCCGCTAAAAGGAGGATTTTTTTTCTGCAGGCAACTTACTTACCACTTCCAACAGGACCACTACAACCACATAGATACAGTATCCCTTGCCTTTTTCTCTGACTGTGACTGCATTTCTTGGATCTCTCTCTGCTTCTAAATTGATCCCTTAACACATCACTTAGTCCACTCCACTATCACATCTGCACCACACATAGTCATTTGTAAGTGCTCCTACGTAATTCGCAAGTCGCAGCACGCCCCAGGCCGTAGAGGACTGGGATGGCCCCAATGATGAAGCATGTCACCAAGGGGCAACCCTGGTGAGTGAGGGGACACCTAGAAAAAAAGCAATTTCTCCTTTTCTATCTACTATACCTTCCAGACCAACCCCATTGAGTGTTGTTGTGAATGGATTTATAGTGACCAGCAAGGCTCTCGGGTATCTGGCTACAGAGACCTTATGTTGAATATCGTTATCAATAATTCCACACAGGCCCTGTACTGTCGCATTCTTTCTTCCACAGTTGTCGAATGTACTACTTACTTTTCACTGACATGCATGCAGTAGTGCATGCACTTTCAAAGATTGATGGATAGGTTTGTACCCAAAGAATTGTTTATGTTCCATTGTTTGTCTATGCTGTGCTTTTTTTTACAGGGTGTCTTCTGGTGACCAACATCGATGGACGAAGCGTCGGCTGCAATGGAGGAGTGCCGCTAAAAGGAGGATTTTTTTTCTGCAGGCAACTTACTTACCACTTCCAACAGGACCACTACAACCACATAGATACAGTATCCCTTGCCTTTTTCTCTGACTGTGACTGCATTTCTTGGATCTCTCTCTGCTTCTAAATTGATCCCTTAACACATCACTTAGTCCACTCCACTATCACATCTGCACCACACATAGTCATTTGTAAGTGCTCCTACGTAATTCGCAAGTCGCAGCACGCCCCAGGCCGTAGAGGACTGGGATGGCCCCAATGATGAAGCATGTCACCAAGGGGCAACCCTGGTGAGTGAGGGGACACCTAGAAAAAAAGCAATTTCTCCTTTTCTATCTACTATACCTTCCAGACCAACCCCATTGAGTGTTGTTGTGAATGGATTTATAGTGACCAGCAAGGCTCTCGGGTATCTGGCTACAGAGACCTTATGTTGAATATCGTTATCAATAATTCCACACAGGCCCTGTACTGTCGCATTCTTTCTTCCACAGTTGTCGAATGTACTACTTACTTTTCACTGACATGCATGCAGTAGTGCATGCACTTTCAAAGATTGATGGATAGGTTTGTACCCAAAGAATTGTTTATGTTCCATTGTTTGTCTATGCTGTGCTTTTTTTTACAGGGTGTCTTCTGGTGACCAACATCGATGGACGAAGCGTCGGCTGCAATGGAGGAGTGCCGCTAAAAGGAGGATTTTTTTTCTGCAGGCAACTTACTTACCACTTCCAACAGGACCACTACAACCACATAGATACAGTATCCCTTGCCTTTTTCTCTGACTGTGACTGCATTTCTTGGATCTCTCTCTGCTTCTAAATTGATCCCTTAACACATCACTTAGTCCACTCCACTATCACATCTGCACCACACATAGTCATTTGTAAGTGCTCCTACGTAATTCGCAAGTCGCAGCACGCCCCAGGCCGTAGAGGACTGGGATGGCCCCAATGATGAAGCATGTCACCAAGGGGCAACCCTGGTGAGTGAGGGGACACCTAGAAAAAAAGCAATTTCTCCTTTTCTATCTACTATACCTTCCAGACCAACCCCATTGAGTGTTGTTGTGAATGGATTTATAGTGACCAGCAAGGCTCTCGGGTATCTGGCTACAGAGACCTTATGTTGAATATCGTTATCAATAATTCCACACAGGCCCTGTACCGTCGCATTCTTTCTTCCACAGTTGTCGAATGTACTACTTACTTTTCACTGACATGTATGCAGTAGTGCATGCACTTTCAAAGATTGATGGATAGGTTTGTACCCAAAGATTTGTTTATGTTCACAATTGTTTGTCTATGCTGTGCTATTTTTTCTTGTCTCCCAAAACCTTTCCCAAAAACCCCCGTGCCCATCCATTTTTCAAACCCTAACCCTCTTCCCCCGGGCTGTGTGGTTTTGATTGATGTGTGACTAAATGACAGCAATAAATCCACACACTTGCTGGGGAGGATAAGGTGATAGCAACAGGCTGGTGAAGAAATCGGAGGATATATTCTTACTCTGCTTGACAAAGAACCATTGCTAATGTGAAAGAACTTCAACCGAATTAGTAGTTATACTTTACCATTTGTTAGGCTACAATGTGGCACTGTTCTACTGTACTTCTGTCACCTGCTATATTCTCAGTTGTACCGTTGAATTGTTCAGGAGGACAAACCAGATTTCATTTTCGTTTTTTTCATAGGCATGCAACTGCCACTGTGTCACACCACTAGTACCACCGCTATGAGGAAATTTTATCCGACCAAGATTGCCAACCATATTCGCTGTTTCCCGTGGAGCCAGCCCTGGGTCTAGCCCTACTTTCAAACACAAATTACAGGTAAGATAAGCGTTTGGTGGTTTGGGGGTATAATGGAGTATTAGTACGAGAGACGAGAGACTGAAGGTAGTACTACTAAAGTCCTAGGACTCTTGGATTCACTTCGTCTGTGAGAGGCACTTAGTGTTGAAAACATTTGGGCATTTACACTTAAAGGAAGAAAATGGAACTAAACTTTCAGGAAAACAAAGTCAACGTTAAACCCCCACCCACCAGGCAAGCAGTAAGAAACGGGTATGCTCAGATAAAGTTTGAAAAAGTATATTTATATCCCTAACAAAATAATCTCCCGCAAGACCCTCCCTAACCCCAACGATTGTCCTGCAAAAGTCCCCAAAAACCCAACTCCCAATTCCCACCCCCCAAAAGTCTCTAAAAAAGGGGCAAGGGACACTATGGGTGGATGCTGTCAACTTTTTGGGCCAGGGCATCATGCTCCTGGTGGAGCAAGGCGTGCTCTACGCGGAGCCCCTCCAACTGGTTGGAAAAGTGGTGGAGCTCCTGCTGGAGGCGGGACACCATCAGGGTACTGCGGCGCAGGCGTGCCTTCAATGCCTTGTAGGTGCAACGGCTGTGAGAGGAAGCTGTAGCTGTTGTCCTTGCTACTCGGCGGTGGCGTTTGGCTTTGGCAGCCCGGCTCAGTCTGGGTGGACCACTGTGCTGGGTGGCACTGGCAGCCCGTGGGGGAACGGAGGCCGATGCAGACGACGTAGTTGTTGTGGTCGACTGCACACTTTCTTCGTCCTCCAGGGCCACCAGCCGCCGATATTCGGCCACAGTGGCATCGATCCTCCGTTGCCGGGCCGCTCTAGCCAGCTCCTTCCTCCTTGTTCGTTTGGAAGGAGAACCTATATGAAGAAAGAAAGACATAGTCTGTAACCAATGCTCCTTAAGATTAACTCAATCATTCAGCAGAAATTTGTGTTGCACTACAACTAGCAACTTGCAAACGCATTACATAACTATTGAGGCCAGTATCTATCTAACCTCACACTTCTTCATCCTTGCTCTAACATTAGTGGGAGTTTAAGGAACAAATTCTACGAGCACTATGGACTTCCATTGGAGTCGACTATGAAAGTACACCAGTCTTATTCTTCTTCTTGTCTCTTGTTTTGAAAAATTGGTACGTTATCTTCTGCAAGCCGGCATAATGCCAGCGCAGTAAACTTGCACCCGAGAAAAAGAGACGCACGCCATGAGGAGTGACCTAGACTTGCGTTGCGTTACTGTACCCGTCCAGTACATGCAGGTGGTGAAGCTCTTACTTTTCTATTACGGGTGGCACTGAGAATACTCTGTTACAACTCAAGGGCTACTGCTTAATTAATTTAACTTTCACCCTACAGTGGAAATGAGTACTAGAAATGGAAAATTGAAGAAGATAAATAATCTGATTATCTATCACTTCACATGGGATGTTTTTGCTTATATATGGGATGACTTTAGGTGCTTTGCTTTTTATTGAGTGACCAGTGATACATCCACACATGAATGACTGAGTACTACTAAACTTATTAAGAGAGGTAGGGAGTGGCCACCGTAATAACCGGATCTATGCAGTGCTTGCAATACAAACTACTGCTACTATTGATGGTAGTATTTGGACAAAATTAAAAGTTCTTTTCCTTGCCTTTCCTACACTGGAACGGACGTGCGGGTGCAGTGTTACATGCTCTTCAAAGTTACACTTAGTTCATCCACTGACCGTCTACTCTCTCTAGATCATGGGTACTCACAAACTTTCTCTCAGGGGCTACATTTACAGTGTAGTTTGGGGCCGAGGGCCGCACTGGTGGGGGCGGAGTCAGAGGGGGCGGGGCTAAAGCAAAACGATAACTTGTGACCATGAGGTTGCACACAGGTCCCTGCAGCAGATGCCCTCACCCACTGAGCCACCAGACCCAGCATTTACATACATCTCTCTCCCTCCTGCTCTCCCTCCTGCCCTCCCTCTCCATCTCTCTCTCCCTCCTGCCCTCCCTCTACCTCCCCCTCTGTCATCTCACTGTGTGTGTGTCTATCTGTGTCAGCCTTCAGCCCGGGTTGAGACCGCTTCCTCAACGCGCACACACAGACAACAACACCAAAGTACTTAACAGGTCTTTAAAAGACCATTAACATATTATTGAGGCTTTGTTTGTTGTAGCGCCCCTGCTTCTCCACCCTGACAATCACTGCTTGCCCGGCCCCACAGAGGCTTTGTTCTATTTCACCTCTTTGTGGCCTTGCATCTCCACTCTGCTCTGTGGGGGCCAGCAGAGGAGCCCTCGCCTGCCCGATCCTGGCCCTGTTGAACAGCATCCGCCGCCTGCTGCTCCTGTGTCCTCCTCTCGCCCCTGGGGGGAGCTGACGTACAACATGAAAGAAAGAACAGAAAAGATGGATGATTGTTGCTTGTCAATGTCAACCAAATCAAACATTTCAAAAGAACAATAACAAAATATTTCCGCGAAATTATATTGATTAGGGTCAGTTTTCATTTATTTGCGGACCTGTGACTTCGAAAGTCACGTAACTCACTAAACAAAGTACTGAAACGTTCACCTAGGACTGGCAGGCAGCAGTCCGCAGGCAAGACGCAAAGTGACAGACAAACTCCATTGTGATTTCAGTCAGATCAGTGACAACACTAACAGTTGCCTGCTACATTACCAGTCATTTAAATAGTCAAACTATCAATCCACTGCCACTATTTTTCTTATTGTCAGGGGTACAAAGGAAGGGGCAGATTTAAGCCCCTTGCGGCTCTTTTGCGCCGTTCTTGCGTGACTTTTGTGACGCAGCAGCTAAAAAAAAAAGGGCGCCATGGTGCGGCGTATAATATTATAACAACCTGACGCATTTGGGAGATGCATCCCGTTATAAAGCCCTGAGCCATCAGGGGGCGTTCCGGCGCAAGGGAGGGCATTCCTGCGCTGGAACACATCCTAATAGTGGCTGAGGGAAATCTACAAAATTTCAATCAGTCACCTTTAGGACAATGATGCGTCACACAAACCCTGCACCTGCTTGAAGCAGACGTACGGCTTGACCCAGCATTGGGGAGATAGGGTACCCCAGAGCATTGCTGGAGCTGCGCCATCGTTGCGACGCAACTCCAGCAGTAAAGCTTCGGTGAGGTTTTGGGCCCATGGTGCGCCGCATTGCAAATACGGCGCACCATGTTTGGTGGTGGTAGCGGGCCGCACAATTAATGGCGCATCCCTGCTACTTTGCAGGGATGCGACGGTAATTGCAATTCTGCCCCTTAGGGGCATACTTACTTACGCGTTCTGGCGCATCTCCAGAGATGCGCCAGATCAAATGCGTCACGCAAAACTACCCTTGCGACACGGCTGATGCACCTCATTTACAATGCGGCGCACCCTGGCGCAAGGGTAGGCAGTTGCGTGACGCATCGCGTCACGTAAGAGCGGCGCATCGCTGGAGTCACGTCGCCAACGCAATGCAACTCCAGTAATGCTCAGGGCCACCCAATACTTAACATGCTGTGTCAGTCCTTTCGCCTGCTTCGAGCAGACATAAGGAATTGAATTGACGTAGCAGCGTCGCAGAAGTGCCTGCGTTAAATCTTGTAGATTTCACGCAGGCAATTTTGCGAGGCGCACAGCCGCCGGACCGCCCACCCTGCGTACTAGGAACGCACCCATTGTGGTGCAGGCCCATGGCTTTATAACGTGACGCATCTCCCTAGATGCGTCATGTCGTAAATGACTCGCAGGGATGCGGCACGTTTACGCCGCTGTTGCGTCACGCAAGGCAACGTAAACGTGGCGCAAGGGGCTTGTAAATGTAATCTGCCCCCTAGTGTCTAGCATTACGCAGTTCTGTAAAGTACACTCATACATAATAGTTACTCAGGCCAATGAGACCACGAAATAGAAAACAAATAAGCATAGTAGCAACGCCACTGAGAAGGAGAGCAGTGCACCTGAAATGCACAGAAGATTTTGAAATGTAATTTAACTACAATGTAATCGTCATCAGCGGCATTATTGGCTTGCTTCATGTAAAAAACAAATATTTGCAATACAACAACACAGAGCAGGAGAAAACATCATAGTAGTGAGTGATTAAATGGCTACTACTACTCACCAAGCCCGGGGATCTCCAAGCCGAGCTGGTCCAGCAGGTCGCGCTCGCGGTCCAGGAGGTCCGTCCAGCGATGGGTGACCTGGCTGTAGGTGCGCTGGACCCCGTAGAGGTGGGATATGGCCCAGCACACCTTCTCCACCGCTTCCGGCGCTCCCGCATGTTGTAGCCGCCGGCCGCGATCCTGCCGCCTCCCGCGATGGTCCTGGGCAGGCGGCGCGGGAAGAAGTAGACCAGCGCGCCCACTTCCTCCGGGCTGAATATCTCCCGTCGCGTCACCTGCTCCCCCCTCAATCTCCCGCATGCTGTCCTGGCACTGGGTCCAGCACTACTCCCCGCCGCCGCTGCGGCCCTCAAGTGCCTGGGCAGCTTCACGGCGCCTGGCTTGACCATGGTCTGGGCAGGTAAGGTAGGAAGAAGTAGAAAATTAAGAAAGAATAGGATAGGGAAGAAGAAAAGAAAAGAGTTTAAAAAAGTAGTTTAAAAGTAAAGAAAAATAGCAGAAAAGACAAAAATATACAGCTAGGAAAAGAGAGGGATAGATAAGAAGCAAAATCGTAAAAAAAAAACTGAAAACAAGCAAAGGATGGCAAAGATACCAAGAGGATTAAACCCCATGCCCAGACACAGGAAATGAATGAAAAACAAGATGGCCGGCGCCCGTTCACGAGCGCGAAAGTAAGTTCGCGCGAGATTTTCCTCGCGATCTCGTGCGAACCTCTAGATTTCCCGCGCGATCTCGTGCGAACCTCTACTCGCAATGCGCTTACTGCGCGAGATTATACATAGCGGGCGGAAACGGAAATACGTCACGCAAACAAAATGGCCGCGCCCGTACTCGACCTTGGGGTAAATTTGCGTGTTGCGCTGCAAGCGGCTCGCGAACACTGCAAAAAAACTCGCGAAACAACAAGCCTCAAAAAAATAAAATGCTCATTCGCACGAATTGGCGGCTTCCGCGGTCGGTTTCGCACGACGCCGCGCCCCGCGAATAGCGCGAAAAAAACGAAAAACGATTTCTGCAAAAGCAAAAGCAATGAGCAGGTGCAAAAGGTCAACCTCATGATTTGTAACGATTCTCTGTAGTGCTTCCTGAGGGGGCCCTCCAGAATTCGGTTGCCTGCTTGCAACTATTGTGTGACCCTGCTCTGACCTTAACTGTATGCCACAAAGGTCCTGATTTACAGCTAAAGGAGCAGACAAGCAGGTGCGAGGCTGGAACTTGAAATTCTTTCAGTGACACATTAATTAGCCCCTAATTCATTATTGTCAGTTGGGGCAGGGCAGGTGTTGTTAATAAACTAACCCCAAATTAATTCATGTCAGTTCAAGCAGGGCAGGTGGGCTTGCTTTCCCCCCCCCCATCTTCTACAGTGATGATGAACCAGAGGGTGGCATTGATGTAACAGAGGGTGGCATGGGTCGAAGAGAGGGTGCCAGTGGTGAAACAGAGGGTGCTGGGAGGCTGTGATGATGAACCAGACGTAGAAACAACATAGTCGCGACCGTTGCGAGCCGACAAGTAAGTTCGCAATTGCGAACTAGTACCAAATCCTCGCGAACTGGTAGAAACACTTGCGAACACAAAAAAAAAAAAAATCCGCAAATTCGCGAGAATTCGCGGATTTTGCGGATTGCCAATTCGCAAATCCGCTAAATTCGCGAACGCGAGATTCGCAAAATTTGCCCATGCTTAGTGTACAACACTCTCCTCCACTGTATATAATTCCACTCTATAAAACTCTACTACACTTTATGGCACTCTCAGACACACTACATCACTCTATCCCCATACACTCCACTGTCCAACTGGAGTTTCCACTCTATGCCTATAAACTTCATTGTACAACACTCTATTCCACTATATGATACTTTTCAATACTCTATGACACAGCACAAATTTCTATGTGTTTTATAATTGAATTTCCTAACTATAACGTCCCTGTAACCTTTAGATTTTTCAGTGAGTTCCAAAGGTTTTTCGAATTCTATTTCTTGTTTTTTTTTTGTCTTTTTATTTTTCCTTTTAACACACATTGTACATTTAACGTTTTGTTATTTCAACAGTTAACATTATGTATATACAGTACATACTCTTTACAATTCATCTTAGGTTCCAAATTAATTACAATATAATATGGCATAATAAACTTTCAACAACACAAAAACCCAAAAAGGATAGAGAAAGCCAAGAGAAATAACAGCAACCAAAACTGAATTCAGACTCGCAGCCTTAGTTCAGAACTGCCCCCCCCTCCAGCTGGATATAGGATCCCAAATTCGAATTCTATTTCTAAAGTATTATGTTGGTATAATGTTTCATTTTTTTTGTAAATTCCTACTATTTATCATTAATACTAAGTACACTAACAATTATTTTGATTTTAAATTCAGCATTTATTTTAAACTGCAGTCATCTTTTTTATAAATATACTTTACATGTTTTATAAGGTAAAAACGACATGCATATTTAATATAAAATATAATGCTTTTGTAAATGTAATTATACAAGTTTCATATTTTTTTTATTAATTTTTCGTTTTGTGGTACCTCCGCAGGTCTGAAAACATAGACTGTACCACAAGTACTCTCTATGGTTTTTAGTTCCAATCATGTGATCGAAATGAATCAGTGAAGCCAGATCCGCTGATTCACTGAGAATTTTAAAGATAATTTCACATATGTGCCTCCCTCTATTTTAATTAATGATATCAGTGTGAACATATTTACAAGTCTTTTTAATATGGACCTCCTATATCTGTTTTTCAAAAACGTTACTCATATTACGAGTTTCATGAATCTCTAAATTTACGGACCAGATTCGCAAATTCATTTCATGACACAACCAAACCTTGATTTTTGATTGGGTATATTAGGACCCCACCCATATACATGTAACACCACACCTAAAACAGTTAGTTCTCCAGTGAACTCTGTAGAAAGAGAACCAGTGGTGCTCTGCTTTCATACAATGGCTGAAGCTTCATCTTCTGTCCAAGATAAACATACAGACCGACTGAGGAGTAAGATACACCACTTCAAGAAAACAAAGTGATGTCTGGAAGCATTTCACATACCTTCAGGGGAAAAGAAGGTTACAGCTAAATATGTGCAGCGCAGTATTTGCAACAAGCAGTTATCCATGGCACTGCCAAGAAGCATTCACATAGGGCAACTTCTATGTGGAAGCACTTAAAAACAATTCATGCAAGGTCTACAACTGGATGATATGGGAGAAAGCAGGTGCAGCAGGACAGTACACCTTTACATCACCCATGTGAGAACAATCATCAGGGGCATTCATTACAATATCAGCTGCCTGCGAAGAATAGAGCGAGATGGTTACTCACTGTGTAAAATGACACATGCTTGTCACTGTAAAAATGTCTTGTGCGAATGTATTTTCCCATTTTTACTGTTCTCATGTTCTATACTCATACACAATAAAGGCCATACTGTTGAAAGAATCATCATTGAATAGTGGGGAAAAACTTTCATAAAGGCTGTAGAAAAAAAAATACTGCACACGAGCGAACTCATTTACGAGGTTTTGGCATGGGGCAGCACCATCAGGAATCTTGCTGCACTGCCCAACATCAAAAGAAAAGGGCAGGAATGCAACATATCTATGAGAAACTGTGCCTTCCTGTCCTTTTCCCCGCACTGGTACACAATTGTCTGCCATGTGCCAACGCAGGCACCATTGCACCATGTTGCAAGGGTGTCTGTTTCATAAGGGTGATTGTTTATGTGCAGAAGGGACACCTTCCTGCACAAAAACAATCCTCACAAGAGATGCTTCCCTCTTTCTATGTGTACTGCAAAATGCAGCACACATAGAAAAATGAAACACAATGAGAAATATAGGTATTTCTCCTCTTTCCCTGGGGAGGCATCGGAATCTGACTCATTCCCAGGTTTACGAAACCATTTAAATCTGGAAATGCATCAGATTCCATGGATTTTGTGAGAGAACACCCACAGCAACCCTCATGGAATGCACCGTTTCATGCAGAGTAATGTGTGAAAGGGGGCCATTTTTACAAGGCCATGAAAATCCATGCAGGGTGGCTTCATATATGGCCTTGTAAATTTGGCCAGGCATACTGCGCCGCCAGTGTGTAAAAAAAAGTGGCGAACCGGCAACGCGATGGGCTTGTCAGTAAGCCCCTATGTGTATGTAAGTAGGGGTTTGCAGGTGTAAATGGGTGCATGACTGACTGTATAGGATTTTGAGTGGGCGTGTGAGTGTATGTGTGGGTGTTTCAGTATCTGTGTGAATGACTTTGTAGGTGTGTGAGTTCATGTATAGGCATCTGTATGGGTGTGTTTGTGACCCATAAGTTAAAGCACTGTCCATCCCTACAAGCTGATGGACAGGCCATTCACTGCCAGAGTTCCTTCTCAGTTCTGCATTATATTACAAACAATTACTTTTGAGGGGGTCAAACCTGATTATAATCATTTCAAAAGTGGTTCGGGATGACTTAAAGAAAATATTTTTTTTATGCTAATTACAGAAGTAACAAGATAATAATGGATTATTTAAATTTACAATATTTATTATTCATGACCAGAATGCAGGTTAGGCCTATATGGATTATTCAAGATACTCCATTGTTTGAAAATTAGAAGTTAAGTATAGGTTGTACTATATTTTCAGACCATGGTATTTTCCAGAAAAGCAGGGGCTTATTTATGGAAGGTCTACGCCACCATTGCCTCACTAATTTTGACGCGACAGCAGTGCAGGGAGTACTCGATATTTTCAGATAGACGCATGTGGCCAAATACGTCAATTTGCATCTGAAAATACCTGCGCCAGACACAGCTGCACTATTCAGAGACTAATATATTCAACGTAGGCGTCCCCTGTAAAATCCAGCGTATAATGGATGGAGTGATATTTATGTTTTGACAATGTGTGGCACATCATCGACAAGTGTTATGCATAGCCTGAAATGCGTTGAAGTTCTTGCTCATCGGCAACCCATGCATAAGAAATGGTGCACACGCTATAGAAAATTAAGAAAAGCCACACAAAGCAGTTTGGCAAGCTCATCTATGCCATGGAGGTGCAAATGTTGCAGCTCAGAGTTGAGATTGGACCAATAAAACCACTCCTACAGCGTAGGCAGCACAGAAGAGGGGAGCATGTTTTTTTGCCAGTGGACAACCCTCGTTGACATCAGGGAGGATGAGGTCATCACATACTACCCACTCAGGAGGGAGTCCCAAATAGAACTGCTGAGCCAGGTGGCGCCAAGGCTATAGCAACCAACTGCCAGGCCCACCAACATCCCACTGCAAGTCAAGCTGATGGCTGTCCTGGTTCATTCCAGATAGCAACAGCTAGAGTAGCAGAAATATTGCAGCGATCTATTTCTGCCTTCCTACCCTCTGTCCTGGATGCCATTGTCTGCCTCAAATCCCAGTACCTCCCCTTCCCCAAGACACAAAACAGCAGATGGACAAGGTTTCTATGTCATTGCCGGATTTCCCCATGTGCTGGGTGCCATGGATTGTACACATGCACAACTGGTTCTCCCTGCAGCAGCATCACATCTGTAGAGAAACTGGAAGCACACATACTCTATCAACATCCAGGGTATTGTGGACCACTGGGGGATGTTTACAAATGTGCGGGCAAAATACCCAGGGAGTTATGTTATGTTATGTTAACAAGATTTTATATAGCGCTCATACACCCAGAGGTTTCATGGCGCTGACTGACAGATACTTTGGTGGTCGGAGAGTTATGCATGGGCCTGAGTGAACAACCAGGTTTTAAGCTGTCTCCTGAACACTGAGAGATTGGTGCAGGAACGGATTTCCAAGGGGAGGGAGTTCCATAGTGTGGGGGCACAACGCAGTGCTACTTTCCAAAACATCTGGTGGAAACGTAGGGACAACAAGGTCAGTGGTGTGAGGGCAAGTACTGTGGAAATGAGCAAGTGTGTCTCCCTTGGCAGTAAACTTGTATGTGGCCCAAAGGGTCAGGAGCAACACCGGAATAAGAATGTGGAAAGGTCATGTGTGGCATGCCATGTCAGTGTAGGCCCTAGATGTGTGTAAATGTCAGTACTGGATAACATTGTGACACCAACAGTACAAAACACACATATGTCTCAGCAATACTGACAGTCTACGTACACATATACAGGTAGGTTGATGTCTGCCTTGACTGTTGTAACCAATGTGATGGCTTGTGTCCTGTGGAGTGAGTAGCCCAAATGGAAAGCACATTTATCCAGCAATGTGAAACACCATGTCAAACACAATGCTGTCACACATGTCATACATCAGTCACCATTTTAGAATACATTTCAACCTGGACAAGGCACTACAGTGTACTCAGGATAACCAAGGCATAGAACCACACAATCCCCTACAAGTTAGGGTCATACACATATATGTGAAAAACCAATGTATTGTGTCTAAATGGACCAAGTGACACAGACTCCCTTGCCGTGACTGGAGAAGGAGTTCCAAAGGAGACCAAGAGTTGCTGAAAGGTGTCACCGTCCATGGGATGGTAGGGTCTTCACCAACAGAGTGGTCATCCAGGACAGGCTGGTGGTCAGGAGGTGTTATTTCTCCATCTGCAATGAAATTGGAATATGTTAATAGTCATCTATGCTAGATGTTGATGTGAGTAACGTTGGCTTACATACAGCATTGCACTCTGAAAAGACAAAATATTTCTGTATTCGAACACAGCATGCTTTTACAGCGATGGGTGAGTGAAGAGGGGACCCATTAATCAATCAATCAATCTGGGGGTTTATAAAGTGCGCTACTCACCCGTGAGGTTCTCAAGGCACTGGGGGGGGGGGAGTTGTCCATTCAGCAGAAGAGCGAGGTCTTGAGGGTCTTCCCGAAGGTGTTCAGGGAGGGGGCACGTCTGATGTCTGCCGGTAGCTCGTTCCAAGTCTTGGCTGCGATATGGGAGAACGATCTTCCGCCTGATCTGGCTCTGTGGATCCGCGTGGTTTCAGCCAGTGCGAGGTTGGATGATCGCAGGTTTCTTTTGGGTACGTGGAAGTTTACTCTGACGTTTAGGTATTTGGGTCCGTAGTTGTGCGGGCACTTTTAGGCGTGAGTTAGGATCTTGGAGGTTACCCTTTTCTCCACAGGGAGCCAGTGGAGTCGCCGCAGGTGTCGCCGGGGGATGTCGAGGACGAGTCTGGCTGTGGTGTCCCAAAGATACAGATTCAAACAACTCTCCACTTTCAAGCGAACACCTAAACATATTAAAAATAACTTTGCTTTAGAAACTTCCCATTAAATTGACACCAAGTGATTACTTGCAGGCAATGACTGTTCATAACATCAGGAAATATATCCTATCCAACCAGTATAGAGCGTCATCATATCAAACTTAATTAATTCAGTTTCAAAGAAAATTCTGTTCGGAAAAGCATCATTCTAGTTCACATCAGGGCATGGCACTCCGCAATTTAGCTTTTATTTTATGATAAGTAAACAAATCAGATCGGAAGGAGAAAAGTACGCGCAGCCAAGCGACAAAGATGCCTTTTCAAACTTTAAACAATAAGTATCACTAATAAACTGACTTTTGAAGAATCTTATTGGCGGCGACAAATGTGAAATTTATTCTGGTTGAATATGAGATAAATAGGAAAGAGAAGTTTAGGTTCTGGGCATACATATCACAAAGGAGATTAAATGTATCGAAAGTTTTGTTTCTTTACAAATAGCTCACCACACCAAATATGTACAGATTTCTTTGCTGTACATCAAAAAGCACTTCGTCTTCGGTTTCAGTGGTGGTTCGTTTATTGTTTGTGATTGTGTGGGCGGTGTGTGTTTTTTAAAGTGTGCAGTGCTCGGATTCTGCTACGCACACATTTTAACATATATTAAGAAATACATTTTTACGCTAGTTCTATGATTTTCACTCCCCGCAGCCCTCAAAAACCTTCACTGCAGTCGAAGTATCAGTAGTGAACGGAGTCTGTGGGGAAGTGGAATCACTGAGGAATCTACGTAAGTGCCGACAATCGACCCCCGTCTGTCACTTAGCTGGCACACTTCCTCTTGTTGGACTTTCTGCAGCTGTTGTGACTACAGAAACAGCCGAGACGTATGCATCGCAGGCCCCAGTCTCGGAGCTCGCCCGTCGACACTTGACATGGCCGGGGATGTTGTATACGCAGATATCAAGATGCCTGGGACTCCTTCACGCACCAAAGAGCGGAGAGCAGCAACTCGGCGCTGTAAGTAGTTCTTTATTATTACGTTTTTTAAAGCGCTGCTCGGTGCTGCAAAGCCGTTTCAGGGAGCTTGTCGAGGACTGGGGGTTTATATTGCAAATTAAATGTATAATAGTTTGTTTTATATTGGAAGTTAAGCCTGGATTAGATGATTCTTCTTGTTTAATGAATATATCTTGTTGAGCGGAAAACTGGACACATTTTGAAATATATGCGATCTAAACCAAATTAACCAGTTGTAGGCGGAGCCTTACATTTGATGCCATGGTGCGAGAGTAGGACTTCCGATTTAGTGATGTCTTGTTAGCACTAATATTTCAACGCTGGGCACATGCCCCTCGAATGTAATACCCATCTCCAAGCAGCACATAACTTTGTAATAAAAACTAAAATCAAACCCGCACGAACCCGAGAGACACAATTAAAAGTATGTTTATGGATCTACGTCCCCATTGTTTTCTCTTCTAACTATTTCTGCTAATTGGCCAGTTGGACGCACCATAGAGGATCTGCACATTTCTCGGGGATTCTCACATCTCTCGGGATTCTCACATCTCCTGAGGATTCTCACATCTCCTGGGGATTCTCAAATCTCATGGGGATTATCACATCTTGCAGGGATTCTCACGTCTCTGGGGGATTTTCACATCTGCTGAGGATTCTCACATCTCACGGGGATTCCCACATCTAGCAGGGATTCTCACATCTCGCAGGGATCCTCACATCTCCTGAGTATTATCAAGCCTCCCCTGGATTCTCAAACCTTGCGTCGATTCTCACATCTCTCTCTGGGATTCTTACATCTCCTGAGGATTCTCACATCTCACAGGGATTCTCACATCTCCTGTGTATTCTCACATCTCGCAGGATTCACTCATCTCATGGGGCTTCTCACATCTCGAGATTCTCAAACCATGCAGGATTCTCTCATCTCGCGGGGATTCTCAAACCTCAACAGGATTCTCACATCTCGCGGGGATTCTCACATCTGGAGGGGATTCTCACATCTGGAGAGGATTCTCACATCTGGAGGGAATTCTCAAACCTCAACAGGATTCTCACATCTCGCCGGGATTCTCACATCTTCCAAAGATTCTCACATCTCCTGTGGATTTTCAAACCTCTTTGGGATCCTCATATCTCGTGGGGATTCTCACATCTCGGCTGTATTGAAAGCACTGCCTTTATTTTTACATTGTATGTCTTGAAGTGCCTTGGAATAATTTTGCTTGTGACTATGTGACAGCTAGGTCTATTCAACTAATGGACTCAGAATAAGTTAGCAAAGTGAGGATAGCATTCCACCTCTTCAGGAGTTCTAGTCCGAGAGGCCATTGAAACTCCTATGATTATCCCAAATCAACGTATATTTAATGTGAAACATAACACTACATTTAAATAAAACAACAACACTGTTTTTAATTCAAGCTGCTCTGTTAGTCCTTTAGTGCAAGGGTCTCCAACCTTTTTCATAATAAGAGCTATGTATGTTCAATGAAAATCCTCCTGAGCTACTAATTTACTAGTGTTGCAACGGTGACCGTATGGGCTACGATTACATGTACGATTCTTAGCATTCTTAGCATTAATGACCTCAGTGCATCAGGAAATGTTGCTAGCAATAAAGAAGAATGTTTTAATCAATTTGGAATGCCTGTGGGTAATACATAACAGTCAAAGCTGCAATGGCCCTGGCACCAAGGTAATATTATGATACACAAGTCTCCCTAACGCCACATGACGTATCACTCCTATATCAGATATAAATATAGATTTTGTGAATTCAACCATTTTTCTCCGATCATCAGTTTGTGAAAAAATCGCCTGAAAATACTCACATTTCATCTCAAATGCATGCTTTTCAATATTGGTATGCATATAATAACTAAACCAAGCAAAAGCTTCTAGTTTTGTCTAGTTTTGTCGGGTGGGCTAAGCACAGGAGCAGTACTTACAGGTAGCTGGGGAGCTACTGGTAGCTCACAAGCTACTCCTTGGAGAAGCCTGCTTTAGAGTGATAACTGACTGAGGCACATCAGAAATGAGAGATGTTCTGTGTCCATCAGCAGACAGAGTGAACCTGGCTAGGGCCATTATCAGTCCAGCTTTGGTAGCCGCTCTGCCTTTTGCTTGGGTGTGTCGCAACAGCAGATTGGTCACACCGTGGTTATTCCAGAGATTGTTCTCAGAGGAGCAGGTTGTTGTGTTCCTATGATGTGAAGGTTTCAGCAACTAATAGTCAGAGCTTTAATACTCTAAACAGCTGTCTGTTTTCATAGTACCTTGGCAAAGGGTTGCGCTTGAGGGGGATGTGTTTTTTTTCAGTCTCTTGTATTCCCATTCATGGTAGCCCGAAGAAGAGTTTAAATTCACAAAATGAGTGACAAGAGATTTTGGTCAAATAATTTAAATTAAGAGTCTTGAACTTTAGAACCAGAGGATTGAACTTTGGAGAAATTAAATGTTTTGAAAAGAGGCTTAAGCCATATTTATTATAGTGTTATATAGGCACTATGTAGTGTCTCTAGGGTCCTAAATTGCAATTTCTTAGGATTCACTATTTAAGAATACTGAACGTCAAGTATGAAGAATGAATTTAGTAAAAGGGGCCTCAGTTGTGGACCAAGCTGAATGCATTCATATTATAGTGATCCGATCTAGACACTAGTAGGTTGGTATACAAAATACACAATTTTAATGGGTTGCAATTCAACCTTCGTCATTAATAGGCATTAGGTAAGTCACAAATTGCGACCCAATATGATTGGCTACAATCACAGGGATGGTGGTCTGTGATTGCTTTTCAATAAAGCGTTTTTTTTTATGCAGCCCATTTTCCTGAAAAGAATATGGCATGCGTTTCTATTTTTTTTTAAAAGATTTACATTTTTTATTAGTAAGCAGTGGTCCTATGGATTACTTCTAATAAAATGTGTTTTTAAACATTCACAAAGGGTAAAGAGTCTGTTGGGGACACCGTCCTGTCTATGAATGTGTTACAACTTCATTTGAGCATTTTTATAGAGGACTATAAAGCAAGAGCGCTGTAAATACCAACGGTTAAATCAAAACAAAGCAACTGTTATAATTCAAATATAACTCATTGTTATACCATAAAAAACATTAGGTTAACATACCTTTAAAAGAATTGTCAGGACTTAAAACATGGAAAAATTTAAAATTTTCTTTCCACTGAACAGTTCTCTAGCCAGAAGTTACCAGACTCCTTCAACCTTAACCGCCACTAGCCCCAGTCACACATGAACAAGCTCACTGCAACTAATGAAACCTGCCTGGAAGCAGGGTCCTCTAATCTACATTTGCTTCAAGCAGCGCGAGCACCAGATTTTTACTCCTGATTATCTGAACCAGATCCAATTTACTAACAGTTTTATATAGCATTCTATGGGAGCCAAGAAGAAGGAAATCATTTTGAATCAACTCATAGCTTTCGGAAATATTGAGACACTTTTCCATCACAATAACATCAGAAATTTTCCTAAACCCGGCTTTGGCCCGTTTGCGCACTATTTTAGATCAAACCAAATCCCTGATTCATTCGCAAGTTTGGATAAGGGGGTTGCAATGTTAAGAACAGGGATTGCATATTTTATATCTTCCCCAAAAAAATCTGACGTTTGCGGAAAAACCACTGCATGCTCTTATAATGGACTTTTTGATGTGATTGCTTATCTGGTGCGCTGTACAAATCAACAGCATAAAATAATTCACAAATATTCCTGTATGTGATTCTAATTTAAACCTAAACATATATTGTGCAAAATTTGCAAAATAATAATCCCTAAGATTAGGGAGTGCTAGCCCACCTTTCGCCACATCCTCATATAAAGTGCTTAATGCAATTTGTGCGATTTAATTTTTCCAAATGAAGGACGTAAACATGGATTCGATCTTTTAAAAAAAGATGCAGTTAAGAAACACGAAATAGCTGAAAATAAAAAACTAAATAACTGGAGGACTGACATCGTAATCAACAAAACCCTCCCCATAATGGTTATTGGAAGAGAGTTCCAGCGTGAGAATAAATCCTGTATTTTTAAAAGCAACGGGGAGAAATTTCAATCGTATAGATCCGCAATCCGTGGTGAAAACTTCATTCTTAAATATCTTTTTGTTTGAGAATTTGCATACAAGATGATATCTATATGTAGAACGACTGGCTTACATTTACATAGTATTATATCTGTTTTCTTTTTGTTTATTTTATTCCTGTCGAGACCCTCATAGTGTGCGAAAATCTCAAAAACTTTCGTCTGGATGCCCTATCTCACAATCGAGAATTAACATAATGTTGTCCACGTATAGTTTAATTTTCCCCATTTCCCCATAGATGGCACGGAGGGCAAATAGCTTCATTGTCTCGGATTGCAATGACTCGATGAAGAAGGCAAATAAAATAGGGGATAGTGGGCAGCCTTGTCTGGTCCCTCGCAACACACTGGTTTTCCTGACCTCCGTAGTATTGACAAAAATGTTGGCTTCTGCATTTTGGTACACTCTTTGTATCAACCTCGTGATCGGGGGGGCTATGCTACATCTAATCAAGATGCAAATTAATGTCTCCAAGACCACAAGGTCAAATGCCTTCTATGCATCCAGCAAGAGCACCAGGGACGGTATGTTCTTGGTCTCAAAGTAATCTAGTGCTTCGGTTAAATAGTGCGTGTTCTTCCCTAACTGTCTCCCTACTATGAAGCCATTTTGATCAGTATGGATTAGATTTTGTACTATTGCGTTGAATCTGTTAGCTAAAAGTTTTGTAATCATTTTATAATCTGAGTTCAATAATGTAATTGGACGATATGAGTTAGGATCGTCACCATCCTTCCCCTTTTTTAAAAAGCTTACTACCTTCCCTTTGTGAAATGACGTTGGTATTGGGCCCCCCTCTACCATTGTATTGGCAACCAGTAGAAAGTATTCAAGTAGATCCCCTGAGAAGTCTTTAAAAAATCCCGCTGGTAGACCATCTGGTCCACAGGCTTTGCCATTGTGAAGGTTCCTAATAACCTCCATAAGTTCTTCTTTAGAGAAGGGGCACAGGATATGTACCCTCTCAATCTCAGATGGTGCTGGGATCTACTGTTCTTGAAGAAACTTCTCAAGGGACTCAAAATGCATAACCCCTGGTTCAAGGCCTGCACGCTCCCCTGCAGCTCCACCTGCCAGTCGTTCCACAGCAGAGCCCCTCCGAGCAGGGTTCGAGCCAGCAGCCCAATCCTGCGCTGCAGTTCTTTCTTGCCCCTGTGCACCTGGTTTTGTAGAGTAATCTCCCCTTGGTCTGTATTGTTGTTCCTCATTGTTGCCTCGTTATTTTGTAGTGTTCACTGTGCTTTTTGATTTCTTCCCCGCATTCCTCACTGTTGCCTCGTCAATTCCCATCGCAGCTGCCCCTGCGGCCCCACCCCCTGATCCCTCCCTCTGCACCCGCCCCCTCCCCTACTTATGCCGACCGCAGGAGCGGTGATGGTGCGCCTAAGGCAAGCCCACCTGTGCCCGTCCGAACCTGGACCGTGCCCAGTGCCAGACCCCATGGCGCCCCTGAGTGCCAAGACACCTCACACCGCGACGACACCTACACCCTCCCCTCATTCAATGCCAGCCGATCCACCACCTGCTTCCAGGCCACCCCGAAGAACACCCACGGACCCTCCACCTGCTGACACTGCAGCTTCACCAGCCAACGAACACTGGTATGCCCCACCCGTCCCACCGGGACAGGCCAAAACAATCTCAGATGCATACTACTCAACACATGCTCAGTTCACAAGCATGCCGTCAAACTCTGGGACCTTCTTGACTCATCCTCCTCAGACGTCGCCTTCCTGACGGGGACCTGGATGAATGCCTCCTCAGCGCCTGACATAACGATTGGCATCCCGGACGGCTACAAGATCACCCGCAGGGATCGTAACAACAACCCAGGAGGAGGACTCACCATGGTCCACAGGAACTCCATCAGATTTTCAACCAACACCGATGATTCCATCAGCATGGCTGAACACCTACACTTCCAGATCCACGTAGATCACAACACCACACTCAGAGGAACCCTTGTCTGCAGACTCCTGGGACCCCGACCACAGTTCAGAGACTCCATCCCTGACCTCATCAGCACGCACGCCCTCGCCTCCACAGACTACATCCTCCTCGGAGACCTGAACTTCCACCTTGATAACACCAATGACAGCAACTCCACAAACCTGATCGACAACCTCGCCAACACCGGACTCAAACAGCTCGTAACGACACACACCCGCTCCGCCGGACACACACTCGACCCCATCTGCTATGCCAGCAACCACGTCACCTTCAGCCACACCACCAAACTCCATTGGAGCGACCACCACTTCATCCACTTCTCCTTCGAGAAACACACTGCACACAACCAACCGCAACAAATCCCATTCCGCAGCTCGAACAAAGTTACCGAAGACCAGCTCCTAACCACCCTTGCCTGAAACCCTCCATCCGAGCCCTCTGACACCAACGCAGTGGCTCACAAGTTCAGACAATGGATCAACGACTGCGCCAACACCCTCACCCGATCAGGAAACCCTCAAACAGGCGCACCGACGCAAGAGCCATCTTGTTCAACACCGACTTCCAGAATTCCAAGCAAACCTGACGAAGACTCGAGAAGTAGTGGCGCCACGACCAGACACCAGACAACCACGCAGCCCTCGTGAACGCCCGACTCAAACACCACCAACTCATCCGATCTGCCAAAAGTACCTCTTTCAAGGAATGCACTGACAACAACACACACAACAGCAAGGAGCTCTTCAGCATCGTGAAAGAACTCACCACCACTAGATCCAGCTCCAATGACATCCAACCGTCGCAAGAACTCTGCGACTTCCTGGCCACATTCTTCCATCGCAAGATCGCAGATATCCACAACAGCTTCGACACCCAGACACCGACAACAGACGCCTACCCCCGTGAATCAACGCCCACCGAACACACTGACCTCCTCCTCTCCCGGAACAACGTCAATGACAAAAACAGCATCAAAATCATGAACACCATCCACTCCGGCTCACCTTCCGACTGCTGCCCTCACCTCATCTTCAACAAAGCAAGCTCCATCATTGCACCCCAACTCTGAAAGATCATCAACAACTCCTTCGAGACCGCCACTTTTCTGGAGAGCTGGAAACACGCTGAGATCAACGCCCTACTCAAGTAACCCAAGACGGACCCAAAGGACCTCAAGAACTTTCGACCCATCTCCCTTCTCCTGTTCCTGGCGAAAGTCATTTAGGAGACCACCAACAGACAACTGACCCACTTCCTGGAGGAGAACCACATCCTGGACTCCTCCCAATCCGGCTTACGAAGCAATCGCAGCACCGAAACCGCCCTCATCTCCGCCACCGACGACATTAGGAAACTGCTGGACAACTGTGAAACCGCTGCCCTCATCCTCCTGGACCTCTCGGCCGCATTCAACACTGTCTGCCACCACACCCTGCGCACTCGCCTCCACGATGCAGGTATCCATTACAAAACCTTGAACTGTATCACCTCCTTCCTCACCGTCAGAACACAGGAAGTCTGCCTCCCCCATTTTGTTCCAAAGCCACCACAATCACCTGCGACGTACCCCAAGGATCATCCCTCAGCCCAACACTTTTCAACATCTACATAGCACCACTTGTCAACATCATCTGAGCACAGTGCCTCAACATCATCTCGTAAGCCAATGACACCCAGCTGTTCTGACCAAGGATCCGGGATCGACCACCGCCAAATCCAACCTCCACGAGGGAATGAAGGCCGTCGCAGACTGGATGAAAACCAGCGTCCTGAAACTGAACTCTGCCAAAACGGAGGTCCTCATTCTCCGCTCCACCCCCTCCGCATGGGATGACTCCTGGTGGCCGGCCACAAGGGGAGCTGCCCCGACGCCCACCAACCACGCACGCAACCTGGGATTCATCCAGGACTCAACGCTCTCCATGACCCAGCAAGTCAACGCTGTCTCCTCCTCCTGCTTCAACACCCTCCGCATGTTCCACAAGATCTACATATGGATCCCCACCAAAACCAGATGGACGGTCACCCAAGCCGCCGTCAGCAACAGGCTGGACTATGGCAATGCCCTCTACGCGGCCAAACGTCAGAAAAGACTCCAATGCATACAAAACGCCTCCGCACGCCTCATCCTTGGAATCCCTCACCACAGCCATATCACCGCCCACTTGAGAGAACTGCACTGGCTCCCTATCAACAAGAGGATCACTTTCAAACTCCTCACCCAAGCTCACAAAGCACTCCACAACGCCGGACCAGCATACCTCAACAAACGTCTCACCTTCTACACCCCGAACCTCCATCTCCACTCGGCCAAGCTTGCACTTGCCAACGTCCCACACATCTGCCAAACGACCACCAGTGGCAGATCATTCTCTCACCTCGACCCCAAGAGATGGAATTCCCTCCCCACACACCTGCGACAGACCCAGGACCTGCTGACCTTCAGGAGACTCCTCAAGACCTGGCTTTTTGATCAGTAGCTGCTTCATCCCCCCCCCCTTCCAGCACCTTGAGACCCTCACGGGTGAGTAGCGCGCTCTACAAATGTTTGATTGATTGATTAATAATCGATTGTTTTTGTCTACAAATATGTCTATATATGGTGCAATGTTGGTAATAAAAAAAAAGTTAAAAAGAAAAACATCTATAATGCCCTTACATTATTTCACCAATGCTGACCGAATCCTTGCTCCACATGCCGGTAACAGGGCATTTCAACACATTTATCCGATTATTCACAGCTTGTTCCTGAGCCTGCCATGCAAGGTACCTCCCTGTGAAATTGCTTTCTTCATATACCTTTTGCATATAAGTGTGATTTAAGTTTTCACATTTTAGATAATATGCCTTACTTAGTTCCCGTTTAACCTGATCAAGCTTTCTTTGAATAAGGCCAGGGGGACTTCTTAATAAACAAGGTCAAGGTGCCAGTTTTGAAGGGGGATAAGCTTGTCAGGTGTGAGTGAGATGGCGAACCACTCACCACAGCTTTCGGGAAGGGAGAGTGCACATGCTAAAGGGGGTGTGGTTTGGTGGTGGAGTGGGGGAATTGGGAGCAAGGGGTTAAAAAGAGATCCATCTTTACAATCAATCCTCAAATTCAATTTCGTGATTAGAACTGCCCGCATAATTTAGTACATGCATCAAGGAATAATGGGGGTAAATTTAATACTGCTAAGTCTTGATAAATGAATACAATACGTTTTATTAATTGGGGGCAATATTGCTGTGCTGAGTGCTCTGTTAATAAGCAGAGCGTCAGGGGCTCACTCCATATGCTAGATGGCTTATTTAATTCAGATTTTTATTTTATAACTGGACTTTCAATGATTAAGTAATATATAGTGTTACAAGATAAGAAGAAGAATATTCTTAACGTGGTTTCTCTGAATGTTAATGGCCTTCATAATAAAAAGAAAATGCAGGCTATTGAAACCTGGATTAAAACGACTCATATACCGGTGGAAAAATTAGTGGAATTTTCCATGTTTACATCCTGGGCAGCATAGCGTGGTTTCTCCTCTTCCCATGCAGCACATTGGGGGACTGCGATTTTTTGGGTAAAAAATTTGAAGCAGAAGTGGTAAATTTTGAAAATGATAAAAATGACTGGTGAGGTGCAGGTTGTGGTTAAGAGGCTTCACATTTGTTAGCATGTATGCCCCAGTTGAGGATAATGCTTAGCTGTATGAAGAATTATTTCAATCACTAATACGAATTCCCAGTGAATTAATTAGAGGGGGAGATTTTAATTTCCTGCAAAACCCTAGGATTGATTCTTCAGTTAAACCCAACAGCCAATTAAAACCAAAGACTTTTAAAGTTATTTAAAATTATAGTAAGACCCTAGTATTAATTGATCCAACGTACCCTACTAAAATGGAGTATATCTGTTTTTTGGGCAGATGTTGCCCTTCTTCCCATATATATTTCTTCCAGGTGTCTAAGACCCTGATATCTAGCAATCAATGAATGGATTTTCGGATCACGCAATGATAGTGCTTGCGGTTGAGTTAGGGAAAGTTTTAGTTCATCCCAGGTGCTGTGTTCTAAATAAACAATATTTACAAGAAAAGTGGGTGCTATTCTGAAAAACAGAGATAAAAGAATATCTGGCAATAAATTACAGGACTGCTCCCTCCCATATTGTTTGGGATTCTTTAAAGGCATACATTTGTGAGTTGGGGATAGGTAAAGATAATAAAGTAGAAAACCAAACCTTAGAACGGTTCTTTAGCATTTTGAGAAAACTGCAATAGGTCAAATGATATGGCACGGCTTCAGCAAAACTAATTTCAGTTACAGCGCTAAGTATAGATGGCTCCAACACCACTGCATGTCTCAACCTCTGGCTGTGACATTGGCAATGGACTATGTCAGGGGCTGCTACAGTGTCTGCTGAGTAGAAGTAAATGACATCTCAAAAACCCTCAAAAGAAGCTTAGCTGGTCCATTCCCAATGCTCTGCCATGCTGAGTGACACACAGTATAGAAAACAGTGATAGATGGAATACTTAAATTAATCTTAGCCACTAGTAATCACTCGGGCTGCATCCCAATCCATTGTTTTTTTGCACGAGTCGATGTCAACCCTAGTTTGGACCCAGCCAAAAACAAGTCAGCCTTGACCCTGCTCCAATTGGAACAGTTCAGCCTGAACTGCCAAGCCAGGTCTTTACTGATCCAGAACACAGGCAAGTGATTGGCTCATCACCCAGGTTCAGCCTGGTTCCAGTGACACAGTATGCACGGGACTCACGTCTGGGCATACGCATCCCACTCACATGCAGAGTGGCCTATGAAGGATTCCCCAGTGATAAAGCTGGTTCATATATCCTAGAGGTAGCTCTTATCACGTGTGAGGGCATTGCCAGCAGCAAGCAAGCATTTGCTGCATAGTTCTCATCGCCCATTTATGGCATGTGTTGATGGTTGCCTGGTGGTGGATAATGAAGTATTCTGAAATGATGCTCTGCTCTTTGGTTCATAGCGTTCACTTGCCCTTATCTCGAGGAGGGCACCCTGAACCTTATTTTGTTGACATTTTGATAGTAGATAGGATGGGATCAATTATGGGGTCATCCTATATCATCTCCACTTAGTTGTGTGTTTTCTTAAAGTTAGAGCCTAAAGGGATTATTCCATGCATATTCATTAATGAACAATGTATTCTTACTTTCTCAAACGTTTAATTCACAGGTGATTCCCAATGCCCCACTTGGCACAGACGCACACTATGGATCAGCGGAGGGCTTCATATAATTGCTGTCCTTGCTATCGCAGGATTTGGTGTTTGGGGTAAGTACTGAACTTTTGAGAGTTTTTGATCGCCGATTCACTAGGGATGGTTTTGTCATTTGTGAGCTCCATTCAATAATTCAAGGTCACACACTAGCATGATTATATTGTATGATTCTCATCCATGACTAACAAAGAGCACCTGTTATTGATGAGCGAGGAAAAGTAGCAAATAACGTCTAACAGCTGAAAATATTTGACATTTTCCATGCCTTAGATATATTAATTTGTAACTTCATGTTCTGACCAGAGATATTTACTGCAGTTTGTTTACAAGTGGGAGTCCCTTGCTGGTGGTGCATCAATCAGCTATCTGGTCTTTACTGAAGAATTGGCAGTCTAAATATTTGGAGGTCTGGGAAAAGGAGTCCCATAAAGAAACATCTTTAAAATCATGGCTAATTAGAGGCACTGATGAGGGATAAGGCAGCCAAAGCTGATGCACCAGGACACACACAAGAAAACCAGTGAAATAAAGGATATCTCGGATAGATTAACTCTTGCTACCAAATGGTCTACCATTATATATAGGGCCTGATTTAGAGTTTGGTGGACAGTATGCCATCACAATTGTGATGGGTTTTTCATCCTCCCTTTTGCAAGTGGAATAAATCCAAACTCTAACTCAGGCCCTTAATCATCATTTAGGCCCTTATAATCCAAACTCTAATACTATAGAGATTTGCTAATTAAATTAGAATGGGAAGGAAGGAAAGGACTCATATTAATTACCAAACATAAATCCCAAGTCTCCATTTGTGATCCAGAAAGGGAATAGGCTTGGATTATTAGATCTTTGCTCTCTGTACCCAGGTGCCATGCCTAACCAATCAATCAACAATAATTTTTCAGATACTGTCCTACCTCCTAGAAACTGTGTATTGCAGTTTATATAATGGAAAATAGCTGGCATCAGAAAATAGTTAGTAATTGAATTTGATTTAGCAAATGTTCATATGCTTACAGGATTCATGGTGCACTGATGACTTAAGAATGTCTAATTTTACTTCATAAAATAAACAGCTGAGTATAAAAAAAAATAAGGATATTACAGGATTAGAGATTGCTTTGCACCTCACATTTTTTATTCTGGGTGATACAGTAGAGTGCTACACCTAGCAGAAAACGTATTAGCAAATTGCTGGTAGGTGCCCGTCTGACAATAGCACATTGGTGGAGATCCCAGACCATGCCCACTTCACAACTTGGTGGACCAAAGTTTATCTATATATGCTATGGAAAACATATGGCATTGGTAAGGGACAGGGTTCCACTATTTGAAATGATCAAGACCCCATTCATTTTGTACTTCTATAAATGGACAAGGGAAGATTGACTTGGGTCCAGAATTAATTTTGAAAAATGTTCTGTACACCTGGTGTTTGCAACCCAAGCTTCTCTGAGGATTTGGTGGGTGCCAAAGGCACTTAGCAATATGGGGTGGGTTGTATGGGTTGGTATTTGGGAAAATGAGGACTCCTAGGAATTGACTAATATATATTTAGTAAAATAAAGCCTATAAGCACCATCTGGGAATGGGTGGTAGAGGAATTCAAAAGATTGATAGAGGATCTGGAACGCCTATATTATTTTATCTTTAGGTACTTAATCTGGAACGTTCTTATTGATCATTTGACATCATTAGATGTAGTAATAATTTTCATTTTTATCACACTAGCAGCCTGTACGTGTTATTTTGTTTAGTGATTGGACTTCTGTTTTTGCAATACATTGATATTATTGAGGGAAACCTCTGATGCATATAACCACTTCAAACACAGTATTAGCTTCTGAAATCCATTTAGGACATCCCCAGTCTGACACAAAAAAAAATACTCAAAAATGTTTGTCTCCCAAGTAAACAATACCACATAACTGATAAGCTTCAGGCACCTCTACATGAAATATGCGGTATTGTAATAACTGCTCAAAGTAGATATCATTGTTTTTTGCTGGCTTTAATGCAAACAGAAAAAAGGGTAGTCTTGACCTGGGAGAGATGACTTATTGGCAGTTCCAACTCAAGTGATACACCCAAATGAGCATGCCTGAGAGGGTAGAGCACTCATAGCTTCTTCAACAAGATGTCACTAAAGACCTTAATGGAATGTTCACACTTTATAGTTATGCCAATGCACAGAGCAGTGTAAGACAGCTGATGCATAACATTTCTGTTTTCTGTCTAAGTCAGAGTTCCTAATAGCAAAATAGGGCAGAAAGAGACAACCAGTAAATACTCATGGCACTTAACTGAGCTTCATAGTATTCATAGTTCAGTCAATTACAGTACACAGACATTGCTAGATGCCATCAATTGGACACTACCATGATAATTTGGACTTTCTCACCAATTTACTATGGATGAATCTCAGCATCAGTTAGGTGTGTCTAAATCTAAACCTGCATTTTATTTCTGGTTTTCATGTGCTACTCTGTGGTATAAACATCCGGCGGCTGTATTACACACCCTCAGTGATCCCAATTTTACTACAAATGCGAAGACGGATACAAGCCTGGATCTCGAATTTCAGTTTAGGGGCAAGACTGTAAACGTTTTGGTGAATATTCATTTATCAAAATATCTGTACAGGAGAAATGTAGGCGGGGAGTAAATAATCAGAAACACTAAAAGAGTCAATGCCTCAAATCATTAAAGATAGTCTGTAAAAAATGAAACTTGGCACCTAGCTGTAAATTATCAAGAATCAAGGAAATACTTGGCTAAATCTGTTGGGAAATACAATAATCAAAGATTATAGATAATGTTGGGTATTAATCAGCTATGATTCTATCCCATAGAAAAGAAATGTTCACTTTTTTATATGCTTCAAAATGAGAAAAGCATATTGCAAATAACTCTAACAGCTCTAGCACTGACAACATAACGTCTACCGTATGGACAGGAGCCTAGAACTGCTCATAGCCAAGTATGGTTTGTAACCAAATTGTCCCAGGACAAAATGGTGCTCCCTTTGATCTGCCCAGGAAGGCTCTGGTATTTTGACCCTCAGTTTTAACTCCATCATTTAAAAGCATCTTTAACTGAGGATTGATAGTTTCAGCATTGAAGGGAGGATACACTATTGTGTGAGCCCGGTATCTATAATTTTGTAGCATGTGATGTGCTGAAGGAAAGTTGGTTTCAATGTACTTCCTAGATCATTTTGAGGCACGAGCACAGGAGAGGACACATTTTAGCACACTTGATTTTGTCAAGCTTTCAAATGTAATTGCATCATGGACTGTCTTTTAATCATCATTGAAACCAACCAAGTGATTTTTTTTATAATTATGCCTTGTATACTATGACATGACTCTACCTTCAACATATTAGTAGGTAGGTTGTAGTGCAGAATTCACCAATGTGAGAATTGAACCAGAGCGACCAACCTTCTCTGTTCAACTTCATTAAGACACTTGGGTCAAGATCAAACTATACAATAGAGCATGACCTTTGCCCAAGATTTGCTTGGACAAGGATCTGAAACAGAAATGTGTCCTTGCTCTCAGTTATTTTGTCTAAAAAGCTTCTCTGCCATTTTGCTCCAGGTGTACCAGGGTAGTTAATAAGCAGGCTGAAGAATGAAAGGAAAAGAGAGATTCAGGAACAGAAGGAAAAATTGCACAATTCTGGAGGACCTCAAGAAAAGAGGCAACTAGGCACTACACTTCAGTTGGAAATTAATATGTAAAAAAGTGCTCTTAAGCCCCAGATTCTGCTTTGTATTTGTCTCACAGGAGGAAAAGCTGTTTGACAGACATCCACATAGAGATCCCTGAGATACATCAGCTATCGGTGAAATGCTGGCACTGACCTCTTTCCTTCCTAGCAACTTAATGTTAGCCGTCTACTCATGAATTGCGTGCTCATTGTGTACAACACAGGACACAATGCCACCTAAACATGCAAAATGTGATCAATGAAGAATGTAATGCCACTTTTTTTTACTGAAGTAGTTGTGAGCACCGAAGGGACTACAGTGGAAAAATATAGGGCTGCATTCCTATAGTCTACTAGAGGCACATACCCATGTTGATTCATTAGAACATTGGAATGTTGACCGCGCCATTGAAGACAATGGAGTGCTCTGGGATACCAATGGCTGGTAGAAGCCCGGAGCATCAACATTCCAATGTTTATTCTCAGTTTTGCTGTGTAGAAGGGACTTCTAGAGCCCGAGGGGATTTCAACCCCCTCAGGCTCCATGAGGGCTTTGTTTTACAAATTACAACATTCTATCTTCTAGGGGTGGAATGTTTGAATAGCCCTAGAGCCCTCTGTAGCGGGCTCTACTGGCCATTAAAAGCCAGCTTCCCTGTTAAAGGCCCTCGTCTTCGGCTTGGGCCTTTAACGCTGGAGCAGATACTTAATGTCCTGTGGACCCCACTATGTCAGGCTCCAAAGCTATAGTAGCAATGTGTTATCTAATTCTATACTCAACTCAGGACTAGACATTTCAAGGAAAAGCTTAAATGTAAAAAATAAAGTAGATGCCAGTTACCCTTAGTTGATTTTAAATTAGGCTATGGCAGCATGAACGTTTTTCCTAAAGGTACTGTCAAGACCTCTTTTCACAGTAGTCTCCTTAAAGAGTTATCAATGAAATGTACCAACTGAAAACCCCACCACAGAATAGCTGCTAGGCTCAGTACAAGTGTACTCACCATACCCATTTCTAAATGCCGAGCCGCTAAAGGTAGAGTCCAGGAAAGACCAATTAGCAGTAATAAAAACCTTTATAATACATAAAGATCTTTTTAAATGTAGGATTGAACCTAATAGTGTTGCTGACTGTGAGAGTCTTTCCTTCTCCGTCTCACTCTCTCAGCTCAATCTATATCCCGGTACTCATCTACCGCCCCCCCAGGTGGACAAGGGTTCTTTTACAGATCACTACTGGAGGTAGCAGCTACACTAGTAAGCACCACCTCTAATGTTGTACTCCTGGGGGACTTTAATCTTCATTTTGATAATCTCGAAATCACTGATGTATCAGATCTGATTAAGGACCTTTCAGCAGTTCAACTTCTACAAAAAGTCACAAGACCTACCCATAGACTAGGACATTTACTTGACCCAGTTTTCACTAATTTTAATAATCTATCAGTGGGTGACCTATTTCCCTTCCATGGTCTGATCACTTCTTAATACCCATTCATGTCCTCTCTTTGCCCCCAGTCCCAGCTGCTAAAAAGTTCACCAAACGAGTCAGGCCTTGGGCTAAACTAGAAGCAGTAGTCCGGTCTTCTGCCTTAGAAAATTCAGAACCAGAACACAACGGGAAAAAGCCTTAGCAGCCAAGGTGTTATTCTGGCTTCTAATTCCCCCAGAGAGATCTTCCATGTTGCAAAGGGTCTCTTAGAACCCCCTAGATCTGATACTTCTCATATGGCCTCCTCTACACAATGCAATGAACTTGCAGAATTCTTTCCACAAAAAATTTCAAATATCTATTCGGCCTTTCCTAGCTCACCTTGCCCTAGTGATCTTATCACCACAGGCATGCTTTTGCACTGCCCAGATCCTGCACTTAAAAATTTCCCCCACTCTCGCTGGTTAGATTATTGGAAATTCTTACTCAAATTAAGTCAGCTCTCCATTGGACCCTGCACCCTCGCAAGTATTACTTAAAGAAGGAAAAATTATACTACCCCACATGCTCAGACTTATGAATCTATCGATGGCTATCAGCTCAATCCCAGCACCCTGGAAGCATGCCATGGTGAAGGCCTTATTAAAGAAACCTAACTTAGACTCAGGCGATTTATGCAACTATCGTCCTATTTCTTTACTCCCTGTGATTATCAAGGCTCTAGAGAAGCATGTGAACTTAACCATCTCTGAATACCTGGAATCCCCCAACCTTTTACACACCACCCAAAACCTCTTCAGACCCTGTCATGGCACGGAAACCTCCCTACTCTCTGTGGTGGAGGAATCAAAATTGATCCTTGACTGAGGGTGAGCAGTGGCCATCATTCTCCTTGACCTGAGCTCTGCCTTTGAAACGGTGTATTTTAAAACCCTTGTGGAGAGACTTAGGAGGAAAGGCATCTCAGGTGAGGCACTTAAAAGGATTGAATTCTCTTTAGAGAAGAGAACCTTCCAGGTTTTCTCAGGGGAACTCTCATCCACAGTTCTGGAGATTAGCTGTGGCGTCCCTCAGGGATCCTTCCTGAGCCCCACATTATTTAATGTCTACATGCAGCTATTAGCCGACATTGTGCTACCACATAGGATAAAGATTGTCACCTACGCAGACGGCACCAAGTTGGTCATCTCGCTTAATGGCCCAAGCAATTCTCTTTCAGACCTTTAAACTTGCTTAAGGAAGGTGGCCTTCTGGATGGAACATTCCTGCCTAAAGAAGAATGGCGGAAAAACAGAGTTAATGATCTTAGGTAACACCCCGGGCCTTGACCTGAAACAAATCTTGCCCAGTTGTCTCAAGCCTGGTCCTCTTCCAAAGACCAAGATAAAAAGCCTGGGCATCTGGCTAGACAGCTCCCTTAAATTCGATGACCAAGCTGTAAAAGTCACAGGTGCATGTTTTGGGATCATGCAACTTCTCCGCAAGATTCTTTCCCTTCTCCCAATGAGTGCCAGGAGGACCTTGATACAGGCCCTGGTCCTATCTCGTTTGGATTATGGAAACTCTTTATATCTGGGAGCACCCATAGCAACCCTGAGGAAACTCCAGATTGCACAGAATTGTGCAACTAGACTACTGATGGGTGTACAAAAAAAATAACTCTGCCAAACAATCCCTCAGAACCCTCCACTGGTTACCGGTTGCGGCGAGAGTTAAATTTGAGGCCTTTTGTATAGCCCATAGGACCTACTCGGGTCTGGGTTCGGTCATTATCAGACCTCTCATTACTCCCTACCAACCAAGAAAATTCCTTCGCTCCTCCAAACACCATCTGGCAGCCACATTGAAAATAAAAAGGTCGAGAAGTGGAGGCAGATCATTTACTTACAATATAGCCAAACTTTGGAACTCACTGCCCCCCCTTATCCGTGGCGAATCCTTCCATCTTACATTCCAGAAATCGCTCAACATATGGTTATTCAATCAATTTACTTAACAATCATATTGCTTTCTGGTTAGTCGCAAGCGCTGGGACGCCCCCGGGTAGCTACGCGCTATATAAAAATCCAATAATAATAATAATAAATAATAAGGCATAGAGAAAGCGGGGCAGAATTGTTAAACAATATAGCTGAAAAAGAAAGAAGAGCCCATAGCCATGAACTTTATGAAATAAACTTAGCCCAGTAGCTTGGTTCATGGCTTTGGTGTGCTCATTGGCTTATATGATAACTCTCGGATAAATTAGAACTGAAGTATTTTCCTCCATGTAAGTATTACGGCCTTATTTATGGCACATTTACTTACCTTCATAGTTCATATTTGCTTAACTTTCGAGTGTATACATTTATATTCATTATGGTAAAATAAAGTTTATTAATATTTTTGATAATGTGCTTCTATATTCAAATATTCATAAATATGATAGAGATAAGCATGATTATTTTGAAGAAATATGGAAGTGAATTCTCAGGCTTTCATTCCAACCCTACTTCATGAATAAATAGATAATTGTTTTCAAATTTAGGTTGAAAAATAGTAGACAAAACATCTCTACAACTCTTTTGTAGAGAGAAATACTTTGTATGTTCCTGTCAAGCACGGAAATGACAAACAGTCTGCATCAAGTCTGTCACCTAGCCCAACTCATTTAGGAACACAACACAACAGATACACATACTATCAGTGCCTTAGAGGGTAGGCAGCAGACGTGAGCAACACAACAATGTTCAGGTACACATAGGTGCCACCTGGAAAATTCTTATTTATTGCAAGATTTTGGTGCTAATGTAGCAATTAGAAGACATGAAAGAAGTGATTCCATAAAATGTTGTCAAGTTTTTATATTGTCTCAATAGATTTTACTTTCTGAGTCTTCATTACAATCACCATAGTTTATAGACTTCAATTACACCTTTACATATATTCTTCACTAAACCAAGATTATAATATTTTGATCAAACCATTAAAAATAATAGAGTTGATTTATTTTTTATGTGTACCTTTTGGAAGAAAGGTTACCAGCAACTCAGTAAGAATATAAGTGATATGTGTGGCATTCTCTGGTAGGATGTGATTACACAATTCATATTGCAGGGGCGGTCTGTTGGGTACCTCCACTGAACACACACAAGTGCGTTTACCAAAATGTAATAATACAGAGATAACTGTAATTTTTGTACTTCCTCCCTTAGGTCAGATAGGAAACCCTTGCTCTGCTGCAGGGGTTTATAGGCTTTATCGTTAAAAGGACTCCCCATTACTTGATTGAATATCAAATTGCAATCTGAGGCTGTATTAAATGGCAGCTGTGACAGTACAAATAGGGGTACATTTTAAAGGAACACTGAAACAGTGTTTGACTTCCCAAGGATTTCCCTTCACATGGAATAAACTAATTGTAGTGGTCTCAGCCAGTCCAGCTGGGCCAATTGAAATATTTGACTCATGTGTACAATTTCAACCAGTTGAGGATGCTACTGGACACTATCCCACATGCAAGCCAGCACCAATACCAACATGACATACCGCAAATGGCCACCAGGAGCTTCCCCTAATTTATCAAGAACTTTCATTATGACTTTATGGGAAATAAATGGCCAGTATTAGTGAGTTATGCAAAGTAACCTTATCCACAATTTAAATGTAGATCAAATAGGACAGTAATTGTTAGAATTAGGGAATGTAAATTGACAGCATAGACAGTATAATGTACAGACAGTGTGGACTAATGTTGGGACTTGCAAATGGTCCTCTTGTACAGACAGTCGGTTCTAATACTATAAATGCAGTAATTGTGAAAAATACCCATGAAACAACATTCCATTCTGGATTGCTCATAAAGTTAATCAGTTGGTCTATCCTCACAGAGCACCTGCAGACAAGCACAGAATATTGTGTTTGTGTCTTCCACCAGGCATGGTATGAACTATAAAAGAGTGTACTTCCTGACAAAGTATGTTTGGGGGAATAAATACCACTATGCAGGGAACACCCTCTATAGCGGTAATACCCGATGTTCTGAAACAATTACAAAAGGAACATGGAGCTGATCTGGCAGTTGATTTGTGCATGAAGTTAATGTGTAATTCTGATGCAGTCTCTTCAACATCTTTTATAAATGTCTGGAGGGAAGTGGTTTTGTTGGTCATATGCTAGCATCATGCTACTGTGCTGTTGAATGAGAGTGAACGATCTTGAAATATTTTGGAAACCTATAGATCCATAGGTCAAGATAACTTGGGTACTCATCCTTCAAAACCACAACTCAATCCTAAGGCTGATATGGAGGAAACATTGAAAGAAAAATCTCCAATCAGGAAGCATAAACAGTAGATTACACCAAAAACAAAGACTGGGCATTCACCACTGGAGGGATACAAAGTGTGTGGTTATAATGTGGTATCAATATACTCACAGCCATTCTTCCTGTTCTTCACAGGACTCCAGGGGTAGTAGATGCAACAAAAAGATGAAAGGAGCTATCAGTGCAGTGTAAAAAAAATTGGACTACTAGTAAATCACAATCCTTGCCAGTGCGAACTGGTAAAGTCACCAAATTAACCTGTGTTGAATCCTTTGTAACTTGGAACAAAGCACCCAGTCTTTACTCAGTGGTAATCTGTAAAGTATGTATGCAGTACTCAAACTGTCACAAAAGTGAAAACACAACACAAGAACAACCCCAAAGCAATTTTGAAAAAATTGAGTACAATTTCCTAAATAAAATTACACCAAAAGGTAACAAATCCAATAAGTAATACTTAACACAGTGCCTCTAAGTTAAGTCTGACAGCTTTTGCGCTGAGCTACCAGAGGCTAAGCATAGGTTAATTTAGTGACTTTTGTGGTTCACACTGACAATGATTGTGGTTGTTGCATGAGTAGAGTTAACACCTCCTCAAATAATAACCCAGTTTCTTACAAGAAGCAATCCACATTTCACTGCAGGTACACTGTAATGTAACACTGGAGCCTGCCAAAAAGGCCCTTTTCATTTTGGCAGAAAAAAGACAACTTTCTAGATGTTTTTTAAAAAAAAATAGTAATATAAAATCTGACTTGGCAATGGATTACTATTAAAATAAGTCCTTGATTAATTTTCTAGCTGCTCCCAAATTGAAATTAAGTACTATAAGTTGTTATTGTGTAACCATTGTTATCCTAGGGCATATCCAACCTTGCTACAGTGAAAAACGACTTTGGGGTATTTTTGCTGCCAGGACAAGTAGAACATTAAATATACATATCCTACATTTTAAACACCAAGCACCTTAGGGGTGAGACATAAGTATTAACAAGCATTTGCAATGGAATAGGTTTCTCATTTGTGAGAGTTAAATCAATTGGCGTGAATGACAACTTTTTTTACCTATGTAGTATGTTACAAAACGTATATAGAAGCAGTGTGATGAAAATGGGCCACAGAAGAACGGAGGGGGAAGCAGCCCATCTATTCCACTCTCCTGCCTTTTCTCGAAATATCTGGAGTTGTACTGGAGACAACGAGACAGGCAGTTATGACTAACATACTGGAGAACACAACATGGCAGTTTCCTTTTTTTAATCCACAGGAGTTACTTATTGAATGTGATAGAGTTGACATGAGTTACTACACAAGATCACATGGATGGAAATAAAAACAAGGATTGGAAAAGCCAAAAAGTTTCACCTTTGAGAGGTGGCAGCTGAATTTGGGCTCTGCCAATGTTTGTTGTTGCACAACAATGGCAAAGAGAAAATATAGGTCAAAATGGTGGACCCTAACATGACGACACATATGCACTCACATATCACAAAGTATGACCGTATGACCGTATGCATCATGGGGCGGGGGGGGGGGGGCATTTTTTCACCAGCATACTTGCATGTGCACCACCACACATGCACACATGTGACATGATGCATAGTTTTTAATGTATCCTTCCAAGCTGATGGACAGTCATCTTTGAGCAGTAAATTAATAAAATAAAAAGCACACAAAGGTGATTACAGAGAAAGGAGCAACTCTGGAACAAATTGAAGCAGCCAGCCCGCTGAAAATAAAATGCATATAAAGCAGGTGGGGTGAGAGGGTGAGCAACTAATTGCAGCGGAGCAGCAGCAGGGAGCAACACTGGGAAGGGAGGGGCGGATAAGCAATGGGGGAAATTCTGGGAGGAACAGCGGGGTATATTATCTAGGACTGGTGTTAAAATTAACACAAGAACATGGGCTTCTATGGGAATTAACAAGGGCGTAATATCAAGCCCATTATCGCCATTTTATCAGCAGTTTCCTGCCGATAAAACGGCGACAATTTTAACACCGGTCCTTGATAATTTGCCTCAGTGTTTGCAAGAAAGAAAGGATAGCATGCCTGCAGCTGCCATACAGACCCCAAAAGCGCACATGTCTGCCTCCCACCACCGGCCCACAGAACTGATGTAGTTCACAAGAACTAATCGACAGATAAACGGGGGCTCAAACGCTGTGACACATGTACATTCATTGTGCGAATCAGGCACCAGAACCAGAGACGGACCGGACACATCCTTGTAGGCGGCTGATAGGGTGATCAGTAGGTACCATTCTTCTAGATCCCCCTCCCTCCCAGAATGTGAGCCGGGAAGGTTTGTCAAGGAAGACCATCCTGCAAAACCTGAGAGCATAGTGACAACACAATGCTAGAGTCTACATAACAATAATCCAAGCAATGTCCAGGATTTGAAACAATCAGCCAGATTCATGAAGCTACCAAATAGCGAAAATTTGCGAATCGCATTTTGAGAATCGCAGAATGGTATTCATGAACAAATGCGATGAAAAAAAGCGAATCGCAATCGATCGCAATTGGCGATTGCGATCTTACCGCAATCGCAAAATAATCGCAGAATCGGCAATTTCCCATGCCGAAATTGCGATATCACAAATAGTAATGTCGCAAATAGCGATATCGCAAATTGCGATCTCGCTAACTGCGAGATCGCAAAAACAGGAAGTCGCATTTCGAGCCCACTGATGACATCACAACCAGGAAGTAGGCTCACCACACCCACAAACAGAACACAGAGCCAGGGAGTGGCAGCAGGAAACTGAGGAGCACCAAAAGCAACACTCTGCAGCACCCCAGCCTGAAGGAAAGTGTTCAAAGATGTCCCAGGATGCAGCAGGGAGCAGTGGGCAGGAGAGGAAGAGGAAACTAAAATTTTCTGAAGCTGAATTGGAGCACCTAATTGAGGGGGTGTGCAAGGACTATGGCAAGCTATTTGGTAAAGACTCCCGGAGGGTGCCAGAGCCCGAGAAGCGCAGGATCTGGCAGCGCATCCGCGCAAAGGTCAATTCTGTCGGTGTCACCCAGCGCTCCATTGACGACATCAAAAAGCGCTGGTACGACCTGAGAGGACGTTCCAAGGAGCGGATTGCTGTGAGGCTTGGGGATCAACTGGGCACCGGTGGAGGGGAACCTGTAGCCACACCTAACACCCCATTGGAGGACCTGATTGAGGACACCATTGCGCCAGCAGCCTGCATGGGGGTCCTTCAGCTGGACTCTTCTTGACCCAGCCAACAACAAACTGAAGGTAAGTGCAATGCGACAGCGACCCAGTCCCCTAACAATGCCCTTAAGTCCTGAGCTAGCAACATGACATCCCCAACAATGCAGACCATGCTCACCAAAAAAGCCCAATTGCATTGTGGTAGTTGTAGTGTAATCATTTGCCCGCAGTCAGCCCAACACTGCCAGAGCACTCAATGCAAAGTCAAACCAAAAGCCAGTCAGGGAAAGCAAGGCTGCATGCATGTATCAACATTGCCTGCGCAAGATACATAACTTTAATCATGCACCCTTTCACATTACAGGTGCAGGTGATCAAGCCAGCACAGACAGCGAGGCGCTACACATCGCTGAGAGCCAGGAGGACACTGAGGGTGAGGGCCAGTCCTCCCAACAACCCGGCACATCACAGCCACCAGCAGTGCAGCCACCACCACCAACACCACCACCACCACCAGTGCCGACAGGGCCACCCCTGCAGCTACTGCAGTGCACCCACCACCACCAACACCACCACCACCCCGTGCCGACAGGGCCCCCCCTGCAGCCACAGCAGTGGTACAGGCTCCACCACCAGCGCCTCAGAGGCAGACGAGGCGCACACCTGGTGCCAGGTCACAGACCAGCGCACTGAGGCGCCAGCAGCGCCAGGGCCCAGCAGGCACCGCCAGGGCACTTGAAACACCCGACCCAGGCCTGGCCATCGAACGCCGCATGCTGGCGGTGCATCGCACGCAGGCGCGCCACATGGCAGCAATGCTTGCACAGATGCAGGCAAACGGCCAACATATTGCCCAGATGACAGCAGCATTGAAGGAAAACAACCAGCTGCTTGTATCCCAGCAGGACATGATCCGTCGACGCCACCGCCAACTACTGGCCCGCCTATCAGCCTACACTAGGTCAAATCATGTGGTTGGCAATGCCACATCTCAGCTGGCACGACGGTCACTTGCCATGCAGGCCCAGATGGTGCAGTGTTGCCAGGATGTAGCCAGGTCACTCGATCTACTCACCGCAGCTGTGCTTGGCAGACAGGCCACTGGCCAGGAAGAAGCAGAGGGGGCTGACGACGCAAGTGAGGCTGCGTCGACCAACAGCAGCGCCTCCTTACCACCGTTGCCTGCACCTCGCCGCAGCAGCAGGCCAACATCAGGAAGTAGGGCCAACACCGTCCCTCAGGATGCGGAGAGACGACTTGGGGCGTCTCGTCGTCACCATCGTTGAGGACTGTAACACTCAGAGGGAGGCCATGCAGTCAACCCCTGCAAACCCCCAACCCCAGCATGGGGAGGTATGGAGCAATACTCTCTCCATCAGACAATTTAACACTTAAAGGCCAATTTATTGTGATGTAACATTAAAGAAGAATGGTCAAACTTGATACACACTCATGTCATTATTACATTCGTCATGCATGGGTGCAGTGTTGTGATAGTGGAATGTGTGCACTAGAAACAGTTTCTAGTGATGTGGTTGCGGCTCTGTGTCCTTCAGCAGGATCTTGTCCGCGTGCATGACGTACATGTGGAGGTGGCCGGTTGTCACCTCCAGACTCACTGCCAGATATCTCCACTAGTATCCTGCGCTTGGTAGCAATGTTGTGGAGTATTGCACACACGGCCACGATGCGGCAGCAGACCTCAGGTGTGTATTTGATGGCCCCACCAGTCTTGTGCATTATGCGGAAACGGCTCTTCAATAGGCCAAATGTCCTCTCTATGCTATTTCTTGTCCGTATGTGTGCAGCATTGTAACGCCGTTGCTGCGGTGTGGCTGGGTTGAGGTATGGGGTGAGGAGGTACTCACGTAGAACGTAGGCGCTGTCATCTGCGGGTAATGAGCACAGGGTGAGTGCCTATTCTGCGCAGATACATGATGAAAGTATAGTATATGGGGACATGTGTACTTACCCAGTAGGTGTCCTTCGCCAAAGTCTCCCCTTGCCAGTCGTGTGTGAATGCCGCTGTGCCGGAAGATGAAGGAGTCATGTGTGCTGCCCGGATATTGTGCCACTATGTCCGTGATGATATTCTTGGCGTTGCACACCATCTGGATATTGAGGGAGTGGTAGGATTTGTGGTTGCGGTACATGTATTCAGTTTGTGCTGGTGGGCAGATGTGGATATGGGTACAGTCAATGCATCCAATTACATGCGGAAAATGTGCAATGTTGTAGAATTTCAGCTTGGTGTCATTTAAGTCCTGCTGGGTGGTTGGGAATGAAATGTAGTGGTGTAGCCTGGTCAGCATTGCATCCAGAAAACTACTGAGGTAGCGGAACATGGTGGGCTAGGATATGCCCCCAGCGACAGCAACTATCCCCTGGAAGCTTCCGGAAACCAGTAGGTGCAGGCAGCACAATACCTGTACATGGGTGGGGACGGCATTGGTTCTCCTTGTTGGATGCTGCAGCAGGGGGTCTAGGTCCTGGATCAGCTTAATGATCATTGGACCACTTAGCCGGTACGTGGCATAGATTTGCTCCCTGGTTTGGCCCAGAAGGGTGACCCGCTGCCGGAATATCCGCTCCTTGATCCTACGCCTGTTCTGTGCTGCTCGCTGCAGCCTACGCCGCCTGACCACCATGTAGAGTCCTGGCATTGTGAGAGTCCACAGTCTCCAGCTGCATGTCTTTAAGTGTGTTTGGTCAGGCCAGCACCTGTATGCAGTTAACTTAAATGTTTTTATTTTTTTTTATTTGCTGGTTACCACCTGGTTTGAGTACTCCTTAAATTGCGTGTCGCTAATAGCGATTTTCGTGTTTTTCGCAAACTGCGATTTTTCTTGAATGCCAATAGCGAATATTTAGCGACTTCGCAACTGTTTTCGCAGAATCATTGGTTTCTCGCTATTTCCGAATCGCAAATTGGCAGGTTTCAGGATTCTGCGATTTTATTTGCGATTTCGCAATTTTTATTTAGCGATTACGCACTTTTGCGATTTTCTCTTTCATGAATAGCTTTTACTCAATTTGCGATCGAAATTGCAAATTCGCAGCAATTGCGATCACAAATTAGCTTCATGAATCTATCTGCCTGTGTCTTAAAGCTGAAATGTTGTGTTTTGACTCTATCCTGCTGCTGAACTCCAAAGCAAACAGCTAGGGGGAAGGGGTAGCAGCAAGAGGCCTGGGTATTCTAATCAAAAAGTACTATTTTTTTTTTTTTAATACCACTCATTTAGAAAAGGGAGAAGATGAGGGGGGTGGTCAACATAGACAATGTGAAGGTGCGGGAGCAAGGTCAACAGGACAATGTGCGACACTCAAAGATAGTAGCAGAACTTGGAACATAAGCAAGAAACTCTTATAAGAAGACAGGAAAAAAAGAAAGTAGTGCGCCGATACTATATACAGTTATGGGTGAAATAATCCATGTAACAGGGTCAGTCTGAAGGCCAGAAACATAACAGCTAAAAATTGGGACAAAGTAAAGCATTTACCTACCAAACCAAAGGAATTTTAAAAGGCAGTCCAAGGAACAAATGAAAGTGGTGGACGTGTGATGGGCGTGGTGAAAGTCATGAGAAAGAGATACAGCAGGTCGATATACAGCTCATTTGTTGCCTTGACTCGACCTAAAAATGTGTTACCCCAGTCAGTCTATGTAAATGTCATTTAGACACTGATCATCTAATCAAATATCACTATAAAACTCCCAGAACATGTGCACTTTTCGTGACCTGGCCCCTGTCCTTGCTCAAATCACTTCCTACAACAGCTCAGCAGGAAGTTGTGGTTTCTCTGTTCATAGTGCCTCGTGTGCCTCAAAGCTCTGAGGGTTGCTGCATGCACACAAGCGAGTGAGTCATAAAGGATACATGCAAAGCACAGCATTAAAACAGCACACAGTTCTGCCATAGTCTGCTCTTATTGGCCAGGCAAACGACTTTTCAACAAGCATTAATGAAAGGAATTGATGGATTAAAGTAAGCGCAATTAAATACAGAGCCTGACTGAGGTACTGTGGGCAGTCAGTCAAGCCCACTGTTAAACACACTGTTTATGCTAAGCCTGCACTTGAGTAGAAAAAAATAATGACTAGCAAAGTAGACTAACTTTATTGGTGGTGGTATCCACAAACACCACTTCCACAATTTTTTTGTATAGTGTGAAAGTGTGGTTAACTGTGCAGGAAACACAGGACCCACAGCACGATGCACACACGCAATCACTCTAAAAAAGAAAAAGGACTGAGGGCAGCCCAATGACCAAACCAGGGCCACAATTTACAAAAGGTTTGCGTATCGGGTTTACATTACTTTTTTAAAGTAGACCCGATACAAAATCTTCTGCTGGGATTTACAATCCAACGCAAATCACAATTTGCATTGGTTGTAACAAAAAGTATTGCAAGGCAGCGTAATGTGTTGCCTTGAGTTACTTTGCTTCAGAGAGGCATTCCATGGGTAGTGCAGGGGCATTTCCACCTACTTGAGGCTGCTGTAAAGTGGAGAAATTTTTTTATTTCTCCTTTTTTCCTCTTCTAATGTGTGCTGCATTCTGCCTTGGTTGGGTATACGAGGACAGAGATGAATCTGTAGTTGGAGAGTGTGGCTAGATCAGAAGATGGTTTCCTTCCTTTGGTGAAGGCTTGGTAGGGGCAAGGGTCAGATGGTGTACCCAAATGGATGGTCTTTATGGTAGCGGCAGTTTCCACAGTGATGACGGTGGTTCACAAGGTCAAAGTTTGTTCTTCAGCCATGATGGAACATGAGTTGCCACAGTGACTGGGTTCAGTTGAGGGTCAAAGTTCCTGTATTTGGAGATGATTTGGTTACAGAAGAATTCCTAGACCTTGTTGCAAAGGTCTTGTGAGGGATGATGTTGCTGGATGCAGCACGAGGCACAATCACATTTTTAATGATGGTGAAGATTTCCCCGCAGCTGTTTGTACTGGAGTTGATGTGGTCTGCAAGAGCTGTGCGCTTGGCTTTCTGTATCTGCTGGTGGCAGCATCTTAGGGTGGATTTGAAGATGTCTTATCTGTGGTGTCTTGAATGGTTCTCCTTTTGCATTCCAGTGCTTGCAGTGTTGTTTCTTCAGCCAGAGTTCATTTGTGCACTACCTGGCCTGAGGTCGGGCCTCAGCCATTGGGTTGTACTTGAGGCAGTCAGAGTGTTCGAACCTGCAGTGATCCAGCTATTGAGGTTCTTGATTGATTTTGGCAAGTTGTTGTTGTGCTCTAGACTACTCTGTCTGGTGTGATAAATGCTATAGGCCTGACATGTTTACTGGAAAAAGTTATATGAGATGTCATAGGTCTAATTTGTTTATATGAAATGTTCCATGAAAGGCGGTAGCTCTAATTTATGTAGTATAGAACATATATGTTAGAGCCAATAGGTCTTTAAGGGTGGATTCATTTAATTATGTAGAACGAAAAATTTCCTAGCTATCGTAACAGAAAGTTTCAATTCTATTATAGACTCGGAGGCAAAGATTATGCCTTCTTTTCTTTACTTTATTTAACAGCAGCCATGTCAAATATCAACAAAACTACTTTTCCCATGGTACATCGGGGAAAAAAAGTACTTCAAAAAATCAATCAGAACACCATTGTCAACCAATCAGCATAGACATAGTCCCATGTAGTCCTTTCTCCTTGTCTTCTTGTCCTCTTTCAAAGCGTGGAGTCAGCCAAAAGAACACCATCAAGTAGCCTGTTTGTTAGCATCGGAACCTGCAAGAATAAGGACAATTGTCACCACAAAAGATCTTCCACTAATAAGAAACCTGTGGAAAGATACCTATCACCAATTAGTCATAAACTGTAAACCAATATAATATCCAAATACATGGTTAAATGTAAGAATTACTTACTCCAATACAGGGAGGGTGATCTCCTTGACGGAATCTCTAGGGTGGGATAATCCTCGCCTCTGAGTCCTTAATAGAATTGAAACCTTCCATTACGATAGCTAGGACATTTTTCATTCTATGTCAGAATTTGAGGTGAGAATTCTGCTAGTTTAAAACTTGTTGATGACCAAATGTGCCATGTTAAGCACCGGTTTGAAATAAACTTTTTAAAGATGGAGCCTGAAGACGAATCTGCCATATTTAGGATATCTTCCAAACAGGCGCCCAAACTGAAAGCGTTAGAAGCCATTGCACCTCTGGCCGAGTGTGCCCCAAAAATCCTGAGATATATCCCGGCTTCTTGCATCACCCATCGAACCCACAAAGCAATAGTGGGAGAAGAGACCACCTTAAAGGGCTTACGGAGAGCAATGAGTAGTTGTCGTTTCTCCGGGTGGACGGAATTCCTCCGTCATCTCCTCATATGCTTTAATGCATCACACTACGCATAGCTTTGGAGCCTCTGGAAACTTGGGATAGGAAATAACTGTTGTGTGGCATTTTGTCCTCCTATGCAATGTAAAAGTGACACCTTTTGGGAAAAAATTTGGCTTGTGATATTCAATGCCTTTACATCAGAGACACAGCAACAGAAAATGAGGCAAAGTAACATAGCCAGTTTGGCTGACAACTCCTTCCTGGAAAGAAAATGGTTAGGTTGTAACGAAAGGAAAAGGTTAAGGACCTGATTGACATCCCAAAGGGATGAATAGCGAGGGTCTGGGGGAAGAGACAGTCTGATACCATGAAGTAATCTGCAGACTAAAGGATGTTCGTCTGCTGCTGCATCATTAATCGGGACATGGCCGGCCGTAATGGCTGATCGGAAGGTATTGATAGATCTGTAGGCTAAGCCTCTCCGAGCCAGATGAGCCAAAAAATTGAGGAATAGACTACATCTGTGTCCAAGGGATTGAGATCCCTTTGCATACACCAACCGGACCATCTGCCCCAAGCGTGCTTGCACCTCTTGACCGTACAATCCGCCCATGCCCTAGACATAAGTACTTCAACCATCTCCAAAAGTCCTGGGATTTCCCAGCGTTTCCGGTAATCCACGATGACATGAGCCACAATGAGTTTTCCTGAAGTGGAGGATGAGGAACTTGGTCTGGACTCTTGAGGAGAGTCGGAAATTGGGGGAGTAGGATTGGAGAATCCCAGGAAAGTTCCAGAAGAACTGGAAACCAGACTTGAGACCTCCAGAGGGGGGTGACCAGAACCACCTCCGCCTCTTGCCCACGGACTTGTGCTGTTCTCTTGTGATCATCGCAAAAGGGGGGAATGCATACCCCTTCTCCCGACTCCAATCTTGGAGGAACGCATCCTTGGCTAAAGCCAGCGGGACCGGTCACCAACTGAAGAAGGGAGGAAGTTGTTGATCCATTCTCGAAGCGAAGAGGTCTATGGAAAACGGCCCCCACCAAAAATTCTAAGTTGCAAACACTTCTGGGTCCAGTTTCCAGAGGATGCATTCCTGAGATTGTGAGATTGGAAGTCTGCCTCCTGGTTCTCACACTCCGGCAAGTATTCCACTATGACTGAGACCTGATGGTCCAGGCAATACGACCAAAAGGCCGCTGCCAGGCCTGATAGAGCATGCGACCGAGTGCCTCCCAAATAATTGATGTAACGGACCACAGACATGTTGTCAATCTTCAAGAAGACACACTATTGAATTGAATCTTTTGTCCAACAACACACTGCGAAAGAACCCGCTAGAAGTTCTAGGCAATTTATGTGTAAGCTTTGTTCTTCTGGTGACCACAAATCTCCTGTGGAAACTGTGCCACTTCTGGCCCCCCCAGCCTGTCCTGCTGGCATCGGACTCTATAACTAAATCTGGTGCTGAACCAAAGATCACTTGGCCATTCCAAGCCTCCATGTGACACTGCCACCACTGGAGCTCTTCTCGAGACTCCTCGGACAGAGACACCTTGTGAAAGTAAGGACAATCCCTGCGGAGGTGGGACACTTTCAGATGTTGAAGGGCCCTATAAGGTAAGGGACCTGGGATGATTGCCTGGATCCACTTGAGCTATCTGTCTGATCGTCACCTGATGCCTGGACAGAGTACATCTCAATTCATGATTAATTTTTGCCACCTTCCAGGACGGAAGACTTAAGGTAGAGGAGGTGGAGTCTATCACGAAACCTAAAAACGTTATTGACTGAGAGGGCGTCAAGGGAGATTTCTTCTCGTTTATCACAAAGCCGAGGCTCTGCAAAAGATTCACTGTCAGATGCAGATGTGAGAGGTGCCTTTGGGAACAAGAGTCCATAAGATGCAGATCGTCTAGATACCACAAAAATCAAGGAGGGGGGAGCTAGTAGAAGCTATGATCCATTCAGCTTCCTTTTAGTCATTCAGAATCAGTGAGAATGGATCACTTGTACCTGTAACCAGGGTTCAATGTGTTCTGTCCGTCAGTACTCTACGGAGTACTTAAAAAACCCTCATTCACGCAGGCAGATAGTTTGGCGGTTTATCTTGATTCTCCGCCTTTGTTATTTAATTGACTGCATCATCATCAGTTCTCTTTCTGTATGCTTCCTCCACCTGAAAAGAATCGCTGGTTTATACAGTAGTGATCAGAAATCGATGGTGAGTGAAAGGTGCTCAAGTGAGGGGAAATGTTAAAAAAGCCTTCCACATACTGCTATAAATAATTTATTCTGCCAGGTGTATTGGAGGTGAATAAAAACGGGGGGGGGGGGGGGTGGTTTGTGCAGTGAGGGATTGAATATGAACCCACCGCACTAACTAACTGTGTCCAATACGTTGGTCAACATGTTTCAGCCCTTGTCTGTGCCCCAGAGTAGGTTCTACGGGCTTTCTTCAGGACCTTAAATGTGAGAAAAGGATGTTGCTCAATTCTGTATGGTTTGTATCAGAGTAAATACTCTGAAGTTAAGGTCAGTGATACCTTGTGAAGTCCCCAGTAGCGCTTCTTCAGGACTCCTGGCAGCGTATTCTCTCGTGTGAAGGGTGCATGACTTGTGCTGATGCTGCTCTCAGGGTCCCAGGACCCTGAGAGCAACGGGCCTGACATGGTCAGTTGTCTGCTAGAATTTTTAATTAAAAAATGTCTCTAAAGTAATTTTAAATATATAGTTGGGCTTTAGGTCAAAGCTCTTCTCCTCCTTTGTAGTTTGTCTGAATGAGTGTAATGCATTCAATTCAGGACAGCATACTGCATGGTACAATGAGTCAGCCCAAGTCAGCCATTGACGGTTGTCACAGGAGTGATGGTATTTGCCTGAGCATATGTTCACATCCACCTGAAAATAAGCTGGCTTCAGTGTAAGAGTTGGTGGGCCTGTCCAAGACTGCTCCGAGGTAGATAAATGCTTTGGAGACTCACATTGGAAAGCTAATCACTCTTGATAATTAGATAAATGAGAGTACTCGGATGATGGTATCAGATATAAATTAGAGCATTTTCTCTTCTCCCATCTATTACTGCATTTCGGTCAACTATCAATCTTTATGGTATGCCATCAAAAGAGCATGAAAAAAACATCAGGCAAACACTCAAAACAGCTCAATTAACCGTAATATCCAAAAAGGAGGATAATCTGTTTTTTGTAAAAAGGAGGCCGATTAAGTATTTATCCCACCCTTTAGCTTGTCCTCCTGCATGGGAGGGCACAAACACTGGTTGTCAACCGTGGGTGTAGAATCAGCACCAGTGATCAGAAGTTGGCTCTGGTTCAAAATCTGCAGAGAGGCTCATGTGTACCTCCACCTAACCCTGACTTTGGGGCATATTATCAACGGCCAGCGATAATTATCTCTGGCCGTGCTTAGCGATAAATTTCTTATCGCAGGCTATCTCTGGAATTTATCGCCCTGGTAGCGCATTATTAGCAACGTGTTTATCCAGGGTTATAAAAATTCCAGATATAGCGAGGTCATCGCTGATTTTGCAGGGAACATCGCTGGTTTTCCAGCGATGTTCCCTGTAAAACAGATATAACCTTGCTGATACGACCCTGTGGTCGTATCAGCATAATCCACCCCCTATGTCAAACATAGGTAAGTCAGGATTTTACCAGACGTTAGATTTTGCGGAAAATGCCCATTTTCGCCAAAATCTAACGTCTGCTAAAATCCTGTGGGCTGGCATGTAAATATTGCGACGTGAACATCAGGGATATTTGCAAGGTACTCCATCCGGGGTACGCCCAGTGACGCCCACTTTGCATCTCATTAGAGATGCAAAGGAAGGGGCTGGGAAAAAGGGTGCTAACATGCGATCATGCATGTCTGCACCCTCTTGTAAATAGGGCGTTAGTTTTATCTCCGTTTTTTTTTTGCTTTTTAAGCCAAAAAAGCGGAGATAAAGCCCTTGTAAATATGCTCCTAAGTACTCCCAAAGTGGATCTGATCACACAGCTTTCCAGAGCCTGTGCTAAGAATCTGCATGGAATAGTCAAGAGTGAAGCACATTTAAATCTTCAGTGCAGAGATGTCAGGCAAGTCCTTAATGATGGCAAAGGTACCATGTTATGTTAAGTTACTTGTGTCACCATTTACAAACCATTTATATACGTTAGACCATAACCAGACTATTTCTGAAAGCTTAATATCTTTAGGGGAATTTTCTTTTTTGTTAAGAAAAAAATCTTTACATATTTGTTATCTCAGTAAATACCATAACTTCCATTTTATAAAGTTTATCAATTCATGTTATTGTTTTTCAATATTGCTTCGCATCTATGTGACTGCTGTACACCAACCCTTCATTCTAAGTGTTCACAGTGCTTCGCCTTTCCTGAGTTCAGTGCATTAAATGTGGCGTTTACCTCTCTTTATTGCCAAAGACCATTAGCAGCAATTTTTAAGGCCACAAGACATGGACATGGGATGATCAGCTACAGGCATTGATTTCAGGAGGCACTGAGACTAGACATATGGCCCAGAGTTAGGACTTGCTCCTAGTGCACTTACCGCAAATAGTTTTGACCATGCTTTGCAGGATCTTTAGTTTATTAAATACTTCATGAAAAACTAAAATAATAAAATGAAAACTTTGTTGCAACAGATACTGGTGTCATGAATTTCATCGGGATATGCTGTAGATCACAGTGGTCCCTTGAGGATGATACATTGACAAATGTAAAGAATTAAGTTGTGCTGGCTTAGTTGCTTCAATAAGCAGCCCCTGGTCTTTGCTAAAGGGAAATATTCTTCATTATATTCTCTTGAAATGTCAGACTCTTCTTTACTGCCTTGCCACATGGATAATTTCTTTATTCTCTAATTGATCGCTTTGCTTCTTACCCTAATCTTCAATTTTATCAGTCTTTAGGTTAAATCGGAAGATCTCAGAAAGTGAATGCAATGTGAACAACAGATCAGGTAAGTTGGGCAATAAGTTTTAGCTTATAATGACAGAATGTACTTTTCCAGCTAAACCATTTATCATTGTTCATTCCTCTTGTAGTTGTTACAACACTGTCAATATTTAGAGTCAGATCTTTGATGCCTGTATCATCAGAACATGGAAATCCTGCTAATTCGTCCAAGGTGTATTGCCAGATCTTACGGAGTCAGGAGAAATTCAGGCCTTAAAGAGTCAGGAGAAATTCAGGCCTTAAAGAGTCAGGAGAAATTCAAATGTAATTTCCACCACAGCTCTTTTTTTCAAAGAAACCTGTGCGTGAGTCAAATCTCTTTGTAGGTCTGGTGTTAATGCAGCTACTATTGTCAGCCAGAACTTAAGTAATGGAAACAAATAATAAATGGAAAGTTACCTGAGTCCACATCGGGTAGGTGAGAGCACTAGTTGCCATAGTTGCCCCTTTCCAGCCATCAACGCTGTGCACCATATATCACCATCCAGGGAGCTAGTTGTTGAGTGTAGCACAAAGGCTGCCGAGCCAATCACAGCATGTACATGCATTTTTGCTTTTTTATCTCCTCTCCAGCATTGTTCACAGCACGGCATGAACACAGTCAGCTCTTGTTTGATTAATGGTTATGTGCCCCAAGCAATGTGAGCGGGTCGCAGAGAAGAGGTGACAGTGATTGCCACTGAAACCAGCCCTTGTCCCAGCTTGTTACAATTTATATCTGCCATGTTGTAGGATGTCATTGGAAATCTCTATCAATCAATCAACCAGGCGTTTGTTAAGCGCGACTACTCACCTGTAGTGGTCTCAAGGCACAGGGGGTTAGCAGGCTCCATTCCATCAAGGGGGGTTCTGTCGAAGACCTACCTAGAAAGAATTGTCCTTAATGATCCTGGAAACATTATAGTGGCTTATGAGAGACACACAGCCAGCCCTCCAAGCAGCATGTAGCACTCAGAAAGCCAGCTTTGGACGTGTGTGTTGCATCAGGGAAACATGTTTAGATCTGGATGCTTATTTGTAATCCAGAACTAGATCTTCCGCTGTCTGAGATAAGGGCAACTGGAAGCCACACTGTCCCCACACACTGTAATATGTGGTATGCAAGTACCATTGAGAAGCTCCCACATTCCCAGGAGGGAACAGCCAAAGACATAAAAAAACCTCCTTCACAATGAAGTCTTCAAGAGGTTGGAGAAATACAGGAGTTGGGAATCCGAGGCAGCAAGTCCAGGGATCAAAAAGTGAGGACCAGTAAATGGAGGGAGAGAGGAAATAAGTGAAGGAACACAACTTTGTTGTGACACACTCTCTAAACAGACTGTGGCCTTTGAGTAGTAAAAGAACAGAAAAAGTAAATTACATCAACATCACATGACAGGAAACAATATTAGATTAGGAAAGTCAGGAAGAAACCAAGGAAGGAACAGCCATGATGGAAAGGAAAAGAGAACTAAAACCTGAAGTGGACCAGCTCTGGAGTTGCCTTAATAGGTAGCTGCAAACCCTCTATTAGATATTTGCCATTTTGGACTTAAAGAGAGAAGGAACAGCAGCCAGGAGCGTGAGGGGTACAGGCCCAGGTCAAAAGGCTCGCTCAGTCCACAGCGGTGGGCTTTGTATGGTGTCTTTAGAGTCCCAGAATCCATGAGACTCACAAAGTACTGTGGCTCTCTGGTACCGAGGTGGCCGTGAAGCTATGGAATCAGCAGTATACCCCTCTCTTGAGGCCCCATGTGTGTCCAGAAAGGCCCAAAAAACTTGATGAATTAGTCTTAGAGCATGGATTGAAGAGTCAGGTGCCTCAGAACACTCACTAGTGGTGTGGTCTAAGATGATGGTCGAGCTTTGCTGAACTCCTGCAATCACTCAATTAATCCCATCATCTGTAAGAATAAGCCTGAGACAACACACAGATTTGGCATAAGGGACACCCCTGTCCATCCAGTTGCCATTAGTTGTGGGGAGGGTGTGAATGTATAACTCATCCTGCCCCCGAAACCATGAGGGCAAGAAAGGAGTGAAGACAGCTGTGGCTAAGGAAGGGCTAGAGCCAGCAGTGCAGGCACAACCTAGGAATCCTTGCTGATAGAGGGAAAAGCCATCTCCCCCTTCCACCCATCTGCTGACTGCTGTGACCTCGGTGGTCCAGTCCCATCCTGAAGGACATGGGAACATGCACCCATTCGCCCCTGCCCCCCACACACTGCTATTACTGAGTGGACCAAAAACACTGAAACAGCAGGAAATAGCCCAGACCTGAGCAGGGGCCCAGTGCATGGGAGAGGACCTGGTCCCAGAGGTCGAGAGGACTAGACAGGGATTGGCAATAGCAGAGGCACAACACAAGGAGTCGGTTTGGCTGACCGAGAGTACGACACACCCAGAAGACCATGAACTAGAGAACCTGAGGTACCAGTGGCTGCAACTTACCCGATTGTCAATCTCTAATGGTCCTTCCTATGTTTTCTGCCATGAGTGATTTATCCATCAAGTCTCTCTCCTCACTGGATAGCCTTGGGAAGTGTAGGTCCCGAAGCAGTTCTGTGAGGTCCTTCTCCGTTCTAGTGGAGATGGACTTGTACAGGTCCTCATAATGGTTGCCAAATGCAGAAGCTATTTCATCTCCCATCCTTCTAAACCCCTTTTGCGTATGTGCACCTCTAATACCCAATTTTGTTCTTTATCTCTTTTATTCAACAGTGCTTGTAGCATATTGGCATTATGCCCAACCTCGTAAAGTCATCTCTGGTTTGCCCTGGCCTGTGTCTTGGCTGCTTCCTCCACTATGTCTCTCATCTCTTCCTTCTTAATACAGACCTGTTGTCTAGTGTGCGTATCTGGCTCACTGTTTGCCACTGCACTCCTTTCAAGTCTCAGAATGTCTTTCTCCAGGGCATCGTACTGATTTTGTTGTTATTGTTTTCCCCTCCAGCTATTCCCTGTACATATCCCCGCATGACTGTCTCATAAGCTGCCCACAGCATGCAAGCCGAGTCCACCAGTACCATGTTGTCTTGAAAGTATTGTTCTGTCCGTTCCTTCAGCTGATCCCTGACCTGCTTGTCTTGGAAGAGCCAGGGGTCTAATTTTGGGGGGCAGGGTATTGTCCCTTATGGGTCACTGTAGATTTATTTCTACAGGCGAATGATCTGATATTCCCCTCGCCTAGTGTATCACCCCTTAAACCAGTGCATATTGGTTATGTGTGTCATCAATTAGTCTAAACAGGAGTATCCTCCGCGTGGCACCAAGTAGAATGTACATTGCCTGACCCCTGGGTTGTGTTCTCTCCATAGGTCAACAAGGCAGAGTACCTCCGCAAAGTCTCATAGCGGTTCAACCCCGCTCCTTGTCTGAGTTAATCATCCCGTCCCTAACCAGATCCATCATTGCATTCATGTCTCCCCGATAATTAATATTCCCACCGGAAGATTCAGCAATAGTGCACTTAGTGCCGGTAGGGTGTCTGCACGTAGCCTAAGTGGTATATACACTGAGAACATATTCAAGACTTTGCCCTCCCTGTTAGGGCCACATATCTACCCATCTAGTCATACCAAATTTGACCCGGTATAAAGGGGAGTGCCATCCATACCAGGATCTCTACTCCTCTAGACCCAGTCGAGAAACCTGCATGTGCTAGGAGTTTATATTCATATCTATCTAGTGCCTTACATTTGTTGCCCTTAATGTGTGTTTCCTGTATCAATACTATATTAGGGTTTTGCCTAGGAAGATATTGAAGTACCACTGCATGTTTTATTTGGTGGCCCAGTCCATTGACATTGCAAGTCATGATTTATAAATATGCGTTTGCATGATGGGACACTCATAGCTTATCTGTGTCTATCCTCTTATCTAATGTGGTTGTTTGTTTGGGTACCTAGGCTAGATCTATTCTGTTGTGCATTATTGGGGGCCTATCCCCCTCCCCATATTCCCTTGGAATTTATCTACTCCCCCTTCAGACTGCCAGGCTAATAAAAGATATAGTGTTGCTGAGGGGAGTCACAGTTCCTAAGGAGGAGTAAGGAAAAGAGAGATGTAGAGGTCTTTCTTTTAAGATAATAAAAGGGGACAGAATGTCCTTATCTTGATGCCCGCAGAAACCCCAAAGGATGTCATGCTTCATCATTGGGTGGTGCTTTTCATCGAGCCAATGCTGCAATCCCCTATGGGTCCTCAGGAGGGTCACTTTTTGGGAGATCTTTTGAATGATTTAGCCGTATGGGTTTGTGTGGGTCTGAGTTGAAGTGGTGTTAAGAGCAGTATTAAAGATGGCTAGAGGAGGGGGTTGAGTTGAGTATAATTGGAAAAAAAACTTATGTCATCAATAACAAACAAAAAGGTTGTGTGCTGCTCTAGGGTGATGAAGGCCCTCGATAGCTAGATGAGTGTAATGTGTATTTAGGACATGAAGAGGGTAGACATGTTTCACGCAGTGTGGTGGTCTCAGGAGGAGATCCTATGCACTTCTTCAGAAACAGAGAGATAGTGAAGTGAGTGCTAGTGCAGTGTAGCGGCCTAGTAAAATATCATAGCGATACTCTTTGGAGTTGTAGAATGATTTTATCTAGAACGACAAGGAATAAGAAAAGAAAAACATACAGTCAACTTAAAGGAACACAATCATGCGGCATTTTTTCTGTGTGGAGCGCAGGTCCCCCATTGGTCGCCTGTAAGCTTGCACTGCAACCAACTACTCTTCTCACCCAGTCACCCCACCTAGTCATGCAGTTACTGTGTGGCAGGTGTGGGCTGATATATCTTTTATTTGTTAGGGTCTCCACCTCCATTGTGGCAGAGCCTTGCATCAATCTGTCTTCTGCCGAGCTGGTTTGGGTCCTGTCTATCGCCGTGGCCAGGTAATCTAGCGACTTTTGAGTGAGTACTGCAGCTCTTCTCTCTATGCCCGTCGTCTTTGTCCTGGCTCTGGTGCCTGGTCAGCAAGGTGCTTGCAGACTTCCTATTGTGGGTGTCTCAATTCTTCTTCTGTCTGTGACGTTCACCTGTTTGGCCTTTTGTCGCATTGTCTATGATCCCCAGTGTGGCTACCACTGAGCTGTCTACCTCTAGGGGCTTCCGCCTCTGCTGTGTCAGGGCCTGTTGCAGTCTTTCATCTGCCGGTTAGTCCGGGTCTTGGTTCTCGCCGCTGCCGGGTCCTGCATCGTCTCTCGGGTGGGTTCTTCCACTGGCTAATCCCTCTATGCACGTTGGCTTCTTCCTGGCTCCGACACTTGAGCCCAGGGATTCCGATGGCTGGTACACCGCCCGCAGTGTTGACTGCGATGTAGGTCCATTTAGCTCTCCTCAGACAGATTTCGCATCCGGGCACCGAGTGAGTAATTAGGACCCTATTGGCGCCCTATTTCCAGATGAATGTACGGATTTAAAGGGGAATTTGCGGGGTAACTCAGCAGTGCCGCTCTTTCAAGCAGCAATTTCTCTCGCCGGCAAGCTACGCCCCCCGCATTCTTGTTTTTTTTAAGCAGAGCTGCATCTATCACAGCATCCACAACTGCAGAAGTTCCTATTGCCCTTGATCCATGGGTGACTTGTCTACTTTCTATTTTCTTATCAATCTCTGCCATTTTCGATTACACTGGTTTGCTCCTACAGTAGTTCTTCTTTTTTTGCCTGAAAGTTCTTAACTCTGCCTTATGTATGTATATGGTATTTCTCTAGGGCATACCTAGCAAAAAGGCAAAGGAGTGCGGAACGTGGTCATAGGCAAGCCTTATATTCAAGAATGCTCCATAGCCAGGGGAAAAGGGCAATAGTCACCCCTCGTTTGAAAAATCTCAGTTTGAATCCTTGTGAGCCTCTCTAAACTGTAAACCTTATCCTCATTCCAACCACAGCCATATTTGCAAACATTAATTTACAACTAGCTTTGCAACCTTTAGGGATAATCCACAGAGTTATTGAACTCACCTCAGCCTCCCATTTTCCTGTCAGGGATGTAGGGTTGGTGCTGTCCTAGGTGGCCTTCCCCTAACTCTAGAAAATGGCTATAGTTTTTCTGGATCTGTCAGCTGCCTATGACAAGGCTAGCCATTCCAAATGATTGATTGACAGTGCGGTACGTGTCCCAGGAGCAGCTGTCAGCTGTTTTAATGCTTTCATGACCAAGTAGTCACAGCTTTTCTCCATATATCCTTTTTGTGGTGTCCGTACAAACCGCTTTGGCTGTCTTTTGATTGATTGATTGATTGATTGATTGATTGATTGATTGATTTAGAACTTGTATAGCGCATACTGTCACCCTGTTGGTGGAGAAGAGTCTCGCCGGTGGCAGTGGCGGACTCTATCTGCTAGCGTTGTGTGTCTCTAGACATGCACTGCAAGTGCTAAGCATATTACGTTTTTAAAAACTTAGTGACCGCTAATTTTATCTTTCGTGTATTTTGGTGTAAAATTGCCTGCACTTTTTTAAAAAGGCTACCTCACCTTGTAGGATAATGTAATTCACAGATTGGGTTGTATTTGCAGAACTCCCGCTCCGGTCCGCCGCGTCCTTGTTGGGCGTTTGTTGCGGAGGGTGGAAGAGGAGCCCAACACTTCCGGGCTCAGGACGAAAGGTCAGCGCTCTAGTTGCGCTGTACGAGGGAGGTAATATAAACCCTTTTGGACACACGCGCGTGGTGGAGAAGAGTCTCGCCGGTGGCAGTGGCGGACTCTATCTGCTAGCGTTGTGTGTCTCTAGACATGCACTGCAAGTGCTAAGCATATTACATTTTTAAAAACTTAGTGACCGCTAATTTTATCTTTCGTGTATTTTGGTGTAAAATTGACTGTGCACTTTTTAAAAAGGCTACCTCACCTTGTAGGATAATGTAATTCACAGATTGGGTTGTATTTGCAGAACTCCCGCCCCGGTCCGCCGCGTCCTTGTTGGGCGTTTGTTGCGGAGGGTGGAGGAGGAGCCCAACACTTCCGGCTCAGGACGAAAGGTCAGCGCTCTAGTTGCCCCTACCTCGTCTATAAATGTGTGTAGGACCGCGACCGCGCAGCGGACACGTGCAGCGGGCGCGCCGGAAGCGCGCCGAAGTCGAGCCAAAGTCCAGCCCGTCTGCGCCCGTCCGCGGCCGGACGGGGCGCGGGGCCATAAACCCTGGCTCTCCCACGACTACCACTATCAGGTATGGCAGACAGGAATTGCTTGCCCTTCAACCTGACACGCTAGCAGGCTGCAAACATTCTTTGCATGCCCTGTCGCTAAATAAATGCACCCTATGCACTTTTGCTCCTGTCAGCCATGTCCCAGCAACTAACACGGGTCATACCATCAAAGCAGCCTTGCTTAATTGCAGATCCTTGCGTAAGCACTGTATAGAAATCTTACGTTTACTCGAGGATCAGAACCTTAATATATTATTCTTGACGGAAACTTGGCTGGATGAATACTCTGACCCGGATATTATTCAAGCCCTTCCCCCTGGATACGCCCTTTCCAGATTGGATAGGAAAGACGGTAGAGGTGGTGGCATCGCCATCGCTACGAAAATCCCTCTAGTATGCACCATATCTCCCATCTTGGTAGACCATAGTGAAGCGGGCTCTTTCACGATTAACACCGGCCCCAATCACTCTATATCGGGCATCCTGATATATCGACCACCTGGTAGGTTATATGATTTTACTTCCACCCTTATGGAAGCCATAACCCACCTAGCACTAAGAAAATCTCGTTTATTAGTGCTAGGGGATCTTAATGCCCACTTTGAAGACCCCTTAGACACTGACGCTACTGATATTCAAGCTGAGCTACTCTCGCTACAGCTGGAATTAAAAAACAAGGAACCGTCACATCAATTAGGGCACTTATTAGACCCTGTTTTTGGCAACTGGCAGGGAGCTCAAACTTCAGCTCCTCAACCTATACCTTGGTCGGATCATTACATCATCCCCATCACTATTCAACTAGATAGAACCGAACATTATCGTCATCAGTCTATACGTTATAAACGCAGAAAATGGAAGAACTTCTCAATAGAATCTTTTACTAAAATTATCCAGGATGAAGGCCCTCCTAGAGGGAATGATTGCGAGACAGCCAATAAGCATATACATAATTTTGTCACCAAGGCCCTTGACATCACTGCCCCAATTCGCACCACGACCAAAGACAGGAGAACAAAAAAAGCTGCTCCCTGGTTCAGTCAAGAACTTCAAACCATGAAGACAGCTTGTAAAAAGCTTGAAAGAGCATGGCGCCAAAAATACTGCCCAGAAATTAAAGCCCAGTACAAGATAGCGCAAAGAGAATACAACAAAACTATACGCCTGTCTAAGGCAGCTCATTACCATACTCGCATTATGGAAGCAGAAAACTCCTCTAAGGAACTTTACCAAATTTATAAAGAAATCTCCATAGTGGATGCGAATTCCTCCTCCCAAAACGATTCTGTGGAAACCTGTAACAAAATTGCCCAATATTTCTCAGGAAAGATTACTAACATCTATGCTTGTTTCTCCAATAATATAAAGTCGGCAACCGAATTTGCTGAAAATGACAATCTCGTAAGCATTCCTGAGTGCCTAGGCTCATTCGACGTTCCTCCCTTTGAAGTATTGGCCAAAATGTGCAAGAACATCAAATCAGGATCTCCCCGTGACCCTGCGCCTCCTAAAATTCTAGCTGAAGCTTTTCCTGCACTAGAACCTCATTTTAGACATCTGCTTCAAGTCTCCGTCTCCACGGCTAGCTTACCTATGGAATGGAAACAGGCTGTTGTACTACCGATTAAAAAAAAGCAGAATATAAGTCAAGACATACTAGACAATCTACGCCCAATATCTTTGTTACCTTACCTTGCAAAGCTAGCTGAGAAAATTGCTAATGCCCAACTCATGGACCATTTAGAAGTCCATAATATTTTTCATAAATCTCAATCGGGGTTTAGATCTAATTTTTCCACAGAGACAGCTCTCCTGAGGGATACTGAAACCCTACGGGAAGGAGCGGATGAGGGTAAGACCATGGCTCTCATCATGTTGGACCTCAGTGCCGCGTTTGACACTGTAGCGCATTCCATCCTGCTACAGTGTCTAAACAGAGCGGGAGTCACCAATAAGGCACTGGGATGGCTGAAAGCCTTTCTGACCAACAGGAGCTTTCAAGTCCAAAGAGGGACTTTTCTCTCAGACAGCGTGATGCTGGAACAGGGGGTGCCTCAGGGCTCTGCCCTGAGTCCCACCCTGTTCAATCTATACATGGCTCCCTTGGCAGAAGTGGTACAATCGTTCGGCGTAGAGCTTGTCTCTTACGCCGATGACACGCAACTTCTAATATCTCTGTCACAAGCCCCCTCAATGGAAGCAGACAACTTCAATGCTTGCATGAGTAAGCTTGCCACTTGGATGACAGAGCACTGCCTAAAACTAAATGGCACTAAGACAGAGATTCTTATAATCGGGGGCAATGAGGCAAAATGGACAAAAGAATGGTGGCCCAATTGCCTGGGTCCTCTGCCTACTCCCAACCGGGAAGCAAAAATTCTAGGTGTCTGGGTAGACAACAAGCTATCTTTTGACAGCCACGTCAAGAAAACAGTAGGCAAATGTTTTGGAGTAATGAAAACGCTCAGCCGCACCCTTGACTTGTTGCCTCTGAACTCTAAACGCACCATGACGCAGGCTCTAATCACATCCCGTATTGATTACGGGAATGTGCTGCTTCTGTGCACATCTGCCAAAAACATCAAGAGACTACAGGTTCTACAAAATTCTGCAGCACGCCTGGTGTTAAGGCTGCCTCGCAGAGCCCCTTCGAGTCCATCTCTGGCAGCCCTCCATTGGCTACCTATTAGCAAGAGGATTGTTTTTAAAGCTCTACTATGGTGCCATAGGATAATCCACCAAAAAAAACTATATATATTTAAAAAAAACAGTAGAAAACAAAAGAAAAATAGTCAACAACAATAAACAATAAAGCAATATCAGAAATTATTTTGCTCATTGGTTTCTGTACACAAGTGGACTTAATATACTGTTTCATTCTAGGTTTTTATTTACAAAAAAACGTAAATTGTATTATCTAATCAATGTCTGTCACTTTGCTATAGACCTTTCCTAACTCTGTTTCTTCCCTATGTATAGCAAGTGCTACTATATTATATAGGGGTCCCCTTTTTCCAAATATCTGAGGAAGTTCATTCCCTAAGCGTGCGCCAGCCACGCTAAAAGCCCTTCCTCCTACCCTCGACCGTTTAAACCAAGGAAACGTCAGCAGGCAAGCACTGGAGGATCGGAGCTGCCTTGTGGGCGATACCATGTAAACCTTTCCTGAAGGGGAACGGGACCTAGCTCATGCACTGCTCTGAAAACCATACACAGAGTTTTAAAATGGACCACCTCCCTAATGGGCAGCCAGTGCAGCTCTCTCAAAGCCAAGGTGGTGGAGGAACTCCGTGGCCTCCCAAGGGCCAATTTGGCTGCTGATGACTGGATTCTTTGTAGTCCCTGGAAAATGTATGCTGGGGCCCCTGGATATAGGGAATTGCAATAATCCAGCCTGCTTCCCACAGTGCTACTTACCACTAGAGAACAAGCCTCTTTGGGTAGTAAGGGGAGAATTTTCTGTAGCATGCGGATTAGGGCGAAGCAGACGCTGGCGGTCTTACTTGCCTGTGATTCCATCTGGAGGTCGTCATCAAATATCACCCCCAGATTGCGAACCTTCCTAACCGGGGTTAAAGGTGACTCCTCTGGTGTAAGTCTGAAGTCAGATGGAATTTGTCTAGACATCCTACCTGTGGAGCAGTACATTACCTCAGACTTTTCGCTGTTAAATTTCAATGAGTTCCTTCTGAGCCAGTCAGACGTCTGCCGCATGCATTGCTGGAACGAGTCCAGAGATAGTGCATGGTCCCCTTCCAAGGAGAAGGCCAGTTTCGTGTCATCTGCATAGTTGACTAAACAGACCCCAGATGACTTTATGATGGAAAGCAGGGGTTGTAGATAGACATTAGATAGGATAGGGCTGATCGCAGAGCCCTGCGGCACCCCGTGGGTGACTGGAGATTTACCAGAGGAGAATGGTGCTAAGGTTACCACCTGCTGACGTCTTTCTAGATAGGATTGAAGCCATTTCAGTGCCTGGCCTTTCACTCCAATCCTCTTCAATCTTTCCACTAGTATGGGGTGGTTCACCGTGTCAAATGCGTCCAACATATCGAGAAGCACTAGAACAGTGACATTCCCGTTGTCGGCTCGCATATGCAGGTTATCCAACATAGTGGTCAGAGCCGTCTCGGTCCCGTGCCAAGGACGGAAGCCAAATTGGTCTTTATCTAGTAAATTATTCTCCTGCAGATAACACGACAGGGACCTACTGACTGCTTTCTCTAGTAGCTTCACCGGATAGGGGAAAAGAGTGATGGGGCTGATATTTGCCGGTATTGACGGGTCCAGAGAAGGCTTTTTAATCAGTGGGGACACCACCGCCAATTTCCAGCACTCCGGGACCATTCCTTCTTCCAGAGACTGATTGCATATCTGCCTTAGCCATGGAAAAGTATTACGCCCAAGTGATTTCCACATTTTATGAGGGAGAGGATCAAGGGGAGAGCCTGAGGATACATTATCTCCCAAGCTGTCTAAAGCCGCTTCTGTTAGAGCCTGAAAATTATCCAGATATACAGATTGTTGTGAATCTGACTCAATCCATTGTTTTCACGATTTTTGCAATCTTATCCTGAAAATGTGTATCTATTTCATCACAAAGTTTTTGGGAAGCTACCACTTTAGTTACCATACATATAGGGGAGGTAAGGTCCTTGATACTTTTAAAAAGAGGTTTAGTTCCATTAGGCGCATGTATAATTGAGCTGGCATAGAAGTCTGCCTTGGCCCTGAGGATTTCCTCTTTATATTGCAATTGTATCTGTCTGAGATCTTTCTTGTCATCCTCACCATAACATTTCCTCCATTTTATTTCTGCCTTCTTGCGGAGCACGCAGAGCTGTTTCAGCTCTTCATTGAACCACGGGGCCGAGATTTTGCTTCTGTTTTTTATAACCTTTATAGGGATTACCTGATCCAAGGTGTCAGCTATGTGTTTAGTAAACACTTTATAGTTTTCTTCTACGGTCAGTGTGGGTTCATAGTAGGTGATGCCCAGGTTGGGTATTGGAGTTCCAGACTTAACTAGTTTTGCCCATTCCCTGCCCCTCCTATGGGACCTTTGCTGACCAGCTCTGTTCCCGCAATGTGGCATCCCAATGCTAAAATGGATAAGATAGTGGTCAGACCAGGTCTGAGGTGCTATACTTAATATACTTGTAGTGGACTGGTTAGAAAATAGCAGGTCAAGGATATGTCCCCCTGATGTGTTGAGCCTTCCACCAGCTGGGAAAGATTCAAGTTTATGCATGTTTGCCTCAGGTCACGCAGTTGGCTGTTGACATTTTCATCTTCCCAGATATTGAAGTCTCCTAAAATAATCATGTTGGAGTGCACCAGTGCCAGGTTGGTGATGGTGTCAAAGAAATTTTGATAGTGTGTGGTCCCACCTGGAGGTCTATAACACAGCAGTCCTGTGAGAAGATTCCCACTGGAAGAGTGTAGAGAGAACCCCAGCATTTCTACCCCCTCTACCTCATCTACCTGCAGGAGTCTAAAATCCAGCTCCTCTTTAAAAATTACCCCTACGCCTCCTCCTCTGCCAGTAGTTCTAGGCTTGTGGAGATTTTTATAGCCACTAGGACAAGCACATCCTAGATCTACAGCTGACTCTGCATTGGACCAAGTCTCCGTTAAAAACAGAGCGTCTAGTCCCTTATCCTCTATCAGGCCTGATACCTCACTGGAATGTTTAACAAGGGACCGGCGATTAATCAGTCCCTCCGATAAAGGTCTTTCCAACCTTTCTCACACAGGCCAGGGCAGGAGTCGCTTTGCATTCTGCCTTACCAAGCTTCAGTAGTTGTTCTCTGCCATAAATTAGACGCCCTCGAGTGCTGGCCAGATGGGCAGCATTACTGGAGCTGAGCGCCTCTGGAGCGCGAACGGGAGCAGATGGGCTTGCCTCTGGCGCGCCTCCGGCGTGCCATCGGCACGCGTGCGCTGCTCACTTGCATCCCCCTACTTAAATATGGTGGCCTGTAGGAGCTGCCCAACAACTAGAGCGCCCCTCAAAATGGCGCCCGCGGATGTCAGCAAGCCCGTCCCTCCCTCACACAAGATGGCGCAGCAGCCACACGGGAGTTCTTGCCACGCCAAAGTAGCGGGAGATGAAGTGAGTTTCCTTTTTTTTAAAGTGCGGGTAAGAGGACGAGTATGCTATTATGCTATGCCAATCAATCAAAATGCCTTAGAAAATGACAACAATAAAATATCAGCAACGATGCAAAGGTGCAGTCACTCACAGGACCTGCTTGCAAGGGGATCTCTAATCCCCTTTAAAAGGTCAGTTGGTTGCCGCCTGCTCTGTGAAAACACGGAGTAGGTTCAAAGCAGTCGTTCCATTTTTGAAATGAATACCCTGCCCCTAGGGTAGCGTGAGTTCACGGCTGCTCTGGGGATAGCGCATTCACCCTAAGACTGCACATTTTCCTTGATTGCCCCGGACGCACTTTTTAAAAGGTACGCCTGGCACAAGCAAGGAAAATGCGCTGTATATATATATATATAACAGCCCCTTATGTACTCATACCCTCCTCGTGTCGAGGCTGGGGCAGACACTGCTCCAAGCAGCCAGAAGTCCAGCCCTAGACAGATGCTCTGCCCCAAGCACCTGCATTGGCTCTGTTCTCCCATCGTCCTTGAGTGCAACTCTGGATGTGGAGCAGCAAGGGAGGCTAACCCGGCGCAGTGACAAGGCTGGTGGGAATCTGAGGAAGAAAATCTTAGCTGCTGTTATCCTAGGACCATGCTCCTGCAGAACACCCCAATGAGTAAATCTGATAATACGGCAGGGAAAGATTAGGCTATAGAGGTGGCAATAAAATGCAGTAAGAATAGGTTCAAAGTAGCAGTGGATTTTGTTTTTCATTGAACATGAACACAAAATTAAAATGTATATTTCAGCACAGTGTTTAACCAAGATTGAGGTTGTACACCAGTTGTTCAACTCACATGAGAGATTTTAGTACAACTTGAGCATGGATTCTCTCTTTTGAGTGTGTGCCAAGCCATTTGGTCAATTGACAACTATCAGTTTAAGATTCACAGCTCAGATTTTGGCAGCTGAAATGACTGATTCTTTCAAAAGACTGTTCTACAAAGATCATTGTACAACTTTAAATGAGGCTAATTTGGTAGCTTCTCAGATTGAAAAAAACAAAAACTTCGCCACCTAGTCCCAGAGCCAACACCACAGAGCCCAGTGTGCCTAGTCCTCCATAACCTAATGCACTTTTGAGAGTCACATTTCTGTATGTAAGCTCTAATCGCAGTTCTGAATCCTCACAAACATCTTGGAGGGTTAATGTTCCTTTTCCAGAGTATTCCATGTAACGTCAGGTTTCAGATTGTATTCTGAGAAAGACTTGCCAGTAAGTAAATACCTTTGTTGCAAATATTCTTAAGTGACCACTGAATCCCCATGTTACAACAATCCAGGTAAAAGAGCTCACCGAGTTATGCATCCACTGTAAATAAGTGCAGCAAGCAAAACGTAAATTAGCACCTTTGCAGATTTCTGCTCAATGTGTCTACCAAAGGTACAATAAAATTGGCCCAGTCGGATAATAATAAAAATCATTCATTAAGTCAAAAAAGAGTCCGCTTCTACTGAGCTATATACATGGATATCATTACTCTAATGACAGACACATTTCTACTAGAGCCACCCGCTGCCTCGCCCTGCATTGAATTTGTTGCGGATTCCCTCTGTCATGGTTTGCACCTCACCACATTGGCATATCATTGAGGGGTGAGGACGGGGGAGGTCCGTCCCATGTTTACACACTCCTTGTTCATTTTGATTGTGTTCTTTGTTTCACTTTATGTTTTTCTATCTTGTTGGGAATTTCCTATTTTAATTTTTTATATTCTTGAGTAAGTTCTAAGGTTTCCATTTCTTGTTCTATATCCTAGGGTTGTTGCTGGATTTTGACTAATGCTATTTCTGCATGTTTAATCAGAATTTCTGCTAGTCCAAGGGAGGGATTTATGAATTATGATCTATCCGCCCCCTCCCCCTGCAATCCTGTTGTCATCAAGACTCGGCATTAGAAAAATGAACCTCAGTACTTCCACATATTTTTCTCAGTGTTGACACTTCCCACCATACATTGGGCCTTATTTATGAAGGACTTGCGCCACTTTTACGTGACTTTTAAAATGGGAAAAAGACACGCACCGGTGGCGCAAGGCCTTCATAAATAAGGCCCATTGAGTTTTGTGATAACTTTTCCCACTCTCTCAGTTTCTTTTTGGTATCCCCCATTTCCTTACCCGCTGTTCACTGTTATTGAATCCTCTTTGAGTATGTTTATTCGGCTGGTCGAATTGCATTGCCATTGCTGCATTGCGTTTGCAATCCCTTGATTATATCTTTACTGTGGTTGTGATGTATGATTTTAAATATCGACTCGTTCCCAATCACATTACCAAGTTTTTCTGTGCACGTTGTTCCTAATTTCCGGCATATACATTCATTTCTAATTATTATTTTAGTCCTCCCATTTTATTAATTACCAATTACTGTTTCCACCTGAAACCTTCCCCCCTCAACTTACCTCCTGGGGGAAGTCTTGATTGCTATGACCCTCCTGTTGTGGCCATCCTTCTTCCTAACCATTCGGCAGGAGAGGGGCTTCTTCTTACTTACGCTGAAAATCTGTGCTTAGCATAGTGTGCGGCCCGACTGGTATTTTACTGTTTTTGTCATTGCATCCAGGTATATAATACAACAAGTGACATTACACCTACAACAAGCCAGCACTATTTGCTTTGTCAATAGTTGTTAGTTACATAAGATAAATAAGCAACAGATATGGCTTCGTCGTATAGAATATTGAAAATACTTCACTTTTGAAATTAGAAACGGCATAACTACATCAGCCATGCCCCTTTAACAGACCTACCCCTCCCCCAACCCCGTGTTTTTTCATCCCACTTAAAACTCTGCATATCACCCCTTCCCTGAGCCTGATGATGACGTCTTTGCAGTGGAGATAACAAGGGCAAAGTGGGTTAACCGTGGATTTCTGATCTACGCTCTTAACTCACCTTCTAACACACGTTGCAGGTCGGTCAAATACCGCTTTTGCTGTGGTTGGACATGTTTTGTTACACCGCTGCTACTTCATTTTTTTTTTGCGACAGAGGCACAAAGCAATAGAATGTGTTTTGTAGCGACACTATTCGGGTTTGCTGGCATTTTCAGAGCTGTACATAGTAGCGAGTTACTTCTCCTAACCCTTTCATAATACCAAGTCATCCTGCCAGTACTCACACCTGTTGGACATAGCACGTCAGCAGTGAACACTTAAATCTCTAAGTAGTCTTTACAGCTGAGCCAATTTACTGGGAAATGTAACTTGATCTGTTCGAATCAATACTTTATGTACCAGGTAACATTTTTCCATTTCTTCTTCCAGGAGATGCTTATCCTACGCCGTCTTGTCCTCTGTACTGGGAGCAGCGTGGACGGAAGTGCTATTACTTCCCAGAAAGAACAGATCTGAAGACCTGGAGCTTAAGTCATGAAGACTGCTCCTCCAGGGGCTCCCGCTTGGTGGTGATAGAGGACAAGGACGAGCTGGTAAGGCATCAGTGGTAAAGGAGCAGGCAGAGCAGGTTAGGCATCAGTGATAATGGAGCAGGCAGAGCTGGTAAGGCATCAGTGATAATGGAGCAGGTAAGGCATCAGTGACACAGGAGCAGGCAGAGCTGGTAAGGCATCAGTGACACAGGAGCAGGCAGAGCTGGTAAGGCATCGGTCCTAGAGGGCAAGGCATAGCTGGTAAAGCATCAGTGACACAGGAGCAGGCAGAGCAGGTGAGGCATCAGTGACACAGGAGCAGGCAGAGCTGGTAAGGCATCAGTTACACAGGAGCAGGCAGAGCAGGTAAGGCATCAGCGACACAGGAGCAGGCAGAGCTGGTAAGGCATTGGTCCTAGAGGACAAGGCATAGCTGGTAAGGCATAAGTGATACAGGAGCAGGTACAGCATATAAGGGAACAGTGGCAAGGGATCAGGCAGGACTGTCAGGAGAGGAGTGATACAGGAGCAGGCAGAGCTGGTAAGGAGCAAGCAGAACCTTTACGAAATCAGAAATGCAGGAGTAGGCAGAAATGGCAAGGTGTTACTGATACAGATCCAAGGCCATATTTAGATATTTCTGGGTTTATTACAAGGCCTTAGGGCCTCATTTACAATGAATTGGCACAGGGCAGCACCACAACTGTTTTTCCCGCGCTGCCCTGCGCCAATTCGAAAGGGCAGAAATGTACCATATTTACAAGATAAGGTGCATTCCTGTCCTTTCAGCCTGCACCGGCACACGATTTGGTGCCTTGGTCCTACGCAGGCACCATTGCACCATGGGTCTCTGCGGTCTTGGCAGAATTGTTTTTGTGCAAGAAGGTGCACCTTCCTGCACAAAAACAATCCATGGAGGCTTTTTCCCCTTTCTTTGTGTGCTGCACAATGCAGCACACAAAGAAAGAGGAAAACAAACGAGGATAAATAAAGATACTTCTCGTTGCGCCTCTCCTGGGGAGGCACACAATTTTTGTGCATTCCTAGGTTTACAGATACTTGTACATCTGGGAATGTGTCAAAACCCATGGGTGTTGTATGGTAAAATCCACTGAAACCCCCATTGAACTCCCCCCGGGATGTAACTCAGGCCCCGCAGCAACCGCCGTGCAGAGGGGGCCTAGGCTCCAGGGGGCCCACTCAGTACCGCACTTCGGCTGGAGAGCTCCAGATTGAGTCCAGAGGGGCCCTTCTACATACCCTGCAAGTTCCGTTATGCCACTGGGTTCCACCTTTTACACTGATGTCCTTACTACCACCATTTAACAGTGCAGCTCATCTTTCCATAGCCCTGCTCTTGTATTTATTTAATTTCTTTTATAGTGCTACATAAAGCTCTTTACATCACAAACACACATTATGCAGAGAGAAAGAATCATACAAGTATGTAAATTAATGCAAAGGAAAAAATACATTGAAGGCTACAAGGTGTAGAGGTCACATGTCATCCATACTGCTAGGTTAATTATATTTCAGCATTGCTTGGTCTGGGGAAACAGAGGCTAAGGCCAAGATTTACGAAGGTTTTGCTTGGGTTGCATTTCTTTTTTTTTTAAGTTCAAAAGAATTTTATTTGAGAGTTATAAAAAGAAAAAATCAGGTGTCAAAACAAGTTACAATGGAGTACTGAGTTAAAGACTCTTAAGCAAAAGAAAAAAAAGAGAACATAATTATACAAATGCATTTGCAATAAGAAAGAAATCTGGGTACAGAATAAAAAAAAAAAAAAAAAAATAAATAAATAAATAAATAAATAATGAAGAGATATGGGAAAAATACATGAGCGCAAAATATGGCAATCATAAAAACTTTGGGAATATTGAGAGAATGATACAATGAAGGATAAATGGAATGTATCGGGCGATTAAGGGGGTTTAGGAACTTCTTGTTGTGGAGGCAGAGGATGAAACAAACGTTTACTGCAAGAATCCAAATAAAGTGTAACTGGAGTCCATAAGTCCATGCGTTTGACAGCCAAACATGCCGGGAAAACATGGGTGGTATCGAGCCTGTGGTTATGGCAAACATTAAACCACCATGCTTTGAAAGAGATTTTGGAGAAATCCTTCCAGTTAACTGTTAATTGTTGAAAAGCAGCAGCAAGTAAAAGGTCAACAATCTGGGGCTTCAAGTCAACATCATCCCAGCAGGGGGAAAGGCTACCCATAAAAATATGTGTGTGGGAGAAAGGGATAGAAGTGTGGAAAATCACATTAATTTGAGCCCAAATCTGTAACCAAAAACTACGTACATGAGTACATAAAAATAACATGTGAAATAAATCAGCTTGTGGAGATGAGCAAGACCAGCATGTGTGAGGAGTGGTAGGAAAGCGTTTGTGCAGATCAGAAGGTGTGAAGAGAAGTCTATTATATATAAAAAATAAAGTCTGAGTGAGTGTTGCTGCTCTTGAAGATTTGCGTAGTTTGGTCCAAATTTTGTCCCAGAAGGAGATTGACCAGGAGACAGATAAGTCGTGCTCCCAGGACTCCTCAACCTTGGATTTTGGTCTTGGAGTTTCACTAGTGTGAAGGTACTTATAAATAGCAGTAGCTTTTGGTGCAGTGCGTAAGAAGGAGTGGAGTGAAGAAGTAAGAGTGGATTGAGGGGAAGGAGGATCGGATTGAGTGAGGAGATCGTATTTCAATAAAACAGCGTTTTTAAGGGATTGATATTTGCGTGCAAAGGAGGCGGGTAAGTCATAAAGAATGCGAAGTTCATGAAAAGATAGAAAAGAGGAGTTGGAAAAGAGTTGGGAAATCCATTGCAGACCTCGAGTATGCCAAGATTTCCAGAAAAAGGGTCTGTCTCGGATGAGTAGGGAGGTGTTATGCCATATGGGGGAGGATAGGAAATCGGCAATAGTGGTAGGGGGTGGATGAGAGGAAGAGAGGAGTATTTTTGTGGTGAACTTATGAATCGGAGTAGAGACAGATGCGGGTTTGCGAAAGAAGGAGAGGTATTCGGAAAAAGAGAAGGGAGATAGAAGAAGGCGTTCAAGTTTGGCCCATAAGGGACATGGGGTGTCAGGATCTTGGAGCCAAAAAGAGGCTTGTCTCAATTGGAACGCTTTGTGGTAGGCTGGAAAATCAGGGAAGTTAACTCCACCCTCTGATTTAGGACGAATCAAGCGTGCCAAGGACATTCGTGGTTTCTTTTTGTTCCAAAGAAAGGAGATTAGAATGGAGTTGATCTGTTTGAAAAATTTGGATGGGATAGGGACCGGAATATTAGAAAGCGTGTATAAAACAATGGGAGATAGCATCATTTTTATAGTGTCTAGGCGGCCCCACCAAGAGAGGTAAAGAGGATGCCATTTGGACGTGAGATCTGCCAATTTTTTAATACAGTTGGACATACACAGGGAAACGGTATCTGGGATGGCAGGGGCAATATGCATACCAAGGTACTTAATATGGGAAGGTTTCCATGTGAAGTTGGAAGCGACAAAATCTGGCTTGAATGTAAATTTGGTTAGAGGAAGGATCTCGCATTTGTCATCGTTAAGTTTATAACCAGAGATTTGGGAGTAAGCACGGACTTCAGTAAGAAAAGCAGGAATGGAGATAGAGGGGTCAGAAACAAATAACAGAATGTCGTCCGCGTAAGCAGCTAGTTTGATGTGGGAATCTAATAATTGGTAGCCATGGATGGAGGGGTTTTGACGAAGCTTGGATAGGAAAGGTTCTAAAGCCAAGTTAAAAAGAAAAGGGGATAGGGGACATCCTTGGCGAACACCCCTTTTTAAATCAAAAAATGACGAGATTTGACCATTAGCACAAACCGCTGCACGTGGGTTAGAATAAAGAAGAGAGATTAAGGACGTAAAAATAGGACCAAAACCAAACCATTGGAGGGTATGAAACAAATAAGTCCACTCAACCCTATCAAACGCTTTTTCAGCGTCCAAAGCAATGGCCGCAAGAGGGTGAGATAAAGGGCGGGATTTAGAGAGAATGTCAAATAAGAGTCTGGTGTTGTCGGTGATAAATCGACCTTTGACAAAGCCGGACTGTTCTTCACCCAATAAGTCTGGGAGGAGGAGGTCGAGTCGAGCTGCTAGGGATTTTGCAAAAATTTTGTAGTCAATATTGACCAGAGAGATCGGCCTATAATTTTTGCAGTATTGAGGATCCTTCCCCTCCTTGGGTATGAGGCAGATATGAGCGTCTGAAAAGGAGCCGGAGGAAGAACCTGAGGAAAGGAAGGTGCCAAGAAGGGAATGGAGTCTGGGTATAAGAAGCTTTGAAAAGTGGAGAAAGAATTCTACCGTGAAGCCGTCAGGCCCAGGGGCTTTGTCTTTCTGGAGGGTTTGGAGTGCTTTGAGTAATTCTTGTTGGGATATATCATGTTCTAATTGAGAAAGGTCAAGTGGAAAATGTGATGGTTTTTGTATGGTGGAGAAAAATGTGTCTAGTGAGTGAGAAGATGGTTGAGTTTCAGAAGAATATAAAGTCTTATAGAAAGTAGAGAATGTAGTGAGAATGTCTGCGTCTGTGTGTTTAAGGTTCAAATCAGTATCGTAGATAGATTCAATGTTCAATTTGTTGTGTTTCACTTTCAGATAATTAGCCAAGATCTTACCAGCCTTATTTTTGCCCCCATAAAACTTGGCACTAGATTTCAATAAATATAGCGATGCATCATCTGTAGATTTTTTGTTAAATTTCATCTTAGCACTCACAAGAGCAGTTAGAGTTTGCTGTGAACGGGAGGTAAAATAAGAATGCTCCAATTTCTTAATATCTAGAAGGATGGTTTTAGTAGCTTCTCGAGCAGCTCTACGTTTTTTAGCAACAAAGCCAATGATAAAGTCCCTTGCTGCCGCTTTAAAAGCATCCCAAATAGTATGTTTAGGGACAGGGGAGTTATCGTTTAGGGCAAAGAATTCATGGGAGAAAGAAATGAAGGCGGCAGTAAATTTGGGGTCTAGGAGAAGAGAGTTGTTAAAACGCCAACGTTTAGGGCCTGAGGGTTTGGGTAAGAGATCCAATTGAATTAGTGTAGGGGCATGATCAGAAAGTAAAATTGGACCTATTTCTGCATAAGAGAGAGTTTGGGCGATATTGTGGGTGACAAAAATGTAATCGATTCGAGATTGGGAGTGGTGACATGGGGAGTAGAAAGTAAATTCTTGGAGACTTGGATTACAAAGACGCCAAGCATCAGTGAGTTTATGTTGGGAAATGGTTTGGGAGAAGGACTTGTGAGGCTTGTTAGGAATGAAATGTGCTTTGGAGTTCCTGTCCAAAAAAGGATCTAAGGGCTGATTGCAGTCTCCCGCTAAGATGAAATTATCATCAATGAACCTGGTGACGTGCTGGGAGAATGAATGCCAGAAAGTGGGATCACCAGTAGTAGGGGCATAAACATTTAGAAGAGAAACTGGAACATTCTTAATAGAAAGTTTAACATAAGTCCAACGGCCCTCAGTATCTGACTCCTGAGCAATCATAGAGGGAGAAAGAGCTTTGTGACATAGAATAGCAACTCCATTGCGTTTACCATCCCCTGGGGAAAAATAAACATCACCCACCCAGTTTCTTCTCAACTTAGTAGATTCTTCAGCAGATAAATGAGTTTCTTGCAAAAAAGCAATGTCTACATTTAGACGCGAGAGATGAGACAAGATTCTCTGTCTTTTGATAGGTGAATTAATGCCCTTAACATTCCAAGTGATTATTTTAAGAGACATATCATAGCAAAGAAGAGGAAAAAAAGAAAAGCAGAAGAAGGTAAGAAAATTCGAGTGAGACCCAGAGGAGTAAGAAAGGCAAGAAGAGTGAGAAGATCAATGAGCGTCAACACATGGTAGTAATGAGCGAGAGAATGAAAGAGGGGGAAAAGACGTGAGGAAGATAAAGATAGAAGCGAGTTGTGTAGAGGAGAGGGTAAGGTAGTCCAAGAAGTAGTCAGAGTGATAGATATGAGATAGCAGTAGAAGAGTATTCGAAAACTAAAAAGAAGAGACACCTGTGAAGCAAAGAGAATCGGGGGACATAAAAATAAGTAAGATGCAAGGAGGAAAGTGAACAACTGGAAGGAAAAGGAAAACATACTTACGAAGGGTAGAGATGGGGAGGGTTGATCACCAGGGGGAGGGTACGCAAGGAGAAGAGTGAGGGGGGGAGCGCCAGGCAAAGGAAGCAAGCGTCCGATGCAAGCGAACCAACAAGTCAAGGGAATGACGCCAAACATGTTGTAAAACCTGCAAAGAGAAGGGAAGTAAGACAATAATAAATGAGACGGATGAGAGAGGGTGAGAACAAGACAATATCAAATAGTAAAAAGATACGGAAAAAGGCGGCAGCGAACAATTTCAAGTAACAAACAAGGAGAGAAGAAAAACGAAGGGGAATAAGGGGGAGAACAGGAGAACATGAGAACAGGAGCCGCCTGAAAACATAACAAGAATGAGCAAAACTACATTCAACCATGCACGGCAAGCATGCAAAATTACTGAAATTTCAAAGCTTTAACACGCAGAAATCATGGTGGAAAAGCCGATGAAGAGCTAGAGAAGTCCATATCAGAAGCTTGAGTTGCATTCAAAAAGCTTCGTAGGCGAACAGGATCTTCATACGTCGTGGTTTTGTTGTTGTAGGTCACTCGGAATAGGCATGGATGGAAAAGACCGTATCTAGCTCCAATAGCACGGAGTTCTGGTCGCATGTCCAAGAAGGCCTTGCGTCGAGTAGCTGTAGCTCTTGCATAATCTTGTGCAAAGAAAAGGTTGGAGCCTGACCATTGCAATCGAGGTGAAGCACGGGCCGCTGAAATAACTTTGAGAAGGTCAGTATATTCTAGGAAGTACATGATGACACCTCTCGGCCGTGAAGAGGGAGAGGAAGTTGAAGGGGGGCGACCCAGCCGGTGTGCACGCTGAATGTTAAGCGTGGTGTCCTCAGGTAGGTGTAGGAGCTTGGGCAGAAATGATTTAAAGAAGGCAATCGGATCAGATCCCTCGCAATTCTCCGCAAGGCCGTAAAGACGAAGGTTGTTGCGCCTGTTACGATTTTCCAATTCTTCGACTTGCTTTTGAAGAGAAGAGATTTGAGATTGCATATGTGTTACTTTAGAGGATGACTCCTGAAGAGCTGTCAGGGAATGTTCTACTGTAGTCACTCTGGCATCCATTTGAGACCAATTGTCAGTAAGAACCTGCAATTTAGAGTTAGTTTCTTCCATGAAGGGTCTGAGGGCGCGTATTTCTTCCAATAGCAGTTCCATGGAGACAGCCGAAGTGGACCCCGTTGGCGATGGAGGATCTTTTTTAGGACGTTTCGACGTGACCTTCCCTGGAGACTGGATGGACTTCTCCGAGTTAGAGTGCGACATTTGAGTGATTGTTCCTTGAGAGGCCTCAAGGTGCGCCAGTGCGGAGAAGACTTTGGAATTTTTAATGAAGATGCGGCGTGGAGGTTTGGAAGTGCGAGATAAGGCCCTTTTTTCCATAAAGATGTAGAACAAGTATGACCACTACTAGTCCAGAGGCAGTGAAGAGTATGCGTCTGAGCTTTCAAGTGAAATACTGCGCAAGATGTAGATATGCCATGAAGTAAGGAAAATTGATGAAACAGCAATCAAGTCTTTAATTGGAGGAGGTAGGACATAAATGACGAGCGCAGAGAGCCATCGTGGGGACGAAGTACAGAGCAGTGGCACCTTGTGGAGCAAAAAAAAAGTCCGCCAATAAAAGACCACAGGAATAAAAGGAAAGCAAATGAAGGAAAATGCACAAAAAACTGTGTTTAGCCCTGCTTCAAGTTGTAAATAGCGCCAGATGTGCAACCAAGGGAGAAAACAGCGCAGTTGATGATTAATGGAGTCAGTCTGAATACTCTTGCAGGGTAGCTGAGGGGATGAAAGAGCAATTACTCAAAATGGCCGCCAGAGCAATAAGGAGGATAAAGGAAACTTGCCAAACTTCATGTGGAGGCAGCTCGCAGCATACACAAGCAGCGGTGAGAAAAAGGAGCCAAAAATCATCTCACCAGGAGTAATTGGCGTTGCGCAGGGCTTCTTAGTGGCTGTGCATCGTCGTGAGGCAAAAGCGCCGCAGTCCGCGCTAAAAACACATAAAATGGCGGACGCGACTTTCAGTCAGCCGCGTCCGCGATGTAAACATGGATTACGGCCATAGCGCCGTCAGAAAAGGACCGCCGACAGGAGCCTCGATGTCTCTGCAGTCTCCGGTGGCAGGAAAGGAGTGTTGCAGGGATAGGCGCGTCCGTAGAAACGGCGAAATCCCTCGACGACCGGGAGCGCCTACATTCGCGCTGCCGTCTTCGCCGGGCGCCAAGCCACGCCCCCGGTTGCATTTCTTTTTAACGCAAGGCCTGTGCAAAACCTTTGTTGGGGGATTTACAACCCAGTGCAAATTGTAGTTGTGTTGGGCTTGTAATGAACAGTAACCCTGCTTTGTGTTACCTAAAACTAAGGGGGTATTACACAGGTGGCATGTGCCCGTTTCCATGCAACCACCCATGCTTTTTGACGAAAAAACCTATCTCGTAATGTTAGTATACAGGCTTTTACGCCCAAAAAATAATGCTGTGGGAAAGCAGGCATTAAAAGAAAAAATGTTTTCATTTATCCTGTCTTTTCATACTTTGCATGTGTGATGCACTGTACAGCCCATGTACAAAGTAGGAAAAGCTTTAAAACCTGTCTAGTCGTAGTATTTTGTGCTGCAAGGGTACCCTTACAGGCCACAACCTATGCTAGACTGAAGGTGTTTGCATGGCGCTCGCAGCAAATTTCTGAGCTGGCACTAGGGAGAGGCAGGTGCCATATCTCTGAAGATATGGCGCTCTCCTGTACCGTCACGCAATGCAGCGAGGGTGTGACACCTTTGTAAATATGGACCTACAGGTGCATCACAAAAGGATATGAATCAACGCAAACATTTGTTTTCTTAATTTACTTGCTTTGGAATTTCATGTGAAAGTAGTGCAAAGAAGAGTCTAGCACTGCTTTGCATTACTTATTGCTAAGGAGGTGTTCTATAGGTGATGCATGGGCGTTCCCATGCAACCACCCATGGTTTTTGATGACAGACGTTGTCTACTAAAAAAAGTAGACAGGGTTATGTATAAATAAAATAAAATAAAATCCTTTTGAAACAGGAGCTATCAAGGAGAAATATTTTAATTTCTCCTTTCGTTTTTGAATTTGTATGTGTACTGCTCTGTACAGAACACATGCAAAGTAGGAAAAACCTTAAAACTACTGTAGGCATAGTATATACTGGAAGGATACCCTTCCAGTACAAAATGTCTCACACATGGAAACCTTTATATTATGGTGCAAATGTGTGTGTGTGGCGTTCGGCAGCCTTGTTGTGTGCCCATGCTAGGGAGAGAGGAGAGTGCCATAAGTTGACCAAGGTTCAAACTTTCACATACCTAGGTGTTGATTTTGACATTCTTTCCTCATGGGGCCTATTGAGAAAATCAAAACAACTGTTCTTGTCGCACTCTGTAGTGGCTAGCTTCAATGAATAGGGAGTAGGCCTTAAGGCACATTGGTAAAGATATACCAAGCTATAAAGGTTACTGCAGCCATACATGGTAGGGATGTTTAGTGCTATATAGATCGCCTGAGCTCCAAGTTGAGAAGAATAGCTTCTGTAGATATCTCTTGATGGTTCCGGTATCCACCTCTGCATTTATGGTACACAAGGAGTTGGGTTTGCCCTGTCTTTTGGATATCTTTGCACTGCGTCCCCTGATTAAGCTGCTCTCTATTTGGGTACTTCCAGAGAGCCACTTTAACAGGGAGATAATAAAGGACTGCATGAAGCTCCATGGTTGGAGATCAATTTAAAGTTTATCTTACATAAGAGACTCTTTTGCTAAATTGGGAAGAGGAGCTCTGTTTGAACATTGTGAAGGCTGATATCCTTTGGATGCAAAATAGTTTTTTTGCTATTGCAGGATGTAATGAGAGATGGGCTGGAACTTGAAAAATCTTCAGGGCCTGCTTATGCATGGTTGTTAATGGGGAATACCTTTGAATCCTATCTGTTGAATGTACATAATGGGCAGACTGATTTTTCCTGACCAGATTTGGGTTCAATCAAATACATTTGCTTTCACTTTACACTAGTTTAGTAAATGGAATAGAAAGACTGTCTTTTGGACATGTGATTTTTTTTTCCAGTGGTTGTTGTTGTCTGTACTAGTAAGACTTTATTACTACCCAAAGGAAACCTTTTTTTAACCACCTTAAAATAATGAAAGATTGAGAAAGAAAACAATACTATTCTAAACCTTTGCCAAGCAGTTTGCCTGGATCTCCTTGATGCTGGTTCATAGCTCACTGTGCTGTATTAGAATGGTTGTCACTTATGAAAGGCAAATATATATCAATTTATAGATGGGTAACAGTGATTCGCAAGGATGTTCATCACTGAGGGATTCTGAATGTTATCAAATAGACAATGAGGTGGGTGGGGGAAGGGAACAAGCATGGCTGTGGGATTGTGCATTGCATGTTACTATGAGATAATGTTATTCCCATGTGCAGGAATTTAAACCAGCTGCAGATAGGACGAATGGCGCAGATTTGGTGGCGACTGGAGCTGTCAATAGTTGAGCGGTACATGTACCGAAATGTGACTCGTACTGTGACATGCCACGTGTATCACTGTGTAACAGCGGATTGAATCATCAGCTAATATATTCAATAATATATGATGTCTGAAGTAACTAGTCTGTAATATGACACTACTGTATGGCACACGAAAACTAATACAATCAATCAAATAGACAATGAGAGCGAAGCTTTACTTGTCTATGATTTCACTTAGAACCACAAGGTGAAAAACATTCCTGTAATTCACTTTTTTCCCCTCTATAATTTTTGGTTATGTATGGCCCCCCAAATTACCTTCCCCTGCTATATACTCCTGCGCAGATGACTAATAGAACAACTATATATAACATGGCCTCTCCTTCCTCTCCCAAATGTACAAAAAAAAATCCTTAGCTTTCATCCCTTAACCAATCCCCACCACCTTCCCTACTTTCTCTACCCTCTTGCAGCTGTGCTTTCTTTTTAGACTGTGACACACGATGAAAGGTAGAAGGGAACCAATTTACTAAGAAACAAGTAACAACCTCTGACAGGCAGTCACCTCTCTGTCAATTGCCCGCTCCTCACCCTTCCTTTACAGAACCTTCTCCCCAACATTCCCACATTACAAGCAGCAGCAGGAGAATTAATGAAAATCATAAGACAAGAATATAACCCATCCCCCTTTTCCATAAACACAAAAACATCACTACCAAACACATAACTCTATATTCAGTTTGAATTACAAAGTTTCTAATAACTACGAGCAGTTTCGAAAATTTACCAACAACAGAAATGATAAGCAAACATCATTCTAGCTATTTGGGTCTCATCCTCACATGGGTAGATATTCTTTCATTAGTCATATTTCTTGATAGATTTCCAGTTCCAATCTATTCACAGTGTTGCACTTCAATACACTTTCCATCTGAAAGTCTCACCATACTACCAATTTCAATTTCAAAAGTGCTTTATTCGAGTATTACTCATAAAAGCAGACATACAAACATATAATAAAAAGTGATTAAATTTACAGAGTCATTTAGACGCAGCACATTACACAAATTAAAAAGAAACTATAACGCGTCATAGATACAGGTGCAAAGTTCATTACTATTAAGAATACCAAAGAAATGATAATCACAATGACAGTAAAAAATCCTCAAAAATTCATACCATTTAAATTTCATACCGATGATACATTAGATGAGCGTTTACAGAGAATAGACACAAGTCTAGCAGTCTCTGATCAGCTAAAATAAGATTTACAGAGAATAAATATTAGTCTAGCAGTTTCTGAACTATTAGTAAGCAGTTACAGAGAATAGACAATTGTCTAGCAGTCTCTGATCAACTTGGCAGTGAGTAATTAGCTTACCAGCAATCTCTGCCGTATGACCCACGCCCACCCCAAGTACTTTGCGGTGGCAATTATGATCCAATTTACAGTAGTGGATTTTACAATACGCAGCGCTACCATGCTACTTTTTGTGCCTAAGTTCCTGCACATAGGAGCCAACCAAGCTCGCCTTGGGGCAGAATATACTGGGCAAGAAAACAAAAAATGACCAAGAGTTTCTTTTCCTACCCCACAGACTGGACAAATTGCTGCACCCCCTGATTTCCACTTAGATGTTAAATTACGGAGGGGGAGCGAACCTACCCTCAATTGGAAGAGCAGTTTTCTGTCCATGGGGTTCGTTATGTAATCCCAATACATTTCATAAATAGGGTACATCTTAACTTCTAGGAAACTCGTGGTCATGGACCCACTATTAGTACTGAGCATACTCCTATTAAGAACATATTCCCAGAAAATGTTTTTTAAAGTGGACTTAGTGGGAAATGAAGCCCCAGCTGGATCGGTCCATAAAGCATTTAGTCCTAAATCGAACAATGCAATCTTTAATGTTTTAAACCATCTGATTTTATTATAACGGTCAGCTTTAATAACATCTATGAACCCGTCCGCGTAGTGGGAGAGCTCTGGCGTAGTCCAGAGCCTACGCCAGTATAAAATCGGGCGTAATTTTGCCATTTCCGAAATTTCTCTCCTGCCTAGCTCATAACGCAGGGGCAATAGCGGACTGCTCTGTGGGGTACCTGTCAGTGACCTTAAGAATTTATTTTCTGATGTTTGGAGTTCCTGGAGATTTTCATGCCCCCATAGCTCCGCACCGTAAAAAGCAGACCCAATTGCTTTTGCCTCATATATTATCATGGGTGGTTTGATAGGTTTAGTCAGTGATTTCCTATGTTCCTTGATAATAGTGTCAGCTAGTTGCTTGTGCCTTAATGTAGCAATATTAAGATGTTGCTGCCACTTATTGTCATTAGAGATAAGGATCCCCAAATAAGTGAAGGATTTTACAACTTCCAGAATGCGACCACTCATGGAAATTTTTGGTTTAAAATTTCTGTGTGGATTAAAAACCATGAGTTTTGTTTTGGACGCGTTCACCTCCAGTCTGTGATCTACACAGAACTCATCAAATATTGCCAAGGCTTTTTGCAGACCACTTGGGGTTTTGGATAAAATTAAGGTATCATCGGCGAACATTAAAATAGGGACTTTTTCACCTGCAAGAAAAGGAGCATCCACAGCCCGAGATTGCATGCGGGAAACAATACCATTAATAAAAAGGGTGAACAAAGTAGGGGCCATTGAGCATCCTTGCCGAACCCCGCGCTCAACGGGGAATTCAGCAGTGTCATTTCCATACCCACCCCATCGAATTTTGGCATAGTTGCCCTCATGCAATCGCATAATTAAAGTCAACAGGTCCCCAGGGACCCCTAGTGTCTCAAGCACTTCCCACAGTTTTGCCCTTGGTACCAGGTCGAAGGCAGCCCGCAGATCAACGAATGCTGCATACAGGCTGCCTCCGCCTAGAACCACGGTCCTCCACTGGATCAGTTGGAAACAAAAGACTTGATCCACAGTGCTAGTTGCCCTGCGAAATCCAGCCTGGAAGGGAGATAGAATGTTGTTATCATCGGTCCAATCGAGCAACCTATTAACGATTACTCGCCCCACTATTTTTTGAATAGTATCTATTAAACTAATAGGGCGGTAATTACAGGGCTGTGCTCGATCTCCTTTTTTATATACCGGGATGATTACAGCACCCCGCCAGGTTACTGGGATATCTGCACCTCTGGTGATATAGTTTATTAGCAGATGGATGTATTTGCACCATCTTTCTGTATCATTCAAGAAAACATCTGCTGGAACCCCGTCGATACCAGGGGCGCGACCACTTCGAACAGTTTTAAGGGCAGTCACTATTTCGCTCTGCGTGAAAATGTCATTGTCTGCTAGTAGGCATCTACTGTCTACTGTCTGATCTCTGGAAGCGTACTGTTCACTAAAGAATTTAACCCAGGTGTCCTGGGGGACATTATTAGTACTAGCCTCTTCTAGCCTGTCATGTCCCCATTTGACTATATGCCAAAATAACCTAGAATGATTTTGGTCGCTTGCACTTTTTAACTTATTCCAGTGGGCTTCATCCCAATCTTTTTTCGATTTAGCTATGCACTGCTTATATTGCTTCCTGGCTGATCTAATAGCCTCCAGGTTTTTATTCTTAATTGCATCTCCCAAGGAGATTCTTGCCACCCTACAGTCGTGATTGTACCATCTAGTGGCTCTATAAGCACAGATCCTCTTTTTATTTACCGGTTTCAGAAAGTGGCATTTGATTTCATTAAAGAGATCTTCATGGACCTTGGTAACAATGTTTTGGCTAGGGGGATGCCCAGCCTCACCCTCAAGGGCCATTATAGCCTTATCGGTTGCCATGCTTATTTTTTCTAAAACCAGCGGATCTGTTCAACGCTAGTCCACCTCAACCTGCGTAAGTCATTAGTTGGCACAATCAACGGGAGTAAGGAATCAGCACAAATACTAGGAGCAATAGCATCAGACAGCCACCATTTATGAAGAACACATAGAGGGTTGTGATCACTTTCGGGCCTTTCCATAACAACCATATCAGTAACAGATGACCATAGGGGCATACTACATATAACGTAGTCAATGCGGCTCTCATATCTCCCATTGTTAAAAGTCATGGCTGGTACTCTGTCTGACTTAGTACGACCATTCAAAGCCCTTAACCCATGTTCAAGGCACATAGCATTTAAACCTAAAATATCCTCGGTCCAGCGAGTTATTGGGGTTGTATTGAGTGCGGGGATGTCCCAAATCTTATCTTCCTCCGCACCTAAAAAAGCCTCACCAGTGTCTAGCGGTTCAAAAGTGCGGTTTAGGTCGCCTGCCAGTATAATGTTTTTCCCAGAAGAGTGAATGTCTAGGAAATTATACAGAGACGATAGGACCACTGATTTTCCTGCGCTTCCACCTCTAGCGTATATGTTATAAATGTCAATGGAGGTGGATAAGTCCCTCGTAAGTCTAATGAGCTGAATGTCTTTTTGATTAAGCTCCAGATTTTTCACAACGATCTTCAGGGACTGGCGGACCCAAATGGTGAATCCCCCCATCGGACGCCCTTTGGGGCCCTTAGTAGCCGGTACTTGAAAATTCAAATACCCCAAAGCAAAAACGGGATCACAGGCCCATGTTTCTTGAAAAATACAAACATCATACTGGCAGATAAACCCAAACCATTCTCCACAGTCCATTTTGGAACAAAGCCCAGCAACGTTCCAAGACAATAGGTTCCCTGTGGCATATACTGTATTTGATTCAGAACTGTGATCAGACCCATTCAACATTGCATCGTCATTAACATTATCATTTACATTTGCAGAAAATAGTCCTACTGCGGCAACAGGATTACATGACTCGTTTTGTGTACCTGTAAAACGACTATGATCCCCTATGATACAAGCAACCGGAGGGATTTGCAACAGAGGCATGCATTTAATTGTTTGTCAATCACAAGCATCTAAATTGGAGAGGGCAGAGAATCTGTTTTCCAGACCTAGACCCCACTCAGCGGAGCCAAAATTCTTACTGCCCCTTTTGGTTACAACGTTCCATTTTGTTCTTAAGGTGCTTGAATTGGGGCCTCTGCCTTTCTGGGGATAGAAGAAGTCTAGAGTCAGTGGAACAATAGAAGTAGATCGTCTCTGTGGAGGGAAGATATTAGGCAAGATGTTTGGTAAGACCTCAGGGTCAGAAAGATTGAGCACGACACAATCTCCCTTGAACTTTTTTTCCCTGTTCCCATACTACCTTTAGCCTCATGCACTTCGTTAGGATCATGCAATTTGGAAAAACATTTTCTTACACACACTCCTTTCCCAAACTTTCTACCCCCTTTCTTAATTCTGGAATTGTGTCTTAGTACATACTGACTTTGGTATTTCCTCACTCCTTCATCCAAGATATCACTCTCAACCTTCTTCCGATTTGTCCTCTCCATCCATGCTGGCACCACCACAGTGCATGGCACTCTACGTTTTAACAAAAAGAACTGGGTTTCTCTGGTACCAGAATATGTTGTGTTCTATATGGACCTAGGAGGTGGACAGTAAACTCCACCCCTCTGCATAGTTTGCAGAGGTTTGCCACTCCGAGCTCGCCTGGAGCCCGGCAAAACTCCGCCAACTGCTGGCAGAGCAGAGTTGACGTGGGCTCACGATACTGAGACAGAAGGGTTGCCTGGCTTGCGGTCACCATTGAGGCACGCTGGTTCACCCTCTGCTCTGCATTTGGCTGTTGGCTTCCTTCACCCTTTGCACCATGTCCCGCTCGCTTCCTGCTCCTCCTTGCGGGAATGGCCTGGACAAGACAGTACCTGAGTACAGGAGTCCCTCCATAGCCCGCACCATGTGAAGGAACAGTTCCTTGCCTTACTCTGCTTCACCCTGCCCTAGGTGCTGGCTGAGCATCACCTATATACTCAGTGGTCAAGAGCAGCAACAAGGTAAGAAAACTTAGCTGTTCATACTGTCCCATGCGTCTCCTCAACATGCGTCACGCTCCAGCTGACAGTGTCTCCAAGCAGGCATAGTTTCAGGGCACTGTAGTCATGGGCACAACCTGTGTATTTGGCAAAATCATCTAAATGACAGCTCAAACAGATGATGAAAATATTACAGTGACTCCGTCATCACAGTTTATCCTCTCAACCCCCCTGAACTGTCACACAAGATTGCATTTGGCCTGCAGTGTTTAAGAGGGCATATTGTGCTTCTAAAGAAAACACATCTTTCTTCACCTTTAAAAATAAAATATGCTTGGTCCAAATGTTGAAGAATTGCTTGTCATTTGTAATAAGATACGACCAAGTCACAACACAACAAGCAGGAATTCCAAGTGGTCCCAGAGGCTCGCAAGGTGGAACACATCCAGCCCAGATGTCACTTCAGGCGTAGTGTCTGCCTTATGTGTATTTACAGATCTCCAGTCTAAACAAGTTGAGGTACTGTATATCACATAGCACACCGTTGGACGATGTGCTTATATGCATGCATATGAGTACATCCAGTAGACACTGGCTGGCATTCTATACACAGCAATGCCAGATCAGATTTTTGCTTTTATTTACTTTATTGTGTGGGCTGGTTGCTTGTAAAATGCTTATACCTTTATCAACTTTTTTTCCCAGATCTCCTTGAATTAAAAATAAAACTTAGGTTGAAGGACCCGCCCATGTATCTGCCGGCATAAGGACTTTTAGTATCTAGTAACCACGCCCCAAGGCGCATACAGGGGAATCCATTTGCACTGCTGAACTATATAAATATTACAACCTTGCATTCCTTCATTTGTATGAAGGCACACTGTCTGGCTTTACTACATAATGTCTGAGGTTGGTATATCGAATACCACTGGGTTGGTTCACAATGCTCAGTTTTTGTAGAAAGGAACGTGTCCAATTCAGTCAATAATATTTCTTCCAATGTTTACGGAATACTACTTGTTTTTGATAACTTATTCCAACCAAATAATCACTAGGGAGTCTTGTGTTTCATTGCAATTCCGATGTTTAGTCAATCAATATACTTCATCACAGCTCAGCCCAGCCAACACGTTTTGTCTAAAAGGATATCATCACGGCTCTAGATCACGATTAGAACCAGCGGGTTAATTTAAATCTTCCAGTCAGTCTAATCGGGTGCAGTACATTAGGGGGTCCTGACCAGACGAGTACCGGAGCAGTAAGAGGCTTACCTTTTGTGGGGGCACAGGAGAGAGAGCCACGAGGAGACCAGTCCCAGCCTAACATCCTTGGTCCAGCGCCAGCAGCACTTCTCTGCCGCCAGTCGCGCCGCCGCTCCGGGACTACAGTTCCCGTGAGCCTTTGCGGCGGCGCGTTCCCTGACGCGCTCAACGCGACAGGAGGGGCTTCAAAGGAAGCAAGCCCTCGGCGGAGCAGGGGGTCCTGACCAGACGAGTACCGGAGCAGTAAGAGGCTTACCTTTTGTGGGGGCACAGGAGAGAGAGCCACGAGGAGACCAGTCCCAGCCTAACATCCTTGGTCCAGCGCCAGCAGCACTTCTCTGCCGCCAGTCGCGCCGCCGCTCCGGGACTACAGTTCCCGTGAGCCTTTGCGGCGGCGCGTTCCCTGACGCGCTCAACGCGACAGGAGGGGCTTCAAAGGAAGCAAGCCCTCGGCGGAGCAGGGGGTCCTGACCAGACGAGTACCGGAGCAGTAAGAGGCTTACCTTTTGTGGGGGCACAGGAGAGAGAGCCACGAGGAGACCAGTCCCAGCCTAACATCCTTGGTCCAGCGCCAGCAGCACTTCTCTGCCGCCAGTCGCGCCGCCGCTCCGGGACTACAGTTCCCGTGAGCCTTTGCGGCGGCGCGTTCCCTGACGCGCTCAACGCGACAGGAGGGGCTTCAAAGGAAGCAAGCCACCCGCGTCGCGGGACGCGAGCGGGACGCCCGGGCGAAGCCCGGGCAAAGGGCGGGCCCTCTGTGGCCCTCAGAGGCACGAAAAGGCCAGGCCGGGCCCCACCCCTTCCATTTGCCAGCTGGTATATTAAGGTACTGTTTATACCTATTAAATACTGTTGCTATCTATCTTGCTGCTACGTGTTTGACCAGTTTTCAAACTGATACTGACACCCTGTTACATCGGTTCTCACTTTGGCTGTTGTTGAGGACGAGTCCTCTGCAAGTGCTTAATTCACCGATAAGGCAATGGTGAAAAAACGCCCACCTGCACCGCCTGAGACAGTGAACACTCTAGACTCATACTTGGTACAAGTGGTTCATGACATCAATAATAAACGAAGGCAATCCCTTGGCCTAAGTCAGTCACCTATCATGCCTTCTGAAAGTCTGTCTACAAGCGTACTTAGCGCCGGGACACCGGACCCACCGCGAGTAAACCCTGCAACACATCTCACAGATCTGACCATTCATTCTAATGGACCTGATGACATTAATGATGTTGACGAAAATATTCAATTTGACAGAGTAGACCCAGTAGATCTTTTATCAAACACTAATAATGACCCAAACCATCAGATATCTATTACCGAAGTAGAGTCTCAATCACCGCGGCCCGCCATACGGGCGGTCAGAGCCTGCCGTAAATCCACTGCTAAACGGGGGGGGAAACACTTAGGCAGAAAAAAGGCTTCCACCCCACCTCCCAAGCGGTCAGGGAAACAGGCTGATTTTGTTACTGAGACTGAGCCTAGAAGCAGTTATGATGACGATCTCTTTAATAGGATCGAGGAAATGATGGACATTAAAATCAAGACCGTTATCAAACCCCTGATTGGGAAACTGGATAAATTAACATCAGAGGTCAAAAAGCTGGGCACAGCTCATAGTAAGTTGGCTGAAGAGGTGGAAAATTTGTCCTCTCTTGTTACAAATTTAATACCCACTAATGGGGGGCACATTTCCAGCGTAAGTAACCCACAATCTACTCGTCAGGGTTCCTCGCCCCCTCCTTCATCAATACCAACTTTATTGCCTGTTCCTGGTCAAATTGCGGACGCAGCAGACCCTGGCACCAATATAACCTCCGCCCCTGTGGGGACACGGCAGGAGGATTCTTCAGCACAATTTATTTTGGAAGCCTCACCGGTAGTTTTGGTGCTGGCAAACGTCCCTGTCTTAGCAGAAGGCAAAACAGAGTCTAATCAGGATTTAAAAGACAAAGCGCTGTATTGGCTTACCAACAACATGCACATGACTGCTCATGGTCACGACAAGCTGGCAGGGGACATTGTCATGTCTAGGAGGGTATCCTGGATAGGAAGTAAGCCCAAAAAGTTCACAGGGGATTGTGTCATTCTAAACTTCGCAAACGCGGAGGTCCTTCCAGACATCCTGAATAATGTCTTTCCGCCTCAACGCCGCAGAGGCTCTATAGTCCCTCTCACTCTTAAGTTCTTTTATGACAAGTCCAAATTTCGTACCTTACCTAATCCCACTGGTTACCACAGACACACCATTAGGAATAACTGGAGAGATGCCACCAGACCTCGACATCCAAATGACTGGCTCCAGCCCACAGTCTATCAGGACCTTGGAAGATCGTACTGCCCTACAGACCTGAACACCAGGTCTGCCCTGGCCCGAGTGCCAAGAGGTAGCGTCTGGGACGGGGGCTTGGCGGGCGAGGTCCGTAATGACTGGGGTCTTAGGCAAGCTCAGTGGCAGAGAAACGATCAGTTACCGCATTACCTTAACAATCCTCTACTTACGTGGAATCCAGCCCAATATGGACAGGGCCAGGTAGCCACCCCGCTTGAGTGGGGCGTTAGTACAGGCAACAGGTTTGCCCCTCTTTCGGACTTAAACATATGTGATTGACTTGAAATAGGATCCAGGCAGTCCAGGGAGGCTCTGAATGAGCCACTATTAGCAAGTGGTGCTCTGGATTCACAACACCCAGTCGAAATAGCTGCAGCAGTGCCAAATAACTCAAAACCACCACCGTTTGTCCCATGTAAGATCATAAGCTGGAACGTAGCAGGGACAAACGCAAAACGCCAGGACAATGCTTGGCTGAGCTTTGTCTCAGAATATCATATCATGGCCTTTCAAGAAACGTGGGACACATCCAACAGTTTCTGGTTGGATGGGTTCTCTAGTTTCGTCAAACCAGCAAGACCTAGCAGAGCGGGCAGAGCCAAAGGTGGCCTGGTGCTTCTATTTTCGTTAGCCTTAAAAGGCACCTACAGGCAGATCAGCACTGATTCCGATAACATCTTGATAGTTGAGAGGGTGATTAACAAGGAATGCAGGACATTGTTTGTTAATTTCTACAACTCCGGAAACAGTGACTACGGCGCTCGCAATATTGCTAACCTTGAAAATATTTTAAACATAGTCTCACAAGATATCGATCTTCCTTTTGAGTTAATTTTATTAGGCGATTTTAACATTCATCCATGTGGTTTTGCATGCAAGGGAAAAGAAGTTGACGAAGCGGATGACGCAGCCACACGGGGACCCCATTTTGAACACTCCGCTGAGGGGCAGGAGCTCGAGGAGCTTTTGGCCTACTTTGGTTTATACGAACCAGACTGTGAGCAGAGAAATCCAACTTTCACTGGAGCTCACCAGGGTACAGTGATTGATTACATCTTTGTTTCATTAGGGATCTTTCAGCGGATTAGGGCCTACTGTACAGTCCCTACAATTTATAGTGATCACAACCCGGTCCTGCTTGAGGCGGCATGGGGAGATCACTTGGGCCCACCACCAGCAAAGCCCAAATCTGCCCATTCCCTGAGGACCACAGATCAAGCCAGACGCATTAAATGGGCCAAAGTCATCCCGGAAAACTTTTACGAAAAATGTTATCCAAAAATTCAAGTACAGGTGGAACAGTGCAGAGACCCGGGCTCTCAAAGGAACAAAATTATTGCAGCTTACGAGGCTATCTGCGACCAGGTCTCGAAGGACCTACTTGCTAAACCTATCCAGGGTGCTGATGGACATAAGCGCTGGTTTGATCAGGCATGCTCCAAAGCCCACAGAGAATTATTGGCGGCCCTTAAATCTGTGCCCAGGGTCAAAGAGGACATCGTGAGTTTAAGGAAAATCTACAAAGCTGCCATAAAGAACCGGAAAAACAATATTAAACACGAAACATGGGATAATCTCCTTTCGGCAGCAGTACTTAAGGACAGCAGGAGATTTTGGGAAATCATTAAACAGCCTTTATTCCTGGACGACAGCAATGATCCCATGGATTGCGTGATTACCGATGAGTCTTGGTTGTCCTTCTTTGAAAAAGTATATGGGGGCAATGACGATGGATCTAAGGAAGGCACATCGTTGAACTTTGATGGTCACCATATCATTTTCAACTCCCAAGAGGTGGAAAAAGCCCTGTTGGCAACCACTAAAAACAAGGCACCCGGGCCAGACGGAGTACCTGCAGACTTCTTTTTGTTCTCACCCAAACTCTGGGCCGAGGTCCTGGCAAACGTATTTAATGCAGTTAACGGAAACTCAGCCCCCGCTTCTTGGGCCCAATCTATCATCGTCCCTATTTTTAAAAACAAAGGTCGGCGTGACGACCCAGCATTTTATAGGCCAATATCCCTCCTGGATTCAACTGTAAAAATCTTGGGCAGAGTACTTCTAGCAAGACTGAGGGAGAACATCGAGGCCTGCGGGGGGTTGTCCGAACTGCAGTACGGTTTCAGGGAGAAGAAAGGGACCATTGAACAATGCTGTAACCTGCACTTACTCATTTCCAAGTATACGGTCGCCAAGGAGGGTTCCGTATTTCTCGCCTTCATGGACCTTTCGTCGGCGTTTGATCTCGTCAACAGATCAAAACTATGGGCGATACTATTAGAGCTGGGTATTGACGAAGCACTGGTCTCATTCATGGCAGCGATGCATCGGGAACTCTTTGCAGCAGTACGTGTATCAAATAATGGCAGATGTACCCCCATGTTTAAATCTTTAAAGGGGGTGCGGCAAGGGTGCATTCTGGCCCCTACGCTCTTCACCTTGTATATTAATGGCCTAGGGGAACACCTGCGCGGTCAGGGCGCGGACGTTCCGCGTGCAGGAGATGTGCAAATACCGGCACTCCTGTATGCGGACGACGCGGTGCTGATTGCTCGTACTGGTGTTGGTCTGCAGCGCCTACTGGACGCCTTCGGCTCCTTTATGGACAATTTGGACTTGAAGGTGAACGCGACAAAATCCCACACGATGGTCATGGGGCGAGAGTGCACTAAAAAATCTCATAAATCATTTTTCTGTAGCGGGGTTCCTGTGTCGAAGGTCACCACGTTCCCCTATTTGGGAGTTCTGTTCGATCATAAGGGTACATGGGGGCCCCAGGTAACAGCAAAAAGACTGGCAGTGACTAGGTCTTCTTTAGCGATCCTTGGCTTTGCGGGTAAGCTGGGGGCAAGGCCAATGGAAGCCCTTTTAAAGATCTATAGGTGCAAATCCGTGGCCATAGCTCTCTATGGATCTCCACTATGGGGCTATGTAAATCTTGAGCCCATCCAGAGATCAGAAAATAAATTTATCAGATCTCTTCTCTCCTTACCCCAGTCAGCCCCAATTTACTCGATACATCAGGAGGTAGGTTTACCCTACCTGGCGGATTTATTAAGCCTAGCGCCGCTGATCTTATGGCTGAAAATATGGTTGAATGACGATCTCCCATTGAATCATACCATTTTGAAAGACGTACTCTCCTTAGAAAAATCCAAGAGCATTCCATGGCTGACCTATTTAAATAAATCATTCATTGACCTAGGTCGACCAGAACTTTTCCAAAACCCAGAAAAAATTAAGGCATTAGATATCGTACTCATAAAAAAGGCATTTATGGAAAAGAAGGCAGCTCGCCGAGAGGATGTTGAATTATTGAAACCCTCAGTTAGGGCACACAACCTCCTGGTTAGCACTCCCTTACTTGCCCCTTATCTCAGTTTCGTTACGCTTCCCTATCACAGGTTTTTATTGACAAAATTCAGGTTCAACCTGATACATTTTTACCTGGGTTCTTTTAAGCAATGGCAGAAGCCAGAGTTAGCCCCACCTTGTAGGTGTGATGACTTCTCGGTACAGGACACGATGCATTGCGTCATGTTCTGTAGCCAATACCACGAGCAGAGGAAAAAATATTTGCTCCCCATCTTGAGAGAAGCAGGTTTTACTCAGGTACGCCCGGCGCTGCTTTATTTACAGCTTGCAACAAATCCACGCACAACGTTTTGTATTGCAAACTTTTTAGTGGCCGCAGCAAGGGTGAAAGCTGCCGGTCAAATTTCGCCTTCTTAATCAAATTATTGTACATAGTATCTTTCTCTTAACGTGTAAGAAGTGTGTTGCTTTTTAATATTCAACTATACACTTGTATTTTATGTCATGTTTTATCGTTCATGTTTCTTTGTATGACTTGGAATAAGTCGAATAAAGATATCTTGACTTGACTTGACTTGACTTGACAGTACATTAGTAGGTCATGTGTGGCTTTGTGTTCTATAAGTTCTCGTTCCGCCAATCTCCACAACCCGTCTGCGAAGAACTCCTCTCCGCTGTTCAGCTTGTGTCTATGTGACTTCATGATGTCCTTTTGTTATTGTTATTGTTATTTTTGATTTGTAGCGCGCTCAATCACCTACAGGCCTCTAAGCGCTCGGGAATCGATGGTAGACAACAACTTTGACAATACAGAAGGCATCCACTAGCCTAAGTGGCTCATAGGGCTCTCCTAAATAGCAACGTTTTCAACCCCTTTCTGAAACGTAGGAGGTTTCCTTCCTTACGTAGTGGCTCAGGTAATGTGTTCCATAGGTGAGGAACCAGCACCGAAAAGGCTCTTCCGCCTTGGTGGCAAGTTTGTACCGAGGGCAGACCAGTAGCTGAGAGTCTGAGGATCTAAGAACTCTCTTTGGGCTATACACTGCCAGACGATCTTTAATGTATGCGGGCGCCATACCATAGATGGCTTTATGGGCTATGCACAAGCTTTTAAATTCCACTCGCTCCTTGATAGGGAGCCAATGGAGACTTTGTAGCAGGGGGGATGCTTTGGTACGTCTTGGCAGTCTGAAGATAAGACGAGCAGCGTCATTCATTACCACCTGTAGCCTATTTGTCAGGATTTTTGGTAGGCCAAGGTAGAGGGCATTTCCATAATCTATTCGTGAGATCACAGTGGCTGCGACGATGGAACGTAGCATAGATTGGGAAATGATAGGTACTAATTTCCGTAGCTGTAGGATAATATTAGTGCAACTGCCCACTACTGAGGAAATTTGGTTGACCATAGAGAGGTCACAGTCCAATTTGATCCCCAGGCTCTTCACGTTCAGGCTGGGTTTTGGGGCTGGACCTAGCTCTGCGGGCCAGTAAAGGTCACACCATGGTGAAGTGGCAGATGAAATCACCAGGACCTCAGTCTTATCTGGGTTGATTTTTAGGAGGTTTCCTGTCATCCACTGGACCGTGTATCTCAAGATATTCTGAGTGTGGAGTTGGGCGGCATTTGTATTGTCAACACTCAGCAACAACTGCATGTCATCCGCATAATTGTATACTGTGCAGCCCATACTCGCCAGGGAGGCAATCAGAGGCTGTAGGTATAAGTTAAACAGCAGTGGGGATAGGGCCGAGCCCTGAGGCACCCCACATTCTAATTCTCCCAATGCAGAGACTTCTTCTCCAAGTTGTATTCTTTGTGTCCTTCCTGACAGAAAAGACTGCAACCACCTAAAGGCCAGGCCTTTGATGCCAAAATCACTCAGTCTTTCCAGCAACAACGCCTTGGCTGGCCTGAGGTGTGATGAAGTATATTAATTGAATAAACCTTGGAAATTAAATGAAACACAACACTCCATAGTGATTATTTGGATAGAATAAGTTATGAACTAACAAGTACTATTCCAGAAACATTGGACAAAAAATTATTGACTAAATTGATCACGCTCCATTTTACAAAAACTGGACTTCATATGTATGTTGCCCAGTGGCGGTGGGGCAACGGAGAGTAGAGCATAGAGTTGTGATTACTAAATATTCTTGATTTGACACCAGTGCGCACCTGTGTGGAGCCCTCACTGCCATTGGCTATAATTGTAGATCGGTTCACAATGCTACTTGGCAATACAGCAGCCAAAGGCTGGATGTATCTCAAACAAAGCACTAAATGAAAACTCATATAACTATAAACAACATATGCATTTTCTTGTTAAAGTCATATTTTGCAAGTCACTATAAATGAAAATAAAATCAAAGAGCATGCTATTTGTTCAGGTTTTTGGAAATTAATACTTCATGTTGCTGTGGCAAGAGACAGTGCCATCCTGGGCCAAGAATAGCAAGGAGATTGGCTGGCTCACAAATATTCTTTCTAGAGTCCTGCAAACAATAGCCTCCCTGCCCACTGAACATCACCCAGCCCCCTAACTACCTCATGCATGCAGGGAGACTACCCTTGCAGGGATGCTTGAGCGAGATGCCGGCCCAGGTGATCTTTCCCTCCTTCTTCACACCCCCTTATCGTTGACTAGTGGGACTGGCAAAGCTGGCCTAGACTGGGTCATCTGCAAGGCAGGCAGTATAGAAAGTAAAGCTGAGGGCAGGAAGGGGAGACCGGCCTCAGGAGGAGTGGGAGGAAAGCTCCCTGTGACAGGAATGATGTCACTGGCTGAATCCTCCTGTAGGGGCAGGTCCCTGGGTGGAATGGGAGCTAGCCTTGTCTGGTTGGCTTCCGGTCATTTGCTTCCTGCCGGACTCTGATATCTAAAATGGAGCTGTGTTTGGGAACTGCCAGTGCGTCGGAACACACGTAGGATATGGGGGCATTCTGCTGTATATGGCAATCCATGGAATTTCATAGGGTTTTTGGACAACTCCATGGAATTCCACAGCGTGGTACTCTGTGAGTACCACCTACCCCTACCTATAATTACATTAATGTGTCCTACTTGCTTCTTCCAGCACAAATTTCCACACACTGCCGGTTGAACATTTTCTCGCAGCATCCGATTAAAAAACTCACCCAAACCACTCTCAAGGGAATGGAACACTGCAGTCCCGTAAAGTTTGATTCCCCATTTCTTGAGAAATGATTTAAACTCTTCCAATACAAATTGTTGTCATTGTCATACAGAATCACTTCAGGACAACCTTCCCTTATAAAACAATTTTCACAAAAAGAAATCATACTGGAAGACTTTACTTCTCCACTTTGAATAGTAGCCAAATCCAAGCTATCATTGATCATAAGCAGTCAAATGGGCCATAAAAATCAATGGTCACCTTTTACCATGCTCTATCAGGAAATGAGATAGAACTTATGCTCTGCAAGCATGGATTCGGAACTTATCCTTGTTGTCAGTTTTGAGACCGTGACACACAATTAAAGGTAGAATAGATCCATTTTATTAAGAAAAGAGTAAAACCCCCCGACAGGCAGCCACCACTCCATCAACAGCCCTCTCTTTACCCCTCTTTTACAAAACCTTCTCCGAACATTCCAACCAGGAGCAGGAGCAATGATGAAAACCATAAGACAAGAATATAACACATTCTGCTTTTAGAAATGCAGCCCTGCACTGATAAACTCTCGGAAAGCTGTCAAACTGGCCTGGAAGGCCTTTATGACATTACAGCAGTGGGTGTTGAGTTTTGATATCAACTATTGCTGTGTCAGCAGTGAGTTACCAGGTTTAGGATCTGGTATAAATGATAGTCTTCCTATGGAAGCCATGCATAACATAGAGAATTATAAATGGGTAATAGTGAATTACCGAGATGTTTTCCCCACAGGGTTCTCAGTGACATCATGTTTATGATGTTACTTAGAACCCCAAGGTGAAAAACATATAGAATTATAGATGGGTAGCAGTGAATTATGGGGATGTTTTTCAGCAAGGAGTTCTGAGTGACATAAAATGTCCATGATATCACTCCAAACACTGAGGTAAAACCCTCCCTGTAATTCACTTTTTATCTATTAATAACTAGCTTACCCGTCAAGCGTTGCTGCGATCTCCGAAGAAAGGAAATTCAAGGAAACTCGTTATGATAACATTAAATTTACATTGTGTCATTGTTATCTAAACATATTTATTTTATTTTTTAAAACATTTCTAAGTGTGGCTTGAGCAGTGCGTCCCCGATTGGCTTCCAATCTTGATTCTGGTTGCTTGTTCGTTTGAGAAGAATGGGCTTGAGCAGTGCGTACTCGATCGGCTTCCAATCTTGATTCTCGTTGCTCGTTCGTTTGAGAATTATGGGCTGAGCAGTTTGTATTCGAACAGCTTCTAATCTTGCTTCCCGTTGCTCGTCTGTTTCTGAAGCTCGTAATGCCTTTTTCTTTCATGGTTCTGATGTAGATTGACCAATTGATTTCCGTTTGGGGGTCATAACTGTCGACGATGCTCGCAAATTCGCTGTCTATTTCAGTATTCGAAAGATTATGAAGGCCCTGGGGTTCCAATTTCTAAAAACATTTTTTGACAGAAACCTTCTCGGGAGTGTACTCAACAACTTCCCAAAGTTTCATGGCGATAGGATGAATGGTGTAGTCTATACTAATATAATAAAGAGAGAGCCCAAACCTTTGAGGCGGGTAATCTCAGGAACAACAGCACCAATCACAACACCCAATACAGCGTTGGGAAGGGCAGTTGCAGCAGAAGGACATAGGCTATGCAGACGCCCACCATATACATTTAAAAGGTAAAAGAACCGTGCCAGCAAAGTAGTCCCTTGTGGGCGTGTCTGTGTTGTGCTGTGGGCGTGTGCTGGGGTCGTGACAAACGCTGGGGCCGTGTGGTACGTTCCGCACTTCATGCCATGTCTCATATTGTGTGCTAATCCCACCCTGCTCCCTTTCAATACCCCTGCACCCCATGATCATAACCCACTCTTATTCCTTAAAATACCCAAACACCCTTAAACACTAACTTATCTTAACCCTATAAATATACCCCTGTACCCCAAAACACAAACCTATCCCTAAACCCTTAAAATACCCCTGTACTCCAAAACCCAAACCTAGCCCTGAACCCTATAAATACCCCTGTATCTCAAAACCCAAACCTACCCCTGAACCCTAAAAATACCCCTGTACCCCAAAACCCAAACCTAGCCCTGAACCCTAAAAATAGCCCTTTACCCCAAAACCCAAACCTACCCCTGAACCCTAAAATACCCCTGTACCCGAAATCCCAAACCTACCCCTGAACCCTAAAATACCCCTGTACCCCAAAACCCAAACCTAGCCCTGAACCCTTAAAATACCCCTGTACCCCAAAATCCAAACCAACCCCTGAACCCTAAAAATACCCATGTACCCCAAAACCCAAACCTAGCCCTGAACCCTAAAAATAACCCTGTACCCCAAAACCCAAACCTAGCCCTGAATCCTAAAAATACCCCTGGCCCACAAAACCCAAACCTAGCCCTGAACCCTAAAAATACCACTATATACCAAAACCCAAACCTAGCCCTGAATCCCTTAAAATAGCCCTGTACCCCAAAACCCATACCTATCCCTAAACCCTAAAACTACCCCTGTACCCCATAACCCAAAACTATATCTGAACCCTTAAAATACCCAAACACCCCAAAACGTATACCTCAGTACCCCAAAACATATACCCCTATACCCATACTTACCTTATCCAAACATTAAAAAAAACATGCTTTTACCATTCATGCTTTTACAACGAATTTCGTTGTAAATGTATGCGTGGTAAAAGCATATTAAATGTAATGCCATGCGTTATAATGGCATTGCGGAGTCATGGTACTTTCGTAATGAAAGTATGCGGAGTGATGGTATGCGGAAAGAAAGTTGCGGAATAATGGGTGTTTACCCTCCCCCGGTAAGTACATTGGTGGAACGGCGGCCCACATTTCCAGCAACATACTCATATTTTTTCACCACCCATTTGAAAAATGCACAGTTCTCTCTCATTGATAGCCAGCACCGACATACACTTTTAGACACACCTCCCGCCACAAGTTCTAGAATTGCGAACTTTAGACCTGGGGAGCTACATTCGAATCTCGGCATCAGCTCAACATCCTGTGATTCCAGGCAAATCGCTTTGTCTCCCCGTGCCTACTACAAATTAGTTGGTTCTTCTGTAATGTAAATTGAGCTCATGCCATGTTGTCGAGTTTGCGCTATGTAACATTGGAAAGAAAAATAAAGTAGGGAACCTAGAGTTCACACACTACTGAAAGCGCACTCTTAAGTGCATCAGCAGTGCACTGTAAATCGGAGCGTTTCACAGGCCTGTCACAGATAAGAAATGCTATCTAAACGAAATCCTAAAAAACAATATACTACTGTCCGGCAGCAATTCATACCCTGTCAACGTCGGGACGGGCTGCTAGTTTATATTATTTTTATTTATTATTTTATTTTATTACCCTTTACAACCTAAAAACGAATCCCACCCTGCTCCCTTTAAATACCCCTGTACCCCATAATCATAACCCACCCTTACTCCTTAAAATATCCCAACACCCTTAAACACTAACCCATCTTAACCCTATAAATATACCCTGTACCCCAAAACTGAAACCTATCCCTAAACCCTAAAAATACCCCTGTACCTCAAATACCCAAACCTAGCCCTGAACCCTATAAATACCCCTGTACCTCAAAACCCAAACCTGCCTCTGAACCCTAAAAATACCCCTGTACCCCAAAACCCAAACCTAGCCCTGAACCCTAAAAATACCCCTGTACCCCAAAACCCAAACCTACCCCTGAACCCTAAAATACCCCTGTACCTCAAAACCAAAAACCTAGCCCTGAACCCTTAAAATACCCTGTACCCCAAAACCCAAGTCAAGTCAAGTCAAGTCAAGTCAGAGAATTTATATAGCGCACTACATACCCAGAGGGTCTCAAGGCGCTTAAGGAGGGGTGGGGAATCACTTGTCAAATATCCACGTTTTAAGTTGCTTTCTGAATGCTAGGTGGTTCTGGGTAAGGCGAAGGTAGGTGGGAAGTGAGTTCCAGGTTTTAGCTGCCAGGTAGGAGAAGGATCTACCTCCCATGGTGGTCTTGTTGATGCGAGGTACAGTGGCAAGGGCTTGGTTGGAAGATCGAAGCTGGCGGAGGGGGCGTAGAAGGACAGTCGTGTGTTGAGGCATTCTGGTCCGATTTCGTAGAGTGCTTTGTGTGCGTGGGTAAGGAGCCGGAAAGTGATCCTCTTATTGACGGGAAGCCAGTGGAGGTTTTTCAGGTGACCAGAGATATGTTCTTTACGCGGGATGTCTAATATGAGCCTGGCTGAGGCGTTTTGGATTCGTTGGAGTTTTTTCTGGAGTTTAGCGGTAGTCCCGGCATAGAGGGTGTTTCCATAGTCCAGTCGGCTCGTGACCAGAGCGTGGGTGACCGTTTTCCTAGTTTCGGTGGGGATCCAACGAAATGTTTTTTTGAGCATGCGAAGAATGTTGAAGCAGGATGAGGAGACGGCGTTGACTTGTCTGTTCATTGAAAGTGAGGAATCCAGGATGACGCCCAGGTTCCGTGCGTGGTCTGTCGGGATGGGTGCTTTTCCAAGGGCTTCTGGCCACCAAGAGTCGTCCCATGCGGAGGGGGAGGTACCTAAGATGAGGACTTCTGTTTTATCTGAGTTCAGTTTCAGACGGCTGTGTTTCATCCATTCGGCTACTTCTTTCATTCCTTCGTGTAGGTTCGTTTTGGCGGTGCTAGGGTCATTGGTGAGTGATAGGATCAGTTGAGTGTCATCCGCGTAGGAGATGATGTTGAGGTTGTGTTGGCGGGCGATGGCCGCGAGGGGGCTCATGTATACGTTGAAAAGGGTGGGGCTGAGTGAGGATCCTTGTGGTACGCCGCAGATGACTTCAGTGGCCACTGACTTGAATGGTGGAAGGCGGACTCTCTGGGTTCTTCCGGTGAGGAACGAGGTGATCCATTCCAGTGCTTTTCCTTGGATTCCGATGTTTCTGAGGCGCTGTAGAAGGGTGCTATGGCAGACTGTGTCGAAGGCTGCGGAGAGGTCGAGGAGGATGAGGGCGACTGTGTCTCCATTGTCCAGTAGAGTTCGAATGTCGTCTGTTGCTGCGATGAGGGCGGTCTCAGTGCTGTGTTTTGCTCGGAAGCCGGACTGTGAGGAGTCGAGGGATTTGTTGGCTTCGAGGATGGCGGCGAGCTGGTTGTTGACAGCTTTCTCGATCACTTTGGCCAGGAATGGAAGGAGCGAGATGGGGCGGTAATTTTTGAGTTCGGTGGGGTCCGCTGTGGGTTTTTTCAGAAGGGCGCTGAGTTCAGCGTGTTTCCAGCTTTCCGGGAAGGTGGCGGATTTGAAGGAGCAGTTGATGACGTCTCGGAGTTGCGGTGCTATGATGGAGTCTGCTTTGTTGAAGATGTGGTGAGGGCATGGGTCTGTGGGGGATCCTGAGTGGATGGAGTTCATCAGGCGGATGGTGTCCTCAGTGGAGATTGGGTTCCAGTCATTAAGGATGTTCGAGGGGGGTCGAGGTTCAGTAGATGGTTGGGTGGGTTGGTCTTCGGGTTGGTTGTCGAAGCTGTTTTGGATGTCTGCAATTTTGTTGTGGAAGAATGAGGCTAGGGAGTCGCAGAGTGCTTGAGAGGGGGTGATGTCGTTAGAGTTGGCCGAGGGATTGGTAAATTCCTTGACGATGTTGAAAAGTTCCTTGCTGTTGTGGGCGTTGTTATCTAGTCGTTCCTTGAAGGCGGTTTTCTTGGCTTTTCGGATCAGTTGGTGGTATATGCGGGTGGCGTTTTTGAAGGCGTCCTTGGTGCTGGTGGTTGGGTCTTTTTTCCAGGCCTTCTCAAGGGAGCGGCAGAGTTTCTTGGATTTCTTAAGATCATCGTTGAACCATGATGCCTTCCTGCTGCCAAGTTTGCTTTGTCGTTTTTTTAGTGGTGCTAGGATGTCGGCGCTGTTGGATAGCCATAGGGTGAGATTGGTGGCGGCTTGGTCGGGGTTTGAGGAGTGGGCTGGGGGGTTTAGAAGAAGCGATGAGGAGATCTGGTCGATGGTGATTTTGTTCCAGTTTCTTTGCAGAGTTGGTTGGGGGTGGTTGTTGGGTTTGGGCTTGTTGTAGGTAAAGTGAACGCAGCTGTGGTCAGTCCAGAGGAGAGCCGTAGTGTGGCTGAAGGAGACATGATTGCTGGAGGTGAAGATAGGGTCCAGAGTGTGACCTGCGATGTGGGTGGGGGAAGTGACCAGTTGTTTAAGTCTGAGGTTGGTGAGGTTGTCCAGAAGGGTGGTGGAGTTGCGGTCATTGTTCTTTTCAAGGTGAAAGTTGAGGTCTCCCAGAAGGATGTAATCTTTGGAGGGGAGGGCGTGTGGGGTGATGAAGTCCGTGATGTCCTCACTAAATTGTGCGCGGGGTCCTGATGGCCTGTAAAGGAGGGTGCCTCTGAGTGTGGTCTTGGGGTCGATGTGGATCTGGAAGTGAAGGTGTTCAGAGTTGGCGAGATTGACGTCAGAGCTGGTTGAGATGTGGATGGATTTCTTATGGACGATAGCGATTCCTCCTCCTGTGTGACCGGTACGGTCCTTGCGTATGATCTTATAATCTTCTGGGATGGCAATGGTGATGTCTGGGGCGGAGGAGGCGTTCATCCATGTTTCTGTAAGGAAGGCGACGTCCGGAGAGATGGTGTCTAGTAGATTCCATAGGTCAATGGCGTGCCTGTGGACCGATCGGGTGTTGAGCAAGATGCATTGTAGGTGGTTGGGGTCGGGAATCTGAGGTGTGATCGTAGCGGAGATGTTGACGGTGCCGATGAATCTGCAGGAGTAGCATGAGAAAGGTCCATGGGTGTGTCCAGGAGCGGCTTGGACGCAGTTGGGGGGACGGCCGGGGTTAAGGGCTAGGAGGGTGGTGGCATCGTAGGTAATGCGGTAGGGCTGGGCAATGCGAGGGCCAGGGGGTCTGGCGCTGGGCGCGGTCCAGGCGCGGACGGGCGTAGACGGGCTTACCTTTGGCGCACCTTCGGCGCGACTGGGGCGCGAACGCTGCGCGTAAACACTGCGCGCGGGAACTACTGTCATATATGGATAGTGGAGGGGGAGGGGCGAGGGCGGCTCAGCTGGGAGGCGGGGCGGGCTACAGACGACGACAACAACAAACAAAATGGAGGCGGAGGGGGGAGCACAGCAAACGCGCAAACTGAGTGAAAGCCGCAAAATTAACTAAGAAAAGTGCAAGTAAAGCTAAGCGGCGATCAGGCAGACAGCAGGCAAAAATAATAATGCAGTTTTAGAATGCAATGCAGCACAACGCGCAAACAGAGTGAAAGCAGCAAAATTAACTAAGAAAAGTGCAAGTAAAGCTAAGCGGCGATCAGGCAGACAGCAGGCAAAAATAATAATGCAGTTTTAGAATGCAATGCAGCACAACGATACCGAATGTCTCAGAGGGACACTGGGGAGCGACCACTCAGCCCGAGGGAGAGGAGCGAGTCACGGCGCTTTCAGGTAAGGGAGCGCTGTTTCTAGTAAGAGGGAGGGCGGCTCAGCTGGGAGGCGGGGCGGGCTACAGACGACGACAACAACAAACAAAATGGAGGCGGAGGGGGGAGCACAGCAAACGCGCAAACAGAGTGAAAGCAGCAAAATTAACTAAGAAAAGTGCAAGTAAAGCTAAGCGGCGATCAGGCAGACAGCAGGCAAAAATAATAATGCAGTTTTAGAATGCAATGCAGCACAACGCGCAAACAGAGTGAAAGCAGCAAAATTAACTAAGTAAAGTGCAAGTAAAGCTAAGCGGCGATCAGGCAGACAGCAGGCAAAAATAATAATGCAGTTTTAGAATGCAATGCAGCACAACGATACCGAATGTCTCAGAGGGACACTGGGGAGCGACCACTCAGCCCGAGGGAGAGGAGCGAGTCAAGGCTACCCCATAACCTAAAAATACCCCTGTACCCCAAAACCCAAACCTAGCCCTGAACCCTTAAAATACCCCTGTACCTTAAAACCCAAACCTACCCCTGAACCCTAAAAATACCCCTATACCCCAAAACCCAAACCTAGCCCTGAACCCTAAAAATACCCCTGTACCCTAAAACCCATACCTATCCCTAAACCCTAAACCTACCCCTATACCCCATAACTCAAAACTATATCTCAAACCTTAAAATACCCAAACACCCCAAAACATATACCTCAGTACCCCAAAACATATACCCCTTTACCCATACTTACCTTATCCAAACAATAAAAAAACATGCTTTTACCATTCATGCATTTACAACGAATTTCGTTGTAAATGTATGCGTGGTAAAAGCATGTAAAATGTAATGCCATGTGTTATAATGGCATTGCGGGGTCATGGTACTTTCATAATGAAAGTATGCGGAGTGATGGTATGCGGAAAGAAAGTTGAGGAATAATGGGTGTTTAACCTCCCCCGGTAAGTACATTGGAGGCACGGCGGCCCACATCTCCAGCAACATACTCATATTTTTTCACCAACCATTTGAAAAATGCACAGGTCTCTCTCATTGATGGCCAGCACCGTCATACACTTTTAGACACACCTCCCACCACAAGTTCTAGGATTGCGAACTTTAGAGCTGGCAAGCTATGTTCGATCTCGGTATCAGCTCAACATCCTGTGATTCCAGGCAAATTGCGTTGTCTCCCCGTGCCTACCACAAATGAATGTGTTCTTCTGTAATGTAAATTTTGCTCATGCCATGCTGTCGAGTTCGCGCTATATAATATTGCAAGGAAAAATAAAGAAGGGAACTCGAGTTCGCACACTACTGAACGCTCACTTTTAAGTGCATCAGCAGTGCACTGTGAATCGGAGCGTTTCACAGGCCTGTCACAGATAAGAAATGCTATCAAAACGAAATCCTACAAAACAATATGCTTCTGGCCGGCAGCAATTCATACTGGACCAAACATATCTTTACCGTACAACTGTCATTATTATTATAGCCGGAAAATTGCTAGGCTCCCAGTGAGCTCTACAGAAGTTGCCTCTATCCACGTAAGAAATTCACCCTACACCACCCTCCTGAGCTTGGTGTTGGCTGCAAAGGCACAAATTGCAATGCCCTAAAGCTGGCTCTAGTGCTAGTGTAGTTACACAGTGTATGCCAAAATGGGTATTTGAACAGAAACACAAGATGCATTATGTTACATGGAAGGGTAAGGTTTGACAAGGGTGACCATATCATTTTAGAGAACCTGGGGGAATGTAATATGTTAGATAAACAATGTTTCACTAGAACTGAATCTCTGCAATGAAATAAACTTCTTTCTCGTAGCCAAAAGACCGAGAATTGTAACATTTTTAATTTCCAATGCATACAATAAAGACAGGCTGAAAGAAATGGATTCCTTTGCAAATAATGTATTCATTGCATATGTCTAATCAAATGTATACTCATTTGCCTACGAGGAATCTGGTGCTCATGCTTTTAGTGAAGAGGAGGTGCAGTGACTGGTGATAAAGAAGGCAATAAACAACATACATGTAAGAAAACATTTGACTCCTGGTTCTTACACAATTGATGTACAGTATCATGAGAGTCTATATAAGTCTGTTGTTGATGGGCTTTCAACCTATCTAAAATTAGAGGAAAGTAATGCAAGAATATGAAGGGGGAACCTGCCTGTCAGGGATGCTATTGAAAGAACAAATCATGACTTACCTGGTGGGAGAATATTCCTGTGGAAGGGCAAACCTTCAATGAATGTGAATAAGCTGAGGTGGTATTAAATGCCACAGATGGCAGGAAAACAATGTCAGACCAAGGCTTCAGTAGATGTTCAGGGAAAGAGAAACAGGTCAATACAACACTCTCAAAGTCTATTATATTGATTCTACAGGTATAGAATGTCCGAAGCTCGTATCGTGGATCAGTCAATCACAGAGAACCAAGATATATATTCTGAATTGGTTCCCACTCAATAATATAGAGAGTTCAATTTGATAGCAGCAAAACTCCAAATTATGGATCCAGACCAGAATTCTGGTCTGGATCCATAATTTGGAGTTTTCTGCCCCTGAACATTGGCACTTCGTGCTATTTGACACCCCAGGTGGTGGGTGTACACCAGGCCATACTAGCACCTCTTTTAATGACTCTGATTTAACATTGTATATTATATTCCACGTAAAATAGTCCTGTTGAGATATGTATTAACATCATGTGCGGACGTTTTCTCTTTTATTAGAGAAACACTACCACCATTCTTTCCTATAAAGCTTCAGTAGATGTATTCAAATTATAGCCATAACTTGGGGGTGGTACTAAACTTGGCAGATATTTGGCAGCCATCGGCAACCCCAAAACACGGCTTATCCCTGCTGACGAGGGGTGATACCCCGAAACACGTGTCCAGGGATGGCGAAGACAGCGAAGATAGCAGAAAATCAAAAGATGATGCATCGCGAACACTTAACTACAATAACCAGAGTCCTTAGGGGCGACACCGCCGGTGTGTGAGTAGTGTGCGACCCCACCCCCATTTGTAACATTAAGCTCCCTTGAGCAGTTGGCTGACGAGCCTGGGATCCCGCACCTACGCGCCCGAGTGGTACTAAACCTGGCAGATATTTGGCAGCCATCGACAACCCCAAAACACGGCCTATCCCTGCTGACGAGGGGTGATACCGAAACACGTGTCCATGGATGGCGAAGACAGCGAAGATAGCAGAAGATCGAAAGATGATGAATCGCGCACACTTAACTTCAATAACCAGAGTCCTTAGGGGACACACCGCCGTTGTGTGATTAGTGTGCGACCCCACCCCCATTTGTAATATTAAGCTCCCTTGAGCAGTTGGCTGACGAGCCTGGGATCCCGCACCTATGCGCCCGAGTGGTACTAAACCTGGCAGATATTTGGCAGCCATCGGCAACCCCAAAACATGGCCTATCCCTGCTGACGAGGGGTGATACCCCGAAACACGTGTCCAGGGATGGCGAAGACAGCGAAGATAGCAGAAGATCGAAAGATGATGCATCGCGAACACTTAACTACAATACCCAGAGTCCTTAGGGGCGACACCGCCGGTGTGTGTGTAGTGTGCGACCCCACCCCCATTTGTGATTAATTGCCCCTTTGGAAAGGTATCCAGATATATAACACTATCCCCTCATGGGAGGGCAATGGTATGGAGCGTGTAGTGAATTGGAGCTTGTGGGATGTTATAGTTAGGCTCACATTTCACTCGTACAAAACAGGTGAAATTCTTTAGTTGCAGTTAACTGAGCTAACTATAACTTACTCCCTCACAATGCACAGCTTGCCACCTCACATTTAGGTCACTCATGACATGGTCAGTAACATCACTGATGACATCACTGATGACATTTCAAATGTGGGAGTTTTTATCCATATCAGATGGCTAGAAAAAAAGTGAATGCACAGAAGATTGCATGCACAATATGCCAGAAGTATTCATGTGGTTCATCTAGCATGTACAAGCATCTTAAGACCATTTCTGGCACCCATTTGGTGAGAACAGAAATGCAAAACCTGAAGGATCAGCAAGGAATGATGAAATAGAAACATCTTCTGTTGGAGGACGACGTTCAGATGTTCCAACCAAAAGTTGGAATCTTCTGTCCCAAATTCAGTACCATCCTTAGTGTAGTAGAGGAAGTTATGTCTACATTTCTTCAAACTATTAATGAACATATTTGTTATTTTTTTGTTGTTGTTGTTGAAACACAGTTTCTATTTTTTCATGCTTGTTTTCTGAAAGGATGTTCTGATTTTTTGGAAAGAAATAAAAAAGCACCAAACAAATTTCAAAATTGTTAGAAAAACAAAAAAAAACATTAAATGTTTAAAAAATAGTTCTTGTTAGAGCCATCTTTTCCAGTTTAAGAAATAAAATGTATATTTTAAATGTAAATTTTTAATAGAGTGAATCTATGTTAGTATGTTAGTGAGTGTTTAAATGAGTATATGGTTGTCTAAGTGATTTAATATGTGAATGAGTGTTTGAGAGGCTGTATGATTGCGTGAGCACAAGTATAAGTATAAGTTAATGACTTTATTTGTATATACTACTACGTGAGTGAGTAGGTGTGTGACTAACCAGCTGTATGAGTGAGTGAGTATGTTAGTGTGTTAGTGCTTGAATGAGTGAGTGAGAGGGTGCAAGAGTGACTATGGGAAAGTGAGAATATGGATGATTGGCTGTATGGGTGAGTGAGTGTGTGTGATAGCATGGCGGAATAAGTAGCTGCGTAAGTGGCTGTATGGGGATCTGAGTGGGTGACTGAGTAGTTGCATGGATGAGTGAGAGGGTGAAAGAGTAGCTCCTGGGGCGAGTGTGAGGGTGTTGGGTAGCTGTGTAGGTGAGTGAGTGGGTTTGTAAGTGGCTGTATGAATGTGTGAGTGGGTATATGAGTGAGTGCATATGTGAGTGAGAGGTTACATGAGTGGCTATATGAGTGAGTGAGAGGGTGGATGAGTGGCTGCATGGGTGAATGAGTAGGTGTGTGAGTGTGAGTATGGGTGTGTGAAAGGGTGTATGAGTGGTTGCAGGGGTGAGTGAGTGAATGCATAAATGTATGTGAATGCGAGTGTGCATTTGTGCCTGTATAGGTGAGTGTATGGATGTTGACTGTCTCTATAGATGAGTGAGAGGGTGGATGAGTGGCTGTATGGGTAAATGAGCAGGTGTGTATGTAACTGTATGGGTGTATGAATGGCTGTATGGGTGAGTAAGTGACTGGAGGACTGGCTATATATATAGCCAGTCCTCCAGTCACTTACTCACCCTTACAGCCATTCATACACCCATACAGTTACATACACACCTGCTCATTTACCCATACAGCCACTCATCCACCCTCTCACTCATCTATAGAGACAGTCAACATCCATACACTCACCTATACAGGCACAAATGCACACTCATGAGTGGGAGCGTGCATGTGTGTCTATATGAGAGAGTGTATGGGTGTTGAGTGGCTGTGTGGGTAAATGGGTGAGTGAGTGCTGCAAGAGTGACTGTATGGGTGAATGAGTATATGGGTGTATGAAAGGGTTTATGAGTGGGTGTATGGGTGACTGTGTAACTGTGTAACTGGCTACATGTGTGAGCTAGAGGGTGTATTAGTGAATGTATGGGTGAGTGTTTGGGTGTTGAGTGGGTGTGTGGGTAAGTGGGTAGATGAGTTACTGTATAGGTGAATGAGTGGGAGTGTGAGTGTCTGCATGGGTGTGTGAAAGGGTGTATGAGTAGCTGTATGGATAAGTAAGTGACTGCGTGGCTAGCTATATGTATGAGTGAGTGTGCAGATGAGTGCCTGTATGGGTAAGTGAATGGTTGCAAGAGTTGATATGTATTACTGCGTGGCTGTATGTGTGCCTATATGGGTGGGTGAGGGTATTTGAATGGCTGTATAGGTGTGTGAGAGGGTATATTATTCTCGCTATGGGTGAGTGAGTGGCTTTATCATAATCCATATGGGTGAGTGAAAGAGTGCATGAGTGTCTGCTTTAGTGAGTGTGTGGTTGTTAAGTGCCTGTATGGGTGAGTGAATGGATGTGTCAGTGGTTTATGATTGAGTGAGTTTGTGGGTAACTAAGGGTGAGTGAATGGCTTTGTGAGTGGTTGTATGTATACATGAGTGGCTGCATCAGTGCTTGTATAGGTGAGTGACTGGGTTTTGAGTGTTTATATGGGTAAGTGGGTGTGCCAGTAGTTGCATGAGTGAATGCATAAATAAAGAATAGGTGGATGAGTGCTTATATGACTGAGTGAGAGGGTGGTTGAGTGGTCACATGAGAGTGATACGCATTATGAGTGAGTATGTACATGACTCAGTGGCTGTGTAGGTGTGTATATGGGTATGAGAGTGGTTGTATGAGTAGGTGTATGGGTAACTGAGCGGATATGTGACTACCTGTATAGGCGTGTTAGAATCAGTTGCCAGAGCTCATGAAAGCAGCAATCAATTGCATTGCAGTTGTCTAGCACCCTACCTGGTGATAGAAACTGGTAGGATCTCATCTCTACTGCTTTTTATACAAGAACACCCTCTGCTTTTGTTGTGTAGTTCCTATAAACTTATATTGGATCTGTGCGTTTAGATAACATACACTTCGGGATTGGTGTCCAGACTAATTCCAGACACCCCCACTGGGTATATTAGCCTGTATACCAGCTAGCTCACAGTGCCACTATAAACTCATATTACCAAGGAGACAATAGTTCTTGGCAACTATCGAACATGACAGATCTGTCCCTTCAGGGATCGTGGAAACAGTACAGTACTTTTCGCTTAGTAACTCGTGCTCACTTTGTCTCAGAGAGATACATAGAATAAACGGTCGGGACTTTTTCAATAAGCATTTATTGAACCAGTGTCATTCTAGTGTAATATAGGTGTGCGGAAACAACCATAAGACAGAAACAGATATAAATGATTATAAACACCAATAGAGTAAATGGATGGTAGATTCCTACCATAGTGCTAAACCAATGAATACAGGCAATTATAAAAATACATGACAGCAATAAATGCGTACTCCTACGACGCAACCCTAATTATATGTACCTATGTGTACCTAGAATGTATGCAGTTGCAGAGCCAAGAAGCCCCCTAGGCTGAAGCCAACCCCATTACCTGAAGAGAGAGTCTGTGGAACCCCGTATTAATCTCGAGATGGACACCCCGCGAGGAATGTCAGACCACTGCGAGCTGGAGTGTCTGCATGTAGGAACTGTAGAACAGAGAAGGTTATGGATCCTACGTCTACCCAGCCCGGATCTCAACAACAGAGTAAACAGCACAAAATGGCTGGATAGGGAAAGTTTGTATCATGAGTACCAGCCACGCAGTCAATATGTACTACGTAACCACAGTCTTATGTACCAAAACAAATTTATTTGATTTTTTATATGGTTTTTCAAACTTTCAAAAACACATGGGCAAACCAAAAACTGTCACGACAGTGAATTCATGAATACAATATCTACACTTATACACACGTACCAATATACAATATTTACAAAGTGAATGAAACACCATGAAATAAAGACAAATGAAAATAACACACCAAAAAGCAATAACGTGATTCAATATTCAAAAATTAATTGCATTTATATACAGTGAAAAAATTCGCACAAAAAGCAAGGGTACAACCAGTCCATGGGGATGTAAAACCAAGGTACAGGCGGGGACAGATGGAGTAGTACGCCTGCCGCCTGACAAAGCTGTGGTTCAATGTTTACATTGGGTTGCACCACTAGGGTCCCAGATGGTCTACAGTTTCTCTTCCTAGGTGCACCCTTTTGAATAACCACAGGATGGGAATGTCATGTAGGAACAGCAGCATCTCACGTCAGTGTGTCAGCATGGAAGTCTTTTTCCTCTCTCTGCCTTGGGAAATATGTGGTGTATATATATATGGTGTATTTATACCCAAAAGGTACCCTAAGGGGATTCTACCTTGCTGTGCCATGTCAGCCGAGGATGACGGAAGGGATGAGCCTTATACATAGTTATTATACAGAAGATGGTAATCCTGCTGTGATTCTGAGAATCTTCATGCATAATTAATGGGAATTTTCAGGGAAAACCACACAACATTTTATGCAGCACTTAACTAGGTAAAAGGTCGATACCAAAACCCGTTATGTAGTGTAATGGTATGGTAAATGTAGGTGAAAGGTTAAATGAATACTTAGGCCTATATTAGGGTACCCTATGAAACATAAGATGTCTGTAGCAGTAGACGTATGTTGACATAGCAAAACACATATCACTCCAAAAACTAAAGATTACAAACGTCACTTCATATTTGTTTTACAAAATTCAAGAAACATAATAATATACATTGGCCATGCTGTGACAGTATATCAGAATATAGTAAAATATTTATTTTCCCATTACACTACATAACGGGTTTTGGTATCAACCTTTTACAATATAGAGAGAGACAATATAGAGTTCCAGATGTTACATTGACTCCTTCATGAAAGATCATAGCTGTAGTTGTATACGTTCTTGCAGAAATTAATATTTGTGCAGATTTGAAGTTTGTAATTTCAGTTTCCAGTTTAGCTCCATCGGTTCTACATCTGTGTAACATTATTGTAAGTTATTTCCCAGTTCTTGGTAGATGCAATATAGACATAACAGCTGATCTACAATTTGGACAGGACATGTTTTGGTTTGTCTTTTAAATCAATCTGTCAAAAGGCGTAATTTTACAATCTGCTACTGTTAATACAGAAATCGCTCTGAAATTATTTCAGTGGTGGTTGTAAAAGAGCAATCTTCACAGTCATGGTTACACATGTAACTCAGTCCAACTAAATCATCTATTGGTATTCCTTCTTCTTCTAGTACTCCGAGCATGACCATTACACATTCTTGTGAGTCTTGTTGAGTGTTGAGAGTAAATATCAGTGATCCACTACATATATCTAAAAGGTATTGAATGCCAGAAGCACAGTGTATTGTAATTCAATTCAATTCAATTCAATTAACTTTATTTCGATAAAAATATCATAAAAGTTCATAAATACATGAGTACAATCATAAAATATCTAAAAACCCACTATATACATAAGAACATCACTAAATACAGGTATTACCTATGTCTTAGTTAATCGATTTTTTACAATACACGGTTAAAAATGTGTTTGTTATTTAAAAGAAAATTTTAAAGTTCATTTAAAACACTGTATAGACATTTCCTATCAACCTGAACGGAGCCAACTTTGATCAGTTATCTTATTACAGTTCATAATTTTTCCCCCGCTTTTTTCCTTGTATAATACACTGCAAGGAGATACCTGCTTATGCCAAATACAAGAACCTGATGCGTATCTTTTAATAGAATTCTTTCAGCATCTTTACACCTCCGCATTCCCAGATTTATGCAGAGAGGTTTGATCCACTTTGTCCTTTGAATCTTGTAAGCAGGACAAAAGAATAAAACATGCGTAATGTCCTCCCTCGCACCTCCGTTGCACATAGTGCATTTATCATCACTGTTTTTATTCCACCTTGCAACACAGGTTTTTAGCATGAGTATTTTATATCTAAATTTGAGGTATATAGCTAATGGAGGGTTCACTTCATTCAGGAAGGATTTGTAATGAGGGGCTACTTTGAACAACAGGAATTCTCTTGTTAGAGAGCCATTTGATATATCACTTGTTCTGTATTGTAATTCTGTCAATGAGTAAATGCTGGATGCTGGATGCTACAATGCAATACGTTTAATTTTATCGATATATGTAATTTCCCCAAAAACATCTTTCACCAGCTTCAGTAATTCCTTGTTGAAGTTCAAGCACTCTTGTAGAGTGAGAATTAAACAGACTATGGATTTCTCTTTTTAAATGAAATTGTACATTAGTTGTGCTCCTCTGTTCTCAGATGAACACAGTTTCTATGTTAGCCGGCTTTCTAAAGCATGTTTGCTCTCCTTTGAGAGAACTCCTACATTAAAGTATTTCAGCTTTCAGGATATCTCTGTATTATGCATCAGATGTATGAGGTATATTCTTTTCTAGTTCCTTGCAATTTTCTGTTTCAAACTTCTACATGGAAACTTGAGTAGGAATGTTCTCAATATATCAATTGATTCTTGCCAGACACTGCAAATACTGCTACAGTTAAACTTGTATACAGGGGCTTGTCTATATCTTCCCTGCATCTCTTCATCTCCCACTTCCTCAATATTTCTAGGAACCATCTCCTCTTTTGGAATGGGAATACCATCCTGTATCTCCTAGCTTCGATCAGTTGTTTCAACAGCATATTGTATTGGGTTCTCTTGGAGGTAGCTTTTTTCATTTAAGAAAGGCTCAGTACTAGATGTATGCTTCCATTCAGCTCTAAAGATTTTACAAAAATGTGTTTAATTCGCAAGTCTTTTTTTTCTTACTTCTCTTCATACACAACACTGTTGTATCCGTTTTTTCCATTTGTTTTACTATTAAGATAAATAGTTTTTGTTTCAAGGCAAAAGCTTTATCTAGAACAGTTTCTATGTTTTGTTTTTGCTTGTAAGCTGCTGTTCTTCTTTTAAACTGCTGTATATGTCTTTCCAAATGTTGTATTACCCTACTTATAAACATTTTCTTCTTATGTCTTTGTACTGTTTCTGCCTTGCTGTCAGATGACTTGTTTTTTTAGAACCTTTTCCACTCTGAACAAAATGTACTGCTTTTCGTTTCTGAGTTGTTGGTAAAGTTTTGGTTGTGGTGACATCATGTTCCTCATTTTTCATTTTTCTTACTGCTGTTTAAAGAAACTTCTTTGTTCTATTCCCTGCAGAAATCTATTTCCACAGTACATTTTCTTCACCATCTCAGATTTTATTCCAAGTAGTAGTCTTTCATTTGTGCTTTTCTCCCCTGTTCTTTTTTGTCATTTTAAATTCTTCTGTTTGAAGCCAAGTAGATATCTGGAAACAAAATAGAGTACAGATTTTATGTGGTATACTACAACCAACTAAAATGGTGTATATATTACTATATTAGCCATTCATACAATTCCATTGCTATAAAACACAAAACATCTATTCCCTGTCAAAGTACATGGTACTTCTAAGTACATAGTACCCTGACCGATGAGTTAGGCATAGCCAACCTTAACAGAGAATTTTATGTAGTAGATAGAAAATGTAGGGTTTATAATTAGTTTTAAAATTGAAATCAGCCTAGCAGTAAAATGAAACAGATTGACTCAACAACAGCAGGCCTGAGAGCTGTTAAAATGCATACTTGTCTCTATGGACTATGGACAGTGCAGCAAATTTAAAATCTGCTGCACTGTACATAAGTGCTTATTTGGAAACGGCCCCAAATATCTAGCCAAATTATTCCAACCCTACAAACCAGAACGAGAATTACGGTCAAGTAATCTACTCCTGCTCAAAACACCTTTCATTAAAAAAACCAGACAAGGCGGCAGAGCCCTCTCATCAGTGGGGCCGGCCCTGTGGAACAACCTGCCCCTTAACTTAAGACAGGTCCCCAAACACCTCACCTTTAGAAAAATGCTAAAGACGAATCTGTTTAGGGAGATATAATTTTAGGATTGCTGCCTTTACAGTATCTTGCGGCCTGCTGCTGTCAAAGCGCGGAGATAACCCTTTCGGGCTGGATTCTTGCTCTATACAAGCATATAAATAAATAAAATAAATAAATGGATGAGTTCACAGTTGATATATCATTGTGTACCTTAGCTTAGTCTTTATTTGGGTGTGTTATTAGATATGTAAAAATTATGATTGCATATCACTTACTCTTACAAGAGTCTGTAGATCTCTAAATGTGTATGTGAGAGGCTACATATATTGCTTACTGGCTGAGTTGCAGTTCACTCATATGTACTTGAGCAGGAGTTTAAGACTTAGCAGCATGTTGAATGTCAAATTGACCTAGCAGAAACACTTGATTCACAGGCTATACAGTAGCATACCTGAAATGTGTTTAAATGCCCACTTCTCACTATGAGTGACTTGGTATTGTCAGTTCCTCACTACATACCTGAATGAATGTTGCATTGCCTATGTGGGTGTGTTATTGCATATGTAATTAAGTAAGGTGGTTTATGTGTGGGTCTCTTAGTTATTCTATGGGACTCTTAATCTGTATGTAAGGAGATGCATTAATTGCTTGCTCGCTGTGTTAGTGAGTAATAGGAGTTAGAATCTATGAGTCTGTAAGCGCACCTGTGAGACACTGAAACTTGGCAGTATATGGCCTAATTGCAGCCTACCTTCGGTGTAACTTATATGTAGTAAATGTCTTGTCTGCCTAGCAGTCACTCTACATACAGTGTCTCTGCAGTAGTAGGCCTGAAAGATGTTGAAAGGGCAACTGCTGTGCATCACTGACTTCTACGTTTCAGATCCTCAGCACATATCTGAATGAATGTACCAGTCGCTATTTGGCTGTATCTTTCCATATTTTTGGCACTATATTGATATATGAGTGCCTCTGTTACTGGCTAAATGACTTAGTAAATGTGTACGGAAGAAACATTATAGGTTAGTTACTGGGTGCGTTAGAGACATTTTAGAAAAGGGGAAGTGGTGTGCATAGCTCACTTGTTAGTGTCGGTTCCTCAGTACATATGTAAGTGAGTAAGTCACTCCCTTCTTGGGTGTGTGTTTCCATATTTAAGGCAGTATGTATGAGTGCCTCTCTTACAAAGCCTGTGGCTCTCTAATTATGTATGTAAGGAGCTGCATGGATTGGTTATTGGCTGTGTTACAGAATATTGAGGTATATAACTCTGTGTCCAACTGCCTCCATTAGAACTAGTTACAGAAGAGCTATGTGTGTCTGGGATTGAATGTTGAAGTGCCTATGTGAATGTCTGACTGGCTGTGCAAGTGCCTGATCCTGTCCCAGATAAGTATTACAGTTTCAAAGTAGGTGTTAGGCTGTATATAAAACTGGAGATATGAGTAGGCTTCAGCTCAGCTTGTGGAGTTTGCGGAATTCGGCAACTCGTCATTCCATGGAGAATGCTGAGTTACCGATATCAAATGTCATTTCGTGCACGCTGGAGAGCGACAAGAGACTTGCCAGGTGCTTATGAGCGTCAATTGGATTTTCTAGCCACCCGTGAGCTCCGGAAAGATTTTGCTGCTGCTAGTTGGCTTTAGTCCTTGCCCGTGACTTCTAGTGCTTCTTTTGTGATGTACAAGAACGCAAGTGACTGAGATTGACCAAGGCTGCATCCTGGGGAAGATTCTCTACTCAAGAAGCAGCTCCATTTCCTCCAAATGACTAGTTGGAGTTCAAAACAGTCTCAAATGGACTGTTTGCGAAGGTTTTTTGTATTTCGAAAAACTTTTTTTTTCAACACGAAGTACCCCAAAGTCTCCAACTTCCTGTTCCTGCCCAGCAGTATCCTCCAGTGTTTTGTCCATCCCCTGGTCACAATTCATTTGGATTTTGAGCTGGAAGAATCACTCTCTCTGTCTTCAGCATATATACCATTGGATTTTAGTACTTTATATTTGAGATTTCACATGTAAGTTAAAAAACTGTTGTGCAAGGGTGTTGGTTGTTTGATAAAGGGCAAGCAACAGGAATTTATTTCTATTTTTATTTGGCAAGGTTTTTTTTCATGTAATTTGTTTTCTTTATGAAGGAAAAATGTTGCATAGTTCAGTACATTTTCTCCATGATTTTTTAAAATAAATTTGCTATAGTCATTGAAATCACTATGTAGTCTAGTTTGTTAATGGGCCTTCCTGCCAGTAGGCTCAGTGCTAGTCATGGTTGCATGAAACAAATGTTTCTGTGGTGTCTATTGAATTGAAACATCATTTAGCCCATGGTTGGCATTGGAGTAACTTAAATATTTTTTGGGGGGGTATTTTACATATACGTGTATTACATGTACGTGTAGTAATATATCTAATGCCTTTGGAGGATGTGTGCTATTGGAAAATCTGTGACCCCACTTATTTTACCTTTTTGTCATTGCTGAATTATTTTTGTTTTCTCCTGTGTGCCTCCTTTGTCTGGCCAGTGTGCGAGTGTGTTTGCCATTGGTCACCATTTGACTTTGTTGCCCATGCCTTGTGGCCAGGGGCCATTTTGGATAGTCAGTCCCCATATTTTCCTTGTTTTCCAGGTCTCCTACTTGTTGTTTGACCATGTGGCTGCTGGCCAGTGTGCTTTTGCCATAGGCCTGCATTTATTCTTTGTTATGATCATGATTCCTTGTTGGTTGTTTTTGTTGTGACCATGTGGCTGTTGACCGATTTGTGTAGGCTGCCAGTGTGCTTTTGCCATAGGCATGCATGTGTTCTTTGTTGTGGCTCTTTGCTAGTTGTTGTTGTGAGCTGTTTGTTGTTGTGACCATGTGACTGCTGACTAGATCCTTTTTAGGCAAACTTGTGCCTGCTGCACCGGCCTCCAGGGATCTAGTAATAAGTAGTCGAACATTGCCACATGCTCCATTTGTATTAGTCGGAATAAGCTTATTACAAACTATGGTACTGGAGGTCAAACAACCCATTTGAGAAAACACCACGCATTCGCTGGGAGGAGCATCCTAGCGGCCAAAAAACTGCAATTGGTGCTAGTGAAGTAGGTGAAAGCAGGGAATCCATTCTGAACACAGCTGGAAGGTGAAGAAGAGGGTGACACTTCCATTACGCAAATCTGCCCTGTTCCCAGCAGTGCAGTAGTATCACCCACATCAGCAACATCGCAATGGCACAAGACTCAGAGTCAGGTTGAGACACCTAGGCAAGAGCATACTGTGACTTCCCTGCCTAGACACACATTGAGTCTGCCATCTTCTGCTCTCAAGAAGTCACCTGCATCAGTGGCACCAGACAAAAAAACAGGCTACTATTTCTGGCATGTTTAGGCAGGCGGGGCAGTACGAAAGCAACCACCCTATGGCACATTTGCACAACGCCAAGCTGGCTAAAATGTTGCTGCTGGGCTTACTCCCTTTTTCTTTGGTGGAAGGAGTGGGTTTTTTAGACTGTGCGGCTGTCATCAATCCGAAATGGAAGGTTCATAGCCGGACCTATTTTGCTAGAGTTGCTTTTCCTGCACTACATCAAGATGTGCTGGAATTCGTTGGACTAGCTTTGCAACAGAGTGCTGTTCATACTATCCAACTGACGATAGACATGTAGAACAGTTTCCAAGACATTTATTACATGTGCATCACTGCACACTCAATCTCTTTTGTGGGGGTTAGAGAAACTATATCTGCAGGTGTTGACACTGCTGAAACTTTTAATGGCGCTCGGAAACATGCTAAATTAGCCATGTTTGCCGTGGAGAAATCGCATGCTGCTGCAAACATCTTGGATGAATTTATCAACAAGGTCTTTGAATGGCTGTGACCAAGAGGGCTTAACATTTGATTTGCTGCCACAGACAATGGCTGTAATATAGTTACGGCCATGGCAGATGGTGGCTATTTCACGATACTATGTTTGGCGGAAGAAGAATCTGCACTCATTTCAGCCTTTCTTTTAAAGCCCGGAAGCAGTTGAGAATCATTTCGCATGATAATAGAATTGCAGTTAAAGCATTCATTCAGGAGGTGCCAACATGTTGGAACTCGACTTATAACATGTTGCAGCGTCTGTTTGAGCAGTACAGACTGATCAATGAATTTGTCATGCAAAGAAGGTATGCAACTGTGAAAGGCATGATCGTTGAGTAATGCCTGACAGAGATGCTGCTTCCTTTTGAGGTTTTCACATAGAAAGTCAGCAAGGAGGGCAGTACCATGGGCCAAGCTATCTTATTTTTGCATATGCTACAGGAACAGCTAGAGGAGGTGTCTGAAATGTATGCTCGATAGGATGAAAAAAGGATGCGCATGAGTTGGTGGTGAGCTTAATCCTTCCCTTATCTGTTAATACAAGGAAGCAAAGAGACATTGTGCCATCCAACCATTACATCTGTGCTACAATTCTTGGTCCATTCCACAAACAATTACATGGCAATTTCATTCCTTTTTCACATGGGGATGTTTCAAAGTACAAGACGTGGATTGCTGAGCCAGCCAGTGACCTAGATATTGAACGACTGGGAATTAGAGGCCCACTAAAGGGCACAATTTCTGCAGTGCAGCACTCACTTGGGAGCCTGAGGGCAGTGCTGTTGGCTCACAGCAGTCAAAACCAAGAACACAAGCAATAACAGAAACAAGAGCATTGGTCACAAAATCTGCATTTGATTGGTGTCTAAAGGGAGGGGTTAAGTCAAAAGCAGAGGTGAAGGCAAAAGAGGTCGAGCAAGGTGGAACACCAATTTGAGGATGGTACAGGCCTATCCGGATGACCCAGCAGAGGTTTGTCTTGATCAAAACCATTTGGAATGGGAAGAGACACGAATGGCCAGTGCTCAGTAGGCTGGCAATAAAGTATCTGGCTTGTTCGGTAGCCAGAGTGTCTGCTTAGTGTGTATTTAGTGCAGCTGGCACAGTTGTCACAGTGGGAAGGACCATTCTCCCACTGCAAAACGTAGCAAGATTAATCATTATTAAAATGAATCAGCACTTTATACCACTGAATTACACTATAGCAGAAGTACAACAGGAGGAGGAAGAGGGTGATTGATCAGACTCAGGTCATGGTTGTGTGTTAGCTGACTAACTCCTTGGGGAACCGCCTTCATTTGAGGACAAATTCTACTCCCCTGACTACTGAGTAGTCCTGGGCCACCATAACACTTTCTATCATCGAACTGCTTTGACAAGAAAAAAAGGGTTCAGCTACAGGAACATGAACATTATACTATTATGTTTGTTTGTGTCTCACTGACTAAAGCAGTTTTAGACACAGGTATGGCCAGATTGGACTTGGACCAGTGTGGAATGAAGAAGCCTACCCTCACACTCCCTTCAAGGACATTGACAAGTAAATGCCTACCTCCACCCTGTGCCTATCCTTTCTTTAATCACCTAGCAGGACTGCCCTAGAACATTTGATTTACAAGACTGGTCAATGTGTGTTTTGTGAATCAAAGAGCATCTGCAATGTTCTGGAATTGGAACCACCATTCTTGAATTGGAACATGTAAGGAAATACACCAATGAGTGGTATATAATTGTTTGTTGTTTGTGAGTGTTGAGATGATACATGTGGTGGCAGACAGTAAGACTGGGTGTTTAACAATACTTATTAAGCTTGATTGTATTTGCATTTGTTGGTGTCCTAATGGGTGACCAAATCAGTTGTTTTAAGGAGATTTTTTCCTTCCCCTTAGACAGTTAGCAGGATTTGTTTGCCTGGTCCACACAGCTTTGTTTTCTGGTTCACACTTCTCAAAGACCCTGCGAGTCCCTTTAGCTGACAAACAAAAATCTAGTTTACACAAAAAAATTACTCAATGTTTCTCTTGTTGTTCATCATCAGCATTGCGCTACAGGTTGATCTCTCTCATTTGAGTTGGGACTGGAGTTGGCACGGAATTGAATATCTTCCTTACTCAGAGTCAGGAGAATGATGGATGAACTCAGGGTGTGACCACTGCAACACGTGTCAGACGAAGGAAGTTATCAACTTCAAGGAAACCAAAATGGTGAAGACTCTAAGAGGTCTACTCAACTCTGTGGACTGGTGAGAGGTGCATTGATTACTTGATTTGGGAAATGCAATCCTGCTGAGTGTTCATGCTGGCTGGCTCAAATTTGAAACTATGTGGTTAATGGGTGGGGGGCCTGTTGTTGCAGGTAACTGGAGACAAACATGTGGTGATCATCACATTATGCACGCATTAGGCTACATATTATGATAATGATCATGAGAGTTGCAAGTTTGATCAGCCAGATGCATGCGGCCACTTGTCTGTGATTGCTAGTTGTTGTAATTGCTCTTACCTATTTGATCACACATCAGTCATAAAATGTATGATTGCAAAGAACTATTCTCTTGCTTTCCCTCTGAGCCTTCTTGGTGCACTCCTCATTAAGTTTACCTTCTGTCCTTCTCTTTGATTCTAAAATATAATTTCTGTTTTACAACTCCCAGGCTTTCTCTTCTCCTGCACCAAAGGCAAACACACCATAAGACTCACGCTTACTTTACAGGACTACTTCAGCCAGGCACCCAAGATTAACAGACAAAACAAGATACATGCATATACATCTCCCAATTTGGCAATACAGTATGGTTTTTATTTTAATAATCATTTTATAGAACTGTGTGTTGTTCCCTTCACCCTGCATAATTGGTATTTACTATTTTTCAAACCTAGGTGACAGAACATTTAAGTTCATTGTGTCATAGTCATTCCTTCATTTCCATTTTCTCCCACAACAGATTGATGATGTATGGCTGATCATTGCCTAGATGAATATTGTCTTTGTGTAGTGTTTGTCACACCTTTCCCCAAATCCCCTTTCTTGTTGATTCATCAAATCCCTAACCCTCTTCCTCCGGGTTGTATGATTTATTGAGGTGTGACTTATTAATTTACACCATTAACTGATCACACACTTGGTGGGGTGGATGTGGTGAAAGCAACCCCAACTCAGTGCAGGATCTTCAGTTCTACTTCAAGTAGCCCACACTGGCCCCATTTACCCACCCACACATACAAAGTGATCAATATTTTAGATATAGAAGAATGCAATACATCAGCATCATCATTCATGCATTGTGTGTTGCGTTATCCTTATGCGTTAGCCTTGTCCACTCCAGACTATAAGTCCTCGTCACAATTTGAGTGTAACTTTTGTTTTAATCAAAATACGAGCTCACCATTGCTCTGAATATTTTAGTATTGTTGTTATATTTATATTATCAGGTATTCTTTGTTGTGTAGTCTGGTCTCAGTTGTTTGCAGAGGTATGATATAATATAGCCTTATAGCCCGTCGTAGCGGGCTATACCGGCTATTAAAGGCCCGCTGCAGCGTTAAAGGCCCGAGCTGAAGGCGAGTGACTTTAACAAGGCAAATGGACTTTAAAATGTAAATGTAGTGGTACTTGTATAGCTCACGAATCACCATGAGGCATCTCGGCGCTTGTACAAATACCGCTGAGGAACCCTTCCTGGCCTTTCCCTGTGAAGTGACCACCCCTGGGCACCCCCAAGGTGAAGCCAGGCATCCTAGCGTTGTTGGGCCATTGTGGAGATTAAGCAAGCTATTGCCCAGAGTTGCAGCATGGGACCCATGATTAGAATAGGCACCGAGGCGAGAATTATCAGGTCCGGGGAAATTGAGCCCAAGAGCCGCTGAGGCGGGAATTGAACCCTGGTCCCAGGCCAGACCTCTGCATCAGGGTCTGCCGCTCTAACCATTGAGCCACACTTCTCCAGCAGGTATAGCCCTGCTACGAAGGGCTATAAGGCTACTAGAACATTCTGCCACTAGAGGGCAGAATGTTCTAACAAATAAAACAAAGCCTTCAGGGAGTCCGAGGGGATTGAAATCCCCTTGGGCTCCCTGAAGCCTTTGTTCACAGCCAGAGCTGTGAACAAAGAAACATTGGAATGTTGGAGCTCCGGGCTTATACCAGCCATTGTCATCAAAAAACATCTTTATTCGATTCATGGAATCATAAAAGAACAAACAATACTTTAATTACATCATATCAAGCTAGTACATTAGTCCTCTAAGAATGTTAAGATACCCTAAATGGATTTGTGGATTGTTACAATTATGCAAGTATATAATTCTTTACTAAAGTGCAAAGTACAAAGGACATATTCATCAAAGTCAGCGGACAGTACACAATTAGGATGATAAAGTGCTAAAGTGCCACAGTTTCGCAGCCATTATAAGCCCTGAGCACTTCATTGTTTTCAATGGAGCTACCAACATTTCAATGTTCTAATGATATATAAAGTACACTGACTCAGTTTTTATTTCAATGTATCTGCCTGCGATGAATAATCCTTCCAATTAAAACTCTACAGTTGGAGTTTGTAGTAATCTGGTGTGTAGTAATCTGCGTGTTAAGTAACGCACCTTCCCTGCCGTTGTTCTCTGCCTGATGCTCTAACAATAAGTTGTCATTTGGAATGTGAGGAATGTTTGTACTGGTGAGATAGCAGTTGGAGACCATGGGCTGAGCAGCCAAGAGGCTGCTCCTGGTGGGGCGTATATTGAAACTTATTGAGCTGTAACTTGATGAATAAACTAACAACTACAAGAGCTGTCTAGGAGTCATCTTTGATTGTTACATTGGCGACAACGTAAAAGGAAAAGAACTTACGCATGGAGAAAAGAAGGCTATTTGACGGCTACTGGGACTCAAGGTACTAATATTACAAAAGACATTGAACTACTTAAGCTGTCTGGCACCCACCCCACCAGTGACCCCTATAACGGTTGCCCTAAAAAAATCACAGTGCCAGATCCACCTGTGTGTGAGACTGTAAAGAGTAACTGCAATCCTGTTTTGAAAGTATGACCATCTGAAAAAATGCTGTCTAAAATGTAATTAAGGCAACAACGAAGTGAGTGTTAAACTGATGTTGAAGGCTATGACCATTAAGATGTAACAGAGACTAACAGCGTGCCACGGTGTTGGGTGCTGACCCTTGAAATGTGGTTGTCGAGGCAAGCATCGAGCCCCGGTGTGATAAGTGGTTATGCTCAGAGCACTCTGAAGATTCACATTTCAAATGTGCTTATTGGGAACAGAGATCGTTATCTGATGGTGTTTTGCTGGGATGTTAAACACCATGAAATGAATTTATCTTATGAAAAGATTGTATCCCAGTTTAAAAGTACTGATCTCTTGTACATCGTTTTGGTGTGAAGTGTGGGGCGAACATTGAGTCCTGCTGTATTTTTTTTTCACATACTAAAATATGGAGTGAGGGCAAAGATCAACAGATGGTTTTGTTAATCGGAGTGCAAAGTTCAACAGATGGCTCTGTTGTCTTCTCAATAGCGGATCAACTGTTACAGTTTATTTTTAAAATGTCTAGCACTAGATGGGCAATACACGTGCCGCTTTACCTACTCACGGAGACAGGGGTGGCTCTAGGCTCATGGTGGCCCTGGGCAGGGAGCGTAGGTAGGGGGCCCCGGAAGAGGGGGTTCGGGCAGAGCGGAGCGCGTAGGCCAGAGAAGAGGGGGGGGATCAGGGTGTTTGGAAGTGGAACAGGGCCGGAGGCCGCCAAATCCCTGCCAGGGGCCGCCACGCAAATATGTATTCATCCTCAGAGGATTATTATATTAAGGATGTATATTGGCGTGGTGGCCCCTGGGGTTTGGTGGCCCTGTGCAGGTCCACAGCTTGCATGCCTAAGACCGCCCTTGTGTCAGCCTTCCACTTGGGGCAGTCTATCACGCTCCTCATTTCTTCGACTTTTCCATGGGTTTCAAATGAATATTGCTGCCATTTCAGGACACCTTTACAGCTAGTTGAGGCGTAGCACTTTGAAAGGGATCTTCTGAGATCAGAAGTTGAGGCGTGGAAAGCTTTTGATGATGCACGGCCAGTTTGTAGCAGTGGAGGTGGGCACAACGGCCTACTACTGCTGTAGAGAGTGAACATCAGAGAGGTTTTCATTTTGGTTAGGTGATGGATGTGGTCACTGCATTGTTGCAGCGTCTTTTCCACTGTCTTAAACTGCTGAGAGTTAAGTGCTGTGCCACGTATGTGCTTGCCCTATGACGGGCTTTCTGCAGGAGAACTGTCAGGAATAAAGCGCGTCGGACTGTGGGTTTACGTGTCCCACACCAGAGAGGAGGTTGGGTACAGTTGCTTGTTTCCTGAAGTAGTTATTGTATTCTTGCACTGTTATGCCACATGTTTCTTCATTTTCACCATCTGTGCGCATCTGTAGTGTGTGATGTGATGGTAGTTTAGTTTTTGGGTACTTTCAAATCATGCTCTTCCGTTTTTAGGTCTCGGCTAAACGCGCGGAAGCTCGTTCTCGCCGAGAACCTATTGTTAGCGTGTGTGCTTCCCAGGAGACACTCCTGGCCGCGCGCATCACCTTGGAGGCAATTTGAAACGCGCACGCGATCGCGCTTGCTGTGGGCAGCTGCTGTCGTGCATTCACACAGACACACACACACCAGCGCCCATGCACGCACGCACATACAGACACCCCCCCCACACATACACACGCGCACACACACACGAGTGCTCCTCCACCCCCCCTCCACTCCCCCCGTCGCACACAAACAGGCTCCAGAATGTAAAGAATGCACCGGTTGGGTTTAAAACCGGCTCACGATACTGCAGGCTGTATTGAATGCATCCGGAGAGGTTCCCGTTTGCTAACTCTCACTGTATGTAACTGTATATTATATTCGAATTCCACGCCGTAACAGAGCTCAAACGGTTGCTGCCATCCTGATCAGTGCACCAGCCGCGCCTCACTATGCATTAAAGTCGTGATACATAGCAGAGAAAACAAGGTCGCCAGAATTAAATTTATTGAAGACACTATGGCCAGGCACTTTGATTACAGGATCGCGCTGTGTTTTTTTTAAACAATGCTATGTACACGGGCTTTGCTTGGCGCGGCGTAGCTCTCAAAATGTTATACGAAGTGTGAGGCTGTGAACAAGTGTACACTCTGTCTACACGTCCCTGTCTGCAGATGTTCAGACTATTTGGGGGGCATAATGCTTCTCTTACCTGGGAAATGTTTCCAACGGGCAGCGTAATCATTCACGGACCGTTCGTTTGCCCGGGCCGCGATACGCATTTAGTCCGCCTGCCTCCTTTTCCGGTCCGGCCGCCGCCCCGCCCCCGTCACATGCGATATTGCCTGACTCCCGGTGCGTGCGCCAATGGAGACACAACACTGCAGAAAGGTGTGTTTTAAAGGAAGTTCATGAAAAAATATTATAATCGACGCGCTTTGCAGAGTTGTGAGTGCAGAGTTGTGAGTGCAGAGTTGTGAGTGCAGAGTTGTGAGTGCAGAGTTGTGAGTGCAGAGTTGTGAGTGCAGAGTTGTGAGTGTGTAGAGTGCAGAGTAGTGAGTGCAGAGTAGTGAGTGTGCAGACTAGTGAGTGCAGAGTAGTGAGTGTGCAGACTAGTGAGTGCAGAGTTGTGAGTGTGCAGACTAGTGAGTGCAGAGTAGTGAGTGTGCAGACTATTGAGTGCAGAGGTGTGAGTGCAGAGTAGTGAGTGCAGAGTGCAAAGTAGTGAGTGCAAAGTAGTGAGTGCAGAGTGCAAAGTAGTGAGTGCAAAGTAGTGAGTGCAGAGTAGTGAGTTCAGAGTGCAGAGTAGTGAGTGCAGAGTAGTGAGTGCAGAGTGCAGAGTAGTGAGTGCAGAGTGCAAAGTAGTGAGTGCAGAGTAGTGAGTGCAGAGTGCAAAGTAGTGAGTGCAGAGTAGTGAGTGCAGAGTGCAGAGTAGTGAGTGCAGAGTAGTGAGTGCAGAGTGCAGAGTAGTGAGTGCAGAGTAGTGAGTGCAGAGTGCAGAGTAGTGAGTGCAGAGTGCAGAGTAGTGAGTGCAGAGTAGTGAGTGCAGAGTAGTGAGTGCAGAGTAGTGAGTGCAGAGTAGTGAGTGCAGAGTGCAGAGTAGTGAGTGCAGAGTAGTGAGTGCAGAGTGCAGAGTAGTGAGTGCAGAGTGCAGAGTAGTGAGTGCAGAGTAGTGAGTGCAGAGTAGTGAGTGCAGAGTAGTGAGTGCAGAGTAGTGAGTGCAGAGTAGTGAGTGCAGAGTAGTGAATGTGCAGACTGCAAAGTAGTGAGTGCAGAGTAGTGAGTGCAGAGTAGTGAGTGCAGAGTAGTGAATGTGCAGACTGCAAAGTAGTGAGTGCAGAGTAGTGAGTGCAGAGTAGTGATTGCAGAGTAGTGAGTGCAGAGTGCAGAGTAGTGAGTGCAGAGTAGTGAGTGCAGAGTAGTGAGTGCAGAGTAGTGAGTGCAGAGTAGTGAGTGCAGAGTGCAGAGTAGTGAGTGCAGAGTAGTGAGTGCAGAGTAGTGAGTGCAGAGTGCAGAGTAGTGAGTGCAGAGTAGTGAGTGCAGAGTAGTGAGTGCAGAGTAGTGAGTGCAGAGTAGTGAGTGCAGAGTAGTGAGTGCAGAGTAGTGAGTGCAGAGTAGTGAGTGCATGAGTGCAGAGTAGTGAGTGCAGAGTAGTGAGTGCAGAGTAGTGAGTGCAGAGTAGTGAGTGCAGAGTAGTGAGTGCAGAGTAGTGAGTGCAGAGTAGTGAGTGCAGAGTGAGTGTAGAGTAGTGAGTGCAGAGTGAGTGTAGAGTAGTGAGTGCAGAGTGAGTGTAGAGTAGTGAGTGCAGAGTGAGTGTAGAGTAGTGAGTGCAGAGTAGTGAGTGCAGAGTAGTGAGTGCAGAGTAGTGAGTGCAGAATGCAGAGTAGTGAGTGCAGAGTGAGTGTGCAGAGCAGTGAGTGCAGGTGCAGAGTGGTGTGTGCTGTTGAGTGCAGAGTGCTGTTGTTTATGATTTAAGGAGAAAAAAAAGAAATGTCATGAGCAATGCCAATAGCTCTACTTTTAATGATGCCGAGACCATTGCATTGTAAATGCTTTTTTTTTTGGGTGTGCATTGTAGAGTAGACAGGGTGAGGGAAGTGTCTTATTGAAGTGCCCAGGAACACCTAGAACCCTGGCCATGTGTACAGGGTGGTACATGCGATACCTGTGTGCACTAGAGTGCAGATGAGCTGTGCATTGATCCAGTGTGCAGCAACGGGCGTTGTCGAGTATTGTTGTTTCACTGAATGTGGTCTTCTCTCCACAGTTGATTGTAAATAATTCATGTGGCTGAGTTGTCTTCAACCACGGTGTGTCGTTGTTGCCCAACTAGTCTTAGCTAGAGTCTGTCTCTTACAGATTCTTCTAGTACATTTCTCACCTTATCCTTATGAATATCATCAAGATAGTCGACTTTGATAAATATACTTGTGATTCCTGCACTAGCGATCACAGTATAATGGGCCACTTCTACTCAGGCCCTATCTTTGTCCTGCAAACAAATATATATATAGACATGGATTGAACTAATAAACAGGTCGGTTTTCACCAAAGCACGGTTCTATTGTTTGTGGAAGTTGTTGTCAGTTATCACATTGAGATTTAATAGAAAATCTAGCGCAGCTGGGCAAAGACGCTGGCGCATAGGTGTAAATAATCCTGGTGGCAACCAGGAACCTTATGAGGTGTATAGTTTTCATACCATGACGTCATTAGAAAGAGGTATTTGAGGCGTCCTTCTGATTATATGAAACGTTTCGGCTTGGCATGAAAACGCCTTTTGTTATGTTCCAAATAACAAGCGTTGGCAAAACCAGTAGGTCTGGCTGTTGCAAGCTAGTGTAATAGTTATATTTCTTTTTTTCTCAGCATGTACCACAAAAAAAAAGACTACAAAAAAGAAAAGATACTGTTGCCTAAACATGGCGGCCACATACTGGCAATAAGACATTTACATAAAAAAAACATCATTTTATTGGAATAGCAGATGTGTTTCTTAGCAGACAGGGTACTTAGAAAAAGAACAGAAATTAGTTTTATTTTTAGTTCACATCCATAAAGGCTCAAAGAGAACGTACAATTGGCTTTGATTTACTGTAATTTGACAACTGAGTTTTAACACTGGGGTATGACAAAGAAAAGTAGAATGTATAAAAAAAATTAAAAAGCATTGGCAAATTAAAGTATGGCCCAACTAGCATTTTCACTCAAGTACAATTTTTTCTAGGCGGTGGGGCGTATGTGACCAAACCCATTGTTGTCACTCACAGTGCAAGAGAGCTAATGTCTGAAGTAGGCTGGCCCATTGCCCCCTGCTGTATGCTGTGGTGAGAGAAAAAATGGGAATGTCAGTTAAAAAGAAACATGCTGACCAATGGCCTGTCTACACACACACATGAATGCAGAACTATTAAATTAAACAAGCATTTCCACGGCTAATAGGTTTCGCCTACGCAAGACTTGTTGGCTTTGCCAGTGTCTTGTAGCCATGTTGTAAAGCAGCATAGAGTGGAGAAGAGTGCGATGGAGTTGTGTAGAGTAGAGTGAAGTGGCAAAGGGTTGAGTGCATTAGAGTTGAGTAATGTAGAATAGATTTGAGTACAGTAGAGTGGGGTAGACTAGAGGACCGCATGGTGTAGAGTGGCATAGATCAGAGTGGCGTAAAATGGCTTTGGGTGGAGTGGGATAGAGTAGAGTGGCATGGAATAGAGTGCCATGACATACAGTAGAGTGGCGTAGAGTGGACTGGCGTCGAGTGCAGTGGCCTAGAATAGGGTGGTGTAGAGTAGAGTGGTGCATAGTAGAATGCAATGGCGTAGAAAGGTGCAGAGTAAAGTAAATTAGCGTAGAGTTGCGCATTGCACTATGCAGTATCAGGCAGTGGTGTCCAGTGCATTGGCCTACAGTGGTGGCGAGTGGCGTAGACTAGAGTGCAGTGGCATAGAGTGGTGTTCAGTAGAGTGTAATAGTGTAGAGTACAGTGCATAGAGTACAGTGGTGTAGAGTAGTGTAGAGTGCAGTGGCACAGGGTGCAATGGCGCACAGTTGAGTACAGTGGTGTAGAGTGGTGCAGAGTAGAGTACAGTGCCGTAGAGTGTATTGGCTTAAAGTAGAGGGATTTACAGTGCAGTGCAGAGTGAAGTGGCATAGAGTAGAGTGGTGCAGAGAAAAGCAGAGTGGCATAGAGTGCAGTTGCGTAGAATGCAGTGGAATTGAGTAGAGTGCAGTGGTGCAGAGTCAATGAGTGTTGCAGACTAGAGTGTAGTGGCCCAGAGTAGAGTGGTGTGGCATAAAGTGCAGTGGTGTAGAGGTATGTGGTGCAGAGTAGGGCGTTGTACACTACAGTGGCATAAAGTGAAGTTATGTGGTGTGGTGCAGAGTGCAGTGGTGAAGAGTGGTGCAGCTTAGAGTATAGTCTTGCAGAGTGCAGTGGCTAGAGAAGAGTGTTGCAGAAAAGAGTAAAGTGGTGTAGAGTGATGCAGAGTGGCGTGTTGTAGAGTGCAGTGACAGAAAGTGCAGTGGCATGGAGTTGTGTAGAGTAGAGTGGCATAGAGTGCAGTGCCCTAGAGCAAAATGGTGCAGAGTAGAGCGTAGAGTGCATTGGCATAAAGTGCAGTGGTGCAGAGTAGAGTGGCATGGAGTGCAGTGGTGCAAATTAGATTACCATGGTGTAGAGTACAGTGACGTAGAGTGGTGCAGAGTATAGACTGCAGTATCGTACAGTGCAATGTTTTGTAGTGGTATAGAGTAGAGTTCAGTGGCATAGAGTGCAGTGGAGCAGAGTGGAGTGCAGTGGGATAGAGTGCAGTGGCATAGAGTCCTCAATCTCACTTGCGTGGGATTGAGAGTGACCTGTTCCCAATTCAAAGAAGGGATGAGACCGAAAGACCACCCTATTCCTTGGCCTATAGAGTTCTTTAAATCCATGACAGTAGGATTTTTGATTATTGATTTGAATGAGACTAATATCCTTCGGCCCTGTTTTTATGTTTTGTATGTTTGATAATATGAAGCTCATAATGGCTGTTTTGAATGTATATGGCCTTGTGATACTGTGATGTTAATTCTTTATGATTTGCATTTTTGTAACTTTTTTGTGACTAATGGTTGTTTTACAATAGCATATCAGCAAAATATAAGTGCATTATTCCCAACTCCTTTTCTGACCATTACAAAAAAGGAGTACCCTTGCGGGCCGTAAGAAAGGGTTTTAAAGTTGTTATAACTAACTGAAATTATATACCCAGAGTAAGAATCTGGTATATTAAAATGATTTGGATTCATTTGTGGTTGTATATATCCGTTCTTTGTAAAGCGCAAACTAATCACCATTTGGGTCTCAAGGTGCTGGGGCTATCGGGGAGATATTAAGTAAGCTATTGCCCATAGTCGCAGGGTGCTGAGCTGTCACCAGGGATTGAACAGTGAGCCCCGTGCTCCGGAGTCGACCGCTCTGGCTGCTGCACCACACCTCTCCCCTGGCTTTTGGGGGCAATTTGAAGTTTCATGGGATCTCAGGCCCCTATTCCTGAACTGAATCAAACCCTGCATTATATTTGACGTGTACAATGCAGTGGCGTAGAGTCCTGTAGAGTAGAGTGGCATAAGGTGGTGCAGTGTAGTGTGGCATAGAGTGAAGTGGCATAGAGTGAAGTGCCGTAGAGTAGTGCAGAGAAGAGCAGAGTGGCTTAGAGTGCAGAGTAGGGAGTGGGAGGGAAAAGAAGCAACATGGAAGAGGGACGGGTAGGAGGGAATGGAATCTACATGGACGGGGATATGGTAGACTGACACATGTATGGATATGGGGTGCTTGAACACAAAGAAGAAAAGTAGCTCCAAAAATGGGAGCAGTGGATGGGCACAATTCAGGGAAGGGCCAAACATAAAAAAAGGACATGATGCCTTCATGTTGTGACAAATTGGAGCAGCACTGAAGCTAACAAATGGTAAGCTATGGGCGGGCTGTAAGCCCACCGTATGTAAACAAAATGCAAAACTTAAAAACCTCACTTTGGTACCTTTACTGTTCCAGAATAAAGGATAATGTATCACTCTATTTCTGTTCAGCCCTGTGGGCATTGTATCACCTCTTACATATGACGCCATCAATTCACTGTTGAATACTGGGTTAAGATCAATACTGCATCGAGATCAGTACTGCATCGTTACTGTTACAGTAATAGCTTTATAATGAGGGTTTAATGTTCATCAAACCTCATCCCTTGGCAGGTTCATCAAACCTCATCTCATGGCAAATCTTTGCTACAATTTCTCCCCAGTGGGCCTATCAAGCTGTATTTAGAAGTATCCCTTCTTAAACGTCTCAGCTAGGAGGTTACAAGGGGACCCAAAGTTTAAAACAAATCGCCAAACACAAAATAAACCCAAATAAAAAACTTTGCTAAAGAGAAAACAAATATTCATATTATTAATCATTAATTTAATCTTCCTATATACTCAAAAATCATGCTTAATATTATCAGTAAATCAATTTCAATAAGTGAATTTAGAATTCTACTAAACCAACCAAACAGTGCTATTCAGTTGTGCTATATCAGTGGTAAATGATGATGTCACGAATGTCTGAATCCAGCTGGAACTATCTCAAGTCAAAAGTACCACTGACATAGCACCATTGAATAGCATCTTTGGGTGGTCCTGTGAAATTCTAACTTGGAAACAGTTATGCCTTATGCGTCATCATTGCAGTTAATAAGGCACCATCATATAAAGGATTTATTAATGCGTACATCGTATTTTGGTTTCCCCACTTCCAGCCTTTGGATGGTCTTCTACATTATACTGTAAAAAGCCCTGAGGAAGTCTAGTAGAAAAAACACGTGTTGGCTGTGTACTTTGATTGGACATGACATAGAAAAAGACTAATTTATTTTCTTTTTGTTCCATATCTTATGTCCGATCATTGCACTAACTGCATATACATTGTAAAAAAGTTTTGCATATTGATGTTACATTTGCTGTATCAAATAGATCGACACAATGATCCAATGCCTTTTTAGGCCTCGCACCTGCGACGCAGGGCGAAGCCCTGCTGTCGCAAACGAGTCTATTGTTGCCGGTTCTGCTTACAAGGACTAAAGAGGAGACATGAGACTGGCACGCGCACCCTGCCGTAATCGGATCAGGTCGCGCGCGCGTTAACCATCTCCTGTCTCCTTTGGCTCCTTCTAAGCAGACAACAACTAAACAGTTAGAGAGAGGGTCCAAGGGATATATGGTTTAAAGACCCACACCTGATTTTATCCCCAGCTCCTACTCAATGTATAACACACGAAACACAGGGGGTCTACCAGCTAAATTGTAGAGCTGCACTGTCGTTACCGAGTCCACAGGATCTCGGAGTGTATATATCACATAGAGACAGCGTATTTCAGAAAAAAGGGGGGGTGAACACTAAATGCATAAAAGAGACCGGCACATCATGGGTTATTTGTACATGGCTGACTAATCCAAAGCAATTCATAAAGGGTTCCCATCAAATTGGCTCAACGATCAGTCCTATCATTTGGCCAAACCCAGGTGCATATTAGGCAGGTCCCCTGATCATTGGGACATCAAACACCTCACCTTATTGCTGTTTGAGGATTTGGTCCACCAAAATAAACAAACCGTCCATGATGACTGATCTTTTGATGGTAAAGTAAACAACAGTGCAACAAAAAACTTAGTGACTTAAAATAGGATGGAATGTCCTCCTTCTGACAACTTTATTCTGCGGACAAGACACGCCTCCTAATTAAAAAAACAGAACAGTGCAAGAGAGACAGTAACACATATTTGTCTAGAAATGGGCCAACATGTTTCTGCCTGACTGGTATTTAATCCCTTGGCATTAATCAGGGCCTCTGCTCTTATAATAGTTGCACTCCTAGTAGTGGAACAAAGAAATCACCACCATCACCAGAGAAATAAAGTATGATAAAACTAGTTGAATACGGTACAACCTGTAACAACCGTGGACATTAACCCTCCATATCACTTTGGCTACTGTGAATTCCTTGATGGTAGGGGAATAGACCTCACCTCACCTGGACCATGCTCAGGTTGTAAGAGGCCCCACACTTTCCGTCGGTACCTCAAGCTACCTTCTGAGGCTTGGGGAGGCAGACACACACGCACACACACACATAGATACCCCTCCCCCCGCCGCCGCACGCACACACACACACACATATATAGAGAACAATTTCCCCGCCCCACCCGCCGCGCGCGCACATACACACATCCCCTCCCCCCCCCCACCCCCAACTCACCCACCGGGCTCTTTTCGCATGTCCCTCTCCCTCCGCAGCGGCTCACTCTCTGCGGCAGCAGGCTCCAATTCAGAGTCGGAGCTCGGCGTGACTTCTCCGCGATCCACAGGTTGCGCCTGGACAGCCGATGTGCACGCTCGCGGCAACGGCGTCTCGTGCGCTCCCACGGTTTCACGCCCGGCGATCCTCAGCTTGAATGTAACCTTCCAGAGTACTAACAATGTATTTGCAAGCTTACTGACCCAACACATTGTTCTATGTAACATGTATTGGTGTAATTAAGGCAGTATGTTCATTACACAGTGTGTGTATGTGCATGCGTGAGTGTGACTCCCTGATTAATCGCATGGAGGGTAAAGAGCAGAAACAACTGAAGTAATCTTCTTTGTTCATTATTCACGTTGGGGGCAATGTGGTAGAAATAGTGCATTGGTTATGGCGTCATGTTAAAAACGTCCGGTTTTGCGGCCGAAATGCGTTCAGTATGGCAACCTGCATTTAAATAACGACGCGCAATGGAATGTCCGAGCTGTGTCGGTCCTGTTTTCTGTTGTGGAACAGGCTGTAGAGCAATGTGGATTTGAGTGCCTGACGCCAGAAACAGGTGCGCCCCCTTGTTCTGGTGCACCGTGGCAGTCGGCTCTAAATGCGTATTGTAAATAGCTACAAACAACGGCGCCCTATATCTGGAGTGTCGAGGCACACCCAAGCTCTCAGGTGAGCAGAGGGTCAGGCAATTGGGAGAGTGCTGGCAGTATTCATACTGCTTTACGGAACCCAGACAGGCATGTGTTTAAATGAACTGGATGCAGTGTGGGCTGCAGCAGGGTGCTGTCGCAGGCAAAGTGACTGGGTAACTGGCTGGACACTGATGCGCAGTTGGTGAATGCAGGGCAATATTTGACTTGGCTAATGGGAAGTGCAGGGCGAACATGTTTTATCTGGTACACCCAAATGACTGCATTGAGTGCTAATTAACAGTGAGCTTTAATCAGCGCCATGTTCTATGAATGGTTTAACAAATATTGGGTATGACATTTTTTATAAGTTCATTTCCGACTCCCCATGTCAGTGACTGTTTACCATTGAGGACGTTAATACTTTAACTAGTTTATGGATTTTAATTGCAATTGCACCACATGTGGATGAAATACTTGCCCTTCCACTGGTAATGTTCCCTTGGGGTGGGTGTCCATGCGAATCGTGCACTATCCATCGGGTGTTTTTATTTTTGACATTATGCATCAGAATTGTTCTGTTTTGCACCTTTGTGGTGTCATGAGGGGATCCAACACTGGTCTATAGTATTTTACTGGTCCCCGATCTTCAGTATCGAATTCATGCTTGGTACTGAATTTAATGCATATGCTAATGTTATGGTGTTCAAATTTAGTAGTCGGACTCCCTGATAAATCGTATGGAAGGTAAAGGCCAGAAACATCTGAAGTAAGCTTCTATGTTCATTAATCACTTGGGAGCAATGTGGTCTAAATGGTGCATTTGATATGGCGTTAGTCATGTTGAAAAAGGCCAGTTTAGATCCATCCCAGTGGTGGTGGCCAGTGGGATTTTATAGTTAAGTTCGTGTTTCCATAGGAAATGCTTGTGTTGTGTTGCTATTAACTTTGGCGACGTTTGCCAAATCTCCTCAAACCTTTCCAGAAAAGTGCAACTTTTTGACTGGTTTGTGCAAGGAAACTTTCGGGGTAATCCCGTATAGCAGGGGCCCAAAAAAAGAAGCATTTGCAATGCAATAGGTCTCGCATTTACGCAAGTTTAAGCTATTAAAGTTTTAAAACCGAAAACAAAAATAAAAGGCATTGTTATTTGCAATGTGAATAGCTCAAACACTTGTAAATGCGAGACCTATTGCATTGCAAATGCTTGTTTTGTACTGTATTTGTAATACCAATTCCTATTTTTGCACTTTATATTGAGTCTTGTATGTACAATCAATAATTAATGCATGATCGATAGATTGTAATACCTTTTGTAACTTTGTGTGATTTGCTTAATTTGGAGTGCTCCAATTGAGCTTGAAATATCACACAAACAGATCGCTCAGCTGAAATATATTTAATCTGTAAACAGAGTTGCAGGTCACTGTGAAAGCTTCGGATTTTGGCGTACTTTGGTAAGCTGCATTTTAGTGCTCCGCTAGTAAGAAAGGATAACACCTCATCATTTTTGCCATCTGTTGTAAAATGTAAGTATAATCAGCCCCCAATGTGTGAGTCCTTTTATTGTCCCTTGCGAGTTACCACCAGATAACTTTTGTATTTTCTGAACTCTTGAATAATTGAAAAAACAAATTACTTGGCAGTAAACTTGAAAATGTATACCCATCAAACCCAACTGAGAACGTATCATATGAATCGACCTGGAGGAGCTTACACCAAGAAATTGTTTCCATAAAATGGAATGAACATTGGAAATAAAGTTGAACTAGTGCGGCCTTGCCTCTACACCAACAATGCAACAGGAACGACATCAGCAATATACACTTTGAAGAGTGATTGAACATCTTCATTTGCGTCAATAAATTGTAAAACGCCAGTTCCTGTAGACTTTATGTAGGGGTTGCTTTTTCCTGTAATCTCTGTTTGGAATGCTCACGCTATGGCTGTTCTTCATGTGAGCATTCCACTTCAGAACTTGGAGTTCTTCTTGTTTGAATACTGGACCGTTGCTGTTTTATGCCTCAATTGAGCCGGTTGCTGCGCAGTCCCTGTCAGCAATAAAGTTTACTTGTCAGTAAAACTCACCGACTGGCGCTTGAAGCTGCTACATTATTGTTGGCTGCGATCGACAGGTTACTGCAGAACCCGTGACGTTGGTATTACGTCATCCAGGCAACCATTATGGGGCCAGGTGAAGCGCTAATTGTTTGTCAACGCAATCTACGCATAGTATTCACTAAACTCTACAATCTCGCCCCATAATGCTTTGCTGGGCCTTTTGTTGGCATTATATTTTTGCCCATAACTTTGCTTGGGGTGGTCCTAGGAGGATGGGACCACCACTGAATCATTCAGCATGATATGCTCTTTGTGTTCAATGCATCTGGTTGCCCTCCCCCTAGGTAAGGGGTGACCCCAAAATCATCACCTTTCTCATTGCCTGATGTTTTTCAAAGTTCACTTTTGTGAATTAGTTATATGCTTTTTTTGCATGTAAAGGGTAAAGTTGATTTACCAAAGGGTTTTGGGTACAGTAGGTAACTCCATTGCATAGCGGAGTGGGAATTCTTGCATGAATTCTGTGTTTTCAATGAAATGCGTAATAACCCAGTCTCCGCAACTTCTGCCTGCGGAGTTCATTGCCCAGGGTTATTAGGGACTAGTTGGAACGCAAACTCAACGGTTTGTGTCAGAAAGGTATAATTGAGCCGATTAAGTTTTCTCTCTGGCTTTATCCATTAGTTGTGACCAAGAAGAAGAATGGAGAAATTTGCATTTGCTTTGACTTACGCAGCCTCAATGAAAACATCTGGGTAGATTCTCACCCTCTTCCTAAAATTTCTGATATGTTGTCCATGATAAATGGATCCAAATGGTTCAGTAAGTATGAATTAGCATTGGCTTACCACCAAGTGGTCTTGGATCCTTCCTCAAGGTATCTCACAGCTTTTGTGTCGCCCATTGGCTCTTTTCAATTCTGCCAGATGCCTTTCGGACTTACCTCTGCAGCGGCAGTGTTTCAAAGGATCATGTGCTTAATGCTCATGGGGATCAACGGTGTTGCCGTTTTCCAAGACGATGTCTTGATTTACTGTGAGTCTAGTGAGTGTCATGACAAATCTCTGTATCATGGCCTGGACATCATGCAAGAGAAAGGTGTTGTTCTAAAAAAAGAAAAAGTAACCACTACACTGTGATTTTGAGAGCTGAAGGGAATCTTGTGGTTTCCATGACAAATTATAAGAGATGCTTACACCTAGTATGAGTATTCTTTTACCACCTCTATTTTGAAAAACCAAGATCTAGGAGACTCAATACTCTGGCACACATCATAATTTTGATTTTCCTCTTGTTTACAGAAAGGTTATGTACAAGAGAAAAAGAGCCTAAAATATCAGGTTGCTTCTGTAAGCTAATAGGGGTGACAATAACACTAAATTGTCAGCGTACAACTAGGTAGACACCACCATTGATTCAAATTTTGGGGGATCTGTAACAAGGTGACTTAAAAAGATTGGAGTATGAGACTTATATAATAAAATAACAGTGGTACTGAAATACAACCTTGTTTGAGTCCCTTATCTACATTCATTTTATAAGAATATTCCTTTCCGGTACTCAGAAGAGCGTTCATCTAATTATCAGAGAGAAAAGATCTGAATGGGAGTAACAGGTCAGATGGGATGCCCAATCTCACAAGTTTATGCCATAGTGTTATATAGTCAACGGAGTTGAAGGCACTACTAAAATCAATAAATGCTATATATACCTTCATTTTACACAACCTCACATACTTTTCACGAATCATATATAAGCATGTGATGTTTTCAATTGTAGAACAAGCATTCCGGAAGCCTGTCTGTTGTCAAAAATCTTCTTGGTCACATCTTAAAGTGCAATTGGACAATCATTTTCTGGGAGTTTGCAATCCCCTTTCCCATAAACGGGAATGATATTACTACCTTGCCGAAATTTGGGAACTGTACCTACCTTTAAAGAAAAATCACACAGAAGCTTCAGGATACCTTCGCATAAATAAGGGTCAACTTTTAAACAACATGTGGGTATTGCATCCAGTCCCTCTGCACGATTATTATTTTATTTTAAATCGTACAGGCAATTTCATCCACAGTAAATTCGATACTACCATTGCCTTTATTTCCTTTATGTAAAAATGACTGTCTCAGATCAAAAAAAGTCAGAGGAAGTTGATGCAAAAATTAGATCGCGAATTATCTTCGTCAACTGTAGTGGGTGTTCTTTTGGTATCTCTACCCAAACATTTGGCTGTGGTACTCTGGTACTTGATCAAGCCAAAAGTAGGGCAATTTTATGTGACCATTATCTTCTCATCCCTTCCTCTTCCCTTTCCTTAAGTTATGAAGAAAGGTGCTGCCCTTTAAACTTATTATTCTCCAATTCAAACTACAATCTTCGCATTTTTCTTTCTTGAAACCATATGTGCCTCCTTTGATAAAGGACAGGTATTCTAGTGTCAACACTGGCCCATTTCCATCAATACATGGGGTACTGAGGTGACGATATCTGCGAATCTCTACATCATTATATGGTTGAATGATGGGTATAATTTATTTTATACAAAAAATCATAGTGGTGGTGCTGAGATCCGTCTACAATGTTCAGTGAGTCTTAAGAAATCTTGATGATAATGATTTCTCTACAGTATATATGCCCTAGGAAATCCAGCAGAATGAAACACATTTGCTGTGGCTGTAATTGATTTTATGCTGCAACAAGAACATTTCTGGAATCTAATAAAGAAGAAATAAGAAAAATTAATGCCAGGATTGGACTTTTCAGTTATTGTATACTTTTGGGGGTGCCCTCTTTTTCATTACAATCTTCTCTGTGTATGTACCTGGACTTAGGTCCACCCTTTCTCCTTTGTAGGCTTCCTATGCGTATACCGTATCTGGTTTTAATTTTGTGTGAGCCTTTACTTTCGCTTTAAGTATTTAACCTGGAGCTGCTGCACTGTCACAGCTCATTGAGGGAATGATCAAGGAGATATGTGGTGTATTGGCCCATGTTTATGTATTTTATTAATCTATATTTTATGGCTATAACATTGTATCTGATAGAGACTACTAGCCGCAGATTCCTTAACGTAGAATTATCCCCATCCCTGCCCACTCTCTGTGTTCCTTATGCCTCCTCATCACAACCTGCTCATCCTCTGTTGTCTAGGGGCTTTAACCCTCGCCAACATCGTCCGATCGCACAACCTCAACATCATCTCATACGACGACGACACTCAGCTGATCCTCTCCCTCACCAAAGACCCCGCCACCGCCAAAACCAACTTCCACGTGAGAACGAAGGCCGTCGCTGAATGGATGAAGAACAGTCGCCTGAAACTGAACTAGGACAAGACGGAGGTCCTCATCCTCGGCTCCACCCCCTCTGCCTGGGACGACTCCTGGTGGAGGCCTCGCTGGGAGCTGCGCCGACACCCACTGACCACGCACGCAACCTGGAGTTCATCCTGGACTCATCCCTGTCAATGACCCAGCAAGTCAACGCCGTCTCCTCCTCCAGCTTCAACACTCTCTGTATGCTTCGCAAGGTCTACAGATGGATTCCCACCGGTACAAGAAGGACGGTCACCCAAGCCCTAGTCACCAGCAGGCTGGACTATGCAATGCCCTCTACGTGGGAACCACAGCAAAGCTCCAGAAGAGACTTCAACGCATACAGAACGCCTCCACAAGCCTCATCCTCGACATCAACAGCCACATCACTGCCCACCTGAGGGACCTGCACTGGCTACCCGTCAACAAGAGGATCACCTTCAAGCTCCTCACCCACGCTCACAAAGCACTCCATGACACCAGACAAGCATACCTCAACAAATGACTCACCTTCTACACTCCCAACCGCAAGCTTCGCTCCGATGACCTTGCCCTCGCCATTGTTCCATGCATCCACCAAACGACCACCGGCAGCAGATCTTTCTCCCACCTCGCCGCCAAGACATGGAACACCCTCCCCATCCACCTGCGAAAGACCCAGGACCTGCTGACCTTCAGGAGACTCCTCATGGCATGGTTGTTCGAACAGTAGCAGCTCCCCCCCCTCCCCTCACCCCACCTCAGCGCCTTGAGACCCTCACTGGTGAGTAATGCGCTCTACAAATGGTTGATTGATTGATTGTTTGTCTGTGTGCTTCGCCATGCCCGCTCACCTTACTTTGTGTACTTCTCCATAATGAGTGCTTCTCAATCCTCATCCACCCTCTGTTGTGTGCTTCAACTTATACATGTTCTATTGCTAGAATAATAGGTTCTGTTTCCTAGAGCCCCTGGCACCAAGGGCTCAGTAAATGTGCAAACCCAAATCAGAAAACCAGTTTGATTGCAATCAGTATACTACTCACTAAGCAATGTTAAAAAAATGAATAATCTTGCATGGGGGGTGGTTGATGTCAGTAAATCTTTAAGATGTGTATTTCCATATTTTAATCAGAAAGTAACCAGAGGTTTCTGAAGTTTTGTGCTCAGGATTAGCGAATTATGCTTCTAATAGGGGGAGCACTTCCAAATGTTGCAGTTTTTTTGGGGTGGCACAAATATGTTCTATCAGTGGATCTAAAATGTACTCTGCGCCGAGACAAAAAGGTTGTTCCTCATTTGTTTGATACATTTAAACGTTCTCCTTTTTTGAGAACTTGGACCTCGTCTTCTTTAACAACTGAATGTACAAATCTGACCTCCCATGTTTACTTATTTCCTTAAAATCACAGCTTACGCTGCTGAAGCAGTAGTGTAGTGGAGCCTTTGATGCAGGTGCCAGATCATTTTACTGAGCTCATAAGTTAAAACGTTTTAAAGCCACATTAGGCCCACTTGTTAATATGCATGTGAGATTGCTACCATGACCTATCCTTAAATTCCATACTTTGTTATGTTATGTTAGAACTGTATTTCTTGAGCGCACGGCTACCCAGATCGGGTGTCCCGGCGCTTTGGCAGAGAGTCCTGTTTGTTGCGCCAATTACGAGGATTCTTTATGTGTAGGAGTGATTGTTTTTAATCATGTTGGTAGCAATTCTACCAGCTTTTTTGATAATGATCTCCATCCTGAGTACATGAAAACTCCACAATATGCCATCCTTTTAAATGGTTTCCAGATTGTCACCTTTCCTTGCACGCTTGCTAGTGGAAATTCTAGTTGACTTGTCTTCAGATGGTTCCATCTGGATCCGTCTGGCATGTGGGTTTTTGGATATAGAGAACTGAACTGCATCATAGTAACCAGCAAATAATCAAAAAGAAAATCTTGTAAAAGCAATTGAAACTGATTGACACCAGTGAGGAAGGATAGTATGTCAAGGCCTTTAGAGAAACTGATAAGAGCACCGATTCCGCCCGAGTCCTTGTCATGCTGTTAGGCAGCTACAAAGGGAGGCAGCCTACCTTCCTTATGTGACATTAGGCACGATTTCTGAATCTCATGGGAGTTTTCGTCAGACAGGCGAGTTCTGTCTTCTGGCAGTGGTGTAAGGAGCAAGTTGCCACCTCAGCTCTATAGGAAAGCTCTCCCCTGAGATACCCTGACCTGGCTGGTAAGTGGCAGTCATCCAGGGATTCCCGATCACAGGGTAGGAGCGGGCCTATGCTATCACAGTTTGCTTTCACCATCCAATGCACTATTTTCTAAACTAGGTTTTATATTCTGTTGCCTTGCGCAGGGATAGGCGGGGGAGGGGTTCGGCAGGTGGTGCTGTGTATGTGGACCTGGCCTGCGTTGGCTACACTCCACCCCTTTTTAGGTCCTCAGTTAGCCAAGACCTTTTCAGTTTCCTACAATTATGTGTAATATACTCATATTTAGGGTATTTTAGTCAGCCCTCTTCATCCATTGGTCTGTTATTGTGTCATTAACGTTTATTCTGCCCACTCCAGCACATAGCATGGGGCTGTGAGTTGGATCCTTCAGCCATTGGCTACCTGCACAGAGAGTGACGGCTTTCAGTCCTTTCTGGAGAGGCACCTCTGAACACACAGTAGTTCCTGTCAGGTCGGCAAACTACTATGGCAATGTGTGCTTTTTGAGAATAAAATATAATTATCTTTCTAATTTCTGCCTCTAGACTGACAAGGGTGCGGCAGCTTCCACAATAATAAAATGTAGCAAAATTAATCAATTACGTTCTTTTTGGGGACAGCCCTTAAAACACAAAGAGAGAAATAAGCCCACCACAAATTGAGCCATGCAGTATAAAGGTAACAAGCTTTGTCAGGGCCGGTCCTAGGATTTGTGGGGCCCCGGGCAGAATAGGAACATGCGAGGCCCCTATAATTTGCATAAGATTTAACCTGACAGGAAGTTACCTCATAGGGTCAGGAAATAGGCCCAGCACAAAAATAAAAGTGGCCCCCATTAGTGAATTAGTTAGCTAGAAAAGTGTCAAAATTAGGGCAGTTTTTAACTTGTAAAGACATGGGGCCTTATTTATGAAAAGTGACGCATCGCTGCGTGAAAACAGCGATGCGTCACTTTTCACTGCGCACTCCTTGCGACACCAATGATGCGTCATATTTAATGTATGACGCATCATGTCGCAAGGAGTTACAGATACGTCAGTATTTCTGACGTATCTGTAAGCGCAAAAGTGATGCATTGCTGGAGTGTGTCACAAAAGTGACGCAACTCCAGCAATGCGTCCTTTCACATGTGGAAAGCCCCATGTGAAAGGGCTTGCGTCAGTCTTACGCCTGCTGTGAGGCAGGCACAAGATTTTGACGCAACAGCTTCCTAAAAGTGACGCAGTGAAATCTCATAGATTTCACTGCGTCACTATTACGAGGCTTTTTGCGGGGGAACGCCCCCTCTGCATACATTATACCTGACTCAGGTATAATGTTGCGCAGGGGTTTAAAAAGTGAAGCATCTACCTAGATGCGTCACTTTTTAAATATGGCGCAACAAGGCGCATGTTTTACGCCGCCGATGCGTCACAAAAAGTGACGCATCAGCAGCGCAAAACTGACGCAAGGCCTCATAAATGAGGCCCAAGCTGTTTACGTTTTTTGTAAGGTATGAGAGATTGCATAATTTGATTTTGCTGCAGGCAATGTTTGTTTTAATATCATGAAAATCAACATTAAAAACATGTTCATCTGACCATAAAGCAGGCAAAAAAACAGCCCAAAAAAACAGGTCAAATATTAACCTGGCAGATTGGACCATTACACACTGCCTGATTGCCCTAATGTCCAACCCGGCCACTGTGTTATACAATTATTGTGCTGATACAGGATCATTGTTTTTGTAGGTAAAGTAAAGGACATGAATATAGGGTCTGGTAGGGCCTGTTTGAATATTTTAATTTACCACCAGGTAAAGACTCGAGGGACCTAGCACACTGAAAGCCCTAGTCCAGCCAATTTTACATTCTGATTGTGCTACTCTTCCTGCACCTCTTGTCTGGCTGCTATCACACCTATCTGCTCCCCCTGCCCCCTCTCACTTGATTCCGTATTTCGCACCCCTTTCATTTACTTTGTGCTCCCTTTCCCTAGTCCTGGATGAGCTGAGCTGTTTTCAGTGTGAGGCGCCGTCAGGGGCAGGGCGCACTTCACAGGTGATGGCTCTTGAATGACCTGTCTAATCGCTGCTATCCTCATGCAGATGCAGCGATTAGGCCAAGGCAGGCAGATATTGATTAAATCCCTTGGGCCTCCTGGGCCCCCTGGGCCTCCAAACTCTGAAGCATTTGAAAGCGCGAGGCCCCCTGGCTGCGAGGCCCTGGGCCGCTGCCCACGCTGCCCATGCCTAGCGCCGGCCCTGCACGGAGACCTTCAGCGTCATCCTGCCAACACGTCTTCTGTGACGACTCCTCACTTCATCCACGTCTGTACTTTTGTGTGAGAATATTTGCTGCATGTTCATGCCGAGAACCACTCGGTTCCACGTCAATTTGCGTGCCTCCATTTTGTTTCTTTAGGACCAAGTATTACCAATAAAGTTAATTTTGTGAACCACGCACTCAAGACAAAGATAACTTTAAAGTGAGAATTGCTGTGAGTGCGCTCTCTGAAGATCGTCAAGGGCTCACAGGTACTGTCATTTAAGTCAATTAAAAACTCCATATTACCACAAAAGTCTCTGTGGAAAATTTTAGAACCTGTAGAACATCGCCATCTTGTGGCTATTTAGCGCCTCTGCACCTGGGCAAGGAAATAAACAGTTCACTCGTGTAATACACTGTGAAATCTAGAGCACCAGTGGTGGAAGTGTGTTTTGAGTCTAGACTTTGTTCAAGAGCACAACATTGAGTCAGAGAGCCTATGAATCATAAAGGCCACAGAGAACCTGACTAGTGAGAAAAGGGACATAGAGCCCAGAACCGAGACAGTTGTTCTTAAAGCTGATCTCGGGAGGCATAGTCCAGATTATGACCAGAATCGGAAAAGCGATTTCAGAAGCGGGTCTGAGAGCCCAAGTTGGGGACAATGGTTCCAGAATTTGAACCACGACAAAGAGTCCAAATAGCGGGGACGAACAGCCCTTGTGGGGATTAAGGTCCCAGAGTTTAACCGCAACAGCCCTAAACGGGGACAAATGTTCCAGATGCGGAGGATTGTTGCATATGAATTTATGTTGAGATGCTAGTCCACTCATCGTTTCGATGTTGTATTGAGATGACTGTGAAGTCCTATGTTATTCATTAATTTGATGTGTATTTTCATTTTACAGTGTATTATAGGGAGGTGGATTTCCCCTTTGGGAGGTTACTGCATGTCTGTGGTTCATAGGGAGGTGGATTCCCCTTGACCCTGATTTGGGAGGTTATGTGTGGTTGTTAGGGAGGTGGATTCCCGCTTTACAATGATTTGGGAGGTTACTATGGTGTGTGTGGTTTATAGGTAGGTGGATTCCTCCTTGACAATATTATTACTGCTTTTCTATTATAATTATTACAGTATTTTAAAAAAGTTACTGGTACTGCATGGTAATGCAGTGTGTGAACAGGGTATTATTGGGAATGCAGAATGTGAACAGAGTATTATTGAGGGAGTGTGAGTCCCTGATCTTGCAAAAGTATGCAGTAGGGGTAAGTGTACTGTATATTACAGTACGTGCAGAAGAGGGCATGTGATAGTCCCTGGTCCTGCTATTTGTTTATGTTTAAGATTTCAATGTTACTGTTTATTATTTACATTATCATTATTGTATTACTAATATTATTGCATTATTATTGTTAGTACATAGGGAAGGCAATTTATTACGTATATTACTATTATTACATTTTACATTATTATCATTACATGAGGAGAGTTTCTTCCCATATTAGTACTGTATTCTATTATGTTTATTTCTGGAATGTTTATCTTCTTTTCCTATGTTTATATATCTGTATACTGTTTGATTTTGTTTAATCATTATAAGGGGGAAGATGTGTAGTAATCTGCGTGTTAAGTAACGCACCTTCCCTGCCGTTGTTCTCTGCCTGATGCTCTAACAATATGATGTCATTTGGAATGTGAGGAATGTTTGTACTGGTGAGATAGCAGTTGGGGAAGAAGGGCTGAGCAGCCAGGAGGCTGCTCCTGGTGGGGCCTATATTGAAACTTATTAAGCTGTAACTTGATGAATAAACTACCAACTACAAGAGCTGTCTAGGAGTCATCTTTGATTGTTACAGAGTTCACCTAGGTGGGAGTGTGACCTTGCTTTTGATTCCTTCACTGTTAGTGCGCTAACTTGTTACTTTTGCCATGACCATAACACCTTGAGAAACCTGCAGCCCTCGCTTCATCTATTCAGTAAGGGAAATATGAAGCATTGTTCTGCTAAGTTGTAGGCAATATAGGCAATGGTAAATCCCCCTTAGTGGTCAACATAGTTGCAGACTATTGCGACTAGGAGAGTAGTAGGACAAGGGTACCACATACCTAATTGTTATACACTATCAGTGTATGTAACATTTATATCCAATTCATCCATCAAAAAAGGGCTGCCACGAAACCTTTCACCACCATCTATTTACTCACCCATGCACACTTTCACCCATTTACCCATACTGCTTTGTCTTTAACCCACCCAAGCATTCCTTTCACCCACCCAAGCAGGCATCCTTTGCCCCATATACTCTTTCATCCAAGCTTCACTCACCCATGTATCTTTCTATCCCAAACCTATATGCATCATTTCACTCATATTACATACATTTTACCCATCCTTTCTCATTCCATCCTGTTTTCCCTTTCCCATCATCCCATCATTGTAAAAGTTCATTTATGAACCTTGATGAGTTGTAGATAGAAGAGGTCATAACTACTCAACTCCCACTGCATCTGCTAAAGTGGGTGTTCACAATTTCACATATGCGCTAAAAGGGAGCGGTGAAAACACTCCCAAAATGATTTGAGACATATATAATGTAACATAAATATAGTATATCCAAACAATAAAACCCCCCCTCTTCAACCCACCACAAGTGGCTACCCCTCTCCCCAAACTTTCCAAAAGTCAAAACCTAATGTAGACAGTTGAGCATAAAAGTTTGCTGAATAAATTTGTTTTGTACTGGTCAACATTGTTTTCATGCCTGTCTTATTCTCATTTTTGAAATATAATGTTTCTGGATTTGTAACATTAAAGCATGTGAAGTATGGACATTTTTCATAGAACGTTTTTGAGCTGCCTTTGGCGGTGTTGGACAGTGTTCCTATTGACTATATGGATAAACAGGATCACTGACTAAATATCGAGGGACAAAATATAGACTACCCAAAATATAGATTCCAAAATATCGACAGACAAAATATCGAATTCCTATCTACAAACAGGTAAGTACCAAAATATCGACCCCAAAATATTGTTTATATATATATACTTTGTAACAAAATCGAATTTCTTAAAAATAATGTAAAATAAAAAAAATATTAAACATAAATAGCTAAAATATACTTAAAAATACTTAAATTACCTTAAAAGTATTAAATAACTAATTTAACTTATAAAAAAATATACAATCATATTTGTTAAAACATATATATATATATTAACATAATATTAATAAAAAATACACAATATTATTACCGTAGGATAGCGTAGGGGGAAAAATTACTATTCCCACTCCAGAGAGTGCAACAGCAGGGAAAGCGTTGGACAGCGTAGGGGTAAAAATTACTATTCCCACACCAAACAGTGCAACAGTAGGGAAAGCGTTGGATAGCGTAGGGGTAAAAATTACTATTCCCACTCCAGAGAGTGCAACAGTAGGGAAAGCGTTGGATAGCGTAAGGGTAAAAATTACTATTCCCACTCCAGAGAGTGCAGCAGTAGGGAAAGCGTTGGATAGCGTAGGGATGAAAATTACTATTCCAACTCCAGAGAGGGCAACAGTAGAGAAAGCGCTGGATAGCGTAGGGGTAAAAATTACTATTCCCAGTCCAGAGAGTGCAACAGTAGGGAAAGCGTTGGATAGCGTAGGGGTAAAAATTACTATTCCCACTCCAGAGAGTGCAACAGTAGGGAAAGCGTTGGATAGCGTAGGGGTAAAATTACTATTCCCACTCCAGAGAGTGCAACAGTAGGGAAAGCGTTGGATAGCGTAGGGGTAGAAATTACTATTCCCTCTCCAGAGAGTGCAACAGTAGGGAAAGCGTTGGATAGCATAGGGGTAAGTTTTACTATTCCCACTCGAGTGAAAATAAATTAATATAATTCACATAATTATCAATTAATCAATTAATAAAAATTAATTATAAACTAAGAATTAATTACTTATCAATTAAAAATTAATTAACAATGTATTCATAATAAATACCAATAAATTGATTAACATACTTAATTAGTTATAATTAAATAACTTCCCACCATATTCCCCAATAAACCCACAACCCGCTACAGAAAATAAATTAATTTAATTCACATAATTATCAAGTAATCAATTAATAAAAATTAATTATCAATTAAGAATTAATTAATTTCCACTAAAAAATTAATTAACAATGTATTCTAAATAAATACCAATTAATTAATTAACATATTTAATTAATTATAATTAAATTACTTCCCACCCTATTTCCCTATATACCCACAACCCGCTACAGAAAATAAATTAATTTAATTCACATAATTATCAATTAATCAATTAATAAAAAATAATTATCAATTAGGAATTAATTAATTACCAATTAAAAATTAATTAACAATTTATTCTAAATAAATGCCAATTAATTAATTAACATATTTAATTAATAAAAATTACTATTCCCACTCCAGAGAGTGCAACAGTAGGGAAAACGTTGGATAGCGTAGGGGTAAAAATTACTATTCCCACTACAGTGAGTGTAACAGTAGGGGAAACATTGGATAGCGTAGGGGTAAAAATTACTATTCCCACTCCAGAGGGGGCAACAGTAGGGAAAGCTTTGGATAGCGTAGGGGTAAAAATTTCTATTCCCACTCCAGAGAGTGCAACTGTAGGGAAAACGTTGGATAGCGTAGGGGTAAAAATTACTATTCCCACTCCAGAAAGTGCAACAGTAGGGAAAACGTTGGATAGCGTAGGGGTAAAAATTACTATTCCCACTACAGTGAGTGTAACAGTAGGGGAAACATTGGATAGTGTAGGGGTAAAAATTACTATTCCCACTCCAGAGGGGGCAACAGTAGGGAAAGCTTTGGATAGCGTAGGGGTAAAAATTACTATTCCCACTCCAGAGAGTGCAACTGTAGGGAAAGCGTTGGATAGCGTAGGGGTAAAAATTACTATTCCCACTCCAGAGAGTGCAACAGTAGGGAAAACGTTGGATAGCGTAGGGGTAGAAAATACTATTCCCACTCCAGAGAGTGCAACAGTAGATTAAACATTGGATAGCGTAGGGTTAAAATTACTATTCCCACTCCAGTGAGTGCAACAGTAGGGAAAGCATTGGATAGTGTAGGGGTAAAAATTACTATTCCCACTCCAGAGAGTGCAACAGTAGGGAAAGCGTTGGATAGCGTAGGGGTAAAATTACTATTCCCACTCCAGAGAGTGCAACAGTAGGGAAAGCGTTGGATAGCGTAGGGGTAGAAATTACTATTCCCTCTCCAGAGAGTGCAACAGTAGGGAAAGCGTTGGATAGCATAGGGGTAAATTTTACTATTCCCACTCGAGTGAAAATAAATTAATATAATTCACATAATTATCAATTAATCAATTAATAAAAATTAATTATAAACTAAGAATTAATTACTTATCAATTAAAAATTAATTAACAATGTATTCATAATAAATACCAATAAATTGATTAACATACTTAATTAGTTATAATTAAATAACTTCCCACCATATTCCCCTATAAACCCACAACCCGCTACAGAAAATAAATTAATTTAATTCACATAATTATCAAGTAATCAATTAATAAAAATTAATTATCAATTAAGAATTAATTAATTTCCACTAAAAAATTAATTAACAATGTATTCTAAATAAATACCAATTAATTAATTAACATATTTAATTAATTATAATTAAATTACTTCCCACCCTATTTCCCTATATACCCACAACCCGCTACAGAAAATAAATTAATTTAATTCACATAATTATCAATTAATCAATTAATAAAAAATAATTATCAATTAAGAATTAATTAATTACCAATTAAAAATTAATTAACAATTTATTCTAAATAAATACCAATCAATTAATTAACATATTTCATTAATTATAATTAAATTACTTTCCACCCTATTCCCCTATAAACCCACAACCCACTACAGAATTAAATTATGCAAAAATTAAATAACAAAATGAATTACTTAGAATAAATTACAAAAATATATACACTATTCACACATATACTAACATACAAAATACTTTAAAAAATTCGATATTATTAAAAAATCGATATTTTTAATAAACTATATTATGTACTTCGATATTTTGACTGTCTATATTTTTTAAATCGATATTACATTACTTACCTTCAAAACGATATTTCTGATGTCTATATTCTGTCCATTCGATATTTTGTCCATTCTATATTTTGGAGTCGATATTTAGGTTAGTCTATATTTTGGAATCGATATTTTGACCATTTACCGTATAAACATTCCTAGGGCTTGCAGATTTATGCAAATAATGGTTACCATAATGATTAAAACAAAACATTTGTTCATAATCTCATGAACCTTGTAAGTATTCATGTTCAGTAAATTTAGCTGACATTTCTAAATCTGACATCACATTATTAGTAGTCACAAAGTCCCAATCATCAGAAAATGTGTTTGATGATACAAAGTCACTTAAAGAGATGCAGAATCTTCAGAAGGTCTACCTTGCCATAGATGTCATACTCAGTTTTGTCCCAAGCAATACCACCAGGTATAGAAACTGTAGTGATGTTCGCTGATGATAGAGCTCTTCTTTCACGATGGGAAGATTTATGAGGTTTCAGGACCAAGTTGATTTTCTGACTTGCTGTGTCCATTGTATTATATTTTCCATCTATCATTCTTCCCAAGCTCAAAACTAGAATGAGCCAGGTGAGGAGGAATAGTACACCTAACACAATCCAAAATTCAACCCATGGTGAAACCAGATATATTTTCTCAAGTTGATGAAGTAGTTCTTTTATTTTTACTTTGAGAGTTTTATTTGCTGGCGTACCTTTGGGTTCACTGGGATCCTCAGAAAATGTATCTAAGTTGATAAAATGGCCAGAGGTAGTTCTGTCAATTGTCGGAATTGCATCAGGATTGTTATTAATCTTTGGAGCTGCTTCTTCCTTTGTCATATTTGTATAGTCAGAGGCGACATCATTGTCGACAGGTGTTTCTTGACAAACTGTTATTTGGGTCTCAAGAGGCACGAGTTCCATGGCTTTGTTGCATAGTCCTTCTTTTCTCACTGCAGGTTTATCAAAGGTGATAGATCTTTCAGTTTGAACCTCTTGAATAGTAGCTAGATTTGGTCTTCTGCTACTTCTAGGGAGTCCACTGGGCCTACTATTTATTATTGCCCACATGTTGTTGTTTGACCAGGTCGATTGATACAACTCTGTTCTCCCTTTTACCAGCAAGGGGTGGTAATACTACTGATCTTGTTCCTTGGATTGCCAAGCCAGGTACTGCTTTTCTGTAAGAAGGCCCAAATTCCTACTTTACTGTGATCTTTTCTCTGACTAGATGCCCAATCTTTGAAATCCAGACAGGACTTGCTGGGACAGGTGGTTTTTCTTCAGTGGATTTTGGCTTTTGTGTTGTGTTACTTGGACTTCTTCTTGTTTCGCAATGATTATGCCATAAAGGAAGAAACAGATGAGAAACATGATAGAAGGGTGTGTGCGTGTACCATAAACTCAGCAATGTCCTACTCTTTGATCTCTATCTGACCAGCTGCCTAACAAGGAACTGGCTCAACAAGGTCCGCCTCGGGCAATGCAATAGGTCTCACATTTTAGAAACTTTTACCTATTGGAATTGTAAATGAAATGGCCTTTTAGGTGTGTTTTAAATACATAAATAAAAGGCATTGTCATTTACAATGCCAATAGGTTAAAATCCCGCAATTGCGAGACCTATTCCACTGCAAATGCTTGTTATACTAGAGTGAACACCACAACAAGCTGACAAACGATCTTTGACATCAAAGGGTTTTTGTTCCACCTCTGAAGTTTGACAATCAAGGTCTTCGATTATCATTCTAGTACCAAACAATAATTCATATGGAGTGATTCCACCCAGAGAATTTCTTGGCAGATTGTTAAGACTACGTTGGACACTTATTAGATGTTTGACCCACCCATCACCCGATCCTAATACCTTAGCTGTTATGGATTGCTTCATGTCACGTTTTTTTCTTTCCACTACCGCATTATCCTCAGGATGTAAGGGACTAGAATACCGCGATGCAACGCCCAAACTAGCCTCCTTGTAAAGCTCGGGAGCCAAACGCAGGACCCTGGTCAGAATGTAGCGTGCAGATTGCGTATGTGCTGATAAAGACACGCAAATCCTTTATAACAGTTCTGGCGTCAACCGAGCTCTGGGGCCACATCCAAATAAATCTTGTCCTAGTAGTTGTGGGACCGCATTCGTCCATTATGACGTTTGCGTGTAGATAGTCTAATGCTGTCTAACAGTGGTGTCTGTACTGGACTGGCTACACTGTAGTCAGGTATCTGGTGGTGTTCAAAACTATGATATCCGTAACAGGTATCGCAGTTGTAGTAGTGGAACTCGTGTGTTCCTCCATCTGCTGGAGGAAAGTGAATCCATGAATAGAACACCTCTGTCTGCCGATATTCATGTGCCTCTATAACAAAGATTACTTTACCACCTCTCGATGATACTCCATTATTTATGAGTTTGTAAGTTATAGTTTTCCTTACATTTACTGGGATGATTATAGCATCCTGGTCATTCAGTAGGAGATTTCTATCATCTAAAACTGCTTGAGCTGCAGCTGCAGCGAATTCTTCGTCACTATTCATTATTTGACTGAAGAGTTTTGCAGAACAAGTTTCAAGGAAACAAAGATTAGGTGCACAATATTTTGGAACACTGTATCCTTCAACGTTGAACAAACCAAAAAACGATTACATAGGATTTTCGTCCTACTCAGTTTTGGTGGATATTTAGCCTTTCACCCAATTCAGACGTCTATTGGAGTTTTTACTGGAGAAAGGGGTCTGTGTGAAAAGCACGACTGAGTTACTCTAGTATCTAGCGTTAAATTATCGCCTTACCAAATGTTGGGCGCCATGTAGTGTAGTTCCTATATTCCCAATAGGCTCTGCGCATTGGAATAACATATACTATAGTTTAGACGTAGGACTGACGTCGACTAGGTCTCTATCGTATATATTAGACTTAATTGTGAGTGCCAGCTAGCTCAGAGGACACTAGAAACTTTCTCGAATTCACATGAAGGAATTAGTTTCTGACAACCACATAAACATGACAACTTTGTTTCCCCAGGTTAAGAAACGTATCTCTAGAGTCGCGGAAACAATAGATAGCTATTTTACTCAGCCATTCATGCATGCTTCGTTTCACGAGAGGTGCTGAGAAAATAGAGAGACGGGCGTTTTCAGTCTTCTTTCTCAAGAATAGGAAATGTGCTGCTACAATCGTAATACCGGTAATAAAGTAAAGAGTGTATAATACGAACAGTATTATAAAGTAGTACTGTAAAAGCATGATATGGTTTCTAAGCCATAAATTGCCTTAAAACGGATAAAATACATAGAGTGTTAAAATGATGGCTAAAAGTACTCAACTGGTGCTTCTAAAATATGCCTACCCCGGTGTACCTGACCTAAGCCTAGCATAAAGGAAGAAGTAAGTGAGGAGTAGTTTAAGTATAGTATTTTTGCCAAGAATCTAATCAAGAATTCTCTAAGGGTCTAATCAGCTCCGTACCTTGGTTTAGAATGAAGGAGTTCTTGTATCTCTCTCTCAGGACTCGATTTCCCAGCAGCCCGCAAGGGTAACCTGGAAACACTGGAGCTGGATTTCTCGACAAGAGAAAAGACAGCTTCTCTCAGTGCGTCAGCTGGAGGGTCGGCTTCCTTTGACACTTGCTGCTGCAGGGCATCGGGCAAGTAATTAGTCGATCTGCTCCAAACCACAGTGTCTTTGCTTGGGCAAATCTAGGCTTATTTATAATATGAAGGTGTCGAGTCTGATGTGTGATTGGACTTAATAACGTCCTAGAAGACTCAGTTCTTCGAAACTCCATGATTTCCTAGATAAATTAGTATTCAGGCAAGGGGATGTCACTAGCTGCTGAAGGCGGGTTTCTCTAAGAAATCGGTGCTGATTCTTGGAACATAGTGGAAGTAGCCATGCCGTATTTGGGCTGCATAGGCTCAGTCTAAATATGGCAATGATTTCTATGCCTATATAAGGATAGGATAATCTGTACCTATATAAGGGCATGAATCGGGAGAATTTACACTAGGGTCCTAGATTCATTTACAACAGCAGTACATTGATGGACCCTACGGCCATTCGGTTTGATGTGATTAGAATCACAGCCCTTACCCACACATGCCTCACATAAAACTGAATGCAAATGTCAGAGGCACTAACTGTTTGAAAGGAATTAAGGCAGAATAAACATAGCAGATCACCAGTTTAAAGAAACAGTTTTTGTTTTTCTTTAGAAGGATTTCCTACTAAAAAGTACCTAAACAGATACTTTGTGCGGAAAAATACAAATAAATTGCCTCTCATTAATGAGGAATGCATTATGTAATATGGAGTGCAAGTTTATCAATTTCTCACTTTTGTTGTGCTAAAATATTTTATTGGAGGTATGCTATCTCAGCTGGTGCCCGAATTGTACTCGTTAGTCGTACTTTGCTAGTCTGTGCAGTCTGCAGCTGGGTAGCTGTAATTGTCAATTATCTAATTCCAATGGCCCTGCTCATCTCCAAAATACCTTTCAATTTTACCCTGACTACAAGGCAGAAGAATAATATGAATGATAAACATCACGTAAAAAATAAATCAATCATGCGGTCATCGTGTCTGCTGTAATTAGATGTGGGAAAAGTTATGTACTACAGTACAGGGAAAGGATTAAGGAATGGGATATAGCTTTGGCATGTTTGTCACAAAATCTACCATCCGCAATAGTCAAGCAATTATCCATTCATCATTGCATTGTTCTTCAAGTATTCTTAATCTTCGCCATTGGCTTTGGTACACACCATTTGAGCTTTACATTCTCTCATCCAGTCTTTCACCATAGAAATCCATCCATCAATATAGATCCAATACATCCATCCAAAAAGGGCTGCCAACAAACCTTTCACCAACATCCATTTACCCACCCATGCGTACTTTCACCCATTTACCCATCCTGCTTTGCCTTTAATCCACCAGAGCATTCCTTTCACACACCCAGGCAGGCATCCTTTCACCCATATGCCCTTTCATCCAAGCTTCACCCGCCCATGCATCTTTATATCCCTTCCCTGTATGCATCATTTCACTCATATTATATACATTTTACCCATCCTTCCTCATTCAATCCTGTTTTCCCTTTCCCATCATCCCATCATTGTTAAAGTTAATTTATGAACCTTTGTCTGATGAATATTTATATTACTAATTGTCCAAAAGCAAGCAATGTGACTTTCCACTGCCCCTCCCTGCCGCTGCTAGGACTGGCCCTTCATTGACTGCTGTTGCATCCCTTTAGCTGGTCCTCTCACTGCCGGCCCCTGCGCTGGTGGTCTGTGCGGCTGGAAAAACATTACCCATTTAAGATGCCAGATACGCCTCCCCCTATTATTTGTTTTTAAGGAAAATACAACCCCAAAACATCACTACAGTTCGGTTACAATATCTTCTATCAAAATATCATGTTGGACATTATTTTGGTTGGCAATGTATGAAAAGCCAGGTAGTCAAACCAAACAAAAGCTTTATGTAATGGAAGCACAGAGCAATGATGAATCTGAGTTGTTGTAGCGGAATTAAGGGGTGCAATAATTTGTCAATGAGGGACATGTGGTCTTGGTTGGCAAATGCAATGGGGCAGTCCTCCTCCTACTTTCAGCAATGCAGCACTGTCATCAAATGCTGGTATACTATGATAATAATACATTCACAACATTGGGGAGTCCACCATGACCATAGTCACTCTCTCGTTTTACTGTTTAAGCAAGAAAAAGAAATCCTTCTCCAAATACATTGCTTGGGCATGCAATCTTCACAGCAGAGTAAGTGGCCTACACTGGGTTTTGTGAGTCCTAGGGCCCGATAAGGATCGGCCCCGCCAGGACCCCGGAATGAACGTCCGCCGCTTTTCCGCCGGGCGAAAAGGGTTCTATATGGTGGCGGTGTTTATCAGACACTGCCAGCCATATTAGAATGGGCATTTTACAATGCCTTGGAAAGGCATTCAGAGTCTTGGGGGCCCGTTGCAGGCCCCCAGGGACTCCAGGGGGGTGAGGGGTGCACATGGGGGCTACCTATGGTACCCCCCAGCAGTTCCATGCACAACATGGCAGGCACTGCGCGGTGCCCGCCATGTTGTGCATGGAAGTGCACAGCATACCTTTCTGGCATTGTGGCGGGCGGTGCTGAGTGCACAGCCCACCACAATGTCAAGAATGCTGGCACGGGACCCCCGCCCTTATGGCGGGCGGTCACTCTCCACAATGGGATGGCGGACGGACAAAGTCCGCCGGTAATCCTAATGGGCCCCTTAGAGTACAACCTGTTAAAAAGATATATAAGGGGAGAGGGAAAGCTAACTGGCAAAGCAGAAGAAAGGAAGCTAAAGACAGACAAGTAAGGACAGTTTGAAGTCAAGTGCATCAACTTGAAACATATAAAATTAGTGGATAGTATAATGCAGGGGTAAGGAGAATTTAGTAAACAGATAGAAAGAAGAGGAGTTAGAAAAATTAGGAGATAGGAACAGTAAAAAGGAAAATATTGCTAAATATGAAGCAGTAAAAGTTAGGGAAATAACAACAATATTAACAACAGGAGGAGTTACTGGGGCCTTTAGAGCCATCTGCAGCGAGGCACTCGTGGAGACTCTCTCTCCTGCCCCAGATGCTCATGTAGGAAATAAACAAAATAAAATGAAAAAAGATTAGTAGTACAATTAATAATCTCCCCAAAAATATTTTTCAAGGGAGAGGCAAATACAGTAAAATTCAACTTTTCTAAGTCAGATCTCCTATTAGTTTTGCTGACTTATTCCTAATTTCCTAAACCTAACCCTGTTCCAAACTTCCTAAACAGCATTTTGGAATTACTATAGGTCTCAACCCCCTTTGGCGGGTCAACTCAGTCTGCATTTTTCTCAATCCATTGATGCTTGCATAGTTGCATACAACACATCACTGAGAATTTGCCTAGGGTGGGACGGTAGGAGCTTCAAAAAGAAATGGACAAAGAAGTGAGAGAACGCTAAATCACTATTACTAATAGCTGCCACTATCTTAGTGACAGGAGAGAGGAGTCTCTGTATGGCTTCTTAAATTATCAGCCCAAGCGAGCGCCAAAAAGTATGATTAGGTAGCGCAGCCGAGTACCTGTCTAGATGATGAAGACATAATATTTGTAACGTAAACTTCACTTTCTTGAGCTTGCTATTTGGGGGTAAAATTATTAGCAAAGAACACAACAAATAAATAATGATTACTCATTGAGCCCCGTAACCTCCATGCCCAGCAGGTTGAGCAGGTCTTGGTCCCTATCCAAGATGTCGGCACTCCATTGTGTAAGCTGCTGTTGGGTGTGCTGCACCCCAGAGGTGCAGGGCATAGCCCGGAACACCCTCTCCCAGTGCTGCCAAAACTCCTGAAGGCTATATCCGCTGCCTGGTCTGCCGCCTGCTGCCAGGGTTAAGGGGAGGCGGCATTGCACACAAAAAATGAGCGCAGCCACCTCCACCTCAGCAAAATGGTATGGGCTGCACTCGTTCACGGCGCAAAAGACCGCAAAGTTGGTGGCTAGTGCTACCACTATGGGTGGTTTGGGGGGCTGATGCTGCCACTCTCCTGCCCTACTGTGGCGTGGGAGGAAGAGAAGAAAAAAACAGGAAAGAAAAAGAAAAAGGAAGGAAAAAAATAAGAATTAAGGAGAAAAATAAAAAAGTACAAAAGTCTTGCAAAAACATAATTTGTTGTAATAAATTTCAAATAGACACACTCACACAAAGACACATGGTAAGATAATAAATAAAAATGAGGGGAGGAAAGGTTTCAGAGGGGTAGGACTAAATAAATTAGAAGGGATTCAAAAACTAGACCCCAGCACCATAAAAAGAGCAAACACAAGATGGTCACGCCCATGCGAATTGTGTGAATTTCTGATGCCAGAACGCACTTTGTGTTATGTTAGATGTAAAACATCATACATCATGCAAACGGGCAATTACTGCATAGCACAACTGCGCGATTTCTGCCCAAACCTAGATATGTTAAAGAAACAAGAGCGACCCATACGTCCTTGTGAACTGGGTTAGCATTTTAGCAAAAAAACTAAATGTTCACAAGGAACTCATTTATCCAAGCAATACAATATATGCAAATTAAGCTACATTGCTCAGATTTAATCTCAATCAAAATATCCATTTCTGACCTTCCTAATTGGGTCACGGTACAATTTAACCCTATCCATGCTGATGACGGAACCGCTCCGTCATCAGCCGCGGTGGCGCTGTGCTGTTAACGGAGCGGTTCCGTCATGGCCCGGCCGCCGAGCCTGCGCGGCGCTGATTTTGCGTTCTATTAAGCGGATTATTCTGAAAATCTGTTCTCCTTACCGAAAGCGCCGGGACACTCTTTTTGAGTAACCGTTGCGCTATACAAAAGAATAAATAACATAACATAACATAACATAACATGACGGAACCGCTCCTCCCCCTTAGCGCTGCGGCGGAATAGCCGCCGCAGCGATGTGGTTAAGAGTATCTATACCAATACGTTTATGAGAATTCTAAAAAAGCCCAACACAACAATTAGTCAAGATACTGCTTACTTCAGCTGAAGTAAGTGAAATGTATTCTGCCGTTACAGTCTGTACCACAGATATATTTCCTCATACATGAAAAAGTTGGAAAGTTTTCATTAGTTGCACATTAGGAGTGATTTGTGAGCCCCGTGAGGTGACCATAACCTATCTTGGTGAGTACTACGTGAAAACAAGTGAAAAAGCCAGGAAACAGGTTATTGGTACATCAAAAGGACGAGTTATACACAATGGATAATAAATCATTCAGGCGCTCTCTTGATACAGGGTTTCTTCAGGACAGCATTTCTGGGGACTAATGTGGGGAAAATCAATTAAATTAGTGTGATGTAAATGGACCACTAACAGAATATAGAATGCCAAAATATCGACCTACCAAAATATCGTGGACAAAATATAGAATGCAAAAATATCAAATTCCTATTTACAAACAGGTGAGTACAAAAATATTGAATCAAAAATATTGTTGTAAAAAATATAGTCAAAATATAGATTTTTTTTAAATGTCTTAAAAGTAATTACAATTAATAAAATAATAAATATAATTAACTAAAACATACTCAAAAATATTTAATTAACATTAAAATTAATAAATAATTAATGTAAGTTAAAAAAAGAAACGTACAATTTTATTTTTTAATACATATATATATATTATCATAATATTAATAAAAAATATACAATATTTGTACCATAAGATAGCTGAAGGGTATAATTTAGTGAGTGCAACAGTAGGGAAAGCGTTGGATAGCCGGAGGGTAAAAATTACTATTACCACTCCAGTGAATGCAACAGTATGGAAAGCGTTGAATAGCATAGCGGTAAAGAAATACTATTCCCACTCCAGTGAGTGCAACAGTAGGGAAAGTATTGGATAGTTGAAGGGTAAAAATTACTATTCCCACTCCACAGAGTGCAACAGTAGGGAAAGCGTTGGATAGCGTAGGGGTAAAAATGACTATTCCCACTCCAGTGAGTTTAACAGTAGGGAAAGTATTGATTTAATATATTCATAAAAATAAATGAACTATCAATACCAATAAAAATTAAATTACAATTAATTACCAATATAATATTAAGTAATCATTAATCAATTAGAAATGCAAATAAATATTAGTTATTAAAAAGGAATTACCTATTCATAATTAACAACTAATTCATTTTCAAAAGCAAAAACTAATAATAATACAAATTATTACCAATGAATAATTAATTAACAGTACATTAATTATCAATACACAAAAAGTATTTTTAACATGCAATTAATTACAATTACATTACTTCCCACCCTATTTCCCTATAAACCCACAACCCGCTACAGAAAATAAATTAATACAATTATCATAATTATCAATTAATCAATTAATACAAATTAATTACCAATTAATATAGCCTTATAGCCCGCCGTAGAGGGCTATACCGGCTATTAAAGGCCCTCTCCAGCGTTAAAGGCCCGAGCCGAAGGCGAGGGCCTTTAACAAGGGAGAGGGACTTTAATAGCGGTATAGCCCATCTACGAAGGGCTATAAGGCTATTAGAACATTCTGTCACTAGAGGACAGAATGTTCTAACAAAAAAAAACAAAGCCTTTTGAGAGCGTGAGGGGATTGGAATCCCCTCCGGCTCCCTGAAGCCTTTGTTCACAGCCAGATCTGTGAACAAAGAAACATTGGAATGTTGGAGCTCCAGGCTTATACCAGCCATTATAAGCCCGGAGCACTCCATTGTTTTCAATGGAGCTCCCAACATTCCAATGTTCTAATAAAAATTAATTACCAATTAAAAATGAATTAAGAATAAATTCAAAATGAATACCAATAAATAAATAAAAATATTTAATCAATTACAATTAAATTACTTCCCACCCTATTCCCCTATAAACCCACAACCCCCTACAGAACTAAAAAGCAAATTTAAATTAAAAATAATTAATAATTGCTAAAAATTAATATTTAATGGGATTGAGGAGAACATGGCGGCAGACGGCTGAGCTGCCGTGGTGCTCCGTGACGCGAACCTTGGCTTGCCCTGCTCGGTGACCCAGCCTGATTAACCTGACCTGCCTCCTAGCTGGAAATGCTCGTCGAGTTGTTTTTTTTTGTTCATTGAGACAATTCCACCTTTCTAGTACCGCTACCGCTTTGTCGGAGGAATGTAAACTAGCCGACTTTTTTTTTTTTACCGGGCTGTTTACCTCTGACGGGAGTCCTTTCACGGTGTCAATGCCCTGTAACGGTCGCGTATTTGCAGCGGTCTCCCAGGACCCAGTGCTGGAGGTCGGGAGCTGAGGCTCAGTGAGTCCCTCTGAGCCAGTGTCGGTGCAGGATCAACGCGTTGTTGCGGTAGAGACCCTTGAAGCTGCTAGAATCGGCGGAAAAGAGGAAGAAACACCGCTTGCAGTTTTGAAGAGCGTGACACCGCAACGGTGGTTCGTAGCAGCCCTGGAGCTGAGGAGGGGGAGGAGAGCCTGAAACCTGGTGAGAGTTTCGTGTGGGATTTCAGCCAAAGCTGGTGAGTTTTCTCCGTCAATACCTTCTGTGAGTCTGGCCTCTGAGGCTTCCGAGGCAGAGGAGGGTTGTTTCAACAGCAGCAGCAGGTGTGGTTCCCAAAAGGTGAGCAGTACTGATCTGAGCTCCTCCACACTGATCGAGACCAGATCTAAAGGGCAAAGTTGTAAGAGGGGTGGGAAACTGTCGGCAACTCCCTTGGTGCCAGCCAGAGCTGAAGGAAAAGGGTTCCTCATATTTAACAGCGGAGGTGAAGAGTAAGGAGACATGCTCAACTAAAACTAAACCCAAGGCTAAAATCAAGGCAAAATCTAAAAGCGTTTATTCTGCAGAACAAGGTTCTAGAATTACTCCATCTCTGCGTGCATATTTTAAGGCTTTGCCGCAAGTGTTACGCCTTTCTAAGAACCAGGACATGGCAGCCCTGGCTGATGGTGTAAAGGCTGACCCTCCGCTTGTAATGGAACAGGATATTGCCTTTAACCTTACGACAACAGTGAGCTCATGCTCAGCTCGGTCTACAGATTTAGATATGGCCGTAACCCCCCTCATGTCCTCGGTGCAAGAAGGTGCAGTATCCACAATGTCTATAGCCCCTGTAACGCCTCAAACTCAGCACCCAGTTGACACTCTTGACTCTCTAGGTAAATTACCTGCAGTGAACACTATATCCTTAGCCTTGAATTTGGTCGAGGAAGGGGTGAATATAAATATGAAGAAAGTCGGAGGCCCAAGTGGTGGTACATGTCAGGTCTTACAACAGCAAACTATGCTGGAGTCGGCCGTCACGATTTTGATGGACCTATACAGGGGTCGGTAAATAAAATGGGAGCAAGAGGCAAATGCCCCATACCAGACAACGTCGGTACTGAGATCTCATTGCAGTCTCCTATACAATCCGTCTGTACTAATTTAACTCAAACAGACACTATAACTGGTATAACTGGTATAACAGCAGAGTCATTGATGGCAATGTTTTCCACACTCACCCAAGATTTAAAGAGGGGTTTCGAGGAGTCCTCGGCTAACCAAGCAGAGATGAGGAGTTATTATGAGTCCCTTGATACCAAACTAGAGGGCCTTGCATCGAGAACAGGCGTATTAGAAGAGAATATGAGAGCATTGTCAATGCATGTTGATAAAGCAGAGGAGGATATAGTGAAGTTGCAGAGAGAGGACCAGACCCTTCAAGACAGGATGGAGGTGTTGGAGAATAACGCCAGACGCAGTAATATACGGGTTCTTAATGTGCCTGAAGGATCTGAGGGCTCAGAAATTAAACAGTTTATGGTTCAGCTCTTGAAGGATTCACTAAGCCTAGGATGTTCAGTTGAGGAGCTTACTACCGATATCCAACGGGTGCACAGAGAAGCATTTAAACATAACCCACAAAGAACTAAACCTTGTAAGATTCTGATCAACTTCCATACATATGCCCTTAAGGAGCAGATTCTCAACCAGGCTCTTAAACAGAAATATCTATCAGGGAAGGGATTCTCTTTTCAAATAAGATCAGACCTGGCCCGGGTCACACTTGAAAGACAGTGGGAACTGGGTAGGCGCTTAGATGCTTTCAGGAGGGTGGGCGCCACAGCGAAGATAACCTTCCCCGCAGCATTAAAAGTTATGCATAATAACAAAATGTATAATATCAGGACAGTAATTGCAGCGGATGAGCTTTTGTTGGAGCTGGGTAATAAGAGTTCTGCTATATAGGGGAGAGCGGGTCTTAAAGACCCTGAGTTATCCGATTTGTGGGTTTCCCCTTTTTTCTTTCTTTTTTTTTTTTTGAAGGAAACTCTTAAAGACTAGATATCTGATATTGGGAAAGCGAAGGAATATAAGGAGGAAAGAAATAAGGGAAAAAAAAAAGCTGGTAATAGCTACACATATAAAGCACATATAATGCACATAATGGGAAAAATATATATATATTAGCGATGTTATTTGGTTATTTTTTCCACCATTGCCTCTGCCCTTTTATATTGTTTCTCTAGCACATAAGATAGTCCTTTACACAAGGGGTTGGGTTCTAGCTCAGGTTGGGACCGGGTGGGTGAGTTGGGGTTCGTAGGGGGGGTGCCATCTACTGGATTTGATCCGGTTAGATACATCTGGGGTTCTCCACGGGAGGGGGGGTTGGAGGGGGCAGGGAGGTAGGGAGGAGGGGGGGTAAAAATTAAAAAAATTCTCATTTGTCACCTTAATATATTGCCTTATGGAGTTCAGGAGATAATGTATAGTTTGGAGAGGAGTTTGTTCTGGTTAGAGCCCTGTTTTAAATGGTATAGCGATACACCCATGCATTTCTATATGGCTAGAGATCGGCTGATCTTTCTCCCTCTACTTTTTCGTTGGGGATGGCTAATCTAAAGATATGTTCTTGGAACATTAATGGCCTGCGGACTAAACCCAGAGCTAGAAAACTGTTTCAATACCTCCGCGACATGGATGTGCAGGTTATCCTGCTCCAGGAAACCCATCTGACCCAAGCTGAGTTAGATGTTTGTTTGAAGAAAAACAGGTGGATTGACTTTGCGGTCTCCACCTCCCAAAATACAAACATAAGGGGAGTATCTTTGATGTTTAAAAAACAACTAAAGGCAAGATTGTTAAACTCCATGGTAGACCCAGGGGGTAGATGGGCCATCGCACTATTAAATATCTCGGGGGCCCAATTTACCTTGGTGGGGTATTATGGCCTGAATCAAGATGACCCCTCAGTATTAGAGACCATTTTTTCTCACCTCTTATCCTTTCCTGAGCCAGTAATATTTGCCGGCGATTTTAATATAGTACTTGATCCAATTTTGGACAAGTCTCCAAACAACCGGTCCCGTATCCCTTCAAAGTCTAGGTCTTTTTTGCTTAGTTCTATGAAGCAGTATGGGTACGTGGATGTTTGGAGGGAAAGATCTGGGACTCAGCAAGGGGTCTCTTTTAGAAATTATAAATATCATCATCAATCTCGGATTGATTTTGTATTGGTCAGCAAGAGTTTAGTGTCCGCTGTCAAAGATATACAATATTTACCTATACATCTATCCGATCATTCAGCCGTGGTATTGGATTTATCAATAACCCTTAATGCCTCACGTAAAAGATGGACATTTGATCGTTCCCTGCTCTCCCACCCTGATGACATCTTATTTTTTAAAACGGAGGTCCGGCATTTTCTTAATGAGAATGTTGGGTCAGTTGACAATGGTATCGTCTGGGACGCCCTAAAGGCGTTTTTACGAGGCCTCATCACCGCTAAGGTGTCCTATAGAAGGAGGGAGTATAGGGAGGCTGTTGCATCGCTTGAAGCAAATATAGCCAATGCCCAATATGATATCGTTATCAACGGGGCTTCCTCGGTAACCCTTTTATCAAAGTTACAAAGTAATCTTCTCTCCCTAAAAGGGCAATTATCCTCAATCTTGAACCAGCGTGTTCAAGAAAGATGGGATGCTAGTAAGATCGCCCATTTTGAGTATGGTGAGGGTGCAGGGAAACTATTAGCCTGGAAATCCAAAACCGATCAAATTCGTAACAACATAGATCTGATCACGGTTAATAACATCTCAAAAACATCGGATACGGATATAAGACAGGCTTTTAGAGAATTCTTTCAGGAAATCTATTATGAGGATAAAATAACTGAACCCGGCCAAATTAGGAAATCGTTAAATCAAACAGCTTTGCCGACTTTATCGAGCGAACAAAGTGATCATATGGATAACATAATTACAGAGGGAGAAGTTGTAAAGGCTATTCAATGTGCAAAGAAAGGGAAAGCTGCAGGACCGGATGGTCTACCAGCAGAAATCTATAGAGCATTGGTGCAAGAACTAGCCCCCTTTTTGACAACTTTGTTTAACCAAATCCTACAAGACGGCATGTGTCCTCCATCATCTTGGGATATTGCCTCTATAACCTTAATACTAAAACCTGGGAAAGCACCTTCCGCATGTGGGTCGTATAGACCCATATCAATTCTGAATGTGGATTATAAGATTTCTACCACAATACTTGCTAATAGATTGGCAATGGTGGCACCTGAAATCCTTCATTCAGATCAGAAAGGGTTTGTGAAGGGACGGCAATTATACGAACTAACGTATGATTTAATAGGGGCAATAGATATGGCCTCTTTGGAGTCCCTCCCTTAGCAATCCTCACGCTTGACGCAACCAAGGCCTTCGACAGAGTAAACTGGGCTTACCTGTCGGAGGTCTTGGCGAAATTCAACGTGGGTGTAAAGATGCGGAGAGTAATTAGCCTCCTATACCAGAATCCGAGTGCATGCATCTTGGTAAATGGTATACTATCTGAGCCTTTGAACATCTCAAGAGGTACTAGGCAGGGCTGCCCTCTCTCCCCACTCCTGTTCGACTTATACATTGAACTATTTGCACAGAGTCTAAGGGAGAGTTTTAACATCAGACCGTTCATGTATAAAGGGTGGGAGAGAAAGGTGGCCCTATACGCCGATGATATTCTAGTATACACCTCAGAGGTATATACCGCGCTACCAGCAGTTTTAAGGCTGGCCTCGGAGTTTGGAGAAATATCTGGATATCAGATTAATCCCGATAAAACAGAGATGTTGATTTGGAACGAAGATCAGATTCCAGCAGATATCACGATACGCCCAGGGAATAAGTTGAGATACTTGGGTATTAACATCATCAAGGATATTAACCAGATAGCTAAGATAAACTTTGTTGCTGTCGCTAAAGAATGTCGTAAATTGTTAACTTCATGGGCACAACTTCCTTTATCATTTTTAGGTAGGGTTAATTTGATTAAAATGTCTATCTTACCTAAGGTTTCTTTTCTTTTTAACACTATTGCATTATATTTTGATCCCGTATTAATAAATAAATTACAATCAGATATTAACTCCTTCATCTGGAGTAACCGATTCTCGAGGATTTCATGGAAAAAGCTTAGGAGGCGTAGAGAAAAAGGTGGAATCGCGGCCCCAGATTTTCAACTGTATGCATGGGCATTTCAATTATCACATGCCAGAATACTTCTTAAAAATCCATCGGGTATGGGGTCGAATCTTTGTATTCCACTCTTCTCACAGGTGAAGGGGTTAGTCACTCAGGGTTTTTGTTTAAATTTGGAGATCCTAAGTTCTTTAAAAAAATTAAGTTGAAGATTCTGCAAGGATTTGCCAAGTTATAGGGACAGATAACAAAATCTATTAAGGCAGGGTACTACAATAGTAGGACTCCACTGTGGGATCTCCCAGAGACCCCCACCTGGTTGAGAGACCCCCACCTGCCTATCGACACCAATTAAGGAAGCTGGATTGACTGTTTGGGGGGATTTGTTTATAGAAGGAGAGCTACTTCCGTGGGAGTATCTCAGAAACACCATTGGTATAAATTTTGCCAGGTTTAAATACTTACAAATAGACAGCTGGTCCCAAGCGTACAAGTCCCGCACAACGCGTGGAAATAAATTTCCTATAGGAGGTCACAGTCATTTAATAGCATCCTTGGTTGACAAACCTCCCGCTAAAAAGGAAATTTCAATTTGGTATAATTTGATTATGGAGGAAAGAGACGGAGATTTCTCACTACCAGAGGACCTTTGGTCATCAACTATAATGGGACGGAATCTACAAACCCTCTGGGGCCTATCTTGTGGAATGTTGTGGGACGTAGTGAAACCATCTTGGCTCCGTAGGAATCACATCTTTACTATTCATAGGGCCTACTACTCCCCATTAAGGCTTTCGAAATTTACACAGGGGAACCAGGTAGCATGTCCTAAATGTGGTGAGGTAGCTGCTTCGAACTGTCATATGTTTTTTGAGTGTCCCGCTCTGTCAACTTTTTGGGAGGGCATAAAAATAACTTTGTCTCTATCTTTGAACTCGAGCATAGTCCTCGATCTCCCTCTGATTATCTTTGGCATTATGGAAAATCTTCAAAGCTCAGAGAAGAAGCTAGTTTTCTATTCTATCTTGCTTGCTAGGAGGGAGATATGCAGAAGATGGAAAGACCCTTTGCCCCCTACAACAGAAGACTGGTATTCCTCGACTCTATCTGTTTCCAGATTAGACCTGGGTAGGTCTAGTAACTCAAAGAAAAAAGCGTTTTGGCATCTACTAAACTGGGCAAATTGATTTCCCGGGGTTTTTTTTTTTCCCCCCTGGTCCAATGATTAAGCCACATGGATACATCCCAGGGCCTGGTACTATTGTGGAATCTTCCTCTCTTATTTTTAATGACTGGTTTCCGTCTGGTGAAATGGAGTTGGTCGAGAATGAGGAGCTGAGGGTTGAGTTTGGCTAGTCGATTTTGAACCCTACCAGCTAAGATATAGGCTGAGACAGTATCCCGCTCGTACAACACTGAACTTCATCATCGAAACAGATCATAGTGGCAAATGAGGACAAAAAATAAATAAATAAATAAATAAATAAATAAAATTAATATTTAATTTAATATAATTAAATTTCTTCCCACCCTATTCCCATATAAACCCACAACCCCCTACAGAATTAAATTACGCTAACATTAAATAACATACAATTCCTTACTTAAAAAATGTAAACATACATTACAAAAATAATATACACTTTTCACATATATGCTAACATACAAAACACTTTAAAAAATTTGATATTATTGAAACTTCAATATATTTTAATTCCTATATTATATACTTCGATATTTTGACTTCTATATCTTGACAATCGATATTACTTACCTTCAATTGGATATTTTTAACCACTATATTGTGTCCATTCGATATTATGTCCATTCTATATTTTCCGATATTATGTCTAGTTACTGATGGGAATACAGCATATTAGTGAAAAGGGCTAGGTTCAATGTGTGTACTGTGGCTTACCAGTACAGCACAGGGCATCTAAATCTTGTTGTATCCAGGAAGTATGGAGAAATGCCGGGGAACGGTGGGGAATAAGAAAACACAGGAATGGCAGAATGACGGTACCTATAATCAAGGAATGCCATGTTTTAATTTGTATAGTCACACTAGTATTGTGCACCCTGAAGGTGAGATGATGGAGGCAAACTCACAATTTATTTAGTTCCACCCACATAGATGACAGGGATAATCAAGGGTTAACAGTAGAAACCCGATGCTATTCATTCAATGTGATGCTATTACTCAATGCAGCACCGGGACAAACTGTAATAAATAAATAAACAGCCCAAGAAAATCTGAAGTCTCCTCTTCTCTCCAAAAAACAACAGTATCCCCATTCAATCCTGGATCTCTGACCTTAATGCCCTCAACTGTTCTCTCTACTTATCCAATTCAGTGAAATAACTTGGTATCACCATTGGAAATAACCTAACTCTCAACGACCACACAAAAAACTCAGCTAAAGGAGCTCTCTTCACCATCTGTCATCTCAAAAAAATCAAACCAATGTATTCCCTCTGAAGACTTCAAATGGATTGGCAGTCACTAGTACTCACGAACATTGCCTATGGTAACGCTACCCTCACAGGAACCCCACAAGTACCCCTAGCCCCTCTCAGATCTGCGCTCCACTTAGCAGCCAGGCTAATCACCGACTATAAACATTTTGACTTCCCTGAAGGCCTTGAGGTGGCTACCCTGTGAAGGTAGATCCTCCTACAAGACAGCATGCATTACACATAAATCTCTCCACCAAAATTCCCCAGCATACCTCACAAACAAACTCAAAATAGCGGGCTGCTCCAGACCGATGAAAAGCACCAATGCTCTCCTCCTTGTCCCCCCTTTGTTTAAAAAGAATACCACACAATCACACTCCTCATAAGAAATGACCCGAACATCTGGAATGCACTCCCAAAGACCTGCGATGTAACACCTCCTACCTCAGCTTTAAAAAAGACCTTAAACATCACTTCTCATCAAGTATTGGGTCCATATTACCTGTCTCTGATCCTACACTCTACTTCCCCGTCATTATTCTCCTTTTTCTCATTACTATCTTCTCACCTCTCCCACCCCGCTTTTTTTTCTCCCTGTTTCCCTCTCTTCTTACCCCCACTTTCCCCTCTCTTTCATCTACTACCCTCACCTCTCTCCTCAGAAAATCTGACTACATTACCTCCTCATCACCAATTTTGATTCTTACCCTCCTATTCTTATCTAATCATGCCTCCCCTAGTCCACCCCAAAATCGTTTTTCTCCCACCATCACTCTTTACCGAAATTGACCTGCGCTTCTTGTAACTCTATAAAATAGCCCCTGTAGCACCTTTTCATGTATATTGCTCTTTGCTCATTTTTGCTAAGTCATTTTGTTTTAATTTCACCTGTCTGAATTCTCTGCTATTGAACAACTGTTTCTTTGTTCCTGTAATTTTTTAATCACATGTAAAGCGCTCTGATACTCCCGGGGCTAACCAGCGCTATATAAAACCTTCCAAATATAGACTAGCCAGTAGCAGTCTGAGGCAAGTTGTAAGGGCAAGTGATCTGCATCGCTGATTACTAACTGTTAGTTCCTCAGTGCATACCTGAATGAGTGTAACAGTCAATAGTTGGCTGTCTTTCCATATTCTTGACAGTATATTGGTATATGAGTGCCTCTGTTCCTGACTCTATGCCTTCGTAAATGTGTATGGAAGGGGCTGCATAGATTGGTTGCTGGGTGTGTTAGGGAGCATTGGCGTATGCTACTCTGTCCAGTAGCAGGCCTCAGACATTTTAAAAAGGAGAAGTGGTGTGCAAGGCTCACATGTTAGAGCCAATTCCTCAGCACATATCTGATTGAGCATATCAGTCTCTACTTGGTTGTGTATTTTCATATTCAAGGCAGTATGTTGGTATATGAGTGGCTCCCTTACTTAGTCTGTGGCTCTCTATGTATGTAAGGAGCTGGCTGTGTCAGAGAGTATTGGGGTATATTCATCTGTGCAACTACCTCCATTATACCTAGTTACATAAGAGCTATGTGTGTCTCAGAGTAAATGTTGAAGTAGTCTGTAAAAGTCTGACTGGCTGTGAACGTGCCTGTTCTTTTTCCAGATAAGTATAACAGTTGCAGTATATTAGACTATGTAAAACTGGAGATAAAAGCAAAAGCCTGTAACTTGACATGTGAGACACTGAAAGTTGAAAGTATATCTATTATGCTTTAAGCATACACATCACTACCTATGGCCTAGGTACCTTAGGGGGGACTTATATGTTGTAGAATAGGGCATTATTGACTTTTAGACTACTCCACTCTACTCCACCCTATGCCACTCCTCTCTACTCCTCTCTATACCGTTCTAGTCCATTCTACAAAACGTTATTCCACTCTACTCTACTCCACTCTATGACTATATACTCAACTGCACCACTGTGTTCTGTGCACCGCCCGCCACAATGCTTAAAAAGCACTTTTACATTTGCATAATCAAAGCAGCAGGCACCGCGATAATGCAAATGCAGGGGGGTACCACAGGTACCCCCCCCCGTGTGCACCCCCCTACTCTCCTTCACTCTGGGGGCCCGCAGGGGGCCCCCAGAGTGAAGTCCGCCTGCCTACCACAGAAAGGCATTGAAAAATGGCCATGATAATATGGCTGGCAGAGTCTGATATACACCGCCACCATATTATTCCTTTTCCGCCCCAGCAACAAGGTGACCGGGGCAGAAAAGCGGCGGACGGTCTTTCCGTCCGCCGAGGTCCCCCCGGCTATACTAATATGGCGGGGGGAAAACAAGAGTGGATGGCGGGCGGATTGCCCTCGCCAGGCTGACGGTGGCCACCGCCAGCCCCTGGCGGGGGCAATCCGCCCGCCATCATAATGGGCCCCTATATCTTTATAGAACTATGAAAAATTCTTCAAAGGTTCAACAGTACCCTTATCTCCACACCACAGATTACCTGAACAGGTCCTTTCCACAATATCAAGTACAAAAGAATCTAAAGTATATATCAGTAACTCCACCATGGGAAAGAACCAAACAGCACACACCAAAGAGTTGACATACTACCAACGCTGCAACAGATATGTCAGCTTGTGCTGGCTACTTTCTTTGCCCTGCTTCTAGAAACTAGTGGCCGACACATGCTGCCTTTTATGTCTTAATTTATTGGTGCTACAAAGCTGGAAACAGGAAAGGCATGTACCCACCTCTGAATCAATGGTGGGATGTAGCTATTGTGCTGACCAACCAGGTGAGGTTTTGCTTTGTAATTTAGATAACTGGGTAGAGGTGCTCGCACTACCTGATGCAGATGAACTGTTCTTTTGCCCTGATTTATTTATTTATTTATTTATTACAGGATTTGTAATGTGCATGGCTGCCTCAGCGACGAGGTGTCCCAGCGCAACCAGAAACCTAACCGGAGCAAGAGAGCGAAGCAAGCGAGGGATATCACAGAGTGGGAAACAGCCAAGTCTTCAAGGACTTGCGAAATGTCAGTAGATTGGGGATGGTTCGAATACATACGGGAAGAGAGTTACACAGTTTGGCGGCCATGAGGCCAAACGACCGGCCCCCAGCCCTTGCTTTCCTAACACGGGGAACACAGACCAAACCTTGATTAGTCGATCGTAAGACTCTACTAGGCAGGTATGGCTTCAATAGGCCCGGTAGCCCCTCTGGGGCTTGGAGTCTCAGGATTTTGTGCGCAATACAATGCACCTTGAACTGGATGCGTGCTTCAATTGGCAACCAGTGCAGCTTCACAAGAACTTGGGCCACAGAGTGCGATTTAGGAAGAGCCACTAACATACGTGTGGCTGCGTTCTGGACCCTCTGCAAGCGTTTGATGCTAGCTTTGTTAGCACCAAGATATAAGCCATTGCCATAATCAAGCCTCGCCAAGATGGAAGCCTGCAAGATGGTCTGACGTACTCTGGGAGGGAATAAACCAAGCAGGGGTCTCAATCCTCTCAGAAGCCCAAAGCAGACTGTGGCTACAGATTTTGTCTGCTTATCAAATGTTAGACAGGTAGCGAACCAGACGCCCAGGTTCTTCACCGTCTCCTTCGGCACCGGTGCGGGCTTCAAATGATCGGGCCACCATTGCTCTGACCAGAGTCCCTGGTCCTTCCCATACAACAAGATCTGGGACTTGCTGGCATTTAATTGAAAGTAATTGGCCTTCATCTAGGCCGAGATAGCTGTTAAATCCTCCTTGAAGTTTTCCAGATTGGTCCTGCTTTTTTTGGAGAAGGCAATCACCAACTGGGTGTCATGGGCGTACGACACCAGGGACAGCCCCCCATCTCTGGCCACCTTTGCCAAAGGTCCCACATACAGATTGAACAGAAGGGGGCTCAAGATGGAGCCTTGAGGAACCCCCCAACCCAAAGCTTGTTCATGAGAGTGGAACGGCGGAACGGACACTTGGAACGACCGCTCAGCCAGAAAGGACAGAAACCATTCCAAGGCAGCATCCCTAATACCAATCGTCCAAAGACGATGAAGAAGAATCTTATGGGACACTGTATCAAATGCGGCACTTAGATCCAATAGGATCAAGGCAGCTGAGTCATCTGCATCCAACCTACTATGTATGGATTCCGTGACCGCCAACAGAGCGGATTCCGTACTTTGGCGGGGGTGGAACCCATGTTGAGATGGGTCGAAGATGTTATGCTCATCAATATAGTTGGATAAGACGGCATTTACGTGGGCTTCTACCACTTTCGCCATGAAAGGGAGCTGTGATATTGGGCGATAGCTGCCTGGGTCCTCTGGGTCTAGGGATGGCTTCTTCAACAGTGGAATGATCTTAGCGTGCTTCCACGCCCTGGGAACGGAGGCTGACTTCAGCGAGAGGTTGGTCAGTTCCAAGGCCACCGGGGAAATGGGAGGTATAATCTGGCGGAAATGACTCGCTGCCATCGGGTCAGCTGGCGAACCAGATTTGATCTTGACACTTAAAATCTGAAATTCTTCAGGCGACAGCAAAGGCAGGATCACCATACTATTATTCGACGCATTAGCTAGCCCTGCTAACCCAATGTTTTCCGTGTGGGTATTCCCTGAGGAGAGGTTTTGATAGATATGATCCACTTTTCCCATAAAGTGGAGTGCCAAGGCCTCACACTGCTGATTAGAAATTACCGGGGAAGCCCAGGCCTGACCAGCAGTCTTCATGTTTTAAGCAGTTTAAAGATGGTTTTAGTGGGGTTAGAACTTGTCAGGATTTGGTCAGCTACAAATTCTGCCCATGTTTTACGGATAAGCTTATGGTAATCCTTTACTGCCTTACGGTATACAACTTTAGCCGATAGTTCATAGGAGCGACGCCAGGCGCGTTCCAACTGCTTACACCCCTTTTTTGCCTGCGTTAAAAGATCAGAGAACCAAGGATTTGAAAGTCCACAGCCCTTCCCTCCCCGCTTGGCCGGGATGAAGCTATCCAGACCGGCTATCAGCCAGTCCTGAAAGCACGCATGTGCTTCCTCGATGTCTGAAGGAAGCTGAGATCTAAATTCCGCTAATAGCTTAGCTAGGTCCTCCTGCTCAAGCTTATGCCATGGCCGTTTTACCACAGCAGCCGATGCGGAGCACATGTAATGTAATGTAATGTATGTATACTTGTAAAGCGCACTGTTACCTCTTTACGTGGCGTCCTGGTGCTGTATACCTCTTGGGAACCCGTCCTGGCTTTCCCTGTGAGAGGGCACCCCCTAGGTGAAGCAAGGCATCCCCGGCGCTGCGAGGGCCGTTGTGGAGATTGAGCAAGCTATTGCCCAGAGTTGCAGAGTGGGACCCATGGTTAGCGTAGGCACCTAGGCGAGAATTATCGAGTCCGCGGACATTGACCCAAGACCCTGCCGCGTCGGGAATTGAACCCTGGTCCCGGGCCGACCTCTGCTTCAGGGTCTGCCGCTTCTAACCATTGAGCCACACTTCTCCACTGTTTTGCTTACATCAGCTCTACTCTGCCACATTAGAGAAAATGGAATGACTGAATGGTCAGTCCACGTTAGCGGGACCGGGGGGAGAATATTTAGGCAGGCAAGATTGGAAAAAGTGGGGTCAAGCAAGTGCCCAGCCACATGTGTGCTCTCCAAGACTAATTGAGACAGCTGAAAGGATTCTAAATCAGCTAAGAAATGAGAGATCTTTACCTTGTCCTTTAGTTCGAGGTGCAGATTGAGATCCCCTAGAATGGTAAAATTGGCCGCTTTACTAGCCATACGTCCAATTCTATTTGTTAGATCCTCGCAAAAATTCCCTGAAGGACCAGGGGGTCTATAAATTAAAAGGCCAGACATAGTCAAGTTACAGCTCAACTTTAATTTAAAGAGAGCGCTCTCGCAACCCATGATGTCTTCCTTTACTAAATTAACCGTGACTGTTGCCTTAGCAATTACCGCGATGCCCCCACCTCTGCCCCCCTCTCTATTTACACGATATATCATGTAACCGTCAGGAAGGCAAGCCCTGGATCCGCCACAGTGTACTGGGTTAGCCAGGTTTCTGTAAGAAACAGGGCATCCGGGGCCTCTGCCATTAAAAGATCAAACACATCTGCATGATGGCTCACCAAAGAGCGGTAATTTAGACTAAGGAAATTGAATGTGGTGCAATTAGATGGACAGATATCATGCTTCTCCGAGTTAACTCTGAAGGTACAATGATTACACAAAAAAAAAGGCTCTTGAAAGGCCCACGGTGATGATAAGCATCTAGTGGCCAGACCCAGAAGTTCGTCGCGGATGTACCTAAAAGGCTCGCCCTTTGGAGATGCAGGGGTCCTGCATCTGGCGCAGTCTTGGCGCGGACGGGTGCAGACGGGCGCAGACGCGCTTGCCTTAGGTGCGCCCGCTGCGTGCATCCGCTGCGCGTGCGCCTTAGTGTGGACATTTATAGGAACCCCGGGGTGTCAGCCAGGTGATTCACTAGCCAGCAGCCAGCGACCTCGCTTGATCCTCCTCACCCAAGATGGCGCCCAAAGTCCCTTCCTTGCCCCGAGCAGTGGCTCCAAGTGATGTGTAGAGTGCAGCTACTGCGAGAAGCCAGCGCGGTGAAAGAGGTAGTTAAAATTCAATTCCCCAAAGTAAGAAACAAATTAGAACAATTTGTATAAAATTTACGAACAGAAAATTCGAGTTTGTTTTAAAAACGCTGTCTATGCTCCCAGCTCACGCCTCAGGAGTCTGGTGACTGCGCGTGCGCCTTAGTGTGAACGTTTATAGGAGCCCCGGGGTGTCATCCAGGTGATTCACTAGCCACTAGCCAGCGACCTTGCTTGATCCTCCTCACCCAAGATGGCGCCCAAAGTCTCTTCCTTGCCCCGAGCAGTGGCTCCAAGTGATGTGAAGAGTGCAGCTACTGCGAGAAGCCAGGGCGATAAAAGAGGTAGTTAAAATTCAGTTCCCCAAAGTAAGAAACAAATCAGAACAATTTGCATAAAATTTACGAACAGAAAATTCGAGTTTGTTTTAAAAACGCTGTCTATGCTCCCGGCTCACGCCTCAGGAGTCAGGTGGCTGCGCGTGCGCCTTAGTGTGGACTTTTATAGGAGCCCCGGGGTGTCAGCCAGGTGATTCACTAGCCACTAGCCAGCGACCTCGCTGGATCCTCCTCACCCAAGATGGCACCCAAAGTCCCTTCCTTGCCCCGAGCAGTGTATCCAAGTGATGTGAAGAGTGCAGCTACTGCGAGAAGCCAGCGTGGTAAAAGAGGTAGTTAAAATTAAATTTCCCAAAGTAAGAAACAAATCGAGACAATTTGCATAAAATTTATGAACAGAAAATGATATATTTCATATCTACAGAATAGTTTTCTATAATATCCAGTTTTGATCATGCACTACATAATCATGAATGGGGAAAACGTGCCATACTGAGGCGAGGTACTGCACTGCCTCCCCCCACAAAGATGTGGATAAGGCCTGCACCATTGTTTTGATGTAAAAATAATACATATTTAGGGCATTATTCACAAAGCTAAACTTACATGTGTGTATTTACTTATGTGTAAATGTACTCTAACACTTCAGAGTAACTTTACCACTTTTGTATATTCACCATTTCCTTTTTATATTTTTAAAACAAAGGCTTATAATCCGGATAAAAAATACATAGTGATAGAGTCCTATCGTTAGTGGTTTATAACAAAACATGAAATGACCAATTCTAACACAACAATCTACTTCTGCATATTTGATTTACATACCGAAATACTGAACAAGGTTATCATTATTGTGCAGCTTAAAGTCGTAAAAATCATAAAATTCAAATGTTGATGTTACTACCGGGCTTATATATCACTATGCGTCTATTCATTCCTTAATATCTTTTGAGAATTTTAAACTTGCGCTGACACATTTGGCATATACTTCATCTTGTCTCGAACTCTATTCATTTTAGCTATGCAATCTACAAAAGATGGAATTAATGGGGTATATAGCATCCGTTTTTGGAATCTGCATTGGATGATATACCAGCAAGAGGGTCATCATATTTTGAGAAATCAAGATACTGAAATATAAAGTTGCAAATGTTATTTAATTGTGAACAATGGTATGTGACATGAAACCATTTGGGATCACAGCTGGGATTCCCGTTCCAGTTTCACCTCACAGGTGTGTCGGTATGAGAAGGAGATAAGGAGGATTTGACATGGGTCGGACTTTACGTGCACTTTTATACGAGCGCTCGCATTTTACCTTTGGCACCTTGAAATTAACCTTCTGTACACTTGAACATTTGCGATTTCGCTGTCCGCACTGTTGGCACTGGACTCAAATGATGGGGCGCTTTCTTTGAACACAATGACACTCATCTGCTATTAGCTATCCATTGCACATTTATTTGCAGAATTTATGTGGAGAAGTGTGGCTCAGGGGTTAGAGGCGGCAGACCCGGAAGCTGAGATCGGTCCTGGACCAGGGTTCAATTCCCTGCCTCGGCGGGTCTTGGGCTAAAAATTCCACGGACTTGATCCGGTGCCTCCTTGACTCACGGGTTCACACTCTGCGACTCTGGGCAATAGCTTGCTTAATCTCCACAACGGCCCCTCGTGGCGGGATGCCTGACTTTCACCTTGTGGATATCCTGCTGGGGCTATCACACAGGGGAATATCAGGACGGGTTCCCTAAGCAAGCGCCGGGAAACCCACTGCGTGTAGCTGTGCGCTATATAAGCTCAACTACATTTACATTTGTGTACAACATTAATTTGATTTAATGACACGTAAAGCATTCTCTTGGTCTCTGTGCACTCCTTGGTTTAACGTCGGTTTAAAGCTTCTTCTCGCTTTCCGCGCCATTGAATCACTGTGGTACTCCAACTTTATATATATATATATATATATATATATATATATATATATATATATATATATATATATATATATATATATATATATATATATATATATATATATATATATATATATATATATATATATATATATATATATATATATATATATATATATATATATATATATATATTGAATATATATATATATATAAGGAATTCCAGCTTTTGGATTGCTTAGAGGTATTTTTTCCCTTTAGGAAACACCCCCTGATGAAGGGCTTGGGACCCCAATGCATTGGGGTACCTGAGAGCAAGAATGTTTAATTGCTTCAGACAAGAATGCAATTGTGTAATCATGTGAATACATCATGCTACAGATGAAGTTTCAAAAAAGGAAAATAACATAAAGAAGAATAAGTTGATTTGAAATCATTGCATCAAACAGGATTACTTTGAAGTCATTTCATTGAGTTGTGTTAGGAAGGTTTGTTCCGTCCTTGAAGGAGAACGCTTGACAATTAACCATTTGGGTGTGTCCAGGGAGTCAAATCAAAAACATTTTGGGAAAATCGATAAATCAAATGTGTTAAAATAATTAGTTTATGAGCCATTTTGAATAAAACTGAATTTTATGAAAGTTATGCCCCCTGGGATCAGAAATATTTAGCTTATTGATTTATCCCCAAATCTAAGTTGATAGAACAATATCTTCTTGTTTCTTCCACTTATTAAATATTTTCTGAGATAGATTATTTTGTTTAACTCTCTTAAGATATTGGTTCCATCTCTGTGCTTTCCTTAAAGAGACATTTTCAAAGAAATTATGAACGAATTCCTTTTGAACTGATATAATTGATCAGTGTAGTTCTTTAAGGGAGGAACAGTTTACATTATAAGACCTATGAAGTAAGTGCCTATGTATTCTAATAACTCCCTTCATTTCAACCCAAGTTAGCCCCTTCCAGGAAGTTGGTTGTTCTATAAAATCCATTTGATTTCCATCTTTTTATCATTGCATGATCCATAGTCTCATGTTTTTTTTTTGTTTAATGAGACAAAAGAGAAAATAAGAACAAAAGGGAAAAACAATCATAAATATATAAAGCATATTACAAAATATATGTAAGCAAATAACATAGTGGTGTAATATGAGCATAACATTGGAGAGAAAAAAGGGAGAAAAAGAAAGAGAAAAAGGAGAGAGATGGAAAAGAAAAAAAAGAGGAAGAAGGATCTAAAATTGTGTAAGAGAATAATAAAAAGAAAAGAAGAAAATAACTAGTGTAAGGGAGTATGTGTAGAGAGATATGTTGTAAAAGGTAGCCAAAGAAGATCAGATGTCATTTTCTGAGAGAGAGAAATGGAGGAAACATTAGCAATTCTATGCTCATCACAAATAAAATTCCACCAAGTTAATGAAGATATTTCAGAATTATCTTTCCAGGAGGATGAAATAACTTTGAAGGCTAATGCAATAAAAAGGTCAAATAACATGGAAACAGGAGGCAAGTCATCAACATCAGGTGAAGAAGAACCTAGAAAAATATTTTGTAACGATAATGTAAGATCACATTTAAAAATGTTCATGCAAATAGTCCAAACAGATTTCCAAAAGGTTAATACATTCGAACAATCATAAAGTTGATGTCTCAATGTGCCAGTATCATTAGTACAAGACCAGCATAATGGAGAAGAGGATGGGGAAAACTTAAAAATACAAACAGGAGTGATAATAGCTCTACTGTAAATAAAATACAAAGATTGGGTTATACGTGTAGCAGCTCCCACGCAGTTTCAATAGGGGATTTAGGTCTCTCAGTAACATTTGATAACAATAACTTATGGAAAGGGGCGACCACTCGGTCCCCCCGAACGTATGGTGGAGTACCCCGATCCCCCCGGGAAGCCATCTTGGGCGGGAGGCGAGTCTCGGCTGGTATGCCCGAAGCGGTGTAGCCGGGGCGCGCCTTTTCCCGCCCAAGAGTGGGTTGTCCTAGACACTGAAGCCGCTAGCCACGCCCCGGAGGCGGATTGGAGGTGGGTCCACGCCCGCCCGAAGAAGGATAAAAGGAGCGACAAGCCAAGAAAGCATCCTCTTGTTCCTGTGCTCTGAAGCTGCACCTCCCCGTTGCACGTGAGCTCGAGACGGAACGAAGAGCCAATTTTGAAGGATTTAATTTTGTGTTTATTCTTTCAGTGAGTCGGAGTTTCTTTCCCTAGGACCTCGAGTATCATACGTGGATGATGCCGGGCAAGAAGGTCGGAAAGAGGGTCGGTACTGATCAGATGCTTCGCATGCTGGTGAAAGACATGGCCGAGATGAAGAAGCAGATGGCGGCAATGAATGGTGCGGGGGGACCCAAGCGAGTCGTCGGACCAGCATTGCCGGGAGTGGTCCCTAACGGGAGAGGTAGAAGGGCCAGGAAGGGAGCGTCGGGGGGGGAGGCCCCAGTTCCCGAGACTCCCCCGGCGCACCCGGACACACCGATCGAGGCCCCGACCCCGGTCCCGAACGAGGGGCAACCAATCCCGGTTGTAGTCACTCCCGTGAACGGAGAGGATATGCCTCCCGAACTGGCTGCACAGTTGGCAGCGTGGTTGGGCAAAGATAACGGGGGGGCCACGGCTGATGATGCCAGGGCAGTAATGAAGCAGTTGCGGCAATCAAAAGATGCTGCGAAGGCACCATGTCCTCTTGTTTCCCCTCAGGCTCCCGTGGAACAACCAGTAGCGGGCGTGAGTTCGGCAGCGACTACGGTCACGGCTACCGGTTCAGGTAAGCAGCTATTGCCGATGGTGGGGGAGGGATCGGTACCTTCAAGAAGGGAAAAAGTTGTTCAGCATATCCCGATGGAAGTCAAAGAAAGGATATGGGCTGATAAATATATAAACATGTTTTCCTTACTAACCGATCATTATGAGATTGAGCATGTAAAAAATCAAAAGGAGTTTCTGCACCCTAGTGTTTGGCGCGCCAAGATGGCCGCTTTCAGAGTTGATGAAACGATAGGTAATTGGGGCAGAGCGTTTGGAATGTTCATTGCAATTATGGGGGAACGAAGGCCCGAAATGTTGGCGGAACTACCAGTGTATCAGACACGTATTATGGAATTTTCTCAGACATATGATGGCAATCAATGGTTTTGTTACGATAACATATTTCGTAAGTCCAAGGAGTTCGACACATCTCTGACGTGGGATTGTTTCGACTCCATTTCCTGGCAAAAAATGGAGAAATCAGGCATGGCGAAGTCGCCATCGTTGGGGGGGAACGGGGGCGACTTTTCCCGCCACTCGTCTGGGGCGCCCTTTCGGGCGGGATCAGGCAATGATCAGCACTCAAGGACTAATGGCAACTCAGGTAAAAAAGGGGCATGCTGGAGTTTTAACAGAGGCAAATGTACAAGGCCCCAGGGGTCATGCAAGTTTAGGCATGAATGTACAGGTTGCGGGCAGTCCTCGCATCCCGAGACCATGTGCAGAGCCAAAACGGGTGACACGGGAAGTAGAGGGGGTGCCAAACAGGTCTGAAATAGTCCGAGGGGCGCCTCTTCCGACTCCCGTCGATACCATGGCAATGATTCCTTGGCTCAACGAATACCCGGATCATAGCTCCGCTGGGGTGTTGCGAAATGGGTTTTCGTATGGTTTCCGCATCCCGGCGGGGGATTTTCAGGGTGAATCACAATGTAGGAACCAACTGTCGGTTCTGCAGAATACGGCGGTGGTACAAGCAAAGATTGGGAAAGTGGTGACCCGGGGTCGGGTCGCCGGACCATACGACATGCCGCCGGTTGCTAATTTTGTTTGCTCGCCTCTGGGAGTGGTCCCCAAGAAGGACCCAGGGGAATTCAGGTTGATACATAACTTGTCCGCTCCGAGGGGTCTCTCGGTGAACGATGCGATTGACCCGGGAGTTTGTTCAGTGCGATACGCATCTTTTGATGAGGCTGTCGCCATGTTGAATCGCCTGGGGCCCGGAGCGCTGATGGCCAAATCAGACATCGAGTCAGCGTTCCGGTTGCTCCCGGTACACCCAGATGATCAGCGTCTCCTTGGTTTCATGTTTCAGGGACGCTATTACATGGATAAATGTATGCCAATGGGTTGCTCCATATCTTGTGCGTATTTTGAGAAATTCAGTCGTTTTCTTCAATGGGCGTTCACAAGAATAACGGGGTTTACGCATGTTATGCACTATCTTGACGATTTTCTGTTCCTGGGGGCAGCCGGGGACTCGGAATGTGCACAGGCTCTGAATGAATTTTGTGATCTCATGAGACATTTTGGCGTGCCATTGGCACCAGGTAAGACGGTGGGGCCATCTACTTCGCTCGAGTTTCTTGGAATAGAGCTCGATTCCGAAGAGGGGTGCTTCCGGTTGCCCAAGGAAAAGGTAATAAAATTCAAGGCCTCGCTGGAAACATGTATTAGCGAGACAAAGGTAAATTTGCATCAATTGCAACAGACTGTGGGTCAGCTGAATTTTGCCCTTAGAGTGATACCAATGGCTCGCCCTTTTTCCCGCTCGATTGCACAAGCCATGGTCGGCCTTAAAGAGGGGCACCACCGCACAAGGCTCTCGGCAGAGGTTCGCCAGGACATGCGCATATGGTTGGCATTGCTGGCGGATTTCAACGGTCGTTCGTGTGGAACAAACCGGCGGTGTCCTCCGAGGAGCTGGGGTTGTGGACAGACTCGGCAGGGAGTATGGGCTTTGGCGCCATATTTGGTAATCACTGGTCAGCCCGAACATGGCCGTCATGGTGGCATGAGAGTGGGCTTACAGGTAACATTGGGTTTCTCGAATTGTTCCCTATTCTGGTGGCCTTGAAAACATGGCCTGAGGGGTTTCGTGATCACTCTGTGGTGTTCTGGTCTGATAACATGACCGTGGTTGAGTGTATCAATAGTCAGGCAGCACGATGCAAATGGATTTTGAGATTGCTTAAGGAAATTGTCCTGCTATGTATGAGACTAAACGTCCATTTTAGGGCAAGACATGTGCCAGGGGTGCTGAATCAGGCAGCTGATGCGCTTTCTCGTTCATGTATGCAGGCCTTCTGGGGTTTTCTGCCCACAGCGGACCCGGTGGCGGCACCATTTCCCGAAGCTCTCTGGTCTCTCGGTGCCCCGGACTACAAGACCTCGTGGGAGAGAGTCTAGCACCCAGGACAAGGAAGGCATACGAAGGGGCGTTCCGTTCCTATTGGTCCTTTTTGGGTTCTGCTAGGGGGGAGCTTTGGGGCCAAGAAGAGTATGTCCTGAAATTTTTGTTCGTTACATCAGGCAGGCAAATCAGTAGCTACGGCCCATAGGCACCGGGCCGCCATTTCTTTCATGGCACGGGCTCATGGTATCCAGGACCCCACAGCGTCTTTTGTGGTACAGAAAGCGCTGCGTGGGTGGCAACGCCTTGAGGGTCGCAGAGTGGATGAAAGGCACCCGATAGGTCTGGAAAGGTTGGCCCTGTTACTGTCCGTACTCCCTGCAACATGTTCATCTCAATCAGAGACAGTGCTATTCCGGGCCGCTTTTGCATTAGCATTCCATGGGGCTATGCGGGTAAGCGAACTGGTAGCAAGGAACAAGCAGGATACGGGGGGAGGTCTGTGCCGAGAGCACATACAAATTAAGGGGGAGACTATGGTAGTCTTGTTTGCCAGGTCCAAGACCGATCAGGGAGCGATCGGGGACAGTGTAGTAGTCCAGCGGATTCCCGGATCTCCCATGTGCCCGGTTGCATGCGTTGAGGAGTATTTGGCGCAAAGGGCGGCATCATGGGGGGGAACCTTGCTGAGGCACGCCGACGCCACCCCACTGACTAGGATTCAGTTCCAGCGGGTGCTTGCAATGGCAATTACAGCCGCGGGCTTGAACCCGTGCGAGTTTGGGACCCATTCCTTCCGGATAGGGGCTGCTCCAGAGGCTACAGCCAGGGGTCTGAGTGTGGAAAAAGTGAAACAGTTGGGGCGTTGGTCCTCGAATTGTTACAAAAGGTATGTGCGGTTGCACATGTTGTGAAGCTGATATCATGCACTCACGCTTCTTGTTTTTGTTTGGTTTACAGTTTCGCAAGCTTACGAGGCGGGGCGGACTGTGCAGTCGACCCGACACCTGGGAACCAGCGGTCAAAGACCACCGGCTGAGGAGAGAGTGGTGTGGGTCGTGGGCCACTCATACGTGAGGCGTGCCGCGGACGTATTCAAAGCAGGTGACATGATTCACATGGCTGGGGAATACGGGTACAGGGTGACCTTCTACGGAAGGGGCGGGCTCTGTATTGACCAGTTTCAAACTTTTATGGAGGGTTTGTTAGGGCGGACAAGGTCACCGCCATCTATAATCATAGTGCATCTTGGGGGCAATGATTTGGTGACCACTGGTCGACGAGTACTTCTCGAGTTGATGCTATCCACTGTAAGTTGGTTGGCGAGAAGGGTTCCGGGGTGCACGATTGCATGGTCCCATATGATTCCACGGAAGGTGTGGCGAAGGGCTAATTCTGTGTCTGCTATAAATCATTCGGTGAAGAAAGTGAATAACAAGCTTGGTAGACTGTTTCGTACAAGTACATTGCATTCGATTCCTCATGGATGTATCAGGGGGGACCATATGTATCTAGAAGATGGGGTCCATTTGTCCCGGGTGGGGAATTCTTTACTCATAGGAGACCTCGTAGCCTGGTTAAAGAGTTTGCAGCCATGACCTTTAAGTAGGAGTTTTTGTGGGGGGTCCGGATAGCCGGTCAACTATCCGGCCTGTGGCGGTAAGGTCATGATCGGTGAGCAGTAATTGGAAGATCCCTAGAGGTGGGGCGTCACCCATTATGGATGGGAGCGCCCGGGGGGAGGCGGCCATTGGCCCCTCAACGGGGAGGCGGTCCCCTCTAAGGATGGGACGCCGAAAGGGAAGGCGGCCAAGGCCCCTCCCTGGGGAGGAGGGGCTACGGGCCCCTCCTGGGAATTTCCCGGGGCCGGGACATCTGCGACGGCAGATGTGGTAAGTTTAGTGGGGTGGGAGGGGGGTCTACGCTACCTTCTAGACACCTCACACGAGTCCTCGGACGACCACTAAGATGGCGCCGAGTTAACATGGGGCCCCCGTCAAGACAAGGGAAATTGGAAATAGGCACAAAGGTGCAGTCCTCTGTGCGACCGCCCCTCACAAGTGAGGGGGGAGTTCTGGTTTAGGGATCTGACACCGGTTACGACCTTGCCGTTGGCCCGTAATGTTAGGATGTACAATTTCAATTTTGAGAAAATGCATTTGCAGGATGTTTAGTATCGGCTAGGAGAACCTTTGTATTAGAGATGTGTTAAGGTCAGCCAAGAACATTGTAATGTGGAAATGAAATTGTACATGATATGAAACTGTTATTTTAATGTTTTAATTTTGTTTCATATTTAATAAATACGGCCGGGAGGGTAACTCCCTCCCGCCTTCCAAAAGTTCAGAACCGTTTCCGTATTCCCATTCTTGGGGATTGTGTTGAGAGGGGGTGGCGGGTATCTCAGCCATATGGAAAGGGGCGACCACTCGGTCCCCCCGAACGTATGGTGGAGTACCCCGATCCCCCCGGGAAGCCATCTTGGGCGGGAGGCGAGTCTCGGCTGGTATGCCCGAAGCGGCGTAGCTGGGGCGCGCCTTTTCCCGCCCAAGAGTGGGTTGTCCTAGACACTGAAGCCGCTAGCCACGCCCCGGAGGCGGATTGGAGGTGGGTCCAAGCCCGCCCGAAGAAGGATAAAAGGAGCGACAAGCCAAGAAAGCATCCTCTTGTTCCTGTGCTCTGAAGCTGCACCTCCCCGTTGCACGTGAGCTCGAGACGGAACGAAGAGCCAATTTTGACCCACCCACCAGCCCCTGAGGACAGCGAGTTGTTTTGAATAAAGTCATGTGACGTGGTATTGTTTTTCTTACAGGTTGTTGTGAATAAAGTTGGTAATTTGGTATGCAATAAAGTTGATATTTTTCTTTTTCAGCATGTTTTATTCAACAAAGTAATTGCACCAGAGTTGAACAGTGATGTTCTGTAGAGTTTATACTTTGAATTGCTTAAGTATAATTGTCTTTTCTCCTCTTTAGTCTTAGATTGTCGTATTTATTTTGGTCGGGCGGTAAGGTCATGATCGGTGAGCAGTAATTGGAAGATCCCTAGAGGTGGGGCGTCACCCATTATGGATGGGAGCGCCCGGGGGGAGGCGGCCATTGGCCCCTCAACGGGGAGGCGGTCCCCTCTAAGGATGGGACGCCGAAAGGGAAGGCGGCCAAGGCCCCTCCCTCGGGAGGAGGGGCTACGGGCCCCTCCTGGGAATTTCCCGGGGCCAGGACATCTGCGACGGCAGATGTGGTAAGTTGTGTGGGGTGGGAGGGGGGTCTACGCTACCTTCTAGACACCTCACACGAGTCCTCGGACGACCACTAAGATGGCGCCGAGTTAACATGGGGCCCCCGTCAAGACAAGGGAAATTGGAAATAGGCACAAAGGTGCAGTCCTCTGTGCGACCGCCCCTCACAAGTGAGGGGGGAGTTCTGGTTTAGGGATCTGACACCGGTTACGACCTTGCCGTTGGCCCGTAATGTTAGGATGTACAATTTCAATTTTGAGAAAATGCATTTGCAGGATGTTTAGTATCGGCTAGGAGAACCTTTGTATTAGAGATGTGTTAAGGTCAGCCAAGAACATCGTAATGTGGAAATGAAATTGTACATGATATGAAACTGTTATTTTAATGTTTTAATTTTGTTTCATATTTAATAAATACGGCCGGGAGGGTAACTCCCTCCCGCCTTCCAAAAGTTCAGAACCGTTTCCGTATTTCCATTCTTGGGGATTGTGTTGAGAGGGGGTGGCGGGTATCTCAGCCATATATACAAGAGCAGCTTTAGGTCTGTGTGTTTGAAATAAAATATATAAAGGAGTGGGCGGGGTAAGAGATGGTGTATCAGCTGGAAGGTCAAAAGTAGCTAATTGTGATTTTAAGGCATTTGAAATTATGGTATATTCATTGATGCAACAATCAGGTAATTGATATTGTACTTGTAGGACATGAAAAGGAATAACAGAATTTTGGTGAAATAATGGTGCACAAAAATTATTCCCTTCTCCTTCCAGCATTTGTAATAGAATGATTTACCTTTATATTTAAGAAATTTGTTATACCATATTGTGGAGGATAAAAAACATTGAAATGGAGTTAAACCGTTAGAAAATGTATTGTATAATAGACTCTGGGAATATTTTAAAATAGGATTATTGAACATGAAAGTACTGTTGGACATAAAAATTACATTCTGAAAAGAAAAGTCTTTTAGTAAGGAGCGTTCAAAAACAATCCATCTGGGTATAGGGATATCAGCAAAATCATAGGATAAAGCAAATGATTGCTTAACCCCATCGCCGCGGGGCTAATTCCCCCGCGGCGCGTGGGGAGGGAGCCCGCACGCGTCGTCGCGGTGCGGATGATGAGCTCGGCTCGTCATGCATCACGGTGGCTGTGTGCTGATGACGAGCTGAGCTCGTCATGGCCACGCCCGCTCAATGGAACGCCCAGCACAGCGGAGTATTTATCCCCGCGTGGGCGTTCCGCGGAGGCCATGACGAGCTCAGCTCGTCACCAGCACACGGCCACCGTGCTGCATGATGAGCTGAGCTCGTCATCAGCACGCAAGGAGTTAATCAAAAAAGCCGAGTGATAAGCTTTAAAGTTTGGAAAGCGTACACCACCCTCAGTCTTAGGACGAATACGTTTGGTAAGAGCAATTCATGGATGTTTCTTGTTCCATAAAAAGTGGAGTTCATTTGAGAAAATTAGGAGATGGGAATCCGAATAGGCAACATAGATAATTTGTAGAGAACAAGAGGCACAATCATCATTTTAATAGTATGCAACCTACCCCACCAGGAAAGATATAGGGGAGACCAAGTGAGAAGGAGTGATTGGATTTTAGTAAGTAACGCACTAAACGTGTGTCTAATTGTGGTGAACCAAGAGGCAGAAAACTAAATACCATGATATTTAATTTTTGTGGGACACCAAGCAAAATTATTATCATTAAACATAAAGTGGTAACATATGGAGTTTAAAGGTAATACTTCTGTCTTTGAAAGGTTTTGTTTATAACCAGAAATACTGGAATATAGTCGAACCTCATCCATAAAGGGCGGGAAGAAGTCAATGGGGTTCAAATTTTAAAATAATATATCATCTGCCTATGCAGATCTTTTGGTTTCTATGGAGTTATATGTAAAGCCAGAAATATGTGAATTAACACGGATACGCTCCAGGAAAGGTTCAAGGCATAAAACAAATAATAAAGTGGAAAGACGGCAGCCCTGTCGTGTACCTCTGGATAAAGAAAAAAATTTGGAAAAATGATTCTTAACAAAAATACTAGCTCGAGGGCATGAGTTCTAAACATAAATTGCCAATTGATACGATCAAAGGCCTTTTCGGCATCCAAAGAAATTGCTGCAAAAGGAGATTTGTAATTTTTACCATATGAAATAATATTTGCAAACATTCAGGCATTATCTGATGCTAACCTACCCTTCAGAAACCCAACTTGGTCAGTTTTAATCAATAAAGGAATAATGGTTTAAAGTCAGGATGCAAGAATCTTGCCAAATATTTTATAATCATAAATTATTAAAGATATAGGGTGAAAAATTTTACAATGTCTTTATCTGGTTTAGGAATTATAACAATTAAGGCATCCATAAAAGAGCCGGACGCCTTTGCATCTGCAATAAAGGAAATAAAAAGTGAAATAAGTTTAGGAACAAAAATGGAGGTAAAGGTGGTGTAAAATTCAACAGAGAGAACATCAGGACCTGGAGCTTTTGATTTTTTTAAAGATTCAATAGCGTTAGTTATCTCTTGAGTCGTGACCTCTCTTTCTAATGCATTAAATTCATCAGGAAGAGAAGGGGGAGAGTGAAGGCACGAGAAAAAGGTATCTAAATTTTGATTAGTGGGAAACGTGTCATCAAAATAAAGAGATCGATAATATTCATGAAAAACTTCGGCAATATCTTCATCCGACGACACCATTGTTTTAGTAGATTCATTTAGGATGGGACCAATATTTTTACGTTCAGATTTAATTTTCAAATAATTGGCTAACATCTTACCCGCTTTATTTTGACCACCATGATATTTGGATTTAATTTTAAGAAGAATATTACACGCTTCAATTGTTGCCAATTTGTTGAGTTCAGATTTGGCCTTAATCAATTCATGAAGAGTGGAAAGTGATTTAGAATTAAAATACGTATGTTCCAATAATTTAACATGTTGTAATTGGTCAGTATATTTTTTCCGCGTGACATTCTTTTTATTCGAGACATATGAAATAGTAAAGACACGAAAAGAGGCCTTGAAGGCATCCCAATTATTAGAAACAGAAGTGTCCAGTGGATTATTGAAGTTAAAAAATTCATTAATAAAAGTAATGGCTTCGTTGATGTATACAGTATCAGATAATAAAAAGTTATTAAGTTTCCAGCGACTAAATTGAAGGGAGGTAAATGAAAGGTCTAGTACAGCATGAATGGGTGAATGGTCAGAAATAAAAATGGATCAAATTTTTGAAGTTTGAATGGAAGGTATCATGGATTTACTAACCAAAATATAATCAATTCTAGAACGAGTTTGATGCACATTAAAAAAAAGTATATTCAAGTGAGTCAGGGTTACATGTCTTCCAAACATCATATAATGAAAGAGAGGCAATGGCCAACGGAAATGCTTTGTGAGGTTTATCAGGGTTAAATTTACATTTAGATAGTCTATCAGAAAAAGGGTCAAGCCAGTGGTTAAAATCACCAGCAACAATAACATTAGGGCAGTCTATGGAAGAAAGTAGAATTTTAATGTCATTCCAAAACTTAGGGTCTGGTTTAACAGGGCCATAGATATTTAGCAAGACTAGAGTCTTGTTTTGTATAACAACCTTTGCCATTAGCCAGCGTCCATCATCATCATTTTGTGTAGACAAAATTTGTACAGATAACAACTTATGAAACAATATCGCGACACCCACTTTTTTGCTAGATGCAGGAGAATAAACAACGTGACCCACCCAATGCCTTTTCAACTTAAGTGACTCTGCTTCAGTACAATGAATTTCTTGAAGAAAAGAGACCTTAGAGTCAAGCTTGGTTAAATGAGATAATAACTTTTGTCTTTTTACAGGATTCCCAAGACCACGAACGTTCCATGTGACAAACTTACACATAATGGAGGGATAGGAGGGTAATACAAGAATGGAGTTGAGACACGTCAGGAATACAGCTACAAGAGATAAAACACCACAAATGAGATTCATATATGGAAAACACTACAAAAAACACACAGTACTAATATACACAAGCAACAAGTTGAACATAGTTATCAGAGCAACGCAGATATAGAGAAACCAAGAAAAAAAATGGTACAGAGACAAGGAAGAGAGAAAAAAAGAAAATAGAAGAAGCAGAAAGAGGGAGAGAGAAAAGAGAAGAAGCAGAAGAAAGAAACACATAGAAACAAATAGATAGAACAGATCAAGGCATAACAGCCAGAACTGTAACAAAGAGAGGAGACGAAGAGAGAGGAGTATAGTGGCACCAGAGAGCACGGACCTCAGCAATAAGTAAACAGGGGAAAAAAGGAAGATAGAGCTTTATGAAGAGAAGGAGTGCGCACATTAAAAGAAGATATATTATGGATGCAAAGCAGTATTCTTAAAAAACAGAAAAAACAAGTATTGGTATCCATCCCATTAGATGAGAAATTCTGAAGATAGAGTTTAAGGTTTTCCGGGTCGTCAAAAGAGCGTGATTGACCACCATGAGTAATCTTGCAAAGACAAGGATGGAGGATTCCATGTTGGATGTTGAGGTGTCTCATTTGAGGACATAAAGCAAGAAATTATTTTCGACGAGCACTCGTTGCATTAGAGATATCCTGGGAAATAAACAGATTATGGCCAGACCAAATGAGACGATGTTTAAGTCTTACAGCCTTCAGCACATGCATCAGCTCAGTAAATTCTAGAAAAGGCATGATGATTCCACGTGGTTTGGTAGCATTAGGATTTAGACGTCCTAGTCGATGAGCTCTTTGTATATTGAGGAGACTTGCTGACATTTTAAGACCTAGAAGTTCTGGAAGGAATTTCTGAAGATACAATACCATGTCTGCACCTTCAATGTTTTCCGGAAGTCCATATAGGCATAAATTATTTCTGCAATTTCGGTTTTCAAGGTCCTCAGCGTGGATTTTTAGCTTATGAATTTCCTGTTTCAGTAGAGGCATCTTTGATGAAACGTCTTGCAGATCGCTAATACGTTCTTCCAGTTCCAGAACTTTACCTTCCATAACAATCCATCGCTCCTCAATCTGTTTTAACTTTTTATTTGCTGTGGACATAAATGGTTGAAGACCACGGACTTCATACAATATTGAATCTAGAACGGGATTCTGAGAAGAATGAATGGGAGAAGGCGGGTCATTTTTATGTCTTTTTGGTTTTGTCCCAGATATTGAGTATCTGGCGATGTGAGGCTCATTAGCCATTGTAGATTATACCGGAAAACTCCAGAAGGAGTAAAAGAAGAGAATATGCAACAATTGCAGCAGAAAACTCCAAAATTAGTGTAGGTATAATGTCCGTTATGAGTATTGTAAATCAGATTGATAATGAAAAAGTCCTCCAAAAAGCTTAAAAACCACAAGTAATTATCCTCAGAAATGAAAGGGCAGCATTTTTTGACGAAGGGGCTGCTCAATTTCTTCAGAATGCTGGGCATTGCATGAGAGCAAAATATATACTGAGGCAGAGGAAAACATGCGTGGAGTCAAAAGTAGTCCAAATTCACTAGGAAGTGCCGAAAGGAGGTGAATTCACTCATTGCATTAATAGAATTGTATTACTGAGGCTAAAAAATGGGTGCAGCATGCATTTGAACTTGAGACTGAAATGGACGTCCAAAAAGCAATGAGATAACAGCTGAACTACAATTATTTTTCCTCAGAAAATAAGAGGCAGCATCATTTGATAAAAGAACTGCTCAATTTCCTCAAATTACAGTACATTGCAGGAGAAAAAAGTATATGCTGAGGCAGAGGAAAAAAATGCAGAGATTCAAAAGCAGCTAAAATATATTAGCAAGTGCCAAAAGACGGTGAATGAAACATTGCAGCAATAGAATGCTTTACTGAGACTGAAAAACAGAGGCAGCAAGCATGTAAATTAGGTCTGCAAAGAAAGCGTCAGAAAACGGCATAGTTTGACTGGAAAACGAGACGCGAGTGCAGCGACCTAAAATGGCGGCCGCTCGCGTCTCTCACAGGACGAATTGGAGAATGAATATCGGTGCAGCAAAGGAGTAGCGTTGTCCGAGAAGCGGTCTTCCAACTCACCGCATCCTCGGAAAGACTATGCCGACGTATAACGCCCCTGGGAGCCGGATTAAGCACTCTGAAATAAAGGAAGAGTTCCACGGAGCTCACGCTGGGTCCGCCTTGTCACCTCGGCACTGTGGCCACGCCCCAGTGTCATGGTTTTTAAAAGTGAGTTCTTCAAGACAGGTCGACATATTAACTAACAACATCCAAAAATCTTTAAAACCAGAAACCAGTTTATTACCTTCTATTGTACCTTTTAGGTGATTTTTTTAGGTGTAACATTTTTATTTTATATTATTTTGAGTCAATATGATTTCAACCATTTCACTGGCGTAGTAGAACGCAACTTGTTGTTTTACTCTAAATCTGGATATGTTTTCTGAAAACTAAGCAAAATAATAGATTTTAAAATTTGGCAGTGCTAGCTGTCCATCCCTAATATGTGCTTCCAAAGTGCTAAGTGCAAGTCTAGAAATAGAATCGACCCATGAAAATTAGGAAACAAAAGAATCTAGGGGCTCATTAGCAAGAACCTCCTTAAAATGATGGGCCTGCTAATATGCGTCATAGAATTCCAATAGAAGTCCAGGTCAGATATCCTGCACATCTAACCTGTGATTCTATTGGAATTCTATAACGCATATTAACAAGCCGATTATCGCCGTTTTAGCGACAGTTTCCTGCTGCCAAAATGGCGATAATTTTAACAAGGTTCTAGTTAATATGCCCCTCGTTTCCTAAAGAAAGTTGCAAACAAGACACATTGAACATTGGCAATAGGGCCATTTTAATCAAAGCTACTCTGCCAAGGATCATAAATGCTAATGGCTTCCATTTTGCAATACTGATTTTATTTGAATTATTAATGCTTTATAATTTAATTAATAAAGGTCTTCAAACCTATTTGTGAACTCGATACCCAGGTACCCTTTAGGTTAATTAGGTTAATGATTATTGCAGTTTTCCTAGAATATTTAGAATATTATTAATGCACAGAAAGAAACTGTTAATGCACCCCAGACCATTTCTTGGGAAGCAATGCCTAGATTCCTTAAAGAAAACTAAGAAATATCTTCTGTTGTCTCTTCCACCCAGCTTTTAGTCTCTAAGTATGTTTTTTTGATAACCCAACCCTTAGGGGTCTGAGATCAGTTAAACCCTTTTATTTGTAAGTCCAAAGCCATCTGATCCCAAAAACTATTTGATAAAATGATTATACAATCAAATTCACAGTAGTGGTGGTAAAAAAAATCTTTCTTATGTGGACTTATTTCTTCTGGCTAGCCTTGGTTTAAGTTGTTTCTGTCTTATAGTTTTGTATCTACAGCTGTTTTTTTGCAAAAAATTGAAAGAATCATCTATAATTATCTGACTAGTGGTTAGTATAAGTGATTGAAAAAAGTAAGAAGAATGGCTTCGGGTTATGGTCTGTCGGGATATAAACATTTAAAAGTATGACACAGATAGGGGAACAGCACAATTAACCCAGCACCATCGATCCTCTTTGTCCTGTCGCCAAGTATGCCCCTGTAACAAAAGAAGCTGTAGTGTATTTCATGCGCAGTCCAGACCACCCCCAACCACTTCCCCATCGACCCCCACTGCCGGTCCAACTCAATTGCCAGGGCTGGTATGCGTTCTCAGTCCGGCCCTGTGTGTCTGTATAGGTAAATGTTCTGCAGTTAAAATTGCCACACCTTTATGCGCTGCCCCTGTGGGAAAAAAACACTTAAAACCCTTCCATGGGTTAAATATCTTAAACTTATTTAGTTTTGTCAAGGGGAAATGAGTTTCCAGCAATAAAATCACAAAGGGGTTATAGGGCATTATCCATGAGTCAATGTCCAATACCTATTGTAAATTTACTCCAAAGTGTAGACTCACCAAATCAGGGGGTGGAGCAAAATGTACAAGTGTACAGTTACTACTAGTAATCTTCCACAAGGAGATGGAGCAATCTGCCACTGGGGTCAGAGCTCCAGAAGGAAAGTGAAACAGTTTAAAAATAATTGCGTAAAAATATTTACATTTTAAATATTAATGTAAAATAGGTGTATATTTTTTTTAACATAGAACAATAGGAAAAAAGTTACTACACTATTATCATAAAAGTGTATTATAAATGAATGAATGGAAATATTTTTAAATATTGTCAATATTTATTTAAAAATATTTTAGAAGAAAATATCCCAACTAGAGTATTAAGCTTATTTTTGTTAATTATGTATTTAAAATTACTAAAATGTATATGTTGATCACATTTATTAATGATATATCTTGTATATATATTTTTTCTTTTTTTCTTTAAAGTTGAACTAAGTTAATTTATTTTAACATTATTTCCTATGTGGTTTAATATTAAGCCCATTCCTCCATTATTTTCAATAGAAGGGTGTTGCAGTTCCAGTGGTTGGTCATGTGTGGTGCTTGACCTACTACTGGTCTGAATGTGAGCACAGTTACGAGTGCTTAAAGACATTTTTTGCAGTAGTATCTTTAGAAGTACAGTATGTCAATAGCAATGGTGTTACTCTTTTTTGGCTGGGTGTTTGTCCCTTCCTAAACACCTCTTTAGCCCCAAATCCCTCCAGTTTAGCAGTAAGTATTCCCCATTTTCCAGCCGCTGCCCCATCCCTCCTTTATTTACTACAGAAATGTAGGTGTATGTGTGCAGAGATCTCATCAATTGGGTGGAGATCTGCTCATTGAAAAGATAGGAGAGACAAAGGTCTCCGCATGTATGTTTGTAAATAGTATTTTGTGGTACATGTATAGAACTACTGTAGTACTACTAAACATACTACAAAGTGCTGTTTGTGAATATACATGATCATATTTAAAATACACAATGAGTAACCCTGTAATGAATGAAATGTAGTCCAATATTGCCATTTGGATGTATGACATTACAACGCATGCTTTTACCACGCATGCCTTTACAGCGCGGTTTTTACAACGAAAACCTTTACAACGCATAGCGCTTTGGGGTGCTGGATAGTGAAAAGTTTAATTTACTATTCCAACTCCAGTCCCCGTGGACACTAGGGAAGGTGTTGGATAGTAAATTAAACTTATTCCCTATCCTAGAGCGCCCCCCAGCGCAATGCGTTGCAATGGTTTGCGTTGTAAAAGTTGCATTGTAAAGGCACTGCGTGGTAAAAGTTGCGTTGTAAAGGATGTTCCCCTATAAAACTATGCCTGTTAAACATTACACATGTTTTATATACATTTTTATTTTGTTGTAGCTGGCTTGAAAATAATGTTTTTTTACAAAGGGGAAACTGTTCACTGAAAACTTGTAAGTAAAATACAGATCTATCCTGTTTGGGTATAACCAGTAAAACAGGCATTGGCAAAACCAATAGGTCTGGCATTGTCCGCCAGTTTTTGGGCAATTCTTCTTTTGTTTTGTCATTGTTTTTTTGCCAAACATTATATTTCAGGAAACAGACGGTTTTTCATCAATCTAAAAAACAAAAACCTTGATTTAAGGAAAAAATTGTTTTGTGTCTCAAAAAACACATTTTACTGTATACTCCCTGGCACATAAGCAAACTACTTTGTGTGTAGATAGGCTTGCTGTGAAAGAGTAACATTCGATAACTCATAGTAAAACCAGTCATTGGCTGAAGTTGGCTGAAACTTTGCCCCCACTGATGTGTCCTTCAATGGGTTGGAGAAAAATGTGAAAAGACACTACCACAGACAAAATGAGTACTGAGTCTCTATACCACCAAGATAATTCTCCCCTCGCCATGGCAGATGGCTCCAATGGGGAGGGGAGCATTGTCTTTATTATTTTCAAAAAGAAAATCCCGTTTTGGAATTTTCTTTGAAGTTAAAGAAAGAAAACTGGTTTGTGCAGGCCTCCATCAAGTTGACGGAGCCCTGTACCAAACGGAGAAATTCATTGACAGGAACAGCTGTGGCAACCGTTCCCGACAATGCTTTATAAATGACTGCCAACTTGGCAGTCATTTATAAATCTGGCAAGCTGTCCCTCCACCAGGGCGACAGAGTAATATTTTCCGTTGCCCTGGCAGAACAACTAGTCACCAGCCCCTTATGGCTTGGTTTATATACGGGTGAATGGCTTATTGTTCCGCCAGGGTGGTGGAGCAAATTACTTTGCTGCCCTGGAGGAAGTTCTATCTGACAGATTTAGAAATGACTGCCAGAATAAAAAACATAATCCCCCCTCACCATCGAAGTCATCTCCCATGATGAGGGGGGGGGGTGCATTATTTCATTTTTACTGTCCCTCTCCACCAAGGTTCACCTGGTGGTGATGGACAGTAAAAAAAAAACGCCTAAATGCCCACACAACTTAATTGGGTACATGAACATATAGCCAATTCTCTGACGGCCTTTATGCTGTTGGACCACCAGAGAAGTTTGGCTATGATGGAGATGGAGATGGAGTAGCCACTTTGGTAGCCAAACTTAAGGTGCCACCCCATCTTTACAGGGCACATAGACCAGTATGTTGGTGGGGAGTTCCCTCTACGTCAACAAATGAATCAGGCCCTTAGTGACTAAGGTGGAATGGGCCCCACAGTCAACAAGCTCTTTTGTTTACTCTCTTGTTTACTCCAATGTAGGTTACTTTGTGCAGTATGTAGATGTGATATACTCTTGATCAGGACCTACCAACTTTCAAACTTTCATTGGCCCCTAATTTCACCCTCTCAGGACTTTTGGTCTATCGACCACCAGGTTCGGCGTCCAAATGGTTGACCAATCTCTTAGATCTTATTGGCCCACTGGCGATGAAAACTGCCAACTTCACCATCCTAGGGGATATTAATTTACATCTAGAGGATGATAACTGTTCCCTGGCTAAAAGTCTGATTGGGACCTAGCCTCTCTTAACTTGATATTAAAAAATTCAGGACCAACACATCGTGCAGGCCATCTGTTAGACCCCATACTCTCAAATCTCAATAATATCAATATGCACCCTGCCTTGCCCTTGCCCTGGTCAGACCACTACATGGTCAAATTCACACTTCAGGATGAAATAATTAATAAAGATTACATCCAAGCACCAAATAAGTGCATTAGAAAATGGAAGCAAGTAGACATGGAGAGTCTTAATGCTTTCCTAGAAAATCACGACCCAAGGACTAAGCCCACAGTTCAGCAGCTTTCGACCTCAGTTCAGAGCTGGCTCTTAGCAGCCATCGATCACATTTTGCCTATAACCAAATTAAAACAAAACCCTCACCGATGCCCAGCTCCCTGGTTTAATGACACACTAAAAAATGAAAAAACTAGATGTAAAAATCTGGAAAGGCTATGGAGGAGATATTATTCCCCTGAAGATAAGTACAAATATAAAATCCAACTCACAAAATACCAAAAATTGTGTAGTATAGCAAGATCTGAATATGTCAGCACTAAAATCACAAATACACTGGAGCAATCAAAAAACACTTTTTAATTTGGTAAGGGAGTTGGCTGGTTCAAATACATCACAATCCCCACCAGATCTTAACAAAACGCAATGTGATCTTCTGGCCGCCTATTTCATTAATAAAGTTGACTTAATTCACTCAGATATAAATCAAGACCCCACCAAAACTCCCCCAGTAATACCAGCTACATCCAATGGGATACCTCCTACTCCCATTGGGGATACCAGCACGTTAGAGGGTCTCACCTCAGTGGAGGTGGCGGTTGTTACACTGGAAGAATGGCCCTTGTTAAATCCTGACACGGTCCAGAGTCTGCTCAAAACTATTAAATCAGGCTCACCGAAAGACCCACTGCCATGCACAATCCTAAAGTCACTCAGTAGCAATGTCGTTTCAATAATTACAGATCTTTTGAATTCATCGCTACTGGAAGCAACCGTACCTAGCGAATGGAAACATGCTATGATCCACCCACTCCTGAAGAAAGCTGGAGCTGACCCCAATTTGCCATCTAATTTTCGTCCCATATCTTTGTTGCCCACCTTTGCTAAAATACTGGAAAAGCATGTGCATCGATGCCTTACTGATTTTATTTCTACTCATGACCTACTCCCCTCTCATCAATCTGGTTTCCGTTCAGGATTCTCCACGGAGACCACTCTGTTGGGCGTTACTGAAAACATTCGCCGCATGGTGGACCAGGGTGAAACGGTAGCACTTGTGCTGCTTGACCTTAGCGCGGCATTTGATACCGTTTCACACGCTATCCTTGCCCAGACACTCTACTCCATAGGCATTCGAGGTAGGGCTCTCGATTGGATTAAATCACTATTAAAAGATTGAACATTTCAAATCTTTTCACAAACCGCTAGTTCAGACATCAAGTCATTCAAACATGGAGTCCCTCAGGGCTCAATCTTGAGCCCGTTACTCTTTAATATTTACATGAGCCCTTTAGCTAAATTAGTGGAGGAAACAGGACTTTTGATGTTCTCATACGCGGATGATTCTCATTTGCTCTTTTCTCTCTCATCAGCGGATGCAAGCACTCCCTCCGCTTTGCAACTTGTACTCAGAAATATCTTGATTTGGATGAATAGAAATTTTTTAAAATTAAACGGCGGAAAAACTGAGTTAATCCTGTTGGGAAAAAACAAAGAGTTATGGGACCCCCAGCACTGGCCCTCTGAAATGGGTACTCCCCCCATACCGGTCACAAATGCCCGCAATTTGGGAGTCATTATTGATGACTCGCTCAACCTCCACCAACAAGCGATAAAAACCGCTGCCACTTCTTTTGCCATCTTAAAGTGGCTAAAAAAGATATGCTGGATGCTACCGGAAAATTCTAAAAAAACCGTAGTCAATGCTTTACTGACATCAAGGCTCGACTACGGTAATGTTTTGTACCTGGGGGCAAATAAGGCCACTGTCCGCAGACTACAGACTGTACAGAATGCAGCAGCACGACTGTTATGTAAAATTCCATTCTCTACACCTACCACCAAATATATCAGGAAACTTCATTGGTTAAAGGTTGAGAACAGAGTCAAATTCAAAACCTTATGTTTTATGCATAGCATTTCTACTAACACGGCCCCTAAATATCTGCAGAACCTGGTGTGTCCCTACCGCCCCACCAGGACTCTGCGGTCCTCCACGGCAAATCATTTTGTAATTCCAAAATTCAAACTGGCGCGCATGGGTGGAAAGTCCTTCTCAGTTCTTGGACCATCTCTCTGGAACTTAATGCCACCGACACTGAGAACAGAGCTGAACTACGTAAAATTCAGGAAGGCCATAAAAACCTGGCTATTTAATATCTAGCATGCCATAGCTTATTACATCGGGATCTGTGGCGCCGGGAAACCCTTTGTTGGGTAGCTGTGCGCCTTATAAATGAAATAAATAAATAAATAAATACCAAAAGCAAGAGTTCAGGTATGACTATCTGATTGTATAGAATAATACATTAATGAATGGGTCCTTCCCAAAATTCACTCGAGCTTTGTAATTGGTAAGATGAATTGAATGTATAATTTGAATAAATAGGTATAATTTGGATATCAGAAGCCGACTACTTAAGTGGGAATACTTCTTGAAGTATTGTCAGCCATGCATGGTTGGGTTCCAGCTGTGCACTAGATGGGCAGGGAGCGCGGGGTGGGGCGTATCTCAGCTCTTTTGACTGTTTGCTTACATGATTCATGTAGTGCATTATCATGAATGTGCCACGTAGTATAAACATTGCTTCATGGTATTATTTGCATCAAAGGGAAATATTAGTAAACCAAAGATATATTTTTGTTTATTGTGTGCAGGTTTACCTTAGATCTGAACTGTCTACCCAGGCTTGGATTGGCCTTTTCGTCATACATGTTGGAAAACATTGGACCTGGGTAAATGGATCTACTCTGAATGGAAACGTGTAAGTGTTACTGGTTTGCTTACAAGGTCAATGTTCTGTAAGTTTGTGTAAGCCGAATTTTGCACCTACTCTCAACACTTTGGCTATGGCTGCCAACTAGAAACTGATATTTTTAAATGCTGACTGATAATTTTATTGGCTGATTTCATTCATCTGAACAAAATAATGACTTTAATTAATAAAATCCGTTCATGTACGTGGAAAAAGCAAGACTGAGAAAATGTAAACTACAGGGCTTATTTACAAGCTCCTTGCGCCACTGGTAAGTCAAGTGATGCACCGCTGGCACTACCTCCTGCTCCATATTTAGAAGGGCACGTAAAGCCACCCTGCATGGCTTTTCCTGTCCTTGTAAATATGGCCTCTTCTTACGTAACACTTTGTGTGAAAGGGGTGTGACGGGTGTTGCTGTGGGTGTTCCCACGCAACACGCATGTATTCTGCTGCTTTTTAAGATTTACAAAGTTCTGCAGAACACATAGAAAAAGGAAAACACCTCTTTTTATTTTTTTGTTATTTTTTTGTGTAGGATGGTACTCCTTCCTGCACAGGGTGCCTGAGTGGCGCATGGCAGACGATTGTACGCGAGCGCAGAGGAAAAGCACAGGGATGTGTTGTATAGTTGTAAATGACGCATCCATGTGTTTTGTGAGTCCTAGAGCATGGTGCAGCCAAGGGGCTTGCGGTGCCGCGCTGCTGCAATTTTTTGTAAATAAGGCCCTAAGTTTTCATGGCTTGTATAACTATTGGTAAATGTTATGAAGATACTAACATCGTTTGCCATATAATCAGTGGTGGCTAGCGACTTTTTAAAGTGGTGGGGTGAAAGACCTGTCCCGCACTGGCCTGAAAAAACAATTGAAACAAGCAAGCCTATATGTGCTAAAAGTGGTTTTGAATGTGGGTTCTCCTACGATATATATTTTTTTATAATATTTTATTTATTTTCTTACATTTTCAGTTGCAGAGACAGATTTGATCACACTGTATAACGTTTACCCCAATTTCCATTCCCCCTTTTCCTTTATAGAGCCTACTCGCTGTCCTACAAATACCTTAGATATGCACACTAGTTTGTAATTTATGTTCACTACTAACATTGACTTACTGCTTTTTTACAGTTAGTCTCAGGTGTTCCCTTGTTCGGCCTCCTCTGGTGTCTAGTTTAATCTCAGAGTCCTCAGTGTGCATAGAAATGGCAGGTTGGATGACTCGTCCTCTAAATAATGAATCAATGGTTTCCATACATGTTCAAATTACCTGTGTTCACCCATCACGCCATATGATATATTTTTACCATTAATGTCCACAACTTATGTGGCCAGAGAAAAAGATCTGGGGCACTTGTGCTTTTCCAGTGTACTGCACTTTCCTCTTCTGCTACCAAGAAGAAAAGCATAATTACTGTCCAGTTCTCCCTATAAATCCCTTCACAGTTCCTTGGTCAGAGACCCAGCACCTTGAAAGTTTTGAAAAACAAGTTGCAAAATGGTTCACTTAAAAATTCAGCATTTTTCAAAATTATTGGCTAAAAAACTATAGATTAAAAAGAACATTCACAAGGGGACATCTTGAAATATTCAAATACTCAAGAGTCAATGAACAGTAGAGAATTGTTTGCCTCAGCAGTAAATAATCACTTAATTGTATTCACGTTGACCAGCTCGATCAGTGCTACAAGTATTGTTTAGCCTATCTGCACACCTGGCGCAAGGATTCCCATTTGAAAAAAATAAAATTGACGTAAAGTTGGTTCTCATAAAATAGAACCTTCACTAGCAACGGCTTCTAATGCTGGGCGGAGAGACTCAGCCCTTCCAATTACAAGCATTATGTATGATAATTGCAAAAAGCAATTACCATCCAATTTACATTATAATGGATTCAGTCGGGGCAGATTTACAAGCCCCTTGCAACTCTTTTGCGCATTTTTACTGAAATGGACATCAGGCAGTTTTTCTTAGGCACAAGTGTTGGTGCATATGTGGCAGTTATATGTTGGCAGGTGGTGGTAGTGAATGTTAAGCAGCCTACGGGTTGACATGGTGCTGTTCCAGGTCTGCGATATTTTGAGGGGTGCTCACGGACCCCACACTAATAATGCGATGTACCATCACATTTTGGAACAGCCCCTGGCGTGTACAGTATCAGCCATATACTTCCGGGGGCTGCATGTCAATTGTTTACAGCTGTCTCTCACTACACCATCTTCAGAAGGTGGGGTGTGGTCAGCAAACATAACTGACCCCACTCAATGTATTCTGCTGGCGGAACCTACGCCTAGAAACTCTTGGTTACCTCTTTCAACATGGAAGTCTCATCTTATTCGAAGACCTGCGGAAGAGCACTGAATGGCGAAACACGATTTATTTAGGTATGTGCAACCTAGGAGTTTCTTATACTGGCTTTCATCCCATGACTGCAACTTGGTGCAAAGTGCATTTTTGAATGTTTTCATCAGAGCTTCTGTCAAAGGGGTCATAGGCAACATTTATGAAGTAAAAAATTCCAATAAGTGGGATTGCATTGAGAGCATTGTTGACAAGTGGTCAAGACGCTTAGGTGTCGGTGTCTCCTTCAATGGCATTTACCATAGTATTATGCTGTCACAGTACTTGCTTAATATCTCCTGTATTTAAGCTTATTACTTTAAATTCCTAAATGATATCTACTATACTCCCCTTCGTCTACTCAAATGGAGGTTCAGGCATACATCGGAATGTTTCCACTGTTTTATTAGGACGGCCGATACAACCCAAATTGTTGTCTCCGAACAGCATATTAAAAACTATTTGTATCAATGGTTTACTTATCTTGGCATCCTGACCAATGTTCCTATACTGTGGGAGGGCAGATTCAAACAATAGTCCAGCCATATTGAGGGGAGTATACTACTTAACAGTTGTAGTTGCATGGTTGGGAATTGCTTGAGAACGACTCCAGAAGTACCCGCCGGACATGCAGCATGGTGGCAGGAATTTATGGGTTTATGTGATATGGAGATGTCGATAGTTCAGTGTGACCCGCACCGTGCCTACTGGAGGATTATGCTTCTTCCTAGTTACGCTAATGATGAATTGCTATTAGGATGAATGTATGAGATTTGGGGTTAACTATACGGACATTTCCAATTGCAATTTCTTAATAGCGAATTTTTGCGATGTTCTATTGCAATCACCTACGTAACGTGTGTCTTACACATTTAGCAATTCCCAATGGGGTAACAATTGACCTACCGTATTAATATTCATGATGCAAGTCGCAATTTGCATTCCATTGGGAATTGCTAAAAACCGAGGGATGGTGGCCTGCTGGGGACAGAAGACAACCATGTCTGTGTTTGCTTTTAAATAAAGAAACATGTTATTTTTTTAAATGCTGCCAGTTTTTCTTAATGGAAAACAGGATGCATTTCAAAAACAAAAATTAAGCATTTCAGTTTCATTTTTTACGAGTAGGCAATGGTCCGTGGGACCACTACTGGCTCTCAAGAAACATTTTCACATAAATTCACAAAGGGGAAGGGGTCTCTTGGGAACTTAGGGGCCGATTAGGCTGGCGGATGGATTGCTCCCGCCGGCTGGCGGTAGCCACCGCCGACCCGGCGGGGGCAATCCGTCCGCCATCCCCACATAAATGACCCCAGCCACATTAAGATGGCGGGGGAGTCTGCGGCGAATGGCAAGACCGTCCGCCGCTTTTCCGCCGGTCGCCTTCGCGACCGGTGGAAAAAAGTGCTATGGTGCATTGCGCATATGGTGGCCGTGTCTGCGAGACACCGCCAACCATATTACGATGCCGGCGGTCTTATTCCTTTCCACTGCAGCATTGCCGCCTTGGAAAGGCATACGGTCTTTGCTTTGGGGGCCCGTTGAGGAAAGGTGCATAGAATTACTTTGCTTTAGTATCATAAAGCACTATTGTCAAAGATTGTCAAAGATTTATGTGGACATTTGATTAACTAACCACCACACCCATTATACATAAACACACATGAATTAATTTCTCATAGAGACTTCTAACTGCAGATTCCTCACCTTTGAATATTCCCTAGGCTTGATGCGAAAAAATTCAAAGGAGGTAGACCAACTTCATGCCAAGCTGTCTAAGGTTTTATTATTTGTGTTTTCCTGGCACAGACAGTGTGTGAGCTTCAGGTTCGCCCAGTTACCCTCCTTACCCTAATTTCGACCCTCACAAGCTGGTTCTTTGGATTTGTGCCTCCGTTTTTTACCAAAGGTGGTGACTCTTTTTTACGACGCTCAACCCATTGCTCTGCCATTGTTCTTAACTCTGCCTCATGATTACATCAGTTCGATCAGTAAAGGCTCATCGTTTGTACATCGATTGTGCCAAATAATTTTTTTTTTTTTGCGTGTTCATTCCACCATAGCCAAGGCTGTTGCCACTGCGCTGGCACATAAAGTGCCTATCCTGGACATTTGCCAAGTGGCTACATGAGTGTCACTCCTTAAATTCAACTACCACTACTGTCTGGACAGACAGGGCTGTAGAGATAGGCACCAAGTTCTGCAGGACTTTTTGATTAGAGCTAGTTCACAGATTCAGCTCTTTAGGGCATTGCTTTGTATCTGCTCTAAGGTGAGGAATCTGAGGCTATAGGTCTCTATCAGAGGAATTGGTAATGCTATTTCAGGCAATGCAGTATCGAACCACTAAATCCTCGCCGACTCTCCCATCCATTCTGTTCTGTAAACTGGACTGTTTCACCTAAAAAGATAGCAATCAAAGGTCACAACCAATTTCATTTTGGATCCGCGTTTGTGGGCGTGGAAGATTCAAGAAAGGAACTTATGTCTGCTCACATGGATGAAGCCCATATATGCCACATTCTTTTCAGCACGGATGACGTTGACGCAGAGTCACAGGCGCCACCACATTGCCCATGCGGGTACTGTTTGAATTTTTCTGGATACAATCTGATGCTGGGGGGAATATTCTAAGGTGTGGAACCAGTGATTAGATAAAGTCTCTACCAAAAGGGGTGTTAACAAAGTTAATTTACTTGTTCTCCAGCAATTTGAACAGTAGGTTTCTTTTTAAGGTCTCATTTCAGTTGTTTTTTTCCTACAAAATGTGTGCCCCATTGAGTTAAAAATGTCACCACAAGACTATTACACAAGTACCATATACATAAATAGCCCAGCAATGAGAAGGACCAAAATTGTAAACCAAAAAATGTGGGTTATAAAAAAAACTTGTGGGGAAATACCTGTGGGCATTTTACAAAGAATTGGAGTGGGGCAGCGCTGCAAGTCATTTTGCTGCACTGCCCTAGGCCACTTCAAAAGGACAGAAGTGCAGTGTATTAACAAGATACGGTGCAATCCTTTCCTTTCAACCGGTGCAAAAAATTGCAGCTATGTGCCAGGCTGTTATGCACATTGGTGCAAGGGTGTCTGTGTTTTTAGCAATATTGTTTTTGTGCAGGAGCACCTTCTGTCATATAGATGCTGCTTTTCTATATATTGTGTTAAGTTAGCATGAGTTTATTAAATGTTTAAACGACATATTTTCCTTTGGCTTTAGTTTGTACACGGCACATAATTGTTATTGTAGCTTTCAACCTAGACGAAAGATGTGATTTATTTGAGAATAATATGTTATTGCTCTGATATCTGTTGTGCCTGGTACACTGTCTGAACAGTGGGTGCTGAACGCTCTAGGAATAACCTAACACAAGGTTGCTGAGAGCCCTGATCCTCGCACAACTAGACATAACACAAATACAGTTGATGCCAACATTTGAGCTCTAAGCGGGTTTAAGATAGAGTTACAGGAAATGCAGAAACACACTTGGTTCTTCGCATGCAGAGAGCTGGTAGCTGATGATGTGATCTTCTCCTACTGACATTTAGAGGTATGGGCCCGCCCTGCTAAAAACCCAAATGAGACCTTCTTAGATATAATATAGTATGCTAAATAGGGTGCGCGAAATATAGGTGATACAAATTTCTATAGATTTGCATTATAATATGCTATCACCGTTTGCTTACTATGGATTAGTGACTATGCTGATAACTCTGATTTTTATAATATGTATTCTGGTATTATATAAGATACTGCGTTTGAGAACCTTGCATTGAAAAATAAATATTTCAAACTTGCACGTGTGTTCTTTTACTCCCCGTTGTGGTCTGAAATGATTATAGAGCGCAAGAGTGTTCATGTGTTCCACGATACCTGAGGTAACCCAAGTTCATGTTCTGGTTTGTCTAAGTCATTGGTCAGCTTGTTATGACCAATGAGACACTGTAGCTAGTTCGGTAAGGGGATTTTGGATACTAAGGTAAGTTTTGGGTCACCCTAATTCACTAAGGTTCTAGATCTCTATGCACAGTTCTGTGGGAGAACGGAAACCCTGCTACATGGCGCCCAACGGTTGGAGGTCTTATATCATGACACTCGAGTAGTATATCATTCAAACCTTAACCCCTTCATTCCCGTTTCCGGAAAACGGTGGTGTCGGAAAACCTACCTATTTTTGAGATAGGTCTTTTCAAGCTTGAATTTATCTAAAACGGTTTCTTTGAATTACTACCCAGTTGTGCTACAAAGTAATCTTTGTTTTTTCGATTTCCCGTGCTGTCATGGCTCAAGCCGTGGACATACCGCAGCATAGTCGCATTGCGGTGCGTGATCATTTGCGGACTTATGATGTACCTGTTGAAGGCTTGGCTGTGATTCTGGTGGTGAGTGCGGAACATGCTTACCCATACAAACTGTTTTATTCGTGGGTGACATTTCCGCCGGTGGACGCAAATTCTGGTGTGTTCCACTCGTACACTGCATCGCCTGTACCTGCTGAATATGCTCCGTACAGAGCACGGGAAGTTCCTATTGATGCTTGGCAGCATGGAATTTGGTTTGGTGGCGCCCTACCCCATTCTTTAACAGCTCCGAGATTAGGTCCTTTGTCCATTCCGGGCGTTAATTGGCCCGCTTTGGCTGGATTTACTCCTCATCCTAATCACGCAACTGGTAACTTGGCTGACCTTAGGCGACTTCATGTGGTCGCCATTGCTGTGATAAGGGCCCTTGTGCATTACACAAGTCGTAATGTTCAGGGGGCAGCCCCAGGAAATGCAGCCCTTCCGGCAGGGCGGGCTGGTTTGAAAATCAGTCCTGTCATGGTAAGTTCCGTTATGGGCATGAAGCCTCGGGATAAGGATGATTTTCCTTTCTGGTTTGCCGAGAAATTTGACCAGCTGAAGGCGGTGTTTCCTAATACGAATCCAGTTGAGAAACATCGGATTCTTACGCTTAGTTTGCTGAAAGATTTGGCCCCTGAGCTTGTTGGCTGTGAGACCTGGGGTAAGACGTTTGCCGCAGTATATTCGAGGTGCTTTGGCTCCCCGTCTGTGTCCAATCTGTCTACGGTCCTTAAACGTGTTCAGGATGATCACGGACCGGAATCGGCTGTTGAGTTGGGTATGCGCCTATGTGGCTCCTTTGATGTGGTTTGCGATCTGATCCTTGCAAATGTCAAGGGGGATGCTGTGAACTTTCAGATGGCTAACGCTTTGGCGCTGATTCCCAATGCCGAGAAAACTCCGACAGTTAGCGAGGATTATTGTGGCGGCTTATAATACTGTAGGTCGCAATAGTAAGGGTAATAAGCCTTTTTCTACTAAGGAGAAGAAGCAGCCCCAGGGACAAGCTTCGGAAACTGACGTTCAACCTAAGTCCAAAAATAAAAATTGGCCTAAAAAACAGAATCAGGGTAAGCAACAGCAACAACAACAAACACAGGTTTCTCGTCCTGCGTCTCCGTTGCCTGCGCAGTCGGAACGTGTTTATGATTTGCGCGATCGCGCAACGATTAAATCGCCTGAACGTTTTCAGGCTTCTGACCAACGCTCTCCTCGTTCCTTTCAGGACTCATCGGCTCCATCAACCGGTGGTGGAGGGGGCGGCAGGGGCCGGGGTGGCCAGCAAGGACGTGGTCAGCCCCGCCCGCGCAACGGTGCAGACAAGCAGGAGGGCTCTACGCCTCAGAGACCGCAGTTTGCCAAGAAGAAAGTCGCAGCCGAACGGCGCATCGATATGCCCCAGATTGTGAGAACGCGGCTTTGGAATCTGACGTGGGCTCTGACCTTGCTGGACAGCGCGGCGGACATTACCATAGTGAGAGAGGCCCTCCGTCCACTACTGAAGGTGACAGCGACTGACACTTATGTTGTGATTGAAACAGCTGATACAAGAGTTGCTCCCCCTGATAGACTTTTTGAAATTGTCCTGTTAATTGAAGGTGACATACAGCGAACCATAAAAGGGGTATTTTGGGAAAATCTTTCATCTACTTATGACATTTTGCTTTCGGAGGCTGACTGGCCCCCACCTTTTGTGCTCGCAGCTCCGAGAGGGGAGGAGGTAATTCTCCCCAGTTTCGTGAACACTGTTTCGAGAGTGGAAGCACGGCATTTTGCAGAAGAGTGGGCTCTGGCGCTTGCGCCGGCTGTGTACCGCAATCAATGTGGCTGGGATAAATTGTCTCCAAGCCACGAGATTCCTTTACGGTCTCAGCCGCAGCCTCAACCTCAATATCCCATACGACGTGAAGCCAAAGCTTCAGTCGCGGCTATCCTTGAACAATTGGAATATCAAGGTGTGATTGAAACGTGTGTGTCACCGATGAATAACCCCCTTTTTACTGTAAACAAGCCTGACGGCTCATATCGTTTAGTTTTGGATTACCGGCATTTGAACTCGCATTGCCGTAACTGTGCAGTACAGAATACTCACGGCTCTGCCCTAGTGAATAGTCTTGAGCGTAAACGGTTCAAAACCACGCTTGAAATTTCCAATGGTTTTTATGCCCATAAATTGGATGGTCTAAGTTCCCAATGGACATCCTTTACATGCGCCGGTGTGCAAAAAATGTTTTGGCGTCTCCCAATGGGCTATAAGAATAGTCCTGGAGTTTTTTCCGCCCGCATTATCTCTCTTTTGGAGAGGATCGACCCAGTTGCTTGTTCGTATGTGGATGACATTTATCTCACAGACGACGAACTTTGGGAGCATCGGTGTCGAGTTAATAGCATAATTTGTAACTTTGCAGACATGGGTTACAAGTTTAACTTTGCAAAATCACACATTGCAGAGTACACAGTGTTGTTTCTGGGCTACGAGCTAAACAACGAAGGAAAGGTGTTGGCTCCTCATTTCCTGGAGAAGTGCGCACAATTGGGCTCTCCGACAACGCTGAAAAAATTACAGTCTTTACCGGGCTTCTTGAATTTTGGGAGGACTTACATTCCGGAATATGCCCAGCGCATCAAGCCTTTGTATGCTTTGATACAACAATCTTTTTCCAAATCATGCTGGTTGCCTGAGCATTCGGCTATTCTGCAGTCTTTGCAAGCTGATTTGCTCGCTTCTGAATACTTACAGACTCGTGATAACCAAACCAACCTGGTGATAAGAATTAACCCTGGGACGGTGGGATTCACGTACCTGACTTTTAATGAGGGAGATACAGTACCTATTGCTTACAAGTCACACTTGTACACTTCGGCTGAACTACGTTTTTCCACTGTGGAGAAAGTTTTGACGGCTGTGCAGATGGCAATTCTCAAGGAACGTGCCCTGTCACAGGGAAAACGCATGTTGGTTGTTACCCCGTGTCCTGCCTTGGAGGCAGTTACGAAAGCAAGTGTACCAAATTCCAAAGCTTTGCACCCTCGGTGGATTCAGTGGGCTGCATCCTTGACATCCCAGGATGTCACGTTTATTTTTGACGCCACTTTACGGTCGCAGGAGTATTTACAGTATGAATTTGTTCATCCTGCTCCTTTAGCAATGCGGCCGTTGGAGGATTTCCATTGCATCATTTACACTGATGGTTCGGCGCAGGTTGCGCATGGCTCTAAACATGCCTACGTTTCCGCGTGCGCCATTGTGGTCGGTGCCATGGTGAACGATGAGTTCAAGTCCAGTGTCGTGCACACGCAGACGCTTGGGGACTGCACCGCACAATTAGCAGAGCTTCGTGCTCTGATGCTTGCATTGGAGTACACAGATCCCTTTGTGACGACTTTGATCGTAAGTGACTCTTACTACTGTGTCCAGTCTTACAATGAAAACTTGTTCTTTTGGATTCAGAATGAGTTTCGTGATTCCAAAGGTAGCACAATAAAACATAAAATGATCTGGGTCTGAGTGGCAGAACTCAAAGAGAAGTTGTCACTCGTGTTTGTGATTCATACTCTTGGCCATCAGCGCGTGGGAGTCCACGCTGTCGGTAATTCTCTTGCTGATGAAGCAGCGAAGTCAGCAGTATCGAAATACTTAGTTGCAGCAGTCACAAGGTCCAAAAGTAAAATAGATGATGCAGGGGTGTGGAATTTTATAAAATATCTTCTTGTCCGAAGGACAAAATGTTTCAGAAATCTACTTGTCCTTTAAAAAAATCTACTTGTCCCATTTGGTACCAAACAATGAGGTTTCAATTTATGACTGCATTCTCATATAAGAGTTTGGATAGCAACCTTTCTGATTATGTCAGGGCTCATTTTACTACATTATTAGAGACAGCGGTCCCGGTCATGGGAAATATAAGAACATATCCACAAAACTGCAATCAGCGTTTGGTGTACTATTGTCCCAATGGAACGGATTACATTTATTTACTTTTTCAATAAACACGAAAAAACATACAGTAACATATAGTGAGCAAAACGTAAAGGGGTTCTGGAAATCAAAAGATTTCCTGACCTCAGGCATGTATTAGTAGGGTGACTTTTAAGTGATACATGGATTACAATAGTCACGATAAAAGAACATCTTGCACTCCACATAAATCAAAAGTTGGAGTTAAGATGTAGTTGTCAACGTCGTTTTGATCCCCAACAACGGTTATGGGATCATCATCACAACAGGTCAATCTAAATGCCTGCGAAGTGAGTTATGGTAGGGGAGAATGAGAGAGCGAATGGAGGGGGGACGGGAGGGGAAAAAAGGGAATGAGTGAAGTTAGGGAAGAACATAGGAGTATGCCAATAAGAATTCTTAAAACACAAGCAAGGGTGATGTTAGTATAAGCATAACATTTTACATCACTATTTATATTCTTACTTTGCTCTGTTCATGCCACCTTTGATTGTACAGGACTCTCAACACACTAGGTTTTATGTAAAATATTTGAATATTCAGTCTCTGTTTGAGTGAGCTCTGCTCACGGTCATGGTAAGCCTCTGAATATATCAGCACTTTCATTATATTGAAGTTCACTGCCCTAATTGTATCAATGCTCTCTTTCTAGTCAGAGGAAGAGACTAGTGGACCACCCTGACAATTATATTTGTAAACATTCACTCATTTTCACAAAATGTTACTGTAAATAAACTTAGATTCTACTTCCAGTCCAGTGCCTCAGTTACCAACTGAGGATCAAGGAGACTGCCCCTGTCTTACACTATTCACATTGTAATTTGTGGACAGTTCCCTTCATCTCACTCTAGCTTGGTTCCCTGGTTTGCTAGAAATGTGATCATATGCCAAGCACTATATCCGTATCCAATATGTAGACTTCCATAGTTTGGCAAGAATTTGTAGGCAATCTAGTTCCAGAGTCAAAATGTAAGCTATCAATACATGTACGTTTGGCTTAGACACACAAAGATTGTGTTTGTACCTATAAAAGTATTCACTAGCAAAAAGAGTTGTTTTTTCTAGACCTGGATTGCAGTGCAAATGTGTGCATGCGTGCAACATACATAGTTTAACGGCACCATAAAGTCCTCTCTAACCCCCTCTGCACCCTGAAAAAGGTAATACATTATATGTTTGTAAAGAGTGTGTTTACGAACATGGAACTGTTGTAGGTTTCCAGGCCAACTTATGTAAACGCTTATGAATTTCTGAAAGTCCTAATTCTGCGCCCATGCAATTTAATAGATCTTGGATGCACATTTGTTACATTCTTTTATGAGTGGGATCCCTAATTATTTTTCTTTCAGTAGTTTTACTTTGATTTGCCTTTATTTTATTTTTAAAATATTGACATGCACCAAAGGTGATGTATTAAATGATTCCTTATTGCAATGGTAGTTAATGTTTTCAAACTCTGCATTGTAGCTTTCTGCACACTACAACCATTTTTAAGTTGCAAATATTTTGCTCTCTTCATCGCTTTTTCAAGGAGCACATTGTTTGGGGGTACATTGTCTGTTTTCAAAATAAAATCACCAGTCTTGAGTTCCATTCTTCTTTATACACTTGCACATAATAAAGGAGCCTTCTTTAAGCTATACACATAGCCACAACTTGTAAATGTATCAGACCATGCACACCTGCTTTCATTGGATCCCCTATCAGTAATGCAAGCGGAGATTCCTGCTGACTGTGTTTGAATGTATCTGACTTGAATTCTCTGCTCGACTGAACTTTAATGCACTTGACCCATGAACATGTTACACAATTTTGTTTTAAACATTAGCACCCCGACAAGCCGAATTAACTGTGGGCGACCATACCTCTAGCAAACAAATGCAAATGTGTCACTATATTATTTCCCTAAGAAACTACCAATTTGTTTCAGAGGCGATGGGGGGATTTGAGGAAACCAGCAAAAAAAAATGCATCAATTAGAAAACCCCGAAGACGGGCCATTTAACAAACTATTAAGGTACTATGGTTAAAGCAGGCACTGACTTGTCATTGAAGATGTTAAGAAAGGTCATGCCTTTCACATCAATTTACTTATTTGCCTCTTCCAAGTCATACCATGCAGATTTCATGCAAAGTAAAGCTCAAACTCCACACAGCTAGTGTTCTGCATAGCTCCTGAACAACCCACTGGCATGACACACCTCATCTCTAGAACAACTTATATCCTCTATAGTGCATCTCATACACTTTATACCTTCAATTTACCAATTCCCTCATGCACTATCCCTTCCCCTTACATGAATCATGCACAGCACTGTTCATACCTATTATACAGCTCATGTACTGCACAGGTCACTGTAAAGATCATACGCAGTGTAGCTCGGGTACCATGTGGATCTCATGTAAGACATAGTTGAGCCTTGCATTACCATTGTTCCTAGCATCTTCAGTATAGTGCACAAATCAAGCTCTGCACAGGCCACGCTTGCACAGCTTATTCCATTTGCACAGGTAGTATCCTCTATGTGATGAGTGATAGGAAGGTGGGGTTCTTATAAAAAGAAAAGATTATGGTGTGTGATTTACAGTCGTACTCTGCTGCTAAGTAAACGGAAAAGCCCGTTGATGGTTGTATTCAAGGGAATAGCCATAAAGTTAAAATACCCCCCACTTTGAACAATACTCTGACAGCACCAAGCAAGTGATGTAAGTGAGCTCAAACCTCCCTAAAACTCCTTTGTCACTTCCATCCAAGCATCTGTCCATTATTCTTTCATGCTACATCTATCTGCTCATGTCCATTTCACATTTCCATTCTGTCATTCATTCTTTCATTCATTCACTCTTCCCCGTTCCATCCATCCATTGGCTATTCCATACATCTACCCATCTGTTCTCCCATCCACAATCTATGCACGCATCCATCCACCCACGCATCCATCATTTGACTTGCCCATCAATCAATAATGCCTTCCAGCCATCAATTTTTCCTTTTGCCATTCATTTATTCATCCATCCGCTCAGATTTTCATTTACTTTGCCATACATCCATCCTCACAGATTTTAATTTACTTTGCCATACATCCATCCTCTCAGATTTTAAATTACTATGAAATCCTTCTATCCATTCAGACTTTTATTTATATTTATTTACTCGTCCATCATTTTACCCACCGATCCATCCATCCATCCCTCTCAGATTTCCATTTACTTTGTCAACCTTTCATCCACCCAGCTACACATTCTTTCACTCACATACACAGAGCAACCCATTCTCTTACCTATCCATCTTTTCACCCACTCATCCACCCATCCCGTCCCCAAATATCCATCCACCCTTTCACACCCATCCACCCTTTCACACACCCATCCACCCTTTCACCCACTCATCCATCCTTTCACCCAATCATCCATCCATCCTTTTACCCACTCATCCATCCATCCTTCCATCCACCCATTCATTCACCCACTCATCTATCCTTTGCCCCTCTTCCATCCTTCACTCCCTTTTCTAGCAACCCATCTTAAATTTCTTTTAGTTAATCATCTCTTATATGCCAAGTTGTAGATGAAAGGCCCATGAAAACTCACCTCTGCTGTAGCTGCTGTAGGCAGGGTTTCACTATGCCTCAGGTTTTATTGGTGAGGGTCCCTTAATCAGTAGATTTAGCTTTAGAACCTCACAAGCTTTCAATTCACTAAAACTTTAAAAAGTGTTGTCAAAATCCTATAAAATAATGCGCCCATGCTCACAAACACACGCATAAAAAAGTTTAGTGTGGTATTTTATCAGAGCTCAGTCCACTAAGTAGGAGAGTCAGCAACAGCGTGGTAAAAATATAAATATAAATGCTTAACTCGCATTTGTAAAGATGAATTTTCCATAAACTTAATGTTATAATATTGTGCGAGGCCCCACATCAAAAAGTGGATTTTGACAACACTTTTTTGACGTGGGGCTGGGCACAATATTTTTTCGACCGTCAACGTTTATGGAAAATTCAACTTTACAAATGCAACTTTTATCATTTATATTTTACTACGCTTTTGCGGCCTCTTACCTAGTGGGCTGAGATCTGACAATAGCTCCGATGATCACATTAATAGCTACAGTGGGAGGGGGTTTGGGGGGGAGAGCATCCGCGATCTCGCTGCTGGTGGTGATGGGCCATGTGCTTTACACCAAGGGCAATGACCTCTGAAGGAAGGGGCCACCGAGGCAGGCTTTGGGGAGCGCAGAGACTCGGAAACACAGGATTATTGTGAAAGGCAGTACTTGCGCATTCTGCTTGCAAGCAACAGTGACGGACCTAAATGCTTTCAGAGTGCAATTGTGAGTGGCAGCCTTCGTGCTAAATGAAACCGTGTAAGCAGAGAGATTTTTTTTTCTTTTCCAAAAGCGTAAGCCGGACCAGCCCTGCAACCTTCAAAGAGATGTCAGTGCCTTGCGCTGTGCTCAGAAAGGAGGAAAACACTTCTGTGCATTGTCAGTGAAGCAAAGGACTATTAAGTCGTACAAAGTTATCATTAACTCGGCACGCAATTGGAAGCAGCTTAGCAGGATTTTGAGAGTTCTGTTCTGGGAAAGGTTTCTGCTGCAGGAAGTTGAGCCTACTTGTCCGAGGGACAATAAAAACATAAAAACTTGTTGTCCCTGGCAGCAAACAATATGTCCTGGGCGTCGGGCGATATGAATTCCCCACCCCTGTGATGACATCTTGGCGGCTGTTGCTGCCACTGAGAAGGGAGGTAAATATCCTACGGGGTTCCCTTCGAAGTACACATACCACTTAAGTCCCGATAAGGTTCCTTATGTGAAAATTCCTGATGTTGGTGAACGTTTAATTCCCAACTCGGATCGCAGGGCTGCTTTAATTACAGCGGCTCATGAAGGTGTGGCATCTGCGCATGCGGGCGTCTCAGCCACTGTAACACAGCTACAACAGAGGTTCTGGTGGCGGGGACTGTACAAACAGACGCGCGATTATGTCCTTCAATGTGACATTTGCCAGCAGATTAAACCTTCAACTGCTGCGCGTCCGCCTCAGACACAGTTGTATATCTCTAATAAACCGCTTGGTTGCGTTTATTTGGATCACTGCGGTCCTTTTTCTTCTGATACTGCTTATAAGTACATCTTAGTAGCAGTTGATTCATGCACACGCTTTGTGTGGGTATAGCCACATCGGAGCGCTGATTCACGGACTGTCATTAAGGATTTGCGAGTCTTTGTAGGGATTTTTGCCTGTGGTACCTTCCATTCGGATCAGGGTCCGGCTTTCGCCTCTAAGGCGTATAAGGATGCTATGGTTTCGATGGGGGTCCAAGTCAAGTTTTCGTCCCTGTACAGACCTGAGGGAAACAGTGTAGTGGAACGAATGAACCGTGACTTAAAGCAATCTTTGACAGCTCGAGTTATAGGCAATGGCAGAAACTGGTTGGCCCACCTCAATGGCGTGCAGCGTGCGCTTAATAATCTCCCTAGAAGGTCTCTGGGTGGGCAGACCCCGTACGAAATGCTCTTTGGTATCAAGATGTATGTCCCTGACCTCGACGGTCTAGACTGCAAGGCCCAGGCCGCGGCCTTTGACGTAGATGAACATTGCAATGTTTTACAGGATCTACAAAAGACCAGAGACAGTTTAGCAAAGGAACATTTGCCCTCCACATCGGATGATGCATTGCAGATCCCGGTAGTTGGCTGGCTACCCCAAGTTGGAGAACTGGTTTGAGAGAAGATCGTTAACAAGAAAGAGTTTGGCCCCTCGTATCGTGCACCGGTTCGAGTTCTTGGAGTGAAGGGCACAAGAACAGTCGTATTATCACCACTTCCAGGTCGTAAGGAAAACAGATTTATCTCAATTGACAATGTCAAGGCTCACAGGGTGGCCGATTCTTCATAGCATGACACCGGCTGTGTCCTGTCCTTCCATGGTGAGGCACTCTGTGCTGGCTATTACTTCTGGTGCAGAACCGGAGGTATCCCTCGAGATGCCTGCAATTTCCAGTCCTTTATTAAGTACTTTCCCTGTTACTAGTATAGATGAACTTGACTACACCTATCCACCTGATTTGTCTATGCCCGATTTACAGACTCGATTGGCCAGGGAATCAAGATTCTCCTTTGACTCTGTTTCAACACATTCGAAGAAGCCCTCACGTTTAGCAACATATGTCACGTTATTTAAAAAACATTTTTTGATTCCTCCTTGGACATATATTTGGCTGGTGCTTTTTTCGTTTTATCTTTTTATGTCAATTGGTGTTATAACTTTCCCCTTTTTTCATGACCCGCATTTCTTTCTTTCCCTGTCCCCTTTCCACCCCTCCCTTTCTTTTCCCCTTGGTCTATTCCCTAGGAAGGTGAATTTGAACGTTGATCACTGTGGTACTGCGCTACCACTTTGCTTTCAGAGGAGCATGAAACTGGTCTATGAATATGAATAAACTTGTTCTTTCGCACTTACCTTCTGTGGACTGCATTTCTTAACAATTTGGCGACGAGGGTCCTAGCCGTGAGGGGGACGGCACCAGTTTCACCCCCGCCTTCTTCGACTCCTCTGATGCAATTTTCGTCTCTGTTTATGTGAAGATTCCTGGGCGCTACGTGGGTGACACCTTTGAAACTTTTTCTTAAATTCATCTGGGGACGGTTCGGTTCCTTCTACCTTGCTGGGCCTCCCGACTGACCAGCTTGTTGTATTTCCAGCTGGAGCTTCAGGTGTTTCTTCATCGGTTTTTGGGTGACATCTCTCTTCATCCTCTTGTTCCCTGGTGTTCCAGTGAGCTGTTTTCAACGGAGGTGGCATTTTTCTTCGCGCTCTGGAGGAATTTCTGTCAGCGTTTGGTTCTTGAGGAGATCATCGGTGGCAATCCATTGCTGAAGAGTGACTCTTCCTTCTTCTTCGCGCAGTACTGTCTCCGGTGCATGAGTCCGGTTTCTTCATCTGTCATCCCGGTCCTGCGCAGTGTGCTTCTGAGGTGGTGTCTTTCTGAGGATCGTTTGTGCGCAAGTGCAGGTTCCCGCGCACAACTCTGGTCTCCTCAGCGGGAATTCCAGTCCTGCGCAGTTGGTTTCTGGGGCAGTGTTTTTTCTCTCGATCAGGCATTTCCCTCGCTACTGCGCAAGTGCTGTTTCCCGCGCACTACTCTGGTCCGGTCCTGCGCTGTGTGTACATAAAACAGCGTCTGGCAAGAGATCAGGTATTCTCTTCGTTGATGCCCTGATGCTGTTTCCCACCCACGAATCTGGTCTCCTCAGCAGAGATCCTGTTCTGCGCGGTGAGTTTAAAAAAAACAGCGTCTTGTAAGGAATCAAGCATTTTCTTTGTTACTGCGCATGTGCTGAAGTCCGCGCTCTAACTTGTTCTCCTCAGCTAAGATTCTGTCCTGCGCAGTGTTAGTCTAAAGTCGGCATTTTAAGTCATTTCATCTGTATGCCGATTCTGGAGGCTGGAATGCACATTTCTCTGAGGTAGTGTTTTCAGTCGCTAAAACAACGCTGTACCTGGAATTTCTTATAACTTTCCAGTTCGAAGTAGTTTCATTGCTGCACCAGCATTCTTCTATCCAAGAACTTTTCTACAGACTTCTAAAGATACTCCACAGGATGTACTCAGCAAACGTGTTTTGACTTTATGTGCATAGTTATTCTAACTAACATTTCTAGGAAAATATATGGATTTCTTCATTGAAAGAGAAAGTTGAATGCCTATTCTCCTTGCCTCTGTAGAGTTACCTTCTTCTTCTCTTCAGGCCTTTTCTTCTCTTTCTTTACCTCTTCTTTGCATTTGGTTTTCTTTCTCTGTATTTTTCTGGCTCTTTCTCACATTTTCTTGAAATTATACTCTTCTTGGTCTTTCTTTCCATATTTCTTGTGCGATTTACTGTGCTTTACATCCTAGTTACTCTCTCAAAACAATGTCAGTAACAAACATGAGTCAACTTCGTCCATTCCTTAATGAGGAAGGTGAACCAGATATACCTTGGGAGCAATGGATAAAAATGTTACACTCCTATTTAATTGCAATAGGTGGGGAAAAATTCTCAGCAGTTAGAAAGCAACATATCTTGCTTCACAATTTAGGTACACAAGCTAGAAAAGTGTATGAGGATCTGGCTATAGGTGAAGAAGAGGGAGGTGAGGGTGATGATGATGTTTTTACCACAACATTACGCAAATTAAGTGCTCACTTTAAAGATAAAATAAATGTTGTGCTGGAAAGACACACATTTTTAAGGGAGCTCAAAGTAAAAATGAAAAAGTTACCAATTACATTGCTGCGTTGAGAGGTCTTTCTGCAACTTGTGAATTCGGGGCACTTACAGATTCTCTTATTAGAGATCAACTTGTTCGTTGCACGAATGACCATAAGGTGCTAGAAAGATTATTAACAGTTAATCCTGGTTTAGAAGAAGCTATTAGCATTGCGAAGGGCATAGAGCATACAGCATTTTGTGTCAAAGAAATGAAAATGAACAAATCGGGTATATATGATGAAAGCAATGTTAATGAAATTAATGATGTGGAAGGAGTGTTAAAGATTACAAAAGTAAATACAGCAACCAAACCCAAAGTTTTGAAAGATCAAATTAGATGTTTCCGGGGCGTGGCTTCGAGGGCGACGATGGCGGATGCGGCTCTGTAGAGCTCCTGCCGGCCCGATCCTTATCCGCTAAATTATCCTTGCCCTACACCCTCTTCCCCCATCTCTACTAGTGCAGGAGTTTACTGGAGTCTGGTGGATCCCGGTGGTGTGGTTCCTGGAGCTCCGGACGCCCGCTGGCGCGACCATCGGGAGCCGTCCATGCTGGGCCTACCTGCCGCGTGGTGAGCCGGGGCCTCGATTTTTCTCCTGCCCGCCGAGAAGCCCTGAGGCCGGCTGGGCGTCATCCATCTCAGTCCGCGCCGCCGGAGCGGAGTCACTGGAGCCGAGAGACTGGGGCTCGTGACCATACCCTGTGGGGTGCGGCCCCGACGCATTGGTGGTGTGGACTGGAAGTGTATCCTGATCATCCTGCCCTGACGCTCTCGTGGGGCAGCGGCGTTTCCAGGGACGGAAGATCTGGTGGCGCCAATCCGGCGATTCAGCCTTGGGCCCTTGCCTGGTGGTCCCTGCGCCTCGGCGGAGTGTGCCCCCTCCCCCTGGGACTGGTCTATCTCTTGGCGTACTGGACCCGAGGAACAGCGGTGCCGTGGACGTCCCATCTGCTGCCTGTTTCCGTGGGGTGACCCATAGCGAGTGTCTCTCGCCAGACTACCCTGCTGTGGCTGCTACCTTTCGTCTAGACCTCCCAACCCCGTTCCCATCTACCCTTCCTCTGAACTCCCCACTTCATCCACCTCCAATTCAGCAGAAGTAGAGGGTATCTTGGTTAATGCCCACTCTCTGATCAAGAACAGGGTTTTGTTCAAGGAGATGGTACTGGACAGAACGCCCATTTTAGTATTTGTGACCGAAACCTGGGCTAAGGACTCCTCTGAACCTGATCTAATAGAGGCCGTTCCGGAAGGTTATTGCCTGGCCAGACTCGATAGGCAGAGACGAGTGGGAGGGGGGATAGCGATCCTTTATAAAGATCACCTTCAATGTCACACTGTACCCCTGACTGACTTCCCTGACAGTTTTCAAGCTTTTTACTTTTCAATAAAGGAAGAACAACGCCCCTTCTTCAACGGTATTCTAATCTATCGTCCCCCCGGCTCGAGAACACACTTCACGCACCACCTTCTCCAATCTCTTGAACCTTACTTTGGCCAAGATAATTTTTCCATCATGGGTGATTTTAATTACCACCTAGAACGGCACGACCTCTCTGACACCTCCTGTCTTACCGAGGCCCTACAATCCTGTGGGCTTATGCAACGTGTCTCGGGAGCTACCCACCGTGCAGGACACACCCTGGATGGCATTTTTTCCAATGATCCTCGCTTGACTATCAAGGATCCGATTCATCTTTCCTGGTCTGACCACCTGGCGGTCCCTTTTCTCCTGAAACACCACAGGGTAAATTCCCTTAAACTAGCAAACCATACAACAGAGATTACTAGAAATTTCAGGAATATTAACAGCAACTCCTTCGTGCCCTGGGCTGCAAATCTTGCCATCACCGGCCCACATAGCGTACAGACTGCAGTCGCTCACTTTGAACAGGTCACGACCGAGGCCTTGAATCAATTGGCCCCAGAACAATCCCGACGCCGCGCTAGAAAGAGACCTTCTGCCCCCTGGTTCTCCGACTCCCTTAGGCTTCTTAGGCAAGAAGTAAGGAGAATGGAGAGACTATGGCATGCTAGCTGGGACTTCAAAAACAAGGATGCGCATCGACTTCTGGTTAAAAAATACAAGGCGGAAATCTTGCAGGCTAAACAACAATATCTTGCAGGCTAAACAACAATATTTTGTGACTGCGACTGCAAGTCCCTGACCCTGTCATCCCTTGGCAGGACCTTTGTGATAAGATCGCCTCCTTTTTTCACTCTAAAATCCAGGATATTCACCTAGCCCTTGAGGAACAAAGAGCTGTTCTCAGTGCATCTATACCTAGTGTAGAGATGAGTCTAACCATCACCGAAATCTCCACTCCTTGCACCCTGGACACCTTTCCCTCGCTGGCCTTACAAGATCTTGAGCTTTTGTTAGCCAAGACTAAGTCTGGATCACCTTTGGATTCCTGCCCTCTGAAGGTCATTAAACAGTGTAGGGACACCCTCTTACCTCCCTTGGTGGAGATAATGAATCTTGCCATCAGAGATGGTACCTTCCCTGCAGAGTGGAAGAAGGCGGTAGTGAAACCCCTGTTGAAAAAGGCCTCCTTGGATCCGGGGGTCTTAAAAAACTTCCGGCCTATTTCCCTACTCCCCGCCCCTGCTAAGATGCTTGAGACACATCTCAACAAACATCTTGCTGCCTTTGTTGAAAGCTCCGGATACTTAGACTCCTCCCAGCATGGATTCAGAAAAGAATTTAGTACTGAGTCAGCCCTCACCATCGTACTTGACAAGATCCGTACATCAGTAGATGAGGGCCAGACATCTCTCCTGGTCCTGCTAGATCTAACGGCGGCTTTCGACACCCTCTCCCCCTCGGTACTTACATCACGGCTGAGGGAGGTGGGGGTGAAGAACGCAGCTCTTGATCTCCTGACCTCCTTCCTCACGGGGAGGGAACAAAGAGTCAAGCTTGGGGATTTTCTATCTCCATCCCGTCCTGTGCTATGTGGGGTTCCTCAAGGGTCAGCCCTCAGCCCGACCCTCTTTAATATCTATGTTACCCCACTGGCCAAATTAATAAGATCTTTCGGGATGGAGGTAGTCTCGTACGCAGACGACACTCAAATCCTCGTCTCTCTACCCCATTCAGATGAACTAATCGCCTCCAAATTTAGATCTTGCATGGAGGCGGTCGGTAAGTGGATGGTTCAGAACTCTCTGAAACTGAATGGGGAGAAAACGGAGGTGATGGTGTTTGGGGGAAAAGAAAACATCTGGTCAGCCAACTGGTGGCCTGACTCCCTTGCCACTTGCCCTTCCCCCACATCCTCTGCTAAAAACCTCGGGGTGATAATAGATCCTGCCCTTGACCTAGGCAGCCAGGTGAGCAGAACTGTTTCCACCTGTTGGGGCCTGACTCATACTCTCCGTAGGGTCAGGAAATATCTTTCTTTCCAGGCAAGAAAACAAATTGCTGTTGCTCTCATCGGCTCGCGTTTGGACTATTGCAATGCGCTGTATGCTGGACTTAATAAAGGACAGCTGCAGCGCCTGCAGGTAGTCCAAAACGCCATAGCCAGATTTGTCCTGGACATCCCCAGATGCTCCTCAGCCACTGCAGCCAGGAAAACACTGCACTGGCTACCGGTAGAACAGCGTATCCGGTTTAAGGTCCTGTGTATGACCTACAGAGCCATCGCTAAAAAGAGCGACACTGGAATCGGATCCATTATCTCCCACTATGTCCCCCGAAGAAACCTGCGTTCCTCTGGGAAACTGCTTCTAGCAGCCCCCGTGTACGAAAAGCCAGGTGGGGCGGCAGAGCCTTTTCCACCCTTGCCCCTAAGTGGTGGAATGAACTTCCTTTGGATCTGAGATCCCTCCCGTCCCTACAGAATTTTCGCACTGCCTTAAAAACCCTTCTCTTCAAGCAAGCATATGTCTAAGGTCTTAATGTCTCCTTTGCTGGTCCTTCCTGACCTTTCGCTAGGCGCCTTGATACCTTCGGGTTATTGTTCTGCGCATTACAAATTGTTTTTCAATTCAATTCAATTCGACTACCCCGCCGGCGGCCATGACGAGAGGCAAAGGCGGTCTCAATACAGCCACTACGGGACCCATCGACAAGTTCACCGGCCCCGGGAATGGTGCTGGGGCGGCCGGAGGGAATCAGGCGGGGGGCCCGGACAATGCAGCGCTGCTAACGGCCATCACGCAATCCCGTGACATGTTGGATGCGAAGATCGGCGCGGTGGGCGCCGATGTGATGTTGCTGCGCCAGGACCTCCGCAACGCGGTTGCTCGCATCACGGAGGCAGAAACCAGGGTCACGACGGTGGAGGGCGATGTCGGTGCCCTGAAGAAGAGAGTCGCCGACCTGGAGCAGACGCAGCGGGGCCTAGCGCTCCGGGTGGAGGACGCCTAAGGGCGGGCACGGCGGAACAATCTGCGCTTTGTGGGCTTTCCGGAGGGATGCGAGAAGGGGCCTATGGACGTGTTCCTTTCCCGGTGGCTAGAGAGCTGGTTACCCCCGGATGCCCTGTCAAGCTGTTTTGTGGTAGAACGCGCCCACCGCGCCCTGACACAGAAGCCACCGGCTGGGGAGCGGCCTCGCCAGATCATTGCTCGGATCCTGAATTACCACGACAGGGATGCCATCCTCCGGGAAGCGAGACTCAAGGACACCCTGCTGTTTGATAATTGCAAAATTATGATCTTCCCAGACTATACCAAGTTGGTTCAACAGCAGCGGCACTCTTTTCTGGCGGCCAAGGCCAGGCTCCGGGGCCTGAAACTTCAATACTCATTGCTATACCCGGCCCGCCTCCGTGTCATCTACAATTCGAGGACCCACTTCTTTGACACTCCGGAGGCTGTCTTTGCCTGGACGGACGAGGCAGTCCGGCTTCGTCCGCACGTCCAGCCGGGGCTGCACTCCGGCTCCTCCCGCAGTTCATCTCAGGAGCGGGGCGATCAACAGGCCAAAGGGAAGCGACACCGCAAGTCCCGTTCGAGGCGGAGGTCCCTGTCTCGAGACCCCCTTTTGGGGGACACGCAGCCGGAGACGCATCACTCTGGCAGGGGGTCGTGACTTCTGTCCACTGACCCTTGACTCTTGCATCTCTATTGTGGCCACCTGCTACGGCGGCGACCTGCTGCACGACGGTCCGGACTTCATCTGGTGCAGTATTACCTGGCTCTTACGGGCCTAGCTGGGACTTGTGTGGACAAATGCACTATATCTTGCAATATTATTGATTGTGCTTATTGATGGGGGGAAGGACAGGCATGTTTTGTGGGCTGCTTCCTCCTGTTGGGGTTGGGGGAGGTTTTTGGGTGTGTGCTTGGTTGGTGCTAGGGGGTTGTGTGGGATCCATTGGCATGCCTGACTTTTGGCGCTCTGTTTTGTGCCTGAAGTACCGTATGCCGCAACAGATACTTCATTGTTTCTTGAGGTATTGGGGTGCGGGTGGGGGGTTTGGGGTTGTTTGGTGGCGTGTTGGGGGGGTTGGCATTGTGGGGGTAGTGGGTATTGGGGTACTGTTCGTTGGGGTGCACGTGATCTTTCTGACCTATGCTGCTGTGGGGTTTGGGGCCTGGGCCGGGGGCCGGGGGTTGTGGGGTTGGATGAGTCGTGATGATGGTTGATGTCCCTCATTTGGCGCCTTCGGGCGCCTCCATGCATGTTCTTAGCTGGAATGTCCGAGGTCTCTTGGATAAGATTAAACGGGGGGCGGTACTTCGCTGGGCCAAAAGGGATCTTGCAGATGTGCTCATGCTCCAGGAAACGCACATGCTGGGTACGAAGGCCCTCAGTCTCCAGCGCTTTGGCTTCCACCAGGTGTTCCATGCTGGGTTTGCCAGGGGTTCCAGGGGGGTGGCCATTCTTATCCATAGGCGGCTGGCATACACTCACAAGCGTCAGTGGCTCGACCCCCAGGGGCGCTTTGTGTTTATTCAAGGGAAGGTTGGTGCGGAGCCCGTGGTGTTTGGATGTGTAAATGCTCCCCCCCCTGCAATGGGCCTTGGCTGAGCGGTTATTTGCCTTATGGGCTGACCTCCCTGACTCCTTGGCGGTGATTGGTGGTGACTGGAACGATGTTGTGGATGTGGCTGTGGACCGACAGCGGAGGCCTGGGGTGGCGCCTTCCCCCCTCCTACGCGGTTCGGGGCTATGTTGGATGTACTGGGATGGGCGGATGTGTGGAGGCATTTACATGCAGAGCGCCGCGAGTACACATACGTCTCAGCAGTTCATGGCTCCCTTTCGCGCCTGGACTATGTCTTTGTCCCGAGGGCTTTCCTTGCCAGAGTGAAAGGGGCGGTGATTCGGCCTCGCGGGCTCTCCGACCATTCCCCGGTAGCGGTCCAGATAGACCTACATAGACCGCGCCAGCCCTTCAGATGGCGGATGTCCACGTGGCACCTGCAGCGACCTGACTATTCCCAGCATCTTCGTGGCGCTATCGCCCAATACTGGCAGGACAATCTTGCCGTGGATGTGGACGCGGCGACTGTCTGGGAGGCCATGAAGCCCACTCTGCGAGGTATTGATCTGGCATGGTGTGCGTCTGCTCGTCGGGCTCGGCTGGAGGGTATAGCCGCTGCGGCGGGGCGGGTGGAGGAACTAGAGGCTCGCCACAGAGATGCGGCGGATGAAATCACCCTGCGACGGCTCCTGCAGGCGCAACAAACATACTCCTCGGTCTTATTGAACGAGGCTCGCCAGGCGTGGCTGGCCACCCGTAGCCGGGTTTACCAATGGGGCGACAAGTCATGCACAATGCTCCATCGGCTCTGTCAACAAACCTTGCAGCCCATTACGCTCCCGGGTCTCGTTGTTGCCGCAGGTGTGGCAATCACAGACCCGGCCACTCTGGCCACGAGCTTCGCGCACTATTATGGGCGTCAATATGCCTCCCGGGAAACTCTCTCCCCCGCTGCTATTGCAGATTATCTCACATTGGTCCCCCGCGCAGATGTGTCTGATGAGGTGCGTGACACCCTAGATCTCCCCCTGACGGCTGAGGAGCTCGGGGACGCACTGGGTCAGCTGAATGTGGGCAAGGCACCGGGACCGAGCGGCTTTCCCAGTGAATTCTATAAGAAATTCCATCTACAGCTCGGGCCGCACTACCTGCGTGCATTGGAGCTGGCGCGAGAGCGAGGCCGCCTCCCACCAGACTGGCGTCATGCCGAAATCGTCGTGTTCCAGAAGCCGGGAAGGCCACCGGACCGCCATGACTCTTATCGGCCCATTTCCCTTATCAACTTCGAGGCCAAGCTTCTGGCCAAAGCGCTCGCGAATCGCTTGCTTCCCCATATCTCTGCCCTTGTTCATCCTGATCAGGCTGGCTTTATGCCACGCCGGGCAACACGGCACAATATACGGCGGGCGCAGGCGGCGATTGATGCTATCGGAGCTTCGGAGGATCAGGCGGCGTTGTTGCTGGCTGACATTGATAGCGCCTTTGATTCAGTCAGCTGGACCTTCCTCTTCACCCTTCTACCACTGCTGAACCTCGGCCCGGTCTTCCTCTCATACGTCCGCCTGCTCTACACTGAGGTTACGGCCTCGGTGCGGATTTCGGGGGCGGCCTCGGCTCGATTCCCAGTGACTCGGGGCACGCGGCAGGGGTGTCCCCTTTCCCCCTACCTCTTTGCGCTGGCCATGGAGCCGCTGGCCGCCAGGGTTCGCAATGATGCGCTGTATCGTGGCTTTGTCTGGAGCGTGGATCATGCGGACCGCATCGCCTTGTATGCGGACGATGTGCTGTTCTTCATGACCGACCTGCAGAATACGGGCCCGCGGGTTCTGGAATTGATGCAGGGCTTTGGTCAAGCGTCGGGGCTCTTCCTTACCCCTCACAAGTCGACCCTATGGGTGCTGGGTGGTGGCGTGGTGGACTTTCCGTGGGCTGCGTCCCTTCGGATCGCAGTGGAGGGAGTGAAATATCTGGGAGTTTTCCTCTCTGCCTCGCCCACGGAGGTGTGGAGCCGGAACATTCAACCGGCTTGGGACCGGGTCCAGCTGGACCTCAAGACGTGGACACGTATGCCTCTTAACATTTACGGTCGATCGGCCATCTTTAAGATGGTGGCCTTGCCCCGTCTCCTTTACCAGCTGCAGAATCATCCCTACCCGATTGATCCGCAGTGGTTTCGCAGTGTTGACTCTGTGTTGGGCAGGTTCCTGTGGGCTGGAGGTGCCTCCAGGGTGGCGCTCCGTACGTGCTTCCTCTCTACTTACTGCGGCGGCTTGGCTACCGCGGATATGCTGTCCTACTATCAGGCCTCCCATCTCCTGGTGCTCAACGAGTGGTGGTATGGGGACCGCTGTGACCCGGCCTATGCCCTGGAGCACTCTCTGATGGGCGACGCCTCCCTTCATACGTTGTTGTATTCGGCCAGGAGGAGGCGGCTGCTCCCACGAGTCACCCAGGTGGTTTTTGCTGTCTGGCGGAGGGCCCTGCATCGCATGGGCTGGTGGGGTAAACTGACGGCGGAGACTCCGTTGTGGCGTAATGGCCTGCTGCCGGCGCTGGCGTCGCTGCAGGGCTTCGACGGCTGGGACGCAATAGGGGTCTCGTCCCTGGGGCATGTCCTCTCCGGCACCACTCTTAAATCCTTTCAGGAACTTAGTACTGAGTTCAACATGCCCAGGTCCCAGTTCTTTCGTTATCTTCAATTCCGCCACGCTCTTACTCCTAGCCTGGTGGGGCTGGAGCAGCTCCCAGACTTCAGTCCCATAGAGGCGAAGCTGTTTATGGGAGATTTGGGTGACAAAAAAGTCTCCCAGATTTACCGCTCCTTGGTCACGCACTGCTCCCCCTCGCTCATGACACTGAAGGCCCTATGGGAGGCCGATGTTGGCCCCTTGGACGACGACGACTGGCGCGAGGCCCTTGAATCCCCCCGGGGGGCTGCCATTGCAGTCCGCCTCCGCTTCATTCAGTTCAAATATCTGCATCGAGCTTATTTCACAAGGGACCGTTTGTGGCGGGCGGCCCTGATTGCAACCCCGGAATGCCTGAGATGTGGTTCGGAGAGAGGCACCCTCTTTCACACTGTGTGGTCTTGTGTGCGGTTGACTCGGTTCTGGGCCGGGGTCTGGGATTGCCTGTCTGAGGTGCTGGGGTGGGACCTGCCCCGTACCCCTAGGTTGGGCCTTCTTCACGTCCTAGAAAATGTTGGGGGCAACATATACAAGCGCCATCTGTTGCTGCTGGGGCTGGTGGTAGCGAAGAGGGACCTGGCACAGGCCTGGAAGAGCGAGCGAGCCCCCCCCTCAGTGCCTGGAGGGCGGGCCTGGAATTCATCATGGGTTTGGAACAACCAGTTTTTTTTAGGCTCGGGGCTGTCCCCGCAAACATTTCAAAATATGGAAACGGTGGGCAGACTATAGGGGCCTGCCTCTCGACCCTCCTATGGACATGGACGATGCATTACCACAGGATGTTGACCCTGCTCCCTAGGCCGTTGGCCGGCTCCACCTTTGTACACCTTCTCTTATGGTTGACTCATGATCACGTGCACAGGGTTAGGGTGGGATAAGGGGTGGGCAGTGGACGGGGTTGGTGGGAGTTTTGGGATAGGTGGGTGGGAGTATTTTTAAAAATTCGCTTCATGTATTGGGTTCGATGCTGTGACAATGATGTGTCTTTTCATATCTACTGTTGACAGTCTCGTCCTGATTGTGGAGGGCTGTGCTTAAACGTGATCGAACTCCTAATAAAAATGGTTTTGAAAAAAAAATTAGATGTTTCCGCTGTGGAAACACAAACCATCTGGCAAATTTTCCTAAATGTCCAGCAATAAGAGTAACTTGTAGAAAATGCAATAAGATTGGTCATTTTTCTAAATGTTGTAATTCCAAAGAAAGTAGACCTGAGGTGCACCTTGTACAGCAAGAGCAAGAATCTAGAAGTTCTGAAAATAAGTTTATTTTCCAAATTAAGGATGAAGAAGAAAATGATGAAGATGTTACCTATCCTAAATGTGACATATTATTGAATGGCAAAAATGTAAATGTGTATGCTGATTTGTGTTCGCCATATACTCTGGTAGAGGAAGAAACCTTTAAAAGTTTATTTAATTCAGATGAATATGTGTTGGAAGAACCAGACATTCATCCTGGTGGTTACAACAAAGACCCCATCCCTATAAAGGTATGGTCAAAATGCAAATATCATTTAAGGATAGACACACTTATGGTAAAATATATGTTACCAAGAGAGGTAGTAACTTGCTGGGATGGAGACATCAAAAAGATTTGGGTATCACTCTTGATCCCAATAACAAAGAACAAGTTTTACTTGTTGACAGATCTCTTACTGGTGGCAAAATATGTGAAGAATATCCTGAAGTGTTTGCTGATCACATAGGGGTGCTTAAGGAGTATGAACACAAAATAAATCTCAAAAAAGAGGCTGTACCCATTATTCATAAAACTCGCTCAGTGCCATTGTTACTAAGAGATCCTTTAAAAATGGAATTGGATAAATTGGTTAAACAAGGGATCATAAAGGAAATTGAAGATTCTGAGTGGGTCGCACCCATTGTTATTACATCCAAAAAGAATAGCACAGACATACGCATGTGTGTTGACCTCAGGAGCCTTAATGCTAGTATTTGGGTAGATAGATTTCCTCTCCCAAATATAAACGAGATGCTATCTGTAATTAAAGGTGCAACATTTTTCACAGTTTTAGACCTCACGTCAGCCTATTACCAAGTACCTTTACACCCTGAGTCACAGATTCTCACAGCTTTTACCACTCCTTTCGGTACTTTTAAGTTTTTGAGATTACCGTTTGGTCTGGCATCGGCTGCTTCAGCTTTCCAAAGAATTATGAAACATATTCTAAGGAATATTGAAAAGTCATTGTGTTTTCAGTATGACATACTTGTCTACGGATCCAATGAATCAGAACATGATAGCAACTTAAGAAAAGTGTGTGACAGACTTCGTTTCGTTTCGTTTCGTGACAGACTTAAAGAAGCAGGTTTAACCATAAAAAAAGAAAAATGCAAATTTGGTATGGCGTCAGTTGATTTTCTAGGACATACGCTGTCGTCGGAAGGTATTAGACCAAAGGTGGATCTCATTGAGGCAGTTGGTAAAGCACCTTCTCCTTTGAGCAAGGAAGAAATCAAATCCTTTTTAGGTCTTGCTGAATATATGTCCAAATTCATTAAAAATGTTGCTGACTTGGTACAACCCATTAGAGATCTTTTAAAAAAGGATGTTAAATACACGTGGACTTCTGAACATGAGCAAGTTTTTTCCAAAATCAAATTAGCCATTGCTTCTGCACCTTGTATTGAGAATTTTGATAGCACCAAGAATACTATCCTCACGACTGATGCCAGTAAAAGGGGTCTTGGCGCCACTCTCTCCCAAATCCAAGATGGTAAGGAAAAAATCATAGCATTTGCCTCAAGGACCTTAAAGGATGCTGAGGTAAATTACTCTACCATTGAAAAGGAAGCCCTGTCATGGTTTTGGGCCACCAATCACTTCAAATATTTTTTATGGGGGATACCATTCAAACTTAAAACTGATCATAAACCCCTCATTGCTTTATTTGCTTCCAAAAGTAGTGAGAAGACTACCCCTAGAATAGGTAAATGGTTGATTTCTCTTAAAACTTTCAACTACACTATGGAATACATTCCTGGAGAGAAAAATCTCATAGCGGATTGTCTCTCCCGTTTACCCTTAAAGGCATCTATTTCTACAGACGAGAAAAAAGAGGATTTTGATGTTTTACAAGTTTCCATTCCCTCGATTTTAGAGAAAGAATGGAAATGCTCCTATAATAATGAAAACGTCCTTAAAAATGTGAGAGACAAAATCATTCATGGTTGGCCAGACAGGTGCAAAAATCTTCCCTCTGATCTCCATCCATTCTGGAATGTTAGGGATGAACTGTCTATGGTGGATGCTTATGTATACAAAAATGACAAGGTTGTACCCCCTGAAAATCTCAGGAAACAAATTTGTGAATTGGCACATGAAGGGCACTTAGGAAGGAGCCTCACTAAAAGTAAACTTCGTGCTGGGTACTGGTTTCCGGCCATGGACTCTTGTGTGGAAGAATTAGTCAAGGGCTGTCACGCATGTGGTTTAAGTGACAAAACTAAAATTACTAGAAGAACACCTTTAGAACCGATTTCAATTCCGATCAAGGCATGGGAAAAGTTAGGCATGGACATTATAGGACCTCTACAAGTACCTGGTTTGCAAGAAAAGTATATTTTGGTTCTGGTGGACTACTTTTCTAAGTGGATCATCACAAAGTTTGTAAACAAAGTCTGCACTAAAACCATTAAATGTTTCTTATCCGACACCTTTTCTAATGAAGGTGTTCCACAAACACTCATTACTGACAATGGGGTTCAATTTGTCTCAGAAGAGATGAAAGATTTCTTGAATAGTTTAGCCATCAAACATATTTCTACACCATTGTATTGTCCCCGTGCCAATGGTCTAGTGGAGCGATGCAATAGGATGATAAAAGACACTTTGCAATTGGCAGTGGCATCTCACAAACCCATTATTCAATCTGTCAAAGATATGATTTGGTCATATGTCATTACACCTAATAGTGTGACAGGTTACTCTCCTTTCAGCCTTTTAAGAGGACGAAAACCTGGTTCAAAGCTCACACCTAATTGGTTGTTCCAAGATAGTACCTTTAGTTGGGACAAACAGGTTGCTCAAGAGAAAATTCTGGATAACCAAGAAAAGTATAAAAGTAAATATGATCAAAAATGGGGAACCAAACCCAGATTCTGGGAAGCTGGTCAGCAAGTTTTGGTAAGGAAGCCTGTGTCAACGAGTAGTAAGTACAATAAACTTTATGGAGCTGAAAAGATAAAAGCAGTAGGAAAAAATGTGGTTACTATGTCGGATGGCAAAAAATGGAGCATGGACAGATTGGTCAAAGTTCCTGTTCTATCTGACAATTCTGTCACACGCAATGAAGACGAGATTGCCCATGAGCATCAGAATAAAAGAATCATAAGAACACCTTTATGGCAGAGAGACTATGTGATGAAATGATTTTATAATCCATTGTGTGACAGTTCTAGAACCTGTTCTGATTGTTCTATATTCCTGGCAGAAAGGAAGATGTGTTATAACTTTCCCCTTTTTTCATGACCCGCATTTCTTTCTTTCCCTGTCCCCTTTCCACCCCTCCCTTTCATTTCCCCTTGGTCTATTCCCTAGGAAGGTGAATTCGAACGTTGATCACTGTGGTACTGCGCTACCACTTTGATTTCAGAGGAGCATGAAACTGGTCTATGAATAAACTTGTTCTTTCGCACTTACCTTCTGTGGACTCCATTTCTTAACAATTGGTTTTGTGTTTTATTTTTTCTGTCTGATCGATGGACACTATGTCAAAGACCGAACAGGAATTCGACACCTTAATGGAACATTGGCCCCACTTTCCTCGTCACACTCAGCACACAGACTGAAAAGAGAGTTGAATACAGTTAACATCACTGCTTGGCCTGTCCTTGATGGGATTGTGTGGGATGCGGTTAGGTTTCAAATTCATGGCCCCACTGAAGTGATTAATGTTCCAAATGTGCTTAGAGTGAATATGGGGGATGTAGTGAAACAAAACATACGTTCTGATGATTGGGATATTAAGGCTGTAGAAGCGTTGTTTTCTGATTTAAAATATTATGCTGCCTTTGATGCTGAAGATTTATACTTAGATTCTATTAATTATGGTGATTTGTTTTGCTTTCAACATTATGGTAATCATTTTTTGCATAAAACGAATTCCAGGAGGGGTATTGTGAATTACACACAGTGGGAACATTGCCCAGCTCCTTTACAAGGGAGCTCCAGTACGTTTCTGGAAAAGCACACTTATTTTACAGACTTTAATCAATCAAACCCTTAGTCATTTTATTTCAAAGTGACACAAAAGTCCATGTCCAAAGTTAGACTTACCGATACAAAATTGCTGTATTCGAAGTCCATTCTTGACAAGCTAGCTGTAGATGGCTACGAGTTATGGAAGGAAAAAATTGACCTTAAATCGGTTTGGGGTACCAAAGATTGGCAGGTACAAGGCACTGAGGCTTTGCATCGTGCATGTCTCATCCCGAATCACATGTTGTTTCTAAATTCTACCATTTCCCAAACAACATGCTTTGGATTGGCTACTTCTAAAAAATTGAATACACCGACTATCCCCGAATTGGAAGAATATTCTGGTTGGAGTAATTACACTGAATTGTCCATTCGTGATTTACAAGCACTATTGCACAACTCATCCTTTTCTGTGTCCAGTTTGGATCCGAAGAGTTGGCTGATGTGGCATAGAAGCTCTGATTCTTGCCAACGTCGATTTCTGGGCTTGTCTGAGGGTTTTACACAAGTCAGACCTGATCCCCGTTTTGAAACTGATCATACTGTTACAACTTACTCAGTAGGCAAATTGTGTCAGAATTGGCTACAACATTCCACATTAGCTGCTATTAAACTACATCTGTCCCAATTAAGTGACAATGTTGATTTGAATGACTTTATAAAAGGCCCGGCTAAGGGTAGAACTAAAAGATGGATTTATGCGGTTTACAATGAAATTTGGAAGTTTCCACAAATTGAAGCTGCAAAACGACTAAGCGCTATTGACCAAGCTAATTTGGAGAAAGTGCTTGCAGTTGTAGATAACAGTATTAACATTCTTTCTTCCCGAATTTACATGTTAAATAATATTGTTTCTTCTGTTGTTGATATTGTGCATGATGAAGTGTCCGTATTATACCATGGTCAAAATCAATTGCGTTCTGTAATGCAGTTTGCTTGGACACTACAGACACTGAAGGCGGGCCGCGTGCCCTGGAGTTACATGAACGTGTCCTCACTTTTTGCCCCATTTAATTTGACTGACAAACAGCGCATGCTTTCCATGCGAGATGCATCATTTTCTATGTTACACATTGAAAAGTTAGAATCTTTGCCCTTTTCTGTTGCTGAGGCCAATACTGCTACATGGCTTATCCATGGATTGATTACATTACCGTTTGCTTTGTATAAATTCACTAATTGTATGCGGTATATTGCTATAGGCAGATATGAACCACTAGGCAACGCATTCCTCCATGAGGCATGGTCTTTACCATACACATACAGATGTCTAAAAGATGGAAAAGAAGTGAATCTTAATGGTGAAGAATGCACGCAGTCGCCTGACGGCTCATTAATATGGAGACATATCCAGTTACATGGTTCTTGCAATCACGACCGGCCTAATTTAGCATGTGTTTTGAAAGGCACCCCAGTTCCAGCGATAGTTCCCACATTTACATTATTGACGAATGGTAGTTATTCGCTTTTAAATAACGAGGAGTGTTGTGGTTTAATAATCGGTATCGCTTATGTGGTAACTGTATCAGAGTGTGTGGTGTGTTGCAAAAACATTCTATATCCACCCACGCATGGGAACTCAGATGTTTCCATCTGGCCGCGCATCCCAACCTTGAGAGCGGAGTTCAATGGTATGAGCCGAATAAGGGCTCTTTTGTCTCAGAAGGAAGTGGCCCTGAGCTCGGCCCGTGAAACTTATGTCATTCACATAGCTAACACACGTACAGAGGTGCAGGCACTTTTAAATACTGACTTGCCGTTTCATTTCTGCGAATTAGTTCATCAAATCTTTAATGCCTCCTCCACGTCTGGCTTAGCTCATTTTTTTAAATTGGTTAGCAGTGGTCTCGTGACTACTTTTGAGAAAACTTTTGGTGTCACCCCCGCTTTTTTCCATTCTATTTTTTCAAGTCTGTTTGGTGGATTACCTGTTTTGCTGGCTTTAACTGCAGGCGTTTTGATATTGTTCTGCTTCCTAAAACACGGATGCCCATCCTGCGCAAGAAGCCGCTCACCCCCTTCTGACACTGTTTCGTAACCGGATGCTTGATTACTATGGCACCTTGCTGCTTGCGACTTTAAGCACGGCATTTGGATTATCGTTTCGATTTTCCTATTTCACATGTGTCCAGCCTGTATTTCATTGCCTGAGCTGCGATTTTGACTGGGCCATTGATTTGTGTCTCTGCTTGCCGTTATCTCCTGAAGTCGATTTTAATCACCTGATGGGCCCCGTAGTTGCTCACGAGTTGGTTTGCTCTGGCGAAAGGACTATGGCCTTGGCAGCGATGCATGGACTAAAGGGTCAGTGGGACATACCTGCAGCGGCGCATGAGTTTCTGGCACATAGCATTCTTGAGAACCCACCGAGTTGTCCTCTGATGTTGCTAGAGGGTCCGGTGCTGGAGGAGCACGTATGTTCTTTCCCATTGCTTAACTGGATGGCTGAACTGTTTTCGGATGATGACAGTGATTTCATGTTGGAGGCTGTCGCTACCTATTTTGCACATTCTATCCACCCATGAGTGGCTTTGGAGACTTTCATTATAATGGCACGTGACTTTTTAGTAATTCTGAATGGTGCCTTTTTCTTCCGAACTTTCAATGTGATCGAGGCCTATGATTTTATGTTGGCCTCAAGTTCGAGACTTTTATTACATTTTTGTTTGGCCACTATAGGCATTCATACATATTTTTATATACATTTTATCTACATTTTTTAGCTTGGCTCAATATTGTTGAACTCTGCTTTCATGTTTTGCCTTTATTTTGGTACTGGCTTATATTTTTTGGACCGTCCTGGGATCATTGGGGGGGTGTCATATAGATGCTGCTTTTCTATATATTGTGTTAAGTTAGCATGAGTTTATTAAATGTTTAAACGACATATTTTCCTTTGGCTTTAGTTTGCACACGGCACATAATTGTTATTGTAGCTTTCAACCTAGACGAAAGATGTGATTTATTTGAGAATAATATGTTATTGCTCTGATATCTGTCGTGCCTGGTACACTGTCTGAACAGTGGGTGCTGAATGCTCTAAGAATAACCTAACACAAGGTTGCTGAGAGCCCTGATCCTCGCACAACTAGACATAACACAAATACAGTTGATGCCAACATTTGAGCTCTAAGCGGGTTTAAGATAGAGTTACAGGAAATGCAGAAACACACTTGGTTCTTCGCATGCAGAGAGCTGGTAGCTGATGATGTGATCTTCTCCTACTGACATTTAGAGGTATGGGCCCGCCCTGCTAAAAACCCAAATGAGACCTTCTTAGATATAATATAGTATGCTAAATAGGGTGCGCGAAATATAGGTGATACAAATTTCTATAGATTTGCATTATAATATGCTATCACCGTTTGCTTACTATGGATTAGTGACTATGCTGATAACTCTGATATTTATAATATGTATTCTGGTATTATATAAGATACTGCGTTTGACAACCTTGCATTGAAAAATAAATATTTCAAACTTGCACATGTGTTCTTTTACTCACCGTTGTGGTTTGAAATGATTATAGAGCGAAAGAGTGTTCATGTGTTCCACGATACCTGAGGTAACCCAAGTTCATGTTCTGGTTTGTCTAAGTCATTGGTCAGCTTGTTATGACCAATGAGACACGGTAGCTAGTTTGGTAAGGGGATTTTGGATACTAATGTGAGTTTTGGGTCACCCTAATTCACTAAGGTTCTAGATCTCTATGCACAGTTCTGTGGGAGAACGGAAACCCTGCTACACTTCCTGCACAAAACAATCACAAGAGGTGCATTCTATGTGTGCTGCAGAATGCAGCTCACATGGAAAGAGTTAAAAATGGGGAGAAATATAAACATTTCTCCTCGTTATGCCTGCTCCGGGGTAGGCGTATATTTTTGGCACTGCCACAGATTAATGCTATGTTGTAAATCTGGAATGTCATACATTCACCCGAGTACAGAGATCTGGGCCTAAATCCATCGTTTTTTTGCACTCCACACCACCCCAGTTCAGACATGGCCATATGCAAATCAGTCTGACCCTGTGCCTCATGGGAACAGTCCAGCCCGAACTGCCAAGCCATGCCTTCCCTGGACCGGAAACAAGCTTCCGAGGACCGGTTTCTGGCATTCCAGCCGTCTTCAGCCCGACTTGCTTGAATCCAGTGGTGTGGAGAGCATGGGACTCACATCTGAGCATACCCATCCCACTCGGGGTGACAAATGCAAAACCCACAGTTGATGGACAGAATGCAGAATAATGTCATACATTCACCCCAGTACAGAGATCTGGGCCTAAATCCATCGTTTTTTTGCACTCAACACCACCCCAGTTCAGACATGGCCATATGCAAATCAGTCTGACCCTGTGCCTCATGGGAACAGTCCAGCCCGAACTGCCAAGCCATGCCTTCCCTGGACCGGAAACAAGCTTCCGAGGACCGGTTTCTGGCATTCCAGCCGTCTTCAGCCTGGCTTGCTTGAATCCAGTGGTGTGGAGAGCATGGGACTCACGTCTGAGCATACCCATCCCACTCGGGGTGACAAATGCAAAAACCACAGTTGATGGACAGAATGCAGAACAATGTCATACATTCACCCCAGTACAGAGATCTGGGCCTAAATACCTCGTTTTTTTGCACTCCACACCACCCCAGTTCAGACATGGCCATATGCAAATCAGTCTGGCCCTGTGCCTCATGGGAACAGTCCAGCCCGAAATGCCAAGCCATGCCTTCCCTGGACCGGAGTTAAGCTTCCGAGGACCGGTTTCTGGCATTCCAGCCGTCTTCAGCCTGGCTTGCTTGAATCCAGTGGTGTGGAGAGCATGGGACTCACGTCTGAGCATACCCATCCCACTCGGGGTGACAAATGCAAAAACCACAGTTGATGGACAGAATGCAGAACAATGTCATACATTCACCTCAGTACAGAGATCTGGGCCTAAATCCATCGTTTTTTTGCACTCCACACCACCCCAGTTCAGACATGGCCATATGCAAATCAGTCTGACCCTGTGCCTCATGGGAACAGTCCAGCCCGAACTGCCAAGCCATGCCTTCCCTGGACCGGAAACAAGCTTCCGAGGACCGGTTTCTGGCATTCCAGCCGTCTTCAGCCCGACTTGCTTGAATCCAGTGGTGTGAGAGCATGGGACTCACATCTGAGCATACCCATCCCACTCGGGGTGACAAATGCAAAACCCACAGTTGATGGACAGAATGCAGAATAATGTCATACATTCACCCCAGTACAGAGATCTGGGCCTAAATCCATCGTTTTTTTGCACTCAACACCACCCCAGTTCAGACATGGCCATATGCAAATCAGTCTGACCCTGTGCCTCATGGGAACAGTCCAGACCGAACTGCCAAGCCATGCCTTCCCTGGACCGGAAACAAGCTTCAGAGGACCGGTTTCTGGCATTCCAGCCGTCTTCAGCCTGGCTTGCTTGAATCCAGTGGTGTGGAGAGCATGGGACTCACGTCTGAGCATACCCATCCCACTCGGGGTGACAAATGCAAAAACCACAGTTGATGGACAGAATGCAGAACAATGTCATACATTCACCCCAGTACAGAGATCTGGGCCTAAATCCATCGTTTTTTTGCACTCCACAACACCCCAGTTCAGACATGGCCATTTTATTTTGAAAGTTTTATACAGCGCGAACAAGATCTTTGCAGATATCAGAGTGCTTTACAAATCCGGGAATACCAACAAGAGAGTGAAATTAAACGTAATAAGTGAAATGGGTAGGTACGTGAGGGAGCAAAGTAGAACAGGTACATCAATAATGTAAATATTACAGATAAATGTGTGCATAGATAGTCAGTTAAGTCAATAATACAGGTGAAACACATAGTCGTAATACAGAATAATACAGATCGGTGTAGAGTCTTTGCAGATCCACGTTAATAGGTCAAGTGTATTTGGCCATGAGAATAGCTTTTACTTCTTTCTTGAAAAGTGTGGTGGAGGAGATGAGCCTGGTTTCAGGAGGGAGAGAGTTCCAGATCCTGGGTGCCATTCCTGAGAAAGAGCGTTTATAAGTTTTTTCCTTCCGGAATCTTCGAGGTTTTAGCAGAAGATTGTTTGTGCCTCTAGTGATTCTAGAGCCGCCAGAGATTGACAGCTTCTGAGTGAGGTATCCGGGAGAGCTCAGGTATGCAGCCTTGTGTGTCATGCAGGCGATTTACAGGTGTATTCTGGCTTCAAAAGGCAGCCAGTTCAGGGATTTCAAGTCAGGGGAGCTATGTGAGTGTTTTTTTGATCCAGTGATGACTCTCGCTGCAGCGTTTAGAGAAGCTCTTAAGGGTGCAGTAGTCGTTAGCGGAAGAACGCAGAGGGCGATGCTGCCGTATTCAATTCCAGGGATTACTAGTGCTTGTACTGCAGTTTGGAAGTCTTTGGCTGGTAAGAAGGGTTTAAGTTTCCTCAGGGTATTGATTTGGAAGTTCGCACCCTTAGTAGCCTTGCTGATATGATGCTGCATGTTGAGATTGGAGTCGAGAGTTATGCCTAGGGATTTTGCTGAATCCACTATGGTGGGTTGGACATTGAGTGCAGTTAGCTGTTTAAGCCAGGTTTGAGTGGTAGAGATCTTCGCGGGAGGTGAGATCAGCAGGAATTCTGTTTTCAGAGCATTGAGTTTGAGATGATTATCAGCAAGCCAGGATTGGGTGCTTCTGATCGTTGAGTTCAGGAGTAAGATGTCATTGGGGGATTGTAATTTGAGATATAGTTGGGTGTCATCTGCGTACATGTGAAAAAGTACATTGGATGCTTGTAGCAAGGTGGTGAGAGGTTCCATAACTAGGTTGAACAAAGTTGGTGATAGGGAGGATCCTTGGGGGACGCCTAACGAAACAGGTATTGGCGAGGAGATCAGGTTGTTACTCTTGAATTTCTGCGACCTGTTGTGTAAGAAAGAGGTGAACCACTTGAGAACAGTCCCAGATAGACCCATTCTTGTGTTCAGAAGATCGAGTAAATTCTCATGTTTAACAGTGTCGAATACTGAAGAGAGATCAAGAAGGATGAGGAGGCAGGTATCACCTTGATCTATGATTTGAAGGGCGTCGTCAATTATGTGAGTCATAGCAGTTTCAGTGCTGTGTCCTGCTCGGAAGCCTGATTGATGAGGGTTGAGGAGATCAAACTGATCAATGTGTTTAGTCAATTGTAGTTGTGCGCATTTTTCCAATAGTTTGGCGAGAGTGGGAATATTGGTAATGGGACGGTAGTTGTTTAGGTCGGATTGGTCGGCAGTAGGTTTCTTTAGCAAAGGTGTGACTTGTCCAACTTTGAGGGAGTCAGGGATGGTACCTTCTTGGAGCGAGCTGTTGATAATTTTAGTCCAGAGTGGAAGGAGCAATGGGGTGAAATCTTTGACAGCGTTAGCAGGGAGGGGATCCGTGAGGTGATTGGAGGGTTTCAAGGTGCTGAGCAGTTTGCCTATTTCTTATTCGGAGTAGGTTTCAAAGGATGACCATGTTGCATTGTTTTTAGGTTCAGTGGGTGTTGTGCAGTTGAGTGTGTTGTAGAGGCTTGCGTCAGTGCGGAGATCACTCTTTATTTTGTCAGTTTTTTGGGTGAAGAAAGCGGCGAAGTCTTCACAGGCAGGGTGCTTCGTACAAGGTACTGAGAGGTTGGGGTTGTTCCTTGGCTTGTGTTCTGATTAGCTCAAACAATTTTCTTGGCCGTTTTTTTGCTTGGTAGAGCTGGAGGCTGAAGAAGTTTGTTTTTGAGCGCTTTATTTTCCTGAAGTAGGCGTTTCTCTTTTTCTTCAGGGTTTTCAGGCTTAGTGCAGAGGGAGCTGCCCTCCAGGTGCGCTCTGCCATTCGCATGGCTCGTCTATCTTCATTGAGGCTCCCGTGGTACCATGGATTGGAGATTTTAGCGAGACTCTTTTTAGTTGCATGGGAGCAGCCTCATTAATTATTGAGGTCATGGTGTTGAGATAGTGGTCAGTCAAGGACTGGACATCTGTAGCGCCCGTAGGAGGGAGCAGGAGGTCACGGCTGTTCGGGGGTAGGGAGTATGGGTTGAGTTTTTTCAGGTCTCTTTTCCAGACTTTAGGTCTGGAGGATTGAACCGAGTTGAGTTTGATTTTTTCATTGATGTGGAATGTGACGATATGATGGTCTGACCAGTCACAGGGTTGGATAGACTCAAGTTGAATAGCGTCCTCTTTGGCGATGATGAGGTCGAGGATAGAACCTTTCTCGTGGGTCGGGCTGTTGCATAGTTGTGTGAGGTCCAAGGCATTGAGGAAGCTTTTAAGACTATTTACCACTGCATCATTGTGATCGTTCCAGTGGAGGTTGAAGTCACCAAGGTATATTTGGGTGAGCTGTCGTCCGGCGTTGGTTGAAATCATGTCCATGATTTGTTGGGCGAAGATGAGGTTGTCTCTGGGTGGGTGGTAAATGCCATGAAGAGAACATATCGGTTTGCCATCACTGATAATATCGAGACAGATGTATTCGTAGGAAGTTGGAGAGGGTAGGGAAGGCGCGGAGACTTTCAGAACAGAAAGGCTGTTCCTGTATATGCATGCGATTCCACCACCTATCTTGCCATACCTGTCAAGCCTAATGATGTGGTAGTTGGGGGGAACCAGAATGTCCATTATAGGTATAGAAGATTCGGTTAGCCAGGTTTCAGTCAAGATGATTAGGTCTAGGTCCAATGTTAGGATGAGATCAGCGATGGCGGAGGAGTGTCTGGAAGCCGATCTGCAGTTTAGGAGAGTGCATTTGAGACGGGGTGTGTCGGGGGAGGTAGAGGGTACAAGAGAATGCAAATCAGTCTGGCCCTGTGCCTCATGGGAACAGTCCAGCCTGAACTGACAAGCCATGCCTTCCCTGGACCGGAGTCAAGCTTCTGAGGACCGGTTTCTGGCATTCCAGCCGTCTTCAGCCTGGCTTGCTTGAATCCAGTGGTGTGGAGAGCATGGGACTCACGTCTGAGCATACCCATCCCACTCGGGGTGACAAATGCAAAAACCACAGTTGAAGGACAGAATGCAGAACAATGTCATACATTCACCCCAGTACAGAGATCTGGGCCTAAATACCTCGTTTTTTTGCACTCCACACCACCCCAGTTCAGACATGGCCATATGCAAATCAGTCTGGCCCTGTGCCTCATGGGAACAGTCCAGCCCGAAATGCCAAGCCATGCCTTCCCTGGACCGGAGTTAAGCTTCCGAGGACCGGTTTCTGGCATTCCAGCCGTCTTCAGCCTGGCTTGCTTGAATCCAGTGGTGTGGAGAGCATGGGACTCACGTCTGAGCATAACAATCCTACTCGGGGTGACAAATGCAAAAACCACAGTTGATGGACAGAATGCAGAACAATATCATACATTCACCAAAGTACAGAGATCTGGGCCTAAATCCATCGTTTTTGTGCACTCCACACCACCCCAGTTCAGACATGGCCATATGCAAATCAGTCTGACCCTGTGCCTCATGGGAACAGTCCAGCCCGAACTGCCAAGCCATGCCTTCCCTGGACCGGAAACAAGCTTCCGAGGACCCGTTTCTGTTATTCCAGCCGTCTTCAGCCCGGCTTGCTTGAATCCAGTGGTGTGGGGAGCATGGGACTCACGTCTGAGCATACCCATCCCACTCTGGGTGACAAATGCAAAAACCACAGTTGATGGACAGAATGCAGAACAATGTCATACAGTCACCCCAGTACAGAGATCTGGGTCTAAATCCATCGTTTTTTTGCACTCCACACCACCCCAGTTCAGACATGGCCATATGCAAATCAGTCTGACCCAGTGCCTCATGGGAACAGTCCAGCCCGAACTGCCAAGCCATGCCTTCCCTGGACCGGAAACAAGCTTCCGAGCACCGGTTTCAGGCATTCCAGCTGTCTTCAGCCCGACTTGCTTGAATCCAGTGGTGTGGAGAGCATGGGACTCACGTCTGAGCATACCCATCTCACTCGGGGTGACAAATGCAAAAACCACAGTTGATGGACAGAATGCAGAACAATGTCATACATTCACCCCAGTACAGAGATCTGGGCCTAAATCCATCATTTTTTTGCACTCCACACCACCCCAGTTCAGACATGGCTATATGCAAATCAGCCTGACCCTGTGCCTCATGGGAACAGTCCAGCCCGAACTGCCAAGCCATGCCTTCCCTGGACCGGAAACAAGCTTCCGAGGACCGGTTTCTCGCATTCCAGCCGTCTTCAGCCCGACTTGCTTGAATCCAGTGGTGTGGAGAGCATGGGACTCACGTCTGAGCATACCCATCTCACTCGGGGTGACAAATGCAAAAACCACAGTTGATGGATAGAATGCAGAACAATGTCATACATTCACCCCAGTACAGAGATCTGGGCCTAAATCCATAGTTTTTTTGCACTCCACACCACCCCTGTTCAGACATGGCCATATGCAAATCAGTCTGACCCTGTGCCTCATGGGAACAGTCCAGCCCGAACTGCCAAGCCATGCCTTCCCTGGACCGGAAACAAGCTTCCAAGGACCGGTTTTGGGCATTCCAGCCGTCTTCAGCCCGGCTTGCTTGAATCCAGTGGTGTGGAGAGCATGGGACTCACGTCTGAGCATACCCATCCCACTCGGGGTGACAAATGCAAAAACCACAGTTGATGGACAGAATGCAGAACAATGTCATACATTCACCCCAGTACAGAGATCAGGGCCTAAATCCATCGTTTTTTTGCACTCCACACCACCCCAGTTCAGACATGGCCATATGCAAATCAGTCTGACCATGTGCCTCATGGGAACAGTCCAGCCCGAACTGCCAAGCCATGCCTTCCCTGTACCGGAAACAAGCTTCCGAGGACCGGTTTCTGGCATTCCAGCCGTCTTCAGCCCGGCTTGCTTGAATCCAGTGGTGAGGAGAGCCAGATCTTTTGACTGGGTGTGAGTATTTGATTGATTCAGATGCTCCGTCCATCACCACCCCCTTTTGTACCGCTTTTGGCCGCCATAAGTGTGGCAGGGTATGCTCAGACGTGAGTCCCTTGCTCACTTTGCCACTGGATTCAAGCAAGCCGGGCTGAAGACGGCTTGAATGCCAGAAACCGGTCCTCGGAAGCTTGTTTCCGGTCCAGGGAAGACATGGCTTGGCAGTTCAGGCTGGACTCTTCCCATGAGGCACAGGGTCAGACTGATTTGCATATAGCCATGTCTGAACTGGGGTGGCAGAGTGGGCTAAAGAACGGTGATGGATTAAACCCAGATCGTTTGACTGGGTGTGAGTGTTTGATTGATTCAGATGCTCCGTCCATCACCACCCCCTTTTGTACCGCTTTTGGCCGCTATAAGTGTGGCAGGGTATGCTCAGACGTGAGTCCCTTGCTCACTTTGCTACTGGATTCAAGCAAGCCGGGCTGAAGACGGCTGGAATGCCAGAAACCAGTCCTCGGAAGCTTGTTTCCGGTCCAGGGAAGACATGGCTTGGTAGTTCGGGCCGGACGGTTCCCATGAGGCACAGGGTCAGACTGATTTGCATATAGCCATGTCTGAACTGGGGTGGCAGAGTGGGCTAAAGAACGGTGATGGATTAAACCCAGATCTTTTGACTGGGTGTGAGTGTTTGATTGATTCAGATGCTCCGTCCATCACCACCCCCCTTTTGTACCGCTTTTGGCCGCCATAAGTGTGGCAGGGTATGCTCAGACGTGAGTCCCTTGCTCACTTTGCCACTGGATTCAAGCAAGCCAGGCTGGCACATTTGCATATAGCCATGTCTGAACTGTGGTGGCAGAGTGGGCTAAAGAACGGTGATGGATTAAACCCAGAACTTTTGACTGGGTGTGAGTGTTTGATTGATTCAGATGCTCCGTCCATCACCACCCCCTTTTGTACCGATGTTGTAAATCTGGAACATTGTCAAAATCCATTGATGTTGGGTGGAAACGCCGACAGTAACACCCATGGCACACCTCCCTGTCGCAATGTAAGGCAACATAGTGACTTGCACTGCATGGCCTTACACCTTATGTACATGGCCATGAAAAGCCACTCAGGGTGACTTTACTTGGGCTTGGAGATATGTGCCTGCACTGTGTGCCATCAGAGCATCACAAAAAGTGTACCCCCAGTGGCACAAGGGTTTGAAAATATGTCCCTTCATTTTTAGGCCAAGAATAATTAATAAACTAGTTCCTTTTTTTGTTTGGGGTAATCATTCCTCTCTACTGTATTGATAGCATAGACTTATGGTTTGAAAGTTATAATGAATCACTATTGTTGAATCAGTCATCATTTAGTTAATCCAGTGCTGATTCGAAACCAAAGTCACAGTGATTTTGCATGGCTTCTCACTAGACCCACACAACAGAAAAAAAACAAGCCAACTCTGATAACACTCACTGAAAAGATGTAACACTAGTAAAGAGAAGGATACACTCATCATCAGAACATCCCGCAGACACACAGAACCCTACATCGGGAAATACTAGAGCTGTAGCGCTTTGGAAAAAGCAGCCTCAGACACAGCCTCAGACACAGTTGACCCCGTCTTACCCATTCCTACTCTTTTCCATCAAGACCAGCACTACAACAGACACACTGCCCAGCACCTACCTTTCCGCTCCCGCTCTCTCCCTGACGGCAGCTGTACCACACCCAAGGGGCAGACAGGCTTGGGAGGTTTGGGTGTGCCAGTGTAAGTGTGAGGGCAAATGTGAGGGTGATTACAAGCGGCAAGTAGACGTGTGGCATGACCAGGAGGATCATATCACCCTACGTAACGAGTGAGTTTGAACCCAAGGAACCCAGGGAAGCCTGCAGGGGTAAACCGTATCACGCTGTTTGCTAATCAGTAAAATCAGTAAATCAGCAACCCAGAGCAGACTGAAAAAATCAAGAGTTGGAATGAAAATTCACATTGTGCGAAAGGAAACAGAAACAGTCTAAAAAACAAGGGGATAACCAGACACACCCATACTACGAAAAATAAAGTAAGATCCCAGATACCCCTTAAAACAGACCACAGGACAGAACAGCAGAAATAGGATATGCGGTCGGGAAAAATCCGACAAACACCAATACAGAAAATAAAAAAAAGGTTGGCGGCAAAGGAAGGAAACAAAATTAGGTCAGACGAAATGCTCAGCGAAGAACAAACAGACCCGATACCAGTCCCCATGGCAGAGCCTTTCAAGTTTGGGGAGAAAAAACTTGAGCACAAATTTCACTTTTTAAAAGATCAAATGGCAGCAATTCACACCATAAGTGAAGAAGCAAAAACCCTACAAAGCTCAATAAAACCACTAAATTTAACCTCATCCAGCAAAAAACGTAAAAAGAGAAAAGAATCAGAATTAAGTTTGGGCACCCAGTCTAAAGAAAAATCAACAATAAAAAATTGGTTAGTAAAAACTACGGCACAAATTCATGTACCTATTTGCCAAGCGATGTCTACACCAAACAAAATACCCACCGAGGGCAACGAAAAAAGTTTAATACTTATTGACCAAAGTCAATTAGGGTCCCAAATAAAATCACAGAGAAGTTTACAAAAAATAGACTGGTCTAAATCTTTTTCAATCTTTGAAGAATCAGACCTTCTGAAAATGCTCGAAGACAACACACATAAGGAAGCGGAATTAAAGCGGTGTAGTTATGTAGAGGTGAAAGAATCCGAAAATTTGGAAATAAATGAAGACGGAGAGAAACAGGAAACTACATTTGCTCCAAAAAAACTTACATCAAGCCCCATCAGACAGTTGAACACTAAAATTCAGGAGTCTGATGAAGCAAAAGAGGGGACAAAAGAAGACTCGCCAATAACCATTTCTTCCACAGGTAGCTTTAACTCAACCACAAGGGCCCGGACGCAACAGACCAAAGCACAGTCCGCGCTTTGGGGTGACGCTCTATTAAAAAGCTTACAACAAGCGATTAACGCTTAAAATTTTTAATCAAATAAACTCGATGTTCAGTTGGATTTGATGAACCTAATTGCAACACACATAGTGGGAATAAATTCCAAAGTGGATAAAATCTTGGTGAATCTCACAAAAGAAAAGGAGGAAGAAAAACAATGGAAAGCTAAGTTAATGGAACAAAATTGCGTCTGCGGGGAAATAATAGACAAATTGGCATCATTACCAGACATTCTGAGAGAAATACTAGCTGTAACTCATTTAAAAAATACCCAAGGTGAAAATTCTAATGACGAGGTTATAAAAATTGGAAAACAAAATAGAACAATTTCCCCTGTCGAAAAGAAAAAAAAACCTAGATGGATCAGAAGAGAATGAATCAACTGAGAAAGGACTAGATGAAAATAAAGCACTGGGGTCATCGGGCATAATAGAACCCCTAACCAAAAGACAGCATAAACGGGCAAGGAAGGCAAGGAAAAATGCCATTAAAACCAAACAAGAAAAACAAATCTTTGCCATCTTCGAACGAAAAAAGAAAGAGATCCCAAATGAACTGGTTAAAAAAAAGATTGCTAAAGAAGCTAGTAACCAAGAGATAAAAATAGAAGAGGTTGAAGAGCATTCAAAATGTTCAAGGCAGAATGAAATAACATCAATCTCACAAGGAAAACCAAAGGATGAGGAAAAAGCTGATATAATCACACTGAATAAAATAACATATAAAGTAGACGAGATAGCAAAAATAGATCGTGGTCAGGCCACAGAACAACAAAAAGTACAGGTAAGCGCATTAATACAAAAACCCGAGCATGAACAATCGGCACAAAACGGTTCAAAATGGCCAATAGGAGAAAATGAGTCATACAGTCGGAATATAATGGAAAAAGAACAGAGTCAAAAAATACAAGTAGATCAAGTCAGGGAGACAAACACACGACTAACCATAATGGTAGGAAAAAAGGAAGAACATGTAATGCTTCATATGGAACTCCACCAAATGATAAGGCGGGGCAAAACACAAGCAATGCACCAGCAGAGCGAGAATTAACGGAACTCCAAAAAGTGGTGACATTACTGGGGCCCAGTCGTCCAGAAACAACCACAACGGAACGACAATATCGACAGAAACCATATATCCGACTGGATCAAACAGAGGGAAAAAGAAAAGTCTACAAAAAACAGAATTCCCAAACGGCATCCACAGAAATAGGCTGTAAACTACTATTTAGGCCGGAATTCCAAACAAGAGGTAAACTGGACACGTTGAATTGGGGGAACATATTGAGATTGTTTGGAGAGATACCCAAATTAAGCGGAATAACAACAAGTGACCTCATATCAGTAGAATTCGTTCAAATTCAAAAAGAAAAAGAAGAAGAAATGAGCAGCACTACGTGGGCATCAAAAGATACAGTAGAGCTAATTTTTTCGACAAGATCTTACTTTGCAGAATGGGGAATAACATTAGAGCTCCCAACGCCAATAAAGTATCCATTCCCTTTACTAAACAATACGGCTTCCCAATCTAAGAACACACTCGAAAAAACGTACTCAATCTTAAAGGGGGCAAGAAACAAAACAATCACGCAACAACAGTCGAACAGCATAAAAATAACACAAGTGAACCATGGGTCGAAGGAAGACGAAGATTGGTCTTGGATAGCACTAGCCCTAAACTCGCATTGATCCTGATGGAATCAACTCTGTCCGAAACAAGCAAAAGCAAAATATCAAGGTAGGCCTGAAACCAGAGAGGACAATAAAAATTTGCTCGTGGAACGTTCATGGTTTTAAAGAAATGATTCAAGATCAAGAGACAATAGCCTTTCTGAGCAAATTCGAAATTATACTTCTGCAGGAAACATGGAATGAAATCCCGAGACAAATCATGGGATATGAGGAACATCATGTAATGGCGGAGAAACTTGCTAAATACGGACACCCAAGGGGAGGATTATCTACTTTTATAACAAACGACCTAAACTGGAAAACAGAATCACTCGATTCAGGGGTGAATTGGATACAAGTCATCAAATTAGAAAACAAAGCATGTAAAGACAGTTCAGGATGGAGGTTATTGATCATAAATATATACATACATCCTGACAAGGCTACAAAAGTTAATAAACTACTAACGCTATTAAATTTAATAAAAACCTTACAAAACACTCACCAATTCCATGGAATGCTTACCTCAGGCGACTTTAATAGTAATCTAACAAGAGTTATGCATGTCAAAAACAATATCCCAAAAATATGGAACGAGTTGGAATCACTAGGATTAACGATTTTAAATGGAAATATGAAGGGAGATCAACCTGCAAGAATCACCTTCTCGAGTGGAAAACTCCATACTAGACTTCACACTAATTAGTAAAGATCTACTAAAGATGGTCGATCACTTTGAAATAATAAACCGACCGGAAACTGATCACTTCCCAAAAGAGACAATACTGAGCATAAACACCGAAGAAAAAACGAAGATAGCATCATTAGCTTTTATTCTGGAAATATACAACCTGAAGAAACTCAAATGGAGGGCTCCCATAAAAAAAGAGATAATGGAAATGGTGTTCGAACAAGTAAAAATCATGGAAGCCATTGGAAACCAATCGCTCGAAGAAAAATGGGAGAACTTACATAAGCTTGTGCTAGGAAAATTTCCGGTAAAAACACTAATAAAATATGGACAAGATTCTAACAAAGAGCCATGGTACACTGCTAAATTAAGAGATAAAAAAGGGAAATCGCTAAAAAATTAAGAATAAAAGCTGTAGACAAGAGGTTGGGAAAAGAAGTAGATAATAACAAAATACTGAAAATGAGAAAAGAATACAAAGAGGAATGTAGAAAAGCGAAAAGATCGCATACGGAGAAAATTTTGGAAGATCTGCTACGGACGAGCAAACTACCTAATAGTAGTGAATTCTGGAACATAATAAATAAATTATCAAAAGGAACGGGCGGACAGCACAACATTGGAATCAGTGAAACCACATGGCTACATTATATTGAAAGCCTGTATAACACACACAGGTATCAACCCCACAAAGAAATAAATAAAGATTTTATAAAAGGAATGGTTCAGAAAGAAGCAGCAACTAGACAAGGAAAGGATAATCAGAATGAAAATTCTTTCAATGGCGATCTAGAAGATCTAACTTTGCTGACAACAGTAAAACAAACAACCACCATGATAAAAAAAACTGAAAGCGGAAGGAGCAGCAGGCCCCAATGGGCTCCCAAATGCTCTATTCAAATACGATCCCGATTTTTGGGCAGAGTACCTCACACTATTTTTTAATCAACTATACATGGAAAAAAAAGAAACCGCAGTCCTGGCAGGGTAACATCTTCCACCCAATATATAAAAACGGGTGTAGAATGGAACCCGGGAACTATAGATTGATAACCCTAATTGACGTTGAGGCAAAGCTCTTCGAATCTTGTATATTAATTCACCTTCGACAATGGATAAATAAAAACAAAATAGTACCAAAATTCCAAACGGGCTTTATGGAAGGCACGGGTTGTACAACTAATCTCTCAGCACTGGCGCTGCTAATCGAAGGAGCAGGAAAAAAGAAGATCGGACTACTAGCGTGTTATATAGATTTGAAATCCGCTTTTGACCGAGTTCCAAGAGACCGCCTGTGAAAAAAACTCGAAACATGGGGTCTCCCTCAGAAATTAACTGATATTATAATAGCTTTATATAGCGGACCTTGGGCAAAAGTCAAGCTAGGTGATGGGAGACGAATATCCGCAGATTTAAAAATAAGAAATGGCCTCAAACAGGGCTGTGTGCTCTCTCCAAGCCTCTTCAACATATACCTGGCAGATTTAGAAAGCCATCTGCAGAACGTGAACGGACACCCACCAAAATTGGCTAACGAATGCATCCAGTTCTTACAATATGCAGACGACATCGTGGTTTTAAGTCAAACACCGATAGGCCTCCAAAGAGTGATAACTAAATTAACTGAGTACTTTGACTTCGAAGGTCTGGAATTAAACATCAAAAAAACGAAAGTTGTAAGATTGGCGGGCTCAAGCAGACGATCATTCAAATGGTATACAAAGGACAAACATATTGAGGAAACAACATCATATAAATACTTAGGGGTCAAACTAAGTAAAAACATGTCTGTATTACACCAAAAAAGAAACATCAATGCTAGAGCCCAATCACTGAGTTTCGCCTATAGAACACTCCAAAAGAAACTTCAATGCCCGTCATATGAACATCTCCTGAAAGTAATGGCAGCCCAAGTATTACCATCTCTGTCCTATGGGCTAGAAATATGGCACGGGAAAGAAATCGACATTTTAAACAAACTCCAGACAAAAATATATAAATCGGTGTTCAATCTTTATAAAGGATCAGCTCCAGCACAAATAAGACTGGAATTTGGCCTGCAAAATCAAACATACCAAAGGAAAGCAGTCTTAGCGAAATGGTGCTGGAAGCTTAGATCAGCAGAACCAGGATCACTAAATAACCTATGCTGGCTGGAAATCAAGAAACAATATGATCAATAAGAACCAAACTCTTGGGGTGATGATTTGCGAACAACCTTGGAACCGTTAAAATAGAGGAAATATGGAACAGCCAACTGGAAGAAGCGTCCTTTAAAAAGATCTGCAAATTAAACGCAAAAGCGCTATCTCTGGTAGAAGACAAAAAAACTTTGGCCAAACGTCGACATGCATGGACGGTATTAAATTCATATAAACAATTAAAACCGCAACCTTACCTCGTGGCACATTTCCGGTTATCTTTAAAAATTACATTTATGGCTTTTAGACTGGGCGACCACTCTTCTAAAGATCTGATTCCATCTTGGAAAAACACACAAGAAAAAGCAAGATGCAGATTATGCGGATACCACACGGAAACCTTATGCCATCTATTGTGTACGTGCGAGTCAATAAAAGAGGAGAGAAGAATTTGCTGAAATCAGTTCTAAATGCCCTTTAGATCCGTACCTGCAGGCAGGCTGTTACCAGCTGGATGGGTGCAGGCTCGAACATTTTAATATGCCGCGGGGTGAAATTTATGAAGAAAGTAGAGACTTTGCTTTCAAAGGCCAAATTAACTTAAGAGTGGGGACTGTAAAACAATGCTTTACTTTTTAAGAAATGAAAAAATAGAAATATATTTTAAGAAAATGAATTTTATCTTTTTTACTAATTGTAATTTGTATATGTATACTTTATGGTTGTGAAAAACTAAATAAAGTTAATTTTGACTGACTGACTGACTGACTGACTCATCATCAGAGTACTCTGTGACAAAGACATATGGGTGATTTTTAAAACGTAATTGATTTGAGCACTTATGTGGCAGTGAGCTAGATTTTTCACACAGTAGGATGTATTATATCAGGATTTGAATTTCAATGTATTTCAGAATGACTGATGAAAGAAATGTAAACTATAGTTCTTTTTAAATTGACTTAAAACAGCCTTATCATGGATCCTTGGAACTTTGAATTTAGCACATTGTGCCATCAGGGTTTATATAAAGTTTTAAGCCACTTTATAAATCTAGGGTGAGGATATAAGCACTTTGTATAAATCCACATAGCATTATCTACTACATTCTCGTTTCTAAAGAATTGTGGATCTTTTAATATAAATATGTTTTTTCTGTTATTATGTGGTTCTAGAGAGAAGTCATGTAAAATCACTGTGACCCGTGCTTCGAAACAGCGCTGGCTTAATAAAATGATGACAGATTCGACATGAGCGATTCACTGTGACGTTCAAACTGTCAATTTGCACTACCAATACAGTAGAGAGGAATGTTTACCCTATGCAAAAAAAGGTAACAGGTTTATCGATTATCTTGGGGTTAAAAATGAAGTTACCCAGGTGTATTTCCCAACAAGTGCTTTTTAGGTCTCGTCTGGCGTTAGCAGTGTACATACGTTGCTCTCGCCATGAAGAGGGAATTTTGGAATCAATACGGATTCTAAAACGTGCACGCGAAGAGACAGAAGAGACAGTAGATGTGCACGCAGGGATTGGATCTTTTACTGGCCTTGTTTATTATTCTTGCATTTGTCGAGGTTTAAGTTTCAGTCGGTATAACGGGTCGATGAGGTGCAGGCATGTCCCTGCTCTGCGGATGTAAAACTCGACTCCACTCCTTATCGAGAGGAAAAGTAAACAGAAAACTGGGAATGTTTGGAATTGGCGCGGGAGTTGCACCCGCCCTGAAAATGACGCCACGTTGGAGGTGTCGTGTTCCAGGTGCCGTTGGGGTGCAGCTCCTTTCTACTCCGGCCTCCTGCTCCAACCATGGTTTCCCTTGCTGGCACCCTGTCGTTCTTTGAATCTCCGCCTCCTTGCACTACTACTGCGTATCCCTGTTCCTTACTCTGAGCGCTCGCCCTTTTCAGTCCCCTTAAACGAGCCCCCCATTCCCCATCAGAAAAGTAGTCCATTCCGGTCCCCATTTCACCCCCTCATGCTTAGACCTGCGCCGCCAGCTCCCCCTCCACCTGAGTAGAGGCAAATCCCAGCTGCAATATAATATTAGAAAACAGAAGAACTTTGCAATAGCTGCCAAGTTTTCAGGCTGCTTATGTGTGACATTTTCATTGTTTCAGTCATTGGAAATGCAATAGGTCTCATCTTTGATTCAGTTAAAGCCATTTGCTTTGCTAATGGTATTTTATAGCAAGACAAGTGGCTTTAACTTAATGAAAGGAGAGAATGTTTGCATTTTTAATGCTTGTTTTGTAACCTTGTCAATTCGTGTCCAAGGGTCTGTTTTATATGTTGACGGTATGTACATTCCCTCGCAACAGTGTATATACATACCGCCAACTTAAACATTCGAGTATGTATGTGGGCAGACCTTAGGTTTGTTACTCAGTGACTACTCCATCATCGCAATAGCCAAACCTCTCCGACTACCCGATGAAGTAATGGCCTTCGAACTAATGGCTGTATGTCCACCTATCAGGATGGGCTGACATACAGCCATTATTCACGGTGCATCACTACCAGGGAAACTCTGGTAGTGAGGGACAGTAAAATGCTAATAATGCCTCCCATCCACCATGAGAGATGACTCCCAAGGCGAGGGGAGCTTTCTTTTTTTAATTTCAGAAAGAAAATCTAATTTCATGATTTTCTTTTCGAAAATGAAAAAAGAAAACTGTTTGGTTCCAGCTTATTTATAAGGTCTCAGCCATCCATAACCAAATAATATGGGTCCCATCTGCCTCACCGCTGCCTTTGCACAGAATCAAATGAGCAGTCCCTCTCCCAGCCTCCACACATATGCACACACATGTGAACATGTGTTACGTGCAACCTGCTCAAAACTCCAGCGGTCTTTATTTTAAAACTTAGGCACTGACACTTGCAGTTCAAAACCATCTTTAACAAAAGTTTACAGTGGGTGAAACTACACTCGGAAGATGCACAGAATAGATCCAAAGCAATAAAAAATGGGGCTTTTGATGGGTCAGAATCTGCTTCCCTACCATTTGTATGAACTGTTGACTCAACAAGAGAGATAAGAAATGTGCCCATCTTGCGTGCCTAGATAGTTCTTGCTTTTTTATGCCCCAGTGGGTGTTGAAAAACATCCTTTGGCACTGACACATTCTGTCAAGGTGTGGGAACCTTGCCTACATATAGTCGCTCATAGGGCTGGGAAAGAGTGGAAACTTTAAAATCAGAGCTTTTGAATTTGCGTTCAAAGCAAATGCTGTGCATATCACAATTTCTACACACATACTTTCTTGCACAGTAACTTGATCACTTCCAGGCTACTAAAGCGAAAGCCATTGTATATGCCCCATTCAATATGGAGCATAGCCACTTTAGTTCTCTGCTTCACTTTACTTTGCACCACTTACCCATTCTTGCACCTTTCTCATTTTCCCATGTCTTGTTCCTCCATGGCGTGGGTTCCCCTTTAGGTTATTCCTTGGTTCTCCTTAAATGTTCCTTCTTTCAGTTGTACCTGGAAACCTGTCTGGGGTTTCTTACAGCTCATTCTGTCATCACAACAGGAAAACCTTCAACTCTGTGTCTGCCTATTATTGTTTGCTTACTTAAATGAATCAATTTACAAACTCCTAATTGTCATCTTCTCAATAACTTCAGCTTGTCCCCAATTCCTTGAAGTCTCCGAGTTTGCTTGCTTGGTTGAAACCTTGCAGACAGCACTACCATCTCAGACGAACCCACCTAGATTTTTAATCCAATGCAGGTTTTCTCTTATCTTTTTCATTGGTTTGCGTAGGTTCCTCTGACAAGTGTGTGATTAGTCAGTGAATTATGGAAATTAGGTTTTTTCATTGGGTCTGGATATCCAGAGCCTTACATTTACAGAATACCTTATGGGCCCTCGAAAATGTACTTTAAAGCAGTTATATACTATGTAGTAGTCACAAATAGTACGGCCCAATTTGCCTCAGAACAACTTCTACACTAACTTCTCCTAAGGTTCCTTGGATTGGAACCAGTATAGGGGCCCCATTTGTAAAATTTTTATCCAGGCCACGCAAACACTTGTGACAGGGCTGTGCCAGTCCCTGATTATTAATATTAACAATCTGAATATGCAAAGAGTGCAGTAAAGGATAGTTCCTCCAAAACAAAAAGTTAAAAAAAATTGTAATGTGTTGTACATTTTATAGACTTTTTTCACAGAGCAGTTTTAGCTTCTCTATATAATTTACTCAATACTTCATATTTCATATCCCCATGGGTAGTTTAGGATGTCACAGTGTAGTTTCATCATTTGTGCATTTTCTGAGGAAAAAGTTTCTATATTCAATCTGACTCAGGCACATTTCCAATAGAGAACCACATTTACAGCAAAGCAAGACATCCTCCTTTGTGAAGTGACAATCGATCAATGGTGCAATAATATTGATGCACGGTAACTCTAGGAAATGTTGCTCATTGAGGTCATTGTGAGTGGAGGGGCAAGTGCCGCATCATCGGCGGCTGTAACAGCAAACACAGATACTGCTGAGTCCTCCGAACCATGGTCAGCACTTCAGAACCTTGGGCAAGGAGACAGGTGCAGAGTGGCAGCTGCGGGACCTGTGAATATTTCACAGTGCCAGATACAGTCTAGACTCTAGAGACTGCTGTAATCTGGGTTTTGAAAATTAAACATCATACCAGTCCACTGCGCTCACAGCGGCTCAATGGTGATGGGAGGGATCATAGCACAGGCCAGCAGCACCCAAGTCAAGTCCTGGAATTCTGTAGACAGGGAGGGCAGCTTTAGCCTGTGCTTGCCCTCCACTGTGACTATATACCCAAATAATGTTCCCAGCGCCAGTAGGCCAGCACCAGAGAGTGGCATTCTCCATGGCCCCCGCCTGCGTGTGTGCACAGTAGTAGCACAGCGGGACTTTCACGAGGTGTAGAGTGGGGTGATCCATTCTTGAATCCAGACTACAATAGCACCACAGAGGCTGTTAGGAGATCCATACAATTAAATGGTACATTTTGGGCCAATTACCTACAAGGGTAACTCGTATTGGCCCTTCTTGGGCACCAGGTATAAATAAATGACCAAGCAAGCCACACACCACCCCACATCAGCACAGTCTTCTAGTCAATACACCAAAGTCCAGCTTGAGAAAGCCCTGAACCTGAGGCACTCTGGTATTGAGTGGGCACGGCTGTCCCTGCCACATTGGGTGGTGAGTGTTAGAAAGAAAAGAAGCAATACTTCAACACAATGTTCGTCTGCTTCAATGATGCAACAAGTAGTTATATTGCAGCTCAGTGAAGAGGTGTGTTTTGACACAATAGTAGGCCAAATTGTATAACAAAGGAACATAATATGGTTCAGTGATGAGACATATTTGGGTGAAACTGAAAAAAACAGTCCCAGTGAGAGTTAAAGGCCAATTTATTAGGACAGGTATGCAGTTCTGAAACTCATTAAAACATTTTACAATTTAGAATTCATTGCCTCACTAATACAAAAACACATCCTAACACGCCCCACCCTTCAACCCCTCAACAATAAAATCCCAAAAGGATTCTTACAACATTCGAACTCCACCATCCCCTTTCTTTCATCCACTGACCTTCACACAATACTCAACCATTGCTCCCCTGTGTTCTCTCAGCCAAAACCAACTCTGAAATGCCCCAAACCCTTCCAGCCTGCCACGAGCTCCTCCATTTCTGCCACCTGTTCTAAGTGACAACTAAAGCCCTAGAACTGAAGACTACAGACCCCCCCTAAGCCAGAAGCCAAAATAGAGAAATAAATAAATATCTAGGGAGGGAGGAACGGACAAGCAATAAAAAATACCCCTAATCTGCAGGACCACAGTGTAGTAATGACGCAGAATACATAAACAACCCTAGTGGGTAAAATAACCATGAAAATCTAGCCAATGGTCCTGGAATTCACCTTTTGCCTTAAGCTGTCTGGGGGTGGGCATCCTATGGATGCAACCCGAAGGGCCCTCATCAAGTGACATGGTGAAATAAACCAGGCCCAGTGAGAGTAAAAGGCTGCATTAGTAGAACAGGTATGCAGTTCTGTGACTCATTAAAACAATTTAGAATTGATCGTCTCACTAATACGATAACAAATCCTAACACCGCCAGCCTCAAACCTCGCCCCAACAATAAAAAAAAAAACATTATTAAAACATTCAATCTTTCTCATCCCCTTTCTTTCATCCACTGACCTTCACACATGACTCAAGGATTGCTCCCCTGTGTTCCCTCTGCCAAAACCTACTCTGCAATGTCCCCAACCCTTCCAGCCTGTCACGAGCTCCGTAATTTCTTCCACCAGAAAAAACCCTGGAAAAGTGTTATTCCTGCCCTGACAATGTTTAATCAGAAAAAACAATACCCCTCATCTCTTCAAAAATGGTCTGTTACCAAAACAGCTAATGCTAACTAGCTAAACAGCTAAGCAGCCACAGCTAGAAAAAACGTCTGTTGCCTGAACAGCCTAAAACATGCCAATGTCAAGGCGAATTTTTCCCTAATATTAAGTAAATACAACTCATCCCCTACAAATGAAAGACGAACTCCATCCTTCCTAAAAACTGGAAATCCCCTTTTTTAATGTCAGAGAGTTCTAACCAACCTATACCCCTACTTCTACAAAAATGTTGTATTTCCCGATTAACTTTGCACCTTGCTCTTTTAACTGCTGTCAATTTAATGGTTCCTCACCAAAATCTTCTAGGGTCCCAAAGCTGTCAACAAGATTTTTGTCCCAGACCGAGACCTACCAAAAATATCAATATCTTTTTTCCATCTCTTTGATCAAACCCATACCTGACAATTGCGCCAAGTCGTTTTCACCTAAATGTAACAGTAAAACTCAGGGCATACTCTGATAACCAAATTAGATAACCAAGGTAAACGTTTACCCCATTTGATCCCCCTCTCCTTCCCCAATCAAGCTTGATTTAATAGTTTCAAAAGCCCAAATTCTTTCCAGAAGGATGTTTCTCAGCTTGCTTCACGGACCACGTAATGAAAGAGTGCCCAACTATCCAAAATGAAAATGAAAGCCACTGCAGGTCCTGCCAGTCTTCCTGAAATGAGAAAAAAAGAGTTAAAAACCACATACAGGCTAAGCATCCTCAAGTTCTCGAATATACCAAAGACAACAATCAAAAGACCAATGACCCAATGTTTTCACTTCTCTGAGAGAGAACCCCAGCCTTGTTGCTTCAGAAGCTACACCAATTCTAAAAGAAAGAGTTCCAAAATTGAAAGGAACTTCGCAAATGTGAAATAAAACTTTTCTCATGACCCCCAGTACCTGTGATGTAAGTAGCCATGAACCATTTTGGTGAGCAAAAACCAAAGCTGAATCGTACCCTCCCACTGCTTGGAAATACTGACATTAAACCACTGGACATACTATGCCATTGATTTTATTTAGTAGTACCTTTGCATCCTTACCTCTCTGGTCTGTTTTAGATTGCTCCAAAAAGATTTATATTGTTCCTCCTGATACTGTTATATTTTCGACTTCCAAATCCCCTGAATGGCCTCTCTGTAGCAGTTCAGATATCCTAATGCACCAAAAAATAACTAACACATCAATAACTTGAATAACCACTTGATCAAATGAAGAGGAACATACAGAAGAAAGACCCCTAACCGTAACCCAACAACATTTTCATCGAAACATATCCCATTAATTTGACTGCTCTGATTTTCTTTTGCCCAGTCATGCAACATTCTCCTTCCCATCTCACCGCTGAAAGCTCATAGCTCCAGAAAAACTTGCCACAAAAACTCAAACTAGCTAAATTACTAGCAAATGTTGTAGCTGAAACATTTCTATCAATATTGCTTAACACATAATTTCTTCGCAACCATGAACCTTGCTAATCTTTACTGCTACGAAAATTACCCATCCTCAAGTATTCTCCACAAGCTCTCCTGTAAGATGTTTGTTGTGATGCTTCTTACGCTCAGGAAAGCAGGAGACTGGAGACAGAGGCCTTGTTCAGGTAAGTTTATTGGAAGTAAGCAACCTGGCATCCGACCACCTCGACAGCGCAGGACAACTGTCAACTCTCGAGTGTCGTGTACCAGATGTTCCACACGGAACATAGAGAAAGAGCAGAGCGAGGAGAGAATCTTAAGCACAGGTAAGATTCCAACACAACACATCCTCTACCCTAGAAGAGAGTGAAACAAAGAAAAGCAAAAGCAAAAGATCTATGAAAACATGCAATGAATAAAAAGAAAACCTAACATGAAAAACATGAGAACCATACAGAATCCATCCCATTTCGGTGGAGAAAAAAAACCAAACCAAAACATAAAAACATTAAGAAAGGACATAATCATTGAGATAAGCAGGAGTCTTATGCACTCTGGGCCCAACAGTCAAACTCACACTTGGAGGAGGACGAACAAGGGAATCACACGAAGACTCGCGGGCACCAGAAACAGAAGGACCATAGTCACAGACCGAATCCTGAGACCGAGGGTCTCTGAAATCAGAGTCAGGCATGAACATGGCACCCGAACACCCCTCACCACTTGAAGCAGGGATATGAAACGAACCACCCTTCTGGTAAAGAGCGACATTCCTAAGGTTCCACCTGTCACCACCTTCCAGAACAAGAGAAAATTTGCTGACAGAAACAACACGAAAAGGGCCCTTAAACTTATGCAGACCAGCCTTAGTTCTGCCGGACTTAACTTTGACCCAATCGCCAACAGCGATCCTCCCGGACACAACAACGGGAGAACTCACGCCATCGGACAGTACCCAATCCTTTAACCAAGCAGGGACAGTTCTAGAACCAGGGGAACGCCCACGCATGACTTGGAAAGGAGACATCTTGGTGACACTGCGGGGGGTAGTCCGGTAAGACCAAACCATGTCTTGAACCAAACGTTTGGGGTCTAAATTGTTGGCTAAAGCAAGTTGGATGGTACCTTTAACAAGGCGATTGGACCTTTCAACCATTCCATTGCCCATGGGGTTGTACAAGGAAGTGCGAGAATGTTTGACACCACACTTCTCAAAGAAACACCTCATCTCGTTGGAGGTTAACTGAGTGCCATTGTCAGTCAAGACCATGTTGGGGAAACCCTCTGAAGAAAACAAATTCTCAAACACTTCAATGGTGGACTTAGTGGTGACATCTCTAAGAAACTCCACACAAAGCCACTTGGAATGGACATCAATGACCACAGCAGCAAAACGCAAATCAAGAGGAAGACCGGACAGAGGGCCAATGAAATCTAGACACAGATTATACCAGGGTTTGCCAGGATCAGAAATGTGCCCTTGATTGGCTTGAAGACCAACTTTCATCCTTTTTTCGCTCTCCTTGCAAAAAGAGCAATTCTCCACCCAAACACGAACAATATCATCCATACCCGGCCACCAAAACTCTTGCTTTATTCTCCTAATAGTCATGCCCTGGCCCAAATGTCCCAAGTGTGCCAGCTTGAAAATATGAGATCTCAGGCCAGCAGGTGGCACAAAACGATCGCCCCTCATAATGATCTCTGAACCTACCAGAGACAACTCGTCTAAGAGTTTCCAAAAGGGCCTGACAGCCACAGGCACCATGCTTTCTCTGGGAGCACCTCTCCTAATCAAAAGAATAACTTCTTGGAGGACAGAGTCCTTCTTCATCTCATTCAACCACTGGTCTTGAGAAAAGGCACCCACCGGAGATTCGCAAACGTCCCCAACCACAGCAACGCCCTCATCCACAGTACACTTTTCAAGATCTTGATCAACCAACTTCCAGTCAACAGACAAGCGAGAAAGACAATCCGCTTGAACGTTTTTCCATCCTTGAATGAAAACAATTTCGTAAGAGTATTCCTGGAGCCTTGCAGCAAACCTTGCAAGACGAGCAGAACCTTTTCCAGCACCACCACCCGATAAAATTTTCAGCAATGGCTTGTGGTCGGTCCGCAACACAAACCTCACACCCCACAGATATACACGAAAGTACTCAACACTCCAAGCAGCAGCCAAAGCTTCTCGTTCAATGACCGAGTAGTTCCTCTCAGCTTGGGTAAGTGTTCTTGAAGCAAAAGCAACGGTTCTTTCAAGACCACGCTGAAGTTGTGAGAACAACACACCGATGCCCGTAAGACTGGCATCTACGGTCAAGAAGGATTTGCACCCAGGGTTAAAGGGGGCTAAGATACCAGCATTGCAGATATTCTCCTTGATCTGTTGAAAGGAGTCCTCTTGGGCTTTATCCCAAACAAACTTGTTACCCTTTCTCAGTAACACTCTCAAAGGTTCGGACAGACAAGCAAAGCCTTGAACAAATTTCGAATAATATTCGACTAAGCCCAAGAAAGAGCGAAGCTGATCCCTGTCATTGGGTGCTGGAGCCTGGCTGATGGCAAGTAACAGATTTTTTTTGGGAGCAATGCCATCAGCGGAGATAGTATAACCTAAGTACTCGATCTTTTCAGTTAGGAAAACACACTTATCCTTGTTCACAGTTAAACCGGTGTCTTCTAATTTGAAGAGGACCTGACGCAAAGCTAAATTGTGATCATTCACACTTTTTCCTGACACTAGAATGTCGTCTTGAAAGTAGACAACCCCAGACAGACCTTTAAGCATGTTAGACATCATCCTCTGAAAGACACTAGCAGCCGAGGCGAGGCCAAACGGCATGCGAGTGAACTGGAAGGTACCCTCGGTGGTAATGAAGGCAGTCAAAGGTTTGGAGTCGGGGTGTAATCTGATTTGGTGGTACGCACTCCTCAAATCGATCTTTGAGAAGAATCTACCCCCCCCCCCCCACAGATTGTAACAACTCATTGATATTGGGAAGGGGAAAGGTGTCAGTAATAATCTCCTGGTTGAGGGACCTGAGGTCAATGCAAAATCTCAACCTCCCATCGGATTTCAACGTAATTACGACGGGAGAAATCCAGGGCGAGGCTTCCACAGGTTCAATCACTTTGGTAGACAACATGTCATGTAACAAATCCTTCAAGCCCTGTCTGACAGAAAGGGGAACTCTCCTTAGTTTATGCTGCACGGGAGAAGCATTGGGCTTCAAAACAATTTTATGGAAATAGTCCTTAACACATCCTAACCTGTCAGCAAATACTCTATGAGCAGCATCTAAGATGTCTTTAACTTGAACATCACGCTCAATTGTCATAACCACATCCGGCGAACAGGGATTGATCACAATATTCAAATCAAACTGGTGCATCCACCCCAAGATTGGAGGACCTTCTTTAGCTATGTACACTTTCCCATTGACACTTCTGGATTTAAAAGCGATGACCCCAAACATGTACCCCAGAACATCAATTGGTTTTCCCTGGTATCCCACCGGATCAATGTCTTTTTCAGTGAGGGAAATATTGTGCCACAAGGAAGAAAAGGTAGATTCCGGAATGATGGTGAACAAAGAGCCAGAATCAACCATAAGTAAGACATTTTGACCACAAATAGAAAATATTGCGGATGGTCTAGATAACCTGGGGGAGTCACTTGTGGTACTAACTAAGTCACAACTTAATTGTTGAACAACTAAAATTCTGTTGTCAGTTACATTCACTTTAGATTTGGGTTTGTCAAAAGTGTCAGAAGACTTAGCTTTATCAGGACCCTCGTTCAGTTTACACATTCTAAGATAATGACCTTTGCGACCACATTTTCGGCAAATCTGGTCAAGAGCATAGCACTTCTTAAAATCACCTGAATGGAATTGGCTTCCACAACGCCAACATTCTTTGTTCCTGACCCTAGAAGGAAAATTGTTAGGGTTACTCTTGTTAAAACGTTTAGAGACAGCATTAACTTCATAGCCTTCCACACACTCTTCATAATCAACACTGCCAATTTGAGAGGAAGGCTTATCTTTACGCTCTAATTCTTTGATACACTTCTGAGATTCTTCGATAACCTTCGCCATATCAATTGCCTCTTTTAAGGAGGGGTCTTTGGCAGCCCATAGCCTTTCCTGAATTTTCCTATGGCGGCATTGTACTATAAGCTGATCACGAACTAACTCATCAGTCATGTTACCAAAACGACATTTGATGGAAAGTTCACGTAACCTGGACACAAATTCATCAATACTCTCGTTTTCAGCTTGAGGGTGAGTATAAAAGCGATATCTTGCCATAACCAGGTTGACCTCCTTGGCAAATCTAGTCTCTAGTCTTTTCAGAGCCTCTTTGTATGCGTCATCCATGGGTTGGCCATTGGGACCTAGAGCCACTGGTAAATACTTAAATACTCTTTGGCCTTCATTGCCAAGAGTGCTTAACAAGAGCGCTTTTTTCCTTTCAGGGTGGAAGTTTTTACCATCAAGCGCAGTGATATAATTGTCTAACATTTCAACCCAGTCCTCCCAATCTATTGATGGTGTACCTGGAGAGGATAGAAACATAGGAGGCATAACAATATTTGAGGCCATAGTGAAGAGCAAATGCAAACAATATTAATAGACACTTTAAAAGTAATGATAACGTCAAACTTGCAAGTAAGGGTGTGCAAATCACCGTGAAAGTGTCTGCAGAACGTTGGGTGAATCAGCGTAGTCACCGAAAGGCAGTCAGGGTGATGTCATAAAGCCCATTAGAACGTGAGGAAGAGCTGCGGCGAAGGGCTGAAGAAAACAAAGTGAACTGCGAACGTTCACTCCTTACAGAGGTAATAATGGAGGCTGACGATGCGTTCCAATGACGAAGAACGGGTGTCAGGAGACGTGGGAACGTCAACACGTCGACACGCCAGAACGTCAAAACGCAAAGCGTCAGAAACGTTGCAACGACGTCAGATGCGGTGCAGTGACGTGGGGCAAACCGAAGAGCTTGGAACGTTGAAGTTCGACAAGCGAAAGCAATAAATCTTAAAGACAGTACCTTGAAGGTGGCCAAAACAGACGAAATCACCGAGAAGAAATCCGGAAGGCAGGCGAAGGCAGCCGAAGGCAAACTCCGGGCTGGAGGAGACGTCGCGGAATTACCAGGTTGCTTTTCATACGATGAAATCGAGTGAGGCAGATCCAAGCATCAGGAAAGCGTCGCCAAAAATGTTGTGATGCTTCTTACGCTCAGGAAAGCAGGAGACTGGAGACAGAGGCCTTGTTCAGGTAAGTTTATTGGAAGTAAGCAACTTGGCATCCGACCACCTCGACAGCGCAGGACAACTGTCAACTCTCGAGTGTCGTGTACCAGATGTTCCACACGGAACATAGAGAAAGAGCAGAGCGAGGAGAGAATCTTAAGCACAGGTAAGATTCCAACACAACAATGTTCTAGTACTCACTGCCAGAATTGTTTCAACCAGCTCAAGCATTCTCAATTCCCTAGCTCCCATTCCTCCTGTGACACTGGTGTTTTCTGCACACCTGCTCCGGTGCCAAACCACAGAATCTCTGCCACTGTGAGTAAGGGAATGCATCTGTGATATTATTGTGCGCATCTGGCACATGCTTGGCTCTATAGGCTATGTTAAACTTCAAGCAACGTAGTATAAATCTCTGCAACATCTTTAACAGATGTTTGTCTTTGGCTTTCTGCCCATTGACCAAATCCACAACTGTCTTATTACCCATATGAAGTGTAACAGTTTTCTTAGCCAATTTCTCACCCAGCACTGACAAAGCCACCATCAACTGGAAGGATTCAAGAAAAAAATTCTCCTTTGCTCATTCACCCACTTTGCAGGCCACTTCTCAGCACACTATCTGCCTTCCCAGAATAAACCAAAACCGCTAGAGCCAATTGCATCTGAGTACATCTGGTCCATGGAAACAAAATCCTACTGCAAACACCATATAGTAATGCCATTAAAATCTTTCAAAAACATTAACCAAACCCAAAAATCCACCAGTATCACTGCTGAAATCCTGATCCTGTGATGTGGTAATTGAGCTCCTTACATAGCAAAACCTAGTCGGTGACAAAAAGTCCTGCCTGCCCTCACAACATAACAAGTAAAGTTCAAATGTCCCAACACCTTCAATTGTAGTTTGGGTGATAACATTGATTCTTCAATTAACACAATTTCTGGAACTTTCAATTCAGGCAATCTCGCATCCATTTTAACTGTGTCCAATTCAAAGCCCAAAAAAACGGAACATGTACTAGGAACCTATGTTTTTTCAGAAGCTAAAGGCACATCTAACTCATCTGAAATGTCAGTTAACTGATTTAGGGCTTTCTCACAATCCTGGGTGCCTCTTGCACCTACAAACATAAAATCATCCAAATATTGAGTAATTAATTCATAACTAAATTTGTAAACAAAGAACCACTTCAGAAATGTATTGAATGACTCAAACAAACTGCAGGAGATGGCACAACCCATTGGTAACACTTTATCAACATATTAACATTGTCAAATTGAATACCCACCAGAGAAAAGTCCAAGGAGGAACTGCTAGCAAAAAAAAGGCTGACTTTATGTCACATTTTGTGAACTTGGTTCCTGAGTCCATCAATCTAACTAATGCAATGGCTCCATGCACAGAAGCAAACTGTACTGTGGCATCTTCTCTTGATAGATAGTCATTCACTGACATACCCTGAGGCCATGAGAGGTTATGACACTAACACTAACCCTAGCAGAGAAATTTGAAGCTTCCAGGGATCTCAAATGCCACAGTTATCCATCTAATCTTGATAATCCTGCCCTAGCTTGACGGTTGGTGAGTTAGCGAGGGTGGTACACCAATCTGTTGAGGTTTATGACTGCTTAAACATTGTAGTCTCCTCCCAGGATCAGCGGGGTATGGTCATCTAAGAAGAGAATTGAGGCCAAAGATGGGAGAAGTGTGCCTGCCCTTTATTTGGTGCTTAGATACTACCAAATGCTATCAACAGGACATCCAGTCTTCTAAACAGGATGATGTATTGCCTATACATGTTCTGGGGACCACCAAGGATACTCCAGGCCTCTCCCAGAGCAGTGCCCACCTAAATAATGTATAGTAGCTGTTGCATATATCTGGACGGTCCATTTCCATTGCAGTGTAGTGATCTGATCACCCACCAAGTTTGTTTCCAGGAGGAAGGATATGTCTGTGCCCTGATGTTTCAAATATGCAAGTATTTTGTAGCATTTTTAATGGTGCACATCGCCCTGAAATTCCATTTTAGGAAAGGAATATTTAGTGAGTCTCATCTGCAATGTGTTGAGGTGTAGCTCTACCTCACTGTTATCATCCTATTGACAGGGTCCTCCCCTACCTCCCCAATCAGAAGGATTTCTCCTGTTCTTGGCTCTCCCATGGTGCTCCTAAAGTGTTGCGTCACCTTCTTGTACACTCGGACTTGGGTGAAAACTAAACTGTGAACCCTCCTCTCCCCATCCTGTGCCAGAATGGCAAAGACCATCTGTCCTGACTAGAACATGATGAATATTAGTGAAGGTCAAATCCCCGGGATTAGGCTGGCGGAGGGGGCTTCCAAGATCCCCTAAAAATGAAAATAATTCAGAGTGCCAGAGCAGACTGTCCTCGGGGGCTAGCAGTCATCATGCTTTACAAGGGAGGACCACAGTGTGGGCATGTACATCGATCTATTCCACTGAGATATCTGAGCACCTTAGCATCATTACAAGACATCTGCCAGTGTAGGCTTTATGTGAGGACATTACTGAAGTGCCTGCTGGGAGTCCTCCGAGCCCAATGACTCAGAGGCATAGTCCCTCTGGAGGACTTCGGAGTTGTCTTTGTTGGGCATGAACGGTGGGCTCTGCTCTCTCCTGTGCCACTTGTGTTTTAGTGTATCTAAAGGGATACTTAGCTACCTGTCTCCTCCACAGTGGTGTCTTGGGAGCTGCAGCCTGCACCAAGATTCAACATTTGCTCCCACCTGATACTTCTCAAACGACTTCCAGGTGCCAGCTGCCACTTTGACAAAACCAGGATCGCTCAACCCACCAAGATTTTAAGGCGGGTATGGAAGAGAAGTGCATAGTGAACCCCTGGCTCCTGCAGATCCTTCTTAAATGCTAAAAAATGAAACCCGTTTCTGCTGCACCATGATTATGTAGTCAAGATAGATGGCAACACCTGTATGTGTCCTATTGTCCCAGCTCTGTGCAGGATCAGGGCTCTGTCCCGAATGTATAATAGCCTCTCTACACCTGTGTAGGTGTGATTCTGGTTTTAAAAAAGGAGCATTAAACAAGACCATAGGCCATATGTATGAAGGCAATTTACGATCGCAAACGCTGAAATTTGCAGAATTGCAATTCCTTAAATGCAATGTAAGAAGCACAAAAGAAAGTGCAATTTGGCCTTAAGGAATCGCAAATTACCACCAACTTCAAGTTGGTGGTAAATTGAGATTTCACTTAATAATGCACCATTTTGCATTTTTTAAAGTGCCATGTGTCGCACATACATGCCCTTAGGGTATGTATGTGTGCAACATATGCACACATGCACATTTCAGGAGTGCAACAGGGTTTCCTTTTGACACCCTGGCACCCTTGAAATTGCATTCTCAATTGCGATTCTCTAATTGGTAATCGCAAATCGAGAATGCCTTCCCATTCATTCCTTTGGACCACCTAGCCCATAGGAATTAATGGGAAGGTATTCCTTATTTGCGAATCCCAATTTCAATTCACAAATAAGGAATATGTGGGCTTCACAAAATTATTAGCAAATCCCACATACATTGCATTTTGTGAGTCTCAAATTGCGATTCGCTGAAAATCGCAATTTAAGAATCGCAGAACTCTATTTTGATACATATGGCCCCATGTCATTAGAAAGTATATCCCAGTCAGCTTCTTGGAAGTGTAGATCGGGAAATTCAACTATAGAGCCCAACCTTAATGAGTACTTAAGAGGCAATAACGTGTTTAGACAAACTGAAAAAAATGTGGCTACCAAAGAACTAATGAAATAAAGAAAAGAAAAAGATATCAGGAGAAAGTTCTAAGATGGGAAGGAGGGGTGGACAGGTACACACAATGAGGAGGGCATCAAAAAACAAGTGTGCAAATGTAATCGATGACCAAGGAAGAGACATGGGTCCAAAACCCTCCTTAAATGTAGATTTGTCTTCTAAATAGCTTTTCAAAGAAGAATTAGGCATGCTGGATAAATGTATATCCTTTTCCCTAACTCTCCATTTTGACAGCTATCAGGTGGAACAGATCTTTATAAATTTGTAAGACTCTTACAGCGTAAACATATATTTAGTAGCAAGCCTGTTAGACACACACCCCTTGAGTTGGAACCTAATGTGTCCACACTCACTATACAAGGTCTCTCTGATGCATGGCTTCTGATGGGTCTTGATAAATCAGGAATGCTGATATAGAGGACCTAGCTAATGATCTTTACATAGAAGAAAACATTATTAAGGACAATGGGTCAGTCAGGAAATCAACCTTCTTACTTCTTCTCCCAAAAGAGAATGTGATTGATATTTTCTATGATTTTGTTGCAAAAGACTTTGATTTAATAAAGAAAAAGGTTTGCAATACAAATTATCCACTAAAGAGGTTATTGCAATGCAAAAGTTAGATTGCGATATTATAATACGTGAAGCAATCAAGGGAGGCAATGTTGTTTTGATGGATGTTGTAACCTATGAAAAGGAATCCTTACTGCAACTGAATGTGGTTATAGAGTATAGCAGATGTTCACTAAATAATTATATACTAACCATCCAAAAATGTCAGATGCTATTATCTAAATGATATGAGGATGGGTTTTCTGATGTAGAAGAATACAGATATTTGGTTGAAAATAACTCTACAACGAATATCAATTATGTTCTCATAAAAAATACACAAAGGGGGAACAAATCTACCATGCAGAGCAATAAGCTCAGGAATTGGGTCTTGCACTGAAAAAATGTCAGAATATATTGAGATTTATCTTGCACATAAGGTGAGTGCACAGGCCTCCTATCTCAGGGACACCAAAGACCTTTTAGGTAAACTATCAGAAATTCAATGGGAGAACACAGACTTGCTAGTGACAAAGGACGTCAAAAGCCTTTATACTATTATCTCACATGATGATGGGTTGAGGGCACTGCAATATTTTTTCTCATTTAAGAGTCCAAGCCATTACAAAAACGTACAGATGCTCATAGACATGACTAAATTGATACTTGAAAACAACTATTTTCTGTTTCAAAAATAATGTTTTTATCAGTCGCGTTGAAGGACGGGGCCCTCTAGGGCCCTGCAGATTGTACACATACAACCACCTGCTATACCTTCCCCAATGAAGAGTCGGTCAGACAGTAGAGAATACAAATAAGTATTTATTACCGTTACTCTTCAGAGGAGCCCATCAAAACCTGCACCCTAGAATGGCTGGAGAGGGGCTGACTCCCCAACAGGTTACCATAGGAAGAAAGGGCTTCCCAGCCATCTCCAGCCCTGCCCACCATAGAAAAGTACTGTCTTGAGCCGGACCTGAACAATGGAGCTCAGAGAGATGAGCTAACACATGCCAGATGGGAACATGTTATCAGTGATACAAGGCCACAGTGCTGGGTACTACGCATCTCCTAAGGTGGGGGCAGAAACTACACATTCAGCTAGTCATGTGATGGCAGAATACCTTATGCATTAGCAAGTCAAGGAAACAGCCTTGGACAGCAGGAGAAATAATAACAAAACACAGTGTTCTGCTGAGGCAAGCAATATGAGCACTGAGGTATAACCCAGGCACAATGGCGGCTCCTCAAGGGAGTGCTGCAGGGCAGGGAGGTGCAGGGTGGGGGGTAGTAAACTCCGGAATGCATCCATTGTATTGTGATATTTGTTATCAAGGAGAGCATCTCTCAATTTCAGAAAGAATATTTTTGTTGTTGCTAATCAGCTGTTGATTACCTCATATTGCGCCATCATTAGAAAATTAACGCTGATGGATACACAAGTCACTCATAGTGTCTTTTAGCCCCTTTGCTGCGTCGAACGTTCAGCACCCAGTGCTGAACGTTTGAATAACGAGCGCTGGCCCGTCGGCCAACGTGTCGTGCGCAGCACTGGCAGGGTAGTGCTCGCGACGACCGTTGGCCGACGGCAGCGCTTAAGGGGTTAACAATCAGACATACACTGGGCATGCTTCACAAAGGTTAACTTAGACTTTCATGTAAGTTTACGATTCTTTGCCATTCATAAAGGTATTTTACTAGTAGTATATTTACAACTGCAGAGTCTCTGCACATACAAACATAGGGCAGTCCTATCTTTTTATGTGTCAAAGACTCCACAGTCTTAAACATATTACTAGTAATACATTTATGAATAGCAAACAATTGTATACTTACACCAAAGTGTAAGTTTACTTTCGTAATCAGGCCCTTTGTATTTTAACCCCTTCCTTGCTGATGACGAACCCCAGCTGTCATGCACTACGGTGCTCGTGTGCTGATGACAGCTGGGGTTCGTCACGGCCCGCCCCTGTTCGTGTTGTTTACAGCACACCAGGGGAATCGCGGCCGCATGGAAGGGGTTAAATAGGGTTACAAAACAAGTTAGGGTGCATTAATATATTGTGTGATGCACACAGGCGAAATCTACTACAATAAATGTATATTGCTCCCCATTTAAACCATCTCTCTCTTACATTTAGCAATATGTGCATCACTAGAGACTTTTTTTTAAAGATATGAAGGTGATGCCCTCATGCTGTAAAAGGTAAAGGGTTCATTTGTTTCCCACACTCACTAATTGAGGACACAGGTATATTTCAACCTTCTTTTTATTTGCTTGAGCCTCAGTACCTCCACTATGAAAATTGTTCCAACTCCACTGCGAACGTCCCCTGCCAGGTAAGAGATTATTGTTGGAGTGTACCCACGTACACTTGAACAACATCTGAAGTTTAAACAGAGACAGCCATGAAGTCACTAATTTTTCAGAGCATAAAACGCATGGAAACTGTGATTGTGCTTACAGTGGAGGAGTGGGTACAGAAGAGGTGTGGCAGCTGCCAGGGTGCCTGACTCCGGACCACGCGGTTCATGGTTTGATCCTCAGCGCCCGGGGCAGGTTAGCCCAGCACCATGTGCTGGCATTTATATGAACAACATTTAATCATTTTGATGGCCTTTCACTTAAAATTCATTATGAATATAGATATATTTAAAGATCCAGTGGCACATTTACACCAATGTGAAAGTTCTTTCTTTTACTGGTTTATGAAATATTTAATAATCATATTCTGATAAAAAAAAAGTAGGAATCTATGTCCAAAAAACATTTTAAAGCCTTAAATGAGCCATATTCATTGCTTACTTAAATTCTGCATGGCTCTTTTTACAAAGGGGTCATAAAAGACTCCTATGCAAGTTCTTTGATACCTGTGCAACTCACCCATATGCAAGGGCCACACAGCCAGAGGTGGGGTTGTGTGTATGAGTTTACCCACTCCCTGAAACACCACACTTTTGAATGTCATGTGGTAGGAATTTAGGGCTTCTGTCTTGAAGTTTTACCTTTTTTTTACTATTTGCCTGCTTTCTGTTCTCTATTTTCTTACATGTTCAGATTTTCAATTTGCTGCTTTTGGAGTTCATGATGGGTCACCTGATGATGACTACATTTCACATAAGGCTGGGCACAGACAGTCTTGACAAGTCCTTTTGCACTGTATGTTGCTAATCTTGTGGAAGTATGTGCATGGGTCAGCTAGTGAATATTACTTGTATCCTGTTGAACAGAGCATCATGAGTAGGGCCACTGCAATAGTGTGGTTTTGGGGATGATGCATGTTCTGCATAATTATGCTTTTGCCACATTTGTGTTATAATCCATCATCATTACATAATTTTCAGAGTTTACAAAAAATATTGCTTCTAGTTCAAAGGGATCGGAAGTTACTGAAAATACAGCAACATCAATCACCAGGCAATGAAACACCCTTCACAAAGATTGACATCTCACATTTCAGTTGCTAATTCCTGTATCTGGGCATTAACTGGTACTAATGTGGTCAAACCTCTGCCTACACAGTGTTTAGATGTGTAAAACATGTCAAAATATTCTGCATAATTTAAAATAAATCTTTTTATTGAAACATACATCAGCAAAGCAGTACAGTGTAGGTTCCACATTACAGTACGCATGAGGGGCTGGATACATTGAGTACATCATAGAGAGAAACATCATGGGGTTTCAGGGTCATCATGTTCAACACATCGAGGCGGTACACAGATCTCCCCTCTATATACATTCCATGGATTCCAGATACAGGACCATTTCTTAGGACACCCCCATGCACAGTACAGTTTTTTTCTCTGAACATACACCAATCAAGGTTTTTTTCCCAGGCTTCCAGAGTGGGTGGTTGTGTTGCCCCCCACAGTTGAGCGATGTTTCGTTTGGCCAACATGAACCCCAGTGTGACCTATAGCGTCTGAGAAGTGTTCAAATCTGTGGGCTCCCAAATATTTAAGATATATCGTCTCGCTTCTGGGTGAAGAGAGACACGTAGCACCTCGTTGATTGTATCATGGATCTGGAGCCAGTAGGGGCTAATATGTGCGCATTCCCAGATGGTGTGCATGAATGTTCCGGTCATATTTTGCTTTGTATTGCAAAATAATTTGGTATTCTACGCGACATTTGGTCCTCTCCACGACATAAACCCAGTGACCTGACTGTGGACAAAAACTGCATGTAAAATATCATTGCAGACACCTTAGTGTTCAAATTATTTTATTGAACTTTAAACAAAAGCGAAATACAAATAATAAATGGGATGAGTGATACAGGCTAGACAGAATAATACATATGCAAAAAGTGTAAAAGAACAAATGAAAGCAGATATAAACAGAAGTCAGAAGGCAATTATAAAAGGGAAAAATAAAACAATATGTCCCTATACAAAATATAAAAAATGGTACATAAATAAAGGAAGCATATATAGACCACAAATATTCAAAGATATTATGAAGGGACTGGAAGGAAACCAGCCATGTATCAACAATCATACCTTAAAAGTTAAGCAAGGGAAAAACACAAAGAAAGAAAAGGAGGAATGATAGGGAAAGAGGGGTAAGGGTGTGCCAGTGGAACAGCTGCTTCAAAAATAAAAATAGATAAAGAGATAGAGATAGAAAAACAAACGCAAAACAATCTTAAAATGGTTCGGGTAAATGGGTGTTAGAAGTGCATGTCCCAGGGACCTGTGCACAATGTTGAACATAATTATCCAATGATCTGCAGACTACATTGAAAATAGTAAGAGAAGAGTGACTATCATTGGCGGAATGTGAGCGCTACGAAGGTAGGTTACCCGGGCCAACCAAGTGTGAAGAGAAAGGTGTTGGAAGGACTTCCATTCTGTGATGATCACTTTGATGAGAATAGGCAAAGTATGTCAAGTAGTGACATGCCAGTATTGTCTAGAGGTTGAAGAATAGTAGGAGCCCAGGGACCCAATATTATCATAAATAAGGATAAGGTAATAGGAGCATTAAAGTTACTCAATAGGTGCTTTTGTGTGGAGGCCCATTAACCAGCTAAGAGTTTATAATCAAAGAACATGTGCTGATGTGTTCCTTGTTCCAAATAACAACTCCAGTACTTATTATTATCCCTTAGCTTCAAATTATATAGCTGATCAGATATCCAATGTAGCAAATGCATTGCAAAAATATGAATTGTATAAGAGAAATTCCAATCAGAAACCAGTCATTCAGGGAAATAGCCCTCTGACCCTGCTTGCGGGCAGGTCACTCCCTACGCTGCTGCACAGCTCTGCTTGCATTGGTTTTGCCTAATCTTGTTTTTATTCCCTTGAAGAAACTCCCTGATGACAGATACAGATACAGGCTTGGAAATTTGCTCGTGATTTTAAACCGGCTATTTTGCACATTATTTTAATCTGTATTGATTGTATTGCTTGTTACCTGTTCCAGGCGCCCCTGTTCCGTTGCGGCTTGTGCCGTTTGAGCGGAGGGATTACGCCACCCTATGAGCGACTCACTTCTTGAAGGCAGTGGCGTAACGAAACTTGAGGGGGCCCCCCTGCAAAGCTCATGGAGGGGGCCCCCCTCAGCGGCCCGGCCCACCACCTACAGTATATCATCTCGACATCTCAGTCCAGCAATTCCTCAGGTTAAACTCACAAGTGGTAGAAGTACTGCGTTTATCACATAGCTCCTCGTAGAATGCTGTGAGGCATTTGGCAAAGGAAGCTCTAAGTTTTGGGGGGGGGTGAATGGCCAAACTGCCGGAATGTCTATCAGGAATAACTAATACATGACTGAGACATATGTGAGAAATGAGAGCACAGCAAACATTATAATCAGCCAAACTTAAAGCTGCATTAAAGACTTTAGTATGTCACGGATGGCGTAAAATAGGATTTAGAACGACAATGATCAACTAAAGTAGATAAACAAGTTAAAGAGGTAAGTGAATTAAGGAAACATTGCCTATTACATGATCATGATGGTCATCAATATATATTGACTCCGTTAGAGTCCCAACATGAGATTAGACAACCACCAGTAGAAATACTAAAATCTAGATATAGTTTAGAAAGGCTTTCATTTTGCTTGTAGATTGATCTATTGAGTTTATAGTATATGCGGGCGAATTTCCTTCAGGTGTATGACTGGCATGAGATGGAGAGTGGGTGAAGTATGTACCAGCCTACACTATGGAGTCGATTATGTTGGGGGTGAATCCGCATCCTCCGGGCTGGTGGAAGCCACCAACGGCCCAGAGGATGCGGATTCACCGCCGCGGACATTGGAAACACCCACCGCGACATTAGGATGCCGGTGGGATCAGCGGCGGACGGCAAGTCCGTCCGCCGCTGATCCGCGGTGAATGCATGCAAATATGGTGGTGGTGTCTGCAAGACACCGCCAGCCATATTAGGTTGCAGGTGTAAACATGCTTTTCCACAGCGGCTTTTCCTCCATGGAAAAGCATGTGCTCTTTTGTGTTTGGGGGCCCGTTGCTGGCCCCCAGGGTGTCGGGGTGGGGGGTACCTATGGTGCCCCCCTGCATTTACATGCACAAAGTGGCAGGCACCACGCAGTGCCTGCCGCTTTGTGCATGTAAATGCAAAGCATGCATTTTTTACCTTGCGGCGGGTGCTGCTTCAAGCAGCTCCCGCCGCAAGGTTAAAGATACGGGATGTGACCGCCAGGTTGGCGGTCACATCCTAATTGGTATGGAGGGACCGCTGCTGCCTCTGCGGACGATCCCTCCACCTCAGGGTTGGTGGGCGGATGCAGGTCCGTCCTCCATCCTAATAGGCCTCTAAGTTTTACTTTTATTGCCGGCCGGGCCCCAGCTGCCCCATTATGATGCCCTCCCTGATTCCAAATTATCCGATTACCACCCCACCACCCACTGAAATTCTGATGGTCCTTAGGGGTGGGACAAGGTGGGTGATCCCTCATGGTCAAGGGCCTAAGCTGACCGAGAGCTTAGAAGAGCAAATCCAGGACTGGATTCAAAAGCAAAACCCACTGAGGAAACTTGTAGGACCGAGGGGACTGCACACATTTTTAATATATCTTGCACATGCCATGGAAGATGCCGTAAGACACTTAACATCTGCACGCCCTTTGTGAGAAGAGGGAAGCGTAATGCAATGGGGGACATTTAAATCCTACCAACCCACATGCTACTCGAATAGAGAGGGCTGGCAATAGAAGCTTAATGGGGAACGGCCCAAACTATTGCTTTGGAAATTCCAAAGGAACTGCTGCAAAAGCCACACACTTGCAGACAAAAGAATATGGGTGAGCAACAGCCAGCAAGAGCAATATGGCCGCATTATCATCTTGGGTGAAGCTCCTACACCTAAGACTGAAGTGAAAAACCTGGGGGTCTGGTTGGACTCAGCTCTCAGCTTCTGCACTCATACGAAAAAAGTTGCTGCCACATGTTTTGGCATACTACGCAGCTTGAGACCAGTTCTAAAATTCTTTGATCCAGCTACAAGGCAGGTAATTGTCCAGTCCACGGTCTTGTCCAGCCTGGCCTACGCCTGCTCTCTGCTGATAGGTGCCAATCAAGCGGAAATTGCTTGAATGCAACGCATTCAAAATGCGGCGGCCAGAGCCTTAGTAGGCCTGCCCCGGTTTAGTCCCACCTCTGCTACCATCTGAAGACTCCATTAGCTTCCAGTAGTTCAGCGGATACAATTTAGGACCCTTTGCATTTCGTTTAAAACACTAAGACTTGCTACCCCTAAAATGCTTGGTACTCTGCTGAACATGTATGTTCCTACTCGTGTTTTATGCTCGGCTGGTAAAAATCTGGTCAAAGTACCCCGGGTCAAACGAAGCCGAGCAGGCGGACGTTCCTTCCGCTTCATAGCTGCAAAACTATGGAATGTCTTACCAGCCTACATCCGTGAAATGGAAGGTCTGCTTGAATTTAGGAAAGCTATTAAAACATATCTATTTCCCCTGAACTAATCCTTTCAGTATGCCTACCTGTTGATCCCCGACCTTCTTCTTAGCTGGATTCAGCGCCGGGACGCCCCTTTGCTGGGGCAGCGGAGCGCTTTACAAGACGATATAACATAACATAACATAACATAACTTATGAGGATGCTCACAATTATGCAGGTGAGGGCGGGAACCTTTTTAATAACGTCATTGCTCTGCCAATATCTGACACTTTTGTCTGACCATTTTCGAGTCAAATGCTACACATGTCTTGTATATTTTTATTCATCCCTTAGCCATCCACAAGTCATAACCTATCTATCCTTACCCATCCAACTAAACCACCCAAATGACTCTTCCACCACCCGCCCACTTATCCAACCCCATCTATTCATCCATCCAAACCCTTTATCCATCAAATTAGCAAAACCCATCCATCTATTCACCCACCCAGCCACTAAGCCAACCTAACTTAATAACCCAACCGTTCATCCAGCCCCACCCATCCATCCAAACTCTTACATCGAAACACACACCAAATCAAGACCATCCGTCCATTCCATCCATGAATTCACTCCTCCACCCACCCATCTCTCTATATACAAGCTGTGAGCAAAGAATAAGCCTTTCGCAGGCACAATAGAAAACTGGGAGATTTTCAGAGCAGCCTAATTTTTATTCCACCCCATGCCTGATTCCACCACTACACACTGACTCTTAGCTCACAGCTGGGATTATTTTTATCCTGATTCCCGCTTTTATCACTGCTGCTGTCGTATCCTTCTCTTCCTGCTTCTTTCGCCATTGTTTTCTGCCTTTCTCTCTATTGCACTGGGTCAATCTTTGGAAATGAAAAATAATTCTGGATGCCCAAATATTGAACGCCCGAGTCTACAACATGCATCCACAAGCACAAATTAAGCATGTTTGCCTGAGAAACGACTGACTCTGTCCTGACCCTCACAAGCTTTCAGAGACACTGATCTTTTCAGAAAATGTCCCAGTTTTGAGAAAGGCAAGCCATCTGCTGATGTCTGCTTATTCTTAGGCCTTAGTATTACTTCCTTGGACTCTACACCTGCCCCCCCCCTCCCTCCTATGATGTGATGCAGGAGGAGAGGCCTCTCACTACCCAACACCAACACTGGATGCAGTTGCGTCATAATGAACACCGCACTCCTCAGAATGCGTAAGCCCTATTAGAGCTAGCACATTTTATGGGTTTACAGGTTCTACACATATCATTTCATAGCAGTAACATCTATCTAACTTCAGATCTTTGAGGGCAATGATTATTTTATAATACATTTTTATATGAGTAAACAATTACAACTTCCCATAAAGTTTTTTCAGTAATGGTTTAACTACTTTGATCATTTTTCAATGTGGCCACTAATTTCGGGCCAGCCTTTGCCCAAGTTCTTTGCACCCAGAGTCCACTCCAAAAGGCCATTGTTGAAGGATACAATCTTCAGGCACACCCTGCACCCAATTCCCTAGCTCCCTATCCATATGGGCATAGACTCCCCTCCTAATGATGTCCCACATTCCAGAGAGCCTACTAAATGCTGTGTCTGGCCTTTGGTCACCTTCTACACTCAGAGCTTGTGGCCATGGCAACTGGACAGCCCTTGTGCAGTGTGGCATTTAGCCACCCTAAACTAACTGACTGCCACTGGACCCCATGGAGCATCACCTTCAGCCTTGCCCACCACACTCTAGGCATCAGCCACCTCCAGCAAATAAATAGAGCAACAAGTATTTTAATGAACTATGCATTGGAATTAATGGTAATGTGCAATGTCACCATTGATGTCCTCTCCAAACTAAAGTCTGATGCCTTCAGTATCGCTTGGTCTTGCTGAAACCAATATGCCAAATAAGGGTTTCAGACAACTTCAATATTTTAAACAAGTGTAATAACAAATGGGTAAGGCACGCAAGATTATCGTCAAAAGGGCCAAGTTGAAAATAATGCTTTCTTCACCAGTCAGTCAGGACAGCAGAAAAGTGGGCAGCCATGCATCTGAAAACAAATAATCCTAGAAAAACTCCGAAAGTCCTGCTTTTAAAACCTTGTTATATTTCAATCATAACTTTTCAGGATCGAGTAGAGCATGTGATGCGAGCAGGCAATAGAACTGACAGAACATATAAAACTGAGCACACTTTAATTAGCTGCAGAATAGGCAAATTACAAGAGTTCTACATTTAGAGCATAAACTGAGAAGAGGCAAGAGTGGGAAATGGCAGTCAACAGGGGCAGGAAATTAGGAGTGGCAATGGCTATTACAAGGGGCAGTGAGGTCAGAGGCATTGGCATCTTACAATAATAAATGGGCAGGGTAGATCTCACTAGCAGCAAGCCTGAGTGCAATTAAGCACTCAAAACACCTTAAACTGCATAAGGGGTTTGGAAGAGGCCATGGGGGTTTTTAGATACCTACCCCATTCGCTAAATTGAAAAAAAGGTGACAACATGTTTTTCTTCATTACAGTGCAAAAATAGCAGACATTGATTTTATAACTATTTTGCTAACTTTGCGTTTATTGGTTTGAGATGTACAAATGTACAAACTAATTTCAGTCGCAAAAATCTCTTAACAATATACATTTCATCTACGACTTGTCAAACAATAACACTATGAAGAACACATTGACTTTGATGTCACGCTTTCACAATCAAAACAGGTCATAAATAATACTGGCTTTCCTGACGGTTTTGTGGTGGGGCCTAGGGTAATGGTTAATTTATACTCCGGTAATTTACTACCATGTACATCTATATTCTCCCTATTGTTCTTTAGTAAAACATATTTCTAGCAAATGGTGCTTTACCACAAATGCATGGTTTGGATTTATTTTATAGCAACTTGTTTGTTAAATTTGAATTTTGATTGCAAGGCTAGATCGACTATAACTTAAAATATACTTTCAGAAAAATTTAATATGTCATTTTGGAAAAAGCTCAGATGAAGATTTTTTGGGGGGGGGGCAAAAAGGGTTTGGCACCTACCAGTTGACAATAAACACGTCATGCAAGCAACCTCAAAGCACCATGCAAGTAACCTAGAAGGCACCATGCAAGTAACCTGGAAAGCACTAGACGTATCACATAAAATAGAGCTGAGAACCTAGAAAACAACTTAAAAACCGAAAGGCACCAAACGAAAACACTTTATAGAACAGCATTCACGTAACCTGGAAATCACCACCTGAAGATAACCTAGAACCAAAGAGTGAAAGTAAACACAATGTACTCCTAGAACGCACCATGCTAACAGACTAGACTACCACATACGAGAAACCTAAAAATGCAGCTACAAGTAAGTGGTAACAGAATGCGTGATCAACACGTGGCACAACATAAAAATAACTAATCTCACAACATGCAATTAACCTGGAATCCAACAGGTAAATAATTTTAAAAACTTAGAAAAGAACATGTGAATGCAACAAAACACGTAAAAGGCAAAAAACGTGCAAATCGTTTGGAACACAATCTGGATCAGCAAGTACCCGGCTCCCGTACAACAGGATGGATGAGACACTGTTCGCACCCCAGAGAAGAGTCCCCACCACACTCTCAAGGCCTCACAAGTGCCACAAACTCTGACCTTAGGGCTGGGCCTGTCCTGGCCTGCTGCTTCAGAGGAAGGCGCGAGGCCGGGCAGGCAGCAGAAGCAGATGGCAGGGGCATGGCAAGGTTAGCCTGGAGGTTAACCTTGCCATGAGGGGTTGAGGGGGGGGGGGGCGATGGGGGGATGTACTGATTAATTTAAATTATGGACAGGACGTCGGACAGGCCTTCTCAGTCTCTGGCGACGGTGTAGGAGCGTGATATCTGCCCTGAATCAGACTCACCATTTAATGGAAGGAAGTGAGCCTCAGAGGCAAGGCCGGCCTGCGCACTATTTAATTAATGGAGAGACTCAGTCAGAGCCTGAGCAGGGGCGTAACAGAGGCCCCCCGCAGCCTCCGCGTTGCGGGGGGCCTCTGGGCTCTAGGGGCCCCCTCACTTCATCATGAAGAAAATGGGACGTCCAGCCTCTTAATAAATTAAATGGTGGTGCGCATTTCACACGGCACAAACGGCCCCTGCGGGCCCCGGCCGGGCCTCAGAGGCTTGCTTCGCTCTTTATTAATTTAATGATGCGCAAGTGTTGCGCATGCGCGGGCCCCGGACGGGTCTCAGGCTCTGACTGAGTCTCTCCATTAATTAAATAGTGCGCAGGCCGGCCTTGCCTCTGAGGCTCACTTCCTTCCATTAAATTGTGAGTCTGATTCAGGGCAGGTACCACGCTCCTACACCGTCGCCAGAGACTGAGAAGGCCTGTCCAACGTCCTGTCCATAATTTAAATTAATCAGTACAAACAACCCCTCATGGCAAGGTTAACCTCCAGGCTAACCTTGCCATGCCCCTGCCATCTGCTTCTGCTGCCTGCCCGGCCTCGCGCCTTCCTCTGAAGCAGCAGGCCAGGCCAGGCCCAGCCCTAAGGTCAGAGTTTGTGGCACTTGAGAGTGTGGTGGGGACTCTTCTCTGGGGTGCGAACAGTGTCTCATCCATCCTGTTGTACGGGAGCCGGACACTTGCTAATCCAGATTGTGTTCCAAACGATTTGCACGTTTTTTGCCTTTTACGTGTTTTGTTGCATTCACATGTTCTTTTCTAAGTTTTTAAAATTATTTACCTGTTGGATTCCAGGTTAATTGCACGTTGTGAGATTAGTTATTTTTATGTTGTGTCACATGTTGATCACGCGTTCTGTTACTACTTACTTGTAGCTGCATTTTTAGGTTTCTCGTATGTGGTAGTCTAGTCTGTTAGCATGGTGCGTTCTAGGAGTACATTGTGTTTACTTTCACTCTTTGGTTCTAGGTTATCTTCAGGTGGTGATTTCCAGGTTACGTGAATGCTGTTCTATAAAGTGTTTTCGTTTGGTGGCTTTGGGTATAGAAGTTGTTTTCTAGGTTCTCAGCTCTATTCTATGTGATACGTCTAGTGCGTTCTAGGTTACTTGCATGGTGCCTTCTAGGTTACTTGCATGGTGCTTTGAGGTTGCTTGCATGACGTGTTTATTGTCAACTGGTAGGTGCCAAACCCTTTTTGCCCCCCCCCCCCCCCCCAAAAAAAAATCTTCATCTGAGCTTTTTCCAAAATGACATATTAAATTTTTCTGAAAGTATATTTTAAGTTATAGTCGATCTAGCCTTGCAATCAATATCAGATTTAACAAACAAGTTGCTATAAAATAAATCCAAACCATGCATTTGTGGTAAAACACCATTTGCTAGAAATATGTTTTACTGGAGAACAATAGGGAGAATATAGATGTACATGGTAGTAAATTACCGGAGTATAAATTAACCATTACCCTAGGCCCCACCACAAAACCGTCAGGAAAGCCAGTATTATTTATGACCTGTTTTGATTGTGAAAGCGTGACATCAAAGTCAATGTGTTCTTCATAGTGTTATTGTTTGACAAGTCTTAGATGAAATGTATATTGTTAAGAGATTTTTGCGACTGAAATTAGTTTGTACATTTGGACATCTCAAACCAATAAACGCAAAGTTAGCAAAATAGTTATAAAATCAATGTCTGGTATTTTTGCACTGTAATGAAGAAAAACATGTTGTCACCTTTTTTTCAATTTAGCAAATGGGGTAGGTATCTAAAAACCCCCATGGCCTCTTCCAAACCCCTTATGCAGTTTAAGGTGTTTTGGGTGCTTAATTGCACTCAGGCTTGCTGCTAGTGAGATCTACCCTGCCCATTTATTATTGTAAGATGCCGATGCCTCTGACCTCACTGCCCCTTGTAATAGCCATTGCCACTCCTAATTTCCTGCCCCTGTTGACTGCCATTTCCACTCTTGCCCCTTCTCAGTTTATGCTCTAAATGTAGAACTCTTGTAATTTGCCTATTCTGCAGCTAATTAAAGTGTGCTCAGTTTTATATGTTCTGTCAGTTCTATTGCCTGCTCGCATCACATGCTCTACTCGATCCTGAAAAGTTATGATTTTAATATAACAAGGTTTTAAAAGCAGGACTTTCGGAGTTTTTCTAGGATTATTTGTTTTCAGATGCATGGCTGCCCACTTTTCTGCTGTCCTGACTGACTGGTGAAGAAAGCATTATTTTCAACTTGGCCCTTTTGACGATAATCTTGCGTGCCTTACCCATTTGTTATTACACATGTTTAAAATATTGAAGTTGTCTGAAACCCTTATTTGGCATATTGGTTTCAGCAAGACCAAGCGATACTGAAGGCATCAGACTTTAGTTTGGAGAGGACATCAATGGTGACATTGCATATTACCATTAATTCCAATGCATAGTTCATTAAAATAATTGTTGCTCTATTTATTTGCTGGAGGTGGCTGATGCCTAGAGTGTGGTGGGCAAGGCTGAAGGTGATGCTCCATGGGGTCCAGTGGCAGTCAGTTAGTTTAGGGTGGCTAAATGCCACACTGCACAAGGGCTGTCCAGTTGCCATGGCCACAAGCTCTGAGTGTAGAAGGTGACCAAAGGCCAGACACTGCATTTAGTAGGCTCTCTGGAATGTGGGACATCATTAGAAGGGGAGTCTATGCCCATATGGATAGGGAGCTAGGGAATTGGGTGCAGGGTGTGCCTGAAGATTGTATCCTTCAACAATGGCCTTTTGGAGTGGACTCTGGGTGCAAAGAACTTGGGCAAAGGCTGGCCCGAAATTAGTGGCCACATTGAAAAATGATCAAAGTAGTTAAACCATTACTGAAAAAACTTTATGGGAAGTTGTAATTGTTTACTCATATAAAAATGTAAATGTAAATGTAGGTGTACTTATATAGCGCAACCTGTCACCCAAAGTGCATCCTGGAGCTTGCTTAGGGAACCCGTCCTGGTATTCCCCTGTGAGAAGCCCCGGCAGGGTGTCCACAGGGTGAAAGTCAGGCATCCCGCCGCTTGGGGCCATTGTGGAGATTAAGCAAGCTATTGCCCAGAGTTGCAGAGTGTGAACCCGTGAGTCGAGGAGGCACCGGATCGAGAATTATCGAGTCAGTGGAATTTTTAGCCTAAGACCCGCCGAGGCGGGGAAATGAACCCTGGTCCAGGACCGTTCTCAGCTTCCGGGTCTGCCGCCTCTAACCCCTGAGCCACACTTCTCCACAAAAATGTATTATAAAATAATCATTGCCCTCAAAGATCTTAAGTTAGATAGATGTTACTGCTATGAAATGATATGTGTAGAACCTGTAAACCCATAAAATGTGCTAGTTCTAATAGGGCTTACGCATTCTGAGGAGTGCGGTGTTCATTATGACGCAACTGCATCCAGTGTTGGTGTTGGGTAGTGAGAGGCCTCTCCTCCTGCATCACATCATAGGAGGGAGGGGGGGCAGGTGTAGAGTCCAAGGAAGTAATACTAAGGCCTAAGAATAAGCAGACATCAGCAGATGGCTTGCCTGTCTCAAAACTGGGACATTTTCTGAAAAGATCAGTGTCTCTGAAAGCTTGTGAGGGTCAGGACAGAGTCAGTCGTTTCTCAGGCAAACATGCTTAATTTGTGCTTGTGGATGCATGTTGTAGACTCGGGCGTTCAATATTTGGGCATCCAGAATTATTTTTCATTTCCAAAGATTGACCCAGTGCAATAGAGAGAAAGGCAGAAAACAATGGCGAAAGAAGCAGGAAGAGAAGGATACGACAGCAGCAGTGATAAAAGCGGGAATCAGGATAAAAATAATCCCAGCTGTGAGCTAAGAGTCAGTGTGTAGTGGTGGAATCAGGCATGGGGTGGAATAAAAATTAGGCTGCTCTGAAAATCTCCCAGTTTTCTATTGTGCCTGCGAAAGGCTTATCCTTTGCTCACAGCTTGTATATAGAGAGATGGGTGGGTGGATGAGTGAATTCATGGATGGAATGGACGGATGGTCTTGATTTTGTGTGTGTTTCGATGTAAGAGTTTGGATGGATGGGTGGGGCTGGATGAACGGTTGGGTTATTAAGTTAGGTTGGCTTAGTGGCTGGGTGGGTGAATAGATGGATGGGTTTTGCTAATTTGATGGATAAAGGGTTTGGATGGATGAATAGATGGGGTTGGATAAGTGGGCGGGTGGTGGAAGAGTCATTTGGGTGGTTTAGTTGGATGGGTAAGGATAGATAGGTTATGACTTGTGGATGGCTAAGCGATGAATAAAAATACACAAGACATGTGTAGCATTTGACTCGAAAATGGTCAGACAAAAGTGTCAGATATTGGCAGAGCAATGACGTTATTAAAAATGTTCCCGCCCTCGCCTGCATAATTGTGAGCATCCTCATAAGTTATATTATGTTATGTTATGTTATATGGTCTTGTAAAGCGCTCAGCTGCCCCAGCAAAGGGGCGTCCCGGTGCTGAATCCAGCTAAGAAGAAGGTCGGGGATCAACAAGTAGGCATACTGAAAGGATTAGTTCAGGGGAAATAGATATGTTTTAATAGCTTTCCTAAATTCAAGCAGACCTTCCATTTCACGGATGTAGGCTGGTAAGGCATTCCATAGTTTTGCAGCTATGAAGCGGAAGGAACGTCCGCCTGCTCGGCTTCGTTTGACCCGGGGTACTTTGACCAGATTTTTACCAGCCGAGCATAAAACACGAGTAGGAACATACATGTTCAGCAGAGTACCAAGCATTTTAGGGGTAGCAAGTCTTAGGATTTTAAACGAAATGCAAAGGGTCTTAAATTGTATCCGCTGAACTACTGGAAGCTAATGGAGTCTTCAGATGGTAGCAGAGGTGGGAGTAAACCGGGGCAGGCCTACTAAGGCTCTGGCCGCCGCATTTTGAATGCGTTGCATTCGAGCAATTTCCGCTTGATTGGCACCTATCAGCAGAGAGCAGGCGTAGTCCAGGCTGGACAAGACCGTGGACTGGACAATTACCTGCCTTGTAGCTGGATCAAAGAATTTTAGAACTGGTCTCAAGCTGCGTAGTATGCCAAAACATGTGGCAGCAACTTTTTTCGTATGGGTGCAGAAGCTGAGAGCTGAGTCCAACCAGACCCCCAGGTTTTTCACTTCAGTCTTAGGTGTAGGAGCTTCACCCAAGATGATAATGCGGCCATATTGCTCTTGCTGGCTGTTGCTCACCCATATTCTTTTGTCTGCAAGTGTGTGGCTTTTGCAGCAGTTCCTTGGAATTTCCAAAGCAATAGTTTGGGCCGTTCCCCATTAAGCTTCTATTGCCAGCCCTCTCTATTCGAGTAGCATGTGGGTTGGTAGGATTTAAATGTCCCCCATTGCATTACGCTTCCCTCTTCTCACAGAGGGCGTGCAGATGTTAAGTGTCTTACGGCATCTTCCATGGCATGTGCAAGATATATTAAAAATGTGTGCAGTCCCCTCGGTCCTACAAGTTTCCTCAGTGGGTTTCGCTTTTGAATCCAGTCCTGGATTTGCTCTTCTAAGCTCTCGGTCAGCTTAGGCCCTTGACCATGAGGGATCACCCACCTTGTCCCACCCCTAAGGACCATCAGAATTTCAGTGGGTGGTGGGGTGGTAATCGGATAATTTGGAATCAGGGAGGGCATCATAATGGGGCGGCTGGGGCCCGGCCGGCAATAAAAGTAAAACTTAGAGGGCTATTAGGATGGAGGACGGACCTGCGTCCGCCCGCCACCCCCGAGGTGGAGGGATCGTCTGCAGGGGCAGCGGCGGTCCCTCCATACCAATTAGGATGTGACCGCCAACCTGGCGGTCACATCCCGTATCTTTAACCTTGCGGCGGGAGCTGCTTGAAGCAGCACCTGCCGCAATGTAAAAAATGCATGCTTTGCATTTACATGCACAAAACGGCAGGCACTGCGCGGTGCATGCCGCTTTGTGCATGTAAATGCAGGGGGGTACCATCGGTACCCCCCACCCGACACCCTGGGGGCCAGCAACGGGCCCCCAAACACAAAAGAGCACATGCTTTTCCATGGAGGAAAAGCCGCTGTGGAAAAGCATGTTTACGCCTGCAACCTAATATGGCTGGCGGTGTCTTGCAGACACCGCCACCATATTTGCGTGCATTCACCGTGGATCAGCGGCAGACGGACTTGCCGTCCGCCGCTGATCCCACCGGCATCCTAATGTCACCGTGGGTGTTTCCAGTGTTCGCGGCGGTGAATCCGCATCCTCTGGGCCGTTGGTGGCTTCCACCGGCCCGGAGGATGCGGATTCACCGCCAACATAATCGACCCCATAGTGTAGGGCGGTACATACTTCACCCACTCTCCATCTCATGCCAGTCATACACCTGAAGGAAAATCGCCCGCATATACTATAAAATTAATAGATCAATCTACAAGCAAAATGAAAGCCTTTCCAAACTATATCTAGATTTTAGTATTTCTACTGGTGGTTGTCTAATCTCAAGTTGGGACTCTAACGGACTCAATATATATTGATGACCATCATGATCATGTAATAGCAATGTTTCCTTAATTCGCTTACCGCTTTAACTTGTTTATCTACTTTAGTTGATCATTGTTGTACTAAATCCTATTTTACGTCATCAGTGACATACTAAAGTCTTTAATGCAGCTTTAAGTTTGGCTGATTATAATGTTTGCTGTGCTCTCATTTCTCACGTATGTCTCAAGTCATGTATTAGTTATTCCTGATAGACATTCCGGCAGTTTGGCCATTCACCCCCCCAAAACTTAGAGCTTCCTTTGCCAAATGCCTCACAGCATTCTACGAGGAGCTATGTGATAAACGCAGTACTTCTACCACTTGTGAGTTTAACTTGAGGAATTGCTGGACTGAGATGTCGAGATGATATACTGTAGGTGGTGGGCCGGGCCGCTGAGGGGGGACCCCTCCATGAGCTTTGCAGGGGGGCCCCCTCAAGTTTCGTTACGCCACTGAGCCTGAGACCCATCCGGGGCCCGCGCATGCGCAACACTTGCGCATCATTAAATTAATAAAGAGCGAAGCAAGCCTCTGAGGCCCGGCCGGGGCCCGCAGGGGCCGTTTGTGCCGTGTGAAATGCGCACCACCATTTAATTTATTAAGAGGCTGGACGTCCCATTTACTTCATGATGAAGTGAGGGGGCCCCAAGAGCCCAGAGGCCCCCCCACAACGCGGGGGCTGCGGGGGCCTTTGTTACGCCCCTGCTTGAAGGGTGAAAGGTCAGCGCTCTAGGGCCATCCTATCACTGTTGTGGTCCCGCCCACTTCCTCCTTATCTAGAAATGCGCTGAGCGGACGCGCGCAGTAGAAACTCTCTGATGACAGATACAGGCTGGGCAATTTGCTCGTGATTTTAAACCGGCTATTTTACACATTAATTTAATCTGTATTGATTGTATTGCTAGTTACCTGTTCCAGGCGCCCCTGTTCCATCGCGGCTTGTGCCGTTTGAGCGGAGGGATTACGCCACCCTATGAGCGACTCACTTCTTGAAGGGTGAAAGGTCAGCGCTCTAGGGCCATCCTATCACTGTTGCGGTCCCGCCCACTTCCTCCTTATCTAGAAGTGCGCCGAGCGGACACGCGCAGCGACGTGCCGGCGGCACGCCGAAGGCAAGCCCGTCTGCGCCCGTCCGCTCCCGGCCGACTCCAGACGCCAGGTACCCTGCCCCTTTTATTATTTGTCTTACCTTACTTACCATCATTCCACCTAGACTGCTACCCATGATGGGTATCATCCGCTATACCAACCAGGAACTCCACTCCCTAAATATAGGCAGGTTGTCCCACACTGCTTCTTATATCACTCCCCATAATGGCAGTACCAATAGTAGAGATAGAAGATCTGTAGCAGAAATAAACAGCCCCAATCCCCAGCCTCAGTTATCTTGCATGTACTGTAATGCCAGATCGGTGCCTAAACATGCCGTGGAAATTTGGGCGCTTCTGGACTCACACCGCCCTGATGCGCTATTTATCAAAGAAACCTGGTTACATGAGTCTTCTTCACCAGATATCTCAGTTGCCTTACCTCCCCCATACAAAATACACAGGCTTGACTGCCTAGGGAGGAAAGGAGGAGGAACAGCAATAATTTATAAACCTGACATCAAAATTCACATTAATGACTCCTTTCTAGAACGTTGGGGTGAAATGTGTATTGCCTCCTTAACCATAAGAAACCAGGTGTCATGGAAAATTGCCCTTATATATAGACCCCCAGATGCCAAAACTCATTTTGTGGAGAAGCTTGTCGAAGCAATTGCACCCTACGCGCTAGCAACAGATAATGTTCTACTGTTAGAAGATATAAATTATCATCTAGATCAAACCCATGACCCTCATACTGCTGACCTTATTTCAAGCTTCGCCTCCTTACAGTTAAATATTCTCCCGACAGGCCCAACCCACATTGCGGGACACGCACTAGACCTCATTTGTACGAACTCCCCTAATGTCAAAATTATGCAGATTGATCCAGTCCTATGGACTGACCACTATGTTATAAAATGTAATATCTTATGTTCCCAGTCTGGACCTCGGAAAACTACTCCAGTCAAAATGAGCAGACCGTGGAATAAAATAACCTTGGAATCCTTTGCTGCAAATTTTTCCCCCCCAGTCATTACTGACAATACTGACCCTAACACAGCCGCCAGAGTTGGAATCTGCAATTGTCCTGGCATTGGATCATATTGCTCCAGCTCGAGCATCTAAACCTCCTAAGAAAAATTTGCCTTGGTTCACGCCAGAGCTGGAACAAATCAAACAGGCAGTCAGGGTAGCTGAAAGAAAATGGCGCCAAACCAAAGATCTGAATGATAGGAATGTATATAAAACCGTTCATAGACAATATATGAAAGGAATCGCAGAGGCAAAAAAAACTTATCTTGGTGACAGAATCTCTTTGGCGTCGAACTCACAGAGAGAGCTCTACAGTATAGTGAAAGACTTCACCAACCCCTCGGCTAGCCAGCAGATACCTGATGAGTCTAAAGAATGGGTAGATTCTGTGGCAGCATATTTCCATGACAAAATTAACGAAATCCACAAACGCTTTCCTCAGTTGTCTCCCACCTGTCTGACAGCAGTCTCGCCCGCCAATAACTGCGGTGACTCCGACTCTGGCTTTCCCTCATTAAGAGAATTTTCTCCATGTACCGAAGCTCAGGTCGAGGGAATTTTACAACGAATGAAGTCTGGGGCCCCGGGAGACCCTGCTTCTCCACAAATCCTACCTAAAATAGCTCCTGCTCTGATTCCGGCCCTCACGAAAACTCTAAATCAGTCCTTACTTCATTCCTCTGTCCCATTACATTGGAAGGAAGCCGTAATCAGACCTATTTTAAAAAAAACCTCAGCTGACCCTAAATCGCTTCCTAATTACCGGCCCATCTCACTCCTTCCCTTGTTTGGGAAGATTTTAGAATCCCAAATAAATAAACATCTTAAACTACATCTCGAGACCAATAAACTTCTTGACCCCTCACAGTCAGGGTTTAGGGCATTCCACAGCACCGAGACGGCTCTACTCGAAGTCGTGGATAATATAAGAATGACACTTTATTCCATTCAGTCTGCCATATTGGTCTTGCTCGACCTGTCTGCGGCCTTCGACACCATCTCGCATCTCATTCTTTTACAGCGTCTTGCTGAGATTGGTGTCGAGGGCCCCGCACTAGGTTGGATAAAAAGCTACCTGACTGACAGACGGTCTAAGGTCCAAGTGGGCGCTCATTCTTCCACTCTCTATGAAAACGATAAGGGCGTACCACAGGGGTCCATATTGAGCCCTACGCTTTTTAACCTGTACGTAGCCCCTATTGCTAAGGTCATTCGAACACACGGCTTCGGAACCGTATCCTACGCAGACGATACCCAAATACTGATCACCATCAATCAGAATCCTGATCTAACTAAACTGAGATTTAAAAACTGCATGGTAGACATCCATGACTGGATGACCAGGAACTTTTTGATGATGAATGCAGGAAAGACAGAGGTCCTACTGTTTGGAAAGGCAGACAAAATTTGGTCCGATGACTGGTGGCCAGCCTCGCTTGGCCCATGCCCATCACCCAAATCCTCAGTGAGGAATCTCGGGGTAACGATCGACAATAAATTATCTATGTCTGATCATATTAGTAAAGTAGTAGGCATGAGCTATGGCCTGATGCGCAGCCTGAGGAAAATCTTTAAATGGCTCCCCCTCTCGGCGCGCATGCCTTTAGTGCAGGGTCTCATCATCAGCAGAATTGATTATGGGAACACACTTTTGGCTTCAACAAACACCACCTTGCTGGCCCGCCTACAGGTCTTGCAGAATAGCGCTGCAAGACTGGTGCTTGAACTTCCCTCCCGCTCCCCGTCACTACCCTGCCTAAAAACTTTACACTGGCTCCCAATACAAAAGCGTATTAAATTCAAACTGTGCTGCCTCATCAATAAATCCATCAATGGACATGGCCCGGTATACCTTGAAAAAAAGCTGAAGGCCTACCACCCGGTGAGGACTCTTAGATCGTCCTCAAAGTCCTCTTCTGAGTGTCCCTAGGGTACGCACGGTTAGAAACGGCGACAGGGCCTTCAGTAAAACAGCACCCGAGGCCTGGAACTGTCTTCCCCTCCAGCTTAGGACGGAACCTGATTACCTGAGATTCCGCAAACAGTTAAAAACATGGCTTTTTTGATCTGCCCTTGCTATATCTGGGTTTCTGCTAGGGGTTTCTGCAAGCGCTCTGAGACCTTCGGGTGATATATGCGCTATACAAGTGAAATAAATAAATAAGTAAATAAACTTGCTTTCTTGCCCAGACTTGTTTTTATTCCTCTGTGCCTGTACTTGTTTTCTTGCATAAACTTGTTTTTCCTTCCTGTGCCCAGTTCTCACGCAGCCCCCACCTGTTTTTCCCGCCGATGCATCCCTGCGGCCCCGCCCCCCTCCAATCCCATTCGCCGCCCTGCTCCCGCAACGCAGCTGCTCCTCCCTCCCACATCTCCTCATAAGGAGGCCACGCAGCGGGTGCACCGTTGGCGCGCCAAAGGTGTGCCTAAGGAAAGCCCGTCTGCGACCGTCCGCACCTGGACCGCACCCACCGCAAGGACCCCTGGACCCCGCGAACGCCACGATGCCCGACACCGCTACGATGCCAGAACCCTCCATGCACTCAACACTGGAAGATCACACACCTGCTTACTGGCCACCCCGAAGCGCACCCACAGAGCTTTCACCTGCCGGAACTGCAGCTTCACAAGCATCAGCCCTACCATGCTGCTGACCAAGAAAGAACCCAAGCACCTCAGATGAATCCTTCTCAACAACGGCTCCGACTGCAAACACGCCGATGAACTCTGGGACCTACTCGACTCAACCTCCCCAGATGTCGCCTTCCTGACGGAGACCTGGCTGAACCCCGCCTCGGCACCCGACATAGCCATAGCCGTCCCAGAAGGCTACAAGATCACCCGCAGGGACCGCACCAATGGGGCAGGAGGAGGAATTGCCATCATCCACAGGAACACTCTCAGAGTCTCGACCAACACCGATGACACCCTCAGCACCGCCTAACACCTGCACTTCCAGATCCACAGTGACCCCAACACCACCCTCAGAGGAACCCTCATCTACAGACCCCCCTGACCCCGACCACAGTTCAGCGACTCCATCGCCGACTTCGTCAGCACACACGCCCTCTCTTCCATGGACTACATCCTCCTCGGGGACCTGAATTTCCACCTCGAGAACAACAACAACACCAACTTCACCACCCTGATTGACAACCTATCCAACCTCAGACTCAGACAACTCGTAACAACACCCACCCACTCCGCCGGTCACACGCTTGATCCAATCTTCTCCGCAAGCCCCCACGTCTCCTTCAACCACACCACTGAACTTCACTGGACTGACCATCGCTGCATTCACTTCACCTTTAAGAAACCCACCACGCACCACCGCACCCAACAGATGCCTCGCTGCTGCAGAAGCAAAGTCACCGAAGACATCTAACCACCTCCCTCGCCCAGAGCCCACCCGCCGACCCCACCCACCCTGACACCGCCGCCCGCAACGGCAGATCAACGACTGCACCAATACCCTCGCAATGATCAAGAAACCCTCCAACAGTCACACCAACAAGAAAGCCAGCTGGTTCACTGAAGACATCCGGGCCTCCAAGCAAACCTGCCGAAAGCTGGAGAAGATCTGACTCCGTGAACGAACACCAGACAGCGACGCAGCCCACAAGAACGCCACCCGCAGACACTATCACTTCATCAGATCCGCCAAAATGGCCTCCTTCAAAGACCACCTAGGCAACAGCGCGCACAACAGCAAGGAGCTCTTTAACATCGTGAAGGAACTCTCCAACCCCAGCTACAACACCAACGATGTCCCACCCTCGCAAGACCTGTGCGACTCACTGGCCTCCTTCTTCCATCGCAAGATCGCAGACATCCACGACGGTAAACAGTCAAAATATCGAGTTTTTAATTTCGACCTACACTTATATCGAGTTGCTAATATCGATGGGACAGAATATCGATGTCCAGAATATCGATGGCCAGAATATCGACCCTAAGGTAAGTAATATCGAAATCACTAATATCGATAGCATATATATCGATGTAAGTAATTTCGATTTACTAATATGTGTTAGAAATATTAGTTAAGTATTTAAATTAATTGTTATAATATGTGTTTAATATGTTTTTATAATTTAAAAATATATAAAAGTAAATATGTTTTACTACCACAGCGGGTTGTGGGTTTATAGGGGAATAGGGTGGGAAGTAATTTATTTGTAATTAAATAATTATTTTTCAATGATTAATTTATTTTGCAATTAAATATTAATTGGCAATGATTTATTTTAATTGATTAATTGATTAATTAATTGATAATTTATGTATATTTTTAACTAAATTATATGTTTTACTACCACAGCGGGTTGTGGGTTTATAGGGGAATAGGGTGGGAAGTAATTTATTTGTAATTAAATAATTATTTTTCAATGATTAATTTATTTTGCAATTAAATATTAATTGGCAATGATGTATTTTAATTGATTAATTGATTAATTAATTGATAATTTATGTATATTTTTAACTAAATTATATGTTTTACTACTGGAGCAGGTTGTGGGTTTATAGGGGAATAGGGTGGGAAGTAATTTATTTGTAATATTAATTAATTTTGGGCAAAGGGGTATTTTTAGGGTTCAGGGTCAATTTTCAGTTTTTGGGTAAAGGGGTATTTTTAGGGTTCAGGGTCAGTTTTCAGTTTTTGGGTAAAGGGGTATTTTTAGGGTTCAGGGTCAGTTTTCAGTTTTTGGGTAAAGGGGTATTTTTAGGGTTCAGGGTCAGTTTTCAGTTCTTTGGTAAAGGGGTATTTTTAGGGTTCAGGGTCAGTTTTCAGTTTTTGGGTAAAGGGGTATTTTTAGGGTTCAGGGTCAGTTTTCAGTTTTTGGGTAAAGGGGTATTTTTAGGGTTCAGGGTCAGTTTTCAGTTTTTGGGTAAAGGGGTATTTTTAGTGTTCAGGGTCAGTTTTCAGTTTTTGGGTAAAGGGGTATTTTTAGGGTTCAGGGTCAGTTTTCAGTTTTTGGGTAAAGGGGTATTTTTAGGGTTCAGGGTCAGTTTTCAGTTTTTGGGTAAAGGGGTATTTTTAGGGTTCAGGGTCAGTTTTCAGTTCTTTGGTAAAGGGGTATTTTTAGGGTTCAGGGTCAGTTTTCAGTTTTTGGGTAAAGGGGTATTTTTAGGGTTCATGGTCAGTTTTCAGTTTTTGGGTAAAGGGGTATTTTTAGGGTTCAGGGTCAGTTTTCTGTTTTTGGGTAAAGGGGTATTTTTAGGGTTCAGGGTCAGTTCTCAGTTCTTTGGTAAAGGGGTATTTTTAGGGTTCAGGGTCAGTTTTCAGTTTTTGGGTAAAGGGGTATTTTTTGGGTTCAGGGTCTGTTTTCAGTTCTTTGGTAAAGGGGTATTTTTAGGGTTCAGGGTCAGTTTTCAGTTCTTTGGTAAAGGGGTATTTTTAGGGTTCAGGGTCAGTTTTCAGTTTATGGGTAAAGGGGTATTTTTAGGGTTCAGGGTCAGTTTTAGGTTTTTGGGTAAAGGGGTATTTTTAGTGTTCAGGGTCAGTTTTCCCTACTGTTGCACCCACTGGAGTGGGAATAGTAATTATTGTTAAGTAATTATATATTATATATGATTTATCATTTTATTTTTTTATTAAATATGTATTATTATTTTTTTTAACAATTTTTACATATATTTAAATATGTTTAAGTAATTAATAAGTATTATTTAGTTTTTTTAATGTTATTTTAAATGTTAAAAAAATCGATATATTTAACAACAATATTTTTAACATCGATATTAATTTTTCGATATTTTGGTACTTACCATGTTGTACGTAGGGCGTCGATATTTTTGCTATCGATATAATTACGCCGATATTTGTGTAGGTCGAAATTCTGTCTGTCGAAATTCTGTCATAGATCCATCCACGACAGCTTCAATGCCACGACCGCCCCGACAACCACTGAGACCACCGCCCCCACGACCACCATCTGCATCAACCGCCTGCTCTCCTGGACCAACATCAACGACGATCACACCATCAAGATCATGAACACCATCCACTCCGGATCTCCGTCAGACCCATGCCGACACCACATACTCAACAAAGCCAGCACATCCATCGCACCCCATCTCTGGAAAGCCATCAAAAACCTCCTTTGAGACAGCAACCTTCCCGGAGAGCTGGAAGCACGCCGAGATCAACGCCTTACTCAAGAAACCCAAGGCGGACCCCAAGGACCTCAAGAACTTCTGGCCCACCTCCCTGCTCATGTTCCCGGCATAGGTCATCGAGAAGACTGTCAACGAACAACTGACCCACTGCTTCGAGGAGAACAACATCCTGTACCCTTCCCAGTCCGAGTTCCGCTGCAACCACAGCACTGAGACTGTCCTCATCGCCGCCACCGATGACATCAAGTCCCTGCTGGACAACGGAGAAATGGTGGCCCTCATCCTCCTGGACCTGTCAGCCGCTTTTGACACGGTCTGCCACCACACACTACGAACACACCTCCACAACGCTGGGATCCAAGATAAGGCCCTGGACTGGAACACCTCCTTCCTCTCTGGCAGAACACAGAGTGTCCGCCTTCCTCCCTTCTACTCTGAAGCCACCGTCCGAGATCATCTGCGGTGTACCCCAGGGCTCATCCCTCAGCCCAACTCTGTTTAACATCTACATGGCACCCCTCGCCCACATCGCCCATCGGCATAACCTCAACATCATCTCCTACGCTGATGACACCCAGCTGATCCTCTCCCTCACCAAGGACCCCACACCGCCAAAACCAACCTTCACAAAGGAATGAAGGCCGTCGCTGAATGGATGAGGAACAGCCGACTGAAGCTTCTCGTTTCAGTGGGGATCCACTTGAAGATCCTGCTGAGCATTCGGAGGGTGTTGAAGCAGGAAGCACGCCGAGATCAACGCCTTACTCAAGAAACCGAAGGCGGACCCCAAGGACCTCAAGAACTTCTGGCCCAACTCCCTGCTCCCGTTCCCGGCATAGGTCATCGAGAAGACTGTCAACAAACAACTGACCCACTACTTCGAGGAGAACAACATCCTGTACCCTTCCCAGTCCGAGTTCCGCTGCAACCACAGCACTGAGACTGTCCTCATCGCCGCCACCGATGACATCAAGTCCCTGCTGGACAACGGAGAAATGGTGGCCCTCATCCTCCTGGACCTGTCAGCCGCTTTTTGACACGGTCTGCCACCACACACTACGAACACACCTCCACAACACTGGGATCCAAGATAAGGCCCTGGACTGGAACACCTCCTTCCTCTCTGGCAGAACACAGAGTGTCCGCCTTCCTCCCTTCTACTCTGAAGCCACCGTCCGAGATCATCTGCGGCGTACCCCAGGGCTCATCCCTCAGCCCAACTCTGTTTAACATCTACATGGCACCCCTCGCCCACATCGCCCATCGGCACGACCTCAACATCATCTCCTACGCTGATGACACCCAGCTGATCCTCTCCCTCACCAAGGACCCCACACCGCCAAAACCAACCTTCACAAAGGAATGAAGGCCGTCGCTGAATGGATGAGGAACAGCCGACTGAAGCTTCTCGTTTCGGTGGGGATCCACTTGAAGATCCTGCGGGGCATTCGGAGGGTGTTGAAGCAGGATGAGGAGACGGCGTTCACCTGCTTAGTCATGGATAGGGTGGCGTCGAGGATGACCCCTAGGTTGCATGCATGATTGTTGGGTAATGGTGCTGTTCCTAGTGACTATCTGAGAAGGCACAGAGTTTTCATTTTCATGAAAGAAAAACTCAATCTCTTGTTGTAGAGCAAGAACATCAGACTCATTGTCCGAGATTTCACTGTTTAGGCACCACACGTGATTCCCATCCTTGACAGCTAAGAATTGATACTGAGATTGCCACATGATCAGACACGACTATAGAATGGAGCTGTGCATCAGACATATCTTGAAGGGGAGAGGCATCTACAATGAGATAGTCAATGCAAGAAAAACTAAAATGGGGCGAAGAAAAGAACGTGAAGTCACTGCCCTGTGGATTATGTAGTCTCCAAACATTTGCTAACTGATAGGATGTGCAAATATTTATTATTTGTTTGTGTGCCCTAGGGGCTCGATATTGGAAAGCCATGTGGCTGTCTAAGATAGGGTCCAAAGGAAGGTTGAAATCCCCACCTACAAATGTTTTAGAACGTAAAGGAATACCTGAAAGTTTTTTGTTGATTGAACGTCAAAACTCAGAGTCATCCATGTTGGGTGCTCAAATATTCATGATATATAATTCTTGAGAACCATTGGTCAGTCTAGTAAGTAGCCTTCTCCCATTGGTGTCATTTTCCGCTGTGACAATGGACAAACCTGATTTTTTAGAAATAAAGGTAAAAACTCCTTTACGCTTCCCCAAAGCTTCAGAGCGGGCAATGTCAGCAACTCTTCCTCATGACCAGAGCGTCTTTGAAACCTATCTTGGTCTCCTGGAGGAGTACAATGTCCCCCGTCACACCGTTACAATAATCCATAATTTTGGCCCTCTTCATGGGGTGATTCAGCCCTTTGGTATTTAGGGAAACAACCTCTAATGGGGGCATTTGGGTGGCAATAACACACTGGATCCACAATAGATTGGATCCACAATGGATTGTAATGAACTCAGGTTGAAACTGAGTAAAGAAGAGCACTGAAAGTGAAGCAGATGAACAACTGGAAGAAGGTAAAAATAGGGCTGTATAAAAAAAGAAAAAGGGAACCCTTACCTACCCTGAGCTAGGACAGAGAGATGATGAGACCCCCTCCCACCATGGGACATCTGTAAGAGAGATCTTGCATGGGGAAAAGACATGAAGAATGTGCAGCAAGGCCTGACAAAGGTAGCACAGGAAATGCTGCCAGGAAGGTTACCTAGCACAGGTGGCGGGTCATGAGGAACAGAAAAACAGCTGGGAAAGCAGGTATTAGAATGTTACAACATATTTAAAAAAATATGCAGAGGCAGCGTAGATCAAAATATTGCACATGGTGGAAAATAAAAAAACGGGAAGAAAAGCATGTTATATCAAATAACAAAATAGGTAATATATAGAATTCATGATTTTAGACAGAATTAACACAAAGTGGACCTTGAATAGATGAACACATGAAAATTCCAATCAGAGACAATAACTCTAGGTGCAGGAGAAGACTAGAGTACAACAATATAAAGGAGAGAGCAGAGACAAAAATTTATAGTGGACCAGAAGGCATGAAAACTGAAATAAATAAACTTAGAGATGGCGATGTCTAGTTACAAAGTATACTGACAAAAAAAAAACACTCTACAAAGATAACATTACAGGAACAATCGGAATGTCAGCATCGATATATACAATGATATGTGGTGACAATGAATAGGGACATAATGTCTAGAAGTGGTGATAGCCAAAAGTAAGTGATCCAGCGCTCCTAATGAAAAACTGTCTCACAATCGCTACTCATCTCCACAATACTCACCATTAATCATGAATCACTACCAAGGCCCATAAACTAACGAGACAATATTTGAGCGACTGAATCATGTGACCTAATTAATTAGAACTATTCACAAACTATTTACAATATTATATATAACTGCAGTTTATCATTTCTTACCATGGTTTTAAAATCATATGACATTTAATTAAGTCACAAAGGCGAATGGATCTAATAATGATAACTAGACCATGAATAAACAAGACCAGCTTGTCGTTTCAAAAATCTAATTTATTAGCTTTATTTATTCAAAGAAAGAGCATTTTTATTCAAAGATCATTATTTTATTAGCAAAGTGAAAGCATCATTCAAGGAAATGGCTTATTAGACTGACATTTTAAAATAAATCAATTAGCATGAATTGAAGCAAACTAAAGTTTCCATTCCCTAAATTCTATCTCCCTGTCTAAAACTCTCTTCACCTAAAGAATATTCATTTAAGACTGCTGTCCTTACGTGCGCCAAAGAGTCCAACAGCACGTCAATCAGGAATCGGGAAGCAAGAGCCCCCTCCTGCCTGTAGGGCCAGATTTTATACCTTTCTAACTAGCTAATCTTCTCAAAAATGTTCATATTCTTTGCCATCCAGAGTTCCCATTGGCTGACTTATGTCAGACCATTTCATGTCATCACCATTTTCAAACCAAGAACGGACTCTTCTTTAGCCCTATTGTTCGTGTCATTTCGCTTCCTCGAAAATGTATCAAAATAAGTTCATTCGAGTTACAATTCATAACTTCCTTGCTTTGGCAATCCTGCCGCTTCCTGTCCTTGGACAAACTCCATAAGCACATTATGCACAACTTATTCAACAGTAATTTCTGACAAAATTGTCGACGTGGTAAAACTTTCCACTTCTCGTGTGTGCAAGGCACTTCTCTGGACAGGTTACAAAAATGCCATCTTTTGTAGGCCTAAAAGGCCTCTCACGGAAACTAGTATTCAAACAAACATAAAACAGTAATTAATTACAGAATTGAGACCCATTCTGTTACCCACCCCTCTTCTAATTATTAACCGGGTTAATTATGTTACCTGGCCAAAGCACATATAACAGCATTTATATTAACCTTCTTTTAGGTCATAAGGATCCTTCACGAGCTTCTGCCACAGAAAAGACACAACAAAACATGTTGCACACGAATATAGCACATGCCATTAATTAAACAGCCGCATTAATACTGACAAAGACAATAGACAGGTTAGTTTATTATTTTTCCACACACTTGCAAATGCAACATAGAAGCACATTAGTCCCACATGTAATGTCTGCAATTTTAAACTAAGTTGATTAATAAATTCAACACATGCTATTAGTACTGTTATACTTGTTATGGAAGTTTAACTTTGCGAGTTTGAACGAAATTTCATTCAACATCTCGCTCCATCATAAGAAACATGGTAAAGAAAAAAGTGAGGTGATTATGAATATATATCTGTGAATGTAATTGGGAACATGAATTTGAGAGGACGAACTAAACTGATACAAGAATGGTCACAGTAAAATATAGCTATACACAGCTAAGACAGTATGGATACAGATCCAAGAGGCCCAAAAAGATAATGACATATCAAGAGTAATAACACCAGAACATTTCAAAAGGATAAAAACTGTGACTCAAAAACCAGAACAATAGACATGCATCAGTTCTGGTACAGCGATGAGGAGAAGAAACACTTGGCAAAGCGTCAGCTTCCATCTGTGTTTCAGATCAGTTATCCAGAAACATTGCTAGGTCTAGAGGCTCAACAAAGGTTTCGAATTGTCTTTTAAAGTGATCTGGAATTTTGAAGGACCTGCAAAAGAGAAAGGAATACCCAAATCCAACAGTCTTTTCAACAGATTCAAAAACCTTTACAACGAATAACAGTGTATTTGGCATAGTCCAGCGAAATTGAGATTTTGTGTTCATTCTACTGTACTGATTGTATCTTCCTCATGTGGGCTAAGATTTGGTCCATGTGTTGATGGCACAAGGGTTTAAAGGTCAAAGGCCGCATGTATGCCATGTTTTCAGGCTTGAATGTTGGAACCCTATGGGCTCTATCAATCTCAAAGTCTTTGATGAAAGACAGCTGAAGGGCTTCCGATTGCCAAGAAATCAGAAAATCAGCAACCGACTGGGCAGATGATTCAATTCCCTTTGGTAATCCAAAAATATGGAGGTTACTTCCACTGTAACAGTCCTCCTGATCTGTGAGATTTCTCCTCAGAGCTGAAATGACCTGTTCAAGACTTTGAATCTGCTTGGTTTGTTAATGTGTGTAGTCTTCCACCGTACTAATTCTGGTCACAGCATTGGACATTCTTATAGACATCTCTTTGAAGTCATTGCAGATAGCCACCACTTGCAATTGAAGAAGATAAGTACGTGTCTTCGTACTCTGATTAATATCATGCACAGTATTGAGTTTGAACAGAATGGCTTCCAACGTAGATGCAGAGTCTAGGCTACCTTTGATCCGGGATTTGATCCGGGATTCCGAGAGAGGTGGAGATTTGCTTTTCAGGGTCACTTTAGAGTCTCTGTCCTCCATATTCACACTTGCACCCTCCACCATATGGCCCGCAGTGACTGGACAGCTAGTTATTGAAGGAATAACAAACATAGCAAGCAGCAGAATACTTGTCTGAAAGATCAGGAGTAACTATTTGGCTTCATAAAATAAAAGCAGGGCTATCCAAGTATGACAAAGAAATAAGCGGAAATTCCGTTAATTTGCTAAACTATTGTAGTTCCTATATCCCTGATAGGCTATGCACATTGGAATAATATACACTATAGATTTGACATAGAACTGAGGTCAGTATGTCTCTATTGAGTACATTAAACTTAATTACTTTTGTGTGCCAGCTAACTCAGAGGTCACTAGAAACTTCTCGAATAAACAAGAAGGGAATAGTTTCTGACAACCGCATAAACATGACAACTTTGTTTCCCTTAGAGTCGGAACAATATCTTCAGAGTCATGGAAACAGTAGATTACAGTGTCACTCAGTCAATCGTGCATGCTTCGTTTCTACAGAGTTGCACAGAAATAGAGAGACAGGCGTTTTCAATAAAAGGGTTTATTGAACAGTCTTATTTCTCATGCAAGAGATATGAACTGCTACAATCGCAAGACAGAATGCAAAGTATAATACGTACAGCGTTAGCAGTAATATAAAATAGTACTGCAATAGCATGGTCTGTAGCTATGATATATATAAAAATACATACATAAATAACACAGGCTAAAATACTCAACTGGTGCTTCTAAAATAATCCTTCCCCAGTGTACCTAATCTAAGTGGAGTACGGGGGATGAAGTTGGTGTACTGTTTTAGCTATAGTCTAGTTGTAGCTAAAGTTTAATTTTAGTTTCGCCAAGAGTTGCCAAAAGTTTCTCTAGGTTCTAATCAGTTCCATACCTTAGAATGAGAGAGGTTGGTATTTATTTCCCGGGACTTGACCTCTAACACCCTGCAAGGGGAGTCAGAAACACTGGAGCTGGATTCTCGGTGAGGAGGATGACAGCGTCTGGTCAGTGCGTCAGTTGGGGACTTGACTTCCTTCGGGACTTGCTGTGGTGAGCCGCGTCGTGCAAGTAGGTAGCCGAACCACACTGTGCCTTGCCATAGCAAGTGAAGGTATATTTATACCTTGAAGGTGTTTAGGAATGCCAGTATTGACGAACAAGTTGGGCATAAGAACGTCATGAATGAACCCTTAATGCATAATAAATGAGTTCTTGGAGAAATCAATATCCAGGCAAGGGGAAGTGCTAAAGTCTTAAGAGTCTAGTTTATCAAGAACACGTTGTGACGAAGAGGATCGGATGTAGTTGACCATGCCTGTATTTGGTTAGCATGAGCAATGCCTAAATAAGGGCTGGATTTCTATGCCTAAATAAGGGCAATGTTAATTGTACCTATATAAGAGCATAAATTGGAGAATCAATATACGGTATCTAAATCGACACACAACACTATTGCTGCCACTGGCACACACAGGAACACATGAGCCACACTGATTCCACAGACTCTACTGGCTTGCATTAAAAAACACCGGAAGTCACTTCGTGCCACCGTCTTTAAAACCCAGTGGTATAGATTGACAAACTGCTCTTCATACAGTATGGGAGACTAATAATAAATAGGAGAAGTCGGCCAAACTCCTCCAGTATGCTTAAAGACTTAACAGAGTAGTGTGACAGGCTACGAAACAGCAGGGTTTCAATAAATGACATGAACACTACACAATAAATTGCAAGGATTTACATACCCATGTGATATTGAAATGCACTAGAGCATACCAGCAAAACCAAGCAGGAGAGACTGCAAAGCTGAGGGAAGTTACAGTGGGAATCGTGACTGACTAAAGAATTATGCAGCCGCCATTTTGGATTCCCGGGAGAGAGACACTAGCCAATAATTGAAGCTTACTGCTTGATGAAGGTGAGGAACATCATTTGGGCAGAAAAAGTCATCTCTCCTCAGAGGAGTGGTTGGCTTCTATGAAGCAGATCAGAGAGCCAGAGCAGCGGACAGAAGCCACCATCTTAGAGCACTTGTCATTTGTAAAAGCAGAAGGGCGATAGAACCACAGAACAACACAAAGTACGGAGGCTTCTAACCTTACCTCCGAGGTCTCACAAACAGCCACCACCTGTGCTTGTGGTTAAATCCTCATTCCGTGTCAGCGTGTGAGCGGAGCTCAGCAAACAGCAGCCATCCTCACAGCGCACCATAATTGCAGACACCTTAAATGAAAAATAAATGCAAGATAAATTAATCTGTAATCTGTAGGAGATGCATTAATTGGTTAATATGTTTACTTCAGATAGTTGTGTGTATTCCTGCTTGGTGCACTGGGGACTAGTTACTTGTGTGTTTATAGACCTATGAGATTTCAGTGGAGGGGAAGCACTGTGAATGTGTAGGTCAGTTAAACAAATGATTTACACATACTGTATTATAGGCTGCATACAGTATCAGATAGACTGCCAGAAAATGTGCAAAAAGACTCAGGGAAAATGTACTAATATTTTTCACCAAGTCTGCATCACAAAAGTGACGCAACACGGAGCAAAGTTTATGTTGGGATTACCTTACAACCCCAATTCAGATTTGCAATTGAAAGTTGCCTAATGTAAAGCACAATAGAGCTACAGCCTCCTTTGCGGCAAGTGAGCATTCCATGCATTGTACATGGACATTCCCATGCAGCCCACCACACGTTTGATGCAATGCTCTAACTGCTAAAATAAGTAAGAAATCTCTTAATGACAAAAATGTATGCCTTCTCAAAGCAGGCGTTAATCTTGAAAAATAAATGTGTGTCTCTAAACTTTTCAAACTTTGCATGTGTACTGCACTTTTACAGCAGGCATGCAGTGTTAAAAATGTTAAAGTATGTCTGTTAGAACTGGGGGTCTCTAGTTGGCAGAGGTAGGTACCTCTGCTTCTAGTCAGGGCAAGGGGGAAACACACTGTAGATAACCCCTGCTCATCCCCTTGGTAGCTTGGCACAAGCATACAGGCTTCTCGCCAAGGCAATGTATAAAGTATTTGCACCGACACCCACAGTAACACAAAGAAACACCACAAATGGACACCACACAGATTGTTTATAACAATAAAGTTATTTTTATCTAAATTTAGGCAAGACCAAAATGACAGAAAGCAAACATACACAATCAGCTCTTCATTAGAATGTCTTTGATAAGGTTCTTTGGTCAGGCAAAGAAAATAAACTTGTAGGTTCTGTATGCCTTTTGTAATGAACAAAGAATGTTAATAGCACAGTTCGGCACCGACAAATGGTGCGTGTTATGGATTCTCGCCATTTGTGATGGCAGTTAGCGCTTTCAGAAATATGCCCCAAACGCCTTTGGATCGAAAAAGTAACTCAAGCACAAGTCCCTGTGCTGGCGCTCTTCTGAGGTAAGTACGGGTCACTGAAAATACTCGGGCAGAGACTTGCACTGCGAAGGGGAAAGGGAGGCCAAGAGCAGTCTCTCGCTGACACGCACCCCGCCCCAGGCGGCGACATGCCCACGCTTGCTGGACTTGGTTTGAGCATTACCTGGGGGTGCAGTCTCTCTCTACTTTCCTCGCGGCACTGCGTCCTGCTGGGTGGCTCTTGCGAACAGCAGCTGTGCCTTGTAGGGGAGTCGGGCGGCTTAAGCAACACCTTGCAGCTAATTGGTTTCGGCGCAGCTCCTTCTGGGGACTTCTTGATCTTTGGCAGATGAACATGGGCTAGCAGCGGTGACTGCTCGTAATACTTCTTTGGGCAATGGGTAGCTCGGGCCAGAGGCTGTGAAAGACTTACCGCTTCTTGTCGAGGATGGTCGGGCCGGTGGCGGTGACGATCGCAGCACTTTGTTGGTCACACTGCGGATCATAAAGGGGCAAGGTTGTTTCCAGGCACACAACCACAGCACAATCCCCACAACAGTCTCAGGTGGCAAAAAAGTCTACACACACAGCGTTGCTGAGATGGCAGGGAAACTTTGATGTTCCTGAGTTCCCACATCAGGAGGCCAGCTCTTCTCAGTCCCATGGAGACTTTCTCTTCAGGACAAAGCAAAGTCATTTTGCAAGAAGGGGGGGCACAGCAAAATCCCTTGTCCTCTCCTTAGTTGAATAAGAAAAATACAGGCCAGCTCCAGACACACAGCAGGGGCAGTACTTCTCCTCAGTCTCTTCAGCTATTCTTCTTTGGCAGAGATTCCTCTTGATCACAAAGTAGTCTAATTTTACAGGGGTATCAGCTCGTACTTTTATACCCCAAAAGTCTTTGTTCTCTATGTGTTAGGGGTCCTGGACCCAGTTCAAACCAGTTCTGGGTGTACTCTGCCAGTGCACAACTTCCTTTGTGAATATGGGCCATGGTCTTCAGACCCACCGCAGGAGATGGAGCCAGCAAAGTAGGAAGCAGGCACAGCCCTATTCAGGCCCAGGTGCTACTCCTCCCACCACTCCAAATGCAGATAGGTCTATTCAGCCTAGTTCTGACTCACCCAGACTCCTGGAGCCACCCCAGCCCCTGTCACTCTCAATCCAGACAGTCAATCCACAAACAGGCAGAAGCACACAGAAAGGCTGAACAGTAAAATAGCCACTTTCTAAAAGTGCGATTTTCAAACACAGAATTTAAAAACCATCTTTACTAAAAAAATGTGTTATCAAATTCTGAGTTCAGGGATACCAGACTCCAATTTTCTATCTCACTCCTATGGGAAGACATGGAGGTAAACACAGCATTCCCCATTCTGTCCTATGGGCAAGATAGCCTTTCAATAGTGAAAAATAAAAGTGGCATTATTTCACTATCAGTACATGGTACACATATCAGTACATGTCCTACCTTTCACATACACTGCACCCTGCTCTGGGGGTACCTTGGGACTGCAATAGGAGTGTCCTACCTGCATCGAAAGGGAAAGGTATGGCCTGGCAACTGGGTTCCCTTGTCAGATAAAAATAGCAAGTTAGCAATTCTGTGCAGGCACTGCGATAGCAGGCCTGAGACATCTCTTTTGGGCTACTCATGTGGGTGTCACAATCAGTGCTGCAGGCCCACTAGTAGCATTTGACTTACCAGCCCTGGCAAACTTAGTGCACTTTACTAGGGTCCTACTGGTAAGACAAATATGCCAATCATGGATAACCAATCACCATAACAAATTATACAGGGAGCACTTGCACTTTGACATTGGTCAGCAGGGCAAAGTGCCCAAAGCATCTAAACCAGCAAAAACAAAATCCAGCACAGTGTAAAAAAATACAAGAGATAGAGGCAAAAATGAAAGGATAAGTACGACAAGGATGCCACGTCTAACAATGTCAAAGCATAGCTTTTTGTGTTGAAAGGTCACTCCTCCACTTCAAAACCATTGCTTTGTTGCCTAGAAGGAAGGACACATTGTATTTAAAAGTAGGACATATAGATGTTTGTAGGTTAACAAGTCTTTACAGTGACTAGCACCCAAAAGCTATTTCTCACTGTGGCAGATCTAGCTGTCCAATGTAGAAAATCTAATTATAGATTAAAATCCTAATACTGTATCTCAAGAATAGGACTAGCTGGAAAATAATTAAACAACCATTCCTAATAATTATTGAGTTCAATTGTAAAGTCATATGTTTGGCAAATCTTAAGGAAAAGTAACTTTTAGTAAGTTACCTTCTGCCTGCCTAAAGTTCCGGTAGGCTAATTTGCATTTGCTCTCCATCTTCCCCCAGGCAGTAATAGCATTTAAATAGGTGTGAAATTCCCCATAGGAGCTACACAACAGTTGTGACTGACATGGGCGTACCGAATGAGCAGAGATGACTCCCCTGAATCGTATGGATTATGCAGGGTGAGGACTGTGAGCATCGTTTTGACATTACATTGTCAAATACTACTTGAGTGTGAAATCCTGCTTGATAGGTCTGCTGGGTTTTACATATACTACTTAAGTCACACTTCAAAGGGCAAAAACAGGATACCCAGACAATTCTTGTGTTTCACATTTTGGTAACTGGAAGTCCTTGTTTTTGTCTTACCAGAATTCTGTCTCTTGGTTTTATGTATTACACTTGGGGAGCACTTCAAAGGGTAAACATAGGATGGCTAGACATTTTTTGTGTATTCACTGTCTGGTTGCTGCATCCCCCCTGCTTTTCGCCTGCCAGACTTCTATCTCTGGGGTTATTGGGGTAAAATTGCTGCCTAAAACTGGATTTTCTATGTGGAAGAATACTATTATTACCATAATATACTCCCCACTCAAACCTAGCCCTCAGGTTTAGTGTGATTAAAAACCTATGCCATCTAGATAATGCCCAATTTGTGTAGATTTGGTCCCAATAACGTTTACCCTATTGTTTAGAGCATGCCCATTAGTCATTCCCATCCACTAACTTGTGCTAGTCTTAAATGTGGCGCCTCCAGTCACCCTCTTCAGAGCACCCGTGGACCTGAGGAAGAACAGAAGCAGACTGGACCTGCTATCTGAGACCTGAGGGGACCTCTGAAGGACTGGACCAATACCCTCTTGCACCCAGGAGAAAAAACTAGATTTAAAGGGCGAACACTCATCTCTCTTTTTTTTAAATATTTTATTGGGAATTTACATTGGTACAAAACAGAAAATCCGTCATTCTAATTTCCGAGATAATTCATCTTAAGAGTATAAAACAGGATAAAACAGGATATATAAAAAATGCATGTAGTTGTCATCTGATAAATTAATACCAATATAAAGACATATTCATATAAAACCCGAAGAAACATACAATATACAATTCATGAGATTCCGCTATGATATCCGGCATAAGTTAAACGTACAGATAAATACCTATATATACATACAGAGGGCATAAATTCATAATTGCCCCTCCCTCCACAACTTCAGAGGTAACCATATTGTGTACCCAAATTTCGTGTTTTCCTTCCTTATGTAAATAAAGTGTGGATTCGATGTTATGAATACCAAGGAGCCTGGCCAACCACATTTGGAATGAGGGGGCGTTCGGGTCTTTCCAGGCTGCAGCCAGAAGGATACGTAATACCGCTACTGCCAGAAAGATAAAAGCTTCCATCTCCCTATTAAAACCTAGCTTGCTTTCATTCCCAAGGATCATAATTGTCGGGGATAGGCTGATCTTCGAGCCTAGCAGCCCCTCCAAAAATCTCTCAATTTCCCCTTCGATAATATTAAGTTAATCACAACAACTAAACATGTGCAGTATATCTGCAGGTCCTTTCGGGCATCTTGGGCACTCATTATCCACCCTCAAACCCCAATCAAATAATTTAGAGGGTGTGTAATAAAGATTGTACAGTGTTTTAAAATGTTGAGCTTTTAAGTTTGAAGACCTTAAAGTCTCCTTATCCATTTGTAAAAAGCCTTGTCCAAATCTACGTCTGGGTCCTGAAGTTTCAATGCCCATGCCGTCTCCTGTTTCTCGAGATCGTCACTCATTAATTCATTTAGATCCCTATATATAGCTTTAATCCTTCTCCCCCCCGTTTAATAGGTACTCCAAGATGGGGCAGCTATCACCCGGAGAAAGGTGTGGTCGCATAGCTCTGATTGTTTGCGTGATCTGAGCATATTTGAAGATTTGACTGTCGGGCAGCCCATACTTCCGCTGAATAGTCTCAAATTCCATATTATTACCTTCCTTCATTATATCCCCAACCGTCCGGATACCCTGCTGCTCCCAGCTTTTCCATGCCCCGTCCAGACTCAGGCTTGGGAAGTGAGCACACTTCCACAGAGGCGTATACAAATTGATCTTTGGGACTTGCAGTACCTTTTGAAGTACTTTCCATAGTGCACAGGCACTTATAGATACCTAATGGCGCATCTTCTTAAAGTACCTACGGTCGGTTTTTCTTAGCAGGGCGCCTACCACCTCCTTTCCCATTAAAATCTCATATATTGAGGGGATATCGTAGACCTCGGGAGCCGACTCTTGGGTATAACCCTTGCTTGAGGCTGGATCAAACAATATTGACATCTGTGTCAACAAACAGGCCCAGTGGTAATGCCTTAAATTAGGGACTCCTAGACCCCCGCGCTCCTGTGGGAGAGTCATATATTTTAATGACCTCCTGATCTTCCCATATTGCCATAGAAAACTATTAAATATTGATTCCATTCTTTTCATCATACCCTCCTCAATTAAGAAGGGGATGGTTCGAAATAAATAAAGGATTTTAGGCAGCATGGTCATTTTCAGGACATTCGTCCTACCTATAAGAGACAGGTGCAGCATATCCATTCTTTTTAAATCTCTCTCTATTGCTGTTAACAATGGGTCCAAGTTGTCTTTTATGATTAATTCAGTAGCCGCATTAATTACCACTCCGAGATATGTTGCCTAATTTACATATCTATAGTCAGATTTGATAATATTCTTTGAGCATATTATTTGGGTTTTCCCCTCTGAGGTAATATAAATTTTTATGCTCAATTGTGTCCCCTACTACGTACCCCAACGGCTACATGTATGTGCTTCAAGTGCATGTAAGTTCCCTCCACAACCCTCTATGAAGACGCAAATACATTTGCGTCCAACGTTAACATGTCCTCTTTCAGATCCGCCATGAATGGATCACTAATTCAGTTCCTAAGTATGCCGTGCCACCGTCTTTACATGGTGCACTTTCATGTTTTCATGGCTCTGGCGAAGGCCTGCCATCGAGCCTTTTCCTGATTTCTGCCTCTGAAAACGGCAGCCCCCACCTGCATCCCTGAACTCTGCCTTCCTTCCTGCCAAGCAGCGCGGGGCCTGGCTCAGTCCGGCCTGCCTGCCAAGATGGTATTTTGCCTTTATGTTATCAGTTCTGCTCCGTGAATCCACATTCCTAGCTAACGAGTAGGATAAACATATCCTGCCTGCAATAGATACAGTCTAGTCTTTCCGTCTCCATGCAAGTGTATTACTGTACCAATTTCCATAGAAAACTCCAGTTACTTAAAGAAATATATGCATCTCCTAGCCTTAGTGACAAGTAACCTCTGTCCCGATAGCCTTTAGTTTCCAGCAACATGTACTCCAAACACAAGATACCAGATATGATTTAGGAACGAGTTGATCTGACCCACCAGACTTCTGTCTCTAATCCTAGCGCTAAATGTCAAGTCCCCTTCACCCTCCAGTTCCACGTCAGTCACACGTCATGCTGCTGCGCACGCATCTCTGCCCTATATTTCTGCTGACACTGCAGGATTCTTCTAGGGATCCACCCACTTGTGACACTTCTATCTGACGTTTCTAGTACACACCTCCGTGTACACCCTTGTGCACGCCTTCTGATTACGTATTGCTACGCACATGTTTCCTATCTCGCTTCTCTCAGCTGTTACGCCTTCTGCATGAATGAACTATAAATATTGTACCTTGTTAATAAAGCATTGCTCTGTCCCTTCCTGAACCCCAGTGGTGAAAGGAACATGATATCCTGGTCCGGACCATACAATTCCATTTTATGGAATAAAACCCCTTAAAACTCAGATGCCACGGACTCTGTGTCTCTTATTTTGATTGAGCTATTTTATTGAATTTTACCGCATAGAAATTAAGTACTAGGTAATTTTATTTACCACATAAATTAGCACCCCAGATGGGACCCTCCCCCACCTTACGCGCCGGCGGTGCGTTGCAGGCCTAGTCCCCTGCCACAGCCGGACGGACACTCATGCGCATCCGCAGGATTTCCTGTACCTCCCTCAGGCCAACGGAGGTGACTGAGACTGCGATCGACACCCAGACGAGGCGGTGAGGAGTGCGGAGGATCCCAACCGGAGTCCAGCCGAGAGTGCAAGGTCCGAGGTGTCTTGAGGCCCACCAGTTCCGAAGTTCCGAAGTATCTACGTCGCGAGTCGAGTCCAGTCCAGGGTCCAGTCCAGTGTCGAGTTTTCGGAGGCCTTCCGATTCCGTGCTTCCCGGTGAGTACCGTTGCTGGGGACGCATCTAGACGGGTGCATTAGTTTGCCCCGGTCAAGACGAGTTTGGGTACACAGACCCGGTCTGCACTGTTTTGCAGTGTATCTGTGCTGTTTAGCAGTACATCAAGTAAATGTTACTAGTTAATATGTGGTTTTCTGTTCGAAATGTTTAAATGTGTTTTAATGTCGTGCTATGAGTGATTGTTTGATCTGCATTACTGTGTATATTGTATTTATGGTGTTCAAGTTCGAGTAAGTATCAAGGTTCAAAAATGCCGCTGTTCAGTAAGTTACGACAGATAGGAACTAGAAAGGGGATTCTAGAAGAAGCAGTGCCTGTTCCACCTAGGGACACTCCAGGGCACTTTATGTACCACAAGCATGGCTTAGATGCCATACTGTACTTAGACTTGTGGGTCAATTATACCAAACACTTAGAAGAGAAATATAGATGGCCTGTTTTAGGAACATGGGATGCCGAGTGCATCATGAGAGTAGAGGAAGCATTATTGAAAAAGAAAGCCCGACAGTCACAGAAAGACGCCATAGAATTATGGCGTTAAGAATCCCTCCGCCCCCATCAGCAGACCAGCTCCAACAGCTTCAGCAGGTCGTGGAAGATGTAGCAATTCCCCACTGTATATATGATCCAGAACCAGGAAAGGGTTCAATGCTCGTGATTTCACTAAGACTAGGAAGATTTGTGTAGTTTCTTGTAAATAGCTCCTTGTAAATATGGCTTGTGAGGAGCATATTCTCATTTAGACTTGTTGTGTTCCTTGTGCATTTCGCCTTGTAAATATGCCTTGTGAAGAGCATGTCATTTTTGGACTTGTTGACTTTCTTGTAAATATGGCTTGTGAATAGCGCCATGTGGATATGGCTTGTACAGAGCATGTTATCATTACGTCAGAGCTGGATCTCTTTCAAGTGCTTGGAGAAAATGTTTTGAAGAAAGGTTAATTTCTTGGATTGAGAAGGCAGTATTTGTTTTGACAAGGTGTTGAGGAATTTTAGCGTTTTTTGGTGTTTGCGGGGGGGGGCGTGTTTTTGAGCGGAAATCCGTACCCGTTCCAGTGGAGGGATTTGGTTGCTTTTTGGTGAGGATTTAGGGAATAGCTTGGACTACTGTGATGCAAAATTCGAAAAGGATCCGAGCTGTGGAAGTGGTGGAAAAAGCATGTTTTGTGCGGGGTGCGATTTGCCATGTTATCCAATGGGCGTATTCAGTTTGCAGATTGAATGGTAAAATGTTGCATGGAGGGTAAAGGAGTGTTTTTGTGAAGGGTTTTGTCTTGGAATACTTGATTTAATGTGTTTAGCTTAGAGGACGGTAAAGTTGTAAATAGACCAGTCGAATTGAGATAAGGGTTTTGCACAGAGGGTGCTTAGATGTTTTTAGGGTTGACAAGAAAATATAAATCAGACCCTTCATAGAATGCGTTTTTATTAGTGTAATAGAACAGTGTGTTTTTTAAATAGGAATGTTTCTACAGAATATTTTTCCCAATGCAAGCTGCCCTTTAGAATAGCGTGTGACAGTTATCGCACTCAATTAGGAAAATGGCTATCTGTGAAATTAATGAACATGGCCCTTTTTGATAGCTATAATACACTACCATCTTAATGCATTGCTATGTGTCCCCTACATTAGTTTAATTTGCATTTAGTTTTAAGACTGACCTATGTACTTTGACAGGCTGCTTCAACTGATGTGTGCAGAGAACAGTCCCCACTAAAATTAGAAAACATGGCCTTTTGAAAAAGTATGAATCTGGCCCTCTTAATAGGTAGAATAGAAAAGTTTGCACACTTACTTATGAAAATATTGGTTATGCAATGCAGAATTAAGGAGTTCGACATGTTATTTTCAAAAAAAAAAAAAAGAGTAAAATATGGTGTGTTTCCATGCCATGAATGTTTTGTTTCCCTTGCAGCTAGTAGCAGTACAGAATTATTTAAAAAAAAAAAAAAAAATGCTAGCATGTCACTCAGTTACAGAAAAATATATGTCTTTATTAATTTACTTTTTAACACGTTTTAAAGGTTTGCTTCAGTTAAAGTTAGAAAAGCTCTGGCCTGGGAAGAGATATGTTATGACGTACAAGGAATGTGTTTTTTAACCTTGAGACAGTCCGTCCGAGACCGAGATGGCCTGGTTCCCAGTAAATGATGTTTATATAAAGGGAGGGCTACTCCCTCTTGAAGCAAGCAGTGCCTGTCTTGTTGGCCATCCTCCAATTCTTTTAGGCGGACAATTATTGGCTGTTCTCCAGCTGAGTCAGGCTCTTCCTCACAGTCAGTACTAAAAGCTTCATTGACTCCAGATAAGAGCATGCTTGCAAATGAATAGTTTTCCCTCAGTAGTGTAAACAGGATAATTGGCAGGAAGCTTTGCTCCTGCGATGAGATCAACATTTGGCAGTCATTCAATTTTAGATCGCAATGAAGCTCGGCTTCTACTTGATTATGCTTGGATCAGATTCAAGCTCCGAGCGCGAACATAATTCTAGAGGGAGGGCTGTTTCTCAAAGGAGTATCGAGGCTCCAGCCTTCTGTCTATGACAAGTTTAGTTTGGTTTTATTCAAATACATTTAGAGAGCGTATTGTAGGTAGTATGGTCATACTGTTCCCAAGATCTAGAGTAGGATTTATTGTAAATTTGCAGAGGTTTTGGAAAGAAGTTCCCCAATATAAAATAGTGCTTTTGAATTGAGAAGTCATTTTTATTTATTTATTTATGTTAACATAATTATTTTTGCTGGATTTATGACAGTGATCCCTAGCATTTACAGTCAGACACTACAGACAGCTAGACGGTGTTTACATGCCTACCAACATAAACGTCATTCTAATTACAGCAGGATCAGAACCAGACTGTGACATTGCATCTCTGACAGTCTTGCACTTTCTGTGTAAAGCAAGTGGTGTACAACACTTGCTTTCCAAGGAGGGTATACAGCTAACACGGTAGACAGCTAACACAAGAATCATACAGCTCATTACTAGCCTGTCACAGCCCAGAACACAAAAGGAGGTACAAGCTTTTATTGGCCTCACTTCTTACTACAGACAATGGATTCCTCAGTATGCATTTCTAGCCAAGCCACTTATACAGTTGACAACACAGGAGGCAGCGTCATCGACTGTCCTCCCTTGGACTCAGGAACATACACAGGCTTTTGACGAATTAAAGAAAGCTTTATGTCAAGCACCAGTTTTAGCGACACCATGTTACAGCAAACCTTTTACACTTTTTGTCTTCTTTTAAACCGTACACAGACTCAGCACTTGACTATAGCACGACTGACAGGTTATGAATTGACATTATTTCAGCCACACATAGAAATCAGACGCTGTAACACCTTGAATCCAGCTACACTTTTGCCATTAAATATGACAGACCCTTTGGCACATGATTGTGTCGAAGTCATTACCATCACGACGAAACCCAGACAAGACTTGACAGACACCGCATTACCAGATCCAGACCTGACGCTTTATGTGGATGGTTCATGTATGAGAACAAGTACAGGAGAGTTAGTGGCTGCATATGCAGTAACAACAGAAACTGATGTCATAGAAACACATCGTATTGACACCCTGTCAGCCCAAGCGGCAGAGCTCATTGCTCTGACCCAAGCCTGTATTCTAGCCAAGAACAAGAAAGTTAACATATACACAGATTCCCGTTATGCATTTGGAGTCATACATGACTTCGGTGTACTCTGGCAGGAAAGAGGTTTCCTGACCTCTCATGGGGCCAAGATCCAACATGGTTCCCTTATTCAAGCTCTGTTAGAAGCAATACATTTGCCTACAGCAATAGCCATCATGAAGTGTAAAGCACATATTAAAGTCACTGACAACATTTCCCAGGGCAACGACCTGGCAGACCGAACAGCCAAGCTTACAGCACAGACTCACACACCTGACTTGACAAAGACAATAGTCCCGACGCCAACTCATTGCATGACAGTTAAGGATCCCGCCCTAGATGTAATTGACATACAGACACATGCTACACCAGACGAAATCAAGAAATGGACTGAACTAGGAGGGATCCAGACAGAACAGGGATGGATGACGAAGGGAAAAGCCACATGGTTTCTCCCCGACTCTATGGTTCAAGTTATCATTAACACAGCACATAGTCCTGCACATTTAGGAGAAAAAGTCATGTTAGACAGTATTCAAAACCTTTGGTTCAATAAACATTTACGAGCAGCAGCAAAACAGAAAGTGCGTACTTGCATGATCTGTTGTCAGTTCAACCCAGGTAAAGGCATTCCCGTAGAGCAAGGTGGATTTCATCCTCCTGACCATCCTTTTGAAGTCCTCCAGATGGATTATATCCAAATAGACAGATGTAAAGGTTATAAGTATGTTTTAGTAGTGTGTGCACTAACCAGATGGACAGAAGCGTACCCAGTCCCAGATTATACTACAGCAAGCCTTGTAGAAAGCCATAATCAGCCCATTCCAGAACAGGCCTATCTCCTATGCCAAGATAATAGCTGATGTTGACCATAACATGCTGACAGATTACCTGGCTTCCTTGATGTCTGCACTACTCTCTCTTCATTCACAGGTTGCCACCGCCTTCCCTGACAACACCCAAGTCCAGGAGCCTGCCATAGTCCCTGGAGATGTTATCTATGAGCGGAACTTTGGACCGATCAAGCCCCCTTAAGCCGCATTGGAGGACGCCGAAGCCTGTGCTACACACCACAAGGACTGCTATCCGGCTCGAAGGACGAAAAGGAAATTCTATGGACAATTTGGAACTTTCTCTTTGCCCAAATCTTTGATAACACCCAAAAGACTGCCTTGAAACCAGTGACTCAAAATCCCCTTTTCTAAAAAAACTCTGCATCAGTAAAATTAATACAAATTACGGTCTAGCAAGTCAGACAGTTTAATTGTTTAAGTCCTCCCCTAGGTGAATCGGTTAAACCTGATTCTGACATGTACCCGTTAGACCCCAATAGAGAGAGAGATAGAAAGAAACAGTTCAAGAAACGTACATACTGCAAATCACTGCGTAGTCACTGTATAGTGACATTGTTAATAATGTTTTTCCTAAGTCTTCTGATAATAGTTGCAAGTGTACTTCTCCCTATATATTACCCTATTTTCAAGCGTGAACAATCTGCTTACAATGTTTCTGCTGAACTCACTTTTAGCGAGTTACCTCCACATGAACTCTCCTACAGACTTGCGCTGCGCAACAACACTTTCATTAGTATGCTTCATCATTCCCATCAGACTAATAATGCTACAAACTGCTGGATATGTGGCCGACTCCCTCCCTACCTGAATTACAAGGGAGCTCTGCCCCTCTTTCCGTACCCGTTCACTCACAATGGCTCCTGTGGTGCATGGTTTAAAATAATTAACTCCTTAGATCCTGACATTGCTGTTTTCGATGGGGGCTGGGTTTGGGGAAACCTGAACTTGGTCCTGCTCGACGTCTGTTATCCTGATAAAGAGGGACTCCCCACTAGAATAGGAACCGGTAATTACACAATTAACCTCATGATTCTCAGTGTTGAATCTGAAGTAGAACCAGTCTTGCCCGCCATGTCCGTACTTCCAGTTAAAGGAGAATTATGTGTCAGAAAGAATGGTTCAGTACACCTGGGTCATAGTAGATGTGCTACTGTGATCGAATTCAGTGATAAGGGCAAGTCTACCTTTAAAGCTTCACGTCATTCCTACTTCGTTTGTGGTCATACCGCATATATACGCTTACCTCTAGATTGGGATGGCACCTGTTACATTGCATTCCTTCTGCCACCTGTTTTTCTAGCCCCACCTGATTATCATAGGAACTCCCACCTAGTATATACTAGACACAAGAGAGTACTCCCGATTATACTGAAACGGCATGGGAGCAATATACAGATTTCAATAAAGGTTTCTTTCCCTACTTAGGTACTGTCTCGAATAGTAAACTGATACGTAGATTGACCAGAACTCTTGAAGCTGTAGTGAATGAAACTACCTCTGCCCTAGGTAACCTAACAGAGGAACAGTCTGCTATGAGACTCGTAGTTCTTCAAAATCGTTTTGTCCTTGATGTCATCCTGGCCGATAGGGGCGGGGCTTGTACCGTCATCCACTCGAGCTGTTGCGTTTTCATTCCAGACAACGCACCATCGGTTTACAAAGCCATCACTAGGCTTCACGAAATAGCTCATCTGATACATCAGAATCCAGGCTCTTGGACATGGTCCGGTTGGTTCTGGAATGTAATCTCTGCATGGGGATGGAAAGTACTGTCATTTCTAGGTATCATATTGCTCATAGTATTCAGTAGTTGCCTATGTTTACAATGTGGGCCATCGATTTGCGGATTGTGCGCCACATCCTGTATTCCACGTTCTAGTCCAAGTTCACGTTCTAGTTCCCGGTTAAAGAAAGAAGAACAAATGATGTTACACAAACAAATAGATGGATTAATGAAGATTGATATATCATGAAGGGTCCGTAGGGGACAAGGAGGGAATGAGGTAATATAAATTTTTATGCTCAATTGTGTCCCCTACTACGTACCCCAACGGCTACATGTATGTGCTTCAAGTGCATGTAAGTTCCCTCCACAACCCTCTATGAAGACGCAAATACATTTGCGTCCAACGTTAACATGTCCTCTTTCAGATCCGCCATGAATGGATCACTAATTCAGTTCCTAAGTATGCCGTGCCACCGTCTTTACATGGTGCACTTTCATGTTTTCATGGCTCTGGCGAAGGCCTGCCATCGAGCCTTTTCCTGATTTCTGCCTCTGAAAACGGCAGCCCCCACCTGCATCCCTGAACTCTGCCTTCCTTCCTGCCAAGCAGCGCGGGGCCTGGCTCAGTCCGGCCTGCCTGCCAAGATGGTATTTTGCCTTTATGTTATCAGTTCTGCTCCGTGAATCCACATTCCTAGCTAACGAGTAGGATAAACATATCCTGCCTGCAATAGATACAGTCTAGTCTTTCCGTCTCCATGCAAGTGTATTACTGTACCAATTTCCATAGAAAATTTCCAGCAACATGTACTCCAAACACAAGATACCAGATATGATTTAGGAACAAGTTGATCTGACCCACCAGACTTCTGTCTCTAATCCTAGCGCTAAATGTCAAGTCCCCTTCACCCTCCAGTTCCACGTCAGTCACACGTCATGCTGCTGCGCACGCATCTCTGCCCTATATTTCTGCTGACACTGCAGGATTCTTCTAGGGATCCACCCACTTGTGACACTTCTATCTGACGTTTCTAGTACACAACTCCGTGTACACCCTTGTGCACGCCTTCTGATTACGTATTGCTACGCACATGTTTCCTATCTCGCTTCTCTCAGCTGTTACGCCTTCTGCATGAATGAACTATAAATATTGTACCTTGTTAATAAAGCATTGCTCTGTCCCTTCCTGAACCCCAGTGGTGAAAGGAACATGATATCCTGGTCCGGACCATACAATTCCATTTTATGGAATAAAACCCCTTAAAACTCAGATGCCACGGACTCTGTGTCTCTTATTTTGATTGAGCTATTTTATTGAATTTTACCGCATAGAAATTAAGTACTAGGTAATTTTATTTACCACACCTCATTTAACCGATAGCCCGAGTGGCGGCCAAACTCTTTAGTAATTTCCACCAGTATTCGCAACGCCTTGGCAGGTTCCATTGATACCACTGCCAGATCGTCAGCGTAGGCTAATATTTTACTTTCAAATCCATTTGTGATCGCAGGCTTGATCTCAGAGTTGGCCAAAATCTGCCTCACCAATGGATCGATGTAAAACGCAAATAAGATGGGGGAGCAGGGACACCCCTGATGGGTTTCCCTAGTTATCTTGATTTTATCAGAGTACTCGCCATTCGATTGTATTCTGGCAACTGGGTCTGAGTACATAGCCTTAATAGCCATCAAAATTCTATGGCCAAAACCTCTCCCCTCAAGAACCTTCCATAAATAGTGCCATCTGACGCGATTGAATGCTTTTTCCGCGTCGAGGAGGATCATCGCGATCCCCCCCCCGACAGCATGAGCCTCAAACAGGGAGATTGCCCTTCTAATATGATCTGTTGTACCTCGACCTGGGATGAAGCCATGCTGCCAAGGGGATACCAATCCACAGATGACCCTCCCCAAATGCGTCACCAGAATTTTAGCATACAGTTTATTATCTGCATTTATCAACGAAATTGGTCTATACGACCCTGGGTTTTCCTTCGGTTTCCCCTTTTTATGGAAAACCACAATATCTGTACATTTCTAGGTTTCAGGTATTTTTCCGGTATAGATAATTCCATTAAATAAATCCAGAAGCATTGGAACCACCTCACTTGACAGGATTTTATATACTTCTAATGGAATGTTGTCTGGCCCAGCCGCTTTACCACCCGCAAGATCTGATAGAGCCGCACATACTTCTTTGATCGCGATATCGCTCTCCAACTTTTCCCTCTCACGCTCTCCCAGTTTTGGTCCTCCATCTGGATACCCTTCGGGGGGCTCCTCACCCACTACCTCTTCCTTATAGAGTGCTTTATAGAACTTCGCGAATACCCCATGAATGTCATGAGGTTCAGAAAACATCTGCCCATTATCCTCAATTTCCGTGATGATATTCTTAGTATTATCCTGCCTGATCCTCAGTGCCAAAGCCTTGCCTGCCTGTTCCCCTGTTTCATACAATTTCCCCCTGTATATACTGTATTCTACAGCTGCTTTCTCATCTCAACGAAGTGATCACTTCGCGAGGACATTACAACGCAATTAGAACATCGCAATAACATTTACATCGTAAGGCACAGCAACGCTTAAACATTTATATCGTAAGGCATACCAACGTAAGCAAGAACAACGCAACTTTACGATGTAAATGCAACTTTACGATGTAAACGTTAATGCGATGTTAAAATTGTAAGCATTGTTATAATAAAATTGGAAACCGGCACTATTGTTATAAAACATTGGCACGCACAGACGGGAAGTAGACAGGAAACTCAATTAATACATTGGGACGCACAGATGGGAAATAAAATTGTAAACCAGCACTATTGTTATAATACTTTGCCACGCACAGACGGGAAAGTGAAAGTGGACGGGAAAGTCAATTAATACATTGGCACGCGTAGACGCGATGTTATTATTGAAAGGTGTTTGATGTTATTATGATGTTATAATAGCATTGCTTATTATTAATACACTGGCACGCATCATTTTAAGCATTGTTATACTAAAATTGTAAGCATTGCTGCAAGGTTATAATAGCATTGCTTGGTATTCCACAAAAGTAAATTAATACAGTCACGCAATGTTATTAGTGCAATGTTATTATTCCTTTGTTATAATAAAATTGTAAGCATTGCTGCAAGGTTATGCGGGGAATGAGATTTTGATACCTTTTCTGATCACTTAGATACCTATCTCATTCATCTATTTGGATCGATTATTTTCTGTCATTGAGTAAAAGACAAACCCCGCATAGGTTAAGTCAACCCCATAAACTGACGCAACTCTGAAGAACCACTTACAACTGATGAAGTTTTAAAAATTTAATATAAAATCAGAATAAGTTGCATATACAATCCTCTCAGGATAAGATTCAACAAGTATACAGGAACTAAAAGGGACATAAATTCCCTAAAGAACCTCAGTCTACAAAAGAATACAATCAAAATCAATTCCAATATCAGCAGATTAAAAAGTATAGACACAAAGTGGTTCCGTTGCGTCATCTATAAAAAGAGAAAAACAAATTAAATCTGTCCCTACTCTATGCTAGGTGACATCCCTACTTCGTAAGTTCCTTACCTAAAAAAGGTGTCAGCAGTTTGACTTCCAAAGAAGTTCAAACTCTCTTAGCCTCTAATGGTAACTTATGTCGAGAAACAGTACCCTCTCTGCCTACCCATCTGCTCTCTAAGGGTCCTCGGCCTACTGCTCTCTTGCGCTCTGCTCTTTCTCTCTCTGACTTCTCAGGCCATCTGCTCAAGTCATCTGCGCATAACTTCTCCCCGGGGTACTGTCCCTAAATACACAATCACAGTATGGGTGGAACGCCCCTTGACGCCCACCACGTACACATTCACATGATGTCATTTCTAGCTCTTTCCATAACTTCATCTCTTCGCGTCGTCCGTTAAGTTGACCTTGCTTCTTAGGCACCATCTTCGTCTTCTTGCTGGTGACTTCATTGACATTCCAGTTGACACTTTCAGAGCAAAGTCTATCATCTCAACAGAACTTCATTCTTTACGATTGTATTCGTAACCTCGTTTGGTCCTGTGAACGGTCATTTCTAAACAAGACCCAAATTCCAAACGTCTCTTATCTCACTTAGGCCATAAACTTCGTCCAACATTGTCACCTTAAATCTAGCAAGACCTTTGACTCTTGTCTCGCACGTTCAGATCAAGGCTATCCCCTGTTCCTGTGAGCCCACTAAATTACATACAGCGGACTACACTCTCGCGAACTCTTGGTCAGCTAGGTTAAAATCACACATGACCAAACCTTTCTAACATTCCTACAAACTCTTCTACACAGTATAACCTTTAACACACATTTATATATAATCGAATTTTAGCAAATCTGTGATTATACGCGAATACATTTTACATAGAATACAACGTTTATATTCTTGTGCTTACATCGTTTTATGTATGCTCTGCACATTTCTTCGCTTTACGTTTTCGCCGTTTTCTCCGTTTAATAATTACACACGTATTTTCAGTTTTGCACATTCTGCTGTTCTTAAGCATTACTATAGTAGACCACCATGTATACGGGCCTTTCTAAAGCATATTCTAAAGTGAATACAAATACATTTTATAGAGTGGATACAGATACATTTCCCATTACATTGGTTACATCGGCTAACTTTACGCTACAAGTGTTAACTTCACGTTATAGATTCTACGTTTACGTTATGTGCTTATGAATATGGTACGGATATACTTTTTGTACAATTTCACTAACCCTAACAATGTAATTATGCAAATTAATATTATCAATACAGGTTTTAATATGTACCATATAACGCTTTTACCAAGGTTGGCAAACCAACTTCCAACCTTTCCTACTTTCTCCCAAACATTTACTTTTGTTAAATCTTCGATTTCTTGATGTATCTGTGTAATGTTCCGTATGACTTTCTCAAGTGGTTTTGAATTATCTGGAATGTAAGTACAACATTCTTGGACCTTCAAAGCCTTGCAGACTCCGCCCTCTTTTGCTAGTAGTACATCTAAAGCAAGACGGTTCTGAAGAACCATTGCTCTAATTGACTGCATCTCTCCTTCTACTAGCATTAATGACCTTGCAGTACTTGCAGATAATCTATCTACAACTGTAGCTAGTCTCCTGATCTTAACATCGTTAAGTATTAAACCTAACATAGGAAACATCGCTCCAAATATGTCTCCAACTACTTCAGCATCTCCTATTTCCCTTTTCGTTCTTGTCGAAGCCTTTCCTTCTATGATCGCTAAATCCTTTGCATGATATATTTTGGGGAAGACAATTGCCAAGTAACACGAACCATACCAATTGTCAGGCAGTTTTACATAGGCATTTCTTCCACATACAAAATAGACATTAGGAATCGCTTGCATCCCTTTCATAAAATCTTTCGTATAATACTCTAACCTAAAAGCATGTTCGCAATTTACTTCACCTACAAATACACTCTCATAATACGTCTTGCTTCGAGTTAAACATAACTTTCCTTTCTGCGTTCTATCCAAAGCTATTGGACCATTGCTACCCTTCTTCTTGTGTGCTTTTTCTTCTTCGGTCCAGTCTGTTTCCCACTGTCCTGACATTTTCAAAATCTTCTGCCTTCCGTACCTGTCATCTACTTGTCCTATGAACTTTTTCTCTACCTCTGACACTTTGCAAGTCAGATTATTTCTGCGTGCATATGAAGTATCTAATGTATCCCAAGGAAGAAAGAACTTGGCTAATCTATCTTCCTTTTTATAATAGTCCCACTTATTCATTTGTTTATAATTCGGGACTTCAGGCAGTACCGAATCATAATTTGAAAAGTAGTACTCGAACCCTTCTCTACCATAAAATATACTGAGCAATAAACTACATGTTATCCCATAAGTCAGTGGGAGATGATGATATCTGATGCCTTCATCTACGGAAGCCGGCAATTGCATGCATACATAACAATCTTTGGCCTCCATGGCATCAATATACTCATATAATAGCTTGGCATATGCATTTGATCTAAAATTTCCCTGCGACTCGTCTACGTGTAACCTACGAGCTTCATCTGCCAGTAATGCCTTTTCACGGATGACATTGCTCTCCTCCTTCTTCCCAACAAGAGCAGGTTTCAAAGTCGTTACAGGCTTTACATCTGTTGTCTCTTTTTCACTTGCATGTCCTACCATGTACGATGTGGTAACTACTGTAATAATAAGAAAAATTACTACCGCTATAAGTGTACCTATTATGCATTTTGCTTTTCGGTTTGGGTTGCCATTCTCCATGTTATCAAACAGCGTAGCTCTTTCTTTTTCGAGGAAAAGTTTTCTTCTTCTCAAGTCTTTGTTTGCTGTATTCGCCTTCTCAGTCTGTAAAGTGCTCTTAATCAACAAAAAGTCTCTTTTTCACAACAATGTCCTTTTTATCTTCAACAATAGACAACCCTAACCCTTCTCCGTCCTCTAAATGTAATCCCTAAATTTATTCTTCTTTCCACTCGGCGCTAGGTTATCTTCTTCTTTATAGCTTAAACACAAAAGTCTTTAGGCATCTACAATGATTCTCGTACCTGCAGCTTTAATAACATGTTCCAATAATTCCAAACGAATGACTTTTTCTTCTTGTTCTGGTATTTGATGACCAAAAGTCGGAAACTCTAATCGATTTAGCACTAGATCTTTGATCCGACTCAGGTAAAGGGGTATGGGAAGTGTGAAAGTCAGTAACCCCTCAGTCTCGATTCCAGGCGTCAACATCCATATCTCCACTGCCACAAATGGATCGAGATTGATCACTTTCACTTCTTTCACTCTCCCAGATTTCTGTCCCCAAGACATCTGCTAGATAAGTCCACTCTGGGGTGGCGTACCTTCTGCAGGGCACATGTACCCTTCTTGATCTTCTCGGACTCTCAGAGCCTGAATCCGTAGTTTCTTCGTCTGGCCCTGAATCTTCGGAGATCGAGACAAGGGTGCTCTCTGGATTTGCTCTCAAGGTTGACCTTCTCCTTCTTTCCGGCCAACTAACTTCTCCATTCCTTGTCCTCCTGCTCCTTAGTTCTTGGACTCGTCTCTTGATCACTCACAGCTTGTTCGGTATCTGATTCGAACTCCCAGGTACTCTCTTCTTCTGAGACGACTTCGGTCTCACTGGTGTCCTGACCGTCAGTAGCCTGCTCCGACACAGGCTCAGCCTCTTCAATCACCTCTACAGCTTGGCTTTCCCTCTCTGTGGCTACTCCGCTTTCCGCTGGATTCTCGTCCGAGAGAGGAGCTGTTTCTTCCAGAGGTGTTGGCACTCTTCGGGTGTGTGAGGCGTGTATCCAGTTGGGCAAGCCTCCACACTTTACTGCAGTGTTCGTAACTAGTATGACTTGGAACGGTCCTCTCCAGCGCACGTCTAGACAGTTCTTCCTGACATGCTTCTTCACCAGGACCCAGTCCCCTGGACACAGGTCATGGCACAAGTCTTGTGCTGATGGAACCTCTGCAGCCTGGACCTGGAGGGACACAGAATGAATGGCATCAGATAGTCCCTTGCAGTAGTCCAAGATCAAATCGTCTGTGATGTTCAACAACGCTGCAGTCGGAACCGATGGCAATCTCATAGCTCTTCCCATTAGCACCTCGTGTGGAGAAAGACCTGTTCTTCTATCTGGTGTGCTACGTATGCTCATAAGAACCAATGGAAGTGCATCTGGCCAACTCAGAGATGTCGATGAACAAACTTTGGCAAGTCTGGATTTTATCGTACTGTTGATTTGCTCTACAATCCCTGAAGCTTCTGGTCGATAACTGCAATGGAGCTTCTGATCAATACTCAAGGCTGAACATAGCATCTTCACTATTTCGCTGTTGAAATGAGTTCCTCTGTCCGATTCCAAAGAGGATGGCACCCCGAACCTCGGTATCAACTCTCTAAGCAACAATTTTGCCACTGTAAGTGTATCGCACCTACGTGTCGGGTAAGCTTCAACCCATCTAGAAAATATACAGACAATCACTAAGGCATATCTGAGTCGATTGCACTTAGGCATTTCAATAAAATCCAGCTGCATTCTATTGAAAGGCCCCCCAGACCTCCCTATGTGACTCAAAGTAACTGGTGTTCTCTTTCCTACGTTTAGTTGCTGACAGATCGCACAACGCTGACATACTGCTTCTGCCGCTACTCTTAACTTCGGATTAAACCACGTTTGTCTGAATACTCTCACCATGGCATCTCTACCTATGTGTGCTGATCCATGCAATTTCCTTGCCATTGGACTAACAAGTTCGTTTGGTAAAACTGCTCTCCCATCTGCAGAAATCCAAAAATTCATTTCACTTTTGGTACATCCAGCTGTTTCCCAGCCCTTTTTCTCATCATCTGGTGCATTTTCCTGAACACACTTTAATTCGTTCCACGTATCTAAAGTGTCTAACAACATAGTCAATTCAGTTCTTTCTTGTATTCCCCCCACTTCTACATTGGTGTGAGAATAACCTTGTTCTGCACAATAACGTGCAACTTCGTCGGCATAACGGTTGCCTTGCGACACAAAATCTACATTCTTTGTGTGCGCGGCACATTTGACAACCGCTATGGCTGTCGGACCTTGCAATGCCTCTAACAATAATCTCACGAATTCTCCATTCCTAATAGGAGAACCCGAGGAGGTCATGTAACCTCTTTGAGACCATAACTGCCCGTAATCGTGAACTACCCCGAAACCATACTGGCTATCGGTATATATGGTGACTCGAATTTTGTTACCTGCCAAACAAGCACGGGTCAAAGCAATGATTTCAGCTACCTGAGCGGAATGTACTCCTTCCAGGCAGGCGGCTTCCACAACTCTGGTAATTGTACAAACTGCATAGGCTGCTCTCAGCTGACCGATATCGTCTCTTACGCATGAACCATCAACAAAGAATATTTCATCGGGGTCAGTCAATGGCTCATCTACGATATCTGGTCTCGGTTTGGTGCATAGTTCAGTCACATCAAGGCAGTCATGATCTGTACAAATTTCATCATCAATCTCATTTGGAAGTGGCATCAAAGTAGCAGGATTCAAGACAGAGCATCTCTTTAGGGTCACATTCTCAGCAGCCAATATGACTTGCTCGTAGCGTGTGAGCCTACTATTCGTCAAATGCTGAGTCTTAGTCCTGGTCATTAACAATTCCACAGAATGCGGTACGTTCACCACTAACTGATGTCCCATTACCACACTTTCACATCTTTCAATGCTGACACCCGTTGCAGCTACGGATTTGAGACATCCGGGCAACGCTGCGGCTATTGGATCTAATGTGTCCGAAAAGTAAGCAACTGGCCTACGCGCATTGCCGTGTATCTGGGCCAAAACTGCTAAAGCACAACCTTCTCTTTCGCAGCAGTAAAGCAAAAATGGTTTTTCGTAATCAGGCATTCCTAAAGCCGGGGCACGACACAAGTCCTCCCTCAGCTGCAAAAATGCCATCAAACAATCTTTGTCCCATGGTACCGGATCACTCACTCCTTTGTGCGTCAGTTGTAGTAACGGTTTTGCCTTCAGTGAAAAGTTGGCTATCCACTGCCGACAATAACCAACCATGCCTAGAAACATCCTGACTTCCCTTTGAGTTTTAGGCGCGTTCATTTTCATGATCGCCTCTATTCTGTCTGGAGACACCTTCCGTTTTCCCTTTTCAATCCTGTGGCCCAAGTATTGCACTTCAGTCAGACAATACTGCAATTTACTTGGAGACACCTTGTGCCCGTTCTCGGCCAAGTGATTTAACAAGGTGATGGTGTCTACCTTGCAAGCTTCCTCAGTTTCTGACGCCACTAGGAGGTCGTCTATGTACTGGACTAGAACCGAGTTCTTGGGCAGTACTAGACTTTCAAGATTTTTCTTCAGCAGCTGGTTAAAAATCGATGGGCTTTCTGTATACCCCTGGGGAATACGACACCATGTTAAAACGCGATTTTCCAGCTTAAAAGCGAACAAATACTGGCTCTCCTCATCTAAAGGAATCGAAAAGAAAGCCTGGCACAAGTCTATCACTGTGAACCATTCAGCTTCGAACGGTATCTGAAACAATATTACTGATGGATTCGGTACCACTGGACAACATGAAACAACGATATTATTAATCTTTCGAAGATCCTGCACTATCCTGTATTTTCCGCTAGGCTTCTGCAAACCCATAATCGGGGAGTTACATGGACTTCCCACGATCTCCTTCAGTATTCCCTGTTTAATCATGGATTCGATCACAGGCTTTATTCCTGCAATTGTCTCCGGTGTCAACTTATATTGTGGTGTTCTTGGATACTCAGCATTGGGTCTTACCATGATCTTTACCGGTTCTACCCCTTTAATCAGTCCTATTTCTTCTCCAGTAAAATCCCACACCTCAGCTGACACTGTCTCCTTCAAGTCCTGTGGAAGCTCCTCCACCGTTAGGGTAGGATATAGTTCCACACATTCCTGCGAGTTTACAACCTTAAAATCAGCATCATCATCGTTAGTCTGCACTTCTACTCCTTCAGGTGTGCAATATATTGTGCAATTTAGTTTACACAACAGATCTCTTCCTAACAGACATACAGGGCTAGAATCACAAATCACAAACTGATGTTCATCACTGTAATTTCCTATCTTCACTGACACTGGTTCAGTCAGAGGATTCGTCATTCTACTGTTTGCGACTCCTACCACCTGAATCGTCTCTCCCGACATTGGCAAACCTGGGACTACCGCCGATCTCAAAGTGGATCGAGTGGCCCCCGTGTCTACCAAAAAGGTCGTAGGACATCCAGCCACCTCAGCTTCTACGTATGGTCCTCTCTGGTCTATCTCCAGGGCTGCTCCTAGAGTACAGTCTTCTTCCCTATTCACTCGTTGCCCTGTAAGAGGATCAACGTAGTAGCATTCTTCTCCTCCTACGAACAGTGGCAGTTGTCTATAGGTTTTTCCTCCATTTGTAACGCGAGGCGGTTGAGGGAACGGGGCTCGAGGAGTCTGAGTCCCCCCTTTGATAAACTTTCCCTTCGGGACTGCTGTTCCCTTTACCATGCTGGTTTGAACCTCATCCTCCTCCTGTTCTAATTCCCCCGTCTCGACATTATAGTGACACTCGCGTCTCCAATGTCCCACCTCGTTACACTGATGGCACCTCGTTGTCTTTTTCAATGTCGCGATATCTACCCTCGGTCTCGGTCTTTCTTCCTCATCTCTGCTCTGATTATTCTGTTTCTTTCCTGGGGTTCCTGTTCCCTGTTGCCGCTGTCCACCCTTTCCAGCTGATTGCATCTGTACCAACATCAGCTTTTCCTTAAGTTTCTTTGCCTTCGAATCTATTTCGTCGCTACAGTACCTCGCATACCTCAGAATCTCATCTAAAGGTTTGTTTTGCCAACAAATCAAATGCTGTTGAATCATCAGGCTTATGTCTGACCTCAATCCTAGGACAAACTTCGACACAAACTGTCCTATGTCTTTGGGGTCCATTACATCCAATCCACTGTACTGTTTGAATGCTTTCAGCAATCTCTCATAGAACTCGTGAACGGTCTCTTTAGGCTCCTGAGTTGTTCGATCTATCTTAACCCAGTCTATGTCTTGCACCGGCACTTTCTCTTTTAACCATGCAATTACCCTCTCGTACTTTTCCATGACTCTCTCTGATGGACCATTCGTCTGAGCATCCCTTGCGGGTTCACAAGTGGGCCATTCGATACTAAGCTTGCATGCCGTCCACAAATCTCCGGGTACTACGATATCGAACAAAGTGTTCAAATCGATCCACAGTACCTTAGAGATCTTCACAAACCTCTCTACCTGCTTATACCACTCGACGGGATTCTCCCTGAGCTTTGGAAAGGAATTGGTAAATGCCGCTAAATCCCCCCTACTCCAGGGTACATGCACGTAGCTTCCGTTCGCGATTTCTCGCAAAGGAAAAGCTTCCATTCGCATTAGCTCTCCATCCGGGGACCTCGTAAGTGTACTCCTTCTGACAGATCCCCTCTTAGACCATCTTTCCTCCCATTTATCCAAATCCCTCCATACTCTGATACTCAGGATCAGTTCCTTTATGTGTACTTTCAGCCCAATCGTCCTACGCTCATCTAGATCCTGATCCGTGCAGTGTAGCCTATGGTTACCCTGTAAAGCTTTAGTTCGTGATAGGTCTATCATATACCTGTTTGCCAAATTAGACAAATTTTCATGAACTGACCTCGCTTTCCGAGTAACATCCTTAGACATATACAGTATTTCATCCGGTTCATACAGCTCTATCCTTTCCATTGGCAAAGTGCCGTCTATTATGTCCTCCAAGTCTGATTTCAAACTCATTACATCGAGCCGTTTTGCTTTTATCTCAGCTCTCAGTACCTCAGTCCTAGGTTGTTCGTTTACTTCCCTCTCACCCCCACTACGAGCCCTACGTCTCGGTGCAGGTGAGTTATGAGGCGTCCTTCTTGTTTCTCTTTGTTCCCACCTCTCTAGATCCCAAGCTTTTCCATCCTCCCTTGGGGTATGGTGGAACAATGACCTATTCCCCATCACTACGTTCTGTCTTTTCGGCTCGGTCTCTCTAGATGCAAGATAGGATCCTCCGCTCTGTTCTATATCACTGCTATTCCCTTGCTGTCTGGTGTCACTCAATAAATGGAAGGGTCCTTCACGGTCCTCCATGTTCCCGCGATCCCGTCCGTGATCACTGGATGTATGGCGAGACCTTTCGCGACTCTCTATATTCTCGTGACTCCAATGTCGCACATTTTCTCCCGGGGCATGGTGAGTGCATCTAAAACTGTCTCGGTACTCCTGCGTCCTTCGTTCTCCCTCAGTAAGGATGACGCCCCACACCCTGCACTCTTGTCTTCACACATTTGTCTATTGCCACTGATGGTATGGCAAGTATCTCCCTTGCTTCCTTGACTCCCTCTCTCCCACTCTGGGCTGCTTTCGCCAGCTCCGCAGTGAGAGAGGATCCTGTTATCCTGATCTCTCCATTCTGCTTCTGTTTCTAACTTTTTATTCTGAGTTTCTTCGGCAGCATCCCATTCTTTCAAGTACTCCCTTAATTCCTTAAAGGTTTTCGGTTTCGGTCCCCTCAAATCCATCTGTCCTCTCTCCCTCTGTTCTGTCCAGGGACCCGTTGCTGAATCCAATGGGGTACTCCGACTCTTTGGTCCTAGCAACTGCCTTTGGGAATTGATCGTATTATTCCTACTTTCCATCTCTGCCCTTTCCCTGTCCCATCGTGCCTGTTCCTCCTGCTGGGCTCCCCCTGGGTTGTAGATTGACACTATAGGACCTATGGTAACAGGTACTTGTAGAGCATCTGGCAATTGATACGACCTTGCATGCTGCGTCTCTGGTACCTTCTGGACCACGAATCTTCCTACTACTCTCTGTACGGGACTAGATTGAGGTACTTCCTCACCTTTCTTGGGATCCCACTCTGTTACTGGGAGCGGTTTATATTCCCCCCATCTAGCTCCGTCCCCTTGCTGTAGTTCGGGACTTTCGGCTTCTCTGTTGTACGGAGGTGGTCTATCTAACAATAGCCTCTCTATCAGATCCTCATCTGGCTCGCTATCCTCATCTTCCTCTAGAGGTTTCTTTTCTCCCGTAGTCTCTAGCATTGTGAACAGTTTGTCTGCTTCTATTTTCTGCAACCTCCACTTTTTAGCTTCATCGTCCCATTTAGCATCCTGCACTGCTTTTACCGATCGTCTCACTCTTTCTTGGCATCTATTCAAGCTCTTTTCATGTGCTGCTCTAAACCATGCACTAAGGGCTTCGAACTGTGTTGGCCTCGGTAGAGGTCTCGTTGCAAGCATTACCGCTTTCAGTTGGTTCAATACTTCTAACTTAAACGTCCCGTATCTCGGAAACGTCAGTTCCTTATTCCCTTCTGTTAGTTTATTCCACTCAGAGATCCATAGTATTGAGTGTAAGCCTACATTCACAGCCATATAGTAAGCTGGTGTGCCTTCTGGTGGAGCTTCTTCTCCTGCATACAAGTTTCCTCTATCTCTCTTAAAGATCGCCCTTAAACGCTTAAAACACTTCATCTTCAAGAATCTACGATTTTCTTTAATTCTCTTCCTTGTTTACGTCCTGATGACAAACCAACCAATCCCTGTGCGACTCTCGCTGATCAGCCTATCCCAGCGCGACCCTACGCTGACCGACCAATCTCAGCGCGGCTCTACGCTGACGCCACTCGTCCCCTCTGCAGCAGTTTCCCTCCTTTCTCAACTCGTCTCATGGTCTTACATGCGTTTTCATTCATACGCCGAAAAATGACTACTTCCGTCCAAGCGATCACTTTTCTTGACTGTACGTCCACAGTCTAACTGTAATTGTCACCTCAACTGACGAGACGTCTTCCTCTCACGGTCAGACGCTCGCCTTAACTGATAGGTTACTTACACACAGTAAACGTCCGACCAGCGTCCGTTACTCATACACTCACTCTTACGCTCCCCCTATCATCGGTCCTTCGGGCGATCAATGGTACCTCATGACCCCCTTTACAATGGTACACAATTACTCTGGGTGTTCGATACACCCGAACCACTTAAGCCCTTCTCTGGATCTTAAGATTTTATCCGGTTGCGCACGCTCACAACCTTCCCTCAATCACACTACATGCATTCAACTCCGCTTGACATTACAACACAAGTACAACATAAAACACCGCAATCTGGCAACGCATGACCCTTATACTCACTCTCGACCGACTTTGCTGCTTTTCTCTCGACGCACCGTCAGCACCGTCTTCGGCAGGGATTCTTCTTCTGGTCGTCGATGACTAGGGACCTTGGGGTAATCTAAGCCTGACCTAGGTTGTCTTCCTCAAGAAGAAAACCATCTTTCTCTGCTACCAACTGCCGGGAATGAGATTTTGATACCTTTTCTGATCACTTAGATACCTATCTCATTCATCTATTTGGATCGATTATTTTCTGTCATTGAGTAAAAGACAAACCCCGCATAGGTTAAGTCAACCCCATAAACTGACGCAACTCTGAAGAACCACTTACAACTGATGAAGTTTTAAAAATGTAATATAAAATCAGAATAAGTTGCATATACAATCCTCTCAGGATAAGATTCAACAAGTATACAGGAACTAAAAGGGACATAAATTCCCTAAAGAACCTCAGTCTACAAAAGAATACAATCAAAATCAATTCCAATATCAGCAGATTAAAAAGTATAGACACAAAGTGGTTCCGTTGCGTCATCTATAAAAAGAGAAAAACAAATTAAATCTGTCCCTACTCTATGCTAGGTGACATCCCTACTTCGTAAGTTCCTTACCTAAAAAAGGTGTCAGCAGTTTGACTTCCAAAGAAGTTCAAACTCTCTTAGCCTCTAATGGTAACTTATGTCGAGAAACAGTACCCTCTCTGCCTACCCATCTGCTCTCTAAGGGTCCTCGGCCTACTGCTCTCTTGCGCTCTGCTCTTTCTCTCTCTGACTTCTCAGGCCATCTGCTCAAGTCATCTGCGCATAACTTCTCCCCGGGGTACTGTCCCTAAATACACAATCACAGTATGGGTGGAACGCCCCTTGACGCCCACCACGTACACATTCACATGATGTCATTTCTAGCTCTTTCCATAACTTCATCTCTTCGCGTCGTCCGTTAAGTTGACCTTGCTTCTTAGGCACCATCTTCGTCTTCTTGCTGGTGACTTCATTGACATTCCAGTTGACACTTTCAGAGCAAAGTCTATCATCTCAACAGAACTTCATTCTTTACGATTGTATTCGTAACCTCGTTTGGTCCTGTGAACGGTCATTTCTAAACAAGACCCAAATTCCAAACGTCTCTTATCTCACTTAGGCCATAAACTTCGTCCAACATTGTCACCTTAAATCTAGCAAGACCTTTGACTCTTGTCTCGCACGTTCAGATCAAGGCTATCCCCTGTTCCTGTGAGCCCACTAAATTACATACAGCGGACTACACTCTCGCGAACTCTTGGTCAGCTAGGTTAAAATCACACATGACCAAACCTTTCTAACATTCCTACAAACTCTTCTACACAGTATAACCTTTAACACACATTTATATATAATCGAATTTTAGCAAATCTGTGATTATACGCGAATACATTTTACATAGAATACAACGTTTATATTCTCGTGCTTACATCGTTTTATGTATGCTCTGCACATTTCTTCGCTTTACGTTTTCGCCGTTTTCTCCGTTTAATAATTACACACGTATTTTCAGTTTTGCACATTCTGCTGTTCTTAAGCATTACTATAGTAGACCACCATGTATACGGGCCTTTCTAAAGCATATTCTAAAGTGAATACAAATACATTTTATAGAGTGGATACAGATACATTTCCCATTACATTGGTTACATCGGCTAACTTTACGCTACAAGTGTTAACTTCACGTTATAGATTCTACGTTTACGTTATGTGCTTGTGAATATGGTACGGATATACTTTTTATTCAAATTGCGCTCTCTCAGTTATAAAGCATTGCTTGGTATTCCACAAAAGTGCATTAATACAGTCACAAAATGTTATTATTGTAAGGTGTTTCACACGGCACAGACGGGAAAACGTGTTATAATTATACAGACGGACTGACGGGAAAAGAAACAGCACAGACGGAAAAAATTATACACTGACGCTATGTCATCATTGCTTGGTATTCGGCACACGTGTACATTAGAAGTGAAATAATACAGTCACGCGATGTTATTATTGTAAGGTGGTTCGTGATGCCCATCAACTAACCACTGTTCCTCTAGTACAATTCGCACTTTGGCATTTATCAACGATCTCAGAATACATGAGTGATTAATTTGTGGATGAATGAAGGGTGGATGGATGGATGAAAGGGTGGATGGATGAAGGATGTACGGGTGGACGGATAAAAGGGTGGGTGGATGGATCATAGGTGTATGGGTGGGTGAATGATGGGTGGATGGATGGATGAAAAGGTGGATGAATGATGGATGGATGAAAGGGTGGGTGGATGAATGATGGGAGGATGGATGGATGAAAGGGTGGATGGATGAAGGATGTGGGTGGATGAATGATGGGCAAATGGATGAATGGATGTGTGAAAAGGTGGGTGGATGAAGGATGGACGGATGGACAGATGGACTGATGAAAGGGTGTCTGGATGAATGATGGATGGATGTGTGAAATGGTGGGTGGATAAAAGATGTACAGATAAAAGTGTGGGTGGATGAATGATGGGTGGATGGATGTATGGAAGGGTGGGTGGATGAATGGATTTAAGGGGGATGTACCATGCTACAACGCATACTATTACAACTACCTACCGTTACAACGCGACCATTACAACGCATACCATTACAACGCATAGCGCTTTGAGGTGCTGGATAGTGGTAAGTATAATTTACTATTCTAACTCCAGTCCCCGTGGACCCTAGGGAAGGTGTTGGATAGTAAATTATACTTATTCCCTATCCTAGAGCGCCCCCCAGCGCAATGCGTTGTAATGGTATGCGTTGTAAAAGTTGCGTTGTAATGGTAGTGCGGAGTAAAAGATGCGTTGTAACGGGTGTATACCATTTAAGGGTGGGTGGATGATTGATGGGTGGATGGATGGATGAAAGGGTGGGTGGATGAATGATGGGTGGATGGATGGATGTGTGAAAAGGTGGGTGGATGAACGATGGACGGATGGACGGATGGATGGATGAAAGGGTGGGTGGATGAATGATGGGTGGATGGATGGAAGAAAGGGTGGCTGAATGAATGATGGGTGGATGGATGGATGGATGGATGAAAGGGTGGGTGGACGAATGATGGGTGGATGGATGGATGAAAGGGTGGGTGGATGAATGGATGAAAGGGTGGGTGGATGGATGGATGTGTAAAGGTGGGTGGATGAAGGATGTACGGATGGATGAATGAAAGGGTGGGTGGATAAATGATGGGTGGATGGATGGATGGATGAAAGGGTGGATGGATGAAGGATATACGGATGAACGGATGAAAGGATGGGTGGATAAATGATTACTTGGGAGCAGGAGAAGTAGTCCAATGTTGTTTTTTAAGGTTTATCACAGTGACGTACATACATATTGTTGAGTAAAGTTTGGAACAGGTACAATGTGCCAAAAGGAAGAGTGATTAATAGGGGGACTTTATATGCCACGTATGGTTAACAAACACATATTTATTAATAATTGCTTCATGTACGTCTTCGCAGGAAATGCAAGTACAATGTTTGGATTCTTTAAAAATGTTATTGACATGTGGACAAAATAATTCATAACAGTATTACATTTTTTATTTACATAAAGGTTACATATTCAAGACAATTCTTGGTCACTGTAATTAAGGTTAAACATCTTTACAGAAAATTAGACATTACTCTATATTCTAACAGGAAATTCTCCAACTCTGTATTACATTATTAATTTTTTTATGTACATGAAATGTACACATTTGAAACAACAATTCTTTGTCACTGTAATGAAGGTTACACATTTTTACAGAAAATTATACGTCACTTTATTGCATGGCCTTAATAATGACAACCTTTAATTACAGTTAATTGTTGTGGCACCGTTGGGACTTTATTGATTATAATTGTATGTTACAACGGAAAAAATAGTATAGTTACACATAGGAATTCAATATGTGGGCAAGGCTAGAAAGGTAGTAGGAAGCCACAGACAAATTAAAGAGTTGTAATGCTGACAATAGTCTTGCCGACATTTCCTTAGATCTATGTGAAATACGTGGGTTAAGACTAACTGTCGAAGATTGAGACATGCGCATTTCTTGAAAACTTTGCACCTTAACCAAAATGTCAAGAAAATTGTACAAGTTAGGGTGTGGTTTGCCTATTTAGTGGTTTAAGGAGTTGTGCCTTCCCTCAAAGGAATTATTTGTCTTTGCTCCTCCCTCTAAGCATGTCGAGTAGCAGTTCCACCAGTCCACAAGAAAATGTGGCTTCCTCCTGCGACCTGACCTGCTTAGATGGCCAATCCATGTGTCTTCAAAATAATTGAGGAGCCAATTTCTCTTTGTTTGACGTAAAGTAATCTGACTCTGTAATAGAGGTGTAGTACTCGTCTACACTTTCAGTAGGAACAAAGCAAAGTGCTGTTAATTATTTTAACTCAAACTGCAGTTTGCTGTCAGACACATAATCTGCAATTAGAGATGTTTTTTGTATTTTGCGCCACCAGACCTGAGAAAAGTGGAAAAAACAACATTGAAGTTTTGTCTCAGAGTACAATTTACTTATCATATTCATCATTGGCAATTCAAAGTCCATTATAACTTTGCGCAGACTTTTGCCAGAGGTTTTGGATTTTACAACTGATAAAAGCTCACTATACGTGGATGATTGTTTATCTGGGAAAAAACTGTACACCAAGGGGACAACTGTGTTGTTACAGTACCCATGAATTGTATATATTTGTGTGAAAAGGTGGGGCATGCTTTTAAAGGTACTATCCATCATCCACACCTCACTCTTCTCCAACCTAACAAGGTTTCTGGAGGTGCTAAAGATTAAAATGCGCTTTTGGTTGTTTGCGTTGTCAAATAATAGGAAAGGTTCATTACAAGCAGTGACACACAGTTGCGGAGGAATACATATATCGGAACATGTTTGAGGGGTAACTCTTTTGGGGTGGCATGCCTGTTTTTTACGTTGTATAATTCTACGTAAATTTGGGATACTAGGCATGCTCGTTGCAACATGCTCAGGGATATGTTGGGCTACCTCCATTAAAATTGCACTGCACGGTTCATTAGAGTTGACTGCAATTTCTTTCATTTCATTAACAGATTCTCTCACTTGTATCGCTGTTACAGAGTGGCTACGGTCTGTGCTCCTTAGAACAGAGTCACCCAGTGTAACCGGTCTACCTTTTCAATGAGTGGAGTAGTATTGTACACACCTCCAATGTTCAGAATTTCACTCTTTGCAATACACATAACCACTGTGTTCTAGTAGGCAGTTTCCTCTGCTAGAGGTGATGTATTTCACCATCTTTGATCCAGACGTTAGCTGGGGGCAAAAGGAAAAAACAAAATAGTACATTAAATACACAGACAAGTTGAGAGATTCAGGTTGCAATAAAAGAAGAAAAATTACACCTAATGTCAAATGGTGATATTACAGTTGTTTATATATAAATAGGAACACTGAATGCTGTTTGTATGCAGCTCTTAGATGAAGTTAACCCCTTGAATGCTCATGACGAGCTGAGCTTGTCATGAGCCACGGCGCTCCGGTGCTCATGATGAGCTCAGCTCGTCATGAGCCGTGGAACGCTCACATGCGGGGACTGCTGTGCTGAGCGTTCCACAGGAACGGGTGAGGCTGTGACGAGCTGAGCTCGTCATGAGCACAGGAGCGCCGGCCCTCATGACGAGCTCAGCTGGTCATGAGCATGTGATCGCTGTGCGTGCCCCCCTCCCCCCCAGCACAGCGGGGGAATATCCCCCGCAGCGAAGGGGTTAATAGCTCACTGTTCTATGTTAGGATTTTAACTTGAGTATGCATGGTGTGGTAGCTCCTTCCCATTACTGACAACACATTTTTAATTGACATGACCTTTACATTTGCACATACATACAGTTTTACTGCTCACAAGCGTTAATGTGCAAAAATGGCATCACCAAGTGAATTCATTTGTTTTGACAGTTTTAAAATATTTTTTTACACCACATAGCAGAAATGAAAATATTAGCTTCATTTGTGCCTTCAAATTCTGATATATTCTGAAATATTTGTACAGTTCGTTCAGATATTTAAATTTTGTTGTGTGGAAGAAAAAATAAAATCTTACAGTTCCTCTCACATGAGTACCCAGCAGGATTGTCACTAATATCCTCTCACTTTGAAATCAGAGAAAGAAAAGTATACACCAAGATCCCTCAGAAGGCAGAGCTTTACATTTGACCTCTGCCTTTGAATGCACCTTACATGTGACAAGATAAGAACAACATTTAAAGGCCTGTTTAGAGTAAACGAGCACTCGCTCAAGAATGTAAAGAGTGATGGTGAACAGGCTATGCTCAATGGGAGGGCAAACACATACTGGATATCCTGAAAACAAGTAAAGCCCGTAAAAAGAAAGGAAGCCAATGTGAGTTAAAAAAACAAGGGCAACAGTAAGCAATGGATGGAATGCATTCCCAGGTAAGTTTTTAGAATGCCCCAATCAATTAATCAATCAATCAAACAATTTATAAAGCATGCTGCTCACCCGCTAGGGTCTCGAGGCGCTGGGGGGGGGGGGTCCGTTACTGCTCGTACAGCCAGGTCTTGAGTTGCTTCCTGAAGGAGAGATGGTCCTGGGTCAGCCGTAGGTGGATGGGGAGGGAGTTAAATGTCTTGGCCGCCAGGTAGGAGAAGGATCTTCCTCCGGCGGTTGCTCTGCGAATGCGTGGTGCGGTGGCCAGGGCGAGGCTGGTCGAACGCAGCTGGCGGGTGGGCGTGTAGAAAGTGAGGCGGTTGTTGAGGTACTTGGGGCCCAGTTCGTGGAGAGACTTGTGAGCGTGGGTGAGGAGTCTGAACGTGATCCTCTTGCTGACGGGGAGCCAGTGCAGGTCTCTCAGGTGGGCGGAGATGTGGTTGTGGCGGGGGATGTCCAGGACGAGTTGTGCGGAGGCGTTCTGTATGCGCTGGAGTCTTTTCTGTAGTTTGGCTGTGGTTCCCGTGTAGAGGGTGTTTCCGTAGTCCAGTCGGCTGGTGACGAGTGCCTGGGTGACCGTCTTCCTGGTTTCGGTGTGGATCCATCGAAAGATCTTTCGGAGCATGCGCAGGATGTTGAAACAGGATGACGAGACGGCGTTGACTAGTTTGGTCATCGTGAGGGATGAGTCCAGGATGTAGCCCAGGTTTCGTGCGTGGTCCGTTGGCTTGGGGGTGGTGCCCAGGGCAGGGGGCCACCAGGAGTCGTCCCAGGCGGAGGGGGATGATCCCATGATGAGGACTTCCGTCTTGTCTGAGTTCAGTTTTAGGCGGCTGTTCTTCATCCACTCGGCGACGTCTTTCATTCCTCCGTGTAGGCTGGCTCTGGCGGTGGCGGGGTCGTTGGTGAGGGAGAGGATCAGCTGGGGGTCGTCGGCGTAGGAATTGATGTTTAGGTTGTGTTGGCGTGCGATGACCGCGAGGGGGCTCATGTAGACATTGAAGAGGGTGGGGCTGAGTGAGGATCCTTGCGGAACGCCACAGGTGACTTCGGTGGCCGCGGATCGGAACGGGGGAGGCGGACTCTCTGGGTTCTTCCGGCGAGGAACGAGATGATCCACTCCAGTACCTTCTCTTGGATTCCGGTGTTGCTGAGGCGTTGTATTAGTGTGCGGTGGCAAACTGTGTTGAACGCTGCAGAGAGGTCCAGGAGGATGAGGGCAGCTGTTTCCCCATTGTCGAGCAGGGATCTTATGTTGTTGGTGGCTGCGATGAGGGGGTCTCGGTGCTGTGGTTGGCTCGGAAACCGGACTGTGAGGGGTCGAGGGATCCGTTCGTCTCGAGGAAGGTGGTGAGCTGTTTGTTGACGGTCTTCTCAATGACCTTGGCAGGAAAATGGAGGAGGGAGATGGGGCGGAAGTTCTTGAGGTTGCTGGGTTCCGCTGTTGGCTTCTTCAGGAGGGTGCTGAGCTCGGCATGCTTCCAGCTCTCCGGGAAGGTGACGGTGGTGAAGGAGATGTTGATGATGTCCCGGAGTTGGGGTGCGATGATGGAGTTGGCCTTGTTGAAGGGGTGGTGGGGGCAGGGGTCGGTAGGGGATCTGGAGTGGATGGTGTTCATTGTGCTGGTGGTGTCTTTGGTGCTGACCGGGGTCCAGTTGCAGAGGGTGGTGGTGGGGGGGCGTTGGTTTGGTGGCTGGGTGCGTGGTCTGTGCGCCGAAGCTGTTGTGTATGTCAGCAATCTTGCGGAGGAAGAATGAGGCGAGTGAGTCGCAGAGGTCCTGCGAGGGTGTGATGTCGTTGTTTCCGGTGCTGGGGTTGGAGAGCTCTTTGACGATGCTGAAGAGTTCCTTGCTGGTGTGGGTATTGTTGTCCAGTCATTCTTTGAATGTTGTTCTTTTGGTGTTGCGGATCAGCTGGTGGTGTATGCGGGTGGCGTTCTTGAGGGCCGTCATGTTTTCTGTGGTTTGGTCGTGGCGCCAGGCTTTTTTGAGGGTGCAGCAGTTTTTGTTGGATGTTTTGAGTTCGTTGGTGAACCACGAGGCTTTCTTGCTGCCGGGTCTGCTGGGTGGGTTCTTCAGAGGTGCGAGGTCGTCGGCGCAGTTGGTGAGCCACTGTGTGAAGTTGTGGGCTGCTTCGTTGGGGTCCGTTGCGCTGGCGGGAGGGTTCTGGCTGAGGGAGGTGGTGAGCTGGTCTGCGGTGATCTTGTTCCAGCTCCTGCGGGGAACCTGTTGTGGGTGGTGGTGGGTCATGGTTCTACTGAAGTTGAAGTGGACGCAGCTGTGATCAGTCCAATGGAGTCCGGTGGAGTGGCTGAAGGAGATGTGCTTGCTGGAGGAGAAGACGGGGTCAAGCGTGTGGCCGGCGTAGTGGGTGGATTTTGCCCTTGCCCCAAGATGTCTTTGCAACACAGATAGCAGCTCTGAATCGTAGGCATAACCCAATGCTTGGAGTTGCCTTTACTAACATAAAGGATCTCTGTGACAAAATCAATAACCCACTGAGCTAGCTACATAAAAGAAAATGTTGTAATCCGCATAATACATGTGCTTTACAGCACATTAACCCTCTACGCTATTTCATTATGAGTCAAAAAAACTGCCACCATACAAAACTCCGCTCTCTCTCCAGCAGGTATATTAATCACCGCTCTGGGCATTAGCTTGCCTCATCTTCACTAACGGCCCCACCAGACCGCCGGGGATGCCTGGTCTCACCCTGGAGATACCCATTAAGGGACCATCTCTCAGGGAAGCCAGGAAGGGTTTCGCAGCGGTCGAAGCGCCTTGGGACCCTCCGGGTAAGTAGTGCGCTATATAAATGCCTATACACAAATACATACACATACACAGGTGTGCTTTTAATTGCATACTATATTTCAAAACACAGCGCCCTTTAAGCGCGCTTGGTTCAGTGGCACTGGTTGCACTGCCTAAATCCGACCCTGGCTTATCCCAACAAGTCTTCATCTTTCACCAGACATGAAGATCAGTGCACGTATAGTCACTCCTTCGATTTTACCATTCTGTTACATGGAGACCAGAGCATCACATTAGTTCATGAAGGATCTGTAAACCATTATGGGCTTGTGGTGGGCAGTCCAATCCATTAATTGCTCTGATTCACACAAATACGTCATCCTTACAATTTTGCACATAAAAATGTCACACGCAGTTCTTTCAGAGGTCCAATAATGAAATAGCGAGCATGTAAAAGAGACGTGACTCCACTGACACCAAGTGGCAGATACTATAAACGCTGTCTACCGTGTTTTCCACTACAGCCGAGTGCTGGGACCATAGTCACATCAGGGCCACAATGAACACCCGCCCCACATGCCCAAACCCGCAAATAACACAAAGACACAAGTATTAGGTTTGGGAAAAATTGCTGCAGGTTTATTACATACAACATATGTAATGACGGTGGGTTAGCTTACGGGCGATCCTAGGGCAGGCCGCATTCTCGCCACCTGCCCGCCTGTTGAGCCAAACAACACAGTGGCGAACCACCCAACTGTTGTACAAATACCATAATTATACTGACACGCCCATTGCTGGGCGTGACTAGGCAAACCCCCGGTTGCACAGGCCCACAACTGCCCGAAGGACTACTGGGGCGCCGACACGAATTCCTGCACCTCCCATGAGGTTACAGGTTAGGCTCTGAGGCTATGCTCTGGCACCCCTATGTGCCCGCTGACGTCCAGCGTTTGCACCTCTCTTCTTCCGGATCGCCCAGTAACTCCGCCTGCAACGAAAAAGGAACACATTAAAATGCTCCCCCCTGAGCCCCCTCAAGCAGACACTCTGGGTTAGAGGAAGGGCGGGAAAAGAGTGTCCCAACATGGAACAACGACGTCCGGAGCGGCAAAGAGGCCTCCCCAGCGGGGCAGAAGTCAGAAATACTCCCGACGGCTCCTCCCAGCCGCCCCGGACGTGCATCACCTACACAGTCTCCACCAACCAGGGGAGACTGCCATGGGTGAGGAACTACTATGTCATGTGGGGGGCGGGACAGCCCTCCATGACTAGGGGCCCGCCCTCCTTATGGCCACTGCGTGGCCTCGGGCAGGCGCATAGTCACATCAGGGCCACAATGAACACCCGCCCCACATGCCCAAACCCGCAAATAACACAAAGACACAAGTATTAGGTTTGGGAAAAATTGCTGCAGGTTTATTACATACAACATATGTAATGACGGTGGGTTAGCTTACGGGCGATCCTAGGGCAGGCCACATTCTCGCCACCTGCCCGCCTGTTGAGCCAAACAACACAGTGGCGAACCACCCAACTGTTGTACAAATACCATAATTATACTGACACGCCCATTGCTGGGCGTGACTAGGCAAACCCCCGGTTGCACAGGCCCACAACCGCCCGAAGGACTACTGGGGCGCCGACACGAATTCCTGCACCTCCCATGAGGTTACAGGTTAGGCTCTGAGGTTATGCTCTGGCACCCCTATGTGCCCGCTGACGTCCAGCGTTTGCACCTCTCTTCTTCCGGATCGCCCAGTAACTCCGCCACAGCCCGTGCGGTGGTTCCCGCTGCCGCACGGGCCCCCCCACCATTATTACTGCTCTTTACCTGCAACCTACACCTAGAATTGCTACCTCCAGACAGAGGAGGAACAGGGCAACGCCCATAGGCGTGGGGTGCTACCATCAGGCACCATTAACCTGTCCTACAACCCCTCAGGGAAACTAAAGGGATAGGAAGGGGCCCCTACTACAGAGGCCCTAAGAAACATGCAATAGGCTGTCCAACGCATGCCGCTGGGACACCAACATATCCCTTCCCACTGAGCGTCAGAAAACTGCGCCAAGGAGTCACAGATAAAGCTGAATCACTGTCTTCATAATCCAGCAGGGAGAGTAAGTGTGCTTACTGACACGAGGGAATAGGAGGGCACCAGACATACTATAGAACTTGGACGAGTCCCAGTTAAGCGATATACCGGGACCACAGGCCAAACAGCCGGCATCCCCTGCCCTCTTGGGTTTTAGGCTGGAAGCGGCTTCAGACATAATACCGTTAAGTTAGCTAGACTGAAGGCCGACTACGACCACCTCCCGGGGACCGCAGCGCCTGCAACAGAGAGCCCCCTAGGCTGACCTGCGCAGGGGCATGCATGGCTAAATATCAGCCACTCCGACACCAATAGGCATAACCACCCGGGAACAATCCCTCTACCCCAATAGGGAAGACTATCCCAGGCAAGAGACCAGGTGATGGGAAGGGCCCCCCCTGCAGAGAATCCCTCCCGAATAAACAAGCGCTGTCACAAAACCAATCAACTGCAAGATTACGCTTCAGCAACTAATCCCCCACAGGATACAGAAGTCTATTGCAGTACGCAAATGCATATATTGGAGTGACTAGCGAAGTGGTCTTACAAGAGGCAAACTGAAAACCACGGGGACAGCCGAGAACACTTGCCCCCCCTGGTTAATGCATAAATTCCTAAAAGACTTCTCGGGCCCACCCCAAACGATTATTGGCAGTCCGTGCTCGGGCTGTGGGAGCCACAGTTGTTCTCTGTATACCTGAATTGAGTGTTACACTGCAGGCTGCAGACCGCGAGTGAGCTGCCAGCGGGCACCCGAGCCTAGGATGAAAGAAGGCAGGAGAACCAAAGGAAGGGGGGGGGGGAATGACTATAACGTATGACCCTCCCATTCATGGAAGAGCAACACATGTGCCGGTATTTAGGGTGCACAGGTACAATTTCTCAGTTCAAGTGGTTGCCATTATTGCAGTGCTCCCTATGTACATGTGTTTGGTGCTCTTTGTTGCATACCACGCCACTTCTTTTAACGCACTGTTTGCTATTTCTCCCGTGTTTATCTTAACACTTGCACCGGTGCAAATCATAGCCTACGTAACGTTTGTTCTTGTACTTGGGTGTCTGGAGTACACTGCGTGCTAAACCTATTGAAACCCCGCACAGGGTGGCAAGTTTGCCGACGAGCCTGGCACAAACACTTGTTCTGCACCCCCTTTGCCTGCCCAAAATAATAGGGGGGTGCCATCAACTCCCAGAGTTCTAAGCATATATGATTACCCTAGTTAGTAATTCAACACTCGGAAATCCGCTTCCGGGTTCTGCTCAAAAGTAGCCTAATAGCCACACCACTAAAATCGTCAGGCATAAAAGAACATGTCTAACAGGGACGATTTGTTGGTAAGAGGTTTATTTAGAATGAGATGCCATGGGGGGGGGGGGAGGTGAGTCTTAATGTAGATCCATTCAGGATTCTCCGGTGTAACACTACTTAGCCTGGGCTGTCACACAATTAAACCCCCAGTATTTCAAGTAATAGCAAGCCTCCTGTTTAACTTACTGGAGTAATTACGAGGACCTATACATAGCTGACAACGTCCGAGAATATGTAAGTGGCATATCCAGTCTTTTTTGTTTTTTTGACGTGACATATGAATATCTATGTCCAGCACTTCGCCGCATGTTAGAAAAGGACTAAAAGAGATCGGCCGTTGTGCCTAACTAATAGGATGAGGACCTCTTTGTGGTAGATGGGGTCAAGGTAACGAAAGTGCTTAGAAAATAATAATACATAAAAAGATACTGGATTTTCTGTGGAGAATACCCGCGTGTCAGATACATGGCAGAACTATCAAATTAAAGTAGTCGTGCGTTGCCCAGACGTCAGGCTACTTACGTAACATGGGCCGCAGTGCAGCACTATCTATAGCTGCGTTTTGCCTTGTTTACTTTGAGCAGGAATCGCAACGTTTGGGTGCGGGGTGCCTGTCTAATAGAGCAATGAGTGTGTCATAGGCGCTGTTAAGAGGAAGAATATGGGCCCCCGGAAGGTGATGGGATGATAAAATTGCAGCCATGATCACTACAGCAATGAGGAGGAAACAAGTGTCCTAGGACCCACTGCACCTGCCGCAGCTACGCTCTTGTTTATGCCTGTCTCAGAGAGGGAGCGTCTTCAACTAAGAAACAGGTGTAGGGTCTAATTCTAAATTCCTGTACAGCATCCAGCTATAATATTATTGGACCAGTTCTATCACATGCTATGCCGATGACATAATGCCACCCACAACATTGAGATCACTACCTGCAATGCTGATCTATAGCTTGATAAGGGAGCACCAGGGCTATGTTAGGGACAAGTGTCACTACCACTTCCAGAATTTACCAGGGGCAAAATTAGTCATTAAATCTCTATTGCTAGTACGAATGAGCAGGTCATACTTGGGTCTCTTCTGAAACTCATGCTAAAAACCCAAAATGAAAGATCCAATACAAAGATGGACAGAAAGCGGGCGAGGCAACATGCCCTTATCGTGCCTGCATCATGCCTCGAAGAGACAGCGCAAGTGCTGCCTAGGAGGGACCGAGGCCTATACACTGCATGTATAAAACAAAGTATAACCAACTGTAGATCTGCAGGAAACATAGCTTCAAAATTGCTACTCACAAGGAAGAAAGGCCAGTAATATGCGAAATAAAAGACTATATTGGACAGTGCTCCAACACACCGGATAACAAATTTTTATGGTAGACACACACCAAATGCAAGCAAACAATATGGCTTGCGTAACTCACTGATTGGATTCGAGTACTGAACAGGGAAGGTGTAACCACAGTAAGATCCTAATGTTGAACAGGCCACCTATCCACTATAGTTCCCTTTCTATCAAATAATTGGGTTGCGTGATACATGAGATTAGACCTCTGCAAGAACTTATCGTTGCCTGTTAGGGAATCAGTTGGACTCTACTGATACTGCGAACACTGGCACCGGGGGTCTTATGCCGTGAGCAGCAATACCCCAGTAGGTACCCACTCTACTGGGTATCTACTGGGTAGATGACTACCTACAATGCTTGTCTATAGCATGGCAGAGAGTACATGGCTACATTAGAGTATGGATTAGCTATAACATCCAGCTACACAAATCAGATACCTATACGATATGACGACCAGTGTCACTTACCACCAGCAAAATTTACAAATGTGCGAAATCAGTCATTAAACCTCTATAACTAGTACGAATGTGCAGGTCCAGCTTGGACCTTCACGGCAACTCATGCTAAAACCCAAAATGCACGATCCCACTAAAAGAAAAGATGGGCAGAAATCGGGCGCAAGTGCTTCCTAGGAAAGACCTGAAACATCCACAGCAATGTATGCGAAAAGAGACAATTTTGGACAATGATATAACACAACAAATACTTTTTAGTAGCCACCACCAAACAATACAGCTTTGAGCAACTTCAATGAATGGATACAAACAATGAACATGTAGGTTTTAGCTACAGCGAGTTGTAATGACAAACTGGCCACATATCCATTATAAGCTGCCTTCTTACATTAATAGGGTCGTGTGATATATCTAATTAGGCCCTCTGTGAGAGCTTGTCATAGCCTGTTAGGGTAACATTTGGACGCTACTGGAGGTGCGAACTCGTGAACCAGGGAGACTTATGCCGGGAGCAGAATACAGGGTGTTCAGATCGCTCCCATCACCTAGCATACCCTGGGCAGCTTTTTCCAGCAAAACCTGGCATCCGTGTGTTCCTGTCCCTAAAAGGGTATGTGTAATTTAAAAGAAGCACACTACTTGCCTCGCGCACACACTACTTGGAGTGTAATGGTACCTGAGCTTGAAGGACAGCCAATCTAGGAGGAGACCTCGGGCATCAGGATCAATGCACTAGGAGTCCACTCCTTCCTAAGAAAGAGGGGGGGCGCTATCCAGGCTTTACGCACATAACTTGTCCCCTTTTATACATCTGTGAGCTCTGCATTTCTCAGAAGCATAGAGGAGAACACATTCTAAGATAACCTCCGTTTTCGACTACCCCTAGTGCTGGCAGACTCTTGCACACTGCTGCGGTGTCGCTAAGTTTCCCCCAAAACTCGTCAATCGCCAGTGTAATTCCTGTACAAATGAAATAACGTAGCATTTACAAGTGTCAGGGAAGTCGCAAAATTTCCCTCGAGATGCTTGCTGCGGCAGATTGCAACATCACGAGGAGGAACGGCTGTTACGGGGCGAGTGCCAGCCAACAACTAGATCGCTGGGCAGTGAACACAATGTGGAATCGTGGACTGAGAGCTGTCCCCACACGAAAATATGCAAATTATGCCTATGCACACGAAACAACCTAACGATAAGGGCAAGGCGTGACGTATCCCGTGGGGTGGGGGTGTTGGGGGGGGGGGTTACCAAAGAGACCGGGGCCCGGTCGTGCCCGACAAACACGGCTTAGCCATCGTACCTGCTATGCTAATGCAGCAACCACGTGACGAGAACGTGTTTCAAAAACAAGGCGCTGCATTTCCTTTATCCGTATCAACGCAAGTAAGCAATCACAGGGTTGGATCGGTATTAATAAACGACATGGTAGAGACCCGAACTAAATAAATCTAGAATCTGCGAGCCCCCCACGCAATGGGATGACCCATGGGGTAACAGACGCCGCCCTTCATGATATAACCGAAATGCTCGATGATGCTCTGGGCCGCGGTGGACCGCAAATGCGACCTGGGTTCCTAGAGATCGAAGGGAAAAACCTCTCCCGTAATCCATGTTACGAAGCCAGGCACGAACAAATAATGCGCCGGCAAAAACGCACCGCTGCGGGCGGACAAGGTACAACCTAAACGACTTGATGACCACAATGGCCGACCTTAAGAGGCAACTCCACCACACTGCGGGCACACCCTTGGACAAAATTTTCAAAGCTGAAGCCAACTTGCAAGCTCCCCGCGAAGAACGAAAAGGAAACATAATGGCTAAGGACCCGTACACCGTATCCTCTTTAAACCATGCATTCCACAAAACTATCCATCAAAAATGTCCAAACTTACTAATATGCGCAGGTATCAAAGAATCGTGCCCCAACGAACGAAAACTTACAAAACCCAGCCCGGGGAATCGGCCGACCGACACTTATCTCGGTGCACATGTCGGGAGTAAGATAGGTAGCTAATTGAGCAGCCTGTGCCATGGCGATCGGGACGGCCATGCGGGATTCACAAAGTCTGCCAGAAGCGAGATTACACATTCACCTTCCCAGACGCGCCAATACACAACCACGCCAAAACCCCCGCCACAGGCGCCTCGCATGTACCCATGAACATGAGGCGCAGGGGGCAGGCGACAGGACCGTGGGGGGCTGCAACCCACAGACACCGAGGAGACAAAGAAACCAGCAGCCGTCTCATATCCCCACTCACCGGATGCAACGCAAAGCGGCACGTCGGAGCTATCACGGCGGTGAAACACCGGACCTCAAGACGGCGACCCTAGGAAAGGGTGTCCCGACGTGACAAAAAGAGTGTCCCAACATGGAACTACGACGTCCGGAGCGGCAAAGAGGCCTCCCCAGCGGGGCAGAGGTCAGAAGTACTCCCGACGGCTCCTCCCAGCCGCCCCGGACGTGCATCACCTACACAGTCTCCACCAACCAGGGGAGACTGCCATGGGTGAGGAACTACTATGTCATGTGGGGGGCGGGACAGCCCTCCATGACTAGGGGCCCGCCCTCCTTATGGCCACTGCGTGGCCTCGGGCAGGCGCACAAGATTTGAATATTTGAAACAACTGGAACGCTGTACCCATCTCATCGGGATTAGGGATTTAAAAATGCAAATATCAGTCAGTAGAAGCTGAATGCCTCTCCCTCGATGTCACACACTCCCTGGCAGCAGGATCTGAAAAAGTCTCAGTGACAGTTTGGCACAGGTACTCCACCCTGGTCTGCTGCTCACAAGTGCATGGGAAAGGCACTCACCTGGTTGGTCCCACTACTTCCTAGTGTGCCAAAGTGTGGGAAAGGGATTAACCCTCTCATATTGAGCGCCATGAATAGGTGGGGTCAGGCACTAGCCGCGTCCATAAGCATGGGGTTTGTACTGGTGAGACCCTCACCCTGCAGCCCCTGAGTGGCTGCTATTGTCACACCGGCACTCGCCTTGCTCTGCATGGTCTGAGTCGGTGACGCCTCATCTCCCGACGTGGGGATTGCATGGCACTTCTCCACAGCAACTCCACACTTCAGCACCACTCTCTGCCTAAAGTATTGTCTGGTGGGCAGGCAAGCAGTATTTGCCTGCCGCATGCAACAGGTTCTGCTGCAACATCAGGTACAAGCTATCCCCAGCAGCACCCAGGCCCCGGATATATATAACTTACTGGATATGGCGGATGTCTGGGCACAGGAACGTTGGAATCACGTCTGGTCAGCTGGACAATAGAGTCAGAAATGGCTGCAGACACAGTGGGTGACACCTTTTTAACCCCCCATTAAGTTTTTCCTAATAGTGTAGGTAAGCACTTAAATAATGTAGGAATTTCCATTGCAATATTTATTGACAAAAACTAAACAAAAAAAAAGAATAATTGGGAAAAATAGAAAGGAAAGAATTAGCATCTTGGGGACGGCGGGGGGGGGGCGGCATTGGGGGCCAGGGGTTAGAGGCGGGATCACGCATTGGGCCAAAACAATTCAAAAACTGTGGTAGGACGCAAAGATTGCGTTGTCATGACGTGCGATTTGGTAGTCTGCGACGTTATGTACTTGTCAATAGGAATCAACGCATTGTCGTTGCAACAACGTGCGATGTGAAAATTGACGATGTTGTGGACTTTACAATGTATTAACCATGTGGTAAAAGCACGTGATGGAATGGTGCGCAATGTATTGACATACATCCATTTAAATGGTCATAAGACTAACCTACTGTTCAAGCTGCAGCAGTCCAGTGGCAAATGGTCCTGGACTGGATCCTGCTGTTTGCCTCTGCGTGACAACCTGTGAGTCTCTGAGTGTCTCATCTGAGGCCATGGGGGCCTTTAGAAAAATAAACCTGTGGAGGATTGGGACTTAAAGGACTCAAGTAAGAAAGTAAAATCTTTGACCTGGACAGACCTGGTTGATATTTTAGACCCACGCTCCATTGTGGTCAGCTTCAAATTGAATATAGGTCCCAATCTACTGCAACCATTGACTTTTTTTAGCACCTTGAGCTTTTTTGGAGCTATTTCTACATAAATTGTCTCAGAATAGTCTATTTGCATTCTGAGGTTTCAGGATGTCATTGAGAACATTTTATTTATTCTTTCTTTTTTCCCCTCCAGCCTTGTTTGCTTGGTGCAGTAAGATACAAGGTACATGTGTGTTCACATATTTTCTAATTACTTTGGAGAATGTAAAAAACAGGAAAGCATACTGTGATTATATTGCCACCTTTAACATTGTTAAACGTTTTCAATTTAGAACTACGCAATTGTAGACGTTTATTGGATTCTCGTACCACAAGCACTTTGTATGAGGCCAATGGAGAGTCCCCAAGGCTGTCCCTGGTCCCCCTAGAAATGTAGTGTCTCCTACGCCCCTGCTTTATAGGCTAAATTGCTCAAATTGTAATAAGGTCAACATTATTTTGGCATTCCTCTAGGTCAACCCATGATCCAAGTTTAATTCATTGCTTATCTCCCAGAATTCTTTTAAATCATCAGTTAATTCTCTGCATGGTCTGGGCCAAGCATGTACAATATAAGATTTCAACAAATTAAGGGGTACATTTATCAAGAAATCACACAGCGCAGCAAGCCACCTTGCTATGCTGCGTGATAGGGAAAGGGCAGGGATGCACCTTATTTAACATTATACGAAGCATTCCTATATTTTCCTTGAACTGGTGCACAATGTGCTGCCTTGCGCCAATGCAGGCACCCTTGTACCATGGTGAAAGCGTGCCTGCGTTGTAAGCAGGATTGTTTTTGTGCAGGAAGAGACACCTTACAGCACAAAAGCAATCCGTTGGGGCCTTTTCCTCTTTCTGCGTGCGCTGCAGAATGCAACACATGCTGAAAGAGGAAATAACGAGTAGAAATAAAGATATTTCTCCTCGTTACACCTCATCAAGGGAAGAGTAGCATGTTGACACATTCCCAGTCTACCAGTAATGGTAAATCTGGGAACGTGTCAAAATCCATGGGTGGATGCCTTAAAACATCCACACTCCACCCATGGTACGCCTTCCTGGGAAGAGTAACGCAATGCAGTGATTTGCTCTGCGATGCGCTACTCTAGCTTTATCAATCCACTCAGCAAGTTGGCCTTGCATGGCTTGATAAAAACTAACTAAGTAGTTGCATCACCCTTGTGCCCACGTACGTGGCAGAAGGGTGACGCACCTCTTTGATAAATATGCCCCTAATTGTTTTGTCATTATCCATACACTACTTCTATTCTTACTGTGTGATTGCAGAAGTTGTTACGTCCAGTACACAATATGCAAGAGTTTCATTCTCTACAAAAATGATAAGAAGGGCTCTGAATAGAAAGTTTGCAGCCAAGTTCTGTTACCTGGGATGTATTCTAATTTGGAATTAAATCCTTCCAGACCTAGTATCCATTTTATCAATGTGTGGTGTTCTGTGTCTACCTCTCTTGGTGGAGAACGTATGTATGGGGAATGTATGGTCTGTTCATATGGAAAACTTTAGCCACCATAAATAAAATGTAAAATGTTTACTGCCCAATCATATGCAAGCACTTCTTTTTGTACAACAGAATAAATGCATTCAGCTTTCAATAAACAACAATTGGAATTATCCTTCCTTCTCCATTCACAAATTGAGACAACATGGCTCCTAAGGCTTTATTGCGGCATCTGTTGAAAGCATGTTTTTTCTAGTGGTGTCGAAATTTCCTAAATCTGATGCAGTTAGAATAGCTAATATTATTTTGTCGAATGACTTTTGGCAATGCATATCCCAATGGAATAGTTGATTTTGTTTAGCATGTCCTGCAAACCTTCTGTTATTTCAGCAAAATGCTTTACTTATTCGGACATGTTTAGTGCCAGACTTATAAAAGATTATAATTAACTTTTGATGGTAGGATGGGGCGCACACCTGACAGCATCAATTAAACTAGATTTGGGTTGAATCAATTTTTCGAGCTGACAGGTACTAAATAATCTACAGAACTGAGGCCTATTTGGTATTTGTTACGTTTCAGTGTGAGACCTGTTTTGCTCAATCTAGATAAAATGTCTTGTACATTTTCACTGTGCTTGATCGCACAATTCCTATTAATAAGAATATCATCTGGGAAGCAAAGTGTGTTGGGGGCCCCTTTGAGTATATGCTGCATGACTTACCCGAAATACTGCTGAAGCAGGGGCTAATTTGAATGGCATTCTACAGAACATAAATGCTCCCGCTGGTGTTATAAATAATGCTCTGGAATCCGGGCGAAGTTCAATTTGATAATAAGTCTTCAATAGGTCTACAATACTGAAACACGTGGCTTTTCCCATCATCCTAATATTTCATTCATGCATGGTAGAGGGTACCTTTCGACCCATGTATTAGTGCCATGAGCTTTGTCAGCTAGAACAACTGTGGCTAGCAACTCAGAACACTCTAAGGGTTAGATTATTTCCAAATCTGTGAGTTTTTTTAAGTTTCACTTCTAGGGGTTCTTATGATAAGTGAGTTATAGGCCTCAGTTTGCCTACGATGGGTTTAGCACTTGATTTACGTTAAATGTTATGTTGATGTTCATATAATAGACCAAGCTTGTCAGAAAATATCTCTGGAAACTCTAGACATATGTTGTTGTTACTGACTGACCTGTTCACCAGCAGGATGTATTCACAATGTTTGGGGTCTAATGTGGCCCCTATTTCTTTTTGATACTGCTAACCCTGGAGGTTAGATCCTTCCTTTACCACATACACTTTTCTGAAGGTCGAGCAATCCTTAAATGTGATGCATACTTTTATCAACTAAGGTAATTGGGTCTTTGTTGAACCTGTTGAGGGATATGTCAGGAATTTCAGTTATGGAATCATTTCACTTTCCGTAAGAAAATAAAAACCTGTTTTTTCCCTACCAACTAAACCTTTTTTCCGATTTTATCTTCTGTAGCTGCAAGAGCTGGGATGCCTCCTGGTAGCCATGCGCTATAAAAGAGCTATTTTCATTTAATTTCATTCATTTATTTCAAGGCAATGATAACTCTTTGAAGTCGATATTGTTAATAAGGGTAAAAGGTGAGTAAGAGTCTGCAAACATTTATACGGGACATCTAATAATATTTTCCACTCAGTATAAATGGTGTTAATACAATTATCCACAGTTTTCAATTGGAAAACTATTTTATCCACCTGGGGTTCGTCATCTATCAATTTTACTTGGTTGTTTCCAATATTTCTACACACACTAGCTAAATGACCTTGTTTATTGCCTTTTGTGCACGTCACATTTCTGGTCTGGCATAATACATTGTTGGCTAAATGATTTTTCCCTTTACCTTGGTCTCTGTCAGCTACATAATGTTATTTCATAAATACATTCAGCAGCTTTTGTTTAGCTCTTTCGTACTTTGCACTGTGTGATCAAAAGATTTGGCAATGTCTATAGCATCTTGTAAGTTAGGGTTCTTTGGTAGTATTTTCTCCTGAATACACTGATTATTTGTGCATTGTACCAGCTGATCTCTAATTAATGAGTCAGATAATGCGTCAGAGTCACATAATTTGCCTAGACCCCCTCAACACAGCAATGTGATTGGTAACATTTTCATCTTTCTCGTATACTCTAGTAAAAAATGAATGTATGATGTTACAACGCATACATTTACAATGCATGACTTTACAACACAGTTTTTACATCACAACATCCTTTACAACCTGTCACCTTTCAGCAAATCTCGTTGGCAAAATTGTTGTAATGGATACCAGAGACTGAAGTAAGATTGTCTTTATTCCACTATTCAGGTTCCTCACAGAATCCAAAGTTCCAAACGCACCTTCTTAACTGTCAGACTTTACAACTTTCTAAACTGTAGGAATGTGCTATTACTGGTTGGGGAGTAGAACAGGGCAAAAGAACGAAGATATTATAACAGATGTATTCTAGCACAATGGTGGAATACATTTCTCCTTGACTTTCGGGTTACCATTGTACTATGCTGAAGGGATGAGCATGTTTGAGCGCCAAGGGGCAGATTTACTATTTGTCAAGCAATGCTACGCAACGCAGCAAGACAACCTGTTGTGCTACGATGCATGACAAGGGAAGAGCAGGAATGTGCCATATCTACTAAGATATGGTGCATTCCTGCCCCCTCCCTGCACTGGTGCACTGGGTGAAGCCTAACATCAATGCAGCCACCCTTGAGCCATGGTGCAAGGGTACCTGCAGTACATCTAGGTTTGTTTTGTGCAGGAAGGGGCACTTTCTAAGGAAACTGCAGAGTGGAGAACACTTAGAGGAAAAAATGAGGAGAAATAAAGATATTTCTCCTTGCTGGGAAGGCATAGCATTTTGATGCATTGCCAGGTTTACTAGTGTTAGTAAATCTGGAAATGTGCCAAAATACGGGGTTAAATGTGGGGGAACACCCACTCTCCATCTATGCAAGGCCTTTCCGGTGCACAGTAAAGCAAGGCAGCTACATGCACTGCCTTGCGTTACTCTAGATTTACTAAGCCATGCAAGGTGGTCTTGCATGGCTTAGTAAATATTACTGAACCCTTGCGATGCCTTGCGCCATCTTGCATGATGCGCTGGCAACGCAAGGGCTTCACAACTCTGTCCAGAGGTAACTGCCTCAGTGATGGGCAATATATTCTTGTTCGATTACTGGATCCCTTGCGGTACAATGGTAAAGTATACCTTTGCACAATGTTGGGGCGTTTCTAAGAGAATAGGATGTATTCTCCCATTCTGGCCGAGCTTGGGAGAGATGTGAGAATGAATGCACAGAAAACAGGTAAACAAAGTGCTGCACATAACAACAAGCTTCTGAGCTCTAATTGGCAACTCAGGCTACTTCAAACAGATGGGGGAATAATAGTTGTTATCTCATCCATTTGGAACTACGAAAAATTCATTCTTATTAGGGGGTCAAAATAATTTACTGGTGGTGACTTTTCTATGAATTGAATAACAGAAATTGTTGTTTTCAGTTAGGTTATTAATTGGCATGTACTAACTAAATATGCATATCATCTTCCCGCTTTGCATAGTTTTACATTCTTAGAAAGGGGGCCAAGGATTGGATGAGAATGGTGTAGATGCCCTCCTCTCATCAGGTAGCCTGTGCTTGGGTGTAGTGGATGGCAGTATGAGAAGCTATTTAATAGACAGAACACGATTTAGTTTACTAATAACCTTGGCGTAGGGGAGGGTAGCTTGGACACCGTCCAGAGCCTTAAAAGACCCCAGACACCTCATCCCCAGGGACAAATATATATTAACAGTAAGGGGTGTGCGTGGCCCCCGATCAAGAGCCTGGAGGGGCCCTGAAGACCCTCCTGGGGACAAACACATTACTTTGAGTGGAAGAGGAGGGTGACCTCTCTACCCAAGCTCGAATAGGCCAAGGAGACCAAACAATACATCCGCAATTGGTACAGAGTCTCCGTAATTGGGGTAGAGACTCAGCCCCCGGGTGGAGGCCGGCCATGTTTGCCAAGGACTCTGCCTCGCATGCAGAGACTTATAAAGTTACTACTCGTAATTTTATTATTATTATGTTTCTTATATAGCGCCAGAATCGACCCCCGAAGGGGTATCTCCGCGCTTGCCTTGGGAACCCGTCCTGGTTTTTCCCTGTGAGATAGCCCCTACAGGGCATCCCCAAGGTGAAAGCCAGGCATCCCGCCGCGGGGGGGCCGTTGTGGAGATTAAGCAAGCTTAATGCCCAGAGTTGCAGAGTGTGAACCCATGATTAGATCAGGCACCGAAGCGAGAATTGTCGAGTCCGTGGACATTTGAGCTCAAGACCCTGCCGCGTCGGGAATTGAACCCTGGTCCCGGGTCTGACCTCTGCTTCAGGGTCTGCCTGCTCTAACCAGTGAGCCACACTTCTCCACACCTTTACCTTTGTGAATTCCCAAATGTAGTGAACTTAGAGTAAGGTCTAAGTTTACCTTTGTGAATTGGGCCCTGGGGGTCAAAGTAATGTTATAGTTAGGTTAGGTTTGAGGGTTGTACTTCAAAACCTACTGGTTTTCTTCACAATTCCTGTGCATGGCATTAAGTCATCCTTGTATCTGGATTTCTATGTCGAGTCCGTCCACTTTGTTGTTGATCTAATAACATTTTTAACATTTGAAATATTTTTAAAAAGTTTAAAAACAGACAAGCACTGCAATTCACCTGTTATACTTTAGAATGCTAGCTATAACTTGCGCCCAATCATGCAGTGCTTATGACCTCTGGCCGGGCCCGGACTATTTCGTCATGGCCGCTCAAACCCCAGCGATTGGCCAACCCACTGCTGTGCAAGGCCTTTGCCTGTGCATCTTGGGGATGTGGCAGCCACCCACCATGCTGAGCACAGCATTCAGCTGTGGGCCACTGTGGGTTGGCCCTGCACTCAAGCCACTGTTGGTAGCCAGGCACCACTGCTCATGGTCTATGGCCTGTACAATGGCAATTTGGGTCACCCCAAATGGCTATGGTGATTAGGATGTACTCAGCCTGCCCCCTTCACCCTTATGTAGCCTTTGATGTTTTTTTCGGATATGGGAACCACCACAACATATTCTCTTTGTTGTGACAAGCCAAACAAAATCTTCCCATCCACTTTGAATGGACTGATCTGATCACACCTGGGCACCAACGTTCCAGGTATCTGGCTTTTAACCAGTGTTTTTCACTTCGTGCCCACCGAGCACCATTTTAAATACTAAGTTCACACAAATGGCAGAACAGATTTACACCAAATAAAAGAAAGAAAGCTTTCTCACCAAAGATTTAACTTTCAACAAATTTGGTGCAATTATTTATTTTTTCTGTACTGGGCTAGCTTTCATATGACAATAAACATAGGAAATTGCACTTTTATGATTACCCTTTTTTGTCCCCTCCTTTAAAATCCTACAAAGAAGTTAAATAGGGTGAACTTTGTTTTTTGTGTGGTGCAGATTCCTCAAATTGCTTACTGCTGATGGTCGTCCCTCTTGCCCCAAACCCTCTGCCCCCAGTGCTGAACCTTTTTTTGGGCTATTAAGGGAAGTTCTTGCTTAGGGATCCATCATTAATTTTCCACATAAGGTATCCACCCCATAATTGTGTACTCCTTTTTTCCAATATCCTGGGATTCTAGAAGTACCCATGGTTTGTGGATTCCCCTGAAGGGATGGAGGAAATAGGCAAAATATAGCTAAATGTTGAGTATTTTGACACAAAACAGGAATAAGTTCTTGGGATAAAAGTGTCTGCATTTTTTCCTAAAAACTGCATCAATGAACAGTTTGCTGTGTTAAAGTCATCATCTTCCCAGCTTTCAGGAACATGCAGAGCTTAATATAAAAACACAGTTTTCATCACAGTGTTGGCGTTTTTCAAAGAAGTAGCCCATTTTTCATATTTTTGTACTCTCAACCTACTTCCAGTTTGTGGTGGAAACCAGTGTGAAACCCATGATGTTCCAAAAAAGGCTATAGATTTCTGAAAATTATATAAAATTCTGAATTCTGCAAGGGGTCATATGTGTTGATCCCTCAAGGGTTTCCTGAAGAAACTGACTGTTGAAATAAAGAAATACTGACAATGAGTAGGAAACAAGCATTTGCAATGCGATCGATCTCGCCTTTGGGACCGTATAAGTATTTATCCATGCAGCCATAGACTGTATGCAGCATTTCTAATGGATTCTGTGATATCTTTCCTACAACGTTAATTCTTATTCTACATGTGATTGATTACTAAGGGAGAAACAATTTGACAGCACATTTTACCCACTTAACTATTTTCGATAATGACCCCGTTTTGTATTTCACTGCAGGATCTCTACTAAAACTGCCTAACATGCCCTCCCATCGCACACTCACACACCCCCAGAGAGTGCTTGCCACCCTGAAAGTGAAGGGCACACGAATTATCTCCTTTTTATCATGCGCTCTGCAGTGCCCATATTCCGATCTGATGTGATGCCGTCTGCTGATGTGCCTTTCCCATCTCTGCCTACACAGCGCCCCCTGGTGTCCATGCGACTTATGACACAGACTCCTAAAACAGTTTGGTTATTTCATATCCAATAGTCTGTGCTTTCAGTGACAGATTAAAACTGCCGGTACTCACTAATTTAGAGTGACCGAACATCCTGGATTTGCCAGGACAGTCCCGATTTTTCGGGAAATGTCCTGGTGTCCGACACTTATTGCAAAATTGATCAAATGTCCTGGTTTTGAGAGAGGGTCGGGTGAGCACGAACATTTACACTTTGCTGTCAAGGCTCACCTTCACACAGGCCCTCTCAAGATACCAGGGACAGAGAACAGTTTGAAAGATTCTCTTACTGTGCTGCCTGACTTAATTCAGGCAACACAGCAGGGTTTAATGAAGGGTGAATCAACCCCCTGCACAGCACATTACCGGAGGCCAGAATCACAACGCTCCCCTTGCAAAACACACCCCAGTTTGGCACTTTCATTTTTGCACAACATATTGACAGAGCAGGGACTGTTTAGAGACCCTGCCCTGTTAATCACTGTGTGACGAGCGCCCACTCAAACCCCTGCAGTTTGGGAACAATAAAATGGGTTCTTCTAGTCTTCAGCAGCAACTTTGCGAAAGGGCGGCTACTTCACGGCTCATTTACTTGCAAGCTGCTCGGAAGCCCTGCCCTGCCCTGGAGGAGATGCCTAACCTGAGCCTGCCCTCAATGAGGGTACCGGTATTCTCCCTGTGCTACAGAGAAGTGCCGGTCCTGAGGACCCAAAATTTCGGAAGTGCCGGTACTCAGTACCGGTGAGTACCGGCCCATTTAAAGCACTGCCAATAGTTAACATCCCCCTCTGCTTGATTAATAACAGAAACTGGGACATCCTGTCTTTCTAGCCTCGCTCTCGAGAAGTTCCAGCTGCTCGGTTACCAGTAGGGGTTTAGGGAAGGGTGTGGGTTTTGCACAGTGCCCCGTAAAGGTCTGTTGGAACAAACAGGCAACACTGTATCCGGCCGGTACATGAAAAAACGCCAAACAGCAACCATTACTCATCAAATACCATGTGGCAAAACAACGGCCTCAGCGTCTCTTTGGATGCTCAGAGACTCTAGTCTTGTGCTGAATAGACCATGAACCACTGATTTGTACCCCCATTATAAATGCCCCAGTTTCAGAACGACTTGAGAATGATGGAAGAATGTCCGTGGGGCAGTTTGGTTATTTCCTATCTACTCGCCCCCTGTTCCGCCATGCCAGGTACACAGCCTCGCTCCGTTTTTTACAGAGACTCAGTTTGTGCGGATCACGCCCACCGCACGCTGTGTAAAGACACTAGAGTTGCAACAGGGCGGTACCTTGGCGCCACATTAATTTATAGGTCTCGCCTTTCATTAAGTTAAAGCCATCTGCTTTCCTATACTGTACCATTAGAAAAGCAAATGGTTTTAACTTAATCAAAGGCGAGACTTATTACATTTGTAATGCTTGTATTATAAGGATGCACTGGCTACGTCAGGGTGTACGGATCCTATCCTCCAGAAAGGCATGCGCTGTGCTCGCACCATGTAGCAGACCGCCTGCATCAGCATGAATCCTGGAGGGAAGGCAGAGGGAAAAAAATCAAAGCCTTGCGGGTCGTGATCAGTCAGAGATCTCTACCAATAAACACGCACATACATAAATCTATTTTGAAATAACTTTTCAGAACCCAGACTGGTGCTGCAGCAGGGTGGTCAGAGGGATGGGTCCTTGGAGGCTGTCATCAGGCATCAGGAAGGTGCCCCGGGGATGGCTAAGGACAGGTGTTGCAGCAGCAAGGACAGAGCTGGCTCTGCAATGACAGTATGTCAATCCGAGCTCTGGCTCTCCAGGCAGCAGCAGTGAGGTGAGCTGGTGCACTATGGTCAGAGGTCTGTAATGGGTGCTGCCTCCTCCTCCAGCAGAAGGCTGGGCTTGCCTCTTCCATCCACTGCAGCGCGCAGAGTGGCACAGCAGCGGGTATAGGGCTGAGTTTAAGGTGCTCTCTGTGGCACGTCGCCGGGTCCTAGCACTGAGAATGAGCACTGGTGGCCGTCATCCCTTGGGACCACTCCATCCCCTAAAAACTGTGTAAAAAATCTGGGAGTCTGGATGGATGCCAACCTCAGCTTCCAGTCACATACTAAAAAGGTGGCAGCCACCTGCATAGGGCTCCTAAGGAACCTCCGGCCTATACTTGGACTCTTTGATTCTAAAGCTCGCCAGTTAATTATCCAGGCAACCATCTTGTCTCGCCTGGACTATGCCAACGTTCTTCTACTGGGAGCAAACAAAGCGGAAACGGCTAGGTTCCAACGTATCCAGAATACGGCGGCCAGAACACTGGTCGGTCTCCCACGCAGATGCTCAGCCAGAGCTACCATCCGCAAATTACACTGGCTGCCTGTGGAGCACAGAGTGAAATTCAAAGCTCTTATCACGATCTTTAAGATCGTCAAACAGGGAAACCCCCCTCTGTTGCGAAATCTGGCCCGACCCTACGTCCCCGGCCGCGACCTTCGCTCCTCTAATCAACTCCTCCTGACAGTCCCCAGAATCAGACTCAGTCGCACTGGTGGCCGCTCCTTTAGCGTCCTGGGGCCCAAACTATGGAACGATCTCCCCCTCAGCATCCGCTCCATAGATTGTCTCCCGGCCTTTCGCAAAGCTATCAAGACCCACCTCTTCCCCGCTCTCTAGGGCCCTTATCCCCCCCTCCCCGTTCTGTTGGAGTTAGTTTGTCTCCTAGCGCCGGGACACCCCATTGCTGGGGTAGCTGTTGCGCTTTACCAAACCTAGAAATTAGAAATTAAAAATTAGCGCTCGTCCCCACCTGGTACTACAGGACAGAAGACAGAGAACCCGGCTCACCTTCTGCACTCTGCGACAAGGCGGGTCACCAGTCACCTCAGAAGAGGAGGGGATGTGAGCCGATGAGGATGGCTGACTCGGCAGCTGGTAATAAGCTCAGAAAAGCAACAGAATGCTTTTGGTGGCACATGAAGGGGTAGGCAGACCATTAAAAAGTATGTGTTATCACATCTAGAACTTCGTAAGTTATATATTCACCGGAATGAATATGCCGGCAAAACGTATAGCAATATGTAGAATTGTCAATTTTGATTTCTGCTTGAAGTTATGAGCAAAGGACGTGTACCCTGTTAAATCACAGGAAACCAATATAAAACATATACTCACTACCGATGCCGGTCTGTTAAAAACTGAGCTATGGGAAGGCGTGGACTCATTAAGGGGGCACCTGGTCCGTGGACCCGGACGAACACTGCTGCCGGGTTGGGTGTAAACTGCGGGGGTGTATTTGGAGCAGGAGAGGAGGACACCAAACCCAACTAAACGGAGCACACATAGGTGGGGTCACGAGTGGGGCCCTAGGTGGTGTGTGCGTAGCTCGTGTGGTCTGAGGGAGCGGATGGGACACCAGTACCGTACTTGGGGTGTGTGCGAGCTCAGTATGTCACTGGAGGAAGTGGCGTGAACCCAGCACACCAGACCGATATCATTAGCATCAAACTCTTAGTGGGGAGATGGGGGTGCGAGGGGAGTGAGAGCTGTGGAACCGGGCCGAGTGGGGCTACTGGAAGCGGGGTAAAGATGGTGTGTGAGGTGGCCGGGCCAATCACAGCTAAAAAATGACAGAGGTCACAGGACGCTTGATAAACAAGGAAGCAGTGGGGAGGGCAGGGGTGAGTCCGGGACTGCGTTTGGTGGCCAGAATGCTCGCGCATGTTAATGGGCGATATTTTAAATTAAAAACAATTACGCTGTGTATGCTAGGATACTGAAGTTAGGCTGTGCTGCTTCCGGAATGTACGTAAGTTACGTATGGCATGAAGAGCCAATAATGAGGCTGATAACAAAATAAATGCACAAGTTAATGAAACGCAAGCCACAAGAAAGTAACAAGCAATGGGTGGAGTTTCAACACTTGTATGGATTACCAGATGTCTCGGAGAGACAGCGCATGCACGCTGCCTAGCCGAGACCTAAAAAGACTGTGTTCAACTGTGTCCTGTGTGTCTGAAGCAGCCAAATGGGATGCAGAGTCATGAACATTTTAAAGGGGACTTTTTTGTGAGCAGAGCAGTCGTGAGTTATACAACCTCACAGAAGTGGGTGCCATATTGGGGGAAAAAAGTATTTCCTGATTAGTCCAACTCACGTTACGAGATGATTATGGCTTGGTATCACAGTTCAAACAAGAAAAAAAATATATATTTTCGGTTTCAGTGAAAACATGTTTTCCAAATCAGTACTTTATTGAAAAATCGAAGTTACTTGATTCATTTTCATTCCATCTACCATAATCCACATAAAACAAAGGTATTAAGGTATGAGAAGCATTTGCATAAAAAAAACACTATTGCTTAATATTTTAAGATTATTACTAGCCCAGCAATGTGAGACGAGTCCTTTTATATTTCTATACTCATGGCCTCTAGGTCTGATGGAGGACAATCCTTTCATTGATGGCACTTCATCCTCGTTGATGACTAAATATAACGGGAAGCAGCATAAACGTGCTCATTGTGCAAATACAACAAAATATTGTCTTTGACTTACAATACAAGTGAATGTTAGCTTCTCAAACATTACGTCTTAACTATTTAGAGCGTTGCGTAACATGTAATTAAAAAGGAAATTGTAGACAGTTTTCATGTTACAAACACATAAAATGCGCAGCTGGGAACCCCGCCCTAAAAGTGGGGAGCTGCAGCCATCACAGAAGACACTGGAAATGAGCTGCAATGGACGGGAGGTGGTGTAAGGGGTCGGGGGGACGGCTCAGGGAGATTAAGTGGACTGGCAGAAGCGTGGTGGGCCGTATGTACACTTACCGAAGACACGTGCAGCTGCAAGCAGCGCCGTGCACCGAAGAATTAAATAAATATTGCGCTGAAATTTGGCTAAATAGACATTGTTGTCCTCAGACTTCCAAAATAGTGTTTTCTGAATAAAAATTCTTCTTTTCGAAGTGTGGATTTTAAACTGAGAACGAGATTTTGTGTTCTAATGTAGCGCTTGAAACTGCAGATGTCACTTCATAGCACTGTCAATTGTAATTGGTAATGATTTCTCAGTTTGATGGGACGTTTGTTATCGATCTAATAAAGCGTGAACGGCTGAGCAGACCTTGCCAGTGTTTGCCCCTTTGGCCTCCAGGGTGCGCATTTTCAACTTCATTATATAAGTTAAGAGATACCCACCCCCACTTCACTGGCCTTCGTTCACCACACACCCGCTATCCTAGTCCTAGCTCAAAATTTCAATGCGAGAAATCTGAACCTCTTTCCCATTCTTTCATGCCAACTGAGAGTAAAATAATTTGTTTGTTTTTTTTACTCTGTGGTAAGTAACTTGCAATAAATACCAATGACATCAATCTTGGTCTGGAGGGAGCATCTTTTCTAGCGTGAGAGGAAATTTAGTCTCTATTGTGGGGAATGAGATTTTGATATCAATTTATGATAAATTTAATAAAGAATCCCATTCATCTGTTTTGGACCGCTCGTATCTGTCATTGAGGAAAGGACCACCCCCGCATTGGTTAGATAAACCCCATTAACTGACGCCACTCTGAAGAACCACTTACAACTGATAAAGTTTTAAGAGTTTTATATAAAGTTATTTTGAATGCGTTACAATCCACTCAGGATAAAATCTCAAAGAATACAAAATATAAAATCGGTTACAATAACAGTTGCTTAAGCTTCGATGTGAAGTGGTTCCTTCTGCGTCATCTGCAGTAAGATAAAAATCATCAAGTTAATCTGTCCCTACTCTATGCTATGTGACAATCCTACTTCGCAAGTTCTTCCCTAAAAAGGTGTCAGCAGTTTGACTTCCAAAGAAGTTCAAACTCTCTTTAGCCTCTAAAGGAAATCTTAAGTTTCAGAAGCAGTACCCTATCTGCCTACCCATCCGCTCTCTAAGGGTCCTCGGCCTACTGCTCCCTTGTGCTCTGATGTCTCAGCACATCTGCTCAAGGCATCTACCTTCGCCCTTGCTCTGAGCAATTCGTCTCGCTGTTCCTAATCTCCCAATTGCTCATTGCTAATGGTTCTGCTCTCGCTCCCTCCTCCCCGGGGTGCTGTCCCTAAAATACACAATCACAGTGTGGGTGGAACGCCCCTTGACGCCCACCATGGACTTTCCCCGATGATGTCAACTTCCTGCTTCTTCCATTGGTCCACTCCTTGCGTCGTTCGTTAAGTTGACCTTTTTCTTAGATGTCATCTTCATCATCTCATCGTCGACTTTTATTGATTCTTTCAGATCGAGTATCATATGAATTTAGACAAGGCTTTAACTCTATGTCTCTTAGCTTGACCCTGCTAGGTCCTGTGAATGGTCTTGTCAAAACATAGTCCACATTCAAAGTGTCTCTCCTCACGTTCAAGCAATAAACTCCGTCCGGCATTGTCACCTTAAATCTAACAAGTGCTAGACTTCTCGGCTCTCACGTCCACATCAAGCTATTTACGACTTTTACAAGTCCTCTAAATTACATACATTTGACTATGCTCCTGCGAACTCTTGACCAGTTAGGTTACAAACACAAATGACCTAAACTCTTCCAACATTCCTAAAGAAACCCTCCACACAGTACAACCTTTGGCATACATTTATATATCCGTATTTTTAGCAAAAGCCTTGGTTATACTTAAATACATTCTACATCAAATATAAGTAATACATAGAATACGACTGCATAGAATATAACTTATGCATTTTCCTTGGTTACATCTTTATGTGAGTTCTCTTATACATTTATCCACGTTTCTCCGTTTAAAGTTACACATGTTTAAAGTTACACACGTACACGAATTCTACTGTGCACGTTCGATATTTCCTAAGCATTTCTACATTACCCATCATGTATACGGGCCTTCTAAATCTAATGCATTTTAACATGTAAATACATTTACATTTCCTATACCATGTTATCACATTCGTTGGCTTTTATGCTATAATCGCCAACTTAACATTACAATGTGCGTCATTCCTACGTTTATGACATATACGTTTAGATATGGCTATGATATACTTTGCATTCAAATTGCGCTCTCTCAGTTCCCCCCTTTGATGACTTTTAGGAGTCATCACTAAAAGCAATTTGAATACATCTCTTATACCGAACTAGTTACATCAGTTCCTCTTTTTATCGATTCAAGTGTTCTCAGACTTTTATACTGTTGATCTTGTAGAACAGCTAGTCTCCTTTCTTGGTCTCTCATCGATCTTTGTAACTGGTTCGACCTATACAATTTTACTAATCCTAATAATGTAATTATACAAATTAATACTATTATTACAGGCTTCAAAATATACCAAACTATTCCTTTGCCTAGATTAGCAAACCAACTTCCAACTTTTCCCACTCCATTTCCTACTTTTTCCCAAACATTTACTCTTGATAAATCTTCAATTTCTTGATGAATCTGTGTAATGTTCCGTATGACTTTCTCAAGTGGTTTTGAATTATCAGGAATATATGTACAACATTCCTGAACCTTCAAAGCTTTACAAACTCCGCCTTCCTTTGCTAATATCACATCTAAAGCAAGCCTGTTCTGTAAAACCATCGCTCTAATCGACTGCATCTCACCCTCTACTAACATTAATGATCTTGCAGTACTGGCAGACAATCTATCCACGACTGTTGCTAACCTTCTAATCTTAACATCGTGAAGAATCAAACCTAACAATGGAAACATCGCTCCAAATACATCTCCTACTACTTCTGCATCTCCTACATCCCTTTTCGTTCTCCTCGAAGTCTTTCCTTCTATGATCGCTAAATCCTTTGCATGATATATTTTGGGGAAGACAATTGCCAAGTAACACGAACCATACCAATTGTCAGGAAGTTTTACATAGGCATTTCTCCCACAAACAAAATACACATTCGGAATAGCTTGCATCCCTTTCATAAAAAGGGATGCAAGCTATTCTAAAGCTTGCATCCTAAAAGTAGCGAAAACTTTTCTAAAAGAGTGCTCGCAACTAACTTCACCTACAAATTCACTCTCATAATACGTTTTGCTTCGAGCTAAACATAACTTTCCTTTCTGCGTTCTATCCAATGCTATTGGACCATTGCTACCTTTCTTTTTATGTGCCTTCTCTTCTTCCGTCCAATCTGTTTTCCATTGTCCTGACATTTTTAGAATCTTCTGCCGTCTGCATCGATCATCTACTTGTGCTATAAACCTTTTCTCTACCTCTGATACCTTGTAAGTCAGATTATTTCTACGTGCATATGATGTATCTAATGTATCCCAAGGAAGAAAGAATTTAGCCAGTCTATCTTCCTTTTTGTAGTAGTCCCACTTATTCATTTGCTTATAATTCGGAACTTCGGGCAGTACCGAATCATAATTTGAAAAGTAGTACTCAAATCCTTCTCTACCATAAAATATACTAAGCAGTAAACTACATGTTATCCCATAAGTCAATGGGAGATGGTGATATCGAATGCCTTCGTCTACAGAAGCCGGCAATTGCATACAAACGTAGCAATCTTTGGCCTCCATGGCATCGATATATTCGTACAATAATTTAGCATATGCATTTGACCTAAAGTTTCCCTGTGACTCGTCTATGTGTAATCTACGAGCTTCATCTGTAAGTAAAGCCTTTTCACGTATAACATTGCTCTCCTCCTTCTTTCCCACAAGAGCAGGTTTCAAAGTCGTTACAATTTTTACATTTGCTATTCTCTTATCATTCTCATGCCCTGCCATGTAAGATATCGTTACTACTATGATTATGAGAGATATCACTATTGCTATAAGTGTACCTACTATACATCTAGCTTTTCTGTTTGGGTTGCCGTTCTCCATGTTATCAAAACAGCGTACCTCGTTCTCTAGCGAAAATTCTCTTTCCAGTCTTTGGTTACTTGTGTGCTTTCACAGTCTTTAAAGTGCTTTTTTTGTCAACAGGTATCTTTTTCACCACAATGTCTTTTTCTCTTCTTGGCAGCAGACAATCCTAGCCCTTCTCCGTCCTCTAAATGTAATCCCTAATTTTATTCTTCTTTCCACTCGGCGCTAGGTTATCTTCTCCTTTATAACATACGTACAAAGTCTTTTATGCATCAACAATTATTTTTGGACCTGCAGCTTTCACAACAATTATTAACAGTTCAAAGCGAATAACTTTTTCTTCTTCCTCTGACATTTGCTGACCAACTGTTGGAAATTGTAATCTTTTTAGCACTAAATCTTGGATTTTACTCAGACGTGGGGGTATAGGAAGTGTGAAAGTCAGTAACCCCTCAGTCTCGAGTCCAGGCGCCAACATCCATATCTCCACTGCCACAAATGGATCGAGATCGATTACTTTCACGCTCTTCACTCTCCCAGATTTCTGTCCCCAATACATCTGCTAGATGAGTCCACTCTGGGGTGGCGTACCTTCTGCAGGGCACACGTACCCTTCTCGATCTTCGTGGACTCTCAGTTCCTGAATCTGTCGTCTCTTCCTCCTGATCCGATTCTTCAGCGATCGGGGCAAGAGTTCTTTCTTTTTTCCTTTCCGAACTTGGCCTTTTCCTTCTCTCCGGCCAACTGGCTTCGTTGCTTTCCGTCTTTCCGCTCCTTGTTCCAGGACCCGTCTCTTGGTCACTCTCAGTTTGCTCGATATCTGTGTCGGACTCCCAATTACTTCCTTCTCCTGAGGCGACTTCGGTCCCACTAGTGTCCTGACCTTCGTCGTCCTGTTCCAACACAGTTTCAGTTTCTTCGATCACCTCCACAGCTTGGCTTTCCCCCTCTATGGCTTCTCCGCTTCCCGCCGGATTCTCATCCGAGAGAGGAGCTGTTTCTTCTGGAGGTGTTGGCACTCTTCGGGTGTGTGAGGCATGTATCCAGTTTGGCAGACCTCCACACTTCACTGCGGTATTCGTTACAAGTATGACTTGAAACGGTCCTCGCCAACGCACGTCTAAGCAGTTCTTCCTGACATGCTTCTTCACCAGGACCCAGTCTCCTGGACTCAGGTCATGGCACAAGTCTTGTACTGATGGAACCTCTGCAGCCTGGACCTGGAGGGACACAGAATTAACGGCATCAGATAGTCCCTTGCAGTAGTCCAAGATCAAATCGTCTGTGATGTTCACTAGCGCTGCAGTCGGAACCGATGGCAATCTCATAGCTCTCCCCATTAGCACTTCATGTGGAGAGAGGCCTGTTCTTCTATCAGGTGTGCTACGTATGCTCATAAGAACTACTGGAAGTGCGTCTGGCCAACTCAGGGATGTCGATGAACAAACTTTAGCCAGTCTGGACTTGATAGTACTGTTAATTTGCTCTACGATCCCTGAAGCTTCTGGTCGATAGCTGCAGTGTAACTTCTGATCGATATTCAAAGCTGAACACAGCATCTTCACCACTTCGCTATTGAAATGAGTTCCTCTGTCCGATTCCAAAGAGGATGGCACCCCAAACCTCGGTATCAACTCTCTAAGTAACAATTTTGCTACTGTAAGTGTATCGCACCTACGTGTAGGGTAAGCCTCAACCCATCTAGAAAATATACAGACAATCACTAACACGTATCTGAGTCTGTTGCATGGAGGCATTTCTATGAAGTCAATCTGCATCCTATTGAAAGGCCCCCCAGACCTTCCTATGTGACTCAAGGTAACTGGTGTTCTCTTTCCCACATTTAGTTGCTGACAGATCGTACATCGCTGACACACTGCTTCTGCCGCTACTCTGAACTTAGGATTGAACCACGTTTGTCTGAATACTCTCACCATAGCATCTCTCCCTATGTGTGCTGATCCATGCAATTTCCTTGCCATTGGACTAACAAGCTCATTTGGTAATACTGCCCTTCCGTCGGCAGAAACCCAGAAATTCATCTCACTTTTTTCACACCCTGCTGTTTCCCAGCTCTTTTTCTCATCATTTGGTGCATTTTCCTGTACAGCTCTCAATTCATCCCACGTATCCACCGTGTCTAACCACATGGTCAATTCAGTTCTTTCCTGGACTCCCCCCACTTTAGCATCAGTGTGAGAATATCCCTGCTCTGCGCAGTAACGCGCTACTTCATCTGCATATTTGTTTCCCAATGATACAAAGTCCATATTTTTTGTATGTGCTACACATTTGACCACAGCTATGGCCATAGGTTTTTGCAAAGCCTCTAACAGTAGTTTCACGAATTCTCCATTCCTAATAGGAGAACCCGAGGAGGTCATGTAACCTCTTTGAGACCATAACTGCCCGTAATCATGAACTACGCCGAAACCATACTGGCTATCGGTGTATATAGTGACTCGAAGTCTATCGCCTGCTAAGCAAGCACGAGTCAAAGCCACAATTTCAGCTACCTGTGCGGAGTGTACTCCTTCCAGGCAAGCGGCTTCTATAACTCTGCTAATCGTGCATACTGCATAAGCTGCTCTCAGCTGACCGACATCGTTTCTTACGCATGAACCATCAACGAAGAAAATTTCGTCTGGGTCTGTCAATGGCTCATCTACGATATCAGGTCTCGGTTTGGTACATAGTTCAGTCACATCAAGGCAGTCATGTTCTGTACAATTTTCGTCGTCCACTTCATTCGGAAGTGGCATCAAGGTTGCAGGATTCAAGACAGAGCATCTCTTTAGGGTCACATTCTCGGCAGCCAGTATGACCTGCTCGTAGCGTGTGAGCCTGCTATTCGTCAGATGCTGAGTCTTAGTCCTGGTCATTAACAGTTCTACAGAATGTGGTACATACACTTCTAACTGATGACCCATAACTACGCTTTCAGATCGTTCAATGCTGACACCCGTTGCAGCTACGGATTTGAGACATCCGGGCAACGCTGCGGCTACTGGATCTAATGTAGCCGAAAAGTACGCCACTGGCCTGCGCGCATCTCCATGGACCTGTGCTAATACCGCTAAAGCGCATCCCTCTCTCTCGCAGCAGTAAAGCAAAAAAGGTTTAGTGTAATCTGGCATTCCTAAAGCCGGGGCACGACATAAGTCCTCCCTCAGCTGCAAGAACGCCATCAAACAATCTTTGTCCCATGGTACCGGATCACTTACTCCCTTGTGCGTCAGTTGTAATAACGGTTTTGCCTTCAGTGAGAAGTTGGCTATCCACTGTCGACAGTAACCGACCATGCCTAGAAACATCCTGACTTCTCTTTGTGTCGTAGGCGCATTCATTTTCATAATCGCCTCTATTCTGTCCGGAGACACCTTCCGCTTTCCCTTTTCAATCCTGTGGCCCAAGTATTGCACCTCAGTCTTACAATATTGCAATTTACTTGGAGACACCTTGTGTCCGTTCTCGGCCAAGTGATTTAACAAGGTGATGGTGTCTTCTCTGCAAGCTTCCTCAGTTTCTGACGCAACGAGGAGGTCGTCTATGTACTGGACCAGAACTGACTTCTTGGGCAGTACTAGACTCTCAAGATTTCGTTTCAATAACTGGTTAAAGATCGACGGGCTTTCTGTGTACCCCTGAGGGATACGACACCATGTTAAAACGCGATCTTCCAGCTTGAAAGCGAAAAGATACTGACTCTCTTCGTCTAACGGTATCGAAAAGAAAGCCTGGCACAAATCTATCACGGTAAACCATTCAGCTTGGAACGGTATCTGAAACAATATGACTGATGGATTCGGTACCACTGGACAACATGAGACAACAATGTTATTAATCTTTCGAAGATCCTGCACTATTCTGTATTTTCCACTAGGTTTCTGCAAACCCATGATCGGGGAGTTACATGGACTACCCACGATCTCCTTCAGTATTCCCTGCTTAATCATGGATTCGATCACAGGTTTTATTCCTGCAATCGTCTCTGGCGTTAGCTTATACTGTGGTGTTCTTGGATACTCAGCATGGGGTCTTACCAAGATTTTTACTGGTTCTACTCCTTTGATCAATCCTATTTCTTCCCCAGTAAAATCCCATACCTCAGCTGAGACTTTCTCTCTCAAGTCTTGTGGAAGCTCCTCCACTGTTAAGGTAGGATAAAGTTCCACACACTCCTTTGAGTTTACAACTTTAAAATCAGCGTCCTCATCATTGGTCTGCACTTCTACTCCCTCAGGTGTGCAATGTATCGTGCAATTCAGTTTGCACAGCAAATCTCTCCCTAATAAGCACACAGGACTAGAATCGCAGATCACGAACTGATGTTCGTCACTGTAATTCCCTATTCTTACTGACACTGGTTTGGTCAAGGGATTTGTCATCCTTTTGTTCGCAACTCCTACCACCTGAACCGTTTCTCCTGATATTGGCAGACCCGGGACTGCCACAGATCTTAACGTGGATCGAGTGGCCCCTGTATCCACCAAAAAGGTCGTAGGACATCCCGCTATTTCCGCCTCTACGTATGGTCCTCTCTGATCTACTTCCAAAGCGGCTCCTAGAGTACAGTCTTCCTCCCTATTCGCCCGCTGCCCTGTAAGAGGATCAACGTAGTAGCATTCCTCTCCTCCTACAAACAATGGCATCTGTCTGTAGGTTTTCCCTCCGTTTGAGATGCGAGGTGGTTGAGGAAACGGGGCTCGAGGAGTCTGAGTCCCCCCTTTGACAAACTTGCCCTTCGGGACTGTGGCTCCCTTAACCACGTTGTTCTGAACCTCTTCCTCCTCCTGCTCTAATTCCCCTGACTCAACATTGTAAGGACACTCGCGTCGCCAGTGTCCCACCTCATTACACTGATGGCATCTCGTCGTCTTTTTCAGTGTCGCGATATCCATTCTCGGTCTCGGTCTGTCTTCCTCGTCTCTGCTCTGATTATTCTGTTTCTTTGCCTGTGTTCCTGTTCCCTGCTGCCGCGGTTTATCCTTTCCAGCAGCTTGCATTTGCACTAGCATTAACTTTTCTTTAAGCTTCTTTGCCTTAGAGTCTATCTCGTCACTACAGTACCTTGCATACCTCAGAATTTCATCCAAAGGCTTGTTCTGCCAACAGATCAGATGCTGCTGGATCATTAGACATATTTCTGGTCTTAATCCGAGGACAAACTTCGAAACAAACTGTCCTATGTCCTTGGGATCCATCACATCTAACCCGCTGTATTGCTTGAACGCTTTCAGTAATCTCTCATAGAACTCATGAACTGTCTCTTTCGGCTCCTGAGTAGTTCGATCTATCTTTACCCAGTCTATGTCTTGCACCGGCACTTTCTCTTTTAGCCATGTTATTACTCTCTCGTACTTTTCCATGACTCTGACTGATGGACCATTCGTCCGAATATTTCTCGGTGGCTCGCAAGTAGGCCATTCAACACTAAGCTTGCACGCCGTCCACAAATCTCCGGGTACTACGATATCGAACAGTGTGTTCAAATCGATCCACAGTGCCTTCGAGATCTTCACGAATCTTTCTACTTGCTTATACCACTCGACGGTATTATCCCTAAGCTTTGGGAAGGAATTGGTGAATGCCGCCAAATCCCCCCTACTCCAGGGCACATGAACGTAGCTTCCATTCGCGATTTCTCGTAAAGGGAAGGCTTCCATTCGCATCAAGCCTGCGTCCTGGGACTCCTCAAGCACACTCCGTCTGACAGAGCCCTTTCTGGACCATCTTTCCTCCCATCTATCTAGATCTCTCCATATTCTGATACTTACGATCAATTCCCTTATGTGTACTTTCAGCGCGATCGTTCTGCGATCATCCAAATCCTGATCCGTGCAAGTTAGCCTATGGTTACTCTGTAAAGCCTTAGTTCGTGACAGGTCTACCATGTACCTGTTTGCTAAATTAGATAAGTTCTCATGAGCTGACCTCGCCCTCCGAGTAATATCTTTGGATAGAAACAGTATCTCATCTGGTGTATACGAGGCTAATCTCTCTAATGGCACTGTACCATCAATCAATTCATCCAGATCTGCCTTCAAACTCATCACGTCAAGCCGTTTTGCTTTTATTTCAGCTTTCAGCATTTCAGTTCTATGTTCTTCTCTCATATCCCTCTCACCTCCACTATGCGCCCTACGCCTGAGCACAGGTGAGTTATGAGGAGTCTTCCTTCCATCTCTTCGTTCCCACCCTTCTAGATCCCAAGCCTTTCCATCTCCACGTGGGGTATGGTGGAATAAGGCTCCGTCCCCCAACCCTACGTTCCGATTTTTAGGCTCGGTTTCTCCAGATGTGAGATAGGATCCACCGTTCTGCTCTAACCCATTATAACTTGCTTGTTGTCTGGTGTCGCTTAATAAAATGAAAGGCCCTCGCCGGTCTTCCGTGTTCCCGTGATCTCTTTCGTGATCACCGGATGCATGGCGAGACGTTTCGCGACTCCCTAGGTTCTCATGACTCCTTCCACTATCACCGGATGCATGTCGAGACGCTTCGCGACTCTCCATGTTTCCGTGACTCCAATGTCTCACATTCTCACCTGGGGCATGGTGCGTGCACCTAAAGGTATTCTGGTACTCCTGTGTCCTACGTTCCCCTTCACTGAAGGTGACGCGAGGCACTTCGCCACACCCTGCACTTCTGTCTTCGCACATCAGCCTATTGCTGTTATCAGCAGGATAAGTATCTCTTCTGCTCTCTTGGCTTCCTCTCTCCCACTCGGGGCTGCTTTCGCCAGCTCCACAATGAGAGAGAATCCTGTTATCCTGCTCTCTCCACTCGGATCCCGTTTCTAAACTTCTATTCCGAGCTTCTTCGGCAGCGTCCCATTCTCTCAGGTATTCCCTTAATTCCTTATGGGTTTTCGGTTTAGGACCCCTCAAATCCAATGGTCCTCTTCGATCTCCCTGTTCTACCCTGGGACCCGTTGCAGAATCTAATGGGGTACTCCGACTTATTGGTGCTCGTATTTGCCTGTGGGGATTCATTGTGGCATTCCTATTCTCCACTTCTGCTCTTTCATTGTCCCATCGTGCCTGTTCCTCCTGCTGGACCCCTTCCGGGTTGTAGATTGACACAATAGGGCCTATGGTGACCGGAACCTGCAAGGCGTCTGGCATTTGGTACGCCCTAGCACATTGCGTCTCTGGCACCTTCTGGACCACAAATCTTCCCACTACTCTCTGTTCAGGACTAGTTTGGGGTATCTCCTCAGCCTTAGTAGCGTCCCACTCGGTTACTGGGATCGACTTATATTCCCCCCACCTAGCTCCGTCCGTTTGCGGTAATATGGGACTCGCAAGTTCACCGCTGTATGGAGGTGGTCTATCTGTTAACAACCTTTCTATTAGATCCTCCTCCTGCTCGCTTTCCTCATCTTCTTGTTCTAGAGGTTTCCTTTCTCCCGTAGCCTCTATCATGGTGAACAGTTTGTCCGCTTCTATCTTCTGCACCCTCCATTTCTTAGCTTCCTCGTCCCATTTAGCATCCTGCACTGCCTTTACCGATCTTCTCACTCTTTCTTGGCGCCTCTTTACGCCCCTTTCGTGTGCTGTTCTAAACCACACACCAAGAGCTTCAAATTGTGTTGGCCTCGGTAGAGGTCTCATTGAAAGCATCGTCGCCTTCAGTTGGTTCAACACTTCTAGTTTAAACGTTCCGAATCTCGGAAACGCCAGTTCTTTATGCCCTTCAGTTAGCCTGTGCCACTCGGAAATCCATAATATCGAGTGTAAGCCTACATTTACTGCCATATGATATGCTGGTGTGCCTTCTGGTGGAGCTTCTTCTCCGGCATATAAATTTCTCCTTTTCTTTTTAAAGATTTTTCCTAAACCCTTAAAACACTTCATTTTGATCACGTATGATATTTCTTACTTATTTGCGTCTTGATAACAACCACCAATCCCTGTACGACTCTCGCTAATCAGCCTATCCCAGCACGGTTCTACACCAACCGACCAATCTCAGCGCGGCTCTACGCTGACGTCACTTGTCTCTTCTTCAGCAGCTTCCCTCGTTTCTCAACTCGTTTCACGATCTCACATGCGTTTACATTCATACATTGAAAAATGACTACTTCCGTCCAAGCGATCACTTTTCTCTGACTGTACGGCCACAGTCTAACTGTAATTTCTACCTCAACTGGCACAGCATCTTTCCTCTTACGGTCGGACACTTGCCTCAACTGATAGGTTACTTACACACAGTAAATGTACGACCAGCGTCCGCTACTCATTCACTCACACATACGCTCCCCCTATCATCGGTCTGTCTGGAAATCAATGGTACCTCATGACCCCCTTTCAATGGTAGACAAATTACTCTGGGTGTTCGATACACCTGAACCACTTAAGTCCTCTGGACATAAGATTTCATCCGGTTGCGCGCGCTCACAACCTTCCCCCAATCACACTACAGGCATTCAACTCCGCTTGACATTACAACACAGGAACAACATAAAACACCGCAATCTTACAACGCATGACCCTTATACTCACTCTCGACCGACTCTGCTGCTTTTCTCTCGTCGCACCGTCAGCACCGTCTCCGGCTGCAATTCTTCTTCTGGTCGACGATGACTAGGGACCTTGGGGTAAACTAACCTGGCCTAGGTCGTCTTCCTCAAGAAGATAACCATCATTTCTCTGCTACCAACTGTGGGGAATGAGATTTTGATATCAATTTATGATTATGATAAATTTAATAAAGAATCCCATTCATCTGTTTTGGACCGCTCGTATCTGTCATTGAGGAAAGGACCACCCCCGCATTGGTTAGATAAACCCCATTAACTGACGCCACTCTGAAGAACCACTTACAACTGATAAAGTTTTAAGAGTTTTATATAAAGTTATTTTGAATGCGTTACAATCCACTCAGGATAAAATCTCAAAGAATACAAAATATAAAATCGGTTACAATAACAGTTGCTTAAGCTTCGATGTGAAGTGGTTCCTTCTGCGTCATCTGCAGTAAGATAAAAATCATCAAGTTAATCTGTCCCTACTCTATGCTATGTGACAATCCTACTTCGCAAGTTCTTCCCTAAAAAGGTGTCAGCAGTTTGACTTCCAAAGAAGTTCAAACTCTCTTTAGCCTCTAAAGGAAATCTTAAGTTTCAGAAGCAGTACCCTATCTGCCTACCCATCCGCTCACTAAGGGTCCTCGGCCTACTGCTCCCTTGTGCTCTGATGTCTCAGCACATCTGCTCAAGGCATCTACCTTCGCCCTTGCTCTGAGCAATTCGTCTCGCTGTTCCTAATCTCCCAATTGCTCATTGCTAATGGTTCTGCTCTCGCTCCCTCCTCCCCGGGGTGCTGTCCCTAAAATACACAATCACAGTGTGGGTGGAACGCCCCTTGACGCCCACCACGGACTTTCCCCGATGATGTCAACTTCCTGCTTCTTCCATTGGTCCACTCCTTGCGTCGTTCGTTAAGTTGACCTTTTTCTTAGATGTCATCTTCATCATCTCATCGTCGACTTTTATTGATTCTTTCAGATCGAGTATCATATGAATTTAGACAAGGCTTTAACTCTATGTCTCTTAGCTTGACCCTGCTAGGTCCTGTGAATGGTCTTGTCAAAACATAGTCCACATTCAAAGTGTCTCTCCTCACGTTCAAGCAATAAACTCCGTCCGGCATTGTCGCCTTAAATCTAACAAGTGCTAGACTTCTCGGCTCTCACGTCCACATCAAGCTATTTACGACTTTTACAAGTCCTCTAAATTACATACATTTGACTATGCTCCTGCGAACTCTTGACCAGTTAGGTTACAAACACAAATGACCTAAACTCTTCCAACATTCCTACAGAAACCCTCTACACAGTACAACCTTTGGCATACATTTATATATCCGTATTTTTAGCAAAAGCCTTGGTTATACTTAAATACATTCTACATCAAATATAAGTAATACATAGAATACGACTGCATAGAATATAACTTATGCATTTTCCTTGGTTACATCTTTATGTGAGTTCTCTTATACATTTATCCACGTTTCTCCGTTTAAAGTTACACATGTTTAAAGTTACACACGTACACGAATTCTACTGTGCACGTTCGATATTTCCTAAGCATTTCTACATTACCCATCATGTATACGGGCCTTCTAAATCTAATGCATTTTAACATGTAAATACATTTACATTTCCTATACCATGTTATCACATTCGTTGGCTTTTATGCTATAATCGCCAACTTAACATTACAATGTGCGTCATTCCTACGTTTATGACATATACGTTTAGATATGGCTATGATATACTTTGCATTCAAATTGCGCTCTCTCACTATAATATATCAGTCTGGGCTTCTCTTCTGCAGAGGCTGTCAGCAGTGCAGAATTTATACGCTGTGGCGTATTGATACGTGTTGCTGCCTACCCGGGAACGACTTCACATCACTAATCTCATTTCATTTTTGACCCTAGTTTACCGAGTCCTACTGACCAGCAAAGAAAATAGGCTTCTCAGTCCACCCCACAGTACCTCAACTCGGGTCCGGAAGCGAGGATGCAAAGCACATCAGCTGCCTGGCTCCCGTTAGAGGAGAACGCCTCTGATTTAAAATGGTGGCTCCTACTTAACACGAACAACAGGCATAACAAGCATTGGCAATGCAATAGGTCTCGCATTTACGCAAGACCTATTGCATTCCAAACAGGAATGCATTTGGGCGACAAGGCATGGAAGAGGGTTAAGGCTTCAGACTGTGGGGTGGGCAGGAGGGGTGGGTGGTGACACGGGAAGAAAGTAGTTTGCAGTAAAGAGACCAGTAGCCGTGGAAGGACACAAATGACGATAAGGCTGTCTTAAGGAGGAGCTAACAAGCCTACAACCAATCAGAAAGCAGCATTTACAACACAAGCCAATCAAAAAGATGGGCGGAGAGTGTGCAGAGCTTCCACAAAGCATCCACGCTGTAGTCTATACTGCATGCCTGTAAAGCGTGCAGCACATGTACTGCAACGCTAGGTCGAGACCTAGAAAAGACCAATTCATATGGTGAAATATGTAAAGTTTAAAATGGGTATCAAGGAAACCTATGTATTTCTAAAATAAACACCAGATATGGAGTTTAGTGGTTGTTTGTACATCTCTTAATTTGTGGCTCTCGGTACTAGCATATGACTTACAGGGTATTTTTCTAAATGTCTTCTTTCTAACACGCAATCTTACATTTTGAAGGCACAAATGAAGCAAAATCCAATTGGTAATAACAAATGTTCTACTTTTATATTCTCCCACATGTGTGCCTATGAAAATGGTACCTGACTTGTGTGGGTAGGCCTAGAGCCCGCAACAGGAATCGGGCCCAAAAAAATCATAGATGCATCACATATTTCCACTCAATGCTGAGACTTTTTTGAAAAGCGTGTAGCTGCGGATTTGGTGCCCTAGCTCTGTCGGCACTTAGGGAAACCTAGCAAACATGCACATTTTTGAAACAGAGACACCTGGGGAATTCAGGGGTGGGTGACTTGCATGGCTCTCACTAGGTTTTTTCCCCAGTATACCTTGCAAACCTCAAAATTTGACAAAAACCAAAACAAATTTCCCTCACATTTTTGTGATTGAAAGTTCTGGAATATGCAGAGGGCCACAAACATCCTTCTACCCAACCTTCCCACAAGTCTCCATATAAACATAGTACCTCAATTGTGTGTGTAGACCTAGTGCCCACAGCAGGAAACTGCCCAAAACGCAACATGGATACATCACATTTTCCAACTCAAAACTGACCTTTTCTTTTGCAAATTTGGTAGCTGTGGATTTTGGGCCCTACGTCAGTCGACACCTGGAGAAACCTAGCAAACTTTCAAATGCTGGAAAACTAGACACCTGGGGGAATCCAGGGTGGGGTGACTTTGTGGCTCTCACTATGAAATTTTACCCGGAAGTCCATGCAAACGTCAAACTTTGACTTAAAATACAAATTTTCCCTTCATTTCTGTGGTGGAAAGTTCTGGAATTTGTGGGAAGCCAACAATTTCCTTCCACCCAGTATTCCCATAACTCATGTTAAAATTGATGCCTCACTTGTGTGGGTAGGCCAAGTGGCTGACACAGGGAAATGGCCCAAAACACAACATGGATACACCAAGTTTTTCCACTCAAAACTGACCCCTTTTTTAACAAAGTCGGTTGCTGGTGATTTTGGGCCCTAGTTCAGTTGACACCTAGGGAAACCTAGCAGACATCCACATTTTTAGAAACTACACTCATGGGGAAATTCAGGGTGGCGTGACTTGTGTGGCTCTCACTAATTTTACCCAGGAGCCCTTGCAAGTATCAACCTCTGGTAAATAAATACACATTTTCTTTACATTTCTGTGTAGGAAAGTTCTGGAATCTGTGGGGAGCCATATATTTCCACCACTCTGAGTTCCCACTTGCCTCCCAATAAGAAAGGTAACCCACTTATGTGGGTGTGCCATGAAACCACAACACAAAACGGGCATAAAGCGCTGCATTGAGAGATAAGCAATCATGGTAGTTGTGGTATTTAGGGCAGGCCTGTAGTGCAACCCATGCATACCAACAAACCCAGGACATTTCTGGACACTAGACAATCAGGGGATTCTAGGGTGGTGTGCCATGCATGGATCCCATAAGGTTGTCTTACCCACAATACCCTGTAAACCTCAAACTATGGCTGAAATCACACATTTTCCCTACATTTCTGCCATGGAAACTTTCAGAACCTGCAGGACTCCACAAAAATCCTACCACCCAGTATTCCCCTACTTGTGCAGATAAAATGCTGCACCACTTGTGTGGCTGAAACTAGTGACTGTGACAGGAACAGATAAAACCTAGCACTCGTCCCAGCCACGCAAGTGACACAGCACAAGAAGACACCCCCATCTGCCCTCCATAGGGGAATAAAGACTGTCAACTTAGTTTTGCTGGGTGGGGGCATGGCCATGCCCATAGTGGACAGACCCCACCCCTATTGTTATGTTAAAAATGGAACCTGGTGTCATAAGGAGTAACTACCTCATCCTCCCCAGGGGGTGGGGTAGAAAGACTAATCCAAAGTGGTGTGGGGGCAGCACAAGCTCCCACAAAATCCCTGCTGTCCAGTGGGTGAATTCCTGCTTATGCGTTGATCTCATATGGCGATCCCCAAGCAGGGATCACCATATGAGATCTGGGGATGGATGTCATTAGAAAGGGGAGAGTGTCCCCTTTTCAAACAAACCTCTCCCACCCCAACCAGTGACCAGAAGGCTGAGATATGCCCCTGAGCACAAATTCAGTGAAAGTAAAAGAAACCCATGGGCTCGTTTCCCTTTTGGGTTATGACGTCAGCAGCTCTCCCTGCACCCTGATCATCATTACACACAAATTAAAAGACTCAGGAAACTCTTCCCGGGAAGCCCAAACTAAAATTTAATAAAAGAATCCCTCTGCTTCTTTGTGCTAGAGAGGCCTTTATGAGCCTCCCCAGTGTCGGCCAATGGCGGAGCGATGCCCTGAGGAGGTAGTGTGGGTGTTGGCATTACCTGACACCCTTACTAAAGGGGTTAAAGAAACAAAAAAATGCCTTTCCTATGGAATTTCTGACTTAACTTTAGCTTCACAGTGGCAACCACCAGTATGATATACATATATATATATATATATATATATATATATATATATATATATATATATATATATATATATATATATATATATATATATATATACTGTAAAAAAAAAACGGATTGAAATTCATCAGTTATAGCTATCTCAAATAAGTATACATTATGCCCTAAAGTAACTATAACTCACACCCTACCCATGCATACTGTTGTCGTCAATGATGTCTTTTAAGATGTCATTAGGGATGTTATCAATGCCATTATTGAACAAGTCAAGAGTGATGTACTATGTGAGGGTACAAACAGTACATGGTGAGGGAGCAAGTTAAAGATACCTTAGGGCGCCTGTTAAAGTTACTTGGGATAACTACGTTGAATTGGGGTGGTTTTGCTGTCCATAGCTATGTGTGTCATGGGGCTGGCCGCATGGTCTGGCCTATGGCTATGCACTGCACCACCCCTATGCCCCCTCTCCCTCAGGGAGGCATGTTTATTTTATTTATGAATTTATTCATGGGTTTTATATTGCGCGAATGAGATCTTTTTGGGTGCTGGAGCACTGTGCAGGAATATCAAAAGATAGTTATGATACAAGCACCAAATAGAAATATACACAATGTTGGTCATGGAAGTAATAATTACATTGGCATAAACATGGAAAATAGCATGGGGTAAAGAGACACAAATACATAGGGCCATATCCATACTAATAGTATAAAGAGAGAGCCCAAACCTTTGAGGCGGGTAATCTCAGTAACCACAGCACCAATCACAACACCCAATACAGAGTTGGAAAGGGCAGTTGCAGCAGAAGGACATAGGCTATGCAGACGGATAAAAAAAATAGTAAAAAACTACATCATCCAGAAGGCCGAGGGCCAAAATAACATCAAACAGGAAAAGATGTAATAATGTGACTCACTATATTGAGACTGAGAGCATGGAGCAAAATTGATCGTGAACAAGGGATATGCTATCCTGAAATGCGTAGATTTGTGCCTGCCTGCTTGAGAAACTCCATGCTGTGAGGATTAAATAAAAAAGCACATAAGTGAAGACAAACGCAAGTTCGTCCCATTTTTCTCCCAGCTGGGGGAATTGGTTGTGGATTTAAATGCGGCGTGGTTCTGCCGCGGGAATTTATGAACCGGCGAGAGAGAGATGCAAATTCTGGCGAAAAGGATATATATATATATATATATATTACCTACTGGCGGTCACAGTAGGTAATATAGTTAGGGACTAGTTACCATAGGAAATTCCAAACATTCTATTGGGAATAACTTTGGCGCTAATTGAGGGATCTGCCTGTAATTTTCCTTAAATTTGCCTCGCTGCGCTCCGCTCCTTCCCTGAAAGGTTCGGGGGGATTCGTCAAGCGGGGGCCAAGAAAAAAGGGGGGTCCCAAAACGTGTTTTCCCCATGTTAATTTCCATAGGGACATTTTGACAAGGCTACAGCTCGAACGGCTGAACGAAATTACACCAGATTTGGCAAAATGGTAGGGACTGGTATGCAGCAGTGCCTTTTGTATGTTTGGTGTAAATCCCTCCAGTAGTTCTTGAGAAAATTGAATTTGAAATGTTTCAAATGGCATTTTCTATGGGACTTTTAGACACGGCTACAGCACGAACGGCTGAACGGAATTACACCAAACTTGGCAAAATGGTAGGGACAGGTATGCAGTAGTGCCTTTTCTTTATTTGGTGAAAATCCCTCCAGTAGTTGTTGAGAAAATTGAATTTGAGAAAATTATATATCTATATGTGCTCAACTTTCTATTGGGAATAACTTTGGTTCCGATTGAGGAATCTGCGTGTAATTTTCCAGAATTTTGGCCAGCTCCGCTCCGCTCCTTCCCTGAAAGTTGCGGGGGGATTCGTCAAGCGGGGGCCGAAAGGGGGGTCCCAAAACGTGTTGTCCCAATGTTAATTTCCATAGGGACCTTTAGACACGGCTACAGCCCGAACGGCTGAATGGAATTACACCAAACATGGCAAAATGGTAGGGCCTGGTATGCACATGAGCCTTTGCTATGTTTGGTGAAAATCCCTTCAGTAGTTCTTGAGAAAATGTAATTTGAAATTTTTCAAATGGCATTTTCTATGGGACCTTTAGACACGGCTGCAGCCCGAACGGCTGAACGGAATTACACCAAACTTGGCAAAATAGTGAGGTAATATGAATTTTATGGTCAATTGTGTCCCCTATCGTAGACCCCAACGGCTCCATGTATGTGCTTCTAGTACATATAAGTTCCCTCCACTTCCAGCTATGAAGACGCAAATACATTTGCGTCCAACGTTAACATGTCCTCTTTCAGATCCACCATGAATGGGTCAGATATTCAGTTCCTAAGTGTACCTTGCCAACGTCTTTACATGGTGCACTTTCACGTTGTTCTAGCTCTGGCAAGTTAGGCCCTGATTTCTGCCATCGAGCCCTTTTTGCCTCCTGTTCCTGAAAGCTGCAGTTTGCTGCTTCCTGACCCTTGACTTACTCCCTGTGCGGCGAGCGGTGCCTGGCTCGACCTGCCTTGCCTGCCAAGACTGTATTCAACCTTCAAGTTATCTGCTCCGCTCCTCGAAAATACATTCCTGTCTAGTAGTGTACGAAAACATCCCTTCCCAGCTGCAGAGCAAAGGGCCCGGCCTCACTGTCTCCATGCAAGTAATTCATAGCTTCCGTTACCATGGTAGGCCCATGGCCCCTCGCATCTCACGTAGACACGTAGTCACATATGCACGCACTAGCAGTCAGTATAGAATAGCCTCTGCCCGAGAGACATTTCCTTCTAGATAATACAGTTCCTTAAACACAAGATACCAGATATGATTTGGGATTAGGTTGTTCTGACACTCCAGACTTCTGTCTCCTCATGGAGGGCTAAATGTCAAGTCCCCTTCACCCTCCAGTTCCACGTCAATCACACGTCATGCTGCTGCGCGCGCATCTCTGCCACATGTTTCTGCTGACTCTGCAGGATTTTTCTAGGGATCCACCCACGTGTGACACCTTTATGTGACGTTTCTAAGCACACACCTTTGTGTACGCCCTCGTACACGCCTTCTGTTATGCACATATGTCCTTATCTCTTTTCTCTCAGCTGTTACGCCTTCTGAACCCATCATCACTGTAATGAATGACTATATATATGATGTACTGTTAATAAAGCATTGTAATTCCCTTCCTGAACCTTCGTGGTGATGGAATATGAATGAACCTGGTTCAAACCAATTCCTTTTAAGGAATAAAACCCCTTTTAAAAACTCAGATGCCACGGACTCTGCCTCTTCATTTTGACTGAGTTATTCTTATTGAACTTTACCGCATAAATTAAGTATAGGTAACTTAAATTTACCACATAATTGGTGCCCGAACAGGGACCCCTCCCCCACCCCACGCGCCGGCGGTGCGTTGCAGGCCTGGTCCCCTGCCACAGCGCTGACGGACAATTACGCGTACCCGCAGGATTTCCTGTGTCTCCCTCAGGCCAACGGAGGTGACTGAGGCTGCGATCGACACCCAGACGAGGCGGTGAGGAGTGCAGAGGATCCCGACCAGAGCCTAGCTGAGAGAGCAAAGTCCGAGGTATTCAGAGGCCCACCAGTTCCGAAGTTCCGAAGTACCTACGTCACGAGTCCAGTCGAGTCCAGTCCGGTCCAGTCCAGTGTCGAGTTTCTGAGGCCTTCTGTTCCGTGCTTCCCGGTGAGTACCGTTGCTGGGGACGCATCTAGACGTGCGCATTAATTTGTGCCGGTCAAGACGGGTTTGGGTACACAGACCCGGTCTGCACTGTTTAGCGGTGTATCTGTACTGTTTAGCAGTATATCGAGTATGCAGGTAGCTAGTTTTATTCTAGTTATTATTGTTCGTTTTCAAAATGTTTAGATGTGTTTTAATGTTGTGGTATGAGTGATTGTTCGATCTACATTATTGTGTATATTGTATTAATTGTGTCCAAGTCCAAGTAAGTATCAAGTACCAAGTAGCACGGCTGAGACATGCCGCTGTTCTCCAAACTAAGACAGATAGGAACTAGAAAAGGGATACTAGAGGAAGCTGTTCCCATTCCACCTAGGGACACTCCAGGGTACTTTATGTACCACAAACACGGCCTAGATGCTGTATTATATCTCGATTTATGGGTGGATTATACCAAAGATTTAGCAGAAAATCAGAGATGGCCCGCTGCAGGGACATGGGATGCCGATTGCATCATGAGAGTAGAAGAAGCATTATGGAAAAAGAAAGCCAGACAGTCACAGAAAGATGCCATTGAATTATGGCGGAAAGAATCACACAGACAAACAGAGAAAGCACTCAGAAAAGCAGAGAAAAGTAGAGAGGATTCAGACAAAGCCCGTGAAAACGTATTAGTTGAGGAGGGGATACGAGTAAAAGCAGAACAAGTAGACCGACAACGGAACACTCTTATGAATGGTATGTATCCTCTTCTGGCCGAGGGTTTACCTAAGGCCACTCCGGAAATGCCAAAGGATCTGCCCCCTCCATTGGTCCCGATTAAAGTATGTCACAAGACCACAAAGGACGTTTTTCTCTCCTCCTATTTAGACGATGTAGCCCCCGAATATGTTAATATTCCGCCGCCACACACACCACCGGCTGACGGCACTCCACCTCGAGATAATCTACCCCCTCCTCCGCAACGACATACTCCTCCTCCCGTTCCACATCTTCCGCCTGTTCCTTCACTCCTTCCCGCGCCTATTCTCCCTGCCATTCACCCAACAAATCCTTTTGGGCCTGGCACCTCAGGAGGTTTCCAGACCCCGCCACAAGCACATCGATTGACTTATAGGGATTTAGCACAGCAACGTACACCTCAGTCAGCGAATTACGACATAGTTAAAGAGCCTCTTACAGACTGTAGATATGATCCGGTACCCGGTAAAGAAGACAGAATGATGCTATCATCAGTACGTCTACGTCGAGTTGCAAACTATTTAATGTTACTACCAGGGATGATTGATCATCTAGACAAAATATATTACTTTGTCCAAACAGGGCAAGGTCCTGAAAGTATTGGCGAGGCCATGGCATACCAGAAAGTTGACACTCAGAAAATGATATTACGTTTCTTCATAAATTGCTTGATAAGAAACCAGGATAGGCCTGGTGTAGACCCGGAAGAAATGAAAGCACTTAACAAATGGGGTCAGAATATAGCAGACGGAAAACATGATAAACAGAATAGTATAGAAAATATGTACCGAAGGATTCGAAAAGCAGTAGAACAAATACATGAAAGGAGACAGCCTGAAGGAGAAATAGATGCAGACAAGACTGAATCCTCGGAGGAGGAGGAACAACAAGAAACGACAACAGGACCATTACAGTTACCCGCTAGAGAAATGATAGCATATGTAGGTAAGGGAAGACCCTTTAATAATTCAGTGCGTCCGGTACGTCCGGAAAGTAAGAGACTTTTTCAAGCTGCCATGTCAAACCCGAAGACCCCTGAACATTTGTTTCAGGCTACTGATAAAATACTTCAAGAACGATTGGGGTACCATGTACTCAATTCTATGGATGAACAAGAATTATCCAGGTCAGCAGTCCAATGGGCTGACAGTTCTGATAAATATAGTGATGACGCATTAGCACAAACGTTTTTGAATCTTTCCCCAGATGAACAGCGTTTAGCTGGTATGTACATGATACAACACCTCCTTATATTGTATAAGAGCCAACACTCTGATCCAGGTCCCCTACCTGATATTTTAATAGAGCTACTCATGAATAGATGGAGAGGTCTAGGTACCGATTTAATTAAGATAATACTAGAACATCGGCACAGATACGGTGCCTTCCTGTGTCCACAGTTTGATCCAGCAACACCCAAAGACAGAAAAATGTATTACATAGACAGACAGAATCCCTTGCGAGAAGTGCACCCAGTCAGGAATGATGATAATAGCCTTAGACGTGTGTTTGTGTACACTCCCATAACTAAAATAGAACTATTAGAAATGAAGAAATTAGTGCCCAGCCATGATAAAGATCCAGCAGGTTTTCACCGTGAAATAAAAGACATGTTACTCATGGGTGATTATACCTATCCTGATATCATGAAAATATTAAAAGTATTATTGCCTGCCGGTATTTACGAGAAACTCAAAGAAAAAGAATGGGAGGTGGGAGAGCAAAAGATTATTTGGGCTGAATTAGAGAACGAAGAAAATACTCGAACCGCAGGCCTAGGACTTGGGGAAAAAACTAAAGCATTACCAGGATTGTTAGTACAAGTATTGCCACGATTATTAGCAACGAAAAAGGAAGACTGGGGTGCAATCTCAGCCTGCAAACAGAAACCCGATGAAGACACTAGTGATTTTTATTCCCGATTTGAGAAATGTTTTGGTATTAATAGTGGCCTAAAAGCAAGTAACGAGTCATATCCACATCTTTTTGTAACGAAATTAGTCGAGAATTCCCTGCCCCAGGTTAAGAATCGTGTTCTGAAAGTCGAGAGCACATGGCAAGCTAATACCCCTGCACAAATGTTACAAATGTTACAGTACCACCAGAACAGAATCAGGGAAGAACATGATCACGAACAAAGACGTATGAAAGACACGAAAATGAAGATGTTAGTTGCTCAGTCAGTTCCAGCTGACGGTCAGAAAAAGGGCACGACACAGTCTAATAATTCAGCAGCTCCTGTTAAAGGGACATGCAATTATTGTAAACACCCAGGTCACTATATAAACGATTGTGCAGTCTTGAAACATAATATACTTACTGGTAAGACTAAAGAGAGACCGCGTCCTCCTAGACAGGACCAGGTCCAACAATAAGTACCACAGAATATCCAGCCTATGCAGGCCTCACAACAGACAGTAGCGGTACCACAGCCACAGCCCATTGCCGCAACACAACATGCAACTCAGCAGATGTACCAGTATGCACAGACAGATTATCCTGATTATCAGCGATACACATGAAACAGCCTAGAGAGGGAAGTTGGCTTGCCTCTTATTGAGGTTCCTGTAGATCAAGAAGGTCCTTATGTACATAGTCAAGTATTAGGGAAAGACAGAAAGTTTTTAATTGATACAGGGGCAAGCAGGACAACTATGAGTCAGGACGAGGTTCCAGGGGCACCCCTCTCAGGCTCACAGAATGTTTCCCTTGGTTTTTCAGGCAAACCTATTATTAATGAAGTATCGCAACCACTTCCCCTTGCAGTTGGTCCATTGACACGTACTACAGATTTATTACTCACGAAGTCATGTCCAGAAAACTTGTTAGGTATCAAGACACTGAAAGCTCTAGGAGCTGTCATTTGCTGTTCTCCGGAAGGAGTAAGACTGTTTTTATGTGACTTTAAAGGTCACTATGTGTTGAGAGATATTGACCCCAGATTACAGAATGTTCCTGCACATTTATGGGCACAAGGCCCCACTGATGTTGGTTGTATGCACATTACACCATATCGAGTTACACTCAGACCAGGAGTAGTCTTACCACGAATCCGACAATACAAGTTACCCCCAGATGCTGTAGTGGCTTTACTGAAAATCATTGACGAGCTCATTGCACAAGGAGTGGTTGTAGAAACCGACTCCAATGTATGTAATTCCCCCATCATTCCGATTCTTAAACGTACTGATCCAAATGCACCTCCAGTTTATCGATTAGTCATCGATTTGCGCAAATTGAATAAATGTATTGTACCACAATACCCCGTGGTCCCAGATATCTCATCTTTATTGACAGCTATTGATTCCGAGGCAGCGTTCTTTACTGTAATTGACCTGAAGAACGCCTTCTTTAGTGTCCCCATTGACCCGGAAAGCCAATACCTTTTCGGATTCTGTTTAAATGGACGAAGCTTCAAATTTGCACGCGCACCTCAAGGATTCACAGAAAGCCCCAGCATCTATAGCCAAGCACTGAAAAGACAACTTGACAGTATACACATGCCTGACAACACTGCCCTGTTACAGTACGTCGATGATCTATTGATCACCGCCCGAAGTGAACCTGAATGTGAGCTGCGTCACTGACGGTTTTGCATTTCCTGGCTGACAAAGGGCACAAAGTGTCCCCTTCGAAGCTGCAATTCTGTGTTCAGCAAGTGGTGTACCTTGGGCACTTGCTGTCCAAATGGGGGAGACAGCTAACACCCGACCGCATTCAGTTAATTGCAAACATGTTACCACCCAAGACACAAAAGGAGGTACAAGCTTTTATAGGCCTCACTTCTTACTGCAGACAATGGATCCCTCAGTATGCATTTCTAGCAAAGCCACTCATACAGTTGACAACACAGGAGGCAGCGTCTTCGACTGTCCTCCCTTGGACTCAGGAACATACACAAGCTTTTGACGACTTAAAGAAAGCCTTATGTCAAGCACCAGTTTTAGCAACACCATGTTACAGTAAGCCTTTTACACTTTTTGTCACAGAACGCGAAGGTACTGCATTGTCAGTACTCACCCAGGAACAAGCAGGTTCACTTAAACCGTGTGCCTATTTTTCTAGTACATTGGATCCAGTAGCCCAGGCTTTGCCTGCGTGCTTGAAATCAGTAGCAGCAACAGCCTTAGCAATCAGACAAAGTGATTCCATAGTGTTAGGACATCAATTGACAGTACAGGTTCCACACTCCGTGGAAGTTCTTCTAAACCAAACACAGACTCAACACTTGACTATAGCACGACTGACAGGTTATGAATTGACATTGTTTCAGCCACACATAGAAATCAGACGTTGCAACACATTAAACCCTGCTACACTTTTGCCATTAAATGAGACAGATCCATTGGCACATGATTGTATTGAAGTCATTACCATCACGACGAAACCCAGACAAGACTTGACAGATACCGCATTACCAGATCCAGACCTGACACTTTATGTGGATGGTTCATGTATGAGAACAAGTACAGGAGAATTAGTGGCCGCTTACGCAGTCACGACAGAAACTGAAGTCATAGAAACCAATTGTATTGACACCCTGTCAGCTCAAGCAGCAGAGCTCATCGCTCTGACACAAGCCTGTATTCAAGCCAAGAACAAGAGAGTTAACATATACACAGATTCCCGTTATGCATTCGGAGTCGTACACGACTTCGGTGTCCTTTGGCGAGAGAGAGGTTTTTTGACTTCTCACGGTGCCAAAATTCAGCACGGTCCCCTCATTCAAACTCTGTTAGATGCAATACATCTGCCTACAGCTATATCCATCATGAAGTGCAAGGCACATACAAAGGTTACAGATACCATTTCCCAGGGTAATGACCTGGCAGACCGAACCGCAAAACATACAGCCCAGACTCAGATTCACACAACTGACCTGACAAAGACAATAGTCGCGACACCGACACATTGCATGACAGTTAAGGATCCCGCCCTAGATGTAATTGACATACAGACACATGCTACACCAGACGAAATCAAGAAATGGATTGAACTAGGAGGGATCCAGACAGAACAAGGATGGATGACGAAGGGAAAATCTATATGGTTTCTCCCTGACTCTATGGTCCAAGTAATCATTAATACAGTACACAGTCCAGCACATTTAGGAGAAAAAGCCATGTTAGACAGTATTCAAAATATCTGGTTTAATAAACATTTACGAGCAGCAGCCAAACAGAAAGTGCGTACTTGCATGATATGTTGTCAGTTCAATCCAGGTAAAAGCGTTCCGGTAGAGCAAGGTGGATTTCATCCTCCCGATCACCCTTTTGAAGTCCTCCAGATGGATTATATTCAGATGGAACGTTGTCGAGGTTTCAAATATGTCCTCGTAGTTGTATGTGCACTCTTCCGTTGGACAGAAGCATATCCAGTCCCAGATTACACTGCTCCGACCACTGCCAAGCAGCTGGTTCGTGAATTCTTCCCCAGATATGGTTTGCCCCGCATCGTATACTCTGATAACGGTCAGCCATTCTCGTCCGAGCTTATGAAGCAGGTATCACTCCTGCTAGGCTATCAGTGGAAGTTCCACTGTGTCCGGCATCCCGAAGCAGCCGGTCTCGTAGAGAGACACAATCAGACTCTGAAAATTCGATTGCTAAGATCTGTAGAGAGAAGGGTGTCGACTGGATAGTAGCTTTGCCAGTCGCTCTCTTCTATATGAGAATGGTCGCACACTCCAGAACAGGGCTATCCCCGTACGAGGTGGTCTTTGGTAGGCCACCAAATATGTGGGGGACGCCTTTGCCTAGAAAAATAACCGATGTCGATTGTAACATGCTGACAGATTACCTTGCTTCCTTGATGTCTGCACTACAATCATGTCGTTCACAGGTCGCTGCAGCCTTTCCCGACAACACCGAGGTGAAACCGCACGACGTTGTTCGGGGAGATATCGTCCTAGTGAGGAACTTCGACAGGAAAAGTCCGCTGGAGCCCCGTTGGCATGCGCCGAAGTTGGTACTTCTTACAACCAGGACCGCGGTGAAGGTGGAGGGCCGCAAGGGATGGCTTCATTCAAGTCACGTGAAGAAATTTCATGCATTGCTGCCAGAGACTGACTCACCCTCCCCCTCTAAGGACTGTCCAGATTCCAGTGACTCTAAACTTCCCCTGATAGAGAAAACTCCACAGCAGGAGTATAAAGAAAAATTGAGGTCAAGCAAGTCAGACAGTTTAATTGTTTAAGTCCTCCCCTAGGTGAATCGGTTAGACGTGTTTTCTGACATGTATCCCCTAGACCCCAACAGAGAGAGAGAGAGACAGAAACAGCTCAAGAAACATGAATATTGTAAATCTCTTCGCAGCCACTGTATAGTGACACTTCTGATTATGTTTTTTCTGAGCCTTATGATTATTGCGGCAAGTGTGCTTTTACATATATACTACCCTATTTTCAAGCGTGCACAGTCTCCCTTCAATGTTACTGCCGAGCATTCTTTCAGTGAACTGCCCCCGCATGAATTGTTGTACAGACTTGCGCTGCGTAACAATACATTCATTAGTATGTTACATCATTCCCATCAGACCAGTAACGCTACAAATTGTTGGATATGTGGCCGACTCCCTCCCTATCAGAAATACAAGGGATTTCTGCCTCTCTTCCGGTACCCTTTCACCCACAATGGTTCCTGTGGGGCGTGGTTTAGTTTAATTAATTCTTTAGATTCAGATTCTGTAGTTTACCAGGGCAACTGGGTATGGGGAAATCTGAACACTGTTTTGCATAAAGTATGTTTCCCTGACAAGGAGGGTCTTCCAAAACGGACAGGAACTGATCTAGAAAACGAAGTATATGGATTAGGTAACTTTACACTTAACCTCATGATTTTGAATGTCGAATCAGAAACCGAACCAGTCTTGCCCGCCATGTCAGTACTGCCAGTCAAAGGTGAATTATGTGTCAGAAAGAGTGGTTCAGTACACCTGGGTCATAGTAAATGTACTACTGTGATTGAATTTAGTGATAAAGGCAAGTCTACATTTAAAGCTACACGTCATTCCTACTTCGTTTGTGGGCATACCGCATATATACGTTTACCTCTAGATTGGGATGGCACCTGTTACATTGCATTCCTTCTGCCACCTGTTTTCCTAGCCCCTCCTGATTATCATAGGGACACCCATCTAGTACATAATAGACCACAGAGAGATCTCCTGATTGTCGACTACACTGAAACGGCATGGGAGCAATACACAGACTTCAATAAAGGTTTCTTTCCCTACTTAGGTACTGTCTTTAATAGTAAGCTGATACGAAAATTAACCAGAACCCTCGAAGCAGTAGTGAATGAAACTACTTCCGCCCTAGGTAACTTAACAGAGGAGCAGTCTGCTATGCGGATTGTTGTTCTTCAAAATCGTCTCGTCCTTGACGTCATCCTGGCCGATAGGGGCGGAGCCTGTAGAGTCATCGGATCGAGCTGCTGTGGTTTCATTCCAGAAAACGCGCCAAAGTATATAGAGCCATTACCCGTCTTCACAAGATTGCAAGTCTGATACACCAGAATCCAGGCACCTGGACTTGGTCCGGTTGGTTCTGGACCACGTTGTCAGCCTGGGGATAGAAAGTCCTATCCTTCCTAGGCATTGGCCTTCTTATAGTATTCAGTTGTTGCCTATGTCTGCAATGTGGGCCAGCAATTTGCGGCTTGTGTGCCACATCTTGTATTCCTCATTCAAGTCCCCATTCAAAACGCCATAAGAAGAAAGAAGAGCAAATGATGTTACATGAACAGATTGATAGATTAATGAGGATTGATATATCATGAAGGGTCCGTAGGGGACAAGGAGGGAATGAGGTAATATGAATTTTATGGTCAATTGTGTCCCCTATCGTAGACCCCAACGGCTCCATGTACGTGCTTCTAGTACATGTAAGTTCCCTCCACTTCCAGCTATGAAGACGCAAATACATTTGCGTCCAACGTTAACATGTCCTCTTTCAGATCCACCATGAATGGGTCAGATATTCAGTTCCGAAGTGTACCTTGCCAACGTCTTTACATGGTGCACTTTCACGTTATTCTAGCTCTGGCAAGTTAGGCCCTGATTTCTGCCATCGAGCCCTTTTTGCCTCCTGTACCTGAAAGCTGCAGTTTGCTGCTTCCTGACCCTTGACTTACTCCCTGTGCGGCGAGCGGTGCCTGGCTCGACCTGCCTTGCCTGCCAAGACTGTATTCAACCTTCAAGTTATCTGCTCCGCTCCTCGAAAATACATTCCTGTCTAGTAGTGTACGAAAACATCCCTTCCCAGCTGCAGAGCAAAGGGCCCGGCCTCACTGTCTCCATGCAAGTAATTCATAGCTTCCGTTACCATGGTAGGCCCATGGCCCCTCGCATCTCACGTAGACACGTAGTCACATATGCACGCACTAGCAGTCAGTATAGAATAGCCTCTGCCCGAGAGACATTTCCTTCTAGATAATACAGTTCCTTAAACACAAGATACCAGATATGATTTGGGATTAGGTTGTTCTGACACTCCAGACTTCTGTCTCCTCATGGAGGGCTAAATGTCAAGTCCCCTTCACCCTCCAGTTCCACGTCAATCACACGTCATGCTGCTGCGCGTGCATCTCTGCCACATGTTTCTGCTGACTCTGCAGGATTTTTCTAGGGATCCACCCACGTGTGACACCTTTATTTGACGTTTCTAAGCACACACCTTTGTGTACGCCCTCGTACACGCCTTCTGTTACGCACATATGTCCTTATCTCTTTTCTCTCAGCTGTTACGCCTTCTGAACCCATCATCACTGTAATGAATGACTATATATATGATGTACTGTTAATAAAGCATTGTAATTCCCTTCCTGAACCTTCGTGGTGATGGAATATGAATGAACCTGGTTCGAACCAATTCCTTTTAAGGAATAAAACTCCTTTTAAAAACTCAGATGCCACGGACTCTGCCTCTTCATTTTGACTGAGTTATTCTTATTGAACTTTACCGCATAAATTAAGTATAGGTAACTTAAATTTACCACAATAGTAGGGACAGGTATGCAGTAGAGCCTTTTCTATATTTGGTGAAAATCCCTCCAGTAGTTGTTGAGAAAATTGAATTTGAGCAAATTATATATCTATATGCGCTCACCGTACGCGCACCGTATGCGTACGGTACACGTACCGTACGCGTACGTGCACGTACCCTTACCTGCGCGAGCGAGTTTCTGATTGGCTGGCAGTCGACTGTCAACATTCCAAACTGTCCAAACCAGGAAGTGTTGGCCACCATCTTGTTTTTCAGGAGAACTGAGGCACAAGAGAGCCCAAAACAAGAGTGGAAAACACGAAAAGGGGGCAGGGTAGAGACCCCCCAACCCTCTAGCCCTTCTCAGGGGGACCCCCAAGGGCAAAAAAAGACAAACAAATTCAAATAAATCGAGGGGTACGCACACCGTACGTGTACGGTACACGTACTGTGCGCGTACCCCGCGATTTAAAAAAATAATAATAATTTTTTTTGCACTTGGTGGTCCTTCTGGGACCCCCTGAGAAGGGCTAGGGGGTCAGGGGGTCTCTACCCTGCCCCCTTTTCGCATTTTCCACTCTTGTTTTGTGCTCTCTTGTGCCTCACTTCTCCTGAGAAACAAGATGGCTGCTCAGGTGGTCCCAGAAGGATAATATATGAACATTATCCCCTATTAGAATTAGCATTTACAAAACCTTTGAAATTTATTGAAAAAAAATATAGGTTTCACGCCTGATATAGTTAGGAGTTAGCATTTAAAAAACCTTGCAAATTCACTGAAAAAACCATAGGTTTCAGGTCTTGTATAGTATTATAGTTAGGAATTAGCATTCAAAAAACCTTGCAACTTCACTTAAAAAACCATAGGTTTCAGGCCTTATATAGTTAGGAATTAGCATTTTAAAAACCTTGCAAATTCACCTAAAAAACCATAGGTTTCAGGCCTTATATAGTTAGGAATTAGCATTTAAAAAAACATTGAAATTGCTCCTATATAGTTAGTTGTACTAACTATATTTCGCGCACCCGCAATCCACTGCTGATGATGTCACATATTACATCATTCATGACATGGTCAGTGACAAGCCTGCTGGGTCAGGCGAAACGCGTTGAAAAGCGGCGATAAAGAAAAATAAAAAGTTTTCACCACATTTGACGTCGTCTCCTCTTCGTATCCTGTGTTGAGGCTGAGTTCACAATATATATATATATTTATATATATATTTAGAGAATCACCATTCACAGCCGCTTCCATGCAGAATAACGAGAGAGCAGAACCACCATATACGTGCTGTTTTCAGTGATTTATTTGTGCAAAGTTCTTAGCCTGCAATCCGCCATGACGCGTTTCGCCTCCACCAACGAGGCTTGATCACATGACGTGTCATAGACACAAACAAGGGCATTTATAGTGCAGATACTCTAATGGGATCAGCTGTTATCATTTCATATATAGACAGTGACAAAATACTATATGTTTAAAATGACAATAAAGGGCATAGTGCCCATAGAATATTTGTAAGGTTCTACCTATAAAAAATCATAATTGAATTTTCAGATTAATACCTAATTTCATTTATATTACACATGAATAATTTCATATATTTACACATAGATAACAATCAAGAAATTCATGTATGTACATTTCATTTATGTGCAGACTAATTACTGTATGTACAAAGGTAATAGTAACATAATAACAAAAAAAGCAGAACCTTATATTTGTATTCTAAGTCGTTTTAAAACCAGATTATGCTCCTCACTGTCATAGAAATCCAACTCAAGTGGATAAAGAACAAATTGAACCAAACAGATACTGAAACCCAAATTAACAGTTCTCCCTATAATGCACTTCTTAGGGTACTGCAAATATTTTAAGTGTGTTTAGTAAAAGTGCAAGTGCTAGATAAAAACAGTTCTACAAAGTTTAACAGGTTGCCGAATCCATTCACGAATAACTCCCTTCGGAGGTTCTCTTGTTTACATATTTTTACTCTTTCAGTTTACAGGAGTAAGTTCGGGGGTATTAGAGGCAGGTGTACATATCGTCACTGGCATTCAATCCTCCAGGGTTTTTACTATTTAGTTCTAAGATATATCTCGTCTCTAGCAGGCGCAACTTGGTGTCCCTGTTACCACCTCTCTTAAGAGGTAGAATGGAATCGACGAGAAAATATTGAAGACTACTGGAGTCGCTATTTTGGGCAGATTCGTTTGTGGGCGGGCAAACGTGTGCTGCCCACATATTGGAGCCCACAAGGACAATGCAAAACGTAGACCACATATTCGGTCTAACATGTGAGTCTCTTGTTAATAGCAATGGGCTTTTCAAGGAAAGGACTAGAGAAATGAGTCTTGTTTATTCCATGGCGACATGCTTTGCATGATTGGCACTTCTTAAAACCTGTGATGCGATCCATCCAAGATTTAGAAGTGTCAAGACTACTTCTTACCAGAGCATTGGCCATAGTGCGGGATCTTCGAAACGTGAGGTTCGGTTTGTTGGATACCAGACCCCCTATTATTGGGTCCCCCTTGACCAGGTACCAGTTCCTAGTGAAGATTTTCCTAATTTCTGAATGTTGGTTACTGTAAGTGACAATGGCTCTAGCTTGTATTTGCTCATTGTCACTCCCTGTTTTATCAGTTCTTACTCTGGGTACTAGGGCTTGTTCCCTCATGATTTTTTTAGTACGTTTGAGAGCCCCATCTATTATTTCATTGCTGTACCCCCTGTTAAGAAACCGTATTTTACTCTCTCGTTGTGCTTGATCACATTCAGTATCCGAACTACATATTCTCCGCAACCTAAGCATCTCCCCATAGGGGATACTGCGGATGAGATGTTGCGGATGTTGACTAGTTGCATGGAGCAACGTATTCGCCGCAGTTGCTTTTCTGCGTAGTTTCGTTTCTAATGTATTGTCTTTGATATAGACCTCCACGTCTAAAAAAATTCCCTGTCTCTTTGTGAATCTGGGAGGTGAATTGCAAGTTAAGGTTGTTTACATTTAATTCCCTTACAAAATCAGTGTCTTCCTCAGAGGATCCCCTCCATATCATGAACAGATCATCTATATATCTGAGGTATAACATCACCTTGTAGGTCATAGTGTCCCTGTGTTGATCCATGAGGACCCGCTCCTCCCACAGCCCCATGTGCAAGGACGTGAATCTGGGGGAAAAGCAGGCCCCCATGGCCACCCCTCTCATCGCTTGGTATACCTGATTGTTAAATGTAAAAAAGTTCTGTTCTAGGCAAAGCCTTAACATTCCAACAATCATTTTGTTATGATGTATACAATCCATGGGGCGCTTATCAAGGTAATGTTCCACTGCCTTGACACCGTCACAGTGTTTGATAGACGTATAAAGTGAGGTCACATCCAAAGTCATAAGGAGAAAATCATCACTCCAGTCTACTGTGGCCAATTTGCAAATAAAGTCAGTAGTGTCTTTTACGTAGGAATCCAGTTGTTTCACCCACTCCTGTAAGAAATAGTCAATATAATGAGAAATATTTTCAGTGGAACTGTCTATAGCCGAAATAATTGGCCTCCCTGGTGGCGTTGAGGCATCCTTATGCACCTTAGGTAAAAGGTAGAAAGTGGGGATGACAGGATGATCCTTTTTCAGATATCAGAATTCATCATAGGAAATTAAACCACTACTTCGCCATGCCATCAACTTCGAAATTTTGGTCATTCCATGCTGTTTTTATTACTGAAAGGTTGCTTTTTCTGTAGCAATCTATGTCCTCAAATTGCCGCTCAGCCTCTTTTATATACTCATCTCAATTCCAAAGGACGATGTTCCCCCCTTTGTTGGCTTGTTTCAATATTATTTTGTTGTCGGCACAAGGCAGCACACATGGAAAAAGCAAAAACGAGGAGAAATAAAATAATAATTTCTCCTCGTTTCGCCAACTTAGGTCCTGGATTCCTGGTCTTAATTTTGGTGCTGCCTCCGATGTATGCCACCCTTGTAAATAGGGGTCTGTGTCAAAATGAATGGGTGTTGCGGTGGACCACCCACTGCAATACCCACTGCATGCCCCTTTCCCTCTAACCATAGTGTAAAAGGGAGCCTTATGTACCAGGCATCGTTAAGCCATGTTTAGTGGCTTAACGCTGTCATGTTCATAAGGCAATGCATCCTATTGCCACCACAATGTCCATAAAACAACGTTCCCATGGCGATAGGGGCTTGTACATATGCCCCATAGTCTTTCGGAAATAGTGGCATCGGCAGGACCCTTTTGGGTTCTGGGCGCTCTGCAACAGTTAATCTGCACACGGTTGTGGAAACTGAAGATCGGCGCAGACCCAAGGTAGTTTTAGACATATACGTGATACATAGAATGTCAAACAAGAAAAGTAACTGTGAGAAGATACACAGGAGCAAATAGTGTCACGACTGGGGGTGACGACATGCACACAATCTTCAAAATTGTCCAATCTAGATGGCTCCACCCCTTTTATCTGTGGCGTCTTTCATGGCCCCTTACAGAGACGCTACTGTAGCTTTTGAACAAAAAAAAGAAGTAAGCTTTCATTTTGCATACATTTAAATTAATTTGCAAATCGGCTGATCGAGTTTACATTTTGCAATTTGAAGCATAAACCCAATTTAGAGCAACACATGGCGATGTATACATACCTTGAGCCATACCTTGATACATGGCCAGGTAGTAGCCTTTTTTAAGGACATTTTTCACTAAAGTTTTTATTACATTTAATGTCTTTCAGCACAATGTTTTCTAATAAAACCTGCCTTATTACTAACAGCCTCTGCCTCACATTAATGTCCCTTTTTCTGCAGGTTCAGTGTCTTGGGCCCTGCTGATGTAGACCGGTGTGGAACGGTGAATAGCGGCTCCATTGTATCCTCACGTTGTAGCAGCAGCTTCCACTGGATCTGTCAGAAGGAAGCGGAGAGCTTCAGCTCCAGGGTTTAAATTTGGAGTCGAATACTTTGGCATCAAGGAAATCCCTGCATGATAACCTTATGGGAGTAAAATGTTTGGATACCACTTGCTGCCTCAAGAGCAAGCAATGTAGAAAACCTTGGAAGGGATGGGAGCAATTAAATAAAGGTGTTCGTTTGACCATGCTTTAATGTGATAAAAATAACTCTACCTACACTCATTTTCTACATATTCTTGTTACAAGCGCTATATATGCCAAACACGGATCTTTCTCCAACCATCAGCATTCCATAGTGATTCAAGCACCCTTGTTATATGTTATATGGGAGTGGTTGTGTAAATCATGTAATAAGTTGTAGCGTACATTTAAGTGTTTGCCTAGAAAATGCACCAATGTGAAATATCATATCTTCCACTTGTCAAGGAAGTAGGCAATTCTGACTACAACACATAGTTTTAATGGTATTAAGTTCTACCAAAATCTAATGAATTGGCAAAATAATCTAGTTTATTCAGTACTAGATATTTTTCTTGTCTGATTTAGCTACTAAAACTCTAATTTGGCAAGAAGATTTAAATGAAACAATATAGCCATTGTAAAAATTCTAGAGAATGCTGAGAATGAGAAATTGTTGTAATGTATCTGCAAATAAATGATTGAAAATCAGATTTTAGGAGGGGGATTTTGTGATTGCCCAAGATGGCGGTCGTAGTTTTAGATCACTCTGTGCTGTCTGAATCCTGCCAAATCCACCCATTCTGGTGACATACATGGCGAAACGGAAGAACTGAATCCTGTGTCACTAGGCACTTGTTGGAGCCATTGGGCCATGATAGCCAGGAGAAACCAGTATTGACATAGATACCTACAAACCGAGATATGTAAAATGAGTTCAATGCGCTACAGCTGCTTCATATTCTGAACTCTGGTTGGAGGGAGTTAGGAATGGGAAGTTCTTAAAATTTAGATTAATATTTATTAGTTTCCAGCACACAAATTATACAGGTGGTATGAAAGTGAGAAAAGATCTATATCTATCAGGATGCACAACGGTAGGCAGCCAGAATATTAATTAATCTCATAGAATATGTATGGTCCTAACAATAAAATTAAACACAGAGCTATTCTTCAATATATTTAAAAAAATCTCCCCAAGTGTGCTTACTTAGCAGGTGATGCATCTGGTGGGTCCAAATGTTGCTTGTTTGGCTGTCATGACCACTACAGAGTCTATCACTCTGGCTTGACTAAAGGGTCTATGGGGAGGCCCATCCAGCTGCCTACGCCCTTCCCGCTGGCATTTACAAAGGTTTATAACGACGATCTAGATCTTAATGCTATGTTCACAAAGACACCATAGATGGTGATCTATACATATGTATCCCACATTATTAGCGACCACTCTGCAAGCTATAACATATATAGAGGCCCCATTGGGGAGGATTGTTATGGGCGGTGATTTAAACATAGTAATGAGTACGAAGATGGATACCAAGGATGCCACTATGAATACAAGACAAATGGACAGATCTATTGAGTCTGAGTGATGTTTGGCGGGTTAGACACTCAAAAGACACATAGGTCACCTGTAAATCAAGTCTACATCATGGCTGTTCTAGAATAGACTACTTCATCCTAAAGGTTTGACATGGGTTCCTGGGCTGTGAATATTACCCAGATTCCATTTAGATCTCTCCCCAATAGAAATAACCGACGGTCACTCTTAAGAGATAGATAAAGGACAATGGTGTTTAAATGTCTGGTGGTTAAAAAATTAGGAATTCTCTGAATGCTTTAGGGAAGAGATTGAAGTTTACCTCAAGTGAAATGAACACTCTGTGATCTCTAGAACTACATCAGTCTTATTACAGCTCCAAATGACACAGTCCTGCATGAACTGCCAGGTTTAGTCCCCTTGGAATTGGAGAATAAACAACCTCAAATCGGTTTCAAACTGATGAGCCTCTTCAGTGATTTGCAGTTGGAATCCTATTGCGTAATGAGAACATGATCCACGTCTGTGCAAACTAGTCGCAAAAAAGGACGTCATACGGATGAAAACAAAAAAGTAATGGTTACATGATTGAATTCATCACAGCTGCTGGTAATTACTTGGACCACATTCTAGCCCATCGTCTTTTTGCCAACATACTTCTCAGACCGGAAAAAGCCATTTGAAAAACAGCCTTGGTCCTGCTCCAATAAAATCAGTCCAGCCCGCTGTGCTCACATCTGAAGTGAAACACAACCAACTTCACACGGGATTCTGGGGCATATAGACAAGACCCCATCACCACCACAAAGTCACTTTTACCGACTTGGTGGCGATAGGGACTTAGCCATATTTACAAGGCAGCATTAAGCCACTTAATGTGGCTTAATGCTGCCTGGTAAATAAGGCCCCCTTTCACGCTATGCTTAGCGTGAAAATGGTGGGCAGTGGGTGTTGTGGTGGGTGTTCCACCTTGACACCCATTGTTTTTGGCCCTGCCACATATGTACAAGTGTAGCGTACTGTTGTGAATAGAGGCCTGGAGCTGGGTATGATTTAGGTTGCTTTATTCAAGATAGTCAAGTCTTCAGGATGTTAATAACAAGATATAGAGAAGACCCACCAGGAGTGACCAGCTTGTCACTCGGCCTGCCTGGTTCCAACTGCCAGTTGTCACCAGGCTAAACCCCAAACACTCCATGATGTCACCGGAGGTTCTAGTGGTGACATCATGTGAGAGACAATGAAATCCCACAGGCAGAAAAGAAACAGGCTAAATACAACACATCTCCTTTCTTTAGGAAAATCAATAAGAGACAATTATAAAAGGTAAAAATTAGCTTCGATGTACTCCACCATATAAAGGTACACAGTACACTAAAAGATAAGACATTAAGATTAGTGTACACATAGATTGTAAAAGTACATAACACACATTCGAAAGATAGAGTACTAATACATCCCAAACAGTTACTAACATATCCCAAACGCAACTCGTCCCAAACACACCTAGTCCCAGGTCCCATCCCCTTTCCTTGGGAAAGACAAACACAAATTGATTATGTGACAAAAAAATGAAGCCCACTGTGCTCCGTAACGGAGTACTTCTCTCTCCATGAACCACACCTTGGAGTAGCCATTGCTCTGCCCCCAATTTTCTAATGGGGTACTCACCGGGGTACAACTCTCCCCGTGAACGACACCTTGGAGTAACAATTGCTCCACTCCCAATTTTATTGGGGTACTGACCACCCTTAAATCTTTAAAAAAAAACACTCCACACCGTAACACCACACCTTGGAGTAGCCATAGCCCCGCCCCCAATTTTCTAATGGGGTACTCACCGCCCTTTGAAAAAAAAAACTTAACTAGGACACATATAGTCCCACACACTAGGACACATATAGTGCCAAACACCTCACTTCATGAATCATTTGAGTATACAGATTCTATCTCTAAAACAACGCGAGTAATAACTTCCATCTCAAAATTAAAGGGCACACACCTCCCATTAATACCCAACTTTACGCCACCCCAAAGAAACCAAATTATTCACACATCACTCGCTTGCCACTCACCACACCTCAAATATGCTACACGGGGCACTCACCACGTTCTAGACATACTACCACAGGGAACTCTTTACCCTCAAGTAAACTTAAACAACAGACGGCACCCCAAATGAACTGCAAAACGACAACAATCATCACCGACTCACCCCTCAACACTCACCCACAGGAACACAAGGCAAACATTACATTGGCCAGCAAAATAATGCAAAAGAAAGTCCCATGCTCCGGTGAGCGGTCTCTCACCCGAGTTCACCTCAGAAGAAGAAATAACTATTCATAGAATGTTGTCTCCATGAAATCTTCATCAGCGCTTAATTCCCATGTAACATCCACAATGTTTGCAACAGCTTTTAATGAAATCGACCTTCATGTAAATAGTTGATGGTAAAGTTCATTTTATTCCCCTGCGATGTAGTTGCAAACGAGTTATACACTCTCCGAAAGTCACACGGCTTTAGTCCGTAAACATAACTGTCCCGCGATGTGACACATTGCCATGGTAATGACCCTAACCTCAGCACAAAATGGCGGCACGCACATTACGTAGAGCTGGATGGCTCTAGGCACGTCGCTGCCCTGAATGTGCAAGTGCGGCACAACAAGACTCCCTTACGTCACAATGAGCTGTACTGCGAAGGTAAGCTTCACGCGTTTCTCTCTGATTTTTGAAAAATGGCAATGACAGTTATGTATCTGTGGGGCATTTCCAGTGTATCTGTGGTGCATTTCCAGTCGCGCATTTCCCATCGCGTAGTTTAAGAAAAGTTGGTCAAAAACATTCCCAAAGTACGTGCTGACACTTATTTTCCGCATGACTCCGCTCAGCTTTTAAATACATCCGCTGCGTGTTGTTCATTTTAATTCTTCCAGGCACACGATCTGACAGCTCAAACTGCTTTTAAATACATCCACTGCGTGTTGTTCATTTTAATTCTTCCAGGCTCACGATGTGACAGCTGAAACTGATGCTCATCTTTCCTCATACCCCCACGGTGCTTTTCCTCTCAGCCGCTCGATGACAATCAGTGATTACAGCTCTGTACAGCACTCCCAAGCGCTTCAAATCGTGTCACAGCCGCTCGATCACAATCAGTGATTACAGCCCTGAACAGCACGCTTGCTGAATTAAGATAACAACAGCCTTCCAATGGCCATATGCACGTAATATTGATGTCTGCGTTTTCACACACTAGTGAACTTCGCCAACTCTGCCACAATATCAAGCTCATGCAGACCTACACCCTGGGTTTGCAGGCCGTCCGTTAGCAAGGACACTGGTCGGACTTACCAGGGTGATTCTTTTCTTTATTTTCCGTTTCAGCAGTGATAAAAATAATCTCTTTTCCTCTTAAATACCCAGGCTTTTCGCTTTCAGTTTCTTGCACGTTGTAGGCTTATTTCATTAGTTGCAGTTTCTTTACTTTGAAGGTTCCTTTTCCTTGCACGCTGTAGGTTCTTTTAAACTTCTCCAAAAGTCGCCATGACCAGCTTGTCACTCGGCCTGCCTGGTTCCAACTGCCAGTTGTCACCAGGCTAAACCCCAAACACTCCATGATGTCACCTGAGGTTCCAGTGGTCACATCATGTGAAAGACAATGAAATCCCACAGGCAGAAAAGAGACAGGCTAAATACAACACATACATAGGAGACTGAACCAAAATTAAGCCCAGGGAAAACCTGGTCTTAAGTACGCGAAACGAGGAGAAATGCATTATTCCTCCTCGTTTTGCTTCTTCCATGTGTTCTGCCTCCTGCAGCACACATGGAAACCAAAATGCCATGGATTGTTCATGAACAGGAAGGTCCCCCTTCCTGTACATAAACAATCTTTAAAAAAATGTCATTTTGTGACTTTCATGTGTGCTGCATTAAGCAGCACACATGAACATGTCAAAATAGCATTTCAGGATTGTTCATGTGCAGAAAGGGACACCTTCCTGCACATAAACAATCCTCCACTGCACGCAGACACCCTTGCACTATGGTGCAAGGGGGCTTGCGTTGACACCACACTGCTAAGTGTAGGGCCATCGCAGGGAGAAATGCAAGGTTGCACCATATCGGTGTAAATATGGTGCAGCCTTGTGTTTCAGAAGTGGCGAAGAAAGGCGTTAAGCCAGGCAGGCTAACACCTCTCTCTGCCACTTCCTTGTACATATCCCCATCAGTCTAGAAGGGCCCTTTTGAATGAGGTGCCGCTTCATTCCTTTGTAATAGTCTGCATCTTATATTCCCAGCGAATACTCATAGATCTATGTATCTATCTATCTATCTATCTATCTATCTATCTATCTATCTATCTATCTATCTATCTATCTATCTATCTATCTATCTATCTATCTATCTATCTATCTATCTATCTATCTATCTATCTATCTATCTATCTATCTATCCATCCATCCATCCATCCATCCATCCATCCATCCATCTATCTATCTATCTATCTATCTATCTATCTATCTATCTATCTATCTATCTATCTATCTATCTATCTATCTATCTATCTATCTATTTATCTATCTATCTATCTATCTGTCTACCCCTTTATCTCTCTCTATATCTGTCCACCTCTATAGCTGTTTATGTATATCTAGTTATTTGTCTCTAGATATTTATTGGTGCCAGAGCATAACTCTGTTTATTTGCAGGAAATTGGGGTACTGGTGGGTGAGGGGTGAAACCCTTCTCAAGCAGCCACCAAAATTCTTCTCAGGGTGAAGTGAAAATCAAACCCTAAATTTACATTTGCTCAACCTTCGGGTACCTTGACACAGAGCAATCAGACTTTTTTTTAAGTTCAAGAATAATTTTATTGAATTAAAGAAAAATAATAACACAAAAGGTATAATAGCAAAGAAAATAAAAGGATTACATACAATATATCAAGTTGGAATTAATAAACAAGCAAAAAAAGATTGAATGAAATACAGTCAAACTTATACCCAAATAGGGTAAAAATGAAATTAATTTGAGACCATACCTTTTCCCAAAACATTTTTACAAGGGTACATGTGAAAAGTAAATGATAAAGGTCAGTGTGTGGTGCCGAGCAGGACCAACAAATATCCGGAAGATGAGAGTGTCTTGCATTGAGGGTGAGTGGGGAGAGTAATAGTCTATTATATATAAAGAAGAGTGTCTGTGTGGTATTTGTGGCCCTCGAGGATTTCCAAATTTTAAGCCAAATTCTGTCCCAGTAGTCTACAGGCCATGAAGGGCCTAAATCTGTTTCCCAAAGTGATTCTACTTTAGTTTTCTGTCTCAAAGTAGGTGAAGTATGCAAAAATGTATAAGTAATGGAGGCCTTGGACTCATTGGTGATAAGGGTTCTTAATTAATCTATATAAGATACTCCAGAAGAAGTGTTTGACAGAGAGGATGTATATAGCATGCGGGCACTTAGAACAGCCTCCAGCAAAAGAGAATATTTAGATTTAAAAGTTGAGGGTAAAGCAAAGAGAGTGCGAGCCTGCGCAAAAGGCAAAGGTCGGTCATTATCATATAATTGGTGCACCCAAATAAGTCCCCGTTGTCTCCAGGACGGCCAAAAAAAGGTTTATTATTAATCAGAATATGTTCATTATGCCATATAGGAAGATTAAAAAAGGGAGCGAGGGAAGCAGGCGGTATTATCTTAGAGGTACATTTGATTATAGGGGTGTGTACAGACTGTGGTTTGCGAATAAAAGCGAGATATTCCTGAAATGAAAACGGTGAAAGAAAGGATTGTTCAAGCTTACTCCAAAGAGGACGATTATTAGAGGGATCAGAGAGCCATTTTGACGCCTGATGTAGTAAAAAAGATTTGTGATAAGTAGGAAAGTCAGGAAAGTTCGTACCACCTTCTGATTTTAGGTTAATCCATTTTGATAGAGACATACGTTACTTCTTGTTACCCCATAGAAAAGAAGATAGAATGGAACTGAGTTTTAAAAAATATTTTAAAGGAATAGACAATGGAAGAGTGGAAATTGTGTATAACACTATGGGGGAGAGCATAATTTTTATGGTGTCTAAACAACCTCACCACAGAGCAATCAGACTTAACTCAGAGGCAACGTGTAAAGTATATGCTCAACACTTCAAACAGTAGCACAGTGACAACACACTACAAAAGGATCCAATCAGTGGAACTGGAGATATTCAAATGTAAAGATTTTAGTAAAAATAGAGCAAAAAAAACAAAACCAACTATGGATATCTGGTCTTGGCAGACTAGGAAAAAGTCACAAGTTCAGGGCCGACCAAGGTCTTTGAGGATTCTATTGACGAGGGCTTGCAATCGAAATCCGGTGTTGAGGTTGCATCGTGCAGTCAGGGCTATGCGTCAGTTCCGAAGGGCTGCAATGCACTGTCTGGCATTGTCGTCAAGGCTGCCGTTGACAAGAGCTGTGAGAGTCTGCACTAAGGATCTGTCATGGATCAGCAGTTCTGATGCTGCTGCATTAGGCTGTGATCTGATGCAGGTCTTTGCAATAGTTCAAATCCACACAGTGGCAGCGATATGTTGGTTTTGCTCAGGGTTGCGCAGTGCAGAAGAAGAGATGTGTTGGATCTGCTAGATCCACAGGGGAAGGTAGAGCAGCGTACGCTCAGTTTCAAGAGTACAGGACTGGGGTGGCACCACTTGGCCAAGTAGGATCATAGATGACAGAGTGTAGGTGGGGGTTTCAAGGTTGTTGGCGCCTTCTGTCCCTGCTACTCTAGTCAGGAGGCCAGGCAACTTGCTCTTGAATTAAATTTGGGGGTTCAACAGATGCAGGTCCAGTCCTTCTCATCGAGGCAGGAGGGTAGCAGGCAGCTTGTCAGCACAGCAGGGCAGTAGTTCCTTCAGAGCAGCAGTCCAACAGAGTGGCAGTTCTTGCAGAAGCATATCAGCCCAAAAAGACAATAGTAGGTGAAATGTACATAGTAGAGATACCCAAACAATGAATGTTGATATATGCAAGTGGAGTGAAAATGGGTATCATTGAAGAGCTAGCGCCAACATTTTTTGCTGTAAGAGTCAACAGAGTTTCAGTCTGTTGGAGTGTTTAGGCCATCATCAGGACCAGGTTACTCCTATTTTGATTACACTGCTGTTGGTAAGAATATATACACTCGATGTTGGACCGAGTCTAGTGTGAAGTAAGAGGTGAATAGTAGAAAAAAGAGAGGGGGGTTTGGATGAGCCCAAGGGGGAAGGTGAAGACAGGTTAGAGCATGGCGAATTCATCAGAGAACGTAGGAAGGATACCATGTGTCTAAGCTCAGGGAAATAACAAGGGACAAATAAGTTGTCCCTGCCTGTGATTAGAAAGCGCAGAGATGCGGTGGCTGCCAAGTACGGTCATTTTAATTACCCATAGTACGCAATTGGAATCCAAAAAGTAGGCATGCGGAATCCCTGTATGTATCAGGTTAAGGACACACCTGACTGGAGTGAGAGAAGAGGGGGTAAGTATGATGTTCAAGGATGGTGGTGGGAATGAAGGACTGGAAAGGAGCGAGACTCACTGGTCTGGAGGGGTCAGAGGTATTCACATCGGGATGTTTCTGGTTGGAATTCCAGAGATGGTCCAATGGTTACTGCATGGATCTGCAGTGAGGAAGAAATCGTTGCCTCTGGTCGTCTGGGAAAGAAGGGAGGTAAGTGGGTCAAAGGGGTGTAGTGTGAGTGGTGGTCGAAAACTACTGGGTAATGACGTGCCATGCAGAGAGGCTGGCCTCACAGGAGTGAATCCAAAAAAAACATAACCCTGGAGACTAAACCCAGATGTGGAGTGCAGCTTGGGTGGACTATTGTATCATCTGAGGACAGGGACTGCAGCTGTCTCATTCTGAGAGAGGAATACCAGGTTCCAGAGGGAGCGGTGTCACCTGGTCTCACTAGAGTGGAGTGGTGTGAGCATATGGGCAACAGCCCGATAAGTGCAGAGGTGGTTTCCTCCCACTACAGACCAATCGACACAACGGCAGCCCCTCCAGGCATTCAGGGTCCTACACTTAGTGAGACAAACAGACAACAGCTTGATCAGTGCGGAGACGGATTCTCATGACACAATTCATAGGCAATTACCGCCAGCCTCTCCTGGCTTACAGGGTCGCCGAGTTAGTTCAGCACACGGGCAACAGCCTGATCAGTTCAGGGAGTGGGTTGCTCCTACAGCTCTCTTCTAAGTCAGTTCAGGGCCGGCCCTCCTGGCATACGAGGTCACCGATGAAGTCCAACATATCGGCTACAGCTCGATTTCTGCTATGCTGGATTCCTCATGCCTCACAGACAAAGTCCTCATGCTAGGTGTCTCCTAAAGACTTTGCTTCTTCCAACGCTCTCCTCCTCATGGGCACACTGGTCTTGGTGAACAGGCGGGCACTAGTGCTCCAGGTTCCAGGGCAGATGAACTTGGCTTGCCTGGGTGATGTCCCCTCACCCAGCAGGGAGACTAGCAGGCGGGCCCCTAGTGCTGGTCACAGGCAGAAGTCTTGCTGAGCATTCCCGTCCCACACAGCCTAGCTGGCTGCTGGGCAAACAAGAACGTCTGGTGTCTCAGACTCCCCTACTTATAGCTATTTTCAGACACAAATTGTGATTTAGGTCTGTATGTTGGGATTCTGCTTCTTTGAAATGGACACCTCTTCTCTTTCTTCTTTCTCCTGAAGGATGTTTGTCACAGCAGTCAGAACTCCAAAACTGATTAACCAACAACAGGATTTCACACCTGGACATCAGCTATGTGCTATGTGCATCAAAGGCTAATATCAGACCCTCAGCCCTACTCTTTATGATTCTCTTATCAGCCCCATCTCCTTCTTCCTGAGATATGTCCACACCCCTTTACATGCAATTTGTCACTGAATTAACGAGCCCTTTGAAATGCACAGGGGGAGCCTGTGCTTGTCCCACCCAGCTCACAGGAATACCTCAATACAAAATTCTGTCTGGGAGGATTCCTCTACTCATGTTTCACCAGGCAGGCCTGGCTCCTCAATTTGGAACCCAAGGTGCTCCCTGTAATGTACTAGTGCAGGCACTCCAGCACTCAGGGTACATGCAGAGCACACTCACTGCCAAGTATTGCTGACCTCATGAATTATGCTGCCACCAGCATTCCCACATGCAGCACACGTACTCAGTCTGTGCACACTGTTCAGTACTGCAGTCTCTTTGTACTTTGTCAGAGTGTGTTATTTTGAAAGCACACCCTGTCAACACATACACATTTACCATGTGCGCACTGTACCACACGTCACCCTAGATGCAGTGTATTACTTATGAGTGCAGTCGAACCAGACAGCAATCCATGAGAGATGCCTATGTCATGGCGCACACACATTATTCATGTTCACCTTATGACAACAATTCTGCATTAGGAATCCAGACAACATTACAGTTGAGCACTCCAGACAGGGGTACACGTTTCTCACCAAGCAGAGAACTCTTCCATCATAACAGACACCCCTCCAAGATCAGAACACCCTGGACCAACTCCTAACCTGGAGAGGTTGGGTGTTCAGATTGGTAAAACCGGCGGGAAGTGCCTCAGCATTCCCATGATTTGAATTGGCTCTGTGCTTGACAACAAAGTTCAAACCTTGCAAAGAAAAAGACCATCTCAACAACTTGGTATTCTCTCTCTTCATAGCCATCAACCATTTCAGTGGCTTATGACCTGTCTTCACCACAAACTTTGTGCAAATTAAGCAAAGGCCCATACTTTGGTACATCAGTCCTTTTCAATAACCTCCCAGTTCTGCTCCCTGGGTAGTAATCTTCTATTAATGAAGGCTACCGGATGCTCGCTACCCTTATCATCCAGTTAAGCTAACATAGCTCTAACTCCCCTGTCGGAGGCATCCGCCTGTACAATGAAAGGCTGAGTGTAGTAAAGCGCCTTCAGTACTGGTGGAGTACATAGTGCCTTCTTCAGTTCCTTAAATGCCTTTTGCCACTCTGCCTTCCATATCACTTTCCTGAGCTGGCTCCTAGAGGTCAAAGCAGTCAATAGGCAACTATACTTTCATATTTTTCCACAGAATTCCTATAATTCCTGACAAGTTCTAAAAAGGGCCTCACTTAGGTTTGATTAGTGGGTACATCCCCCTCCATCACAGATTACATCTTGGCAAATCTTCCTGATCTCCACCTCATGCCCAGGGTAGACTACAGGGAACTGCCCCACCTGAAACATATTTGCCTTGATTGTCAGTTTTGCCCAATATATCCTAGCCAACACCTGTTCCAGGTCCCTCAGGTGGTCTTCCCGTGAATTGCTTAACACCACAATGTCAACTAAATAGGCCACTGAAAACTTTTCTAACCCTGTAAGAACATGGTTCGCCAGGCGCTGAAAAGTGTCAGGAGCACTTTTCAAACCAAAAAGGGCAATATGTTAAACTGATAAAACCCCTCTGGCATAGAAAATGCAGTCTTTTCCTTTGCACCTGGTGCTAACACATCAATAACAACTGGTCAGATCAAAGGTGCTCAAGTATTTGGCAGCACCTATCCGATCCACATGCTTATCGGCTCTAGGGATTGGATGGGCATTGGTATTGGTTACCTCATTGAGGGCTTGGTATTACACATAGAACGACAAGTCAGTAGACCCTTGCTTTGGTACTAGAACCTCAGGACTAGACCGAAGGACTACGAGATCTCTCAATGACCCCCATGACCAACATTTTGGCAACTTCCGCTTTTTAATGCATCCCTGAACCCGGCCAGACATCTTGTGCATCCTGAGCTTTTGCAGACTGTCACCCGTGTCTATATGATGCACACAGACAGGTGTTAACCCTGGAGTCAGCAACGTTGGTGAACCTTCCCAACACCTCTCTACTAAGCATGGGCGAATTTTGCAAATCTCGTGTTCGCGAATTCTCGCGAATTTGCAGATTTTTTTTCGCAGATTCGCGTGGGTTTCTGCCAGTTCGCGAGGGTTTTGTACAATTTCGCAAACGCGAACTTACCTGTCAGGTCGCAAGTTTTGCGAACTTGTTGTTTCTACGTGTCCAGCCTGTTTGGGACACTCTTCTTCATCACTGCCACTCTCTGTCACCACTGCCACTTTCTGACTACTCATGCCACCCTCTGGCCAACCCATGCCACCCTCTGTTTCATCACAGCACCCTCTGGTTGTCCAGTGTACATTATTGTGGCAAAGCAAAGCACACCTTCCCTGCCTCAAGTGACCTGAATTAATTTGGGGCTGATTAATGTGTCACAGAATATTTTTTTAGCTGGCACCTGCTTCCTTAGTGCTTCCTGATTTGTGATCTTTTGCACTTGCTAAGTGCTTTCATTGTTGCAAAATTAGTTACAACACCTGCCCTGCCCCAACTGACAATAATGAATTAGGGGCTGATTAATGTGTCACTGGATTTGAACTTCCAGCCTGGCTCCTGCTTGTCTGCCTTAGCTGTAATTCAGGACCTTTGTGTAACTATTCTGAGGGTCAGAGCAGGGTCAGATAATAGTTGCAAGTAGGCAACTGAACTCTGGAGGGGCCCCTCAGGAAGCACTACAGGAAATGGCTACTAATGATGAGCTTGAACTTTTGAACCTGGTAAGTAGTTTCAGTTTTGCTAAGATCGTATTTCTGCAATTTAGCGCTTATTCGCGGGGCGCGAAGTTGAACTGGGAAGCCGCGAACTCACGCGAACAGTGCGAGCAAGCCATAAAATCCGCTGCTCGCGGATTTGCGGATTTTGCGGGAAATTTGCGAATCTCGCGGATTGCGAATTTACCGAAAATCCGCAAAATCCGCGAGCGTAACGGATTTTCCGCCCATGCTTACTCTCTACACTCTCTCTGCAGCCCAGGCCTTAACTCAGTGGCTAACTGTACCCCTTTCACAGTAGCATCGTTCATGTCACAATGCAGCAAATCAGGAAGAGGCACTGTCTTCCTCCACTTCCTCTGCCACAGTAAAACATTCAGGTAAGGCTTTAGCTTGTTCACATGGGATACCCTCTTGGGTTCCCTTGTGGCACCTGTTTCCACCAAATAGTTTACCGCAGACACTTTTTGAACTTCATTGTATGGCCTACACCACTTGTCCTACTAAGCTTTGGCTTCAGCACCAACACCCCCTGACCTTCTTGATACCCAGTCAGTGTAGCTTTCTGGTCGTACCATTCCTTCATCAGTGATTGGCTATTCTGAAGGTTTTCCCCTTTGATTGACTTGTCCCAGCGCAAAAAACGAGATCTGGGAGAGCCATGGGAGGACTATCCTTATATGTAGATCTAAACCTTCCGGGCAGCTGGTCCACTACGGACTGGAAATCCCATGCCATACAAGCAGTACGGTTTAATGGGAAGGGGCTAAGACTCACTGTTTTCAACATCTACAACAATGGGGCAGGGGGATACCACACCTCATTTGTAGGAGAATTGGATGACAGATTGGGTCAGGAAATTATAGCTCGGAAAATGGGACAGGTACCTGCTCTGCTGGTCATGGGAGACTTTAACTGTCACCTATGCTCGGCATTGATCCCAATAGATGCAGAATGGTCTCAGTGCCCAGTAGAGAAAGGGCCGCACTTCTCCCACACGCCGGATGGTTTAGCTTTTAGCAAATTCCTGCTTAACCACGATCTAGAGCACACTATTAATATGATGGGTGTGCAGAGGGATGGCAGCCTCCCACCTACATTCAAGGGTAGAGGATGTTCCTCTATTATTGACTATATTTTAGTTTCTAGACTTTTAACAAATAGAGTCACCAGTGTAGGGATAGAATGGAGTAGTTTTAGTGATCACAACCCCCTTGTACTGGGGTTGTTGTATCCGGCGGGCCCAAAAAGTAGATACCAAGGTACAATTACTGAGAAGGTAACAGACCAGGGAAGGAGACTAAGGTGGTCCAAAATAGATGGGGAAACCTTTTATAAATCCTTGATGGACTCTGGTAAACCCGCCATGGATGACTGTTTAGATACGGATGTTCAAGGTCCGGGGTTGCTTGAAGCATTTGGCCAGATTGCTGACCTTATAGACGGTCTACTAAAAACTATTGTGCCCACAAGGAACCACTGTAATCCACGTTGGTTCGATAGAGACTGCTCAAAGGCTCTGAGGGAGCTCAAAAGCAGCCTTAAAAACAAACCAAGGGAGACCCTAGAAATTGCGGTGTGTAGGAATAATTATAAGAGGGAGACCAAGAGGAGGAAATTAGCTCCTCAGGGAGAAGCGTGGGCAGACCTAAGAGAAGCGGGGGAAAAAAGGGACATGTCCGGGTTCTGGAGAATCATCAACCAACCAACCTTCCAGGAAAATAACACCCCGGAGATAGGATCAAATATCCTACCAGAACAGTGGGTCTCCCATTATAAGGGGCAGTACAACTATGAGCCAGGAACAACTGAAGAGCATGCAGAGAAATCACATCAGGGCACTACAGTAGTGTTCACCATTAAGGAGATCACTGCTGGAATAGAGGGATTGAAAAAAAATAAAGCCCCTGGCCCTGACGGAATCCCCCCTGATTTGTTTCTGAGCTGTGTAGAACTCTGGGCTCCCATAATGACTAGGGATTCCTCTTACCTCCTTACATCGCTGGGCACTTTGGACACGGGAGACGCTGTTCCAGACCGCTGTGTGCCGCCCCTGCTCGCCGGACCCGCTTCGCGGATCCCGCTTCGCGGAGACACAGCGGCTATCACTGCACAAAGGGGCTTGACTTCACCGGCAGGGCTGCGAGGGTAGAGCGGAGGACTCCATAGACCAGGAGTCCCCGCGCGCCCGTTAACAGCTGGGCTCCTCTCCCTGCCGGCCCCGCCCCCAACGCAGGAGAACAGAAAAGGCAGCAGAGCTTTCCCTCCTTGGATTCCTCTTACCTCCTTACATCGCTGGGCACTTTGGACACGGGAGACGCTGTTCCAGACCGCTGTGTGCCGCCCCTGCTCGCCGGACCCGCTTCGCGGGTCCCGCTTCGCGGAGACACAGCGCCTATCACTGCACAAAGGGGCTTGACTTCACCGGCAGGGCTGCGAGGGTAGAGCGGAGGACTCCATAGACCAGGAGTCCCCGCGCGCCCGTTAACAGCTGGGCTCCTCTCCCTGCCGGCCCCGCCCCCTCGGGGTAATCAGCCATCCTATAAAGTAAAGGCAACAACCCCGCTGCGCGGGAGCGCGCGGGAGGGCGCCGGGAGAAGCCCGGGACAAGGGCGGGACCGTTTGAGGCCGTTCGAGGACTAAGAGGACTGGCCTGGCCCACTCCCCTTGGTTCTTCTCACGGTTATCGTGCCTGGACTTGGACTCTAGTGAGTACCATACGGAAACCGTAACTGTCACACATCATGTGTACCCGGGGGAGTCGCAGTAAGACCGCGCTGGGTTTAACCAAGCCAAAAGGCACCTTGGACGATTTCCTTGTAAAAACAAATTTGGCAATAGATGCCGAAATCACAAAAATGCAGAAGAGGGTTTCAATCGAGTTAGATGCTGCACGCAGGCTTTCCCAAACATTTGCTAACTCTAAAAAATCTTCCTTGGGAAATATTGCGTCTGCTGCATCTCCCCAACAGGTGGAACGTCCGCCTCCTTTGTTGATCCTCGCCGACGTTCATCACTCCCCCCCTCCTCCCTCCCCACCAGCATTAGATTCCTCATTTATTTTCTCCCCCATGACCGTCCAACCTAGTGAGGGTGACCCACCTACAGAGCAGGGAAATTCCACCATCTTGCCGGTTATAACTGCCCCCTCCTTCTCTGTAACAAAAAGTACAAACCCAGGTCGCCAAACCTTGAAGAAGAAAAACAATGTAAAATCTGCCTATGCTCGTAAGAAAGCCAAAGTTGCAAGGCAGCAGTTTTTCAACCATAGAAGACCTCTACACAACGCAGGGGATCCTAAATAAACACCACCCCCAGCTATCCACCAAATAGGGGGTGATAGCAACCTCACTATTGCCCCCGCGGCAGAGAATCCTACTATCCTTGTAGATAACCCAACACTGGGAGGGCTAAACGAGACAGGGAGGGACAAGGATAAAGCGGGTGATGATGAAGACTTTCTCCAGACAGTCTGGGTCACTTTAAAACAACTATTGACACCTTTCGAACTCAGACTGTCACGTATTGAGAATCACCTACTTGAAATGGACAAAACGTTAGTATCCCTGGCCACGCTTAGCCTAAAACAGCTGGAAGCAACACATCCCCATATCAATGAGAGCCCACCTCTGGCTAGAAATGTTGGTATCCAATCTGCTCCAGCCTCTAACATTGGCACTAAAGCAGCTACAGCGCCCAAGGAGGTTCATCCCGCCCCCTTGATTCTGCCTGCACCTTTACCCCCCTCGTTATCCAAACCTACTCCGATCCCCAAACCTAGGACACTTGTAAATGTCGCTGCCAACCATCCAAAAATAGAGGAAAAACCCCCTAAAAAACATCTCCAGCCCAAACCCCCTTCTAGAGCCGAGCAGAAGGCGAATAATCCCATCACTCACCAAAATTATACCCGAATCACCAGAACTTTCGCGGAGGCTATATTGATCTCCCCCCTGAGGCTGGGCCCTACGTGGTTATCTTGGCAGGGGTACCTCCGCTTGCCCCTGATATTGTTGAAACCCAGTGGTCCTTAAAAAACAAAGTGATCCACTGGTTAAACACCAATAGGCAGATTCCTCACACCAACAGGAGTAGGGTACTAATGGTCAGGAGAGTCCCTTGGGTGGGCCGTACCTACAAATCGATACCAGGAGACTGCATCGTGGTGTCATTTGCGGACCCTCATACAGCCCATCTTATCACCACATGGGACCCTTACGTGACCGAACAAACCATTGTCACCAAATCCCTAACCTTTTTCTACCCTCCAAAACAGCTAGCAGAGCATCCTGGGGCTTGGACCACAATCCACAACCACAGATGGAAGGGTCAGGGGCAGGGATGGCAACCCATCAATAATTGGTGGGAAGGTGCACCCACCATGAATAGGTTTGGATGCTTAGATCAGGTGGATTGACTGGGAACAGTCGATCAAACACCCCCATCAAGTGATAAAAACCACGCAATGATTGCCAGTAATAGCAATACATCGCTACCCATTGTTAAGAACTCGACCCATTTGATGGTGGTTCCACCCTCTTCTGCCCAGCACCCGCTCCCTGTGCGAGTCATACAACACCTAGACAGGGCACATTTCCAAGACCAGGTAGAGGTAATAGAGAGTGAGGGCCATACACATCAGGTAGATAGTGAACCGAAACACTCACTATTATCCTGGAATGTAGCAGGACTGGGCAATAAGATCAAGCATACACCCTGGTTGGAGACCGTCCAGAAGCATGGCATACTTTGCCTGCAAGAAACTTGGCTCGTAGAAGAAAGGCACATCATGGGGTATCGAACATTCCATACACCCGCTGCTCCCGCCACTCAGGGCCGCAATAAAGGGGGTTTGTGTATATACGTGTCGAATGTGGGGGATATAAAAGTGTATAATTTCCACTCTGACCAATATTTTCAAATTCTTTCTTTTAAATGGGGCACCACACAAAAGGTCATACTGGTGAACTTCTATAATAATATGCCATTAAATGAAATGGAACCCATTTTAAATAAAATGTTAAATCGCATCCATAAAGTGAGGGATCAAAACGTGGGAGACCATACAGTCATTTGGGTGGGAGACTTTAATTGTGCAGTCTGCCCACTTTCTGAGTTAGGTTTGTGCGGCCTTGCAGATCGTGAGGAGGACGGCCCTTTTCACTTCTCACACACCAAGCTGGGGTCTCTCCTTAACAGTATTATGTTTACTTTTGACCTCACCTTCGTTAACCAGGCATGCTCTCCCCCAGTTCCCTTTGCCCCAACATATAATGGAAGAGGTTGTGAAACCACAATTGACTTTGCACTGATATCCCCCATCCCGCCCAACTTTATAACCTCTTGGGAGATAGGCGATGATCCAATGAGTGACCACTACCCTATTACCTTTGGGGTTAGGCTCCCAGTGGAGAAACCAAAGGAATCTAGTGGCCCACTGTATCCATTGGAGGTCACTTTAACAAAGATAAACGGCTATGTGCTTAAGTGGGAGAAATTGAACCCCACAATCTTCTTCCACAATTTAATATCATCCTGCTTTGCAGACATATCTGTCTGCTTAGAAGAAGATGCGGAACCTAAGGCGATTATGGCAGCTTTCGCCAATATACAGGAGTACATAAAAGGCGTTCTAACTAAGAGTCACAAAAAGAAGGGGAAACGTGCATCCGGGTGGTTTGATTCTAGGTGCACAGCTGCCTTAAAGAACTTGAAGAAAGTTTTAAACGCCATCCCGAAAAATAGGGTCCAAATCTCTGAGGCTAGACGAGAGTACAAGAGAGAAATTAACCTCCGGAAAACAACCATGAAAAAGGAGGCCTGGGAAGCACTGGGAGAAGCTGCCAGGAATAAGGACACTAACCTTTTCTGGAAAGCGATAAGATCAGTATACAACGCAAAACATACTGATAATTGCATAGATGTAGCAATTACAGCAGAGCTCTGGGTTGAACACTACGGGAAACTCTACACCAACATACAGGGGAACAACATGAATCAACAAAAGGCACTTTCATCCTCGAACAATTTCACGCGAGATCATCAGTCAAGCGATCCCCCAGTTTCGCCGTATCCAATTGACTTGGTCTTCACCACCCTAGAAGTCGAAAATGCAATCAGGGAAAGTCCTTCAGGGAAAGCTCCTGGTCCGGATCACACACCAGTGGATGCCTATAAAACAAACTTGGAATTTTGGGCTCCGCTCCTAACGAACGTTTTGAATATGGGAAACAAATGCGGCTTAATTAAGACCTGGTCAGATGCCATTGTGGTCCCCATCTTTAAAAAGGGAAACAGGGACGATCCGGCTTGCTACCGTCCCATATCTTTACTAGACGGCCTCATGAAAATTGCAGGAAGGATCGTCCTAAAGAGGATTCAGCACTGGGAGACAGAAAATAAGGTTATTTCGGAACTCCAATATGGATTCCGAAAGGGACTGGGCACCCAGGAGCAATGTTTAAATATGTCCTTATTAATGTCCAAATATATTGAGGCCAAAAAAGGGGACCTGTTTGTTACATTTGTTGACCTTAGCTCAGCATTTGACTGTGTGGATCATCTGCAGCTCTGGTCAACACTGGAGCGCATTGGGGTGGATCCCACCATAGTGGTATTTATCAAAGAACTTTATAGAGATGCTGGTGCCAGGGTGAGGTTCGGGACCCAGGGGCAATGTACACAGAAATTTCCCATAAATAGAGGGGTTAGGCAAGGTTGTATACTCGCGCCCCTTCTATTTAGTTTTTATATTAATTCTGTTGTAGACCATCTAACAAATCTCCAGAATGACTATCCAGCTGTCAATGGTAGGCCTGTACCCATCCTATTATACGCCGATGATGCGGCTATTATGTCTAGGACTAGGGTAGGGTTGCAGAGAGCGGTAAGAGAATTCTCGTCCTACATGGGGAAAAGAAATTTGAAAGTGAACACCTCAAAAACTTTCTCCATGCCGTGCACCCAAAAGAGTAAAAGGCCACAATGTTCGATATACCTTGACGAGCAAAGAATCGAGACCACAGACACTTTTTGTTATCTGGGTGTTGTCTTTGAGAGAAAAGGAGCCTGGAAACATGCAGTATCGGCTAGGAGGCTTGCCTTTACCCGTGCTATTGGTGCCCTGAGAACTTTTGCAGCGAAAATTGGGGGCAAACCGACTGTTGAGATGATACAGATTTACCAAGCAAAGTGTGTAGCGACAGTCACTTATGGAGCAGGCTTATGGGGCTTTGAAGACGTGTCCTCACTCCAAATTTGTGAGAATCTTTTCATTCGTTACTTATTGGGGGTGAGCAAATCTACTTCAACTTTTATCACTCACATTGAGACTGGCCTCAAATACCTTAGCGACTCCATAAAGCTGTCACCGTGTTTGCTTTGGCACAAAATTTGGACTACCAGGGAATGCCAACTTAACAGAGAACTCATCACGGATTGCATGAACTTGGATGCCGCATCCAAAATAAAATGGTTGCGTCATGTCCGGTTGATGTTCGCCAAGATTGGTTGTCCTGAATACTATGATGACCCAGAGTCCCTAGAAAATCTGTCTAGGTCGTCTCTCAAAAAACTCTTAATTACCCACCTGGAAGGTGTTAGATGGGATGCAGAGAAACTCAAAAATACCATCTTGAGCTACCAAAGAATCACTCCCACTGAAGGTTTGCAATTGTACCTCAGGACCGAAACTGCACCTTATCCTCGCATGCTTCTCACCAGGCTGCGCCTTGGCACCTTTTTCCGTATGGTCACTCTCCCAAAACAAAATGATTGGACTGCCCCGAACCTAATTTGCCCATGCGATGATCACTCATCACAAAGTAACATTCATATTATGTTCTTTTGCAATCTGTATTCTGCCCCAAGGAAATTGTACCTATTACCTCTTTTAAAACACTGGGGCATAAGAACATGCAAAGACGCCAACTATAAATTACTTTTGTTAGATGAGGTGTATGTCATCTTTGTCGTTTCTCGTTTTTTAATGTCAGTGATGAAATATAGAAATTCCATGATGTAACCCTTACATGTTTTAACTTTTTCATACGTTTTTACATGAGGTCTACTGCCGTAATTTCATCATTGACTTTTATCATTTGGAAAACTGTTTTATAGAGTCTCATAAAATTTCGTTGGGGATAACTTTTTAAACTTGATGTATAAAATGTACTTGTATGCTTTTATGATTTTACCAAACAAATCGAATAAAGCTAAATTTGAATTTGAATTTGACTAGGGTCATAAATACCGCCATTACTTGTGGCCTGCCGCCGTCCTGGTCAAAGGCCATAATTGTCCCTATCTTTAAGAAGGGCAATAGGGATGACCTCAAGTGTTATTGCCCAATTTCCCTGATTGATGTGTCTGCCAAACTTATGGGAAGGGCGATCCTCAACAGACTGTCTGAGTGGTCCGAAGAAAATAACATCTTCTCGGACACTCAATATGGATTTAGGACGGGTAGGTCCACCAGTGTTCAATGCCTGAACCTCTATATCCTGACTGCCAAATACACCATGGCCAGTAATGAAGCCATCTATATGGGGTTCATGGATCTGGCAGCGGCATTCGATCATGTTAATAGGGAGAAACTTTGGGTCATGATGTCTCTCATGGGGATAGAGGTTGGCCTAATTAATATCTTAAGGGAACTTCACAGTGATACCTCTGCTAAAGTCCGTTTCAATAGGGAGGGGGGGCTGACCGATTCATTTCCTTGCATGAGTGGGGTACGGCAAGGCTGTATTCTTGCCCCATTTTTATTTTCCCTCTATATAAACAATTTGGAGCAGTTCTTGTTAAATCTAAAGACAGATTGCCCAAGGGTGGGGACGCGTCATATCCCCGTTCTGCTCTACGCAGACAACGCGGTCTTGCTCGCCCGTACGCCTAGGAGCTTACAGATTTTGATTGATGGATTTGTTAAATTTATGGGCTCCCTAGACCTTTTTGTCAATTTGGGCAAATCATATGTGTTGTTGGCTGGTAACAAACCTTGCACCAAATTTATGTACACAATAGGAAACCATAAAATAGATGAGGTTAAAACATTTCCCTATTTAGATGTAATTTTTGACGGGGCTTTACAATTTAATTCCCTGGTTGAGGAGCGCTGTTGTAAAATGATTGCTACCAATGGCGCAATTGCAAGTTACGGTAGGAGGGTAGGCAGATGGAGCCCTGAACAGGTGATGAACCTGTATAGCTCCATATGCTGCTCCAAAGTGATTTATGGGGCAGAGGTATGGGGCTTTGTTAATACTGTAAAAATACAGCGGGAAGAAAACAAATACCTAAGAACCATCCTGAGGGTACCCCCAAGTACCGCTGGTTTCATAGCACACAGGGAATTAGGGAGGCCTTACCTAGAAGATCTGGTAAAGCTTAGGCCAATAGTGGCCTGGCTAAAAATTTGGGTCAACCCTGATGCATCTCTAAGCAGAGAAATCCTAAATGGTTGCTTAGAAAGGGATAAATGTATGAGAATACCATGGCTCAATTATGTAAAGAGTACCTTTGGCTACAGGAACCTCTTCACCAACCCTGTAGCAATTGTATCCCAGCACAAGGTGTTAGTAAAAAAAGCTTTTTTAGAGCAAAATGCACAACAGAGAGCTGAGGCTGAAGGGCTCAAAAAGACAGTGAGAGCTCACAACCTGGTTAAGAGCGTCGAGGGAATGGAGCCATATCTGTACCTCATGTATAATGCTCAGGACAGATTTCTGATGTGTCGCTTTAGATTAAACTTACTGCCATACTTATTGGCATCACCAGCAGGGTTTTTAACTACAATTGAGCAGAAGGGAACCTGCGGCTGCGACAATAGGTCTCCGCAGGATTCCCTTCACTTTGTACTACTGTGCCCTTTTTACTCCATGCCTAGGCGTAGATTTCTAGTGAAAATTTTAAAACAAGCCAACCTGGAACATGCTAAAGAGGCCCTAATTTACCTACAGAAAGCATCCGACCCTTTAACATTGTGCTGCATAATGAACTTTATTAAAGTGGCGGTCCGTTTAAGGGTAACCAGAGGAGAGGAATGATGCCAAAAATTGTTATTAATCTTTTTTAAAGTGTCAAATCCCCTTTCCCCTCTTTTTGCAATGTGTAAAAATAATTATTATAATTGGGATCCTGAAAATGATTTAATGAATTTTTTTACTCATGTATATACGTATGTGCTTTTATGGTGATTTTTAATCATCGAATAAAGAATCCTTGACTTGACTTGACTCATGTATTGCGCCATCAGTTTCCTGACGCCAATCCATAGTCTATAACATCCTTCTGTGGCGTTTCTGTGGTGCCTTCTAATCTTTCTCTAAATAAAGCAAGTGGACCCCTCACTGGGTGTCCATACAGAAGTTAAAAGGCTCTGAACCCTACTCCCTTCATCAGAAAAACTTGGAAGGCTATTCAGAGGCATGGCAGGAGAAGATCCCACTTGCTCCCAAGTTTCACTGATAGAGTTCCCATCATGCTCTTCAAAGTTTTATTAAACTACTCCACCAAACCATTTGTTTGTGGGTGATTTGCCTTGAATAAGTAGTATATCACACCAGCTTTCTTCCACGTCTCTCTCATGTAAGAAGACATAAAGCAGGTTGCCCGGTCAGAAATTACCATCCTTAGAAATCCAACCCTATAAAACAATCTAGGAGAATTCTTGCTACCACTTTTGCAGTCAAGCTCCACAGCGGTACAGCTTCAGGATACCTGGCGGCATGCTTCACCACAACCAAGAAATACTTGTTACCTGACTGTGAGAGGGGGTTGAATGTTATGTTATGTTGTGCTATAGGATATGTGGAGTGCATAACTGCCCCAACAATGGGGCTTCCCAGTGCTAGGCCTATAAAACACACAACTGCCATCCCAAAAGATGCAGGAGAGGAGCCAAATGGAGAAAAGCCATGTCTTGAGAGATTTCCTGAAATTTTTGGATGCTTCTAATTTAGAGAGGATGTGCGTTCCAGAGAGAAGGAGCATGGGCATGGGAAGGACCGGCTCCCCGCTCTGACTCTCCTGACTCGGGGAACAATGGCAAGGTTGAGGTCAGAAAAGGATGGAGAACATCTGGGCCAATAGGATGAAATAAGATGGCTCAGGATCGGGACCCCCTTGGAGTAAAGAACCTTAGAGGCGATACAGAGAGTCTTTAAAGGAATGCACTTATCCACAGCGAAGCAGTGTAACCTGCGAAGAAGACCAGAGCAAATCTTAGGGAGGAAGAAAAGCAGCCTGGCAGTCTCATTTTGGGCCAGCTGGAGTCTTTTATTAATGGATTTATTGGCTCCTGGGTACAATATGTTACAATAATCCAGTCGAGGCAAAATAACTGCCTGAATGATGGTTTGACGATGCATGGGTAAAAAAGTCTAGGATTGGCTTGAGGCTTCTCAAGACTCCAAAACAGGTGCCAACAACTGATTTAGCTTAGACCTCAAAGGCCAAGGTGTTATTCAATCAAACCTCTAAGTTTTTGATGGGGGACTTGAATTTGGAGGAGGCCTGAGAGAGCAGGATTGCCAGCAGTCATCACAGGAAAGCACTTTTTTGCCTAGAAGAAGAATCTCAATCTTTCAGCAGGTACTGGGCACACGTGAGGTACAAATAACTTTTAAGTGATTTAGTCGATTTGAGACAAAATATTGGACACCGGTTGTTTGGTGAAGACAATATATTAAGCTTTATATACGTCTTCTTTCTTTTGAATGTGTACAGAACGCCAGCCGACACGTGTTTCTTCAACAGGGCAGTGCCTGTGACTCATCAGGGCTGTAAAATACATTATAATACAGGAAAATTAATATAAATGATAATGCCTGATCAAGAAAAACAAACAAAGATTCTGGACTTAAGCAGCAGTCCTAAAAGAGGTGCGTAACGTGTGTTTTAGTGCAACGAAAAACCAAAGGGGATGTGTATGACGACTGATTTGGAAACAGGAAGTGGAAAGACTATTGTACATGGACAACCATGTACGACACGATGTCTGTGAAACATCGGCTTGAAGGGTGAAGGTGTGGTGATGGTTGAGGATCCTGGGCGTGTACATGTGAGGATGAGAATAAGTGAAGATCAAGGAGGTGGATGTGGAGACGCGGCAGGGGTGTGGGGCAAGATCATAACTAAGTGAGTGCATTACCAGGATGAAGGGAAGGCACGGATGACAAGCATGATGGCTCCTAAGTGGATCACGAGAACGGTGCTGGTGACAGGTGATTCTAAAACACTCGGTCTTAAAGGAATGCGTGTTGCACTGGAGAGAGAGGCGGACTAGAGATGCCGGTAGTGGCATGGCTGTAGGACGGATTTGACAAACGTATATTTCAAGTGAGGTGTTTCTCTAAAGTGCCCGTGACTTGGAAAAAGAAGATAAAGTTACAATAGGTAGTCCATATGCTCCAGTGTTTGAATTATTAACAAGAACAAGAGACTCCTGTATTATCAGGATATGTTTATAAATGATGCTAAATCATAATAATGCGTAATTCCTAAAACATACGAGCCATAAGTTGCAAAACCATAAATATAGTGGTCTACGAAACATTCAGGAGCTGTTTAGGTGGTTCGAAAAAGAATGCGAGCAATAACAAATATTTAAACAAAATTACTGATAACTCTAGTATTATGTGTGTATGGGAGGTGCGCCGGGCGTGGGATCATATTTGTACAGATTGGAAATTAACCTAATGTTTAGACAACAACGTGATGTTTAAGTTGAGAGTTATAAAGCATGTATCCGACAATGTGTTATACAATGAAACAGTATTTAAAACCGGTACGTTAGTAATAAACATGGGATAAAACAATGGCTGTCATGAGGTCGGTGCCTGAGTGGTTCTTAATAATGTGCAAATATTGTATCAAGGAGAAAGTCAGAGAAAACAATGTCCGCGGATGTATAATAGACAAAAGACCTATGGGATGGTTATCCGGGGATCACATGAGAGGGGAAGTCTCATATGAAGAAAAGTCTTGCGTATTGCTCATGGTTCCAGGATTATTGTGAAAGGCAGAGAAAGACAGCAACAAGCTACTAAGCTAGGAGGAGATGGTATATTCAGGTGTCTTGGAAGTTTTCTAGTTCTGAGTCCATGTTTTGGCCGTACTTCACAGTATGCAGACGCATGATCCAAGTGTCTTTTCAGTCTTCGTCGACGGAGTTCACGGTTGCCTCCGCATATGTTTGGTTTGGCGATGTCAATACCTTAGAATTCCAATTTCTTGTGTGTTGATTGACTTGGGCAGTGTGCTATATGTAGGGCCATTGGATATCTGGGATCCTGTTGGTGCATTGCCCTGGCATGTTCGCCGATGCGCTCTTTCAACGGTCTGATGGTACTTCCGACGTACTGGCTGTCACACATGCATTCCACGACATATACAACTAATTTGGTATTGCAATTGATGTTTGTGTCGATCTCATATTTCTGTTTGTGGTGACCATGGAAGTCTTTGGTTTTGTTTCTTGCCCATTTACATACACCACAGCAGCCAAATTTGTGGAATCCTTTATTGCTGTTTGAAAGCCAGTTGTTTGGGTTGTGTGTGATAGTTACTGTCGGGCTTAGTCGAGTTCGCAGGGTCTTGCCACGTCTGTATGTAATCTGTGGTTTGGAGTTGATGCATTGCGCAAGGGTTTTGTCAGCCAATAATATGTTCCAATGTCTGTTCATGCTTCTTCTCACCACTGGCCCAATGCTGTTGTAATCCATGATCATCCTGGTCTGCGCTGTCTCAGTGGTGTTTCTACTTCTGGGTAGTAGCGTGTTATTTCTGTTCAGTTTTTGCACCTTTTTGACTACTTTGTTAACAACTTTATGTTTGTAGCCTTGTTTGAGAAAATGATTCCGCATGTCGCTCATGCAGGTCTCAAATTCCACTTCTTCGCTGCAGTTCTGGCGTGCCCTGACCATTTCGCCATAGGGTATTGAATCAGTTTGATGTCTCGGGTGCGAGCTGTCAGCTCTAAGGATGGCGTTACAAGACGTCTCCTTACGGTAAAGTCTGGTGTGTAATGTATTCTCCAATATGTAGATCTCCAGGTCAAGAAAGGTGACCTCTTTTGTTCTGTAGTTGCAGGTAAATCTCATATCCATGTCATTTGTGTTTAGATGATCAAAGAAGGCTTCCTACTCAGGGTGTGTGCCGGACCAGATCAGTAGGCAGTCATCGATGTATCGCCCCCAGTATACTATCGTGTCCACCCATGCCGCACCTTTAATGCTCCAAATCCAAGAGGACTCCAAGGTGCCCATGTAGAGATTGGCAAACAAAGGGGAAAACCTTGAGCCCATGGCTACCCTCTTTGTTTGTTTATACCATTTTTGGTTTGTTTTTCTTGATCAGGCATTATCATTTATAATAATATTTGTGTATTATAATGTATTTTACAGCCCTGATGAGTCACAGGCACTGCCCCGTTGATGAAACACGTGTCGGCTGGCATTCTGTACACATTCAAAAGAAAGAAGACGTATATAAAGCTTAATATATTGTCTTCACCAAACAACCGGTGTCCAATATTTTGTCTCAAATCAACTAAATCACTTAAAAGTTATTTGTACCTCACGTGTGCCCAGTACCTGCTGCATATTTTGTGTGGTGTTCTGGCATCCCTTGCCTGACCACCTCTGAGAGGCTTTAGAGTTTCCCTCTTTACTGGTAGCACCGTTCTACACTTGTTCTTTCCATCCATCACTACATACTCCTACTGCATTTTGTGAGCGCCCCATACTGTACAATCCAAACCCTCAGCGGAACCTCTCCTAGAATCTCAATCTTCTTAGCGTTGAGACATAGGCAGGTATTATTCATCCTCTCTGCCACGGCAAGCATATCTTTTTGAAAGTTGGCCAAGTCTTGCTATGGATTGTCTGAGAGTGAAAGTGCACTCTGAGTATAGTCTGCATATGATACCAGCGTAAGTCCAGACAATACCATAGTCTATGCTAGAGGGTGGATATATATCTTAAACAATGTAGGGCTTAATGACAAGCCTTGAGGGCCACCATACTGTAACAGATGAGGTTGAGAGCCATAAAATAAATTACCTGAAAGCAGCACTCAGATAGGAAGGAAGCAAACCAGGAATGAGTGGCACTTCCTATACCACTGTCATGAAAGCGCTCAAGTAAGATTTGGTGAGACACCTTATCAAATGCAACGTTCAAGTCGAGCAGGATCAGAACTGAGGATCTCCCTTCATTCAAGGGACTACAAAGGTGCTCTGAGATAGCAAGGAGTGTAGATTCCATGTTGTGAGCAGGCCTGAAACCATTTTGAGATGCTTCCAAAATTTGATTATCTTCTAAGAACCTTGTTAGAATACCATTGACATATCTCTCCGAAACCTATGCGAGAAAAGGTAGAAGAGAAATGGAACAGAGGTTTTCAGGCATAGATGAATCTAAAGATGTTTTTTTAAGAAGGGGGATGACTTTAGCTTGCTTCCAAGGTCCAGGCACAGAAGAGATGTGCAGAGACAGATTGACCAGTTCTTAGTAGGGAGGAAGAAGCTGGTCTTGTAGTGTCATGAAAATGTCATGTTTGAATGGAACTTCAGGGGAGGTACATTTCACTTGACTGCAAAGAGTTCGAAAGGCAGACTGACATAGAGGGGACGGCAAGCTGAGCAGGATGACAGGGGAGTCGTCCACTGACGGTTTTGCATCATCAGACCTAGGTTGAAAAAAGCAACAGCAGACCCGCAGAACTTGACTAACTAAAGACCTATCTCTCTGCTTCCATTTACCTCCAAAATTCTAGAGTCCTCAGTAATTCTGAACTAGTGTCGTACTTTGAATCTATTTCAAAAAAACAACGGTCCTAAGCCTAGAGCAATTTCTGAAAAAAATAATAACATAAAGACCACAATCGGACAATATGTACAGTTTTCTTATACCCAGCCGGGCAAAGAATTTATTTTGGGATTATATGACAAGAAGTCAATTTATACGTTACATTATCATATCAAACATAGTAGTGTTTGAAGTGAGGCTCAAGCCTGTGCCGTACTCAGCAGGATAGAGAAAGTTGCGAGAAAAGGGTGCAGAAGAAAGAACAGTTTACATCAGGCAAAAGAAGGGTTGAGCAAGACCTGGTACTGCTTTTAGATTCAAATTGGCAGTATTCCCTTTAGTAGAGCATACAAAAATGAATGACAATGACAGAAATGTATGTCTACATAACAGTGTCGACGGCGTTTCGATCCCGTGCTCTAAATAAAGGGATCATCATCAGGACTTAATATATGCCTGGAATATCATAGAACAATTAAGCCTGTAAAGAAAAACAGGAGAAAACAGAGAGGCAAAAATATTTTTTAGAACGCTACTCTGTGTTTGAAAATAATAAAAGAGGTCAACTTAGTCATACTCTAACTGACATGCAATTCGGAATCGCAGTGCGGTGAATAGTGTTTGGTTGCTGGTGGTGACATGGTCAGATCGTTGTGGCTGGGATGTGCCTATTTCGTGAAAGGCAGTCATTTCTGTGAGCGTGAAGAAATGACGGCTTGTGTGTGTAGCAGCTACCGACAAGTCGGATTCAATAAAAGGTTTGTGACGATAGTGGAGGAGTGCAAGACTTAAAATTATTAGGCGTGATCCGGCTTAGGGTTAACAGTATAACGCGCCGACATACCAAGGAACGGGTTTGAAGAGGCGCTTTCAATTTCCCAATGGCCACAATTTACGTGGTCCACTCAATGCGTCATGTGATGAACTTCAGGAAACTGTGAACAGATATGGTAATAGTTATAAATGAGACCCACGCGGGTTCGGGTTTCAAGCCTACTGTTAGATCGGCTCTTACCAAGATTATTCGGTGTCCTGGGATGGCTGCCCAGTGTGGAACACCAATTAGCGGAGATTTCGTTGAGGGAACAATCTGCAGGTAAAAATTGAGTGGAATTAACATTATGCGGGATTAAATGGATGCACCAGTGGGTGGGGGCGGAAACATTCTCACCTTGGAGGGGGATAAGTTATCCCTTGGCAGCGTCAGGCAGTTGCGCTAATCAGCTGAATTGGGTTGAGTGAGCGCCTGGTTTTGGCGTTCTCACCCGATTTCCAGTAAATCCGTGGCGGCGGTCGGGAACAATGCACGATCCGCTGTGGTTAACCAGAAAGAATCAGTTTAGGGTGTACCCACGGTCTCGCCGTGTCCGGGGCGAAAACGCTGGGCAGGGGACGGATTCTTACCTTGCAGAATGGACAGGATGTTGGTACATCGGTTCCTTGCAAGCGATGCTGCTTCCATCTTGGAAAGCGTGCAGCCGAGGCTTTGAAGGAGTGCGGTCACGTGACGATGGTCATGTGATCGCGAGTGGATTGTGGCGGCCATCTTGGTGTGGGGAAAGTGAGGGGATAAAAAACGACGCTGTGAGTTCGTGCCTACGGGGTGAACGTGCAAAAATACATTTTCACCAACACATCACTGACAGGGCACAATATACTATATACAGAATGGTTATGAACACCCATGTTCGTTGTTTACAGCAGAAGCTTGACGATTTCTTTAGCGACCAAGTAAGTTAAGTTAAAATCAAAGCAGATTTGTCCAGTCCTCACTCCTGTTCAGGCCAGTCCTGATAGTATTGAATTGAATGATGGACTTAAGTTCCTCTCTGTTCATAATTTGGACAAGATTCCCACCTCTTTGTGGGAGTTTGATGGATTTCAAGATGGTCCACTTGATGTCATCTGCTGTGTGGTTCATCTCTGTGAAGTGTTCCACCATGGGAGCATTCGGCGTGTTACATCTTATCCTACTCCGATGTTGGCTGATTCGTGTCTTGGCCTTTTGACTGGTCTGGCCTATATACATTTTCTTACATGGGCAGAAAATAGCGTAAATAACATTACAGGTGTTACAGTTTGTAAACGATTTCATTTCAAAATTTACCCCATTGTGACTGATATTCCTGGTTTCAATTGCGAAATCGCAAACGATGCAGTGCCCTCATTTGACATGACCCCTCAGTGGTGGTAGACCCCAGTTAGAGTCAAGAGTGGTGCAGGGGGTGGGGGTCGGTAAGGCTGCCCTCACCAGGTGATCTTTCAGATTTTTGTTTTTTCTGAATGCGAAAAGGGGTCTCTCTAGGTTAAGGATTCCAGCATTTATGGTGGCCCAGTGCTTAAGGATTGATTTTCTGATTTTGTTAGACACGGGGCAAAATGTGGTCACACATGCGATTCTGTCTTTATTCTCTTTTGGCTTTCGTGTCAGTAGGACATCACGTGGACAGTACCAAGCCCTTTTTGACGCTGCCTTAACTATTCTTCTCGGATAACCACGCATTTTCAGTTTGTTTGATAAGATTGTGGCTTCCCTGAAGTAGTCAGTTTTATTGGAGCAGTTACGCCTTATTCGTAGGAACTGCGAGTAGGGTAACGAATCTTTTAACGCTCTAGGGTGACAGCTGTTGTAACTGAGCAGAGTGTTACGCTCAGTTGGCTTCCTGTAAAGGCGCGTAAGTAATTCGCCTTCATGACAGTATATTGTCAGGTCAAGAAAAGCTATTTGGGATTTGTCATGGGTCAGAGTGAAAGTTAGGTCCGCACAATTGTTATTCAACCAGTGAAGAAACAGGTTCAGTATGTCAATTTCATGGTTCCAAATTAAAAAAAATGTCGTCTATGTAACGACGCCATAGGGAAATACCTGCAAAAAATGGGTTGCTGTTATGTAGGATAACCCCAGTCTCCAATGCATCCATGAATAGAATGGCTAGGTTGGGGGCAAAAATAGCCCCCATGGAAGTCCCCTTAATTTGTTGGTAGTATGAGCCTTCAAATGAGAAAAAATTCTTTGAGAGGCATAGTTCAAGCAGTTGGAGAATGAACAGGCTTGGGACCCTGTGGGGGCGAGGTCATGTGTCTAAGATTTTCTGGATCACTAATAAAGCAGCTGTTTGCGGAATATTAGTTATCCCCTCACTTTCCCCACTCCAAGATGGCCGCCACAATCCACTCGCGATCATATGACCATCGTCACGTGACCGCACTCCTTCAAAGCCTCGGCTGCACGCTTTCCAAGATGGAAGCAGCATCGCTTGCAAGGAACCGATGTACCGACATCCTGTCCATTCTGCGAGGTAAGAATCCGTCCCCTGCCCAGCGTTTTCGCCCCGGACACGGCGAGACCGTGGGTACACCCTAAACTGATTCTTTCTGGTTAACCACAGCGGATCGTGCATTGTTCCCGACCGCCGCCACGGATTTACTGGAAATCGGGTGAGAACGCCAAAACCAGGCGCTCACTCAACCCAATTCAGCTGATTAGCGCAACTGCCTGACGCTGCCAAGGGATAACTTATCCCCCTCCAAGGTGAGAATGTTTCCGCCCCCACCCACTGGTGCATCCATTTAATCCCGCATAATGTTAATTCCACTCAATTTTTACCTGCAGATTGTTCCCTCAACGAAATCTCCGCTAATTGGTGTTCCACACTGGGCAGCCATCCCAGGACACCGAATAATCTTGGTAAGAGCCGATCTAACAGTAGGCTTGAAACCCGAACCCGCGTGGGTCTCATTTATAACTATTACCATATCTGTTCACAGTTTCCTGAAGTTCATCACATGACGCATTGAGTGGACCACGTAAATTGTGGCCATTGGAAAATTGAAAGCGCCTCTTCAAACTCGTTCCTTGGTATGTCGGCGCGTTATACTGTTAACCCTAAGCCGGATCACGCCTAATAATTTTAAGTCTTGCACTCCTCCACTATCGTCACAAACCTTTTATTGAATCCGACTTGTCGGTAGCTGCTACACACACACAAGCCGTCATTTCTTCACGCTCACAGAAATGACTGCCTTTCACGAAATAGGCACATCCCAGCCACAACGATCTGACCATGTCACCACCAGCAACCAAACACTATTCACCGCACTGCGATTCCGAATTGCATGTCAGTTAGAGTATGACTAAGTTGACCTCTTTTATTATTTTCAAACACAGAGTAGCGTTCTAAAAAATATTTTTGCCTCTCTGTTTTCTCCTGTTTTTCTTTACAGGCTTAATTGTTCTATGATATTCCAGGCATATATTAAGTCCTGATGATGATCCCTTTATTTAGAGCACGGGATCGAAACGCCGTCGACACTGTTATGTAGACATACATTTCTGTCATTGTCATTCATTTTTATATGCTCTACTAAAGGGAATACTGCCAATTTGAATCTAAAAGCAGTACCAGGTCTTGCTCAACCCTTCTTTTGCCTGATGTAAACTGTTCTTTCTTCTGCACCCTTTTCTCACAACTTTCTCTATCCTGCTGAGTACGGCACAGGCTTGTGCCTCACTTCAAACACTACTATGTTTGATATGATAATGTAACGTATAAATTGACTTCTTGTCATATAATCCCAAAATAAATTCTTTGCCCGGCTGGGTATAAGAAAACTGTACATATTGTCCGATTGTGGTCTTTATGTTATTATTTTTTTCAGAAATTGCTCTAGGCTTCGGACCGTTGTTCTTTTGAAATAGTCGATACCCATGGTCCAAAGCCATTAAGTGGGTCCCCCTTGTTTATTGTAGTACTTTGAATCTAATCATCTGCTGGACTCTGCGCTGTCAGGTTTCCATGCCTCTCATAGCACAGAGGATGCTCTAGTAGATAGACACAATCAAACTGGCACTAGGTCAGGGAATCCGCGGCTATGTTAGTACTACTGGATCTCTGATCTGTTTTTTATACCATCTACCTTCATATCAAGGAGTTTGGTATCAGGGCTAAAGCTCTTGAGTGGCTAAAAGATTTCCTGTCAGAATGTAAAAACTCGGTCCGGTTGGGTGAACTTACATCAGCATCCACAATCCTTGATAAGGCGGTGCCACAGGGCTCACTTCTGAGCCCCACTTTATTAAATGTGTATGTGGCCCCCCTGGCAAGACTTATAAGATCATGTGGATTTCAAACCATTTCTTATGCTGATGACACACAATAAGTCATCACCATGGACCATGACCCAACAATGACCAAATCTAAATTAAAAAAATGCTACTGACAGTAGCAACATGGATGTCCAACAACTGTCTACAGCTGAACATTACAAAAATGGAGATTCTCTTGTTCGGGAAAGCACACACAGCCTGGTCAGCCAACTGGTGGCATTCGGAGCTGGGCCCTCCACTTATTCCCAATAAATATGCAAAGAACTTAGGAGTGCTCATTGATGATGACAATCTCACTGAGTGAGCATGTCAAAACGGTCACTGGAACCTGTTTTGGCCTCATACAAATACTTAAAAAGGTCTTTCATTGGCCCCCTCGGCATTTGAGGAAAGCTTTGGTACAGATACTGATAATGAGTCGCCTGGACTATGCAATGCCCTTCTGGTGGGTATCAACGAAAGCCTCCTAGTCAGGTTTCAGATGGTGCAGAAATCTGCTGCTTGCCTGGTCCTGAATCTTCTACCCCACTCCCATCTTAGCCCTCTCTCCGCTCCCTTCACTGGCTCTCAATCAAAAAGTGTGCCCTTTTTAAACTTATCTGCTTGGTTTACAAGACCCTGCATGAAAGGGTCAACTCTACCTTAGACACAAGCTGCAGCCGTACATCCCGCCAGTCAGCTTAGATCTAGTGATCTATTACTTCTATTCCCCAAATGCATTCGAACAACCAGGTTCAGGAGCCGCTCCTTCTCATTCTCGGCCCCCATTACTGGAATCAGCTCCCCCTTCTATTTGTGCATTCTTGTCTTTAACACTTTTAAAAATTATTCTGAAAACATGGTTATTCACTCAGTAAGCTCTCCATTTACAGCTTGACCCCCTCTGCAAAGGCGCCTAGAGATCCCCGGGAGGTTTTGTGCGCCTAACAAATGGAGCAAATAAATAAATAAATAAATAGGTTGACAGGAGGAAAGTGAGAGTAGATGTCCTAGATCTTATTTGTGAATTAGTCTGCTAATTTGTTGCAGTGTGCACTGGAGGATTTGATAGGGTCCACTGAGAGCACTAGTTTTGAGAGGCTGTTCACTAGCCCAAAACTTTCTTTGGCAGTATTGTTACTGCTGCTGATTTTAAGAGCAAAGTATTCTGCCCTGGGTTTTATGGTCAGTTTGTGATAGGATTTGATAACTAATCTGCATCATTTCTTTTTGCTTAGGGTCATATGCTTTCCTCCAAGAGCGTTCTAGGACTTTTTTGGCCAAGATAAGTGTCTCGTTGAATCAGGGGGCAGTGAGTCTCTTCTTCATAGGGACCTATCTGACTGGAATAAAGACATCTAGAGCGGAAGTGGTACAGAGCTGTAAGATGTTATTTGCAAAGTCTGCATTAGGGGGCAGCAGAGGGCGACTGGCTTGGATGAACTGCCCAATTTTTTGGAGGTCGAGCATTTGCTTCGGGCGTTTTAAAGTTTATTTAGGGACTGGCATAGTCACTTGGTGGGTAGGCAAATGGACATGGGGGTGAAAACTGGTTGGTTCAAAGCATTTGTAGAAGTGGAGGCCCCTGTAGGGAGCTGATGTTGGAGAAACACAGGTCAATAAGGTGACCAGCAGAAAGTGTGGCACGCACAACAAGTTGGGTTAGCTGCATAGCAGTAAAGTCATCAATAACATTTGCGATATCGCTGTCCTGAGTGACCCTGAGATGAAAACTGAGGTCCCCGAGGAAATTTGCTAATCTGATGGCCAGAGGTGCAATAATGGCTCCCTAAAGATATTAGAAGGGCTGAAGGGATAGTAAATTAGAAATCCCAAAAAGGTAGAGTTCTTATTCAACGACTTTTGCAATCTGTGATGGTGCATTGAGACAGACTACAGATTTGTGTGTCTTTATAAATCATGGCAATGCCACATCCTCTGCACTAGTTCTGTTGAAGTTGTTTAGGTAATAGCCATAGGGAAGTGCCAAGACATGTTCTGAATCCGAGGATTTGGCCCAGTCAAGACTCTCTGAGAAACAGAGAATTTGATGCGTAGTTATGAATAAAAGCATCATTTTAGGCATGGTGTTTAACCAAGGAACGGCTGTTTATACTGAAGAGCTTAAAATCCGTGGGCCTGTAAGGGGTCTTAGAGGTATGAGAGGTATTGGTTGGCAACCTGCTAGACCGAGGTGGGCTGGATCGGAAGCAACAGGTCCTACAGATGAACTTTGGCTCCTCTGAGGGCCACAGAAGTATGCCTGCAGGGTAACAAGACAAGATATCGAATTCAAAATATAGAATTACCAAAATATCGAAGTCAAAATATAGAATGGACAAAATATCGAATGGACAGAATATATTGGTGAAAATATTGAATTGAAGGTAAGTAATGTAATATCGAATAGTAATTTTTACCCCTATGCTATCCAACTCTTTCCCTACTGTTGCACCCTCTGGAGTGGGAATAGTAATTGTTACCCCTGCGCTATCCAACGCTTTCCCTGCTGTTGCACTCTCTGGAGTGGGAATAGTAATTTTTACCCCTACGCTATCCAACGCTTTCCCTACTATTACTACTCTCTGGAGTGGGAATAGTAATTTTTACCCCCACGCTATCCAACGCTTTCCCTATTGTTGCACTCACTGGAGTGGTAATAGTAAATGTTATATTTATTATTTCATTAATTTTAAATTACTTTTAAGACATTTAAAAAAATTCGATATTTTGACTAACTATATTTTTTACAACTATATTTTTGATTCGATATTTTTGTACTTACCTGTTTGTAGATAGGAATTCGATATTTTTGCATTCTATATTTTTTGTTCGATATTTTGGTAATTCTATATTTGTGTATTCGATATTATGTCAGTGATGCAGGGCAAGGTGCCTGGCCCTGGCACCATCCAGAGATAGTAAAGTGTAATGTTTTTGTTTATAAACTACTTGAAACTCAAATTAACCTTGTCACAATGTAAGCAGGCAAGAAGTGTTGTGTAGTTCCTAGGAATCCCCAAGACTTGTGGGTTTTGGATGACCTAAACTGAGGGATTGGTGTACAAACAGACTCCAGACACCCCCACAGGATATGGCAGCCGTTAGACCAGCTAGCTCTACAGTGCCACTACCACCCCCTGTATTCTACAGTGGTGTAGGTTAGTTTCTGGCAACCATTTAACATGGCAACCCTGATACCTTAGGAATCGTGGAAAACAGTACAGTACTTTTCGCTCAGACACTCGTGCTTGCTTTCGCTCAGAAAATACACAGGATGGTGATTAGGAAGTTTCAATAAGTATTTATTGGTCCAGCAACAGCCTTGTGTAAAACATATGTGCCGCGACAACCAGGAGACAGAAGCATATGAAAGAGATGGCTACTAGACCATCTCTGCCCCACCCTACCCCTGCACGTATTAAATCGTACCTCACTATATGGTCTCTCTAAAAAAACTGACTATACCGCTTATAATCCGACTTCTACTCAGCTTATACCTACTGTTAGTCAGTTACCCCAAAACCCTCAGGTCAAACTTTGCTGTATATATCTTAATACACGCTCCATGGCCAAACATCAAGTTGATATATTTTTATTATTAACATCGGAGAAACCTGACATTGTGTTTCTATCTGAAACCTGTCTTACCCAGGATTCACTGCCAGATATCCTAGCCTCCCTTCCAGCGGATTATTACATCCTTAATGTTAACAGACCTGCTGGAAAAAAGGGTGGAGGAGTGGCTGTCATTATCCATAAAACACACAAGTTTACAATACTCCCCTCTCTGGCTTTGACCTCCACGGAGAACAGTGTTTTAAAGACTGATACAGATAGTGGAGCAATATTAGTAGTCTTGCTCTATCGGCCTCCCCAATCAACGCCCAGCTTTCCATTATTACTGGCCGAACAAATGGCCACTCTCGGAACAAATTACCCCAAAGTCGTTCTAATCAGGGACTTCAACCTTTGGTTTGACGATATTGAAGCAGACCCACAGGCAGCTGAAATGAAAGACCAACTCTCTGACCTTGTCCTTAACCTAATTCAACACATTCACTCTCCTACCCATGAGAAGGGTCACAGTCTAGATCAAATATCGTCTTATAATACTTCATTAACCACACCTCTCATTAAGCCTTGTGTTCGGTCTGATCATTCTTTTATTCCTTTTACTATCACTGTTGAGTTGAGCATGAAACAGCCATCCCAGATTGGTGGGAAAACTAGGAAATGGATGGGTATTGACATACCGGCTTTTCTTGACACCTTGGCCACTACCTCGCCCTCACTGACTAAAGATATTGAGGTCATGATGGAGTCTTTCTCTCACTGGATTCAAACGGCAGCGGACCTTCACGCACCTTGCGTGAATTTTTCTCGCTCACGCCCCAATGATGCACATAAATGGTTCACCTCGCAATTGAAGACTTTAAAACTTAAAGTCCGCCAAAAAGAAAGGAAATGGAGGACTAACTATCTTCCACATGACAAAGCAATCTACTGCTTGGCCCGGAAGAATTACCAAAAAACCATTTTAAAACATGAAGTTACCTATTTCTCAGAAAAAAAATTAAATTCACAGAACCAATCTAAAGACATCTTCAATATAGTGAATAACTTGTGTAAAAGCTACAGAACAACTCCCTCAGTCACTCCTTCACAAGATCTTTGTGACACTCTAAATCTCTTTTTCATTGATAAAATTACTACTATAAAAAAGAGCATACTTAATCTCCCTATCCCTGTTCCTATGGACGACAGCTACCATAACACTAATACATTAGACTCATTTCCTTTGATCAACACAAAAATATTGTCTGACCTATTAGTACGTGTTAAATCCGGATCACCCGATGACATCTGTCCCCCACATATGTTTAGAGAGGTAGGACTAGCCATTTCCCAAGTAGTACTTTCATTGTTGAATGAATCACTCATACAAGGCAAGGTCCCTAGTAGTTTTAAGAATGCTCTGCTCATTCCACTGTTAAAGAAACCTGGTGCAGACCCACTCGATCCGATTAATTATAGGCCTATATACCTTTTACCTTATGCATCTAAGATTCTGGAAGCCTATGTCTCCTCTTGCCTGTCCAAGTTCATTTAAAAATCTGATTATTTGGAACCAAATCAGGCTGGTTTCCGCCCCTGTCACTCAACGGAGGCCGTGATTCTGGCTGTCCAGAATACTTTAAGATCTAATGCTGATAGAGGCATACATCAGGCCCTTGTACTTCTTGACCTGTCGGCCGCTTTCGACACGGTTGACTATACCATCCTTATCAACCGTGTCGAACAAGCGGGCTTGAGAGGTTCTGCCCTAAATTGGATCACCTCCTTTATAACAGGGCGTACGCAGTCAGTAAGACTTGGCAATTTTACAGCTTCCAAAATTCCAACCACATGTGGGGTCCCTCAAGGATCCTCATTATCACCTTTATTATTTAATCTCTACCTTCGCCCATTACTTTATTCTTTGCAGAACTCCAAAGTTACCATCTATAACTATGCGGATGATCTCCAGCTTGTCTTTCCACTCAACACTGCTGACTCCGTGACAGAATTCCCAAACACGATGACACACATACAGAGATGGATGAATCTCAACCATCTAAAACTTAACCCAGGCAAGACAGAGTTGATCTTGCCTGGGAAAAGTGAACTGAGTTGGGGCCCATGTTTTTGGCCATCCGACATGGGAACCCCACCCACAAAATCCCTCTCTGTAAAAAGCCTGGGGGTCACGTTGAGCGCAGATCTATCTCTGAAGGGACAAGTTGGAACAGTAGTCTCCGCTAGTTTTTTCCAACTTAAATTTTTTTTTTAAAATAGCCCAGTTCCTCACACAATCTGCTCTTCTTCAGGTAGTCATTGCTCTTGTTCTTTCCCGACTGGATTTTTCCAACAGCCTTTATCTGGGACTCCCTGTTGGCCAGTTGAAAATACTTCAGCTTGTTCAAAACCAAGCAGCCAGGCTGATTTGTAGACAATCCAAATGGCAGTCCATTAGACCCGGCTTGGAAAGATTACATTGGCTACCTGTAAAACAAAGAACTGAGTTGCATTATTTTCAAAGCCTTGCAGGACACTGGACCAAAATGTATTAGGAATCTGGTTTCTAGGTACAATCCATCTTTAAATCTTCGCTCTGCGCATAAAAGCTTTCTGACTGTCCCCTCCTTTAAGAAAAAACGGCTGGGGGGTAACTGCTTTGATCACCTTGCAGCTACCTTTTAGAATTCCCTTCCCCTGCCTATTAGACAGAGCCCTGATCTTCTTACTTTTAGACGCTCCTTGAAGACTTGGCTTTTTAAACAGGCTTACTGTTAAAATATTTGGCTTCTTAAACAGGCTCACTGTCAGAGTAATTACTAGTGTTATGTTTCTCTCCGATAGCGCCATGAAGCCTACGGGCGTACGTGCGCTTTATAAGTAATTTTTAACATAACATAACATAACATAACTACCAATATAGTAAACAGAGGATACATTCCTACCACAATGCTAATAAGATGAACATATACAGTTCAGTTAAAACAGTAGCACTTGCATATTCCTAAAATGCGCGCCCTAAGTCATTTTGCTACATTGTACCTAGCCTACCCTGGATATGTAGGTGTACATGTGTATAGCTACGTGTATCTGTAGCCAAGAAACCCCCAGGGAAGAAGCAGCCCCCTCACCTCATGGTTGGAAACGAAGGACTGAGAAAGCGTTATCCCACCCGGTAACGTCCTCTGATTGCACAGCCAAACTCCCAGAGGAGGTACTTCCAATGTTATTGAGCAGATGAACAGTAAGTTGATGTTGAATATTGTTTATTCTACACAATAATTGAAATAATTTTCAAATGCTTTCAAAGAATTGTGTCATCATATACATAAATGAGTCAAGATGTTCAAACCCAATGCATTTCGGGCAAACCTTTCATCAGGGGAAGTTAGATCTGAAAAATAATTAAACGGAAAACCACAGATGTAACAGTTGCTCACAAGTACATCTAAGGTTTAGTGGTGGGGTGCAAAGTAAAGCAATACTGTGTAGTTAATCCAGGCAGGAAAAAATATGATGTGCTTAATCCAGGCAGAAAAAAGGTATGAGGGACGTAAACCAATGAAGAGTGAACAGGCGTGAGTACTGGAACCACGGTGCACAGTGAACAAACCAAGGGTCATGCAAAACCAGAAACGGAAATCACTCTGAAAATTGAGAAGGATATATCGGGTACCAAAAATGGATTAATACTTGTGAAAAGTCAAGATCATCTGACATGGAAGACTGAGGTGAGTACCCTAAATCGGTTCAAACCAACGTGCGCAGCTTTTAAAGATTACTGTACGTGGCATATAAAATCTTACACAGCATTAGAATGCGAGTTGCATATGAGCGGGTCAAAAAAGTGTGTACCATTATTCAAGTCAAAGATGCTAAAAGTAATAGCAAATGTAAAGACTCTCACCACCATGCCGACGGGGATGATGTTTCCCGTATCGTGAATTTTGACAAATGCATATATGACATGAGTGTGAGAAGAAAATTTCTTGTTGGAGTAGATATTTCTGATTGTCTACTCCAACAAGAAAGTTTTTGGACAAATTAAGGGCCGGACTGGCCATAGCGGGCACCGGGCATTTCCCCGGTGGGCCTCTAGGGTGGGGGGCAGTTTTTGTTATCGGCCCCCAGTAACAAAATCGTCTGAAATCGGCCATAGCAAACCGCTTGGCCGCACCCCCTCTCCTCCTTCCTGGGGCCAACCGAGCAGTTTCACAGGGTCTGTTTCAGTTCCCAGTCCAGCCCTGGACAAATTTGTTGGACACTGACATACCGGATGGCCTCAATGACTGTGTTGAATTTAGCAGTTTTCATTAAATTGTTATGACTGGCTGTGTCTTCTACCTCTTAGATGTACTTGTGAGCAACTGTTAAATCCGCGGTTTTCCGTTTCGTTATTTTTCAGCTCTAACTTCCACTGACGAAGGGTTCGCCCGAAGTGCATTGGGTTTGAACAATTTTACTCATTTATGTCTAGATGATACTATTCTTTGAAATAATTCGAAATTAATTTCAATTATTGTATAGAATAAACATTATTCAACCTCTACTTACTGTCCATCTGTTGAATAACATTGGATGAACCTCCTCCGGAAGTTTGGCTGTGCAATCAGTTGACATTACACGGTGGGATAACGCTTTCTCAGTCTATTTCCCTTACGCTGGTGGATCTGTCAGCGATACCCTGGCCGCATGCAGAATTTCAATTTAAATAGCTTTACTACAGTTAATGCTTTTGTTGTACATCTACCAGTACCTTACTGGGAACAAAGGACCCCATCTCTGCTTTGAGGATGATAGCCCGCAGGGGATGTCAGACCGCTGCGTGTCGAAGATTCAGCATGCAGTACCCCTGCTCAGCTTGGAGGGAATTCTTCATGAATTTGTAGGCAGAGTGAGGGTCTTTTATACAAGAGTGGTCATTCCAGGTTGTTTTCTAAAATCGATATGTTTTAAAAACAATCACAGGTGTTATGAAAACAATCAAAAATGTTGTGAAAACATTCACCCTTGCTTTTCCAAACAAGTGTGATCATGCACAACTTGCTGTTGGGCAAGGATGAAAAAAAGTGGTGACCTTTATACAGAATAATTCTGCCATGCCTCGGGACAGGTATATGTATGTCAGGAGCAGGGCTTGTGATAGAGTACTGAGAGTCTGGTGTCAAAGAGACAGGAGCCTGCTACTAGGTACAAGGTCACCTGTTTAGAATCGTTCTTGTCGTGTGGATGGGACAATGTATGTAAAGAATGGGGTATACATGACAGGACTATCCTAAAATACATGACACCCACTGTTCATCAAAAGGTCAACAAGGTCCGCTAGGTAATGATAAAGCTAACACTATTAAAAAGCCTAACAATTATTTATAGTAAAACATATAATAAGCACTTTAAAATGCTGAAAAATGTCCATGAAATAAAGTAATTTTTCCTTAAAAAAGTGTTCAAAAGGTCCTCTAAACTTGTATATATTGTGATTTTGCACTGAGCCATGAAGTTCAGTTAGAGCTGAGAAGAAAAACAAGCATTTACCATGCAATAGGTCTCGCATTTGCGAGAGTTTCAGCTATTGGCATTGTAAATGACTATGCGTTTTTATTTAAATGTTTGTTTTAAAGCATAAATAAAAGGCAGTGTAATTTACAATGCCAATAGCTTAAACTCTAGCAAATTATTGCATTTTTTTTACCATGCAAGTTTAAGCTATTGGCATTGTAAATGAAAGCCTGTTTATATGTTTTAAAAACCAAAACATAAATAAAAGGCATTGTTATTTTCAATGCCAATAGGTCAAACTCGGGTACATGCTAGGCCTATTGCATTGCAACTGCTAGTTTCATGTGTCATGAAGAGAAACGGAGGGTGTGAATATGTATTTACTTAGAGAGCACGTGGGCGCTGAGAATTGTGTGCTTTACATGGTAAGAGTAACAGTGACAAAACTCTGACAATAAAGTGGAAGAAGCACGAAAGAGATGAGAAGCTTGCAGGGGAGTGCAGCTAGCGCCTGGCGAGTGTGAGTGCTGGAGCGAGACAGGGCCGGAGCCACCCAGACAGGGCCAGAGGAAATAGGAGAGGAATAGGAGAATAGGGGAGGAATAGGACAAACTGAGAGGGTGAAGGAGGAGGGAGGTAGAGGTAAAACGTGGAGTGAGAATGGGGAGACGAGGAGGAGGGCAGAGGTAAAACATGGAGTGAGAATGGGGAGACGAGGAAGGGGGGGGTGATTGAATGGAGAGGAGCTTGCATTAGGAAGGTGCAATTAGGAAGTAGGGGGAGAGGCAATGTAAGTACACAGGAACAAGAATAGGGTAGAAAGAGAACAGGGGAGGTATTGAGACATAGGAGTTACTTTACATCAGACCAGTAGAGTTACTCGTCCAGCCAAAACAATTTTTCAGGTGGCATAAAGAGAAACAGAGGGTCTAAATATGTATTTATTTGGAGAGCACATAGGCGCTGAGAGTTATAGAGGTGCTTTAGATGGTAAGAGTAACTAGTGACAAAACTCCTACAATAAACTGGAAGAAGCACGCAAGAGATGAGAAGCTTGTAGGGGAATTCAGCTAGTTTACGGCAAGTGAGAGCATTGGAGCAAGAAAGAGCAAGCGATAGAGGGTCGGAGTGAGCGAGAGAGGACCGGAGCAAGAGAGGGCTGGAGTAAGCGAGAGAGAGGTTTGGAGAAATCGAGGGAGAGTCAGAGAAACCGATAGAGGCTCGGAGCAAGCGAGAAAGGCCCAGAGCAAGCGAGAGAGGGTTGGAGAAACCGAGAGACAGGGCCGGAGACAGCGAGAGAGGCCCAGAGGAAATGAAGGCAGGAGCAAGAGTGATCAGGGCATAGAGGCCGGTGGAGCAAGAGTGTGGGGAGCAGGAGAGAAGGTGGATGGTAGGAAGCACGGAGCAAGGGTGGGTAGGGCATAGGTAATTAGGGGCAGAATAGGACGAACTTAGATTTGACTGGAAGAAGAAGAGATGAAGGCAGTGGAACTAGGATAGGAAAAACAGTGGGAAAAAAGAGTTAAGACATATAAGTAGAATGTGGTGGGATGGGGGCAGAGGTAAAATGTGGACAGAGACGGGAGGCCAAGGTAAAACGTGGAGTGAGACAAGAGGCGAGGAGGAGGGTCGCTTCATGCAGCACAGGTGTTTCCAGACGCCGCGTTGCACTTTCAGGAGCAGCCAATAGCGAACACACAGAAGGAGGGTTACCGGCTACAAGAAACAGGACGGTGGTAGGAAGTGTCGGAGACAGCCCCATTTGGAGTGGGGGCTATACAACAGTGACGTGTGAATCTGTTTTTTTTAATTGCCACGGCCGCTTCAAATCGCTGATGGAAAGGGGAAGGCGACCTGGGCGCTGCGGCGCAGTGCTGATTTACGCATATATTAGCTGTTGAGGTCTAAAGTTCACATACCTGTGAGCCATCAAAGCATAACCATCTCAGGCAGCAGGCCAATGGAGGCAACCTTGCAAGAGATTCCTGAGTGGAGGTTTAACTCTTTAGATGAAGTGATTTACCACAAACGAGCATTCAGCGGCTGGGATATTTTTGGCGCATGCGTATAATGTAAGGTTGCGCCCGCATCTTAATGCGCACTATTTTTATAAAAAATAATTACACTTTGTAAGTGTAACGAGACTGAAGTTAGGCGGTGCTGGTCAGCCTCTCAAGTGTAGCATTCGATTACAGGACCTGACTTCTGATGTGTTATTTTCTCTACCGGAGAGTACAATTCTTAATAATGTAGTGGAATTGAAAGTGATGCGGTTGGACCTTAAGGTTTTCCTTCTGTAGCTGCATGGCAGATAGGTGTGAGTACTGGCGAACAACAACATGGTAACGATAGTTATAAAAAACCAGCAGAACAGAAACATTCTGTGCATTGTTCTCTGCAGGGGATGATGCTCGCCGTTTATGCTGAGTTTTTAAGAGCGCGAGCAGCGGGCTCTCCGGTGAATCGGTGGCTGCCGCTGCCAGTGTGACCTGGATACCTCAATGGTTTTCCCGCTCTCGCCCACCCTCCTTGGCTGCTGTCTCTCGCGCGCGCATAGACCTACCGCACTCGGGCTGGGACTTTGACAGGCATGGAGATAGTGTGACCCGCGGGACAGGACGATGCAGGAGCCCCCCGGATCCCTGGCGATGGACGGGTATTCCAGCAATGTGCCCGCCTTCCTCACCAAACTCTGGACCTGCAAGAGCAGACTACCGGAGAGCTGCGGAGGGAGGGGGGGAGCGGGATTAAGGAGAGCTGCGGGCGGGGGGAGGGGGGGAACGGGACTAAGGCGAGCTGCGGGCAGGGGGGGAGCGAAACTAAGGAGAGCTGCGGGCGGAGGGAGGGGGGAGCGGGACTAAGGAGAGCTGCGGGCAGGGGGAGGGGGGGGAACGGGACTAAGGCGAGCTGCGGGCGGGGGGGGGGCGAAACTAAGGAGAGCTGCGGAGGGAGGGGGGGAGCGGGACTAAGGAGAGCTGCGGGCGAGGGAGGGGGGGAGCGGGACTGGAACAGCAACAGGTCGTTTCGCGATTCGGGGGCGTGTTTGCGTGCTCTCCCCTTCCCATTGGCTGGAACGTAAAATTCCAGCCAATGGGAAGAGGAGAGGGCGTGACTTAAAAAAAGTCACGGAAACGCCCCCGATTCGCGTTCCGAGGGGAAAGAATGATTGACAGCCAATGTCTTCCAATGGCTAGCCTCCATTTATGGAGCTAGCCAATGAAAGAGAGAGGCGGAATAAAGCCCCACATTGAAGTCAAAAAATCTCGGGCTCCGCCCACACTGCTTCGCAGTGTGACGGTAGGCCCGAGACCTAAAAAAACAGAGTCAGCTTCAGCCTTCACTTTTAGTAAATGTTTAAAAATTAGCCAAACGGTTCCCAGCACAGGAGAGGCCAGATTGTTTTAAGAATCCTGTGCTGAAGGCTCAACATTGCTGAACATAGTATGCGCAGATGGCAGTCCCTCAAGAACTTCCAGTATCATGTCCCATAAGCAAAGATGGTCATCTCCGGTTCCCAGGCAGCTGCCTGGAAAGAGTTAGATGCCTGCACACCGGATACCATTGCCTGAAACTCTGGAGAAGAATAGATATCCCTCCCAACAGGAGCGAAAGCATCCCTTGGAGCAGAGGTCTTCAATATGTGAGGCGCAACCCCCAGATGGGGCCGTGACATCATGGGAAGGGGGGCGCACATTCCCCAGCCTTATTGTTGGCACACAACAAAGATTGCTTAATGGCATCAGCTCCCAGCGGTAGTACCAGACAAAGCCTTGCACTGGGAGCCGCTCTGAGAAGCAAACATATTGTGCATACTCATCACCTTTTGATCAAGGAGGATGGTTCTTGGCGATCACGGCGAATAGGAGGCAGTCAGGCTCTGTGGGAGGCAAGTGCCAGCTTAATTGAGCCCAGCAGGCCTGTTCATGCACTGCGTCCACAAGGAAAAGTGCGAGCTGAGCTGGTGGGGTGGGTATAGGGGGGCGTCAGATGCCAGAACCACCCAAGTACGAACTTTCCTTATGTTCTGCTATCTCGAAATTTGTAATTTTTCCTGTTTATATTTCACTTGCCTTCTGTAAGAGTGTTTACAGGTCACGACTGAGAGCCCTGGAGTTCCTTGTTCAAAGAAGTGCGAGTTTCTCATAGTGGCCGTCAGTGGGGTCATGAAGGTGTTCCGAATACATGACCATCCAGTCCTTGGCTTCTCTGAAGTTATAGTATTCCAGTTGCAAATGTAATTCTGTATAAATGAGCGTGTGAAGGAGGTAAACAGTTGCCTAAATATTGACACAGAGTAGTCAAAGAAAATGCAGTGCTTACATGTGAGTGAGTTTTAGTGTTTTTGTGATGGATTGCAATGTAAAGGAGATATGAAAACGTGCATTTCAGAGTGACTGAAAAGACAGTGCTGAAGAAGAAAGAGAATAGGTGTCAGATATTCAGATGAAAGAGTCAGTGAGAAAGACCGCAGGTGTCTATTGTAGAGTGAAAATTACAGGCTTGATTGAGATACTGAACACCACTACCCCTTCCTGAGGCTTCAGTAATGTTTATTTACAGTCTCATATGTTCAGTCTGTAAACCTATTCAATATTTTCTATAAAATCATTGTTCGTATACATTCATCTTAAATTGATAACCATCACTAACAAAGCTAAAAGTCCTGGCTGGTTTCAGGCATTTTTAATGTGGTGCCAATGATGAAAATAAATGAAATTTAGTTTAGGCATTCAATCCACACCCTTGATTACAAAGGCCATGCCCCTATTACAGTCACCCAGTGGAGGGGGCGAGCGGATGAAAGTCAGAGGTCAGAACCACCCAACTACGAACTTTCCTTAACTTCGGCTATCTCGAAATTTGTCATTTTTCCTGTGTTTTTCCACATAGTCTACACACATTCTTTTATAATGCACACTGTAAAGGTCTCTTGTATTTAGAAGGGATTTAACATTTTCGTATATTTTATTGTAGTGCATAAAAAAACCTTTGTACTGGAAATGCTTATTGACATCTGTTGCTAATATTTATATTTCCTTTTAAATAAAAGTTTGTAGATTATCTTTAAGATGTATTTCAATAAACTTTAAGTGTTTTATTCCTTGCTCTCATTGTGGCAAAATTCTGCCAAATATTATATTTATAAAGTGCAATCGCAACGACCCTACGTGTGATGAAGATGGTTTCTGCAGTGAAAGCACTCGCAAACATATTTAAATAGCCATTTTCCTACTTTCTGGAAAAAGACAAGCCTCCTGGGACGGTTCATTTTGATAGTTAATATGCTTCAGCCAAGCCATGTCTTCCCTGGACTGGAAACAAGCTTCCGAGGACTGGTTTCTGGCATTCCAGCCGTCTTCAGCCCGGCTTGCTTGAATCCAGTGGCAAAGTGAGCAAGGGACTCACGTCTGAGCATACCCTGCCACACTTTAGGAATTTGCTTAAATGTACCTAGCCTACCCTGGATATGTAGGTGTATGTGTGTATAGCTATGTGTATTTGTAGCCAAGAATCTGCCAGGAAAGAACCAGCTCCCCCACCTGATGATTAGGAACGAAGGACCCGTCTCTGCTTTGAGGATGACAGCTCGCAAGAGATGTCAGACTGCTGCGTGTCGAAGATTCAGCATGCAGTACCCCAGCTCAGCTTGGAAGGAATTCTCCTTGAATTTGTAGGTGGAGCAAGGGTCTTTTATACAAGAGTGGTCACTCCAGGGTGTTTTCTAGAATCAATGTGTTTTAAAAATTATCACAGGTGTTATGAAAACAATCAGAAGTGTTGTCTCTTCTCTTCACAGTCTCTCTTGTAATATCCTACTTTGTGTCACTTAAACCAAGTCACCACTTTGACTTAGACAGGCTCCCTTGCCTTCCCCTCTCATGGTGCTCCATACCCGACTCCTTAGACAACCCTAGAAACCTCTCTAAGTGGTACCTGTGGAGACCGCTAGCTGCAGCCACCCCCCCGCCCCCCGCGAGCGCCTTGAGACCCTCATGGGTGAGGAGTGCGCTCTATAAATTCTGTGATTGATTGATTGATTGATCAGCCTTAGTCCAGAAGGAGTGTAAAGCAGCTTGTTTTACAATAACATAATCTTATAGGTAACGATTAAGAGAAAAAGAACCACACAGTGTATTTATAAAAATATGTATTTCTTAAAACACACTCACTAACACTTTCAGATATCTCCTGGACGGAGATATACAAAATACACACAATCCTTAGCAATAGAAACAGGTAAGTAGCATGGAATACTCAGTGGTCACCAGGGGGGACCAAACTAAGCGGTCGATTAGGATCGCGGACGGAAACGTGTTCTGTCCGCCAAGGAAGGTGGCAAGATACTCCGGACCGGTCCGCGGATAAACCGCCATAGCGATTAGGATAATATATGAATGAAACTCCGATCGCGGCGGACGGAGCACACCAAACTCCGCCCGCGGCGGCCGGAGTACACCTGAGACCACCGCAAGCGGACGGAACCGAAGAAACACCGGCCGCCGCGTACGCACATGACCGCGTGAACATCCACATCTCCCGCTATACCTGCGTAGGCTCCGTGTCCGCTATTAGGATAACTCCGCAAGTACCCTGGTAGGTACCGCAATCCACGTCCGCTGCGGTAACAATGCAATGAGAAACCGTGCATCACAGCGGAAGGCCAACACGAACAACATCCCTACCGTCAAACCAATGACAAACAGTGCGACGGAAGTAAATAGCAAACACAGGAAACAGAACTACCACCCACCTGAAACATCAAAACCAATCACAAGACACAATGACCCACCCCCAAGTACCAAATAATGCACACCAGTCAACACAACCACCTAGCACCTGACTGCCAATAATCATTGAGACAGGACCAAGACACAGACTATGAAAGAACTCCCACCCACTCCCGAAATCCTCTGCATCACAGCATAGCTGCTAGCAAGAGACACAAGAGTACCTACAGCACACACCTATAGAATACACACAACCACCACCCAAACACACCCACAATACTAACACCCACCACACCATTTCTACACACCACACACCTGCACCTCCCAACTCATTCAAACCCACACCCTGAGCACCACACACCATGGCACCAAAAAAGAACCCCAAATTCACGGACACAGAGTTAAAGGTAATGGTGGATGAAATCATCCGTGTAGAACCCCACTTATTCGGGGCCCTAGTCCAGCAGACCACGGTAGCCAGGAAAAATCACATGTGGGACAGGATAGTTACTAGGGTGAATGCGTCCCGGACCGTGCCGAGGACCAAGCAGGAGATACAGAGGCGGTGGCATGACCTCAAAACCCGTGTCAAAGCAATTCGTGCCCAAAACCATCTCCGGGCACATCACACTGGCGGCGGAACCCCCCCGGAGCCCTTACCCTACACCGACTGGGAGGACAAGGTGCTGAGCATACTGCACCCGGAGACCCTTGAAGGAATTGAGGAAGGAGAAGAGGCTGGTAAGTACAAACCAAGCACCACGAGCACAACGACATGGCGTGCCTCACACAACTCACAAGACACATCTCCCAGGCCCAAACCCATGCATGCAGTCCACATACTCACCAACGTCTAAACCACTCCAACAGGCCCCCATGTCCATAGGGAGGGCGGTGGTGGTGGGTGGGGTGTGTGAGAGGATGGCACTACAACTCCCAACAGGCCCCCATGTCCATAGGGAGGGCGGTGGTGGTGGGTGGGGTGTGTGAGAGGATGGCACTACAACTCCCAACAGGCCCCCATGTCCACAGGGATGGCGGTGGTGGTGGGTGGGGTGTGTGAGAGGTCACTAGTACAACTCCCAACAGGCCTCCATGTCCATAGGGAGGGCGGTGGTGGTGGGTGGGGTGTGTGAGAGGATGGCACTACAACTCCCAACAGGCCTCCATGTCCATAGGGAGGGCGGTGGTGGTGGGTGGGGTGTGTGAGAGGATGGCACTACAACTCCCAACAGGCCCCCATGTCCACAGGGATGGCGGTGGTGGTGGGTGGGGTGTGTGAGAGGTCACTAGTACAACTCCTAACAGGCCTCCATGTCCATAGGGAGGGTGGTGGTGGTGGGTGGGGTGTGTGAGAGGTCACTAGTACAACTCCCAACAGGCCTCCATGTCCACAGGGATGGCGGTGGTGGTGGGTGGGGTGTGTGAGAGGTCACTAGTACAACTCCTAACAGGCCTCCATGTCCATAGGGAGGGTGGTGGTGGTGGGTGGGGTGTGTGAGAGGTCACTAGTACAACTCCCAACAGGCGCCGATGTCCATAGGGATGGCGGTGGTGGTGTGTGGGGTGTGTGAGAGGTCACTAGCACAACTCCCAACAGGCCTCCATGTCCATAGGGAGGATGGCACTACAACTCCCAACAGGCCTCTATGTCCATAGGGATGGCGGTGGTGGTGGGTGGGGTGTGTGAGAGGTCACTAGTACAACTCTCAACAGGCCTCTATGTCCATAGGGATGGCGGTGGTGGTGGGTGGGGTGTGCGAGAGGTCACTAGTACAACTCCCAACAGGCCCCCCTGTCCATAGGGAGGGCGGTGGTGGTGGGTGGGGTGTGTGCGACTGGACACTGAAATGTCATCAATTTGAAAATAACACGTAATGTGCACAGTACTGATCTGCACAATTTTATTTTCCAGGTGATCGTAATCTCACTGGTGAAACCACCATCCGGCCTCAAGACTCTCCTCACACAGGACTCTCTGGGGACCATTCCACAGCCAGCTCCGGTGCGAAGGATGGTACAGGCCCAAGCAGGCTGCCAGGGCCATCTGGCTCCCAGGAGATTCCAGCCCCGACTACTACGGCCTATGCAATTCCTGCTACACCGGCCACTGTGACCTGCACAGCCACCACCACCACCACCACCTCCACCACCACCAGTACCACCACTCCTGCCTCTGCCACCCTGCCTAACCCACCGCACGACGCCGGACCTGCACCATCCCAGCCACGCAGGGAGAGTGTGCGGCAAACCAGAGTGCCGAGGCCACATCAGCCAGGCAGAAGTACTACGTGCAGAGGAAGGACACCCACCCCATCCCGTGGTACAGTCATTGGAAGCCCTAGCCAGGGTCCAGGCAAACTACGAGCATGGGCAGGCACAGGCAGATCGTGCCCACCAGGACTCAGTGGAGAACACCGACATGTTGCGGGCCATTGAGAGCCGGCTTGGGCAAATTGTTGACATCATGTCCCAGAACACAACCATGTGGAGGGGATGGATAGCCCGCAACACCCCCACCCCCCCCTTTCCCTCAACCAACGCCACGGGCAGCAACACCACCGCCACCGCCACCTGTGCCCCTGGTGACGGATGTGGCACCTGAGCAGCCTGCGCCCCCAGCTGACTCGTCCCGCCTCCAAAACAGAGGGGGCGTCTGAGGCTGGAAGTGGGGGAGAGCTTTGTGGATGCTCCGTCCACATGCTCCAAGAGGGGCCGTCAATGACTGAGACACTGCCAGAGCCAGCCCTTCACCCAGCAAACTATCCTGTCCCACCTAGCCAATCATTGGTACAGGTCTGCTGGACTAGGCAGACACCACCCAATGTGGTGTCAGCACGGACATTTCATCTGCCATTACCTTCAACTCACACTCCCCCACCCCACACTTATTTGTAAATATGCACCAGCACCAATGCACAATCTATAAATAAATACCACTTACTCACTCAATGATGTGTTGCCTCCATGTTTATTCACATGAGTGTATGAGAAACAGACGTTACCAGGTTCAGGGATCCAAGTCGTACATAATCATGCCGCAGCGGGAGTGACCTAGGGAAAAACAGAGACAGCAAAGACACGTCAGGAAACAGAATCACACTCATCACAACACACTGCAGTGCAACATTCCACAAACCACACTCATCACAAAATGATTGGATGAGAGGACACACATCATGGAGACTTGCATGTCCAAAGAAATAAACACACACACATGCATACATCACATAGCAGAACACACAGATGATGCACACCACAACGACACAACACCAGCAAACATACACAGGGCATACACAACCAGCACAAGAGGTGCTCACTCACATCCAAGGGAAGTAGCGATCAATGAGCTGGTGCCTCTGGTCCACACCTTCCTCCTCACCACTATCCTCATCAGTCGTGATGGGTGGGTTGGGAGGGCGAGGAACTTGCTGTTCATCAGGGTCCAAGAGCAGTTCAATGTTATTGCGCACAGCCAGGTTGTGGAGCATGCAGTTTGCAATCACGATCCTGCATACTTTGCCTGGTGAGTAAGGCAGGGCCCCTCCGGTCTTATCCAGGCACCGAAACCTAGACTTCAGCAGTCTAAAAGTACATTCAAACACTCGACGTGTCCTTCCATGGGCATCATTGTATCGCATTTCACCCGCTGTAGTTGGATTACGTATGGGACTCAGCAGCCAAGGCCTGTTTGGGTAAGCCGAGTCGCCTATGTTGGGGGAAGAGAGAGACAGAAATATCACTACCAGAATTGGTGGGCACACCATGCCACACAGATATCACTCCTGTCACCACAGCATACTCACCAAGAAACCACGCTTGTGCCGGATGCAGATTTGCCATCAGTTGGGGGACAATGCTGCTCCGCATGATGTGGGCGTCATGTGCAGAGCCTGAAAAACTTGCACACACATGGGATATGATGTTGTCGACCTGGCACACCACCTGCACGTCAAGGGAATGGAAGTGCTTCCGATTCCTATACACCTGCTCACGTGCCAGTGGTGGAATGAGAGCGATATGTGTGCCATCAATGGAACCCACTACGTGTGGTATCTGACCCAATGCATAGAAGTCTGCTTTGACCGCTGCCAACTCTGCTGGCTGTGGGAAATGTATGTTGTCATCCTTGTGCAGCATCATGGCTTTCAGAACATCCCGAAGTACCATGCTGAACATGGACTGTGACATCCCCCTGGCATGTCCAACTGTGTACTGAAAGGTGCCTGTTGCAAAAAAGTGTAGTGCCGCCATCACCTTTGCTGTGGGTGTAATGGAACCTGGATAGGATCTTCGCGGCTGCAGGTGAGGAGACAATTGGTCTACAAGCTCCATCAATCAACGTCGATCCAGCCGGAATTTCCTGATCACCTCCTCGTCAACCATATCCTCCAGCACAGTGTAAGGGCGATGGACATTTGGAGCCCTCCTGTGTGGGAGTTGATGGAATGGAAGTCAATTCACAAACAACGCATGGCTGTGCAACTCAATCACATGTCAACGAACTCTCCCAACAAGTAAAATGTAGTGTACAATTGTCATATGTGTGACATCTCTGATTGTCACTACAACATGGATTGCCGTAGCAAAAATGTGCAGCCACTAGCAACATGATGTGTCTCAACATGTGCAATGCAACTTAGTCTCAGGTCAACATTACTGCCAACAAGACATGTGACATGACCCAAATGTGTATGAGCCACATCACAGACACACATGCAAGTGAATGCACACAAACGATAAAAATACACACACACCACCTCATCATGCACCAATGGCAACATTAATAATGGTGGGCATATGTACATGACATGCATGGTGACACAATAGGCAACACACATGCACTGAATACATGTGTACCCCCACCATAGTCATTACCTCACATATACCACACACTGACAACTGAATCAGAATGTGCCGATACATCCGGGATGTACTGTGTAGATGTGGAGAACTAGAAACGTGTGTAGGGAAATACCCGACCTCGACATGCACATGTGTTGCACATTGTTTGCACACCGATGGGCATAGTATGGACACACATGGAATAGAGCATGACATATGAAGTCACGCAATCACGCACACAACCGTCATAACGCAACTGCAGACAATACAACACGGTGCATCGTCTGAAAATATATAATCATTGGCACCGCCATGGCGGTGCACTGCTTCCGCTGTTTACGAATGGGCATATGCGGGCCGTGTTCCCTCTTCCCATTGGCTGCATGTGCACAGACCGTCACGGTCACACATCGGCAACCGCATGTGCTAGCCTCCGGGACAGATGCTTCACTTGCAACAATGTTCAATCACTGGCGCCAACATGGCAGGGCACGTATTTGGCGGGGGGGTGCAGGCCAACACATCCTTTAGCTGATGTCAATGGACATGGCAGGTCATGACCCCCCTTACAGTCACATTGCATCATCCACCGTACACCAGCCGGCCCAGCCCGGCCCAGGACCGGCGTGCCGGCCATGTCAACCACCGCCGTGGCAGGCCCCGTCCACTACCGCCGTGCCAGGGCCGGCCCAGGACCGGCGTGCCGGCCATGTCAACCACCAACGTCGACATGGCCTGCATGGCGGTAGTGGACGGGGCCTGGCACGGCGGTAGTGGATGGGGCCTGGCACGGCGGTAGTGGACAAGGCCTGGCACGCCGGTCCTGGGCCGGCCCTGGCACGGCGGTAGTGGACGGGGCCTAGCACGGCAGTGGTGGACGGGGCCTGGCACGGCGGTGGTTGACATGGCCGGCACGCCGGTCCTGGGCTGGGCTGGGCCGGCCGGTGTACGGTGGATGATGCAATGTGACTGTAAGGGGGGTCATGACCTGCCATGTCCATTGACATCAGCTAAAGGATGTGTTGGCCTGCACCTCCCCCGCCGAATACGTGCCCCGCCATGTTGGCGCCAGTGAATGAACATTGTAGCAAGAGAAGCATCCGTCCCGGAAGCTTCCACATGCGGGTGCGACCGTGATGGTCTGTGCACGTGCAGCCAATGGGAAGTGGGAACAAGGCCCGCGTATGCCCAATCGAATGTCGCGGATGCAGTGCACCGCAACACCAGGGCCAGTCATTGGCCCTTTTCCAAACACGCATCCAGGCCTGACCAATGGCTGGCGACGTATGCCACTGACATGGCCTCAGGGCCCTATATATGTTTGATTTGCAAAAGCACACATTCAACGATGACCACCGACTGCTGCTTGTGACCATCACCTCGACCTGCTGCTGCGGAGCTGACCACCAACTGCTGCCTGTGACCATCACCTCGACCTGCTGCTGCGGAGCTGACCACCGACTGCTGCCTGTGACCATCACCTCGACCTGCTTCTGCGGAGCTGACCCCCGACTGCTGCCTGTGACCATCACCTCGTCCTGCTGCTGCGGAGCTGACCACCGACTGCTGCCTGTGACCATCACCTCGACCTGCTTCTGCAGAGCTGACCACCGACTGCTGCTCTAGTGCCATACTCCGTGAACTTGCCATGTCAAGAGTCAAAGAGATCCGGTCTCATCCCTTCACCGCCGCGGAGCTGGATGCCCTCGTGGACGGTGTGCTCCGCAACTTCGGATGGCTGTACGGCGCCCCCGGACAGGTGGTAAGTGCAGTGGGAGACATGTTGGTGTGCATGAGGTGGTCAATTACACCTGGCCTCTGCAATCTTGGTGGTGTGCTGTGGGCCCAACACAATTGTCGGAATGTGCATGGCTGCTGAGAGATACGTGTTGCCCCTATCTGTGTGACTGCCCAACTGTCCACTGACTTGCACCCTTTTGTCTCCCATCATGGTAGGTGAAGCTGCACCTTCGCAAGGACATGTGGAGGAGCATTGCACGTGATGTACGGGCAGTGGGGGTGTCCAATAGACGACATACACACTGCCACAAACGCTGGGACGACATTTCCAGGCTGAGCAAGAATGTAGCGGAAGTGACACTAGGGATGAGTCCAAGAACGCCACATCTGGCCCGACGCTCAATGACCCCTCTCATGCACCGTATCATTGCTGTGACGCACCTGTCCGACCGGCTGCGTGTGGATCAACAGCAAAGTAGCGGTAAGCATACTGTCTGTGTATGTTGCATGGGAGTGCAATGCATGTATTTATTGTTGCCCAGACACATTAGTCTTGACCATCTTGCTTTACACACGAGTGGTCGCTCCCCTCGCCTCCTCCTCACCTGATATTTCTGGTATCGTAGCGCTTAACTCTGCTTTTGTAATTTGAACAGCTAGCGCGCACCTCTGGGCATTATCTTTGGCTGTGCATTATTTTGTATTACTTTTCATAGCCCTTTGACTGTGTTTATTTGGCTGTGCATTACTTTGTACTGTATTGACTATTAGCATAGCGCTTTGAATCCACGCTTCAATCCGCTTCCACTGTGGCAGTAACTTTAACTATTTCTCGCCCTCATAGCGCCCCACTGCCTGTGCCCCAATCTCGCCCTGCCTTGCAGCGTTTGTTGTTGTTACTGCCATTTTGGTTGTTGACCCGAGCCCTCCCTCCACCTCGCTCCTGCCTCCCAGCTGCCCCTTCCACCCACGAGAGCTACAGGCCGTCCTCACCCTCACGAAGAGCTGTGACCATCTTGCCTTACACACGAGTGGTCGCTCCCCTCGCCTCCTCCTCACCTGATACTTCTGGTATCGTAGCGCTTAACTCTGCTTTTGTAATTTGAACCGCTAGCGCGCACCTCTGGGCATTATCTTTGGCTGTGCATTATTTTGTATTACTTTTCATAGCGCTTTGACTGTGTGTATTTGGCTGTGCATTACCTTGTACTGTATTGACTATTAGCATAGCGCTTTGAATCCGCGCTTCAATCCGCTTCCACTGCGGCAGTATCTTTAACTATTTCTCGCCCTCATAGCGCCACACTGCCTGTGCCCTAATCTCGCCCTGCCTTGCAGCGTTTGTTGTTGTTGCTGCCATTTTGTTTGTTGACCCAAGCCCTCCCTCCACCTCGCTCCCGCCTCCCAGCTGACCCTCCCACGCTCCGCCCCCTCCACTGTGCATTTAAGACAGATGTCCCAACGCGCAGCGTCCACGCACTGCGGCCGCGCCGAAGGTGCGCCAAAGGTAAGCCCGTCTACGCCCGTCCGCGCCTGGACCGCGCCCAGCGCCAGACCGCGCCCAGCGCCAGACCGCGCCCAGCGCCAGACCCCCTGGTCCCCGCATCACCCACCCCTCCCGCATTACTCACGATGCCTCCACCCTCCTAGCACTTAACCCCGGACGACTCCCTAACTGCGCCCAAGCAGGGCCAGGACACACCCATGGACCCTTCACCTGCCACTCCTGCAAATTCTCCTGCATCAAGACCCACACCAAACCCACAAACACCAAGCAGAGATCCAACACCAACCACCTTAAATGCATCCTTCCCAACACCCGCTCGGTTCACAAACACGCCATCGACCTTTGGAATCTACTCGACACCACCTCTCCGGACATCGCCTTCCTAACAGAAACCTGGATGAATGCCTCTTCAGCCCCATACATCACCATAGCCATCCCGGATGGCTACAAGATCATCCGTAAGGACCGCACCATCCAAACAGGAGGAGGCATCGCCATTGTCCACAAGAACACCATCCGGGTCTCAACCAGCTCAGAAGACAACCTAGCTATCGCCGAACACCTTCACTTCCAGATCCATACCGACCCCAAGACCACACTCAGAGGCACCCTCCTCTACAGGCCACCAGGACCCCGTACAAAATTCAGTAAAGACATCACTGACTTCATCACCCCACATGCCCTCCCCTCGGAAGAATGCATTCTACTGGGAGACCTCAATTTCAATCTGGAAAAGAGCAACGACAGTAACACTACCACCCTTCTGGACAATCTCACCAATCTCGGACTCAAACAACTTGTCAACACCCCCACACACTACGCCGGACACACACTCGACCCTATCTTCACTTCCAGCAAGCATATCTCCTTCACTCACACCACACCCCTCCACTGGACGGACCACAGATGCATCCACTTCACTTACAACAAGACCACGATCCACAACCACCCTCAACCAACTCTGCAAAGAAATTGGAACAAAATCACCATCGACCAGATCTCCTCATCGCTTCTTCAAAAACCTCCTGCCTATTCAACGAACCCTAACCAAGCCTCCATCAACCTCACACAATGGCTAACCCAAACCGCCGACAAACTAGCACCCCAGAAAAAACATCAAATCAAGCAAGGAAGCAAGAACGCCCCCTGGTTTAACGATGACCTTAAGAAATCCAAGAAGCTCGGTCGCTCCCTTGAGAAAACTTGGAAAAAAGACCCAAACACTATCACCCAAGCCGCCTTCAAAAACGCCACCCGCAAACACCACCAACTAATCCGGACAGCCAAGAAATCAGCACTCAAAGACCGACTAGACAACAACGCTCGCAACAGCAAGGAACTTTTCAACATCATCAAAGAATTCACCCACCCCACCGCCAGCTCAAACGACATCACCCCCTCTCAAGTCCTCTGCGACTCCCTTGCCTCATTCTTCCATGACAAAATTGCCGACATTCATAACAGCTTTGACAACCAACCCGTAAACCAGTCCACCCCACTCACCTCCGAACCTGTACCTCCTCCAAATAACCTTTTCAACTGGAACCCAATCACCACAGAAGACACCATTCACCTGATGAACTCCATCCACTCAGGATCCCCTACAGACCCTTGCTCCCATCACATCTTCAACAAAGCAAACTCCGTTATCGCACCCCATCTCCGAGACGTCATCAACTGCTCCCTCAACTCCGCCACATTCCCAGAAAGCTGGAAACACGCCGAACTCAGCGCCCTTCTGAAGAAACCCACAGCTGACCCCACCGAACTCAAAAACTACCGCCCCATCTCGCTCCTCCCATTCCCTGCCAAAGTCATTGAGAAAGCCATCAACAATCAGCTCGCCGCCTTCCTCGAAACCAACAAATCACTCGACTCCTCACAGTGTGGCTTCCGAGCCAAACACAGCACCGAGACCGCCCTCATCGCAGCAACAGACGACATTCGAACACTACTGGACAACGGAGACACAGTCGCCCTCATCCTCCTTGACCTCTCCGCAGCCTTCGACACAGTCTGCCATAGCACCCTGATACAACGCCTCAGAAACATCGGAATTCAAGGAAAAGCATTGGACTGGATCATCTCGTTCCTCGCTGGAAGAACTCAGAGAGTCCGCCTCCCCCCTTTTAAGTCTGAGGCCTCTGAAGTCATCTGCGGCGTCCCGCAAGGATCATCACTCAGCCCCACCCTCTTCAACGTCTACATGATCCCCCTCGCAACCATCGCACATCAACACAACCTCAACATCATCTCCTACGTGGATGACACTCAGCTGATCCTCTCACTCACCAATGACCCAATCACCGCCAAAACCAACCTACATGAAGGGATGAAAGAAGTAGCCAAGTGGATGAAGCACAGTCGTCTGAAACTGAACTCGGACTAAACGGAAGTCCTCATCTTAGGTGCATCCCCTTCCGCCTGGGACAACTCTTGGTGGCGAACGGCCCTAGGACAAGCCCCCATACCGAAGGACCACGCACGGAACCTGGGCATCATCCTGGACTCCTCACTCTCGATGACCAGACAAGTCAACGCCGTCTCATCATCATGCTTCAACATCCTACGCATGCTCAAAAAAACATTTCGCTGGATCCCCACCGAAACAAGAAAAACGGTCCCCCACGCACTGATTACAAGCCGTCTGGAGTACGGAAACACCCTTTACGCTGGTACCACCGCAAAACTGCAGAAAAAACTCCAACGCATCAAAAATACTTCAGCCAGACTCATACTAGACATCCCTCGCAAAGACCACATCTCCGGTCACCTGAAAGACCTGCACTGGCTCCCCGTCAACAAAAGGATAACGTTCCGTCTCCTCACCCACGCACACAAAACCCTCTATGAACTTGGACCGGGTTGTCTCAACACGCGCCTTTCCTTTTACACCCCCACTCGCCAGCTGCGTTCGTCCAACCAAGCCCTCGCCGCCGTCCCGCGCATCCACAAAGCCACCATGGGGGGAAGATCCTTCTCCTACTTAGCGGCCAAAACCTGGAATTCCTTTCCCATCCACCTCCGCCTCACTCAAAACCACCTAGCCTTCAGAAAACAGCTTAAAACCTGGATATTCGATAAGTAATCCTCCCCCCCTTCCTCAAGCGCCTTGAGACCCTCTGGGTATGTAGTGCGCTATATAAATTCTGACTTGACTTGACTTTAGTGTAGCGTATGTATTGTTGCAATGGCATGTGGGTGCCATTGGCAGAGTCAAATGTCACTTCCAGGTCCGGCATGTTGACACGCCACTCGCGAAGCAGTTGAGTGTTGATGCACATGCTGTAGTGGTCCGTCGCCCCATGGCAAGACATGTGTGCAGATGTACGTGCTCCTGCCCTGCCCGCATGCTGTACATGTTTCACGGCCAACAGCGCTTATTTCATGTGAGGATGACTGGTAGGGGTGGGCCGTGTGCAGGTTGGGGGCTAGATGTACTTTGTCAGCAATGGCATTAGGGATTCCTTGTCCTACTGTACTTGAGTGTGCCCATGACTTACACCTCTTTTCTGTGCATTTCAGCTTTGGCAGAGGCCACTCAGCCACAGACGGCTGAGATGATTGGAGGCAATGCATCCGGATCAGACTTTGCGCACACGCAGACTGACACAGAAGAGGGCAGCGCCGGAGAGGGGGACTTGACCGTCCCTGAGGACTCGCATGTGGAGACAACATCGTCCTCATCTTCCCACAGTGTTGGTGAGTCTGCACTGTTGTCACAGACTGGGAGTGGCCAATCAACACCTTCAGTCGGGACACAGCACACAGGACCCACACTGCCGCCAACTGCACCATGTACTGTTCGTGCACGCAGGAGTAGGGGGAGCAGAGTGGCGTTCTGTGTCTGCACCGCTGCCCCAGCCTCGGCGAGCCAAAATGCACTTTGTGCTGAGGCTGTTGATCTGCTGCGACAGCTGTGTGTGGGGCAGACCAATATGATAAATGCTTTCCAAGACCACAATAGAAAGTTGGGGCATTCATGGAAGGGATGCATGGCGATCTTGCTGGTCTACACAGGACAGTTCAGTCATTGGCTTGCAGTGTGTCGTCTGCCATTGTACAGTCGCATGGACTGGGTGCTACTTCTGTTTCCCCATCTACCACACTGGATGTCTCAGGGGGGAGTGAATATTCTGACCAGGTCTCAAATACAGGTTATTGCACTAGAAGCAGCGTCAGCCAACACGTAAGGGCACGGAGGGCTCAGACACCATCCCCTAGGTCAGCAAAATCTGTTCACAAAGACAACGTCAGATACACTGGAGTACACACACGGGATCCACAAGTGGTGTTGGGGGAAATGCCTTCACATGCTACACTGGCATCCCACACAAAAGGTACTCCCAAGGCAAGGGTTACTCCCAGTTCCATGGACACTACCTTGGACAAGGACAGTCAGAAGACAAAGGCACCTCTGGAGAGCAGGGACACTCCCAAGGACAGGGACACTAGTAAGGAAGGGGCCACTCCCAAGGGCAGGGTCAAGGACAGTCAGAAGACAAAGGCACCTCTGGAGAGCAGGGACACTCCCGAGGACAGGGACACTAGTAAGGAAGGGGCCACTCCCAAGGGCAGGGACAAGGACAGTCAGAAGACAAAGGCACCTCATAAGAGCAGGGACACTCCCAAGGACAGGGACACTAGGAAGGAAGGAGCCACTCCCAAGGGAAGGGACAAGGACAGTCAGAAGACAAAGGCACCTCATAAGAGCAGGGACACTCCCAAGGGCAGGGACACGAGTAAGGAAGGAGCCACTCCCAAGGGCAGGGACACTAGTAAGGAAGGAGCCACTCCCAAGGGCAGGGACACTAGTAAGGAAGGAGCGACTCCCAAGGGCAGGGACAAGGTCAGTCAAAAGACAAAGGCACCTAAGAAGAGCGGGGACACTCCCAAGGGCATGGACACACACAGGGAGAAGGTGTGTTCTGGAGACAGGTACACCAGAGACGACAAGTCTGCTGCCAGGAACAGGGCACCATCCAGGGAACAGGGAAAGTCCAGAGACAACATTCCTCCTACGGAAAAGGAACATCCAAGGGACAAGGCTTCCCCCATGGACACTGGCGCTATCAAGGACAGTGTATTCATGGGGGGTTTACCCAAACATAATCAGGCGTGTAACACCGCTCGTTGCTGATTCACTCGGCGTTCGGCAATTGGTGAAAGCCCGTGTGAACAAACCACCTCAACACCTGTGCCAGTGTATAAGTTATGAGGACATTCTAATTCTCTGAGTCATGTGACGATCTCACCCTAACAACGAGCCTCTTTGGCGGCTATTGATCTGAAGCGAATATTCGCAGAGCGTTCGACACTACGGAGCTACTTCTTAGACACTACAAAGAGATCTCCTCCTGCTAAATTCAGCCATACCGTGAGACTAATCTACTCACCGTCTGGGTTGCCTGCCCCGTACTTTGTCCTGATGAAGACCCCCCAGCAAGGGTACTACTAATCCCTGCGATATATTGAGGGTCGAAACGTCGACAACAGCACCTCCTCTGTCAACTTCACGCCAATATTGTTGCATTGAATGTATTTGTGAAGTATGACATTTGTTTAGTATCATATCGAACCAATGGTCCTTATATATTGTGTATGACAATTTATTTACCAATACATTCTTGACAATTGGTTAATTTTACTGTCACAATTCCCTTCGATCACACTATCCTCACCAATTCACCCCCCTCCCTCCTCCCCTTGGGGCACTGTATAACCTGTTATATTGTATGATTAATCTGGTAGTATATTTAGTATACCAATCCCCATTGTGAATAAAGCAATGCGGATCCATTCAGTGTGTTTCTTGATTTTTTTGGTAATTTTTATATACATTGTTTCACTACAACTGGGACCCCTTCCTCTCAGTGCTATCAAGGACAGGCACACATCACCCCTTGCTGCACTAAGGCTGATGTTGTTGAGGGAACGGAATACAGATGTCTCCGTGGTGGAGTCACCCCTTACCTCCACTCCCATCAGGGCCCGTCAGGAGCAGAGGAAGGTGGGCCCTGTTGTAGCATCCCCCACGACACTTGTTGCAGAGGCCAGAAGGCAGCCACACAGCAAACGAAAAGCATGCTCCAGCACGTCCCCAGAGAGCATACCCCCGGCAGCAGATGCACCACCCATGGTGGGTGATATTTCATTTCCGTCCGAACCACTTGCCAGTCCTGTCCTGTCCAGGGTGCACTCACATATCCCCAAGAGACGTAGACACACACCATTTACACGTGCCCACCCCGATGTCGGTCAAGTCCAACTATCACCAGCTCCCAGAGCCACCCTGCCTCTGGCCCATACAGCCCTGTGGCTCATCATTTCAGTGGTCCCAGTGGTGCAGCTGCAGTTGACTCGCATGTGTCAGATAGTGGCACTGTGACAGTTGTTTGCTGTCATGCATCATGTAGTAGCACTGTATCAGTTGTGCCCTCTCCTGTTTCTGGTGCTGGCAGTGTGTCTGGGTCTGTGGCGCATGTGTCAGTCACTTGAGCTGTGGCTGTGTGTCACACTCCTGTTTCTGGTGCTGGCAGTGTGTCTGGGTCTGTGGCCCATGTGTCAGTCACTCGAGCTGTGGCTGTGTCTGACACTCCAGTTTCTGGTGCTGGCAGTCTGTCCGATGCAGGTATTTCACGCAATCCACATGATAGTGTGATGTGAGGTGCTGTTCACTTCACTCACATGTCATAGCACATGGTGTGTACATTGTCCATTGTGTACAGACTTCCACTGTTGTGGTCCTTGGGACGGGTTGCTTGGAATACGTACTTGTGCTGCCTCTGATGGACCTGTTCAGTGCAATGGACTGTTGATGCACTTAGCCCCTCTCATGTACCCCCTCTGATGTACCTGCTCTGGTGTCCACAATGCCCTGTTGGTGTTCTGATACTGCAGTCTGCCTTCTCATGTACTGCCTCTGATGTACCTGCTCTGGTGTCCACAATGCCCTGTTGGTGTTCCTAAACTGCAGTCTGCCCTCTCATGTACTGCCTCTGATGTACCTGCTCTGGTGTGCACAATGCCCTGTTGGTGTTCTGATACTGCAGTCTGCCCTCTCATGTACTGCCTCTGATGTACCTGCTCTGGTGTCCACAATGCCCTGTTGGTGTTCTGATACTGCAGTCTGACCTCTCATGTACTGCCTCTGATGTACCTGCTCTGGTGTCCACAATGCCCTGTTGGTGTTCTGATACTGCAGTCTGCCCTCTCATGTACTGTCTCTGATGTACCTGCTCTGATGTCGACTATGCCCTGTTGGTGTTCTGATACTGCAGTCTCCCCTCTCATGTACTGCCTCTGATGTACCTGTTCAGTGCAATGGACAGTTGATGCACTTAGCCCCTCTCATGTACTGCCTCTGATGTACCTGTTCAGTGCAATGGACTGTTGATGCACTTAGCCCCTCTCATGTACTGCCTCTGATGGACCTGTTCAGTGCAATGGACTGTTGATGCACTTAGCCCCTCTCATGTACTGCCTCTGATGGGCCTGTTCAGTGCAATGGACTGTTGATGCACTTAGCCCCTCTCATGTACTGCCTGTGATGTACCTGCTCTGATGTCGACTATGCCCTGTTGGTGTTCTGATACTGCAGTCTGCCCTCTCATGTACTGCCTGTGATGTACCTGCTCTGATGTCGACTATGCCCTGTTGGTGTTCTGATACTGCAGTCTGCCCTCTCATGTACTGCCTGTGATGTACCTGCTCTGATGTCGACTATGCCCTGTTGGTGTTCTGATACTGCAGTCCGCCCTCTGATGTACTGCCTCTGATGTACCTGTTCTGGTGTCCACAATGCCCTGTTGGTGTTCTGATCCTGCAGTCTGCCCTCTCATGTACTGCCTCTGATGGACCTGTTCAGTGCAATGGACTGTTGATGCACTTAGCCCCTCTCATGTACTGCCTCTGATGTACCTGTTCAGTGCAATGGACTGTTGATGCACTGAGCCCCTCTCATGTACTGCCTCTGATGGACCTGTTCAGTGCAATGGACTGTTGATGCACTTAGCCCCTCTCATGTACTGCCTCTGATGGACCTGTTCAGTGCAATGGACTGTTGATGCACTTAGCCTCTCTCATGTACTGCCTCTGATGGACCTGTGCAGTGCAATGGACTGTTGATGCACTTTGCCCCTCTCATGTACTGCCTGTGATGTACCTGCTCTGATGTCGACTATGCCCTGTTGGTGTTCTGATACTGCAGTCTGCCCTCTCATGTACTGCCTGTGATATACCTGCTCTGATGTCGACTATGCCCTGTTGGTGTTCTGATACTACAGTCTGCCCTCTCATGTACTGCCTGTGATGTACCTGCTCTGATGTCAACTATGCCCTGTTGGTGTTCTGATACTGCAGTCTGCCCTCTCATGTACTGCCTCTGATGTACCTGCTCTGGTGTCCACAATGCCCTGTTGGTGTTCTGATACTGCAGTCTGTCCTCTCATGTACTGCCTCTGATGTACCTGCTCTGGTGTCCACAATGCCCTGTTGGTGCTCTGATACTGCAGTCTGCCCTCTCATGTACTGCCTCTGATGTACCTGCTCTGGTGTCCACAATTCCCTGTTGGTGTTCTGATACTGCAGTCTGCCCTCTCATGTACTGCCTCTGTTGTACAAGCTGTGGTGGCCACCATGCCCATGCTCATGCATACACTGTGATTATACCCCGATTATGTGTAATAAAGCAAGTCAATCATGTGTCGTGCTTTGTTGGAGTCATTCCTGCGTGTGTGATATAGGTGTGTTTTTGTATTTGCTTCAAATCAGTGGGTTTAGATACCTGACACTCCCCCTCCCAACGTCACAACCCTTGCAGGTACTCCCCACCAGACAGCGAATGGTTTGTAGCGTACCTGCGTCGTCCTCGGTAGTGGGCCAAGACTAGGACGTGGTGGATCGCGAAGAGTATCGGGTAAGCGTGTAGTGCTGGGTTCATGTCGGCGAGCAGCTCGTGGTGGGTATGTTCGCTGTGGGGCATCCGCAGTGTTCAGGTAGGTTGTTTTTCCACAGCGCTTTTATGTGTATTTTCCGCCATCTTGATTTGGGGGACGGTCCTAGATGTAAGTCCGTACGACGGAGTCTCTGGATTGGTTACGTCCGCCGCGTGGTCGGGTGAAGATGGCCCGCGAAGCGTGCTCTTCCTTCGCGGACGGAATTTGGACACTCTTTCCTATCCTGATATGGCGGACCGAGTGACCGCGACAGGGGGAAGCAGACAAGGCATGTTCCGCATACTCCAGGGCTGCAGAGGCACTTCCGTCCGCCATCCTAATGAGCCCCTAAATACCAAAATATTGATACGCGAACCAGGACTCGAGTCGAAACTACACCCAGAAGACGTAGAAGTGCTGGGAACGCCATGCAAGGAACCACCCTGTAGTGTAGTTCCTATATCTCTGATAGGCTCTGCGCATTGGAATAATATACACTATAGTTTTGACATAGGACTCTATCGAGTACATTAAACTTGATTACTTGTGTGTGCCAGCTAACTCAGAGGTCACTAGAAACTTTCTCGAATGAATTAGAAGGGATTTGTTTCTGACACCGTCTAAACATGACAACTTTGTTTCCCTTAGAGACGGAACAATATCTTCAGAGTCGTGGAAACAATAGATTACAGTCAATCGTGCATGCTTCGTTTCTACAGAGTTGCACAGAAATAGAGAGACAGATATTTCAATAAAAGGGTTTATTGAACAGTCTTATTTCTGATGCAAGAGATATGAACTGCTACAATCGTAAGACAGAATGCAAAGTAGAATGCGTACAGCGTTAGCAGTAATATAAAATATTACTGCAAAAGCATGATCTGTAGCTATGAAATACATAAAAAATACATACATAAAGAACACAGGCTTAAATACGCAACTGGTGCTTCTAAAATAATCCTACCACAGTGTACCTAACCTAAGTATTGTATGAGGGAAGAAGTAGGTGCTGTTTTAGCTATAGTTTAGTTTGGTTGTGCCAAGAATTGCCAAAAGTTTCTCTAGGATCTAATCAGCTCCATACCTTAGAATAAGAGAGGTTGGTATTTCTTTTCCGGGACTCAATCTCTAACACCCCGCAAGGCGAATCAGAAACACTAGAGCTGGATTCTCGGCGAGGAGGATGACAGCGCCTGGTCAGTGCGTCAGTTCGGGACTTGACTTCCTTCGGGACTTGCTGTGGCGAGCCGCGTCGTGCAAGTAGGTGGCCGAACCACACCGTGCCTTGCCATAGCAAGTGAAGGTATATTTATACCTGGAAGGTGTTTAGGAATGCCTGTATTGACAAGGGGGACAAGTCAATATAAGTCGGGCATATGAAAGTCATGAATGAACCCCTAAGGAATAGATGTTCATGCATAATAAATGAGTTCTTGGAGAAATCAATATCCAGGCAAGGGGAAGTCATAAAGGCTTAAGAGTCTGGTTTTCCAAGAACTCGTTGTGACGAAAAGGATCAGATGTAGTTGACCATGCCTGTATTTGGTTAGCATGAGCAATGCCTAAATAAGGGCTGTATTTCTATGCCTAAATAAGGGCAATGTGAATTGTACCTTGTTAGAACCGGCTGTCTCTAGTTGGCAGAGGTATACACTTCTGACAAATAGGGACACACCTTTCCTAGTCAGGGTAAGGGGATCACAGCCTTTGATAACCCCATTGGTAGCTTGGCAGAGCAGACAGGCTTATCTCAGAGGCTGTGTGTTAAGCATTTATGACCACATACAGTAATAAAGTGAATACACTACAAATGGACACGACACAGTAGTATTATACAAATAAGGATTTTTATATAAGGCTTAGCACAAGACCAAATAACGACAAAAATATACACAATCTTAATAAATACTCCTGGAAGGGAAAATAATAGTTCAAATGTAGTTTCTTCTTTAGCACAAAGTCTTTAGTATCAAAAGCAACTCTTCTTCCTGGAACCACAGTTCTTGGCAACAATGTAACCCACACAGGAGTTACACGACGTCGAGGCAAAGTTAATCCAAAGGTTCGGCGTCGACCGCGAGGAGCACGACGTCGAGCCCGGAGTCACACGGACCCCCAACAACACAGTACCTTGGAAAATGAAGCACACGATGATCAGCGGCGTCGAGCAATCCGGCGTCGCGTCGTCGGTGTCGATCAGGCCTCAGCAGGCGTCGTTGTCGAGGATGCTGTTGCAAGAGTGAGCAGCTCTCACGGCGTCAAAAGGGCACGAGGTCGATGCGATCAAGTGCTATTTTCAAACCCAGAGTCCAAAAACCATCCACACCAACGGATGTGTAATTAAACCCCGAGTTCAGGGATACCAAACTCGACATTGCACCATGCTCCCCGAACCAGCTAGGATCATAGCATTAATAATCCCGGCGGCCCATTCTAACTAATGGAGAGCAGGTTACCTCGCAATAGTGAAGAACGAAGATGGCTGTTGTTCACTATTAGGACATGCCAACTTGGTCAGGCGTGTCCTACCTTATACTTACAACGCACCCTGCCCGCGGGCCTACCATAGGGGTGACTAACATAAAGTTAAGGGAAGGTTTAGGGACTGGCAAGTAGGTATACTTGCGCAGCCCGCGTGACAGTACCAGACTGCACGTAGGTCTCGCAATGACCGACCCGTAGACATTCTTTTACGAGGCCGCTCTTGTGGGTGGCACAACACGTGCTGCAAGCCCACGAGCGGCATTTGAATTTACAAGCCCCGGCACTCCTGGTGCACTAGAATAGGGACTGACAGTAAACCAAATAAGCCAAACATGGAATACAATCGATACATCAATTTAACATAGGGAGCACTTGCGCCGTGGCACTGATCAGCAGTGGCACAGTGCCCAAAGCATTATCCAGCAAAACATCGTAAAACAGTGGAGGCAAACAGAAAAAATGGAGGAGAGACTCAAGCCAATGATGCCAGGTCTAACATACCTATATAAGGGCATATATCGGGAAATATATATACGGTATCTAAAGCGACACACAACAGGTAAGTAACCAGTAGCCCCATGGAGACTGTGTGCAGAGGGGGAACACGACCCCAGGATAAAATTCAAATCAATGGGTGAGTTGCGGTTGCAATTTTAAAGAAAGAGGACCCTTTGCAGTGGACCCTGTAGAAATCCCTTGGAAGGCAGAAGGTTGTAGAGCCACCCCACCCGTGGATACCTTAGGAAGCAGGTTACCTGTACCAGGGATGCTGGGTGCATCGGTGTGAAGTGGCATTGGAAAATGCTGTCAAACCCAATGGAGGACTGCCAGAAAATGCAGCTGTTGGGGAAGGTGAAAGTGTCCGATAGAACACAAAGGTGGATTCAAGATGAGAAGAACCTACAAGCAGAGGGGAAAGAGTCTATGCCACTCTGGAGAGACCAGGAGCATGGAAGACGAATGCACACCAATGACAGAAGCTGCTGGTGTGCTTCCCGTGACCTTGAAGCTGCAGCTATTTGGATCAGGTGATGCTGTGGAACACCAGGAGCCTTACACAAACTGTCCCAAATTGGACGTCGAGAGTTGAGGGGTCAGTGTCTGGTGTGAGTACTAACAAGCCTTGGCAACTGCAACCAACGAGAAAGTTGCAATGTTGCGACCAGCAAAGTCCAGGAAACTCACCATAAGCAGGGGAGTCAGGGTATACCCTGAGCAATGAGGGGTGCCCAAAAGAATTTAAAGGTGGCCCTCAAGAGGACCCACAGGCCTGAGGCGCTGGAGTCGCAGAGGACCTTGAGCAGCTGACCAAAGATGCAGGCCCACAATGCAAGTGATGCGGTGAGGACTAAGATCATGGTTACATGAGATGCTGGAGGTTGGGGCTACTTGGAGCCTGAAGATCTTGGTGGATGGAAGCCAACAATCCTTTGCAACTGCAAGCAGACGCGGTGCACAGGGGTTCGGTTCCTGTGGCTCTGACAAGGAATACTGGCCTCAAACTTTGTGAAAGGACAGGGCAGGCCTGGAGGGATGTGGAGAACCACCACCTGTGTTGCTTAGCCTTTCGGAGCATGTGGGAACCCAGGATCAATAGACCATTCAGATTAGTTGAGGTACCTACAGATGCAGGAAAGTAACTCCTTCCCTTCAAGGGAGATTCCTTCAGGTGTCTTGGATGCCCACAGGCCTTGGAAGGTTTCCTGTATGGAGCACAGGCATGGATGTTGCAGCAGACAAGCAGCGTAAAGAGATAAGGCGCATCAGGAGTCTTCCCAGTTGCAGCCTTGATGCCCAGAGTGAAGTCCCACAATGTCCAGGGTGCCCAGATGGTCGAAGTTGAAGTGGTGTCTGAATTGAATCATGTTCTAGGACCAATCTCGGGATCCACCCTCAGGTAAGCCCTTAAGTACCCCATGGAAAAGGTGGGACGGTTCTGGGGTCCCTCCCTAAGGAGGGGCTGGACAAGGGAGAGGATACTCCCCTGTCCTTTCTCCAGTTTCGTGCCGGAGCAGGAGCCAACGGCTCCCTGCACTGGTTTGAACTGGACTATGCATGTAAGGCACCAAATGTGCTGTGCACTCAGACTATGGGGCACTGGCAAGCGGTCCCACCCTGCACCTAAACACTAAACTCTGTCTGGGAGCTAGTCACACCTCCCTGTAACAGGATGCCTATTGTTCTGTCTTCCCCTGCTCAAGCTTGGCTCAGCAGCTGGAGGGCAGAATCGTGTCTCTGGTCCGCAGTAGCAATGTTGTGCTGTCCATGTCTAGAAGATTGGTACCAGGAGCACTGAGGGCCTAACAGAGGGCCTTTACAGATACCAAACAGTGCTTGGATTCATACTGTTTACGATGTGCGAGGTATGATTCCAACATGTTTGATACCAAACATGACAGAGTTTGTTACAGCCAGTTTCGAGATGGTCATAGTGTAATGACGCAGTGCCTCTCTATATGTTATATGGCTGCCTCACTTACAACTCGGGAGAATGTACTCTGAAGGCTGTAGGGGTGTCCTGCTCATGCAGAAGCACCCTCACACTTAGAACCGAGCACCCTGCCTAAAGGATTGAACATTTCTGCTGTAGGGGTGACTTATAGGTTTTAAGTGCAGTGACCCTAGTTATTGGAAACCTATATCTTTCATAAGTGGTGCTAGCATCAGTTTACACAGACTGCAATGGCAGGTCTGTAATGATGGTTTGAATGGTCTCCCATAGGTGGCATAATACATGCTTCAGCCTATGGGGACCTCTCGGGTACCTATGCCCTGGGTACCATAGGACCACATACTGGGGACTTATAAGGGTACCCCAGTATCCAATTCGGGGTATACCCAAGTACATACCATAACAGTTTAGGGAAGAAAGCAGAGAGTCTGAGGTCTTGATTAGCAGTATCCCAGTCAGACTAGTCAGAAACAGCATTACATCAAGCAAAGGGACCTGGATCCTACTTTCCTACAGCCATTTATTAGCTAACTACAAACTTTGTTGGATCCCTCTCCTTCAGATCAGACAAGTATGCTCAAGTGGGTTAGAGCACTCCTCTTTGTATTGCTCTGTCACCATTAACTGGTTACGGGGCTGAAAAACCTTGGCCTCCATCCCTGTTACACACTCATTCCAATGATGCAATACACAATGAACCCAAGTCTCAAACAGAACACTATCCGCTTTCTTGCAGTCACTGAATCTCTGCAGGTATTGAGCTATTTTCAGCCCAACCTGCCTCATAAGAACAGCCTTAATTCACTCATAGACCATGTGGTCTGCCACAGGAAATCTCCCAATGACGTCTGTTCCTTACAGTGGCATGCACCCCATAGTTGCAGGATTGGAACAATTTAACCCCTTAGCTGTGGGGTGTTCCCCCCTCGCTGTGCGGGGCGAATGGGGGTTGCGCAGGTCACCACTGTGCTGGTGATGAGCTCAGCTCATCATGAGGCACAGCGGAGTTTTATGAATAAAGGGTCTTCATAAATACAGCATATGTCCCTCCTGTGCAAGTACTATTGATGGTGATGAATTCACATAGAATGGCATTAAAATCAAAAATACAGAGTTTACAAATTGTAACTCAAAAATCGTTGTGCATTGCGAGATCAGCTAATGTGAGTTAGCCTATTTAGGCATAATATAGAGACTAGAAATAAAGTACAAGGGGAAAGATTATCATCCTTTGATTAGGAAACATAGAAGGACCAGAGATATTCAAGATAAACAAAGAAAGAAATATTATTATTATAAAGGCTTTTGTAGCGAGCTCAATTACTAAAAAAATAGTATTCTGGCGCGAAAAAAGAGAGAGGGCAGAGCAGAGAGAATCCTAAGTTGATGGTGCAGAGAGAGGAGAGAGCCCTACAGAGTGGTGTTAAAGAGGTGGGTCTTCAGACCTTTCTTAAAAGCAGTGATGGTAGGAGCTGTTTTTACGTGGAGAGGAAGAGTATTCCAGGCTTTCGCGGCTCTGACTGTGATGGATTGGTCGCCAAGTCTGCTATATTTAAATTTAGGTACGGACATTTGGAACAAATTGGCCGACCTAAGGGGCCGGTTAGGAATGTAGAGGGAAAATCTTTTTCTCAGATAAACTGGACCAGTTTGATGAACGGCGCGGTAGGAGAGGACAAGGATTTTAAACATAATCCTGTGAGCGACTGGGAGCCAGTGAAGGTCGCGAAGAGGGTGGCGGACACTGGAACTTCTGGGTATGTTAAACAAAAGTCGCACAGTGGCATTTTAAATGACCTGGAGAGTATAGGGTACAGAAATGATTTTGCGGCGTGAAGTGCAAAAATGTTTGATGATGTTACTGTGTCTCTAATTTATATACATGACACAATATATTACAAAAGTTTATATGCTTTTTTTTGGTATAACTGAGGGGCATGTTTACAAGCCCCTATTGCCGCCACAACATCAATTTTCACAACATTCTGGTGGCAATAGGAGCTTTGCCTTATTAACAAGGCAGCGTTAAACCACTTAACATGGCTTAATGCTGCATTGTAAATAAGGCACCCTATCATGCTATACTTTGCGTGAAAGGGGCGGGCAATGGGTGTCGTGGTTGGAGTTTCACCGCAACACCCATTGATTCTGATGCTGCCCCATAATTACATGGGTGTCATAAATATGGGGCAGTGCCAAAATTAAGACCAGGGCAAAAATGGCCTTACCCTGGCCTAACAAGGAGAAATTTTGAATTCCTCCTAGTTTTTGCTGTTACCATGTGTGCTGCATTGTGCAGCACACATAGAAACAGCAAAACGCCATTGACTGTTTATGTACAGGTGGAAGTCCCTTCTTGCACATGATCAATCATTTAAAAAAATTACATTTTGCAACTGCTATGTGTGCTGCATTAAGCAGCACACATAGAAAGTTACAAAACGCCATTTAAAGATTGTTTATGTGCAGGGAAGGACACCTTCCTGCACATAAACAATCTTCCCCTGCAACGCCTCTTTGGCGCTAGGCAGCAAAATGTAGTGCCAGCAGAGGGGATATGCAGGGCTGCACCATATTTATGTAAATATGGTGCAGGCCTGACTTTCAGAAATGGCGGCGCGCTGCATTAAGCCAAGGAGGCTAATGCCGCGCTCCATCACTTCTATTGTAAATATGCCCCTATGTGTTGATTACTTGAAATTCAATTTTACATGTGATACAGGATATTAGAAGGTCCCCTTTTTAGTTCCTACATGAGTGGTACACTAAGGGACAGATCTACCACTTTTTCACACATCGCAGTAACTGCAAATGCTGCGCTGAATGAAAAGGAGAGAGGAGGAGTAGGGGTGTGGAAGCTGAGACGGTTGTTGAGGTATGTAGGTCCAGTGTTGTGAAGTGCATTTTCCTTAAATATGCACTCTCCTCCACTCTCCCTGGCACTGACTCTAAAATCAGCTGCTGTGTGCCACAGAGACACATCTACGCCATGGTGCAAGGGTGTCCCGGTGAGTCTAGCATAGGTTTTGTACTGGAAGGGTATCCTTTCACTACAAAAAACTATGCATAGACTGACTTAACCCATTTCCTTTTTTGTATGTGTGCTGTACAGTGCAGCACACGTACAAAGTTGGAAAACAAAGGAGAAATGAAAGCATTTCTCCTACCTTGCGCCTACTTCAAAAGGGTGCCGTTTTCTGTTGCTAAACCCTGTCTACTTTATTTAGTAAATTGGATTAGCGTCAGAAACCTTGAATGGTTGCATGGGAAGGCCCATGCTCCTCCCATGGTACTTCCTCATGCACTGCTTTGCATTATTTTCAGGATAATTCCAGTCCTAAACAAGTTTAGTGCTGGAAAGTAAATGGCAAAAAAAATATTTTGTGTCGATTTGCATCACTTTTGTGATGCAAACACAGCGTCAAATCTTAGTAAATCTCCCCCTAAAAATACACAGGTGGTTACCAAGAACACAAGATATCAATCAATCAATCAATCAATCACTGCATTTCTAAGGCGCGCTACATACCCGTGAGGGTCTCAAGGCGCTGGGGGGAGCAGCGCTACTGATCGAAGAGCCAGGTCTTGAGAAGTCTTCTGAAGGCCAGCAGGTCCTGAGTCTGTCGTAGGCTGGTAGGGAGAGGGTTCCAGGTCTTGGCGGCGAGGTAGGAGAAGGATCTGCCGCAGGCGGTGGTTTTCCAGATACGAGGAACTGTGGCGAGGGTGAGGTTGGCTGAGCGGAGGCTACGGGTAGGGGTGTGGAAGCTGCGACGGTTGTTGAGGTATGTAGGTCCGGTGTTGTGTAGTGCTTTGTGTGCGTGGATGAGGAGCTTGAAGGTGATCCGCTTGTTGTCGGGGAGCCAGTGCAGGCCTCTCAGGTGGGGTGTGATGTGGCTGCTTCGGTGACGTCGAGGATCAGTCGTGCCGAGGCGTTCTGGATTCGTTGTAGTCATCTCAGGAGCTTAGTTGTCGTTCCTGAGTAGAGGGTGTTCCCGTAGTTGAGTCTGCTGGTAATGAGGGCCTGGGTGACGGTTTTTCTTGTGTCGGGAGGGATCTATTTGAAGATCCTGCGGAGCATTCAGAGGGTTTTGAAGCAGGATGCAGAGACGGCGTTGACTTGCCTGGTCATGGAGAGGGTGGAGTTGAGGATGACTCCCAGGTTCCGTGCGTGGTCTGTGGGTTCCGGGGCTGTGCCTAGCGATGTGGTCCACCAGGAGTCGTCCCAGGATGATGGGGTGGGTCCGAGGATGAGAACCTCCGTCTTGTCTGAATTCAGCTTCAGTCTGCTGTCCTTCATCCAGGCGGCTATGGCCTTCATTCCTCTGTGGAGGTTGGCTTTGGCGGTGTGGGGGTCTTCGGTGAGGGATATGATCAGCTGGGTGTCGTTGGCGTAGGAGATGATGTTGAGGTTATGTTGTCGTGCGACGTGGGCGAGCGGTGCCATGTAGATATTGAACAGCTTCGGGCTGAGGGAGGATCCCTGTGGGACGCCTCAGATGATCTCAGTGGTTTTTGAGCAGAAGGGATGGAGGCGGAAGCTCTGGGTTCTGCCGGAGAGGAAGGATGTGGTCCAGGCCAGGGCCTTCTCTTGGATTCCGGCGTCATGGAGGCGAGCTGATAGGGTGCGGTTGCAGACTGTGTCAAAGGCTGCTGATAGGTCCAGGAGGATGAGGGCGGCTGTTTCTCCTTTGTCCATCAGGATCCTGATGTTGTCAGTGGCGGCGATGAGGGCGGTCTCAGTGCTGTGGTTGCTGCGGTAGAGGGGGGGTGGAGCAGTTGGGAGGCGGGAGCGGGGCGGCGAATGGGCAACTAGGGGGGCAGGGCCAAAGGGGACGCAGCGGCGGGAGAGGGAGACGGGTGACACACAAAGGAAGGGGTAGAAAACAGGCAAATACAGGCAATACAGAGGGCACAGAAATAACAGAAAACCAGAAATAACAGAAAGAGCAAAAACGAGCAACAATGAAGTAAAACGAACCGGGGGACAGCAGGGCACAGCGAGTGGCGACACCAGCAGGGGTAGCCACACAGGAGGACCGTGTGGTGGCTGAGGGGATGACCTACCTGGTTACAGAGTCACGGGTCGCTCCCCCACCACCGCGCGGCCTCCATATGAGGGGGAGAGGGAGGGAGGAGCAGCTAGAAGGCGGGAGCGGAGCGGCGAATGGGGAACCAGGGGGACGAGGTCGCAAGGGACGCAGCGGCGGGAGAGGGCGACGGGTGGCACACAAAAGAAGGGGGCAAAAAACAGGCAAATACAGGCAATACAGAGGGCACAGAAATAACAGAAAAACAGAAATAACAGAAAGAGCAAAAACGAGTAACATTGCAGTAAAATGCAGGGAACACCTGGTATGAACCGGGGGACAACGGGGCACAGCGAGTGGCGGCAGCAGCAGGGGTAGACACACAGGAGGACCGTGTGGTGGCTGATGGGGCGACTTACCTGGTTACACCTATGAGGCCATATGTATGACCCTAAATTACGGGCTCAAACAGCAATCAGCCCGTTTGCAACCACATTCTAGGGCATGGCATGTATAAACTTAATTTTGCAAATCTGTAAACTTTACTGATTCACAAAATGAGGTTTACGACTCGCTATTAGGAAGGGGCGTGCCAAGGGATTCCCTTCCTAATAACGACTTGCATTTGTATGTATGTAGGTTTTGCAACCACATTTGCGGTCGCAAAACACTCACAATTTACCACCTACTTCAAGTAGGTGGTAAACCATACGCAAACGGGAAGGGGTCTCCAGGGGACCCCTTCCCCTTTGTGAATGGGTCAAAAAATATTTTTTTAGGGCAGGCAGTGGTCCCAGGGACCACTGCCTGCCCTTAAAAAAAGAAACTGAAAAATTAAATTTTCTTTATTTTTCAAATGCATCCCGTTTTCTTTTAAGGAAAACGGGCTGCATTTAAAAAAAAACTGCTTTATTTATAAGTAGTCACAGACATGGTGGTCTGCTGACCGCAGCAGGCCACCATCCCTGTGAGTGCTAGCCATTCCTAATTGGTAGCAAATTGCGCCTTTCTCATTAATATTAATAAGGCATGCAATTTGCAACCCCATTAGGAATTGCAAACAGTGTCTGAGACACTGCTGTACATCCCAATTTGTGAGTCGCAATTTGTAAATGCAACACAATTTGTGAGTTGCAAATTGGTAGGTCATACATCTGGCCCATAATACCCAGGAATCTACAGTCCAGTCACAAATAGATTGCCTGCCTTTCGTTTACATAATATCTCCGCTCTCTACTCACAGATTTTTCTGCCTCTGATTCATATATTCATAACTGAATTATCCAAATTATATATCTATTTATATATTCAAAACAGAATTAGCCAAATTAACATGTATAACCAGGATGCAGTAATCAATGAACCTGCAGTCTTGATGATAGTGAGACACACACTCTCTGCGAGTCTACTGATTGGACAGCATTAAGGGCCAGATGCATCAACAAACCATTTTGCGATTTTCTAATTTTGAATCCTTGTGACTCGCAATTAGAAAATCGCAAAATGGAATGCATGAATGTGTGTTTAACACTTTCTATGATTCGTAGGGGATCGCAAATGACCTTCCTCATGAATAATAATGAGGTAGGTCACAATTTGCAACCACCTAGAAACCACAAAAATCACAGGGATGGTGACCTGCTGGGGTCAGCAGACTACCATGTTTGTGATTGCTAGTAAATAAAGGAATCTTGTTTCTTTTTTTTAAAGCATTCCATTTTCCTTTCAGTAAAAAAGGAATGCTTTAGAGAAGAGAAAATTAAAACTTTTCCTTTAAGTTTTTAAGAGCAGGCAGTGGTCAGTGGGACCACTGCCTGCTCTTAAAAAATGCTTATACAAACAATCACAAAGAGGAAGGAGTGACCCCTTACCATTAGCGAATTGGTTACCACCTACTTGAAGTAGGTGGCAATATGCAAAAGTTTTGCGACTGCATTTCGGTAACTAAACATTCATGCATACCGATGCGATTCGGTATTGGAAAGGGACGCCCTAAACACATCCCTTCCTAATAGTGAATCGTAAACCTATTTTGCGGTTCGGTGACATGTTACCGAATGACAAAATAGGGTTTTCTGCGAATCATCTGTTTGCAAAGGTAAAAAAATGCTTGATGCATCTGGCCCAACCACTATTCGCCTGTAGAAGTATGGCACTCCTGTCAGGCATGACACCAGGAAGTGCCTCGCGCGTAACAGGCGAGTGGCAAAACAATAATATAGGATAGGGTCTCCATTACTCATAATCCCCAGAAATTGACAGTGGAAAATCAAATGGCTAAAATCCCCTTATAGAAAATGTTCTCCTTCCCTCCATCATTCATTCAAAACAGAAATAGTCGATTGAAGCTGCTGTGTGCTAAAGCGCCGTGCAGGTTTTACGAAGCCTGAAGTCTCGATGTCAGCGAGACCCTCCCCCTGAGCGAGCCCAGTGATTGCCCAGTAAGAAATACACTACCAGCCTATAGCAGCACAGCACTCTCCTCGGGTTTAGAACCAGGTAGGCTGTGCGCACAGCCGGAGACTTACCTGACTTGAACGCACGGCCTCGAGGAAGGAAGGTAGGTAGGTGCTCACCTCATGTCACGAGGGGACATTTTGCACAACATTGGTTGTCCGAGAAGAAGCCATAAAGTAAAATATGTGCCCCTCCATTTGTCCCCGTATGGACTTGGGTGAATACTTATGATGTGAAAAGTGTTGCTGTAACCACAAACCAGTGGTTAGAAACTGCAGCCAATCAATCCCTCCCCCTAACGAAGGCAAAAAGAAACTCCCACCGTCCCCCAGCCCCCTGGTTCAACGAACTTCTCAAAACTGAAAAATCTAAATGTAAAGCCCTAGAAAGGAAATGGCGCAAAGATTATAACCTTGAAAAAAAGATAACATACAATAAGGCGAGAAACGCATATCACTCCTCCTGCATCAAAGCCCGGGCCCTTTACGTGGCCAACTCCATCAACAATGCCACTAACAAAGCAAAGACTCTATTCAACACAGTGAAGGACCTAGCAGGGCCCAAACAACTGCTACTGCTCATCCCCTAACAAAAAAAAGATGTCAAGACCTTGCGACATTTTTTTATGATAAAATTGAAAACATTATCATCAACATCACTACCAGACCCCTTAACAACTGCTCACAGCAGGATATCCCCATGTTACCGGATAAAGTGAACACCCTCGAGAAATGGCCCCTGGTAACCATGGACTCCCTAAAAACCTCCCTCAAGTCCATTTCATCAGGCTCCCCCTGCAACCCTCTCCCTGCGAGTATTTTAAAACAACTTGACTATACCCCCCGATCACTATAGCTGACATGCTAAATGCTTCCCTCCAATCCTCCACAGTCCCGTCGAGTTGGAAGCATGCAGTGGTAACCCCACTACTGAAGAAACCTTCATCCGACCCCACTGTCCTTTCTAATTATCGTCCTATATCTTTGCTCCCTGCCTTTTCCAAACTCATGGAAAGGCACATACACTCCGCCCTCACCACCTTCACAGAGGATAACAATCTCCTTCACCCCTCACAGTCAGGCTTCAGAGCAGGATACTCCACGGAGACCGCCCTACTGGGTGTAACGGAAAAAATTCGGAAACTCCTGGACGAGGGTCAAAACAATCGCACTCATTCTTTTAGACTTGAGTGCGGCGTTTGATACCATATCACACAATACTCTTCTTCTGGCTACCCTAGAGAGAAACGGCATTCACAGTGATGCCTTACAGTGGATCAAGTCCTTTCTTTCCGAGAGAACCTTCCAGATTAAATCCAGTATCGCATGTTCAGACACTTTCCCCGCTCCACATGGAGTCCCACAAGGTTCCATCCTGAGCCCGCTGTTTTTTTTTTTTAACTTGTACCTTATACCACTGGCCGACCTGGCGGACTGCGCAGGCCTGACTTTAATGACCTACGCGGACGACTCTCAAAACATTTTTTCCCTTTCAGAGGCAAAACCTTCAGCCCCCTCTCTAATCAAAACTGGATTCCAGAAAATTTTCAACTGGATGACTACCAACCAGTTGAAACTAAATGGGGATAAAACTGAGGTCCTCTTCCTGGGAAGAAACAAGGAACTCTGGAATCCCTCCCACTGGCCGCCTGAGCTGGGTAATTTTCCCTCTCCAGCTACACAGGTAAGAAATCTAGGGGTCCTCATAGACAATACTTTGTCTATGAAACAGCAGGCAAACAAAGTTGCAGGACTCTGCTTCACCATAATAAAATGGCTAAGGGAAATCATTTGGATGTTGCCCCCTGTCACACAAAAAAAGTAGTCAACGCACTAGTAACATCGCGTATTGATTACGGAAACATCCTCTACCTTAGCTCGAACTTAGCAGTAATCAAGCGACTCCAAATGATCCAAAACTCTGCCGCAAGACTCTTGTGTAGGATTCCAAAGTCTGAAAGAGTCTCAAAACACCTGAACGACTTACATTGGCTCAGGATTGAACATCGGATCAGCTTCAAAACCCTGAGCTACATGCAAAATCAAAACCAAAACGGCTCCCACCTATCTGCAAGCTTTAGCCTTCCCCTACCTGCCAACAAGAAACCTTTGCTCCCAAACGGCATCGAACTTCGCCGTCCCCAGATTTAAATTACAAAGAACTGGCGGGAGATCTTTCTCTGTCAGAGGACCAATTCTATGGAACTCACTCCCTCCACATATCCGGAAAGAGGAAAGCTACGCTAGTTTCCGGAAATACGTAAAAACCTGGCTGTTCCAAAAACAACTGTGCTAAAAATCCAACTCTGCATTTTCCTTTGTCCAGCTTAATGTCAAAGGCGCCGGGAAACCCTTGTTGGGTAGCTGAGCGCCATACAAATGTAAAAAATAAATAATAATATCTACATGTACAGTGAACACGCACAGAAGCAGGTGGTCCACCAATCATAAGGCATGTTGCTAACCCGAATTACAAGGTATGTTAAGTAAATCTTGATGGGATCCTAGACAACCCCTTGTGAACAGTATACGTTGCCTGCCAAATACTAATCAGTGCTCCTCTTTACAAATGCAGCCACAGTGCACCGCTAGGATAAAAGCGCACAGAATAGGCAAAAGACTCATCAAGGAACAGAATGCCACACAAAAAAGAATATATTGTCAGGCTAAGACTAATTTGGCTCTTTTTAAAAATCTTAAAATTTCTATAAATAATTTTCGCTTTTTCCATCTTAAAACTGGCAAATCCATTTGCTTTTGTTGTAAATGTAGTGTCCTAATAAAGCACACCCTGAGGAAGACCTTTGTGAAAGCAGCAGGCCCATTATGAAGATCGAAACGAGTCGGCATGCTATAAAACTGGCAAGGGGGTGCATATTCCCATGAAATATTATGTTGTTTGTGGGATGACTAAGGAGATAATTCATATCTCCCAGGACAATTGCGATACAAATGTGTTTACCTAAACCCTGACCACATAGGGCCAACTGATCACGATCAATTTTGTGAGGGATTACAATATATCCCCAACCTAATTTTTTGGGAACCTTCATTTGGACATATATGTTTAATGGATGCCTTTATAGGCATTGTATATTGAATTGATGTGGATAACAATGTGGAGGTAAAAAATAAAGTACATGTTGAATCATTTGTATGTCCAAACTGTAGTATGTTTGTGTTGTATAAATGTTACATGACCGGGGGCGTGGCTAACGCCCGATGCAGATGGCGGCGTTCCCGTAGCTCTCCTCGGGAGGCGCGGGTGAAGGGAGACCTGACGGCGCACAATTGGCGACTTTCCGTTCTGGACCTGATTGAGAGGCCGGCGGAAGATGAGGGGTGTCGTCTGATGTCCTTCCTGAAGTGCCATTCATTGTCTTCGTGCTCCTGGCATCCAAAGTGAGTGACGAACCGTCCAGAGGGGCCGCAGCTGCCATTACGCATTACCGCTGACGGAGCTCTGCTCCTAGCGGTGAAAGTCTCCAATGCGACTGCCTGCCTTCCGAGGGAAATGCTTTCCTGATGAAGTTATTGTGCGCTGCAAGCTGGTTTTTTGTTGCCTGCCCCACGTATTTGGGTGAATTATGAGTTGCTATCTCCAGCTTTGCTCGCTCTTGTCAGCTGAATGAACTGCGTCACCACAGCCTGCATTCCCGCTCTAATGAGGCGGTGATTTCTCCTCACACACAAGTGCCCTTTGAACTGCCTCATGAAGTGTCTGAACTAATTAATATTTCTCCTCTAGGAATACACTTCAGGAACATTGCACACTTCATATCTTACTGGACTTTTAGTTCCAGAGCAACGTTTGCGCTCATACTGTTTCCCTTGCTCTTTTATTGTTCATTTTTAGGGCTTTTGCTATGGAATTCTCTTCTTAATGCCCTAGGCAGTGTATAAGTAGCATGTTTCTCATTATTTTTGCTACATTTATTTCATGTGCTCTGCATAGCTTCTTGACATAATGTATTTATTATTAGGGCTTTGAGCACTGGGTTTCATTGTTACTTTCATTGTGCTATATGCCTATTAATATTTAGTTTTGTTGCCTGCTATTCTTTTTCTGATCTTTTTAGTCAGCCACCTTTCCTTACATATAACTTCCTAACGTCTTTATTAGTAGGTGGTTTTTGTATGCCTCTTGACCTTATGCAAGTATATAGTTGTATTTCGTTTTTATGAGGCACAGGATTGCAGATATTTATTCTCTTGCATTTATTTTTGTATCCGCCTAGGTCATGTGTTCTACTTGCGTGATGTGAGTTTATAGGGGAAACTGTTTAACATGTTTTGAATGTTCGGTTGACTCTTCTATATCTTTTGTGCCTTTATTTGCTCCACTGATCTCCTGCTCATATATTGTTATTACATTAATAGTTGAATTGATTCATTTTATGTATGGGGAGATTATACAAAGATTTGCGTAAGCCCTCTTCTGCTACGAAGATTTTTGGACATACAGGTTCTCGCTATAAGTGTCTGGCCATGGAGGATTTACCTGATACCACACCTGCCAAGGGTGCGTCATCTTCAAATGTGTCACTCCCTGCTTCTAAAAAAGGTACGATTAAAAGATTAAAAAAAGATCCTCCTTCACCTCCTTCACAGACGTCTTCTTCTACTACCATTGACTTACTTCTGGAGGAAATACTGGCACTGCGCCCTTTTATTGAGGAGACTAAGTCCACCATGCAACAGCTTTCTGACAAATGGCTATCAGTAGAAGAAAGGATTACCACACTCGAACAGAGTGTTGCTTCCATGGAGTCCTCTATTGCTAAGGTTGATCCAGTGTGTGCACAAGTCTCAATTTTACACAAACAGATCGAGAACTTAGAGAATAGGAATAGGCGGAATAACCTACGCCTTTACGGCCTTGAGGAAGGTTTGGAAGGGTCTGATCCCATTGCCTACTTCAAATCCTTCTTACCAAAGCTTCTCCACTTGCCGGATGATACTAATTTGAATATTCAACGGGCACATCGCCTGGGCTCACTCAGAGGTTTGCCCTCATCTGCGGCTGCACCGAGAAAACCAAGAGGTGTGATCATGTATTTTCTTGAATATACTGACCTACTTAAAGTCTTAGCTGCGGCAAAAGCAATGAATCGCATTACATGGTCGGGCCATCCTCTATTCTTTTCACAGGACTACGCCAAAACAACAGCTGACCGACGTAAGGAGTTCTTATCTCTTCGTCCCCAGTTGCGTTCCTTGGGAGCACAATACGGCTTGTTCCATCCCTGCCTTTTCAAGGTTACTATCAACAATAAGACTACCACTTATGATGATCCCCTGAAGTTGAAGAGCTTTCTTTATTCACATTCTAGCGAGAAGATGGAGACTTCGTTTGCCTCCAGTTCTAAGTAATCCTCTATCACTGTAATGGTATAGTCTTCTTGGTCTGTTGTTGTTATTAAGAGGGGGCCTTGTTGTTTGTTATGTTCATTGTCATTATGTTCACTCTCTTATTCTGTCTCTATATATATATATATATATATATATATATATATATATATATATATATATATATGAGGTTTTCGATCCATATATATATATATATATATAATTTTTTTTCTTTCTCGTACAGATTCTTTCCCGACTTGGCTGGGTCCTTCCCTATGTTCATGACGTCCGTTGGGTCTCCTTCCTTCCTTCGTCTTCCCTTCTGAGTTGTGGTCGCCCCATCGTCCATGTGGCTTCCACCCTCCCACCCTTTGCTTTGTTTTGTTCGAGATGTTATGTAAGTTTTTTCTCCTTCCTTTTTTCCTCGTGTTTTATGTCTTCTGGGGAGGATTTCCTTCTCTTAGGTTTCCTGTTCATGAAATCCTTTTTTTATTTTCATCTCACATTCCTACACCCCCTCCTACTTACTGGACACTGCTTTACTATTTTTTTTTTTCTTCTTTTCCTGATTTACTATGTCCGCTTATTTCTGCTTTCTTTCGTCTGTTTTTATCGCTTTTTTCCATTCCCTTCTTTGCTTCACTCTAAGTTCTCTTCTACAGTACTTTTTCCTTTTTTTGTTTGCTCTTTTCTTCAGTCTCACTATTACCTCTTTTCTCCAATGAGAGTATTTCTATTTCTATTATGTTATACCTTTTGTTTAATATTGCTAATTATAATACAGTTTTCGATCTCTTATTGTTTGTTTTTTACTTGCATGACTATTTTACCTTTCGCTTACAAATATTATAGTTGGTTTTTTAGAATATATCTCTTTCTGGTTCTGATATGCCGTTGACAATTGTTTCATGGAATGTTAAGGGCCTTCACTCACCAATTAAAAGGCAAAGAGTATTATCCCATTTAGCTAAACTTCATGCTGACATAGCTTGTACACAGGAATCTCACCTTTCTGCTGCAGAGTCAGTCAAATTGAAAAGAGACTGGGTGGGAAAGGTTCACTTTTCACCGGGTGATGGCAAACGTAATGGGGTAATGATTTTGTTTCGTAAGTCCCTTGTTGTTAAAGAACTCACAAGTTGTAATGATCATTTGGGTAGATGGGTACTTGTTCACTTTACCATGGATGGAGTTCCCATATCTATTTTAAATGTTTATGCCCCAGTTACTGGTGATGCACTCTTTTGGTCCTCTTTAGTACCACATGTTACACAACATTACACTGACAATTTCATTCTAGCTGGCGACTGTAATGAGGTTTTCGATCCATTCCTGGATAGACAATCCTCTACCGCATACATTCCTCATAAATCGCATAAATCCTTCACACAGCTCGTTCATCAATTTAAACTACTTGATGCCTGGAGGTTGTGTCATCCTACCTTACGTGAGTATTCTTTTTTTTCCCAACCGTATCACACTCAATCAAGATTGGATTACTTTTTTATCTCGCATCATTTGTCTCAATCCCTCATTTCCTCTGAAATTGGATCTATTCTGATTTCAGATCATGCTCCAGTTTCGATGTCATTAGATGTTCTTTGCAAGCCCAACTCTACTAAGAAATGGCGTTTTAATAATTCCCTTCTCCTTGATCCTGTCTTTGTTTCATCCTTTACCTCTTTTTTTCATGATTTCTTCTTGTTAAATCAATCTGACGAGATTCAATTTCCGGTCGTTTGGGATGCCTTTAAAGCATCGGCCAGGGACTTTATGATTCAATTTGTTTCGCGCAAGCGCAAGATAGCACAACAATCTACCAAAGATCTTTTTTCCAAAATTAAACGTCTTGAGCATTCCTATTATACTTCCAACTCCAAAGACTGTTTGCATGAACTTATTGCTACCAAGCTTAAATTTAACCAGGATACGACCAATAGTGCCTCTAATTATTTACTAAAATCCAGTGCAAAGTTCTATGGGGGCCAAAATAGAGCAGGTAAATTGTTGGTTAATTATTTAAAAGCCAAACAAAATCGGGTTAACATAGATACTATTCATGGTCAGGATGGTTCCCTTAAGCATAAAGATAATGAAATCTTACAGGAATTTCAACATTTTTATGAATCTCTTTATTCCTCTGAATCTACCTCATCTGCAGAATCTATCTCCCAATATCTCTCTCTAATTCACTCTCCTTTTGTTTCGCCCCCCGATCTTTCTACACTGGAATCTGATATAACACAGGCGGAACTCTTGCGAGCTTTGCAGTCTTTGAAACACGGGAAGGCGCCGGGACCTGATGGGTTCACTGTTGAATTCTTTTCTCACTTTTCACAACTGCTTATCCCCAAATTGCATTCCTTAATGTCTACTTTTCTTGAGTCTGAATCTGCTTTGGGTACTTTTGCAGATGCTCTCATTTGCATTCTCCCTAAACCAGGTAAAGACCCGCAGTATTGTAAAAATTATCGGCCAATTTCATTGGTGAATATTGATTATAAGATTTTCTCGAAAGCACTGGCTATGCGGTTGGAATCTCACTTGCCCGATCTTCTGGGAAAAGAACAATCTGGCTTCGTCAAGGGTAGATATCTTGCAGATAATACCAGATTATTTTTCGACATCATTTCTAAATCTTCTCGCTCATCTCAGTCCCTCGCAGACATTGCTCTTGATGCTAAGAAAGCTTTTGATAGAGTTGAATGGAATTACCTTTTTCACACCTTGAAGTGGTTCGGTTTCGGTCCAAAAATATCTACATTGATCTCACTCTTATATTCTAGCCCTAGGGCGGCAATTTCGGCGAATGGTTGTCTCTCTTCTTATTTTTCTCTTAAGAGAGGAGTTCGTCAGGGCTGCCCTCTTTCCCCTTTTTTGTTCGATCTCGCCCTAGAACCTTTCCTATTAAAAATTTGCCAACATTCTGATATTCATGGATTCACTTTCCAAAAGTCTCATATTAAGATGGCAGCGTATGCGGATGATGTCCTTTTATTTATTTCACAACCTAGCTCCTCCCTTCCCGCGTTACTGACCGAGGTAGATTCTTTTTCTTTTGTCTCTGGATATAAATTAAATAGGGACAAATGTGAAATATTGCCCTTAACGAAATTTACTCTTAAAAATGACTTTACTGCTTCGGGCTTCACTTGGAATTCTTCTTCCATTAAATATTTGGGGCTTAATTTTACGGCATCCCTTAAAGGCACAGTTGTTCGCTGTTTGGAGGATTGTATTCAAAAGATTCTCACCCTTACTTCTAAATGGCATCCTCTTTATTTATCCTGGTGGGGGAGGCTAGATACGATTAAGATGATGCTATCCCCTATTATACTTTTTACCGTTTCCAACATCCCTTCGTCCATTCCTTCCAAATATTTTAAGAAAATTAATTCTATCCTTTCAGCCTTCTTGTGGGGGCACAAAAAATCTCGTATGTCCTTGAACAAACTATCTCGACCCAAATCAGAGGGGGGCGGGGGGGTGAATTTTCCCAACTTCTCTTTGTACCATAAATCTTTTTTGTTACACCACATCTCCAGGTGGCTTTTGGGTATTAATGCTTCCTCTCCTCTTTGGTTAGATCTAGAGGAATCTTTCATCTCTCCCTTTCTTTTTCAAGAGTATCTTATGTTCTCTCGCAAACCACAAGGTGTAGTTACTCCTATTATCAAACATACCACTAAACTTCTTCCTACTCTCCCTATCACTTCCTTTTTCGATCAACCCATTTGGCATAATGGTTCTTTCTTGATAAATAAGAAGCCCATTTTTTGGAAGGCATGGAGATCACGTGGTCTTATATAGGTTCACCAACTATATAACCATGGTCGGCCCCTTTCCTTCTCTTCTGCTAATTCTTTGTTTAATTTTCCTTCTTCCTTCCGAACCAAATATTCCTTGTTAATTTCTGCTTTTCAAGGGGCTCACAATACCTATCTCACTTCTCCTTCTCCTGTTTATCCAATACCCTCCAGTATGCCTTTTTTGCACTCTTTACTCCTCAAACGTGCTAAGGCTTCCAAAATTTATGCTGCTCTTTTATCCTCCCCCTCACCTAGGCTTAAAACACAAACGGAGGAGACTAGGGAAAGAGAGTTACAAGTTTCTTGGACTACTGCTCTCTGGGATAAAATTTGGCTTAAACTATGCAAATCTTCTAGAGCCGCCAGCGCAACTCAGACGTTATTTTTTATTTATAATCGCCTATTATTTTCCTCTCTCACTCTAAGCAAGCAATTTCTAGCTGTCACGGACTCATGCTGGCCGTGTACTAAGCCCGAAGCAGATCTTTTTCACATGCTTTTTGATTGCTCCTTAGTGCGCACCTTTTGGACGCAAGTATGGTCCCAGATTAACAAAATTTTTCTCTCCACACACCCCTTTTCCGTCTCGCACATTTTCCTGGGGAGTGTCTCTCCTATTTGGAAACACTGCAATATGGGTACCAGAATTATAGATCTATTGTTAGCAGTTGCTTTTCAACAAATTACAAAAAATTGGAAAGACTTTACCAAAATTTCTTATCAGGCCTGGTGGTATGCAGTCTGTTATAATCACAGATTAGATACGACTTTTGTTTATCCATTGTCCATGGCGACGAATCGAAAACTGTTATAGGCACCTGTTACCACCTTGTTTGATGATAGTGCCAGACATTCTTTGCCTATTTCTCCTTTGCAACAAGAAGTTTCTAAGCCTCCGTGAGGATGCCTTGATGTTCCATATTGTTTAAATTTAATACATGTTGTTACTTTATATTTGCATTTCTGAATTACATTTGTTTTCATTGTGACTGTTATGTATAGCATATACCTTCTCAGCTGTATTATGTTATAGATATTAGTCGTGCTTATAGCATATTGCATTTTTCTTTTTCTTTCCTTCTCTCTTTTCTTTTCTCTCTTTTCTATACCTTCATTCTTTTCTCTTTTGCGATGCTTTATACTTATTTCTTTTCTTTAAGAATATTTGAATTCATTTTTATGTAACATGTTTTTATGATATGTTATGCTTACCTTATCTGAACTTCTTTTAATAAAATTTTGTTCTTGAAACTTAAAAAAAAAATTTAAAAAAAATGTTACATGACCAAGTGTTTTCACAATGCACTATGAAACCACACAAAGAATAGTTGGATTAAAAAAAGAACTATGAAAAGAACGTGTCTGTTTTATGTCACAGTAAATCGATTGTCTGAGATTGTGTATTTATCGTACAGACGGCAGTTCATATTAGGATATATATATATATATATATATATATATATATATATATATATATATATATAGATATATATATAGATATATATATATAGATATATATATATAGATATATATATATATATATATATATATATATATATATATATATATATATATATATATATATATAGATATATATACATATATATATATCTATATATATATATCTATATATATATATATATATATATATATATATATATATATATTTTCCACCAAATGCCACAAACGCTGCCAAACAACTTGCAGGCAGGTGCCCCCGTCGTGACTGAGGCCGTCACAAAAACATTAACCACCAAAATCCCATACTAGGAAATCAAAGAGCACTGTGTGGTTTACAGTCTTCAACTTTAATTTAGCAGACGCGTTTCAGCAATTATGCCTTACTCAATGCCGTAGCGTGCCCATTAACCATTTCACCACATTTAAAACACTCATGTCTCCTCTTCATTGGACTACAAAAAGTGGTGTAAGAAAAAACGGACTGCATGATAAATGTCATCTATTTACTCAGTCTACAATTTGACATGCATAGTTTCTTAATAATCTCTCAGTGAGTGTGCCTTAATACTCGTAAATCTAATTTCAGTAATGATAGTCACTTAGTAATTATGAGTTAATCAGGGTACCAATATACCCAATTGCATGTCCGATTTTTCACTCACCAATGTGGCACCTTGAAGACCTAGTCCATTGCCCTACCGAGCTCTGCCCAACAACAGGCAACATCCGTAGGAGCTTTGAGACAGATGTATGAAGCTCAAATGGGTTTTCAAACGCCGAAATTCGGCGTTTGCGAACTCATTTGAGCAAAATGGTATGTATGTAGCAAATTTCAGTGCAAAATAAGGAATCAAAAATTTGCGATTCCTAATTTTGCGATTGCATTTAAGGAATCTCAAAATTTGTGTTTCCTTAAATGCAATGTATGAATCAAACATTTTTTGCTAATTGTCCCTAAGGAATCGCAAATTACCACCAACTTCAAGTTGGTGGTAATTTGCGAATTTCTTGAAAAATGCCCATTTTTCCATTTTTCAGAGTGCCATGTGATGTACATCCATGCTCTTTGGGCATGGATTTGCACCACATGTGCACCCATGCTTATTTCAGGGGTGCAACAGGGTGTCCTTTGGACACCCCTGGACCCTTGAAATTATTCTCAATTTGCAATTAGCAAATTGCGAATCGCAAATAGAAATGAATGAGAAATTATTCCTTAATTGCGATTAGCAATTTGCTAATCGCAATTAAGGAATTTTAAGAAATCGCTAAAAAATAGCGAATTTTTACATACATACCATTTTGCAATTCACAACTAGCGATTCCTTAAAAATCGCTATTTGAGAATAGCAAAAGTGTATCTTGCTACATCTGGCCCTTTGTTTTGTAACTTGCTTCCTTTCATACAGTAACCTCGCGTCGACGAACGCAATATGCTGGTAATTAGCGGCGGCCCCTTCTGGCATACTGGGTCACCCAGTTAGTTCGGAAAACAGGCCACATCCTGAATGGGTCAGAAGCAGGTTTCTCCAACTGCAAAACGCTATTTTAGTTCACTGAGGCCCCTTCTGGTATACAGGGTCACCAATGAAGTCCAACACATGGACTATGGCCTGATCGGTGCAGAACTGCATTCCTCACACCTGGCAAAGAGAATCCTCATGTCAGGGCTCTCCTCAGGACCTCCCTCCTTCCAATGCTCTCCTCTTCCTCATGGACACACCAGTCTTGATGAACAGGCTGGCGCTGGTGCTCCACGTTCCAGGGCAGGTGATGTCCCCTCACCAAGCAGGAGACTAGCAGGCAGGCCCCTGTTCCTGGTAATATGCAGAAGTCTTGCAGAGCTTCCCCTGTCACACATCCCGGTGTGCTGCTTGGCAGATGACAAAGTTTAAGGTTGCTTACTCTCCTACCTATAGTTTTTTCCATTCACAAAATGTGATTAAGGGTCTGGACCTTTGAAGTTTTGTGTTGGGGTTCTTCTTCTTAGAAATGGACATCTCTCCCCTTTCTTCTTCCTCTTGAAGGATGTCTGTCACAACAGACAGGACTCCAAAGCTGATTAACCCAAGATTCATGAGAGTGACTAGATTTCACCCAGGATGTCAGCCATCATCATCAAAGGCTAATTCCGGGCCTCAGCATTACTTTTTATGAATCTGTTAACAGCCTCATCTCCCTCTTCCTGAGATGTGTCTAGTCCGCTTTACTTGTGATCTGTCACTGAATCAAAGAGCTCTCTACAATTGCTCTTTGAAAAAGGATCTGAAGTCCTTAAGGTTGTTGAATGCATTGTTCATTTATTGGAGCGTAATCTCTTCTATATTGACTGTCCAAGACAAATGGGGTCTTTCTTGTCATATCCTGGTTTGAGAGCAGAATCCATGGTTCTCTCTTTCAATTGCTGCTGTGTATGCAAAGGCGGCAAATCACCCACAAGCTTCAAACACTTGGCCCCGCCCCTTCCTCTTTAATAGTATGCAATGATGTGCACGCCATTTTCTAGGCTGATGGATAGCTCAACTTACCAAAGAGACCCAAGTGTGTTTCCCGAAAATGTGATGGTGCGTTCTTGATGCAGAGGAATATGAGGATGTCCCCACCAAACAAAAAAACACTTACTTCATATCATTAAGAGTAAGTACTCTTATTTATTGGAGATTCAACTCTTTGTCAGAAGTGCCATCATCTTATTTATATGAAGATTATATTTGACACTGATTTCTGTGTGGAGACTGTTGAGGAACAATCACAATGTCAAAATTACATGTACACAAGGTCACTGGAGACATAACCTTGTGGTCCAATATGCAGCTGTAGTGTAGAATATGCACTAGACATTCGCCTAACTAGGTGGCATGTACTAATTAATCATTAGAAAGTACTCTAGTTGGGGAGACATTTAGTGCAGAACTGTGGACTCCTATTGGATAAATACACAGGTGAGGTTCCATTCTGACCCTGATGCTCATTTTACAGAAATTAAACCTCAACCTGAAGCACTATGTAAACACAGCAGATGACCCAGCTGAAGCTCCACTTCGGTAAAGGACAAATCATGCTAACTTCATGCGCTTGGCCACAGCAAAGTAAGCGCGTTTTCTCCACAATTCCACATTGAAAAAATATTTGAAGTCCTTGATGGAGGTTAATGCATCGTTGATTTATTGGAGCACAATCTCTTCTGTAGTGACCAAGATGAGTGGGTAGGGTGACCACATTTTTAGAAGCAAAAACTGGGACAGGTCAGACATAAAAGGGGAACTGTGGTCTTACATTTTACTTTTATGTTTGACCTGCCTGGTTTTTGCATAGCCATGTAAAACTAGGCTACCCATGAAATGTTTGGTCTAGGGTCAATGTTGCACAAAACACATAATATCTACACCTAAAGGAGTTGGATATGCAATGGCATAAATAATACTTCATATTATTCTGAGCTGTTTTGTACTTACTTTCAGGCTTCTAATGCCATAGTAGCTTATAGAGAAATGTGTGCAAAAGGAGCGTGGATGAGATCATCAGTGATTTCATCAATGATGCCATGTAAGATGTCATCACATGTTATGGGTGATGTTATATGAGAGGTTAAAAGCAGAGCATGGTGGGGGCACAAGTTATAGTCAGCTCTATGAACTATAGCGGGTGAAATTCTGTGTTTTTTTAGTACAAAATGTTAATGTTGTCACTGACATATTTACCTAACTTATGTAGTTATAGTTAGGCTCAGATTCACACACAAAGCAATAGAAATTCAGCAGTTATAGTTACCTGAGCTAACTCAAACTCCGAGCCCGGCCTCAATACCAAAAGGGAGGAAGGCCACATGGCCACCATCCCAGAGCCATCAATGGCGCTGCAGACCCCATCCTCCAGAGCCAGCTCTTGCTATGTCCCATAATGTCCACCCCTGGGATATAACATTTTCACTGCCCACCCTTGGTGGGGGTTCAATTTCCAATGGGGTAACCCAGTATCCTTATGAACCTGGGCAGTAAGGTAATATTATAAACAATTGGTTCATTTGGGTGCAAAATATTTCTTTTCAGTCTCATAAAAATATGAAGTATTCAACAATTTCTTTTACTCAGGAAAAATTCTATAGAAAATGAGAATCCAATACCATCTGCATATTCATGCAGTATTTTATAAATCGTATTCATTCATAGATATTCGAAATGCATATCTTTCCACATAAAAAGGCTGAACAAGAGTGAACAATTGGTGCAATTCGTGACATTAAGTGCTTTGTGCTCTCGGCGCAAGTGAAATATACAATATATACAGACAATATTTACAAGGGGATGTGCAAGAAAAATCCAGCGTGGCCTATGTTATTTATAAAGTAAACTGTAAACTGCAGATGTCAGTACTTAATACAAGGTCTTCAAAAAGTAGGTCCACTACATATATTCGTCAACGTTTCGACCCTCAAAAAGCGCACTTGAGGCGTCTAGTCGGGTCTTCCTCAGGACTGTGTGGGGTGGGGGATGACAGCCTATGTAATTAAAAAAGATGGCTTTAGAATAGGATTCTCAAAAATGGGGATTGGCCACAGATTGCCTACCAAGGTTAAAATTCACTCACCTTCTCATAAGCCCAGTCGGGCTTACTAGCGGTGAACGGATCACCAAGGACCCATTGAGTGAAATAAGAACCCACATAAGGAATGCAATAGAGTGGGGACTAATTTATGGGTTTCTGAGCAAGAAAGAATCAGAGTTCCTTGATCAAAAGGACCCGCACACCCCCACAATCTATACCTTGCCGAAAGTGCAAAAAAGATTGGAAAATCCCCCGGGGCGACCAATAGTTTCGGGATGTGGTTCAGTACTGAAGCCACTGAATCAATTTATTCATCACTTTCTACAGCCCTTTGTCACACAAACGAAATCTTATGTGCGGGACACCATGCATATTATTCCACTATTGGAGGACTACCCCTTTGACCAACAGAAGAACATCCTGGTCACGATGGATGTGTCATCGTTATACACCTCGATCCCACAAGATAAGGCCATACAGACGATACAGAATGTGTTGGATCAAAGACCACGACCACACTGGATACCTACAACCTTTCTGATTAAGCTGTCGGAAATAGCCATGAATATGAACTACTTTGTATTTGAAAAACAATTCTATTTTCAGTGCAAGGGAGTGGCGATGGGGGCCACCTATGCTCCGAGCCTAGCGAATATCTTTATGGATAATTATGAGGAAGAGCATTTATACACTGACACAAACCCATACCTCAAAAACATCGAGGTATGGAAGAGATACATCGATGATGTCATTATGATTTGGGACGGAGACCGGAAGGAGTTAGACAACTTCTTCGCTTGCTTAAACCAGAGATGTGCAGACATACAATTCACAATGTCAAGTAGTGCGGTATCAATAGACTTCCTGGACTTGACCTTTAAAACTGATGAGGGGCGGCTATATTGTGATCTCTACCAAAAACCATCAGAAAGGAACACACTACTGATGGAAAGGGGCGACCACTCGGTCCCCCCGAACGTATGGCGGAGTGCCTCGATCCCCCCGGGAAGCCATTTTTGGGCGGGAGGCGCGTCTCGGCTGGTATGCCCGAAGCGGCGTAGCCGGGGCGCGCTTTTTCCCGCCCTAGAGTGGGCTGGCCTAGACACCGACGTAGCCAGCCCCGCCCTAGGGGCAGGCAGGGGCGGGTTTTCGCCCGCCCTGAAGACGGATAAAAAGAGACGCAAGACCAGAAGACGTCCTCTTGTTCTTGTGCTCCGAAGCTGCACCTCCTCGCTACACGTGAGCTCGGGACAGAACGAAGAGCCAATTTTGAGCGTTTTTGATCTTTTTCTTTGTCTTCTAGATACTTCCTCGGAGAGATGCCCAAGAAAGGCGCGAAGAGAATGACGACCGACCAGATGGTGCGGGCCCTTTGCAAAGAAGTGTCCGACATAAAGAAACGGTTGGCAGAACGAGACGGGGAGGAGGGTACGGGCCCTGCGCCGGCTGGAGGGAGACCTAAGAGGCCGAGAAGGGTTCCAGCCGGTGGAGACGTCCCGGTTCCCTCTACCCCGCTCGAGGCGCCGACCCCAGTACCGATCGAGGGGAATCCAATCCCTGTTGTCGTCACCCCGACACCCAAGGAAGACATGCCCCCCGAGCTGGCAGCACAGCTAGCGGCATGGTTGGGGGATAGTAGTGATGGCGCCACGGCTGCCGAGGCACAGGCGCTGATAAAAGGACTTCGTGAGAAGAGGGAGGCAGCTAAAGTGACTGCGCCGTTGGCGGGGATAGACAAGCTGCAAACGGCAGAAGCTGCGTCCGGTTCAGGTAAGCGGCCATTGCCGATTGCAAGGGACGAGTCAGCACCCTCTCGTAGAGAGAGACTGGGACAACATGTGCCTTTGGCTATAAAAGAAAAGATCTGGGCCGGGGAGTACGTGAATATTTTCTCCTTGCTTGTTGATCATTATGAGATGGAGCATGTTAAAAGTCAGAAGGACTTAATGCATCCGAGTGTTTGGCGCGCAAAAATGGCCGCCTTTAAGGTAAATGAGAATATTGGCAACTGGGGCAATGCGTGGGGTATTTTTACATCGATTTTGGGGGGACGTAGGCCCGAGTTGCTTCCTGAGTTTCCCATTTATCAATCACGAATTATGGGGTACTCGACATCGTATCAAGGTAACCATTGGTTTTGTTATGACAATCTGTTCAGGAAAGAGAAGGAACATAACAAGAGTTTGACTTGGGATTGTTACGATTCTGTAACATGGGATAAAATGAAAGAATCGGGAATGTTAAGAATGCCATTGGTTGGGAGCAATGTTATTGATTACTCCCGCCAAAATGTGGGGACGCCCTTTCGACCAAGTACGAGCACCGACGACCAGTCGAGGCCCGCAGGCAATACAGGGAGAAAGGGTTTCTGTTTTAATTTCAACAAAGGGAAATGTACCAGGCCTCCGGGATTGTGTAAATTCAAACACGAATGTAGTACGTGTGGGTCGTCCCATCCTGAGTCATCGTGCAGAGCCAGAACGGGTGAGAATGGGGGTAAGGGAGGCGCCAAACAGGTCTAAGCTAGGCCGAGGGGCGCCTTTACCAACCCCGATTGATACCTTGGCAATGATTCCCTGGCTCAGCGAATACCCGGATCGTACTTCTGCCGGGGTGCTGCGGAACGGTTTTACACATGGTTTCCGCATCCCGGTGGGGGACTTTCAGGGGGAAGGGATGTGCAAAAATCAACTTTCCGTTTTACAACATACATCTGTAGTGCATGAGAAAATTCAGAAAGAGGTTAGCCGGGGACGGGTTGCCGGCCCGTTTAGTGTACCCCCGGTACCGAATTTTGTTTGTTCTCCGTTAGGGGTGGTCCCCAAGAAGGACCCAGGTGAGTTTCGTTTGATCCATAATCTGTCTGCTCCACATGGTCTTTCGGTGAACGACGCAATTGATCCAGAAGTTTGTTCGGTGCGATACGCATCGTTTGATGAGGCAGTAGCCATCTTGAATCGCCTGGGGCCCGGGACGTTGATGGCGAAATCAGATATCGAGTCAGCGTTCCGGTTGCTCCCGGTACACCCAGACGATCAGCGTCTTTTGGGATTCGGGTTCCAGGGGTCATTTTACATGGATAGGTGTATGCCAATGGGTTGCTCTATATCATGTGCTTATTTTGAGCAATTCAGTACTTTCCTGCAATGGGTGTTTACTAAGAAAACGGGTTTCCGAAATGTAATGCACTACCTTGACGACTTTTTGTTCCTTGGCTCCGCCGGAAATCCCGAATGTGCCCAGGCCTTAGATGAATTCTGTGTGTTGATGGGTCATTTTGGCGTGCCATTGGCACCGGGTAAGACTATGGGTCCCACGACTTGCCTCGAGTTTTGGGGATCGAGTTGGACTCAAGGGAGGGGTGTTTCCGTTTACCAGCTAGCAAAGTGTTGAAATTCAGGACAGCCCTCCAAGTATGTTTAAATGCATCTAAGGTTACACTGCATCAGTTGCAACAATTAGTGGGAAAGTTGAACTTTGCCTTGAGGGTGATCCCAATGGCTCGCCCCTTTTCCCGCTCGATTGCCCAATCAATGGTTGGCTTAAAAGAGGGTCATCATCACACGAGATTATCGGCCGAGGTCCGCCAGGACATGCGGATTTGGTTAGCATTTTTGGCGGACTTCAATGGCCGAGTCGTCTGGAACAAGCCAGCCGTGTCCTCCGAAGAGCTTGGGCTATGGACAGATTCAGCAGGAAGTATAGGTTTTGGCGCCATCTTCGGCACAAAATGGTCTGCACAAAAGTGGCCCCTATGGTGGCACGAGAAGGGGCTGACGGGTAATATAGCTTTCCTTGAACTATTTCCCATTCTGGTGGCCCTGAGAACATGGCCAGAGGGGTTCAGAGATCATTCTGTCGTGTTCTGGTCCGACAATATGACCGTGGTAGAATGCATCAATAGTCAGGCAGCCCGTTGTAAATTGATTTTGAGGCTGCTCAAAGAAATTGTCTTACTGTGTATGCAACTGAACGTGATATTCAGAGCAAAACATGTCCCAGGGGTGATGAATCAGGCTGCTGATGCACTGTCTCGTTTTCACATGCAGGCTTTCTCGGGTTTCCTTCCTTCAGCGGAACCAGAGCCGGCACCCTTCCCCGAAGCTCTCTGGTCTCTCGGTGCCCCGAACTTCGTCACCTCGTGGGAGAGAGTCTAGCACCCAGGACAAGGAAGGCATATGAAGGGGCGTTTCAGGCCTATTTAGCCTTTTTGGGGGCAGAGAGAGGGGGACTTTGGGGTCAGGAAGAGTGTGTAGTACTTTTTCTGATGTCTCTACGTAGGGCTGGGAAATCGGTGGCTACGGCCCAAAGGCATCGTGCCGCCATTTCCTTTGTTGCCAGGGCCCATGGCATCCAGGACCCGACAGCGTCTTTTACAGTACAAAAGGCGCTGCGTGGGTGGCAACGCCTAGAGGGTCGCAGAGTAGACGTAAGACGACCGATAGGTCTAGATAGGTTGTCCCAGTTACTGGCCTCACTCCCTAACACATGCTCGTCCCCTTTCGAGACCTGTTTGTTCCGGACTGCATTTACGCTGGCATTTCACGGGGCTATGAGAGTTAGTGAGCTGGTTGCAAGGAACAAACAGGATGTGTCGGGGGGCTTGTGCAGGGAACATGTTCAGATCAGGGGCGATGCGATGATTGTCTCCTTTCTCAGGTCCAAGACCGACCAAGATGGGAGGGGGGACTGCACGATCATTCGCCGGACCCCCGGGTCCTCCATGTGTCCGGTACAGTGCTTAGAAGATTACCTAGCACGAAGGGTGGCATCATGGGGGGGGACATTGTTGAGGCATGCAGACGCCACCCCGCTGACGAGGTTTCAGTTTCAGCGGGTGCTTGCAATGGCCATTGCCGCAGCGGGCTTGGACCCGGGCGAATTTGGGACCCATTCCTTTCGGATAGGGGCTGCCACTGAAGCTACAGCCAGGGGTCTTAATGTAGAACAAGTAAAACGTGTGGGGCGCTGGTCCTCCAATTGTTATAAGAGGTACGTGCGATTGCACATGTTGTGAAGCTGTAATCATGTACTCACGCTTCTTGTCTTTGTTTGTTTTCAGTTGCGCAAGCCTACGCGGCAGGGCGGACTGTGCAGTCGACCCAACACCAGGCCAGCGGTTGCACATCACCGGCTGTAAGGAAGGAGGTGTGGGTCGTGGGCCACTCATACGTGAGACGGGCCGCGGACGTATTCAAAGCAGGTGACATGATTCACGTACCTGGGGAATACGGGTACAGAGTGTCCTTCTACGGAAGGGGCGGTCTCTGTATTGACCAGTTTCAGGCATTTTTTGAGGGTTTGTTAGAGCGGATGAGGTCACCGCCGTCCATAGTCATAGTGCATTTAGGGGGCAATGATTTGGTCACTACCGGTAGACGACTTCTCCTGGAGGCTATGCTTTCCACGGTAAGTTGGTTAGCAAGGAGAGTTCCGGGGTGCATAATTGCGTGGTCTCATATGATCCCACGAAAAGTATGGCGGGGGGCTATCTCGATCCCTGCTTTAAATCATTCTGTTAGAAAGCTGAATAACAAAGTGAGTAGGTTGTTCCGTTCCAAGACATTGCATTCGATCTCGCATAGTTGTATTAATGATGACAGTATGTATCTGGGGGATGGTGTGCATTTGTCGAGGGTGGGGAATGAGTTACTCATAGGAGACTTCTTAGCCTGGTTAAAATCATTAAAACATGACCTTTAGGTAGGAGTTTTGTGGGGGGTCCGGATAGCCGGTCAACTATCCGGACCTGTGGCGGTAAGGTCATGATCGGTGAGCACTAATTGGTAGATCCCTATGAGTGGGCGTCACCCAACACGGATGGGAGCGCTCGGGAGAGGTGGCCATTGGCCCCTCAATGGGGAGGCGGTCCCGTCTAAGGGCGGGTCGCCGGAAGTAAAGGAAAGGCGGTCAAGGCCCCTTCCTTTGTAGGAGGGGTTACAGCCCCCTCCTGGGGAATTTCCCGGGGCCAGTGTCATCTGCGACGGCAGATGCGGTAAGTTGTGTGGGGTGGGGGGAGGTCCACGATACCTTCCAGATACCACACACAAGTCTTCGAACGACCTCTAAATGGCGTCGAGTCTTAAGTGCCCCCGTCAAGTCAAGGGAAATTGTTAGTAGTTGCACTTGAGGTAAGCCTCTGTGCTGTCGCCCCTCACAAGTGGGAGGGGTAAGTCTGGTTAGGGATCTTGACACCGGTTATGACCTTGCCGTTGGCCCTTAAACGTTAGGATGTACAATTTCAGTGTTTCTAGAGAATGTTTTTGTAGGATGCTAGTTCGGCTAGGAGAAACTCTGTATTAGAGAATATGTTAAGGTTAGCCAAACATCGCAATGTGATAATGAAATTGTACATAAAATGAAACGTTTAATGTTTTAATTTTTTGTTTTAATAAATACGGCCGGGGAGGGTCACTCCCTCCCACATCCAAAAAACTTCAAGAACTGTTTCCGGTTTCCCTCCTTTTGGGGATTGTGTTGAGAGGGGGTGGCGGGTATCTCAGCCATATGGAAAGGGGCGACCACTCGGTCCCCCCGAACGTATGGCGGAGTGCCTCGATCCCCCCGGGAAGCCATTTTTGGGCGGGAGGCGCGTCTCGGCTGGTATGCCCGAAGCGGCGTAGCCGGGGCGCGCTTTTTCCCGCCCTAGAGTGGGCTGGCCTAGACACCGACGTAGCCAGCCCCGCCCTAGGGGCAGGCAGGGGCGGGTTTTCGCCCGCCCTGAAGACGGATAAAAAGAGACGCAAGACCAGAAGACGTCCTCTTGTTCTTGTGCTCCGAAGCTGCACCTCCTCGCTACACGTGAGCTCGGGACAGAACGAAGAGCCAATTTTGACCCACCCACCAGCCCCTGAGGACAGCAAGTTGTTGTGCAATAAAGTGAATTTATAAGTTTGTTTTTTCCATTCCGTTTACAGGCTGTGAAAGTATCAGTTTGTTGTTGATCATAATAAAGTATGGTGAATATCGTGTAGGTTGTTACGATTAAAATGATTTGATGTAGTGTTGCATTTTTAAGCATGTTCTTTCGGTCGTAGCGACCAATGTTTTCATAGGTTTGAATAAAAATTGTCGTATTTATTTTTGGTAGGCGGTAAGGTCATGATCGGTGAGCACTAATTGGTAGATCCCTATGAGTGGGCGTCACCCAACACGGATGGGAGCGCTCGGGAGAGGTGGCCATTGGCCCCTCAATGGGGAGGCGGTCCCGTCTAAGGGCGGGTCGCCGGAAGTAAAGGAAAGGCGGTCAAGGCCCCTTCCTTTGTAGGAGGGGTTACAGCCCCCTCCTGGGGAATTTCCCGGGGCCAGTGTCATCTGCGACGGCAGATGCGGTAAGTTGTGTGGGGTGGGGGGAGGTCCACGATACCTTCCAGATACCACACACAAGTCTTCGAACGACCTTTAAATGGCGTCGAGTCTTAAGTGCCCCCGTCAAGTCAAGGGAAATTGTTAGTAGTTGCACTTGAGGTAAGCCTCTGTGCTGTCGCCCCTCACAAGTGGGAGGGGTAAGTCTGGTTAGGGATCTTGACACCGGTTATGACCTTGCCGTTGGCCCTTAAACGTTAGGATGTACAATTTCAGTGTTTCTAGAGAATGTTTTTGTAGGATGCTAGTTCGGCTAGGAGAAACTCTGTATTAGAGAATATGTTAAGGTTAGCCAAACATCGCAATGTGATAATGAAATTGTACATAAAATGAAACGTTTAATGTTTTAATTTTTTGTTTTAATAAATACGGCCGGGGAGGGTCACTCCCTCCCACATCCAAAAAACTTCAAGAACTGTTTCCGGTTTCCCTCCTTTTGGGGATTGTGTTGAGAGGGGGTGGCGGGTATCTCAGCCATATGTACGGGTCACATCATCCCCGCAATTTGAGGGACAGTCTGCCGTTTGGCCAGTACCTTCAGATAAGAAGAAATTGCAGACAGAGGAGAGATTTCTTCCGGGAAGCGGAGGTGCTCACTAACCGATTAATAGAAAGAGGGTACTCGAGGAGTCTGCTAAAGCGTGCAAAGAAAAGAGCATGGTGCAGTCCCAGGGAGTAATTATTGGAAGTCAGAGAGAAAAAAGAAGATTCTAACAATATTGTCTGTGTTACCACCTTCAACACTAAGAGCAATGAAGTGAAGAAAATAGTCTCCAAATACTGGAATCTGGTTGCAAGTGAATTGAATACTTCAGAAAAACCCATCTTTGCATTTGAAAGGGGAAAGAACGTAAGGGACAAGGTGGTACATGCTTACTTGGAACAGCAAAAGCCACCAGACATTAGGAGCTTACTACATTTACCACCAATTACTGGCCACCACAAATGTGGTTCATGTAAGGCCTGTGACTTTTGTCAGGAAGGCGACAGCTTCTCGCATGAGAACAGAATTTACAAACTTCCGGAGTTCACGAATTGCAATAGTACCAACTTAATTTATATAATCATTTGTCCCTGTGCCAAAATATATGTGGGCCAAACTACACAGAAAGTTAAAAACTTATTTTACAGCATATGAGCAGGCTTAAATGTAAAACATCAGGGGCGCCCCTAGTTGAGCATTTCTTTAACTGTAACCATACTCCCCAAGACATAAAGTGGTGGGTGTTAGAAAGAATACACACTAACCCGAGGGGGGATCCATTTCCCACTCACTGAAATATAAAGAATGCCGCTGGATTCATGGAAAGGGGCGACCACTCGGTCCCCCCGCACGTATGGCGGAGTGCCTCGATCCCCCCGGGAAGCCATTTTTGGGCGGGAGGCGCGTCTCGGCTGGTATGCCCGAAGCGGCGTAGCCGGGGCGCGCTTTTTCCCGCCCTAGAGTGGGCTGGCCTAGACACCGACGTAGCCAGCCGCGCCCTCGGGGCAGGCAGGGGCGGGTTTACGCCCGTCCGGAAGACGGATAAAAAGAGACGCAAGACCAGAAGACGTCCTCTTGTTCTTGTGCTCCGAAGCTGCACCTCCTCGCTACACGTGAGCTCGGGACGGAACGAAGAGCCAATTTTGAGCGTTTTGATCTTTTTCTTTGTCTTCTAGATACTTCGTCGGAGAGATGCCCAAGAAAGGCGCAAAGAGAATGACGACCGACCAGATGGTGCGGGCCCTTTTCAAAGAGATGTCCGACATAAAGAAACGGTTGGCGGAGCGAGACGGGGAGGAGGGTTCGGGCCCTGCGCCGGCTGGAGGGAGACCTAAGAGGCCGAAAAGGGTTCCAGCCGGTGGAGACGTCCCGGTTCCCTCTGCCCCGCTCGAGGCGCCGACCCCAGTACCGATGGAGGGGAATCCAATCCCCGTTGTCGTCACACCGACATCCAATGAAGACATGCCCCCCGAGCTGGCAGCACAGCTAGCAGCATGGTTGGGGGATAGTAGTGATGGCGCCACGGCTGCCGAGGCACAGGCGCTGATAAAAGGGCTGCGTGAGAAGAGAGATGCAGCTAAAGTGACTACGCCGTTGGCGGGAATAGACAAGCCGCAAGCGGCAGAAGCAGCGTCCGGTTCAGGTAAGCGGCCATTGCCGATTGCAAGGGACGAGTCAGCACCCTCTCGTAGAGAGAGATTGGGACAACATGTGCCTTTAGCTATAAAGGAAAAGATCTGGGCGGGGGAGTATGTGAATATTTTCTCCTTGCTTGTTGATCATTATGAGGTGGACCATGTTAAGAGTCAGAAGGACCTAATGCATCCGAGTGTTTGGCGCGCAAAAATGGCCGCCTTTAAGGTAAATGAGAATATTGGCAACTGGGGCAATGCGTGGGGTATTTTTACATCGATTTTGGGGGAACGTAGGCCCGAGTTGCTTCCTGAGTTTCCCATTTATCAATCACGAATTATGGGTTACTCGACAGCGTATCAAGGTAACCATTGGTTTTGTTATGACAATCTGTTCAGGAAAGAAAAGGAACATAACAAGAGTTTGACTTGGGATTGTTACGATTCTGTGACATGGGATAGGATGAAAGAATCAGGAATGTTAAAAATGCCATTGGTTGGGAGTAATGTTGTTGATTACTCCCGCCAAAATGTGGGGACGCCCTTTCGACCAAATACGAGCACCGACGACTATTCGAGACCCGCAGGCAATACAGGAAAAAAGGGTTTCTGCTTTAATTTCAACAAAGGGAAATGTACCAGGCCTCCGGGATCGTGTAAATTCAAACATGAATGTAGTACTTGTGGGTCGTCCCATCCTGAGTCATCGTGCAGAGCCAGAACGGGTGAGAATGGGGGTAAGGGAGGCGCCAAACAGGTCTAAGATAGTCCGAGGGGCGCCTTTACCAACCCCGATTGATACCTTGGCAATGATTCCCTGGCTCAGCGAATACCCGGATCGTACTTCTGCTGGGGTGCTGCGGAACGGTTTTACACATGGTTTCCGCATCCCGGTGGGGGACTTTCAGGGTGTAGGGACGTGCAAAAATCAACTTTCCGTTTTACAACATACCTCTGTAGTGCAAGACAAAATTAAGAAAGAGGTTAGCCGGGGACGGGTCGCCGGCCCGTTTAGTGTACCTCCGGTACCGCATTTTGTCTGTTCTCCGTTAGGGGTGGTCCCCAAGAAGGACCCAGGTGAGTTTCGTTTGATCCATAATCTGTCTGCTCCACATGGTCTTTCGGTGAACGATGCAATTGATCCAGAGCTTTGTTCGGTGCGATACGCATCGTTTGATGAGGCAGTAGCCATCTTGAATCGCCTGGGGCCCGGGACGTTGATGGCGAAATCAGATATCGAGTCAGCGTTCCGGTTGCTCCCGGTACACCCAGACGACCAGCGTCTTCTGGGATTCGGGTTCCAGGGGTCATTTTACATGGATAGGTGTATGCCAATGGGATGCTCTATATCATGTGCTTATTTTGAGAAATTCGGTACTTTCCTGCAATGGGTGTTCACTATGAAAACGGGTTACCGAAATGTAATGCACTACCTTGACGACTTTCTGTTCCTTGGCCCCGCCGGAAATCCCGAATGTGCCCAGGCCTTAGCTGAATTCTGTGTGTTGATGGGTCATTTTGGCGTGCCATTGGCACCAGGTAAAACTATGGGTCCCACGACTTGCCTCGAGTTTTTGGGGATCGAGTTGGACTCTAGGGAGGGGTGTTTCCGTTTACCAGTTAGCAAAATGTTGAAATTCAGGGCAGCCCTCCAAATATGTTTAACTGCATCTAAGGTTACACTGCATCAGTTGCAACAATTGGTGGGGAAGTTGAACTTTGCCTTGAGAGTGATCCCAATGGCCCGCCCCTTTTCCCGCTCAATCGCCCAAGCGATGGTTGGCCTAAAGGAGGGTCATCATCGCACGAGGTTATCGGCCGAGGTCCGCCAGGACATGCGTATTTGGTTAGCATTTTTGGCGGACTTCAATGGTCGAGTCGTCTGGAACAAACCAGCCGTATCCTCCGAAGAGCTTGGGCTATGGACAGATTCAGCGGGAAGCATAGGCTTTGGCGCCATCTTCGGCACAAAATGGTCTGCACAAAGGTGCCCCCTATGGTGGCATGAGAAGGGGCTGACGAGTAATATTGCTTTCCTTGAACTGTTTCCCATTCTGGTGGCCCTGAGAACCTGGCCTGAAGGGTTCAGAGATCATTCGGTCGTGTTCTGGTCTGACAATATGACCGTTGTAGAATGCATCAATAGTCAGGCAGCCCGTTGTAGACTGATTTTGAGGCTGCTGAAAGAAATTGTCCTACTGTGTATGCAACTGAACGTGATATTCAGAGCAAAACATGTCCCGGGGGTGATGAATCAGGCGGCTGATGCACTGTCTCGTTTTCACATGCAGGCTTTCTCGGGTTTCCTTCCTTCAGCGGACCCAGAGCCGGCACCCTTCCCCGAAGCTCTCTGGTCTCTCGGTGCCCCGAACTTCGTCACCTCGTGGGAGAGAGTCTAGCACCCAGGACAAGGAAGGCATATGAAGGGGCGTTTCAGGCCTATTTAGCCTTTTTGGGGACTGAGAGAGGGGGACTTTGGGGTCAGGAAGAATGGGTTGTACATTTTCTGATGTCCTTACGTAGGGCTGGGAAATCGGTGGCTACGGCCCAAAGGCATCGTGCCGCCATTTCCTTTGTTGCCAGGGCCCATAATATCCAGGACCCGACAGCGTCTTTTGCAGTACAAAAGGCGCTGCGTGGGTGGCAACGCCTTGAGGGTCGCAGAGTAGATGTGAGACGACCGATAGGTCTGGATAGGTTGTCCCAGTTGCTGGCCACACTCCCTACCACATGCTCGTCTCCTTTCGAGACGTGTTTGTTCCGGACTGCATTTACGCTGGCATTTCACGGGGCTATGAGGATAAGTGAGCTGGTTGCAAGAAACAAACAGGATGTGGTGGGGGGGTTGTGCCGGGAACACGTTCAGATCAGGGGCGATGCGATGATTGTCTCCTTTCTCAGGTCCAAGGCCGACCAAGATGGGAGGGGGGACTGCACGATCATTCGCAGGACCCCCGGGTCCTCCATGTGTCCGGTACAGTGTTTAGAAGATTACCTAGCACGAAGGGTGGCATCATGGGGGGGGACATTGTTGAGGCATGCAGACGCCACCCCGCTGACGAGGTTTCAGTTTCAGCGGGTGCTTGCAATGGCCATTGCCGCAGCGGGCTTGGACCCGGGCGAATTCGGGACCCATTCCTTTCGAATAGGGGCTGCCACTGAAGCTACAGCCAGGGGTCTTACTGTAGAGCAAGTGAAACGAGTGGGGCGTTGGTCCTCCAATTGTTATAAGAGATACGTGCGATTGCACATGTTGTGAAGCTGTAATCATGTACTCACGCTTCTTGTCCTTTGTTTGTTTTCAGTTACGCAAGCCTACGCGGCAGGGCGGACTATGCAGTCGACCCAACACCAGGCCAGCGGTCAGACATCACCGGCTGTGAGAAAGGAGGTGTGGGTCGTGGGCCACTCATACGTGAGACGGGCCGCAGACGTATTCAAAGCAGGTGACATGATTCACGTACCTGGGGAATACGGGTACAGAGTGTCCTTCTACGGAAGAGGCGGTCTCTGTATTGACCAGTTTCAAACATTCTTTGAGGGTTTGTTAGGGCGGATGAGGTCACCGCCGTCCATAGTCATAGTGCATTTAGGGGGCAATGATTTGGTCACCACCGGTAGACGACTTCTCCTGGAGGCTATGCTTTCCACGGTAAGTTGGTTAGCGAGGAGAGTTCCGGGGTGCATAATTGCGTGGTCTCATATGATCCCACGAAAAGTGTGGCGGGGGGCTAACTCGATCCCTGCTTTGAATCATTCTGTTAGAAAACTGAATAACAAAGTGAGTAGGTTGTTCCGTTCCAAAACATTGCATTCTATCTCGCATAGGTGTAGTAACGATGACAGTATGTATTTGGGGGATGGTGTGCATTTGTCGAAGGTGGGAAATGAGTTACTCATAGGAGACTTCTTGGCTTGGTTAAAAACGTTAAAGCATGACCTTTAGGTAGGAGTTTTGTGGGGGGTCCGGATAGCCGGTCAACTATCCGGACCTGTGGCGGTAAGGTCATGATCGGTGAGCACTAATTGGAAGATCCCTATGAGTGGGCGTCACCCAACACGGATGGGAGCGCTCGGGAGAGGTGGCCATTGGCCCCTCAATGGGGAGGCGGTCCCGTCTAAGGATGGGTCGCCGGAAGTAAGGGAAAGGCGGTCAAGGCCCCTTCCTTTGTAGGAGGGGTTACAGCCCCCTCCTGGTGAATTTCCCGGGGCCAGTGTCATCTGCGACGGCAGATGCTGTAAGTTGTGTGGGGTGGGGGGAGGTCCACGATACCTTCTAGATACCTCACACGAGTCTTCGAACGACCTTTAAATGGCGTCGAGTCTTAAGTGCCCCCGTCAAGTCAAGGGAAATTGTTAGTAGTTGCACTTGAGGTAAGCCTCTGTGCTGTCGCCCCTCCCAAGTGGGAGGGGTAAGTCTGGTTAGGGATCTTGACACCGGTTATGACCTTGCCGTTGGCCCTTAAACGTTAGGATGTACAATTTCAGTATTTCTAGAGAATGTCTTGTAGGATGCTAGTTCGGCTAGGAGAACCTCTGTATTAGAGAATATGTTAAGGTTAGCCAAACATCGCAATGTGGTAATGAAATTGTACATAACATGAAACGTTTAATGTTTTAACTTTGTTTTAATAAATACGGCCGCGGGAGGGTCACTCCCTCCCACTTCCAAAAACTTCAAGAACTGTTTCCGGTTTCCCTCCTTTTGGGGATTGTGTTGAGAGGGGGTGGCAGGTATCTCAGCCATATGGAAAGGGGCGACCACTCGGTCCCCCCGCACGTATGGCGGAGTGCCTCGATCCCCCCGGGAAGCCATTTTTGGGCGGGAGGCGCGTCTCGGCTGGTATGCCCGAAGCGGCGTAGCCGGGGCGCGCTTTTTCCCGCCCTAGAGTGGGCTGGCCTAGACACCGACGTAGCCAGCCGCGCCCTCGGGGCAGGCAGGGGCGGGTTTACGCCCGCCCGGAAGACGGATAAAAAGAGACGCAAGACCAGAAGACGTCCTCTTGTTCTTGTGCTCCGAAGCTGCACCTCCTCGCTACACGTGAGCTCGGGACGGAACGAAGAGCCAATTTTGACCCACCCACCATGCCCCTGAGGACAGCCAGTTGGTTTATAATAAAGTGGATTTATAAGTATGTTTTCCATTCGTTTACAGGTTGAGATGGTATCAGTTTTATGTTGATCACAATAAAGAATGGTGTCTGTTGTCTAGGTTTTACGATTAAAATGATGTGATACAGTGTTGCATTTTTTAAAACATGCTCTTTCGGTCGTAGCGACCAATGTTTTCATAGGTTTGAGTAGAATTGTCGTATTTATTTTGGTAGGCGGTAAGGTCATGATCGGTGAGCACTAATTGGAAGATCCCTATGAGTGGGCGTCACCCAACACGGATGGGAGCGCTCGGGAGAGGTGGCCATTGGCCCCTCAATGGGGAGGCGGTCCCGTCTAAGGATGGGTCGCCGGAAGTAAGGGAAAGGCGGTCAAGGCCCCTTCCTTTGTAGGAGGGGTTACAGCCCCCTCCTGGTGAATTTCCCGGGGCCAGTGTCATCTGCGACGGCAGATGCTGTAAGTTGTGTGGGGTGGGGGGAGGTCCACGATACCTTCTAGATACCTCACACGAGTCTTCGAACGACCTTTAAATGGCGTCGAGTCTTAAGTGCCCCCGTCAAGTCAAGGGAAATTGTTAGTAGTTGCACTTGAGGTAAGCCTCTGTGCTGTCGCCCCTCCCAAGTGGGAGGGGTAAGTCTGGTTAGGGATCTTGACACCGGTTATGACCTTGCCGTTGGCCCTTAAACGTTAGGATGTACAATTTCAGTATTTCTAGAGAATGTCTTGTAGGATGCTAGTTCGGCTAGGAGAACCTCTGTATTAGAGAATATGTTAAGGTTAGCCAAACATCGCAATGTGGTAATGAAATTGTACATAACATGAAACGTTTAATGTTTTAACTTTGTTTTAATAAATACGGCCGCGGGAGGGTCACTCCCTCCCACTTCCAAAAACTTCAAGAACTGTTTCCGGTTTCCCTCCTTTTGGGGATTGTGTTGAGAGGGGGTGGCAGGTATCTCAGCCATATTGTTTGGACTCGTTGCACAATTGGTTAAACGAATTGGAAAAAAACTAATAGACAAATGGGGCAACTGTAGGTCCCTCAAGGTCCCTATTTATTGTTTAACCTCAGAATATGCACTAGTGCAGGCAATTTCTTGGTCAGTCTGTATTTGTAGCAACAGCATGCATACTCACTTTTCCATGAATTTTGTTTATCTGCAAAATATGAAAGTGTGATTTATACAGCTTTGATTCTATATATCCTTTCTGAAGATGTGTTTACCTTGTTGAATATGTGTTTGCCCTTAAATGACTTGTATGTATATATGATCATTGCATCACACTGAAGATGTGTTCACCTTGTTGAATATGTGTTTGCCTTTAAATGACTTGTATGTACATATGATCATTGCATCACACTGTTGATAAACCAACTCTGGCATTCATGGTTCTATAACATGTTTTTAACAGTACGGTCTTGTAGATTTTTCTCACATGCACTGTGGGCAAGGAGCGCATTATGTGGGTTAGCGCTCTTCACACTTCAAGATTGATTGTGCTGTTTAAATTTGGAAGTTTTTACATTAGTGTGAATTATGATTACTCCGGCCCTTCACTGTGGGCCCTGATCATACTGAGCACGTTTGCTCTTTCTAAGTTATTACTCGAAGTCCGCATTATAAAGTATGAGGGTCACTCAGCAACTGCTGACGCATACCTCTATTGAACTCGGAGGAGTGTGGCTCAATGGTTAGAGCGGCAAACCCTGATGCAGAGTTGTGGCCAGGGACCAGGGTTCGATCCCCGCCTCGGTGGGGTCTCAGGCTCAATTTCCTCGGACCTGTTAATTCTCAACTCGGTGCCTATTCTAATCACAGGCCCCACGCTGCAACTCTGGGCAATAGCTTGATTAGCCTCCATACCGGCCCCAACAGCGCTAAGGATGTCTGGCTTCACCCTGGGGGTGCCCCGGAGTGGACACTTCACAGGGAAAGCCAGGAGGGGTTCCACAGCGGTATGAGTATCAGCGCCAGGAAGCCGCATAGGCGACACCGCAAGGTGATGTCTGGTGACAGTGAGCTCTATAAGTACCATGACATTTGACATTTACATTTAACACCGGATTGGAGGTGGCTTAGAGCCCCTGGCATTAGGACTGCTTAGCAACTATGGTTTTATTACATGTTGGGCCTTCCAGTCAGTGCCGCAGTGTGGCCAGGATCTGTGTTTAGCCAGCACCCTGCCGTCAGCGTCCTCGGGCTCCCCACAGCCGATTAATATCAGCGTTTTTAGACGCCGAGTAACCTGCATCCAGGGAGCCATGTCGGACTTGAACGTTTTCGTCAGCTTTCGGTGATTACCCGCTTTTGAGCACAATCTTGAGGCCGGAGCAAAAAGTCTTGAGGTGAGCCCATGTGACGTTAGTATCCGTTTGCACACCAGAATCCGCCAGTAGATTAGCACTAATCACCGCGTGAATCTTTCCCTCACAGCTTGGAATAGAGAACCTGCCCACATCTATGAGGCATTGAGCAGTAGACGAACCGTCTGGGGCAAGATTAATGGTTGCACAGACAGGTAAGCGTATGTTTTTATTAAAAAAACACATATGCTTTCGAACCTCTAGGTCTAGGAATGAAGCATTAATTAGGCTTCCTTCTTCATTAGAACTGATTGATACAGCATGCTGAGCAGAACTCGAACCGTCTGGGACAATACTAACGGTTGCACAGACAGGTAAGCATATGTTTGTAAATCACCACATCACCACATATGCTCTCAAATCCTTCTGTCAAGGAATGAAGCAATAACCACGCTTCTTTCTCCATTAGAACTGATTGACACAGTACGTTCACCGCTAGTAAGCCCGGCTGGGCTTATGAGAAGGTAAGTGATTTATAACCTTGGTAGGCAATCTGTGGCCAATCCCCATTTTTGAGAATCCTATCCTAAAGCCATCTTTTTTAATTACATAGGCTGTCATCCCCCACCCCACACAGTCCTGAGGAAGACCCAACTAGACGCCTCAAGTGCGCTTTTTGAGGGTCGAAACGTCGACGAATACATGTAGTGGACCTACTTTTTGAAGACCCTGTATTAAATACTGACATCTTCAGTTTACAGTTTACTTTATAAATAACATAGGCCACACTGGATTTTTCTTGCACATTCCCTTGTAAATATTGTCTGTATATATTGTATATTTCACTTGCGCCGAGAGCACAAAGCACTTACAACCAGATTCATCAATGTCAAATTCTGCGATTTCTAAATTGCGAGAAAATGCGAATCGCAATTAAGAAATCGCAGAATGGCATTCATGAATATTTGCGAGAAAAAAAAGCGAATCGCAATCGGCCGCAATCGCCGATTGCGAGTCCCCAAAAATCGGTAAATATTCGCAGAATCGGCCTATACCCGTGTTGAAATTGTGATCTCGCAATTACCGAAATCGCAAATTGCGATCTCGATAACTGCGAGATCGCAAAAACGGGAAGTTGCATCCTGAGCACAGTGATGACATCACAACCAGGAAGTAGGCAGGTTCCACCCTCATTCAGCAGTGAGAGCCTGAAGTGGAAGCAGCATTGCCAGAGCTCCCTCCAGTGTGCCTACAGGAGAAAACCAGGAGACACCCCAGTGGCAAGTATGTCACAGGAAGCTGCAGGTGGATCTTCCAGTGGGAGAAAAAGGAAAATACAATTTTCAGAGCAAGAGCTCGAATTTTTGATCGAAGGAGCCTGCAAGGACCACAATCGGCTCTTCGGTAAAGACTCCAGAAGGGTGCCCGAGGCCGATAAAAGGCGGCTATGGTTGCGCATCCGTGCAAAAGTAAACTCTGTGGGGGTGACCCAGCGCTCCGTGGACGAGCTCAAAAAACGTTGGTACGACCTCAGAGGGCGGGCAAAGGAGAAGATTGCGGAGAGGCTGGGGGAGCGTGTGGCGACAGGTGGAGGGGAGCCCACTGTCCCACCAAACACACCACTGGAGGACCGAGTGGAGGACACCATCAATCCGGAGGCATGCGTGGGTGTGATCCAGCTGGACTCCTCCCGACCCACCCAAGACCACCAGGTAAGTGCCATGCGACTGCGACCCCCTGTCTCCTAACAATGTCCATGACTCCAGAGCATCCCATTTCAAACCCCAGTCATGCAGCCAAAGCACACCACTAAAGCGCTATTGCATTGTGGGACATGTAGTCTGACCAAAATTACCATCTTGCCCCATAAATCCAGACATGTTTAGTGAGAGTCAATCCTGCAGCGAGTCAGGGAATGGTAGTCTGCATGCATGTAGGAAGCTTAAATGTGGAAGAAACATCTCATTAATCAACGTCCACTTTACATCACAGGTGGCGCTGAAGTCCCCAGCACAGACAGCGATGCCTTGGTAATTGAGGACATCACGGAGGACAAAGAGGGAGACACACATCTATCCCCACAGCCCGGACCATCAGGGCAAGCTGCCGCCCCAGCGGTCATTCCACCACCTGCCCCTGTGGACAGTGCCACCCCTGTGCCAACTGGTGCTGCAGTACCACTTCGCATCACACAACCACCAGTGGTGCTTGCAACACCAGCAGCAGTTCGCCAACCAACCCTCCGCCCTGCGGCTGTGAGGAGCCAGTCAAGCGGACTGGTGAGGGAGCAGCGCAATAACAATTCCCGCACTGGCAGGGGACCAAACATGTGGCCAGGTGGGCTCTCCATTGAGCGCCGTATGCTACATGTCCATCAAACCCAGGCCCGTCATCTTGCGGCTATCCACCTCCAACCGAACAAGACCGCCCAAAATGTAGCACAAATGTCAGACCGCATGGAGAGGATGACAGCTGCTATGGAGGACAACACACAGGCCATGTACAGCCAGCAGGATCTCAACCACCGCAGACACCGCCAGCTGCTGACCCGCCTGTCAGCATACACGCAGTCCAACGACATTATTGGGAACGCAACCTCCCATCTCTCACGACGCTCCTTGGCCATGCAGGTTCAAATGGTCCAGTGCTGCCAGGACATCGCGAGAGCTCTGGAGCAGGTGTCAACTGCAGTACAGGGCATGCAGGCTACCGGCCATGGCCAGGCGGGGGGGATGACGACACTAGTGAGGCTACATCCAGCCAAAGCAGCAAGTCCGTTCCACCGGTGGTAGCACCCCGCCGCAGCAGCAGGCCCTCTGCTGCCTCACGACCAAATCAGGAGGAGGATGTGGAAAGGAGGTTGGGAGCATCTGCCCGGAGGCAGAATTGAACAGTAGAACATTTACATGAGGGGCCATGCTCCTGCTAAGAGCATGCCCTCTTGAAGAACAGACATATGACGCAATATGTCATTCATGTACCAGTTTGGGGAATGCCCAGTTTATTGTGCTGTAACAATAACAAATATTCTTACTAACTTAATCTGACTCATGTCATTATTAATGGTGTCATGCATGAGTTAAGTAATGGGTGTGGGGAGTGGGTGCACTAGAAATAGTTCATGCAGATTTGGTTGCTGCGCCTGTGTCCTTCTGCAGGTTTCTCACCGCGTGCGTGACGCACATGTGCAGGTGGTCAGTTGTCCCCTTCCGACTCACTGCCAGAGATGTCTACAGGTATCCTGCGCTTGGTAGCAATGTTGTGGAGGATTGCACACACGGCCACAATGCGGTAGCAGACTTCTGGCTCATATTTGATGGCCCCTCCAGTCTTGTGCAGTGTGCGGAATCTGCTCTTCAAAAGGCCAAATGTCCTCTCAATGCAATTTCTTGTGCGTATGTGTGCTGCATTGTAATGCCGTTGCTGTGGTGTTGCAGGGTTGAGATATGGTGTGAGGAGGTACTCACGGAGATCGTAGGCACTGTCACCTGAATGATAGGAGCAGAGGGTGAGTGCCTGTGCTGCGCAGCTACATTATCACAGTGTAATATTGTGGGGCATGTGTACTTACCCAGTAGGTGTCCTTCACCAAAGTCTCCCCTGGCCAGTCGTGTGTGAATGCCAATGTACCGGAATATGAAGGAGTCATGTGTGCTCCCCGGGTACTGTGCCACTATGTCCGTGATGATTGTCTTTGCATTGCACACCATCTGGATGTTGAGGGAGTGGTAGGACTTGCGGTTGCGATACATGTATTCCGTTTGTGCTGGTGGGCAGATGTGGATGTGGGTACAGTCAATGCATCCTATTATATGTGGAAATTGTGCTACGTTGTAAAATTGCAGCTTGGTGTCATTCAAGTCCTGTTGGCTGGTGGGGAATGAGATGTAGTGGTGTAGCCGGGTCAGTATGGCCTCCAGGAAACTCCTCAGGCAGCGGGACATGGTGGGCTGGGATATCCCCCCTGCAACAGCGACAATCCCCTGGAAGCTTCTGGAGGCCAGAAGGTGCAGGCTGCACAATACCTGGACATGTGTGGGCACAGCATTGGTCCTCCTTGTTGGGTGCTGCATCAGGGGGTCTAGGTCCTGAATTAGCTTGATGATCATTGGCCCATTCAGGCGGTACTTAGCGTAAATTTTCTCCCTGGATTGGCCCAGAAGGGTGACCCACTGGCAGAATATCCGCTCCTGGATCCTACGTCTGTTCCGGGCTGCTCGCTGTAGCCTTCGCCGCCTGACCACCATGTAGAGTCCTGGCATTGTGAGAGTCCTAATACTCCAGCTGCATATCCTTAAGTGTGTTTGGTCAGGTCGGAACCTGTTGGTACTTAGTAAACGTATTTTTGTTCATTTTTCTTTTTTTCCTTACTGGCTACCACCTGGTTTGGGTTCTCCTTAAATTGCGCGTCGCAAATAGCGATTTTCGGGTTTTTGCATTCTTCGATTTTTCATGAATAGCGATTGCGATTTTTTTTGCGATTTTGCAGATAATTTCGCAGAATCCATGGTTTCTCGCAATTTCCGATTCGCTAATGGGCTTCTTCCAGGATTCTGCGAATTTATTTGCGAAATCACAGTTTATCATTATCGAATTCGCATTTTTGGCGATTTCACTGTCATGAATTCCTTTTCTTCAAATTGCGATCGCAATTGCCTATTCGCAGCTATTGCGATCGCAATTTGGCTTCATGAATCTAGCTGTTAATGCCACAAATTGCATCAATTGTTCACTCTTGTTCAGCCTTTTTATGTGGAAAGATATGCATTTCGAATATCTATGCATGAATACGATTTATAAAATACTGCATGAATACGCAGATGGTATTGGATTCTCATTTTCTCTAGAATTGTTCCTGAGTAAAAGAAATTGTTGAATACTTCATATGTTTATGAGACTGAAAAGAAATATTTTGCACCAAATGAACCAATTGTCTATAATATTACCACCCTTGGTGGGAGCAAGTTCAAATCTCCCGTCGATTGAGAGCGAGAACAAAGTCCACTCCCAGCTGGCAGGAGCTTTAAAAATTCTCCTGCCAGATGCGAGCGGATTCCAGATCTGCTTCCTGCATATATTATTAGCTTCTTCCTGCAGGCGGGAGCAATGCCAGCTTCCTCTGGATGAGGGGAGCTGGCTGGGGCTGCAAGGGCATAGGGGTCCTCCCAGGGCCCCCAACGAATCGATGGTGGGTGTCCTGGGTAGGTACCAGTGTACCCATGCTTTTTTGGCTAGGCACTGGGGAATTGGGTCCCTGGAGCTAAAATCAGCCCAGAAAGGGGGCGGCACATGTCTCCCCTCCTCTTTTACCAATTGTCTGGGCCCAGGGATGGAATCTGCATACCCACCTCCACATTTAAAAAATGTGCAGAGCCCTGGGGAATGGTGTCCCTGGGGCCAAAATCGCCCCCCACCCCCTTCTAAATAAAAGGGGCCGTGCCCTGGGGATAATATCCTCAGGACCAAAGGTTTGCGCAGGCAGGGGGGCTGCATGCCCCCTGCCAGGTTGGCTGCCTTTGGAGGGGTTGGCCACAGGGCCCGGCCATGAGCCAGGCCCTTTGACCAACTCCCCAGTGAGCACAGCCAAAGGCCATGTGTGGCGGTTTTTGGATTATATTATGGTAATTAAATATTACATTACATTAAAAAAACAGAGAAATTCACATAAAAAACAAAGGTTGCATGTAAGTTTTAGCTTGGAAATAGCATTAAAATAATGTAGAAATTCACTGTAAAAACCCAAATTTACAGAGACATTATAGTTAGGAAATAGAATTAAAAAACACTGAGAAATTCACTAACAAAGCAAAGGTTACAGATTCTACATACACAAACCATAGAAATTCAGAAGTGTAGTTAAAGTAATCTATAACTATTACTTGTGCCCTAAGGCAACTATAACGTGTGCCCTCTTCATGCATTGCTAATTACCCAACATATTACATCACTCATAACATCTTCTATGACCTCATTAATAATATCACTGCAAAATTTGTTGTAAAATTACTGATGAGAAAACTGTTCATTGATGGGACGTGAGTTATAGTTATCTTAGGGCATGAGTTATAGTTACTTGAGATAACTATGACTGCTGAATTGCTATAGTTTTGTGTGTGTAAAATCTGAACCTAACTATAACATCCATGTAACCTTGTTTTTTTTTTAGTGGAAATAAATAAATGCCTGGTTGAAGGCGTAAGCCAAAACGCATAGGCGTCCTGTGTTGGGTGTTGCGCCATATCAAAATACAAATAAAAAACTAAATCAAGTATTCAGACTAACCAGTGTTCCCTTGTTGCAATTGGGGGAAAGGCAGTTCGAGAGAGGCGGTTGTTGTGGAACAATATGTATATTTATATTAACTAGTGCTGATTGTCACTAGATAGTAATAGTTAGGTCTGCTTTTCCATAGACAGAGCGGTTTGCTAATAAATTTGGCCCAGTTTGGCAAATCTTCAAAAAACTTTCCAAAAAGTTAATCAACCACAGCTCCTTTCTGGAAAGTTTTGGGGTAAAGCGCGGACAAGAAAAAAGGGGGACTAAAAATGCGCACTTCCAATGCCTTTTCCATGAACTTCATTAAATAAGGCTACAGAAAAACTGCTGAATTGAATCACACCAAATTTGACAGGAAACTAGTTTGCGGTCGCTGATTGTGCTTTTTCGTGATTTGGTGTAAATCCATTCAGTAATTTTTTAGATATTAAGGGTAAAAAAATATACATATTTGGATGGTTGGGCTCGTGAGAGTCTTGCGAGCCTCCCACGAGAGCGGCAAATAAAAAATGGAGCCCTGTGAAAAAGCGAGAGGCATGATTTTTCCGTCAGCATCCACACTCCCATGGGAGCCAGTGACGCGACTGGGAGCATCCAGATAGGGTGGATGTTAGAGTTTTAGAAATAAAATGGCCATCATTACTGTTTAATGTGAAAAATTGCAGGTGTTGTCGAAATGAAGTGAAAAAGATGGATTAGAAGCAGCAGAAAGGCATCCTGAAGAAACCCACAGCTGACCCCACCGAACTCAAAAACTACCGCCCTATCTCACCCCTTCCATTCCCGGCCAAAGTCATCGAGAAAGCGGTCAACAACCAGCTCGCCGCATTCCTCGAAACCAACAAATCCCTCGACTCCTCACAATCCGGCTTCCGAGCCAAGCACAGCACTGAAACCGCCCTCATTGCAGCAACAGACGACATTCGAACTCTACTGGACAATGGAGACACAGTCGCCCTCATCCTCCTCGACCTCTCCGCAGCCTTCGACACGGTCTGTCATAGCACCCTTTTACAACGCCTCAGAAACGTCGGAATCCATGGAAATGCACTGGAATGGATCACCTCGTTCCTCACCGGAAGAACCCAGAGAGTCCGCCTCCCACCATTCAAGTCTGAGGCCACTGAAGTCATCTGCGGCGTACCCCAAGGGTCCTCACTCAGCCCCACCCTCTTCAACGTATACATGAGCCCCCTCGCGGCCATCGCACGCCAACACAACCTCAACATCATCTCCTACGCCGACGACACTCAACTGATCCTATCACTCACCAAAGACCCGAACACGGCCAAAACCAACCTGCATGAAGGAATGAAAGAAGTAGCAGAATGGATGAAGCACAGCCGTCTGAAACTGAACTCAGACAAAACAGAAGTCCTCATCCTAGGCACCTCCCCCTCCGCCTGGGATGACTCTTGGTGGCCAGAGGCCCTTGGAAAAGCACCTATCCCGACGGACCACGCACGCAACCTGGGCGTCATCCTGGATTCCTCACTCTCGATGAACAGACAAGTCAACGCCGTTTCTTCATCTTGCTTCAACATTCTTCGCATGCTCAAAAAAACATTTCACTGGATCCCCACCGAAACTAGAAAAACAGTCACTCACGCTCTGGTCACGAGCCGACTGGACTACGGAAACACCCTCTACGCCGGTACCACCGCAAAAATCCAGAAAAAACTCCAACGCATCCAGAACGCTTCAGCCAGGCTCATATTAGACATACCACGTAAAGAACACATCTCTGGCCACCTGAAAAACCTCCACTGGCTCCCCGTCAATAAGAGGATTACTTTCCGGCTCCTAACCCACGCACACAAAGCACTCTACGAAATCGGACCCGAATGCCTCAACACACGACTGTCCTTCTACACCCCCTACCGCCAGCTACGATCCTCCAACCAAGCCCTTGCCACTGTACCTCGCATCAACAAAACCACCACGGGAGGTAGATCCTTCTCCTACCTGGCAGCTAAAACCTGTAACTCACTTCCCACTCATCTTCGCCTTACTCAGAACCACCTAGCATTCAGAAAGCAACTTAAAACGTGGATATTTGACAAGTAATTCCCCACCCTTCCTCAAGCGCCTTGAGACCCTCTGGGTATGTAGCGCGCTATAAAAATTTATTGACTTGACTTGACTTGACTTGTTCCCCTGGATTTGGGGAAGATGTGTCTAAGTGCTGTGATAAACATAAAGGTATATTGTTATTAAAAACTATTATGAACTTAAGGAGCTTGAGGAGCTCTCGGGTCTTGAATAGTAAAAAGTAGTAGGTGAGTTCTAAATGCGTTCTACTAGTAGAAATGCATATTCTGGCTGTAACAGGCACCACTCACCTGAGGACCAGTATTTTCCGCAGGGGTGATGTATTGCCCTCCTCTCCTTCCTAGCACTCCTCTTGATGTTACAGTTATGGCAACCAACCAGCAAGAGTCCCAGAAGGGAAAGGAGAATAGGACAAAATGGATCACTGACATAATATTGACAGCAAAAAAAATCTAATATATTAAAAAGTAACAGTAGGGGGCGTGGCTTCATGGGCTTACATGGCGGACGCTGCCTAGAGGAGCTCCGTCTTGCCCGACAACTCTCCGTTAATTTATTCTGTTCCCCGACACATGCAGCTGCCCAAAAGAGCAGTCCAGCTTGCGGGATCATTGGGAGGTCCGGAGACGGGAGGCCTGGTTGCTGACGCACAGCCGGGGGCTAAAGTTTGATGACGCTGGTGCGGAGGCCTGGGCGCACCGGGCTTGTGCTCCCTGAGCGGTTGATCCTGGTGAAAGTTGCGGAGTACTCATTGGTCCTTGGATAAGACACTGGGGTGCGTGGACACTGGGGAGCGAGCTGGTCCCACTGAAGTGGCATAGCAGAAGTGCGGCCTGTAGCCCAAGATACCGGGCGGCAGGGTTGGAGACGCCGGGCTGGGGCCCTGGGACAACACCATAGCTGACGACTTGTGGCAAGACCGGAGTGGCCTCTTGCCCGGACAGCGGCTTGCCTTGACTGCGGAGGGCCGGCGCGCTCGCGGCGTGATCTGGGAGTGCGAGTGAGGAGCCATCGATGGGGACGTCCCCCGCACCATGACTTTGGAGAGGGGCATCGGGGGGCATCCGGTGTTAATGCCCGGGAGAGGACGGCACACCCGGCTTTGGATCTGAAGCAGAGTCGAAGCTGGTGTGGGATCCGGATTGTTGATTGGAGTGGTGCCATTCCGGGAGTCGTAGGGTGCCATAAGAGGGAGTGGACTTTCACGAAGATTCCCAACGTATTAGGTGCCTGACCCCGGCAGAACTTGTGTGGATATTCCCGACGCGGTCCGCATTGACCAGAGGCGGGAGTGGTGGCGGAGCCTCAAAGCAGGGTCCAATAGATCATTTCACGGGCCCGAGTGGCGGCGCTGGGGCCGCCGGAGGCCAACAAACATCTGGGCCGGACAATGCAGCACTTATGGCGGCGATCACCCAGTCGTGAGACATGTTGGATGTGAAGATCGTGGCCGTGGGGGCGGATGTCACCCTGCTGCATCAGGATCTGCGAAACGCAGTGGCCCGCATCACGGAGGCCGAAACAAGGATATCGGGAGTGGAAGAGGATGTGACAATCTTAAAGAAAAAGGTAGCCAGCATGGAGGGACTACAAAAAGGCCTAGCACTCCGGGTGGAAGATGGGGAAGGACGGGCCCGGCGGAACAACTTGAGGTTCGTAGGATTCCTGGAGGGCTGCGAGAAGGGCAACATGGAGAATTTTCTGACTAAGTGGCTGGAGGGCTGGCTCCCACCGAACTCCCTCTCCAAGTGTTTTGTGATAGAGCGGGCGCACAGGGTCCTCATACAAAAGCCGCCGGTGGGATCCCGTCCCCGGGCGGTGATCGCCAAACTGTTGAACTATCATGATAGGGACACTAAACTACGTCTGGCACGGTAGAAAGAGACCCTCGTGTGCGACAACCACAAGATCCTCATATTTCCGGACTACGCTAGGCTCGTCCAGCAGCAGAGGCAGTCTTTTGCGGCGGCCAAGGCATGCTTACGGGACCTTAAACTTTCCTATGCTTTACTGTACCCAGCCCGCCTGAGAGTGGTCTACCGGTCCCGTACCCTGTACTTTGATACCCCAGAGGAGGTGTTCCACTGAACTGACGAGACAGTGAAAATTAGGGTGCACACACCGCCGGGTCGGGACTCGGATTCTTCGTCCAGCGGGGCACAGGGGCGGACCCCCCGTCGATCCCGCAGCTGAGGCAACTTGAGTTCCAGGTCTCGGAAGCGATCCAAGTCCAGGGATGCGGCGGCAAAAAAGACGGACGCACCTGACCTGCCTCGGATGGACCCTTGAACCCAAGACTGTTACCTAGCTGACGTAAGGTGTATTTGGTCGGTTGAAATGCCTGGTAGGATGGAGACATTCTGGGCCGGAGTCCTGGGTCTTGCGGACCTGATTTGTTGAGACTGCTGTCTTATGGTGAACTTGATTATTTGGGGTGGCGGCAAGGGGTGGGGGTAGTGATGTACTAGGGGCAGACGGTTTCCCCCTTGTTTAAAGTTTCCCCCTTTTTGAGAGGAGAGGGTGTTGGTTGAATGGGCGGGTTGTTGGGGATCCATTGGCATGGATGCTCTCGGGTCCCACGTTCAGGATCAGGGTTTGTCCAGGCCGCGACAGGTACTTCAGTGTTTTTTAGGTATGGGGGTGGGGGGAGGGCTGCAGGGTTTCAGGGGGGAGGAGGGACTGGGTGGGGGGGTTGGGGGCAGGGGTTGGGGGGTTTGGGTTGCAGTGCACAATGTCGTTGAAATCCTGGTATTTGATGTGTACATGTCTGTTATGCCCTGTGCCTGGCACAGTGATTAGCCTGCGCTTAGATGGCCGTTGAGGGTCCCAGGTTGACGACCCCTAGGGCCTCTATACGAGTTTTGAGCTGGAATGTGCGGGGGTTGCTTGACAAGATTAAAAGAGGTGCAGTTCTGAGGTTCGGGAAGAGGGAGAAAGCGGACATTCTATTGCTGCAGGAGACAGATTTGCTGGGCAACAGAATGCTGTGCCTGAAATGATACGGCTACGACCAAGTGTACCCTGCTGGGTTTGTGAGGGGTTCCCGGGGGTTGGCCATTTGGGTGTACCGTAGATTGTCCTATGTTCACTCGACGCAGTGGATTGATCCACAGGGCCGGTATGTGTTTATTAAAGGGATGATTGGAGCGGAATCCCTGGTAGTCGGGAGTGTATATGCCCCGCCCCCACTACAATGGTCACTAGTTGAGAAGTTGTTTACGGTGTGGGCGGAGATTCCTGAGGGACTGGCTGTGGATGGGGGCGATTGGAACGATGTGATGCATTGCCGAATGGATTGTTGCAGACCAGGGGGGGACAGGTTGCTGACACGCCCACTAAACTGGAAAATATGGTGCAGGATGGTGATGGGATGGGTAGACGCATGGCGTTATCTACACACACATAATCTGGAGTACACGTATGTATCGGCAGTCCATAAATCATTTTCTAGACTTGATTACATATTTGTCCCCAGTGCAGTGATAGGGAGAGTAGACTCGGCGTCCATATTGCCACGGGAACTGTCTGATCACTCTCCGATCGCAGTGGTTCTTCTGCATGATAAAGGGAGACACCAATTTCGATGGCGTTGAGCGACGTGGAACTTGCAGCAGGAAGATTATCAGAACCATATGGGGGAGGCCATAGCTCACTATTGGGAGGACAATGTTGGCTCTGTGATGGATGTTGTGACACTCTGGGAAGCCCTAAAGCCCACGCTTCGTGGAGTGGATATCGCCTGGTGCTCGGCAGCCCGTAGGAAACGTAAGAAGGAATTAGTGAAGGCAGCGGCGCTGGTGGAGGCGTTAGAGAACCAATGCGGAGTGGCTCGGGACGGTAGAGAGGTGGGGCAGTTGCTTTTGGCACAATAGTTGTATGCATCTCTGCTGCTCGACGAGGCCAGGCAGGTGTGGCTGGCGACACGGAGCAGAATATATCAATGGGGCGATAAATCGAGTATGATGCTCCACAGACTGTATTTTATTCATACTTCGGTAGAGGTATTCAGTAGTTCATAATCAGTATTCATTTATTTTTTGCTACAGTTCATGTGTTCCCAACCATCCATTAGTTCCAACGCATTTCGGCCCACTGGCCTTCATCTGGGAAATCTCTGAAACAAGGAGTGGTATCTGTCACTATTTATACTTTAACAGTAGTATATAAATCATTTACATTTTATAACTAGCGTCATTAACTTAAAGTTCATGCATTTTTGGTGCAACCATTTAAAACAACCCGTGTCTAAATGCACAATCAGTATTGTAATTCATAGTCAAAGTCTTAACTACACAATGTATGTGAACCGGTAATTCAATTCGGGGAACCTGGTAAGTTAGTTTCATGCTTAACAGAACGCATTGAGTAGCTGCCGTATGTAACGATACACATTCAGGGTAAAGCCATTAAAAGAGTTCACGTGTCTTTTTAAAAGAGCTCAAATCGTTAAGCGTAATGCGGCATGGTTGTTTAAATAACAGATCCCGAAGCACTATGTTTACATGCGTGCGCGAGCACTCTTAAAGAATGCTCTCTATGCTGGGATTAAAACACTATGTGATATTGCGGGTGAACTGCCAGCAGTTCCTTCTTACCGGCTCAGCTCGTCATGATGTACACCTCCATACACTCATGACGAGCTGAGCTCGTCATGAACAATGGTAAATCTGAGAATCCAGCGCTGGAGAAAAATATCCCTAGCAGCCAAGGTGTTAAACATTGAGGCCAAGATACTGGCCAAGGCGCTCGGGAACCGGTTCCTCCCCTACATAACGGAGCTGATCCAACCGGATCAAGCCGGGTTTATGCCCCATAGGGCGACGAGTAACAACATCAGGTGCGCAAATGTGGCAGTTGAGGCGATTGGGAGGACTGGGGCCCAGGCGGCGCTTTTGTTGGCGGACATAGACAGGGCCTTTGACTCCTAAAGCTGGGTCTACCTCTTTGCATTCCTCTCACATCTTAACTTTGGGCCCCACTTTATGTCCTACCTGAGGTTGCTGTATACGGATTTAACGGCCTCGGTGAGGGTGGCAGGTGCTACGTCGGCAGCCTTCTCCATAGGGTGGGGCACCCGGCAGGGATGCCCCCTCTCGCCGTATCTGTTTGCTCTTGCTATGGAGCCGCTAGCTGCATGGGTCCATATTGACGCACAACTACGGGGCTTTGAGTGGGATGCAGGACGGTCGGACAGAATCGCACTATATGCGGATGACGTGCTGTTTTTTCATACGGATTTGAATAGGTCGGGCCTAGAGTCCTGGAAATCATGAGAGTGTTTGGCGAGGTTTCGGGATTGTACCTGAACCAGCGTAATCGTGAGGGGCTTGGACCATGGGCATAGGCGCTGCAAGCAGCGGCAGGGGGCCTTAAATACTTAGGTGTCTTCTTAACGGTTTCGCCCGAGATTTCCTGGGAACGCAACGTAGTGCCGTTCTGGGATTGGGTTCGGACCGAGATGAAAACATGGTCCCATATGCCCCTTAATATTTACAGCAGGTCAGCTATCTTTAAAATGGTTGCCCTTCCACGCCTACTGTACCAGTTGCAGAACCACCCGTACACGGTCCACCGCAGTGGTTTTGGCAGGTTAATTCGGCCCTGGGTCAATTCCTGTGGGTGGGGGGGGGTGGTGCGAGTGGCTTTGCGTACCTGCTTTTTGTCCACATACGGCGGAGGGCTGGCAAAATCCGGCATTCAATCTTACTTACTGGCATCCCACCTCCTCATTCTGAACGAATGGTGGTATGGGGATAGGGGGGACCCGGTGTATGCCCTAGAGAGGTACCTTATGGATCCTGCCACGCTGCACACTATCTTATATTCTGCGCGACTGAGGAAGAGACTGCCCAGAGTCACCCCATTACTCCTTGCCTGAATTTAGTCCGATAGAGGCAGAGGTCTTCATGGGAGACCTGGAAGACAAGAAAAAATCTCGCTTCTACCAGACCCTAGTTACGCATTGCTCCTCCTCACTGCAGAACCTGCGGGAATCATGGGAGAGGGATGTAGGGGAGCTCGAGGAAGAGCTCCCCTACAGAAGCCCTCGAAGCCCCGAGAGGAGCGACTATTGCCATGCGCTTACACTTTATCCAATTCAAATACCTGCATAGGGCTTACTATACTAGGGAGAGGCTGTGGCGGGCTGCTTTGATTGAGTCTCCTGAATGCTTGAGGTGCGGTCACGAAATGGGTACCTTCCATCACACGGTATGGAGCTGTGCTAATCTGGCTAGATTTTGGACAGGGGTGTGGGATTGCTTATCCGAAGTCTTGGGTTGGAACCTTCCTCGTACTCCCAAACTGGGCCTTCTCCATGTCCTTGAAGGGGTAGGGGGTAATCTATATAAGAGACATTTGCTACAGTTGGGTCTTGTTGTTGCAAAGAGAGATGTAGCTCAGGCCTGGAAAGACCCCCGGGCTCCTAAGGTTGTGATGTGGAAAAAAGGCCTTGATTTTTGTATGGGATTGGAGCGTCCAGTGTTTGAAGCCAGGGGTTGCCCTAAGAAACATTATAAAATATGGAAAAGATGGGTGGATTACAGGGGACTATGGTTAGAACCACCAGCGCTGCCAAGGGATACCTCGGGGCTGATGTGATGGGGCCATGGGGGCGACATAGTACACGTTGGTTTTTGTATGTAACCTTCTTGTTTTTACAGGAACGAAACGGCATTGTGCGGAGAACAGGGGGCATACGGGGGGCGTTGGTAGAGGGGGTGGGGTTGTCAGGGGGGGTTATGGGTTTTGTTTTCAGATACTGTATAGATCGCTATGTTAGCCGTGACGTGCTTGTTGGCAGTTCCTTCGGGGTGCGGAGTGCTGCGTCTTATGTGCGATCTGTCAATAAAAAGAGTTGTTAAAAAAAAACGTAACAGTAAAATAATGAAAATGATTTACATTTAATTAATTTGAATATATTTATAACTCTTATGCTTATTTGCGCAGTTTTGTTTTTTAAATTTATATTCTAGTGTACTAATTTTATAAAAAGTTTAATAATATGCCAATATATATATATATATATATATATATAATATGTATATTCACTTTAAAAACCAAAGGTTACAGGGCTGTTTTAGTTAGGTAACAGAATTTAAAAAAACCTAGATATTCCCTGTAAAAACCAAAGGTGACTGCAACGTTATAGTTACGCTGACATTTCACTCATAAAAAACAGAGAAATTCAGCAGGTATAGTTAGCTGGGCTAACTATAACTTGCACCCCCACAATGCACTGCTCAAGACCTGACAAATTAAGTCACTCATGACATGGTCAGTGACCTAACTCATGACATCACTGATGACATCTCAAATTACTGGGTGTTAGTAAAATGTTTATGTTTCCCATATATATATGGCGGTCGCCAGTAGGTAGTTATAGTTAGGACCTAGTTTCCATAGGAAATCCTCAACATTCTATTTGGAATAACTTTGGCCCTGGTTGAAGAATCTTAGCGAATTTCTCAAAGAAGATGGCTCGGTCCGCTGCGCTCCTTCCTTGAAAGTTTGGGGGGGATTGGTCAAGTGGGGGCTGAGATAAAAGGGGGGTCCCAAAACGTGTTTTCTCCATGTTATTTTCCATAGGACCTTTAGACTCGGCTACAAGTCGAACGGCTGAATGGATTTATAAGAAATTTGGCAAAACTGTAGAGTCCGGTTCTCAGATTACGCTTTTTTTGGAATGGTGTAAATCCGTTCAGTAGTTGCTGAGAAAATTAAAGTTAAAGTCAATTATATATCTATAGGCGCGCACGGGTGCGCGCACCCAAGCGGCTGCGCGTGAGCGGAATTTTTTTCTGCTGCGTGACGTCTGTTAACGTTCGATTCGAAGGAAATCAGGAAGTGTTGACCGCCATTTTGTCACTGCGAGTAAATATATTGTTCATTTCAAAGCGTTGAAACATGGAAAGGGGCGAAGGTAGAGATAGTCTTGCTGCGTAGGTTTTCTCGGGGTGTGCAGTAAGGCCCTTAAACGCGAAAAGATATATATATTTATTTTTTTAAAGTTGCGGGGTGCACGCACCCGGTCGCGCACACCTATTTACAAGAGTGTGAAAATGGAGATAAATCAGAAGTTTGAGTGCTTAGATATAAGGTGGCTCTGAAAAGAGCCCTTGTGTTAATTGAGTGTTTTCTGCATTTATAAGTAAGTACCGATGCAGAGCCTGATGTTGCAGAGGAAGATTCTGTTTCCCTCATTCGTGAAATGAACACCGTCTCTCCTATAGACGTCTTGCATGTGGTAACGCAAGTTGTTGTGGTAAATATAACCCATGCTATAATCTCTGAGGAAAGCAGAAACAGATTTATTTACATGTCTCCTTGCTTTCTCAATTTGTGCATAATGTTGATTGGACCAATTCCATTTCTGTCTTTGGCATATATTGGAATATACCAAGGCAGTTCGAGGAAAAAGTGTCATCAATTGTCGAAAGGTGTCTTTTATAAGCATTTCCAGACCTACCCCAGTGATTGTGCCTAGATCGTTCCCACCACAGTGCACAATTATAAGGTCTGGTTCTGGGAGATGCATAAAAGTTTTCACCAATGGAATCAATTGGTAACATTTCAATCCTCTTTTCCCAATCCACGTTATGTGTACATTTGGTAAACCAAGGTTGCAAATTCGTCTGCTTACTGCATATTTTTCACTCCAGTGAATACAACTGTGTCCTATTAGCCAGACCTTCATTTTCAAGGGATTTGTAGTCATCCTCCGATCGGTTCTGGAAGTGGAATGGTAGTTAGAAGCTGAAAGTCAGGATAAAAAAAAAGGATGAGGCTGGGTGTGGTTAAAAAAATAAAAATGATTGGTTGATTGTAATAAGTGGAGATTGAAGAGTACGTTGCATGTTAATGTTTATGTTAAACGAAAAGTACTATTGGGTGTGAAAAAAAAAGACATGTAACAGAGCTGTGGATTGGCAGGTGTTTCTGGAGGGAAAACAGTCTTCTTAGTTTGCTGTAGAACGTTGAGACATGAACTTTTGACCTGTGCCTTCAGCCAGGTGCAGAATGAGGTGTTACCATGGAAACAGCCGGAGATGGCAGTTGGTGATGGGTGACTCTCACGTGAGATTGAAAATATTGTGAAGGACAACCAATTGAAATGTAAATTTGATTTTACAATTTTGCGTGAGGAAATGTGATTGGCTGAAGAGAGTTATATGAGTGTGTATAGACTGGATATCTGTTCCATTGAATTTTGGTTGCAGTGATAGAAGCTTAATAGACAGTTCCGTCAAACGAATATCTGTTTTGTGTCTGTCACTGTTGTACATCATAAAAAGCATTGGTAAAAGTAAGTCTGTAACAGTTTGTTTTGTCATGTACCGTAAAATATAGTTTAATCACAAACAATGATTGATTTTCCTCGTAATAACTAATTTTTGGCTGTCATAATGTGTTGTATTTCTAAAAGTAATTTCTTTCATTTAAATGTTGAATACGCAGTAACAAAATTTTTAATATAGAGAGTAATTATTTTTGAAATTTTGAAGCGTTAATATATAATGAGAGAAGTTGTTCAGGAAGTGAAGAAATGATATTAGCAGACAGACAGATAATGCAGAAAGAGAGAGAAATGGTAAATGACTAGTGATACCGTTGTCAAAAAATGCTAATGGTTAATGAATTTGTAAACTTTTTGTCAGTCGACAAAATTTCAGGCTGGTTGGTGGCCGTGGCCTGCACTGGTGGGGGTGGGGCGAGAGGGAGGGGGAAGGGGGCTAAAGTGGTAATGATTAAGGTATTCACAAAGTTTCTGTTAGACGACAAAATTATAGTGCGGTTTCTGGTCGCGGTTTGCACTGGTGGGGTGAGGGAGGTGGTCGAGTGAAATAAAATTAAAAGTTTTGACCATGAGGTTGTACAGAGATTTGTGCAGTAAATGTGTTCGTACATTGAGGTAGGAAACGGAGTATATAAACATCTCTCTCAGTCCTGCTGTTTGACTGCATCTTCATGTCCCTTCTGTTTTCCATCTCCGTTGCCCTGTGTTATCTTATTGTCTGTGTGTCTGTCTGTGTCTGCCTTCAGTCCGGGCTGAGGAAGTTTGCTGTGGAGGCACACACAGAAAGTCCTATCAAAGTAATTGGAGCGTTTTCAAAAAAATAATTATATAATTGCATTGGTATTTTTAAAGTGCTACTGAATGTTTTCTTTCACAATTACCACTTGGTTGCTTTCTCAGAGTAGAGGGTATGTCGCATTTCACTTGTTGGTGCCTCTGCATCTGACTCTGTTCTCTGGTGGCTGGCGGAGAACTTTTTGTTATTGTGGAGATGAAAGGGTGATAAGGAGAGAAATACGACATAGCGTCTGGTCTGTAGAAGCGTGGGAGCAGTGATTAACTCTGAGTGAAGCGGAACTGTGGCGGTGCTTGGTAACAGTAATACATTTTTTTTAACAGAGGTACAACTGTCTGTACGGTGCGCGACCTACTAAGAAAGAGTTCACGGGCCGTAATTGGCTTGCAGGTTCTAGTATCAGTAAGTGAGGTCGAGAAAAGAAAACATTCAGGGCTTTATTTATGAAGGCCTTGCGCCACCGGTTGAAGAGAAATGAATATAGTTTGGAAAAAAAATTGTACACTCTAATAAGGAAGTATATTATATTTTAATAAATGGAAGAAGGTCTCTGGCCTTTCAGTTTAGGAACTATATATGAAAATGCTAGTGGTTATACATCATCAGTTTATCAATCAGCTGTGTACATGCGAAGCACTATTAAGTTTTTGTTATGTTACTGTGTGAGGGGAAAAAAAGGCGCCAAAAGCGACAAAATGGTGAGAGGTGCATGTATGTAATCTGTTGGATGGTGCGCAAATCACTATTGAGGAGAACTACTGTATTGAGATATCTTTTGAAGGTTGCAGTATTGCATTTGAAATACAGCACAAGTAACAATGGAAATATTGTTGAAAGAACATATTTTTCTGTAAAGTATTGGTAACAGTAATACATTTTTTTTAACAGAGGTACAACTGTCTGTACGGTGCGCGACCTACTAAGAAAGAGTTCACGGGCCGTAATTGGCTTGCAGGTTCTAGTATCAGTAAGTGAGGTTGAGAAAAGAAAACATTCAGGGCTTTATTTATGAAGGCCGTGCGCCACCGGTGCGTCACTTTTTCCCATTTTAAAAAATGACGCACCGGCGGCGCAAGGTCTTCATAAATACGGTCCTCAGTTAGTACAGTTGAGGTTACGTGGAACACATGAATAGTTTTTCAATATATAATCATTTCAGTTGAGATTATGGTTTAAAAGAGAAAACGTGAATATTTGAAATGTTTATTCAGAAATGCACTGTTTTGAAGGCAAATCATTATGTAATATGAGTACAGAAATGCAAACGCTATAGTTGAAGAGAAATGAATATAGTTTGGAAAAAAAATTGTACACTCTTATAAGGAAGTGTATTATATTTTAATAAATGGAAGAAGGTCTCTGGCCTTTCAGTTTAGGAACTATATATGAAAATGCTAGTGGTTATACATCATCAGTTTATCAATCAGCTGTGTACATGCGAAGCACTATTAAGTTTTTGTTATGTTACTGTGTGAGGGGAAAAAAAGGCACCAAAAGCGACAAAATGGTGAGAGGTGCATGTATGTAATCTGTTGGATGGTGCGCAAATCACTATTGAGGAGAACTACTGTATTGAGATATTTTTTGAAGGTTGCAGTATTGCATTTGAAATACAGCACAAGTAACAATGGAAATATTGTTGAAAGAACATATTTTTCTGTAAAGTATTGGTAACAGTAATACATTTTTATTAACAGAGGTACAACTGTCTGTACGGTGCGCGACCTACTAAGAGTTCACGGGCCGTAATTGGCTTGCAGGTTCTAGTATCAGTAAGTGAGGTCGAGAAAAGAAAACATTCAGGGCTTTATTTATGAAGGCCTTGCGCCACCGGTGCGTCACTTTTTCCCATTTTAAAAAATGACGCACCGGCGGCGCAAGGTCTTCATAAATAAGGTCCTCAGTTAGTACAGTTGAGGTTACGTGGAACACATGAATAGTTTTTCAATATATAATCATTTCAGTTGAGATTATGGTTTAAAAGAGAAAACGTGAATATTTGAAATGTTTATTCAGAAATGCACTGTTTTGAAGGCAAATCATTATGTAATATGAGTACAGAAATTGCAAAAAACACAGTAATTGGTATTGTCAGTAGTACATGGAATACAAACGCTACAGTTGAAGAGAAATTAATATAGTTTGGAAAAAAAATTGTACACTCTTATAAGGAAGTATATTATATTTTAATAAATGGAAGAAGGTCTCTGGCCTTTCAGTTTAGGAACTATATATGAAAATGCTAGTGGTTATACATCATCAGTTTATCAATCAGCTGTGTACATGCGAAGCGCTATTAAGTTTTTGTTATGTTACTGTGTGAGGGGAAAAAAAGGCGCCAAAAGCGACAAAATGGTGAGAGGTGCATGTATGTAATCTGTTGGATGGTGCGCAAATCACTATTGAGGAGAACTACTGTATTGAGATATCTTTTGAAGGTTGCAGTATTGCATTTGAAATACAGCACAAGTAACAATGGAAATATTGTTGAAAGAACATATTTTTCTGTAAAGTATTTAAAAAATATATTTTTATAGAAAATTAAAGGAGCAGAGGGGTGTGAGGCGGAAATAAGCAGTTGAGAGGCGAAATGGCGTTTACAGTTATAAAAAACTCGTTTAAAATTTACACATTAATTAGGGCACATGTAGCATATATTAGCGAGTTTTGCATCGAGTACGTTTGAAATAACCTTAGATAAGATATGCAATAGAATTGTTGAGATTAGAGTGTAAAAAAATAAAGTTGAAAATCGAGTAGCTGAAGAAAAAAATGTAGTCCACATAAAAGATCAAAATTTAACCAGCACGAAATCATAATGTCCACTGTTAGTAAAGCCAATAGGTCTGTTCTTCATAAGAAAATATGGAAAAGAACGTGAAGAATATAGGGAAGCAAAAGGAAATGAGAACGTCAATGGCTTGCATAAGAGTTATCGAAGCATTGTTTAGGCAAAGTAGGTAGCTTCTGCTTGTAACAGGAAATCATTGTTATCATTTGAAAGTATGTCAGCTATCCAATGGAAAAGAGTAAAGCAGTATTCATGATCTGTTATTATCGGACCTTCTTTTATCATCAGAGGACAGCTCGGTGGGTTTTCGATGTAGCTCTCTGTTAGGAAAGAGTTAACCGTCCATTGTGTAGGCAAAGTAGGCAGCAAGTGCTTCTAACAGGAAATCACTGTTATTATCTGAAAACATGTCAGCCATCCAATTGAGAAGAGGAAAGGAGCATTCATGATCTGTCATTATCGGAGCGTCTTTTACCATCAGAGGACAGCTCGGTGGGTTTTCGATGTAGCTCTCTGTTAGGAAATCTTGCGCCGCTGCGAATATATTCCCATGACCCAGAACTCCTTGTATCGCTGCAAAGGCCATAAACCCTCCCTTGTAACAAAGCTGATCATGATCAATTAACGGATTCATGAGGTGATTGTAATTCGCTTCAGGAGGTACCAAATTGCAGAGACATAAATCCAGGGCCCACGTGAAATCACAGCTCAGGCAATGAAATACAGGCTGCACACAGGTGAAATACGAATATCGAAATGATAATCGATATGAAGTATTCAAAGTTGAGAGTGCTAAGGTGCCGTAGTAGAGAAGCATTCTCTGTCGAAATAGTTCTAAGTGGTCCGGCTCGTTTGCGAAGGCAGGAGGGACATCCATTTTGAATTTACCAAGATGGTAAAGGAAACGGCGCAGCACTGCCGGTTCTATAGCAACTCCACAGAAATAGGTCGCCGGCTATGCAGTGGAGTGGAGCAGAATGACTTGATAATTTTCTAGTAGTCTAGTCACTTAAATATTGCTTAGTAGTTATCAAAAAAATAGCCTGTCTTGAAGTGGAGGATGCGTTAAAAAATAAGGGAGTCATTTGAGCAAATTGTAAAGGAAGGCCAATTTTTTTTTACACCAATGCTGTTTTCTGTGAATGTTAGCTAAGTGAAAGATATGTGTGTGAGCAGAAGCTACGTTCAGTTTTAAATGTGACAATGGAGCTCTTGTTCATCTCTTCCGATTCAAGGTCGGTATTCGCTGCCAAATGCAAATATCAAGGAACGCATGCGTGGGGTACATAATCTACATTCTTAAAGGAAAGCAAATGGAGAGTTATTTTTACAACGTTAGCATTGTTGTTTGAAACGTTACAGTGATTTTCATTATTTGTTAAGAAAGTATCACTGATGAAGAATGAAAATAAATCCTTATAAATAACAGGGACTGGTGTGTCCTGTATCACGAAGCTTGCCGACCGAGACAGCCGGCGGAACCCCCATCGAATGAAAACGACCGACTATTAGACGGAACCCGCGGATGCGGTCCCCCGCGATGGTTCTAAAACTCTGTCGGTGGAATCCATAAATTAAAGCCGGGCTCGATTTAACTCTAAGTTACGGAGATACCAGACGCACTATATATCTCTTTACCCGATCTATGGCATCGATAATAAAGGACTAAGAAAATACAGGAATATCTATCTATTATCCCTCATCCTGATGCCCGGCAGCATTTTAACGAAGAAGCTATAACTAACTAACTGAGCAACGAACCGAAAGAAGGACCTGATATCTCTGTCTGTCCGAATTGATAGGATTCATCCGAATCAATTGATCTGATAACCCTACGGGAGGGACCACGGGTGGACTCCTTAAACTTGGGTGACAAAAGAAACTTAAAACCCCCCCCTAAAAATGGTGAAGATGATACTTACTTCGTAGGCGTCTCCATTGACCTAAACAGATTTTTTACTCCTTACCCCTGCCCAGCATACTACCTTGGCCCTGACGAAGGTGTGGCCACATTGGCCTTCCACCGAAACGCGCGTCGGCACGTTGTCCCAGGAATACGGCAACCGTTCCAAGAAAACATCAGGACCCGTATTAATACCACCCTCCTGGTTTAACCCCCCGTTTTAGGCAACTTATTTAATACCTATTGTTGCCTGCGCCAGGACTATAAGAATGAATGAATGAGAGTCGAATGTCCCTATTGTAGCTAGGAAACTCCCTGTGTGAATGAGTGTGGTAGATTGATTGAAGTGTGGGCAGACCCTAATCCTGAAAAGAATTTTGCCTGTGTATTTTATGAAATATCACTGATTATTTATATTTATATATGTATGTCTTTTGAACATATTTAAGAAGAAAGAAAATAATAAAAAAAATATGTATTTTTTCACAAACATGTTGTCTATTTTGGTTGGAATGACATAGTTTTGTCCTGTGCAGCCTCAGCCCCTGAGCTAATCACCCCCTCACTTTATCACAGTAGGATCCCCCAGTTGGGACCTCTATAAATAACTGGCAGGGTACCTTCTAACTTTCTTAATACAGTTGTCTCTCCCCCTTGGCCTGCCTATATCTTTAAGATACCCTACGGGGAGCCCCCTTCTATTGTTGTTGTTACTGGTGTATTTTAGAAAAGGTGTGTAACATTACATGAATTGTAAATAAATAAATAATGTAATTGAAAGTGTATGGTTTAAAAATGAAATGTAAAGGTTTATAGTTGGCGTTTTGAAAGCGGTTCTAGAGGGCCAGTTGCATGATAGATTTAAAAAAAAATACTGCATGTTTTTCAAAAGTATTATGTAAAAAATATGTGTCTTTATGTACTATTTAGTTTATCTGCCTGTTGCCTATTCTTTGAGTTTTAGTAATGCTGTGTCTTATAGCTTTACCAGGGGCGGTTTGAGGCTCATGGTGGCCTTGGGCAGGGAGGGTAGGTAGGGGGTTTGTAATAGGGGGTCCGGGTGGGGTGGAGTGCGGAGTTTAGTGAAGAGGGAGGGGGGGGGTTAGGGTGTTTGGTAGTGGATCAGAGTCAGAGGACGCCAAATTTCTGTTATGAGCTGCCACGCAAATATGTATCCATTCTCAGAGGTTTATTATATTAAGGATATATATAAACATGGTGGCCCTTGGGGTTTTGTGGTTCTGTGCAAGTGTACTGATTGCATGTGTATAATGCTGGCCCTGTAGTTTTTGTCTATGGACATGGGGCCTTATTTATGACGGCCTTGCGCCACCCGTGCGTCACTTTTCCCATGCTTCCCACGCACTGGCGGCGCAAGGTTCTTGAAGTTTTTGGAAGTGGGAGGGAGTGACCCTCCCGGCCGTATTTATTAAAAACAAAAAATTAGAACATTTAAACATTAATGTACAATTTCATACCACACTGCGATGTTTGGCTAACCTTAACAGATTCTCTAATACAGAGGTTCTCCTAGCCGATCTAACATCCTACAAAACATTTACTTGAAATATTGAAATTGTACATCCTAACGTTTAAGGGCCAACGGCAAGGTCGTAACCGGTGTCAAGATCCCTAACCAGACATACCCCCCCCCACTTGGGAGGGGCGACAGCACTGAGGCGTACTCACGTGCAACTACTACAATTTCCCTTGTCTTGACGGGGGCACTTATCAACTCGACGCCAGTTAAAGGTCGTTCGAAGACTCGTGTGAGGTATCTAGAAGGTATCGTAGACCTCCCCCCAACCCCACACAACTTACCGCATCTGCCGTCGCAGATGTCACTGGCCCCGGGAAATTCCCCAGGAGGGGGCTGTAACCCCTCCTACACAGGAAGGGGCCTTGACCGCCTTTCCTCTTCTTCCGGCGACCCATCCTTAGAAGGGACCGCCTCCCCGTTGAGGGGCCAAAGGCCACCTCCCCCGAGCGCTCCCATCCGTGTTGGGTGACGCCCACTCATAGGGATCTTCCAATTAGTGCTCACCGATCATGACCTTACCGCCACAGGCCGGATAGTTGACCGGCTATCCGGACCCCCCACAAAACTCCTACCTAAAGGTCATGTTTCAAAGATTTCAACCATGCTAAGAAGTCTCCTAAGAACAACTCATTCCCCTCCCAAGACAAATGCACACCATCCCCCGAATACATCCTGTCATCATTAATACAGCTATGAGAAATAGAATGCAATGTCCTGGAACGGAACAACCTACTCACTTTATTGTTAAGCTTTCTAACAGAGTGATTCAAAGCAGGTATAGAGATAGCCCCCCGCCACACCTTTCGTGGAATCAAATGGGACCATGCAATCGTGCACCCCGGAACTCTCCTCGCCAACCAACTTACAGTGGAAAGCATTGCCTCCAGGAGTAGTCGTCTACCGATGGTGACCAAATCATTGCCCCCAACATGCACTATAACTATAGACGGCGGTGACCTTGTCCGCCCTAACAAACCCTCAAAAAATGTTTGAAACTGGTCAATACAGAGCGCCCCTTCCGTAGAAGGACATCCTGTACCCGTATTCCCCAGCTACGTGAATCATGTCACCTGCTTTGAATACGTCTGCGGCACGCCTCACGTATGAGTGGCCCACGACCCACACCTCCTTTTTCACAGCCGGTGATGTCTGACCGCTGGCCCGGTGTAAGGTCGACTGCATAGTCCGCCCCGCCTCGTAGGCTTGCGTAACTGAAACCAAACCAAAACAAGAAGCGTGAGTACAGAGTACATAATTACAGCTTCACAACATGTGCAACCGCACATATCTTTTATAACAATTGGAGGACCAACGCCCCATTCGTTTCACTTGCTCAACATTAAGACCCCTGGCTGTAGCTTCCGTAGCAGCCCCTATCCGAAAGGAATGGGTCCCAAATTCGCCCGGGTTCAAGCCCGCAGCGGCAACTGACATCGCAAGCACCCGCTGAAACTGAAATTTCGTCAGTGGGGTGGCGTCCGCGTGTCTTAACAAAGTCCCCCCCCATGATGCCACCCTTCGTGCTAGGTAATCCTCTAAACACTTTACCGGACATATGGAGGACCCAGGAATCCTGCGTATGATGACGCAGTCACCCATCCCATCCTGGTCAGTCTTAGACCTTACAAAGGAGACAGTCATTGTTTCTCCCCTGATCTGAACGTGTTCCCGGCACAAACCCCCCGCCACATCCAGTTTGTTCCTTGCAACTAGTTCGCCTACCCGCATTGCTCCGTGAAATGCTAGCGTAAACGCGGCTCGGAACAGCACTGCCTCAAACTGAGATGAACATGTGGCAGGAAGTGTAGCCAACAACTGGGACAATCTATCCAAACCTATCGGGCGCCTTTCATCTACTCTGCGACCCTCAAGGCGTTGCCACCCACGCAGCGCTTTCTGTACAACGAAGGACGCTGTTGGGTCCTGGATAGCGTGTGCTCTGGCAACAAAGGAAATGGCAGCACGATGCCTCTGGGCCGTAGCCACCGATTTCCCAGCCCTACGTAAGGACATCAGGAAATTCACCACCCATTCCTCATGACCCCAAAGTCGCTCTCTATCACTCCCCAAAAAGGCTAAATAGGCCCGAAACGCCCCTTCATATGCCTTCCTCGTCCTTGGTGCTAGACTCTCTCCCACGAGGTGACGAAGTTCGGGGCACCGAGAGACCAGAGAGCTTCGGTAAAGGGTGCCGGCTCCGGGTCCGCTGAGGGAAGGAAACCCGAAAAAGCCTGCATTTGAAAACGAGACAGTGCGTCAGCTGCCTGATTCATCACCCCTGGCACGTGTTTTGCTCTGAATAGCACGTTCAATTGCATACATAGTAAAACAATTTCTTTAAGCAGTCTTAAGATCAGTTTACAACGTGCTGCCTGACTATTAATGCACTCGACCACAGTCATATTGTCCGACCAAAATATGACCGAGTGATTTTTGAACCCATCGGGCCATGTTCTCAAGGCCACCAAGATGGGAAACAGTTCGAGGAAAGCAATATTACTCGTCAGACCCTTCTCATGCCACCAAGTCGGCCATCTTTGTGCCGACCATTTTGTGCCGAAAATGGCGCCAAAACCTATGCTTCCCGCCGAATCTGTCCATAGCCCCAGCTCCTCAGAAGACACGGCTGGTTTGTTCCAGACGATTCTACCATTGAAATCCGCCAAGAATGCTAACCAAATACGCATGTCCTGGCGGATCTCGGCCGATAGTCTCGTGCGATGATGGCCTTCTTTAAGGCCGACCATCGCTTGGGCAATTGAACGGGAAAAGGGGCGGGCCATTGGTATCACCCTCAGGGCAAAATTCAACTGTCCCACCACTTGCTGTAATTGTTGCAGCGTAACTTTTGATGCATTTATACACAGTTGCAGCGCAGCCCTGAACTTCAACACTTTCTCGGCTGGCAAACGGAAACACCCCTCAATGGAGTCCAACTCGATCCCCAGAAACTCGAGGCAAGTCGTAGGACCCACTGTTTTACCCGGCGCCAATGGCACGCCTAACTGTTTCATCAACACACAAAATTCGGCCAAGGCCCGGCCACATTCAAGACCCCCGGCTGCCCCAAGAAATAAGAAATCATCAAGGTAGTGCATTACATCTTGGAAACCCGTTTTCTTTGTGAAAACCCATTGTAGAAAACAACTGAATTTCTCGAAATAAGCACAGGATATAGAACACCCCATTGGCATACACCTATCCATGTAATATCAACCCTGAAACATGAAACCTAGGAGACGCTGGTCGTCTGGGTGTACCGGGAGCAATCGGAACGCTGACTCGATATCTGACTTCGCCATCAGCGCCCCGGGCCCCAGGCGATTCAAAATGGCTACGGCCTCATCGAAGGATGCGTACCGCACCGAACACACTTCTGGATCGATTGCCTCATTTACGGAAAGACCTCGTGGAGCCGATAAGTTATGAATTAGTCGGAACTCTCCAGGGTCTTTCTTGGGGACTACCCCTAAGGGAGAACAAACAAAATTCTGGACTGGGGGTACACTAAACGGGCCAGCGACCCGACCTCGAGTCACCTCTTTTCGGATCTTTTCCTGTACTACGGTTGTATGCTGCAGGACGGAAAGTTGGTTTTTACACTTATCCACACCCTGAAAGTCCCCTACCGGGATGCGGAAACCATACGAAAAACCGTTTCGCAGCACCCCAGCAGAAGTACGATCCGGGTAATCACTGAGCCAAGGGATCATTGCCAGGGTATCAATGGGAGTGGGTAAAGGCGCCCCTCGGACTATATTAGACCTGTTTGGCACCTCCTCTCCCCCCGTTATCACCCGTTCTGGCTCTGCACGAGGCCTCAGGATGGGACGACCCACAACCACTACATTCATGTTTGAATTTACACGATCCCTGCGGTCTCGTACATTTTCCTCTGTTGTAATTAAAACAGAAACCCTTTCTTCCGGTATTGCCGGTAGGTTTCGAGTGATCGTCGGCCCCCGAACCTGATCGAAAGGGCGTCCCCGCATATTGTCGGGAGGATTCACCCACATTACTTCCCACCAATGGCATTTTTAACATCCCTGACTCCTTCATTTTATCCCAGGTCAAGGCATCATAACAATCCCAGGTTAAACTTTTATTATGCTCCTTTTCCTTTCTGAACATATTATCGTAACAAAACCAATGATTCCCCTGGTGCGATGTCGAGTACCCCATGATTCGTGATTGGTAGATTGGGAACTCGGAAAGCAACTCAGGCCTACGTTCGCCCAGGATTGATGTAAAGATTCCCCAGGCATTGCCCCAATTGGCGATATTCTCATTCACTTTAAAGGCGGCCATTTTTGCGCGCCAAACACTCGGATGCATTAGGTCCTTCTGACTCTTTACATGCTCCACCTCATAATGATCAACAAGTAACGAAAAAATGTTCACATACTCCCCCGCCCAAATCTTTTCCTTAATTGCCAAAGGAACATGTTGCCCCAACTTTTCTCTCCGAGAGGGTGTTGACTCATCCCTCGCGATCGGCAATGGCCGCTTACCTGCACCTGACGCTGCCTCTGTGATCGCAACCGTCCCTGGTGTCTTGTCCCCCACTGCAGCCGGCACGGGCACCTTGGCTGCTTCCCGCTTCTCACGCAGTTGCTTAATCAGCTCCTGCGCTTCGACAGCCGTGGCGCCCTCGTTACCTTTTCCCAACCACGCTGCCAATTGTGCTGCCAACTCGGGCGGCATATCATCCTCGGACACGGGGGTGATCGGATTCCCCTCCTCTGGCACGGGAGTTGGAGCCTCGAGCGGAGCACTGGGACCGGGGATCTCCTCTCCCGCTGCCCCCCTCCTGGGCCTCTTGACTTTCCCTCCCGGGGCTGCTCCCGCCAAAGGACGTTTTGGCCCCCTTTCCTCATTCATGTCCACCCGCTTCCTTAGCTCGGACATCTCCTTCATGAGAACACGCAGCATCTGGTCGGTATTCATGCGCTTTCCAACCTTCTTCGGCATTCTCCAACAAAGTAACTGAAAAACAAACAAGAACGATTAAAACGCTCAAAATTGGCTCTTCGTTCCGTCTCGAGCTCACGTGCAGCGGGGAGGTGCAGCTTCAGAGCACAGGAACAAGAGGATGTCTTCTGGTCTTGCGTCTCTTTTTATCCATCTTCAGGGCGGGCGTAAACCCGCCCCTGCCTGCCCCGAGGGCGTGGCCGGCGGCGTCCGTGTCTAGGCCAGCCCACTCAAGGGCGGGAAAAAGCGCGCCCCGGCTACGCCGCTTCGGGCATACCAGCCGAGACGCGCCTCCCGCCCAAAAATGTCTTCCCGGGGGGATCGAGGCACTCTGCCATACATTCGGGGGGACCGAGTGGTCGCCCCTTTCCAATACAATTGTATTATTTCAATTTTTAGAGTGTTTGGTGCCTGAAAGGAACAACCTGCCATTTGAATTGATAAATTGAGAGTATATATTCTTTTTTTCAGGTGAGTTCCTTTTTTTGCTTTGGAAATTTCTGTGGGTGGTGATGAAAATAATAAAGAATATTTTTTGAAATGTTTAGAACATGATTTTATGTTAAATTTTTCACATGTGGTTCTATCTGCTTATACTACATATGTTTTTTGAGATGTTATCCATTGACAGTTCAAATTATCTTTTAATGAGCTTGCTACATGTGTTCTTTTGCAAGGAGTTCAGATTTAGAAATCATTGGAGTATAATTCTTTCAGGTTTCTTTTAATTAATACTTGTGAAGTGCTCATTATTTTTGAAATCTTGTTGTATTATGTTTGGCAGTGTTCCACCTTTATTTACAGAGAGGTATTATGATATGGATCTAAATGTAATGCTCATGTTTCCTGCATATCTGTGAATATACTATGTATAGGCACTTTTTTACATATTAATGTAGAGCTTTATTATGAGGTGGTTGTTCATGGTTAGTATGACATTTTGCATATGCTAAGACATTGACATGGTGAGTATGCTGTTGTAACATAAATGGAACGGTCTCTGTGGGAAGTAGTAATCTGTTAAGTGAATTAAATGGTTTGTATAGTGTGATACTTTTCTTCAGAGTGCATACATTTATATTGCACTTTGTAGTGATGAAATAAAAAAATGGGTCTCTAAAAATTATTGTACAGGTAATAAATATTTCAAATATCTAGAAAATCTAAAAATAAATTTTACAGTGAAATGTCTTTTATCAACAGTAATTATTTAATTGAAAAAAAAGCGCAGTGTCAATGTTTAGAGTTATATTGCCAATTTCTTTTTCAAAACAAGAGGAATGTGGTATCTTACAATATATAGAGTTAATAAGTTAGAGATTATAAAATTATATGTAGTTTAAAAATTAGTAAAGGTAGTTTTCAGTTATACACTTATGGAAAAAGATATAATTTAGTCTCTATATTTTTTTAAAAGGATAAAGAAGAATTTAATCAAAATAACTATGGAGAATTGTTCAGAAGATAATGAAGTTCATTTTGACATCATTAATGAACTGATGGAGGAAATTTTAAACACCGTTGTTCAAGAGGAAGCTGATGAAAATTATTATTTTATGGACATATCCTTAGATTCAGCCTATTTAGAGCTGATAGAAGAAGATGAGGACAATGGACTTGAAGAAGCCCCTGATGAACTAATGTTGGAAGTTCTTTTAAATTATGAACTTTTGAATAAATAAAAAAAAATGATAGCAAAGCATTCGTGATGATAGTTTTCTTGATATATTCGTCGATGAAGTGCTTCATGAAAGTGATAAGATATGTTCTCATGAAGGGTAAAAGAGATCGTAGAAAAAAAGATTAAAACACTTATGATGACCGATAGTTCTTGAAAAAAGTGTACTGTTTGTATGCTTTAAAAAAAGTTTTTTTAAATTGTCTATAAAGTTAAAAGAAATATAGAGTGTGATAAATTTACAAGGAACATTCACTACAGGATTTACTACTTTGTTCAGAGATTTTCTGTTATTATCTGTATTTCATTAGAAAATGAATGTGTGGTTTTAATTTGTACGGTATATGCTAGTAGTGAACTATAATATTTGTTATTTTTGTGTTTTACAGATTCACAATTTCATCAAAATTTTAAATTAAGATGCCGACCAGAATTGAAAAAAAGAAACTCTATAAACGGACTTACAGTTTGAAGAAGAAAAGTATAGAATTATTTTCAAAGAAGGAGAGGACGGATACAAAGAAGAGTGCTCCTGGTAAGCAAACTAAAAAGTTTTTTAAAAGAATTTTGGGAAGGAAAAATGTAAATATTGAAGTTCAGAAGGAGAAAATGATATCACTATCTAAAAGGAGATCTGGAGTCAAAGATAATAATGTTTCTGGAATTAGGAAAGATGAAAGTGTGTACAGTAAAACCCGGAGTAATCAATTCAGGCAAATCAGGAAGCGTATGTTTTACAACAGAGTCGTTTCGAATTTATTACAAAAGGAGAAAGTTTCTAAAAGAAGATCTGCTTTTTTAAAAAAGAAACAATATATAGAGGGTATCGTTGAGCGCGCATTTGAGACAAAAAGAAATTTATTTATTTTAATACTTAATAGAATAAATATTTTAAATAAGGCGATTCGAGTTTTCAAAGGTAAAAGTAAATGGAAGAGACACATAAATAGGAGTAATTTTTGTAAAGTGTTTTCTGGGAAGTGGATGCATACTTCAACTTCTGAGCCATTTTTTAATGAAGAGAGTTACTTTCAAAGTAACGATCTGTTGCATGCAGTTGACACCAGTGGTCGAGCGTATGAGGTGAAGGATGGTTGTGTTATTGAGAAAGAGAAAATTGTGGTTAGAAATGCAGAAGATGTTATGGCTAGAGAAGCTTTAGAGGGACGTCCTAATGCTCCTATTTACAGTTGGAATTGTAGTAGCATTTGTAGTGTACGACAGGATTCAATTGATTTCTTTTGCAATTTCTTACGTAAGTACACTAAAGAAAGTCTAAAAAAAAAAAAATGTTGCAATAATTAGATCAATGCAGAGTGCGCGAGAAAATAGGTCTGCAAGGCCATTCTCTGGCTTGTCTGTCTAAAAAAATATGCCAGAGTGTCTTTCATCACTTCCGGATGTTAGCAGTGCATCATACTAAAATGAGAAAATTAGTGAGAAAGTTGTACTATGCAAAAAGTCCAGCACTTAAACTTAAACAGTTAAATAGTGCTCTTTTGTATGGATGTGAATTAGATGTTAAGAAGATTTGTGCAGAAATTGAGGTAAGTTATTTTGGTCCAGAGGAAGATAATGCAGAAACTGATATAATTATAGAAGGAAATGTGTTAGAAAATGTTGGGAATGTGAATATTGAAAATTTTGAACAGGAAATAATAAAGTTTAAGGTAATTGCAGGTGAGAAACCAAATTTTTCTTGTGTCTGTTGTCGACGCATTCATTACAAAAGTCAAATGAGGTTAGTTGATTTATATTTAAAAAGTGAAGATGAAAGTAATGGTCAATGGAAAGATTTTGCAACTTATTTGTTGGTGGAAAACTATTTTGATGTGGGTTTTGAGCAACGTGTTTGTAAATATTGTTATAATAAATTAAATGAAAATAAAATGCCTGCTAGAGCTGTTCATAATAATCTAGAGTTGGTAAATATTCCATCAGAATTGATGGATTTAAATACTTATGAGACGATTCTGATTCAATGTGAACATCCTTTTCAGGCTATTGTTCGAATGGAGCCTAAGACTGGTAAATTAAATCCTTCAGATTTACTAAGAGGATTAAAGGGTAGAGTTGTGTATTTGCCTCTTGATCTAAAAAAAAATATGGAAACAATTGGTGTTGAAAATGTAGAAGAGGAACCTCTAGTTATTCTAGTTAATGGTGTACCTACAAAGAGTAAGAAAATCTGGCAAGATTTAGTGGATGTTAGGAAAGTGAAAAAGGCAACGTTGTATTTAGTGCAAAATAATGAGTATTACAAAGATGTATACGTAGAACAAGAAGATGTAAGTGAAGAAGAGGATAGTGATTTGTCTAGTGGACAAATTGAAAAAGTTGATGTATCCAGATCTGAAGAAATGTATGAACATTACAGTGTTCATCCACTGCATTCCAAAGAAGCAATAGGGAATGCTATTGAATTATTTCAGATGAAAAAGGCGAAAGGAAATCCTATTAGTGTCTGGGAAGAAAGTTTGGAAGGTCGTTGTTTTCCACAGTTATTTCCTACAGGTGAAGGTACACGATATGATGATCGACCTATGCAGATTCCTGCATCTGAGTACCGGACAACAAGATTATATGCAGAAGATCCAAGGTTTCGCCAATGCATTCCATATTTGTTTCATCTTCTGTTTGAGAGTGACTTATCTGGTCTGTCTTATGCAGTAAATCATATCTTAAAAAGTGGTGTACATCTGCAAAATATTTCAGCAAAGGAATTTATGGATAAAGTGCAACAGAAAGATAGTGTTTTGGATTCACATCTAATTAATTTAATGGCTTGTCAGCGGGGTACTAATGAGTATTGGTAACGTCGTCATGGAGATTTGAAGGGCATGCTTAGAAACTTAGGAGCACCAACATGGTTTTTAACTCTAAGCTGTGCAGAGTATGCTTGGGAAGATTTAATTGAATTTCTTCGGGATGCGAATGCAAACATAGAAAACATAAACTACAAGACACCTGGAGAACTGTGTTCATTAGATCCAGTTAATGTTTGCAGATATTTTAATCATAGATTTGAAGCTATGATGTCTTTCATTACAAACAAGAAAAATCTGCCTCTTGGTGAAGTACTGGATTTCTTTTGGAGAAAAGAATATCAAGCAAGAGGTGCTCCTCATATTCATATGCTGCTATGGATCAAGGATGCTCCTAAATTTGGAATAGACTCGGATGAGACTGAACTGTCTTTTATTGAACAGTATGCCACTTGTGACATACCTAATAGTACAACTGATAAGGACTTAAGAGGAAAAGTGTTACGTTTTCAAAGTCATCGCTGTGGAAAATATTGTCGGCGAAAATTCAAATCAAAGAGCAAATTTTACACCAAATGTCGCTTTGGATTTGCACGACCGGTATTTTTAAAAGGAAGAGTCAATAATTTGATGTCATGTTTGCGACATAATATCAGAAGGAGGTCACCTAAAAATACGTACAATTTAAGAAGAGGTGAAGAATCCAAATATATTAATGACTATAACCCAGTCATTTTGTCCATGTGGAATACTAACATGGACATACAATATGTTGCAGACAACTCTATTGCTATGGCTCGATATGTAACGTCTTACATCACGAAATCTGAAAAGACGGAACTGAAGGAGATGTGGGAAGACATTTCTCATGAAAAGAGCCTGAGCAAGAAATTGTATACGTACAGTTTGAAGATGCTGTCTCATCGAGAAATTGGAGCATATGAATGTTGTGACAGATTATCATCAGCAAGTCTTTATGCGAAATCAAGGACTATTCTCTGGGTGAGTTTGGGCCTAGCAGAAACACGAAACCGTGTTCTGAAACCTGTGCAAGAAATTGAGTATTTAGCCCAGAAAGAACCAAACAGTACAGACATTTTGAAAACAAATATGTTGGATACATACTATCCCAATAGAAGTACTCTGCTTGAAAACATTTGTCTGTATGAAATACTTCAAAATTATACTTTTAAAAGAAATGTTACGGAGAATATTGATAAAGGTGTACATGCTGTAATTGGACATGAAGGATGTCTGGTAAAACAAAGAAAAGGACACCTGATAAATCATCGGAAACTGAGTTGCGAAACACCTGATAAAAGAGAATTTTACTATTTTGCTCTTTTGCAACTCTTTAAACCATGGCGTAGAGAAGAGGAACTACTTGGAGACTTTGATAGTTATGAAGATTCATTCAACGCATCTAAAAGTAATATTGAATGTCCTGTTTTTAGTAATTATCTCCAAATGTTGAATGATGAAATAGAGCAAGAAGCGACAATTGCAGCGGAGATTGCTAGAGATAGTTCACAAGGTAGTCAAAGTTCGGCTTCATTAAGTCAAGATCCACTGGGACAACCAATTATCCAAAATGAAGCAGCCACCGCCATGGATGAGGTGGAAAGCGCAATGCAGCAAGGTCAAGAGGAAGTAATCGACTTAGAAGAATTAAAGAAGCAGTTTAATGTTGAGCAAAGACAGATATATGATGAAGTGACAGAGCACATTGAGCATGGCTTTCGTCATGAGAGAAAAGATTGCTCATGTATGTCATTTGAACCTATTCGATTATATGTAAGTGGAGAAGCTGGGACTGGTAAAAGTTTCCTAATTAAAGGAATTACTACATATTTACAGCAAACAACTCAGTCAACACTTTCATGTGTTGTTACTGCTCCAACTGGATTGGCAGCACATAATATTAAAGGTGTTACTTTACATCGTTTACTGATGCTGCCAGTTGAACATGAAAATAAATTACAATATCAGAAGCTATCTGGAGAAGCTTGTTTTGAAGTTTCTAGAGTCCTTAAAAAAATCAAACTTCTTATTATTGATGAAGTAAGCATGGTCTCCAATTTAATGCTTGCTTTAGTGCATTTAAGAATGCAACAGACACTTAAGACAGAGTATGATGTGTTATTTGGAGGTAAACATGTCATAGTTTTTGGAGATCTACTGCAGCTAACTCCTGTGAAAGGACAACCTGTATTTGAAACTGTTACACATGAGGAGACCAGAAAGTGCCTGGGCAGTATTGGAAATGTAAATATATGGTCACATTTCAAATATACTGAACTGATTCAAAATATGCGACAGGCAAAGGATACTAAATATGGAAGTATTCTTCAAGATATTAGGATTGGAAAATTAACTGAAGATGCAAAACACACTCTACGAACCCGATTACTTTCCAAGATGTTTCCTAATGAAGATAATGTACCTGAGAAAATATATAGTAAAGAGGTAGCAGATAAGTCAGTGATATGCTTGATGCCAACTCTGAAAGAATGTTCAGTTTTTAATGAGAAAATGTTGAATTTACAAAATCAAGAAATTAAGAAACTGGAAGCTAAAGATAGAATAGAGCATGAAGGTAGTACTATTGTTCTGTCTGAAAAGTTGAAATTAAAATTGGATTCTCTTCAAAAAACTATATCTAAAACTGCTGGTTTAGAGAAAAATCTGTATGTATGTTTAAATTGTCGGATAATTTTAAGGAGAAATTTACATGTAGAAAGAGGATTGGTAAATGAGCAATGGGTAATGTTGTTGGTTTTGTCAATTATACAAATAGAGATGAGATTGAATTTTTGAGGATAAAATTTGATGGGATTGATGAAGTTCAACAAATTAGTCGATGTTCAACTCGTTTTTTGCTTGTGAAAGACTTATATGCCCGTCGTAAGCAATTTCCAATTTGTTTGGCATATGCAGTGACTATACATAAATCTCAAGGTTTAAGTGTAGATTGTGCTTTGGTAAATATTGGAAGCACTGTATTCAAAGAGGGTATGGCGTATGTTGCTCTATCGCGAGTTAGAACTTTATGTGGACTTTATCTAATTGATTATGATGAGACAAAGATTAGTGCAGATTTAAATTGTGTGAAGGAGTATAATAGGTTAAGAAGAGAATATGCTCCAAGTTTACCTCAATATCCTTTAATTGAAAGGCGTATAGTTGGTCAGAAAAGGAAAAATGAGGACAAATGTACTGAAGTAGTCGAGAAACGACGAAAAAAAGATGTAGCTGTTGTTGGTAGCCGTAGCAAAACTGTTAGTATTGAAGAGATTGTTGGATTTAAGTTTGAAAATAGGTCTGGTGTCAACTGCTATGCAAATGTAGTAGTTAATGTTGTTTTCTTTCTGAAAAATGTTAAGGAACAGATTATAGAAAATCAGGAGCATACATTTTGCTATTCTTTAAATTCTATATTTGAAATGTGTAGTAGTGGTGATAGTGAAGTAGCAAGTGTTTCAGAACTAAGGAATGTTTTAGACATATGTGCAGGAGTAAATCAATTTTCTCAGAATATTCAGCAAGATTGTCAGGAATTTATCATGTATATGTTTACAGTTTTGGAAGATGAAGGTGTGGATATTGATAGTCTTTTTGGCCTTTCTTATAAATGGGAACATAAGTGTGATAATTGCTCATTTTTAAGTAGTACTGAGATACCCAGTGAAAGATTTTTATATTTGACATTACCAGACTGCAAAGAAGTGCCTTTTAATAAACTAGTTAAAGATGCGCATCAGAACATGGTCTGTTCTCAATGCAAGTCTGAAATGTTATCAACTTTATTTATCCATAGATATGGACAATATGTAATTTTAATGTTTCAACGATGCAGAGCTGATGGGAGTAAATTGTCAACTTTAATTAAAAATTTTGTGGCTTCTCAAGTTTCTATTTCTAGAAGAACATTTATAACTGTAGCCATTATTTTTCATGAAGGGCCTTCTACATCATCAGGACATTATACAGCTTATTTGAAGTGTGCTAGTGGCTGGATGCTTTGCAATGATAGCCAATTGACTTTTAAAAAATATTTGCCTTTTGCCTTAACTAACTCTTATTTGTTATTTTTGGAACCCAAATTTCAGTAGAATGACTTGCTGTAGGAAGATGTATACTGTAAAGATCTGAAACTTACTAGTTTACAAATATCATGTAAATGAGGGTGTACAAATCTATAAATGAAATTTGTGTTTGGCATAGTGATAACATCAGGTACAAATTTACTTAATTTTTGATGGTATAAAACATGCTACAAATTTTAATTGTGAAGGTTCAGAAAACAATAGATAAGACTAAGATTAAATAATTTCAGAAAAAAACTACTTAACTCATAGTATTTGGCCACGTGGAAAAATATGAGATAAGAAAATGAGTTCTTTTGAAAATTATTTTAAAACTTATATGGACGCAAGTTTTTGGGAGAGGTATTTAAAAGATAATGAGTTAGCTTATACAATTTGGCCACGCGGAAAGGTATGAGAGAAGAAACTGTGTCTTTCAAATACATTTTTTATAGGAGATACCTGCACAGGGCTTTGTTGAGATATCTTGAAAAATAAGTGGTATACTTTAATTAGTTTGTAACTGTGAAAGATGTAGTGTGCTTACTCAAGAAATTGCGAATTTGAGGAAAACATTTAAGACATGTTTTTTTCAGGTATTTATAATAGGTATGCAGATTTTGTATGGGTTTTTTAAACACAATCATTTTGATTGTGTTTTTTTCCCCCGCTGTTATATGATGATTAATATTGAAATCACTCTTGATAGTGAAAATCAATGTATTCTGAGGATAGCAAAAATAAATCATTTAATATGTTGTTTCACTTATTTTGTTACATTGCATTCAGAAATATGTATTATAACAGATTTTTTTTTAATCTCCTCCACAGATATTATATTTATAAGGTAAGTTTAATTAATAATAATTAATAATATCTGAGAGTTTTCTCTGCATCTCTCTTATTGTCTCCTATTGTTTTTTCTTTAATAAATATATACTTTATAATCTTATTTTTAATTTTCTTCCACAGGTGCTACGTTTTAATAAGAAATTTACTTTTTTTTTCTTTTTTTTAGGTAAGTATATATAATAAAGACATTTTTACATCATTGTGTTATTTATTTGTCTATCCTTGTTAAAGCAATGTCATCTTTTATATTAAACACTTCCACATAGGATTGGGTGTATTGTTAGAAGGCATGCTTTAAAAGTGATTTAATAAAATGAGCGACATTTCACTGAGTGAGTTTAGCAATAGTGATATATGAAAACAATGGTGGATATGATATTAAATGTTACATGGTGTTCTTTGCAGGACTTTAAATCCTGTGTTGCAGTGCTAATTCTGCCTCAAGATTAGGGGACTGGGGGGCTTAGTGGTACTTGTATGGTCATGATAGAGCTACTCCTTTCTGAGCCATGGTTGAGGTGTGTTCATGATAGAGTGGTTCCGTCATGGTTCTGCTTAGTGAATAGAACGTGTCAAGGAAGCGCAATGTTAGTGTTGCGCAAGCACAGCGGCAAGTTCATCACAAATGTTGTCCGTCCTGAGGACAGCTGAGGCAATGCTTGTGATGGAGCGGCTTTGTGATGAGTATGGAAGGATTTAACAGCTGTTAAAAAAACCTGAGGGGTCTCTATAAAGAGGAGATATGTGTCATTCTAAAGCCCTGTATCATAAAGAAGTGTTCCTCTGAAGTAATGCGCCTTGAAAGTGGCTGACTGTAATTTATGAGATTTTACTCAGTGACTTTCAGGCCCATGCTGTTTCAAAACTGTGCATGTGATTGAAGAAGGCGTAGGTCTGACGCAGCAATTTGAATATAGGGGTATATTATCAAGGGGGTTTATCTGTTTTTTTGGCTTTAAAAGCCAAGAAAGCAGAGATAAAATTATCTCTCTATTACCTAGCTGCCGCTAACACCAGTTAGCAACAGCTAGTAGGAGATAGTGACCATTTTGGGCCCCACTTTGCATGTCAGTTATATTTATATCTAATGAGATGCAAAGTGGGCGTGCCAAGATGTTAGCGACTGAAAATATTCTCTAACATCGCTATCTCCTATTACTAGCTTTTGGAGATATTTGCGCTAAGTGGGAATATCTCTAAAAGCTAACACCTGCCCTGAGCAGTTCTTAGCCATGTTATCCAATGGGAGGTGGATAACATGGCTAATAGCATTAGGTCGCTATGCATGAATAATGCTGACTTTTCTGTGATATTCATGCTTTGCAACGATTTTTACCGCATTTGCGTTAAACCTTATTAATACCAAGGTTTATTTGCGGTAGAAATCGCTGCAGCGCTGCGGTAAATTTTTAGTTAAGCATGGGCGGAAAATCCGTTTCGCTCGCGGATTTTGCGGATTTTCGGTAAATTCGCAATCCGCGAGATTCGCGAATTTCCCGCAAAATCCGCAAATCCGCGAGCTGCGGATTTTATGGTTTGCTCGCACTGTTCGCGTGAGTTCGCGGCTTCCCAGTACAACTTCGCGCCCCGTGAATAAGTGCAAAATTGCAGAAATACGATCTTAGCAAAACTGAAACTACTTACCAGGTTCAAAAGTTCAGGCTCATCATTAGTAGCCATTTCCTATAGTACTTCCTGAGGGGCCCCTCCAGAGTTCAGTTGCCAGTTGCAACTATTATGTGACCCTGCTCTGAACCTCAGAATAGTTACACATATGCCACAAAGGTCCTGAATTACAGCTAAGGGAGACAAGCAGGAGCCAGGCTGGAAGTTCAAATCCATTAATCAGCCCCTAATCCATTATTGTCAGTTGGGGCAGGGCAGGTGTTGTAACTAATTTTGCAACAATGAAAGCACTTAGTAAGTGCAAAAGATCACTAATCAGGAAGCACTAAGGAAGCAGGTGCCAGCTAAAAAAATATTCTGTGACACATTAATCAGCCCCAAATTAATTCAGGTCACTTGAGGCAGGGAAGGTGTGCTTGCGTTGCCACAATAATGTACACTGACTGGACAACCAGAGGGTGCTGTGATGAAACAGAGGGTGGCATGGGTGGGCCAGAGGGTGGCATGAGTAGTCAGAGAGTGGCAGTGGTGACAGAGAGTGGCAGTGATGAAGAAGAGTGTCCCAAACAGGCTGGACACGTAGAAACAACAAGTTCGCGAAACTTGCAACCCGACAGGTAAGTTCGCAATTTGCGAAATTGTACAAAACCCTCGCGAACTGGCAGAAACCCGCGCAAACACAAAAAAAAAAAATCCGCAAATTCGCGAGAATTCGCGGATTTTGCAGATTGCGAGTTCGCAAATCCGCAAAATTCACGAACGCGAGATTCGCAAAATTCGCCCATGCTTATTTTTAGTCTCTAAGCAAGCAGGAGGACTACTACATACTTGAATATTGTTTAGTGCTTATTTTCATTGAGACCGTCACAGAAGTTCAATGGATCCGAGACGCTGTTCTTGTGGATCTTGGCGACGACCAAGCCGTTGTAGCAGTGGGAGTGAGGCCGCTCCTTTTGATGTTTACTATTGTAGATAGCAGGGTAGAGATGTCCGTGGAATTTATGGATGCTTAGTCACAGTAGAGTGTGCGTGGTGCTCTTAGCACCTCATTACGACACACAGGGGAGCCGCGTTGCACAGTTGGAGATCAGAGACTTAGGAAATAAAACTTTATGATTGCAAGGGCTCTAAGCGATACAAATTGCCCGTTCTCGGTGTAAAAAATATCACCGCTATCGGTGGTATTTTCTACGGTGTTAGTGCTTGAAGGAGAATAGTAACATATATGTGAAAGAAAATTCTGTAACAGGCTCAGTATTTCACATTATCGCGTGAAAACAAAAGTTGTTTTCACATAGCAATATGTCCCTTGTAATTAAGGGACGGAGTGCATCTAGTGTTATTTACAACACTGCTATGTGAACGATGTCGAATGTTTGATAGGAGGGTTTAAAAGTTTTTCGATAAACTTTTTCTCCAGGGAAGTGGGTGGAGTGTTCCGTGTAAATTGGAGAATAGAAACTACTAAGAACCAATTGGAAGTGTTGTTTTGAAGTCACATGACTTCACATGCGTATCTCGATGCCTGTACGCGATAGGTGGGTCGCGCACTGAAAGAAAGCGGCGAAAAAACATCTCATACTATGCTCTTGGAGCTCGTTTTGGTACAAAGAGTTAGTTCTGAAAAGAACTTTTTTTTTTTTTTTGGAAACAAGTGTTATGATGCTTTTGATTTCTTAAAGTTGCTACGACATTTTTCAGTATGTCATACTATCAAAATAAAGTGAAGAAATGTATCTTTTCTCGGAGCATTTATGACTCTCAATTTTGAGTTTAATTAGAATAAGGCTTTGCTCTCCGTATAGAAGAAGTTTTCCACAGTCCTTGCATTTCATGTGCACGTTCACAAGATATGGTCTCAAGTCCATCTCAGCACTCGATGGAGATACAGGTCGTCCTGCAGAAGATGTGCTGGTCACTTCTGATGGTAATAGCGTGGCCTCCTTTTTTCTTCTCAAAGGTGGTCGCTCATTTCCTTCAGATTCGGAAGATGAATGCGGAACGGCAGCAATTTCAACAAAGTCTTCGGGAAGATGTTCGGCGTTGTTCTCTCTTGAGAGTAGAAAAGAAAGTGATGGAAGTGGGTGGAGTGCTGCGTGTAAATTCCAGAATAGAAACTACCAAGAACCAATTGGAAGTGTTGTTTTGAAGTCACATGACTTCACATGCGCGTCTCAGGTCCAGTATGCGATAGGTGTGTGCGCGCACCCGGTCGCGCACTAAAAGAAAGCGGCGAAAAACATCTCATAATATGCTCTTGGAGCTCGTTTTGGTACAAAGAGTTAGTTCTGAAAAGAACTTTTTTTTTTTTTTTTGGAAACAAGTGTTATGATGCTTTGGATTTCTTAAAGTTACAACGACATTTTTTAGTATGCCATACTATCAAAATAAAGTGAAGAAATGTATCTTTTCTCAGAGCATTTTTGACTTTCAATTTTGAGTTTAATTAGAATACGGCTCTGCTCTCCGTATAGAAGAAGTTCTGCACAGTCGTTACATTTCATGTGCACCTTCGCAAGATATGGTCTCAAGTCCATCTCAGAACTCGATGGAGATACAGGTCGTCCAGCAGAAGATGTGCTGGCCATTTCTGATGGTAATAGGGTGGCCAGAGCTGTTGTTGATGCCTTTGCAAACTCTATAGGGTGCCTTTGTTTGACATGCCGCTTCATGGTATGTATGGAAAAGGAATATTTTTTCCTTGGATTTCCTCTTAAGAGCTCCGATTTGCATATCGTGCAGGTTACTTTTGGCACATTCACTTTCTTTTGATCTTCAGGATAAGTGAAAAATTGTCAAATGAAAGATTCCTTTTTTCTTCTTAAAAGTGGTCGCTCATTTCCTTCAGATTCGGAAGATGAATGCGGAACGGCAGCCATTTCAGCAAAGTCTTCGGGAAGATGTTCGACGTTGTTCTCTCTTGAGAGTAGAAAACAAAGTGATGGAAGTGGGTGGAGTGCTGCGTGTAAATTCCAGAATAGAAACTACCAAGAACCAATTGGAAGTGTTGTTTTGAAGTCACATGACTTCACATGCGAGTCTCAGGTCCTGTACGCGATAGGTGGGTGCGTGCACCCCGTCGCGCACTAAAATAACGTGGCGAAAAACATCTCATAATATGCTCTTGGAGCTCGTTTTGGTAGAAAGAGTTAGTTCTGAAAATAACTTTTTTTTTTTTTTTTTTGGAAACAAGTGTTATGATGCTTTCGATTTCTTAAAGTTGCTACGACATTTTTCAGTATGTCATACTATGAAAATGAAGTGAAGAAATGTATCTTTTCTTGGGGCATTTATGACTTTCAATTTTGAGTTTAATAAGAATGAGGCTCTGCTCTCCGTACAAAAGAATTTCTCCACACTCGTTGCATTTCATGTGCACCTTCGCAAGATATGGTCTCAAGTCCATCTCAGCACTCGATGGAGATACAGGTCGTCCACCAGAAGATGTGCTGGCCACCTCTGATGGTAATAGCGTGGCCAGGGCTCTTGTCGATGCTTTTGCATAATGCTCAGGGTGCCTTTGTTTAACATGCCTCTGCATGGTATGTATAGAAAAGGAATATTTTCTATTTGGATTTCCCCTTGAGAGCTCCGAATTGCATATCGTGCAGGTTACTTTTGGCGCATTCACTTTCTTTTGATCTTCAGGATAAGTGAAAAATTGCCAACTGAAAGATTCCTTTTTTCTTCTTAAAGGTGGTCGCTCATTTCCTTCAGATTCGGAAGATGAATGCGGAACAGCAGCCATTTCAGCAAAGTCTTCCGGAAGATGTTCGACGTTGTTGTCTCTTGAGAGTAGAAAAGATAGTGAGGAAAGTGGGTGGAGTGCTGCGTGTAAATTCCAGAATAGAAACTACTAATAACCAATTGGAAGTGTTATTTTCAAGTCACATGATTTTACACGCGCTTCTCAGGAGGTGTAGGCGGTGACACTATCTAGTTACGAACGTCATTTGGGAGTAGCGATGTTCTTCAGCGAAGTTTAAAAACGTGAAAAGAAGTGAATTCAAACACATACGGATTTTACATATTTTTAGAGCTCAATTTAAGTATACAATTGTTAAATTATAAAACCTTATATATTTTTTAAAAAAAATATTAAGGTGTGTACAACCAGTCACGCACGAACGATTAAAAAGAAATTTGGCTCCATTTAATTAAAAGGTTTATATGACATAAAAAAAGCCTAGGTTCAGTGTCTTTAACGAACTATAAGTTCTTTCATTGGTCTATGAAGAAATTCATTAGGTTTAAATTGCAAAGCTTTCATGAAATAAATAGGTAGGTGCGTGCACTCGGTTGTGCACGTAAGATTGGTATGTCGATATTTATTTCAGGTATATCCTTCATACTTAGGAACTAGCATTTAAAAAACCTGTGAAATTCACTGAAAAAACCATAGGTTTTACACACGTTATAGTTAGGAAGTAGCATTTGAAAAACCTATGAAATTCACTGAAAAAACCATAGGTTTTACACACGTTATAGTTAGGAAGAAGCATTTGAAAAACCTATGAAATTCACTGAAAAAACCATAGGTTTGACACATGTTATAGTTAGCTGGACATTTCACTCATATAAAATCAATGAAATTCCCCGTTATAGTTACTTCAGCTAACTATAACTTGCGCGCCTGCAATGCACTGCTGATGATGTTACATATTACATCACTCATCACATGGTTAGTGACATTACTCTTGATATCACTGATAATATCTAGTATCTCACATATGCTGCCTACAACATATAGGAATAGTATGTCACTGACTCTTGCATGAATGGAATATGTAAAATCTCCTAATGTAGCATATTAACACTTAGACACTGAGATACTTTTGGTAATAATAAAGATACAATAACCTATATAGATATAATGTATCAGTGATAAAGCTACTTATCAACACATTTAGCCACTAAAAAAGAAACTGATAGACAGACACAGATAGGTATATATTTAAATATTACTCAGTAACACATGTACTTATTAAGATATTTTTAATCAGTCAGTTATAGATCTATTTTTCACCCAAATAGCAACCGATTATACACTTATATAGTACCATTTTTTTTCAACCAACTTTCTGATCTACATATATAAAATATATGTAATTTTCAAAACTAACCCATTTAATAGATGATGTAATGAGTGATGTGATGTGTGACATCATCAGCAGTGCATTGCGGGCGCGCAAGTTATAGTTAGCTGAAGTAACTATAACGGGGAATTTCATTGGTTTTATATGAGTGAAATGTCCAGCTAACTATAACATGTGTCAAACCTATGGTTTTTTCAGTGAATTTCATAGGTTTTTCAAATGCTTCTTCCTAACTATAACGTGTGTAAAACCTATGGTTTTTTCAGTGAATTTCATAGGTTTTTCAAATGCTACTTCCTAACTATAACGTGTGTAAAACTTATGTTTTTTTGAGTGAATATATATATATATATATATATATGTATATTACCTACTGGCGGTCGCCAGTAGGTATATATAGTTAGGATTTTTTCTCTATGGGATTTCTGAAAATTCTATGTCTAATAACTTTGGCGTTTGTGGACGGAATCGGCTGAAATTTTCAGGAAAATGGCACATTTTGTTTCTGAGCAGCTCCTAGAAATTTGGGGGGGTTTCGTCAAGGGGGGGCTGAGAAAAAAGGGGGTCCCAAAACGCGCTTTTAACATTGAGTTTTCCATAGGGCGGTTGGCCTCACTTTTAGCTCGAACGGCTGAATGGATTTGCACGAAACTTGCCAAAATTGTAGGGACTGTTAGCCCGATGTGCCTTTGCTAGGTCTCAATATATGTGCTTCAGTGGATTTTGAGAAATTAACGTTTAAATCAAGATATATATCTGTAACAGCGCTCCGGGCAGCGATCCGGTTCGCGTACTTTTCGCTTATCGGAACTTTGCGAAGCGAAGCTGATTGGCTCTCCGGTGTCTGTCAACATTCTAAACAGTCCGGTGCGGCCGCCATCTTGTCTCTCGGTAGGATCGAGAGACAAGAGGAGGCCAAAACAAAGGAGGAAATGAAGGAAAGGGGGCAAGGTAGACCCCTTCTGACCCCCTAGGATTGATGAGGGGATATTATAGAGCCACGCTGGGCCCAAAAAAAAAAATTCCGATTTTTTTCGCCGTAGAGACGCGTCTTGGTACGCGAACCGGGCAGCTAACCGGCAGTGTAACGGGAGTCTGAGGAGAAGCTGATTAGCTGTTATCATTGTAAACAGTCTGGAGCGGCCGCCATCTTGTCTCTCTGTGGGATCGAGAGACAAGAGGTGGAAAAAAGGTGTAAATGAATGAAAGGGGTAAGGCAGACCCCTCCTGAACCCCTAGGATTGATGAGGGGGCTATTAAAGTTCCCTGGGGGGTGAAAAAAAAATGCGATTTTTCGCGGTAAAGGTGCTTCCTGGTACGTTAACCGGGCAGCTAACCGGCAGCGTAACGGGAGTCCGACATATTGTGTTTTTTGAACGTTTGTGATATGTGCACGTGTGGATTTTGTCTAATTAAGGTTAAAAAAATATATATATATATCTTTAAGCGTGTTTTGGCGCGCTTACGTTTTGGGTTTGGTTTGCGCTGCAGAGACGATACGTCACGGTTATGCGATGCATCATGAGGCGTCTCACGGGCTACGTGATACGTCACTTAATAAAGAATATATTTTACAGCTATAGATATTAGCTTTTAAAAAACCAATGAAATTCACAGAAAAAACCATAGGTTATAGACCATATATAGTTAGGAATTTTCATTTACAAAACCTTGAAAATTCACTGAAAAAACCATAGGTTATAGACCATATATAGTTAGGGATTAGCATTTAAAAAACCTTATTTTATTTGCACAAAACCATTGAAATTCCACATATTACATCATTCATGACATGGTCAGTGACATCACTGATGACATCACTGATGACATCTCAAATGACATCACTGATGACATCACTGATGACATCTCAAATGACATCACTGATGACATCACTGACATCTCATTTGACATTACTGATTACATCACTGATGATATCATTTATGTGATAATACATCTTCAGACTCTAATATAACCTTAGATACACTCAGTGTAAACAGGCACTCACAGACTGTCACACATCCATGGAGTTACTCACACACCTAGTCAGTCATGCAAAGAATCAATCACACCTCCATTTCCTCAACTATACAGTTATACACACCTTACTTATTCAAACATATACTAACACATATTTACTCTCTTATACAATCCTTGATACAAGTTCACAATGATTCATACAGCCACTCTCACATTCACTGGCTCTTATGTTCAGTTATTTATATATGTCAACTCTCACATGGAGTGTGTTTTACATATGTACTTACTTTGACATGTAGAACTGAGATATCCATTCACTCACCAATATACTCATGCACACAGACAACTGTCCATACAGCTGTTTCTACATGCACTTTTGAAGCCATACACCTAGGGAATCAACTGCTCACACATCTATGCACAGAGTTATACACCTCCCAGCCACCCACACACATACTCAGTCTCCCATACAAATACTTGGGCAACCATTCAATAACCCATATAGTTACTGATATAGCTACTGATTTAAACATGCAGCAGTTTACAGAAGAACATAAATAATGATTGCCAAATTAAGACACTTTAATCACTAACCCATGCACTCAGTGAGACACATTTAATCATTCTCTCATACAGTCAGTCATGCACCTACTAAATCCTTCATCCAGACACTTATACATCCACTCATTCTTCAATATGTAAGACATATTTTAACTTTACAGAAACATACAGTCACTGGGTGTTGTCATCAGTGATGTCATCAGTGATGTCACTGACCATGTCATGAATGATGTAATATGTGACATCATCAGCAGTGGATTGCGGGTGCGCGATATATAGTTAGCGCATCTAACTATATATGGAATTTCAATGGTTTTATGCGAGTAAAATAAGGTTTTGTAAATGCAAATCCCTAACTATATATGGTCTATAACCTATGGTTTTTTCACTGAATTTTCAAGGTTTTGTAAATGCAAATTCCTAACTATATATGGTCTATAACCTATGGTTTTTTCTGTGAATTTCATTGTTTTTTTAAAAGCTAACATCTGTAACTGTAAAATGTATTCTTCTTTAAATCTTAAAATATATTTTAGATGTTTATTAATAATTTTTTTTTTAATAATTTTTTTCCTTCGCTTCTAGTTCGCGAACCGAGAAGCTTTCCGTTAGCTCATCTTGATGCCGCGACCTAATCCGCGAACCGGTCAACGTTACGTTAGCGGAACTGTGACGCGTCGCGGAAGCGCGACGTATCACGTTGTCGCGTCAACCTTTTTTCCTTATTCTGACTTTGTCCTTTGACTTAGGAAGACCTGTTTGTAGCTCTCTCTACTTTTTTGCTCAAAATAATGGCTTCAGTAGTAGCAGCAGCTGGTACATCTGCACCACCACCACCACCACAACCACCAAAAGGACCTCCTCAAGATATCATTGGTGGTCTTCAAGAAGAGGAAGAGGAGGAGGAGGAGGAGGAGACTTCAAGATGGCTGGAAGAACACAATACCCCATACCAGCCAAGACCACACATTATTTGGGAGTTTTTTACTCTCCCAGAGGGGAAAAAAAAGTAAATGCACCCAAGGTCAGTTGCAAAATTTGTGGCATGGAACTTTCCAGGGGAAACCCAAATAAAAAATATTCATTTGGGAACTACACAATGATACCCCACATGCAGCGCAAACATCCTATAAACTATTCTGCTGCAGAAATGAGGGAACTGGCCAGTAACCCTCCCCGATCAACAAGAACCAGCTCAAAAAGGAAACAACCCACTGCGTCTGCACCAGAGGAAAGTGAGACGATGCTGTGCATTCAGCCCCGATTTGCAGATTTCAGAATTATCTGTAAATTTTGTGGGAAGGACATCTCCTACGGAGAACAGAGCGTAAAGCTCATCGTCCTTGCTGGGGACAACCATAAATGCCCCAATCAACCCTAATTTTTTCTTTTCTTTTAGTTTTTTGCTCCAGTTGAGCCATTTTTAATTCCCTGTTTTTTCGTTTTTCCCCATGAAAAATACAAAAAAATCTAAAACTGTTCAGAAAATCCAAAAAAAGTACAAAATGTTCAAAAAACAATATAAAAAATATAAAACAACAAAAAGAAGAAAAAAACAGTTCTTTTTAGAACTACCTCCGATTTCTAAAAAAGGCAAAATTTTTAAAAAACTCTATCATTCATTTTTCCTCATGGTCCGCTCCCCGGTCCGCTCCCCGGTGCGCGTACCGGACACGCCCCCCGCGCCAAACAAAAAAAAATAATTTTTTGCCCCGCGGGGCCCTTTTTAAGCCCCCACATCAAACCTAGGGGGTCAGGGGGGATCTACCCCGCCCCCTTATGGTCAATTCCCCCTTTGTTTTGGCCATCTCTTGTGTCTCGATACTACCGAGACACAAGAAGGCGGCCGCTCCGGACTGTTTCGAATGTTTACAGACACCCAAGAGCCAATCAGATTTCCGTGCGCACCTCGCGTATCGCGCCCGGGGCGCTCCCGGGAGCGCGTACCGGGGCGCGCCTACAGATATATATAATTTTTTAAACCTAAATTACTCAAAATCCACTGGAGCACATATCTTGAGACATAGCAAAGGCACATCGGGCTTCCAGTCCCTACAATTTTGCCAAATTTGGTTGAAATCCATTCAGCCGTTCGGGCTAAAAGTGAAATCGACCGCCCTATGGAAATTAACATGGGGAAAACGCGTTTTGGGACCCCCCTTTTATCTCGGCCCCCGCTTGACGAATACCCCCCAAACTTTCAGGGAAGGACCGGAACGCCGCAAGGCCATTTTGAGGAACTTTTCTGTCAGATTCGTCAACCGGCGCCAAAGTTATTCCAAATAGAATTTTGAGATTTAACATTGAAAAAAATCCTAACTATAACTACCTACTGGCGACCACCAGTAGGTAATATATATATATATATATATATAGGCGATGAGATTATTTTTTTATCCATGGATCGTCTGTCAACCCTGCGGCCAAGGAATCGGCAGACACAGGCCGCAAGCGGAGAAACCACAAACGCAGCCAAAGAAGGAAAGCAAGGAAACGTGCCAACAAACTCCAATTACAAGGGCAAGGGGAGAGGTCGTTGGAAACGTCAATAATGACACATAATGATGCCTGCAATTTATTTGTTCCCATTGACTGCAACACAAATGACAGATCTAAGAACCTTAATAACCCCACAGAAAAAACGGTTATTAATTTAACAGAGACAGTCCTGACCAAAGCGGAAATTCAAATCCTATCTTTAGGACTCTCTCATTGCAAAGAATCCAACTTTGATTATGCTACCACCCGCATGGATGTATATCAATTCATCCGCAAACTCAAATTGAATAAATTTCACACACTTAATCCACCTAAACAACCAGACAAGGAAACCATAACTCAAATGGGAAGCCAGAGTTCTATGGGGACTCCATCTTGTACAGGATTACCTTCAACCTTGCTCACTGTCCTCACGGATCTTCATGTTCAGAACCGCACTGATTTTTCACAACCATCCTCCAGCAGTCAAACCTCAAGCCTAACCAGTAGCCCCATTACCATAACTCCTTTCAAAAACAAATCCAGGTTCAATCCAATCATGCCACGGGACAGCATTGACATCTACAATGAACACGTGATTAATGAATTGAAAAAATTGAACTTCAAAACATGCGCAATGAAAAACAAAATATCTAGACGCAACAGAACATATGACAATCTGGTGGCCAAACTGCAACAAAACAACCAGATCATCATTCGAAACTCAGACAAAGGAGGTAACGTGGTACTTTGGGACAGAAACCAATACATGAGCGAGGCTATGCTACAACTGAATGACCGCAGTTGCTATAGACTCAGCAGTGCTGCAGCAGTCAAAGAAACGTCAAACTCTTTTTTCCTGAAGCTTTTAGCTTGGAAAGGCGCGGGCTTGATTACCAAGGATGAATACCTATACATGAAGAATGAATATCCCACCATCCCCAACATTTACTTTATTCCTAAAGTACACAAGGACTCTCTGCACCCCCCCGGAAGGCCCATCATTTCTGGCAGAAATAGTTTGTTGGAACACACCTCGAACTATATTGACTTTTTTTTGCAAGACTGTGTAACTGGGTTGGCTTCCTATCTCAGAGACACCAGTGATTTTCTGGATAAAATTAAGGACTTTGTTTGGGATCCTGGGTTCCTTTTGCTTACTTTGGATGTTTCGTCTCTTTACACTTGTATTGACCATAAGGATGGTATAAGAGCTTTGGATTATTTTCTCACCAAAAATAGACCCGCTTGCCCGGAGCATAACAACATGCTGTTGGATATGGTGACGTTTTGCTTACATCATAATCTGTTCACCTTTAACCAAACCTTTTACCAACAGGTGAGGGGGGTGGCTATGGGGGCCAGCTTCTCCCCCAGTTATGCCTGCATCTTCATGGGCTGGTGGGAGAAGCTGGTCCTAAAAGGGACCCTTGGTGTATGGTTTCATAAACATGTCAGAATGTACTATAGGTATATTGATGACCTTATCTTTGTCTGGGGAGGTACTAGGGAAGAGGCCATGGAGTGGGTTAACCTCCTGAATGTTAATAACATCAATCTGAATTTTACCTGTACCATGAGTCACACCAGCATTCATTTCCTAGACATAGAATTGTACATTACCAACAGTACAGTAGAAACCAAGCTCTACAGAAAGGAAACTGCTGGTAACTCCATCTTACATTACACCAGCTTCCATCCGAAACACCTCATTTGAAGCATCCCCTACGGGGAAATGCTGAGAATAAAAAGGATCTGCAGTAATCCCTCTGACTTGTTAATGGCCCAAACTGAATGCAAAGAGCGATTCCTCGCTAGAGGATATCCCATGCACATCATCCAAACTGCCATCAATAAGACCATGGAACTAGACAGAAATCTCCTACTTGTTCCACGATCCGCCAGAAATCCCTCAACTCCTGAATCCATCGAACCAGTTGAATCCAACACTGTTAGACTTATCGTGCCATACAGTATCCAAAACGACGCGATAAGCAAAATCATTAATCAGAACTGGTCACTCATACGCTCTGACCCAATAATAGGCCATAAAATGCCAGCCAAACCCAGTATTACATACAAGAGAGCTACTTCTCTTTACAACAGCCTTGTATCCAGTTGTCCAGAAGTCATCCCGTCCAAGGACTGGCTGAAAACTTCACGGGGTTTACTAAATGTCATACATGTAAAGCCTGTACCTACGGTATCAACAAAACGAGTTACCGTACAGCCTTCAGCAACAAGGAAATCAAAATTTCCAAATCCCTCCATTGCAAAACCGAGTACGCCATCTACATCTTGGAATGTACTTGTCCCTTGCGGTACGTGGGAAGTACCAAATTACCAGCTAGTGTAAGGGTATTACAACACATCAGGGCCATTACCAACTCTGACCCCACCTACCCTGTTGCGAGACATTTTCGTGAGGTCCACAATAACAACTTGAAGGACCTCAAATACTATGTCATCGACACCATTCCCAAAACTAAACAGGGAGGTGACAGAGAACGCAAAATGCGTATGTTGGAGACCAGATACATTCTGAACTTCAACAGTAAAAGCCCTGGAGGTTTGAACAACACTGAAGATTTACATACCTGCTTATGACCATATCTTTTCCATCTTAACTACCCCCCTTGAATGAATGAATCTTTTCTGTTTCTCCTGACACATTTTGATAACCTGCCCCCTGCGTCCTTTTCCTTCCTGTTCTCATTTCAACTTATGTGTTATCAATCTGTTGCCTCCAAATCGGATTATTGTGCCAGATGACATGTCAATATTTCACCTTACCAACGTGTAGAAATTGACCACTAGCCTGATAAAGCTGTCATATGATTCTCACCAAATCCTGCATATTCAGGATTGCCTTTTAATTTTATTTGGTATTCACTTTATTTTAATTTTGGCACTTAACAGCACTTTACTCACATTCTTCATGAAGATCCAACTGTGTTTTTAAATTTTGTGTCTAACGACACACAGAAGGGTATTTTTCAAAATGGCATTCATGCAAATATTATATAATGACTGGTAATTCCTACTTAGCAGTGTGTAAATATATGAAATATATAAATATATGTGTATATTTTTTCACCAAATGTATTTTTGTATGGAAATTTGAAATTTCCCCACATTCCGGGACAAATGTATTTTATTCAGGCTCTGGAGAATGTATTCATGGTACTAGTATTCATACTGATATTTATGCATTTATGCTACGAACATTCTCTTATTTTCTTCCTTTTGGTTGTTTAATTGTAAATTGTTATGCTTAGGATACTACTGGTATTCATCAATTTTTCCCTTCAACCAGTTGGAATTAAGTATTACTTTATTAGTTTTACTTTTCACAAAACGCAGTCTTTCTTCTAAAGGCAAAAATACGTTGCATTTTCACCTTTCTTTTATGTCTTTCACTCTCACAATCACGTGCTTGGAGTGCTAGCTGTTTTAAAGGTCCAGTAAAAGTTTGAACGTTGTCATGTGATCAAGCCACTCCGGTGGTGAAACGCGTTATGGCGAACTCTTGAGAAATAAAACGCTACTTGCTTTGCACTTACTCTGGGCTCGTGTCTGCTTCTTCGGTGCTTGCTGGAAACCCCTTGTTGCACCTGATTCTTCCAAGCAGCCTCTGGGATATATATATATAATGGCGATCGCCAGTAGGTATATATAGTTAGGACCTAGCTACCATAGGAAATCCGCAACATTCTATTGGGAATAACTTTGGCACCGGTTGAGGAATTTGCAAGTAATTTTCCAAAATTTTGGCCAGTTCAGCTGCGCTCCTTCCCTGAAAGTTTCGGGGGGATTCGTGAAGTGGGGGCTGAGAAAAAAGGGGGTTCCTAGAACGTGTTTTCCCCATGTTAATTTCCATAGGACGTTCTGACAAGTCTACAGCTCGAACCGCTGAACGGAATTGCACCAAACTTGGCAAAATTGTAAGGACTGGTACGCAGAAGTGCCTTTGCTATATTTGGTGAAAATTGCTCCAGTGGTTTTTATGAAAATTAACTTCAAAAACACATATATATCTGGGCGGAGCCTAACCGCACATCTCATCGTGAGATCTGATTGGCTGTCAGCACTTCATCCAAGAAGTGTTGGCAGCCATCTTGGAACCAATATACATGATAGCATCTCATTAAAAAGCATTGTAGTTAATAGAGGGAGCAGGGTGTGATTGATTAGTTTTTATGGTGTAAAGGGTAATAAAATAAAATAATAAATAAAAATAATACAAATAATACAATTTAAAAGAATAAATGTTTTAATTACATTTAAAAAATGTGTATATATATATATATGGTGTGTGCAAGGGCACTTGGTGCTCGAAATGCGTTACAGAGGAAAGTTTCAATAAAGATCTACCTGCCTAATCCGCTGGGTCCGCCAATTTCATTTCGCCCACCTGGGAAGTGATAGGATTGTGAATTGTATATATATTACCTACTGGCGGTCACCACTAGGTATATATAGTTAGGATTTTTTTCCTATGGGATTTCTGAAAATTCTATGTCGAATAACTTTGGCGTTTGTGGACGGAATTGGCTGAAATTTTCAGGAAAATGGCACATTTTGTTTCTGAGCAGCCCCTAAAAATTTGGGGGGGTTCATCAAGGGGGTGCCGAGAAAAAAGGGGGGTCCCAAAATGTGTTTTTAACATTGAGTTTTCCATAGGGCGGTTGGACTCACTTTTAGCTCGAACGGCTGAATGGATTTACATGAAACTTGGAAAAATTGTACATATGGTTTGCCCGACGTGCCTTTGCTATGTCTCAATATATGTGCTCCAGAGGATTTTGAGAAATTAACATTTTAAAAAACAGATATATCTGTGACAGCGCTCCGGTTAGCGCTCCGGTTCGCGTACCTGACGCGTAACGGAACTTCGCAAAGCGAAGTTGATTGGCTCTCCGGTGTCTGTCAACATTCTAAACAGTCCGGACCGGCCGCCATCTTGTCTCTCGGTAGGATCGAGAGACAAGAGGAGGAGAAAAACGACGGGGGAATTTAATGAAATGGGGCAAGGTAGACCCCTCTTGACCCCCTAGGAATGATGCTGGGGTTATTAAAGGGTCCCGTCGGGCAAATAAAAAAAATGTGATTTTTCGCGGTAGAAGCGATTCCCGGTATGCGAACCGGGTCACTCACCTGTAGCGTAACGGGAGTTCGCCATTTTGTGTTTCGTTTTAATTAAATCACAAGATGGAGGAAAAACAATGTGGGAAATGGGTATAAGGGGGCACGGGAGACGTATCCTGACCCCCTAGGTTTTCTGAGGGTGGCTGAGGAGGCTCATATATGTTGATACATGTCTTCCAGCGGCTGCGCGTGAGTGGAATTTTTTTTTTGCTGCGTGACGTCTGTTAACTTTCGATTCGAAGGAAATCAGGAAGTGTTGACCGCCATTTTGTCACTGCAAGTAAATATATTGTTCATTTCAAAGCGTTGGAACATGGAAAAGGGAGAAGGTAGAGATTGTCTTGCTGCGTAGTTTTTCTCAGGGTGTGCAGTAAGGCCCCGGTTGTGCTTATACTCACAGTGGGGTCTTGAAACACTTTAGCAAATGATGATCCATGCTGAGGCAAAGGAGGGTGTCAGTCGGGGGGGGGAGCAATGGTGCAGTTTTCACTTCCATGTCTATGTGTTAAAATCTGGTTTGCGATGTCAACATAATTGGCGCCACCTTGTCCCCACTCAGGCACGTATGCTCTAGCAAGCAGTAGCAATTTTGAAAGCGCTATGGCCCCTCTGCCCCTCGTCGGTCCCCAGCGCGTCTTCCTGGGGCTACGAACACCCCCCCTCTCTGACCACCCCCGCTCTCTCTGTGGAAAATTAATCGGTATTGATAAACATTATCGGAATTGTTTGAAAATACTAGTATTATTCGATTGATTGGTTCGTTTAGCCTTGGTCGCTACTTGATACATTGGTCCTCTTTGGAGATTCTCTGTCTACAAACGGAGAGGAATACGAAGATTCTCTCTTCCTTTGCAGGTAGTGAAGGGTAGGTAACGTGGACCTTTGTCCCCCGTTGTAACCTGTCGTGCCTATCTCTTTCTCACCATTTGATTGTTTGATTGTCCGAACACTGGTTGTTTGATATTAGTTCTTTGGAGGTATTCTCTGCTTACAAATAACGTGGAATAAAGATATTCTGTCTAGTCTTTGCAAGCAGTGAAAAGATAGGTAGTGCGGACCCTTGTCCCCCCTTTTGTAATCTGTCATGCCTATCTTCTCCCCAGTGATTGGTAATTGGTTCTACCCGGACCATTTATTAGAGGTAGCTTGTCCGGCCCCACCGGAGGGCACCCCTAATAAAGAGGACATATATATAAAATACGGATTAGCCACGGTACCTTCCTAGCAAATTATGGCAAAACGAAAGGAGTCGAACAAAATCAGTAGGCCACTGATAGGATCCTTTCTGACCCTGCTAAAACAAGAAACACCAGGAAATAGCCCTCCGCAAAAAGTATGAAACCAGGGGGAGGAGCCAAGCTCGCGGTCGGGATGGCCACGAGGTAGTTCGGCTCCGCCCCCCTCGCTGCCTAAGCATGCCTGCCCTACCACCCACCCCGCCCAATAACCGACAAACCCTATACAAATGAAAGTCTGCTGATACCCACTATCGGCATCACCAGATTGGACTAGATCACGCACAATTGGACTATGTCTTTTTCTGGTTATACAGTAACATCTTTGTGCTCGTTGCCACATTACAAATTTATAGCACTCCAACAAAGTAGTAGGATTATAAAACTTTAATAACTTATAAATATATACAACGCTCCAACAAAATAAACACGTTAAAAAAAAACATTTTAAACAACTATTTACATGGCAGCCTGCTGCAACATCCATCTCAAAGCATTCACCGTCCGCTTGACACTGTCCCTGCCCCTCCCTCCCCGGAGTAGCACCAATGGGCTGCTTTGGGCTGTCTTTTAGTCGGCTTTGGGCTATAAAAAGCCTACAAAATCCGTCGGTCTGTGACGCGGCGTCAGTAACGGACCGTTGTGCGAATAGGCCGAAGGCAGCACAACGCGCCGAGATCCGGACGGCACTGAGGTGGTGTCCAGCAAGTTGCCGCACTGGTCTGGCCATCCTACAATGCTGCGCCGAAAGACGGCGTGGGGCGCCCCGGGGGGGGGGAGGCGGCGCGAACGGGCCTCCCCCGCCTCCCCAGGTGGAGGCTCCTCAGCTGCAGTGGAGCGCCCCTTGGCGTTTCACTCGCCATCCACTTGAGTTGCGCCCGCTCTTGCGGTACAGTGCCTCACCCGCCATCCAGCTGAGTTGCGCCCGCTCTTGCGGCACAGTGCCTCACCCGCCATCCAGCTGAGTTGCGCCCGCTCTTGCGGCTACAGCGTCTCACCCACCATCCAGCTGAATTGCGCCCACTCTTGCGGTGCAGCGATAGGCGGCTGCCACAGGACTCTTAAAATGGCGGCCGGCTCTTCGGATTTGAGCCTGGTCCACTAAAATGGCCCTGGGACACCTTGGAACTCGGACGCTTGCCTGCTAGGGCATGGGCCCCATTCCCGAAAGCGTCCTCTCAGCCTTGAAGATTCTACAAAAGTTACCGGGGCCCCCGACTCCCGCAGGCTTCCGGTGGGGAGCGGCTGCCATGATTGCTTGCGGAATGGCCACGACGGAGCCACGAGATGGTGGTGCTCTCATGCTGACGCCAGCTTCAGTCTGAAACATCCAGAAACACTGTAGACTACCAATTCGATCAGTTCCGGTGGAGCCCCAACGTGACCCGGTAGGGAAGAACTTGCCTTCCCCTATTTTGACTGATGGTTCTTGTTGCCTATCTCTTCTGTTGTCATTTAACGGAACCTTTTTTGACTGCCGAATGGGGTTCTGGTCCGACCGCTGGTTGGTGGAGCCATTTGACTATATCCTGGACCTGCCCGGCCTCGCCCAAAATGGCGCCGGTATAAATGGGACTCGCAACTCCTTGTTGTGTACTGGTTGCTCAGCCTTGATATCACGAGATACGTATGCAGTTTTAAAGCACATGGCGGGCGGGGACGAGTACTAATTGAACATTTGGATATCCCTATTGATATTAAGTTCTGATGTGTTATTGATTACTGTGCTATTGAAAGTTCGAATTAACGTCACCCATGGTACTTGCCCGCAAATGTATATCTAGATAATTTTATTGTAACTGGCCCTGTCGTACTTTAATTATAAAATTTACGTCCACCTACGTCCACCGATTCCGCAACTGTTAGACACCTTAGTTCTTGCAACCTAATGGCCCGCCCGTTACGTTCTTCTACAGTGTAAATGTCCCCTCATCATATACGATTCCAGTTTGCTCCGTGGCCGGCCCACGTGGTTATAGGCCCGTATTTGTATACTGACATTTTCACAATAAAGGTTTTTAAAACAAAACATGGTAGTAGTACCTAGATTGGTAAAGTTTTGAATAATAGCCACTGTTTTCGAATCAGTAAAAGGCAAGTGAAATAAAGCAGCCCGATTACATGACGGTTAAAAGGTATAATACGCAGTAATGCTGTAAAGATAAATGGTCAAGGGCTGTTGTGTTTTCCACTCCTGCAACATAAAGTGATCGATAAGAATCCGATATTCAGGCCTATCAGCGACTAAGACAGCAGGCCGGGCCTGTTTTGCTCAACGGCTCCCTCATGGGACGAAGAAACGCCCTTTTTCTCGAAATAGGAATATTTTACTTGCAGGACAGTTGTAAATTTCCCGGGAAAATACATTAGCCTGGAACATTGTTAGTGATTAACTGTAAATGCATCTGGGTCCTTTGCTTTACAAAAAGGTGGGGCTTTCATCATTTGGGAAAAAAATGTTCTAAACCAATGAAAAGTGTTATTTTTAGGTCATATGAACAAGCCTTCCATCATTAGGAAACCAAAAGTAAAATGAACCAATGAAAAGTTTTATAAACAAGTCACGTGACCTGTTATGCTTACGTTACGCGCTCCGCGCCGCGCCCCGGATCGCTTCCGGGGCGCTGCGCTTCGCGCCTCGGTTCGCGTTCCGGAGCGCTTCCAGGTGCGCTAACGCGGCGCGTCATAAGACGCATTACGCGGTAAAGTGATACGTCGCGCTTACGCGACGCGTCACAATGTTGATTTCTTACGCGGTAGTTGCGCAAACGGAACGTTTACCGTTCGCGGACCGGATCGCGGAACAAAATGAAGCTATTAAAATATATTTTTGAATTAGAATAAGAATACATTTTACAGCTTTTGATATTTGCTATTATAAAACCATTGAAATTCACTGAAAAAACCATAGGTTATAGACCATATATAGTTAGGGATTAGCATTTACAAAACCTTGAAAATTCACTGAAAAAACCATAGGTTAAAGACCATATATAGTTAGGGATTAGCATTTACAAAACCTTATTTTACTCGCACAAAACCCTTGAAATTCGCATATATAGTTAGTTGCACTAACTATATATCGCACACCCGCAATCCACTGCTGATCATGTCACATATTACATCATTCATGACATGGTCAGTGACATCACTGATGACATCACTGATGACATCTCAAATGACATCACTGATGACATCTCATTTGACATTACTGATCACATCATTGATGAACCTCTTCAGACTCTAATATAACATTAGATACGCTCAGTGTAAACAGACACTCACAGACTGTCACTCATCCATGGAGTTACTCACACACCTAGTCAGTCATGCAAAGAATCAATCACACCTCCATTTCCTCAACTATACAGTTATACACACCTTACTTATTGAAACTTATTCTAACACATATTTACTCTCTTATACAATCCCTGATACAAGTTCACAATGATCCATACAGCCACTCACACATTCACTGGCTCTTATGCACAGTTATTTATATATGTCAACTCTCACATGTACTGTGTTTTACATATGTACTTACTTTGACATGTAGCACTGAGATATCCATTCACTCACCAATACACTCATGCACACAGTCAACCGTCCATACAGCTGTTTCCACATGCACTTTTGAACCCATACATCTAGTGAATCAACTGCTCACACATCTATGCACAGAGTCATACACCTCCCAGGCACCCACACACACACTCAGTCTCCCATACAAATACTTGGGCAACCAATCAATAACCCATATAGTTACTCATATAGCTACTGATCAACACATGCAGCAGTTTACAGAACAACAGACATAATGATGCACAAATTAAGACAGTTTAGTCACTAACCCATGCACTCAGTGAGACACATTTAATCACTCACTCATACAGTCAGTCATGCACCTACTAAATCCTTCATCCAGACACTTATACATCCACTCATTCTTCAATATGTAAGACATATTTTAACTTTACAGAAACATACAGTCACTGGATGTTGTCATCAGTGATGTCATCAGTGATGTCATTTCAGATGTCATCAGTGATGTCATCAGTGATGTCACTGACCATGTCATGAATGATGTATTATGTGACATGATCAGCAGTGGACTGCGGGTGCGCGATATATAGTTAGTGCAACTAACTATATATGCGAATTTCAATGGTTTTGTGCGAGTAAAATAAGGTTTTGTAAATGCTAATCCCTAACTATATATGGTCTATAACCTATGGTTTTTTCAGTGAATATATATATATATGAAAAAGCAGTCCTTGTTCCATCTATGATCGGCGGAACCCAATAGGTCTGGACCTCCAAAAGCCCCTCACAATGCAGCGAATATCCAACCAAGAAAAAGTCACTCCTCAAGTGAGTTGCAGGAAGACGATTTATTCAATTAAAGATTATATATATATATATATATACTGACACTGACAAAGCTTTTATGCGAAACACGTCTGTCGGGGTGAAGGGGGTTTGGAAAATAAATAGACTTTGAAACATCTTTTCACCGGAGTGCTTGGCGTTTTTATTTCGACCTAATTGGTTGGACCGTGTGGCTGTATATATATATATATATATATATATATATATTACCTACTGGCTATCGCCAGTAGGTATATATAGTTAGAATTTTTTCCCTATGGGACTTTTGAAAATTCTATGTCTAATAACTTTGGCGTTTGTGGACGGAATCGGCTGAAATTTTCAGGAAAATGGCACATTTTGTTTCTGAGCAGCCCCTGAAAATTTGGTGGGGTTTCGTCAAGGGGGGGCTGAGAAAAAAGGGGGGTCCCAAAACGCGTTTTTTGCATTGAGTTTTCCATAGGGCGGTTGGACTCACTTTTAGCTCGAACGGCTGAATGGATTTGCACGAAACTTGGCAAAATTGTAGGGACTGTTAGCCCGATGTGCCTTTGCTAGGTCTCAATATATGTGCTCCAGTAGTTTTTGAGAAATTAACGTTCAAACCAAGATATATATCTGTAACAGCGCTCTGGGCAGCGATCCGGTCCGCTTACTTTTCGCTTATCGGAACTTTGCGCGCAGAAAGCTGATTGGCTCTCCGGTGTCTGTCAACATTCTAAACAGTCCGGAGCGGACGCCATCTTGTCTCTCGGTAGGATCGAGAGAGAAGAAGAGGTGGAAAACGAAGGGGGAATTTAATGAAAGGGGGCAAGGTATCCCCCTCTTGACCCCCTAGGAATGTTGTTGGGGTTATTAAAGGGTCCCGTGGGGAAAATAAAAAAAAAATGATTTTTCACGGTAGAAGCGCGGCCGCGAACTGGTAGCGAAACGGGAATTCGACATTTTGTGCTTCGTAAATTAAATTACTAGTTATAAGTGGGTGCGGGAGACGTATCCTAATCCCCTATGTTTCCTGAGGGTGGGTGAGGAGGCTGATATATGTTGATACATCTCTTCCAGCGGCTGTGCGTGAGCTTTTTTTTTTTTTTTGCTGCGTGACAGTCCGGAGCGGCCGCCATCTTGTCTCTCGGTAGGATCGAGAGAGAAGAAAAGGTGAAAAACTAAGGGGGAATTTAATGAAAGGGGGCAAGGTATCCCCCTCTTGACCCCCTAGGAATGTTGTTGGGGTTATTAAAGGGTCCCGTGGGGAAAATAAAAAAAAAATGATTTTTCACGGTAGAAGCGCTTCACGGGCCGCGAACTGGGCCGCAAACTGGTAGCGAAACGGGAATTCGCCATTTTGTGCTTCGTTAATTAAAGTACTAGGTATAAGGGGGTGCGGGAGACATATCCTAATCCCCTATGTTTCCTGAGGGTGGCTGAGGAGGCTGATATATGTTGATATATCTCTTCCAGCGGCTGCGCCATCTTGCCTTTTTTCGAATGCCACAATTTTGTCGTGCACGGCAGCCATTTTAGATGCCAGGCTGGTCCCAGGCTATCACCTACCCCTGCGGATGTAGTTTATGGCCCCAGCTGTAGAGAATTCAGACATGCCAATCCTCCTGATTCAGGCGTGTGAGTACTGATTTCAGTGCTAGTCTCCCGCCTCCCGATTTCTGCAAGCAAAAACCCGGGGGCATATTACGAACAACTAGCGATAATTTTTGTCTATAACTTGTTTAGAGACAAAAATTATCGCCGCACATCGGCGATTTTTATCGCAGATAAACCTTGCTATTATCGCAGAAAAGTCAGCGATATTCATGTATTATCGACCTAATGCTCTTAGCCATGTTATCCACCTCCCATTGGATAACATGGCTAAGAACTGCTCAGGGCAGGTGTTAGATTTTGGAGATATTCGCGCTTAGCGCGAATATCTCCAAAAGTTGGTAATAGAAGGTAGCGATGTTAGGGACTGTTTCCAGTCGCTAACATCTTGGCACGCCACTTTGCATGTCATTAGTGATAAGTATCACTGACATGCAAAGCCGGGCCCAAGATGGTCGCTATCTCCTTTTAGGTGTCACTAACTGGTGTTAGCGACAGCTTGATAATAGGGAAATAATTTTATCTCCGCTTTCATGGTTTTTAAAGCCAAAAAAGCGGAGATAAACCCCCTTGATAATATGCCCCATGATTCCTTGGGGGTTTCAGCTGACATGGCTTGGTATTGTGTTACATGGTAATTTTTCCATGAAACGTCAGAGGGTCGATGTAGGGGTTCTAGAAGAGGTGATAAACCATTTAAGCCTCATGAACAAGCGCATGGTCTTTTAAAGATTTGTGAAGTACTCGGGGCGGCGGTGTGTGTGTGCCCTCTTTCAGGAGCGGGCGGGGGGGCACTGCCAGCAACTTGCCAGGTCAGGTAGTGTTCAACACGTGCATCACCCTTTCTCTGCCTGCTATTGCGCTCCATGCTTCGGAAAGGTAAGAAAAAGAACGTGCATTTGAGTTTGAAATGTCCGATCCTGCAGCAGCACACTTCCAAAGCCCACACATGACAATAACCCGATTCAAGGCCCCATTCACCCGTTTTTCAAAAAATAGATAACACTCCAACAAATTAAGGTTATAAAACTTTATTAACTTTTAACGATAATGAACAGAACAAAAACTAAAAACATTTAAACATTTATTAACACAAAAAGCAACAATGGTTAGATGCTGTCTTTTGTGCGAATAGTCCCAAGGCAGCACAACGTGCAGAGTTCTGGACGGCACCCAGGTGATGTCGCCTGGGTGCCGCACTGGTTTAGGGATCCTACAATGCTGCTCCGAAAATTGGCGTGGGGCGTCCCGGGTGGGGCGGGGGGAGGCCTCGTCAGTAGCGGTCTGTTGTGCGAATAGTCCCAAGGCAGCACAACGTGCAGAGTTCTGGACGGCACCCAGGTGATGTCGCCTGGGTGCCGCACTGGTTTAGGGATCCTACAATGCAGCACAGAAAAACAGCGTGGGGCGTCCCGGGTGGTGCGGGGGGAGGCCTCGTCAGTAGCGGTCTGTGTCCAGTGTCACATGGCTGACACAACATGTACGACAGGCACCCAGGTGATGTCCAGTAAACTGCCGCACTGGTTTTGGTATCCTACAATGCTGCTCCGAAAATTGGCGTGCGGCGGCCCGGGGGGGGGGGGGGGGGGGGGGGGGGAGGCGGCGTGAACGGGCCTCCCCAGGTGGCGGCCATCTAGCTGAGTTGCGCTCGCTCTTGCGGCCACAGCGTCTCGCTCACCATGTTGTGGAGTTGCTCCCACTCTTGCAGTGCAGCGATAGGCGGCTGCCACATGGCTGTCAAAATGGCGGACGGCTCTTCGGTTTTGGGCCTGGTCCACTGAAATGGCCCTGGGACACCTTGGAAGTCGGACGCTTGCCTGCTAGGGCTTGGGCTCCATTCTCGAAAAGCGTCCCCTCAGCCGTGAAGATTGTATAAAAGTCTTGGGGGCCCCCGACTCCCGCAGGCTTCCGGTGGGGAGCGGCTGCCATGATTGCTCGCGGAATGACCACGACGGAGCCACGAGATGGTGGTGCTCTCATGCTGACGCCAGCTTCAGTCTGAATGATCCAGAAACAAGGTGGGGCTTTCATCGTTTGGGAAAAAAAAATGTTCTAAACCAATGAAAAGTGTTATTTTTAGGTCATATGACCAAGCCTTCCATCTTTAGGAAACCAAAAGTAAAATGAACCAATGAAAAGTTTTATAAACAAGTCACATGACCTGTTATGCGACATAGGGCTACAAAAAGCGTAGAAAATCCGTTGGCACGTGAGGCGGCGTCAGTAGCGGACCGATGTGCGAATAGGCCGAAGGCAGCACAACGCGCCGAGATCCGGATGGCACCGAGGTGGTGTCCAGCAAATTGCCGCACTGGTGTGGCCATCCTACAATGCTGCGCCGAAAGACGGCGTGTCCAGCTGAATTGCGGTCACTGTTGCGGTACAGTGACTCGAACGCGCCGAGATCCGGATGGCGCCGAGGTGGTGTCCAGCAAATTGCCGTACTGGTGTGGCCATCCTACAATGCTGCGCCGAAAGACGGCGTGTTCAGCTGAGTTCCGGTCACTCTTCCGGCACAGTGACTCGAACGCGCTGAGATCCGGATGGCACCGAGGTGGTGTCCAGCAAGTGGCTGCACTGGTGTGGCCATCCTACAATGCTGCGCCGGAAGTCGGCGTGGGGTGCCCCGTTGGCTTATGAGGTGATGTCAGTAGTGGACTGATGTGTGAATAGGTCGGAACCAGCACAAGGCGCCAAGATCCGAATGGCAAGTCCTGGATGTTGAGTGCCTCAGTTGAGATTTCTGAGCAGTGCTTGTAGAACTGTCTGAAGCTTATTTGCACCTGCTGCAGCTTCACTAGGTCCGGCGGAACTTGTTGCCTTTTCCTTTCTGCTTCTTTTCCTACAATGCGTTTCTTCTGAAGACACGACCAGGTCCCTGAATGTGTGCAGGGGGACGCTATTGAATGAATGAACACGCCGAGATCTGGATGGCACCGAGGTGGTGTCCAGCAAATTGCCGCACTGGTGTGGCCATCCTACAATGCTGCGCCGAAAGTCGGCGTGGGGTGCCCCGTTGGTTTATGAGGTGATGTCAGTAGCGGACCGATGTGTGAATAGGTCGGAACCAGCACAAGGCGCCCTGCACTGTTGAGCCTTTTTCAATGTCTGTTTTTTGTTCTTTCCCCTCCATCAAAAACAAAACAAAAATACAAGGCGCCAAGATCCGAATGGCAAGTCCTGGATGTTGAGTGCCTCAGTTGAGAGTTCTGAGCAGTGCTTGTAAGACTGTCTGAATTTATTTGCACCTGCTGCAGCTTCACTAGGTCCGGCGGAACTTTTTTCCTTTTCCTTTCTGCTTCTTTTCCTACAATGCGTTTCATTTGAAGACACGACCAGGTCCCTGAATGTGTGCAGGGGGACGCTATTGATTGAATGAAAATGGCGGCTTGACACAAAGCTGACTCAAGCGTTACTGTTGGTGCTATACAGACAAAAATTGGTTTTCAGTTTGTACATTCTTCAGGTTTTTTTTTCCATCCAAGTCTGATTGAGAGTTTGTAGAAAAATGGCTTCAGATTTTCCACATACTACTCTTCAACATTCTTCCTAAATGTAACAATGTGAAACTCACTAGGAGAACGGCTGTTTCTGTTTCCTTTCAAAATGCTGCCACCAATATTTTCTGAATGGAAGACACCATCTTGTAACATAAAGGGCCGAAAGGGGTTCTGGTCTGGCCGATGGTTGGTGGAGACATTTTGACTATATCTTGGACCTGCCCGGCCTCGCCCAAAATGGCGCCGGTATAAATGGGACTCGTAACTCTTTGCCCGCAAATGTATATCTAGAAAATGTTATTGTAAGTGGCCCTGTCGTATTTTAATTACAAAATGTACGTCCACCGATTCCGCAACTGTTAGACACCTTTGTTCTTGTCACCTAATGGCCCGCTCGTTACGTTCTTCTACAGTGTAAATGTCTCCTCATCATATACGATTTGAGTTTGCTCCGTGGCCGGCCCACGTGGTTATAGGCCCGTATTTGTATACTGACATTTTCACAATAAAGGTTTTTAAAACAAAACACGGTAGTAGTATTTTCATTTGTAAAGTTTTTACTTTTAGTGACTGTTTTCGAATCAGTAAAAGGCAAGTGAAATAAAGCAGTCCAATTACATGACGGATAAAAGGTATAATATGTAGGAACGCAGTAAAGATAAATGGTCAAGGGCAGTTGTGTTTTTCATGTCTGCAACATAAAGTGATCGATAAGAATCTGATAATCAGGCGTATCGGCGACTAAGACAGCAGGCCGAATCTCTTTTACTCAACGGCTCCGTCATGGAAGGAAGAAACGCCCTTTTTCTCGAAAAAGGAATATATTTTACTTGCAAGACAGTTGTAAATTTTCCGGGAAAGTACATTAGCCTGGAATATTATAACATATGTTTGAAAAAAAAATATTGTTCGAAAATAATAAAAAGCGTAATTTTTAGGTCATATGACCAAGCTTTTCATCATTAAATTAACAAAAGTAAAATGAACCAATGAAAAGTTTTATTAACAAGTCACATGACCTGTTATGCTTACGTTACGCGCTGCGCGCCGCGCCTCGGATCACTTCCGGGTGCGCTAACGCGGCGTGTCATAAAACGCATTACGCGACAACGTAGGTCAAGAATATAGTCTAAATGTCTCCACCAACCAGCGTTCAGAACACAACCCCTTTCAGCAGTCCAAAAAGTTCTGTTAAATGACAACAGAGGGGACAGGCAACAAGAACCATCAGTCAAAGAGGGGAGGGCAAGTTCTTCTCTTCCGGGTCATGTTGGGGCGCTACCGGAACTGATCGAATTGGTAGTCTACAGTGTTTCTGGATGTTTCAGACTAAAGCTGGCGTCAGCATGAGACCACTACCATCTCGTAGCTCCGTCGTGGCCATTCCACGAGCAATCATGGCAGCCGCTCCCCACCAGAAGCCTGCGGGAGTCGGAGGCCCCCAAGACTTTTGTAGAATCTTCACGGCTGAGGGGACGCTTTTCGAGAATGGGACCCAAGCCCTAGCAGACAAGCGTCCGAGTTCCAAGGTGTCCCAGGGCCATTTTAGTGGACCAGGCCCAAAACCGAAGAGCCGGCCGCCATTTTGAGAGTCCTGTGGCAGCCGCCTATCGCTGCACCGCAAGAGCGGGCGCATCTCAACTACATGGTGAGCGAGACGCTGTAGTCGCAAGAGCGGGCGGAAAACAGCTGAATGGCGGAAGAGGCACAGTGTAGCAAAAGCGGGCGGAATGGCAACTAAAACGATAAAGGGGCGCCTCACTACAGCTTGTCTTCAGGTCAAACGGATTGTGGGACAAGGTCCAGAATTGAAGAGTCATCAAAAGGCAAAAAGTACCGCCGGACCCCGGGAGCCGGCCGCCTATGTCGGGGGCGATCTCAGGCTACACCAGTGCTATAAGACTTGGGGAGGGTGTCGGAGCCAAGCGTCTTCTCCGAGTCCATGGCCATCACAGCGCCCCTCAGGGGCCTCCGTCAAGCTGTTTAGGAAGGTAACATATCACATTGTTTTCTAATGCAGTCAGGTCCACAAACGACACTCACTTACTTTGAGAATAGTGAAGCTGCAGTAGGTGGAAATAAGCTTCAGACAGTGTTACAAGCGCTGCTCAGAACTCTTAACTATGGCACCCAACATCCAGAACTTATGCTATTTGAGAATGGTAGTGACATCGAAGCATCTCAGGGACCAAAACCATTAACGTACTTTCACGTATGAAAATCTTACTTGGGGAGGGGGCAGGAGCGAAGCGCCCCCTCCCAGTCAGCGCCACCACACCGTATGTTGAAAATCTGAAGCCATCGTTCTACAAAGTCAACCAAACTTGGATTGAAAAATCTAGAAAAATGTACAAACTGAAAACCAGTTTTGGTCTGCATAGCATCAGTAACAACGCTTGAGTCAGCTTTGTGTCAAGCCGCCATTTTGATTCAACAAAGCACAGGCATTGAAAAAGGCTGAAATTCAGAACTCTAAACTATGGCACCCAACATCCAGGAGCTTGCCATCCGGATCTTGGAGCCTTGTGCTGTTTTCGTTCTATTCACACATCGGTCCACTACTGACATCATCTTATAAACCAACGTTATGTAAATAGTTTTTTAATAAAATGTTTTACCCTGTTTCTTTGCTGGTGTGTTGTCTATATTTTTAATATTTGCATAGGGTTTGTCATTATTTTGTGCGGGATGGGTGATGGAGCCGAGCTGTCTTGCAGCCCTCATGGTGTGGAGCTCAGTTCATCTCACTATTTTCGTATTTCTCAAGAAGGGTTGTTCCTAATATTTCTATTTTAGCGAGGTCAAAAAGAGATCCAATTAGTGGCCTACTGATTTTGCTCGATTACTTTTATTTTTTTACACGATTTTTAACTATCTGCAAAGACTAAACAGAGTATTGCGACTTTGTGCTTGTTTGTAAATAGAGAATGATCCAAAGAGAACCAATTCTAAAACAGTAAATGCTTGGACAACAATCAATCAAATGGAGAGACAAGGAGGTACGACGGATTACAACGGGGGTAAAGGCCTGCGTTAACTACCCTTCTGTATCTGCAAAGAGAGAGTACTACTAAGGCAAAAGAGGGGAGGGGGGGGGCAGCGTTCAAAGCACATCAGCGTGCATAAATACGAAAATGTTTTTATCTATCACGTACTTGACATTTTAAAGCTTTTCATATTTGCTATTAAAAAACCAATGAAATTCACAGAAAAAACCATAGGTTATAGTGGATATATAGTTAGGAATTTGCATTTACAAAACCTTGAAAATTCAATGAAAAAACCATAGGTTATAGGCCATATATAGTTAGGAATTAGCATTTACAAAACCTTATTTTACTCGCATAAAACCATTGAAATTCCATATATAGTTAGCTAACTATAAGCGCTAACTATATATCGCGCACCCGCAATCCACTGCTGATGATGTCACATATTACATCATTCATGACATGGTCAGTGACATCACTGATGACATCACTGATGACATCTCAAATGACATCACTGATGACAACTCAAATGATATCAATGATGACATCTCAAATGACATCACTGATGACATCACTGATGACAATTCAAATGACATCACTGATGACATCTCATTTGTCATCACTGATCACATCACTCATGTGATAATACAATGAACCTCTTCAGACTCTAATATAACCTTACATACACTCAGTATAAACAGACACTCACAGACTGTCACTCATCCATGGAGTTACTCACACACCTAGTCAGTCATGCAAAGAATCAATCACACCTCCATTTCCTCAACTATACAGTTATACACATCTTACTTATTCAAACATATAATAACACATATTTACTCTCTTATATAATCCCTGATACAAGCTCACAGTGATCGATACAGCCACTCACACATTCACTGGCTCTTATGTTCAGTTATTTATATATCTCAACTCTCACATGTATTGTGTTTTACATACGTACTTACTTGCACATGTAGCAATGAGAAATCCATTCACTCACCAACACACCCATGCACAGTCAACCGCCCATATAGCTGTTTCCACATGCACTCTTGAACTCATACTCCTAGTGAATCAACTGCTTACACATCTATGCACAGAGTCACGCACCTCCCAGCCACCCACACACACACTCAGCCTCCCATTCAAATATTTGGGCAACCAATCAATAACCTATATGGCCACTCTTATAGCTACTGATCAACACATGCAGCAGCTTACACAACAACAAACATACTGATGCACGAATTAAGACAGTTTAGTCACTAACCCATGTACTCAGTGAGACACATTTAATCACTCACTCATACAGTCAGTCATGCACCTACTAAATTCTTCATCCAGACACTTATACATCCACTCATTCTTCAATATGTGAAACATATTTAAACTTTACAGACACATACAATCACTGGTTGTTTTGATCAGTGATGTCATCAGTGATGTCACTGACCATGTCATGAATGATGTAATATGTGACATCATCAGCAGTGGATTGCGGGTGCGCGATATATAGTTAGCGCTTATAGTTAGCTAACTATATATGGAATTTCAATGGTTTTATGCGAGTAAAATAAGGTTTTGTAAATGCTAATTCCTAACTATATATGGCCTATAACCTATGGTTTTTTCATTGAATTTTCAAGGTTTTGTAAATGCAAATTCCTAACTATATATCCACTATAACCTATGGTTTTTTCTGTGAATATATATATACATATATATATATATATATATATATATATATATATATATATATATATATATATATATATATATATATATATATATATATATATATATATATATATATATATATATATATATATATGCATATATATATATATATATATATATATATATATATATTACCTACTGGCGGTCGCCAGTAGGTATATATAGTTACAGCGCTCCGGTTAGTGCTCCGGTTCGCGTACCTGGCGCGTAACGGAACTTCGCGAAGCGAAGCTGATTGGCTCTCCGGTGTCTGTCAACATTCTAAACAGTCCGGAACGGCCGCCATCTTGTCTCTCGGTAGGATCGAGAGACAAGAGGTGGAAAAAACAAAGTGGGAAATAAGCCTAAGGGGGCAGAGTACATCCTCCCTGACCCCCTAGGTCTTATTAGGGGGCTTTAAAAGGGCCCCGCGGGTCAAAGAAAAAAAAAATTATTACCGTTTTTTTTGCGAGGGGAGCGCTCGGTACGCGCACCGGGAAGCGTAATATTGGGAAAATGGGATGAAAGAATGTTCAAATATTGTATGTGATTGTTCTTTTTTTTTTTAAAAATTTTTATTTTATTTAAGTACCAAGATGTAGGTACCAATGCAGAGTCTAAAAATAAAAAAACACTGTTTTCTTTGTAAATATCTTGCATGTTGTTTCAGAAGTTATTGTGGTATATGGAATTCATAGCGTAGTCTGTCAGGAAAGCAGAAACACCATGGAGGAAGGAGATGATAAAGAGATGTTAAATACACATTGGAGATAATATAGTGGGAGAAAGGAAGTAACTATGAGCAAACTTATTATGTAACATAAAAAAGTTGCACAGTATTTTTAAAGTCTGATTTTACATTATAATCAATTTGCTACTAGTTTACAAAATACATATAAAAATGAAAAATGTCTCAAACAATTTTTGAATTATTAAATAAAAATTTATTTTTCTGAATCGTTTTCAAAATTAAAAAGAACTTCTAATAATTCATTGTCAGATTTTTTTCATTTTAAATTAGGAAATCTACTGATTCCACACATTGCAGAAGTTCAAAGTCTCGTGATTCATCATAGAATTCTGAGTCAATTTCTGTATCTGTGTTGCTTCTTGCAACAATTTCCAAGTTAGTTTTGTTCTCTCCTTCCATTTTTGTGCTGTAAAACGAATTTAAAAATAAAATATCAGTACAGATAGGGCACTGTTGGGTTTAAGTACAGACAGGTAGTTTGTTTTTTTAAACAGTGATTTTATCTTTGGGCAGTGTATGGTATCAGACTGGAAGTAGAAATATAAAAAAATGTATGTGATAAAGCCTAAGTTAATTCTTAATTATACAAGACAAGCCTAACTCCATCCATAAATAAAACAGAGATGTCTATCTTATTCTATAACTATTACAGAGGGATAGTATATAACTATCAGAAAATGTTTTCCTACTTAACTTAAAGTGCAGAACATACTTCAGTTTTTAAAATATCATCTTACCAATCAAAAAGAAGTTTAAGTTCTCAGTTGAAATGCACTTGATATGTACTTCAGGAAGTAGTAGTCAAAATGGCTGTGTTTCTCTCCCTTTCTTTATATATATTCAGGTACATAACCAATCAAATGTCATAAAATATTAGAAGATATTGAAAGTAGCATTTTGATTGGTTGTCAATTCTAACACTTCATAAGTGTTTTTGTGTAATTTACCTCAGGATATTTAGTCAGGCTTACAGCATAATTTTCTCAATGGAATTCCATCAAATTTGGGTAAATGGTAGGGACTGCTAAGTAGTAGGGCCTATTCTATATTTGATGAAAGTGTCTGCAGTAGTTTTTCTGTAAATTACTTTCCCACCTTTTTTTATCGAGCGCTTACCGGTGCGCTCCCCGGTACGCGAACTGGCAGCGTTACGGGAGTCCTCCATTTTCTGTATTGGTAGAATTGAGTCATAAGATGGAGGACAACGAATGTACGGAATGGGTAGAAGGAGGCACGGTAGACACTTTGTGACCCTCTAGGTTTTCTGAGGGGGGATTAGGACGCTGATATATGCAAAAGTAAAAAAATTAAATTTTAAAAAATCTCGTGGGGAGAGCGCCCAGTACGCGCACCGGTAAGCTAACCGGGGAGCATACTTTGGTGAAGAAAAAAAAAAAAACGTTTTGAATGATTAGAGGTAGGGTAGCTCTGAAAAGAGCTATTGTGTTCTGTGGCTAATTTAGATACCTACAAGTAGGTTCCAATACACACTTTTAAATAAAGGACGAATATTCTATTCCCTTCATCGGAGAAGTGTACACCATCTCTTCTGTAGATGGGTTGAATGTTGGAACGCAAGTTATTGTTGTATATTAAACCCATTCCATAGTCTCTCATGTAAGCAGAAACAGATTTATTCACATGTTTCTGTGCTTTCTCAAATTGTGGAAAAAAATTTATTTGACCACTTACATTTTTTTCTTTGATATATATTGGAATATACCAAGGCAGTTTGGGGAAAATGTGTCATTTAAAAGAAGAATACATTTTACAGCTTTTGATATTTGCTATAAAAAAAACCATTGAAATTCACTGAAAAAAACATAGGTTATAGACCATATATAGTTAGGAATTAGCATTTACAAAACCTTGAAAATTCACTGAAAAAACCATAGGTTATAGACCATATATAGTTAGGGATTAGCATTTACCAAACCTTATTTTACTCACACAAAACCATTGAAATTCGCATATATAGTTAGTTGCACTAACTATATATCGCGCACCCGCAATCCACTGCTGATGATGTCACATATTACATCATTCATGACATGGTCAGTGACATCACTGATGACATCACTGAGGACATCATCCAGTGACTGTATGTTTCTGTAAATTTAAAATATGTCTTACATATTGAAGAATGAATGGATGTATAAGTGTCTGGATGAAGGATTTAGTAGGTGCATGACTGACTGTATGAGTGAGTGATTAAATGTGTCTCACTGAGTGCATGGGTTAGTGACTAAACTGTCTTAATTTGTGCATCATTATATCTGTTGTTCTGTAAACTGCTGCATGTGTTGATCAGTAGCTATATGAGTAACTATATGGGTTATTGATTGGTTGCCCAAGTATTGGTATAGGAGAGTGAGTGTGTGTGGGTGGGTGGCTGGGAGGTGTGTGACTCTGTGCATAGATGTGTGAGCAGTTGATTCACTAGATGTATGGGTTCAAAACTGCATGTGGAAACAGCTGTATGGGTAGTTGACTGTGTGCATGAGTGTATTGGTGAGTGAATGGATATCTCAGTGCTACATGTCAAAGTAAGTACATATGTAAAACACAGTACATGTGAGAGTTGACATATATAAATTACTGTGTATAAGAGCTAGTGAATGTGTGAGTGGCTGCATGGATCATTGAAAACTTGTATCAGTGATTGTATAAGAGAGTAAATATGTGTTAGAATATGTTTGAATAAGTAAGGTGTGTATAACTGTATAGTTGAGGAAATGGAGGTGTGATTGATTCTTTGCATGACTGACTAGGTGTATGAGTAACTCCATGGATGAGTGACAATCTGTGAGTGTCTGTTTACTCTGAGTGTATCTAAGGTTATATTAGAGTCTGAAGAGGTTCATCGTATTATCACATGAATGATGTCATCAGTGATGTTGTCAGAGATGTCATTTGAGTAGTCATCAGTGATGTCATCAGTGATGTCACTGACCATGTCATGAATGATGTAATATGTGACATCATCAGCAGTGGATTGCGGGTGCACGATATACAGTTAGTGCAACTAACTATATATGCGAATTTCAATGGTTTTGTGTGAGTAAAATAAGGTTTGGTAAATGCTAATCCCTAACTATATATGGTCTATAACCTATGGTTTTTTCAGTGAATATATATATATATATATATATATATATATATATATATTTATATATACATAAATACATATATATACAAACATATATTTGATGTTTTAATAATGTACTTTTACAATGTATATGACTTTACCACACATGCATTTGCGTTATAATGGCATGCGTGATAAAGTCATATGCGTTGTAAAAGTTTTAGTAATGATGTCTTTGCGGAGTAATAGTCCTGCGTTATAAATATTGCGGAGTGATGGTATGCGGGATGTTAGTTTGCGGTAGGTATGGGCGGTAAGTATGGGTGATATTTGTGAATTTGCGATCCGCAAATTCATGCGAAAGCGAACACGCAATTCGTAAAATTCGCGAGTTTGTGCGAATTTGCTGTTTTTGCCAGTTTGCGAGGGTTTTGAACAAGTTCGGGAATGCTAACTTACTTGTGTGGTCCCAACGGTCGCGACCATGTTGTTTCTACGTGTCCAACCTGTTTGCGACCCTGTGGTTCATCGCGGCCACCCTCCGGTTCATCACTGCCACCCTCTGGTTCGCCACTGCCACACTCTGGATCATGACTGCCAGCCTCTGGTTCACCACTGCCACCCTCTGGTTCATCACTGCTATCCTCTGGTTCATCATCTTGTGTTTCACCACTGCCACCCTCTGGTTCATCACTGCCACCCTCTGGTTCATTACTGCCACCCTCTGGTTCGCCACTGTCACCCTCTGGATCATCACTGCCACCCTCTGGTTCATCACTGCCACCCTCTGGTTTGCCACTGCCACCCTCTGGATCATCACTGCCACCCTCTGGTTCATCCCTGCCACCCTCTGGTTCATCACTGCCACCCTCTGGTTCATCACTGCCACCCTCTGGTTCATCACTGCCATCCTCTGGTTCATCCCTGCCACCCTCTGGTTCATCACTGCCACCCTCTGGTTTGCCACTGCCACCCTCTGGATCATCACTGTCCCCCTCTGGTTCATCACAGCACCCTCTGGTTCATCACTGCCACCCTCTGGTTGATCACTGCCCATCCCTGCCACCCTCTAGTTCATCACTGCCACCCTCTGGTTTGCCACTGTCACCCTCTGGATCATCACTGCCACCCTCTGCTTCACCAGTGCCACCCTCTGGTTCATCACTGCCACCCTCTGGTTGATCACTGCCACCCTCTGGTTCAAGGCTGCCACCCTCTGGTTGATCACTGCCATCCTCTGGTTCATCCCTGCCACCCTCTGGTTCATCACTGCCACCCTCTGGTTGATCACTGCCGTCCTCTGGTTCATCACAGTGTAGGAAGGTGGATACCTGACTATGGTTAGCCCAGATTTTTTTGCCTAGTGTTTAGCTGGTTTTCGACTTAGTTGGCCTGGGATCCTGCTAATCAGGGCCCCAGGCCATGTGCTCTCTCTGTAAAATTCATATCCATGTACTTTAGGTACATTACCAATTGGGATTGGATCACCTTATCAGCCCCTGTACAGAGTACTATATGTACCCAGGGCATAGGTGCATCCAAGGCCTACCAGGGGCTGCAGCATATCTTTTGCCATCCCTGGATGGCTATCCAAACTGACACAACTGGCTGATCACTCAGCTGGGGCAAGATGGTGTAAACACCCTTGCTTAGATATAGTATACCTATATCTAAAGCTATATCTGGACACATATGCACCTATAAGTCTCTCCTATGGCAGGCCTTAACAATCCTGGAGGCAGAGTGCTTGGTTTTATGTGAGATGGTGCTCTAGCATGAGCTGAGCCTGTCTCCAGCTTTCGGAACCATGTCCTTTAGCTGTTCTGGGATATTGCCATACCATATACTCTTAAGTGCATTATAATCCTCGCGGTTACTTGCGAACTTTGGTTTGGCTTTATCGAAACATGTCGTGTAAGGTGTCACGCGCTTTGGAATACTACCCCCTCGCCAGTTCTGGTGACGGGGGTAGCATTCCACCCTTCTAGAGGGAGAAGACATGTTAGTTTGCTTAAACGTGGTTAAATCTAACCAGAGCCTCAGCATCACAAAATGGATGCTGCTGCCACAGACACAAGTCTGGCCTCCTGCTGCTGACCGAAACTCTGGCAGGGGAGGCCTGGACAATAGGTTTCCTGTCGCAGGGAGGTGTTACACCTCCCCAGACAGGAGATAGTGATTGGGGCAGGGAATGAAACTAGACACTGCCTGGGGCACACAAGGTTTCCCATGCAAAGTCCAGTTCAAACCGGTGCTGGGGCTCTCCAGCCCCAGCTCTGGCGTGAAACTGGACAAAGGGAAAGGGGTGTAACCACTCCCTTCCTGGGTCCCACCCATAGGAGGGACCTAGCAGGAGATCCAGCCCCTAGATTTGGAATAAAGGTAGGAGCTGTGCCAATGCAAACCAGATCATCCTGACTGAAACTTTGAAACAAAACTCTGGACCCTTCGACATCCCACTCGACGTGGAGGACTGAAGAATCTCCTTTGTGGTCAAGGAGTGCCCACTCTGTGCAAGCAGGCACCATCAGCGCATCAAGACTTTCTTTGCCATTGCTCCCACCGGAGCTCGAACGACAGAGATCAACAAGACCCAGACTCCTAGACATTCAACAGCCCAATCCACAGTCCTGGCAAAGCTGAGACCCGTGGAGGAGACGAGAGACGTGGGACCGACCATCTTGAAAAGTTGACAAAGTGCTTCCTGTGCAGCTCCCAAGGCACCCTCGATGCTGTGCTTCGGGGTTTGAGAAGCCCCAGCCCCGAGCAGCCTGTGCTCCAAAAATCCCCCCTCCAAACTCACCGAGGTCTGTGTGGGCCCCTTATGCACTTTTCCTGCTTGATGCATTGTCCGGTTGCTTGCCCGTTGGCTAGTGGCCTCTGTGATGAGGATCCATCAAAACTACACTGCTGGTCTGGTTGCTCCAGATTGGCCCTAGCTCCCCTGAAAAGGAGCCATCGATCTGACCTTCCCGGTCCGATCCAGAAGACATCTTTGAGTCCTGCTTGGGTTGTATTTGCCAAGGTTTGGTGACTCCAATTCGAGAACCGACACCGCCGACAGCAAGAGACTTAGTGGGACAGCTCGTGTCCACCAGCTGGTCATCTTCGATCCTTCCTGGTCCACGTGGCAGCGGAAACAAACTACTCGACAGCACCTGATCGCAACCCGACACTGCCTGGTTCCGTCCTGGTTCCATCCTGGTCACTGTTATGTTATGCTATGTTATGTTATGTTATATTAACTTTTATATAGCGCACGGCTACTCAAAAAGAGTGTCCCGGCGCTTTGAGTAAGGAGGGCTGCAACACAATAACATAACACGGTTAAAAAAGAAAAGGACAGAAGGCAGAGAGGGCGCACAAAAAAGCGGCCTACTGGGTAAACAACCAGGTTTTAAGACCTTTTCTAAAGGCAAGTAGGCTGGTGGCTCCCCGAAGGGTGAGCGGCAGAGAGTTCCACAACTGTGGCGCCAGTAGTCCAAAGGAGCGACCTCCCAGGCGAGCTCTCTTCACTCGCGGGACCACCGCCAGGAACAGGGATTCCGACCTCAGAGAGCGAGCCGGATGATAAAAGGCAAGTCTCTTTTGGAGGTACTTTGCTCCCACCGCATGGAGGGCCTTATAGGCCAAAGTCAAAGCCTTAAAGGCGATCCGTTGGCGGATTGGAAGCCAATGCAAAGTCTGCAGCAGGCCCGCAGCATTGGCACATCTATTCAAGCCGAAGATAGATCTCGCGGCAGCATTCTGCACCACTTGGAGCCGCTGAAGCAGATACTCTGGCAGGCCCAGGTAAAGAACGTTCGAATAATCTAACCTGGAACCGATCAGGGCCTGCACAGTCAGCTTCCTGTGCTCCTCCGACAAAAGGGGAAGAAACCTCCGCAGCATCCTCAGGATGCCGAAGCAGGTGCCCGACACCCCAAGGATCTGGGATTTCAGTGTTAGCCCCTTGTCCATCTTGACCCCCAAGTTCTTAGCAATTTAGGAAGAACAAGACGGAGGGAACATATTGATGGGCCACCAAGCCTGCCAATCTGGCTCCGTGTCACACCCAAAGAAGAGTACCTCGGACTTATCGGAATTGCACTTGAGGCTGTTCAGTTGGAACCATTGAAAAACAGCCCCAAGGCAATCCCGGATACTCTCCCCGTCAAAATCTCCTCCTCTCTTACACGAGAAGAGGAGCTGGGTGTCGTCTGCGTAGGATACGATCTGGGCACCAAACGACTCCGCCAACGCCGCCAACGCCGCCAAAGGGGTCATGAAGATGTTAAAAAGGGTCGGGCTCAAAATAGAGCCCTATGGGACCCCGACTCCCAGAGGCGGCATCACAGCGGAATCTGGCGAGGCCCAGACCGTTTGCCGGCGGCCAGCTAGAAAGGAGGAAAACCAGCTGAGCACCGTCCCCCGCAGACCTATCTCATAAAGTCTTACGAGAAGGCCATCATGGGGGACGGTGTCAAAAGCCGCCGACAAATCAAGCATCACCAGCATGGCTTTGCCCCCAGAGTCCAGAACCCCTTTAATGGTTTCTGATACCTCAAGGAGCGCGGTCTCTGTGCTGAGATGCGGACGAAAGCCCGACTGGGTGGCATGCAGGATCTCATTTGTCTCTAGAAAATTGGAGAGCACCTCCTGAACGTGCTTTTCCACAATTTTCGTGAGAGCCGGCAACAGAGAGATAGGCCTATAGTTGACTGGGGCCTTCGGATCTAGGCCAGGCTTCTTGAGCAGCGGAATTACCATCGCCTGCTTCCAGGCATGCGGAACCACTCCCTGGCTCAGCGAGAGATTCAATAGCGGGTTCGCCAGCGGATTAATCACCTCTGCAATTTTCGCCAGAAATTTAGCGGGACACGGGTCCAGAGGCGAGCCCGATTTAAGATTGCCCATAAGGGCTAATGAGGCAGGGGCAGAGATAGGTGGAAACACGCCCAACGTCAAACCTGGCGAGGCCAAAGGGGACAAGTTGGCCTCAGGGTTAATCAGGCACGCAGATACAATTGGTGGAAAAGAATCCTGTATAAGTTGGATCTTGCTCGTAAAAAAATCAGCAAGATCCGAAGCCCAGGAATCAGATGGCCTCTCATCAGAGGTATTGGACCGTGAGGATATAAATTTTCTCACAATGGAGAAAATCTCCTTACAGGAGTTGGAAGCGGCTTCTATTCTCCCTGCCAAGTAGGCTTTTTTTCCCAGGCGAATGTCCCGGTGATAAGCCTTAACCACCGTCTTATAGGTCAGCTTGGCCACAGAATCGTATTGTGTCTGCCAGGCTCTTTCGGCCACCTTGCACTGCTGCCGCATAGCCGACAGTGCTGCAGTGAACCAAAGCGCGGAGACCCGTTTCGGTGTCAGGCGAGGTGTCAATTCCGGGGCGAGATCGTTTAGCCTGTCTAAAAGCCATACTTGCAAGGCCTCCAGCTCCCTCTCCAGGTCGCCTGAGAGGGGGCAGGGGTGGTCCAAGGCGGCCTGGGCCAGCATCGCAGGGGTCACTCGATGGTAAGCCCTATGGACTCGACCCTGCTGCTGTGACAGAGCAGCAGCAGATTTAACTGTGCCTTTGATCGAAAATTTGGCAAGCAAATGGTCTGACCATAGTACCGGGATAATCTCTATCACCTCAAGGGGGGATGACGAGAAAACCTGGTCGAGAGTATGCCCCTTGTCGTGCGTAGGCCCCAGCAGATAAGGGATCAGTCCCAGCGGGGCCATAGCCTCTGAAAGTTTAATAGCGGCAGGGTCCGACGGATCATCCATCCGGAAGTTGAAATCCCCTGCCACGATACAATGTTCCGCTTTCAGGGCCAGTCCCAGCAACACGGAGTCAAGATCTTCAAAGAACGTTCCGGGTGGACCAGGTGGTCTGTAAACCAGTAATCCCTTAACTGATTGGTGCGGAGACAGAGTGATAGAAAAAGCAAGGGTCTCCGAGCCGCGGATGTCCTCCACTGGCAAGATAGCGCAGGACGTGCCTTTCTTCACCACCAGTGCCACTCCACCACCCCTTCCCTTAGCTCTATCCTTCCTGAAGATGTTATAATCAGGCGGGATTGCCATGGCGACATCTGGGTTGGAGAATTCACCCCACCACGTCTCAGTAAGCATAAGACAAAATGGCTTCATCGTATCCAGAAGTTCAAAAATGTCCTGTGCATGTCTACCCGCCGATCTAGTGTTTAATAACATGCAGGGATAACCAGCACTGACGATGTTATTGTTAGGGGACGATGACTGAGCGCGGTTGGGGTGCCAGCCACAGCCAGGGCAGGTGGACTTACCTCGGTGGCGGCCAGGGAAGACAGTGCAACAGCCACTAACTGGATTAGAAAGAGAGCGAAGCTCCCCAGGAGTATATCGCCGCACAGGCGACCCTGTGTGACACATGCCTGGTTGCAGAGCCCAACCCGCCGCCCCGATCGCCTCCGGGACGCTGACGGGCGCAGACGGGCAGGACTCTGGCTTGACTCCGGCGCGAGTCATGCGCCACCGCTGCGCGTCTCCGCTGCGCGAAGGGAAGTGAGCTTTAAATGCAGCCTCACCTGGTCTCCAAACGGAGCACTAGAGCGCTGGATCCGGTGGAGCGCTGGAAGAGCAGCACCCCCAATATGGCGACCAGGCGCCACGAGTAAGCAACCAAAATCCGAATAACTCCGCTCTAAAAGCGGTGGGGGGCCCAATTATGGTGCAAGTGTGTGGGCGCGGCGGCGATAATAAAAACAGATTAAAATTCAAAGCGCAGCGCACTTACAGCAACATTAAACAAAGAGTACAGCACGATGATAATGCCAAGTCTCCTTACTAGAGCTAGTGACCTAGACTCTGTCCCCTCTGCTTTCGAGTACTCTACATCTTTGATACACCCTTGGATCCAACCGGACTCTTCTCTCCTGGCCGCCTGCAGCATCTTTACCGCTAAGCTCCATAGAACTCCACAAAGAAACCCGACGCACTTTGGCACCTATGCACCCGCTTCCTGTGGGTGAGGTAACGAGATTACACCGGTGCTCCTATAGTGGTTTACACCTTTAGTGTCCTAGTTTTTAGTGGCTAAGTTCTAGTCCAGTCGGAAGACTCCTAAACCTATAACTTTCTGATTTTTACGCACCATTGACTTGCATTGTAAAGTAAACGCGGTTGCCTATAGACACTGCACCCGCATCCTGTGGGCCTCCTATGTCCTAACCTTCGTTAGTCCAGTGTAGGCCCAGCGATTCCCTAGGCCCTAGGCCTGCTTATTGTTCGTGACGTGGTACTTATACCACTTTCTTAATATGTGGTTTGAGTGGCCACCCGGCCTACCCATAATTGTGCATCTTATTGTATGTTATACTGTGTTCTTCGTTTAACGCTTGTGCTCCTGTGCTCGTAAAGAGTCAAGGGTATTATTCTAGAAATAAATACATATATTTTATAATATATAACTTGTGTGGTGTCCTTTCATTTGGTATTTAAAGGATTGCATATGGTAAAAACAGCTGGCTTCACATGCCCTCTTGAGTTTAGCCTAAGACTGCTTATGCTTTGTCCATGCTACCACTAGGATAGCTGGTCTATAAGGTTGACGTACAACCAATCACCATAAGGGTCGTTTGGACTGGTGCAAGGTGCTCACTAGAATAGTGATCATCATATACCAGGCCAACTTCTCACACACAGCACCCTCTGGTTCGCCACTGCCACCCTCTGGTTTGCCACTGCCACCCTATGGATAATCACTGCCACCCTCTGGTTCACCACTGCCACCCTCTGTGTCAGGCTCCGTCTCCTATACTCCTTGGGGCTGTGACGAAAGTCCTAAACCCTCACCCACACAACAACCCTGAAGTCTGAAAATACAACACAGACAACAGAATAGTCCTGAGAGCACGGGAAAGGAAGGGAACAGCGGGGAAGGATATCTGAAATGACAAAGACAGTTGTTTAGAAAAGCATTCCCCCCCTTTCGTCTCTTACAAGATAGATCTAACTTGCTTCCTCTATCCTCGCATAAGTGTACTTCTAGACCCCTACCTGAAAAGGAAGATAATAAGGGGGCATATTACCAACAACTAGCGATACTTTTTGTCTCTAACTTGTTTAGAGACAAAAATTATCGCCGCACATCGGCGATTTTTATCGCAGATAAACCTTGCTATTAACAAGGTTTATCGCAAATGCGATAAAAAACGGCCGAAATGCATGAATATCGCTGAAAAGTCAGCGATATTCATGCATTATCGAGCAAATGCTCTTAGCCATGTTATCCACCTCCCATTGGATAACATGGCTAAGAACTGCTCAGGGCAGGTGTTAGCTTTTGGAGATATTCCCGCTTAGCGCGAATATCTCCAAAAGTTGGTAATAGGAGATAGCGATGTTAGCGACTGTTTTCAGTCTCTAACATCTTGGCACGCCCACTTTGCATCTCATTAGTGATAAATATCACTGACATGCAAAGTGGGGCCCAAGATGGTCGCTATCTCCTACTAGCTGTCGCTAACTGGTGTTAGCGACAGCTTGGTAATAGGGAGATAATTTTATCTCCGCTTTCTTGGCTTTTAAAGCCAAAAAAGCGGAGATAAACCCCCTTGATAATATGCCCCAAGGTTTTTAAATACAGGAGCACAGGCACAGGGTAATACCAGGGGCTGCCACCAGCTAGAAGAAAATAAGGAACACCTTACTATAAACCTATACCTCCTTTGTTGAGAGAGATGTATGCACCAATTAACATAGATCACACACCACAATATTTCTCTGTGCTAATCTTGGTCACAAGCTCCCTCTGATCAAGTACCCCCTGTTGATTCTCTCCTGAAAAAAACAATGAAATAACAATGTGCAAATAAAGCATATAAGAATACGTGAGGTTAATTCACCATACCACAGTTCCTTCCCATGATAATAAATGGTAGTTTACATATATAAACGTGTTTTAGTCTTTGTACATATTGATGTAATCTGTAAGAAACTCGCCCAACGATTTGAACCCAAACCGCTAGCAATCTCCAACAGTTCAAGAAATATGACCTTGTTCAAGAAGACTCATCAAGAGTTCATATCCAAATGTTGTTTGGCCACGGAATAACGTTTTCCTCCTGCAATGAGAAAGCGTATCTTTCTCTTCCAACAGGAAAGAAAATGAACGTTAACACAGCAGAGCACAGCAGAATCCAAGCAGCTACAAATACTACCAGCAGCCGCGTGTCCTCCAGACGCAGATAATGTGACACACACTCGGTCCAATTCCGAGAGCGAGTGTGGACAAGAAAACAGTATCTGTACTCACGATTTCACCAGCGAATGCTTGTCTTACCGACCACGCCACCAAACACAGCAAGAATTATCGGCACCGTCCTTCACAGCCGCCGGTACTTAGTTCCTGACTCAGCGTAACGTACGCTACCACGCTGCTTTGCCACCAAGGATCATGGGCAACATAGTCTTTGGGTTTCAGAGCTGATATGTGCCACGCATCTCGCGGACAGCGGCACCACATTCCGCTGATCCTGACAGTACATCCCCCCTCACAAGGGGCACTGTCCAGCAGCCGGTTTGGATGGAAACCTAGCATGGAATCGAGCCACGAGCCGAGGCGCGTGTACGAACCCACAGGCTCCCACGAGTTCTCCTCCGAGCCAAACCCCTTCCAAGCAATCAGATACTGCAGATGCCCCCTCACCCACCTGGAGTCAAGAATCCTGCGCACCTCATACTCCTGATCCTGCTGCACCCAAATAGGTAGTGGAGCCCTATGTACAGGTACCACAGATGGTTTTAGCAAAGATACGTGAAAAACAGGATGTATCTTAAAATGAGCAGGCAGACGCAACCTCACAGAGTCAGGATTCACTCTACCCACCACCCGGTAAGGACCAATAAACCGTGGGTTAAATACACTATGTTTCCTAAACCTAATCTGTTTCGTAGACAACCATACAAGGTCGCCCTTCTTATACTCAGGGCACGGCCTACGATGTTGTCAGCCTGCACTTTGTACCTCACTTTAGCTTGAGCTACATTACACCGCGTCGCCAGAAGGATTTGGCATATACGTGATAATCGAGCCCTGACATCTGGCAGCCTGACCGTATCGTTCGGGAGCACCAAGGGATTCACCCTAGGATGATAACCGTACGAACTGAAAAAAGATGAGTGCTGTGTGGAAGAGTGTTGAGTGCTGTTATATGCCATTTCCGCCACCCACAGCCAATCCACCCAGGAGTCCGTATCGGCCTGCACATAGCAACGGAGATATTGTTTTAATGATTGATTTAATCTCTCCGTTTGGCCGTCCGTTTGGGGGTGAAAGCTAGTGGACAAAGAAGAGGTTATATGTAAAGCAGAACACCAGACTTTGCAAAAGTGAGCAGTAAATTGGGCCCCCCTATCTGACACTATCACCCTCGGGAGTCCGTGTAACCTCACCACATGCACCAAGAGCAGCTGGGCTAAACGACCTGCCATACAGACCTGATCACAAGCGATAAAGTGTCCCATTTTTGTGAGATAGTTCACTACTACCAGGATGGTCGTCATGACTTGGTCTTTAGGGAGTCCCACATTGAAATCCACTGAAAAGCTTTCCCAAGGCTCTCCAGGTGTGGGCAAAGGTTTCAAAAATCCCTGAGGTTGTTGACGGTCTGATTTCATTTGGGCACATTGTGTACAGTTTTTTCCCCATTGACACAGATCGGGTCGTATGGAGGGCCACCAGAATTGTCTCAATGCCTTCTCAAGTGTTTTCACGTATCCCATGTGACCTGCACTAGGCGTCTCGTGGCACCAAGAAAACACTGTTCTTTGCAGGGATTTTGTGGGTACCAGCACTTGTGTTCCTTTCATGGCCATCCCGTGTATCATTTTCCACTCTGGATGAAGACGAAGCCAGGTTCTCCACACAAATGACTGAATCCCAGTCCGTACAGCTTTCAGAAAGTCTTTAGATTGAGCAATACACACCACTTTCGAGGGATCAATGATGGAGCGATTCTGTGTCGTGGAATGTAGAGCAGGATTTTCTTGCCTAGTTAGTACATCCGCTTTTTTATTGTTGATACCTGGTCTGTACGTAACCACAAACCTGAATTCCTCAAAAAACAACATCCAGCGTAACTGTCTGGGAGTAAGATGACGGGCTGATCGCATAAACTGCAAATTGCGATGGTGTGTGTAGACAGTGACCAGATGTATAGCTCCCAATAACCAATGTCTCCGCTCTACAAAAGCATCCCGTATGGCCAGCAGCTCTTTCTCAGCTATTGTGTAATTTATCTCGGCTGGACTGAGTTTCCTTGACATAAATGCAATAGGATGCATGTTTCCGGTGGTTTAATTCCTTTGCGATAAAACGCCTCCTAACGCCACTTCGGAGGCATCCGCCTCCACCAAAAAGGGTAGGTTAGGATTGGCATGAATTAGAACAGGAGCACTAGTAAACGCATCCTTTAATCCATCAAATGCATCCTGTGCTTCAGTTCCCCAGAGAAACAGTACTTTCTTTCTAGTAAGACGGGTAAGAGGAGTCACCAAGGCCGAAAACCCCCTTATGAAGCGCCTATAAAAATTGGCAAAACCAAGGAGGCACTGTATGTCTTTAATGTTACAGGGACAAGCTTTCACTTTTCTTTCCGCCATCACCTGACCCGATGGCGTAAGCATCAACCCAAGAAATTCAACTGTGGTCACATGGAACTCACATTTCGTGATTTTGCAATAAAGATGATGAAGGAGTAGGGCCTGTAACACCTGGCTCATGTGTGATGGATGTTCCTCCGTTGAGTCCGAGTACACCAAGATGTCGTTGATGTACACGACTACGAAACGGTCCAAAAAGTCTCTCAGCACCTCATTCAGAAAGTATTGAAAGGCGGCTGGGGCGTTACACAGCCCAAAGGGCATCACCAGATATTCGAACAGCCCATACCGTGTCTTGAAAGCAGTCTTCCATTCGTCCCCAGATCTTATTCGGACGAGGTGGTATGCGCCTCTCAGGTCAAGCTTGGTATACACCTTGGCGGATCTTACCTGTTCTAACAAGACAGGAATCAATGGTAATGGGTACCGCTTCTTGATAGTAATGGAATTCAAGGCACGATAGTCGATGCAACATCTCTTGTCACCATTGGCTTTAGGAATAAAGAATAAAGGCGACGACGCAGGAATTCTTGAAGGCCGTATATACCCAATAGCCAGATATTTATCCAAATAAGCCCGTAAGTACTCGTTCTCGGGCACTGTGAGAGCATAGAGTCTTCCGTTAGGAATAACCGATCCTGGAGTAAGGTCGATCCGGAAATCGTAGGATCTATGCGGTGGTAGAGCTTCGGCTTGTGTATCACTGAACAACTTTTCAAATGCCCTGTAACATGAAGGCAATACCACATCCTTCTCCTCAGCAGTAGCGATGCTATGTAAAGAGGCCAAGGCCCGGGACGGGTCTTCAGACACCAACAGACACTGTTTATTGCAAAAATCAGACACAAAACTGATGGTTTGAGACATCCAATGTATATGTGGTTCATGTTTCTTAAGCCATGGAAGTCCCAATATGATTCCATATTGCGGGGCCTGAATAATGTTGAAAGATAACATCTCATGTTGTACACCCTGGTATACGAGCAGATACTCCGGCGTGTGCTATTTTATAGGCCTGGCTAACAATTCACTACCATCCACTGCATATACCATTTCAGGTTTATTTTTGGTGATGAGTGGGATTCCTAGCCTTTCAGCTTCTGCATAGTCCATGAAGCATCCAGTTGCCCTAGAGTCCACCATCGCATTAACTTCTTTTTCTTCTTTTTCCATGAACAGGGACATCACCAAAAATACATGGCTCTTCTCCTGATTACCGCCCGGTGCAATTGAAGGGATTATTATCCGACTTGAGGGGGCCCCTTCGTTCGTCCTCAAGCATGGGAGTTTTCCGACGGCTTGTCAGATACTCCAACTGCAGCCTGTCCGGTTTTATATCTTCCAGATTTAGGCTTCACTGAACACTCTCTCAAATAGTGGCCTTTTTTGCCACAGTGCCGACAAAGACCATTTTTCCTCCGATACTCTTTTTCACTTAACGTCAAGGAAGCCCTCACAGCTCCAATCTCCATGGCGTCTTGAGCCGAAGCTGGTTTTTCTCCCCCTCTATCGTAAGCCATCACTGGCATCTCTTTTTTCTTATGATCACCCCTCCGTTCTTTTATTCCATGAACCAGGTGCAATGCAAGTTCAATCAGAGCGGAGCAGGTACGGGGCTGTGGATCAATGTGCGCCAAGACGTCTTTCATCTCGTCATTCAAGCCTTGATAGAACAACGCAGATTGTTTAGCTTCTGGCCAATCTGTTTCTGCCATGAGGCGGCGGAAACTATTCAAATATGTCACAAGTTCAGTGTTGCCCTGTTTCAGAGCTAAAATATCTCTATCTGCTGAGAATGTTTCTGCCGTGCGATCAAAGGTTTTTTCAAATTCCACTCGGAATTTGTCCCAGTCATAGAGTAGAGGATCATCCCTTCGGACAACTTGAACCGCCCATTGTGCTGCTTCCCCCCCTAAATAGGATATTAGAAAAGCCACCCGAGCCTGGTTGGTTGCAAACATCTTTGGTTTGCACATAAAGTGCAACAACACTTGGGTCATGAATACCTGGACCTTCTTATTATCCCTGTTGGAAATGGGGGTTGCCCACGTCTCAAAGGGGGTAGCATGGCATCAAGCGGGCAGGCCAAACTTGGAGGACATGTGAAGCACTCACGCAGTACCCACAGACGACACACCAGGCACACTACAAAAGAGACGCAACTCCACCTTTGGTTGGAAAAGAATAATTTTAGTGTTATCTCCAACCTGCAAGGTAAAAAGGAAAAATACACTGGTAATCATAACATGGCGCCAACTGGCACCCAAGCCAAGTATTTCAGTGGGGGATTATTTACATGGGACAAAAAAGGGGTTTAGTCCATAGTCCATAGTGTCTAGCTGAAATATAAAAGGGTTAGCATTTGGCATGTAACACCAGTGACACCTATATAAGGGAAAAATGCACTTGGCGTATTTGCCCATTAAACATGCAATCAAACATTAGGGGTAAGAACCCACAATAGCTGGCATTGGCGACTCCTGCAAAAAGAATAGGAATCACCTGGCATTAACATTAGGCAGGAACACCTGTAATAAGACATCAGGTTTCTTCCCCCCTCCACCTAGGGAACTATGCGTCAGGCAGGGCCAACTCAGGCCTTCATCCTTCGGGAAGCTGTTATTTCAAAATCCCACATCATGCAACAATACACCTCAGGCGTTATGACGCCAAACCCCACCCCTGTAAGGAAAGACAATATAGCATTACAGCACATACTAGCCAGGAACCCCTAACAGGAATCAGTATGGCAGGCTCATTATCAAGGGGCATATACAGGGCCTAGAATAACTTGTCAGGCCAACTTAGGGCCACCAATCACCTTAGCTTAGGCATAACACTAAACATGTCACCACAATGCAGCTCAGTTTAAGAATCGTTTCACTGCAGGAGTAAAGGGGGTAACGCAATGTTTGACATAGCATATCTCCATAAACATTTCATCGAAGGAGCAACCCAGGGGATAACTAGGCATTTTAGGAATCAGGCAACTTCTCTTTATGTAAGAACAACCCTCTCCTGGTGGAAGGCAACCATCTCATTAGGGCTAGTAACCGCCTCTCTGAGCAAGAGCAAACATTTCATAACAGATAAGCCATGCACAAGGCCTAGGCTGAGCAGGTTACTAGGCGAAGTAGGATTAATCCCTGGGGCTGGGCCCACCACTTCCTGATAAATCTCTCTACCCCAGGCGGGGGTTAACTTCCAGGGCCCAATAGTCACTCGTTTTCCCCCAGGGAGGGGCAACCTCCCACTGCGGTAGTTCGTTAAGGCCAATGGGGCCCAACCACAACTTTCCCCTTTTCGGGGGTTTACCTGTCTCTTCGGGCTCACTAGGCCCCTTGCGGAGGTGTCCGGTGTGGGGAGATTCCAGGCTTCTTTTGGGGCCCTCCGGCGATGGTGCTGGAAGGGAGGGGCTCTCTGGTTCCTCCGAGCCCTCCCCGGTCCCAATACAAGCCCCGGTCTGGCGGCGGCGCTTCCCTTGTGGCGGCGGGGCTGGCACCGGCAGAGTGCCCCGGCCCCGCCTCCTTCTCCACTCCAACCCTCGGCTGCAGACCGGCGGGGTAGGCTCCCGCTCCGGTCTTCCTGCGGCTCACTCCAGGCTTCCTGGCCCACCGGACCGGCGGGGTAGGCTCCCGCTCCGGTCTCAGGCCTGGCAGCGACCTCAGTGGCTTCACCCGGGTTCCCTCTTCCTCACGGGAACCCAGGGCTTTCCGGGCCTCTTCCTGCTGCCCGGCGGGGCAACCAATCAGTGCGCGGCGTGGCTGGGGGCGTGGCGGTAGACGTCACCGGCGCCCCAGTCACGTGACGCGGGTCAGGCAGGCTTCAGGGCCTAGCGCGGCCCTCACTCTACTTCGGCGGCCCCCTCCTGGCATCGGGGGCTGCCGCGACGATGCACACCCCAGCAGGGGGGTCTCCTCACGGCGGCGCCGGGCGGCAGCGGTGATTTTCGGCGCTGCCACACAGCGCAAGGACCGGACAAGGGGTAGGCTCCCTTTCTGGATATTAAGTCCCTTCACAATCTCCTCAGCACCCGGGCTGCGACGGTGATCTCCGGCTGCGACAAGGGGTAGGCTCCCTTCCTAATTAATTAATAAGGCGACAGACAGCGCGCTGAAACGAGGGTAGGCTCCTCCAGCGTGATTCTCCTCAGGAGAATGGCGCTATTCACAGCGCACTACTCCCTCCTCTGCCCACACAGTCCTCAGGGCCAACAGCACTTCGGGGGTCACATCAATCACAGGGCACAGTCCCTTGGGGGCACAATCCTCCCCAGGCAGCTCCACAGGCAGCAACAGTCTTTAGACTCACAGCGCTTAGGGGGCAATATCGCAGTTTATGCCAGTCAGCCGTCCACAGTCCCTCGGGGGCACAATCCTCCCCGGGTAGCTCCTCACGACCCAGCACTTCCACAGGGCCACAGCTTTACAAGAGGGGGTAGACAGTCCCACTCCTCACCTCCTGGGCGCTTCTCTCATGCAGCGCTGACGTGGTACCTGGTCCAAAACGGCGTCAGTGACCTGGGTAGGGGCCCTCCTTTGTCAGGGGCCCATGGGGACAGCAGCGGGGGGGGTTTATAGGGGTGCAGGGCCCAGCTCACAGGCCCATGTGGCGGTCGCACCTCACAGCAGGTCCCCCTCCCTTCCTTGTCCCAGCGCTGACTAACTCTCTGGTGACACTTCCCCCTATTTATACCCTCCTCCCAGGCAGTGCCAGGACCTTCTAGAATGTTGGCACATCTAGCCTAAACTGGTTCTAAGGGAGGGGGTGAGCACCCTGGGTGCCAGGCTTTCCCTCCAAAAGCTAGGGGTTGCTGGGTAATGTTATCTAGACAGCTGACCTATGTCAGTCAGGTGGCAAAACCCATGGCCATGGCATCCATTTTAAAAACAATACATTTCAGTCAGGTGCGTTTTCAAAATGGGGGATATTTACAAGTGTACCATTTACAACATGTAATTTTACATCTTCACAAAGTGTCTCACATTATGTCAGGTAATTTACATTTTTCAAAAGGGGTCTCACACCACTCATGGCCTATACAGGTTTAATCCCATGGGGGAGACAATCCAGATAAGGGGGTCAAAAGCGAAAAATTTTGGGGGAAAAAGGCCAAGTCCAACACGACTCCCCCCCAGCCAAAAGCCAGGGTAGACCGATCAATGCCTTGATGGGCTTCCCTGCTTGGGGCGGAAAAAGGTGGACGCAGGCCTGCAACCACAGGAGCACCTGCAGTCTCTCCTCCACTCTGGAACCCAATGGTTCTCTTTCGCAACCCTCCCTTCACCAACACAACCACCCCACTGGTGTTCCCTAGTGGGATGTTTCTCCTTCCTAGAGTGGGAGGCTCTAGCCTCAGGCTTGTGATACTCTGGAACCACTCTCTTCTCTCCAAATTTCCACTGGTCCACCCACCTGGGGTCTACACCCTCAGAATGACCAGCCCTTAGGGGCGAGGCTCCCCTCCCCCTACTTCTCCTCCTTGGGTTCCTCCATCTCCTACGCCTGGGGACACCCTCACACAACTCTCTCCCCAACCTGGAGTCGAAACTCACAGGCTGAACCGGTGACAGGGGCGAGTCCTCCCTCTCCCTGCACCCCCTCCCAGAATTCTGCACCCTCCTACCCGGAGAAGTACCCTTGGGAGTCACTTCCGGGGGGACTCTGATTACAGATGTCCCGCCCACCAGGGCAGGCAACTCCTGTCCCTGGCCACCCAACCCGGGATCTATGCCCTGTGGCTGAGCCGGTGACAGAGAAGAGACCTTCCTCCCTCTGCACCCCCTCCCAGAGTTCCGCACCCTCCCACTGGAAGTGGTACCCCTGGGAGTCAACTTGGTAGGGACCTGCTTTACAGGAACCCCACCCTCCAGGCCAGGCAACTCCCGAACCCGGAACCCCAGTCCAAGATCTAGACCCTGTGACTGGTCAGTCCCCCGAACCGCTGGAGCTTTGATTAATGATGCTCCGGGTTCTCCTGACATAAGGGGATCCCTCCCTCGGGATGACACCTCGGGGCAGCCTAGCCTCCCAAGCTGGGGTTCTCTTAAAGAACACTCCAGGCCTGGTGGCCGCAGCTGGGGTACCTTGGGACACCTCCCCGTCTCACTCCCTTCAGGATCACTCCCCTCTGCCTTCCCAGACACTCTGGCACTTACCCAGAGGTCTGCCTCCCGTGCAAGTTCCCTGGGGTCTGAGAACCCGCACTGCAACAGATGGTGACGCAGTCTTGGGAAACAACTCCTCAGCATGTGCTCCCGGATAACGGCATGGCACAGCCCTTCCCAATCCTCCACTGCTCTCCTCACCACCCAATCCTCCAGTACAGTCCAACACTCCTCCTCGAACTCTCCCCAGGACTGATGGGACAGCTTTCCCCTGCCCCTGAACACTAACCCGTCCTCCTCTTCCGGGGAATCAGGCACAGTCTCCTGGGCTTCGGGAGTGGGACACCTTGCACTGGACCTACACTCGCTGCCACCACTGGATCCCACCCACCTCGGTGAATCCAGACTCCTGAAACCACTCTCAGGGGTCAAACTACCCACCTGAGCTGATCTCTCTTTGGCGAAGGCCCTCTCCGCCTCCGCCATCCTCTCCAGCGCTAGGACTCTTTCAGTCTCTAGGCGCTGCTCTTCTACCCTCAGCTGCGCTAAGCCCTCGGCATGCCTGAGCTTTGCCAGCGCCAGCTGATACTCCCTCTCTTCTCGCCTATCTACCCATTCTTCTGGGGACAGGGAAAGGGATGGGGCAGTGGCCCCGGGGCTGGACCCAGTGCTGGACTCCCTATCTACAGTGTCCTCAACAGCTCCTGGCATCTCCGCCCTCTCAAATTCTTCCTCCTCCTCGGAATAACTACCTCCCAGGGTTCTGGATGGGGAGCCCTCTTTCTGGTCTCTAACCCACTGACCCTTCAACACCTCGGGGGGGTAGTCAGACAAGTCCCCATCAATCTCCAAAGGCTCTCCCCTCTTGAGGGCCTCATAGAGAAACAGGTTCCTCCTAATGTTCCCTACTGGGGGTATCCCTCTCTCCAGGAGGAAGTCTATCACCTCCTGTTCGGTGTACTCCATCAGGTCCACTTCCTGGTAGACCAACCCCATCGTGGCGAGGTACACCCGGGACACACCCTCCCAGTGGAACAAGGGGACAATTCACAACACTCTTCTGGAGGAAGCAATAAAAAACACAATAATCCCCACAACGAGGCTCAGATTACCTCCAAGCTCTATTTGCAGTGTAACCCGTGGCCGCTGTGGTACTGCGCAAACACAAGTCCTATCCCACCGCTCTGCCACCAAAATGTTGGAAATGGGGGTTGCCCACGTCTCAAAGGGGGTAGCATGGCATCAAGCGGGCAGGCCAAACTTGGAGGACATGTGAAGCACTCACGCAGTACCCACAGACGACACACCAGGCACACTACAAAAGAGACGCAACTCCACCTTTGGTTGGAAAAGAATAATTTTAGTGTTATCTCCAACCTGCAAGGTAAAAAGGAAAAATACACTGGTAATCATAACATGGCGCCAACTGGCACCCAAGCCAAGTATTTCAGTGGGGGATTATTTACATGGGACAAAAAAGGGGTTTAGTCCATAGTCCATAGTGTCTAGCTGAAATATAAAAGGGTTAGCATTTGGCATGTAACACCAGTGACACCTATATAAGGGAAAAATGCACTTGGCGTATTTGCCCATTAAACATGCAATCAAACATTAGGGGTAAGAACCCACAATAGCTGGCATTGGCGACTCCTGCAAAAAGAATAGGAATCACCTGGCATTAACATTAGGCAGGAACACCTGTAATAAGACATCAGGTTTCTTCCCCCCTCCACCTAGGGAACTATGCGTCAGGCAGGGCCAACTCAGGCCTTCATCCTTAGGGAAGCTGTTATTTCAAAATCCCACATCATGCAACAATACACCTCAGGCGTTATGACGCCAAACCCCACCCCTGTAAGGAAAGACAATATAGCATTACAGCACATACTAGCCAGGAACCCCTAACAGGAATCAGTATGGCAGGCTCATTATCAAGGGGCATATACAGGGCCTAGAATAACTTGTCAGGCCAACTTAGGGCCACCAATCACCTTAGCTTAGGCATAACACTAAACATGTCACCACAATGCAGCTCAGTTTAAGAATCGTTTCACTGCAGGAGTAAAGGGGGTAACGCAATGTTTGACATAGCATATCTCCATAAACATTTCATCGAAGGAGCAACCCAGGGGATAACTAGGCATTTTAGGAATCAGGCAACTTCTCTTTATGTAAGAACAACCCTCTCCTGGTGGAAGGCAACCATCTCATTAGGGCTAGTAACCGCCTCTCTGAGCAAGAGCAAACATTTCATAACAGATAAGCCATGCACAAGGCCTAGGCTGAGCAGGTTACTAGGCGAAGTAGGATTAATCCCTGGGGCTGGGCCCACCACTTCCTGATAAATCTCTCTACCCCAGGCGGGGGTTAACTTCCAGGGCCCAATAGTCACTCGTTTTCCCCCAGGGAGGGGCAACCTCCCACTGCGGTAGTTCGTTAAGGCCAATGGGGCCCAACCACAACTTTCCCCTTTTCGGGGGTTTACCTGTCTCTTCGGGCTCACTAGGCCCCTTGCGGAGGTGTCCGGTGTGGGGAGATTCCAGGCTTCTTTTGGGGCCCTCCGGCGATGGTGCTGGAAGGGAGGGGCTCTCTGGTTCCTCCGAGCCCTCCCCGGTCCCAATACAAGCCCCGGTCTGGCGGCGGCGCTTCCCTTGTGGCGGCGGGGCTGGCACCGGCAGAGTGCCCCGGCCCCGCCTCCTTCTCCACTCCAACCCTCGGCTGCAGACCGGCGGGGTAGGCTCCCGCTCCGGTCTTCCTGCGGCTCACTCCAGGCTTCCTGGCCCACCGGACCGGCGGGGTAGGCTCCCGCTCCGGTCTCAGGCCTGGCAGCGACCTCAGTGGCTTCACCCGGGTTCCCTCTTCCTCACGGGAACCCAGGGCTTTCCGGGCCTCTTCCTGCTGCCCGGCGGGGCAACCAATCAGTGCGCGGCGTGGCTGGGGGCGTGGCGGTAGACGTCACCGGCGCCCCAGTCACGTGACGCGGGTCAGGCAGGCTTCAGGGCCTAGCGCGGCCCTCACTCTACTTCGGCGGCCCCCTCCTGGCATCGGGGGCTGCCGCGACGATGCACACCCCAGCAGGGGGGTCTCCTCACGGCGGCGCCGGGCGGCAGCGGTGATTTTCGGCGCTGCCACACAGCGCAAGGACCGGACAAGGGGTAGGCTCCCTTTCTGGATATTAAGTCCCTTCACAATCTCCTCAGCACCCGGGCTGCGACGGTGATCTCCGGCTGCGACAAGGGGTAGGCTCCCTTCCTAATTAATTAATAAGGCGACAGACAGCGCGCTGAAACGAGGGTAGGCTCCTCCAGCGTGATTCTCCTCAGGAGAATGGCGCTATTCACAGCGCACTACTCCCTCCTCTGCCCACACAGTCCTCAGGGCCAACAGCACTTCGGGGGTCACATCAATCACAGGGCACAGTCCCTTGGGGGCACAATCCTCCCCAGGCAGCTCCACAGGCAGCAACAGTCTTTAGACTCACAGCGCTTAGGGGGCAATATCGCAGTTTATGCCAGTCAGCCGTCCACAGTCCCTCGGGGGCACAATCCTCCCCGGGTAGCTCCTCACGACCCAGCACTTCCACAGGGCCACAGCTTTACAAGAGGGGGTAGACAGTCCCACTCCTCACCTCCTGGGCGCTTCTCTCATGCAGCGCTGACGTGGTACCTGGTCCAAAACGGCGTCAGTGACCTGGGTAGGGGCCCTCCTTTGTCAGGGGCCCATGGGGACAGCAGCGGGGGGGGTTTATAGGGGTGCAGGGCCCAGCTCACAGGCCCATGTGGCGGTCGCACCTCACAGCAGGTCCCCCTCCCTTCCTTGTCCCAGCGCTGACTAACTCTCTGGTGACACTTCCCCCTATTTATACCCTCCTCCCAGGCAGTGCCAGGACCTTCTAGAATGTTGGCACATCTAGCCTAAACTGGTTCTAAGGGAGGGGGTGAGCACCCTGGGTGCCAGGCTTTCCCTCCAAAAGCTAGGGGTTGCTGGGTAATGTTATCTAGACAGCTGACCTATGTCAGTCAGGTGGCAAAACCCATGGCCATGGCATCCATTTTAAAAACAATACATTTCAGTCAGGTGCGTTTTCAAAATGGGGGATATTTACAAGTGTACCATTTACAACATGTAATTTTACATCTTCACAAAGTGTCTCACATTATGTCAGGTAATTTACATTTTTCAAAAGGGGTCTCACACCACTCATGGCCTATACAGGTTTAATCCCATGGGGGAGACAATCCAGATAAGGGGGTCAAAAGCGAAAAATTTTGGGGGAAAAAGGCCAAGTCCAACAATCCCCATAAAACCTTTCTGGAGGGGCAAGTGGTATTTGTGTTGGCATTTCTACTACCAGAGAGGGGGGAGGTGTCTGACTAGTTCCTGCGCTAAAATGGTTCCCTTGTAAGCCATCCATCCTTGCCCTCAATTGCGCAGTTTCAGTTCTAGAAGCCGCCACCTCTCTATTGGAGGCCGCTAGCTCTGTTCTCCGGTGGAGAAGTGTGGCTCACTGGTTAGAAGCAGCAGACCCTGAAGCAGAGGTCGGTCCAGGACCAGGGTTCAATTCCCGATGCGGCAGAGTCTTGGGTCAATGTCCGCGACTCGATAATTCTAGTCTAGGAGCCTACGCTAATCATGGGTCCCACTCTGCAACTCTGGGCAATAGCTTGCTTAATCTCCACAACGGCTCCAGCAGCGCGGGGGATGCCTGGCTTCACCTTGGGGGTGCCCTCTCACAGGGAAAGCCAGGACGGGTTCCCCATCGGTATACAGCGCCAGGACGCCACGTAACAGGGTAACAGTGCGCTTTACAAGTATACATACATTACATTACGTTTGTACTAAGGCCAGGGCTGCCACCACATCATCTAATGACGCCATTCCTATTTCAACACAGCCAAGAGGAGAACAGTATTCTTGGGCCGAAATTCTGTCAGGCTCCGTCTCCTATACTCCTCGGGGCTGTGACGAAAGTCCTAAACCCTCACCCACACAACGACCCTGAAGTCTGAAAATACAACACAGACAACAGAATAGTCCTGAGAGCGCGGGAAAGGAAGGGAACAGCGGGAAAGGAGATCTGAAACGACAAAGACAGTTGTTTAGAAAAGCATGCCCCCCCTTTCGTCTCTTACAAGATAGATCTAACTTGCTTCCTCTATCCTCGCATGAGTGTACTTCTAGACCCCTACCTGAAAAGGAAGATAATAAGGAGCACAGGCACAGGGTAATACCAGGGGCTGCCACCAGCTAGAAGAACATAAGGAACACCTTACTATAAACCTATACCTCCTTTGTTGAGAGAGATGTATGCACCAATTAACATAGATCACATACCACAATATTTCTGTGTGCTAATCTTGGTCACAAGCTCCCTCTGATCAAGTACCCCCTGTTGATTCTCTCCTGAAGAAAACAATGAAATAACGATGTGCAAATAAAGCATATAAGAATACGTGAGGTTAATTCACCATACCACAGTTCCTTCCCTAAATAATAAATGGTAGTTTACATATATAAACGTGTTTTTGTCTTTGTACATATTGATGTAATCTGTAAGAAACTCGCCCAACGATTTGAACCCAAACCGCTAGCAATCTCCAACAGTTCAAAAAATATGACCTTGTTCAAGAAGACTCATCAAGAGTTCATATCCAAATGTTGTTTGGCCTGGGAATAACGTTTTCCTCCTGCAATGAGAAAGCGTATCTTTCTCTTCCAACAGGAATGAAAACGAACGTTGACACAGCAGAGCCGGGGAATCCAAACAGCTACAAATACTACACGCAGCCGCGTGTCCTCCAGACGCAGATAATGTGACACACACTCGGTCCAATTCCGAGAGCAAGTGTCGACAAGAAAACAGTACCTGTACTCACGATTTCACCAGCGAATGCTCGTCTTACCGACCACGCCACCAAACACAGCAAGAATTATTGGCACCGTCCTTCACTGCCGCCGGTACTTAGTTCCTGACTCAGCGTAACATAAGTCACCACGCTGCTTTGCTTCCAAGGATCATGGGCAATGTAGTCTTTGGGTTTCAGAGCTGATATGTGCCACGCATCTCGCGGACAGCGGCACCACATTGCGCTGATCCTGACACTCTGGTTCACCACTGCTATCCTCTGGTTCATCACCTTGTGGTTCACCACTGCCACCCTCTGGTTCATCACTGCCACCCTCTGGTTTGCCACTGCCACGTTCTGGATCATCACTGCCACCCACTGGTTCACCAGTGCCACCCTCTGGTTCATCCATGCCACCCTCTGGTTGATCACTGCCACCCTCTGGTTCACCACTACCACCCTCTTGTTCACCACTGTAGATTATGGGGGGAAAGCAAAGCACACCTGCCCAGCCTCAACTGAGATGAATTAATTTGGGGCTGGTTAATGTGTCACTGAATTTGTGCTTGAAGTCTGGCACCTGCTTCCTTAGCTGTAAGTGCTTCCTGTTGCAGTTATTTTTTTACAGGAGCATTGTGCCATACTTGTAACTATTCTCTGACCCTGCTTTGAGGGTCAGAGAATAGTTGCAAGTAGGCAACTGAACTCTGGAAGCGCCCCTCAGGAAGCACTACAGGGAATGGTTACAAATTAGCTCGAACTTTTGCACCTGCTAAGTGCTTTCAGTTTTCCAAAATTCGTTTTGCTGCCATTTCGTGAGATTCGTGGGGCGCAAATTTGTGCAAAATCGAACTTACAATCCGCAAATTCATGCAAATTTGAAGATTTCAGTTTTTTTTGCGTGTTCGCGCGGTTCTTTGCTTATTCGCGGACCGCTTGCAGCGCACCGACCCCAAGGTTGCCCATGCGACGTGTATGGGCGCGGCCATCTTGTTTGCGTGACGTGTTTCCATTTCCGGGAACTAGTTGTATGCTTTTGTCGTATGCGGCGCGCGATTACGTGTTTGTGGGCGTTTCTGCGTGCTCGTGGGGGAAATATCGCGTGAACTTACCCACGCGGTCCTCTATGAGCGTGGCCATCTTGTTTTTCATTCACTCTATAGTTTTGGGCATGCTACCTTTCTATCCATCTTACATCTTTGTAATCCTATGTTTTTCTGAACTTTTTTTTTTTTGCTTATTATCTCTCTCTTCAATTTCCTACATCTATATTTTGTGGGTTTTTTAACTTTTTGTTACTTTATTACCTACTTTATTTCTTTCGCTCTCTCTCTTATTTTTTTTCACACCTATTCTTCTTTCCTTCTTCATGTGCCCAGGACCATGGCTAAGGGAGGCGACAAGGGCAAGGGGAAGGGCCCAGCACCCCATACACGGCTCCCTTGCGGGTGTTTGAGGGGGGAAACAGTCCAGGCCAGGGAGATCTTCTCTGCCTTGGAGATGGCCGCCTTGATGGTTTTTGTACAAGTCCACCTCCCTAAGACCGTGGCAGCAGGTGGGCGGATTGCTTCCGGTTACGGCCTCCCGGAGCGTCGCCAGCTGTGGGAGAAGGTATGCCGGCGCATGTATAAGGAGTCTGCGTCCGGCGCACCTACCAGCAAGTGACGCACCGGTGGAGTGACATCTTGGACCGGGAGCATGACATGCTCGACCTGCTCGGTGTGGAGATCCCTGGCATTGGTAAGTAGCTACTTTTTGTCCTTCTGCTCTGTTATATTGCTAATCTATTTTTTTCCTGAAGAGTATGAATGCTGCTGATTCGATTACATTGCAGGTAAATTAATGTTTAAATAGCTTCTGTCATTGCAGGTGCTCGCTGGTTATTGGTGTTGCTAGTATGCTTACTTGTTTGCAACTTTTTAGTCATTTGGGAGCATTACTGCGTAATGCTAGAGACAGTAGACTCAAGTCTAGTCCTTCTTTGTACTCCTGCTGCTGCCACTTTGAAGAGATAGTGGTGGATTGATACGTTGAGTATATTATTTATTACTTGTTAGAGAAGATTTGTTAGTGCTTTGCAATCATGATGACGGACTGTGTCTGTCACGTGACGTCTCGTGCTGCTGAGTGATGGCAGTCGTAGTAGAACCTTTTGTTGCTGAAGTAGTTAGTGAATTACATAACTTTCCTAGTAGACAGTCTGCGAATCCTGCAATACTGTACTACTATCCTCCTAGTTGACCAGATCAGATAAAATTGATGTTAATTTGTTTCCCCAACATAATTTTAGATTGAGGACAAAGAAATCAAATATTTCAAATGAAACAATCATCCATGTTGTGTTTCTTTATTTCATGATCACCAGGACATCCCAGGGGCTAGGCGCCGGCGGCGACAGAGACTCCGGTGGCAGAAGGTGGACAGGAGCAGTCCCTTGCAGGCTCTTCTGCTGGCCCCAGCAAGTTGTTCTATTGTTATATTAATACTTATACTTCCCTAACTTTTACAGCTCCTATTCATTACAAACTGGTTCCTAATAATTCTATGTTTTACAAAATAGTCTTTGAGCTTCTTCTAATGTAGACTACTTTCTACATTCTTATTTTGCCTCTACCATCACTCTCTGTGCTACTACTATTTATAATTATGAGTCGGTCTGTGTAGGTAGCTAAGCTTGCCCATTCGGCAAACGGTGTGAAACAAAACTCTGATACAGCAATAGCTCTAGGCACTGAGTGCAGTCCTCTGGGTTGCCCTTGCTGTCTATTCCAGTCTTCTTAATATAAGTGCTTTGACAATTTCCAACAACAAAATATCATTGTTTACACCAAGTAGAAGGTAGCAGTTGCCTTTTTGATTTGAGAGGAGCACATCCCATACCGCTAGTGTTTCAGGGACTATTCTGCACACAAAGAAGTATGGACAAGATGATAGGTGCAGTTCGATTTGCATACCTCAGTCCGAACAGAAGTTGACCCCCAATCCCCTGACCGACTATCTAGAATGTCTGACCAATGATTTTACGACCCAGAAGAACAGAAGAAGACTACCTCCGAGTCCCGGCCTATCTGAGTCACTGAAACATGACTGCAAAGTGCAGTAGTTAAAACCTTTCCGCTCACTTACTCGTAAACAAAAAACACACAGTGTTTGTTAGTTTTAAAGTTTTATTTTCAATTAGGAAATGAAAACATTATTTCTTTATTTTTAATAGCGTATTATTCTGATTGATGAAGATGGCGTTAAAGTTTAAACAACATTCCCATGAATGAAATTAGTATGACTCAAACTTAATAATAGTTAACAGACACATGAAATTATTAGAATAACTGTGCGGGAGCCCCCACCTTCTTTAAAGTACTTAAAGTACTGCTGGTGATGACTTAGTAGTAGTTGGTGAATTGTCTGGCAGAAGGGCAATGGAATCTTCTTTCTGTAATGAGAAAAATGGTGCACGTTAAGCAAGCATTCATCCGTTGTCATAAGAAGAAGTGAAATGAAATGAAATGAAATTTGATTTATAAAGCGCATGGCTGCCCGAAAGCGTCCCATCGCTGCAGAACAAAAAGCAACCTAAGACGGGGCCGTTAGTTAAGGGTCGTTGGGGAAGAGAAAAGTTTTGAGAAGCTTCCGAAACTCCCAGTAGTTGGGTTCAGTTCGGATCGTCACAGGGAGGGCATTCCACAGCGTTGCCGCATTAACCGAGAAACGACGCCCCCCGAGTGCGCCTTCCTCACTCTGGGGAAAATGGCCAAATTTCCCAGGTCAGAGCGTAAAGTCCGAGAGGACTTATACGGGCGGACCAAACTCCTCAAGATGGGGGGTCCCTTATCCTGAAGAGCCTTGTGTGTTATACAGAGAGATTTAAATAGTGTAGCATTTAATGGAATAAGCATATAAAAGGTTAACACCCTCCCCAAAACCATTACTTTTTTCAATCCCAGTAATAAAAAAGGTGTTATGTAACATTTTCTTCTATTACGAGACAAAATAGGGGGTTGTGTATGGCATCTGAAAATATGACATGTTTTCCTTAGACGTCACAACATCAGATGCGGCACAGATGACCACCAGTGCCGGGGCCAGCAGTGCGGAGGGGTCCACTCTGGATGCGGCGGCGCCAACAGGAGGAGCTGGGGGGGGAGACTCAGCGGCAGCGGACCGTGGTAAGTTATTATACTCCTTACTTATTGAAATGTTTTTGAGTAGGCTCGCAAAGAAGTGTATGATGTACTGTACAGTAGTACACAGTACACTAGTATAAGTACACTGTACTGTCAAGAACATCTACTAATTTAGAACTACTTTTTGGGCTATCAAGGAGAAGACAGTCAACCTTGACTTTTAATAGCATTAGCCGAGGTACGTCTCTGGTAAAAAATGGCCCCCTCTATTTCACTTCAACTCAGCTGGCAAATTTTTATTGCGAAGCCAAGTCATATCAGATGTAGTTTAGGGATGTGAAGAACGAAAAGTTAAAGAAGGGTGAAACGAAGGACGAATGAGTCTTAATATTTATGACTGTAAAGAATGGTTTTGTTGAATGCAATTCAACATAAGACGGCGGTTTCCAAAATATAATGAAAAGGGTGTTAGTTGGTTTTTGACAAAAGCCTGGATGTTATCTACTTTATCCTCCTCATCGATAGCAGAGGTCTATGATGTAGTAGAGCAGACGCTGAGTGGATGAAGTATGGCCAGTGGCAGTGCCACCCCTATAGAAAAGTAAGACATTCAGATCCCCACTTGCATGTACTGCTTAAAGTACTGCGGGTCTGTATCATCATGGCCTGTGTCTGTATTTCTTGGGTGAAAGCTGAGTGAGCTGCCATTATGGCGGCTACCACAAGTTCAGGTACCAGTAATTTCTTTTGCAACACAAGAGAAAAAAAGTAAAAATGGCCTTTTTTAGTACTCTCTGACTATGTATGTAGTAGTAAGTCCACCCATAGTGCTGCTATTGGAATTCCTGAAACTCCCAGTAATGTCACAGGCTTACAAAGACGGCGGAAAGATACATGCCAAAATGTTATACAGTTGCAACAGGTATCTGTGCACACGTCGCCTTTTACAGAGTAAATGCTGTAGGTAATCAAACAACACAACAAATATACAAACAATGTGGAAGTATTCTTGATAGAAGTTTTTTTTCAATTCAGATTTTATCCACCCCGCCCAGCCAACACGTGTTTTGTCAGTGCTAGTAGCCCACGACTTCATCAGGGCTCCCGCTGGCAGTGGTTCCAAAGCTATTGCCACAATGGCTATGTGCTCTCAGCTGCTTCTAATTCCGACCCGGCTACCGGGTACTGTGGAGGTTCTCGCTGATCCGTCTCAGCCGTCCGTGTGATGGTTAATACCAAAGATGCGACACACCATAGGAGTATCCGTGTGAGAGGCAGGTGAAGCCTACTCTAGCGTCTCTGCATGTAAATGCGGAAGTCATTTACATGTGGAGACGCTGGAAAGCTGAGACGGCTGAGACGAATCAGCAAAAACCTCCACAGTACCAGGTAGCCGGGTCGGAATTAGAACCGGCTTAGAGCACATAGCCATTGTGGCAATTGCTTTGGAACCGCTGCCAGCGGGAGCCCTGATGAAGTCGTGGGCTACTAGCCCTGACGAAACACGTGTTGGCTGGGCATGGTGAATAAAATATGAATTGAAGAAATACTTCCATCAAGACTACTTCGACACTGTTTGTCTATTGGTTGTGTTGTTTGATTACTTACAGCATTTACTCTGTAAAAGGCGACGTGTGCACAGATACCTGTTGTATCAATTATGTTTGGATCTTAGTCCTAATTGGAGGTTTAGGTTCTTCCTCCTATCTGGGGTACCCTCAAAATAGTGGTTAGAAATTATAAATAACGTCACACACGGGAGGCGCCAGTTGTGGATCAACAATCAAAAAAAACCTGGTCCGTTATCTTCAAAATGTTATACTGTGTTTGCTACCTGCTGGTGTTACTGATGCTGGTGTTACTGAGTGTCAACTTTCTGTTGAATTATTTTGACTTTATATTAAAGACTATTGGGTACAGTATTTTTCTTTCTTTCTTCATAAATGCTACTCCAAAAAAGCTCACCGTAAGGAGATGGCTGTCCTGGCCAGGGCCCGTAAGCTGGAGGTTATTTGTGCCGAGTATCGCCGAGTATCGCCGGTTGTGGGATCGGGAGCATGAGGACACTACAACAACCAGTGGAGAGGTGTGGCTCACTGGTTAGAGGCGGCAGACCCGAGTGCAGAGAACGGCCCGGGACCAGGGTTCGATTCCCGACGCGGCAGGGTCTTGGACCAGGATCAGCGGACTGATAATTCTCGCATCGGTGCCTACTCCGACCAGGGGGCACACTCGGCAACTCTGGGCATTAGCTTGCCTCATCTCCACAACGGCCCCACACAAACGCCGGGGATGCCTGGTTTCACCTTGGAGACCCCCAGGAGGGACTATCTCACAGGGAAAGCCAGGACGGGTTCCCCAGCGGTCTATAGCGCTACGAGGCCTCCGGGTAGCAGTGCGCTTTACAAGACACAACAATTTACATCCTCCTCCACTGCCCCCGGGTCCACCAGCCACAAGCCTCCAGCCAAACGGAGCCGTCGCCCGACAGCCTCCCGCCGCCGCCGCACAGCAGCAAAAACAACAGCTGCCCCCCCCCCCCCCAGAACCTGGATGGCACCTGTGCGCCACCTGCGAAAGTGAGCAGACTACCTGGAGCGGTTGTGCGAAAAACACCAGCGCCAGCTCCGGGACCTCCAGAAAGAGCAGCGGGACATGCAGCAACAGCTTGCCAAACTACGCCACCGGAGGAAGTGAATGTCCCTTGCCCCTTTTTTAAAGACTGTTGGGGGGGTGGGAATTGGGTGTTTGGGAAAGGGGACTTTTGGACTTTTTGACATTGGTTGGGTTCGGGAGGGGGGTGAGTTCGGGGAATTTATTTTATTATTGTTGTGCTGAAAACAACACAAATATATATTTTTTAATAATTATTTTTCTTACAAAAACACAGTATACGTGTTCATATATTACTTTGTGTGGAGGTTGGCGGTGGTTACTGGACGTTTGTTTTATTCAAACTTACCAGCATGAATGAAACATCTAGTCCTGAAATGTACCAAAATGCAAGTATGTATATGTATGTATATGTATGTATAAATTATTTTATAGCGCGCTCCATTACTGGAGAGTATCCTGGCGCGGGTAGAGGAGAGGTAGACAGTCAGACATACAAGAAAACTTAACTTACACTCTTGAAGAGATGAGTTTTCAAATGCTTTTTAAAAACATCCACTGAGGACATAGATCGTAGCTGGAGAGGGAGAGCATTCCAGGCCCGGGCCCCGATCACTGAGATCGATTGGCCACCGAGTCTTGCTCGTTTGAAGCGGGGAAGATACAGTTTGTGCAAGGTAGAGGATCTGAGGGGGCGTGCAGGAACATAGCTGGTAAATCTCTTCCTCAGGTACAGGGGGCCTTGATCATGAGAAGCGCGAAACGCAAGCACCAGTGATTTGAATAGAATGCGCTGGGCAACCGGAAGCCAGTGGACCGAGTTAGTAAATTTAGAAGCCCTACTACTGTACTTTACTAGTAGTACTGTCAGTCTCTGCTCTCCTCCCTACGTAGTCCTCCTAGCCCATTATTCTACTACCTCTCCAATATGCTTATCTTACCTGTGATTTGTGTTTGAGAATCGGAGTAGCCCCAAGGCTGGCTGCATTGCAAATGGTGATTAAGGTTGGTTGTTGACTTGAATCCTCCACGGATGCAATATCATTGTTGTGCTGGTAGCAGTAGTGGTACATACCGGCAGTATCACCATATGAAAAAAAGAGGAAATTAAACATTGAGTGGCCTGAGCGTAGCATTAGAAACAGTACAATAGATAGTACGGTACAGAACAGTGCCCTAAATTGTAGCCTAAGCAGTGCCAATGTAAGGTAAGCATTAAGCATTTGATTGTTCACGTTGTGTAGGAGGAGGATGTTCTTATCAATCCACGATGGCGCACATGAACTTCTGGTTGCTTTGACCTTATCCTCCCCAGCAAGTGTGTGGAATTTATTGTTGTTGTCAGTCACACCTCAATGAAATACCACACAGCCCGGGGGAAGAGGGTTAGGGTTTGAAAATTGGATGGGAATGGGGGTTTTTGGGAAAGTTTGGTAGAGAGGAAAAAAAACACAGCATGGACAGTCAAACAACAAAAGAAGAGAAACAAATCTTTGGATTAGAAGATATTAATAAATCGTTAAAGGGACATAAAGGAAGTGCACTACTGCATGCCAGAAGTACTAAATGGATGGTTAGGTTACTGAAAAGTAGTACTACTACTTACTGCAACTTACTAGTAACTACGAAGAAACAAGTTGACAGTACAGGGCTGCAGTCATTACGCAATTTCACTTGCCTCTCTGCCCTCAGAGAGAATAAACACTTAGAACATTAAATTAGTGTTAAACATAGCAAAGACGTATCAAATAGCTCGAGGGATGAATTTGAAGCAGAGATCAAACAAACGCACAGAGTCACACTCGTAGAAGTAAGTTTAAGTTCACAAGAATATCATTTAAAAGATAAGGAGAATTTTGGATACTGTTACTGTTTTTTTGTATTTGTCCCGTTGAATTTGTGAAGTTGATGCATCCATCCATTCCTCTTATTCGCGGTACTCCTTCATTCCATCGGATGCTCCGTCGATCAATCTTGGTGACCAGACACACTGTCCACAGCCTGCCTGATGCGGATTTGCGGATTGCTAATTGTAAGCCTGAGTAGTACATCGATGGCACAGGGTAAAAGCCTGTCTGTAATTGATGATGGGAAAACACAACAGTAAGTGTTAATGACACCTCTGAGAAAAAAATATATAAGGCACGCTGTGTAGTGCGAAAATTATACTGTCACTTTCAGAGATGACAATCCCCAAAATCTAGAACACCCCACATTACCCTCCCAAAAACGTGCAGAATACTGCTGCTACCTCACAAAACGCACTCAGAGAAGCATTTCTGTCTAGTTAACTTCTATGATGCATTACCTGTCATTCTATAGCTGGCAAAGCGCGGAGATACCCTTACGGGATTGATTCCTGCGCTATAGAAGAAATTAAAATAAAATAAATAAATAAGAGAGTATGCCCAAAACCCCCCTTACCCACCGTGGATTTTCTTCAAACCACTTGCAATCAAAACTAGACATTCCAACAAGTTTTCCAAGACCCCACCCAGTCGTAAAAATCTAGAACCCCCGCCCAAACACATGCAATACAATACTGCTAACCCTAACGAGCCCTAAGTTGAGAATAGTGGCAAACGCTTTCTTTAACTAGGCCAAACCCCCCCTTTCCCACCATGGATTTTCTTCAAACCACTTGCAACCAAAATTACACATTCCCACGAGTGCTCTAAGACCGCAGAACCCAGTTGCAAAAATCTAGAACACCCCCAAACACATGCAATACTGCTGCTAACTGTAACGAGCCCTAAGTTACAAAAAGTGCCAAAACGCTTTTCAGCATGGATTTTATCCAAACCACTTTTATCCAGTATTAGACCTTCCCAGCAATGCCCCAAGACCCGCCAACCCACCCGCAAAAAAAGCAGAACCCCCCCAAACAGGCAAAAAGCAAAAATGGCCTTCTTTCAATTCTGTCCAAACGCTCTGTGCAGCTAGGTCATATCTCCACTTTTCCACCATGGAGTTACTGGAAAATAAATGCAATCAACATTATACTGTGCAAGCAGTGCTCCCAGACCCCAAAACCCACCACCAAACACCAGGAACCCCAAAGACAAGCAAGTGAGCAAAAACACAAAACCTTTTTCACCTCCGATTTTCTCCAAACCACTTTTATCCAGTATTAGACCTTCCTAGCAATGGCCCCAGACCCCTCAACCCAGGGGAACACAAGTAGAAGACCCCCAAACAGCCAAAAAGCAAAACTACAAAAATGGGGACTCCACGCGCGCTCTGCAGCTAGGCCCTAACTCCCCTTTGCCACCATGGATTTTCTTCAAAACACTTGCAATCAAAACTACCCATACCCAGCGTTGCTCCCAGACCCCAAAACCCACCCACAAACACCAGGAACCCCCTCAAACAGGCCCCCAAAAACGCTAAAGTGAGCGAAATGCCTGAAAATTGAAAAACTTTTTCAGCTCCGATTTTCTCCAAACCACTTTTATCCGGTATTAGACCTTCCCAGCAATGCCCCCAGACCCGTCAACCCAGGGGAAAACAAGTAGAAGACCCCCAAACAGCCAAAAAGCAAAAATACAAAAATGGGCACTTAGAATTATTTTGGTCTCATTCCAAAATCACTCCATTCGAGCTCTGCAGCTAGGCTCTAACTCCCCTTTGCCACCATTGATTTGCTTCAAACCTCTTGCAACCAAAAGTATTCATACCCAGCGTTGCTCCAAGACCCCAAAACCCACCCAGAAAAACCAGTAACCCCCCTAAACAGCACCCCGAAAACGCTAATGTGAGCGAAATTCCTGAAAATGGAAAAACTTTTTCACCTCCGGTTTTATCCAAGCCACTTTTATCCGGTATTAGACCTTCCCAGCAATGCCCCCAGACCCGTCAACCCAGGAGGAAACAAGTTTAACACCCCCAAACAGGCAAAAAGCAAAAATGGGCCTACTACCTTCAATTCAGTCCAAATTCGCTGTGCAGCTAGGCCCTAACCACCCTTTTCCACCATGGATTTCCTGAAAAACACATGCAATCAACATTAGACTGTGCCAGCAGTGCTCCCAGACCCCGAAACCCACCCACAAAAACCTGGAAGCCCCCCAAACAGCACCCCAAACACAGGCAAGTGAGCAAAAACGCAAAATAAATGTCACCATGGATTTGGTCCAAAACACTTGATTCCGGTATTAGACCTTCAGAGCTCTGCCCCCAGACCCATGCAGCCACCCGCAAAAAAAGCAGAACACCCTCAAACAGGCAAAAAGCAAAAATGGGCCTACTACCTTCAATTCAGTCCAAATACGCTGTGCAGCTAGGCCCTAACTACCCTTTTCCACCATGGATTTCCTGAAAAACAAATGCAATCAACATTAGACTGTGCCAGCAGTGCTCCCAGACCCCTAAACCCACCCACAAAAACCTGGAAGCCCCCCAAACAGCACCCCAAACACAGGTAAGTGAGCAAAAACGCAAAACAATTTCACCATTGATTTGGTCCAAAACACTTGATTCCGATATTAGACCTTCCGAGCTATGCCCCCAGACCCCTGAAGCCGCCCGCAAAAAACGGAACACCCCTAAACAGGCAAAAAGCAAAAATGCAATAACTCATATTTAGAACGTTTTCAGCCAGTCAACATCGGTCCAAAGGCGCTCTGCAGCTAGGCCCTAACTCCTCTTTCCCACCATGGATTTTCTTCAAACCTCTTGCAATCAAAAGTATCCATACCCAGCGTTGCTCCAAGACCCCAAACCCCACACCCAAACACCAGGAACCCCCCCAAACAGCACCCCAAAGACAAGCAAATGAGCAAAAACGCAAAAACTTTTTCACCTCCGATTTTCTCCAAAACAATTTCATCCGGTATTAGACATTCCCAGCAATGCTCCAGGCCCGTCAACCCAAGCGGAAACAAGTAGAAGACCCCCAAACAGCCAAAAAGCAAAAATACAAAAATGGGGACTTAGAAATTTTTAGGCAAATTTCCAAAATCACTCCATGTGCGCTCTGCAGCTAGGCCCTAACTCCCCTTTGCCACCATGGATTTGCTTCAAACCTCTTGCAATCAAAAGTATCCATACCCAGCGTTGCTCCAAGACCCCAAAACGCAACCACAAACACCAGAAACCCCCCCAAACAGGCCCCCGAAAATGCTAAAGTGAGCGAAATGCCTGAAAATGGAAAAACTTTTTCACCACTTATTTTATCCAAAACACTTTTATCTTGTATTAGACCTTCCTAGCAATGCCCCCAGACCCGTCAACCCAGGCGGAAACAAGTAGAAGACCCACAAACAGCCAAAAAGCAAAACCTTAAAAAGTGAGACTTAGCAAATTTCGGGCCAACCGGGAATTCAGTCCAAATGCGCAGTGCAGCTAGGCCCTAACTACCCTTTTCCACCATGGATTTCCTGAAAAACAAATACAATCAACATTAGACTGTGCCAGCAGTGCTCCCAGACCCCCCGACCCAGCACCGCAAATCTAGAACACCCCCAAAGAAACCCCCAAAAACCTGCAATACTGGCATATTCAAAACATGGCAAATTGCGCTGGTCACAAAAAACAAACAGCAATTGGTTTCAACAGAGACAGACAGCCATTGCTGTCCACTGCATGCCATCTTCTCATTATTCATTACCTGTTCTACTTTTTGTGCGCATCTTCTTCGGAAAGTGAGGGCCCACAGGGCAGCCTCTCCTGTAAATTCCAGAAGTAGGTCTGTCAACAATCAGCAAGCATGTAGTCAGTCAGTTATTTCAGTCCCACTTGAGGGGACTCGTCTACGAAGACAAAGTTTGTTTTTTTCCCTATAATCCATCCATCTGCCTTGAGGGAAATGGATAGGGGGAGTCTGGAGGTGGAGGATAGAGGAGCATGATTGAGTTGTGAACTTGTGAACATCTGAATGCAGACTGCAGCACCTTCAAATCAATAAGGGAAATAAGATGAAGACAGTGCTGATGATGGACTTATTGTGATTAGGTGATTAGAGTTTTGTTGTGGTAAAAGTAGCAAAACAAAGAAAAACACACAGGAATAAAAGTGAACAGGTACGGAAAAAAAAGGAAGTAATTTTCAGGCCTCGGTGTCAGGGAAGCAGAGCTCGTCCTCCAAGTCTATGAATTGAGACGGGAGTCGGTCTAGTGACCGAGAAGAACTTCCGTTGGCGTCACCTAAGTCGGTGTCCTCTTCTTCCTGCGTGCATTCACGTATTTTGTAATCGGGTGGTATGAAGTGCTGATTCATCTTGATTATTGTTAACCTCTCCACATTTTTGGGCAAAAGGCAGGTCCTTTTTGAAGTAACAATGGCACCAGCAGCACTGAAAACACGTTCAGAAGACACGTTTGTGAGTGGGCAAGACAAATAATTTAGAGCCAGGTTGGTGATCAGTCGCCTTACAGAGCTTTTCATATACCAATATCCCAATGGGTTCTCATTATGACAGACCTCTGTTGGGTCATCCAGATAGGCCTGGACCACCGACTCAAGGTTCTCCAGGGTTGATCCACTTTGCGTACCATCTGCGACCTTTTCATCAGTGGACTGAACTAACCCTTGCTGAGTTAGCCAATACCCTTTCGACAATATTTGTTTGCGGCCTGGTGCAGGTGAGGATGATGATATGGTTGCTGGTGTCGTTAACAGCTGTGAGTGAAAGTGACTCCCTTCGGCCATGGATTGAGAAGTGGAACTTGATGCCGGATAGCCTGCTGATTCAGTTGTACTTGTGCTGCCTCCTTGAAGGTTCTGCCGCTCTCTTTCGAATCGAGTGGCTGACACAGCAAGCCAATGTTTGTACTTTGAAACATCTGGTTCATCAAAAGGAATGAATGCTTTGCTAGCCACTGCCTTTTTGTACCGTGGATCAAGAATAGTCATTGTCAAGTAGGCGCCTTAATAACTTCTCCCAAAATCATATTCTTCTCGCTTTTCACCATCATCTCGGAACGTTGAACACACCTCCTTCAGTCGGTGCTCTAGCATGCGCAACAATGGGATAGCTTTGCTCAAAGAACAGTCCTCCCTGCTGACTTCATGTGTGAAGAGCTCAAAAGGACGAAGCATGTCTGTCAGGCTTGCAATTAGCTTCCATTCCTCCAACTCTAGCCTCATCTCTTTATGAGTAGAAACCAGTTTAAAGACATACTCATGTATTACCTCCCACTGTTCAGACAGTCGCTCAAGCATGTAAAAGGTTGAGTTCCAACGTTGTAGTGTAGTTCCTATATTCCCAATAGGCTCTGCGCATTGGAATAATATAAACAGCAGTGTAGACGTAGGACTGAGGTCGACTAGGTCTCTACTGACTATATTAGACATAATTAGTTTTGCCAGCTAGCTCAGAGGTCACTAGAAACTTTCTCGAATGTTCAGGAAAGAGTTAACTCTCCGGATTTAGACAAGAAGGGATTAGCTTCTAACAACCATATAACATGACAACTTTGCTCCCTCAGAATAAAGAGTGTATCTCTAGAGTCGTGTGAAAACAATAGACAGTTATTTCACTCAGTCAATCGTGCATACTTAGTTTCACCAGAGTGCAGAGAAATAGAGAGACAGGCGTTTTCAATAAAAGATGGTACTTATTGAGCAGTCTTCTTTCTCGTGCAAGAGAAATGAATTGCCGCTATTGCAATACTTATCATAAAGTAAAGTGCATACAGTAAAAGAAGTATTATGAAATAATACTGTAAAAGCATTGATATGGTTTCTTAGCCATATGATACTTTAAAATAGATAAAATATATACATACATAAAAACATTGACTAACGTACTCAACTGGTGCTTCTAACTACGCCTACCCCGGTGTACCTGACCTAAGCCTAATTCATGGGAAGGAGTAAGTAAGTTGCAGTTTAAGTTAAGTTGGTTTTTGCCAAGAATCTGAATCAAGAATTCTCTTAAGGGTTTAGTCAGCTCCGTACCTGGGTAATAGAATGTAGGAGGTCTTGTATCTCTCTCTCAGGACTCGATATCCCAGAAATCCACAAGGATGACTGGAAACACCGGAGCTGGATTTCTCAGCAGGAGAAAAGACAGCGTCTCTCTCAGTGCGTCAAAAGGGAGGGGCGGCTTCCGTGGGCTCTCGCATCAGCTGGGCTCTCTGGCAAGTAGACAGCCGCTCTGCTCCAAACCACCATGTGTTTGCTTAAGGCAACGGTTGGTATATTTATACCTGAAAGGTGTCGGGTTTGACGTAAGGTTGGACATAAGACATCACTAAGAACTAACAGTTCTTTCTGGACTCCAGGAGTTCTTGTTCAAATCAAAACAAAAGCAGGGGGGAATTTCCCAGGCTGCTGGAGGCTTGGTGTGTTTGAAGAACGAGTTGTACTTTCTAGGAGTCTAGGGGAGTAGCCTTGCCGTATTTGGACTGCATGGGCTATTACTAAATATGGATATGATTCTTATGCCTTTATAAGGATATAGATTGTTATAATTACATAAGGGCATAAATCGGGAATATCGAATTAGGGTCCTAGATAGAAACACAACACCCACTCCACGGATTAATGTCCATCATTACTAAGAACTAAGCAATAGTAAACATATAACGATGCAGGTGTGTTTTCCAACCCACCCCAAAATACATATTTTGCATTTGAAATGGTATATGGTAAATACACGAAAATGAGCATTGGTACTGTATGTTTTTTAAGCAGTGTCATCATTCAGTTAAAATGCATATATATATATATCAGCTGAATGAATTGCGAAATTTACACATGAAATGGCTCTGAATACAGAAAAGAAGGTCAAGACCATTCCATCACATATTTATAAAAAAAATGCTATACATGTGCTAGAGGCTAAGGTAAAATATTGTCTTTAGTATCCTAAAAATAGAAGCTCTGTTCTCTAAGAATAGTTCCACTTTAAGCAGATTACCATGTGCCAAAAAAAGATAAATATTTTGGAAGAGAGAAAAAAAATATTTTCGCTTTCAGGGGAAAAAAATAGTTCCAAATGTTTTCAGTAGCTTTGTTTTAACAAAACTGAAGGCCGAATTCAGAGTTCAGGGAACGCTGTGTGCTCATTGTTTTTAAAAGTTATTCTCGTTGACTGGAGAGAACATTATATCAGACAGACTCACCAAAAATTGGTTTACAACATCAGGTGAAAGTTCGACCGAGTTTGAAAATACTGCAACAGTGCAATTCTGTGCGTGATTGCTATCATCGATGTTTGGATCAGCAATGCTCACAGAAGGTTGTACCTGGTTGGTGCTGCTTTCCTCTCGTACCTCACCGCCACCTACTCGTAATGGTGAAGTCTCAACGAATGCCGTCATCAGAATAGGTAGCCGCTGGGAACAACACGATGCATGAGTCGTTACCGGACCTAGCAAGGTATCGATATCCATTGGTACTGCTGATGGTAGTGTAAGACCAATCAATCAATCAATCACAGCATTTATATAGCGCGCTACTCACCCGGAGGGTCTCAAGGCGCTTGGGGAGGGGGGGTGGGGTCCGCTACTGCTCGAACAGCCAGGTCTCGAGCTGCTTTCTGAAGGTGAGGTGGTCTTGGGTCAGGCAGAGGTGGGTCGGGAGGGAGTTCCAAGTCTTGGCGGCGAGGTAGGAGAAGGATCTTCCTCCTGTGGTGGCTCTTCGGATGCGGGGGACGGCGGCGAGGGCGTGGTTGGTTGATCGAAGCTGGAGTGTGGGAGTGTAGAAGTTGAGGCGGCTGTTGAGGTAACTTGGGCCTTGGTTGTGTAGGGCTTTGTGTCCGTGGGTGAGGAGTCAGAACTTGATTCTCTTGTTGACCGGGAGCCAGTGCAGGTTTCTCAGGTGTCCAGAGATGTGGCTGTGTCGGGGGATGTCCAGGATGAATCTTGCTGAGGCGTTCTGGATTCGCTGGAGTCTCTTCTGGAGTCTGGCAGTGGTTCCGGCGTAGAGGGAGTTGCCGTAGTCCAGTCGGCTGGTGACGAGGGCCTGGGTGACCGTCTTCCTGGTCTCGGTGGGGATCCACCGGAAGATCTTACGTAGCATGCGCAGGATGTTGAAGCATGACAAGGAGACGGCGTTGACTTGTCTGGTCATGGAGAGGGAGGAGTCCAGGATGAAGCCCAGGTTGCGTGCGTGGTCTGTTGGTTTGGGTGCACTGCCCAGGGCGGGGGGCCACCAGGAGTCGTCCCAGGCGGAGGGCGAAGATCCCAGGATGAGGACTTCCGTCTTGTCTGAGTTCAGTTTCAGGCGGCTGTTCTTCATCCACTCGGCTACGTCTTTCATCCCCTCGTGTAGGCTGGCTCTGGCGGTGGCGGGGTCGTTGGTGAGGGAGAGGATCAGCTGGGTGTCGTCGGCGTAGGAGATGATGTTGAGGTTGTGTTGGCGTGCGATGGCCGCAAGGGGGCTCATGTAGACATTGAAGAGGGTGGGGCTGAGCGAGGAGCCTTGAGGAACGCCGCAGATGACTTTGGTGGCTTCTGATCTGAAGGGGGGAGGCAGACTCTCTGAGTCCTTCCGGCGAGGAAGGAGATGATCCAATCTAGTGCCTTCTCTTGGATTCCGGCGTTGCTGAGGCGCTGCTCTAGGGTCCAGGAGGATGAGGGCCGCTGTTTCCCCGTTGTCGAGCAGGGCTCGGATGTCATCAGTGGCAGCGATGAGGGCAGTCTCAGTGCCGTGGTTGGCCCGGAAGCTGGACTGCGTGTGGTCGAGGGATCCATTTGTCTCGAGGAAGGCGGCCAGCTGCTTGTTGATGGTCTTCTCGATGACTTTGGCCGGAAACGGGAGGAGCGAGATGGGGCGGTAGTTTTTGAGTTCGGTGGGGTCCGCTGATGGTTTCTTCAGTAGAGCGCTGAGTTAGGCAGTTAAGTCAAGACAGATGTCCAACACGCATTCTTCTCCGCATAGCAGACATCGAAGCACAGGTAAGACACAATCCTGCCAGATTGGTCAGAATGAAAGAAACCAAGTTGCATTCAGATCTCTTAGCGGGCCAATCAGAGGACCTTAGTGATACGGTCTCGGTATCGTATTGCTAGGATCGTTTCTTCCATCGTTGCTGGAGTCTTGTCTGTGGCTTGGCTTGCCATATCGGAGCAGAAGGAACAAAAATAAAATTGCTGCTACGAGTCCCAAAATTAATGGTAGGCCGCCAAAGACAGAATGGACAAAATTCGGGAAGATGCCCAGAACTGCTTCAAATGGTGCTAACAGTGCCAAAAAAACTGTCTTAAATACATGTGCGATGCCACTTGTATCAGACATGTTTAAGATTTGACTTAACATTTCTACGTAATGCACGGGGCAATTTGTCGATAAAAGGGTATGTATCTCTGCCGCTGTCCTTGCAACTTGCAGATCATACGTTTCTTTGGACGAGGTCAAAGGCACAGTTGTCTGTAAAATAATAGACTTCATTCTGCTAAAGTATCAATTTGAATAGAAGAGATATTCAACGAAGGCCATAACGCAGCCTCCATATCTGGATTGCTGTGTGGATACAATACTCGTATACAGCAAACGACTTCGGAAGTAACGGTCACGAGGTAGGCCGTCCCTGGCACCATGCCACAACAGCTGTGGTCACTCCTTAGAATGTAGCTGCTGTTGGATAGTTGTCTGAAAAATGGCTCTATCTGTGTTGCAGGAGTGCCATGCAGGTGGCATGAAAAGTTATTCGAAGACCCTTCGCAAGCTCCATGCAAGTTAATACCTTGATACAAAAGTGTACCGCTTAGTGATTTTTTACAATTGTTACCACTAAGGAATACCTTTTTCCTTCACTATAACATTTGTGTGTATAAGGTAAATCCCAGGTTGGTTTGATGTATCCTTTACCCAACCTTTCATACTGGCCTGCTGGTATATACTCTTGGCAGTATTTAAACTGGAAACTTGTTATCGGAATTGAAATTGTTCCGTGTTTTATCCATTCAATGACAGGTCTTTCTGACATTGTCAATGGTAATCTCTCAAGTTTTCAATGCTCAGAATTGTATAGTCTGCTCCTTTTAGTGCCAAACTGATTTGTTTATCAGTAAGGTTAAAGATACCAAATAATGACGCTATGTTGATTAGACGCCATGGTACGTAGCCTGAACGTAGGTTTTGCAACGTCCAGCCAAGCTGTACAATAGAACGCAATTGGGACTGACCATGTTGTAACATTAGCAAGTCCTGCTCTATTATATCAATAGCAGATGATACAATGCTGTCCAGTGAATATATTCTGGAGGACAGAGTCGTTAACCCATTGTCCGCTACAGGAAGTGATTTTCCAAATTTATACGACCAATTTCTCGTATTTTTTATGCTGTTTCAATTTGCATTACTTTCCAAGCTTCGTTGTACGCAGCCTATATACCGGCCGCTATGAAACATTTTTGACGCTGTTTGCATGGTCCCAGTATGAAATCACGCAAGTCAGCACCGTCTTTAAGTAAAGTCAAGTGTTGCTTAATTTCAGCCAGTGTGAATTTCTGTAGCCACTCAAGGCATAGTTTCCCTACACTGTATGTTGTAACTATCCCTGGATGTTGTCTCTGGGAGTATCTTGGGTCTGGCCTGGTCATTTTGAACCCCTTTATTTTGTTCAGGAATCTATCTTGATAGTTATTTGTGTCTGTGGGCCAGATCAACCATTTTTTCCAATCAGGATGTGTTCTATTTTGGTGTAAAATATGGGATACGTCTATCTCCACATCTGTAGTGCTATTACTATCAGTTATGGGCTTCGGAATAGACGGTTTATTTAAGTCTTTTATCTTAGCTAGGCCAAGACAAGTAGTCTGTTGAATGGGGTCATTCAAAAATATTATTTGTTCTGGGATCATGCAGGCTCTAAAAAACGCTTCTAGACCTTGTACCTGCCAGTCTTTTGTACCCCAGATGGTTTTTGTGTCAATGTTGTTATTCCAAAACTCAAAACCAAATGTAGACATTTTATCATAACATTTTTCTGAATAAATCAATTTAGTATTTGTCAACATTGTTTTCATTCCTGTCCTATTTAACATTTTGAAATAAAACGTTTTTGGATCACTGTTGTGAAACCCTGCGAAGTACTGAAATGTCTCATAGAATGTTTTTGAACTGCCTTTTGGTGGAGTTGGGCAATGTTCCCATTGGTTATAAGTTAAAACATCTCTAGGCTGAGCAGTTTTATGCAAATAGTGATCTCCAAAGTGATTGTAACAGTATAACTCTTCATAATTCGATGAACCCTGTAAGTAGTTATGTTCTGTAAATTTGTCTGACATTACTAAATCTGACATCATATTATTAATGTTTTCAAAGTCCCAATCATCAGAGAAAGTACTTGGTGTCACAAAGTCACTTAATGAAACCTTGAACTGATGTGGATATTTCAAGAGCTCAACCGGGCCATAGATTTCATAATCCGTTTTCTCCCATGCTACCCCACCGGGTATTGGATTGGCTGTGATGTTCACTGATGACAGTTCTCTTTTCTCGATGTGAGAGGATGTGTGAGGCTTTAGGACCAAGTTGATGTTCTGGCTTGCTGTGTCCATTGTACTATATTTTCCATCAATGAATTTTTCCAAACATAGAACCATGATGAGCCAAAGCAGGAGGAAAAGTACACCTAACACAATCCAAAATTCAATCCATGGTGAAATCAGATATGATTCTTTTAGTTGGTGAAAAAGTTCAATTACTTTGTCTTTGAAAGTTTTTGTTGCTGGCGTTTCTTCATGCTCGCTTGGATCATCAGAAAAGTCATCGAAATTGATGAAGTAGCCAGATGCAGTTCTGTCAATTGTTGGAATTGGTTCCGGATTTTCATTTGCTTTTGCATTTTTATTAGTTTCATTTGCACAGTCTGAGGCTACATTGTTGTAGACAGGTGTTTCTTGACGAACTGTTGCAATTTGGGTTTCAAGAGGCACAAGTTCCATGGCATTATTGAATAGTCCTTTTTTATTCACTGCAGGTTTATCAAATGTGATTAGTCTCTCAGTTTGAACCTCTTGGATTGTAGTAAATTTTGGTATTCTGCTATTTTTTTGGAGTCCTCTGGGCCTACTACTTATTATTGGCCACATTAAAGTGGTTTTACCAGGTCGATTGATACAACTCGGTTCTCCTTTTTACCAGCAAGTGGCGGTAGTACAACTGATCTTGTTCCGTTGATGGCTAAGACAGGAACTGGTTTTCTGTAAGAAGGCTCAAATTCCTTCTTCACCGCGATCTTCTCTCTGACTAGATCCCCAATATTTGGAATCCAGATAGGTATTGCTGGGACAGGTGGTTTTTCTTCAGTGGCTGTTGGCTGTTGCTTTAGCTTTATATTACTCAGGCTTCTTCTTGTTTCGTTCAAGTCCTGTAAAACAGCCAAACGGTCTTTGATATCAAAGGCTTTTCTTTCAACCACTGAAGTGTGACTATCTAAATCCTGAATGTTCATTCTAGTACCAAACAATAGTTTGTACGGAGTGAGACCTTTTAGAGAATTTCTTGGCAGAGTGTTAAGACTACGTTGGACACTTGTTAAATGTTTGACGCACCCATCACCCGAACCTTATACCCTCGCCGTTATAGATTGCTTTATGTCTCGGTTTTTTCTTTTCACTACCGCATTTCCCACAGGATGGAAGGGAGAAGAGGACCGCAATGCAATGCCCATGCTGGCCATGGCCTCCTTGTAAGCCCTAGAGCTAAACGCAGGACCCTGGTCAGAATGTAGCATGCCAATTGCATATATGCCGATAAGGACTCGCAAATCTTTTATAACAGTTCTGGCGTCAGCCGAGCGCTGGGGCCTACATTTTAAGTGAATCTAGTCTTAAACCTTATGGGTACGCATTTCTCCGGATGGATTTCTGCGTATAGATAGCCTGATGCTTTCTAATAAAGGAGTCCTGGCAGTAGTCTGGTCCGGTTCACAACTGCGATCTCTGTTGCAGTCCTGACAGCCCTTTGCAAATTTGTAGTGTTGCAGGCTCATCCCCGGCCACCAGTATTCTGATTGTAATTCTTTCAGAGATTTAACGATCTCTCGGTGCCTTGGATCCTCTCCCATGTGTGCGTCTGCTATCAATAAGACTCTCCTGTTCGTGTTTGGAATTACTCTATCCCCACTCCAGGGTTTTGATTAAAAGGAACGGAGTTTGCATCAATTATGTATGTATTACTGAGTGGATAGTTCAGAGGTAATGCCGCATAGTCACCTTTTAAAGACCCTTGTACTGCAAGCATGGTTTCTCCGTCTATGTGTTTTTTAGAACGCTTTTTTGTGGCTACGGAAGCCGGTTGAACCGCTTCCACTGTGGCTCAGTCAGCCAATGAATTCCCTGCAACGTGAACGCCATCACGTTGATGACCCAGTGTATGTATCACGTGAGTCTTTCGTAGTTCTTTCTGCAAAAGAACTACCTGTTCCCAAAGCTTTTTATGCTTTATTGTGGCACCTGTGTCATCCTTGTAATCGTTTTGAACACAGTTCTGCAAGTCATTATTGTAAGCCTTGACGCAGGAATGCGAATCGCACACTATTAGTGTCGGGAATTCACGATCAGCATTTTCAAGTGCCATCTTTAAAGATCTTATTTCTGCTCGCTGAGCTGAACAGTTTCTGAGTGATTCAGTTTTGGTGACTATTGGTCTGAATTTACCAAAGCGCCAGCGACCTTTAACAATCGCGCATGCTGCGTTGTAGGATTTTTTATCCACATCGTAGTGTTGTGCAAATCTGTCCATGTAGATTACACAAGAGTATAGTTGGAGAGGCAGAATTTCGATTGGCAGAGGACATTCTTCTTCATATTCTAGATCTTTTAGTTTTTTCATTTTTGGGTCAAAATAGTATTTCACGTCTTCTGCAGCAAGAGAATTTTCCCATCGTATCCATTTTGGATCTAATGCCACTGCATTTAAATTGCATGGGCTTGTTAATGCCTCAAGGGCTGATTCTGCTGTTAAAATAGTTATCCTTTTGCCTTGGGCTTGGGCTCTTTCTTATGCTACAGCAGTTGGAACCGCTATCAGAATTTTTTTCTGTTGACCTGAATTTCACTTCAGCTTGTGTGTACAAATGAGATTTGTAAGCTATTGGTACCGTTTCTCCCTTATTAGAGGTTAGGTACGTGAATCTACATCTTCCTGGGATGACTCGGATTACAAGGTTGCGTACGTTTTCGCGAGTTTGCAATTTTGTTTCAGTTAACATGTCTTTTTGCAATGATCTTAAAATTTCTGTGTGTTTCTGAGTCCAATTGATTGGTTTGAAATCAGGTTTTATTAATTCATATAGAGGTTTAACCCTCTCCGCATAATTCAGAATGTATGTTCTTCCGAAATTCAGGAAACCTAGTATTGATAGCAAATTCTTCAGAGTTTTTGGTGCTTGGAGTACTGCACACTTCTCTAGGAAGTTGTCTGCAAGGCTCTTGCCTTCACTTAATAATTTGTATCCTAAAAATAGGACAGTTAGATGGGCAATTCGTGACTTTTTAAAGTTGAATTTGTAACCCTCTGACGCGAACCCAAGTATTATGGTGTTCACTCTTTTTAAGTAAGTCTCCAGGTCATTATCTGTGAGATAGATGTCATCGACATAAGATAGTGTCTCATCATCATATATTTGTAGTTACTGTTACCCTTGCTGAGAATAATCCTGGGCTATTCTTGAATCCCTGTGGGAGTCGACAGAAGTGTTTTTGCGACCCCATTATTGAGAAAGCTGTCAAATACCTGCTTTGAGGTGCTATGTTTTGACAAAAGAATCCATTAGAGATGTCTAATGTCGTTTTATATTTTTTGTGCACGATGTTATTCATTAGTGCTGCACTGTGTGATGTTTGTTCTGCAAATGTTTTGCAACAGGAGTTTTAGTGTCTTTAGTCCAAAACTAGACGATATGAATTGTCTGGCTTGGAGACAGGCAACAAAGGATTGTTCATTTGTGAGGTGCATGTTTCAATCACCCCTTGATATTCAAGTTGATCTAAGATCTTCCTGACTTGCTTTTTAGCTTCTTGTTTAACTGGGTACTGCCTGTGTGCAGTGGGTTGATTTTTTAACTGGATTTTGTGCTGAGGAGAATCCTCATCCCATCCTACATGATTTTTATATAATGCAGGAGCTTGGGCCACTGCCCATTTTCTTGCATATGTGTATTTTTTATGAATTGGAATATGATTAGAGAAGGCAGGCATAATCATTTCTTCACCATGAGGGCACTCCCTGACAAACTCTGGTGGCCAGTCTTTCTCAGCTAACAGGATGTCATAGCCTTCCGAAAGGTTATCCCAAAAGAGACCCTTTACTTTCCTAGTTTTGTCCCCCTCTATACGCAATTTTATTTCGTATAATTTATGAGGTTTGCTAACTCTGGTATCTGCAGTTTCCACCTGAATGTATTCATTCGTGTCCACTGTCTCCAGAAGATTCATCAGGATCTTGCGAGCAATTGTCACTTCTGCTGCACTGTCTAGCATTGTCTGGGCCCACTCTTCGTTTTTCAGTTGTGTCCTCAGTATCTTCGGCATGTCTAATTTTAATACTAGCTACCTTCTTCTTTGGAAAATGTAATTTTTTACTTTGATGAGCAGGTTCCTTGTCTTTGGACTTGACGTGCTCTTCTTTGTGTTCTGACCGTCCTCTTCTTTCCGATTTCTGTGAGGAAGTCTGAAAAGATCGAGAGGGACGTGTATCAACATCTTGATATCTATAAGGTTTTTTCAAAATATCCCTATTTCTAAGGTTGTATCTTTTCTCAGAGGGCTCCCTTTGGGAAGACTTGCCTCCTTGTTCTGGAGATCTTTCTCTCCGTTGAGGAGACCTTCCTCTGGACTGGAATCGTTTTTCCCTGGGAGTGGACTGTTTATTACCCTCCCAGCTCCTTTTTGGAGTATTCAGGTTATTTTTAATAAAGGTTTTTTTCAGGTTTTTCAGTTAGTTGGGGTTTTACTGGTTTCCCACCCAAACTATCTCTACCTAGTTCTTCATAGGATTTTTCTATGATTCTGGCAAGTTCAAATGGTTGGTCTTCTATATCTGTTTCTTTCAATTTCTGCAGGTACGTTATGTCATTCATTGCCAATTGAACTAATTCTCTATATGCATTTGTTAATTCTTTTATTTTAACTAAAAGTTCCTCGCTTGACATCTTGTTAATGTCAGGATGTGGTGTGTGGCTGGCTAAAACCGGCCAAGTGGCTCCTGGTCTACCTAGTGGACCGTGCCTGGTGATGTAATTTTTATGTTTTAGGGCGTCTTTAAACCAGAACAAGTGCTCTTGGTAATTTAGTGGGATTTCAACGTCCTTGAAAGGAGTGTATTCATCCGGAGGTTCCTCTATTTTGTAATAGTGGAATTCTTTTGTTACAGCGTTTGCTGCTGGAAAATGTATCCATGCATAGAATACCTCTGTCTGCCGATATTCATGGGCCTCAACCACGAATATGAATGTACCACCTCGTGATGTCAGTCCGTTTTCTATAAGTTTAATAGTTATAGTTCTTCTTACGTTGACCGGAATGAGTATAGCATTCGGGTCATTTTCTTGGATGGTTGTGTCATCTGCTATCAGTTGAGCTGCTATTCTAGCTTGCTCCCTTTCGTCTTCACTTTCTCTCATTTTACTGACAGAAAGGTTGTTGCAGATCAAGTTTCAAGGAACTAAAGATTAGGTGCACAATATTTTGGAACACTGTATCCTTCAAAGTTAACTAAACCAAAAACTAATACATAGGAATCTCTTCCTACTAAGTTCTGCCGGATTTTTAACCTTTTACCCACTGCAGACGTCTTTTGGAGATTTTACGGAAAAAGGGGTCTGTGTGAAAAAGCACGACTGAGTCACTCTAATGTCTTGCGTTAGATTATCGCCTTACCAAACGTTGGGCGCCATGTAGTGTAGTTCCTATATTCCCAATAGGCTCTGCGCATTGGAATAATATAAACAGCAGTGTAGACGTAGGACTGAGGTCGACTAGGTCTCTACTGACTATATTAGACATAATTAGTTTTGCCAGCTAGCTCAGAGGTCACTAGAAACTTTCTTGAATGTTCAGGAAAGAGTTAACTCTCCGGATTTAGACAAGAAGGGATTAGCTTCTGACAACCATATAACATGACAACTTTGCTCCCTCAGAATAAAAAGTGTATCTCTAGAGTTGTGTGAAAACAATAGACAGTTATTTCACTCAGTCAATCGTGCATACTTAGTTTCACCAGAGTGCAGAGAAATAGAGAGACGGGCGTTTTCAATTAAACATGGTATTTATTGAGCAGTCTTCTTTCTCATGCAAGAGAAATGAATTGCCACTATTGCAATACTTATCATAAAGTAAAGTGCGTACAGTAAAAGAAGTATTATGAAATAATACTGTAAAAGCATTGATATGGGTTCTTAGCCATATGATACTTTAAAATAGATAAAATATATACATACATAAAAACATTGACTAACGTACTCAACTGGTGCTTCTAACTACGCCTTCCCCGGTGTACCTGACCTAATCCTAATACGTGGGAAGGAGTAAGTAAGTTGCAGTTTAAGTTAAGTTGGTTTTTGCCAAGAATCTGACTCAAGAATTCTCTTAAGAGTTTAGTCAGCTCCGTACCTGGGTAATAGAATGTAGGAGGTCTTGTATCTCTCTCTCAGGACTCGATACCTCAGAAATCTGCAAGGATGACTGGAAACACTGGAGCTGGATTTCTCGGCAGGAGAAAAGACAGCGTCTCTCTCAGTGCGTGAAAAGGGAGGGGCGGCTTCCATGGTCTCTCGCATCAGCTGGGCTCTCGGGCAAGTAGACAGCCGCTCTGCTCCAAACCACTGTGTGTTTGCTTAAGGCAACTGTTGGTATATTTATACCTGTAAGGTGCCAGGTTTGACGTAAGGTTGGACATAAGACATCACTAAGAACTATCAGTTCTTTCTGGACTCCAGGAGTTCTTGTTCAAATCAAAACAAAAGCAGGGGGGAATTTCCCGGGCTGCTGGAGGGTTGGTTTGTTTAAAGAACACGTTGTACTTTCTAGGAGTCTAGGGATAGTAGCCTTGCCTTATTTGGACTGCATGGGCCATTACTAAATATGGATATGATTCTTATGACTTTATAAGGATATAGATTGTTATAACCACATAAGGGCATAAATCGGGAATATCGAATAAGGGTCCTAGATAGAAACACAACAACGTGTTGCCACCTCCTGGATTAGTCCTTTGACTGGCAGTTTACGTTCATATTGAAGGTTCCTCAGCTGCTTCCGGGCCTTAAAAGAATGGCTGAAATGTGTGCTGATTCTTCGGCAGATGGTCAGTAATTTGACGGCCGGTGCTTCTGTTTTCAAGAAGGCTTGCACCACAATGTTAATACTGTGCGCCAAACACAGCACTCTGAAATAGCCACCGTGCTCCATGGCCTTAACTATATTACTGCCATTATCCGTGGAAACATAACCAACTGTGCGATTTCTTGGAAGCAGACATTCATTGACCTTCCTGTTAAACTCTTCCAAAAGGTGAGTTCCAGTGTGAGATTTCTCCATGGCAAACATGCCTACTGTTGCATGTTTGCTAATAGCTTGAAAAACTTCCTCTGTGTCAACATCTTTGGGTTTTAACTGTTTTTCGACTCCTGCAAAAGAGACCCAGTGTGCAGTGATGCACATGTAATCAAAGGCTTGGCAACTGGTCCACATGTCTGTTGTCATGTGGATAGTGTGAACAGCACTCTTCAGAATAGCTGCGCCAATCACCTCCAGCACATCTTGATGTAGTGCTGGAACAGCAACCCTTGAAAAATAGGACTAGCTAGGAACCTTCCATTTAAGGCAGACTGTTGCCACCAATTCATGAAAACCCACCCCTTCCAGGAAAGAGAAAGGGAGAAGGTCCAGCGCTAGCATTTTAGCCAGCTTTGCGTTATACAGACGCACTGTTGGGTGGTTGCGTTCAAATGGCACTTCCGACCAAAACATGCTGCTAATGGTGGGCTGGACCATTTTACGTGATGATGATGATGATGATGATGATGATGATGATGCAGACTTCAAACCAGTTAGGCTCAGTGATTTAGTTTTTTGCATTGGTGTCTGTCCCAGACTCCTAGTGTGCCTCATACATGTTGCAGGGGTAGAGGGTGTGGGCACTGTCGTGCCTTGGACAATAGCACTAGGACCCTGGGGCACAGGGTCAGGGGACAAGGGAACACCGGACACCACATACGGTCAGGGGAGGGAACTAGGGGGCATTCTGGGAGCAGACCTGAAGGTGAGAGGTCGGGGAAGCATTGTACTCTGAAGATAATAATAAAGCATACTTGAATTGCCCAGCTGTGTCCTGCGTGTTTCCTGGGGTCGGGAACACGACATCTGGCGACGAAGGTGGGATGCTTCCATCGTGTGTGTGCTGACTGACGATCGACGAACATTCGCGATTTTAGACCAGGAGCCCACCCTGGATCGCGTCCTGCCCACGAAGAAAGAATTGCCAAGGAAAGAAACACAGCGACATGGGAGCCCACCCCGATCGCTGCAGAAAGAAGTCCACGAGTGCCGGTAAGAAGCTGTGCCAAAGCGCGAAGTCGGAAGAAATTGGCGCGAGCTCTCGCGAGAGTCTCAGCGGGCATTTTGGGTCAGGCGCGAGAGCCAATCAGAGCGAAGAATACACGAGCGGCCATTTTAGAGTCAGGCAAAGCGCGAGGATACACCAAACAGTGAGGATTAAAGAAAAAGTCACAAATAAAGGCACGGGAAGGCAAACAAGTGAAGAAAAAGGGGCAAATAAAGGAAAAGGAAGAAAAAGAAAGGACATAAAAGAAAATTAAGAAAAGGCACAAACAAACACCAACAAAGACAAATAAAGTGACAAATGAATGAAAAAAAACATCGGCAAGAAAAGGCACAAGGAAACCAAAGAAAACATAAAGAAATAAAGAACAATGTCTGAAATAATAAGGAAGAAAGACAAACCAAGGAAAGGAGGCAAGAATGGCAGACCAAAACCAAGTGCACAATATAGGAGGCCACTACCATTCAGTCTATCTGAACCACAAACAGGAATAAGATGGGAAAAGTGGGTCAGAAGATTTGAAAACTATGTGGAAGCAACTGATGTAACAACAGCAAAGATGAAAGGTTTATTTCTGAACTTAGTAGGAGATGAAGTGGAGGACCTAATGGTGACACTGCCAAAAGAAGAGATTGCCACCAATGACAAACTAAAGAAGTGCTTAACTGACAAATTTGATCCCCAGAGAAATTTTGATTTTGAACGATACAGCTTTATGATCGCATTCCAACAAGCAGAAGAATCTCTGGATGACTTTGCAACAAGGTTGTGGAAACTGGTAACTCATTGCGAATTTGACAAGTTCGACAATGAGCAGGCAATAAGATTGCGCATCATCGAAGGCTGTCGTGACATCGAATTCCGCACAAGGGTCCTAAAGGAACCGTTCTCATTGGAAAACATCCTGGCGCTAGGAAGGGCTGAATCCAGGGCGACAGCGCATCCAAAAGAAATGGAACAAGGTAAAACAAGAGTTGGAGAACAGATTCAACGAATGACAAACAACAACCGCTAAGGAGGCTGGAGAAAAGAAAAGAGTGAACAGACGGCGAAGAAACAGCCGGAAGGAACATGCTACAGGTGCGGACTTGAGTTCCCACACAAAGGCCTATGCCCGGCATTTGGTCAGACCTGCAGAAAATGCAATGGAAGAAATCACTATGCCAGTGTGAGTCAAGGGATGCAGTTCAGAAACGACGAGGAAGGGCAGGAAGAGCACGAATGCCAACAAGCATACACATCAGGCATGTCGAGACAGGAGCAAGAAGCTCCTCAGTAGAGTCGGAAGAAGAGGAAGAAGAAGAAAAAACTGAACGATTATATCTCATGACAGATGTCACCATAGAGTCAGAAACGGAAGAGAAAAGCGAAGAGGAAGATGAAGCAAGAATATGCCTGATAGGAAAAAAGAAAATAAAGAAAACAGAGTCGGTGAACATAAAAGTGGGGTCACATGAAGCAGAATTTGTCCTGGACAGTGGTGCAACATTATGTGCGTCTCTGAATATGAAAGAATGAAGATAAGGCCGATTCTAAGACCCTCTCAAGTCAAAGTATTCAAGTGGGGGTCCAAAAGACCGGTGACAAACATGGGAAAATTCAAAGAAGAACTGACATACAAGGATCAAAGGACAACCGAAGAGATACACGTACTGAAAGTAGACATCCCGGCGCCATGCCTGCTGAGCAATGTCACGGCTCAAGCGATGGGCCTCATGGCAATGACATACAACATGTCAGAAAGAAAAAACATTCTGAGAGAATACCCCAAGTTACTACAAGGACTAGGAAAGTTGAAAGGATGACAAATTATGCTGCACATTGACGAGACCGTAAGGCCAACAGCACAACACCACAGAAGAGTGCCAATTCACCTGCAGCCACAGGTAGAAGAGGAGCTTGAAGCACTACTAAAACAGGACATAATAGAGCCAGCGGAAGGACTGACGCCGTGGGTGTCGCCCATTGTGGCTGTCCCAAAGAAAGACACGTCCAAAATAAGAATATGTGTAAACATGAGGATCCCGAACAAGGCCATTGAACGTGAAAGACACCCGGGAACACACTTGGATGATATGATCAGCTGTCTCACAGGCACAAGGCGTTTTTCCAAACTGGACTTGTGCAAAGGATACCACCAACTAGAACTGGATCCTCAATCTTGGTACATCACAACATTCTCCACCCACCTAGGTCTGTTTAGATACAAACGCCTGAACTTTGGGATTTCATCAGCTGCAGAGATATTTCAAGAAACGATAAGACAAATAATAAGGCCAATAAAGAACAGCTTAAATTATAGCGATGACATTCTAGTATTTGGCAAGTCGGACGAGGAGCATGACAAGGCTTTAAGAGACGTGTGCTCCCACCTTGAACAGGCCGGTTTGACACTGAACGAAGACAAATGCGAACTAGGGCGAAACAAACTGGTCTTCTTCGGCCACATCTTCTCAAAAAAAGGAATGCGGCCGGATCATAGCAAGGTGGAAACATTGGAAAAGGCAAAGAAGCCAATGGATGTAGCGGACGTAAGGTCATTCCTTGGTCTAGCAAGCTACTGCGCAAGGTACATCAAAGACTTTGCCACTGTAAGTGCACCGTTAAGAGAGCTGACAAAGCAAGGACCAAGTTTCTCATGGACCGATGAATGCAGCAAAGCGTTTGAAGAAATAAGACAGGCCGTCACAGCAGTGGATCACCTAGCCTATTTTGACCCAAGACTATGCACAGAATTAACAGTAGACGCAAGTCAAGTGGGACTAGGAACAATATTGGCGCAGCATCAACCAGGGAGAGACTCCCCAAGACACATAGCGGCGTATAGAAGCAAGAGCATGTCGGAGGTTGAGAAAGGATACTCCTAACCAGAAAAGGAAAGTTTGGCTGTAGTGTGGGCCTGCGAACATTACCACATGTTCATCTACGGGAAACCTTTTACAATTATAACAGACCATCAGGAACTCACAACAATATATGGCAATCTGAACGCAAAGATACCGCCAAGGATAGAGAGATGGGGAATCAGGCTCATGGACTACAACTTTAAGATTATTCACAAGTCAGGAAAGGAACACAACCCAGCTGACTATGTGTCGCGGCACCCTCTGCCACAAGCCTCGATGGCGGAGGAATATCTCAATTTTGCATTGAAGCTCAGTACACCGCCAACAATAACATTGGAAGAACTGGAATACGAAACAAAACGAGACCACACCATGCAGGAGACAATGAGAATCACCAAACAGCAAAGATGGAGGCACGTGAACAGCAACAGTAGTGTGGAAAGCGGGGTAGGGAAAGAAGAACTGCTAGCATTCAAAAGGATAGGTGAGGAACTATCAGAGTGCGGAAATGGGATAATAATGAGAGGCACAGGGATAGTAATGCCCCGGACACTGAGAAAAAGAACAGTAGAACTGGCGCATGAATCACACAGAGGAATTGTAGCAACCAAAAAAATGTTGCGGGAAAAAGTGTGGTTTCCGGGACTCGACAACATGGTGGAAGAAATAGTGACGCGATGTCACATTTGTCAAATAACAGGGCCCTCATCAAAGCCGGAACCGCTACAAATGTCCCAACTACCAAAGGCAGTGTGGACAGAGCTGGCAGCAGATTTTTATGGCCCCCTGGAAACAGGAAGTTACCTGCTGGTAATCATAGATAAATACTCAAGGTTCCCAATAGTGAGACCGATAGCGTCCACATCAGCAGCATGGGGCTCACCCCAGACACTAAAAACAGACAATGGCCCGCCCTTCTCAGGTGAGGAATTCAAAAGATTCATGGCATACCTGGGAATCAACCACAGAAGAATAACACCGCTGTGGCCACAGGCAAACGGCATGGCAGAACGGTTCATGGGAACCATCAAGAAGGCGATACAGAGGGCGAAACTGACTCAAATATCAACTGGGCAGGCCTTATGTCAGGTACTAAGGGACTATCGCAACACCCCTCACAGCTCCACGGGAAAGTGCCCTGCAGAGCTGGTACTAGGACGTTCAAGCAGAACGAGACTACCACAAATAAAGGAGGTGGAGAAGCCAGAACACAAGGATATCGCCGCAAGAGACAAGGATCAGAAAGCTAAGTTGAATGCCTATGCTGACAAGAGAAGACATGCAACAAACACAAAAATAAAAGAAGGAGACACCGTGCTAGTGAAACAGAGACAAGTAAAGAAATCGGACAGCGTCTTCTCAAGAGACCCCTTGACGGTGACGGAGGTAAAGGGGCCAATGATCACAGCGTCAGCCGGCCAGTATCACATCACTCGGAACAGCTCGCACTTCAGGGAACTGAAAACAAAAGAAGAAGAGATGCCTAAGCAAGAACTGGAGGAGGACAGACCACAAGCAGAATCACCCACTGACCTCCGAGAACAGCGACCAAGAAGAGATTGCAAAAAGACAAAAAGATTAATTGAGGAGATGTAAAGGGACAGAGGCCGTGGACACTGTCTCTCTCTCTCTCTCTCTCTCTCTCTCTCTCTCTCTCTCTCTCTCTCTTTTTCTCTCTCTCTCATCTTCTCTCTCTTACACCATCATCAAACAGCAAGCCAAATGAAAAATAAATAGTTTTGTTCACAACAAGGGGGGAGAAGTCGTGCCTTGGACAATGGCACTAGGACCCTGGGGCACAGGGTCAGGGGACAAGGGGACACACCGGACACCACATCCGGTCAGGGGAGGGAACTAGGGGACATTCTGGGAGCAGACCTCGAGGTGAGAGGTTGGGGAAGCATTGTACTCTGCAGATAATAATAAAGCATACTTGAATTGCCCTGCTGTGTCCTGTGTGCTTCCTGGGGTCGGGAACATGACAGGCGCTACCACTGCAGTGCTGCTGCCAGGGGTACTGGGTGTACCAGAAAAAATGGGTGTCCCTTCTTCACTTCCCCCCTGCACGATCAGCCTCTCATCATCATCAGATGCAATATCAAGGGATACATTTGTATTTGTTTTTGTTTTGGCTTCCTCGATGTCACTTAGGTGCTTATACCACTGGATAGAGTGGTGTTGTTTGAGATGACCTCTCTGGCCTCCGGTACCATAGTTGGTACCAAGCTTACCCCGACTAACTGATACTTTACAAATCGAACAAACAACCATGTTTTCCGCCTTTTTGCTAACAGTAAAGAAGTCCCAAACTGGGGACTGGAGATGCCTGGTGGTGGTGGAGGAGCTACTTTGACTTTCAAAGCCAGATGAAGTGGAGGATGGGCGTGGCTGAATTTGTTTCTGTAGTTGACTTACAGAACTACTACTTTAGGTAATGGAGGTCGAGCTGGATGGAGGTCCCTGCCGGCCCTTCTGACGAGAAAACATGGAAGCTCTAGGTCGTTTTGGTGTTGTAGTTAACTGCTTTGGCGGTGGTACCAGTGCCACGCTGCCCACATGATCATCCCGCTCAGCAGCCATTCGGGATAGGGTGAAAATGTTAGTCTGCTGCATGCCCGCTGGGGCTGTGATGACTGGGTCGTCATCAGGCTGTTCATCAGCAGCACAAGACAACACTTCTTGTTCATCGTCATCACCCATAAGTCGAAGCCTTGCGGGAACCTTCCTTTTAGGCTTAGCTACCTTTGTCGGCTCATGGTGTGCCTCACTCTCAGACTGCATTTGTGGGTTTCAATCAGGATCAAGGTCATCAGAATGAAGGGGGCTTGAAGAAGAACTTCTAGTAGTAGTAGCCCTCCTTGACCTTTTTCTTGCTGGGTATCTGGAAGACAATGGATCATCATCAGGAGGAGTGCCTTCCTCGGATGATACCTCCGCTTCAATATCAATTTCCTGATGTGCCCCTACTTCTGGAGGAACAAGCATTGTAGGCAGTTGTGCCGCTCCATGAACCTCTAGTTGCACCTCTCCATGAACCTCTACCTACGCCTCTCCTTGTGCATGTACTTGCACCTCTCTTTGCCCTTGTACTTGCGCCTCTCCTTGCCCATGTACTTGCGCCTCTCCTTGCCCATGTACTTGCGCCTCTCCTTGCCCATGTACTTGCGCTTGTACTAGTTGCATTTGTGGTTGTCGTTGTGGCTGTGGTTGTTGAACGCTTGCCAGCTGAGTTACACCCGGGGTTGATTGGATGGTACTTTCTTGTGATGAGCCAACATCACTGGTCGATGGTGATTGAACAACCAAAGTGGCTGCCTTTGCGGCACTCATGGACTTGGGCCTAACTTTGCGTGGTGGCACCGAGCTCAATGAAGCGGAGGTGCTGCTTCCAGCTTGGTCCCCGGCGGACACCGCTGCTGCTGCAGGCGTAGTTTTTTTTTCCCCAAAAAAGGTGTCAGTAGGCACACCAGTCTCCTTGGTAGGTGGTGCCACTTGCTTCTTCTGCTCCTTCATACTGGCAGCGGCACTGGAAACTATCTTCGCTGAGGTGCTACCGCCACCTTTCTTTGGGCCCATCTTCTTCAGATGGCAGAACAGAAGTCCACAGTTGCACGAGTTGCAGAGTTGTCTTGTCTGTGGCCACACGTGACGTCGCGTGATGTTGTACTGCACACACCGCTGCAGGACTTCTTCCTGGCACTGGTGGTTCTCTTGTGTACCTAAAAGCAATGGAAGACAGAGGAACATCAATAGTTATACACCCCAAAAAGTCGAAAAACACATACAAATCACCACAGTCCCATGCCATCCATGCCCTCAATGATGTTTAAATTCAAGACACCCCACAGAAAGACTTGGCCCATGCACCACTGAGTACCCCTGGGCATTATGGATGAAAGCTAGGCAAACTGGGTGCAGGCCTAAGCACACTGCCTGCCTTCAAAATGGCCCCTTAACCCCCAGCACATGGCCAGGCCCTGCCTGTACCAGCCCTCAAAATGTCCCCCACCCACATGGCCAGTCCCCAACATCACCCCAAAAAATTGAAAAAACACATAAAAATCACCACAATCCCATGCCTTCCATGCCCTCAATGATGTTTAAATTCAAGACACCCCACAGAAAGACTAGGCCCATGCACCACTGAGTACCCCTGGGCATAATAGTTGAAAGCAAGGCAAACTGGGTGCAGGCCTGAGCACACTGCCTGCCTTCAAAATGGCCCTTTGACCCCCAGCACATGGCCAGGCCCTGCCTATACCAGCCTTCAAAATGGCCCCCACCCACATGGCCAGTCCCCAACAACACCCCATAAAATCGAAAAACACATAGAAATCACCACAATCACATGCCATCCATGCCCTCAATGATGTTTAAATTCAAGACAACCCACAGAAAGACTAGGCCCATGCACCACTGAGTACCCCGGGGCATAATGGATGAAAGCTAGGTAAACTGGGTGCAGGCCTGAGCACACTGCCTGCCTTCAAAATGGCTCCTTGACCCCCAGCACATGGCCAGGCCCTGCCTGTACCAGCCCTCAAACGGCCCCCACCCACATGGCCAGTCCCCAACAACACCCCAAAAAATCGAAAAACACATACAAATCACCACAATCCCATGCCATCCATGCTCTAAATGATGTTTAAATTCAAGACACCTCACAGAAAGACTATGCCCATGCACCACTGAGTACCCCTGGGCATAATGGTTGAAAGCAAGGCAAATTGGGTGCAGGCCTGAGCACACTGCCTGCCTTCAAAATGGCCCCTTAACCCCCAGCACATGGCCAGGCCCTGCCTGTACCAGCCCTCAAAATGTCCCCCACCCACATGGCCAGTCCCCAACATCACCCCAAAAAATTGAAAAAACACATAAAAATCACCACAATCCCATGCCTTCCATGCCCTCAATGATGTTTAAATTCAAGACACCCCACAGAAAGACTAGGCCCATGCACCACTGAGTACCCCTGGGCATAATAGTTGAAAGCAAGGCAAACTGGGTGCAGGCCTGAGCACACTGCCTGCCTTCAAAATGGCCCTTTGACCCCCAGCACATGGCCAGGCCCTGCCTATACCAGCCTTCAAAATGGCCCCCACCCACATGGCCAGTCCCCAACAACACCCCATAAAATCGAAAAACACATAGAAATCACCACAATCACATGCCATCCATGCCCTCAATGATGTTTAAATTCAAGACAACCCACAGAAAGACTAGGCCCATGCACCACTGAGTACCCCGGGGCATAATGGATGAAAGCTAGGTAAACTGGGTGCAGGCCTGAGCACACTGCCTGCCTTCAAAATGGCTCCTTGACCCCCAGCACATGGCCAGGCCCTGCCTGTACCAGCCCTCAAACGGCCCCCACCCACATGGCCAGTCCCCAACAACACCCCAAAAAATCGAAAAACACATACAAATCACCACAATCCCATGCCATCCATGCCCTAAATGATGTTTAAATTCAAGACACCTCACAGAAAGACTATGCCCATGCACCACTGAGTACCCCTGGGCATAATGGTTGAAAGCAAGGCAAACTGGGTGCAGGCCTGAGCACACTGCCTGCCTTCAAAATGGCCCCTTGACCCCCAGCACATGGCCAGTCCCTGCCTGTACCAGCCCTCAAAATGTCCCCCACCCACATGGCCAGTCCCCAACATCACCCCAAAAAATTGAAAAAACACATAGAAATCACCACAATCACATGCCATCCATGCCCTCAATGATGTTTAAATTCAAGACAACCAACAGAAAGACTAGGCCCATGCACCACTGAGTACCCCGGGGCATAATGGATGAAAGCTAGGTAAACTGGGGGCAGGCCTGAGCACACTGCCTGCCTTCAAAATGGCGCCTTGACCCCCAGCACATGGCCAGTCCCTGCCTGTACCAGCCCTCAAAAAGGCCCCCACCCACATGGCCAGTCACAAACACCACCCCAAAAAGACAAAAAACACTCAAAAATCACCACAATACCATGCCATCCATGCCCTCAATGATTTTCAAATTCAAGACACCCCACAGAAAGACTAGGCCCATGCACCACTGAGTACCCCTGGGCAAAATGGATGAAAGCTATGCAAACTGGGTGCAGGCCTGAGCACACTGCCTGCCTTCAAAATGGCCCCTTGACCACCAGCACAAGGCCAGGCCCTGCCTGTACCAGCCCTCAAAATGGCCCCCACCCACATGGACAGTCCCCAACAACACCCCACAAAAATCGAAAAACACATAAAAATCACCACAATCCCATGCCATCCATGCCCTCAATGATGTTTAAATTCAAGACACCCCACAGAAAGACTAGGCCCATGCACCACTGAGCACCACTGAGTACTCCTGGGCATAATGGATGAAAGCTAGGCAAACGGGGTGCAGGCCTGAGCACACTGCCTGCCTTTAAAATGGCCCCTTGACCCCCAGCACATGGCCAGGCCCTGCCTGTACCAGCCCTCAAAATGGCCCCTACCCACATGGCCAGTACCCAACAACACCCAAAAAAGTCGAGAAACACTAAAAAATCACCACAATCCCATGCCATCCATGCCATCCATGCCCTCAATGATATTTAAATTCAAGACACCCCACAGAAAGACTAGGCCCATGCACAACTCACTACACCTGGGCCTACTGGCTAGTGAGGCTTTACAGGTACCCCAAAATGTAAAAATAAAAAATCAACATATAACAGTGAGCTAAAATTCCATGACCTAAATGAGAATTAAGTAAATAACAAAATCACAGAAACAGTTGTATCATGCACCCATAACTAACCCTGGGCCTACTGGATGCTGTGGCTACCCACCACAAGATATATTTTGTTAAAGTTGTGAAAAAAGTTTTAGAACTATAGTTGCCTCAACTGCAATGCTTCAAACAAACAACACCAACTTACTTGTAAAATCTCATGTCCAAAAGTGATCCAAACTCCAAAGTCCAAAAAGTCCTCGAATACAAATCCAGCAGCAGTCACAGAAAGTAATCCTTCCAGCTCAGCAGCCAAATGAAAAGTGACCAGTACATGAACAAAGCACTGAGAGGAGCCTGCTGGACAGGAACAGGAAGTTGGAGACTCTGAGGCACTTCCTTCCTCCCACCCAACCCCAAAAAATGGACTCCTCTACCAAAAAGTGCAGTCAAATGTCAATCTGAGGAGTTATTCTGATCAAAATCACCATTTTCACAAGGTTTATGCTTCCTGCGGTGGGTTTCTTGTATATAATTGCAATTTTTACAATTTCGGGAACGTGAGCTGTTCAAACTTCCCGCCGGAAGTCAGCTGCGCACTGTCGCGGGCATTTATGACGTACTCGCGTTCGCCGTGCAAGATGGCAAGCCGCGATGACGTAATTGCGTTCGAAAAACTCTCACGCGATCACGCAGCAAGATCGAAAATAGCGCAGCACATGCAAAACCGGGAGAAAAACAACTCGGAAGGCTCAGAGTCAGTGCCGCGAGAGCGATATTGTATTTTTCAAGCGCGACCAAGCAAAATAATTTGTATCTTGCGAATTTGCGAAATATTGTTGTGTCCGGATGTGCGTGGGGCGAGGCGTGGCGGCCACAGATCGACCCTGAGCACAGGAGCAGTGGAGGGCGACGCTCCTGGACTCTGGGTTTCCCCGCATCTTCTCCCGCACCCAAGGTGAGCCTGCCTTCAGCGTTAATGTTCGGAAGCGCTCCCTGCTCTTTGACGAGCCGTGCACCCAACAATGACGGCTTGGGGGCCGAGGCCTGACCCTAACATGGTGGCGCCCCTGCGACATTGGCGGCACTGATTCTCGCCGACTACTCTGTGAGCTCCTGGGCTCTGGCGGTGTGTGGATGGTCCGAGGAGCGGCAGCACGATCATCCCTGTGCACCCTTTGTCCTTTTCTGAGGAATTCACCCGGTGGCGCTGCTACGTGGTCCGACTGCTTGGCTCTAAGATGGCGGCGCCTGCAGAACACCGGTACCACTGACACTGCCTGATCACCTTGCGAGCTGCTGACCCTCTGCATCATCTCGTGGGTCGCTGGGCCCACCTGCTGTGGCTCGGACTGTGGAGCGCCGGTGCCTGGCTGCCTGGCTGCTGGGGAGGTGAGGTGAACTGCCCCTAAGCGCTTGCTCCCGTTGCCTGATCAGGAGAGCATGACCCCCTGGGGAGCGGTCTGAGCCGCGGCTGCGGAGGTGGGTGATCTGCGGTGCTCCCGTGCGGTGGGGGCCCCACGGCGGCTGAAGATAACCCGCGGTGGACCTGCAACGGAGGGAGAGGTGAGGTGGTGCCCGCGTCCCAGTGGAGTGCTATCCACCCCCCAAGCCCTAATGCGTGAATTGGTGCAGAGAGGTTGCGGTTCCCGAGAACTGCGGGAAATACTACCCTGGGGAGACCGACAGAGGGGCACACGCTCAGGGAGGTGAGGGGGCGGCAAGGCAGTGAGAACGGGATTGCTCGGGGACCGTCTTGTGGATCCTGCGCCCATCCCCCATTGCGGGTTTGTGTTTAGGCGGGGCCCGCATATGGGAGAGAAGACTGCTAGGCATCGCTGCTGTGGCATGCAGCCATAAGGGGTCCGTGATGACTGCATGGGAACGCTGGAGCACACACTGAGGCTTGGGAGACTTTGATCACTGGAGTGCTAGTGGCGGTGCGGGGCTGACACAAGGAGAGCAATATGTGTGGAAGATCAACAAGCTAGACAATCAAAGACATTGTGCAGGCGCAGTGGAGGGTGATGAATAGGACTTGGAGCGACCTAGGTGTGCTGGTGCCTCCCCCTCCCACCTCTGATATCGGGCCTCAGACGCACGACCCGACTGTGTGGAGGATCTCTCGATAGCCTGTGGTGCTGCTGTCTTGGGCTCTGTAGTACTGTGCTGCTAAGTATGTCTGCAGACCTATGAACTAACAGAGTGAAACTGTGCTCACAAGCTACCACAACGGTGTGGGAGTGGTGCTGCTGTCCTGTGGGAACCGTGGGCTGCTGCTGGTGGGACTACTAGTGACACAAGGCCTGAGTGAGGGATCACGAACGTCTCAGCCTCTGGATAGGGAACTAATCTTGGATCGGTACTATACTGGTGCTCCCACTCTACTTGATTGGTCCGGGACTGCTGAGGACTCAAGCAAACTCAGAGTGGGGATACTGCAGAACCCGCGGCTGTGGGATACATTGGGCGACTACTGGTGGTTCCGGCGGATCTCGAGGGGAAGTGTTACAGGCCCTGAGACAATAAGACACACAGGACACCATGGGGCGCACTAGAACAAAGCAGCAGGACTCACATGCTTTGAAGACTACACCCTTCGGAGATGAACAGAGTCTCACTGCCCGCATTCTCCAACAAGACAATGCAGCCCCCAGGCAGGAGATACGTGCCTCTGTCTGTTCAAACCTTATGCACCTTATGCAACCTTCCCCCCTCTCTGCTCTTACTCTTTCCAGATTCTGTCCTCGGCCCTCACATGCCCTTGCCCTTTGTCCCCACCCTGTTTTGCTGTGAACCTTAGACAGACTTCCTTTCGTCTCTATGGTTGTCTCTTCTCTTATCCTCACTCCCTCTCCTCCCCTACGCCTCACTACTTTCTCTTGCATTTCACTCCTCCCCTAATTGTATTGCTGATTGTTTGATTTAATGTTTACTTGTTGATCTTCTTCTACTATATTGTTGAACCACATTGATGCACTTCTTGTCGTCTCTCCTATCGTCTCCTACCGCATCCTCTCTATTTATGTCTCTCCCTCCCTCCTCTCTCAATGTTTTGAGACTGAACTACTTTGTCTGATGCCGGATGGAGCTACTTGGTTTAGCTATAGGGGAGATGGGCCTTGGATTCCCTCCTTGGTCGTCACCTACCCTGCCGGTCTTTAGGCAGACTTCTTTTCGTCTCTCCTTATTGTCTCTTCCCTAGCCCCTATCCTCTCTCCCCTGAATCTTTCCCCTTGCCTGCTACTCTGCCTACCCTCTGTCCTTTGTGCCCTTTAACTAAGCACTCCTTCTCCCCTTTTTGGGGAAAGATCCAATATCTATACTCTGGAGTCTCAGCAAACCCGCTGAGTGAGTCCACTGCGCCAAGGGAGCCACTCACACCTGAGGTATGGTATGGCACCCCTTGCCAAAGCACTCCCTCTCCCCTTTATGGGGACGGATCCAGTATGTAGGCCTTGGAGTCTCAGAGACCTCTCTGAGAGAGTCCACTGCGTAAAGGGAGCCTCTCGCAATAGAGATAGGGAAGGGATACCACTTCCCTTGGGATCACAGCTTACTGGACTTTGGACGATGCCTTGACTCGTCTACCGGTTTGTGTCCCCGTCACCCTTCCCCTCTTCTCCCCATGCTATGTCTCTCACCCTCCCCCTCCCCTCCTCTTTCCCACCTTCTTTATCTGTCTACTTCCCCTACTCCAACCCCCTGACTCTCTCACCTTGCCTTCTTTTCCCCTTACGTATTTGTACAATGTAACTTTGTTGCCTTCTCTAAGAACTGTGTAACCTTTGAAACGATGTAACCTGTAACTATGATCTGATGCTCATGTAAAGTGCTGTGATACCTCCGGGTCTAGCCAGCGCTATATAAAACTTTTTTTAAATAAATAAATTCTGCTTCAACTGCCCTTTCCATCGCTGTATTGGGTGTATAGCGTTGGAAAGGGCAGTTGCAGCAGAAGGAAATAGGCTATGCAGACGCCCACCATATACATTTAAAAGGTAAAAGAACCGTGCCAGCAAAGTAGTCCCTTGTGGGCGAGTCTGCGTTGTGCTGTGGGCGTGTGCTGGGGGCGTGACAAACACTGGGGGCGTGTGGTACGTTCCGCCCTTCATGCCATGTCTCATATCGTGTGCTGGGGGCATGGGCGTGTGTGGGGCGCGGGAATACGGAACAAAAAACGAGCATTTTACCCAATAATTCATTTTTTTTCTTCCCAGGTTCTGTGCATTCCAGATCCGGGTGTCCACCGTGCTCCCTTTAAATACCCCTGCACCCCATATTCATAACCCACCTTTACTCCTTAAAATACCCCAACACCCTTAAACACTAACCCATCTTAACCCTATAAATATACGCTGTACCCCAAAACCCAAACCTATCCCTAAACCCTAAAAATACCCCTGTACCCCAAACCCAAACCTAGCCCTGAAGCCTAAAAATACCCCTGTACCCCAAAACCCAAACCTAGCCCTGAACCCTAAAAATACCCCTGTACCCCAAAACCCAAACCTACCCATGAACCCTAAAATACCCCTGTACCCCAAAACCCAAACCTAGCCCTGAACCCTTAAAATACCCCTGTACCCCAAAACCCAAACCTACCCCTGAACCCTAAAAATGCCCCTGTTCCCCAAAACCCAAACCTAGCCCTGAACCCTAAAAATACCCCTGTACCCCAAAACCCAAACCTACCCCTGAACCCTAAAATACCCATGTACCCCAAAACCCAAACCTAGCCCTAAACCCTAAAAATACCCCTGTACCCAAACCTAGCCCTGAACCCTAAAAATACCCCTGTACCCCAAAACCCATACCTATCCCTAAACCCTAAATCTACCCCTGTACCCCATAACCCAAAACTATATCCGAACCCTTAAAATACCCAAACACCCCAAAACATTTACCTCAGTACCCCAAAACGTATACCCCTATATCCATACTGACCTTATCCAAACATTAAAAAAACATGCTTTTACAATTCATGCATTTAAAACGAATTTCGCGGTAAATGTATCCGTGGTAAAAGCATATAAAATGTAATGCCATGCGTTATAATGGCATTGCGGAGTCATGGTACTTTCATAATGAAAGTATGCGGAGTGATGGTTTGCGGAAAGAAAGTTGCGGAATAATGGGTGTTCACCCACCCCCGGTAAGTACATTGGTGGCACGGCGGCCCACATCTCCAGCAACATACTCATATTTTTTCACCACCGATTTGAAAAATGCACAGGTCTCTCTCATTGATGGCCAGCACCGACATACACTTTTAGACACACCTCCCGTCACAAGTTCTAGAATTGCGAACTTTAGAGCTGGGGAGCTTCGTTCGAATCTCGGCATCAGCTCAACATCCTGTGATTCCAGGCAAATCGCTTTGTCTCCCCGTGCCTACCACAAATGAATGTGTTCTTCTGTAATGTAAATTGTGCTCATGCCATGTTGTCGAGTTCGACCTATATAATATTGCAAGGAAAAATAAAGTAGGGAAACTCGAGTTCACACACTACTGAACGGCCACTCTTAAGTGCATCAGCAGTGCACTGTGAATCGGAGCAATTCGCAGGCCTGTCACAGATAAGAAATGCTAACAAAACGAATACCTACAAAACAATATACTACTGGCCGGCAGCAATTCATACCCGGACAACGTCGGGATGGGAATATTACCTACTGGCGGTAGCCAGTAGGTATATATAGTTAGGACCTAGTTTTCCTAGGAAATCCCCAACATTCTATTGGGAATAACTTTGGCGCTGGTTGATGAATCTTCGCAAATTTCTCAAAGAAGATGGCTCGCTCCGCTCCTCTCCTTCCCTGAAAGTTTGGGGGGGATTAGTCAAGTGGGGGCTGAGAAAAAAGGGGGGTCCCAAAACGTGTTTTCCCCATGTTAATTTCCATAGGACCTTTAGACACGGCTACAGCTTGAACCACTGAAGGGAATTACACCAAACTTGTCAAAATGGTAGTGTCTGGTACGCAGATCACACTTTTGGTTAAATAGTGTAAATCCCTCCAGTAGTTCCTGAGAAAATTAGAAGAGAAATAAATAATATATCTATAAGCGCGCACCGTGCGCGCACCCCGCGATGTTTTGGAAAAAAAAAATTGGGGGGCTTTGGGGGGCTTCTCTCTTTTATTTAAATCTTTTTATTTTAATATCGAGGGTGCCCACCCCTCGTTTTGTCCCCCGAGATCACCGCCGCGGCCCGAGCCGCCTCAAGATGGCCGCCGCCTGGTTGTGGGCGGGGCCGGGAGGACTTGGTTTCCGCTTCCCCCTGATTGGGGGAAGCCTTCGTTGTGCCCGCCGGTCTCCCGTGCCGAGGGGGAGACCGGGTAATGCTGACGGCTGGTGCGGGGCTCCCGTGTGCTGAGGGAGCCCCGGGAAAAGAGGAGACGCCGTCCGCTTCCCCCTGCCTGGGGGAAGCCTTTGATGTGCCCGCCCGGTCTCCAGTGCCTAGGGGGAGACCGGGTAACTGCCGGCTGGTGGGTACCTAAATATGTAATCCCCTGCTTTTAAATTAAATAAAGATATTCACCCTGCAACAATACTACAATAACTGATTGAACAGCGCTAAGATCATCGAATTCCCTTTAAAAATACAGCCCGCATCAGTCGAGTGACATCCAATATGTGTAGTGGTGACTGAAGGATGGATATTCAGTTTTTGTGGAGGGCGCGAAAGAGCTAATCGTTAACGGGGTTTGGCGAGAAGCAGTCAGTAAACAAAATAGCTTAATTTCGTGCTTTACAGTCTGTGGTTGAGAAAATGAATTCCTTGTCTATTATTTGCTACTGAGAACAGCAACAACGAAATTCATTTATAAAGCTCATTGAACTGTGAATGCTGGCGGAACAGATGAATGGTTTTGATTCCATGTCAGGGTAGGAGTCTCATAACTTGACAGCTACTTACTTCGTGATAGGAAAGTAGTTCTATAGCAGGTGTGAACAACTGTGAAATTAAATTGTAGCATTGAGAAAACATTACTGTTGTCTTCACTGAATCGGATTTAATCTAAATTACTTCCATTTGGATAGTTCCAGATATTTATATGCATGGTCCTGTCTGGGAAATATCTCCGAGGATTCGAAACGATAGTCTTTTCCCAAATAACTGCTGGCTGCATATATATTTCTGTGCACACATGCATGCAATAAACATTTCATTTTAATTCGTAATAGAGCAAATTAGTTCCAGCCAAGAAGTAAAGGTTTGAATTTCAGTATTCGTCCAGTTTGCACCAAATAAAAAGTAAAAGAATCGTAGGGCTTAAGCTTTTAGGGAGTTTGTGTAAAAACCGAGCACAATGTGGTGTAGGTTGAGGAGTCCCTGTTACAAGTGGAGTTGCACAGGAAGGCAGAGTAGGACAGTGGCACCACGCTGTGGGTGTGTACCACAATATTCCTGTTTGAAACATTGACACACACAGATATATCGATGCCATCCGAACATGGCAGAGGCAATAATAGTAAATCTACACGTACCTTGATGATATCTGAGGATTCAATAGTATGGTCACAAGACATCAGCAGGTTGGTCTTTCAAGAGTCAATAGTGTGGGTTACAACCCACTTGCTATTGCTAAAGACAGTTCTGAGAAAGAGAAACGGCTACAGACCACCAGGAAACAGACCACCAGGAATTGTGTTTGCAGGAGGCTTGTCAGATTTCCGAAATCAAATAGAAGCAGTTTGAGCTGGGACCCTCAGGGAGTCGGCTGAACATGGTACTTTGGTGCAAAGACTTGTTGGCATTCCTAAAGTAAATTCAAATAACAGCACTGATGCACTGAAGTCAGCAGACCTTTCGGATTTCTAAATTTAAAAAAGGAGGCCAAAGTTTACAGACCAAAAGCAGAGACTCAGAAAAGGAGGAGAACATTATAATGAAGAGGACTATGAGCCTCATCTTTATTAAGAGCTGAGCAACTTTAGATTCGAATAAATAGTGAATCTCTCTTTACAAAAAAATGAGTAGGTCTCAAATCGATAAAAAGTGAAGTCCGAGGCAATATCATGCTCTGAGTGTGTCTGTACTGTATCACAAGCAGAGTGAGCGTGAAATGTGTGCTGAGCAAATGTCGTGCCTTGATTTAAACCTGAGTAAGATGGAGAAATTAATCACGAAGTGCTGGTAGGGAATGGGGTACATTAAAAAACGAAGTGAGGTTCAATCATGCTGGACTTTATTAAGAGCCGAGCAAGTCGCAGCTTAACCAAGCTCTCACTGGGAAGAAACTGTAAAACTTGATTAAGTATGGGAAATAGTAATTGCCTACAGTCAGTGGTGTTCCACCAGAATATCAAGTACAAATATTATGGGGCCAAAATGTAGAGGCCTAAACATACAGAATAAAAATTAATGAGTAATGAGGTATGGGAAATTAGTCAAATGTAGATTTTCTATAGTTAAATACACAAATATATATATATATATATATATATATATATATATATATATATATATATATATATATCAACACGAAAAGTTTGCCACACATGAAGACGCCACCTGCAGTGAAGTTGAAAGAGCCTTTAATGGAAGACCAGCATCGTGCAGCAGCAAAGTTCCACTCCAAAATGTAGGGAGCCTAACGCGTTTCAAACACTGGCATGTTCTTGTTCACAGGCAGGCGAGGAGTGCTAGCGGATCAGCTGGGGAGCATCTGATATATGTTCCAAGTACCGCCCTTTGTGGGCGTATGCCAAAGAGCATGTTGGTGCTTGTAGTTCCCGCAGGGTATTCCTTTCTGTTAGGGCCGCTATGCACCTCATGATTAGCCAAAGTATGGTCCAAGTGGGTTGGGGGGGCCCAATGCACGCTGCAATCGGTGCGTAGTGTCAGTCAACCACACGACCTTCGCTGCTCCGTTTGTGCTCAGAAGAAACTAAACACGGACATTGTAGAATCACAGGGGGGCGTCTTCGCGACCTGGCAGGCCGCCCTTTATCAACACGAAAAGTTTGCCACACATGAAGACGCCACCTGCAGTGAAGTTGAAAGAGCCTTTAATGGAAGACCAGCATCGTGCAGCAGCAAAGTTCCACTCCAAAATGTAGGGAGCCTAACGCGTTTCAAACACTGGCATGTTCTTGTTCACAGGCAGGCGAGGAGTGCTAGCGGATCAGCTGGGGAGCATCTGATAAATGTTCCAAGTACCGCCCTTTGTGGGCGTATGCCAAAGAGCATGTTGGTGCTTGTAGTTCCCGCAGGGTATTCCTTTCTGTTAGGGCCGCTATACACCTCATGATTAGCCAAAGTATTGTCCAAGTGGGTTGGGGGGGCCCAATGCACGCTGCAATCGGTGTGTAGTGTCAGTCAACCACACGACCTTCGCTGCTCCGTTTGTGCTCAGAAGAAACTGAACACGGACACTGTAGAATCACAGGGGGGCGTCTTCGCGACCTGGCAGGCCGCCCTTTATCAACACGAAAAGTTTGCCACACATGAAGACGCCACCTGCAGTGAAGTTGAAAGAGCCTTTAATGGAAGACCAGCATCGTGCAGCAGCACAGTTCCACTCCAAAATGTAGGGAGCCTAACACGTTTCAAACAATGGCGTGTTCTTGTTCACAGGCAGGCGAGGAGTGCTAGCGGATCAGCTGGGGAGCATCTGATAAATGTTCCAAGTACCGCCCTTTGTGGGCGTATGCCAAAGAGCATGTTGGTGCTTGTAGTTCCCGCAGGGTATTCCTTTCTGTTAGGGCCGCTATGCACCTCATGATTAGCCAAAGTATTGTCCAAGTGGGTTGGGGGGGCCCAATGCACGCTGCAATCGGTGCGTAGTGTCAGTCAACCACACGACCTTCGCTGCTCCATTTGTGCTCAGAAGAAACTGAACACGGACACTGTACAATCACAGGGGGGCGTCTTCGCGACCTGGCAGGCCGCCCTTTATCAACACGAAAAGTTTGCCACACATGAAGACGCCACCTGCAGTGAAGTTGAAAGAGCCTTTAATGGAAGACCAGCATTGTGCAGCAGCAAAGTTCCACTCCAAAATGTAGGGAGCCTAACGCGTTTCAAACACTGGCGTGTTCTTGTTCACAGGCAGGCGAGGAGTGCTAGCGGATCAGCTGGGATGCATCTGATAAATGTTCCAAGTACCGCCCTTTGTGGGCGTATGCCAAAGAGCATGTTGGTGCTTGTAGTTCCCGCAGGGTATTCCTTTCTGTTAGGGCCGCTATACACCTCATAATTAGCCAAAGCATTGTCCAAGTGGGTTGGGGGGGCCCAATGCACGCTGCAATCGGTGCGTAGTGTCAGTCAACCACACGACCTTCGGTGCTCCGTTTGTGCTCAGAAGAAACTGAACACGGACACTGTAGAATCACAGGGGGGCGTCTTCGCGACCTGGCAGGCCGCCCTTTATCAACACGAAAAGTTTGCCACACATGAAGACCCCACCTGCAGTGAAGTTGAAAGAGCCTTTAATGGAAGACCAGCATCGTGCATCAGCAAAGTTCCACTCCAAAATGTAGGGAGCCTAACGCGTTTCAAACACTGGCGTGTTCTTGTTCACAGGCAGGCGAGGAGTGCTAGCGGATCAGCTGGGGAGCATCTGATAAATGTTCCAAGTACCGCCCTTTGTGGGCGTATGCCAAACAGCATGTTGGTGCTTGTCCAAGTGGGTTGGGGGGGCCCAATGCACGCTGCAATCAGTGCGTGTGGTTGACTGACACTATGCACCGATTGCAGCGTGCATTGGGCCCCCCCAACCCACTTGGACAATACTTTGGCTAATCATGAGGTGCATAGCCGCCCTAACAGAAAGGAATACCCTGCGGGAACTACAAGCACCAACATGCTCTTTGGCATACACCCACAAAGGGCGGTACTTGGAACATTTATCAGATGCTCCCCAGCTGATCCGCTAGCACTCCTCGCCTGCCTGTGAACAAGAACACGCCAGTGTTTGAAACGCGTTAGGCTCCCTACATTTTGGAGTGGAACTTTGCTGCTGCACGATGCTGGTCTTCCATTAAAGGCTCTTTCAACTTCACTGCAGGTGGCGTCTTCATGTGTGGCAAACTTTTCGTGTTGATAAAGGGCGGCCTGCCAGGTCGCGAAGACGCCCCCCTGTGATTCTACAGTGTCCGTGTTCAGTTTCTTCTGAGCACAAACGGAGCTGCGAAGGTCGTGTGGTTGACTGACACTACGCACCGATTGCAGCGTGCATTGGGCCCCCCCAACCCACTTGGACAATACTTTGGCTAATCATGAGGTGCATAGCGGCCCTAACAGAAAGGAATACCCTGCGGGAACTACAAGCACCAACATGCTCTTTGGCATACGCCCACAAAGGGCGGTACTTGGAACATTTATCAGTTGCTCCCCAGCTGATCCACTAGCACTCCTCGCCTGCCTGTGAACAAGAACACGCCAGTGTTTGAAACGCGTTAGGCTCCCTACATTTTGGAGTGGAACTTTGCTGCTGCACGATGCTGGTCTTCCATTAAAGGCTTTTTCAACTTCACTGCAGGTGGCGTCTTCATGTGTGGCAAACTTTTCGTGTTGATAAAGGGCGGCCTGCCAGGTCGCGAAGACGCCCCCCTGTGATTCTACAGTGTCCGTGTTCAGTTTCTTCTGAGCACAAACGGAGCAGCAAAGGTCGTGTGGTTAACTGACACTACGCACCGATTGCAGCGTGCATTGGGCCCCCCCAACCCACTTGGACAATACTTTGGCTAATCATGAGGTGCTTAGCGGCCCTAACAGAAAGGAATACCCTGCGGGAACTACAAGCACCAACATGCTCTTTGACATACGCCCACAAAGGGCGGTACTTGGAACATTTATCAGATGCTCCCCAGCTGATCCGCTAGCACTCCTCGCCTGCCTGTGAACAAGAACACGCCAGTGTTTGAAACGCGTTAGGCTCCCTACATTTTGGAGTGGAACTTTGCTGCTGCACGATGCTGGTCTTCCATTAAAGGCTCTTTCAACTTCACTGCAGGTGGCGTCTTCATGTGTGGCAAACTTTTCATGTTGATAAAGGGCGGCCTGCCAGGTCGCGAAGACGCCCCCCTGTGATTCTACAGTGTCCGTGTTCAGTTTCTTCTGAGCACAAACGGAGCAGCGAATGTCGTGTGGTTGACTGACACTACGCACAGATTGCAGCGTGCATTGGTCCCCCCCAACCCACTTGGACAATACTTTGGCTAATCATGAGGTGCATAGCGGCCCTAACAGAAAGGAATACCCTGCGGAAACTACAAGCACCAACATGCTCTTTGGCATACGCCCACAAAGGGCGGTACTTGGAACATTTATCAGATGCTTCCCAGCTGATCCGCTAGCACTCCTCGCCTGCCTGTGAACAAGAACACGCCAGTGTTTGAAACGCGTTAGGCTCCCTACATTTTATAGTGGAACTTTGCTGCTGCACCATGCTGGTCTTCCATTAAAGGCTCTTTCAACTTCACTGCAGGTGGCGTCTTCATGTGTGGCAAACTTTTCGTGTTGATAAACGGCGGCCTGCCAGGTCGCGAAGACGCCCCCCTGTGATTCTACAGTGTCCGTGTTCAGTTTCTTCTGAGCACAAACGGAGCAGCGAAGGTTGTGTGGTTGACTGACACTACGCACCGATTGCAGCGTGCATTGGGCCCCCCCAACCCACTTGGACAATACTTTGGCTAATCATGAGGTGCTTAGCGGCCCTAACAGAAAGGAATACCGTGTGGGAACTACAAGCACCAACATGCTCTTTGACATACGCCCACAAAGGGCGGTACTTGGAACATTTATCAGATGCTGCCCAGCTGATCCGCTAGCACTCCTCGCCTGCCTGTGAACAAGAACACGCCAGTGTTTGAAACGCATTAGGCTCCCTACATTTTGGAGTGGAACTTTGCTGCTGCACGATGCTGGTCTTCCATTAAAGGCTCTTTCAACTTCACTGCAGGTGGCGTCTTCATGTGTGGCAAACTTTTCGTGTTGATAAAGGGCGGCCTGCCAGGTCGTGAAGACGCCCCCCTGTGATTCTACAGTGTCCGTGTTCAGTTTCTTCTGAGCACAAACGGAGCAGCGAAGGTCGTGTGGTTGACTGACACTACGCACCGATTGCAGCGTGCATTGGGCCCCCCCAACCCACTTGGACAATACTTTGGCTAATCATGAGGTGCATAGCGGCCCTAACAGAAAGGAATACCCTGCGGAAACTACAAGCACCAACATGCTCTTTGGCATACGCCCACAAAGGGCGGTACTTGGAACATTTATCAGATGCTCCCCAGCTGATCCGCTAGCACTCCTCGCCTGCCTGTGAACAAGAACACGCCAGTGTTTGAAACGCGTTAGGCTCCCTACATTTTGGAGTGGAACTTTGCTGCTGCACGATGCTGGTCTTCCATTAAAGGCTCTTTCAACTTCACTGCAGGTGGCGTCTTTATGTGTGGCAAACTTTTCGTGTTGATAACGGGTGGCCTGCCAGGTCGTGAAGACGCCCCCCTGTGATTCTACAGTGTCCGTGTTCAGTTTCTTCTGAGCACAAACGGAGCAGCGAAGGTCGTGTGGTTGACTGACACTACGCACCGATTGCAGCGTGCATTGGGCCCCCCCAACCCACTTGGACAATACTTTGGCTAATCATGAGGTGCATAGCGGCCCTAACAGAAAGGAATACCCTGCGGGAACTACAAGCACCAACATGCTCTTTGGCATACGCCCACAAAGGGCGGTACTTGGAACATTTATCAGATGCTCCCCAGCTGATCCGCTAGCACTCCTCGCCTGCCTGTGAACAAGAGCACGCCAGTGTTTGAAACGCGTTAGGCTCCCTACATTTTGGAGTGGAACTTTGTTGCTGCACAATGCTGGTCTTCCATTAAAGGCTCTTTCAACTTCACTGCAGGTGGCGTCTTCAGGTGTGGCAAACTTTTCGTTTGATAAAGGGCGGCCTGCCAGGTCGCGAAGACGCCCCCCTGTGATTCTACAGTGTCCGTGTTCAGTTTCTTCTGAGCACAAATGGAGCAGCGAAGGTCGTGTGGTTGACTGACACTACGCACCGATTGCAGCGTGCATTGGGCCCCCCCAACCCACTTGGACAATACTTTGGCTAATCATGAGGTGCAAAGCGGCCCTAACAGAAAGGAATACCCTGCGGGAACTACAAGCACCAACATGCTTTTTGGCATACGCCCACAAATGGCGGTACTTGGAACATTTATCAGATGCTCCCCAGCTGATCCGCTAGCACTCCTCGCCTGCCTGTGAACAAGAACACTCCAGTGTTTGAAACGCGTTAGGCTCCCTACATTTTGGAGTGGAACTTTGCTGCTGCACGATGCTGGTCTTCCATTAAAGGCTCTTTCAACTTCACTGCAGGTGGCGTCTTCATGTGTGGCAAACTTTTCGTGTTGATAAAGGGCGGCCTGCCAGGTCGCGAAGACGCCCCCCTGTGATTCTACAGTGTCCGTGTTCAGTTTCTTCTGAGCACAAACGGAGCTGCGAAGGTTGTGTGGTTGACTGACACTCCGCACCGATTGTAGCGTGCATTGGGCCCCCCCAACCCACTTGGACAATACTTTGGCTAATCATGAGGTGCATAGCGGCCCTAACAGAAAGGAATACCCTGCGGGAACTACAAGCACCAACATGCTCTTTGGCATACGCCCACAAAGGGCGGTACTTCGAACATTTATCAGATGCTCCCCAGCTGATCCGCTAGCACTCCTCGCCTGCCTGTGAACAAGAACACGCCAGTGTTTGAAACGTGTTAGGCTCCCTACATTTTGGAGTGGAACGTTGCTGCTGCACGATGCTGGTCTTCCATTGAAGGCTCTTTCAACTTCACTGCAGGTGGCGTCTTCATGTGTGGCAAACTTTTCGTGTTGATAAAGGGCGGCCTGCCAGGTCGCGAAGATGCCCCCCTGTGATTCTACAGTGTCCGTGTTCAGTTTCTTCTGAGCACAAACGGAGCAGCGAAGGTCGTGTGGTTGACTGACACTACGCACCGATTGCAGCGTGCATTGGGCCCCCCCAACCCACTTGGACAATACTTTGGCTAATCATGAGGTGCATAGCGGCCCTAACAGAAAGGAATACCCTGCGGGAACTACAAGCACCAACATGGTCTTTGGCATACGCCCACAAAGGGCGGTACTTGGAACATTTATCAGATGCTCCCCAGCTGATCCGCTAGCACTCCTCGCCTGCCTGTGAACAAGAACACGCCAGTGTTTGAAACGCGTTAGGCTCCCTACATTTTGGAGTGGAACTTTGCTGCTGCACGATGCTGGTCTTCCATTAAAGGCTCTTTCAACTTCACTGCAGGTGGCGTCTTTATGTGTGGCAAACCTTTCGTGTTGATAACGGGTGGCCTGCCAGGTCGTGAAGACGCCCCCCTGTGATTCTACAGTGTCCGTGTTCAGTTTCTTCTGAGCACAAACGGAGCAGCGAAGGTCGTGTGGTTGACTGACACTACGCACCGATTGCAGCGTGCATTGGGCCCCCCCAACCCACTTGGACAATACTTTGGCTAATCATGAGGTGCATAGCGGCCCTAACAGAAAGGAATACCCTGCGGGAACTACAAGCACCAACATGCTCTTTGGCATACGCCCACAAAGGGCGGTACTTGGAACATTTATCAGATGCTCCCCAGCTGATCCGCTAGCACTCCTCGCCTGCCTGTGAACAAGAGCACGCCAGTGTTTGAAACGCGTTAGGCTCCCTACATTTTGGAGTGGAACTTTGTTGCTGCACAATGCTGGTCTTCCATTAAAGGCTCTTTCAACTTCACTGCAGGTGGCGTCTTCAGGTGTGGCAAACTTTTCGTTTGATAAAGGGCGGCCTGCCAGGTCGCGAAGACGCCCCCCTGTGATTCTACAGTGTCCGTGTTCAGTTTCTTCTGAGCACAAATGGAGCAGCGAAGGTCGTGTGGTTGACTGACACTACGCACCGATTGCAGCGTGCATTGGGCCCCCCCAACCCACTTGGACAATACTTTGGCTAATCATGAGGTGCAAAGCGGCCCTAACAGAAAGGAATACCCTGCGGGAACTACAAGCACCAACATGCTTTTTGGCATACGCCCACAAAGGGCGGTACTTGGAACATTTATCAGATGCTCCCCAGCTGATCCGCTAGCACTCCTCGCCTGCCTGTGAACAAGAACACTCCAGTGTTTGAAACGCGTTAGGCTCCCTACATTTTGGAGTGGAACTTTGCTGCTGCACGATGCTGGTCTTCCATTAAAGGCTCTTTCAACTTCACTGCAGGTGGCGTCTTCATGTGTGGCAAACTTTTCGTGTTGATAAAGGGCGGCCTGCCAGGTCGCGGAGACGCCCCCCTGTGATTCTACAGTGTCCGTGTTCAGTTTCTTCTGAGCACAAACGGAGCTGCGAAGGTCGTGTGGTTGACTGACACTCCGCACCGATTGCAGCGTGCATTGGGCCCCCCCAACCCACTTGGACAATACTTTGGCTAATCATGAGGTGCATAGCGGCCCTAACAGAAAGGAATACCCTGCGGGAACTACAAGCACCAACATGCTCTTTGGCATACGCCCACAAAGGGCGGTACTTCGAACATTTATCAGATGCTCCCCAGCTGATCCGCTAGCACTCCTCGCCTGCCTGTGAACAAGAACACGCCAGTGTTTGAAACGTGTTAGGCTCCCTACATTTTGGAGTGGAACGTTGCTGCTGCACGATGCTGGTCTTCCATTGAAGGCTCTTTCAACTTCACTGCAGGTGGCGTCTTCATGTGTGGCAAACTTTTCGTGTTGATAAAGGGCGGCCTGCCAGGTCGCGAAGACGCCCCCCTGTGATTCTACAGTGTCCGTGTTCAGTTTCTTCTGAGCACAAACGGAGCAGCGAAGGTCGTGTGGTTGACTGACACTACGCACCGATTGCAGCGTGCATTGGGCCCCCCCAACCCACTTGGACAATACTTTGGCTAATCATGAGGTGCATAGCGGCCCTAACAGAAAGGAATACCCTGCGGGAACTACAAGCACCAACATGCTCTTTGGCATACGCCCACAAAGGGCGGTACTTGGAACATTTATCAGATGCTCCCCAGCTGATCCGCTAGCACTCCTCGCCTGCCTGTGAACAAGAACACGCCAGTGTTTGAAACGCGTTAGGCTCCCTACATTTTGGAGTGGAACTTTGCTGCTGCACGATGCTGGTCTTCCATTAAAGGCTCTTTCAACTTCACTGCAGGTGGCGTCTTTATGTGTGGCAAACTTTTCGTGTTGATAACGGGTGGCCTGCCAGGTCGTGAAGACGCCCCCCTGTGATTCTACAGTGTCCGTGTTCCGTTTCTTCTGAGCACAAACGGAGCAGCGAAGGTCGTGTGGTTGACTGACACTACGCACCGATTGCAGCGTGCATTGGGCCCCCCCAACCCACTTGGACAATACTTTGGCTAATCATGAGGTGCATAGCGGCCCTAACAGAAAGGAATACCCTGCGGGAACTACAAGCACCAACATGCTCTTTGGCATACGCCCACAAAGGGCGGTACTTGGAACATTTATCAGATGCTCCCCAGCTGATCCGCTAGCACTCCTCGCCTGCCTGTGAACAAGAGCACGCCAGTGTTTGAAACGCGTTAGGCTCCCTACATTTTGGAGTGGAACTTTGTTGCTGCACAATGCTGGTCTTCCATTAAAGGCTCTTTCAACTTCACTGCAGGTGGCGTCTTCAGGTGTGGCAAACTTTTCGTTTGATAAAGGGCGGCCTGCCAGGTCGCGAAGACGCCCCCCTGTGATTCTACAGTGTCCGTGTTCAGTTTCTTCTGAGCACAAATGGAGCAGCGAAGGTCGTGTGGTTGACTGACACTACGCACCGATTGCAGCGTGCATTGGGCCCCCCCAACCCACTTGGACAATACTTTGGCTAATCATGAGGTGCAAAGCGGCCCTAACAGAAAGGAATACCCTGCGGGAACTACAAGCACCAACATGCTTTTTGGCATACGCCCACAAAGGGCGGTACTTGGAACATTTATCAGATGCTCCCCAGCTGATCCGCTAGCACTCCTCGCCTGCCTGTGAACAAGAACACTCCAGTGTTTGAAACGCGTTAGGCTCCCTACATTTTGGAGTGGAACTTTGCTGCTGCACGATGCTGGTCTTCCATTAAAGGCTCTTTCAACTTCACTGCAGGTGGCGTCTTCATGTGTGGCAAACTTTTCGTGTTGATAAAGGGCGGCCTGCCAGGTCGCGAAGACGCCTCCCTGTGATTCTACAGTGTCCGTGTTCAGTTTCTTCTGAGCACAAACGGAGCTGCGAAGGTCGTGTGGTTGACTGACACTCCGCACTGATTGCAGCGTGCATTGGGCCCCCCCAACCCACTTGGACAATACTTTGGCTAATCATGAGGTGCATAGCGGCCCTAACAGAAAGGAATACCCTGCGGGAACTACAAGCACCAACATGCTCTTTGGCATACGCCCACAAAGGGCGGTACTTGGAACATTTATCAGATGCTCCCCAGCTGATCCGCTCCTCGCCTGCCTGTGAACAAGACCACGCCAGTGTTTGAAACGTGTTAGGCTCCCTACATTTTGGAGTGGAACGTTGCTGCTGCACGATGCTGGTCTTCCATTGAAGGCTCTTTCAACTTCACTGCAGGTGGCGTCTTCATGTGTGGCAATCTTTTCGTGTTGATAAAGGGCGGCCTGCCAGGTCGCGAAGACGCCCCCCTGTGATTCTACAGTGTCCGTGTTCAGTTTCTTCTGAGCACAAACGAAGCAGCGAAGGTCGTGTGGTTGACTGACACTACGCACCGATTGCAGCGTGCATTGGGCCCCCCCAACCCACTTGGACAATACTTTGGCTAATCATGAGGTGCGCCGCGGCCCTAACAGAAAGGAATACCCTGCGGGAACTACAAGCACCAACATGCTCTTTGGCATACGCCCACAAAGGGCGGTACTTGGAACATTTATCAGATGCTCCCCAGCTGATCCGCTAGCACTCCTCGCCTGCCTGTGAACAAGAACACGCCAGTGTTTGAAACGCGTTAGGCTCCCTACATTTTGGAGTGGAACTTTGCTGCTGCACGATGCTGGTCTTCCATTAAAGGCTCTTTCAACTTCACTGCAGGTGGCGTCTTCATGTGTGGCAAACTTTTCGTGTTGATATATATATGTCTGCTGAGCGAGTAAAAACATACTGAACACTTTCCCTGTGAGTGCCGTAATTTCTTTCTTTGGACTTGAAAGAAACTTGAGCTGTGATTTATCACGTGGGGCGCCGCCACGAGAGGCACCCGCCTGCGAGTGACCCGGATTTTGGTGCAACGGAGCGAGAATATATAAATATATATATATATTACCTACTGGCGGTCGCCAGTAGGTATATATAGTTAGGATTTTTTCCCTATGGGATTTCTGAAAATTCTATGTCTAATAACTTTGGCGTTTGTGGACGGAATCGGCTGAAATTTTCAGGAAAATGGCACATTTTGTTTCTGAGCAGCTCCTGGAAATTTGGGGGGGTTCGTCAAGGGGGGGCCGAGAAAAAAGGGGGGTCCCAAAACGCGTTTTTCCCATGTTAATTTCCATAGGGCGGTTGGACTCACTTTTAGCCCGAACGGCTGAATGAATTTCCACGAAACTTGGCAAAATTGTAGGGACTGTTAGCCCGATGTGCCTTTGCTAGGTCTCAATATATGTGCTTCAGTGGATTTTGAGAAATTAACGTTTAAATCAAGATATATATCTGTAACAGCGCTCCGGGCAGCGCTCCGGTTAGCGAACTTTTCGCGTATCGGAACTTTGCGATGCGAAGCTGATTGGCCCTCTGGTGTCTGTCAACATTCTAAACAGTCCGGAGCGGCCGCCATCTTGTCTCTCGGTAGGATCGAGAGACAAGAGGAGGCCAAAACAAAGGGGGAAATTACCATAAGGGGGCATAGTAGATCCTCGTTGACCCCCTAGGTTTTATGTGGAGGTTTTAAAAGGGCCTAGGAGGGTAAAAAAAAAATTTTTTTTTGTTTTTTTGCGTGGTAAGCGCCAAGTTCGCGAACCGGAAAGCGTTCTGGGCAGCGTACTATAAGGATAAAAGAATGATAGACTTTTCTAATACTGTATGTTAATTATTTGTTGTTTTTGTTCGTTTTTTTTTATTTATTTATTTATTTTGATTCCCAAAAAAATTATGGGTCAGAATTTTCATAGTTCATTAAAACTTCCAGCATTACATCATCTGGAATCTCCTCAAACATGCATGTTTCTATGTCTTGTAAGCTTTCAATAAATTGTTCATCAAAAGATTCATCCATAAAATCTTCATCCAAATTTTCTTCAGTTAAAATCTCTTCTGTTGTAATGTCGAAGGAAACAATGATTTTTTCGTGCTCCCCTTCCATTTTTTTGCTGTAAATTGCATAAAAAAATAATTATATTAGAAGAGTTAGGGCACTGTTGGGTTTAAGTTCAGACATGTAGTTCTGTTTTTTTTAACAGTGAAGTTAAAGTAAGTAAATTCATAATTATAGCAGAGAAGTGTAAGTCAATCAATAAATATAACAGAGGAGCTTATCTGTATCTATAACTATAGCAGGGGGACAGTAAATAATTATCAAAAAACGTTTTTACAAATTAATTTAAAGTGCCACTTACAAATTATCAATTTACTTTACAGGGAGGTGAAAAGGCTCTTGAAATGTAGTTCAGGAAGTAGCAGTGAAAATGGCTGTGTTTCCTTCTCTTCCTTTATATATATTCAGGTATATAACCAATCAAATGTCAGGTAATAAAAATTGAAAATGAAAGTACAATTTTCATTGGTTGTCAATTCCAATACTTTAGATGTGTTTTGTGAAGTAATTTACCTCAGGGTATTTAGATAGGTCTACAGGCTAAATGGCTAAATGAAATTTCAATCAAATTTGTGAGAATGAAAGGGATTGTTATGTAGTATGAGCTAATCTATATTTGGTGAGAGTGTCTCTACTCGTTTTTCTGTAAATTACTTTCCCACCTTTTTTTAGGACCACTTTCTGGAAAGCGGCCCGGTTAGCGAACCTTAAGCGTCACGGGAGTCCACCATTTTGTGTTTCGGTCGCTTTAAGATACAAGATGGAGGGCAAATAATGTTTAGAATGGGTAGAAGGGGTCATGGTAGACTTATCTTGACCCCCTAGGTTTTCTGAGGGTGGCTGAGGAGGCTTATATGTGCGGAAAAAAAACATTTTTTTAAAAAATTCCGCGAGGTTAGCTTTCGGTTAGCGAACCGGGTAGCGCCACGGGGAGCGTATTTTGTGGAAAATTAGTGAAAAAAGTTAGAAAAAAATAATAATTGTGAGTGATCAGATGAAGGGTAGCTCTAAGAAGAGCTTTTGGGTTTATGGTACATTTAGGTACTTATAAGTAGGTACCAATGCACAGTCTTAAATTCAGAATGAAAATTCTGTTGCCCTCATCTGAGAAGTGAACTCCATCTCCTCTGTAGATATCTTGCATGTAGTAACGCAAGTTATTGTTGTACAGGGAGCCCATTCCATGGTCTCTCATGAAAGCTGAAACAGATTTGTTTACATGCTTCCTCGCTTTCTCAATTTGTGGAGAAAATTGGTTGGACCACCTCCATTTCTGTCTTTGGCATATATTGGAATATACCAAGGCAGTTTGAGGAAAAAGTGCCATTAATTGCTCAAAGGTGTCCTTTAAAAGCATTTCCAGACCTACCCCTGTCAAAGTGCCCAAATCATTACCTCCACAGTGCACTATTAACAGGTCAGGTTTTGGCAAATGCATAAAGGTTTTCACCAATGGTATCAATTGGTGACATTTTAATCCTCTTTGGCCCAACCACTTAATTTCCACATCTTGTAAATTGAGGTTGTGTAAATTTCTGTTCTCGGCATACCTTTGAGCCCAGTGGATGTAACTATGTCCAACAATCCAGACCTTAAACATGGTGGGAGAAGGTTGGGCTGCAGTCAGATGAAGTGTGGTAATGAAAGGGCAGTTGAAACAGTAGGAGTTTGTAAAGAAAAAAAACTGTGGATTTCCAATGCTAATGATTCATTAGCAGTGATTGGTGCATTTCCATTTCTGAAAACAGAAAGTTAGGGTGCATGGATGTGTTCTTTGAAAGATGTAATTTGAATGGTCAAGGAAGAAACTTTTAATGAAAGATTGCACTGGATACGCAGGTGCACTGAGAGTTCAGAGTTCAATTGAAACATTGTTGTGTGAATTTGCAAACATGAGAGGTCTTCCAGGAGGTCGTTGCTATGGAAAAAAGGCAGAGAGGGCAGAGGGGGGAAGGGTTTTGATTTGAAAAAAGTGAGGGAAGAGTTATGATTGGCTAATATGAGAGATATGTGAAATGAATATCTGTATTTCTGTGCTTTCAATAGCTGCAGACTCTGGAGTGCATCCTTTTTCTTCTGCTGAAGACAATTTGGTGTATTTCTGAGACTGTTTTCAAAACTCAAAAAGTATTTGCTAAGGTGAGAAAAGATTTATTTATTTTAGATAGAGAATAGTATGAATTAAGGAGAAAATGATGAAGAAAGCTGTGTTTTTAAACTGTGGGTTTGTCTGTAGTGATATAGAAATAGATTTTGTTACTTTGAGAAATTGTAATTGCATATTCGGTGTAGCATTCTGGAATGCAGTAACACAAGTTATTGTTGTATATGAAGCCCATTCCATGGTCTCTTATGTAAGCTGAAACAGATATGTTGTTTATAAAAACCATTTTTGAAATCAATTACATTTCTGGATATGTACTGCTAGAGCTTCATAGGTTGTTTTGGGTCATATTTATAAGGCATTTGAGTGTCTTTGATGTTATTTTTTCCTTTTTAAATGGAAAGCATTCCTCATGGGGCAAGTGTCTTGTAAATACGCTCCCACCTGCGCTTGGCAAATTTAGATTTTGATTATGGGAGTTACATAGCCATGTTAATAATGTCGAAAAAATGGTGCTAGGGCATTCCAGAAAACGCTTTCATGTGTCTCAAGGACATTTTCAGTCATTTCCTCTTGAATGCAGGTATACAATTGATTTATATGCTGTGTTTAAAAACGATTCTTTTCTATGATGTTATTTTTTCCTTTTTAAATGGAAAGCGTTCCTCATGGGGCCCTGAGCAGTTCTTAGCCATGTTATTTAATGGGAGGTGGATAACATGGCTAAGAGCATTTGCTGGATAATGCATGAATATCGCTGACTTTTCAGCGATATTCAGGGCCGGACTGACTACCGGGCAGTTTGGAATGCTGCCGAGCTGGGGGCTCATTTCACAGCGGTGGGGGCTGATTTCGTTCATGGAAACCTGCGTGTGCTTTCGAAATAATGAAAGCAAAACGAATTTTGTTTAGTACACGCAGGCCCCCATCAGCGAAATCAGTCCCCAGCTCAGCAGCATTCCAAACTGCCCGGTAGCCAGTCCGGCGCGCATTTGCGATAAACCTTGCTAAGGAGAAAATGATGAAGAAAGCTGTGTTTTTAAACTGTGGCTTTGTCTGTAGTGATATAGAAATAGATTTTGTTACTTTGAAAAATTGTAATTGCATATTCGGTGTAGCATTCTGGCATGCAGTAACACAAGTTATTGTTGTATATGAAGCCCATTCCATGGTCTCTTATGTAAGCTGAAACAGATATGTTGTTTTTAAAAACCATTTTTGAAATCAATTACATTTCTGGATATGTACTGCTAGAGCTTCATAGGTTGTTTTGGGTCATATTTATAAGGCATTTGAGTGTCTTTGATGTTATTTTTTCCTTTTTAAATGGAAAGCATTCCTCATGGGGCAAGTGTCTTGTAAATACGCTCCCACCTGCGCTTGGCAAATTTAGATTTTGATTATGGGAGTTACATAGCCATGTTAATAATGTCCAAAAAATGGTGCTAGGGCATTCCAGAAAACGCTTTCGTGTGTCTCAAGGACATTTTCAGTCATTTCCTCTTGAATGCAGGTATACAATTGATTTATATGTTGTGTTTAAAAACGATTCTTTTCTATGATGTTATTTTTTCCTTTTTAAATGGAAAGCGTTCCTCATGGGGCCCTGAGCGGTTCTTAGCCATGTTATCCAATGGGAGGTGGATAACATGGCTAAGAGCATTTGCTGGAAAATGCATGAATATCGCTGACTTTTCAGCGATATTGATGCATTGCGGCCGTTTTTTATCGCATTTTGCGAGCAGTTCTTAGCCATGTTATCCAATGGGAGGTGGATAACATGGCTAAGAGCATTTGCTGGATAATGCATGAATATCGCTGACTTTTCAGCGATATTCATGCATTGCGGCCGTTTTTTATCGCATTTGCGATAAACCTTGCTAATAGCAAGGTTTATCTGCGATAAAAATCGCCGATGTGCGGCGATAATTTTTGTCTCTAAACAAGTTATCGCTAGTTGTTGGTAATATGCCCCCGGGGTTTTTGTTTGCAGGAATCGGGAGGCGGGAGAGTAGCACTGAAATCAGTAGTCTGACACCTGAATCGGGAGGGTTGGCATGTCTGGATTCTCTACAGCTAGGGCCATAAACTACATCCGCAGGGCTAGGTGATAGCCTGGGACCGGCCTGGCATGTAAAATGGCTGCCGTGCACGACAAAATTGTGGCATTGTAAAAAAGGCAAGATGGCGCAGACAATGTTTATCAATAAGGATTCATTTATAACAAAATATTTTATCGCACTGACAAATTGGTGGTCAACACTTCCTGATTTCCTTCGAATCGAACGTTAACAGACGTCACGCAGCAAAAAAAAAAAAAGCTCACGCACAGCCGCTGGAACACATGTATCAACATATATGAGCCTCCTCAGCCACCCTCAGAAAATATAAGGGATTAGGATACGTCTCCCGCACCCCCTTATACCTAGTAATTTAATTAAACCGAAGCACAAAATGGCGAATTCCCGTTTCGCCAGCAGTTTGCGGCCCAGTTTGGGAAGCGCTTCTACCGTGAAAAATATATATTTTTTATTTTCCCCTTGGGACCCTTTAAAAACCCCAACAACATTCCTAGGGGGTCAAGAGGGGTATACCTTGCCCCCTTTCATTAAATTCCCCCTTCGTTTTTCACCTCTTCTTCTCTCTCGATCCTACCGAGAGATAAGATGGCGGCCGCTCCGGACTTTTTAGAATGTTGACAGCAGGGCCACTGACTACCGGGCAGTTTGGAATGCTGCCGAGCTGGGGGCTCATTTCACAGCGGTGGGGGCTGATTTCGTTCATGGAAACCTGCGTGTGCTTTCGAAATAATGAAAGCAAAACGAATTTTGTTTAGTACACGCAGGCCCCCATCAGCAAAATCAGTCCCCAGCTCAGCAGCATTCCAAACTGCCCGGTAGCCAGTCCGGCCCTGGTTGACAGACACCGGGGAGCCAATCAGCTTCGCATCGCAAAGTTCCATTTCGCAGGTGGGAGCGTATTTACAAGAAACTTGCACCATGAAGAACGCTTTCCATTTAAAAAGGAAAAATAACATCATACACACTCCTATGCCTTATAAATATGACCCAAAACAACCTAAGAAGCTTTAGCAGTACATATCCAGAAATGTAATTGATTTCAAATAATGACTTACTTCATTGGTAGGCCTTCACATGTATTATCTCCTTTGTTTTCTTAAGTGAAAATCTTATCTGCAACCATGTGTTGGCCTCACCTTAAATAAACAAAACAGGCGATGGACTGAATGAGGATCAATGACACACATTCACCCCAGTCCAAAGATCTGGGCCTAAACAAACCTTTAGATAGGCCACACCTTATGGTCATCCTGAATTAATCATTTAAAATATTAGGGAGAGATTTATGATTGTTGTATGCATGTTTTGTAGTACTGTGTGTCATTTTTGTGATGCAGTGCTGGTGCAAAAGATTTGCTATGTTAAATAATAAGTAGGGCATTAAGTTTTTGATGACTGTTATTCATTTACTGTTTGGTAATAGTGGTTATTAACATTTTTTATTATATTTTTCCACAGATTCAACTGCAGATTTTTCCATATTTTGAAAAATGCCTACGAAAAATAGAATTAGAAAGGCTAGAAAACGTCAAAGACAGCAGGATGATGTTTTATTGCAGCAGTCCTCTTCCCCAAATACTTATCAAAACACCAAGAAAGCTCCGGGTAAGAGCACAAAATCATTCTTAAAAAATATTTTTAGTAAAAAAAGTATTTATCGCAAAAATGTTTCAGTTCAGAAAAAGAAGAGTAATTTAAATGGAAAGGAAAGACCCATCAAAATGTTACTGGTAGAGGAAGAGATAACTGTGCATGATAGTAGAAGGAAAGAACAGTTTAGGGACATTCGAAAACGAATGTTCCGTAACAGGATAATAGTTAATTTATTAAAAAATATTAAGAAATGCAAACAGAAAGTGGCATTTTATAAGAAGAAGAAAAATGTAGAGAAAATTATTGATCATGCTTTTGCAATTAAGCGAAAGTTGTTTATTTTGGTAATCAATAGAATTAGGAAACTAAGCAAGGTAATTTCTGATTTCAAAACAAACAGTAGATGGAAGAGAGTAGTAAATCGTAGTAACTTTTGTGAAGTTTTTTCTGGAGAATGGATGCATAGTTCAAGTTCTGAGGCATTTTTTAATGAGGAGAGTTATTTTCAGGATAATGATTTGGTGTTTGCAGTTGACACCAGTGGTCGAGCTTATGAAGTGAAGGATGGTTGTCCAGTTGAAAAAGAAAAACTTGTGACAACAGAGACAGAAGAGGCGGTAAGTGATGAGGTTTTAGGAAGACGTCCTAAGGGTCCTGTGTACATTTGGAAGTGTAGTTCTATTTGCAGTGTGCGACAGGTTTCCATCAATTTGCTTTGTGATTTTATACGGACATTTAATAAGAAAAGTTTGAAGCAGAAAATGAAGTTGTTGCAAGATTTAGATCCTTGCAGAGTGAGACAAATGACAGGTTTGCGTGGTCATTCACTGGCTTGTCTTTCCAGGAGAATATGCCAGAGTGTTTTTCATCATTTCAGGATGCTAGCAGTGCATCATAATAAAGTGAGAAAATTAGTGAGAATGTTGTATTATGCTAAGAGTCCAGCAATTATGCTTAAACAATTATGTGCTGCTCTTTTGCATGGTTCTGAAATAGATGTGAAGAATATTTGTGAAGAAATTGAGTTTTGTTACTTTAGTAGTAAAGATGAGAATGTTCAAATTGACCCTGAAGTAGAGGGTAATGTTGAAGATAATGTACAGGTTTCCAGTACAGATAATTTTCAGAAGGAAATTGCCACGTTTCAGATCAAATCAAGTGAGAGGCCTAATTTCACTTGTGTGTGTTGTCGACGCACTTATTACAAGAATCAGACTAAGTTAGTGGATTTATATGCAAAAAGTGAAAGGGAAAATAATAGTGAATGGAAGGATTTTGCCACATACTTGATGGTAGAAAATTATTTTGATTTGGGATCGGATCAAAGTGTGTGTACTTATTGTTGTAATAAATTAAACCAAAACCAGATGGCTGCTAGGGCAGTTCATAATAATCTGGAATTGGTTGAGATTCCTTCTGAATTGAAGGATTTAAATACTTATGAATCTATTTTGATTCAAAGTATCCATCCCTTTCAGGCTATTGTAAGAATGGAGCCAAAGACAGGGAAGTTGCCTCCAGCAGATTTACAGAGAGGATTAAAGGGAAGAGTTGTTTATTTGCCTCTAGATTTGAACAAAAACATTAACACAATTGGAGTAGAAAAAGTGGAAGAGGAACCTCTGGTTATCTTGGTTAATGGTGTTCCGACAAAGAATAAGAAAATATGGCAAGATTTAGTGGATGTTAGGAAAGTCAAAAAGGCAACAGTGTATTTGAAGAAAAATAATAAGTACTATAAGAATGTATATGTTGCAGAAGAGGAAGTAAGTGATGAAGAGGATAGCGATTTGTGTGCTGGCCAAATTGAGAAAGTATAGGCCTCTAAAAGTGAAGAAATATATGAACATTATAGTGTTCATCCTTTGCATTCCAAGGAAGTCATGGGGAATGCTATTGAGTTGTTTCAAATGAAACAAGCCAAAGGGAGTCCCATTAGTGTTTGGGAGGAAAGTTTGGAAGCTCGGTGTTTCCCACAGCTATTTCCCACAGGTCGAGGAGGAAGATATGATGAGCGATCTCATCAAATTCCTGCGTCTGAATACCGGACTTTACGATTGTATGCAGAAGATCCTAGGTTTCGTCAATGCATTCCTTATTTGTTTCATCTCCTGTTTGAAAGCGATCTGTCTGGACTGTCATATGCAGTGAACCACATCTTAAAAAGTGGTATACAGATGCGAAATATCTCGGCAAGGGACTTTATGCATAAAGTCAATGTCCAAGACAGTATTTTGGATTCTCACTTAATTAATCTCATGGCGTGTCAGCGTGGTACTAATGAGTACTGGTACCGTCGTCATGGTGATTTAAAATGTATGCTGAGGAACTTAGGAACTCCGACATGGTTCCTCACTCTGAGCTGTGCCGAGTATGGCTGGGAAGACTTACTTGAATTTCTACGAGAGGCAAATGGAAATATTGAAAACATTGAATTCAAGACACCTGGAGAACTGTGTTCTTTGGATCCTGTGAATGTATGCAGGTACTTCAATCATAGATTTGAAGCTATGATGTCTTTCATCACAAATAAGAAGAATCCACCTCTTGGAGAGGTGTTGGATTTCTTCTGGAGAAAGGAGTACCAAGCAAGAGGTGCTCCTCATATACATATGTTGTTGTGGATCAAGGATGCACCTAAATTTGGAACAGATCCGGATGACTTAGTGATGAATTTCATAGAACAGTATTCTACGTGTGCTGTTCCAAACGCAACGGAGAAGAAAAACCTAAGAGAACAAGTTCTACGTTTCCAAAGCCATCGTTGTGGAAAGTACTGTCGTCGTAAATTCAGAAACAAGGACAAGTTCTACACCAAATGTCGTTTCAACTTTCCACGACCGGTGATTTCTAAAGGAAAAGTGAACAGTTTGATGTCTTCACTGCGACATAATGTGACGAGGAAATCACCCAAAAATACATACAGTTTGAAAAGGAACGAAGAGTCCAAGTACATCAACGACTACAACCCAGTGATTTTGTCCATGTGGAATGCTAACATGGATATACAGTTTGTGGGTGACAACTGTATGGCTGTGGCTCGGTATGTGACATCTTACATCACCAAAAAAGAAAAGACAGAACTGAAGGATATGTGGGAGGACATTTCCCATGAAAAGAGCCTCAGCAAGAAGTTGTACAGTTTCAGTCTGAAGATGTTGTCGCATCGAGAAATCGGAGCTTACGAATGTTCAGATCGATTGTCTTCAGCAAGTCTCTATGCCAAATCCAGGAGTATTGTTTGGGCGAGTCTTGGTCTTGCTGCAACGCGAAATCGGGTTCTAAAACCTGTCCGGGAAATTGAATATTTGGCAGAAAAGGAACCAAACAGTACCGACATTTTGAAGACCAACATGTTGGATACATATTATCCAAATCGAAGCAGTCACCTTGAGAATGTTTGTCTATATGAGGTTCTACAAAATTATATATTCAAGAGGAACATCAAAGAAGATATTGAGAAAGGAGTGTATGCTGTAATTGGAAGTGAGGGATGCCTGGTCAAGCAAAGAAAATGCCAATTAGTAAACCATCGAAAATTGAGTGGCGAATCTCCAGAAAAAAAGGAGTTTTTCTATTTAGCACTTTTGCAACTTTTCAAGCCTTGGCGTGCAGAAGAGGAACTGCTTGGAGATTTCCTCTGTTACGAAGACTCTTTCACTGCTGCTAAGGAGACCATAGAATGTCCTGCTTTTCCCAAATATCAAGAAATGCTAACTTTGGAAATTGAGCAGGAAGCAACGATTGCAGCCGAGATTGCCAGAGACAGTTCTCAGGACAGTCAGAGTTCTGTTTCATTGAGTCAAGATCCACTTGGAGGACCTATTATCGAAAATGAAGCTGCCACTGCTATGAATGAAGTGGAAAGAGCCATGGCACATGCTCAGGAGGATTCAGTTAACTTAGAAGACTTGGAAAAACGACTCAACGTTGAGCAGAGGAAAATATATGATGAAGTTACCAAGCAAATTGAGCATGGATTAAGTCATGAGAAGAAAGAGTGCTCATGTACATCGTTGAAGCCTGTCCGACTGTATGTGAGTGGAGAAGCGGGAACTGGAAAAAGTTTCCTCATTAAAGCAATTTCATGCTATCTGCAGGAAAGGACTGAGTCATCGCTGTCTTGTGTTGTCACCGCTCCTACTGGACTTGCAGCACATAACATTAAAGGTATTACTTTGCATCGTCTACTGATGCTGCCGGTGGAGCATGACAACAAATTACAATACCACAAGTTATCTGGGGATGCTTGCTGTGAAGTTTCAAGAGTCTTGAGGAAAATGAAACTACTTATCATTGACGAAGTAAGCATGGTTTCCAATGTCATGCTTGCCTTTGTGCATTTGAGAATGCAAGAAGTACTTAAAACTGAATATGATGTGTTATTTGGTGGCAAACACATCATTGTTTTCGGAGATCTTCTGCAGCTGACACCAGTAAAAGGACAACCTGTGTTCAAAATACTCACGCATGAAGATACCAGGAAGTGCCTAGGGAGCATTGGCAACGTCAATATATGGTTAAACTTCAATTATGCTGAACTGCATGAAAATATGCGTCAGGCAAAAGATGAAGATTACAAGAATATTCTACAAGATATTAGAATTGGAAAAGTGACCGAGCATGGAAAAGAAGCTTTAAATGCACGATTACTTTCAAATTTATATCCCGAACAAGAGATTGTGGCTGAGAATATTTTTCAGAAAATTACTGAGAAGAAATCCGGAATATGTTTGATGCCAACTCTTGCTGAATGTGCCATCTTCAACAACAAAATGTTGAATTTAGAAAAGCAAGAGATTGTGAAACTTGAAGCTATTGACAAAATAGAGCATATGGGATCAACAATTATTTTGTCAGAGAATTTGAAATCAAAATTGGATTCATTAGAGAAGACTATATCTAAAACAGCGGGTTTTGAAAAGACTTTGAATGTGTGTTTAAATTGCCGAATCATTTTGAGAAGGAATTTACATGTTGAAAGAGGTCTGGTAAATGGATCAATGGGTAATATTGTTGATTTTGAGAAGTACAGAAATAGAGATGGAATAGAATTTTTAAAAATTAAATTTGATGGCATTGAGGAAGTACAGCTAATTGGTCGTTGTTCTGCTAGGTTTTTGCTTGTTAAAGACTTATATGTTCGCCGTAAACAGTTTCCTGTTTGCTTGGCATATGCGGTAACAATCCATAAATCGCAAGGTTTAAGTGTAGACAGTGCATTGGTGAATATTGGCAGTTCTGTGTTCAAGGAGGGTATGGCATATGTGGCATTGTCACAAGTTAGAACTTTATCAGGATTGTACTTGATTGACTGTGATGTCACAAACATTTGTGCGGATCTAGATTGTGTTAAGGAATACAATAGGTTAAGAAGAGAGTATGCGCCACATTTGCCTCAATATCCTTTGTTTGAGAAACGTGTGGTAGGCCGGAAACGTAGAAATATCAGTAATAGTAGGGAGGTTGTTGCAAAAAGACTAAAAGTCAATGAACCGAAAATTGTTAGCAGAAAGAAAGTGCATTCTGTTGAAGATGTTGTCGGTTTTCAATTTGAAAACAGTTCTGGTGTCAACTGCTATGCAAATGTAGTGGTTAATGTTCTCTTTTCACTAGAGAGTTTAAAAGAACAGATTCTGTTGAATTCAGAACAAATTTTATGCTGTTTGTTGAATTCTGTTTTCGAGAAATGTAGCACTGATCGAACAAAAGTAGAAAGTGTGTCTGAAGTTCGTTATCTGTTAGATGAATGTTCAGGTCAAACAGACTTCTCTGAAAATAATCAGCAAGATTGTCAGGAGTTTTTAATGTATATGCTTGATGTATTGCAAGATGAGGGTGTAGATGTAGATCATCTGTTTGGGCTTTCTTATCAATGGCAGCATGACTGCGAGAATTGTAGGGTATCAAGTACTACTAGTGTAGACTCAGAAAGATTTATATATTTAACTTTGCCAGACAGTAAATCAGTCTCCTTTAATAAGCTGGTAAATGCAGCGGATCACAACATGGAGTGTAGCCAATGTAAATCTGAAATGATGTCAACATTATTTATACGTAGATATGGACAGTATGTCATTTTAATGATCCAACAATGTAGGCCTGATGGATCAAAATTGTCAACTTTAATAAAAAAAATTGTGGCTTCTCAGCTTTCAATATCAGGAAGGACTTTTGTAACTGTAGCAATTATCTATCACGATGGTCCTTCAACAACATCAGGACATTATACAGCTTATTTAAAGTCTCGAAACGGCTGGTCATTCTGCAATGATTCCGTTGTAACTTTCAAAAAAAAATTGCAGTTTGACCTTAAAAATTCTTACCTGGTGTTTTTAAAACCAAAATTTTAATGAAAGAATCTCGGGATTTCCTGTGAAGAATTGCAAAAGGTTCATGAAGTAGAGGGAATGTAAGTCTGCAATGCTGTCTAGATTATTGGTCCAAAACTTTTAATTATAATGTCAATTTAAAAATCCAACTATATAAACCTGATGCAAGTAAGTCTGCTTCATAGTAAGCAGTATCAGTGTCATAGGAAAAGGAGAACATGAGTGACAAAGAAGGGTAAGATATTAGTAGTCCAGGATTGTGAAAATAATCTTAAATGTATTCTTTTTGAAAGTTGCGAAAATAGAAAATGTCGGGATTTGATTGGAAGAATTACAAGAGTTGCGAATCGCGGCGGCATGATTTGGCCTAGTGGAAACATGTGATAGAATGAGAGAAGTCTTTTCTTGTATGTAACATATTTTTCGAATCGATGGAGGTTTTCTTTCAGAAAGTGGCGGGCTGAAAATATTTATAGCACAACAGAGTGGACGCTGTTCATAGGAGATCCTTCGACGTCATTGAAAGTAAGTTAATTTTAAGGAGTTTTGAATTCAGATTTCTTAGGTTGTATGGGTTTTTTAAACACAATCATTTTGATTGTGTTTTTTTTCCCCGCTGTTACATGATGAATACCTTCAAGTCACTGATTTAAGTGAAATTTGATACATTCTGAGAATAGCAAAAATGAACCATTTAACATGTATAATTAATGTTCTACTTTTTGTACTTATGAAATACATTTAGAAATGTGAGGTAGATATGGAGAAACTGAGTCTTCTGTAAGTGTCAATTTTAATGCTTACAGTGCTGTACTTCTGGGTACTGTTTTTTTTTAAAAAAAGGAATAGGCCTCACCTCAAAGAAAGCTCTTGAAAGCACACATCTTATTTGCATCCTGAAACAATCATTTAAAATATTAGACACAATTTTATGATGGCTTTACATCTTTTTTGCGCTGCTATTGCATCACTATTGTGAGACATCAGCAGTGCAAAAGAAGTACCATGTTCCAAAATAGGTCTCAGTTCATCAGCATGAAGATACTGTTTGTTTAAAATATATATCTTTAGGATTGTGTAGGGGACGTAGAGAAGCAGAGGCTTCTGTAAATGTCAAAGTTGTTGCAAAACTGTTTCTTCTTGAACCTTTTCCCTTTTCTTTTCTAATTTTTAAATACATGTTGTAATATTTTTGGAAATGTTTGTTCTCTCTTTTACAGATTGAAAGTATGAAAAAATATTTAAAAAAGGTAACAAGAATTATAAGGTAAATGTTTTCTACTCTTTTTACCCGCAATGCACTGCTGATGATGTCACTGACCATGTCATGAATGATGTAATAAGAGGACATGACTTACTTCATTGGTAGGCCTTCACATGCTTTATCTGCTCTGTATTCTTCAACAAGTGTAAAATTGATCTGTAACCCTGAATAGGTCTCACCTTAAACAAACCTCAGGAGACATCACACCTTATCGTCATCCTGAATTAATAAATAGATCTATTAAACATTACTCTCTGTTTACTTCCCTTATACTAACTCTTCTTTTTTTTTAAAAAATATTTTTTTGGTTCGCTTCAAGTTCGCGAACCGGGCAGCGAACTGGAAAGCGAACCAAAAGAAATAGAGCTTGCCAGAGTGCTAAACATTCTAGCAATTTTATTTGAAAGGGGAGGTAGTTCTGAAAAGAACTTTTTTTTAATGTTTTTGTTGTTTTATTTATTTTATTTTTTCTGAACATTTTTTGTTTTTTTTGTATTTTTGCACGGTTTTATATTTTTTTTGTTTTTGATGGAGGGGAAACAGCAAAAACCAGGCATTGAAAAAGGCTCAACATGAGCAAAAAAAAAATTACTGTTTGGGTGGGTTAGGGCAATTGTGATTCTCGTAAGCAATGTTCATTAAGTTTACGCTCATGTTCCCACATGAAAGCAATGCCCCACAATACAAGCAGGTTAGCTTCATGTGTTTGAAGTTCTTTTGAATATTTGGCACGGTTTCCTGTGCCTCTCCTCCAGTCAGAGAGATATGCAAGGTTGACCTGGCCACAGGAGTTGTTGAGGGATTATCCTGCAGGTCACGCAACTCTGCACGGCTGTAGTTGAGAGGATGCCACCTGGTCATATGGCGATGCATGGTATAGTTTCCCATGCTATATTTTTTTTCAGTGCCTCTTGATAGCCTTTTTTTACAGATAAGACAGGTGGCATATTTTGCGTTGACTTTCTTCTCCCCTCGAGGGATTGAAAAAAACTGCCAGATAAAACTAGTTTTCCGACGGGAAACACGGGGCAACTCCTGTATGAACTCTTGTTCTTCTCTCTCCTCTTCTTCAGGTTCATCCTCTTCCTCCTCCTCTGTGTTGGCAATGAACCAAGATGATGGTCCTCTCTTCTCATGAGGAGGTGAAGGTGGTGGGGGGGTGCACCAGCTGAAGCAAGTACAGAAGCCATTGCTCAATTATAGGTAAATGGTCTTTCTCTCACCAAGATGAAAGTCAGAGTGAGGAAAGAAGGAGGGGTTTTCATCATTTGGAAAAAGCAAAAGTTCTGAACCAATGAAAAGTGTTATTTTTAGGCCACATGACCTAGTCATACATCATTTGGAACCCAAAAGTGAAATGAACCAATGAAAAGTTTCATAAACAAGTCACATGACCTGTTCCGCTTACGTTACGCGGTGCGCGCCGCGTCCCGCATCGTTTCCGGTTCGCGGTCCGGAGCACTTTCGGGAGCGCTAACGCGGCGCGTCATAAGACGCATTACGCGTCAACGTGATACGTCGCGCTTCCGCGACGCGTCACAGTTCCGCTAACGAAACGTTTACCGGTTCGCGTACTAGATCGCGGCATCAAGATGAGCTAACGGAAAGCTTCCCGGTTTGCTTACCGGAAGCGAAGAAAAAAAATATTTTTAAAAAAATTATCAATAAACATCTAAAATATATTTTGGGTTTTAAAGAAGAATACATTTTACAGCTACAGATGTTAGCTTTTAAAAAACCAATGAAATTCACAGAAAAAACCATAGGTTATAGACCATATATAGTTAGGAATTTGCATTTACAAAACCTTGAAAATTCAATGAAAAAGCCATTGGTTATAGAACATATATAGTTAGGAATTTGCATTTACAAAACCTTATTTTACTCGCATAAAACCATTGAAATTCCATATATAGTTAGATGTGCTAACTATATATCGCGCACCCGCAATCCACTGCTGATGATGTCACATATTACATCATTCATGACATGGTTAGTGACATCACTGATGACATCACTGATGACATCTCAAATGACATCACTGATAAAATCCCTGATAACATCTCATTTGACATGACTGATCACATCACTGATGATATCATTCATGTGATAATACCATGAACCTCTTCAGACTCTAATATAACCTTAGATACACTCAGAGTAAACAGACACTCACAGACTGTCACTCATCCATGGAGTTACTCACACACCTAGTCAGTTATGCCAAAAATCAATCACACCTCCATTTCCTCAACTATACAGTTATACACACCTTACTTATTCAAACATATACTAACACATATTTACTTTACTCTCTTATACAATCCCTGATACATGTTCACAATGATCCATACAGCCACTCACACATTCACTGGCTCTTATGCACAGTTATTTATAGATGTCAACTCTCACATGTACTGTGTTTTACATATGTACTTACTTTGACATGTAGCACTGAGATATCCATTCACTCACTAATACACTCATGCACAGTCAACCGCCCATACAGCTGTTTCCACATACACTTTTGAACCCATACATATAGTGAATCAACTACTCACACATCTATGTACAGAGTCACACACCTCCCAGCCACCCATACACACACACTCAGTTTCCCATACAAATACTTGGACAACCAATGAATAACCCATACAGTTACTCATATAGCTACTGATCAACATATGCAGCAGTTTGTAGAACAACAGATATAATGATGCACAAATTAAAACAGTTTAGTCACTAACCCATGCACTCAGTGAGACACATTTAATCACTCACTCATACAGTCAGTCATGCACCTACTAAATCCTTCATCCAGACACTTATACATCCTCCTTAGTAGGTCATAGACCATTTCGCCAGGCTAATTTTGCAAAAGAGCGATGTGCTGAATCGGCTGAATCGGCGTCGATTAGTTCCTCATCTCAGCCTCTTCAAGTACAAGATGGTACTCCGCTCCACGGCAGGGCAGCATATATATGCTAAATCTACCTGCCTGTGTGTGACATCACCTACTTAAGGAAATAATGACAATTGAAAAACGAAATCACACAGATTATGCATTTAAAACTTACGAAAGGAACACTGTTTCCCAACGTGCACTATAATTAACATTGCTTCAAGTGCACGCCCAAAACAGGATGTAATGCAAATGATTAAAAACCGGAAATGCAGGCATGAAAGTTTCCGATGCTTTGTGTGTTAAGCCCATGAGGAAGGGGTCAAGGAACCCTGAAACGTGTTGGCACTTTAATAATTAATGGAACATTAAGGCAGGCTGCATCTTTACAAGCCGGAGGGCAGAGTGACTTCGAGTGTGTTCCTATGCTTCAGGGCATTTGCTTCAACATATATATATATATATATATATATATATATATATATATATATATATAGATAGATAGATAGATAGATAGATAGATAGATATATATATATATATATATATATATATATATATATATATATATATATATATATATATATATATATATATATATATATATATATATATATATATATATATATATATATATATATATTACCTACTGGCGGTCGCCAGTAGGTATATATAGTTAGGATTTTTTCTCTATGGGACTTTTGAAAATTCTATGTCTAATAACTTTGGCGTTTGTGGACGGAATCGGCTGAAATGTTCAGGAAAATGGCACATTTTGTTTCTGAGCAGCCCCTGAAAATGTGGGGGGGTTTCGTCAAGGGGGGGCCGAGAAAAAAGGGGGGTCCCAAAACGCGTTTTTCCCATGTTAATTTCCATAGGGCCTTTGGCCTCACTTTTAGCTCGAACGGCTGAATGGATTTGCACGAAACTTGGCAAAATTGTAGGGACTGTCAGCCCGATGTGCCTTTGCTAGGTCTCAATATATGTGCTCCAGTGGATTTTGAGAAATTAACGTTCAAAACAAGATATATATCTGTAACAGCGCTCCGGGCTGCGCTCCGGTCCGCTTACTTTTCGCGAAACGGAACTTTGCGATGCGAAGCTGATTGGCTCCCCGGTGTCTGTCAACATTCTAAACAGTCCGGAGCGGCCGCCATCTTATCTCTCGGTAGGATCGAGAGAGAAGAAGAGGTGAAAAACGAAGGGGGAATTTAATGAAAGGGGGCAAGGTATACCCCTCTTGACCCCCTAGGAATGATGTTGGGGTTATTAAAGGGTCCCGTGGGGAAAATAAAAAAATATATATTTTTCACGGTAGAAGCGCTTCACGGGCCGCGAACTGGGCCACAAACTGGTAGCGAAACGGGAATTCGCCATTTTGTGCTTCGTTTTAATTAAATTACTAGGTATAAGGGGGTGCGGGAGACGTATCCTAATCCCTTATGTTTCCTGAGGGTGGCTGAGGAGGCTCATATATGTTGATACATGTCTTCCAGCGGCTGTGCGTGAGCTTTTTTTTTTTTTGCTGCGTGACGTCTGTTAACGTTCGATTCGATGGAAATCAGGAAGTGTTGACCGCCAATTTGTCAGTGCGATAAAATATTTTGTTATAAATGAATCCTTATTGATAAACATTGTCTGCGCCATCTTGCCTTTTTTCCAATGCCACAATTTTGTCGTGCACGGCAGCCATTTTAGATGCCAGGCCGGTCCCAGGCTATCACCTAGCCCTGCGGATGTAGTTTATGGCCCCAGCTGTAGAGAATCCAGACATGCCAACCCTCCCGATTCAGGCGTGAGACTACTGATTTCAGTGCTAGTCTCCCGCCTCCCGATTTCTGCAAGCAAAAACCCGGGGGCATATTACCAACAACTAGCGATAATTTTTGTCTCTAACTTGTTTAGAGACAAAAATTATCGCCGCACATCGGCGATTTTTATCGCAGATAAACCTTGCTATTAGCAAGATTTATCGCAAATGCGATAAAAAACGGCCGCAATGCATGAATATCGCTGAAAAGTCAGCGATATTCATGCATTATCGAGCAAATGCTCTTAGCCATGTTATCCACCTCCCATTGGATAACATGGCTAAGAACTGCTCAGGGCAGGCGTTAGCTTTTGGAGATATTCGCGCTTAGCGCGAATATCTCCAAAAGTTGGTAATAGGAGATAGCGATGTTAGGGACTGTTTCCAGTCGCTAACATCTTGGCACGCCCACTTTGCATGTCATTAGTGATAAATATCACTGACATGCAAAGCGGGGCCCAAGATGGTCGCTATCTCCTTTTAGCTGTCACTAACTGGTGTTAGCGACAGCTTGGTAATAGGGAGATAATTTTATCTCCGCTTTCTTGGCTTTTAAAGCCAAAAAAGCGGAGATAAACCCCCTTGATAATATGCCCCACGATTCCTCGGGGGTTTCAGCTGACAAGGCTTGGTATTGTGTTACGTGGTAATTCTTCCAGGAAACGTCAGAGGGTCGATGCAGGGGTTCTAGAAGGGGTGATAAACCATTTAAGCCTCATGAACAAGCGCATGGTCTTTTAAAGATCTGTGAAGTACTCGGGGCGGCGGTGTGTGTGTGTCTGTCATGCCTGGATTTTCTGATTAGATGGGATCAGCCCCTAGGGGCCCCTCCAACCCAGCCAGAACGTAATCACATCCCTCCTCAGGACCATCTATCCAGGCACCTGGGTACCTACCTGAGGATGGGGAACTTGCAATATACAAGCTCATATTATTAAAAACACCACTAAATCTATAGGGATACTAAGAATACTCACTGATTACTAGGCTAACCATGTCATGAATGATGTAATATGTGACATCATCAGCAGTGGATTGCGGGTGCGCGATATATAGTTAGTGGAACTAACTATATATGAAATTTCAATGGTTTTGTGTGAGTAAAATAAGGTTTTGAAAAGGCTAATCCCTAACTATATATGGTCTATAACCAATGGTTTTTTCAGTGAATTTTCAAGGTTTTGTAAATGCAAATTCCTAACTATATATGGCCTATAACCTATGTTTTTTTCAGTGAATATAGATATATATATATGTATTACCTACTGGCAGTCCTAGTTAGGACCTAGTTACCATAGGAAATCCCTGGAGAATTAAGATGGCAGGTTGACGCCGCCTCGGAGCAGTAGGGCTGTGTGAGGCTCCCGTTCCCTTGCCACTACAATCTTTTCGGGCTATTGAGAGAGACAGAGAACTTTTACATATAAGATGCAAGTTGAAGCAGTTATGAAAATAGCGTGAAACTGCTAAACAAAGGATTAGTGAAAGCTTGAAAAAACTTACCCGTGACTGTGAGGCGGATTGGAGACTGCTGCCGGATGCTACATCCTCTGGGCGGCTGGTGCAAGCGGCGTTTGTCCGCTCTGGGCGTTTTGAGCTTGAAGATTTTGTTGTACTGCAGACCAGCGGCTGCCGGATGCTCTGCTCCCTGGGCGGCTGGTGCAAGCGGCATCTGTCCGCTCTGGGTGTTTGGAGCTCGAACTTTCTGTTGCACCGCAGACCGGCTGCCCGTTGGGCGGCTCTTGTTCCATTCCTGGTTTCATCTGTGGACGGAGCTGCGTCAAGGAGGCTGGTGCAGCCGATAAGCTTTGATCCGCTTAACTCATTATTGTCAGGAAACATGCCTCAGATGAAGATGGGGCCAAAGATCACGGTGAGAGCTACCCGTGCAGGGAAGGGAGCCAACACTGTGGCACAGACGTCAACTCCCAAGAGTGCTACTAACACTCTTTCAACTACTGCCGGGAAGACAACGCAGCAAGCGGGTTAGCCTCTGCTTCATGCTCCACTCTTTACCAGCGCAAACCCTTGCCTTGACCCATTAGCCAGCCTGCCTCAAGGGACCGCAACTTTGTTTCGGACAAAGACATTTCCTGTAATAATGTTACTAACTCCGCAGATTCAGTAGAAAGCATAGCTGCAGGGGAAAAGAATGGACTGAAACAAGTAGGGCTTATTTCTGAAACGCTCTACGATATACTGCCCAAGATTAAAAGCATAAGTAATTGTGTAAGGGCTGAGATAGGTACAGACACTGGGGACGGCTTGGCTGCTGATGAGGGGGAAAAGAGCGATATGGGGTTAGTAGGAGATAAGGATGTCTTCAACGCTGGTGAGTCCGGAAATGGTGATACTTCAACTGAAAATAATGGGGCAAATGACGAGGTACTCTTGCCGTCTTTACGACGACATGATGTACAGCATTCTGAAATGACTAATACACTGGAATTCGGCACTCTAAATATGGAAGGGGCAGAAGCTACAGTAATTATCGAATCTGCTGAATCTGTATAAGATAGCCCTATTGCCGAGAATGAAGAGGAACCTGACGAACCTGACGATTATGAAGATATAAGTAATGACGTCATGGGCAGCGGTAAATCTCTTAGACGTAGGGAGGGGAAAGCTAAAGTCAAAAATAGACTTAAGAAAGGCAATATCGCTTTTTCCTCTGTCAATCTACGTGCAAAATTGATTAGAGATGAAAGCCCCCTACTCAAATGGATGCAGGCTAGGGGAGGAGTCAAGTCTATGGCTCTGCGTCTATCTGGCGTCAACACAATCGAAGATGTTAATCAAAAAGAAGGTGCCCAATCCGCCATGAGTGCTTCGGAATCCCCTACTCTTGTTCCAGTAGAGTTGGCATCAATTCGGAGGGAGCAAACTTTCAAACTGGTTGTTAAATCAGTGGTTGATGCTTCAAAATATGCCAAAGCAACTTCTCAGCCCCCTCTCACTGAGATCTCTTTAGTCCCTGAGCCCTCAGCCTCTCGTGATCCCTCTGTATCTGTATCTGTATCAGGGACACCCCCGAAACATATAGCAGACGCTCCGTCCTCTTTTGACCTTATTTTAAAGACACTCACTGATCATAAGCATGAAGCACTTCAGCATTTTTTTCAGCTCAGAGAAGACAACAACATGCTTCAGAATTCTTTGATGCAGGTCTCTAGCAAATTAGGTGGTGTTACACAAGAGATGGAGGATTTGAAACAAAGAGTTGTCGAAGTAGAGGAGGGGGCTATGCGTACTGAATCACTTACCAACCAACATGCAGCGCAAATCTCAAACCTTGAAATTAAGCTTGAGGACATGGAAAACCGTCAAAGACTGCAAAATCTATGACTTTTTGGTATTCCGGAGGGGTCTGAAGGCTCAGATCCTCGGGCCTATGTCGTCAAATTGTTTCAAAAAGCCTTTATAGACCTTTCGGACTGGGATTGGGACTCGCAGCTACAGAGAGTTCATAGGCTTCCTATCTTTCAAAGAGATATGACCAACAAGTTTCCACGTCCTCTTCTGATCTATTTTGGGAACTATCTACTGAGACAGGCTGTCTCACTAAAAGCTAGACCAAATACCCAGGTCACAGCTGAAAATATCACATTTTTTGTTAGATCTGACTTAAGCAAAAATACGATGGATAGAAGGTGGAAGCTCCGCCAGATGATTGACTCTTTCAAATCTATTGGTTGTGAGGTGTACTTACAAGAGCCTGCTCGTCTCAAAGTTATTAAGGCCGGTCGATCTTACTTCTTTACCGATTTAAAAGAAGCAGAGACTGCATTCTCTAAGTTTAGCCTACGATTAAGATTATGACTAAGTAATATACATAAAAAGAGAGAGGGAAAAAAGGCGAGAAATAATGTCCAGGTATATTGGTTATAGCAGAGGGCACAAAAGTGGACCCTACTAGATACATCGAATACCAGCACTGAACTATGATACAAGTTAGTCTCTACTATATCACCTGTTCCTAATAGTGGTATTCTGATATTTTTTTTTCTCTTTCTCTTATTATTCCTCATTTTTTTCTTTTTGCTCTCTCCTCTTCTCTTTCTTTTCTTTCTTCTTTTTCATGGCAGGGGGTTCGGTTGTAGCCTCTCTGCTGCTGCTTTTAAGAGCTGCCTTTTTAGCGGAAGTAAGGTTAGTGGGGTGTTCTCCCCAATTGTACTAGGGAGGGTGGGTGGGGAATTGGTCTGGGTGGAGGGAAAAAAGAGGGAAAAAATAATCATTGCTCGAGACTTAGTTTGGAAGCAAAGACAAAATACAATCATTACTTTATATAATGATTTAAAAACAGAGGGATATATATCACTATGCTATTGGTTTTTTTCAGAAAATGCTGTTCTTTAGATGTTTAAGTTGGAATGTAGCCGGCCTTAATAGTAAAAATAAACGTAGATTGGTTCAGGAAGAGCTTAATTTGTATAAACCCCATCTTGCGTTGCTTACATAAACTCATATTGGTGTAAAAGATAAAAAACTGCTTGGTCAATTGGGGTATGATCTTATCACTTGTTCAACTTTGGGCGCTTCTATACGGGGGTCGCTATAATGAAGTGTAAACATTTGAATTTAGAAATTACACGGACAATGGCTGACTCAAAAGGGAGATGAGCTATTATTCAGGCAGAACTGGAGCATTCTAAATATATATTGTGTGTGGTTTACGGCCCTAATATTGATGAACCAACTATGTATGATAGATTAACCATTGAATTATTTGATTGGGAAGGCACACTACTTATTATGGGCGATTTTAATTGCGTGATGAACTATCATTTAGATACTACTCGACGTCATGCATGAACACGGATGTGTAAAGTTAGAGCGGCGATATTAGAACTAAGTCGCATACATAATTTAAAGATGTTTGGCGTACCATACATCCTAATGTAGCCGGCTTTACATATTCCTCAGCACCCCATAAACTATGTTCCCGAATCGATATGGTTTGGGCTGCAGAGAGAATCACGAATAACTGCACAATAGAACAATGTCCCAGAGTGACGTCTGATCATAATCCTATACTGATCGAAATTAATATACCAACTAAAAAACAAGAGTTCAGACAATTCACTTTCCCGAGATATCTCTTTTCAGATACAATTTTTACTGTCCAGCTCAAGCTACACATTACTGAATTTGTACAGATTAATTTAAACTCTGCGGCAGTAATACACTTTTGGGATGCTTGTAAAGCTAGCATTAGGGGCTTCGCACAACAATATGTCGTACGGTTAAATTGAGAAAGGCAAAAAGAGATTAAAACATTGACTTCTAATCTTATATCTTTGGAAAACCAGCTAATACAAGCTTTGCAGCAAGAAACGCCTAATTCCGATCAGATAAAGATGGATTTGATCAATTTGATGCTTGTTACCAAAAAGATCTTGATTGAGAGACATAGTCAGAAACTGCATCAGTATCATCTTTCGTAGTACGAAAGTGGGGACAAAATAGGAAAATTATTAGCATATAAAGTAGCTGACAAGAAAGCGAAGACTATGATCAAAGCTATTAAGGATGTCAATGCGGTCTGTCACACTCAATCGGAAGATATATTAAATCAGTTTGTTAACTATTACACTAGGCTATATACACCTGAGAACTCCCCATCTAGTGATCTTATCTTATCTTATATTAATAAAAATCTGACCAATCAAAATGACGGTGAAAGGTTCAATCAATTGGAGGATGATACCTCTATTATGGAGATAAGATCAGCAATAGCTTCTCTTCCGTCCGGTAAAGCGGCCGGGGAAGACCTGATTCCAATCGAACTTTATAAAATATGTTTACAGGAATTAGTTCCCCTTTTTAGTTTAGTTATTAATTCCATTAGGGAAACAGGGAAAGCGCCAGCTTCATGGAATAAGGCTAAAATAGTATTTTTTCTAAAAAAACAGAAACCAGCCAACGATTGTGAGTCCTACAGGCCCATTTCTTTGATAAACACTGATGCTAAGGCTTTTGCCAAAATACTGGACACTCAGCTAGCCCCCCATATGTCAGAGCTGGTTAACATACAACAGCAAGGGTTTGTTACAGGGAGAGACACAATGGCCCATGTCAATATGGTTATCACAGCCTTTGATGCAGCTTCTACGGAGCTCTCCCCATTCGGTATGATAATGCTCGACGCGGAAAAATCGTTCGACCGAGTGGGGTGGGATTATCTGTGGGCTGTTCTTAGGGTATTCGGTTTTCAAAGTAACTACATTGGCTGGATCAACCTACAGCTAAGATAAGTTATGCAGGTATGGACTCTACTAAATTTCAAATAGCAAGAGGAGCCCAGCAGGGGTGTCCTCTCTCACCCCTGCTGTTTGATCTCTCTTTATTTCTTATCAAATCGCTGTGAACCTCGCCCATCCTTTTGAATTCATTACTACGCCACACCGCCCCTGTAGGCAGGTAGCACGCTAACAAAATGAATTACGATGAAATCTCCAAAAGTACTGAAGCAAGAGCAAGTACCCTCACGTTTGGCAATGACGAAACCGAGCGCATTTACGCACTTATGAACGAAGATATAGGTCAAGAAACATCTGGCCGCACAAATGAACAGTGCATCAGGCAACTTTTATACCTGTCTAAGCGTCAAATTAACCAAAAATTACATGCCAACACCCTCATCAAGTACCAAAGGGCGTTAAAAATTCCTCTGGGACTACGGATAGCGCTAAAACCCTCTCTTTGTAAGAACTCTAAAACCTTCCAAGAAAAGTGGAATGCCATCTTAAATAAATGTAGTCTGGATCTCATTCTACTCATTGTAGAAGAACTGTCCAATATCCTAGTGGATCTAAATAATGAAATCAAAAACATCGAAAAATAATTAGAGGACTCAGTCTCATCCGAGGATTGGTCCAAAATTCTAGAAGACATCAAGGTACAACTAGACAAACACACTAGAGAAATAAACGAAAGGAAAATAAGAAAGTTCAGGAGGGACACCCTGGACTACAAGATGGGAGAGGTTTACACATGGGCTGAAGTGTACGCCCAAAGACGCAGAAACAAACCATACAGCCAAGAAACCGACACCTCTTCTTCTGGTAGCGACACATCCCATCGACCAACTGCCAAGAAAACTACTATACCTAACGTAGAGCAGCAATCATCCAAAGATAACACCGATAGAATGACACACAGTGATAGCAGTCCAACTACTTCGGAGCCTTTTTTAGAGGAAGGCTAGAACGACAGAGGAGACCCCGTAGGAGCAAAAGAAAAAGAAAAGAGTCATCCCAACACCAGAAGTACAATTGTGAAAAAGGACAGCAAAAAGAAGAACACTTAGTTATCAACATTTCTGATACCATTCTAACAACACATGAAATTAAATTGTTACAAAAAGGAACATCATTCATTCCAACCGCTAAAGCCAATCAATTGGAATTGGAAGTGAGCATTTTCAAATTCACCAGAAAACTACGACTACGTCATTTTTTCGACAACATTCTACCACCCAACCCAGACAAAAAAACGGATTTACTGTTGGGCTTATGCCCCCCCAGCACATACCAAGCACCTTGCAGCCACAAATGTATTGATCTTTTTGAAACTCTTGTCAGACAAGATTTATCCAAAATCAATTACAACAAAAGAATTTCCAAAAATATCACCCAAAAAAATCAGGATACACTAAACAGGATAGCAAACAACAGAGACATCAAATGTTTGAAAGGCGACAAAGGTGGAGCATTGGTGGTGGTCAACACCACGATGTATGTACAGAAAACGCTTGAACACATTTCTGACACTGAAACTTATATGAAACTTGACGTGAATCCAAATAGTCAGTTCAAAAATACCTTGAATGAAATACTCAAAAAAGCTTTGGTATTAGGAACGATCGATGAAAAGACAAAGAAATTTCTTTTGTTAGACCATCCCAGGAGTCCATCAATTCATATGATCCCCAAAATTCACAGAAACTTCAACGACCCTCCATTTAGACCTATAGTTTCCACCAGGGGATCACTCCATGAACCCGTGGGGAAGTTTCTCGACAGGTACCTTTAACCATCAGTCAAATCAATGAAAAGTTATGTGAGGGACACCACTGAATTCCACAATAAGCTCGCAGAAGTCACACAAGAAGAAGGTGAGAACTTAATCTTATTCACAGCAGACGTTAAGTCCCTATACACGTCAATTCCCCACAAAGGTGGGATTGAAGCCATCGAAAAAACCATCTTAAACAGTGAAATAGAGACCTTATTGCAACAATTTCTGATAGAGCACAAGATGTTTACTCTTTATCACAACTACTTCCAGTATGAAAATGAGTGGTACATGCAGCTGCCCGGCATGTCCATGGGCAATTGTGCAGCGCCCACATACGCTAATGTCTACATGAAAGACTTCGAGGAAACCCACATCTATGAGAATCCAAATTGGTCCAACAACCTTAAACTACTCGTCAGATACATTGACGATTTATTTTTCATATGGAAAGACTCTAGAGACAATCTTGAATTTCTGTTGGCAGATCTCAACACTAAGGATGACAGAATTCAATTAACGCGGGAGATTAATGAAGAGTTGATCACATTCCTGGACGTACACATCTCCAAAACCACCCCTGGTTTTGAAACAGACTTGTTTCGCAAAAAAACAGACCGCAATAATACCTTGCATTATTCCAGTTTCGACCAGGGTTCCCTCAAAGGACATTTACCTTTTTCGCAAATGTTACGGGCAAATCGTATAACATCAAACCTTGAGCTTAGCAAGAAACGAATAACTGAAATGGGTAACAGATTTCTTGAAAGAGGCTATCCTACGGAAATAATCAAACAAGCTGAAGAATGGGTAGCAAAGATATCAAGAAAAACGGCACTTACCAAATCATCAAACCTCAAAGACACCAGGATGGTTCTTGTTTCCAAGTTTTCTACACAAAGTGCCACATACAAAAAGATCGTCTTAATACACTGGCCAATCTTAACATCATAACCAGACTTTGAAGATTTGTTTAAATCTACACCCATCTTTGCATACACCCGAAACCAAAACATCAAAGAAATATTGTCAAAACAACCTGTTATACGAAAAGAATAAAAAGGAACACGTCCGTGTATGAACTGTAACAGTTGCAATAACATCATAAAAGGCAACACCATCACCCACCCCATGAAGGGTTTCAACATTAAACTTCACATCGACGCTACATGTGACTCGTCCAATTTGATTTACCTCCTGAAGTGTCCTTGTGGAAAGATCTACATTGGCAAAACTGAAAGAAAAATAAAGGTTTGTCTCAACGAACATAAATCCAACATCCGAACTAAAAATGAAAAATCCAACATTGCTGTACATTTCATTGAACAATCTCATAGCATGGCACAAAATCAAATTTATGGTACTGGAAATCATGAACAAGAAAGAGGGCAAAGACAAGAACAAATGCTTGCTGCAACGAGAACTGGCATGGATCTATCGTCTGCAATCTAGGCAGCCCTTTGGGCTGAATGATAGGATTGAACTTAGTTGTTTCATTTAATCACCATCCGGTGATTTCTGATGCCATATTTCTTTTGTAACAGCCATCTTACATGTATTGATGTTAACTTTGCATTTTTGTTTGTTTTACACATCGCACATTCCACTATCTCGCTGACTGCAACATGGCCGCCACCGTAGCCGCTCACTTTTTGTCAATTTTTTAGCTAGGCTAACCACATGACCCGCTAGGGGCCAACCCACCTTACTCACACCGGGTTGTTTAAATTCCTTCCGGGACCCCCGTTACCGAACGCGTCGTTGTAAGAAGCACGGACACCATCAACTATCAATTAAGTCGCAGTTACACCGCCATGTGAATATTGCAATCTCCATAGCGTGAGATTCGAACGCTTTGTTTACGTACGCTTCACCTTTTTTCGTTTCAGCCTTATCCCGCATGGAGCTTCCACGAGTTTCCTAAGTAAGTCTACTCCCCTGCCTGAGATTCCGTTCACTTTCCCAATCACTTTTTGCGTTTCACACTCGTGTTTGCATGAATTCACGCGGCCTGCGCTTTGTACGTGTATTTATATTGTGCTTTTATACATGTTAGTTATTGGCTATATCTTTTTGATTTCGTAGAGCTTCTGGACAAAGGGCTGAGTAGCCCGAAATGCATTGGAGCATGGATAAAATTTTGATGGATTTCTTTGCATGAACACATTTAGGTTACAAACTTTTGAACTTGGTTGATATGATTCAAAATATCCAATGAACATTATTGAATAAAAATACAAGTACAGAAAGAATTTGCTTTGGAGTCTTATATATCGAACCCAAGGAGTGCCCTATCGGCAGGTATGCATCCATGATTTATGTATGCACACACTTAGCAGCTAATTTTCAAACGTGACGGACAGACACGTTACCTTCAGGAGCACCCAATCCTATGTAACTAATTAAATCAGAGAAAGTTTCTTATCAAATCGCTGTGCACCTCGCCCATCCTTTTGAATTTATTGCTCTCTCTTTAGAACCATTTTTAAATGCACTTTTGACTCAAGCAAACATTATTTCTTTTCAATTTGGCAGACATGCTCTAAAAACAACTGCATACGCGGATTATTTATTTATTTATTTATTTAAGGTTTTTGTAGAGCGCGTAGTAACCCTTGAGCATTCCAGCGCTGGAACCTGAAGTCAGGAGGGAACAGCAATGGAAGGGACGGGGAGATCAGGGGAAGAGGAGAGTTTTCAGTGCTTTCCTAAACTGGAGGAGGTTTGGTTCGGTCCTAATTCTCCGGGGGAGACTATTCCACCGTTTTGCGGTGTGTACCGAAAAGCGGCGGCCTCCAGACCGGGCTTTTTTTACTCTATGAACAGTGATGAAGTTCTCGTGGTTTGACCGGAGTGCCCTGGTAGCTTTGTAGGGAATGATGAAGTTGTTGAGAATGGGTGGACCTTTGTTGTGAAGAAGTTTATGTGCCAGACAGAGGGCCTTGAAGACCACCCTCTCTCTGACTGAGAGCCAGTGGAGAAGCTTCAATGCTGGCTTTGCCGATGATCTGGCCGGGGTGTGAGTGAGTAGTCGGGCCGTGGCGTTTTAAATTCTCTGCAGGGTGTTGAATGTGGCTTCCGGGGCTCCCAAGTAGATTGCATTGCTGTAATCTAGCCTCGCCAAGATGAGGCCCTGGATCAGTAGTTTCCGGGAGGTGGAGGGGAGCAGGGGGTGAACCTTCCTGCATGCCCTGAGAAGTCCAAAGCATATTCCCGCCGTCTTTTTAGCCTGAGTTCTGAAGCTCAGATCCTTCTCGAGCCATACACCTAGGCTCTTAACCTCATCCTTAGGGGCAGGGGGGTCACCTAAGCAGGCGGGCCAGATGTTGGGCGGCAAGGAGGGCCCTTTTTGTCCAAGCAGCAGGATTTCGGTCTTGGACCCGTTAAGTTTCAGTGCTGAGGTGTTCATCCAGCCGTGGATTTCAGTGAGACAGCTGTGGAGATCGGAGGGATCTTGATGAGGGTGTGAAAGGGTCACCACCAGCTGGGTGTCGTCGGCGTAATTGATAATCGTCACTCCGAACGGGGTGACCAATTCCTCCAACGGAGACATGTAAACGTTGAATAACGTCGGGCTAAGTGATGAGCCCTGCGGTACTCCACAGCAGAGGGGGACCGCGGGGGAGTGGCTGTCATTCTCCCAAACTTGGAAGGAGCGGCCATTGAGGAATGACATGAGCCACTTCAGGGCCGTGCCCCTCACTCCAATGTCTCTCAGACGCTGGATTAAAACCTGGTGATTGACAGTGTCGAAGGCCGCACTGAGGTCCAGGAGGATCACTGCCACTGATCCTCCTGTGTCTAGAATGCTTCTGGCCTTCTCCACTGCCGCCAGGAGGGCGGTGTCAGTGCCCTGGCCTGGGCGGAAGCCTGTCTGGGAGTTCCTAAGTAGGTTGTTACTTTCTAGGAATAGTGATAGCTTTTTATTCACTAGTATCTCTATGATTTTGCTGTTTCCTGGGAGGAGGGAGATTGGCCTGTAGTTGGCTAGGTCCTGAGGGTCCAGTGAAGGTTTTTTCAGAAGACCTTTGACCGCCGCCGCTATCCAGATAGGAGGGACTACTCCCTGCATTAGAGAGGCATTGATGAGGGACGTGAGAGGAGGGATAACGGTGGCGGCCACTTTTTTGAGGAAGCGCAGTGGGACCGAGTCGCTGGGGGAGCCACTTTTGATTGTGGCAAGCGTCGCGGCTACCTCTTCCGTGGATACTGGGCCGAAGGTATCGAGATGGAGTGTGGGGGTGTCAGGGGGAAGACTGTAACCAGGGGGAGGGTTGGGGGGGTCCCCGTCTGTGCAACCGGCGTTGAAGAGTGGTAGTGATGCGAGAATTTTTGGGATTTTCTCGTCGAAAAAAGTAGCCAGTTTGATACATTTACTTTCCGCGGATGATATAGCCATCTTTACAACTGATGTAGCTAAATCACTACCCCTGATTATTAGAGAATCGGAAGAATTTGGGAAGGTCTCGGGGTATAAATTAAATTTAAACAAGACGCAAATCATAGTCAACTATAAAACATTGACCCCATTCCCTGGCATTTGCAAAAACGCTACGTACCTTGGAATAAAAATGTCAGCTTATCTTGGAGACTTAATCGCCCTTAACTACAGTCCACTTCTGAAGGAAGTGGCACTGTCTTTTAAAAAGTGGCACAAGATCCCACTGAGCTTTGCCGGCCGGATTAATTTACTTAAAATGAAAATTGTCCCCAAATTTCTTAACTTATTTAGATGCATCCCCCTTCGACTTAGCAGTGTTTTTTTCAAAAGACTTGATGGGTTATGTAGCAGCTACATATGGGGCTATAAGAAAGTCAGTAGATCTATCCAATCATTGAAACTCTCCACTGAGAAAGGTGGACTGAAGTTCCCTGACTTTAAATTATATTTTTTCGCACTTTTTTTTTCTCGTCTCCGAAGCTTGCTCACCACTAAACTGCCTCAACTTTTTTTCTATGAGTTCATGTTAGGCTCTGATAGCAGCCATTTCCTATTAAGGGTCCATGATCCCAATTTTTTAAAAACGTGTTAAATTTAAGACTGCTAGAGAAATTATCGCCATCTGGAACACCATTATGAATTATGGGAAATTTTCTTTCTTTCATTCAGACTTACCCTTATGGGATAACCCAGGCCTCCCCGGAATCTTCTCAGATGGGGCAGGGATTTCCTGGGCTATATGTGGGGTTCGTATATTAGGAGACCTATAGTTGAGCGAGGCAAGATGGCGTCCGTGAGATCGTAAGGAGTAGGCTGTGCTCTACTTTGCTCCTGGCCCCTGTTGTGGATCATTATGGATTACGGATTTCGAGCAGGGCTACGAAAAAAGCCCAATCCACTAGTAGCAACCTGAGCAACCCGAGCGCATAGAGTCGACAGATGCGTGCGCCTGAGTAGCTGTCAAACCTGCCAAACAACACTGGGATTAGCGTATACCCACCGGAGTCGTAGGCATCACTGGGATCATCGAGGTCGGAGTACTCGCTGGTGCTAGATGTGCTAGAGGTCGTCAGTATCAGCGGTACCATCAGCAGCAGTGCCAGCAGCAGAGCCAGCAGAGCCAGTCGGCAAAGTCAGCATTGTACCGGGAGCGGATCAAAATTCAGAGTACCAAAGACTCTAACGTCGTTTGCGAGTCAAGCAGAGGGAGTGGTGCCGAGTGATGGGCGCCGACTCCCGACATTGACATCGCACAGCTTCACCCAGCGGGGCCAAGTACCAAGTACGGAGTTTCGACCCAGCTACGGAAGGTGAGGAGGCGCAATCTCGGTACGCTGGGTACGCTGAGCAGAGACAAACAGACGAACAGAGCCGGCCAGAGCAGAGCTGAGCCAAGCTGAGGCAGCCGAGCAAGCCGAGTAAGCCGATCAAGCAGTGACAAGAGTGACAGGAGACAGGGGATCACCGGGCTAAGAGGAGGCTAAGAAAGAGGCTCGAGGGTTTGGAGAGTGCCGGGGGTCCTGTCACCTTGGTTGTCACCTTGACTGCGAGCAGGCGAGTAAGGGGGCAAAAAAAAGGAAAAAAAAATAATAAAACACAACAATAATACATAATACATAATAATATACAATATACAATAATACCCCCAACAACAGCGAGAGACCAGCTATAACCTCCAAATCCTAAAAATTCTAAGCCAAGCCCTGAGTTTTAAACTGAGCCTAGCCATGCCATGTTGTTTGTCACTTCAAATTGATTAAATTCCTATCTGGTGGCCGGTTTGTGTCAGAGACAGAAGCAACAGCTGCAACAGAAAATATCTGAAGTGTCTGAAGTGGTAGGGGTGATGGCATCTGAACAGGACAGGACAGGACTGGTGCTGCTACATCGATATCTGATAATGATACCGATATTCGCTATAAGACACGCTGCAAGATACGGTCACGTCCGTGGGGAAAAATAATATATATAATATACTGTTGGAGACTGTGAGAGACTGTTTGAGACTGTGAGTGACTGCTAAAGACTGCCAAAACCCTCCGATGGATTGAGCGAGGGTGTTCACTGCCGAATCTAAGGGCATCCAGCAAATTTGCAGTAAGTAGCCGGGTGCTTTGCAGTGTGGCGAGGTCAAAAATAGCTCAGCAGCTCAATAGCTTAATAGCTTAATCGATTAACTGCTCAATCTCTCAAGATCTCAATTATACAACATAACATCGCACGACAGCGTGTCCAAATCCGAAAAGAAAAGACGGATGCAGGCGGCACCTATGTCATACAGCGCTTGGGGAGCTTGGAAAATATCTCGAGGCCGCACTGGATTACTGTCCGCAATTGGGGGTGCTTGGAGCAGGGCACGTAATTTTCCCATTATTCCCAGGTGTTCTAAATATTCAGCGGCTGCTGTAACAATTGCTTTCATTTTTCCGGTGCAAGCTAAGCATAAGCACAATCAAAAAAAAAAGGAGGGGCAGGGGGTCAATCAAGTGTTTAATATGGCAACCTCTAGACCGCTACAAGGCGAAGGGTCGAACAGCGGATCTGGTCCGAGTAAACAGAATCAAAATCACGACTTGAATGCTAAGGACAAAAATACAACTCGTTTACAGCAGGAAGTAAACACTCAGGAGATTCTGGAGGAGGCCGAAATACATGGCCAGGGAAATATGGTACGGTGGGTCGAGACCAGGGGGGCAAAAAGTAAAGAAGAAAAAGACAAAAACCGGGAAAAAACAAAGGAAAAAGAGAGAGAGAAAGAGAAAGAGAAAGACCGACCGAAAGACAGACCGAAAGATAAAGAAAAAGAAAAAGAGAAAGCCAGTGAAAGAGGCAAAGAAAAAGAAAAAGGCAAAAACAAAGACGACGAGCAGGAAAATGGTCCGGAAATCACAGCCCAAACTAGAATTACAGGCAAAGAAAGCAAAGCGATTGCAGGCAATCAAAAATCTAAAATCGGCTGCTAAGTCAAGTGGGTTGCCACAGGATTCCCAGGCGCGGATTTCAACAATCTTCTGTCCCGTTTCTAAAGAGCCCGCCAATCAACAGAACCCGGTGGAAATAGAAATCAACGAAATCATTATACCTAAAACTCAGAGGAAAATAGACATTTTGAGCGAGCATCATGGCACTTCAGAGGCGGGTATCAAGAATGGATCGTTGTGCACCCCAAATTGTACTACGAGTGTCAGACTCCCAGATCTTAAAGACAAAACAGAAATCTTTGAAGAGGGCCAACAAGTCAACGAAGAAGGTGACTCGTCAGCCGATTATTGCGCCCCCGACGCATTATCATCGATAAATGCGAGCAGTATAGTGACAAATAGCTTAGCACATATAGAAGATGCAAGAGATTCAAACCTAAATCCTAAGCCAAACCCACACATCTCTAATATAAATAAGCAGGGAACGGACCCGGAATCTGAGCTTGAATCAATATCAGAGTATGAAATCTATGAGACGGGAATGTCAGCTTCAAGTGAACCTCCAGGATTACGATACGAAGAAATCCACACAGATTCTATCGATGTATCCGATTCCAACTCTAGCTCCAAAAAAAACAACAACTCTCCTAAAGATAACAGCGCTAAAAAAAAACAAGAAAGAAAAAAAAGAAGACAAAGGAGACAAAACAAATTGTTGGACGAAGATACTACCAACCAAGGAAGTAACGTAGAACTATTCTATCGGTCTGATCAAAAACATAGGAACACTTCCCCACACACTACGACCAAGTTGCACTCAAAAGTAAAACCAAAAATAATAGGCGATGACATGGTGGTTAGTGAACCATCCCTGGTAGACGTATTTAATTCAATAAAGAAGTTTCAACTGGATGTTAAATCTGACAACAAGAAACTCCAAGGGGCAATCAGTAAAGTAGGCCAAACATGTTTGGAAATTTCAGATAGAATGGCCTCGGTCGAACAACGCACCAAGAATCTTGAAACCAACGTCCTGGCTCTGCAGAAACAAGGTCAATCACAAGAGGGGATTATTCGTGATCTAATGATGAAGGTAGAGGATCATGAAAACCGGGCTCGCTGCAATAATCTATGCATACTGGGGATCCCCGAGGGAGTGGAGGGGAACGATCCAAGGAGTTATATGCTATCCCTGTTCAAAGACTCATTCCCCGAGCTTGCTTCATGGGAGTGGGAGAAGGAGATCCAGCGAGTCCACCGCTTTCCCTTTACCATCAACAAAAGGTCACAAGGATCAGAGCAATATCCCAGAGCAATTCTTGTCAACTTCGGTAACTTTCTTTTACAGGAAGCAATCTTTGACTTGGCAAGACCGACCAAAAAAAGACAATACAAAGGATATGCCTTCTTTAGCAGACCCGATTTTGCCCATGCAACGGTCGAGAGAAGATGGCGACTACGGCAACTCTTTTCCCCATTTGAAAAGATTGGTGCAACAGTCTTCTTACTTAATCCAGCCAGACTAAAAGTTATATTAAACGGCACAACGAGAAGTTTCTCCAGCGAAATTCAAGTGCAATCCTATTTGTAAGAGATCTCCGACCACAGTAAAGACAAAGAAAATCTTTCCAAAGGGAAAAAACACAACAAATAGAAAACATATGTTTGCAGTCAATGGGTCGAGACATAGGTAGAGAGGATGAGCTGGGAATCTTTTTAAAAAAGTGGGTCGACAGGTAATATTATAGTGGAATAATTAAACGCCTATAAATGATAGCTTTTGAATAAAATCACCGACTAGGATCATCAGCTCGTCAGAAGTTACAGGGGTCAGGGCCTAGAGCCACCAACTTCCGAAGGATCTGCGAGATGCCCACAACCTCTTTCAATCATTTTGTTTGTCCTTTGAGGCGGAAGCCGGAGGACTGCTCCTAATTGTGTTTTTTAAAATTGTCCATTCGTCACTTGAATTGCTTTGTTTTTAAAAAACCTCACCTCCACTGAAAGCGCTAGCTTCATGCGCTGAGCAGACCTTCCAAGACACTCCCTGAGACAGCGGATCGAACGCTGAGACAGGGTAAACAAACACACCGCCATCGCGGTTCAAAGGCGGAGCCACGCCCACTGCGAGGCCACGCCCCCCCACTCACTACAAATATGTAGGCCATACCAGCGCAGCGGACGAGCGCAGCGGGAGCGCCGTTTGCGCGCCGAAGGCGTGCCTAAGGCAAGCCCGTCTGCGCCCGTCCGCACACGACCGGGCCTAGGGCCAGAACCTCTGCTGGACAAAGCTACCCCCAAGGTAAGCTATTCACGTCGGGAGCTTCTAAGTCTCAGACTCCCCACCGCCTCCTCCTGTGAATATGTTCATGACCTAAACGGACCTTTCATCCGCTGTTCCCTCTGCCAGCCAGTCCAGCTCAAACTACCTATAAGACCCCACAAGCCCGCAACCCTCAAACTTGCATCGCTGAATTGTCGCTCGCTTCCCAAACATGCGACGCAGATTAACCACCTCATAGAAGATCAGGAGATAGACATCCTCTTCCTTACGGAAACTTGGCTCGCCCCACATTCGGAGTCAGATATGGTGTTAGCTACCCCACCGGGCTTCCTCATTCAGTCCCTTCCCCGCCCACTAGGCAGAGGTGGCGGTGTTGCCATTATTCACCGGGACTACTTCCACTGCAAATCTAGTGATGTGCAGATCCCTGACTCTGAAAGCCCACAGTTTACAATCAAGCTAGACCCGACTAACTCACTGACAGGAGTCCTAGTATACCGCCCCCCTGGGCATTCAGGCCCTTTTGCTAGTTCTCTCCTGGACAATGTAGCGACACAGGCCCACTCCATCACAAACTTTATGATGGTAGGAGATCTGAACATCCATTTCGATGACCCTGCAGAGCCGGTAGCTGCCGACCTGATCACCGATCTGGCGGCCCTTGACATTCGCCTCCTAAACTCTGGATCTACACACACCAAGGGTCACCTGCTGGACCCTGTATTCACAAGCACCCCCTCGATGCAAGCGAGGGAATCCCTTCCCCTCCCCTGGACAGACCACTTTTTAGTTCTCTTCCAACTACCAGGAACCTTTAGGGAACCTCAAAAACCGCCCACTTACATCAGGGACAGGACCTGGTCCAGACTTCCCACCAAAGAATGGGCTAGGAACTTAAAATCTACCACCCCTGCACACGCAGAAGACCCGGCTGTTGCCGATAGTAAATTTAGAGAGTGGATTACTACCTCCCTTGACTCCGTACTCCCACTTAGAACTAGGGGGAACAAAAACGGGAAACCTGGTTCCGCCCCGTGGTACACCCCGGAACTCCGACTACTACGTAAAAAGTGTAAAAGAGCCGAACGGCTATGGAGGAAAGACTGGCAGCACGCCAGCAAGGAAGCATACCAAAACACAGTTAGACTCTACAAAGTTGCCATTAGGCACGCTAAAGCGTCCCACTACGACACTCGGATAAGAGAATCCTCCAATTCTGCCAGGGAATCCTTCCTAATTGTAAAAGAGCTGCTAAAAGTACCTAATTCTCCTTCCTCCACTACACCCCCCGGTGGACCGAAGTAATGAATTAGCCACCTATTTCAACGACAAAATTGCCCGTATCTTAGCCTCCCCCCCCCCCGGCTCCTCTAGCCACATGGACAACCATTCACCCCCTAGCCAGACTGAATGCAGCATACGCCCCCAACTTGCGACTTTCAGGCCAGTAACCTGCAACGAGGTGGAACTAACCTTGGCTAAATTGAAAAGCGGATCACCTCTGGATCCGGCACCTATCAGATTCCTCAAAACCGTGGCCCCCGTCATCATCCCCACGCTCACGGAGCTTATCAACAGCTCACTTGCCCAGGGATCTGTTCCTGCTAGCTGGAAGAGCGCGGTGGTAAAAGCACTCCTTAAAAAATCCCAGCTCGACCCAGCAGATATGGCAAACTACCGGCCAATATCACTCCTCCCTGGGATTAGCAAGGTAGCCGAGAAATTGGTCAATGGTCAATTGTCTCAGTTCTTCGAGACAAATAACATCCCAAACTGGATTTCGCCCGGGTCACGGCACAGATACCGCCCTTCTGGCCGTCATCGAGTAGGCGAGGCGCATCCTGGATTCAGGAGGGTCAGTGGCAGTGATCCTCCTGGATCTCAGCGCTGCATTCGACACAGTCAACCATCGTGTCCTTCTCCATCGACTCGCGGCAGCAGGGCTCACCGGGACGGCACTCAGTTGGATAGAATCTTTCCTCACCGGGCGCACGTTCCAGGTATGGGACGGCAATTACCACTCGCCCACCCTCCCCCTCACAAGCGGGGTTCCTCAAGGATCTTCCCTGAGCCCGACGCTTTTTAATGCATATATGGCCCCCCTTGAAGACGTGGTGACACCATTCGGTATAAAAATAGTAAGCTACGCTGATGACACACAGCTGGTCGTCTCCCTATCCCAACTTGACGACCACCCAGACAACCTGGCCAGCTGCCTCACGGAAATCAACGGCTGGATGTGTGATTCGTCATTAAAACTTAATGGGTCAAAGACCGAAGTGATGCTACTGGGAAAACAATGGGTGACCATCCCCCCAGCAGTTTGGCCAGACGTGTTTGGGGAAATTCCCACCCCGAAGCGCGAAATTAAGACCCTCGGAGTGTGGCTCGAACCCGAGCTCTCAATGAAGACGCAAGCAGCCAAAACCGCAGGCACCTGCTTCGGGCTCATGCGCACTACCCGCAGGATTCTTCCCTTACTACCACCCGCCTCCAGGAAGCTTCTTATCCAGGGGCTGGTATTGTCACGGCTGGATTATAGCAACATGGTCTACCTGGGAGCCCCTGAGGCCACCCTGACGAGACTGCAACGGACACAGAACGCAGCAGCACGTCTGCTCATGAACCTCCCACCCAGAGTGTCAGCTAAACCTGCCCTCAAGGCCTTGCACTGGCTCCCTGTGCGCCAAAGGGTGGAATTGAAAGCCATGTGCACGGCTTACAAACTGATCAACGGATCTGGCCCTGCGATCCTCAGTGGCATGGTCACCCCCTACAAAGCACCCAGATCCCTACGATCAGAGAATGAGCACCTAGCCAATGTTCCCAGATTCAAAAGGACACGCACAGGAGGCCGACGATTCTCTGTTCAAGCGGCCACTGGATGGAACTCCCTCCCATGCACCCTTAGACTGGAACCTAGTTATTTGGTCTTTCGTAAAAAACTGAAGACACTTCTATTCCCCAAATAATGTCTCTCCCCCCTCATCTGGATAACAATTTTTCACAGCACGGGGATGCCCTCGGGTCACCAGGCGCTTTACAAGTCGCTTAAAAAAAAAAGATAAAAAATAAAATAAACCTGGGCCCACGGGCAACAGGTAGCCTCATTAGATGGAGGGGGGAGGGAGGAAAGGGGGGGTGGGTTTTAGCTGTTGTGGGGAAGACGGGGGAGGGGGAAGGGGGCAGTGGTACAGGCAAATTGAAAGGGTGGAATATATGATCAGGCTTAGATATGGGACAAGAAGAGCACACTGTCAAATGACCAAAAAAATAAATTAATTTAAGAAGTACACCAAATCTACAAAATAAATGGCTAAATTGAGAATACTAATTATGAATATATGTGGGCTCAATGATATAAAAAAAGGCAAAGATTAGCAATAGGTTTACATTCAATAGGAGCAGAAATAATATGTCTTCAAGAAACACATATAGAGGGGGTCACAAAAACATTTGTTTAAAGACCTGGGATATAGAGTTGTCATCGCCGCCACCACCCAACCAAATAAAACTCGTGGGGTAGCTATTTTAGCGCGAGGTGGGGGTTTGAGTTTTTTAAGATTAGCTTCAGACCCATCTGGTAGATGGGCTATTACAGAGTGTCAAAGTACAAGTGGGAAAAAATGTACTGTCTCTTCAATCTATGGCAATGTCACCGACGATCCAACACTGTTACAGTTCCTATCTAACGAATTAGCACACTGGCCTGTTCCTATGATCATGTGCGGGGATATTAACATCTATCTCCCACCAATTTGGCTTTCAGAACCAACATTTAAATATCAAGGCCGGAAACCTAGAACATATTAGGCATTGGTTGAACTCTGTCATGTTCATGGGCTGGTAGATTGTTGGGAGATGAAAACACCGCAAAACCATGGATATACTTTTTTTCTCACCCCCATCGCAAACTGGCTAGATTGGATTATATGTTCATCTCCAATGTAATTCTATCCAAATGCTCTATAAATAGGTTGACGAGGGTTTTTTCAGACCATAATCCTCTGCTTATGAGTTTTGATATTGACATTATTAAATCTGATCGCAGTAACTGGACTTTTGAAAGAGCTCTGCTAACCAACGATAAATATTGTACCCATATGGATCAATGGATCCCAGAATTTTTAAGTTTGAACGAGGGTAGCGCCCCGCTAGAGGTGGTATGGGACTCATTAAAGGCAGGGATAAGGGGGGAACCCTCAGATTTTCTATCCAAAATAACAAAAAAGCCAAACAAAACTTAAAAGATCCAGAGGAGCATTTGGCCAGGAAAGAAGAAGATCTAATTATACTACTTAAAGGGGGAACAACATTGAAGAGGCAATCAGAGATGTAGCGATAGCCAAAAACTTAATATCTGAAATATTCACTCGTAAAGCAATCCTCAAAGCTACAGCGAATAGGGAAAAAATCGACGAATGGAGCGAACAGGTAGGGCACCAATTAGCTATTAGTGTAAGAGAACAAAATTCTAAAAATACGATTAAAGCTATAAGAGACCCTGTTCTCGGCCTAACTCATGATACAAACGACATTAGGGATGCCTTTAGGAGATATTATGCAGAGCTTTATTCTGAAACAGATATTAAACAAGATACAATAGACGAGTATCTAATTTCAGATATAAGGCCCTGCCTATCCAAAGCAGATGAGGGAATTCTCGCTGAAACTCCAGACTGGATAGAAATGTTACTATCCAAACGCAGTCTTCCATTTAGCAAGGCATCAGGTCTAGACGGTATTCCCGTGGAATTTTATGTCAGATTCAGTAGCTCACTCAAAGACATCCTAACCCAGTTGTTTACCCAAGTCTTCATGAATGGAAATCCTGCGGCTTCTTGGGCATGTGCAAAAATTATAGTTTTCCCCCAAAAAAATAAAGATCCGACAGAACTAGGCACATACCGACCTATTACCCTAATTAACAACGATTCTAAAATATATTCCAAACTGTTAGCAAGTAGATTGGCACCTTTAATTCATAAAATTGTATCTGCTAGACAACACGGGTTCGTCCCTGGAAGATCAACCACAGATCACGTCCAGAGGGTGATAACTCTCTTTTACATTGCCGAGGTAGGAGGAGACCCTATGGGCCTAATCTTGTTAGATGCTGAAAAAGCATTCAACAGGGTCTGCTGGCAATAACTATGGTCGGTCATGGCAAAGAGTGGGATCGGGGATCATTTTATTCAAGCAGTACAGAAAATGTATATCGCCCCCGAAGCGGTCGTTATGATCAATGGGGTCAGCTCGGACATCATCAAAGTGACTAGAGGTACAAGACAAGGGTGTCCTTGTTCTCCCCTACTCTGCGCCATTTCCATCAATCCCTTTATCGCAAAGCTAGAAACAAATCCGTCCATACTACCCATTAAGACATCGAATGATGAAACTAAAACTCTAGCCTTCGCAGATGATATTGAGATTGTTACATCTGATCCATTACAACAGCTAGGATAATGGAGGAAGAAGCTAAAAAGTTTGGGGAGATTTCGGGATACAAATAAATCAAACTAAAACCCAGATTGTAATAAATAATAACATCAGTGTGGACGATGCAAGAGTTACTGATAATGCATTATATCTCGGCGTTAATATCAAATCCGATCTGAATAAACTAGTGGCCCTGAACCTAGACCCTTTAGTGAAACAGACAAACAAAACCTTATTGAGACTTCACAACCTGCATTTAACAATAATCGGAAGATGCAATCTCATTAAAATGGTTTTTCTGGCCAAATTTTTGTACTTCTTCCGAGCAATCTGTCTTAACTTTGATCTATCACTTTTTAATGAAATAGACAATATGCTATCTCGCTTTGTTTGGGGATATGGAAAAACACGAAGAGCCTATAAACATATCACACACTCAAGGGATAGAAGTGCCCTAGCCCTCCCTAATTTCAAATTTTATTGGTGGGCTACAGCCACCAAATACAGTTGTTTACTGTTAATCCCCAAACAAGACTCAACGCCCATTTGTTCGACTCCAACTCCACTGGAACTAATTTTGGGTAATAACGCCAATAACCACCTTTGGAAACTACCCTATGAATGCCATCTAAAACAGTTTGGAACATGGTTCGGAAACATCTGGCGATAGGCAGGTTTTTATTTTATACTCTGATAGAAAACAATACCAATCTGCCTGACATTTTTTTGGATTCCTGTATGCGGCGATGGGTTAGTTTAGAAGTCTCGCAACTCATTTTACGATTCAACGGGTTTTTGTTCATTTGAATCGCTAAAAAATAAATATGGGCTGAATTCACATGATTTTTTAAAGTTTTTATAAGCAAGAGACTTTATTCTCAAAAAGGGGGGACTCAATGGTTGCTTTAAGAAAATCCACACAATTAACACTGTGGTCAGCTCGGCGAGGGTAAAAATTGGAGAGATTTATAAAGACCTAATTGCTGTACTACCAGATGATGTTGATAAACATGCAAATAATTGGCAAAATAAGATCAATATTACAGAGGATCTAGCCCACAAAGCACTCGAACTATCCAGCTCTATTTTAATGTCCACCAAGCTACAAGCTCAGTTCTACAAAACTTTTTTCGACCTTTATTTTACACCCGAAAAAATTTCAAAATGGGGGAGGGGAGGGGGACTCTCAGCCCCAGATGCAATAGACCTAAAGCCGATCTGATACATATGTTGGCTACATGTCATACTTTAGATAATATTAAATGAGAAATCTCTAACTTCCTATCTGAAATATTCGAAGTCAATATAGAGATCAGCACAGCAGAAATCATGTTAGGGGTACATAAAGTTACCAGACCTATTGCCATGCAGGGACTCATATATATTGCTATGGCAGTCTTAAGAATCTGTTTGACTTCCGCATGGCTGGATCAATATCCACCCACATTTCAACAGTGGCAGATGCGCTTCTTAGCTACATATAATCTTGAAATTGCCATTTATAGCCGGAAAGGTATCAAGAAAAAAATAAAGGGATTACAAATTTGGGACCCAGTTAGATTATGGCTAGCGAGCCCAGCATAGATCAATTAGGTAACCGAGACGAGCTGTATCGAGTGCTTTATGAATGTAACAATGTATTTCCTTTTATTTTTTCTTCATGTTCTTCGAAGCCTGTATTTTCCTATTTTTCTTTATAATTTTTTATTCTTTAACTGCCAATTTTCAAATTTCAAAATGTTACCTGTACCGGGAGGAGAGGTTTCAGGGAGGGAGGGCGGGGTAACCGTGATGTAAAGAAAAAAAGGTAAAAACCTCAATAAAGATTTGTTATAAAAAAAAGGAGACCTTTTCGGACACAAGGGCTTTTTAGATTTTACGTTACTAAAAACTATATATAAATTGGATGATGGCATGTACTTCAAAAACTTACAATTGAGAGACTTTCTAGTGAGAAAACTGAAAATTAAAGAAGCTAGCCAATCAGAGATTTCAAATTGTTATTAGTGAGGGGTACGCATGTCTAATAAATTTTAAAATGGATGACTGTGGCAAACTTGCTGTTAAATGGACCAATAGGATGGGTATAAACATAATACCAGATCAAATTTCGGGTTCATTACATCAAATCAATCAGGTGGCCCAGTCCTCTAGCTTAAGACTACAGCACTATAGAACTATTTGCCAACTTTACTATACGCCGCAGAGAATATCTAGCTGGGCAGGCAACAATGATGTCAGCAGCCGTACGAAGTGTCCTAAATGTGACTTACATGCCGCCGATCTAGTGCATATGTTTTTTTCATGCCCTTCCCTGACTGAATTTTGGAAAAAATTCGAAGACATACTCTCCCATAAACAAATAACTAGCCCGATACTCACCGCACAGCTGATTTTACACGATCTTCAGGATACAAGTAACATATTCAAAGACCTCATTACCATCTTAATTGCTTGTGCACGACTGGTAATAGCTAGGGCATGGATCTCTCCTAATCCCCCGCACATTTCGGAATGGTGGGCTTTAAGCAAGGAGATACAGTTGATGGAACTTTCACTAGCAAAACTAAGGGGACCTCAATGTCTAAGGAAAAGAGAGAAAATTTGAAGACCTTTCGTGTAATATTATTGTTTGGGTAATGCTGGCTACAATCATTATTTATTCATTTTTGAATCTCGAAAAAATCATTTTCTTTAAGTGTTCCTCTGTATCATTGACTATTGTATAAGATTCTAACGCTTTATTAAATTCTTATGTCTTTTTTCCTTTTTCTCTTATGTATGTTTCTCTTGCAATGATTAATAAAAATATTTTTTAAAAAAAAGGAAATCCCCAACATTCTATTGGGAATAACTTTGGCGCCAATTGAGGAATCTGCGTGTGATTTTCCTTAAAATTGCTTCGCTCCGCACTGCTCCTTCCCTGAAAGTTTCGAGGGGATTCGTCAAGTGGGGGCCGAGAAAAAAGGGGGGTCCCAAAACGTGTTTTCCCCATGTTAATTTCCATAGGGACCTTTAGACACGGCACCAGACCGAACGGCTGAATGGAATTACACCAAACTTGGCAAAATGGTAGGTATGCAGTAGTGCCTTTTCTATATTTGGTGAAAATCCCTCCAGTAGTTCTTGAGAAAATTGAATTTGAAATTTTTCAAATGGCATTTTCTATGGGAACTTTAGACACGGCTACAGCCCGAACGGCTGAAAGGATTTACACCAAACTTGGCAAAATGGTAGGTATGCAGTAGTGCCTTTTCTATATTTGGTGAAAATCCCTCCAGTAGTTGTTGAGAATTTGAATTTGTGCAAATTATATATCTATATGCGCTCAACATTCTATTGGGAATAACTTTGGCGCTGATTGAGGGATCTGTGTATAATTTTCCAGAATTTTGGCCAGCTCCGCTCCTTCCCTGAAAGTTGCGGGGGGATTCGTTAAGCGGGGGGCAAAAGGGCCGTCCCAAAACGTGTTTTCCCCATGTTAATTTCCATAGGGACCTTTAGACTCGGCTACAGCCCGAACGGCTGAATGGAATTACACCAAACTAGGCAAAATGGTAGGGCCTGGTATGCAGACGTGCCTTTGCTATGTTCGGTGAAAATCCCTCCAGTAGTTCTTGAGAAAATTGAATTTAAAATTTTTCAAATGGCATTTTCTATGGGACCTTTAGACACGACTACACCCCGAACGGCTGAACGGAATTACACCAAACTTGGCAAAATGGTAGGGACAGGTATGCAGTAGTGCCTTTTCTATATTTGGTGAAAATCCCTCCAATAGTTGTTGAGAAAATTGAATTTGAGCAAATTATATATCTATATGCGCTCACCTTACGCGCACCATACGCGTACCGTACGCGTACGTGCGCGTACCCTTACGTGCACAAGCGAGTTTCTGATTGACTGGCAGTCGACTGTCAACATTCCAAACTGTCCAAACCAGGATATGTTGACCACCATCTTGTTTTTCAGGAGAACTGAGGCACAAGAGAGCCCAAAACAAGAGTGGAAACACAAAAAGGGGGCAGGGTAGAGACCCTCTAGCCCTTCTCAGGGGGTCCCAAAAGGACCCCGCGATTTAAAAAAAAATAAAAACAAATTTTGCACTTGGTGGTCCTTCTGGGATCCCCTGAGAAGAGCTAGGGGGTCAGGGGGTCTCAACCCTGCCCCCTTTTCGCATTTTCCACTCTTGTTTTGTGCTCTCTTGTGCCTCACTTCTCCTGAGAAACAAGATGGCTGCTCAGGTGGTCCCAGAAGGATAATAACATATATAAACGTTATCCGCTAATAGAATTAGCATTTACAAAACCTTTGAATTTTATTGAAAAAAAATATAGGTTTCACGCCTGATATAGTTAGGAATTAGCATTTAAAAAACCTTGCAAATTCACTGAAAAAACCATAGGTTTCAAGCCTTATATAGTTAGGAATTAGCATTTAAAAAACCTTGCAAATTCACTTACAAAACCATAGGTTTCAGGCCTTATATAGTTAGGAATTAGCATTTTAAAAACCTTGCAAATTCACTTAAAAAACCATAGGTTTCAGGCCTTATATAGTTAGGAATTAGCATTTAAAAAACCATTGAAATTGCTCCTATATAGTTAGTTGTACTAACTATATTTCGCACACCCGCAATGCACTGCTGATGATGTCATATATTACATCATTCATGACATGGTCAGTGACATCACTGATGACATCACTGATGACATTTCAAATGACATCACTGATGACATCTCATTTGACATCACTGATCACATCACTGATGATATCATTCATGTGATAATATGATGCACCTCCTCACACTCTAATATAACCTTTGATACACCCAGTGTTAAATGCAGACTACCATTCTTGAAACCATTGACACACCAATACCAGTTACTACATACGCACTCACTGATTCCTAGGTCTACACACACATTCACTCATTCACCCATAGAATCACTCATACATACAGTCACTAATCAATACAACACTAGCATATGCACTCATACACCTATACAGACACTCACACACTGCCACTCATCCATGGAGTTACTCACACACCTAGTTAGTCATGCAAAGAATCAATCACACTTCCATTTCCTCAACTATACAGATATACACACAACACCTTACTTATTCAAACATATACTAACAGATACTTACTCTCTTATACAATCACTGATACAAGTACACAATGATCCATACAGCCACTCGCACATTTACTGGCTCTCATGTATAGTCATGTATATATGCCACCTCTCACATGCACTGTGTTTTACATATGTACTTACTTGGACATGTAGCACTGAGATATCCATTCACTCACCAACACACCCATGCACACAGTCAACCGCCCATATAGCTGTTTCTACATGCACTCTTGAACTCTTACACCTAGTGAATCAACTGCTCACACATCTATGCACAGAGTCACACACCTCCCTGCCACCCACACACACACTCAGTCTCCCATTCAACTACTTGGGCAACCAATCAATAACCCATATAGCCACTCATACAGCTATTGATCAACACACGCAGCAGCTTACACAACAACAGACATACTGATGCACACATTCAGACAGTTTAGTCACTAACCCATGCATTTAGTAAGACACATTTAATCACTCACTCATACAGTCAGTCACGCACCTACTAATCCTTTATCCAGACACTTATACATCCACTCATTCTTCAATATGTAAAACATATTTAAACTTTACAGAAACACACAGTCACTGGATGATGTCATCAGTGATGTCAAATGAGATGTCAAGTGAGATGTCATCAGTGATGTCATCAGTGATGTCACTGACCATGTCATGAATGATGTAATATGTGACATCATCAGCAGTGCATTGCGGGTGCGCGAAATTTAGTTAGTACAACTAACTATATAGGAGCAATTTCAATGGTTTTTTAAATGCTAATTCCTAACTATATAAGGCCTGAAACCTATGGCTTTTTAAGTGAATATTATATATGTATATATTTAACATATGTATATTCACCAAAGGTTACAGGGATGTTTTAGTTAGGTAATAGAATTTAAAAAACGTAAATATCTATCTATCTATATATATATATATATATATAAATTTATATATATATATCTATATATCCCAGCTCCAAACTTCCCTCTTATCCTTCAGGAAAGAAAAGCACTCGCGAGGATTCTGTAGCTCAACAGCAGTTTATTCAGGACAAACGCGTTTCGGATTTACATCCTTCGTCAGTGTCGTAAGTTCTAAACAAAAATACTGGCGGCCATATTTTATTAAAACATCACATGTCACGTGTCTCGGGGTAATAGAGGACGGACTTGGCGTCATTCTAATAATATGAGCGCCATTTTAACACGGTAAATGCCGGTCAACAATTGTTTCATTTCATAACAAAACCCACTAAGGTTAACGGTTAGAAATTTCATTTGTCATGCATTTCAACATTTAACAAATTCATCAATAAATATGAAATTCATTTAACATAATCAAGCCGTGGATCGGCAATGCAGTCTTATGTAAAGACTGCTAAGGTCCTGTGTTACCCACATACAATTATGCCGTGTATCGGCTAAAATGACATGTTTAAAAGCGGAACATTTGCAGACAGTGCCTCACAGGTCATTTTCAGATGTCATAGTGTTTCATTTATTCAAATGGATGGCCAATTCCTCCCCACTGTTCAACCCTTTTGGAATCTTGGTTCCCAGATCTATAATATAACGTGAGTCCAGCCTCCTAAGTTTAAGTAGACGATCTCCCCCTCTGATGTTTGCTGGTAAATAATCCAAACAATAATACTGCAACAGGTCCCTGTTGCTATTATGTTTAATGGAGAAGTGTCGTGCTACAGGATAGCTGAAGTCTTTGTTTTTTATGGCCCGCATGTGTTCCAATATCCGCAATTTAACCATATTGATGGTGCTCCCCACGTACTTCAGTCCGCAGGGGCACACAAGGCAATACACTGCATAGCTAGTTTGGCAGGTCATGAATTTGTTAATCTCTTTATTTTGCCTCATGCCCTCTACCTTGTATGATCTCACTCTTTTACTTGCTACGCAGGCTTTGCACTTCCCGCAAGGAAAGAATCCTTTCATTTCCCTGAGGGTGGTTTGGGTTTTGGTTGGGGACTTCTCTAGATGACTGGAAACCAAGTCATCTTTCAGGGAACGAGCTTTTCTAAAGGTTATGAGGGGATGGACAGGAATGTCTGAGGCAATAACGGCATCTGTCTTCAGTATATGCCAGTTTTTCCTCAGAATGTTCCTTATCTTATTGGACTCCTTGGAGAAAGTGGTGATCATCCTAAATCTCCCTGTGTCTTTGGTACTCTTTTCTTTGGTTTTTAGCAAATCCTCTCTTTTTAGATCTTGAACTTTTCTGCGTGTGTTCTCTAACAGTGTGGTCCTATATCCTCTAGCCTGAAAGCGATCTATGCTTCCTTTGAGGGCTGTATTATAGCTGTCCTCACTCGAGCAGTTCCTTTTCCCAGCAGTGGGTTTTCTGTATAAGAAAACCCACTGCTGGGAATAGTGTTCTGCACGCGGACAGTGGCCATCCTCAAAAACTAAAAGATAGCATCCCCTATGGGGAGTTTTTGAGGTTAAAAAGGAACTGCTCGAGTGAGGACAGCTATAATACAGCCCTCAAAGGAAGCATAGATCGCTTTCAGGCTAGAGGATATAGGACCACACTGTTAGAGAACACACGCAGAAAAGTTCAAGATCTAAAAAGAGAGGATTTGCTAAAAACCAAAGAAAAGAGTACCAAAGACACAGGGAGATTTAGGATGATCACCACTTTCTCCAAGGAGTCCAATAAGATAAGGAACATTCTGAGGAAAAACTGGCATATACTGAAGACAGATGCCGTTATTGCCTCAGACATTCCTGTCCATCCCCTCATAACTTTTAGAAAAGCTCGTTCCCTGAAAGATGACTTGGTTTCCAGTCATCTAGAGAAGTCCCCAACCAAAACCCAAACCACCCTCAGGGAAATGAAAGGATTCTTTCCTTGCGGGAAGTGCAAAGCCTGCGTAGCAAGTAAAAGAGTGAGATCATACAAGGTAGAGGGCATGAGGCAAAATAAAGAGATTAACAAATTCATGACCTGCCAAACTAGCTATGCAGTGTATTGCCTTGTGTGCCCCTGCGGACTGAAGTACGTGGGGAGCACCATCAATATGGTTAAATTGCGGATATTGGAACACATGCGGGCCATAAAAAACAAAGACTTCAGCTATCCTGTAGCACGACACTTCTCCATTAAACATAATAGCAACAGGGACCTGTTGCAGTATTATTGTTTGGATTATTTACCAGCAAACATCAGAGGGGGAGATCGTCTACTTAAACTTAGGAGGCTGGAGTCACGTTATATTATAGATCTGGGAACCAAGATTCCAAAAGGGTTGAACAGTGGGGAGGAATTGGCCATCCATTTGAATAAATGAAACACTATGACATCTGAAAATGACCTGTGAGGCACTGTCTGCAAATGTTCCGCTTTTAAACATGTCATTTTAGCCGATACACGGCATAATTGTATGTGGGTAACACAGGACCTTAGCAGTCTTTACATAAGACTGCATTGCCGATCCACGGCTTGATTATGTTAAATGAATTTCATATTTATTGATGAATTTGTTAAATGTTGAAATGCATGACAAATGAAATTTCTAACCGTTAACCTTAGTGGGTTTTGTTATGAAATGAAACAATTGTTGACCGGCATTTACCGTGTTAAAATGGCGCTCATATTATTAGAATGACGCCAAGTCCGTCCTCTATTACCCCGAGACACGTGACATGTGATGTTTTAATAAAATATGGCCGCCAGTATTTTTGTTTAGAACTTACGACACTGACGAAGGATGTAAATCCGAAACGCGTTTGTCCTGAATAAACTGCTGTTGAGCTACAGAATCCTCGCGAGTGCTTTTCTTTCCTGAAGGATAAGAGGGAAGTTTGGAGCTGGGATTTATATCGCGGTACGCCACCGCTTTACTGCACCCGACCAGGAAGTGCCCCGCCTATGGCGTGTGGAGGAGCGAGATATATCTATATATATATAGATATATATATATAAATTTATATATATATAATATATATATACATATATAATTCAAACTCCTGCTACGCCTCCCTCTAGGAAATGAATTCCGACGAAGAAAAAACACAGGTACAGACCACTCCACAGCGCTACGAGTAGAATTCAAAGGTGGTTTATTGACCCTTTGTCGCCAGCATGACGCGTTTCGGCTACGTCACAGTATCACATATATATCTCAAATTCCTCATGTTAGAGAAGAATAACCGCACTCACGGGGGGGCAAATCAGCAGGCTTCTTTATTTATGTTCATGACACCAACCTATTGACACGTTAATAAAGTTTCTTAACAAAGTAGCAATAGATGAGGGAACAAAACCCCAAAGTAATTCGTAGGCGCCATATTGGAGTTAGCCCTATAGCATGAACCAAGCATACTAACAATATATATTGTTAAAAAATGCCGGCTTGAACAGCATCGTTGTACTGGCACTGATCGGCATATTGATAATGATAGACGCATGTTTATACAATGCTAAAGGGTACAACAACATTAAAGTGGAAAATTTCACATGCAATCAAGCCATGGATTGGCTTATGTCCCTCATTGGAAAGCTGCAATCATGACTATGCGAAACCCAAAGTGAATAAAATAAATTAATTAATCAAATAAAGATAACGGTGACTACAGCATATATGTACATGTGCATCCTTGGGTGCCGATTGACATCATAGACATTCATTTACTATGATATGAATTCATGCAATATTTATGCACAGGCAAAAGATCCATTGTAAATTGAAATCAGACGTCAATAAAAGCAATTTTCCCAGATGTACTGCTCGCTCTTCCCCACTGTTTAAACCTTTTGGGAATTTGGTTGATAAATAGATGATATATCTAGATTCTAGCCGACGTAGCTTGCGCAACCTGTCCCCACCTCTGATACTCACAGGGATAAAATCTAGACCAAAGTATTGCAACTTACTTCTGTCCCTGCGATGGATTTCAGCAAAATGCAGTGCGACCGGATAAGCAGGATCTGCCCTATCGATCGCTCTCAGATGCTCAAGAATTCAAATTTTGAGCTGGTGAATCGTGCTGCCTATGTAGCGTAGGCCACATGGGCAGACCAAGCAGTACACTGCATATGGTGTGCTGCAGGTAATGAACTTCTGAATCTCCATGACTCTTCCTGTATCAGGTACGGTGTATGTGAGTACCCTCTTGCTAGCCGTGCAGGCTTTACATCTGCTACAAGGGAAAAATCCCTTCATCTCTTTTAGTGTGTTCATGCTAAATATCGGTTTCTCAAGATGGCTCTTTACCAACATATGGCAGTACAACGAAGCTGTTTAAGCCTGCATGGATTGAAGACTATTGAATTAATCTGCTCTTATGTCCACTTTTAACAGCAAGGTTGCTGAAGGAATATTACTGGCAATGGAAGGACAAAAATGCAGTTAGAGAGAGTATCGGTCAGACCCTGATTGGAAGCTTTTATGATTTTAAATCTGCATTTTTCTGGAAACCATAACTGTACCTTTAGATGGAAATTATAGGGGGGCAATAGGGGGGCAAGCCTAGAACCTGGAGAAGATTGCGGCAGGTCCCTGACTCTGCGGGGACAGCGGCAACTATCGATGGACCTAGCATGACATGTGGAACCCAGGGTGAAGGAATGGCCTTATGAAGAGAGGCAGCAAACATTGGGACACCTTTCACTCCTCTGAATAACCCATAAGCTGCCTTTTCCCTGTTTTGAAATGCGAGGCGGCTATGATATTTATGCGGCTGCCATTTTGTGTGATCTTCCGCGCCGAGGACATTCCCTACATGACGCCTCAGGAAACACGAGTCTGTGATCTTTTATTGCCGGTTTGTTTTTGCCCTTTTTTTGCTCTGAACAGTGTTACAAGCTCCAATTGTTTGCCATTTTCTTCTTATAGTCAAAGATATCATGATTGGTATCTTTTTTCACACTGACTTTGCTCATATTTGTTTCTTTTAGTCAGAGGGTCGTTTAGCCTGTCACAGTTAGGCTTCTCCTCTCATGAATGTTGGAATTCTCCTTTTTAAACTTGGATTCTAAAAAAGGAAAATGTTTTCCTTTTTTGTACCTTGTCACAGAGCAGCCATCATTTTCACTCCTGCACATTTTTCTTCATGAAATGATTTTCACCATCTCCATGGTGGTTTTTATTGGCTTGCTGTTTTATACTGTGCATAACTGAAGGTGTCTTTTGGGATTTTACAGCCTGCAGCCTGCAACTAGTGTTATATACTTTGCTGATAATTATTTGCGGACTTTTTCCATTCGCTCACAAGTGCTTTAAAGACATTTACTGTATTTTACAGCACCGTTTATGGGAAGGTTGAGGAATCTTAGACTTGCTGCGTCCTCTAAACTTTCTAAGGTGTCTACGTGTTCGGATTCTGACTCTATTCCTAACGGCTCTGAAGTGGAAGACCCGCCCTCTCAAAAACCTGATATTTCTTCAGGCACCATTTCAAAAGCGCAGTTCCCTAGTAACCTTCCTGCAATCTCTACCAAAAGACCCCAAAAAATCCTTCTTCTCCTGAAAATTCCTCCCGTCAGCCACGGAGGTTGTACTAGAAGAATTCCGTGCTCTAAAAACCTTCATAGAGAAAACCAATACAACTTTATAATTTTTAAACAATAAATGGTCTTCTTTGGAGTCACAGGTGCTCTTGTGGGACAGCTAACAGAATCTCTTGAGTCTTCATGCTCACGCATCTCATCTCTAGAATCTGAAATGTCTCTTCTTAAAAACAGGCAGAAGACTTGGAAAATAGGAATCTTAGAAACAACCTCCAACTTTATGGACTGCCTGAAAACATTGAGGGCTCCAACCCCACCACCTTTTTTCAGTCCTTCTTCCACAAACTCTTGGACTTACCTGCTACTACTTCGCTCAATATTGAAAGAGCTCACAGACTAGGTCCGAAAAACTCAGGGAAACCTCATGGTGTGATTATGCTTTTTCTGCAGTACACAGATCATCTTCAAATTATTTCAGCGGTCAAGTCTAAGAAGCAGGTTTTTTGGGAAGGTCATCGTCTTTTCTCAGGATGTAGCTAAAATCACAGCAGATCGCCGGAAAGAAATTCTTGATCCTTATCCTCAAGTACGTTCACTCAATGCCAAATATGGTCTTCTTTATCCATGTCTCTTCATGGTTACGTATAAAGAACGGATTACAACATTTGATGACCCCGCAGTGCTGCAGAAGTTTCTTACTCTTCATGGAGCGGATACTATGGATACTTCAAGACCTGCTTGAATATTATATATGTTTCTTGTTACGCTGATGTTCTCTTTTTACTTGTTCTCAAATTGTTTCAGTGATTGTTAGCTCTGTTTACATATTTGTAATGCCTCTATAAGGTTATATTGTTACTTCTCTTTCTTCACTTTTATTTCTTCGTAATTTTCTTACATTTCTTGCCCTATTAAGATTTCTTTCAATTAATTTTTTTTTCCCATTCACAGGTGTTTTTCCTTTAACAATTTTGTTCCCTTCTGATCCTCCTGTAAAATTGCCATCTTTGATTGTGGTGTTTTCTGGATTAAATGGATCTTCAAAGCAGTTGTTGTCTTTTCCTGGTGTAGTCTCCCCCAGATGTGTTTTTGTAGGTATAGTGTTCAGTCATCTTTGTAAGACATGTACTGTCCCTTTGTTCTCTCTTCTCTTCTTTTTTGTCTCTCCCTTCTCACTTACTCCGACTTTCCTTCTTTCTTTCCCTTTATCTTTTTTATTTATCTTTTCTAACTCCTTCGCTCTTTTCTTCAAATTAGGTACCCTATACATTTTTTACACTTTACATATTTCTAAATTCTCTTACATCTTGCAAATACTCTTTTCCCTTCCATTTATTTTCCTCTATGCTTATGAAGTCAATGTAACTGTTTTTCTTGCAAGCATAATGTTCTGATACATTTCTGGCCAACATTAAAGGTGAAGCAGTTTGCTTACAGGTGCACCAATGCCTGGCAGCAGTGGCGGACTCAAATTGTCAGCTGCAGTTGTTAATTATTATTGCGGATGTGTATACTTCATTAGGTTGTAATAGTTTGGGAATATGACCTTTTACACAAGCACAAAATAATCCCCCGCCTAAAAAGGTGGGTCGTCCAGTCTTTCCTAAAATGGCTTGGAACAAAATTCAGTGACAGCAGAAGCCTGGTTCATGTGCTGACTCACCACCACCTGATGCTTCTGAACGTAGATATGATTTGTGTGACCGTTCTAAAATTAAGACACCCAAGAAGTTTCAGGTTCCTGATCTTCGTTCCTTTCAGGAAGCGTCCGATCAACTGTTTGGTGGTGGAGAGCCACAGGATCACAGACAAGACGTGACCCGCAGAGCCAGTTTGAAAGGGAAAGTCAAACAGGGCGGACCAACTCCATACCGAGCTCCTTTTCGGAAGAAGAAAGTAGCAGCTTTGACTGCAAAATATGCCTCAAAGGTAAGAACCCTGCTCCTCAACATAAGTTGGGCAGTAACCCTCCTCGACAGTGCAGCGGAGGTTAGCATAGTGCTGCAGGCATCTGCCAGCCTCAGGAGGCGATAGTAACTTACACTTTCATTACAGTGGAAACAGCTGACACTAGAGTTGCCACCCCTGATAGGCCTATAATTTGAAGGTGATATTAAACACACTATTAAGGCAGTCTTTTGGGATAATCTTACCTCTTATGACATTTTGTTGGTGGAGGTTGATTGGCCTCCCCCGTTTGTTCGTGCTTCCTCAAAAGGAGAGAATGTTTTTCTCCCGAGTTTTTCACAATATGTCCCAGAAGAAATGAAACTTGCTTATGCATCGGAGTGGGCACTTGCCCATGCTCCTGCATTACATCGAAATCAGGCAGGTTGGGACACAGATTCACTTGAGCATGTAATTCCTTTGCATTCTATGCTGCAGCCCCAACCCCAATAGCCATTTAAGCGTGATCCCCGTTGGTGGGAGCAAAAAGAGGGGTACCCCTGAAATAAGTTCCTAAATCAGGGAAAATAATCCTTATGTAAATATGAACATTTAGAAACAAAATAAATACAGTGGACCTAAACGAAATTGTTAACTCACGAATGCCAGAAAGTAAATGTCATCAATAATACATAAAAGTAATAATTTCACAAAGTTATTTTTCATTGAAAAAGAATATTTCTAAATATAAATATATGTTAGGTACAAATATATGTTAAATACAATAAATACACAATAATTAAAACATTCATACATGGAATAATAGTACTACAACATGTCAATGAATATCAGATCAGACTATCAATAGTCACAGTACAATTCAAAAATAATAAGTTGTAGTGAATTGGAGCATGGCTAGGGAATGGTTTCCTACAGGCGTTTCGGCTATGTGCCTTCATCAGGAAGCCATGTTTTCAGAGACAGAGGTGTGACCTGAAAATTGAAATGAGAAGTAATCGGATGCATGTATTAACAATTCGTGTCACATATTAAATAAATGGAGGTCCTACACATTATATACAAAAAAGAGAATAAATATACCACAATGCTACCTTAGGATAAAAGACATTTGTCGCAAGCCTATCATGTGGAAATCTCAAAAAGAAAAAAGGGCAGAAATTTGCGTGAGATAGATGAAGAGCCACCACCTGACGGTATCTTAAACTAAAACTAAACAGAAGTGAGTATCAGACCCTTAAAAAATGAACGGAAATGTTATAAGTATTAACAACAACAAAGGAGGAAAAAGGAGAAATACAAATAATGTGTATCCCAAGTCGTTTAAAGGGAAAGAGAACATATGGTAGAGTCGAATATCAATAGTACCTTAAGTAATGTCCCACAGAATCAGGCAATCGTAGAGCTGGTCAATACTTGGTAGAATTGTAAAAAAAGTTTCTAGGAAGATATGGAGAAGATAAAGAAATGTCACAGAAAGAAAATTGAGGCTGACTGAGATGCTAGCCCAGTAAGGAACATATCCAAACTATGATTGATTGGGTGTATGGTACGCGCCTTTAGGGGCCACTATGTGAAGGTCTAAGTCGCAGCTAGGAAAGAGCGGATGAAAAAAGCGACCCATTACCTATAAATAGAGGCAATGAATCAGGGCGAAAGGTGAAAAAGCCCTGCGGCCGGGTCCCGGTAATCTCTAAATATAGGGAAAACAAAGGGACCATAGATGAAGCCCAAAAGGTGTCCCTACTGTCTGTTAAACAGTGGTAAAAACGGAATAGAACAAAAGATCTCCCAAAATAGGGTCTTAGGGGCTTACCGCTGAGTATTCTGGAGTCTCTGCAAGAGTAGATAAAACCAACTCAAAGGTCCGAATTCCGTGGACAAAAGGGACTGCTCTAAGATACCTGCAATAATATATATGGCATGGGATACTAATGGGAGGCTAAAATACATGATAGTAAGTTCAACGCAGAGCAGCTATATGTCTTCTATAATGGAAGGTGCTGTTTACCTGTATGACTCCGGCCAACGAAAATCTCGTTGATAAATTAGTCGCAGTCAAAATGCAGGCAGAGGTAGTGACTGATAATGGGGTGCACAGGCTAAAGGATATGAAAATGACGAAAGTGGTAAGAGACATAGCGGCCATAATAGGAATAAAGAGAGAAATATACACGGAAAAAAAAACTAAGTATCGGCCTGCAGTGGTGGGGAAAGGCTTACCTACCAAGGTGCTCAGTCCAACAGATAAGGGACGCCGGCGCCAGGATATGACATTTCAACGGTGGTCAGCTCGGCAGCCCTCTGCTCCGGTGGAGAACGGTTGCCGTGAGGTTGCTGCTCGGGGGCGGTATTTATGTCGGTCTAAAGGCTGCTGCTCGTGAATTTGGCGCGCTATCAGGAGCATCAGGTGTCCGATGTTGACACAGGATGTAAATGCGATTTAAGCACAAAAATAAAAAGTGGACTTAGCGTAAAAACGCGATAGGCGCCATATTGAAGTGTCCAATGATGATGTACACACGGGAAACAGCAATCTGGTTTAATAGGGTGAAAAATAGAAACAATACTTGCCGGGTACACCATGCTGGTGAGTACTGATGGTCGCTAAGTATGTTTCATGTGTAGAGTACATGGCAATATGAGCGTAATGTGTCAAAAGGGATGTCCAATGTACACGTGACATAAGAACAAGGATAGAGTCACGTGTTGTCTCTACGTAATGCATCTACGGAGTATGCAATGTAATGTGACGAGAGTATAAATAGTACCATGTAGGTACAAAAAAAGCATGAAAAATTATACTACATGGCAGAAGAAACTATGGATGAGAAAAAATGAAACTAAATGAAGAATAAAGTTACCAGATACATGGACTGGAGCCCTAGGCAGGGGTATTTAGTGGGGCTAAACAGATATTGTCATGTTCTAGGTGGAGATGCAGCAGATGTCTCGGAAGAGAAACTCAACTAAAACCACTGAAGCGGTTTAACCTGGATTATGCTTGATAACCTGATCCCAGGGTATCTCATTGTTCATGCCGTGAAGGTATGTATTGAGAGTAAATATCCAGAATACCTCTCTACACTTCCTTATGTTGGTACTCTGTGGACTGATGTTAGTGCAAATTCTTTCCATGATGAGCCAGCGTATCTCGTCCGAGGTATGTTGTTGGTCCATAAAGTGCTGTTCTAGGGGTGCCTGAGTCTTACCTGTCCGGATCGCTGATCTATGTTCCAATAATCTGGTAGCCATGGTGTGGGAAGTTTCTCTCGCATACCCTTGATTACAAGGACACAGGAGTAGATATATGATGTTAGTGGTCTTACAATTCGTCAGACTTTGTAGCAGGATATTGATGTTAACAAATTGGCATGCTGTGCAGGATAGGCATTTGAAATTACCCGTGGGGAATTTCTGGCCTATGATAGATGTTTGACATGTAGTAGAAGTGTGGAAACTATTAACATTTGTCATACGAGATTGCACAACTAAATCTTTGAGGTGTTTACTCTTCCTATCAGGCCCGAACTGGCCGTTTAGGGCACCGGGCAATTCCCCGGTGGGCCGCATGGTTGGGGGCCGGTTTTGGGCCCCTGGGGCCGTTTCTGTTACAGGGCCGTTATGCTGCAAAAACGGCCCCGTAACAAAAACGGCCGAAAACGGCCCTGTCACTGAGCGCGTACACCTCTCCCCCCCTCCCCTCTCCTCCCGGAGGGGGGAGGGGGGCCGGCCGAGCACTTTGCCAGGGCCGGTTCCGGTTCCTAGTCCGGCCCTGCTTCCTATAGGCAAAGAGTGGCTTGGGAAGATGTGTATCTTTCGTTTTTACAGCATTCAGTATGTGCCAATTCGAATTGATAACATGGCGGATCTTCTAATTGAGGGTGGAGTGTCTAGTGACAAACACCAACCTGGAGTTGGGTTCCTTAATGCTGGGGATGAGGAGGTGTTGTCTGTCAAAGTAATGTGCTCGTTTGTAGGAGTCACTTACCAATCTCTTAGGGTAGCCACGTGCTAAGAATTTGGTCTTCATTTCATTGGCCCTGATGTCATAGTCTGCAACATTTGTGCAGATCCTGTGGAGCCGCAGAAACTGCCCAAACGGTATATTTGATTTCTGCATTGGGGGATGGAAACTGTCGAAGTGTTTTAATCCAAAGAGAGGGGCTCGTTATTACCCAAAGGGAAATCGAGCACCAGTATACTGTCAAGTAAAGACAAATATTTTCCCAATGGGAGATCAAGTTATCTAAGATTCAAAGGAATTCAAAGACCTATCTCACTCAGTCTGCATCACTCACTCAAATATCAACATGTTACTCGGGGAACACTTACCAAAGAAAAAAACAATATTTATGTAAAAATATACATTTTATTTCAATAAAAAACATATGAATCCATTTGCAATTATAGTTAAAAATACACACAATGTACAATAAAACCACCTAGTGTGGAATTGGAGAAAAATGGGAAAAGACAATAGTATTTGTCTTAGTCTTGTTAATTCGGACCCTCTGTTTGACAACACTGGGAAGGATTTTCCTTCCTTATACCCAAATTGTTTGCTGACAACTCCGAATTTAACCCTTTGTAAACGCATTTACAAAGGGCTTGTAAATCTGCCCCTCAATTCGTAGGGGATTGTACAGCTTAATTGGCCGAGTTACATGCTTTGGTTTTAGCTCTAGGATTTGCTGATCCTGAAGTTCCTACACTTGTAGTGTGCGATTCTTTTTACTGTGTACAATCCTTCAATGACAACTTGTTCTTCTGGTCATAAAATGATTACCATGATTCTAAATTTAGCGTAATAAAGCACAAAACGTTTTGGGTTTGAGTGGCAGTTCTTAAGGAATGTTTGCCACTCACACGTTATTCATACATTAGGACATCAGCGTGTGGGACTACACGCTGTTGGTAATTCGTTGACTGAGGAGGCAGCCAAATCAGCAGTGGACACTTGTTCAGTAGCACCAGTGATTAGGTCTATGAATAAAATTGATGATGATATTCTGGCGGCTATCACTGCAACTCAGGAGGGGACGGAATTTGCCCAAGGTTTCCCTTCATGTTACATATATCACTTGTCCTCCGATCAAGTCCAATTAGCTAATATTCCGTCCGTTGGTGATTGGTTGATTCCCAACGAGGACCGGAGACTTTCTTTAATCATTGTCGATCATGAAGGCGTGGCAGAGGAACAGCAACAATTCCTCTTTTGCAGCAACGTTTTTGGTGGTGTGGTTTATATCAGCAAGCTCGTAAATTTGTTGTTTCTTGTGAAATTTATCAGCAAATTAAGCCTAGTACAGTGGCAAGCCCACCACATACTCCGCTTTACATTTCAAACCAGCCATTTGGTTGTGTTGATCTTGATCACTGTGGTCCTTTGACTTCTGACACTGCATTTAAACATATCTTGGTTGCATTGGATGCATGCACTAGATTCCTCTGGGTTTGGCCGCAACGTGAACCATTAGGGTCATCCGGGTGACTCACGACCACGACGCCTTCCCAATACCAAATGAAGAGTTGGTCAGACAGTAGAGAATACAAACCAAGATATGTTTATTCAGGTACACTCGAGTGGAGCCTGATCTGCCCAGTCGCTTAGGAGTGCTGTAGAAGGACTGGTCTCAGCAAACAGAGATACATTATGTACAATTTAAAAACCATAAAGGTCCCCCCACAATGGAATCTTCCAGGCAGATGCAGCTAAAACAAAGGGGTACAGAAGGATGCGTTTCAATTCTGAGACTGGGCACACACTATTTCTTTCTGAAGGCCATTCTGTCTGCCCCGGTGCTAGATGGGTGGGAGAAAGCCTCTATCTAGTGGGAAAGGTGTGCGCTAATAAGAACAGTGTATTCATTGGCAAGCAAGGTCCAACCTTGATGAGACAGAACATACCAGGAGCCGTTTCTGGAAAAGGCAGACATTAGTTTCGATCATAGTACACATTGGCAGCTAAACATAAAATGATGCTGCGAATGCTACCTTTACAGATAACAGTTACCCAAGCAGAGAAATAAGCATTTTCATTTCAACAGACCATCCTTTCAGCAGAAGCTAACTGTTGTATGTTGCATTCAAAAAGAACATAACATTCTGAGGGCAAGGAAACATATAGCAGTATTAAGAACTATCCATACATTCAGTATCAAGAACGGAGACTACAAGGGAAGATGTATCCTCAAACATTCCTTCATCAATCTGCATCAAAGCATCAATGTCCTTTTGCATCATAATCACAGCATTGGTGTCATGAATCAACATATTATGTTTGGGGGTAAGAGCATTAGCACAATAGGAAAAACAAGCTGGGAGACATTGTATGCAGAGACAACATGTGAGAAAAATACCAGCAATCCCAGCTAAGAAAGTGAGAATCTTCCAACCCCAGGATGTTAACGCATTCCAAAACCACCCCAAAATTGTCCAATCACCTGTCTCTTGATGTATTTCAGCTGACAGTCTATGTAGCTTTCGTATGGCGGAATAAATATTGGGAGGGTGATTAGGTATGTAAATGCAACAGCTGCTGCCTATGATGCGACAGGCCCCACCCCAGTCTGCAAGGATGACGTCTAACACCATCTGGTTCTGCAAAGTGACTAATCTTGTAGCCTGGAGCTCAGCAGTGACATTTGTCATTATCCCAGCTGTTGTATTGATAACTGCTTCAACAATTCTCGTTAACTGGTGAATTTGAAGGCTATTAGCCATGTGGCCTTAGTGTCAACAACGCTTTTTGCTCGGTTCAAGAATGTACCTCTATGTTGCAACCGATGAGTTCTGTGAAAACCAGACGTGGCAACTTATACAGGGGGAAAAAGGAAAGAAAAATAACAGGCGCCTGACCACCCTCTCTGGAGCCAAACATGAGCTTGTGACCCACAGACAAAATATACATTAAGAGGTAGGATCAGGGGCAGACACCTAGTCGTATTCAGTTTTTAGGTAAAATCACACTTACTCTCCCCCACCTTTATTCCACCAGTCCCCTGAACACAAAACCTAGCTGTAGTATTAACCACTGATAGTTATTGGCTTATCTTTGGTAATATTTCAAACTCGGAAACCTTGAAAATACTCAGAAACATTAAACCATTTGGAATCAGCCATCTCCATCCGAAACCACTCCTCATTCTTTATTTTAAGGTATGTGTTCCTACATGACTTTGGGGATAGTGTCTCTAAAGTACCTGCCCCGCCGGTCATATATGGGTAAACCTGTTGTAAAAGCGTAAGTATTCATGCACAGTGAAAGAATCAGTGGTGGTCAGACTTAAAGAAGGATATTGTGATTAGTAGTACACCAGCCGAAACAATTCACACCAACCCTCGCAGCTACCCATATATGAGAGTCGCATGGACAACACGTTGTTACTCTTATGAGTGACTGAAGAGAGCAACCCAGCAATTTGTTGTATTAGACACATTATGAGCATGATGCAACATTCGCATAAACACATTGCCTGTGTAGGACTGCCTATGTGCTTCTTTGTGTGGGGCAAGAGTAACAAAAAAGTGCTTGTTGGAACAGGTACGGTACCCACCAAGGAATCTACAGGATATTTGTCCTCCATAAACCAGGATATTCCAACTACTGCTGCTACTGCAATGAGAACAATCAGTGTACAAATTACTTTACTCTTTCTGGACCAACCCCTGACTACACGCTGTGGTGCAAATGACTGTTCCTTCTAATTAACTAGGAAACCAAAGGGATGCATAATGAAGAAAGGGGGGGATGCAATAGTAAGGATAAGCGTACCCAGTGTCCGTCAGAGCCTCGCTGGTACAGGCTCCTTTCGCTCATCGATACGTTGATGCTCTGGAGCACCAGCGGTGGAGATTGATCTGTCCTAAACTCATGCTTTTCCCACGTCAATCAGGTTAAAGTACCCCAAAGGGATACCCTATTGATGTATCCTGTCCAATGTTCGGAACAGTGCACAAGTCTCGTATCTCCCTAAACTAACACCATTTATACCTTAGGAAAGTACACCAGACTTACACAGTCCATCTCTGTCTAATCTGACTTTTCTTTTTGTGCACTGTTCCTCAACCGAGAACACAAATTGTAACTGGCAGCCCCAGACACAGATGGGTCAGGGAAAAGAGGTTCCTAAACAACTAGTATTTCCGGTGGAACTGCTGCATTCAGCACTTCATTATTCTCTGCCTCGGTGTGTGTCCAAGATAGGTTGGTGTCGCCGAAGGGGACGAACCGAGGCACCTACTCGAACTCAGAATCCACCATACCATCCCTCACCCATTGGCCGTAGGCCAAGGGCAGGGGTACCTTGCGGCAATGCGACGCATGTATCCAGTTCTTTTGGCCAGCGACATTCACAATGGTGTGGGTGGATAGGAGCACCAACTCAGGTCGCTTCCAGAGGGGCTACATGCTCTTCTTCCATTGGAGATTTTTAATCAAAACATAATTCCCAGGCTGACTATCGTGTCTGGGTCCCTCCGGCGTAGGTGGTAGGGACTCACGGACCTGTTGATGAATAAAAAGAAAACTTTCAGTTAACTGAGCAAGGTAGTCAATCAATAACCGGTACTCAAAATCAGAAAACCAACAAGGATGCGGGACGCCCTAGACATTTGCTGGGAATCCAAACATGACCTAGTACAGAGACAATCCTGTCCCAGAATGTGGAGTTGTTCTTGTTTACAAAAGAGAAAATTGTACACCATCAAGCCACTGTAACCCTGTTGTTCTTGTTTATGAAAGAGCAAATTGTACACCATTAGGCCACTGTAACCCTGTTGTGTCCTGAATCTTAGCCAATTTTAACTTGAGAGAACCATTTTACTTCTCAACTAATCCTACTGACTGGGGGTGATTGGCAGCATGAAATATTTGTTTGATAATCAAACCATCACATATTAACTGAATTACCTTGGCATTAAAATGACTTCCATTGTCACTCTAGTTCAAACGGGGCAAGCTGAAACAAGGAAAGAACTCCTTCAGGAGTACCTTTGCGGTTGTGACAGCTTTATTGTCTTTAGTGGGATAAGCCTCAACCCATTTAGTGAATGAACAGACAACCACCAACACATACTTTAAGTTATTACACCTGTCTAATTCTATGTAGTCCATCTGAAGGACCTCAAAGGGGAAAGTGGGTGGGGGATAATTTCCTGGTGGTGTAGGGGTACCTTTTCCAGGATTGTGCCTCATGCACACTATACAGTATTTCTCCAAATGAGCAGCTGTTTCCAGAATATTATCATTCTGCCATACGGGGTCTAACAACTTGCAGATACCCTTAGCGCTATTATGGGCTGGGCCATGGGCCATTGCAACAACAGGGAGAATATAGGCATCTGGCAACATCCATCTCCATTTCCCTGACTTATCTGTCGACCATACATCTTCATCCAAACGTGCTGTACTTTCTGTTCATATTTCTAATTCTTCTACTGTGGCCTCACCTTGTATCGCTTTCACATTCTCAAGTGTGTCCTCAAACATGGTGACTTCAGGCACCCACCTAGAGGGACCTGCCATAAACATTCTCTTCATTTTAGTCTGTGCTGTTTCCTTAGCTGTCTGGTCAGCAAAAGCATTTCCTCTACCTACATCATCAGTAATTTTCCTGTGGGTGCTACGCTTCACTATTGCCAACTTCTTAGGGAGTGTCAAAGCAGACAAACAGCCTCAATATGAGGTGACTGTGTTGGTTCTTTGTTCCATGGGAAGTAAGGAACCCTCTCTCAGCCCAGAGTCGCCCAAAAGTGTGCGCTAATCCAAAGGCATACTGGCTGTCAGAATAAATATTAACAACCAGGGCAGCTAACTCAGCTGCTTGTGGTGACTGATAAGGGACTTGTGAGGTCTCTACGACTGTATGCAATGTGTTGATAGCACAAGCAGCGGTAGTAGTGCTATCAGGTAACTTAAAACTAGAGCCATCGACATATAGTTCCCCTTGGGGGTCAGATAAGGGAACATCAGTCAAGTCTACCCAACCATTTGTCTCTTCTTCCATCCGGAAGATACAATCATGTTTCTCTGTTTCATCATTTTCAGAAGGGAGGGGCAGTAACGTGGCCGGGTTCAGAGTAGGTACATCTTTTCATCGTAATGTGTTTGGCAAACAATGTTAATTCACAGCCAGTTAGACATGCACTGGTAAGGTGCTACGTCTTAGTCTTATTCAAAAGTGTATCAACAGCATGAGGTACCATGACTGTGAAATCAGTATTGAGCACGATTCCAGACGATTGTCTTATCGAGACGGCCACAGCCGCAACCGCTCTTAGACAGCTCGGGAGGGCTCTTACAACTGGGTCATGAATAGCAGAGAAATAAGCACACGGCCGTTGCTTATCACCAAAAGCTTGTGTTACAACAGAAAGAGCACAACCAGCTGTCTCGTGTACATACAGCAGAAACGGCTTGCCATAGTTGGGTGTGCCAAGCACAGGAGCCTAGCAAAGCACAACCTTTAATTGCTCAAAAGACTGCTAACATTCAGTTGTCCAAGGCAGGGGCTCATTTTCATCTTTAGTTGCTAATGCAAGCAAAGGTTTGGTTAATAAGGAGTAGTTAGGTATCCACTGTCGACAGTATGAAGTGATTCTATGAAAGCTCGCACATCTTTCTGGGCATATGGGATAGGCATCTTAACAATGGTACCACTGTGCTCAGGGGACAATCTCCTACCCTCCTTCGACAGTAGGTGACCTAAGTAGGTGACCTCCTGTCGACAATACTGAAATTCGGAAAGAGACACTTTATGTCCATGCTGTGCCGAGAGAAATAACAATGTAACTGTACTATCCCTGCAACCTTGTTCGGTTTCAGAGGCGATGAGAAGGTTGTCAATGTACTGAACCAATACATTACCTGCAGAAAGCGAAAGCAAACTCAGTTGGATTTTTAGACCTTAATTATAGATACTCGGGCTCTCTGTAGCCTTGAGTAGCTCAACAGAATCTAAAACTTCTGCTGGCTAGTGTGAAACCGAACAAATATCTTCTATCTGGATGAACCAGAACACTGAAGAATGTGTTTTTTAAGTCAATGACAGAAAATAATTTAGCAGTGGAAGGAATCATTGTCAAAAGAGTAGTAATGTCAGGGACCACAGGAAACTGGGGAACCACTATTTTATTAACTTCGCACAAATCAATCACAAAATGATAAACATCAGCATGGTCATTAGAGGAACCTGGAGGCGCCCTTTTAAGAATTGTATTATTAGGACTATTACAATTATTAGTAGAAGTCTCTTCAATAACTCCCTTCTTAATCAGGTCCTGTACAATGTGAAATAAGGCTTGCTCTCTTGCCTACGGTATTTTATACTGGGGAATATGAGACAGAATAGCATTGTCTTTAACTTGGATCGAAACCGGTGATATCTGCAATAATCCGACATCCATATCGCCAGTAGCCCACCATTTGGGCGTCACATATTTAAATTCAACAAGAAGGGGCACATCTTTGGACATATACTGTTTAGCATGTACCACATCGAGACCCATTGTCATGTAAATACCTTCTGAGGGACAATAAATCGTAGCATGAAGTTTCTTCAATATATCTAAACCCATCAAATGTTCTCCACAATTAGCTGTCAGTAAGAAGAGCGAATCCACAGTGAAAGGACCAATAGCCAGTGCAAGAGGAAATGGAAATGGAAATGGGGCTTACAACTGGTACACCAGAAACCACTACCAAAACATTATTATGGCCAGACAGAGCCACCCCAGGGACCAGAGAACGAGAAATAGAACTATTTATTGCAACTGTATCCTCCGAAAATTCCTTAGCCTTGCACATCCGCAGTAACGTAAGGACCGCGTTGATCTACAGGTATCGAAAATGGTCCCTCACTCTGTCCCTGGCTGTCTTAGCTGTAAGACATTCCTGTCACCACACCTGTGTCATAGTCATCATGATAGTACTGGCCGCCTGAGAGTCATCAAAATAATTATTATCAGAACGACCCTGCGAGACTGCAGCATTCTGAGACCTATCAGCCCGCCAGCTCCGCAACCCCGTCCATGAGAACCTCGTCTTCTGGGGGCCGCTTCCTTCTGCAATAACACGGGACACTCGCTACACCAGTGCCCCTCCTCTTTAGAGTACGCACATTGATTTGGTTGCAGAGGCATAGTGCCTGACTGCCTACTAGTGCGTGGGAGCTGTCAGGCCAAACCACCATGACCTCTACTATTCCCTCTGGATGCCTGCTGCAACTAAACCTTTGTCTTCAAATCCTTATGTTTCTTCTCTGTCCTTTCCTTATCCTCATTGTCCCTGTGCTCATAATACTGAGCTATATTCAAAATACCAGAAGAGGAAGATGTGGACCAGGTGCTTTTGGAAACTTGCAATATAATCGAAATCTCGGAAAGTAAATTAGAAACAAACTTGTTGACAAACAACCTCATACCTCCCTCAATAGATAAATCCTGCCCACTATAATCCAAAAATGTACCCTTGAAGCGAGTGAAAAAACTTGGACCCACTCATCCTTCTGTCGACAAGCCGACAACTTATCCCAATCTACTTTTCTTGTCAGGATAAGAGAATGCATATAGGTAATAATGTAGCCTGGCAACACTAAAATTTCTGCTCGAGGTTTATCTCCTGGCTTTCTTTCCTGGACCAATGCTTTCATTTGATCCCACATACCACCCAACTCCGGAAGATGGTCTTGAATGTGAACCTGTCTCCAAATATCAACCGGAACAAGAAGACCAAAAATAGTTTGACATCAGAAAGTGTCATTATTGTTGAGGAAGCAGCGTCAGTCAATTCTTTATAATAGGTAAAAGGATTTTTTCTAGGATCAAGCAACTGACTTTTAAGAGACCAAACCTCACTCCTCTTCCACAGAGTATAAACCCACTCCACTACACCTGGTCTAACTACATCGCCACCTTGATTTTTTAACTCTGGAATCTCTGGATGATACATAGGATGAACCTCTCACATCGGTAACTGAGATACTAAAGTGGGGCTCCAATCGCCTACCCCGATAAGCAATCAATGTCAAAATACTGCCAAAAAATTGGCCAAGCTCCATATTACTAACATATACACAATCCTTAATATCATATAAAATCTGTGGTGCTGCATCTTTGAAACACTGCTCCCAAATACTGATCAGAGTAGCAGACATGTGCTTAAGGGCATGTTGTTATACAAAGGGCTTGTAGTTTTTCATCACATTCCACACATCTTCCACACTGTAAATGGGGTTCTGGGCCCATTGCACAGTCTGGTTAGCCACCATTTGTTTCTTTGCATCCCCAGACTGCACATACGGACCATACGCTGTTTAAACTTCATCCAATCTCTGTCTCCAAACCCGCGCACAGGCATTACAGCACTCAAATAAACTAGCGAGAAGGATGCTGAGGCAATTGGTGAGAGTGGGGTGCTAGCAGTCACAGTGGGTACGGACGCCAAGGGAGTAGAAAGAAGAGAAAGAAGAGATGGAGTTGATGCCATAACAGTCGAAAAAGCAGCAGCAGATACAGGAACAGAGACAGTAGAAGCAACAGTAATAGGCGGCTGTGAGAGGAATGGGACAGTAGGGTATATCTTTTGTGAGGCATACGGGGGTGGGGGTCTAGTATGTAATAACTCCTCCATGAAAGTATCCATTTCTTCTTGGGCCACATAAGACTTACCAACTTATAATCAAAACCTCCTAACTTCACCTTCAATCCCTATTTCTTGTTTTTCTCTATTATGCGCTACAGCTTTCTGAGTCAATGTTTGCATTCTCCCCTTACGTGCCTCTTTTTCCATCCTCAATCATCTCTGCTTAGCTTCTTTCCACCACGTTCGAAGAGAATTAAAAATTGACTGCCTACTCCGTTTTGCACACAACTTTTCCTGTAAGAACCCAATTTTTTGTTCAGCCAAAGTGTCCGTCAACGGCCATTGCAACTTTGCCCTCGTGTATTTGTGCCATCATGTACTAAACATAATAGGGCCAAGTCCATGTTTCACATACATATGAAAATTAGGATTGCCTACTGGAGGTGCCGGCTGACTTTCTTCAAATCGAGCATCTGCGGAACAACAGCAACAACAAGAAACCAGAGTCGACTAAACCCAGGCATTTTCAAAAAGAAGCCAAATTGACCATTCTAGGCCTGGCAAAACATTTGCAAATGTTGTTATCCAAAAGGCAGTCCTTAGACTGTTCCCAATACTAATTCAAAACACGGCTCTTAAACAGTACAAAATGCAAAACAAAATGGTACCATATCACAAAGAACCGAAACAAACTCACCTGGTATATGCAGGTCAAACAAATGTATTCTCCACTGCCGACTTTTCAGACCAAATGGTCAGATCCAAGGGTTTCGTCGTTCAGGAGTCCAGTCGGGATGACCACTGTGCGAGGCACCGTCCGGTGGGACAGAAGGGGGAGCTGCGAGTGCAAAAACTCTCTCATACAGGGATTCCTGATCCATCTGTCCAACTTGACAATAGCCATGTCCTCCCCACCCATCCTCGGAGGGGAATGGGTCACTCAACTGAAGGAGTCCCTGTTTGGGCACCAACTGAAGGAGGTGACCCGTTTAGGGTCACCCGGGTAACTCATGACCATCTCTCGGCCTTCCCAATATCAAATGAAGAGTCGGTTGTTGTGAATGTATCTAGGACCCTAATTAAATATTCCCGATTTATGCCCTTATGTGGGTATAACAAATCATATCCTTATAAAGGCATAAGAATCATATCCATATTTAGTCATAGCCAATGCAGTCCAAATACGGCAAGGCTACTTCCCTAGACTCCTAGAAAGTACAACGCGTTCTTTAAACACACCAAACCTCCAGCAGCCCGGGAATTCCCCCTGCTTTTGTTTTGATTTGTCTTTGAACTCCTGAGAGTCCTGAAAGAACTGCCAGTTCTTAGTGACGTCTTATGTCCAACCTTACGTCAAACACGGCACCTTCCAGGTATAAATATACCAGCATTTGCCTTAAGCAACACACAGTGGTTTGGAGCAGAGCGGCTATCTACTTAACCAAAGCCCAGCTGATGCGAGCGCTGAAGGAAGCCGTCCCTCCCATTTGACGCACTGAGAGAGACGCTGTCTTTTCTACTGTCGAGAAAATCCAGCTCCAGTGTTTCCAGTCACCTTTCCGGGTTGCTGGGAGATCGAGTCCTGAGAACGAGATACAAGACCTCCTTCATTCTAAAACCAAGGTACAGAGCTGATTAGATCCTTAGAGAATTCTTGATTCAGATTCTTGGCAAAACTAATTTTAACTTAACTTAAACAGCAGCTCACTTACTCCTTCCCACATACTATGCTTAGGTTAGGTACTTCGGGGTAGGCGTATTTTAGAAGCACCAGTTGAGTGCGTTTAGTCAACTTTTATCTTTGTATGTATTGTATATATTTTATCCGTTTTAAGTATCATATGACTCAGAAACCATATCAATGCTTTTATAGTATTAATTAATAATACTCATTTTACTGTACGCACTTTACTTTATGATAAGTATTGCAATTGTGGCAATTCATTTCTCTTGCATGAGAATGAAGACTGCTCAATAAATAACACCTTTTATTGAAAACGCCTGTCTCTCTATTTCTCTGCACTCTGGTGAAACTAAGCATGCACGATTAACTGAGTGAAATAGCTATCTATTGTTTTCAGGCACAGAGCCTATTGGGAATATAGGAACTGCACTACATGGCGCCCAACGTTTGGTAAGGTGATAATCTAACGCAAGATACTAGAGTAACTCAGTTGTGCTTTTCACACAGACCCCTTTTTCCCGTAAAAACTCCAATAGACGTCTGGAGTGGGTGAAAAGTTAATATCTGCCAGAACTTAGTAGGAAGAGATTCCTATGAATTAGTTTTTGGTTTAGTCAACGTTGAAGGATACAGTGTTCCAAATAATTGTGCACCTAATCTTTGTTTCCTCAAAACTTGCTCTGCAAAACTTTCATTAAACAATGTCAAATCACGGCGACAACAACGAAACCGGTGGAGCCGCAGTAGATGCGAATCAACCGGGTGCAGAAGTTACAGGGTTTAATGAAGATAATGACCCGGATGCAATAATCATCCCGGTCAATGTAAGAAAAAACATAACTATAAAACTTATAGAAAATGGAGTACAGTCATATTTGTGGTAGAGGCACATGAATATCGGCAGAAAGAGGTATTCTATTCCTGGATAAATTTTCCGGCAGCACACGCTGTAACACATGAGTTCCACTACTACAAAATAGCGGAATCTCCAGAGGAATACTCTCCTTTCGAGGAAGTTGAAATTCCACTAACATACCAAGAGCACCTGCTCTGGTTTAATGGCGCCCTAAAACATCAAAATCACATTACCAGGCTCGGTCCACTAGGTAGACCAGGAGCCACATGGCCGGTTCTAGCCAGCTACACACCACACCCCAACATTGAAACAATGTCCGCCAGAGAACTTTTAGCTCAGTTAAAACAACTAATTAAAATACATAGACAATTGGTCCAATATGTCATGCGGACTTCAACAGTCCAACCTGCAATGAAAATTCCACAAAACACCCCTCAACTGGGGAACACAAATAAAATTACACCACAGAATATACAATCATATCTTGGTAAAACACCCACAAAACGGGACCAAATTCCATTCTGGTTAGCTCAAAAAATCACTCAAATAGAGACAGTATTTCCAGATACTACCCCTCACGAAAATCACAGAATTCTGACTATCTGTCTCCCAATGGGGATCGCACCACATGTGGAGGACTGTGACACTTGGGGCACAGTCTTTGCTTCTATCTACACAAAAACACATGGTCTTCCGTCTATGGCGGTTATACCAGACGTACTAGGACAGATTCAAAATGAATACGGTCCAGAACCTGCTTTAATTCTGGGTATGAAATTACTAAAAGACTTTAAGCAGGTCTCAGCTATATTATTAGCCAACATAAAAGGAGAAGCAACATCTGTGGCGATCCGCCAAAAATTGAAAGAGACAGATATAGCAGAACAACCTTTTGAACTTGCTAGAATAATTGAAACATCCTATGTAGAATTAGGAAGAGATAGCTTGGGTGGTAAACCAGTAAAACCCCAAATAATTAAAAATCCTGAAAAAAATTTTCATTAAAAATAATTTAATTACTCAAAAGAAGAAGTGGGAGGGTAATAAACAAACCACTCCAGAGAAAAACAATTTCAGTCCAGAGGAAGGTCTCCCCAACGAAGAAATAGATCTCCAGAAGGGAGGGGGGGCAAGTCTGCACAACGGGAGCCCTCTGAAAAAAGATACAACCTTAGGAATAGGGACAATTTGAAAAAACTTGACAGATATCAAGATATTGATACAAGTCCCTCTCGATCTTTTCAGATTTCCTCACAGAAATCGTAAAGAAGAGGACGGTCAGAACATAAAGAAGAGCACGTCAAGTCCAAAGTCAAGGAACCTGCTCAACAAAGTAAAAAAAAAACAATTTCCCAGAAAAAAGGTAGCCAGTATTAAAATAAAACATGCCGAGAATTCTGAGCACACAACTGAAAAACGGAGAGTGGGCCCAGACTTTGCTGGACAGCGCAGCAGAAGTGACCATAGATCGCAAGATCCTGATGAATCTTCTGGAGACAGTGGACACGAATGAATACATTCAAGTGGAAACTGCAGACACTCGGGTTAGCGTGCCCCATAAACTATATGAAATAACATTACGTATAGAGGGAGATAAAACTAGGAAAATAAAAGTTCTCTTTTGGGAGAATCTTTCTAAAGGCTATGATATCCTTCTAGCAAAAAAAGACTGGCCACCAGAGTTTGTCAGGGAGTGCCCACATGGCGAAGAAATGATTATGCCTGCCTTCTCAAATCACCTTCCAATTCACAAAAAATACACATTTGCTAGAAAATGAGCAGTGGCCCAAGCCCCTGCATTATATAAAAATCATGTAGGGTGGGATGAGGATTCTCCTCACCATAAAATCCAGTTAAAAAATCAACCTACTGCACAAAGGCAGTATCCTGTTAAGCAAGAAGCTAAGAAACAAGTAAGAGAAATTTTAGATCAACTTGAATATCAGGGGGTGATTGGAACATGCACCTCACAAATGGACAATCCTCTGTTTCCTGTCTCCAAGCCAGACAATTCATATCGTCTAGTTTTGGACTACAGACACCTAAACTCCTGCTGTAAAACTTTTGCAGTACAAAACTCACACAGTGCAGCACTAATGAATAACATTGTGCGCAAAAATATAAAATGGCATTAGATATTTCAAATGGTTTCTTCTGTCAAAACATAGCACCTGAAAGCAGATATTTGACCGCTTTCTCCAGCATGGGGACCCAAAAACAATTTTGTCGCCTCCCACAGGGATTCAAGAACAGCCCAGGATTATTTTCAGCCAGGGTAACAGAGTTACTACAAATATATGATGATGAGGCATTATTTTATGTCGATGACATCTATCTTATAGACGATGACCTCGAGACTCACTTGAAAAGAGTGAACACCATCATACTTGGGTTCGCATCTGAAGGGTACAATTTTAACTTTAAAAAAATCACGAATTGCCCATCTAACTGTCCTATTTTAAGGATATGAATTATAAAGTGAAGGCAAAAGTGAAGGCAAAAGCCTAGCAGACAACTTCTTAGAGAAGTGTGCAGTACTCCAAGCTCCAAAAACGCTGAAAAACTTACAATCAATTCTAGGTTTCCTGAATTTCAGAAGAACATACATTCTAAATTATGCAGAGAGGGTTAAACCCCTCTACGAATTAATAAAACCTGATTTTAAACCAATTAATTGGACTCAAAAACACACAGAAATTTTAAGATCATTACAAACAGACATGTTAACTAAAACAAAACTGCAAACACGCGCAAACGAATGCAACCTTGTAATCAGTCATCCCAGGAAGATGCGGATTCACATACCTGACCTCTAATGAGGGAGAAACTGTACCAATAGCTTATAAATCACACTTGTACACCTAAGCCGAAATGAAATTCAGTTCTACTGAAAAAATTCTGACTTTGGTTCAAACTGCTGTAGCAAAAGAAAGAGCCCTAGCCCAAGGGAAGAAAATATCTGTTTCAACAGCAGTATCGGCCCTTGAGGCAGTAACAAGACCAGGCATTCCAAATGCTATAGCTCTAGATCCAAAATGGATACAATGGGAAAATTCTCTTGCTACAGAAGACGTGAAACACGCTTTTGATCCGAAAATGAAAAAACTAGAAGATCAGGAATACGAATATGAATGCCCTCTGTCAATCGAAATTCTGCCTCTCGAACAGTACACCTGTGTAATCTACACGGACAGATTTGCACAACACTACGTTGTTCAAAAACAAATTTACAATGCTGCGTGCGCGATTGTTAAAGGTCGCTGGCGCTTAGGTAAATTTAGACCAATGGTCACTATAACTGAATCACTCAGAAACTGTACAGCTCAGCGAGCTGAAATACGATCTTTTAAAGATGGCGCTTGAAAATGCCGATCGCGAATTCCCGACACTAATAGTGTACGATTCGGGCCGGGGTGCAAGGAAGGGCTCGTGCGCCCCAAAGTGTTTGAATTGGTTTCCAGTCCGAGCTGAGAGGCCCCCGCGGAGCTGGGAGGCCCTCTGGAGCTGGGCGGCCTCGGTACTACAGCAAACCAGACCCTGCTGCAGCCCCGGCGGGGACAGCTGCCATCCTGGGGCCAGGAGAGCGTTATTGCTGCAGATGGAGTGAAGCCCAGAAGTAAGCACATTACTAAGAAAACAAGCCTTGAATGTTTGAAATGACCATCAAGAAAGAAGCTAATGCTGTAAATCTTCAATAATAGCAGAAATATTGAGCTACAGTATTCAGGAAAACATCAGCGCAGTTGGCGACAGAGGAACCTGCACACAAATTGACAGATCCTGGATGAAGCATCAAGGGGGGGACAAGGGACTAAGGGGACAAGGTCAGTGAGGAGCTTACCTCACCACCGCCAGAACCGCCAGAACGGACACCGGTCACAGCGCCAGCTCCTGGGTTGGGAACGCTGCAGTCTCGCCGCATCAGCGCCATCAAGCGGCTGGAGACTACAGCTCCCAGTGAGCATAGCGCCAACTTCCGGGCACACAGAGCAAGCGCGCCTGGTGGCGCTACATAACAGCAGACGCTCCCTCCGCGTCGCGGGACGCGTGCGGGCGACGCCGGGCGGAGCCCGGGCAGAGGGCGGGCCGTCTGTGGCCGTCCGGGGCCGAAGGAGGCCGGGCCGGGCCACGTCGCTAACATCCACCAGACAACATGGGTAAGAGGAAGAAACAGACGAATGCGGAGGAGGGGGGTAAAAATGCCAAAATTCCTAAGCACTCCAACACCATTATGTCATACCTCTCCTCGGCTGTGGGGGCTCTAACAAAGGAGATAGCAGATGTGGAGCAAGAGCTGGCCACCGCATTAACTGCTCTGAACACTTCACCCACCTCGCTGGCAGAGGTTGTAATATCCCACTCTCCCGGCGCCCCTGCCAACGTTCCATTAGAACCGCATGTGGTAATAGCTAACTGCCCCCCCAGTGTACAACCATCCTCGGTTTCTCAACTGGGACCATCTGTCCCACCTCCCAGTGCTTTAAACCAGTCAGTCACCAGACCTAGCTCACGCAAAAGAGGGAAAAAAGTAAATATTCTGCCGCCCCGTGAAGATAGATCAACTATGCTGGAGGACAAACTAGAAGAACTATTTGTGGCGAGGATTGAACCCTTGCTGGTGGGGATCGCAAAGGACATTGTAGATACTCTCAATACCTGCCTTGAAGGTCTTCTGAAGAAATGTTCACTTCTGGACAGAATTATGCAAGCACTTCCCACTAATCATAATCCAAGTAATGGGGTTAGGCCTGATCAGACGAGCACAATAAGGGTCACTGAGGGGCCAATAGCGCCGATGGACCCTGTAGGCAGTAATCCAACCAACGACAACAGGATATGTGAACACAATATACTACCCCCGACAGCACTGACGAACAATCCGTGTGGGGCCTCTGCCACACTAGCCCCATTAGATAACAGCCAACCAAGCAGAAAAAAGGCAGTGCCAAGTACATATAAACTCCACCTCCCACCGGAAGCATCACCTTTGGTTACAGTGTTTATTGGAGTAGACCCACTTGGGGAAGGGGACAGGGAATCTACGGAGGACCTGATCACCAAAGTCAAGAATTGGAGTGGCAACACATGTAGTGGCGATAATATAGCGGAGTTGATCATCCACGCAAGAAGGGTGGGATGGATTGGGAAACAACCCAAATCAACGCGTGGCGACTGTGTGGTCGTTAACTTCTGCAGGGCGGACGTGGCCGACAGACTCTTCTGGGACGGCTCAAAAATCTCTTGGAGGGATCGTCTAAGACCGGTCCCTTTGGGCTTTTTCTACCAACCTCCATCTCTACGCTATCAATTACCAGGCCAGATGGAAGGATAAAAGGTTAGCAACGGCCCGCATAAACACACACGCCCCTCTCTCAAGCCACTCAGCAGCGTCCGTTCCCATCCCTCCCACTTTGTCTCAACAGGCCACCCAGGCAGTATCTCTGGTCGAGGGGACATGTATAAGCTTAACAAACCAGTTCTCTCCCCTGTCGGGCCTGGATGACATGGACTGACTAGCATCAGATGGAGCTACCACACCTAGTGAGGTCGCAAGGGCCTCCTTGGCAGTGCCGAAGGATGAAAATGGTTGCAAAATAATTAGCTGGAACATTGCCGGAATTAGCTCAAAAATGAGCGACAGCGAATGGGTCACCTTTGTATCAGAACACGACGTCATCGCTCTGCAAGAAACATGGGACTTGTCATCTAGTTTGTGGCTGGACGGTTTTGTAGGCTTCTCAGTCGCGGCCAGCCCCAGCACTGCAGGCAGAGCGAGGGGAGGCCTCTTGACCCTCTTTTCCCTTGACCTCACGGGTCCACTTAAACAAATTGACTATGACTCCCAAAACTGTCTAATTGTAGAAAGGCAAAGCTGCTCATCTAAAAGTATTTTGTTTATCAATTTCTACAACTCTGTCAACAAAGAATTTGGGGGTAATAACATCACCCAACTGGACACATTTCTAAACACATTTATCCAAAATTCCTCTACCAGCTATGAAATAGTGCTAATGGGAGATTTTAACATTCACCCCTGTAACTCCGGCTGTCCCAGGCAGGGAGCTGTGGAGACTTGGGACCAGGTGGGTCCACACTTCGAACACACCAGGCCTGGAGAGGAACTGGAGGTCTTCCTGGCCAACTATAACCTTCTTAAATTTACAGCAGGAGAGGGGGTATCTAGAGCACCAACGTACAAGGGCTCTCCCATGGGTTCTGTTATTGATTATATTTTTGTGACCTCTGCCATTCTTGATTGTATCATCTCCTATCGCACTGTATTTTCCCCTTTTAGCGACCATAACCCTGTTTTTTTATCGATCCGCTGGGGGGGAGCGTTGGGACCCATGCCAGGGCAGCCTAAACAGGGCTATATCCTTCGCCCTACAGATCAAGGCAGGCGTTTGAAGTGGGGGAATGTGGTGGCAGACGATTTTTATCGAAACATCGGTCAAGAGATCGAAGAGCAGATTAAAATCTGCCAAGACCCGACCTTCCCAGGCAATGATACTATGGCCGCATTTCAATCAATATGCCACACCGTGGGTGAGAACCTTACGGCACCAAGGGGCAGGGGAGAACCAAAGCCACACAAATGGTTTGACTCTGCATGCAGTAAGGCCCTTAGAGCTTTAAAAGCTGCCCTTAAAGCTCAACCTAGGGATAGGGCTCTGGTCTCAACGCTGAGAAAAGAGTACAGGTTTGCCACGAAATCTAGAAGGGATAGCATCAAGCAGGAGGCTTGGGAACAACTAACCGACATTAACATCTTGCGGGACAGTAGGCAATTCTGGGCTGTAGTAAACCACCCTTATTTCTCAGAATCTCCCAATGCAGACACTGACTGCGTAATACCAGATGAGAAGTGGCTAGCCCATTTCAGTTCTGTTTATGGTGAGTCGGGGGACCGGCCGCACTTACAAAACTGCGTAAGTTTGGTGGCCACTCCTCTACAGTTTAACAGCGGGGAAGTGGAAAAAGCAATCTGCGCAACAACTAGGAACAAAGCCCCTGGCCCAGATGGGGTGCCAGCTGACTTTTATCTACATTCCCCCAAACTCTGGGCTGGCATCCTGGCCAATGTGTTCACAGCCGCAAATACTTCTCCCCCCCCAAACACGTGGGCCACTTCCACCATAGTGCCTATATTTAAAAAGGGGCGAAGGGACGATCCAGGGTGCTACCGTCCTATCTCCCTACTGGACTCTGCTATCAAGATCCTGGGCAGAGTCCTTTTAGACAGACTAAGAGATAGCCTGGAGGAGTGTGGGGGTCTGGCTGATATACAGTATGGCTTCAGGGAAAAAAGGGGCACGATAGAACAGTGCTCAAATCTCCACCTCTTGATTGCCAAGTACACGGTGGCTAAGGAGGGGTCCTTGTATCTAGCATTTATGGACCTCTCCTCGGCCTTCGACTTGGTCAACAGGTCTAAGCTATGGGAGATTCTAATTAACATGGGAATTGATGTAGACCTGGTGGCGTTTATAGCATCTATGCATCAGGACCTATTTGCTGCTGTAAGAGTAACCAAAGAGGGAAGATGCACGTCACGCTTTAGATCCCTTCGTGGCGTTAGGCAAGGATGCATACTGGCCCCCCTGTTGTTTACCATCTATATAAATGACTTAGGCAAACACTTAATTGGGGCAGCTAGTGACGTTCCGCGTGTAGGAGAAGTTAAGATCCCTGCTCTCCTATACGCGGACGCCGCTGTACTAATAGCACGCACAGGGGTATGCCTTCAAAAACTGCTAGATGCATTTGGGACCTTTATGGACCGGTTGGACCTGAGGGTTAATGCCTCCAAATCGCACACTATGGTCGTAGGTAGACAAGGGAAAAGGGCCAAGAGAGGAATAAAAACCTTTTTCTGTAAAGGGGAGATAGTATCAGGAGTCCCCGTGTTTCCATATCTGGGAGTCCTTTTTGACAGCAGGGGTACCTGGGGCCCACAGATACGTGCAAAAAGCCTAGCGGTCACTAGAACATCCATGGCCATCTTAAGCTTCACCTTCACCTCTCCCTCGTGTATCACAAAGCAGGATGTGAGTTTCATAAAAAAACAGTTTATGTCTAGGGCATACATGTTGCGAGAAGAAGTTGAATTATTTAAACCCTCTGTCCGAACGCACTACTTAACTCTCCAGTCACTTGCAATCGAGCCTTATTTATGTTTCGTCACAAACCCTTTTCACAGATTCTTGTTAACAAGATTCAGATTCAACATCATTCACTTTTATTTGGGTAATTTTAACAAATGGATGAATCCGGAGCTAGCACCACCTTGCACCTGTGACAATTTTTCTGTTCAAGACAGTTTACATTTTGTTATGTTTTGTGATTTCTTCTCCGCCCAAAGAAAAAAATACCTGCTACCAGTTCTAAGAGAAGCTGGCTTCTCCCAGGTGAGACCAGCAATGCTATATTTACAATCATTGGGCAACATCTGCATTACTTTTGCCATGGCCAATTTCCTGGTGGCAGCAACCAGAGCCAGAAGGAGCATGAATTTGGAAAACTGATGTATATAACGGGTCTTTTAAATATTTTAAATGCATTTATTTATTCAAATTAACTCGCTGATAAATGAAATTGTTTAATTCTTTTTTAACTGTAAATAATAATGTTTTTATGTACTTTGTATGATTTTATCAAATCGAATAAAGTTAATTTGACTGACTGACTGACTGATTCGCATTACTGCGTCCGGTCTTACAATAATTCCATGCAGACCTGGATAAAAAACGGTTACAAAGATGAGACAGGTGCCACAATAAAACATAAAAAGCTATGGGAACAAGTAGTTCTTTTACAGAAAGAACTACGAAAGACTCACGTGATACATACGCAGAGTCTTCAACGTGATGGCGTTCACGTTGCAGGGAATTCATTGGCTGACAGAGCCACGGCGGCAGCTGGTCAACCGGCTTCCGTAGCCACAAAAAAGCGTTCTAAAAAACAAATAGACGGCGAAAACTACTAGCAGTAAAAGCCTCAATGGAAGGCAATTATGCGGCGTTACATCTAAACCATCCACTCAGAAATACATACATAATTGATGCGAACTCCATTCCGTTTGCTCAAATCCCTGGAGTGGGGGATAGAGTAATTCCAAACACGAACCGGAGAATCTTCTTGATACAAGAAGCACACATGGGATTAGGTCTGAGGCACCAAGAGATCCTGAAATCTCTAATTGAATTACAATCAAAATACTGGTGGCCGGGGATGAGCAGGCAAATTTATAACTTTGCAATGAATTGTCAAGACTGCAACAGAGATCACAGTTGTGAACCGGACCAGACACCTGCCCAGACACCTCTATTAGACAGCATCAGGCTATCTATACACAGACATCCAGACGGAAGAATGCAATCCCATAATTATTAAGACGAGATTCATTTGGATGTGGCCCCAGCGCTCGGCTGACGCCAGAACTGTTCTAAAAGATTAGCGAGTCTTTATCGGCACATACGCAATTGGCATGCTATATTCTGACCAGGATCCTGCGTTTAGCTCTCGGGCTCACAAGGAGGCCATGGCCACCATGGGCATTGCATTGCGGTACTCTAGTCCATTCCATCCCGAGGGAAATGCGGTAGTGGAGAGAAGAAACCGTGACATAAAGCAATCTATAACAGCGAGGGTATTAGGTTCGGGTGACGGGTGGGTCAAACATCTAATAAGTGTCAAACGTAGTCTTAATAACATGCCAAGAAATTCTCTAGGAGGTATCAGTCCATACAAACTTTTGTTTGGTACTAGAATGATCATTCAGGATTTGGATTGTCAGACTTCAGTGGTGAAACAAAAACCTTTGTTATCAAAGATCGTTTGGCTGTTTTACAGGACTTAAATGAAACAAGAAAAAGTCTAAGTAACGAAAAGCTAAAGCCAACGACCACTGAAGAAAAACCACCTGTCCCAGCAAGACCTGTCTGGATTCCAAAGATTGGGGATCTGGTCAGAGAAAAGATCGCGGTGAAGAAGGAATTTGGGACTTCTTACAGAAAAGCAGTACCTGTCTTAGCTGTCAGCGGAACAAGATCAGTAGTACTACCGCCCCTTGCTGGTAAAATGGAGAACCGAGTTGTATCAATCGACCAGGTGAAACCACAACTATGTGGTCAATAATAAGTAGTATGCCCATTGGACTCCCAAGAAATAGCAGAAGACCAAATCTTGCTACAATCCAAGAGGTTCAAACTGAGAGACTAATCACATTTGCAAAAAAGGACTATGCAACAAAGCCATGGAACTTGTGCCTCTTGAAACCCAAATTGCAACAGTTCGTCAAGAAACACCAGTCTACAATGATGTAGCCTCCGACTATACAAATGTAACAAAAGAAAATCCAAAGATCAATGGAGCTCTTTCATCAACTGAGAGAAACATATCTAATTTCACCATGGACTAAATTATGGATGGTGTTAGGTGTACTTTTCCTCCTTCTGTGGCTCATCTTGGTTTTAAGTTTGGGTAGATTTATTGATGGAAAATATAGTACAATGGACACAGCAAGTCAGAACATCAACTTGGTCCTGAAACCACACAGATCTTCTCCCATCGAAAAAAGAGAACTATAATCCGTGAACATCACAGCCATCCCTATACCTGGTGGTATAGCCTGGGACAAAACTGACTATGAAATCTATGGCCCGGTTGAGCTCTTGAAATATCCACACCAATTCAAGATCTCTTTAAGTGACTTTGTATCACCTAGTTCTTTCTCTGATGATTGGGACTTTGAAAATATTAATAATATGATGTCAGATTTAGAAATGTCAGCAAAATTTACAGAACATGATTATTTACAGGGTTCATCGAATTATGAAGAAATGTATTGCTTCAATCACTTTGGGCATCATTATCTTCATAAATCTGCTAATCCTAGAAATGTTTTCAGTTATAATCAGTGGGAACATTGTCCAACTCCAACAAAAGGCATTTCAAAAACATTTTATGAGAAATGTCCATACTTCTCAGGGTTTAATTACACAAATCATCCAGAAACGTTTTATTTTAAATTAATGAATAAGACGGGAGTGAAAAACATGTTGACAAATACTAAATTGATTTATTCTGAAAAATTTTATGAAAAAATGTCTACATTTGGTTTTGAATTTTGGAAAAACAACATTGAGACAAAAACCATCTGGGGTACAAAAGAGTGGCAGGTACAAGGTTTAGAATCATTATTTGGAGCCTGCATGATCCCAGAACAAATAATTCCTGAATGACAGCATTCAACAAACAACCTGTCTTGGCCTAGCCAAGATAAAAGAGTTAAACAACCCGTCTATACTAAAGCCTTTGCCTGATAGAAACACCACTACAGATGAGGGGTTAGATGTGTCCTATATTTTAAAACAAAACAGAACAATTCCTGATTGGAACAAATGGTTGATCTGGCCCACAGACACTAATAACTGTCAAGATAGATTCCTGAATAAAATACAGGGGTTCAAACAGAACAGGCCAGACCCGAGATATTCCCAGAGACAACATCCAGGTATAGTTACAACATATAGTGTAGGAAAACTATGCCTCGACTGGCTACAGAGATCCACACTTCCCAAAATTAAGCAGCACTTAACTTTACTTAAAGAAGGTGCTGACTTGCGAGATTTCATAATGGGACCTCACAAACAGCGTCAAAAACGTTTCATATAGGCAGCTTACAATGAAGCTTGGAAATGAACACAAATTGAAACTGCTGAAAAAATACAAGAAATTGATCGTATTAATTTGGAAAAGTCACTTTCTGTAGTGGAGAATGTGTTAACGACTCTGTCCTCCAGAATTTATTCACTGGACAGCACTGTATCATCTGCTATTGATATAATAGAACAGGTTATGCTAATGTTACAACATGGTCAATCCCAATTACGTTCTATTGTACAGCTAGGCTAGACGTTACAAAACCTCTGTTAAGGCTACGTGCCATGGCGTCTAATCAACACAATGTCATTATTTTCTATCTTTAACCTTACTGATAGACAAATCTTGTTGGCACAAAAAGGAGCAGACTATACGGTGCTGAGCATTGAAAAACTAGAAAGATTACCATTGACAATGTCAGAAAGACCTGTCATTGAATGGATAATACATGGCACCATTACAATCCCGATAACAACTTTTCAGTTTCATTACTGCCAAAAGTATATACCAGCAGGCCTGTATGAAAGGTTGGGTAAAGGATACATCAAGTCAACCTGGAATTTACCTTATACACATAGATGTTATAGTGAAGGGAAAAAAGAGGTATTTCTTAGTGGTAACAATTGTAAAAAATCACTAAGCTGTACACTTCTATGTGAAGGTATTTACTTGCATGGAGCCTGCGAGGGTTCATCAAACAACCTTTCATATCATCTGCACGGCACCCCTGCTACACAGATAGAGCCCTTTTTCACACAACTTTCCAACGGTAGCTACGTTATAATAAGTGACCACAGCTGTTCCGGCACGATGCCAGGAAAAGCCTATCTTGTGAGCGTTACTTCCAGGGTCATTTGTTGTATGCAAGTATTGTATCCAAACAGCAACCCAGACATGGAGGCGGCAATATAGCCTTCTGTGAATATCTCTTCTATTCGAATTGATACTTTAAGAAGAATGAAGTCTATTCTTTTACAAACAACTGTGCCTTTAACCTCGTCCAAAGAGATGTATGACCTGCAAGTTGCAAGGACAGCGGCAGAGATACATACCCTAATATCGACAAATTGCCCCGTGCATTTCGTAGAAATGTTAAGCCAAATCTTAAACATGTCAGATACCAGTGGCATCGCACATATATTTATGACAATTTTTTCAGGACTGTTAGCACCCTTTGAAACAGTTCTGGGCATCTTCCCGAATTTTGTGCATTCCTTTTTCGGTGGCCTGCCTCTTATTTTGGGACTCGTAGCAGGAATTTTATTTTTGTTCCTTCTGCTCCGATATGGCAAGCCAAGTCACAAACAAAACTCAGGCTACGATGGAAGAAACAATCCTAGCAATACGATACCGAGAACGTATCACTAAAGTCCTCGGATTGGCCAGGCTAAGAGATCTGAATACTACCTGGTTTCTTTCATTCAGACCAATCTGGCAAAATTGCATCTTACCTGTGCTTCGATGTCTGCTATGCGGAGAAGAATGCGTGTCGGACCTCTGTCTTACACTACCATCAGTAGTACCAATGGATATCAATGCTTTGCTCGGTCCGGTAACGACTCATGCAACGTGTTGTTCCCAGCGGCTACCTATTCTGATGACGGCATTCTTTGAGACTTCACCATTACGATTAGGTGGCGGTGAAGTACGAGTTGAAAGCGGCACCACACAGGTACAACCTTCCGTGACCATTGCTGATCTAAACACCGATGATGGCAATGCATCAGATATATGCATTATTTCAACTTTTTCTGAGTTGGCCCAACTTTCCCCTACTGTTGTAGACGCATTTTTTGCCGGCCTATCTGAAGTAATGTTCTCCCCTAACAAGGAGAATAATATTTGAAATAGCGAGCACACAGCGTTCCTTGAACTCCGAATTCGGCCTTCAGTTTTTATAAACAACACTACTGAAATCATTTGGAACTATTTTTTCCCATGAAAGCGAAATTATTTTTCCCAACATTCAAAATATTTACCCTTTTTTGGCACAAGGTACTCTGCTTAAAGTAGAACTATTCTTAGAGAACAGACTTCTATTTTTAGAGACTCTAGAGACAATATTTTGAATCAGCCTCTAGCACATGTACAATCTTGTATAAATATGTGATGAAATGGTCTCGACCTTTTTCTTCTGTATTAAGAGCCATTTCATGAATGTAATTTTCGTTATTCATTCAGTCAACATTCTAAATGAACAAAATTTTATCTGAATGATACCACTGCTTGAAAGCGTACAGTATAATACTCATTTTCGTGTATCTATACCATTTCAAATTCATTTGATGTATTTTGGGGTGGGCTGGAAAACACATGCATACTTATATGTTTATATATTGCTTAGTATTTAGTAATGATGGACATTATACGTGGAGTGGGTGTTGTGAATGTATCTAGGACCCTAATTAAATATTCCCGATTTATGCCCTTATGTGGTTATAACAAATCATATCCTTATAAAGGCATAAGAATCATATCCATATTTAGTCATAGCCAATGCAGTCCAAATACAGCAAGGCTTCTTCCCTAGACTCCTAGAAAGTACAACGCGTTCTTTAAACAAACCAAACCTCCAGCAGCTCGGGAATTCCCCATGCTTTTGTTTTGATTTGTCCTAGAACTCCTGAGAGTCCTGAAAGAACTGCCAGTTCTTAGTGACAGTTCTTAGTGACGTCTTATGTCCAACCTTACGTCAAATACGGCACCTTCCAGGTATAAATATACCAGCATTTGCCTTAAGCAACACACGGTGGTTTGGAGCAGAGCGGCTATTTACTTACCCAAAGCCCAGCTGATGCGAGTACCGAAGAAAGCCGTCCCTCCCATTTGACGCACTGAGAGAGACGCTGTCTTTTCTCCTGCCGAAAAAATCCAGCTCCAGTGTTTCCAGTCACCCTTGCAGGTTGCTGGGAGATCGAGTCCTGAGAACGAGATACAAGACCTCCTTCATTCTAAAACCAAGTTACGGAGCTGATTAGATCCTTAGAGAATTCTTGATTCAGATTCTTGGCAAAACTAACTTAACTTAAACAGCAGCTCACTTACTCCTTCCCACGTACTAGGCTTAGGTTAGGTACACCGGGTTAGGCGTATTTTAGAAGCACCAGTTGAGTATGTTTAGTCAACTTTTATCTTTGTATGTATTGTATATATTTTATCCGTTTTAAGTATCATATGACTCAGAAACCATATCAATGCTTTTACAGTATTATTTCATAATACTCCTTTTACTGTACACACTTTACTTTATGATAAGTATTGCAATTGTGGCAATTCATTTCTCTTGCATGAGAAAGAAGACTGCTCAATAAATAACACCTTTTATTGAAAACGCCTGTCTCTCTATTTCTCTGCACTCTGGTGAAACTAAGCATGCACGATTAACTGAGTGAAATAGCTATCTATTGTTTTCACACGACTCTGGAGATATACTCCTTATTCTGGAGGGAGCAAAGTTGTCATGTTTATGCGGTTGTCAGAAACTAATCCCTTCTTGTCTAATCAGGGAAGTTAACTCCTCCCTGTTCATTCGAGAAAGTTTCTAGTGACCTCTGAGCTCGCTGGCATACCTAATTAAGTCTAGCATATTCAGTAGAGACCTAGTCGACCTCAGTCCTATGTCTAAACTACTGTTTATGTTATTCCAATGCGCAGAGCCTATTGGGAATATAGGAACTACACTACACGGTCAGACAGTAGAGAATACAAACCAAGATATGTTTATTCAGGTACACTTGAGTGGGGCTCGATCTGCCTAGTCAATTAGGAGTGCTGCAGAAAGACTGGCATCAGCAAACATAGAGATACATTATGTACAATTCAGAACCCATAAAGCATTGCCCTGAATGGAATTTTCCAGGCAGGTGCAGCTAAAACAAAGGGGTTTAGAAGGATAAGTTTTGATTCTGAGACCGGGCGCACACTGTCTCTTTCTGAAGGTCATTATGTCTGTGCCCGGTGCTAGATGGGTGGGAGAAAGCCTCTATCTAGTGAGAAAGGTATGTGCTAATAAGAACAAGGCCTAACCTTAAGGAGACGGAACGTACCAGTAGCTGTTTTTGAAAAAGTCGGACATTAGTTCCAATCATAGTACAACAATGCCGCCAACCATAAAATGGTGCTGCGAATGCTAACTTTAAATATAAGCATTGCGCAAGCATAGAAATAAGGATTTTCATTTCAACAAAAGCAGTCCTGACGCTCAACCTGTTATAAAGGATGTGCATGAATTTTTAGGGACATTTGCCTGTGGCACCTTCCATTCCAACCAAGGTCCAGCTTTTGCCTTTAAGGCTTACTGAGATGCAATGAGTTCTCTGGGGGTGCTAGTGCAATTCTCGTCTCCATATTGGCCTGGGGACAATTCTGTTGAGGAGCGCAATCTTTAACAGCTAGAGTACACGTACACTTGATAATCTCCCTATAAAATCTATGGGTGGGCGGACCCCATACAAAATACTCTTTGGCATTAAAATGTTTTTGCTAGATCTCGATGGTCTAGACATTGTGGCCGCTGCCGCAACGTTTGACATGGATAGCCATTGTGCTATGTAAAGACTTGTGATACACATGCGAAAGACCATTTGCCCTCTTCCACGGCTGCAGCATGAGGATTCCTGTTACTGGCTGACTTCCTAAAGTTGGAGATCTGGTCTGAGAAAAAGTGGAGAACACAAAAGTGTTTGGGCATTCTTATAGTGTATTGTCCCAGTTCTTGGATTGAAAGGTACTCGTACTGTGATTTTGCCTCCGCTGCCTGCTCGCAAGGAGAATTGATTTATTTCCAAAAAACATGTCAAGTTACACCATATGGCTGATAATCAAAAGCATGCCTACAAGCATTTCCCGACTGGATGTTTTGATGCGACCAATGAAGCGCTCTTCCCTGCCACTTCTCAACAGCCTGAAGGGGAGATGGAGTCTTCCATTGACTTGTCTGTTTTACCTTCGACGTCTATCACTTTGGCACATAATTATGAGTCCCCACTGCTTGAAGTTCAAGTTGATATACCTGACCGTGTAACTTTTCCCCAATCCAATGCAGATCAACCCCCATTATTTATTCTGGGTTCCAGTGGATACTACATGGACCAAGATAACTTCTCTTCTGATGCTTCTTCCTCCTCGTCATCAGAAGCAGAGACACCCATATGGATTTGCATTTTCATCTCCTAGTTTAAAAGAATTGACCTTGTTCCCCCATGGACATACGTCTAGATGTTGCTTACAATGGTGTTCCTCTTTATGTGTTTGTTTTCATGGCAGTTTTTTCCTATTAATAAATGCCCATTACTTACCCAAATGCTCTGCTGTGCACTTGGTGGATGGTGGACTGGCCCCTCACATTTCTTCCCAAAAAATGAAAAGGGATCAATCTCCAGTTATCATTTCAGCATTCCCAATTGTTGATCGCATTGTTTGGGATAAAGTATCATTCGAAGTCTATGGACCGACGGACACCTTACAGATATCATATGCATTCCAAGCTTCTTTGGGTGATGGTAAGTCTGGGATACACTCAGATGATTGGGATATGAACACTGCTTATTAATTGTTTTCGGACTTAAAATATTATACTGCTTTTGATACTTTAGATTTGTATTTAAATTCCACAAATTATGCTGATTTATTATGTTATTAACATTATGGCCATCATTCTTTACACAGAACTAACACACAGAGACCATTTTTTAAATATTCTCAATGTGAACATAGGCCGACACAGTTCCTACAGACCTCAGACTCAATGAAGTAAATTTATATATTTTTCAGGTTACAATCTGTCTGATCTGAGATCATGTTTTTATAAACTAAATTTGACTAAGAGCCCATTCTAAATTGGTCTATTCTTCTACCTTTATATCTGATCTGTCCCTGAAGGGTTATGATAAATGTAGACGTATTTGTAAATGTAGACGTATTTGTAAAGCGCACTGATACCCCGGCAAGCAGTGTGTCCTGGCGCTGTACTCATACCGCTAGGGAACCCGTCCTGGCTTTTCCCCGTGAAATGTCCACTCCTGGGCATCCCCGGGGTGCAACCAGGCATCCCCAGCGCTGTAGGGGGCCGTTGTGGAGGCTAAGCAAGCTATTGCCCAGAGTTGCAGCGTGGGACCCATGATTAGAATAGGCACTGAGGCGAGAATATCCAGTCAGCGGAATTTATGAGCCAGAGACCCGCCGAGGCGGGAATCGAACCCTGGTCCCTGGCCAGAACTCTGCATCAAGGTCTGCCGCTCTAACCATTGAGCCACACTCCTCCACTCACTCCTAACTGGAAATACACAACTGATTTGACAGGTACAGGGCATAGAATCACTGCATTGTGCATGTTTGAGACCGTCTCAACTGATGGTTCAAAAAACAGCATGTTTTGGTTTGGTCACTACTAAAAAATGTAATGGTCGCTCAACACTGTCTTTATCTGCCTATGATGCATGGAAGACACATACTAACTATACATTAGAAACCTTAGCTGAAATGTTTCCAAATAGTACTTGTAATTAATTTTTCCAATATTGTTTCTTTAGGTTGGTAACTTCAGTTACGTTTTTCTAATGCCTCTACGGGATTTACGTCAAGCAGACGTGATCCATATTTCCCACATCCTCACACTGTTACTATGTATTCAATTGGTAAATTGTGTCAAAAATGGTTAGACCATTCCACTTTGTCATCTGTGAAACAACACTTTTCTCTTTTGTCCGGTGACATCGAAGTGGCAGATTTCCTTTTAGGTCCTAAAACACCTAGAACCAAACGTTTTGCCTATGCAGCTTATAATGAGTTTTGGAAACTGTCGCAGATGGCGACTATGACAAATTGATCAAGATAATCTTGAAAAAATACTAGCCCTGGTTGATAACAGAATTAACACACGGTCTTCTTGTATATGTACTTTAGATAATATTGTATCATCTGTAATTGACACTGTTCAGAATGACGTGTCTTTATTATATCTTGGCCAAAATCAGTAACGCTCTGTTAGGCAATTTAGTTGGACATTGCAAACACTCAAAAGTGGGAAAGTGCCATGGGATTGTTTGAATACTTCTGCACTATTTTTACCATTTAATTTGACAGATAAACAGAAACTAATGTCAATGAAGGATGCAGCATACACAATGTTACACATTGAACAACTTGAACACTTGCCGTTTTCAGCAGCGGAAACAAATTCTGCGGTGTGGCTAATATATGGGGTTATTTCACTGCCCATCTCTCTTTTCCAGTTCACGGCATGCATGAAACATTATCCTGATGGGTAGATATAAACGCCTTGGGTGTAGTTTTATTCATGAACTATGGTCACTACCCTTTGCGTTTCGTTGTCAATGAGTAGATAAGGAGGTTTACCTCACAGGCGGAGATTGTGATTTTACAGTACGACATTCCCTTGTCTGTAAATAAGTTAAACTGCACAGCGCTTGTAACATTTTGGCACCTAATTTGGTGTTTGTTTTTTTAAAAGGGACTCTGGTTCCCACTATTATTCCCACCCTAAATTTGCTTTCAAATGGCAGTTCTCCTATTTTGAATAACCAGAATTGCTGTGGCTTGCAGGAAGGCATTCCATATTTTGAACAGTTTCATAACAAGTTACATGTTGTAGCAATGTTGTTTTTCACCCCCACATGGGATTGTAGATAGTTCATCATGGCCTTCCATTCCAACTTTGAAAACAGATTTCAATAAGCTAAGCAGACTCAAAGCCCTATTGTTTCAACAAGATGTCGCTCTCACATCAGCCCCTGAGACCTTTGGATTGCAGGTGGCGAGAACCGCAAGTAAGATACACTCACTTTTGAATACAAATCTCCCCTACATTTTGAAGAATTAATTCACCAAATATTTAATGCATCCGATACTGAAGGCCTTGCCCACTTTTTGAAACTTGTGGTAGCCACCCATGTCTCGTCCTTTCAGACTGTTCTTGGAGTAATAATGGCCTTTATTCATTCTATTTTATCCAACGCCTTCGGAGGATTTCCTTTGCTGCTCCTCTTGATTTGTGGCGTACTGGTACTTCTATTACTGCTCCGTAAGTGCTGCTCGATCTGTGGTGCTGCAGCTGGGAACAGCTGCGGATTTCCCATGAACAGATGCCCCAACTTTTTGGTTTGATGCTATTGGAAGCGTTTATCATCGACTACTTGCTCACCTTCCAGTATGCCTACTTCATGTGCATACAACCTGTGTTCCAATTCCTCCGGTGCCTGGATGTCTGCCTCTCCAATACATCACACACTGCCCTGGATTATGAACTTCTGATGGGTCCGTTGAAGGCCCATGATCAGGACGGTTCTATGGGTAGGCACCTTGTGTATGATCCTACACTTGGAGTGTTAGCAGGCTTGAACACCTGTGCTCCTGCACATCGCCTCTTGGAAGGGAGTTTCATCGAATTTCACAAAGGTTGCCCTGAAATGCTCCAGCTAACTTCTGGATATGAGAAGCACGTTTGTTTGTTTTGCTTAATTGGATGGCATATCTTTTTACGATGGAAGGTACGGATGGCCTATTGGAACGCATGGGATTCCATTTTTCCCTGTGATATTTTTTACTCCAAAGATACACAGTAGTAATGGACTAAGAAGCACTGTGAAGGCCTAGTATTCTGATTGTTCGCTTTCCTCTTCAAAAAATAAAATACTTTTTTTTTGGCTTTCTCCACCTTGTGATTAGAATTTTCTTTTTTTCCACATCTGACTTTGTCTCTGCTTAGATCTGATTTCTGAATTTGCCAGGAACTGCCAACTTGACCCGGGGGAGGGGGTTAGTGGTGTCACGTGGCCCAAATGGAACATTGTCATTTTTCTCTAAGTTAGTATGAGCTTTGCAGACAGTGCTCAGTTTTGCGCACATTTTGTTCACTTTCTGCCAGTTCCGGGGATTTAGTCTGAACATGATGTGCAAGGTTGAAAAACAATTCCATTTGTTCCTCTGTTCTGGTCAGTCCCTAGCACCTAGATAAAACATTCCAATGCACCTGTTGTTTGGAACTTGTACTTTGATATTGTTGTGATACATGCATAGAGCACACACTTGGAGAGGGACCTTTCCAGGTAGAAGAGCAAGACAGCACCTATGATGTAGAACTGTCATCTATAGCCTGAGTTATGAGGTCTGCAGACAAACCCCAGAGATCTTCTAATATATCATAATACTGCTTCTTAGCACGGGGAGGCTGGTTAGGCTCTATTATCTTTTTTATGATGACATCTCCTTTCATGATATATGGACTAGCTGCTATGCTGACATTATTTGTATTATGCATTTTTCTTCTTGTTGTGGCACATATACTGCATGTTATTTCAAATAAATATTTTTAACTGTTTCATGTCTCTGTCAGATTTTATTGTGGACAGGTACAAGGGTGCGAGCGAAAGGGTTTGTCTTGCAACCGCAAGTCTCGAGAGATTCAGGAGTGCTGTGTTCTGGGGTGGCGAATCACTTGTTTCTCTGTGAGTGAGTAGAAGGGCAAGTGAGACACTATAGCTGGTTGGTCCTGGGCTCATGGGCACTAAGGTGGTAGGATGACTCTGTCCCTGTGCACTAAGGTCCCATAATCATACACATAGATCTCTTCTTGGGCAGAATCCCTGCAACAAAACATTTACGACACTCACCCAGTCACTAATAGATCTGGGTTAAATCCATCACAGTTTTTGCTCACTTCACCACCCCAGACCCACTGGATTCAAGCTAACCTGGCTGAGAGGGGTGTTACAACGAAACCCCTCCCAGGATGCTGGTTTCCAGTCCAGAGAGGACTTGGCCTGACAGTTCGGGCTGGACAGTTCCCATGAAGAACAGGGCCAAGACTGATTTGTATATGGTTGGGTCCAACCTGATGTGGCATGGTGAGCAAATGAATGATGGATTTAACCTAGTTAACTTGACTGGGGGTGAATGTTTGATTCATTCAGCATTCCAGTCATTATTTGTTGGCACAATACTATTCCCTTGCATTATACACAACAAAACGCTGCTCCCTTAATAGACACCTTTACTAGCCAATGACAACAGCAGAATTCTTGCATTTAATGAGTAGCCTTGACTCCACCTCATGTCTTATCTGCCACCAGATATGCCCTGCCTCTATTTTCACTCATGCAGGTTCTTTCTCAGCACCATTTTCCCCTTTGTCCAGGTTTTCCTATCTTTCACATCCTCCTTGCCTCCCACCCCTTACCCCCTGTGTGGTTTTATCGCTCTGGATCAAAGTCTGTGGCAGAAGAATAAGTGGCAGTCCCTTAAATGAGTGCAGGTGAGCTCCACCTGCAACCACTGGCTCAAATTAAGCACTGCTGAATACTCTCGAAACAAAATGAAGAAGCCAGATTTACAAGTGCATGTGGTTCTTCAAGAGCTGGAAGAGGTTTTTGAGTTGGAACCAATCTTTGAGTTTAGGTGAGCTCAGTACTCTTGGAGTCAGAGTCTGGATTAACCAGGTTTCAGAGAAAACAATGCCACTTGGAAGAATTCAATTCAATTCAATTCAATTCAATAATTTATATAGCGCGCTACATACCCAGAGGGTCTCAAGGCGCTTGAAGAAGGGGGGATTACATGTCGAATATCCAAGATTTAAGTTGCTTTCTGAATGCTAGGTGGTTCTGAGTGAGGCGAAGGTGAATGGGAAGTGAGTTCCAGGTTTTGGCCGCTAGGTAAGAGAAGGATCTTCCTCCCATGGTGGTTTTGTTGATGCGAGGAACAGCAGCCAGGGCTTGGTTGGAAGAGCGTAACTGGCGGGAGGGGGTGTAGAAGGAAAGTCGTGTGTTGAGGCATTCGGGTCCAAGTTCGTAGAGTGCTTTGTGTGCGTGGGTTAGGAGGCGGAATGTTATCCTCTTATTGACGGGGAGCCAGTGGAGATCTTTCAGGTGACCAGAAATGTGGTCTTTACGCGGGATGTCTAGTCTGAGTCTAGCTGATGCGTTCTGGATGCGTTGGAGTTTTTTCTGAAGTTTAGCGGTGGTACCGGCGTATAGGGTGTTTCCGTAGTCCAGGCGGCTTGTAACCAGTGCGTGGTGACTGTTTTTCTAGTTTCGGGGGGGATCCAGCGAAATGTCTTTTTGAGCATGCAAAGAATGTTGAAGCAAGATGATGAGACGGCGTTGACTTGTCTGGTCATCGAGAGTGATTGGTCCAGGATGACGCACAGGTTCCGTGCGTGGTCTGTCGGGATGGTGCTTTTCCAAGAGCCTCTGGCCACCAAGAGTCGTCCCAGGCGGAGGGGGAGGTGCCTAAGATAAGGACTTCTGTTTTGTCTGAATTCAGTTTCAGACGGCTCTGCTTCATCCACTCGGCAACTTCTTTCATTCCTTCATGTAGGTTGGTTTTGGCGGTGTCAGGGTCGTTGGTGAGTGAGAGGATCAGTTGAGTGTCATCGGCGTAGGAGATGATGTTGAGGTTGTGTTGGCGTGCGATGGTCGCGAGGGGGCTCATGTATACGTTGAAGAGGGTGGGGCTGAGTGAAGATCCTTGAGGCACGCCACAGATGACTTTAGAGGCTTCTGACTTGAACGGTGGGAGGCGGACTCTCTGAGTTCTTCCGGCAAGGAACAAGGTGATCCATTCCAGAGCTTTTCCTTGGATTCCGATGTTTCTGAGGCGTTGTAACAGGGTGCTATGACAGACTGTGTCGAAGGCTGCGGAGAGGTCGAGGAGGATGAGGGCGACTGTGTCTCCATTGTCCAGTAGAATTCGAATGTCGTCTGTTGCTGCGATGAGTGCGGTCTCAGTGCTGTGTTTGGCTCGGAAGCCGGACTGTGAGGAGTCGAGGGATTTGTTGGTTTCGAGGAAGGCGGCGAGCTGGTTGTTGACAGCTTTCTCGATGACTTTGGCCGGGAATGGAAGGAGTGAGATGGGGCGGTAATTTTTGAGTTCGGTGGGGTCAGCTGTGGGTTTTTTCAGAAGGACGCTGAGTTCGGCGTGTTTCCAGCTTTCCGGGAAGGTGGCGGAGTTGAGGGAGCAGTTGATGACGTCTCGGAGGTGGGGTGCGATGATGGAGTCTGCTTTGTTGAAGATGTGGTGAGGGCAAGGGTCTTTTGGGGATCCTGAGTGGATGGAGTTCATCAGGCGGATGGTGTCCTCAGTGGAGATAGGGTTCCAATTATTAAGGATGTTCGAGGGGGGTGAAGGTACGGCAGAAGGTTGGGTGTGTTGGTCTCCGGGTTGGTTGTCGAAGCTGTTGTGGATGTCTGCGATTTTGACGTGGAAAAACGAAGCTAGGGAGTCGCAAAGTGTTTGAGAGGGAGTGATGTCGTTGGAGTTGGCAGTAGGGTTGCTAAACTCTTTGACGATGTTGAATAATTCCTTGCTGTTGTGGGCGTTGTTGTCTAGCCGGTCTTTGAATGCGGCTTTCTTGGCAGTTCGGATCAGTTGGTGGTGTATACGGGTGGCGTTTTTGAAGGCGTCCCTGGTGCTGGTGTTTGGGTCTTTTTTCCAGGCCTTCTCAAGGGATCAACAGAGTTTCTTGGATTTCTTAAGATCATCGTTGAAACAGGGGGCGTTTTTGCTGCCTAGTTTGATTTGATGTTTTTTCAAAGGTGCTAGGTTGTCGGCACTATTGGTTAGCCATTGAGTGAGGTTGATGGCTGCTTGGTTGGGGTTCGTAGAGTGGGCAGGGGTGTTTTGAAGAAGCGATGAGGAGATCTGGTCAATGGTGATTTTGTTCCAGTTTCTTCGCAGAGTAGGTTGAGGATGGTTATGGGTTGTGGCCTGTTTGTAGACAAAGTGAACGCAGCTGTGGTCCGTCCAATGGAGAACTGTGGTGTGACTGAAGGAGATATGTTTGCTGGAGGTGAAGATAGGGTCGAGTGTGTGACCTGCGTGGTGAGTGGGGGTATTAACAAGTTGTTTGAGTCCGAGGTTGGCGAGATTGTCCAGAAGGGTGGTGGCGTTGCTGTCATTGCTCTTTTCCAGGTGGAAATTGAGGTCTCCCAATAGAATGTAGTCCTCGGAGGGGAGGGCGTGTGGGGTGATAAAGTCAGTGATGTCTTCACTGAATTGTGCACGGGGTCCTGGTGGCCTGTAGAGGAGGGTGCCTCTGAGTGTGGTGTTGGGGTCGGTGTGGATCTGGAAGTGAAGGTGTTAGGCGTTAGCAAGGTTGACGTCTGAGCTGGTTGAGATGCGGATGGAATTCTTATGGACGATGGCGATGCCTCCTCCTGTTTGCTGGGTGCGGTCCTTACGGATAATCTTGTAGCCTTCCGGGATGGCAATGGTGATGTCTGGGGCTGAGGAGGCGTTCATCTATGTTTCTGTTAGGAAGGCGACGTCCGGGGAGATGGTGTCTAGTAGATTCCAAAGGTCGATGGCATGTCTGTGGACCGAGCGGGTGTTAAGCAGGATGCATTTTAGGTGGTTGGGGTCAGATCTCTGTTTGGTGTTAGTGGATGAGGAGTTGGTCTTGGTGCTGTCATACGTGCAGGAGTTGCATGTGAAGGGTCCATGGGTGTGTCCAGGAGCTGCTTGGGCGCAGTTGGGGAGTCGACCGGGGTTTAGGGCTGAGAGGGTAGAGGCGTCGTATGTAATGCGGGTGGGGTGGGTGGGACGGGGGCCAGGGGGTCTGGCGCTGGGCGCAGTCCAGGCGCGGACGGGCGTAGACGGGCTTACCTTTGGCGCACCTTCGGCGCGCATGGGGCGCGACCGCTGCGCGTTATCGCTGCGCGCAATAGCATCTGACATACATGGATAGTGGAAGGGGAGGGGCGAGGGAGGAGCAGCTGGGAGGCGGGTGCGTGGTGTAGGGGGCGGGCTCCGGGCACAACAACAACAACAACAACAACTGTAGTAATGGCGGCTAAGAGGGAAGTGCAAATCGGGTTGGGGAGACAGACTTATTTATTTACATATTGTGGTGGGTAGCGGGGCGCAGAAGCAATGGTGTGCCCACAGTAACAAGCAGACAATTGAAGCGCAAATGCAATCTAAACACAGGTCCTCTAAATTAGTGAGTCAATGCAGGCACTGTCGGGCAGATCTAACCGAGTACGTATACTGGATCTTGAAGGAGCCACATTAGAGGAGACACTCTGCTCCAGTCTTGGAGATTGGTCAACATGGCCATAAACTTCTTGATTAAAGAACTGGATAATTGTTTGTGGCCGCTTAAGATATAGGCCCATTGCAAAACTCTGAATGTATGGGCGCCATTATTTGTTTTCTTGCATTTGACCTTGAATACAGTGATATTTGTGGTTTCTGTTTCTCCTTACCTGACACAGGTGACAAAGTATTGTGGGGATGAGAGGTAATTGGCTTCTATTAGGATACAGAAGACACACAATTTTTAAACCCAGATTTCTATGGATTTAAGCACGAGGTGAGATAGTACTGTAATGAACAGGTCTGAAGTGTCTGGAACCTCAAGTAGTCCTCAAGGAAACAATGTCTTAAGGCGGATTTGACCCTGCCAGGATATGTGTATGTGGCCTAAAATTCAAAGATGGATCTAGCAGCAAGAGCCATGCCCACAAAACTCTCATTTATCCATATATTGACTCGCCCAACTTTAGTGTTTCTATTGACTTGACCAACTTTAGTGCGTGTCTGTAGGCCAGCTTATTAATGTTTGCTCCAAAAACATTTTAAATCTTAGTAAGAGCTTTCTCTCGGTTCTTCTGTAAATTCCAGCAGCCTAGAAACTAGCCCGCGGTCGAACCGGAATGGGTGTGGAGGATTATCAAACCACCTAATTATTAGGTGCCAGCCAGAAGTGGTGGGCAAATGTGATCATTTTCACACTGGGATGATAGGACTTTCAGCAGCTGTTTTCAGCCCTGTGTGGCCATTAAGACATACACAAGTGTGAGTTCCTGGTGCGTGATATTGAAATGGGTGAAATATGAGCCCGAGTTAAGAATATCTAAATATAATGTACTGAACTTCATACAAGTCTTTGTGAGCGAGGCAGGCAGCAGTAAACTTTCAAGGATATTCATGTAGAAGTGCCAGGTCAAATAAGACCTGGACAGTGCCGACAGAGATGAACCCAAGTTCACCCCGAACATATAGCACTACATTTTGGGGGGTGGATCTTTATGAATTTGCAATACGGCGGAAGATACACTGATATGCAATACTCTCAACATTTGCATTGCAGCTCCTGCTTGCCTTTTCGTATACATCCGAACATATAGAAGTCATAACAGAATGTCTGCTAAATGATACTGGATTTAAAAAAATTAAAACCATTTTTTTAGATTTTAAAACTAACGCATGGTAGCAATAGATTTTATGAAATGACCCCGCATGATCATTACTCTGCACTGCAGCTATTACTCTTCAAGTCTTCAGGAGTCTCAGGATTGTGCGCGGGTGCTATGACGAGAGGAGGAGAGGGTCGCATCTCTGTAAATATGGCGCTGTCCTTCTCCTTCCCACTCATGCAACACAGCAACTTTGGGTGCTGCGCTGCGATGTGTGAGTTTTGTAAATCTGGGCCAATACTTACACCACAAACCCTTCTTGTGTTATTATATACATCACTCATAATAAAAGAATGTCCATTAAATGTTGTTTTATTTTTTTATAAAAAAAATTAAATACTTTATTGATATTGTATAAAAAATAAATACAGTAATAAGTGAAGATATGACCCCATGCACCGCTGTCATTACTCTTAAAGTTCTTCAGGAGCCTCAGGATTGTGTGTTTTTAGCAGAGAACACAACAGCAGCATTAAACAACACCAGAGCTGCATCCGCCTCTTTTGAATGCACAATGTAGCAGAAGGTTCAGATGTGTGCATTCTTCGTGCACACGGATTCTCAAGACCTCCTGTGCTGCTCGGTGCAGCGTCACAGTCTGTTAGTCCCAGTTGTATGAAAAGAAAGGCAGGCACCGTTTAAGAAGATAGTCACAATCAGAGGACGCGGGCTCTCGTGCACCAGTGACTCCCCGACAAGCAGGTAAGGCCCCCATCAGCCTTACCTGCTGATATGAACATCATTGAAAAAAGGTTCCGGGATTATGTCACTCAAAATTAACCCCCGCGCTGCTGATAGTTTCCCATAACAGTGGAGGGGGTGAAACACAACAGGGGTCTCACTCTGGCAAGAGTCACTCGCGAGGAAAACCTCTGTCCAGGGTGGCTGCAATGAAAACGTCTGTCCTCTAGACAACTCTCAAATGTTAAACGTACACCTATGTGCAGAAGGCTGACCCTCAAGACACAGCAGTCCAGCTACAGATCGTTCAGCTGCAGCAGCAAAGGATACGGTTACCCCAGGGAGCATGTGCTAAAGTCCACGAAGGCAGGAACCCAAAGACTTACCCCTCGCCCCAGCCTTCGTCTCCACCGGTGTGCACAGCACCTTGGAGCAAAAGATGAACACTGGGGCCAGCTTAGAACAAGTACTTAGGCAGCTAGACTCTAACTCACCGCTCATAATTAAAGATGGCTCCAAACTTCCATGAGTGCCCCACCGTGGCAAAGTGTGTTTTTCTTTAAGACAAGCCACATCTTCAGGACAAACCGCCACTGCAGATCTGTAACATCCAGATGTGTTCTGTCTTCCAAGATACCGCTGGCAAATCAGGTGCGGATGCAATCTTCTCACCACATCAGAGCAGGACGGAGGATGGCGGGGGTGGGGACACAGCCCCTCCGCGTGCATCAAATGTCCGTAGTCCATCACCCTGCCATTGGTGGGGTGCTCGGACCACAAGATGGCTGACTCCTGGTGGCCTCACCCAGTACCAATGAATAGAAAAGGTCCTTTCTTTTCCATTTACTGGATTTAAAATTAAAGCCACACAAGCACTTTTGATTTACAATGAATTCTACATACAAACAAACATTCATCATTAAAGCACGTTGACATCTTTACCTGTAAAAAGCGGTTGCCGGCATTGTTTAAGAGAAGTCGAGCACACACACAACTCAAAGCATAAATCAAATGGCTCTGCACCTCGCTTCTGAACTCAGATTAAATAGAAGTCGCCACTGTCAGTGAATGAACAAAATTCCTTACCGTTTAAAGTAAAATGAAATATATCACTTTTAAAAAAGGCTCTGTAAACATGAATGAATTTGAAACTGCATTATAAAAATAAAGCTGCTATCCTTACATTGATTCATGGATGCAGTGTACGTATAGCAAAAAATCGAGGTGGGCAATTGGAGGCCCCAATTAAATCTGTGGAATGAGTCAACAAAGGGCAGAAAAAAGTCAAAGTGCTATGCAGGAGTCTACCATATACCATATAGCTTAGTCTTTTAGAAATAAAAGCACATTTTAAAAAGTTCTAATCTTCCAGTCAAATTGATTTAGTGATTTCTGTACTTATTGGTTTGTAAATTTAATAAAATATTTTCAGTATTTTGATATATACGTATTTCTGATAATTATTTTGTGATTCAAGTCATTGAAATTGGTTAGGCGGGCCATTGAAGACCGGCTCTCTTGTTAAAAGTCTGAGCTGAACACTCAAGCAGGCCTTTAATGGTTGGTAGAGCTTGTTAAGGCGGGCTAAAAGGCTATATTAGCACATTGAGAGCTCTACTGAAGACAATGGAGAGCCTGAGGTCTTATATTGGCTGGTATAAGCCTTTGGCCCCAACATTCTGATGTGTGACTTTGTTTCTCTCTTTTTAATTTAGATAGTTCTACACTCAGTGGGTGCAATGTTCTAGTATCCGCATATCCCTTCTGCCTCAGGCTTCACCGCTAGGTACAGGTCCTCTCCTACATTTTATGCCCTGGACTGCTGCTCAGGTCCATATCTTGGGTTCAGGGAATTTACCAACCGATATGTAGCACTCAGTATCGGTGTTTAAAACTAATTTATGCACTTAAATAGATGTGAAACTTTAGTTGCTGAAATTCGCTCTCACTCCTCTGAAAGTAATGGAAAATACACAACAGTTTTCTTAAGTTGGTCGAGTCTATAAAGTGGCAATATAAAATGAATGTAGGCATGAAAAGCAGCACACTTATTTCGACTTTCTTGAGTCTCATCAGAACAGTGCAACTTGTGAGATTCCCCGACTCTGTACAGGTAGCTTTTTGGGAACGGCAGAGTCACAAATAACTGCACAAATAACTGTAGATAAATGCGTGCTCAAGGCCGGCTTTAGTGCTGATGGCGCCCTGTGCGACAATCACTTTTGGCACCCCCACATCCCATGACAACCTCTTCGGATTCTCTCCCTACCGCCTTCAGGACGCCACATGCAGACATCACCACCTCATCAGACTAGCCAAGAGATCCTCCTTCAAAAACCGCCTGGACAACTACGCACACAACAGCAAAGAGCTCTTCAGCATTGTAAAGGAACTCTCCAACCCCAGCGCCAACGACATCCAGTCCTCATAAGAACTGTGCAACTCACAGCTTCTTCCACCGGAAGATTGCTGACATCCACAACAGCTTCAACACCACGACCGCCCCGACTATGCCAGACGACACCTCCCCTGTGAACACCACCAGAGCCAACCGCCTGACCTCCTGGTCCAACGTCAAAGACGACGAGACACGCAAGGTCATGAACTCCATCCACTCAGGATCTCCGTCAGACCTGTGTCCACACCACATATTCAACAAAGGAGACGCAGCCATCACACCCCAACTGCGGAAGGTCATCAACATCTCCTTCGAAACAGCAACATTCCAGGAAAGCTGGAAGCACGCCGAAATCAACGCCCTCCTCAAGAAGCCCAAAGCGGACCCCAAGGACCTCTAGAGCTACCGGCCCATCTACTTGCTCCTGTTCCCGGCAAAGGTCATCAAGAAAATCGTCAACATGCAATTGGCCCGCCACCTGGAAGACAACAACATCTTGGACCCGTCCCAGTCTGGATTCAGACGTAAACACAGCACCGAGACAGCCCTCATTGCCGCCACAGACAACATCAGGCGCCAACTAGACAACGGCGAAACATCAGCCCTCATCCTCCTGGACCTGTCAGCCGCATTCGAAGCGGTATGCCATTGCGCCCCAAAGCCACGCCTCCTAGAAGCCGGAATCCAAGAGAAGGTCCTTGACTGGACCTCATCCTTCCTCTCAGGCAGATCCCAGAGAGTCCGCCTGCCACCCTTCCTATCCGAACCCACCGACACCATCTGCGGCATCCCCTAGGGTGCATCCCTCAGCCAGATGCTGTTCAACGTCTACATGGCCCCCCTCGCACAAGTGGCCCGCCATCACGACCTCAACATCATCTCCTATGCCGACGACACCCAGCTAATCCTCTCCCTCACCAAGGACCCACACACCGCCAAAACCAACCTCCACGAGGGAATGAAGGCCGTCTCCGACTGGATGAGGAGCAGCAGTCTAAAGTTGAACTCGGACCAGATGGAGGTCCTCATCCTCGGACCCACCCCTTCAGCCTGGGACGACTCCTGGTGGCCAACCACAATGGGAACAGTGCCAACACCCACCGACCATGCACGCAACCTAGGACTCACCCTGAACTCCTCCCTCTCCATGTCCAAACTGGTAAACGCCATCTTCTCCTCCTGCTACAACACCCTCCGCATGCGCCACAGCACCCCCCCCACAGGTTGGTGCCCGGTGCCACCGTACCAGTCGCACTGCCCTAAAGCCGGCCCTGTGAGTGCTACACATTCTCTCAATGCCACTAGCAAAAATGCTGTTAGGTTAAGGATCTTTTTTTGTGCGTTTGTTTGTATACGGACACTTTGGTGCAGATCCAGTTGCGTATGCTGTAACATTCCGCACTCTTAACCTTCACATGATTTAGGTAGGCACATTCCGAGTAATCTTCTACTGCAAACCTACAACAAAGAAAATAATTTCAGACTTCAATTTTCAGCAAGTTTCCGTTTGGTGCAGTATAAATGCTAGTTAAGGGCTTACACTCTATTGATATTTAAAATACAATATAATATGGAAAAAACAACATACAAGTGCACCATCCTTAGACATGGAGCCTGGAAAGCTAGTCACTGGACAGAGGACTGGATTTACTTACTGATGGTTAATATAAGTGACGTGGGACCAGGTCTCAGTCTAGTTAGCCTCTAGTCCTGTTTATGTAACATTTTGCAGCAGAACTGCACAGCTACTTAATTGAACAAGCATTGGTCAAGACAATAGGTCTCACCTACACGAGCTACTGATGTTGGCAGTGGTTCTTAGCCAGCTTGTACTACGCAGCATGGCTAAAAAACTAAAATTTAAAACGTTCTATGACCTGACCAGCACAGCTGGGGAAGGAGTAGACAATGCAGGGCAGGGAAGAGGCTGAAGCCACAAGGTGACATCAGAGGATAGCAAGAGGGAATGGAGTGGCAAGCTGATAACGGAGCACGGGCAGATCAGGGCTGGGGAAGCATGCTAACAGAAGGGTAGCCAGGAGGGGCTGGGGAAACAAGTTGACAACGGAGAGCGGGTGGAGAAGCTTTGGAAGCCAGCTGTCAATGGAGTAAAGGCAGCGCTGGAGCACCAAGAGGACAAAGGAGGGCAGGAGTGAGGACGTGGAGAAGCCAGCTGACAATGGAGGGCAGGAGGGTTTGGGCAGCAAATAGACAAGGGGATCATGGGGGAACCAGGAATAGCAACTGAGAGGTTGCAAGGAAAAGGAACTTGGGCGAGACAAAAACATAACAAAAAAAAGATGATTGTAATACCAGCAAAGTGACAATGAAAATAAAACACTGGCAAAGCCAATAGGCCTCTCTTATGCAGGAGCCATTGGTTTTGTCAATGTTTCAGTCATGCTGTACACCAGTGTGGCTGCTGTTCAGCATCGGTAAAAGTTAGTGGAGTAAAATAGAGAGGTATACAGTTGAGTGTTGTTAAGTGGAGTGTTGTAGAAGGGGCGTAGAAGAGAGTTGAGTGGTATGGAGAAGTGTGGAGGGAGTAGAGTATTTTGGAGTGGAAGGGTGTAGAGTTGATTAGAGTGAGTGGCATGGAGTGTCGTGTAGAGCAGAGTGTGGACGGTGTTGCGTAGAGTAGACTGACAGAGTGGAACGGCATGAAGTGGAGCTGTATGGAGTGGAGTAGAGTAGCATAGAGGGAGCTACGTAGAGCATCGTGGAGTAGTGTTATAAAGAGGCATGGAGAGGAGTAGAATGGAGTATTGTATTGTAAGATGGAGGAGACTAGCCTAGAGTGAAGTGGCGTAAAGTACAGTGGCGTAGAGTGCAGTGATTTAGAGTGCATTGCTTTTGATTAAAGTGGGGTAGAGTGGAGTGACTTAGAGTGACGTGGCGCACAGTGGTTCAAGGTAGACTGGAGTGGTACAGGGTAGTGTAGAAATGTAAACTAGAGTGGTGTAGAGTGCAGTGACATAGAGTGTTAGAGTGCAGTGGTGCAATGAGCAGTGGTGTAGAGTGCATTGCGTAGAGTGGCACAGTGCTGAGCAGTGCACTTTAGAGTGCAGTGTATCAGAGAAGAGTGGCACAGAGTAAAATAAAGTGGCTTAGTGTGCAAGTGGCATAGAGTGTTGCAGAGGAGAGTATACTGGCCTAGAGTGCAGTGGTGGGGAGTAGTGGAGTAGAGTGCAGTGGCTTTGAGTAAAGTGGTGCTTTCTGCATTAGCATAGAAGTGAAGTAGTGTGGTGTAGAGTGGCGTAGATTGGTGCAGCAGAGTTCAGTGGCAGAGATGGCAGTCTGCCGAATAGACTGTTGTAGAGTGCAGTGGTATATAGTAGAGTGGGCTTGAGTGCAGTGGTGCAGAGTAGAGTGGCATAGACAGCAGTGGTGTAGAGTACAGTAGTGCAGAGTAGAATAGAGTGGTGTGGAGTGCAGTGACGTGGAGTACAATGACGCACAGAATAGTGGTGTAGAAAACAGTGCTGCAGAGTAGACTGGTGTAGAGTGAATTGGTTTTGAATGAAGTAGTGTAGAAAGCATTGGCATAGATTGCAGTGATGCAGAGTAGAGAGCATGTGGGTCAGAGAAAAATGAAGTAGTGCTGAGTGCAGTGGCGTAGAGTAGATTTCAGAGTGGAGCACGGTAGAGTAGAGTGCAGAGTAGATTACAGTGGGTAGAGTGGATTGGCATAGAATACACTGCATAGAGTGGAGTGGTACAGAGTAGTGTGCAGTGGCATGGAGTGCAATCTTTCGGATTAGAGTGGCATGGAGTGGTGTAGAGAGCAGTGGCCATGAGTGGATTGGTGCATAGTATAGTAGTGTGGGGTACAGTGTGTTGGCAGAGTAGATTAGTGTACAGTAGACAGGAATAGAGTGAAGAGTGGAGTGGTGTAGAGTAGCATGCACACAGTGTGTAGTCGAGTGGAGTGGCAGTGTGGAGTGGTGACGAATAGAGTGGAATATGCATGGTGTTGTAGCAGACTGTCATTACAGACAACACATCTTTAATTGAAATACCCATTACGTTTACACATAAATACCGTTCTACTGATGAAATAATACAACACACAAACGATATTGTGTGGAAATATCAACTAGAGTAATGATTTGTTTAAAATATTTGTTTCCACCACACTTCAGAATTACTAAAAAATGTGCTTCATTTGTACTATTCTAATTCTGATATATTCTGAAATATCAGCACAATTAATTTTTAGAAATTTAAATTGTGTTGTGTGCTAGAAAGCAAACAACATCATACAGCCTTTTTCAAGCACTCTGAGACTGGAGGCATATTTAATTGACTAGACCGGTTTACTTGTTATCAATCGGTTATCTGTAGGGACTCAATTCCTCATATGATCTGGAGGTTAACACGTCTCCGATCCTGCATGGGTGATTTATCTGAGAATATATGATAATATAGCCTAAACATTAGCGACTGTTTAGAAGCATACTTTTTGTTTCTAATAAAACCCCTGCTTGCTATTTCACTGACCCCTGTTAGCTCCTCATTGCTCCTCTTACCCCTTCCTATTTTCCCTGGAGTATTCGGTGTGCCAATCAACTTTGCTCCATTCTTCCCCATCATTTCTCTGTTTGTTGCCTCCTTGTTGTATGGGACTAGTCCCACCCCACACACAAATAAAACATGACCAGTCCCCATCAAAATCCAACCAAACCATTTTTTGTGAGGGCCACACATTTACATTCATAGCTTTATATATGTTAGTGACCGTGACGCATCAAGGTCAGAACAAAAATATTGAAAATAGTTTACTGATCTCATTTTGTTGCAAATTTTGGGCTCATGGAGTTTAAGGAGATAGTTTTCCCCAGAGTTTAACTCATTCACAATTCTACAGGACAGGGACCACTCCTGGGTCTTCCAAATATGAAATTGTTATACCACCAATATGAATGGATTATTATAAACCTGTCAACAATGGCTAACCAGTCAATATCAATTGGAGAGATGTGTTTAAAAAGCTTTACTACACGCTGACTGGCCAATCGAGGACTCCAACATAACCCACTTTGTTAGGTAACAAATAGCGATATATTTAGGCCATTATTTGACACCTATATTTCAGTGGCGGCTAGTGACATTTGAAAGTGGTGTGGCGTAAAATGACTGTTGTATTGCACTGTGGAGGGCGAGCTCAGCAAGTGAGCTAGACCAACCTACTGAGGGCTCGGGGGGGTTACACCCCCCCCGAGAAAATTTTGAAAAAAAGAGTGGACAAATGGTGCATTTTCAAGCAAATTTGAGAAAACAGGAAGTTTAATAAAGCAATTGTGAAAGTGCAGTTATTACATTAATAAAGAGATGTCACTTAAGCACATAGGTAGCTGCTTATTCGGTATAGCCAAGGTCATGCCGCCCACTGCTCCAAGCATACGTGCCCATTTTTCTAAAACTAAAATGCTGTAAAATATGTGCGTGAGGTGCAGCCTCACATGCAGTCAGTTGCACCCTCTACTATCTGTGTAATGTGCTTAGTGCAGCAATACAGATATAAATGCATTAGGAAGTCAGCCACACAGACTGAAAATTATTGCCTTTTAAGCTATATGTATCATGTGATTGATTGGGATAAGCAAGCTTCAGAGCTAACAGTGCACTATTTGTAACCTGATTAGCGTAGGGAGCCTGGGATGTCCCAGCACGTTATCGCAGTCCTTGGAGAAGGCTGGAAAGAGATCTGTCCCATGGGGGCAGGAAGAGCACTGTGCCGGACTGAACCGAGCAACCACTGCGATACATTATCAAAACAGCGAGCAGACACAGCGTTACAAGCATCATGAAAAAAAAACACAGCTCTGTCTGGGAAATTTCTCTCTATGAAATATGCTTTGCACAAGTCATTTGAAAAAAAGGGAAAAAACAATTTTCGTTTAAAGGAACAGAAAAACATTTGCAATTCATTTGGTTCAGAGCCCAGACTGAACAGTTATGTCCAAGGTGGGGTGATGAGTAAGCATGGGCGAATTTTGCGAATCTGGCGTTCGCAAATTTTGCGAATTTGCGAACTCGCAATCCGCAAAATCCACGAATTCTCGCAAATTTGCAGATTTTTTTTGTGTTCGCAAGGATTTCTGCCAGTTCGCGAGGGTTTTGTACCAGTTCGCAATTGCGAACTTACATGTCGGCTCGCAACGGTCGCGATTATGTTGTTTCTACGTCTGGTTCATCATCACAGGTTCCCAGCACTCTCTGTTTCACCCCTGCCACCCTCTCTTTCACCCATGCCACCCTCTGGTACATCAATGCCACCCTCTGGTTCATCACAGCTATTAGCCTAATTGGCAAGGATTTTGGTGCTGGTTACCCCCTTGGACATCCGTGGGTACTGAAGATTTATAATGTCAGAATCCTTGTTAGGCCCATTTAGGAGATTATATTTTTCTTTGCCAGCTCAAATTGTGTATGCTATGAAAATTTAAGGCTATGCCTATAGTTGCCTTGTTGGAAAGCTTACACTCTGTACAGGTGACCTTAGTTAGTTCACTAGGAAATAAAATGTCTGTTCCCATAGGTTTGATCTGTTTATAATGAAATATTGTGGGGAAACTCATTAGGCTAGACATATTTCTTGTGAAAATAATGGTAAAATGAGTGGACATTTAAGTGTTATTTCTCTGTATTGAAGCCTACAGACAGGTATTTTGTTACATGAAAAGTCACAGATTACTTTATTAGGGAATTATGTTGGTGTTGGTTACAGCCCGTGAAGCCCTATGGGGAGAGTATTAGCTCTGAAATATTTCTTGTTGCAATTTCTTCCTAACTGTCTGCAAGGAACTTACAATTAAAAAAAAGAGATATTACATACAAACTCATCTGTATACACATATGTAAATAAACATCAATTTAGATACTCAGAGGGACCGACTGAGTAACATTTACACTCTGCTTCCATGACAGCAAACTGCATGGTTCATTCTGTATCAGTGAACGGCCCTCTCACACTGTGACTGATGGCATTTACCGATTACATGTGTACATCCACCTGAAAAGGACTGTACTTTTTCACTTTCCCTTTTCATTGCCTCTCCACTTTTTATGTTATTGTTTGAGACGATGCTGCAACTCTGCAGGCAGTGATTACTGGTCACCTGCTTGCTGCTCATTTTATCTGCAGTGAGCCGCATCCTATGCAGCCACTTCCTCTAAGCCAGAAAACCGATACCGCAGGGTACCATTGTTTTACCATTCCAAGGTGGCCAATATGTTGCTTCTAAATGTGGCACCCATGCTTTCACTTTAAAACATAGATAGACTATGTACAATACCATTGTAAGATGGACTGCTATGTTCAGTTTTGTTATTGCAAGCATACGTTGTCGCGTTTAGGAGTTAGCAAGTTTTCTTTCTTGTACTTCTATTCCTTTAATTTATCTTGCATAAGTTGTCGAGTTTGTGTGTGGTTTATTGTGTTTGTGTCAGAAGGCAAATACAAGAATGAGTAGGTGGATGGATGTACGGGGACTTACTGATTACTTAAGCCTAGCACAAAAGGCACTTTGATTCATAAATCAGTCCTATTGGGCAATGCTTGCTTTAGGATGAAAAGGGCATGCCAAGGCTTTTCTGAGAACTCCCACCTCTTTCGAATTGTAGCTGCCTACCCACTTATTTTGTAATAAGCGTTGCATCCATTGCAACAGTAATTAACTATATTACTGTAGCAGGTCATATGTTTAGAGTTCCTCATGTGTGCATGCGTTTTGGACCTGTGCGAATCTAGTTTTGTTTATTTGTTTAAATCAAACGATATCTTACCATGGCCTCAAGACACTAACATATCAAACTATCACATGCAGGGCATAAAAACTACAATCTAAAGCTCGTTAGAAACGTCATCAGAATGCAAATTATGAGCGTCTCTAGCTTGTGCCGGTCTGCTTATAGCGTTTATGTATTTGCGAGAGAAGCTTTGTCTGCTTATGTATCCATTAAATATAGGCAATGGGGCTGGTTTGAATGTTGTAATTCGTGCACATAACATTCCTGCACAGATGTATTCCAACGTTCAGCCCAGAGCTGATGACTTTGCCAAAGCTGGTTTATGATAAACATTTTCCAGTTCTAATTTTATATGCATGTCATAATGCACCAACCTAGTTGCAAGGCGCAGTGGAGAGCATCAAACTGAATCTTTTAATTGGTGCAGAAGTATCTTAATCTTGTCTAACTACAGCACCCCATGTGTGTGCGTGGAAACTTAACATTTGGGAAAAGAAAGCAGAATCGATAAGGGACCTTTTTGTTCCTGAATCACACGTTACAGAATTTGAATTACATAGTTACAATTCAAAGCATGAAGCGTTTTACCCAGAAGAACAATATTCTTTTATTCAAGTGCCAAAGGCAGGAATAGACCCAAAGACTCCAGGACTGAAAGGGGATTTTCTCTTATTGATGATAGTTGGCTGCTGGCATCACAATTTGATCAACTGTGTTGTAGATATCTACTGATGAGTTGTGAGCCACCGCTTGAAGCCCAAAGGCCTCTTCAAAGTGCCCAAGGGGAAAGAAGAAGCATAGGGAGGAGCAAACAGGGACAGGGCAAAAGCAAGAGGAACATTCATGGGCATTATCCAGAAGAGACCATTCCACTTCCCACTGGGGATCATATGGTGCCAACAAATCATATTTCAGAATATTAGCATTGTTTCAAGTTGTCCAGCACAGGGAGTGGACATGAGTGTAGGAAGAGCCTGTCAGAAAGATATGGGAGTATGTGATGGTGTTTGGAGTGAATGTGGTTTTTAGCTGGACCACTCATTGGTTTAGTTAAAAGAGAAGGCTTGAGCATGTAGAGTAACACTTAAGTAGTGCACCCAGACGACCATCACAGAGAATTGGTATAGGTATGATTCAATTGTTGGGATGGAAACGTCCCTTCATGGTAAGGCACATGTACACCTCCCCAGAGTGTCCCAGCTGCAGTGATATCTGTAACCTTGGCAACAATCTTTTGGGCCATGGTTGAACATGGATTATGTGTCGCGCCATGACTTAGGCCTGCCTTGTGCACTGCGGTCTTGTTAAGGACTGGGACGGGTACCAAATGCATTACCATCAGGTGGTGAAAGGCTACTGTCTTTACATGGAGTTATGCAACACAAGTGCGGTGGTGGCAGCATAGCATGTTTTCAGTAATTGTAATCCATCGAGCGAACAGGTTTTTTATAGTGGTGTATACTTGCCAACCCATATAACTTTCACTGCTGTTTGCTTAATTTAACCTTGGCCTGCATTGGTTTTTATGTAGTGCCAGCCAGTGCACCTGGTTGCCTGTGCACATAGGGATGTATGTGTGCCTATGAATGGCACAATACATTGGTTCCATTTTGGGAGACCTAGGGCTTGCTGGAGGAGTACCAGATCCCAGAAGACAGATTTACGGATTGCTGCATTCCTGAGAGCTGGGTGGGAATCACACACTGGAGGAAGAAGAGCCAGGCTCTTCAGTACCCTTCAAAAGGGGATCTTTGATTTCAAAAGAGGCCACTGGGCAAAGAAGGAGATACGGCTGATAAGTGAATTGTAAAGAGTAGAGATGGAGGCTTTTGTAACCCTTTGATACACATTTCACTGAGGCTGAAATCCGATGCGATCCTCTAATCAACCAATGGCCTATGTTTGGGGCTATCACATCTGGAGAAACTCCTTCTGCGATAGAAAGCACTCTAGAGCTAGAGAGGTGGAAAGTAGGTTTCATAGTGAGGGGAGGGAGGTCGAAGTGGGCAATTCCAAGAACATGAACTTTAAAGACCAACACTAAATCACATGTGTATAAGGAAATAGATTAAGAGGGGAGAGTAAGACTCCCACATTGTCAAACTGATGCTATACATCAGCTTAGAGGTCAGCATGAGTTCTGCAGGTTGTGACCAGTACTGGGGATTGAGGGTCTGACAGTCTCCCTGCCAGGTGAGGTGACTTTACGCAGGAAAATCAAGAACACTTAACTGAATCACCAGCTAAAGCCTGACCTGACAATAGCAGACCCAGTCAGATGGAGATTGCGTGGAGGGAACAAGGTCCAGTGGAGATCCTGCCGAGAGGATCCTGGGGCTGAATGTGAGATTCTGGTCTGTCAGGACTGCCACACTGATCATGCTGCCTGCCTACATGCATTATTCATGACCACCAGATAATAGATGGGGACCGTAGTGAATTTGTCACGGTTGTTGCCCTAGTGCAGCGCTGTGACTTAAAGACTGCACGGAACTCTACTTCTGCATGCCAGGTTGGGGGGGGGGACACAAAGAGGAAGCGGAGGATGTTTCCTGTATATCATATGCAGTGATGAGCTCAGAGCAGCTACCTTGTCATCTGAACTAGAGCGGTACCCCAGGTCTGCCATCGCACACAGACAGTTACTGCAACAACAGAGGTAAGACTGCCCCTCAAATCACATTGCCTTTATAGGGGTGTCCTTTCTGACAGGAGCGACAAAGGCACTGGAACATTTGATTCTGAAAGACCACTGAGACTGCTAAAAGCTGTTCTCTATAGCAGGGGTCTAACCTGGATGTTGCCTCAAGTAAATGTGGAATACAGAAATCTGTAGTTGAAAGTGAGAGACACTGGAGCATTTAGTGTGTACTCTATTTTTCTTTGTGCATAAGTACTACTTTTTATAAAAGCAAACACTTAGTTGGTCATTCATTTATTGTTGTTGCTAAACGTATGTTAATTTGTGAGCCTGTGTTCGCCCTAAACCTACCTCCTCCCCAAAAAGCCCAGAACCAAAGGACTGTGCTACCACTGAGAGTCAAGTGCTGAAGAGGTTATTGGCCTGTTGCTCAGGATCCATAGTACATTTTGCCCCGGAACATAATGAGTAAGAGGCCTTAACCACCATGTTTGGGCCAAGGAGCTCCTGCTTGCCCAGTGGCCATCAGAAAAGGGTTCTGGCAATGACACACCCTTCCATGATTATGTCACAGGCTCATTGGTCTTGGGCACTAGGTGAGATAAACAGGTGCTTTGGGGCAAAAGGGTCACCGATGACCTCTGCCTTCCCCCCAAGCATAGTTAAGTCGATTTTCTATCAAAAGGCAGCCCTAATCTCTGAAAGGAAGACGGCTACTGCTAGCTATCTTGCAGGCAATCCACCTGTAACTGCTGACTTGGCCATCAGAAAGCTTGTAATTTGAGTCCTAAATAGCACAACAAAGGTAGTTTCAGTTGTCAATTCATTGTGTGGCATTAGTGGCTTAACCTTCCTACCTCGAGTGAAATCACACCCGACCACTGTGCACTGTTGCAAAACTATTTTAGTTTTATTTTTCAATTCTGATTTAACTTTCTCATTCCAAAATCAAATGTAACATATACAAAGTCAATACATTGTATTCATCATTCTGAATTATTGACTATTTACATATTTGAACTCATTTAACAGCAGAATTAATAATATGAGAAAATTAACTGAAGGCAAGCATAACAGATTTTGCAGACATATATACTCTTAATACATTTTTTCAATTGAATGCCCGATGCAAAAACTGCACTCACCCACCAGTGAGTTCACAGAGGGCGAGTGCAGTTTTTAGAGGTTTCAGTTTTTTGGTGTATATTTGTTTCTTCATAGGTCTTGATGTTGGTCAACATTGTTTATTTCCCGTGTTTTAGAGCAACACTGAGCATCATCACGAGCTCCATTGTTAGTTCCATGAACCACATGTAAATCAGTGGAGGTTCTGTCACCACTTTTAACACACAACCCTTGAGTTTGAGCACTATAACATATTTAACCATACAACTTTTGGCCCCTCATCTGCCGGACTGTTTTCATTTAACACACATGTCTCATTTGTTTAGGTTTCAGGCCCCGGAAGAAGAGCCATGTCGGCTCGAAAATGCATCGGGCATTCAATTGAAAAAATTTATTAAGAGTATATATGTCTGCAAAATCTGTTATGCTTGCCTTCAGTTAATTTGCTCATATTAATAATTCTGCTGCTAAATGAGTTCAAATATGTAAATAGTCAATAATTCAGAATGATGAATACAATGTATTGACTTTGACGTATGTTACATTTGATTTTGGAAAGAGAAAGTTAAATCAGAATTGAAAAATAAAACTAAAATAGTTTTGCAACAGTGCACAGTGGTCGGGTGTGATTTCACTCGAGGTAGGAAGGTTCAGTTTCAGGCACGTGAGGACAAACGAGCTAGCACTGTTGCACGCATATGAATATTTTCGTAAAATAAAAGTTAAAAATACTCAATATTCAAAATTCATTAAATAGGTGTGCTTCTCCCCCATATTCATATTCGCATTAGTGGCTTAAACATGTCAGAGAGTGAGTTAAGGAAAAGACTGAGGACTTACCAGTTGCTGAATTCGGTGCCATCGACCCATATCCATGGTTGATCAATGTCCCTCTGCAGACCAACCCACCGATCGCGTATCCCTTTGTAACGCATCATGAAATCCTGCAAGCAAAACAAAAAAGAAGGACAAACAGAAATGCCCAGATTAGGGTTAGGCACAATAGTTTGTGAATGGCAGAGTGCAGACTGACAGAGATATTTCCAAAATGAATTAAAATACATTTAGGAGACTGTTGCGACCAGAGAAGAGAAAAACAAGGACACAACCTGAATGTCAACATTCATTGCTTGACGCACTCATTTGATCAACTTGATTCATACAAAATGTTAGATGCTGGCTAAAAAACTGGATAATTTGGTTCACATAACTGTCTACTTATTTGATATGCATTTGCCATAAGAGTGTAAAGTTGGTGGTAAATGTATAAGTTAATTTCTACATTACTGTAGGGATGCCACCTTGCTATGTAGATGTAGCAGCTTATAACCATAAACAAAGATTATGTTGTGAATGCAATCCTAGAAAGAAGCCACTAGGAGAATTTATGTGATCACTACATCACAACGTCTAGATTTCGTTTTTTTTTAACAGGTAAAACAGCTGTAAATATCAGGTAGACAACTCAAATAAAGCGGGTCTAACAAGCATTTAAAGTTTTTATTCCTACTGCGACAATCTTGGGGTAATTAAATTAAAAGATAAACACAATCTGAAGTTAAATAAATATTAACGATTAGGTTTATAGAAAATCAAAATACAAAATAAAAGCACTGAGTTGTAAAAAAAAAAAAAGGGGGTGGTACGAGGGGAAATACCAGTTAACTCCATTAAGTGGACAGAAATAAAACCCAAGATTTGTGTAATGCTCCAAACAAGGAAAAAGCACAGGAAGGGAAATGAAGGAGAAGGTTTGGAAAGGTTACTCTCAAAGTAATTAGATAAAAATGTAAGGAAAATCTAAAATATATTTTTAACACATTTAACTAGTATTGGCAAAGTCAATAAATAGTTCTGGCTTGCATTTGCAGTTATAAGCCAAGCCTGCTGTGTTTGCCAAGGTTTTTTGTAGAAGACACTACACGAGCGCACTTATGAAAATATCACAAACATATTACGAAGACAGCAAGGAAACAAGCATTGGCTTAGCCAATGTGTTTTAGCCATGTCGTTCACCAGCGTGGCTGCTGTTCAGGATGGCTAAAAGTTAGTGGCATAGCGGAGAGTTGCGTTGAGGGTCGTAGACTGGAATGGCAAAAAGTGGAGTAGAATGCTGTACAGAGGAGTAGCAGAGTGTTCTGTATTTGTGTGCCACTGTGTGGATTTGCGTAGAGTAGCATACAATGTAGTGGTATAGAGTAAAGTGGACTGGTGTAGAGTACATTGGCGCAAAGTTTTGCAGAGTATAGTGGCGTGGAATGCAGTGGCATTGAATACAGCAGTAAACAATGCAGTGTCATACAATGCAGTGACGTAGATTAGTGTGGTGTACTGAGTGGAGTGGCAGAGTAGAGTGATGCGGAAGGCAGTGAGCCAGAGTAGAGTTGAGTGGCAAAGAGTGCAGTGGCATAGAGTACAGTAGCATAGAGTGGTGCAAAGTAGAGTGCAGTGGTGTAGAGTAGCATAGAGTACAGTGATGCAGACTAGAGTGCGGTGACCGAGTGCAGTTGTCTAGAGTGCACTGGCGTGGAGTGCAGTGGTTAAGAGTAGAGCGGAGTGGCGCAGAGTGGAGTAGAATAGATTGTTTGAGACTAGAGTGAAGTGGTACTGGGTAGAGTCTCGTGGCAGAGTGTAATGGTGTAGTCTAAAGTGGTGCATAGTGCAGTAGTATAGAGTAGGTTAGAGGAGCCTACAGGTAAGTGGCGTAGACTGCAGTGGGATACAGTTGAGTGTTACAGAGTAAAGTGCATTGCATAGAGTGTATTGTCATTGAGTGCATAGGCATAGAGTGAAGTGTTTCAGAGTGGCATCGAGTGGCGTTATCAAGAGTAGATTGGTCTGGCTTAGACTGGTGTGGTGTAGATTGCTATGGCATAGAGTGCAGTGGTACAGGGTAGAGTAGATAGGCGTAGAGTGAAGTGGTGTAGAGTGGAGTGGTTCAGAGTGCATTTGCCTGGAGTGCTGCAAAGTGGAGCGATGAGGAGTAAGGTGCAGTGGTGTTGAGTGGTGCAGAGTAGAGCGAAGTGGCATAGGATGGATTATTCATGCTGTGATAGCACACTGCAATTATGGACGACACATCTTCAATTGAAAGGACCATTACATTTGCACAGGCATACAGTTTTACTATTAAAACTATACAGTACACAGAAGAAAATGTGTGGGAATTGCATCACCTAGTTTAATGTTTCGGTTTGATCATAATGAAGTATTGATTTCCAACACACTTTAGAAATTACAAAAAAAATTGCTTCCTTTGAGCATTCATAATTTTGCTATTGTTGTGTAGTTGACAAAGTGTCAAGACTGATTCCGGACACCCAAACAGGATATGTCAGCCTATAGACCTGCTAGCCCACAGTACCACGACAAGCCCCATTACTTTACCAAGGAGCGTATAGTTTCTGTCAACCATGTACCATGACAACCCTGACCCCTCAGTGATTGTGGAATCAGCACAGTACCTTTTGCTCTGTCACTCGTGCTTATTTAGTCTCAGAGAGATACACAGAATAAACGTTGAGGGCATTTTCAATAAGCATTTACTGATCCAGCGTCATTCCCCTATAAAACATATTTGCTGCAACAATCAGTAGACAGAAGCATACCTAAGAGATTACAAGCACCAAAAGCGTAAACAGTAGATATATATTCTACGATGGCACTAAAGCAATGAATATATGCAGGCATTTATAAAAACAGTACTCCAACGATGCCGACCCTATCTAAGTGTACCTAAATGTACCTAACATGTATGTAAGTGTAAAGCATGTACATGGGTGTGAAGCCAAGAATCCCCTACAAAAGAGCCAACCCCATTACCTGATGGGAGTGAATGAAGGACCCAGTCTTGGTATCGAGTTGGACACCCCGCAAGGGATGTCATACCGCTGTGTTTAAGTTTCAGCATGTGGGACCCAGTGTCAGCATGGAAGAGTCTCCTCTGGTTACCCAGTGAAGGTGTGGTTCTTTTACACCAAAGAGGTACCCTCAGGGCGTCTTCCTAGATCAACATGTTAAGGTTGCAATGATGTAAATCAACCTGAATCAATAATTGCAATTACGCAAAGTAGATCTGTAGTCCAAGGAAGATGATAGCAGTGACTTTTATACAGAGTTATTATACAGAGTATGCTACTTGTTATGTACGACAGCTGCAAAGGATCAAGATATGATACTAAGAATCCTTATGCATAATAAATGAGGCTAGTTTCAAAGAAAACCACACAACATTTATACAGCACATAACTAGGTAAAAGGTCAGCGCTAGAACTGTTATATAAAACGAGGTAGGACAAATGTATTTTGAAATACTTACTCAGTTTATTTAAATGTTGCACTGTGCTGGAAAAAAACACTTTTCTACACCCAGTATTCAGTAGGATTGTCACATAAATCCTCTCACTTTGAAGTTAGAAAAATAAATATAAGTAAAACAAGCGCCCTTGGACGACAGCGCCTGACATTTGACTTCTGTCTTTGAATGCACAGCAAATGTGATGAGTTAAGAACAAGATTTGACGAACTGAACCTGGAGAGCCTAAAGCAAATAATGCCAGCAAATGGATAGCCGGAGAGGGTCAGTTGCAAAGCCAATGATAATCAAAGAGCAGAAAGTATTCCCAGGTTAACTTTCTGAAAGCTACAAGATGTCTTTATCAAACCTGCTGTCTGGTACGTTGTGATCTAAGAAGAATGAGCAATGGTGACCAGGTAGCGCATAAATCAGCAGCAGTTAACCTGTTCGCTGCTCATGACGTCTCCCGGTGGTCATGGGTCACGTGGGCGTGTGCTCATGACGGCAGAGAGCCATTCGAACGTTGCAGGCAAACTAATCAGTGGGCGGAGTTATGACGGCTCCCAACCCTCAGGAGCACACACCTACTGTGACTCATTACAGCCGGGAGCCGTTATGAGCACCGCTGTGCCATGCCCCCCGCCCCACGGTGATATTTGCGCCGCGGCGAAGGGGTTAACACAATGTATCAGAAAAACAAAGAAATTTAAGAACAAGCAAACTTTCAACTCAGTTACAAGCTACATGCCATGTCACATCTATTGACCTACTTGAAGCCACATTACCAAAATCAATGGAACAAGGTTAACAGTTTCGGAAATGCCTGGTACTCTAGACAGAGCCCTTTTCAAGCTGTGGTGAAGCATGGAAAATACAGGACAACGAATGGTTGGGTGGGCTGACCCAATGCCCTCTCTCGTATCATATGGTACTATAAAAAGCAAAGAAAAATTAAAAATAGTATATGTCATCTCCCAAAAAAAAACTGTCAGTAGGGTGACCTAAGAAATTAATAAAACAAGCCTGTAGATTTAATCACCATGACATCTACAGGGAAAAAGCATTGGAAATGCAATAGGACTTGCATTTGTTGTAGCTGGAGCTATTGGCATTGTAAATGGCAATGTTTCGTACTTTGCAATAGGTCTTGTATTGGTTGGAGCTATTCACATTGTAAATGGCAATGTTTTTTATTTATCCTTGGGGTTTTATATAGCGCAAACTTAGCCTCAGTTGTGAACTTCGATTCATCAAAGTTTTGTGAGCCCTTAAATCTGCACATGTGCAAACAGTATAAATATGGGCACTGTTTAATAAACAAAGCCATTGCAATAGAAGAGCAAAGGTGACCGAGTGACTGCTTCTGGGTTGACAAAGATACTTATAGTCACTGCCCGTTAAAGCTCGCTAGCCCGCTACTATGAGTTTCTACTATGTTTTCTTATGTTATGTTATGCTATGCTACGCAATGCTATGTTTTGTTGTGTTTTGTTATGCTATGCTATGTTTTGTTATGCTATGCTTTGTTACGCTATGTTTTGTTATGCTATGCTTTGTTATTCTCTGTTTTGTTATCCTTTGCTGTGTTTTGTTATGCTATACTATGTTTTGTTATGCTATGCTATGTTTTGTTATGTTTTGTTATGCTATTCTGTTTTGTTGTTTTTGTTATGCTATCCTATGTTTTGTTATTCTACATTATGCTATGTTTTGTTGTACTATTCTTTGTTAAGCTAGGCTTTGTTTTGTTATGCTATGCTAGACTTTGCTGTATTATGCTATGCTATGTTTTGTTATGCTTTGAAATGTTATGCTATAATATGTTATGCTATGCTTTGTTGTATTGTGTTATGCTGTTTTGTTTTGCTATGCTTTGTTTTGTTATGCTATGTTTTGTTATGCTATGCTATGTTTTGTTATGATATGCTATGCTTTGTTGTTATGCTATGCTGTTTTGTTGTATTATGCTATGCTTTTTGTTGTGGTATGTTATGCTGTTTTGTTGTGTTATGCTATGCTGTTTTGTTGTGTTCTGTTATGCTGTGCTATGTTTGCTATGCTACGCTTTGATACGCTATGTGTTGTCTTTTGTTATGCTATGCTATATTTTGTAGTGTTTTGTTATGCTACGCTCTGTTTTGTTGTGTTTTTATATGCTATGTTTTGATATGCTATATTTTGTTTTGTTATGCTGTTTTGTGTTGTTAGGCTATGCTTTGTTATGCTATGTTTTGTTAAGCTATGTTTTGTGTGTTTTGTTATGCTATGTTTTGAGTGTTTTGTTATGCTATGCTGTTTTGTTGTGTTTTGTGATGCTATGATATGTCTTGGTATGCTATGTTTTGTAATGTTTTCCTATGCATATTTTTGTGATGCTATGCTGTTTTGTTATGCTATGCTGTTTTGTTATGCTATGTTTTGTTATGCTATACTGTTTTGCTACGCTATGCTTTGTTATGCTATGCTTTGTTTTGTTATGCTATGCTGTTTTGTTGTGTTTTGTTATGCTATGCAATGTTTTGCTATGCTATACTTTGTTATGCTATGCTTTGTTTTGATATGCTATGTTTCCTTATGATATGCTATGTTTTGTTATGCTTTGTTGTGTTTTGCTATGCTATGCTTTGTTATGCTATGCTATGCTATGCTTTGTTGTGTTTTATTGTGATATGCTGTTTTGTTATGCTATGCTATGTTTTGTTGAGTTGTTTATGCTATGGTGTTTTGTTATGCTATGCTACGTTGTGTTTTGTAATGCTATGGTATGTTTTGTTATGCTATGCCATGTTTTTCTCCGCTATGCTTTGTTGTGATATGCCTTGGTATGTCTTGTAATGTTTTATTGTTTTTTGTTATGCTATGTTTTGTTGTCTTTTGCTAACCTATGCTATGTTTTGTAGTGTTTTGTTATGATATGCTATGTTTTGTTGTGTTTTCCTATGCTATGTCTTGTTATGCTATTTATTTGTGTTTTGTTATGCAATGCTGTTTTGTTCTGTTTTGCTGTTCTGTGTTTTGTTATGTTATGCTGTTTTGTTGTATTTTGTTATGCTGTTTTGTTATGCTATGTTTTGTTGTGTTTTGTATGCTATGCTTTTGTATGCTATGTTGTGTTATGCTATGCTATGCTTTGTTATGCTATGCTATGTTTTGTGATGCTATGCTATGTTTTGTTATGCTATGCTTTTTGTGCTATGCTATGCTGTTTTGTTGTGTTTTTATGCTATGCTATGTTTTGTTATGCTCTGCTATGTTTTGTTATGCTATGTTTTGTTGTGTTTTGTTATGCTATTGAGGTAATATAAATTCTATGGTCATGTTGTGTTCCCTAGCGAGTACCCCACCGACTCCATGTACGAGTTAAAAGTGCATGTAACTTCCCTCCTGTACCAGCTATGAAGACGCAAATACATTTGCGTCCAACGTTAACTTGTCCTCTTTCAGACCCACCATGAATGGGTTTGATGGTCCGTTCCTAAGTATGCTATGCCAACGTCTTTTTGAAGTGTACTCCTACGTTTTTCAGCCTGGCTGAAAGTAGGCCCTGAATCTCTGCCACCGAGCCTCTTTTCTGGCTTCTGACTGCGAGGGCCTCTGCCCAAGCAGCCCCCGTACCCGTGAACTCTGACTTACTTCTAGCGCGGCCCTCCGTGCTCAGCTCAGCCTGCTGCCTGCCAAGATTGACTATAACCTTCGAGTTATCTGTTTTCCTCCCCGAAGATACATTCCAGCCTGCTAGCTTCAGTAAACATCCTTCCTCAGCTACAGGGCTAAAGGGCCGACCTGTCTTTATGCAAGTAATTCATAGCCTCTGTTGCCATGCTTCCATGGAAGGCCCCATGCCCCCACGCTTCTCATACAGACACTCAGGCGCTTATACACGCACTCACAGCAAGTATAGAATAGCTTCTGCTCTAGAGACCTTTCTGCCCAGATAGCTTAGTTCCTAAACATCAGATATCAGATATGATAGAAGTACAAGTTGATCTGACATGCCAGACTTCTGTCTCTTCCCGTCAGTGTAAATGTCAAGTCCCCTGCACCCCGTCTATCACACGTCATGCAGCTGCGCACGCATCCAAGCTTCCGATTTCCGCTGACATTGCAACATTCTGTTAGCACCACCCCTTGGTGCCACCCACTTGCGTCACCTATCAGTGACGTTTCTAGCACACACGCCTAGTTACGCCTAGCTTACGCCTCTTGATGATGTACTAGCACCACGTGTATACTGTTATCTTGTCTTCTCTCAGCTGTTACGCCTCTTACATTGAACATTATGATGTAAATCAAGTATATAAGCTATGTATTGTCAATAAACGTTGGCGCGCTCATCTATCCCTTCTGACATCCTGTGTGGTGGTCAGAACATGATATCCTGATTCCTTTATGAGGAATAAAACCCTTAGAAACTCTTACACCACGGACTCTGTTTTCCTTCATTTCGATTGAGTTATTATTGATTAAGTACTTACCTGCATAGAAATTAAGAGAGTAAATTAATTATTTACATCATTTTGGCGCCCGAACAGGGACCCCTCCCCCACCTCACGCGCCGGAAGGTGCGTTGCAATCCGTGTCCCCTGCCATCAGTTAGACGGACAACACGTGTACTGGCAGGATTTCCTGCATTCCCCTCTGACACACGGAGGTGACGAAGACTGCGATCAGTGCCCAGACGAGGCGGTGAGGAGTGCGGAGGATCCCGACCAGAGCCCAGCCGAAGGAAGCAAGGTCCGAGGTGTGAAGAGGCCCACCAGTTTTCCGAAGTTTTCCGAAGTTTTCCGAAGTTTTCCGAAGTTTTCCGAAGTTCCGAGTCGAGTCCAGTCGAGTTTTCCGAGGCCTTCTGTTTTCCGTGCTTCCCGGTGAGTACCATTGCTGGGTCGTATCTAGACGGGTTTGGGTACGCAAGTCCGGTCTGCACTGTTTTTAGGCAGTGTATCTGTACTGTTTAGCAGTATATAAAGTATTCCGAATTTCTGCACTGTTACAGCAGTGTATCTGTATCGTTGAGCGGTACATTCAGAGTAGGGGGAAGTTAGCTATGTCTTTAAATGTTTCATGTGATTAATGTCGTGGTATGAATGTGATTGTTTTTGTGCATTATTGTGTTTTCTTGTTTAAATAGTTACATGCTAATTAAGTATTTAGGATCAAGCATTTCAGTATCAAGTAGGCACAATGCCGTTTTTTAACAAATTAAAGCAGATAGGAACTAGGAAAGGGATGTTAGAGGAAGAGATTCCAATCCCCCCTAGGGACACTCCAGGTAATTTCATGTATAATAAGCATGGCATAGACGCCATCTTGTATCTAGAGTTATGGACAGATTATACCAAGCACCTAGAGGAAAGATACCGATGGCCAGTTAACGGAACATGGGATGCCGAGTGCATCATAAAGGTAGAAGAAATATTACGGAAAAAGAAAGCTAGACAATCTCAGAAAGACGCCATAGAATTTTGGCGTAAGGAATCACGTAAGCGTGCTGATAGAGCACTCCGTAGAGAAGACAGGCTTAAAGAATCAGAAAAGGCCCAAGAAAACGAATTAGTTACTGAGGGAATTCGAGTAAAAGTAGAACAAATAGATCGTATCCTAAATGGCAAAGTGAACAACATGTATCTTTTGGCCGATGGTACCCCTGACGCCATTTCAGAAATACCGAAAAATTTGCCGTCACCATTAGTTCCAACTAAAGTAATGCATAAGACTACTAAAGACATATTCCTAAATTCATATCTCGAAGATGTAGCGCCAGCTTACACCAATCTGCCTGTTCGTGCCCTGCCTACTGACAGGGCCGGGGGTGGTACTGCCCCCCAAGATCACTCTCAGCCGACACCGAAAAAGACTAGTTCCGTTCCGCCAGCCCCGCCACTTCCCTCACCTAAAACTGATCTGCCGAAACCACTTCAATCAGATCCTACTAAAAGACAAATTCAGATACTGACTACACACAGAGATAATGCCCAAGCTTCCGCTTCAGAAGGTGCGACCGCGGGTCTCCAGACCCCGCCACCGACTCACAGATTAAATCTCAGAGGTCTGCAGAGTCCTCTTACGCACAGATCCCCCCGTTCTTCTAATTCATCCCGTCTTGATGCACTAAAAGAAAATATGTCAGTTTGTAGATACGATCCAGAACCTGGACAGGACGACTTAATGGTATTAGCGTCTTTACGGTTAAGATCTGCTACTGATAGTTTGTTATGTTATGCAGGAATGAAGGAGCACCTAGATAGAATATATGAGTTCGTTCAAACGGGAAAGGACCCCGACAGTATTAAGGATGCCCTGGAGAAACAGAAAGTTACCATGCAAGCACTGATACTACGATTTTTCATAAATTGTCTAATAAGAGAACGAGACAGGCCCGGAACAGAGCAGAGTGAATTAGATGCATTGAACAAGTGGGGTCAAAATATAGCCGACGGAAAACATGACAGACAAAATTGCATAGAGGCCATGTATAAAAAGATTAAGAAAGCAGTGATAGCAGTACACGAGAAAGAGAAAGAAAAGGCTCCCTCCGAGGAGGAAGAAGAATCTGAAGAACTAGAACCGACTACAAGCACTATAGCATATGTAGGTAAGGGAACTTATCTTAGGAAGGGTATCCGTCCAGAAAGCAAGAGAGTTTTCTTCTCTGCCTTAACGAATCCGAATTCTGCTGAACATCAGTTCCAGGAAACTGATAAACGGCTTCGAGATCGAGTTGGGTACCATGTACTCAATTCTATGGATGAACAAGAATTAGCCCGATCAGCGGTATCATGGGCCGAAAATGCAGACATATATAATGATGACACCGTAGCACAGACATTTCTGAACCTCTCCCCCGACGAACAGAAATTAGCAGGTATATATATGATTCAACACCTTCTCATCAAATACAGAAAACATTATTCCGATCCAGGTCCCTTACATGAGACACTAGAAGCACTACTGATGGATAGATGGAGAGGCCTAAGCACTAAATTAGTTCAAATAATTCTAGAACAACGACGCAGATATGATACTTTTGTAAGTCCTGAATATGTCCCCGCCCCACCTCCAGAAAGAAAAATGTACCATATGCAGTGCGGGAGTGGTATAGAAAGTCAGAACCCCTTGCGAGAAGTGCACCCTGTTATGGGTGAGGATAAAATTTTGAAACGCGTGTATGTACACACGCCTCTGACTAAGTTAGAACTGTTAGAAATGAAGAAATTAGTACCGTGCCATGATAAAGACCCTGCAGGTTTTCATAGAGAGCTCAAAGACATGTTACTGATGGGGGACTACACATATGATGATATCATGAAAATGTTGAAAGTATTATTGCCTACGGGTATATTCGAGAAATTAAAGGAAAAGGACTGGGAGGTGGGAGACGCAAAGATTGCCTGGGCAGAAATAGAAGACGAAGAGAAGAAGCGGGTTCCAGGGTTAGGCCTTGGGGACAAAACTAAAGCATTACCAGGTTTAATAGTACAGGTCCTGCCCAGATTATTGACAACTAGAAAGGAGGATTGGGATGCAATCTCGTCCTGTAAACAGAAACATGATGAAGATACTAGCGACTTTTATTCAAGATTCGAGAAATGTTTTATTATCAATAGTGGCCTCCAGCCAAGTAGCGAGTCGTACCCACATCTTTTTGTATCAAAGTTAGTCGAGAATTCCCTACCGTTAGTTAAAAATAGAGTGTATAAAGTCGAGAGTACATGGCAAGCAAATACGCCATCCCAGATGTTACAAATGTTACAATATCACCAGAATAGAATTAGGGAAGAACAAGATCAGGAACAGAAGCGCATGAAAGACACGAAAATGAAAATGTTAGTAGCCCAGACGGTCCCATCCGACAGTCACAGAAAAGGTACGACCCAGACAAGTCACACTGCAGCTCCTGTTAAAGGGACATGCAATTATTGCAAGCAGCCAGGTCACTACGTACACGAATGTGCAGTTCTGAAACATAACATAGCGACAGGTAAAACTAAAGAGAGACCGCATCCGCCTAGACAAGACCATAACCAGCATCAGTCTACACAGAATACACAGCCCATGCATGCATCTGCACAGACAGCACAGACCGTAGCAGTACCACAGCCACAGCCCATTGCTGCAACTCAGCAAGTCTCACAACAGATGTACCAGTATGCCCAGTCTGCTTACCCCGAATATTCCCGATATACATGAAACAGCCTAGAGAGGGAAGGTGGCTTGCCTCTTATCGAGATTCCTGTAGATCAAGAAGGTCCTTATGTACACAGTCAAGTATTGGGGAAAGATAGAAAGTTTTTAATTGACACAGGGGCAAGTCGCACTACAATAAGTCATGACGAAGTTCCAGGGGCACCCCTCTCAGGCTCACAAAATGTTTCCCTTGGGTTTTCAGGACAGCCTATTGTAAATGAAGTATCAGAACCAGTTCCCCTGGCTGTGGGTCCGTTATCACGCGTTACAGACCTGTTACTAACAAAATCATGTCCGGAGAATCTGTTAGGAATTAAAACACTGAAGGCTCTAGGGGCTATAATATGCTGCTCCCCGGAGGGGGTTAGACTCTTTCTGCGGGATTTCAAGGGTCATTACGTCCTTCGTGAGTTTGACGTCAGATTGAAAAATGTACCTGATTACTTGTGGGCAAAAGGCCCAACTGATGTAGGATGTATGCACATTACACCATACCGCGTTACCCTCAAGGCAGGTGTTGTATTACCCAGAATCAGACAATACAAGTTACCACCCGATGCTGTAGCGGCTTTACTGAAAATCATTGAAGAGCTCATTGCCCAAGGAGTGGTCGTCGAGACCGACTCCAATATCTGTAACTCACCCATCATTCCGATTCTTAAACGTACTGATCCCAATGCACCGCCAGTATATCGGCTGGTGATTGATCTCCGAGAATTGAATAAATGCATTATCCCACAGTATCCTGTGGTCCCCGATATATCATCTCTCTTGACTGCTATTGATTCAGAAGCAACGTTCTTTACTGTAATTGATCTCAAGAACGCCTTCTTCAGCGTGCCTATTGATCCAGAGAGCCAATATCTCTTCGGATTCTGTTTAAATGGACGCAGTTTCAAATTTTCGCGCGCACCTCAAGGATTCACAGAAAGCCCCAGCATCTATAGTCAAGCACTGAAAAGACAACTAGATTGTATTCAAATGCCAGTTAACACCGCTTTACTACAATACGTCGATGATCTGCTGATCACCGCACGAAGTGAGCCCGAATGTGAAAAAGCATCACTGACAGTTTTACATTTCCTGGCCGACAAGGGACACAAGGTGTCTCCTTCGAAGCTACAATTCTGTGTTCAGCAAGTTGTGTACTTGGGTCACTTGCTGTCCAAAGTGGGGAGACAGCTCACTCCCGATCGCATTCAGTTAATTGTGAACATGCCGCAACCCAAGACACAAAAGGAAGTGCGGGCCTTCATAGGCCTCACCTCGTACTGCAGACAATGGATTCCCCAGTATGCATTCTTAGCTAAACCACTCATCCAGTTAACGACACAGGAGGCAGCGACTTCGACTGTCCTCCCTTGGACTCAGGAACACACACAAGCTTTTGAAGAATTAAAGAAAGTTCTATGCCAAGCACCAGTTTTAGCGACACCATGTTACAGCAAACCGTTTACACTTTTTGTTACAGAACGTGATGGTACAGCGTTGTCTGTCCTCACTCAAGACCAAGCAGGTTCACATAAGCCTTGTGCTTATTTTTCTAGTACATTGGATTCAGTAGCTCAAGCACTCCCTGCGTGCTTAAAGTCAGTAGCAGCAACAGCGTTAGCAATAAGACAAAGTGATTCAATTGTTTTAGGTCATCAGTTAACAGTTCAAGTACCACATTCTGTAGAGGTTTTGTTAAACAGAACCCAGACTCAACACTTAACTATAGCACGACTGACAGGTTATGAATTAACACTATTCCAGCCACACATAGAAATCAGACGTTGCAGCATCCTGAACCCCGCAACACTGTTACCTACAGTTATGACAGATCCAGCTCCGCATGATTGTATAGAAATAATTAATGCAGTAACTAAGCCTAGACGAGACTTAACAGATGTCCCATTGACAAATCCAGACCTGACACTTTATGTGGACGGTTCATGCATGAGAACAAGTACAGGAGAATTAGTGGCCGCGTACGCCGTGACCACTGAAACTGAAATTAAAGAAACACATCGTATTGACACCCTGTCTGCTCAAGCAGCAGAGCTCATCGCTCTGACCCGAGCCTGTATTCTAGCCAAGAACAGAAATGTTAACATATACACAGATTCCCGCTATGCCTTCGGAGTTGTACACGACTTCGGAGTCCTCTGGCAAGAACGAGGTTTTCTGACTTCCCATGGGGCCAAGATACAACATGGCCCCCTCATTCAAGCACTGTTAGAAGCAATACATTTGCCCTCGGGCATATCAGTCATGAAATGTAAGGCACATACCAAAGTCACAGATTCCGTTTCCCAGGGTAACGACCTGGCAGACCAGACAGCAAAACATACAGCACTGACTCACACCCAGACTACTGATGTGACAAAGACAATAGTCCAGACCCAGTGTATGGCAGTTAGAGATCCCGCCCTAGATGTAATTGATATCCAGACACATGCTACTCCAGAGGAGATAAAGAAATGGACTGAACTAGGAGGGATTCAGACAGATCAAGGTTGGGTGACGAAGGGAAAATCTATATGGTTTCTCCCCGACTCAATGGTTCAAGTCATGATAAATACAGCACATAGTCCTGCCCATCTTGGAGAGAAAGCCATGTTAGACAGTTTACAGAATCTCTGGTACAACAAACACTTACGAGCAGCAGCAAAACAGAAAGTGCGTACTTGCATGATCTGTTGTCAGTTCAATCCAGGTAAAAGTGTCCCTGTTGAGCAAGGTGGATTTCATCCTCCCGATCACCCTTTTGAAGTCCTCCAGATGGATTATATCCAGATGAATAGCTGTAGAGGATTTAAGTATGTCCTTGTAATTGTTTGTGCTCTGTCCCGCTGGACCGAAGCATACCCAGTCCCAGACTACACTGCTCCGACCACTGCCAGACAGTTGGTTCGTGAATTCTTCCCACGGTACGGTTTGCCCCGTGTCGTGTATTCAGACAACGGACAGCCGTTCTCGTCCGAGCTGATGAGACAAGTTTCCCTCTTGCTAGGATATCAGTGGAGGTTCCACTGTGTCCGACATCCCGAAGCAGCTGGCCTTGTAGAAAGGCATAATCAGACACTAAAAATCCGTCTTGCCAAGATCTGTCAGGAAAAAGGGGTCGACTGGATAGTCGCCCTGCCCGTGGCACTATTCTACATGAGGATGGTCGCCCACTCGAGATCAGGGCTATCCCCGTACGAAGTGGTCTTTGGCAGACCACCGAATATGTGGGGGACGCCCGTTCCGAAAAAGATCACTGATATTGATTGTAACATGTTGACAGATTACCTTGCCTCCTTGATGTCTGCACTCCAATCATGTCGTTCACAGGTTGCCGCAGCCTTCCCTGACAACACCGATGTAAAGGCGCATGAGGTCCGCCCAGGTGACCTGGTAGTCGTCCGGAATTTCGACCGGAAAAGTCCGCTGGAGCCCCGCTGGAAGTCTCCAAAGACCGTTCTGCTTACCACTAGGACCGCCGTGAAAATCGAGGGGAGAAAGGGGTGGGTCCACACGAGTCACATCAAACTATGCAATGAACTAAAAAACGGACTGAAACAGGACTCTGACTCGTCCACCCCCACCAAAGACTGTGTTGAAGCACAAGACGTTACTGTGCCTAAAAGAGAAAAGACTCCTCAAGAACTTTACCGAATGAAGCTTCGATCTAGCAAGTCAGACAGTTTAATTGTTTAAGTCCTCCCTTAGGTGAATCGGTTAAATAGTTTCTGACATGTATCCCCTAGATCGAGTTAGAGAGAGAGAGGAAAAGAGAAGAACATATTGCAAATCACTCCGTAGTCACTGCATAGTGACACTAATTATCATGTTTATTCTGAGTATTCTAATTATTATTGCCAGCATTCTGCTTCCTATGTACTGGCCTATTTTCAGGCGTGAACAATCTGCTTACAAATGTCTCTGCTGAACACACTTTTAGTGAACTTCCTGCACATGAACTCTCTTACAGACTCGCGCTGCGCAACAATACATTCATTAGTATGTTACAACATTCCCATCAGACAAATAATGCTACAGACTGTTGGATATGTGGCCGACTCCCTCCCTACCAGAATTACAAGGGAGCTCTGCCTCTCTTTCCGTACCCATTCACTCACAATGGCTCCTGTGGAGCATGGTTTAAAATAATTAATTCTTTAGATCCTGATATTGCTGTTTTCGATGGGGGCTGGGTTTGGGGAAACTTGAACTTAGTCCTGCTCAACGTCTGTTATCCTGATCAAGAAGGACTTCCCACTCGAATAGGAACTGATCTAGAAAATGAAGTATATGGATTAGGTAATTACACAATTAGCCTTATGATCCTCACTGTTGAATCTGAAACTGCTCCAGTTTTGCCCCATATGTTAGTACTACCAGTCACAGGTGAATTATGTGTTAGCAAGAAAGGTTCAGTACACGTAGGTCATAGTAAATGCACTACTGTGGTCGAGTTCAGTGACCATGGTAAATCGTCCTTTAAAGCTATCAGTCATTCCTATTTTGTTTGTGGTCATACCGCATACATACGTTTGCCTCCAGACTGGGATGGTACCTGTTACATTGCATTCCTTCTGCCACCTGTTTTTCTAGCTCCTCCTGATTACCATAGAAATACGAATCTAGCACCGACTAGACCCAAAAGAGATATTCCCCTTGTCGACTACACAGAAACGGCATGGGAACAGTACACTGATTTCAATAAAGGATTCTTTTTCTTCCTAGGACCTGTCCAAAACAGTAAGTTAATACGCAGATTAACGAGAACACTTGAAGCAGTAGTGAACGAAACTGCCTCCGCTCTAGGTAACTTAACAGAGGAGCAGTCTGCTATACGGACTGTTGTCCTTCAAAATCGTCTTGTGATTGACGTCATCTTGGCAGATAGAGGTGGAGCTTGTAAGGTCATCGGGTCAAGTTGCTGTGTTTTCATTCCACAAAACGCACCATCTGTCTATCAAGCTATCACCCGTTTACATAAAATTGCAAATCAGATACATCAGAATCCAGGCACCTGGACTTGGTCCGGTTGGTTCTGGACTACGTTAACGGCTTGGGGATGGAAGATCTTATCCTTCCTAGGCATTGGTCTTGTTATAGTATTCAGTTGTTGCCTGTGCCTGCAGTGTGGGCCAGCGATATGTGGACTGTGTGCCACATCCTGCATTGAGCATTCCAGTTGCCTCTCAAACAGTCAAAGAAAGAAAGACGAACATATAATGTTACAAGAACAAACTGATCGATTTATGAGGATCGACATATCATGAAGGGTCCGTAGGGAACAAGGAGGGAATGAGGTAATATAAATTCTATGGTCATGTTGTGTTCCCTAGCGAGTACCCCACCGACTCCATGTACGAGTTAAAAGTGCATGTAACTTCCCTCCTGTACCAGCTATGAAGACGCAAATACATTTGCGTCCAACGTTAACTTGTCCTCTTTCAGACCCACCATGAATGGGTTTGATGGTCCGTTCCTAAGTATGCTATGCCAACGTCTTTTTGAAGTGTACTCCTACGTTTTTCAGCCTGGCTGAAAGTAGGCCCTGAATCTCTGCCACCGAGCCTCTTTTCTGGCTTCTGACTGCGAGGGCCTCTGCCCAAGCAGCCCCCGTACCCGTGAACTCTGACTTACTTCTAGCGCGGCCCTCCGTGCTCAGCTCAGCCTGCTGCCTGCCAAGATTGACTATAACCTTCGAGTTATCTGTTTTCCTCCCCGAAGATACATTCCAGCCTGCTAGCTTCAGTAAACATCCTTCCTCAGCTACAGGGCTAAAGGGCCGACCTGTCTTTATGCAAGTAATTCATAGCCTCTGTTGCCATGCTTCCATGGAAGGCCCCATGCCCCCACGCTTCTCATACAGACACTCAGGCGCTTATACACGCACTCACAGCAAGTATAGAATAGCTTCTGCTCTAGAGACCTTTCTGCCCAGATAGCTTAGTTCCTAAACATCAGATATCAGATATGATAGAAGTACAAGTTGATCTGACATGCCAGACTTCTGTCTCTTCCCGTCAGTGTAAATGTCAAGTCCCCTGCACCCCGTCTATCACACGTCATGCAGCTGCGCACGCATCCAAGCTTCCGATTTCCGCTGACATTGCAACATTCTGTTAGCACCACCCCTTGGTGCCACCCACTTGCGTCACCTATCAGTGACGTTTCTAGCACACACGCCTAGTTACGCCTAGCTTACGCCTCTTGATGATGTACTAGCACCACGTGTATACTGTTATCTTGTCTTCTCTCAGCTGTTACGCCTCTTACATTGAACATTATGATGTAAATCAAGTATATAAGCTATGTATTGTCAATAAACGTTGGCGCGCTCATCTATCCCTTCTGACATCCTGTGTGGTGGTCAGAACATGATATCCTGATTCCTTTATGAGGAATAAAACCCTTAGAAACTCTTACACCACGGACTCTGTTTTCCTTCATTTCGATTGAGTTATTATTGATTAAGTACTTACCTGCATAGAAATTAAGAGAGTAAATTAATTATTTACATCATTTTGGCGCCCGAACAGGGACCCCTCCCCCACCTCACGCGCCGGAAGGTGCGTTGCAATCCGTGTCCCCTGCCATCAGTTAGACGGACAACACGTGTACTGGCAGGATTTCCTGCATTCCCCTCTGACACACGGAGGTGACGAAGACTGCGATCAGTGCCCAGACGAGGCGGTGAGGAGTGCGGAGGATCCCGACCAGAGCCCAGCCGAAGGAAGCAAGGTCCGAGGTGTGAAGAGGCCCACCAGTTTTCCGAAGTTTTCCGAAGTTTTCCGAAGTTTTCCGAAGTTTTCCGAAGTTCCGAGTCGAGTCCAGTCGAGTTTTCCGAGGCCTTCTGTTTTCCGTGCTTCCCGGTGAGTACCATTGCTGGGTCGTATCTAGACGGGTTTGGGTACGCAAGTCCGGTCTGCACTGTTTTTAGGCAGTGTATCTGTACTGTTTAGCAGTATATAAAGTATTCCGAATTTCTGCACTGTTACAGCAGTGTATCTGTATCGTTGAGCGGTACATTCAGAGTAGGGGGAAGTTAGCTATGTCTTTAAATGTTTCATGTGATTAATGTCGTGGTATGAATGTGATTGTTTTTGTGCATTATTGTGTTTTCTTGTTTAAATAGTTACATGCTAATTAAGTATTTAGGATCAAGCATTTCAGTATCAAGTAGGCACAATGCCGTTTTTTAACAAATTAAAGCAGATAGGAACTAGGAAAGGGATGTTAGAGGAAGAGATTCCAATCCCCCCTAGGGACACTCCAGGTAATTTCATGTATAATAAGCATGGCATAGACGCCATCTTGTATCTAGAGTTATGGACAGATTATACCAAGCACCTAGAGGAAAGATACCGATGGCCAGTTAACGGAACATGGGATGCCGAGTGCATCATAAAGGTAGAAGAAATATTACGGAAAAAGAAAGCTAGACAATCTCAGAAAGACGCCATAGAATTTTGGCGTAAGGAATCACGTAAGCGTGCTGATAGAGCACTCCGTAGAGAAGACAGGCTTAAAGAATCAGAAAAGGCCCAAGAAAACGAATTAGTTACTGAGGGAATTCGAGTAAAAGTAGAACAAATAGATCGTATCCTAAATGGCAAAGTGAACAACATGTATCTTTTGGCCGATGGTACCCCTGACGCCATTTCAGAAATACCGAAAAATTTGCCGTCACCATTAGTTCCAACTAAAGTAATGCATAAGACTACTAAAGACATATTCCTAAATTCATATCTCGAAGATGTAGCGCCAGCTTACACCAATCTGCCTGTTCGTGCCCTGCCTACTGACAGGGCCGGGGGTGGTACTGCCCCCCAAGATCACTCTCAGCCGACACCGAAAAAGACTAGTTCCGTTCCGCCAGCCCCGCCACTTCCCTCACCTAAAACTGATCTGCCGAAACCACTTCAATCAGATCCTACTAAAAGACAAATTCAGATACTGACTACACACAGAGATAATGCCCAAGCTTCCGCTTCAGAAGGTGCGACCGCGGGTCTCCAGACCCCGCCACCGACTCACAGATTAAATCTCAGAGGTCTGCAGAGTCCTCTTACGCACAGATCCCCCCGTTCTTCTAATTCATCCCGTCTTGATGCACTAAAAGAAAATATGTCAGTTTGTAGATACGATCCAGAACCTGGACAGGACGACTTAATGGTATTAGCGTCTTTACGGTTAAGATCTGCTACTGATAGTTTGTTATGTTATGCAGGAATGAAGGAGCACCTAGATAGAATATATGAGTTCGTTCAAACGGGAAAGGACCCCGACAGTATTAAGGATGCCCTGGAGAAACAGAAAGTTACCATGCAAGCACTGATACTACGATTTTTCATAAATTGTCTAATAAGAGAACGAGACAGGCCCGGAACAGAGCAGAGTGAATTAGATGCATTGAACAAGTGGGGTCAAAATATAGCCGACGGAAAACATGACAGACAAAATTGCATAGAGGCCATGTATAAAAAGATTAAGAAAGCAGTGATAGCAGTACACGAGAAAGAGAAAGAAAAGGCTCCCTCCGAGGAGGAAGAAGAATCTGAAGAACTAGAACCGACTACAAGCACTATAGCATATGTAGGTAAGGGAACTTATCTTAGGAAGGGTATCCGTCCAGAAAGCAAGAGAGTTTTCTTCTCTGCCTTAACGAATCCGAATTCTGCTGAACATCAGTTCCAGGAAACTGATAAACGGCTTCGAGATCGAGTTGGGTACCATGTACTCAATTCTATGGATGAACAAGAATTAGCCCGATCAGCGGTATCATGGGCCGAAAATGCAGACATATATAATGATGACACCGTAGCACAGACATTTCTGAACCTCTCCCCCGACGAACAGAAATTAGCAGGTATATATATGATTCAACACCTTCTCATCAAATACAGAAAACATTATTCCGATCCAGGTCCCTTACATGAGACACTAGAAGCACTACTGATGGATAGATGGAGAGGCCTAAGCACTAAATTAGTTCAAATAATTCTAGAACAACGACGCAGATATGATACTTTTGTAAGTCCTGAATATGTCCCCGCCCCACCTCCAGAAAGAAAAATGTACCATATGCAGTGCGGGAGTGGTATAGAAAGTCAGAACCCCTTGCGAGAAGTGCACCCTGTTATGGGTGAGGATAAAATTTTGAAACGCGTGTATGTACACACGCCTCTGACTAAGTTAGAACTGTTAGAAATGAAGAAATTAGTACCGTGCCATGATAAAGACCCTGCAGGTTTTCATAGAGAGCTCAAAGACATGTTACTGATGGGGGACTACACATATGATGATATCATGAAAATGTTGAAAGTATTATTGCCTACGGGTATATTCGAGAAATTAAAGGAAAAGGACTGGGAGGTGGGAGACGCAAAGATTGCCTGGGCAGAAATAGAAGACGAAGAGAAGAAGCGGGTTCCAGGGTTAGGCCTTGGGGACAAAACTAAAGCATTACCAGGTTTAATAGTACAGGTCCTGCCCAGATTATTGACAACTAGAAAGGAGGATTGGGATGCAATCTCGTCCTGTAAACAGAAACATGATGAAGATACTAGCGACTTTTATTCAAGATTCGAGAAATGTTTTATTATCAATAGTGGCCTCCAGCCAAGTAGCGAGTCGTACCCACATCTTTTTGTATCAAAGTTAGTCGAGAATTCCCTACCGTTAGTTAAAAATAGAGTGTATAAAGTCGAGAGTACATGGCAAGCAAATACGCCATCCCAGATGTTACAAATGTTACAATATCACCAGAATAGAATTAGGGAAGAACAAGATCAGGAACAGAAGCGCATGAAAGACACGAAAATGAAAATGTTAGTAGCCCAGACGGTCCCATCCGACAGTCACAGAAAAGGTACGACCCAGACAAGTCACACTGCAGCTCCTGTTAAAGGGACATGCAATTATTGCAAGCAGCCAGGTCACTACGTACACGAATGTGCAGTTCTGAAACATAACATAGCGACAGGTAAAACTAAAGAGAGACCGCATCCGCCTAGACAAGACCATAACCAGCATCAGTCTACACAGAATACACAGCCCATGCATGCATCTGCACAGACAGCACAGACCGTAGCAGTACCACAGCCACAGCCCATTGCTGCAACTCAGCAAGTCTCACAACAGATGTACCAGTATGCCCAGTCTGCTTACCCCGAATATTCCCGATATACATGAAACAGCCTAGAGAGGGAAGGTGGCTTGCCTCTTATCGAGATTCCTGTAGATCAAGAAGGTCCTTATGTACACAGTCAAGTATTGGGGAAAGATAGAAAGTTTTTAATTGACACAGGGGCAAGTCGCACTACAATAAGTCATGACGAAGTTCCAGGGGCACCCCTCTCAGGCTCACAAAATGTTTCCCTTGGGTTTTCAGGACAGCCTATTGTAAATGAAGTATCAGAACCAGTTCCCCTGGCTGTGGGTCCGTTATCACGCGTTACAGACCTGTTACTAACAAAATCATGTCCGGAGAATCTGTTAGGAATTAAAACACTGAAGGCTCTAGGGGCTATAATATGCTGCTCCCCGGAGGGGGTTAGACTCTTTCTGCGGGATTTCAAGGGTCATTACGTCCTTCGTGAGTTTGACGTCAGATTGAAAAATGTACCTGATTACTTGTGGGCAAAAGGCCCAACTGATGTAGGATGTATGCACATTACACCATACCGCGTTACCCTCAAGGCAGGTGTTGTATTACCCAGAATCAGACAATACAAGTTACCACCCGATGCTGTAGCGGCTTTACTGAAAATCATTGAAGAGCTCATTGCCCAAGGAGTGGTCGTCGAGACCGACTCCAATATCTGTAACTCACCCATCATTCCGATTCTTAAACGTACTGATCCCAATGCACCGCCAGTATATCGGCTGGTGATTGATCTCCGAGAATTGAATAAATGCATTATCCCACAGTATCCTGTGGTCCCCGATATATCATCTCTCTTGACTGCTATTGATTCAGAAGCAACGTTCTTTACTGTAATTGATCTCAAGAACGCCTTCTTCAGCGTGCCTATTGATCCAGAGAGCCAATATCTCTTCGGATTCTGTTTAAATGGACGCAGTTTCAAATTTTCGCGCGCACCTCAAGGATTCACAGAAAGCCCCAGCATCTATAGTCAAGCACTGAAAAGACAACTAGATTGTATTCAAATGCCAGTTAACACCGCTTTACTACAATACGTCGATGATCTGCTGATCACCGCACGAAGTGAGCCCGAATGTGAAAAAGCATCACTGACAGTTTTACATTTCCTGGCCGACAAGGGACACAAGGTGTCTCCTTCGAAGCTACAATTCTGTGTTCAGCAAGTTGTGTACTTGGGTCACTTGCTGTCCAAAGTGGGGAGACAGCTCACTCCCGATCGCATTCAGTTAATTGTGAACATGCCGCAACCCAAGACACAAAAGGAAGTGCGGGCCTTCATAGGCCTCACCTCGTACTGCAGACAATGGATTCCCCAGTATGCATTCTTAGCTAAACCACTCATCCAGTTAACGACACAGGAGGCAGCGACTTCGACTGTCCTCCCTTGGACTCAGGAACACACACAAGCTTTTGAAGAATTAAAGAAAGTTCTATGCCAAGCACCAGTTTTAGCGACACCATGTTACAGCAAACCGTTTACACTTTTTGTTACAGAACGTGATGGTACAGCGTTGTCTGTCCTCACTCAAGACCAAGCAGGTTCACATAAGCCTTGTGCTTATTTTTCTAGTACATTGGATTCAGTAGCTCAAGCACTCCCTGCGTGCTTAAAGTCAGTAGCAGCAACAGCGTTAGCAATAAGACAAAGTGATTCAATTGTTTTAGGTCATCAGTTAACAGTTCAAGTACCACATTCTGTAGAGGTTTTGTTAAACAGAACCCAGACTCAACACTTAACTATAGCACGACTGACAGGTTATGAATTAACACTATTCCAGCCACACATAGAAATCAGACGTTGCAGCATCCTGAACCCCGCAACACTGTTACCTACAGTTATGACAGATCCAGCTCCGCATGATTGTATAGAAATAATTAATGCAGTAACTAAGCCTAGACGAGACTTAACAGATGTCCCATTGACAAATCCAGACCTGACACTTTATGTGGACGGTTCATGCATGAGAACAAGTACAGGAGAATTAGTGGCCGCGTACGCCGTGACCACTGAAACTGAAATTAAAGAAACACATCGTATTGACACCCTGTCTGCTCAAGCAGCAGAGCTCATCGCTCTGACCCGAGCCTGTATTCTAGCCAAGAACAGAAATGTTAACATATACACAGATTCCCGCTATGCCTTCGGAGTTGTACACGACTTCGGAGTCCTCTGGCAAGAACGAGGTTTTCTGACTTCCCATGGGGCCAAGATACAACATGGCCCCCTCATTCAAGCACTGTTAGAAGCAATACATTTGCCCTCGGGCATATCAGTCATGAAATGTAAGGCACATACCAAAGTCACAGATTCCGTTTCCCAGGGTAACGACCTGGCAGACCAGACAGCAAAACATACAGCACTGACTCACACCCAGACTACTGATGTGACAAAGACAATAGTCCAGACCCAGTGTATGGCAGTTAGAGATCCCGCCCTAGATGTAATTGATATCCAGACACATGCTACTCCAGAGGAGATAAAGAAATGGACTGAACTAGGAGGGATTCAGACAGATCAAGGTTGGGTGACGAAGGGAAAATCTATATGGTTTCTCCCCGACTCAATGGTTCAAGTCATGATAAATACAGCACATAGTCCTGCCCATCTTGGAGAGAAAGCCATGTTAGACAGTTTACAGAATCTCTGGTACAACAAACACTTACGAGCAGCAGCAAAACAGAAAGTGCGTACTTGCATGATCTGTTGTCAGTTCAATCCAGGTAAAAGTGTCCCTGTTGAGCAAGGTGGATTTCATCCTCCCGATCACCCTTTTGAAGTCCTCCAGATGGATTATATCCAGATGAATAGCTGTAGAGGATTTAAGTATGTCCTTGTAATTGTTTGTGCTCTGTCCCGCTGGACCGAAGCATACCCAGTCCCAGACTACACTGCTCCGACCACTGCCAGACAGTTGGTTCGTGAATTCTTCCCACGGTACGGTTTGCCCCGTGTCGTGTATTCAGACAACGGACAGCCGTTCTCGTCCGAGCTGATGAGACAAGTTTCCCTCTTGCTAGGATATCAGTGGAGGTTCCACTGTGTCCGACATCCCGAAGCAGCTGGCCTTGTAGAAAGGCATAATCAGACACTAAAAATCCGTCTTGCCAAGATCTGTCAGGAAAAAGGGGTCGACTGGATAGTCGCCCTGCCCGTGGCACTATTCTACATGAGGATGGTCGCCCACTCGAGATCAGGGCTATCCCCGTACGAAGTGGTCTTTGGCAGACCACCGAATATGTGGGGGACGCCCGTTCCGAAAAAGATCACTGATATTGATTGTAACATGTTGACAGATTACCTTGCCTCCTTGATGTCTGCACTCCAATCATGTCGTTCACAGGTTGCCGCAGCCTTCCCTGACAACACCGATGTAAAGGCGCATGAGGTCCGCCCAGGTGACCTGGTAGTCGTCCGGAATTTCGACCGGAAAAGTCCGCTGGAGCCCCGCTGGAAGTCTCCAAAGACCGTTCTGCTTACCACTAGGACCGCCGTGAAAATCGAGGGGAGAAAGGGGTGGGTCCACACGAGTCACATCAAACTATGCAATGAACTAAAAAACGGACTGAAACAGGACTCTGACTCGTCCACCCCCACCAAAGACTGTGTTGAAGCACAAGACGTTACTGTGCCTAAAAGAGAAAAGACTCCTCAAGAACTTTACCGAATGAAGCTTCGATCTAGCAAGTCAGACAGTTTAATTGTTTAAGTCCTCCCTTAGGTGAATCGGTTAAATAGTTTCTGACATGTATCCCCTAGATCGAGTTAGAGAGAGAGAGGAAAAGAGAAGAACATATTGCAAATCACTCCGTAGTCACTGCATAGTGACACTAATTATCATGTTTATTCTGAGTATTCTAATTATTATTGCCAGCATTCTGCTTCCTATGTACTGGCCTATTTTCAGGCGTGAACAATCTGCTTACAAATGTCTCTGCTGAACACACTTTTAGTGAACTTCCTGCACATGAACTCTCTTACAGACTCGCGCTGCGCAACAATACATTCATTAGTATGTTACAACATTCCCATCAGACAAATAATGCTACAGACTGTTGGATATGTGGCCGACTCCCTCCCTACCAGAATTACAAGGGAGCTCTGCCTCTCTTTCCGTACCCATTCACTCACAATGGCTCCTGTGGAGCATGGTTTAAAATAATTAATTCTTTAGATCCTGATATTGCTGTTTTCGATGGGGGCTGGGTTTGGGGAAACTTGAACTTAGTCCTGCTCAACGTCTGTTATCCTGATCAAGAAGGACTTCCCACTCGAATAGGAACTGATCTAGAAAATGAAGTATATGGATTAGGTAATTACACAATTAGCCTTATGATCCTCACTGTTGAATCTGAAACTGCTCCAGTTTTGCCCCATATGTTAGTACTACCAGTCACAGGTGAATTATGTGTTAGCAAGAAAGGTTCAGTACACGTAGGTCATAGTAAATGCACTACTGTGGTCGAGTTCAGTGACCATGGTAAATCGTCCTTTAAAGCTATCAGTCATTCCTATTTTGTTTGTGGTCATACCGCATACATACGTTTGCCTCCAGACTGGGATGGTACCTGTTACATTGCATTCCTTCTGCCACCTGTTTTTCTAGCTCCTCCTGATTACCATAGAAATACGAATCTAGCACCGACTAGACCCAAAAGAGATATTCCCCTTGTCGACTACACAGAAACGGCATGGGAACAGTACACTGATTTCAATAAAGGATTCTTTTTCTTCCTAGGACCTGTCCAAAACAGTAAGTTAATACGCAGATTAACGAGAACACTTGAAGCAGTAGTGAACGAAACTGCCTCCGCTCTAGGTAACTTAACAGAGGAGCAGTCTGCTATACGGACTGTTGTCCTTCAAAATCGTCTTGTGATTGACGTCATCTTGGCAGATAGAGGTGGAGCTTGTAAGGTCATCGGGTCAAGTTGCTGTGTTTTCATTCCACAAAACGCACCATCTGTCTATCAAGCTATCACCCGTTTACATAAAATTGCAAATCAGATACATCAGAATCCAGGCACCTGGACTTGGTCCGGTTGGTTCTGGACTACGTTAACGGCTTGGGGATGGAAGATCTTATCCTTCCTAGGCATTGGTCTTGTTATAGTATTCAGTTGTTGCCTGTGCCTGCAGTGTGGGCCAGCGATATGTGGACTGTGTGCCACATCCTGCATTGAGCATTCCAGTTGCCTCTCAAACAGTCAAAGAAAGAAAGACGAACATATAATGTTACAAGAACAAACTGATCGATTTATGAGGATCGACATATCATGAAGGGTCCGTAGGGAACAAGGAGGGAATGAGGTAATATAAATTCTATGGTCATGTTGTGTTCCCTAGCGAGTACCCCACCGACTCCATGTACGAGTTAAAAGTGCATGTAACTTCCCTCCTGTACCAGCTATGAAGACGCAAATACATTTGCGTCCAACGTTAACTTGTCCTCTTTCAGACCCACCATGAATGGGTTTGATGGTCCGTTCCTAAGTATGCTATGCCAACGTCTTTTTGAAGTGTACTCCTACGTTTTTCAGCCTGGCTGAAAGTAGGCCCTGAATCTCTGCCACCGAGCCTCTTTTCTGGCTTCTGACTGCGAGGGCCTCTGCCCAAGCAGCCCCCGTACCCGTGAACTCTGACTTACTTCTAGCGCGGCCCTCCGTGCTCAGCTCAGCCTGCTGCCTGCCAAGATTGACTATAACCTTCGAGTTATCTGTTTTCCTCCCCGAAGATACATTCCAGCCTGCTAGCTTCAGTAAACATCCTTCCTCAGCTACAGGGCTAAAGGGCCGACCTGTCTTTATGCAAGTAATTCATAGCCTCTGTTGCCATGCTTCCATGGAAGGCCCCATGCCCCCACGCTTCTCATACAGACACTCAGGCGCTTATACACGCACTCACAGCAAGTATAGAATAGCTTCTGCTCTAGAGACCTTTCTGCCCAGATAGCTTAGTTCCTAAACATCAGATATCAGATATGATAGAAGTACAAGTTGATCTGACATGCCAGACTTCTGTCTCTTCCCGTCAGTGTAAATGTCAAGTCCCCTGCACCCCGTCTATCACACGTCATGCAGCTGCGCACGCATCCAAGCTTCCGATTTCCGCTGACATTGCAACATTCTGTTAGCACCACCCCTTGGTGCCACCCACTTGCGTCACCTATCAGTGACGTTTCTAGCACACACGCCTAGTTACGCCTAGCTTACGCCTCTTGATGATGTACTAGCACCACGTGTATACTGTTATCTTGTCTTCTCTCAGCTGTTACGCCTCTTACATTGAACATTATGATGTAAATCAAGTATATAAGCTATGTATTGTCAATAAACGTTGGCGCGCTCATCTATCCCTTCTGACATCCTGTGTGGTGGTCAGAACATGATATCCTGATTCCTTTATGAGGAATAAAACCCTTAGAAACTCTTACACCACGGACTCTGTTTTCCTTCATTTCGATTGAGTTATTATTGATTAAGTACTTACCTGCATAGAAATTAAGAGAGTAAATTAATTATTTACATCATTTTGTTTTGATATGCTATGTTTCCTTATGATATGCTATGTTTTGTTATGCTTTGTTGTGTTTTGCTATGCTATGCTTTGTTATGCTATGCTATGCTATGCTTTGTTGTGTTTTATTGTGATATGCTGTTTTGTTATGCTATGCTATGTTTTGTTGAGTTGTTTATGCTATGGTGTTTTGTTATGCTATGCTACGTTGTGTTTTGTAATGCTATGGTATGTTTTGTTATGCTATGCCATGTTTTTCTCCGCTATGCTTTGTTGTGATATGCCTTGGTATGTCTTGTAATGTTTTATTGTTTTTTGTTATGCTATGTTTTGTTGTCTTTTGCTAACCTATGCTATGTTTTGTAGTGTTTTGTTATGATATGCTATGTTTTGTTGTGTTTTCCTATGCTATGTCTTGTTATGCTATTTATTTGTGTTTTGTTATGCAATGCTGTTTTGTTCTGTTTTGCTGTTCTGTGTTTTGTTATGTTATGCTGTTTTGTTGTATTTTGTTATGCTGTTTTGTTATGCTATGTTTTGTTGTGTTTTGTATGCTATGCTTTTGTATGCTATGTTGTGTTATGCTATGCTATGCTTTGTTATGCTATGCTATGTTTTGTGATGCTATGCTATGTTTTGTTATGCTATGCTTTTTGTGCTATGCTATGCTGTTTTGTTGTGTTTTTATGCTATGCTATGTTTTGTTATGCTCTGCTATGTTTTGTTATGCTATGTTTTGTTGTGTTTTGTTATGCTATGCTGTGTTTTGTTATGCTATGTTGTGTTTTGTTATGTTATGCTTTGTTATGCTATTCTGTTTTGTGATGCTAGGCTGTGTTTTGTTGTGTTACGCTGTGCTATGATTTATTGTGTTTTGTTATGCTATGCTTTGTTATGCTATGCTATGTTTTGTTTTGCTGTGCTATACTTTGTTTTGCTATGATATATTTTGTTATGATATGCTATTCTTTGTTATGCTATGCTGTGTTATGCTCTGCTATGTTTTGTTATGTTATGCTTTGTTTTGCTATGTTTTGTTATGCTATTCTATGTTTTGTTGGATTTTGTTTTGCTATGCTTTGTTATGCTATGTTTTGTTATACTGTGCTATGTTTTGTTGTGTTTTGGTATGCTATGTTTTGTTATGCTGTGCTTTCTTATGCTATGATATGATATGTTTTGTTATGCTATGTTTTGTTATGCTATGCTATGTTTTGCTATGCTAGGTTTTATTGTGTTTTGTTATGCTATGCTATGTTTTGTTATGCTATGTTTTATTATGCTATGCTAAGCTTTGTTTTGCTATGTTTTGTTATGATATGCTATGTTTTGTTATGCTATGTTTTGTTATACTGTGCTATGTTTTGTTGTGCTTTGGTATGCTATGTTTTGTTATGCTGTGCTTTGTTATGCTATGCTATGTTTTGTTAGGCTATGTTTTGTTATGCTATGCAATGCTTTGTAGTGCTATGCTATGTTTTGTTGTGTTTTGTTATGCTATGTTTTGTTATGATTTGCTATGCATTGATATGCTTTGTTCCGCTATATGATATTGTTTTGTGTTGTGTTATGCTATGCTTTGTTTTGTTATGCTATGCTGTGTTTCGTTATGCTATGCTGTGTTTTGGTATGCAATGCTGTGGGTTTCTTATGCAATGCTGTGTTTTCTTATGCTGCTATGTTGTGTTTTGCTATGCTATGATTTGTTTTGTTATGCTATGCTATGTTTGGTTATGCTAGGGTTTGTTGTGTTTGTTATGGTATGTTATGTTTTGTTGTGTTTGGTTATGCTATGTTGTGTTTTGTTATACTTTGCTATGTTATGCTGTTTTGTTGTGTTTTGCTGTGCTTTTTTATGCTATGTTTTGTGATGCTATGCTATGTTTTGTTATGCTATGTTTTGTTTTGTTATGCCAAGCTATATTTTGTTGTGTTAGGTTATTCTATGTTTTGTTATGCTATGTTTTCATTTTTTATGCTACTTTTTTTGCTGTTCTATGATTTGTTTTTATGCTATGTTTTGTTAGGCTGTTTTGTTGTGTTTTGCTATGCTATGTTGTGTTTTGTTATGTTATGTTTTGCTATGCTATGTTATGCTATGCTTTGTTTTGTTATGCTATGTTTTGTTAAGCTATGCTATGTTTTGTTGTGTTTTGTTATGCTATGCTTTGTTATGCTATTTTATGTTTTGCAATGCTATGCTTTGTTTTGCTATGTAAAGTTTTGTTATGCTTTGCTATTTTTCTGTGTTTTGTTGTGTTTTGTTACGCTATCCTATGTTTTGCTATGCTATTTAATGCTTTGCCATGTTTTGTATTGCTATGCTGTTTTGTTATGTTATGCTATGCTAAGCTATGTTTTGTTGTATTTGTTATGCTATGCTATGTTTGGTTGTGCTTTGTTATGCTATGTTGTGTTTTGTTATGCTATGCTTTGTTGTGTTTTGCTATGTGTTGTTATGCTATGCTTTATTATGCTATGCTGTTTTGTTTTGCAATGCTATGCTTTGATATGCTATGCTAAGTTTTGTTATGCTATGTTTTGTTGTATTAGGCTATGCGTTGTTTTGTTTTGCTATGCTACAATTTCTTTTCTTTTCTATGCTATCTTTTCTTTTCTATGCTAATTTATGCTATGTTTTGTGTTTTGTTATGCTTTGCTATATTTTGTTATGCTATGCTATGTTTTGCTATGCTAGGATTTGTTATGCTATCCTTTATTTTGTTTTGCTATGCTATACTTTGTTATGCTATGTTTTATTATGATATGTTTTGCTATGCTATGCTTTGTAATGCTATGCTTTGTTGTGTTGTGAATTGCTATGTTTTGTTATGCTATGCTTTGTTATGCTATGCTTTATGTTGTTTTGTCATGCTATGCTTTGTTATGCTATGCTATGTTTTGTTATGCTATGTTCTATTTTGCTATGATATGCTTTACTATGCCATGCTAAGTTTTGTTTTGTTATGCTATGCTGTTTTGTTAGGCCATGCTGTTTTGTTTCGTTATGATATGCTATGTTTTGTTATACTAGGCTTTGAAATGCTATGTTTTGTTGTGTTTTGGTATGCTATGTTTTGATTTGCTATGCTGTTTTGTTGTGTTTTGTTATGCTATGCTATGTTTTGTTGTTTTGTTATGCTGTGTCATGTTTTATTGTTTTGTTATGCTATGCTTTGTTGTGTTTTGCTATGCTATGTTTTGTTTTGCTATGCTATGCTCTGTTTTGGTATGCTATGCTTTGTTATGCAATGCTATGTTTTGTTTTGTTATGCTATTTTTTGTTGTGTTTTGCTATGCTATGCTATGTTTTGTTATGCTATGCTTTGTTGTGTTTTGTTATGCTCTGCTATGTTTTGTTGTGTTTTGTTATGCCATGCTAATTTCTGCTTTGTTGTGATTTGCTATTCTATGCTAAGTTATGTTCTGTTTTGTTATGCTATGTTTTGTTGTGTTAGGCTATGCCGGGATTCCTTCCTGAACGGTCGCTCCCCTCGCTCTCCTGCCAGAATCTTTATTGACATCACCTGCACCGCAGCGGAAGCCCTGTGCACCCGAGCTCCCCTGACTGCGCCTGGTATCGTTGCCATTAACAAACGCTATCGCGTTCAGAAGCTATTACTCGCGCAGCGCTTTAAATTCTTCTTTGCCATTAATTGATTTGTGCATGTTGTTATTGTATTTTCCGCATCTCGCTCTGTGACACACAGCCTTTAAAGTTTACCGCGTGTATCCTATCTTCAACATTAGCGCTTTGTAGCTGATTGGCGCTTTAGAACCCTAGTTGTTGAATCTAATTTGGCGCTCTGTGTTAATTACGTGCACCTCATTGCTGCGTTGTGCTTCAACGTTAGTAGTCTCTAAGTGGCGCTTTGGCAGAGGTATTGTGGTGGAATTGTGTGCCTTTAGCTGCCTGTTGACGATCATTGTGCTGTGCCCTCGCTGCTGCTTTTAGTTTCACTTTTGCCCTCCATTTTGTGTTTTCCTCTCCCCTGACCCGCCTCTCTGATCCCGCCTCCCAGCTGACCCTCCCACGCTCCGCCCCCTCGTACAACCATTTAAGCCAGATGGTCCCACGCGCAGCGTCCACGCGCTACGTCCACGCCGAAGGTGCGCCAAAGGTAAGCCCGTCTACGCCCGTCCGCGCCTGTACCGCGCCCAGCGCCAGACCCCCTGCCCCTCGCGCTGCCCAGCCCTCTCGCATTACCTACGATGCCGCCGCCCTCCTAGCCCTAAACCCCGGTCGCGCCCCCAACTGCGTCCAAGCCGCTCCTGGACACACCCATGGACCTTTCTCTTGCTACTCCTGCAAATTTATCGGCACCGACAACATCTCCGCGACGACCACACCACAGATTCCCGACCCTAATCTCCTTCAATGCATCCTTCTCAACACCCGTTCGGTCCACAGGCACGCCATTGACCTATGGAATCTACTAGACACCATCTCTCCAGACGTCGCCTTCCTAACAGAAACATGGAAGAACGCTTCCTCCGCCCCAGACATCACCATTGCCATCCCTGAAGATTATAAGATCACACGCAAGGACCGTACCGGCCACACAGGAGGAGGAATCGCTATCGTCCATAAAAAATCAATCCACATCTCTACCAGCTTAGACGTCAATCTCGCCAACTCTGAACACCTTCACTTCCAGATCCACATCGACCCCAAGACCACACTCAGAGGCACCCTCCTCTACAGACCACCAGGACCCCGTGCAAAATTCAGTGAAGACATCACGGACTTCATCACTCCACACGCGCTCCCCTCCAAAGATTACATCCTTCTGGGAGACCTCAACTTTCACCTTGAAAAGACCAACGACCGCAACACCACCACCCTCTTGGACAACCTCGCCAACCTCGGACTTAAACAACTGGTCACTTCCCCCACCCACATCGCAGGTCACACACTCGACCCCATCTTCACCTCCAGCAATCATGTCTCCTTCAGCCATACTACGGATCTCCTCTGGACTGACCACAGCTGCGTCCACTTCACCTACAACAAGCCGAAACCCATCAACCACCTCCAACCAACTCTGCAAAGAAACTGGAACAAAATCACCATCGACCAGATCTCCTCATCGCTCCTTCTAAACACCCCAGCCCACTCTTCTAACCCAGACCAAGCCGCCGCCAACTTCACCCTATGGTTATCCAACACCACCGACACCTTAGCACCACTGAAAAAACGTCAAAGCAAACCTGGCAGCAAGAAGGCCTCATGGTTCAACGATGATCTTAAGAAGTCCAAGAAACTCTGCCGCTCCCTTGAAAAGGCCTGGAAAAAAGACCCAACCACTAGCACCAATGTCGTAATTGGCCCGGCCGCATTAGCGATTAGCTGAACCTACACGTTGTCCACCTTAACTTGGCTATATACGATAACGCCATTTTGAATGTTGTGGCGGCCATCTTAGACCATGAGCGGCCTCGTGGCCGGCGTGCCCTTTAGTCCATTGTCCGTTCCACTGACCACTCTTGTCTGCCCAGCAACAGGCTATTTTTAGTACTGGTCAAGCCACGCATGCGCAGTCCCCACTGACCCGTAAACCTTCAGGAATGTGCACCAAACTGACCAGCGGAGTTGTGCCCCCTCCAATGAGCTGGCAGTATTCCAAAACATGACCATATATGTCCCTAAAAATGTGTTTTAACTTGTGCCGCCTATCTTTTATTGCCCCAAACTGTATATAAACGGGGTCACACCGATGTTCGGTGTGATACCTCTTGCATTACCGAAGGGTGCTGTTTGAGTGTACCACCACCCCATGGGGTCTTAATAAACTTGTTCTTTGCCTTTTACAGTTTCCGTGCCAACAGTTCTTGAGTGTAAGTGGGTTATCTCTGGAGCGTGTAGGCCTTGGGAACCCAGCATTACTGCAATTGGCGACCACGAAGGGACTCATCGGCGACTCGGATGCCCGAAGGAGAGGTCGTGACGAAGGCTTGGAAACCCGCCATGGGCGCGCGCTGCCACGAGTGACCCGAGTCTTGGCTGCCACGGTGTTTTTTCCTTTCCTTCCGATCTGACCTTCCAGGTGGCGCCGGTCTCCGACTGAGTTTTCGAAGTGTCTGCATCGCTGAGAAAGTGCCGTTTGGCTGATTTGGCTTACAAGACCTTGGCATTTGGAATCTGGACATTTGGGAATTTGGGTAAGCTTTGTGATCGGTAAGGTAGTCTTCGGACGCTTACTGAGGTCCTATGGTTTGTGTTCGGTAAGGTAGTCTTCGGACGCTTACTGGAAATCTGTGCTTTGTGATCGGTAAGGTAGTCCTCGGACGCTTGCCGAAGTCCTACGATCTACGTCTTTCGATTTGAGTTAGCTAACATTGTGAATTTGTGAACTTTGAACTTATATGTGTAGTGCACTTCACATAGGCAGGCATGTAGAGATGTTTCTCTAACTTTGTTTTTTCCTTTGAGCGGCACAACCGTGCGAAGAACTGTAAGTGCCATTTTGTCCGGTGTCACGTTTTCGTGATACTTTTTGAACATGCCTGTTTTTAGCACACTCCGAGGAATGTGTTGTCTTGGAGAAGGTACCTCAATTAGGTTAGCGGAATCACAGCCGGCTCCCCCAGAGGGAACACCAAATAGGGAGATGTACATAAAATTTGGCCTTCCCCCTATTATGTACAGTAAATTATGGCATAAATACACTAAGGCCGATCCTGAATTGCAGTGGCCTCTTCACGGGTCCTATGATTTGAGTAAAATACAATTTGTAGAGCAATGTCTGTTTCAACGCAGGTCTAGACAAAATATGTTTGATTGCGTGCGAATGTGGGAGAAAGCGGCGCGTGAGCGAATGAAGCGTGAGGTTGCCTTGGCGGACAAAGAGCAGCGCAAGGCTGCTCGGGATAAGGCTTTACAGCTTGAGGAAAAGGAGGCTCAGGAGAAGAAAGAAAGGGAGGAACGGGAACGTAAATTGCAAATGACTGGTCAATTTCCTATTCGCCGACCACTTTATCCTGTCCTTAATAATGAAATTGATGATTTTTCTTTGTTAGATCGGTCACCGCCTCCGTACGTTTCGCCGACGGCTCCGGCTGCGGATTCCGAGGATGATGGACAGGATCAGTTGAGCCAGAAGGGGGTATCGGCTCTCAGGTTTACTGCGGAGAGGTCCGCTCATTTACGCAGTTGGGCTCGTAAAGTGAATAAGCATTGTGTTACTCAGGAGCAGTTGTTAACAGAAAAGAAAGGGTGGTCGGATCTTGAATTAATGTATTTTCTGTCCAGTCTGGCGGATGAAGTTGTAAACGCATATCGTGAACTTTCTGATACGCTAGAGCCTAAAGTGTTGTCAGTGTATCGTGAGAATTTAGCTAAAGGTGATTTTGATCTTTCAGATGTTGACGACCTGTTCAAGCAATTGATCAAGCTGCGGGATGAGACAACCCAATTGCGGGAGGAGCGGAAACGGAGGCAAAAGGAGTCCGATTCGGAGAATAACGGGCGGGCTAAGGAGTGTTCTCTCCGTGGTTCAGATAAGAGTTCTGCATTGCATGTTATGCCTATGCGTGAAGCCGCGCCTTTGTATGTTCCACCAAAAGGGGAAGGTACGGATGATGATAAATTGTCGAAGGATGCGAAAGGGTATTTTGTGTATAATTGGGTATACACGCGATGGAATAGAGCAGATGTCATGGCATTGAAAAATTCTTTACCTGATCTTCGGAAGAATCCAGCGGCATTTTATGAGGGGGTGGAGGGGGCTATATCGTCTTGTGTGATGACTCTTGTGGATATAGATTTGTTTTTTGGACTAATTTTACCACCTGATATGTAGAGGCAAATTCGTAAAAATAATGATGAAACGATATTGGGGGGGACATGGAAAGACATAAATGCTGCAGATTTGGATAGAGAACCAGCATGTAAGCCTTGTCAGTTAATTCTAGACCTTCCGGCAGCTATCTTAAATAAATTAAAAACGCTCGTTCCCTCCAAAAAGATTGATTGGACTATGTTAACGTCGTGCAAGCAGAAACCCGATGAAACGGTCTCAGATTTCTTTACACGCTTCGAGGAGGCGTTTCATGATTACAGTGGTCAATCTTTAACTGACGATACGGGTCGGCATTTGTTTGTAGATAAGTATGTAGCTAATCTCCTACCGGAGATTGCAAAGCGATTGAAGTCGAGTGAGAGTTCCTGGGCCACGGCGACCCCTGCGTCCTTGTTAACTATGGCTCAGTATTATGAGCGGCAGGAAGTGGAGGCTAAAGAAAGTGTAGAGAAAAAGGCGAAGGAATTGAAAACGAAGGTGATGTTGGCGCAGGTTCGGGGAACACAGGGTAGAGGGAATGATAGAGGTAGACGAGGTGGAGGAAACGCATCGTATGGTCGTACGGACATTGCGGAGGATCAGTGTGCTTATTGTAAGGAGTTCGGGCATTGGGCCGAAGATTGTCCGGTACTTCGTGAGCAGCGTAGTCAGCGTGGTCGAGGAAGTGGAAGGTCAAGAGGAGGTTATACGGGAACGAGAGGTGGCGGAGGTGATCGTAGACAGGTTGAGGAGAGGGGCCGTGGCCAGGACGAACGAAATACGTTTGATAGACGGAATCAATATCAGATTTCGGAAGGAGAGAATGTAGAACACCAGGATTATGTGCATGCATAGGATTGCGTAGGATGGGGTAAGAAATCAGTTGAAGTGCCGGTAGATCAGCAAGGTCCATATGTAACAGCGGGTATTTTGGGTTCTACTGATCAATTTCTAGTCGACACAGGGGCTACTCGTAGCGCTCTGTCGAAAAACTTGGTTCCGAGGGCTCCCCTGTCTGGCGAAATGATTACGTGTGTAGGGTTTGATGGCACACCCTCCCCCAGCCCATTGTCCAAGCCCCTTGCACTATGCATTGACAAATACTTTAGTTTTGGCCAATTTTTGTTATCTCCCCATACCCCAGACAATATCCTGGGCATTGATTTGCTTAAATATTTTCGAGCGACAATACGTTGCGCTCCAGAGGGAGTGCGGGTTATTCTGAATGACAATTACCCTGACCCTGACAGATTTTATGCCATTCTAGACATCCCTGCTTTGGCCTCTCTACCGCACACGTTGTGGGCGACCTCAGATACGGATGTGGGTGAGATGCGTATTCCACCAATACACATTACTGTTAAGGAGGGGGCCCCTCTACCACGAGTGCCACAGTATAAGATTTCGAGAGAAGGTGAAATTGCATTGACACATATTGTTCAGGATTTGATTTCTGCAGGGGTGGTGGAGGAGGTCCCTTATAATGTTTGTAACAGCCCTATTCTACCGATTCTTAAGAGAGACTCAGATGGCAAGATCTATCGATTTATTATTGATTTGCGTGAGATAAACAAAATTGTCATTCCCCAATACCCGGTGGTGTCTGATATTACGACCTTGCTTACCCTGGTTCCACCGACGGCCACCACCTTTAGCGTTATTGACTTAAAGAATGCGTTCTTTTCCATCCCTGTTCACCCTGATAGCAGATACCTGTTTGGTTTTACACTCAATAATAAATCGTATAGATTTTGTCGTGTTCCCCAAGGATATACTGAAAGCCCTAGCATCTACAGCCAGGCTTTGAAACGGCAACTAGATTCCTTTAAATTGCAGTCTGGCGTTGCGCTCATACAGTACGTGGATGACCTTCTGCTTGCCGCTGACTCCTATGCGCAATGTGAACAGAGTACGCTTGCGTTGCTTTCCTTTTTGGCACAGCACAATCACAAGGTTTCCAAGAAAAAGCTCCAATATTGCAGACCCCAGGTGACCTACCTCGGTCATCTGTTGTCTAAGGAGGGGCGTGCATTAACATCTGATCGAATTCAAGCAATTTTAGACACACCAGTCCCCCGCACGCAGAGAGATGTGCGTGCCTTCATAGGGTGAACGTCCTTTTGTAGACAATGGATCATGGGTTTTTCACATATCATAAAACCCTTGCTAGCATTACTGTCCAAAGCTACACCGATGCCTCTTGAGTGGACAGATGAATGTCAGAAAGCTTTTGAGCAGTTGAGGCAGGCCCTTTGTTCCGCACCCGTGTTAGGTACACCAGACTACACGAAACTTTTCACATTGTACGTGCACGAGAATGATGGGTGCGCGTTGTCAGTGTTAGTGCAATTACACGGGGATAAGCAGAGACCATGTGCATACTTCTCTGCCATTTTGGATCCTGTAGCACGAGGGTTGCCTGGGTGTTTTCGAGCGGTAGCAGCAACAGCAGTAGCCATACGGCAGAGTGAGGGCATAGTGTTATCACACAAATTGTTGGTGTTAGTCCCTCACGCAGTAGATGCCCTGTTAAACCAAACAAAGACTCAATACCTTACGAGTGCAAGGCTAACAGGATATGAGCTAACACTCTTAGCGCCACATATTACACTGAAAAGATGCGCTACTTTGAACCCCGCCACTTTATTGCCCTATCCGGCCGAGGAGGGTCAGGAAGAAAAACATCATGACTGTGTTTTCCTGACCGAGGAACAGACAAAGGGTCGTGTCGATTTACAGGATGTGCCACTTCCAGATGTGGATGGGGAACTGTGGGTTGATGGATCGTGTTTAAGGCTGCCAGATGGTACGACTTCCGCAGCATATGCGATCACGACGCTTAAGACAGTGGTAGAAACAGCTAGGATACCACAAAAATCGGCTCAGGCAGCAGAGCTGATAGCTTTAACAAGAGCCTGCGAATTGAGTGCCGGATTATGTGTGAACATATACACGGACAGCCGGTATGCCTTTGGAGTGGCCCATGACTTCGGGCTGCTTTGGAGGGAACGCGGGTTTCTGACATCACACGGAGAGCACATTATGCACGGAGAGCTAGTGCGTGATCTCCTAAATGCGTTGCTTTGCCCTAAGAAAGTTGCGATAGTGAAGTGCAGTGCCCATAAAAAGATTACGGATAAAGTGGGTCAAGGAAATGCCTTTGCAGACAGCATAGCAAGGCAAACGGCTATGTCCCGAACTAGCTCCCCCATGTACGTGGTACAATCACAGGCTGAGCGATGGAGTGATGCTAGAGCAGAAATACGGGATATTCAAAAATCAGCCACAGAATCTGAACTTGCGGCTTGGGCAGCAGATGGGGTACTAGATGACGAGGGTTGTTGGAGAAGCAAAGACATGGAGAAGTGGAAATTGCCTGCGGCTTACTTACAGGCGATGGTCCAGATGACACATGGACTGGCTCATGTCGGAGCTCTTGCAATCACTCGGCTTTTAACACGAGTTTGGGAACATCCCGAGATTGCTAATACTGCAAAGAGAGTAGTGCAGACCTGCCTGGTATGTTTGCAACACAATCCTGGAAAGGGGACTCATACTCCGAAAGGAGGGTTCGTTCCACCTTCTGCACCGTTTGAGGTGCTTCAAATGGATTACATCCAACTCGAGCGCTGCAATAACCTGAAGTACGTCCTAGTGGTGGTATGTGCTTTTAGCAAATGGGTTGAGGCCTACCCCACGAAAGACAATACGGCTTTGACAATGGCTAAGGTGTTGCTTAAGGAATTCTTTCCTCGCTTTGGAGTTTGCAAATTTTTGTGGAGCGATAATGGGCCCCATTTTGTTGGAAAGATTGTGGAATACGTACTGAAGGGGTTAGGGATTCAGCAGAAGTTCCACGCTGTATTCCACCCTCAGTCAGCAGGTTTGGTCGAGCGGTACAATGCCACGCTGAAGCTTAAGCTGGCCAAAATTGTGGCGTCTACATCGTTGAAGTGGCCAGATGCTTTGCCGCTAGCGCTATTATCTCTTAGATCAGTACCCCACTCACGAACTGGCCTTACGCCCTATGAGGTGGTGTTTGGCCGCCCTATGAATATCTGGGGGGTGCCCAAGCCGCGATTAATACATGATGTGCCTTGTGTTATGATGAATGATTATTTGGCACGATTAACAAATGATTTGCTCTCTATTCATCAACAGGTTCGAGAAGCGCTCCCTGACAACTCTACTGGAGAGGGCCATGATCTTCGTCCTGGTGACCATGTAATGGTCCGCTCGTTTGAGAGAGCAAGCAGTCTAGAGCCCAGGTGGAAGGGCCCCGAGCAGGTCCTCCTTGCGACCCGTACCGCAGTACGAGTGACAAACAGGAAGCGGTGGGTGCATTCGACACATTGTCGCCGTGTCTCTCCGGATCTGGTGACTCCTGCTGTGTTGACTGATTATAAGGAGATCTTGGAGAAAGAGAAGAGCCCAGCTGTGATGTTGGCCGAAGTGGAGGGAGCCTTCCCGGACCAATCTGCTACCGGAAGAGAGCGCTACGACTTGCGTCCACGATAAGAAGATTTTTTGTTCCTTTTTTTAATGACTGGTTGGTTACCGCTCCAGGTTTGTGAAACGGAAACCGGGAATTCCAAGGGGGGGGGATCAGTTCTGCCAGAGTAGCGACACCCGTCTTGGCCCGGAGAAGAAAACAACGGCTACCTCGGAGTTCAGCACCGCATTTTTCTTTTTTTAGGTATACACGTACGTGTATCTGAGACTTTGTGAATAATTTATGACAATTTGTGCCATCTGAGACTTTGCACGAACATTCTTGAACTATGGCATCAACGGCATCTCGTGATAAAAAAATATTGGGTGCCTTTCTCTTTGTTTTGACTATTGTGGTGATAGCTGTTATAGCCTGGGTAGTCGAACTTGTGGTGCCTGTACGTGAACATTTGCTGCCGACTACCCCGGCACCGTCTGAACATTTTCATTTTACACTGCCTTTCCATGAAGAGCGCCATCGCCAAACGTACTTAAATAACAGCTTCATTCAGATCCTTCACCACACACATAATATGACCAATACCTCGAATTGCTGGGTGTGTGGGATGTTGCCTGGGCACCAAAAGAGAGGGGGCACCCCACTTATTCCACTCCCGTTTTCACATAATGGGTCATGCAACGCCTGGTACACCCTCCTTTTTACTCTGAGATGGCCAACTAAAGGGGGGGTGCTTTTCCGTTTGAATAGGGTATGTTCCCATGACAAGGATGGGTTTCCCCGGGCTGAGGGTACTCGTTTCGAATGGGAGGAGTATAGGCCTGACAATGTATCTGCCCCACGTGTATACAGCAATCAGCGGAACGTTAATGTATCTAGTGCTCATGTCATAAATGTCATTGCTACAAAAGCCGATTTATGTATCAGAAATAAGGGCTCGATTGCAGTGGGAAAAAGCGAATGTAACATTACTCTCACGTTTGATAGCCCGAATGGCATTTCATTTGTTGCATCACGAAATACATACTTTATTTGTGGAACAAAGGGATACCATCAGCTTCCAGTGGGGTGGTTGGGCACGTGCTACGTATCGTTTGTGTTACCCCCTGTATTCATTGCTCCCCCGATGTACCACAACGATTATACATTGTATCATGATTTCGTTTTGAATAGGGTTAAACGAACTGTTGCCCTGGAGGACATTGACCAAACGGACACTGCATTACAACAGTATGTGGATTTTAATCTGGGACTATTCTCCTTTGTGGGGGCCGCACTGAACAGCCGGAAAATCAGACGATTGACACGTGTTGTCGAGGCTGTTGCGAATGACACTGCTATTGCTCTGGGGAATATTACCGAGGAACTACAGATTTCCAGAATTGTCACCCTCCAAAATCGAATGGTATTGGACGTTGTTTTGGCTGATCGTGGGGGGGCATGTAGAATTATCGGAAGCAGCTGTTGCGTATATGTTCCGGACAATTCTCCATCTGTGTATGATGCTATTTCCAAGCTTCATAAAATAGCTGCTGAAATACACCCGGACAATGGAACTTGGACACTTTCGGGATGGTTCTGGTCTATGATTGCAACTTGGGGCTGGAAACTGTTGACAATTCTTTGTATACTTGTGGGAGCAATGTTTTTTATATGCCTATGTATTCAATGTGGCCCAACCTTATGTTCGATGTGTTTATCAGCTTGTTTACCATCAAGGCGAGCTCTTGCCCATGACAAAATGATGCTGCACAAAGAGGTGACACAAATTATGTTAATAGACATCGAGGACGAACATCCTGATTATGTTCATTATGAGGTAGATTCAGCTAAACGCTAAAAGGGTCGTCTGTCGTAATTGGCCCGGCCACATTAGCGATTAGCTGAACCTACACGTTGTCCACCTTAACTTGGCTATATACGATAACGCCATTTTGAATGTTGTGGCGGCCATCTTAGACCATGAGCGGCCTCGTGGCCGGCGTGCCCTTTAGTCCGTTGTCCGTTCCACTGACCACTCTTGTCTGCCCAGCAACAGGTTATTTTTAGTACTGGTCAAGCCACGCATGCGCAGTCCCCACTGACCCGTAAACCTTCAGGAATGTGCACCAAACTGACCAGCGGAGTTGTGCCCCCTCCAATGAGCTGGCAGTATTCCAAAACATGACCATATATGTCCCTAAAAATGTGTTTTAACTTGTGCCGCCTATCTTTTATTGCCCCAAACTGTATATAAACGGGGTCACACCGATGTTCGGTGTGATACCTCTTGCATTACCGAAGGGTGCTGTTTGAGTGTACCACCACCCCATGGGGTCTTAATAAACTTGTTCTTTGCCTTTTACAGTTTCCGTGCCAACAGTTCTTGAGTGTAAGTGGGTTATCTCCGGAGCGTGTAGGCCTTGGGAACCCAGCATTACTGCACCAAGGACGCCTTCAAAAACGCCACCCGCTCACACCACCAACTAATCCGAAAGGCCAAGAAAACAGCATTCAAGAATCGACTAGACAACAACGCTCACAACAGCAAGGAACTTTTCAACATCGTCAAGGAATTTACCAATCCCTCGGCCAACTCCAACGACATCACCCCCTCTCAAGCCCTCTGCGACTCCCTAGCCTCATTCTTCCACAACAAAATTGCAGACATCCACAACAGCTTCGACAACCAACCCGGAGACCAACCCACCCAACCATATGATGAACATTCTCCCCCCTTGAACACCCTTAACGACTGGAACCCAATCTCCACTGAGGACACCATCCGCCTGAAGAACTCCATCCACTCAGGATCCCCCACAGACCCATGTCCTCACCACATCTTCAACAAAGCAGACTCCGTCATAGCACCGCACCTCCGAGACGTCATCAACTGCTCCTTCAACTCCGCCACCTTCCCGGAAAGCTGGAAACACGCTGAACTCACCGCCCTTCTGAAAAAACCCACAGCGGACCCCACCGAACTCAAAAATTACCGCCCAATATCACTCCTTCTTTTCCCGGCCAAAGTCATCGAGAAAGCTGTCAACAACCAGCTCGCCGCTTTCCTCGAAGCCAACAAATCCCTCGACTCCTCACAATCTGGCTTCCGAGCAAAACACAGCACTGAGACCGCCCTCATCGCAGCAACAGACGACATTCGAACTCTACTGGACAATGGAGACACAGTCGCCCTCATCCTCCTCGACCTCTCTGCAGCCTTCGACACAGTCTGCCACAGCACCCTTTTACAACGCCTCAGAAACATCGGAATACAAGGAAAAGCACTTGAATGGATCACCTCGTTCCTCTCCGGAAGAACCCAGAGAGTCCGCCTTCCACCATTCAAGTCCGAGGCCACTGAAGTCATCTGTGGCGTACCACAAGGATCCTCACTCAGTCCCACCCTCTTCAACGTATACATGAGCCCCCTCGCGGCCATCGCACGCCAACACAACCTCAACATCATCTCTTACGCGGATGACACTCAACTGATCCTATCTCTCACCAATGACCCCAGCACCGCCAAAACTAACCTACACGAAGGAATGAAAGAAGTTGCCGAATGGATGAAACACAGCCGTCTGAAACTGACCTCAGATAAAACAGAAGTCCTCATCTTAGGTACATCCCCCTCTGCATGGGACGACTCTTGGTGGCCGGAAGCCCTTGGAAAAGCACCCATCCTGAAAGAACACGCACGGAACCTAGGCGTTATCCTGGATTCTTCACTTTCAATGAACAGACAAGTCAGCGCCGTATCCTCATCCTGCTTCAACATTCTTCGCATGCTCAAAAAAACATTTCGCTGGATCCCCACCGAAACCAGAAAAACAGTCACCCATGCTCTGGTCACGAGCCGACTGGACTACGGAAGCACCCTCTACGCAGATACTACCGCTAAACTCCAGAAGAAACTCCAACGAATCCAAAACGCCTCAGCCAGGATCATATTAGACATCCCGCGTAACGAACACATTTCTGGTCACCTGAAAGACCTCCACTGGCTACCCGTCAATAAGAGGATCACTTTCCGACTGCTAACCCACGCACACAAATCACTCTACGACATCGGACCAGAATGCCTCAACTCACGACTGTCCTTCTACACCCCCTCCCGCCAACTACGTTCTTCCAGCCAAGCCCTCGCCACTGTACCTCGCATCAACAAGACAACCATGGGAGGCAGATCCTTCTCATACCTGGCTGCTAAAACATGGAACTCACTCCCCACTTACCTTCGCCTTACCCAGAACCACCTAGCATTCAGAAAGCAACTTAAAACGTGGATATTTGACAAGTAATCCTCTTCCCCTCCCTAAGCGCCTTAAGACCCTCTGGGTATGTAGTGCGCTATATAAATTCTTTGACTTGACTTGACTATGCTTTCTTTTCTATGCTATGCTTTGTTATGCTATGTGTTGTTGTGTTTTATTATGCTATGTTTTGGTATGCTAGGTTATGCTGTTATGTTATGCTTTGTTATGCTTTGTTTAGTTGTTTTGTTATGCTATGCCATGTTTTGTTATGCTATGCTTTGTTGTGTTTTGCTATGCTACATTTTGTTTTGTTATGCGATGCTATGTTTTGTTATGCTACGCTTTGTTATGCTATGTTTTGTTATGCTATGCTATGTTTTGTTGTGTTTTGCTATGTTATGTTTTGTTATGCTATGCTTTGTTGTGTTTTGTTATGCTATGCTATTTTTTTAATGCTATGCTACGCGCTAATTTGTTGTGTTTCGTTATGCTATGTTATGTTGTGTTTTGTTATGCTATGTTTTGTTGTGTTAGGCTATGCTTTGTTGTGTGATGCTATGTTTTCTTTTCTATGCTATGTTATGCTATGCTTTGTTATGCTATGCTGTTTGTTGTGTTTTGTTATGCTATGTTTTGCTATGCTGTTTTGTTTTGCTGTGCAATGCTTTGTTATGCTATGTCTTGTTATGCTATGCTATATTTTGTTAAGCTATGCTATATGTTTTATGCTATGCTATGTTTTGTTGTTTTGTTATGCTATGCTGTGTTTTGCTATGCTATGCTCGGTTTTGTTATGCAATGCTTTGTTGCGTTTTGCTATGCTATGTTTTGTTATGCGATGCCATGTTTTTTTATGCTTTGTTTTGTTGTGTGTTGTTATGCTATGCTATGTTTTGTTATGCTATGCTACGTTTTGCCTTGCTATGTTTTGTTTGTTATGCTATGTTTTGTTTTGTTATATTATGCTATGTTTTGTAGTGTTTTGTTATGGTATGCTATGCTGTTTACCATAGTTTTGTTAGGTTATGCTATGTTTTGTTATGCTATGTTGCGTTATGCTATGTTTTGTTATGCTATGCTATGTTTTGCTATGCTTTGTTATGCAATGCTATATTTTGTTGTGCTATGCTATGTTTTGTTAGGTTTTATTTGTTATGCTATGCTGTTTTGTGTTTTGTTATGCTATGCTACTCTGTTGTGTTGTGTTTTGTTATGCTATGCTATGTTGTGTTTTGCCGTGCTATGTTTTGTTATTCTATGCTATGTTATGCTATGCTATTATTTTTGTGTTTTGTTATGCTATGTTTTGTAATAGTATGCTATGGTTTTTTTATGCTATGTTATGTTTTGTTATGCTGTGTTTTTTATGTCATGCTTCATTCTGTTGTTATGCTATGCTCTGCTTTGTTTTGTTGCGTTTTGCTATGCTATGTTTTGTTGTGTTTTGTTATGATTGGTTATGTTATGCTATGTTGTATTTTGTTATACTATTCTATGTTTTGTTTTGCTATGCTTTGTTATGCTATGTTATGCTATGTTTTGTTATTGTATGGTATGGCATGTTTTGTTGTGTTATGTTATGCTTTGTTTTGCTACGGTTTGTTTTGTTATGCTATGATATGTTTTGTTGTGTTTTGTTATGCAATTTTTTTATGCTATGCTGTTATGCTATGTTTTGTTTTGCTAGGCTTTGTTATGCTATGCTACATTTTGTTATGCTATGTTGTATTTTGCTATGCTATGCTCGGTTTTCCTATGCTATATTTTGTGTTTTGCTATGTTTTGTAAAGCTATGTTTTGTTATGCTATGTCTTGTGTTTTGTTATGCTATGCTTTGTTATGCAATGTTTTGTTATGCTATGTTTTCTTATGCTGTGCTATGTTTTGTGATGCTATGCTATGCTTTGTTATGCTATACTATGTTTTGCTTTGCTTTGTTATGCTATGCTTTGGTGTGTTTTTTATGGTATGTTTTCTTATGCTATGTTTTGTTTTGTTAAGCTATGCTTTGTTATGCTGTGCTTTGTTTTGTTATGCTATGCTATATTTTGCTATGCTATTTTTTTAATGCTATGTTTTTGTGTGTGTTGTTATGCTATGCTAAGTTTTGTTAGGCTATGCTGTTTTGTAGTGTTTTCCTATGCTATGCATTGTTTTGTTATGCTATGCTGTGCTTCGTTATGCTATGCTTTGTTGTGCTTTCTTATAGTATGTTTTGTTATGCTATGTTTTATTGCGTTTTGTTTTGTTATGCTATGCTTTATTTTGTTATGCTATGCTTTGTTTTGTTATGCTATGCTTTTGTGTTTTGTGATGCTATGCCATGTTTTGTTGTGTTTTGTGATGCTATGCTATACATTGTAATGTTTAGTTATGCTATGCTTTTTTTGTTATGCTATTGCATGTGTTGTTATGTTATGCTTTGTTTTGCTATGCTTTGTAATGCTATGCTTTGTTTAGTTATGCTATGCTTTGTTTTGTTATGCTATGTTATGGTATGCATTGTTATGCTATGTTTTGTTGTGTCCGTGACAAAGAGGCACGCAGACACATGCACACATGCACACAAACACACACACTGCCATTCGTGTATAGCGTGGGTAAATCAACATTTCTAGCCGTGATAGAGGGATGTGTGCAAGGCCTGCCTGCTCCAGGAATGTTGTGGCATCTAGAGGTGTGTGGTGGGTGTGGCAGGGGTATCTAATACCACCCCTCAAGCCTTTCCAGCTTTGACCTGTAATATTCTCGCATGCTGGTGCAGTGCCCAGCAGCATCGGCCTTGTTGACAGCCAGTTTTCTTGAAATTGTTTCAGTTTTTATCCATCTGTGAGTCCCGGCCTTTGGAGGAAGGCCGTGCCTGGCACATTTCCTATTATCAGTGAGGTATCTCCAGAGCATATAACAAGCTGGTGTTTTCCGTCTTTGCCTGCAGAGCAGCTGGGTCTCACAAAGTGGGTCTCTCAACACAGACCTGCAGGTCCACTCCACGGCGTTCTCTGCCCCATCTTCTCAGAGTATCCTCCTTTGAGACACATAGCCACTTCCTTGTGTGGGGCCCTCTGTATGCTGGACGCCGACAGACCAATGAGAGAGCTGACTTGCGCATGCTCCAGGTGTGAAGCCAGAGTGGTTGCAGGACGCCTGGTACATGCTCCTTCACGGCTCTTGTGAAGACATTTCTCACCAGCTTGTTAAATAAACAAGCTAACAAGAAATGTCTTCACGTCAGACACAAAGCAGGCGAGCCAGTCCAGCTCGGAGACAAAGGGCGTGAACAGAAAACCCTAATTTTCAATGGCAGGCCACCTTTTACCATAAACGGTGAAGCCGGCCAATGGAAATGAGGGGCGGGGCTTAAAGACCTTTTCTGAAAGCGCTCTCCTACAAAATCTCTTGCTGAGGCGGAGCAGCGCTTTGCGCTGCAACGCACAGGAGACCTAAAAAGATCTAATGAGACAGGAATTCCCAAAATAAATGACAACAAAAATACAAACAAGACATGGTACTGACAAAAACCCAAGATTAATCTCAATGTAACTAACGAGTTTGATCCAAACTTAGAAGCAAGCCCAGATATGTGCAGTTCTTACTCACAGAAAGATGCAGTGACCAGTACAAAACTAATTTTGCAAAAAAAATAAAAGTTAATTCCATAACTTCTGATTACTGATCAATGTAGAAAATGCCATTCAGGGTAACTCGGGATGAGAGTGTAAACACGGTGGGCAAGATTCCCACAGTACTTGCAACTAGTAAAAAACCTAAACAACTCTCCCATGAGCAGTCAAAGCACCACACAGTTTAATGGCCTGGGAACATAAATAAATTGCTTACATTCTCATGCAAATTGTCAGAGTGATTAACAGAAGACAGCAGATAGTTTGGGCAAGGCCAACCTCTTTTCAAAACTTCCCAAAAATTACAAAAAGGGAACAAATTCCGACGTAAGAAGGATACCTAATGTGGACAAGCAGATGGGTGGCCAAGATAAAAGAGGTACCCTTCCTAGAAGGCAAATCTCGATGCATACTGGAAAGAAAATTGAGAGAGCTGTTTAAGGGCTGCAAAGATTAACTCAGTGCTAGAGATTCTCTTGCAACCTGACCAGTCAGATGGAACCAATTCTTAGATAAATTCATACACGCAAGAATATACATTATGATAGCTGCCAAACCCACTTCTTCAGAAAGACAACATGAATTTTCAGGGGACAGAAAATAAAAATATCTTCTCTATCAACTATGAATAATTATCATTGTCAATTATTCTTATGCAGGCCTCCTCTGGTACAGTAGGCACTGTGGGTGCATCAAATCACTACCAAGACTGGTCTTGCCACTAAATCATCGGCATTGTATAAACCAGATAGTCAGTAAGAAGGGTGACCCCAACCCTTTTAGAGAACCTGAGGTTATAAACTGTAACATAAACAAATAATGTATGTTATGCTTGTAAGATGTCTTTGCATATCGAATAAAGCTTTCAACCAACAAATAATGGTTCATGGTGGATAATAAATCATGTAAACAAGGAAGAATTTGGTATAAGGAACATTATTCCTAGATAAATAATACACCATGGCAAATGTTGAAGTAGGGACAAAACCGGTATTTTTGTCTGCAATTAATTTCTTGCATACTTTGTTTTGAAGAATATCAAATAGTATCAAAAAAGATCCAGTGCTCACAGTTAAGTGAAAAGAACGTGCAGTGAAAAGTCAAGAACAACGTATGACTCCTTGTTTTTTTTATACAGTAAACAAAGAATCAGTATCTATATATAGTCAACGGTGTTTCAACCTCTAAAGATTGGATGGTTATCATCAGGACAAGTAGTGTGAGGACCTAGTATTTAAGAGAAATAAGAAAAACTGGGATCAGAACCGGATCGGTTTGGGCAAGATAATGACAGACTTGCCTGGTAAATAGATTTAGAATAACACCTACACCCAGGCTTGTCCCGGTAGGGAGGACACCTTGAATTGGGCCATCAAAGCTCCTGAAAGGAAAAATGAGGAGGTTAGCCAAACTTGTGGAGTTACGGAATAGACGTGGAACGGAAAGGGAAATAGAGGGTGGAGAGTGGGATGGTGGGGGTAGGAGGAGAAAAAGGGAGTGGAGTGGGAGGGATAGGGAAGGGTTAAGGTGGAAGGGCCAGAGCTGCCCTATAAAGTAATTACTTCAATTCACCTGCAGAGGGACAGGATGTCCAGCAGGGGAGCTTTCCTCTTTCAAAACTTGCAAGGGTATGATTTACAATTGAACAGTCCCAAGGCACACAATATTATAACCAGAGTTAAGCTGGAAACCTAGAAAGTAAAAAGTGACAGAGACATTAGGAATGGATCCGATAGAGTGAAAACATATGTCAATGGTATGTTACAGGAATATTACTTAAGCCGGTGGAACGCTGAACGTATGCACAACAATTGGGGCTTTAAAGAGGCGGCGACATCAGGGCTCAAAAAAATGTATTAAAACCTAAGGGAAAGAGGCACAGGGAAGGATGAGTCTCTCTAGTCAAAGAGGGTGCATTTAATCAAATTATGAATAATTCAAACTGATCAATATGGACTATTGAAAAGACTTACTCATGGGCCAGTGCTATAATGCCTACTGGTCTTTGCCCATCAAGTGTCAAGGCCGGACGGAGTCTTCAGGTGTGGCGATCGGAAGAATGGTGAGGGCGCTGTAAACACCGAGGCCTTCCTGATAAGGATCCCGATGTTCATATCTGACCAAGAGAGCTAGACCGCAAACCTGCAGTTTACTGTGGCTAAGCACCTAGGTGTGCAATGTATGGGTAGTATAGAGCAGAATTAATTGGATTAGAATGCACTGTAATACCAAAGTATTTATTAGATCTGATAAAAAAAGGGCCACACTTAAAGTTATGGCCCTATTGTATGTGGCCTTATCATAGGTGCTCCTATAAATAAGGTGCAAGGAATTGGGTAACCTCAATGGGAGGGAGTGCAGACTGGGTGAACCTCCACTTACTCACCTGGGTTGCATAGTGTTAACACCTTTGTCAAAATGTGTTTAAAGAGGAATAATTCCGGGTCTGTGGATAGAGTACTACTCTTTGTGATGTATAAAACACTGTCCGGCAACTGAACAATTTATGCAAACATACGTCTGGCTATGGACCTAAACAATAGTTACATGCAAAAGGAAGAAAACACATAGATTGTTCTTTTGAATTACATAAAATACACCCACATTTATATGTATACAGAAGCAGGGGAGGGTGGGAGGGAGGGAGGGAGAGAAAGGGAGTTGGGGGGAAAAGAGCATCTTGCAAAAAGTGATAGGCGTAAATCCAGATAAGCAGTATCGCAACCATTAGAGTTGTTGGTCTTCCATTTGCATTCCATTCTGTTCAGTAACCTTTGATGGTTACCACCTCTTGGTTCTGGTTTTAGGATATCAATCACTTGCCATGAGAAGTCATTTTCTGTATGACCATTGCTCAGGAAATGCTCGACAAAGTGGTGCCTTTGTAACTGTGCATCAGATCCTGCTTTTGATTTGGGATATCCTAGTCTTTATCTTCTGTGTAGTTTGGCCTATGTGGGCTAGATCGTACGGGCAGAGTATACGATACATTTCATTACATGAATTACAATTGGGGAAAAATAGAAGGCTTTGATGCACATTTGCATATTCAAATGTGTTTGTGTTATGGTTGAGCTTCACGTCATGTAGTTACCGCATTTGTAATGTCCTAGAACTGGTGGAAGACCAAGGAGAGGGTCAATGGTGTGGTCTAGGTGTTTGGGTTTATGTGCTCTTACTAGATGGTCTGATATTACGCACACTTCTAAAGGAGAATGGTGTTTCCCGTGCAATGTTTGCAGTTGACAGTGCATTCCAATGTATTGCGATTTGTATAGCGCACGTATCACCCGAAGGCATCAAGGCGCTTGCCTTGGGAACCCGTCCTGGTATTCCCCTGTGAGATAACCCCAGGGTATCCACAAGGTGAAAGCCAGGCATCCCGCCGCGAGGGGCCGTAGTGGAGATTAAGCAAGCTATTGCCCAGAGTCGCAGAGTGTGAACCCGTGAGTCGAGTAGGCACCGGAACGAGAATTATCGAGTCCGTGGAATTTTTGAGCCCAAGACCCGCCGAGGCGGGGAATTGAACCCTGGTCGAGGACTGATCTCAGCTTCCGGGTCTGCTGCCTCTAACCCCTGAGCCATAATGTCTGTTAATACTTTTAGTTAGTTCATTGCTGATAGGATGGAACGTGGTTACACATGTGATCCTTGTCATTGGCGAGCTTTACTTTGGTAATAGTACTCTATGTGAGTACTGTGCACGCTTTAATTAACATTTAACTATGTGTTTAAGGTATCCTCGGTCTTCAAGTTCTTCGATAGTGTGGTGACTTCTCTGAAGAAATCTCCCTTAATTCTGTAATGGCGACGAATTTGCCAGAACTGACAATAAGGTAGTCCATCTCTCAGAGGGTGGGAGCTCATGTATTACACCATATGTTCCGCTCGGTGGGTTTACGGAACAGTGTAGTGTATAGGTGTTCATCTAGTACTTTGACTGTGACATGCAAGTAATCAATTTCAGTGTTACTTCACTGGTATGTGAATTTTATATCAAATTGACGTTGTTAAACCAATGGAAGAAAGAGGTAAGTTTTGATTTTTCACCTGACCATATGAGGAAGACATCGATGTACCTTTTGCACATACATATTTTAGTAAAGTAAGGATTTGTGACATTGAGGTCATGCATTCTCTCCATATTATCCACAAAGAGTATAGGAAAGTTTGGGGCAAAAACTGCATCCTTAGAATGGTCCTTACGCTGTCTTCAAATCTTACTGTAGATATGTCTTTAGTTGGCATTTCTACTGTGGATACTGTTGCCTAGTTAGGTTACACAATGTTTTCATACAAGAATTCTAGTATAGACAGTTACTGGAGAGCACTGGTGATGTAAGATGCTGCTCCGTGCTGGGATGCTGTATTGACAATAAACCTACCAAAAATATTGTCTTGAAACCTGTGAACACTCTTCTTTTCACTTACCGTTAAAGAGGAAATAGTTATGAGACAGGACTATTTCTAGGAAGGAGATGATAAAGTTTGTTGGGACCTGATGTGGGGCTGTTGGTATACAAAAATTGTATATATTATGTTACCAAGAACTCTGTGTTAGGGTCAAAATGTTCCGTCTATCAGATTGATGAAGTGTGTAGCGTCTTTTACATAGGTCGTGGTAGTTAATACCAGGTCTGAGAAAAGAAAAGGAAAACAAGTATTTATCTACTATGGATTCGCATCCCAATAGTGTGGATCTGCCTGGGGTGAGATGAAGCTTTTGTGAATTTTGGGCAACGTGTATTAGACCAGGGTCTGGGGATTGTTATTATTGAAAAACAGGATATTCATTGTTGCTAATTAAGCTATATTGTCCTCTGCTTTCTTGACAATTCTCTCAATTGTGTATTGAGTGAGAAGCTCGTAGTGTTGATCATTGTTAAGTTGGGGGAGAATGTCATTATCATATTTCATCTTGAATGACTGTGCCATCACCATTATCACATGTCTTGATCACTATGCTGTTGTGAGCAGTGAGCTCCCATAAGGTCTTTTTTCATCAATGCTAATATTGTGTGGCATAAATTGATACCGGACTCTTGTTTTCAAAATCTTTTAGTAAAAGTCGTTCAAAAGTCATAATCTCAGGGAGCATAAGAGATGTAGGTAGTTGGAATTACTATTTTAGACGGAGGCCGTAGTGTCTAGAGTGGAGTTATCCACTTTGTTCAAAATGTGCAGTAAAAAATTCAGGTTCTGTGCCTACTTTAACATTTGCCTTGGTATATAAATACATTATCTGGTTATAATGTTTCTTAGACTAGATTCTTCCTTTTTAACATCATGTATTATCCATAGTGAATCACTTTTTTTTTTTGCAATATCAGAAACCAGAGTGGCATGGAGTGTTTACATCACTCTAAAGTATGATCAGCACATATTCCTCCACCTCAAGAAAATGTAGATGGCTTCAGCTGTGCTGTCAAAGGGTGTGTGACGTGCCTAACAAATGCAAACAAACAAAAACAAATTCATGTTAAAAATCCATTATCCTCAGCTCCAGGACTTTTGATAGTTGGGGATCCTTGTGTGAAAGGGCCTAAAACGAAGTCTGTGCGGTAAACTCCACACGCGGAATTTTCCGCACTCCGCATCAAGTGGAGCTTATAGAGTCCCAAAAAACTGACGTTCGCCAATGCGCGCGAGCAAGTAAAATCCACCTCCTCGTGGGATTTTTCCTCATTGGCGATCATCAACATCAAGTTGGCGAGCATGAAAAATCAACCTCCTGGTGGGATTTCTCAACTCGGACGGTCAGCTTTCTCATTTCAAGTGGTGGCGTATGCTCGCGACCATACGCGTTGAGAAAGCTGCTGCTCGAGTAAACATCTACTCGAGCAGCGGAAAGGAAGCAGCGCCCGATTGTGCTTTGCATAATGCCGTTCACAATGATTTCACAGTGCACACCAGCATGTAGCTCTGAAAATCACCGCGAACTGCATTTATTCTAACGCACTCCACTGCTTGCAGAGCTCCGCGTAGCGCGGTGGAGTATTTTTGCGCTTCGCTTAGTTCCGCATAGCAGAACTCTGCAAACACCGCCCAGGCTTACCTAGAACTGAAAAAGTGGCGTTAGAGGATACGATGAGCATCCTCTTTGAAATCCAAACACAAGCAAATTAGTTGGTTTAGACCAAGCATGTAGGACTCTAATTTACCGGGACAAGAGCAACTCCCTCATCAAGAAACATAGTACCAGGAAGTCTGCGATACCAACGAAAACCATAATACTTGCCTCAAACGCCTTAATTCACACTTTACTTCACTATCCTGTTGAAAAAATGTCCAAAGCACCATCAAAAACAACGACCAAAACCTATCTTATACTCTCCAAGCAAAGACCCCAAGAGCCCCCCAAAAAAGTATGAAGGATTGTTTTTGGCATGCATTTATCCACTATTTATTTAAGGATTTTAAACATTAATAGCACTAAATAACATAAATCCTCTGCTTCCATCTAAATGTTCTGATTCTGTAACAATTACTACACCCTCATTACTAGCTATCTCTGCTACCGAAACCAATTTACACAAAAGTGGTCAAACCAACCTCAGTGCTCTGCGTTAAATGCAACATTCAGCAGAGAAGCGTGCTCCTAGAACAAAACTTTGCAAACAGATTCACTGGTCCTGGTTGCTCCCTTTTTAATTTTCTATTTAGATCAAATATCTAGGACAGTTGTTCTTACTATGTGGTCCAAGAAACCCTGGGGGCCATTAAGCCTATGCAGATGGTTCCCAACTGGTTTGAGAATTAAATATTAACCGATTAATTACGTGTATGTAAATGAAGCAAAATTGAAAGGCTTTAAAAGGTTTTGAATGTGAAGGAAATTGAAATTGGAGGCTAAAAATTAGGTTAGTATCCTCAGATTGATATGTGGGAGCAGGCTAAATGCATCACACAGAATATAGTATGGAAGAGGACTGGCTCAACTGAAGTTAGAAAAGCTCCAAACCTTCCAATTAAAATGTATATGTTTTGGTTTATGTTTTAAATAAAATAGTTGATCATTTGTGCATGTGTTTCATGACTGCTCATTTTTAAATGCATTGTGTATTGTTTAGTGGTCCAATTCATTGATTATACTTCGCCTGGGGTCCCTGGATGCCAGCAATGTGCGAGTGGGAGTCCCCGGATTCCAGTGAATAAGTGGGGGGGGGGGTCCCCATGTTCCAGTAATGAATAAGTGGAGATCTACAGAAGTTCAAAGTTAAGAAACACGGATGTAAGACATGTACAGAACCCTATGCCCACATAAATCTGTGTTTTCTTTAGTAACCAATTTAAAAAAACTCATCAAAAAGGCCAATTGCCGATATTTGTAAATTAAAGCCATCATCAGTGTTTGTAGCAGCTTCCTGAAGGAAAGATTAATAGTCAAAAAGATGGAAGGTGATAGTGCTGGGATGGTGCTAGGACAGTAAAGTCCTATGAAAGGTAAGCAATACTCATTTCAATCCCCATAATGACCAACCCATGGGAATTACATTGTCCACACTCCTGCTAACCTAATTTGTACCATTACAAAATATGAAGCAGTTGCTCCAAGGAGATATTCCAAACAACTTGTACTCAAATCTCCCTAAAAAGGCTGGCCAAACAGTCAGTGTTCAACATCAGGCCCTGCATCTTAAGCCGTTATATGAAGGGCAGTCCAGCAAACTCCACTGACCTGGGATTCCCAAAGCCAGCCACAAGGCTAAATGCTTATGCTCAAGTTTTCACTCCTGAAACACCTCTATCTTCTGGAAAAATGTTTTACCCGTGGGGCGCCTTTGAGGAACTCAAACTCAATCCAATTCAAAGATACATTTCAGAAGGCCCCGTGACATCTTGAATAGGGATATCACTGGGAGTGCCTCCATGATGTGACCTCAAATGATATATATCCTATGTTGAGTTTTTTACATGAGCCGAAGAATGCAAAAACGATGATAAACAAGATATGGCGGGTGACGGGGGAACGTGGTAAACCCTTCTGGGAATCGCAGAAAGCAGTTGATGATGCTAGGCAGGAAGGTTCACAAGATGATCCTTCTTTTCTCTAACTAAGGAACTCCCAGAATAGTTCTGGATTAGACTACTATTCCAATTCCAATAACAGAAGTGGAAGCAAAGTCAGAAGCAGTTTCATCAATCCAATCGGTCCTGACTGTAACCAGCCTAATATGCTTCAATGTTACAAAAAAGGGGTAAACCCAATAAAGCCACTAGGACCTGGGTAGGAAATAGGACAGTAAAGAATTGGTCCCAGTAGAACAATTCTTGAGAACACACAAAATTAGAACTCAGTAGGCATGAATACACTAATACACTATGGATATATAGAACAATGTTATTTATTCACATTGAACATATTTGAATGCTTGTAAATCAGCAAATGACTCAGCACAAATTACTCAAAAAGCTGTACCAAACAAGTGCCCCGCGTTACAGGGAGAAAAGGATATGGAAAAGGTATTGTGCATCAAGGGTGGGTTGGAAAATTGTAAAGGGAAAGTAGTGACAATCTATTCATCACTTAATTATTCACAGTGAAACACGTTTATTTTAAGCAACACAGTTAAATGATAAAAATAAATACATAGCCATGATTTGGAGTAATATATCACAGTGAAAAAGCACTGTTGATCCAACTGGCATGTGACAATGAAACAGTTGACGCTTCGACCCCCAAGAAACAAAGTAGGTTGTTCAAGTGCTTGCGACAGGTCTTCCTCAGGACTGAAAATAGGGCACCATGAGTCACCCAGAACTGGGTGGTATTAATGTTGTTGTTGAGCCCGTAGGCTCCAAACGACAGAGAGTGGTTTGATGGCACTTGAGGCATCAATGTGGAAACTGTCCCTGTGGAACACCCATTACACATGCAGATATTTAAACAAAATCTTGGGTCCGAAGGGACTGAAAAGTTCGAATTACGCTGATGCCAAATCTCCCTGACAACAACCTGGAAATAATTGTACTGAAAACGAAGGTGGTGATAGTCTCTCGCAAACTGAAAAAAGGGGGTGGGGGTTTATTAAGGGAAAGGCCATTTTAGTGGTTGATGCTTTTAAGTATCTGGGGTATGGCTGGACCACATAGGCCATTTTCTGCCCCCGATGGGCATTAATATGTGGTGCCAAAATCCCTCAAATGCACATTCTCAAGCTGGAAAAATAACTGAAGAACCCAGATGCATGCCCTCTCTTGAAGGTAATGGGATACAAATTCCTCCAGACTATCGCCTTAGGGGCAATGACATTTAGAGACAGACTGGCCAACTGGCTGAACAGGGCACAGTCCCACTGTTATCGAAGATTTTTCTTGCTCCGAAATTGTGTCTCGCATTCCCAAATTCAACAAGAGTCTGGCTTAACCTCGCTAGACTGGATACTAAAAGCAAAGTTTTTTCCACCACCGCCTTAAAGTCAAGCAGGAAAAGAATAATACGCTAATAAGCATCATCTGGGAAATGATAAGCAATCCAGTAACAATCTGGGACACTCACCTACATCACACCCTAGAGCAGAGGTCTTCAAACTGGGGGGGCAGGCCCCCCTAGGGGGGCCTCAAGTGATCCCAGGGGGGGTGCCAGGCTCTGGCCAAAAGAAACAATATGCTTTGTTTTCAGCCTAAAAAAATGAGCAGCAGTAAGCAAGCCTGTAATGGGCCATCATTAACATCCTTTGTCATTTAAATCCTGGCCGGGGGGGGGGGGAGAGGGTTGTCAAAAGCTAAGGGACTTCAAATTTTCTCCAAGACCCACACTGCCATTTCGAATAACCACACTGGTTTTTTTGCACATTAGTAAGGCCTGCCTCACCGGAATAATATGTTTGGAAATCATGTATTTGTTTGCATTTCTAAAACAGTGACAGAACTTAGCTGCAATGTTTAAATAAGTCTTGACATATTTAAACATTGCCAGATAAAAAAATAATTGTGAAATATTTTGAGGGGGGGGGGGGCGGTAAATTGTTTTTCTACACTGGGGGGGCGTGGAATAAACAAGTTTGAAGACCACTGCCCTAGAGGCACCAGAGGCAAGTGAACTCTGGACAACTGGCCAGCTGGTGGCCCTGATTTCCAAACTGCTGATCAAAGAAGTGACGCTATTATCAACGGAACGTTGTATGAGGCAGGGATCCTCCCATACTACCTCTCTCAGTCCCTTAGCTCAAGCGTGAAACTTCAGCTAATGGGCATGTGATTTGGACTAAAATCCTATTGGTACAGACGAAGGACTCTGACAGACAATGTTGCCTCTGTGCAAAGGGAGAGAAATCATTAACACGTACTTTGTATCATGATAAGTTGCTCCCGCTAAGGGTGTTTAGTCTTTGGCTGGTATGGCATATTTTAAAATGTTGGGTCCTGTTGAGGTGCCATAGAAGTCTGTTTGAAGGGTGATTCAACTCAGTTAGCAGCTCGTTTTGTGAAATTTATTGAATCTGTAGCTGTTCTGTTTGCAATCTCACCCCCCCAGGTCTTTGATCCTTCTCCATACTGAAGTGCACACTTTTAAAGCAATAGTTTTGTCAGTGTTAGGAAAGCTTCTCAACCAATCCGGCCCTCACCTGGATTGCGAGCAGCGGCTGAAGAGGGACAAAGGGGAGTCTTTCAGACTACAGTAGTATTGGCCGCTCATTATTTATAACTTTAAGGCATCGATTTAAGCTTGTTACTTTTCTCTATTGTTTCTTTTGTCACTGCTTTTATATTTTTAATTCTGTGTACTCCTCTCCCTGTTCTGGGGGCTTTGATTATAATGATTTTAATTAATTGTGCAAAAAAGATCCATCTATCGCCAAATGTAATACTCAACTGTACAGGTCAAGAGAAGGGTGCCCCCAGATCTGTCGAAAAAAATATATTGGTCTTTGAACAAATTAGAAATCTATAGGATCCTCCACTTTTCTAAAGGTGGCATCTTGCTGTGTGTCCCCGCTCCCCAGGTTCACAACTTGGGTTTTTTTGATTGCCTACATTAAGGGTGAGAATGGACACAAGAGTCTACCTTGAAAGAACTAAATCTCTGATAGGTTAGGACTGGAATTGGAGCATTGAGGTATAGCTTGAGACCTGTGGCAGAGTGAACATGAGACCCATGTCCGGGCAAAGCCGCTGTACTAAAAGCATCAACTGCAACAATAACATAGTGTGAACTCACAGTGCTTATGTCTAAAATATTTGGATTCATTAAGATTAAAACCAGGGATGCGCAAGATGTGAGAGTGATGTCTCTCAATTTCACACATCCTGAACATTCCTGGTTTTAGTCTTACTTCATCTACTTGTTTTGGGTGAAAAAAAACTTGAAGGGTCAATATCAGTTTCTCTATCCTATGTTATAAAGCACACCTGGCATGTAATGGGCATCAAACATCAACCTTCATTGACAGAAGTCCAAGTGGATGGCAGTAGGAGGATCTATAGGACGAGACAGAAGCAAGACTACAGGATGGGCCATCAGGAGTTACAGCAGTACCATCCGCATGCGACAGAAACATCGCATAGAATATCACACCGGAAGCAGAAGCGACAGAACATGCGCAGACATAGGACTGAAGCTAGAGTGATGCCAGGGCTCGCGTATTCACTCCCTAAACCACCTCTATACACTCACTTTTGAGGATGAAGAACCTGCTCCAGTCACCTATGGGTAACCTACTGGTCACTCATACCTTGACGGTACACGTTCTGTAAGCGACTGAAGCTTGCACTTCCACTGCTGCAGTGTTTGATCTATTCCGCAGGGAAGAGAAGCTTGCACTACGTTTGCCTATCAGTGTGAGAGGAAAGCTGGTTTTGCTGCCGCCATATTGTTGCTATTCTAAGAAGAATGAGCTCTTCTACTGAAGTTTCCTCCTCTAGTGAGGAGGAAGCGTGCACTGTTGCCCCTCAAGCTGTACCAGTTCTGTGAGAGTGGGATGCTTACACTGCTACAATTGTTGTATAAAGAAGTAACCTTTTCCCTGCCATCGCCTTCGGTGCCTGTTACGGAGGGAGAAGTGTGCGCTGTATATGTTCCACTTGTGCATATTCTGTGAGGAGGAAGCTTGCACTATTGCCCCTCACGCGGTACCAGTTCAGTGAGCGGGATGCTCACATTGCTGCACTGCTCCATGAAGAAATAACCTTTTCACTGCCACTGTCTACGGCGCTGTTATGAGGGAGAGCTGTTTGCACTGTGAATGCTCCAGGGGCCATTTTATACATGTGTTGCATTTTCCTTCATTGAAAAAAGGAGCACCCGGTGCAATAAAGTAAAATGTATACAAATGAGGGAACGCCCTCTGAAGATAGTGCTGGTGCTTTAAGTGTGCCAGTGCAATAAGTAATACAGAAGGCCCATTCTGTAATACCAATGTGCCTCTGGGGCGCGCAAAGAGGGCGCAAACGCCTGTTGCGCCCCCGGGGCAGTTGTATAATACAGCCCCAGTTGTGCATTTTCTGTAAGGGAAGAAAGCTTGCACTGGTACTACCTGTTCCGAGTGTGAAAACTTTGTGCCGCTTCACTTGCTGCTCAGACCTATTCTTGAATTAACCTTAGTGCCCTGTGCACTACTGGAGATTGTGGTAAGGTGTTTTGCTACCAAAAACTGCTAAAATAATTGCCATTGCAAGTGCTTGTGTTAATGCATGACAATATACAAGCCAAGCTCACTTCCGGTTTTGCATGTGAAACCAGCAGAATGTGTGCAACGGGAAGAGCATCTGTAAAATTTTAAAGCATGGCTACCCAGAGTCATGGGCAACTCCTTCAGCTAATTCTAGGACAAACGACAAGCCCAAGAATGCAACTTGCCTTTGCTAAAACGTCAGGAATGCTTCATGACCTCGGGTAATGGAGCAGCATCTCACTTGTAACTGATAAAATACCAGCCCGCCAGAACTCTGAGATCCAGCTACAAAACGCTCTTAATTCCTCTGCGGGTTCGCACTGTGCCTAACGGAGGCCCCTCTTTTTCTTATCTTGCCCCCCACCTCTGGAACAGCTCCCGCCCTACCTCACGTCCATCCCAGACAATTGACGTTTCTGTAGGGAATTCAAAATCTGGCTGTTCTCTAAATGAAATGAGAAAGGACTCGGGTAGTGAAATGGTCAGCAAGCGCCTTGAGACATAACGTGATCTGTGCGCTATACAACACTTTCTGACTTTGACTTGTATGAAAAGGGAAATAAATGTCATGTGTGAATTTGTTTTTAGAAGACAGTCACATGTTAAACTGCCCAGTGGAGGAGAGGGCAGAGATTGTGTTTCAGATGCAGATGTAAGCGTCTGCCTATAATGGGCTGCATTAACATAGCTCTAGAAACAGAGAGACAGAGAAATTGTCTAAATGAGGTCAAGATAGTGATGTGCAGATTACGCATTATTTTGGATTTTCTGTATTTTACTTTTTTTTGTGCTTGTAAATTTTATTTGTCACCACCCACAGAATGCTTCTCTCCTCATACTTCCACTTCGCCTCCTTGCACTCTTCTTCTTGTTTCCACCACTGCTAGGTTTTGCTTTGAAAATCAACACAAGATAAATACATTGCGTTTAATTCGCTGGCAGTAGACGGTGGGGGTCCCCCTTCTCTTCTCCATCAGTCACTGCTCATCCTTGTGCCTCTTTCTCTTCACAGCCACATAGACACACCACTGAACACGCTTCCAGGCCGGGTCGGATTGGTAACGGGGCACTTGGGCAATGCCTGAGGGGCTGCTTTTTGAGCTGCCGGGTGTGGGGGGGGAGGAGGTGGGGGGATCTGTGCGGTTCTGCGTTGTTAAGATACAACCAGCGGCCCTGTGGGTGCCTGAGTGGCCTTTCTGGAGTCAGATGGGCGTCCATTACCTCCCTTTTATCAACGGGCAGAGGTGTCAGTCCCTTTCTCTTGCTGGGCCAGTCCATTAATATATGCATATTGAGGGGGTAGGGTGCCTTGGCAAAAGTGGCCTCACTTATCTTCAGGTGTGTTTCACTAATGTAAAATAATCCTTGCATTTTTTTACCCGCACATTTTTTTTTTGTTCAAATAAAATTTCACCGAAACAGTGTTTTGTGGAAAGGCAATATGCAAATGTAGGCCACTTTTTTTTTTAGTGTGCCCAGGCCAATTTTTATCCCCAATCCAACCCTGCTTCCAGGGGGTCATATTTTTTTTTATTTGCAGTTTAATATAGCGCAAACCCGACCCGAAGGTATTGAAGTGCTTTACATGAGCACCAGTTACGTTACACAAGGACACATTCATTTATTGGTAGGCACGGGAGATTACCCGATTTGCCCATAATCACAGAAAGCTAAGCCGATGCTGAGGCTCAAACCTGGTTCCCCAGCTCCAAGGTCGACAGTTCTGTCCATTAGGCGACGCCATCTCCCCTGCATTACCTGCTCTTCACACTCACACCTGCCGCCACCAAGTTGATCTTTCTTTCCTGGATTAAAGAAAGTAGGAGATACATCAGAGTTCCACGTTTCTTACCAGTTCCTTCTGGGTGTCAATCATCACCAGGGTGGAGTTCAGTGCAGCGCACGAGTCTTTGGCCTCCGTCCAGTTTCCTTCAGCTTCAGAGAAATAGAAACATTTGTTCCGGTACCAGATCCAGTCATCACCGCAAGGGGGCAGCACTTCACCGCACTTTCCAACAGCAGCCGCATCACCCTCGGTCTGGATTTGCTCAGAGCACGGCCGGCTCCTTAGAACTGGTAAAACATTAATTGAATTAAAAAAAATATATAACCATAAGTATCTGTGGGAGGATACAGTGAGCACTGCTATAAAATGTGGGCAAGGACTGCGTACTCAAATTCTCTTGGGTGGACAGGGTCAGTCTGTCCTATAGGTCAATCTGGCAGGCAGTGTCAGGAGGGCTCGTCTCATAGGTTAGTTTGTGGGCCTGTTTTATACTCTGCTAGGCCAGTTGTTACTGTCAATTTACCCGATATCAAAACAGACATTGACTGCTGGAAGTTCAAATCCATGCAGTCTTCAAGACCTTGCAAAACAAATACATTGGGAGGGAGGGGCGAGGGGGGAGTGAGCAGACCACCAGACAAGTATATGTGTGTGAAAAAGGCCACTTTTATTGAAACAGGTGCACATTAACAAATTAAAACCTCGGCCAATGCCTTCCAAAACTAAACCTCACTAAATAATAACTTCCTTAATTTCCCCCAGCCCGCTCCCACCCCTTTCACGTCATTGACCCCGGCCCCACCCGAACATTACATCATTACAAATCCAACAATGCAAAAACCCTGCATAAACATTTCAACTTTACAAACCTTCCAAAGCATAAAACAAACTCCACTGTTTGCCCTCAAACCCCTCTTGGTCCCCCAACCTATACAACCATCCCAAACAGTCGTCATTCCCAATTCCCCCTGCCGAATGTGCCAACCAAGTAAAAAAACAACCACAAACTTACCAAGCCTGACAAAAAACAACTGAACCCCGCACCGCACCTGTTCCAAGCGACAAGTATAACATAAAACAGAGCCCATGTCCACCTGTTCCAACAGAAAAACGCCCCAATTGAAAAAAGGAAAAAAGCTAAGGAGAATAAAAAAGGGGGGGAGAAATTGAAGAAAAATAAAACGGAAACCGAAAAAATATGAAAAATAGGGAGGGAGGGGAAAAATTCTCTCAAAGACAAACTCCCGGCCACCAGGTCACCGAACCTAAAATGGTGTCCGAGAGGCGGAGTCACCAGAATTTATACTTGGGCTATAACTAGTAGGGAAAACCAGCCCAAACTCAAAAAATGCCCGGGAGACTGCAAGACCTCCCTGCCCCCCCAAACCGCCCGGGGAGGACCTCCCCGGGGTCAGCTGCCCCCCCCAAACCCCTCTAATACAGGCCTTCAGGGAAGGGGGTTGAAGTAACAACGCTCTCTGGGAACACATGGCCACAGAGGTCATGTGCTGAGGTTACAGGGGATAGGGTACTGGTGATTGCCCTTGTCTGAGCGATTTTTTGAAGGCATGTGGGTAGGGCTGGCTTTTCTGCTTTTTTGCTGGTTTGCCGTGAATTAGAATTGTCGGCTTTAGGACAGATGGCAGAATTGAAATTTCTCGTGCTAGGCCGGAAGGATTTGGGACCTTGCAGGGCAGCGCTTGGCAGAAGGAATATAGGGGAGCAATGGTGGGTCACATGGGAAGGAAGGCAAATAGAATGAATGGGGTGGTGTTCGAATGGTTGTTGGTTGGGTGGGGGAGAGGGATGTTATGAATTTGTATTATTGAGGCGGGATTTTTGATCACATGTTGTAATGTAAATACATTCTTACGCTGCATACGTGTCCTAATAAAGAACCTTTTTGCTCATACTCTGGCCTGTTCTTTAGGGGTCGTTTCATCCAATGAGGGACACTTTTATTTTTGTGACTGGGGCTATTTTTCATCTGAGTTTCACCCCTGGCATGGGAGATTGTCTTTCACCTTGGGTAGCTGTGATGGATGAAAACAGAATGGAGAGGCTGCTTTTGGGTTACATTCGGGGAAATGGTTGGTTACTTCTTTGATGGTACTCTCTAGACAGAAGTGTAGGGTGACACCAGGGCAAAGCAGGGTACCACTGGGCCAGTACTCTCAGAACACAAAGGCAGATTACTGCTAGGTGGCGCTGAGAACACAAGAGCAGGCTCTATGGGGGTGATCAAGGCAGATTCTATGCGGGTAATTTCTCAAGACACAAGGGCACAGCTCTGGGGGAACACTCATACACAGGAGTCCTTCTCGTGTGACATCCCCTCTTAGGTCACCAGGAGAGGCTGATTCAGGGGCGGGATCGGAACACAAGAGCCCTGGCAATGGGAAATCTGGGTCCAGGGAGAACACACTTGTGCATGAAATGGAAGAACAGTAAAACAGGCAGGCAGCTGGATTCAGGGGTTCAGCTGCAGCAACCATTTAATTCCTGCATATGAACTTTTGCCAAATGTAGCAGATGAGATAGTTTGGTGGGTTGGGCCCTTAAACTAAAGATGCATGGACTTTCCAAGATGCATGTTACAATCAAACCTGGCACACTACTCAGCCTTGCAGGTGTTGTAAAATGGCCCACAAGGAATTGGCTTATTAGGTCTGGGCTGTCAACTCTGCTCGCTGAATTTTCGGGACTACGCAGAGCTCGTGGAGTTCCGAAAAATTCTGCTCCGTGTAGCATTCATTAACATCAAGTTGGCGAGCGCAAGTGAGGAAAATCCAACTCCTGGCAAGATTTGTCCTCATTCACGATAGTCAACATCAAGTTGGCTAGCACGAGAAATCAACCTCCCGGTGAGATTTCAAAGCGCGGACGGTCAGATTTCTTATTGCGAGTGATTGTGTGTGCTCGCAACTGCTCGCGTTGAGAAAGCTGCTGCTCAAGTAAAAATCTACTCGAGCGGCAGAAAGTAAGCAGTACCCACTTGCGCTGTGCATGGTGCTGTTCACGATGATCGCACAGTGCGGACAAACACCTGGCACTGAAAAACATTGCGAAAGCCATTTATGTAAAGAAACTCCGTCGCTTGCAGAGCTCCGCTTAGCGCAGTGGTGTTTTTTTGCACTTCGCGGACTCTGCCCAGGCTTAATTATAAGCACACCAAATACAGAAGCAACAACATTTATAAAGTGTAAAGTGCACTTTGGTGTGTACCTTCAGATCGTTGAAATGGTGTAAAAAATTGTGAAATCAATATAGGTACAATTCTTTTTTGCTGATATTCTTTAAAATATGGAGATACCTCCTTAGCCTGGGGAAATCCCTCTAACTTGGGCCCAAGATTGCATTATTGGAGCATAGGGTAAAGCCAAAAAGACATGGGGTCAAGCGCTAAACAAGAACCTTCTGGGAGGGGCGGCGGCACTGTCACTATCTTCACATCAGGAGCCATCATATCATCCTGTGGTGTGAGCAGGCTTGGGGTGTGTGATGTTAGGCCTCAGGCCCACATGGTGATGAGAGACAGATACGAACACTCGGTATTATGGTGCATTAACTGGCCACGAGCACGTGCACTCGGGCCCATTTATTTGCCGGGTCACGTCATTTGTGATGCTGGTGGTGGATGGGTGTGTGTGCCCACTCCCATAGGGGGAGTGGTTTTAAACCAGTGCCTGGTGAGACACTAGAACATGTCTCGCAGGACACTACATTCCTTTCCAACTTTATTAAAGAACAAACAAAATGTTGATCCACCCTGTGGGGACAAAACAATTAACTAAAACACCACAGGGTCCATCAGTCTTCTGAGACAGGTGGCAGGAAGACGCCAGACGTGGGCTGATGACTCTGCCTGCAGCAGGACCTTCCCGGTTGGCACTCGTAGTTTAACCTGAACAGTTCAGGACACGACCGCTGGCTTGGAGACGTCCACTGCATGGCGACATGACTTCCCTTTTGTTGACGTCGGTGATGGTCTGTGGTGAATTCAAACAGTTCTTTCAATGGGATGCGTCATGAGCATGGACGGAGTTCATGGTGACGGTTCGTGGAGGTGTGCCTGATCACTTGTCTCTGTGGACCCTTTTGGCTGTAACCACTGAGCCGTCGGTGAATGAATGAAATGAAAAGGAGTTTTATAAAGCGTGAAACAGTTGACCTGAGGCGTCCAGGCGCTGGTAGGTAGAAGAAACTTCTGATGGGGTGGATCGCTGGTGGGGTGATTTTAATTCGATTTTTTTTGGTTGAAGAGGAAAGTTTTCAGTTGTTTGCAAAAGGTGAGCAGGTTGGGGTTGGATCTTAGATGAAGAGGGAGAGAGTTACATAACTTGGATGCGCTATAGGAAAAGGAGTGGCCTACTGATCTGGCTCTTCGTATCTGTGGGACAACAGTTAGAAAGGCTTTCGATGAGTGGAGTTCTTTTTTGGGATGGTAGGGGTGATCAAGGAGTGATTGATCGCCGTCCCAGATTTCCAGAAGGCTTGGCGGGTGATGCACATGGCCTTAAATTTGATTCTCTCCCTAACAGGGAGCCAGTGCAAAGATTTCAGACCAGGCCCTATAGAGTTTCTACGGGGAATTCAGAGGAGGGTGCGTGCAGCGCAGTTCTGGATCCGCTGAAGTTTGTTTAAGCAGTATTCTGGGGACCCCAAATACAGGGCGTTACTATAGTCTATACGAGACTGGATTAGGCCCTGGATAACTACCGGTTTTGCCTCAAAAGGGAGGAGTGGTAGGATTTTTTTCAGCTGCCTAATCAGACCGAAGCAGGTTGCTGACACTAGGGTGACTTGCGTGTTAAATGTCAGGGATTCGTCTAGCCATACTCCAAGACTCTTAATGTTGTCTTTGGGTGCAGGAAGATCGCCTAGGCTAGGGGGCCACAGAAGCTCTAGGGTGGGGGGGGGGCCAGAGGGCCGAGGAGCATCAGCTCTGTCTTGTCCTCGTTAAGCTTTAGGCATGAGCTTGTCATCCAGCTCTTTACCTGCTCCAGACAGGGAATCGGGTTGGTCTGTGGTTGCTGGCTGTTATTATGTGCAAGAGAGACCACTAGCTGAGTGCCGTCCGCATAGGTAACGATCGTAATGCCATGCGGACGAACAATCTCAGAAAGTGGCCTCATGTATGCATTGAAAAGCGTGGGGCAAAGTGAGGAGCCTTGTGGCACCCCCAAGGCTTGCTTGAGGAGACTGAGGCTCCTTCAAAGACACTGAAGGTACGGTCTTTTAAAAAGGATTTAAGCCAAGCTAGGGCTTCTCCCGATATTCCCAGACTTAGTAGACGGTGGAGGAGGATTTGATGGTTCACTGTGTCAAAAGTGGTGCTCAGATCAAGGAGGATCACTGCCACTGCTCCTCCCTGATCTAAGATCAGCCTTACCTCCTCTGTAACCGCTACCAGGGCCATCTCAGTACCATGCTTGGGCTGGAAGCCAGCAGATGGTTGCTCTCGAAAAACTTAGTTAGACAAGTATTAATATGCTTTTCGAGGAGTTTGCTTGCCCAGGGGAGTAGTGAGATGGGTTGATAGTTATTGAGGTTGCGAGGGTCGAGATTAGGTTTTTTTTTTTAGAAGTGCACGTACCCTGGCATGTTTCCATGTTAATGGGACTGTGCTGGTTGTTATCGAAGAGTTCAGCAGTTCCAGTAATGTGGGGAGAATTACCTGTCCAACCGAGATCAGTGTGTTTGGTGGCGCAGGATCACAGGGTGAGCCGGATTTATTTGGTGCATTAGCGAGTCTAGTGTTACTGAATCTAGTTGTGGGAGGTAGGCTAGGGTGGAGAGATACCTCTGTTTCTGTCGCAGAGGAAGAGTTTTTGGAGGAAGGTTCTGCTCCAGTGTTCGGAAAGGATGTGTAGATGTTATTTATCTTGAGAAAAAAGAACTCAGCTAGGTCGTCACATCGTGGGGGTTCAACCGGGTAAACGGTTGAGGGGGGGAGCGTAGTGAGACTTTTTACCGTTCAGTACATTTCTTTGGGCTCGCACTTGGCTGCCATTATTTTACCCTCATAGTAGGCTGATTGAGTCAGTTTTATTGCTGATTTATAGGCTCTAATGGCCTCTCTGTATGTAATTTTATCCGTGGCCATGTAGTTTAGACCCCACTTCCTTTCTAGCCTCTTACAGGTAAGTTTTTTTCCTCAGAGCTCTTCCGAGTACCAGGGGGCTGTTTTAGGATGTCTCTTTGATCCGGTGGTGTCAAGGGGTAGTACGGAGTCCAGCGAGCTCGTGATCCAGCTGTTGAACTCGATGTTGCCTTTTGAGGGGTCGCCGTTGAGTACAGGTTTGGTTGTGTTGAGATCGCTAGCCCATTTTTCCAGACAGAATTTGGACCAGTTCCTTCATCTAAGGGGGAAGTGAAGGGATGGAGCGCACTTGCGTGTGGTCCAGGTGAGTGGAATGAGGAAGTGGTCAGTCCATAGGAGGCGAGCAAGGGTGCCAACTGCTAGTTGGGTGCAGTTGCTGAACACGGGATCTAGTAAGAGGCCTTTTATATGGGTGTGGGAAGGAACGAGCTGTTCTAGTTCGATTGCCGCTAGACTAGCTATTAGTTCGTTGGCGACATTGTCCTGTGTGTTGTCGAAATGTATATTAAGGTTGCCTAATACTGTGAAATTCGCCGATGAGGTGGTTAGTTCGGCCATGGTATGAGGTAGTGCGGCGGGGAACTGTTTAGGCGCTCCGGGGGTGGGGGGGGGTGGGGGCGGTAGATAAGGATGCCTGTGAAGCTTTTGTTGGGGGAGAATTTAATGACAAAGTGCAAACTTTCACAGTCTGCGATGGGCTCTGAAGTACACCGGCAGGTGTAAGCGTCTTTATAGATTATGGCGAGCCCCCTGCCTTTTCCCTGGGCGCGGTCCAGGTGGGCAATCTGGTTGCCTGGTGTGAGTGCTTGGACCAGGTCGGGTTCGGAAGCCATGTTTCGGTCAAGAAGACTATGTCTGGCATGAGCTCATCCAGCAGCATTGAAATCTCCAGACTGTTTGGGGAGGGATCTGCAGTTTAGCAGCAGCATTTGGTATTCCCGCAGCTCATCCTTCTGCAGAGGGCTGGAGAGCTCTGTCTTGCAGTGAGGGCACTGATGGGGGATTTCCAAGGGATAGAATGTTTGGCCGCATTTGGTTTTATCGGTGTGCCTTAACTGGTAGAGGGTATCAATGCTGTATTGCCTATTTGTTCTTGTGAGTGAAGGAGAGGTTGTTGGGGGGGTGGCCCCTAGCCCCGGCCAGCCGCAGACGGGCTTGCCTTTAGCGCACCTTCGGCGCGGTGGCGGCACGCCCGCTGCGCGTTCAAAACATGCACATATTTTGTAGGGGCGTGGCCTCCCGGCAGTGGGCGTGGCCTGTGGGCTTGCGAGGCTAATGGCGGCAGTTTTGTGTTCCAACCCGCGGCAGCGTTATCACGAGCTGCGCGGGGATATCCAGCAGGTCTCAAGAGGGGGGGGGGGTGGGGGGGCGGGAGTGCCCAGGGAGCAGTGCGCAACAGGTAAAAGCAATTTATGCAGTAAATACAAATATTTTTAAAACGAGAGTTTTCTCCCGGCTTCCGCCTCAGGAGTTCGTTTCTCTGGTGGGGCACAGTCTCTTTTCACTCTCCCGACTGGAGAGGCCCATTGCCGGGGTTGCTGCGGGACTGCAGGAAGGCTACGCTGGGGCCACTTGTGTGCCGACTGGGGCAACTGCAGGACCACCTAGGAGCTGTTGCTTGGTCGCATGCACAACCCTCTGGCTGGAGGTGTCTTGGCCGATGCTTGCTCTCGCTACCGTGGTTCAGTGTGCCCGGTTCACAAGTAGCCTCTGGTCTCTTCTTTCAGCTGGTGTGGCAACAGTGTGTGACTCCAGTCCATCGAGACTCTGGGAGTGGTGTTTGACGCATGTGGTGATGGCTGGCGTGATGGCGGTTGCCAGCCATGTGGTGACTCCGGATGGTAGGTGGTGGTGACGTGCTGAGAGAGTTGGATGTCAGGGGGGACTTGGTAGCCCTGTGCCTCCGCATTGCTGAGGTTGAGTTTCAGTGACGGCGTGACACTTAGTGTGTGGATCCTCTCTTGCCTGCCTTGGGGTCACCGCCGACTCCGTCTTGAGGCGGTGTGAGGTAAGACACTTGATACCGAGCTTCACCCGTGGCATCTGCAGTCAGGATCAGGGATGACGTTTGACTTAGACTGCGGACACTCTGGGATGGATGATCATCTGGGGATGCGTTGGGATGATACACGGATTGCGTTTGCTGTGGCTTGTGTTCAGCTCTCCCGTGAGGCTGTATCCAGGGACGCCGAATTATACTCACCTGGGGAAATAATGGGATGATACTCTGTCTGCGCTCGCTGCGGCTTACTCTTGGTTCTCCCTTGAGGCTGTATCCAGAGACGCCGATTGACGCTCACCTGGGGACGGATTGGGATGAGACTCAGTTTGCGCTCGCTGTGGCTTACTCTTAGTTCTCCCTTGAGGCTGTATCCAGAGACGCCGATTGGCGCTCACCTGGGGAAGTGGTGTGATGAGACTCAGTTCTCACTTGCTGCCGCTTTTGTGTGGTTGTCCTTGGTGCTGTCGTCAGGGCCGTCGGTCCATCTTGGTGTCTGTCTGGTGTCTTTGGAGGTGTTCTTGAGTTGTGGTGCTACGAGTCCTTGTGATTCTCCTCTTGTTGTCTTTGACGCACCTGTGGGAGTCCAGATCTTCTGGGTAATACAATTTCCACTTTTCTTCTTCTGAGGCAGTGACATGCACCATGTTATATTAGAGGGAACAGGGGTCCTAAGGAGTTGCAATAGACAGGTGAATAAATCTATAGACCACAATAAGTACTATAGTTCAGCTTCCATACCCAGCCGGGCGAGAAATATTTTATTTTAGAGATAAGAATTTAGTTGACCTAAAGAGGGTCACATAAGAACATTTAGATAGGGCACAATCCTGTACCTATCCCGAAAAATAGAAAAAACCATAGAATAAGAAAAGAAGTTAAGTAAAGAAAGAAGTTTAACAGGCAAGAAAAGTTTTTGTGGAGCCTGTTAAACAGTGTTGCATGAAATTCATTTTACATATTAATCTGTATACACTGTATGTCGAGACTTGCCGGGATTGATTATTAATTCGCAAGCGACAATTGGCTCCACAAAAACTTTTCTTGCCTGTTAAACTGCTTTCTTGTGCACTCACTTTGTGCACTTGTCCAGTGTTGCCTTTCTTTTCTTTTTTTATTGCAACATTGTCCCTGAATTGTGTTGTGCTAGAAGAACCAGTTTTGTGCTGCTGGCACTGGTTGTGTTCTCTAACTTATTTTGTTTTTAACACATGGGTAACGTTCTTGGCTGGAACTTATTGCATGCTGCAGCAATGGGTTCCCTTTGCTTGCATGCTTGTTCATATGATTTTTCCTAACCGCGGTAGCGCAAAACGGCCACTAGATGGCAGTGCAGGGCAAAATATAGCTGTCTGCAGTCCTTGTCCTTCCTTCTGGAACCACGCTGGGTTCCGTGATGCTGCCGTTTATCCTGTACTCGCGGGTTTCGAGGGAACAGAGGAATGCAGGGCAGGCAACTCGTGGTGGGTGGAGTCTTCTTCTTTACAGCCCCTATGCCCACCGAACTGCAGACACAACTGGACGTTCCCGGGCCTCAGTGCCCTGCACCAGCGGTCCTCGTGGCTCCACAGCCACCCTGCATGCTGCGGTTAGATTTGCACATTTGAAGGGGGCGCCTCAGCTGCGATGATTCCCATGCCCGGCAGCCCTCGTGTGCTTCGGCACTTTTCATTGACGGCCGCCTGGGCAGAGCTTGCACTTGCGGTGCTCCGATCGTCGGCTGGCAGGACGCGGTCGCTTCCTTACTTCACCCCACCGCAGCAGCCTCGCAGTTCACACGCTGCGTGGGGATTGGGGATTAACGGCCACATGCATCAAAGTCCGGTTTTGCGATTCCTTATTTGCGATTTTTAGGGAATCGCAAATAAGGAATCGCAAATTGGGATGCATGATTTAAATCGCATACAGCCTGATTCATCATAGACCCGTTTTGCGAGTCTATAATAGCGATTCATAAGGAATCGCTATTACAGACTCGCAAAACGGGATTCAAGTAGGAATCGCAAAAAGATTTGCGATTCCTACACAATCCTTATTTGCGATTAGCAAATTGCTAATCGCAAATAAGGAATATCTCCCCATTCATTCCTATGGGCCAAAAGGCCCATAGGAATGAATGGGGAGTATTCCTTATTTGCGATTGGCAATTAGCTAATCGCAAATAAGATAGCGATTTAAAGGGTGTCAGGGGTGTCCAAAGGACACCCTGTAGCACCCCTTAAATGCAAATTGAAACAGGTGTTGCGCGCACACATGTCCAAAGGACATGTGTGTGTGCAACATGCAACTTAGAAAAATTAAAAGCATTTTTCTAAGCTTTCGCTATTTACCATGAGGTTTGACCTCGCAGTAAATAGCGGGCCGAAATTGCGAAATTCGCAATTTTTTAATGGATGATGAATTGCATTTAAGGAATCTCAAATAGAGATTCCTTAAATGTAATTCCTCGCAAAATTGCGACATCGCTATTACCGATTTTTGCATTTGGGATGATGAATCCCAAATGCAAAAATAGAGCTCGCAAAGGGCCAGATTCTCAGAATCTGGCCCTTTGCGAGCCGATTTCGGCTTGATGAATCAGGCTGATAATATTTGCGATTCGGTAAAAATCGCAAATTTTTACCGAATCGCAAATATTATGCGAATTCTAATTTGCGATTTCGCAATTCCCATTGATTCCTATGGGCGATGGGGCCATAGGAATCAATGGGAAGGCATTGACATTTTGCGAATTTCAATTAGCGATTTGCAAAATGTTAATGCATTCCATGGGTGCGGGGGGGGGGGTCCAAAGGACCCCCCTGCACGCCTGAAATGTATTTTGAAGTGCATGTTTCACACACACATGTCCCATGGACATGTGTGTCTGTAACATGACTGTTTTAAAATGCAATTTTGAGCATTTTAATACATTTTCGCAAATTACCACGAGGTTCACCCTCGTGGTAATTTGCACCCCCTAATTGCGAATTCGCAATTTTAAAAGTAATCATGCATTGCTTTTAAGGAACCACAAATTTGCAATTCCTTAAAAGCAACCGCATTTTTGGAATTCGCTAAAAATAGCGATTTTTCCAAAAATGTTTGATGCATCCCAAAAACCTATTTAGGAATCGCAAACCGCCGAATTTACCGATTCGCACTGTTTGCACTTCCTAAATAGGTTGATGCATGTGGCCGATGGAGCTGCTGCCGTTATGGGGCACTGTCACTGATGGTCTTCGTCAAGCAGTTGACGGAGCAGGACACTGCTCCACTTCCTAATTTCCCCATGTTACGCTCTCTTCACTGCCCCCGATGTCCCGCAGCCAGGGCTCACCTTATGCAAGGGCATTGGCGGCGGATCAAAGGCGGGTTGGGCTCCCGCTCCGCTCGATTGCACAGTGGCCGGCCTTTGTCCCTGCAGTCCTCGCTGGACACTGCTGTGCACCGGTGTTTCTCCGGTCAGCAACGGCCGCTCCCCTTTACTTTGCGGGGCTCCATGACAGCCCAGCACGTGTTGCCATCCCGGGCTCACTGTGGCATGATCGCAGGACAGGCTCACTTCTTCCTCGTGGCAATTTGCGCGGCGGCTGGCATCTCAGCAGTCCGGCCTCGCCCGCACTCATTATGCGTTAACCGGGCTTTACCTCACGTCTGTGGTAGGAGCTGCATACTCGTCATACGGGGGCGGGGGGCAGCAGGCTTGTCATACGCGGGGTGGACTCCTGCTACCTCAACTTCACTGTGGGGCCCTTCACTCGCCCTGCTAAGGCTTCGATGGCGTAGTCACCTGTTTCAAGGTCTGCCCTCGCCAAAGGGATGCACATTCCCCCTTCACCCACTGGAATACCGCGGCTGCACACGCAGGATAGAACTGCTCGTCACAAGTGTGATGTTGGGCCTCAGGCCCACATGGTGATGAGAGCCCAAATGGTGATGAGAGACAGATACGAACACTCGGTATTATGGTGCATTAACTGGCCATGAGCATGTGCACCCGGGCCCATTTATTAGCCGGGTCACGTCATTCTTGACGCTGGTGGTGGATGGGTGTGGGGTGTGTGTGCCCACTCCCATAGGAGGAGTGGTTTTAAACCAGTGTCTGGCGAGACACTAGAACATGTCTCGAAGGACACTACAGGGTGCAACCTCCCTCGCGGTAGCATCCCGGTCCCGTTAGGGCAAGGGCCCAGGGTCACACAGCTCTGGTGCAACTATCTGAGAGTCCGTCTTCTACACACTCGCGTGCCCCCTGCGCTAACTGTGTGAGTTAGTACGTGCTGAAAGCACTGCAGTGTGAGAGTTAACCGAGTGGTTGGCCCCAGAGGCACCCTGACTCAACTGGGTTAGGTGCACAAGCCAAAGCTAACACTCCATTACTGAGATGGCCACGGGCACGTTTTGTAATTTAGAGCCTCTACCCCAGGTCTGGGGTGAAATGAAAGACAGGTGTGTGCTGCAGCGGCACCGTGGAGGCGGGGAAGGGGCAGAAGGTACTGAGAGCCCTGCGCACTGGGGCGGAATCCAACTGAACAAGCCTTAGCATCCTGTTGCTGTAAACTAATGGAGGGTGCCTCCTGGCGATATCACAGATATTTGAACAAGGACAGGATGGAGAAAGGGGTTTGTGAAACCAAATGTAACAGCTTTTATATCAATTAAAATTAAGAAACGCCATTTAAACAAGGGATAACCGAGACACAAGTACCACAAAGTATCTTTCAAAGCTACAGTAAAGTGATTTTGTACTATTTTGTCACCCGTGTAATAAGAAAAATGTAACCGGACTGATTTTGCATTCTCGCACACAGTAACAACTTTCAAATTAAAACACTGGAATATATACATGTGTTGGATTCCCTTACAGAAATACAAGAAAATGTGTGAAAACGCGTCTCACGTAGTGCAAATATATGCATTACAAGCCCCATCAATGGAGCAGCTCCGATCTCAGTTCACAGGTATTTTTGTATTCTGTAATACTTAAGATAGGGGTCCTTCTAATGGGAGGCCAGTATAATATTAAGCTTTGTTTTCGGTGAATGAGACAGAAAATGTGCGTTATGCTATTATTCGAAAAAAATATTAACAACAAAAAATGCACACACGTAGGTTTACTTTGCATATTTGCAAATATTGTCCAGCCACGATGTTTATTAAACACTTCCATTCCATAAACTGAGAGCAGAGACGACAACGGCCGCTAGGTGTCGCACGTCCTACATCAACGATGTCCGCCTACCAAGGGCGAACCATGAACTGAAGCGATCGATACTCACCTATGATGTACACTACGAGACCTGCTGTGACGAGGAACAGCACAGCGGCAAGCCCCAGCGCCGCGTGGAATCGGGTCACTCCTTTCAGCGCTTTTCTCACACTGGCGGTCCACTCATGATCTACAAAACAAACAGAAGTCCGTCTAGCTGAGGCAGAGCAAAAATATGAGTTTTTCCACACATTTTAGGAGTCGCCTGAGGAGATATTCAGCTGTCCTTTACTTACCATTTGTTGCCTTCATTGTTGCCCTTTTTTACAGCCTCATCATTGGCTAGCCCAGGCGAAACATAATTTCTGATATTTGCTGTGGGGCTTGGACCAAGTACAGATAGATTCAACTTAAGCAGTGGCTGTCCGATGCTCCAGGCTTGCTTGAGGTACCCCCCCCCCCCATTTCTCCCTCAATAGTGTTTTTGTAGTTTTTCTTCTTTTTTTGTTGCAGCATTCTTTGCCATTGGTCACTTTTGCGTCCCGTCAATCATGTTATTATGGCTATCTCTTCAGCGGCTCATGTCAACGTTGGAAGGACACTTTCCCTCAGCATTTGTAAAAGATATCAGGGTGATAACAACAAGGCTTTATTCCCCGACACCTCTCTCCTCATCGCATGCTGGGGTGCAGATCTGCAATCAAACTCTGCATCAGTTCTTGACAGCCACAGAGGACATCATTGCACTAGTCCGAAGTAGCGCAACTGCATTTATTTCTCGTGCTTGCATGAAGCATGTCAAACCAGCATATACACGAATGTGTGCTAAACTGGAGAAGAGTATGTTTTGGAGTGCGATATGAATGTGTTTGTAAGAATATAAATACATTTCAAACCACAACTTCCACGTAATCCACTCCAATCCAACGCACACTCCACTCTAATCCATACAATCTACTCCATTATGCTTCTCCACCAACTTTTGCCATGCAGAACAGCAGCCACACTGGTGTACACCATGGCTAAAACACAATTGACAAAGCCAATAGCTCTTGCATAGCCAAGAACTGTTATATTTTGGCCTAAAACAAAATCTGCCAGTCATGATTCCAATCTCATCAAAAGCACTCAGTATGTTTCCAGTACTTTCTACCGCCACGTCCACTGGCCAGGGCTTAAATTGTGCCGGGTCTGTCCAGGTATAAGAACTGGTAGTAATTAAAAGTGGACATTGAAACAGGTCCCTATCGGACCATATATTCAGTGCCCATTACATTGGAGCTAAAAACACTCATTGACGACTGATAAATCAATGTAAAAATGTTGTCAGTGATTTAATTCATATTTACATTCCACATGTCCAAAGCTTTATTTCGATATACACACAAGATATCATAAAAGCACATACAAATTTTTTAAAAAAAGAACCACAATTCATAAACCTTACATTTTACAGGGTTAGTTACAGTAAAAACATTTGTGTTACAATAAATAAGTTAAGAGGCATATTAAACATTAGCAGCTTTGGAGAGTTTAAACATTTAGGTAAAAACTAAGTCATCTCATAGCTTTTGCTCGAATTGCCCATACTCAGCTAAGAAATTTGCAACCCCACAGACTAAAGATGTGCTAGTGTCGGTCTTAAGTATTCTTAAAGCTACGGAATAATTCCTTGTTTCGAGCAATAGACAGGCAGGTTTTAGCCATTTCTGTCTCGGTTTTGCATAGGCTGGGCATACAAAAAAAACATGAGCGATGCATTCAGTGACGCCTTCACAAATTGGGCAGTCAGGTTGGGTTTGATACGGAGGCTTCCCCTTACAGGTGTGATCATGTAAGGGTAGGTTTCCCAGCCTGAACTGAATAAACAGTGATCTATCCCTTGTTTTTTTTTATGAAATCCAAGTAAGGCTCCAAGCAAGGCTTGGGTTTATGCTTTTAAACTCTTGAGTCAGCCTTCCTTGGTTTGGGTCCCTTAGATCTTGCTTGTCCACCCAATTCCAATAGACTCGCTTAATTTCAGGCTTAGATAGGGGAACTCCAAGCTCCCAATTAATTGGCAAACCGATGTCGTTCAAAAGCTTCTTAATGTTATGAATCCAGCTGACTTTGTGGGAGCCATTAAGATTCATAACCTCTATCAAACCATCAAGATACTTAGAAAGCTCAGGGGTCCGCCAAAGTCTAGCCCAAAATAAAAGCGGTCGTAGCCTGGCTAAATCCTGACTGGAGCGGCGACCCAGATCGCTCAATAATGGTTTGATTGGGGTGCCCATTGGGAGGGATACCAACTCTCTAAGGAACTTATTCTCTGAAGTGATGAGACCGGAAATGCATTAAAAGCCCCACAACTCTGCACCATAGAGAGCACTGCCCACAGCCTTAGCAGCATATATATCCAGGGCAGGGGCAACGGGCTTAGAGGTGGACATACGATGTTCCCGCCCCAAGACACCAGCCACTCTTTTATGGTTCAGAAGCATTTTATCAATATGGGCCGGCCACTTCAAGTTTTGGGAAATTCTAATTCCCAGATAGTCAAATTCTCTTACACGCTCCAATGGTTCTCCATCAAGAAAGAGGGTGGACCTGGAGGACTTACTAGGATTAAAGTAGAGGAGCTTAGTTTTCGAGGTGTTAATGACAAGGCCCCTAAGTTCAAAAAACAAACTGAAGCGATTCAGCAACTTTTGCAGGCCCACAGGGGTTTTCAAAACCAACAAGGTGTCGTCTGCGAAAAGTAAGGTGGGCACTTTATCGCCCGCCAGGACCGGGGCGTCTGCGTCTATTTCAAGCAGGAAAGAGACCACACCATTCACAAACAGAGAAAAAAGTGTTGGGGCTAGCACGCACCCCTGTCGTACCCCACGCTTCACAGGAATCTTATCTGTTTTTTGCCCCTGGGAGCCCCATCTAATACGAGCATAGGTACCATCATGCATGCGTGCCAAAAGGTTTAAGATTGGAGTCGGAATCCCCATCTCCTCCAATATAGTCCACAGGCAGTCTCGAAGAACCAGGTCAAAGGCGGTCTTCAAGTCAATAAATGCCAAATAAAGACCGCCTTTGCCAATGGTAACCACTTTCCAGTGGAGGAGTAACAACCTGAACGCTTGGTCAGTTGTACCTGTGTATGCCGTAAACCCAGCCTGGTAAGGGGAAATGATCTTATGTTCCTCGGCCCACGAGAGGATCCTCTCAAGGAGAACCCGGCCCACCAATTTCTGTCCAGCGTCTATTAAGCTAATTCGGCGGTAGTTGGCAGGGTTCTCCCTAGGGCCCTTCTTGTAAATGGGAATCACCTCAGCCGCCTTCCAAGAGTTAGGGACCGGTGAACCAGCCATCAATGCATTTATTAGGATGGCGAAATACGTTGCACAACCGTCGGGATTAGCTTTAAAAAGGTCACCGGGCACAGCGTCCTATCCTGGGGCTTTCGCAGATACTATTTTGGCTATTGCAGCAAGAACCTCCTTATTATTAACTCTAGTTGGCGCGAGCCGCCCGGAACCATCAACCGGAGCACCGCTCAAATGCCCAGGGGCTCCGGCAGGTCATTCCCACCATAGAGTTTGGAGAAGTGTTCAAACCATTCGTTGTCCGTGATATGATTTGGAATTTGGTTCGAGCTGCACCCAGATGATTTTCTAACCAGTGACCAGAACAGGTTACCATCCTTGCTGTGACTTGCATCTCTAAGGTTTTCCCAATGGGACTCTTCCCAAGCCCTTTCCACATGTTGTACCTGCCCTGTGATTCCCTTGGAGTGTTATCCAATTCCAGGAAGGTGTGTTTCTGAATATTTTTTATCATGGAGCATATTACTCTTGTATAGTGCCTATTTTGAAGAGAGGCCCTCAAAGTGTTTATAACGGACCACAATGAGTGGCCGAAATCTGAGGCGAAGGCTCAAACATTGCCTGAAAGCGGATGAGAAAGTTGTTGCTTATTTATTATTATTTAACTAACAACCATTGAGAAAGCCCACAGTTGTAGCTTGTTGTAGCAGTAAAGTTACTTGCTGTATTATATCAGGATGCAAGGTCGGAAGCAGCAAGATACCAGTCAGGCAGCACACTATGCTAACAACAAATGTTTAGCTTCCGGGTTAAGCCACGCAGCTTAATGTCACCGACCACGCCCCTTTATGACTCCTCCCTCCCACCAGTTTTTTCTTCCCACTTGCCCTGGAGCCTGGAGGGCCTTGGCTTACCTGGCAGTGCGTGAAGGTTCCTTTCAGACTTTGCCCCCTCAGTGCAAGCCCCGCTCAAGGTCGCAAGCTCCGGGTCTCCAGGGAGTGAGTCTTCTTCGGGGGCCCCCATGGCCGAGCAGGGAGAGGGACTCACTGTTCACAAGAGCACCCGGGGCGGCGGCAGATGTGAGACGGTAGCGCCCGGTGATGCAGCTGCGCTGTCGGACAACGCGATGTAATCCTTTCCCTGGGTGAAACGTGGACTCGGATTTGTGCCGGACCCTCTGGGGTAAAAACTCTCGTGGGGGGAAAAGTTCTGCTACCATGGAACATTTTAAGTGCCCAAATTGGCATCCCAAGTAATATGGGCGTTTCTTCCACCCACGCTGCGAGTAAAAAATACCCCGAGGCGCTCATAGCCCCGCCCCCTCCCAGAGCACCGCGTCCAGTGCAAGCTGCGGAGTTATACGAGCGCCTCCTTATAAACTTCTAGTACTCCACGCCCCACTCCACGTCCTCCAATACACTCCGAACACGGGGCAGGGGTTAGTACCTATCACGTTGCTCTCTGGTGATGTAACTCGCTTGCACCGCACGGATAGAAACTAAAAACAAATGCTCGCTTATTTGTAACTGAGAATGATGGCAACGCCAAGATAAAACCAAAACAATTCCCAGCAGAGTCCTACCAGCGTTAAAAGAAATAATACACTAAACCAGGGGTGCAACTTTAAGGAATCGGGCAGAGTGGAGCTGTCTGCCATCTCTCTCGTCGAAGAGCTCTCGTGCCCGTGGGAAGAGTGTAGACAAGTGGGCACTGCCCTTAAACGTGCGATCAGACGAGCATTTTGGTGCCCTCAGACGAGCATGCACGAGGCAGGCAGTTGCACTCGAATATATGTAAAAAGTGTTAGTGACCCTGGCTGTGTGTGCCAGCGCGCACCGCTGCCCATCCATGTGCATGCGCAAGTGTGCAGGAGCTCTCATGTCGGATGCCCGCCGAGGGAGCTCTGTGGCAAGGGTGCTGACGCGCAGAGTCTGAACACTGGGGTGCTGGGCTCTCCGTAAGCGCCCAAGACGGTGTCACTACGTCGTCGCGCCTGTGTGCCTAAAGTAGGGTGACCAGAATTTTAAAGACAAAAACCGGGACATTTCACAAAAAAGGACTACAATTTTACTTCAAGCGAAGAGAGCGCTCCTCAGCAGAGAACAGGCGCAGTAAGAACATACATATAATGCAATTTGTAAGCCCAGAAGCTAGCCTGTGAATTAAATTGCTTTCTTTAAACAACTGCTAACTATCCCCGCTTTGTAAAACATAAAATAACCTGGCAGTTTTCAGTCGACCCTCTCTAAAAACCGGGATGTAAACTAAGTTTCCTGAAATGTGTTGGTACAGCTGGTTAAAAACTGGGACTGTCCTGGCAAAACGGGGACGCCTGGTCACCCTAGCATAAAGGGGTCTCTGGTGGGAAAGCTGACCGTGGATAAACATTCTAGAAATAATGTAAAGGGGTTCATTGCAGAAAGGGGGGGGGGGGGGTGAACCCTCGCCTCCGCGCTGTGCCACTCTTGCACAAATACAAGGAAAGGCTGAGCCGAACGCGGTAGCTTCTATAAGTAGTGGGAGGCGGGGCGAGGACGGGACCAGCCAGTAGGTTGCAAGCAGATTAAGGGAGGAGGAGAAGCGCACAGGTCGCGATCTTTGAAAACCCGTTGAACCTGCACAGATCCAACAGCTGCATTTTACGTCACCATCCGTTAAAAGAGGCGCGAGAAGCTTCAGTTGAAGCGGTGTATTATTAGGACGTCCCATTTTCCTTTGCCTGACCTCGGACTCCTCTGTCTGTGAATGAAAGTCAGGCATTGGAATGTGCAGAAAGGCACAATTTCTTACATGTCGGGGTAGATCGTCCTTCAAAGTCTACTGAGGGGGGTCTTCCACCCCCTCCTGTCCTGCCACTGAGTTCAAATTCCTATCAGATGTTCAAGCAGGTTTTCACCAGAACATAACCACAATAAATCAGATTTTTCGTTTCTGTGGAATATAATGGAGGAAACAGTGATACTGGAGTAGGGCCATCTGTATGTGGTTTTTGTTCACTTAAAAGCAACTTTCGGCTTAATCCCTCGCCACAAACTCTGATGTGTTCTAGACACCATTTTATCTGTCTTAATAAGACAAACATGAAACAAATTATGCCCTAGTAAGGTATTTCAACAGGGATAAGATGTCTAACTGCTTCAGAATAAGGAGAGGAGTTTGCCAAGGATGTGCATTGGCCCCAATAATTTTTACATTATACATAAATGATTTAGTGCATTACGTAGACTTCCCTAGCAATGAGGCTCTAAAAGTTGGTGTTTTTAAAAATCTGACACTAGTGTTTTCGGATAACACACTTCTCATCTCTAAGCCTCCCGCTTATGGATCATTTTCTAATTTTGTGTTCTGAGAAGGGGTTCAAACTGAACATTAAGAAGACAAAATGTATGTCCTTTAACACTTATACATTTCTGATTACCTGTATCAAGGCTCAAAACGAACTGCTTGAACAAATTCAGAACTTTTATTACCCAGGAGTCAGATTAACCAATACATTTTCTTGTTTTCTGCAGATCAGTAATAGCACATTACCTCCTCGTCCTGTTTTCCTCGCCACAGTACTTACACATGAGCCTCCGGCTCCCCAGAAATTCCAAGCTTAAATTTCTCTTTTCTAGTCTCCCTCTCTCTCCTCCAAGGTGGCCCCCAGTGACTCCAGCCAATCCCATAAAGGGACACAGAATACACCAGAACGACCTGTTCTTTTGTTTCTGCACTGTTCCGAGTGCTGTCTCCCTGGTATACAGGTGAGTGGGGCTGGGGTCTTGCTTGAGCAGCCCCTTATGTCCTTGGGTATCAAGTTTGGGGGAAGTAGTGTTTTTGTGTGTATATTGGTGCATTTGTATTGGTTTAATTGCATTTTCCCCCTTCTTCTGCCTACACGCCTCATGTCCTGCTCTAGCAGACTTTCCTGGTGTTTATTTGCGGCTGGGGTCGTTTTTAGGGCTCGCAATGCGGGGCGCCTGGAGTCCTGATATGCCAGTTCTTTGAATGTTTTTTGATCCCTTTGCCGGCCGCGCGTCCTGCTGAGCCGGCCGGGTGCGATTGCTATGAGGGCCGGAGACTCCCGGTCGCGTTTGTTTACCTGCTGCCGCATCTGTGGGGATTCGATGGCTGCGGTAGGCGTGCCTTCGGGTCTCCGTTGCTCCTGACACACGCGACGGTCTGTGGCTGTATTTACGTGTGCGCGCGAGTCTTCCTGCATATTTTATGATGTTTGGAGCCATGCAGGGGGTGGTTTGTACGGTTGCCTAGCAACCTCAGGACCTTTTTTACCGGGCATGTTGTTCTATTCATTGCCTGCATTCTTTACACTCGTTCACTCGTGTGTGGCTGTCATGGAGCATGGTTCTTCCGATTTTCCTGCTCTTGGTTCCTTAGATGAGGCTTCTGGTTCAGGGGTGACGATGCTGTCTATGGAATTATTGCAACAGATGATTAATTCTGCTGTGGCTGCTGCATTGCAGGGTCAGGTGCTTGTTCCTCCTGATAAAAAGGCGAGGGTTGACGGCGCTGCTGCTGCTGACTCTGACAATGAAGAGGACGTTGATGTCAGGGGTCGCTTTCTGCAGGGTGCCGACCTGAAGGAGGTGCTGGGTCACATTCGCGAGAACTTGGTATTTCCTGCATCTGTTCTGCCTCTGGAAGATGACTTGTTTTCACAATATCAGCGTCCTGGGCCTGATTCCTTACCTATTCATTCTTCTGTTTTGAAGGTCTTGGATAATGAATGGAAGGATGTGGACTTCTACTTCCACAACAAGATCGCGGACATACACAACAGCTTCAGCACTCAACCGACCCACGCCACGACCACAGCAACGCCGCCCACCACCACCCTCCGAGCCTGGACTCCGATCAGCACAGAAGACACCGTCCGCATGATCCACTCCGGATCTCCGACCGACCCCTGCCCTCACCACGTCTTCAACAAAGCCGACGCTATCATCGCACCCCACCTGCGGGACATTATCAACACCTCCTTTGACACCGCCACCTTCCCCGAGAGCTGGAAGCACGCCGAACTCAACGCTCTACTCAAGAAACCCACAGCAGACCCCACCGACCTCAAGAACTACCGCCCCATCTCGCTGCTCCCGTTTCCCGCCAGAGTCATCGAGAAGACCGTCAACAAACAGCTGGCCGCCTTCCTCGAGACGAACGGATCCCTCAACCCCTCACAGTCCGGCTTCCGAGCCAACCACAGCACCGAGACCGCCCTCATTGCCGCCACCGACGACATCTGAGCCCTGATGGACAACGGAGAAACAGCGGCCCTCATCCTCCTTGACCTCTCCGCAGCTTTCGACACGGTCTGCCACCGCACCCTAGTGCAGCGCCTCAGCAACGTCGGAATCCAGGAGAAGGCACTGGAATGGATCGTCTCCTTCCTCGACGGAAGAACGCAGAGAGTCCGCCTACCACCGTACAAGTCAGAGGCCACCAAAGTCATCTGCGGCGTCCCTCAAGGATCCTCGCTGAGCCCTACCCTCTTCAACGTCTACATGAGCCCCCTCGCGGCCATCGCACGCCAACACAACCTCAACATAATCTCCTACGCCGACGACACCCAGCTGATCCTCTCCCTGACCAACGACCCCGCCGCCGCCAGAGCCAACCTGCTCGAAGGGATGAAAGAGATAGCCGAGTGGATGACGGCCAGCCGCCTGAAACTGAACTCAGACAAGACGGAGGTCCTCATCCTGGGCTCCTCTCCCTCCACCTGGGACGACTCCTGTGGCCCCCCGCCCTGGGCACCGCACCCAAACCGACGAACCACGCACGCAACCTGGGCTTCATCCTGGACTCCTCCCTCTCCATGACCAGGCAAGTCAACGCCGTCTCCTCGTCGTGCTTCAACATCCTGCGCATGCTTCGGAAGATCTTCTGGTGGATCCCCACGGAGACCAGGAAGACCGTCACCCAGGCCCTCGTCACCAGCCGACTGGACTACGGCAACGCCCTCTACGCCGGAACCACCGCCAAGCTCCAGAAGAGACTCCAGCGGATCCAGAACGCCTCAGCCAGACTCATCCTCGACATCCCACGAAACAGCCACATCTCCGGACACCTGAGAGACCTGCACTGGCTCCCCGTCAACAAAAGAATCACCTTCCGGCTCCTCACCCACGCACACAAAGCCCTACACGATCAAGGCCCGAGCTACCTCAACAACCGAATCAACTTCTACGCTCCCAAACGCCACCTCTGATCAGCCAGCCACGCCCTCGCCGCCGTCCCACGCATCCGTAGAGCGACAACAGGAGGAAGGTCCTTCTCCTACCTGGCCGCCAAGACCTGGAACTCCCTCCCGGCTGACCTGCGCCTGACCCAAGACCACCTCGCCTTCAGGAAGAAGCTCAAGACCTGGGTGTTCGAGCAGTAACGGCACCCCCCCCCCCTTTAGCACCTTGAGACCCTACGGGTAGGTAGTGCGCTCTATAAATGCCTTTGATTGATTGATTGATTGATTGACAAGGGTTCCTTTCCGCGTTTTTTGAGTAAACGGTACCCGCTGCAGGATTTTGCTGTGAAGTACCCTTCCTCTGTGAAGGTTGATTCCTCTGCCTTCTCATTCTTACCCATAGATCACGTTCCCATAGCCTCCGTCTACCTTGTAAAGAACCCGGGCGTCACTAAACAGCAGTCTGTCCTTCTCTTATATTTAAAGGGAACTGACATCATCCAGGTAAGGATCCCGGTTGTTATTATATATATTTTTAAGTTTTCCCTTAATCTCCGCAAGACGTAGGTGAATCTATTTGCATCCATCTGACTGACGCTAATTTGCAATTATTTACAGACCACGCGCAATGTGTCCCTATCCATCTTCATAAGAAACCTTCCGTCACTAGATAGCCGTACGTCCGTGGTTTCCCTTTAAAGAGGAACAAGGTCCCTCTACTGGTAAGGATTCATGCCTGCATCCAGACATGACAGAAGAACGCCAGAACCCCCCTCGAGCCGGATAATGGAAACTTGAAGTCCTGAGTAACGGACCGCGCAAACTGAAAAAATCCGGCTCGAATGATAGACCCCTCGAACAGGAGGATTTGATTTTTCGTTATCCCCCACCAACAACAGATTACATCAAGAGAGGCGTCACAACAAACAACACACTGGTGGTTCAACGCCGGGTACAAAGGAGATTTCATCTCAATGATTAAGACACACTATGTGAAAGTGTGGTCCTGATGAGAACTCTACGAATAGGAGGAGTTCGAAACGCGTAGACCTTGTCTTGTAGGATGCCATAAGAAGTTGAAAAAAGTGTCTTAGTGTTGATAAAAGAACTCACAAATGATTTGAACAATTGTCTATGGCACCATATTGAATTCATACTGAACTGTATCTAAGTGTTGGGAATATTTCTGTGTTCTAGAAAGGGTGTGAGAGTGATTGACTGTGAGTGGTTGTGATTCACAATGTCTGAGAGGGTGGGGAGTGTTTGAAATGTACATTAAAAATGTGTTCTAATGTTTGTATGTTATAAATGTTTTTCTAATTGAAAAGAGAATGAATAATCAGAAAAAAAGAAAATAACTTATCAATGAAATAAAATTGAAGATTTATTCAAGAGACACTGATCCCCTCACTTTGTGTTTAAATCGATTGTGAGACGTTAAGCTAGTGGAAATTGTGTTAAACTGGCAGCATTGGCGCTCGTTTCTTTGATACATTAGGCTGTGGCTTGGCCTTGCTGCTTGGGAGCCCATACCCAGTGGTTTTGTAATTGCATCCAGAACCCGGCTCTTTCATACCAGGACTTCTTCTTCCCGTGGATATGTTTAGAAATTACTTCCCCCTCAGGCAACTAATATAGCTCGAATTTTTTCCTTCAGGACCTTTGCCAGCAGACTGCCGGTCGGCGTCGTGCGCTCACTCCAGCACTCGTAATTGCCCACGAAAAATGGAATCCAATCCTCGAAGACGTTTCAAGTTCTTTCAGGTGCATAGTACCCTCTGTATAGTATGGGACCTTCTATCTATGTTGTGGAATCGTTTCTTCATGCTCTACATATAAAACCATCCCTAGGAAGCAGTACTTATCGGCTGTAAATATTTCCTTCTTCCTACTCCCTGAGATGTCACTAGACCTTGACGCCCCCATAGATCTGGATCTTACAGAAACTAATTATTCGGAATGAGAAGACCTCTTCACTTTATGCTAGTTTAGCTCTATAGTCACAGGTAACTTATAGGACCTTGAAGTTGCATTCACCCTTCTACTGTATGATGTGTTTTTATGTCTTGTACCCCTCTGATTGTTTTTTCCCCCTCATTTGTGTGCACCTGTCCAGTATAGATTTTTGTATGTTGTCTCCTTAGTATAACACTTGCTGGTTGGCCTAGTCTCCTCTGTTGGGTAATCAGGATGTCATCATCTTTTGTAAGCGTTCATTATTTTATGTTTTTGTGCCCCGAACCCTGGTAAGGATGTTTCCTAAAAATCATTTTTGTTTAATATATTGTTCTATACAGATTATTCATCTCCTTTGTGGTTCCACTTGCTCCAACTCACTTTGCCCTGATGAAGGTGTAGCCCCGTGACGGGGCCTCACACCGAAACGCGCGTTGGTATGTTTGTGTGGAGTAAGAACCACTGATTATCTTGTGTTGTTGCTCTCTTTTTTTATGTATGTAGACATTTATTCACTTGATTGTTTCTATCTATTTATTTATAAGTAAAATGAACTTTAAAATGAAAAATAATTTTGATAAATCAGAGCTAATGTACTTCTGAAGTGTCCTTCGTGGGTTCTGGGTACGTCACATAATACTTTGGACCTCTTTTGAGGCCATCTGTTAGATCCTATAGGGCAGGTTCTCCTTCCTTGGTTGATTCCTTGATGGCCAGCATGTCTTCTCAAGGGACTGTTGTTTCAGAGGATTCTTCTCCTGCTGACCCGGTTGACCGTAAAGTGGATAGTGCGGTGAAGCGCACTTTTGCGGCTGCAAATTTTTCTATCAGGGCTGCTGCCTATTCATCTTACACAATCCAGTCTTTGCTTAAAGATTTTCAATCTGTGGCTGAATTGTTGGATCAGGGGGAGGATGTTTCTTCTACTCTGGCGATGATGGAGCAGCAGGTACGCCTACTTTCTGATGTTTCCTTTGATTCATTGGGGGCGGCGGCTTCGGCGGCTGGGTCTTCTGCCGCTGCAAGATGTCAGTTGTGGCTTCGCTCCCGGAAGGCTGATGCTGTGCAGAAAAGCCTCCTGATGAAGATCCCTTTTTCAGGTGTTAAGCTGTTTGGTCCACCTTTGGATGACATGGAGAAGAAGACGGCGGAGGACCGTAAGCTCCTTGCTCCTGAGCGTACTGGTCGCTTCCGTGCCTTTGGTTCCCAGCGAGCTTTTGGTCATTCTCGGAGGGGCCGTGCTGGTCAGCTCTTTCGTGGAAGGGGGCGTGGCCGGGGTGCTCCTTCCTTTGACAAGTCCTGGTTCTCCGGTGCTTCTGCCTCCTCCACTCCCGCTTCCAAGTCATGACTGGATCGCTCCTGCTGTAGGTCCGGTTGGGGGTCGCCTCACTTGCTTCATGGAATCTTGGCGACGGACTGTCAGATCGGTGGGTACTTCAGGTGGTGTCTGAGGGCGTGCATCTTGGATTTTCCCAGACTCCCCCAGCCTGTTTCAGATCCACTCCTTGTCCCTGGGACCCTGTCCGGCGAATGGCACTTTTGGAAGGTGTTGAGTCCCTTGTTCTGAAGAAGGCCCTGATTCCCGTACCCACAGATCAATTGGGGTTGGGTGTTTATTCCATAATCTTCCTGGTGACAAAACGCACAGGGGATCTCAGACCTGTGATGGATTTGAAATGGGTGAATACCTTCATTCCTCATCTGAAGTTCAAAATGGTTTCCCTCCAGGGGATCCTGCCTCTGATATCTCGAGGGGATTTTCTGGCTTCCATCGACTTGAGGGATGCTTATCTGCATGTGCCTGTCCTCCCGAATTCTCAGAGATTTCTCTGTTTCTGCTTCCTGGGTCGTCACTATCAGTTCCAGGTATTACCTTTTGGCCTCTGCTCTTCGCCCAGGATTTTTACTAAGGTTCTGGCTCCTGTTATTGGCCATTTGCATGAAGGGGCATTTGTGTTTTTCCTTATCTGGACGATATTTTGATTTCTGCTTCTTCTCTTTCGAAGGCGGAGTCACATGTGCGGAGAGTGTGCCATGTCCTGCAGCATCACGGATTCCTGTTGAATGTTCCGGAGTCTTCCCTAGTTCCTGCGCAGGAATTGACTTTCATTGGGGCTCTGTTCAAGGCTCAGTTGGGGATGGTGATCCTTCCCCTTGCTCGTATTCTGTTCCTGATGTCTGCTGTGCGTTCCCTGTTGTTGGGCCCTTCTCATCCTGTGAGCCTATGGTTGAGGGTTCAGGGGCTGATGTCGGCTTCGTTATTGACTGTACCATGGGCTCGCCTCCACATGTATCCGGTGGTGTCCCATATTTTGTTGCATTGGGACCCCTGTTCCCTCGGTATGAGTGTTTTGATTCCTGTGTCCGGGGAGGTTTGAGTAGTCCTGGATTGGTGGTTGGACGAGGGTCATCTGTCCAGGGGTCGTCCGTTTCTGATTGTTCCCACCAGGTTCTCACTACAGATGCCAGCCTGCAGGGGTGGGGTGCTACTCTGGGGGATTCGACGACTCAGGGTGTTTGTCCTCAGTCTGTGTTGTCTTGTTCTTCCAATTACAAGGAACTCAAAGCCGTCCTTTTGGGTCTATTGGCCTTTTCGGTTCTTCTTCGGGGTCACCATGTGCAAGTCCGGACGGACAATCAGGTGGTGATGTCCTATGTAAACCATCAGGGGGGATGCAGGGATGGTTCACTCAGTTGCCTCAGTCGCCGAATTTGTTGTTGGGCGGAGATGAACCTGGAGTCCCTGTCGGCTATTTACCTGCCGGGTCGGGAGAACTCTGTGGCGGATTGCCTGAGCCATGTGTTTCCATTGGTGGGGTCTTTGTCCCTGTGTAACTTGATGTTCAGGACATTGCGGAGGATGTTTGGGTCTCCGATTGTGGACCTCTTTGCTTCCCGGGCCAATGCCAAAATCCACTGCTTTTGCACGAATATGCCTTGCCAGGAGGCTTGGAGGGTGGACGCCCTGTCGTTCCTTTGGCCGAAGGGCCTGTTGTATGCCTTTCCTCCTATTCCCCTGATTCCGGCGATCTTGCAGAAGATCAAGAGGGAGGGGTCCTTTGTTATGTTATGTTATGTTATGTTAGTATGAATTTGTAGAGCGCACGTTCACCCTGGGGTTTCTTGGCGCTGTGTACCGCTAGGGAACCCGTCCTGGCTTTCCCTGTGAGATGGTCCCTATTGGGCATCCCCAAGGTGAAGCCAGGCATCCCCGGCAGTGAGGGGGCCGTTGTGGAGATTAAGCAAGCTATTGCCCAGAGTTGCAGCGTGGGACCCTTGGTTAGAGAGGCACCGAGGCGAGATTTATCGAGCCCGCTGACATTGATTCCGTACTCTGCTGCATCGGGAATTGAACCCTGGTCCCGGGCCGACCTCTGCTTCGGGGTCTGCCGCCTCTAACCAGTGAGCCACGCTTCTCCACTTTGTCCTTCTGATTGCTCCGGGGTGGTGCCGTCGACCTTGGTATCCCCTGTTTTTGGAATTGGCTGTGTCTCCGGGCTGGATGTTGCCGTTCGTGCCTTACCCTCTGTAGGGTCCTCTTCTGCCTCTGCCTGTGTTCTGGTCCCTGGGTCTGAGGGCCTGGCTCTTGAGAGGGAGTCACTGATGCGTGATGGTTGTTCTTTGGCTGTTGCTGGCGTCATTCAGCAATCTCGGAGGCCTTCTACTCTTAAATCCTACGCTAAGCATTGGGATAACTTTGCTTCTTGGTGTGTGAGTCACGGGATGTCGTTAGATTCTTTGGATCCGGCTCGCATTCTGAATTTTTTGAATGATGGTTTTCTGCTGGCTTAGCCATTTCCACTCTCAGGGTACAATGGGCCGCCATTCGGGCATTTCAGGTCCTGCCTTTGGTTCAGACTTCTCCTTTGGTGGCTCGTCTTTTTAATTCACTTTCTTTACAACGTCCCTGTCCTATCATGTGTTCTCCTTGGGACCTTCCTTTGGTATCACGTTCCTTGCAGTTGGCTCCTTTCGAGCCTTTGTAGTCGGTGGACTTAAAGTTTTTGACACTCAAAGTGGTGTTTCTTGAGGCTATTGCATCTGCCAGGCGTATTGGGGAGTTTGGTGCTTTCCTGCGATCTGCTCCGTTTTTGGTTATTTTGTTGGATCGTGTGGTGTTGCGCCCTCATCCTACGTTTATTCCTAAAGTGGATACTTATTTTTTAAACGGCCTGCAGGGGTGGTTCTTCCGGTTCTTTGCCCTGATCCTTCCTCGGCTGAGGATTGCCTTCTACACCTCTTGGATGTGCGTCGTGCCTTATTGATTTATTTGTCCCGCTCTTCTTCCAAATATCGAAGGAAGAGACTTGAACAAAATTCTCTTACAAAAAGAAACAGCATGGATTTACAGACTACAATCCTTGAAACCGCATGGTCTCAACGACCGGATTGAACTGAGCTGCTACTTGTAGTACCCTCTGGGTACATTGATGATACACTGTTACCTAATATTGCTTGGTGTCTTATTTAAGTTTTATGAAATGGTTCATTTATTTATGTGTCACATATACCCTGTTCCAATATGGCCGCACCTTTTCAACTCCCCGTTTAGTCCGTTATCGCTGTTGATTACATCTCAAAACTCCGCGTTCACTACGCGAAGTTCCTGACACTCCGCTGCAGACTCCACTGAGACGCCACGGAACTTCACCCGCCCTAGTAAGTTTGACCTCGCGGTCTACCGATACTGAGGAGACCCGCTTTACCTTAGCCAAGGATTAATTTGTCTTTCTCGCTTTCTGCCTCCTCAGATACTATGAGGACACCAATCTAAAACTATTACGCAAGTCTCGTCATGAACGAGCAGCCTGTTTATGTTTTCTCCTTTACTGCACACTCGGGTACTAGTCCCCCACCGGCACTGTAATGAATAGCAATCCTCCAGCATGTACTGTAACTTTGACTTAATGTTTTTTGGTAAAATGCTTGCACGAGCAGCCGTCTTATTCACACTCCACCCCGAATTTCACTTTTGCACTATGACCCCGTTCACAAACTTCTTACTCCACCCAAGCACTGCTGTATAACCCGCTGGCGTAACACGCAAGCACCCAAATGGTCACATGACGTTTTCTTTAATTTTGATGCAATGTTTATGCTTTCATATGTTATTATTTACTATGGTTATTGATTAGCGCTATATCCTGTTTCTTCGCAGCGCTCCTTGAGGAAGAGCCTTGGTGGCTCGAAATGCATCGGAGCATTTTGTTGAAAAACTACCTTTAAGTTGAACACATGAAATACGATACATGAACTTATAAGGAAATGAATTTATGAAATAAAAGTTGGAAATTGAACTTTCACGAATCTACTGGAGTCATTTGCTCAGCAACAATGAACCCCATAAGTGTGCCCATGTGCAGGGATGCGCCTACACCTCAGTAGCGCACTCTACCAATTTAAAGCTAAGAGGTCGTCACTCTATGGTTCAGAGCTATGGGGTCATGAAAAGGACACCAGGCTTAAAGTGGCTGAAAACAAATTTATTAGGTCCTCACTAAATCTCCCACTCTTTCCTACCTCAGCTACTTGATGCAGGTGTGTATCCGATTTCTTCAGTAATCAAACTTAGACCCTTATTTTATGGGCATAGATTGTGGTCCAGTGATGAACTAGCCCCCTATAGGCTTCCACGTCTGGAAATACTGCGATCATATGGTTATTTGAAAATTCCCTGGCTCATAGATATTAAAAGAATGTTATACAACCTTGATTTTTCCACTCTCTGCAAACCTCCTGCTGACAACTTTTTAGTGCCAAGATCAGTGATCAAAAAGAAATTAAAGCGTCTCTTGTGGGATGAGGCAATACTTAGATGTAAGCCAGGTAGCTTTACAGACAGATTCTTAAATCATAAAGGAATTCCAATATTTGAACCTTTTCTTGACAAGATAACATGTCCCTTAGCCAAGCAGTTGCACATTAAGTTCAGACATGGGATCCTGTCAATTAACAACTTTAGCATCCTCTTGCGTGAGAAATATTGCACAAGCACTTTTTGTCCATCATGCCGATTTGAGATTGAAACCTTGCACTACTTCCTTTTCTTTGGAATGCTTATGCAGCTCCTCACAAGCTTACTGTCTACATCTCTTAGGAAATAGACAATATGAAATTGCACTGAGAAGTTTGAAAACTGATACAGAGGAAATTATCTATATCAATTTTGCCAAACTTTTATCCTTTATATGCAAGACATTTTTATTATTAGACTTTTACCTTTTATTTTGAATTTTATGGAACTGCTGGCAATTTATAACTTTCAATGTGTGTTATTTTTGCCATTCTCACGGCCTACAGTAAGGTTTTGTGCTTTTCAATGGTGTTTTTATTTAGAAAGCATTTTTGATTGCTAATATTACGATTATTCAGTTGATTGTAATTTATATCTTCGATGTTTTAGAAAATGCATCTGTAGCACTTTTTCTGCTTATGTGATATATTCTATGTTGAGTTGCCCAATCTTCAACAAGCTGAATCCTTGGTTTTGTACACTGTATCCGTAGTGGTCTTGCTACTTAAACGATATTTTCTTGGTCAATTTTCCAAATCTTCTACAAGCTGAATTCCAGTCTAGCCCACATTTCATACACTTAGTTGAGACCCCTTCCCTCATCTTCGGGATTCTATGGGGCATCTAGTATTCTCTGTGAAGGTAAAAGAGATTATTCCTTCTTAAAAAGGCAGTTTTGACAGTACTATATAATATGTGCATCAATATCTGCCATAACTCTTGTAATCCCATCTTCATCAAGGTTCTTTCCCAGAGTTCCTCAGGTAGACTAAAATCACCATCAACTATATTCAACAAAACCCAGTACCATAATAATACTTCATTCTTCCCTGGTGGTTTTTGCATCAGCTGTTCTTCCAATTGTTTAGTTGTCCAAACTTCAAAGCGCAGACTCTGGCACCAACTTTTAAACTACAGTACTTACATTTGGAAATGTTATCATCCACATCCACACTAACTCATCCCATTGGAGTAGCTTTTCATCCACTGTAAATTGGCCCCATCTTTGTATGTCTGCCGATTTTAATCAGAAGTGCCAGTTTATCTTTAACACACTCTGGGGTAGCTGGTGAACACCGGATAGGGACAAAATTGCTGTAATACTCCAGCCTCGTAACTCTTCTAATACAGAACCACATCAAAGCCATTGCTTGTAATACTTCCAACCTCACTTATTTGTAGTGCGTCATGCATCCAAAGTGAAACATAAAATGGGTATCGCTACCTCTGACATCTCTTAGCATGGTTTAAAAAAAAACATCTCTGAACTATCTGGGCTATTAAGGAGCATTCTAGCATTTTTCCACTAGAATGCCCAAGCATAGGACTGCATGTCAGGTATTGTTATGCCTCCATTATCCCTCTGTCTGCAGATCTTCACGATATCCGCACACCTCTGAAGACCCAGATAAAGGAATTAATAATCTGTTGTGCTTTGTATAAACACTCCTTCTTAAAATGTAAGGGAATTGTATTGAACAAAATGGTAATATAGGGCAAGATGACCATCTTAACTAAATTCATTCTGCCAAAAATTGTCATTGGAAGGTGAGGCCAACCCATCATCAATTTACTTGCGTCTGCAAGAGTCTTGGCAAAGCTTACTTCAGTCCTTTTTTCAAGATTCTCTGTGATCTTTACGACCATGGACTTTATCTCGCACCTGATTATCTCATTCCCGCTACCAAGGTTCTAGACCATAACCTGTTTTATGCTGCATTAACCAAATACCCTGAAACTTTTCTAAAATTTAATGTCACCTGGCTTATGGCCGGGAGAACGGCTTGTACAATAGCGAATGTAAATGACCATGATGTCATCTACATTCAGTGAAAACAACTTCTCCCAGCCGTTGCAAACAAAAGGGGAAATGGAGGCCTTTTTCCAGAGTTTGTATGCTAGAGGCTCAATATAAAGGTTAAATAATAATGGAGAAAGTGGACACCCTTGCCTCGTGCCTGTAGATATTTTAAATGCTGAAGTAAAACTTTCTATTTGCCAATATTGTTTCTGAGGGGTCCTCCTAGACCAAATGAACAGCTCAACAGAAATTTTTTCCCACAATTATAATTTTTTACCATGGTTCACAAATACGTCCAATTAACCTTGTTGAAAGCTTTTGTGGCATCTAAGGTTAGAACTGCCAATGGACCATTGGCGGTAGTGGCCAGATCGATTGAGCCAATGAGACCATATGCTAATTCATGCAGGGATCTTCCCCTTACAATACTCTTCTGATCCTTATGCAACAGCCCACCAATTACTGTTCAGTCTCTCTGATAGACCCTTTGAAAATATTTTATGATTCCTTTTTCAGAGTTAAATAGGCCTATAAGACTTGCAGAAGGTGGGATTTTTCCACGTTTCAGAATTAAAGTAACTGTGGCCTCATTCCAGGATTGCGGACACTGACTGATTCCCTTTCTCAAAGATCTCCCCAAAGAGTGTTGTCATTGTAGGTTGAATTGAGTCACAGAGAGCCAGGGCCGCCTAGGTCTGTGCGATTAGTACTACCACACCAAGCGCTGACTTGGGATGGGGATGTTATTTTTGCATGTATTTTATCATTTTATAATCACCTGCTACTGCATTATTGGCCTCCAGCAATTTTCAGGCATCAATTTAAATGTCAAGATTACTCCAGTAATTAATCCTCTCCATGGGAAGAGACCGGAGGTTTGTGTAGTGGACGTTTGGACTCCTGGTAAGGTAGCGCAGAGGGTTAAAATGCCTGTTTCAAAGAACGTGCACCATGCAGATAACAAAGTGCATAAAATGTAAATAGGTCAGTGGGTTACTGTTTCTGTAAGAGAGCTCCCTTTATTTATTTGTTTTATTTATTTTTGAGATTTATAAAGTGCTCAAATACCCAAGGGTGTCTCGGCGCAACAGACAGCAAGAAGATACCATAGTAAGTATGATATTGGTTGAACAGCCAGGTTTTTATCATCTTTCTAAAGATTAGCAAGGACTGACAGGATCTGATCTCTAAGGGAAGGGCATTCCAAAGCTTTGCAGGGGTGACAACAAAGCGCCTATCGCCCCAGGAGGCAGTTTTTTTATGGGGTACCTTTAGCTGTAATGCAGTGGATGAGCGAAGTGCCCTGTTCGCAATATGGGTTGCTACATGATTTATTAAACATTGGTGTCCAGTTTTACGACAGGCCTTAACCCCTTCCATGCTCATGACGAGCTCAGCTCGTCATGCAGTACACTGCTCGTGTGCTCATGACGAGCTGAGCTCGTCATGAACAATGGGATTCAAGGGAGGTCAGCATCCGGGATGAATTGCTGTAGCATTCAAGGTGTTAAAGGCAATACATAGCGCCTTGAACTTTATGCGATTTTTCACAGAAAGCAAATAATACTTCTTGATGACATGAGAGATGGACCTGAACTTGGGGGTTCCAGATAGCATTCTGGCTGCAGCATTCTGGACTGTTCGAAGCTTTTGAATGACCTTAATTTGTGCATTCGCAAAAATCCCATTACAGTAATTTACGGAGGACATGACCAATGTACCAGAGTTTTTCCGGCATTCGATGGAAAAATGTCAACATCTTTTTGATCATTGGCAATTTATAAAATGAGGCTGAAACCACCGAGTTGGCATGAGATGCAAAGGTCAGTCTGTCGTCAAATATGAATCCCAAATTCCTAACCTTGGTGACTGGAATCGGGGGGGGATCCCCCAGTAAAGCGGGCCGCCAGGAGTTGAACCAAATGAGGGGTTAACTTGCCGAAGGTCATAACCTCCGTTTTGTCAGAGGTTAATATGAGGCAATTGCTGGCCATCCAACTACTGATGGCCAGCATGCCCTTTTGGAAGCTGACTGCTACCCTTTCTCCGTTGTTGTTGATTGCGAGCACCAATTGGGTGTCGTCGGCAGATGATGTAAGGCCCATCCCGTGTGCCTTGATGACTCTGGTTAAGTCCGACACATAGATGTTAAAAAGAGTCCGACTTAGGGATGAACCTTGCGGGACACCACACAAGAGGGCCAATTGGGCAGAATGGAAGGTGCCAAAATTTACCGACTGAGTGCGGTTGGTGAGAAAGGATAACAGCAGGTCTCTTGCCCTATGTTGAATACCCATTCTGGTGACACGGTCGATCAGGATGGTGTGATCGACCGTGTCAAAGGCAGCTGAGAGGTCCAGCAGTATAAGAACTGCCGTTCCTCCCTGATCCAGAATGATTCTAACGTCTTCCGACGCCTTAATTAGTGCGGTCTCTGTTCCGTGGCCTCTGCGAAAACCAAAGTGAGTATCATTTAGCAGATGATGGTCTTCTATGTACTTGTAGAGTTGAATATTCGTTACTTTTTAAACTATTTTTGTCGGAAAAGGCAGGCTGGCTATGGACCTATAGTTTTTAGTGTCAGCCGGGCCCAGGTTTGATTTTTTTAATAAAGGTTTTAAAATAGTTTTCTTCCAGGTTTGTGGGGTATATGCCTGAAGAAAACATTGAATTACAAATCTTAGCTAAAACAGGTGCCACCTGTTCAGCGACTGGTGTAAGTACAGCCGGCGGACAAGGATCATAAGCTGAACCTGATTTAATAGAGGACATTAGATTAACAATTTGGTCCAGAGTGGTGTTTTCAAATTGCGCCAAGGGATGTTCTAAATTGCCATTAGTCGGAAACTGATCGAAAATATTGGTTTGAGCTGCGAGTTCAGAGTAGATGTTATTTACTTTTTCATAAAAATAGTCCGCTAGAGAGTTGCACAGTGACTGTGAAGGAACTGAGACTGCAGAGGAAGTACGACCTGATAACTTAGTGACTACTTGATAAAGCCGTTTGTTGGAATTTATTGCAGATTCAATCTGAGCTACATAATGTTTACTTTTTTCTTGCGCAATCATAAGTTTGTATTTGGCAAGTTTGTCTTTATAGAGGAGTTTCTCTTCACTAGTATTGGATTTACGCCATTGTCTTTTCCGATTTCTGCATAGTTTCTTTTGTTCCCTAAGTGATTCAGTGAACCACAGAGCTGACAGAGAGCTCCGGTTTTTAGAGAGTATTTTGTTTGGCATCAACAGGTTGAATGCATTATGCAACCAATTTGCGTAGGTTGCTGAGGCAATATTTGGATCTGAGGAGACGTCAAGTTGGGTTAAGGATAGATGTGTCATGAGAAGATGATTATCTATATTTTTCAAGGCTTTAATTACAACTGGTCTATTTATAGGGGTGTTTAGAGGAAACGTATTGTCGGTAAGGATGTTAAATATGATTTCATGATGATCGGTCCAGACTAAAGGGAGAATTTTTTTAGAGAGATCTTTTGAGAAGTAGAGAAGAGACCATCAACGGTGTGACCTGCTATATGTGTGGCTTCAAGAACTCGCTGTGATAGACCCACCACTTCTAACTACACTTGAAAGTAGTGTGTTAGTGTCCTTATCTTGGTGGTTCTCTAGGTGAAAGTTAAAATCACCTAGGATTGAGAAGGTGTGTTCGGCTGCTATAGATTCCACCAGGTTACTAAGAGTGGAGAGAAACTCTGTCCTAGATCCTGGTGCACAGTAGAGTAAAATACCTTTAAAGGTTTGGGAGGGGGTGAGCAAAATAGAGAAGTATATTACTTCAAAGGTCGCAGAGGGAATATGATCTATTTTAGTTGTCAAATTACAGCGAAAGATTATCGCCAGCCCGGCCCCTTTTTTATTCGGTCTATCTTGTCTTAAGGCGGTGTAGCCCTCAGGGGTGGCCACTGCAAGATCCAGTCTGGATGCAAGGTCTGTCCACGTTTCCGTTATATAAAGGACATCAAGATTATGGTCAATAAGCAATTCTACTATCTCATCTTTGTGTTTGCCTAATGAGCGAGCATTAATGAGAGCTGCTGTAACGTTTTTGTTGTTGTGGGTACACCGTGTGTTACTTGTCATTTATAAGTTAAAAATCTAATATAGAACATTGAGTTGTTAACTGTCAACAATGAGTTGCATGCAAACTGCAAGGTATAGGTTAGCGCTATATGTTTTTTGCCCAGTCTTTCATTATCCTTATCTTGCCAAAAGGGTTCATTTGGGTAGAAAACAATTCTTCTTATTAAAGAGAACCCCTAACAATGTTTTTCTGTTTTAAATTCTCCATTTGTGCATTTCCAGAATAAGGTCTCTTAAACTATATTGCCTATCATTATCAATGACATGTCACTCCTACACTACACCCTGTATGCTGTCTGATGTAACATTTCCTATACCCTGATTAACACGCATTTCATTATCTCTGTGAAATGTGTGCGTGATGTTAAGTCCTCTGACATCTTACACTGGTATGAGTGGAGCTATAAAACTAAATGAATCAGAGAGACTGATTATGGAGCCTTGATGGGGCACTGTTAAAGGGTGCTAGTCAGGGAATCTGTGGGAAAAGTGGTCATGGGGGGGGGGCACCAACAAACATGGTTGGACACGGCACCACCAGTGTTAAAGCCAGCCCTGCAGAGAGCTTTGCAAAACTCCACTACCAGACCGTCAGGGCCTGCTGATTTCCCCGTTAACTTGACCTTATGGCCCCTATTGGAAATTACTCTTTTGCTTGGTTAACCCACACATTTTGCCTTCTTCCTCCGCTTTTCTGACTTTGTTTTTGTTGGATTTAGGAGTCTGAGCACATTACCACTGCTAGAGTGTATGTGCATCTTCCCCAAACACGCCTGTAATTGGTGTACACGTGACTGACTTTAATTTACTGGTAAGTCCCTTGTAAGGTTGTATACCATATACCTAGGACCTTCAAACTAAATGCTACTAGTAGGCCTGCAAATCTGATTGGGCTACCCACAGAAGTAGCTTTTCAAACCTGTTTCAGGCCTGCCATTGCAGTGCCTGTGTGTGCATTTTACTGCCATTTCGACTTGGCATTTAAAACTCCTTGCCAAGCCTAAATTCATCTTTTACTGCATATAAGTCACCCCTAAGGTAGGCCCTAGGTAGTCCTAAGGGCAGGGTGTTTTGTAAGTAAAGGGTAGAACATGTACCTTTATGTTTTTCATGTCCTGGCAAACATCTACATTTGTTTTTCACTACTGTGAGCCCTGCTCCTCTCATAGGTTAACATTGGGAATTCCTTAAAATACCTTTAAGTTGTAATTCCTGACTAAAGAGAAGTAGCTTTTTAATCTTTTATATCTTTGGAATGGTCTTGATAAATCCAACTTACAGGTTAGGTTGGATGGAACATTACTATTTTAGAAATGCCACTTTTAGAAAGTGCAAAAAACCACAAACAAAAACGAAGGGTTCACCCCGAAATGGATTGTGTTTTTAAATTCAAATTGTGACATGTAGAAACTTTTAATTCTCCTGTGTCTTTGATGAACATTACAAACAACCAAAGGAATGAGTACAATGGATTGATAAAATGAAAAAGAAAACGGAGATAAAATATGAAGTAAAAAGTGGATTAATGAAAATGGTTTATTGTAGAATCAATTGATTGGATTCATTCATATCGGACAGCTGTACAGCTTGATTGTGACCAGATGTGGGCATTTCTCTACCCTTGCTGCTCTATGTGCCTTTCAGCCTGTCTCCAATACACGTCTGGGTTGAGTGACAGCTACACTTTGTGCATTCTCTTCAGACAGCCACAACCACAGGAAGGCTTGGTGTGGCTGAGTACCCATCTACATACATCTGCATTCTGATTGCTATTCCTGGCTAGGAAGGGAGGATGGGGCTGAAACTTACACTTCAGTAGGTAGTGGTCTGACTTCACACCAAGGGCTGAGTATCCCTCTACCACAAATAGCCTAGCAGACAGGACTGAGTTGAAAGTATACTTGTGTATTTCAAAGACCACCCTCTGAAGTTACCCCCACTTCAAAGGAACTTTTTGGTATAACTACTGGGGGGCAGATTTACAAGGAAAGTGACTCAGTGTGTGCAGCAAGTCATTTAGCTGTGCCTCACTGAGTTACTTTCAAAGCACAGGGATGTAGCACATTTACAACAATATTTCGCATCTCTGTGCTTCCAAACTGCTGCCATGCGCCGATGCAGGCACCCTTGCACCATGGTGCAAGGATGTCTGCGTCACTGGGATGATTGTTTATGTGCAGGAAGGATTCCCTTCTTGCACATAAACAATCAGAAATGGTGTTTTACAACTTGTATTTGTGCTGCATTAGCACACATAGAACTTACAAAAGGTCATTGCTTTGATGAATAGTTTATGTGCAGGAAGGGAACACTTCCTGCACATAAACAATCACCAGAGGCAATTTCCTCTTACTATGTGTGCTGCAGAATGCAGCACGCATAGAAAGAGGAAAAAAACGAAGAGAAATCAATACATTTCTCGTCTTTGCACCTCACAACGGGGAGGCATAGCTTTCAGACACATTTCCTGATATGACTTCTAGTAAATCTAGAAATGTGTCAGGTTCCATGGTGTTGCGTGGGAACTCCGACAGCAACACCCATGGAACGCCCCTTTCAAGCAAAGTGCGGCATTCAAAGGGGCCATATTTCCAGTACTTGTAAATACGGGGCAGTAAAATGCGCCCCCGGTGTGTCACAAAAAGTGACCCACCGGTGGCGCAAGGGGCTTGTAAATCTGCCCCCTGGGTCTCTGACCTCGTAAATTGAGACACGACTGGAACTACAACTGCACCATGCCAGAAGGACTGCTGTGCTGCTTAAAGGACTCATCATCATCATAATTCATTATTTCGGCCCAGTTGAACCATAAAAGTACACAAGGCAGAACAATATGTGTAATAAAAATACTCATACCATTTCATAGCAATAAATTTATAATCATACAGCAGCAATTGTCAAGCAAGATATTACAGAGCTCAGATAAAACCAAAAGCACAAAAGCCTCAAAAGAAGTCCTGGAAGAAAACTCATTAGGGGTCCGCTATGTCCCCCTAGGTTATCTAAGCATACAATCATACACATTGAGGACAGTCAGTACTATGATCAAGAACCCAGATGATCTATCATAGAAATACAAATAAAATCAATAAAAGCACCTTAAAATTAATAAAACATCATGTAAGCCCTCTGCTTAATAGCTCGATCAATATACGTGGCAGTGGAGAAGCAGATCTTGATTGTGGCTAAGATTTGCAGATAATTAAAAGCAGATCTACAGTAACAAATTTTAGCCACCCTAAAAATGGACAGCAACTAGCATGTCCTCAACATCAAATCAAATTTACAAAATAGAATAACATGTAAGGTAGTCAGTCTGTGGAGATTGGACACCACATGGGGATAAAGATAGTTGTGAAAAATAAGTGCCTTGTGACAGAATGGCAGCCAGAAAGTGCACCGTGCAAAGCCTGAGCCTCATCAATAAAAGATTGTAGTCTAAGTCTCCCACCCATACGAAGTATGATGCAGGACTTTCAACTGTACAAATCCCCATATAGGTCTGGACCATAGGTTTGCTTGCAGCACTCTCTTCTCCAGGCATCCCTCTAGAAAACCATACTTCAAAGTCCTAATAGAGGCGGCTGAAGTAGTGCCGCGTCTCTGGGCTGCCGTCCTCCTCTTCCTTGGTTCCACGATGACCTGCGCATGCGCACGCACCCGAGCATGCGCATTTCTCGCAAGGAATGCGATCATCGTGAAACTAGGAAGAGGACAGCAGCCTGGGGATGCCGCAGTCAAGGTAAGTGTTACTTATTTTTTTAACCTGTTTATACCATTTATGTATATTTAATGTAATTCTTTCTAAGGGGGTGGAGGCGGGGGCTGGGCAACTTCACTCCTCCACGGAATGTACTGAGTTGTGCCTACTCCATGTTCTCCACGGAACACACAGTAGGCACAACTCCGCACACTCCGCGGGCAGAGCAGATCTCTTCGCCCATGGTTAATCCTTTGCCTGCTGGCTTCCACATCAACGCATCACTCTGTTTGCGACCAGGATTGGTACTTTGTTCACAGGAATCTGCATGGATTCTGTAGTCTGCCTGCGTTTCCACAAGGTCAGCCCAAACATTGACTGTGCCCTGGTACAGTGCGACCTAAAGTAACCTTTTTAAGCTCTAGTTGCTCCTAAGCAATATACATCTTCTATTCTTTACAAATTCATACCTCAAGTTGTACTTATTAAATTGTTGTCATTTTTGGTCTATTTACTTCAGAAAATAGTAATCTTTTTCTAAACCTATGTGGAGACTTTTTGTGTTGTATTCATTGTGTTACTGTGTGAGTGTGTTGCACAAATTCTTTACAGGTTGCCTCTTTAGATAGCCTTATTGCTCTGTGCCAAGCTACCAGAGGGTGAGCAGAGGCTATCCTTTGGTGTGTATTTAGTTTATCCTGACTAGAGTGGTGGTTCCTGCCTGACCTAGGTGGATGGCTCAGCCAAGCAGGAATCACATTTCTAACATCCCCCTTACTTCTACTTGACTAATGCAATTGTTTAAAGCTGACTGATCATCCCCACCTAGCCTGCCTGGGAAAACTACACTTATCCATTCATTAACCACCTCCTCAGTTACCTCCATGTCCTCGAAATACAGATCTTCAAGAAACCAAGGAAAACCCTCTCTATGTCATTACTGCTAGTCAAAATTAGGCTGTCATACTGAATTTTATTTCACTAATTATATATCTTGCTTGATCTGCTTTAATCTTCCATGCAAGAAACTTCCAGCAATTCTCCCCATATTCAAAGTGGGCTAGCTTACATGCTTCTCATCTTTCCCTCAAACTGGCCTCTGTTAGTGATGTCAGCTGCTCTCTTAGCAGTTGCAGTCTACTCTCTAGGGCTGTAACTTCTTTGTTCTGTAGCTGCCCTGCTAGTAGCCTCTCTTATTTCTTCATTTCTAAACTCCAGGTGTTAAATTCGTTTTTAGGTCTCGCTAGAGCCCAGCGCATGCGCTGTCTAGCGAGACATTTAGTAAGCCGCTTTTGGAAGTGCTTCCAAAGCGGCGACCAGCTAACCCTCACGCGCACAAGCACACGCTCGACGTGCACAGCACTTTTTTTCATCGCGCGCGTTTGTACACACAACTCGCAGGTTTAAAAAAAAAATGATTTCCTTATACGGCCCGGCCGCGCGGCCAATGTTTGTTAGCGCTTTTTCAGCACCGATCAATTTTTGGCCACAAGACTGAGGTGGATTTGACGTTTCGCCACAGCGCGGAGATTCCGCTTGGCGGCCACAATCCATTATACGGCTTAAACCATGTAGGTATGCACACCTCCGAGGAGACCAGCGCCTCTGCCAATGAGCTGCACACACAGCAGCTGCCAGGGATCGATCCTCTGGCCACCCTGATTGCTCGTCGCCTCCAAAACGCAACTTTTTTGTGACAAATTGATAAGCTATATCTTCACTCGGTTAAAGATTTGATATCACTCTTTTAATCTGCCGTCAATAAGTTATTAATCGTTCACCTGACCTGTTCTATTCCCTGTCTGCCTGCAAACTCAATAATCATTTAAAAATTCACAGCCGAGTGGGGCACTTCTTTTAATTAATCGGCGGGGATTTTATTTATTTTGCCGGTGGCCAACATGTATGTAACCCTGCTGATGACTACCTTATCAAACACACTAAAATCTGTTACAATGTGACAGGTTTATAAGAAGTACTGATCAGGGTCCCACTGATGGAGAATACACACAAAAGTTAACAACAAGGCAACACGCTTGCCTTAGGTAACCCTACAAAGATCAAGCATTGGCATAGCCAATATGTCTCGCCTTTGGGACCCTATCAGTGTTTAGTTATCCAGCACAATATCCTTGGTGCAACAACATCAAGTGTTGCATGGCTAAACATTTAAGAGGTCCCAAAGGCAAGACCTATTGGCTATGCCAATGCTTGTTATAAATCCTGTTTCTAAAGCTTGATAGACTAAAGATCTTCCCATAAGAAAAGCCTTAAATGAGCCCCATACCATTATCAATGGGGCTGTACCTATGTTAAAACTAAAGAATTCCTCTGACTTCAAACAGAGGCGATTAACCATATTGTCATCTAACAATATAAAGTCCATCTTCTTAACGCAGGCTTAAAAATAAGCTTATACTTTAATACTTTAGCTGAATGATCAACAAGTGAACTGCCCCATCTCCTGGATTTCCTCTCTTATGGCATGGTCTATTAAAAAATAGCCATAACTGGAAAAGTGATTGTATTTTATATTGTGAAAGGTATAACCCTGTGCTATCCTTGCTCTTTCTCTCAATGCATCACATAATCATAATTGCACAATCATAATTTTGATAAATGCTTGCATTTTGGGAGAAACAATCAACCTACTACTGGCTGACCTATCCAAGATGTTATCCATTAAGACGTTGAAATCTCCAGTCATTATAATGGGGAAAGTGAGTCTAATAAATTGAGAAAAATCGTCTTTAGGGGCTCAATAACATCAACGTTCGGACCATAGTAACCAACTAGCGTATAGTTTTGATCTTACACTTGCAGCTTGGTAATTATTCACCTTCCTGATTTATCCAAAACACTGTCTTTGATAGGTGCGTTTACTTGCTTCTGTGCCAAGATAGCCATCCCTTTGGTACTAGAGCACTGGTCTACACAAATCATCTGTTGTTTGAGCCATGAATAATTCTAAACATTCTTCCCTGGTCAAATGGGTTTGCTGCAAAATAATATTGTGTGCTAGTGAGTCCCGTATATACTGCAGGATCCTTTCCTGCTTTCCCTTTGTGCAAAGCCCATTTACGCTCCATGTGAGTATTTGTATTGGTCTATTTTGTCTTTACCCTGCTGCCCCATTTGTTAGCCTTTTATTTTCTGGGAGGGCGGGGTGGGGTGGGCAGTTATGATAGGAAATATTATATAGTGGTTGAGGGTTAAGTGGATTTTCTTTTTTTTTACCCAATGCTCCCCACCCTGTACACCCCCCATTGCCCTAACTCCTCGCCTCACCCTCCTTCAGAGGACGCTCCCATGCTTCCAAATGGACTGCTGGTAGTACTTTTCAGGTCTTGCCTGAGCCAGCGCATGTGCCGTTCTGGCGAGACATTTAATGAGTGGGCTTTCAAAAGTCCGACCGGGTGGCATAGAGAGTGCGGTTACTCGCACACTGACGAGCAGAGGCTCCATCTGGCTTTCCTCTCTCATCATGGTGCACGCACATCGCACACCACTCCCCAGACTGCTTTCACTTTTCTCATCGCGCGCATCACTCGCGCCCTTTTTTTTCTTTTAGCGCATGCGCACATAACTCCCGGGCTTGTTTTCTTAACTCTAACTTTTTCGTCCTCCATAGCTTTTGCTATTCTCTTCTTCCACCACCTCAACTCACCACTGCTTCTAGGCGCTCTCGACAAGGCACCCATTTCCTCTCGCCAATGCAACACCCGACCTCTTCCCCTACCTTGCCTACCAACCCCCCCCCTTTGGCTCTCCTCGCACATCCTCTCACGTATACCCCCACCACTTCCCCAACCTCTGCCCCAAAACAACTGCTCCCACTTTCCACTATTCCCTCTCTCGTCATCCCCTACCCCCAGCCTCTCTTCACCACTGAAGTTCAAGTTCTCCCCTCACCCTCCAACCTCCCACGCCACTGCTCCCAACCTACCCAGGACCACCACAGCCATCTTAACAGCGCCACAGTCTCTCTTACCCCCCTCAAATCCTCAAACCTCCTTGCACCTCAACGTGCATCTCCACCCACAGCACGTGCCAGCGTTATCTCAGGTGCCATACTTATGCCCGATTTAACAAAAGTCTTGAATTATCAACCGGGCATATCACTGTCCCCATCAAATGCCCCCCCCATTTCCACAGCCTCTCATAATGCTCCAGACTCCCCCAACATAGCCACATCCTAGAAGGTTAAACCAGGCCCCTGCAGCACGGGTGTGGGGCCAGCTGAGGAAGGGGCAAAACTGTAAGGGGGGCCACAAGCAGCACACGGCCAGCTAACTTTGTGAGAAATCGAAGTCTCATTGGCAAAGTTTGCGTTACGCCACAACCCCTTATAATGCCACCAAAATATCTCTTGCCACCGCCCGAGTCTTTGTCACAATCTCCACAGCCTTGGTCACGCCGCCCTATCCCCCATCCCACCACACAGACTCTCGGGGTCTCTTTTAAAAGCCTCTGTTCCATTTGGAATTTTGCAGAGCGATACATGCAGACGCTTCCAGAATGTGATCTCTTTGCACTATCGACCCCAACTAAGAAACAGGAGGGTTGACATTGCGAAACAAGGGTTTATGAAGTTTGTTCAAAAGTCATACCATCCATCTTGTCAAAGGCAACGCCCTCTCCGCACCATGCTTTGCCCTCTGTTCTAGAATAACTGCCCATTCCCACAACAACTGAGATCCCCATATGACCCTCATCACTGATGCACCACTGCCCCTGCAGTCACAGGTCTAAACCGCACCCTCTGCGGACAGGCGCACCCTTCCCAAACATCCTCACGCCCCTTCAAAAGCGTTTAGACTGAAAAAAAGGTTAATAAATGGTTAATGTCTAAAAGGATGCCCAATTCAAGTCTTGGGCCACTAGTAGTTTCAATTGGTTCAGTTGAAATTAACCAGTACTAGAAACCCCAAACTTCATTAGGTTGCTAGAGAAAAGCCCACCCCCTGCAAATGGTGTCTTGATGACTAAGGATAGCTGGTAACATCTCCCCTTAACAAGCATCAGCCAAGATAATCAGTTTTGCCTTTGCCAGATCAGCTTTGTCAATGTTTTTAGAGGCTTTGCACAGCAGTGCAAGCTGCTGTGCGCCCTTCCGAAATATGCGAACACAAATATCCAAATATTCAAAGATGGCCAATCCTGCATGCACATTATGTAATACAGTTGTACAGAAACATGCGAGCCAACTCTCCCTGGTTATCTTGGAGTGGATTGCAAGCCCATTCAAGAACATGGCTGCCACAAGCGCTGGACACGTGGGATGTGGTGCACTGTAAGCCCCCCCCCCTTCTACTATGCCCTCCCTCCTCGTCAGTTACCGGGCTGCAGCTTGTTTAAACTTTCAGTGCGAGGTTAAAAAAAATTATGGACGTGTCGTATACCTCGGATCCCGACCACTATCAGAGACGTGCTACACTTTGCAGGTTTCTTCTATGGCGATGCGCTTTTGACGTGTTTCTATTAAAAAAGGCTTTGTATTTTAGGGAATAATTTATGAAGGCTTGCTTAATATCTTTGTACGTGTTTTAAGATATGCACTGGGGTCAATAGTAGGATATCACTTAATAATGATATTTAGAGTGGACCAAGGGTGCATCACTCTTATCTTCACCTTCTTCAAATGGGGGGTTGTCTCTCGCTCAAGTGCCCCTCTCTCTCTTTCTCTCTCTTCTTTCTGCATATTGCTGCTCTGTTTGCATCTCATCTCGCTTCATTTCTCTTCCATTTACTTCACCTCTCTTAATTTCATCTCTCTTTATCTTACCCTTTCTATCATTTTTGCCATCTATACCTTACCTTTCTCTACCTCTCACATGCCTCTTTCTTCCTCACCATTCTCTATTTCATTTCTCTCTCTGCCTCATACACTATCTAGCCTCTCAATTTACCTCATTGGCCTCTGTCTCTCTTTTTATTGATGTCCTCTTTCCCTCACCTTTCCCAATATTTTATTTATTTTTGTCTACAATGCTCTCTCTACCTCTTCCACTCCATCTATCACTCCCTTTGCTTTCATCTCTCTTTCTATCTCCTTCACTGTTTCCGTTCACTCTCTCTGCTTCCAATGTCTCGCTTGTTTAATACATCTGTCTTACCCCTGTCTCTCCCTCCCTATTTCACCATTCTCTACTTCTCCCTTGCCCTTCCTCTGTATTAGCCTCATCTCTCTACCTCATCTGCACCTCTTTTCTCTCTACTTCTCATATTTTTCTATTTTTCATCCCACCGGCTCTACCTGCCTCTCTGCATCGCTACTGTGTTTACCTGACCTGTCATTCTGTGCTTCACCTTTCTATTCGTGCTATCTCATTATAACTCGCCTCTCTTCCTTATTTCTCTCTAGACCTTGCCCCTCGGGTTGGCACCTTTCTTACCAGCCTACATTTAAAAGTGCATGCCAGGCTTCTAAAAACAAGCATTTGCATAGCCAATAGGTCTTGATATGGGTCCTTATACGTTTTTAGCCATGCAACAGTTAATGTTCTTGCACCAAGAATATTGTGCTGCATAACTAAATACTTATAAGGTTCAAAAAGCAGATGTATTGGCTATAGCAATGCTTGTTTAGAGTGCCCTTTGAATGACTTAATAAAAGAAAAAGAAGAAGAAACATGGAAAAAAAGGAAGCTTCAAACTTATTATTTAACCTATATATTAATGTTATCTTGCATTTCTGCCATGGCAATCAGCTACTTTACACTTTGGGTAAATTACCCTTCTTAATGGTCTCTAACACCTCATCTGCTTCTCTGTGACCCCTTAGGTTATGCATTCTACTGTTCTACATGACTCTGAGGGAAGCTGGAGATTTCAATTGAGCAATAGCCACTAGTATTTTTTGAATCATCTATTCGCTTCCCCAGCTCCCATTGCCTGTTCAGGGTAGTCAGAGAAATATTTGATCTAGGGGCATATGTAGGTAATTTCCATTTTGCGATTCCCAATTAACGATTTTTAAGGAATCGCTATTTGGGAATCGCAAAATGGAATGTAAGTAATTATTCGCAATTTTTTTGCGAATCTCTAACATTCCTTAATTGTGATTAGCAAATTGTGAATCGCAATTAAGGAATGAGTGTCCCATTCATTCCTATGGGCTAAGAGGCCCATAGGAATGAATGGGGTTACATTCTCAAATTGCGATTTTCTATGAGAAAATCGCAATTTGAGAATCGCAATTCCAAGGGTGCCAGGGTGTCCACAGGACACCTGTTGCACCCCTGAATTGTGGACAGACATGCCCAAAGGGCATGTCTGTACGCCACATGGCACTTTGAATTTTTAAAAAAATTATTTTTGAAAGGAAATCGCAAAATACCATCTACTTGGAGTAGGTGGTATTTTGCGATTCCTCAAGCCCAAATCGCTATTTTAAATGCACCCCTACATAGCATTTAAGGAATCGCAAAATTGCGATTCCTTAAATGCTTGAGCAAAATAAGGAATCGCAATTTTTGCGATTTCTTATTTTGCGATTTGGCACCTACATACCAAATCGCCGTTTGCGATTCGCAAACGACGAAATTCGCCGAATTTTGGGGTTTGCGAATCGCAAACGGCTACCTACATATGCCCCCTAATCCCAAAAGAGAAAAAGTTTGCCTCAATGATTTCAACTTCAGAGCTTTTAACATGATCTTCTATTTTAATGAATATGCATGGAAATTCAGCAACATCTTTTGGGGTTTACTTCTGTCATGGTTTCTTTTAAAAGGATCTCTATGGATTCCTTGAATATCCCAAGCAAATATCTTCCTCTGTGTCGTCTATTTAGGTCCCTGATTTTATCAAAGCTACCACGTACGCTTTTAGATCTTCCCCTCTCTGGTTCCCATCTGGTGGCCCCACCCAGTGCCTAGTTGCAGGTGAGTAGTTGCGCTTTAAAAGATCACTGATTGATTGATCCCCTCTCAGTGGCGTAACAAAACTCGAGGGGGCCCCCCTGCAAAGTACATGGAGAGGGGCCCCCTCCGAACTCACTCGGCAGCTCTCAGGCCAGAGTATTGTCCTGAGGGGGCCCCCTGGAGCTCGGGCCCATCTGCACTGCAGGAGCTGTGGGGGTCTTTGTTACACCACTGCAGAGGCCTCTGGCCTTTGGCAGAGCACCAGTTCCATGTGAATCATTTGCAGCTTTGTGCAATCTGGCTGGGTCTGAAAGCGTTCCTTATGACCATCGGGGGAGGCCGGTGCAGGTCCTCAGAGAAAACATGACCGCCATGTGGTATTGCAACATGCTATCAATCAATCAGAAAATTTTTAAAGCGCACTATTTACACGTGAGGGTCTCACGGCGCTGGCGGGGAGGGGGATACTGCTGCTGTTTGAAGAGGCAGGTCTTGAGGAGTCTTCTGAAGGTCGGCAGTTCTTGGGTCTGCCGTAGGGGGATGGGGAGGGTGTTCCAGGTCTTGGTGGTGAGGCGGGAGAACGATCTGCCACAGGAGGTCGCTCTTCAGATGCGGGGACTGTGGCGAGGGCGAGGTCGGCGGAGCGAAGCTGACGGTTGGGTGTGTAAAAGCTGAGTCGTCTGTTGAGGTATGCTGGTCCGATGTTGTGGAGTGCCTTGAGTGCGTGGGTGAGGAGCTTAAAGGTGATCCTCTTGTTGAAGGGGAGCCAGTGCAGGTCTCCCAGGTGGGGTGTGATCAGTGGCGGTTCTATTATATGGGCGAAGAGCTACGCCCTCGTCCTTTTTCTGCCCCCTAGTTGTGCTTTTTATTTATTCTTCAACAACTAACTAAAGTAAAAAAATCATTTCTACGAGTAAACTGCCTCAGGCTGTCTCCTACGCAGACATTGACTTCAGGCATGAGGCTGTGCTGGCACAAATCATGCACTCTGAGCATGCGCCAGCAATCCTAGATTTGCCGTGTGTTATGTTATGAATTATTCCTATGTGTAGCTTTAAGGCTCGTGTTGGAGCGAGCCTCTAGAATGTTTACTCTCACTTCAACTGTGTTCTCTCTTGTGGGTCAGTTACTATCTGGCTGCCTTGCTGTGAGATGTGTTCCTGGCTCCGCCTGTGCTTCTATGTTTATACTGGAATAAACAACCTTTAAGGAATTGCGGCTTTGTCTACCTTTTTAACAATTGGCGACGACGAGGGATCCGGATCATCATTATTATTATTATTTTTTTTTAAAAAGAAGAAAAAGGAGATATTGGATACTTTAATCAATCGGATGATTCGTTACATGTTTGCACTTCTCCTATTTATGGACCGCTACTCCGCCATTCCTACTACAACTACGGAGGAACTTTGTCAATCTTCTTAGGCGAAAATCGTTACCACTTACGATCTTTGGACGGCGCCCGCCTGCATCTTTTGATTGCATGGTAAAGTTCCAGTCGCGTTCCTTGCTGCGCGACCATCGCCTACGCGACTCTTCGGCATCATCACTCTGAACTTTACGGGATGACGGAGGCGCGTAAGGTCACGCTGCGTGACCCTGCGTAGCGGCCATTTTGTGATAACTTCGGCTGTCGGCTGTTTGTCAATTTCACATGCCGTTTCACGCCGCTCCTTCACAGAGACGACACGAAGCAAAGTTTCTTTATTTACAAGTGAAATTGTTAATCGATCAACCTTTCACGAGGAGCACAGGTGAGACTGTCGGGACACTTGCATTAATATATGTTTTGGTGTATTTTTGAGTATTAGTTGTACATTTTTTTTTCTTTCTTTTGGTTGATTCCTTTTATGGATACTGGGGATCAATCTCAAGATACTGTGATGGCCCAACAAAGCTTTGTAATTAGCCCCCCACAACCTTTTTGGGCTACAGGTTCTCAACCTGACATGAAGTGGGTGGAATGGAAAGAATATTTTAATAACTATATTTGCGCCATTGATGAAAATGGAAAGATGAAACCAGAACAAAAGAAAAGGATACTATTACATTCCTTAGGGCCTAAGGGTTTAAAAACCTTCTCACGAATGCAAAAAGTAGTGGATACTGACCTAAGCGAATTTGATAACGCAATTGCAGATATGGATAGGTACTTTGCACCTAAGGTCTGCATAGGTGTAGTGAGGCATACATTTTTCCAAAGGAAACAGAAGAAATAAGAGTTGGTTGATGAATGGTTTGACGACTTAAAAAAACTCGCTATTGACTGTAAGTTTGGGAACTTACATGATGACCTCATTCGAGACCAATTGGTTATGCACAATGACAACTCACCAATTCAAGATAGTCTTTGGGTCAATGGTGACGCACCTCTGGATGATGTACTTGCTATAATGAGGAAGTCGGAAATGTCAGGGAGATGTGCTACTATTGTCAAAGACACAGTAAAAGAATCGGATAAAATGTCATCTGCCGTTTTCAAAATTCAAGGAACAACGAAGAATCAGACCAAAAAATTTCAGAACAAGAACTTTAATCAACCTTTCAAGAACCAAGCTAGAGACAACAAGTCGGAGGATAGAAGATGTTACCATTGTGGTAGCAAAGAACATATGGCTTATTTCAAGTTGTGCCCTGCTTTATGGAAAAAGTGTAGTGTTTGTGGTCTAATAGGACACTTTAGCAAAATGTGTCGCAAGCGCAGCGATGTTAAATGTATTTGGAATGAGGATGTGAGTGCTAGTGAGAGTGGTGAAGATGAGGATGGTTGTGTTAAAAATGTAAGGGGAAATTACATGTTAAATATCACTGATGAAGCAATGGAAGGTAAACCAATTTGCGAAGTGTCTTTAGGTGGCATTAAGGTAAATGTGTATGCTGATTCTGGATCCCCATACACAATTGTTAACGAGGAAGTATGGAGGAAGAAATTTACGCATACAATAGGGGACAAGTTGAATCCCTCAGATGTTAATCCTGTGAGTTACACAGGAGAAAGAATAGGGTTGTTAGGTTTCAGATGGCTCACCTTCCTCTTCAAAGGTAGACTTACTAGAGGTAAATTATACATAGCCAAAACGGGACCATCTGTCCTCGGCTGGTTTGACCAGAAAAATCTCCACATCATCTTAGACCCAAACAGCAAGGAGAAAGTGTTGGTTTTAGATGAGTGTAGTAAAATAGAAGACACCTTAAAAAGTAAATTCACAAATGTTGTTAGTGGTCACTTAGGTGAGTTAAAAGGTTTTGAGCATAGAATCATGCTCAAGAGTGATGCACAACCCAAGGTGCACAAGGTCAGACCTATTCCCCTGTTGATAAGGGACGAAGTTAAGAAAGAAATTCAAAGTCTTTTAGCAAAAGGTGTTATTGAAGAGGTAGATTCTTCAGAGTGGATTAGTCCAGTAGTTGTAGCAAGGAAATCCAATGGCAAAATTCGTTTGTGTATCGATTTACGCCACCTTAACAAGAATATTGTAATTGAACGGTTTCCATTACCAAAAATTAACGAGATGGTTTCTTCCTTAAGAGGGGCAACTTGGTTCTCTACGGTAGACCTTTCAGCTGCTTACCACCAAGTAGTTTTGGATCCTGAATCAAGACATTTAACGGCCTTCATCACGCCGTTTGGTTGTTTCCAATTTATAAGAATGCCATTCGGCCTTGCATCGGCCGCAGCTGTGTTTCAGCGTTTAATGCACAAATTGTTTGGTGATATGGATGGCATTTGTTTCTTCCAGGATGATGTTTTAATTGCAGGTACTGACAAAGAGGATCATGATGCCAAACTCTGGAAGGTTTTTGACACACTTAATTCGGCAGGTTTAACTGTTGAATTATCCAAATGCAAATTTGGTGAGAGAAGTGTCTCTTATCTTGGCCATATCATCAGCGAGGAGGGTGTCAGGCCGAAGGCGTCACTTATTGAAAGCATTGTTGCTTCGCCTGCACCTGAATCTAAGGAAGAAATCAAATCCTTTTTGGGAATGGCAGAATACTGCGCTAAGTTCATTAAGAACTTTGCTTCTAAGGTGTATAATATCAGGTCCTTGTTAAAGAAAAATGTTAAGTTTGAATGGACCAAGGAATGTGAGAGAGAGTTTGCTGAGATTAAGTGGGAACTACAGAAAGTAAATGCCTTATCTAGTTTTGATCCTAATTTAGATTGTCTTTTGACAACCGGTGCAAGCGATAAAGGCTTAGGCGCTGTTTTATCACAAATTGGAGAAAATGGAAAAGAGAGGATTATTTTGTTTGCATCCAGAGCCTTGTCACCAGCAGAAAGCAGATACCCTATCATAGAAAGGGAAGCCTTAGCCTGCGCAAGGGCATTAGAACATTTTCGTGCTTTTGTGTGGGGTAAAATGGTAAACATCAGGACTGATCATAGACCGTTAGTCCACATCTTATCTACTGAGGGCACTGCAACTGCTTCAGCTAGGTTAGCTAGGATTTCCATGCGTATGAAAGAATACATATACAGCATCACTTATGTACCGGGGAAAGACAATGTGATAGCCGACTGTTTATCAAGGTTACCTTCCCCTCTCGAGGAATGTGTTGATGACCCATGGGGGAATTTCACGGTGGCATTTGTACATGATTCCGGGGTTCCAGCCATCAGCAGGGAGGATTGGTTAAAGGAGCATGGTTTAGACAAGGATTTGGTGCAAGTTTCAAAGTTTATCTGTCAAGGATGGCCTAAAGAAAAATCTATGTCAGGTAGTTTGAAATCATTTTGGGAAATTCGATCTGAGTTATCATCGGAAAGAGAAGTTTTGATGAGGGGTGATAGGATCGTTCCACCTGTTGGGTTAAGGAAAAGAATCTTGCAGATGTGCCATGAGGGACATTTTGGCATAGTAAGAACCAAATTAGCTGTCAAAAATTTGTTTTGGTGGCCGAAAGTTGACAAAGAGGTAGAAATTTTTGTAAGGGGTTGTTCAGTTTGTAGTTCAGCTGATAAGTCTTTGAGGACTTTGAGACCAACCATGAGTGAGGGACTCATTCCTAGTCTTCCTTGGGAGACTATTGCAGTGGACATTTTTGGTCCGATTGGGGATGCGAAGGAATATGGACTGGTAGCTATTGATCTCTTTACCAAATGGCCTATAGTTAAGTTCGTAGGAAAAGTGGACACCCAAGCTGTTTTAAAGTTTTTGGACAAAATTTTCGTAGTGGAAGGATTACCAGTGAATATCCTAACGGATAATGGAGTACAGTTTTTATCAAAAGATGCCAAAGAGTATTTTGTAAAATGTGGCATTACACATAAAACCACCTCCTTGTACAATCCAAGTGGGAATGGAACAGTAGAATGCTTTAATATGGTTATTAAAGGTATTTTGCAAGCAGCTAACAACAAGAAGTTAGATTGGAAATTGGAGGTACAGAAGGCTGTTTGGTCCTACAAAGTCACTTTGAATAATTGTACTGGTGTCTCCCCTTTTGTAATGATGAGAGGTAGATTACCCAGATGTAAGTTTAATCCAGGTTGGGTTTTTAAAGACAGTGTTCAGAAATGGTCCCCTGAGGAGGTGAAAAAAAATCTTGTTTTGGCTCATGACAAAAGCAAGGTATACTATGATAAACGTCATGGTGCCAAAGACGCTGTTGTAAAAGCTGGTGACTGGGTAAGAGTTAGGAAACCTTATAGAGTGGAAAGGGGCGACCATTCGGTCCCCCCGAACGTATGGTGGAGTACCCCGACCCCCCCGGGAAGCCATCTTGGGCGGGAGGCGAGTCTCGGCTGGTATGCCCGAAGTGGCGTAGCCGGGGCGCGCCTTTTTCCCGCCCTGGAGTGGGCTGGCCTAGACACTGACGCGGCCGGCCACGCCCTCGGGGCAGGCCGGGGCGGGTTTACGCCCGCCCTGAAGACGGATAAAAGGAGCAACAAGCCAAGGAAGCATCCTCTTGTTCCTGTGCTCTGAAGCTGCACCACCTCGCTGCACGTGAGCTCGAGACGGAACGAAGAGCCAATTTTGAGCGTTGTAATCTTTCTTGTTTGTTTTACAGATACTCTGTCGGAGAATGCCTAAGAAGGCGGAAAAGCGAATGACTACCGACCAGATGCTGCGTGTTCTCATGAAAGAGGTGACCGACCTAAAGAAGTGAATGGCGGAGAAAGACGAGGAAGGGGGGCCGAAACGTCCTCTGGCAGGAGCAGCTCCAGGAGGAAAAGGCAAGAGGCCCAGAAGGGGAGCAGCTGGGGGAGACGTCCCAGTTCCCTGTACTCCACTCGAGGCACCCATTGTGCCGGAGGAAGGGAATCCGATTCCCGTGGTGGTCACACCCGTGTCCGGGGACGATATGCCGCCCGAGCTGGCAGCACAATTAGCAGCGTGGTTGGGTAAAGGTAGCAAGGGCGCCACGGCTGACGACGCGCAGGTGTTGATGAAGCAGCTGCGGGAAACAAGGGAAGCGACGAAGGCACCATCGCCGGCTGCGGCAGTAGAAAAACCACCTGGGTCAGGTCCAGTCGCAGATACAGCTTCCGGTTCAGGTAAGCGGCCATTGCCGATTGCGAGGGATGAGTCGGCACCCTCTCGAAGGGAAAAGTTGGGTCAACATGTCCCTCTGGCTATCAAAGAGAAGATATGGGCAGGGGAGTATATAAACATCTTCTCGTTGCTTACCGATCATTATGAGATGGAGCATGTTAAGAGCCAAAAGGAGCTCATGCATCCGAGTGTTTGGCGCGCAAAGATGGCCGCCTTTAAGGTAAATGAAAACATTGGTAATTGGGGCAAAGCATGGGGGGTTTTTACATCCATCTTGGGTGAACGTAGGCCCGAATTGCTGCCCGAATTGCCGATTTATCAGTCACGGATCATGGGGTATTCAGTATCTCACGAGGGCAACCATTGGTTTTGTTACGATAATGTTTTCAGAAAAGCGAAAGAGCATGATAAAAACTTAACTTGGGATTGTTATGATTCTGTGTCCTGGTCCAAAATGGAGGATTCTGGTATGTTGAAGGTGCCATTGGTAGGGAGTAACGTTGGCGAATCCTCCCGCCAATATGCGGGGACGCCCTTTCGATCAGGTACGAGTAACGACAATCACTCGAGGCCAATCGGCAACACAGGTAAAAGGGGGGTTTGTTGGAACTTTAACAGGGGGAAATGTACTAGGCCCCAGGGGTCATGCAAATTTAGGCACGAATGTGGGGGGTGTGGGCAATCATCCCATCCTGAGTCCATGTGCAGAGCCAAAACGGGTGATAACGGGGGTAGAGGAGGCGCCAAACAGGTCTGACATAGTCCGAGGGGCGCCTTTACCTACTCCGATTGATACCATGGCAATGATTCCCTGGCTCAGCGAATACCCGGATCACGCTTCCGCTGGGGTGTTGCGGAACGGATTTTTATATGGTTTCCGCATCCCAGTAGGGGAGTTTCAGGGTATAGCAAAATGTAAAAACCAGATATCGGTCTTACAGCATACGACCGTGGTACAGGAGAAGATTGGGAAGGAGGTGGCTCGAGGTCGAGTCGCCGGTCCATTTAATGTGCCACCAGTTGCTAACTTTGTTTGTTCCCCTTTAGGGGTGGTCCCCAAGAAGGACCCGGGTGAGTTTCGGCTGATACATAATTTATCAGCCCCACGTGGTCTTTCCGTGAACGATGCGATAGACCCGGAAGTGTGTTCGGTGCGGTACGCATCCTTCGATGAGGCCGTAGCCATATTGAATCGCCTGGGGCCCGGTGCGCTGATGGCAAAATCTGATATCGAGTCAGCGTTCCGGTTGCTCCCGGTACATCCAGACGATCAGCGTCTCCTTGGTTTCATGTTTCAGGGTCACTATTACATGGATAGGTGTATGCCGATGGGGTGCTCTATATCGTGTGCCTATTTCGAAAAGTTCAGTTGCTTCCTGCAATGGGTCTTCACAAAGAAGACGGGGTTTCAACATGTTATGCATTATCTCGATGACTTTTTGTTTCTTGGGGCAGCCGGGGATCCGGAATGTGGACAGGCTTTGAATGCATTTTGTGTCTTGATGAATCAGTTTGGCGTGCCATTGGCACCAGGTAAGACTGTGGGTCCCTCGACTTGCCTCGAGTTTCTGGGGATCGAGCTCGATTCCGAGGAAGGTTGTTTTCGTTTACCAGGTGACAAAGTGTTAAGGTTCAGGGCATCCCTGCAAATGTGTATAAGTGAGTCTAAGGTTAAGCTGCATCAATTACAGCAATTGGTGGGGCAGTTGAATTTTGCCCTAAGAGTTATACCGATGGCCCGCCCCTTTTCTCGCTCGATCGCTCAAGCCATGGTCGGCCTGAAGGAGGGTCATCATCGCACAAGGCTCTCGGCAGAGGTTCGCCAGGACATGCGCATTTGGTTGGCATTTCTGGTGGATTTCAATGGTCGAATTGTCTGGAACAAACCGGCCGTGTCCTCTGAGGAGCTGGGGCTGTGGACAGATTCGGCAGGGAGCATTGGTTTTGGTGCCATATTCGGCACTCAGTGGTCGGCACAAAGATGGCCGTCATGGTGGCATGATAGTGGTCTGACAAGTAACATTGCTTTCCTAGAACTTTTTCCCATTCTGGTGGCCCTGAGAACTTGCCCGATGGGTTCAGAGATCACTCTGTGGTATTCTGGTCTGATAACATGACCGTTGTTGAGTGTATCAATAGCCAGGCAGCACGATGCAAATGGATTCTGAGATTGCTCAAGGAAATTGTGTTATTGTGTATGCAATTGAATGTACTATTTAAGGCAAGACATGTCCCGGGGGTGATGAACCAGGCGGCTGATGCGCTTTCTCGTTTTCGTATGCAGGCCTTCTGGGGTTTTCTGCCCACAGTGGACCCGGTGGCAGCACCCTTTCCCGAAGCTCTCTGGTCTCTCGGTGCCCCGAATTACAGGACCTCGTGGGAGAGAGTTTAGCACCCAGGACGAGGAAGGCATATGAAGGGGCGTTCCGTTCCTATTGGGCCTTTTTGGGGGCGGCTAGAGGGGAGCTTCGGGGCCAGGAGGAGTTGGTAGTGAAATTCCTGCTGTCGTTACGGCAGGCAGGCAAATCAGTGGCTACGGCCCAGAGGCATCGGGCCGCCATTTCCTTTGTGGCTAGGGCTCATGGGATCCAGGACCCGACGGCGTCTTTCGTTGTGCAAAAAGCGCTACGTGGGTGGCAACGCCTTGAGGGTCGCAGAGTAGATGAAAGGCGCCCGATAGGTCTGGATAGGTTGGCCCTGTTATTATCTAGACTCCCTGCAACATGTTCATCCCAGTATGAAACAGTGTTATTCCGAGCCGCTTTTACGCTGGCATTCCATGGGGCTATGCGGGTAAGCGAATTAGTGGCAAGGAACAAGCAGGACGTGATGGGGGGACTGTGCCAAGAGCACGTTCAGATCAGAGGGGAGACAATGACTGTTTCGTTCGTCAGGTCCAAGACCGATCAGGGTGCGAGGGGTGATTGCATAATAATACAAAGGATCCCCGGGTCCTCCATGTGCCCGGTGAGTTGTGTAGAGGAATATTTAGCACAAAGGGTGGCATCATGGGGGGGGACCTTGTTGAGACACGCTGACGCCACCCCACTGACGAGGTTTCAGTTTCAGCGGGTGCTTGCGATGTCGATTACTGCTGCGGGCTTGAACCCGGGCGAGTTTGGGACCCATTCCTTTCGGATAGGGGCTGCTACAGAGGCTACAGCCAGGGGTCTGAATGTCGAACAAGTTAAACGTGTGGGGCGTTGGTCCTCCAATTGTTATAAGAGGTATGTGCGGTTGCACATGTTGTGAAGCTGTAATGATGTACTCACGCTTTTTGTTTTTGTTTGGTTTCAGTTGCGCAAGCCTACGAGGCGGGGCGGACTATGCAGTCGACCCAACACCGGGCCAGCGGTCAGACTTCACCGGCTGTGAAAAAGGAGGTGTGGGTCGTGGGCCACTCATACGTGAGGCGTGCCGCGGACGTATTCAAAGCAGGTGACATGATTCACGTGGCTGGGGAATACGGGTACAGTGTGTCCTTCTACGGAAAGGGCGGACTCTGTATTGACCAGTTTCAATCATTCTTTGAGGGTTTGCTAGGGTGGACAAGGTCACCGCCGGTTATAGTCATAGTACATCTTGGGGGCAATGATTTGGTCACCACTGGTAGACGACTTCTTCTTGAGGCGATGCTTTCCACCGTAAGTTGGTTGGCGAGGAGAGTTCCAGGGTGCACGATTGCATGGTCACATATGATCCCACGGAAAGTATGGCGGGGGGCTATTTCTGTTTCTGCTCTGAATCACTCAGTAAGAAAAATTAATAACAAAGTGAGTCGATTGTTCCGTTCCAATACACTGCATTCTATTTCGCATGGTTGTATTACGGGTGACAGTATGTATTTGGGGGATGGTGTTCATTTGTCCCGGGTGGGGAACGAGTTACTCATAGGAGACTGTGTAGCTTGGCTAAAGACTTTAAGACATGACCTTTAGGTAGGAGTGTTGTGGGGGGTCCGGATAGCCGGTCAACTATCCGGCCTGTGGCGGTAAGGTCATGATCGGTGAGCACTAATTGGAAGATCCCTATGAGTGGGCGTCACCCATTACGGATGGGAGCGCTCGAGGGAGGTGGCCATTGGCCCCTCAACGGGGTAGGCGGTCCCTTCTAAGGATGGGCCGCCGAAAGGAAAGGAAAGGCGGTCAAGGCCCCTTCCTGGGTAGGAGGGGCTACAGCCCCCTCCTGGAGAATTTCCCGGGGCCAGGTCATCTGCGACGGCAGATGTGGTAAGTTGTGTGGGGGTTTGGGGGGGGGTCTACGCTACCTTCTAGATACCTCACACGAGTCCTCGGACGACCTTTAAGTGGCGTCGAGTTTATTGGGGCCCCCGTCAAGTCAAGGGAAATTGGTAGTTGCACTCGAGGTACACCTCTGTGCGGTCGCCCCTCACAAGTGAGGGGGATATTTCTGGTTTAGGGATCTTGACACCGGTTACGACCTTGCCGTTGGCCCTTAAACGTTAGGATGTACAATTTCAAAATTTCAAGTTAAATGTTTTGTAGGATGTTAGTTCGGCTAGGAGAACCTTTGTATTAGAGAATATGTTAAGGTTAGCCAAAACATCGCAATGTGGTAATGAAATTGTACATAATATGAAACTGTTATTTTAATGTTTTAATTTTGTTTCATATTTTAATAAATACGGCCGGGAGGGTCACTCCCTCCCGTCTTCCAAAAGTTCAGAACTGTTTCCGGTTTCCCATCCTTGGGGATTGTGTTGAGAGGGGGTGGCGGGTATCTCAGCCATATTGTGAAGGGTGAGAATAAATTTGATTCACCTAAAATGGTTGTTGATGTTCTCAGGAACTCTGTTAGACTGAGCGATGGCAAAGTTTGGAATTTAAAGGATGTGGCTTTTGACAGTTGCCAAGATCATGATGTGGAGAACGTGGAGCCTGGGAAGAAATGTTGTGGTGATTTTGATTGGATTGAAGATTATTTCGAGAATACTGAACTACAGTCTCAGTTAGCGCCGGATTTGTCACTTCCTCAATTAAGGGAGGGGGAAGTGGTGGTTGGTGATTCTACCTGTCCGGCTCAAGATGAGCTTCTCCATAGCTAAGGCGTTCTTGACTTTAAGGACACTAATGTGACTTCTTGCCCTGCTCTTACTGATGCTAATTCTGTTCCGACTTTACCAGTCACAGGTAATTCTAAGAGGTTAAGAGTTTCGCCTGGTTGGCTTAAAGATTATATTAGGTAGACTTCTTTTTGTTTTGTTTCTTGTATTGTCTCCTTTTTTCCCGCCTTCCCTTCCTTTCCTTCTCTGTTTACTTTTTTGTTAATTGTAAGGGGGGGGGGGTGTTATGTTATGAATTATTCCTATGTGTAGCTTTAAGGCTCGTGTTGGAGTGAGCCTCTAGAATGTTTACTCTCACTTCAACTGTGTTCTCTCTTGTGGGTCAGTTACTATCTGGCTGCCTTGCTGTGAGATGTGTTCCTGGCTCCGCCTGTGCTTCTATGTTTATACTGGAATAAACAACCTTTAAGGAATTGCTGCTTCGTCTACCTTTTTAACACCGGGCTGATGAGCTCAAAGCCCTGAGGCTTGTGACATCACCAGCTCGGCAAAACCATTGTATGCCCTTCTGAAGGACTTCCCCCGCTAATAGGGTTAGCCCTGGGCACTGTCTGCTTCAGCTCTGCAGAGGTCAGGGCTACACGTCAATTCAAAATTTGCAAACATTCGTGACAAGAATTTTCAATTCTATTAAGGACTAGGAGGCGAGGATTATGCTTTCTCATTTCTTTAATGAAATGCTCAGCAGCCAATAAAAACAATCAAAAAACTACATTTTCCTTGAACACTAGGGAATGACCATAGAGACTATCCTATAAAATTTCCAAACATTAGTCCTTCTTCCTCTTTCTTTGTGGAAACAGTTCCATATCGAAAAACAATCCCAAGTAAATCAACAAAAACAGTTCCAAACACGCTGCAGAAATCCAAAGGATCTTGAAGCAGAAGATCGAGGAACACTGGGTCCGTGAACCAGGAAACACAGGAGACTCTTGAAGAAGATGATCAACTTCATTTCGGGTCTGAACCTGAAAAAGATACATAGCTGTAACATCCAAATAATGGAGGAAAGTCAAAGCAATCCAGGGGGGGGGAAGAACAAGGAGAAATAGACCTGCATCAGTAGGCAAGCAGTATAAAGTACATAACAATGCAAATGAATCATAAAAGGGTGGGATAATCCTCGCCTCCTAGTCCTTAATAGAATTGAAAATTCTTGTCACGAATGTTTGCAAATTTTGAATTCTATGTCAGGACAGGAGGCTCCAATTATGCTTTTTTTAAAGCTGATCCACCACAACAGAAGCAACACTAACAATAGGTTTATAATAAAACGTCTTCAAAACAGAGTCTGAAGACCAATCTGCAGCTTTCATAATATCGAATAGAGTGACACCCATGGAAAAGGCCTTAGAGGCCATTGCCCCTCTTGCGGAATGTGCACCAAAAACAGATACATCAATGCCCGCCTCGGACATTAGCCAACGCACACAGCGAGCCAGAGTAGCTGGGGTAACAGGGCGAAAAGGCTTCTGTAAGGCAATCAACAACTGACCTTGCATGTCTGTGCGCAAAGAAGCGGTACTCACCTCATAATCCTTCAGACACTGGACAACACAAAGATTGGGATGATCAGGAAAAGAAGGATATGTAATGGAGGAAGTATTAGACGTAGTCCTCCTAGAGAGAATAAATGTAACACCCTCAGGGGTGAAACTGCGGCCCGCAAGATCCAAAGCGCGGATATCAGAAACGCGTTTGCAAGATACTAGACACAATAACATGGTCAATTTTGCAGACAACTGCTTACGAGATAACAAAAGATTAGAAGGCCAAGCCTCTAAAAACCGCAGAACAATAGAAACATCCCATAAAGAGACATATTTAGGAGTGGGAGGTTTCGCAAGACTAATCCCTTTAAGCAATTTGGAAATGAAGAGATGTTCACCAGCAGGCTTGCCATCAATCTGGACGTGGCCAGCTGAAATAGCGGAACGAAAACTATTGACCGTCCGATATGCCAGACCTGAGGTGGCCAGGGATGTCAAAAAATTAATGATCAGACTGACATCCGCTGAAACGGGATCAACTTCCCGTTGAACACACCAATCACACCAGCGCTTCCAAGCCCCTTTATATCGTTTGTGAGTATTGGGAGACCAGGCGTCACTAATGAATTTGGCAGCGTTGCTAGAAATGCCCGGGATCGTCCAACGATCCCCGAGATTCGCCATGCCAGCAACTGGAGAGAGCCGGACAGAATGAGGGGATGCGGATCTCCGAGAGGATCCAGCAACAGATTCCACTTCAGGGGAAGAAGGAGCAGAGGTTTGCAACACATCTCTAGGAGAACCGGGAACCACGCCTGAGCCCTCCACAGAGGAGCAATCAGAATCAGCTCCGCTCGAAACCGCTTGGTGTAAGCCAGCACCCTGGGAAGCATCATGAATGGGGGAAACGCATAGCAGAGAGTCGATGGCCACTGTTGAAGAAAAGCATCCGTGGCCAGAACCAAGGGATCCGGTCTCCAACTGTAAAACCGGGGAAGTTGCGCGTTGAGGCGAGAGGCAAACAGATCCAGGTGACACTGGCCGCACTGCCGAAGAATGGCACGGAAGACTCGAGGATGAAGCCTCCAGTCGCTGAAATCCCGAAGATGTCTGGAGTGCCAATCCGCAACCTGATTGTTGCGACCCGGAAGATATTCTGCAATAACCGTGATCTTCCGTTGCAGACAAAAATGCCAAAAAACCTTGGCTATCTCCGCCAACACTTTGGACCGAGTCCCGCCCAGCTTGTTGACATAGCGGACTACGGACACATTGTCCATCCGGAGAAGAATGCGACAACTCGTCTGAAGGGGAGAGAAACACTTTATCGCAAAGGAACCCGCTAGGAGTTCCAGACAATTTATGTGGAGAGACAACTCCTGGGGTGACCAACGGCCCCCCGTCGAGACAGACCCGCAACGGGCTCCCCAACCCCACTGACTGGCATCAGATTCGACCACCAGTTCCGGAGACGAACCGAACAGGGCTCGACCGTTCCAGGCCTCCATGTGGTCCAGCCACCACTGCATCTCCCACCATACTTCATCTGAAAGAGGAATTTGATCCGAATAGCGGAGGCCTTTCCGGAGATGCTGAATTTTCAGGCGCTGCATCGCCCTGTAATGTAGAGGGCCCGGAAAGATCGCCTGAATGGATGACGCTAGCAGACCTACCACACGTGCTAATGACCTCAATGACACAGTCTGTCTGGAAATAACAGACGTCAATTCCCTCTTGATGTAGCACAGCTTCTGGCCGGGCAAGAGAAGCTGGCAAGTCACCGAGTCTATCAGAAAGCCCAGAAAATCTATAGATTGAGTGGAGACCAAAACCGATTTCGGAATGTTGACCAGAAAACCTAGAGACTGCAAGAGTTCGATGGACCACTCCAGATGTTGCAGAAGCCTGAGAGGACAATCCGCCATAAGGAGAATGTCTCCAGATATATGATCAATCTGACCGGAGTTGTATGCAAAGAAAAGGTGCAGTGTGGCTGCATGTTATGCACCCACAGAATGTTGAACTTAGTTTACTGTGAGCACTGTGGCATTGTGCCTATGCACGTTTTTTGCAGCGCAGCACAGCAATTGATACTCTTGACTGTAGCGGTCACTGACTGCTACGGCCGGGGTTGAAGTGCACTTGAAGTGTGTTTATGGGTACGTGCTGTCTGATGTTTTCTTTATCTGTGATTTGCTGTAACAATCTCTTAGACTGCATGAAAAAATCATGCACAGCCCGTGCAGTAATTAATCAGCGCTGACATAGGGCCAGGAGCTGGTCTGACGATACCTTAGCCCAGGCCAGCTCTCTCCTGGACCTGCTGCTGAGGTAGAGGATCTGCGCCGATAACCGAGGAGAGGCCGGCAGAGAGCAGGGAAGAGAGGCCAATGAAAGGTGACAATCAGAGAGATGGGAACATAATGGAGGGAAGAGAAGAGGGGAGAGAGAGTGGAGAAACTAACAAGAACACAGGCAGCAGGAAACAAAACAAATGTATTGCTGGCAGCCACTGCAAAGTAAGTGTGTGGAGTGAGGGTTAAGTGCCTGGTGCTGTTGTCTGCAGTGGCTCGAGTCCGCGAGTCATTCAGTGTTGAATTTATGGTATATAGCCAGCTGAGAATTCGTATTTGGGGTCTCTTACATTCTCTTTGGGAGACTCGAGTCGGCCGGGCCTGGTCAGATCCCACGTGGGACAGAACGGCCTGGAGTCCAAACTGTTGATAACAGAATTGAGTGACAGTGGCATTTATTGATGTCTGCATTGGGCTAGGCTCTGCATAATTCATTCCAAACATGCAACCTGCACAGAACAGAGGATTTAGGAGCTGGCACAGAAAGATTTGGTTGCGTAAGGAAGCCTGCATCCTTGCTACACATCCTTTGAGTAAAACTGTTTTTTCAAATAGGGGCACACCGGGCTTGAAGCCTTGAAAGCAGACTTGCAAATAAAGCACCCGTAAAAGGGAGGCGGAGGGTTGTGACTGTAGGGGTGATGGGAGACATGGGTAGATTTACAGATAGATGACGAAGGGGTAGAGAAGAGGGGGGTGGCTTCTATAGTTAGATAAATAACTAGCTAGTTAATGCAGATAGACGAATGAACGGATAGCCTCAAGGTGGGAGGACCGACTGAAGGACAGAATAAAGGATATGAAGCGAGTGACAAAAGAGAGAGTGTGACTACGGAGGACTGTGAGAGAACAAATAGATTGCTAGAGACAGTAGAGAGAAATCAAGAGTCAGACACAGAGTGAAAGAGGGTGCAAAGAAGAGAAAGACAGACTTAAATAAATATGGCTATAGATAGAGATAAAATGACAGAAAGAGATACAGTCCCTCTTTTTCACTCTCTAGCTCAACATACTTGTTATACCCTTTTCTCTGTCTGCCACACTCTCTCATTCTGGCTCTGCTTAACTCCATCTCTCTCTGTTTTACCCCCTCTCTCTCCTTCTCTCTAACAATCCATCGCTTCTCCCACACACACACACACACTCTCACTCTCTCCTCTCTCTCTCATTCTGGCTCTTCATCTTTCTTTCAATTTCGCTTCATCTCTCTTGCTTTATTTATCAATCTATTCTCTCTCTTATGTTATCAATTACATCCAGGTTAGTTCCATTACACACCAGGCATGACATTTTGGTTTACAGGTGCGTTCTGTGTCTCTTTTCTCTTTGCTTTCCATTGGCTTTATCTCCAAGTATCTGATTTTCTCTCTTTCTAGGCATAGGATGTAAGACAGATATAGGGATGAGCATACGTACACAGTTATCTCTACTATAATCAGACACTGGAACAGACCATTGAATGTTGGAATGTAAAGTCTTGTCCCGCTTTGGGGTAACTTAAAATTTTGTGTGCAACAGGATTTTTTAAATATGAGAGAACGTTAATTTGCTCTGGCAAGTTATGCATTGTAGACTGCACTTAGCCAACATGAAATGACACGTGGGAGGCCTGCTTTGGCAGTGAATTGGATCTGGAATTTCTGAGTTTGAGTTGCATGGTCATTATTTATGCGTCACTTTTATAGTTATTGTAGACAGTGTTTCTGTTTTATACTGTTTCTGACAATATGTAACCTTGAGCCACAGATTTGTTTGATTTTGATTGCAGTGGCTGAGTTTATTAGGTGATTCACAATTCCAATCATGGGTAACACATGGCTTGGTGAACATAGATGAGATGTACTTGCAAATTTTTGGATTGTGTATTACATTTCAGGTTTTCAATTTGACCAATCTTTTGACTTCTTACAAACGAAATACGAGTGTCTTCCTGATCGAGGACCACACTGCCTTTTCGCTTATCTGTCTTGTATCAAAACCCTGCTGGCCTATGGGTTGAAAGAAAGTTTGAATAAGCAGCTACCTATGTTATTTGATATCTCTTTATTAATGTAATAACTGCACTTTCAAAATTGCTTTATTAACCTTCCTGCTTTCTCAAATTTGCTTGAAAATGCACGATTTTGGCCTCTGTTTTTTCCAAAATTTCTCAGGGGGAGAACCCCCCCGAACCCTCCTTAGGTTGTTCAAGCTCACTCGCTCAATGCGGTGCAGTATGACAATTACTTTACGCATCACCACCAAATGTCACCAGCCGCCACTGGGTGTGATGTTGCTGTGGCGAGGGATGTCGAGGATCAGGCGTGCAGAGGCGTTCTGAATGCGTTGAAGTAGTTTCAGGAGTTTGGCCGAGGCTACTGCGTAGAGGGCGTTTCCGTAGTACAGCCTGCTGCTGACGAGGGCTTGGGTGACCATTCTTCTCATTTCAGTGGGGATCCACCTGTAGATCTTGTGGAGCATGCAAAGGGTGTTTAAGCAGGAGGATGAGATGGCGTTGACCTGCTTTTTCATGGAGAGGGTGGAGTCGAGGATGAACCATAGGTTGCGTGAATGGTCGATGGGTGTTGAAGCAGTTCCCAGTGCGGTCAGCCACCAGGAGTTGTCCCAGGCTGAGGGGCTGGAACCGAGGATGAGGACTTCCATCTTGTCCGAGTTTAGCTTCAGTCGGCTGTTCTTCATCCACTCGGCGACAGGCTTTCATTCCTTCGTGGAGGTTGGTTTTGGCGGTGTGGGAGTCATTGGTGAGGGAGAAGATCAGTTGGGTGTCGTCAGCGTAGGAGATGATGTTGAGGTCATGCAGTCGGGCGACGTGGGCGAGCAGGGCCATGTAGATGCTATACAGTGTTGGGCTGATGGATGAGCCCTGGGGTACGCCGCAGATGATCTCAGCGGATTTGGAGCTGAAAGGGGTATGCGGATGCTCTGGGTTCTGCCGGAGAGGAAGGAGGTGGTCCAGGCGGGTAAGTAGGGTGCAGTGGCAGACCGTGTCAAAGACGGCTGACAGGTCCAGGAGGATGAGTGCCGCAGTTTCTCCGTTGTCTATCAGGGCCCTGATGTCAACGGTGGCGTCGATGAGGGCAGTTTTGTGCTGTGGTTGCTGTGGAACTCAGACTGGGACGGGTCCAGGATGCTGGTCTCCTCGAGGTAGCAGGTCTGTTGTTTGTTGATGGTCTTCTTGATGACCTTCGCCGGAGACGGGAGCAGGGAGATGGGATGGAAGTTCTTGAGGTCCCTGGGGTCAGCCTTGGGTTTTTGAGTAAGGCGTTGATCTTGGCGTGCTTCCAGCTCTCCGGGAAAGTTGCTGTCTCAAAGGAGATGTTGATGGCTTTCTGGAGATGGGGTGCAATGGTGGTGCTGGCTTTGTTGAATATATGGTGTGGGCATGGGTCTGACGGAGATCCGGAGTGGATGGTGTTCATGATTTTGATGGTGTCATTGTTGTTTATGTTGGTCCAGTAGGGCAGGGGGTCGGTGCGGATGGTGGACGTGGGGGCAGAAAAGTGGGGTCCAGTATTCTGTGCCATGAGGCTTTGCACGTTTGGAGATGGCTGGACTAGCACCACATCTTTCTCTGCAACAGATCTTTCTTTGCACCAATAACCTGAAAAGGTCCCTGAATGCCAGAAGGGAGCAGATGTTGGCTTGTCTACCATGAACGGCATCTCCCTCTGGAGGCAGAAATAGGCACCATCGAACGGGTGGGATGTAATCGAATGACAGGCCTGGCTAGATCTGTTTGCTACCATCGAGAACATATCATGTTAGGATGTGTGAGGTATGTCTTCAAGAACACCATAAAATGAAAAACAAATACACACTGAAAAGCACAGAGCCTTATGTTCAAGGTAGATGTGTCCCTTTATCCCGGACACCTTTAGAAGGGAATCACCTGATCACAGTTAGTGACTGATGTCACATACGGCCCCAACAGTGCACAGTGCATGGAGAGAACAGGTGGCGGATAGGGTTGGTATCGTTCACAGAAAAAATATAGTACCCATATGTATTCATGTAGCTGTTTATTCTGCTTAGGGTCATGCGCTGCTCCGACTGCTTTCAATTTTTTGTAACCTTTTTATCTCCATGTGATTGTTGTTTTTAGGTTTATATTTCAAATGGATAATACCTCCTTACACTAGTTTTCCCATTTTTTTATTTGCATAGAAAAAAACACGGCCAGGTGAGAACCCTAGCAAGGAGAGTGTGTTGAGTAACATAGAAGCGTCAGATACATAGGTCTCTTAGTGAGTGCCCCTGCACTGAGTTTGGTGTCCCGCCTGAGTGACTGTAGTTCAGAATGGATTCCAAGAGGTCATACGCTTTTCGCTGTGACATGCCACTCTGTAAGCTGGCTGCGTACGCACTCAGCACGTCAGATTTTCTTATGGGCCCATGTCAATCATATTGTAGGCAGGCCTTTTGCAAGAGAAGTACCTTCAGCGTTTACAAATAATTAATGTAGGGGAAAAGAGACCACAGTTCCCGTTACTGGCACCGTTAGCTGTCTTATCATAAAGATGGAAGTCTGGTTTCTAGAATCTATAAATAAATATGTTGCATCACAAGTACGGGGTTGGTCTTCTAAAAAGGGCGAGGCCTGGGGTAGTGTGGTAAATAAAATTACCAGGACTATTTTTCTATATATTAAATGAAAATAAGGATAGCTCATAAAAATGAGAGGCAGAGTCCGTGGTATCTGAGTCATATGGGCTTTAATTAAGATGACTCGAGTCAACGAGAATCGGGTTCCATCACCACTAAGGTTCAGGAAGGGATATCTAATGATTTATTAACATCACACATTATATATAGTAAACTGTACAATTTCAATGAATACAGTAGGCATAACAAGTGAAAAGAGAGAGAGATAAGAACACATGGGCGTAAAAGAAGGCGTGTAATAGCGCGTACACAGAGGTGTGTACTAGATGCGTCACAGAAGTGTCATAGGTGGGTGGATGCATAGGGAAAATCTGCAGGGTCAGCAAAAACCTTTACCATACATGCGCGCGCAAATGAGCATGACGTGTATTGACGTGTAACTGGGGAGAGCTGGGGGCTTGACTTTAGCACTAGTAGAGGAGTCTGATGTCTGGGATGTCAGAACGACCTGCACCTATAGCATATCTGATATCTTGTGTTTGGAGGATGTGTTGTCTGAAGTAAAAGGTCTCTCGGGCAGAGGCCGTTCATCACTGAATGCTAGTGGGTGCATACGTGTCTTCGTGCAATGCGCGGGGCCATGGGCCTACTATGGCAACGGGTTCAGTAAATCACTTGCATGGAGACAGGAAGGCCGGGCCCTTTGCTCTGCAGGCGGGAATATGTTTACCTATTTCACTAGACTGGAATGTGTTTTTGCGGAGGCTGAGCAGATAACTATAGGCAAAATACCATCTTGGCAGGCAGGCCAGGCCGAGCCGGGCACCGCTCGGCTGGGCAGGAAGTAAGGTAGAGGTCAGGGATGCATACCTAAACTGCAGTTTTCCGAGACAGAAGAGGCTCGGAGCCTGAATTAAGGGCCTGGCTCGACTGAGCCAGAAAAACGTGTGCTTCGCGGTATCTAAAAGTGCACCATGTAAATGCATTGGAAACGTAGGCCTGGATGCGGAATTGACATTAGAACCACCGAGGGCCTAATAACTGACATGCTAACATTTGACGGAAATGCAGGGGCATTATCAAAACATGCACGGGAAAGGAGTTACATGATAATAGGGACATACATGGGACATAGGTACATGGATAGGGTGCGAGGGGGGGCACACTGACTACCTGAAAATTTCTATTTCCTCATTCCCTCCTTGGCCCCTCCTGCGCCCTTCAGGATATATCTATTTTCGTGAGACCATCTATCTGTTCGTATAACATCATTTGCTCGTCTTTTTTCATTCGAGCACGGGAACGTGAACGTGGACGGGGAATACAAGCCGTGGCGCACAAGCCGCAAATCGGTGGGCCACATTGTAGACAGAGACAGCAACTGAATACTATAAGCAATACTAGTCCTAAGAATGACAGTACTTTCCATCCCCAGGCTGATATTACACTCCAGAGCCAACCGGACCAAGTCCAGGTGCCTGGATTCTGGTGTATCTGGTGAGCTATTTTATGAAGCCTTGTAATTGCTGAATACACTGAAGGTGCGTTATTAGGAATGAAAATACAACAACTGGAGCCGATCACTCTACAAGCTCCGCCCCTATCGGCCATGATGACGTCAAGAACAAGGCGGTTCTGAAGAACAACAAGTCTCATAGCAGACTGCTCTTCCGTCAGGTTACCTAAGGCAGAAGTAGTCTCATTCACTACTGCTTCCAAAGTTCTGGTTAATCTACGTATTAATTTACTATTTTGAATGGGACCTATGAAAAAAAAGAATCCTTTATTGAAATCTGTATATTGCTCCAATGTAGTCTCAGTCTGATCGACAATTGGGGACTCGATCTCCCTCCTGTGTCTGACGTGTACGAGTCGAGAATCTCGATGATAAGTGGATGGGGCTAGAAAAACTGGCGGCAGTAGGAATGCAATATAACATGTTCCACCCCAATCTAAGGGCAAACGTACATAAGCTGTCTGACCACAAATAAAATAAGAATGACGGGAAGCTTTGAAAGTAGACTTTCCTTTATCACTGAAATTGACCACAGTATTACAATCACTGTGTCCTAGGTGTACTGAACCATTATTCCTAACGCATAATTCACCTTTTACGGGTAATACTGTTATAGACGGTAAGTCCGAATTAGTCTCGGACTGGACGTTCAGAATCATGAGGTTAAGGGAAAAATTACCTAAATCATACACTTCATTTTCTAGATCGGTCCCTGTCCTTTGGGGAAGACCATCTTTGTCCGGGAAACAGGCTTTATTCATAACTGTATTCAGGTCTCCCCATATCCAATTGCTCTGGGAAACTGTGGATTTACTGCCTAGTGAGGTCATTAAAGCAAACCATGCTCCGCACGAACCATTGTGTGAAAACGGATAAGGAAAAAGGGGCAGAGCTCCCTTCATTTTCTGGTAAGGTGGGAGTCGGCCACATACCCAGCAATTCGTGACATTGCTGGTCTGGTGAGAATGGTGTAACATACGGATAAAAGTGTTGTTGCGCAGTGCTAGTCGATAGGATGTGTGCTCTATTGTGTCATTGAAAGAAGAATGTACATGTGAACCAAGAGGAGGAAAGAAAACATGTAGTGTCAAGCTTATACAGATAATCGTAATACTTAGAAAAAGCATAATAAGCAAGGTAACAATGCATCTACTACGTAGATTTTTACAATATTTCATTTTCATTATTTCCTGTCTATCTCTCTCACTATTTGGGTCTACAGTCTCATACATATCAGGAACCTGTCTAACCGCTGCACCCGAGGGGGACTTAAACAATTAAACGCTGCCTGACTTACTAGATCGTAGCTTGGAACGATACTCCTGTTGCGGAGTTTTTTCTAACAAAGGGAGTTTAGTGTCGTTATCAGAAATGTTCTCAGAAACCTTCGCAAAACAGTCTTTGGAATCTGAGCTGAGTCTATGAAGTCTTTTTACATGATGGGCATGGATCCAGCCCTTCCGACCTTCTACTTTTATAGCCGTCCTCGTCGTTAGCAGCACAAGTTTTGGTGATTTCCAGCGCGGCTCCAGGGGACTTGACCGGTCGAAATTTCTTACAAAAACGACGTCGCCCGGGACAATGGCGTGATCCTTAACTTGGGTGTTGTCTGGAAAGGCGGCAGCAACCTGTGAACGACAAGAGAGTAGTGCAGACATCAAGGAAGCCAGGTAATCTGTCAGCATTTTACTGTCAACGTCGGTAATTTTCCTAGGCATAGGTGTACCCCAAATATTTGGGGGTCGACCGAAGACAACCTCATAAGGAGATAGTCCGGTTCTGGAATGAGCTACCATACGCATGTAAAAGAGGGCAACCGGCATGGCTACCATCCAATCTATGCCTTTTTCTGCACAGATCTTTGCTAGTCGTGTTTTCAGAGTCTGATTGTGTCGCTCGACGAGGCCTGCTGCCTCGGGGTGTCGTACGCAATGGAACTTCCACTGGTACCCTAACAGAAGAGATACTTGTTTCATAAGTTCAGATGAGAACGGCTGTCCATTATCTGAGTACACGACACGGGGCAAGCCGTATCGCGGGAAGAATTCACGGACCAACTGTTTGGCAGTGGTCACAGCAGTGTAATCTGGGACTGGGTACGCTTCTGTCCATCTGGATAGGGCACATACAACTACGAGGACATACTTGAATCCTCGACATCGGTCCATCTGGATATAATCCATCTGGAGGACTTCAAAAGGGTGGTCAGGAGGATGTAATCCACCTTGTTCCACGGGAATACCTTTGCCTGGATTGAACTGACAACAGATCATACAGGTACGTACTTTCTGTTTTGCTGCTGCACGTAAATGTTTGTTGAACCAAATGTTCTGTATGCTGTCTAACATAGCTTTCTCTCCTAAGTGTGCTGGACTATGTGCTGTATTAATGATAACTTGAACCATAGAGTCGGGCAGAAACCATGAGGCTTTTCCCTTTGTCATCCATCCCTGATCTGTCTGGACCCCTCCTTGTTCAGTCCATCTCTTGATTTCGTCTGGAGTGGCATGTGTCTGTATGTCGAGTACATCTTGTGTGGGATCCCTGACTGTCATGCAATTCGTCAGTGATGGTGCTTCAGTCTTTGTCGTGTCAGCTGGAATGTCTGTATGAGTCTGAGCTGTAAGCTTGGCTGTTCGATCTGCCAGGTCGTTACCCTGGGAAATGGTGTCAGTAACTTTCGTATGTGCTTTGCACTTCATGATGGCTATGGCTGTAGGCAAGTGTATTGCATCTAACAGAGCTTGAATGAGGGGACCATGCTGTATCTTGGCTCCATGAGAAGTCAAAAAACCTCTCTCTTGCCAGAGGACACGGAAGTCGTGAACGACTCCGAATGCGTACCGTGAATCTGTGTATATGTTTACTTTCAAGTTCTTGGCTCGTATGCAGGCTTGGGTCAGAGCGATGAGCTCTGCTGCTTGGGCGGACAAGGTGTCAATACGATGTGTTTCTATGACTTCAGTTTCAGTGGTCACTGCATATGCGGCCACTAACTCTCCTGTGCTTGTTCTCATGCATGAACCATCCACATAAAGTGTCAGGTCTGGGTCGGACAATGCAATCTCTGTCAAGTCTTGTCTTGGCTTCGTCAAGGTGTTAATGACTTCCACACAGTCATGTGGCATAGGGTCTGCTGTAATCGAGGGTAACAGTGTAGCAGGGTTTAATATGTTGCAGCGTCTGATCTCTATGTGTGGCTGAAACAGTGTCAGTTCATATCCTGTCAGTCGTGCTATGGTCAAGTGCTGTGTCTGTGTCCTGTTTAAGAGAACTTCCACGGAGTGTGGAACCTGTACTGTCAGGGGATGTCCTAACACTATGGAGTCGCTTTGTCTGATTGCTAGAGCTGTTGCTGCAACTGATTTTAGGCACGCAGGCAAGGCCTGGGCTACTGGATCCAACGTACTAGAAAAATAAGCACAAGGCTTGTGTTTTCCTGCTTGATCTTGTGTGAGAACAGATAATGCTGTGCCATCGCGCTCAGTGACAAAAAGTGTAAAAGGTTTGTTGTAACATGGTGTCGCTAAAACAGGTGCTTGACATAGGGCTTTCTTCAATTCGTCAAAAGCAAGTATATGTTCCTGAGTCCAAGGGAGGACAGTCGAAGTCGCTGCCTCCTGTGTTGTCAACTGTATGAATGGTTTGGCTAAATATGCATACTGAGGAATCCATTGTCTGCAGTAAGAGGTGAGGCCAATGAAGGCCCGTACTTCCTTTTGTGTCTTGGGCTGTGGAAGATGTGCAATTAACTGAATGCGATTGGGTGTCAACTGTCTACCCCTCTTGGACAGCAAGTGTCCAAGGTAAACCACTTGCTGGGCACAGAATTGTAGCTTCGAAGGGGACACTTTATGCCCCTTTTCGGCCAGGAAATACAAGACTGTCAGTGATGCACGTTCGCAGTCTTGTTCAGTTCGTGCTGTGATCAATAGATCGTCAACGTACTGAAGTAGGGCAGTGTCAGTAGGCATGTGAATACTGTCTAGTTGTCGTTTCAGTGCTTGACTGTATATACTGGGGCTTTCTGTGAACCCTTGAGGAGCCCTTGCAAATTTGAAGCTTCGGCCATTTAAACAGAATCCGAAGAGATACTGGCTTTCCGGATGGATGGGGACACTAAAGAAGGCGTTCTTGAGATCAATTACAGTGAAGAACGCAGCTTCGGAATCAATGGCAGTCAATAGGGAAGAAATATCTGGGACCACTGGATACTGGGGTATTATGCATTTGTTTAATTCTCGAAGATCAATCACCAGTCTGTAGACCGGTGGTGCATTAGGGTCAGTTCGTTTAAGAACCGGGATGATAGGAGAATTACATACATTGGAGTCAGTTTCTACAACCACTCCCTGTGCAATGAGTTCGTCAATAATTTTCAGTAAGGCCACTACAGCCTCAGGTGGTAACTTGTATTGTCGGATTCGGGGCAGTATAACTCCTTGCTTCAACGTGACACGGTATGGTGTAATGTGCATACAACCTACATCAGTCGGACCTTGCGCCCATAAATGCAGTGGTACATTCTGTAATCTTGGATCAAAATCTCTTAACACATAATGTCCTTTAAAATCACGTAAAAACAATCTCACTCCTTCCGGAGAACAACAAATCACTGCTCCTAGTTCTTTCAACGTTTTTATACCAAGTAAGTTTTCTGGACATGATTTCGTAAGTAACAAGTCTGTAGTGCGGGACAATGGACCAACTTCTAGGGAAACTGGCTTTGACACTTCGTTAACAATAGGCTTTCCTGAAAATCCCAGGGAAACATTTTGTGAGCCTGAGAGGGGTGCCCCTGGAACCTCGTCATGACTGATGGTAGTCCTGCTCGCCCCTGTGTCAATCAAAAATGTTCTGTCTTTCCCTAATACATGGCTATGTACATAGGGACCCTCTTGATCTACAGGAACCTCGATAAGGGGCAAGCCGACCTCCCTCTCTAGGCTGTTTCATGAAAACTGTTGATAATCTGGATAATCTGACTGTGCATACTGGTACATTTGCTGTGTAACATGTTGTGTGGCAGCAATGGGTTGGGGTACAGCTACTGTCTGTTGGGCATTCTGAGGAGGTTGCGTGTTCTGCGTGATGTGTTCCTGTCTAGGAGGACGCGGTCTTTCTTTCGTCCTACCTGTAGCTATATTGTGTTTCAGGACGGCACATTCATTTATATAGTGACCTGGCTGTTTACAATAGTTGCACGTCCCTTTTACAGGTGGCACGCCTTTTCTCTGACCATCAGCTGCCGGAACAGTTTGGGCAACTAATACTTTCATTTTCGTGTCTTTCATACGTCTCTTTTCGTGTTCCTGCTCCTCTCTAATTCGATTCTGATGATACTGTAACATTTGTAACGTTTGGGAAGGGGTATTAGCTTGCCAGGTACTCTCAACCTTCAGTACTCTATTCTTAACCTGAGGTATAGAATTCTCTACTAGTTTGGTCACAAACAGATGTGGATATGATTCACTACTTGTCTTTAGGCCGCTATTAATAATAAAACATTTCTCGAATCTGGAATAGAAATCACTAGTGTCTTCATCTGGTTTCTGTTTGCAGGCTGAAATGGCATCCCAATCTTCCTTTTTGGTAATCAATAATCTCGGCAAAACCTGTATCAATAACTCTGGTAATTCTCTAGCTCTATCCCCGAGACCACTTCCAGGGACTCGTGTATTTTCTTCGTTTTCCAATTCTGTCCAATTAATCTTTTTCTCTCCCACCTCCCATTCTTTTTCTTTAAGTTTTTCGTAAATGCCTGCAGGTAACAGGACTTTTAACATTTTAAGGGTATCAGCATATGTATATTCTCCCATACGGAGCATGTCCGTTAATTCATGGTGGAACCCCGCTGGATCTTTATCATGACAGGGCAGTAATTTTTTCATTCCCAATAATTCCATTTTCGTCAAGGGTGTGTATACGAATACTCGTTGAAGCGTACCCGCGTCATTTCTGACGGGATGAACCTCACGTAAAGGATTCTGTCTGTCTATGTAATAGGTCTTCCTTTCTGGGTGTGAAATAGGAACGAAATGTGGAGTCAGGAAAGTCCTGTATTTGTATCGTTGTTCTAGAATGACATTAATTAATTCAGTAACTAGACCGCTCCATCTTGCTAGGAGTAAATCGTCCAATAATTTATATAAGGGACCTGGATCAGAATGCTGATTCTCGTACAATGTAATGAGATGTTGAATCATGTACATACCAGCTAATCGCTGTTCTTCCGGAGGAAGACTCAAAAATGTTTGCGCTACTATGTCATCATTATATACGCTAGTATTGCCAGCCCATTGTACTGCTGACCGAGCTAGTTCCTGTTCATGCATGGTATTAAGTTCGCTACTCCCTATTCGTCTTTTTAATGTTTGGTCAGTGGCTTGAAATATGTGTTCGAGGGAATACTGTTCTGGTACGGGAGAAAGAGAACGTTTCTTGTATTCTAGGCGTATAGGTCTATCGAAGGGTCTTGCCCTTCCTACGTACTGTATTCTATCCGGGTTCTCAATTGCTAAGTCTTCGTCTTCTGAGACTTCGTCATCCTCCTTCTCGGCTTCTCTCTCCGCCCGCTCCCTCTCGTGTATCGCAAGGATTTCTTTACAAATCTTTTTATACATGGCTTCTATACAGCTCTGTTTATCATGTTTACCATCAGCTATGTTGTCACTCCATTTTGTCAGGGTTCTCATTTCATCTTTATCTTTACTTGGCTGGTCTTGTTCCCTTATCAAACAATTAATCAAAAACTGTAAGATCAAACGTTGAACCTCCGCTTTCCTATGTGCCATGGCCGCGTGAATACTTTCTGGTCCCTCCCCCATTCTAATGAAGTGATATATCTTATCTAAATGTTCCTTCATGTCTGGTAGGACACTCAAATAGTTTGAAGCGTGTCTTACACGTAATGAGTATATAAGCATTTGGCCTTCACCTGGTACTGGATCATATATACAATCAGTAAGATACTGTCTAAGTGTTGCATGAGTAGCTGCTTTTGGCGTGCGCTGTAATGCTAGTTCTCGTAGTGATGTACGTTTTAACTGAGGGGGGGTGGAGGGGCCTCCACCCACTGCTCCTAAACTGAGATCGCCTAGGCCAGAGTCGACCTTTACTGGCTGTGCTGTCGCTGGTATTGTGGCGGTAGCCACTGGTAACGTTGTCACTGGAATGGCAGGTTGATCTTGGACTACAGGTGCTGAGGAAAAAGGATTGGGAGGGGGGTTGGTAACAGGAGGAACAGTAGGGGAATTCGTGTTATTAACAGGGTGGGGAGGAGGATTAGTAAGTGGTACACGTACATTTACATACTCTGGAGCAGCGTCATCTAAATAGGAAGAAAGGAAAATGTCCGCTGCGGTCTGTTTATGACGGAGTTTAGTCGGGATCAGTGGTTGCGGCAAGTTACTGGGTACTTCCGGGGTCGCCTTAGGTAGCCCCTTGGCGAGAAGGGAGTACATGCCTTTAATAAGGGCATTTCTTTGTCTGTCTAATTGTTCTACTCTAACTCGTTCACCTTCTTCTAGTAATTCTTTTTCTTGGGCTTTTTCTGATGCTTCTCTACTTTTCTCTGCTTTCCTAATTTCTTTCTCTGTTCTTCTATGTGCTTCTTTACGCCACAATTCTATGGCATCTTTCTGTGATTGTCTGGCTTTCTTTTTCCACAGTGTTTCTTCTACTCTCATGATGCAATCAGCATCCCATGTCCCTGAGACAGGCCATCTATATTTCTCTTCCAGATCCTTAGTGTAGTCTACCCATAAATCTAAGTATAGTATGGCATCTAAGCCATGTTTATGGTACATAAAATGTCCTGGAGTATGCCTAGGCGGGACGGGAACTGCCTCTTCGAGTATCCCTTTCCTGGTTCCTATCTGACGTAATTTCGAAAACATGGGCATATTTGAACTGACTTGAACAAGAACACATTGAACACAATAATGAACTGCAAACAATCATTCATACCACGACATTAAAACATTGCGAGCAGAGATTACCTGGTACATAGAATAACACAAATCTGAAAAACAATACTAGAATACTGGATACTGGATGCACTGCTAGAACAGTACAGTCATACCGGTCCCATAAAGAGACACGTCATACCGTATCCACCTAAGTGGACACGTCTATACCGGATCTGTGTACCCAGACCCGTCTTGACCGGGCTCAAATAAATGAACCCGTCTATATGCGTTCCCAACAACGGTACTCACCGGGAAGCAAAACTGAAGGCCTCGGAAACTCGACACTGGACTGGACTGGACTGCTACGGCTTCTGACTGCTACGCATGCGCTTCGGAACAGGTGGGCCTCGGGATACCTCGGACCTTGCTCTCTCGGCTTGGGCTCTGGTCGGGACAGTCCGCATTCCTCACCGCCTCGTGTGGATGCCTGGTCGCAGTCTCCGTCTCCTCCGTGGACCTGAGGGAGTTAGCAGGAAAACCCGCGAATGTGCACAGAAGGGGGTCCGTCACGGCTGTAGAAGGGGTCAGGGGGCTGCGTTACATCGCCGGCGCGTGGGGAAGGGTACAGGTCCCTATTCGGGCGCCAGATTATGTGGTAAATAAAATTACCGGGACTATTTTTCTATACATTAAATGAAAATAAGGATAGCTCATAAAAATGAGAGGCAGAGTCCGTGGTATCTGAGTCATACGGGCTTTAATTAAGATGACTCGAGTCAACGAGAATCGGGTTCCATCACCACTAAGGTTCAGGAAGGGATATCTAATGATTTATTAACATCACACATTATATATAGTAAACTGTACAATTTCAATGAATACAGTAGGCGTAACAAGTGAAAAGAGAGAGAGATAAGAACACATGGGCGTAAAAGAAGGCGTGTAATAGGGCGTACACGGAGGTGTGTACTAGATGCGTCACAGAAGTGTCATAGGTGGGTGGATGCATAGGGAAAATCTGCAGGGTCAGCAAAAACCTTTACCATACATGCGCGCGCAAATGAGCATGACGTGTATTGACGTGTAACTGGGGAGAGCTGGGGGCTTGACTTTAGCACTAGTAGAGGTGTCTGATGTCTGGGATGTCAGAACGACCTGCACCTATAGCATATCTGATATCTTGTGTTTGGAGGATGTGTTGTCTGAAGTAAAAGGTCTCTCGGGCAGAGGCCGTTCATCACTGAATGCTAGTGGGTGCATACGTGTCTTCGTGCAATGCGCGGGGCCATGGGCCTACTATGGCAACGGGTTCAGTAAATCACTTGCATGGAGACAGGAAGGCCGGGCCCTTTGCTCTGCAGGCGGGAATATGTTTACCTATTTCACTAGACTGGAATGTGTTTTTGCGGAGGCTGAGCAGATAACTATAGGCAAAATACCATCTTGGCAGGCAGGCCAGGCCGAGCCGGGCACCGCTCGGCTGGGCAGGAAGTAAGGTAGAGGTCAGGGATGCATACCTAAACTGCAGTTTTCCGAGACAGAAGAGGCTCGGAGCCTGAATTAAGGGCCTGGCTCGACTGAGCCAGAAAAACGTGTGCTTCGCGGTATCTAATAGTGCACCATGTAAATGCATTGGAAACGTAGGCCTGGATGCGGAATTGACATTAGAACCACCGAGGGCCTAATAACTGACATGCTAACATTTGACGGAAATGCAGGGGCATTATCAAAACATGCACGGGAAAGGAATTACATGATAATAGGGACATACATGGGACATAGGTACATGGATAGGGTGCGAGGGGGGGCACACTGACTACCTGAAAATTTCTATTTCCTGTAGTTCAGAATGGATTCCAAGAGGTCATACGCTTTTCGCTGTGACATGCCACTCGGTAAGCTGGCTGCGTACGCACTCAGCACGTCAGATTTTCTTATGGGCCCATGTCAATCATATTATAGGCAGGCCTTTTGCAAGAGAAGTACCTTCAAAGTTTACAAATAATTAATGTAGGGGAAAAGAGACCACAGTTCCCGTTACTGGCACCGTTAGCTGTCTTATCATAAAGATGGAAGTCTGGTTTCTAGAATCTATAAATAAATATGTTGCATCACAAGTACGGGGTTGGTCTTCTAAAAAGGGCGAGGCCTGGGGTAGAATGACCCACTTGTCCTAGTCCTCCCTCCCTATTCGGACAGGCCCACGTGCATCCACCTACCTGACTGCGCGTGAAAGAGCGTGGCTGCGACGCTTGTGATCCACGTTAGACAGCAGACTGAAAGCAGTGCTCGTCTCTCTGCTGAGATAAACTCCCAACACCGCTTGTCCTTCGTCACAAGCGTTTAACCAAGCCATTTAAGCACTGGAATGGGTGAGAGGAAAAAACCCGAAAATGGTGACATTGTGACCATGAAACATTAAAGAGACCAAAGTTAACTTTCAGAAGTCCTTAAAATGGTTGCACACAAAGCCCAGCCAGTCTGCCTGTGAGCTGTACAAATGGAAATGCTTATGATATGGTGTAAATTATTCAGAGGACATTCTAAGTTGAGCCCCAGTCCAGTAGAAATCTGCCCTATCCCAACCTTTTTCACAAAGCCCTCTTGAGTAAAAGGCGGCAGAAGGGTCCTCTCGGCTGGATTGGCCCATCTCAAATACCAGAGAACTACGACGAAGCCCAACGCAGCCTGTACTGTCTCCAGGAATATCAGGTACATAAAGATCAACATCCCCTCCTCCTCTCTCAGCAGGACACGCCTCTCACTGGGCACCCTACAGCTTTCCCACCGCTCACTGCCTCTCCTAACTCAGCCGTCAGCTCTCCTGATCCCTAGTGCACCCTGCTTAAGAAGCTCTCCCTGGCCTCAGCCTGCCTGTGCAGCACTCCTTGGCCACCTATGACGCACGCAGCCTGGATCACGGGCGGCTGGGGCTTGCCTGGGACCCAGAGTACCTGGCTGTGCCCTCACCTGGAGCTTTAAGAGTCTAGGTGAGCTAAGCCCGGTTTTGACAGTTAAGCTTGGCCAGGTCTGGGCCTGCCAGAGTCTAGCTGTGGTCTGGCCCCAGTTTGACAAGAGACGTTTTAAGGTATGCAGAGTGGGTCATTTCCCAGTACACCACCTTGCAAGGGCCCTGGTAAAGTGAATGGGACGGTCAAAGTTACTACCTTTATAACGCTGCTCATAAAAATCAGCGTATTTTTCTAATCCAACAGCCGAGCATGCATTACAGAAGCTTGGCACCAGATTTACTGAGGGCTCATGCTGGGGCAAATTCGCGCCAAGTGATGCAAAGCAGTGCAAAATCTTGCAAGGGCATTTACTTGCTAGCATAAAAAAGTATTTTCTGCTGGAAAGGTGCCATTTTCTCAGTATAACAGGTGCTTTATGCTGCTATGCACAATTTTGCATCAGCTGGGAGTTAGTTGGATGTAACTTGGGTGGATTAGTGCCACCCTGTCAACTACACTCATCTCTCAATATACCCAATAGATCTTACTCAACTTCATCGCTCTCTAACTCATCCTCATGAGCTCGCCCCTCTCTCTATCACATTCTGTGGCTGCTTGTATAGTTGTGACTCCTGACCCACTCTCTCTACCTCACTTCTCTCTACCTCATCACTCTTGCTGTACCTCATTAGTCTTTTTTCATCTGAACACCCGGTATCTCTTCTCCATCTACTTCACTCCTCACACAACCTCAGCTCAGTCTTTATCCCACCTCTCTATTTCTCTCTTAATGCCTCTCCTACCGTACCGCAACCCCTTTTCTCTATCATCAACTCCTATCTTTTTCTCTCTCTCACACTCTCTCTAGACCCCCTTCTCGAATTCACCATCTCTTCCTCTCACAACTCTACTTTAGCATAAACCTCACCTCTTTCTCTGTTCACTTAAGCCTCTCAACTTCCTCTTTTTGTTCCACACCAGATACCTCGTTCTACCCTTTATACTTCTCTTGACCTTTTGTCTTCCCCACTACTTTTTACCCAACCCACTTGTTTAAATTTCTTTTCAGTTTGTTCTCTACTTTCCTTCTATTTTTCATCCAGTCTCTCCATTCTCATGGACATCTTACTGCCTTACCTCCCGCTAATTCACCTCTTTTCCTCCATCGTCTCTTTCTCATCCCCTGGAGTACGGCACTTCTCTGTCTCTATTTCCTCTCCCTATCTTTATCTATTTCTACCACACTCTTTTAAAACATTGCCTATTTATCTACCTCTCCTTCTTTACCTACATCTTCTTCTTTCTACCATTCCTTATCCTTGCTTCTGGCTGCCTCATCTTTCTCTATTTACTTTTTTTCTGTTCCTACCCCATATCTTTTCTTTCTGCTTTATCTCTAACCCTACTCCCTTCTCCTGCTTCACATCTCTCCCTAGACCTCTTTTTCACAATTGTGTTTATTCTGCATTGGCACATTTCTCTTACTCAGCGGGGTCAAATTTAAATATCTATCAAGACAAGTGTATACATATGAAGACGAAGGGACAGGGCAGGCGGACATAACGTAGGGAAAAAGTTATTACATTTTAAGCTGTGACATTGTCAAAATCCTCAGATCAGCACTTTGATCTTCACTGTTGCAGGAAGAACGGCAATAGTGAAGGGGTGGAATATTTGTGATTGCAAATATGCCCCAACTAAAGCTACAATTTCAAGTACCACGTGCATATATATTGATCCAGGCACTACAAATTCATCAGCTGTTCCTGTGTATGAAATGGCCGAGCTGACTGTGACAGGGCCTCGCCTGAGGCTGATAGAGACTTCTATGTGGGTTCAGCCTAGCTATAACAGAATATTGCTGCAGCCTAACAAAGTTTGGCCTCTGAATTTGGCAGATTTTTGGGCTGGGGTTAGCGCATATTCTAACTGGTGGGGCCTGGCCTAGCTCGGTGAGCTTCAGCTCGGGTTGTGGGGAACTCCATTATTTTTTTCTTTGAAGGTTTTTTTTTCTTTTTCACTTTACAAAATGCTAATAGAAAAAGAAAACAATTTGGCATCAACTCAACATACGAAATCATATCATTGTCAACATTAATGGCGTACAGGGCAAGAGGTAGCATCCAGGAGCGCCGGGTCACTCGGTTCGAGTAGTTGAGCGCTTAATAAAACTCCAAATAACATAACATAACATAACAGGAGGGAAAGGTACAATGGGAAAAGGAGAAATCATTCATACTCGTATCATAGTGAGGAAGAACTCCGGGCCCTTTACTGAAGACCAAAGTGTACATCATCAGGGTCAACCTTCCCCCTCCCTGTCATGATTGGGTCCAACGCCTATATCCAATTCACTCTCCTCGCTGTCCATTACATTTTGCGTAGACAATTCCCCCTCTGACAACCCAGAAACACACATGGCCCGCCAGGCTAGTAGATCTTTGTGCAACTTCTCATCTCTTCTGGTGAGTTTCATGTGGACCTCCTTAGCTAGGGACCTTTCACTCATGTCTTTAAGCCAGGTGGGCACTTCTGGGGCCCTTTGCCCCATCCAAGTTATAGCTATACAACACCTCGCTAACACTAGCATTAATTGTAGCAGTTTATACTGGAGCTTCTTTTTCTTAGGTTTCTGTACCATTGCTAGCAAGCAATACAAGGGTTCACGCGTCATCTGCAGGCAAGTAACTGCCACAGTCCTACTCACCACCTCCAACCAGAACTGTCGGACCAGTGGACAGTCCCATGCCAAGTGTAGGAAGACCGCGTTCTCAGCGGCACATCTAGGGCAGCCATCTCCCCTGTCACCAGAGATGCGTTTCAGGGACACGAGGTTAAAGTAAGTGCAGTGTAGGAAGGTAAAATGTGTCATCTTAAACCTGGCATTGCATGAGATTGAGCGTGTGAAGGAGCCTATGCATGCCCATTGTGTCTCTTCTAGTTGGGTTGCAAGGTCCCTCTCCCAGGCCCTCCGAGACGGAGGTACCGGGGGGGGATGAGTCCTGTTTCATCCCCTTGTACAACAGTGAAATCAATTTACGTCTGGCACCTTAGGTGAGTATGACATCTAAAGTGTGCGTCAGTGGTGTGATGTCCGGGCACTGAGGCCAGGTGACCTTCACCACATCCTAAATTCCCCAGAAGGGTAGGAGTTGGCCCTGTCCAAGGCCAAAGTTTTCCTCCGCCTTCTCGTAAGTGATGAAGGTCTCATTGAGAAAGAGATCGGCAAGAACTTCACACCCACCCTCCCTCCAAATTTGAAATGACATGTGTTTTCCCATATCTATGAAGGGGGCTTGTATCCAGATCGGGAGCTCCCTATGAAAGGGTGCACTTGTTAAGACCCTTTCCACAAACCGCTGCCATATACCAGTTGTGGGTCATACAACATAGGGAAGAGACACGTCCGACCCCCTGCCCCGCATCAGTGCTTCTCTGAGTGCCTGAGCGTCTACCCTGCCAGAGAGGAGGTGTTTCTCCCAATTGTCCGCATCTGAAAACCAACGTGCAGCAGGTTGTAGCCGTGTTGCCTAATAGTACAAGTCGAAGCGCGGAGCTTCCAGACCACCCTCCTCATAACTATGAACGATAGTGTTGAGCGCTACCCTACTGCGCCGACCCGCCCAAAGCTGAGACATGAGTAAGGTGTTAAGAGTTTTAAAAACTCGTGGCGACAATGGACATAATGAGTTCTAAAGACTATACAGTGTCCTAGGAAGCATCACCATCTTAGAGATGGCTAACCTGCCCATCAATGAAAGTGGCAGGGTATTCCAAAAGGACACCGACTGCCGTAACGAAGCAAGTATGAGGTCTACATTCTGGGCCATCGCCTGTGTGTCTGTCGGTATCACCTGAATCCCAAGGTAGCGAAACCCTTTCCATTCCCAGCGCAGCCCGAGGTCTGGGAGATCCTCCGGGGGCACTGAGGCCAGTACCGCCAGTGGGAAGATCAGGGACTTACTGCGATTAAGTCGCAGCCCCAAAACCATTTTAGCTGGTGCAACAGTACCGGCAGGGATTCCCGAGGATAAGCCAAATAGAAAGGCGTCGTCAGCATATAGGGAAACAATGTGGCTCATGTTCCCTTCTCTAATTCCCCAGTCTTCCATAATAGCCCGGGCCTGGACCGCAAAGGGCTCTATGGCCAGGGCAACAGTAAGGGCGAAAGAGGACACCCTTGACGTGTGCCTCTTCCCAATTTCCATTCCTCTGATCTTGCGCCCCCTAGTTTTACCCTAGCACGGGGAGCCGTATATAGGATGCAAATCCAGCGACAAAAGTTGGGACCCAACCCCACAGAGCGTAGGACCTCAAGAAGGTATCCCCAGTCCACTGTGTCGAATGACTTGGCGAGATCAATGGATACTAATACTAAGTACCTTTTCCTCCCGATCCCGCACCTCATGCAAAATGTGGTTCCGCTGCCGCAAATTCATGGCTGGGTTTTGTCCTGGTATGAAGCCACACTGGTCCTCATGTATCAAGGGAGGCATGTATGGGCTAAACGAGAGGCCAAAAGCTTGTAAATGATTGTAATATCTGTGTTTATCATCGTGACTGGACGATATGCTGAAGGCTCATGGGGGTCCCCACCCGGCTGCAGAATCATGAACATTTTCCCCCTGTGTCATGCTCGGCGGGAGAACTCCGGTTTCATATGCCTCAAGATAAATCTGTAACAGGAGTCGGGGAAATGTACCTATGAATGCTTGATAAAACTCAGGAGGGAACCCATCACTTCCCGGAGATTTGGCTTATGGCAGGTGTTTCAGGGCGGAGTGTAACTCGCACAGTGTTAGGGGCTCATTGAGTTCCTTCTGTGCCTGTTCAGATATAGTTTGTAAGGTCAGGTCACGGAGGTAAGGAAGATAGGAGGCCTCGCTAATTGAAGGGTCTGCGGTGTATACCAATCTGAGATGGGATTTGAGGACCCGCAATAATCCTGCCTCGGAGTGCATCATGTTGCCCACGGGCTCCGGTAGAGCCCCGATCGTAACAGGGGGCATATTCCCAACGGAGAATCCAGGCCAAAAAACTGCCATATTTATCACCCTCCCTATGAAGACGTTGTCTGAACTGTGTGAGAGTGTGTTTGTGTAGCCTGTCCCAAATGTCATGAATATGTTCCTGGATGCTATGCTCCCTATCCCTCTCTGTCGCATCAAAGGCTTCAGATGTCTGTACTCCAAGAGGTGCCGCTCCTCCTCCTGCTGCTCTCGTTGGAGCTGCTTCTGATCCCCACAGGAGAGGCTTATACATGCCCCTCTCACCACTGCTTTCAGGGCTTCCCACTCCATGGCCGGTGGTAAGTTCGCCCGCCCCAATTTAGGTCCACATAGTCAACTTTGGCAGTTTCTAGGTGATGTTTCCCCACCTGGTCCTCAAGGATCTCTGCTGGCAACCTCCACATGCGTGGTCGATGTGCCGGCCCTTGCCAGCCAACCACACACGCCACCGGGGAATGATCAGAAAGGAACCGTGCCTGGTGGGTCATGTCAAGGTTCATAGCTGCATCTGGGTTTGCGAGGAGAACCCTATCTAAGCGACTGTGTGTATTATGAGTGGATGAAAAGCAGATGTACGCTTTCTGGGTCGGGTGTCTCTGCCACTATACATTGTGGGCTCCTATATTCCCCATGACCTCTCTGAGTTTCATAGTTATCCTCGGTTTCGTGCCAGTGTGTGGTGAGTACTTATCCAGGACGGGGTCGAGGACACAATTAAAATCCCCCAACCACAGTAGTTGCACCTCCAGTTCTGGCACCAGGACCTCCTGAAGGGAGTGAAAGAAGTCCGGATCGTCAACATTTGGGGCATAGGTGTTCAGTAAAGCCACATCCCTCCCATCTAATTCAGCCCTAAGTAGCAGATATCTTACGTGAATACCAGCCCCCACATACTGTATGGCAAAATGGAACCCCAGGGGCCACCCACACAAGGACCCCTCTGGCATAGGAAGAAAAGGAAGAGTGAAATACCTAACCCCGCCATTCCTTCGCCAACAGAAGCCACAGAAACTTGATGTCTTTGGGGAAAGGATAGAACCCTGTACCTCTTGGTGCATGTACCCAGCCCCCTCACATTCATTCCAGCTTAAAAATGTAAATCCGATGGATGGTATGGTGTCCAATCTCTGTACGATACATGTCACCCCATGGTACACTTCAAAGTCCTGAACTGCCCAAATATATATCCATGCGCGGACATGGTGGAATGGCAGACAAACCCCAGCAAATACAGCAACAATTCTATTGCACCAAATACCTCTCCCCAGCCCCCGTACCGCAACAGTCTAGGCCACTAAAGTCCAGCCCCAAAGAAAAAAGGATATCGTAGTCAGTAAGGTGCTGTATTTGACATTAGTGGGTCCACAACCGTCTCCGGGACCACGTGGGCGTTCGAGAGAAGAGTCTCAGGTATCAAGCTCTCCTCAAGGGTCTCCGCCGCAGCCAGTGGAGGAGTGTAGTCAGAGTCCAATGACTTCACACGTAGGGCGCCGTCGTCTCCCACTGTGATCCGCTGCCCCTCCGCTTGAGCTGCACCCGTCTGTTGACTCCTGCGTCTACCCCTGCATCTTCCAAGAGGTCTGGTCCCCCAGGCATTCCAAGATACCCTCTGTTCGCGTTGGGGGAGGGCCTCTCCCCTAATCTCAAGCCATTCCCATACCTCTTCCGAAAAGTCAAAGAAGTGGGACTTCCCAGTCATTATCACCTTGAGTTTCGCAGGATATAGTAGCATGTACTGTAGGCGGAGTTCGCATAGCTTCTGCTTGATGCCGAGAAAAGATTTCCTTTGTTCCTGCACCTGGCGGGTATAGTCCGAATAAATGGACACCTTCGCATTATCAAAAGAAAGGCCTGCTGCTTTCAGTATACAATCTCTGTCTCGATAGTTCAGAATCTTGGCAATGAGGGCCCTGGGGCGTGCCCCCAACGGCGGCGGAGGGACCAACGCCCTGTGGGCTCTCGCCACCACAAAAACCTCCGACAGACCTGTAGGGAATAATTTAGTGCGTCTCCAGTTCGCCAGAAACCGCTCTGCATTGCCTTGTTCTGACCACTCTGGGATGCCCAGGACCCTAATGTTGCTTCGACGACGCCTTCCCTCCGCCTCCTCGGTCCGACGCTCAAGCACTCCAGTGGTGCTGGTGAGTTGAGACACCTGTTGCTTCAATGCGGCCACTTCCTCTCGCAGCTGGGCGATATCCCCCTCTGTCGTAGATAACTTATCCGATACCTTCCGCAAATCCGCTCGCAAGAGGTTTACATCGATTGAGACAGTTTCAATTTGTTTTTTTCCAAAGCAATACGAGACCCCTGTCTAGCCTCCAGTAGGCATGGGCGGAAAATCCGTTCCGCTCGCGGATTTTGCGGATTTTCGGGAAATCCGCAATCCGCGAGATTTGCGAATTTCCTGCAAAATCCGCAAATCCGCGAGCAGCGGATTTTGCTCGCACTGCTCGCACTGTTCGCGTGAGTTCGCGCCCCGCGAATAAGTGCGAAATTGCAGAAATACGATCTAAGCAAAACTGAAAGTAACTACTTACCAGGTTCAAAAGTTCAGGCACATCATTAGTAGCCATTTCCTGTAGTGCTTCCTGAGGGGCCCCTCCAGAGTTCAGTTGCCAGTTGAAACTATTATGTGACCCTGCTCTGAACCTCAGAATAGTTACACATATGCCACAAAGTTCATGAATTACAGCTAAGGGAGACAAGCAGGAGCCAGGCTGGAAGTTAAAATCCATTAATCAGCCCCTAATTCATTATTGTCAGTTGGGGCAGGGCAGGTGTTGTAACTAATTTTGCAACAATGAAAGCACTTAGCAAGTGCAAAAGATCACTAATCAGGGCGCACTAAGGAAGCAGGTGCCAGCTAAAAAAATATTCTGTGACACATTAATCAGCCCCAAATTAATTCAGGTCACTTGAGGCAGGGAAGGTGTGCTTTGCTTTGCCGAAAATAATGTACACTGGACAACCAGAGGGTGTGGTGATGAAACAGAGGGTGGCATGGGTGGGCCAGAGGGTGGCATGAGTAGTCAGAGAGTGGCAGTGGTGACAGAGAGTGGCAGTGATGAAGAAGAGTGTCCCAAACAGGTTGGACACGTAGAAACAACAAGTTCGCAAAACTTGCGACCCGACAGGTAAGTTCGCAAATTGCGAAATTGTAAAAACCCTCGCGAACTGGCAGAAACACGGGCGAACACAAAAAAAAAAAAATCCGCAAATTCGCGGGAATTCGCGGATTTTGCGGATTGCGAGTTCGCAAATCCGCAAATTCGCGGATTGCCAATCCGCAAAATCCGCTCATGATTAGCCTCCAGGAGCTCAGCCCCCGACGGCTCATTGACAGCATCACCCTCCCCATCCTGTCCCGTCTGACGAGTAATTCAGAGCGGTGCTAGACGATGTGTAGTGTATTGGGTAATACTGTTAGAGGTGCAGGCACGAGGCAGCCTGTCCTTGCCCATGATGCAGCCAGGCAAGAGGGAGAGGGCCCAGTCAGGATCAGGGAATCCAAGTGCGCTGGGTCCTAAGGGAAGGCCAGGAAGGCGGTCCAACACTAATCCCAGGGTCCCTTAGAATTGTCGCCCATGCGATATGGTTTGGACTGGTATCCGCCAAAGGGGTCCCCCCGGGTGCACCCGGTTGTCAAGATCATCCCCACAGTTGTTTCCAGCCAGGCCGTCCATTGGATGATTTTCTGGGGGGATTGGGCACCCTTGTGACCTTCGGGAGGGGCAGCCAAAAAGAACTGGGCACAGGCGGCCCCCGCTCCACATCACCGCCGCCCGCGTGCGATGGCACACTCTCCAGTACCTTTCACAGCCAGTGGGTCCTCAGGCATCAAGAAGGGGATTCCTGGATGGTCCCGCCCGAGAGGGTGCAGCAGGCCAACACGCCGCGACCCAGGAGCGCAGGGCCACCCATACAGACGGGCCAGGTGCGACCTCCAGCCCTCAGGAACTCCACAGCCGGTCAGGGGGAGAAAAGGCACGTCCTCCTGGACAGCCGCCGCCCACACAGCCCCCCAAGGGTCCCCCGTCCGGGGTTGCCCCGCAGTCCAGCCCCTGAGGCACAGTACACTTCAGACCTGGTGGGAGAGGGCCATCCGCCCACACTCCAAACAGGGGGACACTATGTTACAGCGAACACTGAAACATGTATATTTAAAGAACTTTATTCCAGGATTTGCGGCACAGCAACAACTTCATCTGGCTGGCAGACAGGAACAGCGGCAACTGACCTGGTGCCTAGCAGCAGTGAAAATTCTAGGTGGAACATCAACACTACTGAAAGATGCACAGTGTTTAAAGAGACATAGCTATTGCAAATAGGTACAAGACAGAATGTAACACATCTCCTTTTTTTAACAAAGAATAGCAATCACAGTATAGAACAAAAAGAAATCATGATCTGCCAAAAGAAAAGAACAATCAGGTTACATAATCAGCAAACCTACTTGGTGGACATATGAAGCGAACAGACTTCTTAACCCTCGAGGCAACATCACCATTGGAACTTAACTGTAGATCTGGCACAGTAGCATTATGCAAAGAAGGATAATTGGTACAACTTTGCAAAGAAGGACATTTAGCAACACGTTTGATGTTCCATAACTTACCATCTTGAGTAATGATACTGTTACTAAAAACCTTTAAAACTTTCATAGGTTTGCCAAATTTATTTGAACACTTGGTGAGAAAACCAGGTTTTCTAATCCTGACCCAATCACCAATACAAAAATTTGACTTCTTCAACTTCCACCTGTTGTCATACCATTCTCTAACCTTAGTTTGTTTGCATTCAACTCTTTCTACCACTTTTTTTATCAGATCATCAGAAAAAGATTTATTAGAACACTTGTCTTTAAACCACCATGGGCAAATAGTAGAGGCTGGGTCACGTCCTTTTAATAAACGAAAAGGACTAACTTCCGTTGTTGAATGTAGAGTTATCCTGTATAACCAAAGTTTTTCTCTCAATAAATTTCTCCACCCAGAGCCCATCTTGATGACATCAGAAACAAAACCTTTCAAAACCCTGTTGAATCGTTCAACTAAACCATTCTCATGCGGTTCATACACAGAAACAGTACAATGTTTGATGTTTTGTAATTTGAGAAAATTTTCCATCTCCAAAGAGGTAAGTTGCACCCCATTATCTGTTACAAGAACGGAAGGACACCCTTCTCTGGAAAACACCTCCTTGAAAAACTCTATCACCATGTTAGTGGAAACTGAAGAAACAAACTTAACCTCTGGCCACTTAGAGTGGTAATCAACCAAAACTAAAGCATAACGGGAATCAATAGGAAGACACATAAACGGACCAGAAATATCAAAAGCAATTTTCTTAAAAGGTTCATTTGGCCACACTGAAGTTTTTAATGGAGGAACATTGACCCTCAACATCTTCTCACTTCCCATACAAACCTCACATTCCCTAACTTTCGATCCGCCATTCTATCTATACCGGGCCACCAAAAATAATTCCTTATCAGACGTTTCATCGCAGATATTCCAGGATGCATTCTATGTGCAATATCTAAAAAACCATTTTGCATTTCAAAAGGAGGTACACATTTCCCAGACTTGAAAACCAAACTTTTTCTAATTCCAAATCATCAAGAACCGTAAACATAGGCATAGCACTTTCCAAAATACTCTTTTTATCAGGCCAACTATCCAAAATGTACTTCTTAATAGTCTGTAAAGTGACATCATGATCATCCACAAGATTCCAAGCCTGTTCAGAAATGTCTTCAAACGAACCCGACAGAACATCCTGTAAGCAAGTAACCACTTCATTTTCTACAGAAACGTCATCACCACTCAATTTACAAGGCATGTGAGACATAAAATCTGCAATTACATTCTTTTTACCTGGCACAAACTCTGTTGTAAAACAATATTCCTGCAATCTTGATGTTAATCTAGCTATACAAGCAGTAGAACTCCATCCACCACCCGTCGAAAGAATGTTTACCAACGGTTTATGGTCAGTTCTCAAAAGAAACTAACTACCCCATATGTAATTACGAAAATGTTCTATGGCCCAGACACAGGCTAAAAGTTCCTTTTCTATAACCGCATACCTCCTTTCAGTTTCATTCAGTGTACGTGAAGCCAAACAAACATTCCACTCCTCTGTTCCAGATATTTGAGAAAGTACAGAGCCCAAACCATACATACTGGCATCCACCGTGATTATACACATTTTGTTCAAACAAAACGGTCTAAGGGTGGGAGCTTGTAGAATATCTGACTTGATGAGATCAAAAGCTTTTTGTTGTTCTTGTCCCCAAACAAACACAGCATTATGTCTGAGAAGTTTCCTTAAAGGCTCCATCTTGGAAGCAAAATTATATACAAATTTGCTATAGTATCCGCACATACCTGCGAAGGAGAGCAGCTGTTCCTTATTTTCAGGAGCAGGAGCATTAGTGATACCATCAACATTCGATTTTTTGGGCACCACACCATCACCTGACAATGTGTGCCTCAAGTACTCTACAGAGTGTTGAAACATCTTACATTTGATAGGTTTTAATGTAAGACTATTTTCTCTCAACTTATTACACACACACCTTAAATGTTGTAAATGATCATCATTATTGGTTGAAAAAATCAAAATGTCATTCTGGAAGCATCTAACAAACGTATCCAAATCTCTAAATATATTGAACATGACTCTTTGAAATACTGATGCCGCCAATGCTAACCCAAACGACATTCTGGTATACTGGTATAATCCTTGGGGGGTGATAAAAGCTGTTAGGCTTTTTGACTCTTCATTAAGGGGAACCTGATGGTAGGCTGATCTCAGGTCTAGAGTTGAAAACACCTTTGCCCCCTCCAACATCGATACCACCTCATTTATATTTGGAAGAGGATGACAATCTACAATGATACCTGCATTGAGAGCTCGAAGGTCCACACACATTCTAAAACATTTATTGGGTTTTCTCACTAAAACAATGGGAGAAACCCACTCTGCCGACTCAATAGGATCAATAATACTCTCTGCAACTAAATCATTTAGCATTTTCTTAAGTTCCTCTCTAACATTTATAGGTACACCTCTTAGTTTTTGTTTGAGAGGAACAACACCACTTTTAAGTTTAATTCTATGCGAATAGTCCTTAATCTTCCCCAAAGTATCCAAAAATACATCTTTGAACTCTTCTTTAACTAACATTTCTAACTTATTCAAATTTTCTTTGTTTACCATCGCAATATTATCTGCATCCACATTACTATCCAACATCACTGGCTCTTCAGCATGAGGATTGAGAATAATGCCAAACTTCCACTGGTCTCTCCAGCCCAGTACATTGACACCTTTGATGGCTAAATATAATTTGACACTCAAACATTTAGTTTTGAAAGTAAGATCCACAGCAAAAAAAACTAACATATCGATTTTATCCTCATGAAAGCTTACGGCACAAATATCGGGTGGAAACATATTCTTCAGGCTAAGGGTAGAACCGAGTCATGAATCAAAATATTCCTTTCTAATAATCGTCCAAGGAGAACCTGAGTCAGCCATAAGTTCCAACTCAATACTTAAAACTTCAACCTCACACACAGGTTTTTTAATACAGATGTAGTCAGTTGGATCATTTACATTTGAAACACCCTCCATCAAACATACAACAAAACCCTTCTTGTCCTCACAGTGATTCCCATTACATTCACACTTACTTACTTTGGGAATTTCTCCCATGACAGATGCTACTTTTGCTTGAGAATTTGGAACAAATTTCTTAACATCTCTACACATGTTAGAAAAATGCACCGACCTACCACATTTCCTACACTCTCTGTTGTTAGTGGGGCATCCCCCATAAGAAGCCAAATGTGTTCTACTTCCGCATCTAAAACACATGAAAGATTTGTCAAATCTTCTGACATTGCCTTCAACATTTGCCCTATTAGAATTGAAATTATAACTGGGATGTGCATTTTCATTGGAAACTGATTCTGTGCGTTTGACAAGACATACTTCATCCACAGAATCAGTCTTCTGTTCACAGTGTTTCTTAACTGTACTCATCCACTTTTCAGACTGTTCTAAAGATTTGGCAATTGCAATGGCTTCAGATAACTTGGGATCATCCAATTCCCACAACCGTTCTTGTGTTTTCTTATTTTTTACATGTACAATAATTTGGTCTCTCAACATTTCACCACACATACTACCAAAATTGCATTGTATGGATAACGATCTTAGTGCAGTAATAAAATCATCAAATGATTCTGTCTCATGTTGCGCTCTGGTATAAAACTTATACCTGTTCAAGGCAATGTTTGTCACAGGTTTAAATCTCTTCTCTAGCCTTAATAAGGCTTCTTTATGAACATTAGTGCCCTCACCCTCCCCTTCAGAGGGCGGAATTTACGGGAGAGCCCTAAAGACCATTTGTCCCTCAGACCTGAAACAATGTAAAAGGATGCTCTACTTTCTTTCCGCTCCCATACGTTCGCCATCAATAGCCTTCATGTAAATGATAAATTCCTCCTTCCAACATGTCCATGGTAAAGGTGGATCCCCTTTATGTTGTAAAATTTTTTGTGATGGATCGAATTGCATGGCCATGAGTTCACTCTTGAGTAAAAGAACTAGCTTTACCGCACAGATTACAAGCAACCACAAAAATAAAACGGACTAATAATAATAAAAATGGATAAATATGTGGTGATGTAATATTAGTTAAATATAAAATTTCAATTAAGCTTATTTCCATCAAAGTCAACCAAAAGTTATATCCGAATAACGAATGTCTCACCTGGTTTCAAACACCATGTTTTTTAAAAGAAAATTGAAAGCTTTGTCTTTGTTTACGGAGAAAAGCAGTAAATTACTTTGTGTTCGATGAACTAATGCTGCTGCAATATCGTAAGTACGCTGTGTTTATTATAATAATAAACTCCCTTTTATCGGTGACCTGTTGTCATGGAAACTTGTAAAATAAAATGGCCACCACGTTTTTTCAATGACGTTGCACGTAGCGTAGCGTCATCCACTCCAAAACGATGACAGCTGAAGAAATTCTTTCATACTTGCGCGTGTAAAAGACCAAGATGCCGGCTCGAGCAGAGGTAGGCGCACGTAGATGAATGATCTGGTAAGTCGCCCTCGCGCAGCACCAGCGCAGGTTCAAAAGTAAATCTCTTCTCAATTACCTCATATAGGGTTAAATTTCTTTTCTCCCGATCCAAACAGAAAACGAAAGTCGGGTTTCCAGGAAATTCAAATAAAATTACCTTCCAAATGGGATACTTCCTTCAAATAAAAATCGGCTTACTTTGGTTATTCCAAAATTTTCCATTCACTCCACACCTGTGCCGCTGTGATGTTGGTAGAGTGTTCTATCTTCTTAGTTTTCCCTCGTGGCTAAATTATGTTACAGCGAACACTGAAACATGTATATTTAAAGAACTTTATTCCAGGATTTGCGGCACAGCAACAACTGCATCTGGCTGGCAGACAGGAACAGTGGCAACTGACAATGTTAAAATTGTGGCGAGATAAAGTGAGGGCAGTGATGAGCCCGTGTATCTCTTTATGTGTTTGGTCTACATGTTTCAACCTTAACGGTTATGTTGAACCAGGTTTTCGTCAGGACCTTAAAACCAAGATGGTGGATGGTCTGCGTCCCCTAAAAGACGCACCCAATCCTACCACATGGGACCACTGGATGGCAAAAATGTGCCCGTGGTGCAACCTACTGCCTGCACCGCCCCGTTAGTTTTGACTAACGGGGCGGTGCAGGCAGTAGGTTGCAAGTTGCAGTCCTCGGCGAAAAACTAATACGTTTATTCACGAGGGTAACCTCCCCTGCCCTATGAAGTCCTCGAACACTCCACTGAGAGTGTTTTGATTTTTAGAGCTCACCCACTGTGGAGCGAGCATACACCACGGGCACATTTTTGCCATCCAGTGGTCCCATGTGGTAGGATTGGGTGCGTCTTTTAGGGGACGCAACCAATCCTACCACAATCTCGCCACAATTTTAACATTGTCCAGTTGCTTGCCAAGAAAAATTCTTTATTTTCTCAAGTTCAAACCAGGACAATTTTTAACACACTTACCTTTTCTTTTTTCACGCACCATCACTCACAACCTGCTCCACTGCAATCAGGTGTTGAAGCACACCCTGATGACGCTAGGTCATTAGGGTGGACCCCGATGATGAAGCATGTCATCACTAGGTGATGAGTGAGGGGTTTCTAATAAAAGGAGATTTCCCCCACTTCGAAGAAACCATCCACCCCTACAGCGACTTGTGAATTCTCACTGGTGGTACTCCTTCATTTGTTTTTTCTACAGTTGTATCCAGGGGTACAGGAGTACTCCCAGTTCACTTCGGTGAACATAACCCTTGCTCTCTCCATTGTTTTTGTATACACTGCTGCAGGGTCCCATAGAAGTACAACTCACTAATGAATACATGGATGAAAGGCAGTGAGCACATGTGCAGCAGCTATGGTGATGTTCCAGCGGGCGAGCATCACTCGTTAAAAGGACCGGAAGCCACATAGTCTGGCTCGAGGCCAAGCCCGTTGCTGCTCAGCCCTTACCTTGTATCCTCGACTCCTGAGGCCCTCTTGGGCTCTTGCACGGTGGGGTGACCACGGATGGTCGGGTGTTCGGGTCTCTGCACTGTCAGGCCTCCACTGTACCTCAGATGCTACCACCGGGACCCAAGCGCCTTGAGACCCTATGGGTATGTAGCGCGCTATATAAATCTCTTGACTTGACTTGACTTGTCTGCACGTCAGGCGTGCGCCGTGTGCACAATTTACTTTATGAAGAGGCTTTCTGGCTGAATGAGGGGGCTGCTGCCTGGAGCTCCCCCCACCTGCAACGCAGCCCGGGGGCTTGCGCACACCATTAAATTAATGAGGACTCGGAGTCAGTGCGCACCTTTTAATTCATGAACCAACTAAGAGGCTTGCTCGCTGAGTGAGAGGGCCCCTGGAGCACGTGGGCCCCCGCAAAGTGGGGGCCTGTGTTACACTCCTGGGTTACAGAGTGAGAGGATGCTGTGTGAAACACTCCCTTGGACTCTTCTGGGGATGCTCACTTATCCTCTGCTTGAAAATTTCCATTATCAACTTTTACCTGTTTACTGAGAATTTGTTATCAGATTAATAACAATAGCAGTTCCTATTTTCATGAATGCCCAACCTATTGCAGGCCAAGCTGGAATGTTACCCCTTTGAATGCCCATAGCAAAAAACAAGTTCACTTTCCCGACCAGAACAATGCATTTTGGCTTTTTCTGCTGATCAAGTTCTTACTGACTTTGCTGATCACTTGGGACTATTTAGGTCGAGCCTAGGCAGCACCGCCTGCGTGGTCTGGAAGACCTGCTTTAATCAGTATAAGGAGTGCAATCCCGCCTGTTGCTTGCCATTGATTAACTCCTGTGTTGCTGTTCTTTTCTGGCTTCTTATTGGTTGGTGCTACCGATACATCACTTCCATTTTCTGGGAAGGAGCACCTGTCAACTACAGTTCACTTACGCTCTAGGTCTTTATGTGTGTTGGGTTAGGGACTATTTCTTACTTTTGTGCTTTCTATTTTTAAATCACTTATGTGGAGGAGCTGTGCTTTGTTTGGGCATGGCCCCCGCTTTCATGTTTTTTTTAAAGACTTTCATGTGGACTGGTGCCTCACTTACTTTAAGCATGGCTCCCGCTTTCATGTGTTTTAAAATTACTCTTATATGGATGGGGTGCCACGCTTACTTTAAGCATTGCGTCCGTTTTCATGTATTTTAAAATTACTCTTATGTGGATGGGGTGCCACGCTTACTTTAAGCATTACGTCTGTTTTCATGTATTTTGAAATGACTCTTATGTGGATGGGGTGCCACGCTTACTTTAAGCATTGCGTCCGTTTCATGTATTTTAAAATTACTCGTATGTGGATGGGGTGCCATGCTTACTTAAAGCATTGTGTCAGTTTTCATGTATTTTAAAATTACTCGTATGTGGATGGGGTGCCACGCTTACTTTAAGCATTGCGTCCGTTTTCATGTATTTTAAAATTACTCTTATGTGGATGGGGTGCCACGCTTACTTAAAGCATTGTGTCAGTTTTCATGTATTTTAAAATTACTCGTATGTGGATGGGGTGCCACGCTTACTTTAAGCATTGCGTCCTTTTTCATGTATTTTAAAATTACTCTTATGTGGATGGGGTGCCACGCTTACTTTAAGCATTGCGTCCGTTTTCATGTATTTTAAAATTACTCATATGTGGATGGGGTGCCACGCTTACTTTAAGCATTGCGTTCATTTTCATGTATTTTAAAATTACTCTTATGTGGATGGGGTGCCACGCTTACTTTAAGCATTGCGTCCGTTTTCATGTATTTTCAAATTACTCTTATGTGGATGGGGTGCCACGCTTACTTTAAGCATTGCGTCCGTTTTCATGTATTTTCAAATTACTCTTATGTGGATGGGGTGCCACGCTTACTTTAAGCATTGCGTCCGTTTTCATGTATTTTAAACTTACTCGCATGTGGATGGGGGGGCCACAGTAGGGACAGCGTTGGATAGCGGGAGAGTAAAAATTACAATTCCCACTCCAGAGAGTGCAACAGTGGAGAAAGCGTTTGATAGTGGGAGGGTAAAAATGACTATTCCCACTCCAGAGAGTGCAACAGTAGGGAAAGCGTTGGATAGCGTAGGGGTAAAAATTACTATTCCCACTCCAGAGAGTGCAACAGTAGGGAAAGTGTTGGATAGCAAGAGGGTAAAAATTACTATTCCCACTCCAAAGAGTGCAACAGTAGGGAAAGCGTTGGATAGCGGGAGGGTAAAAATTACTATTTTTACTCCAGAGAGCGCAACAGTAGGGTAAGCTTTGGATATCAGGAGGGAAAAAATTACTATTGCAACTCCAGAGAGCGCAACAGTAGGGAAAGCGTTGGGTAAACATTATTATTCCCACTCCAGAGAGTGCAACAGTAGGGAAAGTAATGATTTATTATTTAAATAAGAATACATTAATTATCAATACCAATTTAAAATTAATTAAAATAATTACCAATTACAACATATTTAATAATTAATTAGATATAAATACCAATACATGTTATTTAGTAAAAATTAATTACCTATTAATAATTAATTAACAACAAATTACTTTTCAATACCAAAATGTAATAAGATTAAAAAAACGACCAATTCATAAAAATTAATGATCAATTCATAATTAATTAACAGTTAATTAATTAACAATACATATAAATGTAAATACATATTTACTTAATTACAATTAAACTACTTCCCACCCTATTCCCCTATAACCCACTCCAAATAATAAATTAAAACAATTAACTTAATTATCAATTAATCAATTAATTAAAACGTATTTACCAATTAATAAAATATAATTATCAATTAATAATTAATTAACAATTAATTATTATTACATACAAACAAAAAATATATTTACTTAATTACAATTAAATTACTTACCACCCTATTCCCCTTTAAACCCACAACCCGCTACAGAACTAAAACGCAAAATTATATTTAAAATAAATATTAATTCATAAAAACTAATATTTAATTTACTATAATTAAATTACTTCCCACCATATTCCCCTATGAACCAACAACCCGCTACAGAATTAAATTCTGCAAAAATGAATTAACAAAACATTCATTATTTAAAAAAATAAATAAACATACATTACAAATACAATATATATTTCTAACACATACACTAGCATACATAACACTACAAAAAAAATGATATTATGGAAAACGATATTTTAAATTCGATATTATGGGATTACGTATTTCTTACCTTAATTTCGATATTCTAACAAAATATATTTTGGTAATTCGATATTCTGTCCATTCTATATTTTGTATTCGAATTTCTGGAAGTCGATATTTCTGATTCAATATTTAGGGTATTCACCCAAGTACCCTGCTCTTCTGTTACCATATGCCTGCAGTCTTGGTGGAAGGGCATTTGACACTAGTGGATAGTTGGGAATGTTTTGTTGGGGTTAGGGCGGGGGGATGGGGTCGTTTGGGGCTTCGAGGGAGGGAGGGGGATGGAACCGGTGTGCTACCAAAGAGGGGGCATAGCGAGAAAGCAGGTCTACGGAGGGAGGCTGGCAAGGCTTAGACACCCTGGCAGACAATTCGGAGACAGCGCTGCCCGCTGCCAAGATGACCTATATTCCTGAAGATCCCAGGTCGACTCCCACTATCCAGGTCATCACCCTTAATGTGAGGGGGTTGAACAATCCCATTAAGAGGCATGTGATCTTAAATTACTTAGAGGCCTCTGGGCCTCGATATGCCTCTTACAAGAAACACATCTGCTGTCCAAAGATTGGCATAGAATGAAATCCCGGGCATTCCCCCACCATTTCTACTCCTCTACTGCAGACTAGAAAGGGGGGGGGTGGCTATACTACTAGCATGACATTTTCATGGCAAAATAGGCGATAAAGCAGCAGAGATAAAGGGTTGGCAGCTGGCATACAGGCTTTGGCTGGGGGACACCCCCGTCATAATAGGGTTTCTCTATGCTCCCAACTCTGGTCAGGGGGCCTTTCTTAAAGACGCCCTGTCAGAAATCCTTAGCCAACACGACAGGCCAATTTTAGTAGGTGGAGACCTTAACCTGGCCATGGACCCAGAGAAGAACAGATCAGTTCACCGCTATGGTTCCACCGGGGCAATATCGAGAGCAGGGAGGGACTGGGTACAGGGTAGGGGGCTAGTTGATCTCTGGCGAGAGGCTCACCCTCAGAGCACACAATATTCCTTCTGTTCTCCTGTGCACCACACCTACGACTGACTCGACCATTTTACCGGATCATCCGAAATTAACACCCTGGTCCACACAATAGATATCATCCCAGCTGCTTTATCTGATCATGATGCTGTGACGGTGACTATTGATATATACCCACTATGTAGACCAAAAGGGAGGTGGCGAGGAGGTCCTTACTACAACGTACTGATGTATCCCAACAGATACATAAATGCATCACTGACTATCTCACGACCAACGACAACACTGACACACCTCTGACGGTGGTGTGGGAAACCCTTAAAGCGGTGGTGCAGGGAGAATTGATAGCCATCTCTGCTGCTGAAAATCTAGCTCATAAGGAGAAACGAGAGTTGTTAGTGGCCAAAGTAGTAGAAACGTAGAGAGTGCCCAGCCAAACTGGGGCACCTAGAATGTGGCGGCAACTAAAGTTGGCCAGAGCGCAGCTAGCAATCCTCGACTTGGACCGAGCGGAATATGCCGCCCTTCGGCTCAAACATTCGTACTACATAGATGGGGACAATACAGAGCGGCTCCTAGTAAGTATACTCAGGGCACGAGCTCAACGCTCCGAAATCGCAGCCTTCCACACCTAAAGAAGAGGAGGTTGAAAGCGACAAACAGATAGCAGAGGTCCTAAGAGACTTCTACGAATCACTGTATAGTAAAGACTCACAAATCGACGGCGCTGGGAAGGCCTATCTCAGCCAGGCGGCGACGTCAGCTATCAACGCGGCGGGTGACGCAGCTCAAGGAACTAATCAGTTCGATTTCCTGCCTCAAACCTCTGAAAATGCCAGTTTTTATAAGACCGTTTGCCCACTCCTAGCTCCGATCTTAACTCGCCTTTTTAACTCCTTTCAAGGCCCTGGCTCCATCTCCGCGGATATGCTTGAGGCAGACATAATTGTCATACCCAAACCCGGGAAAGATGTCACTCAATGCACTGCATATCGGCTGATATCCTTACTCAATTTGGATCTGAAACTCTTTACGGGGGTCCTTGCGGCTCGATCGAGCCCGCGCTTACCTGGTATTATTGAACCAGATCAGTCGGGTTTCATATCCAACAGGCAAAACAGAGACAACACCAAACGCCTGATGCACTTAAAAGACAAAGTCCACTACATGGGATTGGATGCCCTACTGCTCTCAGTCGATGCTGAAAAAGCATTTGACAGAGTAAATTTAGGGTTTCTAGACAAGAGGTAAGCACACTCCGGGCCTGGGTCCCAAGTAGCTATGATTAACCTAGGGCGACGATATGCGTTAACGATATCAGCTCAAGGCTGTTCGACATCCGACAGGGCACGAGACAGGGGTGCCCTCTATCCCCCCTCTTTTTTGCGCTCTACATTGAGCCCCTGGTGCAGAGAAAACGGGACAACCCCGATATATCGGGTATCCCTTTTGGTGGGGAACAGCACACCATTAGTTTATACGCGGACAACATCTTAGAGATCCTAGACAAGCCCAAACGGTTGGTATCTACTTTTCTAAGGGAGCTGACGGAATTTAGGAAAGTTTCAGGCTTCAAAATCAATATGGGGAAATCGATGATCCTGCCCCTGGGCCTTAACAAGAGCGTACCCAAAGGCATATCTCAAGACATTGGGGAACTACGACCCCAAACCGCGATCCCATATTGGGGGACAATCTTGCCCCTTCCACGGAACCAACAGTCACGCAGAATTACACCAATCTCACCTCCCAAATAGTGCAGGACCTACGTCGTTGGCAGAAACATCCCCTGTCGCTGCTAGGGTGTATTACGATGGTAAAGATGTCCATTTTGCCCAAAATACTATACATATTTCAGACGATACCGGTTGGGCCCCTATGAGCTACATCTCTAAACTACAAACTGAGATACAACAGTTCATATGGGCCGGGAAACAGGCGCGAATACGCAGAGATCTATCCTACCGACCTCTAGATGAGGCAGGATTGGGGATTCCCAACGTATTGAGCTACTATTGAGCTGCACAACTCCACTATCTAGTGGAAGGGAGCAGACCTGAGTCCGAGAAAAGACAGGGCAATGGCGAGACTATCCCTCTGGAAAATACCCTTCTTGAAACGACCTGACAGACTGGCATACCTAAATAAATCTCCGATCACCCGCTCGTTGATGCGAGTATGGGATACAGTAGCGATGAAACGAGGGCTTACGTCCATTCCCTCGCCCCTCACGCCTCTGTTTGACATCCCCGAGTTTCCGCCAGGGCTAGCGGAGCGTGCAAGTCCGCAAGACACCTATTCGACCTTGAAGGGTTTCTCTATTTCTCTGACCTGCCACACAGGCACGGTGTTAAAAATCCGAAATGGTTCCAATATTTCCAACTCCGTCATTGGTTAATGCAGCCGGAGGTATGCCCCCTAGTCGGTAGAAAGCAAACGGCCTACGAGAAATGGCTCTTGTCCAAGCACTTGGACCGCAAAATGATTTCCAAACTCTATCAACTATTACGCCCCCCAGCTCGACTGGGAGAAGGAATTGGGCCGAAGTCTCTCTCCTAAAGAATGGTAACAGGTATACTATAGGGCGAACCACACCGCCAAGAACACGGCAAGTTGAGAGGCAGCAGTTAACATGGCTATTTACTGGTACCTGACTCCAGTTAGATTGAATAGCGGCAACCATGATCATAGTCCAACATGCTGGAGAGGCTATGATGCAGAGGGAAAACTAACACACATACTCTGGGAATGCAGGGAGGTGACGGGATACTGGACAGTGGTTCTCGACGACATAGACACTCACTTTGAAACTGAAATACCTCGCTTTCCTGCGTATACACTCCTGGGGCTGCCAAACGCCCTTATGTTTCCACTGAAATCCTTAAGAGGGAAACAGATGGGACTGGCAAAAGGAGCAGCAGATCAACACATCTTGTCTTTGTGGGGCATACAGACCTGCCCAACACACACAGGTTGGTTACATAAGCTGTGGTATATCATTGTTATGGAACGTCCACAAACGAATCTGACACACTCGAAAGTCTCCTTCCCCACTATCTGGCGCCCTATATCATCTCTGCTAGCACTAGAATTCACGAAGTCACATGTCCAAAATACCTATGCCTGCTCTGACTCACCGATACCTCACAGGCAGCAGTGGTCTCTTGACAGATAGTACGTCTTCAACTCCAAAGCGCGTACCTGCTCTAATTCCGACAGGGCACACCAGTACCAGGGGAGGAGTGGGGGGGGCATAGGGCGATGGCTTTCGGGGTTGTGGGGAGGGGGTTGGCTGGCTGTTTTGGTTATTTTGGATCAACGTTGGACACTTATTTTGGATATGCATTTCTTTACTAACCTGCATAGAACAGAGATTGTAGGGCTGGATCTAGGGAGGGGAAGGGATCCGATTGACCGCAAAAGAGTGGATGTGGGTCTATTATGTGTGCTTCTAACTGTTTGAAACCCAATAAAACAAAGTTAAACATAAATAGTAAAATCTGTAGCCCTCTTACTTGGAATCTAACTGTGGTTATAATAACTCTAGGGTCCCCAGAGATTTATTGGTGAATTACTTCTAGAACCTCGCACAGAGAAACGTCACTTGTGCGAGTGTGTCAACAACGCACATCTGGGGCTTCCCTCAGGCTAAACTAACTCTCTCTGAAGTTAATCTCCAGTGGCCTTATGGCTTAACTTTCAGCTGACAAGAAATGGCTGTAAATATGAAACTAAAACTAAACTGCAACTACATTATAAGTTATACAGGTGCTTCGTACAGAAGAAAACAAACATTAGGTGCGGATGAAAAGCTAACATATCCTGATGCAGAAGAAGCACCACACACAGAACTCCTCACAGACACAGAAGCATCTTCAAAGAAGAGGTAAAAAAGGGACGTTCTGAAGCTTTTCGTCCTAGTGATGGCTGCTCTTTGATAAGTCAATAGACAGTCCTGAGAATTCAAACCAGCAAGGAATCTCATGCTTTTCCGGAAAATCAGAACCACCTCAGCACCTGGATACCCTCACGGGTGACAAGCGTGTCACTCTACTGTATGCCACTCTTATCTACTCTGCATGACTCTACTCTGCCTTTACGCACTATCCTACTTTCTATATAAACACTGCTCCACTGCATTCTCCACCACTACACCACTGTACTGTGCGCCAATGCATTCTGCGCCACGGCACTCAACTCTACTGCACTCTATGTCACTCTACCCGGCATCTCTCCACTCTTCGCCACTCTATTCTGCATCACTGCACACCACCCCACTGCATTCTACACAACTGCACTCTAACTTGCACCACTCCTCTTTACTCTGCACCACTCCACAACACCTATCCGCATAATTAAGTCCATACCACAATCTGACTCTACATTACAAGTAATACCATTTAATTACTATCCACATAATTCCACAGAACATCATGCCCTATATTTCCACTACACAACTCCACACCACGCAATTTCACAGCACAATATTCAACAACAAACAATTCCAAAATAGCCCATTTTCAGGGCTTTAAGTTGGATGAAAAAACTGGGAAGTCTCTCAAAGGGGCGTGGCCAGTGTTATTAGGGGCTTGGCTTTAAAACACGCTAAAAAATCTGTGTTTAGGATAGTTTGCCGCTCGACTTGTATTTTGCTGTTTCTGTCATTGCATCCAGATATGTGATGCAACAAGTACCATCATACCTACAACAAGTAAGGACTATTGGCTTTGTCAATGGTTATTAGTTGCATAAGATAAATAAGCTGCAACTATATCTTGTTACATATAATATTGAAAAAGCTTCCAATTAAAGCGCTTGTGACCCTACCACAATGTTGCTTCTCTTACGTTTCAAAAAGAGACGGGAAATCCATAAAGAAAATGACTCTTTAAAGGATTCCCCTTCCCCACAACGCTCACCTGGCATGACGTCATGCCGTAACTTCTCCACTAGTGGGAAGTGAGCAGTGTGGGCAGCGCACATCGTTTTGCGCCCTGGCACTTTTTCTCCGGACTGCAGTGACAGCAAACTGCTGTCTCTGCAGTCCGGAAAAAAAAGCACCGCTTGTGCCAGGGCTCAAAACAGAGCCCGATAGAGACCCGTTTCGAGGCCCCCTTTAAAAAAACTGCCGGTGCTCAGACCCCTTGACCCGGTCCATTTAAAGCCCTGCTCATCTCTACCTCACACTTCCACCAACTTGTCATCTGGCCTCCACACACCCACTGCCCCTCTTAACTTGCAATTCCACTGTGACCCCATCATCCCCACCCTGACACTCACTGTCTCCGCTCTATACTGTCTGCTCACGCTTACAACCTTTCTATACCTCTTTGCACTGTGCACTGGTCCACCACTTGCCTCCACCCCCCACCCCCTCCCCGTTACCTCCCACTCATCCCACCCTCTCTCCCTTACTCTCTCATGCACTCTTCCCACCTCTCTAATATGGGTCACTTCATGACTTCATGTCTTTGAGCACAATTTCTTTCCCGCGCCTATTCAATATTTCCATCACACAAACCCATGCTCTTCTCTTCTTAGGGTGTCTTCAGGGTACACAGGTGCTCCCTCTAGACGCGTCTATGGCCTTCTTTCTCCTTTTTTCTCTCTTTCCCACATACTCTTTCTGCTCCTCTGTCTAGAGTTCATTCACCGCTCCATGCACAAACTAACTCTCCTTCTCTGTCTACCTATGTATCTATTCTGTGTAGCTCTAACCCCTATCTATTCACCATGCCACACTATCCCACTACACAAATACACCACACAATTCCACAACAATCAATTCCAGTCCAACCGACATAATTCCACTCTATTCCACAGCACATGCATCTACTCCACTCCAAACAAAAATACATGCATACAATACATTGTCATTTACAAAGCCAGTAGCAATACCTCTCGCAAATGCGAGACCTATTGCATTGCAAATGCTTGTTTTGTTTTTGATGCTCATTATTCTGTATTGCCCTTTTACTGAGAGCCTTCATGGCAAGGACTATACATCTGCACTTTCCAATCTCTGTATTGCACCTTTTGAATTTTTATAATAAATATTTCAAAATGATCTAGTTCCACCCTAGAACTCACTTACTGAGTCTGTAATTTCTTAAATTTTTGATTTGCTGTTTACCACCTTCTCTTTGGACACATAGCTTCGTGATATTGAGATTTTAACACCGTCCTCGATCCACCCACTCGTGGGCGTGATGCTGAGATGTGATTTTTTAGTAACTATTTTAGGGGGTATCTTATCCCTGCCCATAAAGGCATGGATTTTATACCGTATTTGCTTTTAGCAGGAGTATTTCAAAGGGTGCTTCAAGATGTGGTGTGATAGCTCTGCACCTTGTGTCCCAGCTGCGAATATGCAGCTTCCCGGATCTATGATTATTCTAGAGTGCCAAGAGACAGAGGCGGCCGTCTGAAGCCAGGGCGGAAGGGTCCGAGAGGACAAGCGACTCAGAAGGGTGAGAGGCAGCAGGGCACAGCCACGCGTGCAGGGGTGACGAGCGGTTTCAGCAGCAGCCCTCCTTTTACCCAGTTTTGAGCCTTCGCATCATGGCTCGTCCAACATTTTATTTGGAAAATGGTGCTGTGAAGTGAATCTTTGTTCGTGTTTTTAAATTTCTCGTGAACTGTTCCGGTTCAGCGAGCCGAATCCTGCCCGTGCATATAGTGCTAGTGTTAAAACATGCAGAGGCTGTTTGTAGCGCCTAGCGCTGGCCTGCCCGCAGGAGGGAGAGTGCCAGTGAGTCTGGGGGAGCTGGGCTGTCAAGCCGTAGGTACTGTGTGAGATGGGAGAATATATTTACCCCTCTTCCCAACTCCCCATATTTTTAAGTGAAATGTCTGAAGTTGTCACATACATGACCATGTAGTAAACTATCTCCGGGGTTAGGAAAGGTCTATAGCAAAGTGACAGACATTGATTAGATAATACAATTTACGGTTTGTTTGTAAATAAAAACCTAGGATGAAACAGTATATTAAGTCCACTTGTGTACAGAAACCAATGAGCAAAATAATTTCTGATAGAGCTTTATTGTTTATTGTTGTTGACTATTTTTCTTTTGTTTTTTACAGTTTTTTGTATATATAGCTTTTATAAGTGATTATGTGTTTACATTTTATATAGTCTTGAATTAAAAAATACAAAAGAGAAAATACAAAATCAATAGACATGAAACATATATACAGTGATGAAGGCAAAGTGGTAGATTTTGTATTTTCTCTTTTGTATTTTTTAATTCAAGACTATATAAAATTTAAACACATAATCACTTATAAAAACTATATATACAAAAAACTGTAAAAAACAAAAGAAAAATAGTCAACAACAATAAACAATAAAGCTCTATCAGAAATTATTTTGCTCATTGGTTTCTGTATACAAGTGGACTTAATATACTGTTTCATTCTAGGTTTTTATTTACAAAAAACCGTAAATTGTAATATCTAATCAATGTCTGTCACTTTGCTATAGACCTTTCCTAACTCTGTTTCTTCCCTATGTATAGCAAGTGCTACTATATTATATAGGGGTCCCCTTCTTCCAAATGTAAACTATCTCCGGGCCCACCTTAATAAATAAGTGTATATCTGGAAAAAATAAATAAAATAAAAAATATGAAATATGAAATGTCTTGATCACTGCTTAATAAAGTAACGTCTTCGCTTTTATATAGCGCACTTCTGTCTTCTACGCGCGTTAAGAAACGTGTTACGAATCTCAAGCTCAAAAGATGACCACAAACAAATGAGAGTCTAAGTCAACCTTGCTAACTTTGTAACATGTCAGCTGCATGTCACTGGATAAGTCACTTGTGAGTGCCTTTCAACTCACTGAGCCACCGTGCCAACGTAAGCATTTGTGTGCACCAATTTGAAACCACGTTCAGAAAGAAATTTCTATGTAGATTTTCGCGGGTCCCTTGCTTTATATAAACCCCAGACCTATATCCGCTATATACAGTGAGTAGAGCACAGCCACTGTCTGCTCTTAGTAATCACGTTATTAAAGAACTGGCGGAATTATAAAGCTCAAATAAACGACCACTTTCCATCTTTCCTGCTTTTTATCTCGAGGGAAATTTTCATCACGTGTGTGTGTGTGGAATTTCCGCCTCGGTGGTCGTAGGAGGTAACTGGAAAGAGTTCAAATGAAAATGCAACTACTGAGCCACGTCAACTCTGAGGCACGTGGGGTGAAAGCTGAGATCCGAGAGTTCTGTAATGAGACAGGTAGGAGGAAACCTCAGAGTACGTGTGATCGTTTCTGAGGAAGGGGTGCAAATGTCAGAGTGAAACCCACATCCGTTCATTTGCACGTTTCGCTCGTGTCTTTAGGTGATAGGTCGAGTGCACTACGCTTCTTGGGCCTCATTTATGAGGCCGTGCGTCACTTTTATGCCGCCGGTGCGTCACTTTTTGTGACGCATCGTCAGCGTAAAACATGCCTCCTGTTGCGCACTATTTACAAAGTGACGCATCTAAGCAGATGCATCACTTTGTAAACCCCTGCGCTACATTATACCTGCGTCAGGTATAATGTATGCAGAGGGGGCGTTCCCCCGCAAAAAGCCTCGTAATAGTGACGCAGTGAAATCTATGAGATTTCACTGCGTCACTTTTAGGACGCTGTTGCGTCAAAATCTTGCGCCTGCCTCACAGCAGGCGTAAGACTGACGCAAGCCCTTTCACATGGGGCTTTCCCCATGTGAAAGGACGCATTGCTGGAGTTCCGTCACTTTTGTGACACACTCCAGTAATGCGTCACTTTTGCATTACAGATACGTCAGAAAAATTGACGTATCTGTAATTCCTTGCGCAGTGATGCGTCATATTGTAAATATGACGCATCATTGGGGTCGCAAGGAGGTCGCAATGAAAAGTGACGCATTGCTGTTTTCTCGCAGCGATGCGTCACTTTTCATAAATGAGACCCCTTGTATTCTCACTGGTAGGGGCAGAAGTGAAGACATTGGCTTAACCATGCAATCATCACCCCATTTAGTTTTTCATGTTAAGCTTTTTAAATGTGAGTTTTTTCGTCAAAGTTGGCACTCTGTAGATGGTCAGCCTCCTTCCGGTGCTCTTCGGAGGGATCCTACATTCTATCAATAAACAGCAGCCGTGGCGGTGGGGCAGACAGACGGGGCGGGGTAGGGGGTGATAAACACCGGAATCTGGATGATTGCAGGTAAGTCAATAATTAAAATAATAAAACGATTTTCGGTCCGTGCCCTGCATCGCATTTCGTGAAGCAGGGTGTGCTACTAAATTCGTTTTATTAATTTAAATGTTTACTTACCTGCAATGAGGCGCCCAACGCCCATTGGACTCACCGGGCTTCAGCCCCCCCTCCCCCTCCCACCCCCGTCGTGTATGGCAGCCCAGGATGAGACAGATCCCGGTCACACACGGAGCCGCACCCGAACGTTTCACAGGTCTTTAAAGACCATTTGAATGTTAATTTATTTATTTATTTATTTGTGCGTTTTTATATAGCGCAGACTTTACCCGAAGGTGTCAGAGCGCTTCACAATAGGAACAGAACTGATACATGAGAACATTACAAGTGAACAAAATACAAAAGCAACATTACATTAAATGAAGCAATAATGACAATCGTGAGCAAACAAAACACAAGAGGTAGCAAACGGTGCATTACAAAAGTGACAATCGTGAAACAACAAAATATAAGAGGTAGCAAACGGTGCATTACAGGAGGAAAAAGTGACGTGTGCAGGTTACAAAAGCGTATAAAGTCAACAGAGGTATAATACTGCAATATATGGAGGGCCCTCAAGCACACGAACAAACGTTACGAGGCCATGGTGGCACTTGTGCAGGTATCGGAAAGAAACAAATGTAAAGAGGTAGGAAACAGTGTGTTACAAGAAAAAGTGACGAGTGCATGTTACACACGAGTACCCAACACAGGTAGAAAGATAATACCGCAATAAATGGTAGACTCTCAAACCACAAGAACACACTGGGAAGACACTTCCATAGTCATGTACAGTAGAATTTTTCTGTAGTGGAAGGGCTTCCTTCAGAAAATAGAGAGGGCATGGATTATGTTTGGAAGTGTCTTTGAAGGAGGAGAGCTTTGAGGTTAGTTTTGAAGGTCTGGGAGGAGGTGGTGGTCCGGAGCTGCGGCGGAAGGGAGTTCCAGATTCTCACTGCGTTGCCTGAAAAGGATTGTGCCATCGTTCTTTCCTTCTTGAAAGTGGGAGGATCAAGCAGAAGATTTCCCGCATTACGTGATGGTCTAGAGCCTCATGAGAGTTTAAGTTTATTCGCCAGGTAGCGAGGAGAGGAGGAGTGCAAGGCTTTGTGGGTGATACAAGCAGTTTTGTAGATAGCTCTAGCCTCGATTGGAAGCCAGCGGAGGGTGGATAAGATCGGTGTGATGTGGTTGCTTCTTTTGGCCCCATAAATGAAACGAGCTGCTGAATGGAAAACAGATTTAAGGGGTGACAGGTGGGATTTGGGGAGGCCAGTAAGAAGAGAGTTGCAGTAGTCAAGTCTGGAGAGGACCAGTGATTGCACCAGGCCTTGCAGTTGTTTCACCCCTTCTAAGAGCCCCTGCAGCTCCACTCTGCCTACTGATTAAAGGTACAGCCCCCCCCCCTGAAATTTTTTCTTAGTACCCCCCAAAATTTGGCTCTAGTTGCGCCTCTGCCTGCAATCATCCAGATTCCGGTGTTTATCACCCCCCACCCTTAGGGTGATCAGACGTCCTGGATTTGCCCGGACAGTCCCGGATTTTCACCGGCTGTCCCGGCAGATTTTAGTAATTTTTGCTCAGGTCCCGGTTTTTAGATGGGGTCGACTGAAAACATTGAGAGGCACTTTTTTGGATGTTAAAACTAAGCATGGGCGCAAAATCCATTCCGCTCGCGGATTTTGCGGATTTTCGGCAAATTCGCGATCCACGAATTCCTGCGAATTTGCAGAAAATTCGCAAATCCGTGAGCGGAACAGATCCAGGGAGCAAAAGTTCAAGCTCAGTGTTTGTAACTATTTTAGAATGGAGCCGGCAAGCTGCCAGCGCCATTCTAAAATAGTTACTAAGTTAGCTTCAACAGGAAGCACTAATAGATAAAATGAAGCAGGTGCTCCAGTTTAACTGAATTTGAGCTCCAACTCTAGCACCTGCTTTATTTTATCTATTAGTGCTTCCTGATGAAGCTAACTTAGTAACTATTTTAGAATGGCGCTGGCAGCTTGCTGGCGCCATTCTAAAATAAAAGGCAAGGAGTGGGGCAGAGGGCAGAAGGACACAACAACGAGTGTGGCAGAGGGCAGAAGGGTACAACAACGAGTGGGGCAGAGGGCAGAATGGCACAAAAACGAGTGGGGCAGAGGGCAGAAGGGCACAAAGTAAACACGAGTGGGGCAGAGGGCAGAAGGGCACAACAACGAGTGGGGCAGAGAGCCGAAGGGCACAACAACGAGTGAGGCAGAGGGCAGAAGGGCACAACAACGAGTGGGGCAGAGGGCAGAATGGCACAACAACGAGTGGGGCAGAGGGCAGAAGGGCACAAAAACGAGTGGGGCAGAGGGCAGAAGGGCACAAACACGAGTGGGACAGAGGGCAGAATGGCACAAAAATGAGTGGGGCAAGGGGCAGAATGGCACAACAACGAGCGGGGTAGAGGGCAGAATGACACAAAAACGAGTGGGGCAGAGGGCAGAAGAGCACAAAAATGAGTCGGGCAGAGGGCAAAAGGGCACAAAAAACGAGAGGGTGGCAGTGATGAACCAGAGGGCGCATCGCGGTCTCGCACAAAAAAACCCCGCAAACACGCAAATCGCCCCACGAACACGCAAATCGCCCCGCGAACATGCAAAGCGCCCCGCGAACACGCAAAAATAAAAAAATCTGCAAATTCGCACAAATTCGCAAATTGTGTGGATCACAAATTCGCGGATCGCGAATTCGCAAATTTCGGCCATGCTTAGTTATAACGCTGTGCTAGTGAGCAGCTATTATAAGTAAGTAGTTTAATTAATAGGTATGATGTTGGTTGTAGAAATCACATTTTATTTATTTTCTAAATGCCTTTTCTGTGATCTTATGTTGATGAGAACTGTCATTCTGTACCGCTCTGTTGATGAAAAATTGTAGTCCTTCTTCTTTTTTCCTAAAATGTCCCGGTTTATGGTTCTCAAGATCTGGTCACCCTACCCACCCTGCCCCTCCCCCGTCCCGCCTGCCCCACCGCAACTCCCTCCACAGGCCTCGGCTGATAAACAGCAATGACTTGCTGCCCTTCATGCATATTGGGGTGTGTATGGGCAGTGTTTGCCTTCTGTGTGGCTAAACTTGTCAGAACCAATTTCAAAGGGCTAGGTCCAACCGTGGAGGTTGAGGGCTTTTACTCCTGATGTCCCTGGGCAAGGTCTACTCTGGGCTCTGAGTAACTGGGTCAAGTACCCCTTCCACACTTGACTCTCAGTGGTAGTGCGAGTTGCGCAAACCAAGGCTTCTCGAAGAGGAGGTAGGTGTCGGGGGAACACAGGCTCACAGCCAAATGTACATTCCGCTGCCACAATAATTGAATGCCCAACCAAATACTCCCTTTTATCAAAAGTAGTATTTATATACAAACACACACACACACACAGAAATGCAGTACACACTCAGTAACAACACACTCTTCTTAAAGTCGTAGACTAGCATGGTCCCCACTGGCACCAGTGCTTCACTCTTCTACCCGCGGACAGGATTTTCCCCCATTTCCTTAAGACAACTTGGAGGCTAGGATCAGGCTAGTGAATACAAGTCTTAGAAGTCCCACAATAGCCATTCAAAGTCAAAAGAATCCCAGCACTTGAGTCACAGCAGGTTTCTCCCCAAAGAGCTCGGCAACTCGAGGTGCAGTGTTACCCGCTCCTACTGGAGACGAGATAGAAGGCCTGGTAGCGTTCAACGGTTCTGATTTGAAGTCGACTTCGGCTGTTGTCAACAATGAGCGATAGTCTTTCCATGGCTGGCATTGGGTCTGGACTTCTATGGTGCTCTTCCATTGTCGCAGTAAGCACTGCTTGTCTCCAAGGCGACCTGGCGTGCTACGCGGGTTCCAATGACAGTAGGCGCTCCAAACTCTCAGAGGCCCGTGACTCATGGACAATGGCCTTTGGTTTCCTCTGTGGCTCCCACTTGGCATACAGGAGGGGTACTCCAAGCACACAAGGTGGCGTCCCTTTTCAGTCATAACACTGTACAGGGCGATGGCCATGTCTTCACCACAGTGGTGTACTAAGGTCGATGGCCCTTGAGATTCAACGCAACCTCCTTCTGGCTTATAGGTGTCACAGCCCATGCACTTAAGGCAGTGTCTATCTTGTCACAACATTTTACAGGGCGACAACTCTATCTTCTACACAGTGCTGCACCAAGGCAAAGGCCCTTAAGATTTACTGTGGTGGCCACCTCGTATTTGGGGGCCATGCAGGGCCGGACTGGGAACGAAAACCAGCCCTGGCAAAGTGCTCGGCCGCCCCCTAGGGGGGCGACCGAGCTCTTTGCCGGGGCCGGTTTTCGGCCGATTTTGTTACAGGGCTGATTTTGCAGCTATGCTGCAAAAACGGTCCTGTAACAAAAACAGCCCCCAGGGGCCCAAAACTGGCCCCCAACCTTGCGGCCCACCGGGGGATTGCCCGGTGCCCGCAACGGCCAGTCCGTCCCTGGGGCCATGAGCCGCAAAATAGGCAGCATCCCTCTTTGGGTCACAGCGCTGCCCAGGACAAGAGCAAACTTTCTACAGCAAAGCGCATACCAGGTTTACGGGGGTCAAAAATAATGCAAATGGACAGTTAGCCTGATTGGTGCAGTGGTCCCGATGTAGACCCGAATCGCACACTCTGCTTCAGGGATCCACTCAACAGGATCCCCACTAGACCTTGCACATGTACATTACCATGTGAGGGACCTTTCCATCGCAACATACCTATATATACTCACCTTCACAATATTTTAATTGTTGGCATTTAGGCCACAATATTTTGGCACCATAATATTTGCAGCTCAACATTCTAGTGGAATGCTTCAAAGAGCACTCGCTGGCTCTGGTCTAACAAAATGACTACTTCAAATCCATCTCCAAAATCCAATGCAAGCATCCATGAAATGCCATTACCATGAGGGACCCCCTATCCATGCAAAGTCAAACCATGAAAAAAACCAATGTCTCGAGATGGCCGACCCAGAGCCCACTCTCTCTGTGCTTCCTATTGTATTTTATTTGAAGAATTGATGGCATACAATTCGTCAGATAGCTAAAGCTGTGTACAGCCAGACCTAAAAATCTGAAGCCCACAGAAGTAAGCATTGATTCCCAGAATGCGGAGTAGATCCTTCGTGCATGAATTATATATACATATATTTATTACATTGAAGGGCATTTATGTGGGCAGACCCGTCCCTTGGGGACCGTGTGGGTAGGCAGCAAAGCACTTTATAAAGCAACGTTATTATGAGTCAGTGCAAAGTCGCAGTGTGCACATGAGGATGTGTGCATTATGTTCCAGGAGCCTGTGCCTGCATTGAGGGGAGAGGTATGGCTGGCAGGGAGGGCAGAAGGCAGGTCAGTGCATCAGCTGCATGAATATGGAGATGATCTCAGTTGTGTTTAATTCTTCCTGAAGTATTGCAGAGAAGGGAACAGTCTGAGAAGCAATAGTAACTCATTGCATAGTTTGGAGCCCATGGACAAGACTTGTATTTGGTTCTCTTCTGGATTTCTGTCCTCCTGGGGAATGAGCTTCCAAATGATTAAGGCCTCTACGGGGGTTCTCCTCCAAATTGATCTGTTTTTGTAAGTATTTAGTCTTATAGATTTGAGTTTGAAGCAGATTGGAAGGGAAAGGTCTTTAACTTGCTTTAGTGTTGCTGACTATGGAATGCTCTGCTCACTCTTGAGATCTCTCCAGCCCTTGACGCGGATGTCTGCGATCAGAATGCATAACCCTGAAGTTTGACCTTGCTTCATTGATACTGCAAACTCACAACCTGTTTACTGTAAATTTCGGAACAATAAATACAATTTAAATCACCTGAGGAAGCCCAATATTGCATCAACAGTAGTCTTGTTTGACAGCAACAACTGGAAAAACAATAATACTATGTCTTAGAGTTCCCCTACTGTGTCAGCGGGGATTACTCTCAAAGGTCTTCCATGGACACGGCAAAACTATAAATGCTAGCAGTGTTGTACGTCCCAAAGTAGGGATTTGTTTTTGAAAAACCCAAAATTGATTGGTGATGCACTGGAAGTTTTAACTATGTGTGTGGGGCCTTTTTTGGTGTTTTCCTGCCTTGTACTGCTGATGCCTCTAATAGTGGTCTGGGCAGGAAACAGCTGCATTGAAAGTCCACCCCTAAAAGGGCAGGGTTTACTTTGCATTGTGGCGGCCTGTCTCCCAAATTTTAAATGAGGCCATAACATTTTCAAAGTATCGCCTTTATTTCCACCTGCTTTTACAGGGGTTGACTTCTCTGCACGTCACTTTTTTGCCATCAGGTATCTGGCTCATGTCTGGATCAAGGACTTTGTACAAGAGAGATCACAGGCAATACAAGTTCCTTCTCACATGTCTGCTTTTCGTGTTATCTTCTTCCTCATGCCACCAGATTAATTACTTAGTCCAGTATGTTTCAATGTTACATCCACTGAGATATATCATGTTGGCTGTCAGAACTAGACACTCATTCAACCTCCATTCCAGAAGTTCAAAACCTCAGATTCTGGTTCAATCACTCCATTTCTTTTATTCCACAAATCAACAAAATATCTTTGTTTTGTTTCCTTCATCTAACACTTCTAGAAAAAAATAGTCCCGTCCTCAGCTCAGCCCTCAACTATCGGTGGTCTCAACGGTAGTCTTGGCCCGACCGGCTTCTGTAATTCTTTCAACCTGAGTTTCCCCAAAACTATACTTCCGTGTCTTGTTCACATCCAACATGCCTCACTGTGACTGAGTTTCTAACTACCCAAACCCTCCTACATCTCACTGCATATTAACTCTTTGCACTGGTTACCAGTTCCGCCCGCATTGTGCTTAAATCTATGTGAATTGTTTGTAGGGCTTTACACTACTCTGGTTTGTTTTCAGTAAGAAAAATTAAAACCTTTCTTTTAGACCTGGCATCCTTGGCGTGGTTTTCCAACACTTTTTCCCCTTAGACCTCATGTTTTTGGTGAAACTGATTCTTCTTCTCTGCTGAGAGGCGCATCCTCTATCCCATGGGTACTCACAAACATATTCCCAGGGGCCAAAAAGTGTGGCCGGTGGTGTTCTCGAAGGCTGCATTGATGCCAGCAGGGTGGGAGAGGGTCTTTGCGGGGAAGAGGGGAAAGTGGGCATAGGGGAAGCGAAGTATGTACATGGTGTTCCCAGTGAATCTTGGGGTTATTTTGAGGGTTTCATCCCATACTGCCCTCTAAATTAGGCCTCTAGTCTCTAGAAGAGTCATAGATTTTGCAATACTGTGTTGTGCTGTATCTGAGCCGCTATCCCTCTACCGCTTCATGAGGTAAGCATTCTGTACTTGCTAGTCTACCATGGGAGAGTCAAGTGTAAAAAGGAAGCAAATTGAATTTTTAATTGGAATGACATAGAATTGCGCAATGGGAAACCAGAAAACTTGGGCTCAATCCCGGCATCCCAACTTCACAAAATTGTGTGATCTGAGGCAGTTGCTTTATTTCACTCTGACCCCATTTTCTTCATCATCACATAGAAGAGCACCTTGAAATACAGGTGTTATGGACGGCCACTGTACAAAACCTTTTTTTGTGTGTGATTTAATAAACTATAATATTGTTCATGTATAAAAACCGACCCAAGCCACCCAGAGGGGTCCACACAACAATTGACTTGCCTCTTAGTTCACAATTCTCCTCATTTGAGTGGCGCATCCTCTGGCAGAACAGACACATTGCCACTTATGCATTGATTGGGCCCATTGCAGAAGGTCTGCATCACCCTCACATCTTGACCACCGACACATCACCAATGGCACCCTGTAACTCCGACCCCAGTTTTTGCATCCCTGGTCAACAGCTGGTTGACGATGGCCTTTGCATTTCAGCCTCGCAGCTGCTCGGAACCGACGATTCTCCTCAACTACGCACCGCATCCTAGATACCCAAACTTCACATTGCAAGCCCCATCGATAGGATTCTCAACAGAGAGTACCTCGCACGCAGCCTTGCTGCATCTCAGAACTGACCCATCGTCTGACTGTTTGATGCTTCTTCGCCACAGATCCAGGCAACACTCCGCATTCAGGATTTAAGGTACTTTGTTCAGCAGGCCTAACTGGTTCCCTGTGTCAGGCCCACGCTTCATCGCGGTCGGCCTGAACTTGTGATTTTATCCTGGTCTGGGCAGTTATATATTCCTTTTTCGTGCTATATGCTTTTGGTGCTATTTTACCTTAAAAATGTGAAATTCAGTATCTCCAGTTTCCCTGATTGGATTTTTGTCATTTTGGTCTTGTTTTATTTATTAAAATATACTCTATTTGGGGGGCGTGGCTAGCAGCCGATCATGGCGGCAGCATAAGGGACGAGCTCCGCGGCTGAAGCAGCCTCTTCGTCGATCCGACACAAAAATCCGTCACAACTGCAAGCCCCAAAGGCAGGTACCGGATCCCAGGACCGGGCGGAGTGAGCAGCGACAAGCAGCGAGAAAATCCGACGTTCGTAGCCAGAGATACGTCGAAGCCTCCGACCGGCCTGCTAACACCTCCAGAGCCGGGACCTTCCCTGGATATTCACCCCGCCGGAAGTGCGTCCTGACCGGAGAACTTGGACCGGAAGTGCCCGTGTGACGGTGGACTCAATAGATCGACTGCACCTTGGGGAGTCGGAGAAGGCGGCTCATACGACTCGAGGAAGCGGTGTTTACAGGAGGGGCCACTGGAGTCCTGAAAGTCTCGAAGGTCGTCACCTAAAGTGCCGAGAGCCTGGGCATCGACAACGGAGTGGGCGCCCGCCATCTTGTGACCTGAACAGTCGCTACGCACTCGGCGGCTAACGGAGCACCTCGCGCCCTGGAGAAGCACGCCCGACCTGATCGTTGCGGAACCGGCCTGGCTAGGAGGTCCACATTGATCCTCGCATCCTGGCGCATAGGGGCACGAGGAGCACGACACTCGGCGGCATGGCGGGGAAAGGCCCTAAGGGTGGCGTCACACAGACTCGTATAGATCGCTTCACCTCCGACAAGCCCACCGGATCCCCGGCAGGGAAGGAACAGAATGGCAAGACGGCCGACTCCCCAGGGGGGAAAAAGGCCACACTGGACGACGTCATGGTCGCATTGGCACAGCTACAAACAACCGTTGGCGGAATCTCCACGGACGTCACCCTACTTAGAGCGGACCTCCACAAAATGTCGGAAAAGGTCAAGAGTATGGAAGTGATCACGAAATCACTGGTGGAAGACGTCGCAGAACTCCAGCGTGAAATGGGGAAGATGGCGCAGGACAATAGAATACTCCGGGAGAAGCTGGATGAGCAGGAGGGGCGTTCTAGGCGCAATAACATCCGTATTATAGGGGTACCGGAGACGGAAGGTGTGAAGGCGATGGATCTCTTCGTAGAGAACCTGATAACTAACGAACTAAAGCCGAAGGGACTGTCCAACTTCTTTTCGGTGGAGAGGGCCCATCGAGTCCCGGGTGGCCAACCGAAACCGGGGGCTACCCCGCGACCCATAGTGGCACGTTTGTTTAACTTCCGTGACCGGGACGCAATCCTGCAGGCAGCCAGGTCCTCCCCACCCCTCAAGATCCAGAACGCCACCGTTGCCATCTTCCCCGACTACACCGCGGAAGTCGCCCGTCAGCGACGCACATTTTTCGACGTGAAAAAGGAGCTGAGGTCCAGAGAACTGCCGTATTCAATGCTATTCCCCGCAAGACTACGGGTGGTAGCAGAGAACAAAACCTGGTTCTTCGACAGCCCGGAAAACGTGCAAGAATGGCTCGAGGGATGGAGACCGGGTCAGAACCACAGACGGACGACTTGCTCCAGAAAAGATCGGGCTGAAGGCCATCGCCGGGACTCACAGGCCTCCGGAGGGGGACCGGACAACAGTGACTCTTTGGGAGCTGAAGGCGGCGGGGAAGAGGTTGAGGAACAATGATCACTTGGGAACACTTCATTTTTGCTACTGTATTGACACTTTTAAGCTGTGAAGCGCTTCCCGCCATTGGACACTGGGTGAAGGGCCTCCGGGGGTGTGAATGAGAGACTGCCGGCTGCGGAGAGTCCCTCACCCCAACGCGCAAGTACACTGTTTTGGGGATGGGGTATGCACTCTGCTAAGTTGGGGGGGCGGGCAGTTTTGAGTCCGTACAGCAGGGGGGCAGGGAGGGGGGGTGAGTTGAGTAAGTTTCTTCTATGGGACTTTTCGGTCCTGCAAGTTTATGTTCTATGCACACTTATGTATCTAGGCATGTCTTATGTAACTGAAAACTTCTGGTCCACTCGGGGCGCAGGGAGGTCTGATTGGGAGTCTCGCTATGGCTGCAACGGATAGTCCAAACACGAAAAGCTCACTAATTGTCATGTCCTGGAACGTGAGGGGCCTGGGGGATAAGATTAAGCGAGGGCTGGTGTTGCAGGGGATAAGGAGACGGGGGCCGGCTCTTATTCTCCTACAGGAGACACCCTTGTCGGGAGCGGCCACGAAGGCCCTAGATAGGAGAGGCTATCATATGATAGTACATGCAGAGTTCACTTCGGGGTCCCGTGGCACCGGCATTTTGCATAAAAAATCTTCCAAATTTATTGTCAAGTCTACTGCAACGGATGACCATGGCAGGTTCGCGGCGGTTCATGGCCAGTGGGAGGGGAGGCTTTTTAACGTAGTCTCTGTCTACATTCCACCAGCTCTACACTCTGAGGCCTTGCCGGATTTGGGCAAATTCCTGCTGACACTCCCTGATGGGGAACTGCTCATAGGTGGGGACTTCAACATGACACTTTCAAACACCGTGGACCGCTTTAACCCACGTACGCACGCAGAAGGGCCCAACAGGCTCCAGACATTCCTGACTGCGCAGGGGTTGGTGGACATATGGCGTGCTCTACACCCTACTCAGCAACATTACACATACTACTCGGCCACGCACAATAGTCTGTCCAGGATAGATTACTTTTTTACTTTGATTAATGGTCACCTTACTGTAGCGGAAGCGGACATACAGCCACGGGGGGTCTCCGACCACTCACCACTCACATTGACACTCACCACTACGACCATGGCGCGGCGCAGATTATTCCCGATTTTCCCTGGCTACCTCAAAGTACCTCGGATTAATAAGGACTTAAAGAGAGCAACACGGCTATATTACGAAGAAAACCAATCTTCGGTGGACCCCCCCTCTATACTGTAGGAGGCGTATAAGACAGTGTTCAGGGGTCAGGCCATAGCTGTGATCGCAAATCACAAAAAGGAGCACAGGCAAGAGGCCCTTGGGATAGAGTTAGGCCTCGAGAGGGCCAACACAGCCCATATGGCAAACCCCACAGACGACACGCTCCATGAACTCCAGATTCACCAGCACCGCCTTACAGATCACATGCGCAAGGTCACGATGTCGGACATTGCGGCCACACAACACAGGGTATATGATATTGGGGACAAGGCCAGTAAACTGCTGGCGTGGTTGGACAAGAGACAGGAGGGGGGGGAAGAATATCCTACAACTTACGGACCCACAGGGCAACAATCACACCCGCCCCGACGAGATAGTAGAAGTCCTCGCCGATTATTTCGCCTCAGTTTACAACCCAGAAATAGTGGTGGGGGAGGGGGAGGTCCAGACTGCTCTTGCGCACGTTCCCTTGCTAGAACTGACACCAGAGATGTCCGAGGATATAGACGCGCCTCTTACGGTGGAGGAGATCCAGCTGGCTATAGGCGCCCTTCATCCAGGCAAGGCGATGGGCCCTAACGGGATTCCCATTGAATGGTTGAAAGTCATGGCCGAATCCTTAAGCACGCCCCTACTCAAGATGTACGAGGACTCTAGAACACAGGGTACACTGCCGCCAGATCAGGGGATGGCTACTATTGTGGCGATACCGAAACCAGGTAAGCCCCCCAACGAAACAAAAGTTTACAACCCGGTTCCCACAATTATCCCCCAGAGGGGTCACTTTGGTCACTTTGAAACACATCAGGTCCGGAACATAAGTGCGGAAACATTTGTCGGTTCCCAACTGTAAAAACCATCTTCCCACCATTAGCAAATTCCAATCAGCAGTAAAACAGATCGAAATAGGAACAAAGACAGGTGCAGAGGAAGACGGAGACAGTGGGGAGATCGGAAAGGGTGTAAAAGGGGAGGTATCGGGAAACACGAGATACAGGCATCAAAGGGACGTGCCTAATGAGATGCACGGCTGAGACAATAAGTCCGCGCGGCAAGAGGAGCCTCGAGCGGCGCCATCTGCCTTACAGTAGCAACCCCCTCGTCATAAAGACACTCACAAAGAACATGTGTCTTCCGCAAATATCTTGGGAGTCCCAGGGTCGCGAAGCGGACAACGTCCGTTCGCTGGCTACTTGAGGGCAAGAGACAAAATGGATGCCGTATCTAAGATGGAATCCGTGGGTACAGAGGGAAAACCCACATAATAAACGAACGGTTTAAGTTAGCACAGCGAAACTGCGCACACTTACTAAACCCGACATTTGCGGTTCATAGATACCAGACTCGACCATATTCGTGCGAGTCGGAAACACCGCTTACGATTGTCACGGAACCTCAGACGCTCCTTTTGCCCTCATGTAGGCAAGCACTAGTCGGAATCATATTCGATATTCATCAGACCATCGAGATGTTGCTGTAGCATAGCTCTGTCCAACCGAGTCCCCTTGGTAACAGACGGTTGTCTCATACACGTTGTAGCACAGAGGCCACATAAGGCAGGACCACACTGTACACAAAGGCAACACGTGAACAGGAACACTACAACGACTCCGATGATCATCAGAATCTTCCAACCCCAAGTCGACATCAGGCCCCAAAACCATCCAAGTAGCGTCCAATCCCCTACATCCACGTGTATGGATTCGGAGATCTTATGCAACCTCGAGATGGCTTGATAGACAGTAGGAGCATTATCTGGAATGAAAATGCAGCAGCTCGAATGGATCACCTTACATACCCCACCTCGATCCGCTAAGATGACATCTAAAACCATACGGTTTTGTAACGTCATGAGTCTCTCCGCCTGGAGTTCTGTGGTGATATTACCAAGGGCACTGGCAGTAATATTAGCTGTCGATTCTACCACTCGAGTCAACTGTCTCAGGTTCCTACTATTGACCATAGGTCCCCAAAACGGGAGGAAACCCTTAAAAAAGTCTCCTGCCTCTTGACCGGCAGTATCCTCTTCACTAATTACGCCTCGCACAACTCTAGTCTTATGATAATCGGCATCTACAGTGAACGTCGGAGGCAACAGATTTGCAATAAAACATGAGCCCATGAAGTCTGCGGGCAACCATGTGTATGCACGATCATAACAGATAAAGTATGTACCCTTGGCAGCCAGAAACACAGGGGACGAGAACATCGGCAGAATGTAATTTTCAGTGCAAGCACTTGCTCCAAGTCGGGCTTGCGATCTTTGACCACGACCCATAAGACAAAAATTACCAGTGTGGGGTACGACCCATATCGGAGGCGAGCTTTTAAGCTGCTTTTCACTAGTGAACACACTATATTCACCTCTACTTAGGACCTTATAGGCCTGTACCTCTTCTTCGGGAATAAGCGAAGGATCATAGATCTCACTATCTAAATCCTCTATTGCTATCGACAAAGGTTTTTGGTACGAGGTAGGACCAGAGTAGGGGGAACGTGGTTCTCGAATGGGGTGGAAACCCAGTGCGCTTCGAAACATTGTTTGAAATGCTCGAGCTGACCCTTGGGAACTATACGGTAACACCAGATATGGAATTCCCTTGTCCGTAGTATGTGGCATCAACCCACACACCCAACAATTAGTAGTGTTAACCACTAACTGATGCTGATGGAGGAGCTGAATAAAGGAATTGTTGCGGAATTCTACACGTCTAGCCTGCTCGTGTTCCGGTAACATGTGAAAGGAATGGGGAGAAGCAGTAGAGGTAAGATTAGGGTAAGGAGTAGGAGTAGGTGTAGCAGGTAAGAAGTAAGACATCGTGTAATACACCCCACCCGCCAATAATGCAGAAGCAGTCAAAAATAACACAAACAATTGGAATATAAAACATTTGGTACGACTGAATTGCTGCAGCTTGAATCTATAGACTTGAGCTCCCTCCAAATCATTCAGCTTCGAGAATGCCATTCCCTACGACCGTCCGCAACGTTTCTTGACGCACTTCGTTCTGTGCAGCAATAGTCAATCCCTAGGAGTTCCCAGGAACCGACGGCCTTTAACCTAGCGTCAAGACCTACTGTCCAGAAGGAAGTACGCGCGCGGCCCTACGGCCTTCAATGCACAATATGTACGTATGCAAAAACAAAAGTCTCTCAGCTGTAAAGGCAATAAGTATAAGGAGTGAAGCTTAATATATGTACAGAAATAATTACAGTGATACGAAAGTTCAAAACTGATCACGGAAAACGGGATAATGCAGTTGTCGATATGGCGAAGCAAGATCTTTCTATTTGTCCTTAGTGCGAGATCGCAAAAAGTATCGGGTTTTCCCAGGACGTGTCTGCTCGTCAAACAAAGGATCCGTTGAGGAGACAGCGTCCTGCTGATCAGTTGAGTGTTCTGGTCTTGAGTCTTTTGATGTCAATTGTTCAACAGTGTCTTTCTGCTGCGCTGAGGATTCTTCAACAAGCTGTGCGTCGCTAAAAGGCACAAACGCCGGCAATGTTTCTGCTTCAGATGACACAATGCCTCTCCTTACCCACGGGTCTGCCGGCAAAGGGATGGGGACTCGCTTGGTGTGCGTAGCATGCACCCAATTTTTACGACCCTCAAGACGAACGGCAGTCCTCGTGGCCAGGAGCACTTGATAGGGTCCGGTGAACCTCGGGTCCAGGTTATTTTTGCGTGAAAAATACCGTGTCACCACCCAGTCTCCGGGCTGGAGCTGGTGGCCTGGACCCTCTGTCTGCGTCGGCAATGCGTCGTAAACCTGTTGGTGAATTAACCTCAGTTTAGCAGTCAAGTCATGTAGATAATCAATCAACATTGGGTACTCAAGATCAGAAAACATTCCTGGCCTAGGAACCCCCCACACATTCGCAGGACGGCCGAACACTATTTCATAGGGACTAAGCCCTACTCGGGAGTGTACAGTCGCCCTAGTTGACAGTAGTGCTAAAGGCAAAGCGTCAGGCCATGAAAGACCAGTCGTAGCCTGAATCTTCGCTAGCTTTAGTTTAAGGGTGCCGTTGTACCCTTCAACCAATCCAGCTGACTGGGGATGATTGGCGCTGTGGAATTTCTGATTAATTCCCAGGCCCTTACACACACTCTTCATCACACTTCCAACAAACTCACTTCCGTTATCTGACCACACGACTCTAGGCATTCCATACCGAGGAAAGTATTCCTTCAGTAGGATTTTCGCAGTAGACAAAGCAGTATTGTCTTTGAGGGGATAGGCCTCGATCCATCGGGAGAATGCACAAACCACAACTAAAACGTATTTCAGGTTATTGCATCGCTCCATATGGATGAAGTCCAATTGAATCACCTCAAAGGGATACGAAGGAGGAGCAAAACTGCCAGGGGGAGTTGGGGTTCCTTTGCCAGGATTGTACATTATACACACCATACAATTCTTCACCAGACGTTCAGCACATTTCGTAATGCCATCATTCTTCCACACAGCAGCCAGCAACTTACAAATACCTTTCGCGCTAATATGTGCTAACCCATGCGCCATTGTCACAACGGCCAGCACATACGCATCAGGCAACATCCATCTTTTCTGATCCGACAAATCAATCCAACAGCCATTCGCATCCAACTTTCCCGTACTTTCTTTCCACTTCGTCTTTTCAGTCTCAGTGGCCTCATTCTGAATTGCTTTCACACTCTCGATAGTGTCTTCACACATACTCGATTCTGTAGGCCACCTAACCGAACTCGTCACATACATTCGAGTGCTAAGGTTCCGGGCAGTCTCCTTAGCAGTCTCGTCCGCAAACGCATTACCACGACCAACATCATCTGTCACCTTACGATGCGCACTACATTTAACAATCGCGACTTGCGTAGGCAAAGTCAGTGCATCCAAAAGATCGTTCACAAGCTGGCCATGCTGTATCTTCGTACCGTGCGACGTCAAGAAACCTCTCTCTCTCCACAATCGTCCAAAACTATGTGCAACACCAAACGCATATTGACTGTCGGTAAACACATTCACACGTTTCCCTTTCGCCAACACACATGCTCTAGTAAGAGCAATCAGCTCCGCAGCCTGGGCAGAATTCTGATTCAACCTTGCAGTTTCAACAACAGTATTCAATGTTACAACAGCGTAAGCAGTAGTCACATCGCCATTCGGCAACTTAAAACATGACCCATCCACATACAGAGTGCCATCCGGATCTTCCAATGGGGTGTTTTTAAGGTCCACTCGACCTTTCGTTTCCTCTTCAGTCCTCAAGTAGCAGTCATGTTCTGCTACTTCATCTGACTCTGTGCTAATTGGTAACAAGGTTGCCGGGTTCAGAACGTTGCAACGTTTTATCTGAATGTGGCTTGCCAAGAGCGTCAACTCGTACCCGGACAACCTCGCACTCGTCAAGTGCTGAGTTTTCGTTCGATTCAAAAGAGTATCGACTGCATGCGGAACCATCACCGTAAGCATATTATCCATGACCAATCCTGCTGATTGTCGGATGGAGACCGCAGCTGCCGCTGTTGCTCGTAAACAACTCGGCAATGCTCTAGCTACTGGGTCCAAGGTCGAGGAAAAATATGCACATGGACGTTGCTTACCACCAAAAGGTTGCGTCAGAACACTCAAAGCACAACCTTCCCTCTCGTGAACATATAACGTGAACGGCTTACCGTAGTCAGGGGTACCTAACACAGGAGCCGAACACAATGAATCACGCAGTTCAGAAAAACTTTTCTGACATTCTTCCGTCCATGGTAAAGGAGTTGAAACATCCTTACACGTAAGAGCCACCAATGGTTTCGCTAGCAATGAAAAATTAGGAATCCATTGCCTGCAGTACGACGTGATACCTAGAAAGGCACGCACATCTCTTTGGGTTTTTGGCACAGCCATTCGCGCAATCGCTGCAATTCTCTCTGGGGTCAATCTCCTTCCCTCCTTTGACAATAAGTGACCTAGGTAGGTTACTTCTTGACAACAATATTGGAGTTTAGAAGGTGACACCTTGTGATGTAACTCACAGAGATGTTGCAGCAACGACACTGTAGCAATTTTGCAAATGTCCTGAGTATCAGCAGCCACCAATAAGTCGTCGACGTATTGGATCAAAGCCGCACCAACCGGCAACCGAAATGCATCTAGTTGACCCTTCAAGGCTTGGCTGTAAATAGATGGACTTTCACAGTAGCCCTGAGGAGCGCGTTTGAAGCGGAAACTGCGTCCACCGAGAGAGAAACCGAAAAGGTCCCTGCTCTCTTCGGCAATCGGGATGCTGAAAAACGCATTTTTCAAGTCAATCACCGAAAACCATGATGCAGAAGCTGGAATCAGAGTCAGTAGCGCCGTGATGTCAGGCACGACAGGAAATTGAGGAACCACAATTTTATTTACCTCCCGTAAATCGATAACAAAACGATAAACAGGCGGTTTTGAAGGATCAGTACGTTTAAGAATGGGCAGCACAGGGCTGTTGCACACGTTTCCCCGAGTCTCTTCAATAACATCTTTCTCGATCAAATCATAGATGATCGCCAACAGTGCTCGTTCACCATCAAGGGAGATACGATATTGGGGAATACGTGGCAGCCGCACATTAGATTTCAACTGGACAACATAAGGGGAGATATCAAGCAGGCCCAAGTCATTTGGACCTGTTGCCCATAAAGACACAGGAAGAGAACTCAATTCCGGTGGAAGCTTATCGAGAGACAAATACATAGGAGAGACAACCCTCTCTCCTAACATAAGCTTTACACCCGCAGGAGAACAATACAAAGTTGCGTACAAACGTTTAAGCAAATCCAGGCCCAAAAGATTTTTGCCACAACCCGTGGTTAAAATCAACGGAGCTTCTAGCTTACGTGGCCCAATTTGAAGGGGCAAAGGGCGCGAAACTGGATTGCTAACAGGGGCGCCAGAGAATCCAACGGAAACATTTGTTAAGCCAGACAAAGGTGCGCCAGGGAGTTTCGAATACATAATAGAACTTTTCGCTGCACCAGTGTCCAACAGAAAAGGCTCAACGACGCCCGATGTAGCAACTGCGACGTAAGGCCCTCTCTGATCAACCGGAACTGATACCACTCCCTCTCCTTGTCTTTGGCTGTCCTAGTAATTACTGTCGTCAGTTCCCTGATCGACGTAATAATCGTCTACATTGTACTGCGCAGATCGTCCTTGCGATGATCCACGCTGATCGAAACAATTATTAGAATTAGAGGAGTTTTCTGAGCGATCATTCTGAGCACCACGACCTCTACCACGTGACGTTTGCTGTGAACCACCACGACCTCCTCTAGTTGAGTTACCACTATTACGTTCGTTTAAAACAGGGCAATTGAATTTAATGTGTCCCTCCTGTCTACAATAAGCACATTGATTGTACCCTAACGAGGATCTTTGGGAGGAGGAGTCATTACGAGTTTGGGATCTGTTCGATTGTGGCTGTGATCTATTCTGTTGCGAATTATTCTGATTTGATCGCGGAGGATACGCTTGTTGCAACAACACTTTAGTTTTTAGCTCTTTCGTCTTTTTGTCAGCACGGTCAATCTCCTCTTTCTCCCTGTTTTCATAATATTGTGCCGTAGCCAATATCTGAGCTGAGGTAGAAACGGCCCATGCACTTTCCGAATTCTTTAATTTATTGCTCAAATCGGGCAACAAATTTGACACAAATTTATCCACAAACAACCTTTGTCCACCCTCGGTACCCATATCCTGTCCACTATGGTCAATGAACGCTTCCTCAAACCTTGTAAAGAAGTCCGAAACACTCTCGTCTTTCTTTTGTTTGCAAGCTGACAATTTGTCCCAATTTACCCTCATAGCTGGCATAAGAGTCTTCATTAATGTTATTATTCGCTGAGGAAGAGCAGTAATCAATTGGTCGGGTTTAGTAGCAGCCACTTGTCCAGCATCGGCCGCTATTATAGCCGCCCAATCACCACCTAATTCATTTGCGTGATCTTGCTGGCGAATCTTAGCCCATACCGGTTGCGGTACGACGTTGCCAAACAACATGTCGATATCGGCAAGATTCATTACCGTAGCATCTACGAGCTGCGATAATTCCTTGTAATACCCAGTAGGATTTTTGCGTGGATCGGGCAAAGATTGTTTCACCTGTAGCACTTCCGAACGTTTCCATGGGAGATGTATCCACACTCTCTGGAAATGCGCCACCGTCGCAGGATTAGCATTAGGATCAGCCGGTACCCAAACCGGCGGAACTTCACGCATAGGATATTGGCCAGACTCGTCTGGTTGGTTTTCAATATCCTCGACAAACAATGCATGAGGTATTGGAGCGGGACGAAAAGATAGTAACCGCTCAATAGCACGTCGAACGTTAGTATCTACTATCAGTCCGTTTGCGAACTGAAGCCGAAGTTCAGACAGGGCGGTCAGCACCTCGTCAGGCGCATCGGCCGCTATCTGATCATGAAGGAACTTGCACATTTCGTCAAACACATATCTCTGGGTTGGTATATTGAATTGACAAAATGTCTCGAGGACAACACGGGGTGGATTTCTAAGAGGGTTTACCATCCAACCCATCGCCATATTATAGAGCGCAGCGCGTTCTCTGTTTCCAGGAAGCTGACTACGTCTCTGAGGACCATCGGAACCAGCGGACCCATGAACAGGTCCAAGCGAATGAAAAAAACTAGCCGCAAGAGGAGAATTGCGACTACGAGTAGAGGGAGAGAGATACGACACAGGATTAACAAGAGAAGGAGTAGAGGCAGTAGCAGCAACAGGGGTTAACAAAACAGGAGCAGTAGCAGAAGTAGTAGCGGGAACAGGAGTATATGGAAGCGGAGGAGCAGTAGGAATAGAAACAGACAAAGGAGCAGGAACAGTCGGAAGAACGGGTACAGGTTGAGGAACAGGCGGAGGAGGAATAGGTGGAAGAACAGGTACGGCAGGGACCACAGGAGTTGCGGTACCCTGTACATACGGAGGTGGTGACTTCATAAGATAAGACATTAAGGGATCCTCAACTGGCTCTTCCTTCTTTCCCGACTCCGTTGGTAAAGCGGGGTAACATTTATCTACAGTCATATGCTGTAATCGGTCAAACACTTCCTTATCCTTAACCTCCTTATCTCGCTGAAATTGCTCTGCTTTCTTCACTATAGTAGCAACGTTATCTCGCTGACTACGTTTATTCTGTCTGATTTCTTTCTGTCGGGCTTCTTTGCGCCACAACCGAAAGGCATCAAACATGGCCGGCCTTGACTTCCTTTCGAACAATTTAATCTCTAGATTATCTAAGATCGGAGCTTCGAAGCTACCATGAGGTGGCCAACGAAGGTCGCCGTCCTTTTTCGTGTATTTAATCCAGTAATCGTTAAAGGTAACTGGGCCTAGCCCATGCTTACTATAGAGCTCATACGTGGGAGTTCCAACCGGAGGTATCGGACATGAGTCCTCCAATCGGGAATCCATACCACAAGGTCTGAAACAACTAAACAGAGTACTACGACCAGGCATCTTGCACACTAGCCGAGTTTCACAAACTTCAAGGGTTACGGGATTTACCAAGTCCCAGCAAAGAACAAAACCCTCGGTTTTTGGCGGCTGCAGTCGTCAAACAACACAACAAAGTACGCTAGCAAAGTGTCACCGACAAAAACACTCACACAGCGCTAACAACAAAAACACTCGCTAAAGTGTCAACAACCAAGAACTAAGGGAGCGACCCACAAATACTTAACTCAAAAATCGATGGCGTCTCCAGGAAGGCCCGTCAACCGTCTCGCTATACCAAGGTCTACGCCAGGCGCCAAAACAGGTCTACAGTCAGGGCAGCAGTCCGTCGCAGCCGTCCGGAGGCGGGAATCTTCGCGGGAAAAGTCTTCGGGCCACTTATTTCGACAACAGGATCGATGAAGCGGAGTGCACCTTCCCTCGGAGATTTCACACGAAGTTCCTCACGATCGTCGGGCTTGGACCGGTACCACTGATGCAGCCCCACGTTGGGCGCCAACTGAAGGACTGGGTTCTTTAAGACCCAGCGGTGCCAGGGCACAACACCTGAAACCTTCGTGGGTAACCTGCTCCGGCGTACGAATCACAGAGACACGGGACACTTCCTTCGACGTCAAAGATTCAAGGTTTATTTGCTGCAGGGAACACAGAGATCACGACAAGTACACAGCGTGCAACTTGGGGAGACTGCTTCAAATTGGTTCTGTGGATCGCTCCTTTTATACAGTTTTTACCCATAGGATAACATTGAACACAAAAGTTTACAACCCGGTTCCCACAATTATCCCCCAGAGGGGTCACTTTGGTCACTTTGAAACACATCAGGTCCGGAACATAAGTGCGGAAACATTTGTCGGTTCCCAACTGTAAAAACCATCTTCCCACCATTAGCAAATTCCAATCAGCAGTAAAACAGATCGAAATAGGAACAAAGACAGGTGCAGAGGAAGACGGAGACAGTGGGGAGATCGGAAAGGGTGTAAAAGGGGAGGTATCGGGAAACACGAGATACAGGCATCAAAGGGACGTGCCTAATGAGATGCACGGCTGAGACAATAAGTCCGCGCGGCAAGAGGAGCCTCGAGCGGCGCCATCTGCCTTACAGTAGCAACCCCCTCGTCATAAAGACACTCACAAAGAACATGTGTCTTCCGCAAATATCTTGGGAGTCCCAGGGTCGCGAAGCGGACAACGTCCGTTCGCTGGCTACTTGAGGGCAAGAGACAAAATGGATGCCGTATCTAAGATGGAATCCGTGGGTACAGAGGGAAAACCCACATAATAAACGAACGGTTTGAGTTAGCACAGCGAAACTGCGCACACTTACTAAACCCGACATTTGCGGTTCATAGATACCAGACTCGACCATATTCGTGCGAGTCGGAAACACCGCTTACGATTGTCACGGAACCTCACGCCAAGATGGCGTTCGACATGGTGGAATGGAGCTATCTTTTTGCAGTGCTCGCACGTATGGGTTTTGGCCCGGTGTTCCTTTCCTGGATACGAATGCTGTACAGGGACCCAGTGGCGCAGGTGACGGCCAATGGCCACATTTCAAGAACCTTTTCCCTAGGCAGAGGTACACGACAGGGCTGCCCGCTTTCGCCCCTACTCTTCGCATTAGTTTTAGAACCACTGGCGGTTACGATACGCACCACCCAACTCCTGAAAGGAATACAATGGACCCCGTCATGGGAGGACAGAGTATCCCTCTATGCAGACGACATGCTGATCTATCTTACGGACCTGGAAGAGAGTCTCCCTAACCTCCTGGCTCTCTGTACAGCTCATGGGCGAATCTCGGGTTACACCATTAACTGGGCCAAATCCATCATTTTCGAACTGCGGGGGCCGCTCCCGCCTCTCCCGGACTCCTGCCCACTGGAACTGGCGCATACGTCATTTAAATACCTGGGGATTCATATCACCCGGAATGAGGCGGATTTCACACGGCTCAACCTACAGCCTCCCTTGGCCCGGCTCCGAGGGGACGTGCGCCATTGGAAGGATCTCCCCCTAACGCTCCTTGGCCGTGCAGCGCTATTTAAAATGATGGCTCTACCACGTTTCCTATATGTGCTGGAGAACGCCCCGTACTTGGTGCCGGATAGCTTCCTCCAGAAAATAACGGCGCAGATTTCGGGCCTGTTAAGGGGCAACCAGCCAGCCCGCATTTCTCACGCCAAACTAAACAGGGGATGGTACGACGGGGGAATCGCCCTCCCAAACGTGCAGCTGTACTACTGGGCGGCCCAGCTCAAAATCCTTAACCAGTGGATACATGCCCCTCAGGACGACCCAGCATTCAAGGCTGACAGGGCGCAACTGGGTGCGAATAGTTTACTGGCCCCACTGTACCACCGTGGAGTGGCGGCGAAACTTAATGGGCCTACGAAACATACAGTCCGCATATGGTACAAAGCGCAGGCAAAGTTGAAGTGGGATGGCATCATTACGAAACTTACGCCCCTATGGGACGCGAAGGCGTTGGGCCATTTGCGGCGCTCTAAGGGCTTCACACAATGGGACAGCATCGGCATCTCCACGGTGGGGGACATGTGGACGAGGGAAGGAGTGATCTCCTTTGCCACTCTGCAAGAACAATACGAGTTGGGGAACACAGAGCTCTATAGATACATCCAGGTCCGACACGCACTGCAGGCAGCGATCCCACCCGACACATCCCTGCCCGAATCCTCCCCTCTGGAGGATCGTCTACTTACTGATTTCATACAGGAGGGGGCGACATCGCTGACATACCGTAAACTGATTAACAATATGCCTGATCCACTGGGGAAACTGAAGGACAAATGGATGGTGGAAGTGGGTGACCTGGATGAAACTGACTGGAACACAGCTATGGCATCCCCACGCGAAGCAGGCATATCGTCTAAATTTCGCCTAGTGCAGCTGAAAATCCTACACAGAATCTACTACACCCGTACACTGCTTCATAAACTGCACAGGGCGGATCATCCATATTGCCTTAGGGGCTGCGGGGCAGAAGGGACCTTCATTCACACGGTGTGGGAATGCCCACTGATTGTCGGTTACTGGCAACGGGTAGTGCGCACAATGGCTCAGGCACTTCACACCACCCTCACTCTAGACTCACGGCTCTGCCTGCTAAACATATGGGAGCCGACTGACCTCACCTTTTATGCAAGGACCTGGGTCACAGTGGGGATGGTAACAGCGAAACGGGACATAGCACAGAAGTGGGGATCGGCTGATCTCCCCACGCTGCCCCAATGGCTCCGCAACATGGACATGCTTATGTTGACTGAAAGGGCGGTGTACAAATTGAGGGGTAACCCACGTAAATGGAATGGGGTGTGGAAACCCTGGAACTCCTATAGAGGGGATATCTGCGAACCACTGGAAGAGGATGACATCGAAGGATCTGAGAGTGACGAGGAGCATTGATGGGGTGTATAAATGTATATAGGGAGTGTGCAATGGAATTGGGTGGGACCTGCCTTGGGAGGTAGTAAGGGTGGATGTGGGAATTGGGGGGCTTTGATTCAATGCACTGCTCTCTTTGCAGATGGACTGTGCTACGAGTGCCGAAAGCTACTACTTCAAGTACGTGCCGGACTAAGTGTGCTGTTTTTCCTGTTTTATGTTTGTGGTAAGATAAAAAAGGCAAGACTCAGACGAATAGTAGCCAACAAAACATAAAATCGCAAACTGTATTTCTACGACACATATAGATCCCTATTCATCACATCGCAGATAAGGCCTGAAATGCTTTGCACTAACGTGGATGATATACGTTTTGTCATTACTGTAAACTGTATTACTTCATTCACCCAGTACTTAATGTGTGATAACGCGACAGATGAAGCTGTACATACTATCTTTGTTTTGCACCAAAAATAAAAAAAAATTTAAAAAAAATATACTCTATTTTCGGTTTTCACTGTTGAAGTGTTCCACAAATACTTTACACATTGCCTTCAAGATAAGCCTCACTGCTCTGTACCAAGGTACCAGAGGGTAAGAACAGGTTTATTTGGTGTTTGCTTTTGCCTGACCTGGATTGTGGTTACTTCGTGACCTGGGCTTACACCCCAGTCAGCCAGAAATACCAATTTCTAACATTGGTGATCAGCAGTGAATCTAGGAATTGTGTCTGTGCAGTTTATACAGTAATTTGGAGTACACTACCATCCCATATCTAAGAACAATTCAAGTAAATTCTCCCTGATTGGTTTGTTTGCTTTTTCCAAATTTATCATCTCATTCCTTTCTGTCTGTGACTCCACCTGCAGGGATGGAGTTTGAGCTAGCTGACATGGAGAGCAACACTGTGGCTGTAATGGCTGCCTTTTTGCTAGCTCTTTGGAGAAGGAGAATGATGGAGAGTGACTCCAGCCTATCACCCCCATAGCATAGGGATTAGGACGATAGACAGGGACCCTGTCTTACATATATTAGGGCATTTTCGTACCATTTTCCTTAAAGTAAGGCTTATGAATTTAAGTTAGGGGATAAATATATAAGTACTAGTTATGATTTGCTCATTTGCTAACATGCTGGGCTAATTTCTATGGAGCTATGCATATTGTGGGCTCCGTAGGCCTTAAACGAGACAGACTCCATTTTGCTTTCTGCCCGGTAGCCGAGAAGGTTTTCTAGGTCAAATGTAGTGTTTTAGTTTCAAGCTGTTGTTCGCTTGGAGAGAACCGGTTCAGGCTGACCCTTATCAAAGGAATGTATTTTTCTCCACTCCGAAGACACAACTTCAGGCCGGCCGGCTGGGAACGTGTCCTTGGTACGGGGAGGTACAAGAATTTGGTGGGCGGCAGGTTACTGGCCGTGAATTTCCATGAAGGAACGGGCTTTGATATTAGCGAAGGTGTTAGTCAGTTTGTCAGTTAGTCCGTAGGCGGCATCTAGCCGTTAGCATCTCTGCCATTATTCATCTTATGGTGGACAAGTCGCCATCTTTGAAGTCTGAGAAAGATTTAAGACCGAAACTCTCTGAGAAAGACTGAACGAGAAGCAGCGCGGAGCGCAGTGACAGAGAGAGAGAGAGATGGTAGCTAATAACCAGCAAGGTTCCGGTGTCCTGAAGGGAAGCAGACGAGGTTGAGCCTAGCGGTGCAGACGTGTACTTGTGACGGCTGGGGTGTGACTGCAAGGCGAGCCAGGATACAGAGACGAGAAGGGAACCTAGATGACTGCCGAGTCCAGACTTCCCACTAATCAGGTGACCTCTGCCTAACTTTAATAGAATGTGCACTCTAATCTTTACCTTTTCTTTGCAGAATGTATGTTGCATAGTAATGTGATTGGTGTCTATTGTTAATAAATACCCTAATTCTTATAGAATTATTGTGTACCTGGTGTTCGTGTTCAATCTTGGTAAACTTTATTCCTAGTTGAGAATTGTTTATGTGAACGGATGGGAAATCCCGATCAGGTAAATGGTGATCAAATAAAGAGGGAGTGAGTGGACCTTTGATGCCAAGAGCAGGGAGTACACTATACAATCTGGAACTATATTCAAAGTTATTATTATAGTTTTATCCCGAGTAGACCACTGAGATATTATCCCAATAATGGTTCATAGGAATGTGGTCGTCGTTGATATGCGGCGTTAGTGAGAACGTTGGGTGGGAGACCAACGCCTATACCCACTGGATTGTGGCTTGAATAAGTGAGAACGCCAGGGAGGATACTGGCGTGTAGTTTCGCAGGATTGCGAACAGTTTGGAAAAGGGAGCATTGGGTTCTGCAGGCCCATGTGTAGACGCACCGGATTGTGTGTCAGATCTGCCCTAGGGTAGACCGGTCTGGGTCGGGGTGGCCGCGAGATCAACTGATGTGAATAAGATATTGTAGAAAATCTATGTATATTCCCCATCCTTAGGTGCGACCTGTATATATATCTGTACATCTATCCATTGTGAATACTGTCTAAGGAGGGAAGGTGAGTACGTTTTGGCTGGGTCATAGGGGCCCCTGGGGGCTGATCCCATCTCAACGGAAAATCCAGCCATTACATATGGCGTCACGAACTGTTTACGAAGCCTGTGTGCATTGTATTGTTTTAATCTTGTTGGTTTGCGCTCGGCTTGTACGTATAAAATTTTGTTTATAATTGTGTATATAACTTTTTGGTGTCATTATGTTTGCGAAAAAATCATCGTCGGTTTTCAAGTTACCGATTCAGATTCCCGGCTGGGAATGTACCCCTTACGAGGCTTTGGCCCGTGAGTGGGTCGATTCTACTGGTTTGAGTGAAAATTGGTCTTCATGCCTGGAGCGGGCGGAGCCTGCCGATGTGGTGTCGTGCTTGCAGAAAGCCCCAGTAGTGAAGGGTGATGAGCTTCCTATTTTAGGACGCAGAGGTTGGATTGTTCTTAATGCATACAGAATATTGCATGAGAGGTTTGTTCAGCTACAGAAACAGTTTAAGGACATGGAAGGACAGTGTGTTGAGTTGCAAAATGCGCATACTCTTTTGCGTTGTCAAAATAAATTGCTTGCCGATAAACTTGAAACATATCAGACCATTGCCGAAAGAGCTGCGGTCCGTATTGCACGATATAAATATAAACACCGTCGTGGTCGTGTATCTACACGCAAAGTGCGTATGGTTGTAGCGAAAGCTGGAATGGATTGGAACCCCGATGAGTGGGACGGTAATATCTGGGATTCTCATACTTCTGACTCCTCGGCAGAGGAGGGTGACAAGCGCGAGTCTTCTCGCTCCGGACGTGATTGTAAGTCTGCTTCATGTATTGATTCAAGTCCCGATTGTGACCGTGCTCGTTCTTCCCGTGTTGATGACGTAGCTTGCCCTGATTGTGCTGTTAAATCTAAGATGCGGGCTTCCTCGGAAGCTCTTCCTGCAGTTTCTGCTCACCCGATTTTTCAACGAAAGTTACAACAGGCCCCTGGTAATCCGGGTGGTATAGCTCTTGATTGTATTGAAGACTTTACTCAGCAGGAGGTTAGTGACATTTTGCAACGATTTCGACAACGGCCTGGTGAGGCCTTGCTTACCTGGATGGTGCGTCTTTATGAACTTGGCGCTGCCGGTATTATGCTCGATGCTGTTGATTGCTTACGATTTTGCTCTTTGAGTTCTGACTCTACGATTCAGGATCATTTTCGGAATTATAATGGTGCTGGTCAAATTTCTTTGCTCCAGCTTGCGTCTGACGGCTGTAATCATAAATATCCAACTGAATCTGATTGGCCTACTGATGAGAAACCGTGGTACACTCTGCGCGATGCGTCGCAACGTTTAAAAGAGGAAGTCATGAAAACTGCTATCTTCCTTAGTACTGCTGATAAGTTATTGGATGGTCTTTTAACATCTTCTGTGCGTAATCGCATTATCCGTTCTTCTCCTGTTGCTTACAAGCAGGTCATGATGACATTATTGATTAACCAAACTGGCAATCCTTTGTCTGTTGTGCTTGAGTCTGTTCGTCAGCTTGGTGAGCTGGGTGAATGGTTTAAACCTGAAAGACAATCTCGACCTGAGGGTCGTACTGGTGGTGACTATAAGTTCTCTAGACGTGACATGTTCCTTGCTCTCATTGCTGATGGTGTCAAAAGGGAAGACATTGATGGTGAGCCTAATAATCGCTTATGGGACATGTTTCGTAAGCGTGGTTTGGATCGAAAGGAGGGTGCCCGTCGTGTGCGAAAGAATGAGTATGATCGTGGTTCGGATGACAGTGGTGATGAGAGACGACGTGTGAATTCTGATCGCCGCGATGATCGGCGCTATGAACGTGATGGATCCCCTCGTCGTAATGATGGGAGGGGGAGAGAGGATGATTGTGAAAGGGGAAGAGATGATCGTGTTTCTAACAGACGACGAGATGCAAGGAGTTATTCCCCTGACGTAAGAAAGAGGGAGGATCGTAACAGACTCTCTGACCGTAATTCACAACTTTTTGAACCTGACACTAATCCGTTTCGTACTGGAGACGGATATGAACAAGACATTCTAATACCAAAGAAAACCGAGAGTATTTACCCTGATTTGTCTTGGTTGACAGAACGCGGGAAAAATGACTAGGAAATAGGTCAAGCTCCGGTACGCAAGTGGGCCCACAGAGATTACAGACCCTATGTAGATATTGAGATTTTTTGGAAACATCGTAATATCCAAAGGGCCCGAGCGTTAGTTGATACTGGGGCGGAGGCCACTTTAATTCATGGTAAATCGAGAAAATTTCATGGACAGTCTTTTACGATTACTGGTCTGGGTGGTAAAGAGACACCCGCGGTTCAAACTGCACTCGAAATTAAAATTGGTAGAATTCCTCGTAGAGAATACTCTGTGTTGGTTGTGCCACTTTTGGAATACATTATTGGAATTGACATTTTGAAAGGTATGACTTTGCATTTGGATGATGGATGCTATCAATTTGGTACACGACAGTACATTTCGACCAGACCCGTACGGGTTGGCCGTTTACGCATGCCACCTATTAAAATACCTTTAGCGACAAAAGTGATTTCTCAAAAGCAATATCGCATCCCAGGTGGTCATGAAGAAATTACCGCTACGATTCAGGATTTGGTTGACGCAGGAGTCATAACTCCGGTCACATCTGCTTGGAATAATCCCATTTGGCCCGTGCGCAAAAGTGATAATTCTTGGCGCATGACTGTTGATTATCGAGAATTGAATAAAAATACACCTAAATTGACTGTTGCAGTGCCTGACATTGTCACACTGATTCAGAGAATTCAAAGCATCCAGGTACGTGGTATGCTTCCATTGATATTGCTAATGCATTCTTTTCAATTCCGATTGCCCCCGAATGTCAGGAACAATTCAGTTTCACATGGAATGGACGTCAAATGACGTTCCGGAGTCTTCCTCAAGGCTATGTACATAGTCCTACGATCTGTCACCGGCTGGTGGCGGAGCATTTGTCTGAAGTGCCTACGATTCCACAAGTTCAGATTTGCCATTATATTGACGACATTTTGATTCAAGGTGAAACGCAAGACCAGGTACAGTCCCATTTAGATCAGATTATTGACTGTTTGCGAGCGAAAGGCTGGGAAATTAATCCTGACAAATTACAAACTCCATCCCAAGCTGTGAAATTTTTAGGAATTAATTGGCATGAGGGTCGCAGAGAGGTGATTCCACAGGTTAAACGAAAAATACTTGATTTTGCTGTCCCCAGAAACAGGAAAGAAGCTCAATGCTTTATTGGTTTGTTTGGATTTTGGCGTCAGCATATTCCCCATTTGAGTCAAATTTTAGCTCCACTGTATCGAGTCACTCGTAAAAAGAATGCGTTTGAATGGGGTGAACTTCAACAGACTGCTTTTAATTTGGCTAAAGAAGCTATTCAGTATGCTTTGGATTTGTGGCCTGTGAGTGAAGGTGATGTGGATTTGAATGTGTCCGTGGAAGGCCTGTATGCCAATTGGAGTTTGTGGCAAAAGCAGGGCAGACAAAAAGTGCCATTAGGTTTTTGGACCAAAAAGTTACCTGAGGCTGGTGAGCGCTACTCACCTTTTGAAAAACAGTTGCTTGCTTGTTATTGGGCTCTGGTGGATACCGAGCAATTGACCCTAGGCCATGCTGTGATTTTACGGCCCGAAATTCCCATTATGCAGTGGGTTTTGAGTTCACCAAAGTCCCATCGAATTGGACATGCTCAGGAGGCTAGTGTGATTAAATGGAAATGGTACATTCAGGACAGGGCACGTGTGGGTCCGAAAGGTGTGGCGGTTTTACATGAGCGAGTGGCGCAGGCGCCCTCCAATGAGATTGAAAGTGAGTGTTCGGTTCCCGTAGTGCAGGAATCTCCCGTGAAGTGGGGTAAATCATTTGATGATCTGTCCGCGGAGGATAGAAAACATGTGTGGTTTACGGATGGTTCTGCGAAATTTATTGGTGACAAAAGACATTGGAAAGCTGTTTCGTATAACCCGATTACACAGAAATTGTTGAGCACAACTGGAGATGGTAAGAGTAGTCAATATGCTGAACTCTATGCAGTTTTGAAACAGGAACTACCTGGTACATGTCATATTTTCACTGATTCCTGGTCCACTGCGAATGGACTAGCGGTGTGGCTGCCAACATGGCATTCTCATAATTGGGAATTGCATTCAAAAGAGTTATGGGGCAAAGAGCTGTGGCAAGAAATTTGGGAATTGCTCCCGCAGAGTACTGTAACAATCTTTCACGTGGATGCTCATACTCCAATTGACTCCCTTGACAAATTTTTCCATAATATTGCAGATGAACAGTCTAAAATTTCTGAGGCAGTGGCTGACATGCAGGATTCTGATTTGGCGGGATTGGCGAAGTGGGCCCATCAGAAAGCAGGACATTTTGGAGAGAAAGCCACTAGCAGGTGGGCTGCCGATAGAGGAATTCATATTCCCTTTTCTTTAATAAAAGATGTCATTCTACATTGTCCCATTTGTCAGCATTCTAGGAAAAAAGAGATGCCTCAGATTGTTCGAGGTCACTTACATCGAGGTAAATTGCCCGCCCAAATTTGGCAGATTGATTATATTGGTCCGCTCCCTATGAGCAGAAATTGTCAATATATTTGCACTGTGGTTGATACTTATAGTGGCCTTTTGGTCGCTTTCCCTTGCAAGAACGCTACCCAAGTGAATACAATTAAAACCCTGGAGCTAATTATTCTGTACTATGGTGTCCCATTCCAGATTCGATCAGATAATGCATCCCACTTTCGTGGAAGATTGGTGCAGGAATTCTGTACGGAAAATAATATTGATTGGGTGTTTCATATTCCTTATTACCCACAAGCTTCAGGATTGATTGAGAGAATGAATGGCTTGTTGAAAGAACAGTTGCGCAAGTTGACTGATGACCGTTACAGCCAGTGGAGAGATGTCCTACTTCAAGCTTTGTTAATTTTAAATAATCGTCCTTTGTTACATGCTGAATCTCCTTTAATGCGTTTGTTTCCTCCACATGTTGATGCGAAACCGAATTCTATATCAAATACTGTCATGTATTGGGAAATTACCCCCGGTGCTTTGGCTCCATGTAGAGCAACCCCTGGTTCCGCAGGCCTCGACCTGCATGCTTTAAATGATGCTAAATTCCCAGGAAAGGATCGAATCATTGTTGAAACTGGCATTGGTGTCTGTATACCTGCCGGTAGCTTTGGATTAATTGCCCCTAGATCTGGCCTGGCCCTGAAAGGTGTACAAGTGCTCGGAGGAGTAATTGACAGTGATTATCAGGGAGAGATTAAGGTTCTCTTGCTTAATAGCAGTGAGACTGATTTGTTCATCAAAAAGTCTGACCGTGTTGCTCAGTTACTGATTATGCCTGTCTTCAGTGGTGAGATCAAAAAAGGCTCTGCCCCAACGTTGCTAACTGTGCGAGGACAAAAAGGCTTCGGATCGTCTGATCTTCCTGGAGCTAAGATATGGGTGCAATCGCCTAAAAATCCTCCTGAACAGGCTGATATTATTGCGACCGGTCATGACAACACCGTTTTGGTGATGAAGCCAGGGAAAGATGGCTGGGAAGCTGTCCCAGCTGATAAATGTTACTTACGAGAATGATTAAGGTCTGTGTTTGTATTCTTCCAGATCATTCTTTGGATTGCTGCTGCAGGATGTGTCGGCGCTGGACTCCTTTTGGCCTGCTACGCCGGGAGAGGAGAGGATCTACCGACGCCGGTTGATGTGATAATACGAGCCCCGCGGTCTGCGTGGGCAACTTCGACTAACTTTTGGATTACACTCGCAAAGCGGGTGACGAACTCTCCACATTTCTGCCTTACGCCTATGAAATCCGTCACTGACATTTTAGCGACCTGTTTGGTTGCTGTCCCTGCATCCACTGAGACTTTACGTCATATTTTTAATATATCTAATGCCCGACCTAATGTTATTCTGGGCGACTTTGCGGCCCATGAATTTTGTCCCTCATGTACTGCTCTTCCAGACCTTGATGTCCCTATTCATTCCCGCATTACTACTTTTAATATTACCCCTGGAGACTTATGTTTCATAATGACTTGTGACCCTAAAGCTATTACTGAGTGCTTGAAGCTGAAGCTCCAAGCCGCCACTTCCTTTTCAGCTCATCAACGTTTGTTATGTTCAAAGAGACTTCCGAATTCATGTCTTTCAGTTAAGAATAATATGACCTGTAAACGTTTATTAGTAGCCACTAGCCATTATCGTTCAATGCTATTGCCAGCTGGATGGCTCTTTTCCTGTGGGAATTCATCTTGGCCCTATATTCCTGCGAATATTTCTGGTGGCCCATGTGCCATCACTAGATTGAGTTTGCTAATGTTTTCCTCACATCCTACTTCACATTCCCGTATTGTACGTGATTCTATGTCATTGCATGAAGATTGTGATTCCTCTGTTCATCTCTATTCTAGATCAGAGTACCTTGGTTTAGCTTTTTCTATTATTGGAGTGCCTGCATTGGCCGTTTATAATGCCAAAACAATCGGCAAAATGGCCTGCTGGATGGTTAAGTCCATTAACCAAACATCTACTGTCTTATCTGATCTCTTATTAGACGCCCAAGGTGAACGTCGAGCTATTTTACAGAATCGCGCTGCCATTGATTATCTCTTGTTGAAACATGGACATGAATGTTCTGACTTTGAAGGTTTATGCTGTTTTAATTTGTCTGACCATTCTAAAGCTATCCAAGCCCATATTGACAAACTCCACGACTTGACTGCAGAAATTAGACAACATATAGATCAGGGTTTCTTTGACTGGCTTTTTAATTGGCTCCCTGACATGCATTCCTTACGACAGATTTTAGGGGGGGTTATTGTCGCTATTTGTGTCCTAATAGCTATTTGTTGCTTTATTCAGTGCATCCCTTCCCTGCTGCAATTCTTTAGACTTAGCAAGGGTCGTAGATCAGTTAGTTTTGTTTCATATTATTCTTCTACCGATGTTAGTTCCATTTAGTTTGTGGTTAATAGACTGGAGTCAAGGGGTGTAATGTAATGGCTGCCTTTTTGCTAGCTCTTTGGAGAAGGAGAATGATGGAGAGTGACTCCAGCCTATCACCCCCATAGCATAGGGATTAGGACGATAGACAGGGACCCTGTCTTACATATATTAGGGCATTTTCGTACCATTTTCCTTAAAGTAAGGCTTATGAATTTAAGTTAGGGGATAAATATATAAGTACTAGTTATGATTTGCTCATTTGCTAACATGCTGGGCTAATTTCTATGGAGCTATGCATATTGTGGGCTCCGTAGGCCTTAAACGAGACAGACTCAATTTTGCTTTCTGCCCGGTAGCCGAGAAGGTTTTCTAGGTCAAATGTAGTGTTTTAGTTTCAAGCTGTTGTTCGCTTGGAGAGAACCGGTTCAGGCTGACCCTTATCGAAGGAATGTATTTTTCTCCACTCCGAAGACACAACTTCAGGCCGGCCGGCTGGGAACGTGTCCTTGGTACGGGGAGGTACAAGAATTTGGTGGGCGGCAGGTTACTGGCCGTGAATTTCCATGAAGGAACGGGCTTTGATATTAGCGAAGGTGTTAGTCAGTTTGTCAGTTAGTCCGTAGGCGGCATCTAGCCGTTAGCATCTCTGCCATTATTCATCTTATGGTGGACAAGTCGCCATCTTTGAAGTCTGAGAAAGATTTAAGACCGAAACTCTCTGAGAAAGACTGAACGAGAAGCAGCGCGGAGCGCACTGACAGAGAGAGAGAGAGAGACGGTAGCTAATAACCAGCAAGGTTCCGGTGTCCTGAAGGGAAGCAGACGAGGTTGAGCCTAGCGGTGCAGACGTGTACTTGTGACGGCTGGGGTGTGACTGCAAGGCGAGCCAGGATACAGAGACGAGAAGGGAACCTAGATGACTGCCGAGTCCAGACTTCCCACTAATCAGGTGACCTCTGCCTAACTTTAATAGAATGTGCACTCTAATCTTTACCTTTTCTTTGCAGAATGTATGTTGCATAGTAATGTGATTGGTGTCTATTGTTAATAAATACCCTAATTCTTATAGAATTATTGTGTACCTGGTGTTCGTGTTCAATCTTGGTAAACTTTATTCCTAGTTGAGAATTGTTTATGTGAACGGATGGGAAATCCCGATCAGGTAAATGGTGATCAAATAAAGAGGGAGTGAGTGGACCTTTGATGCCAAGAGCAGGGAGTACACTATACAATCTGGAACTATATTCAAAGTTATTATTATAGTTTTATCCCGAGTAGACCACTGAGATATTATCCCAATAATGGTTCATAGGAATGTGGTTGTCGTTGATATGCGGCGTTAGTGAGAACGTTGGGTGGGAGACCAACGCCTATACCCACTGGATTGTGGCTTGAATAAGTGAGAACGCCAGGGAGGATACTGGCGTGTAGTTTCGCAGGATTGCGAACAGTTTGGAAAAGGGAGCATTGGGTTCTGCAGGCCCATGTGTAGACGCACCGGATTGTGTGTCAGATCTGCCCTAGGGTAGACCGGTCTGGGTCGGGGTGGCCGCGAGATCAACTGATGTGAATAAGATATTGTAGAAAATCTATGTATATTCCCCATCCTTAGGTGCGACCTGTATATATATCTGTACATCTATCCATTGTGAATACTGTCTAAGGAGGGAAGGTGAGTACGTTTTGGCTGGGTCATAGGGGCCCCTGGGGGCTGATCCCATCTCAACGGAAAATCCAGCCATTACAGTGGCCCAGCGCAAGAAGTTTTGTCAGGAGAGAGGACTGCTTGCTAAGAGGTTCACTAAAAACACATCGCTCCAGAAGGCTTTGAGGGCATGGCCAGAGGCCCACCAGCCGCCAATAGATGATGAGGAGGATGAGGAAGGATCCGAGAAAGATTCACAAGAGGGTCTTGGACTGCAACCTGTGGAAGGGGGAGATAACATACTCCCAGTATTTGAGATAATTTCATGTGCAGGGAGCAGTGTGTCCTCCCACAACCTCCCCCCATGTGAGCTGGCAGAAATGAGGGCGAGGAGAGAGTACAGGCTGGAAATGGCTAAGCTCAAAACGGAAAAAAAGAAATTTGCCCATGGAGGAGAGAATTACCTTGGGGCATTTGGGTCATGGGAGTAGCCTTAGAGAGTTGTACTTTAAAGCCAGACAGGCAGAGTCCAGCAGTGATGATGTCAGCAGTTCTTCAGTACCCTCTGGAGACAAGATGGTCCACATTCCCAAAGGTCTGGTGCCTGACTTTGCTGTGGGAAATGATATCATAGGTGGTTTGAGGCTTATGATATTGCCCCACAGATGCACAAGATCCCTGAGGAGGACTAGTCTGTGGAGGCATATCCCTAGAGATGGGAGGGACACCCTTCTGGATTTAGAGAAGGAAAGAATAAATTTGATTGAAAAGGGGCACATGTTCAATCTTTGTTTTCTAGATATACGTCAACACCTGATTGACATTAAGCAGGTGGGCATCAACATCATTGGGCCCCTGAACCCCAAGACAGCCATGGGTAACAGGTACATCTGGTCTTGGTGGACCATTTGACCCGGTACCCGGAGGCTATCCTGCCAAGCTCGCACAGGAGATTCTGGAAGCCAGCCAGGAGGATATGAAATGGCACTGTGACCAGAATGCCACTCTGGCCGAAGGAGGCCATGTGCACAGCATCTGTGCTCAAGGCACCTTACTTCTTCCAAGAATGCATTGTACAGACAGATGCCTCGGAGCAGTGTATTGAGGCCGTGCTCACACAGCTAAATGAAGAGGGCTGGGATGAGCCTGTTGCCTTCATCAGTTGTAGGTTTCTTCCCAGGGAACAGAGAGGGAGTACAATAGAGAGGGAAGACTTTGCACTGAAGTCTGGACACTGAAGAAGTGAAGACCATACCTGTTTGGTTCTCAGGTTTCCAAAGAGTTTTATCCTCTTAAATGGTTTTCCTCAAAGTGCACAGCAGCCCTAAAACTACTCAAGCAGGCTGTTAAGGAATTCCCACGAAATGCTGCTCAAATCGAATTGCTCAGGACTTCATACAAAACAATTGTTGCTGTTGGAAAACAGGAAGTGAGTGACCAGGCCTGCGATGGTCTTTGTAGAGTAACTTCATTCCGCGACTTCAAGGCTTTTTGGGAAGTTATTAATAGATTTTATTGTAGTGACAATAACTCTCATGATTGAATGTCATCTTCTAGTTGCCGATTGGTTACATCACTTCTCGGAAATTTTTGGTAACACTAGATTAGTCCAAGACAAATAAGTGGTTCCCTCTTCCATTGGCAAAGTCCTAGCTTTGAGCAATGATATTACTGTTGACATGATAACAACAGCCATTTCCAAGTCCTCTTCAGGTAAAGCTAAAGGGCTAGACGGGATAACCATTGACCTTTTAAATAAAACCCTGTCTTTTGGCCGCCTCTTTTAACAAATGTCTTCTGTACTGTAGTATTAGGTCAGATCCCTTCTTCATGGAAGGTTTCTACTATAGTCCCACTTTCTGAAAAAGGCAACAGAAATTCAGCCACCTGTTACATGCCAATATCCCGCCTGGATCCTCGGCTAAAATCATGGGGCCTTATTTATGAAGGCCTTGCGCCACCGGTGCGTCATTTTTTCCCATGTAAAAAGTGGCGCACCGGTGGCGCAAGGCCTTCATAAATAAGGCCCATGGGGAGGGTAATCCTCCACCTCCTTGAGGAATAGACTAGCGATACGAAGTTCTATTTGGAGGTTCAATTAGGTTTCTGCCCTGGAGTTGGAAATGTTGAACAATCTTTGAACCTCCTTATGATTTCAGGCAAATATGTGCACGGCGAGTATAGGGTAATTCACATGGCTTTTATGGACTTGCCACGCGCTTTCGACCTGGTTGACAGGGAGAAGCTCTGGACAAGGATGGGGAAAGCTGGAGTAAACCCAGCATTAATTGAACTTTTGGGTTGACTACACGAGGGGACAAAGACTCAGGTCCGCTTTGACGCCAACAAAGATTATACCTCTTTCTTCTTTTCTAATAAAGGTGTTAGGGCTGTATTTTGGAACCTTTTCTATTTCTTTTTTATTTAAATGCCCTAGAGAAAGTGTTGATTTTAAGAGGTAAAGATCTCCCATGAAGAAGCATTTTTCCTGATCAGAATCAATCTCTACTGACTAGCAGGTAGCAGGGATGACTCTCATAAGGAGAGGGAATGTGCATGTCCTTCCACCGCCTGAACTATATAGAGCATCACTAGTTAAAAACTGCCTTCATCGCTGCATCTCTCATCAGATTTGACTTAGGTGAGGCTTCTCAAGAACTGATCAATTTGTATTGGAAGAGAACGCTTTACTGTCAATCTTTATCAATTAATTACTCATGTATTAAAATATATTGTTATTTATATACATATTTTCTTACGAGCAGAGCATGCCTCCTGGTAATCCGAGTGAGGTATAGAAGGGCATTTTATAGTAGTAAACATGTCCTGGCCACAGAGAGGCAAGCGGCAAGACCATAACAGTGTCCCTTGGTAATAAAATGTGTATTCTCAGGCATGCAAACCATCTAACGAGACACAAAGGAACAGATAATCAGAAAACAAGAACATGCATCTTAGAAACCATCAAGAACTGCTGAAGACAATCAAAAAGAGATGACTAACCGTGCAAAGCGAATTCACAGTGAGAGACATAAAGGAACAAGGGGGCATATTATCAAGCCTGGGCGATAAAATTATCTCCGCTTTATCGGCAGGAAACTGCTGATAAAGTGGCGATAATGGGCTTGATAATATGCTCTATGGAATTCCAATTGAAGCTCATGTTAGATGTCCTTCACATTTAAAATGAGCTTCAATTGGAATTCCATAGAGCATATTATCAAGCCCATTATCGCCGTTTTAGCTGCAGTTTCCTGCCGATAAAGCGGCGATAATTTTATCGCCCAGGCTTGATAATATGCCCCACGATGTGTCCAGTAATAGAGATAAAGGAGAGGCCAATCCGAATGTAGTGACTGTGCAATAATGAAAATGAGCACCGTTGGCCTGGTAACAGTGATGGAGAATTTGTTCTTCAGCTTTTTTGTCTGAAGTGCTTGAGCTCACACTTGACAGTGTTGGTGGTGGTCCTTAGGAAAAGTTACAAGGAGTTCTTTTGTATCAGGACTTCACAGTAAGAGGTGGTGGCCTGGTGAAAGCTCTTTGTGTTTCTGGGTTGTTTAAGAGGCAGCAAAATAAAAATTCCTTTGGGAAGATGTTAGCAAGTTGACACCTTTGACGCCGCCTGATGTGAACACTTAGTGCACTTTGTACAATTTGCAACTCCAACAAAGTTGAGCTTTTTCCGTTTTTATAAAAATGTCTCTTGTTTTCTGGTAGTTTTCTCTATATGTGTGTGGGAAGTGGACTGAAACATAAAAATACATATAGCAGTTGCTTAACCTGCCTTTTTAACTGCAACACTCCCACGAAGTTAGCAAACATTTAAAAAGTCGCAGAATGCGAATTGGCGAGACTGAATAGTTGTTCTTTGCTAAGAGTGTGAAAAATATGTTCCTGGGAAGGTCTGAGAACTGCTTTCCCTCCTGACTGATGGGAAGTGTGGTAGTGAGGGTAGTGTGATGTATGGTTTCCGTTTATACACGTGCTAAGAAGATCTAAATTTTACTCATATCTGACTACCACCATCATGGGCGTAGGAGACACTAAAATTCTGGGGGGAACAAGGACAACGTTGTGGACTCTCCAGTGACCCTATTCAAATTGGTCGTTGTGTGAAACCGTAAACCAACGAATACAATTGCATACTTTCGAAGTGAAATATTGGGAAACCCAGGCATGTAGTCACAGTTTGCAAAGTATGTTTTATTGTTATTTTAATTCACATAGTAATTAGACCAAATGTGAAAAAAATGTATATGAAGCATGCATCTTCATGCACCAAACAAACAAAGGTCGCTGACTTAGGTTGGGGGCGTCGTGCTTGCAAGTGCATTATGGTTTGGAAAGTACCTGCTACTGCATTCCTGGTCTCCGGCAGTTCTCAGGCAACTATAAAAATGTTAAGATAACTTTGGTGATTAATGTTCTTCATTGAGAGAGATCGGAGGTTTGTCTAGTGGAAGTTTTGGCTCATGGTAAGGCAGCCACAGTGGATTAATATGCCTGCTGCAAAGAACGTGTACCATGCAGATCACAAAGTGCATATAATGTAAATAGGTCAGTGAGTTGCTCCTTTTGTTGGAGAGATTGTTTTGTTACCTGCAGTTTATAAGTTAAAATCCTAACAAAGAACAATGAGCTATTAACCATCATCAAAGAGCTGCATGAAATCTTAATGTTGGAAAATGGGTTCATTTGGATAGAAATCAATTCTGATTATTAAAGAAAACCCCTAACTATGGTGTTACATTTTAAATTCTGAATTTGTGCTTCTGCTGACAAAACACTCAAACGATACTGTCTACAAGTATGGATGACATGGGACTCCTACACCTTATAGTCCTCTATCTTATGTAACATTTCCAATACACTGATTTACACACACATGATTAGTTGTCTCTGTGTAGTGTGTGTGTGATGTAAAGTGCGCTGACACCCTACATTGGTATGTGTGGTGCTATGTAACGAATTAAATGCATCTGAGAGAGTGTTTATGGTAACTTGAGAGGCAATGCTAAAGGGTAGTAGTGAGGGAATCTATGGCAGGGTTGGGTTGTTGAATACCAAGGGTGTCTACTTGATTTCAGCACCTGACTCTTTCATCCACCAACATATTCTCAGTTCACATTATCTCACTCTTGCAGGTTCTTTCTCATATTTGCTGTCTCCCATTTCATCATTTTCCATATTTCCCTTCTGCATTCTGCCCAACCCCTTGATGCCTGTCTCTCTCTTGTTCTGTTTTACAGTCTGATTGTTTAAAAAATGTACCGGTCTCTAAAATAGAAGGCAATTGGGCCCAACATGCAGCCGCCAACTCAAATTAAGCATCATTAGCTTGCATCTCACAAAGAAAATGCCAGAGTGGCTAGTCTGACTCTTTCTGCATTTTATCTCCTGCCTAAAGAGCAGATACACCATTGTCTCTCCTTTCTGCAAGACACAAGGACCCAAGTCTTCTCCCTCCTCCATGGCGTAGCAAAGAAACATTACTTATGACCCACATTAAGGGCCACAGGGGCAACCTCATCTCAGAGTCCATGCCCCCTCTCCACCAAAAACAGTCTCCCAAGGTAACTGTTCCTCCTAAGCACAACTGACTCTGGTGTTAATCCGAGTCCATTTTAATATATCTTCTCCTCTCTCTGTTACTTCTGCTGGGGTACTTACATTACTATCTCCATCGGAGTGAATGCTGCTTCAGAGCATCAACAGCTACCAGTCTCATGTCTGTAATTATCGGGGGGTTCCACAACTAAAGATTGCTTGGCAACTGCACTATGTACGGCTTCTGCTGTTTCTCGCTCATGCCTCCACCCACATACCCTCCCCCGGTATGCAAAAATAAGGAGCTTCCAAAGGCAAGACTTGTTGCTTGAACCCGTGCATCGTATTCACATTGAGGGTACTGGGAAAGTGCATACATAGTTGAAAGACAGCGGAGTGCTGTAAATGGTCATAGACAGAGATCCAACAAAAAAGGGAATATGGGTGGGAGATCCTGCGTTCTGCAATGGGAGATAGACTCTTTAATGTGTTGTGATGTATTGTTCTCAAAAGACATGCATCTTCAGCTCCTTCCTAACTTGGAGCATCCTTGGGGTGGTCCTGATGGATACAGGGATGTAATTACAGATCCTGAGTGTGTGGATGAGGAAGGCCTGTTTCCTCATTGTTTTATTGGTTCTTGCACGTTTTTGTCCCCCTGAATGAAGGTGTCTGGATATGTCCCTGACTAGCCCATTGATAATTTTGCAATGTTAGGTCTCGCTAGAGTCAGCGCATGCGATGCTCTGGCAAGACATTTAGTAGCTGCTTCAAAAAGCGGCACCTTACCGGCCACCAGCTTGCTAGAACGCGCACAAACGCGCATGACGTTCACAGCACTTTTATCCGTCGCGCGTGCACAACTCGCGTCACCACTCGTGGTTTTTTTTCATTTCGGGGCCGCACGGCGTTACTTTTACGGCCGCACAGCCAATGCTTGTTGAAGATGGACGCCCGGTTTGCGTATTAGTGGCAGCTGTCTGCCCATTTTTTTCCGTGATGTTGCTGGCTCGTACACTCACTGTAAATAGACCGCCTCCTCCTCTGTTCCCCTGAAGCTATGGTCCAGCCGCTGTTGCGGGTACACAATTCTGCTTGCAGACTGGTACCGGCAGACTGCCACGCCCCTCACCAGCGCATCTTCGAGATCATCGTCATAGGTGACTCGTGCGTGGGCAAAAGTTGCATGAGCTACCGCTTCTGCGGGGGGCCCTTCCTGGAGACCACAGAGGCCACCATCGGGGTGGACTTCCGAGAGCAGGCCCAGGACATCCGTGAAAAAATTAAGGTGACTAGAGTCCGGGTGCAGCGTGTGTGACCTACTTAAGAGCATCAGCTGACTGCATGATATCACACGTAGCAGTAACACAGGTCACTTCTGCAGTAGTCGCCATGGCCCATCGGAGTTGGCAGTAGTAAGGTTGTTACATATTATGGATTTAGAATGACAAAGAGTCTTTCAGCTTTTATGAGAAAAAAAGATGTTACCTTTTGTATATTGTCTGCATCTTTTGCAAAGTAAGACCAGTATAATATGTCTTCAATAACAATTCTGCCAGTGAGCTCCTCTAGTCATTTAATGGTCGCAGAGATATTTTCTCTCAAAATATACGCGTTTAGTGCAAAGCAATCCATTCCTGTTAAAACGTATCCCTTTCTTTGTTTAAACCACCTTGGTTGTAATTTTTGGTGCTCTCGATATCTCCCCCGTGTTAATCGTGCTCTGGCATACAACGCTGGATCGATGGTGAATTTCTGTTGTATTGTATTGCAACATTTATATAGTTACTACCTCAGTGTGGGGTCACTGAAGCATTTGCCTATATGGGCAGCAAGCTATCCACTGTACGGTGTGTGGGTGGAAGGGTGTTGTCTTTGGTCCTACATGAGTGCTTTCATGTCGTGCATGGTTTTTATTAGGCTGGCATCTTTGAGAACTCTGTAGGGCCAATTCTGGTATTTCTTGTGATCATTGTGTACTTAGCTGCTTACTGGGTTACCCAACTAGATGTCTTGTGTAAAGTGTACACGAAATTCAGAATCATTATGATTCGTCATTTTGACTCTGCCTTGATTTTATACCTCCAGTCCTGAACATTGTTCAGTTTGTCGTTAGAGCAACATATTGAGCTTGATTTGAGTAAATACCTGTATTTTAGGCTTAAAATTGAGCCTATAAGGGTTTGATGTCTTTTCTAAATGTAGAGGTTCAATTATACTTTTTACCTCATGGTCGTGTTAGGCGAGAGTTTGATACATTGAACCAAGGAAAATAGTTTTAATATGTAGATATAAGCACACGTTGTATATGTACCTAATTGTATGTAGTTATTTTTAGATATGTTGCAACAGTTAAGATCATATGTTTTTAATTTGTCAGTCCTGAGGAAGGTGTTTCCAAACAAGACAAACCAAAACGCGTTGGCACAAGAACAAAATCATCTCGTTTTAATGCATTGCTTTTTCGAAACATAAAGGAACAAGTTTTCATATGTGAGATAGCAGGTCTAATAACCAGCATTTGGGATGTATTAGTGTAAAAACTGTTCCATTGTAATGAAGAACCTATGTGTGATTTTGTATTAATTGATTTCTATTATGTGTTTTTAATTGTATCAAGAATTGTTTCAAATATTACATCTAACTTTTTTGCTATAAATGAAAATAAAAAATAATTGTGTTGATTTACGTGTTGCTTTAGTTTCTAAAAGAAGATTTCCTTTGGTTCACTGTATATTGGTTGAGCTTGATTACAGCATATATTGAGGGACACAGTTTGTGAGGCCTCGACATTCAGAACACAATAAACAGGAAGCAGTGGTAGAAGTTGGGAAAAAAGTAGGAGAACTGTACGTGGAAAATCAGAGGGTGAGAATAACCTGAGATTTGAGTCTGTGGGCGGAGTCAGAGGTATGGCCAGAAAGAGCAAATCTTCTCTATTTTTAGAATTTGTTTGGCATTTCACTGACCAGTTACAGCATATTACATTACTTAATCCAAACAATAGGTACACATGTTTATTGAAGGTTTAATAGTTATTGACATTAAAATACATTCACACCGTGGGATATACTTCCAATCACAGAATATTCCTAATATCCTTAAAAGTGGAATTGCAAGCCATTTGTCTCTGAGCCATGCAGTTTCTGTCATCAGCTCTTCTCCTCACTTTTTCCACAAGAGCAGCTCAAACATGAATGGTAAAATATCCTAGTTTGCAAATATTTTCCACTTAATTATGACTGTACCATATTTTGCCACCTAATATATCATCTGCTGCATAATATAACAATTTCAACCCAAAAATTGTTTGTAGCTCAAACGGATGAAAAATTACTTTAAAAAAAACATGTGACTTATGTTGCTGGGAAGTGGAGGGCCCTTTGCAAAGGTTGACTGGTCACCTTTCTCATTGCTCTATTTGTATATTACACAGGTACTAATGAGGCACAATCTTTGCAGAGTTTGTTAGTGTGTATCAAAATGTCACAATAATGAAGAATCATAAAATATACTACATTTTCCTGCAGCCTTTTTTTGCTGCATATTTTAGTCAATACTGATACATAATGTTGTCCTCCATTGCTGCATAATTCCAGTGTCCCGAAAGACAGCAGCCCATGTTAAAAGTGCTTGTGACTTGCCCAAGACATTCATGCCTTTAAGAGCTCGAGCCGACATGCCCGTGGGATTTCCCATCACTCCCCAGTCACCATGACTTTTGGCATATCACAGTCCAGACACCCCGGTACCATCAAAATACAACCGATACCTCAGATTAAAGAGGCTCTTCGGAAGGATACCGAATTATATTTTGCCGAGAATGTGGGCTCCGTTGACTCGGCTGTGACGATATGGGGTGCATTTGGATCAGTCATAAGGGGCAGGGTGTTTTCGTCCTTAGTGGGCTATAGGACCGAACGGAATAAGATGGTGGTTGAGATGGAATCAGATGTGTTGAGACTGGAAGAAGTGGTGGCACGTACCTTCAACCAGGCGGAACACAAAGCCTCCCAATTAAAAGACAGGCGTATAGGCAACTTCTTTTAGATGAAGCCACGATGCGGTCTCTGTCTTCTCGACATAGGATCTATGAACAAGGTGAACGAACAGGCAAACTCCCGGTGTGGCTCGAGAGGGATCCGCGAGAGGGATCCAAGCCATAGCCTGCTCAGATGGCACACTTCGCACGGACCCTCAAATGATTGCCAACACTTTTGCGTCTTACTTTGAGGATGTCTATAGGGTCCTGCAGACATCTCAGGCCCCAATGTCTTCAGACTTACTAGCTACTATTGAAGTGGTCGGGAGGTTAGATCCGGCAAGGCAATGGGCCCAAACGGGCTACCAATTGATATTTTTAAACTCTTGACATCAATACTAGCTCCCCATCTGTTGAATCTATATAATGAATGTTTTGAGTGAGGTCTCCTCCTGGCGGATATCCGCACGGCCGCTATAATATTCATACACAAACCAACCAAGCCGATAGAAGACTGTAGATTGTATCCCCTCATCTACCTTTTAACGGTCGAGGCCAAGATCCTGGCAAAGCTCCTGGCCAATCAAATTCTTCCTTAAATAACCAACTTGGTCCACCCGGATCAATCTGGATTCATACTGGGGAGAAATACGGTGCGAAATTTGCGGAGGGTACATGGGGCCTTGGGTAGAATCCATACTATTGAGAAAGACGTGATCCTATTATTGTTAGATGCTACCATGGCATTCGATACTATATAATGGGACTTTCTCTTCGCCGTTTTTTGTTTGAGTAGGATTCAGACCCAAGTTAATACGTTGGATTAGGCTCCTATATAAGCAACCCACTGCACATGTCGTCATCAATAACAACAGCTCTGCTGCTTTCACCCTCCACCAGGGCACAAGACAAGGCTTCCCCCTGTCACCATTATTATTCGCCCTAGTATTGGAGCCGCTGGCGGTCTGGGTTCGGGGTGATCCCGGGATATGGGGAATCAAATGGACGGCGGATAATGAGGACAGCATCTCGCTATACGCGGATGATATCCTCTTGTATCTAGCATCTCCGGCGCGATCTGTGCAACGGGTGCTACACATTTTTCATATTTTTGGTGCTCACTCGAGTTACAGGATAAACTGGTCCAAGTCCCAAATGTATGCGCTATGCGGCACTCCCCCATCTAGTCCTAGGGGCTACGAGATCCCGGTGGCCATTGGAGGATTCCGTTATCTGGGTATTTTTGTAACCCCGGACATGGACCTCTTCTATGATCGAAACCTACTTGGACCCCTCCAACGTCTCAAAACGAATGCCGCACATTGGAGATCTCTCCCTCTCAATCTCTTGGGGCGTGCGTCGTTGTTCAAGATGCTGCCGCTTCTGCATTTTCTATACACTCCCAATCCTATTCCAGGTTCCTATTTCTCCAAAATTGATGGCATACTGCGGGGCCTGTTACGGGAAGAACATGCACCACGAAATGCCATTAGTAAGCTCACAATGGGCTGGAATAACTGGGGCATAGGGCTCCCAGACTTACAACTATACTATCAGGCCTCCCAATTAGCTTCAATTAATAGGTGGGTGTTCAACCCACATCATGAGCCTAATTCCGGCACGGACCAATGGCTTATGGGAAGGGGTAGTTACAATAGGGCGCTCTGCACCAACCCGCGTAAACTTAATTTGACCGCCCCCATGGCGAGTGCAGTCGAGACATGGCATGTGGTCACTAGGAACCTGGACTGTAAGGGATGCCTGACTAAGGCAATGCCATTGTGGGAACCTGACATCTTGGGTTGCCTCGGTCGGTGCCCGGGATTCGACAAGTGGGACCTAATTGGGATATCCACGGTTGGGGACATTTGGGTTAAGGGAAAGCTGGCCTCATTCGCCGACCTTCAGACAAAGTATCAACTGGGTCAATCCGAGACCTTTAGATACCTACAGAATAGTCATGCACTTTACCAAAAGACCCCCCTCTCCCTGACTCTTCCCCTCTAGAAGACCGGTTACTATTGGACTTAATTATTCACAAGGCCATATCGCTCTCTTATAGGAAGCTGGTAAATATTCGTGCAGATCCGATGCTGAAAGTGAGGGTAGGCTGGGAGACGGACTTGCGAGGTATGGAGGACGACGACTGTCGAGAAGCATTAGCGTCCCCCAGGGAGGCGGCCATTCCAATGCTCCTACGGCTCATTCAGTTGAAAATTCTCCATCGGGTCTACTTTGATGCTAAGTTTCTATTTAGATTGGGTAGACGCCCTGACCCGCTCTGTCTCCAACTTTGTAACCAAGAGGGGACCATTGTACATATAGTATGGGGCTGTCCACAAATCCAGTCTTATTGGGAAAAAATTACCTACCAAATCGAGTGGACCTGTGATAAGACCCTGGGGGTGTCTCCTCAGCTTTGTCTCCTCAATATCTGGGGTGCGACCGACCTTGCACGGGCAGAGCAGAATTGGGCCTTGATGGGCTTTATTGTAGCTAAATGCAACATAGCCTAGAAATGGGAGGTGGACACGATCCCGCATATGAATGATTAGGCAAAAGATATGGATGCAGCTATGATCGCTGAGAAGACTGTGTTCAAGGGCCGTAGCTGTCCCAGGAAGTAGGACCATAAATGGGGGAAGTGGAATAAATACAGAGGAGACATCTGCATTTCCCCTACGGTAGAATTGCTGAGAGAAAGACAAAACTTGATGGCCCAGTTGACAGCAGAAGTTGGGTCTCCTTCCCCTCTCACCTAGCAGAGGAAATGATGCTGAGACTATGTCATTTGATCTGCCGTGTTATGTAACTGTTTCTTGACAATTTATCTTGTAAATGGCTTGGCTATTAACAAATGTGGTGAACAACAATACTCCTTGCATATAATTGATGCGTTTGTTAATCTATTGGTACCTGAAATGAGAAATGTTATTATGTCTCATGTGTATGCGATGAACTGATGCATTGTTGTTCTAAAATTAATAAAAAGTAAAAAAAAAAAAGTGCTTGTGCATGAAGCAGAGAGAGCTTTGCAAAGTTAGTGTGTGTGTGTGCATGCAAATCCTACATTGCCGATCCTTGGTGAGTTGCACTACTATTGCTGAAAAAGGTCAATGGAGGTACCAATGGGTGAGGTGGACTGGACTCACGGGTCTTGTGACCTCAGTAACACTGTCACTCTAGGTTGTGCTGTTTCATATGTCTACCCGCAAGACTGGAGGTAAACTTCAGTATGGACAGTCCTTCAAAGTTACCGCACACTTGCTGCTGCTAGGGTCACCTGCTGGTGCTAAGACACCAGGGCCTCCAATGTCTAGCGAGGCCTTCTAAGGTCTAGCATGGGAATGTGCTCCCTCAGGAGATTGGCTTGGGGACTGGTCATGAAGGCTGAACCTGGTTCCTCTGTTTGAAATGTGGTAACTCTGGCCAGTGTGCCATATCCTTTTCCCCACTGAACACCATACTGCCCCAATGGTTACCTTGATGTTTTGACACTCAATATTCAGAAAATTTTGCCTCAAAAGTTGAGGACATGACTACAGCGCCGGGAAGGGACCCGTTTTAATGTCCATTGTTTAAATCCTAACAAAACACTTTCCCACCCTGGGAAAACAATGTTATTCAAAGAAAGAAGATAAAACGAAAGTGGCATTCTACTGGCAAACTACGTAAAGTGGTGCTAATGTGTGTGGGTGTGATTAAAACCAATCCGGCCTGTCTGCGGCCACTCTATATTCCTTTATTTAGTTATTTATTTTTCGTATTTTGATCCTTTTTTCCTCTATGTCCTGAGGTTGCACTTTTTCAATAGAAAAAGGTCAGAAAATACATTTCCAGTCAAAGTGTTTCCTTCTTTTTTGGATCCATTTCACAGGGGAACAAAGGAATTTTTATTTTCAGAATAAAGTAGTGATTTGTGCATTATGTTTTGTAGTTACTGTTTGTTTGAGCTTACACAAGATTGCATTGTATAGTAAGCCACCTTTCGCTCCACTTTGTTTGCCTGTTTCATTTCCCCCCATGTATTGTTCTTTCCTTCTTTTCACTTGGTACAGGCTTGTGCCTAGTTCTTGATCTATGTTGTGCTTCACTCAAACTTGAATCACTACTTTATTCTGAAAATAAAAATTCCTCATTCCGGCTGGACATTGGAATAAAAAAAGACATAGCTCTTATCTAAGTCTGTGTTTATTGCTCATAACCTTATCTGAAATAAGTTCAGGACCTTTGTCTTTTTTAAAAACCCATTGTGAATGACGGCACTCTCAGGCATGGTGGCCTGCTGGGGTCAGCAGACCTCGATTTCCGGGACTGCTTTTAAATAAAGAAGTTTTTTTTATGCAGCCCGGTTTCCTCGAAGGGACCACTGCCTGCCCTTAAAAATTGTTTGTGCATGCATTCCCAAAGGGGAAGGGGACCCCTTCCCATTTGTGAGTGCTTTACCACCCTTCTTAGACGGGTGGTAAAATGCAAGTGTCTTGCTACCAAAATTGCAGTCGCAAAACATTCCTAACATAGCGGTTGGTGTCACTATTAGGAAGGACATGCCGCTTCCTAATAGCAAGTCGCCCAAAAATATTTTGCGAGTTGCAAATTATTTGCAACTCGCAAAATAGCCCACATGGACCACAGGATTTTTGCATGCGCAAACGGGTCTAAAACCCATTTGTACATGCAAAAATCCATTGTACATCTGGTCCAAAGAACCTAAGAGAACTGACAAGCAGCAAAGTTAGTTAAAAGAAATTATAATAATGAGCAAAAGGCCACAACAATAAAGAAAATCACATGCATGGACAAAAATCAAATTAAAAAAAGGGTTAAATTAGATATAATAATTTAAACAAATCATTGTTAGAGTGTGGAGTGAGGGCAACCAGAGTCAGCCACACTTTGCAGTCAGCTCACAAGTGAATGCTGGAGGATCTTCAATGAGTCAAGCCTGGAAACTGTGGCCTAGAGGTGCTGGACAAGCTCATTCTACTGTGTGGTACCACGGTAGCCTCCCGCCGAACAGCTCAAAGTGGGAAAAATCTTTGAGATGAAGTCACTGAGATTTTCTTCAGTAGTGTGAGCATCCTGTCCTTAATTTTCAGATATGAGCAGTTTCTTTGTTTTCATCCTAGCCAATAAAAGTTGTCTCTGCTACAGAATGTTTGACACCCTTCAGCCACTGGCGGGAAGATCTCCAGGTGCAAGCGGGCTTGACTGCCAGAGCCTGAATCCTTGTCACTAGACTTGGACACAATATTCTCCCTTGCATCTCCCAGGCAGGCAGATATTCTTCTCCTTTCTTTAGATAACTAGATCTATAGATCTTTGGAGTGGCTCAACCAGGGTATTTCAAAAAACAAACCCGTCAGCTATTGGTGACGCCAATGGCACTAAAACTGTGAGGCATCCGCCTGCCGTGATTTACATTAGTGCAATCTATGGCCAGATATAGCTAACGGTTTGAGATTGCAAACCCTGCAAATCACTACATTTCAAGGTTTCCAACAAGTAAAACATCTTTTTTTGTTTGCTATACCCATTCTGCAATTCTCATTTGTTTCTCACTCTCAAAATGGGTTTCGAAATGATTGCCAAATTGCAATGTAAATGGGCGTGTTTTGAGCATTCCTTCAAAACTGTGAATCAGTACCATGGTTTGCATCCGTTATTCTGCTCCTATCTTTTGACCAGTTACTGATTCACAAGTTGGAGTGGTAACTGGTTTGCAAGGGTGAAGGCGGTCCTTTTTGGGTGCCTTGTTCTCTGGTAATCATGGTGGCAGCTTCAGGGGAAGTAGGCAGTTGTCCAGGGCACCAGTTTCAAAATGGAAAAATACTTTTTACCATGCATTTTCCATGAACAATTTCTGACTTCTTTAAGACAAAATTCAACCCACTTCGATTCCTTACTTTGTGAAACAACATATTAGTACATGTCTCGGTTTTCAAAATCTAATTGGATTTGCAAAAAGTTGGCAAGCAATTTGTGACACATTTTGCGAATCCAATGTTAGTACATCCGGCCCCTAGTCTTAAAAATAATGATTAAAGTGCCATGAGAGCTTCACATCAGTATGGTTCAATTAACCAGTACTTACATCGTGATGCACTGTCAGCTTGCCCAGCTGCCAAGCAGATGATAACTACACTCCCAAAGTGGTTGCCACATGGGTCACATTGCATGGACCCGCGTGATAACATAATTAAGCATGGGCGAATTTTGCGAATCTGGCGTTCGCAAATTTGCGTATTTGCGAACTCGCAATCCACAAAATCCGCGACTATGTTGTTTCTACGTCTGGTTCATAATCACAGGTTCACAGCACCCTCTGTTTCAACACTGCCACCCTCTGTTTCACCCATGCCACCCTCTGGTACATCAATGCCACTCTCTGGTTCATCATCATCACTGTAGATTATGGGGGGAAAAAGCAAGCACATCTGCCCTGCTTCAACTGACATGAATTAATTTGGAGTTGATTTATTAATGTGTCACTGTTTTAAAATTTCAGTCTGGCACCTGCTTCCTTATCTGTAATTTGCTTTCTGTTGCAGTGCAATTTTTTTTTCCAGGACCTTTGTGGCCTACTTGTAGCTATTCTATGATCCGGCTGTGAGGGTCAGAGCAGTGTCATACAATTGTTGCAACTAGCAACTGAACTCTGGAGGGGCCCCAGTCAGGAAGCACTACAGGGAATGGTTACTAATGATGAATTTGAACTTTTGCACCTGCTGAGTGCTTTCAGTTTAGCAAAACTCGTTTTTCTGAAGAACAGCAACTGTAATGCCCCAAAAAACTTACTTGTGAAAGTTGATTTCTAATCCAAAAGTGATCCAAAGAAAGTCAAAAGGCCTCAAATCCAAAAAAGTGCAGGCAAATGTCAACCTGAGGAGTTATTCTGATAAAAAGTGTGATAAAGTGTGATAAAGTGTGTTGACACTCCCCCACCCAGGAAATTTAGAATAGACAGGGCATGGTCAAGGCTCCCTGTAGAGGCCTGCAATGCCCGTTTGGAGGGCACCCAGCCTGAGAAGGGTCGGGATCCGGTGACTGCAGATGCCACAGTGAGGAACTGGCTGACCAACGCAGTGGACCATGTGCTTCCACTCAAGAAGATGCTTATTAGGGATAAGAGAGTGGGGTCCGCCCCATGGTATACCCTAGAGCTCAGAACCCTGAGAAAGAATTGCAAACGGGCGGAGAGATCATGGAGGAGGAATGCGGAGACAGATAGCAGGGAAAAATATCGCATGGAACTAAGGACATACAAACTCGCAATACGTGCTGCAAAGGCCTCCTTTTATGGGGAGAGAGTTAAGCACGCTGCGTCCTCATCCAGGGAAGCTTTTCTAGTGATGAAGGAGCTTCTTAAACCACCTGATCCCATTCTTGTCCACGACAGACCACAGGAAAAATTTCTGGAATTGGCCACTTACTTTAAAGATAAAATTGATACCATTGTTAGCTCTCTCCCCCCGGTGATGGGGACTTCGGCCTTTTTTGAGGACTTGAGCAGCTCGGAAAAACTATTAACGTCATTTGGCCCTGTAACCTCAGGCGAAGTACTGAAGGTCTTCGGGAGCTTGAAAAGTGGCTCACCTCGGGACCCAGTCCCAATGCGGTATTAAAAGCAGGCCGCCTTGTCGATAGGAGAGCCCCTGACCGATCTGGTCAATCTCTCCTTCGCTCACGGGACTGTGCCGCCGGACTGGAAAAGTGCGGTTGTTAAAGCGCTTCTGAAGAAGCCCGGTTTGGACCCGGAGAACCTGGCCAATTTCAGGCCCATTTCCTTGCTACCAGGGGTTAGTAAGGTTGCAGAGAGGTTGGTAAACCGTCAGCTATCCAACTTTCTCGAGGAGAATGGCCGGTTGAGGGACTCCCAGACGGGATTCCGACCGGGTCATGGAACTGACACAGCTCTGCTAGCAGTGGTAGAGGAGGCCAGAAGCACTTTGGACGCAGGGGGGTCAGTGGCAGTGATCCTCCTGGACCTTAGTGCGGCCTTCGATACCGTCAATCATGGAGTGCTGATACAATGTCTAGCAGAGTCGGGTGTCACAGGAGTGGCCCTGGAATGGTTGGCCTCCTTTCTGGAGGGGCGTACCTTCGAGGTTTGGGAAGGAAACGCAAAATCTCCTCCCCTCCCACTTCATTGCGGGGTGCCCCAGGGCTCATCTCTGAGCCCCACGTTATTCAACGTGTATATGGCACCCCTGGAGGGTGTGGTGTCTCCGTTTGGCTTTAAGACCATAAGCTATGCGGATGACACCCAGCTAGTGGTGGGTCTGACACAGCTGGAGAAACAGCCTGAGACGCTCCATTCATGCTTGAGAGAGGTGTTTGATTGGATGTCCAGGTCATCGCTCAAATTGAATGGCTCAAAAACAGAGCTGATGATCTTGGGCCAGTCAAGTTTCGCCCTCTCGCCAAGCAGCTGGCCCAATTGCATGGGCACCCCGCCTGACCCAAAGAAGGAGATCAAGAGCATGGGGGTCTGGCTGGAGCCGGATTTGTCCTTTAGGACACACGGCAAGAAGACCGCTGGCGTGTGTTATGGAATGCTCCGGTCGGCCCGTAAGGTTCTCCCCCTGTTACCAGAACTCTCCCGGAAGCTGTTAGTCCAAGGTTTAATCATCTCACGCCTGGACTACAGCAATGCGCTCTTTCTCGGAGCACCGGAGTCAACATTCAAGATCCTGCAACAAGTGCAGAACGCTGCAGCAAGGCTGCTGCTGAACGTTCCGGCCAGGCAGTCAGCCAGGCCTGCTTTAAAAGCACTCCACTGGCTCCCTGTCAGAGAGAGAGTGACCTTCAAGGCCCTCTGCATTGCCCACAAAAGCATACAGGGGAAAGGACCAGCCATTCTGAAGGACATGATTCGGCCCTACAAGCCCATAAGAGCTCTACGCTCTGACAACAAACACCTCCTTCAGACAAAGAGAATTAGGAGAGCCCGTTCAGGGAGCAGGAGTTTTTCCATACATACAGCGCGGGCCTGGTACTCCCTCCCACTCTCACTACGTTCTGAACCAAATCTTCTCAGGTTCCGGAAACATCTGAAAACCTATCTATTTCCAGAATAATTTTAGCTCTTTCTGCTCTTTATTGGCAGCTTGCTCTAGGTCTCTATAAGCGCTGGGATGCCCCTGGGTAACCGTGCGCGGTACAAAATTCGTTAATAATAATAATAATAATAATAATAATAATAATAATAATTAAAAAAAATCATCATTTTCAGAATGTCTATGCTGCTTGCTAGTGGATTTCTTGTGCAGAATTGCAAATTTTGTAATTTCGCGAGTGCGAGATTGTTGCTGCCCGCCGCACCTACATGTTCGCAATTGCGAGCTTACGCCGCACGCCGCAAAATTGTATCACCTAGAAAAAAAAATCTGCTGCGTGCGAATTTGCGGATTTTTGGTAAATTCGCGAGCGTTCGCGGATTGCGAATTTACCGAAAATCCGCAAAATCCGCGAGCGGAACGGATTTTCCGCCCATGCTTAAACATAATGCGGCGAAGTGGGTCAGAGCAAGTGTCCTCCTGCATCTGCGTCTGTGTCCAAGTACAGATGCTCAGTACCTGCCCGGCTATTGAAGCAGTACTGCAAGCAGGTTCCTATCAAATTAGTACTTCCAGCTTCTTGAGTCCTCTGTAACTCCTCCTCCAACGCTCAACGTGCCAAAAATGTGGCACTCGCTGCAGACTTGGTGAATGTTGAAATTAATGAGCAGCATGGCAACTTCTAGCATGGGTCCGCTGGCCAGGGTCAGCCACACCCGTCGCTAAATCTCAAGTCTCACCAACCATCGCTAAAGTCCTCAGATTAACCAGCCTTCAGCTGTCATACCTGAACTCTTTGAGAAGACTACAGCAGCACTACATTCTAAAGAAGCTTAGCGTAAGTAGAGCTTGGTTCCACCTGGATAAAGAGAGGAAATCTGATGAAAGGTAAACACCATAGGAAATTGAAAGATTTCAAGCAAGATTCCCCTTGAGAGACGCTCTGATTGATAATGTTTTCTGAGTGATGTAGGATAGGACATCGGCTCCACAACCTCAGGGCCACACAAAAAGCCTGATTGAGCGGGTGTATTGACTTTTGAGAAGCCAAACAGTGAAACAAAATAAAGCTTCTCCTTTTACCTCATCTACATTATCAACAATCACCAACAATGTGGATTCCGGAATGAACCTTTGATATTGTGTGGTTGGGCTTTGAAACCTATTTCATCGTCACTTGCTAGATAGTCGCCCAACCAGTGTATATGAAGAAGCCAAATTATTATACAGATGAAAACCCCAGCACCTCACAATTTTAAAAGCGGTGGTCTTCCTGAAGAATATTATGAAGAGATAATAAGAATTTTAGACATGGGTGTAGGAACTGGGGTCACCAGTTCCCCGGGGGTAGCCTGGCATGAGCAGGTAGGCACCCGAAAGCTCAGGTGTTAAGTGACTACACAGCACACGCATCCACTGAGACAATAAAAACGCACGCAATGACTGAGACCACACCAGTGAATTTGATTTAAAACAATATGCTTTTATATAAGATCAAGGTTCAGGGTAATCAAAAGTCACAGTATCAATTACTCATCAAAGCATTTCATCAGAGGGGAGTAAAGGGAGCAGTTCAATATCCAATTTAACACGTCGCAATAAACATTTCATTAAAGGATTAGCATCTCATTACGGTACTTCACAATGAACCAGGGTAAAACATTTAATTAAGCATTAACTACCAAGGCACCCCGCCAAGGTGAGCCTCTCATTAAGCATGGACAACCAGCTCATCAGGCAAGGATGAGCATGTCATGTAGCAAGAGGATACATTTCATCAGGTAAGTAACCTGTTCAGTAGGCAAACTAATTAACTTCTCACCGAGCAAAGGTGAACATTTCATAAAACTCCCTAGCAGGAATAAACTGTTCATTGGGTAGGAAAACTCCTTAGCAGGAATAAATTGGTCATAGACGGGAAGAAACAGTTCATTTCCCAGCAATAAGCCTTTCATATGAACTCAGGCATAAACCTGTCCTCAGACAGGGGAAGAACATCTCATTAGATAGGAATGAAAACTGTTCATCTGATAAAGATATATTTTTCATCAGGTGAGAATAAAAACATTTCCTTAGGGTTAAAACCAACACATTACCTGAGGCAGGACTGGACATTAGACTATCCCCATTAATCAGGGATGGACATTTCAGCCCTCAAGAGTAAACATTTCCTTTAACCAGGGTAGTCTTTCTTCAGATAAAAATAAACAGTTCCCTAATTAGAAATCGACATTTCATCGGAGAGGTAAACCATTCCTTAGAGGACTTTGAGCCGTTCTACTTTCTTAGGGTGCAGCATGACAGCATGACATGTGGCCCAGGTAACATTTCTTTATGCAAAGATAAGCATCCCCGTGGGTAAAAGAATGACCATCCCCTTATTTAAGGCAAACATTTTGTTAGAGATCTGTAGGCATTACTTCAACAGGTTATGAAGCGAGGATACCCCTTTCATTACGCATCTGTAAACCCTTCTTCATGGGAGCACAGGCAAGGAGCTCAGTAAAGGGGAACTCAGTTGGTATTTGCATTAACCAGGTCACAAATGCAGTTACCTCAATAACCTCTGCAGCACTACTCTTTTAGAAATTACTCAACATTCCATTAGGTAGGAGTAAACAGGTCATTAGGTGAAAATAATTCTGGTGCATGATAACTTCATCAGCATTTACCACAATGACCTCTGCAATAACACTTTGTAGGGAGTAGACAACATCTCATCATAAGAGAACAGGCATCTCACTAGGTAGGAATAACCTTTCATTAAACGTAGAACAGTTAATTTGCAGAGGTAAAACCTTCCAGTAGGCAAAGGGAGCCAGGCATCAGATGAGAATGTGCATTCAATTAAGCATATCAACTTGGCTCCTGCATATGAAACATTTCCTTGTGGCCACTAAAACACTCTATACCTCCCCCACGGCCTTTCTGAGGGTCTCTGTGGCAGTTCGACAGGGCCTAACTAATATCCTGGCCCAGTTCAGAGGGTGCGGTGGACACATTTGGGGGCCAACAGGGCCCAGTAACAGTTTTTCCCCAGGAGAAGGGCGAACCCGGGGCCTTCTGTGGTCTTCCGCCATCCTCCCCGGGGTGTACCTTAACCTTCGGGCCGTCCGGGCCCCTTGCGGTGGTTTGCCGTTGGTAGGGAGGGCTCTTACTCCTCTCGGAGCCCTCCGGTGTGCCGCGCGCTGTTGGAGGCCGGTTATGGGGCACAGTAGCGCTTCACGGGGCAGGAAAGCTCTCCGCGGACTCCCGTGCTGATGGCAGGGTCGGCCCTGGGGTGTAGCAGGTCAGAGGGGGCTTCCGTGCCTCCCGGCCCCCTCCGTGTCGAATTGTGGGCTGGTCTGGGGCGCTCCCTCTTCACGAACGCTGGCGCTGGAGTCTCCCTCAGTCCCGGGCCTCCCACTCGCTCCGGGGGCCCGGGGACCAATCAGGATGCGGCGATGGGAGGGCACACCCGTGGCCGCCAATGGCAGCACAGCCCGTGTGGCGTGCCGCCTCCCTACCAATGCCAGGCCGCAATGACAGGGACACGGCCAGTGACGCGGCGGCGTTCCCCGTCAGGTGATGGGGGAGATGCAGGCTTCAGGCCTAACGAGGCCTAGTGCGGCCTGGCTAGAATTCGCGGCGGCCTCCTCACGGCTCCAGTGGCCGCCGTGGGGACTCCACACATTCGGGCCGGGGTGCGCCGGTGATCTCAGCCCCCCAGGCGCACCCCGGCACCAGTGTCGGCGCTCCTCAGGGCACAGCAGTGACTCGGTGAGGACAGCGCCGTTTACAGGACACAGCAGGTGAGCGCTTGAGGGGCAAAATTCAGCAGTGCTGTGGGCCGATTACAGCACCTGACAGTCAGCAGGTCGGCAGTCTACAGCGCCACTCAGGGGCACCGTAGGAGAGCGCTGGGTAGGTAGGGCAGGCAGCAGCAGTAGTGAGGCAGTCCAGGATACTGGCGCAAAGACAGGGGAGCGCTTAGCAGGCAGGTTAACAATTCAGGTAGGACAGCGCTGGGGGCCCAGGTTGAGGCAAGGGGCGCAGAAGTGACACAGCCCAGTACCTGGTTGGTCCCCAGTAGTCCTGTGGATAGTAAGGTTTCTTTCTTGGCGCTTGGTGGTTTTGGCGCCCTTCTGTGGAAGCAGGTTCTTGGTTTCTTGAGAAGGGGGGGAGGGTTGAGTTGAAGGCTTGTCAAGTTTCCTCAGCAGATCACTGCAGATGGTCCCTGGGTTCCCCTCCCGCCGGGCCAGATCAGTGGGCTAGTTCAGGGTTCCTCACTCAACTTGGAAGGCAGCACCTAAGCCCTGTCACTCCCAGTGGCATAGGTTCCTGACTAGGCCCTACCGCCTAAGTCTCCTGCGTAGGGTCCCCCAGGTCAGTGATGCCCCAACTGCCAGGAAAGTTTCCCTCCCTTTCTTTATCTAGGCCCAGGTCAGGTGACCACCCTTTAAGGCAGCAAAAATAGGTTCCGCCCCTATTCTAAATGGTGCCAGGAGCTGCCCTACTCTAACTGTGGGCAGGCAAGGCAGGCTGGAATGGTTACAATGTTTAGGGGTGCCGGCCAGCTCCTGACAACTAGAGTGCGACTACAAAGACCACGCCGCAGTAGCAGGGATCAGTGGCAGCCATGATGGAAGAAGAGAGCACCTGCACCTAGCATTGATTTTAATATTACACAGGGCATCTCAACCTCACAGGGCCTATACAACTTCGTTACAATGGGGCGACATCCTGAATTAGGGGAACGAAAAACAAAACATTTTAGGGAAAGGGCCAAGTCCAACAATGGGCATCATCTTTTCTTTTAAATGAGTTGATGAAGAACTGCTGGCTTCTATTCGGAGAGTTCGAACAGTAGAATTTTGCGCACACGACTAAAGATGCCAAAAACCTGTCCCATGTCGAAGATAAAAGAGCCTTGGAAAAACGTAAACATTCCTGGACAGTTATAAACTCTTAAGTCAAATTAAAACCGCAAGCTTATTTAGAGGCTCATTTTTGCTTGTTTTTGAAAAACAGCTTTAAGAAGTACCAGTTTGGAGAATATGAAACCAAGGATCTGTGACAATCATGGAAAGGAAAATTCCCAAATGAAAACTGCGGTATATGTGGATACCACACCGAGTCTGTATGTCACCTGATGCGTTTGGCCCTCTTTTAAGGAGGCAAGAATGAGACTTTAAAACTAATTTTAATTGATCTTAACATCCACACCTGTAGACAAACTGTGATTAGTTGGTTGGGGGGGGGCATCAACTATTCTTATTTGCCGAGGGGTTACGTTTCTAACCTCTATTAGCAACGTCTTATGTAAAGAAGATAATACAATGAATTAGGCTATAAATGAGTTGGTATTATGGATGAATTGTAAAACAAATTAAGTTTAAAAGGGTTTTTAATGCATTTTAGCTTTAATAATAGAAATTGATTTTAGAACTAATAATGTATCTCTAGTATGACGCTTTATGGTTGTGATGACTAAATAAAGTTTTCTTGAACTGATAGCGTGGCCGTGGTTGAAATATGGTTGATGAACCTCTGAAATAATATGGATCCTGCTTTCTTGAAGTCTGATATGTGCACCGTGTGCGTCCAGCATTGTCTGGGGTGGCAGGTATGTCGAACAGCTCCTCTTCCTTCTTAGGAAGGGCACCTAGGAGTCATTGCCCTCTGTCCTTGTTCACAGTGTCACAATTTTAAACACAATAAATCTATCTTGAGATCTGACGGTGGGTTCAAGACCTGCTTAAACGATGTCCGTTCATTTAGTAGTGCTTTGTCACGTTTGGCAACATATTCCCTTGTGTTCTTACTTACTACTTCTAGCAGCGTTAAGTGCTTGTGTGTTTATTCTTACAAGCAGTGTGTAATGTCTCATCAGTTGGTTTCTCAGGTTGACCTTACTTGCCTCCCGTCTGAACAGTTTGACAAATACATTTGATTTGCTGCAATTGGGAGCTAACGCAGAGCCCAGACCCACCATAGATTCCTTAATACCCACTTGGGAGAAAGCACAGCAGTCATCTTTGTCTATGTTTTCATCAATCTGTGGGTGGGTGTGGCTGTCAAGAGGGCTCTCTGCACTACTTTGACCTGCCTAAAGAGGTCATTTTTGTCCTGTTCACACTATGTAGTGTGGGAACCGTTTTTGACCTGTGCCTGTACGGGGCACCTGTTGGGCACCTGTTAAAGAACGGGCGCCTGTGACGGTACTGGGGTTAATCCCCGAATTATGCCCGAGCACGCTCGCTGTAGTGTGCCAGCATCACACCGCTGTCATCAGGGCACTGGAGGGAGAATGCCGATCCAGAGCTCGCCACAGAGTCCCTGGCAGAGCTGGCTCCTATGGTGGGGTGGCAGCGGTCAGAGGTCAGCAGAAGCCGACCGATTTTATCAGAACAAAGATTACTACACTCACCTGAAAAGTATTGCAGGAACAAGGAACAGGGAAACTGTGGCCTGTGAAAGGGACATACCAATTGTTCACTCACCAGTTTCTAAGGAAGAGGAAGTAAGTTACCTGATTACGAATGGGGTGACGTAAAAAACAGGAAGGACAACATGCAAAAAACAATCAGCATCTATGAAGGACAATAAGCCACAGGGTGGGAGCCAGGGCAGTGTATCCTCCCTGCTTCTCTTCTAGGTAAACAGCTGACTTCATTTATTCTTCGAGAAGAGATGGAACCAACAGAGGGTAAGGTGTCCCGTACATTCTTCCTCACAGGCAAGTGGGACATAGAAAACACAAGGCTGGTGGAATGTACTGGGAAACTCTAGTCAAAGTGGGCCAGGTAGAAGAAGAGATAAGCCTGAAAGAGGGTGAGCTCACCTTCACCTTCTTACCTGGTACATCCACACTGAACTGACCCCCACCTTCAATCTCAGAAAAGGATTTAGGAAATCCCAGAGGTGAATGTAAAAAGGGTAACCAGTGAAGGAACTAGGGGGCACATGCATCAACTTAAATACTGATCGCAAACGGGCCAATTCAAAGAATCGGCCCCTTTGCGACCGGTATTTAGGGATGCATCAAAGCAAAACCCATTCGCAATGTACGCAATTGCAAATTTAGCGATTACCTAAATTGTGAATACTTTTAGGGAATCGCAAATTGCGATTCCCTATTTTGGATCCATCAAAGCCTTTCCTAAACGCGACTTCACATTTAGGAAACGCTAATTACTGTCAACTTCAAGTTGAAGGTAATTAGCAAATACTTTGAAAAAATGCGCTAAAGTGCATTTTTCAATGTGCCATGTGGCGCACATATATGCCCTTTGCGCATATGTGTGTGCACATATCTGCTGCACAAATTTGGGGGTGCAGCAGGGTGGCCTTTTAGGCCCCCTAGCAGCTTCAAATTGCATTCACAATATGCGAGTACCTATTTGGTACACGCAAATTGTAAAATGGCTTCCCATTCATTCCTGTGGGGCTCTAGGTCTGTATTAATGAATGGGAAGGCATTCCTTAATTGCGAATCGCAATTAAGAAATGTGTAGGAATCGCAAATATTTTCTGCAAAACCTACATGCATAGGCAATTGCGGTTCCTTAATAGCGATTCCTTAATAATCGCTATTAAGGAATCGCAATTGCCTAGCTTGATGCATGTACCCCTAGATCCTGACAGCGGTACATTTAGTGAGCTACTTCCATTCTACTTTTCACCCAGCACAAATATTCAGCTCCTGGAAGCTGTGTGTTTTAAAGTGATTTTATATTAATTTAGAGGTTTTGTGCTTGTGGTGACTGTGTTTTCTGCATAAACAAAAAGGAGGGAGAAGGAGGTTAAACCAAACCAGGTCGTCCTCCAGTCTGTGTACGAAATACAGGAACCCTATGTCAAGGGTCCAGAGACCTGGTAGGTGTTTGTATGGTCACTGCTTATTAAGTCAGTGTGTACCAAAAAATGTGTAAAAAAGAAAAATTTCTTTTTAGAGTCCCCTCACTCACCGGGGTTGCCCCACGGTGACATGCTTCATCATTGGGGCCATCCCAGTTCTCTACGAAAAGGGGCGTTCTGCGACAAGGCGACTACGCAGGAGCACTAGTTTTGTGAGATGACTATGTGTGGTGCATGTGTAATGATGATGGAGTGGGTGTGGAATTAAAAATACCGTGCTAGTGGGCCTCAACAATTTATTTCGCTCCTAGTGTGGTATAAAAATTAAAAAGGGGTAACACTGTCTTCTAACTTTTACTGAGTTAGATCAGTGTCAAAGGTCAACATGTTTCAAGCTCCCCCAAGCTTTTCTTCAGGACCATACAGGGTCCAGCCCTGTATTGCCACTCCTGTATTTCAAATGAAAGAGTATTGCTAAAAATACTTATTTACAATGAACGCTGTTGTCAATAAACATGCGTGTTGTTATACATACGTTTTGTATTTCACTTCGATTTATAAATGAGTATATAATTACACCCCATGGTCTTAGGCAAGGGCAGGAACGCCTCGTGGAAACATTGTTCCTATCGGCAGACCCGCTCGGTACTACCTGGTGTCTCCTCGCCGGACCGCATACTGTATCGAAGTGAAATACAAAACGTATGTATAACAACACGCATGTTTATTGACAACAGCGTTCATTGTAAATAAGTATTTTTAGCAATACTCTTTCATTTGAAATACAGGAGTGGCAATACAGGGCTGGACCCTGTATGGTCCTGAAGAAAAGCTTGGGGGAGCTTGAAACATGTTGACCTTTGACACTGATCTAACTCAGTAAAAGTTAGAAGACAGTGTTACCCCTTTTTAATTTTTATACCACACTGGGAGCGAAATAAATTGTTGAGGCCCACTAGCACGGTATTTTTAATTCCACACCCACTCCATCATCATTACACATGCACCACACATAGTCATCTCACAAAACTAGTGCTCCTGCGTAGTCGCCTTGTCGCAGCACGCCCCTTTTCGTAGAGAACTGGGATGGCCCCAATGATGAAGCATGTCACCGTGGGGCAACCCCGGTGAGTGAGGGGACTCTAAAAAGAAATTTTTCTTTTTTACACATTTTTTGGTACACACTGACTTAATAAGCAGTGACCATACAAACACCTACCAGGTCTCTGGACCCTTGACATAGGACTGTGTTTTCTGAACAGCCTTTTACTTTGATGCCACCTGTGGCATTTTGCCTACCCTGGAGATCCTGCCATGAAATACCACCAATTGGATACAATACTTATATGTCCGCCATTGCGGGTGAGAATTTTACCCCTCTTACGAAAAACGAATTGTTTACATTTTCTTGGCCCAGACGGTTTGAGACAGTACTATCAGCTCCCCTCTACCTATAAGGGTGATTTATTTCAAAATGCACTGGATGATCTTAATACCTAGTTTGCATGTACTGTTTGTGTTGCTGTGGTAAGATGTTCTTTTTTCCAAAGGAAACAAAGGTAAATGGAATCTGTTTTCAATGGCATTGCTACCTACAGCAAATTGGGCATACATTGACATTTTGGTGATTTGCATGAACAATTTATTTGGGGCCAAATAATCATGCACACATATAACCCAGCAGTTCAAGAACAATTGTGGGCAAAAGGACATGCAGCATTAACAGAGGTGATGGCTATTGTATGCAAACCTGAATAAACTGGAATTATTCCATAAGGCCAAGGCAGCAATAGAGAGTGCAGAAAATGACGTTTGTCAAGTTTCAAAGTACAGGACAGAAAATATAAGGGACAATTTTCTGAACCAAAAAAACATGGAGCAGAAAAAAACTGTTGATAATGACATGAGATTGTACAGATGTGATAGTACTGACCATATTGCAAATGGTAATGAGTGTTCCACTGTTACCCAGAAATGCTCATGGTATGGTTTGCTGGAGCAGATCGTATGCAGATCTAAAAGGAGAAGTGATAATGTTAGATTGCAGTGTGTAGAGTAAGGCAATACAGACTGTAATAACTCAAGGCACAAATGTTAGTAAGGAATAACGTTTATTACAAGCTCCCGCGAGCATGACACACAGCAGTGACAAATCTGTAAAATGGCCATGTGACTCAGCCACCAACTGTCAACACCCACTACGTAAGCGGGCGGCACGAGACCAGTGCCTCGCGCTTACTGTGTACACAGCGCAAGGCAAGCTGGCTCACTACATATCTCCTTTCCTTAAACAGAGAGAAAAGAAGAAATAGAAGAAGAGAAGATAACAAAAGGTAAGCTCAGAGGAGGATGAGAAAATCAACGACGGAAACTAATAGGAACTCTGATGGCTCTGGTGCTCCTTCTCACCAAAGAGGATTGAGGAGCGGAAGACTGTACACTGAAGTCACATGGGGAATTGTCACTTGAAACATTTTTAGCATCATTGGAGTTCAACAGATTGTTCTCAACATTTTTAACTTTTACCACCTTGTTGACGTTCCACCAGTGCTGTCCATTGACTCGAACAGCACTTCCACAGACTTTGTCAACCACAACAATATCACCAAACTTAGCTTCACCTTTTTTTACAAACCCTTGTTTCTTTATCCTTATACAGTCCCCAACAACAAATGCTCTGCTTTTCACCCGTTTCCTTTCATCAAAATATTCTTTCTGTTTTGACTGAACTTTTTCATTCCTTTTTCTGACTTGTTCATCAATTTCTTGAGGAGAAGAATGGGATTTGAACCATTTGGACATCCATGCAGGTCTAAATTCAGTGCAAGGTTTCCTGCCCCTAAGTAGTTCAAAGGGAGACACTCCCGTAGACGAATGTGGGGTGGTCCTGTAGAACCATAGCATAGCCCTCACACTCTGGGGAACAGCTTTGTGGTGTTCAATAGCCCATTTAACACAATCACCAATGACTCTGTTGAGTCTTTCCACCAGTCCATTTGTTTGTGGGTGGTAAAGGGAACTTCTGTAGTGAGTGATGGCAGACTCTTTAAGGAATTCTTCCACCTCAGTGGACACAAACTGCACCCCATTGTCGGATATGATGGAAAGGGGAAACCCTTCTCTCATGAAAATTTCTTTCATGAAGTCAATGATCTCTTTAGAGTCAACTTTGGACACAAATTTTGCTTCTGGCCACTTGGTGTAATAATCCATCATCACAATAGCATTGATGGGGTAAACTATGGAAGGGTCCTAGCACATCAATACCCAGTTTCTCCCACGGGGCACCTGGAAGAGGTATGGGCGTGGGTGGTGGACTGGCTGTGCGAAAACTTTTGTCACTAGAGGAACAAATTGTGCATTCTTGCACCATCGCATCAATATCTTTATCCATCTGGGGCCACCAGAAGTACTCTCTTACTCTACGTTTAGTGAGTGTGGCTCCAAGATGCCCTTCACGGGCCTTGGATAAAAGTGTGGCTCTAATGTTTTCGGGGGGTACCAGTTTCTCAATCCTGAAAACTAGACCATCTTCAATAGAGAGTTCATCACTCATCTTCACATAGGGTTGTAAGTCCACACCCACATTCCTTTCTCTCGGCCACCCTTGGACAATGTACTTTTTCACCTCTTTTAGAACTTGATCACTTTCTAGAGCTTCCCTCCAACCTTCTTGTCCTACAGAACATACATGTAACAATTCAACACTGGCAATAATACAGTCTTCATTATCATCATAACAACAGTCATCATTACTTTGCATGGTCTTGTTTGTGGAGGGAGGTAAGCGTGACAAAGCATCTGCTCTCACATTTTTCCCCCCAGCAATGTGGACAACATCAAAATTGTATTGTAATAACTTAGATGCAAGGCGTGCAATGCGGGGAGTAGCACTTCGACCTTTTGTGTTACCAAGAATAGACACTAATGGTTTATGGTCCGTTTGAAGTGTGAATTTGCGCCCCCACAGATAATTTTTGAATTTTTCAATGCCCCACCAACATGCTAGGAGCTCCTTCTCGATCACAGAGTAATGCGTTTCTGCCTCTCTAAGTACTCTGGGTGCAAATCCTACTGTATGTTCATTAGGACCAACATCTTGTGTCAAAACGGCGCCCAACCCATAGTTACTGGCGTCAACAGTCAAAGTGCAAGGGACATCCTGTACAAAAGGTTTCAAGGCACTGACAGTGCACAATTTATCTTTGATCCATTCAAACGCTAATTTGCACTCTTCATCCCACACAAATTCACTTTTGTCTTGTAGCAACTTTGAAATGGGGCGAATATTGGTGGCATAGTCTTGGATAAAACGTGAATAAAATTCTGTAAGTCCTAAAAGTGATTTTACACCTGCTCTGTCTTTTGGAGCTGATGCGTCTACTATTGCTTGAACCAAACTCGGCTTTGGTGTGACGCCTTCACTTGAAATAGTGTGGCCCAGATATTCCACACTGTCTTTAGAGAATACACACTTATCTCTCTTAAGTACAACTCCGTGCTCTTGGAAAATGGACAAAATTTTGGACAAAACAATGTCATGTTCCTGTTGATCCTTTGCATATATAAGGACGCCATCTTGAAATATGGCAACATTTTTGACTCCTTTGAGCAAATTGACCATGACTCTCTGAAAGACAGAGGCTGCCGACGCCAGGCCAAAAGGCATACTGCAGAATTGATACAATCCAGCTGGAGTGTTAAACGCAGTGAAGTGGCGTGAGTCCTTGTCAAGTTCAATCTGGTGGTATGCAGAGGCCAAGTCAAGTTTTGTGAAAACCTTCGCCCCTGCAACTACACCTAGCATTTCTGTGATATTTGGTAATGGGTGCGAGTCCACCCATATCACTTTGTTCAAACTGCGCAGATCAATGCATATTCTGAGTTTGTTTTGTTTTTTTCTTGCTACAACTAATGCCGAAGACCAATCCGACGATTCAATCGGTTCAATTACACCTCTTTTTTGCATAGACATGAGTTCCTTTTCTAAATCGTTGCGGATGCTGAAAGGTATACTCCTTATTTTGTGCTTGACAGGCACAGCATCATTCTTTATCTTTATCTTGTGCTTGAACCCCTTGATCTTTCCAAGCTCACCAGAAAACACTTTGGGAAATTTATTGAGAAGTTCTTCCACATGTGTTTGGTCACGAATAACCAAAATGTGTTCTTTTGCTCCAGGACGTAGCATCATACTGAACAAACCTTGATGGAACCATCCAAGAATGTCCAATCCATTGACGGCCACATATATTTTCCCATATATGTGCCTGTTCTTGAACACCAAGACATCTTCAAAATACCATAGAAGTTCAATGCTCTTCCCTTCATAGGATACTGGTTCTCGATCTGGTGGTTGCAGAGGTCTATTTCCCCATTTCTCTTGGAATAAGGATTCACTGATCATTGTGATCCTGGCACCTGAATCTACTAAAAGTCTCAGATTTTTATCTCCAACACCTATGATGGCATAAGGATCAACACAGTCATTAGGATCACCCGTTATTATGTCTCCTTCTTTCACCACCAGAACCATGTCTTTAAGTTCACAGAGGATGTCATCACTGTCACTGTCACTCGAGTCCTTAATACACGCGACTTGGTTTGGACTTTTCTTGTTTGTCTGGCATACTTTGTCAAAATGCCCCAACTTCCCACATTTTCGACATGTGGCATTCCTCGCGGGACATGGCCTTCCACTTCTAGCATGTGAAGGATAACCGCACCTGAAGCAGATATCTGTTCTTTTGAAAAAATTATTCTGTTGAAATTCTTTTTTCTTCACCACATTTTTAAAGCGAACAGGAGTCACCATTTCAACATTTTTACTTTCAAGTTCTCTGATAGAGGATTGTGATGTTTCAATGCTTTTAGCTATGCGGATGGATTCATCTAAAGACGGATTTTCCAAGGACAACAACTTTTGTCTGATGGATTTATCCAGGCATTTACTAATGAATTGATCCCGCACTAGTTGTTCACTGAAATTTTCAAATTCACATTCTGCTACCATTTTCCTCAAAGCAGTAATATACGTGTCAACATCTTCCTCTGTTTTTTGTGCTCTCTTAAAGAATTTATGTCTTAAAACCACAACACTGGGTTGCTTGTCATACCTCGTCTTCAGTTTTCTAACAGTGTTTTGATACTCATCAGTTTCTTCACCACCTTCATCAACTACTTCAGGTAAGTGTTTGAGTGTTTCTCTTCCTTCAAACCCCAGTGAGTGAAGAAGTAAAAATCTTTTCCTTTCTGCTCTAAACCTGTGCGCTCCAATGGCACCCAAATAGTTCTCGAATGCATCAAACCATTTTCTCCATGCCACGGGTGGTTCACCTGGCATATCTAAGAAGGGAGGCAGAGGGTGAATTGACTGCATCATTACCTATTTTATGAAGAGAGCAAGCAGTATAACGTATGCCACAGCTGTTTCCTTTGTTGACACACTGCAGATATATATACCATAGTCAAATAGAACAACAGTGGTTCATAATAAACTGGGTGAACACAATCAATTGTTCCTGGGCCTAACAGTGTCAATATCCTTTATCATGTGTAGAAGGTTTTTATCTTCAAGTGTTTGTTCCCTTTCTATTTTCTTTTTATTATTAAATTTATTCAGTATGTCGTGCTTTAACTTTAATATCCTCTGTTAAGTAGTGTAAGCCCCAGCGATATTTTCCCTTTGGTACTACACTAGTTTTGTGCAGTAAATCGCTTTTCAAAATGTTTTCTTAGAACATAAGCTCACAACCAAACGGGTTACTTCCCCTTTAAGATGCGATGAGAGGCAGCAGCTTGTGCCGGGAAGCTAATGAGGTAGTCGGTAACTTCCTCACGCTTGACTTACGTGAGAATGCGCAATCACCACCTCAGCGTCTCACTTCAGGCTGAAAGAAGAGAAGGGAGATCCCGCGCCGATCGTCAGCAGAGCCGATCTCATGAGCAGGATGACAGCGCCGAGATATCGCGGGCAACTTCCCTCAGCTTCGCTTTACTTTTCCTGCCTTCATGCAAGGTAAACCATTTTCTTCTAGAAAATCTTCGCTGGTCCGTTGCGGGAGCTTGAGCACCTCGTCGCCAATTAGGAGTTGTAATGACTCAAGGCACAAATGTTAGTAAGGAATAACGTTTATTACAAGCTCCCGCGAGCACGACACACAGCAGTGACAAATCTGTAAAATGGCCGTGTGACTCAGCCACCAACTGTCAACACCCACTACGTAAGCGGGCGGCACAAGACCAGTGCCTCGCGCTTACTGTGTACAAAGCGCGAGGCAAGCTGGCTCATTACACAGACTCATCCTCAAGTGGTGTAGAGTATGGGCATGATATTCTTTAAGAGACGTTTAGTATCCTCCAGATATTAGAACTGGCAGCTTTACAGGAGGCCAAGCTGTGTGTTAAGATTTAGAGTGGTTTCAAGTCTAAATCTGAACTCTGAATTTAAGGGGAGAAGGGCCATGGATAAGCTTTAAGTAGCGGAAATTCTAACATTGTGTTGTGTAAAAGTTCAATGCCAAACCTGTAGTCCACAAGGTCAGTGGTATTCCTTGATTGGTCAGAGATTAATAAGGATCTCATTATGATGGCGGATCATATCGGAGACGGGACGGTCCGACTTGCTGTCAGCGATCCCACCAATGGTATTACATTGTGACCGCCTTCAAGGCGGTCGCAAAGTGTATCTTTTGTATTGTGGAGTGTGCTGTGGGCTGCAGCTCGCGCCGCAGTACAAAAAATACACTTTTAACATATCTCTGCACTATGTAGCAACCCAAAACTCAGGGAGGCCCGCTACAGACCCCCATTGTTTCTTTCCGCCAGCCTTTTCATGGCGGGTACACCACTGTGAAACGGTCGGCGGGGAGGGACATCATAATCTCTATAGTGGTACCTGGCAGGCATCGCCACCATTGTAAAGATTCAAGTTCCCTCCGACGGTCCGAGGGGCTCCTTGAGGTCGGCGGATGCGTGGCAGTCGGTCTATCTGACCACCACCCGTCCACCCGCCATCAGTGACTGTGTGTAGTCCTCTTGTCATAAAGTGTGATAGGGAACCATAGATTAAGTAAAATATTTTATGAAAACAGAGAATGGTGAGATGGAATGGTCTTCTAAAATGATTATGGACAACATCAAAAGAACTCAAACCATTTATAAGAAGTATCATGACAAGGGACATAGAGCTAAGAATCCTCAACTAAGGGTGGAGCAGATGGTTTGGATGAAGAGTTGAGCTTTTAGTCCTAATAGGGATAGGGATGGGTGGAGGACGGTTCAAGGTACTAACATCATTAGTTTAACATTTAAGTAGTTGAGAACTATGTACCTTTACAGTCCTGTCTTCCGCTACCAGTCAATACGTTTTTCTGAATTTTCTTTGTGTTGCAATGCCTATATACATTGCAAAACCAAAAAGGAAATAGTCTAGACATGGAGTAACCGCTCAACACTTTTCTTGTTCCTGTGGAAATTTTTTTGACAGCACCTAAATGAAGAGGAGCTCAATTATTTTCTTATTTCCTCCTCACCCCCTCACCTGCGAGTTTGTATTTGTAGATTTCTTCCACCGACATCTTTAATATTCTTTCCTCATTGTGAAAGAAGCCAATGATGTCTCTCTTAATATTTACAAACATTTGAAAGATTAAGTATAGAATGTTTCTTCCTAGCAGTAGTCTGTGTATGTGTTTGCTTAGGTGGGTTTGTATTTCTCAGTGTGTGTTTCTGCTTGCAGACTTTGCTAAGTAAAAAGCAGAGGGGGGGTGGACCCTTCCTTCTCAAACAGCTAAGATGGTAGCCACTCTCTGCCGAGAACTGCCTGAAGAGCTGTCCATTGAAAATAATGGGTATGGTGGTGCCACACAGGAGTGGTGTGCGGCTTTCCAGCAAAACAGGAAAAATAGCATTTCCCCACCCTGATAAAGAATGCAATTTTCGTGACTTTTATTGCAGTTTGTCACCCCCACTAGGTAATGATCTAAGACTCCTTACTTACCTTGCCATACAGAAGAGCCACAAGAGAGAAGTTAATAGGCATCACACAAGAGATCAGAGCTTCCAGAGGTTGGTTATATCAAGCCAGTGAGAGATAAGGGTAGAGTAGATGGGTGATGGAAAACATAATGAGAGACTGGGATAGCCAAACTCATTTAGTAAGTGAATAATGCATATGGGAAGCCATATGCATGCAGAATGATGTTTAGCAGTAGCCAGGGAATGTAAAGAAGCATGGGTGTCCATAACACCTACAGTCAAAACAAAGGGCTTAAGCAGGTGTTCTAAGCAGGTGTTCTCTGAAAAAACGTCAAAACAAACCTGGCAGCAAGAAGGCCTCATGGTTCAACGATGATCTCAAGAAGTCCAAGAAACTCTGCCGCTCCCTTGAAAAGGCCTGGAAAAAAGACCCACCCACCAGCACCAAGGACGCCTTCAAAAACGCCACCCGCACTCACCACCAACTAATCCGAAAAGCCAAGAAAGCAGCATTCAAGGATCGACTCGACAACAACGCTCACAACAGCAAGGAACTTTTCAACATCGTCAAGGAATTTTCCAATCCCTCGGCCATCTCCAACGACATCACCCCCTCTCAAACCCTCTGCGACTCCCTAGCCTCTTTTTTCCACAACAAGATTGCAGACATCCACAACAGCTTTGACAACCAACCCGGAAACCAACCCACCCCGCCGTCTGCTGTCCATCCTCCCCCCGTGAACACCCTTAACGACTGGAAGCCAATCTCCACTGAGGACACCATCCGCCTGATGAACTCCATCCACTCAGGATCCCCCACAGACCCATGTCCTCACCACATCTTCAACAAAGCAGACTCCGTCATAGCGCCGCACCTCCGAGACGTCATCAACTGCTCCTTCAACTCCGCTACCTTCCCTGAAGACTGGAAACACGCTGAACTCACCGCCCTTCTGAAAAAACCAACAGCGGACCCCACCGAACTAAAAAATTACCGCCCCATCTCGCTTCTTCCATTCCCGGCCAAAGTCATCGAGAAAGCCGTCAACTGCCAGCTCGCCGCCTTCCTCGAAGCCAACAAATCCCTCGACCCATCACAATCTGGCTTCCGAGCAAAACATAGTACTGAGACCGCCCTCATCGCAGCAACAGATGATATTCGAACTCTACTGGACAATGGAGACACAGTCGCCCTCATCCTCCTCGACCTCTCTGCAGCATTCGATACAGTCTGCCACAGCACCCTTCTACAACGCCTCAATAACATCGGAATCCAAGGAAAAGCACTGGAATGGATCACCTCGTTCCTCACCGGTAGAACCCAGAGAGTCCGCCTTCCTCCATTCAAGTCCGAGGCCTCTGAAGTCATCTGCGGCGTACCTCAAGGATCCTCACTCAGTCCCACCCTCTTCAACGTATACATGAGCCCCCTCGCGGCCATCGCACGCCAACACAACCTCAACATCATCTCTTACGCGGACGACACTCAACTGATCCTTTCTCTCACCAATGACCCCGGCGCCGCCAAAGCTAACCTGCACGAAGGAATGAAAAAAGTCGCCGAATGGATGAAACAAAGCCGTCTGAAACTGAACTCAGACAAAACAGAAGTCCTCATCCTAGGCACATCCCCCTCTGCTTGGGACGACTCCTGGTGGCCGGAAGCCCTCGGAAAAGCACCCATCCCGACAGACCACGCACGGAACCTTGGCGTCATTCTGGACTCTTCACTCTCAATGAACAAACAAGTCAGCGCCGTATCCTCTTCCTGCTTCAACATTCTTCGCATGCTCAGAAAAACATTTCGCTGGATCCCCTCCGAAACTAGGAAAACAGTCACCCACGCCCTGGTCACGAGCCGACTGGACTACGGAAACACCCTCTACGCAGGTACCACCGCTAAACTCCAGAAGAAACTCCAACGAATCCAAAACGCCTCAGCCAGGCTCATACTAGACATCCCGCGCAACGAACACATCTCTGGTCACCTTAAAGACCTCCATTGGCTACCCGTCAATAAGAGGATCACTTTCCGACTGCTCACCCACGCACACAAATCACTTTACGACATCGGACCAGACTGCCTCAACTCTCGACTGTCCTTCTACACCCCCTCCCGCCAACTACGCTCTTCCGACCAAGCCCTCGCCACTGTACCTCGCATCAACAGGACCACCATGGGAGGCAGATCCTTTTCTTACCTGGCTGCTAAAACATGGAACTCACTCCCCGCTTACCTCCGCCTCACCCAGAACCACCTAGCGTTCAGAAAGCAGCTTAAAACGTGGATATTTGACAAATAATCCTCCTCCTCTTCCTAAGCGCCTTGAAACCCTCTGGGTATGTAGCGCGCTATACAAATTTTATGACTTGACTTGACTTGACTTAGTTAGATAACAAAGCTTGAGATGCACAAAGGCATTTTGCGATTGCAAACCCTGTATTTCTCAAAATCACCCCCAAAAAATGCCTATTTCTAATTTACGAAACCCATTTTACTAGTTGGACAACTTTTCCAAGCTCATAAAATGGATTTTGTGACCCATATTGAATCAGAGTTTGGAATGGGGGTAAAAGGGGCTGTACTTCAAAATTGTGAATTGTATGTAATGTATCAATTGTTTGCAACCACAATTTCAAGTTGCAAACCATTGAACAGTTACTAACAACACAAAGGAGGTGGCTTCTGATTTGAGAAGGGCAAGCAGTCCCTTTGGAAGCCCTTCCCATTTGGGAATCACCTATTCTCCCTGATGTTATGGCAAACTGAACCCGTTTATTTTCTTCTAAAGCACCATTGGTTTCTTTAAGGAATACAGGCTGCTTTAAAATGAAAAGTTTATGTTTGGGATTGCCAACACATGAATATGGTCTGCAGTCCATTGCAGACCCCAGGCCCTATTCTAGTGTGTATAGCAAATTGTGACCTGCTTTATTAATAGACAATAGGCAGGTGATTATGGGACCCCCTGTGACCGATGATTTTTCCACCCAACCTATAAGTATATAGGTCATTTCACAAAATCAGAGTCCATTTGCAAAAAGCTAGTGTAAAATTTTGAACCAATTTTTGCTAATATACTTTAAGTACATCTAACCCAAATTGATGATTCGACAATATGTTGCTTCAGATATTGTCACACGGACTGAGCTGAGAGAAATATGTGTCCTACTCTTGATTGGAGGAGATTGACGACATGCTCATTCTATATGTGTTTCCACCGGATGTATGACGTTACAACGCATACATGCACAACGCATACCATTACAACAAAACTTTTACAATGCAGAATCCATTACAACGCATGCCATTACAACGTAAGTATGTGTAAATATTTTTTTTAATTAATGGGAATGTAATAGTAGTGTAAGTGTTGGATAGTGTAGGGGTTACAATTACTATTCTAACTCCAGGGGGATGTAATAGTAGGGTAAGTGTTGGATGGTGTAGGGGTTAAAATTTAATTAAATACTTACCCATTCTTACGTTGTAATGGCATGCGTTGTAATAGCAGCTACGTTGTAATGGCATGCTTTGTAATGGATCCAGCGTTGTAAAAGTTTTGTTATAATGGTAGTGCATTGTTTTAGTTGCGTTGTAATGTCTGTTTCCCGTTTCCACCTGTAGGTTTAAAACTTTGGTGATTTAAGAATGAGTAATGAGGTTTGTTCCCCTGAAGTGTCACTCAAAGGGATAATAATAATGGGAGTTTGGAAGAGGACACACCATTCTGATATTGAGAACTGTAGGAGGGGGTCATCCCGGTAGGCCAAAAACCCACTCGGGTACCAAGTGAGTCATAGCCTCTGATTACAAGTATATATGCTACTTAACGCACCTGATAAATAATGATACCATGGGGGTATGTTATTTATCGGGTGTGATAAATAGCACCTATTATGAGTTTGTGGCGAGTGACATGTGGATTTTGGTGTTTAACGCACTAAAATGGGCACAGTATGGTAACTACAGTACACATTTCCCCGATTAAATTTTGAAATGTTTGAGCTGCCAACATTTAATGGAATAAGAGGTATTTCGCTTCAAATAATTATCAGAAGTTTTAAATACCTTTTAACTTGCATTTCTGGACTCCATTCATTATCTTGTTGTGCTTGCTAGGCTTGCCTCAAGTGGCCATGGTTATGTACAGATGTGGGTCCCCTACTCGCTGTGCCACTAAATTCAAGATGGCCGGGCAGATGAGGAGTAAGACCCCAAAACGGTTCCCAGGATGCCTTTTTCCAGTCAATTGAGGAGTGGCTTAGCAGGTCGGGCTGGGCTTTTCCCATGGGGAACAGGGTCAAGACTGATTTGTATATGGCTGGGTCCACACTGGTGTGGCATGGTGAGCAAAAGAACGATGGATTTATCTAGATCTCTTGACTGGGGATGAGCGTTTAAAAAGTTTCAGCACTCCGTGCATCATATTGTTGTGCTTTCATAGTTGCACTGTGCCACATTCTAGGGGCTGATATCTTCAGAAGGCCATGCGAGGCTCCACACAGTCAAGATACCCTTACACATCTTCTAAGACACTGAGCTGAGGAAAACCCAAAAAGGTGACACATGTGTATAGCAATAAATAACTGCAGCAATTGTCTAAGCTTATGAAAACCTACACAGATGCCATCTCAGATATGTATGAATTTACGGCCATATCATGAGAAGGCTGGTGATATTGTTTTGAGTGTTGTCTATGCTCAAATAGCCAGAGCAATTACTGCACTGTGCTGCTTGTGCATTTTGGGATAACGTGCTATTGCTGGGGTATTTTACTCCAACGTGTCAAAGTTGGAAACCGTCAAAATGTGCACACCTGTTACTTTATAAGCAATGTTCAAACAAAAATTAGCAGGTGTGCAATTTGCACCAGATTTTTGAGGTTTTGTCATGATCGAGCCTTTTGTGAGTACTGCTGCTGTTTCCAATACTGACTGCACACATTGATGAAGGTGGGTTCAGGAGCAAGGTTTGAGATAGGGACTATTGAGTAGGGGCTGGTACCTGTAGACATGTAAGTCATTGGAGAACCCAGGTCAAGGGAGAAAGGCATAAAGCAAATACTCCTTCTCTGGCCAACTTCATCTGCCAGACCTAACCCCATTCCAGATCTTGCCCATTCCAGACATAGCCACACTTCAGAACTAGACTGTTCCAGACCTAGCCCATTCTAGACCTACCCCTTGAGGGATGGACCTCTCTGATTTCAGGAAAGGGGGATGTCTGAAGAATGCCAGGCAAATTGAAGAATTAATTTCTCAGTAGGATCTAGAAGACCTACACCTTACAAAGGTCTATTCTGCCTGACTGTGGCTTCCATGGAACAAGGAACAGAGGCGGTGAAAACATCTGGGGTCCAGAAATGGTTGATGAATGGTATGAGAAGAGGTGAGCTGAAGCTGGCCCCTTCCCCTCTAAAATCAGTGCAGATTTGTAATAACTCTCTATAGCTCCATCTGCTCAGGTGTAGCTGCCTACTATCAGTACAGTGTCGTATGGACAGGTACTCCTGAGCTCAGTCCAGCCCCATACTCCCCTTCTCTCATTTGACCTCTCAGCCCCTGTGTAGCTGCAGAAAGGCCCAATTGTTGGCCCCTTTACTCTGGTTCTCCTTCCTGGGCTGGTCAGAATCACAGCACCACCACAGGAGCATAAGTGAGTGAAGAATAGCCACGACCTCTTGGCAAGTCTTAGTTTGAAGCCAGTCACTAATACACATGCTGGAGATCTGCATACAACACAGCATTTATAAAAGGTAAGAAAACATTTCAGGACGAGAATTTAGAAAGTATCCAAACAGATCCGCGTCTGTTTCTGCTGAAAGTAGACATTTATATTTTATTCAATGTCCCATTATATTCAAGCACGTGGCTGCTGCGCAAAACGGCTACATTGATTTTGTGAGCAATTTTTCAGGTTCATCTGGTTTAGGTTTACTATTAACTTAAGGTAGTAAATGTATACTGAGTAAACTCGATCTTTGTACCACTGGACTATTATTAAAATAGTGTACAAACATTTCTCCAAAATAACTTTTGAACATTGTCTTTCATGTGCAGTTGGATCATGTCATCTCCCTTGGTAGAAACTCTTGGAGTGAAACAACACATAGCTATGTTCCCAGCATTTTACATAGTATTGGAAACTTATGTAAAGGTTTGAACAACGCCCAAGTCCTCTGTTGCGGGTGAATAATATGGCGGATGGTCAGAAAAGTTTTTGTGGCTTACAACAGGATAGATGGATTGGTAAAAATACCTAGCTCTTAAAACTGCCCAGCCGGAGTAACTACAAACCCTACTAATCTAGTCCCAATAGTCCTCCAGTGGCAGTGGGGGCAAGATTGGAAGTGAAGTGTGGATGGAACGGGATCTCCCTCCAGACGTGGTGCTCCGGTCCTGGGTGTGCATGGCTTACAGAGTGAAGCAGCCTGGGTTGTTAAGTGAGCATCTTCTATCAGATCACATCGGTCGCACTGAAGGTGGTCGAGTGAGTGAACCACTGCATCGCTTATAAACAAATGGGAAGCATGAGCAAACGTTTACCAATTTATGTCCAGAGTAATTTTCCTCATGTTCATTCCCCCTTCTGATTCCACTTGTTTCAAAGTCATCATTTATAATGAAGACACAGAACCCATCTGCTCTAAAGAATAATACATAATATCAGCATCCCTATTGGGTGGTCAACAAAGGCCACTTAGCTGATATCGTATATCTGTAGATCAATGCCTCAACAGTATCTTCCAAATGTTTATAAGTGGTTGACAGGGTCTAAGTCTTTGTGTCAGACCAAACCCAGTCACTAACCCAGTGCCATAAGTACCAGATGTAACTGACCATGAACAACATCAGATGCCCATTATCTGACGTTGAAGAGAGACTTATATCTAGGCGCAATCTCAAATGCGAATGCATGGCATAGCACCAGACTATCGTGGGTGAAATATCACCCTACAAAATTATCTACAATTGAAATGTCCTGAGTGTGGAAATACAATAACATGTCCTCCTAACAAGAAAAAACTGTGATTGTTTGCTGATATCACCATTGTGTCTCTGGCTGCAGATAAAGACTCCTGCCGAACCCTTAAGTCATAGAGACATTCTGATGTTTTTCAAAAACCTGAGCTAGTCTGTCCATTTCTGCGTGCTACTTCAAAGTCCTGCGACAGAGTTTGGTAGAGGAACAGACAATCTGTCAAAAGATAATGAACTGAAGTATGATGCAGGGTCATTGAAGAGGACTGTGGAGCATCTAAGGGGATGCACTTGAGAAGAAGACATTTTTGTAGATTCTGTGCAGAAAAGCTCAGGAGGAGGTCAACACACAATGGCCATTTCTTCTGGGCAGGTTTTGTCCTTCAGAATGTTATCCTATTTGGACAGGTTCTGTCAAAATAGCAAGATATGTGGGCTTTAAAGTTCAAAAAGTAATGACTGCTGAAAACCTTATTTGCAAAAATGCGTTTGTGGACACCCTTGAGCTCAATCTGAAAGACAAGAGTGTAAAACTGATTCAATTTAAGGAGCCTTTCCGAGTTCAGGCATTTACTGAGTCCCACACATGGCATGAACATCCGCATCTACAAGGGGAAATGTTCCGCAAGTGAAACTGCCATGACATATTCACAACGTGTGAGGTAACAGAAATGAGGAAATATATAGTGACCTGCTGGAAAACAAGTAGTTATTATAATACTTGCAAATGACATCCCTATTCTATGAAGGCAAGTTTGAAAAAACAGCATAGGTGCTTGCCCAATAATTTGAACAAAAGACACTTTTCCTGCTTCCAAGCAGAGAAAATCTGCTTCTAAAAAACCTCAGATGTGGGGCATTCCTGCAGAAATTGTTCTTAGGATAGGGCCAGTGAGTCTGATTACCAGACCTAGTGGAATGACCAGACCAGTCCGAATGCGCACAACCGAAGAAAGGAGGCACCATTTCTTTGCAGGACTGGCTGATCGAATTAAACGTCTGGCTGGACGACCTCTTTTGGTTTACCATCAATCCGGAGAGCCGTCCTGTTCATGTTTTGCATTGTTATCACTTACATTGACCTGGCAGCTGTCCTGGACTTGAGTACTATAGACGCGGATTGAGTCTATTCTGCATTGACGGCAAACTTACCTCGGAGATGGCCCAGAGTCCCAGTGTGTCCAAAGGGAAAGACCCATAGTCGCCAGTGACAAAGTATATGCCAATCACCTGTCCAGTCATTTGGTCCATCAAGCATACTACACTGGCCCTAACCTCCCTCTGGCAAATCTGAAAAGTCAGTGAAATAGCCTGAAGGAAGAGAAACATCATACTGGTAGTAATCATGCGTGACTTTCTAATCATTTCCCAAACCAACTCGTCTTGCTCTGAAAACAGTAACCTCTGCATAGACTTTTAGACGCGAACTCATGGCCAAACAATCAGACATCGTGTTCTGGAGCCGCACACACTGACCAATTTCCAACTTCAAAGGGCTCCATATCATTTCAAGCTAATGGAAGATCCCTTTGATGTAGAATGAAAATAGATAAGAAAAGAAAATTCAGACATTGGTGTACAATCTTCAGTTTCTGAATTTTTATGGTTTTCATTATTGAAATATTTGTATAGATCTTTATTCTGGTATTTTTCAATTAAATAGATAGCTTTTGTGGTTTTTGATTCCTGGTTGCGCAAGCATCTCTCAGAGACCAAGCCAATATGCTCAGCCTGGGTTGTTCAAAAGGAGATGCAAAGGCAGCGTCAGGATGCCTCTGTCTTTCCTGTGTGTGTAATCAGGTGGAAGTTGGAGCTGTGTGATCTTAGCTAAAGCATGTTAAAGCTCTAGTCTTTCTCTCACATCTGCCCTGCTAGCCTGTGCCTTTGTTAGGGAGAGCATTCTTGGGCTGGCTTCCATTGCATCCTGAATTGAACACCTACTTTTCAGTTTGAATTGATAGCTGTTTACACATCAGAGCAGAAACCCCATTCCTTAGGTGCTTAGAGGTAACCAAAACTTGGTATTTCAGGGCCAATGCTTCGACTTCCAAAAACTTAGCTCTGTTATGACTAACCTCTAGTTTTCCAGAAGGTCTTGTAGAGACGTGAATGGTGCACCTTACCCAGTAGTTATCTCTTTATTCCAAAGATTCGGTTGCTGAAGGTTGTGCAGATGTGGGGAAGAGTGATAGTCAGTCCTGCTGAGGTGTCTTCGCTATGGACATCCCTCAATATCTTCCGTTGTGACACCTTACCAAATAAGGACTCTTTTAGAATATACTATCGGCCCTAGGGGTAAAAAGTAGCCTACTATTGATTTGTACAAATAACTGTTTCATACAGAAGTTTAGCTGATCTCCAAGGTGCTGTTTTCCTATACAAGTCTGTTGTGTTTTTTTTAGTTTCCTTACTGTAGAGGAATGTCAGTCTAAATGCTGTTTTGGAACAAAATGGCTGGATCCTTAAATAATATAGGCAGGAATTATGGGTTTACCCTTCACTCATCCAGTCGGCGCCATATACTCTTGACTCTAGTACAATACTTGCTTAGGCCTCTCCCAAGTATTGATTCCTCACTCAAGGATTCCTCATAATAGCAGAACTAAGCAACCACCAGAACATATACCTCTCTCAGGTTCTGACATAACATATAAACTTACTGAGTTACAGTTGTCCTGAAGAAATACCTCGCCTAGCAAGGGTGCCATAAGTAATATGAAGATAGATGACAGGTCCACAACTCACTCTGAATCTAGCCTCAAGAGTCTGCCAGATTTCAGAGAATACATCCTCCACCACATATTTCACAAGATGCTAACAAGTGTGTGTCCAACACCATTAACATGCTAAGATCCCTGAAAATTCTTCAAGAAGAAACACTGTCTCAGTCTATATCTACTCTGGACACCCTGAAGGTGTGGCGTGAGCCCAAGAACCGCTAGTGGTGACAGCAAGAGATCTAGCAGGAGCAGTAATTGGACCGTAACCAGCATCAGGTGAACACTCCAGTCCATTTGAGACATGTGTGGATCAAAAGCAAGTAATGCTTGCAGTTCAGATGAAATTATTGGACCCACCCACACCACTAGAGGCGCACCAACAATGGGAAGTGATCTCAGTTCCCTTTTCTTGAGACAATAGTATGGGTCATGTAGCAAAACAACACGCATCCTATAACTTTTTGTGCTTGACTTTCTTTTTACTAAGCAACAAGAAAATGCTTAAGCACAACAAATATCTAGCATCTTCCTAAATTAAAGCTGAGAAACTCCTGATAGAACCTGACCTGTCAAGGTAGAACATCATCAAACACCAGCTCACAATACATAATAACTTGAGCCTTTGTCAGAATTCCTTTTGGAGGGTCCCGGGGCAAGCCGGGGTTACAGGACCCGACAGTGGAAGTTGTGGCTCCCACTGTCGCAGTGCCAGCCCAACTAGGGGCCCTGAACAGCTCGGACAAGCACTACCCCTTCAGCACCTGACTCTCAGTGGTAGCATAGGTCGAGCGGTCCAAAGCTTCTCAAGGGGGAGGTATATGCAAGGCATACACAGGCACTAACACAAAGTACGAAAATAAACATCAATAAACCTATTGCCCAGTCAAATACATGTTTTTGTAATAAAAGTCATCCTAAATATTATTCAATCTCTTAAGGTCGGCACCCTAGCTTCATCTTGGGCAGTGTCTTCAAGTCCCACGTTCTCTTCTAATGGAGATGGTTATTCCCCATTCGATAATGGAGGTGACTTTCAGGTGCAGCCCACGCTACTCAAAATGTAAAAAGAAATCGTGTTCTGGCCTTAAGAGTCAATTAACATGCACCAAGCTCCACGTTTGCGCAAGTCGCTGGGACGCCTGGCAGCCTAAAGACAGCCTTGCCCAACCAAGGTCAGACAGTGAGCTCAGGGGGACCTGCGTTGGCTTTTCTTGTGCTCCAGCCTCTCAAAACAGGAGACCTCAGTCTTTTGTGGTCTCTTCCAAATGACTTGACGTGAATGACAGTCACTAGATGGCCAACGGCGGTGTCATAATTAGTCTGGGAGGCTTCTTTTGCTTTCAGTAAGTGTCATCATGAGTGGATGTCTCTATGATAGGTTCCTGTAGATCTTTCGCCATGGATCCTCCTGGCATCAGAGTTCCAGGGCAAGGAACCAAATCTTTGCAGTGGCCCCACATGGCATACTGGGTTCAATGGGTTATAGCAGCGCAAGGGAGATGGGCCTAATCTTCATGGTGGCTCAGATCTGGCATACGGGGGTCGCCAACTTGATGAAGAGGGGTGCGTATGTGTGTCCACCCCAGCTCTCAGGAATGCCAGCAATCCACGTCTCCTGTCTGGCATTGCGGTCTTCATGACGAGATAGCCTTTTCGAGGCCCTGGGATTTCAAAATGGAGCCTAGAGGCCTCTATTGTAACTACAAAGCAGAGGCACACATACAACACAGCACACACATGCAAGTATCACACCCGGACAGCACAACATACAGTCATCATGCACGCCAATGTTGAGTTAATTATATAGCAGCGGAACTTCTCATGAGTGGTCTGGTAGACGCCACTCCCTTGACACAAGTGGAAAGACCTGTTCATACTACAGATTACTATAAAGCACAAAATGAGCGCGCTGCCACCACCGTGCGTGTGCCACTTAACTCCTGGTGAGGTCAGTAGCCCGTTACCACTATAAGGGTAGCGCTTCTTGCACCCCTGCTTGTCTACAGAGTGCATTACCATGACACAGCTCTAGGTCATGGTGCGCATGTATGATCCGTGTTCGACTTTGAACAAAAATCAGTACCCGGTGTTAGGATATCCATACAGCTCAGGCACTCAGGGTAGGAGAGCCCATCCTCCAGTCCCAACAGCCCCACCTCTTCTCTTCCCTTTGCGCACCCTGTGATCGTCTCACGGAGACCCACCTTCAGATAAAGTAAAAGGATGTCTGATTTTTTTGTTTGTTTAAATATCTTTATTGGTATTTTCTGATTTTAACATGACTATCATCATCGTTTCATACAAAATATTCAGATGTTTATAACATAAATACAGAGCACATATATAGGATAGCATTACCCATTGCAACAGCATATGATTGGCACTAGCGTGATATTCTCCATTACAGATACTTGAATCTTATGTGAGCATGTGGTCTAGGGTCCCTGCATGCCATTGCCCACAGCTTTGCTACATCATGATTTATACATTGGAATCATTACTATCCGCCAGGCGCGCAACACCCATTGGACTGAAAGGGCTTCAGCCCACCCTGTCGTGTGTGGCAGCCCGGGATGAGACACTTCCCGGGCGCGCACACAGCCGCACCCAAGCACTTCACAGGTCTTTTAAGACCATTTGCATGTTAATGAGGCCTTGCTGTTGTTTCACCCCTTCTAAGAGCCCCTGCAGCTCCACTCTGCATGTTGCTCAAAGATTCAGTCCCCCACTCCCGAAATTTGTCTCTAGTTGCGCCTCTGCTATCCGCATCTTACTCATAACACATCCGACCTGAACTGTTATGACAGGTTCTTGTAAAAGGGCGTCTGATGCTCCATCCTGCCTCATTTGGTCTTCTTGACCCACCACCAACCCACTGTTGAATCCATTCTCTTATTCAAATAGCGGATTGTAATAAGCCTCGGTGCTGCTGTGAGGGTTATGTGAACAAGATAAGAACCCGAAAATAGCCTTGATAGCCTCATTAGATTTGAGTTTCCACAGCATCCTGTGACCGTCATGGAAAATGAATCAGCTGAGAGCACCAGACTGGAAGCAACATTCAAGAGAGCAGGATGTCAGATTTTCCAAAGCTATAAAATCCTTTTATCTTTACTTCGAAACAGCTTTATGCGGCTTTTTACCACAATGAACACAAACGAAAAAAGCATATATAGATCACAATAGATCAAACGTAAAACAAGCGCTGGCAAAGTCAATTGTCTAATCTTTTGTGTAGAGAAAGGATTTTTTCGAGCTTTATTTACACACAGAACAAGCATTGCATGGAGACCAGCTGTGCAAGCGTCCATGAGACACAGAAGTGGTGCAGCATTCACACTCACAGTATCAGTGCACACTACTTTACAAGCAGAAACTTGTGCATCATAGGGAAAATGTTTCTCACAACTGCTGAATACCTCACTTTCAAGTACTTTTCTTGGAAATAAAAAAATGACTTTATTCAAGCAATTCTTAATTGAAATGCTGTAATTTAACCAGAATGTGTATATAAAAAGTTATGCCTCTACAAACGAAACTTACGCATTTACCTCTCATAGTATAAGCAAGAACATTCATCACCCTGGGTGGGTCTCGGTCTTAAAAATGTTTAATCTCATAGATAGAAGGACGGGGTAAATGCATGGAATCGTGTGGCAGGGTGGGGAAAAGGGAGGGTTACCCTGTCAAATTAAGGGCATTATTTACAAAATGTTGTCGTAGGGCAGCGCCACAGCCCTTCCTGCATCAAAAGAAAAGGGCAGGAATGCGAAATATCTACCAGATACATCACTTTACTTTTGTCATTCCCTGTGCTGGCGCACAATTTGCTGCCATGCGTCAACTAAGGCACCTTTGCACCATGGCGCAAGGGTGCCTGTGTTGCAGGCATGAATGTTTTAGTGCAGGAAGTGGCACCTTCTTGCACACAATCACAAGAGGCTTTTCCCTTGTTTTATGTGTGCTGCAGAATGCAGTACGCAAAGATAAAGGAAAAAGAAGCATTCGCAATGCAATAGGCCTCACATTTACGCGACTTTAAGCTATTGGCATTGTTAGTGTCAATGCCTTTTATTTATGTTTTAAAAACGAAAACCAAAATGAAAGGAATTGTCATTTACAACGCCAATAGCTTAAACTTGCGTAAATGCGAGACCTATTCCACTGCAAATGCTTGTTGTAAGAATGGACTTGCCTAGAGGGAAAACAAGAGACTCCTGGATAGTCTGGTGCCTCTGAAAGGCAACAAGCAGGAAGCAAAGATAGTCACATGTCATATTCAGCCTCTGATCTTTGTGTTAGTGGTAGTGAAAAAAACCCACAATTACAATATAGAGGGGGTTCTCACAACCCTTGGCCCTGGTGTCACAGCACCTGATTCGACATTAAAAGCTGCACCCAGGATACACTGCTTCTCGGGCCTTATGAATCAAATAATACCGCTGAACCAGTCCGGTTTTCGTAAAATGGCCAGCACATCTACAAACATCCTCGCAATCTCTCTAATAATCGATGCAGCAAAAGCCTCCAAATTACCTTTACACCTGTGTTATATTGACTTTAGTTCTGCCTTTGATAATGTAGAGAGGGGGAGACTGGCCCGATGGGGCACACCACAGCCGTCGCTTCTACAGACTGATACCTGGGTGCAGGTGAAATTAGGCGGAGGCACCCACCTCTCCTCGAAACTCCCCACAACAAAAGGACTGAAACAGGGTTGTGTGCTTGCACAAACCCTGTTCAATCCTTTCATGGCTGACCTTCCAAAGGTGCTTGATGCCTGTAACTCCTATTCACCCAGGATAGGAGAGAAAACACTAACCAATCTCATGTATGCAGATTATGTAGTTTTGATTAGTCATACTCACGTCAGTCTCCAACATCTACTGACGGAAATGCAGAACTATGCAACTGAAAACAATTTAAAAACAAATCTGAGCAAAACTCAGACAATGTCAATAAACAATAAACATAACCTACAGAGGAATTGGTTCCTGGGCGGCATCAACATCATTCCAGCTCAGGAGTACAAGTACCTAGGAGTCACATTCGCCAAGTAAGGGTTGTTTGGGCGCCAAAAAGAGGAAATAAGAAGGCAAGATCTGCTGACCGCTCTAACAATTAAAAACCTTGCAACTAAATTGATGGGGCCGACTTTGACTCCGCTCTTGAAGGTAGTCCAGGCTAAACTTCTCCCCTCGATTACTTATGGCAGCGAGGCAATATGGGGAAGAGACACTAAGGATCTGGACAACACGCAGGTCAAAGCTTACAGAACTATGTTCTGCCTTCCGCCCTACACATCACCTGCTCAAATAAGGTTGGAGTTAGGTCTTTTACAACAAGTCTTAGCCAGGTCTGACGCTTACATCATCTGCTGGCATAAGATTAGAAGCGCCACTATAAATACGCTAAACTATTTGCTGTGGCACGACATACAGCACAGGAAGCTCTCTGAAGCAAGAAGCTACCTTCAGTTAGCCCCGGAATCTACCAATTGGGATGCCCAACTTGGATATCTTTACTTTAAAAAAATAGTCTGGAAAACAATGAAACAAATTTCCTTGGCGGAGGACAAGGCAAGTTTCTCAAACAGATCTCACGCCTGGATGACCCTCAACTCCTACAAATCACTTGCCCCATAACTATACTTTAATCAAGGCTATCCTAGGGCCATAAAGATTAACTTCTTAAGGCACAGACTGGGGATCATTCCGTGTGCTCAGTATCTACCACCATGGCTGAGGACAACAGCACAAGACACGTGCAGGCTGTGTAACAACAAGAATGACGATATTTTACATCTAATTTGCCTTTGCAAAGAACTGCACCAAGCACGGCAACAGCTCCTAAAAGAACCTTTTAAACAGAAAGGCATCCGCACCAGGAGGCAAGCAGTGCTGGCCTGCTTAAACCCTGAAAATATCCAACTAAACTGCAGATTGGTAAAATTCCTTATGTTGGCTGAACAAAAAATTCCCAAAACACAAAAAACCGCAGGCTGTCCAGCAGACAGGAAGAGGCCTTAGCCGGACATATTAAGGATGCCCACTAGTAGCACAGGAATAATCCTTGCAATAAGTCAGGACAATTTGTACGATTTGACAAATGGGCAAGCATGCCTGGAGTAAAGCAAATCTGAGATTGTACCTCACAGCATCCGGCGAGCTAATGGCATTCTTTAATAAATATGATCAATTGTGATTTTAAACTACAAAGATTTTTCTACCTTTGGGTTTTAACTGGTTTTAACAAAGATTTTTCTTTTGTAACTGTAACAACTAACAAGCATTTACAATGCAACGGTTTCGCCTTCGGAAAAGTTTGAGCTATTGGCATTGTAAATGACAAACTTTTTATTTATGTGTTGGTTTTGAAAACAGATAAATAAATGGCATTCTCATTTACAATGCCAATAGCTTACTCTGTCGCAAATGCAAGACGTATTGCATTTGCACACACACACCCACACAAGAGCCCCCCACACACACACACACAAGAGCCCCCCACACACACCACACAAGAGCCCCCCTTGGTCTTGGTTGGAATCAGACCCTGGCCTTGGGAGTCACTTGATGCTTCATCTTATAGAGATGTGAACCCTGACCTTGGGGCCTGAGTCCTGGCTCTGTGAAGGAGCTGCTGCTTCACCTTGATAAGGATTTGTGCCCTGTTATTAATCAATATTCCAGACAATACATTTTAATTAAAGACAAGTATCGCATACATTAATACAAAATGCAGTGTACCCAAAATTACGTAAAAGGGAAATAAATGCAAAGATTGAACAATAATTGGAGAACAAAAGGACTACATAACAAAAGATTTATAATAATGCTGTTTGTATTACAAGTTCGATACAAAAGGGGATGATGGACAGAGCGTTTGAGCAAATCAAACACTCACCCCCCAGTCAAATGATCTGGGTTTAATCCATCACCGTTCTTTAGCTCACTCCGCCACCCCAGTTCAGACATGGCTATATGCAAATCAGTCTGACCCTGTGCCTCATGGAAACAGTCCAGCCCGAACTGCCAAGCCATGTCTTCCCTGGACTAGAAACAAGCATCCTGGGACCAGTTTCTGGCATTCCAGCCGTCCTCAACCAGGCTAGCTTGAATCCAGTGGCAAAGTGAGCAAGGGACTCACATCTGCGCATACCCTGCCAATTTAGGGCGAACAAAGCATTACAAAAGGGGATGTATTACAAGTTCAGTATGTTTTATATGTCAAACATATATACAAGGTGTATAAAGTATCATTTATATATTACAAATAGAGCAAGTATGGAAGGTCTATATCAAAGAGGCTAATGTAAGTTTATACAATTTACAAAAGCTGCAGTGGGGGCATCAGCTATCAGGCACAATGATTTTATAGTCTTAATCCTCAGTATGGTTGACAGCGTTTCGACTGAATCAAAATTCTGGGGTCATCATCAGGATAAAGATGAAGACTGAGCACAGGAATGAAAACGTAGATATAATGATTCGTCCAGCAGCGCAATTGTACTTGGTATTCTTCATGTGGGATTGTAGTGTAAAGTTCCATACAGTAGTTCAGAACATATATTGGCAGTACATTGTGGTTCAGCAGCCCCTTGGAGTTATTTTCTGAAGTGCTGTCAGTGCTGCCAAAGATGATGAAGCTTGAGACCAATCAAAGTCCATGTTTCCCACTCAAGAATTCCAAGTGGCCCTACAATTCCTGAACTACAACACAGAACTCCCTGTTCCACTCCACAGGTCTCCCTTTATCCACTACCTCCTCATTTTTGGCTGACTTTCTCTCCCTTGCCCCTTCCTACCTTCGCATAGGCCTCTTTCCTTCTACATAGTTCTCTTTTGTTCTCTTTTCTTTCGCTTGCCCCCTTTCTTTCCTTCTCTTGCTTCTTTCCTCATCTCTCCCTTTACCTCACTCCCTCTGTCTCCTTCTCTTTCACTCGCTCCCTCCCTTCCCCGCTCCCTCCCTCTCTCTCTGCCTGGCTCCAACACCCTCCGTCTATCGGTAGTGGCATGTGGCGCAACTCCCTTCTTCCCTTTCTAGTGTTCTGAAGACTTTTCTTCTCTCCCGCAACCAAACGTGGCTCTGAAGCCGCGTTTTGTGTAGGGGGAAACAGGCGCTTGGTTTCCCGTCCTGTCGAATGTTTGTATCCCCAACAGCTGTTAACGAAACCAGAGATAAAGAGACCCGCGTCCCTTCTTGGCTTTCAGTGTTTCTCCATCTGCCCCCGCTTCCGCCCCCCCTTCCCAGCCTACTGTGCTTTGTTCTGCTATAACACCACACCTTTCACACTGCAGGCTTAATTAAAGTGTGCCTGCAGTTTATTTAAAAACAACTAATTACCCCGTGCTACACTGCGAGTCTCCATTAACTCCTCCGAGCTAAACCACGTACGCGGCAATTACAGGCGAAAGATTACAGAGGCCGGCCTGCCACAGAACCGGCGCCATTATTAGATTACTTTTGTGGCTGCAGCTAGAGGGAGCTGGGGGAGAGCCGGGGACAGGGGAGGGAAGGGAAGAGAGGTGGGAATGCGGAAGGAGAGAGGGGAAGAGAGCCCGGGAAAGGGAAAGGAAAGGAAGAGAAGAGAGTAAGGAAGCGGAAGGAGAGCCGGGAAAAGGGAAGGAAGAGAAGAGAGGTGGGAGTACGGAATGAGAGAGGGCAAGAGAACTGGGGAAGCAAGAGAAGAGAGTTGGGAAACGGAAGGCGAGCGAGCGCACAGCCCCCCAGCGCTTCCTCTCTTCAGCCGGTGTCAATACCGGGTGCGGGGTGGAAGGCGATCTCCCCCAGCTTCTGGGCCGAAGACTCACCCTCGCAGGCACGGCCCCCGTCGCAGCTCCCACTGGCCTCCGCTGACGTCGAGGGTTCCCCCGGAGTCAGCCACTCACAGCGCGGCTCCCGGGGCAGATCCTGATGACGCGGCGAGGCTCCAACCAACGGCGGCGCAGCTCACGGGGACAGGCCCACTGCAGCGGCCAATCAGAGCGCGCCTCTGCCGACGAGCCTCCGAAAAGCCACCAATGCGGTCGCAGCCCCTTCGTGCCTCGGCCAAGGTGCCGAGCAGCTGCCGGTTGACCCCCGGGCGGGACGGGATACCACTATTTGTGAGGACACGGGGGGGGCGGGAGAGGACGAGGGGGGCGGGCGGGAGAGGACGAGGGGGGCGGGAAAGGACACGGACGTCGGGAGGGAGGCGGGAAACGTGGGGACGGCGGGAGGAGGGACACAAGGCAGGACAGCAGCAAGCACGGCCCGGCCGGACCAGACTCGGGGGCGTTCCCGGCGTCGCGTGACGTCGCCAAAGCCAAAGAATCTCGGGAACGCCCCCGTGTCTGGTCCGGCATTGATGGACAGGCCCCTCGTCCAATGGCTAGGCTCCATTTATGGAGCTAGCCAATGGGACGGGGGGGCGTGTTCCATAGTGCTTACTGTACTCAATAGATTTCTCTGGAGGAGGAGCCTAACGGCTCCGCCCCCCAGCGAAACCTAAAAAGGCAGCTAAGGTGGATGAAATCATATTGAATGTCTATTTAAAATTGTATTCTTTTAAGTGTTAATACTACAATGGTTTTAATTAACTATGCAAAAAATAAAGAAACTTTTAACTTATGAGCAGAGCGTCCCGTCAAGACGGTGAAAGGGCAATAAAAGGGTTTGAGCTTTTATCTAACTCCCCTACCTTAAGATCCTTTGACTGGCATCAGCCTTTAAAATGATATAACTATATTACCCTTGGGTCGGTCAGGACCTTTGGAAGGCACAGATATAAATGTGTCAGCGTTACACAAGTTTTGTGTAATCTGTAACAGTCTGAATTTCATAAGAGTTAAGCATTAACCGAGAAGGATTTTACTAAAAACAAAAGGCCCCTGGTGTTCTTTGCAGTCAAACATTTCGACATTTTAGTGTTCAATGCAGATGTTCAAAATGTGGGTGCAGTGAGCGTCCAGCACCACAGGAATCGAGTGGGATCATTTTTCACACAACAGGGCTGCCAACCGAAACAGGGTGAAAATGAGCACGAGTGAAATGTAATTGGTCAAGTGCGCGACACTGAAGGAATTCCTAGTCTGAAATGACTTAAAACCAGCTGTCCGTGCACTACGGAAAAGAGCTAGAGTTCTTGCACGGCATAAACTCTCGTACCTCGCCAGCTACCCTTACACTTGTCATTGCCTGGTGACACTGACACCTCTGCATACTGTCTTCCTCAGTAGTTAAATATGTTACTCGTGGCATGCCGCACACTGCACGGCACAGTTTCACAACTGTGTGGAACGCACTTCAGTAGTGTGACTTCTGGTCAGAGCAGTCGAAGAATCAGGCGTGAGGTAAGAGATAGGCGCTATACAACTCCAGGTGAATGAATAAATGACCGCTTTCCAGCTGCTGTTGTTACACGTAAACATCAACAAGCAGCTCAAGGGGAGTGATGGGGGCGGGCACAGGGAGACAAGGGGGAGTGGTGCAGGTTGGCAAAGGTGTCACAGGGACAAAAATAGGAGTGGTGGGGGCGGGCACACAGAGACAAGGAGGCACTGCAGCTGCCGCCCTGTGCGCCGCTGCTTGCTCTTGCTTCAAAATGCCATGGGAGTGAACTTTTCAGAAGAGGTGGGACTTGCACCCACCTTTAGCCATTTGCAGGCTTTGCTTTGAAAAAGACACACTCAAAAGCCAGCCCAATGCATGGGAGGAGTCAGACCCGCACAGAGTAGATACAAGAGAATCCTAGCAGAGCAGGACATGTGCGCTGCACTAGGCTCAACCTAACAAGGAGAATAAAACTGAAAACAGAAAACTGTGCTAAAACAAATAAAGTGGCTAGTGCTGCATGGTAAATATGGAGCAGGCCCCTGCGCCACCTGGGCGTCACAAATAGTGAAGCTCCGGTGGCACAGCCTCATTGTAAACGAGGCCCTAAATGTATATATTGTCTCCCATATGTAATAGGCATATACGTATGCATACCAGAGATTGTGCTTAATATACTTGGTGAGATCTCATCTCATCTCAAAATAGACACTCCACAGTTAACAATGCAGCAGAGGAAACAAATATATGGCTGTTGGCTTCAGTAGGCCTATAAATGTAATCTACAGATTAAGGTAGGTGCACTACATTGTAATTGTCGCACACTCATGCCACCTCCTACAGCATGTTCAGACAAATGCATGACTAGGTCTCTACTGCAAAGAATGAACTCCAAATGTGGTCACAAACAGGCAGCAGATCCTGTTAACTGTAGGGGAGACTTCATGCTATGCCATGTGCATGTTTTCAAAGAACCCTCCTTCATGTTTTGAGGTTTAGTTCCTCTCCAGCACCTGAAGATACAGATCTTAGCCACAGAAGGGGGGGATATTCATGTCATGAAGGATCACCAATGAGGCAAAGGACTGTAAGTTGTATACACTTACTTCAGTTGTGGTGATCCAGATTGCTACCCAGTAGGTTTCCAAAAAGGGACAGGACCATAAGATATGGGCTAAGTCTCAGGCTCCAGATTGATAAAAGGGCCACCTCTCATCTTTGTCCTCTCACACCTGCCACAGTGGGTGTTTCTCATTGCGTAGGTGAGTCTTGGAAGAATGTCCTCTAACTGATCTGTGATGACTTTGGGCAGCTTATCAGCTAGTATCATGGCTAGGATCTGCAAGTCAGTATTAATACATGAAATTGGTTGTAACTTGCTCAGTGGAGAGGGTCTTATGAGTGACATCATTGAACTATATGCGAATAGCACCTGAGGCTGTGCATCTTTGAAGAGTTAGCGTAGGACAGCACCAATTTAGCATGCCCTAACTTAATTGCCCGACATATAATTCATCCGCACCAGGTGCCCATTGTGGAAGTAGAGAAAATCTATCAGGCCCCCAAGTAGATTGTTAACTATGCTGCTTAAATAGTGTGCAACTGTAAGTTTGAGCAATGGTAAGAAGCGGGAGAGAAAGACATATATTCAAAGAAAATAGAGTTCTAACCCTTCAGACATATTTCAGGTAAGGCAGGTACTAATAGTTTTTTTCATACGTGAATGTTATGTCCCAATAAAAGCAAAGACAGTCTTTTCCCCTTGATTAAAAAGGAGCTCAAACTTGTCCTATTTATCTGTACTTCATGTGTACATTTACCCGTCACTAACTAACTGATCATAAACTATTGTATAAATACTCCTAAAATCTGTGTTTTCAATGTTGGCTTTGTTTTTGTTGGATAAAATGTCAGACTGTAGATGAAGTTGTCTCCTTGCTATCGCTTGTCATAAATATGCCTCATGACAAATCCGGGCGCTTGATTAAATTATTCAAGACCATGATTTTCTTACAAGACCCTCAGCTATTTCTTCGTTCCTCATAAATATCACCATCCATGGCTTGGCTGGCTCCCTTGGTGGTTTGAAACAGCAAATGAATTTATGTTGCTCCCTCCAGGTCATCTCGGGTCAAGGCCAATATAGTATTCTATAGGAGGGACTGGTGCACTCATGTATTTCTATTTTCATTCAGCAATGTGTTTTATCTTCAGTGCCATTATCTCTTCAGGGAGTTTAAATTTGAATGTATTCTTCTTCCACCTTTTCAGCGATGGTCATAACATTAAGAAAGAGAATCTTCTTGTGCAGGTTCCATGAGCGCAAGAAATCAATCTCCTTTTATCGAATGGACAGGCCAATCTCTGTGGATCTAGGAAGCCATGGTCTCCCTGCACTTCCTTTCACATAAATAAATCACCATGTTGGCTGTATCTGGCTTCCCTGAATGAGGCAGAGCTGGTTCGAAGGTCAAATATCACGGTACCTAATCTGGTATACATGATCTACTAAAGTCGGTAAAGTGTCTAATTTGTTTTCAGATTTGACTCTGATGTGAATATCTTGAAACCAGCAGCATCCTGGAGCCTTCATCTTTGAATTGTGCAGCTACAAACCTACCTCCTGGATGAGCCCATATTTTCAATATTCTTCGATGCTGGGACTTATAGAGAAGGTGTGCTGCTCTGCATGTGCTGCACGTGGATCAGCCCCTGTAGCACCATCTGTGGACTGAGAAGACATGCTGCTGCTGACCACCACCCTGACCCGATCCCTCTTCAATTATTCTGGTTATAAAGTGGCGCTTCTTGTTAAAGTACTATGTAACTAAGAATATTCTTCTCTTCTACGGTATATTCAGAGGTTTCGGACAACCGATAGTAGCAGCCACAATGCAGTGAAGGATCGGAGTGAAGAAGACTGTAAAAGCAGTGCGCGTGTATGTAAGGTGGCGGAGCTTCAACAGTAGAAGGTGCACCAATGGGTTGAGAGATGGGTGCATGTTGGACCCGGCCCTTTAGGCAGGTTCACCCCGAGACTTTTTGCTTTTGCCTAGCCTGTTTCTGGAACCTGGTGGTGGTGATTTTTGGCCTCTGCGCACCTTTTCACTGTGGTACAGTGTAAAGTGCTTGAGCTCTCTGTGTATGTGTGGTGAGTGACCTGCCCTCCCATAGGAATGAATGAGGAATATGTAGGCCCATGGTAGTTCCTGATGTGTGGGGAGTGCAGGGGCGAGTTTGATATGTGCGGACTCGTGAGATTGAATGCTGCGTAATGGTATATGCGGCATGAGTGTGTCTAGTCTAGAAGTGCCACTTTTAGAAGTTGGCATATTTGTGTAATTTGTGTCTGGCGTGTGATTGGCTGGTGAGCCTGGTCCAGGAGTGCCTGGGCCTGCTTGTGGATTGACTGTCTGGTTTGAGGGTGACAGGGGCTGGAGAGCCCAGGAGGTTGTCTGAGTCAGCCCGTGGATGAAAGGCTGCATCTGCTGCCAGGGAAGTGGGAGGAGATGGCACCTGGGAGTGACTAGGGCTGTGCCTGCCTGACCACAATGCTGGCTCCACCTCCCGCTGGGCGACTGTCACCTCTGTCCCTGACACTGAAGAGAGTTCCCTAAAACCAGTTCTAGCTGGTTCTCATACTGCCTGCACAAACACTTCAAAGACTTTTCTCTGTATAAGAAGGGGCTGTGTCCCCTTCCAATTTGTTCTTGTTTTCTGACTTGAATCCTACCAGGGGCGTGCTGCTGCTTGGGCTCAGGGGAATCCCTGGGCCCTGCCCAGCCCCTGGACACCTGATGGACTTTCCTGGACTCCTGGGGGACCCCTCTGCCTTGCTTGGGTTGATGGGGGGGACATTGCTTTGCCCCCTTGAAATCTCTGGGACCTTTGGCAGCATGGAGAAGCTGCATTTTCCTTCAAGAGACCTTTTTTCTTGCCTTTACCCAGGTTTGTTGAAGCCTAAGCGCTTGGGAGCGCTTGACTGGTATTTATAGCGCCTGGGATCGCTGTATATTACTTATAGCGCTGGGAGAGCGCTTTATTTGAACCCATTGCGAGTGTGGCGCCCTCACGCATTTTGCGTGAGGTTTGGCAGGTGCCTACCCTGCGACTTTGCCCGTTTATTTACTTATTTTACGAGTGCCCACCTCGCTTCTTTATTTTATTTTAATAGCGAGGTTGCCCACCCCTCGTTGTGCCCCTTTATTCACCGCCGGGGCCCGAGCTGTGTGTAATGGCCGCCGGAGAAGCTTGCCTCAAGAGCCGCGCAGCCATTGGTTGGCTGAGAGAGGCTCGTCCTGCGAGCAGCGTGGTGATTGGGCGGCGCCACGAGGGGCTTGTCCTTGAGCCGCGCTTGGATTGACCGAAGAGCCGCCGTGTGTGAGGTGGCACGAAGGAAGAAGACTGATGGTGCTCACAGGGCTCCAGTGAGGAGGAGGGAGCCCCAGGAAGAGAAGAAGAAGCGTGGCCTGCTGATGGGGCTGCCGTGTGCTGAGGGAGCCCCTGGAAGAGAAGGAAGCGTCGGTGGAGGAGAGCCGCCGCCCAGCAGAGCAGCCGCCGCCTGGAGGAGTCCCGCGCTGGAGACAGCCCGGTGAGTCATAAGGGCTGAGGGGGGGGGCTCTGTGCGGCTGCTGTTGGTGCCGAAGAGCGGCATCTGGGCGAGAGTGGAGGTAGGGCGGCCCCAGCTGGCAGTGGGCCGCCCCAACGTTTCAACGAGCCTGAGGCTCCAATGCCCGCATTTGTATTTACGAGCCTGCAAGGCTCAAGGCGGCATCTTCGTGTTTTTGAGCCCAGCAAGGCTCCAACGACGGGGCTAGGGTTGTGTAGAGCCCTGAGAAGGCTCATGGGGGCCATTTGGTTGCGAGTCCAGAGAGGCTCGTAGGGGCATATTTGTTGAGCCCTGAGAGGCTCCCTGCCCACATTTTTGATTTGTGAGCCCAGAGAGGGCTCTTAGGGAGGCAAAGTTATTGACAGAGCCTGTGTGGCTCCCAGTTGGCGCAGCTTTGGTTCTAGGGGCTAGTGACAGCCCCTGCCGCAGTTTACTGATGTCCCAGCTGCCCAGCAATTAGTGGGCAGCTGCACCGTTTAGGCGCTCGGGATTGTCCTCAGGTGCCCAGCAAGTAGTGGGCACCTGCTACGTTTAGGCTTGTGCTTGGACTGGCGCTGCATGGCAGCGCGCCCTGACATTTGGACACAGCCCCAACAAGGCCAGTTGGCCTAGGGACTGCCACAGGTGGTGGCTTATGTAAGTTTTGCGCAATTGTATGGTTATTGCACCTCTGAATGTGTTTTCTTGCATCATGTGTTATCCCTGCACCTCTGAATGTTTTTAGGCATCATGTGATTTTTGCGCTATTGTAATATTCTGGCACCTCTGAATGTTTTTAGGCATCATGTGTCTTCCTTTTCCCTGCACTGCACCTCTGAATGTTTTAGGCATCATGTGTCTTCTTGTGCTGCACCTCTGAATGTATTCTATTGTATCATGTGCTTTGTCCTGAACACCGCTGAATGTGTAGGTTTATGCATCATGTGTTCCCCTTGTCTTACACCTCTGAATGTTTTTATGCATCATGTGTTTTTCCTTCCCTACACCTCTGAATGTTTTAGGCATCATGTGTTTTCTTTCCTTACACCGCTAAATGTGTTTTTATGCATCATGTGTTTTATTTCCTTACACCTCTGAATGTGGGTTTTGCATCATGTGTAATGTGTTCTTATCTATACCCCTAAATGTATTTTATTCTTAGGTGGTTGTTCTTTTTAGTACAGGTGGTCCTAGTGAGGTCCTGGCTCCCTGCGTGACATTCTCCTAAGATGTTTAGGGTTGCGTTAGGGTTGCGTAGGTGGTACTTACCTGTTCCCAGTAGTTACTGGATGTGATCTATAACTGTTATTTTGTGCTATACTTATTCTAAGTTCTAGAAGTGCTATTTCTGATTATGACAGTGGCCCACGTGGCCCTGTCTCCTGTAAATAATCCCTTATGAATATTGCCCGTGCCAGTTGGCACCATGTATTTTGTGTGATACTATCTGATGTGTTTTTACAATACAAAAGTTATTTTATAATAATCTTGTGTGGAGTTCCTTTTGTGGTGTGCCTAGTATGTTGTTGCTGTTGTGCGCTGGCGCAAATGCTTTACACATTGCCTCCGAGTTTAGCCTTACTGCTCGTGCCAAGCTACCAGGGGGTGAGCAGGGGTTATCTTGGCGTGTGACTCCCTTGCCCTGACTAGAATGGTGGTTTTTGCCTGGCTTTGGCGTCAGCCTTAGTCTACCAGAAATAGCCAATTCTAACAGTGCAGAAGCTTGGCTTTAAAATATATGTCTTGGATATGGGACACTGTTCTACCAGTGGCAAAAATGTAGGGGGGAAAGGTTGTATTGCAGAGTTAAGAAGGGGAGGTGGAGGAAGGGGAAGGTGGAAGACGTGAGATGCGCCGTTGGTTGAGGGCAGTGCGTAGTCATGAAATGTCTATAATTGATTTGCCTAGGGACCCATAAAATCCTGAAGATGACCCTGAGCAGAAATATGTAAAGGTGAGGAATATGTAAAGATGAGACTGTAGCTTCAGTGGCTCACCTCAGAAAGTAGTAGTTGCCCAGTAGGTTTGAAGGTCATACCATGAAATTTAGTAGACATGGCAGGTGATGGTGAGGGCCCACAGATTGGCACTGGAGTAGCCTGATGCTCCTAGGTTCATCATCCTAGGGCCCAAATGAAAGCCCTCAGTGGTTGCTGGAATCACCCTGTACTCCAGTATATATCCTGGAATCAGACTGAAGAACATATTATGTTCAGGTGCATTGCGAAGCAAGCTAGCTGAGAGCAGGCAGGGAGACTACATGAGGGGGGAGGATTCACTTTCTCACTCCTAACATCAGTGAAGAGATACAATCAGGGTGTCTCTACTACCAGAACATTCTCCAGCTGGCTCCTGAAACGCAGATATGGCTTCCATTTTGGATGTCTCCGGTTCACCTGGAGAAGGCGCTATATGAGTATTGAGGGCTCTTAGCATGATCTGGCCTTCACCTCCTGGGATGAAGAATTGCATTTTCAGTAACAGCAAAATCTTCTTGGAGGGGACCGCAGTTTTAAGAAGACAAGACAAAGCTTATGAGGAACACTGGACTTGTATGACCACGAGATAAATTTGTTGTAAAGTTCATTCTGTTTTTTGAGAGAACTCCAATTACTATGAAAGCTTTTGAGTCTGATGAGATTTTCTCTAAACCTGTTCCTTAGATTCAGGGATATTTGAATGGAGGAAAGGAAATGTATTTATTTCAAGTGTAATTATTTTGTATATTTTTTAAATTATTTTTGTAGTATTAAATTTTATTTTTTAATTACATTTAATTGTATTTAAACTGCATATATGTATTATGTTAAATATGTCTTAATGTTTTTATGTTATTAGGTTAATAATTCTTTTTTTAATTAAAAAGAGTTGGAATGGTGTATCTAACCCTTCCAAAGTCCAACACTTTCTCTGCTTTTACTTATGTTGGAGAGGGAATAGTAAATCTAACCACTCCAAAGTTCAACACTTTCCCTACTGTTGCTTAGATTGAAGTGGGGATAGTAACTCTAACCCTGGTAGAGTCAAACACTTTCCCTAAAGTTGCTTAGATTAATGTTTGAATAGTACATCTAACCCCTCCAAAGTCGAACAGTTTCCCAGCTTTTGCTTACATTGGAGTGGGAACAGTAAATCTATACTCTGCAAAATCAACACTTTCTCTATTTTTCCTTAATTTCGAGTTAGAACATTAAATCTGACTCCTTTGAAGTCCAACACATTTGCTAGTGTTGTTTATTTCAGATTGTTATATTTGTAAAATATTTCTACATGCACTCATCTGCAGTACTGAAAGAAAAAACATTGTTCCCTGAATGTGATCAGTGGAAGAATACAAGCCATTCAATCAAAAGGACGGCAAAGAGGTATGCTCCAGGGGAGGACCAAACACAAGAAAGGCAAGCCATTGAATAAGAAGCAAGCAAATGAAAGTGACAACAATGCTAACTCTTGGTAAGCAATGGGTGGACTCTAAACTCAGTGCATTGGCAACAAGAGGTATTTCAGCAAGAAAGAGCCAAACGCTGCCTCGTTGGCTAACCCCCAAAAGATTAAAGCATGGAAAGGAAAAAACACTAGAAAAATACATTTCCATCAGTCCTGGCACTGATGTGCCATTTTCTTTTAGGCAGATATTTATGTGTTCAGGCATAATAGTATTACATAGCCAAGGGAGACAGTATTTGAAGGTGCTGGCCAATTGGCCCATGCTGTATGCTCCGGGGTGCATAAGCAAAATATGAACAGGTCAAATGATAACGAAGGCTAACTCAAAACTCTTTTCTGTCCTTAATTTCATAGTGGCCTATATTGAGACCAAATTACTAGAAAAAGTAAAGGAGCTCCCACAATTTGCAGACTGTAAGAACTCTTGTTGTCCGGTTCTGTTTGCATAATTAATGCAAATTAGAATACCTTGCAACAATTTGGCCAGATCTATCGCCATTAGGATTGTGGACGTGTCCTCTCTGCCGGAGGGAAAAAGACATGTGCTGCCCAGCTTACAGACTCCTCCCAAGGACCAGGATTCTGGAAGGGTTCCTATTCCTTCCAAGGGGCCTGGTGTTATAAATACAGGGAGAATCACCCTCATTGTTGCAGTGGGATGTTCAATGTGAAACGGAGGTAGAAGTGGGGGACCGCGGTGAAACGGACCCACGTTATGAGGTAACATTGTGGGGGCCGCGTCATCAGGAGCGGGCCCCCTGCTGCCCTTTCATCTTCCCCGGCGGGCGCTCGCAGCTGGGGCAGCCCGTGATCGCCAGATCTGCAGCCTCCATCTGCCTGTGTGGCCCGACCGCAGTGTGTGGATGGGGGCCCGTGGCCACAGCGGACGGGCGGGACAGGTTACATGACCTGGAGAGGATTTTATTTACAGAGCTCATCCCCTACATATGAGGAAGCGGCTAACGCCCCCCTGGGAGAGCCAAGATAGACATCAGCTTTTTGTTGAGCATGAAAGCTGGGTGGAGACCTGGGGATTTGTTTTAACACCCCTCCAGCTAATGACACGGGTGGACTGTGGTTCCCAGTACAAGAACGTTGGAGCATTTAGACCAGGGATCATGTGTGTGCAGCAGTGGTGAAAGGAGGTGCAAATACAAAAGATGCTCCTCCTTTTGACTGTCTGGCTCCTTTTCCCCTCTTGTTCTTCCTCCGTTGGGTCGGCTCTGTGGTTTTTTTTGGACTTGACCCTATGAACTTTTGGACTGGAACTCGAGTGTGCCCCGACATTTTGGGACCCTCTCCTGTTGTTGCTCATGCCCTGGGTGCATCGATGCCCATGACCCGGGTCCTCAATTTTGTTGATTCTTGTCCTTTCCTTTGGTCCCTTGGATTCCATCCTGCTGACCTTCAGACATTTCTCTTACGCCGGACTGCCTTATCTCTTTCTCCCCCTCAGGTCCCCCTATCTCCTCTCACCAATCTCAGCCTCCAACTCTTCTCCCCCACATACTGCCCTCTACCCCTTTTATTATTATTTTTTTTAAACTTTTATTTCTTTTTTCACTCTGTAAATATGTGATATATACTTGTCCAAGCCGAATCGCTGGTAAAATGGAATCCTGAGAAAATCTACTATTTATATATATGTATATAGAGATAACTCTAACCACTAGTATATGTAGTAGACCTTTGTACTCACTACCATTCCTATGTGATTCTTAAAGTTTATCCATTTGTATCTCTTCCTTAAGTGACTTTACAACTTGTACATTTGCAATTGTTTCGATTTGTATATCTTCTCTGTGTGACTTTACAAATTGTACATTTGCAATTTTTTTTCCTGTTTGTATCTTTTATGTAACTCATGTAATCCTAAATCCTTATGTATCACAACTGGTTCTTTTGTAAAGCGCTCTGACACCTTCGGGTAATGTTCGCGCTCTAGAAAATCACATTAAGTAAATAAATAATTAAATACATTTTGATTAGAATGATAAAAACTGTTAGTTTTGTTATTTGAAAATGATTTCCTGTATATTTATCTTTTTCCTTCCTTCCCTATTAAAGAAAACAATGAATCATATTCACAAAAACAGACAGGAAAACAGCTGCAAGGCAGTGTGAAAAGGCCTCTTGGATATGACGTATTTCGTGTGAGTTGAACTGAATTTCAAGCGATGCTGCTCTGCAGACCCTATGGCTATGGAAATCAGAGTCCCTCCTGCCACTTTTCCAGAAGCTATACATTGTGAACAAAGGCAAATATATGCAAGGCACATTGGCTTCTTAGTGCCTTTTTGCCATGGCCATCGCTGCCAGCAGCTTCCATCCCCTTTGCCACAGTAAGTGAAGGGGTGGGGAGCTGTGTGCACAACTCTGCTCCAATGCTGAAATGGAGGCGAAGCTCACGGTCACACCCTTTATTTCACAGCCATAATTAAAATCCTTTCTAAGGAAGTCACAAAAACGATCACAACATAAACTCTGGCATCGTGCATTTAACAAAATTCGATTTAAAAAGCCTCAAAGAGGACTCGGCATCAGGGGTTTGAACAACAGGTGACAGACATTTCTTGAATTCAACTGTTACTGGAGCACTGCAGATTGTTCAATGTACATGGGGTTTGCCATGTGTGGCAGGGGTCAGCTCGTTTCACAGGATTAGATTTCCTTTCTCATTTTACACGCTGAGTTGTGAAGGACTCTCTCCCTGCATTATACCAGAGTTTGTTTAACCTTTGACCTTGGGGTTCAGATGCTGCCTGCCATAGAGTAACCATGAACAGTTGCTTGCCCATAAACATGAGCGCCATTGGGTCTGACGCAGGCGTGGAGAATACCCCCCCCCACCCCCCCCCCCCATCACTGCCGTGGCCTTATAGTGGCTGTGAAAGATAATTGAGCTACAGTGGACGCCTCACTACACTGACTCCTGGTGCCACTGCACATACTGCACTAATAATAGCTACCGCCTGCATAATTGTGAAGGGGGGTTTCCAAAAAGCATTTCATATTCAACTACAACCAATGTTGATAACTGTGGCCCGTGCAGTCAAGGGAGTAACCAGAAAATAAAAATACTCCCCACTTTTACCCAAAGCTTTGATGGCACCAAGCAAGTGAGTCTGACCCTCCCTAGAAGAGGTCCCTTGTCTCTTCAATCCAAGCATCTATCCATTCATCCTTCACACCTTTACAACATATCTTCCATTTTGTCACCAAAGTGCTCTCCTGGTCACTGTCTTTTGGTCGTTTTTTTTTAGGAGCAGAAGTCGGGAAAGCAAGGCATCCTTAATTCTGGCTTTAATCTACTTCACTACACTTAAGTTAGAATTTGAAGCCACACAAGGCCACCTTGTGTAGCCCTGAGTGGCTAGATAAATCTGGAGTGACACAAAACAGCGCAAATCACTGCGTTGCGTTACTCTGCCCCAGGGAGTCATTCCATGAGTGAAGCGTGGCTGTGCTCATGCATCAATCCATGGATTTTGGCTCATTCTCAGATTTGGGATTGTGTCAAAATACAACCCCCTCCCAGATGAGGCATAATGAGAAGAGATATCTTTATTTCTCTTCGTTTTTTTAGGTCTCGCCTAGAGACGCAGCGCATGCGCTGCACGCCTTGGCAAGAGCTATTGCCGTCGATTTTGCTAGCGAAGGGGTGCAGGAGATGTGCACACGCCCGACAGGCGATGTGCACGCATACGGCTCGCACGTTCAGCACAACGCACGCATGGCACACTTTCACTTTCCCTCCCTCCCCCGTCGGCTCCAGATTCACAGGACTCTCACATCCTGTAGCTGTTATTTCGAGCTGCCTGCCGGGTGGTGGGCTGCTTTCCTGCCGGGGACTGGGTGTTCGCTTGCCTCTCTGCCAAGATGCTGCAGACGGTCCAGGACTGGTTCTGGTGGGACAGGCTATGGCTGCCCGCTATCTACACCTGGGCCGATTTGGAAGATGATGAACTGGTGCTGCCCAAGGCCTCGCACTTTTATATCACCATGCCTGGCGCGTTTCTCTTCATGGTCGTCCGATACTTCTTCGAGAGGTGAGAAAAAGTGCCAAACAAGCGTTTTTTTAGGGAAATGGGCGAAGCTCGGGGATGCTTGCTTGGCCATCGCGGATATCGCAAGCTGTCTGTCCAACGTGGAGAATGGAGTCTCGGTTTTATCTCTGCCTTTAGGTACTTGTAGTTCTGTTGTGAAACTCTTGTAAGTGTGCTGACATGACACCCGTACAGTGCCAGAGACCTCATGGTCACATATCTAGCATGAGTACGAAATACCAACTGTGTTGTTATTCGCTTTCTGATGCTCTTATTTACCTAGATGTTTGAAGCAAGCGAGGAAAGTGCTTTCTGGGACGTGTGTGTAATAAAATATTTAGTGTCTGTATATTCTGCAGTGTTTTTTTTTAGACTCCCTACTAAGTTTACAAAGCTGAGATGGACTCTGGGACTGCAGTGTCATTGGGTGTGTTTTTAAAGTAATGAGCCAGCAGCGGTAACGCTGGAGACCGGAATGGAAGGAGCAGAGGGGTGGCGCTGGGTCCGCGCTCCTCTTTCGGGGTGCTTGCTTGCTGGGTAGGCGAGCCTCCAGCAGGAGGCAGAGACAGACCTGTGAGCAAAGAGCAGTCAGGAAATGACAACCTGCACTCCCCCCACTACCCCATGGATCCGTCTAACTTGGGGTCCAGCCTTTTCTTGAGTGATTATTAAATTCCTCCTAATGTGGTGTGCGAACCTGTCTTGCCATCAGTCTGCATTTGCCAGTGCTCTATTCTTGTATGTATGTGCGTGCATGGGGGGTTCATGCATCCGACATCTCCAAATGCTCGTGTGTGCTCTTGTTCGTAGTCAATCTCTCTTAATGCTTCTGGGTGTGATGTCGGTGTTTTACGATTCCCTCATATTGTGTGTGTGTCTGTGCCTGATGTCAGTTACTCAAATATGGCTTCTCGAAAACACCATCTGTTCTCAGCTATGTAATTTCCCTCGATGTGAAACCGGCCTTGAGGCCTGCAGATTCCTCCCTTCCTCCTCGTCATGTCTCTTTGTGTGCCTGGTGAACAAGAAGGAATCGCTATCACTGTGCACTATCAGCGCCAGGCTCTGTGTATGTAAAAACCTTCAGGACGCTCCCTCACAGCCCATGCACTATGTGTAACATCGTCTTACAATAGATCTTCTCTGTGATACTTGACCCAGATCCTCCCGGTGCTAGATGTTCCACAGACTCCTATGCTGCAGACTAGGGGTCTTTAGTCTTGGTGCACAAGGCTGCAGACTGCCAACTTTTCACGACACCCTGGTGTTACGTAAATATTTTGCGTTTAAATCAACTGTGCATACATTTATCTTGTTTGAATAGCCTGACTATTTGGCATGACTTTGCCCTTGTGGACAAATGTTGGGCACCCCCTATGTGAGAGATCTTCGGAAACTAAAGTGCTCCTGTAGGTCCCACTAGTATCCCTTTTTACATCCTTTTACCAGCTTACTGCTGCAAGGGACCCTCGAAGCCTGCAGCTTCCAGCCACACCTCTGAGAGGAGCAATGTCTGGGCTGTAGATGTGATGATGTTCTCCTTGTGATTACCTCACCTCTAGTTGTTGAAGAGCACCAAGGAAGAGACCTCTTAGGTGACCTTCCACAGCCTGCTTAAGTTTGCCGGTTCATCTACTCATAGTCATATTGGTTAAGTATCCGGCTCTTCAATCAATAAATCAGGTAGCATTTATACAACACACAGCTGCGTCATAAGAAGAGGCCTGGTGCTATCTGCAAGACAGACTGATGTACCAGTAGAAGAACCGTGTGATCTAGGCCTTATCAAAAAGGTTTTAAATTATATTTGGGTCACGCCTGGGCAGCGCATGCGCTGCTCTGCAGGCCATACTGTATTGGAGTGTGGACTATAAGTCCCTCCCACTCTCCTCCCATATTTATCTTTGGCTTATCATTGTCCTTCGTAAGTGCTGGCTTGTGATTCGTTAATAGGCTTGTCAGTCTCTCTTTAGTACTGCTTTGTCTTCATTTGTTACCTCCCATGAGGACTGGCCCTTTTACTTCGCTTGTTACATAGTGCTCTATAAGCACTTGTTTTTAGGGCTCGGCCTCGTCACCACTTCGTCAGAAGTGGGGCGGAGCTCCGAGCCGTATTGTTAAGGGGGTTCTGCATCGTGCAGGAAAAATTCCTCAGTGCGCGAGATTTTTTAGTAGTTTGTTTTGCCATCTGCATGTAATTGGTCGTTGCGGTGCCGTCTTTCTAGTAGCCTGCACGCAATAGGCCATATGTATTTTCGCTTCAGCACTTCCGCCATATCCTATGTGGTTATGCGCACAGCAGTGCAATAAATTATCAATTAGAGCTGTCAGGGTGCTGCGGTAATAGAATCCAGATGGTCGGGGCGCGTTCACCAGTGTGCCGTGAGTTTTGGGGGCGCGCGTCCCTCTGCCTCCTTTGATGTTTAAGTGTTGGCCTTTCACCAGATGCCGGCTCGCAGAGGCTTCTGATATTGCTTTTCCCCGCCTGCTCCTCACTGCAGCCCCCACCACTGGAAACGACAGGCTGGGAGGTCACAGAAGCCTCTGACATCGCCTCTCCCAGCCTGCTCGTCCTTTCAGCTCCCACCTCTGAAATTCATATAATAAAAAGCATGCTTTGATATACATTGATATGCTCTGTTGCTGCTGCTGCCTTGGCACAGTACCTGCTGTGAGTGTGTACAGGCAGCAGTGGTGCAAGCTTCTCACACTCACAAAGAGATCACAGGCAGCAGCGGTGCAAGCTTCTCACAGTCACAAGGAGATCACAGCCAGCAGTGGTGCAAGGTTGTCACACTCACAAAGAGATTACAGGCAGCAGCTGGGAAAACTTCTCATACTCACAAGAAGATCACAAGTACCAGTAGTGCAAGCTTCTTACACTCACAAGGAGATTACAGGCAGCAGTGGGGCAAGCTTCTCACAGTCACAAGGAGATCACAGGCAGCAATGGTGCAAGCTTCTCACACTCACAAGGAGATCACAGGCAGCAGCGGTGCAAGCTTCTCACACTCACAAGCAGATCACAGGCAGCAGTGGTGCAAGCTTCTCACACTCACAAAGAGATCACAGGCAGCAGCTGGGCATACTACAGGCAGCAGCTGGGCAAACTTCTCATACTCACAAGGAGATCACAAGCACCAGTGGTGCAAGCTTCTTACACTCACAAGGAGATTACAGGCAGCAGTGGTGCAAGCTTCTCACACTCACAAGGAGATCACAGGCAGCAGTGGTTCAAGCTTCTCACACTCATAAGGAGATCACAGGCAGCAGCGGGGCAAGCTTCTCACAGTCACAAGGAGATTACAGGCAGCAGTGGTGCAAGCTTCTCACACTCACAAAGAGATCACAGGCAGCAGTGGTGCAAGCTTCTCACAGTCACAAAGAGATCCCAGGCAGCAGCTGGGCAAACTACAGGCAGCAGCTGGGCAAACTTCTCATACTCACAAGGAGATCACAAGCACCAGTGGTGCAAGCTTCTTACACTCACAAGGAGATTACAGGCAGCAGTGGTGCAAGGTCCTCACACTCACAAGGAGATCACAGGCAGCAGTGGTGCAAGCTTCTCACACTCACAAGGAAATCACAGGCAGCAGCGGGGCAAGCTTCTCACAGTCACAAGGAGATTACAGGCAGCAGTGGTGCAAGCTTCTCACACTCACACGGATATCACAGGCAGCAGTGGTGCAAGCTTCTCACACTCACAAGGAGATCACAGGCAGCAGCGGGGCAAGCTTTTCACAGTCACAAGCAGATCACAGGCAGCAGTGGTGCAAGCTTCTCACACTCACAAAGAGATCACAGGCAGCAGCTGGGAAAACTTCTCATACTCACAAGGAGATCACAAGCACCAGTGGTGCAAGCTTCTTACACTCACAAGGAGATTACAGGCAGCAGTGGGGCAAGCTTCTCACAGTCACAAGGAGATCACAGGCAGCAGTGGTGCATGCTTCTCACACTCACAAGACGATCACAGGCAGCAGCGGGGCAAGCTTCTCACAGTCACAAGGAGATTACAGGCAGCAGTGGTGCAAGCTTCTCACACTCACAAGCAGATCACAGGCAGCAGTGGTGCAAGCTTCTCACACTCACAAAGAGATCACAGGCAGCAGTGGTGCAAGCTTCTCACACTCACAAAGAGATCACAGGCAGCAGCTGGGCAAACTACAGGCAGCAGCTGGGCAAACTCTCATACTCACAAGGAGATCACAAGCACCAGTGGTGCAAGCTTCTTATACTCACAAGGAGATTACAGGCAGCAGTGGTGCAAGGTTCTCACACTCACAAGGAGACCACAGGCAGCAGTGGTGCAAGCTTCTCACACTCACAAGGAGATCACAGGCAGCAGCGGGGCACGCTTCTCACAGTCACAAGGAGATTACAGGCAGCAGTGGTGCAAGCTTCTCACACTCACAAAGAGATCACAGGCAGCAGTGGTGCAAGCTTCTCACACTCACAAAGAGATCACATGCAGCAGCTGGGCAAACTACAGGCAGCAGCTGGGCAAACTTCTCATACTCACAAGGAGATCACACGCACCAGTGGTGCAAGCTTCTTACACTCACAAGGAGATTACAGGCAGCAGTGGTGCAAGGTTCTCACACTCACAAGGAGATCACAGGCATCAGTGGTGCAAGCTTCTCACGCTCACAAGGAGATCACAGGCAGCAGTGGGGCAAGCTTCTCACAGTCACAAGGAGATTACAGGCAGCAGTGGTGCAAGCTTCTCACACTCACAAGGAGATCACAGGCAGCAGTAGTGCAAGCTTCTCACACTCACAAGGAGATCACAGGCAGCAGCGGGGCAAGCTTTTCACAGTCACAAGCAGATCACAGGCAGCAGTGGTGCAAGCTTCTCACACTCACAAAGAGATCACAGGCAGCAGCTGGGAAAACTTCTCATACTCACAAGGAGATCACTAGCACCAGTGGTGCAAGCTTCTTACACTCACAAGGAGATTACAGGCAGCAGTGGGGCAAGCTTCTCACAGTCACAAGGAGATCAAAGGCAGCAGTGGTGCAAGCTTCTCACACTCACAAGGAGATCACAGGCAGCAGCGGGGCAAGCTTCTCACAGTCACAAGGAGATTACAGGCAGCAGTGGTGCAAGCTTCTCACACTCACAAGCAGATCACAGGCAGCAGTGGTGCAAGCTTCTCACACTGACAAAGAAATCACAGGCAGCAGAGGTGCAAGCTTCTCACACTCACAAAGAGATCACAGGCAGCAGCTGGGCAAACTTCTCATACTCACAAGGAGATCACAGGCACCAGTGGTGCAAGCTTCTTACACTCACAAGGAGATTACAGGCAGCAGGGTGAAAGTGTGCTTTAATACGGTGGACAGGATATCTGTCATGTTTGCAAGGAGGACTTGTCTGCTCAACTCGAAATAAGGCCCTTAATCTCCTCTGTCCATCCCACCTCCATTTTACATGAACTCTCCTACCTCAAGGAGCCCATTGGCCAGTCGGAGGCCTGCCCGTAACCCTATGAACGGCGTTTCTACTATAAAAGTACCCGAATTGCGGGGAAATCCCCACCAAAATCGTCACAGCCCAGGCCTGTAAAATAAAATGCTCCCCTAATCCTGGATCCTTAAAAATAAAACTGCAGCGCTTCTGTCCAGGATAAAAATAAAGCGCTCACAAGGCGCTAAATCCATCAGGGTTCAAGGGTCATAGCTGGGCTCAGGGAGTCCAGCACACAGGGACCTCCAGCAGAGAGGCAAGCCCTCATGGCGGTTCCTCCTTGCCCCCATCAGCAGCAAGCCCCAAGCAAGTACAGGAACAGCACTAACTCATGGGGTCACTGCCCCTATATTTATTATAAACATTCCATTGTCTGCCGTACAGGGTTTGGGGGAACCAGATGCAACTGGTTCAGGGGGGAATTGGAGCACTTTGTTTACAAAACTCCTCTTCCCCTTTGTCAGGTGGGGGTTCGTCATCAGACACACAACAGGGGGGCAGAGGCAGCATTGTACAGCCTAGGCACAGGCCTATTCAGGGACCAGTGACTACTCCTCCCACTATTCCAAATGCAGATGTCCCATTCAGCCTAGTGCTGCCTCACCCTGCCCCTCCTGGAGCCACACACACCCCACCAGCCCCTGTCACTCAAAAGCCAGACATGCAATTCACACCAGGCAGGCAGACATATAGCACACATAAATGTCAACTTCTAAAAGTGGCATTACTAAAATAGTTATAATAAATCTGCGCACACCATTGCGCTGCATTTCTTATTACCATTCCAAATACACTAAACCTGACCACTCTGCTCCTCTCATATCAGGAATTACCACTGAAACACTTATCAGGGAATCCCCAATGCATTCCTATGGGAGGGTTAGCTCCTCAGTAGTGAGAAACCAAAAATGGCTGTTTGTCACTACCAGGACATATTACACACTTAAGGTACATGTCCTATCTTTTACCTACAATGCACCCTGCCCATAGGGCCAGCTAGGGCCTACCTTAGGGGTGACTGACATGTAGTCAAAGGGGGGTCACGGACATGGCACACACTTTAGATGCCACGTCACAGCGGCAGTAACACTGCACGCACAGGCCCTACAATGGCAGAGGCCTGGGATAAGTTGGAAAGGCTACTTTGGTGGGTGGTGCAATCAGCGCTGCAAGCCCACCAGTAGCATTTAGTTTACCAGCCCTGGGTATCTGAGATACCACTTTACAAGGGACTGGCAGGTGAACTAAATAGGCCAAACAGGTGTAGACTAATCTTACCATATGTATCACAAAGAGCCCACACACTTTACACTGAACAGCAGTGCTAAAGTGCCCAGAGTCCTAAAACCACCAACACCATGTCGAAAAAAGGCTAGGCGATAGGCAAAAAGTTTAGGCATGACCCTGCAAAAAGGGCCAAGTCCAACAGTCCTCATGAGAACTTTACTCCATGTTTCCATTTTTGCAACATTAGTTTAACTATGTACAGGTGTGAATGTTTACAGTGGGAATCAGGAGGAGAAGCTACAGATGTCGAAGACACCATCAGGCGAGAGGTTTCCATTGGCCGAAAGCACCATACACCTACTAATTTTCGTTACATTGTTGTGCATTTTCATATTATAATTGAGTGTTCCTAATTGGAGAGTTGGAGGAAAATCTTCCCATTCTCCATCCTGAATACCTAGCACCTCGTTGCTGAAAGCTGCTAATGACGGAGACTTTACCTCCTTCATCCTGAGTCTTCTTGATCAATGCTCCTGAACGATCATTCCTCCATCACTGATATTTTAACGATTGCTACTGCAGCTGTGGGGAACTCGGCTGAGGTTCAAGAATGACCCTTTATGGGAAGTTCAAGACTCTATCTGTGCTCTGAAAATCTTGCTCATTTCTCGAAGGAACGCTTCACGGGTTCTGTTATAGGGTAGATTAGGCTCTTTCAGCTAGTTTAGTGATAATTTCTTTTATGGAATACTCTGTTTTGATTTATGCTGTCACTAATCAACCTTTTTTCTTGATAATTCTGTAAATTGGACTAATCTGGACAAATACGACAAAACCATATTAATACCTAAAAGATTAATAAAGGTTTTGGAAACTTCTTCAAGCTCTAGTCATTGACTAAAAATTAAGGATCTGACACTCCTTTTCTAGCTTCATTTGCAATATGTTGGCAAAGGTCAACTGACCTGTCAAGCGCCACTGATTTCGAGGGACCAAGTTGTAAGTTCGGATGGTTGCTTAAAACCCGATATTTGGGGGAGGAGCTACGCGGGCATCCAAGATGGTCGCGTGAGCAGAGAGCTCCCGAGACCCGCGCCGCCCTTCTTTATCTATCCTACAGTTATCCTGATCACTTCGACGGGCTTTTGAAGTGCTACTCTCACTGATGCTGACGATCCTTTTTTGGTCGAAATCGGACCTCGGGGACCATTTATCTGTCGTCTTCAACTTTCTGGCCTGCCCACGGACGCAACCGGGGTCTCGACTGCCTACTATGGCCGAGCTGTAATGCAACAACAACGGCTGCCTGGCATCTGGCCCACTGGTGGTGTACCACTTTCACTTTCGGTTTCCGGCCTCATTGTCTCTGTCTCCTCCTACTCTGTCTTCGCCTGCCGCCTTCACAGTGCACACTTTCCATCCTTGGGCTGGCAAGGAGGCCGGCGGTATTCCCTCTTCGACCTACACTTCGGAGTTTCTGGACTTTTCTCCGTCCCACTGCCCCTTTTGGGTTCTCGGCCGCCACTGACTGCAACATGGCGACAAAGCCTGAGGTCGAAAAACGCAGGAAGACTGTAACCCGGGGGGGGTCGATCCAGTCCAATATGATCGAACGCTACACCCAGCCGAGAGGCTCCCCCGGTGTCACCAGCGTGGGCGCTGAAGGACCTCAAACGGACACGTCGTCTTCCTCTGAAGTATCGCTCCAAGACCTATTGGCTGCCATCTCTGGACTTAAGGCCGATATGAGTCAGCAATACGAAGCCATCGTGTCCAAGATAGACACGGTGGCTGTGGATGTTACTCTTATTCGAGCCGATCTAGCCAAAACGAACGAGAGGGTGAAGGCACTAGACCTGAAGGCGTCGAGCCTGGTGACGGACATGGCGGAGGCACAATCTGAGATCGGGAATCTGCGTTCCTCGCATGATCTGCTGCTTAAACGTATGGAGGACTACGACAACAGGGCCAGGCGGAACAACATACGCCTAGTTGGAGTGCCGGAAAGTGATGGTGCTGCCTCGATCGATTTATTGGTCGAAGAACTTATCATTGCTAAACTTGCTCCGGTTGGACTCAGTAAGTTCTTTGCCGTAGAGCGCGCCTATCGTTTTCCAGGAGGACGAGTGAAACCAGGAGGCCCGCCGAGGCCTATCATTGCAAGGCTATTTCACTATCGAGACAGAGACGCTATCCTGCAGGCCGCCCGTAAACACGGCCCGTTGAAATATGACAATAACTCTATCTCCATCTATCCTGATTTCACTCCCCAAGTGCAACGGCAACGATCTGGGTTTCTCGGAGTGAAGCGTCGCCTGAGGGACCGGGGACTGAAGTATGCCATGTTGTTTCCAGCCCGATTACGGATTGAGTTCAGAGAACGTGCCTACTTTTTTGATCAGCCGGAGCGTGCTGCCGACTGGTTGGACTCGTTGCCGACAGATGACTCTGAGAGCGGTGGCCCTGGCGGTGCGGAAGGTGGTGCAACGGCCCAGGAGTAATATGGGCCCCCGGAGGTCCGACTTGAGACTACGTACTGTACAGAGTAAATTAACTGTGTGCTCTATGTTTATGCCCGTGGCGGTGCGGGAACGGGTGATTTCTCCCTTCCTCCTCAGGGGGTTCTTTGTGTAGATCAGATGGGGCGACAGGCACACTGCAGTTGGGGGTGGCTTTTTAGTCAGCAGGGGTGCAGGGAGGGGGGTGTTGTAACGGGTTTCTGTTTGGGGGTTGGTTCCTGGGGACTTGGTTGTGTTTCGTTTTGTTTGTTATGTTTCATTTTTCATGGTATTTCACTGATTGCACTTATTCCGAACTTGGGGTTGTGGAGGGGGGTTGGGGTGGATTGCCTTGGCCACGATGGGGGGGGTGAAATGCGGGTTCTTTCTTGGAACGTCAACGGGTTGGGTGACAGGATCAAGCGGGGCATTGTGTTACAATTTTTGAGGCGCCACGCCCCTGATGTTGTGTTCCTTCAGGAGACCCACTTAATCAGGAATGCTTGTAAGGCCCTCGACCGCCGGGGTTACCGCCTGGTCGCACAAGCTGGTTTCACCTCTGGGTCCCGGGGAGTGGGTATCATGGTGAAGTCCTCCCTAGCTCTTGCTATTGACGAGGTTATACTAGACGACCGCGGGCGGTATGCTGCTGTCTCCGGGAGGTAGGAGGGCAAACAAATTGTGCTGGTTGTTGTTTATATTCCCCCGGGGCTGCAGGCTACCACCTATGCTGATCTTGGCAAGACTCTTCTTGGCCTTCCTGATGGATTGTTAATCTTGGGCGGGGACTTCAACTCTGTTATGTCTGGTGAATGTGATCGGCTTCCCCCTAGAGTCCTGCTGCCATCCCAGATGTGGCTCAATGAGATGGCTGATACTTTTGGCCTGGTGGATGTTTGGCGCTCACTACACCCTGTACTCCTACAGTATACTTTTCACTCTGGTGCGCATGGCAGCCTCTCTCGTATTGATTATTTCTTTATGTTAGCTTCCACTCTGTCCACTGTCTGGGAGGTACGACATCTTCCCCGGGGTATCTCGGACCATTCCCCCTTGATGATTAAGATTTCGGTGGGTGGTCTACTTGGTAACAGGATCCCCCCGGTCCCTTCCTGGCATTTCCGAAGCCCCCGGCTCCGCTCAGATTTGGTGAAGGCAATTGATTGTTATTTTGATGAGAATGTGGGCTCGGTCGCCTCCCCTACTATTCTTTGGGAGGCCTTCAAGACGGTTATCAGGGGTTCCGCTCTATCACTCATTACTGCTGAGCGTAGGGTAAAGAGGGAGGCCGTTCTGGCCCTTGAAACTGAGATTACTGCGCTTGAAAGTGAGCTGGGTGGGGATGACACGCCTGCATTGTTGCACACTTTGGAACTAAAACAAGCTGACTATAAAGCTTGTGTCACTGATGCTGCTAGATTGATGCGAGCGAATCAACTAGGCCGACTGTATGATGTGGGTGACAAAGCTAGCAAGCTCCTGGCATGGCTGGATAAGGCTGAACGAGCGAGTCGTGTGGTGCCTGTCATTGTTCGCGAATCCGGTGAGAGTGTCTCCGACCCTGGTGAAATTGTTGATTGCTTTGTGGACCACTTCCGGAAGGTTTATACGCCTGTTAGTGATCGAGATGAGGCTGATTCCAGGCTGCTACTGCGAGATATAGCCCTGCCTACTGTTTCGGAGGAAGATGGTCTTTTCCTGGAGGCCCCTTTTACCGTCGAAGAGATTGCCCTTGCTATCCGATCTTTATGCTCGGGAAAGGCGATGGGCCCAAATGGGTTGCCCATTGAACTTTACAAACTTTGTCCGGACAAGATGGCCGCCTATATGCGCAACATGTTTCTCGAGGCGGTTGAGGCTGGAAGCCTCCCCCTCGAGCAGCGCCTAGCTACCATAGTGGTCATCTATAAGGATGGCAAGCCTCGTGACCGTTGCACCTCCTACCGCCCCATCTCGCTGCTGAACGCGGAACCCAAAATCCTGGCCAAGGTTCTGGCCAATCGGTTGCTGAAGGTGATTTGCGACTTGATCCATCCGGATCAATCCGGTTTCATCCCGCATAGGAACACGGCCCTTAACCTGCGTAGGCTCCACAGTGTTCTCGCGAGGGCTCCAATTCTCGCCGAGCCGGCAGTGGTCGCCTCCTTGGACGCCACTATGGCTTTCGATACTATCGAATGGCCCTATCTTTGGGCGGCTCTCGCTAAGTTTGGCTTTGGTCCTAACTTCATCGCATGGGTCAGGCTCCTTTACGAACGACCATTGGCTCAGGTCGTAGTAAATGGTAGATGCTCTGACCCCTTCCCATTAGGCCGTGGCACTTGTCAGGGCTGTCCTCTCTCCCCGCTTCTATTCGCATTGGCGCTTGAGCCCCTTGCTGCGTGGCTTCGGTGGGAACCCTCTATTAAGGGGATCCGATGGTCTCCAGATCTTGAGGATCGTGTCTCCTTATACGCTGATGACATCCTTCTCTATCTTACTTCCCCTCAAAAGTCGCTTAACATCCTCTTCGACGTTCTTACGTCCTTTGATAAGAACTCGGGATTGGTCATCAACTGGACCAAGTCCTGTGTTTACGTTATAGCCGGGGCGTTGCCACCTCTGCCTCGCAGGTTCCCCATATTGGTAGCTACTGACGGCTTCAAATATTTGGGGATCTATGTCTCTACGGTCTCTTCGGTCTGCTATGAGCGGAACTTGTATGCTCCGCTCCGCAGACTCAAGCAGGACGTGCGACGGTGGCGTGAATTGCCCCTATCCCCTTTGGGCCGAGCGGCACTCTTCAAAATGATGTCGCTCCCCCGATTTCTTTACGCCCTGCAGAATTTTTTCGATCCTGTCCCTGCTCGCTACTTCCGTGAGGTTGAGAGTTTACAGCGACAACTGATTTGGGATGGTCGTGCCCGTATTGCCTTGTCCAAGCTCACCCTCTCATGGTCGATGGTGGTATTGCGTTGCCGGATATTAGACGCTATTACTAGGCCTCACACCTGAGCGGTATCAACCATGCGACGTACTCTTCGGAACCTGCCTTTGCTTTGGATAAACTATTATTGCCCGGTGGCAACTTTAATAGGGCTTTGTACTCAAAGTCACCCTTTCGACTCCTTACAGGCCCTACGAAGTGTGCAGTGCGGGCATGGAGAGATGCTACTGTGGCCACGGGCTGGGGTGGTAGGCTGACGCGTATGACGCGTGTGCTTTGGATAAACTATTATTGCCCGGTGGCAACTTTAATAGGGCTTTGTACTCAAAGTCACCCTTTCGACTCCTTACAGGCCCTACGAAGTGTGCAGTGCGGGCATGGAGAGATGCTACTGTGGCCACGGGCTGGGGTGGTAGGCTGACGCGTATGACGCCACTGTATGACTCGGATCGGTTGGGTAATCTGTGGAAGACGAAAGGATTTGAGAAGTGGGACATGATTGGGATCAGTAAGGTGGAGGATCTGTGGGCACGGGGCGCTGTGAAATCCTTCGAGGTATTGAAACTGGAATACCGGCTCGATGATAGGGAGCACTTCCGGTATATGCAGGTTCGGCATGCCTTGTCCTCCGTCTTTCCCTCTGGTACCGATATCCCGCAGTCCTCCCCTTTGGAGGATCGTGTTTTGGACGGTCATGTCCCCGATAGCACTATTTCCTTAATATATAAAAAGCTTGTAAACAACAGGGCTGACCAACTTGAGAAACTTCGTGCTTCCTGGACGGCTGACGGGCTCAAACTCGACGACGAGGACTGGCAGTCAGCTGTATCCTCCCCTAAGGAGGTGGCTATCCCGGCTCGGCTTCGTTTTGTCCAGCTGAAGATCCTCCACCGTGTGTATCTGACCGGAATGCGTCTGATACGAATGGGTTTGGTTTCGGATGGACGGTGCAGGCGTGGTTGTGGTATGGATGGTACCTTCCTTCATGTTTTGTGGGAATGCCCGATGATTGCAGCCTTTTGGTCTAGAGTGCATGATGTTATGGGTCGTGTCACCGGGATCCCCCTCCTTCCCGAAGCACGACGTTGCCTGCTCAATGTGTGGGAACCGTCGGATTGCAATGCTGCCCAGACGCTTTGGGTTACTTTGGGCAACATGGTCGCAAAGAGAGATATAGCGCAGCTCTGGGGCTCCCCTAGATTACCATTGCTCAGTGCCTGGAAAGAGAACAAGGACTGGAGCATGTTCCGAGAAAAAACTGTATATGAGGCGCGGGGGCGTCCCAAGAAATGGTCCAGGGTCTGGGCTCAGTGGAACTCGTACCGCGGAGACATTTGCTCCCCTCCACTTGACTATGAGGTTCCTCTCCCCTCTTCTCCATGATTGACGTTCCGTTTCCAATTTCCAGTATAGCCTTTGCTTTCTCCCCCGTGCTCGCCCCCCCTCGCCATATGTGCTCCTTTATTTATTAGCGTTCTTTCCCCCCTTACCCCCCCTCCTGCGACCCTTGCCAGTATGATACCATGTGTTTGTGTGTTGTTGTTCTTTTCGACAAAATCACAAAATTAAACCTTTTTTATCCTATTTGATATGGTGCTATGTTCCATTTGACAATGTAGTCTCGAGAGATTGCTCTAACAACGTACTGTCTCCAAACTTCCGTTTCAACCATCCGTTTATGTCATAGCGGCCGGCCCGCGGGGTTGTAGGCAGACGCTGTGTATTGTGCATTTATAAATAAAGGTTTTTAAAAAAAAAAAAAAAAAAAAAAAACGATATTTACCAATCCTTGGATGCTAACACAACCACTTCTTTGTAACCATAAACCTGCACCCTGACGCCAATATACGCTGTGCCTGACACATCATGAAGGCGCTACATAGTGATGCACTACTCATCCTTTCAATAGGCGCTTTGCCTCCGAGCGCTCTCTCATTCAGAGAATGCTGCAGCAGCCCATTAGGAGCCAAATACTATCAAAGGACTGGTTAGCTTACTACCTATGCAAACAAAACCCTAGTGGTGAAATGGGTTACAAACTACAAATGGGTAGCATTCATCTTGCTTTTGTGTACGTCACTTGTGTTTTCTCAGTATTGCCCTGAGAAACTGGTAAAGGGTTCTCCCCAGGTGGCAGATGTAGCCACCTGGATTTGGTGAGTATTGAAAACACAGGTTTTTTTTCTGCCTTTTAAAGGGATTGAGAACCATAAAACAGCCAGCTGAACCTTATATATATATATTGACATTTCTCTGCATGCTGTGTGGTAGCAGTACGTTGTTGGGTGAGTGTTTTAGTGACATACAGTGACATGCGGCACAATCCTATCTTTCAATTATCTGTGGCTAAAAATATAGGGCCTCATTTATGAGAAATGACACATAGTAGACAGACCCTTTATAATGGCCAAATGTGCATTTTCACACAGATTCATGCTGGAGCACGAAAAATCATGGCCCATCACAATATCTATCTATCTATCTATCTATCTATCTATCTATCTATCTATCTGTCTGTCTGTCTGTCTGTCTGTCTGTCTGTCTGTCTGTCTGTCTGTCTGTCTGTCTGTCTGTCTGTCTGTCTATCTATCTATCTATCTATCTATCTACCCGTTGAACTTTCTTTACACACATTTCTGCACCTACCCACAGCCTGGGCAGACCCACATGAACAGGTGCTCAATAGGCAGGTAGGCTTTGGGGACCGGTGCCCTGTCAAAAGCCACAAACCCCTAAGGAGAAAGTTAGTGCCATGAAACACCGGGCCCTTTTCTTACGATCTTCTAATTAATCGCGCCATGCGGAAATTGGCAGAACTTTCACAACTACCAGACCCCTCATCTGCTGTCTTAGTTGTTTTAGGCTATAGGATAGTGGCACAGGGGGCAGAGAAGAGTGGCTTAGAGTGAAGTGGCGTAGAGTTTAGTGGTGCCGAGAAGAGTGGAGTGGTGCAGGATAGAGTGCCGAGGGGTACAGTGGAGTGATGTAGAGTGTAGTGGCATAGAGTAGAGTAGTGCAGAGTAGATTGCAGTGGCATTCAGTGCAGTGGCATGGAGTGCAGTGGCGTAGAGCAGAGTGGCATAGAGTTCAGCAGTTTTGCAGAGTAGACTGTTGTAGAGTGCAGTGGTGAATAGTAAAGTGGTGTATAGTAAAGAGGTGTAGAGTGCATTGGTGTGGAATGGAGTGGCGTAGAGTGGTACAGGGTAGAGTGGCATAGAGAGCAGTGGAATAGAGTACAGTAGTGCAGAGTAGAATTTAGTGTCATAGGTTGCAGTGACGTAGTGTAAAATGGCATTGAGTGTATTGGCATATAGTGCAGCAACGTAAAGTGTTGGAGAGTCGAGTACAGTAGAATGGGGTGCTGTGTGGCAGAGTACATTGGCATAGAGCGCATTGATGCAAGTTAGAGTACATCGTCGCAGAGTACAGTGAAGTGGTGCAGAGTGGAGTGGACCGGAGTGAATTGGCGCTGAGTGCCGTAGCACCATGTGCAGTGACACCGAGTGCAGTGAGGCTGAGTACAGTGGCATATAATAGATTGTTTTAGAGTAGAGGTGGAGTGATGCATTGTAGAGTATAGTGACCTAGAGTAGAGTGGCTTAGAGTGCATACCAGATCAGAGTGTATTGGCACAGAGTGTACCTGCATAGAATGGAGCAATACAGATTAGAGTGCATTGGAGTAGAGTGCAGTGGCATAGAGTGCAGTATTGCATAGTAGAGTGGCATAAAGTTGAGTGGCGTCGATTGGAGTGGTGTAGGGTGCAGTGGCAAAGAGGGATGTAGAGTTGAGAGGAGCATAGTGCAGTGACATAGTGTGGAGTGGTGCAGCATAGACTTCAGTGGTATGGAGTTGTGCAGAGTAGACTGCAGTGGTGGAGGGTAGAGTGGAGTGACCATTACTTTTGCACATAAAGTTAAATTACATCCTACAACCTCCCTCAAGCACACTACTCAGATCAGGGCGAGTTCGTGGATGCCCCACTAGTAAAGGAGGGACAAACAATCGGTCAAACAAACGAAAAAGATCTCCGAAGGCAGGCGAGGGGGCAAGGGAAGATCAAACAAGAAAATCCAGGCAATTAACTCAGAGTGAAGGCTCATTAATTGACATAGCAACCGACAAACTTGATTTTATCTGTGCGAGCAGCGAACAACCGGCAAATAGAGAGAAGAGCAGTAAAACAACAAAATCCAACCTTGCAATGCTCCAACCAAAAATGTTCACAAAATTTCATTTCCTAAAAAACACGGGGGACTCATCACCCCCCAACACCAATGAATCTTCAGGCCTTCAGGAAACTATTGAACTTCCCCAGACTTGTCAGTTAGTGTCTGTGCACAATACAGGTTCAGCAACCAACGATAAAAGTCAGAGAAGCCCTATCTCTACATCCAGAGAATCACTACAAGTGACATCAACCCCCCAGGGTGAGAAAAACAATTTCACAATGGCTGCTACGACTAAAGGGCCAATATCCGGCACGAAAATCATTTTAGAACCAAACCTTATTCAAGTGCACAGAGCAATCGACAATAATATAAGCCGGCCTGCACAGATGTCAACCAAATGCCTTACAGACCCCGGCAAAATTGCTAGCAATAAACTATGTGAGAGGATGGCATCTGGCAAGGGCAGCGATGCCGACAAACCTCCCCATCGCATTACGAACTGCACGTCAAAAATCCAAGCACCAAACAAAGACCCCACAAACCACAACGGGGCAAGTGGAAAAGACGCAAAGGAGTGTTGGGAAGAGAATGTCTCAACTCTTGGGAATCCAACTTTAACACATTCCGAACGTACAACTGACCACAACAGCACGATGAGGCCAGGGAAGGATACAGTAGACTCACACAGGCCACCAACCTCGCCCCTAGATGTGATAGAAATATCCTCATACCTGGGCAAGGAAGAGTGGGAAGACCTCGTAGCAGCATACACCCAAGACAAAAGCAGCAGTGAAACAAGCATGAACACGTCCTTACCGATCATCATAAATGATGCCTCATTGGATCACCCAGTAATGGACATGGGGACTCCAGAGGTGGCCCAAAAAAGCCCCTCGTCTGAGGATAATCAGGTCAATACCTCGAATCAAACAAATCAGGGAAACGCGTGGAATAGCCTGCTCAAAACAACACAACTCCTGGTAGATGCCCTCAACTACCAATCTGACAAAATGGACATTCAACTATCGCTACTTGATACATTGGCTGTATTTGTGGTGGCCATTGACGGGAAGCTGGGCACGCTTAATACGCTTCTTCAGAATAAATCGCCATTGTCGGACCAGGCATCTGGGTCTCATAATGAAGGATGCGGATGCGGCCCAATAATCGACAAGTTGTCGAGTCTACCAACAATAATGAACGATTTGTGTACAGAACTTAGAAGAACACCCAAGTGCAGGCAAAGTAACTCCTGTACCAGCCCTGTCGTGGCGGTGACAAACCATCCAATGACCAAAGAAGCGCTGGGGAGCAAGGGACAAATCAACCCTATTCCAAGGGCCCCCACACCCACAAAACCTCCAAGTCCAGTGGTCAGTGATACAGGAAACACAGAACCTCAACTCCCCGATAATACGGAGGAAGAAACAACAAACTTAAAAATGAACGCCAAACAAAGACGAGCAAAAAAACGCAAAGGCAGGAAACATAAAATTGATCTGCAACGTAACGGATTGCAACAACTTTTTGGGAACAGACCGAACAGGGAACAAAGCATAGCACACCCTGAGTGTGCTACGTACCCACCAGAATCTGACGAAGTCATCGGCACACCTGAGTCCCCGATCAAGGCAACAACCACCAAAGGGCTGGGGGGCAACAGCAAAACAAAAACAAATCTGGAACTACATAGCATCTGCACTCAAAAAGAACCCGGAAGAGGAACACAAAATTCATGTCTCCAATTCGATGATACTAGTAACATAACCCCTGCCTCCTGTGCGATACAAGCACAAACAAGCAGTATGCAGCCTAGCTCGGCCGGCCAGCAAATAAAAAATCATGGACCCACTAAGGGAACACAGTTTGGGATCAATCGAGGAGCGGCTATTGCTGAGACTGGCAATCAGCTGCTAGAATGCTTTCCAGCTATGACTATGGAAGGTGTACTGACTACAAGAAGAGAAGCAGACTCAGCTATTATGGGGACATCGGGCCCTACGTGCAATATCTCTAGACCTTGTGAAATTCCCCATCTAGACGGGTCAGTAATAAGGAACCATCACATCTCTGGCCAAGAACTAAGAATAACTACAAGTAACTCAAATGACGTCAAAACCACTGCAGCACGACTAGTAGAGGTTAAGCGACGGTCAGACGAGCGATCATATGCTGAACCGTTCACACCAAATGATCATATACTCGGCCGACGGTTAAGAGTCACGGCAACCACCGCCAGCCAACTGGAAACAGCTTCAACACGACGAGTAGAATTTATGGGACCTAGTCAACCAATAATAAAGAGTGCAACAGCGGGAGAACGAAAAAACTCAACAGGCGTTGTATGGTTTAACCCGGACTACACATCGCAAGGAAGACACGACACTCTCAACAGAGGTAACATCTTAAGGCTGCTATCTCACATTCCATCCTTGACAGAATTAAAAAGCTCTGACCTGGAATCCATTGAATTTGTAGCCGATGAGGCTACAGGCAAAGAAAAAACAAAAGCAACCTGGAGAACCCTGGAAATTTCACAAAAAATAATTGCTGAGGCTGACATCTTTGGAAGCTGGGGGATCACAATAGAACCTTATGTCAAACCAAGGTACCCTGACATTCTTGTCCCGGTGGAAAAAGCGGCAGCTCCAGCTATCATGAATACTCTAAAAAACTCGGTCCTCAGAGGAGCGGTAGGACCAGGGAGCAACAAAACTGATCTACACATCAATAGCACTGGAGCCACTGCAGATGAACACACACAAATGATTGACTCAGGATGGATTGCTAGAACACTAAATAACAACGAATGGCAAATTGGCCACAATCCAAAGGAAGACGTATACGGCTTATTAAAAATATGCTCATGGAACATCAATGGCCTGGCTTCCAAAATAACTGACTCAGATTTTTTGAATTACATCAGAAAATTTGATATAGTGGCACTCCAAGAGACATGGCTCGCAGACCCCCCCAACCTCCATGGCTACTCACGTTTTTACGCAGCTGCAAGTAGGATGGCTAAATATGGGCATTCCAAAGGCGGCCTAGTAACCTATATACTGGTTACAAGTGTACTGACAGCAATAGAAGATGGACCATCCTCTACAGCCGCCCTGGCTGTAAAAATCCGCTTGCCACAACTCAAACAAGGCATTACTGAAACCGACTTCCTTCTAATAAATGCCTACATTAACACAAGAAGGAAAGGGAAAGCAACTAAAGACCTCTGTAGCCTCATGGAGACACATATAAGGGAAAGACCCACACCAAATGTTGTTCTTACCGGGGACTTTAACCTTAACCTCATGGGCGAGACGCAGGAAGATGAACAACTAATACAAAACGCAATTTGGGACATCCCAACACAAGCAACCTCACAGTTATCCAAAAAAAACAAACTAGGTAACAGGACACTAGAAGACCTGGAAAACTTTAACATTAGGGCCCTCAACGGTAGGTCCTTTGGAGATAATCCCCCATTCGCAACCTTTCACTCAACAAAAACAAGCAGTATTCTAGACTATACTTTTATATCATTACCCTTTTTCCAGTCCTTAATATCATACCGGATTGGCTGTAGCGGGGAAAGTGATCACTGTCCCCAAGAAATTATCATCAAGATCATAAAGCCGAATTTTGAGCGATCAAAAGCCCCTAAAGAGTCAATCCAAACCATCAACTTTAAAAAAATCAAATATTCATCAGCAATGGATGGAACGCTAGTGGAAAGGGCAAAACAGCACTTCGAGAGTCGCTCTGGGGATAGTGAAATAACAAAATGGGAACATTTTACAAGTACCATGTCTATGTATGCTACAAGACCCAAGTTTCAGTCACAATTGGGGGACGCAAGTTTCTGCAAATTCTCTCGAGAAGACCAAGGGAAAATTAAAGACATAAAGACTCTAATCTACCGTACAATGAGAGAACTCCAACGGAAACCCATGGATACCGTAAAGCAAAACCATCTACGAGAACTAAAATCAACACTAAAAAAACTAAAATGGGAAGCAAACAAATCAGCTGAGGACAATTTATGGGCGAGACTTCACTCCGATATCAAACGGAATGATGGAGCAAGATTCTGGAAATCAATAAATGCATTCATAAGACCCGCGCATCACAGGGTTTCTTCAAACATCTCAGAGGAAATCTGGGCAAGCTTTCTCGGCACCCATTTTAGTCAGACTGAAGGGAACAACCAACATTACGAGCCTGTCATTTATGAAAATTATACATCAATTACTGACACAAGGCCCACAGAATGCTTTACTCCAGATGATATTGTGAACTTGCCGAACTTACAAAGCACCATCCAGCGCCAAATCAAAAAAGGAAGAAAGGAGGGAGCGCCAGGGCCAAATGGCATACCTCCTATTCTCTACAAACAAGATTTGACAGGCTGGGCAGCAGCCCTGGAATACGGCAATTCAACACCATTCCAAGGTCCTGGAGGGGCTCCATCATTTCCCCAATCTATAAGGCAGGAGATAAGGCTTCCCCACATAACTACCGACTCGTGGCTTTAATTGATAACAAGGCAAAATACTTTGCAGGTACCCTACTTGAAGAGCTGATAGCCTGGGCTACAGAGAGATCCTTAATCCCTGCCAATCAGACAGGCTTCGCTAAGTCAGTAGGCACGATGACGAACATCCTGAACATGGGTATGCTCATAGACAAAGCAGAATCTGACAAAATGCCCATCCATTTCTGCTTCATCGACTACAAGGCCGCTTTCGATAACGTAAATCGGAAGCTTTTGTGGTCTAAATTGAACGACTGGGGGATCTCGAGACCCCTGCTGGACCTGCTCATCAACCTGCACACAGAGACCTGGGTACAGATAAAAATAGGGGATGGATCCGCCTTGTCAAGGCCCATACAGACTAATAAGGGCCTAAAGCAAGGCTGCGTCCTGGCCCCCACGCTTTTTAACCTATTCCTAGGTGACCTTGTCCCAATACTAAATGGCTGCAATTCCCACGCCCCTAAACTAGGAGGGCTCCAGCTACCTTGTCTACTATACGCAGACGATATCGTCTTAATAAGCCACACTAAGGTAGGACTTCAACATCTTTTAGACGCAACACAAAGGTACACAAGTAAGAACGATCTTACAATAAATCTGGGGAAAACCCAAACAATGACCATCAGCAGGAAAAAAAGGAAACCAACATCATGGCACTGGAACACGACAAGAATCGAAGAAACTACAACATACAAATATCTAGGAGTGAAGATCGACAACGGTGGGCAGTTCTCGGTTCAGAGAACAAGCATACGAGGGAAAGGTCTTTCGTTAGCGATTTCGTTGAAGGCGCTAAATCACAAACTCTCCGGCCCATCCCTGTTACCCCTGACGCAAGTAATTTGTGCTAAACTTCTTCCAACAATTACTTACGGGAGTGAGGCACTCAGAGGAAGGGATGCTAAGATCCTTGACAATACTATAACAGCAGCTTACAGAATTATTTTCAGTCTACCAAAGCAAACCTCACCCGCTCAAATCAGGCTCCAATTTGGCATCGACCAACAGCTCCTGGCAAGGCAGGGAGCCTACGTGATAGCCTGGGACAAAGTGAGGAAATCAAAACAAGGAACCCTGAATGAACACCTGTGGAAGGAGTTAGAACAGCATCCTTCCTCAGCAGCAGCTAAGTACCTCACGGGCAGCCTGACGAATACAGGTCTAGAACAGCTCTGGAACACTCCAACAAGTCATACAAATTAAAAAAAACTGGTAAAAAAATCAATCAAATTACAATCATGGTTGCAAGACAAGGTAACCCTCTCGAAGAGAACACATGGCTGGTTGACTGAATTCGTACACAACTAAAGCACAACAGCGCTATCTGGCCGAGGGTTACTCCAAAAGTGTCAAGATGTGCTTTCTAAGGCACAGGTTGGGCCTGCTACCTTGTACTCAAAATCTCCCACGCTGGCTCAAAATCAAAGCTGACCCCCTCTGTCGGCTATGCGGCTTGGCACAAGAGGACATGCTGCATTTGATATGCTCTTGTGAAAAACTACGGGACGAACGGAAACGCTGGCTAGAACACCACTTCAATCGGCAAAGGATCCGCACTAGAAGGGCGGCGGTCCTTGCATGTTTTCACCCTAATGACCCTGGCTTGAACTGCAGCTTTGTAAAATTCCTGAAGGCAGCTGAAAAAAAGATGCCAAAAAACTCAATCCATAACTGCCCCAATTCAACCGACTTGACATCACTTCGCTGACTGTTTCACCAACTTTATGAGCTCATGAGGACACTGAGCAATAACTTACAAATATTAAGTCCAAATACAAGCACATCGGTCATAAGGAAATGTGAACATTTTAAATTTTAAATTTTTGAGTCTTTTAAAACTGTAGTTTTATCCTTTCTGTTCTTAATTCATTTTTATATTGCAATGGTTTTAAGTAACTATGCTAAATAAAGATTACTTACACTACTTGTAGCCAGCATGATTGTCACATACATCCTGTCACTTTGAAGTCAGAGACAGAAAAGTAAACAGCAAGTTCCTTGAGACTGACATTTGACCTCTGTCTTTGAATGCACAGCACATCTGACAAGATTTAAAGGCCTGTTAACAGAAATCGAGTTCTGGAGGATGAATAGAGTAAATAGGGATTGGGCATCAGAAGGGATGAACCCAAGCTGGACAGCCTAAAACAGATAGAGCTAGAAAATAGAAAGCAAGCAAATGTGAGTTACAAACCTCAAAGCCCATGTAACCAATTAATGGAATGCACCCCAGGAAAGCTTGCCAAATGTCCCCAAGATGTTGTTAGCAAACCCAACAGCTGCACTGTCGGGTAGGCTTTGACACACAAAGTAACCTGCAGAAGTGAGATAAAGAGACAGGGAATGTCTGGTGGTGGATTAAAGAAGCCTGCGGTGGAAGCAAGGGTAGGCCTCCTTAGTAGTTTGCATGCCAACATTCAATAGCTCCAGCTGAGGGCTGCTGAGCAGATCTTTGGGGCCCTGCACTTATTCTTTTGTAAATGACTCACTGGAAATCCCTTTATATGGTCCACCATGCATTTCATGGAAAGAGGCTGAGACAATAACTAATCTGAGTTGTCTTCCATCAGGTCACCAAAGTTGTCTTCTGGTTACTGTCCTTTAGCACCTTTGTTTAAAAAAACAGTCTGGGAAGCAAAGCGTCCTTCCTTCGGGCTGCAATCCGACGGCACACTCTAAAGGTAATATTTATTTTTGTACAGTTTGGTAGGTTTTCATCAAAGCAGATTTTCTTAAGACCATTTATCCACTTTAAAATGCTTAGTATTAAATTTTGTCGGATGCAACAGTGTTAAACAAGGCACATTTACCCACGTTTGAATTGGGCCGGCTAACCACCTGTTTGGCTAATAGAGCATCCCCACTTGGGAAATGACCCCCCTCTTATCTTTCCTTTCATTTAAACTATCTGTGTTGCCCTGCATATATGTGCAGTCATCGTTGTTATCCCACCATCTGTCAGCTGCGTGACATGAGGGTGTGACATCTCCAAGTGCACAGCACACCAGGAGCTCCCCCAGCATCTTAATATTGTTTGTTTAGTGTCACTTGTTTGCACAGTAAAGCAAGGTCCCTTCGAATCTTGGCACATCAGCTGCCTAACCTCAGAGTCCTGGTTTGTATCCTGGAAAGAGACTCCCTGTAGCAAAATAAATATACACAAGAAACACGCGAACAGTGTGACACACTCTCTGCCACGTTGGTTCTGGGAAGGCGCGTGGCTTTCAGTCTAACAGTACACAGAGCCATGCAAGCAAAAATGGGTACAGAACTAGGGGGCAATGACAAGTGCCCCTATGAGCCCAGCGGTGATATTGGGCGTAAAAGTTCCAGTGTAACCCTGGGGATCCGAGGTGCTTCCTCCAGAGGCTCCACCTGCTGAGAGTTGGTTGAGTCTTCCGGTGACATCATGAGAGAAAATGAGGATCTACCTGGGCAATGTGGACCAGAGTTACAGATACCCCTGTAAATCTTTCCTTTCTAAGGGGCAGGGCTTTAAGTGGGATGAAAAAACTTGGGGGTCTCCCAAAGGGGCGTGGCCATTGTAATTAAGAGCATGGCTTGAAAACATGTAAGCTAAAAATCTGTGCTTAGACTTGTATTTTTCTGTTTCTGCCATTGCATCCAGGCATGATACAACAAGTAACAGCATACCTACAACAAGTCAAGACTATTGGCTTTGTCAATGGTTGTTAGTTGCATAAGATAAATAAGCAGCAACTATGGCTTGTATATAATATTGAAAAAGCTTCATCTTAGAGCCCTGGTGACACCAGGACAATGTTGCTGCTCCGGAGTTTCAAGAAGAGAAATCTATAGAGAAAATTACTCTCTTTAAAGGATTTCGCTCCTCCTACAATGCTCATCTGGCATGCCGGTATGCCGTAACTTCTCCACAAGTGAGAAGTGAGCAGTGTGAGCATGCGGACATTGATGTGCCTGCTGTCACTGCAGTCCGGAAAAAAACAGACCGCCTGTGCCAGGGCACAAAACAGAGCCCGATAGAGACCCGTTTCGAGGCCCCCTTTAAAACAATAACACAGTAACAAATTGTCCCCGTAGGAGTTATTTACATAGTTTTCTTCCATACTTAATAGTCACCGCAGTGATCCAAAATTCATAAAACAGCAAGGAGAATACAGTATAATACTGTTATTTTATTTTGTTTTTATCAAAATTTGTATGGCAACAAGAATACTACACAATGTACACACTTTGTTTTCCTTGTAGTATTGGACACCTTATATTCTTTGCATGGAGAATTACACTACCATGTAAAAAGAAACACATTTCAGCATATTCTATTCATTGTGACATGCCACAAACAATGATATAAATAAAGTGGTGTCATGCGTCGACATGTCGGTCCCTCGTTGGTTAAGGCAAATCCATGGGACCATCATCAGGACCAGTTGCACATATATATCAACGACCTCCAGCCGGAGGTGATGAAGACCAAAGCAGACAATACTGTCCAATCAATACGTAGTTGCCTCCAATCAAAGTCACAATTAGACGTCTCAAATTCGATTATTTGGCAAAATCCACAGCGACTTAATCACTGATAAGGAAAAGTGTGGCATTCGTAATCCTCTCTGTGCAATCAAAACAATGCCTGTGTTCAGGACTGGTGAGACCCGGCCCACTTAAAGCCCTGCTAAGGGGACCTCAGGGTCTCTGTGTGATGCCGTTAAATCTGTCCCCAGTGTTACCTGTACTGCCAGTATCAATAACTCTCAGGATAGAGTTGACTGAGGTAATAACGGGGAACTTGTAATGAGGTTCTGATTGTAATAAACTTTCCGGCTAAAGAATTTCCTCTTAAGTGGGATTCGGCGCCTCTGGACTGAGAGCACCAGTTTTAATGTCCCGTACATTTATGTACTTTCTCGACATTTATTTTTTTAATTGTTTGCTATAAAACGTTAACATCAAAGGATCACTCCGGTAACCACCATATGTTTGTATAAAAATAAATGAGTATTGTGCTGCATCACAGTTCCCGTAACAAATCGGCCAACTTTTAATCAATATAGTTCATGACAACTTTGAGTCTCAGTTGGAAACCTTCCTCTCGCCCTTGTGAAATTAAAATCCTACTCTCCACAGCACCTCCTCCTGCGTTAGCTGAGTCCTAGGTGATTGATGCATGATCCCTCACAGGTGGAGAAGTGTGGCTCACTGGTTAGAGCGGCAGACCCTGAAGCAGAGATCTGACCCGGGACCAGGGTTCAATTCCGTCACGGCAGGGTCTTGGGCTCAATGTCCGGGGACCCGATAATTATCACCACGGTGCCTACTCTAATCATGGATCCCACTCTGCAACTCTGGGCAATAGCTTGCTTAACCTCCACACCAGCCCTAATCGCTAAGGATGCCTGGCTTCACCTTTGGGCGTCCAGAAGTGGGCACCTCACAGGAACAGGCCAGGGTGGGTTCGTCAGCGGTACAGCGCGGGGACACACTGCTAAGTGTAACCAGGTGCTTTATAAGCTCAGTTACATACATACAGTAGCAGAATTCTTCAGACATCTAGGCATGTTCTCTTCCTGGTCTTGCACCACTCCATGTCAAGGTGCCAACATTTAATCCAGATGTCAAGCCCCCCTTTGTGTAACGTCACAAGGTACCACCACCAAGCAAACCTGCTTCAGTAACTATTTTTGACAATTCAGTTAGGTTCTTTTCCAGAATGTGAAATGGCATTATTTTAGGTGGTCGATCATTGAGGGGGGTCTTAATTGAAGGTTCCTCTCTGTGTTCCACACCTTTGGACCCTGGGATGTCGCCATGATGTCTGATGCTTGGTGCTAATCTGGCTGCAAACTCTAGGCCCAGACCTCATTAGATGGGTCCCCTAGATTGAACCCCATGTTCCAGCTGGTATCCGAGCCACCTTGCCCCCTCACTGAGGTACACTTGTGCTTTCTCCAATTCAGCGTCTAGTTTTTTTTAGCATAGTTCTGCCCCTATTTCATGAGGTTGCAGATAAGGAACAGGCACTGAGGGATGTGCATACAGAATGTCTATCTCTGTTTATACAGTGGGTCAATGCTACAGCTCCTCATGCTGTTTTTCATTTATTTTCATCAGCACTTATTTGTTTTTTTGCATGATTTTTGCAAAGTTTTACTGTTGGGGATACTGCTAGGACCTCATTCATCTAAAAAACGGACAAAATTTTATTTTGGTATCAAAAGCACACATTGCCACAGCAGCCCCTGACACTTCAAAGAACTAGTCATGTGTGACTGTGCTCCTTGTGAAGTGAAGGTAGCCAATGGCTGAAGTGTGCCGACCCACTGACCTATTTATTTTTTATGCTGCAGTGGGTGGAAGTAAAGTGTGAATGACACAATACCAAACCAATGGATAAAAAGGGCTGGCTGCATATACTTTTGGTAAAATCAAAAAAATCTTGGATAACTTCAGACTTAGAGGCGTCCTTGCTGTTCAGGCTTCAATGATGCTCACCAGAGGCCTCTATGGTTAATAGTCTTGGGAAGTATTACTACAGCGTGATACTGCACGTGACTGGGATAAGAAACGCTGTAAAGTTATCGCTAACTAAGGAGACATCACTACCAAGAATCACTTGAGCAAAAATCTCAAATCAGAAAAATTGTTACTCAGCTATCCTATAATTATGGAATGCTGCGACTCACTTACCCAGGATAAAAAATGCAAGTTTCCGATGACATGTTACAACAATATTTGTCCATGGCAAGCACGCAAGTGGAACTTGTAGTGTCCTGCTGGACACAGTCTAGTTGTTCTTCCGTTGCTTTACACTGTGCACCCACCCACCACTGATGTCACTGGTCAGGTGACACAACTAGAATAAAAGAGGCCGAGCGCACGTGCTCTGGGCCAGTTGCACCGAGTAAGCAGTGTGTCCTGTGTCACCAGTTATTTCCAGCATGAGGGCCTAGGGCCCGACCTTACAAAACTTACTGTACTTTGATAGAAACGTCAAAGAAAACAGCTGTCGTTTGGAAAGGAAACATTTTCTTCATCTAAATGTAGCTGATTAAATGGGGGTGAATTATCTGAACAGGCATAGAAAGAGACAACGGGTCTCGCTTTTTGTTACAATTGTATTATTGTGTTGTGATGATCAGTGGTATGGGTGGTAGTGCTGCTTCTGTTGTGCAGGACCCCTTTGTGCCTTATCAGGACTTCATCTCGTGACCTTTCACAGCATGAGTCAGGGTTTAACTCACTGAGCCATCTTCTGTTGAAAGCCGGAGTCTGCTATGGATATTGATAAGTGGAGAGAGGTGGAGGGTAGGGGGCCGTGTCAGTGAGGATAAACACACAAGTGATCTGGTGGAGCCAGCAGTGGGGAGCAGTTACAGCTCGTCGTCTCTCATTCAAACGCTACATGCGGAACCATCTTTATGTATGACTTATGCAGAAATACGCAATTGTTTTACATGAAGATGAATGCAAAGCACAAGGCTTGGGCGTCTCCTGCCCCGCCACCCCAATTTGTGAACATAGTATATGGTCCTTTTTTTGGTTAAATATTTTTTTTTTAACATTAAGAGTAATAAAGTATTGACCTGCAGCATGTTTGACCGTTATCTCCATCTTATACCGATTTAAGGGCCATATATACGATGCTATGTTGCATGCACAAAAGGGTTTGCGACCCGTTTGCACATGAAAAATCTCACAGGGCCATGTACAATTCCTAAATAGCGAGTCGCAATTTATTCGTAAGTCGCAATTAGGAAGGGGCGTTCCCTTCCTAATAGCGACCCCAAAGCCATGTATGAATGTTTTGCAACTGCAAATGCGGTCACAAATTACTCGCAAATTACCACTCTCTTCAAGAGGGTGGTAATGCACTCGCAAAAGGTAAGGGGTACCCAAGGGATCCCTTCTCCTTTACAAATGCAGGGAAAAATATTTTTTAGGGGCAGGCAGTGGTCCCAAGGACCACTGCCTGCTTTTAAAAAATGAAAGAAAACGTTTCATTCTTTTTTTAAATGCATCCCGTTTTGCTTTAAGTAAAACGGGATGCATTAAAAAATAAACTGCTTTATTGACTAGCAGTCCCAGACATGGAGGCCTGCTGATCCCAGCAGGCCACCATCCCTCAGAGGGCCAGCTATTCCCAATAGGGTCGCAATTTGAGAGTGGCTCAATTCATGAGCCTCGCATTTTGCAACTTCATTGGTTATCGCTAACAGTGTCTCTGAGACTGTTGTACATTTGCTTTTGCGACTCGCAATTTTTCGCAATTCGACTCGCAAAAGATAATGGTCGTACATCTGGCCCTTAGTTTGGAGTACACAGTACTCGTCTTTGTACTCTGCCACATTTCAACCAAATGTTGTGGGTCTGATGGCTCAGTGAACTGATTCAAACACTGCAATGATGTGCGTTTGACCCCGTGGTTAGTAGTTCAACATCTCGTGACTGCTCAACCTTTCCTTCTCGTAGAGGTGATTAAAGGAGAACAATCTGGACAAACACACTCAGCTTTTGTTTTGTCCAGTTTTTTTTTTTTATAAATCAAGAGAACAAGTTTTAAGCACTGGTGTACTTTAGATAAGCCCAAGATCATACTGCATAATATCTGACTCATTTGTTTAGCAATGAGATTAAATGATTTGTTCTGAATCACAGGATGTTGAACCAATACCATGGCTCGAACCTGGGGCCTGATGTACACGGATATTTAAGATTAAGAGTAATAGAAGGTTATTGGATTATTGGTTCTGGGATGGCTACGGAGAACCACGCCTCCGAGTAGCCACAGGTGACCGCTGCCCCACCCCTAACAATGGCGGCTCGTACCTGACCTGCTGCAGGCTGGCGTTCCTGGTGGATTCTGCTGAGTGAAGGCGTTTTTTTCGTGCGGAAGGGTGCCCGATTTCGATACCAGGACCAGGCTGGAAGCGGAGCAAGTTTCCCCGGACTGTGTTTAATCCAGCTCCAGGTCGACGTTGGGGAGTTGGTTGTTACGGACGGCGTCCGTGAAGCTGAGGAGGAGGCAGCTTTACCGAGCAGCGGCTGGGATTCCTGTGACTGCATGGTGTTAGGCCTGATCCCTGCGTTGAGCGGTGTCGGACAGACACTTGTTTCCAATACAGGACCACCACTCACACGATCACGTCGTTAATACGCCTCCTGAAAGCATTACTATACCGGCGGTTGGGAGTAGTAACCACGCCAGCGATTGTATTCTGCTTTGCGGCAACAGCAAACTCATTGTCAGAATCCTTTTCCCGGTGGGTGAGACCACGACCGCCTTAAACATCGAACGGCGATTTCCACTCGCCCACTTTCAAAGTCCAACAGCTGATTCAACCCCGGCCTGTGTTTTTGCTGCAGCTCTGCCCTTGGCAGACTCCCGGTTTTTCTGGAGCACAGAGGAACTCCCTGACGCCTGACGTGGTGGTGCTTCACACACACGCCCTTCATTACAGTCATAAATCCATCCCCTACCCATGGCAGAATCCACACACTGTCCTACTATCCACATTTCGACACCCCCCACTGTCAACCTCCCCAGTGACAGATCTATTGCCCCACTTCCCTCTACCCCTGTCCTGATGAAGACCCTCTAGCAAGGTTTACACTACGCCTGCACTCCACCTGGGTCGAAACGTCGACAATCCTTCTTGTGCTCAGCCTCCCTCATCATTATTTATTATTATTGATTTTCGTGAGGCATGACTGTCTGAAATTAATTGACCAATGAATTGTTCCATTGTGTTATTTATAAGAACTCTGTTATATTTCGGTCTTAAATGACCATCTTTCCTTCACCAATCCAGCACTACCCTTCCCTACTCTTAACCTTTTAGGGGCATTATATGTGATTTAATTTGTGCTTATTTTATGAAAGTTTTTTACAAAAATACACGTTGTGATTAAAAACAATTTTGTTATAATTATCTGTGCATGTATCTATTTTTGTCGCGACTGAGTTTATTGTATGTGCATTTGGGACCACTCTGTTTGTACCCAAAATTTTGCCCAGGACCCAGTGATTCCTTGGGTTAACCCGTGTTTTGTAACACATGCATGGTGTTAGCGGCTGCGGGGAGTTGTTTGTTACGGCTGCCGACGTGAAGGTGAGGAGGAGGCGGCTCTCCCGAGTAGCGGCTGGGATTCCTGGGCGACCTGAGGCCGGGGGCATTAATCAAGTAGCTGCCGGACCCATACTGCTGGTGAAGTTCCCTAATTTAAGACGCGCCAAATATAAGAGGCATTAATGGGGAGAAAAAAGTCTCTTAACCATAACAGGGGAGAATAAACAAAATTAACTAAATAAATAGAGTGCCTTTCTGAGTATTTTGGAGACCCTCTTTTGATGGCATAGGAAAAGGCGAGTATCAGCGAATTAAGGCAAAGGCAAGGCTCTGAGGACATGAAAAGGATATATCACAGTCAGAGAAGTTAAAAGAAACTGAGGAGGTCAAAATGGGTAAACTTCTTAAACATGGGAATGTTATTGCCAAAATTGACTCCGCCGCCCGCCTTAAAGTTAAAGCACGCCAAGCTCAGGCTAAGGAGGCAAAAGAGGCAGCGCGGCTGGCAAGTAAGGAGAACACCTCCAACTGGTACGGACTTGATAGTACTCTTGAGAGTTCGGAGGAGGATCTGCCCCTACTATGTCTCCTGAACAGGTGGATGAGGCCAATAAGAGCACAATTGCAGCTTTGCCAGCTATATCCCAACAGGACAACCCTGTGGCAGAGGGTCTTAAGAAGGGGAATGAGGCAAAACAATTCTCACTATTTCTGAAGAAAGCTATCCTGCAATCTCCTTCTCCAAGCTCTAGCCCAGCCCCGAAATTATCCAAAGAGCCCTCAGGAATATCAGTGTCGCCAGTACCTGTAATAGGTCTGGTTTCTAACAATCAGGAGAAATTGCAATGCGATCTGGAGCCCCATCACTTGACAATCTTGGAGACATGCATGGGTCAAGATCTAAGCCATGGTAGGATGACCTCCTTAACTTCATTAAAGGAACCAACTACTCAAAGTGTGAGCCAATCTTGGCAACAAGGAATATTAGAAAAAAGTGATAAGATCGCCTCAAGCATCTCTGTAATTTTGATGACCCTCCAAGCCGGGATACAGATACAACCTCGGGTATCGCTTCAGGATCCGGTACCATAAAATGGCCAGATGTATCCTGAAGGAATAATGGCCAGAAATATGTCTCCTGGTGCTGATACACCTCAAAATTATTCCAGCCCAAGCACAGAGTCAGCAGGTGAATATCAACTGAGTATCAAAGATATGCTGAAGCTAATATTGGAGGAAGTCCGCGAGATGAAGAGAACCCAGAAAATTGAAATTGCCTCTCTGCACCAACGATTAAGGAAAATCGAAGAGACAATGTCATGTTTTCCTGTCAAACTTCCGGAGGCGGAAGCCAGAATCTCAGTTCTAGAGGACCAGATGATCACGGTAATTAGGGAAGTTAAAGACGATGTCAAAAATAAGAGCTATCTGGAAAACAAACTTGAGGATCTTGAAAACCATTCTCGGAGGTCCAATCTCCGGATAGTTGGAATCCCTGAAGGCATCAAAGGCTCCCAAACCCTGCAATGGGTTAACTTGTTTATCAAAAAAAGCGTTCTTCCGGAGTTCGAAGGAGATCTCACCATTACCAGGGCTCACCGTGTTCCAGCCCGCCCATTCCCCAATTCTACGATGCCGGGGACAATACTGTTAAATTTTGAAGACTATCGAGTAAAAGAAAGAATTCGGACAAAAGCAATACAACAGAGACAGGTTTTAGTGAATGGAAACTGTTACATTTCAAATTTTTTCAGACATGACTGCTGTCGCAGCACGTAGGAGAAAGGAGTTTGTTAAGATCCTTCATATGTTTAAAGCCAATGGTGCTCAAGCGTCAATCGCTCAGCAGTCAAAATTGAGAGTTTAAGTCAAGGGTAAGATCTTTATGTTTTCTGACCTAGATGAAGCCCAGGCACTATGGAGAGAGATCTCGCAAGGCTCTCGGGCCTAAAAGGAAAGGAGTGGTTTAAATGTAAATTTATTAGACGGGAAAGGGGAGAGCGCGGGTAAGGCCTCTTTAGCTTGAAGGCAAAGTCTAAATGTTGATGTGTTAAGTGGTAACAAAAGGGGTTTTCTTGTCTTTAATGTAAGATGCGCTTGTGCACATTAATGGATGACAGTATTTAGGTATTGTTGGAGGCACGGGGCAGGTAGGATCACTTGGGTGTAATCACATGACACCCAGGTCAGATGGGAGGGGCGCAATGTGGCTAGCGTGGTTGGAAAGGGTCTTTCCGCATTTCGGGGGGAGGGCTCCCAAGGGTGGGAAAGGGAGCATAAGGGAAAAACAAAGTCCATTTTCTCAAGTTCATTCATATATTATACATTCATTTTCTAGATTGATGCTTTGTCAGTTAATGCTTGGGATGCTGTTTAGGTGGTTAAATTAATTTATTTTAATTATGGCTAGTAAGGAGATTCTGAAAGTGGTCTCTTTTAACGTCAATGGTCTCAATGATAGAGAGAAAATGCTTACAATTGAATTGTGGATTAAAACAGAAAATCCAGCGGTGATTTTATTGCAAGAAACCCATATACCGGTTGTGAAGCTGCCAGACTTTTTCATGATTAGGTCTTGGGCTGCCTATATGGGATTTTCCTCATCTTCAGCTTCCCATCGAGGGACAACAATATTTTTAAGTAAAAGATTTCAGGTGGAGGTCGTTAATTTTGATAAAGATAAGTATGGTCATTGGTGCTGGGTTACCGGCATTGCTGGACAGAGACAGAGACAGAGACCGATGACCTTTGCCAGTATATATGCCCCAGTAGATGATAACCCAAAGATATATGAGGATCTCTTTCAATCTCTAATTCAAACACCCGGGGAGCTGATTTTGGGGGGAGATTTTAATGTTTTAATGAATCCTAAAATGGACTCCTCAGCACTGGCTAAAAAGCAATTGAAACCCAAAACTTTAAGAACCATACAATATTATGGGGTAGCTCTTGATCTACAGGATCCATGGCGTATGGTTTTCCCAACTAAAATTGCTTATACTTGTTGGTCAGGTAGATTCCACACCTCATCACGCATTTTTTTTGGTCTCTCTGAGATTACGTTTTAGCCAGTAGAGATTCCTGCATAACAGATTCTCAGACCATGCTATGCTGGTACTTGACCTACAACTAGGGGATCGTGCTAGGACCCCTAAAAGATGGATGCTAAATAGGCAATATTTAATAGAAGAGGACTGGGTGGATTTTATTGAGACAGAGATTATGGAATTTCTTTTACATAATCACAATTCTGTTCACTTAAATGTGATATGGGATACACTTAAAACCTTTATCCGGGAGCTAATTATCAGAAAAGATGCTGAAAATATAAAGAAAGTTAAGGAAGATAAGCAAAGAAGGTACAAAGGTCCTACTCTATATTTCTTAATAGTTCTACTGTGTTTAACCAGCGCCAGCTGGATCAGGCTAAACGTGATCTCAGTGCAAGATATTACACTCAAAGTGAATCCTTTTTTCAACATAATAGTAAAAAAACATACAGAGAAAGCAATTTTTGACGGGGTAGGTTCTTGGCCTGGCTGGCTAGGGAGCAGGCTGCCTCTAATTAGATTAGCGCTTTAAAATGCCCCTTAACTACTGGTGATTTCACTATATTTCTGTCCTTTTTTTTTTTTTTTAGTGTATCTTATATAGCGCACGGCTACCCCAACAGGGTGTCCCGGCGCTTGCATTGGGAACCCGTCCTGGCTTTTCCCTGTGAGATAACCCATACTGGGCATCCCCAAGGTGAAAGCCAGGCATCCCGCCGCGGGGGGCCGTAGTGGAGATTAAGCAAGCTATTGCCCAGAGTAGCAGAGTGTGAACCCATGATTCGAGTAGGCACCGAAGTGAGAATTATCGAGTCCGTGGACGCTTGGGCTCAGACCCTGCCGCGTCGGGAATTGAACCCTGGTCCCGGGTCTGACCTCAGCTTCCGGGTATGCCTCCTCTAACCATTGACCCACACTTCTCCACCTTCTGCCAGAGTTTGTGCCGGGGGTGCATTTTCTTCCTCCTTCCGTCTGCAACAGGGTACCAGGCAGGGGTGTCCCCTCTCCTCTTCACTATTCTTATTAGCTATTGAACCTTTCCTTCACCATATAAGAGGTAACAATGGTATTGCGGGAATTCCATTTAAAAACTGCACAATCAAACCAACCGCGTATGTGGATGACGTCCTGATAGTTTCTGAAGGGGCAGAGGAGGCTATATCTGCCCTCATGTCCACCATCGATAATTTTTCACGGGTGTCTGGGTATAAATTAAACAAGGACAAAACTGAGGTCAAATTGCTGAACAATCTAGGCGATAAAAAAGTACTAGGAGGATTGGGACTAACTTGACAGCCAAACTGTTTCAAGTATCTTGGAATAGATTTTGACAAAGATTTAATTTCCACATTACATATCAATGAGAATCTGATACTGAAAAAATATCTACTTTATTAGATGGATGGTCACCTAAATACCTCTCTTGGTGGGGCAGAGCAGAGACCCTGAAAATGATGGTGACTCTGCTGGTGAACTATCTGGCCAGTATGCTCCCGATTACTTTTTCGGAAGATTTTTTAAGCAAGACTGATAAGCTATTTGGTACCTTCCTTCGGCAGGGGAAGAAACCCAGGATATCAATGAAGAAGCTACAGTTCTATAAGAAATCAGGCGGCCTGGGTCTCCCCAATTTCAGAAATTACCAGACAACTTTTCTCTGCACACAAGGAGCGCACTGGCAGAGGCCTCGCCTTACTCCCCACTATGGCTAGACATGGAAAAATCACTCATTAATAATGCACCTCTACCTGCTTACTTACTATGGATCTTTCCCACCTGCCAAACTCCAAGTACATACTACTTAACACAAGGCGAGCCCTTTTAAGGTTGGAAAAGTCTAACAAATCTAACCTAAAAATCAAAAGGTCTACAATGGTATCCATATGGTGGAATCCCTCCCTTAAACTTGAGGGTAAACCTCTGCACTGGGCATCCTGGGCTGCCAATGGTATTAATCTAGTGAGTGACTTATATGATGGAACACTCCCTAGGCCGTTCTCAGCGTTGCAGTCCTTATATAACCTGACAGCTGTGGATTTCTATGATTTTCTAAAACTAAAAGTTCTGATCTCTACGCGCTCCTTCAAGATGTATACCCCTTGGCTTCTGAGTCAAATTCCCCGCCTTTTGGAAGCTGGTCAGTTTGTCTCTAAGACGTATAGTCTCCTCCTTCCTTTTCCCAAGAAACTACATAAATTAAACGAACTTAAATCGGAAGCTGAGCCTAACTCTGCAGGTCTGACATTTGACTGGGAGAGGATTCACTGCAAGGCCTTCACAAATAAAATCTCTCCAATCTTATCCCAGGCAAAGTATATGCTACTAAACAGAGTGTATTGGACACCGGACAAGCTCTACAAACTTCACTTGAGAGACAGCCCTAATTGCTGGAACTGTGATTCATCTGTTTGGGACCTGGCTCACATGCTTTTTAATTGTCCTCTCCTGAAGCTGTATTGGGGGAAAATCTTTGACTGCATAGAGCACATTTTTACTATACAGCCTGCACGGGAATTTACATATGTCCTTTTGGGTGTCTGGACCCAAACCTAGTCTTATGTAAATGGAAGAACGCCTCGGAGGTGTCCTTTAGGATCTGGCAGGAATAGTTATCCTTTTTACGAGGTGCTGACAACCCTGCACTGCATTCTTCCCCCGGGCGGGTCCCACATAAGAAACTCTGGAAATCCCTAGACGCTTCATCATTTTTATTTGACCCTCCATGAGGCATGGTCTAGGCCTATGGTGCGAACCTATGTGTACAATGCTTCATGGTGAGATGGAATACTAGGTACCATGCATGGTATTTAAGATGGGTTATTACTGATCCTTATGTACTGATATCATTGTACTGTATCACTTTATGCAAGCTCTATTTGACGCATCACAGACCTGAATGTAGATATTCTGTACGTAACATCCACTTGTTACATATGTAACAACTGTTGACATGTCTTGTCTGAATCGGATTTTGTTTTACTTTACAGAACATCATGTACACACTTGCACATAATGGAATTTGCATCGTCCTGCCTTATATATTAATTTTCTCTAAGATAACAGATGTGAGCTCATGTCATGTATGTATTGCTTTTATTGTTTATTCCTTTCTGTTTGTGTTTGTGTCTTTTTGTTAAATAAAAATGATTTGAACACAAAACAAATGCCCCTTAACTGCCTGCCGCACGCATGACCCAGTAAAAATTAGTGCTATAATGCTACAGCATTACGGGTCTATATATGGTCAACAACAGGCTGTCGACATTACATCTCTGAGAGGCTTCCTTCAGAAAAACGGATCACTTTCGGATATTGAAAAATCAACCATGGCAAGACCTTTCACAAAAGATGAGTTGGACGAGGTTATTAAGAATATACCAAATGGTAAGGCCTGCGGCCCGGATGGTTTCCTAGCTGAATTTTAAAAAGTTTTTTATAATTCTGTTTCAGACTTTTTTTTACAGTTAGTAAATTCAATGTTAGAAGGTGAGGCGATACCAGAGTATTTTTGGCAAGGCAATATAGTTAGTTTTTTGAAAAAAGGAAAAGACCATGAGGATCCGAACTCTCATTGTCCTATTACATTATTAAACTCGGATTACAAAATTGTTACTAAACTTTGATCTATTCGGTTTAATCGATACGCCTCACATTTGATTCATCCGGACCAAAATGGTTTTATCGCTGGCAGGCAGCTTGGTACAAATACACATTATTTAACTGAGGCATTGGACTATTTTGAGACCTGGAAGATACCCGCATTAGTCCTTCTTTTCAATCAATCAATCAATCAATCATAACACTTGTATAGCGCGCTACTCACCCGGCAGGGTCTCAAGGCGTTTGGTGGAAGGGGATTGCTATTGCTCGAACAGCCAGGTCTTGAGTTGTCTCCTGAAGGCGAGGTGGTCCTCGGTCAGCCAAAGATGGATGGGGAGAGAGTTCCATGTCTTGGCCGCCAGGTAGGAGAAGGATCTGCCACCAGCGGTGGCTCTTCGGATGCGTGGTACGGCGGCGAGGGCGAGGCTTGTTGATCAAACTGGCGGGTGGGCGTGTAGAAGATCAGGCGGTAGTTGAGGTACTTGGGGCCCAGGTCGTGGAGAGATTTGTGTGCGTGGGTGAGGAGCCTGAACGTGATCCTCTTGCTGACGGGGAGCTAGTGCAGGTCCTTCAGGTGGCCGGAGATGTGGCTGCATCGGGGGATGTTCAGGATGAGTCGGGCGGAGGCGTTCTGGATGCGTTGTAGTCTTTTCTGTAGCTTGGCAGTGGTTCCGGCGTAGAGGGCGTTTCCGTAATCCAGTCGGCTGGTGACGGGTGCTTGGGTGACCGTCTTCCTGGTTTCGGTCGGGATCCATCGAAAGATCTTGCGGAGCATGCGTAGGGTGTTGAAGCATGATGAGGAGACGGCGTTGACTTGTTTGGTCATCGAGAGGGAGGAGTCCAGGATGAAGCCCAGGTTGCTTGCGTGGTCTGTTGGATTGGGGATGGCGCCCAGGGTGGGGGGCCACCAGGAGTCGTCCCAGGCGGAGGGCGATGGTCCCAGGACGAGGACTTCCATCTTGTCTGAGTTCAGTTTCAGGCGGCTGTTCTTCATCCATTCGGCGACGTCTTTCATCCCTTCGTGTAGGTTCGTTCTGGCGGTGGCGGGGTCTCTGGTGAGGGAGAGGATCAGTTGGGTGTCGTCGGCGTAGGAGATGATGTTGAGGTTGTGCTGGCGTGCGATGGCTGCAAGAGGTCTCATATAGATGTTGAAGAGGGTGGGGCTGAGTGATGATCCTTGCGGGACGCCGCAGATGACTTCGGTGGCCTCGGATCGAAACGGGGAGAGGCGGACTCTCTGTGTTCTTCCGGTGAGGAATGAGATGATCCACTCCAGTGCCTTCTCTTGGATACCGATGTTGCTGAGGCGTTGAACTAGGGTGCGGTGGCAGACGGTGTCGAACGCTGCAGAGAGGTCCAAGAGGATGTGGGCCGCTGTTTCCCCATTGTCGAGCAGGGTTCTGATGTCGTCGGTGGCTGCGATGAGGGCGGTCTCGGTGCTGTGGTTGGCTTGAAAACCAGACTGCGAGGGGTCGAGGGATCAGTTCGTCTCGAGGAAGGCTGCAAGCTGTCTGTTGACGGTCTTCTCAATGACTTTGGCAGGGAAGGGGAGGAGCGAGATGGGGCGAAAGTTCTTGAGGTCGGTGGGGTCTGCTGTTGGTTTCTTCAGTAGGGCGCTGAGCTTGGTGTGCTTCCAGCTCTCCGGGAAGGTGGCGGTGTTGAAGGAGGCGTTGATGATGCCCCGTAGTTGGGGTGCGATGATGGAGTCGACCTTGTTGAAGACGTGGTGGGGGCAGGGGTCGGTAGGAGATCCTGAGTGGATGGTGATCATCGTGCGGGCTGTGTCTTCGGTGGTCACCATGGTCCAGGAGCAGAGGGTGACTGTGGAGGTCGCTGGTTCGGTGGTTGGGTGCGTCGATGGTGCGCCAAAGCTGTTGTGGATGTCGGCGATTTTGCGGTGGAAGAACGAGCCGAGAGAGTCACAGAGGTCTTGTGAGGGAGTAATGTCGTTGTTGCCAGTGCTGGGGTTGGAGAACTCCTTGACGATGCTGAAGAGTTCCTTGCTGTCGTGGGCGTTGTTGTCCAGTCGTTCCTTCAGTGATTTCTTCTTGGTAGTGCGGATAAGCTGGTGGTGCTTGCGGGTGGCGTGTTTGAGGGCGGTCATGTTGTCTGTGGTCTGGTCGAGGAGCGAGGCTTTCTCGAGGGTGCAGCAGTTTTTTTTTGAGTCCTTGAGTTCGTCGGTGAACCAGGAGGCTTTCTTGCTTCTGGGTCTGCTGATAGGGTTCTTTAATGGCGCGAGGTCGTCGGCGCAGTCGGTCAGCCACTTCATGAGGTTGCGTGCTGCTTCAGTGGGGTCCGTTGTGCTTGCGGGTGGGTTATGACTGAGGCAGGTGGTGAGCTGTTCGGCGGTGATCTTGCTCCAGCTTCTGTGGGGAACCTGTTGCGGGTGGTGGTGGATCGTGGTTCTTTTGAAGCTGAAGTGTGCACAGCTGTGGTCGGTCCAGTGAAGTTCTGTGGAGTGGCTGAAGGTGATGTGCTTGCTGGATGAGAAGACTGGATCAAGCGTGTGGCAGGCATAGTGGGTGGGGGTGTTGACCAGTTGCTTGAGTCCGAGGTTGGCGAGGTTGTCCAGCAGGGTGGTGGTGTTGCGGTCGTTGTTGTTCTCCAGGTGGAAGTTGAGGTCCCCGAGGAGGATGTAGTCGGCGGAGGGGAGGGCGTGCGGGCTGATGAAGTCAGCGATGTCTTCGCTGAATTGAGTGCGGGGTCCTGGGGGTCTGTAGATGAGGGTGCCTCTGAGGGTGGTCTTGGGGTCGGTGTGGATCTGGAAGTGAAGATGTTCAGCCTCCGTTAGGGTGTCGTCGGAGTTGGTCGTGATGCGGATGGTGTTCTTGTGGACGATGGCGATGCCTCCTCCAGTCTGGTTAACGCTGTCCTTCCGGGTGATCTTGTATCCGTCCGGAATGGCGATGGCGCTGGCGATGTCGGGCGCTGAGGAGGCGTTCATCCAGTTTTCTGTCAGGAAGGCGACGTCTGGAGATGCGGTGTCGAGGACGTTCCAGAGTTCCACGGCGTGTCTGTGGATGGAGCGGGTGTTGAGCAGGATGCACTTCAGGTGGTTACTGCTGGTGATCGTCTTGACGGGTGCGGTGCAGGTCCGGATGCAGTCGAAGTTGCAGGATCGGCAGCAGAAGGGTCCGTGGGTGCGTCTCAGGGTGGCTCGGTAGCATCCGGGGGTTCGGCCGGCGTTGAGTGCGTTGAGTGTTGCGGCGTTGTAGGTCCAGCGGATAGGATGGCCTGTGCGGGGCCCAGGGGTCCTGGCACTGGGCGCGGTCCAGGCGCGGACAGGCGCAGACGGGCTTACCTTTGGCGCACCTTCGGCGCTCAATCGGTGCTCCCGCTGCGCGCGTCCGCTGCGCGGTCGCTCTGGGGGCGTCATAAGTAAGTAGCAGCTGGGTGGCGGGAGCGGGGCGGCGAATGGAATCACAGGGGGGCGGGGCCGCAGGAAGGCAGCGGTGGGAAATCCAGAAGCAGCGGGCAGCGGGAAAGTCCCAGGAGCAGCGGGCAGCGAGCGAAGGAATCTGCAGGCAGGAGGCGGCAAGGCAGGCAGGAGCGGCAGCAGTGAGTGGGGCGACCAAGCCCTGTGGAGGGCTGAGCGATCACATCTTTTAGATGCCGAGAAGGCATTTGACCTTGTTGTTTGGGAGACCCTGTTTATTATTTTACGCAACTTTGGTATTTATTCTAAGATCACAGGGCTGATCCAAAATTTATATCTTAAGGCTCAAGCCAATGTAATTATTAACACTTCTGTGGCCAGTCAGGTTAAAGTAAAACGGGGGACAAGACAGGGGTGCCCTTTATCGCCGGTATTATTTGCCTTTTTTATTGAGCTTTTGGCGATTGCAATTAGGAATTGCGCTGATATTCGTACCCCAATTCCAACTATGGCAAAATTGAAATTATACGTGGACGATAATATGCTTATTATAAAGCCAGAGATAGAGGATCAGGCAAAAATCTTTAAGTGTTTGAGGAATTTGAGGTTTTAGGTGGGTATAGAATCAATAAAAAGAAATCTGAATTTATTCAGTGCGGTGGAGTGGGCTTGGATTTGCACCCTGATATTTTCTGTTGGGTAAACACCAAACCCAAGAGATATTTGGGTGTTTATTTCTCAGAAAGCATAAGTGATTTATATCATTTGAATTTTGGCCCGCTTATTCGAAAAATTCAGGATTTTTTCTTACGTTGGAACTCTCTTCCACCATCCTTTTTTCGGCCGGGTTGCACTGATTAAAATGTCTGTTCTTCCTCTTTTTAACTTTCTGTTATCGGCCATCCCATGTATTTCATTGGGTTCTTTTTTTACCCGAGTAGAGTCTATGTTCACACCTTTTCTTTGGGCAAAAAAAATCTCTGTGAATCATACTTAGCACTTTATACGAAGAGTTGGAACAGGGAGGTTTAGCTCTTCCGAACCTCAGGGACTATTACTTTGCCTATTTTGCACAATATATATATATCTATATTTAAGTCTCAACAATAATCAAACCTTTTTATCAATAGCTTTATGAATCTAATGTGTAAGGAAAGCCAGATCCACTCCCTTTTATCAATTTTTAAATCTCCTAAACTGGTTCGGTATAAGTGCCTACAATGGTTGTTTAAAAAACGTCAGGCTCTCTTTAAAAGATATTCCATCCCTGTAATCAATTCCGCTACCTCGTAATCTGGCCTCCTGTTATTGTCAGGGATTAGACAATCCTCAAAATTTACTCTAAAGTAGGCCACTGCTGGATTTCGTAAAGTCTCTTCAAGAGGGTGGTCATGCACTCGCAAAAGGTAAGGGGTCTCCAGGGGACCCCTTCCCCTTTACAAATGCAGGGAAAAATATTTTTTAGGGACAGGCAGTGGTTCCAAGGACCACTGTCTGCTTTCCAATAATGAAAGAAAATCATTTCCTTTTTTTTTTAAATGCATCCCGTTTTGCTTTAAGTAAAACGGGATGCATTTAAAAAATAAACTGCTTTATTGACTAGCAGTCCCAGACATGGAGGTCTGCTGATCCCAGCAGGCCACCATCCCTCGGAGGGCCAGCCATTCCCAATGGGGTCGCAAATTGCGAGTGGCTCATTAATATTCATGAGCCTCGCATTTTGCAACTACATTTGGAATCATTAACAGTGTCTCTAAGACTGTTGTACATTTGCTTTTGCGACTCGCAATTTCTAGAAATTTGCGAGTCGCAAAAGATAATGGTCCTACATCTGGCCCTTAGTACACAGTACTAGTCTTTGTACTCTGCCCCATTTCAACCAAATGTTGTGGGTCTGATGGCTCAGTGAACTGATTCAAACACTGCAATGATGTGCGTTTGACCCCGTGGTTAGCAGTTCGACATCTCGTGACTGCTCAACCTTTCCTTCTCATAGAGGTGTTTAAAGGAGAACAATCTGGACAAACACACTCAGCTTTTGTTTTGTCCAGTTCTTTTTTTTTTTTAAATCGAGAGAACACGTTTTAAGCACTGGTGTACTTTAGATAAGCCCAAGAGCATATTGAATAATATCTGACTCATTTGTTTAGCAATGAGATTAAATGATTTGTTCTGAATCACGGGATGTTGAACCGATACCACGGCTCAAACCTGGGGCTTGATGTAAACGGATTCCTAAGAAATCGTAATTTGCATCAAATAATGATTTGCAATTTTATCTTATTAGGAATTTATTCATATTGATTCTATAGAAGTGGGTTCAATTTGCAAAAACGACTTCTACAGGGTGCATTGGTATTTTGTGAACCAACCTATGTACTAATAGGTTGGTTCAGAAAGTACTGATTTTATTTATTTATTTATAAAGTTTTATATAGCGCTAGCTTGGTTGCAATTCAACCAGCCCTATTAAGATGCACGAGCTGGGTCGCTAATTGAGACCCACCACGATTGGTTAGAGTCACAGGGTGGGGTCAGCAAATCACCCTGTCTGTGATTGCTTTTAAATAAAGCAATATTTGTTTTCTGAATGTAGTCCATTTCTCATTTCCCGGGGCCACTGCCTGCTCCTAAAATAATGTTTTTGTCGACATTCACAAATGGGAAAGGGTCCCCTGGGAATTCTTCCAGTTTGTGAATGATTACTACAGATTTGGAGGTAAAATATTAAAGAATTGCAACTCGATTTTGATCGCAAAACAATAATACACAAGTTAAGGAATCAATATTTGGAAGGGTTGCCCTTTACATGCCCCTTTCAAATACTCATTCAGTATATAGGGGCTTATTAGGATAGCGGAATTTCCGCATCCTCTGGGCCGTCGGAAGCCACCGCCGGCCCGGAGGATGCGGAAAATCCGCTGCGGACCCACCAAAGACCCACCGCCACATTAGGATGGCTGGTGGGTCCTGGTTTCAGTCCGCTGCTTTTCCGCCGTGGTTGGCTTACAACCGCGGCGGAAAAGCTCTAATATGGTGGCCCGTTTTGAACCGGGTTGGAATTATCACCGGTCCAGCAAGTATTAATTAATTTTTCTCTAGTCAGCCCTGAAGAGTCACGGGTTAATACCCAGGTGACGAAACACGTGTTAGCTGGTTCTACTATTTGACACATACTAAGAAATGTATAAATATAATTCTATAAAAAGAACCTACTGGTGTCGACCCCTGCTATTCTTTCACATACAATACCTTAAATGTGCATTGACACTCTTAAGCATTACTCTGAACGTGTGCTCAGGACTTGGCTTCAATTTTCAGTGTGGGTCCATACCTACATATTTTCAGGGGTTGTCTGGATTTTCCTCTGACCTGGCAGCACCCTAACTATTCTGTGCATCTCATACTCTACAGCGAACTTGCTTGAGCGCCATTCTTTTTGTCTATTTAAAGCCCCACGCAAAACCAGTATTTAATGGGTCCAGAGTACACAAGCCTTCATTAATGGTCAAGAGTGTATTTTAATACATGTTTATGGCTGGAGAAAGCACGGCCTCTCAAGACTGACACGTATAGATCTACCGGCTGTTCATTCTTTACACACCTCTCTGCACCTACACACAGCCTTGACACAAGAACAGGGAGTCATTATGCAGGTAAGCGTAGGGGACATATGACCTGTCGAAAGCCGCAGACCCTTTTAGGGCTAACAGCAGAAACCTAGTGCTTGATTCCCTGAGGTCCCTTTCAATGGCCCCTTGATTTCAATCCAGACATGGGAGACCAGGCATTGGCATCGCCAGGACAACTACTGGTGCCCTCATCCGCTGTCTTAGTTGGTGAGGGTATAGTCTATAAAGATAAACTTTTTTTAATCTGTGTACACATGAAGACGCTGACGGAACTCGAACAGCTATAGAGTCCAAAGAAATCGCTGTCTGGAGGGAACCACCCACACCCCAATGTAGAGCCAGGCCGATGATGAAGCATGACACCCAGCTGTGTGATGGGGTGAGTCCTTTACCTTAAGACTACTGCGTTTTGAGCATGGTCATACTACTGTCCATGGATCATGATTGCGTGTAAGCCTCACAGTCACCTAGTAGAGTCTGCTGATAATAAATCTGATGCTTTGTTGTGTTATTGCTCCTATATGGAGCATATGATGTAGATCACAGGTTTTTCTTCTTCCTTCTCTGTGTATTCGAGTTACTTCTTCAATAAACAGCCTCACACAGTGATGCAGAAGACTCAACAAAGGTCACTGCAGACCCACAGTGGGGGCCTTTCATCCATCCACTTGTGACCTTGAATCATAGGGTAGCCTTCAGGTACATGCACTAAAGTCTCCCCACTCACAGGCCAGCGCTTGCAGAAATGAAGCACATGAGACTGGGCCCGATTCACAGAATGAACTTACTACTTTTGGCATTCACAGAATGAACTTACTACTTTTGGCATTCACAGAATGCACTTACTACTTTTGGCATTCACAGAATGAACTTACTCATTTCGGTATTCACAGAAGTTAGGACTACTAACTTTAGGACTCCTAAATGCCTTCTGTGAATACCGAGAGTCTTAAAATTAGGATTTTTCTCAATTTGGTAGAAGTAAAGTTAGGACTACTAACTTTAGGACGCCTAAATGCCTTCTATGAATACCGAAAGTCTTAAAATTACGATTTTTCTCAATTTAGTAGTAGTAAAGTTAGGACTACTAACTTTAGGATGCCTAAATGCCTTCTGTGAATACCGAAAGTCTTAAAATTACAATTTTTCTCAATTTAGTAGTAGTAAAGTTAGGACTACTAACTTAAGGATGCCTAAATGCCTTCTGTGAATACTGAAAGTCTTAAAATTACGATTTTTCTTAATTTAGTAGTAGTAAAGTTAGGAGTCCTAACGTTACTACTACTAAATTGAGAAAAATCCTAATTTTAAGACTTTGGGTATTCACAGAAGGCATTTAGGAGTCCTAAAGTTAGGAGTCCTAACTTTACTACTACTAAATTGAGAAAAATCCTATTTTTAAGACTTTCGGTATTCACAGAAGGCATTTAGGAGTCCAAAAGTTAGTAGTCCTAACTTCTGTGAATACCGAAATGAGTAAGTTCATTCTGTGAATACCAAAAGTAGTAAGTGCATTCTGTGAATGCCAAAAGTAGTAAGTTCATTCTGTGAATCGGGCCCACTGAGGCCAGCAGAAACAAAAGGATACATGTTACAACTGTTAACAGTTAAAACTAACAGCAAAACTGCCCTTTATGCAGATCTAACAAAGTCATTTTCACTTTAGAAAAATGTTCTTAACTGCAAAGAAGTTGAATACGATCGTCACACATTTGTCTATTCTTCTAAAGACTCGTCAACGTGGAATGAAGAAGCTACAGACATTTTATACTGCATCACAAAAGCAACAAACATTGAACAAGCCAATGGGTCTGACGGAAATGTGCCGTTTCTCTCTGCAGCCTGTTTCTGTGCCTCCTATGACTGTTCCATGCTTTTGGCTCCCCACGCATCACAATTATACTTTTTTATTCCCTACGTTTCTGATGCTGTTGCCCTGCAGCACCACACGGTTGGACAATAAAAAGAAACACGAGGTGCAGACATCGGAGGCCCAGAGAGAGGCAGGTTGCAGAGAGACGAAGCACAGCCAATTATAGGCATTTGTGCATACGTGTTTTGCATGCGTTAGCATGTTAAAGCCAGACCCATTGCCTTTGTCAATGCTTACTCTTTTTTGCTCCAGCTGTTTATTTTACAAACACATTGAACAGTGGGGGCCACTTTACGAGCCGGTTGAAGGGGTAACCATAAGGGGATACTGCTGTGCCAGAGTACCAGTGGCCTGTATTGCTGCACCGGGTAGCATCAGGTGGGGGGTGCCCGGTCTGAGTTAACCGCGTCCAGATGTGCAGCCAGTGGTATTCCTGGAGGAGTGGGACTGAGCTCGGGGAATCGACACAACATGCCCTCCACCCACCCCTCTCTCCATCACCACAGGAAGAGCACTCAATGCAGGGTTCCCACAGCACACCTGGGTCTGCCATTGCCTAGGCCATCCTGCCCCCCCCCCCACTCCCCCACCCCCACGGCTCCCTATCAACCTCCTCGCAGCCCCCACTCACACTTGCTACCTGCTCCAGGAATGTGGTAAATCTGCCGGGGTTTGTCCATGGAGGTGTTTATAACTATGCAGGAAAGGTCTGTCAGGATGCAGGGCAAATGCAGGCAGTTTTGCATGCTGGGGGCTGTTAGCAGTGGTGGACAGGTCAGTGGAAGCTCCTTAAAAAGGGAACACCATCACACCCGCTAAGTGCATGAACTCACAAGGACATATTTACAAGCCCCTAACGCCACCGGAGCGTCACTCATTCTAACACTACAGTGGCGTTGCGCCATTCCCCATATTTATAACGTGGCGTAAGCCCTTTAACGAGGATTAACGCCATCTTGTAAAAATGCCCCTTACTGCTGCAATCTGCTGCAGCAAAGGGGCGGACAAGGGTTGTTGCTCAGGGCGTTCCACCGCAAAGCCCATTGCCCCGTATTTACAAGGACAGAGCAGTGCAAAAAACTAAGGCTAGGGAATCCCTGTTCTTAGGATGGTGATACAGGGAGAAATTATTAATTTCTCCTCGTTTTTTGCTCTTTCTCTGTGTGCTGCATTCTACAGCACACATTGAAAGAGCAAATCGCCATTATTGATTGTTTATGTGCAGGCACACGAAATATGGCGGCAGGGGGAAACGCAGGGTGTGCCTCATTTTTGTAAGTATGGTGAATCCCTGCTTATTTTAAATGTCGGAGCGCAGCATTGCCAAATTTGGAGTAACATTCTGTTCCGGAATTTTCTTGTAAATATCCCTCACATACTCGCTTCCTGGTGTTAGGGTCACTTTCATGTAAAAAGTAGTGGACTCCAGTTAAGACCACTCAGGCCTCAGAAACGTCCCTTGACAATGTGCCACTAGTTGCGTTGTCGCTCTCCGTTTATGAATCACTTCACAGTCGCATCCCTCCTCCATGTTTGATAGTTTCCCTTTTCTGTACCTTCTGTCTTTCTTTTTGGTTATCCCTTGGTTCCTTCGCCTTGCTTCCTTGTGATTTACTATTCCCAAAGGTGTTCGCGGAAGTGTCCTGGGGACACGTCCGGATTCTGTGGAGGGCGAGAGGTTCAACACAACATCCCCTGACGAAATTGCCGGTGTCGAGTTAGATATTTCCACATTATCGCGGTTGTATGATGCCTCCCTTGACTGAGACAAGTACACCTGGGAGTGAGATTCAGACCGCTGTTTCTCTCGCCCTTTCCTTGTCTCGCCACTGGCAGCACGTCCATCCCTCCTGGCCGGGGCAGGTGTTCATGGACGGCATGACTTTCACCTGTCCAAGCTCTTGGAGTTCGACACGGACCGAGTATTCCCAGGTCTGCCTGGTTATGCCCCATTCTGGGGACACACACTTGAGATGTCCAGCACCAGTATCCCTGACAAATATTCCCAGGTCAACATGGGTATTCCCCATTCTGGAGACAACAACTGATGATGGCCAGCCCCAGTATCCCTGTGACCTAATTCCGACCATATCATACCATGGCCTTAATAGAAGGCAGTCTCACCAGCTGCTTCCCCTCCTGGGGTAAACATGATGAAGCGTCAGTGCAGCTGAGTCACAGATCACAAGCCGATGAAATCCCCGGATCATGACTCTCCAAGTGTGGTACAAACAGAACAATATTTATTGTGCTGACGCTTAGTCATTTTTAGGCAGCTGATCATGACAAACACATTTTTGTTTTGTTTCCTGACCTGAGTACAATGTATCCTGGAATGGCTGTTTGTGTCTTGCTTCTGGGGGGAGTGCCTTTAGTATGGTGCTGCAGAGGACTGTGTGTGAGACTCACCGTGGTCTTCCTTCGGATGCGGCCCCCACAGCCCGGCGGGTGCAGAAAAGAACCCCTGTGGTTAATAATGTGACCCAGAAGCCTCTACTGCAGCCCTACAGCTGGTGATGCTGCCGCTAGTGTAGCACCACACTACTGAGGTTTTAACAACTCCCTGAAAAGTATCATTTGCAGATTATCAGATACCACATTGATATATTAGAATCAATATTTTTGCAGAATAATATTTTTCTTCTGGGTATTATGGGATAAGATCTCTGGAGTCACTAGTGGGAGGCTGGGGCATGTGAGACATTGGAATCTGGAACATTTGGTGGGAGAAGGAAAGAGGAAGGTGAGAGATGGAGAAGCAAGTGAGGTGAAGAAATGAAAAGAGGAGGAAAAGCACACGGTGGAGACAGAGGGGCGGAGAGAATGACAGAGTGAGAGGGAAAGGCAGGGAGAAAGAAAATGAGAGTGAAATAGAATCGTAGTTAAAATGTTGAGTAAGTGAGGGAGATACGATAATTTTTAATGGACATGACAGCACTGAAGTGTTAACGAGAAGCAGGAGAGAGGGGACGAAAAAAGATAGACTTTGCAAAAGAGAGAGAGGGGAGAGCTTGAAAGAGGACAGATAAATAGCGCAGTTTTAAGGATAACGGGAAAAAAGGAGGGTACAGTAAAAAGAAGGAGGAAAGCAGGAGGTTGAAAAAGGTGAAACGGGGAAGGAGGGGTGGGGGGCTCCAAATGCTTTACAAAAATAGCAAAAAAAATAAGGACCATGAGTGTTAGACATGGATAGGAGCTAAGACAATACTACTTAATGAGCTTTTACTGGCAATTATATGTTTCTTGCTGTGCAAAAAGGAAACTAAACAACTTTTTTGTACCCTGCAATAGGTGTGCCAGCTGCCTCTCTAGCCAATTGAAGTTCTATTTGCTGTCCAAAAGGGAGCTTTTTTACAACAATCAGTCTCGTCTTGGGGCCTATTGGCTTTGTCAATGTTCTAGCTATGCTGCCCAGAATTTTGGGCCATATTATCAAGAAAGGGCGATACATTTTAGTCGCTTTTATCGGCAGGAAACTGCAGCTAAAGCGCTGATCATGGGCTTGATAATAGGCCCTTGTGAATTCCCATAGAAGCCCAGAATAACACCAGAACCTGGGCCTCTATGGGAATTCACAAGGGACTATTATCAAGCCCATTATCGCCGCTTTAGCAGCATTTTCCTGCCGATAAAAGCGGCGATAATGGATCGTCCTTTCTTGATAATATGGCCCTTTGTTTGGCAATCTGAGTTGGATTGGTGAATAAAAAAAAGTAGGGCTGGGGGGGGGGGGAGAGATACATGGACTGGAGAGTAAGCATCATGGAGGAAGAGCAGAGTGTGTCAGGGGCCAAAGCAACAATGAGAGATGGCGGGCAGGGGCGAAGCAGCACGGAGGAAAAAGCAACTCAGAGAGTGGTTAGGGTCCCCAGCCAACATGAAAAAATAGTACACAAGGGAGAAGGCACTCTAGTCAAGTGCTAAAACAACAAGAAAAAAGTAGTCCTAAAAAGAGAGCATTGGAAGAACACAAGTACTAAGCCCATGGACAAACACAAGCGGAAGTGAGTGTCAACTGAGCTAAAACGAGCCAACGAGTGCCACTCGAGCAAATGAAAGTGACAAAGGAGCCAACTAATGGTAAGTAATGGGAGGTCTCTAAACCCACTGTAAGTAACAAGATGTCTCACAAGCGACATGTGCTGTCTTAGGCAAGACTGAAAAAGAAACATGTCATTGCTCCTTGCAGCTGAATATGTTTCTTCAACTATGTATTTTGGATTCATACATTTGATTTTCAATGAAATCCACCTGTAATATATCTAAATTCTGTGCTCACGTTGGAAAACAAGAACAGGTTATCTTCCCTAAGCAAGCTCGATGATACAGATTGAGTGGAACCCAGTTTCAATACCAGGGAAGAAATAATGGCCACCCCAACAGAAACAGTGCCTACAACTGACATTCAACCATTTCCAGATAACCCCAAGAGTCCATGTGACTCTGTACTGAAGATATTAGGTTGGATTGTGACAGGACTACAGTCCAAAGTTCTGTTACAAGAATGGCAAACTTTCATAAGACAGAATGATATTATTATGCTTCAAGAAACTTGGGCAATCCAGAATCTGATAATTGATGGATTTCAGTGTCATAGTACTGCGCCAAATGACTCTCAGTTTGGTTGTGCTTCAGGGGGCTTAGCCACCTGCGTGAAATGATCTGCTGGTGGCTGCGCTAGGTCAATCGAAACTTTTAATAATAGTTTTCAGGGGGGCGTGGCTTGGACGCTGGCCAAGATGGCAGCATAATCCCGGAGCTCCGGCGCCGCTCCTCACAACCGACGCATTTGGGTCATTTTACTTCTGTCGGCTACCAGCCTGAACCAAGTCCCGTGAACCGGAACATGAGGAGAGCCTAGCGCCCTCATTGTTTCCCGGTTTCGCGACCTGCTCGGCGGCTGCGAGGGAGTCCTGTTTTCGCGGCTGCGGCCGCCATTTTGTGCACCGGCCGCGACTCTCGGAGGCGGCCGGCTTCTAATCCTTTGAAGTTGTTTTTTCCCTCATCTTCGGCTGACGGAGGACACTTTCTGCACAATCCACAATGGTGAGCCCAATTCAATTAGGAGTTGCTTTCTAAGGCGTTTTTATATCGCGCGCACCTCCCTTTATGGTCTCTGGCGCCATTTTGTGATTGTGGCAATTCACCTTCCTGCTGCATTGCTTCTTTGCCTCACTGTTTTTGCCTCTCTCCGTCACGGCCATGGAATAATGTGACTCCAGCTCATGCAATCCTTCTTTACACCTGACCTCTCGCTTATCATGTATTGGAATACTGCGTCAGGAGTTTTTTCTTCACAACTGGCTTCAGGAAATTAAGCAATGCTCCCTTCATCTTTTCATATGGCTTTTCTCATCTTTATTTCCTGCTTGGAAGACCGTCAATGTTCTTTTTACGAGCTCCTGCATTGCTGAAGGTGGCTATATTAATTCCGGTGGCTTTCTCCTCCTTGTGCATATTCATTATCAATTTATTGTACTTTACCTCATGGTCCGTTTGAGTTCCTCTATCATCCTGACGTGTTCTTCTGCCTGGCACAATACCTGATACCTGGTACTGAACTGTGGTTCACTCCTTCCTCTAGTCGTGACCTTGTGCAGACCTTTCATATTATTGCTCTTCATGTACCTTTTCTTGTCAAGAAGACCTTATACTTAATATTGACTTTTTGCCTCCGCTTTTACTATTCTGACCGCCTTACATGGGGAAGTTCCGCACTTTGAAACTCACCAATTTACCGAAGCCACCCATTGGTTATGACTCCGACTCACCTACCCAGGAAATGGAGGAGGGTAAATCTTCGAAGTCGGACTCTGCACATGGGGCTATCCCTAAGGCTTAAAATGGAGGGAAGATGCAATCCTCTTTGACCTCATCCAAGCGTGTGAAGAAGGATCCGCCATCCCCCGGGAACAGCGCTTCATCCTCTATCGACCTTATCTTGGAAGAATTGCGGGCCTTCAAACCTTTTATGGAAGCAACCACAAAAAAACATGCAGGCCATGCAGCAGAAATGGTCATCTTTGGATTCACGGGTCACGACTTTGGAACAATCCTCGGACTCTTTTCAGTCTGTCTCCTCTCTCATTCCTTCAATAGAAGCTGAGATTCTTCTCCTACGGCGTCAAACAGAGGATTTGGAAAATAGAAACCGAAGGAACAATCTACGCTTATATGGTCTTCCGGAACTTTCAGAAGGGTCCAATCCTACCATCTTCTTTCAATCATTCCTTGCAAAGATTCTTGACAATCCAGCCTTATCTTCCATTAACATCCAGCGAGCCCATCGTCTCGGTCCTAAGGTTGCATCCAGGCCTAGGGGTGTAATTATGCTGTTTTTGCAGTATACTGACCTCTTGCAGGTCCTTTCAGCCGCCAAGCTCAAGAAACAGATTATCTGGGAAGGTCATCGCCTCTATCTCTCCCAGGATGTCTCCAAGGCAACCGCAGATCGGAGGAAAACATTTTTGGATTTACGGCCGCAGTTAAGAGCCCTTGGTGCCAGGTATGGTCCCTTACATCCATGTCTTTTCAAGGTCACCTATAAAGACAGAACAACCACGTACGAAGATCCTGCGGCCTTACAAGCTTTCCTTCATCAACAGACTCCTGATGCCATAGATACCTCCAGACCTGGATGAATGACTTTGTTGTTCATTGCCTTATTGATTCCGCTGCATTGCGATTTTGTTACCTTTATTGCTGTTGCATGATATGTTTTTCCTTACTGTTTCTGTTATAATGATTGTCTTATGTTATAAACCCTTGTATTTTTCCTAATGTTTTTTCTTATTTCTTCAGATATGTCCCCTCTCATCTTTATCCTGATGTCTCTTATTGTCTTCTTACCTTACCCATTGGATTTATGATATTAGAGGTTTGTTGCCGGTTCTGGTTGTTGTCGTCGTCATCTCCCGCCACCACCATCCCCATCCCTGTTCTGGACATTTCGTTTCGTAAGTATGTTTTTCAGTCATTTGTTTTGGACTTGTACTGTCTTTTTGTGTATTTTTGTATCTGTCCTCTTTCTCTCTTTCTCATCCTTGCACTCTCTCTGACATTTCTCATGGTTTCTCCCTTTCTCCTCTTTTTTCCTTTTTTGGATACAATCTTACCTTTGTACTAGTTTATTCCTCTTCTTCCTCTTTTTCTCATCTTATCTTTATCTTTATCTCCTTCTTTGTTCTTGTTTCCTATTCATTCTTCTTACTCTTTCTTCATTATATCTCTTACGCATTACTGAGCATGTTACACTTAACTGTTTTTTAAAATTGTTTAATTCTGTGTAACGACATGGAACGTTAAGGGATTGAACAATCCCATTAAGCAACAGAGGGTTCTCTCACATTTAGCAAGACTAAAAACTGATGTTGCCCTCCTTCAAGAGACTCATCTTGCTGAATCGGAGGCTTTGAAACTTAAACGTTCTTGGGTGGGTCATGTTCTATGTTCTCCAACGACGTCTAGGAAAAATGGCGTTGTACTTTTGTTACATAAAAAGTTAAATGTTTCCTCGATTACCCATGAATGTGTTGCTGATGGTCGTTGGCTCATTGTCAACTTACTCATTGATAACATCCCACTCACTTTATTTAATGTGTATGCCCCCACTGGAATCGATAGATCCTTCTGCCTGCTATCTTTTCAAAGTTGTCTTCCCTCTCTGGAGATAATATACTTCTCGGAGGAGATTGTAATCAGGTTGTTGATCCCTTCCTTGATCGTCACTCGAAAGTTACTTTTGTTTCCTCTAGAATGCACACACTGTTTGTGAACTCCTTTCAAACCAATGCTTTAGTAGATATTTGGAGACTATGCAATCCCGACCTTAGAGAATATAGTTTTTTCTCCCCTCCTCATCATTCCCAATCCCGTATCGATCATATATTCCTCAGCAAATCCTTATCCCAACATGCTATCCGTTCTGAAATTGGCTCCATTTTACTTTCCGACCATGCCACAGTGTTTTTAGACCTTGACCTTCTCCCATTCTCTCCTCACTCTGGCAGATGGAGGTTTAATAATGCTTTACTTTTGGAACCCTCCTTTTGTTCCACATTCACTGCCTTTGCCAAGGAATTTTTTCTTTTAAATCAAACCCCTGACTCCCCTTTTGTTATGGTTTGGGATTCATTTAAAGCAGCCTCTAGGGGTTTTATTATCAACTTTGTATCTCGGGGCGCAAAAAAGATCGACAGGCCAAGTCGGAGAAGATCTTGGCTGACATTAAAGCCCTTGAGCTTGCTTATCACGCTTCTAAATCTGATTCCTCCCTTAAGGCTCTTATTGAAGCAAAAATCTCTTTTAACATATTCACTACAGAAGCTGCTTCTAATACTCTACTAAAGTGTAACTCTATATACTATGTAGGTAAGAATAAAATGGGAAAGCTTTTAGCCAATTACCTTAAGATTCGTAAAGAACGCACAAAAATTCAATCTATCAAAACTTCTTCTGGAGAATCTACATTTAAAGATAAAGAAATTCTCACTGAATTTGCCAGATTTTATGATACTCTTTATACCCCAGAACAAGTTCTGATGAATTCCTCTCTTATTTTCAATCTCTTCCACCTCCCTCAGTTTCACATGTTGACTTTCAAACTTTGGAACAAGACATTTCGCTCTCTGAAATCTCTCATGCTGTATCTAAACTTCGTCATGGCAAATCTCCAGGTCCTGATGGGTTTACTATTGAATTCTACAGTCACTTTTCTTCTCTCTTTCTTCCTAATCTCTTACTTTTATTTCAATCTTTTTCTACTGCCGGTTCATCTAGCGGTTCTTTTCAACAAGCCTTAATTTGCATAATTCCAAAAGAAGATAAAGATCACTCTTTGTGCAAAAAATTATAGGCCAATATCTTTAGTTAACACAGATTACAAAATTCTAGCAAAGATATTGGCACTTCGCATGGACCCCCTCTTACCAGATATAATTGGTCCTGAACAATCTGGTTTCGTAAAAGGGCGTCTCTCCTAATTCCCGAGTTTTTCTTAACATTCTTAGCAAATTTTCTTCCTTGACTCTTCCTTTTACAGCTATTTCCCTAGACGCGGAAAAGGCGTTTGACAGGATTGGGTGGGATTTCATGTTTCAGGCTTTACGTTCGATTGGTATCCCTTCTAAATTCATTTCTATTATATCTTTACTTTATTCTGACCCTCAAGCCTCTATTTTTGTTAATGGGATGTCCCCAGATTATTTTTCTTTGCACAGAGGGGTTCAACAAGGTTGCCCTTTATCACCCTTACTTTTTGTTTTAGCCTTAGAACCCTTCCTTACCAAAATTCGTTTAGATGACACTATCTCTGGTTTTCACTTTGGTTCCCAACAAGTCAAACTTTCGGTTTATGCCGACGATATTCTTTGTTATTTCTATGACCCTACCACCTCTATTCCCTCTTTTTTTAAACAGGTCTCTTCTTTTTCTACAGTTTCCAGATACCGCCTAAACGCCGACAAGTGTGAAATTTTACCTTTGAATCCTCTTTGTCATAAACATCTCTTTTCATCTACAGGTTTTTCATGGCAACCATCTAAAATTAAATACCTAGGGGTTTGGTTACTCCTTCATTATCTGATACTCTCAAGTTAAACTTTGATTATATTTTCAAGAAAATAGACTCAGCTATTACTCGTTGGCATCCACTCTTTTTGCCCTGGTGGAGTTGACTCAACTCTATAAACTCTATAAAGATGATGCTATCTCCCTTGCTTCTGTATACTCTTTCCATGCTTCCTTTACGCATTCCTCTTTCTTTCTTTAAGAAAACTGACTCTTTATTACTAAAATTCTTATGGAATGGCAAACGTCCTCGAATAGCTCTAGCTACTTTGCGGAAAGATAAAGCTCAATCTGGAGTACGTTTTGCTGATTTCAAACAATATCACCGTGCTTTTTCCATGAAACAATCTACTCGCTGGTTTTCACCTACTCTTCCTCATTACCCTCCTGTCTGGCTCAGCATGGAATCCTCTTTCATCTCTCCTTTCACCTTCCGTGAATTTCTGTCCTTTACGTCTTCTTTAACTCGTCTTCGCTTACCTATTCTTTCACACTCTCGAAATCTTCTCTCTCCTTACTTAACCTCATCTCATCCTTCCTTCCTCTCCACCCACGAACAACCAATTTGGAATAACTCTCATCTTAAAATCCGTAATCGTACTATTTATTGGAAAGCTTGCCACTCTCGAGGAATATGTTGGATCTCTCATTACTATCTCAGGACACGCCTCTCTCTTTCCAGGATCTTCAGTCTACTTTCTCTTTACCTACTTCTGCCCGATTGCAATATAATTCCCTTTACCCTGTCTTGCTCTCCTATCTCCAATCTCTCTCATGCTCCAACGATATTCCTTTGGACCGCAGGCCTACTTCCCTTTTATTGGAAGCTTCTCCTTCTGCATCTGCTCTATATAATTCTTTCCGTTTTATTACTGATAGGTTGAAATCCCGCATTGAACTTGCATGGGAGCTGGATCTTTCTCAGAGTTGGCCTGTACTTTTTTGGGATAAAATTTGGACTAAACTTCATAAGACCTCTAGAGCTGCTAACACCACCAAAACTTTATTTTTCATTTATCATAGAACTTTACTTACTCCACTTTCTTTGTCCCATTTTTCATCAGAAACCCCTCCTACCTGTTGGTCTTGTCCATGCCCTTCTGCCGATCTTAAACATATGTTATTTGATTGCCCACCTATTTCCCAGTTCTGGCAGTTAGTTTGGCGGCAAATTCAAAGGATTTTCCATTTTCAGGTCCCCTTTTCACCCTCACTAGTTTTTCTCAGCTCCCTTTCTTCAGACCTCCCTCAATCTCCCAACCACTACCCTTTATTGGGTGCCGCTCGTAGCCGCCTGGTGTAACTCTGCCCTTCTGCCCTTTGGGAGTAACCTGGTGAACTGCTCTCCCCTTTCGTCGCCTGGAATGCTGTAAGGCGTACTGGGAAACGCCGTATCCTCCACCGGAAGTGCTGGTGCTAATTGATTCTCCCTGGAGGGAAATCGACGGACTGTGCAGGAGAGGGTGCGGGACTGCGAGTCCCACCGTGCAGTGCGCGATCTACAACGAGCGCACCTGTGACTCTTCCCGCCCCTCCTTCGTGGCAGCTCTTAAAGGCTCGCGGCCCCAGCTTCGCTGGAGCCGCTCGTAGCCGCCTGGTGTAACTCTGCCCTTCTGCCTTTTGGGAGTATCCTGGTGAACTGCTCTCCCCTTTCGTCGCCTGGACTGCTGTAATGCGTACTGGGAAACGCCGTATCGTCCACCTGAAGTGCTGGTGCTAATTGATTCTCCCTGGAGGGAAATCAACGGACTGTGCAGGAGAGGGTGCGGGACTGCGAGTCCCACCGTGCAGTGCGCGATCTACAACGAGCGCACCTGTGACTCTTCCCACCTCCTCCATTCCACGTATTTAAGCACGGTTGTAAGCGCGCACGCGGGACGCGCGCGAACCGAAGTGCGGGGCTAAGCCCGGGCAAAGGGCGGGCCGTCTAAGGCCGTCCAAGGCCCGGCTGGGCAACCCCCCTAATTCTGCCACACGGAATCACTGTGCAAGCGTGGTGAGGTTTATGAAGTTAATTAGCCACTGATTAGCTTAGGTAAGACTAACTTCTTTTGGGGTGTGTATGTATTGAAAGTACTACAGCTCTTTTTCTTCCTTGAAAAGATGGCATCTAAGACTGGGAAACAATTTAATATTACCCTTGAAACTTCTAATACGGTAGTTACTGGTACCACCGATCAATTCTTCAAAAGAGTGTCTACTGTCTTGGAAAAAGAGATTTCTGATGAGGAAAAGCGACTCTCGCTAGACCTACTAATGGGAAAGCGCTCGTCTTTTGGAGGGATAGGGTCAGCAGCCTCCCCAAAGCAGATAATTCAGTTAGGGGAGGCAATCCAACTTACAAATGCAGGGGACGGGGACGAGGAGCTGTTTAGTTCTGGCAGCGATGCGTCCTCTCAGAACCTGTCTCAAAATGCTGACACTACTAGTTTGTCTATTTCACCCAATTTATTAACTGCCTCTACACCAGCCACAAGCCACCATCCCATAGTTGAGGCGAAACGAAATATAAGGAAAAGAGGGGGGGGGGGGGGCCTCTAAAGAAACGCCAAGCAAAAATAACGAAAATAGATCCTACTCAAGCTCTCCCACAAGTCCCACAGGTAGTAATAGATGATTCCTCAATCCCTCAGAACCGCCCTGATTTGTCCCATGGCTTCACTACGGAGGGAGGGCTAATAGGGATGATAGAAGTCATGGTGAAGTCACTTCTGCTTCCCCTCCTTGAGAGAACTAGGATAATCAGCTCAAAGTTAGACCATCTTGTCCACCAGGTGGGGGAAAATACCATTTCTCTAGTAAGGGTACAACCACAAAATACCCCGGAGAGTACTCCTGTTAACCCCGTTCTACGTACTGAAAAACCCTCGACCAGCACTATTAACCTGAAAACTGTTGTTGCTTTCGGGAAAAAAGCCCCGGCTAAAACTATTAAAAAAGCACCCCCACAAGAACAGACAAAGCCAGCAGATCCAAATCCTCTGAAACAAAGGGAGACTCCCCAGCTGGAAGATAAAAGGGCGATGGGGAGCCAACTAAGGCCTGCCCAAGCTAAACCAGCAAAAGCAAACTGGGAGAAGCCTCCCCAGAAGCACGAGAGAAGCAACCTTCGGGTAATAGATCTCCCGCCAGAGGCCGCACCATACGCTATCATTATGGCAGGAGTCCCAGAAATTACTGAAGGTTTAAGGGAGGATCATCAAGCTTTAAAAAACAAAGTAATACACTGGTTGGTTAACAATAGACCTCTCCCTGCGCATATTAATGGAGAAATCATAGCGGTGAGGCGTGCAATATGGGTAGGCTCAAGACCAAAGGACAAGAAGGGGGATGTAGTCATCGTTAACTTCAAAGACCATAGGGCCCTGAGATTTATCGGTGACTGGTACGATGTCAGTTACTTCTATCCACGGGAGTCTGTACCGCAGGTGAGGGAAAGCACAGCAGGAAGGTACCCTTTTAAGTGACGAGGACTGGAATGTCAACCCTCAATTCAAAACTTTCATAATTATCCCTATGGACCACAGTTGTATCAGGGGCACCCAAATACATTTTTTCCCGTACAACAGGGTTTTAACCTACCCACTGCAAACCATTTCTCAGTACTCTATGGACTGGATGATGTGGATTGACGCTCCCCGATCTCTAGGGGAGGGGTAAATAAGCAAGAAAGTATAGTAAACCCAGGGTTGGTTGAATCTGTTGAGGTAAAAGGGGCACCTACACAGGAGAGTGAGCTCAGTGAAGAAGTTATACCCAGTGACACAAACCACGGAGAACATACACCGATTTGGGTAGAGGAGGCAGAAATCGCCCTGATAGAGCAAACGGTGCCTGCAGATGTAAGCTACATGGGCAGAGAAGGCTCCATGGTAAAAGAGAACAACCAAACTGAAGCAGCCAATCGTTTGGAAGTAGTACTCCATCCTGAACCTGTGAAGGGGAAAACCTTGTCCTTTTTGTCCTGGAACATTGCGGGACTTCGCCCAAAGATTGAGGACGGAAGTGCCCTTAGCTTTGTCAAAAATCATGATGTCATCTGCCTCCAGGAGACCTGGTCTACTGTTGAACTGTATCTGCTGGGTTATAAAACTTACTTTACCCCAGCTGTTGCAGTTACTTCTGGTAGGGCAAAGGGAGGATTATCTGTATTTGTGGCAAATACCATACCAGGGTTAAAGGTCTTACCCTTGTATCTGGACTCAAATTACCAGCTACTAAACCTCTCACTTGGAAAGAAGGAGAGCATCCTGCTCATAAACTTCTATAACAACCTGCTGAAGCTGATGCCCTCAAAATACTCGGGGCACTTCGTCAAAAACGTATAAAGTTGTTGACGAGGTCGCACCCAGATAGAATGATAAGCATTATCTGGGGGGGTATTTTATTCAGCACCCATGTGATAGAGGATATAGTAACATCTGTGGGCTGCTGGGCCAGCAAGAAGAGCAGATTATTCACTTCTCCCATAATATGGTGGGAGAGCATCATAATGAAACACTCTCTGAGCTGGGCCTGGTGGTTATAAACGAAGTAAACACGACTACCAAGCAACTAGATCCCACTTATCTGGGGAGGGGAAGTGAGTCCACAGTGGATTACATCCTGGCCTCAGTAACACTGGTGAGCAGAGTCGAGAACTTCAGAGTGCTAGTTAACACTCTGACCGATCACTCTGCTCTGGCTGTGGAGCTGACTATTGAACAGGGACAGTGCTCCTCGTATCTTACATCTAGCGCACTCGCCCAAAACAATTTCCATTTGTCCAAACTGAACGGTTACGCCCTAAAGTGGGGGAAGGCAGACGCAGGCGAGATAACTAAAAAGGTGGTAAACACTGTCTATTCAGCTTTAGAGAAGTGCCTCGACCTATATACACAGGAAGAGGATGTCCTTCAAAACGTTAGGTTAATCCTAGAAAAAATAAACGAACTCCTAACCATTAAGCGGAAAGGAAATAGGGACATAAATAAAGGATGGTTTGACCACAAGTGTTCAGCAGCACATAAAAAACTAAAGACGGCACTAGCAAAAACTGTAAGAGACCATGGTGAAATAAGGTCCCTGAGAAAGAGTTATAGTACTGCATGCAAGGCTAGGAAGGCGGAGTTGAAGCAAGCACTGTGGGATCAGTTGCACGAATGCACACTGAATAAAAACAATGAGGCGTTTTGGAAGGTGCTGAAAGCCCCGTTCCTGGTTGACTCAAAAAGTCAGCCATCGGTTGAGGTGGCTATTGAAGGTCCAGTGTGGGTAAGCCACTTTTCCAAAATATTCAAAATCCCTGAGGAATTTAAATTGTCAGTGGGAGCGCGCAGTGACAGCTCACGCGTAAATGTTTATCCCATTCCTCTGGAATTCGAACTAGCCGAGGTATTTGATGCACTGAATAAGAGCAAAAATGGGAAAGCCCCCGAACCGGACGGGGTACCAGTGGATTTTTTTAAGCACAACATAGAACTTTGGGCTCCCATTCTAACGAGGGTTTTTTCTTCACTAATGAAATGCGGGGTCTTTGAATCTTGGACCCAATCCACCATGGTCGCGATATTCAAGAAAGGAAACAGAGAGGATGTGTCCTGCTACCGCCCAATCTCACTGCTGGACTCGTTGGGAAAGTAGTGGGGAGAGTAGTGCTCCAGCGACTCCAGCAGTGGGCCGACGATGGTGGGATTCTTTCCGACCTCCAATTCGGGAAGGCTTTGGGACAACAGAGCAAGCATTAAACCTGGCATTAATGATGGGTAAATATGTCTCAGCAAAGCAGGGCTCCCTACATATGGTGTACGTAGATTTGTCTGCTGCTTTCGACTGCGTTTCCCATTCGAAATTATGGTAGATTCTCGTGGAGATGGGAGTAGAGTCCTCCCTCATAACAATCCTGAGAGAGTTGTATTCGAACGCCTCCTCTAGGGTGCGCTTTGGTGTAAAGGGTGAACTCTCTGATTCGTTCGCAGTGGAGCGTGGCGTCCGGCAGGGATGTTTCCTGGCCCCCTTTCTCTTCTCTCTCTATACAAATGGGCTTGAGGTTGAGATGTTGAGGGGGGGCCAGGATTTTCCCCAGGTACGAAAGCGACCGATACCCGCCCTACTATACGCGGACGACGCAGTGATATTGGCCCGAACACCGCGAGAGCTGCAGAATGCGTTAGACAGGTACGCTAGATTCATGGGCTCCCTCGACCTGCGTATAAACATAAAAAAAACATATATTATGGTAGCAGGATCCAGAAGGAAAAAGAGAAACACGCTGCTGATTGATGGCGAAAGGGTTGAATCTACTGCCCAATATCCCTACCTCTGCATTATGATCGATGAAAAAATTTGCTGGAAACCAGCTGTTGAGGCAATAAAGCACCACTTGCTTCGAGCTATTGCAGCACTTATCAGTTTCTCCCAGAAGCTAGGAAGGAGACCCAAGGTAGAGTTATTACGTATATATAGGGCAAAATGCCAATCAACTGCACTTTATGGAGCAGGGTTATGGGGGTACATCAACACAAACCCCCTACAGGTAGCTCAAAATACCTTTTTACGATTTCTTTTGGCAACACCCAAATAAGTTTCTACGCTTGCCTGCCATGCAGAGCTGGGAATTCCTTATCTGGAGGACTTGGCAAAAATACAACCAATTTTGCTCTGGAGGCGCATTTGGACCTCCACTGAAAATGTATTCACTAAACAGATAGTCACAGACTGCATGTCTTTGGACAACTCTGGCAAAATCAAATTGCTTCTGTATGTTAAAAATCTTTTGGTTGATCTGGGACTAGGAAGGTATTATCTATATCCGGAAGAAATCAGAGAAATATCTAGGAAAGATTTAAAAATGCGGCCCTTGAGCCATGTAGAAGAGCTGCACGCTGCAAAGGAGACAAGGAAGCAAGCAGTTCTTCATTCCATGGCAATCATGACCGCATTAGAGATCGAACCTTACTTAATGTATGTTCAGTCACAATTTGAACATTTTCTTCTTGTTAGATTCAGATTGAACATTTTCCACAGGTTGGTGGCGTTCCCAGTTAAAAACAGTTGGGAACGTGTTCTAATCCCCTGTCCATGCAATGAAGTTTCAGAACAGTCAACTATTCACACCATCCTGTTCTGTAAATTCTACTCTCCACATCGCAAACTCTGGTTGATTCCTCTTTTAAAAACAATGGGCATCAGAAGATGCCGCCCAGCTATGTTGCGCTTGCAATTCCTAGAATCTGAACTGGTGACCAAATGTATTGGAACGTTTTTAAAGTGTATTTTTAAACAGAGAGTAAATCTTTGATATAAAAAACTCTTGGTCATTTGATGAAGAGTAGGAATGTTATTTAAATGTTCGGTTTGACTAAGGTCCTCAAAGTCTTTTTATGTATGGTACCTGGTTCTAAAGTGTATTTTAGGATAAATACTTGTAGTTTTTAAAAGATAAATGAAATATATGAATATATTGTTGAAACTCTTTTATGGTTTTTTATGTACTTTGAAAGATTTACTTACTCACTACCCTTTATTTGACCTTTTCATTGCTAGCGCCTTTCATATTGTTACTTCCAACTGGAAACAGGACGCAAATATTTCTTATCAGTCCTGGTGGAATGCAATCTGTTTCAATCATCGTTTAGACACTAATTATGTATCCCCCATTTCCCTAGCTATAAAACGTGATCTAATTTGGCTCCCTTTGGTAACTTACCTCTCTTCCTCTTCCCTTGTTCATCCCTCTCCTGCACCTGAAATAGTCGAAGTTCGCAAACCTCCATGAATTGCTCATTACCTGTTTTCTCTTTTTACTTGATTACTTATACCTATTAAGTCTTAATATACTATGTTTTACTTATGGTATTGCTTTTTAATGATATGTTCATAACTTTTCATGCTTGTAATGCTTACTTTTTTATGAAATTATTATTGTTATTACATTGTTTATTTCTTTGATCCACTTACTGTAACTCTTCTCTCCCTTCCCCCTTCCCTCCTTCCCTTTTTTTTCTTCTCCTCAATAAATCAAACTTAAAAAAAAAGAATAGTTTTCAGGTTGTGAAATATTAGAGAGGCTTGATTCCGTATTTTATTAATTTCTACAAAAATGATTTTTATCAATACTCCTAATACAAATGTTCCAATTCTATTTGTCTATATTCCTTCAATGGCAAGCAATGCTGTAAACAAAGGGCACTCGGTTGGCCTCTGCCTGGCCAGTGATTTTAATGCAAGGCTTACAGCCCACATGAAGTCCGTGAGTACTACCAAAAGAGTCGCAACAAATAATCTTGTGTAGCCCTCAGTGAACACCGACACTAGACGCTTAGAGCTGCTGTCATATCTGACCTCTCATGACCTGAACAATGTACTGGGCATGGCTGGTTGAAATGACTTATCGATATCCACTTATGGGGAAGAGGTTGATCCACTATAACTGAGTATTTTTATACCGATTAATTTGATAGAGCCTCTGTTGTATGTGACAGTAGTTCCCTCAAATTTTGGGGGTCATAACCCTATAGAGATAGCATTTTCAATGTTCCAAAAGCCGCAATGCAAGGTTGACTGTGGAGATAGAAATCTTGAGCCGCCCATGGATGGTCTACAGTCGGTATGGAGGCTTCAGGAGCCGGCCACATTTTTCACTAAAATAATTAAGGAGATAATGGAATTGGTGGAGGCCTGTCTAGTGGATGATGATATTGAACATCAACTTTTAGGTGCTTTTAATGATCTTTGCACTAACATGAAGAAATCCTTAATAAAACTATCTCAGCCCGTAAACAATGAACCTAGGTGGTTTAAACACGATTGCTCCAGCCTCCACCGCTGATTGGTTACCTCATCAGGCCCTTACAAAGCAACCCAGGGACTCCACGATGGTGGCTTACCTATGAAGAAAATATAAGGAGGTCACAACTAGGTGAAGGAGGGAGGCATTAGACCAACAGTGGGAGTCTTTAGTACAAGCAGCAAACAAGAAGAATAGCAAACTATATTGGTCTGCTGCATCAGACATGAGACGAAGGAATCAAATGGTATCCACAATCAGTTGTCATATTCCTAGTGAGACATGGGAGGCTCATTTTACAAACAATTATGCTGCTACGACTGTTGAGGTTGAGACCCCCTCAGTTTCTAACAATTGTCCAGGTATTCTGGTTTCCCAGAGTGAGGTTGAATATGCCATGAATCAGAGCATTAGTGGTATGGATCCTGGCCCAGATGGGGTTACAATTGATCATATACAATGTAACCCCAATTTCTGGGCCCACTTACTAGTGAATGTTTTTAGTAACCTTTTTAATTACCAATTGCCATAATCATGGACAACCTCTATGATAGTGCTAATTCTTAAGAAGGGTGACCTGTTCCCAGCCAGGCTGTTACAGGACTATATCCCTAACTAGCAGCCCGTCCCGACGTTGTCCAGGTATGAATTGCTAGTATATTGTTTTGTAGGATTTCGTTTTGATAGCATTTCTTATCTGTGACAGGCCTGTGAAACGCTCCGATTCACAGTGCACTGCTGATGCACTTAAGAGTGCGTGTGCAGTAGTGTGTGAACTCGAGTTTCCCTACTTAATTTTTCTGCGCAATATTATAAAGCGTGAACTCGACAACATGGCATGAGCACAATTTACATTACAGAAGAACACATTCATTTGTGGTAGGCACGGAGAGACAAAGCGATTTGCCTGGAATCACAGGATGTTGAGCTGATGCAGAGATTCGAACGTAGCTCCCCAGCTCTAAAGTTCGCAATTCTAGAACTTGTGGCGGGAGGTGTGTCGGTGCTGGCCATCAATGAGAGAGACTTGTGCATTTTTCAAATGGGTGGTGAAAAAATATGAGTATGTTGCTGAAGATGTGGGCCGCCGTGCCACCAATGTACTTACCGGGGGAGGGTAAACACCCATTATTCCACAACTTTCTTTCCGCATACCAACACTCCACATACTTTCATTACGAAAGTACCATGACTCCGCAATGCCATTATAACGCATGGCATTGCATTTTATATGCTTTTACAACGCATACATTTACAACGAAATTTGTTGTAAATGCATGAATGATAAAAGCATGTTTTTTTTTTAATGTTTGGATAAGGTAAGTATGGGTATAGGGGTATATGTTTTGGAGTACTGAGGTATATGTTTTGGGGTATTTGGGTATTTTAAGGGTTCAGATATAGTTTTGGGTTATGGGGTACAGGGGTAGTTTAAGGGTTTAGGGATAGGTATGGGTTTTGGGGTACAGGGGTATTTTTAGAGTTCAGGGCTAGGTTTGGGTTTTGGGGTATAGTGGTATTTTTAGGGTTCATGGGTAGGTTTGGGTTTTGGGGTACAGGGGCATTGTTAGGGTTCAGGGCTAGGTTTGGGTTTTGGGGTACAGGGGTATTTTAGGGTTCAGGGGTAGATTTGGGTATTGGGTTCTGGGTTATTTTTAGGGTTCAGGGCTAGGTTTGGGTTTTTGGGGTACAGGGGTATTTTTAGGGTTCAGGGGTAGGTTTGGGTTTTGGGGTTCAGGGCTAGGTTTGGGTTTTAGGGTACAGGGGTATTTTAGGGTTGAGGGGTAGGTTTGGGTTTTTGGGTACCGGGTATTTTTAGGATTCAGGGCTATGTTTGGGTTTTGGGGTACAGGGGTAATTTTAGGGTTCAGGGATAGTTTTGGGTTTTGAGGTACAGGGGTATTTATAGGGTTCAGGGCTAGGTTTGGGTTTTGAGGTACAGGGGTATTTTTAGGGTTTAGGGATAGGTTTGGGTTTGGGGGTACAGGGTATATTTATAGGGTTAAGATGGGTTAGTGTTTAAGGGTGTTGGGGTATTTTAAGGAGTAAGGGTGGGTTATGATTATGGGGTGCAGGGGTATTTAAAGGGAGCAGGATGGGATTAGTTTTTAGGGTGTAAAGGGTAATAAAATAAAATAATAATTAAAAATAATATAAATAATGCAATTTAAAAGAATAAATGTTTTAATTAAATTAAAAAATGTGTGTATATATATATATATATATAAACACATATATACAAACATATATTTGATGTTTTAATAATGTACTTTTACAATGTATATGACTTTACCACACATGCATTTGCGTTCTAATAGTCCTGCGTTATATAAATTGCGGAATGATGGTATGCGGGATGTTGGTTTGCGGAATATCATCACATATTCCCGGGGGAGGGATAGTCCCTTTCTTGCTATTTTCTTGGAGGCGGGCCTTGTGTCCGGATGTGCGTGGCGCGAGGCCTGTGCGCAACAGAAGTGGAAAATCTCCAGTGTGCGCTTCAGGCGTCACCGGAAGTTAAGGCGAGATTACATTTCCTGCACAATGGCCCCTGTTTGCGCTCCTTCCGGCCCTTGGGAATACCGCCATGCCTGACCTCCATACAGAAAAGCAGGTGCACTTTACTGGGAGCGCGGGGCAAGCACACCCGTAGCTGGAATGTACAGAAAATGGGAAGAAAAAACAATGAAATATTGGGCACAACGCTCGCTTTTTTTTCCGTAATCCCGCGCCCCGCAAACGCCCACGCCCCAGCACACGACCACAGCACACGATATGAGACATGGCATGAAGGGCGGAACGTACCACACGCCCCCAGTGTTTGTCATGCCCCCAGCACTCGCCCACAGCACAATGCAGACATGCCCACAAGGGACTACTTTGCTGGCACGGTTCTTTTACCTTTTAAATGTATATGGTGGGCGTCTGCATAGCCTATGTCCTTCTGCTGCAACTGTCCTTTCCAATGCTGTATTAGGTGTTGTGATTGGTGCTGTGGTTCCTGTGATTACCCGCCTTAAAGGTTTGAGCTCTCTCTTTATTATATTAGTATAGATTGATTCAACAGTTAAAATCAATGGACGGGTCCTCTATAATAGAATAAAGGAGTGGGCACAGGATGCGTCCATTTGTACCCTTGTCCATACGGGTTTAGAAACCTGGTTGGGACAGCCAAGCAATGTTTAAACCTGAGTTTGGTAATTTGAAAATATACTCTAGTCAAACAATCGCAGCTATATTTGGTTTTCTGGACCTGACTGCAGCGTTTGACTTTGTTAACCGCTCAAAGCTATGGGCAAATCTCCTGTCCTGTGGAATGGATGAGGTGTTGGTGCAGTTTTTAGCTTATTTACACAAGGATATGAAAGCGAGAATTTGAATTAGTACCCATGGAGATGTATCAGATGGTGTAGATATCCATCATGGAGTGAGACAAGGGCGCACATTAGCCCCTCTTTTATTCAATCTATACATTAACAAAATTCACCCTTTTTTTACTTTTATCCCTTTAGATGTCCCAAAAGTTAAAAGTTTCTCATTCGCCTCGCTCCTGTATGTGGATGACGGAGTGTGGATGGCACGAATGCCAAAAACCTGTGCCTTTTAGTCTACGCTTTTGTGGATTTTATGGGGACACTGGATTCATATACCATGGCATGTGGCCTGAAGACATCTGAGTTGTCAACTCTCTATGTCGGATCAAGCAGCTTAAAATGCACTAGCACTTTTTCATATCTTGGGTCACTTTTGCCGCAACAGGATAATGGGTACCACATATCACTCAGTGCAGGATTAAATTGTTAAGGGCTATTTGGTCACTATTTAACTTACCCCAACCCTCATCCCTTTGTTACAAATTTACAAAACACATTGTATTCCGATTGCCACATACAGAGCTGATGTGTGCGGCATCACCAAAAGTGATGCCATCCATTCCGAAGAAAATAGGTTATGCAGAAACGTCTTGGCGGTCCCTATTTCGTCCTCCCATTTAATTTGTCATGAAGAACTAGACATCCCATACATAGAAGATCACATTAGAGCACGCCTGCCTTAATATGGCTAGCTTGTACTGGGGTGAAAGTATGACATTGTTCTGCATTCTGTCCATCAACTGTTGTTTTTGCATTTTGTCACCCCGAGTGGGATGGGTATGCTCATACGTGAGTCCCATGCTCTTCACACCACTTGAGTCAAGCTATCCTGGCTGAAGACGGCTGATAGCCAGAAACCGGTCCTAGGATGCTTGATTCCGGTCCAGGAAAGACATGGCTTGGCAGTTCGGGCTGGACTGTTCCGATGAGGCACAGGGTCAAGGCTGATTTGCATATGGCCATGTCTGAACTGGGGTGGTGTGGAGTGCAACAAAACGATGGATTTAGGCCCAGATCTCTGTACTGGGGTGAATGTATGACATTGTTCTGCATTCTGTCCATTAACTGTTGTTTTGCATTTAATATGGCTAGCAGCATGGAAAGATAAGGAGGCTTATTTGACTAAGGACAAAATTTTGGAATGCCTCAAATGTGGAAGGGGCCTAACAATCCCATGGCTAGCTGGGGTAGAAAGAAGATATTGCGACATGTCTTCTAGGATCCCATTCTCAATATTAATATAAATAACAAAACATGTACAGGGGGTTGTGGCTTGGACGGCAATGAGGACGGGCGCCTAGATCCGTTACCTTCGTAACCTTTAGGCACAAAAAAGCGAATAATACCGCGAAACGAGCTCGGTCCCGAAAAGCAAGACCGGTTAAAGAAGTCGGAACACCTGGGGAACACGAAGATAAATCAAGAACGGTCGCCGGTAGCAGTCTGCAGAAGCTTTGGACATCACACTCCCCAACAGACAGGGCGGGTGAGAAACAACCAAAATGGCGCTTTAATCAAAACCGAGGAGCCGAAAAGAGTTGTAGGATGGCGCACGGACGCGGTGTGGATATCGATGTAACCAAGAGACGCGTAAGGTGATCGCCGACACCCCAGCCGCTTTGCCCCACAACTAACCAGTAAGTGCCATAAGAGAGATATATAAAGCTGAAGTGGCATATAGCACGCAGTACAAAAACGAAACAAGAGAGAAAGCGAAAGTACGTCTGGGGGCTGAAATCTTAGAGAGCAACCCATCACACTCTGAGCGCTGCTGTTACGAGGGACAAGCGTAGTGCGAACGCCAACAACAAGGCACTCAGCCGAGGTACTAGGAAATTGGCAGTGCCGCCGAGCATAGTGAAGCAGCAACTCCTACACGGGTGAAGGTATACTGGATAAGATACTTGGAAATTCAAGATACACAAAGCGGTGGAAACTGAAAACGCGTCTAGAGGCGGCCATCTTAATCATAAACCCACACCACAAACAGCGAGCGACGAAGAAGGTGGGGGTCTTCCATAAAAAACACCCGGTCAAGCCGAGGATGAACTTAGTCAGGCGGTCACATCAACGCAGCAGCTGAAGCGGGAAACCAAGCCAGTGAAGGGTGCTTGCAACATTAGGCACAAAAACGAAACCGAAAGGGCGCCGCCATTTTGAAATCAAGCCGGAGAACAGAGAAGCGGCGGAGTGCGGTGATAGACGCAACTATCACAAGTGCTCCACAACACAACGAGGGTCGGCCACAGGGCCCAAATACCACAGAAGGGAACTGCGAAGTGCGGGGGATAACATACACGCTCAAACAGGCAAACAGTGTGCCACCAACTGCGAGAAAGCCGATATAGACGGTCAGGGTGCGCTGGTGCTCCTGCCAATAAGCAAACAATACGTGCAAAGGTGGGACGCCAACTAACCCAACAGTGAAACTGCAGCCTAAACCTCCCATCATCGCCTTTCACAAGGGCAGCAGGGGAACAGCAAAAGAAAAGGCGAAGCCACAGGAGAACAACTGGCAGGAGCAAAGACTAGAACCATTACCATCCGGGAACCAAGCAGGTTCAGGCTGAACCGCCAAGACACGGTCGAAGGAGAGCCAATCCCAAGAAAGGCACCATCAAACCCCCTTAGAAGTCAACAGAAAGACGGAAGACTAGTGTGCCATCAGGTCAGGAGAGGCTTTGCAGCGATGGCAGGACATGACAGTAAACTGACCAATGACATCAAGAAATACAGGAAAAACATTCCCAATTCGCCTCAAAAACAAAAAAGCGAGATAACGCTAGATTTGATCCTCAAAAAAATCAATGAAGGCAAAGAGCTGGGCAAATCAACGAAACAGACAATAGACAATATGCAACTGGAGCTAGCAGCCATAAGGGCGGATCAACACAAAACTAACTGTAGGATTGACGCCACGGAGAAACGCATCAGCAACATAGAAGACAACAACGCACAATCGAAGAAATGTCTACACTCCATTGCAAAGGCCTCATCCGCCCTACAGAAGCAGCTAGCAGACCAAGAAGACCGCAACAGATTGGGGAACATAAGACTGCTAGGGATCCCCGAAGGCGAAGAGGACAAGGCCAGATCTTGCACAAACCTAATAGAAGAACTGATACCACTACTAACAGGCATTAAATTCGACAGACAATTTGAAGTTGACAAAGCATATAGAGTGCCTGCAACCAAACCGCCTCACGGCCGCGGTCCTTGACCGATTATCTGCAAGCCCCTAAGATCAAACCAAACTGAGGCGATCTTTGCGGTAGCAAGGAAAAACCCTAACCTAAGATACAACGGTCACAAAATAATAATTACTCAAAACTTCTCAAGGCAAACTGTTGAAACCAGAAAGGGATTCCTAGCGCTAAGAGATAGAATGCGGAAAGACAATGTCACTTTTAGCTTTGCGGGCCCAGCTACACTAAGAATCACAGACAAATGGCGAACACAGATCTTCGAGGACCACAGCGAACTGAGAAGATACCTCCAAGGCCCACCGGCAGAGTACATGGAAGCACAAAACACTGGTGCTGGAAAAAGGAGAGCATCAACAAGCAACAGTGAAACAGAAGGTGCTAAGGAGAACTAAGGTAACATGACCTCGGTCATACCAGACCACAGCTCTGACATACTGAAGGAACCGCCACACAAGGAAAAGACTAAGACTATGGACAACTGAACTACCTCAAGTTACAGCAACCTACCTCAACGACAGGACCAAGGCGGAACACCGTGACCACAGGGAGAAGCAGCACAACAAGAACTCCCACATATCCTTTAAACTATCCTTGGATAGAAATGTCATCAGCCCATAGGAAGTTGGACTTAGCTCAATATAAGCCTCAGGGGAAAGGGAGGAGGAACTTTACTGTTGCATGCTCGTAATGCACTCAATGGGGGGTGTGGGGTGGTAGGGGTGGGGGGTAGAGGGGGCGGAGGTCCTCCGAGTACAGATATCTGGGTTTTCCATGCTTTTTTTCTTCCTTTCTTCCTTCTCTTTTTCTATCATATCCAGCCTAGTCGCAGTCAGACACAAGCATTCACTAAGCCAACATACAAGACAAAAAGTACACCATACGGGGGTTATAACCAAAGGATCCCAGGGTTACCATGCAGGGCGCCCAAGAATACACCGGAGCATCACAACAGTTAGCAACACTATTTCTAAGGAATGAAACCAAATGCAAACAACCAAACACCCACAACCATTAAGGTAGTCTCCTTCAATGTTAAAAGGCTCAATCACCCGGTTAAGAGGAGGAAAGCCATATAATATCTTGGCAAAACCAAGAGCAATGTCTGTGTGCTCCAAGAAACTAAACTGTCAGTAGAAGATGCACAAAGACTAAAGGCTAACTGGATAGGCCAATCACTATGCGCGCCAGCGGTCCACAAAAAGAGAGGAGTCATCACACTTATAAACAAAAAATCCAGACTAATAGTACAGGACAACTATGCTGACGAAGATGTTAGAATCCTAATTACCAGTGTCAAGAGGGGGGAGGACACAATACACATTGCCAACATATAGGGTCCCAACTCAGAAGACAATGACTTCTGGAATAACGTTGAGAACAGACTGAGTAAGCTTCCACAAGATGACCTCCTAATAGTGGCCGGCGACCTGAACCAAACACTAGACAGCACAATAGACAGACACCCACAAAGAGCCAGCCACAGCTCGCCAGGACAAAACATACTAGGGAATCTGTGCGCCAAGCTCAACCTAAAAGACCCATGGCGACTACAACACCCAGAAGAAAGAGACTACTCCTTCTACTCTCACAACTCATATAGTAGAATCGACTACATCCTCATCTCCGCACCCCACACTCACCTCATAGACCACACTGAAATTGCTCCCACAACACTATCAGACCACTCAATCATCAGTCTAACACTCAGGGGGAAACACAACGAACAGGTGGAGGTGGAGATTTAATAGCAACATCCTTAAAAACCTGAATAACGTGGCCGAAATAGAGGATACCATAAAGGAATACATAAGTTTCAATGACAGCCCAAGCACTGACAGGGGCACCCTTTGGGAAGCCCTTAAAGCCACAGTCAGGGGGGAAATTCATAGCATCAAATCAAGAATAAACAGAGAAAGGAACAAAAAAGTAACAGCACTCGAAAATACAATTAAAGACCTAGAAAAGAGCCACAGTACGAACTTAGAAGACAAAAAAACCCTGACAGAATTAACCAAGAAAAAATATGAGCTAAACAAGATCCTATGCGAAAGAGCTGGTATGTGGATAAATAAATATAAAGCCATAAATCTTTGTAAAGTGAACAGAGCAGGTAAAGCATTAGCCTCATACCTCAAGAGCAAAGAGAGACAACACACCATTGCAGCGATAACTGACAGCAAGAAGGTATCCCAAACGTCAAACAAAGAGATCCTCAAGGTCTTTAAAGGCTTCTACGAATGCCTGTACAAAGAAGACAAACACCTCAAAGTGGACAAAGGGGCGAGCATCCTTGACAGTCTAAACCTACCCAGTTTAACGGAGGCACAGAGAGTATCATTAGAACAAGACATTACGGGGGCAGAAATAGAGAGAGCAGTTGCAAGTCTCAAAGACAACAAGGCTCCTGGGCCAGATGGCTACACAGCGGGATTCTACAAACACTTCCTCCGTCAACTTAAACCCACAATGGAGGAGGTGTTTACCCACTGCTTCCACAGTGGGAAAATGACTACCTCAATGACAGAGGCCAATATAATAGTCATACCCAAAGAAGGCAAGGACCCACAACATCCACAAAACTACTGCCCCATTTCTCTAATTAATGTTGACTGTAAGATCTACGCTAAGGTCTTGGCGACAAGGCTAACAGCGTTACTTCCAACTCTAATCCATAACTCTTAGGTGGGCTATCTCAAAAACAGGCTGTCCCAAGGCAACACTAGACTTTTATGTCACTTAATAAACCATGTCTCCTCTAAAAGCGAACAAGCAGTGATGATAGCACTGGATGCCAAGAAAGCATTTGACAGAGTGTCGTGGCCCTTCCTTGACCAATGCATGCGCAAGTTTGGCCTAGGAGAAAACTACAGAAGAATGGTGATGGCACTATATAACGAACCAAAAGCCCGAGTAGTAGTCAATAGGTGCACCTCAGAGACGCTACTCCTAGAAAGAGGCACGAGACAGGGATGCCCACTATCCCCAGCACTCTTCCTACTCTCCATAGAACCACTGCTGTGCATGATTAGAACCAATACTTTAGAAAAAGAGGAGCACAGTTGCACTGGGTTTACGTTGTGCTAATGAATCAACTGACACTAGGTGTGTTCCTGATATATTCTAATATTTTATTTATTGTTATTTCATCATTTTAGTAGAAAAATTTGTTTTCGGTTAATATAAAGTTTGTACAGATAAAGTTCTAATGCATAAAATACAGAAGTACATTCCCATTTCTGGGAATGTACTTCTGTATTTTATTAATTAATTTGATTGTTTGCTATCACCTTTGTATTTTTTATTCACAACATTTATGTCACATGTATTAGAACTTTATCTGTACAAACTTTATATTAACCAAAAACAAATTTTTCTACTAAAAAGATGAAATAACAATTAATAAAATATTAGAATATATAAAGTACTGTTTCCCTGCTAGGGTTTATCTCATTAGGCAGGGGCCCCTTTCTTCCTAATCATGATTAGAACCAACCTAGAAATAGAAGGAATCCAAATCAAGGGGAACACAGTCAAGTTAGCTGCTTACGCAGATGACATACTCATCACTACAGGGAACCCTGAACACTCAATAGCAGCCCTAATGGCTACCATTGAGGAATATGCACAAGTCTCGGGCTACAAACTCAACAGGGACAAGTCAGAATGCAAACCTCTAAAAGTGCACACAACCAAGGCAGTACTAGGGAACTCAGGATTAGCATGGCAGAAAGGAGCGCTGAAATATCTTGGCCTACACTTTGAGAAAGATCTGAAAACAACACTGGACCACAATGAAAAGACCTTTCTAAATAAAGTGAAAGAGAAACTTGGAACGTGGACACCAAAGTTTGTCAGTTGGTGGGGCAGAGTTGAAACAATAAAAATGATGATAGCACCAATGATCAATTACATGCTCATCATGCTCCCGCTAATAACCACAGAAGACTTCCACAAAAAACTAGACACCATGATAAACAAATTCCTATGGAAGGACAAGAAACTCAGAATAAGTCTTCAGAAACTAAGGCTGGGCAAAAACCTAGGAGGCCTCACCCTCACCAACTTCAAAACCTTCCAAACGGCATGCCAAGCCAAACAAGGGTTACACTGGCTTTCGCTAGGACAAGACTACACACCGGCTTGGCTAACGCTAGAAAGAGCAATCCTAAATGATCTCGATCCCCTAGCCCTATTCACAGCCAACAGACACCCCGAAGCCAACAGCCCAATTTACAAAATCACTAAGAACGCTCTTCTTAAAGTAGACAAGAAAATGGAGAATAGCATTAACAACACAAGGTGGGAATCCATTTGGTTCAACAAAAAAATAAAATACAAGGACAAGACACTAAACATGAACTCCTGGTACGAACGGGGCATCTCCACCCCCAGCCAACTGGAAAAACTAAGCACCCCACTCACATTCGATGCCCTAAAACACCTCCACAACCTACCAGACATAGATTTCTATAGTTTCCTAAAAATAAGGGCGGCACTCACCAAGGCAGATCTAAACAAAGAAACCCCATCAATCCTACAATACGCGGCTAACCTAAACAAAGTTGGCCACCAAACATCGCACCTTTACAAACTACTTAGCCCAACTTCAACAAAGCTAAATTCCAAGACACTAGAGTATTGGGAAGGCCAACAAAATAGGTGTTTCAACGATAAGGAAAAAACTTGCCTGTGGAACTCAGCAAGCACAAACAAAGTCACCCCAATCTTAGCACAGACAAAATACCGGCTCCTACACAAAGCATACTGGACTCCGTCCAGACTAGCGGCCGTAGGGATCTGGGACAACGACCTATGCTGGAACTGCCACAAACATAAAGGTGACCTAGCTCACCTTCTCTTTCACTGCCCCAAAGTCAAAACATTCTGGAACAAAATAGGAGACTTCATAAATAGCATAATGGGATTCCCACTGCAAACAGACTTCGAGGGGTAGTCGCGGCCTTCATGACTCAAGAAACTCAATCTAAGAACGACAGCTAGCTAATAGACATCCTACTCACAGCAGCAGTCAAAACAATCCTAGCAAACTGGAAAGACACAGGGAAAGCATCCTTCAAGAGTTGGTTTAACTGGATCACCTTCCTCAGAGGAGCTGATAACATAACATCAAAGCACACACCCAACTCTACCGCGAAGGGAGAGATGTGGCACACCCTGGACAACTATCTAGCATCACACACGCCTCCGTAGACAATTTACAGAGATCAGCACTCTAACTCACTCCCTGCACATACATAGGGATACTCCAGCATGATGGCACTTAGCAAGAAACGCCAATAGCAGTGTCCGCGACTCTATCTCTCCTTTCCCAATTTTCCTTTCCTTCCTAGGAGGGCAATATTCAAACAAGGCCAAGTCGTAGTATGCCTAGCGTAACACATTCTCTACCAGTCGACTACGTGAGCAAGCCAGAACGCGTGACGCCAATTGTGACCCCAACGGCGTACACCGACAACTATATTGCCTTCACCATATCTGTACTGTACCTATAAAATCTTGTAATAAAATCTTTTTAAATAAAAAAAAAACATGTACAGAAAGCCTTATATAATATTGATCGTAGTACTAGAACGACTGTGGAGAGGGGAAAGACAAGTCTCGCAGCCAATATGAACATGGTAGCAGAAGCCTCCCCAACACCAGATACCTCACTAGAACTATGGAATGTTGGGAACATAGCTTGTTGTTACACTTCATGGTTGGCACAGCTAAATATGTACTCTGTATTCCACTGGGCTTCCAAAATAATCTAATGTAGAAGGGCAGGAACTTTGTAAAGTTCCACTGTTCCGCCTGTGGTGGCGTAGGAGCACTTTTTAGTAAAAGGGACAATTAAGAGCTGGTTGTGAGTTGAAATGTGGTGCAATTGCAAGAACTCCGTGGAGAATAACCAGCGCATCAACCAGCAGAGATAGACATTGCTTGAATATCCATCAGCAAATCAGTCACACGCCTAATGGCAAAGCCTTGAAGGACAGGAGGTGACATGCCTGCAAGATTTAAGAATCAAACTCGAGGTGCTGTAATGTATAGGATTATTTAATATGAAAACCACTGAACGGTGGGTCTTTAAAGACCTTCTTGAATAAAGGAAGTTATTATCCAGTCTCAGATGCAGCTGTAGGTAATAGCGGAGGTAGATGCTTTTGGTGTAGAGAGATTGATTGCCATGTAGCTTCTATCTGAACATGTGGTGTCAGCAATGGACAGAAAGTGGTGTTCCTGAGGCTTCAAGTCGGTTGGTAAGGGACAAACCGATTGCTATGCTAGCTCGGTGACTGACCATGGAGTGGCTTGTGTACTAGTTTAAGCTCTTTACTGATTGCTCTTCTTTCTTTCCCCAGAAGCCATTGGAGGATAGGTGTAACATTATCTTAGCATTTCAAGTGAGGTGCATACTTTGAAATTCCCTGTGGTTTGTATGACTGTTGCAATTACCTGTGCTTGACATGACCACAGCAATGGCCAGGATGATACTTTGAGTGCAATGCAGCACATCAGACCCCGTTTAGTAGTTGTAGATGGTGGAATGCTATATTTGCGACTATATTGATTTGGGATTCAAAGCTAAATGATAAATCGCTAACAAACAATACTCCAAATTTCTGAGCTTTATCTATGGGGGTTCAGGAAGTACCGAATTTCCAAAGTCAATATAATGGGAAGTCTACTGGATAGATTGACAGGACCCAGGAAGATGATTTCCTTGTTATCGCCATTCAGACTGAGCCATTTATTCTGCATCCAGAGATGAACCTGTGAAAAGCAGTGATAGGAGCTGAGAAGGTTGCTGGCAAGAGAGGAGACTGCATGTGCTCTGCCTACAATTTATATGGGGTGATACAAGTGTTACTAGCGGTGGTAACATGGCAGAGCCCTGAGGTGCATCACATTATATATCAGTCATTCTGGAGACAAATAGGTCTAGTTTGAATCTGTGGTTATGGTTTTGTATAAAGGACACACGTTTTTACCGGGCTGTTCCATGCATGCTGGCTGATGTAGGCAAATCTCCAATTAGCTTTAAGATTTGCATGATTCCTAAGTATAGATTTGAATAAAATGTGACCAGGACCCATGCTTCAGCAAATATGTACTGTGGCAGAATGCAAAGCAATAGGCCCACTGGTGTGGAGGATAAAAATGCGAAGCATAATGTAATTTCCATTTCCATGCCTAACTCCTGCAATCCTAGTGCAATGGTTTCCCCTCCTAATGGGACAGATTCCACTACAAACATCAGAATATATGAGTCAGAACAATGACTTCGAAGCATGTATTGAGTTATACTTTTTATCTAAACCAGAGCACCATCAACAGGGTTATTTTAGAACAGTTCCGCTTATAAAGTAAGCAATTTACAGGAAGAATGTGGATTTCTGAGAACATGAAAATAGCAGCTGCCTCTTCTGACAAAGGGCAGAGGGAAGGATTCTCTGGTCCCTACACACCGAGATAAAATATGCTTTCTATCAATTTTCAGCTATTCATTTGTATAATTTTGGTCAAGAATTTAAATTAATAATTGTGACGTTCTTGATGGAAATCCGGTCGTGAGTGGGAAGAATGTAAAATAAAAAGCCCCTGATTCAGAATTTGCATGCTGTTTAGGTCTGGAGTTATCAAGGCCTTTTGTTTTTCCTAACATTATATGTACAATATATTTTCTTACAGTGGTGTAAATAAAGGGACCCTTGAAATGTTTTAATTCTTGCAGTATTTTATGTATTTTTAAAATCAAACTGTCCTATATAAACAATACCCTTAGTGAGGCAATGTTGCCATGTTGCCAGTACCTTCTCTCTAAAAATTGGTTCTGCACCGGTGCTTACTTTTAGCCAGCCCTCTTAAACCATTGGTGTCTTATTGTGTCAGTCACATTTGAGTTCCACCAACCACAGTACACAGCATCAGCATTATGTCAGAACACTTCAGCCATTGGTTAACTTCACTGTGAGTAACAGCATTCCGCCCTTCTCAAGGAGCAATTCTGCACACGAAGACGTTCTCTTAACTGGCAGGACTACTATGGCAATGAGCGCTTTATGAAACCAAAAATATTTCTACTTTTAGTCTAAGGTTTTTTTTAAAAACTCATGAAGGCCCAAGACCTTGCCCAACATAAGGTTTAGCAAAAACTATGAGAAAGCAAAACAAGCATTGACATAGACAAAGATTATTTATTTATTTTATTTTATTTTAAGAGTTTTATATAGCGCTGGCTAGACCCGGAGGTATCAGAGCGCTTTACATGAGGTTCCACAAAATTACACGATTACATCAGTTCCAATTTACATAAGTTGCTAGACAAACAATTACAAGAACATAGAAAACGAGATAACTGAAGAGTAGAGGGGAAGGGGGTCAGGGTAAAGGGGTGGGGGGGAGATACAGCAGAAAGACTAAGGAAAGTCTTCCCAAAGTCCGGCTGGGTAGGTGAAGGTCGAAGGGGAAGACACAAAACCCATCTCTTCTATAGCTATCAGGTAGCTCCATCGGGCTTTGGCCAAATAGCTAGGTCTCAATGGGAAACATTTAGAGAACATGGAGGGCAACAATGGAGCGTAGAGGGGAGGGGACAGGGAAGGTGAGAAAGAGAGGATAGGACGAGAGACAACAAGGAGAGACGAAATTAAGTCTGTCTAAAGGCCGACTGGTTAGGTGACGACCAAGGATTGATGGTTAACACAAGACCTGTTGACTGTGCCAATGCTTGTACTTAATATCTACAACTCTCGGTTTAAATATGGATTTAAACAACGAGAAATGTGCTTAGGCCTTCCACAAGCCTTTCGTAAATGTAAAAGTAATCCAATTTAAAAATTAAACTCAGGCCTGTGAATCATCAAATTAGATTTACTATTGATAGAAACAGACACACAGCTAAAAACACCATCTGGAATGTTGCAAAACGAATCTTTCATAGTTTGTTATACAGCTTTGTCTGGTGCACTGAGAACGACTGTCCATTATTCCAGAAGCCAAGAATTGAAGAGGAGGTGTGGCTTAATCGCCGAACCTACAACCTTATGTTAGGGAAACAAGGGGGCATGTTTAGAACGGAATAGTGGAGTAGGGTGTTACGCCACAATTGGTAACGTCACACTCTGACATTTTGAAAATGCAGGAATGTGTCATATTTACAATAATACGGTGTACCCCTGCGAATCCCCTAGCGCTGGTGCTAAATTTAGCTGCATAGCGCCAACGCAAGCACCCTTGCACCATAGTGCAAGGTTCCCTGCGCTGCAGGGAATGATTGTTCATGTGCAAGGTCTCCCTTCCTGCACATGAACAATCACTTAGGATGAATTGTAACTTCAGAATGCAGCACACATAGAAACAGCAAAAACGGGGAGAAATTCATAATTTCTCCTCGTTGCACTAGTTTAAGACCAGGTTTTCCCTGGGCTTATTTTTTACCCTGCCTCTTATTTATGGCAGCCTTGTAAATAGGGGGCAGAGTCCAAAAGCAATGGGGTTGTGGCGGTACGCCCACTGCAACACCCATTGCCCACCCCTTTCATGCTAAGTGCTGTGTGAATAGGTTCATTATATACACTTAAAGCTACCTTGTAAATAACTCAAAGGAGTTAACGCCACCAGAACGTCACTAAAAGTGACATCCTGGTGGCAATAACCCCTTCGCTGCAGGGGTTAATTTCCCGCTGTGCTGGGGGGAAAGGGAGGCGCGCACGGCGCCCGCATGCTCATGACAAGCTGAGCTCGTCATGAGCCACGGCGCTCCGGTGCTCATGACAAGCTCAGCTCGTCACAGGTGCATTACCTGACGTGGAACGCTCAGACACAGCAGGGGAATTATCCCTGCATGCGAGCTTCCACGGCTCATGGCTAGCTGAGCTCGTCATGAGCATGGAAGAGGTTAAGTCCTTGTAAATATGCCCCAAGGTTTGAGCCCCAAGGCCGGTCTCGAATCAATTTCAATTCAATTTATTAGTCTTTATTCGGTACTTAAAAAGACACCATAAAAGCACATACACAATACACACATAAAAAAATTTTAACTTTTAAAAAATCAGCTAAAAACACATATTTCATTAAGCTAGGGAAAAGGAATTGTCTATACGGGATTAAATGGCATTAGAGTCAACTTTCTCTTGTGTTCCTTAACCGTAATGCAACTCGAATGAAGTTCACAATACAGAACAGTGTATGGGCATCTGGGGCTTCCTGTAGTACCTTCAAGGCCATTTTTGCTTGTCTGAGTTTTGTTTCTTTCAGAATCCCTACTAAAAACTTACGCCTTGGGGCAGAGTAAAAGGGACGTAGCAGAACAAAGTGAAGGGTATCCTGCGGAGACCTAGCGTCGCAGCTGCAGGTACCCTTCGCCTCCACTGTAAGAGTAAACCCAGGGGGAACCGCAAATAAATGGTGGAGCATATTCAGTCTGAAACGGGTCATATGGTAGCGATCCTGAGCATTATGCATGACCCTCAAGCATGGTTCCATTCCTTGCTTCACTGTTAGTTGGCAGTAAGATAAAACAGTGGGCTTGCATCTTTCCCTCTCCGCCCTAGTCGTACTTGACTGTTCTGAGAAAAGTTTTTTAACCGTTGTTTTATTCTCAGCAGTTAGGGATTCTGGGGCTGCAAAGAAGTTTTTACAGTCAATATCCTCCATAGAGTCCTTGATGTACTTCAGCCAAGGTATAAGAGCCCATTTATCCCGTTTGAGGCAGTCTTTTATAATTTGCCTTGTGAAAGTCGCATCAGGGTTGGTCCAGATTTTAACCCAGGCTAGGGGAGGTTTAATTCTAATCCGATCTTCAATGTAAGACTCTCCAACTTCCTCATGAATGATGAAGGCCGGGGCACTCTGTGGTAATTTCAGAATTCTTCTGAAGAACTTGTTTTCTTCCACCTGTATCTGTTGCAATTATTTATCAATAAAACCCCAAACTTCTGCACCGTAAGTGGCCTTGGCACAGCATATTGATCTATACAGATTTAATATTTGCTCTGGGGACCATCTGCCCAGTCTTCTCCCGAACCCCATGATAGCGCCTGATGACGCTGCCAGTTTAGTTGCAGGTTTCTCCACCAGGGGTTTAAAAGTCAGTTGATTGTCAAACAGTACGCCAAGATATGAAAAAGTCTTAACCTTGGCAATTTTATGTGAACCGATATGATAGATAATTTTCCCTTTTTCTTTTTCCTGTTGACATAATAAAAGATTTTTCCAGGTTTGTTGATAGATCAAGTTTGGCCATAAAATCAACAAAACCATCAATCAACTTCTGCAACCCCAAGGGGGTTCTGGCTAAAAAATACTGCGTCATCGGCATATAATAATACCGGCACCGCGCGATGGCCAATTTGGGGCGAATCAACCTGTAACTTAAGGAGTTCTTTTTCCAGGAGGTTTATATATATAGAAAATAGGAAGGGCGCTAAAATGCATCCCTGCCTCACTCCACTGGTGCATACAAAGGGGTCGGTCTTACTTCCCTCTTGGTTATATCTCACGCTTGCAGACGCATTCCAGTGTAAAGTTTGTAGGACATCTACAGGGGGTTGATCCACTCCTAGATATAGCAAGAATGACCAAAGTTTTTCTCTGTTTACGCGATCAAAAGCCGCGGAGAGGTCCATAAACCCCATATATATATTCCCACTACCAGCGATGGTATATTTTGCTACCAGTAGGTACAGGTTCAAACATTGATCAGTGGTGTATCTACCCTCCCTGAAGCCATATTGAACATCTGATAGAATCTGGTGTTCCTCAGCCCATTCCTGCAAACGGAGTAAAATGACACATCCCAAACTTTCGCTGTCACATCTATAAGGGATATGGGGCGATAGCATTGGGGGTCATCACGGTTCCCCTTTTTATAGACCGGCACTATAGTTGCTGTTGACCAAGAGCGAGGCAGTCCTGCCACCACTGCCTCGTTCAGAACCCTCGTAAGCAGCGGCGCCCAAAGATCTATATTGCTCAAGTAAAGATCAGGGGGTATTCCGTCAGGGCCGGGTGCTTTGTTCTTGCTGAGCCCTACTATTGCCGATTTTACTTCTTCCAAGGAGAAGTCCAATTTTGAGTGTTGTGTTAACCTTGGTCCTTCCCCTTGGGTTAAATGTCCTGTGTAGTTATAAAGGCTCTGGAAATGAGTCTGCCATTGTTCAGGTAAGATAGTATTCATTATTTTAGGTGCTCCTGGGTCCTGAAAACATGGGGTATTAATGACCTTCCAAAAAGCTGAGATATCTCGCCTTTCTGCAGCCTCCCTTAAATCCTCCCAGGCTTGAGTTTGTAGACTCTTTTTCCGTTCATTCAATGTTTTTTTATATTCAATTCTGTTTTGTGCTATTAACAACTTATCTCTGGGTTTGGCGTGGAGGCTAAGTTTCAGTTTTTTGTACGCCTTAGTGCAAACAGAATTAAACCAGCGTGGGGTGGAAGGCACTTTGTTATTTTTCGATGTCCTCAGAAGATTGTCTACGTAACGTGCGATTTCTTCAAATGCGCTAACCACTAGCGCTCCTTCCACTAGAGGATCAAGGCATACATTTATGGCATTTAGACCCTCTGTTATCAGTCTTTTGTAAAATCTGTCTCCATCAATCTTAGCCCACTTAATCCTTCTTCCCTGATCGACTGCCTTTTCCATGACGTCTAATCTCTTTGATTTTTTTTTTTAAACAAACCCTTTTAACGCAAGAGTCAGGGGGTTATGGTCACTAAAGATGCTTGTGTCTATGGCCATATTGCTGATATTTCTCTTTAGTAGGGGTGAGACTAGAATGAAGTCGATATAAGACTGGCAGCCTCTACCTCTGAATGTTGGGTTGAGGTCTCCCTTTTCGCCTAACTTAACGAGGTCTAAAGTATGGACCAAATTATGCCTTTTCGTTAGTTTCTCTAGATCCCACCCCTCCGTTACATGGGCAAGTGTTGCCCTTTCAAAATAGTGCATCTTGACCAATCTCTGTTAAATGGTTTTAAATGATCACAGAGATGACAATTAAAATCCCCCATGAGTATTATACTTGGGGGTTTGGTGTCTCATTCGAGGAGCTCAACTTTTCTAGGCAGGAGTCCAGTTCCTTAACAACGGACCCCTTTCCCATCGTACCGATGGCATTATACCAGTTTAGTTAAATAAGATTGAAACTTTTAAAACGAAATCCGACAGCTTGTATATTATATGAGTCCCAGTTATACCTAGACCATACTCCCTGAATATGAAGGTTACATACATTATTAGTCCTCCCATGGCTCTCCCCGATGGTGATTTTATGGCCGGGACAGCAAAACATTTGTACCACTCTAAATTATATAGGTTGGGATCAACAGCCCATGTTTCTTGTAGGCATATGATTTGGAATTTAGTAATATAATTATGCCATTCCTTAAAATCAAATTTGGCTGCTAGTCCTGCAATATTCCAGATTATAATTTGGAGATTTTCATGATTATCCCCCATAGGTTGTTCTTTTAGACCCCTTAGTGAATGTTCCTCCTGGTCTACCTCTATAGTTGATATATGGGTACAGAGTTCTGAGCTGATGTCACTAGCCTGTCTGCTCGGCACAGGGGTTTTCGTATGAGCTAGAAGTTCTGTTATTTTATTTCTCCCTGTTTTTGACTTTAGACTCTTTTTATTGAGTCCCTTAGCATTGTTCGATCCTATGATACTAGGGGTTCCTAATTCTATTGCAATTGGCCCTTCCTCCTCAGATCTTATGGGAGTGTCAAAAGCACTAGATTTTTCCTGTGCATGTCAATCGACCTCTTCAAGTGCGCTAAACCTATTCCAATGCGCATACTGAGTTAAAAAGTGATCATAGGTTGGGGTCGCTTGATATGGCATTTGCCATTGGGCGGGTCTGTACTGGGATTCCATCTGATGGGCTCTATTCATCGGGATTCTAATTCTCTGCGCAGATCTTTGCACAGGTCTTTGTGGTGTATAGGGGTAGAAGTATGATAAGTGTACGGGATGGATTTGGGTATGAGATGTGCTAGGGGGTGCATTGCATATATAATTGACTGCTTCAATGTCTCTAAAGTTAACTGTTATTATATCCCCTGCTATTGTTTTTGTTCCTCTCCCAATCCACTCCCCCCTCCTTACTGTGAGGATTTCGCCACAAATGTTATGGGGTAAAGGTCCATTTATCTGCAACCACTGTACACATTTGTTCTTTAGTTCCAGATGTGTTTCCCTTTTGCCCTCTCTTAATGGTGGAACTCCTGTCAACACGACCACGAAGGGCAAAGCTTCAGGGGGAAGGTTAATTGTCCTAAAACGGGTCGATGTTGTTTTGTTTTCCGGGGCGTTCGCTAACGCGGTGGGGTTTGGCTTAGGATTATCTTTTGGGATTTGAACTTTGTTTCCGTTTGATACTTGAGCAGTTCCTTGACATTGTTGTTTGGTTTGGGCCTGTGTTGTCTCATTAGTACTGCCAAGATTTAGAGATATTGGGGCTTTTTGTGTATCTTGAGCGTTCATTTGTTTTACTCTCTTTAGTTTACTTGATGCCAGTTCAGTTGCTGGTGTTACCTTATCTTTTAAAGTCGTTTTGGGTGGACCCCCATCCTGTCTCGCTTTTGTTGAAGCACCATCCTGTGCCAATTGTCTTGCTGGACCAACTCCCTTATTATTTATCAGAGAGGCTAGTCTGTCTATTTTTGACATAAGGGGTTTAATCAGCGCAGTGATGGTATCTTCTAGATCAGCTTTCAGATCAGCCACCATGTTAGTAATCCAGCAGGGGATTCCTGATGTGGGCGGGTTTATGGGTGCCACTAAATGGTGGTTTGTAGTTTTACTTTGGCCTTTCCCCCCCCCCCCATGGTTTAAGTGATCTTTGGGTCCTTTTCCTTCTACGTTGTTTAATTTCGCCTTTTTTGTGTTTATGTTCGATGTCTTCGTTGTCTCCTTCATGTTCTCAGTAGCAACCTGAGCACATGGGAGATCCACAAAGGAAGAAGAAGTGACACCGAAACTAATATCTGGGTCATCTATAGCATCTAAAGTAACTACAGAATTATCCGTAGCCCCCTCCTGTGTGTCTCGAACGATAATCGCCGGTGGTAGGGACATCCTTCTCTTCGTATTTGCTATTGCATCAGCCACAACCCCTATTGTCTGCTGTAGCATTTTGTCAATAGCAGTTAGAGTTGGTATTGGTTGAGGGATGTCCGTTTTTTGTTTAGTGCTCGACCTTAGTGTAGGCATCCTTGTACTTTTGGCCAGCTTCCTCATAATAGGTCGCTTATCAACACAGAGTAAACAGTTTTACTGGTCGTACTAATGTACTAGGTGCACAATTACCTTTTCACACGATGACTTAAAGGGGGGTGCCCCAGCCCAGCCTCTTCTGGCCGCTGAGGGCCGTAGAGGGCCCGCCCTTTGCCCGGGCTTAGCTCGGCATCCCGTTTGCATCCCGCTAAGTGTTGGGCTTACCGTTATATAGGCGGCGTTGCGAGCATGGGGCGTGTCTCCCAGGGGGCGCGTCCAGCAACACCTGGTCACCGCAGGGACTCCTGGTCTATTGAGTCCCTGCTCGCGCTCCGCCTCACAGGCTCCTCCGGTCTTCCTTCCACAGCAGATTGCCCAGGCAGCGTCAGCCCCTCACTGCTAGCCGCGATGCGGCACCCGTGAAGCGGGTGCTGCGAGTTGTAGCGCGGAAGCGGCGGTATCCCTCAGCAGAGGGATAGAGGACAGCCTGCACAGTTTCTCCACCTCAAGCAGCAGTGTTCTGTCAATGTCAGCGTTTCAGCGTTCAGTGTCCCGCCAAACTCCGGGTGCTCCCGCCTTAAGTTTGGACAAGCGTGGGGCGTGTCTCCCAGGGGGCGCGTCCAGCAACACCTGGTCACCGCAGGGACTCCTGGTCTATTGAGTCCCTGCTCGCACTCCGCCTCCCAGGCTCCTCCGGTCTTCCTTCCACAGCGGATTGCCCAGGCAGCGTCAGCCCCTCCCCGCTAGCCGCGATGCGGCACCCGCGAAGCGGGTGCTGCGAGTTGTAGCGCGGAAGCGGCGGTATCCCTCAGCAGAGGGATAGAGGGCAGCCTGCACAGTTTCTCCACCTCAAGCAGCAGTGTTCTGTCAATGTCAGCGTTTCAGCGTTCAGTGTCCCGCCGAACTCCGGGTGCTCCCGCCTTAAGTTTGGACAAGCGTGGGGACTGTCTCCCAGGGGGCGCGTCCAGCAACACCTGGTCACCGCAGGGACTCCTGGTCTATTGAGTCCCTGCTCGCGCTCCGCCTCCCAGGCTCCTCCGGTCTTCCTTCCACAGCGGATTGCCCAGGCAGCGTCAGCCCCTCACCGCTAGCCGCCATGCGGAACCCGCGAAGCGGGTGCTGCGAGTTGTAGCGCGGAAGCTGCGGTTTTCCTCAGCAGAGGGATAGAGGGCAGCCTGCACAGTTTCTCCACCTCAAGCAGCAGTGTTCTGTGGGCATGTGTCTTAATCTTCTGGCACCTAAAAAATAAGTGTAATGTAACCTTTTGTTCATGTAGTACCCTCTAGCGCCTATGAGGCATGGTTGCTCAATGAAAATGCAGAATAAAAAAAACGCCTATAGCGAGACTGTTGTGCACGTGTGTTCCTTGCTGTAGCTATTTACTGTATAATGTATTAAAACATGCTATTTACTGTCACTTCCTGAGGTTTCCATGTGATGTTTGGAAAAGCTTCTCTTTGAGGAATAATTGTGTTTAAAAAAAATATTTTTACTAACCTAAACCATATGTAAGCGATAGCCATGATGTTTCTCTTTCTTTTCTGTTACAACAGGAAGCCATTGTTCCCCAATACACGTAAATTAGAGTTTTTTTCTCCTACATCCTCTCGTTCTGGTTCATCTTCACGTGCTGTGCCTAAATGGGGCACCTTTTTTTAAAACCCCTGACAGACACTGAAGGCCTCATTCTGAGTCTGGCTGGCTGGAAGGTTTGCCTTAGACTCAGGGCTCTTACCTGTCCTGACAGCCCAAGGGCCCGAAGGTCATAGGAAAATTATCCCCACGTGTGAGCGTTGCGACGGTTGACGAGCTCAGCTCGTCATGCGCACAGCGCAACCGTGCCTAACGACGAGCAGAGCTCAGAGCTCGTCATGAGCACGGAAGGTGTTAAGTCCCCTTCATTCAGACTTAAACCCGAGGTGGCAAATCCATCTCTGTACTAGGATTCAAGGCACTGAATTAGCTCCCCAGCCCTCTGCGGCTCATGGAATCGGATGCCCTTCTTAAAAAGCATTTAAAGACCTGTCTTTTCCTGGCCCCCGATGCACTCTGTTACTCCCTTATCTATACAGCCTCACTTTCTCTCTTTTCGTCTTACCGTTACATCTGGTTTATTGGTTTTAAACCTGCAGCTCCAGGATACTCCTTTGTGGGTGGCAGCGTGCTTTATGGGTGTATAATTCAAACTAATTCAATAATGATTAAAAAAAAGGCAGACTTCAACAATGTGTGGCTTGTTAACTGTCATCAGGTTATAATCTTAAATCGCCTTGTTCAAAGAGTAAGGTAGAATTTAAGGGCACTATTTAGGATATATTCATTCGTCCATGCATTTGATTGTATGTATCTTGCTCAATTCATCTAGACTGAATTCAGAGGTGTCCTTAGGATTTTGTGGCATGTGGTTGGTTGGCTTCCCTAAGGTGCAGGGCAGCGTCTTGCGTAATTGTCCTGTGTAGTCCATGATCTGTGGTTGCTTAGTGCCCTGAAAATGCACAACAGAGCAGTTGTTTGAGGCCCCTTGAGCATAGTGCAGTGTGTTAGGGGAGTGTCACAGAACACGGTTCAGTGTGATGAGCTAGCATTCCTAGAATGCAAAACCACAAAACAACCCTCAAGTGCAGCTATCTTCAGTTGCTTTTACATAACACTTCGTAGCTTTATTGTAGCAGTGGGAGTCAACCATCTGTCCAGCCAGAATACTCTTCAGAACAGCAGTCTAAATATCTCTTGCACTCATTTCTGGAAATCCCTTTGGGTATAAATATATTGTGCCAGCTTCAGAAGCTGGATCTGGCATCAACGTCATGCTCGCTTACTGTGGTGTCTGTGCATCAGTGATTGATGTTATGTTATGTTATAGGCTTTTGTATTGCGCACAGCTGCCCCAGCTAAGGGACGTCCTGGCGTTTGGAGAATTATGTTTTACACAACTGACACACTGGGTGATAGTTCTAGATTACTCCAACCAGTGAATGGTCTTTCATTCAATTAAGGGAAAGGCAGACATTATACCAGGACACATCCCTGTGTGCTGGGTACAGGACATCCGATCACAGATTTGGGTGACTAGGGCTCACCCAACAAACCATGATCATCAAAGGCAAGGCATGAATACATAGACTTCTACATACAGGCTTCAAATGGAGATCACATGACTTTGTAAAACAAAGAGTACACACGAGCCTCACATCATGGAAAAGTAAGACGACCTTCAGTTGTATCAAGAATGTAAACATTTTAATCTGAGCAGTTCAAACAACATTTGCTGGTCATTAGAGCCAAAATGTGAAAGAGCGTCTTGTACAATGACCCTTCCTTCAGACATGGGAAAGATAAGCAGGAAGACATGGCGGCAACAGTTACAGTTAAGCTAATGCAATAGGTCTCATTTATCACTATGGGCATTCTTGAATTTACTCTCAGAGAAACACAGAAATTCTTTGTTTTTCAACTTTGCCTGAGGTAAACCAGGACCTACTAAACATTTTAGTCCATCTTTTACTGCTATTCCTTGACCTTGACTCTCTTGTTGGTATGTAAAGGGTGCTCCTAGTGGCACTTGTCCCTTAAAGGCGCAGTGCATGTGTTCATGTTCACTTCTTGTCCTGTGGCTTCTCATCACTGTGGGAGGTTTGCAGTTTGAGGTTTGATGGTGCAAGGGCCTGATAACCGTGTTTGGAAATGTTCACAGGAAGAGAATGGTTTGCTCACAGACATTGCTTCAGTGGCACAGGATGCACAAAAGGTGGCTAGGTTGAAAGAGGGGATCCTGACAGTATGGGAGGGTGAAAAGAGGCGTTGTTACAGTTCAGCAGAACTTGTCCTGAATGCTCGAGGCTCAAAGGTTGCTTGTTTTTTACCTCAAAAGTGTCAGTCAGCACAGTCGGTGCAACCCGCCATCCACCGTGAGGCATAAAACCAGTGGAGGGGTAATGAGGAAGATGAAGTGTGCTAAATGGAATAAGTGGCAAGGACTAACAAAAGACCAACATTTTCAGTCGGCTAGAACTGTACCTGTGGCTTTTGTTTGTTTAACAAATATCTTTATTAATGTTTTTTGAACACAGTAGCTGGGAGCTATGTTCACGAAAATCGTACTTTAAAAAAAATCTGTTTGTTTGATCTGATTTTAAACTCACCAGTCTCCCCCTGTCTGCACTCTGCTGGGGCACTTGTCTTCACCCCGTCACACCCGCACGGCCCGAGATAAACGCTGCCGCGGGATTGAAACTTATATTGCCGCCATCAGCGAGTGAGCCGGTCTTCAGGCCACGCCCACTCTCTCGAGGCCACGCCCCATACCCCCTATAAAAAGATGCGCATTTCACGTACGCGCAGCGGACGGACGCAGCGGGCGCGCCTAAGGTAAGCCGGTCTGGGCCCGTCCGGGCCCAGCCGGACCCAGGCCCAGTTACTCTGCCCGGATCTTCCAATGACCGACTTATCTATACGAGAGATAGGCTCCAAGCACTCAACCCGTCGAAAAGTCCTGAGTGGAGCTACATCCATTCGGGAGGAAAACCCTTCATCAACTGTGGCCTATGTAATCCGGCCACTACTACCTCAGGTAATCATGGCCTACAGCTGGGCCTCCTCAACTGTCGGTCCCTCCCTAAACATGCCCATGAAATCAACCTTCTGGTACAGGATCACGATTTTGACGTCTTGTTCCTTACAGAAACTTGGCTTACTTCCTGGTCGGATTCTGACGTCATCAACGCTCTACCCCCAGGCTATCAAATCCAATCCCAAAACAGACCCCTCGGCAGAGGAGGTGGCCTCGCGATAATCTACAGAGAACAATTTGCATGTAGAGCTAGCGATGCCAATATCGACGACTGCGAAAGCTGCCACTTTGCTTTACAAATATCCCCCGCTGCTGATATACCGCCCGCCGGGAACCCCAGGGAAATTCTCAAGCGCTCTTGTCGACACTGTCACTCAGATAGCAACTACCTCTCCCAACTTTCTTATCTTGGTAGACCTCAATCTCCATCTATCAGACCACAAGGACCTAACTGCGTCCGAACTTCTTCTTGACCTTACGTCTTTCGACATCCCATTAGTTAACTCAGAACCCACCCATGACAAAGGACACCTTTTGGACCCCGTTTTTACCAACATCACGGACCTCACCACCTGCACCCCCATCCTCCTTCCTTGGACAGACCATTTTTTAATATCTATCTTTTGGCATCTCTTCATCCCACCCACCCAACAGGCCAAAATCCGGGTCACTGACCGACGCTGGCACAAACTCTCGCCAGACGAATGGGCCTCCATTCTCAGGGCCTCTCTCCCCCTCCAGTCTCTGACCCAGCCAGTGCTGATAATCAGTTCAACTCTTGGCTCACTACATCACTGGACAAACTTATCCCTAAAACTTCCACCCTCAGGCGAATTAAAAGAGTGAGCCCTGCCCCTTGGTACACTCCTGAGCATAACCTCCTACGGAAGGAGTGCAAAAGAACGGAGCGCTCCTGGAGGAAGGATAAATCGATGGTCAAGAAAGACTCCTTCCGTACCTCCTTAAAAAAAAAACAAGTTCGCTCTTCGCAACACCAAAAGTACATTCTTTCAGGAAAGGATAGAAAACTCCTCCTGCTCCAGCAAGGAAACTTGCATCATTTTAAAAGAATTACTTAAAGCCCCAGACCCTGTACCAAAGAATCTGCCAGACCCTAAGGCAGCTGAAGAGAAATGCCTTAAACTGGCCAAATTCTTCGAGGAGAAGATTCAGAAAATCCTTGCATCCCTTCCACCCATCGACTTCAGTGAGGAAGACTGCATGAACCCAAACCCTACCACTCCCCGTTTAATCTCTCTTGGGCCAGTCACTGTTGAAGAGGTCTCAACCACGCTAGATACTATCAAAAGCGCATCCCCCAGGGACCCAGTCCCCCTAAGCATCCTTAAGAAAGTGGCCCCCACCATCGTCCCTCCACTCACTCATCTCATCAACGCCTCACTGCTCCAGGGAAAAGTTCCCCCCAGCTGGAAGGCGGCTGTCGTCAAGGCGCTACTTAAAAAACCTTCTCTGGACCCCTCGGACTTGGCCAACTACAGGCCAATTTCTCTCCTCCCCGGAACCAGTAAAATCGCCGAAAAGTTAGTTAACAAAAAGCTTTCGCAGTATCTGGAGACCAACAATCTGCTCAGATGCTCGCAAACTGGATTCCGCCCAGGGCAGGGCACTGACATCGCCCTACTCGCAGCAGTGGAGGAGGCCAGAGCCCTTTTGGACGCAGGAGGATCAGTGGCAGTGATCCTCCTGGACCTCAGTGCGGCCTTCGACACCGTCAACCATCGGGTCTTAATCCAGCGACTCAAGAACATCGGTGTTGAGGGCACTGCTCTGACCTGGTTCAAATCCTTCCTTGGCCACTGCTCCTTTCAGGTCTGGGAGAATGACACCCGCTCTCCCGAAACCCCCCTCCAATGTGGTGTGCCCCAGGGCTCATCTCTAAGCCCAACATTATTCAATGTCTACATGTCTCTATTGGAGGAGGTTGTCAACTTGTTCGGAGTGAAAGTCATCAGCTATGCTGATGACACTCAATTAGTGGTGTCTCTATCTCACCCAAACCAAGAACCTTCGGACCTCTATAACTGTCTTGCAGAAATTCAAGGATTGATGAATAGCTCGTCATTGAAACTTAATGGTTCAAAGACAGATATTCTCCTCCTTGGCCAGAAGGGGCTTTCCCTCTCTCAGAACATCTGGCCACCCTGCTTGGGTGAACCCCCTGCCCCCAAGTATGAGATCAAGAGCCTGGGAATTTGGCTTGAAAAAGACCTGTCTTTCAAGACGCAAGCCAAAGAAATCTCTGGGACTTGCTTCGGGCTTCTCAAATCTATCAGGAAGATTTTGCCCTTACTACCTCCTGTCTCCCAGAAACTGCTAATCCAAGGCCTTATTATATCAAGGCTGGATTACAGCAATTCCATCTATCTGGGCACTCCCGAGGCAACCCTCAATAAACTGCAAAGGACCCAGAACGCCACGGCCCGGATTCTCACCAATACCCCGGCTAGATCTTCGGGCAAACCAGCCCTGAAACACCTCCATTGGCTTCCAGTGAGAGAGCGAGTGAAGTTTAAAGCTCTCTGTCTATCACACAAACTCCTACAGGACAAAGACCCCCATCCTAAAAAAATTCATCAGGCCCTACAAAGCCTCAAGATCCCTCCAATCCGACCATGAATACCTCATCACTTTCCCCAGAGTATAGAAAGGGGCGCACGGGTGGACGGCGCTTCTCTGTCAACACAGCCCGCCTTTGGAATTCCCTCCCCCGTGATCTTAGGACGGAACCAGACTATCTCCGATTCAGGAAGCGACTGAAAACTCACCTGTTCCCCTGATCCTCTTTTCCTCCTCTCTTCCCCTGTTACCCTATAGCTTGTTCGGATCTTAGCGCTGGGATACTTACGGGTGACTACGCGCTTTACAAAACCTAATAATAATAATAATAAAGTAGCTCAACACTGGA